>NC_142465.1:43545000-48545000 GCF_049115385.1 Moschus berezovskii
GGTGGTTTACACTCAAAAATTCCAGTCTCTGTGATGGCTTCAGGGGAGAGTTTTTAAAGGCAAAATTGCCAGGGGGAGGGCTGTAGGGTGTGTGACTTTCTTCTGATTGTTGGGGAAGTAAGACGAGGTGTTCTAGGAATCTCAGTCATCAGCCTTCTTGTTCCAACTAGCCTGGGGTCCACATACTTGTGCTCAGCCTGAGGTTACCATCCTCCACTTTGGTTGGGGCCCAAGTCCTGCAGAAGTTATATATCAGATTGCTATGCACATCCCCTAAGGAGGAACCAGCACCCTGCCGGATGCTGCATGATTGTTTCTTGACTGCCTTTCCTTTGTTTCTCCATTCACTTGCCTATTTACTAATTGTTTGAATCTGCCCTTTGGAACTGAGGGAAGGTCTAGGAGGTTGAAATCTCTCTCCTTTAAATAAGAAACAGTGAAAGTGAAAATTGCTTAATTGTGTCCAACTCTTTCTGACTTCATGCACTGTAACCCCCCACGCTCTTCTGTCCATGGAAATCTCCAGGCAAGAATACTGGAATAGGTTGCCCTTCCCTTCTCCAGGGGATCTTCCCAACCTATGGATTGAACCCAAGTCTCCTGCATTGGAGGCAGATTCTTTACTGTCTGAGTCAAAGCTCTAACTCATTAAACACAAGAAACAGAGAACCTAAGTCTTTTGTATCGGGAGAGCCTTACAGAGTCCTGCTTGGTTTCATTTGCACTTGTGAAAAATTGGAACCATGTCCTTTAGAGGCATAAGATAAAGTTTTGCTAAAGGAAATGTAAGCTATGAGGGAATCAGGTATAGGTAATGGGTTAGGAACTGAAAGAATGAGAGAACTGATTTTAGACTGGACCTTGGGAGGCAGAATCCATGCTCTCAAGAGCATCTGTGGGAAAGGAGACAATTGAAATAAAAATGTAACGGCAAGATCATGGTCAGTGAAAACAAGATTTCTTAAAACTCAAATTTCAGTCTATTTCACACCTGCCCTTGAACCTACTCAGCTGACCATGGCTTGAGAAAAAGCATACAAACACCCTGATTGATTTAACTTTATGAGTTCATGACCTTTAGTGGTTCCTTGGAGCAGCCTGAAAATAGTATTCTATGTCCCAATCCATTCACTCACTCTATACTCTAGGTGACAAGTCATTTTATCTTCTCTCTTCAAACCACCTTTATTTTAATTCTATATGATAACTTTGAATCCTACTTCACTGAGAAAATAGAAGCAATCAGAGGATTTTTCCCATATTTTCTCACCATTACCCCTTCCCACCCATCTGCATTTGTGCCCAGACACTTTGACTTCTTTCCATTTCAGTAGATGAAACGACTGTTCTTGCTCAGAGATGAAACCCCCACGAATGTATCAGATTTTTTAGACATCTCCCCAGGGATTTCTCCCTGCCTCTCCTCTGTATTCCCCTGTTCTCTCTGATGGATCATTCTCACAAGCAGACGTCCATGTTGAATGTCTCCATATCCCACTTCAACTGCCACCTCATTTTGTTGCTCCCAAGAAACGTTTGGTTTTAGTATTCCCCTTTCCACAAAATGGCTCCTCTCACGGTCAGTGATGTTATCTGTATTGCTAAATCCAATGGCCTGTTATCTGTCGTTGTCTAATGGTCTAGCAGCAGGATTTGACTCTCATCTTGCAATTTCACTTGGTTTCTGGTCACTGTACTTGGCTGATTTTTCCCCTAATTCATAGCTGCTTTTCTCAAGGTCCTTTGTCCGCCCTACTTGTTTGCCATATTTATAGACATTGGAGTGCTCCAGAGTTCAGTCTTTGGAACTTTTCTCTATCTACCCTCACTCCTTAAGTCTCTTGTGTCACATTGCTGTAAATACTATTACTGTGTTGATGGTTCCCAAATTTATTTCTCTCTTGAACTCCAGATGCACATACCCAACTGTCTATCCAACATGTCAACTTAGATATCCCATGAAAAGTTTGTGTTGTAAATTCAAACTCTTGCTATTACCTCTTGAACATGTTACTCCCGAATTCTCTAATCAGTAAGCAGTAACTACATGTTTTCAATTTTCTTCCTCTCTAAAATCCCTCATTAAAACCATGAGTATATCCAATGTTCTTATTTTCAAAATATATCCAGAATCTGACTCCTGCTACCAACATGACTCAAACAATTATCTTCTTTCATGAATAATTGCAATATTCTCTTACTGGCTGTGCAGCTTGTACATTCGTCCCAATGATAGACATTCCTAGTACTCACTGAAACTTGATTTTCCTTCCCTCCTTTGAGGACTGTATTTCTTGGGGTTTCTTTTTTTTTAAATTTTTAAAAAAATTTTTATTGGAGGCTAATTATTTTACAATATTATATTGGTTGGTTTTGGCATACATTAACATGAATCCGCCCCGGGTGTACATGAGTTCCCCTTCCCGAACCCCCCTCCCACCTCCCTCCTCCCCTTATCCTCTCTCTGGGTCATCCCCGCACACCAGCCCCGAGCATCCCATAACATGCATCGACCCTGAACTGGCGATTCATTTCACATATGATAATATACATGTTTCAATGCCATTCTCCCAAATCATTCCACCCTCACCCTCTCCCACAGAGTCCCAAAGACTGTTCTATACACCTGTGTCTCTTTTGCTGTCTCGTATACAGAGTTATCATTTGAATCTTTCTAAATTCCATATATATGCGTTAACATATTGTATTGGTGTTTTTCTTTCTGGCTTACTTCACTCTATGTAATAGGCTCTAGTTTCATCCACCTCATTAGAACTGGTTCAAATGCACCCTTTTTAATGGCTGAGTAATACTCCATTGTGTATATGTACCAAAGCTTTCTTATCCATTCGTCTGCAGATGGACATCTAGGTTGCTTCCATGTCCTGGCTATCCATTGGAGTGCATGTTTCTCTTTCAATTCTGGTTTCCTCGGTGTGTATGCCCAGGAGTGTGATTGCTGGATCATATGGCAGTTCTATTTCCAGTTTTTTGAGGAATCTCCACACTGTTCTCCATAGTGGCTGTACTAGTTTGCATTCCCACCAACAATGTAAGAGGGTTCCCTTGTCTCCACACCCTCTCCAGCATTTATTGCATGTAGACTTTTGGATAGCAGCCATTCTGACTGGTGTGAAATGGTATCTCATTGTGGTTTTGATTTGCATTTCTCTGATTATGAAGGATGTTGAGCATTTTTTCATGTGTTTGTTAGCCATCTTTATGTCTTCTTTGGAGAAATGTCTGTTTAGTTCTTTGGCCCATTTTTTGATTGGGTCATTTATTTTTCTGGAATTGAGCTGCAGGAGCTGCTTTTATATTTTGGAGATTAATCCTTTATCAATTGCTTCATTTGCTATTATTTTCTCCCATTCTGAAGGGTGTCTTTTCACCTTGCTTATAGTTTCCTTTGCTGTGCAGAAGCTTTTGATTTTAATTAGGTCCCATTTGTTTATTTTTGCTTTTATTTCCAATATTCTGGGAGGTGGCTCTTGGAGGATCCTGCTGTGATTTATGTCAGAGAGTGTTTTGCCTACGTTCTCCTCTAGGAGTTTTATAGTTTCTGGTCTTACATTTAGCTCTCTAATCCATTTTGAGTTTATTTTGGTGTATGGTGTTAGGAAGTGTTCTAGTTTCATTCTTTTACAAGTGGCTGACCAGTTTTCCCAGCACCACTTGTTAAAGAGACTGTCTTTTGTCCATTTTATGTTCTTGCCTCCGTTGTCGAAGATAAGGTGTCCAGGTGCGTGGATTTATCTCTGGGCTTTCTATTTTGTTCCATTGATCTATATTTCTGTCTTTATGCCAGTACCATACTGTCTTGATGACTGTGGCTTTGTAGTAGAGCCTGAAGTCCGGCAGGTTAATTCCCCCAGTTCCATTTTTCTTCCTCAAGATTGCTTTGGCTATTCGAGTTTTTTTGTATTTCCATACAAATTGTGAGATTATTTGTTCTAGATCTGTGAAAAATATCTTTGGTAGCTTGATAGGGATTGCATTGAATGTATAAATTACTTTGGGTAGTATACTCATTTTTACAATATTTATTCTTCCAATCCACGAACACGGTATATTTCTCCATCTATTAGTGTCTTCTTTGATTACTTTCACTAGTGTTTTATGGTTTTCTATGTACAAGTCTTTTGTTTCCTTAGGTAGATATATTCCTAAGTATTTGATTCTTTTCGTTGCAACAGTGAATGGAATAGTTTCCTTAATTTCTCTTTCTATTTTCTCATTATTAGTAAATAGGAATGCAAGGGATTTCTGTGTGTTGATTTTATATCCTGCAACGTTACTGTAATCATTGATTAGCTCTACTAGTTTTCTGGTAGAGTCTTTAGGGTTTTCTGTGTAGAGGATCATGTCATCAGCGAACAGTGAAAGTTTTACTTCTTCTTTTCTAATTTGTATTCCTTTTATGTCTTTTTCTGCTCTGATTGCTGTAGCCAAAACTTCCAGAACTATGTTGAATAGTAGTGGTGAGAGTGGGCACCCTTGTCTTGTTCCTGACTTTAGGGGAAATGCTTTCAGTTTTTCACCGTTGAGGATAATGTTTGTTGTGGGTTTGTCATATATAGCTTTTATTATGTTGAGGTATGTCCCTTCTATTCCCACTTTCTGGAGGGTTTTTATCATAAATGGATGTTGAATTTTGTCAAAGGCTTTCTCTGCATCTATTGAGATAATCATATGATTTTTATCTTTCAGTTTGTTAATGTGGTGTATTACGTTGATTGATTTGTGGATATAGAAGAATCCTTGCATTCCTGGGATAAAGCCCACTTGGTCATGATGTATGATCTTCTGACTAGTTCTTGGCATTAAGGTGATTGGAAGCAAAAGTCCTCCACAGACCTTCCAGTTTACTTTCTCCTTGTCAGTGAGCATGTCAGCTGAGTGTTGAAATAATAAAGCCACAAATAGGGGCCGAATTGCCATGGATCCAGCAGTGCTTCAAATGAATGTCAGTCAAATCATGCCTTTGTATTTCACTCAGAGTAAAAACTGATGTCCTACAAAACCCTGTACCATTACCATTTCACCATTGCCTCTCTGCCGTTATCTTCTGCTGCTCTTCCTTTTGCTCCCTCTGTTCCTGGCACACTGTCTCTGGGTTAACCTTAGGATACCATGCACAATTTTGCCTCAGGGCCTTTGCTCTTACTGTTTCTTCTACCTGCAATGTTCCCAAGATATATGTAAGGCTTGCTTCTTCATCTTCCTTGAGTCTATTCAGAAACGATAGCTTCTCAGAAAGGCCACAATTTTTTTAAAATTGCAACAGCTAAGAACTCTCCATCCTTTTCTGTGCCTTAGTCTCTTCTTAAGTATGTTTAGCTGTGTGACACATTACATATATTTACTACTTTGTTTATTTATTGCCTGTCTTCCTCAGTTAGAATGAATGTTTAATCACAGCAAGGATAGTTATTTATTTATTTTTCTACTGATCTTTCATCAGTGCCTAAAATAGTGCCTGATATAGAGTAGGCAGCAATATTTGTTTGCAGAATGAATGAATAAATAAGTGAAGCCTTCTTTCTCCAACTGCAACCTCTGAAGATGGCAAATGCTTATTTATGTTCTGTGAATAGAATGGGTACAACATAATAGCAGAAATTCACATCCTAGCCTACCTATAGCACAAAGGTATTGCACAAAGAGTTCCTAATGGGAATCAGATTCCTTATATAGTTTAGATCCAAACCAAAACATGCAAACTGTAAATTCTTAACTACTTACAATTAAAAAACAGCAGTAGGCAAGGACTTAATTTTTTTCCATAATTGAATCCATTCATTTTTATAAAATACCTACAATGAAATCTGGAAAGGATATTACACAGCCCATTAGAATATAATAATCAATGCAGAAGATATATTGCACAATAAACAGAGTAGGGAATGAGACAGATTATGAGTGTAGTGTGCATGCATATAAGTGGGTGGCCAATAAATGGATGGCCCCTTCATGTTAAAGCTGTCACCCATTTGAAGATTTTTTTCCAATTTATACAGAATTATTTTTATATCCACAGTTTAACTGGGAAAGTTCAAGACTTTAATGTGAAAAGTGACCAAAAATATTCTTGGGGATACAACGTAATGAGAAAAATTCAAGTGTTATTAAACAAAGATTTAAAAAAAATTTTTTTGAATGCCATTTTCTTAAAAATATTTAATAAAGCATTTCCTGTAGCACATGCAAAGGATGCTATAATGAACCAGTGGGGAAGAACATTTTTCTTGTGTCTTGTTTGGATTCAGAACCTAAGTGGTAAGAATGTGCATTTGAGTTGCATGGAAAATCAGATCAGATAGCGTAACGGACTTCTACCTAGCAAATGAGATGGAATTTCTGCAGCCCACCAGCCCAGAATTTACTTCTGACCAGCACTAGCTTTATATTCAGAGACAGATTTTCAGCTGAATTTTTCAGGGTATAAGGGTTGTGAAATTGATGTCTGCCCTTGGGATTTTGTAAATATGAGCTATTTGCCAGCCAAAAAATGACAATGCCTGTTTTTTAGGATTACTTATTAGACTGTATGGGAGTAAGTTGAAGGACATTTGTGTTTACTTACTCTGCAGTAAACAAAAATGACATTACTTTTCTAAGCAGTTTCATTATCAAACAGGATGCAATGGCTATTCTTACTAATTCCTAAGATGTGCCAAAGAAGATAATGAATGTGTGCATGCTAAGTTGCTTCAGTCGTGTCTGACTCTTTGCAATCCTATGGACTGTAGTCCACCAGACTCCTCTGTCCATGGGATTCTCCAGGTAAGAATACTGGAGTGGGTTGCCATGCCCTCCTCCAGGGAATCTTCCCAACCTAGGGACTGAACCCATGTCTCCTGTATTTGCAGGTGGGATTTTTTTTTTTTTTTTTTTACCACTGGTGCCATCTGGGAAGCCCAAGATAATGAATCTTAAGGGCTATAAATAGCTCTCTAGAAAAATCCAAAAGGATAGTATATGTTTTCAATTCTGCTTGATGATCCTGGTCACTTTCTAGAGAGGAGTTGCCCTCCAGACCTAGGCAGAATCTGATCTTCTTTATTCCATGAATGCTATATTCAGAAAGAAAGAAAGAGATTGTTTGGAATATGATTAGAACATAATATTCACTATCATCCTGTGGATTCAGGACAGGATTTCTAAGAACAAATGAAACCTTACAGTTTATTTACATGAACAAGTTTATCATTTGATCTTTTGTTCATTTCTTGTTGGCTCTTACTATGGCTGCTTGCTAATCAGTCATTAAGATCCTTGCTTGGTTTTTCTGTTGTGGTCATTCAGATACATCTGAGCACCCAAATGGTTTTACACAACAAGCATTACCATGTTTCTACATGTGAAGAAAATCTAAAATAAGATTGTAATTCGAAAACACCTACCCAGGGAAAAACATATAACCCCTACAATGTTACAAAAGAATATACAAGATAAGAGTTGATGGAATTTGGAACTTATACTCTATTGATTTTGTTTATAAGACCAGATAATTAGCAAGAAGTTTCTCTCTAGGGAATCTGCATCTATCTTGGCAGTGTATGTACTTTCTAAAGCTTTTAGAAAAATTAAATAAAAAGTACATTCCTAACAAGAACAATTGTTTAAAGTGATCTTTACCCATTTCTTCTATTTGTTCTTCTTGAAATGTGACAGGAGGTCTCATGTGTCCCTCCCGCCTAGAAACTTTGAGACAGTATTTGCTTCCTCCTCTTTTGCAGTACTTATCATCAATGCTGTGTGTCTTCGAATGAGGTTGATAAAGAGAAGCAGAGACCTTTTGACCATGGGCATGTGTGAGCAGGAAACACAAACAACAACTTTGGTATTTTCAGTGTGAGATTTGGGGACTCTTACTGGTTGGCTTGAAGCTCAACATTCAGAAAACAAAGATCATGGCATCTGGTCCCATCACTTCATGGGAAATAGATGGAAAAACAGTGGAAACAGTGTCAGACTTTATTTTTTTGGCCTCCAAAATCACTGAGGATGCTGATTGTAGCCATGAAATTAAAAGACGCTCACTCCTTGGAAGGAAAGTCATGATCAACCTAGATAGTATATTAAAAAGCAGAGACATTACTTTGACAACCAAGGTCCGTCTAGTCAAGGCTATGGTTTTTCCCATGGTCATGTATGGATGTGAGAGTTGGACTGTGAAGAAAGCTGATCGCTGAAGAATTGATGCTTTTGAATTGTGGTGTTGGAGAAGACTCTTGAGAGTCCCTTGTACTGCAAGGAGATCCAACCAGTCCATTCTAGAGGAGATCAATCCTGGGTGTTCATTGGAAGGACTGATGCTAAAGCTGAAACTGCAATACTTTGGCCACCTCATGCGACGAGTTGACTCACTGGAAAAGACTCTGATGCTGGGAAAGGTTGGGGGCGGAAGGAGAAGGGGACGACAGAGAATGAGATGGCTGGATGGCATCACCGACTCTGTGGACATGAGTTTGAATGAACTCCGGGAGTTGGTGATGGACAGGGAGGCCTGGTGTGCTGTGACTTTTTGGGGTCACAAAGAGTCGGACACGACTGAGTGACTGAACTGAACTGAACTATAGCATAATCTAGACCATCTCAACTGATATGCAGAAATAGCCTTTTTTGTCCCCAAACCCACTACCAGTTTTTAATTATGGAATCGTCTCTCAAGCATTCACATATTTTACGTAGAAAGACTTGTTCATGTTTCTTCCACAATAACTCTCAACATATCCTTTTCTAGCCATGACCACTGCCAACACCTGTGAACAGCAACTTTTTATTTCAACAGCAACTTTTTATTTCATTCTTGAACCACAACAGTTAAAGTGTGTCCCAACATCCAGACCCTTCTCTAGAGGTACAGTGTTTCCTGCTAATAGTGGCCAGATCACTCTTTGAAAAAGTTGCCAGCCTTACATACATCCCTATGCAAAATCCACAGTGGCCTGCTCTGGATTGAATGCTGTGTCTAGAGTTCATATGCTGAAACTTCCTCCCCCACAAATGTGATGGTACTATAAGGTGGAGGCTTTGGGAGGCCACTTAGGATTAGATGACGACAGGAGGGTGAAGCCCTCATGAATGGGATTAGTGGCCTTGAAGAGTCATGAGAGAGCTGGCTTCCTCTCTCTGCTCTTAGCCATGAGGATGTTGGCAATCTGCAACCAAGAAAGAGAGTTCTCACTTGAATCTGACCATGCTGACATCCTGATCTTGGACTTCCAGTTTCCAGAACTGTGAGAAGTAAATTTATGTTATCAACCAACCAGCATATGATACTTTGTAAGAGAAGCCTGTACTGACTAAGGCAGTTCTCCACTACTTATAAATTAAATGTCTTATCCTTATCCTTCTTACAATGTAGCCATAGCTTTGTGTTCCAATTTTATCATCCTTTACATGGTATTATTTTCTCTCCACATCAGCCAGGTAAGTCTCCTCCCTCTCAGTGAAATGTGTCACACACCTTTAATTTTTAGTTCTGTCTTTGAAATGATACTTTTAATCTTGTTGTGTTTAGATACTTTTAATCTTGTTGTGTTTAGTCCTATTAGGTGAACACCTCCTAGGTCTGGTAATATTCTGAAGTTTATCTGCAGAATTAGGTAAATGTTTTCCAGTTAAAAATGTCTTTGCTTGAGTGAGAAAGAAAAGAGAGTTGGTCTGTAGATCAACTATTTTCTGGACTTAGAGCAATGTATCAGCCAAACGTGTGATGACCTCTCATTTCATGTAATCACAGTGCATATATATATATATGATTTATCAGAGCTGCCACAAATTGTTGCTATGCTTAATTTATTTAGAATCTACTTCTCTATTTATGTATCTAGATGACAAATGCTAAACACAGGGAAAGAAAAAAATATCTGTGTTCAATAAATTGAAACATGGTTTGTTATATACCTCATAAAGTTTAGTGGCCTTTAGCTAAAGAGTCTATTTTTGATTGAACAAAGGGTTTAATTATTATAACCAAAGTCATTTCAACATTATCTTCCCTTTGAAATATTGCAATTAAAAATTTCAGTCTAAGCAATTACTTATTTGTAAAAAAAAAAAAGAAAAAAAAGGCTACCTTTGAGGCTTGAATTGAAGATGATAAAAATTAGCCATCTAAAACCATTTCAATTTTGTGAAAAATAAACCTGAGTGAAGTGTTTTAGCCTGAAAGCTTAGACGATCCTTAGGGGAAATTAGTTATGTTGCTAATAGCGGTTCCAATTTATAAGGCACTAGAAGGAAGCAATCAAAGAGGCAAAAACAAGATAAATAATCCTTAAAATGGAACAATTAAATAGAGATCAGTTGTGACAAAAATCATAAGATAATGTTCCTAGACTTTAAAAGACAATATCTTTCTTTTTGTTAATTAGAGATAATCTACATTTTATGATATGTAACTATTTACCAGGCAATGGAATGTCTTCTATTGATATAAAGATAGATGCATTTCCAGATGGACTTCTATTCAACAGGGAAGACGGCTAAAGTGATAATTTCTTGTTTCTCTTGGTGTAACTTTGATGATCTCCAGGCTTTCCATCATTTTCTTCTTCAAAATTAAATGACACATATGAACCATGTGCATCAGAACTCAAACTAGGGCAATATATTTTTTCATTTGGTACAGATATTAAAATGCCTGCTTATTTGCACACACAGCCAAGTATAAATATGAAATGAAAAAATGTCACATAGGGTTCTCTCAGGCAGGTATATTCCCCTTCATAACACCCCTGCCTATATTTCAAACCTTATGAAACAGACACCAATTACTGTGAGCCTGACAGATGTTGAATGTGCTTCTGTTACCTTATTTACATATGCAGATTAAAATGTTTCACTGTTTTGCACTAGCTTGATCTCTTAATTTTGATGATCTCAAACTGTTGTTATTAGGTTTATAAGAAAAAAGCAGTCATTTATTTCATAAAGAAATGCATCCACATAATGTGCATAACATAGAGTAAATTTTACATGTATGTATTACTTTATTCTCTGTCCTATTATAGGGAGTCAGAGTGACAATATTAGAGCTCTCTTGATTCATATTGCTTTAAAATTCATGCAAATGGGCATAAATACTGGTTTTGCACTTTTGTTTAGCATTTTCATACATATTTATTCCCACAGGGGTAAATATTTCTCAAAGTCTCTTTTTTCCTTCCTGAGAAAGTAACAGGCCAGGAAATCAAGTGTTAAGCAAAATAAAATTTTAAACTATGCCACATTTATTTTATTGGGGTAAGCAAATGCCACATTCTAGTAAAACCTCCTTTCCCTAGGATATAATGGCTAGGAGAAAGATAATAGAGCTCCACTTACAGACCTTCACTCCAGTTGGTCTTCAGTTTGTTCCTGGGGCACCAGTTCCCTGGTGCCTCTCCCATCCCCGTCCCAGAGATTGCCTCCCTGGCTGTGTCCCTTCTATAGGCTCTTCATGATCCTCACTGGGACCACTTGCATTCTATTTCTCAGTCATAGCACCCGAGTGTTTCATTCTGGCTAGACCTCCAAATTTTGTAAGTAGAAGATTAAATATTTTTCTAAGTGTAGAGCTCTTTCTAACATTCGTTCACTGTCTGGTCTTTTCAAAACTTCAGAAAGTATTCTCTAAGCTTCTGACTCTCTTTTAAGGAACATATCCTAAATTCCCCCAAGAAGCAGCTGAACTGCAATGAGAGGTAACTGTGGCACTCTGTTTCAGCCAAAGCTGAAACTGCAATACTTTGGCCACCTCATGCGACGAGTTGACTCACTGGAAAAGACTCTGATACTAGGAAAGGTTGGGGGCGGGAGGAGAAGGGGACGACCGAGAATGAGATGGCTGGATGGCATCACTGACTCTGTGGACATGAGTTTGAGTGAACTCCGGGAGTTGGTGATGGACAGGGAGGCCTGGTGTGCTGTGATTCATGGGGTCACGGAGAGTTGGACACGATTGAGCGACTGAACTGAACTCAACTGAACTGAATTCTGTTTCAGTCTCTGAGCAACCTGCTGCTGCTGCTGCTGCTAAGTCGCTTCAGTCATGTCCGACTCTGTGCGATCCCATGGATGGCACCCCACCAGGCTCCCCCGTCCCTGGGATTCTCCAGGCAAGAACACTGGAGTGGGTTGCCATTTCCTTCTCCAGTGCATGAAAGTGAAGTCGCTCAGTCGTGTCCGACTCTTCACAACTGCATGGACTGCAGCCCACCAGGCTCCTCCATCCATGGGATTTTCCAGGCAAGAGTACTGGAGTGGGGTGCCATTGCCTTCTCCGCTGAGCAACCTAGACAGTATATTAAAAAGCAGAGACATTACTTTGCCAACAAAGATTCATCTAGTCAAGGCTATGGTTTTTCCAGTGGTCATGTATGGATGTGAGAGTTGGACTATAAAGAAAGCTGGGCACCGAAGAATTGATGCTTTTTAACTGTGGTGTTGGAGAAGACTCTTGAGAGTCCCTTGGACTGCAAGGAGATCCAACCAGCCCATCCTAAAGGAAATCAATCCTGGGTGTTCATTGGAAGGACTGATACTGAAGCTGAAACTCCAATACTTTGGCCACCTGTCGCAAAGAACTGACTCATTGGAAAAGACTCTGACGCTGGGAAAGATTGAGGGCAGGAGGAAAAGGGGACTGCAGAGGATGAGACGGTTGGATGGGATTACCGACTCAATTGATGTGAGTTTAAGCAAGGTCCGGGAGTTGGTGATGGAGAGGAAGGCCTGATGCACTGCAGTCCATGGGGTCGCAGAAAGTCGGACACGACTGAGTGACTGAACTGTACTGAACTGCCTTCTCAACAATTACTCACATCTGGACACATGTTTTATCCCTGAGAGAGCACTTCCTGCTTTCTAGGTAGGGTATTTTCTTTTCCTTTGTAGGGGGTTCTTTGTTATTTTGAAATTCTGAATTCAAGATCTCCACTGTTTCTCTTTCCAGGTGGTGCTAGTGATAAAGAATCTGCCTGCCAGTGCAGGAGACATGGGAGATGAGGGTTTGATCTCTGGGTCAGGAAGATTCCCTGGGTTAGGGAATGGCAATCCACTCCAATCTGCTTGCTTGAAAAATTCCATAGACAGAGGAGCCTAGCAGGCTACAGTCCATGGGGCCACAAAGAGTTGGACACAATTGAGCACACATACACACACACACCATTTCTCAAGAAGAGATAAAAGCTCTCTTGTACACATGGTTGCTGAGAATACGGTAATATACTCTGTAAACTAAAACTTCAGCTCCATTGGTTGTTGCTTCTTCTTTTTCACATCTCAGCATCTGTAGTCACGTGCAGTTTAGGCTGCCTAGTTATCTTGTTTTGTTTTTATCATGAAAGTCACTGATTGACTTTCATTTATGAAGAAGGCACTAGGTAAAAGAGAGCTCCTAAGAAGACAATAATCTAAAGGGGAGAGAAGAGATAAATGAGATGAATATAACATGATGTTGGCATAGGCTGTGTTATAGGTATAGGCTTGATAAATCAGTGTAGCTGCTACTTAGAGGAAAGAGAAGTTGGCGAGGGCAAAAGTGGTTTCTGATCAGTTCTTAGGTAAGTATGTATCCAGCTGGGTTTTGAAGGACAGACAACACTTGACTAAGTTTAGTGAAGGCAGAAATTCTTCAGGTAATGGATATCTGGGGAGAAAATGTGAAGTAGGATCATATATGTATGGGAAATAAAGAATAAGTTTCATTTTTGGAATGGATGATTTGATTAGTAGGAAACAACATTGAAAATATAGCTGGAATTGGATCATGGAAGACCTCCCATTCCAAGCATTTAGACTCTTAGGTCAAACTGTGTTCCACTCAAATTGTAGTCCCATCCCATGAGATCTTAATAATGATCCTCACAAAATGGTTACAGGGTAAAATATCTGAAAAGCACTAGTCTTTTAGACAGTCACAGTGCATGTTAGCACCATAAAAATTTTGAGATGTGCTGCAGTAAAGAAATCTGTGAAAAGCTGTTTAACCTAGAATTTCTCAGACTTACTTGAAAGTGGGACCCACCCTTGTTTTTTACTACTTTTTGCTTTGCAAATGGAATACTTTTTGCCTTTAGCAAAACTACTATCCTAGGGAATAAAGCTGCTTTAGGCCCTATGTGCATTTTGCAGGAATTTGATGGAAAAATTTTTTTTCTTTCTTTTCTTAAAAAAAAATTATTTATTTCTTTGATTGCATTATGTCTTAGTTGTCACATGTGGGATCTCTCTAGCTTTGGCGTTCAAGTTTAGTTGCTCCAAGGCATGTGGAATCTTATCTCCCCCACCAGGGATGGAACCTGCATCCCCTGCATTACAAGGTGAATTCTTAACCACTGGACCACCAGGGAAGTCCTGGGAAAAATTTTCTTATACAAATGGAAATCTATAGAGTGAGATACCTACATAATCCTGGAACCATTTGAATTTAGCAGCCCCCTTTTTTCTAGCATTTTCTTTATAGAGATTGAGAATGTAAATATTAATAAATCAAGAAACATTTATGACAAAACTTTCTTGTGCAAAACAATGATCTGGGTGCTATGTGGAATGCACATACAAATATAATTGGTTATTACCTATAATAAACTTGCAAGCATATGAAACTTATAAGACGATTTCATAAATAACTGTCATACAAGGAGGAGGATAATGTGTGAAAATAAAGTTACAACAAAGTGTTGTGAGATGAAGATGTGGAAGAAGGGATGGATTTTCTCAAGGAGCTTTTCGAATGAGGACATGACTCACGGAGGAACCAGGAGATACACTGGCAGAAAAGGAATCAGTGAAGAAACTATCCGGTTCTGACCAGAAAGATGCAAACTAGCAATCTAACCCTCACATTTAGAGAGTTTGTGTTAGACCTACACAGTGTTGCCAACATTTAAAAATTCAGAGATTTACATAATCTGGCTTTCTAGCACTTGTTGCAAATAATGACTTGGGAACAATAACCTGAAACTAGGAAGGAACTTCCTCTTTAGGTAGAATATGTGGATGCTAGGTTGCCATTGTTGTTATTTAGTTGCTAAGTAGTGTATGACTCTTTTGTGACCACGTGGACTTGTATAGCCCGTCATGTTCCTCTGTCCATGGGATTTCCCAGGCAAGTCTACTGGAGCATTTTCTTCTCCAGGGAATTTCCTGACCCAGGGGTTGAACCCACATCTCCTGCATTGCAGGTGGATTATTTACCACTGAGCCACCAGGGAAGCCCCTAGGTTGCCGTGTGTGTGTATGCTTAGTCGCCCAGTCATGTCCAGCTCTTTGCGACCCCATGGACTGTAGCCCACCAGAGTCCTCTGTCTGTGGGGATTCTCCAGGCAAGAATCCTGTAGTAGGTTGCCATGCCTTCCTCCAGGGCATCTTCCCAACCCAGGGATCGAACTCCGGTCTCCCGCATTGCAGGGAGATTCTTTACCATCTGAGCCAGCAGGGAAGTCCATAGTCTCACCATAATCTATGGTGTCTAGAGATAATTATCACTGAGATGACAGCTGTTTTTCTCACAGGATATATAAGAGGAAAGTGACATTTTTCTTGTATCCATGTTTCCATCCAGTGTGGGAAAATAAAGACAAATATGTGGGTCACAGATTTCTAGAACAATGGGCAAGACCATTTTAGTTGCAGGAGATAAGACTATTCTTACACTTTTGATAGATGTACAAATGGATCTGTTTTGAAAGAATGTAACATCAGAGACTAATTCAGTCATTTTTGTCATCTGCTTGGCCCCTGAAGGCATTTGAGCTTGACTCATGCTGCAAGAGAATAAGGTAAATGCTCTCAAGGAATCAAAGGAAGGAGAGGATTCCAAAAAACAAGGACTATTCTAGAAAGATCAAGTGGGTTAAGAGGACTGAAAATGACCATTGGACTTGAATATTTGTAGACCATTGGTAAATATAATGGTAGAAGTTCCAGTGAAATATGAGTGTGGAAACGAGTGATTGAGGACAACGAAAAAGAGATGAAGGAACTAGAACCCATGAAAATTCCTTCATGCACAGTTTCAGTGGAAGGTTTCTTTTTGGGTTTGTTTTGACTGTTTCTTTTAAATGTAGAAAGCTTGTATGAATCTTTGGGCCACTAGTCCTCTTCCTCTGGGACATTCCCTGCCAAGGGGTTCTTATTTGGTATTAATAGAAATTGTCAAATGGTAGAAAAATTATTGTTTTCTTTAACCTGAGAGAACTTCCCAAACCTCTTAAAGGTAGAGTTTAAGTAAAAACTACATTATAGCATACAACTTAGGTCTAATGCTAAATTGGAACTTTCTAGTTCTTTTTCCTGTGTCTATGCCTATTATACACCTCAGATTGGAGGACAGGATTTTAGCATTGCATTTCCAGAAAAAGCGAATCTGAAGTTTATCCACTACTTCAAGAGTAAAAGGAATAAGATTGCAAGAGAGTAAAACTTTGCTCCAATAACCAGCTATTTAGTCTATGGTTGGGCGATGGCCTGCGCATTTGAGAGATCAGAAACGATATTACCTATAGTTTTCTCTTTAAGAGAAGGAATTCTTTTATTTGCTATTGGAACTAAAAGGAGAAAAGGAAGCAGGAACAGAATGACAGAGTATCCAAACACCAAACTTCAATACTGTCACTTTGTTGTTATTGTTTAGTTGCTATGTTGTGTTAGATTGTCTCACAACCCCATGGACTGTAGACAGCCAGGCTCTTCTGTCCTTGGGATTTCCCAGGCAAGAATTCTGGAGTAGGTTGTCATTTCCTTCTCCAGGGGATCTTCCTTACCCAGGGACTGAACCCACAGCTTCCACACCTCCTGCATTGGCAGCAGGATTCTTTATCACTGAGCCACCACAGAAGCCCATTCACTAGCAAAACATAGCCCAATGAATGTTTGGATCTGGGCCAAAAGCTATTTCCCACAAAATAACTTGTATTCAGTGTACACGACACACTCTTCCCCTCATCATTGTTCAGGATCACCAGTATGTCCTTATCAACTGACAATATGATAAGTGCATAATCCTGTTGCATAAAGACAAATGTTGCATGATCCCACATATATGGTGCATCTAAAATAGCCAAATTCATAGAAGTGAAGATTGGTGGAACGGTGGTTTCCAGGGGCTGGGAGGAAGGATAGACAGTGAGTTACTGTTAATGGGCATGAAATTTTCAGTTAATTTAGATGATAAACCCTTGAGATCAGCTGTACAACATTGTACTGCACAATGTACTGTATACTTAAAAACTAAGCAGGGTAGATCTTGTACTGAGTTCTTTCCACAATAAGATGAAATAAAATAAAATTTAAAAAGATTAAAATAAGACAGTAAAAAGACAGCTTAGTGTAATGAAGCTTCTGAAGCAACCGATCGCAGTTCTATCACTTGTGAGCTGTGCAACTTTGCCAAGCACTCTAAAGTCTCTGAACCACCTTACAGCTACATCGGAAGGCTGTTATGAGGAATGAATTTGACAGTATATGTAAGGTATTAAATATAACACACAATAGCTATTCAATAAATTATACATACACACACGTATTTATGTGCGATTTTATAAACCTAAAGTGTGGTATTTCCCCAACCATATTTTGTGTAAACTACTTTCAATAAACTTATTTGAGAAAAAGTGTTTCCTTACTGGGAAAACAATGCATTTCATTGGGGGAAGAAATCAAGGTTGAGAAATATTAAACAACTAAATCAAAGCCCCAAATTAATAAATGTCAGAACTGAAAATTGTTATCTAGACCTAGGGCTGGTAAATTACCATCTGCTGGCCAAATCTAGCCAGCTGTCTGTTTTGTAAATAAAGTGTTACTGGAACATGTGCCCATTAATTATTACTGTCTATGACTCCTTCTATGCTCCATTGGCAGAATTGAGTAGTTGCTACAGATACAGAATGGCCTGCAAAGTTACATTACTATCTGACATTCCAAGAGAAAGCTTACAAACACCTGGTCTAGAGTAGACTAGTGAGAAATGAAGTATAGTGAGCAGACATTGGAATAAGCCCTATCCACAATAATTTTCAGTGGGATTTCAAGTAATTCAAGTATTTTGAACTGTACCTTATTATGTGGAAAATCCTAATCTTGAACTTTTTCATCATTGCCACTGTGGTGCATTTTTAGATGCATATTTATATGCTTGGCAGGTGTTTAGGAGCAAAAGTTTACACTGAATTGGAATGGTTATAATAATTCATTTTGTTTCTACCTTACCATTTACTTCTACGAGTATTTTACTGCTGGCTTATATCTTGAAAGTTCCCTTGAGTACCACGATTATGTTGACGATGCTTCCAAACATGGCCATTCCTCATTCCGAGTCTCTGGGAAGATTGAGCCACGAGCCTTCTTTCTCTGTCTGTTTGTAGCTTTCTCTGGAGACTCCACATCAAGGAGGGCACAGAGTGATCAGAGTGATGCATTATCACAAAGTCAAATCAGATCCGAGCAAATGAAGAGCAAAAGAGATTAATGGACTTGCTACTTAGAACACATGATAAACCCAGTGATTTGCAGTTTCCATTCAAAGGGGAAAAGTCGAGATTGGAAGACTCTGTGTAGCCTTGTGATAATTTTGCTGTGGAAAGATTTACTGTTCTGCTTTTTGCCTCTTTTCTGGACAAATGGGATTGCATGTTACATACTTGATTTAAGACTATTTAAATTTTTCTGAATATAATACTATCTCCTCTTCCTTCACAATTCATTATAAATAAATTTGCACAAAATCAAGGGCAAGAGCATATTGATTTAGGTCATTTGTTTCTTTGAAATGAAATAAAACTGTTCCTCCTTCACAGAACTGCAGATAAAAGACACCTGTTTCTGATGGGTTTTGCCTGGCTGCCAAATGGAAAAGAAAAATTGAGTCCCAGCCCCATCATTTACTACCAACACTGTGACCTCAGCCCAGTTACTGTGCTTTTTTCAGTTTCCTTGTAAGAAAGATGGAAATTAAAAGCAGTAGCTTTCTCATATGCTTGCTGTAAGAATTAATGCCATAATGCATGGGAGACACTTGACACAATGTCTAGCAAAAGTTAAGATCAGTAATTTTAGACCAGGACTTGCTTTCTCAATTCTTTAAGACTTGACAGCTGAAATGACTGAAGTGATTTTCTTTTTCATGTAAAATTCAGCTGAGAGAAGGTGATGAACAACGTATCCTTGGTTGAGAAGGGAAAATTAAAGGAACGGAGCATTTTTTTTTAACCAACAAAATCCAGACTGAAGCGACCTTTATTGTCCCTGCCATTACAGTGATATGTTTGTCTTATGCTTCTTTCTGCATAAATACCTGAAAAAGTGTTGAATATCAGAAAATTCACTGCTTACATAATTTATCAAGAATTTTCAAAATTCTTTGATTCAGAATTTCTTATCCTAGATGTCCACAGAATAGTTTTCTGGGGATCTGTGAAAGCCCTGAAGCTTTAGCTAACATTCTCTGTTTACATTCATTTTCTTGGGAGAAGTTTCATAACTTTAATAAGATTCTCACTACGGACTTTGATCTATAGATCAAAAGCAAAATTCTATGCAGTATCAGAGGACAAGAAAACTTTAAAAACTTTGGAATTTTGTGAAGATATAACTGTAACTAAGAACTCAGCACTTTACAATAACCTTTTTTTCCCCAAGCAAAACTAATGAAAAAGCACTTTATAATGTATAAATGGCAACAAAACAGCCTAATAAAATAAATAATTACACATCTGTGGCACTGATGAGCCAGCTAAGTACATTCAGGTGACATTTCTGTGGAAGGAAAGTAATTCATTATAATTTGGCAGCACTTTACAATAGATGCTTAACAGACCAGGTAATAAAACATAATCAGTAGAAGCTTTTTAGAAGATGATGTCGAATATTAGCAAAAAAAAAAACCCCTCATGTTACTTAATGATTGTGTATTCTATTCAATTAAACATTGCCATTCTCACTGAGAGGCATTAGGACTGTAAACCTTCAACATTTTGCTCCAGTGTCTATTACTTATAGTTGGGTTTACCACATGCCTATGTAGACTTCTGTAAAAGAGTTTCTTCTTTTTAACATGGAGGAAGTTTGTTGTTTAACTTGAGTGGTGATGGAGGGGAGGGAGTGAGGCAGGCCTGGGGGTGGCAATCAAAGAGTTAATCTACAGCTCACCTTCCAAGAGTTGTCCAAAAGATGACTGGAGAGCAGATGCCATCCTTTCTCTGAGTAACAACTGGCCTGTCTTCCCTGCACCATGTGAAAGTCACTCAGTCACTTCTGACTCTTTGCGATCCCATGGACTGTAGCTCTCCAGACTCCTCTGTCCATGGAAATCTCCCGGCAAGAATACTGGAATGGGTTGCCATTCCCTTCTCCAGAGGAACTTCCCAACCCAGGGATTGAACCCAGGTCTTCCGCATTGCTGGCATATTCTTACCATCTAAGCCACCAGGGAAGCCCTTAATGTAATGGAAGTGTACAAAGTAATTTACTTAAGCTGTGATAATCTTCAAAAAGACAGTATAGGCTGTGTGAGGACAGAAGTTGTAATCTACTCAAATTGAGTTAGGTTAACTACCTAAGGGAAGAGTTTGTTTATGGCTTCCGTTCAGTTCAGTTCAGTCTTTCAGTAATGTCCGACTTGACTTTTTGCAACCCCATGGACTGCAGCACACCAGGCTTCCCTGTCCATCACCAACTTCTGGAGCTTGCTCAAACTCATGTCCATTGAATCAGTGATGCCATCCAACTATCTCATCCTCTGTTGTTCCCTTATCCTCCTGTCTTCAATCTTACCCAGCATCAGGGTCTTTTCCAATGAGTCAGTTCTTTGCATCAGGTGGCTAAACTTTGAAGCTTCAGCTTCAGCATCAGTCCTTCCAATGAATATTCAGGACTGATTTCCTTTAGGATGGACTGGTTTGATCTCCTTGATGTCCAAATGACTCTCAAGAGCCTTTTCCAGCACCACAGTATAAAAGCAACAAATCTTTGGTGCTCAGCCTTCTATAGATCCAACTCTCACATCCATACACGACTACTGGAAAAATCAAAGCTTAGACTATGCCTTTGTTGGCAAAGTAATGTACCTGCTTTTTAATATGCTATTGAGATTGGTCATAGCTTTTCTTCAAAGGAGCAAGTGTCTTTTAATTTCATGGCTGCAGTCACCATCTGCAGTGATTTTAGAGCCCAAGAAAATAAAGTCTCTTATAGTTTCCATTGTTTCCCCATCTATTTGCCATGAAGTGATGGGACCAGATGCCATGATCTTTGTTTTCTGAATATTGAGTTTTAAGCCAGCATTTTTACTCTCCTCTTTCACTTTCATCAAGAGGCTTTTCAGTTCCTCTTGCTTTCTGCCATAAGGATAGTGTCATCTGCATATCCGAAGTTATTGACAATTCTCCCAGCAATCTTGATTCCAAATTGTGCTTCATCCAGCCCAGCATTTCACATGATACTCTGCATATAAGTTAAATAAGGAAGGTGACAATATACGACCTTGATTTACTCCTTTCCCAATTTGGAACTAGTTCTTTGTTCCATGTCTGATTTTAACTGTTACTTCTTGACCTGCACAAATTTCTCAGGGGGCAGGTCAGGTGGTCTGATATTCCCATCTCTTTCAGAATTTTCCAGTTTATTGTGATCCACCCTCTTGAGAAACCTATATGCAAGTCAGGAAGCAACAGTTAGAACTGGACATGGAACAACAGACTGGTTCCAAATAGGAAAAGGAGTATGTAAAGGCTGTATATTGTCACCCTGCTTATTTAATTTATATGCAGAGTACATAATGAAAAACTCTGGGCTGGAAGCAGCAGCAGCTGGAATCAAGATTATCAGGAGAAATATCAATAACCTCAGATATGCAGATGACACCACCCTTATGGCAGAAAGTGAAGAGGAACTCAAAAGCCTCTTGATGAAAGTGAAGGAGAGTGAAAAGTTGGCTTAAAGCTCAACATTCAGAGAACTAAGATCATAGCATCTGGTCCCATCACTTCATGGGAAATAGATGGGGAAACAGTGGAAAGAGTGTCAGACTTTATTTTGGGGGGCTCCAAAATCACTGCGGATGCTGATTGCAGCCATGAAATTCAAAGACGCTTACTCCTTGGAAGGAAAGTTATCTAGATAGTATATTAAAAAGGAGAGATATTACTTTGCCAACCAAGGTCCATCTAGTAAGGCTATGGTTTTTCCAGTGGTCATGTATGGATGTGAGAGTTGGGCTGTGAAGAAATTGTTTCTCTGGAACTGTGGTGCTGGAGAAGACTCTTGAGAGTCCCTTGGACTGCAAGGAGATCCAACCAGTCCATCCTAAAGAAGAACAGTCCTGGGTGTTCATTGGAAGGACTGATACTGGGGCTGAAACTCCAATACTTTGGCCACCTCATGCAAAGAGTTGACTCATTGGAAAAGACCCTGATGGTGGGAGGGATTGGGGGCAGGAAGAGAAGGTGATGACAGAGGATGAGATGGCTGGATGTCATCACTGACTCGATACACATGAGTCTGGGTGAACTCCGGGAGTTGGTAATAGACAGGGAGGCCTGGCGTGCTGCGATTCATGGGGTCGCAGAGTCAGACACGACTGAGCAACTGAACTGAACTGAACTGATTGACACAGTCAAAGGCTTTTGCATAGTCAATAAAGCAGAATTAGTTGTTTTTCTGGAACTCTATTGCTTTTTCGATAATCCAATGGATGTTGATTTCTGGTTCCTCTGACTTTTCTAAATCCAGCTTGTACATCTGGAAGTTCTTGGTTCATATAGCGTTGAAGCATTGCTTGGAGAATTTTGAACATGACTTTGCTAGCACGTGAGATGAGTGCAATTGCGTGGTAGTTTGAGCATTCTTTGGCATTGCCTTTCCTTGTAATTGGAATAAAAACTGACTTTTTCCAGTCCTGTGGCCACTGCTGAATTTTCCAAATTTGCTGCCATATTGAGTGCAAAACTTCAACAACATCATTTTAGGACTTGAAATAGCTCAGCTGGAATTTCCTCAGCTACACTAGCTTTGTTCCTAATAATGGCCCACCTGACTTTGGACTTCAGGATGTCTGGCTGTTGGTTAGTGATCATACCACCGTGGTTACCTGGGTCATTAAAATATTTTTTGTATAGTTCTTCTGTGTATTCTTACCACCTCTTCTTCATATTGTCTGCTTATTTTAGGTCCATACTGTTTCTGTCCCCTTATTGTGACCATGTTGGCATGAAATGTTCCCTTGGTATCTCTAATTTTCTTGAAGCGATCTCTAGTCTTTCCCATTCTATTGTTTTCCTGTATTTCTTTGCATTGACCACTGAGGAAGGCTTTCTTATCTCTCCTTGCTATTCTTTAGAACTCTGCATGCAAATGGGTATATCTGTCTTTTTCTCCTGTGCCTTTCGTTTCTCTTCTTTTCCTAGCTAATTGTAAGACCTCCTCATTTCAGTTCAGTTCAGTTCAGTCACTAGGTCATGTCTGACTCTTTGCGACCCCATGAATCACAGCACGCCAGGCCTCCCTGTCCATCACCAACTCCTGGAGTTCACTCAAACTCAGGTCCATTGAGTCGGTGATGCCAGCGAGCCATCTCATTCTCTGTCGTCCCCTTCTCCTCCTGCCCCCAATCTCTCCCAGCATCAGTCTTTTCCAGTGAGTCAACTCTTCACATGAGGCGGCCAAAGTATTGGAGCTTCAGCTTTAGCATCAGTCCTTCCAATAAACACCCAGGACTGATCTCCTTTAGCATGGACTGGTTGGATCTCCTTGCAGTCCAAGGGACTCTCAAGAGTCTTCTCCAGCACCACAATTCAAAAGCATCAATTCTTCAGTGATCAGCTTTCTTCACAGTCCAACTCTCACATCCATACATGACCACTGGAAGAACCATAGCCTTACTAGATGGACCTTGGTTGGCAAAGTAATGTCTCTGCTTTTTAATATGTTATCTAGGTTGGTCATAACTTTCCTTCCAAAGAGTAAGTGTCTTTGAATTTCATGGCTGCAATCAGCATCTGCAGTGATTTTAGAGCCCCCCAAAATAAAGTCTGACACTGTTTCCACTGTTTCCCCATCTATTTCCCATGAAGTGATGGGACCAGATGCCATGATCTTAGTTTTCTGAATGTGGAGCTTCAAGCCAACCTTTTCACTCTCCTCTTTCACTTTCATCAAGAAGCTTTTTAGTTCCTTTTCACTTTCTGCCATAAGGGTAGTGTCATCTGCATATCTGAGGTTATTGGTATTTCTCCCGGCAACCTTGATTCCAGCTTGTGCTTCTTCCAGCCCAGCATTCCTCATGATGTACTCTGCATATAAGTTAAATAAGCAAGGTGACAATATACAGCCTTGACATACTCCTTTTCCTACTTGGAACCAGCCTGTTGTTCCATATCCAGTTCTAACTTGCTTCCTGACCTGCATACAGGTTTCTCAAGAGGCAGGTCAGGTGGTCTGGTATTCCCATCTCTTTCAGAATGTTCCACAGTTTATTGTGATCCACACAGTCAAAGGCTTTGCATAGTCAATGAAGCAGAAATAGATGTTTTACTGGAACTCTCTTGCTTTACAACAATTTTGCCTTTTTGCATTTCTTTTTCTTGGGTATGGTTTTGATCAGTGCTTCCAGTACAATGTCACGAACCTCTGTCCATAGTTCTTCAGGCACTCTGTCTATCAGATCTAATCTCTTGAATCTATTTGTCATTTCCACTGTATAATTGTAAGGGATTTGATTTAAGTCATACCTGAATGGTCTGTTGGTTTCCCCTACTTTCTGCAATTAAAGTGAATTTTGCAATGGGTTCATGATCTGAGTCATAGTCAGCTCCCGGTCTTTTTTTTTTTTAGCTGACTGAATAGTTTCTCCATCTTTGGCTACAAAGAATATAATCAATCTGACTTTTGGTATTGACTATCTGGTGATGTGTTGTGTAGAGGTCTCTTGTGTTGTTGGAAGAGGGTTTTTGCTCTGACCACTGCATTATCTTGGCAAAAATCTGTTAGTCTTTGCCCTGCTTCATTTTTTACTCCAAGGCCAAACTTGTCTGTTACTACAGGTATCTCCTGACTTCCTTCTTTTGCATTCCAGTCCCCTATGATGAAAAGGGCATCTTTTTTGTTGTTGTTCTAGAAGGTCTTGTAGGTCTTCATAGAACCATTCAACTTCTGTCTTTTTGGCATTAGTGGTTCGGGCATAGATTTGGATTACTGTGATACTGAATGGTTTGCTTTGAAAACCAAAGAAGTTTGTTTGTCATTTTTGAGATTGCACCCAAGGACTGCATTTTGGTCTCTTTTGTTGACTATGAGGGCTACTCCATTTCTTCATAGGAAATCTTGCCCACAGTAGTAGATATAATGGTCATCTGAGTTATATCCACCCATTCCAGTCCATTTTAGTTCACTGATTCCTAAGATGTCAATGTGTTCTCTTGACATCGCCTGTTTGATCACTTCCAATTTACCTTGATGGACCTAGCATTCCAGAATTCTATGTAATCTTGTTCATACAGCATTTGACTTTAATCACCAGTCACATCCACAACTGGGTCTTGTTTTTGGTTTGGCTCTGTCTCTTCATTCTTTCTGGAGTTATTTCTCCGCTGATCTGTGATAGCATATTGGGCACCTACCAACTTGGGGAGTTTGTATTTCAGTTTCATATCTTTTGCCTTTTCGTACTGTTCATGGGGTTCTCAAGGCAAGAATACCTAAGTGGTTTACCATTCCCTTCTCCAGTGGACCACGTTTTGTCAAAAGTCTCCACCATGACCTGTCCGTCTTGGGTCGCCCTACAGGGCATGGCTCAGTTTCACTCAGTTAGGCAAGGCTGTGGTCCACGTGATCAGTTTGGTTAGTTTTCTGTGATAGTGGTTTTCATTCTCTCTTACATCTGATTAATAAGGATAAGAGGCTTATAGAACCTTGCTGATGGGAGAGACCAACTGTGAGGGAAACTGAGTCTAATTCAATGGGCAGGGCCATGCTTCAGTTCAGTTTCAGTTCAGTCACTCAGTCGTGTCCGACACTTTGCGACCCCATGAGTCACAGCACATCAGGCCTCCCTGTCCATCACCAACTCCTGGGGTTCACGCAAACTCATGTCCATCGAGTCGGTGATGCCATCCAGCCATCTCATTCTCTGTCGTCCCCGTCTCCTCCCACCCCCAATCCCTCCCAGCATCAGACTCTTTTCCAGTGAGTCAACTTGTCGCATGAGGTGGCCAAAGTATTGGAGTTTCAGCTTTAGCATCAGTCCTTCCAATGAACACCCAGGATTGATCTCCCTTAGAATGGACTGGTTGGATCTCCTTGCAGTATATGGGACTCTCAAGAGTCTTCTCCAGCACCACAGTTCAAAAGCATCAATTCTTTGGTGATCAGCTTTCTTCACAGTCCAAATCTCACATCCATACATAACCACGGGAAAAACCATAGCCTTGACTAGACGGACCTTGGTTGGCAAAGTAATGTCTCTGCTTTTTAATATGCTATCTAGGTTGGTCATAACATTCCTTCCAAGGAGTAAGCGTCTTTTAATTTCCTGGCTGCAATCAGCATCCAAAGTGATTTTGGAGCCCCCAAAAATTAAGTCTGACACTGTTTCCACTGTTTCCCCATCCATTTCCCATGAAGTGATGGGACCAGATGCCATGATCTTTGTTTTCTGAATGTGGAGCTTCAAGCCAACCTTTTCACTCTCTTCTTTCACTTTCATCAAGAGGCTTTTGAGTTCCTCTTCACTTTCTGCCATAAGGGTGGTGTCATCTGCATATCTGAGGTTATTGATATTTCTCCCAGCAATCTTGGTTCCAGCTGGTGCTTCTTCCAGCCCAGCGTTCCTCATGATGTACTCTGCATATAAGTTAAATAAGCAGGGTGACAATATACAACCTTGACACACTCCTTTACCTATTTGGAACCAGTCTGTTGTTCCATGTCCCGTTCTAACTGTTGCTTTCTGACCTGCATACAGGTTTCTCAAGAGCCAGGTCAGGTGGTCTGGTATTCCAATCTCTTTCAGAATGTTCCACAGTTTATTGTGATCCACACAGTCAAAGGCTTTGGCATAGTCAATGAAGCAGAAATAGATGTTTTTCTGGAATTCTCTTGCTTTCTCCATGATCCAGTGGATGTTGGCAATTTGATCTCTGGTTCCTCTGCCTTTTCTAAAACCTGCTTGAACATCTGGAAGTTCATGGTTCACATATTGCTGAAGCCTGGCTTGGAGAATTTTGAGCATGACTTTACTAGCGTGTGACATGAGTGCAATTGTGCGGTAGTTTGAGCATTCTTTGGCATTGCCTTTCTTTGGGATTGGAATGAACACTGACTTTTCCAGTCCTGTGGCCACTGCTGAGTTTTCCAAATTTGCTGACATATTGAGTGCAGCACTTTCACAGCATCATCTTTCAGGATTTGAAATAGCTCAATTGGAATTCCATCACCTCCACTAGCTTTGTTCATAGTGATGCTCTCTAAGGCCCACTTGACTTCACATTCCAAGATGTCTGGCTCCAGCTGAGTGATCACACTATCATGATTATCTTGGTCATGAAGATCTTTTTTGTACAGTTCTTCTGTGTATTCTTGCCACCTCTTCTTAATATCTTCTGCTTCTGTTAGGTCCATACCATTTCTGTCCTTTATCGAGCTCATCTTTGCATGAAATGTTCCCTTGGAATCTTTAATTTTCTTGAAGAGATCTCTTGTTTTTCCTATTCTGTTGTTTTCCTCTATTTCTTTGCATTGATTGCTGAGGAAGGCTTTCTTATCTCTCCTTGCTCTTCTTTGGAACTCTGCATTCAGATGCTTATATCTTTCCTTTCCTCCTTTGCTTTTCTCTTCTCTTCTTTTCACAGCTATTTGTAAGGCCTCCTCAGACAGCCATTTTGCTTTTTTGCATTTCTTTTCCATGGGGATGGTCTTGGTCCCTGTCTCCTGTACAATGTCATGAACCTCCGTCCAGAGTTCATCAGGCACTGTATCTATCAGATCTAGTCCCTTAAATCTATTTCTCACTTCCACTGTATAATCATAAGGGATTTGATTTAGGTCATATCTGAAAGGTCTAGTGGTTTTCCCTACTTTCTTCAATTTAAGTCTGAATTTGGCAATCAGGAGTTCATGATCTGAGCCACAGTCAGCTCCTGGTCTTGTTTCTGCTGACTGTATAGAGCTTCTCCATCTTTGGCTGCAAAGAATATAATCAATCTGATTTCGGTGTTGACCATCTGGTGATGTCCACGTGTAGAGTCTTCTCTTGTGTTGTTGGAAGAGGGTGTTTGCTATGACCAGTGCGTTCTCTTGGCAAAACTCTATTAGCCTTTGCCCTGCTTCATTCCGTGCTCCAAGGCCAAATTTGCCTGTTACTCCAGGTGTTTCTCGACTTCCTACTTTTGCATTCCAGTCCCCTCTAATGAAAAGGACATCTTTTTTGGGTGTTAGTTCTAAAAGGTCTTGTAGGTCTTCATAGAACCATTCAACTTCGGCTTCTTCAGCATTATTGGTTGGGGCATAGGCCTGGATTACTGTAATATTGAATGGTTTGCCTTGGAAACGAACAGAGATCATTCTGTCATTTTTGAGATTGCATTGAAGTACTGCATTTCGGACTATTTTGTTGACCATGATGGCTACTCCATTTCTTCTAAGGGATTCCTGCCCACAGTAGTAGATATAATGGTCGTCTGAGTTAAATTCACCCATGATTAGTAAATCTTTAATCTAATTTTCTGTTGATGGTTGGGGCTGTGTTCCCTCCCTGTAGTTTGGCCTGAGGTCAAACTGTCGACTCAGAGACTCCTGAACACTCACAGACAAGTCTGGTTCAGTCTTCCACTGGCCTCCAAAGTCAAATTCCCTGAGGGTTCTCAGTCCCCTTGCTGTATCCCCATATTGGGAAATCTGTCGTGGGTCCTAGAACTTCCTTAACAGTGTGAGAATTTCTTTGGTATAGTTGTTCTGCAATTTGTGGGTCATCTTCTTGATGGATGTATGGTGGGGCTAATAGTGACCTCTTCCAGGAGGGCTCATGCCACATGCTGGGTGACCCAGGTCTGCTGTAGCCAGAGCCCCTGTCCCCACTGCAGGTCATTGCTGACCCGTGACTCAGCAGGAGACACTCAAAGATAAATACTGTGTACAGGTTAGTCCTTCCAAAGGAAGAATATTCCATATGCCTACTCTGACCTCTTTTCCTGTCTGCTAGTTAAGAGACCTCACCCCCTTTTTGGAGAACTCCACTGTGCTATGCAGGAAGTTATTCTTCCTTTTTGTGTCCTGCAAAGTTGAGTGTTAAATGTAAAGGCATCAGTCCCACGTGTGAAGGTGAAGAAACGTGTTCCAATTCCAGACCAGACTCCTGGTCAGAAAGTGGTGCAGATAACCAGCTCACTGGCTCTCCTAAAAGCAGGTCCATTTTGCCATGTTTTTATTTATTTTCTCATCATATGAAGAAAGAGTAGAATTTTTGTGATTATGACTTTGACCTTGCTCCTAGCAAGACACTAATAGACAATAATTTCACTGTTGTTGTGCTAATAATATTGAGAAGATTTTTTTCCAGTTTACTTTGCCACAAAAATGTCTATTCCCTAAGACCTAGAAACAGTTGAAAAATAATAACTCTCACTGTCATAATGTACATGGGAACAAACTGAAGGGTTATAAGCACCAGTTATTTATTTGACCCTTCTCAGAAACTCAGAGATTGTGCTCATTCTAAAACAACCTATTTTCTACTAAACTCATGTTTGGATGCATGGCAGAGACTATACATTTCACCAAGAGTTATTTTAAAAAATTAATACATCTTAGAAAGGAAATCTGGTACATGTTTTTAAATTTCAATTTTTAGGTTAATAAGGAAGTATGATTTTCTGATAAACAGCTTGAGGTGACCTCTAAAAATGGTGCGCTATTCACTTGATCCAGAAAACCTCAGAAAATCATGCAAATCAAGAGGTTCAAACCTTTGTGGTCACTTTAAGAGAAATTAAGGAAACAATTCCATTCACCGTTGCAACGAAAAGAATAAAATAATTAGGAATATATCTACCTAAAGAAATAAAAGACTTATATATAGAAAACTATAAAACACTGGTGAAAGAAATCAGAGAGGACACTGATAGATGGAGAAATATACTGTGTTTGTGGATTGGAAGAATAAATATTGTGAAAATGAGTATATTACTCAAAGTAATTTACAGGTTCAATGCAATCCTTATCAAGCTACCAACGATATTTTTCACAGAGTTAGAACAAATAATTTCACAATCTGTATGGAAATACAAAAAACCTCGAATAGCCAAAGCAATCTTGAGAAAGAAGAATGGAACTGGGGGAATCAACCGGCCAGACTTCAGGCTCTACTACAAAGCCACAGTCATCAAGACAGTATGGTACTGGCATAAAGACAGAAATATAGATCAATGGAACAAAATAGAAAGCCCAGAGATAAATCCATGCACCTATGGACACCTTATCTTTGACAAAGGAGGCAAGAATATTCAATGGAGAAAAGACAATCTCTTTAACAAGTGGTGCTGGGAAAACTGATCAACCACTTGTAAAAGAATGAAACTAGAACACTCCCTAACACCATACACCAAAATAAACTCAAAATGGATTAAAGATCTAAATGTAAGACTAGAAACTATAAAACTCTTAGAGGAGAACATAGGCAAAACACTCTCCGACATAAATCACAGCAGGATCCTCCAAGACCCACCTCCCAGAATATTGGAAATAAAAGCAAAAATAAACAAATGGGACCTAATTAAAATCAAAAGCTTCTGCACAGCAAAGGAAATTATAAGCAAGGTGAAAAGACAGCCTTCAGAATGGGAGAAAATAATAGCAAATGAAGCAACTGACAAAGAATTAATTTCAAAAATATACAAGCAACCTTCAGCTCAATTCCAGAAAAATAAACGACCCAATCAAAAAATGGGCCAAAGAACTAAACAGACATTTCTCCAAAGAAGACATAAAGATGGCTAACAAACACATGAAAAGATGCTCAGCATTACTCATAATCAGAGAAATGCAAATCAAAACCACAATGAGGTACCATTTCACGCCAGTCAGAATGGCTGCTATCCAAAAGTCTACATGCAATAAATGCTGGAGAGGGTGTGGAGAAAAGGGAACCCTCTTACACTGTTGGTGGGAATACAAACTAGTACAGCCACTATGGAGAACAGTGTGGAGACTCCTTAACGAACTGGAAATAGAACTGCCATACGACCCAGAAATCCCACTGCTGGGCATACACACCGAGGAAACTAGAATTGAAAGAGACACATGTACTCCAATGTTTATCGCAGCACTGTTTATAATAGCCAGGACATGGAAGCAACCTAGATGTCCATCTGCAGATGAATGGATAAGAAAGCTTTGGTACATATACATAACGGAGTATTACTCAGTAATTAAAAAGAATACATTTGAATCAGTTCTAATGAGGTGGATGAAACTGGAGCCTATTATACAGAATGAAGTAAGCCAGAAAGAAAAATACCAAAACAGTATATTAATGCATATATTTGGAATTTAGAAAGATGGTAACGATAACCCTGTATACAAGACAACAAAAGAGACAGATGTATAGAACAGTTTTTTGGACTCTGTGGGAGAGGGCGAGGGTGGAATGATTTGGGAGAATGGCATTGAAACTTGTACATTATCATATGTGAAACGAATTGCCAGTCCAGGTTTGATGCGTGATACAGGATGCTCGGGGCTGGTGCACTGGGATGACCCAGAGGGATGGGATAGGAAGGGGGGTTCAAGATGGGGAACATATGTACACCCGGGGCGGGTTCGTGTCAATGTATGGCAAAACCAATACAATATTGTAAAGTAATTAGCCTCCAATTAAATAAATTTTTAAAAAATTAAAAAAAGAACACTTGTGAAAGTGCCTAGGCCATTTAGATTATGCATATAAGAGAAGCCACCAAGTATTTGAAAGATATCACTTTACAGGAGCAATGTGTGTCGCTCCATCATTACAATGGTGGAGTTGGTAAGTGTGCAGAGGCCAACCAGTGGGGGTGGATGCCTGGTCGGTGGCCCAAAAAGAGTACTGAATTTTTACTGCACATGCTCAAAAATGCAGAGAGTAATGCTGAACTTAGGGGCTTCAATGTAGATTCTCTGGTCGTTGAGCACATCCAGGTGAAAAAAGCCCCCAAGAGGCGGCACAGGACTTACAGAGCTCATGGTTGGACCAACCCCCACACGAACTCTCCCTGCCACATGGAGATGATCCTTACTGAAAAAGAACATTGTTCCTAAACCAGAAGAGGAGGTTGCACAGAGGAAAACGATATCCTAGAAGAAGCTGAAGAAACAAAAACTTAGGACCCAGAAATAAATCCTGCAAAAAATTAATGCAGAAAAAAGTTAAAAAAAAAAGTGTAATAATAATCTAGTCAGAGAGCAGTAGTTTTAGATTTAGATTCTGGTGGATGTCAGGTGGCAGTGAACCTGGGTGTGGAGTCTGAGTGACCCTTAGGTACCTGTGATAACATGTAGTAAGGGAATATTACATGAAGTAACTGCTGAAAGTCCTGAGCACACAATGCCTATTGAATCAGTGTCATGTAATTCAATACATTTATTTATTTTTAAAGGAAGTAAGGTGCTCAGCCTCCATTGTTGCTGATGTGGCCATAAGGCTAAATTTAGGCCAAAAGTACCTGGTAGAAATGACACTCCTAGGTTTTGCCATTAAAGGGATTATGAGTGTATTCCCTGGTCCACTCCCTACTTCTTGCTGACTGAAAGCTAATGAGGGCTAGAGTGATCAACTGGGATACACAAATGGAAACCATGATGAGGAAGGGAGAGACACCCTACAGTTTTGGACCTCTGTCTGCCTTCGGACTGATGTGTGATAGAAAAATAAACTTTCAGCTAGGTTAAGCTGCTGTCTTGTCTTTTTTTCCTCATTCCCTTCCCTCCTTTCTTTCTGGATCCCTCCCTCCCTTCTTTCCTTCCTCCTTCCTTCCTTTTCTCTCTTTCTAGCAACTTAGGCTATACTTATTACAAAGTACAAATATGAGGAAGAGTTGTCAGGGAAATCTCTATTTTTCTTTTCTTAGTGAATCTATTTATATGAAGCCATTAAAACAACTTTTAATTATAAAAATATGAAAAATGCTTTTAATGTTATGTCAAATTAAAAAAAACAAAATCATAATTACATTTTGATTTTAAAATGTATAACCATGATTACCTTTTAAAAGCACCTGAATAATAGAAAAAAGTGAAGGGAAATATAATAAATATGGCCATGTTTGTATCTGAATAATGGCATTATGTTATGTTTCCTTTTTTGCTGTGTTTTCCAAAACTTTCTAAGTAAATTTATGCTATTTTTGTACTGGGAAATATTTAAAGATTTTCTAAGCACCTAGTCAACCTGAAAAAATTTCTTTATGTACATCACACTACTGTTTTAAATGAAGAGAAATTGGCATCTAACAGTAGACATATTAAATAAATTATATGAAACATATAATGAAATATATTATTCAGTGTGTCAATTTGCTAGAGCTGCTGTAACAAAATACTGTAGCCTGAGTGGCTTAAATAGCAGAAAGGTATCTGTCACAGTTTTAGGGGCTAGAAATCCATGGTAGCTCAGCTGGTAAAGAATCTGCCTGTAATGTGGGAGACCCGTTCTATTCCTGGGATGGGAAGTTCCCCTGGAGAAGGGATAGGCTACCCACTCCAGTATTCTTGGGCTTCCTTGGTGACTCAGCTGGTAAAGAATCTGCCTGTAATGAAGGAGACCTCAGTTCAGTCCCTGGGTTGGGAAAATCCCCTGGAGAAGGGAAATGCTACCCACTCCAGTATTCTGGCCTGGAGAATTCCATGGACTGTATAGTCCATGGAGTCGCAAAGAGCTGGACATGACTGAGCGATCTTCACTTTACTTTAATCCAACATCATGGTGTCAGCAGGTTTGGTTTCTTCCGTGGTCTCTGTCCTTGACCTGCGGACGGCCACCTTCTTCTTGCCTCTGTGCAGGTGTGCTGCTGGTGTCTCTTTGTGCGCTCACATATCTTCCTCTTATTCAGATTGGATGAGAGCCCTCCCTATTGGCATCGTTTTAATTATACACCTCTTTAAAGGCCTTGTGTCCAAATACAGTCACATTCTGACTTACTGGGGGGTGAGAACTTCAACATATGATTTTTTTTCCAGGGGACAAAATTCAGCCCATAACACACAACATTAAAGGTCATGCTGGAAAGAATACTTAAGAGCCTGGAGAAATGATGGTATTATATGAAGTGAAAAGAAATTTTAAAATAATTTATATAGTGTGATCTCAAATTTATATAAAATAATGTATGTAGAAACAAACTTTCCTTCAGGATGACACTTGTGACTCATATACAGAAACGGAGGATTAATTGTAATTCTAAGACCTGTAATTCTATCAGGGTCAACTGACAGTGTTCCTGGCATTGTCTTTTCAAGGAGAGTAGATTTGCTAACCTAAATGATGATAAATGTATTATTATTAAATTAGCGTAACATTTATATGAATCATGAATGCACTGAAAGAGCATTCATCATTTATTCATGTGAGCTATATGGTGATTTTTATTTTCTTTACATTTTCTGTGTTTTCCAAACCTTTACCGTGAGTTAATATTACCTCTATAACCAGAAAAACAACAAATTTGAAAAAATGATTCATAATACTATATAGTTCAGGAATGACAGATGCAAGTCAAAACTATGGTTGCCCACCACAGTAAAAGAATGATAAACAATAACAACACAATCAGTGATCATCTACATGGGCTTTGGGCTACTTTTCTAGAAACTGGGGACAGAGAGATTTTCAATGAGTATTCCTACTCACACACCTCATTGTTCAGTTGAAAAAAATGATGCATGTATTTGAAAAACAGCAAGTGTGTGTATGGACATGGGAAGAAGGAGAAACAATTGATCCTACCTTGTGGGGAAGATATAGAGAAGCAGCAGCATTTGAATTTAGGCTTAAGTGAAACTTAGGCTAGATGAATGAGTGGGATAAAAGTGGCATTCTAGGCAGAGATAAGCCCATGAGCAAATGCACAGGATGTGCTTGGGAACTAGTAAGCTGCCTGGTTCAACTTTGCAACTGTTCCTGGAGTTAGGGGTTGTACCTGAAGTGGTAGAAGATAAGTCAGAAAGATGGTTGGGGAGTCACTGAGAAGAACTGAATTCCCTTCTGAAGAGTTGTGCCTTACTCTGTAGATGTTATATTATAAGGCAGGCAGGTGTGTAGAATATTGCAACAGAGTGATTATGATACAGTGAAGGGCAAGCCTGAAGTGCTGAGAGTAGAATGGAAAGGTGGAACAGAAGTAAGTAGTTTCTGAGGTAAAACTAGAAGGTTCTTTATGAGGTGACAAAGTAGATCAAAGATGCCTCTGAAATCCTTGTCTGGGCAACTGAGTAAATATCATACCACAGGCCAAACAGAAAAAGCAAGACAAAAGTAGATGGTTGGGTACCATGTGCAACTGTGTGCTTAAGACTTCAGAAGCACTAACTGTGGCCCACAGTGCAGTTTCAGTGCACCGTACCTGTTGGCCTTGACCCTGAATGCTGGTCTAGGCCCAACCACAACTGCTACACTGCATATACAATGGAGTGAAAGCCATAATCTCCTTCCTCCTTCTTCACTGAATGTTTTTCTGGTGTCTTCTTTAATTAATTGCACCAGCTGACTTTGTATCTAAGTGCCCTAAGAAGCAGGAAAATTAGGCCAACACAGTACAATAGGGAGAAACAAAAATAGAAAAACAGAAAAGAGGATAACAAAATATTAATAGTTGTAATAAATATGCAGATAAAATAACCACAGAAAGCTAAGATAAACCTTCAACCTAAGTTTAGCATCATTCAATCCAGTTGAAACGAAGACCACTGAATGCTGACTCTGCTATTAAAAGCAGAAAACACTTCATAAGGAGAACTGCAGACGCAGATTGAATTTATCACATTTTATCACAGACTTTATCACATTTTCTTGCATGTGAGTGAGAAGTAACTCATTAGAAAATAGGCGGTCATAACAGAGCAGTTTTCCTATTGACTCTCTTAAAAACAAATGCACATAGTCAACAACAAAACCTATATAAATACTTCACAATTTCAACTCATCATTTGATTCACTCCACATGTATTTGGGGCTTCCCTGATAGCTCAGCTGGTAATCTGGGTTTGATCAGCAGGGATATCTGGGTTTGATCCCTGGGTTGGGAAGATTCCATGGAGAAGGGAATGGCTGCCCACTCTAGTATTCTGGCCTGGAGAATTCCATGAACAGAAGAATCTGGCAGACTACAGTCCATGGGGTCACAAAGAGTGGACCATAACTGAGCTATGTTCACTTTCACTTTCAATACATGTACTAAAGTCTCTGGCAAGACACAAGCTTACTTAATCCTCACAGGAGTCATGTGAGCTGAGTGTTGTTAATATAGCCATTCTATGGACATTGGATTCTATAGACAAAAGCCAAGCTTATCCTTGATTACACACACAGACACACATGCACAGAAAAATATGCACACACACACAAACTCTTAACAAGAAGTAGGAACAATATGTTCTGCTGGGGGTAGGGACAGTGTGATGCACCCTCACCTTTGAACTCTCACCCTCACCTTTGAACTCTCAATACAATACCTGACACACAACAGGGATAAGAAATGTCCAATGAGTGGACAAAGGAATTAAGTAAAAAAGAAACTGTTCTCCAATTCACACATATTTTTACCATGTAATGCTACTTCTTAAAAGAGAATGCAATATTTTTAGCTGGACATCTTATACATATTGCTTAAGGGGGAAAAAAAGATTCTTTTCATCTGTAGATGCCTTAACATTATCCTACCAAGGTCACATTTTCCCTTTCCACATCACTTAGTGCTTCTTTGGTTTTATGTTAGCTTTGTGCTGAAAATTGAAATTGGAATATTAGAACTCAGTCGGGGAGCATACTAATTTAATTAAATATTAAAAGCCAGCTGGTTTTATGTTATGTGGGAAAATTAGAGAATTAATGATTTGGTACACTTTCTTGTTCCTGTCAAGCTACAAGAACATGAAGAATAGCTCATTCATACCCAGTTACAAAAGGTGAGATTGAAAAATTAGGTCTGCTTTATTAAAGTGCTTCCAACTAGAGTCTTTTGAGAATAGAGTAACTTATTTATTTATAAACTGGCTCCCAAGGCATGAGTCCTGGGGCAATGTGAAAGAACCCAAGAGCATCTCAATGAAAGCCTCACATGGGAAAACTAATCCACCTGAGAATCTTAAAGTACTGTAATCTTTTTGTGCAAATTGGTTGCGAGTCAGCTGGGTGCTTGTTTATATCAGTTGACTCTGTAAGCTGATCATCTCCTATAAGACCTGAGAAATATTTTCTCAGAAACTCACGGTGTGAAATGAGTGTGTTTCACACTGTGAGTGACATGCTGTCAGTAGAAAGGACTTTAGTCCTCGGTGGTCATGAACTGTAAGTAAAGATTTGCCAAACCTCTTGATAATGTGAGTACATGTGATACCCAATGCAACACAGTAAGTTCAGTTCAGTTCAGTCACTCAGTCGTGTCCGACTCTCTGCGACCCCATGAATCACAGCACGCCAGGCCTCCCTGTCCATCACCAACTCCCGGAGTTCACTCAAACTCATGTCCACAGAGTCGGTGATGCCATCCAGCCATCTCATTCTCGGTTGTCCCCTTCTCCTCCCGCCCCCAACCTTTCCCAGCATCAGAGTCTTTTCCAGTGAGTCAACTCGTCTCATGAGGTGGCCAAAGTATTGGAGTTTCAGCTTTAGCATCAGTCCTTCCAATGAACACCCAGGATTGATCTCCCTTAGAATGGACTGGTTGGATCTCCTTGCGGTACAAGGGACTCTCAAGAGTCTTCTCCAACACCACAGTTCAAAAGCATCAATTCTTCGGCGATCAGCTTTCTTCACAGTCCAACTCTCACATCCATACATGACCACAGGAAAAACCATAGCCTTTACTAGACGGACCTTGGTTGGCAAAGTAATGTCTCTGCTTTTTAATATACTATCAAGGTTGGTCATAACTTTCCTTCCAAGGAGCAAGCGTCTTTTAATTTCATGGCTGCAATCAGCATCTGCAGTGATTTTGGAGCCCCCAAAAATAAAGTCTGACACTGTTTCCACTGTTTTTCCATCTATTTCCCATGAAGTGATGGGACCAGATGCCATGATGTTTGTTTTCTGAATGTTGAGCTTCAAGCCAACCTTTTCACTCTCCTCTTTCACTTTCATCAAGAGGCTTGTGAGTTCCTCTTCACTTTCTGCCATAAGGGTGGTGTCATCTGCATATCTTAGGTTATTGATATTTCTCCCGGCAATCTTGATTCCAGCTTGTGCTTCTTCCAGCCCAGTGTTCTTCATGATGTACTCTGTATATAAGTTAAATAAGCAAGGTGACAATATACAACCTTGACGTACACCTTTTCCTATTTGGAACCAGTCTGTTGTTCCATGTACAGTTCTGACTGTTGCTTTCTGTAAGAGGATAGAAAGAGCTCTATTCACTCCAGGGCCAGAGGCCAGACTTAGTGTTCAGTATCCTTGGTTTGTCAGAATGACGCTTGTCTTTTTTATTCCAGATCTTTTCCATTTTCCTCTTATAGTAATTATAATCATTATTATTATCGCTTCTTAAAGGACGATGGGGAGTGCTTCAGTTATATACTGCTGTGTAACAAAAGTATGTGACTTCAAACAACAAGCATTTTATTTGTAATGATCCTGAAGTCTCTACCATGCTCACCTGGGTGGTTCTTCAGCTGGTTCTCCAGTGGCCACTCTGGCAGCTGCATTCAGTGGGGTCCACCTAAGTTTAGGCTTGGCTAAGGTGTTAGAGCAGCTGTAACCCTCTTCCTGTAATCACAGGACTCCTCTCCTGGTGACTTCTTCACATTGTCTCTCTATGAGGAGATCTCAAGCTAAACATCTTATGAGATGGCTTGAGGTTTCCAGGACTGTGGACCCAGAGGCTGTCAGATCCAGAACTTGCACAGTAAAGCATTTGCCATATTCCGTTGGCTAAAGCCAAATCGTAGTTTTCATTAAATTCAAGGGAGGAGATGAAACAAGGGTGTAAGCATGGAGGGTGTGATTCACTGGGGGCTCCCAGTGTAATTGATTACCTCAGCAAAATTAGCATCCTGTTGGTTTACTGCAACACTTTCCACATATAGTGCTTTTTTAAAAATGATATCATGCTTTAAGTAGCTGTATATCACTGCTGCTGCTGCTGCTGCTAAGTCACTTCGGTCGTGTCCGACTCTGTGTGACCCCATAGACGGAAGCCCACCAGGCTCTCCTGTCCCTGGGATTCTCCAGGCAAGAACACTGGAGTGGGTTGCCATTTCCTTCTCCAATGTGTGAAAGTGGAAAGTGAAAAGTGAAAGTGAAGTCGCTCAGTCGTGTCCTACCCTTAGCAACCCCACGGACTGCAGCCTACCAGGCTCCTCCATCCATGGGATTCTCCAGGCAAGAGTACTGGAGTGGCTTGCCATTGCCTTCTCAATATATAGCTAATAATAATAACTAACAAGGTTGAATCATTTTGCATAAAAGTGACATCAAGGTGTTCCCATTCCTGAAGAAAATTCATTTCAGTACTTTCCCACATTGCCATGGTTACTTTGGCTTGCTTAAAAAAAAACTGGTAACTTGACTATTTTAAGTGGGTAAAGCTTTGGATAATTAATTGATAGTTTTAACTTGATTTAACTAAGGGATAAAGCTTCATGGTTAGGGTTATGTATCTTTTACTGGACTCAGAAATAACTCCTTGCTAGAGCAAAGCCAGATCCTGAATGGTGTCCTTACTGCTCTGAGAATCTTTTAAACGTATACATCTGATTATATTACTTCTCATGGCTCCACCTTGTTTTTTCTGGATAAAGCCTGTCATTTTTAGGATGGCTTTTATCACGATGCATGATCACCTCTATCCTCCCTCATATCCTTCCTTTTGGCTTGACTATTTCCTAATTATTTGTCAAGTCTCAGCTTATACCCATGGAGAAGGAAATGGTAACCCACTTCAGTATTCTTGCCTGGGAAACCCCATGGACAGAGGAGCCTGGTGGGCTGCAGTCCATAAGGTCTCAAGAGTCAAACACGGCTGTGTTACTGAGCAGGCATGCATGCAGCTATACAATGCTTACTCTAGAAAAACTGCCCCTGCTGCTGCTGCTGCTAAGTCACTCCAGTCGTGTCCGACTCTGTGTGACCCCATAGACAGAAGCCCACTAGGCTCCCCCGTCCCTGGGATTCTCCAGGCAAGAACACTGGAGTGGGTTGCCATTTCCTTCTCCAATGTGTGAAAGTGAAGTCGCTCAGTCGTGTCCAACCCCTAGCGACCCCACGGACTGCAGCCTACCAGGCTCCTCCATCCATGGGATTTTCTAGGCAATAGTACTGGAGTGGCTTGCCATTGCCTTCTCCAAAACTGCCCCTAATCCACTCCAAATCAGGTTACATGCCCTTATGTGTTTCTATGAATCATAGACTACCCCTGAACTAGCACTTGTCACACCACATTATAATATTCTGCTTCTTTTCTGTATTTTCCTCCCTTATTAAAGTCTAAGCTTTGTGAGGACAGATACCATATTTGTTTTGTTTATTCTTATATTCTTAACATTTAATACAGGCGTAAGAATGCCATAAATACTTGCTGAGTGAGTGATTAAATGAATAAATCTCAGGACTACAGTACTAGTAAATGGTGTTTCTAACTCCTTTTACTTGAGTCTGCAATACAGAAGTAATGTTTGGTTTTCTTATTGATTTTAACTCCTTATCCCCCCTGCTCAAATCTTAAATCTCTCTTCTAAATGCCAACAGTGTACATAGGAATGGATAGAAGCTCTTTCAGGATATTTATTTTTTAAAAGGGAGTGTTTTTCTATTCATATAAGCCTCTGTTTGATGTATTTAGACAGTGTCATAAAGAAGAGTAAAAAAAAAAAAAAATCAGAAAATGCCTAAATGTTAAGAAGGCAACTGAATGATCTATTGGGTAGTTTTCTCAGACCATTTAATTTTTTTAAACCATATTAGATATGATTGATTAACAATGTTCTGATAGCTCCAGCTGTACAGTAAAATGATAAAGTTATATATATATATACATGTATTTATTATTTTTCAAGTTATTTTGCTATTTATTACAGAATACTGAGCAGAGTTCCTTGTGCTATACAGTAAGTCTTTGTTTATTATCCATTTTAAATATAGCAGTGGGTATGTGTCAATCCTAAACTCCCTATCTATCCCTTCCTTTCTCCCTTCCCCACCGGTAACCATAAATTCATTCTCTAAGTCTGTAAGTCTGTTTCTATTTCGTAAATAATTTCATTTGTATCACTTCTTTCTAGTTTCCAAGTATTCAGTTCAGTTCAGTTCAGTCGCTCAGTCGTGTCCGACTCTCCGCGACCCCATGAATCACAGCACGCCAGGCCTCCCTGTCCATCACCAACTCCCGGAGTTCACTCAAACTCATGTCCACAGAGTCGGTGATGCCATCCAGCCATCTCATTCTCTGTCGTCCCCTTCTCCTCCCGCCCCCAACCTTTCCCAGCATCAGAGTCTTTTCCAGTGAGTCAACTCATCGCATGAGGTGGCCAAAGTATTGGAGTTTCAGCTTTAGCATCAGTTCTTCCAATGAACACCCAGGATCGATCTCCCTCAGAATGGACTGTTGGATCTCCTTGCAGTACAAGTTTCCAAGTATAAACAATACCATATGATAGTTCTCTTTCTCTGTCAGACCATTTCATTTTATCCTGAAAGTGTATATATATATTCTTTATTTGTCTATGTGTCAGTCTGACCCAAACAGCATTCTTTTCCTCCTGACATGTAATCTTTGCTGTTAGGGTACCGCTGCTGCTGCTGCTGCTAAGTCACTTCAGTCGTGTCCGACTCTGTGTGACCCCATAGACGGAAGCCCACCAGGCTCCCCCGTCCCCGGGATTCTCGTACCGCTAGGCTGTGGTAACCATGAAAGTCATTCACAGAAAGACCCAAGAAATATTTTTTTTTGTGGTCTTGCTGATCACTTTTCAGACAGGAAAATTTATGGCTTGCTAGCAGACATTACTGTTGTCCCATGTGTATTTGTTTACTAGGGCTGCTGTAATGAAGCATCCCAAACTGAGTGGCTTAAACAACACTGATTTATTATCTCATAGGCTAGAAGTGTGAAATCCAGGTGTTGGCAGGACTGGCTCCTTCTGAGGGCTGTTCCATGCTTCTCCCCATGTTTCTGGTGGTTTTCTGGTAGCCTTTGGCTTTCCTTGCATTTTAGAAGGATCATCCCAATTTTTGCCTTCATCTTTATATAGTATGCTCCTGTGTGTGAGTCTCTCACCAAACTTTTCCTTTTGGATTAGGATTATTAGACTAGAGTCCACTTTAACAACTTTATTTTAAACTTAGTTACACCTGTAAAGACCATATCTTCAAATACCTCACATTCTGGGGATTAGAACTTCAACATATGAATCTGGAAACACACTCGACCTGTAACACTGTGCACATTTTTTTTAACTCTGTCCTAATGATAGAATAATAATATCTATGCCTATGAACCTCTTCCATGCAGACCACTAATCTGATTAATCTGTGAATACCAGCAGTCCCATGCTCTGGGCCATCGTGGGTTTAAACCTACCAGAGTTTGGCATTATTTGCCCACAGATTGCTATAGTTATGGCCATATGACCTAAGGAGATGGCAAGAGATTTACTGACACTGTGAGAAAGAAGCTTCTTCATTCTCAAGAAAGAGCCACAGGAAGAGCTGAAACGTCAGCTTTGTTCATAAAGGGGCAGACAGCACTTAGTTTAAGCCTTGTGAGCCATGCAGTGTCTGGTGTGACTTCTCAGCTCTGCCCTCATAACGAGAAGGTAGCCAGACACTATGTAAATGGATGAGAAGGGTTCCCCTATACAAACATGTGACAGGCGGGATCTGGCCTGCAGGCCTTAATTTGTCAACCCCAACACAGGACGTCTCACATGAAGTTGGCACTCAGAGGGCAGGGATAAAGAAATTAGAAAATAATCTGAGGCCTCACTCAAACCAAACCTAATTATAACTCTAACTTTGGACTTTTTCAGTTACTTTAGTCAGTAAATGTACTTTTTTATTCAAGTCGGTTTGGGATGGATTTTCTTATGTTTACAGCCCAAAGCACTGTAAGTGATAAAGGAATTCAGCAAGTCCAAAATAATATTCAATACAAAAACTCAAGGGCAAACATGAAAGTATAAGCTCCTCTCCTGGGGCTGACAGGCTTCCTAAAATGAGAATATTTAGGTTGAGCTTGAGACAACTGAAATATGTGTAGAGCCAGAAGAGATTCCTACTCAGGAAAAATATATGGCAATTTACAAATCACTTGTATAATCATTTGCACCCAACTTCTTGAAATAAGCAAAAGAAGAAAATATCCATAAAACAGGTTGAATTCCCATTTCTATGTAATTACATACCCCAGATAGCACAAGGCAGTGCCCTGAATAGATTCTTAACATATACTTGGTGATGATTGATTTCTCACTTCAAAATCTCCTTTGTTTTTTGAAGTGAGGTTAAAAATATTTTTGCTATCTATATATGATAAAAAGAAATATTCACTTTTATGTTATTGGCTATAAAGAAAGCAAAGCAAGCATCCTCACCCAAGAGAAATCATAGGGCAGAGAGAATACTTTTGCTTTTTAAGATTATTCCCAGCATATAGCAGAATTTTAAGAGTATAAAAGAAAAGTGTGTACAAAATAGCCAATTTGATATCTGAAAGACAAAGGACCTTGGAACATAAAAAATAATGAATCTTTTTGCATAATCTTTTCCAATAAAGGTCTGTCTAGTCAAGGCTATGGTTTTTCCCATTGTCATGTATGGATGTGAGAGTTGGACTGGGAAGAAAGCTGATCGCTGAAGAATTGATGCTTTTGAACTGTGGTGCTGGAGAAGACTTTTGAGAGTCCCTTGGACTGCAAGGAGATCCAACCAGTCCATTGTAAAGGAGATCAATCCTGGGTGTTCATTGGAAGGACTGATGCTAAAGCTGAAACTCCAATACTTTGGCCACCTCATGCGACAAGTTGACTCACTGGAAAAGAATCTGATGCTGGGAGGGATTGGGGGAGGGAGGAGACGGGGATGACAGAGAATGAGATGGCTGAATGGCATCACCGACTCGATGGACATGAGTTTGAGTGAACTCCGGGAGTTGGTGATGGACAGGGAGGCCTTGCGTGCTGTGATTCATGGGGTCGCAAAGAGTTGGACACGACTGAGCCACTGAACTGAACTGAACTGAAGGTGCATCACTTTTCCAACAAAGGTCCATAGGGCTTCCCTCATAGCTCAGTTGGTAAAGAATCTGCCTGCAACGCAGCAGATCCCGGTTCCTGGGTTGGGAAGATCCGCTGGAGAAGGGATAGGCTACCCACTCCAGTACTCTTGGGCTTTCTTTGTGACTCAGCTGGTAAAGAAACTGCCTGCAATGCAGGAGACCTGGGTTTGATCCCTCGGGTGGGAAGATCTCCCAGCAAAGGGAAAGGCTACCCACTCCAGTATTCTGACCTGGAGAATTCCAAGGACTGTATGTCCATGGGGTTGCAAAGAGTAGGACATGACTGAGTGACTTTCACTTTCACTTTTGGTTTTTCTAATAGTCATGTATGGATGTGAGAGTTGGACCATAAAGAAGGCTGAACACCAGAGAATTGACGCTCTGGAACTGTGGTCCTGGAGAACACTCTTGAGAGTCTCTTGGACAGCCAGGAGATCAAACCAGTCAACCCTGACAGATATCAACACTGAATGTTCATTGGAAAGACTGATGCTGAAGCTGAAGTTCCAATACTTTGGCCACCTGATGCGAGGAGCCAACTCATTTTAAAGGACTCTGATGCTGTGAAAGATTGCAGGCAAGAAAAGGGGCAGGCAAGAGGAGAAGGGGACAACAGAGAATGAGTAGATAGCATCACTGACTCAACGGACGTGAGTTTGAGCAAACTCCAGGAGGTAGTGAAGGATGGGGAAGCCTGCAATGCTGCAGTTATAAGAGGTTGCAAAGGGTTGGATATGACTTAGTGACTGAACAGCAACAATGAGGTGTTATATGTTGCTTCCCAGGTGAGGCTAGTGGTAAGGAACCCGCCTGCCAATGCAGGAGACATCAGAGACTAGGATCAGATCCCTGGGTTGGGAAGATCCCCTAGAGGAGGGCATGGCAACCCACTCTAGTATTCTTGTCTGGAGAATCCCATGGACAGAGTAACCTGGTGGACTACAGCCCATAGAGTCTCAAAGAGTCAGACACGACTGAAGCGACCTTGCACACATGCACACAAAGTGCTACAGTCTGAAATGTGTGGTGAGGACAATTAGATGAACTTTTCCTTGAGATGTAAAGAGAAATACAGGTCTAAGTATCCTGGACAGGCATATTCTCAGGGCACAAAATGAAGAAAAGCCTTTAGCTGGAAGTTACTCAAAGCGCACACATCATAAAAAGAGATATCATTCCCAACAAAAAATAAAAGCAGCTTGCAAACAAATGAAGTCGAATTGTAGCAGTTTTGTCTTTAGACTTCATAAAATCAATGAAGAAGGGCTTTGAAAGTTCAGAAAGATGTCACTGATCCTGGGGGAAAAAAAGCTGACTTTAGGAAATGATTGCAATGCAAAGATCAAAACAGGAGGTTTCATAGGTTTTGAGGAATAAATAGTGGTAAGATACCTGTAAACTGATGTTTTTAGGGAGGGAGCTGCTTGCAAGTATCAAGGTCTGGCCACCAAGGTGGCCTCATCATCCTCTTCATATCATGATCTTTGCATGGCTCTTTTTCCAAGGAACCGCTCAGGAGCAGCATCCTCTGCTGCTGCTGCTGCTGCTGCTAAGTCGCTTCAGTCGTGTCCGACTCTGTGCGACCCCATAGACGGCAGCCCACCAGATTCCCCCGTCCCTGGGATTCTCCAGGCAAGAACACTGGAGTGGGTTGCCATTTCCTTCTGCAATGCGTGAAAGTGAAAAGTGAAAGTGAGGTCTCTCAGTAGTGTCCGACTGAGTGACCCCATGGACTCAGCCTACTGGGCTCCTCTATCCATGGGATTTTCTAGGCAAGAGTACTGGAGTGGCTTGCCATTGCCTTCTCCGCAGCATCCTCTAATGATGCATAAATGGCAAGTTTTGGAGAATCTTGCTGTACACATAAGCATCAGAAGACATGACTTTACAACTCTGGTTTTTAGACTGAACAGAATTGTTAATCAAAGAGAAAGCATACTCATGGCTTGAAGGACCCAGGCTGTAGCCCTCACATTTGCTAAAATTAAGCCCACTGATGAACATGGTTCCATGGTGTACCTGTTGGGCATTGCTTCTCTCCATTTCCCCCCTTTCTTGCCAAAGGAAAACACCCAAATGCTGCTACCTCTCATTTGGAAAATAAAGGGAAAGGTCTGTGTACCTAATCGATTTGTATTTTGCACTTGCATCAATTGCTGGCCTGTGGAGAGCATCTGTTCTACCTGAAAGTATGAGTGGTGTCCTCCTAGAAACTGTGGACTGGGCAAGATTAGGAAATTGTATGACTACTCTGAAAACACAGGGTGCCCCTAATGCACTTGTAAAATAATGATTTTCCTCATTATTCTTCCCAGTTCCCCTTCCCTCCCTACTTCCCATTGTTTTCCTTTCCTCCCCCCCGCCTTCTCTTTTCTTCCTAAAACAGCAGTGTTGCTGAATACTAATGAGGCAATTCTTGGCCCTACCCCGTTCATTTATTTTCAGGCAATTAATTCAACTTTCTAACATCCAGCCAGAATGTTATGCAGGTAATTTGAGGGTCTGCTTAATTTTTCAGGACCCTGTGGTTACCAGCCAGCAAAGCTCATTGTGAAGATGACTAATCCAGCTGGTAGGCGACTTTGATTTCCATTGGTAATACCATCCCTTCATTAAAGCCACTGAGTCCTTGAGCTTGGCAAGCTTCCCTAGTTGCATCCTTCATTTTCTGATTACAAATGGTTTGCAGCTTCTATGTTTGCCTCAAGAGCTCATTTTCTTCCCTGAAGGACGCTGGGCCCGATGGCATCATTAGCAGATTTTCAACATAAAATTTCACACAACTGTGATAGCCCTTCCTGGCTCTCTGATGTTATGTATTTGTGACTATGGCAAACAAACGCATTCACTCATCTACCCTGAAATTCTAAGGAACACAGCATAATAGGTTTTGGGAGAGGCTGAAAGAAGGCAGAAATATAAAAGGGAAAAGACATGATTCCAGTTCTCAAGAATTTCCTGTGAGCTTCTTGAATCAGTGACCTATCCTGCTCATTGCTAGGCATACAATAGGTGCTCATTAAATGTGTTACTTTCTCTTGGGGATGAATGAATAAGATTGTAAGATGGGAGAAAATAGAACATATACCTGTGAAATATCTTAGAGAGTAATTGTGCAATAATGTATGATTTGTGGCAAGAATATATATCTTTAAAACTTTTGCTGAGGGCAATTAAATGGTAGTATGGGGTATTAAGGAAATTTTAAAGAATTTGGCAAAGATCAGCTGGGAAGAAAAGAATCTTTAAGGAGAAATAATTTGAGAAGATATAGTTGAGAATCAAATGAAGTAAAATTTGAAGGACTTTAAAGAATTTAGAAGCTAAAAAAACAGAGCTTGGGAACTAGGTTTGGATTCCATTTTAGCCTTGACTTGATGTTAGGTCTTAGGAAACAATTACTTCTTTGGGCCACAGTTTTCTCATTTCTAAAGTGGGAGTAAATCTACATCATAGAATTGCTATCAGGATTAAATACAAATAATAAGAAGTAATTTAGTATGAGGTATAGAATATAATAAATAATGAAGAGTAAATACTAGGCTTATTAGTTTCGAATGAAAGGAGAGTTCCAAGGCATGAGGATGAAAAATGGTATGTAGGATAGTCAACGATTTTAAAGCACTGGGAACAGATATAATAAAAAAATGGGAAACCATGGAAGATTTCTTATCAGAGGAAATAAAATATTTAGAGAGGATATTACAAAAAAAGAAAAAAAACCAAAATCTACGTGCTATAGGCAAGCAAACTAGCTAGTAGGAGATAGTGATTAATTGGTGAAAAGGGGAAAGCGTCGTGGCTAAAAATATAAAAGAAGGTAAATATAAAATATATTACATAGGAAAAATTGGCAGAACTTTGTTCTTGATTAGAAATGTGATGCTATAGAATGTAAGCAGAAGATAAGTCAAAGATAGGGAGATAATGATAGTCAAGGATCAGAAGAAAGGTGGTTCCACTGATGTTAATGGATTAGTAAATAGTTTTTATTTAGAGGCAAAATAAGACAAATTATGGACTGTACTCAAACAGGCTCCTCTATCCATGGGATTTTCCTTGCAAGAATACAGGAGTGGATTGCCATTTACTTCTCTGCAGATTCTTCCTGACCCAGGGATCTAACCCATGTCTTTTTCATCTCCTGCATTTGGCTGCTGGGTTGGGTTCTTTACCACTAGTGCCACCTGGGAAGCACAGGATATATGAGATAAGGTGAAATTCAGTTGCCTATATCTCTATGGATTTATTTTCCTTTTTAATTTGCACATTATGCAATTCATTCTTTTTGGTTTATAGTTCTATGAGTTTTGACAAGTACACAGAGTCATGTATATACAGCCACCTCAGCCTTACCCTTCAAAATTTCCTCATCCTGCCTCATGCAGTCAACACCTTTAACCAGTCCTAACTTTTGGAAAAAATTGATTGGTTCTTTGTTCATATAGTTGTGACATTTCAAAATGGCAATATACAGTAGGTAGTGCTTTGAATCTGTCTTTTACTATCGTGTATGAGGCATGTGAGATTCACTCATCTTGTCATAACATCAGTTCCTTAATATTACTGAATAGTTTGTTTATCCATTTGAGTTGAAAGATTTCGGGGTTGTTTCCAGGTTTACATTTTTGTAAATGAGGCTATTATAAATATATGCATATAAGTTTTATTTTATGACCATAGTGTTCTTTTTTCCTGGGTAAATAAGAATGGAATTTCTGGGTCATATAGTAAGTGAATGTTTAACTTTATAAGAACACATCAAACTGCAAAATAACATCTCATTTTACATTTCCTCCAGCAATGTATGAGAGTTCCAATTGCTTTTCAACTTGGCAGAATTTGGAATTGTCTGTTTCATTTCTGTTAGTCATTCTAATAGATTTGTGGTAGTGTCTATTTAACTGTGGATTTAATTTGTATGTTGAACATCTTTTCATGAGATTAATTATCATCCTTGTATCTTCTTTAGTAAAGTATCTGTTTAAATCTTTTTCATTTTTCTATGAGATTGTTTTCTTAATGTTGAATTTTGAGAGTTCTGTATATAATCTGCCAATAAATCATTTGTCAGATACATGGATTGCTAAGCCAGCCTGTGGCTTGTCCTTTCATTCCCACAACAGTGTCTTTCTCAGAGCCAGAGTTTTAAATTTGATGATGGCCAGTTCATCATTTTATTTTTTCATTTGTGAATCACGACTTAGAGTCATATCTAAAAGCTCGTTACATATTTGTTTAATATTTTTATTGTACATATTGAGATGATCATGTGGCTTTTCTTTAAACTATTAATATCCTAAATTTAATTGATTTTTGAATGTAGAATCAGGCTTGCATTCTTAGCATAAACCCTAAGTTGCTGTCACATATTACTTTTTTTACATGCTGGTGGATTCAAGTTTTATAGCATTTTAATAAAGATTTTTGCCTGTTTTCATGAGAAATATTGATTGATAATATTCTTACTTTTTATGTTTTTGTTGTTTTTTTAATCAGAGTAATGCTGGTCTCATGAGATTAGTAAGTATTTCCTTCTCTCCTATTTTCTGGGAAAGAGTGTGTAAGATTTAAACTAATTCTTGTTTAAATGTTCAGTAAAATTTTCCATAAAATCACCTGTTGTAAAGCTTTTAACTACAAAATCAATTGCTTTAATACATTTAGGACTATTCAAATTACCTATTTCTTCTTGAGTTAGTTTTGATAGTTTTCAAGTAATTCATCCACTGTAAGTTGTTGAATTTATGGGCATAGAGTTACTCATAATATTCCCAGATTATCCTTTTCTATTGTTTTACTTGTAAAGATATATTCTCTTTAATTCCTGATATTGGTAATTTATGTATTGTCTTTTTCTTCACCATTTCAGGTAGGGGTTAATGAATTTTGTTGTTCTTTTCAAAGAACCACACTTTTTGTGCTCATTTATCTCTTTATTGTTTTTCTGTTTTAGTTTTCTTTTTTCCCCCTTTTACCTTTATTATTTCCTTTCCCTTGTTGACTTTTGGTTGACTCTTGCTCTTTTTTTAGTTTATTAAGAAATAAGTTTAGATGGTTGATTTGGGAACTTTCTTTTTTCAGTATAAGCCTTTTATGTTTCATGAAAGTGCAGCAGAGAATACCTGAGTTTTCAGTGGTATAGTAAAAACTAAGTATTTGGATGTGTATTTCATTTAATTTGAATGGAGTTTCTTTCAGTCAATGGGAAACAATGCTTCTCATAACTTCAGTTACACACAGAGTAGCAAAGAGCCATGTAAATGCTGCTACTAAATTGTTTGAGTATTGAATAAAAAAAAAAAAAAAACATTATCATATGGAAAGAGACAAGTGAAATGAATCCCAGCCACCTAAGTTCTGTCCACTAGGCACAAAAGCAGGTACCTAAGGGCATTTTCAGAATCAATGAAACTTCAGGCTGAAAAACTTAAAAGTGCACATATGAAACCTAAAAAATGATACACTTCATCCTGATTCTAGAATCAACAAGAATTTAATAAAGTTAATCAAATAATTGTAGTTCAATTGCACATAAATTTGAATTGTTTTCCCATTAAAGAGTGCCTGTCTGTAAATTATTGCAGGGAGAGCCATTTTCAAGTTAATGTTTCAGCCATTAGAAAATACAAAGGGCATTTTCATTAATTAGACACAGCTCTCTTTCCTTCTAGTTTATCATTACCTTTGCTGGGTGGAATCAGTTTAGTAGTTAAATTTATTGACATGTGTGATTCAATGACACTATTTGTTTAGAGTTCATCATATACCTGGTGGAATAAACTCATTAAGTATAAATGAATAGTTATGTAGTCATCATCTAAAATGAGTCAGTGCTGTTCTCTAGAGTCATTATAATGAATGTGAACACAGCTGGAATAAATGTCTCTGTGAAGGTTATAGGATTTATTCTGAAATATTTAAGGCTCCAATTTCTTCCTTTTTTTTTTGAAGACTTCTTGTTTAGGACAAATGACTTGATCTTCCTTTGAGGAAGATTGTTACATGCACTTACTTGCTATTTTATTAAAACTATATACATTTCATCGTGGCATTCTAGGAGCTTTGGGAACATGGAAAAGCCAGGATTCTGCTGGCTGTTTTGGTTTGTAAGTTTTCTGTATTCAAGAAAGGATCTGGAGAAGAATGACCATTGTAGGTTCTGATGACTGCTAAGTAGTTCATTTTGTTAAAATACAAGATTCTCTAATCATCTCCCTGATTTCTCAGTGTTTCTTTTTTTTCTCTCTCTATTTATTTTATTATTATTTTTTAAATTTATTTTTTATTGGAGGCTAATTATTTTACAATATTATCTTGGTTGGTTGAATCGGGACTGGAATGCCACATGAAGAGTGAATCTCACCATTTTGGTTTTGAGATTTACATTCTAGATTGGAACTTGGTGCTACAGTTTCTTTTAGTGTTTAAGGGAAAAAGTGGGTATGATCTGAAAATGTAACCATGGGTGGAGAGATTCACCAGAATAGTGTTACAAAGCAGTGCTTTAGAATTATGCAAATGCATACAGTATTCCAGAACCTTGTTTTTAATGAATAGTACCCAATATGTCATTATGACATGCACACTGTATACCAAATAATTTTCAAAATCAGAGAATACAATCAATAATTAAAGGAATTGTATTTCATCAATGCACAAAATGATTCCATATTCTATGGTGTGATAGCAGATTAGCCTATTTCACTGTTTTCTCCACCATGGAAATGTCAGGAGAGAGACAAGAGTGAAACAACTGATTTAACATTACTTTGTTATGTTATGAAGCTCAACCTTGAAGGTTAAGCTGCTGGGTGTGAGTGATGTAATGATGTGGCTTGAAGGAACTCCTGGGATGCAAGATCACTTTTCATCACTGTTCCCTTTCCCATCTTTCAAGCTATCTGACAAGTTTGCTAGGACATTCTTTTTAGAATACAGTGATAATCAGATATATTGGGTATGATGAGCATATGATCATAGCATGAAACTTCTTTTAGGTAATTTTTCTCTTCAAATTATGAAAAAGCTTGGATATTGTATAAAGCAAGTGAATGGTTTCTGCTTTTTGAATCCTTGTTAATAAATATTAAATATTATTTATTTGAGTGGTAATACATCATTAGGCATTAAAATTAAGCATTAAACTTTCAGACAAACAAATTGAAGGTGGAATGAATGAATAACCTGGAGTTAGTAAGTGTGGCTTTCAAAATGAAATATCTGCTACAGTCTCTTCACAGCATTCCTTCAGAAAGTGCAGGGGAAGAGTGTGGAGCAGGGACCAAGCTCTCAAGCTCCTGAGTCGCGGCAGCTTCCACACCCTCACAGGTCATTTACTATCTGTGAGAAGGTACCGTTCCTGAGAGATTTTCTGTTTCATTCACTTATATTGCCTAAGCGCCTGAAACAGTGAGTGTTCATGAAATGTGCAAGGAACATTGGAAGAATGAACTGAATTTTGGTTGTAACTTCACCCCTCTTCCTCCATGTCTTCATCTATCAGAGAAGGTTCTACCTAATAGAGTCTGAGCTTTAAATGAGAATGTAAAACTTAGAAACATGTCTGGCACAGAGTAAGGGCTCAAAAACTGTTAACGCTGGACTCTTCAATAACTGTTCATGCATGTACTTTCTGCTAGGCACCATGTTGATGAGTGAATACATGAAAGTGAAACAAACGAGTGTGCACAGTCCCTGTCTTCCAGGAGTGAGGGGCACAGACGGCAAACACTATGCATACCTACAGTGTCAACTTGAGATGCGTGCTAGGAAGGGAAAGAACACTGGGCTAATAGGAAGGATGATGTAACTTGGATTATGAGTTGAGGGAGATGTCCCTGAAGAGTGATATTTTAATTGCTACCTGGTGGTTGCGAAGAAACTAATCCAGAGTAGGTGAGAGGCAGGCTCCATAGAGAAAAGGAATAAGGATGTAGGGGTGCAGACCCCAAAGCAGTAAAGTGATCTGTGCGTTTAAGAAGAACGGTACTGAGTTTCTGGACTGCCTATCTCCAGACTTCTCTATGATAAAGAGAAAGACTCCTTTATTATTAAGATCACCGCTGTTTTTGTCTTATTGTTCTTATAAGCTGTCAAACTATAATCATATTTCCTCTAGATGCCTTCCTCCCCACACCATCAGTTTTTTTAACATCTCTAAATTCTGAATTCCTCTTACAATTAATGACATCTTACAATAATTATTTTTTGTTAGTGTTATTTTTCTTAGTGGAGCATATAATTATGTAACATTTTAATTGATAGCAGCATATATTTGATGAAATAAGGTGGCATGTTGTAACTTATAATACCAAACATTGTAAAATATATGAAAAGATCAAAATAACTTTTATATAAAGAAAGTAAATATTTAAATAAGCTTAATTAAAAATGTATTAGTGGCATAAAACTTCTTAGCTCTTATATTTAGAGAAAACAATGGTTAGATGTCTCATTATTTAAAAACCTTTGGTTTATTTATAAGTTATTATCATTTCTAAATTCAGTTTATTTAAGTACTTGGCATTATGTCATAATTGAGAAAGATACTTCAGAAAGATCTGTACCTCTAAACTAAAGAAATTCAAGAAGAGCTGCTGCTGCTAAGTCACTTCAGTCGTGTCCGACTCTGCGTGACCCCATAGACGGAAGCCCACCAGGCTCCCCCGTCCCTGGGATTCTCCAGGCAAGAACACTGGAGTGGGTTGCCATTTCCTTCTCCAATGTGTGAAAGTGAAAAGTGAAAACGAAGTTGCTCAGTCGTGTCCGACCCTTAGCGACCCCATGGACTGCAGCCCACCAGGCTCCTCCATCCATGGGATTCTCTAGGCAGTAGTACTGGAGAGTGGCTTGCCATTGCCTTCTCCGTCAAGAAGAGCTACACTTACTAAATCACAATATTCATTATTTAATCCCAACCAACAGTAAAGCCAACATTTTTGCTTAAACCCAACTCATAAATTTTCATCTTCCCTTATGTCAATCAGTTGTTTTTTGCAAACTAAACAGAAGATGCTGAATTTTTACATTGGCCTAAACTCAATGTAATTCATTCTACTTAGAAGATTTTTAATCTTAAAAATTTGTTCACAAGAGTTTTAAATATGCATACGTGCAAATTTTCATAGAAGACACATGTCATTATTGTCAACAAAAACACAATCTATATTTTCCAATATCTATTTTCAACATGCCAGCTTCATGATATGTCTCTTTTGAAAAGCAGTTATATTTTTAATTTGTTCACTGCCTTCTTGTCAGATTTGGTGAGATTGTCATAGTTTTCCTTTTGTATATGGCTAGGAGTTTTTATCAGATGCTAAGGGAAGGATTGACTCACTGGGAAAGACTCCGATGCTGGGAGGGATTGGGGGCAGGAGGAAAAGGGGACGACAGAGAATGAGATGGCTGGATGGCATCATCGACTCGATGGACATGGGTTTGAGTGAACTCTGGGAGTTGGTGATAGACAGGGAGGCCTGGCGTGCATGGGGTCGCAAAGAGTCAAACACGACTGAACGACTGAACTGAACTGAACTGAAGGGAAGGATTAGGAAAAGGCAATGGCACCCCACTCCAGTACTCTTGCCTGGAAAATCCTGTGGAAAGAGGAGCCTGGTAGGCTGCAGTCCATGGGGTCGCTAAGAGTTGGACACGACTGAAGCAACTTAGCAGCAGCAGCAGCAGCAAGGGAAGGATTGCTGCTGCTATTTTCTTGTTCATTTGTGCTGCATTTTTAATCCTCTATCCTATATGAGTGTCTATGTGTGTACCCGTGTGTGTTCATGTACCTGCACAATTCTTGTTCAGGAATCCCTTAAAACCACTTGTCCACTTTGTGAAGTTAATGTCAATTTGTTGATCAGTTGCTAAGTTATGTCTGACTCTTTCCAGCCCCATGGACTGCATCACAAGGCTTCCCTGTCCTTCACTGTCTCTCAGAGTTCACTCAGATTCTTGTCCATTGCGTTGGTGATGCTATCCAAATATCTCATTCTTTGCTTCCCCCTTCTCCCTTTGCCTTCAGTCTTTCCCAGCATCAGGGTCTTTTTCAATGAGTCAGCTCTTCTCATCAAATGGCCAAAGTATTGGAATTTCAGCTTCAGCTTCAGTCCTTCCAATGAATACTCAGGGTTGATTTCCTTTAGGATTGATTGGTTTGATCTCCTTGCTGTCCAAGGGACTCTCAAGAGTCTTCTCCAGCACCACGGTTCAAAAGCATCAATTCTTCAGCACTCAGTCTTCTTTATGGTCCAACTCTTATATCCATACATGACTACTGGAAAAACAATAATAGCCATGACTATATGGATCCTTACAGAGATATTCTGCTTTTTAATACTCTGTCTAGACTTGTCATAGCTTTCCTTCCAAAGAGCAAGCATCTTTTAATTTCAAGGCTACAGTTACTGTCTGGAGTGATTTTGGAGCCCAAGAAAATAAAATCTGTCACTACTTCCACTTTTCCCCCTTCTATTTGCCATGAAGTGATGGGACCGGCTACAATGAAGGGGACGACAGAGGATGAGATGGCTGGATGGCATCACCGACTCTATGGACATGAGTTTGAGTGAACTCCGGGAGTTGGTGATGGACAGGGAGGCTTGGTGTGCTGTGATTCATGGGGTTGCAAAGAGTCGGACACGACTGAGCGACTGAACTGAACTGAACTGAACAATGATCTTAGGTTTTTAAATGCTGAATATCAAGCCTGCTTTTTCACTCTCCTCTTTCACCCTCATCAAGAGGCTCTTTAGTTCCTCTACACTTTCTGCCATTGGAATGCGTGAGTAGACTCTTGGAAACAGTGAAGGGAAGGGAAACCTGACATGCTAAAATCCATGGGGTTGCAGAGTCTGACATGACTTAGTGAGTGAATAACAATGATCTACATATCTGAGGCTTCTGAAATTTCTTCTGGCAATCTTGATTCTAGCTTGTGATTCATCCAGCCTGCATTTCACATGATATACACTGCATTTAATTTAAATAAGCAGAGTGACAATATACAGTCTTGATGTATTCCTACCCGATTTTGAACCAGTCAGTTGTTCCATGTCCGGTTATAACTGTTGTTTCTTGACCTGTATACAAGTTTCTCAGGAGACAGGTAAGGTTATCTGGTACTCTCATTTCTTTAAAAAAATTTTCCACAGTTTGTTGTGCTCCACATAGTCAAAGGCTTTAGTGTAGTCAATGAAGCAGAAGTAGATGTATTCTGGAATTCCCTTGCTTTTTCTATGATCCGACGGATGTTGGCAATTTGATCTCTGGTTTCTCTGGTCTTTCTAAATCCAGTTTGTACATCTGAACGTTCTTGGTTCATGTACTGCTGAAGCCTAGCTTGAAGGATTTTGAGCATTAGCTTGCTAGCATTTGAAATGAGCACAGTTGTGCAGTAATTTGAACATTCTTTGACATTGCCCTTCTTTGGGATTGGAATGAAAACTGAGCTTTTCCAATCCTGTGTGTAGAGTTTTCCAAATTTGCTGGCATATTGAGTGCAGCACTTTAACATCATGATCTTTTAGGATTTGAAATAGCTCAGTTAGAATTCTCTCACCTCCACCAGCTTTGTTCATAGTAATGCTTCCTAAGGCCCACTTGACTTCACACAGGATGTCTGACTCTAGGAGAGTATCCACACCATTATGGTTATCTGCTTCATTTAGATCTTATTTGTATAAATCTTCTGTGTATTCTTGCCACCTCTTAATCTCTTATGCTTCTGTTAGGTCCCTACAGTTTCTGTCCTTTATTGTGCCCATCCTTATATGGAAATTTCCCTTGATATCTCCAATTTTTCTTGACAAGATCTCTAGTGTTTCCCATTCTATGGTTTTCCTCTATTTCTTTGCATTGTTCATTTAAGAAGGCTTTCTTATCCCTTCTTGCTATTCTCTGGGACTTTGCATTTAGTTGGGTATATCTTTCCCTTTCTTCCTTGCCTTTTGCTCCTCTTCTTTCCTCAGCTATTTATAAAGCCTCCTCAGACAACCACTTTGCCTTCTTGTATTTCTCTTTTGGGGGGATGGTTTTGGTCACTGCCTCCTATATAATGTTATGAACCTCTGTCCATAATTCTTCAGGTACTCTCTCTACTAGATCTAAATACCTTGAATCTATTGACCTCTACTGTATAACCATAAAAGGTTTGATTTAGGTCATACCTGAAGAGTTAGTGTTTTTCCCTACTTTCTTCAACTTAAACCTGAATTTTGCAATAAGGGGCTAATGATCTGAGCCACAGTCTTCTCCAGGTCTTGTTTTTCCTGAGTGTACAAAACTTCTCCATCTTTGGCTGCAAAGGACATAATCAATCTGATTTCACTATTGACCCATCTGGTGATGTCCATGTATAGAGCCATCTCTGAGGCTGTTGGAAATGCATGCTTGCTATGACCAGAGTGTTCTCTTGACAAAACTCTGTTAGACTTTGTTCTGCTTCATCTTGTACTTCAAGTCCAAACTTGCCTCTTACTCCAGGGATCTCTTGACTTCCTACTTTTGCATTCCAATCCCCTATGATGGAAAGGACATATTATTTTTGTTGTTAGTTCTATAAGGTGTTGTATGTCTTCACAGAACTGATCAACTTTAGCTTCTTTGGCATCAGTGATTGGGGCATAGACTTGAGTTATTCTGAAGTTCAGCGATTTGCCTTGGAAACAAACTGAGATCATTCTGTCATTTTTGAGGTTACACCCAAGTACTGTATTTCAGGCTCTTTTGCTGATCATGAGGGCTAGTCCATTTCTTCTAAGGAATTCTTGCTGGCAGTAGTAGATATAGTGGTCATCTTTTTAAATTTGCCTTTTCCTGTCTATTTTAGTTCACCGATTCCTAAGATGTCAATGTTCACTCTTGCTATCTCCTGCTTGACCGTGTCCAATTTACCTTGATTCAGGGACGTAACATTCCAAGTTCTTTTGCAATATTGTTCTTACAACATAGGACTTTACTTTCACCACAGACATCCACAACTGACTGTTTTTTCCACTTTGCTCCAGCCCTCCGCTCTTCCCTAATAGCGCATTGTACACCTTCCAACCTGAGGGGCTCATGTGATGTCATATCTTTTTGTCTTTTCATAGTGTTCATGGGGTTCCTGTGGCAAGAATATTGGAGTGGGTTTCCATTTCCTCCTCCAGTGGACCACAATTTGTCAGAATTCTTCTCTATGTCCCATCCATCTTGGCACAGCATGGCTCATAGCTTCACTGAGTTATGCAAGGTTATGTATAACTATGCAAGTTATGCAACCTTTGTCATGACAAGGCTATGACATAAGGGGGATGAGCAATTTCACAGCACTTGTTGAAAGATAAATATTAAAGGCTAACTTTTCTGATAATTCAAGTTTTTCATTATTATGCTCAACCATATAGTACAAAAAAGAAACAAAACAAAACAAAAAGTAATAGGAAATCTTTCTTGCATTTTATCATTTGAAAAGGTACAATAGATTTTATGTTCTGTTCCTTTACTACTTAAACATTTTTAATAGATTTTATGTTCTCTTCCTTTACTACTTAAATATTTTTAAATAAATTTTTTAAATGTTTTCTTTTTTGTTTATTGGCATATGATTACTTTACAATGTTGTGTTAAATTCTGCTGTACAACAGTCAATCAGCTATATGTATACATATATCACCTTCCTCCCACCTCCCCTACCCCACCCAACTAAATAATCACAGAGCACTAAGCTGAGCTCCCTGTGCTCCACAGAAACTTCCTACTAGCTATCTATTTTACACATGGTAATGTACATGTTTCAATACTATTCTATCAATTCATCTCACCCTCTCCTTCCTCCCTTGTGTCCATGTGTCCATTCTCTATGTCTGTGTCTCTATTCCTGCCCTGCAGAAAGGTTCACCTGTACTATTTTTCTAGATTCCATATTTATGCATTAATGTTTAATATTTGTCATTTTATTTCTGACTTACTTCACTCTGTATGACAAACTCTGTGTCCGTCCACATTGCTGTTATAAATGACCCAATTCTGTTCCTTTTTATGGCTGAGTAATATTTCACTGTATATATATGTACCATTTCTTTTTCCATTTATCTGTTAATGGACTTTTAGGTTGCTTCCATATCTTGGTTATTATATATAGTACTTCACTGAACACTGGGGTACATATATCTTTTTCCATTATGGTTTTCTCAGGTTTTGGAGAAGGCAATGGCAAGCCACTCCAGTACTCTTGCCTAGAAAATCCCATGGATGGAGGAGCCTGGTAGGCTGCAGTCTGTGGGGTCGCTAAGGGTCGGACACGACTGAGCAACTTCACTTTCACTTTTCACTTTCACACATTGGAGAAGGAAATGGCAACCCACTCCAGTGTTCTTGCCTGATCCTAGGGACGGCAGAGCCTGGTGGGCTTCCATCTATGGGGTCACACAGAGTCGGACATGACTGAAGTGACTTAGCAGTAGCAGCAGTGGGATTTCTAGGTCATATGGTAGTTCTATTTTTAGTTTTTTAAGGAATCTTCATACTGTTTTCCACAGTGTCTATGTCAATTTACATTTCCACCAACAATGCAAGAGGGTTCGCTTTTCTCCACACCCTCTTCTACATTTATTGTCTATAGATTTGTTGATGATGGCCATTCTGACTGGTATGAGGTGAAACTTCATTGTAGTTTTGATTTGCAGTTCTCAAATAATGAGCAACATCGAGAATCTTTTTAGGTGTTTGTTGCCCATCTGTTATATCTTCTTTGGAGAAATATCTGTTTAGATCTTCCACTCATTTTTTGATTGGATTGTTTGTTTTTTTTAATTGAGCTCCTTGTATATTTTGGGGATTAATCCTTTGTCAGTTGCTTCATCTGAAAACATTTCCTCCCATTCTGAGGGTTTGTCTTTGCATCTTGTTTATGGTTAAAATATGTTTTTTATTCATATAACTTTAAAGCTTACTTTCAATTTACAGTTATTACAAAATATTGGCTATATTCCTCTTATTGTACAGTACATCCTTGAGCCTATCTTAAAGCCAATAGTTTGTACCTCCCATCATTGCACCCCTATATTGCCCCTCCCTTTCTTTCTGGTAATATATATTAGTCTGTTGTAATTTTTAGATTCCACATACAAGTGATATCATATGGTATTTGTCTTTCTTTGTCTGATTTATTTCTGTTAGCTTAATGCCCTCCAAGTCCATCCAAGAATGGCAATATTTCATTCATTTTTTTAATCAGTAGTATTCCATTATAAGGGCTTCCCTGGTTTCTCAGACAGTAAAGAATCTGACTGCAATGCAGGAGACTCAGGCTTGATCCCTGGGTCGAGAAGATCCCCTGCAGGAAGAAATAGCAACCCACTCCAGTTTTCTTGCCTGGAGAATCCCATGGACAGAGGAGCCTGGCAGGCTCCAGTGCATAACACACACTTCAGGCTGAGTGACTAACACACACACATACCATTACATATACTTGTGTATACATATACACACCACATCTGCATCCACTGATAGACACTTAGGCCATATCTTGGCAATTGTAAATAACAGTATGAACTTGGGGTGCATGTATCTTTTTGAATTAGTGTTCTTTTTTTTCAGATATATACTCAGAGGTGAAATTGCTGGGTCATATGGGAGTTCTGTTTTTAGTTTTTTAAGAAACCTCTTTACTATTTTCCACAGTGACTGCACTGATTTATGTTCCTACCAAGATTGTACAAGGATTCCTTGTATACAAATACAAAGTTTTCTCCATATCCTCACCAACATTTGTTATTTGTAAGCTTTTTTATAATAGCCATTCTGATAGGTATGAGGTCATATCTCATTGTGATTTTGATTTGCATTTTCCCGATGATTAGTGATATTGATCATCTTTCCATGTGCCTGTTGGCCATATGCAATGGTTGTGAAAAAATGTCTATTCAGTTCTTCTGCCTGTTTTTTTCATTGAATTGTTTGGTTGCTTGTTTGCTTTTTTTTTTTTTTTTTGGATATTGAATTGTATAAGCTATTTATATATGTTGGATATTAAACCTTTATCAATCATACTATTTGCAAATACTTTCTCCCATTCAATAGAATATCTTTTTGTTTTGCCTTTGGTTTCCTTGGCTGTGCAAGTGCTTCTAAGTTTATATAGATCCCATTTATTTATTTTAGCTTCTATTTCTTTTGGTTTTCAAGAAGAATTCAGAAAAATGATTTCTGAGATTTATATGAAAAAGTGTTCTGCCTATGTTTTCCTCTTGGCTTCCCTGGTGGCTCAGAGGTTAAAGCGTCTGCCTCCAATGCGGGAGACCCGGGTTTGATCCCTGGGTCGTGAAGATCCCCTGGAGAAGGAAACGGTAACCCACTCCAGTATTCTTGCCTGGAGAATCCCATGGACGGAGAAGCCTGGTAGCTACAGTCCACGGGGTCGCAAAGAGTCGGACACGACTGAGCGACGGAATGGAATGGAATGGATGTTTTCCTCTAGGGTTTTATAGCATCTAGTATTACATTTAGATTTTTAATCCATTTTTAGTTCATTTTTGAATATGGTGTTCAGTTCAGTTCAGTTCAGTCGCTCAGTCGTGTCCGACTCTCCGCGACCCCATGAATCACAGCACGCCAGGCCTCCCTGTCCATCACCAACTCCCGGAGTACACTCAAACTCATGTCCACAGAGTCGGTGATGCCATCCAGCCATCTCATTCTCTGTCGTCCCCTTCTCCTCCCGCCCCCAACCTTTCCCAGCATCAGAGTCTTTTCCAGTGAGTCAACTCGTCGCATGAGGTGGCCAAAGTATTGCAGTTTCAGCTTTAGCATTAGAGAATTTTTAAATTTTATTCCTTTATATTGAAGAAGTCATAAAATCTCTTAATCCATGCCACTTCAAGTTATCTTTCATAAATCATCTGTGTGGTTGTGGTGGAATTTAAGCCTTCGTGACATACACTTTTAATACTACAAAGCCATCTTAAAATTTCACATGATCTTTTTTGTTTCAGAATCACACCAAATATCTTATTTAGATTTAGGTGTCTCCTAACTGGAGAAGGAAATGGCAACCACTCCAGCGTTCTTGCCTGGAGAATCCCAGGGAAGGGGGAGCCTGGTGGGCTTCCGTCTGTGGGGTCACACAGAGTCGGACACGACTGAAGTGACTTAGCAGCAGCAGCAGCAGTAGCAACTTGAGAATTAGTGAGTGCATGGTTCATTCTCTTAGAAAAAAATGATACTTAAATGATATCTGTATATCATTAAAAAATCTCAAAAAAGTTTCTACAGTGAATTCTCATCCATCCTGATTCCTATGAACCAAAATTCATACCCCAAAGTAACCCCTGCTGTCAACTGGCATGTATTCTGTATCATCTAGCTACCCACTGAGAAGGGAATGGCAAACCACTTCAGCATTCTTGCCTTGAGAACCCCATGAGCAATATGAAAAGGCAAAAAGACATGACATGAAAGATGAACTCCCTAGGTTAGCAGGTGTTCAATATCCTACCGAGGAAGAATGGAGAAATAGATCCAGAAAGAATGAACAGGCTGATCCAAAGCAGAAATGTTGCCCAGTTGTGGATGTGACTGGTGATGAAAGTAAAGTCTGATGCTATAAAGAACAGTATTGCATCAGTTCAGTTCAGTTCAGTCGCTCAGTCGTGTCTGACTCTCCGCGACCCCATGAATCACAGCACGCCAGGCCTCCCTGTCCATCACCAACTCCCGGAGCTCACTCAAACCCATGTCCACAGAGTCGGTGATGCCATCCAGCCATCTCATTCTCGGTCGTCCCCTTCTTCTCCCGCCCCCAACCTTTCCCAGCATCAGAGTCTTTTCCAGTGAGTCAACTCTTCGCATGAGGTGGCCAAAGTATTGCAGTTTCAGCTTCAGCATCAGTCCCTCCAATGAATACCCAGGATCGATCTCCCTTAGAATGGACTGGTTGGATCTCCTTGCGGTACAATAGGAACCTGGAATGTTAGGTTCATGAATCAAGGTTAATTGGATGTGATCAAGCAGAAGATGGCAAGAGTGAACATCGATATTTTAGGAATCAGAACTAAAACAGAATGTTCAAAATACCGCACAATTGCACTCACCTCACACACTAGTGAAGTAATGCTCAAAATTCTCCAAGTTAGTCTTTAACAGTACATGAACCGAGAACTTCCAGATGTACAAACTGGATTTAGAAAAGCCAGAGGAACAAGAGACCAAATTGCCAAAATCCATTGGACCATAGAAAAACAAGAGAATTCTAGAAACACATCTACTTCTGCTTCATTAACTACGCTAAAGCCTTTGACTGTGTGGATAACAACAAACTGTGGAAAATTCTTAGAGATGGAAATACCAGACTACATTTACTGCCTCCTGAGAAATCTTTATTCAGGTCAAGAATCAAAGTTAGAACCGGACAAGGAACAAAGGACTGATTCCAAATTGGAAAAGGAGTATGTCATGGCTATATATTGTCACCTTGCTTATTTGACCTATATGCAGAGTACATCATGCAAAATGCCAGACTGGATGAAGCATAAGCTGGAATCAAGATTACTGGGAGAAATATCAATAACCTCAAATATGCAGATGATACCACCCTTATGGCAGAAAGTGAAGAGGAACTAAAAAGCCTCCTGATGAAAGTGAAAAAGGAGAGTGAAAAAGCTGGCTTAAAACTCAACATTCAGAAAACTAAGATCATGGCATATGGTCCCATCACTTCATGGCAAATAGATGGGGAAACAATGGAAACAGTGAGAGACTTTATTTTCTTGGGTTCTAACATCACTGCAGAGACTGCAGCCATGAAATTAAAAGATGCTTGCTCCTTGGAAGAAAAGCTATGATCAACATAGACAGCATATTAAAAAGCAGAGACATTACTTTGTTGACAAAAGTCTATATAGTTAAAGGTATGCTTTTTCCAGCAGTCGTGTATGGATGTGAGAGTTGGACAATAAAGAAAACTGAGCACCAAAGAACTGATGCTTTTGAACTGTGGTGTTGGAGAAGACTCCTGGGAGTCCCTTAAACTACAAGGAGATCCAACTAGTCAATCCTAAAGGAAATCAGTCCTGAATATTCACTGGAAGGACTGATGCTAAAGTTGAAGCCAATACTTAGGCCACCTGATGCAGAGAACTGACTCACTGGGAAAGATGCTGGGAAAGATTGAACACAGGAGAAGGGAACTACAGAAGATGAGATGGTTGGATGGCATCACTGACTCGATGGACACGAGTTTGAGTAAACTCCAGGAGTTGTTGATGGACAGGGAAGCCTTGTGTGCTGCAGTCCGGAGTTGCAGAGTCGGACACGACTGAGCAACTGAACTGACTGAACTAAAATGTATGGGAACAGGCAAATTTAATTCAGATGACCATTATATCTACTATCGTGGGCAAGAATACCTTAGAAAAAATGGAATAGCCCTCATAGTCAACAAAAGAGACCAAAATGCAGTACTTGGGTGCAATCTCAAAAACAACAGAAAGATCCCAGTTTGTTCCAAACCCAGCCACTTAGAATAATATTTATAGTTTGGTGAGCCAATTGGTCAGTTTTGTGGTCTCAGTCATGCATCTGTGGTTGGGGTTGGGCATGGTGAGGCCATGACTGTACTTTGATGACCATTGCTGGGACCAATAAGATGATGAGAACCCCAGTGTGGCCTTTCCCTACTCAGCAGGCTGACCCAGGCTTGTTCTTATGGTGGCAGTGCAAGGGTCTGAGAGAAAGGGCAGAAAAGCAAATGGCATCATGAGGCCTAGGTTCTAAACAGACAAAGCGCCACTCCTGCCACCTTTTGAGCCAGCCCAGAATCGAGGGTTGAGGAAACAGATTCCACCTCTGGGTGGGAGGAGCTGTAAATAGCCTGTATAGGCACAGATAGAGGGAGGGGAAAGGATCAGAGACACTTTAGCTGTCAATACACAGCACTTTCAAACTATATGTTATAATATGTGTATATATATATATACAGATACATACATATTTATGTATATGAGAATTGTTTTCTTTTGTCTTTTTTTACTTCAAATATTAACAAATAAGCATTTATAAGCACCTGATACTAGGCAGTATTTTAGGCAATTTTCTTTAATCATTCATCTAATCCTTCTGAAAACTGGGGTATAGCACTTAATTCTTGTTCCAATTTGACAATTAAAGACACAGAAATGTTAACTAACTTACCTTGGGGTCATCCAATAGTAGGAGTTGGAGTCAGAATTCATTCAAGCAGACTAACACGAGAACTTGCATTCTTACCACTGCGGTACTCTACTTTCCATGGACCTGATAACATATATTCTCTTCATTACCTTGCTTTGTTCACTTAGAACTAGATTTTTAAGATTGTTACTTAATAGTACATATAGGATTTTCCCATTATTTTCAATGAGTATACATGTTTGATTGCATAGATGTGCATAAATTATATAACTAAGCCCTTACTTCAGTTTGTCCCAAATCTTTTCTGTTACAAGCAACACCTCATTAAATATCTCAGTATATTGGTTTATTAGATGAAACCGGAGGGTCAGTTTTACTGCTGAAGACACAACAACCTGAATATTTACATCTTGAATACCACAGTATTATAATTTAAAAGCAAAACTACTGCCACTGTAAAAGAAGAATTAACAGAAATATGATGGCATTAGAAGATCTTACACAGTGTTCTCAGTGGTTTTTAGATAAAATGCTCGAGTAATAACTAGAGTATGGATAAGCTGAATAATAACTAAACTTGATACTCATCAAACTTAAATTGATACTCATCAAGTTTTAACGCTAACAAAAGCACTTTATTTCATGTACCTATGTGATGAAATACTAGACAACATTCTGAGCTATATTCTATTAAAACTAGAAAAGAATACTGAAAGCGTAAACAGAGAAAAACCCAAATCACTTGGGAAATATTATTCTAAAAAATTATTGGGTAAAGAAGGACCTCAAAACTGCTTAAAGTACAGAATATCTGGGGAAATAATAATGAGATACAGCCAAGGAAGAAAATTTACAGTATTTAAAGAGGAAAAATTACAATGACAAATTACTACTTAACTCAAGAAGTTATAAAAAGAAAAATACACCTATGTAGAGCAAGTAGAATAATTAATGAGCATAAAGGCATAAATGAATGAATTAATAAGTAAAGAACTCTAGCATTGTAAAACAAATGTAAGAATCAGTTGTTTGAATAAAATGGTTCTTTGGCGAATCATGAAGAGAATAACCAGAAAACAATAAGGGAGATAAGATACTAACAAATCTGCCCAAGTGAAAAGAGAAAAAGCAAATAAAAAAGTAAACATTAGAAACTAGAAATAATTGCAGATATCAGTATTAAATTGGTTATAAAGATATATTTTGATTGCATTTATGATAATATATTTTTAAAACTTAGAGGAAATATCTAGGAAGATATAAACAGCAGAATTTAACAATACCACAAGATAGCTTACTAGAGTGATCCAGAAGATCCTCATTTAAAATGTGCTGGGTACAGTTTCAAAGTGAAGTCTTTTCAAGGCACAGATTATTCTTATGCTGCTGTACAGCCTCCACTCTAAGAATCAAGCTTCTCAAAACTCCATGGAATTGAAATGATGGCAAATTGTATAGCATATAACTGCTACATTTGATGCTGTATTACTCAATTCTTCTTTAAAAACTTCTACTAAATTAATAATGGGTACATTACACTACAATGGGTAAATTCATAGAAGTTGAATATGCTAAACAGAGATAAATGTCTTCAAATAATCCTGTCCCCTTCCCCCCTCAATATGCACTATAAAGTTAGCTGTCCAAAGAAAATTTACAAATAGTTGTTTTCATAAGTGTGCAACTTTCTTCCAATAGACTTGAAATCTTAAGTGAAGGATGTGCCTTCTGCTCTTATTTTTATGCCCCCTAGTGTTAAAAACTAAAATTTGAACAAATACAAGATGATATGTGCCTGTGAGATAATGAACATCAGAAACAGTATAGCACAGGAATTTTAGTCCAAAAAACTTAATTTTGAATTCTACCTCTGCCACTTTTTATTCTGTGGGGTTAGGACAAATTACTTAACCTCTAAGCTTTAGTTATTCTGTCAGCCTCAAAGCCTATTAACAATTCCTGGGAAATAAAAACAGAATCTGGATAACAAATTGACATCTAAACTTTTACTCTTTTTGTGCTGAGTCTAGTTTCATTTATTCTTAAGGGAACACATGTAGAGGACTCATGCTGGGTGCATCACACCTGAACTGAGTTCCTAGTGCAAAGTTGATGTACCCACACCTCTTCTCAGCAGGCAGCAAGCAGACTCTGCACTCTGGCACTGGGAGGATCAGCACAGCTGTGCATGCCCAGAGAGAACTCCACTTATTCTCCCACTAAGGAGATTCTTATAAAGCAGCTCTGCCCACCACCTGTCTGGGAGAGCCTGGACCCAACTATGTGAGCTTGTCTCTTCATTCTCTGATCAAAGAATAAATTTTTCCTTTGCCTCAGAACCCCAAAAAAGATTTTTGTTGGGGACCAACTGGGGAGGATTGGTAACAAATTTATCTATGAAATGTGTATGATAATAAGCTAGAGGGAAAGAATTAAATGTGGGGACTGAATTATATAAATGGAAAATAGCACAGTGTTGAGCACATAGTAATAGCTCAATAAATGATCAGGAGGATGGTGACAGGCTGTGTTTATGATTTCAAGTTTGCATCCCACTCAATGGGAGTGGTTTATCAGTTGTACTTTAAGTAGTGGTTTAGCACATAGGTGGAGAAGGAAATGGCAACCCACTCCAGTATTCTTGCCTAGAGAATCCCATGGCCTGAGAAGCCTGGTGGGCTACAGTCCATGGGGTCGCAAAGAGTCGGACACGACTGAGAGACTTAACTAACTAGCACATAGCAAGTATGAAATAAATACCTATTTTTGGGCTCCAAAATCACTGCAGATGCTGATTGCAGCCATGAAATTAAAAGACGCTTGCTCCTTGGAAGGAAAGTTATGACCAACCTTGATAGTATATTAAAAAGCAGAGACATTACTTTGCCAACCAAGGTCCGTCTAGTCAAGGCAATGGTTTTTCCCGTGGTCATGTATGGATGTGAGAGTTGGACTGTGAAGAAGGCTGATCGCCGAAGAATCGATGCTTTTGAACTGTGGTGTTGGAGAAGACTCTTGAGAGTCCCTTATACTGCAAGGAGATCCAACCAGTCCATTCTAAAGGAGATCAATCCTGGATGTTCATTGGAGGGACTGATGCTAAAGCTGAAACTGCAATACTTTGGCCACCTCATGCAACGAGTTGACTCACTGGAAAAGACTCTGATGCTGGGAAAGGTTGGGGGCGGGAGGAGAAGGGGACGACCGAGAATGAGATGGCTGGATGGCATCGCCGACTCTCTGGACATGAGTTTGAGTGAACTCCGGGAGTTGGTGATGGACAGGGAGGCCTGGCGTGCTGTGATTCGTGGGGTCGCGGAGAGTTGGACACGACTGAGCGACTGAACTGAACTGAACTGAACTGAACGAATGAAAAATAAACTTCTAGTATTTACCAGACATGATTTGCTTAGTCTGTCTTAAAATAACTCATTGGCAAGTATTTTCATTACTGCAACACCAAGCAAGATTTTATTTCTTCTATTGTTAATAAAAGATTGGTTTAAAAGGACTTGATAAGTACATATCTATCTTTTATATGTGCCGTACCTTTAGTTCTTCTGGCAGTTTTTCTCATTTGGGGTCAAAAAATATATGTATTGGGGAAATTTTTCTATCAGTATTTTGTAGTAATAAAAGAAGTTGAATGAAATACATTGGAGACTGACAGAAGAAAAAGTATAGCCCAGCATCTAGGTAGCATGATTAATTGTTTAACACATATGTGTTCATTTAGTGTGTGCCTACATTTGCCTTTCATCATTCCATTCTAATAATGAGTTTCAAAGATGAAAATAATTATCTCACAAAAAATATACTCAGTGCTGGGGCTACATTAGTTTAAAGAGGCATGAGCCATCATTTGCTTGCACTTGTCATCAAATTTCTTCAATTTAATGGTCATTTAAGAAGTCATCCCCCCTCCTTCATTTGGGATGAATGTAAATGTGCCTATCCAGGGAGAGCACCAATCAATTTAGTAGTTAATGATTATTGTTTCCATTTCAGAGTATTTACACTTTCCTCCAGCTTCTCCTAGTGTGGTATTGTACGATTTATGAGGGAAGTCACTGCTCTCTCAGCATCTGTGAGCATTTCTTTGCTTATTCTTCAGGAAAACATTTAGTTAGAATTTAACAGAGAAACAACAACAACAACTGGAAATGTCTTTCCCCACCTCAGTGAACACAAAAAATTAATCATCTCAGAGAGTCTGCATTAGACCCAACACTGCATAATGCAAATATGGCACAACGTCTATCTGTCTATCTTTACATTTATTTGCAAATGTGTACAGATATGCTTCATATAAATTAATCCTCCATTTCATTATAAGAAAAGAATTACGTCTGTGGTCAAAAGAGTGGTGGGGGGAGAGTTAATCTGATTTAGCGCAGCATGTGAAAAATTAATTCAAAGTCAGAACTCCATAGTGTTTGTTATAAAGTAATTTCACACCAGCTCAGGATTAGCGTGGTAACGGGTGACAATAGGTCATGACTGCATTAATTGAAAGCACACTTTATGAAGGGGAGGAAGAAAGAGAAGGAGAGAAGAGAGAGAAAAAAAGAATATTAATTTAGTGGCACAGGATGTATTACACGTAGGTTGTGGTATGGGATAAAGGGCAGGGATGGAACCTCACTGAAAAAGATAGCCTTTTGCAAAATCAAATGTCTGTCCTTGGGTAGCCCAGGAAACTTTGAGACATTTGAGATCCCCAAAGACTGAAATGTTTTCCAATTACAGCACCTTTTACTTGCTGTCTTCTAACTGAAGACACTGGCGTACACTCTGGTGGTGATGCTGAAACCAGTGAAGAAAGGGAAAACCCCAGCAGGTGGTTTAAGTTCTCCTCAACTTTTGTTCTCCAAGGACTCAGCTTGACTCTCAGAAACTCGTCTCTCACCTGGACAGATTAGTGCAATAGTATTAGTGGTAAAGTGAAGGCATCTTTGGTTCAACAACTGTAATAAAGCCAAAGGTTAATAAAGCCAATACTGGAGAACAAGCAACAGAAAAGTAACCTGTCATTTTGCCATTATGCTGATTGAGTGGCCAAGTCGGGCTCAGCCTTCTAGATGAGTGCATAAGTCACTGAGCCTCCATCTCTGTAGCATCCTGTGCCCCAACAAACTTTGCCAGCCCCACTGATGGGCTGTGGGCTAGGGTGTGCAACCTGGACTTCAGCTTTCATTTCAGCAGCTGAAATGGGAAGCTTTGGTATTGGTGGAATGGGGTGAGGTATTAAAGAAGTTTCAGGACTAGGAGAATAGGCACAGACACAGGTCACACATGGCATATATTGTAATTGAGAACTCTGCATTATTAACTGTAGCCATTGTCCAGGGCTGGGCTCATTAACTAGTCAAATAAGCATTTCCATTAAAGCAAACAAACAGAAAAGGTAGAACAATGTAACACCTGTTTAATAGAGCCAGGAATTGACTCAAAGCCATTAAATTCACAGAAATGGATGGGAAAGAAACTAGCTTGTACTGTAGCTGCATGGTGGGGTGAGTGGTGTGTATGAAAGTCAGTGCATGGACAGAAGGTAGCGGCTGGAGCAAGATGAAATCAGTGACTTTTATTTATAAAGAGAAGAAATCATTTTCCAGATTTATGCAATTCTGTGGTATGAGCTGATGAGAGTGACCTTTCTGCCTGCCCTTTCTTGTGGAAAGTTTGTAACCCAGGCTGACACAAGCTGTTGTAATATGTTAATTTTGACCCAGGACTGCTACAAATACTAAGCATGATCTCTTAGACATTTTACTAAAAAGTATAGTCATTTTAGAGATAGCTTTAAGCACAAAGTATCCCCATGAAATGTACTAACCTTTCCAATGAAGGTCAAAATCAACCAAAAAACAAAAAGCAAAATGAGGGGGGAAAAGTGGTGTAAAGACATGGGAACACTATGAAGGTTGTTAACTGGGAGGTTAGCTTTCAAACATAGTCCTTTTTCCTTCATTCTTTCACAAAGGAAGTTTTGATCCTTGGATGAGCATGGTGGGAGGTCAGCTGGAAATCATCTGGAAAAACTGAGTAGAGATAAATTCAGAGAGATAGGATGAGCTTGGAATCTCCTGTCAAGGAGCAAAGTGTAATATTAGAGGTCTAAGGAAATGGGAAAGCAGGTCAAGAGTGTTCTGTGACTCTGGGCCAATATCCACTTATTCCAGGGCTGCCCATACATCCAAGGGCTGACTACTATGGGTCAAAGCACCAATGCCAACTCCATCAACTAACAATAAGTGACAGTAACATAGGTGTTCCTGGGGCAATACTGCAGTGATCTGGGAAAACAGGTCATGGCTACTCAGCCCCTATGAATTGTTGCTACACAGAAGTTTGAGCTAACTGTGCCTGTATCTTCTGACTTTTCAAGAGGAGACAAGAAAAGAAATTCTATATGAAATTTTCCAACTTCTAAGTGTGTACAACTAATTAAAATGTTTGAAATTACTATGTGGACCCAACAAAGACTGTGAGCAAGACACAGCTTTAAGCTCAGTTTGCCACTCTGGTGCAGAGAGTTTGCCCCCAACCCTCCTATCTGAAATCTATTTGATGGAAGATAGATGCCTCTCCTTAAGTGTGTGTGCTTATGGAAATGGTGTTTATTATTATATATCATTATGTTTTTAAATATAAAGGTTAAATGAGTTTTTCCTTTACTAATCATTGACTCTCAATGTTTGGTGACTCTTAATTTTTCTCAAATACTGATTGAGAAATACCCCAGGTCGGTAGGTGCCCAGTATGCTACGGGAGATCAGTGAAGAAATAACTCCAGAAAGAATGAAGGGATGGAGCCAAAGTAAAACCAATACCCAGTTGTGGATGAGACTGGTGATAGATGCTAGGTCTGATGCTGTGAAGAGCAATACTGCATAGGAACCTGGAATGTTAGGTCCATAAATCAAGACAAATTGGGTTGGTCAAACAGGAGATGGCAAGAGTGAACGTAGACATTCTAGGAATTAGAAGAAATGGAGTAGCCATCAGGGTCAACAAAAAAGTCCGAAACGCAGTACTTCAATGCAATCTCAAAAAAGGCAGAATGATCTCTGTTCATTTCCAAGGAAAACCATTCAATATCACAGTAATCCACACCTATGCCCCGACCAGTAACGCTGAGGAAGCCGAAGTTGAATGGTTCTATGAAGACCTACAAGACCTTTGAGAACTAACACCCAAAAAGATATCCTTTTCATTATAGGTGACTGGAATGCAAAAGTAGGAAGTCAAGAAACACCTGGAGTAACAGGCAAATTTGGCCTTGGAGCATGGAATGAAGCAAGGCAAAGGCTAATAGAGTTCTGCCAAGAGAACGCACTGATTATAGCAAACACTCTCTTCCAACAATGCAAGAGAAGACTCTACACATGGACATCACCAGATAGTCAACACTGAAATCAGATTACTTATATTCTTTGCAGCCAAAGATAGAGAAGCTCTATATAGTCAGTAAAAACAAGACCAGGAGCTGACTTTGGCTCAGATCATGAACTCCTTATTGCCAAATTCAGACTGAAATTGAAGAAAGTAGGGAAAACCACTAGACCTTTCAGATATGAGCTAAATCAAATTCCTTATGATTATACAGTGGAGGTGTGAAATAGATTTAAGGGACTAGATCTGATAGATAGAGTGCCTGATGAACTCTGGACAGAGCTTCGTGACATTGTACAGGAGACAGGGACCAAGACCATCCCCATGGAAAAGAAATGCAAAAAAGCAAAATGGTTGTCTGAGGAGGACTTACAAATAGCTGTGAAAAGAAGAGGAGTGAAAAGCAAAGGAGAAAAGGAAAGATATAAGCATCTGAATGCAGAGTTCCAAAGAATAGCAAGGAGAGATAAGAAAGCCTTCCTCAGCGATCAATGCAAAGAAATAGAAGAAAACAACAGAATAGGAAAAACAAGAGATCTCTTAAGTAAATTAGAGATACCAAAGGAACACTTCATGCAAAGATGGGCTCGATAAAGGACAGAAATGGTATGGACCTAACAGAAGCAGAAGATATTAAGAAGAGGTGGCAAGAATACACAGGAGAACTGTACAAAAAAGATCTTCACAACCAAGATAATCATGATGGTGTGATCACTGACCTAGAGCCAGACATCTTGGAATGTGACGTCAAGTGGGCCTTAGGAAGCATCACTATGAACAAAGCTAGTGGAGGTGATGGAATTCCAGTTGAGCTATTTCAAATCCTGAAAGATGATGCTGTGAAAGTGCTGCACTCAATATGCCAGCAAATTTGGAAAACTCAGCAATGGCCACAGGACTGGAAAAGGTCAGTCTTCATTCCAATCCCAGAGAAAGGCAATGCCAAAGAATGCTCAAACTACTGCACAATTGCACTCATCTCACACGCTAGTAAAGTCATGCTCAAAATTCTCCAAGCCAGGCTTCAGCAATATGTGAACCGTGAACTTCCAGATGTTCAAGCAGGTCTTAGAAAAGGCAGAGGCACCAGAGATCAAATTGCCAACATCCGCTGGATCATGGAGAAAGCTAGAGAGATCCAGAAAAACATCTATTTCTGCTTCATTGACTATGCCAAAGCCTTTGACTGTGTGGATCACAATAAACTGTGGAACATTCTGAAAGAGATGGGAATCCCAGACTACCTGACCTGCCTCTTGAGAAACCTGTATGCAGGTCAGGAAGCAATAGTTAGAACTGGACATGGAACAACAGACTGGTTCCAAATAGGAAAAGGAGTACGTCAAGGTTGTATATTGTCACCCTGCTTATTTAACTTATATGCAGAGAGAAGGAAATGGCAACCCACTCCAGTGTTCTTGCCTGGAGAATCCCAGGGAAGGGGGAGCCTGGTGGGCTTCCGTCTATGGGGTCACACAGAGTCGGACACGACTGAAGTGACTTAGCAGCAGCAGCAGCAGCAGCAGCAGAGTACATCACGAGGAACGCTGGGCTTGAAGAAGCACAATTGAAATCAAGATTGCCAGGAAAAATATCAATAACTTCAGATATGCAGATGACACCACCCTTATGGCAGAAAGGGAAGAGGAACTCAAAAGCCTCTTGATGAAAGTGAAAGAGGAGAGTGAAAAGGTTGGCTTGAAGCTCCACATTCAGAAAACAAAGATCATGGCATCTGGTCCCATCACTTCATGGGAAATAGATGGGGAAACAGTGGAAACAGTGTCAGACTTTATTTTTTTGGGCTCCAAAATCACTTTGGATACTGATTGCAGCCATGAAATTAAAAGATGCTTACTCCTTGGAAGGAAAGTTATGACCAACCTTGATAGCATAGTAAAAAGCAGAGACATTACTTTGCCAACAAATGTCCATCTAGTCAAGGCTATGGCTTTTCCAGTGGTCATGTATGGATGTGAGAGTTGGACTAGAAAGAAAGCTGAGCACTGAAGAATTGATGCTTTTGAACTGTGGTGCTGGAGAAGACTCTTGAGAATCCCTTGGACTGCAAGGAGATCCAACCAGTCCATTCTAAAGGAGATCAACCCTGGGTGTTCATTTGAAGGACTGATGCTAAAGCTGAAACTCCAAAACTTTGGCCACCTCATGCGAAGAGTTGATTCACTGATGCTGGGAGTGACTGGGGGCAGGAGGAGATGGGGATGACAGAGAATGAGATGGCTGGATGGCATCACCGACTCAGTGGACATGAGTTTGAATGAACTCCAGGAGTTGGTGATGGACAGGGAGGCCTGGCATGCTGTGATTTATGGGGTCGCAAAGAGTTGGACACGACTGAGTGACTGAACTGAACTGAACTGAATTTTTCTCAGATAAAATAAAAGGCAAAATGTGGAATAAGGGTTCTGTGACACACAAAATCGAAATGTTGAGGTTCATATCATGAAACTCCAATTTTGTATCTTTTGTTCATCCTTAAAGACAAAGAGCAACTATTTTAGTGGTAGAGAAGGAATTCTTAACATGGGTTCAGCTGGTCTCTAAGGTCTCTGACATAGTACACATCATGTTGAATGTAAATATGGATTGTGTACTTCCTTTTTTGGAGGGAGAGTCCATAGCTTTCACTGGCTCCCAAAGTAAAGTAAAATTGTTAGCCACTCAGTCATGTCTGACTCTTTGCCACCCCATGAACTGTAGCCCTCTAGGTTTCTCTGTCCATGGGATTCTCTAGGCATTAATATTGGAGTGGGTTGCCATGCCCTTCTCCAGAAGATCAACCTGACCCAGGGACCGAACACAGGTCTTCCACATTACAGGCGGAGGAGTCCATATCTCCCCTCAAAAGATCAGTATCTACTGCTCTAGTTCTTATTGATAATCTTGAACTACTTATGTTCCAGAAAAAAAGTACATTTTCTCTGTTTCATCTGTGTCACCTGAGGTTCACAGAAAAATTACATTAGCAAGGAGCTCTTCTATCACTCTTTTAGCATAAAATTTAGAGTCACATATTTGATGAATGTGTCAGGGGATCAGGACAATTAGTAGGTTGTTAGGCCAAGTTATTTCCAAACAGAGCAAATTACTTTTTTTATACACTTAACTAGACACATATTTAAAAACTGGTAGAATCCATACTTTCCTAGACTAGAGACTTTTTAGATAATATGCTAGGTGGAGATTTGTCATTCTTTTTTGTCTCCTATCATCTGAACCCCCCTCCTTAGATTTTGAGAATATATGGAATTAAAGGAATTAATTAAAATTCCTGGTGAGAGTACAGAGAGAGTGCATAAGGAGGGAAAAAACTCAGCTTTGAGTAATCCCAATCCATGATTATATTAAGGTAATCTTCCCAAACAATTCTCTTCAAGAAACTCAATGTCCTCTGGAAGATATTATATCATAATCTGGAAGATATAATATCCAGAGCCTCACATACATACAATATGTATGACTCATATTTAAAAAATAATAAGGTAGAAAATATACAAATTAACCAGCAATCAAGCGACAAAACAAACAAAACCATTGAAACAGGTTCACAGGAAATATGGACATTGGAGTAGACTTTAAATGAGTGTGATTAATATAAATTCAAGAAACTATATGACAATCAAAGAATTTCAAAATAGAGCAGAAATAAGCCTTCCCAGACTAAAATGGAAAATCTAGAACTGACAAAATACCCCAAAATAAGAGACCAACCAGTGTGTTTAACTGCAGGTTAGATTAAGCTGGAGAGAAATTATTAAAGTAAAATAAAGGTTAGAAGAAAGTACCTTGATGAAAGCAAAGAGAAAAATAGACTGCAATGTTCAAAAAAGAGCATCAGAGGCGTAAAGGATGCCCAGAAAATGTCTAACATATAATTAATTGGAATTATGGAAGGAAGAGATAGTGAGTGAAGAGGGAGAGGAATAAGGAGAAAGAGAGGGAGACAGAGAAGAATAAATGAACAGAAGAAAATAAATATTTGAAACATCAATGTCAGAAATCATCCAAATAAAAGAAAAACATCAAGTAACTGATTCAAGAGGTGCCATGATCTCAAAGCAGAATAAATACAAACAGAACTACATAGAGGTATATCAAAATAATACTGCTGAAAACGAAGGATGAATAAACAAAATGTTAAAAGAAGCCAGAGAAAAATGTTACAATAACTTTTAAAGAGCAACAATATGGCTGATAGATGACTCGTCAACAAATTATGCAAGGTAGAACACAATAAATGTTATCTTGGTTCCCTGATAGCTCAGTTAGTAAAGAATCTACCTGCAATGCAGAAGACTCCAGTTCGATTCCCAGGTTTGGAAGATCCCCCGGAGAAGGGAAAAGCTACTCACTCCAGTATTCTGGCCTGGAGAATTCCATGGACTGTATAGTCGGGTTTGCAAAGAGTCAGACACGACTGAGTGACTTTCACTACTACTGCTACTACTCAAAGTGCTGAAGATTTTTATGTTCAGCAAAAGTAGCATTTAAATAGAGCAAAACAGGTACGGGCTTCTGCTTCCAGTCAATATGAACCAATAGGGACCAGATTAACCCTCCTGTCTGAAACAAAATAAACAAAACAAAAAATAACCCAAATTGGAGAAGATAATAAAATTTTGCAGACACTTGACATAAAGGCAAAGAAAGAGTGATCCCTAAAAGATGTGAAACAAATGAAGTAAGCACTATAATTACCCCAGTTTAATGACTTGAAAGATTTCCCAGCTGAGTGAAAGGAGGAGAAAACCTCAAAAGTTAGTGATAAAAAGGACAAATAATCCAATACGGAAAGAGCAAGATATTTGAATAGACTCTTTACTAAAGAAGATATAGAAACTGCAAACAAAAGCATGGAAAGAGCTTACCATCACTAAGTATTAGAGGAGTGACCATTAAAACCACAATCATATCTCACTACCAACCTACTAGAATGGCTAATATTAAGCCAGCTGAACTTACAAGTTTTGGCAAGGATATGGAGAAATTAGAACTTTTATATTTTTGGTGAGAGTGTAGAATGGCATAACCACTTTGAAAAAGTTAGACAGCTTCTATATGCCTACCATATGAGTCAAACATTCCATACCTAGATATTTACGTATGAAAAATGAAAGCAAGTGCCCGTATAAGTATTTTTACACAACACAATTTTTCAAAACATTCTTACTTTTATTGGCCTTAAACTGGAAATAGCCCGTGTCCATTAAAAAATAAATGGATAGATACTTTGTGATATATCCTTTCAATGAAATACTACTCAGCAACTTAAAATAATGAATTAGTGGACTTCCCTGCTGGTCCAGTGGCTGGGAGTCTGCCTGGACTCCCAAGGCAGAGGACATCAGTTCAGCCCCTGATTGGGAAGGATTCCATATGCCTTGGGGCAACTAAGCCAGCATGCTAAAATTCCTGAGCCTGAGTGCCTAGAGCCCACCCTCCACAATGAGCGGTCACGGCTGTAGGAAGCCCATACGCCACTGCCAAGAGTGACCCCAGCTCGTTGCAGCTGGAGAAAGTCCACATACAGCAATGAAGACCCAGCACAGCTCTCCCCCCAAATAATATAAAACAAAGAATTAAAATAATGAACCAGTGAAGCATGTAACAAGATAGTTCATCTTAGAATAATCATGCTGGATGAAAGAGACCAGACAAAAAGGAATGCATACTTGCATAATTCTTATATATAAAAATCCAGAAAGTGCAAGCTAACGTGACAAAGGGCAGACTAGTGATCGTTGGGAAAGGAGGGCAGTTATGGGAAGGAGGGAACTAACACAAGGGCCATATGAAAACTTTTGGAATTTATGGGTCTGTTCATTCTCTTGATTGTGGTACGGTTTCATGGGTGCATGCATATGTCAAAACTTAACAAATCACATACTATAAACTGAATATCTTCCATTTTTTGTCAATTATACTTCAATTAAGATGTTAAAAGATAAAGGAAAATGGAAATATATTACAAAACAATAATGACATAGTTCTTGAATATACCCGAACTAAAGAAAATACAATAGGAATTTATTCAGGTAGAAGGAAAGTATCCCAGATGGAACAGACAGATATAAGAAAGAACAAAGAATGATAAAACGTTTAAGTATGTGGATAAGTCTAAATGAATGATGGGATGCAGCCTGAGGCAGTTGTAAAATAACTTAATGTAGCTTTTTACAACTGTGTATTCTATAGTATTTTTTTTTTTTTTTTGGTGAAATTTTAACTGTTAATGTTTTTGGCATTGTGCTTTGTACCATTGATTAAATAAAAATTTAAAAATAAATAAATGAATGATGATAGGTTAAAACAGTAAAAAACAATGTCACTGGCTATTAAAATGTGTATGATAATACATATAAACTAACAACTATGAAAGATGTGTAAATGGAGTTAAACTGTTCTGATTTCCTCACATGTTTTGGAAGTGATAAGTTATATTAGACTTTAATAAGTTAATACGCATATATAATATGGAATAAAATATTAAACATAATAATATTACAATGAAAAAAATTATTCCAATGAAGACAAGAAAAAAGAGAAAATGGGACATAACACAAGTGGAACAAATAGAAAGCAAGTAACAAGATGATAGATTTTATACAATATATTAATATATCAGTTCAGTTCAATTGGTCAGTCATGTCCACTCTTTTGACCCCATAGACTGCAGCATGCCAGGCTTCCCTGTCCATCACCAACTCCCAGAGCTTATTCAAACTCATGTCCATTGAGTCGGTAGTGCTATCCAACCATCTCATTCTCTGTCATCCCCTTCTCCTCCTGCCTTCAATCTTTCCCAGCATCAGGGCCGTTTCTAATGAGTCAGTTTTCTTCACATTAGGTGCCAAAAGTATTGGAGTTTCAGCTTCAACATCAGTCCTTCCAATGAATATTCAGGACTGATTCCCTTTGGGATGGACTGGTTGAATCTCCTTGCAGTCGAAGGGACTCTCAAGAGTCTTCTCCAACACCACAGTTCAAAGCATCAGTTCTCCAGTGCTCAGCTTTCTTTATAGTCCAACTCCCACATCTGTACATGATTACTGGAAAAACCATAGCTTTGACTAGTCACACCTCTGTTGGCAAAGTAATGTCTTTGCTTTTTAATATGCTGTCTAGGTTGGTCATAGCTTTTCTTTCAAGGAGCAAGCATTTTTAATTTCATGGCTGCAGTCACCATCTGCAGTGATTTTGGAACCCATGAAAATAAAGTCTCTCACTGTTTCCATTGTTTCCCCATCTATTTGCCATGAAGTGTTGGGACCGGATGCCATGATCTTAGTTTTCTGAAAGTTGAGTTTTAAGCCAACTTTTTCACTCTCCTCTTAATATTTCAGTAATTATATTTAATTATTAGGGCTAAATATTTTTATTAAAAAATAAATATAACAGTTACTATTATAGACTCTAAGCAAATGGTCTTCCCTAGATAAACAAATGGCTCAGTGGTAAAGAATCTGCCTGCAAAGCAAGAAATTCAGGTTTGATCCCCGGTTTTGGAAGGTCCCCTGGAGGAGGGCATGACAATCCATTCCAGTATTCTTGCCTAGAGAATTCCGTGGACAGAGGAGCCTGGCAGGCTATAGTCCATAGGGTTGCACAGAGTTGGGCATGACTGAAGCGACTAAGCAGCAGATAAACAAAATCAAGCTATAGGTTGTTTGGTGTAGATTAGGTAAAGACTGAAAGTAAAGAAATGAAAAAATAGAAGTTTACATACACTAACCAAAGAAGACTAGTATCATTATAGTGATAACAAATAAAGTAAACTTTAAGGTAGGATGAAATATTACCCCCAAATATCACAATTCTAAATAATACAATAATATAGCCTCAAAATTTATGAAGCAAGAATTACTAGAACTAGAAGCAGAAAAAGCTGCAGAAACCATCATGGAGGGAAATTTTAGCATACTTCTCTTTCTCTTAGTTATTAATAGAATACACAGCAAAATTATTAATAAAAACAAGAAACAGCAAGAATGTGGAGAAATTTTAACCTTTATACACTGCTGGTAGAAATGTAAAATTGTGAAAACACTTTAAGAAACAACCTGCAATTCCTCGAAATTTTACGTGTAGACTACCAAATGTCCCAGCAATTTTATTCCTAGGTATACAATCAAGAGAAATAAAAATATACTCACAGAAAACTTGTATATGATTGTTCATACCAGCATTAATCACATGGCCCCAAATTGGAAACAACTCAAATGTCCATCAAATGATGAAAGGGTGCATAAAATGTGATATATCACACTTGAGGTGTTATTTGGCCATAAAAAAAGGAATGAAGTTTTAGTACATTCTACAAGAAGAAGTAATCCTTTATTTGTTAAATAAATTGAATCTATAAATAAAGACTTCCCATGATGAGAACTCCAAGCCAAAATTCATTAATTGTTGAATTCTGTCGAACATTTGAAAAAGAGATACTGTCAGTTTTAGAGAAATATTCCAGAAAACAAAAAAGTGGCAACCTTTAACTCTTTTTATGAAGGCAACATAACTTTCATACCAAATTCTTTAAATAACATTGTTACCCTTAAATAACATTCAGTTCAGTTCAGTTCAGTCGCTCAGTCGTGTCTGACTCTTTGCGACCCCATGAATCACAGCACGCCAGGCCTCCCTGTCCATCACCAACTCCCGGAGTTCACTCAAACTCATGTCCATCGAGTCGGTGATGCCATCCAGCCATCTCATTCTCTGTCGTCCCCTTCTCCTCCCGCCCCCAGTCCTTCCCAGCATCAGAGTCTTTTCCAGCGAGTCAACTCGTCGCATGAGGTGGCCAAAGTATTGGAGTTTCAGCTTTAGCATCAGTCCTTCCAATGAACACCCAGGATTGATCTCCTTTAGAAAGGACTGGTTGGATCTCCTTGCAGTCCAAGGGACTCTCAAGAGTCTTCTCCAGCACCACAGTTCAAAAGCATCCATTCTTCGGCGATCAGCTTTCTTCACAGTCCAACTCTCACATCCATACATGACCACGGGAAAAACCATAGCCTTGACTAGACGGACCTTTGTTGGCAAAGTAATATTTATCACTTTATCCAGTCTTCAATACTGTGCACTCAAGCAGAAAAAAAGGAAGACAAATTTCTTCTTTTCATCACCCATCCTTCTCGCCTCAAAAATAAATAATCACAAAGTTGACTTTTCACTATTGTCACTTTCATTGTGTGATTTAGAAATTATCTTCCTGCGGATGCGTGTGAGATTCATTCACTGATCCATTCATTCATTTTTTAACTCATCAAGCATACACCGCATACTGTCTACTATGAGACAATAGATCATAAAATCAGTGATGGTTTGTGTCAGGGGGTTGTGGCTTTTCCCCTTTTGGGATGGTACCTTCACTAGTTTTGGGTCATCTTTTGTCACTGAAACAAGCGACAAAGCTCATATCTAATAATATATCTAGGGATTTGATTGGTAACAACAGCTTCAACTCTAAGAAAAATTTCACTTATGAGATTGATGTGACTACAACTAGAGCAGTCTTTTCCACATGACTATCTGACATGTTATTATTTTTCATTTCAAAATTCCCTGAAAGACCTGACAGAAGTGAAGCCCACTGAGTTAGATTGAGCTTTACTTCATGGGAAGGGAGCATCTGTGAGCTGAATTCTCTTCTGGGATAATGAAATTTCATGTGAGGCATTTGGTGTTCTGGGATTCAAAAAGGTTATCACCCAAGCATTTATAATAAAAGTCCTCCTGCTCTTCTTTTACATGCACTGGGAAGATGGGAGTGCTATCAGTTTGACATTTCTGTCAGAACTGGTATTTGAACCACTGGATGATTCTGACAAATGCCACTGCTGTCATTGGCTCAGTTTTAATTATATCTGAGTGATGCTTTCAATGGCAGCAAGCAGAAAACTTAATTAGTTGGTGTTAGAGAATGAACTGGATGGAGGATTCCCAAACAAGGTATGGCTTTTGGTGTAGAAAGGACCATGTTGAAAACCACCACCCCTGGCAGGGAGCTGTTCTGGCTGAAAAGTTTTCACTGATTCTAGAGATTATAGACCCATCTAAACTGCTTTTGAGAGCACATATGCTTATTACATTTATATATTTGTTTTTCAAGTAATTCAGTAGTATATGACAGTATGTGAAATAAACAAATCCAAAAAGGAAAAAAAAAATCAGATCTGTTTAAGAAATAGCTCTATAATTTATTTCCACGAGGGCTGGTAAAAGGAATAAGTCACTTCAGTCATGTCTGACTCTTTGTGACCCCCGTGGACTGTAGCCCCTCAGGCCTCTCTGTCCATAGGATTCTCCAAGCAAAAACACTGGAGTGGGTTGCTATTTCCTCCTTCGGGGGATCTTCCTGACCCAGGGATTGAACCCCTGCATCTCCTGCAACTCCTGCATTGCAGACAGATTCTTTACCACTGAGCCACCGGGGGAAGCCCAGCAAAAGGAATATAGATAGATAGATAGATGCTCTGTTCAAGAATGGAATTAATTCCTCTATCACATCTCATATGCTCAATGTTTGCTTTCAAACTGTAAATGTTTCTATACTTTTCATTTTACAATCCTATGGAAACATGCAGAAATAACCTGTGATGCCAAACTGCTAATATGCAGCTATTAAATATTAACATAACTCTCGCTTGCTGATTGGAGAAAAGTTTCCTTTCATTTAAGGAGTAATTTCAGAATTGCTGTTCTGTACAGTATTACTGAGATCCCACTTGAGGCTACTACAACTCGTCATAACTCAGAACCAGCTTATTCTACTTTTTAAATTAATTGTGGGTTTGAGACAAATCATTTGTCTTCACTTACACAGGCTAAGAAGGCAGAAGGAGTTATGCTGAATATTGAGTTTTGTCAAACATTAAGGATGTTATTGTGCTTCATTTTATAAATAAAATATGGCGATGGTAGAAGAGACTGCACTTTTGTCTTGATGACTCAGCCAAGACTCAGGCCTTTCTACTCTTGTCCGCTGTCTAGTTTGATTTCTCTGCCACTGTCATTGCTGCCTATAAATACAGTGACATCTCAGGAAGAGAACGTTACTGGATATGGATTGAATACTTGGGTGAAAATAACAGCCTACGGGGAATTCGACTTCTGAAGGAAGGCAGGACAATGTTGGTATTTGGAGTTTTTCAAGAGAGTTCCTATGGGAATAGCTGTAATTTCTCTCTTTCAGGAATACTAAAATACTAGTACTTGGCCTAAGTTAGCTTTATAGCACACTGGAGTTAGTGAGTGGAGCCTGACCTCAACATTCTTAGCAACTTTGAAAAAGAACATATCTTGGGTTTGGTTGCTTAGTTAAGAAATATTAATTTCCAGGAGTAAAATTACTACTGAGTTACATCTCTTAATACTTTGCAACATCTAAATTAATTTTGAACGTCGCAGTTTTTTTCATGTGCATGCTGTGTTGGAATGCTGCAGTCTATTTGAAGGCTGATCTGGTTAGGCAGTACTTAATTCTGATTATCTTTTGAGTTTTCAAGGAATATGCTTCTATACCTTGACTTTCTGGAGTCTGATGATCCAAAGTATGAAATAAAGTTGATGGAGTCCTTTTTCATTGTCCCTCTGAAAATGGAATGGAATTAAAATTGGTACTTAAAATTAAATGAGGTGAGGTTCCACGTATCAAGTAAATATAAAGTATTTAAAAGAAAATGCTACAGATGACAGAAAAGCACAAAAATTGTTCCTGACATGAATAATTCACCAATTCTTGGCTGGTATAAGTCACCTACTAATGTGCATTACTTGCCATTTAATAGTGGCTGTATCTGAAGAAATATGGAAATTGGAATATTTTAATAACTTTCTATATGAAAGATGATGAGACTGCCTAAATGATTAAGAGGAAGATATGTTATAATGAACTAAAGCCACTCGAGTGTAAGGTAATTTTAATTCAAATCTCCATCTGCTTATGTATAATTAAGACTCATTTAACAAGTTAATGCCTAACAGAGAGAACTGATAAGTTTGGTATTAAAGATCTTAAAAGAAGTAAATTAAACTGTCGGGTTGAACTGGTCTTTAGTTTTAATTTTTTACACCTTGATATGAATTTCAGGGTCCATTTCTTTATCCTCACTGTTCATTTAAGTATGAAGTCAAAGACAAAAGGGGAGGGGAAATGGAATTATCCCTTTTATATTTTAATTTTGAAGATCCTATCCTGTCTAAGGTGTGACAGCATCTTGACTGACATGAATATTTATACACTTTATATTGCTCATTGTATAGCATCCATATGCCATTAAGATGGTGATTTCAAAGCAACAAAAATATTTATGCACAGTTGAGATTGGCAGCAAGGTTAAATAACCTCAGAAAATAAGAGGAAAAAAGTGCCAAAGGGACTATTTTGATCTCTAGTGAATTTCATGAGCTTGCTGACTGCTCACTTCCAACTTGAATTTTTTCTACAGTTACTGCCAAAGAAGGTCCAGCCATCATAAATATGGTGTCAACCTTTTTGTCTTCTAGCATAAAAATTTAATTCCCGGTATATGACTTCTCATTTAGGAGAAAGATGAACGGATCTTCTATTTACATACTTCTTAACACTTTCAGGACTAAATTCAAACAGTGGACTCAAGGATTCATGCAGCCTTCTTAGCAGGATCCTCACTGAGAAGTCATGGGTTTTTAACAATGCCTATATAGTGCCAGCGCTGCTAGGGACTATAGAGTGAAAGCTCAGTCTTCTGACTTATTGTCAGTCACCATATATGGCTCTTGTCAGATCACCTAGACTGACAATTTAAGTCATGAAAGTGAAGTGTTAGTCTCTCAGTCGTGTCCAACTCTTTGTGACCCTATGGACTGTAGCCTGCCAGGTTCCTCTGTCCATACGATTCTACAGGCAAGAATGCTGGAGTGGGTTGCCATTTCATCCTCCAAGGGATCTTCCCAACTCAGGGACTGAACCCAGGTCTCCCACATTGCTGACAGATTCTTTACCATCTAAGCCACCAGGGAAGTCATAAGTTCTACAAATTAAATCACTGAAGATTTTTTTAGTCCTCTTAAGAAATTTATAGCTTTAATCACCTCCTAATATGCATTAGTAATTCATTTCTTATAACTTAAAAGCTAGAAAGTATTCTATTGTTTGGTTCTTTTATTTTATTGATGCTATAAAAAATCCCATGGACAGAGCAGCCTGATGGGCTGCAGTCCACGGGGTCACAAAGAGTCGGACACGACTGAGCGACTTCACTTCACTTCACTTCATAAGGTCAAGTAATCTGCTCAAGTTCACAAAGTGTGTAGGAAGCTAGGTCTAGTATTCTGTGTAATAGTTCAACACTCTTTACATCATATCACTCTGTCTCTTAGATATATAAAATATACAGTTTTTCATACACACAATTTATGCAAACGTATTTTTCCATATATATTTATTTACACAATTTAAATATCCATATATTAACAATGACTCATTATGTCTTCTACAACTTAGAAATACATCTCAGAAGGAAAGTAAGTATTTGCTAAAATTGTCAACATTTCCTATGTAAGGAAAGCAAGACCCATATTTGAAAGAATCTGGTTATTCCTCCAGGAAGTGCTCACTATTTTTCCCAAAAAGTGTTTATAAAGCAGTGTCTTCAGCAAGTTTTCATCCACCAAATTATTAATAATTTGATTAGCCACTTAACATGTTTATGTTCAATACACCAGTTCACCTTCAAATCCCTTGTGCAATAGTAGGCTTCCTTTGATGTGCGTAGTCAATGCAACTGGGGGTTTTCCTTAGAGGCAGTGAGGTCCTAAGGTGAATATTTCTTTTCCTGCAAGTAGTTATTCTCATGCATCATTTTTGAGAACACAATTATTAAAAACACTCCACAGGTCATTTTAAGAATTTGATTCAAAAGTATTTTAAATGATTATATTCTTAAATCTAGCAGGCTTACTCCTGATTATTTATCCAAAAGAAATAACCCAATATATACATAGAATACATGCATAAGATATACAGAGTTCAGACATGCAAAGAGTACATACATTGATGTATGAACAATTGTGCTTATTGCATCATTATTTATTATACCAGCAGCAAATAGTAGGAGAAAGGGAGAATGTAATTGTTAAATATGTTATGATTTAGTCATATAATGGATACTCTAAATACTGAAAGTGCTGCATATAAACATTATTATTATAGGTTGTTATTTTAAATATGAGCTTACCAGGTGGTGCCAGTGGTAAATAAACTCCTTGCGAATACAAGAGACTTAAATTACATGGGTTCAATCCTTGGGTCAGGAAAATCTCCTAGAGGAGGGCATGGCTCCCCACTCCAGAATTCTTGCCTGGAGAATTCCATGGACAGCAAAACCTGGTGGGATACAGTCCATATGTTGCAAAGAGGTGGACACAACTGAAGCCACTTAATACACATGCACATTTTAAACATATTGTTAAAGCAAACAATCAGGACATGAACATTCGCATCATCTGATCTGATTTTGTAAAAAATAACTATATATATTTATACAGAAAGGTTGAGAACGGCATTGTTTTTGGTGGGTTCTTTTGTAGAATCCCATTTTTACAAACTTTAAAATCGGCAAATTTTATGTCATGTTAGAAGTTTGAATAAGGTTTACAATTGGAAAGGATGGAGGGGTAATACTTAGGAGGTGGATTATGTAAGGTCAAAAATGTTTTATTTCAAGACCTGGATACTGGTTATACAAGTGTGTCCATTTTGTGAGAATTTAGACTTTTTTTATGTTTCTCTAGTTTGATACAGAATCTAAAATATATATCATTAGTAAATAATTTTTAAAATTATTCAACATAGTCAACAAAAAGTCAGAAATGCAGTGCAATCTAAAAAAATGACACAATGGTCTCTGTTCATTTCCAAGGCAAACCCTTCAATATCACAGTAATCCTAGTCTATGCTCCAACCACTAATGCTGAATAACCTGAAGTTGAATAGTTCTAACAACCTTCAAGATCTTCCAGAACTAATACTAAAAAAATGATGTCCTTTTCATCAAAGGGGACTGGAATGCAAAAGTAGGAAGTCAAGAGATACCTGGAGGAACAGGCAAATTTGGGCTAGGAGTACAAAATGAAGCAGGGCAAAGGTTAACAGGGTTTTGCCAAAAGAACACACTGGTCAGAGCAAACACTCTCTTCCAACAACACAAGAGATGACTACACATGGACAACACCAAAAATACCAAAATCAGATTGATTATATTCATTGCAGCCAAAGATGTAGAAGCTCTATACAGTCAACAAAGACAAGACCAGGAGCTGACTGTTGCTCAGATCCTGAACTCCTTATTGCAAAATTCAGTCTTAAATTGAAGAAAGTCTGGAAAACCAATAGATCATTTAGGTCTAATGATTGGTAAACTAGACCCAAATCAAATCCCTTATGATTATACAGTGGAAGTGAATAAATAGATTCAAGGGATTAGATCTGAGAGACAGAGTGACTAAAGAATTATGGACAGAGGCTCGTGACATTAGACAGGAGGTGATGATCAAGATATTCACTAAGAAAAAAGAATTGCAAAAAGGCAAATGGTTGCCTGAGGAGGCCGTACAAACAGCTGAGAAAAGAAGAGAAGCTAAAGGCAAAGGAGAAAAGGAAAGATATATCCACCTGAATGCAGAGTTCCAAAGAATAGCATGGGGAGATGAGAAAGCTGTCCTAAGTGGTCAGTGCAAAGAAATGGATGAAAATAATAGAATGGGAAACACTAGAGAACTCTTCAAGAAAATTAGAGATACCAAGGGAACATTTCATGCAAAGATGGGCACAGGAAAGGACAGAAATGGTATGGACCTAACAGATGCAGAAGATATTAAGAAGAGGTGGCAAGAATACACAGAAGAACTATACAAAAAAGATCTTAATGACCCAGATAACCATGATGGTGTAATCACTCACCTAGAGCCAGACATCCTGGAATGTGAAATTAAGTGGGCCTTAAGAAGCATCACCACGAACAAAGCTAGTGGAGGTAATGGAATTCCAGTTAAGCTATTTCAAATCCTAAAAGATGATGCTGTGAAAGTGCTGCACTCAATATGTCAGCAAATTTGGAAAACTCAGCAGTGACCATAGGACTGGAAAAATGCCAGTTTTCATTCCAATCCCAAAGAAAGGCAATGCCAAAGAATGTTCAATCTATTGTATAGTTGCACTCATCTCACACGCTAGCAAAGGAATGCTCAAAATTCTCCAAACTAGCTTCACCAGTACGTGAACTGTGAACTTCCAGATGTGCAAGTTGAATTTAGAAATGCCAGAGGAACCAGGGATCAAATTGCTAATATCTGCTGGATCATAGAAAAAGCAGGAGAGTTCTAGTAAACATCTACTTCTACTTCACTGACCATGCCAAAGCATAGTCATTTGACTGTGTGGGTCACAACAAACTGTTGAAAATTCTTGAAGAGTCAGAAATACCAGACGACCTTACTTGTCCCCTGCGAAATCGGTATGCAGGTCTAGAAGCTACAGTTAGAACTGGACATGGAACAACTGACTGGTTCAAAATGGGAAAGGAGTACATTAAGGCTGTATATTTTCACCTTGCTTATTTAACTTCTATGTAGAATACATCAGGTGAAATGCTGGGCTCCATGAAGCACAAGCTGGAATCAAGATTGCAGGGAGAAATAGTAATAATCTCAGATATGCAGATGACATCACCATTATGACAGAAAGTGAAGAGGAACTAAAACGCCTCTTGATGAAAGTGAAAGAGGAGAGTGAAAAAGCTGGCTTAAAACTCAACATTCAAAAAACTAAGATTATGGCATCTGGTCCCATCATTTCATTGCAAATAGTTGGGGAAACAATGGAACAGTGCCAGACTTTACTTTCCTGGGCTTCAAAATCACTGCAGATGGTGATTGCAGCCATGAAATTAAAAGATGCTTGCTGTTTGGAAGGAAAGTTATGAAAAAAACCCGCTGCTGCTGCTGCTAGGTTGCTTCAGTCGTGTCCGACTCTGTGCGACCCCATAGACAGCAGCCCTCCAGGCTCCTCTGTCCCTGGGATTCTCCAGGCAAGAATACTGGAGTGGGTTGCCATTTCCTTCTCCAATAGAATGCCATGCTGCTGCTGCTGCTGCTAAGTCGCTTCAGTCGTGTCCGACTCTGTGCGACCCCATAGACAGCAGCCCTCCAGGCTCCTCTGTCCCTGGGATTCTCCAGGCAAGAACACTGGAATGGGTTGCCATTTCCTTCTCCAACGCATGAAGTGAAAAGTGAGAGTGAAGTCACTCAGCTGTGTCCGACTCTTAGCGACCCCATGGATGGCAGCCCACCAGGCTCCTCTGTCCATGGGATTTTCCAGGTAAGAGTACTGGAGTAGGGTGCCATTGCCTTCTCCAAAGATACAGACAATAAAAAAAAAAAAAAACTAGACTTTATGAAAATTTAAAAATTTTGCACCTCTCCCATCTGGAAATTCATGTGTACCCTTTATTATATCCTTTTATACCAAACTGGTAGGCAGAAAGTCATAGCAACTTCTGATTTATAGTTGATCAGTCTGAAGCCTAGTAACAACCAGACTTGCGATTGGCTATGAAGTGCGGTGGGGCAGTCATGTGGGACTGAGCCCTTAGCCAGTGGAGTCTTGACGTAACCTCCAGGTAGGTAGTGTCAGAACTGAGTTAAATTGTAGGACATTCAGCTGGTGTTGCAGAGGATTGCTCGGGAAGGAAACACTCCCCTACTCCACCCCCACATCTGGTGTCAAAGTGTGGGGAGTGTGGCCATCATGTAAGTAAAGGGGACACACAGAAGTGTAACTTGGCTTTGCCCCACTCAAAATGATAAAATGTCAAAGTGACAAAAGGACAAACTTGGCTTTGTCCCACTCAAAAGGACAAAAGGACTCTCGGAATATCAGGAAAAAACCTAGACAGCATATTAAAAAGCAAAGACATTACTTTGCCAACAAAGTTCTATATAGTCAAAGTTATAATTTTTCCAGCAGTCATGTATGGTTGTGAGAGTTGGACCATAAACAAAACTGAGCACTGAAGAATTGATGGTTTTGAACTGTCATGTTGGAGAAGACTCTTGAGAGTCCCTTGGGGTGCAAAGAGATCCAACTAGTCAATCCTAAAGGAAATAAACCCTGGAAATTCTTTGGAAGAAGCTGAATCTCCAATATTTTGGCCACCAAATGCGAAGAACTGACTCGCTGAAAAATACCCTGATACTGGGAAAGATTGAAGGCAGGAGAAAGGGATGACAGAGGATGAAATGGTTGGATGGCATCACTGACTGAATGGATATGAGTTTGAGTAGAAGCTCCAGTATTTGCTGATGGATAGAGAAGCCTGGTGTGCTGTAGTCCATGGGCTCACACAGAGTCGGACACGACTGAATGACTGAACTGAACTGAACTAAATTTTTAAAAACTTACTTAGATGGGAACAATGGATGCTCTAAGTATTCTGAAGCTTAGCTTATCCAGTATAAATGCATTGTAAGACTGACAGTGATTATTACTGATAGCCCATTGATGAGTAGTTTGTGAAAATGGGCCTTTCTCTAGTGTTTTCCCTTTTATAATTTCTGTAGTGCTGTCAAAAGCAGTTACCTCTTGCTATATACTTAATATGGTGTACTAAGTAATTATCAATTAATTCCTTAATGTGGGATAATATTAAGCAATTATCAATTACTTATTAATGATAAGTAATCATATTTCCTTATTGGACAATTCCTAGCAATTGATTTGGTTTCAGTTGAAACCAAATAATGATTTTTAACAAGTACCTAAGCAGGTTTTAGAAAAGGCAGAGGAACCAGAGATCAAATTGCCAACATCTGTTGGATCATGGAGAAAGCAAGAGAGTTCCAGAAAAACATCTATTTCTGCTTCATTGACTATGCAAAGCCTTTGACTGTGTGGATCACAATAAACTGTGGAACATTCTGAAAGATATGGGAATACCAGACCACCTGACCTGCCTCTTGAGAAACTTGTATGAAGGTCAGGAAGCAACAGTTTGAACTGGACATGGAACAACAGACTGGTTCCAAATAGGAAAAGGAGTACGTCAAGGTTGTATATTGCACCCTGCTTATTTAACTTCTATGTAAAGTACATCATGAGGAACGCTGGGCTTGAAGAAGCACCAGCTGGAATCAAGATTGCTGGGAGAAATATCAATAACCTCAGATATGCAGATGACACCACCCTTATGGCAGAAAGTGAAGAGGAACTCAAAAGCCTCTTGATGAAAGTGAAAGAGGAGAGTGAAAAGTTGGCTTGAAGCTCCACATTCAGAAAACAAAGATCATGGCATCTGGTCCCATCACTTCATGGGAAATAGATGGGGAAACAGTGGAAACAGTGTCAGACTTTATTTTGGGGGGCTCCAAAATCACTGCAGATGCTGATTGCAGCCATGAAATTAAAAGACGCTTGCTTCCTCCTTGGAAGGAAGGTTATGACCAACCTGGATAGTGTATTAAAAAGCAGAGACATTACTTGGTCAACAAAGGTCTGTCTAGTCAAGGCTATTATGGTTTTTCCCATGGTCATGTAGGGATGTGAGAGTTGGACTGTGAAGAAAGCTGGGCGCCAAAGAATTGATGCTTTTGAACTGTGGTGCTGGAGAAGACTCTTGAGAGTCCCTTGGACTGTAAGGAGATCCAACCAGTCCATTCTAAAGGAGATCAATCCTGGGTGTTCATTGGAAGGACTGATGCTAAAGCTGAAACTCCAATACTTTGGCCACCTCATGCGACGAGTTGACTCACTGGAAAAGACTCTGATGCTGGGAGGGATTGGGGGTGGGAGGAGAAGGGGACGACAGAGAATGAGATGGCTGGATGGCATCACCAACTCGATGGACATGAGTTTGAGTGAACTCCGGGAGTTGGTGATGGACAGGGAGGCCTGGCGTGCTGCGATTCACGGGGTCGCAAAGAGTCGGACACGATTGAGCGACTGAAATGAAATGAATGACTGCTAAGGAACTATAGGTGACATATTGCATTTGATTACCAAGGTCTCATTTTCCATTCCCAAGGAGGCTATGACTATGTTCATACAGAAAGAGGAGAGTAACTCTATTCTAGAATATTATTTGGGGTTTGTTTACTGGAACCATATCCTGTAGCAAAAACAGTTATTAGTTAAAGTAGGAGAATAGAAATTACCTAAATAAGAGAGCTGAATAAAAAGAATTAATGAAGGGATATGAAAATATATGAATGAGACAACTCATAAAATAGAAACTGTGGATAGCCATGACTATTCCTGGGCAAGTGTTCCATGACATTCCGGGTCCAGGGTCACTTGGAATCTGGAATCTTGATTGGCCTTGTCCAGTGGCAGATGTGGCCCTGGAGGAGGTGCAATTTCTGCCAGAGATGTTGTCTGAGTGGCGAACGAGGAGCCAAAGGAGGTGGAGGGTGGGGCTGGTGAGGGTTGAATTTCAGTGCCCTCATTTGTTCTGTAAACTTCTGGGAGGGATTTAGCTAATGTGTTCACATGTTTGTGTAAAACTTGTAAAATTAAGATTATAACTGTAATCTGTTAAGACTAGTGCTTTATTTTTCTTCCACTCAACTTTCTTCCTGTCATATTTCCCTTCCTGTCAGGTGGTGATACAATAGCCACAGACATTTTGGGGCTCAGGTCGAAGAGAGATGAGTTGACAATATGCCAATTTTTGGCTTATTGGGATATGTTTTTGTGTTTCACAGTTACTTATGTGTATAATTAGGTTATTTTTAGCCATCTTGACATAGGAATACTTTATCGAAATACCCTCTATCCTAACTCACTGTGAGACATTTTAGGAAAGGGAAAGTGAAGGGTCAGAACGCTACTGTGCTGTGTGTTTGCCCTTCCCCTAGCAGCGAAAATATGTAAGTGGAGAGTGAGAAACACGCTTTAGAATATATAGTTAGAAGTGAATCTAAGGTTCAAATTTTAAAAGTATTTTTCAGCTTATATAAGAAAGAAAAGCTTTCCTTAAATTCACAACAATCCTTAAAATTTAGATGACTTTCGCAATAATGAGTTAAGAAAATGAAATATATTAAACTATCAGTAATAAAGTAATTTTGACCAACTATGATAAAGGAAAAATTATCTTTTTATTCTGATTGTACAAATAATCACAAAATAAACTGTCATACAAAGAGGAAATTGAAAAAGTAGGCAGTCAAAAACTTAGGAGGAATAGATATTAAACCTGTTTGATAGATAATAATTAAAAATTTTGTGATATGATATTTATAGTTTTCAAAATTTGTACTTACTTACATTTTGTTTTCATATTATAAAACATATTCATTTTGTGTCTAAATTTGAATTCATAATTTTAAAATTTATTTTTCCAATTAGAACTTTTGAGTGTTTAAGCCACAGGCCCACAAAACCTGGAATATTCTCCTAAAGAAGGAAAATGCTGCATCTTTTCCTTCCTCTGTGCTTTATTCTCTATCATTGCCTCCACTGATTAAGACCAGTTGACATGAGACCTTTAGGACATACAGCCCACGAGAAATTGAGTGGGAGGGGAAGGAAAATAGGGCCAACATGTCACAATAAGAATGTGGGGGAAAAGGGGCCTTTCATACTCTCCTAATAGCAGTTAAAATAAAAATTGTACCACCTCTGTAGAGAGGTAGTATTTATAATCGCAGTCTTAGTAATTCCACTTCTAGAAAGTTATCATGAAATGTTATACTTATAAGTTTATTAATTAAGGCATTGATTGCAGCAGTTAAAATTCAGTTCAGTCGCTCAGTCGTGTCCGACTCTTTGTGACCCCGTGAATCACAGCAGGCCAGGCCTCCCTGTCCATCACCAACTCCCGGAGTTCACTCAAACTCGTGTCCATTGAGTCAGTGATGCCATCCAGCCATCTCATTAAAATTAGAGATAATCAAAAGAACGTAAATGGGTGACAGATTAATCTATTTGTGGTATATCAATACAATGCAATATTTTTCTTTTTAAAAAGAAGGACAATCAAGAGGAGACTCTCTATAGACCAGTAAAGAATGATACTAAGTGAAAAAGACCTGTTCATTTATGCTGTCATTGATGTAAATAATCCTGTTGGTCCAGACAGTAAAGAATCTGCCTGCAATGCAAGAGACCCCAGTTCTATCCATGAGTCAGGAGGATACCCTGGAGAAGGGAATGGCTACCCACTCCAGTTTTCTTGTCTGGAGAATTCTATGGATAGGTGGGCCTGGCGGGCTACAGTCAATGGTATCTCAAAGATTAAGGCACAATTGAGTGACTAACACTTTTATTTTTCACAATCCTCCAACTGAAATTCTAAAATTCATAAATTTCTGAAAACAGAACTTTTTCCAATAAATAATTGCATTGCAACACTTGAACTTGCAAGGGGATGTTTATAATTTAAAATGTCTTGCTGTCCTTCTTCCAAATGTCTCCCCACCGACTAAAAGGTCTAAGTTGCTAACAGATTGATCTTTCTAAAACACATATTTGATCACTTTAATTCTCTCACTTCTTTGCATATGAAACCCTTCTTGACTTGGCTCCTACCTAACTGTCACACCCTTCTTATAACTGAATTCTACATGTTACGTGGAGAAACTAGCCAATATGTCTGCTGGGTGACCACAGAGGCTATGCTTCGAGTAGCCAGGCAACAAGCCTGCCCATACCTGGAGGGCTGTAACCTTGAATGCAAAGCTAGTTGTCCAAACGGAGGATGATTTCTTTCTCTTCTCACCATCTCTATAAATATGCAAGTGTCAGAAGATCCAGGGCTCTCTCCTAGACCACATTCTGTCATATTCTAGAGTGTAGAATACATATGTAGTCTTTCAGAGGGTGCTAATCATGATTAAAGATAGCTTCTAGAAAAAAAGTGTGTGATGTGGTAGCTGGTAAATAATGGAAGAAGGGGATAGGCATCATTTTACACCAATGGATTGCTTTCTTATTTTTCCTTTTGAGACTATCCTTATTTTCTTCATTGGTGAAGTAAAAGTGAAAGTCGCTCAGTCGTATCCAACTCTTTGTGACCAAATAGGCTGTAGTCCACCAGGCTCCTCTGTTCATGGAATTCTATAGGCAAGAATACTGGAGTGGAGGGAGAACAAGATGGCAGAGGAGCAGGTGGATGTGGAGTACATCTCTCTCCACGGATACATCAGGAATACACCTTTAGACACAGAAGTGCATGCAGAACACCAGCTAAGAGTGGACAGGAATACCTGACCAGCAGAAAAGAATATATAGAAGCATGCAAAACATGGTAAGATGAAGGAACTAGGGGGAAAAACAGGAGTGTTAGTAGGATTGGACCTGCCCTCGGTGTGTGGGGGAACTGAAACAGAGGCCTGAGCCCCACATTGGGGCAATTGTCTGAGTCAGAGGAGAAACATTTATGGCTGAGAGTGAAACAGCTGACCTGTGGCAGCCTAAATAGAATGGGAATCAGACAGTCTTTGCCACAGCCATACATACCTCGGACAAGGATGCAGGGCCCCTGGAAGGCACAGTGGCTGGGAGCTGGAGTTTAGGGAATGGAGTCATCAGCATAGCCTCTCTCTCCCCACATGCCTCGCTCTCCCCACGCCAGCAGCAGCAGCTGAACAACAGAGAAACAGTAGAAATGCCAGACACAATAAACTACAGAGGAGGACCCCATCTAGGGTGGTCCTTTAAGTGACTGATGCACCAAACTACAGAGTAAGACCCTAGCCAGGTCAGCCCCTCTGCATGTCTGATGTGCCAAACAACAGAGCAGGATACAAAGCAAGGGAGCTCTATAAGTGCCTGAATGGGCAGAGCTACGGAGAAAGACTGGCCAAAGAGGCCTTCTGATCGCTAGCTACAAAAGACTCAAAAAAAGACTCTGATAGGGCCATAACTCCTGCGGTGGAGGCAATCTCTGTCCCTGCACACTTGCCACCAGGGTCCCTGTAATCCAAGTAGCTGAGCCACCTTCATGCTCAACCTTCACTGGGGCAGAGCTGCCATGGGCAAAAAAAGTCTTGTTTCTATGTACGCAGGGTTGCTGCAGTTGTGTCCAACTCTTTGCAACCCTGTGGACTGTGGCCTGACAGGTTTCTCTGTCCGGGGGTTCTCCTGGCAAGAATACTGGAATGTATTGGCCAAAACTGGTTGCCATACCCTTCTAGAGCACTATATTTCCTGCTGCCCTAGCTGCCTACTTCCCTGAGTACCTGGTGCTGCCAGAACCCCTGCGATCCAAGAAGCTGAACCACCTCCACACCTAACGCTCGCTGGGGCAGAGCCAAGTCCTCCAGGGCAGGCTCAGGAGCAAACTCCAGTGGACAACCCACATGCAGAGGCAGAAATAAAACCACAGTTGAAATCCAGGGGCAGTGTGGCTAAGGAATAAGACCCAAAACCTTCTCACCAGGCGTAGAACCTACAAATGAAATTGACATGACCAACTAGGCAGACTCTGCCTATGGAATATATAAAAGGACACTGAGACTCCCACAAAAAGAAAACACTAGTTTTGATAGCTATGGACATTGGAGGCAAGGACACACAGCAGTAGGATCAGATTAGAATCTGAGCTGCCCCCACAGCAGGTCCAGAGACCAACACAGTGTTGAAAGGCATCCCAGGGAGGTGAGATGGACTGTGACTCCCAACGAGGGAAAGGACTCTGACAACAGTGACTCAAGAAAAACATTTATTATTCTCATGTTTTGACTTGTTCTGTAGATTCTTTTGATTTTTTCCCCCTTCCCCGACTCCGTTGTTGTTGGTTTTATTGGCACTATGAAATCTTATTAAGTTTTTGAGCTTTTAATTTTTCCCCCCTTAGTCATATTTTTTATTGTTATTATAAACCTCTGCCTCTACATTGGGCTTTTGCGATTATATGAAGTTTTTCTTTTCTCTTTCTTTTTTTTTCTTTTCACTTTTTTTTTAATGTTTTAAAACTTATCACTATTTTTTCTACATTTATTCCTTTGATTGCTTTTCCCATTGTTTTTTTCCCCTTGCAGTTAATCTTTAATATATATAAGTCTTATCTACTTCTATTTAACTTTGCATACCTATTCTTTCTTTTCTTTCTTCTCAACATATTTCTTAGTTTTATTTTCATTGCTTTATTCCCCAATTGGCACCTTGCATTAGTTTTGTTTTCCAGTTTGTGCTTTGGTTAGTTTTGTTTTTAACTGATAGATATAAATTCTGATTTCCTTTGTTCCCTTGGTCAGTCTTTTGTACTTCATTTTTGTAGGACTGTTTTAATTTTGCTTATGGGTGTATATGTATATGTGTATATTTGGTCACACTTTTTATTGCTATAAAACTGTGCCTCTACATTAGGCTTTTGCAGTTTTCTGGAGTTTTCCTATTTTTTTTTCTTCTTTCTTTTTTCTTTTCTTTCTTCTTCCTGTCTTTATTTCTATTCTCTTTTTTAACTTTTAACTTTAATTTTTTAAACCTATTATATTTTTCTATATTTATTCTTTTGTCTTTTCTACTGTTCTTTTCCCCTTACATTTAATCTTTAATGTATATAAATCATCAGTTCAGTAGAGTCGCTTAGTCGTGTTGGACCCTTTATGACCCATGGACTGCAGCACACCAGGCTTCCCTGTCCAATACCAACTGCTGGAGCTAACTCAAAGTCAAGTCCATCAAGTCGGAGATGCCATCCAACCATATCATCCTCTGTCATCCCCTTCTCCTCCCACCTTCAGTCTTTCCCAGCATCAGGGTTTTTTCCAATGAGTCAGTTCATCACATCAGGTGGCCAAAGTATTGGAGCTTCAGCTTCAGCATCAGTGCTTCCAAAGAATTTTCAGGACTGATTTCCTTTAGGATTGACTGGTTCGATCTCCTTGTAGTCCAAGGGACTCTCAAAAGTCTTTTCCAACATCACAGTTCAAAAACATCAGTTCTTTGGTGCTCAGCTTTATTTATAGTTCAACTATCACATCCATACATGACTACTGAAAAAACCATAGCTTTGACTATACATACCTTTGTTGGCAAAGTAATGTCTCTGCTTTTTAACATGCTGTCTAGATTCCTCAAGATTGCTAGGAGAAATATCAATAACCTCAGATATGCAGATGACACCACCCTTATGGCAGAAAGTGAAGAAGATAGCTGCTTGATGAAAGTGAAAGTGGACAGTGAAAAAGTTGACTTAAAACTCAATATTCTGAAAACTAAGATCATGACATCCAGTTCCATCACTTCATGGCAAATAGAAGAGGAAACAATGAGAAAACAGTGAGAGACTATTTTCTTGGGCTGCAAAATCACTGCAGATGGTGATTGCAGCCATGAAATTAAAAGACGCTTACTCCTTGGAAGGAAAGTCATGACCAACCTAGATAGCATATTAAACAGCAGAGACATTACTTTGCCAACAAAGGTCCATCTAGTCAAAGCTATGGCTTTTTCCAGTAGTCTTGTATGGATGCGAGAGTTGGACTACAAAGAAAGCTGAGCGCCAAAGAACTGGTGCTTTTGAACTGTGGTGTTTGGAGAAGACTCTTGCCAGGGAGATCCAGGAAATCAGTCCTGAATATTCTTTGGAAGGACTGATGCTGAAGCTTAAACTCCAATATTTGGCCACCTGATGAGAAGAATTGACACACCAGAAAAGACCCTGATGTTGGGAAAGATTGAAGGCAGGAGGAAAAGCGACCGATAGAAGATGAGATGGTGGATGGCATAACTGACTCGATGGACATGAGCTTGAGTAAGCTTTGGGAGTTGGTGATGGACCTGGAAGCCTGGCATGCTGCACTCTATGGGATTTCAAACTGCCGGACACGACTGAGTGACTGAACTGAACTAGGTTTATCATAGCTTTTCTTCCAAGGAACCAGCATCTTTTAATTTCATGTCTGCAGTCACCATCTGTAGTGATTTTCAGTTCAGTTCTGTTCAGTCGCTCAGTCATGTCCGACTCTTTGTGACTCCATGAATCGCACCACGCCAGGCCTCCCTGTCCATCACCAACTCCCGGAGTTCACTCAAATTCATCTCCACTGAGTCGGTGATGCCATCCATCCATCTCATTCTCTGTAGTCCCCTTCTCCTGCTCCTAATCCCTCCCAGCATCAGAGTCTTTTCCAATGAGTCAACTCTTCGCATGAGGTGCCCAAAGTATTGGAGTTTCAGCCTCAGCATAAGTCCTTCCAATGAACACCCAGGACTGATCTCCTTTAGAATGGACTGGTTGGATCTCCTTGCAGTCCAAGGGACTCTCAAGAGTCTTCTCCAGCACCACAATTCAAAAGCATCAGTTCTTCGGTGATAGCTTTCTTCACAGTCCAACTCTCACATCCATACATGACCACGGGAAAAACCACAGCCTTGACTAGACGGACCTTTGTTGGCAAAATAATGTCTCTGCTTTTTAATATGCTATCTAGGTTGGTCATAACTTTCCTTCCAAGGAGTAAGCATCTTTTAATTTCATGGCTGCAATCAGCATCCGCAGTGATTTTGGAGCCCCCAAAAATAAAGTCTGACACTGTTTCCACTGTTTTTCCATCTATTTCCCATGAAGTGATGGGACCAGATGCCATGATCTTCTTTTTCTGAGCCAACCTTTTCACTCTCCTCTTTCACTTTCATCACGAGGCTTTTTAGTTCCTCTTCACTTTCTGCCATAAGGGTGGTGTCATCTGCATATCTGAGGTTATTTATATTTCTCCCGGCAATCTTGATTCCAGCTTGTGCTTCTTCCAGCCCAGTGTTCCTCATGATGTACTCTGAATATAAGTTACATAAGTGGGTGACAATATACAGCCTTGACGTACTCCTTTTCTTATTTGATATATATATCAATAATTACTTTAAATGTGAATGAATTAAATGCTAAAACCAAAAGACACAGACTGGCTGAATAGATACAAAAACAAGATCCATATATATGCTGTCTGCAAGAAACCCACTTCAGACCTAAAGACACATAAAGACTGAAAGTGAGAGGATGTAAAAAAAATATATTCCTTGCAAATGGGAAGCAAAAGAAAGCTGGCATAGCAATCCACATATCAGACAAAACAGACCTTAAAATAAAGAAGATTACAAAAGATAAGGAAGGACACTACATAATGATCATAGGATCAATTCAAGAGGAAGATATAACAATTGAAATATCTTTGCACCCAGATCAGTCCTGTGTGTTCAGTGGAAAGACTGATGTTGAAGCTGAAACTCCAATACTTTGGCCACCTGATGCAAAGAGTTGACTCATTTAAAAAGACCCTGATGCTGGGAAAGATTGAGGGCTGGAGGAGAAGGGGATGACAGAGGATAAGATGGTTGGATGGCATCACCAACTCAATAGACGTGGGTTTGGGTGGACTCCAGGAGTTGGTGATGGACAGGAAGACCTGGTGTGATGTGGTTCATGGGTTGCAAAGAGTCGGACATGACTGAGCGACTGAACTGAGCTGAACTAATGCACCCAACATAGGAGCCCCTCAATACATAAGACAAACACTAACAGACATCAAAGGAGAAATTGACAGTAACATAATAATAGTAGGAGAGTTTAATACCCCCCCACACACAAATCATCAAAACAGAAAATTAATAAGGAAACACAAGTCTTAAATGATACATTAGATGAGATGGATCGCATTGATATCTTCAGGACATTCCATCCAAATGCAGAAGAATACACCTTCTTCTCAAGTGCACATGGAACATTCTCCGGGATAGACCACAGCTTGGGTCACAAATCAAACCTCAGTAAATTTAAGAAAATTGAAATTGAATCAAGCATCTTCTCTGATCTCAATGCTATGAGACTAGATATCAATTATCAGAAAAAATTGTAAAAAACATAGACACATGGAGATTAAACAATATCTTTCTAAATAACCAACAGGTTACTGAAGAAATCATAAGGGAAATCAAAAATTTCTAGAAATAAATGACAATGAAAACACCACAACTCAAAACCTATGAGATGCAGCAAAAACAGTTCTAAGAGGGAATTTTACAGCAATTCAATCATACCTCAAGAAACAAGAAAAACATCAAATAGACAACCTAACTTTGCACCTAAAACAACTGGAAAAAGAACAACAACAAAAAAAAAACCCTAAAGTTAGTAGAAGGAAAGAAATCATAAAGATCAGAGCAGAAATAAGTGAAAAAGAAATGAAAGAAACAATAGTAGAGATTAATAAAACTAAAAGATGATTCTTTAAGAAGAATAAAATTGACAAACTTTTTGCCAGACTCATCAAAAAAAAGAGAAGAATCAAATCAACAAAATTAGAAATGAAAAAGGAGAGGTTGCAACAAACAGGGCAGAAATAGAAAGGAGTATAAGAGACTATTATGAACAAATACGTGGCAATAAAATGGATAAACTGGAAGAAATGGACAGATTCTTAGAAAAGGTCAATCTTCCGAGATTGAACCAGGAAGAAATGGAAATTATGAACAACCCAGTTACAAGCACTGAAATTGAAGCTGTGATCAAAAATCTCCCAAAACACAAAAGCCCAGGACCAGATGGCTTCACAGGAGAATTCTATCAAATATTTAGAGAAGAGCTAGTGCCTATCCTTCTAAAACTCTCAAAAAATTTCAGAGGAAGGAACCCTTCCATTCTCATTCTATGAAGCCCTCATCACCCTGATTCCAAAACCAAAGACAGCACACAAAAAAAGGAAAACTACAGGCTAATATCACTAATGAACACAAATGCAAAATTCTTCAACAAAATTTTAGCAAACAGAATACAGCAACACATCAAAAAGCTCATACACAAGGATTAAGTTGGGTTTACTCCAGGGATGCAAGGATTCTTCAATATATGCAAATCAATCAATGTGATACATCATATTAACACAATGAAAGATAAAGACCATATAACAATCTCAATAGATGCAGAAAAAGACTTTGACAAAATTCAGCACCCATTTATGATTAAAACTCTTCAAAAAATGGGCATAGAAAGAACCTACCTCAACATAGTAAAGGCCACGTATGATACACCTACAACAAACATTATTCTCAATGGTGAAAAACTGAAAGCATTCCCCCTAAGATCAGGAACAAGACAAGGGTGTCCACTTTTACCACTATTATTCAACATAGTTCTGGAAGTGCTAGCTACAACAATACGAGAAGAAAAAAAAAGGAACTTAGATCAGAAAAGAAGAAGTAAAGCTCTCACTGTTTGCAGATGACATGATACTGTACATAGAAAACCCTAAATATAGTATCATAAAATTACTAGAGCTAATCAGTGAATTTAGCAAAGTTGTAGGATACAAAATCAAAACACAGAAATCACTTGCATTTCTCTATACTAGCAGTGAAAAACCAGAAAGAGAAATTAAGCTATCAATCCCATTCACCACTGTAAAAAAAAATTAAAAATCTAGGAATAAACTTACCTAAGGAGACAAAAGAACTGTACACAGAAAATTATAAGACATTAATGAATGAAACCAAAGATGACATAAACAGATGGAGAGATACCCCATGGTCTTGGGTAGGTAGAATCAATATTGTGGAAATGACTATACTGCCAAATGCAACCTACAGATTCAATGCAATTCCTATCAAATTACCAATGGTATTTTAAACAGAACTAGAACAAAAACGTTCACAATTCATTTGGAAGCACAAAAGACCCTGAATAGCCAAAGCAGTCTTGAAAAAGAAGAATGGTGCTGGAGGAATCAACTTTCCTGACTTCAGATTATACTACAAAGCTACATACTTGATCAAGACAGTATGGTACTGGCACAAAAATAGAAATACAGGTGAATGGAACAAGATAGAAAGCCAAGAAATAAATCCACCCATCTATGGGTACCTTGTTTTTGACAAAGGAAGCAAGAATATAGAATGGGGCAAAGACAGCCTCTTCAATAAATGGTGCTGGGAAAATTGGACAACTACATGTAAAAGAATGGAATTAGAATACTTCCTAACACCATACACAAATAATAAATTCAACATGGATTTAAGACCTAAATGTAAGACCAGAAACTATAAAACTCTTAGAGGAAAACATAGGCAGAACACTCGATGACATAAATCAAAGCAAGATCCTGATGACCCACCTCCTAGAGTAATGGAAATAAAAATAAAAGTTAACAAGTGGGACCTGATTAAACTTAAAACCTTTTGTACAGCAAAGGAAACTATAAGCAAGGTGAAAAGACAACCCTCAGAGTGGGAGAAACTAATAGCAAATGAAACAAGTGACAAAGGATTAATTTCCAAAATGTACAAGCAACTCATACAACTCAATACCAGAAAAAAAAAAAAAGTGGAAAAAAGACCTAAACAGACATTTTTCTAAAGAAGACATACAGATGGCTAACAAACACATGAAAAGATGCTCAACATCACTCATTATTAGAGAAATGCAAATTAAAACTACAATGAGATACCACCTCACACCGGTCAGAATGGCCATCATTTAAAAGTCTACAAACAATAAATGCTGGAGAGGATGTGCAGAAAAGGAAACACTCTTGCACTGTTGGTTGGAATGTAAATTGATATAGGCACTATGGAAGACAGTATGGAGATTCCTTAAAAAGCTAGGGATAAAACCACCATATGACCCAGCAATCCCACTCAGCATATACCCAGCATATACCCTGAGGAAACCAAAATTGAAAAAGACACATGTATCCCATTGTTCCGGAGAAGGCAATGCCAACCCACTCCAGTACTCTTGCCTGGAAAATCCCATGGACGGAGGAGCCTGGTAGGTTGCAGTCCATGGGCTTCTGAAGAGTTGGACACGACTGAGCGACTTCACTTTCACTTTTCACTTTCACACATTGGAGAAGGAAATGCCAACTCACTCCAGTGTTCTTGCCTGGAGAATCCCAGGGACGGGGGAGCCTGGTGGGCTGCCATCTATGGGGTCGCACAGAGTCAGACATGACTGAAGCGACTTAGCAGGAGCATCCCATTGTTCATTCCAGCACTATTTACAATAGCTAGAACTTGGAATCAACCTAGATGTACATTGACAGATGAATGGATAAAGAAGTTGTGGTACATATTCACAATGGAATATTACTCAACCATAAAAAGGAACACATTTGAGTCAGTTCTAATGAGGTGGATGAAACTAGAACCTATTATACAGAGTGAAGTAAGTCAGAAAGAGAAAGATAAATATTGTATTCTAACACACATATATGGAATCTAGAAAAATGGTACTGAATAATTTATTTACAGGGCAGTAATGGAGAAACAGACATAGAGAATAGACTTATGGACATGGGGAGAGGAGGAGGAGATGGTGAGATATTTGGAAAGAGTAACATGGAAACTTACATTACCATATGTAAAATGGACAGCTAACAGGAATTTGCTTTATAGCTCAGAAAACTCAAAGAGGGGCTCTGTATCAGCCTGGAGGAATGGGTTGGGAAGGGAGGTTCAAAAGGGAAGGGATATATGTATACCTATGACTAATCATGTTGAGGTTTGACAGAAAACAACAAAATTACAGAATTAAAATATAAATATATAAATAAATTGGGGGCAGGAGGAGAAGGGGACAACAGAGAATGAGATGGCTGGATGGCATCACCGACTCGATGGACTTGAGTTTGAGTGAACTCTGGGAGTTGGTGATGGACAGGGAGGCCTGGCGTGCTGTGATTCATGGGGTTGCAAAGAGTCGTACACGACTGAGTGACTGAACTGAACTGAAATTAAATTAAATTAAAATTTGATTAAAATTTTCAATTTAATAAAAAACTAAATAAATTAAAACAAAAAATAAATTGCCAAAAAAAGAATAGTGGAGTGGGTAGCCTATCCATTCTCCAGGGGATCTTCCCAACTGAACTGGGCTCTTTGGAATTAAAGGAGGATTCTTTACCATCTGAGCTACCAGGGACGTCTCTTCACTAGTAGAAAATGAATTCAGTTAAGATAGCTACCTAAGAAATTGTGGTATGGCTGCAACAAAAGGAAATTTGGAATAAAATGTTTCATTATTTATTACCAACTTTTAGAATGCTAGAAATAAAATGGGTATGTGTGGACACAGTAGAAACAGTGGCTGACTTTATTTTGGGGGCTCCAAAGTCACTGCAAATAGTGATTGCAGCCATGAAATTAAAAGATGCTTACTCCTTGTAAGGAAAGTTATGACCAACTTAGACAGCATATTAAAAAGTAGAGACATTACTTTGTCAACAAAGGTCCATCTAGTCAAGGCTATGGTTTTCCAGGAGTCATGTATGGATGTGAGAGTTGGACTATAAAGAAAGCTGAGTGACGAAGAAGAATTGATGCTTTTGAACTGTGGTGTCGGAGAAGACTCTTGAGAGTCCCTTGGATGGCAAGGAGATCCAACCAGTCCATCCTAAAGGAAATCAGTCCTGGGTGTTCATTGGAAGGACTGATGTTAAGCTGAAACTCCAATATTTTGGCCACCTGATGCGAAGAGCTGACTCATTTGAAAAGACCCTTATGTTTGGAAAGATTGAAGGCAGGAAGAGAAGGGGATGACAGAGGATGGGATGGTCAGATGGCATCACCAACTCAATGGACATGAGTTTGGGTAAACTCTGGGAGTTGGTGATGGACAGGGAGGCCTGGCGTGCTGTGGTTCATGGGGTCACAAATAGTCGGACACAACTGAGCAACTGATCTGAACTGAACTGAGATGAGAAAATGGAGATTCAAAGAAGATACATAACTTGCTCATCGTAATTGATGAGAATTATCCTTAGGGTGAACCATTAGTTGAGTCTCAAGGCTGTGAGACCAGGGAAGGCTTCTCAAAGGTGGCATTAACCCATATCTTTCCATTCCCCTTAACCTTCCTGTGTTTCTCATTCTACACTGACTACTTTATAAAGTTAGATTACTTTTCACATGCTCACATTTCATCCTACTAAGTCAAGAAGTTTACTAATGATCCACGTAAAGTATTTAACACAGTGAACATTGTAGGCTCCAAATATGTTTCCCTCTCTTGACTGTTTTGTATCATTTCTGTTGTTTTGTGTTCTCTATCTGATTGATTTTCTGATTAACATTCTGTTTCAATAATGAAGTAGGGCTAAATTAAGTGGACAAAAATAGAAATCTATACTATACTCACTGATCCTACCACAATGAGAACATCAGGGTAGGGATAGTTTCTGGAAATATTTGATTACAATTTGCTTCACAGAGTATTTCACAGATTTTCCAAGATGTGTTGAGAAGTTGCATCTCATCTAACCTATTCTTATCACAATCAAAGAGGTAAAGTTGAATAAGTGTATGGCTTATTAAATTGTTTATTCAAACATATTTGAGGATTGAATATCTAGCACTGACAATCCTTTGTATTAAAATACCAGGCTTTAAGTATCTGTGACAGTTCTATAAATGGATATCCAAGAGGTTCTTTACAAGTGTCGCTTTTTTGATCACGAACACAGCAGGCAGAACAATGGAAAAAGGTGATAATAAATCTGAGGCAGGATGTAGTTATACACTGGCTCTAGAGAAACAGTCATAGGCTTATTTATTAAAATCAAAATCTACTACTGTAATCTTCACCATAGGCAATGTGTGTGTGTGTGTGTGTGTGTGTGTGTGTGTGTGTGAGTTGCTCAGTCGTATCCAACTCTTGGTGATCCCATGGACAGTAGTTCAACAGACTTCTTTGTCTATGGAATTCTCCAGGCAAGAATACTGGAGTGGATTTCCTTTTTCTTCTCCAGGGGATCTTCGCTATCCAGGGATTGAAGCCAGGTCTCCTGCACTGCAGGCAGATTCTTTACTGTCTGAGCCACCAGAGAATCCCTAGGCAACATATAATTCAAAAAATAGAACAAAATGAAGAAAGTCAATAAAACCGTGTAGCTTAGATTGGGACTTGAACCCAGTCTTTTAATTGATTTCACATATCTGGTCTCAGGACATAGTGAAGCTTGGGTTCTTTATGTCTTAATACAAAAAGAATTCAGTGTGAGACAAAGTGGTATGTAAGAAGTAGATTTATTTAGAAAGATACACATTCTATAGACAGAATGTGGTTGGTTCAAAAGGTGAGAATGGCCTTGGAGAAACATACTACACAGAGTGTGGACTATCTAAGAACATGAGAGGTCCTGAAATATGGGGTGGTTAGTTTTTATGGACTGGATAATTTCATAGGCCAACAGTTGGAGGATTATTCCAACCATTTCAGGAAAGGGGCAGAGATTTCCAAGAATTGGTCCACTGCCCATTTTTTGACCTTTGATGGTCAGTCTCAGAACTGTCTTGGCATGGTGTGTGTTTCATTTATCATATGCTAATATATTAGAATGAGCTTGTAATGAGGCTCAAGGTCTACTGGAAGTCAAATCTTCCATCATCTTGAACCTAGTTGGTTCTGGTCAGTTAATGATGTATCCTTAAAGGCTGTGTCATTCTTTAAGAGGTTGTGTTCTGCCTCCTCCCTCCTGTTTCATCAGCATGTTTGATGACAGAGAAAATGGTGGCAGAGTCTGCACTTCTGTTTAAAACAGAAGGAGCTTAGTGAACAAGCTGCTGTTAACTCTCATGCCCATTCTTAATCAACTTGGATGCTGTAAGTAGTAGAAGGAAGAGAAATTTGGGGGGCAGACCATCATGAGTCTGAATACAGAATCTATGGCCTAGTAGTTCTGGAACTTATGGCAGATGACTAAAATTATAAAAAGAAGAACTGGAGCTCAGATCATCAGCTCCTTATTGCAATATTCAGGCTCAAATTGAAGAAAGTAGGGAAAACCACTAGGCCATTCAGGTGAGACCTAAATCAAATACCTTATGATTATACAGTGGAAATGATGAATAGATTCAAGGGATTATAGCTGGTAGACAGAATGCCTGAAAAACTATGGATGGAGGTTCATAACATTGTATAGGAGGTGGTGATCAAAATCGTCCCCAAGAGAAAGAAATCAAAGAAGACAAAGTGGTTTTCTAAGGAGGCCTTACAAAGAGCTGAGAAAAGAAGATAAGTGAAGGGCAAAGGAGAAAGGGAAAGGTATACTCAACTGAATATAGAGTTTCAGAGGATAGCAAGGAGATATAAAAAAGCCTTCCTCAGTGATCAATGCAAAGAAATAGAGGAAAATAAGATAATGGGAAAGACTAGAGATCTCTTCAGGAAAATTGGAGATGCCAAGGGAATGTTTCATGCAATGATGGGCACAATAAAGAACAGAAATGGTAAGGACCTAACAGAAACAGAAGATATTAAAAGAGGTGGCAAGAATACACAGGAACTGTACAAAATGATCTTAATGACTTAGGTAATCATGATGGTGTGGTCACTCACCTAGAGCCAGACATCCAGGAATGTGAAGTCAAGTGGCCCTTAGGAAGCATCACTATTAACAAAGCTAGTGGCTGTGATGGAATTCCTGTTGAGCTATTTCAAATCCTTAAAAATGATGCTGTTAAAGTGTTGCAATCAATACGCCAGAAAATTTGGAAAATTCAGCAGTGGCCATAGGACTAGAAAAGGTCAGTCTTCTTTCTAATCCCAAAGAAAGAATGTTCAAATTACAGAACAGTTGCACTTGTTTCATATGCTAGGGAGATTATGCTCAAAATCCTTCAAGGTAGGCTTTAGCAGTACATGAATGGAGAAATTTCAGATGTACAAGCTTGGTTTCAAAAAGGCAGAGGAACCAGAGATCAAATTCCTAACATCAGCTGGATCATAGAAAAAGAAAATAAAAAAAAATCTGCTTCATTGACTATGTTATTGCCTTTGACTGTGTGGATCATAATACACTGTGGCTAATTCTTAAAGGGTTGGGAATATCTGACCTCCTAACCTGTCTCCTAAGAAAACTGTATGCAGGACAAGAAACAACAGTTAGAACAAGATGTGGAACAATGGACTGCTTTGAAATTGGAAAAGGAGTACATCAAGAATGCATACTGTCACCATGCTCATTTAACTTATTTGCAGAATACATCATGGAAAATGCCAGGCTGGATGACTCACAAGCTGGTATCAAGAGTCCCAGGAGAAATATAAACAATATCAGGTATGCAGATAACGCCACTTTAATGACAGAAAGTGAAGAGGAATTAATAGCCTCTTGATGAAAGTGGAAGAGGAGAGTGTAAGAGCTGGTTTAAACCACAACATTCAAACAACAAAGATCATGGCAGCCGGTCCCATCACTTTGTGGCAAAAAACATGGGGAAAAAGTGGAAAGAGTGGCACATCTTATTTTCTTGGGCTCCAAAGTCACAGAGGGTGGTGACTGCAGCCACGAAATTGAAAGACGCTTGTTCCTTGGAATAAAAGCAACGGCAAACCTAGATATATTAAAAGGCAAAGATATCACTTTTTCCAGTGGTCATGTACAGATGTGAGAGTTGAAGCATAAAGAAGGCTGAGTGCTGAAGAACTGATGCTTTTGAATTGTTGTACTGGAGAAGACTCTTGAAAGTCCCTTGGACTACAAGGAGATCAAACCAGTCAATCCTAAAGGAAGTCAGTCCTGAATGTTCATTGGAAGGACTGATGGTGAAGTTCAGTTCAGTTCAGTTCAGTTCAGTCGCTCAGTGTGTCTGACTCTTCGCGACCTCATGAATCACAGCACACCAGGCCTCCCTGTCCATCACTAACTCCCGGAGTTCACTCAAACTCATGTCCATCCAGTCGGTGATGCCATCCAGCCATCTCATTCTCTGTTGTCCCCTTTTCCTCCCACCCCCAATCCCTCCCAGCATCAGAGTCTTTTCCAGTGAGTCAACTCGTCGCACGAGGTGGCCAAAGTATTGGAGTTTCAGCTTTAGCATCAGTCCTTCCAATGAACACCCAGGATTGATCTCCTCTAGAATGGACTGGTTGGATCTCCTTGCAGTCCAAGGGACTCTCAAGAGTCTTCTCCAACACCACAGTTCAAAAGCATCAATTCTTTGGTGCTCAGCTTTCTTCACAGTCCAACTCTCACATCCATACATGACCACGGGAAAAACCATAGCCTTGACTAGACGGACCTTGGTTGGCAAAGTAATGTCTCTGCTTTTTAATATGCTATCTAGGTTGGTCACAACTTTCCTCCCAAGGAGTAAGTGTCTTTTACTTTCATGGCTGCAATCAGCATCCGCAGTGATTTTGGAGCCCAAAAAGATAAAGTCTGACACTGTTTCCACTGTTTCCCCATCTATTTGCCATGAAGTGATGGGACCAGATGCCATGATCTTTGTTTTCTGAATGTTGAGCTTCAAGCCAACCTTTCCACCCTCCTCTTTCACTTTCATCAAGAGGCTTTTTACTTCCTCTTCACTCTCTGCCATAAGGGTGGTGTCATCTGCATATCTGAGGTTATTGATATTTCTCCCGGCAATACTTTGGCCACCTGATGTGAAGAGCCAACTCTTTGGAACAGTCCCTGATGTGCGGAAAGATTAAGGGCAAGAGGAGAAAGGGATGACAGAGGATGAGATGGTTGGATGACATCACCTATCCAGTAGACATTAGTTTAAGCAAACTCAGGGAAATAATGAAGAGCCTGGTCTGTTGCAATTCATGTGGTCACAAAGAGTCAGACACGACTAAAATACTGAACAATAACAACTCATTAGAAAATAAAAATAAGCTCTAATATCTATTGAGTGCCCACTCTGTGCCCACACTCATCTAGCTTCTCTATATGTATTAGCTCAATTGATTCCCAATTTATGAAAAAAGCTATAATTATCTCCCTCTAGGGAGCAGCAGCAAGCGTCACCTACTTTCTTAAGAATATGAACCTAGTAAATGGCAGAGCTGGGAGGTAGGATACTGAGTAATAAATGGGACCCTAATTTATAACTGGCCAGTGAACTCAGGAGCAGTACTTGTTGCAACACAACTCAGTTGACTAGGGCATGTAAAACATGCAAGGCACTCAAAATCCTGAGTAGCTGTTTTTTGGTGAAACAGAAGAAATTCCAGAAGGATATATGCAGCAATGATTACTAACTGTGCAACAAACTTGAATCATGAGAGACACATTATGGAAAAAATATTAGACACTATTGGGTGGAAAGACAAGGGAGTGATAAGACAGTACCTTCTCTGAGTGTTCAGAAATGAGTAGCTGTTAGCAAGAGTTAGGGAAAATCCCCTGGAGAGATGGGAAACTGTTAACAAAGAGAAAGGAGAGGGTTTATTTGACATGCAGAACACCACATGCACAGTGGCCTTGAAAATTAGAGTCACATGTTAGACAAACTGCAGGGAGTCCTGTCTGACTAAAGCAGAAGCAGAGTAGGACATTAGAAATAACGCAAAACATCCCCAAATAATCAGCTTTATGGGACCGTTAACTCAGTTCTATAAGGAGACTCCTTATAAATCTGTTCCAGTATAAACCATTCCTGTTGAAAAAGGTAGCATACTTGAGTAGAAATGGAAAAAAAAAAGAATAAAAAAATCTCAAAATATTCTCTTATTAATAAAGACTGATTTGGTCAATTATTTTGTCAGTGGTTTCCTGTTTTCACTATTCATTGAAATTCTGAAGCCATTTCATGTATATTTACAGAAGCAAATGGTTTGTTTTACCTAGATTTTAAATCTTTTTAATAAAGTTCCAAATATTTACATTTTGGAAAATAATGATGAGAAACTGGAAAGGAACATAGACTTCAGGTAAGTTGAAAATAATTTTCTGGGAATTTTTTTTTTTTACTTCATTTTTTAAGATGTGAATTTGTCAGTGAACCTATTGTAGTATTCAATTCATTGAAAATTAATAGAAATTATTTAACAATTACTATTGTGTTATTATGAATTATATCATACCAATCCATGATTATTCATACAAATAAAAATAATGGAAATCAACTAAATAGTAGAGTACAAATCAATAGAAAATAAAATTTCATTAAATTTTGATTAAAGTTCGAAGAATATTAGTATGAAGGTGCATCTTCCCAAGTGGTGCAGTTGGTAAAGAATCCGCTTGCCAATGTGGGAGACACAAGAAATATGAGTTTGATCCCTGGGTCGGGAAGATCCCCTGGCATAGGAAATGGAAACCCACTCTAGTATTCTTGTCTGGAAAATTCCATGGACAGAGGAGCTTGGCAGGATACAGTCCACGGTGTGGCAAAAGTTGGACACAACTTAGTGACAAACTACAACCACTCCATAAGACATAGATTTCTTGAGGTCTGAGTTAGAAATTCTTTCTGGAGAGAAGTGTGAGATCAGATAGAAAAAATTTGGAGGTAAATTATAAAGTCCTTGATGAATATCTCAGGCATTCAGATTTTATCCTATACTCAGGAAAAGATTTCTGAAGATATTCAAGCAAAGTGAGGAAAGTAATGTTTAGGAGGCCCAGCGTTGCTGCCACAAGTTAGGGAGACTGGGAAAGGTGTCCAGGGAGAATAAGTCCAGATCTGTCGAGGTAATTAGGAAGGAGATGGAGACAGTATATACCAAAAGATGACTGGGTAAGGGCATTGAAGACAACCTGACATATTTTGAAAAGAAAATTCACACTGCTTTGTCACTTATCAGATAAAAGAGAAATCCAAGAAGACTCAGGTGATAAGTGTGACAGAGCAGCAAATAGTGGCACCATCACAAAATAATTTGAAGTAGAGAGCAACAACTCATTAGAGGCATAAAAATATGTTTAGATGGAAGATTTAGACACAGCAGCAAGACATGGATTGAATCAGTATGTAGTTATGGAAAGGCTATGTTATAGGAAGCCATGCTGTGTGCTCCTAAAGGGCCAGTCTGCACAAAATAACATGGCAACAATAGCCTTCTTCATGACACACAGTGAAGAAACGCCCACAGAGTATACATTATTTCCCGCTTCTTAGGTCATTCACGTATGGATCCTAACACCAATTTCTGTCAACAAAAAATATGGAGTTTCAAAGGCAAGCCCAAGTAAAGTAGTTTTTCCTCTTCACATTCACATACATCTTTTGAACTAAAATAAAATATTTCACATATAGTCAATTAATTTTATTTGTTGAGCAGCAGGTTTATTATTCATTTACTAGGGTGAAAAAAACATGCTTAGCACAAAGATATGCTATGTAGAAAGATAAAGCATAACACTTCTCAGATATTCACTGATTTTTGAAAAAGACATTTCTCAGTTTGTAGAATTGTATAAACACAGACATGAAAAGCACTAACATCACAGTTTTTAAAAATTGGCAAGCACACTTGGCCTTAATAAAAATAAAATTAAGTTGGCAACTTTGGAAACACTGCATTCTGTGAGATGTGTACATATTTCTCCTGGAAAATATCTACATGTTGGTTCCAAACTCATTTATCTATAGGAGTAATTTGAATTCAATGAATATTTAAACCCAGTTGTATCAAGAGGATAAACAATAACCATAGGCATTAGATCAGGAAGAAACTGAGTTTTTAAGCTAGAGAGGTATTCTTATTTAAAACCATCTGATCAAAATTTATCTCTCTGTGCACTGAGCAGTTTTATTGATTGGATTAAAGTCAGCAGTGATGAAATTTTCAGTTGACTTAAGTTGCTCTTACTATCACTATCTTAAAATTTTTGAGACCAGCTTTTTATTATATGTAAATTAGATTTATTTCTTTCCATCTAGGTAATAGCCCTTTGAAAGGTAAGAACTTAGACAGGTAGACGAGTAAGGAAAATAGTAACAAAAGGACCAATATGTGAGATAAGTGAATAAAATAATTTAACTCAACTAGCATTTGTTATTGTTTAAATGACATCCTATGAGAGATTTACAAAGAAGGTGAACCAAGGGCCAGACTCCATGTACTTTAGATCTGTGCAGAGAGACAATAAGTTCTGTGTATGTGATCCAAATAATGGAAGGATAAAATCTTCAAGGTAAAATAAACTGCAGGTGCATCATAGTGTATATCAAAATGTGGAGAAAACCCAGTGTCATCAAAACAGGCTCCAAAGAGAAAATGTACATGTGATTACTCTCCAAGAAAGGTGTAGGATTTGGCACAGAAACTCCAGATGGGTAAATAACATTAGATGACTTCAGTGAAAATGGGCAGGCTGCTCGGAAGCCAGAACAACTCAGAGAAAACCTAAAGAGGAGGCACAGGAGGTAAGGTGGGCAAGTTAGTGGAGAACCTTGAAAATAAGGCTGGGGCATCAGAGTTTGATTTAAGAGCTATTAAGGAGCCACTATAGGTTTTTAAACAGGAAAGTAGCTTCAAAGATGTTTAGATGTTGTGTCTCTGTTATGTTAAAACAATCTCTTGGGTTGAATGAAAATTTGATCAAATTCACACACACATTGATCTGATCTTTCACTTTGAAGGCATCATGATTCATATATGATACAGTTGATGTTTATATGATGAAAAGCTAGACTCAAATATCCTATCTGATAATCTAACAATCTGACTTTTTAATAAGGCATCTGTAATTGAGTAGGCTGAAAATTATTGAAAAGATAGTTTCCAAGAATTTCTTTCCAAAGGATGAACTAAACAAATGCTCATGATGTCTGAACTGCCTCTCCCCTGACATATCAATATGTTGAAGCTCTAAGTCCTAATGTGATGGTAGCTGAAAATGGGGCCTTTGGGTGGTAATTAGGTTTAAATGAGATGGGATTAGTGTCCTTAAAAGAAGTCACAGCAAACAGCTTCCTCTCTTTCTCTACCGTGTGAGGACAAAACAAGGAGGCCATTTACAAAGCAGGAAGAGAGCCCTCATCAGGAGCTGAATTTGTTGGTGCCTTGATGATGGGTTTCCAGCCTCAAGAACTGTGAGAAATTCCTGTTTTTTAAGCCACACAACCTATAATATGTCGTTATGGCAGTTTGAGCTGACTAAAACAGTGTCCTTACAAGCAGTCTCAGCTACTTACTGATCCTCTGTTTCCATATCATCCCTTAAATTGTTCTTGGAGTTTCTTTATGTGGGTGGGTAGCAGTCAAGGAGAGCATGAAATCATGATTATTGAATGCTTAGACAGCAACTCTGAGATGCTCGACATAACTTAATCTTAGTGAGAATATGTGACACAATGATCTATGGGAAGTATTTCAGGACAATTTATTGAAAAATGGGATAGAAAATGTACACATTTTATAATTCACAATTAGGAGTCTTCTAAAGAGTATACATTTATAACTAATTTATATTGGGCAACCACAGGGAACAATGGAAATAAAATACTCCTTGATAGCTTTTCTCAGGGATAATCAATAATTTATTTCTCTTTTATTGTCACAATTACCACAACTATCTAACTACATAAACAGTGTCACTACATACCACAGGAAGATTGTCCACCTACACTTTACTGAGACAAAGATAATGGCCATTTATGTGTTAAATGTACAACAGGATGTTAAAAAGAGGTGATTTTTATGTATAAAACAAGATGTGGCACATGATTTATCATCATGTTCGATTTCATATGTATTAGGTCAAAAAGCATAGAAATGTTTTGGCATTGAGTTGTTATTAAAGTTGAAAATAAGTGAACTAGAGAAATAAATCCAGATCTATAATAGGTACATTAAAATAGGAAATTAATTGGCTCCTCAGTATTTTTGTGAAAGTTTTTTTTTGTTTTCTTTCCTTTTGCTTGTTTTTATATATAAATGAGTAATATGAATATATCACAAGTCAAAGAAAAAAATCTCAGCCAAAAAGAAGTACCGATATATGAAAAACAAATGAAAAATTAGCAGGTATTCTTGCTTACAAAAAATTTAAACTGTAAAGAGTCACAAAATATATATAAAAATGCCACATTGAACGAGGCAAGCATCCTCTACCCAAACTGGTAGCACCCTCTGAAAATCAGCTGCATTCCATCAATTGGGTCATACCGTGGTGACAGACAAAAAGGCATTAGGAACTTGTGTGCCATCAGGGGACTTGGCCCCATGAGTCATTAGTTCTTGGATTGTCATCCAGTTGTCCAAAATTTTCTTGTTTCTTTTCTTCATCATCTTTTTGTGACTCAGTTCAATGATGCTGACCTCCTTCTTGCCCTCACTGCCGCTCTGGGGACTCTCCTTGAGACACTCCAGCCGGCTCCGCATCATGAACTCGCGGCGGCGCCGCTGCTCCTTGGCCCTCACCAAGTGTTGTTTCCTCTCCTCTTTGCTCCAGTAGCGCCCCATCTTCATCTCGCTCATGGTGTCATCGTCCGTGGTCATGCCACTCCGCTCCTCCTTGATCTTTAAGGCACGCTCCTTTAGAATGCGGTCCCGCACGGGTCTCTTGGTGATGTACCGCGTCCCGTCGCTCCTGATTTTCACCTTCCATTCCATCTTGGGTTCTGAGCACTTCTGAGATTCCTTGCACAAGCTCACCAAGCTGAGCTGACTCTGAGCGTACTCGACTGCGGACTTCTGTTGAATTAACTGCATGTAGCTTTGATAATGCTTGGCGTGTGCTGGGATGTTTGCATATCTATAGGAGGAGCTGTGGTAAGGAGAGAGATAAGGGATGTGTTCACTGCTGTTCTCTGGATCAGAAAGCTTGCTGCTTTCTGAAGTCTTCTCTTTGCCTTCAATGACACAGCCTTGTTCAGCGGTTTTGGCTTTGGTGCAGGTTGACTCTTTAGTGCTCTGTCCAGAAGAGGACTGGTTGGCTGCCATTGTGCTTCTCAGGTTTTTCTTATTGGTGAGGCTTATCACTCTTGGAAGGGAACTGTCAGGGGAACGGTCCACAGTGAGTGGAGTGCTTCTGCAACTTTCAGCTGTGTTGTAAGCACTGGAACTGTCTTTGTCTGACTTTTCTGGGTGTTCAAGGATGTCATCTAGTTTTCCCCTCTGGGTATCTATGCTGGTGTTATAACTTTGGAACCCTCCATCATGCAATGCCCAGATATGTCCATACTGGTCTGTCACTTTCTGGAGCCTGTGAGCCTGCATGATAGTTTGGCACTCAAGTTCAATGTTTCTCAGTTCTTCATTAAGCAACTGTAGTTCGTGCTCCACTCCCTCTCGTCCTCCCTGATTGCATTCTATTGTGCTGCTTGAGTAATACAGGTCATACTCCCCATGTTTCCTTATCTTGCATTTGAGCTCCAAGAGCTGCCGAAATCTTTCACACTCCTCATCTTGGTTGCCAATATAGTCTGAGTCAATGTATTCACCAGACACAAAACTCTCATTGCACTGAAGTTCAATGCTTCCCAGAGTGTCTTGGCTCTGCCCCAGCTCTCTTTTGCTTTTCAGAGATGTGCCTTTGGGATCCTCGGTTGCATTCTCCTGCTCTGAGCTCTCGTCATTCCGCAAGCTTTCATCTGTGCGCCCCACTCCACTGTCCTTCTCATGGTTGTTGGATGAGGATGTTGCCGTATCTGTTGTGCCTTCTTCTTCTTCTTGTTTCTTTGGCTAGGAAAATAAAGTTACGAGAAGAAAGAAAGTTAAACGATGCATGTTACAGGATGCTCGGGGCTGGTGTGCGGGGATGACCCAGAGGGAGGATAAAGGGAGGAGGGTGGTGGGAGAGGGGTTCAGGAAGGGGAACTCATGTACACCCGGGGCAGATTCATGTCAATGTATGGCAAAACCAACCAATATAATATTGTAAAATAATTAGCCTCCAATAAAAAAAAAATGAACACTTGTTTGAAAAAACAATGCTTCTTGGCAAAAGTTCAGCTCCTAGAAAGCTACCCTAATTCTAGTATCCATAACTGTTTTACAAATAAAGGCAATTGGCTGATGGCATTCTTTTTTTTTGCTCTAAAATAAAGAAAACAAAAGCTGCTTGAATATGGCTATGCTACTCACTTGAAGATAAATAAAACAGGACACATTAAAATAATTAAATTAAAATTAAATGAGTGATTTAAAATAAGTGATTCTTGTCTTCGGCTCTCTTTTAGTTGAGAAACTGGAGTGAAGTTGTATAAATGAGTTTCTGAGGTGATAACATACAAAAGGATGAGTAAGACAGAATCCCAAAACAGTCTTCAGCAATGAAGGTCTGGAGTTCAGAAGCCACGTCATGTGTTACTATTTCTTTTCTTCATGAACTTTTCTCAAGTTCAAAAGAAACTTCATTGGATCTAGTAATACACTGATGATAATAAATGAAATATCACAAAATTTCAGGAATAAGTACAGGAGCCCGAGACCTTCGTCCATAGATAAGGAAACTTAGTCCCAGATGGATGTAACTTCTTAGGCAGAAAGTCTAGGAGGCCAGTGCCATCCTCCATGGACAGGACTTCTTTACATCCAAGGTACTATATTCTTGTATACATGTACTTTGACTTCAAGGCATCTCCATATTATGTTGTTCAAAAGCAACAATAATGTCTTAGGACTCATTGGGTCACTTAAAAGATTTTTCTACTCTTAGCCAGTAATTTCCTTCAGAAGTGAGTTTTATTATACTGAGAGTAAAATGATGGTTCCCCTCAAATCTGAGCAGCACTGATTGCCAGACAAGGGCATAATGTCAAAAAATAGATGTGTATGTAAATATATATGTGAACTTCACTCCCTGGTAATTTTTGGCTTTTCATGCAGAACAATTAACTGTCACTGCCCTACGGAGATGCACATCTAGTTGCTTTTCTGTGAATAACGTAAAGTTACTCTTTATTCTATCACTTCTCTTGTAAAAGTCTACAAATACAATTTCTAGATTGTTTTCTCCTTATGTCTAAGTTTACTCACTTTTGTATATATGTACATTTTTCCCTTTAGCAGGAAATTATATATTTAGATATAATTAAGCCTGTTAGTGTCAAAGAAAGAAAGGATAGGTGATAAAAAGTAAAACAGGTTTGAAAGTGTCAGACAATTGTAGTTTTCTTCCAATCAAGTAGTGGCAGAAAAAATATAATGAACTGGAGGGAGAACATGACCACATATCATGTTAATTCTAGGATTCTCAATCTTTATAGAAATAAAATATTTTTCCTCATTTGTTGAGAACATACTATGATTGATTTAAAATGTCTTATTGATAAAAAAAGAATGTTATCCATAAGGCACCAGTGGTAAAGAACCTGCTTGCCAATGCAAGTAGATGTAAGAGATGTGGGTTCGATCCATGGGTCAGGAAGTTCTCCTGGAGGAGGGTATGCCATCCACTTCAGTATTCTAGTCTGGAGAATTCCATGGACAGAGGAGCTTGGCAGGCTTCAGTCCACAGGGTTGCACAGGGTGAGATACAACTGAAGTGACTTAATGAGCAAACATACATCAGTTCAGTTCAGTTCAGTCGCTCAGTTGTGTCCGACTCTCTGCGACCCCATGAATCACAGCACGCCAGGCCTCCCTGTCCATCACCAACTCCCAGAGTTCACTCAAACTCATGTCCACAGAGTCGGTGATGCCATCCAGCCATCTCATTCTCTGTTGTCCCCTTCTCCTCCCGCCCCCAACCTTTCCCAGCATCAGAGTCTTTTCCAGTGAGTCAGCTCGTTGCATGAGTTGGCCAAAGTATTGGAGTTTCAGCTTCAGCATCAGTCCCGCCAATGAACACCCAGGACTGATCTCCTTTAGAATGGACTGTTGGATCTCCTTGCAGTCCAAGGGACTCTCAAGAGTCTTCTCCAAGTAATTGTAACTAATAATGGAAAACTCGATACATCTCTATATTCCTTGCTATAAGGTGACAGCAACATCAAATGTGGTAACATTTGCACACTGTGCCATAAAACCCCCAGGCAAAAATATTGGAGTGTGTTGCCATTTCCTTCTCCAGTGAATCTTCCCAACCCAGGGATCAAACCTGGGTCTCCCACATTGCAGGCAGACTCTTTACCATCCAAGCCACCAAGGAATCCCTATCAAATCCCCAGAGGGTATTACTGATATTGGACAGTTTAGTTTGTATACCACAATACTTATATTTATATTTTCTCCTGTCTAAGAGTAAGCTGAAAAATACAAGAAGGTGATATTTTCTTATGGAGTATAAATGATAGACAAATCTGTTGACAAAATGTGTGTCAACAGCAGTCACAGGACCAAGGAGAGCATGTAAGGTGAAACTTTCAGATGGACGTATATTTTAGCTTTTACACACGGATATGCAATTTTTTATTGCATTTCTCTTTCTTTTGTTACTGGTTTATGAGCACATGTGAAAATAAAAAGAGTTTTCTATTCTCAAAACTAAAATTCTGGGTTTCTGACATAATGCAACTCTATAATTTATCATTTCCCTATGGAATTATCATAGTGACAGGCAATGTTTCTACCAAGACATTTCTAATGTAGTGTTATTGTTTATAAGGGCAAAGGACTTTTAAAGGTTTCTGTATATCTCATCATTTTTCAGTCTTATGGTGAAGAAAAATTTCTACACAGTGAAAATCTAACCTCAGGGACATCTTGTGTTACCTCAAAAGACCTAGCATTTGTATTACGTCTGGTGAGTAGGCAGCATCTGACACTATATCACTACACCTGGACAGGATTTCACCCTTCTTTCTTTATTTCAACATCCTCCTGTCAATTCTGTATCAGGTCACATTTTGTATCTAAAAGAGAAAAAGCCTGGAGCAAGGACTTTCTTGCTCATAACCAGCAGCTGCCACCAAAAAATATCTTTATTTGTGGCCAGTGTTGAAGTCATACATAAAAATTTCAACCTGTCCTCCTTATATTGAAAAGCAATCACTACAGTAGGAGCATTGCTTTTGAGCATGAAGTACTGTTTGTGAAGTGGCCACTGAGTACCCATGGTGAGCACACGTGGTTCTGTCAACTGTAGTTTGCAAACTAATTATTAGTATATGCACTAATATTAGTGATTGTGCACACATGTACACACACACACACACACCTCTGTTATGGGATGTCAGCATGTCACCATATCTCATCATTCAGTTCAGTAAAGTGATAGGATGTTTGTGTTTTATGTTCCTAAGCCTAACTGTCAGGACTTTTTAAAATAATTATCTTTTAGGATGAGTTAAGAATTCATGTTGAGAATAGGATGATAATTAAACAATCAGCAGATTGAGAGCAGAAGTGTTAATAGAATTATATCAGGGAAACGAATGACATGAATCTGACATAAAAAATCTAGGCTATATTGATCTTAATTTTATCTAGTAAAGAACAATGACAACAAAAATGCAAAGATTCCTGAGGCTGTTTGCCACAAACCACACTTTGATCATTCACCAGTTATGAGTTACTTAAAGGGAGGAATTTTGCTCATTTTGTTTGTATTCTCAGGATCAAATGTACTTGAAGTATATCAGGGGCTCAGAACTTTTTGTTGAATGAATATGTGACCTTAAGACAAAGTGATGTCAATAATCTTGTCCAACTACTTATAATTCAGTGTAATCATGATACCAAATATCCAAATAAGATCAATGGCTTAATCATGTCATCATCTTCCTCAAGTAGATATTCAAATATCTACATTGATATTTTAAAATTTAAAAAAATTAATTTGGGGGGAGGAGGGGTTGCTTCTTGAGATATAGTTTATCTCCGGCTGGTGTACTGTGAGGCAAAATATATTTTTACTACTAAATTTCTAAATTACATTGAACAGTACCTGAGTCAGCACCTGAATATTACTGTGCCCTCCATAATGGTCCCTAAGCTTCCCAGACTAAAAATATTCTTAATAGAAAAAATTGTATTTATTTCCTCCACTTCATTTAAGATGATCTTTTGCCTTCAGAAATCACCATCACAGAGATGTTCACTAAAAGGCTTTGATTTAAAAAAAAAATTCATTTAAGATTATGCATTTAGGGAAGAATAGCATCATTTCCAATGATGGAGTTCAGATCATGGTCCTACCTGCTCCACCTCATTGGCAGTGTGCTGCATTGCTTCACTATGCTGTTCTTCCAACATTGCCAAGTTTAACTCCTCTAATAATTCATTCCTTTCATCTTCCAGCCAGCCTTCATCCACCTACATAAGAATACATTAGTACATTATATTCTGTTAGTGAGGACTCATGGTAAAATAGGGTAAACTTAAATGGTGATGCCTGACTAGTTCCTTTTATCATAATGATTCTCTTCAAAATACCAGCCTCCTATAGTTCACCTCTCAGAAGGAAGAAAAGGTGATAAAAAAAAATTGGGCTCTTATGTGTTTTATCTTTTCCTAAAACAGAACTACAGATTTTCTCTCATAACTGAGTAGATCTCATAGCACAGAACATTACCGTCTTTCAAAATGTATGAAAAGCATGCTGCATAATCCACAGCTGTCATGCTCATTACCTTAGTCCCCTTGCTAAAGAACTGCAGTGGTACTAATAGCTGTGAGACAATAGGGCCTTTTTCCTTAACAGCAACCCCAAAGCAACTCCACACAAAGTGCCCCTCTCATTACACACACACACACACACACAAACACACACACACACACACACACACGCACACACGCTACCCTCACTCTGTTTTTGATTTTGAGGTGGATGACTTTCAAGTTAACAAGATGGCTCCTTGCCACAAATACATACAATTATTTTATCTGAAAAAAAAGGAAAATTCCAAGTTATTCTCAAAAACAAAGCGATGCTATGGTGTAACTATTGTGATTCATTTCTCAGACCCACTTCCAAGGAAAAAGACCTTAAATGTTGCATATAAGGGTGAGGGAGCAGTGTGAAGCATGCAGGGTCTTGTCTGTGGGTGCTGAAGGCAGGTATTCTTGTGGGAGTCTTACACAAACTAAACCAAGCAAATCCTTTTGGCTTCTTAATATAAAGGGAAGTGGAAAACTTGTGGTTATCTTGTTAATATGATAAGTGTTGACAGTCAATACAGATAATTTGCCTCAAAGTGGGTTTTTGGAGCTGGATTACATCAATTAGCTGTCTATACTGATTGAATTAACTGGATAATTGTCAAAGTTCTTTACTCTGTGTTACAATGGAACAGCAGTTTTCTAGTGAGTCAAAATTAACAAGAGTGGGAGATGTTTTCACAACAAGACTAAGGCTTAAGCACCAAGCAAACACATAAAACAAGCTTGTCTTTAAGAGAGCTGAACTTCCAAAACTTAAACACAAATAAACCTGTGTGCATGCTCAGTCATGTCCAACTCTTTGTGACCCCCATGGACTATAGCCTGCTAGGCTTCTCTATCCATGGGATTTTCCAGGCAAGGATACTGGAGTGGGTTGCCATGCCCTCCTCCAGGGATCTCCCTGACCCAGGGATCAAGTCTATGTCTCCTGCATTGGTAGGTGGATTGTTTTATTTATCACTGAGTCACCTGGGAATCCCTGAGAAAACATTAAATTGCATCAGAAGAGGCATTAGTGTATATGCATCATATTCATTAAAAGAAGGCAATTATCACTTTCTTTTTTATTTATTGAAGTCTACCTAGACCTTAAATTATCTCAAACTTGAGTGGGCCAAAAGCGTCAATGCATTTATTCATCCTCATTTATTTCAATTTGGCCTGAATAACTTGACCGAGTTCCACCCCAGTGATTTTGATATGCAGATGAGCTATGAAAATTAAGCTGACTAAAAATTTAAATTCAGTCCAATTCATAATTGTTCAAGTTTTATATTTTTTAATCCCTTTTAAGTTTCATGAAGTTGCAAATGCCAGACTCCAAAAGAAATTACTTAAAGTTAGAACTGTATATTTTTTATAAGCATACCAAGGAATGTTTCTTTAATCAGGTCAAAACAAAATATTTGCAAACATTGATACAGTGAATGATAGAACAGAATTTTTTGAAATTGAAATGAAGGGGTGGGGAAGACAAAGAGAGCAAATGATAGAAATTAACAGTTCCCTATAACCCTTTTCTTGTTAGCTAACCCCACAGATCCCTGAGTTGCCATGGGTAGTTAGTGTCCGTCTGCTTTGATAGGTGTCCCTCTAGGCTGGAGGAATACACAACACACTAAGTCAGGAGACATTCTTCTGGCTCACCTTTCCCTGTCACATTTCCCATAATGTGACAGACTGACATAAATATGGCAGTCTGAGTCCAGTGCTCTGGCAGACTGACTTTTCCCTGGAGGTTAAGCATAGTCATAATTATACAAGGGGATCCATCTACACCACAGAGAATCACACGTGGTAACTCAAAGAAAGAAACAACCTGCACTGTCTCGAAAGTTCTCTTCAGTTCTTACAAGAGCCTGTTCTCAACCAGTGTCCCAAGGGGAATAGGACAAAATAGCGATATCTTTAATGGTCTAAGGGAGAAAATGGGCAGAAAATGAAAGTAAGTTGACGTTGACCGGGAATGGAAGAAATGAGTTATTTAAAAATATTGCATGGTTGCACAATACTCCCCCCAGCAACTCTGTAGATCATTTCTGAGAGTATTTGAAACATTATTTTTAAAAGGCTAGAAAAACGACACATAAACTTCTACTCTCCCTAAATAAAATATACACACAAAAATGCAATAATGAAATATATTGAAACTGATGGGGAATATGGTGACATATATACAAGTTTTGTTTTGTGTTGCTTTTGCCACCTTATAGAATGTAATGCTTAAATTACATTTTAAAGTATGGTGTTACAATGCATTTTCTTTCCTTAGTTTTCTAGAAATCTGGTTTTCTAAAGGCAATCAGCTTCATTTCAGTGTCATTATGACTTCTTCAGGATCAAGGGGCTAAGGAAGATCCTGCTTTTGTCAGATAGGATGGTATCCTTCAGAGTCAGATGACCATCTTTTATCAATTGTGGAAAGTATTATTTGAAAATTCATCCTCCAACATTAACTCTTGGGTTAGGAGTATAGTCAGTTATTCAAAAACACCACTGGTTCTACTGAGAATATTTATGCTATCAAAGATTAACAGAATCTGGTCTTATGTTATTAACTTCTATTCGTTCCACAGTACATTATAGCTGTTATATGGCATAGTAAAGGAAATGCTTTAATTCTAAATTAATGAGGTTGTCTAGCAGTTACATGGAAAGGGGCAGGGAAACCACAGGATAAAGTCAAACTATCTTTTCTACAAAGGGTGACTGTTGAGCTCTCTTCAATTTACTGTCAATTTCACTAATATGTATTTAGCCTCTTTATTCTTTTTCAGGAAAATGGAGTCATTGAGATTAACTGGTTTGCCAGATTTCCAGGTAATTAGTGCAATTTCATACACATTTTAATAATTCACTCTCACATAGGCAGCCCAGCCAGTTGCAGCCTGTCCAACCCCACTCGCAGGACCTCAGGTGTGCAACTTCAGTCTGCCCTGGGCTATGGCAGGCTTTATAGGAACCATTAGAATGGTCAAGGGCATAAAGGAAATATATGCGGAAAGGGTGATCTTTTATAACCACTATATTCGAGTCAGGATTCAGTCTGACACTGAAATACACTTACTCAATGTAATTTATAGATAGGATGTAGTTACTGAGTCTGAAAAATATCAGATCAATAACCTAAAAGACAAATGGTGATATAACCAACTTCACTCAAACTACTGACAGAAGGATAGAATGGTGACAATGTAAAGTCCTCTCTGCATTGCAGTGGGGGATAAAAAGGACATAAAAAGAAGTACCGAGAGTACTTTTCTTCCACCATTACCTCTCCTTTACTTTCATGACATCTCCCTCTGTAAAGATATAAAACAATTCCTTAGAAGCTATCAGTTTTGGTTTTGGCCAGACAGATGTGTCTGTCATGCTAAACTTGGAAAGAATTCATCTACTATACATGGAACCGCATTGTGCTACCTAAGGTATTTTATCTGATAAAGGCACTCTAAAAAGATATGAGTTGATAGCAAGATATGCTAATATTTCTCTCATTAGAGATTCTTTTAAGATACCTTAATATGCCAATTAAGTATTTTTAGATGACAACCTAAAGCAGGGATGCACACAGAATTAAATATCATGTAAAGTCAATCATTTTTCATTTATGAATTAATTTTAAATAACTGGCAAGTGGAAGGAGAGAGTAATTATTCAATTTTGTGTTTCTTTTAAAAAATAAGTTGTTTAGCTGCCTTTATGTGGAGCAATATTAAGGAGTCTTTGCTTATTATTGTTTTGATAAGGTTGGCAAATTGGGAATGATGACTGGATTATATTTTGTATGCCTGGTTTTACAAATAACGATGGCACTGATCTAATGTGGAATAGCAGACAATGAACCTAAGGTTCAGTCCAAGGCTTTTGCTCTGTGTTCTGACCTGACTCTCTGGCCTTGCAACCAGCAGCAGGATTCTCCTGCACTCATCGCTAGACAGCTGGGCCACCGCCGCCTCGCGATCCTGGATGTCTTCCCCATTTATCTAGAAAACAAATGAAAGTGGCGCATTAGTTTCCATTTCCACAATGCTGCACACAATAAATGGCAAATATCAGCTCATTTATGGTAAATGTATGGACAATGAAGCTCACACAATGGGCTCGTCTTCAGCCCCTCGGTGGTAAGTGCCTTCACTCAATTACGCGCTTACTGTAAGAGCCATATCGATCCCTGAAGGATGGCGGACATCAGAGGAAGCAGTTATGTTCATAAATGTCCAACCTGCGCCCTGGCAACATACATCTAGCAACACAATTAACCAGCCCCTGACAGGTGACGTTCATCTTTCTCCGCTCAGAGTAATGGAAGTGTCACTCTGAGATAATGGTGCTGGGGAAAGCACCCAGCAACACCACACTGAAATCCGTCATCCTGCGCGCTCGCTGCGAGCCAATTAGAGAGCCGCCGTGTTATCTCTCACCGGGTGATGCTCCCGGGCCGCTGCTGCTTGCATTTTCATTTAATCATCTCATATTTGCATGTGGGTCTGACTCAGTTGCCCCAAATCACTCTCTGGATATCTTTTGATGCTTAACTAATCAAACGAGAACAAGCTTATCCGTAACATCCTTGACTACTCCCAACTCCTTTCTCAGATTTATCTGCTTCTCTAAAACAACAAAACTAAAAAAATAAGGTTCAACTCTTAAGTATACTTAAATTTAAAAACTTAAATGTTTTCTTTAATAGGAATGCTTAATGAAAGAAAGCAAGCTTAAGTAAATTTTTTATTAAAAACAATAGATTCTAGTAGTGTTTGAAATGTACCATTTTTTTTTCTAAGTGCTACAGAGAAAATAAGGTTCCTAAAATTGTCATCTTAAATGACATTTTCATGTTCAAAAGTATTTAGCTCTTATTGCTGTATTTTTTCTTTTACATTTATAAATTTATTTTACTTTATTAATCATCCCATTTCATAGAGACAAAGAGATTTTTGACCCATAACACATAATCAAAGAAAGTAGACAGAAATTTCAGTTAAAGAGGTCAAGCAATTCCATCTAAAATAAGTATTAATTATGTCAATAAATTAAACAAAATGTGGCTGCACTGACCACTATTTTCAATAATTAATCTAACATCTTTCATTGAGAATTTCTTCTTAAAAGCATGAAGTAGACTCCTGAGGTTTTCTTCTTGTGGGTCTCTGGGATTCTGGCTGACTCATGAAGACAGACATAATGCACTACAATCAATGCTCCTTACAGACTCATATTTAGTATGAAGGAAGCAGACAATAATAGTCAAAGGAGGGAAAAATCACATGACCACATGCGTATTTTCTTACTGAAATCAAATGAATAGCTCCTCAGTTTTTCACTTGTGTGTGTGGACAGGAAATTCAGCTTTTGTAACTTTCAAATCTATTTTCTTTTCTTTTCTTTTTGCAATTTTCAAATAAAATTTATCAAATAAAAAAAAAGCAAAACTTTGATTCCAAATTGGGGACTAATGACCCAGAAGGATATGTTGTAGTTTACTTTTTAATTTGTTTTTGTAAATATATATCTGAAAAGCTATTTCTGTACTGGGTCCAACGCCTTTTTTCCTTTAGATAAACATAAATTGGCCCTGGAGGATTACTCCCCCCACCTGTGTGTAGTTTAAAAATAATAATATGAAAAGTTTTCTTTCTTTGAGCTTTGAGGGCTTGCACCCCTTTCATAGTAATTCTTGTAGTGTGTCTGTGATGCGTCTGTGTGTCTATCTTCTTCTGCATCTAGTCTTTCTCCTTCCCTCCTCTGTAGGCACACTGATCCTAAGAAGAATGAGTTGGATGATCTCATACAATTTATGTTAAACTTTTATGAAAAATTTGAAATGCAGTTCTCACTTTTTCTCACTTTCAAATTCTTCATGTAAATTTTACTTACCATTAATCTAAACACTCTTCATTCATGTTAATGTTACTATTATGTTTTTCTCTATTAAAATGCAGATAATAGTGCCTCTCTCAGAGGACCGTTACAGGATTAAATGGGTTAATATATGGGAAAGGTTTAAATAAGTGACTTGTATACAAGGTTGGTATATATTACCCTTAATGGTATTGTTGCTGTTATTACTATGATTATTTATATTTAATCCCTCAGAAAGATTCTTTTCTTCTAAACAAAGCAAATATATTAAAATTCTTGCATAATAATGTAATCCACAATAGTAAACATAGTTCTAGCTTAAGAGATATCTATCTCATATGTATTTAGAAGGTCATCAAGAAACACTATGGCTGAGTTTGATTTCCTTTATAGTTGATATTCTTCTATCTCCTCTGTGAACTCATAATGACCAGAGCTATGATCTCCAGTCTGGGCATTATGTCCTTATTTTGGGAGGATAGATCATATCTTGTAGAAACAGTTTACATCCAGAATCATAGGTGGAGTGAAATAAATTTGCCACAGAGAACTGGCATTAACATGCAATTTTTATTTCTTTTTTAAAATAAAGGTCACCTGAGCCACCTGGTTAGTAGACCATTGTACTTAGAACATTAGTTTGATACTCAGATTGATACTGAGACAAAGAATGTAGCCATATGTTCCATCAAAGATTCTTCTCATGGAATGAAAAGACTTGAGGAATGGAAACAGAGCTTTCCACCTTCATTTGCTTTGTTTCCTAAATGATGGCTCATAGCTGAAGGATTGCTTGTGGGAAAACAGCTTCCTATGCCTGGAAACACCATGCAGACAGAAAGAGTGAAGCAAACAAAGGGAGGACATAGATGAGGAATGGAGTCATCACTATTTAATGGAAGACTTCCATTTCAAGACAAGAGAGGGGAAAAAAGAGGAAGAAGGTAATATGTAACTCTGTTATAAATTTAAAAAAAGCCAGCTAGATAATACATCTATCTCATTTTCTGTGCATGGGCATATGTAAACATTAGTTTCAAAATGGATATTATCTTGGCTTAGAAGAGAGTTGCGGCAATTACAAAGAGAAATCAGCCAAAATCCCACTTTAGGCCTAACCTCCTGTACATGCATGTGACTGTGTGTGTGTGTGTGGCTTCTCAGGTGGCACTGGTAGTAAAGAACCTCCCTACCAGTGCAGGAGACATAAGAGATGAGTGTTCAATCCCTGGGTCAGGAAGATCCCCTGGAGGAACCCACTCCAGTATTCTTGCCTGGAGAACCCCATGGACAAAGGAGCCTGACAGGCTATAGTCTATAAGGCAGCAAAGAGTCGGACATGACTGAAGCAACTTAGTATGTGAATGTGTGTAAAAACTTAGAAGTCTAGAAGTGTCTTCAAATAGCTTCTGTTTTGTTTAAATATGACAATTTTTAGGTTTTTCATGTCAGTGTACTGTGGGCAGTTAGGCAACTAAAGTTCTTGGCATTCAACCAACTATAGGTGGTAGAATTTCTTATTTGAAAACCCAAAAATCTAAGCAAAAGAGGAAAGATTTATGCCAAATATATTGATATTTCACTGCGAAAAAGAAGGCAAAGGAAGCATAGAGATACAGAGGTGAAACAAATAGAAATAGAAGGAAAACAGTTCTCCAAAAAAAGCAAGTAAGAGTAGGAAGAAATGCTAAGGACCAGTTTAGGGCAGAGAAAGAAAGAACTGATTAGAGGTCTTACTGTTCCACTGTTTTGTTGAGCTTTTGCAGGGTTTTGTCAGGGAATAATCCTTAGAAACATGACTGACTTTTCTGGCCAAGATTAAAATAATATCTACTTACATGGAATACTATATGCTTACTATGCCAAAGAGAATGTGAAAATAGAGCACTCTTTCCTTTAGATAGTCAATCATGTATGTGTCTTTAATTTTTCTCTCTGGCTCAGCACTACAATTTTGTTAAAGGACTTACCTATATTAATTTCTGGGAACACATCTGATACAATCAGTTTGTAGCAATAGCACAGCAAATAGACTGTCAAGCGCTTGCAGAGAAAAAAACTCATGAGAGGTAGAATGTGTTCTCATGAAGGTGGGTCAGAATTTCTCTTCTGTATGATCCCTACCTTCTACCAATATTGTGTGAATACCCGTGTGTGTGTGTGGTGCTGCTGAGGAAGGTCCTCTAACATGTCCACGGAGCCCTACAGTTAGAAAATTTTAGCTACACAATGAGGGCGGAGCCATAGAGGTACTATACCTAGGTCATTGTGAACAGGAAATTAAAATCACAATTGCTTTAACAAGATTCATTCAGATCAAAGCCAGCCAGGAAAGCTAAAGGATGAGAAGATAGCCTCGCTTTCTCCTACTCTCATCTCCCTGGGAAAGGAGTCATTAATTGTTCATTACAATGTATCCCATAATCTCCTTACCAGCCACACAGGAGCTATTTGTCTATGAGTACAATTTTGTCATGGTTTTCTTTAATATAATTTTACCATCACTCTTAAGACTCTTTTTATTTTCTATGTCACTTGTTTCACTGAGCCTGTGATATAATGCTGAACTGACAATTCCATATGAGATCAATAATTGTAATAATGTGACTCTGGGTATGGGAAACAGCAACAAGAGGAAATATTTTCCTGGACCAGGAGGCTAGTAAGACAGTGGTCCAGAGACTTTTGCTACTTGCAAGGCCTGCTCCAATTTTAGCACACTGAGTGGCCCATCACTTCCCTAGACCTGGGAATGAGCCTTCCCAGCACCGCGGGAAGGGACCCTGCTGACTGGAAATTGGTCCTTGCCAGCTGCCTCTACAAAGATTACATCATGACCATTGCAAGCTGCTGACCTTCAACACCCCCTGAAAGAAGTTCAGGGTGAAAATCAGGAATGAGGCACTCTGTGCTCTGGAAAAAAAAACAAAAAAACTGGCAGAACAAGCCTTCAGATAGTTAGATCTTTTCAGAAAAAGGTTTTATGAGTTCCTATTCTTGCATCTTCTCATACCTAGAAAAACTCTGACGTCATTAATGGTGAAATCTGCTTTGGCTATTAAAAAAAAATTTTTTTTTTTTACAATTAAAAGTCAAAATAGAGTAGCTATGGTTAAGACATCCTGGGAAATAACTATTTCCCAGATAGCCTGAAAAATATTATGGGTGTGATTTCAGATTGGATGCTATGACCTAACGTAGAACTTAATGCTCCTGTAATGCATTTTTGCTTCTGTACTTTGCTTGCTGCTCGTAAAACCAAAGTTACTCCATTTTAAGATAAGGTTGTTTTTAAGTAAAGATTCCTAAAATTGTTTTTGAAAAAATAAAAAAAGAAACAAATAAATAAAATGAATAACCAACAAGGATCTACCTTATAGCACATGGAACTCTGCTCAATGTTATGTGGCAGGCTGGACTGGAGGGGAGTTTAGGGGAAAATGGATACATGTATATGTAAGTCCGAGTTCCTTTGCAGTTCACCTGAAACTATCACATTGTTTGTTAATTGGCTATACCCCAGTACAAAAAAGGTTTTTGAAAATGTGATGTATATGTATATTACCATATGTGAAACAGATTGCCAGTCCAAGTTCGATGCATGAGACAGGGTGCTCAGGGCTGGTGCACTGGGATGACCCTGAGGGATGGGATGGGGAGGGAGGTGGGAGGGGGGTTCAGGATGGCGAACACATGTACACCCATGGCTGATTCATGTCAATGTATGGCAAAAACCACTACAATATTGTAAAGTAATTAGCCTCCAATTAAAATTAATTAATTAATTTTAAAAAATGTGATGTATATAAACATGGAATATATATGTATATGTATATAAAATATATGTGTGTATATAGTATGTATTGTATACATAAATATATATGTATATTAAAAAAACACTCTGTTTTCTGTGTGTGCAGATAGAATTGAATTCTAGGCTTTTTAAGTGACAGGTATTTATTCATTAGATGTGACATATTTGTCACTGAATATAAACTAATCAGGCAAACCACAGCACTTTATCAATCCTGCTGCTGTTTCAATGAACAAGCTCCATTACAGAAAGCCTTATTATCCAGAAAAATTTTTATCTGATAACTTTAACTGCCCACAATATAGCCAAAAATAAGGAAGTGTCAGAACATGTGGTACGCAACTACGGAAACACACGTACTCTACATCTGTTGAACTCTACCTGCAGAACTAGCAGATGCCATTTTACTAACTGTATCTGTGTATTGTGTATCTAACTGTATTTTACTAACTGTATCTGGGGTGTGGTGAGCTAGAAACTAGGAAGGGAGTCCGTGAGGCTGCAGTATTGAATATGGGGTGTGGTGAGTAGAAGGTGAGAGGAAAGAGTGACAGCTGGTAACAGCTGGTAACAGCATGAGGAAAATGACCAAACACAGAAAAAGTAGCCAACGAGGATCATTTAATATCAGAGCACACAATCTTCCAGACCTTTCAGTCACTGAGCATTTTACTCCATTATAGCATTGGGTGGTGACTGCTGGGTATGATGTGACCCTCAGCATCAAAGGAAGGTTACATTCTTTTCAGTTTACTTAATTGAAGATATTAGCAAAGTAAACAACACATTTAAAATGATTCATAAGTCAAATACTAATGAAACATTTTTGAAGCTTCATTATCCGGATGACACACTAAAATAATATGCTTTTTATTTACGAGGATACATAGTTAAAGCTTTACTCCTCCATCTATTCTGTCACTCTCTCTACTGAATATCTGGGTTTCATCCCCTTATTTATTTATATGTGTGAAAGAGATGTTGAAAATAGAGTAGCAGACAAGACTAAATCTTAACTTCTTGATTCACTTTTCCTGCCCCTGAATTATCCAGTGACAGACATATCCCATTCTGTTTAATCACAAAGGAGTTCACTAAAGTTGAAATTATATATTCTTGAAATTTCCTGAGAACTAGTGGGACCATGAATAATCTCCAGTTCTTTCCTAGTTGGAGCTTTAGTAGAGGGTCCCTGATGTAAAGCAGTTCTGTGGACTCTCACTTGAGAAGGGAAAGAGTATGGAGAAGTGGTGTGATTTGGTGAGTGTCCCCCTGAAGAAAGGAAAGGAAACAGCAGAAGACTGAGTAGGACAGCCCTCTGGTGCGGCACAACTTTCTCACAACAGTGCCACATTGTACTGTCATCATCTGTGCCTTCCTAATTACACAGGGAGTGCCCCAAAGGCTGCCATGGCAGCTTGTTTATTTTAAAGCCCTGGTTCCAGGTAGAGTGTTGAATTCAAATTATGGAATCAAAAGAAATATTTTTCAGGGGTTCATATCTAAGAAGGAGAAATGGGAATGATAGATACAAGAACTAAAAGTTTTACAGAATATATCAACAGGTTGTAACTTCTTCAATGTGTCATTTGAGTCCTCCTTCCTGTTTTACAGGTGTAATCTGCTTCCCTGGTCATTCAGACGGTAAAGAATCTACCTGCAATGCAGGAGACCAGGGTTCTATCCCTGGGTCAGGAAGATCTCCTGGAGAAAGAGATGGTTACCTACTCCAGTCCCTAGAGGAAGAAATGGCAACTCACTCCAGTATTCTTGCCTGAAAAATTCCATGGACAGAGGAGCCTGACAGGCTGCAGTCCATAGAGTAGCAAAGAGTCAGACACAACTGAGAAACCGAATTGAATAGGAAGCTACTCCAGTATTCTTGCCTGGAGAATTCTATGGATAGTTGCCTAGTGGGCTACTGTCCATGGGGTTGCAGTATCGAACATGATGGAGCAACTAACACTTTCATTTTTTTTTTTTTCTGAAGCAAAATTCAAAGGGCTCTGTTCTTATTTTTTGGGTTAAATTAGATACAAGAGCTGGGGTGCTGTGTGTCTTCCTGCAGCCACTCTTTATGGGAAAGGACTCAGAAGTGACAAAGAGGGTCAAAGAAGATTTATGATAGAAACTTTGGCTTTCAAGGTTTTTCCTGATTTGGCTTGGAACTCTTTCCAGTCTACACACCTCCCATAAGGTGCTTACCATCTCTGTTGTTAAACTGAAATTCAGACCATCTCTGTGTTTTCACATGTCCGTCCTCCACCTGTCCTCAGCAACTCATTTGTAAATAATTAAGACTTCATATTTCTAAACTTTCATCATAATGGAATACTGGGATCACTGTTTACCTAATTTACTGTGGAAAAGGCAGCAATAAATGCTGCTGATGCCAGTAACAACAGCAGCTCATGCTTATTACACACCATACACTTGTTTCTGGCCATGTACTTATTACTCACTAAGCACATCACATGCTTAATCACATCTAACCTTTGCCACAATATATTTTACTGTTTTCATTCTTTAAGATGAGGAAACAGCCTTACAATGAGATTAAAGCTTCCAAGTAAGTGATAGAGCTGGAAGCTAAAGTTGAGGTATCTGAGTCCAGAGATTATGTCTTACTAAAATTATTAGCTAATAATCCTTAATAAATGGCACTATCAATTATTTTTTAAAAAAAGGTTTGAATGATAGCTTTCAGTTTTATAGTTGTTACTGTTCAGAAACAAAGGGAAATTCTTTTCTCTAATATTTTTCAAGGTGTGAAATAAAATGAAAGCTGTTGGACAGATAGAAGGAAACTAGAGAAAAAAACTGCACCACATACTTGCAAAATACGATCCCCTTCTCGAATTCGGCCATCTTTGGCAGCAATGCTGTTTGGATCTACCTGTAAGGGAGAGGACACAGTGTCAACTGGATATGCAATACTGTCCCCAGAAGCTTAAATTTTAAAAAAAAATATGGTTCATGTTTTTGTATTGAGTTCTAGAGGGCATGCCAAATTTTTCTCTGTCAACTCATTCTAAAAATGTTAATGAGCTATTTTAGAATTAATCATAATAAAATTAAGGAGAATGAAGTCCAATTTGATCTGTAGACCACTTTTCTCTCCCTCCCTCTCTTTCTTTATTTCTTCCTTTTGTCCTTTCCCCCTTTTTTATTTTATTTTTTTTACATCTGTTCACTCATTTCTGTATCCCAACTGTCAGACGTTGTTTTCAGCTGACATGATCCTCAGATGATGTTAATACCAGAATTCTCTGGACCCAGGAAATGTACTTTCTGCTAGGGTGATTTTTAAATCCTGCCTTAGCTGTCTGAGAAAACCTGATAGCTATATTCTTTAATCCATACTTATTAAAGGGATTTCTGTGTTATGATCACATTAATTTATATAATCTATGTAGCTCAAAAAGTGAAAAAAAAAATCCTACCCATGCAGATTATTACTTGACACTACTTTACATGTAGGGCGAAGTATATTAACTGTCATTTATTTTAGAATAAATAGATATTTAAAGCTCTTTTAAAAGCTTATCCACACTTTAATTGGCCAAACTTGAGTGATGACTTACTGTTCACTGGAGGTAATTTCATCTAGCACACATTTCACATGATGGCTTCCAACCATTTACTGGAGCTTATTCCAGCAAAGCCTTTTTTTTTCCTTTAAGTAAAATATTTCAAGTGTAGCATAAGGTTGATCCATCCTATCCAGATGTTAGATATTACTTTCTAATTAGGTTGCGCCACCCAATAAATGAGTTTTAAGTGATCAGTCAAGAACAAAAGACACTATAATTACATGTTTGATGTATAGGGAAACATTTTTTTCAAGTACATATGTTTTGTTCCTGTGGCTTTTCTTACTATTCCTGAAACGCAAAGTTCCAAAGCTGACATGTATAAATAGTAAACAGAGACTTACCTGAAGGAAATGATGGATAACTAATTAATTGTATCCTACTTAGAAGCCATTCACAATCTAAAACTTTGTCCTCAGAACTATAATCAAGCTAATATTAAAATTCTGTATTTATACTTCCATACTTATTACAAAAGATAATTCTGCACATGTTGTCTTATACTTCCTCACCATAATCAGAGGGGTTTTCATAGTCGTTTATTTAAAAGAGGTATATAGGCAAGTCAAATATTCTCTGGAGATTTTTTCATGGTAAGAACCAGTCAGTAGATATTTTGGTAAAGTGATAAAGATTAACATTTATATTTATAGAGTTTCATAATTTTCTAAGTGCATTATCTTTTCCTAGTCTAAAAACCTCTATAAAAGCCATATTAAAATCATTGTTGTACTACATTTCTAGTTAAAGAAGCTGAAGTTTAGTAAGTTATGTAATGTTTTCAAGGTCATGGCCAAGAAAATTTGAAATAGCACAGGAGAGCAATTAGTATTTAGTTTGTTTAACCTCTGGGTTCATGCACAAACATATAACATGCATGATTTCACACACATATGTGTGTATACATATACATATACAGGAATTAGATAACACATATACATATATACACAGATGTGCTTTCATGTACATATGTAATTTAAAATCATATGTACATACATAATACCTTACTACTTCTCATAAAATGATTCTTTTTGGAGTTTCAAAAATCACCTATAATAATAAACTTTGTTTTACTTTTTTTCAAAATAATTAACACTGAAGGTATTTCACATTTAAGTACCTCACTTTTTAAATTGAAGTATAGTTGATTTTATTCTTTTTCATATTCTTTTCCATTGTAACTTATAGGATATTGAATATAGTTCCCTGAGTCAATACCTCACTTTTTGAAAGTGATTATGTGGTTGAATAAAACAAACAAATGGATGCACTTCTTGGATATGATACTCAAATTTATCTATCTTCAGCAGAGTAAAATATTAGATTTTTAGTAAATATTTAGATTTTAGATTTAAAATATTAGATGTGAATATTAGATTTAAAACAATTAGTTAATGCGATTGCTAACAAGTCAGATAAAACCCACAGCAGGAATGGAAGGACAAATGCTTGCTGATCAAAAACTTTGCCTGACTTCCTGCATACTTATGGGACTTTATTCAAATTTAGACAATGTTATCATTTTTGCACTCTTTCTTACTGGGATTCTGCATGAAAGCATCCACATTAAATAAGCTGATAATAATTACATTACCTGGGCAACATAATTTACTTCTTTAATTGAAAATGACAAGTACTGGAACATGGCCAGTTATTCACATTCAAGCCTCCCAAGGATTTTCTCATTGTGAGTCATTTCACTCCATTGCTCGCCGTCTGCCTCCCCTAATCTCTCTTCCATGGCATTTCTTACCTCGCTGACATAAATGCCGGTGTCTTCTTCATCATCCGTTCGGTAACAGACTGTCAGACCCAGCTTCTCTTGACTGCTAACACGACACAACTCGACCTCCTGGGAGGAAAACACAGAGACCGACATTTATCTCAGAGAGAAATCCCACAGCAGGATGCAGAACTCACTGATATTCTCTGGGTCATCCTGGGATGTTTTCATAACGATTACCTGATATTTGAATTAACGTATGTTACAAAAATCCTCAAAATTCACTCCCAACATATATATCTGTATGATCAGGACAACATTTTAAATTTTCATTATCATTATTTTTTTGCATTAAATCATAAAACTTAAAAAACTCACAAATGATGTTCAAATAAAATATGTATAAATCAATAATGTGGAATTAAGAAAATTCTTGAGAATGTCAATGTAGGTAGCAAAATGTTTATAAAACTATTCAGAGTTCCTGTGTTTCTATTTTAATAAAACAAAATAAAATAAAAAAGATGAACTGGACTCTGCATCAGTTCTTCTTTTGAGTTCTATTCATGATGATAATCAGAGTTTTGTGTAGCTAGGCCAAGGTTTTCTATTATCTTGTTGCAACTCTCTCAGCCTTGGAAAAAATGGGTTCATCCAGGCTGCAGCGAGAGACATCAACAGTCATATGGGCAGAGGCAATGATTCCAAATGCAGCAGTAAATGAACAAGGAATCACATTTACTGAAACACATGGCTAAGGGGCTTGAAATGTCAGTCCTTAGGTAATGTATATTGAATCTATTTCCTGATTTATGTTCAGTAAAATAATAATAAATTTCAGTGTATTTCATTTTTATATAATGAAATAGACTTGTACTGCTCTCAGAAGCAGATGACTTTAGAATAAATTGCATAATTCCAAACAGTAAAACACCAATTGGCGCTCTTATCATGGAGAACGTGTTCCTATCGGATGGCGCATATAAGGCCCTTTAGAAAATAATCAGATGAAGAAGATAAGAATAAATTTAAACTAGAAATGACCAAATCTATACCAAATTTCTAAAACTCAGGTTTTGTGGGAGTTATGAATTTGTCTGTCTTTCTTAATATTCTTTTTCACTAGGGCCTAGAACAGGGACAGTCTCAGTGTGGGAACTCAGTCCATGCTGGTTGAAGGATAATGACTTTTATTTCAAAACATGTCTGAGTGTTTGTCGTTTTTTGTAAACCAATAATCAACCTTTCCTCTTTAACTGGAGATAGACTTTGTGTGCATGTATTGAGTGTGTGTGTGCTTATGTGAATGAAAGGAATAAAGTTTAATGTAGTATCCATTATCTCAAGTAGTTACCAGGACTAAATAAATACTCACTCAATTTCAAACTAGAGGATATTTCCAGTACATGCTGCTACATTTGAAGAAGTATCTTCCATTTTAACTTTGCATTTCAGAGAAGGACTTTTCATTGGAAAATAACCATTTATTTTAACGACATACTACAAACCATAAGTTTCTACTTGCCATAGGTAAATCCTTAACAAGGATAGACTGTCATAAGCTCCAGTGACCAACAATTTCACAGCTAACAGCAAATAAAAGAAAATTTAAGTCTTGCATCTTGAGACATGTACTGCAAATTGGTGAAGTACATGAAACCATGACCAATGCTGACTTTCCAGCTGGTGGGCAAAGATACTCTAAATCATACTACAGGGCTTAAAAAAGGCATGGCATGAACAACAACAACAAAACTCTTTTCACCTAGAGGAAAGATAGCAAACAGTGACATGTTTTATCACCAGAAGTAAAAAGTATACACTTACGAAGGGCATTTTCAAAACTGGCAACAATTAATTCTCCAGAGGGAAAGAATACTTGACTAAAACTATAACATTGTGAAGGAATTACAACAACAAAAGAGCTCCAATTACAGCAATGAAGTATACACAGTTAAGGAGTAAAGAAGTTTGTGATTCCTAAGAGGCCTACAAGGAAATCTAAGCATCCCATAAAGAACTTATGGGATGAGAGTAGAAACTTAAAATTAAAGCAAGCAGGGAGCTGAAATCCATTGACTTTCTTTGTCCTTCCAATAGCACAAGAGAAACACCCCACAATGTGGGAAGTCATCTCTAGAGGGAAGTGTTCCTTTTCTCAGTGTTTTCTCTGCACTCTCAATGGTGTACTATTGTTTTCGGTGTTTGTTTAAAAGATGTATATCTAAATATACATAAATGGAACCTATCTATTAAAGCAAAAAGGGCAAAATCACCCATACAATATCAATATTGCAAGCCATTTAATAAGAATTGCAAGGAAATGGAGATCTGAGAAACTGAGGTCATATTGAACCTAAGCAAAATTGTGAAGCAGGTCTCGAAGTTACCCACAGCACCTTTGTTTTCAATAGCATCTCCTCCCCTGCCCTTTTAAGATACTGGACACCCTGCTTCTATTTCTTTAGCTTCCTGGAGTTCCTAAGGTCTGCCTACCTAGGAAGCCATTGGTATTCAGGTTTGTCATCCTAATTACCTCCTATCAAAATCTGGCCCTTGGTATCATCTTCCATTATCTCACAAGTAGCTCTTGAACGATAAAGAAAATTGATAAATATTTCCTACTGCTGCTGCTGCTAAGTCGCTTCAGTCGTGTCTGACTCTGTGCGACCCCATAGATGGCAGCCCACCAGGCTCCTCTGTCCCTGGGATTCTCCAGGCAAGAACACTGGAGTGGGTTGCCATTTCCTTGTCCAATGCATGAAAGTGAAAAGTGAAAGTGAAGTCGCTCAGTTGTGTCTGACCCTTAGCGACCCCATGGACTGCAGCCCACCAGGCTCTTCCGCCCATGGGATTTTCCAGGCAAGAGTACTGGAGTGGGTTGCCATTGCCGTCTCCAAAACATTTCCTAAGGGGATCATTATTAATAATTTTTTTAAATGTTGTCCCATCCAGTGTTTGGTTTACACCAATAAAGACTGAGCATACAATTCTTATTACAAGCCTTAATTCAAAGGACTGAAATTATGGAAGTAAGATTCCAGGGTCTGAAGAAGACTCAAGTGAGATTTCCTGCAGCCCACAAACCACCTAACACCAGCTTCAAGAGTGGATTTGCAATTCTTTCTTTGGTTGGGAATGTTTCAGGTATTACATATTTCATATTGGTACACAGAAGCATACACTTCAGAATCAAAGTTTCTTTAATTCTATGACCAAATAATTTATAAGCCGCTACCTGTAGACCATTTTGTTTGTATGAGGCAAAGGTGGCATTGTAAAGGCTGCTTATCTGAAAGGAATCTTCTAGCCCAAGTTTCATTTAGTATTCTCCTCACAGTGCACACAAGCCTCTGACTTCTGAAGAAACAACCTCCTGGTAATAGAGAATGTTTTCCCTAACAACTTTCATACCTTTCCCTCTGTCACGAGGCAGGTGTTTGATGGAAAACATAAAAGTGAAATGCTATCTCTGTACATTTTCTCTGCGAAGACAATTCTTGGGCATCTACAAATCAAAGCCAAGCCCGCTTGGATGGCACTGCTAACCATCCATAAGGCATTTGTGACTAGAGTGGAAGAATCACTTCATACACCTGGTGAAACCACATTAATTTTGGCTTAAATGTGCTTTAAGATCTTACATTCTGGGAATATGTATAATCCCTTAAAAAATCATGCCATATTATCTAATCCTATGAGAAATTGATTATGGAGGTTGAGGGTGGAGTAAGAGATTAAAGTTAGTAGAGTTTACTGTGAGACATCCTTTGAATCATAGAAAGAATGGGGTTTTTACATAAATTGGTTGCACTACAATGCTGTGAAAATTTTATATTTTTATGATTCAGTCTCAGGTGAAACAAGGAAGTTAAAAAAAATAAACACACTTTTGCTTTTTAGGTGGAATTCTCTTGGAAAATCTGAGGCTTGAGGCTGCCTGCAATGTCCTTTTACTGGAGTATAATTGCTTTACAATCTTGTGTTAGTTTCTGCTGTACAACAATGTGAATTTAAACAAATTGTTTCTATACTCTAGAGAGCTTGAAGTCCATGGCATGAATGAGAAAATTCAGAGGCAATCAGTACTACGGGGCTTCCTCTGAGGCTCGGCGGTAAAAGAATCCACCTAAAATGTGGGAGCTGCACGAGACATGGGTTCGATCCCTGGGTCGGGAAGATCTCCTGGAGGAGGGCACAGCTACCCTCTCTAGTATTCTTGCCTGAGGAATCCCCTGGACAGAGGCGCCTGGCAGGTTGCAGTCCATAGGCTCACCGAGTCGGACATGACTGAAGCAACTTAGCACAGCACGGCAATCAAATACTACACAAGTCAGAATGAAAACCAGGGCTAGACGGATGGCCACCGATACCAATTGACAATCCAGAGATGGGGTCTAGTGTGTTCATATTTTTCTTTTAATTTTATTTCCTTTTTATTTATAAAACAACATGTGCTATGTTGTGCTTAGTTGCTCAGTCATGTCCAACTCTTTCTGACCACATGGACTGTAGCCCGCATGACTCCTCTGTCCATGGGGCATTCTCCAGGCAAGAATACTGGAGTGGGTTGCCATGCCCTCCTCCAGGTGATCTTGCCAACCCAGGGATAGAATCCATGTCTCCCGCAATGCAGGCAGATTCTTTACTATCTGAACTACCAGGGAAGCCCAAGAATACTGGAGTGGTAGCCTATCCCTTCTTCAGGGGGAACATCCTGACCAACAAATTGAACCGGAGCCTTCTACATTGCAGGCAGATTTTTTACCAGCTGAGTCACCTGGCAAGCCCCATAAGACAACATATCCACTATTTTATCAGTTCAGTTCAGTCGCTCAGTCGTGTCCGACTCTCCGCGACCCCATGAATCACAGCACGCCAGGCCTCCCTGTCCATCACCAACTCCCGGAGTTCACTCAAACTCATGTCCACAGAGTCGGTGATGCCATCCAGCCATCTCATTCTCTGTCGTCCCCTTCTCCTCCCGCCCCCAATCCCTCCCAGCATCAGAATCTTTTCCAGTGAGTCAACTCGTCGCATGAGGTGGCCAAAGTATTGGAGTTTCAGCTTTAGCATCAGTCCTTCCAATGAACATCCAGGATCGATTTCCTTTAGAATGGACTGGTTGGATCTCCTTGCAGTCCAAGGGACTCTCAAGAGTCTTCTCCAACACGGCAGTTCAAAAGCATCAATTCTTTGGCGATCAGCTTTCTTCACAGTCCAACTCTCACATTAATCATATATAACTATCTTAAATTTTGCAATGTTGATTACTAATTATTGAAGTACCACACTTAATTGTACCAACAAGATCTTTATTTGAAATGAATTAAGTGGGAAATCTGAAAACTTTAACCTCTACATCCATGAGAAGCTTAGATACTCTACTATGGAAAAATCGTTTCGATTCACTATCTCCTGGATAGTGAAAATCAGGTATAAAGTTCAATAAGAAATAAAAAACCTCCTGAAATACTCAAATTGCTGTCACATTTCAGGTTTAGACACCTCAACTCCAAACATTTATAACAAATTATTGCAACTAGTAACAAAATCACATTTTGTAGACATTAGGATAAAAGTGAAACACAGAGTCTTATCTTTACATTGACACCTTTTAGCTCACCACTGAGACGAAGTGAATGGTTGGTGAGGACTCAACCACTTTCCCTTCTTGACGATATTGTTGCAAAATATAGGTAGTATTTAACCCCCAGTTTCCTGTTCTTAGAGACTTTATCTTTCTGGATCCTTTGAGAAATAAAGGTGCCACATTTTCCTTGCCCCAGACTGTCTCCTTCTCATGGCCTCTGAATCGCCTTAGGAAGTCTTAAATCACCCATTTGGAATAAATTTTATACCTTAACAAAGAAAAAGATCTTAATTTTATCTATAATTTTAACTGAGGGAGGGAATGGATTCATGAGGCCAGTAATTGAGCCCATGTCATGAAATCTGGACCAGGAATAGAAATGGGAAACTTAACATCAAGGTGAGTGTGAGAAGTGGTTTGTATCATTCTGCTGTGTCAGTTATAGAGTCAGGCCAGCTTCGTGCACACCGGCCCTTCAATGCGCTTTCACTCAGCCCTGCTCTGTCTACATCAAAGAACAAAGACAGGGAGGAAACCACAGAAACATGCTGGTTACATCAGACGTGTTTTTTCCCTTATTTTGAGCTTGTGCCTTTTGAGAAAGCTGAACTTGTTTTTAGATATTAGGATCATAGAGTTCACCTTGTAACCCTGGGTTTTTCAGAGTTGACACTTGAGAATTGAACAAAACATTAAATGATCATTTACTAGCTTATAAATGGCAGCAATGCTAAATATCCATAGTTATTTTTTGTCTATGTTTTGTGATTTGTATGTTAGCTTTTGGCGGGTCTCCATCAAAATAATTCAACATATCATACCAATCTATGGAAAGACTACTCCAAAATGCTATCTCCATAGCTGGTTTACTTATAAAATATCCACTTCAGCATTTCATTCTCTGATCAGCTCAGATACTCTTCCATTCCCACTCCAGCATTTGTGCTCTCTCAGGGGACCTTGAACTAGTTGACTTTTCACTATCAATAATTCCCTTATGCCCTCTCCACTCTCCTTGCCCAGCTTGAAACTGCAGTTAGTAACGATACTCTTTTAAAATTCCACAACCCCCTCCTTGTTCTCTGCCTTTACGGGGTCACCCAGCAAAAGTCAATCACTGTTAAGCCCAACTGTTCACTCCCTTGGGTTTTCACCTAAATGGCTGCAGTATGGACCTGGAGGAAAAGGCACAGTCGTGCAGACCACATGGACTGCTTTCACTGTAAATTCACTCCCACAAACCTCAAGTGGGCCATCAACACTGGTCGACAATCCCACATGCTTCCCTTGTGAAGCTGCTCTTCATAAATTTTCCAATAAAATATGCCCACTCTCAGCTGATGGCCTCCCCTCATACTTCACAGGATACTAAGAGATTCTTATTACTTCAACTTTGCACTCTCCCAGATGAGTATTTTGCACCCGCTTTCTCTACAACTCTGCTATGGTGTCTTCTCTCTCTCAACGCATAGCCAATCATTCTATTTCACACTTTGTGGGAAAAAACATAAACCATGAGCTGGAAACTGCTACATCTTCCCTCCACTCAGTATACTAATCTAAATTCATCTGTATCCACCCTGTATCCATCCTGTGGATGGATCCATCCATCCACAACAATGATGATCCACTCTAGGCTGAGGGTTGCTGACAGAATCAAATAAAAAAAACTTGGAAGACATAATAGAAGAGACTTGGTGTTCACCAAGGCTGAATTCCCAAGCAGAGAACCTTGACCATGTAAAGGCACAGAGATAGGGAAAGCATGATATGTTAGATGAGCTTTAAGTAGTTAATGTGTGTGAAGCTAAGGGTTGAAGATTGGAGTGGGTGAAAGTTCATGGTGAAAAGTAAAACTGGACAAGTGGCAAGATCATGGAAAAATGACTGCACTGTATTAAGTAATTAGATCTGCAAAAAAGTAAAGAAGACTAACTGAAAAGGAACTAACATAGTCTGATTTGCAGCTTGGAAAATGGCTTCAGCAGTAGCATGACCCATGATATGTAGGGGTTGAGAGATGAGAACACAAGTGGGGAATGTTATCAACACATGGAGGAGAAGGTAAGGGTTTGAATGCCAACTGTATCAGTCCTTAAACACTGTTATTATTATTGTTAGTTCATTAATGAGGAAAATGAAGCATAGAGATAAGTAACTTGCCCAGAGACATGTAGTTAGGTCAGAGGCAGAGCTGAGATTCAAGTCCTAATTGAAGGAGTCAACTTCAGTTCTCAACATCTCCTTCCTCTGTTTCCATATATAACTCTTTCCTGTTTTTCTGTTTTCTGCTTAAATAATATCCTGTCCCTCTCCAACACTCTTTCTATAGCAGGGTCTTTAAAATTCATTACAGAAATTTCACCGATGCTTAGAAACTTCCTGACAACTGTGATTATTTATTCCTTTTTATTAGCAAATTTGTATTTTATTAGATTGCTTACTTTTTATTGTCTGTTCCCTTTACTATCTTATAAGCAGGTATTTTATGTAGTGTTTTCCATATCCCACAAGCCTTAGATGTGAATCAAACTCTTGAGGACAGTGCCATGCCATCTTCATTGCATTCCTAATGCCAGCAAAATCTGGGAACCTATGAGAAGTCCCACAGGCATCTTTCAGATGAGCTAACTACTATAGTGAAGTTGGATATAGACTGTAATTGCTTTGGCATATTTGTACCTCAGTATAATTGCATTTAATTAAGTATAATATATTCAGAAAACTGTTCAAACAATAAATGTGACATTCTTTTATAATCTCTGCCAACAAAATAATCAGAGTGAGCTGGAAAAATAAAGCAAAACTAACTATAAAGTACTAATTCTAAGAATTTCTCTAGCACATTTAGATATATTCACTTTATTCACCTGATACTCTCTTAACACTTGCTATGTACCAAGGCCCACATTTAGCACTGGAAACTTTTATATACCAAACATTGTGATAAGTGTTTTGGGAATAATGTCACATTTAGTTTTATAAAAATATGACAGGCTACTATAGCACATCATAGTTATTTATGATCCAACCAGCGTTCAATTACTTTCTTTTTGGAAACATTAACCCATATTTCTTGTACAGAGTTTCACCTTCTTCTTTCTTTATTTGGTTGTTTGTTCAATGCTGATTTCAGCTTTGGGAGCAGTCATGTGACCCAGATATCAGTCAATGAGTGTATTTTATTCATTAACTGTAATGATCATTTTAAGAATGTATATTTGATAGAGTTTAATTAAGCCCATCAATATCAGGCCTGAAACTTTTGTTGAAACTATTGATAAAAGAACACTTGTCTTTCCTGTTCTTGAGCCTACAAGATCATAGGAGCAGCTCAGATCTTCATTTTCCCACAATATGTAGACCCTAGGAATAAATTCAGCAAAGAGGAGGTAAAAGCCAAAAGATGGAGAAAGATTGAAATTTAATGGCATCATTTGAGCCCCTTGATCAAGTTATGCTTGAGACAGGATCTTCTGGAATTTTCAACTCAAAAATTAATACATCTCTTTTTTTCCCCTTAAGTATCTGTTTTGGGTGATCTGTTTTTTGGATCAGAGTCCCAGTTGATATTGGAAGATGTTACAAATTTCATTTTACATGTAAAACAATTCAGGATCAGTATTTAGTAACTTACCTAAGGTTACTTAGCAACCATTTGTCTGAGTCAGAAATTGAACATAGGTTTTTTTCTTCTACTCTGAAGCTTGGTTTTTCAATCAATACACTCTTATAGTTCAATAATGATTTAAAAGCTCATTGTCTAGACAGAGGCTTAAATACATAAAGAACTCACAAAAGTGCAAAGACATACATGGTAAAAGATAGATGAGATGAGCAAGCATCAAGAGATGAGCCAAAAGAGGGAAAGTTCCAGAGAGAAGCTACCTTCATGCAGAGGGTGAGAAGTTCAGTGCAGCTATTGCAAAGGGTGCTGAGGGGAATATTAAGAGAGGATGCCAGAGAGTTAAGTTAGGATCAAATTCTAAAAGGTCTCATGACAAAAATACTGTGCAGAAAAGGGAGAGGGAGGCCAATATGCAAAATTTAGAGTGTTTGATCTATAAACTGCAAAGAATTATGAAACTAAGACTACTGAAAGAAAGGAATTGATTTTTTAACATTCAGCTGAGGTAGATGCATAAATTTATTCTATTTTATTTTCAAAACAGATTAGTTTTGAGAAAATTAACATAATCATAATCTATTTCACAGGATTATTTGGAAGGAAATTCTAGGCACAACTTAACTTATCCTCCAACTTTTATTAATAGAAACAACTTCCCCACATTCACCCGATAATTTAGTGGCAGAGCTAAGATAGAAGCCAAGTCTCCTAACTTTTATTCAATCACTCTTAATAACTGCTATCATGTTGGTTCTTATATTATTCCTTGAGTGATTCTCATCTGGGACGGTAAGTTGGGGTGTGCATGGAGAAGAGTGTGTTGGGATGGGAAAATCATTGCAAGAAATGAGAGAAGCTGATGGAAGTGGGCTATGAAGGTGAAATGTGTGGAAGCAGGAATAAGATTGACCAGTGATGTTAGCTGTAAGGTAAACAGAATCATTGCTGGGCTAGATGAATCACTAGTTGGAATCAAGCTTGTTGAGAGAAATATCAACAACCTCAGATATGCTGATAATACCATTCAAATAGCAGAAAGTGAAGATTAACTAAAGAGTTTCTTGATGAGGGTGAAAGGGGAGAATGAAAAAGCTGCCTTGAAACTCAATATGAAAAAAGGATCATGGCAACCAGTCCCATCACTTAATGGCACATAGAAGGGGAAAATTGAAAACAGTGACAGATTTTATTTTCTTGGGCTCCAAATCACTGTGAACCATGACTGCAGCCATGAAATTGAAAAGACGCCTGCTCCTTGGAAGGAAAGCTATGACAAACCTAAACAGTGTACTAAAAAACAGAGATATCACTTTGCTGACAAAGATCCCTATAGTCAAAGCTGTTTTTCCAGTGGTCATGTATGGATGCGAGTTGGACCATAAAGAAGGCTGAGCACTGAAAAACTGATGCTTTCGAATCGTGTTGTTGGAGAAGACTTGTGAGAGTCCCTTGGACTGCAAGGAGATCAAACCAGTCAGACCTAAAGGAAATCAACCCTGAATGTTCATTTAGGGTTGGAAAAGGACTGATGCTGAAACTAAAGCTCCAATACTTTGGCTATCTTATGCGAAGAACACCTTCATTGAAAAGACCCTGATACTGGGAAAGATAGAAGACAAAAAGAGAAGAGGGCAGCAGAGGATGAGATGGTTAGACAGTATCACTGACTCAATGGACACAAATTTGAGCAAACTCAGGGAAATAATGGATGAAAAAGCCTGGTGTGCTGCAGTCCATGAGGCCGCAAAGAGTCGGACATGGCTTAGTGAGTGAAGAACAGCAACAGCAGCAAACTGGATCAGTGTGCTAGCAGAGAAGGGCTTGAGTTGACTTTTTTTTAGAAGTATTCTTTCAACCCTTTGTGTCTACAGCAGGTTTAAAAAGAAGAAACAGCACACTAAAATTTCATACACAAGTGTTGTTCATTCTCTGAAAGCCTCAAAATACCTATTGCCATTTTCATAGCATGTGTTTCACCTGGTCCTGCTGTCTTTACTGTATCTCTGCTGCTGCTGCTAAGTCGCTTCAGTTGTGTCCGACTCTGTGCGACCCCATAGATGGCAATCCACCAGGCTCCCCCATCCCTGGGATTCTCCAGGCAAGAACACTGGAGTGGGTTGCCATTTCCTCTTCCAAGGCATGAAAGTGAAAAGTGAAAGTGAAGTCGCTCAGTCGTGTGCGACTCTTAGTGACCCCATGGACTGTAGCCCACCAGGCTCCTCTATCCATGGGTTTTCCAGGCAAAAGTACTGGAGTGGGGTGCCATTGCCTTCTCTGAGTGTATCTCTACTCCTGGCAATTGTAAACTATCTTTTCTTTGAATTGCTGAAACTAGCTTTTTCAAAAGAAAGTGTTAACAGCCTTTCTTTGATATTAACCATGTGCATTCTGAAAAGTAAACAGTTGAAAAGGCCACGGTTAACCAATGTGTCATGGCAATGACTGTGCTTCTTGGTAACATTTACCATCATGCTTTCAGTCTGGCTGTGTTTTAAGTAAAGGAGACCTAAAATGCTGTTTCAGGGTAAAAAAGAAATCATTTTGAAGAGGCAGGCATTTACTTGAGAAAGACAAAATATCTTTTACCTAAATATAAGACAACTATAGCTATTTCTGGGTAGTATGGTGAGCATATTAAAGGAGTAAAATTATAATCTACACATTCACAAAATGATCCTAAGGAGCACTTAAAAATTAACTGAGTAAACAGGGACTGAAATAGGTTATAAATAGCAACATTGGTTGACTAAGAGTTATCAGTGCTTTATCTAAGAGAAAACGATGTCATTTAAGAGCTAAAATATGCAAGACCTGTTGAATATTTAGTGCAGGAATTGAGACATTGCCTATCCCTTGACAAGTATATATGGCTAAGAACAAAGTGGCAGAATGAAAAGCTAGAGGGCTATGGTCTAAGAAAATCCAAGAAGGTGTATATTTGGCATTGGTGAGTAGGGCTAAAATGCCATTCCAAAGGGCATAGAGTTTAGTAGAGATGGTAGATTTATTGTGAGCTTCAGTGCATGTATACTGTCACTTGAGTCCTGTCTAACTCTTTGTGACGTTATGGACTGTAGCCTTCCAAGCTCCTCTCTCTGTGGGATTCTCCAGGCAAAATACTTGAGTGGGTTGTCATACCCTCCTCCAAGGGATGCTCCCATCCCAGGGATTGAACCCACAACTCTTATGTCTCCTGCATTGGCAGGGGAGTCCTTTACCATTAGTGCCACTTGGGAAGCTCCATTGTGAACTTGAGCTTAAAGGAAATAATCTGGGGCATGATAGCAAAAACTACTTTTTTGAACTTGAATGGAGATATTAATCTAAATTTATCAGAAAATATTCCATTTTTCACTCTCCATTTTGGAACAATATGCTGATATGCAATATAGTTTTTTTTTTTTGCTAGTAATAGTGTAAACCCACTGTTTTCTTCAAGGTAGGGAAATAAATTGCAAACCTTACACAAAAACTATGAGTATTTTACATTGTAAAACATAGAATAAATTTGTGTTCCTGGAAGTGGATCAAAGGAAAAAGTCTTTAATATTATTATATTTTTATACCTAATGTTTGAGACCTTGATTGAAAATATGATAATGAATTAAATTTTCTTCTAACTAAGAAAAACTAACATATCCTCTGCCTTACCATGATCATTCAAGGATATGGTACTTTATTCAAGCATCCTATGCTTAGTAAGCAACTTGTTCCACAAGATTAATTATGAAAAGATGTTTGATGTCCCACATCTCCAGATTAGTATGACAGGGTATAATAATAAAAAATTTCTTTTTAAATATATAGTGATTAATTGTAGGTAACAGATTGATCCTGATTTCAGCATTTATTTCATATTTGATAGGTTCTATGGTTTGCCACTGGCCATTATCCCAAAGTGTTCAAAGAATTTATCTGTTAGCACAGATTCTAGATTTTTCCTTTCTTATCCCTTCTTTTTGGAGCCAGATTTCCTAGTGATTTTTTTAAGGCCAGTCTGTTATGATACATGAAATGCATTGCATCTTTATTATCCTGGCAATAAAACTCTAATAACATGCATTAAAACCAATTAGTAGACCCAAATATCTTCTGATTTAATGAATGAGAAAAGGAGAATGTACATTTATCTATTTCAGATATTATACATTGAGTTCCAGACTGGGAGACGCCCGTGCCTATGTTGACACAACAGAAATTTGTCAGTCCTTCTCAGAATTTCTCTTTATCTGAAAAGCATTCAGGAACTTTTCCAGCATATGTTATTAAGGAAACATAAAAGGAAGATTAACAAAGCAGATGAAGAGGGGAAATAAATAAACCTGTTGACGAGATGAATTTTATTTCCATCAGCTGGTTATTGGAGCAGGAAACACAGGCTTTTCTAATGAGGCACTGGGCTATGACTGCGATTTTTTTGTCTAAGCTATTTTATAGTGGGTGCTAGGGAGCTTTTCCTGTGGTCATCAAAACAAGAAAATGCACAAGACTTTTAAACCTGTCAAGACCCCAGGAAAGTTATAATGATTGTTCCCAAATTATTTTTTTCCTCTTTGGTAAAGTAGAACTTTAATATAATCAAATGTGTTCACATTACCTCCATAGAGATTTCTGAGCTAACTGAGGAAATTAAACCCTAAAAAGAGATCTGTTATGAAATATATCAAAAGGTTTAAAATGTAGAAGTTAAAGCTTTGCATTTTTACTCAACATTTTTACTTTTTCTCCAAAAGCTCAAGATAACTTGGCGAGTTTTTTAAAAATTATTTTTCTTAAATCAAGAAGTAAGGTATGCATTTTGAAATACCCATTCTTAGAAATAGCTTCCCTGGTGGCTCATATAGTAAAGGATATGCCTGCAATGTGAGAGTCCTGGGTTCAATCCCTGGGTCGGGAAGATTCCCTGGAGAAGGGAATGGCAACCCACTCCAGTATTCTGGCCTAGAGAATTCCATGAACACAGGCTACAGTCTGTGGGGTCTCAAAGACTCAGACATGATTGAATGACTAACACTTTCATTCTTGGAAAGGAGAAAGTTCATTTGGGAGGGATGTACATTTTAAACATTAGAGCAGCTTTCTCAAAATGTACATAACATTATTTGCAGGTATAATTTCATGTATACACATTTTCTAAGTTTGGTCATTCTATACCTATATGATCCATGTTAACAATGAACTGTAATGTTGATCACATTTTATCCTATGATCTATTTTTAGATGCAAATAAATAATGGTATGGACTTTTCTGAGCTTGTAAAGTTTCATAAGAATGCATATAGTCTCACACATATGTGTCAGTTTTTATTGTAGATGGTATAATTTCCCCAATGACTCATACACAGTGTATACTTGTATATTTATGTAACCATGATGCCAGTTTGTGGAATTTAGAGCAGTAGTATTTTATCATACTGGATAGATATTTAAATAAATAATGATCAGATCAATTTAAATTATTTATTTATTAAAATATTTTACATTATTTGGCCAAATGCTTTAAGAACTTCTTTTCCTATGGGCTTCTGAAAAGTAGACATGATCTCTGTTGTTAATGAGATCGCTCTGGATATTTTGACCACTTGAAAATTAATTTCCATCATTGCATTATGTATTCTGTAGCCTGATTTGGTAACTACATACAAAAGCATGAATCATCAACATTAATCTGAAGTATATCAGCATCTGTTCACTATCACATAATTTACAATAGTAAAGTATCATAAATGTCCTCTATGTACACAATATAAGACTTCTTAAATAAATAAGGGGATATCTGAATGATAGAATAGTAAGACTCTGGAGAACTTTCGTAACATGGGGAATGATCAATACAACACTAAATAATAAAGCAGGACACAAATTTACATAACACATAATCATCCCCCTTTTGTTTTTCTTTTGTTACTCTTGTATTCAAAGAAAAATTCCTGGAAGAAATGTTAGTAGTTAAACTCTAGTAACTATTATTATAACCATGATTCTTTTATTTTTAATATATCCTTGTTTTCCAACTATATTTTCTATAAGTATGTACTTAGAAAAATAAACACTATTTAAAAAAACTAATATTAATCGTTGAAAACAAATGGGTGCTCTGTACATCATGGAAGATCACAGATCTCTATTCTTTCCCTTTTATACGACTGTCTTATTTACTAGAAAACACTAATTAAAAAGCAAGGGAAAAAAAGGATTTTGATCAATTCAGTGGAGAAAGAAGAAACTAAACCCAAACATCAAAAAAATACTTTGTGTAGGTAAGAAGCTCAAATGGCTTATCTCCATCAAAAGAAGACACAGACACTAAGCCTTGGTTGTTTATTTTATGCCCCAAATTTAATAGAGCTTTTCAGTTATCGAGTGCTAGATCCTGAAGTTCTGTTAATCATAGGGCCAAATCCACACAAATATGTCAGACTTACTGACTCCACAATTCTGATCTTCTTCCTAGCTTGCTTAATGGATTACCATTGTGTCAATCAGCCTGGTTTAGGTCTTCAGAGTAATATTGTATTCTCCAACTTTCCTATTTTACAGATAATTGACCATTGCCCATAAAATGATTTTCCTTTTCTTTCTATTCCTTTTGTGTTACTCTAGTTCAGTTCAGTTCAGTTCAGTCGCTCAGTCGTGTCTGACTCTTTGCGATCCCATGAATCACAACATGCCAGGCCTCCCTGTCCATCACCAGCTCCCGGAGTTCACTCAAACCCATGTCCATCGAGTCGGTGATGCCATCCAGCCATCTCATTCTCTGTCGTCCCCTTCTCCTCCCGCCCCCAATCCCTCCCAGCATCAGAGTCTTTTCCAGTGACTCAACTCGTCGCATGAGGTGGCCAAAGTATTACAGTTTCAGCTTTAGCATTAGTCCTTCCAATGAACACCCAGGATTGATCTTTAGAATGGACTGGTTTGTTCTCCTTGCAGTCCAAGGGACTCTCAAGAGTCTTCTCCAGCACCACAGTTCAAAAGCATCAATTCTTTGGCGCTCAGCTTTCTTCACAGTCCAACTCTCACATCCATACATGACTACTGGAAAAACCATAGCCTTGACTAGATGGACCTTTGTTGGCAAAGTGATGTCTCTGCTTTTTAATATGCTCTCTAGGTTGGTCATAACTTTCCTTCCAAGGAGTAAGCGTCTTTTAATTTCATGGCTGCAATCAGCATCCGCAGTGATTTTGGAGCCCAAAAAATAAAGTCTGATACTGTTTACACTGTTTCCCCATCTATTTCCCATGAAGTGATGGGACCAGATGACATCTTGTACATTTTTCTTCTTCGCCTCTTTTATCCCCTTGAATCCATCTGGAAGATTACTGCTTGATTAATCTTATTAATATATACTTAATACATTATTTCATGCTCAAAAGTATTAATGGCTCCCCCTAATTACTGAATTAAGTCCAAAGTCTTCAGAATGACTCTCCAGACCTTCTGTAATCTGATCTCAAACAACATTTTCCCCAATATCTCCAATTCTTCTGCTTAAAGATCTGATAACCTGGCCAAACTGCAGTAGGAATAATTTTCCAGATCTGTCAGACTCCTTAGCAAAATGTATGCCACTTCATTTAGTAGCCAGATTAAAATTCTACCTATATTTAAGATCTAGTAAACTGTGAACTCTTAAAGGGTGGCTGTGCTGTGCTTAGTCGCTCAGTCATGTCGGACTCTTTGTGATCCATGGACTGCAGCCCGCCAGGCTCCTCTGTCCTTGGGGATTTTCCCGTCACTAATACAGGAGTGGGTTGCATGCCCTCCTCCAGGGGATCTTCCCAACCCAGGGTAGAACCCAGGTCTCCTGCATTGCAGGTGGATTCTTTACCATCTGAGCCACCAGGGAAATCCTTGAGGGTGGAGGAAATGTATTCAGCTTTGTATCTCAGTGTTGATAGTAGGAACTTACAAGTATTAAGTTATTGTGCTTGTTTGCTAAATAAATGCATCCATTTCAAACCAAACTTCTATCACAGTCTCTTTATCACCCAGAAGTATTCTTTATCCCTCTGAGTACACAGAGGTTTCTGCAGCTCCATTTAAATATAAATCGCACTCCACCTTACGTGTTGTCATGGAAGACTGGAACATTTCCAGCTTATAGGCCTATAATGTGTTCACATTAGGATTTGCTTGCATCTGGCCAGGTCTAGAAGACTGGTATAGATGGACTGCTGGGATCTATTTATAAGAGGGCTCTTGTGAAAAAGAATATAAAGATTCAAAGAACAGGACTCGAAAAATAGGACTTTTATGTTTGGTAGTTATGTTGTGCTAGGTACTTTGAAGAGCCTTCCTGCTGAAAACAACTAATGATGCTGACATACTTATTTTATTTATTTTTAACATAATACTAAGATGACAAAATAACAGTAAATATTCAGAGGACAAAACAAGTGAGTGAAGCTGAGAATTTGGAAAAGAATAATCATTTTATCCTTCAGAGTATGTACTGATTTAAGTGAACCTAGGACTAAGGAAATGGCAACCCATTCCAGTGTTCTTGCCTGGAGAATCCCAGGGAAGGGGGGAGCCTGGTGGGCTTCCGTCTATGGGGTCGCACAGAGTCGGACACGACTGAAGTGACTTAGCAGCAGCAGCAGCAGGACTAAATGTCCACAGTCTCACAGAGCACAAAGACGGAGACAATGTCCAGGGCCTGTCCAAGATAAAGAGTCTAGCAGGACGCTGAGAGGCCCAAGAGCTACTGACCGAGTTTAGTAGTGAACAAGAAACACAATGCCTCTCTCCCAGGGCATTGCAAAGAAAACTGTCTATCATGAATTTTGGCCTTGAGTGAAACAGAAAAGTCTCACCTGAGAATAAGCAATAACAAACTGGTCCCCACAGTATCTTTATTGTGCACTGCATTTGTATTATCTGTATTGTGTATCAGTAAAAATATGGTGGAATGGTACTCTTGTGCCAAACAAAACATCTGCTGACCTAGAGTTCTATACTCAGGGAAAATGTTTTTTACAAGGGTAAAATAAAACAATTTTGCAAGTAGCAGACTCTCACTAAGGGAAGCTAAAAGATATAAACACTTCACGTTTAGAAGGAAAACTCAGAAAGTCTGAGATGTAAAAAGAAATGAAGAATGAAGAAATCTAAACAAATACAAAGTGTATATAACAACTTATACTACATAATGGTTTAAGGGGTTAAAGAAAGGCCAGGAAAAATTAAAATGCTTATAAAGGTAACATGTAAGACAGGAAGGGTGTGGTTTGCTTAAGTGTTCTTGAGTCCTTATATTCCTGTTAAGGATGAAAGTAAATATATTATTTAATACACTAAGTTTTATAAGATAAGCACTTAAAGAATAGAAATAGTTTCTATCATCATATTGTAACCCAGCAGAGTTAAAAAATTAGAATTAAAAAATAGACAGTTTACTTAAAAGAAAGGCTAGGAAAAGAAACAGAAAAGAGAAAACAAAGTACAGTAAAAGAGAATATAATTATGCTCAAATTTATAAATAATTATCTGTAAGCAGACAAAATCATGTAGTTAAAAGTCAAAAAATAACAAAATATAAATGCAAACAGACCACTGTTACTGTCAGCATGAAAGAAAAACAATACAGATTCATGTCAATGTATGGCAAAACCAATACAATAATGTAAAGTAATTAGCCTCCAATTAAAATAATTAAAAAAAACAAAAACAATCCAGCTATATACAGTGATCTTGCCACCTGTCTGGGCCAGCCAGATATGGAGAGAGGGAAAGAAAGCAGCCCCAGAACTTTAGGTCCAACAGAGGATACGATCCTCACAGCTGAAGAAGAAGAAAGGAAGACATCAGATCCGGTGGGCCAGTCACTCGCCAGTTTGAGAGAGCATATATGACATACTGTGAGAATTCCCAGAAGCTTCTGGAAGGATTTTGAGGTGTGACTTGAAGAATACAAAAAACTAGAGGAAAGAGTATAGCCAGAAAAATACTGTTTTATTACTGTTTTTTTCCTAAACACAGGCATTAGAAAGAAAGTAGAATTAAGATGAATAATAGATATTAATGTGGAATTAAAATGAATAAGATATTAATTTTCTGAGGGCAGAGATTATATATTTTATCATAATATTATTTTACATGATATAAAAAATTCATGAATGAATGCAAAAAATCCAACAGTACTCCTAATAAAACAACTTTTAAGTGGATCTGATACTAGATATTAGTGATACCTTATTAGGGATACCAGCTTCCCACGTTGCACTAGTGGTAAAGAACCCATCTGCCAATGCATGAGACATAAGAAATATAGGTTCGATCCCTGGATTGGGAAGATCCTCTGGAGGAGGGCATGGCAACCCACTCCAGTATTCTTGCCTGGAGAATTCCATGGACAGAGGAGCCTGGCATGCTACAGTCTATAGGGTCGCAGAGTCAGACATGACTGAAGCGACTTCATGTACACACATTAAGGATACCATTTTTAAAATTAAAGAAAGCACATGACATTTTTCAGAAAAAAGTGCCATTCTATTAGTCTCCAAATACTCTAGGTGTATCCAAATTTAACTCAGAACCTAATCTAGGACAAGCATGTGGGTTTGGGAAGGAGCCTGTGCAAGTGTGTCCATGAATCTATAAAGAGAATAAGAAACGCATATTAATATATAGAGACAGTAATTTACGTACAGATGGATATCCGCACACACACACACTCTCTCTCTCTCACACACACACGCACACACACACATCTCTCTGGAATCTATAGCAGCCCTAAAAGGCTCTGTCTTTTCAAGCTTGGTGATGCCAGTAGATTCAGTGCCCCAGGTAGTCACTCCTTCTGAATGTTCCTGGCTAAAATGCAGAAATTCTGCAAATTACTTCTGCAATGGGCAATGGAGAGGAAAAACTATGAAATTCAACATAGTAAAATCCAATTTGAATACTGTAAAATGTTTTCTAATAATGGAGTCTGTTAGGTCTTGGAGTAATCTCAGTAGGAGATATAAAGGCTGTATCATAGGAAAGACTTAAAAGTATCAAGGAAAATTTTGATTTCAACTGTTTAAACTGGGCAAACATCTGCAGCAAAGGAAAGATAGAACCTTCAGAACAGTACCAGGATTATGACAGTTGTTGAAAACTCACCTGTGAAAGAGAAAACCTTGCAGTTTACTACTGAGTACTGGAAGGACAAGGGCATTACAGTTTCAAAAGATCATTATTTGCTTTCTTGGGAAAAAAGTCAGTTTAATCTTCACATATGGTTTCCTGAAGTAAACAGTGTGAAACAGGATGACCTGATAAGTGGGAAACAGTGGACACTTATATAGTTAGAGTTTTCCTAACTGTTGCTAGCATCCCATTTAAAGAAAAAGTTCACTTTAAGAATTTTTGCACTTTGACTGTGAATGAAAGGTTTATTAATGACCACACCATGGGTAGACCAAAGTCTTGCTCTTGCTCTATTCTGATTCCGGCTCTTTCCTTCCTAGATTTTGGAGCAATGTGTTCATGTACATAGATAATCACAATCCCATTAGTAAAGAGGAAAGAAAGAAAAGGTTTATTGTACAGAATGGACTTCTCATCAGTGCTGGGGTGGTCCTCTGAGACTTTCATTTCTTTTCTTCGTAAAGGCAGAAAATGAAGTTTAAGTGCCTTCCTGTGTATTTTATTTAAAAATACCAGCCACTCTATTGTTCAGAACTAAGTCCTTTTAATCAAAAACAGCTTCTTATTCCTTAGATACATTCCGTGCATGAGGTAATGAGTGTTTCAGGATCTTAGAAAGACGCTTCATCGTAATTCCTTGGGTTTTTCTATTTCACAGAATTTACTAAGTATTTTGCTATATACCTACAGAGATTTGGTCAAGTTCATGCTTTCCCTTTGAAAGCTATTGAAACTCTTCAGTTGTGAAAACAGCCTAATGAAAGTGGCCTCTTTATTCTCCTCCTGCACTTGCAGACTACTCTGGAATGAATATCTCACATAGGTAGGCATGGCCTCATTGCGTTTGGTGGGTATTTGGGTGGAAATAGAAAAGTCTTGGAGCGAGACAACCAGTCTAGAGGTAAACAGGCTGCTAGTGCTGGCGGCTGTGCTGTGACAGAGAAGACTGCGTTCCCCGCTGTGGTCTCACTTATCAATTTTGACAGGTGACTGTCTTGACTCCCCGGAACATTTATCAAAGAGGACAAATCATGCTGAATGTTAAGTTTTCTACAATGACTTTAGTTGGCAGTTGACTCTAAAGAAAATAGGGCTCATAACCACTTTCACACAGGGAAAGGAGAATAGTCTAAATAATTTTGTTTAATTTTAAAAAGGCCAACTATTTATTTCTTTCAATGTCTACTGTACCATTCTCACCACTTTAGTTCAAGTCCTTTTCTTTTCACACCTGGACTGTAAAAATTTGCTTCTCTTATTTGGGTTTTGTTCCTTCGAATCTGTCCTCCACACTCCTACAAAAATGGATCAATCAGGGAAACCAATCTGACTCCCTCAGGCCTCTTGTAACATGGAAGTGTCTTTCCATTGCCTGTAGTATAAAGTCCAATTTCCTAGTTATGACATAAAGGGTGTTTCCTTACTTGGCCTCTGCATAACTGTTCAGGCTTATGCTGTGTCTTTCTTTACTTCTCAAAGCTTATTCTCCAGTTAGACTGAATGATGTGCAGTCCCTTGAACCTGATGTGTTTGTTGCCTTTACATGTTCTTACTTGCTCTTGCCTTAAACACTGGCTTGTTCAAAACTCTTCTCAGGTACCGTTTCCTCTCTGACCAAAGAGTTAGTCACTGGTTTCTCTGTGCCACTTCTGTATTTTATTGTTATGCATGTATCAAAGTGCTGTAATTATATATATATATCTTCCTATTTCTGTAAGCAGCTTTTGGCAGGAAAGAACTCTCTGCAGGAGGCCCTGTGTCTTGTCACTAACCTCAAACCAGGCACCCCCAGGCCCTACTCATCCCTGGCCAATCACACCTTTTACATCTTTTTATCACACAATACTTTGCCAAACTTGTTAGTTTATCCATAGATTAAGGAATTAGAAATGAAGAATAAGTAACAAAAAGATGGCCAGATCTCTTCCCAAGCTTCCCCTTCAGTAATCTTGAAAACAAGCTGTGAACAAGATAGAATCTAAAGAAAAATCACAAGAAGTCAACAAGCCTGAAACAAGGCTTGCACACAGCAGGGATTGCGATGTCTTTGATCCCCCTATCTTAGTGATTAACTGAGATTAGTTCCTTTTTTTTTCCCTTTAAATGTTTTCATGGCTGAGCAGGATCTTCAGAAGTTGTTTTGGGGAGGCACTGAGTCAATCATCTCCCCAGATTGCCAACATTCTGAGTAAAAGCAATTTTCCTTTCTACCAGCATTTGTCTCTCCCTCATGTATTGGTTTTTGAGTGTTGAGTGGCTGGATCTGGTTTATAAACTGTGAGCTTCTTGATAGAAGATAGTATCTCATTTATTTTTGGCTTACCAATGCACAGCATAGAATCTGAGATATCATATTGATCAAAAATATTTACTTCTGAACTTATCTGAGTCACCATATTTATCAGAAGCTTAAAGGAAAGCATCTTTATATCACAGAAGTGAAAGTCAGTATAAAATCCTTGGATCTAAAAGCATTGAGAACAGATCTATTTTTTAAACAAGTCTTAATTTGGTTATATTTTATAAAAATGAGGGTGATTTTAGGGAGAAAAGGATGTTTCAATAAATGTTAAATCCCAGTTTGTTAACAGCGGTCTACCAATGGAGGTAGTAAGACTCATTTCTTGGATAGTTCCTTGCTGTTATGTGATATTAATGTAAAATTTAATTGAATTCTTAAAGAACACCCTAAGTTTGTTTCTGAAGCTTATCTCAGTGATCTATCTTTGGATGAAGATCAGATGCCTCGTGACCTGCAACCAGGACTAAAAAAAAAAGGACATAATTTAAAGGACTGTATCCAACCTGGATGGAAGGACTTTTTTCAGAAGAAATTACACTACACCAGGATGAGAAGACGACGACATCAGAGGTAGACAGCTTGCCCAAGATGCTGGACCTGATTCGTATGATCATTTATAATGTTTTCTTGACTTCTTAGCCCTCTGCATATAAATCAAATGCTTTTCTACCATAGGCCTGATGCTATGCTAGTTTTAGAAATTAATCCAATTGTCGGGTTTGTAGACATGTAAAAGCTCATTCAGCTTATACAAAAACTCTGTTAGACTTGTGCCATCCTAATGTCCTTAAACCATGGTAACAGTCTGCTTCTAAATTGGAAAATTAAAAACAATAGCTGGAAATCAGAGTCAGGGCTATGGGAAATCCAAGATGGCTGCTTGGCTTTTCCCAGCTACCTGACAAACCTCATTTTTTATTGGATGGGTTAAAGCCTCCCTGGCTACAGGGCCTCCATAATGAAAAATCATGGAATATTAAGTTTTGTAAATTGTTAAATTAAGTTTCTAGTTTTGTTAATGTCTAGTGTTTACTAAGACTCACTGCTGAGACAGTTCCTTGTTACGTGATACTGCTAAAAGATTTAATTAAGTTATTAAAAAGGACACTCTAAGTTAGTTTCTAAGGCTTATCTCAGTAACCAATCTTCAGATAAAGGTCGGATGCTCCATAATGTACAACAAGGAGATTAACACCAGACTATAATCACTTAACGAATGAAGTCAGGTGACTTGGGGTATACCAGGCTTTATCTAATGAAAGTTCTTGACTTATAATTTTTATTTGACTAATAACTGCTAGCTATGGCTATATTATTTTCTATGTCACTTGTTTCACTGAGCCTGTGATATAATGCTGAACTGACAGTTCCATATGAGATCGATAATTGTAATAATCTGACTCTGGGTATGGGAAAAAGCAACAAGAGGAAATATTTTCCTGGACCAGGAGGCTAGTAAGACAGTGGTCCAGAGACTTTTGCTACTTGCAAGGCCTGGTCCAATTTTAGCACACTGAGTGGCCCATCACTTCCCTAGACCTGGGAGTGAGCCTTCCCAGCACCACGGGACACAATGGCCGTGAAATGGTGTCACATGGTCAGATATGTGGTTATGAAGGACCCTGCTGACTGGAAGTTGGTACTTGCCAGCTGCCTCTACAAAGATTACATCATGACCATTGCAAGCCGCTGACCTTCAACACCCCCTGAAAGAAGTTCAGGGTGAAAATCAGGAATGAGGCACTCTGTGCTCTGGAAAAAAAAAAAAAAAACTGGCAGGACAGGCCTTCAGATAGTTAGATCTTTTCAGAAAAAGCTTTTATGAGTTTCAATTCTTGCATCTTCTCATACCTAGAAAAACACTGACGTCATTAATGGTGAAATCTGCTTTGGCTATTAAAAAAAATTTTTTTTTTTACAATTATAAGTCAAAATAGAGTAGCTATGGCTCAGACATCCTGGGAAATAACTATTTCCCAGATATCCTGAAAAATGATATTATGGGTGTGATTTCAGATTAGACGCTGTGACCTAATGTAGAACTTAATGCTCCTGTAATGCATTTTTGCTTCTGTACTTTGCTTGCTGCTCGTAAAACCAAAGTTACTCCATTTTAAGATAAGGTTGTTTTTAAGTAAAGATTCCTAAAATTGTTTTTGAAAAAATAAAATAAAATAAAAAAATATAAATAAATAAATAAAATGGTATCCAGCAGTTGTACTATTAAAAAAATAAAATAAAAGCAAAATTTAATGACATATGAAAAATGTAAAGACCCCATGTTTAATCGTGTATTTTGGGAATACCGTGATCTGTGTTTGCACGAAGGACTGAGGGCATACAGTGCAATTTTATTTTATTTCCTGATTTTTCCAGGTTTACTGGGATATTTGTGCTGCTAAGTCACTTCAGTTGTGTCCGACTGTTGCAACACTATGGTCTGTAGCCTGTCAGGCTTCTCTGTACATGGGAATTCTTCAGGCAAAAGTACTGGAGTGGGTTGCCATGCCCTCCTCCAGGGGAGCTTCTTGCACTGGGAGTTCCTGCACTGTGGTGGATTCTTTACTGCTTACTGAGATATTGTTGACATATAACTTGTATAAATTTAAGGTGTACAATGTGATGATTTGATATATGTATATATTATGAGATAATTACCACTATAAGGATACTTAACACCTTCATTCCTCCATATAATTTACCTTTTTTGTGGGTAGAACACACATTATCTACTCTCTTAACAACTAACAATGGTTGTAGATAATTATCAACACCATTAGATTCTCAGAACTTCATTTTATAGCTGGAAGTTTCTAACCCTTGACCAACATCTCCCTTTTTCCCCCACCTCCCAGCCCCTGGCAGCTACCATTCTTCTCTATTTCTTTGAGTTTGGCTTATTTAGATTACACATATAAGTGAGAACACAATGTTTGACTTTCTCTGTCTGACTTATTTCACTTTGCATAATACCATTAAGGTTGGGGCTTCCCAGGTGACAATAGTGGTAATGAATCCACCTGCCAATGCAGAATACCTAAGAGATGGCAAAATTTCCTTATTTTTATGGCTGAAAAAGACTTCCTTGTGTGTATACACATTTCTTCAATCCATCCATTATTTGATGGGCATTTAGTTTATCTTCATGTTTGGCTATTGTAAATAATGGTACAATGAACATGAGGATGTATATTATATATATATATATATACATATCTTTGGATATATATTCAAAAATAGAATTGCTGGATCATATGACAGTTAAATTTAAACTTTCTGAGGAACCTCCATACTGTTTTCAAAGCTTCTACACAAATTTACATTACTACCAACAGTTATTAAAGTGCAATTTTAAATCATTGACTACAAAGTGTATGAAGTTTTAAAACTAAGGACTGAAATGAGCTTCTGATGATGGACTATTGTGAATTTTTAAAAACCAAGGGAATGCTTAAGTAATTTAGTAAATGTAGACAAAATTCTCTTTAATTTGCCGTAATTTGTTTAGTAACAACATCTAACATTGTGCTAGACCTTTCTATAATATACCACATTGTAATAATTACCAAGTCTTCAAATTTGTTTCTGGTATATATGTTTCAGATCTATCCCTGACTTTCACTTTCCACTGCTACTATTACTACTAGTGCTATCCTTGGGCCTGCATGCATGTTAAGTTGCTTCAGTCAAGTCTAACTCTTCAAAACCCTATGGACTCTAGCCCACCAGGATCCTCTGTCCATGGGATTCTCTAGGCAAGAATACTGGAGTGCACTGCCACTTCCTTCAAGGGATATTCCCAAACCAGAGATAGAACCCACATCTCTTATGTCTCCTGCATTGCAGGCGGGTTCTTTACAACTAGTGCCACCTGGGAAGCCCAGTGTTGTCCTTATTCTAGTCTAAAGAGAAAACTAATATTTCATTTATTTTACTTTTAAAATATATACACACACAAAAAAAATCATCTGACAGATACATATTGAACATATAACTAATTATGAGAGACATGCAGCACAATTTATAATAGCTAGGATATGAAAACAAGCTAAATGTCCAGCAACAAAGGAATGTAAATAAAGAAGATGTGGTAGATATACACAGTGGAATATTACTCAGCCATAAAAAGGAATGGTATTTTCAGAGACATGGATAGACCTAAAGGCTGTCATACAGAGAGAAGTTAGAAAGATGAAAACAAATATATAATTTGCTTATATATGTGATCTAGAAAAATGGTACAGATGAACTTACATGCAAAGCAGAAATAGACATAGATGTAGAAAACAAACATGGATACCAAGCAAGGAAGAAGTGGGTGGGATGAATTGGGAGACTGGGTTTGACACATATACACTACTATGCATTAAAAAAAGATAACTAATGGGAACCTGTCATGTAGCACAGAGAACTCCACTCAATATTCCACCATACACTGATACTAGCATAGCCTAGCATCTACTTTCCTGCTGCAAAACCACAGAATATATAATAAAAGTATATATCGAAAAGAATCACAATAATGCTTTAAAATAAGAAAGGCATATTGGAAACTGTGAGAAATCTCTGAAACAGGAAAAGCAGAAGGGTTCATGTTAAAGCCTAAAGCTCAAAAATGAGAGAGTGAGTTCCAAGGGTTTGATTTTAAAGCAGCACTGAACCAGCTAGACAAGGCAGGGAGCCTCCAGACACACAGGAGGAGTGGTGCACTGCACGCAGCAGGTTCCTCCAGCCCCATTCTCCCTGCCAGCTTAGAACACCAAAAGTCACAGGGCAGCTTGCTTAACCCTCCTCAGACCTCCAAGCAGTAAGGTTGTAGTAGCTCCAAACCTAGATATATAAACCCAATTAAGTCCAGGTGGAACTGTTCTTGGTTTAGGAGGAAAGGCAGTGTGGTATTATAGAAACAAATGAAGAAGAACATCTCAAGAAAATGCACATGGCCAGTAGCACTAAATTTGCAGCTGAAAGATTAGGGAAGTAGAAGGTACACCTGGATTTGGTCATTCTGCTATAACTTGTCATCCTGAAATCACATTTAATAGAATGAGAAATAAATGAGATTTTGAAAAAGTTGCAGAGAGTCAAACCATTCTTTTAAGACGTTGAAGAAAAAGAATAGAGAAGATGAAAGTAAGAGATCCAAACAGGCTCCATTCAAGAGATTTTCTTTTTTTTTTTCTTTTACATAAAGAACTTTTGAATGTGTTTGGGCCTGCTATGACATTCAGAACAGTTCTCCTTGTGTGCAGTTTATAACTCATGTTTCAAGGACTTGACACAGACCCTATCCTCGATAAGAAGTGGAGTCTCTTTTCTTATTGTTCATTTTCTCCTTCTTTCTTAAATATTCTCCACTCAAGGTGATGAAATTGAGACTTGCAATGGTTAAATGATGGAAAATACATATAAATATACACATATGAAATATTTAAATATATACTCTAGTCATTGTACTGTGAGTTCTCATATACTCTCTCATTTAATATTAAGAAATATTTATTGCTAATATTCTCCTCTTTGCAAAGATGAGGAACCTAAAGCAGCAAGAGGTCACACAAGAACTAAGCAGTGGAGTTTGACTTGAGTATACTTCAAGCTGATCCCTAATGTATCCAAATATAATTTTTCCTCCAGTCAGAATGATACAATTAGATCTTCACTTTGTGGGTAATAACATTTTGAAGGATTTTCTTGCATATGAAAGCACAGGTTAGTTATAGGAGACAAAAATGATGATGTAATGAAAGCAATTTATTTTATAGGGTTGGAATATAAGCAAAATAATTTGGGTGTTGAAAATCTAGAATCTTTTTTATGTGATTCATCTGATATTTTTAAGATACTGATCACCTTCATTATTATATTGCATGATTACTATAGTTCTGCATGCGTTCAAGACCTATAAGAAAAGTGACAAGAAATGACCATAAAAATAACTTTTCCATACCTGAGAGAACTACATGAGAGAACATTCAGGTTTCTCTGCTTTTGACAGACATAAAGAATAGAACCTGAATATGGAATGATCAGTCTGGTATTGAGTTGTAATAATGTCAACGTATTTCTTCCTCTGAAAATCAGGCATAAAACTAAAACTAAAAGAGATGGGAATACCAGACCACCTGACCTGCCTCTTGAGAAACCTGTAATGCAGGTCAGGAAGCAACAGTTAGAACTGGCCATGGAACAATTGACTGGTTCCAAATAGGAAAGGGAGTACTTCAAGGTTGTATATTGTCACCCTGCTTATTTAACTTATATGCAGAGTACATCATGAGGATCCCTGGGCTGGAAGAAGCACAAGCTGGAATCAAGATTGCTGGGATAAATATCAATAACCCCAGATATGCAGATGACACCACCCTTATGGCAGAAAGCGAAGAAGAACTAAAGAGTCTCTTGACGAAAGTGAAAGAGGAGAGTGAAAAAGTTGGCTTAAAACTCAACATTCAGAAAACTAAGATCATGGCATCTGGTCCCATCACTTCATGGCAAATAGATGGGGAAACATTGGAAAGAGTGAGAGACTTTATTTTCTTGGGTTTCAAAATCACTGCAGACAGTGACTGCAGCCATGAAATTAAAAGATGCTTGCTCATTGGAAGAAAAGCTATGACCAACCTAGACAGCATATTAAACAGCAGAGACATTACTTTGCCAACAAGGGTCCGTTTAGTCAAAGCTACAGGTTTTCCAGGAGTCAAGTATGGATGTGAGAGTTGGGCTATAAAGAAAACTGAGTGCTGAAGAATTGTTGCTTTTGAACTGTGATGTTGGAGAAGACTCTTGAGAGTCCCTTGGATGGCAAGGAGATCTAACCAGTCCATCCTAAAGTAAATCAGTCTTGAATATTCATTGGAAGGAATGATGGTGAAGCTGAAACTCCAATTCTTTGGCCACCTGATGTGAACAACTGATTCATTTGAAAAGACTCTGATGCTAGGAAAAATTGAAGGTGGGAAGAGAAGGGGATGACACAAGATGAGATATTTGGATGGCATCACCTTTGGGATGGACATAAGTTTGAGTAATTCCAGGAGTTGGTGACTGACAGAGAAGCCTGGCTCACTGCAGTCCATGAGGTCATAAACAGTCAGACATACTGAGCGACTGAAATGAATGAATGAAATTAATATAGAAGAAAGTCAATAATAGGAATTCTGATGGTCACCTCGGATACCTGAAGGAGAAAAACAAAAATTTTGAGCCCCTTTCACTTTCATTTTGGAGGAGAAGGTTTTATTAGTTTCTGTGCATATCAGAAGGAAGTGATAAAATCATTTTTAAAACTATAAATAGTAGTGTTTTCACTTATAGACAGCTTTCTTATTATTTCCCAGCTAAATTCTCTTGTGTTCTTTTTGTTAAAGAACTTAATGAAGAGCTATAATACTTTGAAAGAATTCAAAACTTTTGAACTTTAGAAGAATTTAAAACTTTTGCTTAAAGGGATCCACAATTGCCTTTATTTGGTAGGTGGATGCATGCATGTTCAGTCGCTTCAGTCATGTCCAACTCTTTGAGACCCTATTGACTGTAGCCTTCCAGGCTCCCCTGTCCATGGGATTCTCCAGGCAAGAATACTGGAGTGGGTCGCCATACCCTCCTCCAGGGTATCTTTCTGACCCCGGGATCGAACTCACATCTCTTATGTCTCCTGCATTGGGAGGTGTGTTCTTTACCACTAGTTCCACCTGGGAAGCCCTATTTTAGTAGATATTCATGTATAAATGAATGGAAGAAAACATTCTTTAAGGATTATGAACTCCATGGCTGCAAAAATGTGTAATGGCTGTTTACGGCTCCTCTAGTTACTTATTCCTTCCCTGGTGGCTCAGACAGTAAAGAACCTGCCTGCAATAAAAAAGACTTGGGTTTGATCCCTGGAAGATTGCCTGGAGAAGGGAATGGCAACCCACTCCACCATTCTTGCCCAGAGAATTCCAAGGACAGAGGGACTGTCCCTGTGGTCACAAAGAATTGAACACAACTGAGCAACTAACACCTTCTCTTTCACTAGTCATTTATAAACATCCCCTCAAAACATATTATCCTTCCAGTGGTTATTTAGGAGTTTTAGAGCTCTCTCAGAAGATAAATTACAGGTGATCACCTTTTAGGATGAGTTAGTTTTGATTTGTTTATAAAAGGAAAGTGAAATGTTATACAATCTTGAAAATTATACACTCCAGAAAAGAATCCATACTAGATTACATGCCAAAGGGAATATGAATACTGAAACAAAACAATTAATATCTATTACTTTTATTATTATAGTTTTTCAAAGGAATTCAGATTGGAAAAGAAGAAGCAAAGCTCTCACTGTTTGCAGATGACATGAGCCTCTACATAGAAAATGCTAAACAGGCCATCATAAAATTACTAGAGCTAATCAATGAATATAGTAAAGTTGCAGGATATAAAATTAATAGAAAGAAATCCCTTGCATTCTTATAAACTAACAATGAAAAATCAGAAAGATAAATTAAGGAAATAATCTCATTCACCATTGCAATGAAAAGAATACAATACTTAGGAATAAATTTACCTAAAGAAACAAAAGACCTGTATACAGAAAATTATAAAACACTGATGAAAGAAATCAAAGATGACACAAACAGATGAAGATATATACCATGTTCTTGGACTGTAAGAATCAATATAGTGAAAATGAGTATACTACTCAAAGGAATCTATAGATTCAGTGCGATTCCTATCAAACTACCAATATTTTTCACAGAACTAGAACAAATTATTTCACAATTTGTATGGAAACAAAAAAGACCCTGAATAGTCAAGGCAATCTTGAGAAAGAAGAATGAAATTGGAAAAATCAACCTTTCCTGACTTCAGACCATACTACAAAAGCTAAAGTCATCAAGACAATATGGTACTGGCACAAAGACAGAAACATAGATCAATGGAACAAAATAGAAAGTCCAGAGATAAATCCATACCCCTATGGACACCTTAACTTTGACAAAATATTCAATAGAGAAAAGACATCTCTTCAACAATAGTGCTGGGAAAACTGGTCAACTACATGTAAAAGAATGAATCTAGAACTCTTTCTAACACCATACACAAAAATAGACTCAAAATGGATTAAAGACCTAAATATAATACCAGAAACTATAAAACTCTTAGAGAAAAACGTAGGCAGAATGTTCTCCAACAAAAATCACAGCAAGATCCTCTGTGACCCACCTGCCAGAGTAATGGAAATAAAAAGAAAAATAAACAAATGGGACCTAATTAAACTTAAAAGCTTTTGCACAATAAAGGTAACTATAAGCAAGGCGAAAAGACAGCCCTCAGAATGGGAGAAAATAATAGCAAATGAAACAACTGACAGAGAAATAATCTCTAAAATATACAAGCAGCTCATGAAGCTCAATACCAGGAAAATGAACAGCCCAATCAAAGAGTGGGCAAAAGACCTCAACAGACATTTGTCCAAAGAAGACATTCAGATGATTGATAAACACACAAAAATATGTTCAACATCACTCATTATTAGAGAAATGCAAATCAAAACCACAATGAGTAGCATCTCATACCGGTCAGAATGGCCATCATCAAAAAATCAACAAACAATAAATGCTGGAGAGAGTGTGGAATACACTGTTGGAGGGAATGCAAACTGGTATAGCCACTATGGAGTACAGTGTGGAGATTACCTTAAAAAATGGGAATAGAACTGCCATATGACCCAGCAATCCCACTGCTTGGCATACACCTGAAGGAAACCAGAATTAAAAGAGACATGTACCCCAATGTCCATTGCAGCACTGTTTACAATAGCTAGCACATGGAAGCAACCTAGATGTCCATCAGCAGATACATGGATAAGGAAGTTGTGGTACATATACACAATGGAATATTTCTCAGCTATAAAAAGGAACACAATTGAGTCAGTTCTAATAAGGTGGATGAACCTGGACCCATTATACTGATTGAAGTAAGTCAGAAAGTGAAAGACAAATACTATACATTAATGTATATATATGGAATTTAGAAAGATGGTAATGACAATCCTATATGCAGGGCAGCCAAGGGAACACAGATATAAAGAACAGACTTTTGGACTCAGTGGGAAAAGGCAAGGGTGGGATGATTTGAGAGAATAGCATTCAAACATGTACATTATCACATGTAAAATAAATTACTGGTACAAGTTTGACATATGAAGCAGAGCACCCAAAGCTGGGGCTCTGAGACAACCCAGAAGGATAGGATGGGGAGGGAGATAGGACAGGAGTGGGAGATGGTGGGAACACATGTATATTTGTGGCCAGTTCATGTTGATGTATGGCAAAAACCATCACAATAAATGTAATTATCCTCCAAATAAATTAATTAATTAATTGAAAAAACTAAAAAAAATTTAAAAATATAAGAAAGAAAAAGAGGAAATTTTTGTCCAGCATCTGCTAATAACTAGCTGTGCTAGTTGAATTTTTAACCTTCAAGGTCTTTAGTTTTCTCTGTTAAGTCAGTCAGTTATGCTTCAGCAGCCTTCATATAGTTCAAATTTCACCATGCCAAAGTTCTCTTAATTTTAATTCTCTTCTATCCAAACACAATTTAACTATTCTTTATCAAAATGTGTCTACTTCTATTTTAAAGCTTTGCCTCTATCTCTTATTATGACTTGATTGCTAATGTTAGGTAGGAAGTTAGGCATGAGCAATGGAAGGGTGGCCTAGCTGAAAAGGATGCAAGCTGATCTCTAAAACCCACCCCAGACACGCCCAGGAGAGCTTACAGATAAACTACAAAAATAGCCACAGAGACTTTTCCAACTCCTGTGTATGTGGCCTAGGCACATAGTGAATGCAAACCAGCTACAGGTGCTTCTCCAACTCGGGTACTTGAGCTCTTGATGCACATCTGTGTCCTCAAGTGACCTTAGGCAGTTGGGAACCTATTAAGGATTTGTAAATATTTTTACTTTCAACATAAAGTCAGTGAATAATCAATTCACAAAGGAAGACGGTAAACAGGAAGAACACAAATAATAAAATGACATTAGTAAGTCTTTACCTATTAATCATTATTCTAAATGTGAATGGATTAAATTCTCCAATCAAAAAGCACAGAGTGACTGGACAGATTAATAAAAAAAGACAAGACCCAACTATATGCTGCCCACTTTGAGACTCACTTTGACCTTACGACACATGTATGCTAAAAGTGAGTGGACAGAAAAGATACTTAATGCAAGTAGAAACCAAATGAGAGCAAGGATAGCTATATTTATATCAGAAAAAAAATAGATTGTAAGTCAAAAATCATAACAATATAAAAGCAGGTCATTATACAATGATAAAGGAGTCAATTTGTCAAGAGGATATAACAATTGTAAAAGTATACACATGTAGAATCAGAGTACCTATATATATTTAGCAAACACTAGAAGACCTGAAGGGAAAAATAGAGAACAATACAACGATAATAGAGAGATTCAACACCCCACTTTCAATAATGGATAGATCATCAATAAGAAATCAATAACGAAGCACTGAAAATCAGTAAGGATATACTGAAAATCAATACAGAAATACTGGACTTGAAATACAATTGACCCTTGAACAACAGAGTTTTGAACTACACAGGTGACTTTATATGTGGATTTTTAAAAAATGAATTCATATTACAATGCTCCATAATCCATGGTTGGTTGAATCTATGGCTGTGGAACCATGGACATAGAGGGCTAACTGTAAACTTACATACTTTTTAATAGATTTGATTGCAAGGGACAGTTGCCCTTCTCCCCCAATCTCCCTCATTGTTCAAGGGGCAAATGTATATGTTAGAGCAAATGAACCTGATGAGTAAAGAACATTCAGTCTAGCAGCAGCATCAGAATACATTTCTTCTAAAGCACACACAGAACTTTGTCCATAGTAGATCATATGTCAAATCACAAACCAAGCTTGGCAAATTCAGAAAACTGACATCATATCAAGTATCATTTAAGACCACATGGTGTAAAATTATAAATCAATAATAGGAGGAAAGCTGGAAAATTTACAGATACGTGGAAACTAAAGAACACATGGCTGAACAACTAATAATTATAATAAAAAAAGAGATAAATCAAAAAGTTTCTTGAAACCAAAATGGTAACATAATATGCCCAACCTTAAATGATGGAGCAAAAGTAGTCCTAAGAGGAAAGTTAGAGTGATAAATATTGACATTAAGGAAAAAAAAGAAAAAACTAAAAAAACCACTTAGTTTTACACTTCAATAAACCAGCAAAAGAAGAAAAAGCTAAGCCTAAAGTTAGTAGAAGGAAGACTAGAGCTGGAACAGATAAAATACAGCTAAGAAAAACAAGAAATGATCAGTGAGAGTAGGAGATTGTTTTTTTTTTTTAGAAGATTAAAAATGGAGAAAACTTTAGCTAGACTTAAGAATAAAAGGAAAGAAAACTCAAATCAATAAAGTCAGAAAAGAAAGAGGACACATTATAATTGAGATCACAAAAATACCAAGCATCATAAGAGACTACTATGAACAATGACACTCCACAGACTGGATAGCTTTGAAAACATGGATAAGTTCCTAGAAACCAACCGTCTACCAAGACTTAATCATGAAGATATGGTCTAACAAACCAAATATAAGTAGGAGATTGAATAAGTAATCGAAAACTTCCCAACAAAGAAAAGCCCAGGACCAGACAGTTCTTCTAGTGAATTTTACCAGACATTCAAAGAAAAATTAATGTCAGTATTTCTCAAATTCTTCCAAAAAGTTGAAGAGGACAGAACACTCATTTTACAAGGCCAGAATTACTCTGATACCAAAACCAGATAAAATCATTAAAAAACAAGAAAACTATAAGCAAATATATCTGACGAAGGTAGGCACAAAAATTTCCAACTAAATACTAGTAAACCAAATTCAATAGCACATTAAAAGAAACATATACCATGATCAAGTGGGATTTATATTTGGGATACAAGAATTGTTCAACATATTCACATCTATGATATACCATATTAATAGAATGAAAGATAAAAACCATATGATCATCTCAATATATGCAGAAAAAGCATTAAACAAAATTTAACTTCCTTTCATGATTAAAAACTCTTAACCAATTGAGTTTAAAAGGAATGTACCTCAATACATGCATGCGTGTGTGCTAAATCACTTCAGTCATTTCCAACTCTTTGCAATCCTATGGACTGTAGCCCACCAGGCTCCTCTGTCCTTGGGATTTTCCTGGCAAAAATACTTTTGTGAGGGATGCCATGCTCTCCTCCACGGGTGTCTTCCCGACCCAGGGATCGAACCCACGTCTCTCATGTCTCCTGCATTGGCAGGTGGATTCTTTACCACTAGCAACACCTGGGAAGCCTGTACCTCAACATAATACAGGCCAAATATGACCAGCTTATAGCTAAAATATTCAGTGGTGAAGGGTTGAAAGTTATTCTTCTAAAATCAGGAGCAAGATAAAAGTTCATTCTCTCGTCATTCCTACTTAATATAGCCCTGGTGATCCTAGCAAGAGTAGGCAAAAAGAAGAAATAAAAAGCATCTCACTCAGGAATATAAAAGCTAAGTTGTCTCTGTTTGTAGAAGGCATAGTCTTATGTATAGAAAATCCTAAAGATCCCAACTACAACCATTAGAATTAACCAGTGAATTCAGTAAAATTGCCAGATACAAAATCAACACAGAGTAATCAGTTCCATTTCTACACGTTAACAACGAAATAACTGAAAAAGAAATAAAGCAATCCTATTCACAATAACATCAAAACCAACAAAATTCTTAGGAGTAAATTTGACCAAGAAGATGAAAAATCTTCACACTGAAAACTACAAGATTTTCATGAAAAAAACTGAAAAAGACACAAATAAGTGGAAAAATATCCTTTGATTCCAGATCACAAGATTTAATATTGTTGCATCCATATTATCCAAAACCATATATAAAATTGAATGCAATCCTTGTCAAAATTCCAATGATATTTTTCACAGAAGTAGAAAAAGTTTTAAAATCTATATGGATCTAGAAAAGATTCCAAATAGCCAAATCAATCTTGAGAAAAAAGAACAAAGCTGGAGGCATCACATTTTCCTGATTTCAAATGATATTACAAAGTTATAGTGATCAGATTAGTACGGTGCTGCCATAAAAACAGACACATCGACCAGTGGAACAGAGTGAAGAGCCTATAAATAAATCTAAGCATATATGGTCAACTATTATTTGACACAGAAGCCAAGAATAATCAATAGGAAAAAGATAGCTTCTTCAATAAGTGGTACTGGGAAAACTGGGTAGTCACATGCAAAAGAATGAAATTGGAACCCTATCTTCTACCACTTACAAAAATAAACTTGAAATGGATTAAAGACTTGAATATAAGACCTGAAACCATAAAATACCTAGAAGAAAATGAAGACAAATCTCCCTGACATTGGTCTTGGCAACTGTATTTTAGATATGACACCAAAAGTACAAGCTACAGAAATAATAAGTGAGACTACACCAAACTAAAAAGCTTCAGCACAGTAAAAGAAACAATCAACAGAATAAAGAGCCAATGTACAAAAAGGGAGAAGATATCTGCAAATCACACATCATATAAAGGATTAGTATCCAAAATACATAAAAAACTTATACAATTCAACAGCAAAGACAACAACAATAAAACAACAGCAAAACCCTTATTAAAAATGGGGGTAGGTCTTCCCTGAATGTCCAGTGGTTAAGACTCTGTGCTTCCAGTGCAAGGAACTTGGGTTTGATTCCTGGTGGGGGAAGATACCACATGCCGTTTGGTGTGGCCAAAAAAATAATAAGGGTAGAGGACTTGAATAGACATTTTCCTGAAGAAGAGATACAAATGGCCAACAGCTATATGAAAAGATGCTCACCTTCACTAGTCATCAGGTAAATAAAAATCAAAACCACAATGAAATATCACTTCATACCTGTTAGAATGACTGTCATCAAAAAGACCGATAATAAATGTGTTAGTGAGGATGTGGAGAAAAGGGAACCCTGGTGCACTGTCAACAGGAATGTAAATTGGTTAGCCACTATGAAAAACAATATGGAGTTTCCTCATAAAAATTTAGAAAAGAACAACCAATGATCCAGCAATCCTGTTTCTGGGACTATACCCAAAAGAAACAAAAATAAGATATCAAAGCAGCATCAGCACCCCATGTTCATTGCACCTTTCTTTATTCACAATAGCTAAGACATGGAAACTATCTGCTGCTGCTAAGTCACTTCAGTCGTGTCCGACTCTGTGTGACCCCATAGACGGAAGCCCATCAGGCTCCCCCGTCCCTGGGATTCTCCAGGCAAGAACACTGGAGTGGGTTGCCATTTCCTTCTCCACTGTGTAAAAGTGAAAAGTGAAATTGAAGTCGCTCAGTCGTGTCCAACCCTTAGCGACCCCACGGACTGCAGCCTACCAGGCTCCTCCATCCATGGGATTTTCCAGGCAAGAGTACTGGAGTGGCTTGCCATTGCCTTCTCCCGGAAACTATCTAAGTGTCCATAAGTCCATAAATGAATGAATAAAATGTGATATACAATCATACATACATATGATACACATGAAATATTATTCAGCAATTAGAAGGAAACCCTGCCATTAGCAACTACATTGATGGACCTTGAGGATATCATGCTAAGTGAAATAAGTCAGACAGATAAGACTTAAACTGTGTTCTCATTTATACTTAGGGTTTAAAAAAGCCAAACTCAAAACCAGAGAGTAGAATGGTGGTTTCCAGGGGCTGGAAGTTGTGTGATAAGAGAAGATATTGGTCAAAGGGTACAAACTTCCAGCTATAAAATGAATAACTTCTAGAGATCTAACTTAGAACATGCTGACTATAGTTAACAGTATTGTATTGTAACACAAAAGTTGCTAAGGGAGTAGATCTTAAATGCTCTTACCACACATACAAAAATGGTAATCATGTGAGGGAATGGGTGCATTAACTAATCTTATTGTGCAATCATTTTGCAATATATGCACGAATCAATCATCATGTTCTTTAATTTATACAATGCTATATATCAATTATATTTTATTTATATTTATATATATTTGATTTAAATATATAACAAATATATTTCAATAATGATATTTAAATGTTTATTTTGGACTACAAATACATAGATCAGATTTACCATAATTCTTGGTTCATCTGTATTATACATGCAACAGGCTCCCCGTTACCCATACTATTGAATAAGCTAGATTGCTTAATACATAGTGAATACTGATGGATGCGCCATGTAACTGAACCAGAGCATCACTGATAGCTTACATCTCAGGAAGGAAAGGCAGAACAATCATGCCAATACAAAATACATTTTCTTAACGATTCCAACATATTTTTCAGAGATGATAAACTGGTGGAAGAAAATCCAAACTAGAATTATTTTCTAAAATAAAAATTTTCTAAAGGATAACATTGTATTTTTATTTTTTAAAATGTTTTTTGTGAATTTTTTTTTATTGGAGGCTAATTATTTTACAATATTATATTGGTTGGTTTTGCCATACATTGACATGAATCCACCCCGGGTGTACATGAGTTCCCCTTCCTGAACCCCCCCTCCCACCACCCTCCTCCCTTTATCCTCCCTCTGGGTCATCCCCGCACACCACCTCTGAGCATCCTGTAACATGCATCGACCCTGAACTGTATTTTTAAAAAGCCATTTGTTTCTAGTGCTGCATCTGCCACTTTGAATTGGCAAATGTACATGAGTTAATGTTCTAAACCCTAAAGCCAGAGACAAAGTGGAGAGGTGTACTGCTTGCTCCAAGTGGTACTATAGACCAGACTATCGTACAATCTATACAGACCAGAACAACTACTCATAGAAAATGTGTAGCTTTATGTGTATGTGTTCTTTTTATAAAAACTCATAAAGTGTGGGTTGATATGTTTGAAATATTAAAATATTTATAAAATTTTTAAGGATTTGACTATGCATTTGTCTCACTTTGCTTAAATGTATTTCAAGGAAGAAGTAGATGTTGACAATTCATTCCATAACCAACACTGGTGGCCCCACAGATCTCACATGTGAGGATGCTGTTATTGAAAAGGTAATAAGTCCCTTCAAGAGACAGAGCGAGAACTGGGACCAGACTCCTAGTTTGAATTCCTTCCACTTGATTACATTGCTTCTAAAAGGAACATTAAAATCCTTTCTTTGTCCCTACGTAAACTTCTTTGAAAGCAGAAGTCATCTGAAAATATTGATATGCAAATATTCACCTTAAACACAACCTTTCACAAACACCTTTCACTAATGCAAGAAAATCATCTGAATGTGTATCACTGAGCATCTTCAAACAAAAACTGAATATCAGCATTTGGATAAAATTCATACATGCCGTATAAGGAATCTTCATTTTATATCTAGATTCCTATTCAAAGAAACGTGCCCTTGGTTATACTGTTTAATAACCAATTTGGAAGGTTAAATTTGCTTTTCATTGTTTTCTTAGGAAATTAGGTTTAGTGTTTTCATAATCAGTGAGGCAAAAGACAAATTTTCCTCATATTTGTTTTATGAAATTACATGACCAAATTAACAGCCCAACTAATTTCATTTCTTTCAGTAAGAAATCTAAAAGAATTACAGTAACTTTGATGACTATTTCCAACTTTGTGTCATTTTCTTTCTAGTCATTCATTAAGGAAGACTTTTTTTTTTTAGATAGAGACTCATAACTTAGGAAAATCATTCAATTTAATAAGCATCGGTATTCAAATTGGGAAATTCTGAGTCACCTCTGCTTGGGATATTAGGACAATATAGAATGGGATTACAAAGTCTCAGCCTCCATTAAGGTTCAACAAGTATAAAAACTAGGAAAACCATACAATGTATTGTGCAACAGGACATTTGTGAAAGTGGGAGAGGATGCCATTCATAATTAAATTTGAACAGTAGTCATACATGCAGACAGTTTAGGGCAAACCAGGACATCTGATTATCCTAATAAAAGCTGAGCCCTAGTCCATTCTTTACCTATGTAAATTAGCAGGTCTATTTGCTAGGGTCCTCCAACTTATAAGTTTGGGGTAAAACATGCACATTTTTTTGTTAGAAGGGCATCAGAAAAATCCAAATTTCCTTCTTTTACAACCTGGCACAAGGGTATGTTAGCTGTTTATTCTAACAACTGGATTGTTAGTTGAATTATTATGAGAAAAAAAAAAGGCTTTCACACTTTATTACAAAATTCTCTTCTACTTTGCCTTCATTTTTTTGTTGATGTTTGGTCACTAAGTGAAAGTTGCTCAGTCATGTCTGACTGTTTGCGACCCCATGGACTATACAGTCCATGGAATTCTCCAGGTTAGAATACTGCAGTGGGTAGCCTCTCCCTTCTCCAGGCAATCTTGCCAACCCAGAGATCGAGCCCAAGTCTCCCACATTGCAGGTGGATTCTTTACCAGCTGAGCCACAAGGGAAGCCCGTTTAGTTGTTAAGTCGTGCCCAACTCCATGGGCTGCATGAATTGGCTCAAATCATGTCCACGGAGTCATACTATCCAACCACCTCATCCTCTGTTGCTCCCTTCTCCTCCTGCCCTCAATCTTTCCCAGCATCAGGGTCTTTTCCATTGAGTCGGCCCTTTGCATCAGGTGGCAAAATTATTGGAACTTCAGCTGTAGTATCAGTCCTTCTATTGAATATTCAGGGTCGATTTCCTTTAAAACTTTAGGACTGGTTTGATCTTTCCTTCATTTAACCCTTTGAATGTGTATTCAGGGCTCATAGAATAACACCAGCAGCAATGATCAATACTTTGTTCACTCATCAAATGCAGCTGGGTGGCCTCCATGAACCAGGGCATGTGCTAGACCTTCCAGGTGATATAAAGATAATTAGGAATGGTCACTTCTGTTAAAAACAAAAACCATTTAGAAGAAAAATATAAGTACAAAAATCACTAAAGCCCAGGGAATCATGACAAAAATATTTATGGAATATCATAGGGGAGTTCACTGATGGGAAAGTGATAGAAAGGTGTTTCAGAAGTGAAAAGACCCATAGTAAAGACACAGATAAAGAAAAGCATACTACTAGAGTCTGGAAAAATAGAGAGCAGTGACAGAGTACAAAGGATCTTCAATGCCGCATAGGGTATGTTAGAGTTAATTCAAGGAACAGGGTCCTACAAGATGACAAACAGGGGAGTGATCCAGTAAGAAGTGCATTTGAGAAGGGCTAGTCTGGCAGTGGGGAATAGGATTACAGACTATAGACTGGCCCCAGGAGATCAAGAAGTAGCCTGGAGATAGAGGAATGTCTTAGACAAAGGAGACAGCAGTCATGATATAGGACATATCAGTTCAGTTCAGTTCAGTTCAGTCGCTCAGTCGTGTCCGACTCTCCGCGAATAATCCCCAATATATGACAACTGGCTGGTTTGGCAGCCACGACTAGGATTTTAATGTGATATAACTGATATGGTGGACTGAAGTGAAAATGGTGGTGTCATTACTCGATACTTTGCTGAACCAATGCCTGAGAGAACAGCATTTTATCTTAAATGTTCAGATTAATAAAAATATATTCATACTTCATCTAGATTAGTTTTCAATTCAGTACAATTCCCCAAAGAATGAACTTATTAACATGATTTTTAAATGGATGATTTTATTGCTCAAGAGCTAAGTGGTATGAAGTTATTTTAGATATTTTATTAATAATTCTAAAAAGGACCAAGTGGAAGGGAATAGATTGGTGAACTATAAAGCACCCAGTGAATTTAAAAATTCTGAAGATTCTATACTTTCACACTGCACACTATTTTCTCTGTTCCCTGATGTCTACCACAACTTACAGATAATGTACAGTCTCTTTATGAGTTATGTTTTATACACAAACACACTCTTGCTATCACTGTTTCAAACTTCATAATACATTTCTCAGAGACTGTAAGAGTCAGAGTTGTTTACTTGGGGAGGCTCTCAGTTTTCTGTCCACTGTGGAGTTTTACAAGCTTGCTGAACTATCCCTTGATGAAAAACTTACAAACTGTATATAGGAGTGGATTAGAGAACCTGTCAAATATGAGATTCTATTAGTTTATAAGATGATGACTAGAAGAAATGCATTTTCATGGAGTCAAATAACTATTTCATTGTTCTTTTTGTTTCTCCCTGTTTTAGCCCTTTCCTTAGAAAGGTTTAAGTGAAACAAAAATGGCACTAGGATTAGAACCCCTGATAAAGAACAAATACTTTTATTTATAATAGCCAAGATATGAAAACTATTTATCAATAGATGAACAGATAAAGAAGCTGCAGTATACATATATATGTATGTGCATACAATGAACTATCATTCAGCCATGAGAAAGATGGAAATTCTTTCATTTGTGACATAGAATTAGTTAAATTAACTAGATAGAGAAAAATAAATATGCATGGTATCACTCATGTGGAATCGAAACAAAACAAAATAAAACACAGAAACGGAAAGTAGAAAAAATGGTTGCCAGGGGCTAGGGAGTGAGGTAAATAGGGAGAGGTCAGTAAAACAGTACAAAGTTATAAAGAAACAAGAACAAATACCTATTAAAAAGGGAGAGGATATCCGTTATAACTGCATGGTGGTCTCAAGCTCCTTTCCAATTCCCTAGTACAAAAGGTGGAAAGAGACTGCACCGCTCAAAGGTTGGTTCATGGAGATAGCAATAAGAACCCTCATATAGTCCTTCGTCAAATATTGAGTACCGAATTTGAGACAGGTGATACGATGCAATGATGAACAGGCAGATAAGGCTTCTGCCCTCACAGCATAGAAAGGAGACACATAGCTCTTACACATGTACACTAGGGACATTTTTCTGAAAGCTGGCTCACAAATCATGAATCTGCCCAAAAAGATTTGATTAAAATCTCACTAATGCTTATTATCTTATTAGAAATTTTTTTGAATAAACATGTCCTTGATTCAAAATTCTCTTTTCTTTATGTAAGAGAGAGATTATATACTTAAATTCTCACAAATATTCTGCACATATTCATAGGCATCCAGACCTGGGAAATAAATTTTGCAAAATGACACTTCTCAGCATAGCACAAGGGTTTACTTACGCTTTGCATGAGAATTGCTAAGAGGTAGCTAATTAATATGCTTAATGTTCTTTCTTGTTTATAGCCCAAGTTGGATTTTCAGTTAACATTGTATAGAACTCTGACATGTACCTGTCTTTCTCTCTTTACCACCTGTCCAAGCAAATTCCTAAATGCCCTTTCATAGCGATGATAATGTACACACAAGGGCAACTCTATGAGTACTTAGGCTGTTGGATATGTTTCTTCAGCTTGATTTTAGGGCGAAGAATAACAATTTCAAGTAGCATTTCTAAGTGGTGAAAATCACCAGGCTTAGAAATGGTGCTAAAATTATTTGCTTGCTGTGTCTAACATGATATTTTATACTATCAAAATGTTGCACTTATTAATTTTCTGACTTTCCTCTCTCAACATTGAATTTTGAGAGTTGATTGCAAATGCTGCAGAAAATTCAACATCTTCTCTGCCCTCCTGCAATAGCAAACATATCTTTATTAGGAGTTGGACAAAAGAGCTCTATATTTCTCAAAGCCTTTCCCTTTAAATTATTTCTGGTAGAGGCTAGATGTGAGATCTGCCTGTGACTTGCTAAAGGCTATTTATGATTTATTTCAACCTTTAGCTGGCTCTATGAAAGAAAAAAATGAACAAAGTTGAAAATACAGAAAAAGAGTGCTTAATCCTCAGTGTTATTTCAGTGGAAGTCAGCACCCTGACTCTTACGAGGGCTGCATTGTGTAAATGTTTATATTTTTATTTTTTCCCTCAAAGTTAAAATTAAAATCCTTTATCATTTTTAATTAGAAAACAGTGCTATTGTTTTTGAAAAAAGATCAAATTTCAAGCTGTGAGTCTTTTAATACAGACTGGTCTGCTGAGACTTTTCTGAAGCACTGAGGGGAAATTTAAAACCCAGTCAAATAATTTTCCTGGGCAAAGTGGTGATAGGTCATGGTGAGATGTGGGTGTCATTAAAATTTCATAGAGGTCCCTACCACACCAGAGTCACCATAGCATTGACACACTGAATAGAGTATCTCCATAGAAGTGCTTGCTGTCTATCATAGCTCTGAGGGGAGCAGTTACCAACTTTCTATGCAGTAATCTGCGTGTTAAAGAGTCCCTACATATGTATTTACAAGATATTCAGGTCTGTTTTGGTCTACTGGGTCAAAAATTCACACACTAAAAGTCCCTAAATATGTATTCACAAGATAGATGAGCTTTGGTTCGCTGAGTCGATAGTAAGTAGGCCTTTTATAAAGGTGCCTAAATATTAATAGTTGCATAGTTTGCTTTCAGCAAGTTCAGAAATGCAGTTCTGTACACTTTGTCTTTTAAGAGTAGATTTATAATGCTAGTTTCAGTGGATGCCAGAAGCTGTGTTTCACTCTGGCCTATGATATTTTGCTTTTAGAAAGTCAGAAGAAAGCCCCCCAGAGCACAGACTATTAAAGCTACAAGAGGAGATATGGAAGCATGGACACACAGGCAGAGCCTCAGGGCAGGGTGAATGCTGCCCTTCCAGACCATATCTTACCACTGCCTCTGTCATCAGCCAAGTCCCATCCCCCCTTTTTCCTCCCACTGCTAGGCTGGAGACTACTTGCCCACCTTCAAGTTCATTCCAGCAGCAGAGGGATCCTGTGAGGACTGCAGAACCCAGCCAGGCTCTCCTTCAGCTACTTTGCATTTCATCGTAAAAGCCAAAGGTCCCTCAAGATATGCCCCTACTCATTCCGAGTTTGCCTCCTACTGCTGCCTGTCTGTCCTCCTTGCCTGGTCCCCAGAGCACACTGGCCTCTGCTGTACCTGGGCACATCCCGGAGTGGTCCTGCTTTCGGCCCTTTGTATCCTTGCTCGCCCTCTGCTGTATCTGGAAGGCTGCTCTCTCAGAATCCACACTGCTAGTTCTCTGCAGGCCTCTTAAGAGAGCAGCCCTCCCTGAGCACCTGTATAAGAGAGCAACACTTCATCCCAACACCATGCATTTCCTCCCTCTGTTACCCACGCTGCTTGTTCTCCACTAGGACTTAAGCACCATCTGATACAATGCAACTTCACTTGTTTTCTGCCCATCTCTGTCCCGTAAAGGTTAAGCTCCACCGGAGTAAAGGCTTTATCAATCCTAAATAAAAACCTGACATCTTTTTTAACTGCTCATTAAATATTTATGGTACAACTGAACAAAAGTAGAAGAAAAGGAGTCATATCTCTACTTTCCCAACTGCCTATCAATGTGTTTTCATTTTTAAGCTGAAGAAGAATGAATCTCTCTTTCTGAGATGAAGTCCTTTGTTTGGCCATTAGACCTCAGGTTCCCATAATACACTCTGAGTGGCATAAAACTGGTCCTTCTTGAAGGACCATGGCATTCACTGCATCCCCCCAGCTTCTGAGTTATAACAGAGTTCCTGGAGAAACTGGGATCATCTGAGCTAGTCACAGAAACACTTGACCGGTCTGCTTCTAAGTGTAATAGTGTGTAAAGGCAGCATTTCTAAATCTCCCCCCACTTCATGTGGTGAGCACAATCAGCTCTGGTGAAAGCAGTGGGCTCACTAGGTCTCATAGTCCCATCTGATGCAATCAAGAGGGATGGTGTGTGACAGTGCCACGCTAGTGTAACAGACAGGTGTACTGAGTAGAGTCACTCTCTTCTAAAGTTGGTCCATTCTCCTTGGGTCTTCCCCAGTGCCTCCACTCCCCCATTAGCCATGCAGATATTCTCAAATGTACTCTTCCTCATGACTGAAGCCTGTCACAGTAACTTATTCCTTATTTAAATTTCACAGGAACATTCTTTATTTCAATAACTCAGAAAGGTGCCTTCGGCAAGAGAATCACAGCTGACAGCCAAGTAATGACTGTGGAGTAATCACAGCCAAGGATGCTGTGATTAGTTCAGATTACAGGCTACAGAAGACCTGTCTGAGCATTTACCACTGTCATCACACTAATGTCGGCCTCTATTAGGGGTTGACATTGGTTGGAAAAGAGGATGTGGTTCAGCTAGAGTAAGCACTAGAGAATTTGCCTGTATTGTAATAGTCAATGACATGCTAATTAATGAAAATAATTTTTACTGTGACTCTGCTTAGCCTAAGCAAGTCTCTCTCTCATGCCTTCCCCTAGCACACAGATGTATTTTAATAAAGCTTTAAGGCACAAACTAAATAAAAAGTTGAAGTGATCTAGATAATTCCATTCCCCAAACCCAAAGCAATTAATTAACTGAAAGACATCGTTTAATCTTGAATTATTTGGATAAGTGACTCAACTTTGTAATTTATTTTGCATGAATAGGCAAAACTTAACGGATATTTCAGTGTATACCAGTACTTAAGAGGATTTATAAAACTTTTCAATCAAATTAATGGAGAAGAGGGGATAAGTAATTAATATGAACAAAAACGACAAAACCATTTACTCAGATATTGGGTATCATTGCACACTGTTCCGAATTCTGGCTGAAAAGAAATAATGATTTCTGTAATCCCCAGCAATGACTTTTGGAGGGAGATTTCAAATAAATGTCTATTTGCTTTAGGTGAGCTTCACTGAATTGGCCTTATTTAATTTCAGATCCTCCTAAGGGAAGAGATTTCAGGATTTCCTGGTTGTAAAATGGAAGAGGACATTTTGCTGAACTTGTATGACATCATCTAAAGCATTAAAAGGGCAGATAATCATGACTTCTTTGCCTGTTTACCAAAGCTTCTTTATGTCCTCAATCTACTTCATTTCCAAATGTCAGAGGAGTCTGAAACCTTTCAAAGATTTATAGATGGCAGAAACAGAGGAAATATTAGGATGAATCCTTTAACTTCTGTGAAAACTTTTAAGTAATTAATAGATGGGCTTTCAAAATTATTTCATATCACAGTACACACACTCTAACATGTACTATGTGAAGGTTAAACATGGTTTAACAACAAAGGACATGAGCTCATCTCTCTTTCTAGAAAGTCAGGGAAAATATTCTTTAAAGTACCTGAGTCATAAATAAAAAGAATATTGAGTTTGTGAAGGGAAATATAAATAATATAAAATTTAGTTTATCAATTAAAATAAAAATACTATAGATTGAATAAAAATAGTAAACACAGTCATGGTTTATATAATTTCCTTCCAAACTCTACTTGAAATTCTCTTATATTACAAAAAGAAGGAAAAAATGTAGTTTCCATAATACTATTTATACAAAGCAACAAAAATGTGAGCAAATTATTTTCAGGTTTATATTATCAAAATGTTTTCCAATATACTTAAAATGCTAGATACCAAATAGCTAAAATAAATATTTAAAACTCTTGGTTTAGATATATAATGGATAAAATATTTTTCATAGAAATAAATTAATTTTTTCTTTGTTATGCAAAATCCCTCAACCATAACTTCATGGAGAAGTGTGAAGGGGTGTGAAAATGATCTTACCTCATATTCAAAGTCCTCTGTTCTGTCTGCATCAGCAGGCAAGCTGGAAAGATACTCATTGTCCTCATAAAATTCATGCTCCATCGGATGGAGAGAATGGCAGCTGTGGGGAATGTAGCAATATGATAGAAATGGATCAAAAGGGCTGTTCTCAAGATTAAAAAATGACATTAGAATTTCACTTTAGTTTTCTCTGCTCGCCAATAAGACCTATAGTGATCTAGCCTTTAAATGAACTACAGCTCAGAAAGAACAATTGCTTTTCTTTCTCCCCCTATATGAAATCTATCAATTTGATTTTCTGAGAGAATACCAAGATAATGGCTCATTGTCAGAGCTTCATTTTGTGAAGGGGCAGATGTGTGCTCTATCCTGGCAATGGTGCCACATTAATACTCTGGCTGCCTTCCATTCCATCCAATGGACTTGATACATACAGGGGTGTGTGACTTTTGAGACTGCAGTCTACCCAAAGGTGGGTACTTTGTAACAAAGTACTACCAATTTCATAATTACAGCCTCAACTGTTTCTGAAATTTGCTTTTAAAAGCTCATACAGTCAGTCTTCTGAATGTATGCGTTCTGTGTTTTTATTCAATTAACCGTGGATCAAAAAATCAAATCTGAAGTTGGTTGAATTCTTGGATGCAGAATCCACAGATGTGGGAATAAAGTGGGAATTGTATTTTTCAGTCTGTAAATTGGCTCAGAGGTTAAAGCGTCTGTCTCCAATACGGGAGACCCGGGTTCGATCCCTGGGTCGGGAAGATCCCCTGGAGAAGGAAACGGTAACCCACTCCAGTATTCTCGCCTGGAGAATCCCATGGACGGAGAAGCCTGGTAGGCTACAGTCCACGGGGTCGCAAAGAGTCGGACACGACTGAGCGACGGAACGGAACGGAAATTGTACTCACGTTGCCTCCGTTTCTTGAGACTTTCTTCCTCATTCTCCCTCATAACCCACATACACAAACATTAAAGAATGTTCATGGTGATAACTCACTGGAAACTCCTATAAACCATAGAGTTTCATAATCCTTTTAGAAAACATCTGGGGACAGAGAGAACTGATAAAGTAAAGGAAATGAAGGGGTTCCAGGGCACTGTGTATTACTTTTATGTATTCATTAACTTTTAGGAAATGTTATAAATAATTCATAGAAGTGCTTTCAAATTACTATGTGCCGTGATGTATACATTACACAGTATGAAAGTTGTGTGTGTGCTCAGTTGCTTGGTTGTGTCCTACTTTTTGTAACCTTTTGGACTGTAGCCTACCAGGCTCCTCTGCCCATGGGATTTTCTAGGCAAGAATACTGGAATAAGGTGTCACTTCCTCATCCAAGGGATCTTCCTGACTCAGGGATAGAGTCCACATCTTTTGCATCTCCTGCATTGGCAGGTGTATTCTTTACCACTGGCACCATCTGGGAAGCCCAATGTGAAAGCTAAGCACAGTTTAGCAGCAAAGGGCATGAGGTTCACTATGAGAATTTCTAAGTCAGTGATAAAAGCCTATGTGAAATTAACCAAGTTGGCTTCAGGAAAGGCCTCTAAGCCCATTTTGAACATTATGACAAAAATAAACTTAGAAGTATAAATTAGTCCCCTTATCTATTAATAGCTGAAAGGCTGCAGAGATCCATCCTGGTACCTCACAGGATCAGTGTAAATACTCTACAAGCCTCTTCTTGCTGCTGCTGCTAAGTCGCTTCAGTAGTGTCTGACTCTGTGCGACCCCATAGATGGCAATCCACCAGGCTCCCCCAGCCCTGGGATTCTCCAGGCAAGAACACTGGAGTGGGTTGCCATTTCCTTCTCCAATGCATGAAAGTGAAAAGTGAAAGTGATGTCGCTCAGTCATGTCTGATTCTTAGCGACCCCATGGACTGCAGCCTACCAGGCTCCTCCATCTATGGGAGTTTCCAGGCAAGAGTACTGGAGTGGGTTGCCATTGCCTTCTCCGAGCCTCTTCTTCAGGTCAGTTCAGTTCAGTTCAGTCGCTCAGTCGTGTCCGACTCTTTGCGACCCAATGAATCACAGCATGCCAGGCCTCCCTGGCCATCACCAACTCCCGGAGTTCACTCAAACTCAGGTCCATCAAGTCGGTGATGCCATCCAGCCATCTCATTCTCTCTCATCCCCGTCTCCTCCCACCCCAATCCCTCCTAGCATCAGACTCTTTTCCAGTGAGTCAACTCGTCGTATGAGGTGGCCAAAGCATTGGAGTTTCAGCTTTAGCATCAGTCCTTCCTATGAACACCCAGGATTGATCTCCTTTAGAATGGACTGGTTGGATCTCTTTGAGCCTCTTCTTACTGTCCTCTAATTTGGGCCCAAATAGCAAAAGCAGTGCAGGCAGCATCTTGCTTGCTGTTCTAAGAGCTTAAACCTGGACTGGTTTTGAGAAGTCCATTCCCGCTGCTTAAACATCATAACCTGCTGTTTGGAGCAGCAGATGTGTTTTCCTGGTCCTTGAATTATTAAAAAAGGAGGCCTGCTGTGAAGGACACCTTACTGATACTTTAGTAAGCATTTACTGAGTATCTACAAGATGCCAGGCCCTATGCCAATTGCTGGAAATTGTTTGGGCACAAAATCCAATTCTTGTCCTATTAATTGGATAGAGCAGCAAAGTGGGGGTTTTAATGCAGTGTGATAATTAAGGGGAAAATAGAGAAGCTATGAGAGCACCTACCAAGGGGTCAAATGCCTTAGGTTCAGAAGCCTGACCCTATCCCTTCCTTTTGTGTGACCTTGCCAAATTCCTTAACATTGTTTTCCTCATCTATGACATGGGCATGGTAATAATACAATGTGCTCACTCAGGAGATATTTTATGAGGAATATTACCTAAAACATGTTAAGTTAGCTAATAAATGTTAACTATTATTCATTCAAGAAAGTATTTATTGGATGGCTACTCTGCATCACGCTGTACAAATGAATATTATTTGTTCTTTTGTGTGTTTTTCATTTCCCCTCTAAAATAAAAGCTCCAGGAGGTAGCGGCTTTGTTTTTGTTACCAGTTTTCTGCCCAGTATCGAGTTCTAGTGCCTGACACAAGGGGCTATTTAATAAGAAAGGGATACATGGCTAGAATCGTAGGTCAGCAGACAGAGGCCCTGCCCTCCTAGAAGCGCAAGGTTTCTAGGAGTGGTGCAGATGATGCACACTGAAATTGCTTAGGGAGATTTCTGAAAAATTCCAATGCCTATATTTGGCCTGAAGATTCATGGGGTCGCGGAGAGTCGGACACGACTGAGTGACTGAACTGAACTGAACTGAAGATTGATCCAGGCACTGTATTTACTCTGCTTTTCAAAGTTCCCAAGCGACTTCAATGTGCACATGTGAATCACTGAGATGGACTTAATAGAACACATTAATGGGCAGGCAGGTGTCATGACCAGGTCTGCATTTTACTAAATGGAACACGGATTGTAACAGGCAATGAAAATGCAGGCAACAGAGACTTCTGTTCTTATATAACAAGCTCTCAATCATTTTTGAATATTTGCTTAAAAACTCACAGAACAAAATGTGTGGGGCCAAACAGACTTCCAAAACTGCACAGGTAGGATTATTTGAGTAAAATAGCTGTAACGGCCTTTAACTCAGGTAAAAACTAGGAAGAAATATTCGTTCAATAGTTCTTTATTTTGTAGCTCTATAAACTTTCTCTCAGACCACCAGGACCTTTGGTTTACATCTCAATATATCGGGTAATTGCTTCCTGCAGAGAATTGCACCTTAATAAAGTGAATTTCCTAGCTTCTCCTTTAAAAAAGAGAAAAAAGAGAGAACAAGAAAGAGAGGCAACCCACAAAGAACAGAGTGCCAACATGCTGCTTCTGCGTCTGTCTTAATAAGGTTTTTGGCAACTTCAGTGAGAAAATCTATTTCCCTGACCAGTGCTTGTGAGCTGTGCGAGGTTTGTGATGACTGAAAATATGAAGATGAGCTAATCAGAGCCGGTCTCTCTCACTCCATCTCAGCAAGTGGGATTCCTGAGCTGAAACAATCAGGAAAGGGAGGGGCAGGACAGCTAAGAACTTTGTATGGAGACACAGTGACAGATATTTTCCACACAGAACTGAAGCTTGTCTCTGGAACTGCCAACTTGCTACAGAGCCTGATTCTTTCCAACATCTACTTTCAGTGACAAATGACAACAAATAAGGCTCTAGCATAAATGACAGAAAAATACCTGTCTGAGAGCAGAAATGGACAGATGTCGGGCACTGGAGGGGTGGGTGGCCTAAGTTTGGCCAGGGCCATTATATGTTCAAAGGTGATGTCCGTCTGAGTGCTGGCATTCATGAGTCGCACTTCTGGGGCTGTCCCATAGGCTGGTTTACTGAGAGGTGTTCGCCTTAGCACCTGGACCACAATAGGCTCCTTGGCATTTCGAAAAGCTTCCACTGCCTCTTCATGGGTAGCCTTTGAGAGATCCTTCCCATTGACCTGCAAAGATAAAAGGGCATTGCTTATCTCAGAGGAAAGAACAGAGAGACTGTCATGATAGATTAATAAAAGGTGGGCAGGGGAGGTTTAAACAAGCTCTGCGATGAATTTTGTGAAGGAATGTTTAATCAGACGTTGACATCAACAGGAGAAAGTGATGGAAACTAGGAAAACAGTTATTTCTTATATCTTTACAAAGCACACCATCAGAATTATTAGTAAAGATTTCAAACCTTAAGCAACACATAAGCCTCAGAAAATGATTAAAATCTTCAGCGAGGTAGAAATGGTAATTATATCTTTTTTAAAAAATGATATATCAATCTTTTGGTGTAATTTTCAATATTTAATTAGTCTTGTGGTTGTTTGGTCTCTAAGCCATGTCTGAGTCTTGCAACCCCATGGACTGTAGCCTGCCAGGCTCTTCTGTCCATGGGATTTCCCAAGCAAGAATACCGGAGTGGGTTGCCATTTTCTTCTCCAGGATCTTCCGACCGAGGGATCAAATCCACGTCTATTGCATTGGCAGGTGGATTCTTTACCACTGAGTCACCAGGGAAGCCCCTAATTAGTCTTACTGACTTGAAATATAATTTCTATCAGGTTTGTTTTATAGTCATCATTTTTTTCCAAGACCATGTTATTGCTCATGTGTATGTTATCCTAAGTCCTTGCCATTCACAGCATGATTTGTGGACCAGCAGCATAAGAGATTAGAAATGCAGAATCCCTGGCCATACCCCAGACCTGCTAAATGAGAACTGGCATTTTAACAAGATTCCAGCTGATTTACATACACAAGAAAGGAGCACTGCTCTAAAACACCTCTGAGAGAGCATGCCATGTCCCTTTGCCTCCTCACCTGTATTCATCTGTACTAATTTATGACTCTCCAATGTAGCCTAGACATAACAGAGGAAGAGGGGATGTTTGCGTTTTCCTTCCATCACTGCTTCTCAGTTGGGCCGACCATTGGCATTTGGGAGATAAAAATTTTTCTTTTAATGACTTTCTCATGCCTACTTTTAAAGGACCAATGATGTTTCCCCACCTTTGTGGCACCCAAAACACCCACAGGCTTTTCTGATTACCCTCTTGAGAGGTGGTACAGAGACTGCTTTCAAACTGTCATCAATTTATTCCCCTAACGTGGGTTCTAATAACACAGCCTCTTAGTGGAAGTTGTGTTTTCATAAACAGCTATTGAATCCTAAAAGAAAGTAAAAACTCCCACCCCAAATGAACCAATAATGTTGACTTTTGCAAATAGGAAGAGATACTTAGGAGTACAGTACTGTGCTCAAAACCTCTGAAATGATATCATTTCTGGACAACTAAACCACCCATTTGCTGGTGAGGCTCTAATAACTGCTGCTGCTGCTAAGCTGCTAAGTCACTTCAGTCATGTCCGACCCTGTGCGACCCCATAGACGACAGCCCACCAGGCTCCCCCATCCCTGGGATTCTCCAGGCAAGAACACTGGAGTGGGTTGCCATTTCCTTCTCCAATGCATAAGAGTGAAAAGAGAAAGTGAAGTCGCTCAGTCATGTCTGACTCTTCATGACCCCATGGACTGCAGCCCACCAGGCTCCTCCATCCATGGGGTTTTCCAGGCAAGAGTACTGGAGTGGGGTGCCATTGCCTAATAACTGCTATGCACCAGCAAATCTTTAGAGATCCCTGGAAGCCTTCAAAAGACACAAAGGGAATCACTGAGTCACAGCCAGCGGGAGACTGCTGACATTCAAATGAGCACACTGTCTCGCCCTAAGTAGAGAAAGAATTTGCATGCTCAGAGCAAATGTGCGACATTTTGGGGTAAGTGATACAGTGCCAGGTGGAAATTATCATGTCATGTAAATATAGGCTTAATGACCTGGACGAGCTAATTTACTCAATTGACCCTGAAAAAGTTAATGTGCCTTCAGAAACTGAGCAATTAAGTTTCCTCACCAGCACCATATGACCCAGTACAGTTCTTGAATAACTAGTAAGAAACTTCAGTTGGAGATTTGGGTGTTTACCTACCAAGGTGCATAGTCATTAATTTTCTCCATGAGCTACAACATTACCACTGAGTTTTCCCTAGTATAACTTTGGAATGGCTTGATGACTTTGCGCATATGGGGCAAGGTGAACACAGTACACCTACTCACTGGCACTCATTCTTTTAGCACTTTCAGATGACAGGCACTCTGGAGAGGCCACTACTCCTGAAGACCTGTAGTCAGCAAATGGTAAGAGAAGTTCCAGGGTAGAAAAGTACAAACTGAAATCTGGCTTCTTGTGTTGAACAGCATCATCCTCTGTCTCTTCTTATGGTCTGTGTTTACTAACTCCAGAATTATGGAAGGTGATCCAGTGGTAGACAGACTGTTTCATCATAATCTACGTGGTATGGAAGAATTGCCCTTTTATCCACACATTTCCTGCTTCATGGTGTCCCTTCAACTGAGTGAATATTCATTTACGCAAGATTTCATACCTTTACCTCTCTGAAAAGAACTCTTGGTCATAATCTATTATCAGCTATTTAAAACCTACTGGAACAATGTCAACAATGCTATCTTTTCCTATAAGCATTTTATCTAGGGTAAGTCCTAACAATAGCAGAATGAAAGTGTTCTTTTTGAAGGAACTTTAAACATTATCTGAAGGTAAATGGAAAGTAATTTGTGGCCATGGTTTCTTCCAGTCATACATGAAATCCTGCGTGTGTGTGTGCAAAGTCATTTCAGTCGTGTCCAATTCTTTGCAACTCTATGGACCATAGCCTGCCAGGTTCCTCTGTCTATGGGATTCTCCATGCAAGAATACTTGTGTGGGTTGCCATGCCCTCCTCCAGAGGATCTTCCTAACCCAGGGATTGAACCCTCATCCCTTATGTCTTCTACATTGACAGTAGGTTCTTTGCCACTAGCACCACCTGGGAAGTCCACACGCTTCTGCTGCTGCTGCTAAGTCGCTTCAGTCGTGTCCGACTCTGTGTGACCCCATAGACAGCAGCCCACCAGGCTCCTCCATCCCTAGGGTTCTCCAGAAAGAATACTGGAGTGGATTGCCATTTCCTTCTCCAATGCATGCATGCATGCTAAGTTGCTTCAGTTGTGTCCAATTCTGTGCGACCCCACAGACAGCAGCTCACCAGGCTCCTCTGTCCACAGGATTCTCTAGGCAAGAACATTGGAGTAGGTTGCCATTTCCTTCTCCAGGGAAGGCCCACATGAAATCCTACTAATGCATAAATTATATGTTATTAAATAGTGAAGAAATGCCATTATTCTATTTCTTCCCCAAGGTGGCTCAGTAACCTGCCTACAATCTAGTCTTGAGACTCCTTTGTTTCTTACTTGTTTTAGTGATCTTCAAAGAAAGTATAATTTTTAAAAAGTAAGTTCCTTAATGATAAGGATTATTTATATTATGCTCCTATAAGTGAAGTAAGATCATTTTTGCAAAGTTCAGAAAAGTATAAAAAAAATTTGCAGAAACAAAAATTTCCTGGAGAGTATTTTAGCCTGTGAAATTCTTAGTTCTTATCGTAATACTTAGTATATACAGACAATGTTAGCATTCATATAGCAAGATCAATAGCTATTGATTCCAAGACCTGTACATTCATTCATTTACAACCATGGCATTTATATGCAAAATTAATTTTTTGCTTTAAGGACAGTTGAATATAATCTTAAAAAAGGACAGTCAATATAATCTCAAATATCTTACTTCCCTATTGGGAATGCTCTTTTCTTCTAGTTATCATGCAGCTGACCCCTATTTTCATAAGCTATTTAATATCTCTCAAAGTAAAGAAGTCTATGACCTTTAAAAGCTCAGTATACTGCCCCGTGTGATCCCTTAGAAAATGTAAGCACTGATGATACGAAACACTCTTTTTTTCACTTCACTTGAAGTTCATCAACATACTGTTAGCCTACCAAAAGGTCACCGTAAGTTATGCCTTTCACAATAGAGAAAAGAAGAGTTTAATTGGGATTTTCTGGCAGTTGCTTTACTCAGTTATCATTACAGCTAGGGAGAAGAATAATTTTGAAAGAATATCTGAAATTTTAATCCTATAGAAAGTTTTGAAGTAAATTAACAAATAAATTAATAGCAAAACTGTATTTTCCATGTGGTTAGATCCTAAACAAACAAGATATTTGGTATTTCATAGTGCCATATTGTTATCCTTTTATTTCTGTTCCATCATATTCTTTCCTTCCCCTCCTTCACTATTTCTTCCCACTTCCTCTCTCTCTACCTCAGTCTTGGTTTTGTATGGACAATATATGAGAAACGAAATTGGAGAAGGAAAAATCAGCTATTAATGGCATTCCAGTTAATATAGGTAGTAAAGAGTGCTGATCCAAACTGTTCTAGGTGCCTAATCAATGGAAGCAAAAGGGCTAGAAGTTGATTTTCAGGAGGAAAATCTGGGTGAAGAGTGTTGGGAGCAAAATTGATGGGAGGAAAGGTAATTTGAAAATTAAGACATACCCATGTATTACAGTGTGTGGGTTTGAAGAGAACATGCAGAAGGCTGATGGTTTGATTTAAGCATGATGTGGAGAAAGAGACCTTTTTATAAAGTGGTTGTTAATGAAATGAGTGAGAGGTTAGAGCATCCTAATAAACATGAGAAGTATATGAGGCAATTCCCTCTATTACTATAACATCTGGCTTTTTGATAACTGTGGACAAAATTGATTTGTTTCTAAAGCTATCTAGCAACAAGAGTAAAACTGAAAAGACTCATGCAATTGCTCTTTGATAAGAAGCTCACAGCCCATAGTGGAGTAACTGGACTCTGAAATGGTGATTAAGTCACCTGATTTGAGATAAATGAGAAACCAGGCACAATATTGATAAAGAAGATTATCAGAATTGGTAACAGCATAAAAGAGGAAAGGAAGATGCTAATGATAGAAGTTCTGGGAAAAACAGAGATGTGGTTATCCTCAAGAAGAAAAGTAGATTTTGGATTGTAGCAAGTATAAAGAGGAGCCTTAATCTTGCCAAACTTGAAACAGTTCTACTGGATGTTAAGTGAATAAAAGAAATCCTAACCATAGAGAAGGCACTGGCAAGCCACTCCAGTACTCTTGCCTAGAAAATCCCATGGATGGAGGAGCCTGGTAGGCTGCAGTCCATGGGGTCGCTAAGGGTCGGACACGACTGAGTGACTTCACTTTCACTTTTCACTTTCACACATTGGAGAAGGAAATGGCAACCCACTCCAGTGTTCTTACCGGGAGACTCCCAGGGACGGGGGAGCCTGGTGGGCTTCCGTCTGTCGGGTCGCACAGAGTCGGACACGACTGAAGTGACTCAGCAGCAGCAGCAGCAACCATGGGAAACCCTTTCTAGAGAAGGTCTTCCTCTTTCCTGCACTTACTTTATCAATTTAGTTGACATGTTTAAAATATATACACATTTTTACAGATATGAAAAAATAAATGTCTTGCTTCTAAAAATTATTTTCCATTATATTGATACAGGAAAGTGAATAGGAGACAAATAGTCACTTTTCAGTAAGCAATGCAAAGGAAGTGAGAATCCATTTGTTGTAGCAGATGGGCTAATTAATCCATAAGCAACTTGTGAATGTTAAGTAAAGAATATAGCTTTTCATATGTAAACCAAATCACGCTATCATTTGGTGAAGCTTCTGTTTAACTAAAAATCAAACTACTCTTTTGGATAAACTGCAAAATCTGGGCCACTTGTCAACAACCTCCCCAGAGTGACCAGTGGCCTCAGCTTGTATGTGAGCTCTTCTGCTTTGATTATTCCTCCAAATCCAGCCACATGCACAATTTTCTTGAGTGTCAGAAAACAAACAGGCTTTTCTTTTTTTCAAAGCACAAACAAGGGCATGAATGACAAGATCACCCTGGTGCGATTTCATTTCCAAGGTCAGCTGTTTGGGACAATAAGGGTTACCAAACCTCTGTGCCTCTTACAGAAAGTAAGGGCTCTTAAATATCTCTGCCTTTCATGAGATTATACATATAAGAATACTCAGTAGAAGAGGTGCAGAATACCAAAGATAATGTACAATTTCAAGTGGAGAATAAGCAAGCATAAAACACTTAAATGCTGTTTTTTAATGTTTATAAAATTTAATTTATTTTTTCATTCATTTATTCATTTATTTTCAGCATTATGGAGATACATATAACAACATTATAAGATATTTAACATGTACATGGTAGTGATTTAATATATGTATATATTGTGAAAGGATTCCAAATAGCTAATTAACACATTTATCACTTTAATTAATTAATTATGTTTTATTTAGGTGAGAACATTTACATTCTATTTGCCTAGCAAATTTCAATTATATAATACAGTGTTATCAACTACAGTCACTATTTTTACTTTAGAGCCTCAGATCTGAGTGTTGTAATTCTGGTTGGGCATGACAGTTTACAAGAACTCTCACCCTCATGAATAACTATGAAATTAATTTTGATTAGAATCCCTGTGTGATTGCTGATCAAATTCTCTGATAATTATGGGGGTGTTATAAAAACAGACCTAATACCATTTTATGTAAGAAAAAAGAAATATTTAAATTGCTGCTAAAATGTTTGGTGTGAAAGGAATTTAAAATAATCCAAACTCTATATTCATTAAAACACTTGGCATATACAATCTGTAAATCAGTTTTAAGGAATTTAAGCATATCGCTTTTTTCTAAACTTGGTATGTTTGATTCTAGATGGACATCTGTTATGTAAATTGAGGACAGCATAGCATAAGAAATATTTATAGCAAAAAGAACTCACAGAAAAGGAATTGTGCAACATGTTATGAAGAAAATCTTGTGAGATTTACTAAACTTAATTTTGAAACATTTAAAAAATATTGTCAATGAACAAAACATTGGTAGGCCTGTGATAATCATATTTTAGAAAGTGAGATCGTAAAAAAATGTTATGTTGCATTAAAGCAAAAGTCTGTGTAGTTCAGTGTTCTTTTGACAGTGCTGTTGTCAGATTTTGTGAAGAGAATATGGTAATTATCATCACACAGGTTCTAATGAGCAGACTTATTCAGAAGTGATCCTGGGGCTCCTTCTGTCTTGCCTGGACTGCAGGGTGGTAGCTTCCTGGTGTGTGAGGTCTTGCAGCTTCCCTTGAGTTCCAAAGGCTCCCCAGTGCTGGGTAGCTGGCTTTCCCAGAAAATGGAGATAACTGACTTCTAACTCAGACAGCCTAAATCTTCTGTGTTTCCCTCCTGACAATGTGACCCTAAGAGAGCAACAGCATGGTGGAGTCTCTCCACTGGAATATAGACCCACTGTATGTCCAAGAGTTCCAGGACCCTGTGTGCTGCTGACCCCTGACTTGTATGTTTTCCCAATAGAGACTGTGTTGTGCTTTCTGTGCTATGCTTTGTCGCTCAGTCATGTCCGACTCTTTGCCACCCCAAGGACTGCAATCCACCAGGCTTCTCTGTCCTTGGGGATTCTCCAGGTAGGAATATTGGAGTAGGTTGATATGCCCTTCTTCAGGGGATCTTCCCAACCCAGGGATCAAACCCAGGTTTCCTGCATTGCAGGTGAATTCTTTACTGACTGAGCTACCAGGTAATCAGTAGAGACTGTAGTCTAACCTATAACTTGCGACAGTGCGGAATTTGCCCTATCAACCCTGTGTGACACACATTTACAACATAAAGAACTGAATTTATTCAAAATGCTTCTACTCATAACATTATGAATTGCAGACTCCCATTAACCCAAGGAGATATACCTAATAATATATTTAGTTAACTGGTTGTGACACTGAGGTTACTACTACAGGATGCTGCTTCCCAGCTCCTTTCACAGTACATTTTGATGACAAAGTGTTCCCAAATGCAAGCAAGACTCATCTCCAACTTTTCTTATGAAGATGTTGTAGACCCAGGACTTCCCTAGTGGTGCACTGGATGGGAATCTGCCTGCCGGTGCAGGGGACACAGATTTGATCCCTGGTCTGGGAGTATCCCACATGCTGTGCAGCAACTAAAGCCCCTGTGCCACCACTGCTGAGCTGATGCTCTAGAGATGATGAGCAGCAACTACTGAAGCCTTTGCGCCTGGAGTCTGTGCTCCTCAACAAGAGAGGTCACCGCAATGAGAAGCTGGTGCACAGCAAGGAGGAATAGCACCTGCTTGCTACAGCTTGAGAAAGCGCTCACGCAGCAGTGAAGACCCAGCACAGACAAAAACAAATAAAAAAATGTTATAGACCCATCATATATGGATTTTTCAGAGCTCTTCTTGAACCAATTTATATTTTTGGTTATAGGAAATCTTGGGGATGCATTTTTAATAATTGCCTTTCCCCCTATTATCTTTTCTCTGTCTTAATTGTTGAATTCCTTCTTTGGTATTTTCTGTTTCTTTCTTTCTTTCTTTTCATTGCCGCACTTTTCTTCCAGGCTTTCCCATTTGGCTGGGATTTAGCAAATTTGAAGAATGGTTATCCATGTAAATGATTCCAATTATTAAAGGAACAGGTTATGATAGCTTTGATTCTTACTGAGGGAAATAAAATGTATGCAACATAGCTTTATTTCCCTCATTATAAATAAATTTATCTTCCCTCCCCTTAATGAAAGAAAGGGAAACTCCTCCTCTTTGGCACATGAGCTGGTGTTTCTTGGTTTGTCCCTGAGATCCATAGTGTTCTCTTTTCTGCCTAGTTCTGTATATGCTGGGATGCTGCCAACTGTATTCCATGTCACTGGGCTCCCTTGCTTTGTGTCTTTTGCTTGCCTTGGTCAGTCGTAAGAGAGCTAATGTTCTGTCTTTATCCAGGCCCTCCCTTCCTGGCTTTCAGGATGCCAGCTCTGGTCAGGGTTGGTTCACACCCTGGCTTACCTTCCTCCTTCATGTCCATGAGTAGTAAGGATTTCTCTTTCTATTGCTACTCCTTGTGTTCATTCCCTTAACTCTGCTCCTCCCTCTGTGAGTGTTCCTTCATTCAGCTTTCTTCAGTGAAACCCTTTGAGTGTGCTCTCTATTTCCTACTTATTAATATATCTAGGCACTGAACTCTTCTGATTTAAAAAGAAACAATAACAAAATCATGGTTAAAGGGGTGGGATGGGGAGGGAGATGGGAGGAAGTTTCAAGAGGGAGGGGATATATGTATACTTATGGCTGATTCATGTTGAGGTTTGACAGAAAACAGCAAAATTCTGTGATGCACTTATCTTCAATAAAAAATAAATTAATTTAAAAAAAGTTAAAACTTACCACCTTGGCCCACTATTGGTGATATTAATCTTTATGACTTGATGAGGGAGAGAGTGAGAGCACTCGAGAGATGGGGTGGGGAAGAGAGGAGGGACAGAGAATGAATCTAAAGCACATGTGAAATGTCAATGTTAAATATGTCAAATGTTTATTAAAAATGTTAAACGAAATTCTAGATGTACGGTATTTGAGAATTCCTTGTACTATTCTTATAACTTTTTGATGAGTCTGAAATTATGTCAGAATAAAATGTCTCAAGATACTGTTATATTTGTTATTAGCTACAAATGCATTTATGCTATAATCATTTAGAGTTAGCAAATAATTATAAGCAATTGATGAATTATAAGTTCCCTACAGAGTGTTTCTGTATTTGCATATCCTTAAGAGGAACAAATTCTTAGTCTAAACTGAATGTCTTTTTTCTTGGGCACATACCACACACACACACCCCTACAGCAAAAAACAGATTGCTATCACCAACTTTATCATTGTCATAACAATTCATCTACTGAGTATCACCTGAAATCCTGTTCTCCTCCAAGCTGAGCTATTTAAAAAGACAGATGATTGCCTTCTGGCTAATTGTAGGAGTTCTTTCATTACTATAAAAGACTTTTTATATCTCAAGTGACTCTATAAGCAGTGAATAATGACTTGAAGTCTTTGGAGAAGAGTGCACTGATGAAATGGTAGGATAACAACTACTTATTGACCTTTTACTTCCTAAGATAATACTAAGCTGATATAGTTGATTATTAATAAATCTATCCATTGAGTTTTGACACATCAGATCCAAATACGTTAAAGAGAAATTCTGATGGAGACATAAAATTTCCTGCAGCAGGCCTAAGGGTGTAAAGACACAAGGCATACATAGGGCAAATGCTGTTAGAATGAACTCAAATTGTTTCATTGGGAACAAACTTCATTGTAATAAAATGACCCAGATTTTCTTTAAAAATTACTATAAACAGTATAAGAAACTGAGGATTTGGACAGAGCTATACATTTTTCATACTCACTGAACAAGTGGAAATGTGCTCTCAGCCCTTGGACAAGATCTCGTGGTACCATTTTCATGATAACATATACGATATTAAGAACATAACTTTGGGTCTCAGCCACACCAGCATAGTGTCATAGAAGTGTTAAAAACAACTTTGTTAAATTAAAGGAATACTAGTGTTATACATAGTTACTAATGAAGGACAAGATAGTGACTTATTTGTAATAGGACACTGATGATGTCATCAAAGATGCTGAGTACATCTTCACCAGAAGTCCATTGTTCCCTGTCTACAAGCATATCAAAATATGTTTAGCTATTTAAATGCTTCTGTGCAACAGACACTGATTGACAAGAAGCTGCATGTTTTGTCTAGTACTGTTGTTTAAGGGCCCAAATGTGTTTGGCACATACTTGACACTCAATAAATATGTTCAATAAATTTTTATGTATTTATCAGGATACATGTTGCCAACCAAGGTCCGTCTAGTCAAGGCTATGGTTTTTCCAGTGGTCATGCATGGATGTGAGAGTTGGACTGTGAAGAAAGCTGATCGCCGAAGAATTGATGCTTTTGAACTGTGGTGCTGGAGAAGACTCTTGAGAGTCCCTTGGACTGCAAGGAGATCCAACCAGTCCATTCTAGAGGAGATCAGTCCTGGGTGTTCATTTAAAGGACTGATGCTAAAGCTGAAACTCCAATACTTTGGCCACCTCATGCGAAGAGTTGACTCATTGGAGAAGACTCTGATGTTGGGAGGGATTGAGGGCAGGAGGAGACGGGGACGACAGAGAATGAGATGGCTGGATGGCATCACCAACTCGATGGACATGAGTTTGAGTGAGCTCTGGGAGTTGGTGATGGACAGGGAGGCCTGGTGTGCGTGATTCATGGGGTCACAAAGAGTCGGACACTACTGAGCGACTGAACTGAACTGAACTGATGTTAAAACAAGGTGGAGAAGGAAATGGCAACCCACTCCAGTATTTGCCTGGAGAATCCCATAGACAGAGGAGCCAGGCAGGCTACAGCCCATGGGGTCACAAGAATCAGAGGCAACTGAGTGACTAAACCACCACCACCACGTTAAAACAAATGTGACTGGGTTTGTCACTAAAGTTACCTGTGATTACGTGCAAACTGCATGCCTTTCACTGCCCAACTTTATTTTGTAGCCCAGGTATCCATATTATTCCTTTTACTTAAATCTACCATAAAAACGGATTTGGAAAAAAAAAACCCAATGCCATACCTAGGTTTTTTTTCTTTTTTCAGCTTGAGGCAGTTGTAAAATAATGTAGCTTTTTGCAACTGTATATTCTATAGTATTTTTTTCATTTGGTGAAATTTTAACTGTTAATGTTTATGGCATTGTGCTTTGTACCATTTATTAAATAAAAATAAAAAAAACGGATTTGAGTGGCAAAGAACAGGCATTAATTGCTCTGCTCGAGAGCCCCACCCACCATTCAGTGTTTTAGAAAAAAGGACAAGAATGTGGGAATCATTCAGGACTGGGGTCTAGACATAGTTCTCAATATCAGCTGTGGGACTTTAAGTTATCTAACTTCTCTGAGCCTCAGTTAATTCATCTGAAACAGGAGATAGTAACACCCACTCACAGATCTATGGACAGGATCACATAAATAATAGAGCTAAGGCAGCTGACATGCTATGATGTTGACTCATGCTTCCTTGATTCCCTCCCTTCCTTCATGGGGAACTCCTGAGTGACAGACACCAGGTGATTCTCTGGGGATACAAGAAAATACCTGTGCTTACAGACCTGGCAGCAACAACGACAATACCGGTTAGCGCTGAGTGAGCGTTCTTCACAAAATGCCAGCAGCTGAGCCAAGCTCTTGTCCTCTGCTAGCTCAGTCACATCCAAGAACAATCAAGGGAGGTAAGAATTTTATCCCCATTTGAAAGCTGTGGAAGCCGAGGATCAGAAGACATAAGGAAAAGCACCTGCTGTCACAATCTGCTAGGGAAAAACAACAGCTATATCTGTAATTGTAAGCAAACTTGTAAAGAGCTGAAATAAAGGTGCTAGTAGAGTTCTGTGGAAGTATCAAGGGCCAGCCATATCTGGCAGTATTGTGATTTGACTCCAGGACTTGACCTTTGAGGCAGTCTTAAAGATGTAGAGTTTCATTAGCAGCAAAGATGGGAGTAAGGAAGAGAATCCCAGGACAAAGGAATAAAGAGCAAGATTTCTGGGAACCAGTAGGAGATCTGGTGTAACAGAGTTCAGAGGGATTTGGGTAAGTACAGAAAAAAGAAGCTGGAAAGGAGGCTTTCACAAGATTCCCGTGTTTTCAATGGACCATACAAGGTATTTTTTTAAACACCTTGCATCTAAAATATAGCACGGTCTTATTTAGGTTTTGAAGATAACTCCAAAGTCTGCAGTGAGAAGTAACTAAAGCAGGGAAGGCATTTAGGAAGATCAGTTCAGTTCAGTCTCTCAGTCGTGTCTGGCTCTTTGCCACCCCATAGAGTGCAGCACACCAGGCCTCCCTGTCTATCACCAACTCCCAGAGTTTACTGAAATTTATGTCCATCAAGTCAGTGACGCAATCCAACCATCTCATCCTCTGTCATCCCCTTCTCCTCCCACCTTCAATCTTTCCCAGCATCAGGGTCTTTTCAAATGACTCAGTTCTTCGCATCAGGTCCAAATATTGGAGTTTCAGCTTCAACATCAGTCCTTCCAATGAATACTTAGGATTGATTTCTTTTAGAATGGACTGGTTGGATCTCCTTGAAGTCCAAGGGACTCTCAAGAGTCTTTTCCAACACCACAGTTCAAAAGCACCAATTATTCAGCACTCAACTTTCTTTATAGTCCAACTCTCACATCCATACATGACCACTGGAAAAACCATAGCCTTGACTAGACAGATCTTTGTTGGCAAAGTAACGTCTTTGCTTTTTAATATGCTGTCTAGGTTGGTCATAACTTTTCTTCCAAGGAGTAAGTGTGTTTTAATTTCATGACTGCAATCACCATCTGCAGTGATTTTGCAGCCCAAGAAAATAAAGTCTGACACTGTTTCCACTGTTTCCCCATCTATTTACCAAGAAGTGATGGGACTGGATGCCATGATCTTAGGTTTCTGAATGTTGAGCTTTAAGTCAACTTTTTCACTCTCCTCTTTCACTTTCATCAAGAGGCTCTTTTGTTCTTCTTTGCTTTCTGCCATAAGGGTGGTGTCATCTGCATATCTGAGGTTATTGATATTTCTCCCAGCAATCTTGATTCCAGCTTGTGCTTCTTCCAGCCCAGAGTTTCTCATGATGTACTCTGCATATAAGCTAAATAAGCAGGGTGACAATATACAGCCTTGACATACTCCTTTCCCTATTTGGAACCAGTCTGTTGTTCCATGTACAGTTCTGACTGTTGCTTCCTGACCTGCATACAGGTTTCTCAAGAGGCAGGTCAGGTGGTCTGGTATTCCCATCTATTGAAGAATTGTCCACAGTTTGTGGTGATCCACACAGTCAAAGGCTTTGGCACAATCAATAAAACACAAATAGATGTTTTTCTGGAACTCTCTTGCTTTTTTGATAATCCAACAAATGTTGGCAATTTGATCTCTGGTTTCTCTGCCTTTTCTAAAGCCAGCTTGAACATCTGAAAGTTCACATTTTTCTGAAGCCTGGCTTGGAGAATTTTGAGCATTACTTTACTAGCGTGTGCTGCTGCTGCTGCTAAGTCACTTCAGTCGTGTCCAACTCTGTGTGACCCCATAGACGGCCTCCTACCAGGCTCCCCCGTCCCTGGGATTCTCCAGGCAAGAACACTGGAGTGGGTTGCCATTTCCTTCTCCAAGGCATGAAAGTGAACAGTGAAAGTGAAGTCGCTCAGTCGTATCCAACTCTTAGCGACCTCATGGACTGCAGCCTACCAGGCTCCTCCATCCATGGAATTTTCCAGGCAAGAGTACTGGAGTGGGGTGCCATTGCCTTCTCCTACTAGCGTGTGAGATGAGTGCAACTGTGTGGTAGTTTGAGCATTCTTTGGCAATGCCTTTCTTTGGGATTGGAATGAAAACTGATCTTTTCCAGACCAGTGACCACTGCTGAGTTTTCCAAATTTGCTGGCATATTGATTGTAGCACTTCCACAGCATCATCTTTTAGGATTTGTAATAGTTCAACTGGAACTCCATCACCTCCACTAGCTTTGTTCATAGTGATGCTTCCTAAGGCCCACTTGACTTCATGTTCCAGGATGTCTGGCTCTAGGTGAGTGATCATACCATGGTGATTATCTGGCTTGTGAAGACCTTTTTTCGGAAGATACTTAGAGAGAATGCTCAGTGCCTGTATCTGATGGGGACAGCAATGGTGGTCCAAATGGAGGAGGCAGGAGAGGGCTACACAATGACATTATCATACTCTCATTCATACGCAGTTCAATACGACTGTCCTATTGGCAGATTTTCTACAATAGCCTAGCTACAGTTTCTAGTCCAATTGATTAAATCCTCCCTGTACAGAAATACAAGCCGTAGAATTTGATTTTAAGTATAAAGGCTTTCTTGGCAGATAAAAAGAATTGACGTTATGTATAAAATAGATAACTAATGGGAACCTACTGTATAGCTCAAGGACCCTACTCAGTGTTCTCTGGTGACCTAAATGGGAAAGTAATGTAAAAAGGGAGATGTGTGTACACATATGGCTGATTCTACTGTTTTCCTGTACAGTAGAAACTAACAGAACATTGTAAAGTAATTTTAATTAATTTTTAAAAACAAAGTATAAAGGCATTCTAAGTGGATGTTGCCCATCTCCTATAGACTTATATTTTCAGTGATTATTTTAGAAATCAAAACTTACTTCTTCCAATGTTCTGAAGCTGCATCTCTGGTTAGTACTCACCTAGGAAATAGGGTAACTGTCTCAACACTGTACATACTCACTTTCTCTCTCACACACGTACACAAACGCTCATAAAACTCACACAAACTTGCACATATGCAAATACCCTTATACCTTATAGGGTCCTCCACCTGAGTCATTTATAGCTTTGTGTGAGTTATAAACTTAGATGTTTCACTCAAGTGGATATAGGAGTTTTAGAACATAGGGATTAACACAAGAAAGTAGAACTTGTGTGATATATAACTGCCTCTTCACTACCAACATCTCTAACCTAGTGCTTCGAATATGAAAGTTATTTCATATGAGTTTGAAAGGACAGGACAAAAATATGAACAGTCATCACCCTTGGAGAAGTGGAAGGTTTAAATCATTTTCAACAATCAATTCTGCCATTTGAATTCATTCTGACACTTGTTGAACTCAATCGATGACATGAAACTACAGTAAAAAGGCCAAGCCCACAGGGAAATTCACATGCTTTTATGCCCTCAAGTAAAACCAACTGAATTTGTGCCCTAACTTTCTTAACACCATGCTTCCAAATTCCTCAAATTCATGAACTGTGAAAAGCAATATATTGGTCTGCATTTAATAAAAATTAAAAAAAAAAAGCTGCCTGAGCCAAAAGATGAAGTAAATGCATTTAAAATAGCAATATAACTGATATAATTTTATATAAAATACCTGAAAATTTCCCCAGGGATTTCTTAATGTGGTTGTCTCTACATGTCCCTTGAAATGGATAATAAAGGTAATAACAGTAATAAAAATCGGTTGAGTGCTGACTATGTGCCACATACTTCACTCAGTACTATCTACTCCTAGAGGTGAAGGAATTATAAAACTCACCCTCTAGATAAAGAAATTAAATATTAAGAGTTTAAGCAATTTGCTCAAGATCACATAGTTACTGAGTGAAAAAAACAACAAAATTTTTCTTAAAATTTCTATTATTATTATACATCAATAGAGGTATAGAGCTCTAAAAACTGAATAAGAGGATTTATGGGTTTGTTTTTCTATTTTCTTTTAGTAAGTAATTCATAAGACTACAATTAAGTAATCAACTGTAAGTAGTAAGGGCAGGAGGAGAAGCGGATAGCAGAGGATGAAATGGTTGGATGGCATCACTGACTCAATGGACGTGAGTTTGAGCAAGCTCTGGGAGTTGGTGATGGACAGCGAGGCCTAGTGTGCTGCAGTCCATGGGGTCACAAAGAGTTGGACATGACTGAGCGACTAAACTAAACTGAATTGAACTGTAGGTAGTCATGGGTATGGCTAATTGTCTCAATTTCTGTCCCCAGGACAAAAAAATTTCAGTTGAAAAGTGAAAAAAATGTTTCTGTAAAATGAATAGGTTAGACAAGATGATATTTAAAGATCTTCACAGTTCTAAGAAAATCTATAAAAGTATACATAAGCATGAATATACACTATTCTCACACAATCCTGAAGTCATTTAAAACTTTAGTAAAAAGAACCCTCTACCTCTTTGTTTTCTATAAGTGAATCAAGTAAAGCTCAGACATGAAGGTTGACTCCAGGACCTGTCAATCTGCCATTGAACTTTTTCATGAGATGCCTAGTTCAAAGTCTGGCCTTGCTCATGTGTGACACAGTTTTGTTACTGCCTCACAGCAGTTCAGCGGCCCACAGGGGTGTGATGGATGAGGTTCCCAGCAAAGAGACCACCTGTGTTCTCTTGTGTTTTCACCTTGGTGGACACATTACAATGAGTGGTTCAAACAGAGAGAACTTCTCCAAAACGGTAGCTGGACTGTATGCAAAACTGCAGCTAACTCAAGGTTTTGGCATGCTCTGTAGGCATGCATGTTAAATTAGACAACAGTACTTGGGGGTACTTTTTGAAAACTTGTTTTACATGGCCCTATGACTCCTCCAGGAAATGAGTGAGACTGAAGACCAAAATGAGTGTAACCACAGATGGAGTCATTATATTCTTAAATTCATCCTGCCACAAACATGTTTCTACACTAATACTGTTGATTTTATTTTGCTTTGTTTGGAAGAGTCCGGGAGAGGGGCTTATTTTTGTAATTTTAGTTCCTGTAAACAATTAACATATGTACAATTTTAAAATAATTTTCAGCAAATAAAACAATCCTGCCAAGGCCCAGTAAAAAGCTCTCCATTGTTCCATCTGCACAAATTACCTTGCATCTCTGATGATTTTATGTACGTTTAATCACAAAAGATTAATTACATGGCATACGGAAACCAGTGAAACACTGAAGAGATAACTTCAATTTAAGTGCACATGCAACTAACTTGTGGCTTTTTAAAACAATTTTAATTAAAAGTACTAGAAGAATCATCAGGCTGAAAATATTAGGAGCTCTGGGATGGATGAGCTTAGCATAGCTAATTAATTGTATATTTAATCAAAGCAGCCTTTGGCTGTAATTAATAATCTATTTTCCTCTGGTAATAAATATTGTAGTTCTATAAAAACAGAATTTATAATTTCCAGAATGCCATATGCACAGAAGAGTGGGACAGAAAACAAGCATTTCCACAGCAGCTTTCTAGCTTGATTTTGTTTATTTAGAGAGGATGCTGTCTATATCTCTTTCATTCGTTTTAAATGTCATCTCACAGTGGCAGCTTACAAATAGCTATCCCAGAGTGACTTGGACATTTCAAAGGTGTAAAGAATAATCCAAAAGAAGTGACTGGTAGAATGCTAAATGAAGTCTGATTTTTTCTTGCACCACGAAGATCTCATATTTGCAAGAACTTGAAGTAGTTCCATTTTAATATGATTGCTAGGATGGTGAGACTCAGCATTAAATAGCATCTTCCCTTCATTTCCTTTCAAATGGCAGGGTGAGATTCAGAAATTTCTACCACCTGCATCCTGGTAAAACACTCAAATCACAGAGACAAAACACACTTTCCTTATGATGTCTTTTAATCTGAGAGCCAAAGACACACACATACACATATCCAAACACACAAACACACAAACTCAAACACACACACTCATCACTGCTTCTTCAATATTCCCTGCCAAGCATAGTATACTTTTGTTCTTATGACCCTTTCATTAATTTTGGGGAGAGAAACTCTCTAATGGGAGGTAGTCACATGCTTTTTATATGATCTAAGATTCCTTTTCTTCTTCAAGCAAGATATAAATTCCAAGAGTTTTGCACAAGTAAGGAGATAACATAAAAATTAATCTTAGATGATGGGTTTTTTCCTATCTTTTAAAGAGGTTTTAATATGTGAAAATTAACTATTGGTTTGCCATTATTGTTTCATATTTTCAAAATTTTTATCGCAGCATGTAGGAGTTGTGGGTTGTTGAATAAATAAATCTTTAACTTAAAAAGCATCTTTTAAGATCATGGAAAACACATATTTTTGTATGCATCTGATACAATTGCTTGATACACTAATCAATTCATAACATAGATTTCATTTTTCTGAGGGTAATGTGGTCTTCCTATGAATATATATGAATGAAACAGATATAAGTTAGATGACTAAAGTTATATCAAGTGAAAATATTTTTAGTCAGTCTATAATGGGCATTAATAAATGTCTACGAATCAGACAAAGAGAATAAAGCACAAAGGTAAAAATGTGCCACTGTCCTGAAGGCAGCCATTACCAACATATGATCAAAAGTGGCTCTTATTAAGTACATGAAGATGTCTTCAGGGCCTAATCAGTTTATAATATAACATGAGATTTCTAATTAGAACAAAAGTGCTAAAGACAATTTTTAAACTGCACAAGATAGCCTTTTCCTTTCAGAATTGTGACTAGTTGGCGGCTCCTAACACAGGCTCTCCCAATGTCCCACTAAAATTATCTATCAAGGCAAAAAGAAAGACAGTTCACTTGGACAATGAAAAGCAGAATTATTCAGAAGTATTTTATTTGCCCCAGTTTTGACAGAATTCTTCTTTTGCTGATTGAACCAAACTAAAAATTGAGACAACTTTCTTCGAGGATTCACAGGGCATTGGGATGACTTGGGCATGTAGTGTGTGTGTGTGTGTGCTTGTGTGTGTGAAGGAGAGTGTGTGTATGAGTTATGAGTTACTCACTGGATATCAGAAAAGTAAAGTGGCAGATGTGCTGCCCTGTCTGGAAGGAAATCTCAAAGACTCCAACAGCACCCATGCTTACCCTGGGATATTCTGTGCTCCTCACCATACAAAACCCTACTCTACTCTGTCCTGCTGGAACCCTCAGAAGATGATTCTAATAACTCAGACCTGAAGGTAGTACTATTGGGGTTGAGAAGATGGAACTTGAGAAATGCGATTCCAGCAAGAGGTTGCTGTTGTTTAGTCGCTGAGTCATGTCTGACTCTTGTGAGTTGGTGAACTGTAGCCCACCAGGCTTTTCTGTCCACGAGATTTCCCAGGCAAGAATACTAGGTAGTCATTTCTTTCTCCATCCACCAAGAGGTAGATGGAAGGGATTTCTTGAAATGTGTGGGAAGATTGACAAAATAAAAGTTCCAAGTAGAGGGTCTCAGAGAACAGACAATCCTAAAGACAGGGTCTCAGGTGAACGCACATAATGACGCTCCTGTGGAGGATTAACATCGCTTTTTAAGACTGTGTAATGTTGCCATATTTAAAAGTAATTTTCATTTTAAGTGTTTTCCTCATAAGTTATCATTTACTTTACTTTTCTTTAAACTTTCTTATATGAGAAGGGAGAATGCAGAGAGAAAGAAAGGAAAGAGTGAGAGCAAGTGAGAAAATGAGAGAGGCCTGAGTCACACTTATCCTTTTTTTTTAAGTCCAATACTGTATGTGACATCCTTGGAGAGAAGAGAAAGTACTATTTCCCTAACTGTAACCCTAACCCTAACACAAGAAAGTACTACTTTGAGAGTGTGCAGTGCTTAAATAGTACATGACAAGATATTCATGAATACGCATCATAATGCAAAAAGGCAAAGTAAAGTAAAGGGGAAAAGCATGATTATCTGGCCCTCAAGATTGCCGGGAGAAATATCAATAACCTCAGATATGCAGATGACACCACCCTTATGGAAGAAAGTGAAGAGGAACTAAAAAGACTCTTGATGAAAGTGAAAGAGGAGAGTGAAAAGGTTGGCTTGAAGCTCAACATTCAGAAAACAAAGATCATGGCATCTGGTCCCATCACTTCTTGGGAAAAAGATGAGGAAACAGTGTCAGACTTTATTTTTTTGGGCTCCAAAATCACTGTGGATGCTGATTGCAGCCATGAAATTAAAAGACGCTTACTCCTTGAAAGGAAAGTTATGACTAACCTAGATAGTATATTAAAAAACAGAGACATTATTTGCCAACAAAGGTCCGTCTAGTCAAGGCTATGGTTTTTCCAGTGGTCATTTATGGATGTGAGAGTTGGACTGTGAAGAAAGCTGATTGCTGAAGAATGATGCTTTTGAACTGTGATGCTGGAGAAGACTCTTGAGAGTCCCTTGGACTGCAAGGATATCTAACCATTCCATTCTAAAAGAGATCAATCCTGGGTGTTCATTGGAAGGACTGGTGCTAAAACTGAAACTCCAATACTTTGGCCACCTCATGTGACGAGTTGACTCACTGCAAAAGACTCTGATGCTGGGAGGGATTAGGGGAGGGAGGAGAAGGGGACGACAGAGAATGAGATGGCTGGATGGCATCACCGACTCAATGGACATGAGTTTGCGTGAACTCCGGGAGTTGGTGATGGACAGGGAGGCCTGGCGTGCTGTGATTCATGGGGTTGTAAAGAATCGGACACGACTGAGCAACTGAACTGAACTGAACTGAAGGTTGTCCCTAGCTTGATCCCAAGTTTTGTCCCTTGGCAGTTATGTGACTTCAGGTTGATCATTTGACTCTTGCACACTTTGGTTTCTTCATCTATATAACTGGGGATAATAATGCTGATCTCTAAAAGTTGTTATGACAAAATAATGAGGAAATAATCAAACAACCAATATGCAAGATAAAGTTAGAATTCAATAAAATATGGAAATTATTTATTATTTTGTTATCTGTATGGCATTCAAAAGGGTCAGTGTTTATCAGAGAGTGATAATGATAGCAGGTTTAGAAATGTTGACAAAGCATGCCAGTGAGATTTTTGGATGGCAAACATTTCAAAAAGTAAAATGTTATACACAAAAAGCATTTGATTAGTGGTTAGGTGACTTGAATTCTATACCATTTGCTACCAAAGTAGACTCGGAAAGTTACATAAGTCTTCAAAACCTCAGTTCATTGTAAGTTTCAAATATATGTGAAGTCAGTACAGATGAGGGAATTTAGTGCTTGATGTTTGCAATCTATTTAGCAATTTATGAGTTAATTTCCTCACCAATATGCATCTCACCACTCACAGGAGATTTAAGGATTATGCACATCTTAAGTAGGAGGTAGATATTGGTTTAATTGATTTTTACCAAGGTCATACAACAAGTTGTAAAGCCTAGAGTGACTCTCAGCATTCTTGTTATGCCACCATAAGGTCTCTCTCTTTTGTTCTCAACCTATTGCCTAGATTAGTTAATCAATCCTTGTGAAGGATATAGGAAATGGTTGCTAACTTAAATTTAAATATTATGTTCTCAGCAAAATTGCTTTTCAAATTTGCAATTTGCAATTGCAATGAAAACAAGAATAGATTACTGATTTCCTAATTCTGACAAGTATTTCTGAGTTTACTAGAAACCAGAGCATAGAACTATTGGCTGAACTGGGACCTTGTGAAATATTCAGTTTGGTAACTTTTAGAAAGCTGAAGATCACGGTGAATTGATGTCACCATGACATTTTTACCAATTTCCTAGACTTACTAAATGACAGCTTCACAAAATTAAGAGTTGTGTTTAGAAGAAAAACCTCAGTAACATGGCCAAAACTTACAATGTCTAAGTCTTTCAAAATAAAGTAAAATAACAAAATTTAGTTTAAAGAATGGCAAGTTGACTTGTTGCTTAAATCAAACAGCGTGTAAACTGCTGAGACTCCAAACATGGAGGTAAGTTCCATTACATCTACTGCTCCATTACCTTGCAATTACTCTAATACAGGAAGCATGAGAGAAGCAGCTGGTGGAAATTATTTCTGAGGTGACTGAACTGCTGAATAGCAGAATTGCCTGTAGGCTGGTCTTTCTCAATGGTAGTGCTGCCGGCATTTCAGGCTTGAGAGTTCTTCATTGGGGAAGACCGTCTTGTGTCTTGAAGCTGAGAAGCAGCATCCTGGCCTCTACTGGCTAGATGCTAGTATTACTGCCTCCTTCCCCTGCAACTCCCCCATACACACACCACCAACTGTGACAACCAAAAATGTCTCCTAGAATGCAAGACCATGCCCAGTTGTAAGTTCATTTTAATGACATTTTACTCCATGAAGGTTGAAGAATGCTGGGTCTAACAGACACATTCTTATTTATTATAAGAATATTGAAACTGCATAACACAGAAGTTGCGGAGAGAAATTAACCTCTATTTCATGAATTTTTAAAATTTTATAATTATATATAGTCATATTTTAAGGGGAAAAATTGACCTGGAAAATAACTGAGTGAAATACCAACCAACATTACTTATAAAAAGAGCCCTGGGACTTCCATGGTGATCCAGTGATTAAGACTCCACCCTTCAACTGCAGGAGTGTGGATTTGATCCTTGGTTCCTGAAAAGCCACATGCCATGTCATGTGGCCAGAAAAAGGCTCTAATTATGTTATGTTTTATTTTTGTCTGTCAGTCAAGAAAAGTTAAATGTGACTGTGTGATTGTCAGGGTTCTTTCATTGTGGTGGTGTTCTGGTATAGAGACCCAGAAGTTATCACTTGCCCATCAGTTTCTATATATTGGATTCCTTGAGCTGTCATTAAAGTGGGAAGATATACTTTGTTGGTGATGGCCATATGACAAGGATTAAGATAACAAAGATCCCTGGATTCCAGGTGACCTCCAGTATTTATTCCAACAAACACTGTGTTTCAGTAATTTTTCATTACAGATTTTATTTTTTATACTTTATTCAATTTATAACTTCTTCTAAACATTTTTCACATCCTCCTCTAGTACTGAGGCTCACATATACTTGTAATATGCACCCTAATAAGTAACAGCTTAAGCATTGCTAATATGAATTGAAAAATTGTTTGAGATCCCATGTACCATTTTTAGAAATGCTCTGCTCCACATCAATTATCTCAAGATTTCATGGAATTGCTGACTTGGGGCAGGACTTTGGATGCTGGATAAAGAACTGTGGAAAGGATAATGGAATGCACCTTTGCAGGACTGAAAGGCTGTGAAACACCACAAGATTAACAATAACTGGTTTTAGTTACAATGAAATTATGAAAATAATAGTTAATTATTTAGAGATCTTGACATCACTACATACTGTTATTTTGGATGCTGATAGAAACATAGCAGATTCATTTTTTTATTCATTCATTAATTCATTAATATATAATGCATTTCTTTCTATATTTAAAAAGGCTGCACACATATGTGTTTTCTAAAAGGCTATAAAAGTCGATTACTATGTTTACCCAACAAGGAACTACTTTTTCAACTTTAGAACTCCAATGGGAGAAAACACTCACCTCTCAGCTAATAGACATTTTCCATATTTCCTCATTAGGGTAGTTGAGCATGATATAGAAAAGGGTGATCAAGTGTGACAAAATTTGTGCTCTGTCTACATTAGTTGCTTCCACTATAATTTTAATTGCTAGATATCAGAGCTTTAAATATTTCTACTGTTGAATAGATATCAAGAGACAAGCCTTATGAATTAAAGAATCTTATTGGTATATAACCAAACATGTAAATGGATATTTTACATAATTAGCTAACTTTTGGGAAACAGCATATTTTTAAAGTTTACAATATTAAACATTTTAATACATATAGTTGAGCTTCCCTGCTCATAGTATTTCAAGTTTTAGGCCTATTTAGAGTTGGTTACAATGACTAGAGGGCAAATGATGTTACTAAAACTCAAAGCTAACAATTATAATTTAAAATATAATTACATGTGTGTAATGTTATGCTTCTCTCACAGCACTGTTTCCTCGTCCTGTTTACAGCACTGTTTCCTCGTCCTGTTTTTGCCTTCAATTTTCATTCATGAATGAAAAAAAAAAACAGCAACATGCTAGACAGATTTAGGCAGTGAGGTAATGTAAGTGAACAAGTCAAATGAAATCCCTGACCTCACGGAGTCGACATTTTAATGAAGCAAACATACAATAAATATATCAAATACTTAAATATATTAAGTACTGTAAAAAGATAATTATCTGTTACTTGCTATGGAGAAAAGAGAGCAGCATGAGGAAAACTGACAGTGCAAGAGGTGAGTTGTAATTTTTCCTTTTTGACCCCTGTGGTTCTCATTGAGAAGGTTCAGACATTTAAGCAAAGACCTAATTAAAAGAAAAGGAATGCTCATGTGTCTATATTATCACCTTACTTATTTAACTTATATGCAAAATACATTATGTGAAATGCCAAGCTGGATGAAACACAAACTGGAATCAAGACTTCCGGGAGAAATATCAGTAACCTCAGATATGCAGATGACACCACCCTTTACAAAAATAAAGGAACTAAAGAGCCTCTTGATGAAAGTGAAAGAGGAGAGCAGAAAAGCTGGCTTAAAACTCAACATTCAAAAAACTGAGATCATGTCATCCAGTCCCATCACTTCATGGCAAATAGATGGGGAAACAATGGAAACAGTGAGAGACTCCTTTTTCTTGGGCTCCAAAATCACTGTAGACAGTGACTGCAGCCATGAAATTAAAAGACACTTTCTCCTTGGAATAAAAGTTATGACCAACCTAGACAACATATTAAAAAGCAGAAACATTACTTTACCAGCATCCGTCTAGTCAAAGCTATGGTTTTTCCAATAGTCATATATGGATGTGAGAGTTAGACTATAACGAAAGCTGAGTGCCAAACAATTGATGCTTTTGTACTGTGGTGTTGGAGAAGACTCTTGCGAGTTCCTTGGACTGCAAGGAGATCCAACCAGTCAATCCTAAAGGAAATCAGTCCTGAATATTCATTGGAAGGGCTGATGCTGAAGCTGAAACTCCAATACTTTGGTCACCTGATGCGAAGAACTGACTCATTTGAAAAGACCCTGATGCTGGGAAAGATTGAAGGCAGGAGGAAAAGGGGATGACAGAGGATGAGGTGGTTGGATGGCATCACCAACTCGATGGACATGAGTTTGAGCAAGCTCTGGGAGTTGGTGATGGACAGGGAAGCCTGGTGTGCTGCAGTCCATGGGATCACAAAGAGTCGGACACGACTGAGCAGCTAAACTGAACTGATATGTCTATATGGAGGAACACAGGGAGTAAAATAGCCATTCCAAAGACGCAGAGGAAGCAGCATTCATTGCATTTGTGGGCAGCAGGGAGGAAAGGTGACTAGAGAAGATTGAATGGGGAGAGGGTGATGGCTGAACTCACAGTAACTGGATACATACTAAGTCCACTGTACAAACTCATCTTTAACTCTTGGCTATCTTTCCCAGAAAGCTTTTCCCACTTTCCTTACTTTGGTTTCTTTTCCCTGTTTTCATTCTCAACTTTCCCATCTTAGTCAGTCTGCTGCCTTCATTCTCTGTCATCACCCATATTCTCCCAATTATCGCCTTTTCAGTGTATTGCCATTTCTCTTGTAATCTCCTGGTTGACTATCCACACAAATAAGGCCTCATTCATTGATCTCCTACTCTATGTCCAGCATGATACATTAGATACAATCTTGTTGAGTTCAATTTCTACAAACTTTTTTTTAGATTATTGCACCCGAAAGTTACATCCATCTGCTCATGTTGCACAATAAAGATTCATAAGCAATGGGATTTGAACCTCAGCTGAGTTTATGCTAAGTCTGAAATTTTCATCCACCAATAACTATGTTGTTCCCTGGTTTTTCTATCCCCAACTCAATTCAAGAAGTATTTCAAACAGTGGATTTAACAGAATAGGAGTCTTATAAAATTTATTTTTCAGTAGTAGATAGTCCTACTATCTAACGTCTTCAGTTATCTGAAATTCTTTTACGGCATCTATGGCAAAGGGTCTTCTAGGCTACATGTGAAAACTTTCGGTAACAAAGTATCAAGGTATTTTAAAAATAGCACTATAGTATAACATAGGTCCATGCTATTCGATTGCTTTGCCTATAATAAACTGGAAATTATTGGCTGTGATTTTTCAGGTATTAATATTGAAAAGTTACTGTCACCTTCTAGTTTTCTATACTTTCTTCTAAATGGCATTTCATTTTAGTTTATCTCATTAAGTGTTAAATTTGAAAAACATTTTAAATTTTGTTTTTGAGGTTCAGTTCAGTTCAGTTCAGTCGCTCAGTCGTGTCCGACTCTCCACGACCCCATGAATCACAGCATGCCAGGCCTCCCTGTCCATCACCAACTCCCGGAGTTCACTCAAACTCATGTCCATCAAGTCAGTGAAGCCATCCAGCCATCTCATTCTCTGTCATCCCCTTCTCCTCCCGCCCCCAATCCCTCCCAGCATCAGAGTCTTTTCTAGTGAGTCAACTCTTCGCATGAGGTGGCCAAAGTATTGGAGTTTCAGCTTTAGCATCAGTCCTTCCAGTGAACACCCAGGACTGATCTCCTTTAGAATGGACTGGTTGGATCTCCTTGCAGTCCAAGGAACTCTCAAGAGTCTTCTCCAGCATCACAGTTCAAAAGCATCAATTCTTTGGCGATCAGCTTTCTTTTTGAGGTTAACTTGTAGCAAAGGGAGACAGAGACTGTTAAACTGCCTTTCCTCTAATTCTATTTCAAAACAAACACAAATAGCAACGTAGGAAACAGGTGGCAGTACAAACAGTAACACTTCCAGTGAGTCCTGGCATTCTGGGAATTTCCTGGCATGTCATTTCCGTACTGGAATTAACACACAGGAATAGTCAATCTCTAGGATCTAGTCATCTCAGGATAATAAGGGATACAGGCTGTCTGATCTGTGTTGTGCCAAAGACAGGATAACACAAGTGTTGCCTGCCCAGAGATGTGCTTCCTGTTTCCTCAGTAGCCTCCTCTGCCGTGATGCCTGAAATTCCTCATTTTTCCTAATCCTCCCCACCCCCAACTCCACTTGAAAAATAACAACATATATTTTGTCTGGGAATGGTAACAGATTAACATACACTGCAGTTTACTATAGATGAGGTAAACAGGCCAACTTGTGTCAACAATAAGAAACTTTAAGAAAAAGGTACAGGGCAAGTATATTTTTTCTAAGAGGAGGTTGGGATTGGAAAGGGGTGCAATTTTTGTGACTTGAGATTGATGATTAGGGAGTCAGGGTAGGAAGTACTGTAAGGACTAGGCTAACTGGCCAGAAGGAGGTTGCCATCCAAATGAACATAAAAAAATCAACAGGTGGACAGGTATGTAGGCACACCTGATCTACTGCATGCTTTTTTTTTCTGGTGTTTGTCACCCTGTAATGGATTTCAGACTGAAATGCCTATGGTTCTGCCAAAGAATATTTGGACCGGAAATTTCACCTAGTTACGGAAACAGAATCATAAGGTTTAAGTGTGTAGTGCAAAGTCACATAGTTTATAGCAGATCTGGAGAACTGAAATCTATCTGGTCTTTGGATTCCTTGGCTTAGTCAGGGTTATATTAGGTGAGATGAAAAGAAGGCAAATAATAGTTTTAATAGCTCACATTAATTTAGCACTTCAGTTCAGTTCAGTTCAGTCACTCAGCTGTGTCCGACTCTGTGACCCCATGAATCACAGCACACCAGGCCTCCCTGTCCATCACCAACTCCCAGAGTTCACTCAACCTCATGTCCATCGAGTTGGTGATGCCATCCAGCCATCTCATTCTCTGTCGTCCCCTTCTCCTCCCGGCCCCAATCCCTCCCAGCTTCAGAGTCTTTTCCAGTGAGTCAATTCGTCGCATGAGGTGGCCAAACTATTGGAGTTTTAGCTTTAGCATCAGTCCTTCCAGTGAATACCCAGGACTGATCTCTTTTGGAATGGACTGGTCTAGTTACATATTATGTTAAATATTTATATTTACATAAATGTTACATAAATGTTAAATATTTTCCTCACGTGCATTTAGCATGTAATCTACTCAATATCAAAACTACAATGAGATATCACCTCATACCAGTCAGAAGGGCCATCATCAGAAAGTTTACAAACAATAAAAGTTGGAGAAGGTGTGGTGAAAAGGGAACCCTCCTACACTGTTGGTGGTATTGTAAATTGGAATAGTCACTATGGAGAACAGCATGGAGGTTCCTTAAAAAAGCAAAACATATAATCCAGTCTTCCTACTCCTGGGCATATGTCTAGAGAAAACCATTGTTTGAAAGTATACATGCACTCCAATGTTCATTGCTGCATTGTTTACAATAGCCAGGACTTGGAAACAACCTAAATGTCTATTGACAGATGAATGGATAAAGAAGAGGTGGTACATATATACAATGGAATATTAGTTTTTAAAAAGAATTAAATAATGCCATTTATAGCAACGTGGATGTTCCTTGAGATTATCATACTAAGCGAAGTAAGTCAGAGAAAAGTAAATACATGATATCTCTTACATGGAGAATCTAAAAAATTGATACAAAAGAACTTATTTTGATACAAATGGACTTATTTACAAAACAGAAACAGAATCACAGATTTATAGAATGAATTTATAGTTACCAAAGGGGAAAGGTGGCGGGGTGGGGGTGCATAAATGGGGAGTCTGGAATTGACATATAGTTAGTTAGTTAGTTAGTTCAGTCGCTCAGTCGTGTCCGACTCTCCGCGACCCCATGAATCACAGCACGCCAGGCCTCCCTGTCCATCACCAACTCCCGGAGTTCACTCAAACTCATGTCCACAGAGTCGGTGATGCCATCCAGCCATCTCATTCTCCGTCGTCCCCTTCTCCTCCCGCCCCCAACGTTTCCCAGCATCAGAGTCTTTTCCAGTGAGTCAACTCGTCGCATGAGGTGGCCAAAGTATTACAGTTTCAGCTTTAGCATCAGTCCCTCCAATGAACATCCAGGATTGATCTCCTCTAGAATGGACTGGTTGGATCTCCTTGCAGTATAAGGGACTCTCAAGAGTCTTCTCCAGCACCACAGTTCAAAAGCATCGATTCTTCGGCGGTCAGCCTTCTTCACAGTCCAACTCTCACATCCATACATGACCACGGGAAAAACCATTGCCTTGACTAGACGGACCTTGGTTGGCAAAGTAATGTCTCTGCTTTTTAATATACTATCAAGGTTGGTCATAACTTTCCTTACACACCACTATATTTAAAATAGATAACCAACAGGGACCTACTGTATAGCACAGGGAACTCTGCTCAATATTCTGCAATAACCTAAAGGAGGAAAGAATTTGAAAAAGAATAGGTATATGCATATGGACAACTGAATCATTTTGCTATATATTGAAACTAACACAACATTGTAAATCAACTGTCCTCTAATACAAAAGAAAAATTTAAAAAAAAACTCATTGTGGTGGAATGATCCCTCTATTATAGTACTTGAATGAATGAGAAAAAAATGTAGTGATTTTAAGTGGCTGATCTCAAGTCACACAGCTAGTTCATGAAGAGTCAGATTTTGAACTCAAAATCTTACCTACTGTATTGAAATTAGAAAAAAAACACTGATATTGACATTAGAGAGTTAATTGGTGGTAGTGGGAAGAAGCCAGCACATAAATGACCTCTTCGGTTCTGCAATTTCGATTAAGGTGGGTTCAGGTTCAGAAGTTCGTGTGGGGACTTCCCTGGTGGCTCAGCAGTAAGGAAGCCACCTGCCAATGCAGGAGACACATGTTCCCCTGTTCCAAGAAGATCCCGCATGTCGTGGAACAACTAAACCCATGCACCACAACAGTTGATCCTGTGCTCTAGAGCCCGGGAGCCGAAACTTCTGACCCCATGTGCCCACAGCTACTGAAGACCTGTCACTGTAGAGCCAGTGCTCCGCAACAAGGGCAGCCACCACAGTGAAAAGTGAGAAACCTGTGCACTGCAACTAGAGAAAAGCCCCGACTCTCTGCAACTAAAGGAAAGCCTGTTCAGCCATGGCGATCCAGCACAGCCATACATAAGTGAATACAAATAACAATAAATTTATTTTTTAAAAATTTCACATGGATTTGCTTTGATTTCTAAGGATTGAGTATTTCCAAATACATCTTCTCAATTTCACATTATGATAGAGCAAGAAAGCCCAGCTGTGAAAAATAGCACTCCGTCAATTTTGATATAGGACACTCATAAGTTATTTGCATAATATAGATCGTTCTTCTCTTTCTTTTACAAATAAGCTTTTGAACTATTTTGATAGGCCTAACAGGAAGAGCATGATCTTACCCATAAGTTTTTAACGTATTTTAATTTATTTAGCTACTTTAAAAAATGTACTTTTTCAGAGTGGGAGACAGAATAAAACTTAACAGATGAAAAAAAATTGAAAAAATAATTAGATGAAAATAATACAAGTTCAAATGACAAATGAAGAGGGTTTTATTCACACAACTGGACTCTGGATAAGCCACAAAGAATTTCTACTTGATTGTTTGTTTATTTTTTTCCTTTGAGAGGGCTTGCCAGAGCAAAGGTTAGACACTTTAATAAGCTGCCCAAGAACCTTTGAGGGAAAAAAACACAAGTAGTAGCTAGATATCGTAATTTAGGGATCCTGAAGAAAACCATTAATTGTCACTGTGATGCTCCCTACTGAACTCAGAGTCAATTTAGCCTGAATTCTTGCAAGATCTGGGAGGATCATTAAATAAGCTTGAGGCTAAGCACAGATAACAGGAATATTTTAATATTCCTGGTGCTTTTACAAAGGAACAGGGTATCATACATTAATTGTACACACAGATCTGAAGCTTTAGATGAGGACTGGGGTAACTCCAGCCACCCTCTCCTTTCTCCTCCCTAAATGCTTCCACAACAACAAAGAATGATATTTAGGATGCTGTTTTCCAGAAGTCCTCAGTTCAGTTCAGCTCAGTCGCTCAGTCATGTAAAACTCTTTGTGATCCCATGGACTGCAGCACACCAGGGCTCCCTGTCCATCACCAACTCAGAGTTTACTCAAACTCATGTCCATTGAATTGGTGATGCCATCCAACCATCTCACCCTCTGTCATCCCCTTCTCCCCCAACTTTCAATCTTTCCTAGCATCAGGGTCTTTGCAAATGAGTCAGTTCTTCGCAAGTCACCGTAAAAGTCTAAAGAAATCTCAAAAGAAACATATAGTGTTTTTTACTTTTTTTTGAGATTCTTCCCTTTGAAGGCTTGTGTAAACTTATTGAGAGAATGAAAATAAACTGCTACTTTTTGAAAAACTTTAAAAAAGGACATTTTAAAATAAAGGAAAACCATAATCCTTGGGTATGAAGGACACATACTATCTACTCTTTGATAAAGAGTTTAAAATATAAAATGTTGAGAATATTTAAAATCTTAGCTGAAATATAGGCTATCCTTTAGGTTCTACATATATTTTACCTTCTGAAACATGGTACTTCATGACATGACAGCTTCTCAAATGTTAAACAATTGACCTTTGAACAACTGTACGGGTTAACCTGCATATAGCTTATAGTTGGTCTTCTATATTTATGGAATGCAGGTTCCTCTGCATCTGCAGATTCCATCAACCATGGATTGTGTAGTACTGCACAATTATTTATCTATTATTGAAAAATATCTGTGTATAAGCAGACCCTTGCAGTCAAACCCTCATCATTCAAGGGTCAACTGTACATATATGACATCAGGATTAATTTCACAAAATGTTATTTTTCCATTTATATAAACAGAAATAATTGTACAAGTTTGAAATGTTCTTAAAACTCTTAAATTGAGTTGATCTCTGTCTTAACTTCCCCCATCCCCTATAGGTAGTTTCACTGCCAGAAGACTAATATATTTGCACTATCCCTTGTTCCTCTCTTACTGTATGCTAGGTTTACTCCCTTTCCTATTTTGGTTAGGATTTTTCTTCCGCATCTATCATCAAAACTTTCTGATCTGGGACACAAAGATGCAATAGAAAACACCCTGACCCTGGCTTTGTAAGAGGAACTTAAAAACTCACCTCTCCTACTTAGTTAATTATGGTAACTCTCTAACCACTCTGAGACTCAGCTTCTTCATCTATAAAATGGAAAAGACTATTAGTCTGACAGAATTGCTATGAGAAATAAATAACTCAACATATGTGAAAGCAATTTGACTCTGAACATTACTAGTTACCAATAGGATTGATTGCCCACCCAGAAGTCATTTCCCTCTTCTTTCCATAGAAACCCAGGTCCCATGATGGAGGCTAAATATTTCAGATACTTATTTTCTAGCTTCTTTAAATGTTAAGAAATAAGCATATAATCATACACTGGTCTAAATTATTTCTGGGGAATCTACTGGGATATTTCTTGGATATTTCTTCTTGAGAAAAGAGAAAGATGGCAAGGAAAAACATCTACCTTCCTAGCTTATATCTGGTTGTGTGAGGATGTGATGTTTGGAGCTACAGAGGCCATTTGTGATAAAGGCTAAGATAAAGACAGGGAAGCCAATCACCGATCCTGGCAGTGAATAATTATTTCTGAAATGTTTTGATGTGATCAAATTAAGTTGAGCTCCTACATTTAATCCACCTTTAGTGAAGTATCAAGTTACTTATAGCCAAATAATTATGAGACTAATAAAAGTTTTTAGTTTTATATCTATAGATATAAAGATTTATTAAAACGAATTCATTCTTAAACTGGTAAATTGACCCTTATTATCCATGAACTGGCTAATCTAAGTACGGCAATGCAATAGGTCTAAAATATGGTTTATGCCCCAGAGAGGCTCTTAATTTGCTTGGAGAGATAGGGATGTACATTAAAAAAGGTAAATAAAAAACTGCTACAAAAATGCAAACAGTCAGTGCTATGGAAATTTAAGTCTCAAGGTTACTGAAATATTTTGAAATTTAAGTCTCAAGGTTACTGAAATATTTTGGTACATGTGCTTGACAGCATTTTTTCAACACCATATACATCTTCATATGCTGCTCACCTTCATTTACATGGAGACCAAAATGGAAATGATTCTGAAATATGATTTATTAGAAAAATACTATCTGTATTCTAAGATTTTGTTTTGGTTTTTATATTTTATTTGCCTGTTATCATGAGTCTTCTCAGTCTATCAAACACAATAACTATTTTGTCATGTTCTGAAATCTCTTATCTTCTCCATTCTACAACCTGTTGAAATTTTATCTGTCCCCCACTCTACAGAATATCAGCAGTGCCCACCTAGAGCTCTCACTAGAGATGATCAGAGTGTCTTTATATTTCTTTTCCTTTATCTTGCTCTACGCTAACAATTTGAAAAGAATATCTTCCAGGGGAAGAGTTCAGAAATTATAAAACGTTTATGTAATAGCCTCTATTTGTTAATTGAGCCTGACATTGGGAAACACTTAGACGCAGTGATACTTTTTGCTAGTTTTAATTATCTTCATTAAAAACTACATCATACAGAAGTACAAACACAGTAGAAACCTTCCCACAGAGCATCTAGTATGAGAAATCAAACCTACTTCTAACAACTTTATATCTTCATAGCATGTTATGTTCTGATATTCAATTTGTTAATAGAATAAATCTCAAAAAGATCAAAATCTCAGCAAGATCTCTCACTCCATTGATAATCTATATTCTTAATACAATAGGCATACATAAAACAAAGTGGTGGGAGTAAATTTTGTATCAGAATTCCAAATCTCAGTTCTAATGTGACTATGAAAAATATTTCCACCATCTGGATACTTAGCTGTGAGCTAATACCAGACACATACGTCTTATGAACAGAATCAAAGCTAGGATGGGGTTGATAAACTAGCCTCACCTTGGAAGGACATTAAGGCCACTGAGGCAATAAATAGGCCAGCTGCTCTCTCAACAGGTGGCTGGTAAAGGAGATAGTTGTTATGAGTGGAGAAGAAACTGCTGACATATTCAAAACCATGCCCTTGAACTTCTAATCATGATAGGTAATTTAGAGAAGAAAAGTTCCTGTACCAAAATATCATGAGCATGAAACATACAGACTTGAAATATACAAAGAATTTCATAGTCCCAAGAGCTGAACCATTTTGGTTCATGGAAATTACTCTTCACTTGATCTCGTTTTACAAAGTTATAGATCAGTGATATTCACCTACATTTAACAGAAAAGTTATTCAGAGGAGATAAATGGGTGAAATGAATTGTTTTAAGGATAGAAAAATTATTTTAATATGTGTTTATGTTAATTAAATCCCACATTTATCATAATTTCTTATTTTCATTAATGTAAAATTGTTATTGATATCTTGAACAAAGGGACATGTCTGTGTCTCTTTTTCTCTAAAGAAATCTATACAAATGGGTGCTCCAGAATTTCTTTTGTCAAGAATTTCTTACATTTAACCACTTTTCCAGAGAGGAGGCATTTTTGTCTGTGTCCAGCAGGAACTGACATGTAAGAAGGCTCTGGACAGACATTGACAGGATAATGTCAATGATCATGATTCCCACACAACTTAGAGACCTGTTACTTCAACTGAAACTATTTCTTCCTGCTCATTCTTCAGTGAAAATGGTGAGCAGCTGGTTAAACTCTCTCATAAAATAATCTCATGCACAGGAGAAGTTAATCAATCTCTCAGCCACATAAGAATTTCAAAGTGATAATGGAACCAAGTCAAAAATGGATAGATACATATTATCATAATACTGTCATAACTATATTCACTGATCTATGAGACTGTACAAAAAGAAAAGAAAAAAAAATATTGTGTCATCTACTTTAGTTTCCTGAGAAATCAAATTTGCCCTAATCTCAAGTGGAAGTCAGCCTTTCCTTCTGTGGGTCGGTTGAAAACATACCATGTTCAAGTAAGGACAAGATCAGATTCTTTCATCTACCAGTGGCCTCATTGCACCTCATCAGTAAAAGTCATTTCTTATTCTAAAATCCTCCTCTCATTTGTGAAGTTAAATATGTGCGTGGTTTTCATAACAGAAACAAAACATTCTTTTTTAATGACTTGCTTTTATTTGGGGAAGGGAGAAAGAGATTACTTTCTTCCTTATGTCTTAACTCATTAGAAACTAAAAATACTAGTATCTTCCCTTAGAATTCTGACTTGGAACTTCCTTACTAATAGTTAAGACTTGGCACTAAAGAGTGTTTCTGACACAGTATGGTTTTAATAAAAAGTCTATCAACCTTTAGAGTTGCTCCATCAGTTTTTACCAGAACTCCCTAGGATATCGACAGTAAGACTGTACACGTATGAGTTCCCTATAAAAGAGACCAAACTTATTACACAACATTTTAGCCTTTTTTGACCCAATCATTATTGGGTCATTGTTGTTACAGTTGTACTTGTTCCTTCATATAAGAGGTTTTCAATAAGACTCTAGAGAACATGAAGGAAAGTTTGTATCTTGTTAGACTAGTTTATGTTTTTCATATAAACTCTCAACAGGTTTGAAAATGCATTCAGTTCAGTTCAGTTCAGTCGCTCAGTCGTGTCCGACTCTCCGCGACCCCATGAATCACAGCACTCCAGGCCTCCCTGTCCATCACCAACTCCCGGAGTTCACTCAAACTCATGTCCATAGAGTCGGTGATGCCAACCAGCCATCTCATTCTCGGTCGTCCCCTTCTCCTCCCGCCCCCAACCCTTCCCAGCATCAGAGTCTTTTCCAGTGAGTCAACTCGTCGCATGAGGTGGCCAAAGTATTGGAGTTTCAGCTTTAGCATCAGTCCTTCCAATGAACACCCAGGACTGATCTCATTTAGAATGGACTGGTTCGATCTCCTTGCAGTCCAAGGGCTTTACAGCATCGGACCTTGCTTCTATCACCAGTCACATCCTCAACTGGGTATTGGTTTCGCTTTGGCTCCATCCCTTCATTCTTTCTGGAGTTACTTCTCCACTGACCTCCAGTAGCATACTGGGCACCTACTGACCTGGGGAATTCCTCATTCAGTATCCTTCATTTTGCTTTTTGATACCGTTCATGGGGTTCTCAAGGCAAGTATACTGAAGTGGTTTGCCATTCCCTTCTCCAGTTGACCACATTATCATAAAAGGAATAGTCTCTGAAGTTTTAGTTTTTGTAAAGAGTAAGAACCAGCAAATAACAGTATAACTGAAATAAGCTAGAGTATGTGTAGAGCTCTTTAAATTAACATACTTATTAGTGTAATATCACTTTAAGCACCTGGGGATGAAATATGTTATTTGGGGGTATAAAACTAGTGGCCAATAAAAAAGACCAGAACAGCCAGGTTTATCCTCTTATTTATAATCACGTAGGTTAATTTTCTTGCTGATAAGCAAGAGAATAAAATAAAATAAACTTAATCTCATGCTCACAATGGAGGGCCAGCAAGTCACAAAGTCAAAGGCTTAGGGGAAAAGCCTCTCTAACTTGAAAAACACAGGAGAAATTCAAAGATAAGCATTTCTCAATCAAAATTATTACCATGAATATGGGAAAGTCCCTGGTGGCTTTTTATGATGTCACATTTATCTCTAATATTTTTTATCTGGCTTTTTTTTTTTTTGCAGAATTGGTATATTTAGCAACTAACCATCATTTATAATTATATTCATTTTCTATATCATGTCAATTCTGACCTGGTATGAAATAAGTTTACATTTATGTGGTTCTGTAGCATAAGTATCTAATGCCTAAAAACTTTTAAACAACAATTATAAATAAAAGGAATTAACATTCAAAACATATGCCACAACCAAGACCATTTCCATACTTTTCACCATACTCTTCAGCTATTCTTAACAGACATGTGCCAACATCTCTTCTAGACAATTTCACCTTCAATGCTGCTGAGAATCTGCCCACTAATGACCATAATGAAACATGCTTTGTGTGAGAGCCTGTTCATTTATTTTCATTCCCGTGAGTGCCTTCAGAGACCAGACTTGCAATCACGGCTACTTACTATTTAATTCCCAGCCAAATTTATGGTCAAATTGAAAAATGGAGGCAGGCAGCCTGATGCAGGATGCTTTTGTCTGAAGTGTCCTCCTGGAATCATTATACTTGCATTAATCTTTAATCTGCAATTAAACAATCAGTTCTATGTAAAAGATAGCTGCAAACAGATCTCCTGCATGTGTCCTAGACAATATATCTTAATGGGAGGTGTGGGGGTAGGGTGAGAATATGGTGCAATTAGGACTAAATTCGTCACGGATCCTGATTCAGTAGGAGGTTATTTATGGAGCTCAAAGTTCCTCATGCAAAATGACTTTTGTGTATTCAGATGTTCATCAAATAACCTCCATGTCTTGCTGTGTGGAATAGGGGAGGGGGCTTCAGGGTAACAAAACACAAATGCAAGAATGAGGATGAGGGAAGGAAATTTGGCCTGAGACATATCTTAGCAGAAATTGTAACCTGCCTTGCATCTTCAGCTTCTCCATTAAGAGGCTTGCTTCCCAGCTTCCACAAAGGCTTAACTGGAGATGGAGGCTGCCAGGCAGGCCTGGGTGCCATTAGCAAGTAGTTGAGGACACTAGGGCTCAGGCATGTCAATTTCTCTTTACTATCAGAGCTGTCATCAAGGTACGACCTTCTTGTAAGTGTGAAATATCCAAATAAGAGGAGCTTTTTATAAATAAAACAAACAGAACTCTCAGAGCAGACAAGAGGCTTCAAGGTGTTCTTGAAGGAGGATTAGTTTGAAGGGGAGGCAGTATAGATGTTTCTGCCTGGGGAAAACAAATGTTAGAAGCAGACCAAGTGGGTGAAATAATAAAGTAAAAGTGTCATCTGTTTAGATTTGAGTGGTCCCCTAATTCATTTTTTATAATGAATGGTGCTTAACTACTAGTTCATTTTGGGTCTCACCTAACAAAATAAAAATGAGATTTGAACCTCCTAATTTAAATTTATAACTGTAATTCTATTCCTGGCTTGCTATGCTGTTTCTTTAGCAATGCATACATACTATGAAGGGCTTCCCAGCTGGTGTTAGTGGTAAAGAACCCGTCTACCAATGCAGAAGTTGTAAAGAGATGTGAGTTCGATCCCTGGATTGGGAAGATCCCCTGGAAATAGGCATGCAAGCCACTCAAGAAACCCAAGTATTCTTGCCTGGAGAATCCCATGGACAGAGGAGCCTGGCAGAGCTAAGGCTATTTAATATCTTAAGTCTATTTGATACGACTGAAGTGATTTAGCATGCACAAATACACATAATATGAAAATGAATGCTTTCCATCAGTTTTGTAAAGAACAACAGCTATTACAAATTTAAAGTCAACCTTGGAAAGAGAAATAAATCAGGCATAGGAATTATGTCGGACCAACCCCTAAAGAGACTGACGTCATTTTACAACTGCATTTCTACAGTTGACTTTTATTTCACTATCTTGTTTCCTTTCTCATGTACAATATTTTCATGATCATAATAATCATAGTAAAGTATTAGCTATAGGTAATACCAAAGGAGTATTTCTGAGGTACTTTGGAATCTCAAAAGGCTATCAACCATAATTGGCATTTGGCCATACTCTGTGCACACAGGCATGGGGGTATATACAGGGGATTGCAGGCACTAAGGCAAATCTTTGGAAACTTGAAACACAATATCCTCAAGGAGCTGAAATTCTCTGTTCATGAAAGTATAGCTTAAAATACCAAGTAGCATGCAGCAAATAAATAGTAGGCCTAGAGGCCAAATGAAGAAAATGGAGAAGAGAGCAAAGGAAATAAGGATACAGGAGTTTATTTGATTCAAGACAATAGGTAAACTCCAAGTTTCTAATGCATCTCAAACATTATAGGCATAGGAGAAGAATCATACTTTCCATGATATTGTGTTTGAAAAAAATAACTAAAATTTGAACTGTGAATACTATGCTGTCAATCTGCTTTTCAAGGTGGTTTTAGATTCAGAAGATCATAGGGTCAAAATGCATTATTGTTTTTAATCAAACAATAAAATTTACTCTCAGTACATGAATGTTCTCATGAAAATTTCCTACAGTACCGTTTAGAACTGCAAAGGATTTGCTTTTCCACGCCACTTATAGCCTGGCCATCAAGTACTCTAGATAAACATAATTAAAGACACAAAAGTAATAGACATGTATTGATTCCATCTAGTAAATCATTAAGATAATTCTAAGCTAATATTTTGTTAAACATTCGGTAATTTATTTTACTCCACAATATCACAGGTTGCAAGTTCTAGGTTCTGTTAGGAAAAGAGAGCTGAGACCATAATCCCCGAAAGAAGGAGAAAACTGAGATCTAGTCCTCATTTCTCTATAATTTTTTTAAAGACACAAGAACACAGCTATTATTATTATCTGGATAATTTTGATTCATTCGATCTCATTCTTTGAGCATCTACTATGTTTCCTGATTCAGTGCTGGGCACTGAGGGTTCAAAAGGTTCCCTTTTAGGCAGAAGGAAGAGACCTAGAAACATGGTATTGAAGAGGATATGAGTGCATCCCATACAAAATGGGAATTCCAGGTATCTATGTGCAATAGTTGGCTGGATATTTCCACTTGCATTTTCCAGTCTGGACACAAAATCTGTCACAAAACGTTTCTTGTCATTTTTTCAGATCATAATTCTCACCAGTCAAATGTACAGCCTCGGATTTCATTCTGTCACACTTACTTTTCATATCTAATTAGTTCCCATACAGGCTTTATTCTTCCTTCATCATGTTTCTTGCATTTTTTCTTTTGCTGCCCTCACTAGTACTGCCCTATCCAGGCCTCAATCATCTCAGTTTAAAATTACAGATATAATCTTTCACCTGACATCCCAAGTGTGTGCGTGCTAAGTTGCTTCTGTTGTGTCCGACTCTGCACTCTATGGACCTTAGCCCACCAGGCTCCTCTCTCCTTGGGATTTCCCAGGTAAGAATACTGGAGTGGGTTGCCAAGCCCAGATCTTCCCAATCTGCATCTCCTGTATTTCCAACATTGCAGGCAGATTCTGAGCCATCTGGGAAGTCCGACATCCTAAGTAAATATCATAAAAATGTCATGCCACTTTGTTATGTGGTCGTCCTGCTTAAAACTTTGAATGGAGAAGGCAATGACAACCCACTCCAGTACTCTTGCCTGGAGAATCCCAGGGACGGAGGAGCCTGGTGGGCTGCCATCTATGGGGTCGCACAGAGTCAGACACAACTGAAGCAACTTAGCAGCAGCAGCAGCAGCAGCAGCAGCAGCAGCTGCCACCCAACCCTACTTTTTTCCTTTTTATTTTTTTTTAACAAGTATTAGCAGAGCACATTTAAGAACACAGATCCTGAAACAAGGCTTCCCTTGTTTGAACCCTGGCTCCACCCTTTATAACATGTGAGACCTTGAGCAGTTTAGGTAATCTCTGTGCACCTCATTTAACTCTATTAGAAGATAAGAATAAGGATAATAATTGCACTTTGCTTCATTGGGTTGGTGTATAGTTTAAATGAATTAACTTGTTAAGCACTTATATCTAGACACGTTATATAATAATTGCTTTAAAAGTGATTAAAATATTTAAAAATTTAACCTTTTATGAGACACCTTCTCTCAATCTCACCTTCTTATTTGTTTAGTTGATCCCTGATTTCTCTGATTTGTTAAAATAGAAGTAAGATGTCAGTGCCTGGCATATAGTAGGTGCTCAGTGCAAGATGTCTTTTACTGGTTGTGACTCAAGGCCTTTAGCCTCACACTGAAGACTTGACATAACTGTTTTAATTCATCATTCTTTTGTCTGAGGGCATGAAATCTCTACTCTCACTGAATGTCCCTTTCTCCCCTCCACATGCCGTGGCCCCTCTGTGTTGTTTCTTTCATTCCACTGTTTCTATAGCCTAAATAGCCTTTTCCTTTTGGATTCATCCAAATTCTACCTGTTGTTAAAATATCCTTTCAAGGCTTACCCATTACTGAAATTTTCTTTAGATGTTCTGATTCTCAAAGACTGTCTCTCCTTAAAATTACAATCTTGTTTTGGTTACTTTGAAAGACTTTATTATATTACTAGATAATATAATAATTTATAAACATATTGATATATTATTAATATAATAACTTATAAACTTTATAACATTTATAAACTTGACCGTGTAGTAGGCTGAACCCTATCAAAGTTTCAGCACAGATACCTGAGTTCACTCCCTTGAATATAGGAGCCAGAAACAAAGGTCAGATGCTAGACATGGGCACAGTGGGTCAGCTGGGGTAGGTATACAGGTGTCTGGCCTAGAGAGTGTGAGAACATAACTACAGACGTAAGGAAAGCAAGCTTCAATCAAGGTGAAAGATCAGAGTGTATGAGGTTTCTGCAGGGCTGACCGGCAGAGGTTGCTGAATTTGGGCAGGAACGTTCAACATGTCCTCGGGAGGTACAGTGAAGTCGCAGGGCCCTTTCTGAAAACCTGTGAGCTCATTCCTGCCCTTGTGGAGAAAGCTCTCTGAGTCAGCACCTGACACAGCTCTGTAAGATCTCTCGAGATCTTTTTTTTAAAAATAATTTATCTTTTATTCAAATCGTTGAATACTTTATATTACAGTAAATTTGATTGGAAAAAAATGAGGAAAGAAATCAATTTTTAAAAATACACTCATGTTGAAATCAAATAAGCTAGCCAAACGAGAGTACAAACCCAGGAACCCTGCGGGCTGGTTGGCTTTCCAGGATATGAATACTACTGAGTCTATATGCTGCTCTATAACTGCCAGAAAAGTCATTCGTTAAACACTTCAGAGAAAGGAGCCAACAACCGGGGAAGGACGGCGGTCCCCAATCCCGTCCTGCGGACCGGGGGCTGGTCTCAGCCGTGCCCGGGGCGGGAATCCAAGTGCAAGGCTGGGAGCGAGAGCCTGGCCCACTGGCTTTCATGCAACTTCCGTGAGTCACGCACTGTGCAAATTAAGGCTTCTTAATCATCTACATTTATAGGTGTGTCTGCCTTGCTACTACACTCGCATCGTTAGCCCTTATGACAAGGATAGTGTCTTACTCCTTTTGAATTCTTCCATCTCCCCATCATAATTTCTTTTTTTTCCAGCTTATTTATTATTTATTGTTAATAAAAAGAACAAAAATTAGCCTTCTGATATCTAAGGGAATATATATATTTGTCAGAGGCTCCCCATTCCCCGCCCCCCCACCTGCCAGCATGTTGTTTGTTTTTCATTTTTTTTAATTTATTTATTTTAATTGGAGGCCAATTACTTTACATTATGTATGGTTTTGCCATACATTGACATGAATCTACCCTGGGTGTACATGTGTTCCCCATCTTGAACCCCCCTCCTACCTCCCTCCCCATCCCATCCCTCTGGTTCATCCCAGTGCACCAGCCCCGATCATCCTGTATCATGCATCGAACCTAGACTGGTGATTCGTTTCACATATGATAATATACATGTTTCAATGCTATTCCCACCCTCACCCTCTCCCACAGAGTCCAAAAGACTGTTTTATACACCTGTGTCTCTTTTGCTGTCTCGTATACAGGGTTATTGTTATCATCTTTCTAAATTCCATACATATGCGTTAGTATACTGTATTGGTGTTTTTCTTTCTGGCTTACTTCACTCTGTATAATAAGCTCCAGTTTCATCCACCTCATTAGAACTGATTCAAATGTTTTCTTTTTAATTGCTGAGTAGCACTCCATTGTGTATATGTACCACAGCTTTCTTCACAATTTGTATGGAAATACAAAAAAACCTCGAATAGCCAAAGCAATCTTGAGAAAGAAGAATGGAACTAGGGGAATCAAACTACTGGACTTCAGGCTCTACTACAAAGCCACAGTCATCAAGACAGTATGGTACTGGCATAAAGACAGAAATATAGATCAATGGAACAAAACAGAAAGCCCAGAGATATATCCACGCACCTATGGACACTTTATCTTTGACAAAATAGGCAAGAATATTCAATGGAGAAAAGACAATCTCTTTAACAAGTGGTTTTGGGAAAACTGGTCAACCACTTGTAAAAGAATGAAACTAGGACACTCCTAACACCATACACAAAAATAAACTCCAAATGGATTAAAGATCTAAATGTAAGACTGTCATAATTTCTGACCCATTCTTTAACAAATACTTGTGGTATTCAGTTGGCAATAGTTTGAATCATATAGAATTGGCAATATGGGACTTTTTTATCCCCCAAATATAGCTGGACATACGGTTGGACAAATGGCAAATATGGACACTTTATATGGTTCAACTGAATATATTTTTAGTGTTTTCCAGGTGGCTTTACTGAAAATAAAAACCCAAAACTTTGCCATATTAGTTAACATTTAAGGCTGAAAAATAATAATAAACTTTTCCCCCTTTCTTCAAATATTAGTTGTTCTGAGAATCTTCTAAAATCAGAATTTTTTTTGAAATCAAGAGAAGTAATGGTTACTATAATCTCTGTCTTTTAAATGTAGTAATGAACTATATGTGCATTCTATTCAGTTATTGGTTGCTCAGTGATATCAAGCCTGCTTAGATACATTGCAAAATACTATTATGTAAAAAGCATCTTAAAATCAACATTTTGGTTGCTCTTAGTAGAGAAGCCACTTTAGTTTGGATCAAGCAAGTTCTCTGCTGTCAACTTCCTGAGTACAAACCCTGCTCCTCTAGTTGGCAGTGTGATGACTGTGAGCTAGTTATTTAACTATTCTATGCTTCTCTTCCTCACTGTTAAAATGGAAGTAATATTACTACAATGTCATACGTCTGTCAGGAAGACCAAATGAGTTAATACACTTAAAACTCTTAGAATGACACCGGTACTTAGTAAAAACTCAATAATTCTTAGCTAGATGCTGGGAAAGGTTGGGGGCGGGAGGAGAAGGGGACGACAGAGAAGGAGATGGCTGGATGGCATCACCAACTCTGTGGACATGAGTGTGAGTGAACTCCGGGAGTTGGTGATGGACAGGGAGGCCTGGCGTGCTGTGATTCATGGGGTCGTGGAGAGTCGGACACGACTGAGCGACTGAACTGAACTGAATGTTATCTTAACATAAATCATGATAAAAAGGGTACCTAGAGATTATCATACTAAGTGAAGTAAGTCAAACTGCTGCTGCTGCTGCTAAGTCACTTCAGTCGTGTCCGACTCTGTGTGACCCCATAGACGGAAGCCCACCAGGCTCCTCCGTCCCTGGGATTCTCCAGGCAAGAACACTGGAGTGGGTTGCCATTTCCTTTTCCAAGTAAGTCAGACAGAGAGAGACAAATATATGATATCGCTTATATATGCATCTAAAAAATGATACAAATGAACTCCTTTATAGAACAGAAATAGACTCACAGACATAAGAAAAAAACCTGATGGTTACCAAAGGGGAAGTGGGGGAAGGATAAATTAGGAGTTTGGGATTAAAATATACATGCTACTATGTATAAAATAAATAACCAACAAAGACCTTCTGTACAGCAGAGGAAGCTATATTCGATATCTTGTAATAACCTGTAATAGAAGAGAATGTAAAAAAAGAATATATATATATGTATAACTGAATCACCTGAGTCACTTTGCTGTACACCCGAAGCTAACACAACATTGTAATTCAACTATATTTCAATAAAAAAATTTTAAAAAGGGAGACAAGGAGCTTAGAATACTTCTTTTTAAAACATTTTCAAAGAAAGTGAATTACTTTTTAATATTCCTGAGGAGATAAGATGTGTCAAAGCAAAGATATCTATCTATGAAAGGATATCTACATCCTTGTCACAGCTGATCAACAAAGAGCACCACACGATGTGAAATATCTTAAAGAAAGTTGGGTCTTTTTAATAAGTTTCACAGAATAACAGTTATTAAATATGTGGGCATTTTATTACTTGAACTGACATATTGATGATATCACTTGTTATCTATCAATTATATTAACATTTGTTAGAATTACACTTAACTATGCTCAAGGAGATCTCAAGTATTAAAATGTATTCTTGAGAAAAAACAAATTGACCTCCATAAAGCAATTTTAAAGTAGAACATTCTATGTTAAATGAAGTATTTTCTTGCCATATTTTATCAATGACTTATAATCATCACTCTAACAACCATAATATTATTATGACTGATACAGAATATCATAAGGGCTAAATCAATTTCAACCTGCATTCTTTAATCCATACAACTATCTCTGATTTCTGTATAAAAGTCATCAAATCGTAATCATCAGCATCACCAAAAGCCTATTTAAATTCATCAAATATTTATTAAATACCTACTATCTACAGGGCAATGATTCAAAAGCAAACCAACAAATAAGTCCTCCTTTTTGCCAAAGTAAAGAATAAATTCTTTTTTTAAAGCTAAATTTAGCTACCGTGGTATATTTACAGATACGCATCAGAACTAATTTACTCTAGAAACTATTTCACATTTCTCCTTGACATCACCTGTTAGATATGACAGTAAATAGTTGAGTCAAATAAAACAATGAACATATTTAAATTGCTTTAGTAAGAGTAAGATGAAAAAGAGAATGAAATTGGTTTAAGTTACTGTTATCTTTGGCAATTTTTCATTATTTTAATAACATTTAAGTTGTTTACTACAGGCTGCCATGGAGTACACTTTGTTACTAGCAAAGTTCCTCTCACTGTAGCTCGGTATGTGCGACTATTTTGGGGAGCAGAGGGGTCATTTAAAGTCACGACTGTCACTGAAAACAGTATTCAGAGCATATGATTAACTCAGTCAGGAGTGTTGTTAAGAAGGTAATTTGCATATTGTTGGAGCCAGATGAGTTCATCTCTGTGTGCACATATTCTTATGTTTGTGCATTTTCCTTCATCTTCCCAGCTTCTAGCTGAGGTGGCGGGTTATCTACCATAAAGTCATGCTGCTCCAGTGTGGGACTGTGGTTGGGGCGCTGCTGAGCCAGGTGCTGTATTTCCTGACTCTCCGCTTCTGGTGTCCAGGTGTGGCCATCTGGCTTGTTCTTGCCACAGAGTAACAGCAGAAGTGATCTGTATCATTTCTAATCAGGACTTTAAAGAACCAGGGAAGGGGTTTTCTACTCTCTGCTTTCCCCCTTTCTTCTGGCTGGGAGTGGAGGATTCTGAAACCACAGGCAATAACAAAGACACAGAATGGAAGGAGCCTGGTCCCTGAACTCCATGGAGGAAGGTCCTCTCAATATGAGAGAGTAACCGATCCCAAGCTAATTTTCCTTTGCTCCTGCAGAGGAACCTTATCACAATAATTTTGACCTTTCTTATCACCATTATCACAAATTTATTAAGAATGAGGGTGATTTATTTATGTCACTTGATGAAATGTTGTTGAGAGAGATGTCAACTATAGCTAAAAATTTAAAAACAATTTGGAAATTTCCTGGCAAATTCATCTAAATAAAACTCAGTAAAGACCCAGAAATAAGTCTATAAAGGCCTTTGAGGACTTAAATAAATATCAAAAACTCTTAGCACCAAATGATAGGGCTTAAAACAAGGGGGAATCTATCTATAAAATCTGAGTCTACTCTAATTTTAACAACTCCTTAATAGTTTAGCAAGTTTTTTTTTTTTAATCTGATTTTTCAGCCTGTGGCACTCAAGTATTAGCAGACACCCTAATATCAGCAAGAAATGGATCTGAATTGATTAATATGCAAGAAAAAGGAAAAAAAACCCTCCAACTCAGGCAGAACATTTTCAAAAACCATTACAGAGCCTACTTAATAAAGGGAACACAATGATACAAACCACTATGTTTAACTTATCTGTTTATTTTCACTTATAGCCAGGTTAGAATCTAGAAAATAATTATGCACATACAGAGTAAGAGGAACATATATTAAGTCAACAAGCAACAAGGTAAGTTGATACTCTTTGATTTTATACATTTGGTTAATATTAAATTATCTAAGTATTTAATTATAATATTTGTTTTATAATTTACCAACTGCTTTTAGCATAACTTTCTTCAAAGACATTAATCTTTAGCTGACTTTTTGGGCAAAACAATGTTACTTAAAGTCAGTTTTCTAAACAATGCCTCAAAGTCTAAAGAGAAATGCTTCTTCACCTGGTATCCTTTTAAACTAGAGCCACAAAGTAACTGAAGAAAGGATGGCTATGCCTAGGGGGAAATCTGGATGATTTGAGTTAACAAATCTTGAAGGCAGAAACCAAAGGTTGGCAGAAAGAGGTTTACTAGGTTGTTGATGATAGAATTGATTCTGATTATTTCTAATTAGCCACTGTCGATGAGTGGAAGAGATGATGGAATATATTCAGTTTGTATACTATGCATTTATGAAAAGGTTACATTCTAATAAATGCATGTTACACTTGTGTGTAGGGGGAATACCTTAAAAGTTGAAAATTTAATCATAGTGCCAACAACTCAAAAGGAAGCAGCAGGAAAAGAATTTACTTCAGAAAGTGTGGATATTATTTAAGAATATATATTTGCAGTGGATAAATGTGAGTGAGCAAAGAAGATACATTTTCAGTAAAAGAAATTAACATTTTCGTCTTTTTGGTGATTTCCCTTTTAAAGTTCAGTCAAGAATGTCTGTCTTCGATGTTAAATTAGTTCACTCTCAACTGTTCTGGGCTTCATGTACAGAGGGCAACAACAGTTCGGAGCCTTTTAAAGAGAAAATGTTCCCCCTTTTCCTATGGGTGAGAGTTTCCTTATGCCCACATATGTCCATGAACAATTTTTCTGAATATTTTCTATGATTCAATCGTTCTATCCAAAGGACAGATAATTAAGTTGGGAGGTCTTTGTAAATATTCTTGGATTCATTTTTATTTATCACATTTCTGGAAATGAGCTGCAATTTCCCTGAAATGGTCCTTTCCTTCTGTGTACGCTCATGGTGTTTTGCTGGTACTTTGATTATAGCATCCTTCACATTAGGTTGCAAGAATGCATATGCCATTTCTTCTCCCATTAAATGAAAACACTACTTCTATTTTTCTATCAATGAAATGCAATGCCTGGCACTTAGATGTTTAATATATATGTGTTGAGTGAATGTTAGAATATCAAAGGTTACAGAAGCTATTGTTACTTAAGCAATTTAAAGGGGCAAAGAAACATTCTGTGAGAATAGCAACTAATTTACTAACAAAAAGGAGGAACATATGATGAATTAGGAGTGGTTCATAGAATAAGTGACTTCTCATTTTATATAACTTTGATTTGGCCAGCAAGTGCTGAGTCCGTGGGGTGTTCTGCATTGTGAGTTGGAAGTCATCAGTTATCACCAGGCAGTAGATCCAATCAGCAGATGAAGATATAGCTGATAAATGCTCTGGGTCACAGTCTTATATTTCTGGTGTGTGGTAACCTAAGAGTGGGTACATTCAGCCTGGAAATCTCTGCTTTGTTCTGGGCAAACAACTACATCACCTCAAAGTGATAAATACATCCAATTACTTCTCTGAAAAAGTTTACAACCCAGAAAGCCCCTCATGTTCTACCTCATATACTCAACACCTCCTTTTCTGTTGTCCTATTGAATAGACTAAGCATAAAATGAGTTAAAATAGCATTTTTGTAGCATTGAGGCAGACTACACTGGGAATCACTCCTTCACACCATTATATAAAGGACACAAGAGATATTAATTTCACCTATAACAATTTTAGAAAGTGTATTTTAATTACAAATATATTCCCTTCAAACCAAAAAAACCTCATTAGATTTGAGGTCAATAACATTAAAAAAAACTTTTGTTGGGTCAACTTTTCTGCACAGTTATAAAGCAAAGAATGAAGACGTCCCACTTACCGAACTCTCAATCTGTCTACTACTGCCCTTATATGTCACTGAAGGACAAAAATAATATTTGTAGTTAGGTATGACACTCTCCCATCAGCAGCAAAGCTATTTTGTGCTGTAATGCAAATGACTGCATTCATCAAAGGAGCTTTGTTAGTTATTCATTGTGTTCCTTATCATTCCTTTCCCAAACCCCAGTGATGCTGTGGCAAACCCAGAGGTACGTCAAAAGCCGCATCCGCCACTGTCAAAGGTATCCTTATCAGGCGAGGCAGGGTGCTCGGGGAATGACCTGCCAAGTCACCGCAGCCTCCTGTCTTCAAATACCTTTGTGCATAGTGGGATTCTTTGTCCTTATTCTATGATCTGCTTTTCTTAGCATAGTTCATGGTGCGACCCCTACAAACACATCTGGAAAAACACACTGGAAATAGAAAGGATTTGTGAAAACCCCAGGCTCTTATTTTTTCTTCTTTCTGGATGAAATGGATTACTCTGCCCAGCCTTCCCACATGGATAAGCTTAGTTGCTTTCTCTCACTGTCTCTTTTATTTTTTAAACACAAACAATAATTTAAAGATGCCATAAGACTCAGAGAAGCCTAGGAGGAGTGGAGAGAAGGAAAGCCCAAAGGGATATTGACAAGTTGAGGAAGGGTCATCTAATGTCTCCGACAGAGGCAGGCACAGGGGGCTCTTTCTCATTACATCTAACACAGCTTAACTGAGTTCAACACGGCCGCCTCTATCCTCTGGGGGAAGGTTTTCTTTTTGGACGGGCACTAGAGATTAATCCGTCTGTAATTTCTCCTGCTTTTCTAACTGTCAGGGGATTTGTGTTGGAGATAATGGTGGTATTAATGCCTAACCTAGGTATAGAAATTGCCTTAATATAACAGGGATCATGAGGAGCACACCAATAATTGCCCCTGAGTGATAGCCCTTAAAGTAAATGGCAATATAGGAGGGCCCACATCCAGCAGTCTTTAATGAAGTTTGGGGCTTTTCTGATGAGATTCTCTACACAATAGGCAGAGAATCAAGGATGCCTCATGAGTTTTAACCTCTAGCCTGGATTTAATATGGCCTTATTAAAGATCCTGACCAGGGCATTCTGGCATGAAATGTAATAAAACAAGACACAAAATGTGCTGTAATTAAAGCAGTTTGGATAGTATTATCAGATACTTAATAATTAAGGATTTTATCAGACAGTTGTGCTGGACAATGAAACAAACAATACGCTGATAATGAACTGGTAAGGACATTGAAACCAGGGCTATTTTTTTTTTTTAAAGAATACTAAAACAGCTGTGCCTGTGTTTTGTGAAAACACTGTGGCGTTATAACTTAGGCTGCTTTTAAGTATCACTGGTGAGATTCTATAAATTAACACTTTGCAAGAAATTGAAATCATCTTAAACACATATTTCTCACATCCTTCTCTTCTTCATCCTCAACTCTGCAATGAGCTGGAGGCAGGGAGAGAGATCAGTTAGTGCTACAACTGTCTACTGGATGTAAAGCACGACTATGGCAGCAGGCTACAGAAAGGGGCAGAATAGGGGCTGAGTTAAGGAGAAACAGCCGCCAAAACACAAAATGAGGCTCTAAATGATACTATTATCATATTAATCTAAGAGCAAGCAAATGAGAGTATTTGCAATCTTCTTCAACACAGAAGCTTTCCATTTCTGTTTGTTAACATAGTATCTCTTCATAGCTTGTCTTTGGCCCACCAATTTTTCAGAAACGTGCTCACTTTCTTAAGTTTCTTGGTTTAGAAAAAATTAGAAAAAAAAGAGAAAGAACGTTAGTTCTTTTAGGTGTAGTGAGATAGAAGTGGAATCTCAGTGGTTGGTCATTGATGCGCTTAGATGTCATAACTTAACCTTCTCTCTGTCTCCTACATTGATCCACTACATGGTTCGCTCCTCACCAAAAAACACAGAAGCAAACCATGTAGGTAGATGTTTATAGGTCACTCTCAAGCCTTTAAAGAAAAGGAAGGAATTTGGGGGCCTGACAGTTGTCCATTCACACTTGCTCACTGTCTTAGTGGACAAGAGGTAAAAGAAACACCATAATTTTCATTCACCCATTTAACAATGAACTCATGTGGTTCTACATAAGCTATAGTTATCACACAATATTTTCATTATCACATGCTGTCTTTACTTTTTCTAAGAGTGATGAGTGAATTCACCAGATGAGTTAGAGAGAAAAATATGGAAGTTAGTATTTGGTTGATTCTAATTTACAAATTATCATTTGTAAATTCTACAAAATATGTTTTTAATTCAGAAGAGAAAAACCAACAATCAGTTCTACATACCTAAAAAATCTTAGTGAAAAAATCCCATTGAAAATTATAATTTCAGAATGCATCTTAATTGTGTTTATGATTTTCTAAGTATTCTGATCCCAGGTCTGGACTGGCGCCTCCCCAGACACTGCTGACTGAACGAGTGACTCCACTGAGTGACAACATAGCGGGAATGATGAGTAGGCATAGGTGACCGTTCTGTCTGCTTCACTTGCACTCTTCTGTTTTATAGAACTGACCCATACATGAAAGCCAAAGTCTATTTTTTCTGAAAGCCAGTGCAGTGCAAGCCCAGAACTGGGCTTATTCTCTCTTGGCCTTCAGCTGAACCTCTGAAGAGAGTCAGCTGCATTACCATTGAATGAGTTTTGCTCCTGTGTTCATTCACAACTGTGCTGACTTGACTATACTAAGTGAAGTGGCTGGTGCTATGGAGTGTGGAGGACAAAGCAGCCACTTCTGGAAGTAACTGAATTCTACTTCCATAATATCCCTGGAGGTGCAAAACCGACCTCCACAACAGATTCACTATAAAAGCTCTGAGAGCCTGGGTTGTCTCCGCCTTCTCCAGGTTAGCTGACCTCCCAGAATCTGCCTTATGTCTGGCCAGGTTGGAGCTTTGCAAATGGCTAATGTGTATCTTACTGACACAAGATCTTTAAGTACTAGAGGAAAAGTATATGGCCCTCCACCTTATCAGAGATGTGTCTAAGTTCAGGAGCTTTATGATGATCAATCCCATAGGAATAGGAAACAAAAATTTACTTTAATGTCAAATGGGTGTGACTTACCTACAATTTCTGTTTAAACTTAAATATATCACAGTGCAACCTACTAGCTGATTTATCAAGGGAGTCACATGTTGGATATAAATGTAGTGATCATCATATAATATTCTAATTCTATTGTTCTTTACATCTTTTGTATGTACCGTGCCTTCCAAGGTACTGTGGGTTCTCATTTGTTTATTTAAAGATTATGTGGTTTATATCCACAATGAATAAGACATTGTGGATAGGAGCAAAGAATCCATGACAAGGCCCTTCTTTCAAGGAAACATAAGGATGAGCCACCTAAATCTGACTGACTCCAATAAGGTCAGAATGGGAAAAACGTCATTATTAACCATGAAAAATATAGTTGAGGAGCTCAAGGAAGACTTCAGAGCTGGGGAGGCAACCCTAAGGTGGAAAAATTCACCTATCAGAGAATGTGGACTAGGAAAGGTGAAAAATAAATTCATAAGTTAGCCAGCTACCTAGTTTGGCACTGTATATTAGGAACAATTGGGAAATATTGCTTAAGATAAGAGTGGGTTAGATCATAGCACTGAAATCTTAAAACACTTGCTGATCATACCCAGTTTTGTAATTTTATAGACACGTGGGAGAAGCTACTGAAGATTTTTTGAGCAAGGAAACGATATAGTAACATCCCTTAAGCCTTTGTATTTGGCAACGGGTGACAAAGAAATCACCAACGACACCTCTAATGCTAGAAGTGAACTCAGGAGACATGACCCCATCTTGACTGCAAGGAAACTGGAAGGTGCCCAGCCCAGGATCTGGAAGTGGACAGACACCATAGTACCTCCATACCTAGCCAACTGCTCTTGCTAATATCACTGTTGAATTACTGTAATTCTTGTGTTTTGTTATAAGGCCATTTTCTAAAAGAAAAATTGACAGAATTACTGACACATAATTGTGTTGATCACTCTATTGAAAAGAACTCCCTCAAAAATTTGCTTATTTTTACTTGATTAAGCAAAGTTTGACAATCAATACCTGTGTTCTTTTCTCACAGTTGGCCTGGAATTGAGGCAGGGGTATGTATATCCTTAAATATAGTCCAGGAATCTTCTGAAGAAATAAGTGACAATTTTTTTTTTTTACCTGAATAGCTTCATTTGTTTTACTCAGGTAGAAAGATTAGCAGCATCTTGTGACTAATGATCAATGACTTCTAAACCATGTCAATACCTTTTTAGTGTTAAAGCATAATGAAAACTTAATGAAGTCTTCCTGGTACATTAACTTTCTATGAGAAAATATACATAAGAAATGCATGCTCAGCAGTCAAGAGACTCTACGTGAGTTTTATAGGTATTCTTGAGTTAACAATTTTGTTCCACAAATACTGAATAACAATTTTGTTAAAAGTTCTGCATTAAGCAACTCTGTGAGATACAAAAATGATATATGAGTTGGACAGTTCCCTCAAGGACCTTTCAGAATAGAAGTTAATTTACTTGCTTTTAATTCTAAACAGATTTGAAAATCTAGTGGAAGGCTGCCTACTGGCTGGCAGAAAAGACTGACATTGTATAGTCATATAAGACTGAACATAACCAGTGCCATAATCCAAATTTAACCCTTGGGAGCACAGTGTGAGGTTAGCATTGAATGTGAACATCTACGATGTGCAAAGGGCTGGTGGCTCAGTGGTAAAGAATCCGCCTGACAATGCAGGAGACATGGGTTTGATCCCTGAGTCAGGAAGATCCTCTGGAGAAGGAAATGGCAACCTACTCCAGTATTCTAGCCTGGGAAATCCCATGGACAGAGGAGTCTGATAGGCTATAGTCCATGGAGTTGCAAAAGATTTGACACGACTGAGCGACTAAGCAACAACAATCTTTCACACCGGCTGCTCACAACCTTACTATTTGCAAAGCACTTTTCTGTGGGATTTGGAGTGGGGTACAGGAATGAAGCAAATATGAAAAAGGTTTTGCTCTGAAGAACAAAGACAGGAATTTTAAAAAACTCAATTAAAATACAAAGCACCTGATGAAAGTTTCCTAAGAAAGGCTCAGGTAGTATTATGGATTTTTGGAGGAGAATCCATTGATTCTATTTAGTGTTCTGAGAAGATATCGAAAAGCAAGTGGCATTTAAATTGAGTCTTGAGTGTGAGATAGGATTTTTAAAGCTAAGGAAGTAAGGGAAGAACATCTCAGTCTCATTCCCCAATTCATTTATATGGGTAGAATAGAGCTAGTATGTATCTATGTTAGATGTTCTGAGAGGTAGATATCACCTGGGGTAACAGGTGAAGGAAGGCATGGTTGTCAAACATGGTTGTCAGGAACCTCCTCTCTTCTCTCTTTAGGGAGGTTTGCCCACGTAACTTGGAGAAGGCAATGGCAAGCCACTCCAGTACTCTTGCCTAGAAGATCCCATGGACGGAGGAGCCTGGTAGGCTGCAGTCCATGGGGTCGCTACGAGTCAGACATGACTGAGCGACTTCACTTTCATTTTTCACTTTCACACATTGGAGAAGGAAATGGCAACCCACTCCAGTGTTCTTGCCTGGAGAATCCCAGGGACGGGGGAGCCTGGTGGGCTGCCGTCTATGGGGTCACACAGAGTCGGACACGACTGAAGTGACTTAGCAGCAGCAGCAGCAGCAGCCCACGTAACTTAGTGGTTGCTTTTGCTTTTGTGTTTAGCATTAGTTTGGTTGTGACTTAGCAGCAGCAGCAGCAGCAGCCCACGTAACTTAGTGGTTGCTTTTGCTTTTGTGTTTAGCATTAGTTTGGTTGACATCAACTGTCTCCCTGAAGCCCTTGTTGAAATTGGGGGTCTCTTCAATGGTAGAGCCCAAGAAAGGTCCCCCTTTACTACACAAGAAACTCTGCAGAACATAATCCAGGGTAACGGAGGCATGACCCAGCTGTCCTGAGGAAAACATGTGAGTAAACAGACTAGAGACCCTTGCAGACGAAGGAACCAAATGGAACAAACATCTCTCAAGATCTACTTTGTTCCTCAGCCCAGCAGCAAGAAGGCAGTGTCTGCTCATGACAGACAGACATATCTCCATGACTCCATTCATCTAGGGTTATGTGTGCATTTTGCAGCAAGATGGAACTCGACTCTTCTCACTCAAAAAGGCAGAGCAGAATGCAAAGAAATAATAGTGCCGTTATAGGATAATACTTCTCTCCCTCCTTCCCTTTATCTCCATCCACCCACCCTCCTACATACCCACACATACACAAACACAAATATGGTTTGTGAACATTAAGTACCTTTATGCAATTATTAGTAACATGATACTTGGAAAATACTACACAATTTCTAGGATACATTGGATATTTCAAAATGTATTCAAGTAGGCTCTAACAGGGCTTCCCAGGTGGCACAGTGGGTAAAGAATCCGCCTACCAATGAAGAGACATGGGTTTGATCCCTGGGTCAGGAAGAATCTCCTGGAGTAGGAAATGGCAACCCATTCCAGTATTCCTTCCTGGAAAATCCATAGACAGAGGAGCCTGGTGCACTACAGTCCATGGGCTCACAAAGAGTCGGACTTGACTGAGCACGCATACTCAGAGGCTCTAAGAAGATTCATGCAGACAACTTGCTTAAATTTTTTTCTCAATTAAAATCCAAGTGAATTCATCTGTAAACAACTCACTTTCTTCAGACTTGCCTTGTTCAAACGGAACAAGAAAAATGTTTTCACTTAAGAAATGCCTGTCCATTAAACTTCATTTCGAGTGTGTTAAAATTTATGTATTAGAAAGTTTGAAGCCAGTTAAATATGTTTATTTTCATTCACTGAAAAATTATATCTTGAAAGACTGCATAAAGTGCAACATTATAAAAAGTAACATGTGTATATACTTTAACCTATTCCTAATACCTACATAAATATTTGAAAAGGAGGATACTTATTCAATTTGGGAATAAACTCTTGGTCAATGCGGCAACCAATATACAAACAAAAATGCAGCAGTAAAAACATGTGTTATGCAGGCTATGTTTATGATATCCTGACAGAAAATGTATAAATAGGGAAAATCTACCACTTATTCACGGGAGCTTAATGAAGCAGAACTAAGATCTGGCGCACACTATCTGTCAGGTTGGGAACTCTGGCAAGCTCTCAGTTTCATGCAGAACAGCATTGTTCAAGTCTCATCTCTTGGAACAAAGCTCCTTTTTTCCCCTTCAGTCAAAACAGTAAACCTGTAATTGTTCAAGAAGTTTTCATTTTTCTTAAGCTAATGTTAATTTAATGGGCATTCTTTTTCACACCCCAAATGTAGGTAACGAGGGCACTGTGCTATCTTCAGAATCAATCTGTACCATGCATTGTGGCTCATGAAGTGCATTTAATTGATGTTTATTGCAAGGGAAAATGATTTATAATATCTAATAAGCATTCACAATTTAGAGCCTTGTTGTTCATAAGAGCTTCCTGAAACAACAGAATCTTTGGGCGCATAAATCTGTTCATAAAGGCTATTAAACACATTGCATCTCTTTAGCCAGAGAACCTGATTCAGCTACAGACAGGATGAGGGATCCAGCACCAGCTATTTGCTTCTTTATTTAAGTCTGGTAAGGGCTAATTGAAAGGTTTCAATGTGTAGGAAAGATTAAACATGGCCCAGATTTTAGACAAAGGCATGCTTCCAATTTCTGAATGTTCATTTCTATTTCAGAAGACTGCATCAATGTGTTGGCCAAAAGAGGCATATGGAGTTTCAACGACTCTCTAAGCTGCACATTTTAAACTTGCCTATGAAAAGACATTTTAAAATTTGTTACATTAGCCTGAATCATATGCCAGGTGTCAAGACTCTCCTCTAGTAATTTCTCAAATTGATTTGAAATGTTAACATGAAAAATCAGAACAAAAAAGCTCCAGGATATACTAAAGAGAAGAAAAAGTAATAAATACAAACATATCACTCATTTAGACTTGGACCGTGCTGACATGATTTGGGGCAATCAGATATTTAACATATTCAAGTCAGTGAGTGAAGCTACAATATTTTTCTGAATTTTTGACACACACTATTCTATAGACTCTTTGAATGCAGGTCCAATGCCGAGTCCTCTTTTATTCCTAAAGACCTGTTGTGCCTTCTGTATTTCTTCTCAGGACCACGGCCCTCTTACCAGTTCCTCCAAAGTGAAACATCAGAAACTTCTCTGCCTCTTTTTTCTCTCTAACGTCCTCCACCAGACTCAGAAATCAAATCATGATGCTCTGGCCTGGCTGCTTCTTGCAGCCACTCTTCCCAAGCCAGCCCCTCCTGTGGGTTCTCTGGATATTTCTGTTAACCTCTGGTCTTCCTAACTTGCTTTCCTCACCATTCCCACCTGTAGTAGCCTCGGGGCCACCCTGGGGCTCACAGTGCTCAGTCCAGCCTCCTCAATTTCTCAGACTCAGCCAGGCAACTCTGTTTTATATATTGAAGCTCCTTATTTCATTTGGAAAACAAACAAACCAAAAGATTCAATTCCTAAAATCAAAATGAAAATCACACCCACCTTGCAAATAGTAACTCTCACTCATTTTAGCAAACATAGATCTATCTTTCTCAAAAAAACAACATCGTTTGAAGGTTTCTAACTGCATGTAAAAGAAAACTCACTCTTTTCAGCTTGGCACTCAATATCCCAACATCTGCCCCTGCCTTTTTGGGGCACTTGTTCTTTTTTCCCAAAGTCCCCAGTGTTCCACACCAGCGTAGCCTAGATTCCCCAAATCCTGATCCTTCACTCTTTTTGTCCTTATGGCCAGAATGCTGACCTCCATCTGTTTGATGTTCCAGGAACAGCTTGAATCATATGTTCTTCATAAGGTTTTTGTGTATGGCTCCCTTAGTTACAATTCTTCTCCTTTTCCTGGTCATCAGTTGCCTTTTGTGTCACTGCAATGACATCCTAAAGATGTCACATTCCTGGAGGGTTCAGTTCTTCTGTTATTCACCACTGCAGCTGCCACTGCGCTAACAGCCATGCACCAAGAATGCACTTAAAGTCTGTATTGTGTCCCATCAGATGTCAGTGTTAACCACTAGGTTAATTTACTACTCATATTACCAAAAAGTCACTAATGCACTTAATTATTTCTAAGAGCTAAATTTTAAAGACATAAATTAAATTATCTTAATTGAAAACAAACGCCATGTTTCTGACATCGGTACAATGAAAGTAAGCATGGATGGAAAAAGTCTTGGTTCTCTAGAAACTGTAGTCATAATCAAATGATTAAAATGGGGACAATATGCAGTCATTTTATTTTACTACAGCTAAAAGGAGGCAGGGGTGGGGGGCCAGTAAGAGAACATTCTTGGCTTCACGACTTGAACATTTCTCTCCTATAAAGCTTGAGGGAATTTAAATGTTTATTTTAGTATTCCATAGAAAGCTTGAAGAAAATAATTTTTAAAATCCAAGCACCTTTTCCTGTATGGAAGTTTATGCATTTTATTGCACTTCTATTCCACTTCAAAAGGCATCAGTAGCAAAACACATTTGAGAAAAATTTAACTATTATTTTATAGATGGGCTACTTTTTCTGAAAACCATACTTTCAACTGTACAACTTGAGCATAAGTTAATTATAATAAAGGGTGAATCATAATTCAATTATGTAGTGTTTATATCATATTCAAATTAATCAATTTCCGCACTTCTTGGAGAGTCTATCTTTTGCCTAGCAGAGGCTTAGGTATCACGGGAACAATAAAGTACTAAAACATAGAGGAAAGCAACATTTTCATATGTGAATAATTAGACATGGATCCATAAAGATTATGAGACAATATATGGTACAATCAGATGCCAAAGAGCTTAGCAGATAAAGGCTCATGTACATTCAAAGAAGACACGACTCCTCCAGGCTGCTCTCTCTCTGGACTGAGCATCACTGACAGCCACACAATGGATGGATGTTTGGCTCTGCCTTCTCCTTTGGCTGCACATTCAACTAGTATCAAGGAGTAATAATTCTTAATTCATTCTTTAAAATGTCTCTGTAAAGCAACTACGTGTGTGTGTGTGTGTGTGTGTGTGTGTGTGCTCAATCACTCAGTTGTGTCCAATTATTTTGCAACCCCAGAGACTGTGACCTGTCAGGCTCCTCTGTCCATGAGATTTCCAGGCAAGAATACTGGAGTGTGTTGCCATTTCCTATTCTGAGGGATTTTCCCAACCCAGAGATCAAACCCATGTCTCTTGTCTCCTGCATTGGCAGGAGGATTCTTTACCACTGGGCTACCTGGGAAACCCTATATAAAGGAATTATACTCCAATAAAAATTAATTTAAACATTTAAAAAAGTCTCTCACTCTTCCATTTTTATCTTGGTTCCCACTGTCCCACTGAATGAGTGAACCTCTTATCTCACTTCTATCTGTCTTCTCATATTTCCCTGCTCCCCTCCTGCTCAATGATCCCTGGATCACCTGCTCATTGCCTAGTTAATCCAGAGCAAAATGACAGTCACGATATTCAAAAGGCGCTTAGTGCCCTTAGCAATGCACCCTCATTCACTCACTCATTCATCAATCAACACATGTTTTTTTAACAGTTATGATGTGCCAGGCACTATTCTAGGTGCCGAAAGAAAGTATTAGTTGCTCAGTTGTGTCCAGCTCTTTGTGATCCCATGGATGGTAGCCTGCCAGGCTCCTCTGTCCATGGGATTCTCCAGGCAAGAATAGTGGAGTTGGTTGCCATTTCCTTCTCCAGGGGATCTTCCAGACTCAGGGCTCAAATGCGGGTCTCCTGCATTGCAGATGGATTCCTTACCATCTGAGCTACTAGGGAAGCCCCACATAGGTGCTGAGGATATTATTTTTATTAAAACATTTGTTTTATTAATATAGAAAGAACCCAGAAATTAGATATCTTACTGGGAGTGTAATCTTGATTTATTCTTTCACTTTCCCTTATCTCAGAAGGTTTCCTTACTTCACAGAATGGGGAAATAATCCTGCCTGCTCTACTTGGATCCCAGAATTACTTGGGAAACTTAAATATAAGATAGGACATTGAAAATGTTTTGTAATCTTTAAAATAATAAACCTCACTAATCCCATTAATTTCTTTATACATTTTGGAGTTATTCTGAAAAGAAATACAGTCAACTAACACAGGTAGATAGAAACTGGTTCCAGTTGAGGTGACTGTGGAAGGCTTTCAGGATTCAGGGTTCTCTGAGCCCCTGTGTAGTGGGACTGTGTCCTGCAGAGAGTGGGGAATCTGTCACAAAAGATGTCTGAGCAAAGCAGCCTGAAGGGCAATGTATGGGCACCAGACGGACGATGACTTGAAGCACAGAGACTAGGATCGAGGAGATAGATTGGGAGTGGAGAGAAGTGCGGGCCTAATAAATGCAGAAGATTGGCAGTAAAGGAAATGAGGAGGAGAGGTAACAGTAAGGTGGAGGAAGATCAAGGAATCTGGCAATTTGAATATGTTGTCTGTGAGAACAGGAGGAGGGACACAGTTGGGTAGACAATGGCTTACAGCTTAGTGAATGAATGGCTTCTGACACTCTCACCAGGGAAAAATAATACATATTCAAAGGAGTTGGGTTTGCTACTAAGAGACAAGTCCTATTGCACATACTTTGGAGTAAATACTGGGAATAAAACAATTCTTACATAAGAAGATCCCCTGGAGAAGGAAATGGTAACCCACTCCAGTATTCTTGCCTGGGGAATCCCATGGACGGAGAAGCCTGGTAGGCTACAGTCCACGGGGTCGCAAAGAGTCGGACACGACTGAGCGACGGAACGGAACGGAACGGAATGGAACGGAATAGGAAATATTATTACAGTCAAAATGAACTGATGAGAGCCTTGATAAAACACTTCACAAGAATTTCTCAGATCAATGTACATGGCTGATAGGCAGAATCCTACAACTGGGGAAGACTGTGAAAGGAGGTTCAATGCACTGCATCCCTAATTATACTATTATTTATTTTGTCATTTTATTATTTTATTTTTGTTGTTACAGTTGGAAAGGAATTGTTTTTCCTAGAATGCCCCAATACATGGCAATTTTTTTAGGTCTAAAAATGCAGCTCTTTTGCCTTTAGATTAAAATGAATTTATTCTTCACTCCTACTGCTAATGTACAGTGACCCAGATTTCAGTCTTTTAAGATCTGTAAGTTATAAAATGTCAAGACTGTTCATTTTCTCTGTGAAATTTTACTTCTAAGAATCTGTGAGGGGTTTCTTTCAGTGTTCCAATTTCTAAGACACCTTTTTGTAGGTTATTCCATAGGATTCATATTTTACATGCTTGTTTTCAGAGCTTATATTTTATTTCAGTTTTTAAAGAAGTATTACATATTTTAACAAAATACCCCCCAAAAGATATTGACAAGGAGATTTTTTAAAAAATGCTAGGACAGAATAAAAATTGAACTGAACTTTAAAGTTATAAAACCTTAAAATCTATTGCACTGGATATGCTTCCTTAAGAATTTTTAGACCTGCACTATCCAGTGCAGTAGTCACTAACCACATGTGGCTACTGAAATTTAAATTAACTAAAATTAGTAAAACTGGAAATTTATTTCCTCTGTTACATTAGCTGCATCTTAACCAACCAATACCCACCTGTAGTTAGTGGCTACATACTACTCAACAACAAAATATAGAATATGTCCATCAGCACTGAAATTTCTATTGGACAAGGCTAATTGAGATCATTTTTTACATAAATGAAAGGTTCTGACTTTAGTCTGATTAGTTCCATTTGCCCCAAAGTTGGTCCAAGTATTTGTATAGCACATGAGCAACAGCATTGCTAAAAATGTAAACCAGCTAGGCCACCTTCAGTTTAACAGCTGTTCACAGGTATACTTCTATGAACGAGTTTCAGAATAGCTCCCACACTCCTTGTGGCCAAAGTCAGTATGGGAGAATGTTTTTCACTTTCCTGACTCTCCTTGGACCATATTGTCCATAGTACTTAAATATATCGAGGGGGATACCTTGATCCCTGGACAGTGAGGTTCTCTTAAGAGAAATCCATAATGATTTATTTGGTCATATTATTATTTTGTTAAATTTATTTCATTTTAATTTTATTTTAAAAATGTGAATTTCTCCTGTCACTTAAGACATATGTTCACACTGTTTCCTCCAAGAGAAACATGGAAACATGAGGAGAAACGAGGTGTAGAGGCCAAAGTCTGGTATCTTCAGGTGGGCAGGTTTCCCTCCCCTCAGCACATTAGATGTTGTAATTAAACAAATGTTTTGCGAGCACTGCAGAAATACCTTGCTGCTCTGCAATTTGTTGAGAACAAAGATAACATTCAATATATCCAAAAAAAACCGAGGAAGATTGAGTCTTCCAAAATTACTGTGGTTTTGGCTTAAGTTTACAGTAACGGTAAATTTAATTATTGGCTATCATAGAATGTAAAATGAGCCATTATAATAGCTTATCCATGGGTTGGGGATGATTAGATCAATCATCTGTTCTAATTGATTCTACTACTGTGAAGCCACCAAAATGACTCCTGACTGTAAACAATGTAACAGCTATTAATTCAACTTACAAATATGCTGAATTTTAAAGCATGCTGAGAATGTGCTTTTATAAATAGGAGACTCTGTTCAGTAAACCTAACTAATTAAAGCACTTAATAAATGGGGGGAAACCTACTACTTTAAATCTCTTGTTGGTACTAGAGAATTCTCATTTGCTCTTTCAGAGAAGTAATCAATTGAAGGGCACATTTTTCTTCTCTTTGTTCTTTCCCATCAATTTTAATGGGTACAGAACATCAGTCACACAAAATGTAATGGGACAAGAAGATGGATGAGTACATTTGAAGCCACTAGTCACAGGACAGAAAACATCCTGATGAGGTGACTGTGGCAGCCCAGAGTTCAACAATATGGGCTGGGCAATATTTAGTAAGTGAAACTACATCACTCCATGATCTAGTATTAGCACTCAGCAAAATCAATCTCCAAACACAATTTATCACATTTTTACAGGTCAGACTTTCAAAGTCACACTCTCAAAATACGACTTTGAAATATACATTTTCAATGACACTCTTAATTCCAGAAAATGATTTAATCTAACAACAAAGTGGATAAAGAGGAGAAGGACACTCTAACCTTAAGCAACCTGACCTTGTCTTCTAAGTGATTAAAATTCCCTTGGAAGGGGGATTTTATTATAGCCTAGAAATGATGTCCATATATTACAAGATGAATTGGTATATGCAGTGGATGCTTGCTGAGCACTGAGATTCCGCCTTTAGGACCAAAGCACTCACTTGCCCAGCCCCAGGGGCCAGTGGGTGCTACTGCCTCGTGGCTTTGTCCTGCTCTGGGCACTGAGCTCAGCCAAAGGGAATGAGTGACCTTTTGCAAAGCAAGCCTGCTCACTAGGAGCCGCCAACCTCCAAAGAGGAGATGATGCAGGAGTGCAGAGACAGGTTACTCTGCCTCACTTGTGAACAATTCTGAAGGGTCACCCCAGCTCCACAGCGACCTCCTTCATTATCTGAGCCCTCTGTCGGGACTGCGTTACAATCTCTTTCCTTTTGCCTGGTCCTACTGCCTTCACTCCCACACAAGTGCTGTTCCTGGGAAAGCTCTGAAGCATCTCATATACAACCCTTTGCCTCAGAGCCTGTTTCCCAGGACATGTAACCTGACAGCAAATATAATCAAAGAGGTATTTTTCTTTGTAGCAAATTAAGATAATTTAAATACTGGACTGAATGAAATAACCGCAGGTGTTCATCTTCACAATTGGTAAGTACCATATTGTTACTTTGCTAGGATTTACACAGACCAAAAGATGTTTTTTATATAGCTTAAAAATGTTAAAGCATATGACATTTAATAATTTAAATGCAGCTTGATTCTAGCATCCTTCTGTATCTTTAAGTAACCCAGTAACTAATCAAAGTGTATTAAAATACACTCAGGGGCTGAGGTACCATTTGCTAGTCCTGACAGCTTCCTTTCTGAGGGATTTAGGCATCATATATGTGACCACCCATTGGTTCCCACTTGTGGATACTATGATGTTATTAATAAAATGTATGTAGATATTTCTCTAAGGTCCTATTAGACATTTGTCTCTTAAGCACTGTATAAAAGCAACACTTTATAACAAGGTATCTAAAATTCAAACTAAGTCTATTTGAAAAATATCAACAGGAGATTCTACATCTCAAATTAATAAATGTTTTTCCTGTCTCTCAGGATTTTCTGTGATCTATGAAACATAGATAATACTGGCTGAAAAGCTGTGAATACTTCAAAACCATCAAAGCAAACTTCAAAGTGAGAGGCCAGTTTTAAAATGACTTTCTGTTTGCTGTGGAAGGTGAGAACCAGGTATTTATGGCGAGGGGAAGAAGAGGGAAACTCTAGGGAGCAATCATTAGGACACTGATAACAGTGTTACTGGGTAGCTCAATGATGCCAGTGGTCAGTTCAGCAGTCATAGAGGAGGTGTCAATTACTCAGCCAGAAAATGATAATCCGTCAAGGAGACCATCTCATAATATGATGGCTGGGGAGGCTATTTATGTATAGCATTTGCTTTAAATGCTTTTATCACTGTTGTTTTTAATCAGTTATGAAACCACAATTTCACTTTCCTGAGATCTAAGACTTAGCTACTTTGCTTTCAAGAGACTGAAATGACAGTATGAACAATTTGTAAGGCCATTTCTTTCTAAATTAATATTTAACTTGGTTTTAACACCTTTTTAGAATACTTAGTATCTGGATCCCACACATCTGAAAAAGAATTTGCAGTCATAGGCTCCACTGAAATATATCCAAGATAATCTACTGTGGAGATGAGCACCATAGAAATGAATTTGTGATGTTTATGCATCTGCTGCTGCTGCTGCTGCTAAGTCGCTTTGGTCGTGTCTGACTCTGTGTGACCCCATAGACGGCAGCCCACCAGGCTCCTCTGTCCATGCAATTTTCTAGGCAAGAGTACTGGAGTGGCTTGCCATTGCCTTCTCCGATGCATCTGCTGAGGTACTGGGTTTTACTGGTGATGTTTTATTTCAGAAGGTGAAAATGGAAAAGACCAAATTCAGCCATCTAATCTATGTCAGTTCAGGAAGAGATACTTTGTAACACTTTTTAGTTTAAGTTTCACATCCAGTGAAATATGACTATATTGACTAGAGTATTGTTACTGATTCATTCTCTCAATTCTACCAACTGCATTAAATATATGGTGAATCCAAAAAAAACTTAAAAATTTTTAACTCAATTTTTGAAAATTATTGAAGTTTGAGAGTGATTTACCATTCTTATATTTAGTTCTTAAAATGGTCACCATAAATAAGACAGTTAAAATCTCCTCTTTCTTTGCCCCTCCGTCTTCAGATTATCCTAGAATCTGGATAAGACTCTGGTCTGACCTAGATAGAATATGCTGGGCATTTTTGTCATAGTTCAGAACTAATTTTGTGGCAAAAGAAAATTAATTTGGATTAAAAGCTACAATTTTTTCAAAATTTTTTCAAATTTTTTCAAATTCAGGATCTTAAGCTTCCCTGATATTGGGTAAATGAAGGGGGTTATCTTTACTCTCATTATGTTCCTCATTTCTCAAAGAATATTCTCACTTTCATAAGCAGTCATGCATAATAAGGGGCTTCCCTGGTGGCTCAGTGGTAAAGAATCTGCCTGCCAATGTGGGAGGCACAAGAGACACAGGTTTAATCCCTGGGTCAGGAAAATCACCAGGAGTAGGAAATGGCAATCCACTCCAGTATTCTTGCCTGGAAAATTCCATGGACAGAGGAGCCTGGGAGGCTACAGTCTACGTAATTGCAGAGTTGGACATGACTGAATGACTAAACACAGGACAGCACAGCTGGTGGCTCAGTGGTAAAGAATCTGCCTACCAATGCAGGAGGCACAAGAGATCTGGGTTCAATCCCTGGGTCAGTAGGACTCTCTGGAGAAGGAAATGGCAAGCCACTCTAGTATTCTTGCCTGGGAAATCCCATGGATAGAGGAGCCTGGTGGACTAGTCTATGAGGTTGCAAAGAGTCAGACATGACTTAGTGACTAAACAACAACAACAACAAAATAAATAGAGTTTATATAAATATGGTTTTGATATATTGAAACAAATCTATTTTTAGAATTTTATTGAATTGGACTAGGATTTATCTAGAGCTTAAACCTTTAAAATTTGTTTTCACGTTTTATGGGGGTCTACTCTTTGCTTTGAGTGTACTCCGGGAGTTGGTGATGGACAGGGAGGCCTGGCGTGCTGTGATTCATGGGGTTGCGGAGAGTCGGACACGACTGAGCGACTGAACTGAACTGAACTGAACTGACTCTTTGCTTTACGTGACCTTAATGGGATAGTTGCACTTGGACAAATTCTCTTATTGGTGCTAGAGTAACTATGAAACCAAAGACTACATCATCAGAAAAAATTCAGGCATTTTCCAGTGTATTTTATAATTACCACTTTGAATCCTTTTATAGTTAGGTGGGACATATAGAAAATGAATACTGCAATAACTTAGCCACAGTTTACTATTTCAATGATGGATATAAATCATGTAAAATAAAAAGAAGTATGTATTAAGCCATTTTACACAAAATAGCATGGAAGGCAGCAGATGAAGAAATATGACAGTTACTAAATCAATAATTAATCTCATCACACACAAAACACTATTTTGCTTTATACAATGTATATGATATATATATGTATTATATTTTAGATACTTTTTTAAAATCTATAATACAGTAAATCTTCATCACTATAACATCTCAAGATACCTTGTTCCTCTCTCTTTCTCTCTCTCTCTCGTGGAACTAATATTGTACCTTGCATTATAGTAGGCGCCTCTGTCTATGGAATTCTCCAGTCTGGAACACTGGAGTGGGTAGCCATTCCCTTCTCCAGGGGATCTTCCTCACCTAGGGATTGAACCCAGGCCTGCCGCATTGCAGGTGAATTCTTTACCATCTGAACCACCAGGGAAGCCCAGTTATTGGTGAACAAGTGTGTATTACTGGAGACTGCGGAACACTAAACACCTTGCGGGTAGGGATCCCATCTTATTCTGCTTTTATACCACCTTTAACATATTGCCTTGCACACAGAATTCATTTAGACTGTTGCATTTATCCTTTACTCAAGAAATATGTGTGTGAGTACTGAGTTAGATTGAAAATGGGGTTTTTGCCCTCCAGAGATTCAGAGACTAGTGAAAATCATAAACAAGTAAACTGAGAAATGATACCATTTGGTATGTCATGACAAAGGTAAGCACTGGGTACTTTGGAAGGAGAAAAGAGGGGTCTTCTTAAGTTCAGGGTTCTCCAGGGAGATTTCCTAGAAAAGGTGATACCTACCCAAGCTTTGAGGAAGCCTACAACTCAGTGAGCTGAAGGACAATGAGGAAACTATCCAGGAAGAACAACAGCAAGGTATATTGGCCAGTTTGACAGTTGAGGAATAAAAATTATATCATTATCCATTATGACTGGCAATTTGAGAAAAGGACCGGATATGCTGAATCCACCTTGTTAATAAATTCCTCAGTTTGGGAAGAGGTCAGGGAATAGAGTGCAGTACAGGTGAAAGAAGGGCTGATAGTGTTGTTTGTTTTGATTTTGTTTTTTAGAAAAGCAATGCCCACTTTTCCTTGGTTTTAAGATGTGAGTTCTCCCCAATATCTTCTTGTTTCTGAAATGAGGATTTAGCTTGCAGTCAATATGTATATTAAAGGTGGTAGCTTGTCAACCCTGCATGCCCCCAGTTTTCCTTAAATTTGATAATGAGCCTTGAGAGTAACAATATTACAAAACAGATATCTTCAAAATCAAGAAAATACACACTTTTGTAGTTTCTTGAATCATCTTATTTTGAAAGAGACCTCAGTGAATTCTGGAGACAATAGTAAAATCAGGTTTCTTTTGTGAATGCATTTGTAGCTATGTCCCCACTCCTATATTGTGACTTGATTTGTATTCAATACCTTCTCTGAGCCAGGCACTATGTGATATGGTAGAAATGCAGAGATGCAGAAAAACTAAACACAAATACAGAACCATCTTTCAAATTTTGGAAGAATTTTGAGAAGAGCAATCTACCCTGTCTTGTGTTCAGAGAAGACTTCCCATATCGTAAGCCTGGAATTGAGTAACAAGGGATTAGAATTTTTATGTGTACAGGGTATAAAAAACACACTAGGCAAAAAGGGACATTTCATTGAAAGGCAAACAGATCAGAAAAGTCATGTTGCCTTCAAACAGGAAATTATAGTTTGGTTCAGTGAAAATTTGGGCTACTGGGAATGTATGAAGAAAGGAGATTGTGAAGGATTGTTCATGCTAGGCACAGATTTATGGGAAAATTCAGGAAAGGCTTTCAAGCCCTAAAAAGTGGAGTGTCAAATCACTGTCCCATGCTGATGGGCTTCATAGTTGAGACAGTTTGATTTAAGCTGTTAAAACAGATGGGGAAAGTGGTAATACAGAGGACCTGCTTTTTTCCTTATATTGAAAAGGGCATCTATGTAGAACCTCCTGAGGAGAAATATAAATAGCATCTGTTATCTCCCTTTCTTCATCCTTTCCTCCCCCCTGCCCTTTCTTCTTCTTTCTTTCTTTATTAGACATTTGTTGAGGACCTACTATGTACCAGGAGCTCAGTATTTACGGATCAGTTCAGTGGATAAAGGGCTTCCCTTGTGACTCAGCTGGTAAAGAATCCTCCTGCAATGTGGGAGACCTGGGTTTAATCCCTGGGCTGGGAAGATCCCCTGGAGAAGGAAGGCTAATCACTCCAGTCTTCACTTTCACTTTTCAGTGGATAAATATGGAAAGCTCAAAGGGTAAAGGATATTTGATATTTATAATAAAATGAACATGGACTTTGGCATTAGGCAAATCCTGATTTGAATTTCAGGTATTCTACTTGCTGACAATATGAATTTGTCACATGATTACATTGTGCCTCAGCTTTTTCATTTGCAAAATGGGGATGGTATTACTTAACGCACAAGGTCACTAAAATTTTGAGATCACAACCTCAAAATTTACTGTTTATAGCATCCCTGTAATGTGTATTTTAAATATATGATCTCATTTAATCCTCAATAGAACCCTTCAAGATTGATATTCATCAATTAAACAAAGGCTCAGTGAAATTAAGTAACTAATTCACAATCAGAAAAGACATGTGGTGCTACTGCTTGATTCCAGAGCTTCTATTCTTTCTTAGGTATTTAGCAATTACTCATCAAACAGGTAATTATACCTCAGTTGTGAACAGAGTAAAATATTTTCACTATTTTCCATGTTGTCTTAACACTGAGGTTCACAATTGCAAAGGTAGAACCAACTTCATACAAACAAAAAAAAAAATGAGCCTCTAAGGAAATACAGAGCACACTTAAGGAGTGAATGGCAAAAATCTATCCATTGAGGATCAACTTAGCATGACAGTGCTCCTTTAAATAAAGTGCCGGGCAAATAATACTTACACACATTCTATCATTTAAAGTTATTTCAGAGACTCTATTTGATCACATATTTAAGTTTTATGGAATCCTGCAGTGATGATCGGAGAAGGCAATGGCAAGCCACTCCAGTACTCTTGCCTAGAAAATCCCATGGATGGAGGAGCCTGGTAGGCTGCAGTCCGTGGGGTCGCTAGGGGTCGGACACGACTGAGCGACTTCACTTTCACTTTTCACTTTCACACATTGGAGAAGGAAATGGCAACCCACTCCAGTGTTCTTGCCTGGAGAATCCCAGGGATGGGGGAGCCTGGTGGGCTTCCGTCTATGGGGTCACACAGAGTCGGACACGACTGAAGTGACTTAGCAGCAGCAGCAGCAGCAGCAGCAGCAGTGATGATGACACCAAGTTCACTCATTTTTGCAGAGAGATCAGGATATTCAACCATCCTCATCCCATATCCTGGTTTGGTGAGATTGTTTATCCTATTTCCCCTATATGGGTCCTATTAGTCATATTTTATGACTTTGCTTTTACAGTAAATCCTGGATACCAACATACTACATAGACTGACTGGATATACAATAATTATGATGAATTTAAAAATGATCCTAGGCTCCTAATCTAGGTCATTCTAAATAAGAACCACCATTAGTTAGGCTGCTATATGAAGACCCTTTGATTATCCTTACCCATATAGGATAAGGTTAAGGTTGTGTTAAGGCTGTACATTTCCACATTTGTCTTCTAATTGTTTGTAATGGAAACAGAAGAGGGCAGCAGGGATGAGGTGGTTAGATGGCATCACTGACTCAGTGGACATGAATTTGAGCAGACTCTGGGTGACAGTGGAGGACAGAGGAGCCCAGTGTGCTGCAGTCCAGGGGGTCACAAAGAGTAGGACACAACTCAGTGACTGAAGGACAACAATACAACAACAGCAATACCCCTTGAAGACTGGCTTCTTGGATAACGCTTATTTTGCATTCTCTGTTGCTGTCTAGCTCTGAACTTAGCACCAAGCAAGTACAGAGTAATTATTTGTGGTTATTCAATGAGAAACACTCTTTCCTAAGCTTTTCTTTACTTCAAAAACATTAATATCTGAATTCTATCATAATTTAATTATAGGAAAATAATAATATCACTTTTTTAAAAAAGTGGTCCTTAATCTGTGGATTTATTATTTTTAAATCATACTTGGCAATTCTTTTTGCTCATATACACTTGAAAATAATTTAAATTTTTTTAAACTTTAATTTTAAAATTACGGAACATGCACAGACCCTTAAGATGTTTGGAAGTAAAAGCTTAGTTCAGAAAAATCTAATATCCACTGAGATGGAACCAGAGATCGAATTGCCAACATCTGCTGGATCATAGAAACAGCAGAGGAATTAAAAAAAAAAAAAAATCTACTTCTGCTTCATTGACCACACTAAAGCCAGGACTGTGTGGATTGTAAAAACTGTGGAAAATTTTTAAAGATGGGAATACCAGACCACCTTACCTGTTTCCTGAGAAACCTGTATGCAGGACAAAAAGCAACAGTTAGAACCAGATACAGAACAATGGACTGGTTCAAAATTAGGAAAGGAGTACATCAAGGCTGTATATTTCCACACTATCTAATTTATATGCTAAGTGCATCATGCAAAATACCAGGCTGGATGAATCACAAGCTGGAATCAAGATTGCCCAGAGAAATATCAATAACCTCAGATATGCAGATGATATCACACTAATGGCAGAAAGCAAAGAGGAACTAAAGAGCCTCTTGATGAGGGTGAAAGAGGAAAGTGAAAAGACTGGCTTAAAACTCAACATTCAAAAAACTAAAATCATGGCATCTGGCATCCAGTCCCATCACTTCATAGTAAATATATGGGGAAAAAGTGGAACCATTCACAGATTTTATTTTCTTGGGCTCCAAAATCATTGCAGCTAGTGAATGCAGCCATGAAATTAAAAGATGCTTGCTTCTCAGAAGAAAAGCTATTGCAAACTTAGATAGCACACTAAAAAGCAGAGACATCACCTTGCCAACAAAGGTCCATATAGTCAAAGCTATGGTTTTTCCTGTAGTCATGTATGGATGTGAGAGTTGGACCATAAAGTAGGCTGAGCACTGAAGAATTGATGCTTTTGAACTGTAGTGCTGGAGAAGACTCTTGAGAGTCCCTTGGACAGCAAGGAGATCAAATCAGTCAATTCTAAAAGAAATCAACCCTGAATATTCACTAGAAGGAGTGATGCTGAGTTGAATAATTCAATACTTTGAGTTAGGTTACTTTCTATAATACAGTACTTTAAGCACCTGATGCAAATAGCTGACTCATTAGATGATTTCCCATCATCCTGATGCTGGGAAAGATTGAGGAGAGGCGAAGTGGGCAACAGAGGATGAGATGGTTGGGAGACATCATCAGCTCAACAGCCATGAATTTGAGCAAGCTCTCGGAGATAGAGAAGGACAGGGAAAAGTGGTGTGCTCCAGTTCATGGGGTTGCAAAGGGTCAGAAACAACTTAGTGGCTGAACAACAGTGGAGACGAGAACAAGTTCATAAAAATTGCCTGCAGTATTTCTAAAAGGCTGCAGAAAGGAGAAATAGGTGGTGTTCCTCACTAGGATTCAAACCACCATGAAGCAGGATTTACAGCTTGTTACAAAATGGCACAAATTAGCAACTGGATGTTATATGTTGAAACACAGGAGAATATGGGGCTGCTCCCTTTTAAACATTTTGTTGAAGGAAACAATGAACTATTTACAAGAATCTTTCAAACCTGTTATTTCACATTGCAAGTGAAGTAATTAGAAGAGAAGAAATGAATACAACTAGAAGTGAGACAGAAGTATGACAGGTTAGATAAATGACTTTGGAAAATGTTGCATTGTATATGAAAATCACTGTTGCACTTAAATTACCTAAAATTCTAAATTGAAAACAAAATTACCACTCAGTGGTACCTAAATCCTCATGAATCACAAGAATTCATCTATCAAGAATAACACCTGGGATTAGCCTACCTAAGGAAGCAAAAGACCTGTACTCAGAAAACCAAGATACTGAAAAGAAAGATGACACGAACAGATGGAGAGATAAACCATTTCTTGGACTATACTACTCAAAGGAACCTACAGATTCAATGTAATCACTATCAAATTACCAATGGCATTTTTCGCACAATTAGAACAAAAAAATTTACAATTTGTATGAAACTGTAAAAGACCTTGACTAGCCAAAGCAGCCTTAAGAAAGAAAAAGGGGGCTGGAGGAATCAGCCTCCTTGGCTTGAGACTACACTGCAAAACTACAGTAATCAAATCAGTAATACAGATCAATGGAACAGGATCGAAAGACCAGAGATAAAGCCACACACCTATAGTCTCCTACTCTATGACAAGGGAGGTGAGAATATACAATGGAAAAAAGATAGTTCCTTAAACAACTGGTGCTAGGAAAACTGGACAGGTACATGTAAAAGAACGAAATCAGAACACTCCCTAACACCACACAAAAATAAACTCAAAATGGATTAAAGACTTAAGTGTAATGCCAGACATTATAAAACTCTTAGAGAAATACATTGGCAGAACACTCTTTGACATAATTCACAGCAAGATCTTTTTTGATCCACCTCCTAGAGTAGTGAAAATAAAAATAAAAATAAACAAATGGAATCTAATTAAACTTGAAAGCTTTTGCAAAGCAAAGGAAACCATAAACAAAACAAAAAGGAAGCCATCAGAATATGAGAAAATATTTGCAACCAAGAAACTGGCAAGGGATTAATCTCTAAAATATACAAAGAACTCACACAACTCAATATAAAAAATAAACCCAATTAAAAAAATGGGGCAGAAAATATAAATAGACATTTCTCCAAAGAAGATGTACACATGGCCAAAAAGCACACAAAAAGATGCTCAACATCACTAATTGCAAATCAAAACTATGATGAGATATCACCCTATACCAATCAGAATGGCCATCATCAAAAAATCTATAAGCAATAATTGCTTGAGTGTGTCAGATGACGGAACCCTCCTATACAATTGGAAAGAATGTAAATTGGTATAGCCACTATGGAGAACAGTATGGAGGTTCCTTAAAAAATTAAAAATAGAGCTACCATATGACTCAGCAATCTCACTCCTGGGCATATGCCCAGAGAAAACCATAATTTGAAAAGGTACATGTACCCCAGCATTCACTGCAGCACTATTTACAATAGCCAGGACGTGGAAGCAACCTAATGTCCATTGACAGAGGAATGGATAAAGAAGATGTGTTATAAATATACAATGGAATATTACTCAGCCCAAAGTGAATGAAAAAATGCCATTTACAGCAACATGGACAGGCCAAGAGATTATCATACTTAGTGAAATGTCAGACACAGAAAGACAAATATTGTATGATATTGCTTATATGCAGAATCTTTTAAAAGCATACAAATTAACTGATTTACGAAACAGAAGTAGAGTCACAGATGTAGAAAACAAACATGATTACTGGGGATAAAATGGGAAGGGATAAATTGGGTGACTGGGATTACCGTATACACACTGCTATTTATAAAATAGATAACTAATAAGAACCTTGGAGAAGGAAATGGTAACCCACTCCAGTATTCTTGCCTGGAGAATCCCATGGACAGAGAAGCCTGGTAGGCTACAGTCCATGAGGTCGCAGAGAGTCGGACACGACTGAGCGACCGAACGAACGAACGAACGAATAAGAACCTTATATATAGCACAGGGAACTCTACTCAATACTCTGTAATGGCCTATGTGGAGAAAGAACATAAGAAAAGAGTGGATATATGGATATGCATAACTGAGTCACTTTGCTGCACACCTGCAATTAACACAAAATTGTAAATCAACTATACTCTATAAAAATTTTTAAGAAAAGAATAATACCTAAAATTCTTATGGTGTATGCCCAAGATGGACTAACAGAAAACAGTGATTGAGACAGAGCCTGTTCTGGGCAAACTGTTCACCTTTCCTTCACAAATTATAAACTTTTCAAGAACAGAATCCTTCATAGATCCACAGTTTAGGGCCTCTTGTTGAGTACCTAGTGATTTAATTTTTTTTTCATTTTTCTTAATCACTTAATAAAAAAGAATTAAATCACTAGGTACTCAACAAGAGGCCCTACACTATGGATTTTTTTTTTTTTTCTTATTCATTGAATGGGCTTCCCTGGTGGCTCAATGATAAAGAAGTTCCTTGCGATGCAGGAGACATGGGTTTGATCCCTGGGTCAGGAAGATCCCCTGGAGAAGGAAATGGCAACCTAATCCAGTATTCTTACCTGGGTAATCCCATGGACAGAGATGCTCAGTGGGCTACACAGTCCATTCGGTCACAAGAGTCAGACACAACTGAGTGACTAAACCACCACCCCAACCAATCATTTAATAGTATTGATTGAATACCTAATAAATGGCTTGTGAAAATTCATTATGTAAAAATCTATCCATATAAAATGAATATACAAAACAGTGATTGCCTGTTGTGCAAGGATTTTTCACTATCTTCAGAAATAGTCCTCTTAAAAAATTCCCAAATCCACTTTCTGAATTTTGTCCACATTTCTGTATTAAGATGCTCTGTAATTGTCACCACAGACCTCTCTCCAGGTTAGGTTCTCCAGGAAGCTAACAAACAATAGAATTTAGTGGAAAGGTGCTTTCTAAGAAGCATTCCTTTTGTGGAAGGGAGGAGAAGGAAGCAGAATTGGGCAGAAGGTGAACCAAACTAGGGTGCAGGTTCAACGACAGCTGCAGGGAGCTCTGGAACTAGAGTTGCCTTTCAGAGGGTTCCAGTTCAGGCTGAGATGTCCAGGCTCGTGTACACTTGCATGCATCTGTCATTGGATTGGTTGAGTCCTGAGAGAGGAATAACCTTGGGTGAAGGACTCTCTGCAGATAAGATAGCCCCTGAGGGGTTGACAGCACTTTTAGCAGCTGGGACAGCAAGTCCTTCCTGAAGAGGCACTCAGGTAGCACACCACATATTTTCAAATCCAAAGACACTGCAGTTCTTAACCAGTTTGACAATGTTGACCACTCTTTTTAAAAGACCCTCTCTGCTTGGCTTCTCCCGCAACTTTCTGCTGGTCTTCATTCTCACCCTATAGCAATTTCACTTTATCACCTTTTCTTTCTTCTCCTTTTTGTGTTCCTCAATTTGATGTTCTTGGTTCACAACTCTCCTCACTGTTCAGTTTTTCTCCTCACTTTTCACATCTTTTTGGGTGATATCATCCACCAAACACATATATATCAAGTTTTTACTTTGAATATTCACTGTCTGCAAGCATTTCTTGGAGAGCTCATGGTGAAATCAATGGCCTTCTCTCCTCTTCCCAGAACTTACTTCCTTCTCTTATTTATTCTTTCTTTAAATTTCAGAATACTTCCCTGGTCTCACAAGCCAGAAATCCAATGAGTTTACCTTCTCAGTGCCTCACTCCTGTCCTTGTTTTTTAAATGACTTCTTGCACTATCTAACTCTTTGCAACAGCCTCCAAATTAGTCTCCCTTGTAGTCTTGCTGCAGTTTTCAAGCCCAGTGTCCCCAGACACACACCACAGCCAAGTCTACACTCTTAAGTCCTGTCAGAGTGAATTCTGCCTCTTTGAAAACAAACCAACAGACAAAATCCTGGGACCTGGGATACTCTCCAAAGTCTGGTCTTGCCCACATCTCAGCCCATGGTCTGAAGTCTGCCTGCTGCTTGAGGTTTAAGTAACACTTGTCCCTTGTAGTTCCCCTACTCCGGGTCCATTCACACCAAGCAATGGTTTGCCACCTCCATGGACTTCTTTACCCTTCCATTTCTTTGATTTCCTCTCCCTTATCATCCCCCTCTTCCAAACTTCCAGCCCTCCCTGTTGAGTCCCTGTGCACTCCTCTAGAAGTCTGCCAACATCTCTCTTAATTCAACATATTCACTTATCACACCATGTGAATATCCTCTGCTTATGTGTCTTTCTTCTGCTACCATAGTGTGTGCTTCTCAAAAGCAAGGACTGCCACATCTGTCTTTGAATCCCATCATGGAAAAGATGAGTACTGGGCACATATCAGGCAATCAGAGCTTACTGAAAATAGTTTATTGAACTGAACAGCTAGAGTTTAAGGCAGCTGCTGAGTAGTTGACAGAAGTAAGACATTACTGTGATGTGTCCTCATTTGTTCCTCTGACTGACTGTAAAGAATATATTTGAGAAAATTAAAATAAATGGAGAATCTGTTATAGAAATGTGCTGGAACTGGGGAAATTAGGCCACTCTGCTGACCTGCTGTTTATTCTTTTCTCTTGCTCATGAATCTGGTTTTTATTTCTCAGTTTTTTCTGATTCTCTTAGCATATTTGGTCTTTGTAGATCTGGTGAAACACAGACCCTCAAGCTCTCCAATCTACTTAAGCCTTCCACTCTTTCTATTTCTCCTTCTGCATTCTAATCCCTTTAATAATGGCCTGTTTCCCAAAATAAATTTCTAAGACTGAAAAATGTAATTTAACTAATTGTACCCTCAAATTCATGTACTAGGTGACTGTTCCTGGCTTAGTCCTCTGGAAAGTGTGGGGCAGAGAGGAAGAAAGAGTGATGTGGTCCTTCACCAGAAGCTGTTGATGGGGAGAGGCTGTGGTCATTCAGGGCAGCATGGTGGAACTCAGTGAGTGTCTGCTGGCAGCGTGGGGGTTCAAGGACAGTCAAGCCCCTAACCTGCATTCCAGGAACACACAAGTCAGTTACACACACTTGACTATAATACCAGACAGAAGAACACATGAAAAAGAAAGAAACTCAAAATAGTGCAAGCAAAATGCTATGAGAGTTCCAAGGTGGGAAGATACAGATTTTTTAAAAAAAATAATAAGTGCAAAAAGCTCTCTGCCTGAGGAGACATTAAAGCCAAAGGGGCAGGATTTGAATAGCTAGTGATGGGAGAAGATAGATAGTGATAGGATGGAGAGGGCATCCATAGAGGCTGAAAGAAGAGAACTAACTTATAAGGGTCTAAATATGGATATCAACTTGGAGAGAAAAGTAAAATCATTGGTCTAGATAGATTATAAATTGCATTGAGGGGAAGATCAGTGAAAGAGAAAGCCAGAAAGGAACCTAGTGCCAACTTAGGAGGTGCTTGAATATACTGGAATGAGAAGATTTACTTCACTGTATATTAATTGGGAGTCACTGAATACTTTGTAGAAATATGGGTTTAGCAATGCAATCAGAGTAGACTGACACATTGACAAATTCTAAGTGGAAAAGGTGTTACCATGATATCACAGACAGTTAATAAAAAGAATTTGGAATGTGGCAAGGCAGGAATTGATGCAGCGGAATGTGTAGAAATAAAATAGCCAGAAGTTCAGTGTGGATGAGGAAGTGCCTATTTTAATTCAGTATTTTTGAGTTTCACTGAAAGCAAGAAGTATGGTGAGACCTTCACTAGCACTAAGGCATATAGAGGAAAGGATGATATTTGGGTAAAGAGGTTGACATTATAAGTTGGGTTTACACGGTATGAAGCGAAATAAATTTCTGAGGAATATGAGACAGTCACTAGAGAAGGGAGATTACACAAGATTAGAACTCATTATAGAATAAATGAGACAAACATATTTAAAAATTAGGGGATGCTATCCTATAACTTATTGTTGGGATTTTGTGAGGATTAAATAAGACAATGCTTAGGGAAGCAGTGCCCAGCACAGTGCCTAAAATAAACAAAGTGCTCACTGTTAGCTGCTGTCATTAACTGTTGTAAGTGTCAGTACAGGTTCTGTTTCAGCTTATGAGAATAATTCATGGGTGCATGGGAGAGGCCTTCTAGTTATGCCAAACCAGTCAATATTTGCTCACATTTTCACATGGTTCAATACCAATAAACAGTCCATTGATAATTTGCATTATTTAATCAATCAAAAAGTTAACATTCAATTTATGTATGAAAAGTTAAACTAAGAACTCAACAAAGTTAGGTATTACCACAAAATCTCCCTCAGAAATAAATCTGTTTTTAGGTCATAAATGTCTAACAAGCTACTATAGCTCTCTTGAACCAACTGGCTATTCATTCAGATTTTAATACAAAACAGGCAATTTAATCTGTGTCAATAGAATGGCATTGTTCAAATTGGCCATTTATTAATTCTTAATAGGTTAATAAATAACCTACTTTGAATAAATCACTGCAGATAACAATTGTGTCTCTGACACATATAAAGTTAATAGACACATGAAAATTGCTTGGTGTGAAGGTTACTTAGATCTACACAAACCCTAGTTTCTTGCATCTGTTTTCATATTGAAGCCGGACTGGCCCAACCTCAGATGAAAATAATTTTCTTGAGGCAACGTTTCCTTTCTTCCGTCTGCTGAAAGTCCTAGCTTCTCTGTATGAGCAAAAAAACATTAACCAAATTTCAGCTTGACCACACTTCACATCTATGTACACTATTCTGATTGTTTCACTAGACTCCTCAGTGAGCACATTTATTTTTGTTTACTGTGATTACCAATCTGAAACTGAATTATATGTGGCCCATGTTATTAGACAGCAAAATCTAGAATTATAGAGAGAAAATGGGAAAAAGTTCAATGTCATAATGACTCTATTACAGAGAAATAATCGTTTTGTTCATATATGTGGTGTTCATGGCTAGTCTTAAATTTTCACACCCCTGATAAACTTTAATCTGCCTTAGTTTTTAAGAAATAATAACAAAAGGAACAATAAATCAGATGATTTAAGAATTACAAGTCTATAAATAAATACATATGATTTGGACCATCAGGTGTTGATGTTTGCTTGAGCTAATTCGCTTTTAATATACCAGTTAGAAATACGCAGGTTTCCAATCCTCAGCCACTTTTGTAAATAGTATCCTCTATTCTGGGGGCAGCCATGTGTACCCTCATGAACACCTGGTTAAGAACATATTCACTGTCACGTGTGCTCTGGGCTGCGACTACTCCAAATAAAAATAGAAACTAGTTTGCAGCACCACACGGGGCTCCAGGGTATTATATGAGCCTATCACTGGTTTCCTTTGATATCTTATCTATTCCGTTAGCTCAATAAAATAGAGCACAAAGCTAGGGACAAACTGTAGGAGGGCTCCCCTTGGAAAACACACACAAGATCTTTAAGCTGGAGTTTTAACTTATCTAATAAAAGCCAGTTAAATGGAAGCTAATACTTCATTTTCACCCCCTTTATTAAAGATCATAAGTACTGCAACTCAGGAGAAGAGAAAATAAAATAAATACATGAAGGAATACAGGTGGAGGCAATAGAGAGTATGACTTATCTATTTTCTCAAGATTTAGGAAGCACTTAAAAGCAAAACTCACAGACAAGCACTTTAAAATCCTATAACAAAGACTCCTTAACAAACACAGTCATCCTTTCTGGATGAAATCTGGCTTGATTTCTTAGCAGAAGATAAACAGCTTAATCCAGGCATAATCAGGGAGGATGCCATCTACCACTTCCTTTATATTATACTTTTATGTCAATTTAGTAATTCAGAGAAATAATAGATTGATTAATCCACTCCCCTGCTTCTCCACCACCTAAAGAAAAACAATAGTAGAACTCAAACTCCAACAAGCCAAACTAAAGGAAAGTGTTCCACCTAGAGACTGTTTTCATGAGTCGAAGCAAATGAAAGCTTATCTAGGAATGAAGATGATTCCAGCCTGGGTTTGCAAGTTTATAGTTAAAAAAAAAAAACACAATGAAGCAAAAGGTATTGCCCCTGGTGTAATTAACAATGTTAATCTTCTTTTTCCTCTCTACCGTGATAAAGGAGTCATTTTTATATTTAATTAATGCAGAGGATCATTTTGGAAACTGGCTAATGAGCCTCTGATCACATTACCATGAAAATGTGCATTAACATTGCAACTGAGGAGGCTGTTTCATGTGTAGCAAATCCACTTTGTAATTAGCCCACTGTGAAATGAATCACGTCAGGGGGAAGTCTGAGCGAACTGGTAGGCAGTGGGCACTTGGCTACTGCTGTGCCCATAGACCGCCAACATCCCAAACATTGTCTTTCATCAGCAATATCATCTAAAAACAAAAGTAGTAGCATGTCACATCTGGGACAAACCAGAAGGGATAAATAAACTTTATTTTGCCAGACAAGAAATTTGGACTTCTTATACCCCCAGAGAATCCTGCCTAAATAAAATGGTGAATTAATAGTATTCTGTGAAAACTCTGAAAGCTTGGAATATCATTTTCTTATTTTTATTCTAAAAAGCACTCAGATATACATTAAAGAGACATCTGAAAAGGGACACAGTTTTTCCCTTTTTATTACAATACAAATATTGTAATTAAGCTTTTGAAATTAATTTTGAGTGCTAAAACAGACACAAAATTATAAAAAGAATCCAAGTACAAGTGATAAGAAAATTCCTTTATCTCCTTTTTTTAAGCCAAGAAGGAGCAAGTACTTTTTGCATAAAATACAAATATACCAGGTCTTCCTCTTAAACCAAAGCACAAATTCCAAATTAATCAAATAATTCCTCTGACTAACAAGATTTGGCAAGAAACTTTTCCTGTCTATTCAAAATAACTGAGCTCACAGACCTATTAAATCCCAATATTTATGCAGACAATGATACATTTGATTTTCAAATGTCAACATTATTCCAAAATGAAAGAGAGGTTTCAAAATATTACAGACGTGGATCTCAGTGTTACTCCTTTTACTTGATTGACATCTTGGCAGTAGATACAAAAAAATGTTAAAAAGAATCCCACAGGAAGTCATCTGAAGGGGGAGTGGCAAGGAAGCTGAAAACTGCCACCCCAAACCAAAATAAAAAGCCCCCAGCTAGCAAGTCTGCCCTTAATTCTGAAATCTACAGAAAGAAAAAATAAAGCTAGCCATAGTTCATTGACCATTTTTCAGACAAACACAAAGCCTGGCTGTTTACTTGCTGGTAACAGACCCTGCACTCACCTGGGAAACTTCATAGAGCAGTTTGTAGTGTTCCTCTCTTTTCTGAAAAGTGCACAAATTGCAGCCCATTCTAAGAAGCAGAGAGAGAGAGCAAATCTTCTAATTTCCCCAGAACTGAAAGGCAAGTGAACTGAAAGGGAATCACCCTCCAGACTTGACTACTGTTTTTCATCAGTCACTTCAGTCCAGAAACACAGACAAACCGCTGTTAGCTGGAAGCACAAGCCAGGGTGCTGTGTAGCAGCATGCTCTTCGCTTTCTCTAAGTATCTTGCACTCACGGATACACACACAGAGTTTCCAGTCAGTTCATGGCAACACTCCCCCTGTCTCTGCATCAGTGCACATGACTACACAGATTCCAGCTCATGAATATTAATACTGCCTCATTGATTATTTATGACAGAACATGTTAGCAGGGAGGGGTGTCATAGCTGCTGCTGATGACAGATGAATATTCACTAATTAAGAAGCAAATGTAGTGTGGTTAAACAAAATTCACTTGTGTCAATACCATCTCTGTTTATTAAGGATAGAGGTGTTGAGCTTAGGGCATTTCAAAGAACATACACTTAATTTCTCCATTGACGTAAGCTTTTAATATGGGAATAAGAAATTCAGAAATAAATATTATACTTAATTTACATCTTCATGTTTTGCCACAATTAGAAAAAATATTTTTAGCATTATTAAGTATAGGGGAAGATGAATAGGAGCAATTATTTAAATTTATAAAATAAACATGGAGGCAAAGGAAAATTTGGGGAGTGATGTGGGCGAGGAATAGAATATGGGGTGTCATTCAGAATCTTAATTCTAATCCTACAAAAATAACTAAATAGTTCACATGTAAAGACCATTACTTAAGAGGGAGGAAATAAGGCATATTTTCTTAGTCTAAATAAAGAACATTTAAGCAAGTATCAGCAGATATACTTGTATAGATAATAAATATTTTAATTAGATATAGGGTATATCCTTTGACTATAAATTTGCAGCCTTATAATACATGCAGATCTATATTTAAAAATTAGATAAATACAATGGCCTTTCTGAGAAAAATTTCAAATGCATATAGTATTTATGCTAATTTTATTAAAATCATATATAATATTTCAGAAAGCTGACACTGGTAATATTTAAATTCTAATGTAATGCACAATGACTCCATTTATGATTCTATATTTAGAGTTCATAAAATACAAAGGTGAACACAGAAATAAAAACTAAGCTTAGATGCTTAGATAATAGAAGTAATGCATTTAATTTCACATACTCACAATATATATGTTGTATTGCAAGCTGCCATTATTTTTGTCCCTTAAAGGTATACTACAAATAGCTAAAGCAGATAATAATAATAAAAGAAAATTCCTTTTGTTTCTATAAGGAATTATCTACAACCTCTGCTAATTAAGAAGTATGTCCTTGTACCAGCACATCTTTAAACTGGACAGGATAGCAGGTGGGTTTCAAAGCAAAAATAATTACTTGGAAACTGATGACTCTGGTTAGGAATTACATTGGATCCTGAAGACTTTTAATTGCTCAACTCTTATGGATAGCTACTTTTGGGGATCCAATTTCCTAAAAGTGCTTTGTCAAATGTTTAGAATCGATAACAGGAAACGATTCTAATGAGTACTAATTGTTAACAAATTGGCTTTGTAACTAGCAACACCTCAACACCAGCAAGGAGCCAGGAGGTGAGCAATCATCTGCTGCTTATCAGTCATTTCCCTTGGGATGTAATAATCCGATTTTCTGGGCCTAATTTCACCTAACAGCCTGGATGAAAGCCAAGCTAAGAGAACTACACGAAGCAGCATCATAATTGAGGACCTGCATGTGGACAAAGTTCACAGGACTTCCTGTAAATTAGAAACCACTTGTAGTAAATATTAACTATTTTGATTCCTTTATGAAAAGGATATAATCAAGGAAGTATTCGAGGGGAACCTTTATGAAAGTCAACGGTGGTCACAAACACATGCAACCTCCTTAGATGCAATTGTAAAATATATACGTTAGATGCTTTTTAAAGTTTAATATTCTTTGAGTCTCTATACCACTTCCCGTGAAGTGTTCTTATTCAAGAGATCACATACTCAAAGCAAATGTTGACTATTTTTTGAAGAATTCTATACTGACAAGTTGAGATAAAATTAATGACTCTCAGATGTTTAAATTCTGTCCTTTGAAAAGTCAAATCAAGGAATTAGAATGCAATAAGGCAAGGATGGTTCACTCATTTATGAATGAAAATGTTTTTTCCTCTACTGATAAAAGTCTTTATTATGCAAAAGATTTTGAAAACTAAGAAGGAAACAATTGAAGCTATGGTTGCTTACTGGACCTTAAATTTTGTAGTTGGTTTGTAAAGAAAATTGAAACAACCACAGCCTTAAAAAATATTTTCTTCATCATAGAAAAGAATGAACAGTGAAGTGAGAAATTTCAAATTAGAGTTTTTCTTTCAGCAATTTTTCTTGACTGTTTTCTTTACTCATTTCTATTTCTTTTATTTAATTTCTTTCTCAGGAAGCAAGTGTAGCTTCTTCCTTCACTTATCAAATAATGCCCTTGACTCTGGTACCTTGGAAGAGTCTATCTTTTGCTCCTAACAGGTTCTTCCTCCAAAATTGAAAGGCAATTTATAAAAAAGGAGAACTATGATTCTAAATTTCTCTAAATTTCAATAGAGAATGAGTGTTAGATTTTTCCAACGACTTAGCTGTGAAATCTCATATTAGAGTATAAGTTTGAAGCAGACAGTGACAAGTGAGTTAATCCAAACAATGTTTTAACAAGGCAAATGGATTAGATATTATCTATCTTGGACAGTAATAATATGGGATATTATGGGTTAAAATAAGCAGATAATAGATGTTTAATAATATATGATAATATATAATATAATAATAATATGCATTATTATTATTAATAATTTAACTTCTCAAATATTCTTAAAAGAGATTCATCAAAGTATTAAAAAATATGTTGGGTATATATTTCAAGATATAGTTATTTAATTGCCTTTAATGTATATTAGTTTACTCCCCTCAAATGCAGTGATATTCAAAATAAGAGACATTTTCATCAAGATCTGGGCTGATATATCAGAGGGCTAAGTGAGAAGTAACTGAACAGAAGGAATCAAGCATTTATCTTGCTTTTCCTATATAAACCATGTGAGTGTGTGTTAGTTGCTCAGTCGTGTTCAGCTCTTCACGACTCTATGGACTATAGCCAGCCAGTATTCTCTATCCATGGAATTCTCCAGGCTAGAATACTGGAGTGGGTTGCCATTGCCTTCTCCAGGGGATTTTCTTGACCCAGGGACGGAACCTGGGCGTCCTCCTTTGCAGGTGGATTCTTTACTGTCTGGGCCACCAAACTGTACTACTAGACTAAATAGTACATGAAAGAAATAATTTTCTTTATAGAATTATGCCAGTGAACACCAAGGAATGATACAGCATGCCCACACCATGCAGCCCTTAATTATTTAATGGACCTAGTACTAAGAATTAATGGTTGCTGACATGACACACTTATGCATACACACAGGAAATAACTAGATATTGTATACCTGACAGAAGAAAATGACACCTTTCCAAAAGCACGTTCTTCCCAAAGTGAGCAAATAACATGGAATGTGGAAGACTAAGAAGTATGTTAAATTATGCCACAGGGATGCACTCAGCCAAATTCAGATTGTGGGTAACAACATAAACACATATTTCAGTTTCTGAGAGAGAGAGGCGGGGAGGAAGAGTAGGGAGATATGATGGCTAGGAAGTCTATAAAGCCACTTAAAGACACTTTATAAACCAACATTACTAAACTATATTTTGTATATGCAAATAATTGGGGTGATAAAATGATAAATAGAAGTAATAAAAGGATTACCAAAAAAAGTCAAGAGGGTGATTACTCTTTAGGGGGAGAAAGGGGACTGTGTTTAGGAGGGGACATCAGAAAGTCTCAGCATGGCTAACAAAGTTCTAATTCCTAATCTGGGTAGTAGTTTTACTAGGTGGTTGCATTATAATTTATTTAGTAGAACTTTGTTTAATGTGCTTCCTGTATTTTTGCTACATTCACAAGAAGACATTTTAAAATCTACTTATCAAAGAGGCTGCACCTATGTCCCATCCCTGGTGGTCAATGCAGTACACAGTTGCAGTCCCAAATAAGAGAGAGAGGGACAGTCTAAATGTGACTATTTTGAGCCACCATGTCCTTGAGTCTATGGCAGCTTCCGTCAGTTGCAGATGACAGTTTCTCTATCACCTTTGCAAAGACTGGTATTGTTTCTCCTATGCAGGTGTGGATGTACAGTAGGTAAGTCCACTCTCAGACCCTATCTCTATCCTTGCCACAGTCACGTGTGGATTTTCTAACTCTGCTGACTATCTGCCTTGACACCTAGTGTACAAATTTCCTTCTTAGTCTCAATCTTGCGTTTATTTTAGAGATATATTTGGGCACTTTTGAGTAGACATTTACCTGCATAACATTTTCTAAAGTTTAATATCTTCTATTCAGTCATAAAGACAAAGAATCTGAGGCTCAGGGAGACAGGGACTTGCTCAAGGTCAAACTGAGTAAAGAGATCTGAACTCAGTTCTCCAATTACAAATTCTGTGGTTGAACTTGATACCTAATTTGCTGAGCTCTCTCTCTTGTAGAGGAAGCTAGAGCTACATCAATATGCTTTCATATGATCCTGATGACAGGAAATGAAGGTTAGCCCTTGAAAGTGCTGAAATAAAGGAAGAGAGAGAAAAGGAGAGAGAAGGAATACACCTTTAAAAGATAGATACAGCTTGAAATAATGAAAGTGAATTGCAGTTAAAAAATGTAAACTTCATCAAACAACTGAAAAATTTTTAATGTGTCATGGCTAAGTACCTTCAATTAGCTAAAACTCCTCTACAACCAGTCATTGGGTGTGTTCCCTGAGTGCACAGGAGAAAGGGCAACTCATCCTGGGATTTCCCTGGCTTTTAGCTCAAGGTTCCCTATCTTAGAAGGGCTACAATCCTCAGGAAATTGGTCTCTGGAGTGCACACTTCTTTTTTTTCACGCTCCAGCAAAGCTGAACAGCTATATATGAGTCCCCATCTCTTCCTACCATTGCCTCAGACTTTACCTCATACTGCTTATTCTTCGGAAGCACAAATCAAGCTATTGTGGTTCAGTTTAAATGCTTTCTCCTCCCTGGACTCTTGGAGTTGAAGTAGTGATCTCTTCAACTTGCAAAATCTCAGTGCATCTTATCCATATTCATCTTAAGACACACAACACTTCCTTACATGATTTCTGTATACATGCCTTACCACTCCTATTGGACTATGAGATAAGTGAGGGCAGCAGTAACAGAAGACCTGGGCAACCTGAGATGAGTTGGTTAATTGATCTTTAACTTCCTCAAAATATCAAGAGTAGCCTGGGTGTCTTTCACACTGCAGGTCTGCAATAGAGGCAGAGTGAACGAATGGCTGTGATAGGTTTATAAGAAGAGACCTGATTCTGGCAAAGTGACACACACTTGTGTTTCTGTGTCTATACCTAATTGCCAGGTGACATTTTTCCCCATTGGGACAATATTCAAGGACAATAAGTCAAAGGATTGAAGAATCATAAGCATAAGATAAATTTAATCTGGTTTAATTCTATAAACACAAATTTGAGAATCCATGAAACGAAATTTTCTGTGCCAGGTACACAAATAAAGTATGACCACATGTGTTTTGTCAGTTACCTCATATATATATTGGAGAGGGGAAAGGCCACCCACTCCAATATTCTGGCCTGGAGAATTCCATGGACTGTATAGTCCGTGATATCTCAAAAAGTTGGACACAACTGAGCAACTTTCACCTTCACTTCATTCAGTTCAGTTCAGTTCAGTTCAGTCACTCAGTCGTGTCCAACTCTTTGTGACCCCATGAATCGAAGCACGCCAGGCCTCCCTGTCCATCATCAACTCCCGGAGTTCACTCAAACTCATGTCCATCGAGTCAGTGATGCCATCCAGCCATCTCATTCTCTGTCGTCCCCTTCTCCTCCTGCCCCCAACCCTTCCCAGCATCAGAGTCTTTTCCAGTGAGTCAACTCATCGCATGAGGTGGCATACACACACATACTATGTATGCATTTCAAGTTATACTCTAATTCACATACTATTTACATATTCATTTATTTATCCCCCAAGTATTTATTGGGTACTTATCTTACATATGATGGTATAAGAACGCCAGCTGTTCAAAATCACATATCATCTCATTTGATGTTTACAATTTTATATATATACACATACTATGTATGCATTCCAAGTTATACTCTGTTTCACATATTATTTACATATTCATTTATTTATCCCCCAAGTATTTATTGGGTACTTATCTTACATCTGATGGTATAAGAATGCCAGCTGTTTAAAATCATACATCATCTCATTTGATGTTTATAATTTTTCTGAAGTAAGTGTTTCAGATATTGTCCCTTATTTATTAAGAAAGAAAGTATTAGATGTTGAAATTCCTAAAGCTGGGAAATCTACAGCCTTTGTCTTTTGGCTCTGAACCAGTGTTTTTTTTCCATAACACTATACAATATTAACTAATATCATGAATTTAGAAAAATGCTTCTGTTAAGAGAGCATACATGACATCCATTTGCTTAGTTACAGTCCCAAGGACAAATGTGTAACTAAGCATACTCTTCACAATTTATTCACTGGCTGACCATCTTCATTTTGCATCTGTTGGGTTGGACAAAAAGTTCATTCGGGTTTTCCTGTACTAGTATATGGAGAAAACAGAATGAACTTTTTGGCCAAACCAATTCAGTCATTGCTTGTGGAACTAACAGTGCTTCACCAATTTATGAACTCTTCTAATACTTAACCTGCATACTGATTGTGAGGATGGAATGGGATGAAATACACGAGGAGGGATTCATAAACTGTGAAGTAGTTGGTCTATGTTAGAGCAATGTTGATTCTATATGAGTCTGTCCTGGGTCAAGACCCAGCTTCTCTAATTTCTATCTATGTGATGTTGTCAAGTTATCATTTTTTAACCTTCTCTGATTCTTCCATTTTCATCTCGAAAGCAAGGATAATAATAGCATCCAACAAACAATTATTTCAAGGGTTAAAGTTATTGTGATGATAATATATGTCTAATATATCTGACACCTAGGATGTAGCCCCATCCCTATTGGTTACTGGTAATCAAGTAGTGTAGTTATGAAAATAATTATCTGTTTCCAATTTTCAGGTTATCTGTTTCTAACTTCTCTGTCATAATAAATCTCTATTACATTATTTCAGACTTATTTCACGGAAACATTATAGTCATACTTCTGTCTACTTGTTTGCTATTGTACAGTTACAAACTGGTCATTCAACAACTTCCGAAAGGTTGTTTGTTTTTCAACTTCTTGTGTAGCAGTGGTAAAGAATCTGTCTGCCAGTGCAGGAGAGGCAAGAGACTAAGGTCCCATTCTTGGGTCAGGAAGATGCCCTGGAGAAGGGCACAGCAACCCACTCCAGTATCCTTGCCTGAAGAATTCCATGGACAGAGGAGCGTGGGGAGCTACAGTCCATAAGGTCACAAAAAGTCATGCCATGACTGAAGCAACTTAGCACATAGCACAAAGATTTCTTTTTCTGTGTAAAGAATGTAACATAATACATTTAGAGTAATAACCCTGATATTGTATTTATTTCTCTTAATGCATAATGTGTAAGTAATGTGGATATAAGTGTACAAGAAATGGATGATCACATCTGAAGCAAGATTTATACAACTGTGAAATAGGTAGTTCTTTGAGGAATTTAAGAGCTACTAATCTAGCCCAGTGTAATATTGGCTTTCTTGGTTTGATCATCTATAGACCAATTGACTATATACACTCCAGGGTATCATATCTTGGTAATGTCACATTGTCTAACAACTTCATATATAGTATGTAGTGTTTCCCAGAATACTACCATCACTATTTCTTAGTTCTACAAAAGTAACCAAGTAAATGGCCAGAAAATTCTTTTATTTTTCAAACAACATTATGAATAAGAGAATGCTGATAATTCTCAAATATTTTTGAAAATAAGACAATACTTACTTAGCATTTTTTGTATACTAGTTGTCCTTCTGACACAATATGTTATTAATTTGTTTTAATCCTCATATCAGCTCTCATAGGTGAGTACTATGACTATCTCCTCTTGACATGGGTAGAAAATGGGTCATATTAGAAGTAAATGGAGGAGCTAGGACTCAAATCCAAATAGTGTGGGTCCACTACTTAATCATTATTTTATACTGCCTGTCACTCAGAGATAGTCATCATGATGCAAATTCCTCGATGGCTAAAAGAAATCATCCTGGTGATGCTTGTAGTACATTGAGCTGAAAGAATTTCCCCAAGGACCAGAAGTATAGTCTAAAATTAACTCCCAAGTTCCAAGTTTTATACTAAAGCATGGATGCATAAAATAGATTGAATACATGTAAGCAATTTCATAACCTTACTCCACTCCACTGTTGGTGGGGGAATTGCTACACTAAACATGTACCAACAAACATAGAATACTTTTTTTTCTTAATATGTACTATAGTAGGAAATATATGTATTGATAGTAGTGCAGTCATATCTCTATGTTTGGAAATAATCATCAACAGTTACTTCAAAAAATAAATAGGGCTGCAAAGAGTCAAACACAACTGAAGCAACTTAGCACACACAAATATAAGCTTGTTTTCTGTGTCCATGGATCTACTTCTGTTTCGTATGTAAGGTAATTTGTATCATCTTTTTTTTTTTTAGTTCCACATATAAGCAATCGTCATTATTGTTGTTTAGTCACTCAGTTGTGTTCGACTCTGTGACCCCATGGACTGCAGCACACTAGGCTTCCCTGTCCTCCATCTCCCAGAGTTTGCTCCAACTCATGTCCATTGACTCGATGATGTCATCCAACAATCTTGTCCTCTGTCATCCCCTTCTCCTCCTACTTTCAATCTTTTCTAATATCAGCGTCTTTTCCAGTGAGTCACTACTTTGCATCAAGTGGCCAGAGTATCGGAGCTTCAGCATCAGTCCTTCCAATGAATATTCAGGATTGGTTTCATTTAGGATTGACTGGTTTGATCTCCTTCCAGTCCAAGGGACTCTCAAGAGTCTTCTCCAATACCACAGTTCAAAAGTATCAATCCTTTGGTGCTTAGCCTTCTTTACGGTCCAGCTCTCTCATACATACATGACTACTGCAAAAACCATAGCTTTGACTATACGAACCTTTGTGGGTTAAGTAATATCTCTGCTTTTTAGTTTGGTCATAGCTTTACTTTCAAGAAGCAAGCGTCTTTTCATTTCATGGCTGCAGTCACCATCCACAGTGATTTTGGAGCCCAAGAAAATGAAGTCTGTCACTGTTTCCATTGTTTACTCCTCTATTTGCCTTGAAGTGATGGAACCGGATGCCATGATTTTTATATTTTGAATGTTGAATTTTAAGCCAGCTTTTTCACTATCCTCTTTTATCTTCAAGAGGCTCTTTAATTCCTCTTTGCTTTCTGCCTTAAGGGTGGTATAATCTGCATATCTGAGGTTATTGATATTTCTCCCTGGAATCTTGATTCCAGTTTGGGATTCATCCAGCCTGACATCTCAAGTGATGTACTCTGCATAAAAGTTAAATAAGCAGGGTGACAATACACAGTGTTGACGTACTCCTCTCCCAATTTGGAACCAGTCTATTCTTCCATGTCTGGTTCTAATTGCTGTTTCCTGACCCATGTACAGATTTCTCAAGAGGCAGGTAAGGTGGTCTGGTATTCCCATCTCTTTAAGAATTTTCGACAGTTTGTTGTGATCCACACAGTCAAAGGCTTTAGAACTGCCAGTGAAGCAGAAGTAGATATTTTTCTGGAGTTCTCTTGCTTTTTGTATGATCCTATGGATGTTGACAATTTGATCTCTGATTCCTCTGCTTTTTCTAAATCCAGCTTCTACATCTGGAAGTTCCCAGTTCACGTAGAAGACTAGATTGAACACTAGACTAGACTAGATTGAAGACTAGATTGAAGGATTTTGAGCATTTCCTTGCTAGCATGTGAAATGACTGCAATTGTACAGTCATTTGAACATTCTTTGGTATTGCCCTTCTTTGGGATTAGAATGAAAACTGACCTTTTCCAGTCCTGTGGCCACTGCTGAGTTTTCCAAATTTGCTGGCACATTGATTGCAGCACTTTCACGGCATCATCTTTTAGGATTTGAAATAGCTCAGCTGGATTTTCCTCATCTCCAATAGCTTTGTTCACAGTAATGTTTCCTAGGGCCCACTTGACTTCACACTCCAGGATGTCTGGCTCTAGGTGAGTGATCACACCATAATGGTTATCTGGGTCATTAAGATCTTTTCTTCTGTGTATTCTTGCCACCTTTTCTTAATATCTTCTGCTTCTGTTAGGTGCATATCATTTCTGTCCTTTATTGTACCCATCTTTGCATGAAATGTTCCCATGGTATTTCTAATTTTCTTGAAGAGATCTCTAATCTTTCCCATTCTACTGTTTTCCTCTATTTCATTGCATTGATCACTGAGGAAGGCTCTCTTATCTCTCCTTGCTATTCTTTGGAACTTGGGATTCAGATGGGTATACTTTCCTTTTCTCCTATGCTTTTCACTTCCCTCTTCTCTCAGCTATTTGTAAGTCCTCCTCAGACAACCATTTTGCCTGTTTGCATTTCTTTCCCCTATGATATTTTTGTTTCTCTGATTGAAGGACTTGTATGATAATTTCTAGGTTCATGCATGTTGCTATAAATGGTATTATTTCATTAATTTTTATGGCTGAGTAATATTCCATTGTGTGTGCGCATATATAATATATATATGATATATATATATATTCATCTGTCCACTGACATTTAGGTTGCTTCCATGTCCTGGATATTGTAAACAGTACTGCTATGAACACTGGAGTGCATGCCTGTTTTTAATTACGGTTTTCTCTGGATATGTGCCCAGGAGTGAGATTGCAGGATCATATGGTAACTCTACTTTTAGTTTTTTTAAGAAGTTCCCATACTGTTCTCCATAGCAGTTATAGCAACTTACATTCCCACCAACAGTGTTGGAGAGTTCCCTTCTCTCTAAACCCTCTCTGGCATCTACTATTTGTAGACTTTCTGATGATGGACATTCTGACTAGTGTGAGACGATACCTCACTATAGTTTTGATTTGCTTTTCTCTGATAATTAGTGATGTTAAGGATCTTTTCATATGCCTTATGGCCATCTGCATGCCTTTACTGGAAAAATGTACAAGATCTTCTGCCCATTTTTTGATTTTTTAAAAAAATTGAGCTCTCACCAATTCCCTGGTCCCTAACCTACAGATCAGATGGGTTCCTGATAACTCAGTTGTTAAAAAATCCACCTGCAATGCAGGAGACCCTGTTTCAATTACTTGGTTGGAAAAATCCACTGGAGAAGGGAAAGGCTACCCACTCCAGTATTTTGGCCTGGAGAATATAGTCCATGGAGTCACAAAGAGTCCAACAAGACTGAATGACTTTCACTTTCACTGTCAGCCTACAGATCAGATGGGCTTCCCATGTGGCACAATGGTAAAGAATCTGCCTGCCAATGCAGGAGTTACAGGAGATTCAGATTCAATCTCTGGTTTGGGAAGATGCCCTAGAGGAGGAAATGGCAACCCACTCCAGTATTCTTGCCTGGAGAATCCCATGGACAGTGGAGTCTGGTTGGCTACAGTCCATGGGGTAGCAAAAGAATTGACAGGACTGAGCGACTAAGTTTGCATCCCAGAACCTACATATCTTTCTCTCTCCTCCTTTTACCTCCCCCTATCTAACAAGCACACACATACACAATAAACAATATAGAACAGAATATTCCTCCTCTATGAGCAGAGAATACAATTCTGTCAATACCACTCTTTATGTCTGTTTGCTATCTATCTCTTTTTTGAGTTGAATCTAGACTCTACTTTTCTATCTAGTATTGTGATATCTGATCACTCCACTCTCGTCTTTGGATTCTGTCACCTCTTCAATCATTATAATAATATTCAAGATATACAAAGGTCCTGGATCTCATGGAACAAACTTTATAGTGATAAGAAGCAATAAATAAATTCAACAGATAAGCATCCTATAAAATATCCAGGCAAGTAAAGGGATTAACGCAGAGTGGTGTGATGGTGAGTAACTGGGTTCTTCTTCTTAGATACTCTGCGTTCTGTTGCTCAGTCAAGTTCAACTCTGTGACCCCACGGACTGTAGCCCACAGGCACCTCTGTCCATGGGATTTCCCAGGAAATCCAGGCATTTCTAAGAATACGGAGGGGTTGCCATTTCTTCCTCCAGGGGATCTCCTCAACCCAGGGACCCAACTTATATCTCACACCTTGGCAGGCAGATTCTTTACCATTAGTGACATCTGGGAAGCCTTAGATAATCTAGAGTCTGGAATATCTCTTTTACTCCCTGCCTGCTTATATACTTGCATACAGATAATCATGTAAGGCCTTCCCAGGTGGCACTAGTGGTAAAGAACCCACCTGCTGATGCAGCAGACACAAGAGATGTGGGTTGGATCCCTAGGTCGGGAAGATCCCCTGGAGTAGGAAATAGTAACTTGCTCCACTATTCTTACCTGGAAAGTTCCATGGACACAGGAGCCTGGCAGGCTATAGTCCATGGGGTTGCAAAGAGTCAGACATGACTGAACACACAGTCTGTAGTCTAGTCCAATCAAGTTAATATAAATAAGAAAAATAAGGCAGGTAAGGGGATAGCAAGTAAAGAGGCTCTTTTAATAGAGTTTTCAGTGTGTGAAATCACTGAGTCTTTGTTACTAATTTTAAAAAGTAACTGACATTTCCAAAGCACCTACTATAGCAAATATGCTTTAAGTCTCATACAAATTTTATGAAATATACATGGTTATTTTTTAACAGAAAAACCTCAGGCTCGAATATTATGTGATTTGATCAAAGTCACACAGCTGGTAAGTGGCAAAGCTGAGATTTAAATCCAGATGGTCTTAACTCTAAGACTCTGCTTTTTCCAATAAGATATATTACTTCCCTCAGGAAGTAAGGCAATAGAACCCACAGTATCTTTGATGAATGTGCTATGAATGAAGGGTTGTTGGAGGGTTGGACTCTAATCAGAGCATTGCCTCCTTTTGCAATTCACCGGACATGTCCTACCTATAGGCGATACTGACTATACTGACGAGCAAATTCTTACTAGACTTGTGACAAGGCTGGGTTTTAGCTTCTGAAATCAGATATGTGGTTAAACATGAAGAATTCACCAAACCCTAGTGGGACAGTAAGTGACCTAAATTTTAGATATTGGTGCCAGGCAAAGGGAATTAAGTGACTGTTTATTGGATCCTTTGTTAATAAGATGATTTTCCATCATACACCATATCCATCTACTCTTCTGAAAGCTTGATTCTTCTTTGATGTTCAGTATTTCTAGATACCAAGTTCAACCAATCTGGAGCTTAGTTGCTTCACATTTAAAATCTATTTCAAATAGTAAAAAGATTATTGAGGTTACAAAGCCAGTGGAATCAGAGGAGTGTTAATGAAGGTTATACTTTGGAAATTGTGGTTTTTGACTGAGAGTCTTAAAAACTGTTTTTGTTCTTAATCCAGCTATGTGTGAGCCTCCATCTAGGCTGAAGCAGATCTAGAAGTCTAGTGATTAAATCCATTGGGAACGGACCATATGTATCCACCACTTGCCTGCAAGCAAAACTCACCAGTATGGTGCAGTCACAGGTGAATACAACCTAGATCCCAGATGCATTACAACCTGGATCCCAGATTCATTACTTGAATAAAAACATTCAGATAAGCTTACAGACCTATATGCAACTCTGTTTGAAGGAGAAATGCCGCTTTACTTCATTAGACCGCTAAAGATTTGAAAACTGTTTGCTAACTCCAAATAGCTTAGCATGACTAGGACTCAAAGACAACACTTCTGAGTTTATGTATTTAAACAAACGCAGTTACCATGAAAAAGCTCAACTTATCATGACACTAAAAGTCATGATGACTTCTAATGATCTCTTAAGCAATGTTGTATAAAGAAATAGAACATTACCTGGAATAATTGAATGACTATTCAGAAATATCAATATAAAAGTTGTCAAGTTTTCCAATAATTCATCAATTTTTGTCAGGTCATTTGCTTAACCATAAAGATAAGGTGTATATATATATATATATATATATATATATATATATATATATGTTGGAAAGTAGAGAGAATAAATCCAAAATAAGGACAGTTTTATATAAGCAGACTAAATACAGGCACAGTATGATTATAGAGCACTAATTATTCCTTGGAGCAAAACACTGCCCATTTTAGAAATACTGATGTTCAGGGTGGCTTTGCATCTTAATTACATTAAGACAGCAACTTTGTACCAAAGTTTGTACAAACTTTGTACCAAAACAAACAACGCATAAGTAGGTTGAACTCATTCCTAATCAAGTGATAAATTATTTTTGAATAAAGGAGAGTAGGGTCTGAAGGAAACCAGGCACAGAATGGAGTGACTTTAGTATGGAATAGAAATTTCCATAGCTTGATGGAAACATAGAGTAATGGAACAAGATGGGCTTCAAAAGCAAAACATCATGGGTTTAAGGTTCAGCTCAACAAATTGAGCTGCAGTACCATGCTTAACTTTCTGAATCTGTTTCCATTTTGGAAGCAGAGTTAATGGCTTCTGCCTCATGATAAAGGCATATTCATAGTATTACATGAAAAACATGTTTATCATGTTCGGTTCAGTTCGGTTCAGTTCAGTTGCTCAGTTGTATCTGACTCTTTGTGACCCCATGAATTGCAGCACGCCAGGCCTCCCTGTCCATTACCAACTCCTGGAGTTTCTTATGTAAGACCATCTATTTCTATCCCAACTCCTAACAATCTTACTGCTTTCTGAATGACTTGGATGGGTTATAATGACTAACTTGTTCAAAATCTTAACAACCAAGAATGTTAATATCAACATTTTATCTACTGGAGTTAGACAGGGTCTTATGGCAATTTAAAATGAAACCTTATGATGTGGGGAGAGACTCGGTGTTATGAAACTGATATTAGAAGTTAGGCAACTATTTCATGGCAGTACATCTCTTAAGAATACAGTACCATGTACAAAAGATCAGAGGTATAGGATGACATAAATTCAGTTAAATTTTGGGAACATTTTGTAGAATAATGAAGCTTAAAGATTTATCTAATTTAAATTACTACCACAGAGTGCCAAAAAGAAACAAACAAAAAAACCCAGAGTTGAGTCTATGCTAAGTTTTAATGGACAAAGAGGACTTGTTGGACAAATGAAATCAGAAATAGTTTAGGAAAACCAGAATAAGCATACATAAAAAGAAGGAAGCGATGGCAGACAGGAGCTTAGCTACTCATGACTTGAATAAATGTCATATTGACAAAAGAAGTTCCCATTGTGCATGTACTGTGTAAGCGCATATGCACAGAGAATGAGATGCATATGCAGACTGTGTGCATTTATATGTTCATAAAACTCTGGACACTAGTAATGATTTCCAGTGGAGTTTATTATTGGAAATTTATTACAATAGTGATAACCAACTAAAGTTCATTAACGTGCCAGACAATCTGCTAGGTATCTGTGACACATAGCTCCTTTGACTGGGAATTTATTTCATAATTTTTGACATGTAATGGCAGAGACACAATATTCTCTTCTAATATTAATTAATAAAATAAAAATTAGTTATATTTCTGTTGATTTTTCTTTTTTTTGCTTCAATGATAAATCTATTTAACTATTTCCATTAGTGTAAGTAGTATAAATAGGTGTGAATGGTGTACACATCAGTAAGAATAAAATTACAAATAAAAGCAAAATGGATAACTTTGTCAGCCTCAAGAAAGACCAAGATAATGAGCCAAGAGATTCTAATTAAAAACCATCAGTTAAATTCATTTGTTCATTCAACAAGTATTTATTGATACACACGGGTACACTGCTAACCTTAAATAATTAAATAAATAAATCATTAAAACAGAATTCTCAGTAGAGATATAGTATACTAGTCACAGTGGGATATTAGCTTGTTGAGAGATCTATTTTATATATCATTTACTTATAAGTATATGATGCATGTATTTGGACTTCATTGTTGGTAATATTTTTACTATTTCTCAGAAAAAAACTTCATAAGGTAGGATATATTTAGCCAGGAAGGATGGAGGAGCTGGAGAAAAATTGTCAGTGAAAAGAATAGTGCACATATGCATAAGAAAGCATAGGAACATTAAGGGAATGTATAATTTACTCTGCAGGGTAAATTGTGGAATCAATTCTCTCAGAAGAGATGAACTTGTGTATTGGGTGAAAGTCTTGAGGGTCTCTGTTTATTCTTTCTGTAGTGGGTAATGAAGAGCTACTGAAGATTTTTGTGTAAGGGAGTGACAATGTATAGGCCATTATTTCAATTTCTCAAGAGTTTTGAACTGGAAGAAACAAAGAGGACTCTAATAACAGTATCAATAATAAACATAAATCTTTTAAAATAGTGTGTAAATGGTCATTAAAAGGGGGAATGGAAAAGAAGTGTATACTGAGCAAATGAGAGAAATGCTACAGAAATAGGAAGAAGTTGTTTTGCCAAGTAATTGGCAAGGGATAGGAAGTGTAAGTGTTACTCACTCAGGCATGTCCGACTCTTTGAGAGCTCATGGACTGTAGCCTGCCAGGCTCCTCTGCCCATTGGATTTCCCAGGGAAGAATACTGGAGTGGGTAGCCATTCCCTTCTCCAGGGGATCTTCCCAACTCAGGGATTGAACCTGGGTCTCCTGCACTGCAAGCAGATTCTTTACTGTCTGAGTCACCATGGAGGCCCCCAAGGGATAGGAAGGAATCAACAATTAGAACATTTGTAAGACTGCTGTCTGATTTCAAAGCTGTGTCATTAATAGAGATAAGGGCACCAGGAAAAAGAGTTACTGTGGTAATAGATTGGAATTGGATATGACAGTATTAAGACACTTCTTCAAATAAGATGTCCTCTACGGAGTTGAAATTTTAGTTAGAAAGGGCAAATATAATGATAAGGATGTGAAGGTCACCAAGACATATTTGAAAATAGTGAATTGGGAAAATATCACAGAAAAAGATACAGAAAAATAGAATTCAGAACTGAACCTCTAGAGAAGAAACAGTCAAGAAAGTCAAGAATCCACCCAGTTTCAAAAATGAGGGGCTCGTTAGCAGGGTCAAGTATGCCTGAGGATTCCAGGTCGTGATGTGGTGTTGGGGGTGGTAGGTTGAAATGTACCCTCCATTCTTGAGAGGCTGCGTAGGGGAAGACAGTGAGGTCTACAGAGAGTTGAATGAGGGGTGGGCCAAGTGACAAAGTGTTGACGGTGGATGAAGACTATTCTTTCAAGAAGTGTGTAATGGAGAGAAGAGGAAGCTGAAATGACACTGTAGGAGATGATAGGATCAAGCAAGGATTTGTTTGCTTGTTTTAAAAGAGGAATGCATGGAAGAAAGAAGAGACTGAAGATGCTGAAGAGAGATGGAACAGGAAAGTAGAGGAAGTCAGAGGAAATAGGATGAGAGGCATGGTGAAAGCAATTGGTATTGACTGGAGGGAGATTTTTTTCCTCAGGCAGAAGACAGAAATGAGTTAAAGACTGGATGATTTAGAAGTGTGGGAAGGACAGAGAGTTGAATGGGCTCACAGCAGACGCCCTTGCATTTGGTGATGTGCGAAGTGAGGTTACAGTTTTCTTGAGCTTAACAAATGACCATGAATGGACTTGAACCTTCAATCTTCTGATCCGGAATCAGTCGCCTTATCCATTAGGCCACACAGCCAATCAAAAACTTAAAGAATGCTACTTAACAAAATCAGGAGATGCTCCACAAATAGCAATAATTTTACCTACTTCAATGCTGAAGAAAACTAAGTTTCTATGGGGATGACTTGGAAATTGCCCTCTTAGAAGTGACAACTTGCTTTGCTTTTGTCATGGTAAAATTTACATCAAGCTTATGTAGAACAGCTGAGGTTCCAAGCAATGATCTAAAATTGTGATGGATGTAGAGAAACACCAAATTTTACCTCTAAGAAGGAGTCCTCATGTGGTGGATGCATCTGACAGCTTGCCAGTTTGATTTAAAATTACAATTTGAACAGATATAAACTCTTATTTATTGACATTCATTAACCACAAGTCATAAAAGTGCCATTAATTCTGTAGTAGTCACCAAAATGCTTTGTAATGATCTCACATTAATGCACCCCGCTCCTGTAAAACCCTCATGGCAGCAAAGGTTTACTCTGTAATACTAGTTGAATTTTCAGAAGCTTAAAATCCCTGCCAATGCACCTGCTTTCCAGAAGATCATTAGGTAGAAATCCCAAGGCAGCAGAATCAACCTGGCTTCAGTTACCTCACCGTCTGCTAGAGAAGAAAATTAATGTTATTCCATGAATCACCCTCCCAAGATTGGCTAGTGTATAGTTACTGAGCCAGCTGTCTGAGGGGTGCTTAGGTCTGTTCTAAGCTGACCTGGTTCATCGTCTGTGTGGATCCCAAGTCCCAACATAGCATACTCACATACCGACTGCAGCCTGCACCAGCTGTTCAACTATTGTACAGGTACTAAACAGGATTATAGCACATGGAGACACTAGTTTGGCAGTGAACACTGTCGTCTAACCACAGCTTTATGGCAACTCTCACAAAAGCCATCCTACTTTTTAAAAAAGCATATAACAAAAACACCAAATATAAACACCAGCGTTCAGGACAAGATGAGAAGAAAAGAAAGGAACTTATGACAGAGTTATTGCTTAAGCCCATTTAACAAAGGATTTCTTTTTTATTCTCATTTCCTATGGAAAAGAGTACAAATTAGCATAGAAAATCCTGTTTTATCTCTGAATGGAGTTACAAAGCAGCCTTAATCGGAAATCTGCTTTTCTTCTGGCTACAAGAAATCAAGCAGGGCACCCCATCAAATTGCAAGGGGAGATTTGTCACATTTGACTGGTTCCCAGGCTGTGAGTTGTCAGCCAGATGCTGATCTGAGCCAGCAGTCACCCCGCCACTGACACCTACACCGACAATGGTCACCCGTCTATTCTCCAGCCAAGCCCTTTTCCTTTGGCTGCTGCTGTATCCACTCAGGGAAGCAGCAATAGATCAATGCTTTCTTCATATATCAGAGCTGTCCTCCAAGGAGGACTGCAGTGAAATTGCTTTGTTTTACATAACAGCCAACTCTGAAATTTCATGGTAGAAAAGTAGCCACAGGCAAAATGTAGAGAATATAGAATCCTCGGTTTAACCATGTTAAATAGGACGAAGTCATGACTATTTATAGAGATGCAGCTTACTTTTGGATTTGCATGAAACATGATCACAGAATTTTTAAAAAGTCAGGGATGTTTTACTAGGAGTAAAATTCCTTAAGGCCAGTTTTCATGTCAGTCATCCATGTGTAGCAACTACAGTTACTTCCTTGTTTGGATGCAAGCTACAATGCCTTTGTTAGTGTTTGAAAGTGTATATCACAGTATTTTTCTCCCACCTACGCTTTCCTGATAATATATAAGCAGAAATGATACCAATGATTCAATTAGGATGACATTCCACTTTCATTACTGTTCCATAGAATGAAAGTGATGTTTCCAAGTTTTACAATTTAGATTTTAAATCATGTTTCTATTTTTAAAAATTTAATACATGCAAATATCAATGTACTTTTGTTGTTTGTCAATGTCAGTTATAAATTCAAATAAATGATAATCTGCTGCAGCATGATGCTCCCAGAAGCAGGGAAAAATCACCCTATTAAAACTGTATAACTTCTACTTTGTCATTCAGTGCTTCAGTCAGTTCAGTCGCTCAGTCGTGTCTGACTCTTTGTGACCCATAAACTGCAGCACGCCAGGCCTCCCTGTCCATCACCAACTCCCGGAGTCTACCCAAACTCATGTCCATCGAGTCGGTGATGCCATGCAACCATTTCATCCTCTGTCATCCACATCTCCTCCTGCCCTCAATCTTTCCTAGCATCAGGGTCTTTTCAAATGAGTCAACTCTTCTCACCAGGTGGCCAAAATATTGGAGTTTCAGCTTCAACATCAGTCCTACCAATGAACACCCAGGACTGATCTCCTTTAGGATGGACTGGTTGGATCTCCTTGCAGTCCAAGGGACTCTCATGAGACTTCTCCAGCACCACAGGTCAAAAGCATCAATTCTTCGGCGATCAGCTTTCTTCCCAGTCCAACTCTCACATCCATACATGACTACCGGAAAAACCATAGCCTTGACTAGACGGACATTTGTTGGCAAAGTAATGTCTCTGCTTTTTAATATGCTGGTTAGGTTGGTCATAACTTCCCTTCCAAGGAGTAAGCGTCTTTTAATTTCATGGCTGCAATCACCATCTGCAGTGATTTGGAGCCCCCAAAAATAAAGTCAGCCACTGTTTCCCCATCTATTTCCCATGAAGTGATGGGACCGGATACCATGATCTTAGTTTTCTGAATGTTGAGCTTTAAGTCAACTTTTTCACTCTCCTCTTTTACTTTCATCAAGAGGCTTTTTAGTTCTTCTTCACTTTCTGCCATAAGGGTGGCATCATCTGCATATCTGAGGTTATTGATATTTCTCCCAGCAATCTTGATTCCAGCTTGTGCTTCTTCCAGCCCAGCGTTCCTCATGATGTACTCTGCATATAAGTTAAATAAGCGGGGTGACAATATACAGCCTTGACGTACTCCTTTTCCCATTTGCAACCAATCTGTTGTTCCATGTCCAGTCCTAATTGTTGCTTCCTGATCTGCATACAGGTTTCTCAAGAGGCAGATCAGGTGGTCTGGTATGCCCATCTCTTTCAGAATTTTCCACAGTTTATTGTGATCCACACAGTCAAAGGCTTTGGCATAGTCAATAAAGCAGAAATAGATGTTTTTCTGGAACTCTCTTGCTTTCTTGATGACCCAGAGGATGTTGGCAATTTGATCTGTGGTTCCTCTGCCTTTTCGAAAGCCAGCTTGAACACCTGAAAGTTCACGGTTCACGTATTGCTGAAGCCTGGCTTGGAGAATTTTAAGCATTACTCTACTAGCATGTGATGCTGCTGCTAAGTCACTTCAGTCATGTCTGACTCTGTGTGACCCCAGAGACGGAAGCTCACCAGGCTCCCCTGTCCCTGGGATTCTCCAGGCAAGAACACTGGAGTAGGTTGCCACTTCCTTCTCCAATGTGTGAAAGTGAAAAGTGAAAGTGAAGTCACTCAGTCATGTCCAACCCTTAGCGACCCCATGGACTGCAGCCTACCAGGCTCCTCCATCCATGGGATTTTCTAGGCAAGAGTACTGGAGTGGCTTGCCATTGCCTTCTCCGCTACTAGCATGTGAGATGAGTGCAATTGTGGGGTAGTTTGAGCATTCTTTGGCATTGCCTTTCTTTGGGATTGGAATGAAAACTGACCTTTCCAGTCCTGGTGCCACTGCTGAGTTTTCCAAATTTGCTGACATATTGAATGCAGCACTTTCACAGCATCATCTTTCAGGATTTTAAATAGCTCAACTGGAATTACATCACTTCCACTAGCTTTGTTCATAGTGATGCTCTAAGGCCCACTTGACTTCACATTCCAGGATGTCTGGCTTTAGGTGAGTGATCACACCATTGTGATTATCTGGTTCATGAAGATCTTTCTTGTACAGTTCTTCTGTGTATTCTTGCCACCTCTTCTTAATATCTTCTGCTTCTGTTAGGTCCATACCATTTCTGTCCTTTATCGAGCCCATCTTTGCATGAAATGTTCCCTTGGTATCTCTAATTTTCTTGAAGAGATCTCTAGTCTTTCCCATTCCACTGTTTTCCTCTTTTTCTTTGCATTGATCACTGAGGAAGGCTTTCTTATCTCTCCTTGCTATTCAATGCTTAGTTTTTTAATAAAAATATACAAATCTATAATTATACAAGTGATAGGTTGCATACAAAAAAGGCTGCTAATTATCTGTTGCAAGGATGAATAATTAGGAAATTAAACAATTAAGTTTTGTGTTTCTTAAGTATCAAGAAAGTTAACATGCATGTTGGACTAAGCTTGTCATTATATGTATACTATAAGCATATACACTCATGGCTTTCTTGGTGACTCAATGGTAAAGAATCTGCCTGCCAAAGCAGGAGATCACTGGGTTGGGAAGATCCCCTGAAGGAGGGCATGACAACCCATTCCAGTACTCTTGCCTGGAGAATCCTATGGACAGAGGAGCCTGAAGGACTGTAATCCATAGGGTCACAAAGAGTCAGACGCAACTGAAGTGACTTAGCACATATGGATGCATATACCCATATACATATGTATATGCATTTTAATGTATTTTATGCGCACACACATATAAACAGTATCTGAAAGTGTGGCTAGTCTTAAGACCCACACAATGTGCCACTTAACTTCAACCTTTAACTTCCTCTATTCACCCTACAAACACTGTACAGTCCTGCCATTCTACAAGTCTCCTGCAACTTTATCCCTGTGCATGCCTGATGATGTTATTTCCTCTACGGTGAGTACAGTTACTCATCTAAGAATTCAAATTTTATCCCTTCTGTGTTTTTCCTTTCTGAAGTTGAACACAGTGCCCCTATCTCTATGTCTCCACACCATGTTATAATAATCACTATTCTAGGAATTCTAACATTGCCTCCTTACTTGCTGCCAGGTTGTTATATCTTAGAGGACATCATCACCTCTGCTTTTCTGGCATCTTGAATACTGTCTGGCATGTAACAGATAACACAGCATGTACTAATGCATGATTGAATTAAGTGTGTGAAACTAAAACAGTGACTGTATTAAAGAAGAACATCATAACTATTAGCCTTGTCACTGGTTTGCCAGTTGCTTTCCATGAAAGTAACTGATGTTTTTCGGTTTGTGTTGACAATGACACTTACCAAATTTCCTGTGGCCAAAATGGCATTGCATATAAAATAACCATTAATTTAACATCAGCTTTTTAGTGCAGGGAGGAAAGGAAATACTATAATGTTTTAGGCATGTATGAATTACAAACTTCTTCAGCATTTTTAAAAATATTAAAACATTTCAAAAATATGTTTCCTTAGAATTAAGAAAATATGACAATTTCCTTTCCAAGTAAGAATATTTGGAACTTGTCCTTGGTCAGGCTACAACATTCATCTTGATAGTCTATCTCTGAAAGTGATAAAGAGGTTGCCTCCTCAGTTGTTTTTATCAAATAAGAAAACAAGTCTATCAGGCAGGAAGTCAAATTCAAGTATCTTTTGAAACATACTCTTAAGATGCTCAATGTTTGCCCTCCCCACCCCAAATTCACATGTTGAAACCTAAGCCCAGTGTGTTGGAATTTGACAGTGGGGACCTTTGGGAGATGATTAGATCATAAGGCTGAACTCTCATGAGATCCTTATAAAAGAGATCCCAGAGACCTACTCTACCATGTTGAGGACACAGGGAGAAGACAGCTTCCATGAACCAGGAAGTGGGCTTTACCAGACACCAGATCTGTCAGTGCCTTGATCTCTGACTTCCTAGCCTCTAGAACTGTGAGAAATAAATTTCTGTTGTTTAAGCCACTTAGTCAATAGTATCCTGTTACAGCATTTCAGAAAAGACTAAGAAAGATGCTTTTATCAGTAAGTTTAAATGCCAAGGCACATGATGTTTTTAGGTAAGGGTAATACGTGTTTTGGGAAAAGTTTGCATATATTTGGACTCAACTTCTAGAGCACCCTGCCACAATATAAAAGAGCAGGCCTAATCTAACACATTCAGACCAACTAGAACATTTACCTAGGAAGAATATTCATTCCAGGCATTGTAATGCTCTCTGGTTGCTAAATCTATCCAAGTTTCTAGCTGTGTATAAAAATACATGTTGAGAAAAGTAAAATAAAAACAACAACAAAAAAATGCTTTTAATCAGAAAATACCTCTTTTGCCATTCTTGTTCTTCAGAAAGAAAAAAAAAATCTTATTTTTGACAGAAGAAAAATTCATCTCTAAAATGAAAATTTAGTTACCAAACATTAAACTATTGAGATATATGTGAAGGAAATAGGAACAATTATGAAAAAAAATGTAGCATACTTGCTCAAATTTTTATTTTAAATCATCGTTTCCAATTTATACTATGTTTAAAGCCTGAAATTTTAATGGCTCAGTTTAGGAAAAATATATTTGTCAATCTTAGAGAAAATATTTTGGCCTTCATCATCAGTTATACAATTTTAAAGTCTTAGCAGAAAACTAAAATATGGCTTGAATGTCCTGTTCATGCAAGCCAGACTTTATCTCTTTCAATCTATTTAAAATTTAAAATGAATATAAAGTATACACGTTATATTTGCAAGCATGAAAGTAGACAAAACTTAGAATAATTCAATTTCAAGAGTCAAGATCTTGATTATCTAACTAAATAGGCAAATAGTAAAATGTGACATATTCAGCACATTCCTCCCATGATAAATGACCCTCTGTAAAACTGAAAGACATACTGTAACTCAGTGTTAAGGTTGCTATGGTAAAGCATGCCTTCTGGACACAATTCCTCATTTCCAAATAATTGTGTTTTATCTACCACAAGGTAACCAATTTCTCCCTTTAAATACATTTAAAAAAGCATTTCTATACTTAATTATATTTTCCCAAAGTTTAAATTTCACCAGAAATGTTAGATGCTTTACAACAAAGGATGTTACCTTTTACAAATTTGATGGTGTCAATATTTTGCTATACACAGACTGAGATATTTATTTACTAAACTTTTACTATATGTGGGCAGTTTGCACTGCTAGACTCTAGGAAGAAAAGGCAAAGTTCCAAACCTGTAACTATATTTTACACACACATATATATATATACAGAGAGAAAGTCCCATTGATTTTTCCTTCTAAATATCTCTCAGTTCTATTCTCATGTTGACAATTTTTAAAGCAATCAACTCAGGCGAAGTTATCATCATCTAAAGTATACAAAACTGATACCAATACATATGCCTTGCCTTCTTAAATAGCTCATACAACACATTTTCCATAGTTCATCTGTGCTGTGCTGTGTTTAGTTGCTCAGTCATGTCCAGCTCTTTGCGACCCTATTGACTGTAGCCTTCCAGGCTCCTCCGTCCATGGGGATTCTCCAGGCAAGAATACTGGAGTTGTTTGCCATGCCTTCCTCCAGGGGATCTTGCCAACCCAGTGATCAAACCTAGGTCTCCCGCATTGCAGGTGGGTTCTTTACCATCTGAGCCACCAGGGAAGCCTATCTGTAGTACAGCTATGTTTCAAAATACAAACTGGATCAGACCTCACCCTTACCTCAAGTCTTCAATAAATTCCTGGTGTCTTAATGTTAAATACCTAAATCCATCGCAGTGTTTTGCAAGGCCAGATATGGTTAACTCTGTGCTTTTCCAGAGTCGGTTCTTGCTGCTGTCATCAGTCAGTTTCATTCAAGTCTTCAAGTGTGCTCTGTCATATTTTTCCCTACCTCAGGACCTCTGACTACGCTAGTCCTTGTGAATGAAAACCCTTTTATCTGTCCCATAAATACCTATTCATCTCACATGACTTCTTCTGGGACACTTTTCTTTAGGTTCATAGTGAGATTATTTGTCAGTTAGATCTCACCATAGCATTCTGTATTTTCCATCACAGAAGTGATCACAATTTTAATTACTCTTGTTGGAAATTTGATTAATACTTATCATCTTAACTAAGTAAGCTTTTACTTCAAGATTTTTAGGTTTCTGACATTATGTTTTGATATTTCATGGTGAACAATGAGTATTTGGCTCTTTACTCCCCTTCTAACTTTTTAATATTGTTATACCATATTCTTTGTTTATATCAATATTCAGTCATTACATCACATATACAACACAGTCGAGCCATGTGGTATATTCCGACTACATTTCTTTTCTTACACAATGTCTTCTTTTCCCTCTTTTTTGTTTACTCAGCATGCATCTATATTATCTCTACAACAGAGGCTGCTAGTTGCTCACCTAAAATAACACATTCCTTCTTCCAAAGTAAAAGAACTCCCAATTTCTAACTTGGTACATGATCCCCCAAAACTCATTTCTCAAGTGTAGCCATGTCTCCCATAAATGAAATGTAAGTGATATGTCATGAGGCAACTCCTAAGAACCTTCCTAAAATCACTTCTGGCTCATACCCTTCATTCACTTTTCTTCATCATCCCTTTCTCCTTTCTGTTGCCTTTCCAGCAGAAATAAATCGAACATGATGAATGCAGATGAAGCAGTCATTTTGACTATGACATGACCTTGGGAATGAAAGCCAAGTATACCCATGTATGTGGTTCAAGCGGGCCTGATGTGACTGCTACTTATACGTAAAATTGTATTTTTGTATACACAGATATACAAATATCTGTGGGAAATATCTATAGGAATTATTAGATTTTCAGTGAGGAAACTATAACCCTAGAGATATTAATTAAAGTTGATCTAATGCAATCTCTTTATTTTAGAGCTCACCTCTCCCCCATAAGAGAGATAACTTGTCTTAACCTAAGATCATAGAGAAATGAATAGCAGATATTGGTCTACCCAGAGATCTTAAACTCCTGGCCTTCTTCTCAATTTCTTTGTCTGCTGTTAATAAACAGAGTTCCTCTGAGCTATTATAACCTAGGAGAAAAGCTGCTGATCACATTAAAAACTGAAATTAATAGGGAAAGAAAGTGAAACAATAAGGACATAGCTACTCTATTTTATTTACCTATAGGGCCTTGTAAAGAATTAGCTAGGTTTAAATGAAATGTCTTTTGATGTCTTTTACTTGAAATAGCATTCCTGCTTCAATTAATCAGTACCCAGTGAAGCAATAACCCAGTAGAATAAAATAAGCCAGAATCAGCTTATCCTTCACATTCTTTAACATGCTAAAAAGTCAACCCCAAGATGCAATGTCTTTGCTTTGGCTAATGACTGCCCAGTAGATGAAGAATCTTGTTTCATTTGATTTTTTGCTTTCAGCCAGTGACAGAAGTCTGCCTGACTAATGCTATTTCTCACTCTCAGTTGTGAGGCTTACTGGTCTAACCCATAACTAAATGTAGAGAAGCACCAGGGAAGGTAGTGTATATCCAATGTGGCACATGGGGATGCCACCTTTCTATTCCTCTTCACATTCCTGTCTTAAATGGGAAGATGAAGGAAGGCTAGAAAGGAGGTGCAACAGATAGAATATCTGTATTTACATCAGGGGTAACACTGGGTTTGTTTGTTCACCTATTCTAGCCATTAGGGTAGGAGAGCCTAGGCTTACCTTGTATGACATTTCCAATCAAATGTGGTCAACCCTTTCCCAGGGAGCTTCTATATGGGCAACAGTGAGAGGCACTTTCTCTTGTTATCATTTAATCTTGACAACAGCCTTTTCATCTTTAAAGAGGAGGAAATAAAGGCCAAGAGAGATTCAACAGTCAGAGCCATTAAACCAAACACGATTCCAAATTAAATTAGTCTTCCTTTACATCTCACAGCAGCATTCTTCCTCCTATGTAGGGTACCAAAGAGAATATACTTCCTGACATCCCAGATGCTAAACAAAAGTCTATATCACTTAAATTACGAACATGTCAACATTTTAGCATTTCACTTCAGGCTTAGGTCAAAAATACATCAGAAGGCTCAGCAGTAAAGTGGTATAGCACTAGATATGTTAATTATGGAACTGCCTATGATAAAGAACTCCAAGTAGTAGCTTGTATTTAAAGGCTGAGTTATTATGCAAAAGCTTCAGAATAACCATTTCCATCTTTTTAATTATGTGTGTATGTATTTTCCGGCATTTGAGAATACAGAGGGTTTCTAAGAAGTCTTAGGTTTATGATTTTCAAATGAAAACACTAAAAAAGGCTGCACATTATTCTGCCCAACAAAACATGAAAAAAAAAAGAGTATTAATTCTTCTGAAAGAAAAAAAAAAAAACATTTTCACAGTGTTTCATTTTCATTAAAGTGGACATTTTTATACTGTTAGGGGTTGAATTGTGTCCCCCCAAAATGTATGCTGAAGTCCAGCTCACAGTATCTCAGATCATGACCTTATTTGGACACAGAGTCATTGAAGATGTAACAGGGTCAGATAGAGTGGAGGGGCCAAATATAACCGATGTCCTAAGAAGAAGATGGTCATTTAAAGATGCGGGGAGAAAGCCTGCAGAGAGAAGGTAAAGACTGGAATTATGTCGCTACAGCTAAGGAACTACCTGGTTCTACCAGAGCTAGAAGAGGCAACAAAGTTTCCTTCTTGGGGACTTCAGTAAGAACATGGCCCAGCTGACACCCTGACTTCAGACTTCTGGCCTCCCAAACAAGGAGACAACACATTTCCATTGCTTTAAACCATCTAATTTGTGGAACTTTTGAAAACAGTCTCAGGATGGAGGAGCCTGGAAGGCTGCAGTCCGTGGGGTCGCTAAGGGTCGGACACGACTGAGCGACTTCACTTTCACTTTTCACTTTCACACACTGGAGAAGGAAATGGCAACCCACTCCTGTGTTCTTGCCTGGAGAATCCCAGGGACGGGGGAGCCTGGTGGGCTTCCGTCTATGGGGTCACACAGAGTCGGACACGACTGAAGTGACTTAGCAGCAGCAGCATGTTAATACTAGTTGTCTCTGAGTTTCATTGAGAATATTGAAAAATATCCTTTTAAACATTTGAATCTTATTGAGAATAACAAGAAATATTTCACATGCTGGTATTTCTGAATCCTTATTTATAAAGTGGTACTAAGGGTCTTCCCAGGTGGCTTAGTGGTAAAGAATTCACCTGCCAATGCAGTAGACTCAGGAGATGTGGGTTCAATCCCTAGGTCAGGAAGATCCCCTGGAGGAAGAAATGGCAACCGACTCTAATATTCTTGACTGAAAAAACACATGGATAGAGAACCTGGCAGACTACAGTCCCTAAAATCAGAAATGACCTCATACAAACAAATTTCTACAGTAAGGGGAATAAATGCCTCTAAGAATAATAGATAGAATACTTCCTTTCAGTGCTCCCATAGCAGCCTATGAATCCCTATCTACTTCTCTTTTTTCCCAATGGACTGAGGAGTACTTGAGGATAGAGTTCCTTTATTTTTGTAACTTCTGCACTCAGCAGGGTGCCTGACGACCTATAAAGATTCAACAAATGTAGTAAACAAATGAATAAAAGAATTTTAAAAATAGCATATATTTTAACCTTTTAAAAAATAAAAGGTATTTAAAATGTATTTCCTAAAACAAAAGCATGGTAAATCTCTTTATGTAAAGGCTATAGACAATTTATTTTAAATATTATTAACTTTAACTTTTATTATATTTCTTTTTAAATTTTATTAATTTACAATGTTGTGTTAGTTTCTGCCCTACAGCAAAGTGAATCAGTTATAGATATAAATATATCTACTGTTTTTTATATTCTTTCCCCACATAGGTCATTGCAGAATATTGATCAGAGTTCCCTGTGTTATACAGTTGGTCCTTGTTGGGTTTTTTTTTCCCTTTGTTTTTATTTTTTTAGTTTTTACAATGTTGTGTTGGTTTCTGCCATACGACAATGTGAATCAGCCATAATTATACATACATTCCCTCCCTCCCAAGCCTTTCTCCCATCCCCCTGTCCCATCCCTCCAGGTCATCAGAGAGTGCCAGACTGGGCTCCCTGTGCTACACAGCAACCTCTCACCAGCCATTCGTCTTACACCTGATAGTGTACATATGTTGATGCTACTTTCTCCATTCACCCCAATGTCTCCCTCCCTCACTGTGTCTACAAGTCCATTCTCTACATCTGTACCTTCCTCCATTCTTTGACTGCAAATGTGTTCATCAATACCATTTTTCTAGATCCCATGTATATGCGTTAATAAAATATATTTGTTTTCCTCTTTCTGACTTACTTCACTCTGTATAACAGACTCTAGGTTCATCTGCCTCACTATAACTGACTAAAATTCATTCTTTTTTATGGGGTTGCAAAGAGTCGGACACGACTGAGCAACTGAACTGAACTGAACCACATCTTCTTTATCCATTCATCTATCAATGGACGTCTAGGTTACTTCAATGTCCTGGCTATTGTAAACAGTGCTTCAATGAACATTGGGGTATCTTTGTCTTTTAAAATTGTGGTTTTCTTAGGGTATATGCCTAGTAGTGGAGTTGCTGGGTCATGTGGTAGATTTATTTCTAATTTTTTAAGGAATCCCCATACTGTTCTCATTAATGGCTATATCAGTTTACATTCCTACCAACTGGTTATTTATTTTAAATACTGGAGTATGTGCATATCAATCCCAAACTCCCAATCTATTCCTCTTCACTATGTTGCCCCTTTGGTAACTGTAAGTTTGTTTTCTAAGTCTGTGAGTCAGTTTCTGTTTTCTAAATAAGTTCATTTGTATCACTTTTTTTTTTTAGATTCCACACGTAAGTAATACTCTATATTTGTCTCTCTCTTCCTTGCTTCACTCAATATGCACTCTCTAGATCAATCCATGTCCCTGCAAATGGCATTATTGTGTTCTTTTTTATGGCTGATTAATATTCCATTGTATATATGTACCACCTCTTATCTCTGGTCTTACATCTAGAAATATAATCAACCCTCTCTTTTAAAAGAAAAACTATTTGGAGTAAAAAGTTATTCCATGATATAGTTTTACTTTTGATACTACTTGGATTCTATTCATATGCTTTGGATTCTATTCATATAGCTTGGATCATCTGCAGAAGTTTCTCAAATAAATATACCAGAAGTTTTCATTTTTGAATTAAGTGAGCATTGATAATAGAAATTTATATTCTTCAGTCCCCCAAAAATATTAAGAGTGAAAAATATGGAGGGAGAGGAGGGAAGAAAGTTCAAGAGTGAGAAAGAAAGAAGAGAAAGAGACAAGCAAGCAGTAAATTAGCTTAATAGATTTTTGAAAATTCAACAAGATGCCATATTGTTTATTGGGAAAAATGTATGAAAATATTATTTTAAAAAATCTTCAGTAAACCTCAGGTTTTCAATTAAGAAGGAAATTATAACCTTTCAGTCTCATGTGCTCATATTCAGCACTGCTCTTTAGAGAACTACTCTTTCTTAGGAAAAAATACCATTTTCACTTTCAAAGACTTCCTCTCTTATGTTGAAAAAGATGATGTTTTAATCAGCTTCCATACTTCCACTTTGACAAAACTTGAATGCTGCGAACTTACTGAATGATAGCAGTACTTCACTGGGAATTGCTTAAAATAAAAATCTATTGTGCTGAAAAGAAAGCAATTTATAAACATCTTTATGTTTCAGAATGCTTCTAAGTTGAAAACAATTAGCTTTTTATACGTGCAAATCTGTATCTTCCAAATGTCTTCATGAAGGTGAAATATCCCTTTCTTCATAGAATACAAAATGCTTAATTTTTCACTTCTACTCATTTCATGGTCTCAGTTCATCATACTTTCTTATTTATAATATCCATTTACTGAAATTATCCCTGGCATTTTTTCCAGTTGATAAATACTGTCAAGGTAATTATTAAGTGTATATTTCTCTACTCAGCTAACTGACCTCATTATTAAACCTCACACTCTAAAAACTAATTGTATGTAAAGTCAATGGGCAGCATGTTTAAGAATTTTAATTACTTTTCTAAGATCACTTTATATTCTACACCATAGCAGCCAGGTAACACAGCTCTACAACGATAAGCAGTTTAATTAGAAAGCTAAGATAAGAAAAATGCCTCTTACATTACCAAATTTGTTCATGCCAGTCACGTGATAACTTGGACTTGTCTTTTCTTGCAGAATTTTAAAATGTGAAATGCTAATATTAGGTGAACTTTACTTCCTAATAGTCTAGCAAAGGCTTTGTTAATATGTCATTGGTTCTTTCTCTTTTGCACATATAAACACTACAGTTGTAATTAGATTGCAAAACTGAACCTGCCTTTAATCTTTGTGCCAGGCCAAACAAACGAGTTCTTTCTCACACTCGTAACCTGGCACGAGAATCACAACAAGTAGACGCAAATGTAAGCTGTGTTCTGCCAATAGCGTGCCTGCCCTTTCCACAAACCGTCTCAGAGGACAGCCATTGATTTCCTAGTTATTATGAACATGAAATTATTGAATGACAGATGATAGAGTGTTAGGTCCTACAAGTATTTTCCCAAATGGGTTATCCAGCCAAGGTTGCCATGGTAACTCTGCTGTTTGACAGACCTTCCCACAAAGAACCCTTTGCTCAGAATTCAGCATCAAATAGCTCTCTGCTTACTACAGGCTCATGCTAAATCACAGAACTTGGAAGTCTTCATATAAAGAAAAGAAGGGCTTTCTTGCTGGGTGAGTCCACTCTGGTCCAGAGTACTAAAATAAAACCACACTGAGATATTTAACTCATTTTTTTTTTTTCCCAAGCGGAAGACAACTTTGCCAAGAGCTGGACCCTGTACTATTAACAAAAGCAGTGCTAATTCATTGAAGATAAAGTAATAGTTCTGAGAGTGCAGGGTCCATAAGGAATATAAGTTCTGCATCACAACACACATCTCATTAGAAGGAAAGATGCTCACAAATCAGGCACTTTTGCAACATCTAAAGGCTGTAACATTTATTGTCAGTGCAATATTCACACTGTGAAGACAGAGTAGGGATTGCATTTTTCTTTTATTTATTTATTTTTTGCTGTCATGCATACAAAAATAATATAAAACCTTTTTCTAATAAAAAATAGTCTTTCTAAATAAAATATTTTAAAAGGTAATGTTTCTAGTTGACAACTTTTGGCTCTACACTCAGCAGACTGGCAATGAGAGGTTTATATACACTGGTGCTTTTAAGATGAGATGAGCTACCCTGGATGAGTGTAAAACCATAATTTCATATCAAAACAACAAATTGAGGACATCATAATAGCTTGGTCAAGATGAAGGGAGCCAACAGGCTGCCACAAGGAAGCTTTGATTTTTTTTTTTTCTTTTCAACTGTTCCATTTCCTCATTTTCTTTTCTTCTAGCTGAATATAGCTTTGCTATTGAAAGACATACTGGAAAACCAGAGCATTAGTTTTCTTACTCAGGAATACTTTGTTAGCCTTATCTAACACTTGTATTTTAGTTTTTCTGAAGAATGTATCATTGTTCAAAGGGAACAGAAGTTAGATTGAATTATGCATCCATTCAATGTTTTTAGGTGAAATTCAATAGGAATGGACAACAAAAAGCACATTCTTCATATGTAGTAGCAATTCATCTTCAAGTTCCTATTCAAATTCTCCAGAGATACCGAACTCTAGTTTTTTTTAATTTTATTATCTTAATGAGATAGATCCAAGACAAAAATAATTTTAATTTATCTTAAGCTAAAAATAATACCCCTCATCCAATATTTTCTCTTATGTGGAAGAGGGAGATACATGGTTCTAATCATTTTGTACCAATTCAGTTAAGTTCAGTCGCTCAGTCGTGTCCGACTCTTTGCGACCCCATGAATCACAGCACACCAGGCCTCCCTGTCTATCACCAACTCCCGGAGTTCACTCAAACTCATGTCCATCGAGTCGGTGATGCCATTCTCTGTCATACCCTTCTCCTCCTGCCCCCAATCCCTCCCAGCATCAGAGTCTTTTCCAGTGAGTCAACTCTTCGCATGAGGTGGCCAAAGTATTGGAGTTTCAGCTTTAGCATCAGTCCTTCAAATGAACACCCAGGATTGATCTCCTTTAGAATGGACTGGTTGGATCTCCTTGCAGTCCAAGGGACTCTCAAGAGTCTTCTCCACACCACAGTTCAAAAGAATCAATTCTTCAGTGATCAGCTTTCTTCACAGTCCAATTCTCACATCCATACCTGACCAAGGGAAAAACCATAGCCTTGACTAGATGGACCTTTGTTGGCAAAGTAATGTCTCTGCTTTTCAATATGCTATCTAGGTTGGTCATAACTTTCCTTCCAAGGAGTAAGTGTCTTAATTTCATGGCTGCAATCAGCATCCGCAGTGATTTTGGAGCCCAAAAATATAAAGTCTGACACTGTTTCCACTGTTTCCCCATCTATTTCCCATGAAGTGATGGGACCAGATGCCATGATCTTAGTTTTCTGAATGTTGAGCTTCAAGCCAACTTTTTCACTCTCCTCTTTCACTTTCATCACGAGGCTTTTTAGTTCCTCTTCACTTTCTGCCATAATGGTGGTATCATCTGCATATCTGAGGTTATTGATATTTCTCCCGGCAATCTTGATTCCAGCTGTGCTTCTTCCAGCCCCGCATTTGTACCAATTAGTTTTAACCAAATTTAACTATTAGTCTACAGTAAAGATTTAAGGTAAAGTAGAAGTCTAGATAAAGCACAATTTAGGCAAAGTTTTTGCTAATAAAAATTTCAGCCAACTTGAATCACAGGAAATTCAGTTTTACTTTGTACTTGCTGATAACAGACACAACTCTCTCTCTACGGATTTCTACCCAGAGCTCCAAACCTATATAGCCAATGGGTTACTGGATATTTCTCTTGGGATTTCTACTTGGATGACCAGAAAGCTACATCAAACTTAATATGTTCCATTTTGAGCTCATTGAATTAACTGAATTTCTCCTGCTTGCCCTTACCATTTCCCCAAACCAATAGCTGTCTTCTATACTAAAAATGGTAGTTTTCTAATACAATGACTATTGTGTTTTGTTTCATTTTATTTGCTTTAGTTTATCTGAAAATTATGATAACTCTCAGAAGATGGAGAATAAGTTTTTTTGTGTTGAGCTGGTGGGGTTTGGGCTGGTAGGAAACCAATAGATTTCCCCCAAGATTATAAAGGGCTTCCCAGGTGGCTCCATGAGTAAAGATCTGCCTACAATGCAGGAGACACCAGAGCTATGGGTTCAATTCCTAGGTCAGGAAGATCCCTGGAGGAGGACACAGCAACCTACTCCAGTATTCTTGCCTGGAGAATCCCATGGACAGGGGAGCCTGGCAGGCTATAGTCCTTGGGGTCACAAAGAGTCGGACATGACTGAAGCGACTGTATATAGCACAAGACTGAAAAACCAGTGTGCAGTAGTATAGGCAAAGTTTTTAGGAACATGGAGATAAATATCAGAAGAAATATGTAGAGGTCTGGGATGTAGGAATGAGATAAACAGGGATACCTGCTTTTCACTATAAACTTTGTCATATATTTCAATATTTTGGCCATAAATGTGTACTTTGAAAAAAAATTAAAACAGACTTTGGACAGCAAGAAGATCAAACCAGTCAACCCTAAAGGAAATCAACCCAAAATATTCATTGGAGAGACTAATGCTGAAGCTGAAGCTCCAATACTTTGGCCACCTGATGCAGAGACGATTCATTGGAAAAGACCCTGATACTGGGAAAGATTGAAGGCAGTAGGAGAAAGGGATGATTGAGGATGAGATGGTTGGATGGTATTACTGATTTGATGGACATGAGTTTGAGCAAACTCCGGGAGATAGTGAGGACAGGAAGTTTGGCATGCTGTAGTTCATGGGGTCGCAAAGAGTTGGACAGGACTTAGTGACGGAACAAAACAACAGCAAATCCTTTTTAAGCCTTAAAAAAAAAAAAAAAGTAACACTATTCACCCAATTGCCCATCTTAAAAACTGAGGTGCCTCATCTCTGTTACCTCACCTTGCCTCATTCTCTACATTCAGCGACCAAGTGCTGTTGATTAAAATATCTCACATTGCTCAATTCTTTCCTCCTAGTCCAAATCTTTCATGATCTTTCCTAGATAATGGTGGATAATGATATACTCTATCTCACTACCCAACACAGGCTCTATAAGGCAACCAAGTTAATGTTTATGAAACATGAATCTGGTCAGGTCACTACTTCTCTGCTTTAAGCCCTTTAATGCTTCTCCACTGCCTTCAAGATACAGTTCAAGCATCTTAAATAGCATGTAAGGCCTTTCATAATCTAACTTTACCAACGTTTGAGTCTTACTCTTGGCCACTTTTGGATGCATTTTCTCTAAACTCCAGTAAGACTGAACTACTTTTTAGGTTCCTGATTAGTGCATGAGTTCTTTTGCCTCCAAGTATTTTCATATACAGAGCTTCCCAGGTGGCTCAGTTGTAAAAAAAAAAAAAAATAGTAATAATAATAATAATAATCTGTCTGCCAAGCAGGAGACATGGGTTCAGTCCCTGGGTTGGGAAGATTCCCTGGAGAAGGAAATGGCAACCCACCCCAGTATTCTTGCCTGGGAAATACCATGGACAGAGAAGCCTGGTGGGGCCCAGTCCACTGGGTTGCAAAGAGTTGGATATGACTTAGAGACTGAACAGCAGCAATAGCATTTTAACATATTGTATTATTTCTGGTGTAGGATATTTTAAAGTATCAATGCTGAGTTCTTTGCATACTCAACCCCTTGTACCTCTTTGTTGCCTCCAATTTTCAATTAATGTGAAGAATTTTCCTTTATTTATTCTGAGAAGGAATGATTCGACAGAGCAGGAAGTTGAAAAAAATTTAAAGGTTACATTCTTGTCATTTAAGTTTCAAGAGTTAAATCCTGGGGAGATGACAGACAGTAAACAGAGGGAAAAAATCAGAAGCTGGACAATGTATTTTAAGAGAATTCATTGAAGAGTAGCAGAGAAGTAAGTGAAAGAGAGTTAAACCTGAAATGGCCTATCACACTGAATGAAGATGTTAACAACAGTATCTCACCTAAACTGTCAATGCATACTCTTCACTTTAACTCCTATGTTTGACAAACTGAGAAATAAAGCAGGATATATGACAGAAAAAAAAGAAAACAAGGGCAAAATGAGCAGTTATCAGCAGATGGCAAGTAGATAGAAGAACATACAGAAGATCAGATCAGATACCATTTTCCTTTTTTTCAGTTTTATTGACATATGGTTGACAAATATAATTGTAAGATATTTAAAGTGTACGTGATGATTTAAATATACATACATCATGAGAGGATTCACCCATCAAGTTAATTAACACATCTATCACCTTACATATGTAAAATTTAGAAATATTTTAGAAATTTTTAAAGCTTTATTCTCAAAAAAATTCAGTTATATTAATACAGTATAACCTATACTAACCATGCTATACATTAGATCCTCAGACCTTATTTATCTTAGAATTTAAACTTTGTACTCTTTTACCAAATTCTATTTCCCTCAGACTCCCATCCCCTGACAACCATTTTTCTACTCTGTTTCTATGAGCTAGATTTTTATTTTAGATTCCACGTACAAGTACTACCATTCAGTATTTGTCTTTTTCTGTCTGGCTTATTTCAACTAGCATAATGCCCTCTAGGTGCATCCATATTATAGCAAATGAAAGGATTTCCTTCTTTTTAAAGGCTGAATACTATCCTTGTGTATGTATATTTATTATCTATCTCACACTTTCTTGATCCATTCATCCAGTGACAGACACAAGTTGTGGCTATTGTGAATAATGCTATAATGGGCAAAGATAAGTAATACATAAGACATTGACCCTGCCTTCAAAGTGCTTAGTATTTTCTATTTGTTTTTCTTATGCAAAATAGAAAATAATCTTTTCATCTCTGATTAATCACTGGTGGTCAAAGTCATTGGCAATTCTAATTTTTGAGAGTATCTGTGCTCAACAAATTCAAATAATTTTGATGCCCCAGGGTGAGAGGAATGGGAAGGAGTTAGGATTGTAGTAGTATGCCCACTACTTGTAAGCAATTAAGTCTTATGCCAACCCGCTAGGCATAAGACTTAAATGCTGACCTCGAGGAGTGTAGAAAATTTTTTACATGAGAAAGGAGGCTCCATCAGTGAAGGGCACAGAATGTGAAAGAGCCCTGAGGAATTTAAAGCTTCAAAAAGTGAAGAGTGTGAACTGTTTCTGGCTGAAGCATAGTTTGAGAAGAACTTTAGGAGATGAGATTTAAGATGAAAATAAGAGACAGAATCATTTTCCGATATTGTATAGACTTTGGAGAAGTCCTTGGAGAATGAAATGGCAACCCACTTCAGAATCCTTGCCTGGAGAATTCCATGGGCAGAAGAACCTTATAGTTCTTGGGGTTGCAAAGAATCGGACACAGCTGAGCACCTAACACACAGATAGACTTTAGATTTCATCTTGAAGATAACATAGTTGGTATGAAGGCTTGGATTTGCACCGGTGAGGAGAAATCCTGTCAACACTGGAGGGATTGGAGAACATAATCCATAAGGAAGATGTTATAAGCTAGATAAGGTAGATAAGGTATGAGGAGAGCCTGTCTAACAGTGGGGAGTGACAGTGACAAAAAGAGGATGGCTTCAAGAAACCCTGTGAAGGCAATCCTCTGTCTCAATGAAGAAAGCTGAGGCAAAGGAGAAAGAGGGTGAAGGATGGGATGACTAATGGACAGTGAAGACATATATTTGTGTGTGTGTGTATGTATATATAAAGAGAGCATTTTGTAAGTTACACATTCATCATAAAACTATTCAGTTTAGCACACAGTGCAATGTAAGGGCAAGTGAAAGAAACAACTGAAACATGCCTATATAGACATTTGAGAAACTGATGTCATTACCACAAGCTACTGGAGAGAAACTTTCCCTTTCAAATGGAAATTTCACATTCCATTTCAAAACACATCCTCTCAGTTCTCAGTAAATATACATGAAATGTTTCCTGAATAAAGGAAATTCTATATTCATTTGTTTGGCTATAGACATGCTAAGTGTTAAATTGATGACAGTCTATGGCTTCATCAATATTTAAAATTCACCTAGCAAGAAGATCCAAGGAATTATAAGAACAAACTTATCATTTACATAGAAACTTTGAATTGCCGGTAAGTGGCAATACACACAAAACACATTATGACTGGCTATCTTTCTCAAATGTATACATTTAAGTCCTTAGGAATAATTTTTAAATGCTTATATCCTAAATAGATGTGAAAATCAACTCTATTATATAATCCAGAATCTAAAAAAAAAAAACAAACAATAAAAAAGACTAATTACAGTAAGGCTCAGATCCATCTCAAAAATACAAAAGATACAGATGTAAGTAAATCAAAAGAGGCACAATTTTAACCAAGAAGCCATACTTCTTCAGAACTATTTTAGCTACTTGGACACTTTTATTGAAAAATGGTTTTACACTTCTTGTAAAGCAACATATGTTCCTAAGGACACTTTTACAGAACAGGTCTTAATGAAATTATTTTTCAGTGAGACTTAGATTTTACTGTAAGAAAGAGTAAAATGATGCATGAAGGCAGTTTTATGAAGTTATCTTCCCCTGGCTACATCCCTCCCTGACCCGGGACCCCCTCCCTCTGGTTGAAAGCTGTAAACATTTTAGGGCTGTATGACAATCCCAGGACAAAAACAGAACATATATAGTATATTTTCAAGCAAAGAAAAATAAATCATGAAGTCCTAATTTCTGCAGTATCCCTTCTGCCTAAAATGCACCCTTGCCAGTCCCTGTAATGTGTTGCAAATCACTTAACACAAATTATTCAGATTCAGATAAATCTGGAGTCCCATGTCAACTATTTCACATGGAGTCCAACTACATGTTTTCTACATCATTCCTGACTGCCCGCTAACATTTTGCTAACATTAGCCTATCCAAAATGCCTTCCTGGGACTTAAGTTCCAACAGTGTCTATTGCAAAATTCATCTGTGGTTTCTGTCAGATTTAACTTACGTGCACAACAGGAGGGAAAAAGCTGCCAGAAAACAGCAGATTCAGTAGATACAGAAACAAAGAGCATGCATTTGTGAATTACTCTGAGTCTTGCAACCAGACCTGCTATCTGATAACCGTTTCATAACTGAAGGCTGCTCCAGTTTCCTTCAGAGAAGTTGCACAATAGCCCAAGTTTACAAGAGAACACCATTTTACATACGAAGCTGGCACAGGGGGCCAGGGACGTTCTTTCCCTCTGCTCTGCTTCACCTCTCACTTTTTGCTAAAGGAGTAGAAGCATCTACCCAAAGGCGAATAACTGGATTTTACCCTAAAACTGAAGGGTCCACAGAACAATTAACAAAGAAATACAAGAGGGAAAAAATTGATTTTTTCTGTCTTCTATTGATTTCAATATCATATATCACCATGGGTTGGAATAATTTTAAAACCCATAGATTTCTAAAAATTTAAGCATGTAGTATTGAAAAAACCAGGATGACAACTGTCAAAAGTTGGCAAAATAGGCAAAAAAAAAAAAAAAGAAACAGGATAAAGGGACACAATTTACCATTTTAATTTTAATTTTCTTTTATTATCTTTATAGGAGATTGTATTTTTATGACATGTTACAGTCATAAAAAATTGGTTTTTTTTAATGACTAGTTTTTTCTTCTCTTTACATATCTTGGTATGTAAATCAAAATGCATTATTGTGTAATAAAAACAATTCATAAATTTTAATGAATCAAAATGTCAGCATTCTTGTATATACCTGTATATATATTATATGCTTAGTCATTCAGTCACGTTTGACTCTTTGCAACACTTTGGACTTTAGCCTGCCAAGCTCCTTTATCCATGGGATTCTCTAGGCAAGAATACTGGAGTGGGTTGCCATTTCCTACTCCAGGAGATCTTCTCAACCCAGGGATCAGACCTTTGTGTCCTGTGTCTTCTGTGTTGAAGGCAGATGATTCTTTACCCGCTGAGCCATCAGGAAAGCCAATATGTATTGTGCATATATTATACATATTATGTGGAGAGGGCCACGTATATATGGCACCCCACTCCAGTACTCTTGCTTGGAAAATCCCATGGACAGAGGAGTCTGGTAGGCTGCAGTTCATGGGGTCGCTAAGAGTCAGACACGACTGAGCGACTTCACTTTCACTTTTTACTTTCATGCATTGGAGGAGGAAATGGCAACCCACTCCAGTGTTCTTGCCTGGAGAATCCCAGGGACAGGGGAGCCTGGTGGGCTGCCATCTATGGGGTCGCACAGAATCGGACACGACTGAAGCGACTTAGCAGCAGCAGCAGCATATATATTATATAATATTATATATACTATATATATTATTTTTATACCTTTTATATGCATATATTATGTATAATGTACTATTATATACACTATATATATTTTTATGCCTTTTTCATTTTCTACTTTTTCCTAAGACACAATGACTCAAATCCTTAAAAAATGCAAGTAAGGAAAAATAACAAAGAAAAAGAATAATAACAAAGAGCCTGTCTTTGCAAGTGTTTGTTCTATAGCTGAGAATGTTTTATGGATACATTTGTGCAGATGAGATGAAAATAGTCTCTTTGAGTTTAGCCTAATAAAATTACCTTAGAATTAAAACATTAAAAGAAGATTCTCAAACTAGTTAAGTCAACTCTCATGGAACCAAAAAATATTACTGTCAGACACGGTTGTAATTTCTGGAATAATACTTTCATATTGTGATTTATTTATATGAAATAAATGGGGAGAAAACTCTATATCTTTGAGTTTCTGCCTCCTGGGGAATTGATTAGGCTCCAATTTCAATAAAAAATAAAATAGTATATTTGTCATTGTTTAGTCGCTAAGTCATGCCTGACTCTTTTGCCCCATGGATTATAGCCTGCCAGGCTTCTTTGTCCATGGGATTTCCTAGGAAATAATATTGGAGTGGGTTCCTTCTCCAGGAGATTCTCCCTAACCAGGAATTGAACCCATGTCTCCTGCATTTGCAGGTGATTCTTTACCACTGAGCCACTAGGGAAGCCCAAAATAGTATATAACATTTGATATTTGACAAAATCACAAAAATTTACTAACTAAATCTACACAAAAGTTACAGTGAATAGTATTTGTAATTTAGTATAATTCTTAATTCAAGTTAAAACAGCTCAAGACATCATGCATCTTTCTTTATGATTTGATCTGTTCATTTCTTCTTCACACATTGGCCTATGATTTTCTTAGAAAAAGAACAACAGATCTAGGTTCTTCCTATTTCTCTCCCTTGACTTCCTCCCCAAATTTGAACTTGTTATTTTTCTCCAGTCACTGACTTCATATACCCTTTACCTCACTGTCCCACCCTTTATGACACCTTCAGCAAGTCCTATAGTTTCCCAGTCATCTTCTGTTATCAAAACATCTATATAGCCTAATTTAAAATGCTAGTCTCATGACTGCTTAACTCATTCTTTCTCAATGCCAGCCAGACATTGGACCTGGGAGGAACTGGTTTGGGAAAGATGGGGTTTGCCAATGTAGGTGTATTTTAAAATTTAGTTTGCCAATGTTCTCCATATTAAGAACAGAGGAATTATAATAGAAATCAAAATTCACAGATCATATCTTATGTACCAGGTTCTTTGCTAGAGGCATTATATTTATACCTCCTCTCTTTATATCATCTGTGAGGCAGAGACAAGGTTAATAACATGCCCAGGGTCACCCATCTACTTGGCAGCTGAGTTAGGATTTGAATTTCAGTACTTGTGGCTCTAAAGCCATTGTTTTTAACCATGTACCTCTTTTCTCTAAGTGACAGTTTTGTATACCTTTTACCATAAGATACAGTCCAAAGTGGCAGAATGACTTATATTCATGTAACAGAGGAGAAAACGGAGAAGCCAATGGCACCCCACTCCAGTACTGGAAAATTCCATGGATGGCGGAGCCTGGCAGGCTGCAGTCCATGGGGTCGCGAAGAGTCAGGCACGACTGAACGACTTCACTCTCACTTTTCACTTTCATGCACTGGAGAAGGAAATGGCAACCCACCCCAGTGTTCTTGCCTGGAGAATCCCAGGGACGGGGGAGCCTGGTGGGCTGCTGTCTATGGGGTCGCACAGAGTTGGACACGACTGAAGAGACTTAGCAGCAGCAGAGGAGTAAAAAGAGAATACAAGTGGCTTATAAAATAAACTACCACTTTTTAATAATAATCTAAATTATGCAAGGGCATAGAGATCAATATACTATAGAACAGCACAATTTAAAAATATTCAACAGTTAGGGTTGTTTTGATTTTTAAAAGCAGGAGTAACCTGGCAAACAAAATGTGGGTTCTTCAAGTTTCTTTGGAACTTTCTCAAAATTGAATCTAAAAAGTACTGAATTTTTTAAAAGCACTGAATTATAAAGTAATTAAATACAGAATTTCCCCCCTAGCTTGACTTGCCAATCCTATTAGACCAAAGTCTAATTAAGAGCAGAAAAGTGGTTATTTTATCTACCAAATGAAAATAATTTAGTGCAAGTTAATAGGGGTTGGCTTATTACTGACTGGCCATTTTGATTTCAGTTTGTTATAATAGTAGAAATTGCTTTCAAAGATATACTCATTTTTCCAGTCATTTTTATAAGCATGGGACAAAGGAAGAATCCTTTGTTGTGCCTATTTGGGGATTGAAAATAGGATGGAGATATAGTAGAGTGCAGGCTAAATGCACCCTTAGAAATCACAACTCTGTCTAAGGTAAAGGAGGAAGAAAGATTATAAAATGGTTCCAATATTTTATTAGTGTGTTATACAGTTATTTAATTAATAAAATCAAATATGAGAGAGACTTAACAGTAGACCTTACAACAAAAAGAAACTTTAAAACAAGCATTCATTCTTTGCTTAATGGTAGGATACCTCCCAAATTACACATGCCACTTTAAAACTGCATCATGTGAGCAAAAGAATAAAACCTAATTATCATAAAACCTATATTTGTGAAGTTTTATTTATATTACACTGTGTAATGATTTTAATTAGTATGCCTCATAAAATAACATTAGTTAAGATGGACGCTAAAATTTACTCTCAAATACTTGACCTACTCACTGAGCACTCTATTATATAACTTTCTTAAAGTATGTCCTAGATCCTCTAGGATAGCATATAAATAGACAATGGAAAATGCTATGGACATAAAAAACTTTTTCATTTACTTGTAAAAGCAAGCTGGGAAGTAGATCTTCCCCAGGACAGCTTTCTGATGACACTGTAGCCCTGCCAACTCCATGACTAACCTCACAAGACACTTGGCCAGAAAACAGCCAGCTATGCCGTTCATGAATCCTTGACCCACGAATATTGAAAGATAATAAATGTTTGTTGTTTTTACTTGCTAAGATTTGGGGTATTTTTTTTACAAAGCAATAAAAAACTAATAGATTTTGATACCTGGAAGTAGAATGCTGTGATGCACAACACAAAATACTCAAATGTGGAGATGGCATTGAGACCAGGCAGTGGGCTTTTGGGAGGGTGAGAGTAAGAGCCTGGGCTTCCCAGGTTGTTCAGGGGTGAAGAATCCACCTGCTAATGCAGGAGACTCAAGATAAGTGGGTTTAATCTCTGGGTTGGGAACACTCCCTGGAGTAGGACATGGCAACGCCCTCCAGTATTCTTGCCCGGAAAAGTCCATGGATAGAGGAGCCTGGTACGCTACACTTCATGGGGCCACAAAGAGTCCGAAATGATTGAGCGACTGAGCACACACCTGACTGAGAGCTTAAAGTGCCTTAAAGAAATTCTCTCAATGGTCTTTGATAATACTGTAGGGGAGGATTTGTAGGAAAATTAGGTAAATGTTACTGGAAATTGGAGAAAAGGAGATCCTTGTTATGTAGTGACAGAAAAGTGTAGTAATCCTGTTACCTTCAATAACTTGGAAATAAATGAGTTATCTAATAAACTCAATGGTCTAGTTAAAGGCATTTCTGAGCAAAATGGGGAAGTTGCTTTCTGGTTTCTTATTCCTGCTTACAGTAAAATGCAAGAATATAAAGATTTACCAGAGGGCAAACTGTTAAAAGAAGGAGGGAATTGATAGTTTTGAGAATTCTTATTGCAGCCTTGAAATTAAAAGACACTTGCTCTTTGTAAGAAAAGCTATGACCAACATAGACAGCATATTAAAAAGCAGAGATATTGCTCTGCTGACAAAGGTCCATCTAATCAAAGCTATGGTTTTTCCAGTAGTCACGTATAGATGTGAGAATTGGACCAAAAAGAGAGCTGAGCACTGAAGAATTGATGCTTTTGAACTGTGGTGTTGGAGAAGACTTTTGAGAGTCGGACTGCAAGGAGATCAAATCAGTCAATCCTAAAGGAAATCAGTCCTGACTACCCATTGGAAGGAAAGCTGCTGAAGCTGAAGCTCCAGTACTTTGGCCACCTGATGTGAAGAACTGACTCATTGGAAAAGATCCTGATGCTGGAGAAGATTGAAGGCAGGAGGAGAAGAGGATGACAGAGGATGAGATGGCTGGATGGCATCATCGGCTCGATGGACATGAGCTTGAGCAAGCTCTGGGAGATGGTGATGCACAGGGAGGCCTGCCATGCTGCAGTCCATGGGGTAGTAAAGAGTTGGACACGACTGAGCAACTGAACTGACTGACTGACCATTTCCATATGGTACATGATACTAAAATTAAAAGAAGTCTTCTGAGAAAAGGTGAAATCCAGGACACTGCCAAGAAAGCTTGATCCAAAGATGAAGAAAAGGGTATGCCTGTGATACATCACATCAATGTACTATTCAGTCAAGCAAAAGGCCTCTAAAGAGAGCAGGGATGTGCCCACTCCTCCAACTGAACAATAAGGCTTCTGGAAAGATTAAGGGTACACTGTTGCTCCTCAATATTCACAAATTAGAGGAAAGTTTATCTCAAAGATTTTTTTGATTGTGGCCATTGTCTAACAGAGTAGACACTAAGAAGATTCACAGAAGATATACAAAGTTTTGACATAATTATATATTTGCATATATCCTGAAGTTAGATTGAAAGGGACAGAAATAAAACAAAATGAAATAAAAATTTTTGATCTCCAAAGTTCTACTTGGTGGAAGCAGGTGAAGAAAACTACTTGGCTGCAACTATGTATTAACTTGCTTGGAAAATGATGACTCAGAGCCAGAAAGTGGAGGTGATAGCTGTAAAGAATCATTCCTAGATCTTGAGACTTAATCATGGAACTTTGGAATTCGGAAGTTATGGACCAGTGACTCCTTTATGCTTCCCATTTCCCATTTTTTGAACAAGAATGTCTATATCGGTTATCTCATACCTGTGATACCACTCTATGTTGGATGTGTGGGGAGCAGATAATTTGCCTCTCGAGTTTCATAGATCTACATATTAAGAGGAATCGCACTCAGTAAGCTGTGTTTAAGGATTTATAGTAGAGGAGGTTCACCCATATGTAGACTTGATTTAGATGATGAGACTCTGAATGGCTTTGAAAGACTTGGGGACTTTGAGAGAGGTGAGTATATTTTGCTTGTGGGAGTAATGTGAATAAACTTTTATCCAGAAAGTAGACTATGGTGGTTACAAACATTCCTTGGGGGAGGTGGAATGTATTTTATCCCCCCCTTGGGTGTGGGCTGGATGTAGTAATTCACTTATAATGGGTAGACTATGGCAGATCTGATGCTATACCACTCAAATCAGGTCATAAAAGATTATGGATTCTGATTTGGGTGTGTGTCTCTCTTTGTCTCTCTCTCTTAGGTCACTTCCTCTGGGAGAAGTGTGCCGCTACATCATGAAGTCACTCAGGCAATCTGTAGTGAAGCCCACTGGTGAAGAAGTTAAGTGCTTGGTGATCAGTCAGTGAGGAACTAAGGACTGCCAACAACCATGTAAGTGACACTGTAAGCAAAAATCTCTCTAGTTAAGCCTCCAGGTGAGACTATAGCCTTGGCCAACAGCTTAACTGCAATCTCAAGAGACCTCAAGCCAGAATCAGTCAGCTAAAATGGTACCAGATTCCTGACGTACAGAAACAGTGAGACAATAATGCTTGCAGTTGTAAGCTGTTACCTTTTGGATCAATTCATTATTTAATAATAATAAGCAATACACTTGCTGAGTATTGAGTGCAGTACTTTACCAGCATCATCTTTAAGATTTGAAATAGCTCTGTTGGAATTCCATCACCTCCATTAGCTTTATTCACAGTAATGCTTGCTACTTGACTTCACACTCCAGGATGTCTGGCTCTAGATGAGAAAACACCCTTGTGGTTATCTGGGTCATTAAGATCTTTCTTGTACAGTTCTGTGTATTCTTGCCACATCTTCTTAATCTACTGCTTCTGTAGTTCTTTACCATTTCTGTCCTTTATTGTGCCCATCTTTGCATGAAATGTTCCCTTGGTATCTTTAATTTTCTTGAAGAGATCTCTAGTTTTTCCCATTCTATTGTTTTCCTCTATTTCTTTGCATTCTGAGATTTCTGAGTAAAGATCAAATAAAGTCTCACAGCTTCTACTTATTCCTCTCAGAAGGTTTATCTTAGAAAACTGTCTTTGGGAGCGTCCTAATCTACTAAATAAGAAATTTGTTGTTGCCATTCAGTTGTTATGTTGCGTTGCTAAGTTGCTAAGACTCTTTGCAACCCCATTGACTACAGCATGCCAGGCTCCTCTGTCCACCACTATCTCCCAGAGTTGACTCAGATTCATGTCCATGAAGTCAGTGATGCTATCTAACCATCTCATCCTCTGCCTCCACCTTCTCCTCCTGCCTTCAACCTTGCCCAGCACCAGGGTCTTTTCCAATGAGTCGGCTCTTTATATCAGGTGGCCAAAGTACTGGAGCTTCAGTTTCAGCATCAGTCCTTTCAATGAATATTCAAGGTGGATTTTCTTTAGGATTGACTGATTTGATCTCCTTGCAGTCCAAGGGACTCTCAAGAGTTTTCTCCAGCACCTCAATTCAAAAGCATCAACGTAAGAAATATGACTACCTTAAAAGTGTCATATCAGTACTAGCTGAGTCCAGCTATACAACTACCCCTGCTAAGGCACCAGACAGGGAGTGAATGGGTCATAGGTCCTCTAGAACAGGCAATCTTCCAGTCAAATATCACTACATAGAACATTCACTCCTCAGGCCTTGCCTGAATTCTTGGCCCACAAAATAATGGCATATAATAAAATGGTTGTCATGGTAAGCTACTAAGTTTGGAGAACTTATAATAAAACTATGTCTACAGTTACCATTTTTATTTCAGGATAAGCATTCTGTTACACAGCCACGCATAACCAAAAAAGTCATCATTACCATACCAGAAGAGTTTCAAACACATTCCTGAACACGTAGACCCTTTGTTGTTTTTGTTAACTTGCTCAGTCTTGTCTGACTCTTTGCAACTTCATAGACTGCAGCACACCAAGCTTCCCTGTCCCTCACTATCTCCCGGAGTTTGCTCAAATTCATGTCCATAGAGTTGAGATGCCATGCAATTATCTCATCCTCTCTTGCCCCCTTCACTTCACGCCCTCCATCTTTCCCAGAATCAGGGTTTTCTCCAATGAGACGGCTCTCCATATTGGGTGGCCAAAATATTGGAGCTTCAGTTTCAGCATCAGTTCTTCCAATGAATATTCAGTATTGATTTCATTTAGGAATGACTGGTTTGATCCCCTTGCTGTCCTAGGGACATTTCAAGAGTTTTCTCCAGCACCACACTTCGAAAACACCAATTCTTCGGTGCTCAGCCTTCTTTAGGGTCCAACTCTCACATCCATACATGAGTACTAAAAAATCACAGCATTTGCTATAAGGACCTTTGTTGGCAAAGTAATATCTCTAATATTTAATAACTGTTTAGGTTTGTCTTAGCTTTTCTTCCTAAGAGCAAGCATCTTTTAATTTCATGGCTGCAGTCACCATCCACAGGGCTTTTGGAGCCTAAGAAAATAAAGTCTGTCACTATTTCCATTTTCTCCCCATCTATTTGTCATGAAGTGATGGGACCAGGTGCCATTTAGCTTTTTGAATGCTGAGTTTTAAGCCAGCTTTTTCACTTTCCTCTTTCAGCTTCATGAAGAGGCTCTTTAGTTCCACTTCATTTTCTGCAATTATGGTGGTGTCATCTGCATACCTGGGGTTATCGATATTTTTCCTGGCAGTCTTAATTCTAGCTTGTGCCTCATCCAGCCTGACATTTCCTATGATGTATGCTGCACAGAAGTTAAACAAACAGGGTGGCAATATACCACCTTGACATACTCCTTTCCCAATTTCAAACCAGTCTGTTCTTCCATGTTCAGTTCTAACTTATGCTTCTTGACCCGCATACAGATTTCTCAGTAGGCAGGTAAGGTGTTCTGGTATCCCCATCTCTTGAATTTTCTACAGTTTGTTGTGATCCACACAAAGGCTTTAGCATAGTCAATGCAAAAGAAGTAGTTGTTTTTCTGGAATTCTCTTTCTTTTACTATGCTGATTGCAGCCATGAAATTAAAAGACGCTTACTCCTTGGAAGGAAAGTTATGACCAACCTAGATAGTACATTAAAAAGCAGAGACATTACTTGTCAACAAAGGTCCGTTTAGTCAAGGCTATGGTTTTTCCCGTGATCATGTATGGATGTGAGAGTTGGACTGTGAAGAAAGCTGATCGCTGAAGAATTGATGTTTTTGAACTGTGGTGCTGGAGAAGACTCTTGAGAGTCCCTTGGACTGCAAGGAGATCCAATCAGTCCATTCTAAAGGAGATCAGTCCTGGGTATTCACTGGAAGGACTGATGCTAAAGCTGCAGCTCCAATACTTTGGCCACCTCGTGCGACGAGTTGACTCACTGGAAAAGACTCTGATGCTGGGAGGGATTGGGGGCAGGAGGAGAAGGGTATGACAGAGAATGAGGTGGCTGGATGGCATCACTGACTCAATGGGCATGAGTTTGAGTGAACTCTGGGAGTTGGTGATGGACAGGGAGGCCTGGCGTGCTGTGATTCATGGGGTTGCAAAGAGTCAGACACGACTGAGCGACTGAACTGAACTGAACTGAACTGATGTTGGCAATTTGTTCTCTGGTTCCTCTGCCTTTTCTAAATCCTGTTTGGACATCTGGAAGTTCTAGGTTCATGTACTGTTGAAGCCTACCTTGAAGGATTTGAGGATAACTTTACTAGCATGTGAAATGAATCCAATCATGAACATTCTTTGGCATTGCCCTTCTTTGGGATTTGAATGAAAACTGACTTTTTACTGTCCTGTGGCCACTGCTGAGTTTCCCAAATTTGTTGGAGTAGTTCATAACTTTACCAGCGTCATTTTTTAAGATTTGAAATAGCTCTGTTGGAATTCCATCACCTCCATTAGCTTTGTTCACAGTAATGTTTCCTAAGGCCCACATGACTTCACACTCCAGGAAGTCTGACTGTAGATGAGAAAAACACATTGTGATTATTTGGGTCATTAGGGTCTTTTTTGTACAGTTCTGTGTGTTCTTGCCATCTGTTCTTAATCTAATGCTTCTGTAGTTCCTTACCATTTCTGTCCTTTATTGTGCCCAACTTTGCATGAAATGTTCCCTTGGTATCTCCAGTTTTCTTGAAGAGATCTCTAGTCTTTCCCATTCTATTGTTTTTCTCTATTTCTTTGCATTATTCACTTAAGGCTTTCTTATCTCTGCTTGTTCTTCTTTGGAACTCTGCCTTCAATTGGGTGTGTCTTTTCCTTTTGCTTCTCTTATTTTTTCGGCTATTTGTAAAACCTCCTTAGACAACCTTTTTGCCTTGTTGCATTTCTTTTTCTTGGGGATGGTTTTGGTCACTGACTCCTGTACAATGTTATGAACCTCCATCCATAGTTCTTCTGGCACTCTGTCTATCAGATCTAATTCCTTGAATCTGTTTGTCACTTCTACTGCATGATTATAAGGGATTTGATTTAGGTCATACCTGAATGGTCTAGTGGTTTTCCATATATTTTTCAATTTAAGTCTGATTTTTGCAATAAGGACCTCATGATATGAACTGCAGTCATCTCCCGCTCTTGTTTTTGCTAACTGCATACAGCTTTTCCATCTTTGGCTGCAAAGAATATAATCAATGACCCTTGGAAACCCACTTTTATTTTTTAATTAAGAATAGGCATACCACGATTCAATTTTCCAAATATGTACTTAATACAACTGATTGGTTTACATAGCAGTTAAAAATAGCCATGACAATGAAGTAAGCCACTTAAATAAATCTAATATGTTCATGCACTTATCTAACAAACAATTATTAACCTCAAACCAATTGTAGTGTTCAAAAGTAAATAACTGTTACATAGCCATTACTTGGGCTTCCCAGGTGGCACAGAGGTAGAGTCTGCCTGCCAATATAGGAAATACAGGAGATTTGGGTTCTATCCTTGGATTGGGAAGATCCCCTGGAGTAGGAAATGGCAACCTGCTCCAGTATTATTGCCTGGAAAATTCCAAGGAGAGAAGAGTCTGACTGGCTACTGTCCTCAGTCATGTCCAACTCTTTGCAACCCTATGGACTATAGCCCTCCAGGCTCCCCTGTCCACGGGATTCTCCAGTCAAGAATACTGGAGTGGGTTGTCATTTCCTCCTCCAAGGGATCTTCCCAACCTAGGGATAAAACCTGTGTCTCCTACATGGTCAGGTGTATTCTTTACTACTGAGTCACCTGGGAAGCCACACTTACTATATGGTAAATCCTATCAGTTAGGATAAGTACTCAGTGAAGAGTTCAAAAAGCAGAGCTGAAAGGATTTAGTGATTTCATTCCCCAGTTACTGGAGGTAGTGAAACCACTATCCTAGTATTATCACAGTAAATATATGATGCCTAGGGCACTGCAGGCACTCAATACATCTTTCTGAATGAATAAATGAATTTTGAATGAATGCATACAGCACGTGCTTTTAGAATTCAGTGACTAAGTGCATTGCCTTGATTTTTTTTTCTTTTTTTTTTTATTGGAGGCTAATTATTTTACAATATTATACTGGTTGGTTTTGCCATACATTGACATGAATCCACCCCGGGTGTACATGAGTTCCCCTTCCTGAACCCCCCTCCCACCTCCCACCCAGGCTAACTTTAAACTTAAAGGGATTCTTCTACACAATCTGGGCTATCTTATCATGTGGATTGGTATTAAAGCCACAGCTAATAATAAAATTTTCTTTGCAATTCCTGTAGCTCTGTTAGGAACTTTACCTAAAGAAATGGCTGGTAAAAGATAAGGTTCCAGTGTCCCTGATTTTCTGACCATATAGCATTACTCCTACAACTATTTAGTAGGTGATAGATCCCTTTCTCGGAGAAGGCAATGGCAAGCCACTCCAGTACTCTTGCTTAGAAAATCCCATGGACAGAGGAGCCTGGTGGGCTACAGTCCATGGGGTCGCTACTAGTCGGACAAGACTGAGCAACTTCACTTTCACTTTTCACTTTCACACATTGGAGAAGGAAATGGCAACCCACTCCAGTGTTCTTGCCTGGAGAATCCCAGGGATGGCAGAGCCTAGTGGGCTGCCGTCCGTGGGGTCGCACAGAGTCGGACACGACTGGGGTGACTTAGCAGCAGCAGCAGCAGCAGATCCCTTTCTTGGTGATTTCTAGGATGATCAGGATTTACACAAAGGGAGAACATTCTGGAAGGAATAATGCTGTAAGCATAGATCCAATGAGAGAAACACACAGAATATTTTGAAGGCGGCTTTCAGTACAATGTATTTCAAATAGCTTTTTGCAAACCACTGGCAAGCTTTGTCATCTAGTTAGTGCCATATAATCAGTGTTTCAAATAAAATATTGAAATAGAATAGAATAAAGAATCAAAGAGCATTACAGAAAATAGGAGTATGTCTTGTTTGAATAATATTTAAGTTGTGGATGTATGATGTATCTTTGTATACTGAGTCTCTTCCTTCTTTGGGTCATGATCAAAATAGTTTGAAAACCACTGTCCTAGGGGAGTGTCAGCAGAAGCCACTGGAGAATCCTGAATTATGGAACTAAATCTTTTATTTTACTCTTTAATCAAAGCAAATCCTTCAGGAGACATTCATGATATAATTCATTCTCAAGTGTTAAATTCTCTGGAATTCTGATATTAGTACATTTGTATGACCCAATTTTAATAAGAATTACAAAATATAGCTTTCTCTATGTTAGTGGATCAATAACATACAGCTAAACTATAATTTTCCTGCTTTATTCATTTTACATATTCTCTCTAAAGCCCTGTGCTACTAGAAAATATATAATGTGATTTGAAACAAACATCACTCCAGGGCTTCCTCATCTTCATCGCTTGTTGGTTTTTGACCTTGACACTTATTCAATTAGAAATGACTGGCCCATCATGCACTCCTTTGCTAAAGTCAGACTTTTCACACCAGGGAGAAGGCTATTCAGTTAGTAAAGATTTTTCAGTGAACCAAGGGCTGAAAAGAAAAAAAAAGAAAATCTTATAATGTTAGAGCTTATAAACTAGTGATAGGGGGAGGGGTCTATTTCCCAGACTCTACCTTTCCCCCAATATTATGACACTCAGTGTGTTGATGCTACCAAGAGGGCCCACAAATAATCTGCAATCAAACAGACTGCTTCAAAATGCCCCAGACTGTGAGGTTATTTAATCTGTTTCTTGATGTGTCCCTCAAGTACATAAGGTGGCTCAAGCTCTTCCTAGTCACCATGTCAGTTCTCTCGTGGCCTCAGAATACAGGTGAGCAATACAGTGGCCACACAGTAAGTTGGGAAACAGAAGGACTTGTTAAGATTGTCAAGTACCATTCACAAATTTATGCCTGTGGAGTTGTTCCCCCTGGAAAGGAATCAAATAACTCATGCTCTTTGAAAATTGCTTATGACAGCTTTTCAGTCCGCTTTAGGCTGGCTCTCAGTGGTGATTTGTATTTTCATATACTGCTCATACATTAAAAGATTTACACCTGTCAGGTATTGACAGAGTGCCTCCATCCCTAACCATTTTTGGGGAGGGGGGCATTACTTTGCTTCCAGACATTATCCAAATAAGTTTCTATCAAGAGTGAGGGTGACATAGTAGGGGAAATCATAAGAAATATGAAGTATATAAGTATGGAATTTTAATAAGAAACCAAGTCTTTGGGCTTTTTGAAGGGATGAAAATTGCAATAGTCCAAGGACATTTGAAATTGTCCAGTTATGGGCTGATAGTGGGAAGTGATCATAATTTTAGCTACTACAGTGTAGAATTTGAAAAGTATGTTCCTCCAATTAGAAGGATATGTGTGGTCTGAGCCCCTTGAATCATCACTTTGGAAATATGAAAAAAGTTTTCCCTTTTTTGGCTCAAAAATTCTTCACAATCCTCAGACTGCTTCCCGCTGGCTCAGATGGTAAAGAATCTGCCTATAGTACAGGAGACCCGGGTTCAATCCCTGAGTCGGGAAGATCCCCTGGAGAAGAGAATGGCAACCAACTCCAGTATTCTTGCCTGGGAAAGCCCATGGATGGAGAAGCCTGGTTGGTACAGCCTGTGGGGTCATAAAGAGTCCGACATGGCTTAGCAACTAACATTTTCACTTTTACTTCACCCAGCAAAAATATGTATTTTTCTTAGAGAGTGTAGGGAACAATTCTTTGAGAAAATATCTTTTGGCCACTTCTTTCCACTTAAAGGGTCACAATGGTTGTTTGGGAGCGGAGAACAAAACAAAATCATGACAAACAAGCAGCTCAAATAACTTGGAAAATGAAATAGTGTAGCAAAAGCATTAATGCAATTATCGCAGTCTGCATGCAATGAAGCAAAAATTAATATTCATTTTAACATAGTTACTTTTTATACTCAGGAGATTATAGATAATAATACCACAGCATCTCTTCTGATAATTATCCCTGCCCTGAAAGTCTAGTAAGTGGCCAGATTATCAGTGTAAAAATCCACAGTTTGTCCACTGTAAATTAACATTAACAATGTCACTGTCCTCAACTATAAAAAGGGCTTTAATCTCAGCCATCCAAGACTTACTATTCTTTCTTCTAACATATGAAGTGTTAAATTATTGGCTTATAGCCATTCATTTATCTTATTTGAAAAGTAATCCGTCATTTACAGCATTATCAAACATAGGGTACTACTGAATCTCACAGTGCATGAGACTGGATTATTCGTCCTCTAGTGTAACACCAAATATCATGACCACACACAGTGTTTTGCAGGAAGTGACAAAACCCAGAAGAACCCCAAAATAGAAATGTCTGATACCACTTTCAGGTGGATGTCAGTTTCTGTCTGACTTCTGTGTGGCCAGCACAGAAAGCAATGGCAAAGGAGGATCTGATTGTCAATAATTTTCAGGTCATAGTCTATACGTATGGAATACTGTATGGAAACTTGGCTTATGTGACATAACAGAAATTAGTATCTCATTTGGCATTCAAATCACTTTATTTCCAAAATAAAATGGAGAGATTGAGAGGATTATACTTAATACTCTCTAAATTTCCTACAAATTAAGAAAAGCTGATTAAAATTAAAAAAATATATAAACAAGGTGAAGTAGATACTGGGCCAGGAGCAGTAGATGTCGGTTTAAATCTCTCTTAACCATTAACTAGCAATGGAGTTGGGCCAACTCACCTTGACTCTTAGTATCTCAGATGGAAAAATTAAGAAGTGACGCTAAATATTTTCTAAGTTTTCTTTCATTTAAAACTTCTAAATTATCACAGAGGTGTAGTTGTATTTGTTTATATATTTAACCATTATCTTTTGCTCCAAATTAGGACTTCATTTTGTTACATTTAAAATCCCAGAGAAAGTCTTTAAAAGATTTCTTTAATAAAACAAGATATATCTTCAGTCTTTTAAAAATTCATTTAGATTCAGTTTGTAATTAGATGATGCTTCACTTAGGAGTGTTTTAATTATCTCATTTATATTATTATTTATATAAAATCATAGACCCTTCAAGTATACTGCATTTTAGACTTCAGAATTTTAAAAGTGGTGAAAATTCTTAGTATAAACAAACACTTATTTTTCCTCTGTTTTTCATATAATTTTAAATATATCCAGAGATATTTAACAATCCAACCATACCTGTCTATGGCTATGAATGTGCAATTATCTCAGCCATCTTAGCCAACTTTGTGACAAGTTTAATCAGTGTCACTGACAAGCTATACCAAATCAGTCCTGCTTACCACACAGATGACGATACAGAGAGAAAAGTACGATTAGCACATGGAGAAGAAATAATATACAAAACTGTTCTTGCCCTTTAAATGGAAGCTCCACCTGTTCATCTGCTCAAGTCAGAAACGTTGTAGATACCTTGACTTTTTCCTCTTTCTCATAACAACATCCAATCTGTCTGAAATTCCGTTTGCTCTGTTTCATAAACAAACCCAACATCTGTACTTCTCACCACCTCCATCATTGGCAGTCAGTAAGTTCTCACCTAAATCCTTGCAACAGTTTCCTAAATGTTCTCCTGCTTCCACCTTTTCCTGGAATCCACTATCAAAAGAGCAATCAGAGTGGTAAAAGCGGAAGCAGATACACAACAGGACTGCCCCAAATCTCCAATAGTTTCCATCCCTTGACAGTGGCCTACCCTTCACCATTTGGTCTCCGTGACTTCCCTGTTGTTGTTCAGTCTAAGTTGGGTCCGACTCTTTACAACCCCATAGATTACACCATGCCAGGTTTCCCTGTCCTTCACTATCTTCTCTGACTTTCTTTTTAATGCATTTCCCCTGTTCACTACGCTCTAGACCGTTATTTTTCAAATGTGCCAAGTCTATGCCCAGTTTGCTTTGCACTAATAGTTCCCTCTGCATGGAAGATCCTTTCCCCTGACATATGCATGGGTGGGCCACTTGCTGCCTTTATTCCTGGCTCAAAAGTTACCTTCTTATTTAATTGACCTCTCTTTTAAATATACAATCCCTCTCCAAGCTTCCTATCCTCTTTGTTTTGACTTTTGTCATCACATTTCTTATTTGCTACTGTAGAAGATTATTTTGTTCATGGTCTGTCTCCCCCTGCTAAAATGTGATTGTTATCTTTTAAATGCTGTAAGATAAGTTTTATATTCTAGTCTGGCATCACACAGGCACTACTGAATGAATGAATCAATGTAAGATGAATAATGATGTCTAAAGCAATCAGGTATATGTTTCATGATGAGAACAGCCCCCAGGCAGGATTTTAGGTGCGTAGATACATCACATCACCTTTAGTCTTCTTGAAACTTTTGGAGTCGAGTGTTGCTATTACTTCTAGTATTAAATTGATTTTGATATATGATACTAATTCATATTTGACAACTTAGCAGTCCCTGTTCTCTTTACCTTTATTATAAAATATTTTAGATGCTATGGAAAAGGCCTCCCCCAAGCCAAGAAATAAGAGACAACAGTTATAATAAACAGTAGCTACTAAAAGGATGATCTGTCTTTAGAAGTAGTCTTCTCCAACAGCACAGGACAGAAGGGTCCCCTCCAAGACCAATTTTACACATTAGAAAAGATAATTTTAACAATTAAAAATTATCCAGTAGTACTAAATTCTTTCTGAAGACAGTATTAATTTCACCTACATTGAGTCTAAAAATAAGAAGTCTGCAAAAGAAAGTTTTTAGTAATGTTAAATCTTGTCTCGTTGAAGAGATAAAAACACTGTCAGGAACATGTTACTTCTGGGGTTAATATAATTGTTTATTCAGGTGTGAGTGGCACAGGAAATGCTTACCGTGTCTTTCCACAGCTTGGAAAAGATATTCCTTAATACAGTCCTCAATGTGAAACTGATATTAATAACTTAAAATTCTGATTCTTCCATCAGCTTGAAACACTGTTTACTAAGGGACACTCTCAGAAAGTACTTGATAACCAGAAATTGAGTACTTTATTTCATGGAAATGTTTTTCTATGCATCTTCAATACTCTTCAGAAAATAAAGTCATACCTTGGTGTATATATCGGTTTTGTTTTTTTTTTAAGTGGAGCTAGCATTAATCAGCTCAAAGTATCCCAATATGTTCTAAGCAAAAATGAAAATCTATGAGGAGATATCTACCTATTACGACATAATAAATATTATAAACATGTAAAAAGTAACAGCAAATACTGTTAAAAGAATGGTTAATGCATGTGAAGAGAGAAAATTTTACAGAGACTGATTATTTGAGCTGATCTTGAAAGAGAAGGAATTTTCCTAGATCCTTTTGGGCTCCAGTGTTTTCTTAAATATGTACCTTTGCTAATCACGAAAACTCAGTGTGACTTGGTGCTTATGAATGCATTCTGACCAGTCATAAATATTTCAGTTGGTGGTTTAATCATAAAATATAAAGTGTTTATTTCTATCAGCTAACTAGTTTAAAATGCTCAGCTTGTCACATTGCTTTTCAGATCCCACTTTTCTGCCTTTTCCCCCCATAGTGCTTCCACAGAACAGCTTTGCTGGAGTCATTTCCTTGGCAGAAGCGAAGAAAATTTCTGGAGTATCCACATGGCAAAAGTTGAATAAACATTGTGTTCCAAATTTCCCAGCTAGGTGCCAAAAGTCCTCATTTGGTGCTCTAAAGAGCAGAAGGGCACAGAAGGTTCTGTTTGGTTGGCCTTGCACATCTTGAGGACTGGAAGGCATAATCAGGTGCCTGAGGAGTCAAATTTGAGGCTAATGCATTAGACTCAATGAGTTGCAATATCACAACATTAAAAAGGAAGTCACTTAGGCTGCATTTAAGTGAACATATTGTGCTCTTTTATTATCTTTCTGGGGGAAACCCCAATGAGGAGTGATGTGAAGAAAAGGTTATAAATCCTTTTTTGTTGTTGTTTACAAAATGACAACTGATAAAACAAGATGAATTTCATTCAATATCAGTACAAATGCATTTGTTAGCAAAGGAATTGTGTACTTTTAATATTCTTTAGTGTTAGCCTTTTCCTAACATGCTCTTATGACATAAAGCTATAAATGAAGATATGAATTAAAAAGCCAATTGTAGAAAACATTTGTTGTTGCTGTTGTTCAGTCACCAACTTGTTCCCAACTCTTTGTGACCCCACGGACTACAGCATTCCAGGCTTCCCTGTCCTTCACCATTTCCTGGAGTTTACCCAAGTTCATGTCCATTGAATCAGTAGAAAACATTGTTTTATTAAAAAAAACAAAACACAGTGTACGTATGCCTAAATTTTCCCATCTTTCAGCCCAGTCTTCAAAAACTCTGCCAAATAGTACAATAGAAAAAGTACACCTTTGTAAAATAAAGAGACCCTGATACTCTCTATATGAAGTTACCAAGTAATTTAGAGTCTCACCATTTTCTGTATAAGGTCTAAGCCTAACTTGTAAGGTAAGAGCCCAAGAAGAATCAAGGTTTTGGTGGGAATACATGCCAGCCTTTAGTGACTATTTGACAAACGAATGAAAGAAACTTCTGTTTCAGCAAAACTCAATGAGCTACTCTTTCTTGAATTTGCAATCCATTACTTCAGTTGCCCATTTGCTTCTGCCATTCTTTAGTTCAATGCAGAGTAGATTTGAGTATGGACTAGGGAGGATCTACCACTAACTAGCTGTGTGATCATGATCAGGTTGCTTAACTTCTCTGAGTCTTAAACTGTATCATTTGTGAAAGAGAGATAGCTATATTCAGTAAGTGAGTACATGTAAAGCACTGAAAATTGTTTGGACATCTAGTTTATTTTTAAATGGTTTTAAAAATAAGTAAAGATAAGGATTCTGAAATTAGATTTAAAATTAATAAGAATCCAGCTACACACTGTTTAAAAATATACACTTAAAGACTCAATTATGTAAGAAGTGTGATTGAAAAGGAAATAAAGAGATACGTGTAAAATAAAAACTGAAAGGTAACTGATAAAACTATTGATTGCAAACAAAATAGACTTTAAAGTAAAAGATAAACAAAAAAGAACTATTTGATATATAAATGAAATGAACAGTGTAAGAGTAAAAGGTAACCATAATAATCATATGTGTACTTAACTGCATCTAAGGGCATTGCAAGGCAGAATGAATAAATGCACAATCATTATAAATTTTATCAGAGCATTCTAAGAAACTGAAAACACAAAAAGGTAGTGTGACTAATATAAAGTAGATTTATACAGTGTCAGACTTTATTTTTTGGGGCTCCAAAATCACTGCAGATGCTGATTGCAGCCATGAAATTAAAAGACGCTTGCTCCTTGGAAGGATAGTTATGACCAACCTTGATAGTATATTAAAAAGCAGAGACATTACTTTGCCAACCAAGGTCCATCTAGTCAAGGCAATGGTTTTTCCCGTGGTCATGTATGGATGTGAGAGTTGGACTGTGAAGAAAGCTGATCGCCGAAGAATTGATGCTTTTGAACTGTGGTGCTGGAGAAGACTCTTGAGAGTCCCTTGGACTGCAAGGAGATCCAACCAGACCATTCTAAAGGAGATTAATCCTGGGTGTTCATTGGAGGGACTGATGCTAAAGCTGAAACTGCAATACTTTGGCCACCTCATGCAACGAGCTGACTCACTGGAAAAGACTCTGATGCTGGGAAAGGTTGGGGGCGGGAGGAGAAGGGGACGATGGAGAATGAGATGGCTGGATGGCATCACCGACTCTGTGGACATGAGTTTGAGTGAACTCCGGGAGTTGGTGATGGACAGGGAGGCCTGGCGTGCTGTGATTCATGGGGTCGCGGAGAGTCGGACACGACTGAGCGACTGAACTGAACTGAACTGATACGATTAACAACCTTGATCTACCATGTGTGCTGTGGGGAAAGAGCAAGTTAGCCAAGATGGTGTATTCAGACTCTCTCGCCCCACATTTTGTAAATAATTATATATTTAGCAATACTGAACACATTTAGCACATGTGTACCATGAAGTACTCATTTGGTCACAGGCTTCTTTGTGCAGTAAGCCTGTAAGAGCTTCACCATGAAAGCTCTGGCTGCTGCTGCATTGGGGCTACATTCGAGTGACACCATGTTTATATCACATGAGGTTATATTATGGCTGCTGCTAAAGCTGCGGGGTCAGTCAGGAATGAGGCCGTGTTATGGCTGCCATGCCAGCCAGGAGAGAAAACATGTCTGCAGTTATTACAGCTCCTTGAGTCTCCTTCCAGCCTTTTAGCCCACACCTTGCCTGTCCTGGGTTCAGCAAACAGTGTGGACAGTGTGAACAGGATCAGCAATACATGTGCTCAATTGTTCAGTAGTGTCTGATTCTTTGTGACCCCATGGACTGTAGCCTGCTAGGCTCCTCTGTCCATGGGATTTCCCAGGGAAGAAGACTGGAGTGGGTTTCCACTTTCTTCTCCAGATCTACCATAATTGTGTGTGTATATTAGTGCTGTATAAGTATGTAAGTGTATCTTTTATGAAAATATATGTATACTATATACATATATATTATATTCACATGCATATATTTATGCTCCCATGTACATGAGTGAGAGGGGGAAAAAGCAATAAACTTGTACCACCAAATTATAGAAGTGTTATTTTCAAACTTGCTAAAAAATCACAAATATTGGATAATTAAGGAAAATCAATAAATATACAAATATGAACAGAGTACACACCTTTTTTGAAAAAATTGCAACAAATTTAAATAGGTGAGGGCACAATTCATAAATATGAGACATTAAAAACTGACCTCTAAAAAATTCATGATGAAGAAACAATTATCTTCCCAACCCAGGGACTGAACCCAGATCTCCATCATTGCAGGCAGATTCTTTACCAGTTGAGCCACCAGGGAAGTCCACAAAAATTATAGATATTTTCTCGCCATAGCACTGACAATTCTGTATATTAAAACATGTCGTATGCAGATAACGTAGTAAATAAAAGAAAATATATAGTCTAAAAGGCATATGTGGAAAATAGGAAAAAAAAGAAGTGAAAATTAATATGTGTAGTATTCAACTTGTGAATTAAGGACAACACTAAACCTCAAAAAAGTAGAATTAGGGAAAAAAATAAAAAGTAGAAATTACTGAAATAGAAAACAAATAAATATTACTAGTATTCAATAAAAATATATAGAGACTACCAAAGAAGACAAACTATTGACAGTATTGGACTAGTAAAAAAGAAAAAAATATACGTAGAATGGTAGAAAGGAAGATGAGGACATTTCTAAATGTAGTTAATATAGTAGTTATTTTACAAATACCAGTTCAGTATAGACACTGTAAATAGTGGACTTTTTATTGAAAAAAGGAAAATATATGTCCCTTAGATTAGCTTAACAGCAAATAGAAATTTGACTATGACTAAAAAAATGAAAAATCAAATCAGTAGGGAGGAAAAATCCCTCAAAAATCACCAGCCTCAGTTTTAATTAAGAATTGTTTTCTTCATCTCTAACATACTAGTACAAAAAATGGATAAATAGTACAACCTGATTTCAAAAGCAAGCAAGGACATGCATAAAAAGTTGTACATTATGAACAAGCAATATTTACCCTTGGGATGCAAAACTGATTTAACATTAGAAAGATCTTTTAACAGAATATCCTCTATTAGTAAGTTAATATTGTAAAACCACATGCTAATTTCAATGGATAATAAAATTCTTTAAATTTTATAAAGTCAACATTTATTTACTTTGAAAATCTTTTGATAAAGGAAAAAATATGAGTTCCTCAGCTGTGAAAATATACAGCACATCTTAGAATCAGTGTTGAAAACAAAGCTTTTTCTTTAAAATCAAGAATAAGAGAGGGATGTTTGTCATTACTTTTTGTAATTGTAATGTATTTAAGACTGCTCTAGAAGCCTTAGCCAGTACAGTAAAAAAAGGAAATACATGAGGTAAAAGAACTGGAAAAGGATAAACAAAACCTCATTATGTGCAGACAGTATAATTAATAATTGTATGAATAAAAAGTCCAGAAGAGCTTATAAATTCACAGATTATTAAAAGATTTCAGCAAATTCATTGTACATAAGATGAATTCATGAAAATTATGCAGTGACTTGTGTTTGAATTCTGGTTTCTATAGGTACATGCTAATTTACTCATGTGATTTCTGAGTATTTAACATAAACTCTTTGAACATGGATTCCTAACCTGAGATACCAAGATAATTCTACTTTCCTTGAGGGTTGTGAAGAAAAATGAAGCACTGTTTATAGTAAACATTATTTTCCCTTCCCTATAAAGTTCATATCATAGGCCATAATGAAGGAAGACATTAGATTACCCTTTTCATATGACACGTTAATAATTGTCTAAATACAAGAATATAATTATCTTTGCAGAAAATTTTCTCCTAATAGAAAGTGAGTATAATATGAGTAATACTGTTTAGCAAGAGACATTGATATTTTAAAATGGTTAGCTGGCTTTCTTCAAAGTCAAAAAAAGAAAGTTACCTGAGAGATTGGTTCTGTAAATTGAATCTGGAGTAATCTCTCTCCGTTATACAAATATACACCAGCTGATTTGTATGTCCCAGAAAAATACTCAGGAAAATGGGGGCTTTACATTCTAGACAAGAGGAGCCTCTTCCCCTCACCTGTATTGACAGTCACAGGAGAGAAAATGAGAAATTACAGAAGCACCTAGGTGGAATAGGTAAAGATCTCACCTTTTTAAAGGATTAATATTAAAATTTTTTGAATGGATTGAGATAATGCAACTGAAATCTAAAGAAAATAAAGATGCCAAAGGTCTCTAAGGAAAACTTACAGTTAAGGAAAGAGAAGGCTGGACTGGGCTCTGTGCTCAACTTCAAGGTGGTTGTAATAATTACAACACCCAGTAGGTGGCGCCAGTGGTAAAGAACCCGCCTGCCAATGCAGGAGACACAAGAGAGGTCGGTTCCATGCCTGGGTCAGGAAGATCCCCTGAAGAAAATGGCAACCCAGTCTTCTTGCCTGGAGAATCCCATGGATAGAGGAGCCTGGAGGGCTACAGTTCACAGTCTCAAAGAGTCGGACACGACTGAAGCGACTTAGCACACTGCCTCTGTTCTGTGTGTGTGTGTGTGTGAGAGCAATAACTCACTGTGCTCACTCAGTCATGTCCAACTCTTTTCAACCCTATGGACTGTAGTCCACCAGGCTCCTCTAAACCTCACTAAATACTTGCCCTTGAAAAATTCAATGAGGAAGGTATGATATTCTAGCAGTCTCGTGTAGCATGAGTCTGAAGCTCTTTCTTATCCGTCTCTGGGCACTGATGGTGTGCTTAAGGGAAAATGGTTGAATTAGAAGCGGAAACTCAAGAGTGAAAAGTGCTGGATGGACTGGAGCTATTTTTTCCATTTACGCAGGAATGTGAACCAATAAGAATGTATCACAGCTGTGGACAGGCAGACATCAAAACTGCAGACTGTGCAGGTCCTGTTTTCAACAGCGACACCTTGTGGCAGACAAAAGTAAAAGCAGTCAATGGTGAGGATGGATCAGACTCCAGATCTCTCTTCATTCCTTCACCTTCATTTTAAAAGTAGGATTGGGTTTTTATATTTCTTCCACAGGAGAGAGAAAAAGAGAAACTGTGAGACTCCTGTTTATTAGATCATGAGGCAAGTTAAATGTTTACTGCGAATATTAGAATATTATACTAGAGTATGGGAAAAACAGGACACTACTTATTTCCTACACTATACTGTGTACACCTTTCTTCTGTTGTGATAGCAAGCACAAAACCAGATCGTCAAACTCAATGCCAATTATGGTAAAAGCTTCTCTCTCAATGGCCTGATATCAATCATTCCTTCTGTCTTATGGACGTGTTCTGGAAATTTTTTCTTGTTTTTGTTTTCAATAACTAAATAAGAGATTTTATATTATGATTTAATTTAGTTTGAAGATTCCTCAAATGTTCTTGAAAACAGGCAAGACATACGTTAAAAATAGTAAACTCTTTGGCTTTTTCAATAGTGATAATGAAATGGAACATGCATATTCACACCAATTACATCCTCTCAAGATATTTTATTGGCTCAGGGGTTAAAGCGTCTGCCTGCAATGCGGGAGACCCGGGTTCAATCCCTGGGTTGGGAAGATCCCCTGGAGAAGGAAATGGGAACCCACTCCAGTATTCTTGCCTGGAGAATCCCATGGATGGAGGAGCCTGGTAGGCTACAGTCCATGGTGTCGCAAAGAGTCAGACACAACTGAGTGACTTCACTTTAAGATATTTTATATCAATAACAGCAAATTCTCATCCGTTTTGTGAAAGTGTTCATGAAAGACAAATTGAAAGCAGAAAAGGCACTGATAAGAAACTACGGAAGTTTACAGAGGCTTGGTAAAAAATAAACATTTTTTTTTTTACCTATAAATTCAAGATTTAGATCTTAAGCAACAATGGCCTTGAGTCTTCCTTATTTGAGACTCATATGTAAGGGCAAAGTTGTACATAGGAACATAGAAGTGATTTGTTGTATGTACCCTTCAGCCTCCTGTAATCTTGCTGAGCTGAACTTGCATGCCCTCTAACCTAGGGAGAAATGGAGCTCAAACATAGGTCAAAATCACCTTTCCCAGCACCATTCATGCTCCATGTCACCCCACCTTGATCTGACTGCATTCTGACCCCTCAGACACACTTGAAATCATTCAGACTTGTGCTAGGGCAATTTGAAAAGAAATATTTAATTCAAAACAATTCATAATTTCCTAATGTCACTATATATATAGTATAAATACTATATATATATAGTAATAATTGCAATATAAAATTATAGTAAATATTAAGGTAATTTTCTTACGGAAGTAAAAACTGAAAGAGCTTATTATCTTGTGCAGATGTTTAAAATTAACCTTTCTTTGTCTATCCTTTCTTCTCTATCAAACTCAGTAATACTCATTTTATTGCTAAAGTCTTACTAAGGAAACAGGTTACCTTCAAAAGGAAACATTATCATATATTCCATTAAACACAGCAAAACTTAAAATTTCACATAAAAATAGGTTATCCAGTTACATGGTAAATGTGTCATTTGTTCATTGTCCAGTACACAATATATTTACAGGAAAATTACCAGGAACTTTTCAGCTGTATCAGATCCCAACCTTATATTTAGATGCAGTCATATATTACTGCTGATAATGTGATGTCAGTGAATAGATTGGAATTTTTCACTGTCCTTTATCAAGATAAATTGTTCTGTCAATAGCAAATGGCTGGCAAGTATTAACACTCTGCACACTATATGACTTTTCATTCCCTGCAAAAATTGTATTTAATGCTTTTGCACAAAATCTATGGCCGTGACTATCCTTATTACCTATTTAACTACCTTTTAAAAGGAGGATTTATTTCAGCAAATTAGGACCTGGGAAACAAGATGGTATCATGCATCATAAACTTTAAGTCAATACAAGGCAGGACACTTGCCGTTTGAATGGGAAAATACCTTGCTCTCATCTCTTGGTCATCCAATAGTATTAGCAATCTGTGTTGGGAGCAGCTGCTCAGAGCAGAACTTTATCTTGGCCTCCTTCCATCTACACTGCCACAGTGTCCCACAGTAGCAATTTGCTCATTGGCCTATTACTTTCAATAGGTATTCCAGTAATTGGCTATTTCACACTTGTAAGGCTTGAACTGGCAGAGAGCAAAGGCCAGGCAACCAGCCTGTCAGGGTCTAGCAAGCTGGTCGTTCATCAATTATAATCAGCTTTTACAAGAGTGAGTGAATCCTCAGAAACCTTGTTTTCTCTGATCAGTTTTGCTACTAGTATAATTTGACCACAAACTGAGCTGCCCTTATCTGAAGAATGTAAAAGTTGTCCTACAGTGACAAGCATGTTTGTTTATTCAGGCCCCTGGAAAGATTGATTTGGGCTAAAAGGGGGAAGGGGAAGTTTTGATAATTCTGGGTTCCTTCTGTTTTTGTAACCAGTTACTGTGCATTACACAATACACTTTCCTTTGCCAAAAAATAAACATTCAGGGGGCATCAACATAATTTATTTTTTAATGAGAGGTTATTCAAGAAGGCTTCATCAAGTTATGAATCTAAGAATTAAATTTCTCAAAAATGAGGTTCACTCTGGCCAAAGAGGTTGGGAGTTTTTGCAATCATAGATTATTTTTAAAACACCTATTTAAATGCTATTAAGAAATACAGTACAGCAGCAGAAATGATGTGTGCTTATTGCATACTGAAGTTCTCAATGACCTGATTTAACATGATCTAGGAGAAACAGAAAAATAGTTTGCTAGAAATTTAGGGTCCATAAAAATAAATCAGCATGGGCCTCACTCACAGTTAAAAATAGCAATTTTTCTCTTAGCTAATCCCAATATCTTCTATTATTTCTTGTATCACTGAGTCCTAAGAGAATAGAATCATCTGCCACAGATCTTTTTCAAATAAAAAATATATGAAAAAGAAACAAAATGTAAAACATTTAAAATTCTGATTGGCTTCAACTGCCCTCACAATTTTAGGGCCTAGGCATTTGTGTCATTGCTAATTTATGTAATTCACCCTAGGGGGCTAGGAAAACTTCATTTGTATAAAGGGTACCATTTAAAAGTGCTTCTTAACAGCCAGGATTTATATTTTTCTCCCCACTGGCATATCTTTTGCAAAAAGAAAAAGCCAATGCCTACTTGGAAAGCATGTGTATAATATTTCTATTGGAAAAAACTGCTCTTTATTACCATGTCTGCTATTTGCCATCGGTTTAGCACCTATAATTCCTGCACAACAATCCCACACTCTCTCTTTCCAAAGCCCCATTTGGTCTGTTGACCAGTTGGTGACAACATGACCTGTCAACAGCAACTGCCTTGAGCGCAAATAAAATATACAATCAAAAATTTGAAGTAGTTCATAAAGATTTTTAAAAATTCCAACTTAAAAAAATAAAAGGTAGGTGATTTAGAAAGCTGTTAGAGATGCTCAAAAATCAACTCTAAATTTTGAAAAGACATGACTAAAGCTCTTCATAAATCTACCTTCAAAGAGTTATGCACTCTTCCTAGTTGAATAAATGAAGTGACACTGATGCATATCTAATTGTAATACATCACAGGATAATCTGTCAAGTCCCCAGTGCTCAGGCCCTGTCACCCCTCTTCATCCATTATTTATCTACAACCTTCATTGCCAGTGAAATCCCTGTGAAGTGAGTAGCATGAAATACTACATACTTGGCAAAAACTTTTGGAAAGCATATAGCGGATAATGATCATTCAACAGTGTGAAAATTGTTTCTGAGAGGAAAACACAAAACATTTAAAAATAACCAGGATTTTCCCACGTAAAATCAGACATTTCCTTTAGCCAGACAATATATTGGATGTTCCAAACTAACAAAGTTCACACTTAGGTGAAACCATAAGGCCCCGAATGCCTTTTCTTTGCATAGCGCAACCAAATCTCCATTCTCTTCCTTGTACCATGACAGGGACGGGGGAGACCTTAAACAATGCAAGACTGAGATTATACAATGTCTACTTTAATAATAAGCAAGCAGATTAAGGGCTCAATGTAATTTTTTTTCTTTTTCCCTCTTTTTCTTTTTGTTAAATTGCCACGTTTGATGAAGAAGTTGGAAGAATGAGATGTACCTCTTGCCCATTTCTTGGTGTGGAATACCTGCCTCTGGCAGTTACTAGAAGCTAGTCTTGCTCTTCGGCCAGCTTCTACCAGCTTGGTACACACTCCTAAGTTGGGAATAAGGACTTAGGAAAGCTTCCTGAACAAATATATCTGGCTTTACAATCAGGATCACGTGTTGCTGCTTTTGTTTTTTCTCAATTTAAGGAATCACTGTCATAATTCACAATATAACCATATTTTTTTTCAAACATGCTCTTAAACAATGAAAAGAAAAATACACATTTTAAATCATTTGACAAGTTCAGCCAGGTACTCTAATTTACTCATGAGGGGGTGATAAGAACAAAAAGCTATGTCAGGCATTTAGTAGTAGAAAATTAAGGTTCCTGTAAATTAGGTGGCTCTATTCCTCACCCAGTCCAATTACTAGCTTTATTATTTGTCAATAAAATATCAAATAAAAAACTAGTCTCCAGATAAGGCAGTTGTTGCCATCTGGAGCTTGTGATACTTTATATTCTCAAACTGTGATGTGGAAGTTGCTGATAATGCCTTTACATCAGTAACTGGTGCCCTGAGGCCCAAATCTTATACACTTTCCTCTGGAAAGAAAAATCATAATAAAAGAACAAAACATACACACCATATACAAGGTAAGATTAGGCAAGTTACTATTTTATGGCCTTGTAACATTTGAACTAGAGTTTTGAAACATCCTTTGTGATTAATAAAAGTCACAATTAATGTAGGAATATTTTAGCTGGAAGCAATTCTAGTTTGATGCAACAACTAAGCTGCTTGCAACAGCCTCACACAATTCCCCTTAAGCAGAACTGGCTTGTCCTACAACAGCTGCTTCCCATCACTTCCTTGGACAGAAGGGCAGCGGATTACATGCCTTTGCTATGGAGACCCATGCATCTCCTTGACAATGTGCAGGAAATCACACCATGTGGAAAGTACAAGTTTGCTTCTTTCCTTTGAAGATGTATGCTAAACTTACGGGATCATTAGGTGACCTGTGAAATAACAGATTTTCTTTCTTTCTTTTAAAACTTTACTTGCCCTAAAGAAAAAACAATTAGTCCTTATGTTATATAGCTGTTAGGATATAAACTCAAGTTTGAGGATACAAATTCATGAAGGGTATAAACTCAAGTTTGTCTCATTTGGTTTGAGTTTCTCATGTTTGAAGAGGTATTATCATCACAATTATTTTAAATCAGAAGCTACCTTCAGTCTTAGAAATTCAGACTCTCTCCTCTAAATCCAAATAAATTTTAAATTCTTCAAAATTGAGAAGACTAAAACCTTGCAGGTGAAGTAATTTTAAGTTTATTCTCACTTTGCAGGCATTGCAGAGAGTCTTGGTTCTATTTATTATAGCAGTACTAACAATTCATTTAGGATGATGGTGTGACATGAAAATAAAACTTCTTCTGATTGAATTTCAAGGACTCTTCTGTTTAACTAGCTTCAAGAGTCCTTTTTTGATCATAATAAAATTATTTGCCATATGGTTCAGATGCTTGTGATCCCCTCTCAATGAGAGGATTATGCATGAGATAAAATGCCTACTGTAGCTGCAGCCAAGCACACAGCTGGCTCTGATAATGCCAACAAATGGCTTCATCTATCTCAATGTCACGTAGGAGCTGGTGCGATGCGAGTCAGCCTGGAGTACAATTAAAATCTACATCATCTGTGAGAAAGGTGATGGAGGTTCTGACATCAGAGCTGTACCAGATCCATCCTCTTTCCCAGAGCAGCAGAAGATACGTGTTGCCCCCTTCACCCTGTCACGCTAATGATGCTCCCTTCGCATCCCTTCCTCTGCACATTAAAGGTACTAAATCAAGGGGCCTCCTATTTAAAAGCTTCACCTTTATCTGACATTCAGTAACAAGATGTACAGTTTCTAAACTAAAGTTGTGTATTCCTTGCCTCCCTTCTTTTCCTGATGAGATAATGCCATTTATGTCCATCAGTGAAATATAAATAGAAAAGTTTATGATCCATATGGCCTCAAATTGTAGCAATATGCAGAAATTTCCCTGTTTTAGTTCCACAATGTTCAACTACACTAATAAAATCAGGTTTGAACACCCATTTGTTCCAGAAAGCCAAATTTTATTGCTAAAACATCCATAACTCATAACAAGCAAGCTCAATACCAATTCACAGACAAGTTGCCTTTTCTGCATGTTTTGAGTAAAAATGAAAAGTGAAGTTTGTGCAGAAATTTTACTGTTTTGTTCTATTATATTAGAAAGGAACCTTGCCAATATATTTTATTAGCATGTCCAATGACTTTCTATTAAAATTAAATGGAATAACATCTAAATTTCAGAATGAGGTTACTGAAAGTGACTTATATGATTTGTTCATTATTTATACAATTTTGTTATGTACTTTCTTCCTTCTTGGATTCTTAAAAGACAAAATTAACAAACCATACAGTAGTATGTAAATCTGTAAACTAGCATGCAAATTTTTCATGCAACTGAAAGAGAAAAGAATCCACATCAGACAAAATACCTTATACTTTCTTATTATTTTTTTATTTTATATTAGAGTGTAGCTGATTAGTAGTGTTGTGATAATTTCAGGTGGACAGCAAAGGGACTCAGCTAAAACACTCTAGAGTCAAAGAAAAACTTGTATCAGATGCTTGAAAGTCCTTAACATATAAATATATGCACTGGTATGTATTATATATCTATATACCTGTAGATATACGTTATATCCATATATATGTACATAAGTAAATAATTACTTGAAACAATCCACAGGTTTTCTATTTTGTTGCTTAGCTTTTCTGACCCTGAAGTTAAGTAGAAAACCTTGTGTAACACAGAGGAGATAATCATCAATGGACATGAAACATTTCAGGTGTTGATGTTTGTACACTCTTCCTATCTTTGATGGTCTAGTATATGCATAAAGGTAATTTTTAGTCAAGCCTATTTCAAGCAGTCTACTGATATGTGACAATTATGCTTTTACTCTATTCATTTTACTAAAAATATATAAAAAGTAAGTCAATTATTCATTAATTTTTTTAACCAAATAAGCCATATAACTCTGTGATGTCTTAGGACAGTTTCTATAGAATTCTTTGTAGTCACCCTACACTAGTTTTCAGTTTTTTCAATTTGGCTGTACCTTAGTATCACTTGTGGTGTTTTCAAAAGTAAAGATGCCTACGACTTACTCCCAGTATGCTGGAATTGCATCTCAGATATTAGGGCTCGATTTCTGCATAGTAAGTTTCCACTATACGATTCCTCACATGATAACTAATGCACCAAGAAAAATGGAGGCCTGTATCTAAACATTGTCTAAAAAGTATTTTAAAAGTATGATTTAGAAACTGGAATATGGAATATATAGCAACATTAGAATAACTATTATTTACAAACATTTCTTACTTTAAGCAAAATACATCAATAACATTTCTAATATAAATTTATCCAATCCTGTAAATATTTATTATAATGTTATGATATGTTTAGCTCTATGCAAGGTATTGCAGGGGAATGTGAAGAAGCATAAGACATTTTTTATGTCCATTGAGTTAATCTCAGCAGAAAAAAAGATATATATCATATTAAGTAATAACCAAATACTATAATTATCATATTGAATGGTGCTTACAATGATTACCAAAAGGCAGCTGACCTAGAAAGTACCAGTATGCAGTCATGTGTTGATTATGCTTCGTGGAAATCTTTATCAACTATCCCTTTAGCAAAATCCACTGCTGCTTCTTAGAAATTATTATCATTTTTTAATTGTCACACTAAAATTCTTGGAGAAACCTGTCACACAAAGCAATACCTTATCTGCTGTATTTTAACTGCTGGTCTTAAGTTGCAATGGGTTCTAGCCTGATAGAGCTTTGGTTTATTAACTGCAAGTGAGAATTGCCTATAACTGATTGCCTTTTTGAAGAGAGAACTAAAAGGTTATTAATATTAGGAATGGGTGGGTATTTATTTATTTTTGATATAAATGTATTAATTTGAATATGGAAGTGTCCCACTTCCAACCTAAAGTATATATTTAATAGATTTCTAGTCTTCCAATTTCATGTCCAAACTCTTCTCCACCATAAAACAATTAACCAGGTCCTTCCTTCAAAGACTTAAAAGAATACTAGAGACTTGGTGATTGAAAATGCCTTTGAAGAAAGTATCAGAAACATTATTCTATATAAGAAATGTAAGGCTCAGAGATATCAACAGACTTGCTAAGTCACCTAGTTATCAATAAAATATAAATAATGATTAGAGAGGGACAGAGAGGTCTTAGGTAATATCACTGTGACCATCATTTAGTTTAATTCTCTAAACTTTTTTAGAAAAATCAATCATGGAGCCTCCATTATTAAATTCACTAATTAAAGGCATAGTTATTTGAGAAATAAGTAATGAAATGCAGGAGAAAAAAATCTCTAGTGAGTGACTATTTGTAAAAGAAAAAATTATAATCTCACTTTGACATGTGCTCACAATCCTTAAATTACCAGAAAACTAGAAGATAAAAATATCTGCACAAAATATGCTAATCTATGGATCTGCTTTAGAGTCAAAGAAAAACATAAGAAACATGTAACAGAAATAAAACTTAACAAAGAAAAACTTTAGAGAGTCCATAGATAAGAACATGCAGGTTCCACATGTGGCTGACCTACAGCAGCCAGGGCAGAACAGCCTTTCTGTGAGGAACATTAGTTCAAGGTAAGAAGCATCTGTGATATCAGGCAGATGGGAATTCTGCCAGTCACTACACACACTGTGGGGAGGGGGGCCACTGAGCAAGTCAGTCACCCTCTCCCAGCTTTAGTTTTCTCATCTGCACAATGGAGAAGATTGAGTGTGTATGAGGATGGAGTGTATGGGGACTGCCTGGGATAATACCTGGCACATTATAAAACCTAAATAAAAGACAGAGAAATAATAATGATGGTGTTCAATAAGAATAATTAGGAAAATTATTGATTACACCCTGGAATATAGTATTTAATCAGAAGACTCTCTTCCTATGCTGAGCAACTGTATATGAGTTCCAGCAAGTCTGTATATAATTCTTCTTTTTAGCATATGTAACTAGATGGAAGTGGCTGCTGATAAACAAATAGCTAGTATATAAATGGTGTGCAAATGGCTACAATTCAGAGGCTTTGCTTTGTTCCTGTTTGTGCTATACTCTACACTCTTCACGTTTTCAACATCAAATCCTACTAATGGAACAAGCTCCTCTAAGGCATTATATGACAAATCTGTAAATTCACATTGCTCAGAACAAAACTTTTTCAGACTTAGATCCCTACTTTTTAACATCTTCCCTTCCTCCTGATTGTCCCCAGGCATGAGTCAGGGTAAGGGTATTATAATCCTTTATCTTGGTGGGAACAAAAGACATCAAAAACTTCCTTTTGTGTTTCCTGTAGCCTGTAACTAAGGAGGAGCTAGAGAGGGTATTCTCCCCTTAAAGGGTGGCTCAGTGGAATGCAGACTGTTAGAAAACAAGGAAATTCCAAGAGCAACTCAGAAACTGACCCCATGTCTAATGGCTGGGTCCTGCAGCATTCTACGGTTGTACGGCTGTTCAGTTCAGTTCAGTTCAGTCGCTCAGTCGTGTCCGACTCTTTGCGACCCCATGAACCTCAGCGCGCCAAGCCTTCCTGTCCATCACCAACTCCCGGAGTTCACTCAAACTCATGTCCATTGAGTCAGTGATGCCATCCAGCCATCTCATTCTCTGTCGTTCCCTTCTCCTCCTGCCCTCAATCCTTCCCAGCATTAGGGTCTTTGCAAACGAGTCAGCTCTTCGCATCAGGTGGCCAAAGTATTAGAGTTTCAGCTTCAACATCAGTCCTTCCAATGAACACTCAGGACTGATTTCCTTTAGGATGGACTGGTTGGAGCTCCTTTCAGTCCAAGGGACTCTTAAGTCTTCTCTAACACCTAAACAATCAGCTAAGGCTAACACAGCCATCAAAGACTGGATTCTACACACTGTCTTACAGAATTCAGAAGATTCCCAGCATTGTTGCAGGCCTCCACAGCATCACTAAGCACCATGTGCTAAGGAACAAAGCCTATGGATGTGCAGAAATTGCTCGTTGACAGTATGTTCAATTTACAAGGAGAATACTAGTCACATACTTTCAACCTTGAGGTTCATTTCCACTTCACTCACCTTTGTATTCCTAGATTCTAGAAAAGTTAGAGACCAAGTAGATGTTAACTTGTCAAATTAATGATTAATGACTATAACTCCATCTTGATAAAGAGAACAAAGAATGGGCTTTAGATTTAAGACTCATGCAGACTTAAACTCATAGATTCAACCTTTTATGGGTTCAGTTTTCTCTTATGGATGATCTGTACAATAATATAAGCTAGCTTGTTGGGTTGTTGGGATAAATAAAATGGTTTGTTCACAGTAAGTGAACCAGAGCACACAGTAAGAGTTCTAAACACCTTGTTATTAATAAGGTGTTGAGTGTGTGTGTGTGTGTGTGTGAGGGAAAAGGCAATGAAAGAAAAGTTAATGTAAATATTTCTAGATTTGAATTCAGAAAAAGGAAATTACCTTCTAGGATTCTGTTTTTCATCTGCATAAAATGTAAAAAAACTCTTTAAACAAACCTTTTCCAAAGAATCCTGAACTTCTTGAGAGTTTTAACACCAATTCCCTAAGGTAACCTGTGGATTTGCCAATTAGTAACTGTAAGTATTTGAGCTGAATCTTAAAATCACTCAACAACATTATTTCCTAACAAAAGAATAACGGGATATTAGTTTGGAACATTTTCCTGCATAGACTCCCACTTGCTACTCATTCTTCTCTTTAGTTGTTCAAAGATAAAATTGACTAAATGAATGTGTCAGAGCCAACTCTCTACCAGATGAAGTCAGTTCTAAAAGGTCATAATAAAATTAGTAAAGGCAGATGGAAAATGTGCCGATAACAGCTGGTAGCCCCCAAAGTGTGCACACTGGTACAATTGTGATAGCAGACATTGCTCTTTCATCTCTTTCTTTCTCTACATGCATCCTTTAATTCCCAGGGACACAATTATCTTGGTGGTTGAAATTCAATAGTATACATTACAGATTGAGGGATGGGAAGACATCATTAGGTTCTTAGCCAATATAGAATTCTACTTGTCGATACAGACTATCAATGAGTAAGCATGAATAGAATCCTGGTTTGTTAAAAATAGTTTTTGGGACTCGGATATAGATTCTAAAAGTTTAACCACCCAACACTGTTATTAGCCAACACATTTTTAAAAATCAATTCTTCCCACAAATGTTAAAGAATAGAAAATACAAATTATATCTTGAAAAACAGAGAAAAGATTTATGTCCTCTTGTAGTCAGTTTTCTGCCATTCAGTTTCAATAAACTCAAGTTTTTAGACGTAATTTAAAAAATATTCCTGTGATGCTTCAGTTGGATTCTGTTTAATTTAATCAGCATTTAGTGTTTCAAAATACAAAATATAAATTCTAAGCATGTTTAACATGTTTGCTCTTTCACCTTGTTTTTATATACATATTAGCAGTTAAATCCATAGCTGTATCAGCGATATTGGCCAGAGCAACTGAAAGAGAGTAATTATTTTAGTGAACTCAATTCTCAGGATAAAATAGAAATAAAAGAAAAGAAATATTTGAGTTTTTACATGTAATTTCCCCCCTCATGTTTATATTTTTTAAAGTCCATGGAGACAAGAATCCAGTTGTAAAGACATGGTGGGTGACTGTTGCACTGAATAACAGGATGCGTATAATGCAGGCATTCATTTGTTAAACACCAAATAACCACTCACTCCTGCTTAGTGTTTTTCTCCCCTCTTGGAGAACTATAAATTAAACACAAATTTAATTTCATGAACAAGCTCCAGAAAACTTGGAGGAACTAATATTTTTTGATCACCTTCTTCTATTTCCATTTCTCATTTTGTAGGACCCAGCTGTCTGCTTATAAGATGACAAAGATTTTGTTTAATACTGTATCAATGTTCTTGGTTTACCATTGACAGATTTGAAAAGGTTGTTGAAAACTGAATGCATATATGCAAATGTTTTGTTATTAAATGGAAACATTCCAAGAACTCAAATGATCCATGTGAAATTTTAATTATAACTTAACAGCTGCTTGAGCTAATTGAAGGATATCAGAAAGGTGATTTCCTTCTCATTGTAATTAAAGAGTTAAGCCTAATTTGCTGTTGTCAGAACAAGACTAAATACCAATCTGGTCTGCCTAATTATGTTAAAAGGTAAACAGATAACTGGTAGAAAAGGGTAGGACCCACCCTAGACAAAGACAACAGGTTCAAAATGTGACATCACCACCCATTCCTATTGAAATGTGAGCAATGACCTTTAAGCAAAGTAGCAACTGTTCTCAACTTCTGCTCTGAAGGCTGCAATTTCATCCTGCAGCATCATCTGTTCATTCCCTCTCATAGCCAATTTTATTTTCCTTCAATTTCTCAATCTTTTCTGCAAGGGCCCTCAGTGATCTTGTCCCTTATAAGAGAGGAAAACTGAGGTGGACAAAAGGCAAGAAAATCTTCAAAGCAAACAACTGGTGGCAAAACAAGACTCTTGATTGAATGCTATGGTGCTTTGCCCCACAAGTCTGTTTTGAATCAACGACATGAAATTTATCTAGTTTTCAATTCACTATATTACCATAATAAATAGGAGAATACAACTTGAAACCTTTTAATGCTATCACTTGCCCTTTATTCTGGAAGATCCGAAAGCTGTTTTTGAAATTTTTTATTTAACCAGAGTGCTATGGAAGAGTGTCCTTTATGTGCAATATCATCCTTTAATATCCTAACTGAAAGGAGTTAAGTTCTTAGTAAGTAGTGTGACGATTTTTTGTTGTTTTGTTGTTCAGTCACTAAGTCGTGTCCAACTCTGTGTACCCCATTGATTGCAGCATGCCAGGCTCCTCTGTCCTCTACTGTCTCCTGGATTTTAGATGCAAAATAAAGGAATCACTTTAAGCCTGATATTTTATACTATTTATAAAACCCTGCCTCACTTTCTGAGTAGGTTTGTAGATATTAAAATAGGGAGGTGGAATTCAGCTGCCAAGAGTTCTGGCAATCCTGATGCTTCCTGGATGATTCTTCTTGCTCTTTTTTTATGAATTCATTTTCTATCAGCCCATAACATAAGGGTAGCCAGTATCTGCTTCTGTTCTTTTTTTTTTTTTTACTTTCTACAAAAGAAGACTCCTAGGTAAATGCATCTGTAGTGCAGCAGGGGACTGCAAGAGAAGGGGCCTATTTAATCATTTTGTATCTTTCTCGATGGGCACATGTCTTCTGCCCCCTGATTCAAATACATATTGCAAGTGAGCAAAACTGAAAAGAGAGAACCACTGTCAGACTGAACCACTGCCCCTGTGTGAGATCCATGTGTTAGCTCTCGGGCCTGTCAGAGTAGTTTATGTAGTTTATATATAGAGGCCCAGTTCAGTTCAGTTCAGTCGCTCAGTCGTGTCCGACTCTCCGCGACCCCATGAATCACAGCACGCCAGGCCTCCCTGTCCGTCACCAACTCCCGGAGCTCACTCAAACCCATGTCCACAGAGTCGGTGATGCCATCCAGCCATCTCATTCTTGGTCGTCCCCTTCTTCTCCCGCCCCCAACCTTTCCCAGCATCAGAGTCTTTTCCAGTGAGTCAACTCGTCGCATGAGGTGGCCAAAGTATTGCAGTTTCAGCTTCAGCATCAGTCCCTCCAATGAACACCCAGGATCGATCTCCCTTAGAATGGACTGGTTGGATCTCCTTGCGGTACAAGGGACTCTCAAGAGTCTTCTCCAACACCACAGTTCAAAAGCATCAATTTTTCGGCGATCAGCCTTCTTCACAGTCCAACTCTCACATCCATACATGACCACGGGAAAAACCATAGCCTTGACTAGACGGACCTTTGTTGGCAAAGTAATGTCTCTGCTTTTTAATATATTATCAAGGTTGCCCAGTGCTCTATAATTCTTTATCAGAGCAATAATCACTTTGTTTAGAACAGTAACACACATTATTATTATTAAAGTTTGGACTCACTTTTTTGATCTATGCTGAATCCCATAATGTTATTATCTGATTATACATTCACTGCTCAAATTACTCAAATTCAACCTGTTTAACTTCTTCCCCTGAAAACTAGATCTCTTGCTAATATGACCCACATCTCCTATATTACCTTTCCAGCTATAGTGTCTCTATCTCAAATTATTCAACCTACATAACACTGACATTAATCTTCATAAAGCATCACTTAGTAGGTAATGCTATCCTACTGCTCAAAACCATTTAACACTGGGAATTTCCTATAATGCTTAAATTCCTTAGGCTGACATTAAAAGCTCTCATAATTTTACCCTAAACTCTTCCACTTGTAATAATCTTAGGCATCACAAAACTAATTAAAGCAGAAAAGGCATTTGTTAGAAGAATCATTGGGTTGCTCACCTAATAGTTGAGCAGGCATAAGAACCTGGCTCAAAAAAAATGGAAATAAAGAAGAGAGGCCAGACAGCGCAAACCAGCTCAAAATTGTACCATCAAACTCTTTTGGTGAGGACACTGATCCACCACCGATGTCATAGCTTGCCAATCCTGTCACCAACACTGCTGATGTCAACACTGGGTACCCTGCCATTCATGCCACAGCAAATGGATATAGCTGCTTCCAGTTCCAGAATGGGTACCTCATTATGGAAGTCACCCTGTTTCTGATTCCACGTTCCAAACAAGCCTTCTGGCTGACCAAACCTATGTCTATATCTTCTGGTGTAAGGGTGAGGAGCAAGTAATGAGACTTTCCAAGTTATAGAGTGAGAAGTAAGTCAGCTTCCTCCCAATGCTCATATGGAAGGAATTCTTCAACCAGGAGCAAGAATTCAGATGGCAAAGAGAACAGAAAATAAACAAAGGTAGAGGCCTCAGGTGAAACAACAGGGAGGGAACACAGCCCCGCCCATCAAAAGAAAATTGGATTAAAGATTTACTGAGCATGGCCCCACCCATCAGAACAAGACTCAGTTTCCCCCTCAGTCTCTCCCACCAGGAAGCTTCCATAAGCTTCTTATCTTTATCCATCGGGGGCCAACAGAATGAAAACCACTATCACAGAAAACTAACCAAACTGATCACCTGAACCACAGCCTTGTCTAACTCAGTGAAACTGAGCCATGCCCAGTAGGGCCACCCAAGATGGACAGGTCATGGTGGAGAGTTCTGACAAAATGTGGTCTACTGGAGAAGGAAATGGCAAACCATTTCCAGCTTCAGTATTCTTGCCTTGAGGACCCCATGAACTGTGTGAAAAGGCAAAAGATAGGACACTGAGAGACGAACTCCCCAGGTCGGTAGGTGCCCAATATACTACTGGAGATCAGTGGAGAAATAACTCCAGAAAGAATGAAGACATGGAGCCAAAGCAAAAACAACACCCAGTTGTGGATGTGGTTGGTGATGGAAGTAAAATCTGATGCTGTAAAGAACAATATTGCATAGGAACATGTAATGTTAAGTACATGAATCATGGCAAATTGGAAGTGGTCAAACAATAGACGGCAAGAGTGAACATCGACATTTTAGGAATCAATGAATTAAAATGGACTGGAATGGGTGGATTTAACAGAGATGACCATTATATCTACTACTGTGGGCAAAAATCCCTTAGAAGAAATGGAGTAGCCATCATAGTAAACAAAAGAGTCTGAAATGCAGTACGCAGATGAAATCTCAAAAACAACAGAATGATTTCTGTTCATTTCCAAGACAAACCATTCAATATCACAGTAATCCAAGTCTATGCCCCGACCAGTAATGCTGAAGAAACTGAAGTTGAACAGTTCTATGAAGACCTAAAAGACCTTCTAGAACTAACACCCCAAAAAGATATCCTTTTCATTATAGGGGACTGGAACGCAAAAGTAGGAAGTCAAGAGATACCTGGAGTAACAGGTGAATTTGACCTAGGAATACAAAATGAAGCAGGTCAAAGGCTAACAGAGATTTGCCAAGAGAACACACTGCTCATAGCAAACATCCTCATCCAACAACACAAGAGAAGACTCTACACATAGACATCACCACATGGTCAATACCAAAATCAGACTGATTATATTATTTGCATCCAAAGATGAAGAAGCTCTACACAGTGAGCAAAAGCAAGACTGGGAGCTGATTGTGGCTCAGATCATGAACTCCTTATTGCTAAATTCAGACTGAAATTAAAGAAAGTAGGGAAAACCACTAGACCATTCAGGTATGACCTAAATCAAAACCCTCATGATTTTAAACTGAAAATGACAAATAGATTCAAGGGATTAAATCTGATACAGAGAGTGTCTAAGAACTATGGACAGAAATTCATGATATTGGACAGGAGGCAGTGATCAAGACTATCCCCAAGAAAAAGAAATGCAAAAATGTTTTCTGAGGAGGCCTTACAAATAGTTGAGAAAAGAAGAGAAGCTAAAGGCAAAGGAGAAAAGGAAAGATATACCCATCTGAATGCAGAGTTCCAAAGAATAGCAAGGAGAGATAAGAAAGCCTTCCTCAGTGATTAATGCAAAAATAATAGAGGAAAACAATAGAATAGGAAAGACTAGAGATCTCTTCAAGAAAATTAAAGATACCAAGGGAACATTGCATGCAAAGATGGGCACAATTAAGGAAAGAAATGGTATGGACCTAACAGAAGCAGAAGATATTAAGAAGAGGTGGCAAGAATACAAAGAAGATCCATACAAAAAAAAGGGAAATCATCTTGACCCAGATAACCACGATGGTGTGACCACTCACCTAGAGCCAGACATACTGGAATGTGGTCAAGTGGGCCTTAGGAAGCATCACTTATGAGCAAAGATACTGGAGGTGATGGAATTCCAGTTGAGCTATTTCAAATCCTAAAAGATGATGCTGTGAAAGTGCTGCACTCAATATGCCAGCAAATTTGGAAAACTCAGCAGTGGCCACAGGACTGGAAAAGGTCAGTTTTCATTCCAATCCCAAAGAAAGGCAATGCCAAAATATGTTCAAACTATTGCACAATTGCCCTCATCTCACACACTAGCAAAGTAAACTAAAAATTCTCCAAGACAGGTTTCCTCAGCACATGAACCATGAACTTTCAGATATTCAAGCTGGATTTAGAAAAGGCAGAGGAATCAGAAATCAAACTGCCAGTATCTATTGGATCATCAAAAAAGCACAAGAGTTCCAGAAAAACATGGACTTCTGCTTTACTGACTACGCCAAAGTCTTCGACTTTGTGTTGTGTGGATCACAACACAGTATGGAAAATTCTTAAAGAGATGGAAATAATATACCACCGACTTGCCTTCTGAGAAACCTGTATGCAGGTCAAGAAACAACAATTAGAACTGGACATGGAACAAAGGACTGGTTCCAAATCAGGAAAGGAGTATATCAAGGCTGTATATTGTCACTCTGCTTATTTAATTTATATGCAGAGTACATCATGTGAAATGCCAGGATGGATGAAGTGCAAGATGGAATCAAGATTGCTGGGAGAAATATTAATAGTTAGAGATATGCAGATGACACCACCCTTATGGCAGAAAGTGAAGAAGAACTGAAGAGCCTCTTGATGAAAGTGAAAGAGGAGAGTGAAAAAGCTGGCTTGAAACTCAACATTCAGAAAACTAAGATCATGGCATCTGGTCCCATCACTTCATGGCAAATAGATGGGGAAATAATGGAAACAGTGAAAGACTTTATTTTTTTTGGAGGGGGGGTGTCGAAAATCACTGCAGATAGTGATTGCAGCCATGAAATTAAAAGATGCTTGCTCCTTGGAAGAAAATCTATGACGAACCTAGATAGCACATTAAAAGCAGAGACATTATTTTGCCCACAAAAGTCCATCTACTCAAAGTTATGGTTTTTTCAGTGGTCATATATGGATGTGAGAGTTGGACTATAAAGAAGCTGAGCATCAAAGAATTGATGCTTTTGAACTGTGGTGTTGAAGAAAACTCTTGAGAGTTCCTTGGACTGCAAGGAGATCCAATCAGTCCATCTTAATGGAAATCAGTCGTGATTATTCATTGGAAGGACTGCTGCTAAAGCTGAAACTCCAATACTTTGGCCACCTGATGCAAAGAACTGACTAATTGGGAAAGACCCTGATGATGGGAAAGATTGAAGGCAGGAGGAGAAGGGGACGTCAGAGGATGAGATGGTTGGATGACATCACTAACTCAATGGACATGAGTTTGAGTAAGCTCTGGGAGTGGTAATGGACAGGGAACCTGGTGTGTTGCTGTCCATGTGATCACAAAGAGTCGGACATGACTTAGCGCCTGAACTGAACAGGCGCTAAGACAGAACAAGGGAGTTTTTTGGGTATCTAATGTCCTAACCAAACCATCCATTCACTAATCTATGTTAAATTCAGTCCTATTTCTCCTCACTTTCATAAATCATTGAATTAGTTATGATTCTGCATATTAAGACATCTAGTATAACACCAAAAAATAGTAGTTCCTAATTCATGAATAAATCCTACTTCCAGCTGAAATGCTTTTCTCTCTATCTTGACATCTTTCCAACCTAAGGATTTACTTGAATTCCATCTTGTCCAAGGAGTTATCAGAACACTCAACTCATTGTTAGCTGTTTTCTAAATTCCTACTCTATTTAATCTGTATCATTCATTTTGGTGTTTATTATTCATATTGTCACACTGTTCACATCTGTTCACGTGTGTAGTTTCATATCCACAGATTTCAATATTCATGATGACAAGATTGAATGTTTGAAGCAACTCTGGCACAAATCATCGTATTTTGGGGAGAGGAGCACATAATAAATGCGTACTGTTTGTCTATCTGCCCCTGAAGTAGGTTTTTAGTTCAATTTTTAATCACCCACCTTCACATACTTCCTCATTCTATAACAGGGAAACTGTAGGAAAAAAAATTGGGTTAATAAGTTAACTGATTTTGTGTTAATTGAGGCATTATCATAAAAAGCTGCTAGAATTTTTCATTCTTATGTAATTAACTCTGTACCACTTAACAAAAATTCCATAAGACATAATGGGAAAGAACTGAGAACAATAAGTTTATCCAGGGAAGAAATGCCATGATAAATAAGAATTCAAGGTCTCTTATCCTGAATAGAATAGGAATTGCCAGTCATTCAGATAAATCACCCACCACCCCTCTGCCACTAGCTCTTACCATTAGCTTCTGACATGTCTCGTCTAAATCAACAGATGCACTTTCTTGACACTGTCCTTTTGCAGAATTTTGCTCCCCCTTATCCTCGTTCTTTTCCTAGCCATGCTTCTTTGAAGTGGAGCCCATGCTCACTGTCTTTGTACCCTCAAACCTATGGAAGTTAGTAACACTACTCCATTTAATCTGCTAACACTGACTTCCCCATGTATTTTTCTTTTGCTCACCTTAGTGCACTTTTTTCAGAATTTCCCATAATGTGACCTTTAGGTGTAATCAGATACAATGGCCATTCCCACTGTTTTTAAACAAGTCTCCTCCTTAGCTTTATATTGTTTCTTTCCCAGGTCTCTATTCAACTCTATTTCTTAAAAAAAAAAACAAAAACATTTTTTTAAGAGACTTCCTCTACTTCAATCCACCTCTAAGAAAGGATGTTCTCCACCCTATTCATGAGCTCCTCAGAAACTATTAAATATTTTAAACAAATAAACACACTGTACACCTTAAACTTTCACAATGTTATTTGCCAATAAGTGTTCTTTGCTCAATAAAGCTGGAACAATGAAATACAAATATTGATGTTTCCCAAATTATTGCCCTTCACCTTAGACCCCTCTTACTTTTCCATCTATTTATATGTAAATCCTGCACTCATTTCCAGCTTCTTTATAGAAGAAGCTAGTTTACCTACAAGGCCTACTGCTACCTAACATAGAGCAAGCACTCTTACCTGTTTTGTTTTGTTAATATGAAACTGATTACAACCATTCTCTGGAATTTCTGATACAATGCCATGTCTTAGAGGGACTATCACGTATAGGGTAATGACTCAAGTCTCTGTCTTTAGCCTGGATTTCTCTTTAGAGCTCATGTCATATAATCAGCTGATTTTTGGTTAAAAACTTAATGTCCTTCTGACAACCAGAATCTTGTCTAAGATTCAAAACTGCAGAAGAAATGCACTTTTTTTCACCTCCTTTAGACTGGACTTTTGTCCAATACTGAATCCTGTCCAGAATCAGAATGAAGCTTTGACAGTCTCCAAATCATAGTTGCGATGCACGGATGCTGCCAGGTATGTCACAGAGGAAGGGATGGAGGTGGTACCACTGCTTCTACCCACACAATAAGGACAAATTCAGACCCAGGTTAGGGCTGGCTTCATTTCTTCTGCTCCCTCATTAGTAAAGCATATATAACAATAACATATTTCATGTGACTGGGGAAATACATTCCAAAAATGTACACAAACTTCTAAGCTATTGACACTACATTTTAAAAAGTTGTTACTATTTCCTACATGCTTTGTGGAAAACTGTTTTAGATTCAGATAATCTCCTTTTAGGGGATACTTATTAAGTAGGAAATCAGGTACTTAAGCTCAAATTAACCTAAAATGTATTTATATTTGCTCCAGAATCCTATCATTTTGTCATTGTGTAGCACTCTTTTTGAATTAAATTGATCAAGTTTATAAGTTTATAAAAATAATAAGGTTATTTTAACCCTTGAGAGTATCTTTAATTTATTTTGAGTACTTTAAGGACTTCTTATTTGCCTAGCTTTCCAATCAAGATAAATTATGAACAATTGTTACTCTGTGCTATCTTGTCTAGGCACCAATGTCACAGCAATCACAGGTTTGCTGAATTGCTTCAGTTGTCCAGACTATTAGGAACTAACAGTAATTATATCGGTAAACCTTGGAGCACTCCTGATGACCTAAATATACAGCAGAGTGCTTTCTGTGGATTTTCCATCTCATCCCATAGACTGTTAAAAAGACATGCAATTAGAGGTCAAGATCTAATAAAATTAATAATTTTACTACTTCACAAAGGATGTTCTTAAGTGAAACTGACGTTTTATTTATTTACATACTTAGTTTCAGCTTTCGCTGCAAGGCTGTGGCAGTGGGGACACAATGACTATTGACTAAAGCACAGTTTGCTGCCACTTCCTTGAGCCGTTTTAACTCACAGTGGTTTCATCCACCATTGCTTCTGCATAATCAGCACAACGTCCGTTCAATTAAAAAGGTAAATCATGTCTGAATATTATTAGTGAAATGTCCTGATCCTGCAGGCCACCTGTAAGGCACTCAGGGATCCTCAACGCTTGGCCAACACTTTTAGAACTACTGTTCTATGGCACAGAACAGTCAAGGTGTCAATACCATCCGCTCTGGAAATCCCAAACCAGTGAGACTAAATGTACCTGACCTTTATTAATTCAGGAAAAATCTGCCAAAACTCTATCTTGATTTTCATTTCAAAATTTAGGCCTATACCACAAAGTGTCTTTTATAGAGGGTTTCAAATAAAATTTAGCAATATATTTAAGAGTTAAAACTACTTAGAAGATAACTGGAATACATCTTTGTGACCTTGAGTTAGGTAATAGTTTCATAGAAATGAATATACTTTCTCCAAAGAAAATATACAAATGGCAAATAGACACATAAAAATGCTCAACATCATTGGTCAGTAGATAAATACAAATCAAAACTATGAGACACCACTTCATACTCACAAGGAAGGCAATAAGCACAAAGACACACGAAAACAAGTATTGGCAGGATGTAGGGAAATTGAGATCCTCATACACTGTTGGTATGAATGTAAAATGGTACAGCTGCTATGGAAAACAAGTTAGCAGTTGCTTGAAAGGTTAAATATAGAGTTACCATATGATCCAAAATTCCACTGCTAGGTAAATACCAAAGAAAAATGAAATCAAATGTCCATATAAAACCTTGTGCACAAATATTCACTATAGCATAATTCATCATAGCCAAAAAGTAGGAACAACCCAAATGTTCATCAACTGATAAGTGGATAAACAACATGTGCTATAGTCATACAGTGGAATACTATTTGGCAACTTAAAAAATAAAGTACTAATATGTGCAAGAAAATAGATGAATCTTTAAAAGTATAATAAGTAAATAAAACCACACACAAACAACTGCATACTGTGTGAGTTTTGTGATTTCACTGGTATGAGATGTACAGAATAGGAAAATCTATGGAGACAAAAAGTACGTTGGTAAGAGGATACTGGAGGGAAGTGGGAGTGACTGCTAACAGTGTGGGGTTTCTTTTAGGAAAACAAAAATGTTCTATAGCTAATTTGCATACATTATTGTGCAATCCTTTACATATACCAAAAAATATTGAATTGTATACTTTAAAAAATATTATGCAGGCAGGAGCCATCAAGCTTTTGGTTAGTGACTCTGTGTGTGTGACTATATGTCACTCAGTCGTGTCTGACAATTTGTGACCCCATGGGCTCTAGCCCACGAGGTTCCTCTGTCCATGGAATTCTCCAGGCCAGAATACTGGGTGGGTTGCCATTTCCTTCTCCAGGGGATCTTCCCAACCCAGAGATTGAATCCAGGTCTCCTGCATTGCAGGTGGATACTTTACTATCTGAGCTACTAGGGAAGCCCAGTAGACTATACCAATGTTTATCAAACTAATATAAGAATATTTATATATCAGTATTTACTGAATTAGAAACTAAAATATAGACTGCTAAGAAACTGTATAAACAAATCCTCAGAAATAGCTAAACTGTAGAACTGAAAATAAATACATTTTAATTCATTTTCATTCTTAAATGACATAGTCTTTAGACCACTTTTTCAGGAGACAGGGTCAGGATCTTCTATAACTAGGTAACACTGGCTAAGCTAACTTTCTGTGCTTGTTTCTTCATCCGTACAACTGGAAATTTTCCATATTCAAGATTTAATGTAGAAATAGTAATTTTTTGGCACAGAATATTTTTTTCTAGTAACACATGTAATGATATATTTTTAGAACTCTAAACCTTTGGTATCATTGGCAAACCTTTTCACAACAAAATTCATATATATAACATATAATCCAATTAAAAACTATGGATCATGCCCAGAGATCTCTTTCAGTTTTAGTATCTGAACCACTTTTTAAAACAATTCTAGGAAAAATTCTAATACATTTTCGGCAAAAGGAAGAAAGGTATACTCATTTCCAGACTGTTTTGTGAATAAAGAAACTGTCTAAAATTCTTTTTATGACTCATCTTTCCCTATCATGACAAAAGTAAATTTAAAGCAACTGAGAAGATAAATGGCTCCTCAAAAAAAGTTGGGGAGGGAAAACTAATTTGGGACTATGTTAGCAAAAAATTCATTTGTCTTGAATGCATTGAGGTATGTTGGAAAATGACTAGAACCTCATTGTATGTTGTGTGACTAGAAAGACCAACAACTGTTTTCTTCCTCTTCCTTAGTCAAACTCTGCCTCCTACTGCCTCAGTTCCTATCCACTGAGGGTTATTAGCACTATTAACTCTCCCTGGTAGCCAAGTCAGGTGCCCAGCAGGAAGGCACAGGGATGGGTAGGGAACAGAGAAAGAGGAGGAAGACACACTGACTAGGAGAGGGAGGGTGGGTAGTGAATTTGTAAGAACTAATTTGTCTAATATTCAGTAACAAAAGGACCACGTCTGTGTCATGCATTAATGAAGCATCAATCACTGGATAACTGCTTGACACACATAATGAGAATATTCTCTGGCCAGCCCTGTGTTCTGTACAGACAGCTGGGGAGATAATAACCCAAATGGAATTTTTATTTTAATGCAACTCCCATCCTTTAAACACAAAAATGAAACAGATTAAAGTTGGTAAAAATCTAACAGCCTTTCATAAAAGCTTAGTGTGATAATGTATTTATTCCAGCAGTGATGCCTGAAGAGCCTGAATGGTCTCCACTTGGTTGTTGGCATTCTCCAGTTTAATGGCCCTTTTCTTTTTAATTCATTATGAGTTGCTTTAGTCTCTCCAGTTGTTGTGTCTATTAACATTGGTTCATCTGGTTGCATTTCAGTCAAGTTCCTCCCCCCAACCCCTTTATAAGGATGCTTTGAAAAATTGTACTTTATTACATATTAATTTTATTTTAAAATCAAAAATTATACTCATATTGATATCTACATGAAATATTTAAAATATATATTTATACCTACATTACATGCACAATTGTTGAAAAATAGGTTAATTACTACAAAAATTCATAGAAAACAGATCAGCATCATTGGAACAGAAATTTAGGTCATATGTTGCAGGAAAAAAGTCCCCCATCTCTTATTTATTTTTCCACTCTAAAAAACAAAATCTAAGCAAAAATGTAGACTCTTTACTTGTTAGACTACAGCAACTTCTCTCCTAAGGACATTTTACAGATAAATTTGAAAATAGACATGAATAAAAAGAAAAATGGCTTCCCAGGTAGCTCAGTGGTAAAGAATTCACCTGCCAAGCAGAAGACAGATGCATGAGACGCACTTTCAGTCTTTGGGTTGGGAAGATGCCCTGAAGTAGGAAATGGCAATCCATTCCAGTATTCTTTCCCGGAAAAGTCCATGGACAGAGGAGCCTGGAGGGCTACAACCATGGGGTAGCAAAGAGCTGGACACAACTGAGCACTCACAAACAGAAAAACAGCTTTTGACATTTAATGATTTTCCTAAGAAATAATCAGCAACTAGAAAACCTACCTGAATTTTTCTAAATGTAGGTCATGAGGCACAGTGAAATCAGTGCATTAAGGCACTCGATATGTTGTCACTAGAGAAATAATGAACTCTCTGTGAAAGAGATTTCTAAAGGACGATTTAAAAAGGGGCTGAGAGGAAATATGAAAAATAGTAAGCCTAACAATGACAAGCAGAAGGAAAAATAGTAATGAGGTCAAGTTGAAAATATAATTTAAGATAAAAAGCCTCATTGAACTCTTCCTGCTGTTCTACTATAACAGAACGATATAATCAGCTTCCTTGATCTCTGGGATAGATTCCAACTCATGGAAGCTGCTTTAGCATGAAGAAATCACATATAAAATGCTTCTGTTAATAAGGAGTAGACATACACTATCATATTTGTGTATTTTAGGATAGAAATAATTAAATTTTACAATAATAACATTTTAAAACTTATTTTTAGATCTATATACTGTAAGGCTGCCAGAAATCCTTGATTTCTTCATGTAACTTGATACTAATATTTTAATTAACTTTTTTCTTAAACTGATCAAATCTTTGTTAATCAAAGAACTATGATATTTATGATTAACTTGATTAATAAAAGTGATAGAAATTCTAATAATCGGTCTATATTTTCACCACAAGTTTCTAATTTTGCTTTAGTTTCAACATTAGAATCCCCTGCTCCTTGAAGTAGAAATAACCCCCCCAAACCAAGTTTCTGAGTCAACTTTTTTCCATAAAAAATCACTAGCATGCAGGTACTTGTGTATTTACATAAGCAAAGAAGGATAATGGCTAAATTTAATTTTCTGTAGCCCATATTGTGGTGCTGGAGAAAATGCTTGAGAGTCCCTTGGGTTGCAAGGAGATCAAACCAGTCAATCCTAAAGGAAATCAACCCTGAATATTCATTGGAAGGACTGATGCTGAAACTAAAGCTCCATTATTCTGACCATCTGATGCAAAGGGCTGACTCATTGGAAAAACCCCAGATGATGGGAAAGACTAATGGCAGAAGGAAAAGGAGTCACAAAGGATGAGATAGTTGGATGGTGTCACTGACTCAATGACATGAATTTGAGCAAACTCCGGGAGATAGTGAAGGACAAGGTAGCCTGGCATGGGGTCACAAAGAGTCAGACATGACTTAGTGACTGAACACCAAAAACAAGCCCATATTGGCTTTGTGGAAAAGAATCCACCTGTAATGCAGGAGACATAAGAGACGTATGTTCAGTCCCTGGGTTGGGAAGATTCCCCTGGAGGAGAGCATGGCAATCCACTCCAATATTCTTGCCTGGAGAATCCCATGGACAGAGAACCCTGGCGGACTATAGTCCATAGGGTCACAAATGTCATATATGATTGAAGTGACTGAGCGGACTATAGTCCATAGGGTCACAAATGTCATATATGATTGAAGTGACTGAGCACATACACAGCTTATATTAAAAACTGTGTTTTCTTATTTAAAAATATAAAATTACACTATAATATTCACATGCTTTTTCAAACTCTATACCTCTTCATCTCTTTTTGAGAATCACTTTATACAGAGGCCTAATGTGGTCAGACTTCTCCAGAAAACAGCTGGGAACTGGATCAGAAGTCTTTTAACCCAGCCTCTAGTATGTCTGCAAAGAGTTAGACATGACTGAGTGACTGAACAACAGCAACAAGCAATATGGCCCCCAATGGTCCCTGTCGCCAGGTATGTGAGTCCTATGTAATGTCCTCCTATACTGTACCAGGGTTGTCTGTGTTAACCACAGAACATGGCAGAAGTGATGATACATGATTTCTGAGATGAGTTTATGAATATACCATAGGTCTTGTTTGTCTACTCTCTCTCTCTCGGATCATTTACTCTTGAAGAAGCCAGTTTCCATATGATGAGCAGTCCTAGAGGAAAGGACTTTGTGGTAAGGAACTGAGGCCTCTGATCAACAGCCAGGAGAGAACTGAAGCCCATTGGTGAGAGCCACAGGAGTGAGATAGAAAGCAGATTCTCTAGATCTAGTCAACCCTTCAGATGACTACAGCCTTGGCCTACATCATGACTGCAACCTCATGAGACACTGAATCAGAATTACCCAGCTAAACTGCTCTCAGACTCTTGATCCCAAGGAACTATGTGAGATAAATAAGTCTCTGTTATTTTAAGTTTGTTATGAAGTGACTGATAATTAACACAGTACCTACTAGTGTTCTGCAACCAAGTAGGTATAGTGATAAAGAGGGTGATACATTTCTACTGCCAATAGATATACTATCCATCTAGTGTAGTAGAATTGGTCCAATGTGGTTGTAGAACCAGGATATGGATCATTCCTTCCTTTTCCTAATTCAAGTCTATGCCTGCATGCTTGAGTGTGTGCTAAGTTGCTACAGTCATGTCCACTCTTTGCAACCCCATGGACTGTAGCCCATCAGGCTCTTTTCTGTCCATGAAATTTCCCAGGCAAGAATACTGGAGTGAGTTGCAATTTCCTTCTCCAGGGGATCTTCCCAATCCAGGGATCAAACCTGCATCCCCTGAGTCTCCTGCATTGGCAGGTGGATTCTTTACCACTGTGCCACCTGGGAAGCCCATACCTGTATAAGTTACATAATTAAAACTCAAAAAAAAAAAAAGACCGATTTATTGTGCCCATGTCATTTTTACTGCATGTACTTTATAAATAATCTGTTGAGTAATATTCAAAATGGAAAAATAAGGCTACGAGAGTTTCACTAACATTTTCATTCTGTTAAAGTAAGTAAGTTCATAATGCTAACGTACATACATTGCTTGCAGACCTCATGATTTTGAGATTTATAAGAATTTGAACAGTTGGCACTAAGGAACGCTAGATGAATAAGCGAGTGATCTAATTTGCTGTACTACTAGGTTATATTTTAATATTGGAGAGGAATGTGAAAACAAACGATCAGAATAAATAGCTATCTATCCTGTATAAATAACAAAATTACATGCCAAAGCCACATATCTAGACACTGGTATATTCTCTAAGAGAACAAGTTTATATAAAACACTTCATCTCGGTCATGTTAGTAAGAAATCAAATTCATTAGAAACAGAATGGATCCTGAGGCTCCAACTAAGTCATCTACGTTGGTAACCCAGCATCCATTATGGTCTTGATTTTGTCTATTCCAGGAGAGGACAGGATCAAAGATGATTTAATTCTATTGGATTCCAAGGAATGACTTCGTTTTCATCCTGGCAGGTGACAAAGGAAGCTGAATCCTGGGATCAAGGCCATTTGATAAGTTTTCATGTAAAGACATGACTCACACAGAGAGCAGACAGTATAAAAACTGAGGTGATATGATAATTATTGTATGATAAACCAGATAGACTATGGAAATCCTCTGAGTTTCATCTGAAGAACTCACCTAAATTATCAAATCTAAATCCAGGGGCAAAGCTCCATAGTTCCTCTAGCTTGTCCACCCTTGGAATTCTGACTGTTGCATGTCATCCCTAAATTCACACGTTATTGTAGAGAACTAAGACAGGCCCAAGTTGGAGACCCCGTAGTTCTCAGCATCAAGTAGTCCAATCACCTACCCATTGTTGGTTACATTGTCTTTCTTCTTTAAGGAACACAGCTCTGACTTGGACTGCCTCTACTTGGGGTACTGATTAAGAACCTGAAAAGACTTGTCAGGGATAAAGAAGCAGAGTAGTAACTACATTTCCCCAATACAGAAGTGAGTACAAATTTACAAATTCTCAAATTCTTCCAGAGTCAGATTCACATATATAAGAGAGATAATGTTTGGACATATCAGTCACATGACAATTGAGATCAGCTCCTTCTTTTGGCTGTCATTTCCCGTACATAGCCCTATTTCTTGGGAAGCCATGCCAGGCTGGTCTTCATGTGGAGCTGGCCACTGATTGGACCAGGTGTGGAGTGGTGTGTTACTTGACTCATGGATAACCAATCGCTGAGCTGGCTAGTGAATTATAATGGTCACTACAGGAGAAGTATAAGAGCACTACTGGGCTTCAGGCAGAATAATACCCCCCACCTTTTTTTTTAACAAGTGCTGACACACATATAAGAGTATTATTCTTTCCCAAAGCATCTATTTTTCAGCTTTCTTCCTTCTCTCTGTATCTTATATGCCAAGATGAACCAGCCTTTAGTTGACATATACATTATTCTAGGGCATAATATATATATTGGCCATACTTGTTGAATAATATGAACAATAGATTTTGTTTTTCATAGACAGACAATAAATATTTTTCAATGAGAACTGTTAACTGAGGAGAAATAACTCCTTAATTCTGATACACATATTTAAACCTTTGAAAGAACTAGACTTTTTCCTAAAAGAATACTTTTTATATGCTTTATCCTAAAACTAGTTTTGTGTAGATCAGCATGCTATTTCGGAAAAGAAAGCTTACTCTAATTAACATTTTAATAAACCATGCAGTAGCTTTTTTAGTTAAAATTCTCTGGATAAACGAACATAAGCATAAAGCTATATTAATAGGAGCAGAAATTAGATACCCAGGAAAAGCTACCACACTAGGTTGGTTAGAATATCAAGAGTCATGTTCATAGTGTCCTGCTCCAGTAAAATTCATATGTCTACATCTTGGACACATTAACTTTATGTATTTTCCTGAACATGATAAGCTATTTTTCTACCACTGAGCAAAGAAAGATCCAAGTAATATTAATCTTTTCATTCTCACTATAGTACTGTAGTGAAAAAAATAATATTCTGGGCAAACATTATAAATATGTTTTACTGTGTACTACAGAATGTTAGCATATCTTAAAATCTTCAATACTTTCTTTCAATAGCAAAACAAATCAGATCAGACATCATTAATTAGCTTTTTGAAAACTCAACAATTAATCTAGCTAAGTTACTGCTCCTTTTAACAGATTATTTTAATAGGAGAAGAACAACATTTGTGACATACAATAACAGAAAATGTCAATGTATGGCAAAACCAACCAATATAATATTATAAAATAATTAGCCTCCAATAAAAAATAAATAAATAAATTAATTAATTAAAAAAACAAACAGAAAATGGTAGTGAATAGGCATAGTGATTATTATTATCGTTCTGTCTTGAACACCTTCTTTGTCATTATACAAAGTTGCTTTAGATGTGTAAATGAATCCTCTGCTGTCACCATTGAATAAACAGTAGATTTTACACAAAATACCTTTATGTTTCATACCTTCATATTTTCATTTTTACCTAACCAATTTTTTTTTTCAAGAATGCTCTATCAAGGTCATTAGTGTTCATTTTACCTTAAAATGTTAGGGTAGGAATTTCAAAGCACATCAAAACCACGGTGCTGATTTTCCAAGGAAAGACTGTTACACTGACACAGGGTTGAAAGAGTCACATACACGGACTTTTAAATATGTGGTAGTTTGAGAAAAATCTTATTAAAATGGTGGTTTCTATTAGGGATGCTGACAAATTTAACTGATCTGGAACACAAGGTTACAGTTTCAGTGACAAGTAAATTAAAGGAAAATCAGATATTCTATAATCAATGATTTATCTTTTCGCCTCTTTTTAAACCAAGGAATTAAATCCAGCCCCTGTTAGTCTAGTTATCTATGATGTGCAAGGCAGACATGATCCATTGTGGGCCCACTGTGAGTGACAGCATGAATGACAGCCTTTGCCAGTCAAAGCTGTGATAAGGACTGGGGTTCTGAGAGAAGCTCCTATTTGAGAGCCATCTGCATTGTCCCAGCCATCACTTCTGGCAGGAAGACTGATTCCAAGATAAGAAGGTGATGGTGCTGAGCTTATTTCAGAGAAGAATCTCAGCAAACTAGTCAATGCCATCTGCATTTAGAACAACACTCATCAATTTGGCTTCTTTCTTTCTTCCTTTCTTTCTTCACTCTTCACTGAATACTTCCAAAGCTTCATTACATTTTGTGTGCTGCCAAAAACAGACTCTCAGTATTCAAGAGCAAACAAAACCAACCCAAACAAAAACGTGGAAAAGATCTGAGAATAATGAGAAGGCAGCAGCAAGTGGGCCTGTGAAAGATTATATTCTGAAGGGCTGTTTGGTGAGATGCTAGCAAAGGCTGTGTTATAGCCTCCCAGAGATTCAAATGCTAATTAAGAGGCAAAGGTTTACCGGAGTCTTCCAGAGAAAAGGATGGCCTTTGCCCAAGAGGTGTGCATAAATGAAAACAATAACAAAAACACTATCACTAGAAGGTTAGACATGAAGTTACGCAATAGGGTACTTGTCAGCAACTTGAAGTCCGGTGGAATAGAAAGGGAAATTTCACTTCAGACTAGGTTGTGGAATGTTTAATTGTTCACATTCTCAGTCTGCTAATTTCCACTTCCAGACCATTTCTTTATCTGCCTCTTACAAAACTTGCTATTCTTCCCTCACCACCGCTTTGGAGGCTTGTTACTCATTTCTTGGTCATTTCCCTTGAATTTAGCTGTGGGCCCTGTCTTCCTTGTCATACAAACTTTACCTAGTCTTGATAATGTGATCAGCAATCAGACTTATCTATCCAACTTAATAGACCCTCAAGTTCTTGGCCCCCTTATATCAGATGATCTTGCCCTTCACAGCACCTCAGTATACTTTCTCTGGATCATACCCGAGATTTCATCAACAGAATCTGCACTGTCTCCAAATCTGAAATGTAAACATTCTACCCTGGAATCAAAGTTTCCTATCCTTCTATCTTCCCTATTCAAATAGTACCCTATTTACAACATTATGGTCCCTAGGTACTAGACCCAAATTTTCATCGTCTCTCACCTTAACCCTAGTTTCATTCTCCAATTTACATCTGGTTTATTATTATAATCATACCTTCACCTACATGGTTTCTCTCCTTGATTGTTCAGTTCAGTTCAGTTCAGTTCAGTCGCTCAGTCGTGTCCGACTCTCCGCGACCCCATGAACCACAGCACGCCAGGCCTCCCTGTCCATCACCAACTCCCAGAGTTCACTCAAACTCATGTCCACAGAGTCGGTGATGCCATCCAGCCATCTCATTCTCCGTCGTCCCCTTCTCCTCCCGCCCCCAACCTTTCCCAGCATCAGAGTCTTTTCCAGTGAGTCAACTCGTCGCATGAGGTGGCCAAAGTATTGCAGTTTCAGCTTCAGCATCAGTCCCTCCAATGAACATCCAGGATTGATCTCCTTTAGAATGGACTGGTTGGATCTCCTTGCAGTATAAGGGACTCTCAAGAGTCTTCTCCAACACCACAGTTCAAAAGCATCGATTCTTCGGCGATCAGCTTTCTTCACAGTCCAACTCTCACATCCATACATGACCATGGGAAAAACCATTGCCTTGACTAGACGGACCTTGGTTGGCAAAGTAATGTCTCTGCTTTTTAATATACTATCAAGGTTGGTCATAACTTTCCTTCCAAGGAGCAAGCGTCTTTTAATTTCATGGCTGCAATCAGCATCTGCAGTGATTTTGGAGCCCAAAAAAATAAAGTCTGACACTGTTTCCACTGTTTTTCCATCTATTTCCCATGAAGTGATGGGACCAGATGCCATGATCTTTGTTTTCTGAATGTTGAGCTTCAAGCCAAACTTGTTTGTACTTTCCTTTCAAAACTCAAATTCCAGAAGCTCACAACCATTTGCTTTCTTAACAATCCTTCTTATTGAGTCACTGAATGTAGCTGGAGAAAATTATATAACCAGGACTACTGTTTACTTTAACTTCATTGTCTCGCATCTCAGATAGACTCAATGCCATTCAACAGTTCTTCCATTTTTATCAATCAAGTTCACTTTCCAATATCTGAGATGACAGTTTTGTATATTATCCTCTCTCCTTTCCAACTACACTCTGATTCACAGCTCTTATTTTATTGTGAAAAAAAAAAAAATTACCACAGCCAAGTTCCTGATCTGTAAACTCACTGATAAAATAAATTTTCACATATTGAGGTAAAGGGATACATAAGTTAACCTGAATTTGATGCTAACTAGAACAGTCTTTAGGTCCTATCAAACATACATTGTACATCTGTTTTAATTATTAAAGAAACAGGCATGCTGACCAGAAGTAAAGAAGGTCCATGTTAACAATTAAGATTAAATGCTCCCTTCTTGGGATGCAATGCTGGTTCCCCTTCAGTAAGATTTCCTTCCCAGGTTCCACAGCCATAATGATTCTCTATGTATGTGCTGGTATTTTTTTTTTTTTCCAAAACTTGAAGAACTGTGTCTCTGACTTGTTTAATGTTCTTTGTTCTGACTGTGCTGAAAACCATGCTTCTCCAAAGCAGTTCCTAGAGTAATCTGGAAAGCTGGGCTTTGGGCTGCTGGACAGTATTGCTTTGAATGTATTTCTTTTTTTTTTTCCCACTCCTGCTGCTGCTGCTGCTGCTAAGTCACTTCAGTCGTGTCCGACTCTGTGTGACCCCATAGACGGAAGCCCACCAGGCTCCCCCGTCCCTGGGATTCTCCAGGCAAGAACACTGGAGTGGGTTGCCATTTCCTTCTCCAATGTGTGAAAGTGAAAAGTGAAAGTGAAGTCGCTCAGTCGTGTCCGACCCTTAGCGACCCCACGGACTGCAGCCTACCAGGCTCCTCCATCCATGGGATTTTCCAGGCAACAGTACTGGAGTGGCTTGTCATTGCCTTCTCCACTCCTAGATGGACCAAATACTCCTTGATTTTTCTTTTTCCAATAATAAGAATAGGAACTAAGAATAGGAAGTTTACTTCAACATATTTAATGCTGTACTAAAAGCTTACATGTAAGAGATTTTAATTCTCTCATCAACTTTATAAAATAGGTACAATTAGGGCAAACCAGAGGAAATTGGCTGCTGTTATTAGTTTTACCATATATGATATATAAACTTGCAATCTTATATGACTTAACATGGAACAACAGATTGGTTCAAAATTGGGAAAGGAGTATGTTAAGGCTGTATATATATATTGCCACCCTACTTATTTAACTTAAATGCAGAGTACATCATGCAAAATGCTGAGCTGGATAAATCACAGCTGGAATCAAGATTTCCTGGAGAAATATCAACAACCTCAGATAGGCAAGAATACTAGAGTGGGTAGCCGTTCCCTTCTCCAGGGGATCTTCCCAACCCAGAGACCCAACACAGGTCTTCTGCATTGCAGGAGGATTCTTTACCATCTAAGCTACCAGGGAAGCACAAGAATACTGCAGTGGGTAGCCTATCCCTTCTCCAGGGAATCTTCCCAAACCAGGGATAGAACCAGGATCTCCTGCATTGCAGGTAGATTCTTTAACAGCTAAGCTAGAGAATGAGACAGCTGGATGGCATCACCAACTCGATGGACATGAGTTTGAGTGAACTCCGGGAGGTGGTGATGGACAGGAAGGCCTGGCATGCTGTGATTCATGGGGTCGCAAAGAGTCGGACACGACTGAGTGACTGAACTGAACTGAACCAGGAAGGTACAAAAAGGGAGTTAAAAAGCTGGCTTAAAACTCAGCATTCAAAAAACTAAGATCATGGAACCTGGTCCCTTCATGGCAAATAGATGGGGAAAAATGGAAGCAGTGACAGAATTTATTTTCTTGCACTCCAAAATCACTGCAGCCATGAAATTAAAAGACATTTGCTCCTTGGAAGAAAATCTATGACAAAACTAGACAGGGCATTAAAAAGCAAAGACATCTACTGACAAAGGTCCGTATAGTCAAAGTTATGGTTTTTGAAGTAGCCATGTATAGATGTTAGAGTTGGACCAGAAAGAAGGCTGAGTACAAAAGAATTGATGCTTTTGAACTGTGGTGCTGAAGACTCTTGAGTCCCTTGGGTGGCAAGATGATCAAACCAGTCATCCCTAAAGACTATCAACCCAGACTATTCATTGGAAGGACTGATGCTGAAGTTAAAGCTCCAAGTTTGGCCACCTGATGAGGAGAGCCAATATACCGGGAAAGACCCTGATGCTGGGAAAGATTGAGGGCAAGAGGAGAAGGGGAGCACAGAAGATGAGATAGTTGGATGGCATCACTGACTCAATGGACATGAGTTTGAGCAAATTCAGGGAGATAGTGAAGGACAGGGAAGCTTAGCATGCTGCAGTTCATGGGGTCACAAAGAGTCAGACATGACTTGGTGACTGAACAACAAAAAATGATTTAAGCTAATTTTAATATCTTATTTTACAGATGAGGATACTGAGGTACAGAGAAATGAAATTGATTACCAAAGGCTTGTGTCACACCCATGTCTGTATGGCTCAAGAATTGAAAAGATAGCACTAAGAATGTTATCTTGGCAACACTTGAAATGTCAAGATAATCCTTTTTCCTTATAATAGGAAAGTTCAGTTCAGTTCAGTTCAGTCGCTCAGTCGTGAAAGTTACATCAATAATAACTCTTGAGTTCTGCAACATTAGGTTCAACTTGTTCAGATTTTACCAGATAATTTTTACTTTTTCATACTGATAATATTCACTGTGCTAACTTAGAATCATGAAAGAAAAATAGTTTTTTAAACAATACATAATGAACCTAAATCATTCATTTTTACTGAAAATCAAATAACAAATTATATTTAAATGGTCTATCTTATCTCCTAAGGAAACCTTAAAAAGCTCCTTATGTCTCTGTATGCTATATTCTAAGATGAATCAAAGTTCTGGCCTCCAGGTAAAGATTGGCCAATTGCTATCAGGAGAGAATCGGGTATAAAAGATTATAGGGGAGGATCTTTAGGAGTCAGGTCTGAGCAATTTGAGTAAAAGTGGTATTTGACTTAAGTGATAGTTTAATCTACTAAAATATTTTCTTTGCATGATGATTTTATTTTATATTTTCTCATAAGTTTAATGGAGTTGAACTTGTATAAGGAACGCCAGATGAAGCAACATTTCCTTGAAGAATCTAGAAAAGAAATTTAATCATTTTGCCTGTTCTTAGTAGTCATTATTTTAACATTATTCCAAGATGATATTAAAGGGGAAAGAGCACACTAACATTACTACACACACTCACATCAAAAATGACAGCAGATACATTTATTGTCATGAAGAGTATGCTGAACTGACTTATGATTAGGGGATTGATTAAAAGTGACTAAGATGGCTGAATTAATTCCACTAGCTACCATAAGATTTGTCAACACATGCTCTGACCAATATATACTCTGATGAACTTTCCTTTTTAACAACATAAAGTGGAAAAAACATGTCAGTGTATTAGCATACACTAAGTACCAGCACAGAATGGTAGGTATTAACATTGGCTTCAGCCAGGTAAGAGTGCGCTGAAGACACAGTCCTCTCTTAAATATAATTCCATGTGCTTTGGAATAAATAGGCAAAACACAGGCAACTAGGATTGCGTCAAGGGAGGCTCCCTTCTCTGATGCCTCCAAAATGAATGAACACAAACCTATACTACCAAATAAGTAGCAGAGGGTGCTTTCAGGAATGTGCAGTAGATTCCATATATTTATTTGAGATGAAGAACTTGAAAGGTGAAATGAAGGTGAGGAGCAAATTCAATACCTAAGAGGACAACAGTCATCTCAGGTTCATCAGAATGGTTCCATTCTGCTTACTGTGTCCAAATTTGCTTGAGCTTCAACCATCAGTGAACTTTCCATGAATGCTGCTCCCTGGCGTACTGTTGATAATACCCTTTACCTTCTGGTTAAACAAAGAATAAAAGCCTCACTTCCAGTGCCGAAAGAAAATTCACTTGGCTCCACCTAAATGCTCCCCATGATGGTTTCCTATCTTCCCGGGTCTCATAAAACTCAAGGTTTGCTTTCAGCGCCAGGCATATTTTACCCTCCCCTGGAGGGAAGATATCTGTAAGGAAATGCAGGTCCATCAGTGAAAGAAGCCCCGCTCTTTATGCTGGTTGGCTCTTAGAAACATCTTGGACATAAGTTTTCAGAGGAGATCCAGACAGATATAAGCAGAATTTTGCAGCTAACCTTTAAAAACAAACTCCCCAAACCTTAGTCCTGTATTTTTAAATCATGTTTGTGTGTCTATATCAAATAATATTTTTCTGAACACATTTCAGCTAGTATGCAACCATCAAATGTCAAGTAACATAAAGCAATCTTACTCTACATTTTGTACAATACTAGTGACTTTGATAAAAGGTTAAAAACAACCATATTTATAACTGGAAATTAGATTTTGCTTTTAGATTTACTTCCCATTGTTCTTTCTAAATGCATAGTTAATACAGTTGGATAAACCTTCTTCCTGTCCTCTGAGCCAGATTAAATTCATTTTGGATTTATAATGATATTTATTAGATTTTTTCCATATTTGCCTCATATAGTATAGTTTTTTAAATATCAGCCATGCCTCAGTATAGACAGAAAAAAATGCATTTTATTTCAGTAATCTTAAAGAAATACAACTGAATACATAACTATATGTGAAGAGGATATGTCAGGTAGCATAAATATAAATATACATCATATATATGCATGTATTTTTATGTATTATACTCATATATATATATATGAATATGAAGGCTTCCCAGGTGACTCAGTGGTAAAGAATTTACCTGCAATGCAGGAGATGAAGGTTTGATCCCTTGGTTGGTAAGATGCCCTGGAGAAGGAAATGGCAACCCAATTCTATTTTCTTGCTTGGGAAATCCCATGGACAAAGAAGCCTGGAGGGTTATATACAGTCCATGGGGTTGCAAAAGCCTCAGATAGGACTGAGTGACTAAATAACAATAGCATATATATAGAGAGAGCAGTTTAATATTAGCTTATAATCCCAATTATATACCATGTGATTTTCATTTTCAATAATGATACTTTTGAGAGGTAGTAGTTATGAAAAGATTTTGAGCTGTGTACCCACAGAGAGCTAAAAGATAGTGGCCATTTCAGTCTTGAAGCCCTGGCCTTATCCACAGGTTCACAGATGGCGTGAGAACTTCCAGGCTTTTCAGTGTTTACCTTTCTCCTTCTCAAGCTGCACAAAAGTTTTATTCAAATTAAAAAGACCTCTCAGTTTGATTGATGCTCACAGCTACAACAACCACTTTCCCAAAATTAAAGCAGCAGAATTCAAGGAACACACTCTACAGTGATAAGGGTTGCCCTTTACATTTCAAAAGATGTGCTACAGTTTGGGTGTCTTAGGCACAGAGGTAGAAGATTTAGCAAAGAACATCAAAAGTGCAGAGAGGAGCCTGGACTTTACACCATGGATTAACTGCAAAAGAGAAGTCCCTTAAGAAACAAGCTGCAGAATGATGTGTGCAAGCTTAATGCCAGTCAATACCAGCTGGAGGAAAGCAGGGGTCTAGGAACAGAGAGAAATTTAAAAATGGTCTGAACAATGAAAGAGCAATACTACACCTACCGCCCCTATTTAGCAAAGTAGAATATGTACTGAAATTGGAAAGGAAAATGCCATCTCTTTAATAGAAGAAAAGCAGGAAATATAAAAATAGAGTGGGATTGCATCTTCAAGAGAAATAGAAATTATAAACAACCATATCCCTTTGGAGAGAAACTGATTGAAAAGATGGGAAAATAAATAATCAATTCAGACACTCAGGACCAAATAAGACATCAGTCTTGTTTGTTTTCATTTACACACTTATAATCAGAATTTAATTAAAACATTAAAATTATTTGTCCATGTATTTTATGAAGGCCTGAATATCCTAAATTGTATATCATAATAGTGCAATTCATTTTAGCAATTCATAATTTATTATTTCTTTTAAAATTTCTATTACAGGCTGCTTTTGTGAGGAATTCTTTGCATTCTCGTTTCAGCTCTAGCCAGGGAGGTATATTGCCTTGTCTGGTTCATCTGGTTAGGGCTGTTTTGGTTTCATGAAGGAAAATATACTGGGTAAAAGATAATTGCATCAGAATTACACTTGACTCTAATCACAGGTGATCAGAACCTTCTGATGCCCTTGCCTTGCTGAGGATCGGGTCTGCTGATCCTGAACCTACTTGCTTTTTAATCCTTTGCTGCTCAGTCTTGCAGTTTGACCTTATTTCTCCAGTTGCCTAACATCTGCATTGAACAATATATATATATATATTTCAACTTGCGGAGCATTTTAAATGGGGAGTGGTGGTTGTGAGATCAATTTAGTTGATCATAACCAGAAAATGAAACTGAATAGACTAGATAGAAAATACAAAAGCCCCTCAGCTATAATAACAGCAAAATATGGTTAGGTAAGCTGTGTATATATTATGAGGTAAATGTATTACTGTTAGTCATGGTCTAAAAACTTTGAAAATCACAACTGTAGAACATTTATCCATGAAACCAGAATGTCAAAAATACCCCCAACAGAATTGTCTTAGGAAGCTTTTTCAATTTATCTGATAACATAATTATTATATTCTATTTCTCTAACACACCCTTTGAAACTGCTTAATTTTTTTGTCATACTGTATGCCCCATATTGGGAATGATAACATTTGCTAAAATGTATTTTTTGGATCACTTAGACATTTTATATTCACAATACCTAAACTCCAAAAATAAAATTAACTGAGACAGATCAATCATTAGATTCTCAAGCAAATGATCTTTGGCAGAAACTCTAACTTCACAGTCTTAAACACTGCTCATCAGCTAACCTTAGCTAATTTCTCTAGTAAGGGACCTCCGCCCTCCCTGGCTCAGCACAGTAGTCAGCCTTCTTCCTGTTGATATGAGTTTGTTGAGATGATTTACTAAGTCCTGATCTCCTCTTCCCATCTCATTTCCTCAGAGACTTTATTCTTATATGCTTTTAAAATCTATTATTATGCTGTTCTTAATGTTTCCATTACAGAAAATTATACGTATATCATAACCATTGATGAATACCAACTTATTTTGGTTCCTTTTCAGAAAAATTTCCAAACTGTGCCATGCTAAACACATTGGTACTTCATAAAAATGTTCATTTCTAACATAAGGTTTTCTAATTTATGAAAGTAAAGATTAAATGCCACTGAATCATCATATAATGATATGGTGTATTTATTTTAATTTTGCACTGAAATATTTATTTTAATACTACTATATAGTAGAAAAATTAAAGTAATAATCATGCTATAATACTTGAAAAATTTTTTCACAAATATTAACAAAGTACATTCAAATAACCCCACAGCTGATCCTCACCTTAAAGAGAGATATCTGCTCTACTATATTAAATTATAAAATAGGGACACTGGAGAAGAGTATCTTGAACAGCCCAGTACAATAAAAATACCATGAACATACATGAGAACTACATTATAAAACTTGAAATGTTAAATTTTCTAGTTTCCACACTAAGTAAAATATATTGCTAGATTTAACACCAACAATTCTACAGTATATTTTATTTAACTCAAAAGACTCATGTCTGACTCTGCAATCCCAAGAATTTTCTAGGCCAGAATCCTGGAGTGGGTAGCCTTTCCCTTCTCCAGGAGATCTTCCCAACCCAGGGATCGAACCCAGGTCTCCCACATTGCAGGTGGATTCTTTACCAGTTAAGCCACAGGGAAGCCCAAGAATACTGGAGTGGGTAGCCTATCCCTTTTCCAGTGGATCTTCCCAAACCAGGAATCAAATCGGGGTCTCCTGCATTGCAGGCAGATTCTTTACCAACTGAGCTATCAGGAAAGTCCAACGATATATTTTATTTAACTCAAAATATTGTCATATCAGCATGTAATCAGTATTAAAATTAATAAGTTTGTGAAATCCAGCAAATCTCTATTCAGACATGTACTAATTTAATTAGTCAAACAGAGGGGAGAGACAAGATGGTGGAGAAGTAGGTGGACATGGAATAGATCTCTCTCCACAGGATACATCTTCAGATGCAGAATATCTTGCAGAGTACCTACTGACAGCTGGCAGGAGTTCCTGACCACTGGAAAGGAATGTACAGATCCATGCAAAACTCAATAGAACAAAGGAAGGAAAGGAAAAAGAGGAGGAAATTTAGTGGGACCAGACCTGCACCTGGGGGCAGGGGAAGCTAGAGCAGGGGTGAATCTCCACTTCAGGGCAATAGATTAGGACAGAGAGGAAAGAAGAGTGAAGAGTGAAGAAGCTGATCAGTGACAGTCTAAATGGAGTGAAAATCACACAGACAATCTGTGCCATAGCCCTATGTACCCTGGACAGGAACACAAGTCCATAGGAATGTGTGGCAGCTAGGAGTTGTAGCATAGGGATTGGAGAACAATCCCAGGGCGAGGACTGCTATTGACTGTAGGGAGATGGCCCATTGGGATGGGAGGGAGGCAAGCACAGTGGGGAATGCCTTTAGAGGAAAGCCAGGAAGCATGGAGGCAGGGTGCTACTGCTAAGTCAAGGGCAGGGGGTGGAGTCATCACTGAAGCCTCTCTCTCCCTGTATGCTGAGGCCAGCAGCTGACCAATAAAGACCTCAGAGAGGGTGGCCCTTTGAGTGCCTGATGCACTGAGCAATAGAGAAGGATCAGAAAAGGAGATCCTTTGGACACCAGCTGCCAGAGCCTAGAAAAAGATTCTAATAGTTCCAAATCTCCTATGTCTGTGGCCGCCGGCTTCCCTGTGCACTTGGCGCCATGAGGGTCTCTGCAATCCAAGATGCTCTGCCACCTCCATACTCAGAACTCACTGGGACAGACCCAAGTCCTGCAGGGAAGCCTCAGAAGAAAACTCTGAGGATGACCCATAAGCAGAGGTGGGGATAAAGCTACAATTGAGCTCCATGGGTTGTGGGGCTAAGGAAGAGTATCGAAAAACTTTCCACCATCTGTGTAAATTACAGATTAAATCCACATGATCTACCAGGTAGACTCTGTCTATGGGATATATAAAAGGACAATGAGAGCTCCCCCCTCCCTGACAACACACACACACACACACAATCCTAGCTCTGGCAATGGAGGCAAGAACACCACATAGGAGTAGGGCCAGATTAGAGTCTTAGCAGGTCCGTTCAGCAGGTCCAGAGACAACACAGTATTAGAGATCACAGTATTAGAGGGGCTCCTAGTAAGGTGGAGGAAGGTTATGAATCACACTGGGGGAAAGGACTCTAACAGCTGAGACCTGAGAAAAATATTTACTTTTATGTTTTATATTTTGATTTGATCTGTAAGTGATTCTAATATTTTTCTTTTTGCTCTGTCTCTGTTGCTGTGGTTGTTGCTTATATTATTACTATATATATTTAAGCCTTTGAGATTTTTTTAAATTAAACTTTTTATTTCCTTTAACTACTTCCACCTCTACATTGGATTTTTGCAGTTCTCTGGGCTTTTTCTTTGCTTGTTTGTTTCCTTTTTTGTTTGTTTTGATTTTCTTCTTGTTCTTTTCTTGGTGTGGCTATTCTTTAGTATATAAAAATCTTTTCATATACTTCTATTTAGCTTTGCTTTCCTATTTTTTCTTTCATTTTTTTCACAATTTTTGTTAGTTTCTTTTGTTTTCTTTGTTTTATTCCTCAGTTGGCTCTTTGCTTTGGTCTTGTTCTCTCTTTTGGTGTTTTTTTTCTAATTGGTTGATATTATTTTTGGTTTCCTATATTTGCAGGGTCACTCCCTTGTACCTTGCTTTCTTAGGATTGTTTTGGTTTTGGTTTTGTTTGTGTGTGTGGGTCTGTGTATGTTCCTTTGTTTTATTTCTACTTGTCTGATTTTGCATTTATCATTTGTCTGGAGTTCATTTGTTTTTCTAGATTTTTTTGTTTGTTTGTTTTTTGTACGTTCATTTTAATCCCCTTTATTGTCATAACAAATGGCTTGTGGGATCTTGATTCCCCAATGAGATATTGGGCCTGAGTCTCTGGGATGGGAGCACTTAGTCCAGGACACTAGACTTCCAAAGAACTCCTGAGCCCAGGGAGTATTAATTAGTGAGAACTCCCATGAAGGCCTCCACTCGTGCCTAAGACCTGGGACCATCCAACTTCTGACAGCATATAACATGGGACACCACACCCAAACAACAAGCAAGCTAAGAACACAAACCAAATCATCAGCAGATGGGCTGCCCTCAGACACCCTGAAAACATCACCTCACATAGTCCTGCCCATTGGAGGGAGAAAAAAAAAAATCTCACCTCCTCCCACCAGTAGGCAGGCACAAGTCCCTCTCAATATGAAGCATACAAAAACCACTGGGCCAACCTCATCCACTGACAGCAAAGACCAAAACCAAAAGAAAATATGACCCTATAACCTGGGGAAAGGAGACCTCAAACACAGTAAGATAGGTAAAATGAAAAGACAAAGAAATATTGTGCAAATGAAGGAACAAGTTAAAAACTCACAAGACCAAATAAACAAAGAGGAAATAGGCAAACTACTTGAAAAAGAACTCATAATAATGTAGTAAAAAAAATCCAAAATCTTGAAAATAAAATGGAGAAAATGCAAGAATCATTCAACACCTTTTAACACGGACCCAGAAGAAGAAAAGAATAAATAAACAAATGAGCTACACAATCACTGAAATTAAAAATAGAAGGAATCAGTAGCAGAATAACTGAGGCAGAATGGACAAGTGAGCTGGATGATAGAATGGTGGGAATAACTGCTGAAGAACAGAATAAAGACAAAAGAATGAAAAGAATTGAGGATAGTCTCAGAGACTTCTGGTTCAATATTAAATGCACCAGGATTTGACTTCTAGGTGTCTCAGAAGAAACAGAGAAAAAAAGGATCTGAGAAAATATTTGAGGACATTATGGTCAAAAACTTCCCTATATTGGGAAAGAAAATAATCAAATACAAGAAGCACAGAGAGTCCCACACAGGATTAATCCAAGGAGAAACATGCTAAGACACATATTAATCAAACTAACAAAAATCAAATACAAAGAAAAAATATTAAAAGCAATAAGAGAAAAGCAACAAGTAACATACAAGGGAAACCTCATATGGTTAACAGCTTATCTTTCAAGAGAAACTCTCCAGGCCAGAGGGAATGACAGGATATATTTAAAGTGATGAAAGGAAAAATCTACAACCAAGGAAAGGATCTCATTCAAAACTGGTGGAGAAATAAAAAAAGATTTATAGACAAAAGTTAAGAGAATTTAGCATCACCAAACCAGCTTTATAACAAATGAAGGATGATAAGGGAATATTATGGGCACCTATATGCCAATAAAATGGACAAACTGGAAGAAATGGACAGATTCTTAGAAAACTTTAACCTTCAAGTCTGAGCCAGGAAGAAATGGAAGTTGTGAACTAGACAATCATAAGCACTGAAATTGAAACTGTAAAAAAAAATCTCCCAAAATACAAAAGCCCAGGGCCAGATGACTTCACAGTAAGATTCTATCAAATGTTCATAGAATAGCTAATGCCTATTCTAAGTGCTGCACTCAATATGCCAGCAAATTTGGAAAACTCATCAGTGGCTACAGGACTGGAAAAGGTCAGTTTTCATTCCAATCCCAAAGAAAGGCGATGCCAAATAATGCTCAAACTACTACACAGTTGCACTCATCTCACATGCTAGTAAAGTCATGCTCAAAATTCTCCAAGCTGGGCTTCAGCAATACATGAACCGTGAACTTTGAGATGTTCAAGCTGGTTTTCAAAAAGGCAGAAGCACCAGAGATCAAATTGCCAGCATCAACTGAATCACTGAAAAAGCAAGATAGTTCCAGAAAAACATCTATTTCTGCTTTATTGACTACACCAATGCCTTTGACTGTGTGGATCACAATAAACTGTGGAAAATTCTGAAAGAGATGGGAATACCAGACCACCTGACCTGCCTCTTGAGAAACCTATATGCTGGTCAGGAAGCAACAGTTAGAACTGGACATGGAACAACAGACTGGTTCCAAATAGGAAAAGGAGTACGTCAGGGCTGTATATTGTCACCCTGCTTATTTAACTTCTATACAGAGTACATCATGAGAAACACTGGGCTGGAAGAAGCACAAGCTGGAATCAAGATTGCCAGGAGAAATATCAATAACCTCAGATATGCAGATGACACCACCCTTATGGCAGAAAGTGAAGAGGAACTAAAAAGCCTGTTGATGAAAGTGAAAGAGGAGAGTGAAAAAGTTGGCTTAAAGCTCAACATTCAGAAAACAAAGATCATGGCATCTGGTCCCATCACTTCATGTCAAATAGATGGGGAAACAGTGGAAACAGTGTCAGACTTTACTTTTTTGGGCTCCAAAAGCACAGAGGATGCTGATTGCAGCCATGAAATTAAAAGACGCTTACTCCTTGGAAGGAAACTTATGACCAATCTAGATAGCATATTAAAAAGCAGAGACATTACTTTACCAACAAAGGTCCTTTTGGTCAAAACTATGGTTTTTCCAGTGGTCATGTATGGATGTGAGAGTTGGACTGTGAAGAAAGCTGATCACCGAAGAATTGATGCTTTTGAACTGTGGTGTTGGAGAATACTCTTGAGAGTCCCTTGGACTGCAAGGAGATCCAACCAGTCCATTCTAAAGGAGATCAATCCTGGGTGTTCACTGGAAGGACTGATGCTAAAGCTGCAGCTCCAATACTTTGGCCACCTCATGTGAAGAGTTGACTCACTGGAAAAGACTCTGATGCTGGGAGGGATTGGGGGCAGGAGGAGAAGGGGACGACAGAGGATGAGATGGCTGGATGGCATCACTGACTCAATGGACATGAGCTTGAGTGCACTCTGGGAGTTGGTGATGGACAGGGAGGCCTGGCATGCTGTGATTCATGGGGTCGCAAGGAGTCGTACACCACTGAGAGACTGAATTGAACTGATTCTTCTTAAACTCTTCCAAAAATTGCAGGAGAAGGAACACTCCCCAACTTATTTTACGAGGTCACCATCACCCTGATAACCAAAACAGACAAAGACATCACACACACACACACACACATACACAGAAAATTAGAAGAAGGAAATGGCAACCCGTACCTGTATTCTTGCCTGAAGAATCCAATGGACAGAGGAACCTGGCAAGCTATAGTCCACAGGGTCACAGAGTTGGACACGACTGAAGTGACTGACCGTGCACACTAGGAGCTCTAAGATGTTTCAGAACGTTGCATGATGACTAATTTTAGGGTCTTTTTTGTTGCTTTATTTAAAAAAATAAATATTCTTCAAATTATTAACAAAAAAAGAAAATTGAAGGCAATATCAGAGATGAACATAGTTTCAAAAATCCTAAACAAAATTCTAGCAAACAGAATCCAACAATACATTAAAAGGATCATAACGCGTGACCAAGCCAGATTTATCCAAGGGATGGAAGGATTCTTTGGACTTCCCTGGTAGCTCAGCTGGTAAAGAATCCACGTGCAACGCAGGAGACCCTGGTTTGATTCCTGGAAACAGAAGATCCCCTGGAGAAAGGATAGGCTATTCATTCCAGTATTCTTGCACTTCCCTGGTGGCTCAATGAATCTGCCTGCAATGTGGGAGACAGGGGTTTGATCCCTGGGTTGGGAAGATCCCCTGGAGGAGGGCATGGCATCTTACTCTAGTATTCTTGCCTGGAGAATACCTATGGACAGAGGAGCCTGGTGGGCTACAGTTTCTGTGGTCACAAAGAGTTGGATAAGACTGATTGACTAAGTACAGCACAGCACAGCAAGGATTCTTCAATATATGCAAATCAATCAACGTGATAAACATATTAACAAATTAAAGTATAAAATCGTATGATAATCTCCATAAATTCAGAAATAGCTTTTGATAAAATTCAGCACACATTTATGATAAAAACTCTCCAGAAAATTGGCATAGAACGAATCTATCTCAACACAATAAAGGCTGTATATGATAAATCACAGCAAGCATTATTCTCAATGGTGAAAACCTGAAAGCATTTCTTCTAAGATCAGGAACAAAACAAGTGTGTGCACTCTTGCTATTATTATTCAACACATTTTTGGAAATCATAGCCATAGCAATCAGAGAAGAAAAAGAAATAAAAGGAATTCAGATTGGAAAAGCAGATGACATGATACTATACATAGAAAACCCTAAAGATACTATCAGAAAATTACTAGAGCTAATTACTGAATTTACTAAAGTTTCAGGATACAAAATCAATACACAGAAATCCCATGCATTCCTATACAATAGCAATGAAAAATCAGAAAGAGAAATTAAAGAATCAATCCCATTCACCACTGAAATGAAAAGAATAAAATACCAATGAATAAACCTACTTAAGGAGACAAAAGAGCTATAATCAGAAAACTATAAGACACTGATGAAAGAAATCAAAGATGACATAAACCAATGGAGAGATATACCATGTTCTTGGATCAAAAGAATCTGTATTGTGAAAATGAATATACTACCCAAAGAAATCTACAGATTCAATGCAATCCCTATCAAATTACCAATGGCATTTTTCACAGAACTAGAACAAAATTTTTCATAATTCATATGGAAACATAAAACACCCTAAATAGCTAAAATAACCTTGAGAAAGAATAATGGATTTTTAAGAATCAACTATCCTGACTTCAGACTATACTACAAAGCTACAGTCTTCAAGACAGTGTGAGGCTGGTACATAAACAGAAATATAGACCAACAAAACAAAATAGAAAGCCCAGAGATAAACCCATGCACAAATAGGCACCTTATCTTTGAGAAAGGAGACAAGAATATACAATGGAGAAAATACAGTCCCTTCAGTAAGTGGTGCTGGGAAAATTTGAAAGCTACATGTAAAAAAAAATGAAGCTAGAACACTTTATAAGACCATACATAAAGATAAATCCAAAATGGATAAAAGGCCTAAATGTAAGACCAGAAACTATAAACTTCTTCGAGGAAAACATAGGTGGTACACTCTTTGACATAAATCACAGCAAGATCCTCTATGACCTTATGTCCTAGAGTAATAGAAATAAAAACAAAGATAAGCAACTTGGACCTAACAAAACTTTAAACATTTTGCACAGAAAGGAAGCCATAAACAAGGTGAAAAGGCAATCCTCAAAATGAGATAAAATACTAGGAAATGAAAAACTGACAAAGGATTAATCTCCAAAATATATAAGCAGCTCAGGTAGCTCAATATCAGAAAAACAAACAACTCTATCAAAAAATGGGCAGAAGATCACAAAGACATTTCTGCAAAGAAGACATACAGATGGCTAATAAACACATGAAAAACACTCAACATCACTTATTATTAGAGAAATGCAAAACTACAATGAGGAATCACCTTACACCAGTCAGAATGGCCATCATCAAAAGTTCTACAAACAAATGCTGGAGAGGATGTGGAGAAAATGCAACTCTCTTGCACTGCTGGTGGGAATGTAAATTGATATAGCTACTATGGAGATTTCTTTAAAAACTAGGGATAAAACTACCATGTGATACAGAAATCCCACTACTGGGCATATGCCCCAAGAAAACCATAACTGAAAAAGACACATGTACCCGAGTATTCATTGCAGCAATATTTACAATAGCCAGGACATGGAAGCAACCTAGATATCCATCAACAGATGAATGGATAAAGAAGTTGTGGCACATATATACAATGGAATATTGCTTAGCCATAAAATGAATGAATTTGAGTCAATTCTAGTGAGGTCGATAAACCTAAAGTCTCTTATACAGAGTGAAGAAAGTCAAAAAGAGGAAAACAAATTTCGTGTATTAACACATATAATGGAATCTAGAAAAATGGTACTGATGAACCTATTTTCAGGTCAAGAATAGAGACTCAGACATAAATAAAAGATTCACGGACAAAGTGGGGGCAGGAGAGGATGGGACGAATTGAGAGAACAGAATTGAAATATATACATTACCATATGTAAAATAGATAGCTAATGGGAAATTGCTATATAACACATGGAGCTCAAACTGGTGCTGTGACAACCGAGAGGGGTGGGATGGAGTGAGAGGTGGGAAGGAGGGAACATATGTATATATACCTATAACCAATTCTCATTGTTTTAGGGGAGAAATCAACACAACATTATAAAGCAATTATCTTCAAATCAGAAATAAATAAATATTTAAAAGATTAGTCAAGCAACCATGCATAGCTAGTGACTACTATACTATAGAAGCTACAGATCTATAAGGTGACTATGTGTTTTGATTTATAGGAATATTTACCATAAAGTTCTTATAAACCAGTTATTCTTAATGGATGCATCTATTTAAATTGGTGGCTGGATTATAGTAATCTGTGTCTACAACAGAAATATAATAACACCTTTCTGAAATCATAAGACAAACAATGTACCTAATGGATACATTATTTCTCAATTAAAATGTATTCTTCACATAATTTATAACATTTTTATTTTTTCATGATTTACAAAAAGCAAGACCATTCAGTTATTTCAGTAGCCTAGCAAGTTAACAACTACAGAGTAAATAGTAACCTCTTTCCTGAATTTCAAATGTGGCCTAATTGCTTTAAAAAATTGTTTTACATATAAATTTGCATAGTTTTTTTGTAAAACATATGTGTAGAATGAGATATAAATAGCATGATTAAAGAAATATATAAAGAATTTACTGATACTTGCAAAATCCAATACAGAAGAATAAAAGAAAAGATTAGATCATTTTTATTTAGAGACAAATTTTATTTAAACAATCTTTCTATGTTATAGTATATTATGACAGAGTTTTATAAACAGCTATAATGAAAAATCTTTTTTCATATATTAGTGAAAGTGTTATCTTTAAATAAATAATTCATGGAAGTTTAAGGATATGGATATCTAAAACAGCTAAATACTTAGAATTCAAAAGAAATAAACCTAACCAGTTTTGTTTGTAAACAGTCATACAGCTAAATTTTTGGATAGTGTTTTAAAAACATGCTTTCTGTTTGAGGTTAATAATATACTATAACTAAATAACTCAAGTTAACCTTAATTTCCCTGGTAGCTCAGTCGGTAAAGAATCTGTCTGCTGTGCAGGAGACTGGAGTTCAATCCCTGGGTTGGGAAGATCCCCTCGAGAAGGAAATGGCAAACCACTCCAGTACACTTGCCTGGAAAATCCCTTGGACACAGAAGTCTGGTGGGCTGCAGTCCATGGGTTGCAGAGTCTGGCATGACTGAGTGACTAAAATTTTAGAAAATTAATATATATCATACCTCTATGAAAAATTTTACATATAGATTTATTAATAAAATATAAAAAAAGTATATCACTATAAAAATTTGCAGATAATGTTGAGGCATTTTATAATTCTTTACTAGGAAAGTGAAATTTAAATATTTAAACTATAGCATTTGTTGCTGAATTAGTGACATTTTTGGATAGCAAGTAATTTTATGACTGATTTAAAGTATATTATCATTTCAATTTGTATGAAAATTTATCTTATTCTATACCTTGATTATGATTATTTCTTGCCTTTGTTTGCCTGGACAATACAATAAGAAGACCCATCTCTTCATCTGGCAGAAGATATTACTTTTTCATCTTCTTTTTACCCTAGTAGCACTCAGTTTCAATAGCTTCATTACTTTTAGACTTTGTTCTATTTTATTGTTCTTTTATCATATGCTTTTTTAGATGCCTATTAATCTCAACTAAAAGTCTTAAATTTCAAGAAAAGGATCAACATTTTCACAAAATACTAAGAAAGTTAAAATATTTGTATTTTAAAAGTTGACTTTGATTTTTCATTCCAATAACACTAAAGAATTATTTTATTTAGATGTTTCTTTTTTAAGGCATACTCTATTCATAGAAGATTGTTTCAGCATCACCTAACTCCAGTCAATTTGAAGTTGCAACTAAGATGAAAACCTTGAGGGTAAATGAGAGTGCTTTATCCTGTTGTACTTAAAAGAAATGCAATATTTTGATAAGATCCATAAAGTCCTAAACAAAAGTAAAGTAACTACTAATCTAGCCATCTTCATCACTACTCAACAGAGTGGAGAAACACATTTTTTTTTTTTTTACAGCATTGGCCTTGTTTGTCCTCTGCCATGTTTTTCATTATACTAGCAATGAAGTAGATAACTATTTTCAAATAGAGTCCCCATTTAAAAAACAATATTTTTTCATGATTTCAAAAAAAAGGATCAGATTCCAGATTCTTTTAATTAAGAATGTCTCTAACTTCAACAGAGTTAACATTTCCAAAATGAATTCAACACATTTCACAAATGCATTTATTTTTAGCAAATGAGCATCAGCTATACATTTGCAGTACATTTCTAGTACGAATTTTAAATTGCCCAATAAGCAATCCCCAAAGTTTAGTTACAAATGTTTTTAGTAAAAGGCAGCATTGGTGGATAAGGCATGTAATAAAGAGCCTGTTTTAAATACATAAATTTGGCTTATCTTGCAGGCAGGATGAAGAGGCAGTTCTATTCATTTATAACTATATCCACCTGCATGAAGATAAAACTGTAAGTTTTCCAACCAGTCATTCCAATACAATTATTCAAATTAGAACATCATAATAATTCTAAAGTGTTCATGGTAATGAGACTATGTCTGTTCATAGAAATTAAAGGTTAATATGTAACATTTATATATGTGATCAGTCTTCTTATATATTTATCTTCTAAGAAAATCTAAGGCAGTCTATTATTTATTTAAAATACAGTACTTAAGACAGATTCCACCCAAAAAACCAAGACCAAAACAAAGAGAGGCAAATAAAGCAAAGCAGTAGATACTACTAGGAGAATATACAGATACATAAGTGAACAGGGAATTTGACTTAGATTTTTAGGAACCAAGGCAAAGCAGAGTTAGATTAGGTAATTTTCATTTTGCCATAATAAGATACATAAAATCTGTCTATAGAAATAAACTGTTTCTTGGGAATAATATCATAAGAGATTTCTATTTACCTTAGTAGCATCTAATCTCAATAGCTTCTTTACTTTTAAACTTTATTCTATTTTATTGTTCTTTTATCATATGCTTTTTTAGATGCCTATTAATTAGATGTGTGTAAATAATGGCAAGTCTGGGCAATATTTTAAATAGAGTATGAGGTGACCATGTGGTAAGGAATCCACCTGCCAGTGCAGGAGACACAAGAGAGGTGAGTTCAACCCATGAGTCAGGAAGATTCCTTGGAGAAGGAAATGGCAACCCACTCTAGAATTCTTGCCTGGAAAATTCCATGGGCAAAGGAGACTGGCGGGCTACAGTCCATTGGGTTGCAGAGTCAGACACGACTGAACGACTGAGCATGCACATTAAAATCAGACCTGGAGATAACGTTGAAATAATTCTAAGGTTACAAGCAGCAAACACTCCACTAAATCATGCCTCAGTGAAGGCATTTCTGTGCTGAGATGATATGGTACAGGCACACTTTAGTAAGACAGCAGATGGGCAACTCAAACACTGGAGGGCAATTTGCTGTTTATCTGCATAGCACAGCATTTGTGACATAAACAGCATACATTTTATTTTTAAAAGATGCATGTGAGAGTTTTTTGTTTGTTTTATTTATATTAGATTTTTTAGTATGTGAGAAAAATCACAGAAATGTTGAAAAGTGAAGAAAGTTTTTTTATATTTAAATATTTTGGGGTATGATTTTTAAACATAAAAGTTTTACTATATCGTCATTTTTATTATAAAAATTATATATATTATAGAAATGATATATATGTGTATATGTATTGTGGAAATGTTAGAAATTACAAGCAATAAAAAGAAAATTAAAAGTTAAATATAGTTATATCACCTAGCAATAATCATTGCTAATTTTTTAGAATATCTTCTTGACACTTCTATAGTTATAGGATTATTTATCCTAATGAACTTTATCATATACTCTTATGAATTTTAATTCACAGATTGTCATTCAAGTGGAGAGATGAGATTTCTCCCTTGTGTTGTCACTTCCAACTTAACAAAATTTTCACACATTCAGTCTTTCAAAGCTGTACTAAATCAACCATCTCTCTGTCAACATCTGCCTGCCTCTGACTGCAGGATAGCCTGGAGTCAACTGAGAATAAACATTGCTCCCTTCTGAGAAGGCAATGCATTTACTGGTCCCCACAAAGAAAGCAAGGATGATAAGGAGACACCTCAAGGCAGCATTGATGACATTTTTTTTGCCTAAGAGATACTCTCCATTTCCACAACATCCTAGATTAAAAAGCTTTTCCCTGAATATTTATGATATAAAGCTGATAATCATAACTAGCTTTCAGCAGCAAGAAATCTGAATATTTATTGATAGATGTAGTGAAAAAATGGACTCTATTTAGTCAGTATACATTATGGGACATGAAATGACAAGGAAGTGTCAGTGGCAAGGCCACTAGTGAGCCCCTGGACCATGGCCAAGGCTCCGGTGCTGAAATGATGTTCTCCCTATCTCAGGCCCCAGGTGGGATGTGCTGAAGATGTGGAGTGGCAGGCATCCGGGTGGCAGCTGTATAACAGACAAGAGCAGGGTGGCTGCAAGCCCAGCAGGCAGAACAAATGCCTAAGGATGTGCAGAAGCACAGTCCAGAGCCACGCAACACAGCTGCCAGTTGGAAGAACAGGAAGGGTCCATCTGAGATAAGCATCAATGATGGAGTGACTCTTTTCGCAGAAAAAGGTAGGGTAACCATCAGATTGAAAAGCAGGGTCAGACTCCTGCTAATGAATCATGGGCTTGCAAAGGAGATGAATTTGTTTTAACCAGTAGGCATATTTAGTAATTATTTTCAGCCTCAGTTTCTTTTTCTGAATGAACCAACACGTCTTATCTGAGAGGAAAACAAAACAGGAGTTTAGAGTCTAGCTGAGTGTGGAATCAGTGGGCTGGTTATTCATGGGAGGCTCTGAACAGAGGCTTCTGAGCTTTTGTCTTAGGGTGGAAGAAGGAAGAAAGAGATTTGTGACAAACACCGGTGAAAGATAGCAGATGTTGGCATTGATGAGGGACGGGGGCTGGTTTTGAGTGGCTCTGGAGCAGTGGTTGTGAAGAATAATGAATGAGGGACTGTGTTCATGTGAGGCTGTGGCTACAAGCACTGGGAACCCAGGCCCTGGCAACCTAGCTCATCACAGTGAGAGCAGACCATGAGACCTCTCTCTCCTCTCTGCAAACTGACCCAGCTGGCATACGGGGTATTCACTATTATAGCCTCCAGTTGCTATTGTTCTTCAGTCACTCAATCGTGTCCAACTCAAATGGACTGCAGCACAATAGGCTTGTCTGTCCTTCACTATCTCCCTGAATTTGCTCAAACTCATGTCCGTTAAGCCAATGATGGCATCCAACCACCTCATCCTCAGTCGCCCCCTTCTCCTCCTGCCCTCAATCCTTCCCAGTGTCAGGGTCTTTTCCTGTGAGTTGGATCTTCACATCAGGTGGCCAAAGTGTTGGAGCTTCAGCTTCAGCATCAGTTGTTGCAACAAATATTCAGGGTTGATTTCCTTTGGGACTGACTGGTTTGATCTCCGTGCTGTCCAAGGGGTTCTCAAGAGTCTTCTCCAGCACCACAGTTCAAAAGCATAAGTTCACTCAGCCTTCTTTATGGTCCAACTCTCACATCTATACATGACTACTGGAAAAACCGTAGCTTTGACTATGGACTTTTGTTGGCAAAGTGATGTCTCTGCTTTTTAATATACTCTCTAAGTTTATCATAGCTTTTCTTCCAAGGAGCAAACATCTTAATTTCAAGGCTGCGGTTACCATCCACAGTGATTTTGGAGCCCAAAATAAAGTCTGTTTCCATTGTCTCCCCATCTATTTGCTGTGAAGTGATGGGACCGGATGCCATGATCTTCATTTTTTGAATGTTGAGTTTCAAGCCAGTTTTTTCACTCTCTTCTTTCACCTTCATCAAGAGGCTTTTTACTTCCTCTTCAATTTCTGACATTATAGTGGTATCATTTGCATATCTGAGGTTATTGATACTTCTCCCAGCAACCTTGATTCCAGCTTGGAATTCATCCAGCCCAGCATTTTGCATGATGTACACTGCATATAAGTTAAATAAGCAGGGTGACAACATACACCCTTGATGTACTCCTTTCCCAATTTGGAACCGGTCTTTGTTTCAGGTCTGGTTCTAACTGTTGCTTCTTAACGAGCATACAGATTTCTCAGAAGGTAGGTAAGGTGGTCTGGTATTCCATCTCTTTAAGATTTTCCACAGTTTGTTGTGATCCACACAATCAAAGGCTTTAGCATAGTCAATGAAGCAGAAGTAGATGGGTCACTAAGACCTTTTTTGTACAGTTCTTTTGTGTATCCTTGCCCATCTCTTCTTAATACCTTCTGCTCTGTCAGGTCCATACCATTTCTGTCCTTTATTGTGCCCATCTTTGCACGTAACGTTGCTTAGTATCTCTAATTTTCTTGATGAGATCTCTAGTCTTTCCCATTCTATTGTTTTCCTCTATTTCTTTGCATTGTTCACTTAAGAAGATTTATCTTTCCTTGCTATTCTTTGGAACTCTTCATTCAGATGGGTATATCTTTCCTTTTCTCCTTTGCCTTTTGCTTCTCTTCTTTTCTCAGCCATTCGTAAACCTCCTCAAGCAGCCATTTTGCCTTACTGCGCTTATTTTTCTTGGGTATGGCTTTGTTCACTGCCTCTTTTACAATGGTATGAACCACTTTCCATTGCAGGGGAAATAAAGATTTCCATGGAAAGCATCATTGGTGGCTTTGATGAACATGAATAACCTTCCAGACTCAGAAAAACTAGGAAGATTTTGAAAGGAGGTTGAGATGCTTTGTGAATGGGGTTTGCTGGAAGAAATATCCTAATTTAGGCATTAACGTGACTGTGATCTCACTTGCCCCCATAGAATGGTGAGGTCTAAAGCATTCAACTTACATGTAAAAATTCATATGCTTCAGATGCTTTTGGGTCATCTGTCTGTCTTCTTTGGAGAAATGTCTGTTTAGATATTCTGCCCATTTTTTGGTTGGAATGTTTGTATTTTTTGAGCTGCATAAGCTTTTTGTATATTTTGGAGATTAATCTCCTGGTGGCCCCTTAGTTTGCAAATGTTTTCTCCCATTCTGTGGGTTGCCTTTTCATTTTCTTTATAGTTTCCTTTACTGTACAAAAGCCTTTAAGTTTAATTAGGTCCCATTTGTTTAACATTACTAATTACTGGAGAAATCCAAATCAATACTACAATGAGGTATCCCCTCACACAAATCAGAATGGCCATCATGAAAAAATCTGCAAGCAATAGGACTGTAAATTATTGAAGCCACTATGGAAATGGAATGGAAGTTCCTTAAAAAACCAAATAAAGAATATCTTATGATCCAGCAATCCCACTCCTGGGCATATATCCAGAGAAAACCATAATTCAAAAAGATAAACGCACACTGGTGTTCTCTGCAGCACTTTTTACAATAGCCAAACATAGAAGCAACCTAAATGTCCATCAACAGATGAATGAATAAAGAATACATTGTGTATATATATATATATATATATAATGGTGTATTGCTGCTGCTGCTAAATCGCTTCATTTCAGTCGTGTCTGACGCTATGCAACCCCATAGACGTCAGCCCACCAGGCTCCCCCATCCCTGGGATTCTCCAGGCAAGAACACTGGAGTGGGTTGCCATTTCCTTCTCCAATGCATGAAAGTGAAAAGTGAAAGTGAAGTCGCTCAGTCGTGTCCGACTCTTCGCGACCCCATGGACTGCAGCCTACCAGGCTCCTCTGTCCATGGGATTTTCCAGGCAAGAGTACTGGAGTGGGGTGCCATCACCTTCTCCAATAATGGTATATTACTCAGCCATAAAAAATAATGAAATAATTCCATTTGCAACAACAAGGATGGACCTGAAGATTATCATAATAAGTGAAGTAAGTCAGAAAGACAAATATTATATGATATCACTTTTATGTGGAATGTAATAAAAATGATACAAATGAACTTTTTTATAAAACAGAAATAAATTTATAGATCACAAATCAAATTTATTGTTACCAAAGGGGAAATGTGAAGGAAAACGATGAATTAGGATTTGGGGATTAACATATACACACTACAGGTGGCACCGGTGGTACAGAACTTGCCTGCCAATGCAGGAGAAATGAGACGTGGGTTCAATCCCTGGAGGAGGAAATGGCAACCCATTCCAGTATTCTTGCCTGGAGAATCCCCTGGACAGAGGACCTGGAAGTCTACAGTCCATAGAGTTGGTGAGAGTTGGACACAACTGAAGCAATTTAGCATGTATATAAACTAGGTTAACTAATAAGGACCTACTATATTGCACAGGGGACTCTATTCAGTATTCTGTAATAAACTATATAGGAAATGAATAAGAAAAAGAATGGATATATATACATAAATGTAACTGACTTCATTGTACATCTGAAACTAACACAACATTGTAAATCAACTATACTCCAATAAATTTTTTTTAAAAATCCACATACTTGTTCCAGGTCATACTTGTTCTGAGCTATTAATTATACACAGTAGATTCAGTTCAGTTCAGTTCAGTCGCTCAGTCGTGTCCGACTCTCCGCGACCCCATGAATCACAGCATGCCAGGCCTCCCTGTCCATCACCAACTCCCGGAGTTCACTCAAACTCATGTCCACAGAGTCGGTGATGCCATCCAGCCGTCTCATTCTCTGTCATCCCCTTCTCCTCCTGCCCCCAATCCTTCCCAGCATCAGAGTCTTTTCCAGTGAGTCAACTCGTCGCATGAGGTGGCCACCTCATGCGACACAGTAGATGATAGGGCCCAAATCAGGTCCTGGAATCAAAAGTTACTATTTTCCAAGAAGCACTGTGAGGAACTTTATGTGCCTTTTCTTTTTAATCTTCAAAAGCCACTTTACAAATTATTAAGTAAAAACTACTAATGTCTCTGATATAAATTTCAAGGAGGTAATAATCTACCCAGCATAGCACAGCATAACACAGTTGTAAGTAATAGAGTTGAAACAATAAGAGAGTTCCCAATCAGAGGTTTTCCTGTTTTCTGGGAGGGATTTTTTGCTTTATAATTTTTTTTTTTCTGAATAGACTTGTAATTCTCAAATGGAAGTGGGAGGAGAGGTAAGCGGGGACGTAATTAGAATTTGGGTCAGCATAGCTTGAGAACGCATAACCAACACATCTGTTACTTTCATTAGACACATTTTAGAAAATAAAGCTTTGTTGTTTTTTAAAGATGCAAACAGAAACAGGCCCAGAGACATAGAAAACAAATTATGCTGTTCACATAAAACTAATAGCATTGTAAATCAACTATAATTCGATAAAAGTAAATAAATAAAATAAAACTATATTCACCCCAAAAAGTAAAGTTTGATACAAATGCCCTTGACTGGTGGGGATATTGAAGGACAGACTGAGAATTATCACAGCATTATATGGCTGGTGAATTCCTACATTTCCCCATGCTAACCTATCATGGGATCTGGCTTAGAGAGCAGATCAATGAGAACATTAAAATGTTCATTTTTATTTCTCTTTGAGTACTGGGATAATGGGCAATTTTTATTTTCCCAATTTTCCACAATAAACTTGCATTTTTCCTAATCATAGAAACAGTTATTAAATGCAGATTCAACTTTTTAATCTAGTACCTTCACTATAATTGGAAATTATTTTTGATTGAATAGTCATAGTGAAAAGGTAGTTAACAGAAGTATATATGGGTAATTATATAAACATGTCTATAAGAAAAACAATGAAGGAAAATACTGTAAGTTCCAATTCAATTTGATTGTCCTTTAAAAACTGCTTCCATTACCCAAATCTAGGTAATAGTAAGCCATCTAAACAATGGTTTTCTTGCAGCTGTATCAACTGTCTGGATGCTTTTTAAATTGATATTCAGTAAATATTTATTAAATAAGTAATGCCATGGAAAATATATCAACGAATAAACTACTTATTGCTTTAAGGGACAGAGAAAAAAGAGAAGGGTAAGGGGCTATATCTGCCACCGAGGGGAAAATCAGTTACCTGTGCTGTAGCTGTTGCTGCTAAGTCGCTTCGGTCGTGTCTGACTCTGTGCGACCCTATAGATGGCAGCCCACCAGGCTCCCCCATTCATGGGATTCTCCAGGCAAGAACACTGGAGTGAGTGCATCTCCAATGCATGAAAGTGAAAAATGAAAGTGAAGTCGCTCAGTGTCCGACTCTTTGCGACACCATGGACTGCAGCCCACCAGGCTCCTCCGTCCATGGGATTTTCCAGGCAAGAGTACTGGAGTGGGGTGCCATTGTTACCTGTGGTGTATATTAAACCCATAAACCTGCATGAAAATTTTACACCATGTGCTATTAACCTTCCCTAGATTCAGATAAGCCAGTGGTTGAAACGGGAAACATGGTTGAAAGTCTCTCTGATAGGGAGGCACTCACTGTTCCTGTCCATGTGTGTGATTCTCTCAGTGTGTAGGCTTGGAGAATAGTAGAGAAGCACTAGCCCAGATGCTGTGCAGAGCTGTCCAAAAGTGTCACACTGAAAACATGAGAGAGGTAGATTATTGGCCAACTTTTTGTTCTGTTTTGCTTTGCTTTCACTTCTCAAAGGAAGCACTTCACTCCACCTTTAAGCCCCTAAACAAACAAACACAATGGCCAAATGATATTGGATGCTGGAAGGTAAAATTTTTCTCACTGTAATAAGATGGTGATTGCTTCGGCCTTGGCCCTTATATGCTGGGGTAGCAAAGCATCAGTTATAGAGACCCTGAGGAAGGCTGGTGAGACAGAACTCCATGTTTCTGGCAAAGGTGAATGGGCCTCAATGAATGGTTAAAGTACCAGAATTTAAAATAACACTGCCAAATCTGGATTCCTAAGTGCCATGTAGAATAAGATTTCAATCTTTTTTATAGGACCCAACTGGATTCAATTGTTTAAGAATATTAACAAATTAAGATAGAGTATTAGATATCCTATGAGCTATGCAAATATAGGTGCTCTTAATCAACCACTTTCATTGAGGCGTGCAGTTGGAATACTTTTGAAATTGACATTTGCCTTACTTTTCTAAGTTAAAATAAGTATTTTTTTAGGTAGAGTCTATCTTTGTAGCGAATTACAGTGTATCTTTTTCTTTCCCTTTCGTCCAGTAATCAGAATGACCTCAGAACTCTCATTAGAAATATTTCCTAGATTATTTCCTTTAGTGGCTACTGAGTATACAATGAAAGCACTGTTCAAACTATTAAGAAGGAAAAGGCAAATTTTCTTAGTCGTTTCTACCTTATCTCACTTTCATTACACACTTCAGTCTTACCCAAGAGTACTTACTTACATTGACTTACACTCTAAACCAGAGGAGGTCAATAAATGAAAAGCAGAAACAAGGTAGGCATGCATAGTGGAAGGAAACAAAAGCATTAAACAGTTTACTAGAAAAAAGAAAGTGGGTTGCAGTTTATCTATTTAGGGTTCCAAGAAAGAAAATACATTATTTTGAGACTCATTTATAAAGGATTTGCCTCTCCCTGGACACCTCACCCTACCTCCCTTCATAAGTCACATGCTGTCTAGACCAGATTCAAGGTTCACTCTGAAAAGATTACATTCACAGGGTCACTGGGAGTGAAGGCAGGGGCAGGAGCCTTCAGCCTGGAGAATAGAGCTTTGATTTATGTTGGCTTGCAAATTTAAGTTCTGACCGGGACTTTTCTACCTTTCCAATCCAAAAAGCAAGAACAACAACAACAAAGAAAAACAACCTGTAGTATAATATAAATGAGTACAATAACTTATAATAAGGGCAACCTACCTAAATAGGACTTTATATGGTTACAGATAATTGCTGTATTTTACAACTTTTGCATACTACTCTTATAAATCATATCATTAGATAATCCTTATTTTTCCCAGTATTACAAAATTATTCACATGAATATTTCATTTAGAATGTATTAAAGAAAAGCAGATAAATTAGAGCTCTTTATCAACCAAGATTAAAAGTCAAATGATAATGTTAACACATAGTAATATTGAAATCTTTATGTTCATATTTATTTCATTGTTTATATTACACTCCAAACAAATTCACTTCAAACAAATGTTCACTTGCTCTCACATCTTTCATATACATTTTCATTTAATTCAAAGGTCAAATGCCAGTGGTGTGGATCAAATGTAATAAATAAGAGTGGGAAAAAAATCAAATGTCATTTGCCTTTTCACTGTCAAGATCATGATGGTAAAAAGAATAAACTAAACTGAGTTTTATATACTGGCCGGTGGAAGAGGTTTTCATTGTTATGAAGTAGGCATGCATGAGAACAAGGACACAGAGAGTTCATAAAATGTCAGTTCACAATGAAATATATGCTCTCTTGTTTCCTGTGGGTTTGGCTTCATATGCTTTCAGACTGAAAATATGGATAATATAACAGAGTGGTGTTCAGAAAGGAGTGAAGAACTGCGTGCAGAAGAATTCTCCCAAACACTCAGGAACACAGCTCTGGCTTGGTGTGCACCACTGGGCACCAAGCAAAAAGATCACTGAGAATGATCATTTCTCCCTTGTGATCTCTGTCTGCATGAACTACCATTCTAATGACTTAGTTCTCAATTGTTTTTCATGGTTATCTAAGCTCTAAAATTTCCCAAGAAGCACTTTGTTTCTTTTTAGAAGACTTAGGCTCAGCAAGCACCATATGAAACTTAAAGACATGAAACAAAGAAAGTAGAGAGTCTGGGTGTCTCAATATTGGAGAATCTAAATAGGGGAAACATTAAAAGAAAAAAATCTTACTCAAAAGAAAGGAACTGAAACGAGACAGCAGAGACTAACCCACAAACAAAGCTTCTTCTTTTTTTTTTTCTGGTGCATAATTTTCTTTATTGTATAATCTATTTTCTGTCTTTTTTATTTTTATTTATTTTTTTAAAATTTATTTTATTGGAGGCAAATTACCTTACATTAATATATTGGTTGGTTTTGCCATACATTGACACGAATCCACCCCGGGTGTACATGTGCCCCACCTCCTGAACCCCCCTCCCACCTCCCTCTTCCCCACATTCCCCGCTCCAGGTCATCCCCGTGCACCGGCCCCAAGCATCCTGTACCATGCATCGAACCTGGACTGGTCACACATGATAATATACATGCTACAATGCCGTTCTCCCCAATCATCCCACCTTCACCCTCTCCCACAGAGTCCGAAAGACTGTTCTATATACCTATGTCTCTTTTGCAGTCTCATATACAGGGTTAAGGTTACCATCTTTCTAAATTCCATATATATGCGTTAGTATACTGTATTGATGTTTTTCTTTCTGGCTTACTTCACTCTGTATAATAGGCTCCAGTTTCATCCACCTCATTAAAACTGATTCAAATGCATTCTTTTTGATGGCTGAAAAATACTCCATTGTGTATATGTACCAAAGCTTTCTTATCCATTTGTCTGCAGATGGACATCTAGGTTGCTTCCATGTCCTGGCTATTAGAAACAGTGCTGCAGTGAACACTGGAGTACATGTGTCTCTTTCAATTCTGGTTTCCTCGGTGTGTATGCCCAGGAGTGTGATTGCTGGATCATATGGCATTTCTTTTTCCAGTTTTTTGAGGAATCTCCACACTGTTCTCCATAGTGGCTGTACTAGTTTGCATTCCCACCAACAGTGTAAGAGGGTTCCCTTTTCTCCACACCCTCTCCAGCATTTACTGCATGGAGACTTTTGGATAGCAGCCATTCTGACTCATTGTGGTTTTGATTTGCATTTCTCTGATTATGAGAAACACATTTATTCATGTGTTTGTTAGCCATCTTTATGTCTTCTTTGGAGAAATGTCTGTTTAGTTCTTTGGCCCATTTTTTGATTGGGTCACTTATTTTTTGGGAATTGAGCTGCAGGAGCTGCTTGTATATTTTGGAGATTAATCCTTTATCAGTTGCTTCATTTGCTATTATTTTCTCGCATTCTGAAGGCTGTCTTTTCACCTTGCTTAGAGTTTCCTTTGCTGTGCAGAAGCTTTTGATTTTAATTAGGTCCCATTTGTTTATTTTTGCTTTCATTTCCAATATTCTGGGAGGTGGGTCTTGGAGGATCCTGCTGTGATTTATGAAAGAGAGTGTTTTGCCTACGTTCTCCTCTAGGAGTTTTATAGAATCTGGTCTTACATTTAGCTCTCTAATCCATTTTGAGTTTATTTTGGTGTATGGTGTTAGGGAGTGTTCTAGTTTCATTCTTTTACAAGTGGCTGACCAGTTTTCCCACACCACTTGTTAAAGAGACTGTCTTTTCTCCATTTTATATTCTTGCCTCCTTTGTCGAAGATAAGGTGTCCATAGGTGCGTGGATTTATCTCTGGGCTTTCTATTTTGTTCCATTGATCTATATTTCTGTCTTTATGCCAGTACCATACTGTCTTGATGACTGTGGCTTTGTAGTAGAGCCTGAAGTCTGTCAGGTTAATTCCTCCAGTTCCATTCTTCTTCAAGATTGCTTTGGCTATTCGAGGTTTTTTGTATTTCCATACAAATTGTGAGATTATTTGTTCTAGTTCTGTGAAAAATATCGTTGGTAGCTTGATAGGGCTTGCATTGGATGTATAAATTACTTTGGGTAGTATACTCATTTTCACAAACAAAACTTCTATAAGGCACACCTTTTCAGCCACACAAACTTTCCAGTCTTCCCCAAATATTTCACATTCTTTCTGATGTCTAAATCTTTGCTCATGCATGGACTGTCCTCCTTATTCTTTCTCCTTTGAATATTCTCATTCAACATTCAGTTAATATGTCACTTCTTTGGTGAAAGACCCTCCCTGCTCAAGAAATAATCACCTCCCAGACTATGTCACCACCACATATTCTACATCCTTAAATTGTAGTACAGATGCTACCTTGTAATTTGTATTGTCATTTTCCTGATTTTAAGACCTGTAAATTATGGAGAATAGATGGCAATTTCTGGGACAAGAAGTAATGAGTGTTCTCAGAGGATACCTTTTCTAATAAGCAGGGATAAATAAGGACAGTGAAAGAGAAAGGGCCATCCCAGCACAGGGAACAGAACAGGCAAAGGTAGAGGTAGAATTAAGATCCCATTCAGGTCTTGGTCTCAGCCAATGGTGAGACTCTGCTGGAGATAAGCAGTCTATGAGCAAGGCCAATTCATGGGACTGAATGTTATCTAAGGCAGCAGGACTCTTTAATTTAAGCAAGGAAATCGCAAAAGCATATTTGCATTTAGTTACGACCATTCTGGCAATAGAGGAGTGGAAAATGGGAACTGGGATGGAGAATTTTGAATCCTTTGTAAAAGACAAACGCTTTTGATGGGGAGAACTAAAGTAACAGTACAGTGGGAGCAAGGAGGAAAGAACTGATTTAAGAAAGGCTTGGGAATTAGTGTTGAATATGAGTTGGGGGATACAACAGGCATTCAATGATTGGTATCCTTAATTAGCAGGCAGATTTTTATACTTCTGATTTGGAAGTGAGAGTAGATGAGGGTAGATGGTGGTCTGGTCTACCTAGATGGATAACACAAGAGGAAGGAAATGTCTGGAAACAAATTTCATTTTTAATACCCTGAATTTGTTTTGCCTATGGGGCATCCAGTTGGGAGATATCTGGTGGGCAGTGCGAGTGTCTGGGTCTGATATGAAAGAAAGCAGTGTGATTTGGCAGTAATGGACACTGCAGTCACTTGTCTCTAGGGGCTAAAGGAGTGAATTAAATTGACCAGGAAGAGAACAGAGAAGAAGAAGAAAAGTAGCCACATGCCTAGCCTCAGGGGTAGAGTATATACAGAGGGTAAAGTATTTATAGGTAGGTAAACAAAGATGTTACAAGACCTGGATCTGCTGGGGAGAAAAAAAAAAAAGCCCTAACTGTGCTAAATTCAGTGGAACGACTTTAGAAGTTCTTTTTTGCTACAGATAAATGTAAAATGTGCATATATTTTTCCATAAAACATTTGCATAGAAGGAATAGAAGTGGCACTCACTTCCAAATCAGAAATATAAAAATCATCCTGTTAATTAAGGATACCAATTGTTACATTGCATCCCCCAACTTATATTCAATACTAACTCCCAAACCTTTCTTAAATCTGTTCTTCCTTATCGCTCTCATTGTGCTGCCCATAGATATGAAAATACTCAGAAAAGGTTAAAAACAACAAATGAAAGATCATATTTATTAAGACATTTTAAATAAAATTGAATACACTGCAAAAATGTATTTAAAGTAATCCTATGCAAGTTGGTAGTATCTGGACACTGTAGAAAAAGAATCCTAATGCTAATAAAGAGAAATCTGATATTAGCACTAGATCAACTTAAGTGTGGCTGAGGGCTATAATAAAAAGTGCTACACTGATCTAGACAGTGTATTAAAAAAGCAGAGGCATCACTTTGCCACCAAAGGTCTGTATAGTCAAAGCTATGGCTTTTGTAGTAGTCATGTATGGATGTGAGAGTTGGAACATAAAGAAGGCTGGGCGCTGAAGAATTGATGCTTTGGAACTGTGGTGCTGGAGAGGACTTCTGAGAGTCCCTCAGACAGCAAGGAGATCAAACCAGTCAATCCTAAAGGAAATCAACCCTGAATATTCATTGGAAAGAATGATGCTGAAGCTGAAGCTCCAATATTTTACCACCTGATGCAAAGAGTCAGCTCATTGGAAAAGACCCTGATGCTGGGAAAGATTGAAGGCATGAGGACAAGGGGGCATCAGAGGATGAGATGGTTGGATGCCATCACCAACTCAATGGACATGAGTTTGAACAAACTCTGGGAAACAGTGAAGGACAGGGAAGCCTGGCACGCTGTAGTCCAGGGGGTCGCAGAGTCAGACACGACTGAGCGACTGAACAGCAACAATGCTGAGGCATGGGTAGTGAATGCCTTCTTTAAATACATTCAATAAATACTGCCATTTTTCAAACCAAATATTCTTTTTTTTTAATTTTTAAAAAATTTTTATTTAATAAATGGTACAAAGCACAATGCCAAAAACATTAACAGGGAAAATTTCACCAAATGAAAAAATACTATAGAATACACAGTTGTGTGTATTGGCATTGGGTTTTTTTTTTCTTTTTGCACCCTGAGGCAGTTGTAAAATAACTTAATGTAGCTTTTTACAACTGTGTATTCTATAGTATTTCTTCATATATTCTTATATATACTGTTTTTAAAAGAAACTGAAATATGTTTATAAAGCTAAGTATTCCTTTGTAATGAATATAATAATTTTCTTATATATTTTCTTTTAAAATTCACTCTATACCGTTTGAGGCCTTGTTAATGAGAAGACTGGTATAGCTGATACAGATTTATTTATCTTTCCATAGGACATCAATATCCATACAATAAAACAAATCAGGGAGTGGCTCATCCATATTCCTAAATCTGAATATTGGTTGTACAACCTTCCAGAGAATCACTGAAATTTGACATTTTTTAGGTCATCTTGTATTCTATAAGACTAGATATTATATAGGGAAGTCAAGTCCCCAAAGTACTAAAGGCTTAATGTATCATTCTAATGCCTTCACAGTGATAGCTAACATTTCAGTCTTAACATGTTTCAGTTAAGCAGTCCTGAAACAAAGATGAAACCTTGTGAACCCTTAAAATTACTAATATTCAAGTCTATCTCAACTTAACTGAAGCCAAACAGGTTTTCTTACTGTTCTCAAACAGATATCCTGAAACTATTAGCATACAACACTGCCCTGCCACCCATTCCGAACAACTATAATATCTTGTGTGTTGCCAATTACCTTTCATAGGCAAGAGTATGATTTTCTCACAAAACAAGGGTCGGCTTACCTTTTAAAAAAAATCTCTCCTTGACTATGACTCAGTATGTATATTTTTCAGCTGATGTTATTTTTAAAGATTTACTGAAACCAAGTTAAACTATATAATGATGTGGTTTTGCACAGCTAATTTTTAAATTTTAATTCATTTATTTTTATTGGAGGATAATTACTTTATAATATTGTGACAGTTTTTGTCATATATCAACATGAATAGGCCATAGGTATACATGTGTTCCCTCCCATCCTGAACCCCTCTCCCATGTCCCTTCCCACCCTATCCCTCAAGGTTGTCCCACAGCACCAACTTTGCATGCCCTCTTCATGCATTGAACTCTCACTAGTCATCTATTTTCCATATGGTAATGCATATGTTTCAATGCTATTCTCAAATTATCCCACCCTCGCCTTCTCCCACTGAGTCCAAAAGTCTGTTCTTTATGTCTGTGTCTTCTTTGCTGCCCTGCATGTAAGATCATTGGTACCATCTTCACAAATTCCATACACACGTGTTAATCTATAGTTCATTTTGGAGCAAAGTCAGGTAACATCTTAATTTATTGGCAAGAATATTCAAACTGCTCAATGCTTTCATCTATTTTTGATGATTCAGTGCATTAAGAATTTTTGTAGATGTATGAAAAGAATTTTGTAATAGTTGTTATGTGTGCTGAAATAAATGTATTATTAGCAGGAGGCTTCATTTACATTTAAGATCAGAGGAAGTCGGTAGGTAATAGAACATTCATATGCTCATGAGATTCATTCAACATTAGATCTGTATGTTTCCCCTTAATCCTATATGAACTTTATGAACACTGAAAAAAAAAAACTTTTATGTTTGTATAGAACCACCTGCCATAAATGTAAATGGTTTCCTAGGTAAAGTTACTAAAGAAAGTGACAAGATCTTTTTAAGAATTTACCTAATGAATAAAACATTAAAACATGGTAGTGTTTTAGAAATAGGATATTATGGGGAAAAGGTAGCATTTGGTTTTTCCATAACACTTTCCTTTTATCTTAAGAAATATTTTATCCTTCATCCTCAAGAGCAACAATTGACACTGATTACTTAGCAACCATATAAAGCCTGGCATGGTCAAGCTGTGATAATGGAACCATCAATGCAGTTATAATGTACTTAGGTCCTGAAGATGGTGGTTGCAAGTGTAACTAAATCCTCTGCAAGTCTGGAAGGGTTAAGAGCCACTGAATAGAGCTCTTTAATACAGTAAGGCATGGGATAAGGAAAAGGAAGATGAGGTTAAGAGCATGACATGAACTGTAAAAATTCTAGATATATGGTTAACATGTAAATCCCATCACTCGATTATTTTCAATCTATAGGAAGACATTTATGTTACTCAAATTTTAATAACACTTCAAACACACATGCAGGAAAGTTCCTCTTAGTCTGACTGGGAATAGGGAGCTCTTACTTTTCCTTTCCATTTTTAATAGTGTATGATATTGTCATTCCTTTTCACTTTTATGACTTTGATAACTGAAATTTAGTTACTTGATCATTAGTATGAGATATTTTTTAAAGCATGTTTACCAGTATGCAGTGTTACCTGATCTCAGACTTAGCTCATCTTTCTATAAGATTGTTTTAACTTTATTTATTTGTATCAACTCTTTGCATATTAAGGACATTAACTTTATCTGTTATTCATGATACAAATACTTTCATTCAGTCATATTTTTTAACTTTAATTTTGCTTATAGTTATTTTTCATTTTCAAGTGTTTAATTGGATTTTTTATGGTGTTTAAAGATTCCTATTCAAATACTATAAACCATGATGTTCTATTTTCTTTTTTAGTACTTTGATAGCATTGTTTTAAGGAGATTTTTAATTTTAAATTTAGGTTTTTAACCCTTCTGGAATTTATTTTTATGTGTCACTTTAAATAAGAATATAAGATATTTTCCCTAAGTAAAAGCTCAACATAAAATACCTTGAAATATTTTATTATAAATGTACTCAAGGGTATGACAAATCATATTCTGTATAACAGCATCTTTACAAAGAAAATAATGAGTGGTGTTCTCTATCTTAAATATTATATGAAATATAAACATATAATATGAAATTAATTTCATGAGGTAAACTTTCTCTGAAAATTATCTGGAATATCTGTCACTTAAATATTCCAATATAAGCTTATACTATATAGAACACAAACACCTACCTAAAAGCTTTTAAAATCACATGAATAAGTGCTTGGATTAAATTGTCTAAATTTCTGCTTTCTCCCATTTATTTAAGACAGTCAAGTTAACAATATGGGATTCACTCTTAGTTCTTAGTTTGGAATTTAAGGTTGCCTTATAATTTGATCTTTGATATTACTTCTTGGGGGCTTCCCTGGTGACTCAGTGGTAAAGAATTCACCTGCTAATGCAGGAGATGTGCGTTTGAGCCCTGATGCAGGAAGATCCCCTGGAGAAAGGGCAACTCACTTCAGTATTCTTGCTTGGGAAATCCTATGGACAGAGGAGCCTGGAGGGCTACAGTCCATGGGGTCGCAAACAAGTTGGACACAACTGAAGCAACTAAATGACAACAACAACAATTACTTTCTGAGGTTTCCTGCTTCTGATAGTAAAATGTAACTTCCAAATGATTCAACATTTTTGAACTGTGAGTACTAAAGTTTACATGTGTATTTTTATTTTGCGTATATAAGCACTGTGGTATATAAGAAGTGAGACTAGTAAGTCTCCAAATTTCAAGGTTCCTCATTGATACTTGAGGATTCTAATGCTACATCACAAGTCGAGGTGGGACTGAAATGAGAGACATGAGAAAGGGTCCAGCATAGGCGCTCATACATCATAGTCAAGACAACAAATATTAATGCCTTGTCTTCTCCAATTCTTGAAAATACATACATTACACATGGGCCAGGAATGCCCTTTAATTATAGCTTAATGAAAAGCAAATGAATTAATGACCCAAGTAATTAAAAAGAATCTAGACATTTTAGCAATATTTAGGTAGAAAATTATTTTTTTAAAAAAAGGCATGAGAATTGCTATTGTTTGAATATTTATATTCCCTCAAAAATTCATATGTTGAAATCCTGGCTCCCAAGTGATAGTATTAGGAGGTGGACTGGGCCTTTTGAGGTGATTAGGTCATGTGGACAGAGCTCTTATGAATGGGATTAGTGTCATGATAAAAGAGGCCTCAGAGAGAGCTCTGAGACCCTTCTGCCAGGTGACGTTACACTGAAGTGATCTCTCATTAGACACCACATTTGCTGAAGCCTTGATTTTGATGTTCAAGTATCCAGAGATGTGAGAAATACATTTACATTGCTTCTAAGCCACAAAGTCTGTGATATTTTGTTACTGCAACTCAAATTGATTAAGACAAGAATGTCGTCAGAAAATAATAATCTGTAAAGCAGAATAGCATATGTTTAATAGCCAGGGTTATGGAGTCATGATCTCAAATTTAACCAGTTAATAATTTCAGGTACTTGAGGCTACTTAAGCTGCCATAGTCCTAAATTGTTTATTTTTTTGTCTGTTGGTTTGCTTTGTTTTCCTTTTGGTTTTCCATATATGAAGTAGGCATAATAATAATGATAACCTTACAGAAATGCTATATGGATTAAATGAAATTATGTCTCTAAAACAATTATCCCAATGTTTGGCATATCATAACCTGCCAATACAAGTAAACTATTATGGTTACATTTTGACAAAAGCTGTTTTAATATGTAACCAAAAGGGAATTTCTAAGATACCATAGAGAGGCTGTTGTGGAACAAATGCAATAAGAAAAATAATGAGATGAGTTCCTGGACTGTGTGAAGCTGCTATGGTGCAATGGGAGAAGTTATTTTTAAAAAGAATCCACCCTGGCTCAAGTTCCTGCCTCAGGTAGGCATCTCATCATGTAATTATGACCAATCTGTTTTCATTAAATCGTAATTTACAATAATACATTGTGTGTCAGGCACCTTTTGGTTTCCTCAGTTACCGTAAACCAGAAGTGAAACCCCCAAGAAATCCTTCTGAGACAAAACTGATCATGTCACCCTTTCTCTACTTCCACAATAATGTTTAGGCTCCCAGTTTATGACATAATCCTGATACTTCTCCAGTTCTCTCCTGTAAGCTTTTTGCAGACCCCATAACTGGCCATGTTGTCTCACCCCTTTTGCCTTTGTGGTTCTTGTCTGTCTGCGATGTCCTTCTCCTTTTTCCACCTGATGGTTACATTATCCCACTATAAGCCACAACCATGGAGTTTATGAAGTCTCTTCTAACTGTTTCCAGCCAAAGTTACAGACAGTCTCTTTTGTGCTTTTAATGTAGTTTGTACATTTTTCTACTGTGGAACTCACTACTCTCTGTGGGAATTTTTTTATTTTTCTTGTACTTCTCAACCATTAGTTTCGAAGTGACTCAGAGGAAGAGCCATATGCTACTTATTTTTATTCTTTAACATCTAGAAAAATGTCTCTAAAACATGCATTTTCAACAGGGGAGATAACATTTTCAAGGGGTCAAAACGGGAAGGAAGGTGAAAAAGTTTTTAGCTATTACAATGCTTTGTGGCCTTCTAAAGAGCTCCAATACAAAACAGATATACAGTATATCCAAGGTATTAACATTTCTTAGGGAGAGGGCACTTAGATTTAAAAAACTTTAACAAGTATCCTAAGGTAGAATGGAGGAACAGTGCTTTGAAGTAAGCACTTACTTAATGTTTATTTTTATTTTTGTTAATATTCAGTAAATATATTTAATTAGATGAAGAAATAAATTAAAATTCCAGCTCTACTTCTGGTGCTTTTTATCTGGGTGACTTTGCATAAGTCATTTAACTTCTCTTGATGTAGTACTATCATACAAGGCTGGCGAAAGAGTAAAGCATATAAAATATATGTAAACTCAAAATATGTAAATAGAATATTCTTTCATGCTTCAGAACTATGACATCAAAATTCCTTATTTTTTTTCTCTACTAAGCAAGTTCTCAAAACAGACTTTTTCATTTTTTTGTGTGTGAAGTATGTCCTGATTTTTTAAGGGAAAACTGCTTTAACGTATATATCTTCGCTCTCATAATGTCTTTATGCCTGTGTTCCTTACCTAGAGTGAAAGAAGCCTGAACACAGAGTTTATGTCTTATTCATAGTAGGTACCAAAATGAGACCTACATGAATTCTAAAAGCTGATGAGAGAATGTGAAGTGAGGGGCTTACATATCTGTTGTCCTGTCGTTGGTACATAGAGTAATAATAAAGAACCCACCAGCTAGCTTATCTACAACTCTGAGCTCACTAAGAGCGAGCGTGGAAAAGCAAAAAACATATTCTCTAATGAAATCTGCCTTTTAGTGGTTGTGTGGTATTCTAGATGTGCCATAATTCTGCAAAATATTTTACATCAAATGCTCAAATCAAATGAATCAAATGCTCGATATCAGCATTATTTTCAAGTAAGCAGGATGATGAGAAATTAGACATGGTTCCTTTAACATTCAAATAAAAAAATTATTGAGTGATTAGTTAGATCAAATTCTTGTTGACACTTAATTGAATAGGAAATTTCCAGAGGAAACAGTTGAGTTCTTTACTATTTTTATTTATAAGCAGCGTTTTTATACTGAGATGTATGCAGCCTTTGTCTTATGTAGAGATGTAAATATTTTGGAATATGGTTCATGGATAAAGAGAACTTCCAGGAAGCCTGGAAGCATGAGAAGCACGCTTGACTGTGATCAAATTGCAGGCCAGCAGAAAAATCCCTTAGGCACTCAGCACAGAGGATGCTGGGCAGTTTTCTCTAAAAATCTCCTTTGTAATTATGCTACATCATATTTTGCCAAAGGCATGGTCTGATTGGTGGTTTTACTGATTTACCAACCAATGCTGCCAACATTATGAAAATAGAAGACTTGGAACAATAATTGTAACTGCTGTGGAGGTCTCCCTAAAGACTACCTTTATCCTGCCATGAGTTCATGTGCTTCCCAGTGGATAATTCCTCAGATAATGTGTGTTATGGATCATTGATTGTCAGCACTAAGGTTAGTGTCATGGACTAAATACTTGAAGCTCTAAAATTTTTGACAAACAAAATTATATACATAATATATTGATTCACATAATTCTACTGAGCCCCATAAAACAGCATCCTCTTGAACAGGGACATTTATAGTATATCTAAACATTTAGTTGACCCTTTAGGACACACATGAAGGTTCATTTGGATCAGCTGCACCTGATGTCATCCAGTATGGATAGGGGTATGAGGGAAAATGAACAATTGATAACCTCATGGTTCAAAAAATTACAGACAGAAACTATCTCACTAAGGCTATGATATCTCACTGAATGCATGAAAACTTTTAACGTTGCAAAGTAACTTTTTAAAAAAATCACTGTGTAAAAGTCAGTAGGATTGAAGAAGATTTAACTTCCTTTGGGGATTGTGAATCTGATCCTATAAAACTCACCACCTATGGGATAAATAAGTGTCCAAAAGAGATGTATAGGGATCAAGTGGCTCTCAATAGCATCCTTACATCTTTAACCCTTACATCTTTTTAAAATGCTCTATACACAAATCATCCTCAAAACATCACCGATTGTTGTATTTTGAAAACTGGAGTGTCTATCCTTTCTCCTGGATATACACTGGTGAACAAACGGCACAAGAAACCACAAAATCACTGTGGAGTATCTATGGTGACAATATTACTTAAAATGGGATGATTGTGAAAGATAATATTTTAATATTACAATATATAATAATGTAGGGAATACATAATTTCTATGGATTTTAAGATTAAATGAAAAACTTGAAAGAAATATCATTCTTGAGATTAGTCCAAACATCCTGAACAATATATATTCACATATATCATCAGTTCAGTTCAGTTCAATCACTCAGTTGTGTCTGACTCTTTGCGACCCCATGAAGCACAGCATGCCAGGCCTCCCTGTCCATCACCAACTCCCGGAGTTCACTCAAACTCATGTCCATCGAGTCGGTGATGCCATCCAGCCATCTCATTCTCTGTTGTCCCCTTCTCCTCCTGCCCCCAACCCCTCCCAGCATCAGAGTCTTTTCCAGTGAGTCAACTCGTTGCATGAGGTGGCCAAAGTATTGGAGTTTCAGCTTTAGCATCAGTCCTTCCAATGAACACCCAGGATTGATCTCCTTTAGAATGGACTGGTTGGATCTCCTTGCAGTCCAAGAGACTCTCAAGAGTCTTCTCCAACACCACAGTTCAAAAGCATCAATTCTTTGGTGATCATATGTATATACAAAAACATACATACACATGTATAAACAAATGTACACCTGTATATGCATACACATGTATCCATATACAAGAATATATATACATATCAACACACATACATTATGTGAAACATTCTGTAAATTTTAAAATGAAATGAGAAAAAATGAAAAAAAGATCAAAGATCATTGAGCAGACACTTTGTTACTTATTATATTCTGTCTTGCTCTGTGCATTTTAAATACATTTTTTAAAGTAATGATGACAACAAACTTGAAACATAGTGGTAGGCAACATTTAGAAATGAGCCATGGGAGATCTAAGTACAGTAGGTTAAATAACATGCTCAAGAGCACATGGTTACTAATTATCAAGGCTTGATTTCAAATCTAATATCTCAGACTGCAAAACAAATCCTGGGCTATTTCTATCCACATTTTGGTGTTAGGACTACTAATATCTTATTTACGTTAACCACTGTCTAACCTTGTTTTCTCTTGCTATGCTACAATGAAAAAAAAAAATCTTGGTAACTATCAATGATAGCACAGCTATAATATTTTAACATTATCTTTTATCTGGGCTATGATATGCAGTATGAATGACTGCAATAAACCCTTGGATTAAATGAGATATTTAAAACTTCTGATTTACATAAAGAAGGGAGAGACCCCAATAACTTGGTTTCACTTTTGTGTAAGAATGATATAAAGATCCTAAATATAAAGTTTAAATATAGTCAGATTTTTCTTTTATCATATCTAAATAGAAACAATAATCCTACTCATGTTACTAATACAGTGATTCCACTGTTGCACAGAACAAAGGGAACCCTTCAAATATTGAAGATTTGAGAACAGCTAAGTATATTAAGTACAAAACACTAGAAATCCTGAGTGTGGGTATCTAGAAGGCAAGGCAGTTTATTCTGATGGGTACAATGCCTGTCTATGTTTCATTTCTCATCATTTCAACCTCTCCTCTCCCCCTCCTTGCCTTTGAAAACAAACACATAGCCTAACATCCTCAATAACTTCCTGGGTGAACAAGTTTGGGAGCTATTCTGCAGCAATCATCTATAAGCTAATAACTGTCAAAGGACAGAGATTAAATAAAAAATAAGGTCAATTGGCAACAAATATCATCTATACTGATAAGAAATTTCTCCTCCAGATAATTCAGTACTTAAAAAAAACACAACCCCTTTCACCTTGGCAGCTTTTCTGCAGATAAACACAAGCCATAACACAGAACTCGTGTTTTGATAACCTTGATCTCTTGAGTCCACTGTCATTTCAAGTTCTGGGTCTATCAAGATGTATTTATTTTCCCTGAAGCTTTCAATAAAGCACAAGGAAGTCTTAGAAGATATAACAGCTCTGAAAGACCACAAAGTTATATTGCAAAACTACATGAAGTTTTCATAATGATCTCTGTGTACAGCTGACCAGTATGTAAAAGGCCCTAGGGATAGCTGACAAATATCTTACGGGTTTAATAGGGAAGGGAGAACTCTTGAGGTTTTTATTACCTTAGTGTACACATATCCTGGGGCCAAATGAATATCTTTATTAGAGGCCATTTCTCAAAGAAGAGATAATGATCACAAGGGAAAAAATAAAACCTACATATTATGAAATATTTCTAGTATATGTTCAATTTTAATTAGGGGCATTTCTGGGTATGCCAGGCAGTTTATTGAACCATTTCACATAAATATATCACATGTATATATATCTTCAAATAGAATTGTTAAAGCTATTTTAATCCTTACTATTGACCATCTGTACTTGAAATATTATTGAACTGTGATTCAGGAAAACTGTTAATTCTAGTATTCAGTTTATCAGACATATCATTTCTTGCTATAGTATCACAGTTTCTTAAAACTATATACATGATTATAAATCTGTTTATTTTGAGAGCTCTCAAAGAATCGGACGTGACTGAGCGACTGAACTGAACTGAACTGATTTTGAAAGATTTTAAAAAGATGAAAGATATATATTAAAACAGTTGAACTATGCAAAAGCAATGTGGCATTGATATTATTGCTATATAGTACTTTTCTTTCTGGAATATATTTATTGGTAATGTATAAATAAAAATGATATGATAATATATAATAGATAAAATATGATACAGATAAACATAAATTAATAGATAATATATGCTTTATCTTGGAATAATACTGGCAGAGGTTACTCAGAGTTTAAAATAAAACAGCTAAAATATATGCATCAAGCCCATTTTTACCAGGTATGGCAATGCATACCATTTTTGAAAGATACTTTTGTTTAAGACAGCATCATAAAATAGTATTTTCTATCAAATATTATTCTTGCTTCATAAAAATGAAAGATATAAGTTGTACAATATCTTAATATATAAAATCCTTAAATGGTTTTTAGTGGCTGAATTTGCTGATTGTTATCATAAAACACAAACGTGCAGTAAAATATGCTATGAAAACAAATTCAACTTGAAAATGTAAAAGCACAGTAAGATTTATTTATAATTGTTTCCCATAAGATTAAATTAATTTTATTACCTGAAATTATGCTCCAAAAGTTTTTTTACTCTTTAAGAACCAACAGGGACTTCCTTGGTGGTCCAGCGGTTAAGTGTTAGAGATATGAATGAATTACACTTTTGCATTTGGCAGATAATGTGTTCCCAATGCAGGGCACTCAGGTTCAATCCCTGGTCAAAGAACTAGATCCTGTATACCACAACTAAAGGTCACACATGCCGCAACTAGGGCAGGCACAGCCAAATTAAACAAACAAACAAACAAAAAGAACCAACATATAAAAGGGTATAACAAATCTACCACTGAATAAAAAAGCATAATACACCATTAACAGAGATTATAAGTATATCATCTAAACCTCAGAAATAGGATTATAAATATGTAAATGAATTCTGTGAAATTCAGTTTGAATCTGAAGTCAGAACCAATAATTAAAATAACTTCATAAGTTAAATGTGTCAAATAGGAATATTTTGATTTTCAAAAAATCTTGACAGTTTAATAGATTACAAAAGAGGAGAAAAATATTGGCTCCCAAGCAAAGCCTTGAGAAATGAGTGTACAAGTCTTTTTAATTGCAGAAAATTTCAGTCTCTCTCATTTAAACTTTCCACTGTGAAACCAGCTAAAAGAAAATTTCAGAGAAAATTTCCAATTAATCATATTTAGAGGTTTAAACAACTAGAGAAGATGGCTTATTTATTTTTAATGGTCATATGCCCCAGACTGGTACATAAAATGAAGAATTCCTCCAAAAATCCATGGCCACTGCTTGTTGCTCTTACTAAAGAATGAATGGAGCATCTGGCACTAGCCTCTGAGAAAATGTTACTTGGTTACTCTCAGAGAAAAAAAAAGGTGTTACAAAGCAGTAAGAATAAGGAAACAAGACTGAAGGGTGGGGGAATGCATGATCACACAGAGGACTCAAAGGAAGAAGAGGTGTAGATTGTTCTGTGGAAGAAAAAGAAACATTTCCCCCCAAATATTGTCATTTTAATTAAAAAATGATAGAAATTAATGTGTTAATCTGTTACATTTATGTTACTTTCTGGAAAGTATTCAGTTCAGTTCAGTTCAGTTCAGTCGCTCAGTCGTGTCCGACTCTCCGCGACCCCATGAATCACAGCACGCCAGGCCTCCCTGTCCATCACCAACTCCCGGAGTTCACTCAAACTCATGTCCACAGAGTCGGTGATGCCATCCAGCCATCTCATTCTCTGTCGTCCTCTTCTCCTCCCGCCCCCAACCTTTCCCAGCATCAGAGTCTTTTCCAGTGAGTCAACTCGTCACATGAGGTGGCCAAAGTATCGCAGTTTCAGCTTTAGCATCAGTCCCTCCAATGAACATCCAGGATTGATCTCCTTTAGAATGGACTGGTTGGATCTCCTTGCAGTATAAGGGACTCTCAAGAGTCTTCTCCAACACCACAGTCTATTTCACTGATTTGATTCATTTTAACACCTTTTAACCTCATTCCACTTTATCTTCCAGTTCCATTAGATATTATTTCTTATCCAATTCTTATCAGGTAATTTGTAAAAAATAATCTACTTCAAAAAGCATATCATCATTTTAAAAAGTTCATAAGAAACAGATAATATTGAGTTTAAAATATATACAATAGCATTACAAGGTATGAAGTTTGTGCAAACACCAAATTGAAACGTGAGCTGGCAATGCAGCTATGACACTGTTAAAATTTCAGATACATTAACTCAGGATTATTAACGAGAATAGTACATTCTTAGCTAGAAAAGCAAGAATGTATAATACACAAATAGTAAAAGTCTGAGAATATATGAAAAGAATCTTTAAGCTCCAACTGACTACTGGAAACAATCTTGAAATTCAATTATTAAAATTACATTTGAATACTCATATGTGTTAACAGTACTTTTCTCTGGGGTGAAATTATTGGGAATTCTAATTTTCTACATTATTTTTATAGATAAAAATAATCATTAACATTTAAAATATATATTTGAACTAGATAATACATACTGGGCTTCCCTGCTTTATAGGGTAAACTAGGAATAGGGTCTGAAAGGGAGAGTGAAAAACAGTAACAAATCTACTTCGTCAATGTGCTTGGTCACTCAGACGTGTCTGACTCTTTTCGACCCCATGGACTACGGTAGCCTGCCAGGCTCCTCTGTCCATGGGATTTTCCTGGCAAGAATACTGGAGTGGATTGCCATTTCCTCCATTTTAGGAGACTGCAAAGACGTAACCATCTCATTGTGGCAGTAAATCTATTGCGCTGGATTCTCCAGGCTGCTTAGAAACTGCTTCTTGGAATTTCCTCCTCATTCTGATTCCTGGGTCTGTTGAAGTTTGACTACACTTAAACAGTACATCTTCCTTTTTAACTTGTCAATTTAATCAATACTTTTATATTGTTTTACTTCCAATAAATGCCTGTGTTTGTGTATCACATGAACATGGCTAAGGGCACAAGTTATATGGGCAGTTTTCCACTGGGGTTGGCTTCAGAATGAGGGGGAAGGAAGGATTCCCTCCTCCCCCAGAAAAGGGATATTCTGTGTTCCACTAATGACTCTGGGCTCATACTGGAATATAGGAAACAAGGTAATATTTAAGTTAATCAAGTTTTGATCATCTCTATTTTAATAAAAAATTTAGTTTCAAGGTCACCCTATTTGAGATCAAATATTTTAAATAATTTTAAAGTTTTAATATTCAAATTAATTAACTCTTTTGTCATTAATAATCTTCATAAAGTCATAACAATTCTCTTATGGTTCTTATTTATATTCTCCTTTGAAATCAATTATGTTATTTGTAATTAATATAAAATTATCAGTGGAAATTAATCCTTTATTTAAGTAAGAGGCAAGTCAGTATATTAAATTCAGGTTTTGCTCACTACCACTTTGCAAAGTATACATTGCAAATAGCCTGAGACATGGGAAGTTAGCTACACATCAAGTGTGATAAATCCAGGACCCACACAGAAATCTGAATCCTAAAGCCCATGCCTCTCTCCATAGTTCTATACTGCAAAAAGAAGTGGAAGTTTCAAAGGTACGAAAGAGTAAGGTGAATATTTTGCCCTAGAAACACATACTTTTATGATACAAACTGTAGTGGGGGAAAAAAAAAACTATAAAACTCTAAGCATATTTATGCAAATATCTTCAAATTAATCCAAGCAACACTATTGTTTATTGCATGGTATGTCTTTGTAGAATACTTATGAAAAGAGAAGACAGATCCTTGCTTATTTGTAATGGTCATATTTTCCAGCTTCAATATTTAGCATTAGAAACTTGTTTTATTGGCTTTATTTTGCAGTACTGTATCATTCTTCATGACATCCGGAATGAATAATTAAACAGGTAACTGTGAAACACTACAGAAATTAATTTTAAGAGGACAAATGGGATCAGGGAACACAGCATACACTGCATTTTACTGAAAACACCTTCAGCCATTACACTAAATAATCCATGTCACATCCTCTGGTAATTTCCAGGGTGATTTCCTTTTGCCAGGATGAATTATTTCTGCCACTACTTGGAGTACAACATACTAGGGATATGCATTAATAGTGAGTTTACTTTTTCAAAACAGAAGGGGAACAGTTTAAAATTGTAAAGAAATTCCCCCAAATGCTGGCATCTTGCCATGACACTTATTCTGAATAGTAATAGAGAGAGTGGGGATCAGCTTCTGGCTCCCATAGGCATCGGTGGTGACAGCTTTCAACTGCAACAGAGCAGAAGCACAGACAGTAGAGAAGAAATGGCAGGTGATGGAGGAGGGGAGGACAACGGATGGGTCACTTGAGGGGACACTATTGAAGAAGTAACACTGCACGTGCTCTGAACCAGCTGCTTTTCCTTGAAAGGAAGACAACCTTTCCCAGGACACTTTACATTCTGATGGGACCTCATCACTGACTTCTGGGACTGAATGTGGATGAAAGTGATAAAGTTTTGGGGGGCCTGGCCACAAAATGGCCAAAGTGAACCTCTATTTTCCACTGTCTCTCTCATCTCCCACTCACCACTCACCCGGATTGAGCAGCTGGAAGGAAGGGACTCCAAGATGGCAGTGGAGACACAAGATGCAAGGACCCCAGGATTCTGAACTGTATCTTAGTAAAGAGCCACCAAGGAGAGCTGCCTGACTGCGAACATTCACACTGGACTTTTCATGAGCAAGACATAAGCATTCACAGAGATTTGGAGGGTGCTTACTCCAACCCATAGTTGATCCTGTCAAACCACAATTTGCTGGGGCATTTTTTATAAGATTGCTGAACCTAATTAAAGTCACACTTAATGTGCCATATTCTTCTTCAAATTCCTTAAGAAATAAAAGCAACAAAGTGGCAGCATGCTTCCATACCCAGAAAGTCATATTAAGAACAGAAAAGGAGTCTCATGCTTCCACTGATGGCCAAGGTGCTAACATGTATACTTAAAAAGTGAATTTCTGGACCATTTTGGGATTTCTAGCTCTAATTCCACCACAGTAGTGGCAAAACTAAGCCCAAACACAGTCAGAAGGCATCCTGAAATGTAAGAACTGAATAAAAAAAAAAAAAATCCCTCATCTGGCCTTAGAAATACGATGAAATGTTGCAAGTGAACACCTCTTACTAGGCTATTTATTGCTTCTTTTCTCACCCTTGCATGCTAATACATGCTTAGTCACTCAATCATGTCCAACTCTTTGCGACCCACGGATTGTAGTCCGCCAGGCTCCTCTGTCCATGGGATTTTCCAGGCAAGAATATTGGAATGGGTTGCCACTTCCTACTCCAGGGGATCTTTCAGACCCAGGGATTGAACCCACGTGTCTTGAGTCTCCTACATTGGCGGGAGGATTCTTCACCACTGTGCCACATGGGAAGCCCCTTTCTGACCCTTGTGGACTTATTCTCACTTCCTCCACACACATGATGTCTAGCAACACAGAACTAGCTCTTTGCACATATGTCCCCAGGAAGCTCTGGAACAGTTTTTTTGCCCCTTTGGTAAGAATGTTTGATCCTTGTAGTAAGGATTGACAACTTTCTTTAGCTGGTTCCTTAAATCTGTTTTTCTGCTCAATTTTCTCTGTTCTGTTGTTCACTGCAATTCATAGCTTCATGGTCACAATTATGGATGATATCTCACTTTTGTCTGAGAACCATTATACCTGATCCACTTTTTCCTCTAACCCTGCATTTAATGTACCAAGTTTGAGGTAATGGGCAGGGGGGACGTTCTTCATGGGGAAAGGATAATCATGGTATTTGTCTACCCTGCAACATATCATCCTCCTGATGTGCACAAAGTCATCTATCTCTTTATCCCATTCACAACCACTGTTCATACAAACCAAGCTCCTACAGATCTGGTCCTACTGAAAAACTATAAACATTACATGACTACCATGTACTGAGCAGCTCTTGTATTTCAGGGCTGACTTTTGGCTTTCGCAGAATCAAGATGAGTTATGCTTTGAATTATACAATATATAAAGGAAAGAGCATTTATTGAGCATTTTAAATCTTACAAAAACTCTGAGAATTATTCCCAAATTACAGATGATAAAATTGAGATTCAGAGAGTCTAAGCAACATAATCCTGGTGGCTCTGATGGTCAAGAATCTGCCTGCAATGCAGGAGACCCAGGTTCAATCTCTGGGTTGGGAAGATTCCCTGGAGAAGGGAATGGCTACCCATTCCAGTATTTTTGCCTGGAGAATTCCATGGACAGAGGAACCTTGTGGGCTGAAGTCCATGGGGTCACAAGGAGTCAGACACAACTGAGCAAAACACACACACACACACAAGCAACATAAATGGGTTTGTACAGCTACTAAATGAGAACAGTAGGGGTTCAACAGTATAAGAAATGTTGATTTGATTACAAAGCTTCTCACCTAGGCAAACAAATAAGGCAGGGCCATGACTTCCTTAGTTTCTTCCATTTAAACCTTATGCTTTAGAAGCGTTTTTTAAAATTATAACAAGTTATAGTGTTGTTGATCACCAATATCTCAAAAAATCAATCAATACTTTTAATGTCCATAATATTCCCAGTAACCAAGTAACATGTAACTTTTATTATCTTCAAATATATCTGTACAAAAAATGTATAATCCAAAGAGAAAAATATTTGCATATCTTGCAAATATTCTGTAAATGGCAACCCACTCCAGTACTCTTGCCTGGAAAATCCCATGGACGGAGGAGCCTGGTAGGCTGCAGTCCATGAGGTTGCGAAGAGTCTGACACGACTGAGCGACCTCACTTTCACTTTTCACTTTCACGCATTGGAAAAGGACATGGCAACCCACTCCAGTGTTCTTGCCTGGAGAATCCCAGGGACAGGGGAGCCTGGTGGGCTGCAGTCTATGGGGTCACACAGAGTTGGACACGACTGAAGCGACTTAGCAGCAGCAGCAGAATTAACAGCATTTTTTCAAAAAAGCAACTTTTGCAAAAAACAAAATACATCTCATTTGTTAAAAATGTTTTTTATTCTCTAATTTAAATTTGTGTTTATGCTTTGTCCAATTTATAGAGAGGTAAATATAGAATTCAAAAAACTTTAAAAGTGAATTGAATCATTTAGGGTTAGAAAATTATTAATTTTTTTAAATGAAGGTAAACAGTATGAAAGTACAAAAGCATAATGAATTTCTGATAAGACTGTGAGGAATAAAAGATAATAATTTATTTGAAAGATTTTGAATGTCTATTTTCCCAGGATTAGGGTAAACATATGAAACTATTCCTCAAAGATTTAGTCTTGCACTACTTCGGAATTACTATTTTATGAAGGTTAATTAAACAATATCAATATTAGACTTTGTAGTTTTCAAATCTTCACCCCACCTCCCAGTTAAAATACTTTTATATATGTCAGAATGTGTGTTTGTGTTTTAGAAGATATGTGTATGAATACATATGCCTTTCTTCCTAAAGGTGATTTTCTTCATATATATGTGGAGGGATTTTCTATTTCTTTTACATTTTCCTAAATAAAATGACAAAAAGGAATTTCACAGAAAATGTGATAAATGAGTGACGTATTTACTTTTATTTTAAAGTGTCATGACACAGAGTAAGCAGCTTCAGAATTTCTATTTTTAAAACAAACAAAGAAAAAAAGATGTTTTTGAGTAAAAAAACCTTTTAAGAAAAGTCTCCATTCATGATGTGTAAATATTCCTACTAAAGCATATTTGATATTTTGCTTTGAATTTTTTTTATAAAAAAATATCTCCCATAAATAGAAGCAATAATGCATTCCAGCCATAGCACTTAAATCATCTTTTATCTGAGTTGATGGTAGGGATGCTAAGAGGATTCTATTCTAAAGCACAATGGATCTCAAACATCAAATAAATCTCTGGCTACATGAACCCAAAGGAAAGGCTCCTCATAAGCATTTCCTCCACACTACAATAGTTTTTCACAAATAAATAGGCATTCTTAAGCTTAATATTTGATGGCAGGCCCTATTTGGTGTCAAAATTTTCAACTATTTCATAACAATCCTTGGAAATCCAGCTGCAATTATGCAGCCAGAACTCCACTTTCTTCTCTAGGGTACACTCACAAAGCAAAGGGAAGGGGTAAGTTGATGGGAAAGCACTTTACAGAGTTATTTCCTTTACTATATCCTCAGTCTGGTGACAGAAGTCATCTGTCTTCAGGATTGCCGTCACCATCGTTTTCTGGACCTTCCTAATCCTTGTATTGGACTGCAGCAATCTCTTCTGTGAGAGCCAGCTTTGAGGACCCGCTGGTGCAGAACAGAGACCACAAAAGCCATCTGAAACAGGAGAGAACCATGCCATGCCCTGTGAGCTGCACCAGTTACAAACGAAGTCAAGCTGATGTGTTGTGAAAGACCCCAACACTGGTTTCCTTCGAAACGGGCCATCTCTCTGCAGCTCAGCTGGTGTACTGCTGCTAACAGTCCCTGCATTTTTATTTCACGACATGAAGGAGCAGTGGGCCCGAACTGTGATTTCTCACCTGTTTCAATCCAAATATTATTTTGGACTAGTTCATGATCTTTTATGTGAAAAACATGCTCCTTCCACAATGGTTAATATGACAGTGAAGTAAAATACACCATTATTACAGTTTTATGACTCTAATTAGTTTGAATGTTCAAATGAAGTTAAGTTATAAACCATGCTACCACACTGTAGTAAATGATACTGTGTGGATGCATCAAATCACTGTTTCCTGAACTGTACAGAGATCAGCGTGAATTTACCATATGGATGCTTACATCAAGAAAGCAGAGGCTTGGTAAGCGATCCTACACATCAAAAAGAGCTAAAATTCTTTTCAGAATTAATTTACTCAGTAGTAACATAAGAAAGTAATGCAAAATGAAATATATGTCTCACCTCATTCAGAATAGCTGTTAATTTCCATCTAGTGTTTCTTATCAATTTTTTTTAGATCTTGACTACTGTATAATAAAATTGTAACATGTTTTTAAAAGGGTGTATATTCTCAACCAAAAGAATAATTTTAAATGGGATCATTGGTAGATGCATAATAACCATCACCTCTGTTGTTATTCTAGAAGAAATTATTACATAAAGAAGGCTTGGGTATTCTAACAAAGTTTGAATAAACATGATTCCAGAAATCATATACTATTAATTGAAATTTGCCTACGAACTGAGTTTGTCATCTCTCAAATGACAGGAAGCAATCATAAATTGATGACCATTGTAGCCCCAAGAAAAACAGTTCCTTTACGGGTGCCTATTTTTTTTAAGAGGATAAATAAGGACAGTAAGGATTTACTAATTTCTCATCCATACAAAGATAACTGAGAGTCTGGGTGGTCCCACTTTAGAGTGGTTCCACTGTATTACAGAACAACTTTTATTTTTTAAAAGAAAACACTGTGCCATATTGTAAATAGAGACACAAAGAAGAATTCCAGTCCCAATTAGGACAAAATCAGCCACTCCAGGCAATAAAACAACAGGAGGCATCATGATATTGATACCTGAGAAATACTGCCACTTGTTATCTAACCACATCGCTCACTCAAACAGGACCCAGGAGAGTCAGAGCCAGTCTAAACATTTCAGAAACCATCCAGAGCCGTATGGCACACTATTCTTGCAGACCTCAGGAGTAAAAGTTAGCCAGAGCCTCCTGACATACTAAAATGATTTATTATCACGGGGCTGAACTAATGCATTGTGCTTTACAACTCTCCTGGCAGTCAGGGGAGTGGCTGCGTTTATTACCTACAGTACATAATGCCCGCTGAAGAGCTCTGTATTATTCATAAGACTGCCTTTTTTGTGCCATCATAATGCTGATAAATTATAAAAAAATGCATATTTTATTTCAATTTATAACATATTGTTGTATACATATCAATACATCATGTTGCAGTAGGCAGAGTGGGCATTATTACTGACAGCTGTTGACATGCTTCAATAAAGCCCAAACAAAGGGGCTTCACCAATAATCTGAAGTCGCAACATGCATTCCAAATAAAAAGCCACTTCTTTCTCTCACAATATTTAGAGAGGATTTGCAGAAATGTCAGAGCTACATGAGGGAGAGACTTTGGCAAAAGCCCTGAGAAGTATTTGTAATTTTCTACCTAGATTCACGAGGACCGTAGGGGAAGTGTTCTATGTTAAGCAGTAAGGCTTCTGTAGGAAATTCAGGTCCTAAACTAAAAAACAGGAAGTCTACTTTATGAAGATGAGTTCCTAACAGAGTGTGCTATTATTTGGTTTCCTTTTCTCTCTTTCCTTGCTTCAGATGGTGAAGTGCCTAATTCTTAAACACATTCTGAGATTTTTAAAAAAGACCGAAGATTTTCCAGTAACTCAGACCTCCTTAGCAGTTTTCAAGGTTTGGTTTTTTTTTTTTCCTTCACATTGGTTAGACTTCTTAGCTAAATGGTATTTGGATCTTTGCAAATAAAGTTAGTAATTTCCTTTTTCACTCCATACATGAAGAAATAAATTAAATGTAATGAATAGAAGCCAATTTGAGGGTGATTGATGCTTTTAATGAGGATATTACTTTTAGACATCAAGTATCCAACTGATAGAGTTTTGAGCTGAAAATAATCTTTGAGTTTATCAGTTTAACTAGTTCACTTTACAAATAAGAAATCTGAAATCATGTCACATCAGCTTCTCTGGGTGATGCCTTTAGAAGAGCTAAGACTACAACACAGGTTTGTCTCTTTCTAATTTAGTCTTTCTGTTATTCCATGTGGATTTACTAGAGTTTAAAACTCTATTTTATATATTATGGTATTATTTAAATATTTGAATGCAATTATCTATTTCTACATATCACAACATCAAAACATGTTGTCTCCTTGGATCTTCTGCAAAAGCTAACTAGAATGAAGCTATAAAAACTACTTTGCTGTGCTAAGTTGCTTCAGTCGTGTCCGCCTCTTTGTAACCCTATGGACTGTAGCCTGCCAGGCTCCTCTGTCCATGGGGTTTCTCTAAGCAAGAATACTGGAGTGAGTTGCCATGCCCTCCTCCAGGGGATCTTCCCAACCTGGGGATCAAACCTCTATCTCTTATGTCTCATGCATTGGCAGGCTGGTTCTTTACCAGTAATGCCACCTGGGAAGCCCTAAGTTTACCTTAGATATGTTTTTATGTCTGAGTAAGAAACATCACCCGGTGGCTCAGTGGTAAAGAATCTGCCTGCCAATGCAGGAGCCACAGGTTCACTCCTTGGATCAGGAAGATCCCCTGGAGGAGGGCACGGCAACCCACTCCAGTATTCTTGCCTGGAGAATCCCATGGACAGAAGGACCTGGAGGGCTATAATCCTTAGGGTCACAAAGAGTAGCACAGGACTGAAGCGACACAAGGAACATTGACTGAAAAAGTGAAAACAAGTGATATCATTTCCAAACCTAGATAACGTAAAGACCACAAAGAGCAGGTATAAAACACTAAATGATTTATATAGAACAACATGCCATATATTTCAAAAAGTAAATCATTGTCATTTTCTGTATACGAGGTATCTCATTATATGTCATCAGATTTTTTTACCATAAAATCCTAAACTGCTACAGTGAAATTTGTGCTCTCACAAGCTCCCCCACTGCCCTGTGGATCTTCTGCAAACAAGAGCAACACCGCAAAGATTCCTAGTGGACATCCAAACATTTACTCATGGATACACATGTGCATCCAGACAGTCATCCATGCCTCCAAGAACAGACAGCACCAGAAACTCATTTAAACAGAGCCTGCCTTCATTCAATGAAATGGGATTGTACAACAGCCACTGTGTGTTAACTACCTTACAGACCTTGGAATGTGTGCTCACTTTATCATCAGACAGATCAGAGAGAAGCTGGGAAAGTTTTGGAAGAAAGAGAGTCTCTAAGAGGGTTGGAGTAGGGCAAGGCAGTTTTCCCATGGCTGCTGAACTTTGCAGTGAGCTCCCATCAAACAAAACATTACCTGTTAAGGAGAACTGGACCTTCTATCAGCAACCTTGTTTAGTATCTACCTTAGAACCTTAAGTCAGATTTCAGATTGCTGTTTTTTACCAGATAAGATGCTAGCCCTGCATGGAGATAGAGGAAGGCTTCACATTAAAAAAAAAAAAAAAAAAATCTCTGTATGTGGTACTCTTTTATTAATCATTAAAACTCTTTATAGCCTCTCCTCAACACTCAGATTATCTTCAACTTTTTTTGTTTCAACAAATCTCTTTTTCTTTCATCAAAAACATTAGTGTTCACATATCATGAACACTAATTTCCACATTTTCAGTTTTAAAAATTCACCTCTTACACCAACTGGATCCAGGTTCAGTTATATTTTCACTTGAGGATATAGACTTAAGGAAAAAAATTACCAGCTTTCTCTAGAGTAACCAAAATAGAAACTAATTAATTCAATAATAGTTGCTTCAACCTATTACTGGGAATTAGCCCTTATCTTTAACCACCACAGCCATCATTTGTTACACAATGAAGACTGGCTGCTTTGCATTTAGGCTCATAAATTGTACCAAGGTTTTAACTTTTTAGGTTTAATAACTACCTGTGTGTGTGTTACTCACTCAATCGTGTCCGACTCTTTGTGATCCCATGAACTGTAGTCCGCCAGGTCTCTCTGTCCATGGAATTCTCCAGACCAGAATACTGGAGTGGATTGCTATTCCCTTCTCCATTAATAACTACCTGCTTTGTATGAATAAAGGCTAAACTGACTATACAATATTTTGACAGTTTTATTTCTTTCTTATTGTTTGACTTGTCATTCTTAAATAATTTTGAGCTAAAGGAAACCTTAAAGTCCCTTTAGTTCAACATTCTTATTTTGTAAACAAGATGACATGTCAACAATATTTCACTTGCTTAAAGTTTGACAGAGAAAGTGGTTCTTAAACTTTATCAATCAAAACACTTGAAAACCACTGTGTAACTAAACCCTGCAGGAGACTCTGATTTCTCCCCTTTAAAATTCAGTAAAAAAAATCCGAGCGCATTGTGCTACTTTCATATTGCGCTGCCATATTTTTCATGTCCCGGAAATCCTCCAAAGTTACTGATAGGACAGGATATTTATATGGAACTTGTTTTCGCTCCATTTTTGACTGAAGGCCCAACAGCTGAGATAAGAAACTATATCCCCGTAACTTGAGTGAATGCCAGATCACCAGGCAGAACTTGCAAAAAATGATTTGCAACAAATACTGAAGCCCTTAACTCAAGCCATAGTTTGAAGATATTTAGATATTAGAAGAGCCTAGAAATGGGATGGTCACTTTTCACTTTCATGCATTAGAGAAGGAAATGGCAACCCACTCCAGTGTTCTTGCCTGGAGAATCCCGGGGACGGGGGAGCCTGGTGGGCTTCCGTCTATGGGGTCGCACAGAGTCGGACACGAGTGAAGCGATTTGGCGGCAGCAGCAGCAGAGAGAATTTTAGGCACTGTGGTGCCTCCCACATTCATTCCCTTACTTCTCGTTGAGAGAAAGGAGTCTTAAGGGAACAGCACTGGAACGGGTTTAACTCTGAGTGAAGTAGAGAGTTCTGAATATTAAAAGACCGTTCTTGTAATTAGAAGTGCTGAAGCTGTGGGACTGCTTTGACATTTCCTGGAAATAACTGGCCTACCTAGCAGTTTTAGGGACAGCAGAGGAAATATACTGCCTTCTATTGCACTCTATTGAGTTCTGCTCTTTCAATGTAATCGTTACACAAAGTAACCTTTTGTAAAGTCAATAAACCTGTTCATTTAAAAGACTGCTAAGATTAACTAATGCCTGGATGTTAACTCATCTCAGCGATTAACCTTCTGCACAAAAGAAATTAAAGCCTCCTTGCATTTGGTGAAAAACATCATCATGGATAGAAAGACAACAACTTCTCACTGCATCTTGAGTCTATTTTTTCTTCCATGGCTTTTGAATATCCCATAAAACTCAGTTTGGAAGATATATCCATTGATGGCCTTATTAAAGCCTCCACTCCATTCAGTCCTATTACCCCTACAGGTCACATGTATATCAAAGGATAAAAATGATTTTAACACTGAGTTCAGCCAGGAGATGGGAGGAAAAGAATCACCCAAGTGTCCATGCAAACATACTGAGTGCCAAAGGTCTTGCTGACTTATGACCACAGCTTTTACTTCTAAGAGAGCCATTAGCATAATTGGCTTTCAGATCAGATGGAGGCCATTAGCCTTAAATTCTTTGATGAGGACTAAAATGTCTAACTAATATCCCTTTTATTCCACATTACCTTTCACTTGCTCTCATAAATTATCTTCCTCTCTCTTAGACATTAGAAAAATTCATCTTTATCTATATGGAACCTCTATGTGTGAATCTTATTCATGGTCACTAATCTATCAAAGAGAAATTGATTTCTTACAACAAACGTTGCTTTCGCTACAGAGCCAAGAGCCGCAGAGTATCCCTGGTTGTTACAACCAGAGCCATTCCCCAACCTTATTTCAGCTGGAGTTTACGCTTTCCTTCCAGCAGTACCTCTAGATTAGTGTTGCACAGCTGGAGATCAGTGATTAATCCAGTTGTTCTAGTCTACTGAGTTGATTACAAACCCACCTGGACCAGGTGTGAAACCACCACAGTGAGCATAAGGTGAAAAAGAGACTCGATGAGAAGGCTCGCCATCTGTTTGTGGACATCACACTCCTACTGTGAATAAGCACCTGAGTACCCAGTGTTCAGCACCCAAGCTGCCTTTACTTCAGCGGGGAATTCACCTCCACAGTCCTCCGAGCTAAAGCATCACCCTCCACTCACACCATTTCAGCAACAGCCCTGTATTTTGAGGCAATAAGCTTTTATATTTTGACATTACAAATCAACAAAAACTGTATGAAAACAAGCAAAGGCCTCATTTGATGGGAAGCAGTTTAAGGTCCAAGTTCACATGCTTGGGTACTCTGCCATCTGCTGGCTTACATACAGAATGTTTAAAATTCCTGGGCATTCTCATTATAGGATTTTTCAGAGTTTTCCATTGTTCAGTTGGACTTATGAAGTTGGAGTTTTAAAAACTACAAGTTAAAAGAAAATGCTCTATTCATTGCTAGAAATGAATACTTTTTTTAAAAAGTAAGTTTTCATTTCCAAATAGGTTTAGAGGAAAGTTGTAAATATAGTAAAAAGATACACCCACACCCAGTTTCTCTCTTGCACTAGGCCTCTGTTTCTCTGTGTACTTTACTGTATTTACTCTCTTTTTACATTATAACATGCTTTTTTTCCTGCTTTTTTGTCGTCCAAGAACCAATTTCACCACTTTGAGATGAAGAATCATCCCCACTGGGAATATTTTAGGCCTATCACACCATTCACCCTCTTAATAACTGTGAAATCACTGCTAGTCAATTAGATTTACCAACATAGAGATATTTAAACCTAGAACTTCTCCTATCTGGAACCTAATCTTTATCCAACTCTTAAACCCACAGTATTCTCCGTGTTCCCTACTCTCACATCCCTCAGAATCACTTTTATTCTTTATATCAAGCCTTACCTTTGCTCTAAATGATTTCCCGAGGGTCAGTTGTACTTCATTTTTTGTTCAACAAAACCTACTTCACATTGTGATCATTTTAGTCAGACATTTAAAAGGTCTCTTACATTTGTGATCAATCGTGTCTGAGTCTGAATCCTCTTCCTTCACTTACTGTATCTTAGGTTCTTTTTTTTTTTTCAAGGTCTACAATACTCCTTTATAAAATTCAGAGGAGAAAGTCTAGCACAGTCCCTAGCATGCACTGGGTAAGAATGTGAACCAGAGGGAATCTACTTCCTGCCTCCCTTCTGTGTCATCCCATGAGTATTTCTTTTTTATGTTTATTGTTCAGTTTACTACACAGCTCATGCCAATGACTTGACCATTTAACAGGAAAGAACTGAATGCTTGTGCTTCTGGTAATGAAAACTAAAAAATGTTGGAACTTACATCCCAGTGGAAGAATTCCAAATAAACTGATAAATATACAACATATCAAATGGTAATAAGTACAATGAAAAAAATAAAGGAAGTGGAGGCTTAGGGGGAGAATGATAATTTGTATACAGTAATCAGACATGCTATGGGAAAGGTGGACTTTTTTTTTATCAGAGACTTCAGGAGATGAGACACACAGTTCTCACGGATAATTGTCAGTAAGCACATCACTCTCCCTCTCAGAGTTGCCTCAAAAATCTATCTGATCTTATGTCAATCAAGGTCTTCAAGCTTAGTCATGGATTCAAATGCTGAGTTTAAAGCACAGATGCATACAGCATCCAAGCTCTTTAGATATTCAGCTCTTCAGAGTGATACCAACTCATTCATTAGCCTCTAGTTACAAATCTAATTAACTGTACATCACAATATTTTTCTGCCTATAATAACTCAGAGAGAGATTTTGCAAATATTTGGCTGACTTTAGAGTATTTTGTCTACCATATTTTCCTGGTGACCAATCAACCTAGTGATTTAATAAAAAGAGAAAGGAATTCATTTCTGGTAGTTTTCAGATATATATAGGGCTGTATGCCCCCAGAGGACAGAACTAGAATTGTGGTTGCAGCGAGACAGTTTGGGAAGCATATAAGGAAGAACTTTCTAATGGAGTCATCTGAAGAAGCAGCCGACTGCCTGGAGAGGTCTGCGTTCCACCACTGACTCAGGTGCTTGAATGAATCAACAGGCAGAGATGACGTGAATGTCACATAGACTTCAGGTGGTAGTTTAAAAAAGGATCTTTGAGTCCCTGAAAGATTGTGGTACTGTACAGTTGACCCTCAAACAACACGGGCTTGAACAATGCAGTGACACTTACATGAGAAATTTTTTTAGTGGTTAATATTACAGTAATGCATGATCCATGGTTAGATAAATCCATGGATGTGAAACCTCAGATCCAGAGGAAACGCAGATTCAGAAGGCTGACTGTACATTACATATTTTTGACTGTGTGGACGGTCAGCATCTCTAACTCTCAAATTGTTCAAAGGTCAACTATAGTTGCTTCCAAAGAATTCTCTAACTCAGAACTTTGATTAATTAAGAAAAATCTTTTTTTCTACTTTCAACTAGAAAATATTCACTAACACAGATACAAGCTCAACACTTAAAAGGCTGTCCATTTATAGATATCAAATCTATATATTTTAATTCAAATTGTACCTTGATACCATGACAATTTAGTGTTTAATGGATTGATTATTTTAAATAATATTTGACATTAAGAAAGTTTTAAGTCACTCATTTTAACTACATAATACACAGAACAGATATTATTAATATTAATAAAATATACTTCTGTGAAAAATAAAACCAATTTTTTCTAAAGGAAAACACCAGCTTTACCCGTACTCATTAGGATGACCTATTGACATGTGATTGCAATTTATTCTACCACATATTGGTGATGTAGTTATCCCAGTTCAACATAAGAAAAAACATAATGTACTCACTTAAAAGGCTATTTGAACTTAAATGCCATTCTCACATAGAAAAAGGCAAGACCCCATTTATGACACAGGAGGGGAAAATCAAAGTGAACTGTATTTATATGGCTGCTGACAAAGCTTGCCTTCATGGACTTATACATTAGATTTAGATGCATTAAAAAAATGATAAATGATAATGGAATGACATTAGGAAAAATTGCTGAACTTGTTCTTCGGCATCTGCTGCAGTGAAGGTAAATTTAATGATAAATTACATGCATTTGGTGGCTTTTACTACAATTATACATGTCTTAAAATCAACCAGAGTTTTTGTTGGCAGAACTGACAAAATATTTTATGAATTAAAATATAATTAATTTTTAATATTCAGTCTTTATTTACATTTATATTCATTCTTTATTTAAGATTTTCCAAAAACTCCTAAAATGACTACTTCTGGTTCCATATACTTTTTTTCAAGTGAAATACCTCATATATTTGTTTCTGTATCACTTTTAGGATAATTTCTAAACTCTGAAGCTCCCTACTTAACATCATCCCTTATCATTTCCTCCATCTCTGCCTTGCACCCCATAGTTAAATTGTAGTCAAGGCTACTTGCTGTTTTCTATCAGGCCACATATTTCATTCTTCTCTATTTTGAATTCCCTATTTCTTCTTCTCATAATACTGTTTCCTTCTTGATATGTAGGGGAGTTGTATTTTCAGGGTTCAGTTATAGTGTCTTTTATTTTTAGTTGGAGGATAATTGCTTTATAATGTGTTAGTTTCTGCTTTACAACAACAGTGAATCAGCTATAAGTATACATATATCCCCTCCATCTTGAGCCTCCCTCCCATCCCCCACCCCACCAAGCCCACTCCTCTTGGTCATCACAGAGCTGAGTGAGCTCCCTGTGCTGCTTTGATCATTGTTCCTCTTGTTAGCACTCTGTCTAATGAATACTTCCATTACCATACTTATCAAACTGGACTGCAACTCATTTTCCTACATGAATATTTCCCCTTCTAGATTAAGATACTATGAAAGCAAAAACTGAGTCTCTTTGATACTTTTATCAGCAGCACCTAACACATTGCCTCATGAAATATATGTTTCTGCATGAATAAAATTAATCCAAAGGATACTCAACACTTTAATTTTTCATGCCAATTATTATATAAATTTAGCGTGAAAAGACCATTTACTACTAAGCCAGATAAGTTTAAGCAAGATGCCAAGTGAAAGCTGCTCAGTCATGTCTGACTCTTTGCTACCTTATGGACTATACAGTCCATGGAATTCTCCAGGTCAGAATACTAGAGTAGGTAGTCTTTCCCTTCTCCAGGGGATCTTCCCAACCCAGCGATTGAACCCAGGTCTACCACATTGCAGGTGGATTCTTTACCAGCTAAGCCATGAGGGAAGCCCAAGAATACTGGAGAGGGTAGCCTATCTCTTCTCCAGCGGACCCTCCTGACCCAGGAATCGAACCGGGATCTCCTGCATTGCAGGTGGATTCTTTACCAACTGAGCTATCAGGGAAGCCCAAGAAACCGAGTCTTTCAGAAACTTTCAAGACTGTGATTTTCATTGGCTGCAGAAGTAAATTTCCTCCTACATGCTTTGATTAGCAGGACTTTAATGTAACTTTTGGAAATTGAGATTAACACTCAACAGCACCTATCTTGCTGTTTCCTCACATGTATAACAATTTAACCAATTCTTCCCATGTCTACTCCAGAGGCTTTCAAGGGACAATTTGATTGCCACAAAAGGAGAATGAAAATAAAGTATTTCCTAAGTAAAAATGTTATGATAAATGGTGGAGACTTAATCCAAATACAGCAAATATTTTAAAAATTTCCATTATGATGGAGTTTGTAAAAATTCAAACTGGTACATGTGTTTTAAAAGTACATCCAGTTTTTACCAGAAGAGTGGGTTCACTTTACTGAACATAGTAGTGCTTTCTTTCACCTTTTGAGGAGATGGGAATAATTGCAGGTATAGGTGTCCATTTGCTGAGGCAATTACATCCATGGCCCTTTAAAACAGTGTTAAGTAGTTGTAAAGATTTAATACTTATTGAATACAATGAATGGGCCATTATAGTTATGATTCTTTAAAATTAATATGTCATTCAGGTCACTATTAGAATCAATACATATGGTCTGTGAATTACAGTCTGCTACTTATAATTTCTTATGTGAAGAGTCAGACCAGCAAGTTGCAATCAGATCAGAAATTTTAACAGTCAAAGAAAACAAAGTACCTTCACCAGATAATTTTAGGTCTGTTCTGTCCTGGCTTTAAACAGGATTGTTTATTACAAATTTTGTGTTTCAAAAGTTAATATTAATAGAGAAATAAAAAGAAGAAAGTAATTCATTGGATGGATATTTAAAAGTTCTTAATTTTTATTGTTTATATGAATTAAGACAGCAAGTTTGAATGTCTTCCTAGAACTATCTTTCATACTACAACATTATGGGTTCATTAAGTGGTAGAGAAAAACACTGCTTTTAGGAGACTTTCTATGTAATAGAGGCTTATATAGATGTTGAAAATTTTAAAGCTCATTTGGTGCTTATGCCATATTTGAAATATAAAGATCTTTTATGAGATCCAACGGAGAAGGCAATGGCAAGCCACTCCAGTACTCTTGCCTGGAAAATCCCATGGATGGAGGAGCCTGGTAGGCTGCAGTCCATGGGGTCGCTAGGGGTCGGACACGACTGAGCGACTTCACTTTCACTTTTCACTTTCATGCATTGGAGAAGGAAATGGCAACCCACTCCAGTGTTCTTGCCTGGAGAATCCCAGGGACGGGGGAGCCTGGTGGGCTTCCGTCTATGGGGTCACACAGAGTCGGACACGACTGAAGTGACTTAGCAGCAGCAGCAGCATGAGATCCAAACAATGAAAACAGACTAGGCAAAGTGTTTTATTTACATATTTCAGATATTCCCTAATGATAACCACAAGGTTCTCTGAGGAGCATGTATTTGTTTTCAATTCATTTGTAATAGAATGAAGGGAAGCTTTGGCTAACTAACATGCTGTATTTCTAATAATTCTCTCCATCCACTTGCAAATGTGAATTGTCACCTCTGATTTATGTTCATTAATCAAAATGGCAAATGCATGTGCAGTGCAGAACTGTGTCCAGGGTCCAGGCTGTCGTCTGAAAATGTGATCAATCATCACTGATTGGCACTCTGAGCTAAACTATACAAGAAGGTGGAAAAACAGATGCTTGATGGGAATAAGGGAAAGGAAGTTAACACCAAGAGGCAACCATTTTAATTGTCAGGAGCAAAATATTTAAAATGGAATAGGCAGAAAAATCTGAGTCTGGGAAGAAGAGAAAACTTTATGCAAAACACAAAGAAGACTGACAAAAAAATACTTATGTGAAAGATATCTTTTAATCAATGTCATGGATGCTTAAAAATGTTACTTACAGCTGTGATTTAATAAGGCCACGAAAATAGAACTTGACCCATATTTTTTGTACCCAAGGGAAAGTAGCTGAGTATAATGAGAATCAACTATTCATGAAAAAAAAAACAACCTTGAAGATATTTAAGGTATGCTGTCTTTCTTTGGTTGGGAATGGGGAAGTGGATTTATGTCATTTTAAAAGAAAATCTCTAAATGTAGTCCACTCAAGAACAAATAACTAAGCAGAGTGACAATATACAACCTTGATGTACTCCTTTCCCGATTTGGAACCAGTCTGCTGTTTCATGTCCAGTTCTAACTGTTGCTTCTTGACCTGCATACAGATTTCTCAGGAAGCAGGTCAGGTGGTCTGCTATTCCCATCTCTCTTCTCCATTTTGTTGTGATCTACACAGTCAAAGGCTTTGGCATAGTCAATAATGCAGAAATAGATGTTTTTCTGGAACTCTCTTGTTTTTTCGATAATCCAACAGAGGTTGGCAATTTGATCTCTGGTTCCTCTGCCTTTTCTAAATGCAGCTTGAACATCTGGAAGTTCATGGTTCACGAACTGTTGAAGTCTGACTTGGAGAATTTTGAGCATTACTTTGCTAGCATGTGAGATGAGTGCAACTGTGCAGTGGTTTGAGCATTCTTTGGCATTGCCTTTCTTTGGGATTGGAATGAACACTGACCTTTTCCAGTCCTGTGGCCACTGCTGAGTTTTCCAAATTTGCTGGCATATTGAGTGCAGCACTATCACAGCATCATCTTTTAGGATTTGAAATAGTTCAACTGGAATTCTATCACCTCCACTAGCTTTGTTCGTAGTGACGCTTTCTAAGGCCCACTTGACTTTGCATTCCAGGACATCTGGCTCTAGGTGAGTGATCACATCATTGTGATTATCGGGTTGTGAAGATCTTTTTTGTATAGTTCTTCTGTGTATTCTTGCCACCTCTTCTTAATATGTTCTGCTTCTGTTAGGTCCATACCATTTCTGTCCTTTATGGAGCCCATCTTTGCAGGCAATGTTCCCTTAGTATCATTTATGTTCTTGAAGTGTTCTCTAGTCTTACCCATTCCATTGTTTTACCTCTATCTCTTTGCACTGACCACTTAGGAAGGCTTTCTTATCTCTGTGCTATTCTGTGGAACTCTGCATTCAAATGGGTATATCTTTCCTTTTCTCCTTTGCCTTTTGCTTCTCTTCTTTTCTCAGCTATTTGTAAGGCCTCCTCAGATAACCATTTTGCCTTTTTGCATTTCTTTTTCTTGGAGATGGTCTTGATCACTGCCTCCTGTCCAATGTCACGAACCTCCATCCATAGTTCTTCAGGAACTCTATCTATCAGACCTAATTCCTTGAATTTATTTGTCACATCCACTGTATAATCATCAGTTCAGTTCAGTTCAGTCACTCAGTCGTGTCTGACTCTTTGCGACCCCATGAATCACAGCACGCCAGGCCTCCCTGTCCATCACCAACTCCCGGAGTTCACTCAAACTCATGTCCATCGAGTCAGTGATGCCATCCAGCCATGTCATTCCCTGTCGTCCCCTTTTCCTCCTGCCCCCAATCCCTCCCAGCATCAGAGTCTTTTCCAGTGAGTCAACTCATCACATGAGGTGGCCAAAGTATTGGAGTTTCAGCTTTAGCATCAGTCCTTCCAATGAACACCCAGGATTGATCTCCTTTAGAATGGACTGGTTGGATCTCCTTACAGTCCAAGGGACTCTAAAGAGTCTTCTCCAGCACCACAGTTCAAAAGCATCAATTCTTTGGCGTCAGCTTTCATCACAGTCCAACTCTCACATCCATACATGACCACTGGAAAAACCATAGCCTTGACTAGATGGACCTTTGTTGGCAAAGTAATGTCTCTGCTTTTTAATATGCTATCTAGGTTGGTCATAACTTTCCTTCCAAGGAGTAAGCATCTTTTAATTTCATGGCTGCAATCAGCATCCGCAGTGATTTTGGAGCCCCAAAAAATAAAGTCTGACACTGTGTCCACTGTTTCCCCATCTATTTACCATGAAGTGATGGGACCAGATGCCATGATCTTTGTTTTCTGAATGTTGAGCTTGAAGCCAACGTTTTCACTCTCCTCTTTCACTTTGATCAAGAGGCTTTTTAGTTCTTCTTCTGTATAATCATAAGGAATTTGATTTAGGTCATACCTTAATGGTCTAGTGGGCCAAGGCTATGGTTTTTCCCGTGGTCATGTATGGATGTGAGAATTGGACTGTGAAGAAATCTGATCGCCGAAGAATTGATGCTTTTGAACTGTGGTGTTGGAGAAGACTCTTGAGAGTCCCTTGGACTGCAAGGAGATCCAACCAGTCCATTCTAAAGGAGATCAACCCTGGGTGTTCATTGGAAGGACTGATGCTAAAGCTGAAACTCCAATACTCTGGCCACCTCATGAGACGAGTTGACTCACTGGAAAAGACTCTGATGCTGGGAAAGGTTGGGGGTGGGAGGAGAAGGGGACGACAGAGAATGAGATGGCTGGATGGCATCACTGACTCTGTGGACATGAGTCTGAGTGAACTCCGGGAGTTGGTGATGGACAGGGAGGCCTGGCGTGCTGTGATTCATGGGGTCGCAAAGAGTCGGACACGACTGAGCGACTGAACTGAACTGAACTGAACCGAATGGTCTAGTGGTTTTCCCTACTTTCTTTAGTTTAAGTCTGAATTTGGTGTTAAGGAGCTTATTATGGTTATCACGGTCAGCATGCTTATCATGGTTCAAAACCTAGTGTTAACTGATGTTTTCTCCAAGGACAACCCCTGGGTCTATGCATAGCAAATCTTTAATGTTACACCCTTAGTCTGTCTATCTTGTGCTTCATTTAAAGTTTGACCTTACATCTTTCTTTGCAATCATCAGTTAACAACTGTCTGAGGCAAACAACCATTAGATTCTAAAAAAATTTCAACGTATAGCATATGAAGCCCTGAACTCTGGCACATTGTGATGCAACAAGGAGGGACAGACACCAGCCTGACATGCTGCTTGTTTTGTTAATCCTAAGGCTCCCAAGCTAATGAAATATATTGAAAAATGCATTTTAGAAAAAGTCTATTTTGAATAATCTGTTTAATTTGGATCAGAGATGTTTTCTCCCTCAGTTTTTTCTTCTCTTGTGAAAAAGATTTTCATGAAACCAATCAGCTCTGTAATTGGGAATGCATCAGACACCGTGTAATGCACACTCTGGTAATAAAAGTTCTGTTGAAATCAATTATGTTGGGCTGCAAGAAGCTATCTGCTTCTTGTATGATGCATAACATCCGGCTTAAATAGTATCAACATTAATAAGCTGCTCTTAAGTTTCTATATAGCTTTCTCTGGGGAGAATTTGTTACTGTCAGTCAGCTGTCAAATGCTTATAGCATGATTAATGAATCATATTTAGATGATGGACAGTGAAAGTCTACTTTATAGAACATGTCAATCATTTTTATAGTAGCTCTCCATTTTCGTGGACACCAGCAATCCTGTTCTTCACTTTGGAACCATTATAACCCCATCTACATATGCTGTAGGCCACCTGCTACACAGAAATCTGGAAAAGATTCTATTCCATTTCTTTTTATGTCACTCTAGGCTAAACCCAAATATTCTTGTTTGCCCTCTCTGAGCTCAGGGCTAGCAGTTAGATGAAGCAGAAATCTACTTAAAGTGAAAAATTAATGACTGAGGGTTTCTGTACTGAACTGTATTATCCAATTGATAGTCTATAAGGCAGAGTATGAAGTGGAATGCCTTAGTTTCAATCATGCAGTTTCCCACATTTTTATCCTCAATGATTCATTTATCATGTTCCTCTTATATGCATTCCTCCAATTTAACTTGGATGTTTAAAAATAACCCAATCCCTTCAAATAAATGACAGTTTCATTAAAACATGAACTTCCTTAAAAAGTGATTTTTGATTCCAAAATTCTTTATCTTGGTAGAGAATGATGTGTTTAACTGGAAGTCACAGTGTGTGATTTCCTGATGTATATGCTATCTTTAAATTAATAAATCTACATTTACAATAAAGTTTAATAGATAGCTATTTTTCAGGGGAAAAAGTTAAAGTTATTCAAACCTAGAAATAATTAAAGGCAACAAGTAATCAGAACAGAACAGGAAGTCAACCACTGGTAACTGATTATTTTTTTATTTTTATCCTTTAGAATCTGAACAGTTTGGCCAAGGAAATGATGAAGGAGGCAAAACGATGCTCTTTTGCTTCTTTTGCTATTTCACTGAATCCAGGGATATGTAAAAACAGTGCGACTATCTTATTGGCCATGAATGTGGAAAGACTACGAATTTTTAAGCAAGGTCTGGCCTCTTGGCCACTGTTTTGACTTTTGGAAATTGGCTTAACTCCCCCAAAGTCTCCTCATCTTTAAAGTCAATACAATACTACTTGGGCTCAATGGTGTTTGGGGTTTTAAATAAAATATGTTAATACCTGACATGGTGCCTTGCACATAACTGTAGCTATATATATATATATAGTATCTACCACAGAACAAACGTAGCATAGCAGGAACATATGCATAGTATATATAATGTCACTTAGCAAACATTTGTTAAATTTAACTTAATAAAGTAAGAGAAGTGGAGAGTAGATGTCCCCAGCTTCCCCCAGGTCACCGTGATAACTGGCTACTTTGTAGAGGACTCTTTTTCTATGGTGAAAGGGATTAACAGAATGACTTTCTTATCCATCTCTTTTCCTTGCCTTTGCCTCAACTCCAATTTTTATCAGTAGCACATAGAAAGTATGTTCTTAATTTGTGATTCACTGGGAAACCCTGGTTCCCTTTCCTCTTCTATTCCATATCCTTACTTTGTCTTTCTTTTTCTTCCTCCAGTTACAAGAATGGCATGAAGGTTTCAAATAACCCTGAAATGTGTCTGTTTCAATTGCCTTGAGAATCCCATGGAAAGAGAAGCCTGGTGGGTTACAATCCATGGGGCCGCAAAGAGTCGGACATGACTGAACAAGTAACACTTTCACTTTTCAGTTGGTTGGTAATGGCTGTCTAAAGATGGGTTCTTATCAGTTTGGTAGGAATAATCAATTAGCAATTTCTGCTACTGGCACAGGAAGGGGCAAATAAACTGTGTGTGTGCCAAGTACTTGTCATTTCTATGCAAATCCCGCTACAGCTATATTTCTGCTTCATTATATGCTGAAACGAGAAGGCAATGGCAAGCCACTCCAGTATTCTTGCCTGGAAAATCCCATGGGCGGAGGAACCTGGTAGGCTGCAGTCCATGGGGTCGCGATGAGTCGGACCTTGCCTGGAGAATCCCAGGGACGGCGAAGCCTGGTGGGCTGCCGTCTATGGGGTTGCACAGAGCTGGACACGACTGAAGCAACTTAGCATCAGCAGCAGCATATGCTGAAAGTCAAAAGCAGTTTTTACATTATCTACATAAGATGACAACCAACGACTGGAAAGCTTTGTCTCAGAGAGTTCATAGACCAGCACCAAATTATTTTTAATTAACAGCTTGTCTGGCACCTGAGCTGAAGAATTCCTTGAGCAAACGATGCTTTAATTCATGGAGATGTCAGGCTGGGTGTCTAAATGTATGGATATACAGACTAACAATTCTGACAATACTTAATGAAAATTTTGTGACCGTTTTGGAAAGAATACTTAGCTGTATGGCATTATATTAAAATCTATTCTTAAACTACTAACTGATACATTATTATTAAAATAGAACATCATTTATTAATGATACAAGATTTGAATATACTCCTCAAAACTATTTTTACTATTTTTGATTAAGGAGCTTTTCTTTCCCAACAAATAAATAAGCATATTTCTGGATATTTACCCAGGAAGTACTGGTGAAAAGACCTGACTAATCTATGGTGATCGATGAACTGATATCTACAAAACTGAAATGTCACAGGGACCACCCACTACCTACAATTCTATTCTCACCAGTATTGGTCTTTGCAAGATTCTTCTCTGACTCATAACTTCCAAATATAAACATGTATGCCAATAAAATAATTTTAAATGGGACAGTGCTGAATATTTGTTCTTTTCCTAAGATTGCTAAGAAGGCTGGAGAGAACTTTCTTCTCCTTGGATCTCAGGTTAGTATTCTGATTGCTATGGGTTCACCTAGAGAGGTGATGGAGGCATGCAGGTATGTATGATTTACTGGGCCTTGGACCATGCAGAGAACAAAGGTGTAGGTGATCCACATCCCCTTTCCCATTCAGGGACTTTCTACTTGGGGCACAGAATGAGTACTGGCATTGGGTAGAGTGAAACAGAAGCTGTGCAATTTGTCATTTTGAAACATCAAAATATCTGTTCCTGAGATGGGCATCTCACCTAGGTCAAATAGGAGCCTGAGTTCTAGCTTCTTGCTTCACACTACTTCCCACTGCTCTCAGGACCTGTGATCTGCAATTAAAAATGTAAATTGCAACCTGGCCCATTAGATCTACCTAGGTGCCCATGTGAAATGGGATTTTCAGTTGCATTTAATATCAGCAAAAAGGGAAAAAAGGAATTATCATGTTCTCTGGTATTTATGGCATATCATTTTGGTTTTCAATTTATGCTAATGGCAACCTTTATAATACATTATTTAAGTTTAAAAAGTGGTTCAATGAAGTAAACAGTACAAGAAGTACATGGATATGGCTAAAAGTTTAAGGGGCACTGGTCTATCCCAAGTCCCCAAAACAGTCTAACTGATTACTTAATTACCATCCCCCTTCATCAAGTTCAGACAGTCACCAGTCTTTATATGAAAGGCTGTCTGTGTCACTCAAATGCTCACCACTGGCCCAATCATCAGCTACCCCTATGCTGAGAAGAATCCAGAACTGATTCATTACAGCCTCAGAAGAAAACAGAAGCTCTAATATAGTTCTTTAATTAATCCTAGTGCTTTCTTCAAATGTTCCTTTTGTTTTTTTTCTGTGCAACACAAATCAATAGGATTGAAGACAGGATTTGAGATTGGTCCCTGCTGCCTGCTGGGTTCTGCTGTCACACAGGACAGTTTTTTAACGTGAAACCAGATTCATGACACACTCATTCTTAACTATATTTCAATTAAGTGAAACAAAATTATGTTAAATTATATAGACTATTTGGTTACATTAGTTAAGATTTCATTTTCAAACTTACAAATACAACTTGGGTTCATGACTGAGCAGAAATTTAAATTCTATTTATAAACCATATATGTAAAATATATGTTCTTTAATATAAACAATCAACCTTAAAAAGCCCAGAATTATTTCATTATTCACATATATATGAATGTGTATGTGTGTGTGTGTGTGTATCCATAAGTTTTAAAATGGAAAGTTTTTTATTCAATTTTAAGAAAAACTTTACATTATATTATGGGAAAAAATCTTTTAAAATAGAACTTGAGGACATTTACTGTGCTATTTATATCAAACACAAAGCACACACAGAAATACAAATTTAGAATAATATCACTTTAAACTCTAAATTTAATTTTAAAAAAGCTTAAAGTTAGCTGAGGCTTTGTGTTTCAGATAGGTAAAATACTAATAAAGGAAGACTAAAACTAAGTAGTTTATTTTGTTACTAAGAAGCCCATTTTCAAAACTGTTGTGTGAGAGACAAGGCAATTTTGTCCTTTCATCAGGACACTTTGTCAGCTTCAGAGTAATGTTATATCGCCCTCTAATGGGTTTTTTGAAACACTACAAACCACTATGTAGTTAAATGCCACAAAGAATATATTTTATTGGTGATAAGCAAATTTCCAAGAGCTATAACCAATAGAAGGTTGCTTTAATCCCTGTTGGTATTAATTCATGATGGTTTAAAATCAATTAGTATAGTTACCTTGTAAATTATACATGCTCAGTTTGAGGTTTACTTTGTAAGGTCATAATCCCTTGATCTTTGACATTATGGATTATGATTAGCCTTGCAAATAAACTCATTTAATTATTTTGTATCATATAAAAATTTAATGTATTCATTACACCTACAGCTTGAATAATTATATATCCCTTCCTCTAAATTGGGATATTTGCAAGTATGTACATCTATAGTTCTGTATTTTTAAATAGTTCTGAGAATTCAAAGGGTTGGGATGCTACGCCAAAGGTGAGGGTTTTATAGAGGCAGTAAGCTTTTGGGGCTATGCTTGACTTGCTATCAGAAGAAGCCTTTGATTACACATGTAAAAGCATGTTTATGAATCAATTCAACTATTACCAGCACTAGGAAATGGAAGAGTCTCCTTCATGTATTTTAAGATATGAGATTACATATGGTAAATATTTTATTGCATATTCAGCTAATAGTTTTAAAATTTGATATAGGCACAAAAATTAGTATGATTGCTAATTCTTCTCCATCACTTTTGCTTTTACCTAGTTGATGGACTCTATTTTCACTTTTAAACAGTGAATGTAAGATATAGCTCAATCAAAATGACTGTATTAGTACATTAAGTTGACTGAATAATTACTTTATATGTTTCATTGATATTATGTATGTGTGCAAGCACACACACATATATATTCCTTTTTGTTTTGGGGAGTCACTTATGGAGATCAGTAATAACTTTGAGGAATAATTAAAGTGAATAAATTAGCCCTTTCCATGATTTTATTTATCCAGTTTCACAATAACCATAGTCCCCTGTGGTCTATCATTGATAGCATACAAAATGCTAAGTGTAAGTGTATATGTATGTTTGTGTACATATAGAGCTTTTCTCCTCTTCAAAAGACAAAGAACTTTATTTCCTTTACCCAGTATTTGAACAATCTCCCTCTTGTTACTATTGATTAGAATCTTGCCTTTATCATTGTTTCACTCTCTAATTGGCTTACAAATCAACAGCTAATTCTATTTATGATTATTCATCATATTTTTCATATGGCTACTCCTTATAGCTGAGCTTAATTTTCTTCCTGCTTAAATATACATTTTAACAAGTCTTTTAGTATGTGTCTGTGGACTTTTTAATACTGCCTCAAAAATTAGGCTAATAGCAGCAACTCAACTGACTCATTAATCTTTAAGATATGTCTTTAATTCTAAAACCCCAGGCATCTTACCTTAACTTACTTTAGTGATCTACATTTACCTTCTGCCAGTTTAACTTGAATCAGTCTAAAATGTGGTTTAATTACTAAGATAATCTAGCACATGCAGGGAATTCTATGTCTAAGGAGAGCCATGTGTGCATACTTGTCGCTTAGTTGTGTTCGACTCTGTGACCCCTAGGACTGTAGCCCGCCAGGCTCCTCTGCCGGTAAAATTTTTCAGGTGAGAATAGTGGAGTGGTTTGCCATTTTCTACTCCAGGAGATCTGCCCGACCCAGGGACTGAACCCAGGTCTCCAGTATTACAGGTGGATTCTTTACCATCTGAGCCACAAGGGAAACCCCCAAGGAGTGTCATTTTACTCTAAATCAGGGATGATACATCCATAGCATGAGTGTCATTCTACCTCAGTTTCAAGCCCAAAGCACCTTTTAAAAATTGGGAGCGTTCCTTTCACAGGGTCTGGAGGAAGCCTGAAGGTCTGTGCGATGCTTTGAGCAGTTGCTATCTATCTACTGGAGCTCAGTTCACTTCAGTTCAGTTCAGTCCCTCAATGATGTCCGACTATTTGTGACCCCAAGGACTGCAGCACGCCAAAATTCCCTGTCCATCACCAACTCCCAGAGCTTGCTCAAGCTAATGGCCATCCAGTTGGTGATGCCATCCAACTATCCCATCCTCTGTCATGCCCTTCTCCTCATGCTTTCAATCTTTCCAGTATCAGGGTCATTTCCAATGAGTCAGTTCTTCACATCAGGAGGCCAAAGTATTGGAGTTTCAGCTTCAGCATCAGTCCTTCCAATGAATATTCAGGACTTATTTTCTTTACAATTGACTGGTTTGATCTCCTTGCAGTCCAAGGACTCTAAAGAGTCTCCTCCAACACCACAGTTCAAAAGCATCAATTCTTTGATGCTCAGCTTTCTTTATAGTCCAACTCTCATATCCATATTGTGTGTAGCACTTTCACAGTGTCATCTTTCAGGATTTGAAAAGGCTCAATTGGAATTCCATCACCTCCACTAGCTTTGTTTGTAGTGATGCTTCCTAAGACCCACTTGACTTCACATTCCAGGATGTCTGGCTCTAGGTGAGTGATCACACCATCATGATAATCTGGGTCATGAAGATCATTTCTGTACAGTTCTTCTGTGTATTCTTGCCACCTCTTCTTAATATCTTCTGCTTCTGTTAGGTCCCTACCATTTCTGTCCTTTATTGAGCCAATATTTGCATGAAATGTCCCCTTGGTATCTCTAATTTTCTTGAAGAGCTCTCTAGTCGTTCCCATTCTATTGTTTTCCTTTATCTTTGCATTGATCGCTGAGGAAGGCTTTCTCATCTCTCCTTGCTATTCTTTGGATGACGCTGTGAAAGTGCTGCACTTTATATGCCAGCAAATATGGAAAACTCAGCAGTGGCCACAGCACTGGAAAAGGTCAGTTTTCATTCCAATCCCAATGCCAATGAATGGTCAAACTACCGCACAATTGCACTCATCTCACTTGCTAGTAAAGTGGTGCTTAAAATTCTCCAAGCAGGCTTCAGCAATACGTGAACCGTGAACTTCCAAATGTTCAAGCTGGTTCTAGAAAAGGCAGAGGAACCAGTGATCAAATTGCCAACATCCGATGGATCATCAAAAAAGCAAGAGAGTTCCATAAAAACATCTATTTCTGCTTTATTGACTATGCCAAAGCCTTTGACTGTGTGGATCACAATAAACTGTGGAAAATTCTGAAAGACATGGGCATACCAGACCACCTGATCTGCCTCTTGAGAAACCTGTCTGCAGGTCAGGAAGCAACAGTTAGAACTGGACATGGAACAACAGACTGGTTCCAAATAGGAAAAGGAGTATGTCAAGGCTGCATATTGTCACCCTGCTTATTTAACTTATATGTAGAGTACATCATGAGGAACGCTGGGCTGGAAGAAGCACAAGCTGGAATAAAGACTGCCAGGAGAAATATCAGTAACCTCAGATATGCAGATGACACCACCTTTAAGGCAGAAAGTGAAGAAGTACTAAAGCACCTCTTGATGAAAGTGAAAGAGGAGAGTAAAAAAGTTGGCTTGAAGCTCTGAATGTTGATTCAGAAAACTAAGATCGTGGTATCTGGTTGTATCACTTCACGGCAGATAGATGGGGAAACAGTGGAAACAGTGGCTGACTTTATTTTTCTGGGCTCCAAAATCACTGCAGATGGCGATATCAGCAATGAAATTAAAAGACGCTTACTCTTTGGAAGGAAAGTTATGACCAACCTAGATAGCATATTAAAAAGCAGAGACGTTACTTTGTCAGCAAAGGTCCACCTAGTCAAGGCTATGGTTTTTCCAGTGGTCATGTATGGATGTGAGAGTTGGACTATGAGCGCAGAAGAATTGATGCTTTTGATCTGTGGTGTTGGAGAAGACTCTTGAGAGTCCCTTGCACTGCAAGGAGATCCAACCAGTCCATCCTAAAGGTAATCAGTACTTGGTGTTCATTGGAAGGACTGATGTTGAAGCTGAAACTCCAATACTTTGGCCACCTGATGCAAAGAGCTGACTCATTTAAAAATACCCTGATGCTGGGAAAGATGGACGGCAGGAGGAGAAGGGGACGACACAGGATGAGATGGTTGGATAGCATCACCGACTCAATGGACATGGGTTTGGGTGGACTCCGGGAGTTGGTGATGGACAGGGAGGCCTGGTGTGCTGCGATTCATGGGGTCGCAAAGAGTCGGACACGACTGAGGACTGAACTGAACTGAACTGATCCCATACTTTGTTGAAAGGATGAAATAACAAAATGCATCTAAAACACTTAGCATGGGGGCACATAAAAAGTGCTGAATAAATTTTAGCTTCCAATGTTATTGTTAAATTTATAAACCTAGGCAGTTTCCAAGCTATTTATAATTTTTCTATTACCTGGTTCCACTCTCAGGAAAACAAATAAAATGAGTAAATAGATGAGAGGGGCTAAAGAATCAAAATTGAGACCACTGTCTCCAAATGGAGCAACAGTAAAATCAGTATGAAATAAATGAAATATAATTGAAAACTCAATCTTTTGTCAAATCACTTATTAAATTACATATTACTACACTTCTCAGCTTCTACTTCTTTCTCTTGCCCATTTTTTCCTCTGTCTCCAAAGGTTCCTTCTTCTTCATCTGGTTATTGAATATTCATTCTCTTTTTCTTCTAATGTCTATTCCAGAGAATTCTCAGATCTATTCTTTGAGGACACTCATACCCAAAACTTCAGCTACCTCCTCTGGGCAGCTGACTTCCGTTCTGTTCGTTCCGTTCCGTCGCTCAGTCGTGTCCGACTCTTTGCGACCCCGTGGACTGTAGCCTACCAGGCTTCTCCGTCCATGGGATTCTCCAGGCAAGAATACTGGAGTGGGTTACCGTTTCCTTCTCCAGGGGATCTTCCCCACACAGGGATCGAACCCGGGTCTCCCGCATTGGAGGCAGACGCTTTAACCTCTGAGTCCCAGGACTTACACATTTATATTGCTAGACAAAACTGTCTCCAGACTTGCAAATCAACTGTCTACTTGACTATCCTCTTGTGTATCTCAAAGCCTTTCTGATGACACAGACAATCTTCTGAAAATTTCTGCCTAATCTCTAATCAGCCTATCTCAGGTATTGGCACAACCATTCACCCCTTCGGAAATGGCAACCCACTCCAGTGTTCTTGCCTGGAGAATCCCAGGGACAGGGGAGCCTGGTGGGCTTCCGTCTGTGGGGTCGCACAGAGTCAGACACGACTGAAGTGACTTAGCAGCAGCAGCAGCATCTCTAATTCCTCTCCCTTCCCTCTCATATTCTATCACTATATTTAATTATTTTTACCCCCTAAAAATGTCTTGAATCTATTCACTTTTATCCACCACCATCAACTCAACCTAGGCTATCAGATTTCTCACTTGGCTGATGGCTCTTGAATGTTCTACTTCCTATCCTAACCCAACCAATCTTTTCTTCAAATTGCTTTTAGATCAAAGTGAGTCAGAGTTGTTCAGTCGTGTCTAACTCTTTGTGACCCCATGGACTATACAGTCCATGGAATTCTCCAGGCTAGAATACTGGAGTGGGTTGCCATGCCCTTCTGCAGGGCATCTTCCCAACCCAGGGATCAAACACTGGTCTCACAGGTTACAGGCGGATTCTTTACCAGCTGAGCCACCAGGGAAGCCCCAAAAGTGAGGACACCAGGGGTTACCCTATATGAACTGGGGACCTCTTGATCAAAATATGCTCCTTAACCCCTCAATGACTTCTTTTTGCTTTTAGGAAAAGAAAGACAACTACTGAACATAACCAATAAAGCCCTCTGGGATTCAGCTGTTATTCGCCTGATTTCAGGAATGTAGGAAAGGATTCTATGTGTACATTTGTCCATAGGGAGATCAACCTACTTCTACAGACTCTTATAACACATTTTAGGCACAGTATACCTATGTGTGGAATATTCAAATAAATGAAGATAATCTCAGAGTATAAAAGGTATTAAAGTATTTTTTTTACTACACCTTTATAATTTTTTAAAATCAAATAGCAATCTTAAATACTTTATTCTATACAACATCACCGAAATTTGACTTTGGGAGACCGGGGCCTTAGAAATGTTCAAAAAAAATTTTTTTTCCATTTTAAGATATCATTTGGAAAAATTGCCTTCTTTTTACTTTCACATTCTTTCATTTAGAATATTTGCTTAAAATCACTTTTGCATGACTAGGAAAAGAAAATAGTACATAATTTTATTTTTAAATTATCTTTACACGTGGCTATTTATATATTTTTGGTTCAATGTTTCTTTTTCCTTAAACACTCCTTGAATAATTGTAATTTCCTTTGAGAATGTGAAGATTTAAAAGGCATCATACTGTATATAGCACAGGGAACTCTACCCAATAATTTGTAATAACCTATATGGAAAAAGAATCTGAAAAAGAAAAAAATATATATATATATGAATCATATATATATAATATATATAATCATATATATATATATGAATCTATTAGCTGTACACCTGAAACCAGCACAACATTGTATATCAACTACACTTCAAAAAATAAAATAAAAGGCATCATACGTATACTTCAGGAAGTTAAAATGCACTTCAACCCCCTCCCCCAAAGCATCACAACACACATGAGACAAGGCAGAGTTTAATCTAATCATTTACTTCTCTGCTTAAAGCCCTCCAGTTGTGCCTACTACCCTTAAAAACTTCAAACTTCCTTTCAAAGCATGTGGAATATCACTCTGGCTGTGGATAGCCCCAATTTAGATATATTGTCTTGGCATACTTATCAATAGTGCCCTTTTCCTTCTCAGGTATTCTTATTTGGATCACAAATTAAGGAAATGAAATGTTCGGCCCATGTTGATCACTTCAACAGTCTCCCTCATTATTTGCTCACTTTGCACTTTACACTCTAGTCCACTAAACCTGTCTTACTGAACTTTTCTCTCCTCTGGATGTTACCATTAATCTCATCTGGGGCAATTACTACCCTTTCCCCTTCCTACACCCAGAGAACAGACTCTCATTCATCCGTCAGCTCACACATAATGACTTCCGAGGGGGTAGCTGCCTGTAAAATGTGGTCTGACAGCATTTATTCCTTCTTTAAAGAGTATTTTACCTTTTTGGTTTGCTATCCTCATCTTTAAACTCACAAGGACAGGTGATCTGTCATGTTCCTAGTACACAATACAATTTCAGGCACATAGTAGATAGTCAAATATTTATTGAATAAATAAGTACAATGTTTTACGTTTACTCTTTGTTTACAAGATGCTTATTTGAACAATTAAAATACAAGTATTTACATAATGATGTAAGGAACTACGATCCAGAAAGTTTTAGTTGAGTATGACTGTTAAGCATGTAGAGCTTTGAGTCAGTCTTACTGAATTTGCATCCCACTAACCATGTGATTCTGAGCATTTACTTAGTCTGCCTAAAGTTTGTTTTTTCAACCTACCTCATGGTGGGGGCAGGGTTTGGGGAAGATTAAATGATGTTAGGCTTACAAAGTGCTTAGTATAATGTCTGCACTGTGCTAAATAATAAACATTTCCTGCTTCTGATCTCCCTGGCAGTATAAAAGAAAATGCTGATTTCTACATTCAGTGTTCAATTTTATTTTTTTATCCCAATTCGACTCTAATTAAAAACAATAGAAAGTTCTTGCCCTTTTAGGGATGTTACTTCCTACCATTTTACATTACAAAATTACTTCTACTACATATTTGTTCTTACACATTCTATGTCAATATTACATTTTTTTTCTTTCAAAATCAACTTTTAGATAAAATTTACATACAATAAATACACCCATTTTAAGTGTATAGCTTGATAAGCCTGTCAAATGGACACACCCCATAACTAATTCCAGAATCAAGATCTGAAATATTCCCAGTGCCCCAAAGATTTCTTCATGTTCCTTTGTAATAAATCCTTCCTACCTCCTTCCCAGCTCCAGGCAATCACTGATCTGCTTTCTGTTACAGATTTGTTTTGCTTGTTTTAGTGTTTCATATGACAAAGCTTCCATGTCTGTCTTCTTTCACTCAGGTTAGTGTTTATGATTTGTCTGGGTCTCTGGTTCATTCTTTTTTATTGTTGAGTAACATTTCATTGTTTGGACATACCAAAATGTGTTTATCCATTTACATGCTGGTGAACATTTGAAGTACTTCAAGGTCTTTGCTATTATGAAAAATGTCCTTTCTTTTTGTTTTTTCTTTTTTTCCTAGTAAGCACCTAAGGGTGAAATTATTGGTCATACAGTAAAGTATGCGTAATGTTATGAGACATTGTCAAACGTTTCCAAAGTGGTTGTACTGCAATGCTTATCTTACATGTAAATATTTATAATTACTTTGCTTTCTAAAATTTACAATTTTGTTTAAGGGTTTGTTGATCTGTATTATAATCTGACCACACAAGACCATTTCAAATAGCTCAGGTAAGGAGGGTGGTGGGATCCTGAGAGATTCATTGTAGAGCACTTATATAAAAAGAAAACAATTCTTTAATTTTTTATTTTTTTAAAGAAGGTTGATGGTGGAGTAATCAAGCAATTTCTCAGTATGTTCTAAGCACAGAATTTCAAACAGATCCTTGCTTTTCTGAAAAAGTTTTTGTAAGTGAACAAATGGCCAAGGCTTCAACTGTCTTTCCATCCCACCCAACTATTTCACTGAAAACCGGTTGTTCACCTTTGCTGGAACTTGGAATGAATCAGAAGTAGAAGCTAGTTGCAGAAAAAATGCCGTGTGGTCTTGAGTGGCGAGAAGGCTGTTTTGTAATATTTCTATAAAAATCGCAACTGTGTCAAAAGCAAATAAGTAAATTATGTACATCATTCTACCTATTTTCTCCATTGTTATCTATTCCATCTAGAATAATTGAATGAGGAATTAATCTAAGTAAAATTGTCCTTAAATGAGATATATGTCTCACAACTACGATTTCTGGGGTAAATTGTGGGGAAATTTGGCTGAATCTCCACAAAATTTGATGGGAAAATTTAAACACACACACATATGCCTGTCCTATAAATAAAGAGGCTTCAGCTTTCAAATCCAAATAGTGCACCTACCTACGGGTGACCTCTGCTTCCTTCTTACCTCCCTACTGTCTTGTGTCAGTATTAGCTTTTTGCAGAATAAGTCATAGGACATATCAAAAAGTAAGAAGTCGTAAAAGCAAAGGAAGGCTGAATACCATTTCAGGCAGGACATCTGCAAAGCACTCTTGGACAGTGTTGAGTCCATTGCTGTGATCCGTGAATGACTAAGGCTGGAAGGAACCTGGATTAGCAAGGGAATCATATTTTCAAAGCATCGTATTTAAGTTCCTGTCCCACTGTTACTGACTTCTCTCCAGCCTCAAATTACTCATTCATTTCCCTTTTAACTCAAATCCCCACAACTCAGTACTAAAGCCAGGCCACAGTTTTCATAGGAGTATCTTGCCAGGGGCATTCAGTGGGTGTATGTACAAGTTTATTTTACCCAAAACAACTTATTTTGACATAATTATATACAATCTTGAAAAGCCACCCTTAACACACATGCCTCAGTTCAGTTCAGTTCAGTTCAGTCGCTCAGTCGTGTCCGACTCTTTGCGACCCCATGAATCACAGCACGCCAGGCCTCCCTGTCCATCACCAACTCCTGCCTAGTACCCACCATACTACCAGTGGAGTGGTACTTTTTGTGGTATAACGCATTTTATAGTCCCTCTTCTCATATCTGTTTGCATATTCAGGTATATAATCTTATAAAATAATTATCCTTTTTTGGAATTGATTCTATGTGTTTCTGTGTGTGTATGCATGTATAAAATGGATTACATAATCTTTTTTGCTGGATAATAACCAAGAAGCTTTTACTTCAAAGCAATTTAAAATAAATATTGGGGAACTGGAAATGCTCACTTCTCTGCCAGAGTGCAATGCATACATGGTTCATATCATAACCCTGGTATACAAATGCTCTCTGGTTATACCAAACGAATATTGCTATGTAATCTATGTTGAAGTTACTGACATTATTATTTAAATTACTCTAGGGAAAATTACTTTATGTTAAGTAAATTATCTGTGCATCAGTTTATTTTTAAAATGATATTTTATATTACTATTATTTACACTAAGGTATGTTCCAAAGGCGTATGTGTGTGTGTTTTATATATATATATATATTTTTTTTTTAATCACTTCTGAGAATTCAGACAAACTGCTTTCCAGATGTTTGCATTTTTGGTTAAGTGTTATATACGAAATATGTTAGGACTCATAGTAAACATCAAAAATGACATATTGCAATTATTAACATAAATGACCTGAACCCTTTTTTGACAGTCTAACATAATGATTAATTACTGTTATTCTAAACTTACAATTTCACAGCAGATCTCCTGAGCAGGAGGATAAAATCATGGAGATTACTCTCTTATCTACTAACTTACCGAATTTAGCCATTGAATGTTAAGTAAAATTTTTCTTTTCAAGCAATGGAAATGCTACTTTTCCTGTCATTTGCACTAAAGCTCTATTTTCAGCATATCATGTACAATTCATAAAACCTATGTGTATGATAATGAAATCTAAGTTAGCCAAAACATTTCTGATTCCCTTATAAAAAGCCTTGACAATGCATGATTTAGGTTTACATATTTTATCTAACACTTGGGGTTTGGTCTCATCTGACTGATCAAAATGCCTTAGGAATCATATCCATAATTTTCACAAACTATTATCAGCTGAAGCAAAGCAAACAAACAAAAACCAAATACAATTGCTAACCCTCTGTTTGCAACATCACTTTAAATATCGTAATGCATTGGTAAAGTAAACCAGCATTTCCATTCACTGCAACCTGCTTCATGCAGTTCATTTCCTGTTTCTCCCTGACTGCTTAAAACAACAGTGCAGTAAATTTCACATCTATAACTCTCCCAGCACACGGTCCAAGCCAGAGCTTTATGGAGCTGAAATGCCCAATGAGTGTACAAATGCAATAATCATCCTAATATAAACCTGAATCTTTCATAAAATCTTAGTTTGAGCCTAGAACTCTGCTGCACAGGAGGGACATTTGCTTATTACTCAAAATATTTAAATGAAATCCCATCTGCCCCTCCACCCCATTTAACAATTCATCTACTTACATTAAGTAACTGCCATGTCAGGGGCATGTCTTAGTGTATGTACAAATCAACTTATTAAAATAGAGATTGCAAGTTTGCATTTCTGAAGAAGGTGATTAATTCAGTGAGTCTGGTTGGGGCCCAAGAATCTGAATATCTAGTGAGTCCTCACAGAATGTTGATTCTGCAAATCCACAAACCACAATTAGAAAAGATAGTAAGTAGGTAATAAGATTAACATCTTTCTAAAGTTCTCAATCAGATGGGATACACCCAAAACATTGTTACTTATCATATTCTACCTCAGGTGATAATTATTTGGGTATATGTTAATACTTTTATTAAATTCAAATTCTTTGAGTTTAGGGTTTCACCAGCATCACATTCCTCATAGTACTTTGCACAGAACATTGGATGTATTAGCTTTCAAAACATTTGTCAAAATTTTTTAAATCTAGGGAGAAGTGGATGAAGGACATATTCATTCCAGAAAGAATGAAAACAAAATGAGGCAAAATATCTGAAGACTCCATGCAAAATTATCTACTTCTGTTGCAGAGTAAAATGGGACATTAGGTAGGATCTCCCTACAGACTGATGCTTTCTTAAGCAATTTAGAGGTCATTATCTTCACTCTATTTCACATTCAATGGCATAATTGGACCTATTATGTGAAGAGAACAATAGGGTCAAAGTCAAACTTGCTGCTTTACAATCCGCACTGAATGAAAAGTTTTCGAGGATAACGAAAATAAGAAAAGAAACAACCACCATAGTGAAATTAGCTATGATTCTAATGTCTCCATCTTGCCACCAGATCTACCACATCAGCCGATCATATACAAGTGAACCAAGAAACTTAGATATGGTCATGAAATCATAAAATGTAGCAAGACAATATGCCCCAAACATTTAGGATGAAAACTTCCTTTCAAAATAAAACAAGCCAGTGACACACAGAATATAAAGAATTTCCTCAAGAGCAGGATCCTCAACCCCTGGGCCATGTACCTGCTGTACCTCACAGCAGGAGGTGAGTGGTGGGCTAGTCAGCAGTTTCATCTGTATTTACAGCCACTCCCCATCACTCACATTACCACCTGAGTTCTGCCTCCTGTTCGATACTCAGTGGCATTAGATTCTCAAAGGAGTGAGAATCCTACTGTGAACTGTGTATGTGAAGGATTTAGGTTACACATTCTTTATGAGAATCTAATATCTAATATTTGATTCTGCATTATGATGAGTTATATAATTATTTCATTATAAAATCACTATGTAATAATAATAGGAAAAAATACACAATAAATGTAATGCACTTGAATCATTCTAAACCACCCCCCATACCTCTGGTCTGTGGAAAAACTGTCTTCCACAAAAGCAGTCCCTGGTGCCAAAAAGATTGGGGACTGCAGCTCAAGAGGATCAGACTTAGATGACAGCAAAACATATCTACCCACACAACATAATCTCTTTGCAAAAACTTAGCTATGATGTCATCAAAGCTTTTAAAACTAGAGTGGATTTTGACATATACTATCAATAGTAAAATTCTTTTAAAACTCTGATATGTACAGTGTGACAAAACAGCTGCTATGTTTTTAAAATTCCTCTATGAACAGAGCTATTGCAATGAGGCAGGCAAATGACACTCAAAACAGAGACATTCTCTTAGCCAGAGAACTTCCTTCACAGCTAGTGAAATGTCTCCTGACTGCCAATAGCAGCTCAATGTGCATGCTATTAGAGTTATTTCCCTAAATTTTGAATTCTTATCATCTCAGCTGGCTTTTGACTCCTTACAGGATAATTCCATAACCTTTCATATTGCAAACAGGTCCTTGGCTGTCTTCCCCCAGACTCTCTTTATCATCTACCTTTCTTGATTTGAGCCACCCCGAAAAATATCAAGTCCTTGTATTCTTTACTTTTGCAGAGCAGATGTTGGCAGAGGGGTGCATGGCCCTTCCAACTATCTGCTTACCACTTTCATGAGTTCTTCTTGCCTCATCTCCTTTAGAGGTAAGTGGAAATACCATTTTCCCTTTAAAGACTCCCGTCCCCAGAGGAAAAGTTATTGTTTCACCCACCATATTACCATAGGATTAAAAATACTATTTTTTAATTGAAAATGCATTTTCTAAGTAAAGAGATTAATGAATCCACAGTATCCACTACTCACCTTTAACAATTATGAACACATTGCTCCATATATAAACAAACCTGCCCCTCCATGACATTTTGAAGCTAATCCTAGATATTCTACCATGTCATCCATAAATTATTCAGTGTGCACAAAACTCATAAGGCTCTACTACAGCAGCTATCAAATCATATTCTAAGTACTTTTTTGCATGTCTCTTTTCCTCTTGAAGGTAGATTTCATACTTTAGTCCAATCTGAACAGTAAGCAATAGTAAGAATAGTGCCAGGAATAAAGTCAATATGTGTTTGATGACAAAATAATATTTGTTCATTCATTCATTCAACAAATTTTTATTAAGCACCTGATAGGAGGCAACACTGTTCTGGTCCTAGAAGAAGAAGTAAACAAAACAAGCAAGTTCCTGTGCTAAGAGATCTCCTCTAACCTGAGGAGATATACTAAACTGATAAATACATAACAGCTAAGGTGGTAAAGATGCTATGATATAAAATAACACCCTGCCACAAGGTGGGAGAGTGCCCAAGATGGAAATAAGGAGGTTGCTTTATACGGGATGACCCAGGAAAACCCTTCTGATAATGAGACATTTGATTAGAGACCAATATGAGGTGTGGGTTAGGTCCAAGGTACACCTGGGGGAAAAGCTGTCCAGGGGAGGGACCAGCAAAGGTCTGAGATGGCAGGTCTGACTTGACCTTTGAAGGAATGAGAAAAGTGTTGGTTTGGTAAAGGCAGAGTAAACCAAGGGGAGAGGGATAGGAGATGCGATTAGAGAGGTAACAGTGGGGATGGGGAATGTGGATCATGTATGGATTTGGCCATGGAAAGAACTCTGGACTTCACTGGGATGGGACTCACGGAAGAACACTGAGCGAGGAGTATCACGGTCCTCTGAAAGCAGGAAGATCATTCTGGCTGTGGTATGGAGGACACAGTCTACTGGGGCAGGTAAGGAAGGAGAAAGACCAGTTAGAAGACTATTGCTATACTCCAGGAGAGAGATACAGTGGCTTAGTATAGATGGTGAGACAGAATTTCAAGTAAGGTGCTTGTAAAGGAGATAAGAATGATTTGATCTCAGCAGTGGTTTGATCTCAGCAACTAGAAGAACAAAATTGCTATTTACAGAGTTGGCTTGGGGATCAAGAGTTGGAAATCAGAAGTTTGCTTTGAGATATGAAAAAATTGATGCCTATTAACTGTCCAGTTGGAAATGCTGGGAAAGTAGATGCAGTCCAGGTTAGAGGTTAAAACTGCATATAAAGTGTTAGTAGCCATTAAGTCTCCTTCAGCCTTAGGTCTGGCTGAGACCATCTAAGACTAGACAGGAAATTAAAAAGGTAAAAACTGAAAAGGTCTCTTCTGGTCAGATTAATGAGTGAAATTATAGACTGAGAATATTAGAGTGGAATGGGGAAAGATTTAGTAGATATATTTTAGCTACGGTTACAAAAGTGGTAACATTAGATACTTTCATTTTTGTTAGTTATAGGGATATATTCTCTACATGTGAAATCCTATATTATAATCTAAAATATTAAAATAAAACATATTCTATTTCTATTCTATTATCTTTTTAATCAAATATAAAACAATACTATCTAATACAGAAATTTAAAAAGCACTAAATCTGCAACACTTAGTAAGAAAAATTATCCCCCTCAAAATTATCTGAAAGATAATTTTTACTTGATCATGGTTGTAAATATAAAGTGACTTCATTAAATCTATTCAGCTTTAAGTGTGAAATAAATCAAAATATTTTTAATTATCTCACATTCTGTAACATAACTTGGTTGAAAGATACTTTCCATTTTTCAACTAATTGCTTTGTCATTATTTTGTCATGACTCAGGAGATGTGACCATAAATTTAAACCATTTTAAGATCTCTATTTTTTCTTGTTTTACCCAAAACTAAATGGCAACCCACTCCAGTGTTCTTGCCTGGAGAATCCCAGGGACAGGGGAGCCTGGTAGGCTGCCATCTATGGGGTCACACAGAGTCGGACATGACTGAAGTGACTTAGCAGCAGCAGCAGCACATATTCAACTAAAGAAAATATCTAGAGTAATATCCATATAAATGTTTAAAATGGAAAATACTAATTGTAAAATCTGAGCAAGATATAAATCCACGGTTAAAAGTTAGTGAATGCTAGTAAATACTTATTTCATATGATTTGAGAAAAACAAGGTCACCTCACCAATGATTTTTAAGAGTAGAAAAATTTTTTGGAACTCCTAATAGATGTCCTGAACTAAATGCCTTATTATTAAATCACATCATCCTCACAAAAACATTGCAAAGTAATTATTTCTCCCACTTTATAGTTGAGGAGACTGAGACTTGGAGAAGATAAGTAACTTACCCATAACTACTGAGATAGCATATGGTAGAATCAAAGGGTGAATTCAAGTCAATCCGCTAACAAAAGTCCATGCTCTTTCCACTAAGCATTGATTTTTAAGACAGTTTAATTTTAATATGTTTTAGTTGATTGTTTAACTTCTTCAAATAAATCCAAAATATAGATGCACAACAAAATCAACTGGCATATTAATAAATATATAATTGGATTTTGTCCTGGTTCCTGATACAGAGTTTCTAAAACTTTTGGAATTTTCCAAGTGATACAGGTGATAGAAGCCTTATTTTGTTACTCATAACAAACCCCTTTCAACAATGTGAGTTCATGCTAATTAGATGACTTCTGTTTGGCTGCTAAATAGCTTCAGGATGGGAGTTGGTCACCAAAGAAATGAATAGTCTAATAGAGATTTGGAACTTTCAGTCCAACCCCCAGGATCTCTGGTGAGGGGGGCAAAGAAAGAGATGGAATTAATAGCCAATGATTTAGTCAATCTTGCCTACAAAGTGAAACCTGCATTAAACAACCCTAAGGGATAAAGTTGAGGAGCCTCCAGGTTGGTGAACACATTTTAAGTGTGGAAAAGGTGGCACTCCCAGGGAAGGCATGGAAAGCTCTGCTCCTGCCCCCAGTCCTTTACCTTGACAAGTGCATCTCTTCCATTTGGCTGTTTCTGAGTTGTATTTTCTGTAATAAATGAATAGTAGTAAATAGAGCACCTTCCTGAGTTCTGTGAGCCATCTAGTAATTTATTGAACCCGAGGAGGCGATTCAGTCTTGGGACTCTCCTAAGACTTTATAATTGATCAGAAGTAAGGGTGACCTGGGCTTGTGATTGGCATTTGAAGTGGAAGCAATTTGGAAGAACTGAGTATTCTACCTGTGAAGGTCTGCACTAACTCCAGGAAATTGGTATCAGGACCAATTTCAAATGTAGGACACTCACTTGGTGTCCAGAGAGTTGATATGAGGAAAAAAAACAACACAAATTTGGTTTCAGAAGTGTGGTGATTAGAAGTAGGTCATAACAATCAAGCAGAATATGTGAGAGTTCCAGACCTCTAGTTGGATATCATCTACCTGCATAATATAAAGGAGAGAGGTCAAAGAACTGGGGAGGGAGAGGAGGCAAAGACACTGAATTTCACTCAGTCTAAGGCTGTATAATCTATAAAGAATTGGTAGACGAGCAAACAATTAGTGGACTCTGCAGCCAGTGTTGATGCTATTACTGTCTTCACTATGACTACAGCTTCCTGGCAGCCTCAAGCAGCTACCGTCAACATGTGAATTAGTTGGCTCTTCAGCTATTTCCAGTTAAATCACCTCTAACATTCAGCTTTTCACATTTTTGGATGGTGCTGACAAACTTATCCCTTCACTTCTGAAACAGGGCCTGGCATGGTCCTTAGATGCACATGTGAGACTCCCATCTGGATTATGTTTCTGATAGGGTAACAAGAAACAAGTATTTAGGAGTGATCACCCACAAAAATGTTCTGGCGACCATCTGCAAGGAACTGATCAGAGGCTTACAATTAATTTGAATTCAATTATCATCACAATACTTACAAGTTTTCAAAGCAGTGAGCAAGAGCAGAATATGAAGTATAACTAGCCACACTGTCAGGAAGGGGAACTGCCACCTGCTCAATGTGCAAGGGGGCAGTGTACCTTTTCCCTTTTAGAGACATTAGAATATCTAAAAGGGCAAAATTAGCCCCAGAATGGATACATTGAGTAAAATGCTATTGCATGTCTTTTTCTCTAGACAATTATAAGCTCAAGAATAAGCTTTGTGACTGCTGTTTGTTTTTAAGATTTGTCCTTTTAAAAATGTCCTTATATTCTTCAAAATCCCAAGTTATGTAATTTTTCATCTCGCCTCTTCAGTACTCTTGCTGCCCCGTGAATCAGCAGAAAATATAAAGCTATAAGAGGAGGTAGCCTGACTTTCTTAAGCTTTTAAAAAAAAAAATCAAAACCCTTAAATTCTTGAAAATTGTTTATTCCATACTTCCTTTGTCACCTTTGAAACCCCAATAGCATGTGACGTGACACCTTTTATCCAAAAGGAGCTCAGTTAATTTATGGTGTATGAGTTTGGTGTATAGTAGATAAAGAAATAAACTAATTTCCCTGTGCCATTATGCTATTTCAAAATTGGGAAACAACAGGTGATAGTTTTGTGCTCTGCTGCATTAACTTATTTTACCACACATAACAAAGCATCACATACTAATAATAGCAATAAAACTATGAAACAGTTTAGTTCAGACATTTATTTGAACATCTATAGCAATTAACATGGCCAAATTATAGCATGCTCCATACAGATATTCTGTCTGAATATGACTAGACTATCTTTAGTGATCCTAATTTTACCAGATGTTTTATACTTGAATTTCATAAGGAAAAAACATTTTGTTTTTTTGCTCAGGGACTAGATTTCTTTTTAAAGTATTATAAAGTATTTTATATATATAATTATATATGATTTATATATAATTATAATACTTTATTTATAAAGTATTATAAATAATATTTTCTTTTTATCAACTGTCTCTGGATTATATACTCCATTCATGTGAAAGGTCTTCATTTCTAGTTTTCCTGAGAAGTACTTACAAGTGGACAACATCACTAAGAAGGTATGGAGATTAGAAAATGATATTGCCTTACTGTGTTTTCATTTTCATGTTTCATTTGCCAGTAATCGAAGTTAGCTCTGAAAATTCTAATCCTTGTTGTTATTTTTGTAATCTATGTTATCATGAATTTTAACCTTTATCTGTGTGTGTATTTGAAATATTATCAGCTATCCAACTTTAGAGCCTATATAAAAGTAGAACAAAATATTTCCTATCTTTTTGCCCATGCTTCTCAATAGATTTCATTTATAAAAGAATATATGCCCAGACATTGAAATAGAACTTGTTTTTTACTATGTAGGAAAATCCAAATACCCATTGTCTTACCATTTTTCCCTTATTCAATTGGTTAGAATGAAATTCAGAAAGAATGCTGTGAAAAAAGAAAGAAAAACTAATATCTAGGTCAAATTATTTCACTGACAGTGTTTCAAGAAAGAGAAAACAGTTCATTGGACTGTCATACAGTTTGACACCCACATCCATGGTCTCACAGGTCCTGCTGTCTCTCTCTGCACAGCTCAAGTTCTCACTATTTGCTGTCTACACTATTCAAATAGCCAACTAATTAATCTTTCTGTTGTTAGTCTCTTTTTTTTTTTCATCTCTAATCCATGTTTTACAATGTACCAATACTAACTTCTAACAAAGAGACTGCACCTATTAAAAGTCCTCAGAGCTCTTCTTTCTACACCATAAAATCCCAAACGTGCCTTCTGCAGTCCTGTTGCAAGTTAGCCTCCCACTCACCCCTTCTCTGATTCCTTTATGCTCCAGTCAGGACAGACCATTTACTATTGCTCAGCCCAAGAATTTGAAAACTTGCAATGATTCATACTCTGACACACCTGAAATGCCACTTCCTTCAGGACGCTTTCCTTGATCTTTGATCTCTGCAAAGAACTGATCTTTCCTTCCTTTGTACTATGAAGGCACAAGGGAGATCATTTCTTCTCGCTCTCATGACATCTGTACATTTGCTTTTATCTGTGCTATATTAAAGCTAGTCTTTCTCATCCACTGGATTGACAACGACTTTGGTTAGGAACTCAATTTCAATCACCTCTTCAATTCCTTTTAAACTGGATACTCAATAAGTGTGGCTTAACTGAATTGTGAAAAATATTTCAGATTAATTTAGCACTTATTTTTCCAGAATTAATATTGCTTTCTGAAATAACTAAGTTCTAGTTGCATAGCTGAGTATGTCTAATATAGCTTTAATTTGACTTCTGAAAATTCAATAATAAAAAATGAGTGTTATACATTTGAAAATCAAAGTCTGTACCTCTGCCAGATTATGTTCCACTCAGTTAAACATGTATCTCTCACATGCCTGTTACCCACAGAGCTTTATGTCTGTGTATGAACTTACACATTTGATCAGAACTTGCAAGCTGGTGGCCTCAGAGCCAAATGCCTCTTGAAAACAGGTGTGTGTCTGTGTGTGTGTGGTTTGTTCTGTAGAGGGTTTTTAAAAAAATTCTGAACCTACATTTAACTATTGATATCTTTTGCATACAAATTTAGATAAAAAACATAAAATCTAGCATTCCTGGGCCCACCTACTTATGAAGTAATATACATGTCCAATTTGTATAGTCCTCACTATTTACATACACAGTGTGTGCAAATCAACTTTCTCCCCATGTAGAATCTTCTTGGTCCTTCTAGCATTTTTAAATTTGTGGCCCTGGTTAACACAACTGTTTCTCTTATACATTGTTTTAACACACATTTATGAAATGCAACAATTTATAAATTGGACTTTGAATCATGCTGTTTGCAGCTTTGCTTCATTATTTGGCTGTTTTCTTATTTTCCTAGGAGGCAAATATTGTTGCAGAAGGAACAAAATGGCATATTGATACTTCAGGTGAGACAGTGGTAGGGTCTGCAACACTACCGTGGTTGTCAGGTCAAACAGTTCTTTAACATTTGATTGTACTACACTAAAAGATTTTATCTGAATAATGTAGAATTGTAGAGATCTTTGTAAAATCAGTATTCTCTAATTCTTACTTTATAATTGATAAGACAGACCAGACATATTTAGAGATACTAAGGCCTAAAGGTGTTTCTAATAGACTTGTAAAGGACTGTGTGTTTAAGTAACCTTCTAACCCCTTCTGTTGTAGGTTCGTGGGGTCATTTACACAGACGTGATTGGCTTGAAAGCTGGAGTCTGAGGAGTGCCAGGAATGCATCCTTCCTTGGTCTTTCAGTCAGTCCACTTCAATTAGTCCCATATTTACTCACTTGTGGTCATTCACATTTCATCTTTGAAGGCTGAGACAGGCTGTCTCCATCTGTCATAGGGTTAAATAGCAATCTCCAATTTCAGGAGATTAAATAAGCTAGAAAACACAACTGATCCAAATCAACTTTTAAAGGACACATCTATATAACAACTAAAGAGGAATCCAGAAAAGAAAATACTGTCCATTAGGGCTTTTGAGGTGTGATTATTCCATCTTGTCTAAGACACAGGTACATGTATAGAGGAACCTCAGAGGCTGCCTATGCACTTATATGTGGCTACAACTCTCTCATCCGAGCAGTCCAGAAACCACCACTCATGAACTTCCTTTGTTGTAAGAAGCTTAAATTTATTGAATAAAATGGAAACTTTACATTTTCTGCAAGAGTTCTTTCACATTGTGACTATGAAAGTCCTACTTCATGAATGATATTCACCCAGATCCAATGGCAAGGACCTGGGGTTCTCTGCTTTGAAGCTATGAAAAGTTTATTTAAATTTTTTAAGATCATTTTCTGACCAAAGATTTTGAGTTTCTCTTTAATTCCTGGCTGTTCATATTTATAATTTACCTAAGAATCCAAACTGCATGAATTTAAAGAAGTTACTCTCTATATCATTTGAAGATAGGAAAATTTGAGGTCTCAATCTCTGCCAAAATAATTTTGAAAAATACCATGATAGTATTGCTGCTGCTGCTGCTAAGTCGCTTCAGTCATGTCCGACTCTTTGCGACCCCATAGACGGCAGTCCACCAGGCTCCCCTGTCCCTGGTATTCTCCAGGCAAGAACACTGGAATGAGTTGCCATTTCCTTCTCCAATGCATGAAAGTGAAAAGTGAAAGTAAAGTCACTCAGTGTGTCCAACTCTTGGCGACCCCGTGGACTGCAGCCTACCAGGCTCCTCTGTCATGGGATTTTTCAGGCAAGAGTACTGGAGTGGTTTGCCATTGCCTTCTCCGTGATAGTATTGGTTCCCCTTAAATAATAAAATTGTATTAATATATATAATATAATTTACATTATATTATCCATTCATATGATTTCTTTAAAATATTTACTCATATTTACTCATGCTCATTCACATTTCATCTTATTCATATATTATAATTAATAATATTGTTTAAAATATTTGTTTAATTATATTGTGAAACTATAGGCAACTCTAGAATTCTAGAATTTTAAGAGAATATGTTGCCTAAAATGCTCTCCTATAGTATCCCATATTTTGTTTATTGAGGATTCTATTAATCAAAGAAAAACAAATTCACTAAAGTAGATATTCTTCACAGGTCCACCATTGCTTTATCATGGAGTTCAGTCAAAGAGGGGTTGTCTGCTAGATCTTGAAGTAAATTTTTTAGCTACGCATCTCTTCATGTGCCAAACACTTAAAATATAGGAGTATCTTTATTTAGAAGCTAAGAAAATTGCTTACAAAATTGCTAGTAAGGTGTTAAGTCTAGTCCTTGATAACACAGTTACTGAACACCTCCTTACATATCTAAACATGGTATATGGGAAAACAGTATAGGGATCTTTTTCACACTGAATGTTCAGGTCATGGTGTATCAAGAAGTACGTAACTATGCACTCTACCCCTCTTTCTCATCACTATGCAGAGGAGGCAGGGAAGGCTACATGGGTATCAATTCATACCTGCTTTGTTATGAAAATAGATATTCAGCAATAGTAAAGACAGCACTTTATCAAAATCTAGGAATTAAATTGGAACACGTGCTTCTTAAAATGAAGTTCTCGAACAGATTAGTAACCTAAGTGGGTTTGCTGCTACAGAAGGCACTGCATAACATACTTCTGTGCTTTTCTAAAAATGGCCTCTTCATTGACATGCAGCAAGGTTAGGTAAAAGAGTCCATAAAATCATAGCTTCAGGTTTCTCCAACATACATTATCGATTAAAAAATATAATAAAGCTTTAAACAGCAAAAATGACTAAGTGAATTTTTATACAGTCTAAGAAAAGATGCCATATCTTTCAGCCCATGATCAGGAAAAACCATCACTCTGGAATAATTTCATCTCCAGGGAAACCTATTTGCATGCCACCATAACTCTGACATAAGGGGAGTCAAATTAAACAGATCAGCAGGTTAAATCTCTTGCCTTTTATTTATTTATTTATTTTGCTATTGTATTTAGGTTGGAACCGAGCAAGAAGAATCCTTTCTGCAACAAAAGTGTCATTAGGAAATATGGCAATGTACGTGCCAACAAACGAGTTTTTAAAGGTGTTGACACAAAGGCAATTTCAACATTCAGATATATTTTTCTTAGTAAAAACTTTGAAAAAAGCAATTTACTAACTTACAAAACCCATTGACGATAATAGAGCAGTCTGGTTGTTCAAGGGCTTATCACGTTGGAATCAGCCTCTATCTGTCTCTGCTCAGCTCTAGTCAGTAACTTTCATTTAAGATGAATGTGCAGTGAGCGGAAGCAACATGAGCTTATGAACCGATTTCCATTCTATTCTCGTCAATATTTCTTTTTGAAAACACACACACACACACACACACTCTCTCACCTATGCACTACATTAAACCATAGGGGACCTGTCAGAAATTACTTTAATCTTACCCTAGAAGAATTAGACAGTTCAAACAAAACAAAGAGTATACTGTTATCTTTTAATGCAGCTGAAACACAGATTTTCCTGCTGCCTGAGTGAAAAAAGATTAGCTGTGTGTAAAAATATTAATAAAAGGCTTGCCATTATTAATAAAAGAACTACCAAAAATATTAATAAAAGAAATACATAATAGTATGAAAGCGTTATGAATAAAACCAGGTAGGAGAGTTAGACTTGAAAGATAAAAATCCACTTTTCTAAAAATGTCTAAAATAACCAAAAGGCTGTTTAAATTACAAATAACCAAAAAAAATGAAAGGTTTTCATGTCCACTGATACAAACGAAACATACTTTACTTGTACTCTACCATTTCCTCGGATGGCAGAATAGGATATTATTTCTTCCACCATATTATTACAATATGCTATCCTTATTCATAACAGCCTGCATTTATAACTTATTAGTAATGATATGGCCAATTTTTTGACTATATGACAAAGGAGGGAAGCAGAAGTAAAAATAATCCAGGGAAGTGGTAACCCAGAAAACATAAATAATTTCTTTTGAATACACTGAATGATCTTGATTTTCTATTTTAGGAGATGCATCTTCCTAATTATGCTTTATTCAGGCTTAGCAATATTCATCATAGCTCTATTGCCTGGACACAGTCTCACAGAGGGTGTGAGAAGAAAGACAGGGGTAAAAACAATCCAGTTGATAAAATCAAAGGTATATGTATTTAATACAACACGGCATGAAAATGAAAGTGTTAGTCACTCGGTCGTGTCTGACTCTTTTTGACGCTACGGACTATAGCCTACCAGGCTCCTCTGTCCGTGGAATTCTCCAGGCAAGAATACTGCAGTGGGTAGCCATTCCCTTCTCTAGCGGATCTTCCCTACCTGGGGATCAAAACCAGGTCTCCTGCGCTGCAGGCAGATTCTTTATCATCTGAGCCACCAGAGAAGCCCATAAAGCTCTCTATTTGTACCTGGGTCACACCAGGCCTTAGCCACTACTGAAAGGGCACCTGCACTTTTCCTGGATCAAATTAAAGCAAAGGTGTTCTCACTTTAAACTGCAATACTCTCCCCAGTGAAACTGAGCAGGACCCTGTGGGGCTCCTAGTCACAGAAGCCTTTTTGTCCCCTGTTTTCTTGTTTGTAGGGAGCAGAATCCAGCCTCCATGATCTTTCTTGAGTTCCAAAGGGCACATTTGAACATTCCCTAATCCAGTCAGGAGCAGGCAAGAAGCCATCTGAGGCCAGGAACCAGAGCAGCTTCTCCAGAAGATTACCTTAGACCAGATTAGAGGAATGCAGCCCCTAATGTTATCAGCAACCCCATCCTTGAACTCTTGGTGTAAAACTCTTCATCAAAGAGTTTTACATCTCCCTGAATGGGACATAGTTTTGGAAGGCAGAAGCTTGCTGTGTCTTCATTTGCCTGTCAAGAAATTAAGCTATTATTTTCTGCTTCACCCAAAACTCTGTCTCTGGGATTCAATTCATCACCAGTACACACAGGCTGAGCTTTCAATATCACCAGCAGCAATGTTCACCTTGTTCAAAATAGTATCAGGTTTCCAGTGTCTAGCCTCCACAAGACACAGGGTTGGTTTTTTAAAAGTAATTGTAGTTCAGTTACAGAAGACCCCTGGCATAGAAATGGAAATCATGTCACAAACTGTTTTGGCCAAGAACTACCTATGGAAACAGGAAAAATCACTAAGTGTACCAACTTCATGTATACTTCTCAAAGTGTGAAGCTGGGTTAAGCCTGAGCATCCCACCCCGTCTAGAATTTTTTTTTAAAAAATGATTATCTTCCTAGTGACAAATGCAAAGAATGTCACTGACCTCACCTAGGACACTGAGGAAAAGAAAGGCAGTGAATAAAATGGGAAGTCTTTCAAGCCTCAAATCTGAGTTCCCAAGGCTTCCAAAGCCCAGCACAAGACAGGTCACAAATGAAAATTCCCATGCAATAATGGTGCTAGTGGTCATGGGAATCTTGCAAAGAAAAATGTGATGCTGGGTGAAAATAGATAGAGGCACTGCATCTATTCCTATGCTCTTATATAGCAGATAGGATATAAGACAAGGAAAAGGTCACAGTCTGAAAGAGTGCAGCCTAGTTCCAGCAATATAAACACAATGTAATATCTTAACAGATGCCTCACATTTATTGGAAAAGAAGATCTGCTCTGAAACAAGAAAGCACATATAATAGAAAGAAAGCACTGGGAATTACTGATCTTGAAGCTGCTGACATTTTTGATTAGGAAACACTTGAAGAATCCTGGATGATATCTTTGTTTGATCTGTAATAGTGAAATCTTCAAACTTTCATTGAACAAATTTCTGAGTGCCCGCTCCAAGATGATAAGCTTCAAGTTTAGAACAATAACATACATTATCTCTCTTCGTTTATCTGGGTAAATTTTAGAAGAGATAATGTGGGGAAAGTGATAAAGCCCAGCATGGCACAGAAGTTGATTGAAGGAAAGGGCTTATTTCCAATTCAAGGTAGTAAATTCTAGTATTGGAAAGAAGAAGAATGCCATACTGAGAATTAGTGTTAAATCCCATCCAGACTGATAGTCCAGCTTAACCCTTCTGTTTAATTGTTAAATTCTATGAAATTATCTCCATGGGAATATTTCATTTGTTCTACATACAAAAGCACAGATATTAAGAAAATCACCTCATCTCATTTTATATATTGACTTTTATAGAAATAGTTCAATGAAGCATCGAGAAACATTGTTGACATATGCACAGGAAGTTCAGCCTGAACTTTGTTTTCCCTCTAAGAAAATTCAGGCTTATACTTGTCAACAACATTACAGTTGTCTGATTTATAAAAGTCAGAGGGTTACAGTCCCTTGAGTATGACAGAGCCTGAACAAAGGTAGCCTTTTATTTCAGGATGATAAAATTCTCCTGGGTTTTTTTTCCCCTCAATTAACACTCTAACTCACTGCACAATTCTTTTTCTTTTTTTTCTTGACCTATTATATCCAAGCTAAACAGACTATTCTCATAGTACTCACGCTGTTGTGAACTTTCTTGAATACTCACAAATTCTCAGAGTAGTACAAAAATTATTTTGTAGTCAGTAAGTCTGACTTATGCCCCAGTACTTAATTAAAATTAACCTTCAGCCTATAGAAACCCTTAAGAATTTCCCTTCTGTGCTTTAAGATAATTATGATGACATAAATGGTGAGGTACTGATGAATGGCTGCCACTGTTCATCTGATTGGAGAAACTCTGGAAAGCATCTTCACTGGGCTCTGGAAGATGGTAAAGAGTGCTGTTCATAATTATTGGTAATAAGTAGATATAGAGTTCGGTCTTTCTGGCTCCATGGTAGTTCAATCTAGATGACTCTCATTCTTCCTATGCTTTTATTTATATCATGGATAGTGTCAATATCAGTCACCTAAATAGTACAAGTGAATACCTTCTCTGAAAGATACTATATTTTTAGTGTATGATAATACACAGATCAACTTGTGATGAATACATGATATGATGTACATATACATATGTTGTATATGTATGTGTTGTATAGATTTTTATTTGCTTAAGATATAGTTTATTTGCTTAAGAAATAATTGCAAATTAATTCTTATTTAAGACATGATTTTTAATTTTCCCTTTTATCTCTTTGTTTTTCATTATCATATATTGCATTGAAGAAAAGTAAGTTATAGTTCATTAAACACCACACAGCATAAATCTCGTATGTTCATCTTGATGACTTTAATATACCAGTTTGTAGCTTGATAATTCCATATCCCTAGGGATCCTAGCTCTCTGATGTAAGATGAAGAGAACAAACCTCTTACTAAATCAAAATTACTTCCACCACCACTTGACAGCACAAAGTTCTCATGCTCTAAATTTCTCACAAATATCTTTTAAATCTACCATTTTGCTTATTTTATTAACCATCTATAAAAAGTAATCTGACATTACTATAACAGTAGCTACTACTCTAAACATGTAGACTGTCTACAGGTTCTGAATCTACAAATCTGGATACAGAAAAGTTAAGATGCAATTTGAGATATTTTATACCTGTGTGATACAAACAGGCAAGCTACCTGTATATAAAACAGCAAGTTCAAAAACAGTCAAAATAAAGCTGGTTTGACTGACACAAGAAGAATGAGAAAGAATGCCATAAACAGGCCTCTAGAGGGTAAATGGTGTGATTGAAAGGTATAAGATTATTTCACCAGGGAGAGAGGGCTCAGAGGATGGGTGGGGTGGGCAAAAGTCTTTCCTCTTTAGTCATAGCACATATTATGGTTGTCAGCCATTCATGATTTGATATTTTCTTTGGAACTTAAAAATTTTTCTAACCCCAATATTATCAAGATACCAAAATGCCTGGCAAGAATAATACCTAAAGCTATAGGTTGCAAACTGTAATCTCATGGCCAGTATTTAAACCAGGAACAAAATTTTTAGGACGTGCACTGTTCTATCCATTGAAACAATGTTTAAAATTAGGAAGTTCTATGGGGGAACCTAGGGGGCTGCCATCTATGGGGTCTCACAGAGTAGGACACGACTGAAGCAACTTAGCATGCAGCAACAGCATGCTTTACTTTGGGCTTTCCAGGTGGTGCTAGTGGTAAAGAACATGCCTGCAATTTGCTATATGGAATACCAAAAAAAAAAAAAAAATCATGTTTGAAAAATAAACAGAGCACCACAAATGTATTATATTCTATAACTAGAGGATGAACCTCTAGAGAGGAAGAGATATATTCTATCTGTCTTTATCCTGTCTAACTGGTTGAATTAAACACATGTGAGGAGGGATAGGGGTTAGTGGGCAGGGTGGGGAGGAGAGAGGGAGAGAGTGAGAGAACAAAGCAAGCATTGCATGGATGTTTTATGGCCAGGTCTATAAGTAGTAATACTCCCGTTGTATTCCTTTGGCTAGAACTCAGTCATATAGTTCACCCTATATGCTAGGGAAGTAGTGAAATGTAGGCATCAAATGTGCCTACAATGAAAACAATGTGGAAATGCACGACAATGTCGCAGCCATAATTAGGTTTCAGGAGAGTATAAAGGAAGAAGGGCCCTCTGGATAAAAAAAGATGCTTTTCTTTATAGTATTTTGCTTTCCTTTCAAATCATGGTTACAGTGGCTCAAAATAATCAAACTTAACCAGAATCAAGACTGAGATATCACCATATGGACTGACCTTCTTGTTTTTGTTGTTGGCGTCTAGCCATTCAGTTGTGTCCAGCTCTTTGTGACCCCATGGACTGAACTGAACTGACAGTATCTGGAGACCCACTCCAGTACTCTTGCCTGGAAAATCCTATGGACGGAGGAGTCTAGTAGGCTGCAGTCTGTGGGGTCACTAAGAGTCAGACACAACTGAGCAACTTCACTTTCCCTTTTCCTTTTCATGCATTGGAGAAGGAAATGGCACCCCACTCCAGTGTTCTTGCCTGGAGAATCCCAGGGACAGGTGAGCCTGGTGGGCTGCCGTCTATGGGATCGCACAGAGTCGGACATGACTGAAGCGACTTAGAAGCAGCAGCACAGTATCTGAAAGGGCTTCCCAGGTGGCGTTAGTGGCAAAAAGAACCTGCCTGTCAATTAGGGAGACATAAGGGTCTTAGGTTAGATCCCTGGATGAGGACAATCCCCTAGAGGAAGGCACGGCAACCCACTCCAGTATTCTTGCCTAGAGAATCCCATGGACAGAGGAGCCTGGTGGGCTACAGTCCATAGCATCACAAAGAGTTGGACATGATTGACTTAGCATGACATGGCACAGTATCTAAAAATGTGCTGAAATATGTGAAATTTTTAATGAAAAATTTGGAAGTTATTAAATAGCTTTAAAACAGTCATTAAAAGATAAAAAAAAATCAATTTTCTGAAAAAAAATAGCATATGCCTACAGCTAACTTTTAAATATCATGTGAATATCACCTCCAGACTAGTAAATTGCTGAAGAATTATTGTATAACCAAGCAGTAAACTGGTCCCTCCTCAAGACAAGTTCACATTTGTCAGTTAGCAGGTTTCACATCTCATCTAATACAAAAACCAACTTCTGTTAAGCATCTGCACCATTTAAAATTCAGATTACCAAGGACATATGCAAGGTTACAACTGATTAGGAAAGAAGTTATACTCCCACTCTTAAGAGTACCTCATTCCAACTTCTAGAGCATCCCACTATATTACTGCTTGTCCTTGATCTCTACTTTAAAAATAAAATATCTATACAAAAGAAACTGTTTGGAGTAAATGTGAGGTTTGAGACTACCCAGCTTTCTTCTTGCCACTCCTCTCTCTAACCTAAGTGAAAAGTGAAATTGAAAGTTGCTCAGTCGTGTCCGACTCTTTCCGACCCCAAGGACTATACAATCCATGATATTCTCCAGGCCAGAATGCTGGAGTGGGTAGCCTTTCCCTTCTCCAGGGGATCTTCCCAACCCAGGGATCAAACCCAGGTCTCCCACATTGCAGGATTCTTTACCAGCTGAGCCACCAGGAAAGCCCAACCTCTACTCTAATCTAACCCCTACTCAATTATCAAAATGCAGGTCAGAGGTCACATTCTGAAAGAACATTCTTCAGTTCTTGCTCAGCTTCTTTCCATCCTCTCCAGTAAAACTAGAGCATACTTTCACCCTCTCTCAGCTCCTATCACAGCACTGATGACCCAGTGCTATAATTCTCTGATGACCTTGACTCCTGCAAGACATAGGCTGTATCCTGAACACAAAGAAGCCTCTGTAATGTACACTGAATGAAGCAGCATTTATTTTCACCCATCAGAATAGTATTATTATTCCTAGATACCTACTTAAGGTTTAAGAAATATTTCTTAATTTTACCTACTTAAGGTTTAAGAAATATTTCTTAATTAACAGTTAATTTAAGATTTATTCACCTTTAGTCAGATGTTTGAATTTGCCATAAAGAAGTAGAAATTAAACTGTGTAAGGAGTAGTGGATGGAAGATATTTGAGCAAGTTCAGCCTTCATAAGTGATGCATATTTGCTGGAAATGAGCTGTAGTTAATGATAAAAATAAATCTATTTTATATTATTTTGCTTTAGTAGATACAACCAAATCATCTGAGAGTGAGTGAGTCCCTGAGGAGGAGACTTACTCACTTATCACTTATTCCTTATTACTGGGAGAGCACAACTCTCCTACAGAGGGTGTGTCAGTTCTTCCACACTATCAGATTTTTATATTGCAAGCAGTTACCTTGCCCTTTAAAAATATGTTGAAATAAATGTGCCTGATGCAAGACAAACATCAGAAGTGAGTGTCACACCTGTGATTACAGCAAATTTATGCTGTGCATTGAACTCTTCTACTTTTAACATTATGGGCGTCCCTGGGGGCTCAGATGGTAAAGAATCTGCCTGCAATGTGAGAGATCTGGGTTCAATCACTGGGTTGGGAAGATTGCCTGGAGAAGGGAATGGCTACCCACTCCAGTATTTTTGCCTGGAGAATTCCACAGACAGAGAAGCCTGGTGGATTCTAGTCCACGAAGTCCCAACGAGTCAGACACGACTGAGAGATAACTTATACACAGAGTAAGTAAGTAAGTAAAGTCTCTCAGTCGTGTCCGACTCTTTGCGACCCCATGGACTGTAGCCCACCAGGCTCCTCTGTCCACGGGATTTTCCAGGCAAGGGTACTGGAGTGGGTTGCCATTATGTCATGCAAAATGCGGGGCTGGATGAAGCACAAGCTGGAATCAAGATTGCAGGGAGAAATATCAATAACCTCAGATATGCAGATGACACCATCCTTATGGGAGAAAACTAAGAGGAACTAAAGAGCCTCTTGATGAAAGTGAAAGAGGAAAGTGAAAAATCTGGCTTAAAAGTCAACATTCAACAAAGATCATGGCATCTGGTCCCATCACTTCACGGCAAATAGAGGGAGAAACAATGACAGACTTTATTTTCTTGGACTGGAAAATCACTGCAAATGGTGACTGCAGCCATAAATAAAAGACACTTGCTCCTTGGAAGAAAAGCTATGACAAACCAATACAGCGTATTAAAAGGCAGAGACATTACTTTGCCACCAAAAGTCCATCTAGTCAAAGTTATGGTTTTTCCAGAAGTCATGTATGGATATGAGAGTTGGACCATAAAGAAGGCTGAGCTCCAAAGAATTGATGTTTTTGAACTGTGGTGTTGGAGAAGACCTTTGAGAGACCCTTGTACTGCAAAGAGATCAAACCAGTCAATCCTAAAGGAAATAAGTCCTGAATATTCATTGGAAGGATGCTGAAGCTGAAGCTCCAATCCTTTAGCCACCTGATGAGAAGAGTTGACTCATTAGAAAACACCCTGATGCTGGGAAAGACCGAAGGGAGGAGGAGAAGGGGAAGACAGAGCATGAGGTGGTTGGATGGCATCACCAACTCGATGGACATGAATTTGAGGAAGCTCTGAGAGTTGGTGATGGACAGGGAAGCCAGCTGTGCTGCAGTTCATGGGGTCACAAAGAGTCAGAAACGACCGAGTGACTGGACAACAACAACAACCTTTAACAATTTAAAAATCAGTGATTAGGTCTGCTCTGACCCGTTCTGCCTTTGACATGTTTTAATTCTCTTAGAATGTATTGCTGTTCTGTGTCCCATCTACTTTATCCTACCCTCCTCTGATGAAAAAGAAAGCTATCAACTGAAGGGGAAATGAAATGAAATAGTGAGAGAGCAAAACAGTACAGACTCATATAACACAAAAGGAAATTGGGCTCTTGCTTTAATTATTCCTACAGTTCAGCCAAAAGAATGATTACTCTTCTAAAACTGACTTAACCCTTTCAATAGGTTCCTTATGCTAGAGAAGCAAACTAAATTCTGGGAAGATAAGGTAATTGCCTTTAAGCTTGCCTCTATCAAAACTTTCAAGGTGGGGAATGAATTCTTTCTCACAGAGTGTCAGCCCTTTGAGAGCTGACTTGCCCAAGTCCTTTTCCATCTGGGCTGGAAAGCCAGTGCACTGTGGGAAGTTCATAGGAATAATGAGGTGGCCTCCATCATCCTTTCTTCAAGGAAGTTGATGGGATTTAGAAGAATCTTGAGGGCACAGAAATGAACTTTGAAAACTAGAAAACAGGCATTATCTTCTTGGCAGCCCATACTAAGAATACCTAGGATGGCTGTGGCTTGTGTGGACCATTGAAAGTGAAAGTGCAAGTCACTCAGTCATGTCCACTTGCAATTCTCGAGTGGGTAGCCTTTCCCTTCTCCAGAGGATCTTCCTGACCCAGGAATCAAACCAGGGTCCTGCATTGCACGAGGATTCTTTACCAACTGAACTACCAGTGAACACCCAATGTGTGGATCATTAAAGAGAAACAATCCCACTACTGGACATATATCCGCAGAAAACCACAATTCAAAAAGGCACATGTATCCCAATATTCATTGCAGCACTATGTACAATTGCCAGGACATGGAAGCAATCTAAATGTCCAGCAACAAAGGAATGTGTAAAGAAGATGTGGTATATATATATAATGGAATATTACTCAGCAATAAAAAGAAATGAATTTGAGTCAGTTGTAATGAGGTGGATAAACCTACAGCCTGTTATAGAGTGAAGTGAGTCAGAAAGAGAAAAACAAATACATATTAATACATATATATGGAATCTAGAAAAATAGTACTAATGAACATATTAGCAGGGAAGGAATGGAGACACAGATGTAGAGAATGGACTTGTGGACACAACAGGGGAAGGAGACAGAAGGATGAATTTAGAAAGTAGGGATGGGAATGGTGAGTGAGGCTCAAGAGGAAAAGAGTATATATACATATACACATACACACACACACACACATATATATATAATGATGATGGGATCCTGTTTGAAACCAATGCAATATTGTAAAGCAATTATCCTCCAACTAGAAGAATAAATATTTTAAAAAGAGAAGCAAACAGATAAAGCAACAAAAGAAGAAGGGACCTGGTATAGGGCTGGGAAAATGGTCTTAGTTTTACACAGAGAATCATTTTCCTTCAGGCTATCAGAAGTACTTGTTGAACTGATCAAATTTGCCTGTATCTTCTTTGACTACTGCACATATAAATATTTTCTCTTAATTGGAATGTGCCAGGAAAAATTTGGCATGTCAACTGACTGGGTCTCCAAAAATCAGTTATTTTCCTCTTCGTGCTAAAAAAATGACAGTACTTTGGTACTTTCATCCAGTTTTGAAACTGCCACCACAGTAAGGGGAGCCCAGAACAATTTGACAATACAGGGTTCCCAGCTCAAAAGTGTTAAGAATCTCCAGATGGTGTCAGCAGAGCACTAAAACAAGTGCAGGGCCCTTCAAGGCAACAAGGACATCAGACCAGCCAGAGCAGATTGTTGGTCTCTGCACAAACTTGAAATAAACACAAAATATGATTAGTTGAGGGCTTCCCTGATGGCTCAGTGGTAAAAAAACAAAAACTGCCTGCCAAAGCGGTGGACACACGTTTGATTCTTGGTCTGAGAAGATCCCACATGCCACAGAGCAACTAAGACCATGCATCAAAATTACTGAGCCTGTGCCTGGGAACCACAACTACTGAGCCCACTCGCTGCATCTTCTGAAGCCCTCGCATCCGATAGCCCTTGCTCTGCAACAAAGGAAGCCACCCTAACGAAAAGCCCGTGCAGCAGCAAAGACCAGCATGGCTAAAGATAAAATAAATAAATAAATAAAATTATGTTTAAACGGTGATTAGTTGAATTGCTCTGAATTGGGCCACTGACCTGAACTTTGTGAGCCACTTGAGCTTAAACTGAAAACCAAGGCACAGCTCTGCCTCATCTGCTACTTAAACGAGCTTCAAAACTACAGATTTTGACCGGTAAATGAAAAAGAACAAGCAAGGAATGTTTGTGGTGAAGGGAAGAAACTGAAATTAGCCTGTTTGTTTGGAGAAGGAGAGAATGTTGAGGAATTGATTTCCTCATGAGATAAAGATGGATTTCCATATGAATGAGTCTCCTCCATGCAAGACATTTACCATGAATATCATTTAGGATGGTGATCCTATTTAAGAATAATAAAAGGACATTAATTTAAATTTGCATGTTGACTCAGTAATATTTTTTTCAAATTTCATGGTTCAGTCCATATTTCCTAAAGAAAAAAAGAATGATAAATATCTGGTTCTGTGTTCTGAGATGAAATATAAATGAGCAGATAAGATCAGCAGGCCTAGAATAATTACTCAATTAGTACCTACTGGAATCAAGATTGCTGGGAGAAATATCAATAACCTCAGATATGCAGATGACACCGCCCTTATGGCAGAAAGTGAAGAGGAACTAAAAAGCCTCTCAATGAAAGTGAAAGAGGAGAGTGAAAAAGTTGTCTTGAAGCTCAACATCCAGAAAATTAAGATCATGGCATGTGGTCTCATCACTTCATGGGAAATAGATGGGGAAACAGTGTCAGACTTTATTTTTTGGGGCTCCAAAATCACTGCGGGTGGTGACTGCAGTCATGAAATTAAAAGACGCTTACCCCTTGGAAGGAAAGTTATGACCAACCTAGATAGCATATTAAAAAGCAGAGACATTACTTTGCCAACCAAGGTCCGTCTAGTCAAGGCTATGGTTTTTCCAGTGGTCACGTATGGATGTGAGAGTTGGACTGTGAAGAGGGCTAATTGCCAAAGAATCGATGCTTTTGAACTGTGGTGCTGGAGAAGACTCTTGGGAGTCCCTTGGACTGCAAGGAGATCCAACCAGTCCATTCTAGAGGAGATCAGTCCTGGGTGTTCATTAGAAGGACTGATGCTAAAGCTGAAACTCCAATACTCTGGCCACCTCATGCGAAGAGTTGACTCACTGGAAAAGACTCTGATGCTGGTAGGGATTGGAGGCAGGAGGAGAAGGGGACGAGATGGCTGCATATCATCACCGACTCGATGGACATGAGTTTGAGTGAACTCTGGGAGTTGGTGATAGGGAGCCCTGGTGTGCTGTGATTCATGGAGTCGCAAAGAGTGACTGACTGAACTGAACTGATTTAAAAATCCAATGCAAGGTACAACATAAATTTAATTTTCTGATTATGGAAGTTTGAGATCTAGCAAAAATATTTTTTAAATTAAAAAAAAAAGAAATATATACTCAAAGATTTTCCTGGTTTCAAATCACAAAAATTTGAAGCTAAAATACATTTCAGAAATTATCTCTACCTTGTATTCAAGTCAAACACTGACACAAGCTTCTGAAATCTCATCTTTTTAATGCTCATGTGGAATCATTGTGAGTCCTTTAAACTCCATCTTTTACTTTTTTTCCTGTAAAAACTGCCATCCTCGGCACTTTCTATCTTGTTACTTGTTATATAGTAACTTTCAAAATAGTTGTTTGTATTTCTTCTTATCCTCCTTCAGACAATCTCTGCAACAATATCAAGAACTGCTTTTTAATTTCTCATTATTTCTCCAACAGTGCACTGAACAAAACTTTGCATATATGAGATGCTTAATAATTATTAGTTGTACCTAATTAATCTGGCCCATGGAAATGAATCTAAACTGATTAGTCGGAGAGATGAAATTTTTATTTATAATAACTGAATTTGTTTTAATGATTAACCTGATTAATAAGAGTAATTGACAACAATTCTAACAATTAGTCCATATTTTCACAGCAAGTTTCTAATTCTGCTTTAGTTTCAGCATTAAAAATACCTTGCTCCTTGAAATAAAAATAAAAATCGCCCCCCACCAAGATGCTGAGTCAACTTTCTCCCTAAAAAATCACTAGCACGCATGCACTTGTGTATTTCGACAAGCAAAGAATGATGGTTATATTTCATTTTCTGTGGCCATATTGCATTGCTGGAGAAGACTTCTGAGACTCCCTTGGACTGCAAAAAGATCAAACAAGTCAATCCAAAAAGAAATCAACCCTGAATATTCATTGGAATGACTGATGCTGAAGCTGAAGCTCCAATACTTTGGCCACCTGATGCAAAGAGCTGACTCATTAGAAAAGATCCTAATGCTGGGAAAGATTGAGGGCAGGAGGAGAAGGGGATGATAGAGGATAAGATGGTTGAATGGCATCACCGACTCAATGGACATGAGTTTGAGCAAACTCTAGGAGTTAGTGAAGGACAGGGAAACCTGGTGTGCTGCTGTCCATGGGGTCACAAAGCATCAGATACAACTCAGCGACTGAACAACAAAACCTACAACTTTGCAACCAGAATAACTTTTTTAATGCCAATTTGTCCTTTTCACTTTACTACTTAAATACTTAATGGATTCCTATTTTTCTTAGGATTAAAGGAAACATTTATAAATAGGGTGACCAAATAATTTAGTATTAAATTTGGGCACTTTGGATAGTAGGGGCATCATTAATCCTTTGGCCAGATCAACAGGGCTCTCTACAGGGCAGCCTAGATGTATGGTCACTCTGCATGTGAGAGGCTACATGAAGTAGTCCTCTCAGAATGCTCCAACGCTCACTAAGAGCCATTATTCTCCCAAGCTTTTTTTCAATAACTACAGTACACTGAGTCTTTTTTCCCACCTCACAGCTTTTGTGCTTGCCCATCTGTTTAAAAAGCTCTGTCTTCCAAATCTTTGCTTAACACTTATTCATGTTTCAAGCTATAAACACCACTCCTCAAAGATTTCCTTGACACTGAGAGAGTCAATTCCTAGGCAGGTTGATAAGAAGTCCAGGGTCCCTGAGGAGGAGACAGGGGTCTGGGGCTCTCAAAGAGGAGATAGGGGTTTGGAATTCTCAAGGAGGTGGAGGAAAGGACAAATGTCTTTTTTCTTTCCTTTACATTTCTTAGTCTTAGTCACATAAAAGGTTTTTTTCTTTAAGTGGGAAGCTGATGATTACACAACGAACAACTCAGATTAAACTCTGTACTAAGGATTATATAACTACAATGTATCCTGCTTGAGGACAGTTTCTCCTTCCTGAAAACCTTCCGACTAATCCTGATATTTTAGAATGTATATTATGGGAGTGGGTCTGGTAAAATCTTTCTATTGTTAAGTTCTAAACTTGTTATTTTAAAACGTAAACTGTAGGAGTGGGTCTAGTAAGATCTTTACAACCTTGAGACATTCTTTTGATTTATTGTAATAACAAATTTAAAAAGTATGTAACTCCCTTGCTTAGACTAGCAAGGGAGGCACTCTCTGTCCCCCTTCTGATGTCAATGGCAGAAGCTTTCTCTGTACCTTTTCATACTTTAATAAAACTCTGCTACACAGAAGCTCTTGAGTGATCAAGGCTGGTCCCTGGTCCCGAAGCTAAATCTTCTTCAGAGGTCATGAATCCGACCCCGTTCACCATAAGCTATCAATGCTTCAAATAAAAACTACCTTCACCTCACCCTTACTGTCTCCTCAGAAACATCTTGAACTTTTCTCTCATATATTGCTACAATTTGTAATCCACTTTTAATGCTGTCTCTATCATTTTACCATAATTACAGTCCCTTAGGAGAAGGAAATGGCAACCCACTCCAGTGTTCTCGCCTGGAGAATCCCAGGGATGGGGGAGCCTGGTTGGCTGCCGTCTATGGGGTCACACAGAGTTGGACACGACTGAAGTGACTTAGCAGCAGCAGCAGCAGCAGGAGCAGTATAACTAGTACTCAGCATAGGAGCTAGCTTATAGGAGAAGCTAAGTAAATATTTATTGAATGAATGAGAATATGAATATTTTTAAAAAGAAAATTATATAATAAATACTGCCAAAGAAAGTATTGATTTTTATTTCAGACGGCCATTTTTTATATAGAAACACCAAAAATAACACAGGGATGTCAATCTTTCCATATTTATAGGGCATAGGTACTCAGAATGACATAAAATAAATATGAATAGTAGGAAAAATCCACCAACTAGACAGCAGAGGATGAGATGGTTGGATGGCATCACTGACTTGATGGACATGAGTTTGATCAAGCTCTGAGAGTTTGTGATGGACAGGGAAGCCTGGCGTGCTGCAGTCCATGGGGTCGTAAACAGTCAGACACAACTAAGCAACTGAACTGAAACAAAACCTTCTTGTAAGAACTACTAGTTCAGCAAAACAAAAACAACAAGAAATAAAATAAGCAAGACACCAAAAACAGGTGGTAGAAAAATACCATTGCACTGGCATCATAATAAATCTACTCGACAGAAATATTTTGATCTGAGCAACACATATCCTTAAATATCTACTTAAAAGTTTATGTTCTTATTATAACTATGTAATCTAGTTATACCCCACAGAGATTTTGGAACGTGTACTGGTTTAAGGCAAAATCCAATTAATATCAGATGGAACTTCCCTCACAATTAGGCTGACTGACAGACTGCCCATTAAGTTTTATTTTATTCTAGGATACAGTAATATGCAAGAAAATAGAAAAATAGCAACTGATGCTTTCTTTAGACTTAAGGTGTATGTACTGATTTTAAGAGTCTACATACAAATATTTTTAGAAAGGATTAATAAAAAGTGAGACCCTAACAGAAAAGTAATTAATGTCCTTTTTGTGGGTTTCTGGTCTCATTTAAAACTACCATTCTCCCCACTGAAACTACCTCCCACCTCCCTCCTCACCCATGCCTCCAGACTGTCACAGAGCACCAGCTTTGGGTTCCCTGTGTCATATATCAAACTGCCACTGGCTATTGATTTAAATATTGGTCACAATATTGTAAATCCAATTAAAATAAATAAATTAATTTAAAAACTACTTCCTAAAACTATATTTTCATTTTGATTTTGGCTGAAATAAGAGGATTTTACTCTGCCTACATTGATCTTCAGGTAGCTCATCAAATTCCATTGCATTTTCACACATCCAGGCTTCTATGTCTATGGCCTAAACCATCCAATTATCAAATCAGTGGAAAGAATCTACAGGTGGCCTTCTTTGTATATTCTTTTTGATTTTGTTAGGGTTGCAGTTTCAGGATAATAGTTTTTTGATTAAGATTACATCTCTCTGTTTCTCTGTTCAAGTGATTAGCACTTCTCATGCTAATGGTATTATTACATAACCACACCAGAGAAAAGATTCTTCAACAGCACAGTAATGACTAGAGAGAACAGATCTACCCAGGATTTCTATAAATAATATAGATAGATAGAAAGAAAAATAACAGACAAACAAAAGACATAACCACTTTCTCTTATATCCTACAAAAGATTTTCTCCTAAAATGAATGAAAGCAATAAAAATCTGAAGTTAACTTGTAAGAGCAACCTCAGAACTGGGCTGGCTCCTGAATAATTTGTGCTGCTGCATGCGAAGACGCTTCAGTCGTGTCCAACTCTTTGTGACCCTATGGATGGTAGCCTGCCAGGCTCCTCTGTCCATGGGATTCTCCAGGAAAGAACATTGAAGTGAGTTGCCATACCTTTCCCCAGGGGATCTTCCTGCTGAATAGTTTAAATAACAATAAACCCCAGTATGCAATCCAGGAAGTTTCCACACTCTGTGATTTATTTCCCCTCAAGGGCTAAAGAACTACTCTCACTTTTTTCAACAAGGTGACTATTTGTAAAGTACCTTGTATGAAAAACCAAGGGCAGTGGGACTATTGGCAACAACATTGTTTGTATTTGCTAAGGGAATAAAATATTAGTTTTTATTTTTTTAATTATGAATTATTCGTACTACTTGACTTTGTATAAACATAAGTTATGTGTAAAATTTACAATTTTTAGAGCTTATACTTGAATAATGGGCTGGCACAGAGAAAAGAATTATAAATAATTAGCAGAAATAGATTTCAGTGTTTCAGAATGAAAATGAGTTAACTAATTTTTGGACTTTAGTTTCTTCTGGAAAAAGGATTTGAAATCTTAAAATGATTTAGGTAGTTATGGGACTTTAAACCTTAAGCAAAATCTACTGTACCAATCAATACCAGGAACTACACAAAAAAAGCATAACAAGCCTTGTATTTTGAGCACAGTGTAAATTCACATTTCTACTTGGCTTTAAAATTCCCAAGAATACTCCTTCAAAAGAAAAAGTAATTTTAAATGGTATTTTTTACACTATGGTTTCATTTTTCAACAACTGCATACAAATAAAATATTTCTTACATTCATTTCATAATGATATTTTAAATACAGCCACCAATCACTGGAAATGAGCAACAGATACAGAAAAATATGATGCTTCTAGTGCATTTTTAAGAATGTTGCAAGATTTTAAGTATATTTTAATACTTGCCCTCCAAAACAATACCAATACTAATGTGAGACAATATTTACATTGTTTCCTGAACACTTTCAACAGAAAACATATTATTAACATTGTACTTGTTGATAAAGTGATATCTAATTTTAAGATGCATTTTATCTGTATCCAAATGACCTTTTAGAACCCTAACAGAGTAACTGCTGATTTTTTAAACTCATTTCCACTCAAAACAAACCACTTCTTTCTTATAGTTCATTAACTCAGACACTCATTTGTAACCCTGAAGCTCTTTCCAAAATAAAGATAAAAAATTCTTATAATGAATCAAAGTGCTGACGCATTACTTTCAGACTTGGCAAAGAGAGAGGAAAAGCGGGCACACACACACAGGTGCTCAGGCACTAATAAACTTAGGGAAATTCACGGGGTTTAGGCACCTTCTCAACCTCCTACAATTTAACCTGCACACTTTTTAAACATTTAGAGCATGAATAATGAAAGTGAAGGATTAATTATCCTCATGAAATCTTCCAGAAAATCTGGATATGAAAACCTTCTATAAAATCTTTGTTTTAGTAACAACATAATAAACATAAAGAATAAGAAAAAATATTTGGAAAAATTAACAATTTCCACTTCCTTTTCTTAACATGGCCTCTTTTCCAGAGAATAATGATAAGCATCTTACCATCAAATTCTTTTTAAGGAGGGAAAAGAACTACAGAGCATGTTTTCTACAGATCCAAGGCTCAAACTTTTATTAAACAACAAAAATCATATATCCTTCTTAGTTTTTTTATATTACAAAACCACCTCCATGTCAAGAATTAATCCAAATATGGTAAAAGATGATAAACAAATAGACTATGGTCACTCTAAAAGGTCATATTTCATCACTTACTGGTCAAATAAGTGACCATGACAAAGATAAAAGCTAATCCCTAAAAATACACAAAACAAATATTTTTGACATTTTCAGTGAAAATCACTTGGAATGAGTAATGGCATATAGATTGGACCACATATTTCTTCAGTTAAAAAAAATTCATTTGGAAAGACAGTAGAAGTATTAAACTTTGGGAATCACATTTTCAAAGCAGGAATCTCTCTTCAAGTTATTCCTGGGATTTCTCTTGAGCCAAATAGTCAAGTCTTCACTGTAAGGCTTATAATTAAAGACCTCTATTTTATCAGGTCAGACACCTCTAGTACATTACAAATTTGGAATTTAACACTTGGATCTTGGGAAGAGAGGAAATTCTGCACATCAATTCAATGCATGCAAAGTTTAAAATAAAATAAAGGAAATTCTGAGCTAAGGATGAAACTATCTATAACCTGCTCCACTAAGTGTTCTGTGATCTTTTAATAACAAAAATGATTACATACTTTAAATACTACAAAGAAAAACATAATGATAATTGTATTTCCCTGATTTTTTGTTAAGCAGTATACTTGGTTAATACCATCATTAACATGAACTTTGTTTCCTGCCTTAAAGAATTATCAGAACTATCAATTCCCCAGGTGTCCAATACATGTTAGTCATTGTTAATAGTCCTCCAAATAAACCAATCCATATTTTTTCCTTGAACATAATAAAGTTGATTATGATAAAACTTAACCTCATAAAGTTTAAATTGTTGTTATTCACTGCCATTCTTTAATTTTACCAGTATATTTATTATTACATATAACTCCTAGCATAGCGTTTAGCACACAGTAAGGACTCTTTTAATGTTAGGGCTATTATTAACCTTTATAATCATCATTGTCCTCATTACTATGATGGGTATAAACAGCCATCTGTTACAAAATTTATATTATGTGTTGATATATATTTTTGAGTTTTCTCTCATGAGAGAAATATTGGAAATATATGTATAAATTATAGTCAAATACATGTGTAAATTACATGCACATATTGGAACTATATGTATAAAATGTCAGAAATACATGTATAAATAGTATTGGAAATATATGTATGAATCATAGTCAAATAATTTATTTGATAGCTCTTGTTTCCACCTTATAAAATATTTAGATATGTAAAATATTGATAGAGTATTCAGCATTTTTTATTTCAAAATAAAAATCATTTTCAATTGTTTACTTAACATAATAATCCTCAACTAATCATTTCTTTCAGCTTTAAGATTCTATATTACCATATGTATGCCTGGGAACCTCTTATGTTAGTGCTAACATAGTGTGCTTCAAAGACCTATTTCTGAATCAGTAGGCTCTGACAGTCCCACAGTTCTAATTTGGACCCTCCACACCCCCCAAAAATGAAACTGCTCTAGGAGGAGATATGCTTTGTAAAGTTCTGGATTACAAAAAGAAATCTCATCTAGGTCAAAGCTTGGGTAAGCAGAAAACAAAGACTCTTTTCTTTGATCATTCTTATCTCTCGGAAAGAATTAGGCCTCTGAAAAAATAACACCCACACATTCAGCAAGGTGAAAGGGTATCTTTCACTGTATCTAGGCTGTATTTATTTAGGGATCATATTAATATTTGTGACACTGTAATAAAGAATGCAAGACTGGTTCTACAAAAAGAGTAACATTAAAAACTGAACGTGCCAGGATGATCAAATGAGATAATGCCAAAAGAAATACAATATTACTTCTTCCTCTAGAGAAAACTGGGTAAAATAGGAAGATTATAATTGCTTTGTGATAGATAAGTTTAACAAAAAAACAGGAAAGCTTTTTTCATCCATTTAGTACACTTTTATTGGACACTTCATATGTTAAGCATAGGGACTTAACAGCAACGCTAGATTGGCTTTATCCTTATAATCTTGTAAGTATTAATTCATTCATTAAACAACTGAGTGCTTCACTGCATTCCAGGCAGTGTGTGAGGTGTTGAAGGTGCAGGAAAAGGTAGGATTTCTGAGTTCACCACAGTATGAACAGGTGCTTCACAAAAAGGGATACTGAAATGTCCCAAAACATTTAAGACATCAACCAGTGAAGTTGCTCAGTCACGTCCAACTCTTTGTGATCCCATGAACTGTAGCCTACTAGGCTCCTCCATCCATGGAATTTTCCAGGCAAGAGTACTGGAGTGGGTTGCCATTTCCTTCTCCAGGGGATCTTCCTGACCCAGGGATCAAACGCAGGTCTCCAGCATTGCAGGCAGATGCTTTACCATATGAGCTAAAGGAAGCCCCTTAAGACATCAAGGGACTGGGTATATACCAGTTCACTAGATGGATTAAATTTAAAAGACACATAATATTAAGTCCTAACAAGAATGTGAAGCAATTGATTCTGACCCTGCCAATAAGAATATAAATTGCTACAATCATTTTAACAAGTATATTCAGCAGTAGTAACTATGCATATATTTTCTGACTCTGTGAAATACAAATATACTCCTGGTGTGCGTGTGTGTGTCCATTCTCTGACTCTGTGACAAACAAATGACACATTTATTTGTATGTCGAATGACTTCTCATACATTATCTACTTTGACTCACCGATACAAACCACATTTGTAGGGGTGTGTGTCAGAAATATAGGTATATATTCACCAAAAGATGCGCAAAAGAATATTCAGAGTAAGTTATTACAATAACACAGAATTAGCAATTCTATTAGTGATACATCTGATAACTAAATTGTGATATACTGAAATGCTAAACAGCAATGAGCATGAACAAATGACAGTTAGATGAAATAATACCAGTGAATTTCACCAACATAATGTTAAATAAAGAACTCATAAAGAATACCTATCATGCGATTCTATTTAAGCACAATTCAAAAATAGGCAAACTTGGAGGAAGGCAGTGGCGGAATCCTGATGCTGGGAAAGATTGAGAGCAAAAGAAGAGGGCACCAGAGGATGAGATGAATAGATAGTATCACTATCTCAACAGACGTGAACTTGAGCAGGCTCCAGGAGATAGGGGAGGACAGGGAAGCCTGGCAAGCTGCAATCCAGGGGGGTCCCAAAGAGTCAGACACCACTTAGCGATGAAACACCCACAATGGTGGAACAGAGGAATATAGCAGATTCTTGAAGTGCTTGGAATGATCTGTCTGGACTGGGAAGCTGGCTACATGATTGGCTTCACTTTCTGACCTTTTATTGCACTAGATAGTTACCATTTGTGACTCTTCTTTAGCAAATTTACTTAAAAATAAGCACCAAGTACCATTCTTGATTAAAGATGGTGTTGAACATGTTGTAGGATAGTGAAGATAAGGGAAAACACTAAGTATGATGAATAAAGTAACAAGGTTTTCATTACCTGCTGGCAATTTTCTACTGTATTTGCCACAGGCCCTCATTCCTCACATATGGGCACCTGAGGTACTTACCCGCTAGTCTGATTTGTTGTTGTTCAGTTGCCAGTCAGTTCAGTTCAGTTCAGTCGCTCAGTCGTGTCCGACTCTTTGCGACCCCATGAATCACAGCACGCCAGGCCTCCCTGTCCATCACCAATCATGGAGTTCACCCAAACTCATATCCATCGAGTCAGTGATGCCATCCAGCCATCTCATTCTCTGTCGTCCCCGTCTCCTCCCACCCCCAATCCCTCCCAGCATCAGAGTCTTTTCCAGTGAGTCAACTCTTCGCATGAGGTGGCCAAAGTATTGGAGCTTCAGCTTTAGCATCAGTCCTTCCAATGAACACCCAGGACTGATCTCCTCTAGAATGGACTGGTTGGATCTCCTTGCAGTCCAAGGGACTCTCAAGAGTTTTCTCCAGCACCACAGTTCAAAAGCATCAATTCTTCGGCGATCAGCTTTCTTCCCAGTCCAACTCTCACATCCATACATGACCACTGGAAAAACCATAGCCTTGACTAGACGGACCTTGGTTGGCAAAGTAATGTCTCTGCTTTTTAATATACTATCAAGGTTGGTCATAACTTTCCTTCCAAGGAGTAAGCGTCTTTTAATTTCATGGCTGCAATCAGCATCTGCAGTTGTCAAGTCATGTCCAAATCTCTTGCACTCCCTGAACTGCAGCACACCAGGTTTTCCTGTCCTTCACTGTCTCTTGGAGTTTGCTCAAACTCAAGTCCATTGAGTCAGTGATGCCATCCAATCATCTCATCCTCTGTTGCTCCCTTCTCCTCTTGCTCTCAGTCTTTTCCAGTATCAGGATCTTTTCCAGTGAGTCAACTCTTCACATCAGGTGGCCCCCCAAGTATTCGAGCTTCAGCTTCAGCATCAGTCCTTACAATTAATATTCAGTGTTGATTTCTTTTATTATTGACTGGTTTGATCTCCTTGTTGTCCAAGGGACTCTCAAGAGTCTTCTTCAGCACTACAATTCAAAAGCATCAATTCTTGGGCCCTCAGCCTCCTTTATGGTCCAAGTATCATATCCGTACGACTATTAGAAAACCATATCTTTGACTGTATGGACAGATGTGTAAAGAGACTGAAAATTAAGGTACTTAATCAGAAAGACTTCCAGATCCTTTTTGTAATCTTTCTGATTAAGCACCTTAATTTTCAATCTATTTACACATCCTGGTGAAACCAATTTTTGACTAATATTTTAATCATTACATTACCCATGTTATCCTCCTGCTGAAAAAATTATTACTGACTCCTCATTGCTTACACTATAAAATCTAACTTTTTAGCCAAACATATAATGTCTTCCATCAACTTCATCAAAATCTGAATTCAAATAACTTCCCATACATTATCTACCTTGACTCACCTATACAACTCTTAATAAGAGCAGTCTCTAGTTACGGCTAGGGGCACAGACCCAAGAACTCCTACTCTCTAATGCAAATTACTAGATCTTTCTGTGCTTCAGTTTTCTTGTCTACAAAATGGGTATACTACCAGTATCTATTATACCAATATAATAGGCTTTTCATGGGGATAAAATGAGTTAACACCTCCTATACAACTGTAAAGAAAATTTGACATACAGTAATCTATATGTGTTGACTATTATTTTTCATCATGTTAATCAGCCAAAATGGTTGTCAAGCAAGAATATAGTCAATCCTGCCTTGTAATTTGATCATGGCATTCTTCCTAAATATGGAAAGCCCTGCTCCATCCTCTCTTCTATCTTAATCTCTTTTACATTTCTTTTAAAGTATCCTTTCATTCTTAAAACTTTAGGCCATCATAATACCAGGGAGGTCTTTTTAGAAGTCCCTCTGTGCCAGTCATTCATCATCATCTGTTCTTTTGCTTTTTTTTAAAATATACACCATCTTCGTGTGTTGATATAAGGTTGTTGTTATTGTTGTATAGTTGCTAAGTCATGCCCAACTCTTTTGTGACCCCCATGGACTGTAGCCACCAGGCTCCTCTGTCCAGATTTCCCAGGCAAGAATAATGGAGTGGGTTGCCATTTCCTTCTCTAGGGAATGTTCCTGACCCAGGGATTAAACCTGCATCTCCTTCATTGGCAGGCAGATTCTTTATCACTGAGCTACCAGAGATGACCATAAGGTATTTAAGGTAATTGAGAAACATGTATGCAGATCAGGAAGCAACAGTTAGAACTGGACATGGAACAACAGACTGGTTCCAAATAGGAAGAGGAGTACATCAAGGCTGTATTTTGTCACCCTGCTTATTTAACTTATACGCAGAGTACATCATGAGAAATGCTGGGCTGGAGGAAGCACAAGCTAGAATCAAGATTGCTGGGATAAATATCAATAACTTCAGATATGCAGATGACACCACCCTTATGGCAGAAAGTGAAGAAGAACTAAAAAGCCTCTTGATGAAAGTGAAAGAGGAGAGTGAAAAAGTTGGCTTAAAGTTCAACATTCAGAAAACTAAGATTATGGCATCCGGTTCCATCACTTCATGGCAAATAGATGGGAAAACAGTGGAAACAGTGGCTGATTTTATTTTTCTGGGCTCCAAAATCACTGTAGATGGTGATTGCAGCCACAAAATTAAAAGACGCTTACTCCTTGGAAGGAAAGTTATGACCAACCTAGACAGCATTTTATAAAGCAGAGACGTTACTTTGTCAGCGAAGGTCCATCTAGTCAAGGCTATGGTTTTTCCAGTGGTCATGTATAGATGTAAGAGTTGGACTATAAAGAAAGTTGAGCACTGAAGAATTGATATTTTTGAACTGTGGTATTAGAGAAGACTCTTAAGAGTCCTTTGGACTGCAAGGAGATCCAGCCAGTCCATCCTAAAGGAGATCAGTCCTGGGTGTTCATTAGAAGGACTGATGATGAAGCTGAAACTCCAATACTTTGGCCATCTGATGCAAAGAGCTGACTCATTTGAAAAGACCCTGATGCTGGGAAAGATTGAGGGCAGGAGGAGAAGGGGACGACACAGGATGAGATGGTTGGATGGCATCACTGACTCAATGGACATGGGTTTGGGTGGACTCCAGGAGTTGGTGATGGATAGGGAGGCCTGACGTGCTGCGGTTCATGGGGTCACAAAGAGTTGGACACGATTGAGTGACTGAACCGAACTGAGCGTCTAGCAACAAGAGCCTATTGAAATTCAAATGTGTTTAGTTATTTAGTAAATCATGTGTAGTAAATTTCACTGTGAAAAGTGATTATCTTTTAATCAAATTCATTGAAATAAACTTGTAAAATAGTTAAAGTGTACACTGTAATGATTTGATATACATATACATTATAAAGTGATTCTCACCATCTAGTTAACTGACACATCCATCACTTTATTCATTTATTAGTAATGCTTAAGTTATACTCTCTTAGCAAATTTCTATTATTTAATAGAGTGGTTTCAACTGTACTCATGTTCTAGAGATCCTTCAGTTCAGTTCAGTTCAGTCGCTCAGTCGTGTCCGACTCTTTGCGACCCCATGAATCACAGCACGCCAGGCCTCCCTGTCCATCCCCAACTCCTGGAGTTCACTCAAACTCATGTCCATCGAGCTGGTGATGCCATCCAGCCATCTCATTCTCTGTCGTCCCTGTCTCCTCCCACCCCCAATCCCTCCTAGCATCAGACTCTTTTTCAGTGAGTCAACTTGTCGCATGAGGTGGCCAAAGTATTGGAGTTTCAGCTTTAGCATCAGACCTTCCAATGAACACCCAGGATCGATCTCCCCTAGAATGGACCGGTTGGATCTCCTTGCAGTCCAAGGGACTCTGAAGAGTCTTCTCCAACACCACACTTCAAAAGCATCAATTCTTCGGCAATCAGCTTTCTTTATAGTCCAACTCTCACATCTATACATGACCACTGGAAAAACCATAGCCTTGACTAGACAGGACCTTGGTTGGCAAAGTGATGTCTCTGCTTTTTAGTATGCTATCTAGGTTGGTCATAACTTTCCTTCCAAGGAGTAAGCGTCTTTTAATTTTATGGCTGCAATCAGTATCTGCAGTGATTTTGGAGCCCAAAAAAATAAAGTCTTACACTGTTTCCACTGTTTCCCCATCTATTTCCCATGAAGTGATGGGACCAGATGCCATGATCTTCGTTTTCTGAATGTTGAGATTCAAGCCAACCTTTTCACTCTCCTCTTTCACTTTCATCCTTAGACCTCATTTATCTTAGAAATGAAAGTTTGTATCGTTTTGCCAACCTCCCCCTATTACTTTCACATCTAAAATCAATATACAAAATCCAGCTGCATTTCTATAAATGAAGAACTATCAGAGAAATTAAGAAATCAATTACACTGCTGCTGCTGCTAAGTCGCTTCTTTCGCGTCCAACTCTGTGCGACCCCATAGACGGAAGCCCACTGGGCTCCCCCGTCCCGGGGATTCTCCAGGCAAGAACACTGGAGTGGGTTGCCATTTCCTTCTCCAATGCATGAAAGTGAAAAGTGAAAGTGAAGTCACTCAGTCATGTCCGACTCTTAGTGACCCCATGGACTGCAGCCTACCAGGCTCCTCCGTCCATGGGATTTTCCAGGCAAGAGTACTGGAGATTAATTACACTAACAATTCCATCAAAAAGAATAAAATACATAGGAATAAAGTTAATTGAACAAGTAAAAAAAAGAATTATAAAATCATTTATGAAAGAAATTGAAGAATACACAATAAATGGAAAAATATTTTATGCTTATGGCTCAGAAAAGTTCCCATTGTTAAAAAGTCCATACTATCCAAAATTATCTATAGATTTAATGCAACTCCATCCTATCAAAATTCCAAAGGCATTTTTCACAGAAATAGAAAAACCAATCCTAAAATTTGTACAGAATCATAAAAGACCTTTGAATAGCAAAGCAATATTGAAAAAGAAGGACAACACTTGCAGTATCACACTTTTTGGTTACAAACTATATTACAAAGCTATAGTAATCAAAACAGCATGGTATTAACATAAAACCAGGCACATAGATCAATGAAGCAGAATAGACGGTCCAGAAATAAAGCCACATTAGGAATAATTTATGACAAAAGAGGAAAGAATATAAAGTGGGGAAAGGAAAACTTCTCCAGTATGTGTTGAGAAAACAAATAGCTGCAAACGAAATAATGAAGCTGAACTCCTATCATGCACCATCAGAAAAATCAACTCAAAATGGATTAGGCTTGAAAATTAGCCTTGAGACCACAAAGCTCATAAAAAAGTAAAACTGAGGGTGAAGTATTCTCCTTGACATCAGTATTAAGAATCACGTTTTTTAGTTTGACACAAAAAGTAAAGACAAGAAAAGAAAAAACAGACAGGTGGGACTACATTAAACTGGAAAGCTTCTGACTATCAACAAAATGAAAAGGCCACCTATATAATGGAAAAAATGGTTACAATTACATATAAAAAAAAAATCAGTACCCCAAATATATGAAAAACTTATATAACACTATAGCAAAAAATCCTCAAACCATTTAATTAAAGAAATGGTCAGAGGAACTGAATAGACATTTTTACAAAGAAAACATCCAAATGGTCAACAGGTGCATGAAAAAAATGCTCAAATACTAACCATCAGGGAAATGCAAATCAAGTCCAAAATAAAATATCACTTCGTACATGTTAGAATGACTATCACCATAAAGATAAGAGATCTTGGTAAGGATGTGGAAAGAAGGGAACCTCTGTATGAATTAAATTGGCATAGCTACTATGTAAAACAATATAGATTTTTCTAAAGAAATAAAAATAGAACTACCATATGATGCAGTAATCCCACTTCTGGGTATATATCTAAAAAATGAAAATAAGATACTGAAGAGATATCTGTACCCACATATTCACTTTAGCATACTCACAATAGCCAAGATATGGAAACAGTCTAAGTATCTATCAACAGATGATTGGATAAAGAGCATACACACACACGCACACATAAAGGAAATTATTCAGCCACCAGAAAGAAAAAAAAAGTACCGTTTGTGACAACATGGATGAACCTTGAGGGCATTATGTTAAATGAAGTAGGCCACACAAACACTATATGATATCACTTATATGTGGAATATTAAAAAAAAAATCAAACTCATAAAAACAGTCAAAAACTGGGTAGAGTTCAGTTCAGTTCAGTTCAGTCGCTCAGTTGTGTCCGACTCTCCTCGACCCCATGAATCACAGCACGCCAGGCCTCCCTGTCCACCATCAACTCCCGGAGCTCGCCCAAACTCATGTCCACAGAGTCGGTGATGCCATCCAGTCACCTCATTCTCTGTCGTCCCCTTCTCCTCCCGCCCCCAACCTTTCCCAGCATCAGAGTCTTTTCCAGTGAGTTAACTCTTCGCATGAGGTGGCCAAAGTATTGGAGTCTCAGCTTTAGCATCAGTCCTTCCAATGAACACCCAGGATTGATCTCCTTTAGAATGGACTGGTTGGATCTCCTTGCAGTCCAAGGGACTCTCAAGAGTCTAGATTACATTTTATATGACTAACACATTTTTGTTAACTAATGATTTCTAACTATGATTTCATAAAGAAAATTTATTTTCTTCTACTTCATTATGACAGATTATGTAAGTATAACATCAAATTCATAATTTTACATAAATTATTTTTAAATTATACATATTTTCCAACTATACAGTGCTAAATTTTATCCTGATCTGTATTATGACAGATAATAATTTCCCTATAAAGTGACCAGCACAGTCAATTGCTCTTTTAATCTTATCAGTTGGAGATTTATTCCTACACATTTAAAGCAACATAGAATTGTTTAAAATATTTTAAACATAATGAATAATGTCTATTCTTTGGGACACTTTTTATTTGAAGATGATAATGAATTACCTGTGAGATGTTGATTATTAAAGGAGTGATAAACTTCTTAAGAACACTTAACTGCTTAAGAAAGAGGAGGGAAGTCAATTAAAGGAAATTTCATACAGCCATTGGACTGTGATGTGGCCACAATAATACGTAGGTTAAGAGGAACAAATCCACCAGACACATGCCAGCTGCCCTTTCTCTTTTGTATGCTTTCTCAAGGCAGTGGGAAGAACAACATCAGTATTCCTTTTAGAATGGAAAGGAGAAACATGTATAAAGTTCTGGAAAAGCATCGGAATCTACTAGGAGTACAACAGCATGTACTACACAAAAGAACAACTTTCTAAGCAACAAGCTGAGTGAGTTGTTCCTTAAGCTTCTCAGAATAGCTCACAGCTGGGACTACTGTTAATTATTCCAAGCAGCTCTAATCAGAACTTCAAAGAGTTTCCCCAGCCACTCCCCAGTGCTCTAGGAAGCTACTAAGTCTGTCTTTTCACCTAACCATTTACAAGGTTTGGAAAAATTGAAAACATCTTTCATCTTTTCAGTTCCTCTCTGGTTAATCATGGTTTTGTTGATTCCATGTTCAGTTCAGTGCTATTTTCTGCAAATCTGCTCTGCAGACAAGCACGTGAATTCAGTAATCTTTACCAGTGTTCGAGTTTAATGACAAAAATCTGAAGGCAAACATACATGTCTGCAGGTCCAAAGCAAGCATTTACATAAACAGAATTTGAAACATTGTGTTGCAGACTTGAATTCTTTCTTTTTTACAGGCTAGATGAAACAGTCTTGAGAAATACAGTAAGTCTTTCAACTTTTGACTGACCTTGTGATAAAGATGTAAAGAGAAGGAATAGGATGTAACAGGGTACTGGCTGCTTGGCACCTGAAAAATTCCTGGATCTAGTCCAGATGCCTAAAATTTTGATCTTGAGGTCTATCCATTCATTTATTCCATCATTCAGAGAGAAACAACAGAGAGCTTTTGGGTTGCCAGACACAATGCTGAGAGCAGAAATGGTGCTAGAACTAGAAAGTTCAATAAAATTCGAAGCTATGCTTATGAAACCATACCTTTGTTGGTGGAGAACAACAAATAATTAACAGGAAAATGTAAAAAGTGCTATGAAAGTGAGAGGGAACAGAGTCTACTGGCCAATAGTAGTGCCAATAGTCTACTGGCAACAGAGAGAAGAAAATAATTCCCCTTGGTGAATTGTGAAGGGCTTCCCTGGTGGCTCAGAGGATAAAGCATCTGAGAACCCAGGAGACCCGGGTTTGATCCCTGGGTTGGGAAGATAACCTGGAGAAGGAAATGGCAACCCACTCCAGTACTCTTGCCTGGAGAATCCCACGTATGGAGGAGCCTGGTAGGCTACAGTCCAGGGGGGTCCCAAAGTCAGACAGGACTGAGCAACTTCATTTTCATTTTCACTTTCAGGGAGTGAAGGATTTTTGAGAATAGTCAGAGATTTGCTGGTGAAAAAAGGGATGTGGAGTTGGGGGAAATGTCAGAACACCAGAGAAAAGGGAAAGAAGGAATCAACGCAGAGAGGCCTGAAGATAAGAAAGGGGAGTTTAATGTGATTGCAGTAGAGGATCTAAAAATGAAACCTGGAAAAAAGAAAAAGCAAAGGTTTTGAAGGTATGTTTTTGCTTCACTAATAAATTGGGATTTTATCCTGTTGACAATAGAATGGTAATGAAGGACCTTAAGCAAAGGAGAAAAAAATAATAACCCTGCCAGTAGTAGGCGAGTTGAGTTGCAAGTGGTAGAGACTGGGTGAAGGCAATGTTTACTGTGCTAGTTCAGTGAAAATGATAAAAGTACTTAAGAATCATGGAGACATTACCTCTGGGTTAAGTTCAGATATCCTGAGTAGGGCAAACTTTTATCATTCAAATATCTATTAATATATGTGAATTTAACAACATTCTTTCCTAAAGACAGAGGCTGCAAAGAAATAAGAACATGACAAAGAAGATAGCAGATTGCTAGGATTATTGATGGAGTAAAAGAGGGCAAAAGACAGTAATATATGGCACACTTAAAAATTTTACTGAAAATCATTTCTGGATCCCATTTTAACATAAGTCTCAATGATGTTATAGGGGGTTCCTGGTTCAGAACATCAGCGAAAAAAATCCTGAACTCAGATCTCATGGAATCTGTAGATGATTATGGAACAATATCCTCTGAACAAAGCCTAAAGTGGCCACCTTAAATCAAGATAATGAGAGGGAAACGACACTGAAACAGGTAAAGAGGTTGAGACACAACACAGCCATAAACAGCATCCCCCAAATGAGGTATGAACTAAAAACCTAGACCTTCTCCCTGATGAGTGAAGGGTTCCTGCCTCACATCAGTTTAGTTTGGTTCAGTGGCTCAGTCATATCCGACTCTTTTTGACCCCATGAATTGCAGCACACCAGGCTTCGCTGTCTATCACCAACTTCCAGAGTTTACTCAAACTCATGTCCATTGAGTCAGTGATGCCATTCAACCATCTCATCCTCTGTTGTCCCCTTATCCTCCCACCTTCAATCTTTCCCAGCATCAGGGTCTTTTCAAATGAGTCAGTTCTTCGCATCAGGTGGCCAAAGAATTGGAGTTTCAGCTTCAGCATCAGTCCTTCCAATGAATATTCAGGACTGATTTCCTTTAGAGTGGACTGGTTGAATGTCCTTGCGGTCCAAGGGACTCTCAAGAATCTCCTTCAACACCACAGTTCAAAAGCATCAATTCTCAGTGCTCACCATTCTTTATAGTCCAACTCTAACATCCATATGTGACCACTGGAAAAACCATAGCCTTGACAAGATGGACCTTCATTGGCAAAGTAATGTCTTTGCTTTTTAATATGCTATCTAGGTTGGTCATAACTTTCCTTCCAAGGAGTAAACATCTTTTAATTTCATGGCTGCAGTCACCATCTGCAGTGATTTTTTAGCCCCCCCAAAAATTAAGTCTGACACTATTTCCACTATTTCCCCATCTATTTGCCATGAAGTGATGGGACCAGATGCCATGATCTTAGTTTTCTGAATGTTGAGTTTTAAGCCAACTTTTTCTCTCTCTTCTAGCACTGTCATCAAGAGGCTTTTGAGTTCCTCTTCACTTTCTGCCATAAGGGTGGTGTCATCTGCATATCTGAGGTTATTGATATTTCTCCTGGCAATCTTGACTCCAGCTTGTGCTTCTTCCAGCCAAGCATTTCTAATGATGTACTCGGCATATAAGTTAAATAAGCAGGGTGACAATATACCACCTTGATGTACTCCTTTCCCTATTTGGAGCCAGTCTGTTGTTCCATGTCCAGTTCTAACTATTGCTTTCTGACCTGCATACAGGTTTCTCAACAGGCAGGTCAGGTGGTCTGGTATTCCCATCTCTTTCAGAATTTTCCACAGTTTGTTGTGATCCACATGGTCGAAAGCTTTGGCATAGTCAATAAAGCAGAACTAGATGTTTTTCTGGAGAAGGCAATGGCAAGCCACTCCAGTACTCTTGCCTAGAAAATCCCATGGATGGAGGAGCCTGGTAGGCTGCAGTCCGTGGGGTCGCTAAGGGTTGGGGACACGACTGAGCGACTTCACTTTCACTTTTCACTTTCCACTTTCACACATTGGAGAAGGAAATGGCAACCCACTCCAGTGTTCTTGCCTGGAGATTCCCAGGGAAGGGGGAGCCTGGTGGGCTTCCGTCTATGGGGTCACACAGAGTCGGACACGACTGAAGTGACTTAGCAGCAGCAGCAGCAGATGTTTTTCTGGAACATGATCCCCCAAACATCTGGCTTTGAAGACCAATAAACCTTATAACCATGAGAACCGCAGAACTGAGTCAAACAGAAAAGGCACTTAATGGGCTCATGTGCAGACTTACCTGCCCCAGGATACAGTATAGAAACAGCCCTTTAAAGATGCCTGGACTTTTTTACCCTTCTTTTTTTAAAAACACTAAACTGAAGTACAGTTGATCTGCAATGTTTCAGGCATACAGCAAAGTGATTCAGTTATCCATCCATATATATATATATATAAAGTAATATGTATATGTATTTTATATATATATATATATATACTTTTTCAGATTCTTTTTCATTATAGACTATTATAAGATATTGAATATTGTTCCTTGTGCTACACAGTAGGTTTTTGTTGTTTATCAGTCTTATATACAGTAGTGTGTATCTGTTAATCCCAAATTCCCAATTTACCCCACCCCCTTTGGTAACCATAAGTTTGTTTTCAATGACTTTAAGTATATTTCTGGTTTTAAAATAAGTTCATTTGTATCATTTTCTAAGATTCCACATATCAGTGGATATCATAGCATGTCATAAGTGGTAGCATAGAATATTTGTCTTTCTTTGCCTGACCTTCAGTTTATATGATAACCTCTAAGTCCATTCATGTTGCTGCAAATTGCATCATTTCATTTTTTTTATGACTAAATAATATTCCATTTTATATATATATATATATATATATATATATATACACACACACACACACACACATACCATATATGTATACATAAACCTAGATAGTATATTAAAAAGCAGAGACATTACTTTGCCAACCAAGGTCTGTCTAATCAAGGCTATGGTTTTTCCTGTGGTCATGTATGGATGTGAGAGTTGGACTGTGAAGAAAGCTGATCGCTGAAGAATTGATGCTTTTGAACTGTGGTGCTGGAGAAGATTCTTGAGAGTCCCTTGGACTGCAAGGAGATCCAACCAGTCCATTCTAAAGCAGATCAATCCTGGGTGTTCATTGGAAGGACTGATGCTAAAGCTGAAACTCCAATACTTTGGCCACCTCATGTGACGAGTTGACTCACTGGAAAAGACTCTGATGCTGGGAAAGGTTGAGGGCGGGAGGAGATGGGGATGACAGAGAATGAGATGGCTGGATGGCATCACCGACTCAATGGACATGAGTTTGGGTGAACTCCAGGAGTTGGTGATGGACAGGGAGGCCTGGTGTGCTGTGATTCATGGGGTCTCAGAGAGTCAGACACGACTGAGCGACTGAACTGAACTGAACTGAAACCATACTGTCTTTATTAATTCTTCCGCTTATGGATGTTTAAGTTGCCTCCATGTCTTGACTACTATAAAGAGTGCTGCTATGAGTATTGAGATGTATGTATCTTTTTGAGTTAGAGCTTTCATCTTTTTTGGATATAAGGCCTGGAGTGGGATAGCAGGGTCATATGGTAGTTATGTTTTTAGTTTTTTAAGGAACCTCCATACTGTTTTCTATAGTAGCTACACCAGTTTACATTCCCAACAAAAGGGTAAGATGGGTCTCTTTTCATTTCATTTATAGTTTCCTTTGCTGTACCAAAAGTTGTCCAGACTTTACATAAAAGACACCCATTTGCTAATTTTAAAATGTTGGTCTGACTATCAGGGACCTGCTGGTATACTCTCCAGGCACAAAGTTTTTGGGTGCCATCTTTACGTTCTCCATCTGCCTCACTAAAGCCAGCAGGTGCCATCTTCCTTTCTTTTCCTTTCTAGTGGGGCCCATGTTTATACTGAAGACAGCCATAGCCATTTTTTTTTTTTTGCAGAGAATGCCATCTTTGTCCTCCCCTTGCACCACACATCAGCGTGCCAGTAACTCCTTTAGGAAAGCTTCTACACATCTTTGGTGCCCCAGTTTTAATAACTGCTAACTCATTTTGTGTGGCTGTCACCCAGAGAACACCCCTAGAATGTATGGCTGTAAAGACCAGGGAGTTGGGGGAGGTTTGTGTTCTTCAGTCTCATGGGAGTAAAACAATTGGAGGCAGTTCTTGACAGACTACCATTCCCACAGCACTGCATAGATAGCAGACTGAAACACCCAGTCTTTCTGAGACAGAGGCCTAGTTATGTGGACAGGAGCTGAGGCTTGTGAAGCAGGCTTTCTTGTTTGGGACATGTAAATTGGCCTACAGAGCTGCTGTCAGGGAATTGACACCACGGATGTAATCTTTGCCCTCTCCCTCTGTCTCATTCCAGTTCACTGGTATCTTTCAGAAAGGGGCTTATATCCTAGCATGATGTCTTGATTTTTGTAGCTACTACCAAAGGACACCTATATATAACCTGGATCTGGTGGCTAACAAGGCTTACACTTGTGGTTCAACAGGACTGTATATATTTGCAAACTCTAGATGCTGCTCCCTGGGGGTCTGGCTTCCAATCAGCCTGAATGTAGGGGATGACAGAGATCCTACCCTTTGGGACAATAAGTGGTATCGGCATACCCTCAACACTGGAGCTACTAAATAAAGTAGGATGCTTGGACAATCACAAAGGTTTAGGAGAGAATCATGAGCTAGGGCAAGACTGAACACTAAGGTTTACCTATCTAAGGCCAACACTTCAAAAAATGGGAAAGGTAACTGTTTCATTTAATGCACAGAAACCGACACAGAGAATCAAGAAAAATGAAGGAAGACAGAAATATGTCTCAAATGAAAGAACAAGGTAAAACCTCAAAAAGAAAAAAAAAATGAAATAGTATATGTAATTTACTCAATAAATAGTTCAAAATAATGATCATAACTATAAAACTCAAGAGAAGAATGAATGAATGCTGTGAAAAGCTCACAGATAAAATATAGGAAATACAAGAAAAATGAAAAAGAACTGAAGAATACCATAAGTGAACTGAAAACTATACTAGGAATGTTTCAACAGCAGACTAGGTAAAGCAGAAGAAAGAAAAATGTCAATGAACTCAAAGACAGCACAAAGAAGTTCACACAGAGGAACAAAAAGAAAAAGTAATAAAAAAAAAAAGTGAAGATAGTATCAGGGACCTGTTAAACAACAGCGAGTGAAATGACATTTGCATTATAGGAGTCCCAGAAGAAAAAAAGAGAGAGAATGGAGTAGAACACTTATTGAATGAAATCATGGCTGAAAACTTCCCTAAACTGGGCAAGAAGTAGACATCCAGACTCAAGAAGCCCAAACACCACCAAATAAGATGAAGTCCAACAGACATATACTAAGCAACATTGTAAATAAAAATGCTAAAAGTTAAAGATAACCAGAGAATCTTAAAAGCAGCAAGAGAAAAACAACTCGTTACACACAAGATTATCAGCAGATTTTTCTGTAGAAACTTTGCAGGCCAGAAGGCAGTCACATGATATATTAAAAGTACTGAAAGAAAAAAGGGAAAAAAAAAAACCTTCCAACCAAGAATACTCAGCCCAACAAAGTCATCATTCAAAATTAAAGGAGAAATAAATAGTTTTACAGACAAGCAAAAGCAAAATGAGTTCATCAACATTAAAACAGTGACACAGAAAATGTTAAAATGACCTCTTTAAACTGAAAAAAAAAGGTGTTAATTAGTAACAAAGAAAAATATGAAAATATAAACCTCACTGGGAAATGTAAATATATTTTATGTGAATTAATCACTTGAGAGTGAAAAAGTTGACTTAAAGTTCAACATTCAGAAAACTAAGATCATGGCATCCGGTCCCATCACTTCATGGGAAATAGATGGGGAAACAGTGGAAACAGTGTCAGACTTTATTTTTTTGGGCTCCAAAATCACTGCAAATGGTGATTGTAGTCATGAAATTAAAAGACACTTACTCCTTGGAAGGAAAGTTATGACCAACCTAGACAGAATATTAAAAAGCAGAGACATTCCTTTGCCAACAAAGGTCTGTCTACTCAAGGCTATGGTTTTTCCAGTGGTCATATATGGATGTGAGAGTTGGACTGTGAAGAAAGCTGATTGCTGAAGAGTTGATGCTTTTGAACTGTGGTGCTGGAGAAGACTCTTGAGAGTCCCTTGGACTGCAAGGAGATCCAACCAGTCCGTCCTAATGGAGATCAGTCCTGGGTGTTCATTGGAAGGACTGACGCTAAAGCTGAAACTCCAATACTTTGGCCACCTCATGTGAAGAGTTAACTCTGCACACTATTGGTGGGAATGTAGATGGTGAAAAACACTATGAGAAACATTATGAGGTTTCCTCAAAAAATTGAAAATAGAACTATCATATAATCCAACAATTCTACTTCTGGGTATTTTTCCAAAGAAAATAAAAACACTATTTCAAAAAGATGCATGCACCCCCATGTTCATTATAGCATTATTGAGAAAGACCAAGATATATAAAGAACCTAAATATCCACGGATGTATAAATGGATAAAGAAACTGTGAGATATATATACATATATGTATACACACACACATATGCATATATATACACACATATATGTACATATATATATCAATATATATCAGCTAAGTGAAATAAATTAGAGAGAGACAGATACAATGGGATCAAATTTATATGTAGAATTAACAAAAAAAAAAATCTCATAGGTATAAAGAATAGATTGTTCAATGGTTCTCAGAGCTGGGGAGTTAGGGATAGAGGAAACAGGCAAAGGGAATATAAAGGTAAAAACTACCAGATATAAAATATATACGTGATGGGAATGTAAGGAATAGCATGGCAAGTATAGTTAGCAAATGCTATCTTGCATATTTGAAAGCTTCTAAGCGAGTAGATCCTATAAGATCTCATCACAGGAAAAAAACCTGTAAATGTCTATGGTGATGATTTCAGCTAGACTTAACGGCGGTGATTGTTTTTACAATATATTCAAAATATCAAATCATTGTGTTGTTTACCTGAAACTATTATAATGTTGCATGTCACTTATACCTAATAAAAATCATCTAAATAAAAGTAAATTATATAGGTGCTCTGTTGAGATTTTGTAGCTGGGAACTAAAGGGGGAATGGGAGTCACAATTAGACTTTCTGACGGGGACAACACAAGCAGTTATGTAGTATGCTAACTGCACAATGAAAGTGCTGCATTCAGTATCCCAGCAAATTTGGAAAACTCAGCAGTGGCCACAGGACTGGAAAAGGTCAGTCTTCATTCCCATCCCAAAGAAAGGTAATGCCAAAGAATGCTCAAACTGCCTCACAATTGCACTCATCTCACACGCTAGTAAAGTCATGCTCAAAATTCTCCAAGCCAGGCTTCAGCAATATGTGAACCGTGAAATTCCAGATGTTCAAGCAGGTTTCAGAAAAGGCAGAGGCACCAGAGATCAAATAGCCAACATCCGCTGGATCATGGAGAAAGCAAGAGAGTTCCAGAAAACCATCTATTTCTGCTTCATTGACTATGCCAAAGCCTTTGACTGTATGGATCACAATAAACTGTGTAAAATTCTGAAAGAGATGGGACTACCAGACCACCTGACCTGCCTCTTGAGAAACCTGTATGCAGGTCAGGAAGCAACAGTTAGAACTGGACATGGAACAACAGACTGGTTCCAAATAGGAAAAGGAGTACGTCAAGGTGGTATATTGTCACCCTGCTTATTTAACTTCTATGCAGAGTATATCATGAGGAACGCTGGGCTGGATGAAGCACAAACTGGAATCAAGATTGCCGGGAGAAATATCAATAACCTCAGATATGCAGATGACACCACCCTTATTGCAGAAAGTGAAGAGGAACTAAAAAACCTCTTGACAAAAGTGAAAGAGGAGAGTGAAAAGGTTGGCTTGAAGCTCAACATTCAGAAAACAAAGATCATGGCATCTGGTCCCATCACTTCATGGGAAATAGATGAGGAAACTGTGGAAACAGTGTCAGACTTTATTTTTTTGGGCTCCAAAATCACTGCGGATGCTGATTGCAGCCATGAAATTAAAAGGAAGGAAAGTTATGACCAACCTAGACAGCATATTAAAAATCAGAGATGTTACTTTGCCAACAAAGGTCCATCTAGTGAAGGCTATGGTTTTTCCAATGGTCATGTATGGATGTGAGAGTTGGACTGTGAAGAAAGCTGATCGCCGAAGAATTGATGCTTTTGAACTGTGGTGCTGGAGAAGACTCTTGAGAGTCCCTTGGACTTCAAGGAGATCCAACCAGTTCATTCTAAAGGAGATTGATCCTGGATGTTCATTGGAAGGACAGATGCTAAAGCTGAAGCTCCAAAACTTTGGCCACCTCATGCGAAGAGTGGACTCACTGGAAAAGACTCTGATGCTGGGAAGGACTGGGGGCAGAAGGAGAAGGGGATGACAGAGAATGAGATGGCTGGATGGCATCACCGACTCGATGGACATGAGTGTGAGTGAACTCCGGGAGTTGGTGATGGACAGGGAGGCCTGGCGTGTTGTGATTCACGGGGTCGCAAAGAGTCGGTCACGACTGAGCGAGTGAACTGAATTGAACTTCACAATCATGTATGGTGGCCCTGTTTACTTTCTCAGAAGCTTAGTACTCAAAAATCAAAGTTCATATCTTATAAATTTAAAACAGATAAATCAGTGCTTAACTCACTAAAGCTCAAGGTTTTAAAGACCTTTCTCGCTTTTCTTTTTAAGCTGAAATAAAATATTTAAAATATTTTAAACAGAACTGAATTTATTAATAATACAAACTCAGTGAATTGGCAAAATACTATGATAAACTGGATAGAAAATTTGAGGAACTAGCTGTTGTTACCCTCATAGCTATGGGCACAAAACTGGGAATAAGAAAAAACTGAGAAATCTTTATGAGATAACCCAGCTCAATTTCAAGGCTGAGACCCAAGTTCAAGGCCCACATTTCTTCCTTAAACCAAAATGCTATGTTACATCCACAGATTCCACTCTTTCACTAATCCCATATCATGATGTCTCAAAATGAACTGAAGTACTTCCAGGATAACAGGAAAACTAAAATTAATCCATAGTGTCATTCCACTAAGACAAGATGATAATTTCCATTTGTCTTCATAACAATTGAAAGAGCAGCTTCACATAAAGGCCTGCCTTGCCTTGTATAGACAGAAAACAGGCCTTCTACACAAGGAGCTGCTTGAGAGCAGAGAATGAGCCTTATTTCTCTTTATTCCATAATACAACCATGCCACTTAAAACATATAGGCAGTTAGTAAGATACTTGTTAAATGAATGAATTAAATTGTAAGTGTACAGTCTTCTCCTGCAGCCCTTTTTGCATCTGATATCTATATGAGTATGTGAAGTGTGCAACTTAAAACTTCCTACATTTACTCATTCAAACTGTGGTGCCTATGGAAATAGGAATGACTGAAAACTGGAGTGACTGAATTCTCCAAAAAAAGAAAAATACAACTGCCCTTCCCCTCCCTATACTGTCTCTCTGCTTTGAAAAACAAACCACTTGCATAAGCTGAATGAGACACATCAGGCTCACAACAGCAGGTTCCAGGAACCTGCCCTGTGCTTGGCACTTCATGCACACAATAAGTATGAATGGCATAGAAACTGAGGCACAGCTGGCTATTCAAGTGAAACTGAAAGTGTTAGTCTTTCAGTCATGTCTGACTCTTTGCAACCCCATGGAGTGTAGCCTGCCAGGCTCCTCTATCTACGGAATTGTCCAGGCAACCATTCTGGAGTGGATTGCCATTCCCTTCTCCAGGGCATCTTCCTGACCAGGGATCACATTGGGGTCTCCTGCATTGCAGGCAGATTCTTTATCATCTGAGCCACAAGGGAAGCCTATTTAAGGTCATACGTTTTAAAGGCAGGACAGGAATTCCAGCTAGATCTCCCTGATTTCAGAATTCATGCTCCCATTGTACCACAGTACTTTTCAAGATATATTAAAATATACAATTATATAATGATAATCATGTATTACAAATGGAATCATGATTTTAAAACTCATTACAATGTACTTGTTTACTTGCACTAACAAGATTGCTTTATTTCTCTCCTAATTCTTTCAGAAAATTAGTCAATGTTAAAATACACTCTAAGAACATGGGAGGATGATAGTATTTTATTGATGAATCTGTAATATGTTTGAATTAAATAGCAATTTGTCAAAAACTTTAATTCCCAACCAGTTATACAAATGACCTACAAAACCTGTAAATACTTCTAATGCATACAGAAATTAGCATGGCTGCTTAATGATGCAGTAAGTTACACTATGCCATCAGGCACATGTAGGGGTACCTCACTGAAGATATGATTCAAAAGCATTCCTGAACATTTAGCTCTAATCTGCATTTAAATTTCCTGCATTAACAGCCACACCAAATTATGCAGCAGCTGCTGCTAAGTCGCTTCAGTCCTGTCCGACTCTTAGTGACCTCATGGACTGCAGCCTACCAGGCTCCTCTGCCCATGGGATTTTCCAGGCAAGAGTACTGGAGTGGGTTGCCATTGCCTTCTCTGAAATTATGCAGAGTCTTGGGCAAATAAACATGATAGCCATCAAAGAATTTCACTTTAGTGGAAGAGAAAGTAGTGACAGAGAATGCAGAATATCTAACACTGAAGAACTAAAACAGTGTAGCTGGCAGTCTGGAAGAGATAGTAAGTTCTTGTAGAGTCATTGCATTTGTAAAGTTCTTTCTGCTAGTACTAAACAGGGCACTTTCTACAAAGTGCTATACTGACATGATTCCAAGCTGGAATTCTTTCTAAAGCAAATGGAGAAGTCTTGTGTGCTGCATTTCACAATGGATTTCAAACTAAATAGAAGATATTTTAGTATATACACTAAAGAAAACTCTGCTTTCTGCTCCCAACTATCCTCAAAGACTTCATAGCACTTCACCTCTGCACCCTAGGCTCCAGAAGCTGAAAGAAGGGTGGACTTTCCTGTCACAATCGCAAAGTATTGGCTGGGAGTCAGGGGAATGGGTAGGGGAGAACAAAATGTGAAGAGCCGTGAATGACTATCCCCCCTCTAGTCACTTTCTCACTCAGGGGTTATAGTTGCGTAACCCACCACCAACATCACAGAAATAACAACAGAAGAGTAGTTGCTGACAGCAGCAGTGAACTTTGACTCTCAACTCCCTCTCACATACCCTCAGGCATCCTAACATGATAAAAACGACTGCACTGGTATTGCCTACATAGAAATTAGCCTTTGATAGTATCAAGGATCTTCTATGGTCCTTTGAGCCTTGAAAGGGTGAAAACAGCATGCAAGAGATGTTTTTATTCAGATGTACACTCTGGTGAATTCTTGGTCTATGTGAATTTCTGTGATGTTTCAAAATGTCTAATATCTTCTGCCTTTTCAATCTCCAGTGATACTTTGACACCTAATATTGTAACTGACATATCACAACTGATGTCTTTTCTGAATCTACACACATAAATATTTTAACAAGTGTGGATTTGTAAACATCTATAAACTGGTAAACATGATTGCTCATGGTGACTAGCTTCAAAACTAAATTTGCCTTTCATTATGTGAAAAAGTACGGCATGGATTTATCTCATGACTATAATTTTTCATTTATATTTCTTGAATTCAGCTTCAGTGGAATGCACAATATTTAAAGACATACTTATGGAGTTTTTGGCCTTTGTTAAACTTTAACCAAATTGTTATAGCTAATATTTTTATTAGCATTAGCAAAATCTCTTTATCAGTAGAACCAAACTTTTAACATATCTACTTTTTCCTTCAAATGAATGATTTAAGAAAATTTATCTTATAAATTTATTTCATAAGCCTTTCGTAATGAGTGCTTTAAGTAATTAACTAGACAAAATAATTTTAGTATATTTTAAGTAAAAATGAATTATAGAACGGGTTCTATTTTTCATTTAAGTCATATATCACTGAGTTCAAAACATTTAGTAATGTGTCAGACTGTGGGAATTAAGTCACATGTACTATAATATATGAAGTATTTGGGTACTTTATACTGTAAACAAATATATTTTTTGAACTAGGTTTAAATAGGCATGGCCATTTGAAATTCAAAAACTGAGAAAAAAAATTATCAAATTAGTTCACTAAACAAATTACTGAGCACAAAAAAAATGAAAATTAATCTAACATAAACTTTTTTTATGTCTATATATTTTAAATTAATCGACATATTTCTTATCATCTTCCCATTATAAAGTTTATTGGTGCCATAATGGCAAATGAACTAAAATAACTGACAAGAATTATATCTTTCTTATGTACACATAGGGATATTCTGCACATATATATGCACAAGAACAAACAAGCTTATTTAAATATGTATATTAAGTAAGGTCACACAACTACCTTTCACTCTGAAAAAGTTGATGGCATCCTTGAGCAACTAAATATGAGAGACTTATTTCTAATCATCTTCTTTACAAACTATTACATGCTATTTAACATAACATTCTGGAAATGTATATAACACCTAACATTTCTAACTGCAAATGTGGTCACATGAATTCATTATAGAACTATAAAGAAAATATGCGTAATACCAATGTACTCTGGCAAAAAGGATTCATTGATAAATTTCTATCATTGAGGCAAATTTCAAGAGAGTTCCAGAAAAACATCTACTTCTGCTTTACTAACTATGCTAAAGCCTTTGACTGTGTGGATCAAAACAAACTGGAAAATTCTTCAAGAGATGGGAATACCAGATCACCTGACCTGCCTCCTGAGAAATCTGTATGCAGGTCAAGAAGCAACAGTTAGAACTGGACATGGAACAACAGACTGGTTCCAAAGTGGGAAAGGAGTCACGTCAAGACTGTATTTTGTCAACCTGCTTATTTAACTTTCATGTAGAGTACATCATGAGAAATGCTGGACTGGATGAAGCACAGCTGGACTCAAGATTGCCGGGAGAAAGCAATAACCTCAGATATGCAGATGACACCACCCTTATGGCAGAAAGTGAAGAACTAAAGAGCCTGTTGATGAAAGTGAAAGAGGAGAGTGAAAAAGTTGGCTTAAAACTCAACATTCAGAAAGCTAAGATCATGGCATCTGGTCCCATCACTTCATGGCAAATAGATGGGGAGACAGAGGGAACAGTGACAGACTTTATTTTTTTGGGCTCCAAAATCACTGCAGATGGTGACTGCAGCCATGAAATTAAAAAACACTTGCTCCTTGGAAAAAAAGTTATGACCAACCTAGACAGCAATTTAAAAAGCAGAGACATTACTTTGCCAACAAAGGTCCATCTGGTCAATGTGAGATCCAACCAGTCCATCCTAAAGGAGATCAGTCCTGAATATTCACTGGAAGGACTGATGCTGAAGCTGAAACTCCAATACTTTGACCACCTGATTCGAAGAACTGACTCATTGGAAAAGACCCTGATGCTGGGAATGATTGAAGAAGGGAGGAAAAGGGAACAACAGAGGATGAGATGGCTAGATGGCATCACTGACTCAATGGACATGAGTCTGAGTAAGCTCTGGGAGTTGGTGATGGACAGGGAGGCCTGGCATGAATTCCACGGGGTCGCAAAGAGTCGCACATGACTGAGCAAATGAACTGAACTGAGGCAAATTTCAAGCTTTTGTCATTAGCAGTTAATACATGCACATCAAAGTGAAATAAAAATAATACTGCAGCTGGTTATAAATTATAATTCATATCAAGTGATTGTCAATATAATTGATCAATCCCATGATTGATCTTTTTGCTTTTTATCTTGTATTATTTAAGTAAGGTTATTTTGAAATATATTAGTAACAATATTAGCTATAGAGATGCACTGATTAATCAACCATAGTTTTTATAAATATGCATCTTTACACTAACAAAACCAAACATATTTAACAAATTTGCTATATTACAATATAAAAGAGAAATTATTCTTCCTCCTTTTCCATACAACATTAATGAAGCATACATTACATTGCTGCCTAGTTGGAATAAATCATTTTCAAATCCCAAGTATGTGTTTCTGTTATGAGTACATGTGAATGTGCGTGTTAATGGAATATACATATCCAGTTTCATCAGCACTTCTAATAGTAGCACATGTAGGCATTTGTTTTTCATTTAACTGGTAAATCCTAAATGCTTAGAGATAACGCAGAAAGTAATAAGAACAATTTTTTTATTTGTTATCTTTCCTTTATATCATACAGTACAAACATAAGTAGAAACAGACAAATTCTATCTTTAGATATTGTAGCATGTAGATGTTTCCACCAGGCAAATTGTCAAGACAAACTGGATAACATCAGTGAAAGTAGCTCTATACTTTCTTGGCTACAAAACTACAAAGAGAAAATCTTGGTACAAGAGACCTCTTTAGATAAAAACCACAATTTTTTAGCCAAAGGCAACTCCTCTCTCTTCCCCAAAGTGCCTAATAAGCTAATTTCTAAATGGCATACGTCAACCATAAACTATAGACTCCTCTTTACTCTTTACTCTCATCCTTGGTCAAGTTATTTGAAATACAACTTTTTAATGCACAAATGATGAACGAAAATCTAAAACATTATTCAAAGTTTAATAAAGAAAAACAGTCTCCATCCAGATGGTTTATACAGACACTCAGAAAGATAGTGATTGCATAATTCAGAAAACAGAGCTTTTCCAAAAGCACAGTGGAGTTAAATAAATGTTCCAAATTTCCATTTATGCATTTATTAATATATTAGAAATAATTCCATTGATAAAAGTAACCTAATTTTTAGTTAAGCCAAATAATACTATTCAACAGGAAATGGCAACCCACTCCAGTATCTTTGCTGGAGAATCCCATGGACGGAGAACTTGGCGGGCTGTAGTCCAAGGGGTCACAAAGAGTGGGACACGACTGAAGCAACTCAGCAACCAATTAAAATTTCAAAAGCACTGAGTCAGTAAATGGCAGTGAAGACAAATTCCATAATTACAACTCAAATTTCACTAACTTGTAAGTGTTTACTTCATCAACCCTAAATTCAAATAATACAGACATAACGTACAGAAGAAAAAATAGTTTCCAACAAGTTTTTGCAATAATAAAAAAAAGTTGCTTCTTTTTTTTCATGTAAAACATGAACAAGATAACCATATTAAACTAAGAAATGGTAAAAAGGAATTGTATAAATAATTCCAAACTCTATATATAACTTACCAATTACAAGTTTAAAGATAGCAATATTTACTCATCAAAAATGTCCTTCAGCAGAGATTTATCATCCTTTTTGAGATGTCATAAAAAACTAATCCTTTGATGATCACACAATCATCTTTAAAATTCATGGGGACAGGCATTTTTTAAAATGAAGACATTCATTAACACATTTAGAAATGTTGGGTCCTTCTAGTCCAATATCTAATAATTAAAATAGGTCACTTAAATATTGTGAGATATACACTTTAATAAGTACCACACCTAGGAAACGCAGTAAGTTTGGAAATTTAAAATGTCCAAATATTCTTTCACAAATCCTATTTGTATTTTATTATTGTCTTACCTCAATGATTTTGTCATGAATTTCCAGGCCATCTGCTTTATCAGCAGGTCCATTTTTCAAAATTTTTGAAACATAAATTCCTTCCATTGGTATTTCCTCTTGATTATTCTATTAAAAATAAAACCATTAGCAGTGAGAAAGAGTGAACAAAATTTTAAGTTAGATAAAAAAAAATTTAGTAAATGCAACATTGTCAAACCTCCCTAAACATGCAACTCTCTTTCTAAACTAGAGATTTGGTATTGAACTATAACTTACTTAACACCAACTAGTCATTAATCAAGATTGCAGCTTTAGTGAAGTAATCCCACATCTTTGACAACATTATCTATTTACCTACTGTCTAGTCAAGGCTATGGTTTTTCCAGTGGTCAGGTATGGATGTGAGAGTTGGACTGTGAAGAAAGCTGATCGTCGAAGAATTGACACTTTTGAACTGTGGTGTTGGAGAAGACTCTTGAGAGTCCCTTGGACTGCAAGGAGATCCAACCAGTCCATTCTAATGGAGATCAGTCCTGGGTGTTCATTGGAGGGACAGATGCTAAAGCTGAAACTCCAATACTTTGGCCACCTCATGCGAAGAGTTGACTCACTGGAGAAGACTCTGATGCTGGGAGGGATTGGGGGCAGGAGGAGAAGGGGACGACAGAGAATGAGATGGCTGGATGGCATCACCGACTCGATGGACATGAGTTTGAGTGAACTCCGGGAGTTGGTAATGGACAGGGAGGCCTGGCATGCTGCAATTCATGGGGTCGCAAAGAGTCGGACACGACTGAGTGACTGAACTGAACTGATTGAGTACGTATACATAAAAACTATAGGGAAAGCCATGTATAAGGTGGTAACAGTGGGCTTCTAAGTATCGTTTATAAAACCTCTCACTTCTAAAGAGGTGGAGCAATTAAAAGGACTCTAAGTTAAAGGAAATGGAAAGCATATCCAGCCTCACTATGTAATTGGTTTGAGAGGTGGTCATAGTTCTAAAAATATAACTTACCCTCACAACGGGACACATTTGGAAATATAGCTCTGACTATATCTATTCACAGGGGTAACCATTTACTCAAGTATAAAATTCTAAAAGATCAACTCCAAATTTCAGTGGCTTCCTGGAATGGGTTCCAGATACAGTGAGTCTGATTATTAGTCAAACCTCAAACACATAGTCAGTATCATACATAGGGAGCATTTCAGTAAGTCACAGAAAACCAATTACATTGCAAAACTCATTTAGGGAAAATGCCCAACATCCTATAATAATAAATTATATAATTTTAAATGTCATTTCACTTTATGGCAGGTTAAATAAAATTATTTCTCCTTTATTAGCCTTCTTTAACATGAATTTTAAGAGGCTCTTGAAAATGTCCAGTGTCATCTAAATGTCAAACACCTAACTAGCATTTATAGAAATATTACTTAGGGGAAAAGAAAACAAAATGATATGCTAAAAAGACTTCTACCTTTTCATAATGAATGGTTCTAGAAACAGAAGTGTAGCAGTCATTAGTTGCTAGGTTTTCAAAATGCTAAATAAAAGGAGGAAATGTGTCATTGCCACCCTGGCCTGAACACAGCATGTGGCCAACAATGTTCAGTTTCCATGGACAACATCTGCAATGCAGGATGCAAACGTTTCATGACACCTGACCTGGGAAATAGAAAGAATATAATTTTTTAAAAATTTCATCACCTCTCTGAGTGAGGATGAAAATTAAGCTGATATAGTATTTGAAGGATAAGAAAGAACTTTGCAGCTACAGTATTTATTATGAGTTATAAACTCATGCATTTTGAAAACGATTGGCATCAGTGTAGAAAAAATTATTCTTCAATTAAATAAAGGATTTGATTTGGGGAGTCAAAAATATGTCAAATCAACTATCTTTTCTAAGCATGGTATTTTCAATGAAATTGTGAAAACAACTATCCTTTATTTCAACTCATTTTAACTCTTCATTCATTCAAGATATATTATAAACTTACTTGTCTGTGTTAGCATCTAAAAATTGATCAATTTTACACAATAAATAAGAGTTATGAGCAGGTAATACACCTAAGATTATCAAGCAGAAATTGCCTATACATTTTTGTGAAATAGATTTATTCAAGAAAGTTGCCAACAGGGCTATACAATGTAGATAAAATGTGAAATGTACTCTTTTTTTTTAAGTAGCAAAGTTAACTGTTGTTTTGTCTTATTTTTCTCAAAAAAATTCTTACCATGTTCTGGAATATTTAAAGTGGAATATTGCAATTAAGAAATCTGATACTTGATGACAGGCACTATTTAAAGATTGAGGTGAGGTGAAGGTGAAGTCGGTCAGTCGTGTCCGACTCTTTGCGACCCCATGGACTGTAGCCTACCAGGCTCCTCTGTCCATGGGATTTTCCAGGCAATAGTACTGGAGTGGGTTGCCATTAAACCACTTTTTTTTTTCTTTTAACTCAAAATCCACAAATGAAAGATAAGTCTTCTATCATTTTATAAACAAGGAATGAGTTATGCATTAACAAGATCAGTTACCTGACTTGGTCGACCTCCTATAATATTGAATCCCAAAGTGTCATTTTTTCTTTCTAATACAATAGTAAGTGGCTTATGTTCTCCTTCCTAGAAGAAAAGGGATAAAATAACTAACTAGTTAAAAATATAAAAGAAAAAAAGCAAATGCTACAAAAAAATTTTTTAAGTAAAAAAATTAAATTGGGAAAGAGAAAACCTTAAAGATTTAAAGGTAAGGATGGCTGAATTCTTGAGATTAATTTCTTCCTAAATTTACACTGAAATTTATGCATTTGAAGGAACAACCATGGATGTAAGAAAAATAACTATTTCCAAAAATGGCTAAATGGCTGTGTATTTTTACACATGCAGTTTTTATCCTAATGCAGCATCTAATTCTGAGGCCACTGTAATTTAAAATAGATTTCTGATTCAACTATACAGGTATCTGTGTTTTTCCTTTCCATTATAAATGAGTAAAAAATTGTTAAATAATCTAATAATTATTTTATATAAAAATTTCACTTTGGAAAGTCTTGAGGGACATAAAGGATATTTATAAATATATATATATATTATTTATAAATTTCTTTCAACAGTAATATTCAGATTCCTATTGAAATACAGGGTCTTGTAGGTTACAGTAATCCTAATTTTAAATGGTATTTTATTTGGTTTTGCAGAATTTTAAAAAGAGAGAGAGAGGATTTGTGTTAACTAAAGTAGTATGCATTGCTTTCCTGATGGCCAAATAATGGTTACACAAATAGGAATTATATCTACAATATCTGCTTATTAATAAAGACCAATTTAAACGTAAGATGAAATAGTAAAAGACTATGAGTTTTATTAATGGTTATCGATATTATTAACTATCTGAGGAAATTACATGTTTGGTAATTACTCTGGAATGATGAATTTCCATAAACATCGCCACCACTACTACCATCATCACCACTTTTTCTCAGGAGCTTTTCCCAGGCTCAGTGTGCACAGCAGCCCCTACTGGTAGAGGCAAAACATTTCTGAGCAGCACAGAGAAGCCTTTTGGTAAGTAATCTACAGATCTCGCTCAGTTCTTCCTCACTTCTCAGAACCACAGCCTGACTTGTTGCATGGACTTCTCTGTCATATAATTTAGCCTTGCTCCTTCCCACCAACCATTGCTTCCCCAAGACCTTGCACCCTCAACCAGTATTACAGACCATAATTCTGTGCTTCTCCCTGGTCTTCCCATTTTATAAATTTAACCAGATACAGATAAAATAGAGAAAGAAACGTAATGGAATCCAATCTTTAATACGGGTGTACTTCTGTTTATCAGACTAGATAAAGCTCAGCCCCTCATCCTTCAATTATCCTTTTTTAGGTTCAAGGACAGAAGCTTCTAAACTTGGTGCCTGAGCTGGAGGCAGTACAAAGCAGTCCCAGATGGGCATCCTCCTGGGTTGCTCCTCCCCAGGAGGCTGGGGAATGAAAACAGCTCCTTGAACGGAGTGTAAGTTCTGCTAAATCTCTGCTCACCATGGCAGCGACCAACAATGTCAAACACTGTGCAGAAGTCCTTCAGAAGAGAAGGAACAGCTTTATAAACAGGCCTCTTCTCACCAGCCGCTGCAAGGAGGCTTGTTTATTCGGTCGGAAAGTGGGCAGTCCAGGAACACAGTTCAAGGCCAGAAGCCTCGACAAAGAAAGGAAACAGCCCAGGAGCTCATCGGGCTAGTCTGAGAGCAATTGGATGTGAGCTCCTGACTTGGTTCCCCCAGTCTCACACTCACATGTGCAACATTCCACTAATAATGAAATTCGGAAGCACCTAAGGACTATTTAGGGAATGTTAGGGCAATGAAAATAACCCGGTAGGTCTAAGAAATCCCATTTCTTCATTTCTTAACTCCAAGTGATCGTGGTTTCCGGCATCCCTCAGAGACCCTGTGCTGAGTAGAAGGTGGCTGATACCGGCGGTTTGGTAGAAACTAAGTCACTCAGACCTAAAGGTGTGAGACAGACACGCCCTAGGATGCTCGCCAGCGGCAGAGGCAGAGTCAGAGAGGTCCTCGTTTCCTGACTTTCCTCATCAAACTGGCTTCAGGCAAAGGCCAAAGGCGCAAAAAAAAAAAAAAAAAAAAGGCAGAGAGGCTAGGGCAGGAGAGTGAAAGATGTGGAGCAAGGGAAAATGAATTTTATTAACTCCTCCTTCTCCACCGAAAAGTTGGAATTGAAGCTGTTTACTTCTTCCAATCCCAGTATAAGGGAAAGGGGAGAATCCTCGTTGACTGCAATACTAAAACACAAGACAGGTAAGAGTAGTGATCAGAGCGATGGATGCCTCCTACTGCGTGAGGAGGGATGTCACCTTGCAAAAGAATCTGGAGTGCCAGAAAGCACCGTTCCCCTTTCCACCCCGATGGATCATTCCCTGGTGCCCCATCCCTTAGCGCTTACCGGGTCGTGGCCGCCACCCAGGTCCCTGACGAAGTTGCGGACGTGAGCCATGTACTGGGTCAACTTCTCCTGGTACCTGCGGGCGGTGAGCCGCACCTCGCCCTGCAGCTCCCAGAGCTGCGCTAGCAACGCCTTCTCGCGCCGCCTCCAGACTCGAGGCCCGGGCCCCCTGCAGCTCCCGCCGCGGACGCCCGGCGACCCCCCGAGTGCGCCCCCGCCCCCGCCGCGGCGGATCCCGGGCGCTGAGCGGCAGCGCCCCCGCACGGACCGGCCCCCGCCTCCCGGGCCGTCCGGCCGGGACACGCTGCCCGGGTGGCGGCGGCGGGCAGGGCCGAAGTCGCAGCGTTCGACGTGCGCCGCCAGCTCGCTCAGCTGCACCGAGCGGCCGCAGCCGCGGGGGCGGTAGTCGCACTGGACGCGCAGCTTCTGGACGAGGCTGCGCAGAGGCAGCACCCGGTACAGCTCGCCAGGCGCCAGGGCCCGGCACTGCAGCGGGCACCGGCGCCGCCGCGCCGCCCAGGGCAGCAGACAGCGGGCGCAGAAGACATGCCCGCACGGCGTGCACAGGGGCTCCTCCAGCACCTGGCCGCACAATCTGCACTGGAGATCTGGGTCCACTGATTCTGCGAAGTGTTCCAGGGCAAAGCCCATGGTGGGGATGGGGGAGAAGGGGGCACGAATGCGGGATCCACCTTCTCCGAGCCCCCCGTCTCCCCCGAGCTACCACGGGGACAGTGCTCTAGCTGCGGTGGTTCGTCGGAGGGGAGAGGAAGGGGTGAGGGGGCGTGATCTCAGAGTTTGGCTTGAAGTTTTCTGGCTCCGACTAGGTCCCCTGACACTGCCGTATTGACACGAATAGACGCCACCTCCAGTGGAGCCCCTTCTCCCCAGTTCCCCTTGCTCCTTCTCCTCTTCCCTCTCCCCTCTGCGCCAATCTGCGTACTCCTTAGCTGTTCGTGGCTCTGCAGTTTATATTATTTCAAATTTTGTCAGAGGAGAGCTGAGGTCGGATTACAGCGATCCGTTGGAAAGCTGTGGACCCTTTTGCCCGAATAGTGAACTTCAAGCAGTCCCGGGATAGAGCTGGCACGGCACAGTGCAGGCGTTGAGAAAGAAGTCAACCCCACCAGAATGGAAGGTCCCTCCGAGCAGGGGCCGTTGTCGGGTTTTCTGCTAAGTCTTCATCGCCAGGCATTCAATCGTTCTTCAATAAATGTGTTTGAGGTCTATGAGCTTCTGTTCTTTCAAACCCACAAAAAAAAAATCATCCGCTAAGCGACTGCGGCCGAAGGAAATCACTCTGAAGTATCTACAGAGCCAGGTTTCTTAAATCACGATCCAGAAATCAGGTGAGTGTAAGAGAGGCGGACGTTGACTGACAACAAAGGCCGGGAAAAGGCCAGGTGCTCGCCTTAGGACATCTCCCGCTTAGCGAGAACTTGAATCGCCATTCAAGATCCTCTGCAGCCAGCGGGAGGACGCTAGGAGTCTGTTACCAGGCAGTCTGACTCCAAGTTCAAGCACCACACCATCCGTCTTGTCTTCTACTTCCACAAGCATTTTACCACTAGGAACGGGAATGTGATCATTTGGGCACCTGAAAAGGAGAATTAAAGGAAAGGATTATGACAGAAAGCAGTGAAATAACAGAAATAAAATTTTATGACCAGTTTCCCCTACTTACCTTGAAAATACAGTTTAGATCCAAACTACCCCCTTCCTCCAGTTTGACTCGTCAAAGGGTGTAGCAAGCAGGCCTGACAGGACACATAGAGTAAGGGAACCCTCCAGGCCTTCCTGCCCCAGCTTCCTTCACCATTTCTGAACCTTAGGAATGCAAAGCAATCCTATCGCCAGGATAACACCACCTACTGCCATTTTTCTGAAGTTACTTTCACATAATTTAGAATAAGCTTGATTGATTCCTCACTGTTCCCAGAAAATTATGTACTTGATATAGTGCCAAAATGTATCAGCTGAAACACATGAAAGAGGCTCCAGACTTCGTCCTTAAAATCCTTGACACCAACTCAAGAATTAGCAAAGGCTAATTGTAGAGGCTTATATGATAAAGTAACATTTGGCACAGTGCTCTACATTCCTCTCCCCCTTGGCCAAGTAAATAAACAATAAATTCACTGAATAAATAAGAAATCACTTAACAGCATGAGCATATACTTGGGAATTGGGTAAATCGGGAAAAGCAGAATGTTATAAAATGTATTCAAATAATTCTGAGCAAGAGGCATCTATTCCATCTTTTTAAGCTATTGAAAAAGCTGTGACTTATAGCTGTGACTTTATAGATAGGGCTTGGCAATTATTGTTTTACAATAGAAACAATGGCAATAGGAACTTTTAAAAAAAGTGAACAGATGGAATCTAAAAATATTCTAGAAATATACTAGAAAATGAGACTTGCAGTTACTTGAAAAGAAAGAAAACAATGGTTACATAATGCACTTGGTCCATCCATGCAATTCTTTCAACAAAAGTTAGAAACGTGAATAGGTTATGGTATGAGTTTTTCCAGGTTATATAATGTTTTGATTGCTAAAGGGAAGATGGATGTCAAAGACCGTGTCCACAGAGAATAACAAGTTCAAAAATGAGAATATGTAAAGTGAAGCCAAGTAACAAAATAGGCCAAAAGTGAACTTAGGAAAATCTTTTAGTTTTGAGAACATGCAAGCTTGAGTGTTTCCAAAAGAGTTAAGTACCAGGAGAAAAACAGTACAAGATAAACCCTAAAGTAATGGACACACTTAACATGAACCCCATGGATTCTTCCCATCTGGAAATGTTGCGACGTAATAAAGGTGCGACATCAGTTGAGCCAAATAGTCTGATTTCACTTCACAGACTGCAAAAACTTATTCCATATGTAAGAAAAATAGTAATATCTAGGAAATGCTTGGGTGAGTTAGAAACATGAAGCTGAATTAAATTGAGGTAATTAGCTGAGGTAAGCAAAGGAAGCATTGGGAATAAGTGTAAAACAGAGTATGCACAATAGTTCAGCAAAACTGATACAGTAATATTTAAATGTCTTTTGGCAAATGAGACAATTTAGTGCCTTGCATCATTAGTTTGTGCATATCCTTATGTTTTCACTATCATAATTTTCTTTTAAGAGTGGCTGGTTAGTGAAGTTTGCAGACTGAACAGCAATATTGTGGGAAGAACTGAAAGATGAGCCATTGTCTTCCTTCTTGTCTAGCTATCCTGTTGGCTGTAGCCAAGACCATGCCTGCCTTTTTTCTCTTAAGCTTTCTTTCAGACCGAGCTTGAGAATATGAATGGCCAACTGAGAGACAAGGGGAAGACAATACATAGACCTAGTTTGTCACTAAGCCAAGGGCTCTGGCTTGATTCAAAATATCTTTAAATAGTTGATATTTGGTTGAGTATTTTCAGCTTAAGAAATAGTTTTTCCTTTAATTCACTGTGAGGAATCATATTCCTGAAAGCAGGTTAAAAAATTAACTTGCTATATTCTTTGAGTCAATTTCTAGACCAGTAATGAAAAGTAAAGTATGCCCATAGATGTTCTTTCTGAGTGAAAAGAGGCAGGGTTCCAACCCAGTTCTGAGTCATCCTTACTTTCAGGGATGAATAGGGAATCAGAGAGTTACTTATTGTTAAGTCAAATGTTAAAAGACCTAATACTGAAATACTGTTTCCCAAGACTCACAGATGATGAATGGAGATGTGAAAAATAAGGAAGAGATATTTTCCACTCCATGAGAAGATAATACTTTTAAACCAACTCATTTGTGATTTTTGTCATGTTGTTTCATGAATTTGATTAAGAATTGTAAAATCAGGAAACCTGAAGAAATGTTTTCAAACAAAAAATTAAATAAGTCATTTATTTCATGTGATTATATAGCATAATTTATACTTTTAAGACAAGAGTAATTTTTTACATCTTTTATTATAAGAACTGGAAATTTCATCATTTATATTTTCTTTTCTCTGACTTTCTAGTCATTTATCATTAATTAATTTTATGGTCTCTAATCAAATACATTTTCCCAAATTTATGGACAGAGGAGCCTGGTGGACTATAGTCCATGGGCTCAAGAGTTGGACATGACTTAGTGACTGAACAACAAATAAAACTATATAATATTATTCTGATAGATAAAACAAAAATACCTAGCTGCTTTATATTTATCAGTATTAATGAAATTAACATTCATTTTTATTCTTGATAGTTTTGAAGCATAATCTAGGATCAGGATTGTATCTAGTAGCACAAATAAATATGTTCATAAAGCAGAAGATAATATAAAGGTCAATGTAGGGAAAGAGCAAATTAGCCAAGATGGCAGTGGTCAGGCTTTCATTCTTGCCCCATGTTTCCTAAATGCTTGGTTATGTAACAGCTGTGATCACTTATAGCCCTGTACATGCACATCACAATGTACCTGCTTGGCCACAGGCCACTTTTGTACTGTAAGCAAATATAAACTCCACCTGAAAAAGCCCTTGTGGCTACATTATTGCTGTGTCTTCTGGGTCAACCACAAAAGGGGAGAATACAGAGTGTCTGCTGCTATGGCTGGCACACCCACCATTAGAGAATAAACATGTCTGCAGCTCCTGTGACCCCTTGAGTTTTCTTCCAGCTTTCCCTCTCCCATCTTGCCTACCCTGGGTTCAGCAAACAGTGAGGAACAGCAAGACGGTCAACTTGAGACTAGTTAAAAATTCCAAACTTGATAAAAGCGAGAGATGCTTTAAAGTTGAATTTTTGAAACAAGGTAGGTATTTTTAGAAGATATGCGGATTACATACTATGCCAGATGAGAGACACTCTGTGACATATTTTACTCATTGGTAAATAGAGAATTCGTTACACTCAGAGAACGGAGAGCTCTATAAGTCTTTACAATCCCTGTCTTTAGGAGTTATTTGCTATTATCTTGCTTTTGAATACAGAGCTAGAAGCAACATCATGACAATACAGAATGCCATTTTTAAGAGAAATAAAGTGATATGAACAAAATTATTATGCATTCCAAATACAGTAAAAGATTTACAGTAATTGTGCAGTCTCTGTGGGAATAACTTGTCAGACAAAGTGAAATGGAGAATTTGAAGAAAAGCAATCAGTCTAGACAGCATCTTATAAAGCACAGACATTACTTTGCCAATAAAGGTCCATCTGGTCAAAGCTTTGGTTTTTCCAGTAGTCATATATGGATATAAGAGTTGGACTATAAAAAAGGCTGAGCACCGAAGAATTGATGCGTTTGAACTGTGGTGTTGGAAGACTCTTGAGAGTCCCTTAGAATGCAAGGAGATCCAACCAGTCCATCCTAAAGGAAATCAGTCCTGAATATTCATTGGAAGGACTGATGCTGAGGCTGAAACTCCACTACTTTGGCCACCTGACGCGAAGAACTGACTCACTTGAAAAGACCCTGATGCTGGGAATGATCGAAGGCAGGAGGAGAAGGGGACGACAGAGGATGAGATGGTTGGATAGCATCACCGACTCAATGGACATGAGTTTGAGTAACTCTGGGAGTTGTTGATGGACAGGGAAGCCTGGCATGCTGCAGTCCATGGGCTGCACACAAAGAATCAGACACTGACTCTGCAACTGAACTGAATCAATTTAAAAAATTGGCAACTTTCAATTCCCTTATGGTATGACTTTCTAAAGTCACAGAGACATTACTTAAAGTAACATTATTAACCTGTTTCCGTTCAGAGAGGTAAATTGTGAGCAATCTCTCTTAAATAAGATAGTAATGTTACCTTTTTATAATGTTCATGGGGTTCTCAGGGCAAAAATAGTGAAGTGGTTTGCCGTTCCTTTCTCCACTGGACCTCGTTTTGTCAGCCGTGAAATTAAAAGACATTTGCTCCTTGAAAGAAAAGGTATGAGTAACCTAGACAGCATATTAAAAATCAGGAACATTACTTTGTCAGCAAAGGTCCGTCTAGTCAAAGCTATGGTTTTTCTAGTAGTCATGTATGGGTGTGAGAGTTGGACCATAGAGAAAGCTGAGTGCCAAAGACCTGATGCGTTTGAACTGTGGTGTTGAAGAAGACTCTTGAGAGTCCTTTGAACAGCAAGGAGATCAAATCAGTCCATCCGAAAGGAAATCCATCCTGAATATTCTTTGGAAGGACTGATACTGAAGCTGAAGCTTCAATATTTTGATGTGAAGAGCTGACTCATTTGAAAAGACCCTGATGCTGGGAATGATTGAAGGCAGGAGGAGAAGGGGGGACAGGATGAGATGGTTGGATGGCATCACTGACTCGATCAATATGAGTTAGAGCAAGCTCTGGGAGTTTGCTCAGGGACAGGGAGGCCTGACATGCTGCAGTGCATGGGGTCACAAAGAGGGTCAACTGACTGAGAGACTGAACTGAACTGAATGTTACCTTAAGTGAGAGGTCATTTGTATAGGAAAATATATTAAATTCTTTACTTGATTTACCTTGATTTTCTGTGCTGTATCTCTGTGGATCACAGTTGCTGATAAAGAGGGAAGTTATTAAAAACAACTATAAGAGCTAATATGTAATAACTCTACTATGTGAAGGCAATCTTTACGTGCACACTCTCATTCAATTCTCTCAATTACTATTTTGGGTAGATACTATTATTACTCCTACAGTTTACCCAAGTTTACACAAATAGAAAGTGGCAGAACCAGGCATTAAACCAAAATCTGCCTCATTAAAGAACTTTCACTCTTAAACACTACACTGTAACATCATTTTTTTTTTCACCTTGACTGCTGAGTTATTTTAGAATAAAATGTGCCTATCAAATCTCATTGCAAATTGAAGAGGTAAATATGTATGTTTGAATCCCATTGTTCAAAGGCTACCAATATTTTGCTGTCTTTTAAGGAGAGAAAATCTATGTTCATACTTATTAGAGGTCTTGGAGTAATTAGTGAATGAGAATATTTATGTTATTAATTGTCATGTGTAATGCTAACGTGGTTATATTTAAATCAGTTTGTCTCATATAACTGGTCTCAAATTGTCTCAAAGGGAGAGGAGAAAAGGAAAGATAAACGTATCTGAATGCAGAAATCCAAAGAATAGCAAGGAGAGATAAGAAAGACTTCCTGAAGAACAATTCAAAGAAATAGAGGAAAATAACAGAATGGGAAAGACTAGAGATCTCTTCTAGAAAATTAGAGATACCAAGGTAATATTTCATGCCAAGATGGGCACAATAAAGGACAGAAATGGTATGAGCCTAACAGAAGCTGAAGATATTAAGAAGAGGTGGCAAGAATACACAGAAAGACTATACAAAAAAGATTTCAATGACTCAGGTAACCACCATGGTCTGATCACTCACCTAGAATCAGACATCCTGGAGTGTAAAGTCAATGGGCCTTAGGAAGCATTACTATGAACAAAGCTAGTGGAGGTGATGGAATTCCAGTTGAGCTATTTCAAATCCTAAAAGATGATACCATGAAAGTACTGCACTCAGTATGTCAGAAAATTTGGAAAACTCAGCAGTGGCTACAGGACTTGAAAAGGTCAGTTTTCATTCCAGTCCCAAAGAAAGGCAATGCCAAAGTATGTTCAAACTACCACACAATTGCACTCATTTCACATGCTAGCAACGTAATGCTCAAAATCCTCCAAGCTGGACTTGAATAGTACATAAACTGAGAACTGCCAGATATACAAGCTGGATTTAGAAAAGGCAGAGGAACCAGAGATCAAATTGCCAACATCCATTGGAACACAGAAAAATCAAAGAATTCCAGAAAAACATCTACTTCTGCTTCATTGACTATCCTAAAGCCTATGTGTAGATCACAATAAACTGTGGAAAGTTCTTAAAGAGATGGGAATACCAGACCACCTGACCTGCCTCCTGAGAAACCTGTATGCAGATCAAGAAGCAACAGTTAGAAACGGACATGGAACTACGGACTGGTTCCAAATTGGGAAAGGAGTACATCAACGCTGTATATTGTCACCCTGCTTATTTAACTTATATGCAGGCTACATCATGTGAAATGCTGGATTAGATGAGGCACAAGCTTGAAACAAGATTTCCAGGAGAAATATCAATAACCTCAGATATTCAGATGACACAACCCTTATGGCAGGAAGCAAAGCGGAACTGAAGAGTCTCTAGATGAAAGTGAATGAGGAGAGTAAAAAAGCTGGTTTAAAACTCAGCATTCAAAAAATGAAGATCAATACATCCAGTCCCAATACTTCATGCCAAATAGAAGGGGAAACAATGGAAATAGTTACAGACTTTATTTTCTTGTGCCCCAAAATCACTGCAGATGGTGACTGCAGCCATGCAATTAAAAAATGCCTGCTCCTTGGAAGAGAAGCTATGACCAACCTGGATAGCATATTAAAAAGCAGAGACATGAGGAAGGAACAAGATGGCGGAGGAATGGGACGGCGAGACCACTCTCTCCCCCACAAATTCATCAAAAGAACATTTGAACGTGGAGTAAAGTCCACAAAACAACTTCTGAATGCTGGCAGAGGACGTCAGGCACCCAGAAAAGCAGCCCATTGTCTTCGAAAGGAGGTAGGAAAAAACATAAAAGATAAAAAGAGAGACAAAAGAAGTAAGGATGGAGCTCCGTCCCGGGAAGGGAGGCTTTAAAAAGAGAGGTTTCCAAACACCAGGAAACACTCTCACTGGCGAATCTGTGGCGAGCCTTGGAAGCTCAGAGGGCCACATAACCCTCTTTTATTTTTAAGATTTTTTTAAAACCCACAGATTACCCGCCAAACGGTAATTCGCAGCGGAGAAGCAGCGCAAACGCCTGCATACGCCATTAGCAAGCGGGGACTGGGCAGGGAGGAGCCGGCTGAACTGCTTAGAGAGAGGACTGGGCTTGAATGCCGCGAGAACAATTTGAGAGAACTGGGGAGAGCAAAGCAGACTGTGGGATAGCTTCCCCACGAAAAGCCTGAAAGCTGTAACCTACGACTCGGCCAGCCCCGCTCACAGAATAAAGGACTGAGCAGAGTGAGCCGGCTGCGGTCGGCCCATCCCCCATCCCCTGCTGAGACAGGCAGGGAGCGCAGCCAGAGCCGGAGCGGGCAACCGCGGCCCCAGAAAGGCATCCGATACAAACTGCACACAGGCTTGTTGCTAATCAGGACTTCTTGGGCTCGGGCCGGTGGATATCCCCCTGAGAAGGTGCGCCGGTTGTACACCCAGAAAACTGAGTGGCGGGGACTGGGGAGGCGATAAGTCGCAGAGGCCGCGCTCGCCAAACACCTGGTCCCCTGAGCTGCTCCGACCGGGGAAGGCACAAAATGCAGGCCCAACCAAGTCTGCGCCTTTGTGGAATACCTGAGAACCTGAACTTGAGCCGCTCAGACCTGGGAAGTGCATACAACCCGGCGCCGGCCTCGGACAGTTCCTGGCAGAGCAACCTAGAGCCTGTGCAGTGTAGACTGGGACAGCATACGTGCTGTGAGCGGGGACAAACCCAGTGTGGCCGAGACGCTGTGAGCACTCCCCACAGACGCCGTATTTGTCTGCAGTGTTCCTCCCTTCCCAGAACAGGACTGAACAACTGAGCCTTAAAAAGTGTCCACCCGCCCCCTAGTATCAGGGTGGAAATTAGACACTGAAGAGACCAGCAAACAGAAGCTAAAACAGAGGGAACCACCTTGGAAATGACAGATAAAGACGTCTAGAGGCTGCTCCAAGAATAAGACCAAAAACCAGAGGCAAGAGGCTTAAGCCCAAATCCTGAGAACACCAGAGAACTCCTGACTCCAGGGAATATTAATCGATAGGAGCTCATCAAATGTCTCCATACCTACACTAAAACCAAGCACCACCCAAGGGTCAACAAGTTCCAGAGCAAGACATACCACGCAAATTCTCCAGTAACACAGGAAACTAGCCCTGAGCTTCAATATACAGGCTGCCCAAAGTCACTCCAAACCCACTGACATCTCATAACTCATTACTGGACACTTCATTGCACTCCAGAGAGAACAAATCCAGCTCCACCCACCAGAACACCGACACAAGCTTCCATAACCAGGGAACCTTGACGAGTCACCTGTCCAACCCCACACACAACGAGGAAACTACATAATAAAGAGAACTCCACAAACTGCAAGAAGAGGGAAAGACCACCCCAAGCAAAGCAATATAAGCAAGATGAAGAGGCAGAGAAATACCCAGCAAGTAAAGGAACAAGATAAATGCCCACCAACACAAACAAAAGAGGAAGATATAGGGAATCTACCTGATAAAGAATTTCAAATTTTGGTGGTGAAAATGATTCAAAATCTTGAAAGCAAAATGGAGTTACAGATAAATAACCTGGAGAAAAGGATTGAGAAGATGGAAGAAAGGTTTAATAAGGACTTAGAGGAAATAAAAGAGTCAATATACAATGAATAATGCAATAGATGAGATCAGAAACACTCTGGAGGGAACAAACAGTAGAATAACAGAGGCAGAAGACAGGATAAGGGAGCTAGAAGATAGAATTGTAGAAATAAATGAAACAGAGAGGAAAAAAGAAAAACAAATTAAAAGAAATGAGAACAATATTAGAGACCTCCGGGACAATGTTAAACACTCCAACATTCGAATCATAGGAATCCCAGAAGAAGAAGACAAAAAGAAAGACCATGAAAGAATACTTGAGGAGATAATAGTTGAAAACTTCCCTAAAATAGGGAAAGAAATAATCACCCAAGTCCAAGAAACCCAGAGAGTCCCCAACAGGATAAACCCAAGGCAAAATACTCCAAGACACATATTAATCAACTTAACAAAGATCAAACACAAAGAACAAATATTAAAAGCAGCAAGGGAAAAACAGCAAATAACACACAAGGGGATTCCCATAAGGATAACAGCCGATCTTTCAACAGAAACTCTTCAGGCCAGGAGGGAATGGCAAGACATACTTAAAGTGATGAAAGAAAATAACCTACAGCCCAGACTACTGTACCCAGCAAGGATCTCATTCAAATATGAAGGAGAAATCAAAAGCTTTACAGACAAGCAAAAGCTGAGAGAATTCAGCATTACCAAACCAGCTCTCCAACAAATGCTAAAGGATCTTTTCTAGACAGGAAACACAGAAAGGGTGTATAAACTCGAACCCAAAGCAATAAAGAAAATGGCTACGGGATCGTACTTATCAATAATTACCTTAAACGTAAATGGGTTGAATGCCCCAACCGAAAGACAAAGGATGGCTGAATGGATACAAAAACAAGACCCCCATATATGTTGTCTGCAAGACACCCACCTCAAAACGAAGGACACACACAGACTGAAAGTGAAGGGCTGGAAAAAGATATTCCATGCAAACAGAGACCAAAAGAAAGCAGGAGTAGCAATACTCCTATCAGATAAAATAGACTTTAAAACAAAGGCTGTGAAAAGAGATAAAGAAGGAAACTACATAATGATCAAAGGATCAATCCAAGATGAAGATATAACAATTATAAATATTTATGCACCCAACATAGGAGCACCGCAATATGTAAGACAATTACTAACAAGTATGAAAGGGGAAATTAACAATAATGCAATAATAGTGGGAGATTTTAATACCCCACTTACATCTATGGATAGATCAACTAAACAGAAAATTAACAAGGAAACACAAACTTTAAATGATACAATAGACCAGTTAGACCTAATAGATATCTATAGGACATTTCACCCCAAAACAATGAATTTCACCTTTTTCTCAAGTGCACACGGAACCTTTTCCAGGATAGATCACATCCTGGGCCATAAATCTAGCCTTGGTAAATTCAAAAAAGTTGAAATCATTCCTAGCATCTTTTCTGACCACAATGCAGTAAGATTAGATCTCAATTACAGGAGAAAAACTATAAAAATGCCAACATATGGAGGCTGAACAACACGCTGCTGAACAACGAACAAATCATAGAAGAAATCAAAATATGCATAGAAATGAATGAAAATGAAAACACAACAACCCAAAACCTCTGGGACACTGTAAAAGCAGTGCTAAGGGGGAAGTTCATAGCAATACAGGCACACCTCAAGAAACAAGAAAAAAGTCAACTAAATAACCTAACTCTACATCTAAAGAAACTAGAAAAGGAAGAAATGAAGAACCCCAGGGTCAGTAGAAGGAAAGAAATTGTAAAAATTAGGGCAGAGATAAATGCAAAAGAAACAAAAGAGACCATAGCAAAAATCAACAAAGCCAAAAGCTTGTTCTTTGAGAAGGTAAATAAAATTGACAAACCGCTAGCCAGACTTATCAAGAAACAAAGGGAGAAGAACCAAATCAATAAAATTAGAAATGAAAATGGAGAGATCACAACTGACAACACAGAAATACAAAGGATTATTAGAGAATACTATCAGCAATTATATGGCAATAAAATGAATAACCTGGAAGAAATGGACAAATTCCTAGAAAAGTACAACTTTCCAAAACTGAACCAGGAAGAAATAGAAAATCTGAATAGACCCATCACAAGCACGGAACTAGAGGCTGTAATCAAGAATCTTCCAGCAAACAAAAGCCCAGGTCCAGACGGCTTCACAGCCGAATTCTACCAAAAATTTAGAGAAGAGCTAACACCTATGCTACTCAAACTCTTCCAGAAAATTGCTGAGGAAGGGAAACTTCCAAACTCATTCTATGAGGCCACCATCACCCTAATCCCAAAACCTGGTAAAGACCCCACAAAAAAAGAAAACTACAGGCCAATATCACTGATGAACATAGATGCAAAAATCCTTAACAAAATTCTAGCAATCAGAATCCAACAACACATTAAGAAGATCATACATCATGACCAAGTGGGCTTTATCCCAGGAATGCAAGGATTCTTCAATATCCGCAAATCAATCAACGTAATACACCACATTAACAAACTGAAAAATAAAAATCATATGATTATCTCAATAGATGCAGAGAAAGCCTTCGACAAAATTCAACATCCATTTATGATAAAAGCCCTCCAGAAAGTGGGAATAGAAGGGACATACCTCAACATAATAAAAGCTATATATGACAAACCCAAAGCAAACATTGTCCTCAATGGTGAAAAACTGAAAGCATTTCCCCGGAACAAGACAAGGGTGCCCACTCTCACCACTACTATTCAACATAGTTCTGGAAGTTTTGGCCACAGCAATGAGAGCAGAAAAAGACATAAAAGGAATCCAAATTGGAAAAGAAGAAGTAAAACTTTCACTGTTCGCTGATGACATGATCCTCTACACAGAAAACCCTAGAGATTCTACCAGAAAACTACTAGAGCTAATCAATGATTACAGTAAAGTTGCAGGATATAAAATCAACACACAGAAATCCCTTGCATTCCTATACACTAATAATGAGAAAATAGAAAGAGAAATTAAGGAAACTATTCCATTCACTGTTGCAACAAAAAGAATTAAATACTTAGGAATATATCTACCTAAGGAAACAAAAGACTTGTACATAGAAAACTATAAAACACTACTGAAAGTAATCAAAGAGGACACTAATAGATGGAGAAATATACCATGTTCGTGTATTGGAAGAATAAATATTGTAAAAATGAGTATACTACTCAAAGTAATTTATACATTCAATGCAATCCCTATCAAGCTACCAACGATATTTTTCACAGAACTAGAACAAATAATCTCACAATTTGTATGGAAATACAAAAAACCTCGAATAGCCAAAGCAATCTTGAGGAAGAAGAATGGAACTGGGGGAATTAACCTGCCAGACTTCAGGCTCTACTACAAAGCCACAGTCATCAAGATGGTATGGTACTGGCATAAAGACAGAAATATAGATCAATGGAACAAAATAGAAAGCCCAGAGATAAATCCACGCACCTATGGACACCTTATCTTTGACAAAGGAGGCAAGAATATAAAATGGAGAAAAGACAGTCTCTTTAACAAGTGGTGCTGGGAAAACTGGTCAGCCACTTGTAAAAGAATGAAACTAGAATACTTCCTTACACCATACACAAAAATAAACTCAAAATGGATTAGAGAGCTAAATGTAAGACCAGAAACTATAAAACTCCTAGGGGAGAACATAGGCAAAACACTCTCCGACATAAATCACAGCAGGATCCTCCAAGACCCACCTCCCAGAATATTGGAAATAAAAGCAAAAATAAACAAATGGGACCTAATTAAAATCAAAAGCTTCTGCACAGCAAAGGAAACTATAAGTAAGGTGAAAAGACAGCCTTCAGAATGGGAGAAAATAATAGCAAATGAAGCAACTGATAAAGGATTAATCTCCAAATTATACAAGCAGCTCCTGCAGCTCAATTCCAGAAAAATAAATGACCCAATCAAAAAATGGGCCAAAGAACTAAACAGACATTTCTCCAAAGAAGACATAAAGATGGCTAACAAACACATGAAAAAATGCTCAACATCCCTCATCATCAGAGAAATGCAAATCAAAACCACAATGAGATACCATTTCACACCAGTCAGAATGGCTGCTATCCAAAAGTCTACATGCAATAAATGCTGGAGAGGATGTGGAGAGAAGGGAACCCTCTTACACTGTTGGTGGGAATGCAAACTAGTACATCCACTATGGAGAACAGTGTGGAGATTCCTCAAAAAACTGGAAATAGAACTGCCATATGATCCAGCAATCGCACTCCTGGGCATACACACCGAGGAAACCAGAATTGAAAGAGACACATGTACTCCAATGTTCATTGCAGCACTGTTTATAATAGCCAGGACATGGAAGCAACCTAGATGTCCATCTGCAGACGAATGGATAAGAAAGCTTTGGTACATATACACAATGGAGTATTATTCAGCCATTAAAAAGAATACATTTGAATCAGTTCTAATGAGGTGGATGAAACTGGAGCCTATTATACAGAGTGAAGTAAGCCAGAAAGAAAAACACCAATACAGTATACTAACGCATATATATGGAATTTAGAAAGATGCAAATGATAACCCTGTATACGAGACAGCAAAAGAGACACAGATGTATAGAACAGTCTTTGAGACTCTGTGGGAGAGGGTGAGGGTGGGATGATTTGGGAGAATGGCATTGAAGCACGTATGTTGTCATATGTGAAACGAATCACTAGTTCAGGGTCGATGCATGTTATAGGATGCTTGGGGCTGGCATGGGGGGATGACCCAGAGGGAGGATAAAGGGAGGAGGGAGGTGGGAGGGGGGTTCAGGAGGGGGAACTTATGTAAACCTGGGGTGAATTCATGTCAACGTATGGCAAAACCAACCAATATAATATTGTAAAATAATTTGCCTCCAAGAAAAAAATAAATTAATTACCAAAAAAAAGAAAAAAAAAAAAGAAAACATGGTGACAGATTAAAAAAAATAGTAATAAAATAAAATAAAATAAAATTTTAGAAATTTAAATAACTTTAAATCCACAGTGAATCTGAACAAATATTAGACAGTGTTATAAGCACAGCAGTTGAAGCGGCCTGGAAGGCATATGTTCTGATTATCTCTTCTGTGATGGGGCATATAAGAGGGAACTTTATTTCTGTTTATTTAGTGGTTTTCATACTTTGACACTTTCGAGGTTAAAAATAAAATCTTTTTGACCTGAAAGCTAATTCTGAGAATTCTAGCTGTAGGTGTCACATCTCCATTGCTTTATCTTGGAGTTTGTATGCCTGGGAAAGAATAAAACATGAACTCTTAAAAAAAAAAAAAGATAAAAAGCAGAGACATTACTTTGCCATCAAAAGTCTGTAGTCAAAGTGAAAGTGAAAGTCGCTCAATCATGTCTTACTCTTTGCAACCCCATGGTCTATACAGTCATGGATTTCTCCAAGCCAGAATACTGTTGTGAGTAGCCTTTCCCTTCTCCAGTGGATCTTTCCAACCCAGGGATCAAACCCAGGTCTCCCACATAGCAGGCAGATTATTTCCCTGCTGAGTCAAGAGGGAAGCCCAAGATTCCCCACCCAGTAATCAAACCAGAGTCTCCTGCATTGCAGGCAGATTCTATAGCACCTGAGCTAGGTGGGAAGCCCCTGGAGAGTCAAAGCTATGGTTTTACTAGTAGTCCGGTATGGATGTGAGATTTGAACTCTAAAGGAGGCTGAGCACCAAAGGATTGATGCTTTTGAACTATGATGTTGGAGAAGACTCTTGAGAGTCCCTTGGACTGCAAGGAGATCAAGCCAGTCAATTTTAAAGGGAATCAATCCTGAATATTCATTGGAAGGACTGATGGTGAAGCTGAATATTTTGGCCACCTGAGGCAAAGAGTTGACTCATTTGAAAAGACCCTGATGTTGGGAAAGATTGAAGGCAGGAGGAAAAGGGGACGACAGAGGATGAGATGGTTGGATGGCATCACTGACTCAATGGACATGGGTTTGGGTGAACTCCAAGAGTTGGTGATGGACAGGGAGGCCTGGCGTGCTGTGGTTCATGGGGTCGCTAAGAGTCGGACACGACTGAGCGACTGAAGAGGAGAAGGGGATGACAAAGGATGAGATGGTTGGATGACATCACCAATTCAATGAAGATAAGTTTGAGCAAGCTCTGTGAGATGGTGAAGGACAGGGAAGCTTGGCATGCTGCAGTCCATGGGGTCACAAATAGTCGGGCACGACTGAGCAACTGAACGACAACAGCAATACTAATGTGGTTATGTTTTAGATCACTGTGTCCCGTATAACTGGTCTCAAATACCTGGGAGTTTTCTATATAATAATCCAATTGTCTCAGTTCTTTAAACCCTGGCTTAATTAATAAGTCACTATATATTGATTGAACTGTTATTTTCTGTTTAGTTTTTCAATGAAAATTTTCTGTAACTTAATATCTTATAATTGTTTCTCCACAAAGTCATAAGCTTTTGAGATATGGTAAGTTCAATTATATAAATTTGTTGCTTAGTGAATGCCAGCAAATTATTTTGTTGAATTTCATCTTTGGTTTTTACCACTTGTTACAATAAATTCCATGGACAGGAAACCTGGCGGGCTGCAGTCCATGAGATCACAAATAGAGGTGACTGAGCATGCATACCCGCTTGTTATAATGATACAGGAGCTAGAGCTTAAAACTGACATTATTAAGTACAGTGTGAAGACAGCACTAAGGAAACATGTCACTAATTATATTTACCCTCAGTTACAAATGTTCCCCTTAATCTGAGCTTTTGCTTTGTATGGTTTCAGTTTCCCATAGCCAACTTCATTTTGAAAATATTCAATGGAAAATTCCATAAATAACCAGTAATTCATAGATTATAAATTGCACAGCATTCTGAGTAGTGCCATTATACTCAATGCTACCCAGGATCCACAACCATCAGCATGATCATGGCTTGATAGTTTAGAATTACTGGAAACAGATCATCTTCCATCTGAGGTACCATCGGAAGGTCAATAGCAGCCTCATGCTGTCACAGTTCCTATGTCATTCACCTCACTGTGTCACATCACAGAGTCATGTAATTTTATCACATCATCACAAAAAGAAAGATAAGTGCAAGATATTTTGAGAGACAACATTCACATAACTTTCATTTTAGTTTATTTTTTTTATTATAGTATATTGTCATAGTATATTAGTACATATATATATTGTCATAGTATATTATAGTATATTGTCTGCTGCTACTGCTAAGTCACTTCAGTCGTGTCCGACTCTGTGTGACCCCATAGACGGCAGCCCATCAGGCTCCCCCGTCCCTGGGATTCTCCAGGTAAGGACACTGGAGTGGGTTGCGATTTCCTTCTCCAAATAGTATATTGTCATAGTATATTTTTTAATTTATTATAGTATATTGTCATAGTTGTTCTATTTTACTGTTGCTAATCTCTTACTGTGCCTAATTTATAAATTCAACCTTATATAAATAGATATGTACATATAGAAAATCAAGATTGCTGGGAGAAATATCAATAACCTCAGATATGCAGATGACACCACTCTTATGGTGGCTGTCTTTATTTTTCTGGGCTCCAAAATCACTGTAGATGGTAACTGCAGCCATGCAATTAAGACACTTGCTCCTTGGAAAGAAAGTTATGACCAACCTAGACAAGCATATTATAAAGCAGAGACATTACTTTGCCAACAAAGGTCCATCTAGTGAAGGCTATGGTTTTTCCAGTAGTCATGCATGGATGTGAGAGTTGGACTATAAAGAAAGCTGATCGCCAAAGAATTGATGCTTTTGAACTGTGGTGTTGGAGAAGACTCTTAAAGAGTCCCTTAGACTGCAAGGAGATCAAAGCAGTCCATCCTAAAAGATATCAGTCCTGATATCAGTCCTGGAAAGACTGATGCTGAAACTCCAATACTTTGGCTACCTGATGCGAAGAACTGACTCATTTGAAAAGACCCTGATGTTGGGAAAGATTGAAGATGGGAGAAGGGGATGCTGGAGGATGAGATGGTTGGATGGCATCACTGACTCAATGGACATGAGCTTGAGAAGGCTCCAGGAATTGGTAATGGACAGGAAGGCCTGAGTGCTGCAGTCCATGGGGTCGCAAAGCATTGGACATGACTGAGTGACTGAACTGAACTGAACTGATGTATAGAAAAAAGCATAGGACATGTAGGATTCAGTATTAACTGCATGTTCAGGCATCCACTGGGGGGTCTTGAAACATATCATCCCTGGAAAAGAGGGAATACTGTAACTCTTCTTTGGGTTTCTGAAACCATTTGTTTGCCCATTTTGCACAACTAATACGTAGTCTATAAATAGTTAATATTATTTATTAATAATTTATTACATGATAACATAAATTTTCAAAATAAGAAGAATTGGAAATTCCACATAAAAACTGTTGAATAGAATAGGGTCAAAGAAGCAAAGAGTGTCATTATTTGTTCTACCACACTGGGGATTTAAACCTGAATTATTTAACCTCAGTAGAATTTCTTGTGTAAAACAAGATAATTGACATCTTCATTCACCAGATCCCCAGAAATCTACAGTGTGTTTTGAATGTTTTAATGACCATTTCTGGATGAGTTTGGCTAAAGTTCTATTAATTTTATCTTTTCAACAAACCAGTTTTTAGTTTAACTGATCATTGCTGTTATTTTATTTGCCTCTATTTCGGTTTTTTCTGTTCTGATCTTTATGATATCTTTCCATCTACTAATTTTAGATTTTGTTTGTTCTTCTTTCTCTAGTTGTTTTAGGTGTGAGATTAAGTTGTTTCTTTGAGAATTTTCTTGTTTCTTGAGGTAAATTTGTGTTGTTATAAACTTCCCTCTTAAAAGTGTTTTTGCTGCAGCACATAGGTTTTGGACCATTGTGCTTTCATTTTACTTTGTCTCTAGGTATTTTTTTGATTTCCCTTTTGATTTTTTCAGTGATCCATTGGTTGCTTAGTAACTTATTGTCTAGCCATCTTTGTGTTTATTATAATATGTAGTTGATTTCTAATATTGTAGTGCTGTGGCATCACTGACTCGATGGACATGAGTTTGAGTGTACTCTGGGAGTTGGTGATGGACAGGGAGGCCTGGCGTGCTGTGATTCATGGGGTCGCAAAGAGTCGGACACGACTGAGCGACTGAACTGAACTGAACTGAACTGAACCAGAAAATATGCTTGATATGATTTCAACTTTCTTAAATTTACCAAGGCTCACCTGGTCACCCAGCATATGGTCATTCCTGGAAAATGATCCATGTGCACTTGTGTATTCTACTGCTTTTGGATGGAATGCTCTATAAATATCAATTAAGTCCACTTTGTGTAATGTTTCATCTAAGGCATGTGTCTCCTTGTTAATTTTCTCTCTGAATGATTTATCCATTGATGAAAGTGGATGTTGAAGTTTCCCACTGTTACTATGCGACTGTTGATTTCTCCTTTTATGGTTTTGGCATTTGCCTTACATATTGAAGTGTTCCTATGTTGGGTGCATATATATTTACAATCATATATATCTTCTTGGATTGATCCCTTGATCATTACATAGTGTCTTTTTTTGTCTCTTTGTTTTAAATTCTCTTTTGTTTGATATGCATGTTGCTTCTCCAGCTTTCTTTTGGTTTCTATTTACAAAGAATAGCTTCTCTCATCCCCTTACTTTAAGTTTGTATGTGTTCCTAGATGTGAGGTGGATCTCTGGTAGACAGCATTTATACGGGTCTTGCTTTGTATATCCAGCCAGTCTGTGTCTTTGCTATGTTTAATCCATTTACATTTAAGGTGAGTATCAATGTGTATGTTCCTATTACCATTTTTGTTTAAGTCTCTGTTTGTTTTTTAACATTTACTTAATTTTAAGTGATCGATGATTGATTTGCAATATTGTTTTGATTTCTGTCATATATCGGCATGAATTAACCGTTGGTTACATATATCCCCACCCTCTTAAATCTCCCTACCACCTCCTGCATTGTTTTTGTTTGTTTTTATAGGTTTTTTCCATCTCTTGTGTTTCCTGTCTAGAGAAGTTCCTTCAGCATTTGTTGTAAAGCTTGTTTGGTGGTGCTAAATTCTTTTAAATTTGCTTGTCTGTAACCCTTTTGACTTCTTGATCAAATGTAAATGAGAGCCTCAGTGGGAAGAGAATTCTTGGTTGTAGTTCCTTAGCTTTCATTACTTTAAATATATCATACCACTGCTTTCTGGCTTTCTGTTGAGAAATCAGTTGAAAATCTTGTAAGAATTCCCTTGAAAACCTGATAAGAAACCTTATAAGCAAAATTTCCCTTTTGCTTTCAATATTTTATTTTTGTCTTTACTTTTTTTCTTTTTTTGTTTTTTACCAGTTTTATTGCATTTATTTCATGTGTCTTGGTGTTTTCCTCCTTGGGTGTATCCTGCCTGGGATTCTCTGTGCTTTGTGGACTTGGGTACCTGTTTCCTTTATGGGAAAAGAAAGATTTCAGCTATTATCTCTTTATTTTCTAAGGTCCTTTCACTCTTCTCCTTCTGGGACCCAGATAATGTGAATGTTGGTGCGTTTAACGTTGTCTGACAGGTCTCTCAGCCTGTCTTCATTTCTTTTCATTCTTTTCTCTACATTCTGCTCCACAACGGTGATTTCCACCATTTTGTCTACAGGGTCACTTATCCATTCTTCTGCCTCCGTAATTCTGTTGTTGATTCTTTCTAGAGTATTTTTCATTTCAGTTATTGTATTGTTTATCTCTGTTTGTTCTTTAGTTCTTCTAGGTCTCTGTTAAACATTTCTTGCATCTTCTCCATTCTTTTTCTGAGATGCTGGATCAAATTCACTGTCATTACTCTGAAGTCTTTTTTCTGGAAGGGTGCCTATCTCCATTTATTTAGTTGTTTTTCTGGAGTTTTGTCTTGTTCCTTCATCTGGTATATAATTCTCTACATTTTCATTTTGTTTACTTTATGTGACTGCGGTTTTCATTCTGAAGGTTGCAGGATGGTAGTTTCTTCCTGCTGTTGCTGTCTTACTGTAGTTATTTCTTCATGAAAGTTGCTCTTCACATTTCTCTATCACAATATTTGATATGAGTTCTTTATATATTAAGACTACTATTTTTATCAGTCTATGTGACATTGATAAATTCTGTTTATGATTATCTATCTTTGAAAGTTAGGGAAAGAAGAGCATCTTCTTTTTTGTAAGAGTCTTAAAATATAGACTATTAATTTTCACTATATTTTTTTGAGAAGGAAAGAAATTATAGTCTTTGTTACATATGTGTATTGATATTTCTCCCAGCAATCTTGATTACAGCTTGTGCTTCTTCCAATTCAGCTTTCTTCATGATGTACTCTGCATATAAATTAAATAAGCAGAGTGACAATATACAGCCTTGATGTACTCCTTTTCCTATTTGGAACTTGTCTGTTGTTCCATGTCCAATTCTAACTGATGTTTCCTGACCTGCATACAGGTTTCTCAAGAGGCAGGTCAGGTAGTCTGGTATGCCCATCTCTTTCAGAATTTCCCACAGTTTATTGTGATCCACACAGTCAAAGGCTTTGTTATAGTCAATAAAGCAGAAATAGATGTTTTTCTGGAACTCTCTTGTTTTCTCCATAATCCAGAAGATGTTGGCAAAATGATCTCTGGTTCCTCTGACTTTTCTAAAACCAGCTTGAACATCTGGAAGTTCACGGTTCACATATTGTTGAAGCTTGGATTGGAGAATTTTGAGCATGACTTTACTCGCTTGTGAGATGAGTGCAATTGTGTGATAGTTTGAGCATTTTTTGGCATGGCCTTTCTTTGGGATTGGAATGAAAACTGACCTTTTCCAGTCCTGTGGCCACTGCTGAGTTTTCCAAATTTGCTGGCATATTGAGTGCAGTACTTTCACAGCATCATCTTTCAGGATTTGAAATAACTGGAATTCCATCACCTCCACTAGCTTTGTTCATAGTAATGCTTCCTAAGGCCCATTGACTTTACACTCCAGGATGTCTGATTCTAAGTGAGTGATCAGACCATGGTGGTTACCTGAGTTATTGAGATCTTTTTTGTATAGTCCTTCTGTGTATTCTTGCCACCTCTTCTTAATATCTTCAGCTCCTCTTAGGTTCATACTGTTTCTGTCCTTTATCGAGCCCATCTTTGCACAAAATGTTCCCTTGGTATCTCTAGTTTTCTTGAAGAGATCTCTAGTCTTTCCCATTCTGTTGTTTTCCTCTGTTTCTTTGCATCGATCGCAGAGGAAGGCTTTCTTATCTCTCCTTGCTGTTCTTTGGAACTCTGCATTCAAATAGGAATATCTTTCCTTTTCTCCTTTGCTTTTTGCTTCTCTTCTTTTCACAGCTCTTTGTAAAGCTTCCTCAGGCAGCCATTTTGCATTTTTGCATTTCTTTTCCATGCGGACAGTCTTGATCCATAGTTAAGGTTATAATTACAGTATTCCTTTGCAGAGTTATCCTAAAACTTCATACCAAATTTTTTATTGTAATAGAGAAGTTAAGTAATTCTATTCATGTGCTTCTTGCTTACTTTAGCACCATGCTGCTGACTCCCATCAGATCCTTAGTCACCATATAAGTTACAAGCCTTTTGGATTAACTGTATTTACCCAACTCTTTCAGACTCAGTTTCTTTATTTTTATTTATGTATTTATTTATTCAAATTGAAATACATTTGTTACAATATAATATATTAGTTTTTGTGTATACAATAGTGATGCAATAATTTTACAAATTATACTCCATTAAAAGTTTTGACAAGATAATGGCTATAATTCCCTATACTTTACAACATATCCATGTTGGTTATCTGTTTATACATAGCTGCTTGTATCTCTTAATCCCATAACCCTAACATGCCCCTCCACAATTCCCTCTCTCCACTTGTAACCACTAGCTTGTTTTCTATTTTTGAAACTTCAAATTTTATTTTGTATTGGGGTATAACTGATTAACAATACTGTGATGCTGCTGCTGCTGCTAAGTCACTTCAATCGTGTCCGACTCTGTGTGACCCCACAGACGGAAGCCCACCAGGCTCCCCCTTCCCTGGGATTCTCCAGGCAAGAACACTGGAGTGGGTTGCCATTTCCTTCTCCAATGTGTGAAAGTGGAAAGTGAAAAGTGAAAGTGAAGTCGCTCAGTTGTGTCCGACCCTTAGCGACCCCATGGACTGCAGCCTACGAGGCTCCTCCATCCATGGGATTTTCTAGGCAAGAGTACTGGAGTGGCTTGCCATTGCCTTCTCCGAATACTGTGATAATTTCAGGTAAATAGTGAGGGGACTTCGCCATACATTTATATATATCCATTTTTCCCCAAACCCCTTCCCATACAGGCTGGCACACAACATTGAACAGAGTTCCATGTGCTGTATAATAAGTCCTTGTGGGTTATCCATTTTGAACATAGCAGTGTGTAGTGCATAAAATCAGACCCACCTTAGTAAATATAGGTAAAAATATACTTCATGAACCATTTCACAAAAGTTCTGTTTTTCAGATAAATAATCTAAATAAGAGTTATGTATAAAAGTACCATAAGCATTAGATTTCCTTTTGACTTTTCACACGGTTATAAAATTCACGTGTTGGCACAAAACCAGGTTTTAACTTAGTGTAAATCTAGACAAAATATTTAAGAAATACAAGCCAACAAGTCTAGAGAACAATCTGTCAGCACTTAGTGATGTCAAGAATGTGTACCCCTGACTCAGCAATTCTCTCTTGGAGCCTCTTCTACAGGTTGATCCTGGAGGTTTATGTTAGTTTTTTCTGGGGATGAGGGAATTGTAGGAAACCAAGGTAGACATATGGTAGACATAACCTATGGGCTAAGTGTTGTGGTCAAAATTGATGATCTACTTAGACAAAGAACACACAGCTAAACCCAAAGCCACAATATTGAGACTGAAATAACCATAAGCACATCTGTAGCAGAATACTACTTTTGCAAATTAGAAACACAAGCATTTACAAAACAATGCAATTTTTCAAGGATACATACACATCCAAGGACACATATTAAGTGCATTCAGTTCAGTTCAGTTCAGTTCAGTCACTCAGTCCTGTCTAACTCTTTGCGACCCCATGAATCACAGCACGCCAGGCCTCCTTGTCCATCACCAACTCCCGGAGTTCACTCAAACTCATGTCCGCAGTCGGTGATGCCATCCAGCCATCTCATCCTCTGTCGTCCCCTTCTCCTCCTGCCCCCAATCACTCCCAGCATCAGAATCTTTTCCAGTGCAGTTTCAGCTTTAGCATCAGTCCTTCAAATGAACACCCAGGACTGATTTCCTTTAGAATGGACTGGTTGGATCTCCTTGCAGTCCAAGGGACTCTCAAGAGTCTTCTCCAACACCACAGTTCAAAAGCATCAATTCTTCGGCAATCAGCTTTCTTCACAGTCCTACTCTCACATCCATACATGACCACTGAAAAAACCAAGGCCTTGACTAGATGGACCTTTGTTGGCAAAGTAGTGTCTCTGCTTTTTAATATGCTATCTAGGTTGGTCATAACTTCCCTTCCAAGGAGTAAGTGTCTTTTAATTTCACGGCTGCAATCAGCATCTGCAGTGATTTTGGAGCCCCCTAAAATAAAGTCTGACACTGTTTCCACTGTTTCCCCATCTATTTCCCATGCATTAGAGTAGGTGAATATGGAAGGAAGAAATTTGTAGTGGCAAGTGGGCATAAGTGCCAACAATAAAATAAAAGGGAAGCAAGAAAGTGAATTGTGCAAATTAATGGTAATGATTTAGCATAAACTAAGGATTATAACCAACTCCATTCTGTTTCTGAAGCCAATAAAAACAAAAGAGAAAAAGTAAAGAAAAACAGAAAAGCAGAGAGTGAGAGAGAAGAAATAAAGGGAAAGAGGGAGGAGATGGAAGGAAAGGAGAACCACAGGCAGGCCTGAATTCATGCACATCCATTTAACATCATTTTTAATCTTTTCATAGTAGTTCAAATTTGACTTGCATATCACCAAAGCATATTTCCTGAAGATGACTGCATGCATTATACCTACTTATAGTAGGTTCATACGATGACTGCAGACATTTAGAAATTAAATTGACTGATTTAATCCATACTTCAATTAAAACTAAAAAAGCAAATTATCTCTCTACTTGGCTTTGTCCTCTACTAATTCTGCTGAACATTGGCTACAAGAGGATAGTTCTTAGAATATTTCCCAGTCTTAATTTTCATCATTCCTAGCTTTCATAACCAGAGAGATCTCCTAAATAATAAAAGGGTAGAGTATGCTCATGTTTGCATATTTGTATTGGTGCACAAAGATTATATAAATTCTATTTCTCTTAGTTAATTTTTCAACTATGGGTAGTATGGCTAAATTAAAGGTATATATAAAGCCTTAAGTGAAGCTGAAAAGGGAAGATATTGGAGGGTTTTAGAGGAGAGTGAAGGAAGAGGATTGGCAAGGTAGAGAATTGACTTCCACACAAACACTACAAGAGTTAACCCTGACTCAAAGCTTCTTAAAATATCTACTATTAATATCCAGCACAGAAATCGGAAAAGTAGATTATTCAGTTATCAATCTTAGGAAAATAACCTCCGGAATAAAATCCATTCCAATTCTGACCAATTTCCATTTGCCCAGATAAGTTCCATGTGTATTCATAATTAAATATTAAAATTTCTGGAAATCAAGGAAGGAAAAGTAGATTTGAATACATTGTATTTAAAACTTCTGAGTATTAACAATAAAATAAAACCTGAAAGAGTAATAAACATGTAGACTATACCACTATGAAAAATATTAAAATCTTAATATAAAAATACAGCAAGATCATGAGAAAGAAAAATAAATAAATAGGAAATTAACAAGCACTTAATTTCATTATGTTGAAGACACGCTAAATAAAGAAGCAACAAGAGAACATTATTTTTTAATGAATTAGCAAATATTAATTTGTGGTTGAGAAAATGAAACTGTCTGGATACCTTTGTGTATATGTGAAGGCTTATGTCTGTGTTCATTAGTGAGTCTTAATGCATTGCACATCCTCTGCTGTGGGAAAATATAACCTTCTTTGAAGATATAAAAATCACCTTCATATCTAACTTTTAGCCACAATTTTATTTAGACTGCACAGTAAAAAAGAATCTAATCTAATCAACCTAGACTGTATGGTCACATGATTTGTGACAATGATTACACTACAGTAGAATGGTGACCTTTTTATTAGCTCACTCTGGATCATTTCAATAACAATATGGGAACACATTATGATTCCTATCTCATACCATATACAATGTTTTAAGAAAGTTAAGTACTCTACATATAAAAGATAAAAAAATAAAGATTTTGGAAAAAAGCATAAAAGAACATCTCATTCTAATGAGATAGGCTAACATTTCTTAAATAAGATGTAAAAAGAGCTAAATAAAAATTCCAAAGTAATAAAGGTACCTGGATTTGTAGGCTTTAGTCAAAATTAGCTAAACTAAAGCAAGTTTGTGGGTTCCATTATTATGATCCATTAGAAATGGAGTATGTGATGCTGTAGAAGGAAGAATGCATTGAAGGAATATTCATCCCCTTCTCTTGAATGTTGACTGGACTAACAAATTGAGTCTAAACAATGAAATATGGCGAAGGTGCTGAGTTGCCACCTACACGATTAGGTTACATAACATTGTGATTTCTGTTTTACTAGGAGATTCTCTCTCTCTGGCTCTGTAAAGCAAGTTGCCATATGGGGGGACCCATGTGGCAAGGGTCTGAGGATGGATTATGTCCAATAGCCAGAATAGAACTGAGTCTTATAGTCTAATAGCATTAGAGAAACCAAATTCTTGCAACAGCTAAAGAAGTAACCTCAGAACACACTTTCTTCCCTAGTTAAGTTTTCAGATGAGACCCCAACCTTAGCTGTCACCTTAATGACAACATTTTGAAAGATTCTGGAGAACCCACTTGTAACATGCAGATATCTGACACATAGAAACTGTGAGATAATAAATGTATGTACTTTAAGCTGCTCAGTTTTGTGGTTATTTATTACATATCAACAGAGAACGAATACAAGAGTAAAGGGTTTAGGAAGACAAATGAGACGATCAAGAGCACAAAGTGCAATGCTTGGATAGAAGTCAGGGATGTGGGTATAAGACACAGATAAAGTGGAAAATGAAACGGTAAAGAAGCTCCTATTTGATTTCATATGCTTTCTAAATGAAATATTTAGTAATGACATCAAATGAGAAAAAGAAGAGGGCAGGGATATACTAGTTTGAGGAAAAAGTAAGTTTGCAATGGTGCTTTTGGAGAATAGAGAAACAAATATCCTGGGAAAGAATAGTGGTAGTTTCAAACACTGGGGCTGCCTGACTGCAAGACTGACAGAGGACTAGTTTCAAACTCTGGGGGTTGCCTGACTAAGAGAATGGCTCAGAGATTGAGATGGCTGATGGCAGAGCCAGAGTACTTGTATAGTTTCCTAAGGCTGTCTGAGTAAACTACCACACACTGCGTGACTCATGAGAACAAAAATTTATTCTTTCACAATTCTGGAGCCCTAACGTCATAAAGCAAGGTGTTTGGAGGGCCATGCTCCCTCTGAAGTCTTTAGGAAAGAGTTCTTCCTTGCTTTTTCAAGCATTTGATGACTTCAGGCATTCCTAGACATGTGGTTGCATCACTCCAATCTCTGCCTCCATTGTCACCTCACTCCTCTCCTCTGTCTCTGCTCATGTATCTCTTATAAGGCCATTTGGAATTGTAATTAAGGCCAATCCAGGCATTCTAGATGACCTTATCTTAAAATCTTTAATTCAGTTTCAGTTGCAAAGACTCTTTCCAAATCAGATCATATTCACAGGCTCTGGGTGATAGGATATGGATGTAATTTTTTTTGTGTGAGCCACCATTCAATCCGCCATGCCACCTATTTTCAAAGCATGGTTCTGCCATTTCCTGTGGTGTCTGCAGCCATGTTATTTAATTTCCCTGTGCTGTAGTATATTCATCCGTAACAGTGGGAGGGATATGAGGTGAATGAGTATGCGTGTAAAGTGAATTATTGTTCTTTTTATGTAAACATTCATTATAAATGAGTTATGAGAAGAGATGTGGACATGTTTCTAATGGAATCAAGTGACTTATAAGGGCCAGATATTACTAAAATACACTTTTCTTCTTTGTAATAGTTTATTTAGACCACTTATATTATCTCTGATAGTGCCCAGACTCTGTGATTGACCACAGTAAAACATTCCAAAGGCATGGTTATATGAAAGTAAAAATATGTATTTTTTTTTATCTCTTGTGATTTGAAAAGCATTATTATAAAAGCCTCCCTTCTCAAAAAGTGTTCCCTGACAGACAGATAATTCAAGAATTACGATTAATTTTTTATTTTTTAAAAAATTAGAGCACCATCAACAGGGTTATCCAGTAAATATTCCCAGGAGAGAAAAAGAGAATAGGCAAAACCTGTTCATAAAGAGACATAATATTTATAAACATTAAATAATTTGTATCCCAATCTAAATATGACTTCTACCATTTAATATATACTATCTAGGGAAAGGCAAGAGAAGATTATACCTAGAAAAGAGATTCAAGGCTGACTTTCCTGTAACCTTAAAAAGGTAATATTCTTAAAAAACAGGATTTATTTAGAAAAAAAATTCTTTCTTAAAAGTCTCAATTTTTTTGTATCAGGACAAACACTGAAGGATGTGGACCACAGAGGTATATCCATCACATGTATGGAGAACTCAGGATATGATCCGAGCTCAGTGCCCACATAATATTTTCACAGAAAGAAGAAAGGACAAAGAGCTAGAAGAGGATGATGTGGTCACCGTATGGACCCTTTGAAACTCAGCAGGACCCTGTAGGGCTCTTGAGCATGAAGGCCTTTCTGTAGAGAAAATTCCTTGTTTGTAGATAATTGGCTTCAGCCTCCATGACCTGCCCTGAGTACCAAAGCAGGGGGTTCAAACTGTCATTGATCAGGGAATGAAGGGTATGCAGAGATAAGTGAGGAGCAGTCAAGAAGACATAATGTAGCCTTGGAACAATATAGTGGTACCTCCTCAAGGGATATATATATAAAAATATATTTGTGCTTCTCTGCAGAATTAAACCCCCAACAAATGGAAGATGTCAACTTCTTGATGAAGCATTCTTTATTCCAGAGAGAAGGTCACAGTTTGATAACCTCCAGAACCACAGAAACACATCAGGAGACCACCAGAGGGAACTGGCTCCAAATGGCAGGACATGAGCTAAGCTCTTCTTACAAAAAAACAAAGAAAATCATAACTAACCATAAAACAATGATCATTTAAAAAAATAAAAAATCTGGAACCTACAAAAAAATTAAGAAGATACCCTATATCTAAAGACAAAGAAGAAACCACAAAAAGATGGTAGGAGGGGCACACTCACAATAAAATCAAATCTCATACCTATGAGGTGGGTGGCCCAGAAACTGGAAAATAATTATACCACAGGAGTGAAAATCTTGAGGCACACATCAGACTTCCCAACCTGGAAGTTTGGCAATGGGAGGAGGAACTGCCAGAGAATCTGGCTTTGTTGGTCAGAAAGATTTGATCATGGGAATTCCACAGTGCTGAGGGAAACAGAAACCCAACTCTTGGGGGGTGCTCACAATTTCTTGTGCATACCAGGAGCCAGTAAAAAACAATCAAACAAACAAACAAAACAGTGACCTCATAAGGGACTGGGCCAGACCTACTTGCTAGTATTAGAGGGTCTGCTGCAGAGGTGGGGGGTGGCTGTGATTCACAGGGACAAAGGCACTGGTAGAGGCAGTTCTGGGAAATGCTTGGTGTGAACATTCCTGAAAACTGCAATTTCCTCCGTAACAGCCTGTAGGCTCCAATGCTAGGTCACCCTATGCAAAACAACCAACAGAGTGGGAACACAGCTCCACTGATCAGCAGATAGCCTGCTTAAAGTCTTTCTGAGCATGGCCCTGCCCACCTGAGGGAAAAAGCCCACCTCTACCCACCGGCAGGCAGGAACCAGTCCCTCCAACCAGGAAGCCTAAACAAACCTCTGAGTCTAATCCACCAGAAGGCAGAGAGCAGAAGCAAGATGAGCTACAATCCTACAGCCAGTGGAATGGAAACTGCAGTTACAGAAAGTCATACAAAATGGGATAGCAGAGGCATATGTCCCAGAAGAAGGAACAAGCTAAAATCTTAGAAGCACAACCTAGTGAAATGGATATAGGCAATGTAGTGCAAAGAGAATTCAGAGTAAAGATACTGAAGATGATCCAAGATCTCAGAAAAAGAATGAGGGCACATATCCAGAAGATACAAAAAATGTTTTAACAAGACCTGGAAGAACTAAAAAACAAGTAAAGAGAGATGAACAATACAATAAATGAAGTGAAAAAAAAAAACACTAGAAATAATTAATAGCAGAATAACTGAGGCAGAAGAATGGGTAAGTGAGCTGGAAGACAGAATAATCTTGTGTCAGAAGTCACTGACACAGAAAAGAATAAAGAAAAAAGAATAAAAAGAAAAGATGACAGTCTAAGAAATTTCACATGTGGGACAATGTCAAACACAGCAACATTTGAATTGCAGGGGTATCAGAAGAAAAGAAGCAGGTCAGAAAGCAACAGTTGGAACTGGACATGGAACCATGGACTGGTTCAAAATTGGGTAAGGAGTATGTCAAGGCTTTATACTGTCACCCTGCTTATTTAACTTATATGCAGAGTACATCATGTGAAATGCCAGGGTGGATGAAACACAAGCTGGAATCAAAATTGTTGGGAGAAACATCAATAACCTCAGATATGCAGATGACACCACCTTTATGGCAGAAAGTGAAGAAAAAATAAGAGCTTCTTGATGAAAGTGAAAGAGGAGAGTGAAAAAGCTAGCTTAAAGCTCCACATTCAAAAAACTAAGATCATGGCATCTGTTCCCATCACTTCATGGCAAATAGATGGGAAAACAATGAAAACAGTGACAGATTTTATTTTATTGGGCTCCAAAATCACTGTAGATGGTGACTGCAGTCATGAAATGAAAAGATGCCTTCCCTTTGGAAGAAAAGTTATGACAAACCTAAACAGAGCATTAAAAACCTGAGGCATTACTTTGCCAACAAAGGTCCATATAGTCAAAGCTATAGCTTTTCCAGTGGTCACGTTTGGACATGACAGCTGGACCATAAAGAAGGCTGGGCACAAAAGATCTAATGTTCAGGAGACAGGGATCAAGACCATCCCCAAGAAAAAGAAATGCAAAAAAGCAAAATGGTTGTCTGAGGAGGCCTTACAAATAGCTGTGAAAAGAAGAGATGCAAAAAGCAAAAGAGAAAAAGAAATATATACCCATTTGAATGCAGAGTTCCAAAGGAGAGATTAAAAAAAAAAAGCCTTCCTGAGTGATCAATGCAAAGAATTAGAGGAAAACAATGTAATGGAAAAGACTAGAGATCTCTTCAAGAAAATTAGAGATATCAAGGGAAAATTACATGCAAAGATGGGCTCAGTAAAGGACAGAAATGGTACGGACCTAACAGTAGCAGAAGATATTAATAAGAGGTGGCAAGAATACACAGAAGAATTATACAAAAAAGATCTTCATGACCCAAATAATCACGATGGAATGATCACTCACCTAGAGCCAGACATCCTGGAATGTGAAGTCAAGTGGGCCTTAGATAGCATCACTATGAACAAAGCTAGTGGAGGTGATGGAATTCCAGTTGAGCTATTTCAAAACTTGAAAGATAATTCTGTGAAAGTGCTGCACTCAATATGCCAGCAAATTTGGAAAACTCAGCAGTGGCCATAGGACTAGAAAAGGTCAGTTTTCATTTCAATCTCAAAGAAAGGCAACGCCAAAGAATGTTCAAACTATCACACAATTGCACTCATCTCACATGCTAGTAAAGTCATGCTCAAAATTTTCCAAGCCAGGCTTCAACAGTATGTGAACTGTGAACTTTCAGATGTTCAAGCTGGTTTTAGAAAAGTCAGAGGAACCAGAGATCAAATTGCCAACATCTGTTGTATTATCAAAAAAGCAAGAGAGTTCCAGAAAAAACATCTATTTCTTCTTTATTGACTATGTAAAAGCCTTTGACTGTGTGGATCACAATAAACTGTGGAAAATTCTGAAAGAGATGGGAATACCAGACCACCTGACCTGCCTCTTGAGAAATCTGTATGCAGGTTAGGAAGCAACAGTTAGAACTGGACATGGAACAAAGACTGATTCCAAATAGGAAAAGGAGTATGTCAAGGCTGTATATTGTCACCCTGCTTATTTAACTTATATGCAGTGTACATCATGAGAAACGCTGGGCTGGATGAAGCACAAACTGGAATCAAGATTGCTGGGAGAAATGTCAATAACTTCAGATATGCAGATGATACCACTCTTATGGCAGAAAGTGAAGAAGAACTAAAGAGCCTGTTGATGAAAGTGAAAGAGGAGAGTGAAAAAGTTCACTTAAAGCTCAAGATTCAGAAAACTAAGATAATGGCATCTGGCCCCATCACTTCATGGGAAATAGATGGGGAAACAGTGGAAATAGTGATAGACTTTATTTTTTGGGGCTCCAAAATCACTGCAGATAGTGACTGCTGGCATGAAATTAAAAGACACTTACTCCTTGGAAGAAAAGTTGTGACCAATCTAGACAGCATATCAAAAAGCAGAGACATTACTTTGTCAACAAAGGTCCATCTAGTCAAGGCTATGGTTTTTCCAGTGCTCATGTATGGATGTGACAGTTGTACTATAAAGAAGATTGACTGCTGAAGAATTGATGCTTTTGAACTGTGGTGTTGGAGAAGACTCCTGAGAGTCCCTTGGCTGCAAGGAGGTCCAACCAGTCCATCCTAAAGGAAATCAGTCCTGAATATTCATTAGAAGGACTGATGTTGAAGCTGAAACTCCAATATTTTGGCCACTTGATGCGAATAACTGACTCATCTGAAAAGACCCTGATGCTGGGAATGATTAAAGGCAGGAGGAGTAGGGGGTGACAGAGGATGAGATGGTTGAATGGCATCACCGACTAATGGACATGAATTTGAGTAAACTCAGGGAATTGTGATGGACAGGTTGACCTGTTGTGCTGCAGTCCATGGGGTTGCAAGGAGTCAGACATGACTAAGAGACTGAACTAAACTGAACTGAACTATCCTAGTGTTCCCATTATGTTTCAATATCAGTAAATCAATCATTGTATTACATCACATCAACAAATTGAAAAATATAAACCATTGATCATTTCAATAAATACTGGAAATCTTTTTAAAGAATCCAACACCCAATTAGATAAATACTCTACAGAAAGTATGCATATAGGGAGCATAATTCAACCTATTAAAATCCATTTATGACAAAAAGGGCTACAGTCCTTGGGATCACAAAGAGTTGCACACAACTTAATGACTAAACAGTAACAAGTGACAAACCAACAGATAATACCATATTCAAAGGTGAAAAGCTGAAAATTTTTCCTCTAAGATCAGGAATAAGAAAACGATGCAACTCTCATCATTTTTATTCAACATATTCTTGGAAATCCTAGCCCTGGCACTCACAGAAGTGTTTTCATAACAAATGAAAACAATTGAAACTGAAAAAGAAGTATGACTCTCACTATTTGCACATGACATGATACTATCCATAAAATATCCTGAAGATGCTATCAGAAAGCTATTAGAGTTTTATTAATGAATTTGGTAAAGTTTCAGGTTACAAAATTAATCAACAGAAATCTTTTGCATTCTGATATACTAACAACAAAAGATCAGAAATAAAAATTAGATAAATGATCCCACTTACCATTGCATTATAAAGAATAAAATACCTGTGAATAAAACCTTAAGGAGGTAAGGTACCTTAATGAAGGAAAGGCTTGTGCTCAGAAAACTATAATACACTGATGAAAGAAATAAAATATGACACAATCAGATGGAGAGATATATAATGTTCTTGGATTGGAGGAATCAATATTGTGAAAATGACTATACTACACAAAGTGATCTATAGATTCAATGCAATCACTATCAAATTACCAATGATGTTTTTCACAGAACTAAAAAAAAAAGTGTGTGGAGACACAAATGATCCTGAATAGCCAAAGCAATCTTGAGGAAAAAAAAAAAAGATGTGGAGGAAGTCAGGCTGACTTCAGATTATACTACAAAGCTACAGTTATCAAAATAGTTTGGTACTGGTATAAAACCAGAAACACATATGACTGAATCAGGATAGAAAGCACAATAGAAATAAATCCATGCACCTCTGGTCAATTAGTCTATGACAAATGATGCGAGACTATACAATGGAAGAAAGACAGTCTCTTCCACAAATGATGCTGGGAAAATTAAACAGATACATTAAAAAAATGAAACTAGAACATTATTTAACAGATAAAAAATAAGCTCAATATCTATTAAAGACATAAATGAAAGGCTGGATACTACAAAACTGTTAGAGGAAAACATAGGCAGATCACTCTTTGATGTAAATCACAGCAACATCTTTTTCAATTTATTTTCTGGTGCAATACAAATAAAAACAAAACTAAAAACAATGTGACCTAATTAAACTCAAAAGCTTTTGCACAGCAAAGAAAATCACAAACAAAATAAAAAGACAACTCACAGAATAGGAGAAATATTTGCAAACAAAGTGACCTATAGGGGATTAGTTTCCAAAATTGACAAACAGCTCACGTGGCTCAATATCTAAAAAGCAAGCTGAGGAATTAAAATAGACATTTCTCCAAAGAAGACATGCAGATGGCCAAGAAATACATGAAAAGTTTCTCAACATCACTAATTATTAGATAAATGCAAATCAAAACTACAATGAGGTATCACCTCACACTAGTCAGAATGGCCATCATCAAAAAGTCTACGAACAATTCATTCTGGAGAAGGTGTGTATAAAGGGAACCTCTCCTACACTGTTGGGAATGTAACTTGGTACAACCAGCATGGAGATTTCTTTAAAAACTAAAAACAGAGCCATTAAATGATCCTGAAATCCCACTTTTGGGCATATATCTGGCAAAAACCATAATTTGAAAAGAGACATGTACCCCAATGTGCATAGCAGCACTGTTTACCATTGCTAAGACATAGAAGTAACCTAAATGTTCATTAACAGGTGAATGGATAAAGAAGATGTTTCATATATAGAATAGAATACTAGCCATAAAAAAGAATGAAATATGCCATTTGTAGCAACATGGATGGGCTGGAGATTATCATACTAAGCGAAGTCAGACAGAGAAAGATAAATATCATATGATGCTGCTTTGGTATCTAAAAATGAATGAACTCACTTACAAAACAGAAGTAGACTCACAGACTTAGAGAATGAACTTACGGTTACCAAGAAAAAGGTAGGTGGGAGAGATAGTTAGGGAGTATGGGATTGATTTGTACACTCTACTATATTGAAAATATTTAACCAGTAATGACCTACTGTATAGCACAGGAAACTCTGCTTAATATTTTCTCTGGGAAAATAATTTGAAAAAGAATAGGAAAATGTGTAACTGAATCAATTTGCTATATATCTGAAACTAACACAATATTGTTATCTAATTATACTCTAGGATAGAATAAAAATTTTTTTTGAAGTTTAGAAAGCAGGAGACCATCTGAAGCCAGATTAAAGGAATGCAGGTCCTATACACACCCTGTTCCTTATCAGCAAACCTGTCCTTGAACTATTGCTATGAAATTCCTCCCCAAATTCCCCCAAGTTGGGATATCTAGTTTCAAGGTCATGAGCCTGCTCTGCCCGCCTTTGCTTAGCAAAGTAATAAAACTATTCTTTTCTACTTCACCCAAAACTCTCTCTCAATTTGGCACTAGTGAACAGAAGCTGAGTTTCCCCATCACCTTCCCCACTTATTCCTGGGACTAAACCCAGTAGGAATATTGTTAGAAAAGTGTGTTCCTCTCTCTCAGGTTGGGAACATTTCAAACTCCCTTGGAAATGATCATGGATTGATGCAGCAACCCCATCTCCCTATTTTTTCTTCTGTTCTTATGCAGTATGGAATGGATTTAGGAGCTGCTAGCTGCTCCAAATAGCAGTTTATAGAATATTACATGAATAAACAGATATAGCTAATAGTGATTGTCAGAAAGGAGGGATAGGTGACCCTGGAATAGAGATTTCAGGGCAGACAGCCCAAACTTTGGATTAGTTGGAAACAAGAAAGAACAGTTCTGAGTATTTGTAGCCCTAAAAATAGCTGAGCAAGGACAGAGTCATCAGAGGGAGGAACAGCAAACCCCAGGGTGACCAATCAGTCAGGTTTGTCTGGAACTGACATGGACCCCAGGACATGGCTCTTTCGAGTTTAAAGTTGAGAAGGCATCAGGCAAATCAGAATGAGTCGGTAGTTTGCAGCCCTATCAGGCTTTAACTAAAAAATTAGGCCTCAGCTTCCACAGAGTTAGACTTCATTCCCAGGTACCATGAAGATACCCAGTGGGTCCCTAGGAACTGAAACCTATACCTACTCTATCTTCACATGGTCTTATAAACTCAATCCTGTATGGAGATGCCATCTTAACTAGAAATAAGGGGTAGAGGTACAAGTCCAGGTCGAAGGAACCCTTAAACCCTACACATTTTCCTGGAAGAGACTGATTTTACAAAAAAAAAAAGTTTAAATTGAAAAATGATTCTCATAATTGACAAGTTTGTGTCCTTCCTCTTTTCAGCATTGTGGGATCCAGACTAAAGAGCAGTAAGAGGTTTGTCATAGAACATGAAGGAGCTATAATTTTATGGACCTGTAAAACTGAAGTGAAAGTGAAGTCGCTCAGTCGTGTCCAACCCTAAGCGACCCCATGGACCGCAGCTTTCCAGGCTTCTCTGTTCATGGGATTTTCCAGGCAAGAGTACTGGAGTGGGGTGCCATTGCCTTCTCCGTTATGGACTTGTAGGATGGAGTAAATAAGTTTTGATATCACTATGCTTGTGTGGTGGCTTTATAGTATGGCAACTTAACCAAGTTGAACTGATGTCTTGAGAATTCTTTTCCCTGCTTGCTTTTGGAATAAGATAGATCAACAGGGTAATTTGTGCAAGATTTGTAAGGCAACAATGGCACAGCAGCCATGTTTATGCTAGGGAGTTTGGTTTAGAACTGGGTGCTGTTGTGGCTCACAGCCATCATCCTGTATGTACTGGCTCATATGGGGATACGTATCCTTGTAGTGCTTCTTGGACGATCCTGCAGCTTTTTCTAACTCCGGGTCTATTTCTTGTGCTCCTCCATGGCACTATGGCTCTTTGACCTTTGATGTTGGAGGCTTAGAGGCAGTGAGACATAGATACAAACGCCAATGAAAGATGGAGGCAAGGCCCAGTGTGTGCTCCTGAACTCCACCATACCTAACAGGCTCTGGTTTTTCCTGCTCCCCCTACTTTTCATCCACTTTCCTTTCCTCATGCTGGCACCTGTAAACTTCAAGCACAACTTCAGATAGAAGAGCAAAAGGCCTAGGCTGATTGTCTAACAAGCTCCCACAATCAACAGGTCTACACCCTAAAATATTTGTACTATGTTCCTCAGAATGGTTTACTTTCTGTGGTTGGATCTATGTAATTCCTAACAGGCATTAACAATGCTATTATTATCTTAATTTTTCAGATGAAGCCACTGTAGCCGAAAGAGGTTTAGTAATTGACCTCACATCTCACAGTCCATAAGTGGCAGCCTGAGATTTTAATACGGGGTTCTCAAACTTGGTTTCCTCAGTCATTATCATCTCTGGGAGGTTACTCTATCGTGCTAGCCACTGCCTATTAAAACTCTGGCAGAATAAAACAATGACCAGGTAATTTGGGAGAGTAGGGAATGGTTTTTCTAGAAAACCATGAAGGATACGTTATGGTTTCCTGAGCTTGAAAAATCCTGATACCAACACTGTCAATAATAAAGACACTTACCTTGTGTCAGGCTTTTCTTAGTGCTTTACACTTTAAGCATTTAATACTTATGGCAACTATAAGAGGTAGAGTTTACTAGTGATTGCATTTTATAGATGGGCAAGATTACTCAGTAGGTTGGCATAGAGAAAGGATTCCATTTCAGAAAGTTGACCTACCATGATGAATTTTTTGAACAAAACAGCACAAGGAGGGTTGATGTTCATGAGAGTTAGAACGTCACTGAAGACTAATTTTACCCACCTCACAAATTTGTTGAGGTAACAGCACAGCCCAGGAAAATAAAGGCCTGTCACTTAAAAAAACACAGAAAACAGACAACATAATAAAACTTAAAGATTTTCCTCAGCCAACTTATGTCTTACACTTTTACAAGATATTAAATTGCTAGCCAAAAACAAAGCCGTGAGCAACTGAATACCGAAACCACCATTATTACTAAGTACTAAAGGCTAGTAAAGTCATGCTCAGAATTCTCCAAGCCAGGCTTCAGCAGTATGTAAACCGTGAACTTCCAGATGTTCAAGCTGGTTTTAGAAAAGGCAGAGGAACCAGAAATCAAATTGCCAGCATCAGCTGGGTCATGGAAAAAGCAAGAGTTCAAAAAAAACATCTATTTCTTCTTTATTGACTATAACAAAGCCTTTGACTGTGTGGATCACAATAAACTGTGGAAAATTATGAAAGAGATGGGAATACCAGACCACCTGACCTGCCTCTGGAGAAACCTATATGTGGGTCAGGAAGCAACAGTTAGAACTGGACATGGAACAATAGACTGGTTCCAAATAGGAAAAGGAGGACGTCAAGGTTGTAAATTGTCACCCTGCTTATTTAACTTACATGCAGAGTACATCATGAGGAACGCTGAGCTGGAAGAAGCACAAGCTGGAATCAAGATTGCTGGGAGAAATATCAATAACCTCAGATATGCAGATGACACCACCCTTATGGCAGACAGTGAAGAGGAACTCAAAAGCCTCTTGATGAAAGTGAAAGAGGAGAGTGAAAAAGTTGGCTTAAAGCTCAACATTCAGAAAACAAAGATCATAGCATCTGGTCCCATCACTTCATGGGAAATAGATGGGGAAACAGTGGAAACAGTGTCAGACTTTATGTTTTTGGGGTCCAAAATCACTGCAGATGCAGTGATGGCAGATTACAGCCATGAAATTAAAAGACGCTTACTCCTTGGAAGGAAAGTTATGTCCAACCTAGATAGCATATTAAAAAGTAGAGATATTACTTTGCCAACAAAGGTCCATCTAGTCAAGGCTCTTGTTTTTCCGGTGGTCATGTATGGATGTGAGAGTTGGACTGTGAAGAAAGCTGATCGCCGAAGAATTGATGCTTTTGAACTGTGGTGCTGGAGAAGACTCTTGAGAGTCCCTTGGACTGCAAGGAGATCCAACCAGTCTATTCTAAAGGAGATCAGTCCTGGGTGTTCATTGGAAGAACTGATGCTAAGGCTGAAGCTCCAATACTTTGGCCACCTCATGCGGAGTTGACTCACTGTAAAAGACCCTGATGCTGGGAGAGATTGGGGGCAGGAGGAGAAGGGGATGACAGAGGATGAGATGGCTGGATGGCATCACCGACTCGATGCACATGAGTTTGTTTGAACTCCAGGAGTTGGTGATAGACAGGGAGGCCTGGCGTGCTGCCATTCATGGGGTCGCAAAGAGTCGGACACGACTGAGCAACTGAACTGAACTGAACTGAACTGAAGGTAAATTTTATTAAGGTGAGATTTCAGAACACAACTAAATATAAGTCTGCTCACCTGTGCACAGTAGAACCAATCTATTGGCACTGGGTTATGGTGAAGGAAAGTACATTTGTTTCAAGGTGCCCAACATGGGGCCAAAAAAGGAGCACAGGCAGCTCATGTTAAAAGACCTGAACAAAAGACCAATAGATTTCAGGGAAGGGTTTTTAAAGGCAAGGTGAGGGAGATGGTCATTGGTGCATGATAAGCTCATATCCATTTTTCTGATTGGTTGGTGTTGAGATAACAGTGTGATATTTTGGGAGTCAATATCATCAAATTTCTAGTTGTGACTGATCTGGGTTCTATGTGCTGGGGGTTGGCAGTTACTTGCTATCTGTCTGGTGAGAAGGATTTTAATATCTGCAGAACAACCAAAGGTATAGCTCAGGGTATTATCTATAACCCTTGAGCAGAAACTAAATGTCTTCACTTTGTATTATGGCCAAATGATTGTTATTTTGTCTTACTGACTTTTTCATTTGTTTCCGCACTTTTTTCATTAATCTCTTTGAATTTGCTCTTTGGAATTCAGGGAAGAGTCTAAAGTTTCCCTAAAAATATGTAGGAGGGGACAAAGGAGTTCCCCAGGACAGCCCGACAGGCTCCTACTCAGTTTAAAGAATCATCAGTTTGCTTGACCTGTGGTTTGTCAGATTCTTCAAGTGTCCATAGGAAAAAAATTTAGCTACACTAAGATTTTTGTTTTAGTGGTATCCTGTTATTCTCATACTATCCAAGAAATCTGTTTCATTACACTTAATTTTGACAAATTATATTTATAAAAATAAAAGATAGCCTTAGTGTTCAGCTAACATTATTCACAGAATGGAAAGTGAAAGACGAGGTATAGAGAGGACTTTGGCTATAAATCCAATGAAGGGAAAATGAAGAGAAAAAAAGGAATGCAAGCACATTGGAGAGTTTCCAGATTGCTTACTATAATTCTTGGAATTAAGATTTTCAAATTAAGTATCACTCCATTGGAATGCAACTGACTCACCCAATGCTAAGCCAAGCATCCCAAAGAATCTGCAAAGAGGGATTGGATCAAGATGGCAGAGTAAGAGGATGTGGAACTTATCTCCCCTCACAAACACATCAAAAATATATCTTAATGTAGAACAGTCTTCATGGAAAACTAACTGGAAAGTAGCAGAACTCTTAGACAATGAAAGCTGTTAGAAAGATTTCCTCATAACCAGGTAAGGTGGATAAAACGCCTGGAGTCAAGACCTCCATCTCTGGGAGATATTTGAAAGAAATATCTTACATGGGAGATATTTGAAAGAAATAGCTTACATGGGGGACTGCCATGCTAGAGAGCAAGCAGGTGAAGCCACAGACTGGGAGTCCTAATACTGGATTCCTAAGCAGAAGAGTCAAGACCGCTTGGCTGCTAGGAGAAGTGATAGGACAGATAGAAAGGCTGGAGAAGTCTAAACTCCACTCACAAAGACTGAATGGGTGCTGGCTGGCCAAAAACAGGGCTCTCCTGCCTTCCCACACTTTCCAGTTTGAGAGAGGTGAATGCTTTATCTCTTTTCATTCCATACCACAGCTTTGCCTGGGATCTGGGCCAGCAGGGTCCTGGGAAAAGATTTGGACTAGCTACACAGAGACAGGACCTGGGGTGTGGTTCAAGTGGGGCTGCAGTGGCTATTTCTTGTGTTTACTTAAGCAGCACATCAGGAATGATCACAACCAGCATATCCTGGTTCCTGCACCTAGTTAAGCAAATGCTTCAGCCCCACCTATTTCAACCACAGCAGATAGGTCCTGGGAGAAGACTCAGTCTGGAGACACAGAGGTGGCTTAGAGGTTTGTGGTGTGGCCCTGGTGGTGTGGCAGTAGCCAGTGTTGGCAGTAGTAAAGGCAGTGCCTCAGAGTAGACCAGACCTCTAAGGGCAGGACTGCTGCTTTGATTCCCGTAGCTACAATACCCTGACCTCAGCTTCATCCTAGTGAGCACCCCAGCCTAGTCCACTCTATGCCACAGCCTTGTGCTAGATCTGGATAACCAAATAGGATAAGGAAAGCAATCCTGGGCTACATCTGAGTGGAGCTGCAGAAGCCTACACAGGTAGTGTTTTAAACCCCTGTGAGCACTTGAGATTCACTTACTTCAGTACTCCCCTCCTTTTGGACAAAACATGCAATTAAAGGGAACAAAGCCTCCTCAATCTTGACACTCAAGGCTTTTTTCTGGCAGCTGGGGAGCAGACTCCATTCCAGACAAGACACCAACAGTGCAGAGCAAAACGTCCCTCTTAACACCCTGTGCAGGCTTTAGATGCTCCAACAACAACCACACCCCCTAACAAAGTGATAGCAGCCCACACACACTGAGGAAATATGTGACTGGAATCCACATGAAAACCAGTCCTTGTGCCAAAGACATTGGGGACACACAATCTACTTAGGAATAGTCCCACATAAACATATCCCTTTAAGGCTACAGTGGATAACTGTTGCTCCTAAATTTATAGAGACAGAGAAATTTAAGAAAAATGAAAAGGCAGAAGAATTACTTACAATTCAAAGGGCAAGAGAAAACCCCTGAATAAAAAATAAATGCTGAAACAGAGATTGTTAGTCTACCAGACACCAAGTTCAAAAGATGATAATAAAAATGCTAACTGAATTAAGAAAAATGATCAATATAAATGTAGACTAATTTTACAAGGAGTTAGAAACTATGAAGATTAGCCAATCAAAAATAGATAATTCAATTTATAATGTAAAAAACAATCTAGAACTAACGAGTAGCCAACTAACTTATACAGAAGAATTAATAAGTGATCTGGAAGACAGAATAATAATCGCCCAAGCAGAATAGCAGTCAAAAAAACAAATGAAAAAAAAAAAAAAAAGAAACCAACATACAAATCTGTGGGATAATATAAAATGTGCCATCTTACCCAAGAGGTTCCAGGAGGAGAAGAGAGAGAAGAAGATCAAAAATGTATTTGAAGAAATTATGGCTGAAAAATTTCCAGAAGTAAAGAAGGAAACATATCCAGGTACAGGAAACACAGAGGGTTCCAAGAAAGGTGAATCCAAACAGACCCACATCAAGGCACATCATAATAAAAATGGCAAAAGCTTAAGATAAAGAGAGAATTCTAAAAGCAGCGAGAGAAAGTCACATACAAGGGAACCTCCTAAATATTCCATAAGGCTATCAGGTGTTTTCTCTGTAGAATCTTTGTAGATCAGAAGGGAATGGCATGATATATTCCAACTGATGAGAGGTTAAAAAAAACCCTGCAATCTAGGATCCTCTACCCAGCAAATTATCATTCAGAATGGAATGAGAGATAAAGACTTTCTTATGAAAGTAATAGCCTAAAGAATTCAGCAATACTAAGCCCACCCTAAATTAAATGTTGAAATGTCTTCTCTAAATGGAAAAGTAACAAGAGTCTATAGGGAAGGGAAAACAGCAATAAAAGCGAAAGTTGCTCAGTCATGTCCAACTCTTTGTGACCCCATGGACTATACAGTCCATGGAATTCTCCAGGCTAGAATACTAGAGTGGGTAACCTTTCCCTTCTCCAGGGGATCTTTGCAACCCAGGGATCAAATCCAGGTGTCCTGAAAGAAATGCTGAAATGTCTTCTCTAAATGGAAAAGTAACAAGAATCTATAGGGAAGGGAAAATAGCAATAGGAAAGGCAAATATATAGTAGGTAAGGATTGAAGGTCACTTAAATAAGACAATTTGTTGTTCCGTCACTAAATCATGTCCAAATCTTTGAGACCCTAGGCTTCCCTGCAGCACACCAAGCTTCCCTGTCCTTCATTATCTCCCAGAGCTTGCTCAAACTCATGTCCATTGAGTCAGTGATTCTATCCAACCATCTCATTTTCTGTTGCCCCCTTCTCCTCTTGCTCCCAATCTTTCCCAGTGTCAGGATCTTTTCCAATGAATTGGCTCTTCACATCAGGTGGTCAAAGTATTGGAGCTTCAGCTTCAGCATCAGTCCTTCCAATGAACACCCAGGACTGATCTCCTCTAGAATGGACTGGTTGGATCTCCTGGCAGTCCAAGGGACTCTCAAGAGTCTTCTCCAGCAGCATAGTTCAAAAGCATCAATTCTTCGGCCATCAGCTTTCTTCACAATCCAACTCTCACATCCATACATGACCATGGGAAAAACCATTGCCTTGACTAGACGGACCTTGGTTAGCAAAGTAATGTCTCTGCTTTTTAATATACTATCAAGGTTGGTCATAACTTTCCTTCCAAGGAGTAAGCGTCTTTTAATTTCATGGCTGCAAATCAGCATCTGCAGTGATTTTGGAGCCCCCAAAAAATAAAGTCTGACACTGTCTCCACTGTTTTTCCATCTATTTCCCATGAAGTGATGGGACCAGATGCCATGATCTTTGTTTTCTGAATGTTGAGCTTCAAGCCAACCTTTTCACTCTCCTCTTTGACTTTCATCAAGAGGCTTTTGAGTTCCTCTTCACTTTCTGCCATAAGGGTAGTGTCATCTGCATATCTGAGGTGATTGATATTTCTCCCAGCAATCTTGATTCCAGCTTGTGCTTCTTCCAGCCCAGCGTTCCTCATGATGTACTCTGCATACAAGTTAAATATGCAGGGTGACAATATACAGCCTTGACGTACTCCTTTGCCTATTTGGAACCAGTCTGTTGTTCCATGTACAGTTCTGACTGTTGCTTCCTGACCTGCATACAGGTTCCTCAAGAGGCAGGTCATGTGGTCTGGTATTCCCATCTCTTTCAGAATGTTCCACAGTTTATTGTGATCCACACAGTCAAAGGCTTTGGCATAGTCAATGAAGCAGAAATAGATGTTTTTCTGGAACTCTCTTGCTTTCTCCATGATCCAGCGGATGTTGGCAATTTGATCTCTGGTGCCTCTGCCTTTTCTAAAACCTGCTTGAACATCTGGGAGTTCACGGTTCACATATTGCTGAAGCCTAGCTTGGAGAATTTTGAGCATGACTTTACTCGCTTGTGAGATGAGTGCAATTGTACGGTAGTTTGAGCATTCTTTGGTATTGCCTTTCTTTGGGATTGGAATGAAGACTGACCTTTTCCAGTCCTGTGGCTACCGCTGAGTTTTCCAAATTTGCTGGCATATTGAGTGCAGCACTTTCACAGCATCATCTTTCAAGATTTGAAATAGTTCAACTGGAATTCCATCACCTCCACTAGCTTTGTTTCTAGTGATGCTCTCCAAGGCCCACTTGACTTCACATTCCAAGATGTCTGGCTCTAGGTCAGTGATCACATTATCGTGACTATCCTGGTCATGAAGATCTTTTTTGTACAGTTCTTCTGTGTATTCTTGCCACCTCTTCTTAATATCTTCTGCTACTGTTAGGTCCGTACCATTTCTGTCCTTTATTGAGTCCATCTTTGCATGAAGTGTTCCCTTGGAATCTCTAATTTTCTTGAAAAGATCTCTTGTTTTTCCTATTCTGCTGTTTTCCTCTATTTCTTTGCATTGATCACTGAGGAAGGCTTTCTTATCTCTCCTTGCTGTTCTTTGGAACTCTGCATTCAGATGCTTATATCTTTCCTTTTCTCCTTTACTTTTTGCTTCTCTTCTTTTCCCAGCTATTTGTAAGGCCTCCTCAGACAGCGATTTTGCTTTTTTGCATTTCTTTATCATGGGGATGGTTTTGGTGCCTGTCTCCTGTACAATGTCATGAACCTCCGTCCAGAGTTCATCAGGCACTCTATCTATCAGATCTAGTCCCTAAAATCTATTTGTCACTTCCACTGTATAAGGGATTTGATTTAGGTCGTATCTGAATGATCTAGTGGTTTTCCCTACTTTCTTCAATTTAAGTCTGAATTTGGCAATAAGGAGTTCATGATCTGAGCCACGTCAGCTCCTGGTCTTGTTTTTGCTGACTGTATACAGCTTCTCTATCTTTGGCTGCAAAGAATATAATCAATCTGATTTTGGTGTTGACCATCTGGTGATGTCCATGTGTAGAATCTTCTCTTGTGTTGCTGGAAGAGGGTGTTTGCTATGACCAGTGTGTTCTTTTGACAAAACTCTATTAGCCTTTGCCCTGCTTCATTCCGTGCTCCAAGGCCAAATTTGCCTGTTACTCCAGGTGTTTCTTGACTTCCTACTTTTGTATTCCAGTCCCCTATAATGAAAAAGACTTCTTTTTTGGGTGTTAGTTCTAAAAGGTCTTGTAGGTCTTCATAGAACTGTTCAACTTCGGCTTCTTCAGCGTTACTGGTTGGGGCATAGGCCTGGATTACTGTAATATTGAATGGTTTGCCTCGGAAACAAGCAGAAATCATTCTGTTGTTTTTAAGATTGCATTCAAGTACTGCATTTCGGACTCTTTTGTTGACCATGATGGCTATTCCATTTCTTCTAAGGGATTCCTGCCCACAGTAGTAGATATAATGGTCATCTGAGTTAAATTCACCCATTCCAGTCCATTTTAATTCACTGATTCCTAGAATGTCTATGTTCACTTTTGCCATCTCCTGTTTGACCACTTCCAAATTGCCCTGATTCATGGACCTAACATTCTAGGTTCCTATGCAATATTGCTCTTTACAGCACCGGACCTTGCTTCTATCACCGGTCACATCCACAGGGCAAAATGCTAGGATACTGAATGAGGAATTCCCCAGGTTGGTAGGTGCCCAGTATGCTACTGGAGATCAGTGGAGAAATAACTCTGGAAGGAATGAAGGGATGGAGCAAAAGCAAAAAAAAAAATGGTTAGTCATATAAAAATATGCATTTTATGCTTTTATGGATAAACATATTTTAAATTATTTAATGTTCAGAAAAATAATTCACCAGAATGGTTTTAACTGTGTATCCTTTTTGTTCTATGACTCATAAAATCTCTCAAATTTAATTGTTGGCAGTGTTCAGCTTGAATTTAGAGCTTAATCTAATAACCATGTCTGAACATATATACAACAGAGAATGTTTCGGAAGGAAATCTTACTACCTCCTTTTTCTGAAATAGATTAATTTGATGTGCATATCAGTCAATGGTATACTCTTTTTGTGTTGGTATTAAATTGCACTTAAATTTGTATAACTGATAATAATGAAAACAAAATATCATTATTATTGTGTTGGCTAAAAAGTTCATTTGGGTTGTTCTGTAACATCTTGTGGGAAAACCTGAACAAACTTCTTGGCCAACCCAATACTCATTTGAGGATATATTCCACTGCTTTATGCCCCAACTCCAACACTAAATCTTTTGTCTATCTTCAAGAATTTTAGACTTGGTATCATTTTTCATGAATTTGTACACACACAGTCCCTTTACTTTTTTTTTTAAAAAAGGACCCACTATTTCATACATTTTAGCAGAGTATTTTTAAGCATATATTCACTACTCTATTTCTAAAATTCCATTTTAAAATTATGTGGTTTTTTTCTCTTTAATTTATTTATTTTTTATTGGAGGCAAATTATTTTACAATATTATATTGGTTGGTTTTGCCACACGTTGACATGAATTCACCCCAGGTGTGCATGAGCTCCCCCCCCAAAAAAAAATAAAATAAAATTATGTTTTTAATCAACCTTACAAACATTCCTGAATAAGTCATATCTCAGCAATTTCAAAATTCTGCATGTAATCTTTCCTTCCCTATATAATCCTTGAATTGAACAATATCACCAGTATTTCCTTTTAACATTAAAATAAAAGATACTAATTTGTGAGGATATGAATCTAAACTTACTTTATTGATAGTGAAGTGAAGCTTTAAATTTTGCTCCCCACAGAATTCTTTATATTCAAACATTTTTTTGCATTACAGCCAAATAAATTTAGTTTTTCTGAATCTAAAATAACTTTTAATAAAATAGTTTTACACTCATGAGGTAATCTCCTGCATGAATTTTCAGGATAAATTTGAATAGACTTGCTGTTTTCTTCTAGTTTGGAACACGTTAATGTTTAAAGAGGAGCTACTCCACATTCAAGGTCAGGAGGGGCGGCCTTCAGGAGATACCCCTCGTCCAAGGTAAGGTATAGTGGCTGCACTTTGCTGGAGCAGCTGTGAAGAGATACTCCACGACCAAGGTAAGTGAAACCCGAATAAGACGGTAGGTATTGGGAGGGGGCATTAGAGGGCAGACACACTGAAATCATAATCACAGAAAACTAGTTGATCTGATCATATGGACCACAGCCCTGTCTAACTCAATGAAACTAAGCCATGCCGTGTGGGGCCACCCAAGACGGACAGGTCACGGTGGAGAGGTCAGACAGAATGTGGTCCACTGGAGAAGGGAATGGCAAACCACTTCAGTATACTTGCCTTGAGAACCCCATGAACAGTATCAAAAGGCAAAATGATAGGATACTGAATGAGGAATTCCCCAGGTTGGTAGGTGCCCAGTATGCTACTGGAGATCAGTGGAGAAATAACTCCAGAAAGAATAAAGGGATGGAGCCAAAGCAAAACAAATACCCAGTTGTGGATGTGACTGATGATAGAAGCAAGGTCCGATGCTGTAAAGAGCAATATTGCATAGGAACCTAGAATGTTAGGTCCATGAATCGAGGCAAATTGGAAGTGGTCAAACAGGAGATGGCAAGAATGAACATAGACATTCTAGGAGTCAGTGAACTAAAATGAACTGGAATGGGTGAATTTAACTCAGATGACCATTATATCTACTACTGTGGGCAGGAATCCCTTAGAAGAAATGGAATAGCCATCATGGTCAACAAAAGAGTCCGAAATGCAGTACTTGGATGCAATCTTAAAAACGACAGAATGATTTCTGTTCGTTTCCAAGGCAAACCATTCAATATTACAGTAATCCAAGTCTATGCCCCAATGAGTAATGCTGAAGAAGCCGAAGTTGAACAGTTCTATGAAGACCTACAAGACCTTTTAGAACTAACACCCAAAAAAGAAGTCGTTTTCATTATAGGGGACTGGAATGCAAAAGTAGGAAGTCAAGAAACACCTGGAGTAACAGGCAAATTTGGCCTTGGAGCACGGAATGAAGCAGGGCAAAGGCTAATAGAGTTTTGTCAAGAGAACACACTGGTCATAGCAAACACCCTCTTCCAGCAACACAAGAGAAGATTCTACACATGGACATCACCAGATGGTCAACACCAAAATCAGACTGATTATATTCTTTGCAGCCAAAGATAGAGAAGCTGTATACAGTCAGCAAAAACAAGACCAGGAGCTGACTGTGGCTCAGATCATGAACTCCTTATTGCCAAATTCAGACTTAAATTGAAGAAAGTAGGGAAAACCACTAGACCACTCATATATGACCTAAATCAAATCCCTTACGATTATACAGTGGAAGTAAGAAATAGATTTAAGGGACTAGATCTGATAGATAGAGTGCCTGATGAACTCTGGACGGAGGTTCGTGGCATTGTACAGGAGACAGGGACCAAGACCATCCCCATGGAAAAGAAATGCAAAAAGCAAAATGGCTGTCTGAGGAGGCCTTACAAATAGCTGGGAAAAGAAGAGAAGCGAAAAGCAAAGGAGAAAAGGAAAGATATAAGCATCTGAATGCAGAGTTCCAAAGAATAACAAGGAGAGATATGAAAGCCTTCCTCAGCGATCAATGCAAAGAAATAGAGGAAAAAAACAGAATAGGAAAAACAAGAGATCTTTTCAAGAAAATTAGAGATATCAAGGGAACATTTCATGCAAAGATGGGCTTTATAAAGGATAGAAATGGTATGGACCTAACAGAAGCAGAAGATATTAAGAAGAGGTGGCAAGAATACACAGAAGAACTGTAAAAAAAGTTCTACATGACCCAGATAATCACGATGGTGTGATCACTCACCTAGAGCCAGACATCCTGGAATGTGAAGTCAAGTGGGCCTTAGGAAGCATCTCTACGAACAAAGCCAGTGGAGGTGATGGATTTCCAGTTGAGCTATTTCACATCCTAAAAGATGATGCTGTGAAAGTGCTGCACTCAATATGCCAGCAAATTTGGAAAACTCAGCAGTTGACCACAGTACTGAAAAATGTCAGTTTTCATTCCAGTCCCAAAGAATGCTCAAACTACTGCACAATTGCACTTATCTCACATGCTAGTAAAGTCATGCTCAAAATTCTCCAAGCCAGGCTTCAGCAATACGTGGACCATGAAATTCCAGATGTTCGAACTGGTTTTAAAAAAGGCAGAGGAATCAGAGATCAAATTGTCAACATCTGCTGGATCATTGAAAAAGCAAGAGAGTTCCAGAAAAGCATTTATTTCTGCTTCACTGACTATGCCAAAGCCTTTGACTGTGTGGATGACAGCAAACTGTGGAAAATTCTGAAAGAGATGGGAATACCAGACCACCTGAGCTGCCTCTTGAGAAACCTGTATGCGAGTCAGGAAGCAACAATTAGAACTCAGCATGGAACAACAGACTGGTTCTAAATAGGAAAAGGAGTATGTTAAGGCTGTATATTGTCACCCTACTTATTTAACTTATATGCAGAGTACATCATGAGAAATGTTGGGCTGGAGGAAGCACAAGCTGGAATCAAGATTGCTGGGAGAAATACCAATAACCTCAGATATGCAGATGACACCACCCTTATGGCAGAAAGTGAAGAAGAACTAAAAAGCCTGTTGATGAAAGTGCAAGAGGAGAGTGAAAAAGTTGGCTTAAAGTTCAATGTTCAGAAAAGGAAGATCATGGCATCTGGTCCCATCACTTCTTGGGAAATAGATGTGGAGACAGTGGAAACAGTGTCAGACTTTATTTTGGGCTCCAAACTCACTGCAGATGGTGATTGCAGCCATGAAATTAAAAGATGCTTACTCCTTGGAAGGAAAGTTATGACCAACCTAGACAGCATTTAAAAAGCAGAGACATTACTTTGCCAACCAAGGTCTGTCTAGTCAAGGTTATGGCTTTTCCAGTGTCATGTATGGATGTGAGAGCTGGACTATAAAGAAAGCTGATTGCCGAGGAATTGATGCTTTTGAACTGTGGTGTTTGTGTGGGACACTTGAGAGTCCCTTGGACTGCAAGGAGATCCAACCAGTCCATGTAAAGGAGATCTGTCCTGGGTGTTCATTAGAAGGACTGATGTAGAAGCTGAAACTACAATACTTTGACCACTTGATGCAAAGAGCTGACTCATTTGAAAAGACCCTGATGCTGGGAAAGATTGAGGGCAGGACAAGGAGGTGATGACAGAGGATGAGATTGTTGGGTGGTATCACGGACTCAATGGACATGTGTTTGGGTGTACTCCGGGAGTTGGTGATGGACAGGGAGGCCTGGTGTGCTGCGATTCATGGGATTGCAAAGAGTAGGACATGACTGAGCGACTGAACTTAACTGATAGGCCCTTCCTTTATCAAAAATTCTCAGAGCATCATATAACAACATCAAAACTGCCATATACCTCATTATTCCTAACAGTAGATTATTTCCATTTTCAAATTCCTATATAACCCATTGGTACTTTCCAAACTCCTGCTTGTATTAATTTTGTCAGCTGCACCGCTTAAAACAGTTAATAGTGCATATTAAAAATGATGTAAAAATGTTTTAGAGAAGGAAGCAATAGTGTTTCTTAAACAAACAAATGAAAAAATCAACCCAGGATTCATGATACAGCAGAGAATAGAATTTAAATGTCTATCAGATGTAAAATGTATAATGAAGAAAATCACAGAGGAATATGTATTTGGGTTTATTTGAAGAAATTATACAATGAGAAAGCTAGCCCTGTAAGTAGAGGTTTTTATTTATTTTTTTTACTAAATAGCTTAAAATGTATATTTGAAGTAAAGCTAGATAGAAATGTTTTCAAATTTTAATTTTAAATTTGTCAAGTATCAATCATGACAAAGACCTTGGTAAAATATTTTAATAAATTCATTATCTAACATTATTTACATGTGTATCTCATTTAATTTTTATGTTAAAAATGAATAATTTATAGAGGAGATGCACAATAGTTGAAATAGAGAAAATAATTTGTAGTTAACTATTTGGGGTAAAGTAGTAAAATTCAGTATCTCAAGTTATGTTTTTAAAACTTTCATTTTATTTGTCTATTGTTTGCCTGCACTGGGTCTTTGTTTCTGTATGTGGGCTTTCTCTAATTGCAGCAAGCAGGGGTCACTCTTCTTTTGGCACACAGGCTTCTCATTATGGTGGCTTATTTTATTACGGAGCACAAACTCTTGGTGTGTAGGCATCAGTAATCGTGGCAAAAGGGTTCAGTAATTGCAGCTCATGGGCTCTAGAATGTGGGCTCAGTAGCTCCGGAACACAGGTTTGGTTGCTCCACAGCATGTGGAAGCTTCCTGGACCAAAGATTGAGCTCATGTCCCCTACATTGGTAGGTGGACTCCTAGTTGCTGTTCCACCTAGGAAGTCCTCAAGAAATTTTTTAATAAGGATCTTGCTAATTTTTGTTGAAATAGTTAACTTAAGTCATTATACTCCAGAAGAACAATTTGGACTTATCACAAATAAATTAATAAAGAGTTAATGGTGCTAATGGTAAAGAACCCTCCCGCCAATGCAGGAGATGTAAGAGATGCAGGTTTGATTATTGGATTGGGAAGGTCCCCTGGAGGAGCGCACAGCAACCCACTCCAGTGTTCTTGCCTTGAGAATCCCATGACAGAAGGAGCCTGATGGGCTACAGTCCATATGGTCACAAAGAATCAGACACAACTGAAGTGACTTAGCAGGCACACATACACACTCTGCATATAAGTTAAAAAAGGTGACAATATACAGCCTTGATGTAAGAGTGAAGGCTAGTGGGAATAATGCCTAGATTTATCTTTAATATGTATTAACTTGTATGTTGTTGTTTGTTTTTCATCACTAAGTTTTGTCTGACTCTTTTGCAAATCCATGGACTGTAGCCCACCATGTTCCTTTGTCCATGGTATCTCTTAGGCAAGAATACTAGAGTGGGTTAGCATCTCCTTCTCTAGGGACTCTTCCCAACCCAGGAATTGAACACACATCTTCTGCATTGCAGGCAGATCCCTTACTGCTGTCACTAAGGAAGCTCACAATGAGAAATACAGTACTAAAAAAATAGATAACTCATGGGAACCTACTGTAAAGCACAGAGAACTCTACTCAGTGCTCTGTGGTGACCTAAATGGGAAGGAAATTCGAGATAACTCATGGGAACCTACTGTAAAGCACAGAGAACTCTACTCAGTGCTCTGTGGTGACCTAAATGGGAAGGAAATTAAAAAAAGAAGGGATACATGTATATGCATAGCAGATTCACTTTTCTGTGCAGCAGAGACTAACACATTATAAAGCAAGTATACTCCAATAAAAATTAATAAAAAAAGATGAATGGGGAATAAGAATACATTGCTTAGAAATAATTGATTTAAAGTCAACAATGTCTCTACAACAAAAAATGCATAATTTTTTTTTGACATAGATAGATGTCTATGGTTTTTGAAGACAGATCAAAATAGATAACACTTTCACTTTAATAACTTTTTTCTTATACTTCAAATTTGTACTTAATGGCTTTCTCCTCCTGGACAGAAGGAACACCTGGATATTCTGGGAGAAGTTTATAATTTTTCAAATCATTTTCTAGAAAAAAATGCATCACTTTCAAATTCTTGCATGATTTTTGCCACAAATTATCTAAGATGGCCTGGCTTGTTCATGGCTTCCTTATACAGAACTGCTTCCTGCTATTCAAACCGTGTCTAGTTTATTTGTTAATGATGGTTGCTTGATAACTTCTAAGGCATCATCCAGACTTTTGGCAAGAAAATGAGCTCCCTATGGAGGTTTCTTGAGTTCTCTATTGAAATTATATTAATTCTGCCTTTTAAAGATTGATTCTTCTCTGGAATGTTGAACCACATCTTCCTACCCATCATCACCAAATTTTCTTTAACTTCTACTGAAGAGGAATGCTTGAATTCATACCTGAGCAAGAGCTAAGGCAAGTCCCTGTTCTTGCTGATGCCCCATGCTTTGGGACAGAGTGATGATGCAGTTTAGCAGACGAACAAGCTTTATCTTTAAAATTTGTTAACTTGTATATAGAAGGCATTAAATCAATTAAAATGTTAGATTTTCTAAATCTGATTTAAGCCATTAATTATTATTTTCTTTCCACTTAGTTTGAAATTTTAAAAATAATGACTCTTTAGATAAAAACCTTTGGTGTTTGCTACTTACAAAAAGTGTTGTTCAAATTTCCATCAAAAATGTTCTTTATCTTCCTGCCTCAGTTCAGTTCAGTTCAGTCGCTCAGTCGTGTCCGACTCTCCGCGACCCCATGAATCACAGCACGCCAGGCCTCCCTGTCCATCACCAACTCCCGGAGTACACTCAAACTCATGTCCACAGAGTTGGTGATGCCATCCAGCCATCTCATTCTCTGTCGTCCCCTTCTCCTCCCACCCCCAACCTTTCCCAGCATCAGAGTCTTTTCCAGTGAGTCAACTCGTCTCATGAGGTGGCCAAAGTATTGCAGTTTCAGCTTTAGCATCAGTCCCTCCAATGAACATCCAGGATTGATCTCCTTTAGAATGGACTGGTTGGATCTCCTTGCAGTATAAGGGACTCTCAAGAGTCTTCTCCAACACCCCAGTTCAAAAGCATTGATTCTTCAGTGATCAGCTTTCTTCACAGTCCAACTCTCACATCCATACATGACCACGGGAAAAACCATTGCCTTGACTAGACGGACTGCCTACATATAAATAAATGTGTGTGTGTGTGTGTGTGTGTGTGTGTGTATTTGAAGCTTAGAATGAATTCCTTTTACTTTTTTTTGAAATTGGGATTGTATTTGTATTTGCCTACACCAAATGATAGTCTGGGTAAATATGAAAAAAGAGGTCGAATTAATGGAAGAAACCTCTAAAATTCTTATTTTTAGGGGAAAAGGTGAACAAAATTCATACTACTAATACAGATAATTTAATAGTCTAATTTCAAACTAGATGATTCTTCTTACTGGTTGCATGTTTATTATAAAGTACTTAAAGTACTAAAAATTAATTTTTCCCTTTGAGACTTTTAAAGTCATCTCTGTCAATATCAAGATAACTTAAAAAGTCTCAAAGGAAAAAAGGCTCCAAAATCACTGCAGATGGTGACTGCAGCCATGAAATTAAAGACGGTTGCTCCTTGGAAGAAAATCTATGATAAACCTAGATAGCATATTAAAAAGCAGAGACATTACTTTGTCGACAAAGGTCCATATAGTCAAAGCTACGGTTCTTCCAGTAGTCATGTATGGATGTGATAGGTGGACTATAAAGAAAGCTTAGAGCTGAAGAATTGATGATTTTGAATTGTGGTGTTAGAGAAGACTCTTGAGAGTCCCTTAGACTGAAAGATCAAACCAGTCAATCCTAAAGGAAATCAACCCTGAATATTCATTGGAAGGACTGATACTGAACCTGAAGCTCCAATACTTTGTTATCTAAAGAACTATGCTTACTTTATTTTGGTCTAAGTTATTGAGAGCTTATTATTTTCTCATTTATAAACTTATGAGGAAAGCCCACCACATTGCTTGGCACATAGTAGACATTAAATAAATGCTTAACTCCTTTTTAAGAAGTGGATTAAAAGCATTGAGATATGAGTTTGCTTAATTAGAATGCATTTCAGAAAAGGGGAAAAATAAGCTAAGTTAGCAACTCTTTGGTTTGGCATTGTGAATGCTCTTGGAACCCTGGTGTGGAGACTTGGATTATTTGACTCTTCCAAAAATCTAGGTAAGAAATGAAGCACCAAAGACCTAGATTAAAATTGGGCAATAAAAATCAACTGATACTTAATGGTAGACAGAAATCATCCCAAGATGACCATGCATGCATGGCTATATGTACTTTACAACATAGATTTTTACAAAAGTTTAAAAAATATTTCTTTATTTTTCTTACTGCAGATGATTGTGGCAATGAGCAACTATCATTTCCTTCTCCACTTCTTTCAGCTCATATGGAAAAACAAATTACTTGGTATATAAATAGAGGTTATCAGCAGTAATGCTAATTGATGGTATAGCTGCCAAATACCAAGTTATATTCTGACAAAGAATATGACTAATGTTACTCAATAACATTTCATCAATGACAGATCAGAAAATTACCAACAGTCAGTATTTTCTTTGGATCAGTAATGCAACTTAAAAGTTGTAGTTAGTATAATTAAAGGCCAGTAACCAGATAAAAAGTCTTAGTTTGTAATTTTTTTTTTTTTACTAAGAAAGGCTATGTATTAAGTGATGTTTGAGTCCAGTCCAAAGTATGGGGAAAAAACTCAACAATATGATTAAAAACTTTCAATGAGTATTTAATGAGTACCTACCCAGTGCCCAAAAAGGACACTCTAGGAGATATAATGGTAGAGGATATAAAATCTCTATTCCCCATGAATTTATAGTATGATTGAGTAAAGAAAATGAACAGATTTAAAACAAAAAGCTAAAGCTCAATGGCTGAAAAATGAAGTGTTAAAAGATGTTTAAGGATAAGCAGAACTATGTGAGCTGGAATTATCAGAAATAACATTGCATGGAAGGTAAATTTCAAGAAGATGTGCAAACGGAAGGCATTTCAGGGGTCCATTTCACCCTACAAGCTGTGTTTCTAAATAAGCATATAAAAATTTAGTTAATGAAACACATAAAAAGGCAGTTATGTATCCAACAATGGTTTAAGACACAAAAGTTTAATGCAGTGAAAAATTATTTAGGAAGTCACACACTTTGTGGCCATTAACTTACGTGGCAACTGATCTAATTGTTAATTATGAAATTGTCAAAGCAAACTTGAGCAATAGGACTCAGAAGTAGGAATAAAGAGCCAAAGATGGAGTCAAGTGTAAAATACAATGATAGATTTTGAAAGATACAGGAAAATTATTCATCTTAGGTGCTAAGAGTGGTAAGTAGTTAACAATATCAAGGCACCTTGAGCAAGATACGAAATAATATTGGATCAGCAAACAGTAAGTCATTGGTATTATTTCACAAAAGGAAACAAAGACCAGAATGAGTGAAATTTGAAAAGAGAGTTTAGAACTTTCTGGAAACATTCAAGTAGCTTCAAGAATCATATTCTTTCAACAACAAAGATGACCATTGCAGATATCTTTGTTTTGGTGACCATTTTGGTATAATATAATAGAGAAAAAACTCTTAAGAGTCCCTTGGACAACAAGGAGATCAAGCCAGTCAATCCTAAAGGAAATCAACACTGAATATTCACTGGAAGGACTGATGCTGAAGCTGAAGTTCCAATACTTTGGCAACATGATGTGAAGAGCTGACTCGTTGGAAAAGACTCTAATGCTGGGAAAGATTGAGGGCAGGAGGAGAAGGGGGCAAGAGATGGTTGAAGGGCATCACTGACTCAATGGACATGAGTTTGAGCAAACTCCAGGAAATGGTGAAGGACAGGGAAGCCTGGATTGCTATAGCCCATGGGGTTGGAAAGAGCTGGACATGACTGAGAGACTGAACAGCAATAGAGAAATATACCTTCAAAATAAGATTTTGTTTCTCTCATGAAAAAGTAGAGTGCTAAATGTGAACACAGTAAACTGTCCCTTCAGCACTGCATAGGATAACAATGCAGATTCTAATGCTGTTCTTTCATACCATTAAGTAGTATGATGGAAGACTAATCCACTTTTGAGACTAGAACAGCTCGTTAAGGTCAAAAAGAACTTAGGATATCCGAGGTTTGTCTTGCTCTGAAATCTATATAGGCAGCAAAGTATCATTCCTCCTTGCTAATCTCTGTTCAGTTTGTTCTTGGTGTTCATCACTAACTCAAATACACACACTTGAAAAGTTAGGAAAGAAACAGAAAAAAATATAAGATATTTAAAGGAACACTAAACCTTAATGTCTGTAAAATACATAAAGCTATGTAATGGCCAAGAATAAATATTAGAATTGAAGTCAGTCTATCTTCTTCCTTCCAGGAAGCTAGTTAAAACATCATCATGAGCATATCTCTGGAAACAGGTGCCTGCATTTGCCACCTTAGTAAGTTGTGAGACCTCAAGCTAAATTAATTACATAACTTTTTGTGCTTTAGTTTTCTCATCTTTAGACTATTAAAGGTCCCTATCTCTTAGAGTTGTTGTGACGGCTAACTGATTTACGTTTTCAGATAAGTTACTGGAGCAAACTGAAAGTTGAAAGTATTTGCCATTCTACTTATCTGTTTATTTTTATTGAGTGCAAGTTTCCCAAATGATTTTGCAAAGTTGTGATTTTATTTCTGAGAGTTGTTAGTACACAACTGTGTTAAATTTATTTGGGGCTGTGATGTGCTTGGTATGGCAACCCACTCCAGTATTCTTGCCTGGAGAATCCCATGGACAGAGGAGCCTGGCAGTCTACAGTCCATAGGGTCGCAAAGTGCTGGTCATGACTGAAGTGACTTAGCACATGTGCTTGTTTCACATATTGCTATCTTTCAGTGTTTGCATTGCATGGCTGTGCTGTCTCATCTGCAACTAAAAGCGTGTGCATTACATCATCATGTAATAGAAGGCCAGTGGGGTCGCGGAGAGTCGGACACGACTGAGCGACTGAACTGAACTGAACTGAACTGAGAGTATTTTTTACTGAATTTTAATGTCTTGCCCTAGCAAGATTCAATTCAGTTCAGTTCAGTTATCTCAAAATGTAGTCCACTAGTCACCTGCTGCACATATAGTGTGCTTATTAACTGTAAGTACTCCTGGGTTCTCCCACAGGACCACCAAATCATGACTTATTGCAGTTGGATACAGGAAAATAAATTGCTTTTAAAAACTAGTACTGTATTTTATACTATATTTAAGTTGAACAAATGTGACTAAAATTTGAGAACCACTGATTATTTGGTATACTCTTACGGTTGATCTCAACTTTTTTGGTCATGTTTTCTTTCATATATTATCTTTCTACATTTTCTCTCTTTGGAGTAAAGTTTACAGATAGAAAGAAAGCAGTGTTTTACTTAACTAAACAATAATTCTTCTATATATTCCTCATCATAAAATTAGTAGTTTGTTCTAAATTGCCAGCTACATTAGCCTGGCTGACATTTTTCTGAGTTAAACAGTATAACATGCCCAAAAGAACATAAGTCGAATAGCAACTAGTCTGCTAAAAGATATAGTACAAAGCAATGCAAGCCACTAGCTTGCTAGAACTTATCAAGTACCTATTATGTTATCAAGCACAGTACTAAGCATATTACATACATTATACTATTTAATTGTCATTACATTCTTAAAGAGTGAGAACTAATAGTTACAGATGAGGACACTGAGATTTATAGATTTGAAGCAACCTTCCTAGAATCACTCACAAAGAATATGTTTGGAATGCAAAATAAGCTGTATGATTTCTAATAAAGATCTTGATACAATGTGCATTAGAAGGAGTGAGAAAGTATATAAAAAAGCCAGTTAATTATGAAAGGATTAAATGAGTGACTCAAGAAGAAAAAGAAAATCCAACCCTTTTTAATAGGCAGGTTGTGGAAGCTTTTAGAAAATATACAAACATTGATCCCTTCACTTGGGAAGATCAGTCCCTGCCAGGACAATATTTTATGAGCCACTGTGACCCTGATATTAGGTGGAAACTCCAAAAGTTACAATTAAAGCCATAAACCCCCTTGCCCCAACTCATAGAGGTGACATTTGGGATATTTAGTAATTGAGATCAAGCTAAGGAGGAAGAGAGAATCCAATATGAGGCCAGGGCTCATGCAAAACTGATAGCTGTTGCTGTCAGCCATGCCTTGTGACTTCAGGACAACCAAGAGAGCCCAGGAAGTTCAACTATCCATCTATACCAACAAGGGTGAATGCTTCAAATTCAAGTCAACTGGCCACTGGGCCCGAGAATGCCAGTAAGAGCCCCCCTGGACCAGCTCTGCCTGCAAACAAACATATCATTGGAAGACAGACTGCCCTTGGTCCCAGAGGGAAAGAGGGGCTCCTGCTCCTGATATGGCCATGCTGGATGACTGAGACTGCCCGGGAATTCTGATGGCTCCCCCAGTGGGAGGTCTATCTTCATCCAGGAGTCCCACATAGTCCTTGACATGGTAGGTACAAGATTGATTTTTAATTGATATGGAGCCTTACTCTGTCTTGATTTCTCAAATTTTGTCTTTCCTCCAAAAACTGTACTGTGACTGGTGCCAATGGAAAGCCTCACACCTGTTACTATACTGGGTCTCTCACTTGACAGTTTGAACAGTGGTTGATTTCACCTGCCTTTTTAATAATAGTTGTGCATGACTGTACTACCTCCCTTCCAGAAAGAGACCTTCTGGGCTCCCTTGGGTCCATACTATGGTTACGAGGCCCCAAACAACTCTTTATCTTGACTCTGACCAAGACAGAATAGTTATCAGAGCAAGGTCCTATTTCCAGCCATATTCTGCAAGCAGTGAACCCTTCAGTATATGATAAAGAAATCCCATAAGGGGCCTTAAAGTCCAATCTGTAAGAATTAGCCTTAGGCCAGAAGCCATCTATCCTAAGAAGAGACAATATCCCATAAAGCGGAAAACAATCTCTCATAGATAAATTCTTATCTTGGTACCCTGCCAGTTTCTGTGCAATATCCCTATTTTGCCTGTCATTAAGCCAAACGGGGAAATAGGAACGTATAAGACTTTAGAGTAGTAGCTGATACAATGGTCCCTATACATCCCCTTGTGGCCAGTCCTTATATATTAGCCTAAGTCCCTGAGGACAATGAATGGTTTACTATACTCCACCTCAAGGATGCCTCTTTTTGTATCCCAGTTCACCCCTCATTGCAATATCTGTTTGCCTTCAAGTGAATTAACCCCAACTCAGGCCAAATGCAACAGCATATCTGGATAGTATTGCCTAGGGACAGTTCATACTTGTTTCTTCTGCTTCAGTTGTGTCCGACTGTTTGTGACCCTATGGACTGTAACCCATCAGGGTCCTCTGCCCATGGGATTCTCCAGGCAAGAATAGTGGAATGGGTTTCCATGCTCTCCTCCAGAGGATTTTCCCAATCCAGAGATCAAACCCATGTCTCATTTTATTTCCTGAACTGGCAGGTGGGTTCTTTATCACTAGTACCAGCTGGGAAGCACCTTGGGCTTCCTTGGTGGCTCAGACAGTAAAGAATCTGCCTGCTATGCAGAAGACCCGGGTTCAATCCCTGGGTTGGGAAGATCCCCTGGAGAAGGGAGTGACTACCAACTCCAGTATTCTTGCCCGGAGAATTCCATGGACAGAGGAGCCTGGTGAGTTATGGGCTTCCCTGATAGGCCAGATGGCAAAAAATTGGCTAGCAATGTGGGAGCCCCAGGTTCAATCCCTGGATTGGGAAGATCCCCCAGAGAAGGAAATAGCAACCCACTCCAGTATTCTTGCCTGGAGAATTCCATGGACAGAAGAGTTTGGGGGGCTACAGTCCAAGGGGTCGGACATGACTGAATGACTAACACTTTCACTTTCACATTTCATGCTTGTTTACCCAGGCCCTAGGAAAAGAACTGAAGGAAATAAATCTAAAAAAGAGGCAATTCTACAGTATGTAGATGATATATTTATATGTAGCCCCTCCATGGAGGTCTCATTCAAAATACCATTGCAGTCCTTAATTTCCTTGGGGCCCAGGGTTACAGAGTCTTTCAGACAAACACACAAATCTCAAATGCCCAAATCATAAAGTGACAAGTTAATGATCTGAGATCTATAATACACCCTGAAAGTGGACAGTTATCTCCATATAAAAAACAAACTATATTAGGTCTAAGCACTCAAAAAACAAAGAAACATATTTGTATCTTTTGGGGCATGGCAGGATTTTCTAGAATTTGGACTCCAGAATTTGGGCTAATAAATAAACTTCTATATGAAGCCACTAAAGGCCCAGATACAGAACCATTATTTATTTTGGAATTGAGAACAGGAAAAGCTTTCAAAGATATCAGGCAAACCCTCACCACAGCCCCTGCTCTGGGTCTCTACAGCTTGAAAAAGCCATTCATCTTGTATGTGGCTGAAAAGCAGGGGGCAATTCTGGGAATCCTTATACAGAAGCTAGGGGAAGTTCCCCATTCTATAGACTGTTTTTCCAAACAACTAGTTTCTGTGGGGTTCGATCCCTGGGTCGGGAAGATCCCCTGGAGAAGGAAATGGTAACACACTCCAGTATTCTTGCCTGGAGAATTCCATGGACGGAGAAGCCTGATAGGCTACAGTCCACAGGGTCGCAAAGAGTCGGACACGACTGAGCGACTGAACGGAACGGACGGAACGGAACGGAGGTTTATCTGGCTCCCTCTGAATGGTAGCTGCCACTGCTTTATTAGTGGAAGAAGCTAACAAGCTTAACTTCCACCAGTCACTAGAAGTCCAGACCCTCATCAAGTATAAAGGAGTCTAGAGAATGTACAAATATAACAATGCATATGGCCCTTAGGGTGGTTGGCAAACATCTACATGAGTCTGGTGAAACATTCAAGAATGTTTACTTATAAAAAAAAATAAACTGTTAGGGAAAACATTAAATTTATATAAAGATTTCATAGAAAAATCTTAATTTTAATAAGAATGAGGTTGTCACTCTAAATTAATATTTTGTATCAGTTTTTTTTTAACTATAATGACTTCATGAAATGCCTGATTAAAAACGGAAAGTGTTGGGAAAACACCAAATAGTAATTTGTCATCCAAACCAGGACATATTTAAGAGTAGAAGGCGGGGTGCTATTTAATTATACTGGGGCAATGATTGTAAATCGAGGCTGTTGACTCTAATGGGAAATATGATTGCCTTAACATGGCCCCACCCACTCTCCACCTGGCTATGTAAAAGGTTTAGGAAATCAGTATCTCAGGGAACATGTGAAATTCACTGGAAGTTCTTAATTGTGGAGCCCAGATCTTGTGCTAAAATAGGAAAATTGTGTAAAAGTCAACAAATAATGGGGAGGCTTCAAGAAGAGTGCAGACAGGCATATACATCACTGCCCCAGCTTATCCGTACATTTTCCCAACACTGAAATACTCAATCGCTCTCTGAGGAACCCCTCAGCTGATAAGCTTTACCTCCATGCACACAGAATTTTCAATTACCTTTTTAGTGTCCCACACTTAAATACCTTAAATGGCAAGACAATAATTTCCACACATTTGTAGAGAGATTTTCATGTAAAACACAAAGAACAAAGCAAGCTTTCTGAGAATATTAGAGAAAGTGAAATGTTAAAGGAAACAGAAACAACGCAGGCAGTAAAAGAAAACCACTATATATATATATAATACCCTCAGAAAAATAAGATAACACTGTAAACCTGAAAAAAAGAGCATGATACCTAAAAAAAGGAAATTTAAGGGAGAAAGGGGATATGTGGAAACAAGCAAAAACCTTGTTAAAACTGTGAGAGCAGACATGAGAGAACTGAAGCTAGATAATGAGATAAAGAAAACAATGGAATCAGCCTATGAGAGGAGCGCTGGGAGATCTCAGGGAAGCAGCTGTTTGCAGGTCTGGAGGACAGAAGTGTGTTTGGAACTTCGAAAGAAATGCCATCTCCCTCTCCTTGCTATCCCTGGGAATTGGTTCCAGAACCTCTTTTGCATACCAAAATCCACAGATGCTCAAGTTCTTTATATAAAATGGAATAGTATTTGCATACAATATTAATATATCCTCCCCTATACGTCAAATTATCTCTATATCATTTATAATGACGGATACAATGCAAATATTATGTAAATAGTTATAAATACAATGTAAATGCTTTGTAAATAGTTGCTTGTGTGCTGCAAATTCAAGTTTTGTTTTTTTATTTCTGAAAATGTTTTTCAAATATTGTTGATCTGCCATAATAAGTCATAAAGGGTTTCCCGGTGGCTCAGTGGTAGAGTCCTCTTGCTAATGCAGGAGACACGGGTTTGATCTCTGGATCAGGAAGATCCCTTGGAGAAGGAAATGGCTACACACCCCAGTATTCTTGCCTGGGAAATCCATGGACAGAAGAGCCTGGCTGGCTACAACTAGTGTGTGATCATAGACAAATCACTTTTTTTCCTGCATGAAAGTTATATTTTATTGCCATGTTAAAAAATTGTGTGAATTTGTCACTGACAGAGAAAGTGAGAACAAGGGTGGGAGAGATAGAAGGCAAAATAAGGCAAAAGCCTGTTCCATATGCAATAGGGTTTAGTCAATGTGCTAAATTTTGCCAATATTAAAAATGTAAACAAAACTTGAAAATGCTGATATGAAACAGCATTAAAATAAAATTATGCATAGTACAGTATCACATGTCTTTTATTAGGCAAATATAGAATGTTTATAAAATAATCAAAAGGGGTAAAATTCATATTTCATATATGATTGGCAATGGTTGTCCCACTATTAGATGATTTTTTATATAAGGAAAAATTAAAAATTAATAAACTATGCAAAGTTGCCATATTTATACTTTTAAGTAGTAAAAATTATAATGCAAATTAGGACATACAATAATCTTACAATATTATACAAGGCGATGAAAATAAAAATAGAACATAAAATTTGTGCTTTATAAAAAGTGCATTTTGCATTTTCTGATGCAAATATAGCACAATAGGGATTGTTACACTATTAATGCCAGTTTGTTTCCATGCTTTTATATTGTCCATTTATCACAGATTTGCAATTATAATGCTGCTAAAAAGAATTGTGCTATACCAAAAAAATATATAAGGCAGAAAGTGTGGGCAACAGGGATATAAAGAATAGAAATGATAGATAGGGTGCTGGTTTGGGCAGAGTAGTTGTGGTATATCATACAATATTTGTGAATTTTTCAAGCCCAAAGTATTTTCTACATGCCAACTAAAATTTGTCACTTGTCATCTGCCTCTGCAAGGATTAGGTCAATAGCCACAGTAGTTGCTGACCTTCAATGCACCCTGACAGGAGTTCAGGGAGATCAGGAATGAAGCAGTCTGTGTTCCTGGAAAAACTGGCAAAACAGGCTTTCAGATAGATATTTTTGTGAAACTTTATGAACTCAATTTCTTATTTCTCCTCATATCTAAAAAAGCTCTAAAATCATTAACAGAGAATATGCTCCTCGTGACTAGCAGCAACCTTCTGTCAAAATCTGTTCTTGATTGCATGTATCCCTTTTCACTAATATCACATCTATACTGCTTCCGCCTCTACCTCTTCAGAGCAGCTCTTAGAGCAGCACTTTGAGAGACTGTTTCCTGGGCTATAGTTCTCATTTGGCCCCAAATAAAACTTAACTCACTACTCTCACGTTGTGCTTTTTTGGTTTCAATTGACATGTACATTCTGTGATTTCATATCAATGCCTTTTTTCAAGTTTGGCAGACATCAGGGAAAATTTAATAATTCCATATACTTCACATATCAGAAATATAAGATGTCAATACACTGCTGCTGCTGCTGCTAAGTCACTTCAGTCGTGTCCGACTCTGTGTGACCCCATAGACGGAAGCCCACCAGGTTCCCCTGTCCCTGGGATTCTCCAGGCAAGAACACTGGAGTGGGTTGCCATTTCCTTCTCCAATGTGTGAAAGTGAAAAGTGAAAGTGAAGTCGCTCAGTCGTGTCCGACCCCCAGCGACCCCATGGACTGCAGCCCACCAGGCTCCTCCATCCATGGGATTCTCCAGGCAAGAGTACTGGAGTGGCTTGCCATACACTAGCTACTTCTTAATGTTGTATCTGATGATATGTTTATTTCAAGGATATGTGTGTGTGTGTATCTTTAATATATATCTGGAGAAGAGAAATATATACCAATAGATATAAGTAAATGCACATATATCCTATTCATTGCACAAAACACGGGGATTCTGGGTTAGGAACAGCAGCACTCAGAACAGTGGGAAATACTTTTACCTTGGACATTATCACTACTATAACTTAGGCAAATTCTTTATGATTTCCTTATTTGGAAAAGGAAGATGCTATCATTTCTATCTCAGAGTCACTGTAATGATTAGTTTTCATACTAGAAAAAGAATGTCTTTTACTTGATCTGGTAAATAATAGGGATTATACATATTAATTCTTTTTTTTTTAACATCTTCTGAAGTAATAAAATTTTAAGAGGAGTTGTGTGTTTCTTATCATTCGAGAGCCAGACTTAAATCACTGCTGAATGTGAAATAAATGTTTTACCTTGGAACTTCCAGAAGCCTTTAGTGTAACTACTCAGGTTCATGCTTTGCTTGTGGTTTTCTCATAATTATTTATATTTTGCTTTCTTGTTTTAACAATGTGTATTCAGCTTTAGCTATGAATGAGAAAGATCTAGTCATCTCTGAAAACCTTGGTGTTAGTTTCCTAAGGCAGCCATAAACAAGTACCACAAACTGGGTGGCTTAAGATGATAGAAGTGTATTGTATGTGCCTGTGCCCAAATTTATCTTTTCATATAAGGTAACTAGTCATTGGACTTAGAACTTAACCTGATTCAGGATGACCTCATCTTAACTTGAATATAGCTACAAAGGCACCATGTAGGCAAATAAGGTCACATTCACAGGTACCTTGTGTTAGCATACCTTTGTTTTTTCTGCTGTTTAGTCACCCAGTCGTGTCCAGTTCTTTGCAACCCCATGGACTGCAGCACACCAGGTGTCCCTGTCCCTCACCATCTCCAGGAGTTTGCCCAAGTTCCTGTTCTTTGCATTGGTAATGCTGTCCAGTCATGTCATCCTCTGATGCCTTCTTCTCCTTCTAACCTCAATCTTTCCCGGCATCAGGGACTTTTCCAATGAGTTGTCTGTTTGCATCAGATGCTTCAGCATCGATCCTTCCAGTGAATATTCAGGGTTTATCTCCCTTAAAATTGACTGGTTTGATCTTCTTGCTTTCCAAGGGACTTCCAGGAGTCTTCTCCAGCACTACAGTTCAAGGCATTCTTTGGCATTCTGCCTTCTTTATAGTCCTGGGGAAGGCAATGACAACCCACTCCAGTACTCTTGCCTGGAAAATCCCATGGACGGAGAAGCCTGGTAGGCTGCAGTCCATGGGGTCTCTATGAGTCGGACACGACTGAGCGACTTCACTTTCACGCATTGGAGAAGGAAATGGCAGCCCACTCCAGTGTTCTTGCCTGGAGAATCCCAGGGATGGGGAAGCCTGGTGGGCTGCTGTCTATGGGGTCACACAGAGTCGGACATGACTGAAGCGACTTGGCAGCAGCAGCAGCTTCATTATGGTCCAGCTCTCACAACCCTACGTAACCACTGGGAAGACCACAGCCTTGACTATATGGACCTTTGTCAGCAGGGTAATGTCTCTGCTTTTCAACGCACCGTCTAGATTTGTCATTGCTTTCCTGACAAGAAGCAATTGTCTTCTGATTTCATGGCTGCAATCACTGCCCACAGTGATCTTGGAGCCCAAGAAGAGGAAATCTGTCACTACTTCCACCTTTTCCCCTGCTATTTGCCATGCAGTAATGGGGCCGGATGCCATGATCTTAGTTTTTTTTTTAATTTGGTCTTAAGCCAGCTCTTTACTCTCCTCCTTCACCCTCATCAAGAGGCTCTTTAGTTCCTCTTCATTTTCTGCCATTAGAGTGGTATCATCTGCATATCTGAGGTTGTTAATATTTCTTCCGCCTATCTTGATTCCAGGTTTTAACTCATCCAGCCCAGCATTTCTCACAATGTACTCAGCATACAAGTTAAACAAGCAGGGTGACAGCAGACAGCCCTGTCCGTACTCCTTCCTCAGTCCTGAACCAATCAGTTGTTCCAAACAGAGTTCTAGCTCTTGCTTCTTGACCTGCATATGGGTTTCTCAGGAGACAGGAAGATGGTCTTGTATTCCCATCTCTCTAAGAGCTTTCCACAGTTTGTCATGATCCACACAGTCAAAGGCTTTAGCATAGTCGATGTAAGAGAGACAGATGCTTTTTTGAAATTTCCTTGCCTTCTCTATAATCCAACCAATGCTGGCAATTTGATCTCTAGTTCCTCTTTCTTTTCTAAACCCAGCTTGGACATCTGGAAGTTCTTGGTTCTCATAACACTGAAGCCTACCATGCAAGATTTTAAGCATTACCTTACTAGCATGAGAAGAGAGTGCAATTGTCCAAAGTTTTTAGTACATTCTTTGGTACTAGCCTTCTTAGGAATTGGGATGAGGATTGACCTTTTCCAGTCTTGTAGCCACTTCTGGGTCTTCCAAATTTACTGACATAAAGAATGCAAAACCTTGATGGCATCATCCTTTAGGGATTTAATAGTTCTGCTGGAATTTCACTGCATCCATTAGATTTTATTAGCTTCTTAAGAATCACTTGCCTTCATACTCCAGAATGTCTGGCTCTGGATGACTAACCACACCATCATAGTAATCCAGTTCAATAAGATACTTTTTGTATAGGTCTTCCATGTATTCTTTCCACCTCTTCTTGATCTTTTCAGCATCTATTGGGTCTCTACCAATTTTATCCTTTATTGTGCCCGCCTTTGGGCAAAGTGCTCCCTTGATGCTTCCAATTATCCTGAAGAGATTGCTAGTCTTTCCCCTTTTGTTATTGTCTTCCATTATTAAGCATTGTTCATTGAAGATCTTCTTGTCTCTTCTAGCTATTTTTTGGAACTCTGCATTTAATCGGATGTACCTTTCCCTCTTTCCCTTGCTTTTCGCTTCTGATCATTCTTCTGCTATTTGTAAAGCCTCCTCAGCTAACCATTTTCCCTTCTAGCTTTTCTTTTTCTTTGGGATGGTTTTGTTCACCGCCTCCTGTACTATGTTACAGACCTCTGTTCATAGTTCTTCAGGCACACTGTTAGCTAGATCTAGTTCCTTAAATCTATTCATTATCTCTATTACAAATTGTTACAAGATTTGATTTAAGTCATACCTGGCTGGCCTATTGTTTTTCCCAGTTTTATTTAGTTTAAGTCTGAATTTTGCTATGAGAAGCATACCTTTACAGATAAACAATTTTACCCGCATTTTATACCAAGCATACTAGCCACACAGAGATATAATCAACTTCAAGCTCTTTATTTTACTTTAATTGATATGTTTTTCTAACTTCCAGCAAAGAAAGTAAAAGAAAAGTTTTTGTGAAGCTTCAACAGAAATATAATAAATCAAACATCACTGTCATCTAAACATGAGTTTTAAAGGAGGTTTTTGTTTTCTTTATACTGAATATTGCCTAATTTTCATGAGTATGTTTTCGATTTTGCCAATTAATTTATGTAAATTTAACAATTTATGAACAAGTATTGAAGGATCAATTTTGGCTTCTCCCCACTTTACAGAAAAGAAATATGGAGAAAACATTTAACATATTTTAAAGAACACTAAATTATAAATCTACTTCCTTACTCATGATGAAAAGTAAGCTAGCCGCTAAGGTCAGAATATAAGGTTTACTTTGGAAACTTCCACTAATATCTTTTTATCTGAAAACCCAATTCATGAGTCATGCTAATATTCCTTTGAGGCAGAATGAAAATGTTTATCACAGCTATAAGTGGTTCAGGCCAAAATGACGTGTATACCACAAAATAAATTCAAGGGACCGTAATAAAAATCTCTGTGTAACGTATCTTAAAAGCGCAAACGCTTCCTATTTTGAATGTTACTCAGAAGATAATCCCTTACTAATCTGAAAAAATTAGCCTCAAATTAACTAACTCATTTCTCTTTATATCTGTTTTATTTAGTTCTTCAAAGAAAGAAATATATATACCTATGCATACATTCTTCCTGATTTTTTTAAAATTCTGTGTCAAACAACATCTAATTTTTTGCTTCAAAAAGACCTAGCATTTTTGTTTCTTATATGTAAAAACACTAAATATCTAATTATCAAATTGAGATATTTCAGTATTGATATATTTAGTTGCTCTTTCCTGAGTGTTCACATTGAATATTTCTATATCTCATAATATTGTTCTTAAAGCTTGCTCTCAACCCTCATTTTGCTTTGAATTCCAGGCACAAGTTAGGATTTCCACAAGAACATTTTATGTTCCTTAAACAGGCACTGTGACCTATTTGACTTTGTGTCAATAGACTGGCACATAGTAGATGGCTGGTAAATGATTTTTGACTGAAGGAATGACACTGCTATGGTAATAATAGAATAATTGCCTGTAGCTACAAAACACCCTCTTAACTCTTTGAGTTTAGAGATGGGATGTGCAGAGTGTATCTTCTTACACATCTACAGACTTGTTCAGAAATGCCTTTGGCATGACTTTTAAACTCAGAGGCACCTAGAATGGCTCATAATTTAAATAAAATATATTTCTGTTTCAATCAGGATCCAGGCAGGAGACAAATGGTGCATTCAAATGAGATGACTGGAGAGAATTTAAGGAAGATAACATTTAGAGAGGCTTGGGCAGAGGTAAGAGAATGATACAAGGTTTTGTGGCTGAGGTTGGGGAGAGGGCAGATATCACCTCTGGGCCTCAATGGGTAAAAGAAGGAGCAGTGGCAGAAACCTGAGGAAGCTTCCCAGCAAGGAACACGTACGATCTGAGTCCACAATGGGAGAGTCAGAGAGCCTGGCAAATAAACACCCACCTTCCCACTCCCTTACTTCTGGGTCTTTTGTTGGGACCTTTACAGGCCAGACATAGCTGGAAGCCAGAGGACATGCAGTCTATAGATGGTCACAAAATACAGTGGAAGGGGTAGGGGGAAGCAACTATGAAGGGACAGATTGTCAATACATAGTAGAGTTTCTTTCTTTCTTTCTTTTTTTTTATTTGATGTATAGCCTAAGCAAAAAGATGTCAAGGAAAACTTTTTATACTTCTCTAGAGGATATTTTTTTAGTGAACTTAGTTAAGGTCTAGGGAAAACTTAGGTGTTTTCTAGGCCAGAACATATAAAGTTAGTATTTTCGAGAATTGATCCATTCAATATATATGTAGAGTGCGTTTGGCCTTGAAGTACAAAATGAAGCAGGGCAAAGGTTAACAGAGCTTTGCCAAGATAATGTGCTGGTCATAGCTAACACTGTCTTCCAACAACACGAGACAACTATATACATGGACATCACCAGATGGTCAATACTGAAATCAGATTGATTATATTCTTTATAGCCAAAAATGGATAAGCTCTATACAGTCAGCAAGAACAAGACCAGGACCTGACTGTGCCTTCAATCATGAACTCCTTATGGTAAAATTCAGACTTAAATTGAAGAAAGTAGGGAAAACCACTAGACCATTCAGGTATGACCTAAATCAAATCCCTTATGATTATACAGTGGAACTGACAAATATTCAATGGATTAGATCTGACAGAGTGCCTGCAAAATCATGAATGGAAGTTCATAACATTGAACAGGAGGTGATGATCAAAACCATGTCCAAGAAAAAGAAATGCAAAAAGGCAAAATGATTGTCTGAGGAGGCCTTACAAATAGCTGAGAAAAGAAAAGAAGTGAAAGGCAAGAGAAAAAGAAAGGTATATCCATCTGAATGCAGAATTCCAGAGAATAGCAAGGAGAGAGAGACAAGAAAGACTTTTTAAGTGAACAATGCAAAAAAAAAAAAAGAGAGAGAGAGAGAAACAATAGGATGGGAAAGACTAGAGATCTCTTCAAGAAAATTAGAGATACCAAGGGAACATTTTATGCAAAGATGGGAACAATAAAGGACAGAAATATTATGGACCTAACAAGCAGAAAATATTAAGACGTAGAGAGAATACAGAGAAGAACTACACAAAAAAGATCTTAATACCCAGATGACCACGATGTCGTGATCAATCACCTGGAGTCAGACATCCAGGAGTGCAAAGTCAAGTGGGCCTTAGGAAGCATCACTACAGACAAGCTAGTGGAGACGATGGAATTCCAGCTGAGCTATTTCAAATCCTAATAGATGATGCTGTGAAAGTGCTGCACTCAATGCCAGTGAATTTGGAAAACTCAGCAGTGGTCATAGGACTGAAAAAGGTCAGTTTTCATTCTAATCCCAAAGAAAGGCAATGCCAAAGTATGTTCAAAATATGGCACAATGGCACTCATTTCACATGCTAGCAAGGTAATGCTCAAAATTCTTCAAGTTAGGCTTCAACAGTATTTGAACCAAGAACTTCCAGATGTGCAAACTGGATTTAGAAAAGGCAGAGGAAACAGAGATCAAATTGCGAACATCTGTTGGATCATAGAAAAAGCTACAAAATCCAGAAAAACATCTGCTTTATTGACTATTCCAAAGCCTTTGACTGTGTGGATCACAACAAACTGTGGAAAATTCTTAAAGAGGTGGGAACACCAAACTACCTTACCTGCCTACTGAGAAACCTACATGCAGGTCAAAAAGCAATAGTTAGAAACGGGCATGGAACTACGGACTGGTTCCAAACTGGGGAAGGACTAAGCCAAGCCTGTATACGGTCACCCTGCTTATTTAATTTATATGCAGAGTGCATCATGTGAAACGCCAGACTAGATGAAGCACGAGCTGGAATCAAGATTGCGGGGGGAAACACCAGTAACCTCAGCTATGTGGATGACACTGCCATTACAGCAGAAAGTGAAGAGGAATTAAAGAGCCTCTTGATGAAGGTGAAAGAGAAGAGTGAAACAGCTGGCTTAAAACTCAACGTTCAGAAAACGAAGATCATGACATCCAGTCCCATCACTTTGTGGCAAATAGATGGGGAAACAATGGAAACAGTAACAGACTATTTTCTTGGGCTCCAAAATCACTGAAGATTATGACTGCAGCCATGAAATTAAAAGATACTTGCTCCTTAGAAGAAAAAGAATGACAAACCAGCAGTGTATTGAAAAGCAGAGCCATCACTTTGCCTACAAAGGCCTGTATTGTCAAAGCTATTGTTTTTCCAGTAGTCATGTATGGGCATGAGGGCTAGACAATATAAAAGGCTGAGCACTAAAGAATTGACGCCTTTAAACTGTGATGCTGGAGAAGACTCTTGAGAGTTCCTTTGACTGTAAGGAGATCAAGCCAGTCAATCCTAAAGGAAATCAATCCTGAATATTCATTGGAAGGACTGGTCCTGAAGCTGAAACTCCAGTACTTTGGCCACCTAATGGGGCCACCTAATGCTGACTCACTGGAAAAGACCCTGATGCTGGGAAAGATGGAAGGCAGAAGGAGTAGGGGACAATAGAGAATGAGATAGTTGGATGGCATTACCGACTCAATGGACATGGGTTTGAGCATGCTCCAAGGGTTGGTAAAGGATAAGGAAGGCTGGCATGCTGCAGTCCATGGGGTTACAAAGAGTTGGATACCGCTGAGTGACTGAACAACTGCATCAAGAGTCTGTGACCTAAGTGCTGTGCTAGTGGTAAAAAGTCAGACAAGACAGGCCCCTGCTCCACAGAGTTCACTTTTTAGAGACTTTGGACAATAATAATTAGAAAGATAAACAGGGAAACTAAAAACATCACAAAGCAAATAAACAAGGAAATAATATGAATAATTGAGCCACTTTAGTAAAACCACAGGGAAACCTCTCAGAGAACCTGAAGGAAAAACAGAACTGAGTGCAGTGTTTTCTAGCCCTGGATTTCTATAAACAATCAACCACTTGTGAATATTAGTTAGTGGATCCAAAATGACATTATCTTTGTTTACAAATGATTGCAACTGGTCAGAGTACATCACACATATTAAATAGGAAATTGTTGTTTTGTGAAACTGCTTTTAGTTACCTAAGTGCATGTCTGTGTGTGGGCTGGGTCTTCAATTAAATGTTCTCCCGTGTGGATTACAAGCTAATGCTGCAGAGCCTGTGACCCAGGCTGTCACCAGCCTCCACCCTCCAATGCCCTTCCATTGTACCCTTTGGAACACGTGGTTGATTAGTAGCCAACCCCTCTTTTTCAGTAGCTTCTTTTCTGAACATTTTTTTTTTTTTCCTAAATGAAACTGGCCATTTGTTACTGATGCTGCACTCCAGGCAGAACTCAAGAGTGGAGAATTTATTTGTGTTTTCCCTCCACTTACCTCAGGGCTCAGAAAAGAGGAAGGTGTGCATCTTATTTGCCTCCTATATGCTGCTTCCAAACTGCCTCCATCCTTCCCTTTCAAATGCACAGATCTTTTGAAGTTTATGCCAACAAGCTTTATCAACTGCACCCTCCTCAGAGTATCACCAGCCAATCTCCAGCCACTCCCCTTTCATTCAGGTTGACTGGAGTCTTAGCTCCCTTTCTTCTTCCCCACATTTACTGTGGGGTAGTCCTTGCTGATTCAGTATTTACTTAGATAATCTGTCTGATCCCTTGGCTTCTCAATTGTTTGGCCTCACTTGCATTTTCTTTTCTATAACTTTATCTCATTTATCAAGACCCACAGTTTTAACTTGACATTTATAACTTTCAAAAGCTCAAACTCTGCCAGGATTTCTATTTCAATTCCTAGACTCCTACCCATTTAACTTACTTATTCTAGTTCTCCTACTCCAGTGACTCTTTGTCCTTCTTGAGACTTTTACTTCTTTACTTCTTTTTCTTATGTCAATCATATCCCTCTAATTCTCATTGCTATGGTTACACAGCTTAGATGACATGGTCAATAATTAAAATTACCTAATTGAGAAAACCCATGACTATCATGCATCTCTCTCCTTCATTCAATTCATGTGTGGAAAAGCTTCACCTCTGGTAAATCCCAGCTATTCCTCTATGAATACTTGAACAAATAAATGTTACTGGAAAAAACATAGCTGACCTCACCTTATATTCATGACCATAGATCTCAAGGGAGGGCTGAACTTTGATCAGGAATCATACATTCTATCCTGGAATGTTTGTTTTCCTATTCTCTGAAATAATTATTTCACACTACCTTCTTTTCCTCAAGCTCCAACACTCCACCTTCTTTCTTACTCTTAGCTAATGCCCTCAAGAAGAAAACAGGATAAGGCAGGAACACCTACACCTTCATAGCCCCAAATCTATGATTTTCATCATTTTGCTAGTATTGATAGCAGCATCCCGTGCTTATTTCCCCACCATAATTGTTGAGGTACCTCTACTCAACAAAGGTCTCTTCACTGACTCCCTTGTCTCATCCCCTATCAATGTCTTAAGATCCTCACTCCTGCAACTATCTCCCCTCCCTTATGCATCATCTGTTTCACTATCTTTACTGTTCAATGGGTTCATTCTCATCAATACAGTCATATTGTGGGAATTTACTACTTAAGTCTCTCCTACCTATTTCTGGTCTCCTTAACAACAGAACTTTGAAAAAGTTGTGTCAATTCAACTCCTCCAGTAAATCATTTCCTTTTCTCTCCTCAACTTGCTCCAGTGGGGCCTCTGTCTTCATCACTGTCCTGACACTGATACTGTTACTAAATCAGTCTTCAACATTTCAAAACTTAGTTTAACGCATGTTCTCATCTTACTCAACTTCCCTGACTATTCAACATAGAGAAATACTCCCTCCTTCTTGAAACCCTTTCTTCTCTTGGCTTCCGAAATATCACACTTTAGTGTTTTCATTCTAGAACACTGGCAACCTTTCTCAGTTTTCTTTGAAGACTTTTCTCCTTGTCTTAATTTATAACTGGCTAGGCTTTTGCTTCTATGTATATATATATATTTAGGTGATATCTTCCAGCTCAGGACTTTAAATACTATGTATATGATGATTAACACTCAGTTTATATCTTTACTGCAGGCTGTTCTCTGGGACCGCAGACTCAGTTTTCTAATTGCTCTAATTGGCCTATCCACCTGGATGTCTCATAGACATCTCAAATTCGGAGTAGTCAAAACAGAACTCTTAATTCACCTCCACTAAACTCCAGATCTGTTTTTTTCACAGTTGTATGCATCTCAGAAAAATTGCATCTTCAATTACTTAAATATTTCATCTAAAAGCCAAGGAATTATTCTTGCTTTCTCTTTTTTCTTCATCTTTTATCTCTGTTAGCAAGCTTTTTTTTTTTTTAATTTCCCTATCCCTTCTTTCTTACATCTACATTAGTATTAATCTGGTGAGAAGAATTTTCATTTTCTTTAACTTGAGCTATTTTAGGTTATCTGTGACCTGATTTCCTTGCTTCCCTTTTTCCTTACTAGAATCCACTTTGCAAGTTACAGCAATATTTTTTAGAACTTAAGTCAGCATATTATTGGCCTACTTACTATGCTTTAATGGTTTATGATTGAATTTAAAATAGAATACCAAATCCTTAACCTGGCACAAAGATCCTACCTCATCTGGTCCCTGTTTCTTCTCTATCTCACTCTTAATCTTCTTGACTTCAGTCTTTAAGCTCCAATCACTCTGACCTTCTTTCTGTGCCTTTATGTGCTAAATTTACTCCCTCCTGTATTCTCAGCTTCAGAAGTTCCTCCCCACAGTTTCATGAGTTTTTCTTGTCACTAAATCTTAGTTTAGATGAAACTTCCTTATAGACATCTTCTCTGAACCCCTAATCCAAATTAATCCCTCAAACATTTTTTTTTTCCCACATTCCCTTGATTTACTGCACTGAAGCCTTAATCACTGTCTGATGTCTTCTTGTTTGTCGATTATTTTTGCATTAGGCTTTGGTTTCATGAAAGCAGGGCCTGCATTTTATTCTTTACCCTCTTGCTCTCTGAATTTCATGATGCTTCCTATATCATAATTCTGTAATACATTTTGTTGTATGAATAAATGAATCAGGGTTTTCTCTGTTTCCAGACTGGTCCATGTTCTCTTCATGGTTTCATGTTTTTCTTTGTTTCTCTTCTCCACATAGCAGATCTAGTAGAGAAACTCATAAAGTTTAGATTTAATAACTTAAAATATCTCTTTCTAGCTCTCTCTCTGAGCCAGATTCTAGTGGAAGGGATGCTTATGTATTCAGCTTGGATCAGGCAGCTCTCTGGTCTAATGAGTTGCAATCAGGCGTGCATAGGTATAAACATGGAGTATAAATATAGCTGCTGGAGGACCAAGTACTATGGATGAGACGTGTCAGCGGAGAGAGCTGTGAATAAAGGATTCGTTATACATAGGGTAGACATACTCCGAATGTCTTTGTGACCCAAGCAAAGTTTCTTTATGGCTCATGTCTCCATTCCTGTTGTGTCATCTGTCTCGCATGCCTCTGTTGGACACAACTACTCCTTTTCCAACTATATCTCTACAGCTTTGCCGGACCTCGATGACTGAGAGCTCACATTCTCACTGGGTCTTGTTTCTGTTAGTTGATCCAATATCTGGACTGCCTCTGAAGCTTACACCCAAACCACAAGACTAATGGCTTCTCTATAGAATTTTATTAACATGTCTATCTTCCCAACTGAATATATTGCTTCTAAGGCTATGGATGATGTCATAAATTTTGCATATTCATGGCTGAGCAGAGTGGAAGTCCCTAATTAATATTAATTTTTCACATGTGGCAGAGCAAGTAGGCAGGTAGAAAATTAATTACATATAAGTGTGGTAGTAGTGAATGGAACAGTACGATCAATGAAGAAGAATAAGAGAGGTCTAGGAAAAGGAAGTTTTTGATTTATGTCTGCAAAGCTTTAGTTTCCATCACACTGGAACAGAGGCTGCATGAGTGAGGTAGGAAAAGAATAAGCTGGATTTAGTGACAGAAGGAAGGGGCATGTAGGAGACATGACAATCTTTTGCTGCCTAGCAATTGTCTCTTAACATCTACCCTAAACATTTTAGAAAAAATACCAGAAGTGAGGTTGATCTATAAAATGTGTACAAAATCAGTAATATAAATTGAAAATCATAAGCCATTGTTTTATTTTTTCTTCATTGGTGCAAATTGTTCTAAATTATCATGGTATATATGCAACACACTCTCATATTTGCTGAAGGTGAGTTTTCTCTACTGACAGGGGACAAACTGCTGAAAACAGTTGAATATCTTTGAAATATATACTAGAATATACAAGAAGATATGTTAATTAAAGTAAATAATATAATAAATGAAAAATAAAAAGCAAAGAAAAATGAAAAAGTATGTCTCTCATGAATGTCAGATCCACAAGGTCCAGCATTTTATTAGCACTGACACTGTGTTCAAGAAAACTCTGATCAGACCACACAGTTTTGAATTTAGCTGTGACATTTTCTATTGTGAATTTGGATAGTTTATTTAACCTCACTAAGCTGCTCATCTGTAAAATTAATTTTTGAGAGGATTAATTGAGAAAAATTTATGTAAAGGCTGTATTTGTCAAATTTGGGAGGTTGTAATAAACTCAGTTAAATTAGCCTAATTAAAAAAGAAAAGACTATATCGACTCATGTTACTGGGAAGTCTAAGCAGAGTTAGAACAAGAGACTTGAAAAATATTCCCTAAGCTTGTCTGTGGACTAAATCTCAGGCAGTCTCTTTCTGTGTGGGTGAAAAGAGGGATGCTAGCAGACCTCAACTTGTATTCTTATATCTCATACTCCAAAGGGAGTTAGTAGCTCAGTCGTGGCAGACTTTTTGTGATCCTATGGACTATTGCTCACCGGGCTACTATGTCCATGGAATTCTCCAGGCAAGAATACTGGAGTAGGTAGCCTTTCCCTTCTTCAGGGGATCTTCCCTACCCAGGGATCAAACCTGTACTCTTGTATTGTAGGCAGATTTTTTACCATCTGAGCCACCAGGGAAGCCCAAAGGAAGTTGAGATTTTTTTTTCTATTCATTTTTAGAAAGACTCTGATTAACTTTGGTCTCATGACTCATCATATGTGTCCTCAGCTGTTCAGTCATGTCTGATTCTTTGCAAACTTATGGACTGTAGCCCGCCAGGCTCTTCTGTCATGGGAGTCTCCAGGCAAGAATATCAGAGTGAATTACCATTCCCTTCTCCAGGGGATCTTCCCAAGCCAGGGATTGAACCTGGATCTCCTGAATCACAGGCAGACTTTTAAAGCATCTGAGTCACCAGGGAAGCCCCAGGAATGGAGAACAATGGGTTAAATAATCTTCAGGGATGGGTGGCACACAATTGTCAGTCTCACCAGGAAAATATAGAGGGAGAAAGGATGGTTTCCTGAAGGAAGAGATAAAGATAGACAAAAGCATAATGTTCACCATATAACAAATTGCCTTATCTATGAGAGACAGGGCTTGTAAGGAAAGATGTACATCAAGTAAGGAGAAAATGTTACCATTCTTCCTCTGTCTCCTGTTTCCCTCTTTCTCTTCTCTTTTCTTCTCTGTAACTACTCTCCAAAGTTTTCTCTTGGGTTATTTTAGTCAAACTGCTTTTAACTGAAAAATCACTTTACTTCTGTATCTCTCTATGGAAAATTTTGATAAATGAAATCCTGATTGAATCTTTATAGTGACTCTAGTTTTGGAGTAGGATGGTGTGGCAAATCTCTGTGGGGCATTATCATCCTTTTTTCTGGCAAAATGAAATTGAGTTACAGAAGCCAAATGAGTCAAGTTTAATAAATATAATTCCTTCTCACAATAGTCATAGTGTTAACCTTTATGAATATCCCTATTTAAATGCAGCAGCTAGATGGGAAATCATAACAATTTATTGCTTTAAAATATTTAGAAATTATTGTCTCTAAAAGGCAATATTAAGCAAAGTAGAGGCAGAGATTTTCTTCATTTCTGACTGATCTCAGCAAATGCTGTCTTGAACTTGGCATCTTGAGATTGACCTAACTGAAAGAATATTATTTGAGAACTCTATAAACTGAGCAGTAATCTTTCCTTTGAGTGGTCTTAAACCTATAATTTCAAATCTTTGTAATATGGGGATATGTGATAACATAAGCTTTTTGTTTGCAATGTACTTTTCAAAACAGTCTTCTCAATAATTAATAATAAACTTTAGCTTGTTAAGTGTCACAAAAGCCTTTGGAAGAAATGTTCTTTTTTTTTTTTTTTTTCTTGTTTTCCATCTTCTATGAAGTTTACATTTCCCCTCAAAGGTGAAGTACATTGTTTTCCATTGTTTGTGGATATTTTCTGGATGCAATACTAGTAAAATAAATCTTTTAATAATATATTAGATATGGAATTATATCTGCTGAATAATCAGTGAGGACTTTTTTCAGATAGTTAAAGATAAAATACTGGTAGCTAATAAACAGAAGAAATGCTAATCTTATATTTCTGTGTGTGGCTGAATGGGGTTAGGTTTGGTAACAGTACAAATATGTTTGTATAAAACCAAGGGAGTATGTTGATCCCTTCCTCTGCACTTTCTCCTTAACAAGGCAATTACTAGCAGGCACAGGGAAATGCCCCCAAACTGCGGCCATGCCAGTAAGAAGAATATATTACATGCTTTATTATTACTATTATTATTTTTGGAAATTCTTACCCATTGTCTACATACAGCTAAGAAACCAACAAAGAACAGGATCACCTCACTTTCTATGTAGACCATATTCACAAAACCATATCTGTCAGTATTTCTCCAGATAAAGCTACCTTGGGACAAAGTCATGAGATTCAATCTTTTAATACAGGGATGTTATCAGTTTCAAATATAACACAAAGATAAATGAAAATTTCTGAAATTTTAAAAGCCTATGATACAGACAATGATAAAGGAGCAATTTTGATAAATCAGAAATACACTTGCCTGGGAGATATGAGATAGGCAAGCCTATCTACCACCTCTTTACCCTGCAACTGGTCAAGGCATGTACCTTAGGATAGTCTTTATCTGCAAAATAAAGTGCTGATTGTCATGATCTGCAAATCTACTCTGGCTCCTACATGGACTTGAAAGTACCGTTAGGCAAATGATTTGACCTATTCACTGCTTCTTCATTTGTTAAAATAATAACTGCTTTGAGTTCCCCACATAATTATTGTACAATTAAATGGGATTATGAGTAGGAAAGCACTTTACAAAATACAAATCCATTCAAATATGTTATCATTATTATTAAAGAGGAGTAAAACAGGAAATTATTCAAAAGAGCTGGATATTGTATCATACTGCCTAAGAAATATTTCACTTCAGTTCAGTTCAGTCGCTCAGTCGTGTCCGACTCTTTGTGACCCCATGAATCACAGCACACCAGGCCTCCCTGTCCATCACCAACTCCCGGAGTTCACTCAAACTCATGTCCATTGAGTTGGTGATGCCATCCAGCCATCTCATTCTCTGTCGTCCCCTTCTCCTCCTGCCCCCAATCCCTCCTAGCATCAGACTCTTTTCCAGTGAGTCAACTTGTCGCATGAGGTGGCCAAAGTATTGGAGTTTCAGCTTTAGCATCAGTCCTTCCAATGAATACCCAGGATTGATCTCCTTTAGAACTGACTGGTTGGATCTCCTTGCAGTCCAAGGGACTCTCTGGGAGTCTTCATTTGGACATTCATATATGGAGAATCAGCAATATTTTGTCATAAGGCTTTACCCATTCACTCTTCAATTTATTCACAGTATTTCTAACTTTCTATTCAGTCTACCACTTATCCCTCCAGTCTTTCTCCAGTTAAGTGATGAATAATTAACCATTTACTTTCTTTTTTGTCACTTTATTTTTTTAATTGAAGGATAATTGCTTTACAGGATTTTGTGGTTTTCTGTCAAACATCAACAAGAATCAGCCATAAGTATACCCATATCCCTTCCCTCCTGAACCTCTCTCCCATCTCCTTCCCCATTCCACCCTTCTAGATTGTCACAGAGCCTCTGTTTGAATTCCCTGAGTCATACAGCAAATTCCTATTGGCAATCTCTTTTACATATGGTATTATAAGTTTCCATGTTACTCTCTCCATACATCTCACCCTCTCCCTCTTCCTCTCCCACCATGACCATAGGTCTTTTTTCTATGTCTGTTTCTCCCTTGTTGACCTGAAAATAAATTCATGAGTACCGTCTTTCTAGATTCCATAAATATGCATCAGTATATGATATATATTTTTTCTTTCTGACTTAGTTCATTCTGTATAATAGGCTCTAGGTTTGTCCACCTCATTAAAACTGACTCAAATTCACTCCTTTTTATGGCTGAATAGTGTTCCATCATATGCATGTATCACAGCTTCTTTATCCATTCATCTGTCAATGAACAAGTAGGTTGCTTCCATTTTCTAGCTGTTGTAAATAGTGCTGCAGTGAACACTGTGGTACATGTGTCTTTTTCAGTTTTGGTTTCCTCAGGGTATATGCCTAGTAGTGGGATTGCTGGGTCATATGGTGGTTTCCTTCTTGGTTTTTTTAAGGAAACTCCATACCATCTTCCATAGTGGGTATCAATTTACATTCCCACCAGCAATGCAGGAGGGTTCCCTTTTCTTCACACCCTCTCCAGCATTTACTGTTTGCAGACACTTTGGATGGCAGCCATTCTTATCAGTGTGAGATGATACCTCATTGTGGTTTTGATTTGCATTTCTCTAATAATGAGTGATGTTGAGCTTCTTTCCATGTGTTTATTAGCCATCTGTATGTCTTCTTTGGAGAAATATGTTTTTTAGGTCTTTTTTCCCATTTTTTGATTGGGCTGTTTGTTTTTCTGATATTGAGTTGTATGAGCTGTTTTTATATTTTGTAAATTAATTCTTTGTTGGTTGTTTCATTTACTATTATTTTCTCCCATTCTAAGGGTTACTTTTCATCTTGTTTGTAGCTTCCTTTGCTGTGTGAAAGCCTCTAAGTTTAACTAGGTTGCACTTGTTTATTTGTGTTTTTATTTCCATTATTCTAAGAGATGGGTCATAGAAGATCTTGCTTTGATTTATGTCATCAAGTGTTCGGCCTATGCTTTCCTCTAAGAGTTTTATAATTTCTGGTCTTACTTTTGGGTCTTTAACTCATTTTGAGTTTATCTTTGTGTATGGTGTTAGGAAGTGTTCTAATTTCATTCTTTTGCACATAACTGTCCAGTTTCTGCAGTACCACTTATTGAAGAGACTGTCTTTGCCCCAGTGTATATTCGTGCCTCCTCTGTCAAAAATAAGGTACCCAAAGCTGCATGGGTTTATCTCTGGGTACTCTATCTTGTTCCATTGGTTTATATTTCTGTTTTTTTTGCCAGTACCATACTGACTTGATGACTATAGCTTTGTAGTATAGTCTGAAGTCAAGAAGGTTGATTCTTCCAGCTCCATTCTTTCTCAAGACTGTTTTGGCTAATTGGGGTCTTGTGTGTTTCCATATGGATTGTGAAGTTTTTTGTTCTAGTTGTTTGAAAAATGCCATTAGTAAATTAATAGGGGTTTGCACTGAATCTGTAGATTGCATTTGGTAGTTAGTCATTTTTACAATATTGATTCTTCTACCCAAGAACATGGAATATCTCTCCCTCTGTTTATGTCATCTTTGATTTCTTTCATCAGTGTCTTATAATTTTCCATATACAGGTCATTTGTCTCCTTAGCTGAGTTTATTCCTAGATATTTTATTCTTCTTGTTGAGATGGTAAACGGGATTGATTCCTTAATTTCTCTTTCTGATTTTTCATTGTTAGTATATAGGAATGCAAGTGATTTCTGTATATTGACCTTGTATCCTGTGACTTTGCCGAATTCACTGATTAGCTCTGTTTCTGATGGTTTCCTTTGGGTTTTCTATGTATAGTATCATGTCATCTGCAAACAGTGAGAGTTTTACTTCTTTTCTGATCTGGATTCTTTTATTTCTTTTTCTTCTCTAATTGCCATAGCTAGGACTTCCAAAACTATGCTGAATAATAGTGGTGAGAGTAGACACCCTTGTCTTATTCCTGATCTTAGAGGGAATGCTTTTAGTTTTTCACTATTGAGAATAATATTTGCTGTGGGTTTATCATATATGGCTTTTTCTATGTTGAGGTAGGTCCCTTCTATGCCCATTTTGTGAAGTACTTTTTCATAAATTGGTGCTGAACTTTGTAAATGAGGATTTTTGCATCTATGTTCATCAGTGACACTAGCCTGTAATTTTCTTTTTTGTGTGTGTTGTCTTTGCCTGGTTGTGGTATCAAGGTGATTGCGGCCTCATAGAATGAATTTGAAAGTGTCCCTTCCTCTGTAGTTTTTTTGAAGAGTTTCATAAAAATAGGCATTAGCTCTTCTCTAAATGTTTGATAAAATTCCCCTCTGAAGCCATATGGCCCTGGGCTTTTGTTTTTTGGGAGATTTTTGATCACAGTTTCGATTCCAGTGTTTGTAATTGGCTTATTCATAATTTCTATTTATTACTGGTAAATTTCTTGGGAGGTTGAACTAGAAATCTGTCCATTTTCTCTAGACTGATCAATTTAATTAGCATATAGTTGCTCATAATATTCTCATATGATCTTTGTATTTCTGAGTTGTCTATTGTAACCTCTCAGTTTTCATTTCTAATTTTTGTTATTTTGATTTTTTTCTTTTTTTTCTTGATTAATGTGGCTAGTGGTTTGTCAATTTCATCTTCTCAAAGAACCAGTTTATAGTTTTTATTAATCTTTGCTATGATTTCCTTCATTTTTTTTTCACTTATTTCTGCTCTTATCTATATGATTTCTTTCTTTCTGCTGACTTTGGGGTTTTTTTTTTTTTATGTTCTTTTTCCAGGTGCTTTAGATGTAGTGTTAGGTTGTCTATTTGATGTTTTTCTTGTTTCTAGAGGTAGGATTGTATTGCTATAAACTTACCTCTTAGAACTGCTTTTGGTGAATCCCATAGATTTTGGGATTGTTTTCATTGTCATTTGTTTCTAGGAATCTTTTGATTTTCCTTATTTCTTCAGTAACTGCTACATTATTTAGTAATGCATTGTTTAATCTCCATGAGTTTGTGCTTTTTGCGTTTTTTTTTCTTTCTCCCCTGTAGTTGATATCTAGTCTCATAGCATTATGGTCAGAGAAGATACTTGATATGATTTCAATTTTCTTAAATTTACTGAGGCTTGATTTGTGACCCAAGACGTGGTCTATCCTGGAGAATGTTCCATGTGCACTTGAAAAGAGAGTGTATTCTTCTGTATTTGGATGGAAAGTCCTGAAGATATAAATTAGGTTCATAACATCTAATGCTTCATTAAGATTTGCATTTCCTTATTGAGTCTCTGTATTGATGATCTGTCCATAGGTGTAAGTGGGATGTTAACGTCCCCTACTATTATTGTTATTGATGATTTCCCCTCTAATTTCTGTTAGCTTTTGCTTTATGTACTGTGGTGCTCCTAAGTTGGGTGCATAGATACTTACAATTGTTTTGTCTTCTTCTTTGATTGATCCCTTGATCATTATGTAGTGTCTCTCTTTGGCTTTTATAATATATTTTTTTTATTTTAAAATGTATCTTTTTCTGAAATAAAGATTGCCACTCTGGCTTTCTTTTGGTTTCCATTTGCAAGGAATATCTTTTTCCTTCCTTTCATTTTCAGTCTGTATGTGTCTCTAGGTCTGAAATGGGTCTCTTGTAGGCCTACATATGGGTCTTGTTTTTGTATCTGTTCAGTCAGTCTGTATCTTTTGGTTGGTGCATTTAATATGTTTACATTTAAGGTACTTATTGATATACATGGTCCTATTGGGATTTTTGTGATTGTTTTGGATTTTCTTTTGTAGATCTCTCCTTTCTCTTGTGTTTACTGGCTATGTAAATCCCTTTACTACTGTTTAAAGCTGGTTTGGTGGTGTTAAATTCTCTTAACTTTTGCTTGTCTGTAAAGCTTTTGATTTCTCCATCAATTTTGAATGAGCTCTTTGCTGGGTAGAGTAATCTTGCTTGTAGATTTTTTCCTTTTAGAACTTTAAATATATCCTTCTGCCTTCTGGCCTGCAGAGTTTCTGCTAAAAGATCCACGTTAATCATATTGATTTTCCCTTATATGTTACTTGTTGCTTTTTCCTTGCTGCTTTAGTAATCTTTATGTTTAATCTCTGTTAGCTTGATTAATATGTGTCTCTATGTGTTTCTCCTTGGATTTATCCTGTAAGAGACTCTGCTTCCTAGACTTGATTGACTATTTCCTTTCCCATGTTGGGGAAGTTTGCAACTATAATTTCTTCAAAAATTTTTCTCAGTGCCTTTCTTTTTTTTCCCCCTGTTCCTCTGAGACCCCTATAATTAGAATGTTGGTGTGTTTAATATTGACCCAAAGGTCTCTGAAAAGTGAAGTCGCTCAGTCATGTCTGACTCTCTTTGCGACCCCATGGACTGTAGCCTACCAGGCTCCTCCATCCATGGGATTCTCCAGGCAAGAGTACTGGAATGGGTTGCTGTTTCCTTCTCCAGGAGATCTTCCCAACCCAGGGATCAAACCCGGGTCTCCCGCATTGGAGGCAGACGCTTTACCATCTGAGCCACCAGGAAAGCTTAAAGGTCTCTGAGGCTACCCTCAATTCTTTCCATTCCTTTCCCTTTATTCTGACCTTCAGCAGTTATTTCCACCATTCTGTCTTCCAGCTCATTTATCCATTCCTCTGTCTCAGTTATCCATTCCTCTGTCTCTGTCAGCTATTGGTTCCTTCTAGAGTATTTTTAAACTCAGTAATTGTGTTTTTCATCTCTGTTTGCTTATTATTTCTTCTATGTCCTTGTTGATTTTATTAACTGTGTTAAATGTTTCTTTCACTTTCTCCACTCTATTTTCAAGTCTTCAGAGCATCTTTACTATTGTTATTCTGTATTCTCTTTCAGGCAGATCATTTATTTCCTCTTTGTTTGATTGTGAATTTCTACTTTGTTCTTTCATTTGTGCTATATTTCTCTGTCTTTTCTTTTATTTTTCCTAACTTTTTCACTAGAGATCTCCTTTTCCCAGGGTTTAGGATTTTATTCCTTCTTTCTTTTGGTTTTTGCCCTGGAGGAAAAGATTGTTTGAGTGGTTTGTGTTGACTTCTTGTTAGGGGTGACTTGTGCCTGTGTCCTAATGGGAGGAGATCAAACACATAATTACAGAAATAATGGGACTTATATAAACACTTCCACCCACACGGTTATAACCAAAGTATTCTAAAGAAAAGAGTACAGGAGATTGACTTGGTGAACAAGGGAAACCAAAAGTGATATCGACCAAATGAAAGCAGAGCTGCTGCTGCTGCTAAGTCATTTCAGTCGTGTCCGACTCTGTGTGACCCCATAGACAGAAGCCCACCAGGTAATGATTAATCTGGAAAACTGAGCGTGAGCAAAGTGGCTACTGAGAAATATAGCAAAAAGAGTTCAACAATTTAACCTACTTAGTGAAAAAAAAAAGACTGAAGGGGAAAAAGAGAAGAAAAAGACAAAAAAAAAAGAGAAAGGAGGGAAAAGAAAAAAGGAAGGGGTGGAAAAGAGTATTTAAAAAAAAGAAAAGAAAAAATAGAAAAGCAAAGATAAATGGATATATGTGAAAAAGATTTATATGTATTTAGGAATAGCAACAGCTGGTAAAGAACTATAAGAAAAGCAGCTGAATGTATCAAAATCAAAATCAGAAAAATCACCAAAAATTGGATGAAAAAGAAATTAAAAAAAAAATTTTTAATGAAATTTCTTTTTTAAACAAAGAAGAAAACTCCACAGCACTGCAAAAGGCTAATGAGAAGGTGAAAATATGTAGGGGGAACAAACAGTTTGATTTATAAGAATAAAAGGTTTTCAAGGTCATAGTTCTTGCTTGTGGAGGCTGTCCCCATGGATGGGGTTGGGTTAGTGTTCTGTGATGATTTCCTGGTTGGGGGAGATAGTGCCTGTGTTCTGGTTGATGGAGCTGGATCTTGTCTCTCTGAAGGGCAATTCAGTGTCCAGTGGGTTTTGGGGTGTCTATGGGTTCAGTATGTCTTTGGGCAGTCCTTCTGGCTTTGACAGTGTTAGACACATCTATTTCTGTAGCTGCTTCAAAGTGTCCCTCTTTGGGGACACTTCACTGCTGCCAGCCCCCTTCTTGTCCCTGGAATTATTGCCAGTGCTTCTGTTCCCAGGTCCTGCCCTGCACTGCTGGCCTAAGCTTGCTAGTTAAGGGCTTGTAAGGATCTTTTCTCAGCTCCCTGACCATGCCCTCTGTATCGCCAGAATCTTGTGTGGGCTTCCCTCAGCCCCTTGAGCTCACACTCTGTGTCGCCGGGCTTATGTGCACTTGTCTTCACTCTCCAGGTCCACCCTCTATGTCACAGGGCTTGTGTGCACTTGCCTTGGCTCATGGAGCCCGCCCTGTGCGTTGAGGGGTTTGTATGCACTTGTTTCGGCTCTCCAGCCCACCTTCTATGTCACAGGGCTTGTATGTCCTTCTTTTGGCTCCCTGGGCTTACCTTCTCTGCCGCAAGGGTTGTGTGCACTGTAGAGGTTTGTATGCCTCTCCACTCTCCGCATCCTGGGCCTGCCCTCTGTGGTGCGGGGCTTCTATGGGCTTCTCTCCGTTCCCCGAGCCTGCCATCCGGGCAGGGCCACAGCCTGTGAGCTGTTTATGGGCTGAGAAGTGCAGCTTTCTCTGTTTTCTGCCCTCTAAATCCCTGCTTTGCCAGGTTTTCTGAGACTCCACAGCTCCCCCTTAGGTGTGCCTTCGAGGGAACTTCCCAGTGCATGGGAACTCTTCTTGTCTCAGGACTCCCTCCCTCCGTGGCACAAGCTCCCATCCAGGATTTCTTTGTCTTTTCCCTTTTTATGTCTCAATCCCCTCTCCTACCTCATTTCAGGGAGCTTAGTCTGTCACTCTGGAGGACTGGGGTCTTCTGCTGTCACCTAGAGGTTGCTTTGTAGTTGTTCCATATCTTGATGAGTTTTTGATGTGTTTTTGGAGAGGCTGGCAAGCTCCCCATCTTACTCTTTGGCGATCTCTCCTGCTCCCTCATTTACTTTTTTTTTTTAAAGCTGATTCATATTGAACCCTTACTGTATGGCAGGTGTTAGCATCCTCGTGTATATTTTGCATCCATTTTTACTTTTATGTGTGATTACTTACTCTCTCCACAGTGCTTTATCACATTCACATATTCAAATTTTTACTTTTTCTTCAAATTTTCAATAATTGGTGCATTTGTGCTCAAGCTCTTCTCAACTGAGGCCACCTGTTTTTGCCTTTCTTTTACTTAAATTATTTTTTAATTTAATTTCCTTTTTTATAACCCATTAAGTGGACAAGAAAACATTTACTAAGCACCTACTTAAAGGCTAGGACCTTTTAGTGCTGAATGCTAAGATGAGAATCCTTAAAGAGCTTACCCATAAATCTTAGAGATGCTTAAAATACTCTCATATTTACCCTATATCTACATCTAGAATAATATTTACTTTTATCAGAATGCTAAATAAGATATGACCTTGTCTTCTTTCAAGCTTTGCCATTTTTGTGCTTCAGTCTTGACATTCTTCTTCAAAGTCAGCATGCATTTTTAGATTCTAATACTATTCATCTTTCAAGAATCAATTTCAATATCATCCTCACTTGAGAACTTTATCCTTGGCTTCCACAATTATTGAACTGTGTTTTCCTCCCTGATCATTTAATATTTATTTATATTATTATTTAGAAATTTCTTTGCCTCTCAACATGTGGAGAAACCCAAGAGGCCAAGCATGCTATTCTATGCATTTTATATTCTAGCACCTTTCTGTCAGAATTTAATAAATGTTTGTTAAACCAGTGGATGAATGAGCTAACACAATTTTACAGGTTGAATATACAAAAGCAACATATTGTTAAGTTGTAAAAATCAGATCTAGACTGGAATCCCATTTTTGACACTGATTAACTAACATTAACCATGGAAACATGACCTTATTTTTCTCAGTTGCACCATCTGTATAATAAGGATAAGTTAGGGATCTTAAAATGCCTAGCACACTGCCTCATGTATTAAGCATCCAACATGATATGTGTCATTTTAATATAATAGCATTTTATTGAGAGGATAGCTAATAGGGTTCAGCTGGTATATAGCACCTCTAAACAAGAGGGATGGACCAAAGACATTCCTCAGAAACTTAGAGAAGGAAATTCCAATTGGTGTGACATATTACAACCCTTTGGAGATTTGCTATCATAGGAGACAACCCAGGCTTTATGATGGATGAGGTGGCAGCAAAAGGGTCTGAGGCGAAGCCAAGCTGCAAATGAAGTTGTTTAATTTTTTTTTCTTTCTTTTTAAGAGCTATTAATCAGCTCTAACCCCATCAAATGGTGATTTTATGAGATTGCATAGGAGCTATTGGTCACCTAATTAGCTTTGTAGTTGCAGATTCCACACAAAACTAGTGATTACAGCTAGTTTAATTCTTTTTAATACAAAGTATATAGAATATTATTCAGTGAAATTCTCATTATTAATCATCCTCTACCCCCTCATTAACAAAAGCAGTTATGAAGCTGTTATGTGTGGGCTGAGTAAAGGATTGTGAATGTGAAGGATTTTATTAGAATGTGAAATATGCTTAGAAAGAAAATTACACACCTCTGAAAGGATATGTAGACATTCTATTGTGTTTGCCTCTTCTCATTCTGTTTCATAAAATTAAAATTGTTGCTATCAGTGGTGAACAGTATCTTCTGCATTGTTGAAATCTCAGTTTTGTCAATACAGCAAAACTTTAATGCACTTTGTAGTAATTCATCATATGATTGTAATGGTGTAATAGTTTTTTAAAACAAATATTAGTATTTTACTCTTAAAGAGTATTTGTTAAAAAATTAATACTATAAACCAAATGTCAGGTTGGAAACTGAATATACTTGAGACTTTAGTCACTCAAGGCAATTTAAAATACTCACTTATATATTATGTGCAGTCAGAGCCAACCAACTTACTCAATATCAGTCTTTGATGACTCTGTTCCACTTGGAAGTATTATTAGGCAAAAACATCAAGTTAATATCCCATCTTGAGAAAAGAGAACCCAAACACAATAATATACCCAAAATACATGAACTAATTTTTGCACATTTAGAAGATATTAGAAAAAATTCTAAAATTAAAGAAATACTTCTAAATTATTTGTAGCTGAGATAAATTTTAGACTACAGTGTACAAAAAAAAAAATCAGTCTTGTGTGTGTTTTAAATAAATTCCCATCCTATTAAAACTGAGAATAATGGATATTTAGTCATTATTATAAGGAACATTTAAGAAATTTTCATGTTTTCCCTGTCAGGGAAAGGGTCCCTAACTATACTCTCATATGTAATAATTTTCCAAGAAAGGAGACAGCCCCTGACCTGAGGTGACTGACATTTAGGACTCAGTGTGGGGTCTGGATGAAACAACCTGGCTGAAGGCTCACTGTCCTAAAGGTCAGTTGGGTATTGTAGGGTTTAGATTAGTTTTTCAAAGTCAAAGTGGGATCTGGGAAATATGTTCTGCTTTACAATATTTCTTTGGAAATGAAAATCTTACCCTGGAATCTTCTCTGTACTTTCAGACACTCCTATAGGAGGTAGTGGAGGGATTGAATGATGTAGACTCTGAACTGTCCAATCTTACTTCACTCTGAGTGACTCCACTTTTATATTGAATTTCATGTAAATTGCTTTATGAAGAAAGGATTCTCTAAACAAAAGAGAAAAGAAGTGTACAAAAAACTACTACAAAGTATTAGAGAAATGATTTATGATAGGATAGAAGATGTTCAGTTCACTTCAGTCGCTCAGTCATGTCCGACTCTTTGCGACCCCATGAATCACAGCACGCCAGGCCTCCCTGTCCATCACCAACTCCCGGAGTTCACTTAAACTCATGTCCATCGAGTCAGTGATGCCATCCAGCCATCTCATTCTCTGTCGTCCCTTTCTCCTCCTGCCCCCAATCCCTCCCAGCATCAGAGTCTTTTCCAGTGAGTCAACTCGTCGCATGAGGTGGCCAAAGTATTGGAGTTTCAGCTTTAGCATCAGTCCTTCCAATGAACACCCAGGATCGATCTCCTTCCGAATGGACTGGTTGGATCTCCTTGTAGTCCAAGGGACTCTCAAGAGTCTTCTCCAGCACCACAGTTCAAAAGTATCACCACATATATTTTAAAAAATCTGCAAAGCCCCAAAATCCTTCATCATAGGAAGCAAAGCAAAATTACTAAAATTAGCAATCAAGCAACCTTATTCACTTTTAAAAGAATCTATATTTGTGGTGCTTACAGCATAACATTTCATGGTGAAGAATTTTTTTCCCACAAACTTTAAACTTTTTATTTTATATTGGGCTATAGCTGATTAAAAATGTTGTGGTAGTTTCAGGTGAACAGTGAAAAGACTCAGTCATACATGTACATGTATCAATTCTCCCCTGAAACCAACCCCTCCCATCCAGGCTGGATGTGACATTGAGCAGAGTTCCATGTGCTATAGAGTAGATCCTTACTGGTCATTCATTTTAAATATAGCAGTGTGTATATGACTTTCCCAAAGTTGCTTACTATCCCTTCCCCTTGTCAACCATAAGTTCAATTTCTAAGTCTGTGAGTCTCTTTCTGTTCTGTAATTACATTAATTTGTATAATTTCTTTTTAGATTCCACATATATGGGATGCCATATGTATTTCTCCTTCTCTGTCTGGCTTACTTCACTCAGCATGATGCTCTCTAGGTCCATCGGTGTTGCTGCAAATGGCATAAATTCATTCTTTTTAATGGCTGGGTAATGTGAAGAAAGCTGATCGCCGAAGAATTGATGCTTTTGAACTGTGGTGTTGGAGAAGACTCTTGAGAGTCCCTTGGACTGCAAGGAGATCCAACCAGTCCATTCTAAAAGAGATCAATCCTGGGTGTTCATTGGAAGGACTGATGCTAAAGCTGAAACTGCAATACTTTGGACACCTCATGTGATGAGTTGACTCACTGGAAAAGACTCTGATGCTGGGAAAGGTTGGGGGCGGGAGGAGAAGGGGATGACAGAGAATGAGATGGCTGGATGGCATCACCGACTCTGTGGACATGAGTTTGAGTGAACTCCGGGAGTTGGTGATAGACAGGGAGGCCTGGCGTGCTGTGATTCATGGGGTCACAAAGAGTCGGACACGACTGAGCGACTGAACTGAACTGAATATTCCATTATATATATATATGTACCACTTCTTCTTTATCTATTTCTTTCTCAGTGGACATTTAGGTTGCTTCCATGTCTTGGCTATTGAAAACAGTGCTGCCATGTACACTGGGGCATTCTTTTGAAGGATTTTTAAATAAGCAATTCAAAGCTATCTCTATAGGTAGATAATTTAATATTCAAAGATTTTAGAGAGAAATAAGACTATGAGTTATTATTCCTCATATATTCATTCATATAGTCATTTTTCTTAACCTATTATCTTTTTCCATGATTATTTCCTTAAAGAGAGAACACTATTACAACATACAATTTGTGGCATCAGAATAAGTTCTGCTTGAGCTCCTATTTTCCCACCTATATGTAGCATCACTTCTCTAAGTCTCTGTTTCTTGATCTGTGAACTGAAGTCAAAGATAACTTTTAACGTGGAACACCGGATACTGTCCTAATTACACTGTGTTCATTAATACAATTCTAACATAACCGTATGCTGCTAAGTCACTTCAGTCGTGTCCGACTCTGTGTGACCCCATAGATGGAAGCCCACCAGGCTCCCCCGTCCCTGGGATTCTCCAGGCAAGAACACTGGAGTGGGTTGCCATTTCCTTCTCCAATGTGTGAAAGTGAAAAGTGAAAGTGAAGTCGCTCAGTCGTGTCTGTCCCTTAGCGACCCCACGGACTGCAGCCTACCAGGCTCCTCCATCCATGGGATTTTCTAGGCAAGAGTACTGGAGTGACTTGCCATTGCCTTCTGCGAACCCTATGAGGTGGTTGCTATTATGAACACCATTTTTCAGATGAGGAACCTTGAAACCAGTCCTGTGAAGAACCTCATCCAAGGTCACATAGCAAACGAATGGTAACCTGAATGGTAAAGCTGGGCTTCCAACCCAAGTGGACTGACTCCAAGGTTACATAATTTAACAGCTAACCTGCATTGACCTTATGGGGAGCTGAGCCCAGACGTTAACACTACAGTCTTTGCTCTTGCTGGAGTGGCGGTCATGTGGCACTGAGTGACTGTGAGGATATACCCCACGTCCAAGGGCAGAGAAGCCCCAACAAGACAGTAAGCACTGGAGCAGTGGCTGCGTGGCACCAGAGCGAGACTCAGGAGATACCCCATGTCCAAGGACAAAGGAGAAGCCCTAGCAAGATGGTAGGAGGGGTGAAATCGTGTTTATAGTGAAACTCCATACCTGCCGTAGACACTCAGGGAGCTCAAACATACCTTGTGCACTTCAGGACCCAGAGACTCCACAGAGACTAAGACAGAAAACTGTATTTGTGTGTCTCCTGAGGAGATCCAGGTCAGCGGTGGACTGCTGCAGGGGCAGGGACTCTAGGTGCAGTAGACCTGGGTATGGCATAAGCCCTCTTAGAGGAGGTCACCATTAACCCCACCACAGAGCCACCAGAACTTACACAGAGCTTGGGAGACGTCTCATGGAGGGCACAAACAAAACCTTGTGTGCACCAGGACCCAGGAGAAAGGAGTAGTGACCCCATAAGAGCTGAGCCAGGCTTGCCCGTGAGGGTCCAGGAGTCTCCCATGGAGGCATGGGTCAGCAGTGGCCTGCTTCAGGGTGAGGGCACTGAGTGTAGCAGTACCTGCATGGGACCTATTGAAGGCAGTCACTAGTATCTTCATTACCTCCACCATAATATGGCCTCAGGTCAAATAACAGGGAGGGAACACAGCCCCGCCTATTAACAAAAGTTTGGATTAAAGGTTTACTGAGCATGGCCCTGCCCATCAGAATAAGACCCAGTTTCTCCCTCAATCAGTCTCTCCCATCAGGAAGCTTCCAAAAGTGTCTTATCCTTCTCCATCAGAGGGCAGACAGACTGAAACCACAATCACAGAAAACTAATCAATCTGATCACGTGGACCACAGCCTTGTCTAACTCAATGAAACTATGAGCCATACCATGTAGGGCCACCCAAGACAGACAGGACATGGTGGAGAGTTCTGACACAATGTGGTCCACTGGAGAAGGGAATGGCAAACCACTTCAGTATTCTTGCCTTGAGAACACCATGAACAGTATGAAAAGGCAAAAAGATAGGACACTGAAAGATGAACTCCCCAGGTCGGTTGGTGCCCATTATGCTACTGGAGATCAGTGGAGAAATAAATCCAGAAAGAATGAAGAGACAGAGCCAAAGCAAAAACAACACCCAGTTGTGGATGTGACTGATGATGGAAGTAAAGTCTGATGCTGTAAAGAACAATATTGCATAGGAACCTGGAATGTTAGGTCCATGAATCAAGGCAAATTGGAAATGGTCAAACAGGAGATGATAAGAGTGAATGTCGACATTTTAGGAATCAGTGAACTAAAATGGAGTGGAATGGGTGAATTTAGCTCAGATGACCATTATATCTACTACTGTGGGCAAGAATCCCTTAGAAGAAATGGAGTAGCTATCATAGTCAACAAGAGTCTGAAATGCAGTACTTGGATACAATCTCAAAAATGACAGAATGATTTCTGATCATTTCCAGGGCAAATCATTCAATATCACAGTAATCCAAGTCTATACCCGACCAGTAATGTTGAAGAAGGTGAAGTTGAATGGTTCTATGAAGATCTACAAGGCCTTCTAAAACTGACACCCTAAAAGATGTCCTTTTCATTATAGGGGACTGGAATGCAAAAGTAGGAAGTCAAGAAATACCTGGAGTAACAGGAAAATTTAGCCTTGGAGTACAGAATGAACTCTTGGCAAAGGCTAACACAATTTTGCCAAGAGAACTCACTGGTCATAGAAAATACCCTCTTCCAACAACACAAGAGAAGACTCTACACATGGACATCACCAGATGGTCAATACTGAAATCAGATTGATTATATTTGTAGCCAAAAATGGAGAAGTTCTATACAGTCAGCAAAATCAAGACTGGGAGTTGATTGTGGCTCAGATCATGAACTCCTTATTATCAAATTCAGACTTAAATTGAAGAAAGTAGGGAAAACCACTAGACCATTCAGGTATGACCTAAATCAAATCCCTTACTATTATACAGTGAAAGTAAGAAATAGATTCAAGGGATTAGGTCTGATAGAGAGTGCCTGAAGAACTGTGGATGGAGGTTTGTGACATTGTACAGGAGGCAGTGATCAAGACCATCCCCAAGAAAAAGAAATGCAAAAAGGGAAGAGGGTTGTCTGAAGAGGCCTTACAAATAGCTGTGAAAAGAAGAGAAGTGAAAAGCAAAGGAGAAAAGGAAAGATATAAGCATCTGAATGCAGAGTTCCAAAGAATAACAAGGAAAGATAAGAAAGCCTTCCTCAGTGATCATTGCAAAGAAATAAGAGGAAAACAGTAGAATGGGAAAGACTAGAGATCTCTTAAAGAAAATTAGAGATACCAAGGGAATATTTCATGTAAAGATGGGCTCAGTAAAGGACAGAAATGGTATGGACCTAACAGAAGCAGAAGATATTGAGAAGAGGTGGCAAGAATACACAGAAGAACTAAACAAAAAAATATCTTCATGAAACAGATAATCATGATAGTGTGGTCACTCACCTAGAGCCAGACATCTTGGAATGCAAAGGCAGTAGGCCTTAGGAAGCATCACTATGAACAAAGCTAGTGGAGATGATGGAATTCCATTGAGCTATTTCAATTCCTAAAAGATGATGCTGTGAAAGTGCTGCATTCAACATGTCAGCAAATTTGGAAAACTCAGCAGTGGCCATAGGACTGGAAAAGGTCAGTTTTCGTTCCAGTTTCAAAGAAAGGCAATACCAAAGAGTGCTCAAAGTACCGCTCAATTGCACTCATCTCACACACTAGCAAAGTAATGTTCGGAATTCTCCAAGCCAGGCTTCAAGAGTATGTGAAGTTCCAGATGTTCAAGCTGGATTTAGAAAAGGCAGTGGAACCAGAGATCAAATTGCCAACATCCGTTGGATCATTGATACAGCAAGAGAGTTCCAGGAAAACATCTACTTCTGTTTTACTGACTATGCCAAAATCTTTGACTGTGTGGATCACAAAAATCTATGGAAAATTCTTCAAGAGATGGGACTATCAGACGACCTGACCTTCCTCCTGCAGTCAAGAAGCAACAGTTAGGACTGGACATGGAACAACAGACTGGTTCCAAATTGGGAAAGGAGTACATCAAGGCTCTACATTGTCACCATGCTTATTTAACTTATATGCAGAGTACATCATGAGAAATGCTGGACTGTATGAAGCACAAGCTGGAATCAAGATTGCCAGGCGAAATATCAATAACCTCAGTTATGCACATGACACCACCCTTAAGACATAAAGTGAAGAACTACTAAAGAGCCTCTTGATGAAAGTGAAAGAGGAGAGTGAAGCTGGCTTAAAACTCAACATTTAGAAAACAAAGATCATGGCATCTGGTCCCATCACTTCATGGCAAATAGATGGAAAAACAATGAAAACAGTGACAAACTTTACTTTTTGGGACTACAAAATCACTGCAGATAGTGACTGCAGCCTTGAAATTAACAGATGCTTGCTCCTTGGAAGAGAAGTTATGACCAACCTAGACAGCATATTAAAAAGCAGAGCCATTATTTTGCCAACAAAGTTCTGGTTTTTCCAGTAGTCATGTATGGATGTGAGTGTTCTTATAAAGAAAGCTGACCACAGAGGAATTGATGCTTTTGAACTGTGTTGTTGGAAGAGACTCTTGAATATCCCTTGGACTGCAAGGAGATACAACCAGTCCATCCTAAAGGAAATCAGTCCTGAATATTCATTGGATTGACTGATGCTGAAGCTGAAACTCCAATACTTTGGCTACCTGATGAAAAGAACTGAATCGTTTGAAAAGACCCTGATGCTGGGACATATGAAGGCGGGAGCAGAAGGGGATGACAGTGGATGAGATGGTTGGATAGCATCACCAACTCAGTGGACATGAATTTGAGTAAACTCCAGGAATTGGTGACAGACATGGAGGCCTGGTGTGCTGCTCTCCATGGGATCACAAAGAGTCAGACATGACTGAGCAACTGAACTCAACTCAACTTTGTTCTTTACCTTAGGTCAATCACTTTTCTAATCATTCATTCTGCATATATTTATTTGCACGTATTATGTGTTGGCTATAATGAAGATACAGGTCTGAATGAAAGCAAGAAAAATGGTCACTCTCATGATAGTTTTGATATAGTAAAGGGAAAACAATAAAGAAGCAAAATCTATATAATCTACCAGGTGAAGAAAAGTACCTAAAAAGAAAAGTAACAGGTAAAAGCAACTGAGTTGATGGTAGGACTTTCTATTTAGATAGATTTATGAAGATAAAGACTTTATCTAAAGGTTTTCCTGACAGAACATAAATGGAAATAAAATGAGTGAATCTTTTAGAGCAGTTATGAGGATTACATGAGATAAATACAGCAGGTACCTACGATGATGCCTGTTTCATCACAGGGACTGGCCAAAAGTTTCTTTCTTCTCCCCTTAGAGTTAAGGGGAAATTGAGCTTTATTAAAATATAAAGTCTTGATAGGAAGCTTGCCGATTCAAACTTTTTTTTTTTTAACAAAATAGTAAATGATGACAATGGGTCTCCTGCATTGCAGGTGGATTTTTTACCATCTGAACCACCAGGGAAGCCCAAACAAGAACAACAGTCCCCCAGTTCCCTTCAAGGTTCAAATGTACAAAAGCAAACACATCACAGACACAGGAAGTATAAGCTGTGATGTGTGTATGCGTGTGAGTGTGTAGGAGAGAGAGAGAGAGAAAGAGAAATAGCGTAAAAGAGGAAAAGTAGATGGGGACATTCAGAGGGTTTAAGCAGAATGTGCTGGCAGACTTGTGAGCATTTCAGAGCATGAAGCATACATTGTGCTAATAAATAATATTTCTGGCAGATGAGAATTCAAATCTTTTGTGTAGAGATGGGAAGATGAGTATTTGTTTCTGGATTTCATCCAGCTCAATTAATATCATATACATATAACTCTATATATGACTCACCTAAATCCATAAATCACAAAAAGAACTATCATTATTTTTTAATAGTGCCATGACTATCATAATGCCATGCTTAGAATTTGAAGTTTCCTTTGGGAAAATTGCATGAACACTAAAATTTTATATGACTAACTGGAGAATAAACATGGAAATACAATAGCTTTAAAATTCTTTTTACAATGTATAACTGTAGCTATTATATCAAAGCATCTAGCTTGACATAGTACACTGGTGCATTTAAGGTGACTTCATTTCAAAGTTTTGGCATTAAATTAATGTTATATTTATATAAAATCCACCTGAAATTTAATACAGAATCCAGGTGCAGGGATTGTTACATGGTGATTACTTTGGTGTTCTTGGCATGGACAAGTGGGGCAGATGAAGTTAGTGTTACCTTATGTCACACTGCTGCTATCATTTCAACCACTTGTTGATATTCACACCCATCATATTTAATCTGTAAATATGTAGTCAATCGATAAATTGCGAGGAAGTTTGAATATTGAAAGTTGCTTAATATAAATGTGTTTTCATTTCTCTAATGCAACAAAGGTTCTTTGTAGAAGGAAAAAAGCAAGGAAATTCTAACTTAAACCCAGGGGACAGCTCACTGTTGGGTTTATTTCAGGACTTGATGAAACTTCTGGCTTCCCCAGGGGAGCTCCTATAAGGGAGGGGAGGCAGAGTTTCAGGAAGAACTTGCCCACCCAGCCCTCTTTCCTCAGCTCTCTGTCTTGTCCCTTCCTTCACCAGACACTTGTCCCTTCACTTTTGCAAACCTCTACATATCCTGTGCTCTTGCTCAAGCTGTTGCACTCATCCAAACTGAGACTCAGATTATTTAACCTGAGGAAGGAATTGTCCAAACTTAAAGGCATAAGGCATGCAATATTTAGTTACATAATACATTTTTTTTTTTTAGTCTGACTTTAGGCCTCAGTTCTTTCAGTTCAGTTCAGTTCAGTCGCTCAGTCATGTCTGAGTCTTTGTGACCCCACGAACCACAGCACGCCAGGCCTCCCTGTCTATTACCAACTCCCAGGTTCACCCAAACCCATGTCCATTGAGTCAGTGATGCCATCCAACCATCTCATCCTCTGTCATCCCCTTCTTCTCCTGCCCTCAATCTTTCCCAGCATCAGGGTCTTTTCCAATGAGTCAGCTCTTTGCATCAGGTGGCCAAAATATTGGAGTTCTTTAAAATAGATCAAATTAGAGTTGTAAAACTAGAAACTGTCAGAAGGAACAGTGTGACACTCCCTTCAGAGGCTGAAGCCTCTGTTCTTCATCTTCTCCCTGAATTTCTCCATAAAAACCAGACCTAAATCTGTTTTTGAAAGAGGTGGTAAATACTATGTACTCTGCATATTCAGAGGATAGATTTTTTTTTTGAAGCACAGTATTATTTTACTTAGACTAATAGCAAAATCAAATCCTAACAATAAACATAGTCCCTCAAATCAAGCTGTTTAGAAAGGATAATTTTTCTGAGACTAGATCTAGCCATATCTATCTCCAAAAGACTAAAGTACATGAAACTTAAAAACAAAATGTCTTCCTCATTAATACAAAAAAAGCATAGATGATTTTGCTGCCTTATTTTGAAACATATATTCAATATAAATGTTAAACAATCATTTAAGTTGAATTTCATATTTTAGTAACCAAGTAACAGTAGAAAATTACAGTGGCTCATCACACTATGCATGATCTGGTTAATAATATTCTAACTGTGGAAACAACTTTGATTAAATATATTATCAAGACACAGACCTTTCCATGAGTGTAGCATTCAATGTTTACACCCTTTCTAGGTGTAGTATCACTTTTTCTCATTCCTTGTAAAATTTAAATACTTAGCATAAATGATGCAGACCACACAGTTTACAATGAAACAGAAAGTTTCCATCTCAGAAAGCTACATTTCTGATTTTAGAATGGTATGGACCGCTGATACATTTAAATCGTATTTTCACCCTCAGAGGAAACTTATTGCAGATCCTGCCTCAGAGGAGAGGTGGATCTGATTGAGAAACCCTCCAAGAATGGAAGGAATTGCTCTGACTCAGACCTGGATAGAAAATGATATTAGACTGTTTGAATTGGGGTCGGTAATAAAGGACTTTGAAATTGGGTAGTAAATATAACTAAAATACCAAGCTTTTTTGAGTGATTTTTCGGTAGAATTTTCAGCAGATATTTCAGTACATGAAAACTACATATGAGGACTTTTAACATGGATTGAAATGGAGAGAAATGAGATCATAGGATCTCAAATCAGGTAGAAGGTTTTTTTTTTTTTTCTTCCTAATTTCTGGATAATAATTATAGAGAAGAATTAACTGACTGTGGAGAGATAAGGGGAAAAGCTATCAAAATTAAAGGAAGGGATAGTTATTCTGAACTAATAGTTACAGACTAGTGGAAAGCTTCAAAAATATTTGTGGAGTTTATTAGGCCAACCAGAGAGGTGTACTACTTGTTTCCCAGCTGTGGCCTGGCTACTTCCTACTTCCACGTTTAGGATCTGTAAACCGATTGAGTACTATTTTCTCTGGAATGCTCTTACTATTCCTTGCTGTTTATAACAATAATAGCACCTGATATTTACAGACTGTTTTATAGTTATTACTTTGGGAAATGGTTTACTTTGTTTTAAAGATGGGACTGGAAGAAAGAGATCTGTCCAGTCACATAACCTGAGCCAATAAGCAAGCCACTTGATACTAATTTTAGCCTTTGAGGTCTCTAATAATATTGTGAAAAATGCAGCCTTTGATGAGTCAAAATAAATTTTAAGACATGGAGCTCAACTATGAAGAGAGGCCTAGGACTTTCTGTGGTTGATGGTAGCTATTTCTGTGTGACATGTCAACCTGTCAAATTAGGGATGAATTAGTTGAATTTTTATCCTTTTGTTCCGCCTTTCCTAGAGCCGATTTATGATCTTTACACCTTAAACCTCCCCACTGTGTATCGATGGAAAATTCACCTATTTCCACTTTGGTGCTATGCTTAGAGACAGCATAATTGAATGGCCTCACAAAGGGTCTAAAATTTGGCATTGAATACTGTTGTTTGCACACAGATTCTGTTTTCTAGGCAGAGTGCCCAGTTTCATTTACATTTTTGTCTATTTTTTGTTCAGCACTCTACATGCTCTTCAGCCTGCCACTTTGTGAATTAGCTTACATTTGGCTCACTGTTCTGTAAAAGGAGTAATGTCATTGGATGACAGGGAATGAATCTACACCTGAAATGGGATAAAAATTTGTAATTCTGAGACTTTATGCTGTGCTATTCAAACAAGAATATCCCCTGCCTGCCGTGGGGCTACCCTGAAGAAAACAGTCTTTCTGAGGTTCACACAAGCTGTCATGGAAGTACTTGGCATAACAAAAACATAGGAAAAATAAGAAAAATTGGATGATTGGCTAGCAAAAATATATCAGTTTTTAGCCAGATTTTCAAGTGATTTTTCAATAATCTGTCAGTAGCAGAACAACTTGGGGCATGTGGTTTACATTTAGTTAACATGCTTCATGTAATAAGGTTGTAAAGTAATTTGTGTGTTTGTGTATGTGAGAGAAAGAGAGAGAGGGGAGAGAGAGAGATTTTCCCATATTACTTTTATTCTTATTGTGGTTAGATATAAATTACCTAAATAAAAACATGTATTCAGTCCTAACTTAATAGGAGAACTATAATGAAACCATCCCGTTTAGATGAAGGTGCTCCCTCTACTATTATGAATCATTAGAAGATACATATTTTGGTGATTTGTATCCAAGACATCTTAAAAATTTTATTTCTCTATTTATGGTACTATGAGAGGTACTACTATGGATGCCAAGATTAGTAAAAGTTTAACCAGGGGAAAGGGATAAAAAGGATTGGTGGTCATAGTGAACTATTTTTAAAAATAAATGGGCTTTCAATAAAAAGAGAAACATTGGGAAATAGAAAGTGTCTTGCCTTTGGTGCAACGGTTCAAAGTGATTAGGTAGGGAAGGGCAAGTAACATATTGTACGTTATTCAAAAGAATTCATAATTTATTATTAACAGTTCCATGTAAGATTGCAAATATTTGTGTCTCTCCCAAAGTTGTATGTTGAAATTCTATGCCTCAATGTGAAGGTATTAGAAGGTGAGGTTTTGGGGAAATGATTAGGATGAGATGAAGTCATGAGGGTGGCGCCCTCATGAATGGAATGAGTATCTTCATAAGAGTCATTGAGACCTTGTTTCCTCTCTCTGCTCTTGCCATGTAATGATAAAATAAATTTGCAGGCTGCAACTCTGAAGAGGAGACTCACCAGAAACTGACCATGTGAGTAACCTGATATTAGACTTCCATCCTCCAGAATTGTGAGAAATAAACTTTTTCTGTTTATAAGCTACTCAGTCTATGATACACTGTACTAACAGTCTGAAATAGGACAGAAACTGATACCGAAATGAAGGGATGCTGCTGTGACAAATATCTAAAAATGTAGAAGCAGCAGCTTTAGAAATATGTAATGAGTAGGGGCTGGGAAACTATTTTTTTAATTGAGGCATAGTTATTTTACAATATATTAGTTTCATGTGCATAGCATTAGATTCAAAATTTTCATAAATTATACTCTAAAGTTATCTTAAAATATTGGCTATATTCCCTCTGTTATATAGCCTTATAGATTTTTTTAATAGAAACTAGTTGGTGCCAATTAATTCTCTACTCCTATCTTTTCCCTTCCCTCTTCCCACTGATAAACACCAGTTTGCACTCTATATCTATGAATCTTCTGTTTTGTTGTATTTATTTCTTTGTTTTGTTTTTTAGATTCCACATGTAAATAACAACATACAGTATTTATCTTTCTGTCTTACTTAATTCACTAATCATAATACCCTCCAGGTCTACCCATGTAATTTCAAATGGCATAATTTCATTCTTTTATATAACTGAGTGGTATTACATTGTATGTGTGTGCGCATGTGTGTGTGTGTGCGCATGTGTGTATAACATCATCCTTAACCATTCATTGTTGATGGATTCTTAAGTTGCTTTCAAATTTTGGCTACTGTAAATAATGTTTCTATGAACATCAGGCTTGATGTATATTTTCAAATTAGTGTTTTCTTTGGAAAACACCCAGAAGTGGGATTTCTGGATCCTTGCTAGACCATATGAAATCTATTTTTATTTTTTGAGGAAACTCCATACTGTTGTTTCTATAGTGGCTGCACTAATTTACATTCCAATTAACAGTGTACAAGGTCTCCCTTTGCTCCGGATCCTCATCAATATTTGGTTGATGATAACCATTCCAACAGGTGTGAAGTGAGTCCTCATTCTGTTTGATTTGCATTTGTCTAATAATTAGCAGTACTGAGCATTGAAAAGATATCTCTTTGTGCCTGTTGGCCATCTGTATGTCGTCTTTGGGAAAATGTCTATTCAGAATTTATGCCTATTTTTAATTTTTTTTGATATTAAACTGTATGAGCTGTTTATATATTTTGCATATTAACGCCTAATAGGTCATGTTAATTACAAATACTTTCTCCCATTCTATAAGTTGTCTTTTTGGTATGTCAGTAGTTTCCTTTGCTCTGCAAAAGCATTTAAGTTTTCTAAGTTTCCATTTTAAAATCTTTGCTTTTGTTTTCTTTGCATTAGAACACAGATCCAAAGACACACTACTATTATTTATGTCAAAGAGTATTCTGCCTGTGTTTACTTGTAGGAGCTTTATGATTCTGGTCTTACATTTAGGTCTTTAATTTATTCTGCATTTATTTTTGTATATGGCGTTAGAGAATGTTCTAATTTCATTCTTTTACAAGTAACTGTCTAATTTTTTCCAGCAGCACATATAGAAGGGACTATTTTTTCTGTATTATGTATGTTCTCCCTCTTTAATAATAGGTTGACTGTAAAGGCATGGGTTTATTTCCGGGTTCTCTATTTTTCCAATGATCTATATGTCTGTTTTTGTGCAAGTACCAAACTACTTTGGTGACTGTAGCTTTGTAGTATAGTCTGAAATCAAAGAGTGTATATTTCTGGTGCTGTTCTTTTTCGAGATTGTTTTAACTATTTGAGATCTTTTGTATTTATATACAAGTCTTATAATTATTTGTTCTAGTTATATGAAAAATTCTATTGTTATTTTGATAGGTATTTATAGTGAAACTGTAGATTGCTTCGAGGAGTATGGTCTTTTTTAATAATATTAGTTCCTTTAATCCATGAAACATGGTATATATTTTCATCTATTTATGTTGTCTTTCTTTCATCAGTATCTCATACGTTTGGAGTATAGGTCTTTTGCCTCCTTAGGTGGGTTTAACACCTGGCAAATAGAAGGAGAAAAAGGTAGAAGCAGTGACAGATTTAATTTTCTTGGCTCCAAAGTCGCTGCAGACAGTGGCTGCAGCCACAAAATTAAAAGATGCTTTTTCCTTGGAAGGAAAGCTATAACAAATCTAGACAGCATATTGAAAAGCAGAAATATCATTTGCCAACAAATGTCCTTATAGTCAAAGCTATGGTTTCTCTAGTAGTCATGTACAGATAGGAGAGTTGGGCCATGAAGAAGGTTGAGTGCAGAACTGATGCTTTTGTGGTGCAGGAGAAGACACTTGAGAATTACTTGGACAGCAAGGATATCAAACCAGTCTATCCTAAAGGAAATCAATCCTGAATATTCACTGGATGGACTGATGCTGCAGATGAAGCTCCAAAACTTAGGCCACCTGATGCAAAGGCTGGGAATGATTGAAAGCAAAAAGAGGAGAGGGTGGCAGAGGATAAAGTGGTTAGATAGCATCAGTGACTCAATGGACATGAATGTAAGCAAACTCCAGGAAATAAAGGAGGGCAGAGAAACCTGGTGTTCTGCAATCCATGGAGTCACAAAGAGTCAAACACAACTTAGAACAATAATTGTATTCTTTTTGATAAATATGACCATTTTCTTAACTTCTCTTCTTGATAGTTCATTGTTAGTGTATGGAAATGAAACATCTTCTTCTGTATTAATTTTGTATCCTGCAACTTTACCAAATTCATTGATGACCTATAGTAGCTTTTTTTGTGTGTGTGTTGTATCTTTAGGATTTTCTATGTATCTTCATATCATTTGAAACAGTGACAGTTTTATTTCTTCCTTTCCAATTTGGATTCTTTTTATTTCTTTTTCTTGTCTGATTTCTGTGGCTGGGACCTGCTATACAATGTTGAATAAAATTTGCAAGTGTGGGCATCCTTTTCTTGTTCTTCACCTAAGAAGAAATGCATTCACCTTTTCACTGTTCAATATGATTTTAGCTGTGGCTTCTCATATATGTCCTTTATAATGTTGAGGTATATTCCCTCAATACCCAATTTCTGGGAGGTGTTTTCCTTAAAAAATATGATGAATTTTGTCAAAAGCTTTTTTTGCATCTATGTAGATGATCATATGATTTTATTCTTCAATTTGTTAATGTGGTGTATCACACTGATTTGCAGAAGTTAAACTATTCCTATATCCCTAGAGTAAATCCCACTTGATAATGGTGTATGATGTTTTTAATGTATGATTGAATTTGGCTTGCTAATATTTTGTTGAGGAGTTTTGCATATATATTCATCAGAGATATTGACCTATAAATTTGTTTCTGTTATCTTTCTCTAGTATCAGGATAATTTTTCCACTAGTTTTTTGTAACCGTTCAGGATGGATCCGTCCGTTCCGTCGCTCAGTCGTGTCCGACTCTTTGCGACCCCGTGGACTGTAGCCTACCAGGCTTCTCCGTCCATGGGATTCTCCAGGCAAGAATACTGGAGTGGGTTACCGTTTCCTTCTCCAGGGCATCTTCCGGACCCAGGGATCGAACCCGGGTCTCCCGCATTGGAGGCAGACGCTTTAACCTCTGAGCTTTAACCTCTGAGTAATTATTCTCTAAATTTATGATAGAATTCACTTGTCCTGCCCTTTCACTGGGTGATGTTTAAATTTTTAATTACTGATTCAATATCGTTACTTTTACTTAGTCTTTTCATATTTTCTGTTTCTTCCTGGTTCAGTCTTTGGAGGTTTTACAATTAATTCCAGAACTGTCCATTTTATTGGGGTATAATTTTTTGTAGTAATCTTCTATGATTCTTTGCATTTCTGTGGTATTACTTATAACTTCTCCTTTTCCATTTCTGATTTTATTGGTTTGAGCCCTGTCTCTTTTTTTCTTGATAAGCTTGGCTAATGGTTTACCAATTTTGTTTGCTTTTTTTGAAGGACCAGCTCTTAGTTTAATTGATTTCTTCTATTGTTTTCTAATCATATTTCATTTATTCTTGCTCTGATCTTTATAATTTATCTTACTAATAAATTTGCTCCTTTTTCCTTTTTATAGCTCCTTTAGGTGTAAGGATAGATTGTGTACTTGAGATTTTTCTTGTTTCCCAAGGTGGGCTATAGACTTCTTAGAGCTACTTTTACTGCATTCCATAGAATTTGGATCATTGTATATTCATTTACAGTTGTCTCCATGTATTTTAAAAAATATCTTATTTGATTTCTTCATTGATTGCTTAGTATATATTTTTAAACCTCCATGTGTTTGTGGTTTTTGTAGTATTTTCCTTGCAATTAGTTTATTGTCTAATAGCATTATGGCTGAAAAGATGCTAGCTATTTCAGTTTTCTTAAATTTATGGAGACTTACATTGTGGCCTAAAGTATGATCCATCCTGGAGAATATCCCTTTTCATTTAAAATGGTTATCGATAGGTCTGTACTTATTGCAATTTAAAAAATTGTTTTGGGGTTGTCTTGAAAAGAATGTGCACTCTGCTGTATTTGGATGCAATGACATATTTATAGATATATGTCATATATATAAATATAAAATATGTCATTATATATGTATAATGTATGGCTGATACATTAGACCACATGCACACAGACACATATATCCATTTGGTCTAATGTTTCGTTCTTGTTCAGAGTTTTCTTATTAAATAATCTGTCCATTGATATAAGTGGTGTTTAAAAACTCTCCTACTATTATTGTGTTACTGTCAATTTCTTTCATTATGACTGATACCTTTTGCTTTTTGTATTTAGAGTCTCTGGTGTTGGGTGCATGTATATTTACAATTGTTATATCTTTCTCATGAATTTATTACCATTATATAATGTTTTTGTCTCTTATTAGAATTTTTGTCTTAGAGTATTTTTTTTTCTGAAGTAAGTATTGCTCTCTCAGGTTTCTTTTGATTTTCCATTTACATGAAATATCTTTCTCTATCTTCTCACTTTCATTTATGTGTGTTTTTACACCTGAAGTGAATCTCTTGTGTGTAGTGTGTATATGTATCTTATTTTTGCAGCCATTGAGCCACTCATGTTTTTTCATTGGAGCATTTAGTCTATTTACATTTAAAGTTATTATTGATGGGCATGTGTTTATTGCAATTTAAAAAATTGTTTTGGAGTTGCTTTCATAGTTTGTTTTTTCTTTGTTCCCTTCTGTTATTACTTGCTGACTACTTTTAATGTTATGGTTGAATTTCTGTGTGTGTGTGTGTATGTAACTATTATAGAATACATAATTGTGATTATCATGAGGTTTATACACAGCAGTCTCTCTCACTTCCTCTTTCTCCCTTTCTTTCTATATGTGTGTGTATGTGTGAATGTGTGTATGCATGTATAATCATACATATGTAATTATTTCATTTGGTGATCTCTTCATTTCAAGAAAATTTTAACAATCTTTCATTTTCACTCCCCTCACCATGACTACTGTTTTTGACATCATATTTTATATCTTTTTGTTTTGTGCATCCATTAGCTACTTATTGTGGAAATAAATGATTTTACTACTTTGCCTTTTAACTTTCCTTACTAGTTTTGTAGATGGTTAATTTATCACTATTACTGTGTGTTTATCTTTATCAGTGAGCTTTTATCTTTTGTAATTTTTGAGTTTCTAGTTGTGACCTTTTTTTTTTTTTTGAGATAGAGAAGTCCCATTAACATTTCTGGTAGTTTGGTGGAACTGACCTCTTTTAGCTTTTGTTTAGCTTTTGTCTGTAAAGTTGTAGTTCTTCTCATCAAATTGAAATAAAGGCCTTGCTGAGTAATGGTAAAGAATCTGCCTGCAATACAGGAGACCTGGGTTCGATTCCTGGGCCAGGAAGATCCCCTGGAGAATGCAATGGCCACCCACTGTAATATTCTTGCCTTGAAAATTACATGGACAGAAGAGCCTGGTGGGCTACAGTCGATGTAGTCACAAAGAGTCGGACATGACTGAGCAACTAACCCGACACTGGATAGAATATTCTTGGTTGTAAGTTTTTGCCTATAATCACTTTAAATATATTGTGTAACTCCCTCTTGCTTGTGGTTTTTGCTGAAAAGTCAACTGGTAGCCTTATGTGAGTTCCCTTAGATGTAGCTTATTGCTTTTCTCTTGCTGCTTTTAATAGTCTCTCATCTTTAATTTTTGCCATTTAAATTACAATGTGTCTTGGATTGGTTCCCTTTGAATCTGTCCAGTTTTGCACTCTCTGAGCTCCCTGGATCTAGATATCTTTTCCAGGGAAGTTTTCATCTCTCCTATCTTCAAATAAGTTTTCTATCATTTTCTTTTTTTTTGTCCTCTGGGTCCCTATAATGCAGGTGTTACTGTGCATGATGTTGTCACATAAGTCTCTTAAACTGTCCTCTTTTATTTATCTATTTGTTTATTTTCTGTTCAGCTTCACTAATTTCCATTACTTTACTTTCCAGCTCAGGTTTGTCAGGTGGAGCTAGTGGTAAAGAATCTGCTTGCCAATGCAGGAGATGCAAGAGATGCAGGTTTGATTTCTGAGTCGGGAAGATGCCCTGGAGTAGGAAATGGCAATCCACTCCAGTATTATTGCCTGGAAAATTCCATGGACAGAGGATCCTATTGGGTTATAGTCCACAAGGCTGTAAAGAGTTGGACACAATGAGTGACTGAGCACACATCAACTCACTCTTTAGTTCTTTTGTATTTTCTAATCTACTCTTGATTCCTTCTACTGTATTTTTTATTTCAAGTATTATTTTTTCAAGCTCTGTTGGTTTCTTCTAATTCTTTCTTAAGCTTCTCCCTTTGTTCATCCATTCTTCTCTGAGTTCTTAGATCATCTTTAAATCTTTATTTTTTCTTTTTTCAGGTAGATTGCCTGTCTCCACTTCACTTAGTTCTTCTTGGGCTTTATCCTTCACTTGGAAGATGAATTACCTCATTTTGCCTCAGTTCAGTTCAGTCTCTCAGTCATGTCCGACTCTGTGACCCCATGAACTGCAGCACACCAGGCCTCCCTGTCCATCACCAACTCCCAGAGCTTACCCAAACTCATGTCTGTTGAGTTGGTGATGCCATCCAACCATCTCACCCTCTGTCGTCCCCTTCTCCTCTTGCCCTCAATCTTTCCCAGCATCAGGGTCTTTTCAAATGAGTCAGCTCTTCACCATCAGGTGGCCAAAGTATTGGAGTTTCAGCTTCAACATCAGTCCTTGCTGCTTTTCTTGTGATGTATATGCTAAGTTGGTTGTGCTTCCCAATTTTGAAGAAGTAGCCTTCTGTAGGAGATATCCTATGAGTCCCAGCAGTGCACTCCCCTCTGGTCACCTGAGTTACATGCTCTAGGCGTGCCCTTTATGTGGACTGTGTGTCTCTATTGTGGCAGACTGAATACTATAGGCCATATGGTAAATGTAGCTGGTTACTGGTCTTGTTGTTTTCCACTCCTTGCCTTGTGTAGAGACTGCTGGCTATCAGTGTTGGGGCCAGGTGACAAGGCACCTGGGTGAGGAATCCTGGGTGCTTGAGTAGTCCCTGGGCTAGTGCTGGCTCAGTTATGGTCAAAGCAGGGTTCTGGAGTGGGTGGTTGTAGTGCCAGAGTTCTCAGATCTATTGTCAGTCTGCTGATCAGAGGGTCACTTCCTGACATGGCTGGTTGCAGATTCCAAGCCTGCTGGTCAGGTTCTCAGATCAGGAGGCCCTGTGACTTGGTGGCTGCCAATTGGTGGACAGAGCTATGTGCTGGGGTCTCTCACAGCACTGTCCTGGGAATTGCAGGACTAGTGTTCATACACTGGTATGTGGACCTGATTCCTCTGGTAGAGCCATGTCATGGGTAGCTGTGAGCTCAGGAGGTCTTAAGTCAGCCTGGTTTTTGGTGGGTGGGACTGTTACCCCTCCTGGCTAGCTGCTTGACCTACAGAGCTCCACTACTTATGCTAAAGGTTGGTGGGTGGGAGGGGACCCAATCATGTCAATGTATGGCAAAACCAACCAATATAATATTGTAAAATAATTAGCCTCCAATAAAAATTTTAAAAAGCATATTTATAAATACTTTTGTTGATCGTTGGCAAAATATGCTAACTATTAATAGCTGGCATGTTAAAAAGTTGTCAGATATTCCAAAAACAGCATAGTAACAGGGTGATAACAGTTTTTTTTTTTAATCACCATACCATAGATTTGGCCAGTGCAGAGTCAATGGCCCCAGATAGACTCTTTATTACTCATGCCAAAGGAAAGTAAGATCAGCATAGTAGCAGTTCCCCATATTCCCTGTTTCACATTATGAATCTAAATCACAAATGTCAGATGACAGACAACACAGGTGATGGGTCATTCTGCCATCGGGGAGCAGTTTCCAGACCAAAACCAAGCAGTTTTATAAACTTACGCAGAACTTGAATCTGTACTCCGTGGGATGAGGTGCGGTGGAAAATCTGTGCTCAGCTGAAACTAGAGATACGTACAGGAGTTAGCTCTATGTCAGTCTTTCACAAGATTAGGAGAGAAACTGCCTTGCAGCAACTTCTCAAGAGGCTTATCTCTGCTTGCTCCAACACGAGTCACAGGGCTCCAGATCAACACTGGGGTTAGACTGTGATGGCCACATGGACTGTGTGCAAGCAAAATCATTAGGATACCACTGTAGAGCCATTTTCCTATAGAATCCCCAGTCTGCTTTTAATGCTGACTCTGTGTTGTTCTGTCCTTTATAATTATCAAAAAATCTATAGAAGTGACTTTACAGAAAAATAGTGTAAACTAATATGATACTAGACTAAAATGCCAACTATTTATCTCTAAATATCTATTTGTGTATCCATTTATGTTTCTAAAGTAGAGATGTTTGCCTAAGTATTTTTTATTCAAGATTTAAGATGGTTATATTGGATCTCTGTCTTCTTATTAGGGAGATTTGAATAATGCCTAAATAATATTAAGGCTACAGATGAATATATATTACATATAGAGGTTTATACAACAGAAAAGAGTTATTATCCTTGCTTGATGAACTCAAGAAAGACTTCTGGAAAAACATGACAGCCAGGTTAATACCTAAAGAAAGAAATTGAATCTAATATATAGTTCCTAAGCTCTATTCCTGGCATATACTGTGGCTGGAAATAAAGGCAAGAATAAGTCAGTAAAAGGTCTTGCACAATAGTCTAACAACCTATAAAGATTTTATCTAGAATGTGTGTGACTTTCAGAATTAAAACTGAGGAGCTGAGATTATATTTGTGTGTCAGATAGCTCTGGGAGCCGGGAGTATAGATTTAAGTACCACATCATGTCCCTTCAAAAACTAAATCAAACAAAATAGAACAGATAAAGCAACTAAATTCACAGTTTTCCAAAATGGAAATTGATAATTTTCAATTGATAGTTTGAAGAAACTTTTGATAATAATCAAAAATTTATTTAGAATTACAAAATACCAAGAATAATTGAGACAGTCTAAAAGATGAAAAAAGGGTAGGAAGGCTTTCTTTAAGGAATACTGGTGTTTGCTATTGGAGAAGGCAATGGCAACCCACTCCAGTACTCTTGCCTGGAGAATCCCAAGGATGGAGGAGCATGAAGATAATTAAGACAGTGTGAGGTTGACTGAAGAATAGACGAATAGCTCAAAGAAACAGACTAGAAAACCCAGAAAGAAATCCACATAGATATAGATAGTATATCTATGTTAAAGTTGGAAACCAAGAAATGGAGAAAAAAGTGGTCTATTTGATAAAGTGTGATCAATTGGATAGCTATGTGGGGGGAGGGCAATGAATTTTCCTCATGCCTTACTGAAAAAATTATTTCCAAACAGATTTTAAATTTTAAATATGGATGTGAAAGGAAAACCAAAGATAAAAATAGCATAAGAGCATATCTTCATGACTATTGTTAGGAAAGTTTTTAAAGTTAAAACATAAAATCATTATTCATGTATTTGTTAAACTACTTCAAAAATATTAATCTTATCAAAATACAGCATTTGAGAGAGTAAAAAAAGCAGTCTATGGAGTGGGAGAAATACTTATATCATCTATAACTAAACTCTAAAATAATATTAAATATTCCTACTCATCAATGAGAGAAAGACAACCCAGAATGGTAAAAAGGCAGGAGGCTTGAACAAACCCTTCACAAAATTTCTCAAGGGCCAATAAATGTGAACAGGTATTAATACCATCAGAATTTGGATAGTAAAGCAGAAGACACATTACGTATTTGAATGTATAAAGAGTTTTAGTATCGTGAATTAGAAGCTTATATAGCTTTATAAAGAGCCTGGGTAGTGAAGCTTGGAGATGCTCTTACTGTCCTCTGCTTCAGTGAAGTGGCAGTGCCCAGGAGCTCATCAGAAGCTGCTCAGACTCTCATGTCTGCCAGTTAGTCTGGCTATAACTTTCTCTGGAGAATATGACCTTTCCTTCCCTTCTCAAAATCCTCTCAAGGTCAGACATCAATTCAGAATCAAGCAGACAGGAAGTTCTTGGAAATGCAATATCTGGTTTCTCCTCTATAACAAGGAAACATCTTAATTAGCGATGCCAAGTTGAGAACAGATAATTCAGAATGATGTCCAACCTCATTGGTGATAGGGGAAATAAGGAGTAAACCTGCAAATAGGTTCACTATGCACTCATTGGAAGGACTGCTACTAAAGCTGAAACTCCAATACTTTGGCCACCTCATGTGACGAGTTGACTCACTGGAAAAGACTCTGATGCTGGGAGGGACTGGGGACAGGAGGAGACGGGGACAACAGAGAGTGAGATGGCTGGATGGCATCACTGACTTGATGGACATGAGTTTGAGTGAACTCTGGGAGTTGGTGATGGACAGGAAGGCCTGGCGTGCTGTGATTCATGGGGTCGCAAAGAGTCAGACACGACTGAGCAACTAAAATGAACTGAACTGAACTGAACTGAACTGATGCACTCACCAGGTGGCTAAAAATAAAGACTAACAATTTGAAGTTGTCAAATATGTGGAGTGATAAGAATCCTCTATATATTCCATGAGCATTCCATTACATTCCATTCTCATGGAATGGAGTATAAATTGGTAGTAGAACTATAAATTGGTAAAACCACATCAGAAAACCATTTGGCATTGGGTATGAAATTGTGTATATGCATGTCATTAGACTCATTCCATTCTAATCATGTATCCAACAAAATGTATGAAATGCATAGCAAGGACCATGTTCAATAGTGTCCAGAGTTACCTGTCATATTTGAGGAGGACAATGTGGCCGGAGTGGGGTCTTAAGACACTACGTGAAGTGAGGAACAGCGTGAGATTGTACAGGGACTTCTTGGCCATTGTTAAAACTCTGAGGGGTTTCCCTTAAAAGGTTGACATGACTGTACTGTTTTTAAAAAAGGATCATGCTGTGTTGAGAAGTGACTGAGGGGGCACAGGGCAAGGCAGGGAGACCAGGTAGGAAACTGTTGCTTAGATTCAGGTAGATTGTTGGTGATTTGTACCAGTGTGATGGGGCTGAAGTTCAGTGCTGAGAAGATGGGCAGATTCTCAGTATACTTAGAAGGTAGACCTGGCAGGATTTTTTTATGGTCTGGATGTGGGGTGAGGAGAGGATCAAGAATGACTCCAGGTTTCGTGTACTGAGCAACTGGAGACTAGAGTTGCTAATAACAAAGATGTGACAAGACTGTGGAAGAACAGGTTTTAATCTTCTGCTGAGCTGGTTGCTGGGCATAATAAAGTTTGAGAGGCTTATTAGGAGGCCAAAAAGTCACAGAATAGGGTGCAAGTGATGTAAAACATTCATAGTAATAAAACTAAAATTCCAACTAAACAAACAAAAGTCATAGTATAACAAATGTTTAGCTATGTGGAAGGACAGGAAGTAATTGATAGGAGAATGAATTTGAGGGTTAATGTACTCGCCTTCATAATAGACAGTCAATCACTATTGCCTGAACCTGAGATATTTAGTTGAAATAATGATATAAATTCTTTAGACTTTCATGAACACTTAAAATTTAATTTGGAAAGATCCTTTAAGTTAAGGTATTTTTTTGATCAAGAAGCAGTTACCAAAATGATAGTAATGATTTAGCTTCAATTCAGTTCTTTTTCTTTTAAATTAAAATAAAATGGCATTGATGATTTTTAAAAGAAAAGAAGCAAGTATAGTTTCATTTTAATAGTGGTAGTTCTCTCTCTCAGTCTAGGTATCTGTATCTCTATCCTCATGTAGGAATAAATGATTGTCTGGAATTAAGACCACTAAAATTTAGCAATGATTATATCTAAGTGATGGAATAGTTTGATTTTTTTAAACTAAATATCTTGAATATTTATTAAACATGCAAATTTTATCATTAAATGAATGTACAGTTTCTATATTTAAGGATAATAAAGTGCAGATTATATGAGTTGTTTTTATTTCATATTCTTAAAAATTTTCAAAATTACTAAGCAAATGAGATTTCTTTTGAGAAATCTATTTCCAAGACAAACTCATGCCTAGGTGTGTCTATATTTGCCATGTTGATGGTGTTAATCTTACAAATAAAACACCTCAGTCTGAGGTAATTAATGTATTTCATTTGAGAAAGTGAGAAGTGAATAAAATCACTTTTGTGAACCAATAGTTTGTCATATTAAATAATGATAATGAGTATTGATTATTCACTAGTAGACTGTTTCACAACAAACAATATCCAGAGGTAAGATGTAAAATGATCGGTTGGTTTATCCATTTGGGGGAAACTTAAGCCAGTGTCTCTCCATTTCTACCTGGAGTAACTGAGTTGCTTCAGTTAGTTTCACTGTTTCTTTTTTCTTTTATTTATTTATTTAATTGGAGGCTAATTACTTTACAATATTGTGGTGGTTTTCAATGGCCTTTTGGTTATTTGAGTCGGTAGTCCATAGTGTATAGTCGCAGCGTCTAACATAGCAGTCACTATTCATATGAAGCTATTTAAATGTTAGAATTAAATAAAACTTAAAATTAAATTTCTCCTTCTACTAGCCACATTCCAGGTGGCCAGTGACTAGTGGGTACCATACTGAACACAGCAGACATAGAAAATTTTCATTATTTTGAAATGTTTTAAAGGATAGTGATTTGCTCCATGAAGAAAGCTTTCTAAAATGCTTCTCTAAAGTTTGAACTGTGGTGCTGGAGAAGACTCTTGAGAGTCCCTTGGACTGCAAGGAGATCCAACCAGTCCATTCTAAAAGAGATCAGTCCTGTGTGTTCATTGGAAGGACTGATGCTAAAGCTGAAACTCCAATACTTTGGCCACCTCATGCGACGAGTTGACTCACTCGAAAAATCTCTGATGCTGGGAGGGACTGGGGGCAGGAGGAGAAGGGGATGACAGAGAATGAGATGGCTGGATGGCATCACCGACTCGATGGACATGAGTTTGAGTGAACTCTGGGAGTTGGGGATGGACAGGGAGGCCTGGCGTGCTGTGATTCATGAGGTCGCAAAGAGTTGGACACTACTGAGCAACTGAACTGAACTGAACTGAAAGTATCTTAACTCTTTTATTTCTCTAGGTCACTTTTTGAAAATTATCTTTTTTAAAAAATCAAAATATATTGTGAATTTTTTTCCAGTGATTTAACTATTTTAAGAATTTTTTAACAAAATATAAAAAATAACTTCTCGTGAGTAGGATTTAAAGTTGACTTTCAACTAATAATGTCATTGTAGACAGAGCTCTGATCTCAGGGCTATCAAGAATCTGAAATAATCTTCAAATATTAGTCTTTTAATAAAAAACATATTGTCCATGGAGTTTATTTATAAGGTTAATCTAACAACAAAAGATTATGAAAGGTATAATTCAGGATAAAAGGAAAAACTTTTTCATTAATTTTGATTTGTCTTTGAGATGTTTCAAAAATATTTATTGAATGCAAAGAAAGTTCTTTCTTAGATGTACTGGCTTAATTTTTTTATTTATGGAAATTTAAATAGTGCCTGCCTCAAGTATGTTCGGAGAAGGCAATGGCAAGCCACTCCAGTACTGTTGCCTAGAAATCCCATGGATGGAGGAGCCTGGTAGGCTGCAGTCCGTGGGGTCGCTAAGGGTCGGACACGACTGAGTGACTTCACTTTCACTTTTCACTTTCCACTTTCACACATTGGAGAAGGAAATGGCAACCCACTCCAGTGTTCTTGCCTGGAGAATCCCAGGGACGGGGGAGCCTGGTGGGCTTCCGTCTATGGGGTCACACAGAGTCGGACACGACTGAAGTGACTTAGCAGCAGCAGCAGCAGCAGCAGCAGCAAGTATGTTACTTTGGAAAAAGACTTTTTATTAGAACAAATTTTCCCTTTAACAACCCAAGATCTGAGCTAATAATGGCAGTCAGCCAACCAATTTCATGATTTGAAATTTCATGAGATTTCACCAGTATCTCTTGCTTACTAGTAAAATGTCAAGATGTTAGATTTTAGAGTTTACTTAATTTCCTCTGCCTAAGAGTAATCAACACTTCTGTCCATAACTTGGTAAAAGCATTTTTTTATTAATGAGTTACTCTTCTGACACTCATTTAATACCAATGACTTTGTATTAATTGCTTTTCAAAAATAATTGTGTTCATGGTTTCCAGTACCACATGCATATCATCAGCATTTAAAATGCATTATTGTGTGAACTTGAAATTGCTTTCTGTAAATGTTCCAAGAACTTGTGATGAGATCGATGTTGCAAGCAGCTATGTTTGCACATTTTGGTTCTGAATGAGCTAATCTTCTGCAACATTTCAGGTATTTGATTTCATAACATTTTCCAAGTTTTAAAATATGTGCTTGCAAATAGATTCCCATTTTTTGCATGAAAGATGAACACATAATTTAGTTTCATCTTGTATAATTGAAAATGTAGTTTTCCTAGTTACATTTCTGGAGTTAAGAATTTTCTTATCTGTCTTAATATTGGTTATAGAGTAAAACAAACCAATTATAAAACATAAATAAAATCATGGTGTATTAAAAAAACACTGACTCAAGATATTTGACTGATGATTATTGATCTCATTTTCTAGATTGCAAAAGTTTATGTACACATTTTCCATTTTCTGTTAGCGTTTTTGAATACTTAATAAATACTACTTGGGGTAGATACTACATTTACATAATTATCACTTTACTGTTGAGGTAGCAGTTTAGCTCAGACATAAAAAATCTTGATGTCTTAAAAGTTAATTTTCTGCATACTTGTGATGCCCTCTTTCCAAAGATGTGATGTAAATAATGGAATAAAGTCAGTGTTGGACAAGGGTGTTTGGGAATGCACATGGATTCTTTAACCTAATACTAGAGGCTTGATACAGAGAAGGCAATGGCAAGCCACTCCAGTACTCTTGCCTAGAAAATCCCATGGACAGAGGAGTCTGGTGGGCTACAATCCATGGGGTCGCTACTAGTCGGACCGAACTGAGAGACTTCACTTTCACTTTTCACTTTCACACATTGGAGAAGGAAATGGCAACCCACTCCAGTGTTCTTGCCTGGAAAATCCCAGGGATGGCGGAGCCTGGTGGGCTGCCGTCTATGGGGTCGCACAGAGTCGGACATGACTGAAGCGACTTAGCAGCAGCAGCAGCACAGGCTTGATAAGATTCACACATTCCTGGAATTTGGGGATCCTCAGTGATCAAGACTGACCCAGTGAAAGAAGTCTTTTGTGTATTTCTATTTATGACAAGGGGTAATGGAGGAAAGAGCTGAAGACCAGTGACCTTCTTAGAAGGGATCTTCCACTCTATTGAAACTCTGAGTGAAGTCCTTGACCCTTAGCTATTTTGAATAGACCAGTTAGTTATCATCTCAGCACACTGGAGGCTTTTCTTCCATTTGCAGGCTGCACTGAACATAGTTATACTCGCTGCATTCAAGAGAACATGTTCTACTGAGGTTAACTGTCTTTGCTCTGTGAATTGGGAAATCTATATGCTTGACAATACCAAAATAACAATTATCTGTTTGAAAAAGCACTATGTAAAGTTAAAAGTAAAACAATTGCCTGAAAAAGTATGCAACAATATATAACAGTATGAAAAAGTATGCAACAATATATAACAGAAAATAAATATTCAGAATATTCCAGGATGACTATCAGTTCAGTTCAGTCACTCAGTTGTGTACAACTCTGTGACCTCATGGACTGCAGCACGCCAGGCTTCCCTGTCCATCACCAGCTCCCAAAGCTTGCTCATGTCCATCGAGTCAGTGATGCCATCCAACCATCTCATCCCCTGTTGTCCCCTTATCCTCCTGCCTTCAATCTTTCCCAGCATCAGGGTCTTTTCCAATGAGTCAGGTGGCCCTTTCTTCGCTTCAGGTGGCCAAAATTTTGGAGTTTCAGCTTCGGCATCAAACTTTCCAATGAATATTCAGAACTGGTTTCACTTCAGATTGACTGATTGGATCTGTTTGTAGTCCAAGGGACTCTCAAACGTCTTCTCCAACACCACAGTTTAAAATCATTAATTCTTCGGTGCTCAGCTTTCTTTATAGTCCAACTCTCACAGCCATACCCGACTCCTGGAAAAACCATAGCTTTGACTAGATGGACATTTGTTGGCAAAGCAACATCTCTGCTTTTGAATATGCTGTTTAGGTTGGTCATAGCTTTTCTTCCAAGGAGCAAGCATTTTTTAATTTCATGGCTGCAGTCACAATCTGCAGTAATTTTGGAGCCCCCCACTGTTTTCAGTGTTTTCAATGTTTCCCCTTCTATTTGCCCTGAAGTGATGGGACCAGATGCCGTGATCTTAGTTTTCTGAATGTTGAATAAGAAAAGACAAAAATACAGTTAAAAAAAAAAAAGTGGGCAAAATTTTGAACAAATCATCTTCAGAAGAGGAAATGCAGATGACCAAACACATGTAAAAGATGTTTGCCTTAAATAGGAAGGAAGGAAATGCCAATTAACACAACTGTGAAATATTCTCTCACCAGATTGACAAAAAAAATTGTAATATCAAGTGTAGATGAAGTTTCTGGGATATTTTCTCATATCTGTTGATTAACTTAAATTAGTTTTTTATATTTTAAGAATATTCTAGTTATAAATAATTATATGAACATTTTGTTACACAACTGTATTGATTACTTAATATCCATGTGCCATTCTTTTTGTAATAAAATTCTGATATTCCTCTGAGAATCCAACTGGTCTTCATTGGAATAAATTTTGTTGGCATTACCAATCAAGGTACTCACCCTCTTTAAGGAAAAGGGATTATCATATTGTTTAAGTAAGGCTACTAAGTGCCCTTTCCTTGTATTCTGAATCTCTATCAAAATTACAAGAATATAAAAACATAGGAGTGCTAAGGACATTTCAGATTTCATCAATTTTTAAGATGTCATACAGGCAAAATGCAGCATTACTATATATATCACCCCCCCAAATGATCACCAATTACACAGAAATGCTCTCTTTTCCCTTAGAATTTTTTATATTTAGTAAACAACCTCTATAGATATATCTTCAAATTTACTCTTGTCATATTTCACTATTGCACATAAAAAGAAAAATATAAGTGAAATAAATTGACTAAGGATTACCTAAGTTCTTTTCATTCTGTAAATTGCTTTTTATTCTCTAAGTTCTCAGTGTTCTTGATTTTCTAAGCTATAGAAGAGGGTAATTGATGGAGCATGTTTTAGTCACAGATATATTTTTCTGAAAAATTTACACCATTCAGCAAATTTTGTTACTTGTAGTCATTTCTTCAAAGATGAGTAAAAATTTCACTAATGCAATGTCTTTGCATTATGTTGCTTTTATATCTTTTTGCATATACAATCATTTATAAATAAGTACCAATTCATAGTATAACCAGGATATTTTAAATGCAATTAAAATATATATGGTGTCAACTACAGCTATTTTTAACTGTAATGAGAACAATATTGAATTATAACCAAGTTCTCACATGCTCAGACAAGATCATCTTCTTTAAAATGCCTGTATCCAACCAGAATTGTGAGACATCATTTAAGACATGTTAAATTATGAAAAAAATACACAGTTTGGAAATGATTAAATATGATAAGTTCTTAGTGGTATCTATATGCTACCCACAAGAGACATACTTAAAATATACATACAAACTGATAGTAACAGGAGAGAAAAAGATATCCACGCAACTGAAAATTAAAAACTAGCAGGGAGGGTCTTATAGTATTTGTATTAGACAAAATTGGACCCCAACATAGAAGTACTTGAGCTTCCCCAGTGGCTCAGATGGTAAAGAATCTGCCTGCAATGCGGGACACCTGGGTTTTATTCCTGGGTTGAGAAGATCCCCCAGAGGAGGGCATGGCAACCCACTCCAGTATTCTTGCCTGGAGAACCCCTGTGACAGAAGAGCCTAGTCCACTGGGTCTCAAAGAGTCAGACACGACTGACTGATTAAGCACAGCACACCATAGGAGTTCTTAAAAACATGCAGAAACTATTGTTTTTCAGTCACTCAGTTGTGCCTGGATCTTTGCAACCCCATGGATTGCAGCTCACCAAGCTTACCTGTCCTTCACCAACTTCTGGAGCTTGCCCAAGCTGATGCTCATTGACTCAGTGATTCCATCCAACCATTTCATCCTCTTTTCTTCACTTCTCCTCCTGCCTTCAATCTTCCCCAGCATCAGGGTCTTTTCTAATGAATCAGCTCTTCATATCAGGTGGCAAAGTACTGGAGCTTCAGCTTCATCATCAGTCTTTCCCATGAATATTCAGGGTTCATTTCCTTTAGGATTTGACTGGTTTTTCTCTCCTTGCAGTCCAAGGGACTCTCAAGCGTCTTCTCCAATACCACAGTTCAAAAGCACCAGTTCTTCAGCATTCAGCCTTCTTTGAGGTCCAACGCTCACATCCATACATGACTACTGGAAAAAGTAGAGCTTTAACTCTACAGACATTTGTCGACAAAGTAATGTCTCTGCTTGTAAATATGCTGTCTAGCGTTGTCATAGATTTTCTTCCAAGGAGCAAGTGTCTTTCAATTTTATGACTGCAGTCACCATCTGCAGTGATTCTGGAGCTTAAGAAAATAAAGTTTTTCACTCTATCCATTTTTTCTGCATATATTTGTCATGAAGTGATGGGACTGGATGTCATGATTTTAGTATTTTGAATGTTGAGTTTTAAGCCAAAGTTTTCACTCTCCTTTTTCACTTTCATCCAGAGGCTCTTTAATTTCTCTTTGTTTTCTTCCCTAAGGTTGGTGTCATCTGCATATCTGAGGTTGCTGATATCTCTCCCGGCAAACTTGATTCCAGCTTGTGCTTCATGCTCCCAGCATTTCACATGAAGTACTCTGCATATAAGTTAAATAAGCAAGGTGACAATATACAGCCTTGATGTACTCCTTTCCCGATTTGGAACCAGTCCGTTGTTTCATGTCCTGTTCTTGCTGTAGCTTCTTGACCTGCATACAGATTTCTCAGGAGACAGGTCAGGTGGTTTGGTATTTCCATCTCTTTAAGAATTTCCACAGTATGTTGTGATCCATGCAGTAAAGGCTTTAGCGTAGTCAATGAAGCAGAAGTAGATATTTTTCTGGCATTCTCTTGCTTTTTCTATGACCCAATGGATGTGGTAATTTGATCTCTGGTTCCTCTGCCTTTTCTAAATCCAGCACGTTCATCTGGAAGTTCTGGGTTCATGTTCTGTTGACCCTGGCATGGAGAATTTTATGCATTGCTTTGCTAGTATGTGAAATGAGCACAAGTGTGCAGTAGTTTGAACATTCCTTGGCATTGTCTTTTTTTAGGATTGGAATGAAAACGTACCTTTTCAAGTCCTGTGTCCACTGTTGATGTTTTCCAGATGTGCTGGCATATTGAGTGCAGCAGCACTTTAACAGCATCATCTCATAGGATTTGAAATAGCTCAGCTGGAATTCCATCACTTCCACTAGCTTTATTCATACTGTTGCTTCCTAAGGCCCACTTGACTTTTGCACTCCAGGATGTCTGGCTCTAGGTGAGTAATCACACCATCATGGTTATCTGGGTCATTAAGATCTTTTTTGTATGAATCTTTGTATTTCTGCCTGCTCTTCCTATTATCTTCTGCTTCTGTCAGTTCCATACCATTTCTGTCCTTTATTGTGCCCATCTTTGCATGAGATGTTCCCTTGATATCTCTAATTTTCTTGAAGGGATCTCTAGTCTTTCCCATTCTACTGTTTTCCTCTATTTCTTTTCACTGATCACTTAGGAAGACTTTCTTATCTCTCCTTGCTATTCTTTGGATCTCTGAATTCAGATGGGTATATCTTTCCTTTTCTCCTTTGTCTTTTGCTTCTCTTCTTTTTTTTTTTTTTTTTCTCCTTTGGCATGCCTTTATTTATTTGCTTAGCCACCAGGCTCCCTTTCTGAATAATACACGCAATTAATTATGCTTTTCATTTGCATGATCTACTCTACAGCAGTGATTATCAGGTCAGCACGGTGTGGGAGTTGGGGAGATACATTAATAACGAGTTAAAAACAAACAACAAGAAAAAAAAAACCCACACACAGGGAAAGCTGCCCTTGTGTACCACAGTCACCTGCCATGAACAGGGGCTGAAGAAGCCAGTACAGAGGTAGGGTTGTTGAGTCCAGTGAAGCTTTTCCTCAGTTGGAGTTTGTAAATGCTGCTGCTGCTGCTAAGTCACTTCAGTCATGTCCAACTCTGTGTGACCCCATAGACGGCAGCCCACCAGGCTCCCCCGTCCCTGTGACGCCCCAGGCAAGAACACTGGAGTGGGTTGCCATCTCGCTCTCCAGTGTGTGAAAGTGAAAAGTGAAAATGAAGTCGCTCAGTCACGTCTGACTTGTAGGGACCCCACGGACTGAAGCCCACCAGGCTGCTCCGTCCGTGGGATTTTCTAGGCAAGAGTACTGGAGTGGCTTGCCATTGCCTTCTCCGTGCTTCTCTTCTTTTTTCATCTATTTGTAAGCCTCCTCAGACAACCATTTTGCCTTTTTGGCATTTCTTTTTCTTAGGGATTGTTTTGATCACCACCTCCTATACAATGTTACAAACCGCCATTCATAATTCTTCAGGCACTCTATCAGATTTAATCCCTTGAATTTATTTGTAACTTCCACTGTATAATCATAAAGGATTTGATTTACTTCATACCTGAATGGTCTAGTGGCTTTCCCTACTTTCTTCAATTTAATTTTGAGTTTTGCAATAAGTTTATTATCTGAGCCACAGTAACCTCCTGGTCTTGTTTTTGCTGACTGTATAGAACTTCTCCATCAGAAGGCAGACAGAAAGAAAACTGCAGTCATAGAAGAGTAACCAAACTGATCACATGGATCACAGCCTTGTCTCACTCAATGAAACTATGATCCATGCCATGTAGGGCCACCCAAGATGGACGGGTCATGGTGTAGAATTCTGACAAAATATGGTCCACTGGAGAAGGGAATGGCAAACCACTTCAATATTTTTCCTTAAGAACCCCAAGAACAATATGAAAACGCAAAAGATATGACACTGAAAGATGATCTCCCCATGTCAGTATGTGCCCAATATGCTACTGGAGATGAGTGGAGAAAAAGCTCTAGAGAGAATGAAGAGACTGAGCCAAAGGAAAAACAATACCTAGTTGTGGATATGACTGGTGATGGAAGTAAAGTCCAACGCTGTAAGAACAATACTGCATACTAACCTGTAACATTAGGTCCATGAATCAAGGCAAATTGGAAGTGGTCAAACAGATGTCAAGAGTTAACATCAATGTTTTAGAAATCAGTGAACTAAAATGGACCAGAGTGGGCAAATTTAATTCAGATGATCATTATATCTACTACTGTGGGCAAGAATCATTTAGAAGAAACAGAGTAGCCCTTATAGTCAACAAAACAGCATGAAATGCAGTACTTGGCTGGAATCTCAAAAACAATGGAATGATCTCTGTTCATTTCCAAAGCAAACCATTCAATATCACAGTAATCTAAGCCTATGTTCCAACCACTAATGCCAAAGAAGCTGAAGTTGAATGGTTCTATGAAGACCTACAAGACCCTCCAGAACTAGCACCAAAAAAGACATCCTTGTCATCATAGGGGACTGAAATGCAAAAGTAGGAAGTCAAGAGATATCTGGGGTAACAGGCAAATTTAGCCTTGGAGTACGAAATGAAACAGGGCAAAGACTAACAGAGTTTTGCCAGGAGAATGTACTGATCATACAAAACACCTTCCTCAAAAACACAAGAAATGACTCTACACATGAACATCACCAGATGGTCAATACAGAAATCAGATTGATTGCATTCTTTCATTCACTAAACCATTCTGTATTGTGCATGGGTGTTTGTGTTAGCTGTTCAGTCATATCTTACTGATTGTGACCCTATGGACTGCACCCCTCCAGGCTCCTGTGTCCATGGGATTCTCCAGGCAAGAATACTGGAGTTGTTGCCATTTCCTTCTCCAGGGGATCTTCCCTACCCAGAATCAAAACCTGGGTTTCCTGCATGGCAGGCAGATTATTTTCCATTTGAGCCACACGTATATATACACAAACACACGTGTGTTTGTGTGTGTGTCTTATTACATACAAGATCTTGTGCTGTTCTGTGAAAAGAAGCATAGTTTAGCCTGCTGGGGCACTTTGAACTGTTGTCTTTATGATAAATGTAAATGTAGAGAGACTATTACTCTTGGCAACTGTGCTTATCTCAAATCACCACTGGGATTCTAGCCAATTTTGCTAGGCATTTTGCTTCCTCAGTGAACTAAACAAATAATGTTCAGCATCCTAAATATAACTCTTACCTTCTTTAACTCAAATTTGGTCCAGAACCTGTAATTATTCAAAACTGTAAATATTCATATTTCATTATTTCTAATACACTCAATTTTTTTACATGTTAATATATGAGAATTGATGATGAGTGCTGAGGAACTGATACTTTTGAATTGTGGTGTTGGAGAAGACTCTTGAGAGTCCCTTGGACTGCAAGGAGATCCAACCAGTCCATCCTAAAGGAAATCAGTCCTGAATATTCATTGGAAGGACGGATGCTGAAGCTGAAACTCCAAAACTTTTGCCACCTGATGTGAAGAACAGACTCATTGGAAAAGACCCTGATGCTGGGAAAGATTGAAGGTAGGAGAAGGGGGTAACAGAGGATGAGATGGTTGGATGGCATCACTGAATTGATGGCCATGAGTTCGAGCAAGCTCTGAGAGTTGGTGATGGACAGGGAAGCCTGGTGTGCTGCAGTCCATGGGGTCACAAAGAGTTGGGCACAACTGAGCAACTGAATTGAACTGAACTGACTGATATCTGAGAATGGAATACATCTTAAAATTTATAGCATTTCTTAAATGCTGTAAGTCAGGAGACAATAATGACTTTGTTGTCACTGCTTGCACATATGTGACTTTGGTCGTAGCTGTTTATAATTGGTATTACTTCATTTGTGTTAGGAGCATTTTGGGGATAAAACATTGAGTTTAATAGCTTTTTAAATGTTTTATGATTCATCAATAAGACCAAAAATTTATTATCTACTGAAATTTATGGAAATAGAGCACTTGGACATATAGGAAGTAAAGTCCAATGCTGTAAAGAGCAATACTGCATATGAACCTTGAATGTTAGGTCCATGAATCAAGGCAAATTGAAAGTGGTCATAAGGAGATGGCAAGAGTGAACACCAACACTTTAGGAATCAGTGAACTAAAATGGACTGGAATGGGTGAATTTAACTCAGATGACGATTGTATCTATTACTGGGGGCAAGAATCCATTAGAAGAAAAGGTAAGAACACGCTCTTGCTTTTTCAATAATCCAACTGATGTTGGCAATTTGAGCGCTGCCTCCTCTGGAGGTAATGAAGATAATGGTGAACTCTTTCAAAGATCCCATGCCTGTGCTGTTACACTCACTGTCCCCAACACTGCAGCAGGCCACCATTGACCCAAGGCTCTGCTGGAGACTCTTGGACACTCCCAGGCAAGTCTGGATCAGTCTTTTGTGGGGTCACTGCTCCTTTCTCCTGGGTTCTGGTGCACACAATGTTCTGTTTGTGCCCTGCAAGAATCTATTTCCCAGTCCTGTATAACTTCTGGCAATTCTATGGTGGGGTTAATGGCGACCTCCTGCAAAAGGTCTTATGCCATATCCAAGTCTGTTACAACCAGAGCCCCTGTCCCTGCGGCAGTCCACTGCTGACCCGTACCTCTACATGAGAGGCTCAAACTCAGTTCTGTCTCAGTCTCTGTGGGGTCCCTGGGTCCTGGTGCACACAAGGTTTGTTTCAGCTCTCTGAGCTTCTCTGGCAAGAATGGGGAATTTGCCCCTCCTACAGTCTTGCTGGGGCACCTCCTTTGCCCTTGGGCATGGGGTATCTCCTCACAGCCTCTCCAGCACTGTCCAGCCACTGCTCCAGTGCCTACCATCTTGCTGGCTTTTTCTGACCTTGGATGTGGGTTATCCGCTCATGGAAAAACAGACTGGTTCCAAATAAGGAAATGAGTACATCAAGACTGTATATTGTCACCCTTGCTTATTTAACTTATATGCAGAGTACATCATGAGGAATGCTGGGCTGGATGAAGCACAAGCTGGAATCAAGATTACCTTGAGAAATATCAATAACCTCAGACATGTAGATGATACCACCCTTATGCCAGAAAGTGAAGAACTAAAGAGCCTCTTGATGAAAGTGAAAGAGAAGAGTGAAAAAGTTGGCTTAAAACTCAACATTCAGAAAACTAAGATCATGGCATCTGGTCCCATCACTTCATGGCAAATAGATGGGGAAACAGTGGAAACAATGACAGACTTTATTTTGGGGTGCTCTAAAATCACTGCCTTTTCATACTGTTCATGGGATTCTCAAGGCAAGAATACTGAAGTGGTTTGCCATTCCCTTCTCCAGTGGACCACATTTTGTTGACCATCCTGGGTGGCCCTATATGGCATGGCTTAGTTTCACTTAGACAAGGCTGTGGTCTATGTGATTAGATTGGCTAGTTTTCTGTGATTGTGGTTTCAGTCTGTCTGCCCTCTGATGTCCCCTCTCAGCACGTACTGTCTTAGTGGGGTTTCTTTTAACTTGGACATGGGTTATCTCTTCACGGTTGCTCCAACAAAGCGCAGCTGCTGCCCCTGACCTTGCACATGGGGTATCTCCTCTCGGCTGCTTGCTGCCCCTGCTCCACACAGCCAAGGCTTCCTTGACTGTGTGGATCACATTTAACTGTGGAAAATTCTGAAAGGGATTGGAATACCAGACCACCTGACCCGCCTCTTGAGAAATCTGTATGCAGGTCATGAAGAAACAGTTAGAAATGGACATGGAACAACAGACTGGTTCCAGATAGAGAAAGGAATACGTCAAGACTGCATATGGTCACCGTGCTTATTTAACTTATATGCAGAGTGTATCATGAGAAATGCTGGGCTGGATAAAACCCAAGCTGGAACCAAGATTGCTGGGAGAAATATCAATAACCTCTCAGATATGTAGAAGACACCACTCTTATGGTGGAAAGTGAAGAAGAGCTAAAGAACCTCTTGATGAAAGTGAAAGAGGAGAGTGAAAAAGTTGGCTTAAAGCACAACATTCAGAAAACTAAGATCATGGCATCTGGTCCCATCACTTCATGGCAAATAGATGTGGACACAGTGGAAACAGTGTCAGACTTTATTTCTTTGGGCTCCAAAATCACTGCAGATGCTGATTGCAGCCATGAAATTAAAAGACTCTTACTCCTTGGAAGGAAAGTTATGACCAACCTTGAAAGTATATTAAAAAGCAGAGACATTACTTTGCCAACAAAGGCCATCTAGTCAAGGCTATGGTGTTTCCAGTAGTCATGTATAGATGTGAGAATTGGACTATAAAGAAAAAACGGATCACTTTAAATGTGAGGTCTATTTCTGGACTCTCGATCCCATTCTATTGATTTGCATGGACATTCTTGCACCAATACTACACTGTCTTAACTACTGTGACTTTATAGTACATTTTGATATTGAGTGGTATAAGTCTTCCACCTTTGTTCTTTTTAAAAAATGTGTTTTGGCTATTCTAGTTCCTTCGCATTTCCATATAAACTTTGGGATCAATTTGTCAATATATGCAAAAATGTTGCTGGATTTTGAAAGAAGTGTTGAATTTATAAATCAATTTGTGAGAGAATTGTGATGGACAGGGAAGCCTGGCATTCTGCAGGCCATGAGGTTGCAGAGTCAGACGCAACTGAGTGACTGAACCGAACTGAACAAAACTAAGTCTTCCTATTCATGGACTTGGAATGGCTTTCCATTTATTTAGATCTTTTTAATGTGTTTTGTCTATGTTTTATTGTTTTTAGTGTTTGTCTTCCACTTCTTTTATCAAATTTATTTTCCTACATATATTTTTGGTACTATGAATTCCATTTGTGAATGAAATTTTTTACTTAATTTTGTTTTTGGATTGTTTGATGTTAATACATAAAAATATAATTGGTAAAAAAAAAAAGAAAATTGTAAAAATATTCTCTTAGATTTTCTTCTAACATTAAAAAACAATTTGCCACCCCCCCCCAAAAAAAAGAAAGCTGAGCCCCAAAGAATTGATGCTTTTGAACTGTGGTGTTGGAGAAGACTCTTGAGAGTCCCTTGGTCTGCAAGGAGATCCAACCAGTCCATTCTAAAGGAGACCAGTCCTGGGTGTTCATTGGAAAGACTGATGCTGAGGCTGAAACTCCAATACTTTGGCCACCTGATGCGAAGAGCTGACTCATTTGAAAAGACCCTGATGTTGGGAAAGATTGAAGGTTTGGAGAAGGGGATGCTGGAGGATGAGATGGTTGGATGGCATCACTGACTCAATGGACATGAGTTTGAGTAGGCTCCAGGAATTGGTAATGGACAGGAAGGCCTGGCATGCTGCAGTTCATGGGTTCGCAAAGAGTCAGACATGACTGAGTGACTGAACTGAACTGAAAAGCACTGCAGATGGTGACTGCAGCCTTGAAATTAAAAGACGCTTGCTCCTTGGAAGAAAAGCTATGATCCACCTAGTTAGTTACTTCTGTCTCTGCTTAAGGCAGAGACATTACTTTGCCAACCAAGGAGAAGGGGATGACAGAGGATGAGATGTTTGGATGGCATCACTGACTCAATGGACATGAGTTTGAGTAAACTCCGGGAGTTGGTGATGGACAGGGAGGCCTGGTATGCTGCAGTACATGGGGTCACCAAGAGTCAGACTGAACTGAACTGAACTGGATATATAGGGATAACACTTTTTCTTCCTGTTGGCTAGGTCAGACAATTTCATTTTCTTAAAATGAGTCTTTATTTTATTCTATGTATAACACACTATCCTCAAATCTTTTGACGTTAAAACATCAAATATTTTTTATTTCATGTAGTTTCCAAGAGTCATGAACGTGGAAGCATTTTGGTTGGGTAGCTCTTGTTCAATGTCTTTCCCAATCTGCAGTTTTGCTTTTAGCCCGGGCTGCAGTCATCTGAAGGCTTGACTGGGGCTGGGATGTGCTTGCAAAGTGCCTCATTCACATGGCTGTTGGCAGGGCCCACAGTTTCTCACTATGAGGGCATCTCTGCAGGGCTGCCTGTGTACTTCTACAACAATTGATCTTAGACAGAAAGACCAAAATGGAAACCATGGAAACTGCATTGGCTTTTTATGACTTAGTTTCCAAAATCCTGCACTGTCACTTATGTTGTTTTTCCTGTTCACTTGAAACGAATCACTAAATTCAATACAACCTCAGGTGGAGGGGAATTAGAATTAGTTTCCACCTCCTGAAAGGAGGAATATCAAAGAATTTGTGGACTTTTTTTTTAGTAGCCCTAATAGTTATCTAGGGCTTCCCTGGTGGCTCAGAGGTTAAAGTGTCTGCCGCCAATGCGGGAGACCCGGGTTCGATCCCTGGGTCGGGAAGATCCCCTGGAGAAGGAAATGGTAACCCACTCCAGTATTCTTGCCTGGAGAATCCCATGGACGGAGAAGCCTGGTAGGCTACAGTCCATAGGGTCTGAAAGAGTCGGACACGACTGAGCGACTGAACGGAATAGTTATCTATTAGTGCTTGATATTAATGCTTATTAATTCTCCTTCATGGATCACAGCCTTGTCATGGTGAAGGGTCTTGGGTAATTCAATGAAGCTATAAATCATTCCATGCAAGAGCACCCAAGATGGAGGGTCATAGTGGAGAGTTTTGCCAAAATGGAGAAGGGAATGGCAAACCATTCCAGTATTCTTACTGCAAGGAACTCATGAACAGTATGAAAAGTCAAAAAGATGTGATACTGTAAGATGCACCCCCCCAAGTTACAAGGTCAGAAGGCTACTGGGGAAGAGTGGAAGACAAGTATTAATAGCTCCAGAAAGAATGAAGTGTCTGGGTCAAAGTGGAAACAATGCTCAGTTGTGGATGTTTCTGGTGGTGAAAGTAAAGCCCAATGCTGTAAGAACAATTTCCCACAGGAACCTAGAAAGTTAGCTCCATGAACAAGGTAAATTGGATATAGTCAAGCAGGAGATGTCAAGAGTAAACATAGACATCTTAGAAATCAGTGAACTAAAATGGACGGAAATGGGTGAATTTAATTCAGATGACCATTATATCTACTACTGTTGTTAAGATTTCCTTATAAGAAATGGAATAGCCCTCATATTAAAAAAAAAAGATTATTAATCTTTTTTTTTGAGTGCAGTCTCAAAAATGAACAGAATGATCTTGGTTCATTTTAAGGCAAACCATTCAACATCACAGTAATACAAGTCTATCTGCCAACCTCTAATACTGAAGAAGTTGAAGTCAACCGGTTCAATGAAGACCTGAAAAACCTAACTCCAAAAAGGATCTCCTTTCCTTCATAGTGGATTGGAATGCAAAAGTAGGAAGTCAAGAAATACCTGTAGCAACAGGCAAGTTTTGCCATGGAGTACAAAATGAAGCATGGCGAAGGCTAACAGAATTTTGCCAGGAGGATGCACTGGTCATAACAAACACCCTCTTCTGACAACACAAGAGATGACTCTGCACATGGATATCACCAAATGGTCAATGCTGAAATCAGATTGATTATATTCTTTGCAGCTGAAGATGGAGAAGCTCTATACAGTCAGCAAAAACAAGACTTGGAGCTGACTGTGACTCAGATCTTGAGCTTCTTATTGCAAAATTCAGACTTAAATTGAAGAAAGCAGGAAAAACCACTAGACCATTCAGGTATGACCTAAATCATATCCCTTATGATTATACAGTAGAGGTGATGAATAGATTCAAGGGATTAGATCTGGTAGACAGAGTGTCTGAAGAACTATGGACAGAGGTTCATAACATTGTACAGGAGGCAGTAACCGAAACCATCGCAAAGAAAAAATAATGCAAGAAGGCAAAGTGATTGTCTGAGGAGGCTTTAGGAATAGCTGATAAAAGAAGTGAAAGGCAAAGGAGAAAGGGAAAGATATATACCACTGAATGCAGAGTTCCAAAGAATAGCAAGGAGAGATAAGAAAGCTCCTTCTTAACTGAACAATGCAAACAAATAGAGGAATACAATGAAATGGGAAACACTAGAGATCTTTTCAAAAAAATATTGAGCCATCAAGTGAACATTTCATGCAAAGACAAGCCTGATAAAGAACAGAAACTGTGGATGGTGACTGCAGCCATGAAATTAAAAGACCCTTGCTCCTTGAAAGGAAAACTATGACAAACCTAGACAATATTTTAAAAAGTAGAGACATCACTTTGCTGACAGAGGTCTGTATAGTCAAGGTTATGGTTTTTCCAGCAGTCATGCATTGATGTAGACCATAAAGAAAGTTGAGCGCTGAAGAATTGATGCTTTTAAATTATGGTGCTTGGGAATCCCTTGTACTGCAAGGAGATCAACACCTGATGTGAAGAGTTGACTCTGATGCTAGGAAAGATTGAAGGCAAAGGTTAAGAGGGTGGCAGAGGATGAGATGGTTAGATAGCATCACCAATTCAGTGGACATGAATTTGAGCAAACTCCAGGAGATAGTGAAGGACAGGGAAGCCTGGCGTGCTGCAGTCCATGGGGTCGCAAAAATTCAGACATACTTAGTGACTGAACAGCAACAACCACAACAACAATACGTGATAAGATTGAGAAAGTACTGCAGAATGAGCATCGGTAGCGTGAAAGATATACTTATGCAGTCTTTTAAGAAATGATGCATTTACAAATACCACCAAAGAATAATATTTTGTGGCAAAATACAAATATCAATTACTCAGAGTTTAAGATTGGTTTAGATGAATTATTTTCTGAATATGGAAATATTTAAGACTATATTACACTATTTCTTTTGTACATAGTTTCTTTCTTGTGTGTGCATGAGAATCACGTCATAAGCATTTTGTTTAAATAAATATTTCTATAAATATACAAGTCTATATGATAAACATTGTATTATAGTTTAATTACAGGTATTTTTTCTTTCTTGATGGTAAAATTAGCGGCCTTTGAACCAATGGGATTTGGTAAATATACGTGATAGATTGCATCGTTTGGTTCCAACTTATCAGTATTCCTTTTATCCACACCCTTTGCCTGTAACTTTAAGGTGTCCACCCACCTATGTGGGTGACCTGCCCTGCTCCTTGACTCTGAGCTTTATAATATAACTTGATTCAGTTAATGAGATATTAGTAGTCATGGGGCAAGCAAAGGCTTGAAAGAGTACATGCACATTTCCATTTGATTTCTTCTACCTCTGCCATTTGTCATGACAACATGCCAGAACTAGGCTGCTGGAGGATGACAGAAAAGTGGAGCAGATCCAAGTTGCCCTAAGGGCGCCAGCTATAACAGCTGATAGTCAGCCTGCTCTCAAGTGTGTGAGAAAGTCAAGCTCACATTAGCAGGGCCACATTTCTGATCCACTGCTGATCTTATGTGTGAGCAATTAATGTTTACTGTTATATGTTACTAAGGTTTTGTGACTGTGTTTCTGCAGCATTATTATGGTGATAAATAACTAATATAGTTCACTTTAAATGGTATATGTGTTTTCACCACCTTAATGTGCTATGCCCCTTCCCATTGATTCATTGGATAAGTGGATAAGATTTTCCAAAGAAGTTCTCAAGTCCCTTGGAAACTTGTAATATGCCTGGATATGCACATCATTCTTAGAAATAATGAAAAAAGTATAGGCAGGACTGCTTGACAATGTTTTCCCCCCACTCCTCATTATTGAAAATGTTATCCATTTCAAATGAAATAAAAGGAAGTTTTCAGAGCCATCAGACCCTTGGCCCTGTTCTTTTATATTCTGCTGTTGCATTCACTGGGGCTTTCCTGGTGGCACTAGTGGTAAAGAACCCACTTGCCAAAGCAGGAGACATAGAGATGGGTTTGATCCCTGGGTCTGGAAGATCCCCTGGAGGAGGGCATTACAACCCACTCCAGTATTCTTGCCTGGAGAATCCCATGGACAGAGGAGTCTGGCATACTACAGTCCATAGTGTAGCAAAGAGTCGGACATGACTGAAGTGACTTGACAGGATTGCATTCATTTCAACTAAACCAGCTCTGCCTTACCAAGGATAGCAGATCTTGATTTGACTGTGAATGCTAAGCTCTAGCTATTCAATCACCTGAATTAAGAATTTTAGAAGTCCTATATGTTAATATGCATACATATGGTGAAAAGTTATGGTGGGAGGGGAAATTTAAGATTTTGGGGGTATTTATTATACACTAGGCATTTTAACTCTATCATATATTTAACACATAGAATTTTAGGAAGAACAAGTGGAGTGGAGACTGTTTTTGCTAGTCCAACACCCTCCTTTTTTAATAGCACCTGGTATCCCATTTAAGGGAATCATCCTTTTCCATTTCATGTGGTTCTGGTGAAACTTCTCACAGTGCTTTTGCCACCATCCAGTTATCTAGAAAGACAGTCAGGGGTCCCATGACAGCCCATGATGGCCAGCCTCCTGGGGATAATATGAGTTTTTAATGAGCTTTTATACCTGTAATAAGTAGGAAAAAGAATCTCTAGTGCTTTGGGGCTACCAATCAGTAGAATGTAGGGTTGGACCAGTCAGCATCCATGATTCCTGCCACAAGGAGAAAGCCTGTCTATGAATGAAACATGTGCATAGGGAGAACCAGAATCATCAGATGGAGAGATGGTTCTCTGAGAACACTATTTAAGCCCTTACAGCCAGCTCTTGTATCTCATAGGTGCAATTATTTGAGTCAACAAAGTCCTTGTTTGTCTTAAACTTATTTGAGTGTTTGTCACTTGCAGCTGAAAGGATTCTAAATGATGCAAAAGTATTATTCTCACTTTATGGTAAAGGAAACTATCTTCCAAATGTCAACTTACTCATCCAAGTTTTCACAAGGTATCTCACAAGGTAATAAAAGAGTTAGAATATGATCACAGGTCTGTCCAACATCCATGATCTTTGCATAACTACATTATAAAAATTTCTAAAGGGTACATACAGTAAAACTCACTTTTTTGTTGTATAGTTTTATGAGTTTTGATAAGTAGATTTGAGTCATGCCATCAGTTTTGGCACCCTTGAGAAGCTCCCTCCATGTTGTCCCTTTTAGGTCAAACTCTCCTCCTTACTCTTAACACTTTATCACCACTGACTTGTTCTCTGTCCCTAGAATTTTGCCTTTTCCAGAATGTCATAAAAATGGAATCACACAGTCTTTTCAATCTGGCTTTTTCTCACTTAGCATAATGTATTCTGTCCCATACTGTTGTATATTATCAACATAAATGTTTTATGAAAGCGTGCCTAGAGTAGTTTTTCAGTCTAATCCTCATTAGCATGAGTGGGGTGTGTGTGTGTGTGTGTGTGTGTGTGTTCAGTTGCTCAGTTGTGTCTGACTTTTTCCAATCCCATGAACTACAGACTGCCAGGCTTCTCTGTTCATGGAATTCTCCAGGCAAGAATACTGGAATGGGTTGCCATTTCCTATTCCAGGGGATCTTCCCGACCAAGGTGGGAAACCCACGTGTCTTGTATCTCCTCTATTGACAGGCAGATTCTTTACCACTGCAACTGGGAAGTCTGAGTGGGGATATACAGGTTTTAAAAAGAGGAAAAGAGACATATACTGGGGTGAATAGTATTCTAGATTTATATTCAGCTGGAATCTATGAATGTGACCATTTTTGGAAATGGGAACTTTTTAGATGTAATCAAATTAAGATGATGTCAAATTGGATTAGGGTGGGCCCTAATCCAATGACTGGTGTTTTTATGAGAAGAGAGAAAATTATTCCTTTATTTATATTTTTAAAACTTTTTTATTTTGTATTGAGGTATAGCTGATTAGCAAACAGTGCTGTGATAGTTTCAGGTAAACAACTATGGGATTCACCCTATATATACATGTATCCATTCTCCCCCAAACTCCCCTCCCATTCAGGTTGCCACACATCTCAAACTCTGTAATTATCCCTTCCTCCTGTCCTTCACCCCAGCAACCATAAAATGAGAGAAATTTAGATACAAAGGGAGAATGTCACGTGACAACAGAAGCAGAGATTGGAGACATGCAGCTGCAAACTGAGAAACACCAAGGATTGCCTCAAACCACAAGAAGCTACAAGAAAGGCACAGAACAGATGCTCCCTTAGAATCTCCACATGAAACCAATCTTGCTGACACCTTGAATTCCAACTTCCAGCTTCCAGAAATGTAAGAGATAGATTTCTGTTGTTTGAAGCCACTCAGTTTGTGGTCATTTGTTGTGGAAAACCTAGGAAACTAATACAAGAAGGTATGAAAGTTAGGGGATTGCTTTTAAGGCAGCTTTCATAAAGCAAAAGAGCCTGACTGAGGCCATAGGATAGATTAAGACCAAGTTTCTTCACTTCACAGTTTTGCCTTAGGATATGCCCAATTGAATTCAAGAGTCAAATAGTAATAGCATCATGGGTACTGATGCATATAATTTCCCCAAGCATCAAATTTAGTAGTAGTAATTGAAAATGAAATCTGTTTTTAAAATGTGATATACAATGTAGAAACTAAATTTGGCCTCCCTACCCACGAATTTTGAAGACAACTCTCTCATAATCACTCATGTTTCAATTGTGAAAAAAAAAAATGCTCAAGTTGGGGAAGGGGCACCTTTCAACAATCTTGATATTAGCCGTCTCCAGAAAATTAAGAGACTCAGGAAATTAGGTATCAAAATTTAATTAACTTTCCAAGTTACAAAAGAGAAAAGAAAAAAAAATAAAATCCACATTCCTCTAGAGAGAAAACCTGAAATGCATTTCAGTCTGTTGCATGGATTTTAGACACAAACAAATTAGGGGATAATTTTAACAGACAAAAAGTATATAGCATTTTGACACTTAAGAGATAGAACCAAAAGACAACAAATGAACAAATTAACATTTTAGATAAACCAAGAAAATGGATTTTTAAGAGAATTTAAATTATGTATCCATGATGTTTATATTGTTGATTCAATTTAAAATATCAATTAATCTAACTTGTAATAATGATGAAAACCTGTGATTCTCAAACCTGGATCCCTTTCAGACTCTCATGAACAACCTAAAAAGATATAGATCCCTATGCCTCACTGCCCAATTTTGATTTGGTAAGCCTGACTTTGGCCTTGGAAATCTATTTTGCTTTTTCAAATTCTCCAGGTTGTCCTGAAGGACAACCAGGTTTGAGAACAACTAACAGGGAAAATGCACTCACAGAAAGAAGCTTTGATCTCCCAAAGCCTGGAGAATTAGAGATGGGGTCAGTCCTGGGTCAAATACCAAAAGTAAAATATTAGAATGGAAGTAATATAATACTTAGGGTCAAGAAACAGAGGCGGGGTCCAAAAGGGGAACCAGGGTGCAGTGTGGAAGCAAACCTCATGAAACAGGAAGAGAGGTCAGAATGCCAGTGAGAAATCACAATCAGAACACGGGGGAGGATGTAAGGCAGAAGGCAGAAAGCTCTGGGAGTCAGCATTTGAGGTTCGGTCTGGCTCAGGACTCAGAGAAGGCTTCACCTGCACTAGATTCCTGTTTGCACAGCTATGCTTTTAAGTAAATTCCTCTGTTAAGGGTATCAGCTCATTCAGGGTCCGTCTTAGTTTTTCAGTATCTAACAGCTTGCATTAGTGTCTAGCCTAAGACTGAGTGAGATGCACTGACCTCTCCATAAATTGAAGTCATCTCCCACGTATGTCACTGTAATGCCTGTGTCTGCACGTATATGTTTATATGTATATTTTTTTGTAGAAGCTTCAAACATTGAACTGTTGTTTAACATGTAATATTTTTTCCATGTTATTAAATTTTTTAATGAAAATCCTCTAAAAATGAATTTTCAACTTCAGGTAAATTGAAAGGACAGTTGTTATTTCTTGGGTAACAGTAAGACATTTATTTCTTTATAATTTTTTCATTCATAAAAAGGTCAAAGCACAGTCTTATGCTACTCCATTGAAAAAAATGATAAAAAATAACTAAAAAATCAATTCAATATTTATCAGTATCAAATAAAACTACTACCACCTTTCCTTGAAATACAAAGAAACAACAGATGTATCTATCGCTATATAAAGTTTAATTAAGAATCTTGTGTCTTAAAGCAGATGATGCATTAGTTAGCTTGACAACAGTTTAAACCTGATGGTCCCAGTCAAATTTGTACACATGTATGAGGAAATGAAAGCTTGAATTATCAGTGTTTGAGACATTTTACTCTATTTTATCTCTGTCACAAATTTAAAATTAAACAAATGACCTTCAAAGTCTGTTTTCTTCTTATCTGTCAGAACCATTTCATGCAAAATCTAACCAGTTTTGCTCTTTATTACCATACATAAGAAAATAAAAGGCAAGCATGCATTTGGCAAAATATTTAGTTGTTGATTATATAAAAATGCCCAACATGGGTCACATTGCAAAAGGAAAACCCCAAAGTGTAACAGTGAAAACACAAACATTTGTACAGAAGGCTCACAGAGTATTTGTTTCCCGAAAGTATGAAGAGATTTTGTTTCTTTTTCAAATAATTAAATATTTTATGAAATCTGGCAATGATCTCAGACCGTTGACATACGTCTACTGGGGAATCATCCCTTTCACTTGTTTTTAAAAAGTTTCATTTTATAACAAAGAGTTAAATGTAAACTAATGAAATATTTATTGGTATTTTCATAATGAAAGCTCTAAACATTTACACATAGATATATAGTACAAAAATTATACAAATTAAAGAAAAGGGGGTAAAATAGTAATAGATCTATTTTGCTTCCTGTAGATATTTTTATGAACCTATAAGGTAGCCTTTCTAAAAAGATAAACTCTATCTCTAATTAGCTAGCAAGTTTGTGCTAATAAAATAGGATTATACCTCTTGAAGCATCAGACATTGCACTATTTCATTAGCTAGCTAATCCTTTATTACTCGACTTCTTTCACATCCACACTCAAACACATGTCCGTGCACACCATGGAGAATGAAGAAATGTGCATCTTCCTTTTCAGGACTTATACAAACCTAAAATACCAACACTTGGGAGATACCACTGCACAGGCAAGCTATTTGTCTCCTCCCAGCCTTCTAGTTTTGGATACTCTTCAAAGTACCATTAACAAACCTTGATTTGGTATTTTTAGCCAGTTTTCAGTATTACATTGAAGCAGGAAATGAATTTAAAACTAAATTTAAAAAATAATGGGGAATACTGTAGTTTTTCCAAGCTACAGGTGATTTCTTGATCCCGCACATTTAATAAAGAAAGGTTTTACTTATAATGAAGCACAAAAACAAAGACACTAGAATATTAGATAATTCTGATATTCACTTAACTGACATTTATTCCTAGCTATGTAAAGCCTGTCACATCTCAATTTAAAAAATGGGAGCTCTCTACTTTTTACAATTGATCATTTTACATATGAATAAATACAGCAACATGATGATACTCTACCACAAGAGCTATGATTTTTGAGGTTTGAAATTGATAATAAGAAAAGCATAAAAGAACATCAGAGTAGAATACAAAAGTAAAAAAAAAAACTTCATACAGTATGTTAATTTTACTATTAAAAAACTAACTTAAAAGAATTACTGATTCTGAAAACCAAATGTTTAGAAAATTACTTGCTTCCAAAATAGGAATACTGATCATAAGTTCTAGAATTTGGTTTTCAATATTCAAAATTTTCCAACTTATTCAATAAAATGATTTGGTATTGGAAATTATGTCTAATTCTTCAGTTCTATTTTTTTTTCTAAGAAAACTCAAAATGTCAAGAATGATAGGGGCCATTCAAAAATATGCAGGACCCAAAACAGAGAGGATAGTACAAGAGACTATAGTACTCTTACATTTACCACATACGATCAACACTTCAACCTCTATTATATTTCACAACTTGTTATTAAATTTAAAGCACCTGTGTATGGTGATTTCACTTTCACTCTACAGCCTATAGTATTGAATTGAACACTGTAACTTGTCCCATTGGATTAAATCATGCAACTGTCACAGAATCAGTTTAAGTGGTTTATAAGGCATATTGGAACGAGTTAAAAATCATTTTATATTCATTTAAAAGTTTATTCTTTTGGATGAAGGGGTTCCTGAATGCCTCAGTCATAACATATGTTGTAAATCAGTTGGATAGTTTGTTAAATTATGATTTATTTGGCTTAGCGTGGAGCCGCAGGGATTGGAAGGAACTGTAGTCATCATAGGGATGAAGGGTGTTCTCTGAGCTGGGCTGGGAAAAGCAGGTTGTCACACCACATTCAGAATTCCAAGTAGACAAGGATGCCAAGGGCAGGCAGCAGGAAGCCGAGAAGACATGGTGATAGGAAGGATGCACCTATAATGCAAATCAAACACGTGCTTATTAGTTCATTGATAACAGTCACTATTGCTCATTTCCCCTGCTTTGGGGAAGACCATATTATGTAACCCTGAAAAACATGTGTTTCCTTTGAAAAAAATACCAGTTTCTCTTAGTCTTAAGTGACTTAGTAAAAATAAAAATGGTTGATCAAGGATTTTGTGTGTGAAAGTGTATGGACTATTTATACCACGAGTTCATATAAATCATTTAAGATAATAAGATCACAAATGTTTCTATTTTTCCTATGATCCAGCAGTCCTAAACTTCTACTAGAAGGCACTAGGTCAAGAAACATACATAAATAAGTGAAAAATCATCAGTTGTGACACAATAAGATGAAGAGACGCAACAAAAATGCTAATAATGTTAAACCTGGGGCAATGACATTGAGGAGGAGAAGGGGACAACAGGGGATGAGATGGTGGGATGACACCACCGACTCGATGGACATGAGTTTGAGCAAGCTCTGGGAGCTGGTGATGGACAGGGAAGCCTGGCATGCTGCAGTCCATGATGTCACAGAGTCAGACATGCTAAGCAACTGAACTGAATGACATCATATGTATACTGGAAGATATTGCATGATTTCATATCCCATATATCAATAGTTTTAAAAAATTTAGGGACTTATACACAATGATTTGATAAATGTATTTTTGATACTAATAATCAATTCAAATTTGTATGTAAAGAAACAATTGTCCTGAAATATTAATGCTGTGATTTAAGAATAAAAATGATGTGATTTTCTATATATTTAAAATACATTTTGAGTGCCATCTAGAAGGGCTCTTCCTGTCCTAAGGAAATTTATGGGTCTAAGTCCAGCATCACTGGAATTCTTGAGAAAGGGTTGAAAAGTGGGATCAAAAATGTATAATCTTCCTTTCAACTCTCCACAATTATTAAGTACTCTTTTCAATGAACACATTGCTGGGAAGAGTGGCAGGCTAAAAATACAGTCAACAGATTGCAAGTATGATAGATTTGTGCCTATTTGTGTAAATATAATAGATTTTTGGAAGTTCTTTAAATTTGAAACTTTAAGTCATCGTTATCAACTATATCAACAGCTGTCTAAATATTCCTTTCTTTGGAATATTCTCCTTACATTTTGAAAGACTCAAGATTGAAAAGAAGAGACTTTTCAATTTGGTCATTGGAAGCACAGTCATACTCCTGGTAAGGTGGACAATGATTGTGTCTACTACATTCCGCTATTGCACTGTTAGCAGCATTTTGTGCTGCATGGAAAATGTAAGAGAGAAAACATTATGAGACACGCATAAAGAGGTTCTTAGAAGTGAGCAGGGCAGTGAGGGTAAAAGTGAGGGCAGAACAGTAGGCACAATAAACAGCCCTCATGTAGCTGTCTCATTATGGAGATGCTGCGTAACAGCACTACCAGTAGCAATGATGACACTAATAATAACTATGATAGCTGCTATTCACTGCTCTATAATTACAAGACAGACACCACACTAGCCATTTATGTGCATTGTGATATTTATACAGTAGCCTAAGATGGTAAAACTTTTTATCCTGACTCTATAGACTGATGCTGTTCAGTCACTCAATCATGTCCAACTTTGCGACACCATGGACTGCAGCATGCCCGGCTTCCCTGTCCTTCACTATCTCCCGAAGTTTGTTCAAAGTCATGTCCATTGAATTGGTGATGCCATACAACCATTTCATCAACTGTCACCTCCTTCTCCTGTCCTCAATCTTTCCCAGCATCAGGGTCTTTTCCAACGAGTTGGCTGTTTGCATTAGGTGGCAAAGTATTGGAGCTTCAGCTTCAGCATCAGTCCTTCCAATGAATATTCAGGGTTGCTTTCCTTTAGAATTGACTGGTTTGATCTCCTTGAAGTCCAAGGGACTCTCAAGAGTCTTCTCCAGCACAGTGTGAAAGCCTCAATTCTTCAGAGCTCAGCCTTTTTTTGTGATCCAACTCTCATATCCATACATGCTGCTGCTGCTGCTGCTAAGTCACTTCAGTCGTGTCCGACTCTGTGTGACCCCATAGATGGAAGCCCACCAGGCTCCCCTGTCCCTGGGATTCTCCAGGCAAGAACACTGGAGTGGGTTGCCATTTCCTTCTCCAATGTGTGAAAGTGAAAGTGAAGTCGCTCAGTCGTGTCCGACCCTTAGCGACCCCACGGACTGCAGCCTACCAGGCTCCTCCATCCACGGGATTTTCTAGGCAAGAGTACTGGAGTGGGGTGCCATTGCCTTCTCTGCATATCCATACATGACTACTAGAAAAACCATAGCTTTCACTACATAGACCTTTGCCGGCAAAGTGATGTCTCTGCTTTTTAAAATGCTGTCTAAGTTTGTGACATAGCTTTTCTTCCAAGGAGCAAGTGTCTCTTAATTTCATGCCTGCACTTTATAGATTATGTAACTCAGATTCAGATAAAATTACTGCTTAAGACCAGTAGCCAGTAGAAGGCAGAGCCAGGATTAGATCTCAGACCAGCCTGTCTCCAAAGTCCATCCTCTTTCTACAGATCACTTTGGAAAGGAACCAGGTCTAGAAAAGCACTAGAATGCTACATCGTGCACTTCAAGTGTCAAGGCAAAAGCACTGAAGGAAAATAAATGGCACAGGGGAAAGTAGAGCACCTAAGCTGTTTCCAAGGGTATTTGCTCTTGTAGTTTTCCTTCTCTTTTTCTACATAGATATTTTAAAACTATGCCTCAGCACACATATTTTATTCAATACGATGACCAATAATAAACCTCAATCACACAGAAAAATATTAGCTTTCAATGTTTGACCTAATTTAAATGATCTTTCCTATTGACCTTTGTCTGAGAATGACAGCAGGGTCTCTGAAATGCTCTGTCCTTTGACCACAAATTACATTAGTGATGGGTACAAGTTCATGTATTTGCCTGAATATGTGGGTTGTCTCAGTACAAACTGTGGCGACAGAAAGAAGGTTAGTCAACTGTGAATGTCATTTTGAAGTTTTGGTATTAGTATGAAAACCAAATATAATTTCATAACTTGTGGCTACAACATCAGGATATTTGATTTATCTAAAATAAACTCTTCAAGTTTATGTGTGTTATATTTAATTTCTCTAATGGCTCAAGCCTATGTAATTGTGGTCTTCATCTTCAATTCTCTTCCACATTCCAAACACAAATTACAGACCTCACTGAATTGCTATTTAAAGTCATTTTAAATGTGGGATCCCCATATTCTTGAGGGGTTTTAAACATATATTCTTTTTTTACCCTACAAGATGTATATAATATTGCTATCAAGAATAATTTCAATACTTACATGGTTTGTTGTAAACATGTATTTTGCATCAATGCAAGGAGACCTGGATTCAATCCCTGGGTTGGGATGATCCCCTGGAGAAGGGAAAGCCTACCCACTCCAGTATTCTGGCCTGGAGAATTCCATGGACTGTATAGTCCATGGGGTTGCAAAGAGCTGGACACAACTGACCAACTTTCACTGAATATCAAACATGAACAAATCATCAATATGGTTAATTACTTTTGCCTATAAGAACTCATGTAAAGCCTATTTAGAATACTATGTCACTGGGTTTCTGGATTTTTTTTACCCTAAACTGCCTAGTTACACATTGAAAAGAGAAATTTAAGTAAAAAACAAGCAGTACTTAACAATCTTTTCAAGTTTTATGGTAAGTAGATGGTCACTCTAGGCTGCCTTGGTGGCTCAGTCATAAAGAATCCACCTGCCAATGCAGGAGATGAGGGTTTGATTAGTGGGTGGGGAAGATCCCCTGGAGAAGAAAATGGCAACCCACTCCAGTATTCTTTCCTGGGAAATCCCATGGACAGAGGAGCCTGGTGGGTTACAGTCCATGGGGTCACAAAAGAGGCAGACATGACTGAGCGACTGAGCGCTGAGCACGAGCACGACAGTCACTCTAGTCATCTTTTAATATGTCTTTTCTGATGCTTGAGTTTGGACACGCTTCGGCCCAAATTGCTGGCGTTTGTTATAATTTTCTCCTTGTGGTGTCATGTTACATGTTCCCAATTTTTAACATCTCTAGATTGTGAACAACTTCAGGACAGGGATTAGATCCAAATTATAGTTTCAGCTGCATTGTCTAATACCAAGCCCAACATATAGTAATTTAACTATAAAGTTATGATATAAATAATTCTTACAGTTAAAAGCCCTGAATCTTTCCTGATTGAGGAGTACAAGGTCGGAAAGACAGGAAAGGGGTAAGACATGCGGGTTTAAAGAAGAAGAGAAAGACAACCACTGTGGCCTGCATCTCTCATCAGAGAAACAGTATTAAAAATCTGCAACATCAGAGAGCCCACGCTTTACTCCTCAGCCCAAAGCATTCTCCAACTTGTCTTGGTAGGATGCTACTTTGGATTCCTTCAGAGTCTAATCCTTGGCCTTGGGCTGGCGGAAGAAAGTCTTTTGATAAGACGATTTATCCCCCATCTTCATATATATTAGGTGTGTTAGGTATACATCAGTGTGTGTTTGTGTTGAATTCAATAAAACTCCCTCTGGGATAGCAGCAAGTTTGGAGAACATAAAAATCTGTCTGGGATTGACAGTAAAAATCAGCTCAGAGGGGAAAAAAAACCCAACAAAGTGACCTATCTTTATTCAGGCTAGTAGAATGAGAGACAAAGATAATGCCAACTGTGAAACATTTCTAAGATCATGCAGCAACTAGAAAATTCAAGAACGACCCCACCATTGAATGGCTAGTGTTGACTTACCAATACTATTCCATACCTTCTTTACTCTTCCTATCTTTTACTCAGAACATGCAGCTGGTAAAGTACTCTCCCCTGGCATGCTAACCCTAACCCTAACCCTAATTTCCAGACTGGATGGTGTCACTTTAGTCACGTCCAGCTCTTTATGACCCCATGGACTGTAGCCCACCAGAGTCCTCTGTCCATGAGATTCTCCAGGCAAGAATACTGGAGTGGGTTGCCATTTCCTTTTCCAGGGGATCTTCCCAACCCAGAGATTGAACCCATATCTCCTGCATTGGCAGGTGGGTTCTTTACCACTAGCACCACCTGGGAAGCCCCATGATGGGTCCCAACACTAGTTAATTCCTGATACTCCTGGCCTTATCTCAGAAACAGCAAATGACTCAGAACTGATTGCTTCTTCCCTTAGACCCTCCTCTGGATTATTCAGCAAGAACTCAAATCTTACATAAGATGTTTCTCCTTCATACTTGAGTGGTGCTCCATGACTGTGTTGAGGTGTGTTTCCTTGTTACATCTAGTTGATTACAGATGGTCTGATTGCCTGTCAGAGTATGACTTTGTACTTGGTCTTTGGATGTTTAGATTTTGAGAACAAATAGGCAAATATGAAGATCTGTAAGCAGGCCACTGTCCTGCTGGGAAATGTAAGGGTGTACTAAGAATAGTGTCATGGGGTTCTAGAGCCAAGCAAGGACAAGAAGTCCACATTCTGCCTCTGCTTTCAACTGGCTAGGTAATCCTGAGCATATTCTTTAATCTTTTATGTCCTAGTTCCTTCAAGTAAGAATCAGGGATAATATATCTTATGTCTTTATTGTGAGAAGACATGGAGAAGATGTGTATTGATGGTTCTTACATGTGTTTTAGCAGCATAACCTTTCTTCAGAAGCAATCACATGTGGAAGCTCTTTAACTGAACAAGGAAGGAGAGGGGATGCTTTATTTAAGCATCCTGGGGCAGGGGACCACAGATATTTTTTACCACCTCTACATTCATGCTGATTCCTGTACTCCCCCAAGCCCATCACTCCAGTAAATGAGTGGCGCTTTGCTTATCACAGTTTGAAAATAGTTGTTTTCTGTACAGCAATTCAAAAAATGCATGGCTGATAGAAAACTCCCATAAATGACAGTGATTCACACATTTGATGTTGTTCATCTCTTTATATAATCCTACATTATATTTTTGAAAAATAGTTGGATAAAAACAAAGGAAAACAAGAGAGAAAGCAGGTGTGCCCCCTGCACACAACTTGCATTGAAAACCTATATGCCTACTTCAGTTCAGTTCAGTTCAGTCGCTCAGTCGTGTCCGACTCTTTGCGACCCCATGAATCACAGCACGCCAGGCCTCCCTGTCCATCACCAACTCCCAGAGTTCACTCAAACTCATGTCCATCGGGTCAGTGATGCCATCCAGCCATCTCACTCTCTGTTGTCCCCTTCTCCTCCCGCCCCCAATCCCTCCCAGCATCTGCTCCCCAATCACATATTGTGTCCTGTTAGATCACGAACATCCCTGAAATGTCCTTTTACATATCAACACTAGGAATATTGCACTTTTCTGAAGTAGTCTAGCTCAAGGTGACCTCCTCTGTGACATGGTAGTTGGGGATTCTTTGTTTTAATTCACTGGAACTCAATGAAGAAAAAGCTAATTTTGCACTGCTTTGGGACAACTAGAGCAAGTTAACTGAACATTTGTGTCTGCCACGGTTTTGGCTTTTATCTCTTCTTGCTTCACAGATTGCCTCACATTCTCAGACTGACTCCTCAAGATAGACCAGAGTGTGAAGCTCACAATTATACACTCCTAAAAGCAAAGAGATGATTTTTTTAAATGCCAACTCCAGTGAGAAAACTCTCAAGGAAAGATTTTTATTTGAGAAGTCTGAGTCATATACCTACTGTCAGACCAATATTGTGGCTAAATTAGTGGATTTGTGTGATTGAACTAGATTAGAGCAGGAGCCCATCCCATCCCTCCGTCAATCACTCTGGCCAAGAAGAAGGATCACTTCAGTTCAGTTCAGTTCAGTCGCTCAGTCGTGTCCGACTCTTTGCGACCCCATGAATCACAGCATGCCAGGCCTCCTTGTCCATCACCAACTCCCGGAGTTCACTCAAACTCATGTCCATCGAGTCGGTGATACCATCCAGCCATCTCATTCTCTGTCGTCCCCTTCTCCTCCCGCCCCCAATCCTTCCCAGCATCAGAGTCTTTTCCAGTGAGTCAACTCGTCGCATGAGGTGGCCAAAGGATCACTTAAGATGACAACCTTTCTGATCTCAGGTACTAATTAAGAGCTTTGTTTTTGGAGTTAGCTTAACCAGTTGGGCCTCCTGAGTCTATCACTCCTTGGCTGTGTACACTTTAGAAAATATTTTGTGTCTGTTTGCCAATTAGATGTTGTGAGGATTAAGTGAGAAAATGGCATTTATTTTCCTAAATTTTGTGACAGAGATGGATGAAAACAAAGTTAAAGGAGGAAAAGCTGTTTCTTACTTTGAAAACCTGACACATAATTTAATGTATGAATGAATTTTCTGACCAAGAGACCAAGATCATTTTTTTTAAATATCACAAATGCCCCAGGATGCTTAACACGAAGGATTTGAAGTTTTTTGAGGTCCCCCCCCAAAAAAAACAACTATTTAAAATTTGTCTTGACTACTTGGATTTTATTAAATGTCTGAGACAAAACAATTATAGATTTGTTATTGGAAAATTAATTTCTGGGCTTTCCATTTTATACGTCTCTTCTCCCTTTCATATTCACTCTTACATTTCTAAAGAAGTAGGTAAACCAGTTTTAAAAGTCCTCATAATTATAGCCTCATCTTCCCCAAAAATCATATCTAAATTAAGTTACTTAGCATGTGCTTGTTGGCCAATAATAGACCATATATTTATATTTCCCAGCAAATAACTAGACATCACCCTATGTGCTTGCTCCTTTCTCAAGGAGGAAGTGCATTCTTGCAGTTTAGCATTTCCTGACAGGGGAAGGACCAGAGTCAACAGTAAGGAAAGTATACAACTGCCAGGATAAATAGCTGGCAAACCATATACCCTTCTTCCGGCCCTTTTCCTGATTCCCACCACTTTTTTTTTTTTGGCTGACAAATCAAGGGATTTTATTGGGAAAGGGTGCCTGGGCAGAGAGCAGGAGGGAAAGGAAACCCAGGACTGCTGTGCCACATGGTTCGCAGTCTCAGTATTTTATGGTGATAGGATTAGTTTCCTGGTTGTCTCTGGCCAATTACTCTGACTCACGCATGCATTGCTCAACCAAGATGGATGCCAAGGAGGATTCTGGGAGGTGGTAGTATACGTGGAGTCTCCTTTTGACCTTTCCTGGATTCTTCCAGTTAGTCCACCCTATTTTTTATCCTTGCCTAGAATCTGGTAAAGAATTTTCAATAAAACTCCTGTGACTAGTGAGGTTAACCTTAAAATTTACTCTGGGCCATATACCAGAACAGCTATTTTTATAAATTATTTAAGAAGAATTAAAAGAGATATCTTTTTAAAAGTTAGTTCACTCTGTTAACTCTTGGGGGAAATGTTGAGAAAGTTTTCAATGTTATCTCAATTATTGTAAGCATAAATACCTGCCTTTGATAAAATGGAATAATCTAATCTATTTTTAAGAGTTTCTGGAAAAGAAAAACAAAAAAAATAAAAAATTAAAATGGATTTTTTTCTTTGAGATACTGTAGACTTTTTATATATTTGATGATTTTTTTTTTTGCTTTGAGATCTATTTTATTATAGTGCCTATGTTGTATCAGTTTGCTTATTTTGTGTTTTATAATTTTTTCTCTTTATGTCTCTTTCAGATAGCAAAACATGAAGCTGTGTGAAGAAGAAAAAAAGACAATTTAAGACCTATTTACAGTCCTGTCAATAGCTGGTTGTGTAACTTTGAGAAAAGAGAATATTTGGACTCAAAATATGGCTCTGAGGCTGGCATGATATTTGGGCATTTTACTTATCAAGGCTATGGATTTTCCTTCTGTAAAATGATAGGGTTCAATATTATAAGTCCTTGGGTTCTTAGTATGGCTATTAGTCTGTGATTCCATGCAAACAATGATTAATTTAAGAATGTCAAAGATTGAGCCATAAATTTTGTAAAGATATTTATTATACTTCTCCTTATCTATGGTAATCTAAGTTGATATTTGCTTATATATACATTAAAAGCTTGATTATGTAAGTGATAGTGGTTATGACGGTTTTTTAAAACTGGTGAAACCCACTAATCTTGCTACTCCTATTTGTTTGGCAATTATAAACCCATATGTCAAGCAAAATGGTGTTGTTTTTGGCAAGGGTATATGATTTGCTGGCAGCTTATTCCGGTAGTTGTATACTTTTCTTACTGTTGACTCTGGTCCTTTCCCTGTCAGGAAATGCTAGATCGCAAGGATGCATTTCCTCTTTGAGAAAGGAGAAGTATTTCTAATAGAGTGATGACTGGTTATTTGCTGGGAAATGTAAACATCAGTTCAGTTCAGTTTAGTTGCTCAGTCGTGTCTGACTCTTTGCGACTCCATGAATCACAGCATGCCAGGACTCCCTGTCTATCACCAACTCCCAGAGTTCACTCAAACTCATGTCCATTGAGTCAGTGATGCCACCAGCCATCTCATTCTCTGTCATCCCCTTCTCCTCCTGCCCCCAATCCCTCCCAGCATCAGAGTCTTGTCCAGTGAGTCAACTCGTCGCATGAGGTGGCCAAAGTATTGGAGTTTCAGCTTTAGCATCAGTCTTTCTAATGAACACCCAGGACTGATCTCCTTTAGAATGGACTGGTTGGATCTGCTTGCAGTCCAAGGGACTCTCAAGAGTGTTCTCCAACACCACAGTTCAAAAGCATCAATTTTTCAGTGATCATTGGCCAACAGTTCAGTTCAGTTCAGTCGCTCAATCGTGTCTGACTCCTTGCGACCCCATGGACTGTAGCACACCAGGCTTCCCTGTTCATCACCAACTCCTGGAGCTTACTCAAACTCTTGTCCATTGAGTCGGTGATGCCATCCAACCATCTCATCCTCTGTCATCCCCTTCTCCTCCTGCCTTCAATCTTTCCCAGCATCAGGGTCTTTTCAAATGAGTCAGTTCTTCCTATCAGGTGGCCAAGGTATTGCAGTTTCAGCTTCAACATCAGTCCTTCCAATGAATATTCAGGACTGATTTCCTTTAGGATGGACTGGTTGGATCTCCTTGCTGGTTAGGATTAGGGATAATAATCACATGGTACATAACCTAATTTTGATATGACTTTTGGGTAAGATGAGGCTATAAGGATGTGAGAGTTGGACTGTGAAGAAAGCTGATCGCCGAAGAATTGATGCTTTTGAACTGTGGTGTTGGAGAAGACTCTTGAGAGTCCCTTGGACTGCAAGGAGATCCAACCAGTCCATTCTAAAGGAGATCAATCCTGGGTGTTCATTGGAAGGACTGATGCTAAAGCTGAAACTCCAATACTTTGGCCACCTCATGCGATGAGTTGACTCACTGGAAAAGACTCTGATGCTAGGAAAGGTTTGGGGGGGGGCGGAGAAGGGGATGACCGAGAATGAGATGGCTGGATTGCATCACCGACTCTGTGGACATGAGTTTGAGTGAACTCCGGGAGTTGGTGATGGACAGGGAGGCCTGGTGTGCTGTGATTCATGGGGTCGCGGAGAGTCAGACACGACTGAGCGACTGAACTAAACTGAACTGAACTGAACTGAGGCTATAATGCTGAGGACTTTCCAAACTGGTTTACCTACTTCTTTAGAAACATAAGGTGAGGCTTTCACTAAAGCATGAGACTTGGCATTAAGAAAAATTCCACTTGAATACTGTTATCCTCACTTGAGTGTGTAACCTCCTGCAAGGTAATCTCTCAGAGTCTCCATATCTTTATCAGCAAAATGGGGAATACTTCCATAGCACAGTATTCATGATAATTAAATGAAAAAAAAATTAAAAAATACATAGTAAGCACCATCTGATAATTATGAATTTGAAATATGACATTTGGTACATTCATTTAAAAATTACTACTTAGTGAATATGTATGAGAATAAACTGAGCATGGGATGAGACCAAAGAGACTCAGCGCTCTCTTCTCTTCTATGCTATAAATTGTTTGACGTACATATGATGGATTTCAGGGGGTTAATTTTTTCCTCAAAATCCTTAACAAATAACCTTCAAGCTTTTGCTTTTTTTCATCACAAACAACCAGAGCCAGCTTACAGGATCACCTTTGCTTTGGGGCCTAGAAATAGCTCAGTGGCAGAATATTCTAGTATGGATAGCCCTGAAATAAAACTAAGTGGTCATGAAAGTCAATTTTTCTTACACTTATCAGTGTATATAATCAAAGAAATTCAAATGAAGAAATCCAAAAAAGGGAAGTAGGTAGATACATCTTACTACAAAGCCCACTGAATTTGTTTTAGTTCTTTTTTAAAATAAATTTGAGTAAATAACCGGTTGCTGATTTTAATACTCACACTTACGGTCATGATAGGCAAAATGTTTGCTTAAAGGTGAGATCATGGAACAAAAAAGCTTAGTCATGCTCCTAGACATCATGACTATTTATTCATAGAGGATCTATTCTGTTTCAGTTCAGTTCAGTTCAGTCGCTCAGTCGTGTCCGACTCTTTGCGACCCCATGAATCACAGCACGCCAGGCCTCCCTGTCCATCACCAACTCCCGGAGTTCACTCAAACTCATGTCCATCAAGTCGGTGATGCCATCCAGCCATCTCATTCTAGGTCGTCCCCGTCTCCTCCCACCCCCAATCCCTCCCAGCATCAGACTCTTTTCCAGTGAGTCAACTCGTTGCATGAGGTGGTCAAAGTATTGGAGTTTCAGCTTTAGCATCAGTCCTTCCAATGAACACCCAGGATTGATCTCCTTTAGAATGGACTGGTTGGATCTCCTTGCAGTCCAAGGAACTCTCAAGAGTCTTCTCCAGCATCGTTAAAATTATAAGACAGATAATCTATTTTTAGCAGATACATATTTGCATGCCTATTTATGGTACTAATATTTATGGGACAAGTCATCCCCCAGTTGTAGGAAAGGTTAGGCATTTTGCCTTTTAAATTTGCTTAGAAAGTAGAGTTTTCAAGAGAAGAGTGCTGAGTATGACATAGAAAATCCTCCGTCAACTGGCACTGTGATCCCTATAATGGGAACTCTTTCAGTCTTATGTAACTGCTTTGTAGGACCCTAACTAGGCAGCCGTCTTTCATCTGGCTGCCTACCTGGGGGTGGTTTCAAATTCACGTGTCAGGTTTCAACAAAGAATAGATGCAGGTTAATTTAAATTTAAGTATTACCTCTGCTTTTCTTTTCAAATCAAATCTTCACCTAACAATGAGAAAAACTCCAAAATTTAAATATACAGATAGTGGTAATATAAGAATAAAAATGACTTCTTTAAAATTTATTTATTCATAAGTTTTCTTAAAACTGGCCCAAGTAACAATATTTGTCATTAAAAATATTTGTTGAAAGGATTATTTTTATTTAATTTACTAAGTGCCTGCTCTGTCCAGGAAACTTTTGCAACATGTTATTTTGTTTAATTCTTATAATACGTTAAATTATGTCTCATTATCCTCATTTGCAGGTGAAAGGTCTAAGGGTCAGATTTGTCCACCTAGCAAAAGGCAAAATTGGTTTTTGAACTGAAACCTGGTCCCAATGTTATTTTCTCTACTCCAAAAATGCTACACGAATGCTTCCTTCCATAATGTAATGATTTGAAGGTTAGAAAATATTACCAGTATCCAAACATCTCCATGCCACAGCAGTCAAAGACCCTAGTCCCCTCCTGGTGAATGTGGTGGTTCAGAGTCACAAATATTTAGACACTTTCCCAGGGCAAAACCAGAAAAAATTCTATTTGATTTTTCTTTGCTTTGGGGCTATGACAAACAAGTGACTCACCTGTTTGAGGTGGTATTTTTATTTAAGATTTTCCTTTTTAATTTGATCCTGAACTGATATGTTTGTCAGACCTTGGGGCCTTACTGCAGGATTCAGTGTCACCCATCTATCATCAAGGATTAATGGGTGCCTCGCTGTTTTTCCACATAACATGAAGTTCTTATAAGAAATTGTCTGAATTCATTGAACCTTCACAATTATTAAAAGGCTCATAATCAATTGAAACTTCTTTTTGTACCTTCACAGAAGAAACAATTTCTCAGATATCTTAACAACAGTCTGAAACATCTAAGGAGTTACTGGCTGAAATCAGCACTAATTACTCTAAAGGATTTAAAAGTGTTTGTGCTCGTTCAGTAGAAGATATAAAAAAATTCAATAACTTTGGATGACATCTACATGGAAGTTTTGTTCTGTTTATATATTTTTCAGAGTGGTTCCCCTGCCCCCTCCCCCCAGAAGGCTCATTCTTAGTTATGTTTCATGGTGCTAAGCCCTGAAATTTTAAGCTCTTCTAAATTCTTTTTAAAGGTTCACAAAGGACAGGGAAGCCTGGCATACTGCATCCATGGAGTCACAAAGTGTTGGATAAGACTTAATGACTGCACAACAACAAAGTGGAAGAAAAGAAGATTGAATTTCATCACGTGCATGAGGAGTTTATTTTAAAAGTCAACCTAGTAGTTACTCCTTGCTAACCAACAGGAATTCTGGGAAATGCCTTAAGGAACCATTTTGTTTATACTGAACAAGTCAAATTCTTATACAGTGAGTGGAAATTGAAGTTCTTTTGTCAACATTATTTTTCTAACCAGTATTCTTCCAGTCACTTTATTACAAAATATCTGGAGTAATTATTGACTTTTTCTCCACAAGACTTGTGTCTTGTGTCTTTATGCTTCATGAGAGTGTATTTGTTTTGTGACAGTGTATTCTATACAAAGGCACTGTTAGATGTTGATTAATGATGATATATGAATATGCTTAAAATAACATATGGAGAAGGAAATGGCAACCCACTTCAGTATTCTTGCCTGGAGAATCCCATGGATTGTAGCCTGTCAGGCTCCTCTGTCTATGGGGTCGCAAGAGTTGGACGTGGCTTAGTGAATAAGGTTCAAATAAATAACAAAATAACATAACCGTCAAAATATTAAGAGAAATATTATAAAATCTAGAAAGAGGTGTGAGCCTACTAATTTGCTCTGATATTTATTTCACCTGGCCTGTCCTTCCTCTTGCTCCCTTTCCCTGGCTTTTCCATGCTAGGTTCCACATAGGAGCACCGCCACTCTTGTCCTCTACATTATCTGCTCTGACATTAGTCTTTCTGCATCCTTCTGAATTACTTAGCTCAGTTCATCATTTGCCATTCATTTTTAATTACTCAGAATGGAAAACACAGGATCATTTTCAAAGTGCTTTTCTCTCTTACTTGCATACACCATCTTGGTCACCACATATAACTGATTCCATCTCTAAGAGAGCTCTAGACTCTCTCTGCTCCACTGTCTCTCCAGCTTGTCCTATAGTTATCCAGGACTTCATCACCTCTCACTTAAACACAAGAAAAAGTGAACAGATGAAAAAAAACAATCTACCTCCTTTTCAGTCTGTCTATAACCTATACTGTATTTACCTTCATCTACTTATGGAATCCTCCTTAAAGATACACTGAATGAGATGCCATTTTTATGTGTGCTCAGAGTCAACACTTGTTTCCTCAAACTGAAGTGCTATTTTACCTCCTTTTATACCTGGAAAACACTCACTGATCATAAAAGAGTCATCAAAGTATCATTCTTTTAAATAATTGTGCCTGGATTTAATTATTTCCTCCTAGGTGTTTGCTGGTGGCTCAGATAGTAAATAATCCACATGCAATGAGGAGACCTGGATTCGATCCCAGGGTTGGAAAGATCCCCTGGCAACCCACTCCAGTGTTCTTGCCTGGAGAATGCCCATGGACAGAGGAGTCTGGTGAGCTACAGTCCATGAGTAGAGATTATCAAGCCTCCTGTCTGCAAAGAGTCAAATAGTACTGAGCAACTAAGCACAGAGCAGAGCTTGCTTCTACAACACTTAATACATTGTGCTGAAAATTATTTTCTCACCTATCTTATTTTTCTAAGACTTTATGTTTCTTTAAGAACAGAGACCATATTCTTATTCATCTTCCAACTTCTAGGGACAAAGTCCTACCTAATAAACATTTGATGTTCAGTACATTTTGAATGAGTTGAATGAGTTACACTAATGGTCCTGCTTTAGAGTGCCCCTGCCCCACCACTGTAGTTCTACCCATGATCTCTCTCTCTCTAGATATATCTGAGAAAGACCACTCCTGAGAAGATATGGTATAACAAATTAGTTTCCCTATAAAGTCTCCATCTGTTTGTAGACACAAAATCAAGCAATCATGCCATTTAACCTATGCAATAAAGGGCTAAAAATGTGTATATGAACAAACAAGATCTTTCACTGATAGTCCATTTTCTGAGAATAACCGCTAGCCAGAAGACTGTTAGCACTATTTTATAATTTGGATTAAAAAGGTAATAGAATTCACCAATATAACTTAGCTACACAGTAAAACTTTACTATTTTTCCCTCTTGTGATAGTTCTCCTAATGAAGTTGTGAGATTTTTGTGTTAATATCTTTCTTGCTTCCTATAGTGTTTTGGTCATTTTTAAGTTGTGAATATATTTTTAATATAATCTTGGACCAGGAAAGGAAGACTGTTTCTTTAAAGGAACATATTTAAATATTTTAATTTGCATAATTTGTGTTTTAAGAATTTTACCTTTAAATCAAATGAATTTCCACATGGAATCTAAATAATTAAAACAATTTGAGTTTATTTACTTCTTCAATGATTATTTAGATACTGTCTCATTAGATAATGGTAAAGACTGTGAAGGTCGTTTCTATATAAATAACAAAATATGGTTTGGATTTGGCTGCTGGAAATCTCACTTCTTTCTCTGGTATTTACTACTTGTTCTGCAATGAAGAATTACTTATGGAAAGACCTAGATGTTTCTGTGTGTCTTCGTTTTTCCTCCACTGTGCCACGCAATTTCCCAGAATCAGGATCTTGTTAAAAATTGCCACATGAAATTAACCTCCTCTGGATGTAATATAGAGACCAAGAACACATGTAGAAAAGCTAAATCATCTGAACCCTGAACCCTGAACTTGATTTTTGGCAAGTTACTTAAACTCTCTGATCTCAGTTATTTCATCAGTCAAATGAGGATAGCTACATTTATCTACTTGAGTCTTACAACAATTAAAGGTACAGAAAGTACATTGCAATTATAGAGAAATACTACACAGTCGGTAGTTTTTCCTACTGCAATTACTAGAAAGTTCTTTTCCTGATCTGCTCCATTTGTCAAAGAAGAGATTGCCACTCATCTGTGGTCTCTGCTGGTCACATTCCACAAAAAGTTTTTACTGGACTCAGGAAGGAAAAGACACTGGGCCAAGTCCAAACTGTAAGGCATTTGCTAGGTAACAACTAAGATTTAGGAAACCATTCAAGACAAGCCAAGGAGGATCACACTCTTCTGACTACAATTTAACCACTCTGGATTTCCAAAGTTGTACAAACTTGAATCCGGGCCTGGGTACAGAAGTGAGGAGACCCAAGGCTGTAATGTCCCAACTAGAAGCCAAGAAGACAGAAAAGGAAGTCACTGCTGAGAAAGTTACACAGGCACGATCTACCTTGTAGACAGAGTTACTGGATATTTTAGCGAAGTAAGCAGTAGACATCTGGATGTGGTTAAAATTTAACCTAATAAATTCTGCTTTTTTAAAAAGATAGGTCTCTAAGTTTTCATGAATTCAGTTTACACACAATGAGAACCTACTACTATTCTACCTAGTGCTAGTGCAGAAACAGCCATTCTGCCCCCTAGAGATCACAGCTGAATCACAAGTCAACCACGCTGTACTGTTTGTTGCACTCAGAATGCCTAAGACCATGGGAGCAAAAAGTGGGAGGCTGCAGGTGGTGGCCCAAAAGGAGTTTCTGGGAGGAAAAGGGGCACAAGCTAAGAAAGAAGAGTTGGGACAAAATATATGTGTGTGGTTCACAAATGCCCTTTGTGATAATAAAATATTTACCAATAAATGTATACTAAAAAAATCTAATGAAAAATAATCCTTGATAATCAAAAGGAAATAAAGTCTTATTCTAAGCCGTGGCTTTATTACAATCTAATTTAAAGTTCTAATAAATCCCCTAAGCAATATCAACTTCCATAATTAATCCATAGAACAGTCCAAAATAATGAAAGCATGCAAAAGCTTTAAAATTTAAGGAGATAGTTTATCATGATCTTTTTTTATCATAAATGTAATATAAATATACATTCTGTTAGACTGTATTTCAAATATAGTTGTTCAATGTCAGAGAAGTTATTAACCTAGGAAAATAGCCACAACAAAAATGTCTTAGTTGGAATAATGAGTAACCTTTAGTTTTAAAACCTGAAATGTTGCATGCTACCTACTTAAAAATGGCTGAGTATAGCCACAGAAGATATACTCTTCACGGACCACATAGCATATTTATAAAAAAAATATATTGGTGCAACATATTCATTTTAAAATGTCATGAGACATCATATTTTAAAATGAATACATATAAATAGGAATTTATCAAATTTTCACAAATGCATCCTTAGACATGATAATCTCTACGTATAAATGTACTTGTATATGAATATATTTAGTTCATTTAGTAAATAAAAATTAATATTTTCCTGTAAAGCACACTATCCATGTGATGGATTGTTGTGTTCAATGGTGACTGCTAAAGATTAAATAAAATTATTAAGCAATTGCTATACACTCTGATAAGTACTTTTGCCTATATAATAGGTTAATTTTAAAGATAAGAAATTTGTACAAATTTAAAGTAAGAAGACATATTATTTTGTTCCTTGCCAAAGCAAAAACTGTCTAATCACATTCTCACTGTGATTTTCCATCTTTTGTCTAGCTAAACTTGCCTCATATATCTGATGTAATGGATACCAAGAATTGACAACAATCTCTAATTTACAGAGAAATGCTTATAATAAAACATGCCCCAGGAAATACTTAAAATAATGAATTTAATATTGCCTGAAAAATATATGGCTTATTTTTCTTTCTGATATCAATGCTGTAATTCTTAGCATTATTTATTACTCATATTATTAATCTCAAATTTTAGTAAAATAAACATTCATCCAGAAAGAATAACAAAATATTTTAAAATATAATTCCAAATGATCATCCAATAATAAAAAGCATCCTTGTTTTCATTTTAGTTTCTTTGAGAACAATGTAAATTTCCCCATCTCCAAGTTAGGGAACTATTTTTAAGAAATTCAGATATAGAATATTTTAAAAATTTCTTTCGTGAAAGTCTCTCAGTTATACCCAACTCTTTGTCATCCCATGGACTATACAGTCCATAGAATTCTCCATGCCAGAATACTGGAGTGGGTAGCTGTTCCTTTCTCCAGGGGATCTTCCTAACCCAGGGACTGAACCCAGGTCTCCCACATTGCAGGCAGATTCTTTACCAGTTGAGCCATTTTATGTGACATAAAATACTGATTTTTAAACAAAATTCTCTGAATATAATTAATAGTTTAATAGTTGTGACTATAATTAATAGAAACTATTTCTAGAAGATTAGAAAATAATAAGACAATAGAGTTATGGGGCTCTAAATTTAGTGATAAATTATATTTAATTGATGAATGGGCAAAAAAAAATTAAAAATCAGAACAAGAAAATTTTATGTTAAATGATCTTCCTATTTTTTAACTGAACCCAATGTTCAACAAAAGTGTAATAACAACAAATATAAGAGTATCTTTTTTGTAATATTATTTTAATATATCAATAATCAGCTAAAATTTATTGATAAAGACAATTTTTTAATCCTAACAAAATAATATGTGGCTTCAGAGAACTGCAAAAATATGTGTTCAATTGTCAAAAATATCCAAATAAAGGGAAAAGTTATGCACAAAATCATAAAATAATTAGAATTCCTCAGAAATGAGCAATCTTTTAAACGACCAACTCTATGTTGCCAACAGAAAAATATATTCAGTGAAAGCACAAGAGGCAGAAGCCAAAAAACTTATCTGTGCAGTACTTCATTCTTTACATTAAATTCATATTGGATGTCAGGCACCTGTGTCAGTGTATTTATATGCTTGGAGTGTTGTTGTTGCTGTTGTTTAGTTGTTATGTCCAAATTTTGCCACCCCATGGATTGTCGGCCACCAGGCCCCTCTGTCCAAGGTATTCCCAGACAAGAATACTGGAGTGGGTTGCCATTCCCTTCTCCAGGGGACCTTCCCCACCCATGATCAAACCTGCATCTCCTGTATTACAGGTGTATTCTTTACTGCTAAGCCACTGGGGAAGCCCTGTTTGGAGGATTAGGGAGCCTCTTATGGTGACAGTATAAAAAGAAAGAACATCTTTACATTTATAAAAACTAAAGATTTCTTAAAAACCTCAGAATGCATAATGGTACTAAATTACTTGAGGTACTTGGAAGAATATAAGAATTTGACTATTCATAAGAATATTAAAATTTTGACTATATAAGAAATATGGCTATATATTTTTAATGTGATGGCATATTTTTTATGCTTCCAATCTTTTTTACTTTTAAATTTGTTTGCTTTATGTTTGGAATTGCTCCTTGGTTTACGGTCTCTGAAATTTAAGAATCCCATGTGCCAGGTCTCCATTGTCCATGAAAATTATTATACTAATAACACAAGCAATTTTAAATTGTGTCCATTTTTCTTCATTTTAAGCTTTTTTTTCTTTAGATTTCATAGGTTCTCACATTTTAGAATACATTGTTTATGACTTTAGGCGTACATGTATGCTCAGTCGCTTCAGTCATGTCCGACTCTTTGTGACCCTAAGGACTATAGCCCAGCCAGGCTCCTCAGTCCATGGAATTCTCCAGGCAAGAATACTGAAATGGGTTGAGATGCCTTCTTCCAGGGCATCTTCCTGATCCAGGGGTCAAACTAGCATCTCCTGCATTGCAGGTGGATTCTATACTGCTGAGCTACTGGGGAAGCCTTTCAGTTCGGTTCAGTTGCTCAGTCGTCTCCAACTTTTTGCGACCCTATGGACTGCAGCACGCCAGTCTTCCCTGTCCATCACCAACCCCCAGAGCTTTCTCAAGATCATGTCCATCGAGTCCGTGATGCCACCTTCTGTCGTCCCCTTCTCCTCCTGCCTTCAATCTTTCCCAGCATCAGGGTTTTTTCAAATGAGTCAGTTCTTTGCATCAGGTGGCCAAAGTATCAATGTTTCAGCTTCAGCATAATCCTTCCAATGAATATTCAGGACTGATCTCCTTTAGGATGGACTGGTTGATCTCCTTGCAGCCCAAGGGACTCTCAAGAGTCTTCTCCAACAGCACAGTTCAAAAGCATCAATTCTTTGGTGCTCAGCTTTGTTTGTAGTCCAAATCCCACATCCATACATGATTACTGAAAAAACCATAGCTTTGACTAGATGGACCTTTGCTGGCAAAGTAATGTCTCTGCTTTTTAATATGCTGTCTAGATTGGTCAAAGCTTTTTTTCCAAGGAGCAAGCCAGGGTTCTGGCCAGGGAATGCAAATAGAGAAGTAGCTCAGTCATTAAGTTTATTATCCTAAAGATACAAACAAGTACTGTGCTCAAGAAAAGTGTCTTATTTCTAGGCATTAGACCAGAGAAATGATGCTAGTTAAGGGATAGGCTAGCAGGGCAGTACCTGGGGTAAAGGATGCTATTCAGTACTGGAAATGCAACAAATTAAGAAAGCACATTTATTGGAAGTGTTGATTTTCTTCTCTCCTACCTATCACCCCTAGACCTTCAAAAGGAGAGTACTGTGTTGAAGGAATATATTGATAACCTATTTAGAGCGTGTTTGTGTGAAGAACAAGTTTCTATTAAAAGTGCCCCAATAAGTAATAAAATGGCAGCCTACTCCAGTGTTCTTGCCTGGAGAATCCCAGGGATGGGGGAGCCTGGTGGGCTTCCGTCTATGGGGTCACACAGAGTCGGACACGACTGAAGTGACTTAGCAGCAGCAGCAGCAGCAAGCTGCATACAGAGTAGAATGGATTTATTTAACTGTAACAATTTTGTGTGTGTGAAGCAGAGGGTGTCCTGAGGAGATAAAATTTTCTAGAAATTTAAACAGAAGTGGACTTCTTTCATTTCTTTCCTCCGATGAGATCTCATCTTCTCTATTAAACTATATATAAAAATTGTTTAAATAATGATTTAATATTAAGTATCAGATATTTTATTTAAGCATTTATTTATTGGCCTGATCTATTGTGTTCACTTCTCTAGGTTCAGCCTCACCTGATAAAACTTTCAAACAATAAAAGGAGGACTACAGTACATAAACAGATATGTGGTGTTTCTAAAGTATTAAAATTTCATGAGCGGCAACAGCTGCCAAGGGGAAAAAAAGCTGTGTAAAAAGGTTTATCAGGGAGACAATAGTGAAAAAGGTTGAGAAACACTGATATAGACTATTATCTCTCCCAATTATTCTTCTGTTTGGAATTGGGTGGCAAAGATGTAAGGTACATGAAGACTGGTTTTAATTTATTCATTTATTATTCACAATAATAGTGAATAAGTACATATTCATCATTTACTACTCACAATAATAGAAGGTAATAATTTACTCATCATTTATTACTCACATAAAAGGTAGACGCTATTGTTCCCATTCTACACGTAAAGTACAGAATATACCTATGTTAAATGATGATGCCATATAAATAACAAAAATATATACAAATCTAAAGGAATACGATAGGTATCTTGATTAGAGGAATCAAATTTTCAAATCTGTAGAACATTAGAAAGTCAATTTAAAATCTCACAGAAATAGATTTTTTTTTTATGAATTAGAGTGTTAAGGTCAGCATGGTTGACAAATAATAAATATGAATATGATGGATTTCTGAAAAGGTGGAAAGTCATTGGAAGTTTTTGCACAGATGAGACCTGATATAATTTTAAATGATCCCTGTGGTCATTCTGCTGAGAATGAATTGTAGGGTTGTTCACACAAAGTCAGACACGACTGAAGTGACTTAGCAGCAGCAGCAGCAGCAGCTAAGCACAAAGCAGAGAAAACAGTTAGATGACTAATCTATAATCCCGGAGAGAAAGCATGAAGCCTGGACCATGATGACAGGTCCAGCAGAGGTGGACATTTCTGGATATATTTTAGTGGTAAAACCAATAGGATTTCTTGATGAAATGAAACAAACATATAAGAGGAAAAAGGAAGTCAAAGATGATTTCCAGGAGATGCATTGTTGAGACAGGCAAAACTGTAGGAAAAGCAAAGAAATAAAAAAGTTTAACTTAGGTATCCAAGTGGAGATAGCAGTTAAACAGTTGGATAAATCAGAGATATATATTTGAGAGTTTTTAGCATTTATAGCCTTGACACAATAAGATTGCTTAGGGACTAACAAGGACAGAGCTATTGAAGTACTGAGTTATTGTCCATTTTTAAAATTTAGAGGTTGGAAGGATTATCAGGAACCAGTAAAAGACTGAGAATAGCATCCTATGAAGGAGGAGGAAAATCTAGACTGGTGCCCAGAAAACCAAGAAGGAGAAAGTGATCAACAGTATTCACATAGTTAAGAAATGGAGTAGGAGAGAAGCACTTAACTCCTGCATTGGAAACATGAAGGTCATTGGTGATCTTGACAAGAGCTATTTTGATAAAGTGTTGGGATGGCAGCACTGTGGGCCCAATGACATAGCATAAATTCAAAGGAGTCAATCTTAATTTGGGGTATTTTTCTCTAGCCACTGTTAGCTGTGAAAGTGTAGGTTTGGAATAAGTGGACAGTTAGATTTAATCTACAATTTATCCAAGTGAGTATGATGAAGTGAGAGAAGTAAAAGAGTATCAATGTCTATGCTAAGGAGTAATGATAATTTATGACTGTGGGATTCCAGTTGGATATGTAGAGACTGAGAAAAGTAGGAGACGTAGGAAAAGTGGTAAGATAAAGAAAGGGCTTGTGGTTTCTGGTGGGTCAAAAATTTTCAGAAATCTGAGTACTAGAAAAAGTGAGAAGAAAGATGGGTGGAGGAGAGAGACGAGAATATTTGAAATTAAGGAAGCAAAAACAATAGAGTAAAAGTGGAACCATGGGAAGGACAACATAAATTGGAGGAAGTGTTTCAAAGAATTGAGAGGACAAGGTAATGTAAGGATCATTGACATGTATATGGAAATCATCAGAAGGTACGAGAGAAGTAGTGTTGGAGAGAGTGACTGATCTGGGCATCAAAATCTTCAAGGAACTCGTAGCAAACCTCAGGAAGATAAAATGAGTCAGAGAGGCAGATGACATGAGGTTCTAAGCAGGGAACTTGGGGCAAGAAAGAAGAAGAGTACAGTGGAAGCAGCAACAGAAAGGAAGAGCACCTATCCTGCCATGGGGTCCGGTGTTCAAGGCATACGAATAGACTATAGGAGATGAAACGTCACTGGGATCGAGGGGTGGGGTTTCAGATAAATAAAGAAGGTGCAGGAAACATTCAGTCAGTGCAGAGATGGACATTATAGGAGACTACCAATGACTGCCAATAATTCCAGAGGCAGAGTAGGAAGGTTTAAGAATTAAGTTTGGAGACGAATGACGCCTTAAAATGGGGCACACAAAGTGGTGCTTATCCGTTAGACCTGAGGGTCTCCAGGTAGTGCTGGGGAGGTGGTGATTGTTAGTAATGGTGATTGAAGAGGAGACTCTGGTGGCAACACAGGGAGCTCTGCTCCTATACAGGCAAAAAATATGCAGAAAGCTTTTTTGAATAAAAATTTGGATATGACCATGTGAGGAGCATAAAGAAAGAGTGAGACAAGGTACAGATAAGGCAGTGGTTTTAATTATGAACTATGGAATCTGAGCTCTTTAAGGACATAACTGAGGACATGAAGGAGAATGAGAGAGAAGAAAAACAAGAAAAAAAATAGCAGTAGGTTTGGGGTGGGAGTGGGAGAACTGTTGGAGTTGGAAGGAGATTTGAAGGAATAAATTGGAAAGATAAGAGTGGTCAGAGAATAAAAGCTTAAAATTTTAATCTTTTGTATCAGTAATGTCAGGATTTGCAAAGACTTTTAATTACATTATATGTCATAGATACCTTGGCATTCTGTGAATCTCTGAGAACACTGAAAATAATGCTTTTATATACATAAAATACAATACACAGAGTGAAAAGGAAATACATTATATTAAAATGATTTTTAAAATATCAGAAAAACAAATATATGCTTATTAACATATAAGTAGTTTGCTTATATGAACTGTACGGTCCATTGGGTTGCAAAGAGTCAGACATAACCGAGCAACTTTCACTTTCAGTGTGCTTATAACATTACATAAAAAACCAGGATATGGTCTAATAAATATCATATTTTTTGAAGAAGTGATATGGCAACAGGTGAAATATTAAATGAGAATACTTGGGATTGTTACTGGTGACAGATTTGTTACTTAAATTCATATTTGAGAAATAACACATTTTAGTTAAAAATTAGTAAAAATTACAATGTACGTTCTTCTCTGTCAAGTTTCAGCAACCACTCAACTTCTAATTCATATGCAAGTTTGTGAAGCCCTGTCTAGATGTAATCATGGCTGGGTGGCTGAGCCAGACAGAGGGCAAGATCATCAGGAAAGAGGAATTAAGAGGCTAGGATATCAGAAAGAATATCTCTGGATCATCTCCAGAGGGATTGATATCTAAAGATTTCAAAACTTCCAGCTATTAATATATTTGGACTTTGAGGCAATACCTATGCACTAAGCATCTTGTTGAGCTGCTCCTCTGTAATCTACAATATCCTTGATTCTTCCTGAGTCCTCTGTAACCGATGACAAACAGTCTTCCCTCTACCAGCTTCTCATGGCCATGTGACCAAGGCTGGTGACGTGCTTTAAAGACTCAGGGTCTGTTTTGGAGTGATAGGCTATAGAAGAAAGACTACAGGATGGAAAAATTGAATATCTTGGAATATGTCCTAAATGATTTATTTTCTCTTTGTCTGGCTCATCTTTCAGAAGGTATTCAAAGAAAGTGCCTCTGGACCACCGTTTGCTTCATTGCATTACTTTCATACTGTGAATAATCTAGCAAGGAACCTGGTTTCTAGCCTTACTCAACTATGAGAAGTACTTTGAGACCTCAACATTGTTTCATCAATCAGTAAAGTTGGTCCTTAATGTAGTATCAAACGGATCATTTTAATATGTTGACATAAAACATTCCAGTTTAAGTGCTATATTCCCTCTTATCAGAGCATTAAAGTTTTCTAGTTCTATTTGTGAAAATTTGCAGGGTTTTGTTTTCAACAATGACAAATATTTTCTTTTCTAAATGGTTTTCAAATTTATATTACAGTGAGTATCAAACCTCAGGAGAGAAAATTAAAAACCCAACTTTCTTTCTCACCACAGACAACTGTCTCTATATCTTCCTAAGAACATCACAAATTTCAACAGAGCATATAATTTTTCATAGGAAAATTAATTCCAAAATGGTATTTTAATGGTTGATGTATATATCAGTTTAAGACAATATAATTATTTTAATTAAATTAGTTGTTGCTCTTAATTCAAGAGAGAATAGGAAGTAATAGCCAGTGATTTGAAAGGAGGACATTTATCCTAATATTCTCACCTTAGGATCATAGGATATCTCCAAATCATCTGTGTGTACAGAATATATACCTTAATGTAACATTTTATGCCACTAATTTTTTAAATTTTTATTTAATAAATGGTACAAAGCACAATGCCAAAAACATTAACAGTTAAAATTTCACCAAATGAAAAAAATACTATAGAATACACAGTTGTAAAAAGCTACATTAAATTATTTTACAACTGCCTCAGGCTGCCAAAAGGAAAAAAACCCAACGCCATACCTAAGTTATCCCTCTCTCAAAATAATGCCATTTATGTTATAAACCATGAGCACCCCATCAAAAGACGGGAACTGCTTTTGTTAATTCATATATATATATATGACTGTATCATTTTGCTATACACCTGAAACAAACACAACACTGTAAATGAAATATAGTACAATATAAAAAAAAAATAAGTAATAGACCTTTGGGGCTTTACACAGAGTGAGAGATCCTATCAGAGGGATAACAGCACCACAGCCGTACTGAATCCTCATGAAGGAGGCACACGAATGACTGGATTACAAGAGTTACAGGAATGAGAGCTGCTCACTTCCCAGAAACTACAGTTCACAGAAAACCGACAAAGGCACGAGATACAGACCATTTACTGATGAATGTGTAAAGCTCAAGAGAGTCCACATTATTCCTACAAATGTTGAAAAGTGCTTCAGAATTCACACAATACTAATTTTCTTTTGGTTCTGGTTAAATTATATATACCAGTTTATCACAAATGATAAAGTCTGTAACTCTGTTGAAAGTTGATCTATGCCACTAATATATCAACATTCATAACATGCAAAATTGAGTTTACTAAAAATTAAAATTATATATTTAAGATAGACCATTGCACAAGATAATCCATTTTATGACTAATTTATTGATGTATAATCTTATGACCCATCATAATATCTATTGAAACTTTATTATATTCCACAAAGCTTGGTATTATGCAAATATGATAAAATAAACAGATTAATATTTACTAAAACTGTAGTTTTGCTGATACTCAAAATTTTAAAAAAAGACCATTCTGAATGGACCATTGGTTCATTTTTTGCAACTTCTTCAATGCACTTATATTCTTCAAAAATGTTTAATTCCTTAATTTGCAACTCTGTTTTGGAAAGCACTGACTATATAAGGAAACCTCTTGCAAACTAGGTTCCAATTTTAGTTACATCAACAATATTCTTTCCAGATTCCACTCTCCTAATATAATTTTCTAAGTTTAGAAAACTTCGCTAAATGCAACTCCTGAGGGGAAGGGTTTGTCTCACAGATTTGAGTAGGGTGGAGTATCTAATCTAAGATGCGAAACAAAGTAGACATTTATAACTCTTCTGTGACAGTAATGACTTAAGCTGTTCCTTTAAACATGCCTATTTACCTACTTGAAAGTGTGTATTAGTCGCTCAGTCAGGTCCGACTCTTTGCAAACCCATAGACTGAAGCTTACCAGGCTCCTCTCTCCATGGAATTCTCCAGGCAAGATTACCGTAGTGAGCAGCTATTGCTTTCTCCAGGGGAATTTTCCTTATCCAGGGATCAAACTTGGGTCTCCTGCATTGCAGGTGGATTCTTTACCATCTAAGCCACCAGGGAAGCCCATTTACCTACTTCAGTTCAGTTCAGTTCAGTTGCTCAGTCCTGTTCGACTCTTTGCTACCCCATGAACCACAGCACACCAGGACTCCCTGTCCATCACCAATCTCAGAGTTCACCCAAAATTACGTCCATTGAGTCGGTGATGCCATCCAACCATCTCATCCTTGGTCATCCCCTTCTCCTCCTGCCTTCAATCTTTCCTAGAATCAGGGTCTTTTCAAATGAGTCAGCTCTTCACATCAGGTGGCCAAAATATTCAACATCAGTCCTTCCAATGAACACCCAGGACTTATCTCCTTTAGGATGGACTGGTTGGATCTTCTTGCAGTTCAAGGGATTCTCAAGAGTCTTCTCCAACACCACAGTTCAAAAGCATCGATTCTCCCGTGCTCAGCTTTCTTTATAGTCCAATCCTCACATCCATACGTGACCACGGGAAAAACTGTAGCCTTGACTAGACGGCTTTGTTGGCAAAGTAATGTCTCTGCTTTTTAATATTCTGGCTAGGTTAGTCATAACTTTCCTTCCAAGGAGTAAGCATCTTTTAATTTCATGATGGCAATCGCCATCTGCAGTGATTTTGGAGCCCCAAAAAATAAAGTCAGCCACTGTTTCCACATCTATTTACCATGAAGTTATGGGACCGGATGCCATGATCTTAGTTTTCTGAATGTTGAGCTTTAAGCCAACTTTTTCACTCTTTTCACACTTTTTCACTCTCCTCTTTCACTTTCATCAAGAGGCTTCTTAGTTCCTCTTCACTTTCTGCCATAAGGGTGGTGTCATCTGCATATCTCAGGTTATTGATATTTCTCCCGGCAATCTTGATTTCACTTGTGCTTCTTCTAGCCCAGCGTTCCTCACAATGTACTCTGCATATAAGTTAAACAAGCAGGGTGACAATATACAGCCTTGACATACTCCTTTTCCAATTTGGAACCAGTCTGTTGTTCCATGTCCAGTTTTAACTCTTGCTTCCTGACCTGCATACAGGTTTCTCAAGAGGCAGGTCAGGTGGTCTGAGATTTCCATCTCTTTCAGAATTTTCCACAGCTTATTGTGATCCACACAATCAAAGACTTTGGCATAGTCAATAAAGTAGAAATGGATGTTTTTCTGGAACTCTCTTGCTTTTTCAACGATCCAGCGGATGTTGGCAATTTGATCTCTGGTTCCTCTGCCTTTTCTAAAACCAGCTTGAACATCTGGAAGTTCACAGTTCATGTATTGTTGAAGCCTGGCTTGGAGAATTTTGAGCATGACTTTACTAGTGTGTGAGATGAGTGCAATTGTGTGGTAGTTTGAGCATTCTTTGGCATTGCCTTCCTTTGGGATTGGAATGAAAACTGACTTTTCCCAGTGCTGTGGCCACTGATGAGTTTTCCAAATTTGCTGACATATTGAGGGCAGCACTTTCACAGCATCATCTTTTAGGATTTGAAATAGCTCAACTGGAATTCCATCACCTCCACTATCTTTGTTCATAGTGATGCTTCCTAAGGCCCACTTGACTTGGCATTCCAGGATGTCTGGCTCTAGGTGAGCAATCATACCATCATAATTATCTGGGTTGTGAAGATCTCTTTCTGTGTATTCTTCCCACCTCTTCTTAATATCTTCTGCTTCTGTTAGGTCTATACCATTACTGTCCTTTACTGAGCCCATCTTTGCATGAAATTTTCCCTTGGTATCTCTAATTTTCTTGAATATATCCCCAGTCTTTCCCATTGTGTTCTTTTCCTCTATTTCTTTACATTGATCGCTGAGGAAGGCTTTCTTATCTCTCCTCGCTATTCTTTGGAACTCTGTATTCAAATGGGTATATCTTTCTTTTTCTCCTTTGCTTTTCACTTCTCTTCTTTTCACAGCTATTTGTAAGGCATCCTCAGACAGCCATTTTGCCTTTCTGTATTTCTTTTTCTTCAGGATGGTCTTGATCCCTGTCTCCTGAACAATGTCCCAAAACTCTGTCCATAGTTCATCAGTCATTCTGTCTACCAGATCTAATCTCTTAAATCTATTTCTCACTTCCACTGTATAATCATAAGGGATTTGATTTAGGTCAGTTTCCTTAAGAGCGGTAGTGCCACATATATAATTTTGAGAGTAAACGTGTTTACCAACTTTGGATTAGAGTTCTCTCAGTTTATTGACATACTCTTCAGCTACTTGTTTCACATCCTAAATCCTTGTTTAAGTCTCAGGATCCTTGTTGGTGAAGTCTCATTATTATTTCAATTAAAAAAAATAATCTTGCCTAAATTTTCTGCTTTTGAATCTAAATTTCTATCCTTCCTGTAACTTTCCTTTCTCTTTTTCTGCATTTTTATGAAGTGGTTCTTTGACTTAGTTTCCTCTTCTTCCTGTCCTTATTTCCATGTATATTTACCTTGTTAGTTAACTTTGAAAAGTAAGCAGAAATCTCTTTGCTTCCTTGTCAACACATTTCCATGTTTTGTTCAGATGTTCACCCCTCAAAGAAGATATTTTTTATCCCCAGATGTGTGGTAAACTTTTTATCACAGTGAGCAATCATGAAAAAGCCATTTTATTAGTTTAAAGGCAGATTTGTGACCCAGTTCTAGACAATATGGAAAGATTTTCTGAGGTTCTTTGGGGAAAGATCCTTTCTTTTAAAAATGAGTTTCAAAAGAAACAGAACTCTTCTTTATTGGAGGTCATCAGGTCTGTATGAAATAATTCCTAGCACTGTGGCAGCCATCATGCAACCACAGAGAGTCTTAGATGAGCTTTAGAATGAACCTAATTCTGAGACCTCCCAAGAAGACAAATCTGCGAGATTGGGGTGACTGGCCCTTGATTATATGTTTGAGACACTGATGTCACAAAGGTGGAAGGCCTACCTATCTCTCAAGCAATTTTGAGTTGAGAGTTTGCTTCTGACAGCTGAAAATATCCTAATAGATATGAACACTCTGTCCAGCTATTTAAATTCTTCTTTAACTAGAAGTAATACACCCTTGTTTCCCTTGATCTCCTATTACCATGCAATGCACCAGCTTTGGGCAACACCAACAACTCTCTGCTATCTCTATTTCTGTATCAGGCTGGTATGGGCTATAGACACTTACACAATTGTGCCAATTGATTTTCTGACAAATTTGTTATCTGACCTCAGCTAGTTTCTGTTTGGCTAGATAATTGCTTTAAAATCTATATACCTGGATGTCTAATAGACATAACATAAACTAAGATGTCAAAATTTGAACTCCTAATTATTTTCTCCAATTATCTATTTTCAGTAGTTGTTTTTGTTGGCCATTTCAGTAGATGATTCCATTGGTTAACCTAAATTCTTAAGAGTTATGCCAATTCTTCTTTCACCCTCCCTCTCATCAGAAAATATTGTTGGGTCTTCTTCCAAATAAATCCTGAGTATAGCCATTTCTCACTTCTTTTACTGTGACCATACTAGTCAAATTGTGTGGCTCAGATGGTAAGGATGCCATGTGCAATGTAAGGGACCCAGATTCAATCCTTGGGTTGGGAAGATCCTCTGGAGAAGCAAATGGCAATCCACTCCAGTATTCTTACCTGGGAAATTCCATGGACAGAGGAGCCTCGCAGATTACAGTCCATGGGGTCACAAACAGTTGGACATGACAGAGGGATTAACACACACACACACACAAAGTCAAAGCTGACATCATCTCTTGCTTAGACTCTCACCTTTAGGCTGCTATTTCCTGCCCTCCTTATTTCCTGATATTACAGAGATTTCCTCCATATTTCACAAAATTTCTACCTCTTTCCAAAGAATTGAAAAAGTAAAACTTGTAAAACATAAATTTAATCATGTCAGTCCACATCTTAAAATGCTTCAATGGTTTCTTGTCACATTTAGAGTAAATTCCAATGTCCTCAACCAAGATCCATAAATCGAGTTATGACTCAGGTCCTATCTAACTCTCCAGACTTGTTGTGTCCACTCTCCCCATAAATTGCTCAGCCCCAGGCATGTTGATCTTGCTTGCCCTTGAGCTATCAAGTATACCTTCTTGCTTGAGGCTTTTTATCGTTACTGTAGAAATACTTTTCCGGCATGGACCATTAATTCATTTCCTCACTTCTTTTGATCATTTTTTCCACTGTTACCCTGTCAGAGCCCATTAATTGCATGGATCAGTTCCTCACTTCATTTGATTATTTTTTCCACTGTTACCCTATCAGAGCAGACTTTTCCTGCCACGCCCCATTGAAAAACATGGTTCAAAAGGAAACATGTACCACCATGTTCACTGCAGCACTGTTTACAATAGCCAAGACATGGAAGCAATCTAAACGTCCATCAGCAGATGGATGGCTAAAGAATATGTGGTACATACATACAGTGGAATATTACTCAGACATTAAAATGAATGGAATAAGGCCATTTGCAGCAACATGACTGGACCTAGAGATTACTGCACTAAGTGAAGCAAGTCAGAGAAAGACAAACATCAGATGATATCACTTATATGCATAATCTTAAGAAAAATATTATCAATAAAATTATTTACAAAACAGAAACACTCACAGACTGAGAACAAACTTATAGTTATACCAGGGGAGAATGGAGGTTGTAGATTGGGAGTTTGGGATTGAAAATAAAAGCAAGAAAACATAGGCCCTAGCCCTAGCCCTCTTCCACCTTACCACCTGCTTCTGCTTTTGCCACCTTTCTTTAGAATGTAAGTTCTGTGTAGATTGCTCAGAGAAATAACACTTTCACACATGCTATCTTATGGAGGCTTTCCTCTTGAAATAACAGTGATTTTTTTATGGACTGGATTTTACTACTAAAAATTCATATCCTGAAGCCTTAATCCCTAGTACCTCAGACTATGACTATATTTGGATATGGCGTTCTTCAAGAGGTAATTAAGCTAAATAGGATTATGTTATTAGGGTGGGGTCTTGTCTAATATAATTGGTATTATTATAAGAAAGGGAATTTAGGACACAGATATATACAGAGGGAAGACCATGACGATGCAGCAGAAGATGGCCATCTACAAGTCAAAGAGAGAGGCCTCCAAAAAGTCAGACCTGTCAACACATTCACCTCAGATTTCAGAGTTGAAAGAAAATACATTTCTATTATTTAAGTCACTCAGTCTGTGGTACTTTGTTATGGCATCCCTAACTAACTAATATAGACCTATAAAATACCAAATGCAATAATCTTTAGCTGTGCCAAAACTCTTTTTAGTTTTACAACTTTGAAATAAATTATGTAAATTAATATTTTTAAAAAATGCTTTTTAGAAAAAGCAAAAAATGTATGTATACCTATCAGTAGGCAAATAAATAGCATTGTCATCATTCTATAAACCTCTTTTGATTGCCCTTTGAAGCACTGTGCTGAATTTTGTGCTAATCAATCTCTTTGGGGGGAAGTTTTACACATATACCTTTTTAAAAATTGCTTTATTATATTCTTTCTGAATTTCATATAAGTAGATATACATATATTATTCTATTACTTCTTGTTCATGTACACTAAATATTTGAGAATTTTTATAATAGCAATTAATTATTTTGTTCAAAAATAAAACACCAATCTAGTGTTAATAATATTTAAATACAAAGGTCCGTCTAGTCGAAGGTTTTTCCAGTAGTCATGTATGGATGTGAGAGTTGGACTATAAAGAAAGCTGAGCACCAAATAATTGATGCTTTTGAAATGTGGTGTTGGAGAAGACTCTTGAGAGTCCCTTGGACTACAAGGAGATCCACCCAGTTCATCCTAAAGGATAGAGTCCTGAATATTCATTGGAAGGACTTCTTTAAGTTTTAAAAAAACTTCTTTAATGAAGAAATGAAACTTCTTTAATGAAATGTGGGCATTACTATTTGGGTAGCAATTTGACAATTGTCAAGTAGGGGCCACCAAGTCTTTGAAAGATCCTTCCCTTTAATTCTGTATTTCCATTTCTGGAATCTTTTCTAATAAACACATGGAAATTAAAAATAAAAAAAAATCTGTATACAATTATTTCCATTATGATACTATCATAATACTGTAAAAGAAAATATGGGCGTGACTAAATATGGTAGCCTCATTGTTATTTCTGAATCTTAGTGATCAAATGATATTAATCATTATTTTCCATATCTTGGGCAAATCTCCCTTTTAGATATTTTCAGATACAGCTTCAATATCTGCAGGTTTACTTATCCTATAATTTTAATGGTTTCGATAATATGAATTTCTATACCATGAAAGCATTTTAGAATTAAAACATATTTATTTTTTTTAAATTTAATTTTAATTTAATTTAACATTTCCAAAAAACCATATTTAACATAAGGACTGGGATAACCATGATGGTGTGGTCACTCAACTAGAGACAGACATTCGGGAGTGTGATTTCAAGTGGCCTCTAGGAAGTATTACTATGAATAAAGCTAGTGAGGTGATGGAATTCCAGTTGAGCTATTTCAAATCCTGAAAGATGATGCTGTGAAAGTGCTGCCCTCAATATGCCAGCAAATTTGGAAAACTCAGTAGAGGCTACAGGATTCAAAAATGTCAGTTTTCATTCCAATCCCAAAGAAAGGCAATGCCAAAGAATGCTCAAACTACCACACAATTACACTCATCTCACAGGCTAGCAAAGTACTGCTCAAAATTCCCTTAGCTAAGCTTCAACAGTACATGAAACAAGAATTTCCAGATGTTCAAGATGGACTTAGAAAAGGCAAAGGAACCAGAGATCAAATTGCCAACATCTGCTGGATCATGGAAAAAGCAAGAGAGTTCCGGAAAAACATCTATTTCTGCTTCATTGACTATGTCAAAGCCTTTGACTGTGTGGATCACAATCAACTGTGGAAAATTCTGAAAGAGATGGGAATACCAGACCACCTGACTTGCCTCTTGAGAAACCTGTATGCAGGTCAGGAAGCAACAGTTAGGACTGGACATGGAACAACAGACTGGTTCCAAATAGGAAAAGGAGTATGTCAAGGCTGTATATTGTCACCCTGCTTATTTAACTTATATGCAGAGTACATCATGAGGAACGCTGGGCTGGAAGAAGCACAAGCTGGAATCAAGATTGCCAGGAGAAATATCAATAACCTCAGATATGCAGATGACACCACCCTCATGGCAGAAAGTGAAGAGGAACTCAAAAGCCTCTTGATGAAAGTTTAAGAGGAGAGTGAAAAGGTTGGCTTGAAGCTTAACATTCAGAAAGCTAAGATCATGGCAACTGGTCCCATTACTTCATGGGAAATAGATGGGGAAACAGTGGAAACAGTGTCAGACTTTATTTCTTTGGGCTCCAAAATCACTGCAGATGGTGCCTGCAGCCATGAAATTAAAAGATGCTTACTCCTTGGAAGGAAAGTTATGACCAACCTAGAAGCATATTAAAAAGCAGAGACATTACTTTGTCAACAAAGGTCTGTCTAGTCAAGGCTATGGTTTTTCCACTGGTCATGTATGGATGTGAGAGATGGACTATTAACGAAAGCTGAGTGCATAAGAATTGATGCTTTTGAACTGTGGTGTTGGAGAAGGCTCTTGAGAGTCCCTTGGACTGCAAGGAGATCCAACCAGTCCATTCTAAAGAAGATCAGTCCTAGGTGTTCTTTGGAAGGACTGATGCTAAAACTGAAACTCCAATACTTTGGCCACCTCATGCAAAGAGATGACTCACTGGAAAAGACTCTGATGCTGGGAGGTATTGAGGGCAGGAGGATAAGGGCACTACAGAGAGTGAGATGGCTGGATGGCATCACCGACTCAATGGACATGAGTTTGGGTAAACTCTGGGAGCTGGTGATGGACAGGGAGTCCTGGCGTGCTGTGGCTCATGTGGTCACAAAGAGTCGGACATGACTGAGCAACTGAACTGAAATGAACTGATTATCTATATTAGCTTGTCATTTTTTCCTTATGGGCCTTAATAAATCTATATCTAGATAAACGTTATTATTTGTCCTTAGTGCTTTATTTTCCTGATATCTGTTAGCATCCTTATTTTCATAAATTGATTTACAATGTTATGTTAGTTTCTGGTATACAATAAAGTGATTCAGTTATGTATATACATGTACACACATACATGTTTTATATTCTTTCCCATTATAGTTTATTGTAAGATATTGAATATAGTTTCCAGTGCTATACAGTAAGTCCTTGTTGTTTATCTGTGTTACATATAAGTAGTGTGTATCTGTTAATCCCAAACACCTAATTTATTCCTTTCTCATTCGCTTTCCCCTTTGGTAACCATAAGTTTGTTTTCTGTGTCTGCAGGTCTTTTTATGTTTTGTAAATAAGTTCACTTGTGTCATATTTTAGAATCCACATATAAATAAAGTCATAAAATGTTTGTCTTTCTCTGTCTGACTTATTTTGCTTAATATGATAATCTACAGGTCTATGCAAGTTGCTGCATGCAAGCTTCAGAAGGTCTTGCAAATTGTTGAAACCAGTAACCTAGCAATTGCCTGACATAGTGCAAGTGTTCAGTAGATGTTCATTTAATGAATCAGTTTTCTGCAGAGCAAATGTGTTATACAAATATGGAATTGATTCGAGAGTAAATTTTATCAGAGGATAAAATTATTTTCACATTATAACACTAAAGTATAGCTTCAGAGACCAAGACCAAATTTCATAAACTAAAATTATTTTGGTAGTAAGTAAATATTGGAGGCAAAATGGTTGTCTGAGGAGGCCTTACAAATAGCTGTGAAAAGAAGAGAAACAAAATGCAAAGGAGAGAAGGAAAGATATACCCATTTGGATGCAGAGTTCCAAAGAATAGCAAGGAGAGATAAGAAAGCCTTCCTCAGTGATCAGCGCAAAGAAACAGAGGAAAACAGCAGAATGGGAAAGACTAGGGATATCTTCAAGAAAATTAGAGATACCATTTCATGCAAAGATGGGCACAATAAAGGACAGAAATGGTATGGACCTAACAGAAGCAGACAATATTGAGAAGAGATAGCAAGAATATGTGATCACTCACCTAGAGCCAGGCATCCTGGAATGTGAAGTCAAGTGGGCCTTAGGAAGCATCACTACGAACAAAGCTAGTGGAGGTGATAGAATTCCAATTGAGCTATTTCAAATCCTAAAAGATGATGCTGTGAAAGTGGTGCCCTTAATACGTCAGCAAATTTGGAAAACTCAGCAGTGACCATAGGACTGGAAAAGGTCAGTTTTCATTACAGTTCCAAAGAAAGGAAATGCCAAAGAATGATCAAACTACCACACAATTACACTCATCTCACATGTTAGCAAAGTAATGATCAAAATTCTCCAAGTCAGGTTTCAACAGTACATGAACCAGGAACTTCCAGATGTTCAAGCTGGATTTAGAAAAGGCAGAAGAACCAGAGATCAAATTGCCAACATCCGCTGGATTAGTTAAAAAGCAAGAGGGTTCCAAAAATACATCTACTTCTGCTTTATTGACTATGCCAGTCTTTGACTGTGTGGATCACAACTGTGGAAAATTCTTAAAGAGATGGGAATACCAAACCTGCCTGAGACTTCTGTATGCAGGCCAAGAAGCAACAGTAAGAACTGGACATGGAACAAGAGACTTGTTCCAAATCAGGAAAGGAGTACGTCAAGGCTATATATTGTAACCCTGCTTATGTAACTTATATGCAGAGTACATCATGAGAAATGCTGGGCTGGATGAAGCACAGCTGGAATCAAGATTGCCGGGAGAAATAACAATAACCTGAGATATGCAGATGACACAGCCCTTATTGTAGAAAGCCAAAGAACTAAAGAGCCTCTTGATGAAAGTAAAAGAGAAGAGTTAAAAAGTTAGCTTAAATCTCAATATTCAGAAAACTAAAATCATGGTATCTGGTTCCATCAGTTCATGACAAGTAGATGGGGAAACAATGGAAACAGTGACAGACTTTATTTTTGGGGGCTCCAAAAATCACTGCAGATGGTGACTGTAGCCATTAAATTAACAGATGCTCCCTCCTTGGAAGAAAAGTTATGACCAATGTAGATAGCATATTAAAAAGCAAAGACATTACTTTTCTAACAAAAGTTCATCTAGTAACTAAAAATAAAATAAATAAAAATCCTTGGGGAAGATTCCAGATTAGTTTAGATGTAGAGATGGTCTGAAAAAGTGACAAATACTGCTCCTAGAATTACTGCCCAAAGCTTCTGAAAGGTAAGTAAAACTCTGAGAACTTCTTTACTGGGAGTCCCTAACCCTGTCCATCAACTGCGGAAAAAAAACATGGATCATTCATACATTGACAATGATCAGGGCACTGAATCAATCTCCAAATCAAATATAAAGATGTGAGAAAGTATTACTTTGTTCAGATACCTTCTCATTTATTTTATACCTATTACAAAACTAGGAGTGTCAAGCACTGCAATAGAGTCAGAAAACATTTGAAGTGGGTAGTCATGACTGAATGATAATAAAAGGTATATTTTAGAGGTAATTTTAAATGCAAGATATTTGTCAGTCTAGAAATACACAGGTTGAATTCACCCTCTTGCATCCCACACAAAATGTAGCAAAGGAAAACAAAATATTTGATTATTTCAAAATGGTTTGAGTGATAGCATTTCTTGAATGACAATATTTGATTGTTTCATAGTCACAAATATGAAACTTTAAAGTTATGATGATGAACCTATAAAAATGGCATTCAACTATAACTTTATTGTGATATAATATACTATTTCAAAATTTTAGGCTAGTAGCTAATTTATTTATTGAAATTTATTTTCCAAATGATACAGAACATTTACAAGCTTACAGATATGGAGATCACTTAAGTATATGGCATCTTGTCATTAAATAAGACAGGATAAATTAAGCCTTAGACCACCATGTATATACAGGCTATTGTATAAAATTAGACACCCAGACTATTTTTGGTTTGAAAATGCTTACCAAGATGACGAATTTTAATTTCATGAAGTAGGAATTAAACAGACAGTGGAGAAGGGAGCATGTGAGTAACACAGTCAGACATCTGACTAACGGTTTCACTAGAGAACGGTTTCTTAGCCCTTTAACTTCTGCTATTGGGAAGAGAACAAACCGAAAAAACAAAATGTGTTTTTCATCAGTGTTGAAGTCAGTGGCTTTGGTTATGTAGTTTAACTTAATAGCTTGGAGTTACCAAAAGTAGTAGGTTAAATGTTTAGATCATATCATCTATGGTAACATCAGGATAAATTGCAGATTTATTAGAAGACATAAAGTCAACAAAATAAATATATAGTAACTTTAAATCAAGCAGAAAAGATGTCTTGTTCTTTTAGAACCTACCCTAGACTTTACCACTGCCTTCTTTACAATCCAGACCATCATATTAATCATTCTATGATAACCTTGTAATTCATCTCCTTATATCTTAGCTCTCCTACTGTATATATTTTCCACAAACAACAAAGTAATTTTTCAAGTGCAAATATCTGGTCATATTACTACCACTTTAAAGGGTTCAATGACTACTTCTTTTTATTTTAAGTAGTTCAAACTCTAAAATGTCCTTGAAAGTCTTGATTTGACTAAGATGGCTTTAGTGTGTTTAAAACTAAAAGAAAAATAAAAGCTCAAAATATACACATTGACAAATCAATAATGAAATACTGCTTCTCTGTGGATATGTATTGTCAATTTATATTCTGAAATTTTATAAGTGTATATTTCATGAAGAAGTGAAGTGAAGTGAAGTCACTCAGTCCTGTCCAACTCTTTGTGACCCCATGGACTGTAGCCTACCAGTCCAATCCATCCATGGGATTTTCCAGGCAAGAATACTGGAGTGGGTAGCCATTAAGATAAATTACTTTGTATTAAAATTTATAGTTAAATTTCACCTAATTCTTAATTTCATTAACAATTATCTATAAAAACAAAGGATTCTTAAATGACAATATAGAATATATCGGATATAGTATGCTTGTGATGAAACATTTGCAGTGTTATATTTGCCTCTATGTGAACTATAAGCAATCTGATAGGGAATAATTTATTAAGATAGCAGATGACAGTGTTCAGGTCAGAGATAAGTAGAGTTACAGATTACCATGTCTGATAAAATTTCTAGAATATCTCTAATACAAAGTCTTGATCTTTGTAAGAATCAAATTTGTAGATTAGCATGGCATAAATCATGTGCCCAATAGGATAGCATATCAACATTCTAGATATCTAAATTACAGTTTAAGTTGCTCCAATTATTCTTATAACTAAATCTTCCTCTATACAGAAACCATGAATTAATTAAACAATTATTTGTTAATACCCTGTTATGTGCCAGATATGTCCCTTGAGTTCTAAGGATTTAAGGATTGAACAAGGCAGGCAAGAACTTGCTCCCACAGAGCTTAGATACAAGTAAGGATACAGACAATAAACAGTATAAATTAATAAATAATTCTAATAGCTATAAATACTAATAAATTGAAAAAATGATGTGATATGAAAAGCACTACAGTAGGGGGCTATGTTATATTGATGGACATATAATAATTCTTCCTTGAGAAGGTGACATCTGAGCAGAAACAAAAATGACAGAAATAACCAGCAGTGCCAAAATCCACAGAATTCCAGACAGCAGAAAGAGCAAGTACAGAGGTTTAAAGGTTGAATAATGTTTAAAGGTTGAATAATGCTGGTATGTTCAAGAAGCAGAAAGTTAAAGGAGCACAGGTGAAATCAATTGAGGGAAGAGTGTTTGGGAGGACCAGGTTACACAGGCCAGTGGTGAGGGATTTTGATTTTATTCTATGGGATGTTTTTCTAAGAGGAAAGCTATATGATTTGAGTTATGTTTGGAAGGATCAGTCTGGCTGTTATACAGAGAATGGACTATATACAGGAAGCCAAAATTGGAAGTCAAGACAAATTTTAGAATTAGAGTAGAGCCAGAAGGGGATGATTGTGATGTAGACTCCAAAGCATGTGGAAATATATAAATGGTAAAACATTTTAAGTATGTAAATTATGCCTGAAGTATTTTAGGCATTTAATGTATATTTTTGAATGAGAAAATGAATGAATAGCATGATGCATATAGACATGAAAATGTAGCAATGTATTATATTCATAGATACATATTTTAGGCACAAAAACTGAAACAAAGGAAAGTACTGGGAGTCTTTTAAACTTAATGAAAAGTCTAACGTTTTCATATGTATTCAAATGCTTTTCCCATTACAAATAATTTGAAAATAATAAATGAGAAAACTCTAGAATGGTGCATTCATAAAATATCTGATATTTCTTAAAATTAATTCTACAGGTTTTGGAGGGTTTTTTGGTACAGCTCTGACCAAATTAAGAGATAAATAATAGAAATTCTGCATTAATAAAACATTTTCCATTGTTTAGCAATAAAAGGAAACTATTCTGAGTATATTTCAAGTCTCTAAAAAATCATACTCTGTATCTTCTGCACATGGGCTATTTACACCCTGAAATCAGACTATAAACTTGGTGTGCTGCAGCTGGTCCCTACTACCTGCCAAAAGGTGACTGTTACATTTTAAGGAAATTTGTGAGTGGGTTGTTAAAAATGCTGTTATTAAAATTGAAACTATGTAAATTTATTAGTTAATTGAAAAAAATTAGAACAAAGATAGTAAATACTCAGCTTCATCACTTTGGTTGGTTTTAATCAGTAAGTCATGTTCAACTCTTGCGACCCCATGGGCTGTAGCATACTAGGCTCTTCTGTCTGAGGGACTGCCCAGGCAAGAATACTGGAGTGGGTTGCTACTTCTTTTGCCAGGGGATCTTCCCAAACCAGGAATCGAACCCCGGGTCTTGGGCATTGCAGGCAGATTCTATACCAACTGAGGTAGGAGGCAATCCCTTCCCTGGGTTTCCCTGGTAGCTCAGCTGGTAAAGAGTCTGCCTGCAATGCAGCAGACCTTGGTTTGATTCTTGGGTGGGGAAGATCCCCTGGAGAAGGGATAGGCTACCCATTCCAGTATTCTCGGGCTTTCCTGGTGGCTCAGTTGGTAAAGAATCTGCCAGCAATGTGGGTTACACTTTCACTGCTTTAGTGCGGTTCATCTTCATCAATGCTCATGAGTTTATGCCTATTGCATCTTGATGGTGACAATCCTATCACAGTGTGCTCCTGAGCTTGTTGTTTAGTCGCCAAGTGTCCAACTCTTTGTGACCCCATTGACTGTAGCCCTCCAGGCTCCTCTGTCCATGGGATTTCCCAGGCAAGAAGACTGGAGTGGGTTGCCATTTCCTTTCCCAGGGAATCTTTTCCACCCAGAGACTGAACCTACATCTCCTATACTGTAGGAAGATTTTTTTACCATTGAACCACTAGGGAAACTTGTGCTCCTGAGCACCTCCTTGCAACTACACGTTTAGGGACATCATGTAGCAAGCTTGAAATCATACACGATGAAAATATTTACATCACAAAAATTGGCAAACACTATACACCAGAGCTTCCTCCCACCTTCAGAGGGTCAACTGTTTAACATTTACCAGAACATCACAAGTTACAACTCTACTGATGCTACTGTCACTGCAATAGCCTTTGTCACTTCTACAAGCTTCTGTAGTTTAAATCCCAGAAACTACCTTTTGCTTCACATTAGGAACACATCAAGGGTAAAAATGAAGAGAACAACAGTATGCCACTATATGGCTTCTAGAGAGGGAAGGTCAGTTTTCAAAAGTAACTTACTCAGGTTTTTTTGCATTTTATCACACTCAAAATAATTTCCTTTTGAGAAACAGCCTTTCTAAGTGTAAAACTATTGAATCTGTGTGCTATCCAAGTTTGAAATTTAGAAAACATTTCAAAAATACAAAGATGCCATGTTCTCCTATCAAAATAGTGATGACTTAAAAGATAGAGACTAATGTTGGAGTGGTGCAGTAGAAAATGCACTCATACACAATAATAATAGGAACATAAGTTGATACATATTTTAAAAGAAAATTTGAAATATAGAAGTAAAACTCTTTAACTCATTGTTTGAATTTAACCTTCAGGAAGATTATTTAAATTTAACCTGCAGAAAGATTTATAAAAATGCAGTGAAAATAGTATTATTATATGATAGAAAAAACTGACATGGGTAGATAATTTTGCACATTTGTTTGAGAGAATAGTAGTAGCTGCAGCGTTAGTCACTCAGTCGTGTCCGACTCTTTGTGACCTCACGGACTATAGCCCACAAGGCTCTTCTGTCCGTAGGATTCTCCAGGCAAGAATACTGGACTGGATTGCCATTCCCTTCTCTAGAAGACCTTCCAGACTCAGGGATTGAACCCAGGTCTACTGCAATGAAGGCAGATTCTTTACCGTTTGAGTTAGAGATTTAAAATAAAATTCATGAATTTTTCAATGTTCATGAAACATAATTGATAAAATTTGGATATGACAGGATATATTCAATAAAGGCCAACACATGAAATTATAAATGTGTATAGGGTAACTTAAAGCAAATTCCACTGAACATTAGTTAAGCAGTTAGAATGTTTGGAATATGACTATTTATTTTATTTTCCTTTCATTTTTTGGAATTTGTAAATTTTTAAAAAGACATAATAACAATGTCTAAACTAAAATTGTTTTTAATGTAAATAATTTAAATTCGTATGAAAACCTAAAATTTCCATTTGTATTCATATGCTTTTCTCATTGCAAATAATTTAAATAATTTGCAAATAAATGCAAACTTATTTTTTTAAAGTCTCAAATTGTACTATTTACCTAACATCTGACATTTCATGTTAATTCAACAGTTTCTTTTCTTTGTATAGTTATGTTTGGACAAAAAATGCTGGCATTGTTTTAAAGGACTTTTTATTAGGTTAATGTATAACATATTCATCTATTTAACTATATATCATCAAATTTTCTTCTAAATCAGTTACTTCATCTTTGATTTAGCATCTTCTAGAATTTCATAGTCTCATAAAATTCTCAAAATAACATTGATTTTAATCCAGTATAAACTAAACCATGTGTACAGAGTAAGAGAAAAGCAATAAAATTTTAAAAATTAGTAGAATTTTACAAATCCAAATAGAGGAAAAAATCACTGCCTTACATATCTATTTCAAATTAACCAATGCTGTGAAAATAGAGTTTTCAGAAAAGGAATAGCTGTACTGAGACAAATAGATATGTTGGTAAAGGAAGGAGTTGTCATCTACGGTCTTTCTGATCTTCAGTTCAGTTCAGTTCAGTTTAGTCGCTCAGTCGTGTCCAACTCACTGTGACCCCATGAATCACAGCTTGCCTTTTCATACCGTTCATGGGGTTCTCAAGGCAAGTATACTGAAGTGGTTTGCCATTCCCTTCTCCAGTGGACCACAATCTGTCAGACCTCTCCACCGTGACCCGCCCGTTATGCTAATATGTGTAAGGTAAAGAAACAGTGTTTAGGAAAATATTTATAGTAGTCCAATGAATTTTCTTTTGATATTAGAGAAGTTTGGATATTGTTATCTTTGGATAATATTATTTGTGTCAGTTTAGATATTATTATTTGTTATTTTAATAAATACCATTGTATTTTGATGTTCAGATAATAATCAGTAAGTATCTGCTATGTTGCCAATGTACTTTTGTGACACATAAGGGGACAAATAACATCTTTGCCCTTTGTTAAAGGGCATCTTTAACATTTCAAATCTACTTACAAATAATACTGATATTAGTGGGAGTATCAGTCCCACATTTATACTTGGGATCCCATATGGGCCTAGAAATTTATATGAGTACTTAATTAAAATGTGTCTTAAATGATTGGCTTACCTGAAATTTTGACTTGAGATACCACTCCATCTCCTCCATCACTGTGTGCACGAACCTCTACAACATATTCTCCATCCCTGGGGATTGGGACTTCTATGGAGTGTTTATGAGTTGAATACAGCTTGCCATCATGCTGGCCATCAGGTCTATAGAGTACCTTTAAAAGTTTCAGAATATGACTACTTAATAAATGGGTAATAGTGAACCAATTCCCTAATACTAAATTTGAATAAAGATGCTTATATTTATAATAATTAAAAAAGTATTAGGGAGCTATGTGTAAACTAGCTGAAAAATCCATATTATTTTTAAATCACATAGTTAGATTTTATTTATTTTAGGCTAATCCAAGAGGACACATCGTAAGCATCTGAATTTCACTTTTTGAAACTAGAAATAGAAATAGAAAATAGAGATAAAAATGTATTTTTTAATGAAAAAGGTATAAAATGAGGGCTCTTTCAATATATTGAAATAGTCTAAAAAACTACCTCACAATTAGAATTTTTTACACTATTCCAAAAATTTGGTATCCATTGAAAAATGTGATAGTGATATAAGGAATTTATAGAAATAGTCTTTTTTTTCCATTTTTGTTCAGTTACAGATGGTGCCTCAATACATCAAAGAATTCACTATGTGCCTGGAAACACTATCTTAATCACTGCCAAGCAAAAATCGATTCTTTCTTCCTTAAACACTAATTATTCTAACAATTCTATTCATTAAAGTAGTTATTCTATCTTGTTCACTTGACATTGTATTTTCCTGGAATTCACTGAAGATCTTTTCTCATTTCAAAATTTATCATAGCACTATGTCATCTGATTCCACTACATAACTAGAATAAGAGCTGCATGGGTTTTGACAAAACAACAATAAAAAAAAATATTAATCACTCTTTGTAAGAATGAAGCTTGTATAGGAAATAATCTAGTAATCTTTTATATACCTTATATCCCGTCACTGTAGATTCATTTGACAGTGCAACCACATGATCCCAGGTGATGATATAGCGTGAACCAGACCTTATGGAACTGATAATCCGCGGAGGCTGGCTTGGAGCTGTGAAAGTAATAATATGCTACTGATGGTAACCACATGCAACTTCAGTTCTGCAAGCTGCATCACATCAGGAATTATAATACTGAAAGTCATGTGGCAATAAAAATAGCTAATTTTGATGTCTGTACTACATGCCTGGCCCTATGGTCTGCATCCATGGTTTCATTTAATGTACCTCGTGGCCCTGGGAGGTAAGGCAATATAATGATCTCTTACTCTCTTCTCATCAACCTTCAGTTGATTTCCATCACTCTTTAGAAACTGCTATTCTCAAGGTCATCACTCACCTCCAGTTGGCCGAATCTTATGTCACTTTTTTATTCTTTTCAAATTGAACATCTTCACGGCATTTCACAGAATTAACCTTCTAATTCCTTCTTGAATATCTTTTCTTAAATTCATAATCTCTTATTATCTTTCCTCCTGTCTCTCAGGTTGCTCCTTCTCATTAATCATTCTTTGCTAGCTCCAGGATCTCTGCCAAGTTTCCCAGTGTTGGGATGACTTAGGACTTGATCCTGAGCACTCTTCTCTCCTCTATGTATAAATCTCCCCAAACCTTACATCTGGGCCTATGGCTTTAAATACATACAATTCTGTCTCAAGGTAATCTTTCAAGTTGTACAGATATGTGTCCAACTTCCTATATCCTCCTCAATGTCTAAAGGGTTTCCCAAATGCAATATAATCAAGACAGAACATTTACTATGTACCCTTCAAATTTGTCTTTCTCTATTTCCCAAATTTATTAAATGGCACAACCAAACTCCCAATGTTGCAAGCCAAAATCTATTCAATCTTCTGTTTCATTCATTGCCAACATACAAATTAGCTGAAAACTGTCAACTCTGCCTGCAGAAAATTTTCTGCTTCTTTCTATCTCTGGTCACCATCAGTTCTTCCTTTAATATTAAAAAAGGCCTCCTAGTTGGCTATACAGCTCTCACTCTTATTCTACCATGTTCCTTGTTTACCCAGAAGGCAGAAAATTATATATATATATATGATATCACTCTCTGCCTTAAAATTGTCCAGTGATTTCTTATGACACTTAGAAAGAATTTACACTCCTATGATCTGTAAGACCCTGCTTCATATGACTCCTCCACAATTCAGAGCTGGAACCATTGTCTTTTCTACACTTAAAACACACCAAACTCCTCTCAAGTAAAGGCTTTGTACTGGTTATTTTCTCTGCCTGATAGAATCTCCTCAGCAAAGTCCTCCTTCTTATTATTCATATCCTAGGTCAAATAGGATCTTCTCTAAAAGGACATTCCCAACTATCCGATTAGAATTTGGCTCCCACCCAAGTCATTTTAAATGTTCATATTTGGTTATTTCTTGGATTTTATATATTACTGATCTTTAATTGAATTGTAATTGATTTACCATATTAGTTTTAGGTGTAAAACAGTGATTCATATTTTTTATTATACCACTTTAAAATTTATAAAATAACAGCCATGTAATTGTATATCAATGTCATACAATATATCCTTGTAGCTTATTTATTTTATATATAGCAGCTTGTACCTCAGAATCCTGTAACCCTAGTCCCTTTTAGTTTCCATTTGCATGAAATATCTTTGCCATTTCCTCACTTTCAGTATATGTGTGTCTTTAGCTCTAAAGTGAGTCTCTGGAAAGTATCAAATACATGGGACTTCTTTCCTACTTAATCAACCACTCTATGCCTTTTTTTTTTTTTTCACTCTATGTCTTTTGATTAGAACATTTGAAGTGATTATTGATAGAAATGTACTTAATGCCATTCGGTTACTTGTTTTCTGGTTGTTTTTGTAGTTCTCTGTTCTTTTAGTTTCTTCCCTTGTGGTTTGGTGATTTTCTTTATTTGCGTGCTTGTGTTCCTTTCTCTCTAGTTTTTCTGTGTGTATAATTGTGGGTTTTGATTTGTACTTACCATGGAGTTCATATATGTTGACCTATAACTACATCTACCTGTCTTAAACTGATAGTCATTTAAGTTCAAACACATTCTAAGAGATCTACTTTTTAAATCTCTTCTGCAAGTTTTGTGTTTTGATGTCATATTTCACTTCTGCATATTTAACCCTTAATAGTCTATTGCGGTTATAGTTAATTTTATAATTTCTTTTTTTTTAATCTTCATAGTTGCTTATTCAAGTGCTCAATCCACAGCCTTTACTATGTATTTGACTTTACTAGTAGGATTTTTTTCTTTTCTATCAACTCTTACTACTTGTTGTAGACTTCTCTTTTCCACTTGGAAAAGATTCTTTAAAAATTTTTGTAAGGTTGGTTTAGTATTGATAAACTCAGTTTTTGCTTATTTTATCTTTCATTCAATTCTGATTGATAACCATATTGAATAGAGTATCCTAGTTTGTAGGTTTTTCCCTTTTAGCACTTTAAATATATTAGGTCACTCCCATCTGGCCTGCAGTTTCTGCAAAAATGTCAGGTAATAGTCTGATGTAGGTACCCTTGTATGTGATTTTTTAATTTTTCTCTTACTGACTTTATAATTCTCTCTTTAACTTTTGCCATTTTCCTTATAATATGTCTTAGGTTTCTTTGGGTTCATCATGTTTGGAATCCTCTGTGATTCCTGTATCTGGATATCTCTTTCCTTTGGAAATTTCCTTTGGACATTTTCAGCCATAATTTCATCAAATATATTTTGGCCCCGTTCTCTTTTCTTATTCTGGAACCCTCTATAATAAAAATGTTGTTATGCTTGATGTTGTCACAAAGGTCCCTTAAACTAGTCCCTTAAAATCTGTTTTTCTTTTGCTGTTCCGATTGGGTTATTTCCATTATTCTGTCTTCCAGATCTTTTGTATCACATAGTTTGCTGTTAATTCCATCTAGTTTTCATTTCAGTCATTGCATTCTCCAGTTGTGACTTATTCCTTTCTAGATCTTCTAATTCCAGTCCTGTGGCTACTGCTGAGTTTTCCAAATTTGCTGGTATATTAAGTGCAGCACTTTACTAGTGTCATCTTTTAGTATTTGAAATAGCTCAACTGTAATTCTATCCAGTTCTTGAAGGTGTGTTCCTATGTTGTAGTGGCTCTATCAGTCAGTGTATGCCCAGTGGCTTTGGTGGGAGAGCTGGATCTATAATTAACACAGGTTACATATTTTCCTAGGGCATGCTGGTGGGATATGGGGCTGGAAATGGAGGGGCTCTATCCAAAGGTAGATGGGAGCTGGAACTTTTCCTATGTTCAATGGCCATCACTATTCTATTGGGTGTAGTTTTGGGTGGCAAGGTGCTGGAGCAGAAGCCTTGAGGGTCAAGTTTCAGCTGGTTTCATTCCCTTTAAATGTGCTCTTCCTCTCCCCCCAGCAATGGCATCTTTGCCCCCAGGGCTAAGCAAGGGAATTCCAGAAAAAATATTTACTTCTTCCTTGACTATATGGAACAATGGACTGGATCAAAATTGGGACAGGGGTAGGTCAAGGCTGTTTATTGTCATCCTGCTTATTTAACTTCTATGCAGAGTACATCATTAGAAGTGCTGGGCTGGATGTGTAAGTGATAGAGACAAATTTGAAATCCCTCTCTGATACCCAAGTCTGGATCCTACCTCCATGCTCTGTTATACCATTAGGACTATCTTTTCACCCAAATAAATTTCCAAACTCTAATGGTAATAATGTCTTCAAATTCTTGTGAAACTTCCCAGGATTCTGAATATAAACTTCTTCTATTTGTTCAACTTAATTTCAAGAAGGAGCTATCATAGTGAAGCCAGGGAGATGAGAATGAGCAGAAAATGTGCGCAGGGCAGGAGGTCTTATTATATTAACAATGAGAACATAGAGTAATAAGAGAGTGAAGATAACTCTTCAACATTTAACTTACATTTGCATTGTACAATGATGACATAAATCAAAGCATAATAAAATTAGATAATTTTCATTTTCTCATGCTGTTGATGCATTCTTATAAAACCAAGTTTAAAATAATAAACTAATTATCTAATGATGCAAGATTTTATGGATAGTCTTTAGAAAAGGAGGTTCTGCAATTTTATTTCTGAAATGGATATTATGTGAAAGTATTTGCCATGTTTTTTCATCTACAATAGCTAACAATATTTTTGTTTGTTTTTGTTGTATTTTAAAACTTGTGTGATTTTAAAGGCTAAAATTGAAAACCAAATGTGCTCAGATTGCTAGGTAGTAAATTTCTCTCACCTGTACCTGTATCATTCAATCAACTGGGAATTTTGGCAAGTATATAATGCAAATATTGAGACTCACGTGCTTTCTTGGTGAAGGTTTCAATCATATCACTGGGAGGTCCACACCCTGCACTATTGCAGGCCCTGACTTCCACAAAATACTGGGTGTCAGGCAGAAGGTTCTCCAGCCTGGCCGAGTATTCTTGGCTAGCAACTTGAACTCTATGTGCAGCTGCTTCTTTGTCATGGGAAGCCCAGTACCGAATCTGCAAACGTGCAAGTTGAGTAAAGTTTTTTCATGATTCAAACACTTCAGTTGTAAAAAATTCTTTTCAATTTGTTATGACACCATTGATGATGGCTGGGCATCAGATTCTCAAATGTTACTTACTGTTTCATTTCTGTCAGTCTTAGACTATGGCAAAGCATACAATGAAGATCTGATTAAAGATGTCAAAAGCAAATTAAAGCCTCACATCAAGGCCTGAAATAGCCATACACAGATGAAAAAAGAGAAAAAACCAAAAAACTTTGCATAAGGTTTGCTCTCAAAACATAAAACTGGTCTCTGTTTAGAAGCATTTGACACAATAATTTATGTTATTGGTTTTCTGCTTTATTTCTGTTTATATGATTGCAAATTTGTTAAGGGTCACTGATAAAAACAACCATGTGGTCTAAAACAGGCTAGCATAATTATTTTCTGCTAGCTTATTTCAGAAACATGTAAAAGTATCTTCTTTGAACCTAGACAGAGACCAGATATCAAAGAAATATTACACCTAATAACTGGTTGCAGAAATTATTTTTCTTTAAAATGTTTTTAAAATTTTCATTCATGTTGTGATTAAAAATGATTACTTTTATCATCTAGCATATCAATGATAGCCTTCATAGTCTCTTAAATTTTAAGTTAAAGCCATGAATTATAATTTTCATTCCTCAAATAAATTTTTGGTTAAAAAATCTATAATTATATCTAAGTTATAAATAAAAATAAAAGCTTGTTTATAAATTTACCTCTATTTTATATTTTAAATGTCCTATATATAAAACAATGAGATTCTAATTTCATAATTAACCAAAATACTAGAAGATAATATTTAATATTGATATAATTCTGAAATTTTTTTACATAAACATATATGAAGCCATTATTAAATGGAACTGGACAGCTCAGATTTCCATAGTAACAAAATGGGGTTTATATGCAGAATGAGAACATTTTTTAAAAAAAGGCTAGTTACTAATTTCTGATTGGTTTCCTTTGATTTATTTTTATCTTGTTGACTAGTGCTCATTTTTTCTGATGCCAATACATTTTTTCCAAAGAGTTTTGATAGAATCTCTTTGGCTTTTCTGCTCTCTGACCAAGGATGGCTCAGAACTGAGGAAATAGAATTATACCAAGTGGTTCCAAAGTCAGATAGCAGAGAAAGATTTATGAAGGTAGGAGTATCCTTGTGAAGGCATGAGTTTCCTCATGCTGGGAGCATTCAGGCAGTGGCTACTATAATCTGGGAAGGAGGAAGACAGCCTACATTTTAGTGGGCATTTGAACCGTGTGACATGTAAGGCCTCTTCCACTGCTTGGCTGAAGAGAAATAAAATGTGCATTTATATTCCAATGAAATGCCAGGTACTAAAGTAGGATCATTCACGTGTATTATTTTCTCAACAAGTCTGGAATGGTAGCATTTACCTTGTTTAATGCTGCAGTCCATGGGGTCACAAAGAGTTGGACACAACTTAGTGACTGAAGAACAACACCTTGTTATATAGCAATCAAAACTGAAGCCCCTGAGCTTCAGGTACTTTTATATGGATGCCTGTTGACTGAGACCACCTTTTACAATCTTCATTCCAATATCACAACTTTTCTATACAGTTTAAAGAGGAGAAACTTTTTTTTTAGGCATTGTAGATTTATATTATTGTGACAACCTGCTGTACATCAAAGTGACTCAGTTGCATACATATGTACATTATTTTTTTATATTCTTTTCCATATAGGAAAAGAGAAGATTTTTAACTAGATATTTCTAACATACTAAGCACTAAAATGAGGACTTAAAGGTGACAAATTTTTTGACATTTAACCCAAAATTCCATGAGGCGTTTTGACAATAGAGAAGGAAAGAACAAAATTTAATTTACTTTTTGCATCTATATCCTAAGTGTCTAATTACTATATTATTTGATTTTGACACAGATCTATGTTACACGGTCTCCACTGAAATTCCTAATAAACTTAAGAATTGTTTTAGTTATACTGTGGTAACTAGGGAACCCAGAGAGTTTTTAAGTGTGCAAAATAATCTCTGATTTCCTTATTTTATAATATGAGATTTGAATGACACTTTTACAGTATTTCAAGCATTTACTAATTAAAGCATCTGATATAAAATTACTTTGGTTGAATAAGCTCTCTCCTTAACTCAAATCATGCATTTACATATAAATTGCAATATTTTCAAACAATTCTAAATTAAACAGTCTATATAAAATATGGCATTGCTATATTTTTATCTGAACTAGCCATTGGCCATGCACTTAAAGATAATTTCCAAATAGACAGTTTGGGCAACTGCATTTTGATCCTTGCAGTGAGTTTCCCATTGAGGTGAAGAACCAACTTTAACCTGACAGAAAATTGCTTGGAATGAAGTGAACCCGTAGTAATGGAGCAGAACAAATGCTTGGTTTTGACTAGTCACTAAGGAGACTGAAAGACAGACTAAATGAACTAGTGTAAAAATAAATAAATAAATGAAGCAGATTTTGCTTTAAGGACAGTAGACCATAAATTCATTTTCACATGCTAGAGCAACATATGGCATATTTATTTCTATTGCATGCTGTGGTAGTATATAAATTTAACTCTTTATTTACATATTCCTAAAATCTGCACAACACTCCATGTCTAGTGTTAACTTATCTTAGTGTTTATTAAACAATTATGGAATTACATCATTACTGGTCTCTACTATTACTAGATTATAAATTGCTTGAGAATGAATATTAATTATTTTGAACACAATGTACAGAGGACTGCATTTGATATATGGCACTCATTCATTCATTGAATAAATATTTATTGTGTATATACATTGTACCAGCTACTGTGCTAGGTGCTGGGAATATAATAGTGAACCAAGCAAACATGTTTCTGCCTTCATAGATCTTTAAAGAAAGAAATCAAAATGTTTAAGTCCACATAGATTACTAACATCTTTGATGGAATAATCTAAGTGTATAATTTTACCCCAAGAAAATTTATTCTTTGTAACAATATTGGAAAGCTGAAAAGAAAAGCCTCAGAAAAAGGACTAACTCATACTTTAAATAAATAATAATTATACTTTCCATACATTTATGAGCTACAACAACACCACTTTTGAATAAAGATAGTAGTTATATTCCTTTCAAGGGAAATGTAATAAATTTTAATAAATAAATATATAAAGACCTAGATGTTACAATTATGGTAGTGCTTAAAAACATTTAGCACTTTTGAAAATTAGAATTGATCCATTGTTATTTTCTACTTCAGTAGTAAACTTTTGTTGCAGATTTCCAAATTCTCTCCTTCAAATTCTAAATTTTCTGAAAAAAATATATCTGATAACTGAATATTCTTCTGTTATAGATTTAATGGGCTTTCCTGATTAGATCAGTTGGTAAAGAATCCGCCTGCAATGCAGGAGATCCCGGTTCAATTCCTGGGTTGGGAAGATCTTCTGGAAAAGGGGTAGATTACCCACTCCAATATTCCTGGGATTCCCTTGGGGCTCAGCTGGTAAAGAACCTACCTGCAATGTGGGAGACCTGGGTTCAATCCCTGGGTTGGGAAGATCCCCTGAAGAAGGGAAAAGCTACCCACTCCAGTATTCTGGCCCGGAGAATTCATGGATGGTATCACAAAGATTTGGACATGACAACTGAATGTTCTTTTGTTATGGATTTAATAGTTTTCCAGAAAATAATCTAAATGTGGTTACTTAAATAAAAACTGAAGTTCTGCAACAAAAAGTTCAACCTCTAAAAAGATGTTATATAATAGCTTGATATCATCCAGATCTCAGACTAAGTCGTGTATTAGTACATTCTATGGCAACCCACTCCAGTACTCTTGCCTGGAAAATCCCATGGAGAATCCTGGTAGGCTACAGTCCATGGGGTTACAAAGAGTCAGACACGACTGAGCGACTTCACTTCACTTCATGGGTTAAGAAGAGCAGTAATATAAATTTTTCAAAATCTGTATTCTTACACCTCTTGGAAGCTATTCAAAGTTCATTTTTATTCTAACCATTGGTGCAGGAACTAAACGGTCCTATGCAGGCTTCAACCAGTTTCCCATAAGTACTACCTGCATTTTTCCTCTGCTATTTCCACTAAACTCTCACTTCCTGTCTTGGATCATTCTTGATGCTGCAGTGTGAACTTTGCCCTGCAGTTCAGCCGGGGAGGGGAGATGGTGCCCCTGGGGCCATTCTTAACCTGTGGGCAATTACAGTGGTTGAAAGCTTCCCCTTTCATCCCATGTGGGTCAGTTCTGAACCACATTTATGATGTTCCTCAAAGATCCCAAGGGATGGAGTATCAGTTGCCCACAGTGGTTGCCAACATGGTAAAGCATTTTTCTAACCAAGCTTCTCCCTCTTCTGTTCATTCTGCTTTTTCCTCTTATTTACTCCCTGGGATAATATTTAAAACAAATAAATAAGCAACAATCAGTTCAGTTCAGTTCAGTTCAGTCGCTCAGTCGTGTCCGACTCTCTGCGACCCCATGAATCACAGCACGCCAGGCCTCCCTGTCCATCACCAACTCCTGGAGTACACTCAAATAACAACAGCAAAATCACTTTTTCTACACCTGTGCGTGACTTTCCTTTAAGGAGATCAGATGAAGATACATGCCTTCTCCAAATAAGAAAATACCACACTTCCTAACATGAGCTTCTGCTCTCCACAATAATTTGAGTTTTTAAGACATCTGAGTAAACTACTGAGGACTGATAAACTTTTAAGAATAATCAATCATCTTCATTAACTTCTGATTCAGCTGCTAAGAGGCTTTCTGTTATTCCTGATAGCACACAGTGCTTGTTTTCACTAAGGGAATTCTTTACCTGCTGGGTAAGTAAACTAAGTCTTTTGTGGATTACTGGGCAGGATCCCAAAGTTCTAATACGCCTTTGATAAGAAACACTTCTTGAATTCTTCTAGTTCACCTACACCGCAGGAAATTAAGATCAAGGTTACAAGCGGTGAGCTCTTTAACTAGCCGAGGTGGGGTGGATGGAAGCAGGGAGGAAAATAAAACTTGAAATTTCTACAAGATAAACTTAAAACCACAAGGGTTTATTTTTAAATCCAACTGCCTACAATTCTCACTTAAATCTCAGGAAATTAACCTTGAGATGGGGGTCAATCACACAGCTTTTTATTTATCTTATTAACTTGCTTTTTTTCTGCTTCTTTATAATTTAGACCCATAGTATATTTTCATGGGAAGTGCAGTGGAGTATTAGCTTTCATGATCATCTGTCTTGTTAAATCATTGACTTTTTCCTTCATATTTTAAAACAGAAACAATAACCATATTGAAAAGCCAAGCTTTTCCCCCATAAAGAACATTTTCTTAGAGGAGAATAAATGTTATGAATTGTCTCTTTTAAACTGTCGTGCTTGACTCTTTGATATTCAAGGCTCTGTGTGAAAAACTTAAAGGCTTTTTAAGAAGGAACAAATGGCTATAATAATTTTGTGATTTACTTCCACCACTTTTAACTATTCTCTGGAGAGGCAAGACCTAGGTTCAAGTCAGGATATACCAATTATTACTCACATAAATGTTTTTAAACCTCCAAGTTCTTCATCTTTAAAATGGAAAAAAAAAATAGTATTTATCCTCTGTGATTGTGTGGATTCAATACGATGAGCTTAATTAAATGTTTAATAGAATAAGGATTAACAAATATTATCATCAATTATCATTATTAACATCATCATTGTCTTTTTCAAATGTCCAATGACATAAAACAGGGAATGACATTAAGTGCAGGTTATTTAATTTCTTCCACACGATGGAAGGATATGAGGCAGTGATTACTCTCAGCTTTGTAGGTGAGGAAATTAGGGCTCAGACAATTTGAATAAATTTTCCACAAAATTCCTAAGTGACAGAGCTGAGAGATTAAACCCATGTCTGCTCAGCAACAAAGCTCATAACTTTCTAGTGTGGAGTTGCTAAATACCAGAAATCTATGAAACTAAACTCGCTAGCATACAGTTTTTTATCATTTGAGGAAATCATAGCTGTTAAAGATTATTTGAAGATTATTTTTTGCTGAGTATTTAATTTGGCAATCCTTAATTTAGCTAATTTCCCCATCAAGAGCATATATTCTGATTATTGTCTAAATTCACTGGTGCCAGGGCATCATTGGGCTTCCCTGGTGGCTCAGAGATTAAAGCGTCTGCCTCCACTGCGGGAGACCCGGGTTCGATCCCTGGGTCGGGAAGATCCCCTGGAGAAGGAAATGGTAACCCACTCTAGTATTCTTGCCTGGAGAATCCCATGGACGGAGAAGCCTGGTAGGCTACAGTCCACGGGGTCGCAAAGAGTCGGACACGACTGAGCGACTGAACGGAATGGAACGGAGGGCATCATTTACTATCTTGTATGTCCTTTGTATCTGCATGTCAGAAGTTATAAAATAGTTAATATATAATTATTTGACAAAGACAAGATATATTTCAGTAGCATATTTTTAACAAAGTAAAATATATCTTCAACATTTTGACAATGCATGGGGTATATATTAATCTTTTTTCTCTTATTACTTAGCAATAATATTTTAAAAAAGAAGAAAATCTGTGTCTAAAATATAGCTTGAAAACTCTAAATATTGATGTGTTCTCTCAAGGTACCTTGGACTAGTTTATTACAGGGGCTTGTAACATTTAGTGAATTTCTGTTTCCCATTTCTTTTCTACCAGCTGTAAATGGAAGTTTAATACGTTATGAATATTGGATCTTACAGTCCACTTCTATAACTCCACAGTCTTGATGATATCTTCAGCTAAATGTTTGGAAGAATAATCTGAAAACATTTTGACATCTACCTACCCCAATCATAACCTATGATACCAAGAAAAATCTTCCTGTTAGGTTGTGTGTTTGCAACTTAAAACCTTAGGCTGCTCCTGTGGTTACATGGTCTTGAGAAAGTTAGATTGCAGCATTTTATTTGACCATACTTCGGTATTTCTATCAGCACTCAGTGAATATTTCATTAATGCCTTTGATATGCCCACTGTTCTTGACACTGAGAGCAAAAGAGATAAAATGTTATGCTCATGACATGAATAGTCCACGGATGTATGATGAAGCACAAGAACTGAGGGCAAGTTGACTGGGCAGCTCACCAGCCATGGCTCCAGAAGGTCAGTTACTGTCCACTCACTGAATAAAATAAAGGGAGTCTGCGATTTGGCATAAAGCATAGCACTTGGAATTAGGACATTTGAATTTTAGACAGTCTCTGACATTTTCCCTTGGTGCTAACTAAGACAAGTCATTGAAACACTTTGGCATCCATTTGCTCATTGGCAAAGGTAGGATGATATCAGTTCCTCTTAATTTTCGGTCTTTGTGTTATGAGATGACTTCAATTTTCCTACACAATTGAGTCTAAATTTCATAATGAAGATCCCAACCGAACTAGCTTTAATTTCCCAGGTCTTATTTCCTTTGACTAAAACAAGTCCTCCCCTTTCCTGCTAGCTAATTCCCACTACTCTTTTAAGACTTATTTCAAAGGAAGTTACCTTTGAGATATGTTGAGTTTGCTAATTTTCTGTTTTCATATATAATATAATGGGATACATATTTAGTATATTTAGAAGTGTTTCCTTAGGAGGGTCTTTTGGAAGTGGGACTACTGAATCAAATATGATAAACATTTTAAATTACCAAAATGATTTCCAAAAAAACTTGAGATTTACCAGATGTTATGAGAACATTTGTTTCAAAATATCATGTTTAAGCCTGAGTGTTATTACTTTAGTTTTTATTTTGGTCAATTGTTTACTTATACATAGGACTCTACATCTCTCATAGATAAGTTAGTTGGAAATCTCTGCTCTACTCATAATAATTAATTAATAAATATCCAACATATTGAATACAGAAAATATAGTGTTAGTTGTCACATAAATCAGAAGGACACAGAACATTGAAAGATGCAACATATTTGAAAACATATGCTGATAATTATGAGTAGATGTATTTCAGTTTGATAAAAATTGAACTCACCTGATAGCTTTCTACTATTTTTTCTACAACATGCTCCCAATGAACAGATATCTCAGAAGATGATAAGACTTTTACTCCTACTGCTGTTGGGGCTTCAGTGGGAGCTGAAATTTGATGAGAACATTGCATTCTTACATAAGATGCTTACATTAAGAAACAAATAGCACCATTTGCTGTATGAATGGATGAAACTATATTTTAGTATTTAAAATAGTTTTAATATTTCCAAAATAAATAGTTCAATAATTTTATTACTTCTTCCTCTATTTTTATTTATGTCATGGCCAACAGTATTATACACACACACATATTCATATATATGAATGCTAATATAGAGACACATATTCATACATATGTACACTTACAAAATATGGAAATCTATAAGAATTTCTCTGATATCCTTGAGCAAGAACCATACTAATATTTTATATTTCTTTTAATTAACTTGTTTATGAAAGCTTGTGAATGCAAATCAAAATTTATTATTAATATATTCAACTTATCAACTATATATTATTAAAAACAGGAAATTAGGTATTTCTTACAGAAAATTATTCATTAACAATAATTTTCAACTTTCTTACACTATTTGTATGAGCTAAAGATACACAGCAATACTTTCTTCTTTTTCTTTTATGTTTAAGCTAAGTTTTTTTTTTAAGATCCTTTGAAACAAGTTGTGACATTCACTGCTTCTTGGGCTCAGGAAAGCTTTTATAAGTCTAATCTTCCAACTGGGCATCAAGTCAAATATGTATCAAAAAGGCTTCTGCTCAGTGAAAAAGAGTACTCAATATCCCTTACAAAAATTACACAAAGAAACTAAGGAAATCTTAAGCAGGAATGATCAGGAGTGATCAATTTTTATTGTCTTTTACTAACAAGCCATAATACTCTTTTATGCTAAAGTGTCCTGCATGTGAACACTGTTGTCTTTCCAAAACAAGGTAAATGTGTGGTACTGTGATTGATTTCTTAGCAGTAAAAGAGAAAATGAACATTTATACAAGTTTCGGCACATGCAGGTTTTATGAGGCTTATGAAACATTTAGGAAAGAAATGTAATTAAATACAGATGGCCATAACTAAAGACATGACAAGCATGGTCTTTACCTTATTACTTTAGCATCAAATAAAATATTAAAAATGATACTGGGTGAGAAGATAACTTGTAAAATGTTTTATATTTTCATTTTCTCTGTGAGTTGTACATATGTCATTCAAACTATTAAGACTGAGTCAAGTTATAATATTTCTCCAAATCAGAGCAAGTTTTGAAAATGTAAAATTCATTACCTAGAATTAAAAAGTCCTGAATTGATTATAAAATTTAAAATTTCTACTTGTTTTGCTATGTGTTTAGTCTTTCAGAAAAAGTGTGTGTACATAGATACATATATAAGATAGTTGTTCGTGTTTGTATTGGAAGTAAAGATCATGGAATGATTTGAATATATAAATTTTTAACAAATATGAAAGCTAATAAATCTATGACAAAAGAACATAAACTTTAAGGGATAGCTAAATGTTTCTTGTGGACCAAACATAATGTAAATTGGGTAAACTAACAAATAGTGCTTTTCCTCTAAGAAATCATAAGAATATTTCACATAGCTTAAGTTTTAAAACACATCCATTGTTGCTTGTCACACATGTGGAAAGTGAAACTTATCCAAGCACAAATGTGTTAGGTCAGAAAGCAATGAAAATTTTTATTTTCTCTTTTGTTATTAATTATTTACCTAGTGCACATGAGTACAAAGGTATAATAAGGAAGTATTATCTTTTCAAATAGGAAAATAAATAATAAAAATGTAGTAACTTAAATAGGAAATCATAGAAATTAGTGTAATTATGTTTAAAACTATGTATCATTTATCACAGATAAATAAAGTTCTTCAGGAACATGATCGGTTCAATTAAAGTTTCTAGAAAAACAGAGAACCAGTATCGGTAATTTTATCCCTTTCATATATATTTTATTTCCAAGAAAAAAATTTCAATTGGCCTTCTGACCCCTTTTTCATAGAATTATGCCTAAATTCCCTTTAATAAAATTCCAGGATGCTACTGTTGATAAAGAATCTGCTTGCAATGCTGGAGACCCCGGTTCAATCCCTGGGTAGGGAAGATCCCCTGGAGAAGGGAATGGCAACCCACTCCAGTTTTCTTGCCTGGAGAATTCCATGGACAGAGGAGTCTGGTAGTCTACAGTCCATGGAGTCGCAAAGAGTTGGACACAACTAAGTGACTAACACTAATACTAACGAACATGCTACTGTAATGACAAAAAAAAGTTACATAGATGCTACATTACACATTTTTTAGTTAAATGGAGAAATTTTATCAAAAAATAATATTATTAATTAAATATTATTAGTATATATTAAAGATTTGGTAAACTAGTGAATTTTATGAATGAACAGGCACACTGAGGTTCTCAAATCTAGAGAATTTCTGACTGCAAAATTATAATTAAGAGATCAGGAATAGGGTCTAAGCCAACGATTTTAGTGGCAATTTACTAACTACCATAAACACAATCTAAAGGATGAAAAAGATTTTGGCAACATTCTTGTCATTTAGATAAAGAGACTGACATGCTGATTTGGCTCAAAATAATACTGAAAAGACTGCAAACAAAATGCTTACTAGAGAACCAGGTTTTTAATCCCTCATCATGTCAGTGGGGCCTTTCTTTCACCTACCATCTTGTGCGGAGTGGATGACAGCTGTGAGACTGTAGGGCCCGTCTCCTTTGTTGTTGAAAGCTTTGACTTTGACTTGAAATGCAGTGGAAGGGCGCATGGTCTCATCTTTATGGACATAGCGGCCAGTATCTGGATTAGTAACTGTCACTTTTTTCCATTCTTCCCCATCAAATGGCTTAAATGCCACTATGTAACCAAAATTGTTGCCATAGTGGTATTCTCTTGACAAAGGCTAAATAGAAATTGAAATGTTAAATAGATTTAAGCAATACAGGTAACAGGGAGAAAATCATATGCAAACAAAAATGCTACAGATGGAAGCATGCTTTCTTTAAAAACATTTTTATTTCCTAAGTGAGAGCTGCCTACAAAAATAAGCACGAACGAGCTGCAACACGTGAGGCTTTGTTTACCAAGTTCACTATTTCTGAAACACCCTGGGGGAGGGGTACCTCTCACTCTGGGTCTTTTTACTTTGAGTTTCTTCCTTCAAAGCACCTTCAAGGGTGCTTTCCCTGAGTCAAAAGGCCCTTCCCTCACTTTCTTAAGGTTAGAAAGATTGGAAAAGAAGAAGTAAAACTCTCACTGTTTGCAGATGACATGATCCTCTACATAGAAAACCCTGAAGACTCCACTAGAAAATTACTAGAGCTAATCAATGAAGAGAGTAAAACTGCAGGATATAAAATTAACACACAGAAATCCCTTGCATTTCTATACACTAAAAATGAGAAAACAGAAAGAGAAATTAAGGAAACAATTCCATTCACCATTGCAATGAAAAGAATAAAATACTTAGGAATATATCTATGTAAAGAAACAAAAGACCTATATATAGAAAACTATAAAACACTGATGAAAGAAATCAAAGAGGACACAAATGGATGTAGAAATATACCATGTTCATGACTGGAAGAATCAATATAATGAAAATGAGTATACTATCCAAAGCAATCTATAGATTCAATGCAATCCCTATCAAGCTACCAATGGCATTTTTCAGAGAACTAGAACAAATAATTTCACAATTTGTATGGAAATGCAAAAAACCTTGAATAGCCAAAGCAATCTTGAGAAAGAAGAATGGAACTGGAGGAATCAACCTGCCGGACTTCAGGCTCTACTACAAAGCCACAGTCATCAACACAGTATGGTACTGGCACAACGACAGAAATATAGATCAATAGAACAAAATAGAAAGCCCAGAGATAAATCCATGCACCTATGGACACCTTATCTTCGACAAAGGAGACAAGAATATACCATGGAGAAAAGACAATCTCTTTAACAAGTGGTGCTGGGAAAATTGGTCAACCACTTGTAAAAGAATGAAAATAGAACACTTTCTAACACCATACACAAAAATAAACTCAAAATGGATTAAAGATCTAAATGTAAGACCAGAAACTGTAAAACTCCTAGAAGAAGACATAGGCAAAACATTCTCTGACATAAATCACAGCAGGATCCTCTATGACCCACCTCCCAGAGTATTGGAAATAAAAGCAAAAATAAACAAATGGGACCTAATTAAACATCAAAGCTTCTGCACAACAAAGGAAACTATAAGCAACTATATTTTCAGAATGGGAGAAAATAATAGCAAAGGAAGCAACTGACAAAGAATTAATCTCAAAAATATACAAGCAACTCCTGCAGCTCAATTCCAGAAAAATAAAGGACCCAGTCAAAAAATGGGCCAAAGAACTAAACAGACATTTCTCCAAAGAAGACATACAGATGGCTAACAAACACATGAAAAGATGCTCAACATCACTCATTATCAGTTCAGTTCAGTTCAGTCGCTCAGTCATGTCCGACTCTCTGCGACCCCATGAATCACAGCACACCAGGCCTCCCTGTCTATCACCAACTCCTGGAGTTCACTCAAACTCATGTCCACAGAGTCGGTGATGCCATCCAGCCATCTCATTCTCTGTCGTCCCCTTCTCCTCCCGCCCCCAACCTTTCCCAGCATCAGAGTCTTTTCCAGTGAGTCAACTCGTCTCATGAGGTGGCCAAAGTATTGGAGTTTCAGCTTTAGCATCAGTCCTTCCAATGAACACCCAGGATTGATCTCCTTTAGAATGGACTGGTTGGATCTCCTTGCAGTCCAAGGGACTCTCAAGAGTCTTCTCCAGCACCACAGTTCAAAAGCATCAATTCTTCGGCAATCAGCTTTCTTCACAGTCCAACTCTCACGTCCATACATGACCACGGGAAAAACCATAGCCTTGACTAGACAAAATCAGTCATTACCAGAGAAAAGCAAATCAAAACCACAATGAGGTACCATTTCCCTCCAGTCAGAATGGCTGCTATCCAAAAGTCTACAAGCAATAAATCCTGGAGAGGGTGTGGAGAAAAGGGAACCCTCTTACACTGTTGGTGGGAATGCAAACTAGTACTTCCACTATGGAGAACAGTGTGGAGATTCCTTAAAAAACTGGAAATAGAACTGCCATATGACCCAGAAATCCCACTGCTGGGCATACACACCGAGGAAACCAGAAGTTCAAGAGACACATGTACCCCAGTGTTCATTGCAGCACTGTTTATGATAGCCAGGACATGGAAGCAACCTAGATGTCCATCAGCAGATGAATGGAGAAGAAAACTGTGGTACATATACACAATGGCATATTACTCAGCCATTAAAAAGAATAGATTTGAATCAGTTCTAATGAAGATTTGAATCAGTTCTAATGAGGTGGATGAAACCGGAGCCTGTTATACAGAGTGAAGTAAGCCAGAAAGAAAAACCCCAATACAGTATACTAACGCATATATATGGAATTTAGAAAGGTGGTAATGATAAACCCACATGTGAGTCAGCAAAAGAGACACAGATGTATAGAACAGTCTTTTGGACTCTGTGGGAGAAGGCAAGGGTGGGATGATTTGGGAGAATGGCATTGAAATGTGTATATTATCATATGTGAACGTCAGTCCAAGTTCAATGCATGAGACAAGGTGCTCAGGGCTGGTGCTCTGGGATGACCCAGAGGGATGGGATGGGGAGGGAGGTGGGAGGGGGGTTTAGGATGGGGAACGCATGTACACCCAGGGCAGATTCATGTCAATGTATGGCAAAACTGCTACAATATTGTAAAGTAATTAGCCTCCAATTAAAATACATAAATTTATATTTAAAATAAATAAATAAAAAGTTGATGTTTTCCCTGGCCACAGGATCTGCCATTTTAAGACTCTTTGTACAATAATCCATATAAAACATCCCGTTATTTTTCCTACTTTAACACTATTATGACCTACACTATATATTTACTTATTGTCTACTTTATTGTCTTTCTTGCCTAGTGAACATAAGTTTCATGAGAACAAGGTTATTGATAGTTTCATTTACCTCTTTATCCCTAAAACCTAAACAAAGTCTCAAGCAGTATTTATTCAATGGATAAGTTAATTAATTTCTTTAGAGTTGAAAGACTATAGTAAGAAAGTTAACTATACACTGGAATATCTATACTGTTCGTATCTATACGAACAGTAGAAACTGGTCACAGAAAAAGAAAGAAGGAGAAAGAAGAAAAGGATAGCATTGCCTCCATCTGCAGGTGACTGGCTAGGCACTCTCTCTGACTCTAATACTGAAAAAAGACCTCTGTTTTACATTTTCTTAGAGCTATTATTACATGTCAATTACTCAATAAGTATGTCCATGTCAGCCCTAAATTCTGACTTAAATTCTCCCAGAATATTGGAAATAAAAGCAAAAATAAACAAATGGGACCTAATTAAAATCAAAAGCTTCTGCACAGCAAAGGAAACTCTAAGCAAGGTGAGAAGACAACCTTCAGAATGGGAGACAATAATAGCAAATGAAGCAACTGATAAAGGATTAATCTCCAAATTATACAAGCAGCTCCTGCAGCTTAATTCCAGAAAACTAAGTGACCCAATCAAAAAATGGGCCAAAGAACTAAACAGACATTTCTCCAAAGAAGACATAAAGATGGCTAATAAACACATGAAAAAATGCTCAACATCCCTCATCATCAGAGAAATGCAAATCAAAACCACAATGAGATACCATTTCACACCAGTCAGAATGGCTGCTATCCAAAAGTCTACATGCAATAAGTGCTGGAGAGGGTGTGGAGAGAAGGGAACCCTCTTACACTGTTGGTGGGAATGCAAACTAGTACAGCCACTATGGAGAACAGTGTGGAGATTCCTCAGAAAACTGGAAATAGAACTGCCATATGATCCAGCGATCGCACTCCTGGGCATACACACCGAGGAAACCAGAATTGAAAGAGACACATGTACTCCAATGTTCATTGCAGCACTGTTTATAATAGCCAGGACATGGAAGCAACCTAGATGTCCATCTGCAGATGAATGGATAAGAAAGCTTTGGTACATATACACAATGGAGTATTTCTCAGCCATCAAAAAGAATGCATTTGAATCAGTTTTAATGAGGTGGATGAAATTGGAGCCAATTATACAGAGTGAAGTAAGCCAGAAAGAAGAACATCAATACCGTATATTAACGCATATATATGGAATTTAGAAAAATGGTAACCTGAACCCTGTATAAGAGACTGCAAAAGAGACATAGGCATTTAGAACAGTCTTTGGGACTCTGTGGGAGAGGGTGAAGGTGGAATGATTGGAGAGAATGGAATTGTAGCATGTATATTATCATAAGTGACCAGTCCAGGTTCGACGCATAAATTTTCCTCTGTTCATTTCAAAAAAAAAAAAAAAAACCTTTTTTGTTAAAGACATTTTCAAACATAAGAAAAAGTAAAGAGAGTAGTATAATAAGATGAATCCACGTCATCCTGCTTCAAAAACCATCATCTTGTATCATTGATATCCCCACTTACTTTCCCCCCTATGCAAATACCAAATCCCAGACACTGGGATTTCATTTCATCCTTAAGTGTTTTTGTATACATCTCTAAAGCATAAGAAAATAAAAAATTACTTAAAAAAAAATTCTACTGGGTATTCATCATTTAATCTTTTTTAGCCATTATATATTTGCTTTTTACACAGGAATATCACAAAGTGTCTTGAAGGAAAACCTTTAACTAAGTACAACATAGTAGCTTGAATATTCTTATGTTAAACAAGGATGCATGTAAATGTACAAAGTTCAAAGGAAGAAGAAGTTGTTCTTGGTTGCACAATATAGAAATTGTAAAGCATGATCACAAGGAGGTACCTAATGTAATTTTACATTATTAACAGAATAGCCTAACATTCCCACCAGAGTTTAAACATTTCTTTTTCTTATTGATAGTTCTATACTTAATTTTTGCAATTTAGTATATCAGAATTGGGCTTCCCTGGTGGCTCAGATGGTAAAGAATCTGCCTGTAATGTGGGAGACCCAGGTTTGATCCTTGGTCTGGGAAGATCCCCTGGAGAAGTGAATGGCAACCTATTCCAGTATTCTTGCCTGGTAAATTCCATGGACAGAGGAGCATGGCAGGCTACAGTTCATGGTATCGCAAAGAGTCAGACATGACTGAGCGGCTAACATATCAGAATTAGCTATGAAGATTTCAGAATGTAGTGACTCTCTGGTCCTATTCTCAGAGATTTATTTCAAATTTATGGAAAATGAGTTCCAATCTGAATGTTTTGACAAGCTTCTCATCTTATTGTGAGGCAGATATCTACACATGTTGAGAAAATAAAACCCAAAGAAGTAAAATGTTCAAATTTTCTAATATCCTCACTTTTTGTGTATCATACTGTCACTAAAACTTACAAATCATTTGAGATTCAAATGAAGAAGAGGCAATCTTTTCCTAAATCCTACTTTAAAATATGATGTAATGCCAAGTATAAAATATGACTACATAATACAGAGTGAAGTCAACTTTGGCTAAATATCCATTTATTGTATAAATTAATTTGACTCTCATAAAGAATAAAACCTGTTCATTAATTCGGTAGTTTTCAGAATTATTTGGAGTCCTAATTATGTTCTTTGACCATCAGCAGAGATTAAATACTAAAAGTATTTAATGGATACAATAGAGCTATATAAAGCATGTTATCTACGTAAATGCCAGATGTCTAATTCAGACACATTTATGATACCAAAGTTTTCCCCACACCCAATATCTCTGTCACTTCAAAAATCCAGCTAAGATGCATTATTTTCCAAACATTATAATCTCTGATATAGAGCTCCTTTTGGGTTGTAAAATTTTAATAAAATGTTTTGGATACCTTAATAACAAGTCATTTATGGGGATTTCTAAGACTGACCTATAATAATAAATTACACGTGCTGATCAAAGTAAGTTTCAAGTCAGAAAGCAAGGGCCAATTTAAAAACAGATGCTGATACAAAAGATTTTTTAACCTAATCTTTGAAATTTTGAAAGCCCAAAGCAAAAATTATGAATTGCAATTGGGTTACCAGGCCACAGTGAGTACAGAGTACATTCATCTCTGGAATAAAAAATTGAATGTTTATTTAATCTTTTAGGCCTAGGCCTATAGATACTATAGCATCAATAATTTATTTTTGCATAGGAATGGCGCACTAAACCATAGTAAATTAGGCAAATCTGGCATGCATTAGAGAAAAAAATTAATTTTAGTAATTTCTTCTTATTTGTTTTTGAGGCATTGTCTTTTATTTTATTTCAGGAAACAAAATGGGTTTGAAACTAAGTGTAGGTAAATCAACAAATAACATAAGCAACTTTTTAACACTTACCGCCCATGTTATGGTCAGTTCTCTGTTGCTTCCACCCCCACCTCCTACATCTGAAGGAGCCACATTAGGTGCTGAAACAAACAAACAAAACCACAAAAGAGAGGCCATGTAATTTTTTTCTGATGTTAGATTTCTTATACACTTAGAAACCATACACATTTTTTTTCTTTTATTAGAAAAGACAAGCTGCACACAATATATTCAATTATAATGACAATGCCCCAGGTTGCTGTAATAATCTGATTTTCTGCCAAGATAAAAATTAATTCAGTGCTACAGCAAATGTGCTGGTTTCCTTCAGCAAAAGGTAGTGAAGCAAATTTGCCTTCCCTTTTTAAATTTTTTCTGTGTCCTTTCATTTAACATGATTTTGAAAGACTGGACACATTTTGTTGGGAAAATATTTCACAGCTCTTGTTTTGAACTCTATAAACTTCTAACAGCATACTGTTGGGTTAGTTTCATGCCTCAGTCTACAAATAACTGTTAAGAAATGGTATATGCACATTAACATAGGATTGTGCTTCCCAAAGATATTCGGAAACATTACAAATCTAATACTGTTCTGTGTTCTCATTTTCAATGCCTAAATATCTTCGGGAACCCTGTCCTGTCAGGGTTCTCCCTTATTTCTATCTTTTTATAACATCCAGCTATAAAACTTCAGTTCTCCATTATTTCATTTTATGACATCATTTGATTTTTCAGTCTCTCTGCTGTAGTGACTATAGTTTGTAATCTCTCAGCCTTAAAAATCATCCTATAATACTGCTTTACGCTTAATCTCCAAGCCATTTTACCCTTTCCTGTCACTGAGGTGCAAAGGAGAAAATATGACTATTTTTGTACTTCACTCTATAATTACTTTTTAACGATGCATAATCTGTTTTCCATGTCTTCGTATTACTGAAATCACTCTTTCAAAAATCACAAAATTGATTTTAACTACCAAGGCCAATGGCTTCTTTGTTTATCTCCAAGTTATTCTCTCTCCTTGGAAGTCCTTCAGGGTGTGTGCTATATATCATCAGATTTGTAGGTGGCTCATTAGTAAAGAATCTGCCTACAATGCAGAAGATGTGGATTCAATCCCTAGGTTGGGAAGATCCCCTGAAGAAGTAAACGGCAACCCACTTCAGTATTTTTGTCTGGGAAATCTCATGGACAAAATGAATGTGCTGGTTTACTTCAACAAAAGGTAGTGAAGAAGAGTTGCCTTCCTATGTTTTATTTATTTGAAAATCTATAGTCCATAGATTACAAAAAAGTTGAATACAACTAAAAAATAAGATTAAATACTGTATATTACTGTAGGCTACATCTTATTGGATTTGCAATTGGAGTTGTACAGATAAATAGTAAAACAGTTTATTCCTGTACTCCAAGCACTTGGAGACCAGCTACCCAGCTGCATGAAAGGAGACTGTGCCTTTACTGGGAACACACATTTTCCCACACAACTGCTATGACTCAATCTGAGATATTATTCCCAGTTCTCTTGACATTTTAAAGAACAGATGAAATGTCATTTCTTCCTTGGCTTTCCAAACAGTCCTCTCAAAAGGAAACAGCAACACCTTGAAGAGAGTATTTATTTACAGATCCTAATGTAACATTTCATGCAAAGAAAGTTATGACCAACCAAAGATTGGACACATGCTCACGACCAAGATAATCACGATGGTGTGATCACTCACCTGGAGCCAGACATCTTGGAATGTGAAGTCAAGTGGGCTTTAGAAAGCATCACTATGAACAAAGCTAGTAGAGGTGATGGAATTCCAGTTGAGCTATTTCAAATCCTGAAAGATGATGCTGTGAATGTGCTGCACTCAATATGCCAGCAAATTTGGAAAACTCAGCAGTGGCCACAGGACTGGAAAAGGTCAGTCTTCATTCCAATCCCAAAGAAAGGCAATGCCAAAGAATGCTCAAACTACCACACAATTGCACTCATCTCACACGCTAGTAAAGTCATGCTCAAAATTCTCCAAGCCAGGTTTCAGCAATATGTGAACAGTAATCTTCCAGATGTTCAAGCAGGTTTTAGAAAAGGCAGAGGCACCAGAGATCAAATTGCCAACATCCGCTGGATCATGGAGAAAGCAAGAGAGTTTCAGAAAAACATATATTTCTGCTTCATTGACTATGCCAAAGCCTTTGACTGTGTGGATCACAATCAACTGTGGAACATTCTGAAAGAAATGGGAATACCAGACCACCTGACCTGCCTCTTGAGAAACCTGTATGCAGGTCAGGAAGCAACAGTTAGAACTGGACATGGAACAACAGACTGGTTCCAAATAAGAAAAGGAGTGTGTCAAGGTTGTATATTATCACCCTGCTTATTTAACTTATATGCAGAGTACATCATGAGGAAGGCTGGGCTGGAAGAAGCACAAGCTGGAATCAAGATTGCCGGGAGAAATATCAATAACCTCAGATATGCAGATGACACCACCCTTATGGCAGAAAGTGAAGAGGAACTCAAAAGCCTCTTGATGAAAGTGAAAGAGGAGTGAAAAGGTTGGCTTGAAGCTCAACATTCAGAAAACAAAGATCATGGCATCTGGTCCCATCACTTCATGGGAAATAGATGGGGAAACAGTGTCAGACTTTGTTTTTTTGGGCTCCAAAATCACTGCAGATGCTGATTGCAGCCATGAAATTAAAAGACACTTACTCCTTGGAAGGAAAGTTATGACCAACCTAGATAGTACTGTGCCAACAAAGGTCTGTCTAGTCAAGGCTATGGTTTTTCCTGTGGTCATGTATGGATGAGAGCTGGACTGTGAAGAAAGCTGATCGCCGAAGAATTGATGCTTTTGAACTGTGGTGTTGGAGAAGACTCTTGAGAGTCCCTTGGACTGCAAGGAGATCCAACCAGTCCATTCTAAAGGAGATCGGTCCTGGGTGTTCATTGGAAGGACTGATGCTAAAGCTGAAACTCCAATACTTTGGCCACCTCTTGCAAAGAGTTGACTCACTGGAAAAGACTCTGATGCTGGGAAGGATTGGGGGCATGAGGAGAAGGGGACGACAGAGAATGAGATGGCTGGATGGTATCACCGACTCAATGGACATGAGTTTGAGTGAACTCTGGGAGTTGGTGATGGACAGGGAGGCCTGGCGTGCTGTGATTCATGGGGTCGCAAAGAGTCGGACATGACTGAGCGACTGAACGGAACTGAACTGAATGTAACTGTGATTCTCAAATACTTCAAAATTTCCTCTATGTTAGTCATAAAAATTATTTGCTGAACTATGTATAGTATTATACAGAAACAAACAAAATGGAAGCTATATTTTATATCTATAAAATTGTATGGTTTACTTTCCAGATTAAGAAATTAATGTTAAGTTTGAGAGACTTTTTTTATTCAACTGTCACAGCATGAGAGTTAGAAATTAAATTTAGTGCATGGGGTGTTAAAAGTTAATTTACTTTGTAGCACTTTATATGAAATACATATTGAAGGAGTCCTCAGGACTAGAAAAGAAGATAATGACCTCATGGGCCTTTGCTGAACCACCTGACTTCCGGGATGACAAAACTAATATTTAAGTCCCACCCTGATATGCAGGGCAGATTGCATCAGCCTGGGACCCCCCACCCCACACCCACTCCCCCTCCCCTTTTTATCTGCAAACTGCTATCTCAGCTAAAGATTACCCAGAACGCCATGCCTGACTAAATCTTCCAGAATCACTTCTGCAAAATCTTCCCTTACACATGAAGCCTCCCTAATCCCGCATGCGCTCAGCCTGGTCGTTAGACCATTACCCCTCCTTGCCTGATAAAGGTAACCTGTCTCCGTCGAGGCTGCTTCCTTTCTTCATTGCCTCGTCTGGAATTATACCTTACACATACTGAAGGCTGAAACATTAGAATACTCTTGGAAATTCTTTAAACTCCATAACGCATGTTATGAAGCCTAAACTCTATGTGCTATAGAGAAACAAAAAGTATGTTGTCTTGTAATCAATGAATAAATCAAATTTTGTGTGTTTAAGTATAAATATTGTGGTGACAGGCAAATAATTTCAAAAGTAACTGTTTGCCAAAGTATTTCACTATCATCCTTTTTATTATAATCAATATGAACCCTTCTTATTTAGAAAAGATCTAAAAATAGTCTTCTTATGTTACAGTGAATGTTTTTCCCATTTCATAACACTTATTTTAAAGATAATTTTGCTCTTCAAAGATCATCCATTGAGTTCATTATGCTGAAAACAAGACAAACAAAGACTCAGAAATAAAGGTAGCTGTATCTCTTAACAGAGTCTTATATTTACTTGGAATAATAACTGATTTAATTTCCTTCTTTGAGCTTTGAATGTTTAGTTGTAAATTTAGCAGCTAAAGGACATTTTTTTCACAAGGGAATTGGACATAGAGCCTATATATCTGACATGAATCTGAGCAACTAGCTGTTCTGTATTTGTATTTAGTCCTGCAGAAACAGGAGGACTTGGCCAAATAGTGATTCCGTTCAAGGAAGTAAATTACCCCGAGCACAAGGAAGTTTATTTAAATTTAGGCTCCAGGGCATCTAACAGTGAGCAAACTAGACGTTCTCTTAATGATAAATCATTAAAAATAATTTAAACAAATATTTTGGAAAAATACAAAGTTCTTGAATTAATCACAAATAAATAATTAAAAGTAGTGAGGTTTTTTAACTCATGCTTTTGCCATGATTTCAGTCTAATAGTGATTCCTTAATGATGTTTATAGGACAGCTCTTGAATTTTAGTTGTAGATCTGCTGCTGCTGCTGCTAAGTCACTTCAGTCGTGTCCGACTCTGTGTGACCCCATAGACGGAAGCCCACCAGGCTCCCCCATCCCTGGGATTCTCGAGGCAAGAACACTGGAGTGGGTTGCCATTTCCTTCTCCAATGTGTGAAAGTGAAAAGTGAAAGTGAAGTCGCTCAGTCGTGTCCGACCCTTAGCGACCCCACGGACTGCAGCCTACCAGGCTCCTTCATCCATGGGATTTTCTAGGCAAGAGTACTGGAGTGGCTTGCCATTGCCTTCTCCGAGTTGTAGATCTAGAAAATATTTAAAAATAAAATCAAGCCAATAGCATGATTCATCTTTCCTATGATATGAAACTAATGCTGTCAATTTTACTTTTAGATTTAGTGCTTAAATAATTTGCATAGAAGTACCTTTTATTTAAGAATATGTGAATCACCTTGGGACATATTCTAAATTATAAAAATCATGGAGTAGAGGCTCTTGACTTAGGATATATTGATTACTCAGTTCTTGTTAATTATTGCTTTAAATTAAATAGCTATTTTTACAGAGATAAAGTTATCATGGATATATTGGGTTGATCAAAGATTTTTCCATAATATCCAGAAAAACTTGAATAAATGTCCTGGCTAACCCAGTAGCTTCTTATTTTAATTTGCATCAGAATTTCTTTGTGATTTAAAACAAATTTTTTAGTAAGAAATTAAAAATGGGAAGTAAAGAGTCTAGATAAACAAAGGGATTAAAGTCTTACATTTGCTTATTCTTTATCTATAAATATGCTTTCTTTCTGAAGAGATTAATAAAATTAATAAAATCAAATGAACTGCATATTTGGATATTCAAATGAATTGCCCATAACTCATGATATACTGCTCTGATGGTGGAGCATATTACTAACAATTTTAATGCATCTACCATGTTAAATTGATGCTTTTTTTTCAGGTGAGGAAGATCCCCTGGGGGAGGGCATGGTGACCCAGTCTAGTATTCTTGTCTGGAGAATCCCATGACAGAGAAGCCTGGCAGGCTATGGTCCATAGCACTGCAAAGAGTCTGACAAAACTGAAACAATCTAGCACACACACATCAGATAAAAGAGATATAGGGTCTGAGATAGTTCACAAAATTATTAATGTCTTTAGGGCTCATCAGGCCAAATTTGTTGTTTGCTTATTAATCTAAATTTTGCTCTCAAACAGGAAATTTAAAAGCATGTAGCAGAGTAAATTTGTTAATTTCTCAGAGGAATGTTAATCTAAAAACAAGTAATCTGGGGAAAGTTCAGATGGGCAGAAAAGAATGCTACAAACTGAAATAATCATAATAAATAATAAATTTATTATTAATATAAAGATCTCAGACCAATTATGGATATTTCATTTAAGTGAAAGAATGAACACTTCCCAGTTTATCTCACTGTATTAAAAACAAAAGCATCTAATGCATATGTTAACTTTATTTTGAATAAAACAAATTAAATTTATTAATGGATTTGTCTACATTTTAATACACAATTATCACTGTAGCTTTGATCACTACTTTTCTTTTCATTATCCTCTATTACAATTTCCAGAATGATCCTCTTTTCCTTCTTATTTCTCTCTTTTCCTACAAATAATTTTAAGTACCAGTTATAGATACTATGCTGTACTAAGCACTAAAGTTACAATATGGATAAAATCTGATTTCACTCCTGAAGATGCTAATATAGTACAAGCTAAGTATGTACAACTAGTTTTAATTCATATGCTAAATATCTACAATGTATTAAAAAAATCCCCAGTAACAGTTCGCTGGATGAATGTATGAAGTGAAAGTCGCTCAGTCGTGTCCGACTCTGTGAACCCATGGACTATACAGTCCATGGAATTCTCCAGACCAGAATACTGGAGTAAGTAGACTTTTCCTTCTCCAGGGGATCGTCCCAACCCAGGGATCCCACATTGCAGGTGGATTCTTAACCAGCTGAGCCACAAGGAAAGCCCAAGAATACTGGAGTGGGTAGCCTATCCTTTCTACAACTGGGGTCTCCTGAGTTGCAGACAGATTCTTTACCAACTGAGGTATGAGGGAAGGACTAGATGAAATATGGATGAATGTAAGAAAGTCCAGCGTATTAAGACTCATCTAGAACTTCAAAAGGATTTTTACATATCACACCTAACTGGATACTCAGGTTAGCACTTTCAAGAAAAGATTTTTCTATTGTATTATTAGTGCCAGCTACTGAATTTAATATAGCATCTTACTGGCTATTAAATATGTTCTTGATACCATTCTTCTCCTTTATCAAACATATCTAAAAAATAAAAGTATGGGAAAGAGCAGAATAGCTATATTGGACATGAAATTAAAGTTCTATACAATAGAAAGCCCAGAGATAAATCCACCCACCTATGGACACCTTATCTTTGACAAAGGAGGTAAGAATATAAAATGGAGAAAAGACAATCTCTTTAACAATTGGTGCTGGGAAAACTGGTCAGCCACTTGTAAAAGAATGAAACTAGAACACTTCCTAACACCATACACCAAAATAAACTCAAAATGGATTAGAGAGCTAAATGTAAGACCAGAAACCATAAAACTCCTAGAGGAGAATGTACGAAAAACACTCTCTTACATAAATCACAGCAGGATCCTCCAAGAGCCACCTCCCAGAATATTGGAAATAAAAGCAAAAATAAACAAATGGGACCTAATTAAAATCAAAAGCTTCTGCACAGCAAAGGAAACTATAAGCTAGGTGAAAAGACAGCCTTCAGAATGGGAGAAAATAATAGCAAATGAAGCAACCGATAAAGGATTAATCTCCAAAATATACAAGCAGCTCCTGCAGCTCAATTCCAGAAAAATAAATGACCCAATCAAAAAATGGGCCAAAGAACTAAACAGACATTTCTCCAAAGAAGACATAAAGATGGCTAACAAACACATAAAAAAATGCTCAACATCCCTCATAATCAGAGAAATGCAAATCAAAACCACAATGAGATACCATTTCACACCAGTCAGAACGGCTGCTATCCAAAAGTCTACATGCAATAAATGCTGGAGAGGGTGTGGAGAGAAGGGAACCCTCTTACACTGTTGGTGGGAATGCAAACTAGTATAGCCACTATGGAGAACAGTGTGGAGATTCCTCAAAACTGGAAATAGAACTGCCATATGATCCAGCAATCGCACTCCTGAGCATACACACTGAGGAAACCAGAATTGAAAAGACACATGGACTCCAATGTTCATTGCAGCACTGTTTATAATAGCCAGGACATGGAAGCAACCTAGATGTCCATCTGCAGACGAATGGATAAGAAAGCTTTGGTACATATACACAGTGGAGTATTACTCAGCCATTAAAAAGAATGCATTTGAACCAGTTCTTATGAGATGGATAAAACTAGAGCCTATTATACAGAGTGAAGTAAGCCAGAAAGAAAAACACCAATACAATATACTAATGCATATATATGGAATTTAGAAAGATGCAAATGATAACCCTGTATATGAGACAGCAAAAGAGACACAGATGTATAGAACAGTCTTTGGGACTCTGTGGGAGAGGGTGAGGGTGGGATGGTTTGGGAGAATGGCATTGAAACATGTATATTATCATATGTGAAACGAATCGCCAGTTCAGGGTCAATGCATGTTACAGGATACTCGGGGCTGGTGCACAGGGATGACCCAGAGGGAGGATAAGGGGAGGAGGGAGGTGGGAGGGGGGTTCGGGAGGGGGAACTCATGTACACCCGGGGCAGATTCATGTCAATGTATGGCAAAACCAACCAATATAATATTGTAAAATAATTAGCCTCCAATAAAAATAAAAAAATAATAATAAAGTTCTATACATGGTATGAAAGCGTCGATTCCAGTGTTACAGTATTTTTTCTCTTTTCCTTCTTAGTTGTGTCTGGTAAACAAATGGCAAAAGCTTTTAAAGCAAACCTGAGTATACCATTTTAGGATACTGACTTGCCAACTGTACCTGCAGAGCTATTAACCATGAGGGTTTGGTCTTACAATGACACATCACTTTGAAGGATGCTTTTGTTATCTCTCATTTACAGTCAAAATTAAATGGGTCACAAACGCATCTTCTAATTCTTCATTTGGGACCATCCATTTTATAATGCACTTGTCTGAAACCAAAGAATATACCCAACTGTGCCTTGTGATCTTAACATTAAGTAATTGGACAGATAAGGGTGTATGCTGCACTAGATAATGTCCTGTCTTTCAGTCAGCATAATGAGGCACACAGTACCCTTCCCATCAAATGGGAACTAGCCTTTATCTCATATAACAAATGTTGGCATCTCTTAGAGACTTGATATAATGGTACATGACAAGACAAATAACCCCCTGTTTCAGAAAATATTTTTTGTAAGGGTAAAAAATATAAATGTCTAATTTTATGAATACTCAATTTTCCACTTGTATTATTATTTCTAAGATCATGGCATTCAGCCCCATTACTTCATGACAAATAGAAGGGGAAAAGGTGGAAGCAATGACAAATTTCCTCTATTTTGGCTTTAAAATCACTGTGGCCAGTGACCACAGCCATGAAATCAGAAGACAACTGCTTCTTGGCAGGAAAGGTATGACAGACAGACCTAGACAGTGTGTTGAAAAGCAGAGAAATCACTCTCAGACAAAGGTCAGTATAGTCAAGGCTATGGTCTTCCTAGTGGTCATGTAGGGTTGTGAGAGCTGGACTGTAAAGAAGGCAGAGGGCCAAAGAATTGATGCCTTTGAACTGTGGTGCTGGAGAAGACTCCTGAGTGTTCCTTGGACAGCAAGGAGATCAAACCAGTCAATCTTAAAGGAAATCAACCCTGAATATTCATTAGAAAGACTGATGCTGAAGCTGAAGCTCTTATTTTGGTCAACTAAGGTGAACAGCTGAATCATTGGAAAAGTCCCTGCTGCTGGGAAAGCTTGAGAGGAGAAGGAAAAGAGGGCCTCAGAGGATGAAATGGTTGAATGACATCTCTGATCAAATGGACATGAAGTTGGGCAAACTCCAGGAGATGGTGAGGGACAGGGAAGCCTGATGTGCAGCTGTCCATGGGGTTGCAAAGAGTCAGACACAACTGGGCGACTAAACAATAACAACAATATAATACCTACCTCAAAATATTATTAGGAGGATTTACTGAAATGTCTGTGAAAATACTCAGCACAGATCAGTATTTTAGTGTTTCTATTCTTCTTTTCTTATAGAATCATCTATTTCATTTGGTAAATTACATGAAGTTACATGAAACTTTAAGAGAGAGTTTACTGATGGCAGTCTTCGTGAATAATTTAGCTTTAAAAACTAAAGACAGTACAATTCATAATTGTATTTAGAAGTTAGGCCAAGGGATTGATGTAGCCAGAAATGTGGATAAATGTTATTAAGATAACACAGCAGAATTTTAATGGCGTTCTGTCATCCATTTAAAATATTTTTCCCCAAATAAAGCACTGAAGTTTGGCAAGGCATAGTAAAAATAAACAAACTCAGAGAGTCTACAAAACATTTTCTTTTTCATAGACAAGGAATAATAAAGAAAAGTTATTATTAGAATCAGAACAATATTTTTGCCCAGAAATGAAAGGGAGAAGGAAAACAGAGTGGAATATTTCTTGTATGAATGATTATTAAAATGGAGTTGGTGTTCAGCATAAAAACTGAACCTAAATTGGAAGAATAGTTATGGTTGAGCTGAAAAGAGCACACTTAGAGTGACACCTAATACTCAAAAGAACACGTTATAACTATTTCTAAGGTGCTCTGACTCCCCAGGTGTACAGATCTGAGAGTCTCCTTCACTTTCTCTCCACAGCCTGCTCATCCTACTCTCCTGCCCATACTTCCATCCATGTGACCATTCAATTATAAATGTCTCTGAAAGACAGAAAAAACTGTGAGTCTTCTAGATCATGGAAACTGTTTATGTGACTCTGCCTGGTTAAGATTCACAATTTACATTAAAATTTATATTCTAAATGGGCTTCCCTGGTGGCTCAGATGGTAAAGAATCTGACTGCAATGTGGGAGACCAGGATTTGATCCCTGGGTAGGGAAGATCCCCTGGAGAAGGGAATGGCAACCCACTCCAGCATTCTTACTTGGGGAATTCCATGGACAGAGGAGACTGATGGGCTACAGTCCATGGGATCACAAACAGTCAGACATGACTGAGAGACTAACACTTTCACGTATATTCTAAACCCCAAATTCATTTAAGTAGTGTTTAGAGGATCACAGACTTGCCTCTATTTACCTCTTTCCCATTAATTACGTAAAAATATTTTAAAGCTTTATATCCTCTTTTGATTTTTGACATCTTGGCACATAATGTGTACACAGGTGTGAAATACATATATATGTACGTTTTTAATCACTTACTTCACAGCATTATTTCCAAATATGTATTAAAGTGTCACTGAATTTATAAAACTTTTAAATTTTAAAATGTTTCTTCTACATACCAGCACCATCTGTTTTAATTTTGTTTGATGGTATACTGGGCTCTCCTATACCCAGTGTATTGGTTGCTACCACACGAAATTCATATTCCATCCATGGGATTAAATCCACTGCTCTTGCTGCCTCCATGTTTCCTTCAATAATTGGGGGATCTAAATAAAACAAATATTAAATAGAAAATATTAGTTGAGTAACATCACTCATAATTCCCTATTTTTATTTTATTCTTTTGAGAAAATGGCACATATTCCACTAAGTCAAATAAAAATAAAAACTAGGATCACAAAATTTTAACTACATTTAAAGAAGTAAGAAGAGAGGACCTTAAGAAAATCTTATACCTTGAAAGACAGACGCATATGTATCATTTATTTAGTAAGTATAGGTCGGGAGCACTGCAATTCTGCTCTTCTAACTGACTCCCAGTTCAGGTCTTTGCTGCTAGTCCACCGGCTACACTCTGAACACTGAGAATATGTATTTTGAAGACAGAATCCAGAAAAATTCTTGACACGAGAGTATGATACAGGAAGTAAAAATTTTTCTGGACTCATACTGATATAGTGTATGGGTAGCAAATGATTGATTAGTACAGTACCTATATGTTTATTCCCTTTTGTTGTTAGCTTTTTAGATTTTAACACAAATCATTTGGGGAAGTTATTAATAAATGTTAAAATAATTCATTCAGATTTATTTACCATTCAGAATTTATGCTACTAGATATTAACAGGAAAATTATACCTTAGGGGTAAGATATGCTTTAAGATTGCTTATTTAGTTGAGGTATTAGAAAACATACAACCAAGGCAGGACCATACATTATTTTAAGTTAGTTCTCCTAAAATATTTTTAGGGCTTCCCTGGTAGCTCAACAGTAAAGATTCTGCCTGTCAATATGGGTTCAAACCCTGGATTGGGAAGATCCCTTGGAGAATGAAAAGGCAATCCACTCCAGTATTCTTGCCTGGGAAATCCCATAGATAAGGATTATTTATTTATTTATCTATTAATATTTATTTATTATTTATCTATTATTTATTTATTTATTAATCCAGGTGAGCAATAGTTTGTTGGACATGGCTTAGCCACTGAACAACAACAACAACAGAATACTTTCACATGTCTTTAATAATCAACCTACATATACGTATGCATATAAAACAGCTGTATATCATTGATTTGAAAAATGTGTTCCCTTAGGCTTGCATATGACTCATTATCTCCTTACTTAGGGAATTCTGAAATTTTTATCTAACACTGCAGACCATGAATATGTAGCTTTTTAAGATACTGTACCAATTGCCACAATAAATGCTAAGCATCACAGTGTCAGTTTCTACTTTTGGACAAATTCCTCTATGGCTCAGCCTATCCCATGTGTCACGATGCCACATGTGGCAGAACTCTCCTAGACACTAATTTTACCATCCAATGTCTTATTTTGTTAAGGACTTGACATATACATGTCAAATATATATTTGACATATTTTTAACATTATGAATAAAACTTTGGTTTTGCTTTTGCCTTTATTTTAATACTGCCTCTTTATCTTCTGTATCCTCCACCATACCCTCACACCATATCAGAATCTGTTTGTCTTATTTCATACACATAAGAACTAATTTTAGGTAATTGGAAGAGGGAAGATGAAGTTTTGAATGTGCAGAACTCTTCACAGAGAAAGGGAAAACACAGGGCTCATTGTTATGACACTGGGTAGAGTCTTCCTCACTAGATGCCTTTTAATGATTTTGAGCTTCCATGATTTGAATGGTGATTGTCCCTCCCCTGCCAAAAGATATGTCTATGTTCAAATCACCAGAACCTTGACTGTGACTTTGTTTTGCAAAGAATTTATTGACCATTTTAATTTTAAGACTAAAATCAGTTAAAAATCTTTGGCTAAATCATCCTGGATTATCTAGATGGATCCTAAATCCAATGACCAATGTTCTTATAAGAGAAACACAACAAGGAAACACAGAGAAGAGGAGGGTGAAATGTGACCACAAAGGAAAAAACTGAAGTGAAGCAGCCACATGCCAAGGAGTATGTAGAGCCTCTGGAAGCTGGGATAGGCAAGGAAAGGGTCGTTCCCTGAGATCCTTGGAGACGGTACAGCCCTGCCAACACCATGATTTTATACTTCGGTTGCTGTAAACCACCAAATCTGTGGTAACATGTTATGACAGCTGCTGCTGCTGCTACTGCTAAGTCGCTTCAGTTGTGTCTGACTCTGTGCAACCCCATAGATGGCAGCCCACCAGGCTCCCCCATCCCTGGGATTCTCCAGGCAAGAACAATGGAGTGGGTTGCCATTTCCTTCTCCAATGAATGAAAGTGAAAAGTGAAAGTGAAGTCTCTCAGTCGTGTCCAACTCTTAGCGACCCCATAGACTGCAGCCCACCAGGCTCCTCGGTCCATGGAATTTTCCAGGCAAGAGTACTGGAGTGGGGTGCCATTGCCTTCTCCGTTATGACAGCCCTAGGGAATTAGTACAGAGATTTAGAGGCAGAGACTGATGGAAATATCTGTGCGTTTGTGAGTCTGGAAAGTACAAGTTACAAAGTGTAACAGAAGGGTCAAGGAGGCAGTTGGATACTCTCCTCTGCTACTTATGCTGCAAAACCCGAGCCCTATTTAAATGTCTGAAGAATGGAAATGTTGAAACTGTTCTAAAGGGCCAATTCTTGGCAAGGGCATGGTGCTCTTAAGATAGTAAAACCTACACTGGGACTTTTCCAAGCAGCTGGGCAGTCAATAGGTAGGGGCAGGTGAAGTCTGGGTCAGAACAGGAATACCCTGATGGATGTGCAGTAAAAACTGCAGCTGATAAACTGACTCCAAACATGCATGAAGGTCCAATACTACAATATCTCCAAACAAATGGAAGCTCAGGAGTATGTCCTGAGTAGAAAGTCATACTTGACTACAGAAAATATTTGGAAGAATGGTGAGAGATAAAGAAAAATCAAATGGAGTCATTTTAGGGTACGTTTTAGATTCCAGATGAAGATGTAAGATCTGTGACTAAAGATCTGAAGTCTGAGGTGAAAAAAAGTACAACCCTGAGAAGACAGGCCTCAGTGGGAAACCCTTGGCCCAGTGATGCAAATGACCTTCAAACAGAAAAATGGGAGTAGATGTTAGGAAAATAGACTTTCAAGATGTACCTTATGAATAATTAAAGATGGAATGTGATATCAATAAGCTAATAATATATCTATAAATATATCTAAAGGTATAAAATCTCCTCTTTTTAAGAACAAAACCAGTCATGATCATTCTTATTGATATACACTAACATTAGCACCTATGAGATGTTAAGTATCTAAAACAAAAAAGGTTTTGGCATATCTTTACAATACCCCCTGTATAAAACCATTTATATAAGTAGTAGGGCTAATCTGGCAAAAATGACTAATACCAATCATTTTAGAAAAATGTATCTAGAATTAAATGTGGTTCTGTATATGGCCTGCTTTCCTTCCCCAGAAGGGATCAGGACTCTTGACTCATCACAAGAACAGGATTTAAAAGTTTGCTTTCTTATTTTTTTTTTTCCTGTCCAGTCTTGAACTAAGCAGCCCATAGCATCATTTTACAATTAGAACCTCAAGATTGGCTATGTCCATACCAGGCCATACTCATAATATATCTCTATGTCCCACTTATTTACTCCTATTTCTCATTTGTGTATATATCTATATATCCATATATATGTTTGTGCTGGGGCCACTCAGGGCCTCGTATACCTAGTATGATGTCTTGTAGGTAAAAGTACTTGATAAATATTTGTAGAAATCGTAAATAAAATACAAATACAGAAGTTGTGCTTATCTAGCGTCTACAATGTCTCAGCACAACCGTGTGTACAACAATCACTTTATTTTCTCCTTCAACCCTGAATCAGGCAGGCTACTGGTAGTAGAAAAGAGGGCATTACATTACTTGAACCCTCCAAAAAATATCCACGCTTTATGGCTTTTATATCTATATTCAACTCATAAATTATTCTACCTGTCTAAAGCAGAGGATAAAGCTCATCTCCATCCTCTTAAGCTCTCTCCCATTCTCTTTAACTCTGAATTGGTCCTTTCTGACTTCTCTCCTCCACTGCTACTGTGTTTTACCTCATTTTTATTTATTTTATTCACAGCCCGAAATGTTCCTATAAAAGGATTTGTACCTCTTGTAATTTTATCCAATCCTTTTAGCCTTGGTAGAAGCTACTGGATGTATTTTATTTTTCCAAAACCACCCACACAGATAAGTTGGAAGCACAGGTCATCTTTCCTTTGGAAAGAGTTTCAAGCTCCAAGCCAAATGGGCAATAATCAGGAGCAGAGGGACTTTGTGTCTCCTTTCTTCAGCCAAGTCTCTTGCAACCTGTTTGCTATTTCTGGAGTCAGAAAGAGAGGTGAGTACTTTGCATAATAGGGGCAAGTACCCGGAATTAGGACTGAGAGCTCAAGTTCCTGAGTTTCAACTGAGTCAGTTCTGAGTCAGGTCACATTTTACAGATATCAGGGTAAAAATCAGATTTTTAACTGTAAAAGGTCAGAGGCTTCTCTCTGTTAAAAAAAATAATAATAAGGTAAAATGTTGTATATTAATCTGACAGGTATTTAGATTGGTTGCAAAGGGATATAGAATAGGAGACATAAATCTTACTTTAATACTCAGATCAAAAGACCTTTCTTTAGGAGGGCTTATTTTGAAAACCAGCCCTAGCAGTAACATAGTGATATATTTTCAAATAATTTTAGCCCATAATGCTCAGAATTAAAAAAAAAAAAAACAAATTCCAACTGTTCTTTGGAGGAAAAGAGAAGCAAGTCTTATGGGTATCCCAAGGCCAAAAGTTACAAGGTTTTGCTTTGTGGTGCTTTGTCATATGCTTTGTATTGCTGTGCCTTCTAAACCACATTGACTAATTCTTTGAGCAGCTCAGAAACACACAGACTAAGAAAAAGTAGATGTTTCAAAAATAACTCCAGGCAACATAATCACCTGCTCTAGATTCTCCAATGCTGCCATAGTAAGTGCTGCTATTTCCTCAGGATTTAAATACAATCCAAATCCTCAGGATCTTCCATTTCAATCTAAAACACAAGTTTTTGAAAGTACCTGGAAACAATTACCCACTTAGGAATTCTAGCTGAAAAAGCTAGTCCATCGTTTGAAAATGAAAATGGGCATTTAAAGGCCTCTCTCTGGAGAAGGCAATGGCACCCCACTCCAGTACTCTGGCCTGGAAAGTCCCATGGACGGAGGAGCCTGGTAGGCTGCAGTCCATGGGGTCGCTAAGAGTCGACATGACTGAGAGACTTCATTTTCACTTTCACTTTCATGCATTGGAGAAGGAAATGACGACCCACTCCAGTGTTCTTGCCTGGAGAATCCCAGAGACGGGGAAGCCTGGTGGGCTGCCGTCTATGGGGTCGCATAGAGTCGGACACGACTGAAGTCATTTAGCAGCAGCAGCAGCAGCTGGCACTGACACAACTACTCTGTGTGATGTTAGAGGCTCTAGACCCAACACATAGACCATTTGGCAGGACTCAGGAAGGAGCCAGAGGTGTGAAAAAGTTCCTTGAAGAGAAAAAGAAGTAGACTGTGCTTTGGCATCCCAGAGTGTATGATTCATTGATTCTTCTCTAGGGAAAATTTGCATGTAGCCTCATAAAAACCCAGAAATTTATATTTGAAATGAGAACAACAAAAGTGAAGCTACAGAAAGGCAAACAAGAAAACAGTAAATTTTAAAATGCAAATCTCCTACAAGGAGCCTAATTCTTTTTTCATTTTTTAAACTATTTGGCAAAGATTAAAAAAAATAATACTAAATACTAAGTAGACATATGGTAGAAGAGAAACTCATATACTGGTGGTAGAAATAAAAACTTATACCTTTCAACAGTGTAATGTTGCAGTATAACTCATGAGCTTAAGCATGCTTACACTCAACAATTTAACTTATGAATGTTTCTTCTGAGGAAATAATCGAAAATTCAGAGAAACATTTATGTACTGAGACGATAATTAAGAGATTTATAACAATTCTAGTCTTCCACATGATAGAACTTTAAACATAAAGACATTTTTCTTCCTTTTCTTTTTTTTTTTTTTTGAGAACATATCCAGGGTTCTCTCAATTGTTCCTTGTAGCACAGTTCCCAGGCCCATTTTATGTTCTGGCCAACATTTCTCTTCCACACAAACATACACACCATCACCAGCAGTATTCTATAATTTTTCCTCTGAAAGCAGTAGCATAACATTCTAAATCTGACCTTAGCATCTTGAGGAACTCTAGGAATGGTATCAAATTTATGCCATTCATCCCCAAAAATGTTTGAGAGAAGTAATACAGTAGCTTGTTTTAAAGATGTTCTTTCCATTATTTCATGTCATTATTCTAAATTTAATCTTTAGAATTCTGAAAGCTGGTATCTTAAAATACCTAATGGACACCTAAAATAATTACCTTCATAAAACTGAATTTAATTTGGAACCTCCTTTCTTCAGTAGACACCACTATAAATAAAAACCATGTGATTTTTATTTCTGCTTTGGTTGCAAAAATTATTTTTCACTTTCACTTAGTGAAGGAGGAAACAGAATAGGCTCCATCTTGAAAGCAGACTCCATCTTGGGTTGGACTGTGGACTTTGAGCTATATGCCCAGTATCTGTGGAAACGACATACCAACTGGAAAACCAGACCCCTGGATGGGAGAGCCCCAGGGCTCGTACCTAGACTATCCATCGCCTAAAAGAATACCCTAATTATCTGTGTAACTGAATAGAATCATTAATTCTATTTTACTTATTGGGGTATGACCACAGGTCTATTGATAATTGTCCACTGTTAACTACCTAGGCTTAAGGCATACGAATCACGGGTTTAAAGCATACGAATCACGGGTTAACTTTGACTGTATCTTTCTTTTCCTTTGTTCAGACTAGTTTCAGAGAATGGGGGAGGTCGGTTTGAGCATGTACACTTAGGGTATATAAGGTTTTCACAAAAACTGGTCAGGGTCCTTAGCTAAGAGGAGACTCTGCCTTGGGCCCGCCGGTATAATAAACTGCACTCCACTATCTTCATTGTCCTTCCGAATGAGTTTGTTTCCCGGAATGTGTGGCTACAGCATTAGGACACAATCACAAGAGAACAATACTGATACAACTAACAAGAAGAACATATAAAATAATGTAAATAATAAATAGTTTTTGCAGAGCCCATCAGAGGGTTAAAATTGTGAATAAATCTAATGAACTAAATCATCATTGATAGAGTCATGGGGAAGAGGAGGAAGTATTCACAAATGTTCATAAGAAAAACTCAGTTTAACTTTTCATAGATATTTAAAGACAGAGTGGATGCTGGCATGACTTTTTTGAATCCCTGGGAGTTAAAGGAGAGTCTTTTCCTGTTGACCAGTTCTTTTTTGTAGGCTTCACCAGATGTATTCAAAGTTTGGAAGCAGAAGAGTGCTGAGACCACCTTCAAAGGCATTTGTTTCTATATCTCACTGATATTGTTGGTAAAAATATGAAGATAATTCTGATAAACTCAGGTAAATCAGGTAACCTCTAGAGTAATCATTAAGTTTTTATATTTAGAGAATTTCATTACATTAAATTTTTATGCTAGAAAATATTCATCATACAAAAGAAAGCAATAAAGAAGGAATCAGTTCAGTTCAGTTCAGTCGCTCAGTCGTGTCCGACTCTTAGCGACCCCATGAACCACAGCACGCCAGGCCTCCCTGTCCATCACCAACTCCCGGAGTTCACTCAAACTCATGTCCATCGAGTCGGTGATGCCATCCAGCCACCTCATTCTCTGTCTTCCCCGTCTCCTCCTACCCCCAATCGCTCCCAGCATCAGAGTCTTTTCCAGTGAGTCAACTCATCGCATGAGGTGGCCAAAGTATTGGAGCTTCAGCTTTAGCATAAGTCCTTCCAATGAACACCCAGGATTAATCTCCTCTAGAATGGACTGGTTGGATCTCCTTGCAGTCCAAGGGACTCTCAGAGTCTTCTCCAACACCACAGTTCAAAAGCATCAATTCTTCGGCGATCAGCCTTCCTCACAGTCCAACTCTCATATCCATACATGACCACGGGAAAAACCATAGCCTTGACTAGACGGACCTTGGTTGGCAAGGTAATGTCCTTGCTCTTTAATATGCTATCTAGGCTGGTCATAACTTTCCTTCCAAGGAGCAAGCGTCTTTTAATTTCATGGCTGCAAATCAGCATCCGCAGTGATTTTGGAGCCAAAAAAAATACAGTCTGACACGGTTTCCACTGTTTCCCCATCTATTTCCCATGAAGTGATGGGACCAGATGCCATGATCTTCGTTTTCTGAATGTTGAGCTTCAAGCCAAACTTTTCACTCTCCTCTTTCACTTTCATCAAGAGGCCCCTTAGTTCCTCTTCACTTTCTGCCATAAGGGTGGTGTCATCTGCATATCTGAGGTTATTGATATTTCTCCCGGCAATCTTGATTCCAGCTTGTACTTCTTCCAGCTCAGCGTTCCTCATGATGTACTCTGCATACAAATTAAATAAGCAGGGTGACAATATACAACCTTGACGTACTCCTTTTCCTATTTGGAACCAGTCTGTTGTTCCATGTCCAGTTCTAACTGTAGCTTCCTGACCTGCATACAGGTTTCTCAAGAAGCATGTCAGGTGGTCTGGTATTCCCATCTCTTTCAGAATGTTCCACAGTTTATTGTGATCCACACAGTCAAAGGCCTTGGCATAGTCAATGAAGCAGAAATAGATGTTTTTCTGGTACTCTCTTGCTTTCTCCATAATCCAGCGGATGTTGGCAATTTGATCTCTGGTGCCTCTGCATTTTCTAAAACCTGCTTGAACATCTGGAAGTTCACGATTCACATATTGCTGAAGCCTAGCTTGGAGAATTTTGAGCATGACTTTACTAGCGTATAAACATGAAATATTTAGAAGGCAAAAATATCAGGCAAATATAAATCCAACTACACCAGTGATAATATCAAATGTTAATGGATTACTCTAATCAAAAGGCAGAGATTATAGGGCTAGATATAAAATAAGATCCAACTATATGCTGTCAACAGAAAATATACTTTAGGTTTAAAGATACAAATAGGTTGGCAATTGTAAAAGATATATAACACGAAAACAGGAACCATAACAAATAGAAGGGGCTATGCTAATATCAGAAGCACCCTATTCAAATGCAACTTTTGCTTCCCTATCTCCCTTCTCTGTTGTTTTTCTTTAGAACTAAACACCATGTGACTTACTTCACATTTTAGTTAGTTGCTTACTACAATCTCCCCTAGTAGAATGTAAGCTCTTTAAAGATATGGCTATGGCTTTTGGCTTTGGGTTTGTTTTTTTTTTTTTTGCTTTTTTTTTCCTGTCTCATTTACTCACAGTTGGTCAATTATGAATCCAGCATCTAGGACAGGTTCAGGCACACAATGGGAGCTCAATATGTATGCATTTAATGAATGAACTCTATGAGCCCTAATTAGTTGCTACAGATAGAATAGTGAATCAAACAAAAGTCTTCCATCTCATGAAACATAATTTATAATAGAAAAATTTTTTTAGTGAGAAGCATATTTTATTGAGCTACACAGTAAGCATACACAATTAATGGAGATGAATGATTGCAATTATTATTCCTTTCTCAAAGCCAAACCAAATTTTAAACAGGTGTGTATTTCATTTGCTCTCCAGTATCTGTAATTAACATCAATTTGACTGGATATCGAAGATCATCTACTGTTTCATCACTGTCATCCATTTTCATCTATTTGGAAAAGCAGAAACTGCTTGTACATTATTTTATCAAATATCTAAATGGTTTAAAAAATTGTTTTTCAAATGGCTGGATTTTGCCAAGTATGTTTATAGATAATTCTTATACTCACAAGCACAATGTAATAGAAATGTTTCACTTGTTTCTAATTCATTTGAGCTTCATAGACTTATGAAGAGCTTCGTAGACTTATGAAGAACTTCGTAGATTCTTCATACAGAATTGCTCAGTTGTGTTCAACTTTTTGTGACCCCATGGACTGCAGCACACCAGGCTTCACTGTCATTCACCATCTCCCAGAGTTTGCTCATACTCATTTCCATTGAGTCGGTGGTATCATCCAATCCTCTCTTCCTCTGTCCTCCCCTTCCCTCCTACCTTCAATCTTTCCCAACTTCAGGGTATTTTCCAATGAGTCAGCTCTTTGCATCAGGTGGCTAGAGTATTGGAACTTCAACTTCAGCATCAGTCCTTCCAGTGAATAGTCAGGCTTAATTTCCTTTAGGGTTGACTGGTTTGGTCTTCATGCAGTCCAAGGGATTCTCAGGCGTCTTCTCCAACACCACAGTCTGAAAGCATCAATTCTTTGGCATTCAGCCTTCTTTATGGTCCAACTCTTACATCCATACATGATTACTGGAAAAACCATAGCTTAGACTAGATGGACTTTTGTCAACAAAATGATGTCTCTGCTTTTTAATCCTCTGTCTAGATTTTTCACAGCTTTTCTTTCAAGGAGAGTCTTTTAATTTCTTGGCTACAGTCACCATCAACGGTGATTTTGGAGCCCAAGAAAATAAAGTCTGTAACTGTTTTCATTGTTTCTCCATTTATTTGCCGTGAAGTAATGGAGTTGGATGCCATGATCTTTGCTTGAATGTTGAGTTTTAAGTGAGCTTTTTCACTCTCTCCTCTTTCACCTTCATCAAGAGGCTCTTTAATTCCTCTTTGCTTTCTAACATTAGGGTGGTGTCATCTGCATATCTGAGGTTACTGATATTTCTCCCCAGCAATCTTGATTTCAGCTTGTGCTTCATCTAGCCCGGTATTTTTCATGATGTATTCTGCATAGAAGTTAAATAAGCAGGGTGACAATATACAACCTTGATGTACTCCTTTACTAATTTTGACCAGTCAGTTTTTCCATGTCCAGTTCTAACTATTGCTTCTTGAACTGCATACAGGTTTCTCAGAAGGCAGTTTACGTGGTCTGGTATTCCCATCTCTTGAGGAATTTTCCACAATTTGTTGTGATCCACATAGTAAAAGGCTTTAGTGTAATCAATGAAGCAGAAGTAGATGGTTTTTCTGGAATTCTCTTGCTTTTTCTATGATCCAATCAGTGTTGACAATTTGATCTCTGGTTCCTCTGTCATTTCTAAAATCAGCTTGTACAGCTGGAAGTTCTCGGTTCAGGTATTGTTGAAGCCTAGCTTAGAGGATTTTGAGCATGACCTTGCTAGCATGTAAAATGAGTACAATTGTGTGATAGTTTTAATGTTCTTTAGCATTGCTTTTCTTTGGGATTGGAATGAAAACTGACCTTTTCCAGTCCTGTGGCAACTGCTGAGTTTTCTAAATTTTCTTTCTTCAGACTTAAATTGAAAAAAGTAGGGAAAACCACTAGGCCATTCAGGTACTGTAGAGAATTGTTTAATACTAAAATATATCCTGTGCTGTGCTTAGTTGCTCAGTTGTGTCCAACACCTTGCAACCCCATGGATTGTAGCCCACCAGGCTCCACTGTCCATGGGGATTCTCCAGGCAAGAATACTGGCATGGGCTGCCATGCCCTTCTCCATAGGATCTTCCCAATTCAGGGATCAAATCCATGTCTCCCATATTTCAGGCAGATTCTTTATTGTCTGAGCCACCAGTGAAGCCCAAGAATACGGAAGTGAGTAGCCTATCTCTTCTCCAGAGGATCTTCTCAATCCAGGAATCGAACCAGGGTCTCCTGCATTGCAAGTCAATCCTTTACCAGCTGAGCTACCTGAAAAGTCCTAAAATGTATCCTAAACCCTTGTTATAGATTTCAAATTTATATTTCATTAAGTTCCCATGATAAGACATTATCCTAAAAAGATGAATTTAAATTAAAACTTCTCAGGGAGCAATACAAATAAATTCCATTATGTAAAAATTAAAATGAGTAGGTTTAAGTTATGCTGGGACTAATTCTTGTTTTTTTTGGGTTTTTTTTTTTTTTAAAGGAGCATTCTATTCACTTTTGTCTTTTTTTCTCCCCTTTGTGACAACAAAGGCCATATTTTATGCCTCTTCCTTATGCATCTAAAATAAATTCTGATAGCTACAAGTTTAGTTAGAAATATTGTCAACAATGACAAAAATTAACAGGCTATTTTTATCAAAACAATCTTCTATCTTCTTTGATATCTATGAGAAAATAAGCTAACATGTGATATTGAAGACTAGTGATAACAAATGACAATGGTAATAACTTCTACACGAGGGAAAGTACCCACTTACTCTTAGAAGTTATCTTTTTCTTTTAGAAAATCTGAATAAAATATGAGGGGAAAAACAGTTGAGGTACTAAACTTCTTTTAAAACCTGTTTTGAGGAAATTCAAGCCAGACATGAGCATACTTGGAGTTATGGTAGTAAGATTTAAGTGTTTAATCTTTATGATCAACTGTGTCTTTTTTTTTTAATGCAGAACTATAGTACCTATGTAATTGTAAAAAAAGGGTAATAAATAATGTTATAGATACCATTTGCCAAAAAAAAACCTCCTCTATACTTATTTCCTAATACATCTTAGACTTATATATAGCTCAAATAAGAAACCCAGGAGGCCTCTCTTTGCTCCCCCATTATATTAACAGATTAGACAGGCTGCTTCTTCCCTTATAGCTTTAAAACATTTAGTTTGTTGTGGTTTTGTTTACTACCAAAGTGTGGGTTTACTAAAAAAATTTTTTTTAAAGAAAATTTTCAGGGTAGATAGTAAAAGAAAAAAGAATTCATCTCAAAGCATGCACAGATTAATCAAACAAATAAACGCACCTGTCTTTGCATCTTTCCAATCATCTGAAAGAATAGTCTTCGTCTGGATAGTGTACTTAGATATAGGGCTATGATTGTCTGAACCACGGCTCCAAGTAAGTGCCACAGAAGTGGCTCTAATGTCTTCTATTCGCAGACCACCTGGAGGGCCTGGAGGGCCTGGAATGAAAATTTGGGTAATGAATCAGTGAATCTATCCAGTGAACTGAGTGCATATTGGAATACAAAATTTCATTCCTTGCAATTAATCTAAATAATATTTAGTCAATGAAATCAGTGTTGCCACATTCCTTTTAAGCATAAACTATAAGAAGCAATACTAATGGTATTTATAGCTTTTACTAAATGATTTCATGATGTCTTTTTTATGAAAAGAGATAAATGCCATCCTTTAAAAATGGCATTATTTTTCAGTCTATATATGGTAATCTTTGACTCATAAAATACAATTGACATCAAGGAACCTAACAGATTTGAACCATAGTGAAATTTAATGAAATTTTGCTGAATAAATGAATCACCGCAGATAACACTGTCTAGATATGAGGGTAGTTAGTCGTAGTTTCATTCTGCCTCCCCAAAATAAAACAAATACTTTATAATAATTCTAAATGTTATAGTTAATTTATTTTACTTGGAGTAGAAATTTCTGAAAATTACGGTATGTACCATTTTGGTAATACATTATATGTTAGTTAAAGTAATAGAAATAATATTAAAAAATTTCTATGTATATAAAAGGTAGAAAACAACTATTAATTCAGGCATACCAGGAATGATCTAAAAACATCAAATAATATACTGAAGAAACTTAGGTAAGAAGAATTACTGCATAAGACAGTGTTAAAAATAGGATTTCACAGATGCTTAATAACACAGTATTAATATTCATTTATTCTCTAAACTGAGAACACTGTGTTGAGTGGTAGAAATGAAATGATAAATGAGACATAACTTTCAGGCTTTGAACAGATCTTTGTCATGAAAAGGGTGAAACAGCACAGTAAATAAGTAACTGTAAAAGACAGGAGCGAATGCCAGGATTATGTTTTACAACATACTTATACTTTGCATCATGATTTCTTCTTTTTAAAACTGTGAGAAAAAGTTCTTTAGATGGTAATGTAGTGTCTATCACTTACAATGCTAAACAAGGCTCTGTTGCCAGAGAACTCCTAAAATAGACATTTCAGACAATGACATCACTTGTTTTCTTTGCATCAGAAAGGAGTCCATCCCCAATTGAATTAGACACAGTGAACAAAATAATCAACAATGTTAGTAAAGTGGCAAATTTTTTAAGTGTTAAATAAAACACATGTTTTTATCTTTTAGGTGAAAGCAAATACAAAAAGAAATCTCGAGAGCAGCTAGAGAAAATGGGCACATTATTTAAGTGCCTTCCGGTTTAAATGTCAGATCAGCTGCTTTATCTACAGGGCCTTGTTCTCCACATGGGCTTTGGTGTTTATAGAAGTATAGATAACACTCCAAATTTGCACCAATTTGTAATTGGTCCCAAAGAGAAAAATGTGTATAGAACAACACAGTTGCATTACTGCTGCTGCTGCTGCTAAGTCACTTCAGTCGTGTCCGACTCTGTGTGACCCCATAGACGGAAGCCCACCAGGCTCTCCCGTCCCTGGGATTCTCCAGGCAAGAACACTGGAGTGGGTTGCCATTTCCTTCTCCAATGTGTGAAAGTGAAAAGTGAAAGTGAAGTCGCTCAGTCGTGTCCAACCCTTAGCGACCCCATGGACTGCAGCCTACCAGGCTCCTCCATCCATGGGATTTTCTAGGCAACAGTTGCATTACTACTAACAGTAAAATAACACAAGACACAGCCTATTTATGATAGTAAATTTTATTTGGAAACACAAAATATAAGGCAATAAGGGCAAATAGATTCTTATAAATATATAATATGTAATAGTATTTTTATACTTACTGATGTTAATTAAAAGTAACAATAATATGCCATCCAAAATTAATGAAAATAGCCACATAAATTATATGAAACACAATTGATATTCAGAAAGAACATGTTGCATTTTCCATATGTAAAGACCACATTGAAAAACAATACATATTCTTGATCAGAACCACAATGTTCTTACTTCACATAAAGCATCAGCCCAAGTCAATTACTGAGTGGAATATTTCAGAGTATTAAAATTAAAAATTAGAAATTAAAAATTAAAAACTATATTTTTTTAAAAAAAGAGAAAGTCTTATAGTGCAAGCATTCATACACTTTTTCTGAGCATAAGGAAAATGTTAAAGGGAATTTAAGGCAAAATTGCCGTAGGTTAGTCTTTTATCATTAAGGTGTAAATCATTTCCCCACTGTTACTCTCTGAAATTTTTGGATGGCAAATGAATGACTTTTGGAAAGGTCAGGTTAAAGCTGCATATTAATAATGTATTAATTGGGACACTATATGCATAATAATTTATCCCATTCACTGAGGAACAATATTTTGCAAAAGGCTATAATTATATTTATGCATTTCTTTCTCTGATATATGCCTTGCCTATACTGACCCTTGTTAATAAATATTTGGTGAATACATAAATAAATTTATCACCTTGACCTTCAGAGCTCTGTAAACATAACAGTTATACACAATACAACCTCCATTCTTTCATTTGCTCTGAAATACTGTATCACATTAGAAGGTGAAATTGAGAAAATAAATGGAAAGGAGTTGGCTGATAACCCCAAAACCATAGGGTGGCAATATAACTTGGTAGTAATTTACCAAGTAGATTTTTTTCCATGTAGTAATTAAATGCATATATCCCCTAGGAAATACCTGAAAGGAAATATACTACTAAAGAACAGAGATTTTAGAGTTAAAAAAGGCTTGACTTTAAATTCAATGTCTTGATTTATCTTGGGCAAGTTTATCAAATAAAATGAAAGTTTATAAACTTTCATTTTCTCATATATAAAATAGGAGTAATAGCAATTGACCAGATTGTTGTTAGGATTAAAATAAAAATCTTTAAGGAATGTAGTGTAGGCCTGGTCTACAGAAAGCCCTTAGTAAATTTTAGCTTTAATACTATCATTATTACACCTGAAAGAGCTTTCTGCACATCTGAGCTGTTGGACAGGATTAATACTTGTATAATAATTAACAAGGATCTGTTTATCAGATTGTTCCCGTAAACAACAGTTCTTTCCACTCCAAATTAAGGTGTTTCTGGTAAATTTTTTGGAGATAAGGAAAACTGGTCATGTGAAGGCCCTCTAGTGTGTACAAAAGAACCAGGATGCAGCAAAACTAGACTGGTGCTGTGTAGAGAAACACCGCCAGCCTTGCACTGTCTCCCAGGAGAAAGGTTTTCTAAGCAGTGTAGCTCATGTTACTCGCTCTGTTTTTCTGTTCAAAATGGAGAGAAAATAGCTGTGGCAGAAAATAAAATAATGCAGCCACTAGTTCCTCAGCACAAAGGCAGGCATTTAGAAACTGACCATCCTTCTGGACATAGCCAGAGTGGTTATGAACCACCTTCTGTGGTTCAGTGAAATCTCATTGGCCACATCCATATTCACTTTTCTGAAATTTGTGTAGGTTCTCAATGTATTTACTATTAAATCACTGACTACAGGCAAAAAAAATAATATATTTTAGTAAGTCCTTATTATATCTGAGTCTTTTATCAGTTCTTACAAATAACCCTAAAATGTAAGCACATTATTTTCACTCCTTAATAGATGAGTAAATCCAGACATGAATAGATTAAATAAAATAACCACAGTCATTCAGCTAGCAAATGCTAAAGCTAAGATTTGAACACAACTGATTAGCCATGAGGCTTTTCATTGACTATAGTGAAAACAATCATTTAAAAACAATATTACCAGATTCAAATTGAAAAATGGCCTTTACAGCTTTCCTTAGAGACCTTTTCTGTTGTGGAAAATATTAATTACTTGGGCATTAGTGTTTATTTTTGGAAAATGATAAAAACTGTGATATATTGATTACAGCTTTTTATATCTTTCTTGCGATCTGTTACCTCAGATAAATGAAGATAAATACATCACATAAATACATCATATAAATTCCTACTGTATTACATCCTAAGGTTTTGTTTTTATTATTGTAAAAATATTTGTTAATCTTTCCTGAAATTTACTAATTTTTTATTAAAAAAAAAACCTATGTATGAGCAAAATACAGATGTGATTTCCACTCGATCTCTTTCATATACAAAACAATTGGAAGGAAAAAATGAACAGAAATATAATTATTTCTCAATTCCATCATTTCTTCTTTAGGAATGTAGTAATACTCTGTGAAATCGTTTTTAGACATTTGAGGAAAAATAGAGGAAAAATTTTTTTCAAAATGATTATTCACACATTATAAGCTGACTATATTTTCTCCATCAATAAATTTTTATTTATTTTTAATTGAAGGATAATTGCTTTACAGACTTTTGTTGTTTTCTGTCAAACCTCAACATGAATCAACCATAGCTATACATAATTCCACTCCCTTTTGAACCTTCGTCCCATCACCCTCCCCATCCCACCCCTCTAGGTTGATACAGAGCCCCTGTTTGAGTTTCCTGAGCCATACAGCAAATTCCTGTTGGCTATCTATGTTACATATGGTAGTGTAAGTTTCCATGTTACTCTTTCCATATAATCACCTTTTCCTCCCCTCTCCTCATGTCCATAAGTCCATTTTCTATATCTGTTTTTCTCTTGCTGCCCTGTAAATAAATTCTTCAGTACAATTTTTCTAGATTTCGTGTTAGAATATAGTATTTATCTTTCTCTTTCTGATTTACTTCACTCTGTATAATAGGTTCTAGGTTCATCCACCTCATTAGAACTGACTCAAAGGTATTCCTTTTTATGCCCGAGTAATATTCCATTGTGTATGTGTACCATAACTTCTTTATCCATTCATCTGTTAGTGGACATCTAGGTTGCTTCCATGTTCTAGCTATTGTAAATTGAAAAAGACACATGTATCCCATTATTCATTCCATCAATAATTGAGACTCATTTTCCCTTAAGTCAAGTGGCATGTAAGATTTGAAACTGGGATCCTCCAAGATTAATCAGGATGCATAGTAGTCAAGCGTCATGAGTCAGTGACAATACTTAGCCAATAACCTTAACGCACTTTCTTCTTCTTAAACACTGACTGACTTTCTAAACAACTGTGGTTGGAATTGGATCCAACACAGTGTTGGTCCTTCTGGGATTCCACTCCACATGCTGCTGCTAAGTCGCTTCGGTCATGTCCGACTCTGTGCGACCCCATAGACGGCAGCCCACCAGGCTCCTCCGTCCCTGGGATTCTCCAGGTAAGAGCACTGGAGTGGGTTGGCATTTCCTTCTCCAATGCATGAAAGTGAAGAGTGAAAGTGAAGTAGTTCAGTCGTGTTGGACTCTTCGCGATCCCATGGACTGTAACCTACCAGGCTCCTCTGTCCATGGGATTTTCCAGGCAAGAGTACTGGAGTGGGTTGCCATTGCCTATATAAGCCTTGACACTAAACAGGAAACACAACCCAATGTCATCCTATTTCCACTTGTAATTACTCAATAAGCAATTAAGAACAAACCATCACATATAATATCCTATCCAGTGGTTCACTGTTTATTTTTACTAAAATAGTAAATCTTAATGAAAGGTTTGATTGTTAAATGTCAATGAAAAGCATAATGAAAAGTTCAGTGTAAATCATTGTCCCTTTTAAAATAAAATAATCTGAAAGTAACAATGCTGAAAGAACATCAGTTATATTAAGGAAGGTGGTCTCTTCTTTACAAAAATACATCAACTCAAGTCCCTTTTTTACTACAAGCCTGTTCTTGCTCTGAAAATTAGTTAAGACAACTGTTTTATCATAAGGTAATATAACACAAATTGATGTGTGGTGTTGTTGAAGCATAGGCTGTTAGTAAGATAAAGCTGAATATCAAATGGGAATATGGTAGTTTTTAACCTCTACCAATGGTATATTAACCTTCTACCTGATAAAAATGAACTTAGATCCCCATTAGAAATGAGAATGAGGTTAAAGGCAGGTAAATGAATCTATGTAATTCTAGTTGATATTGATACAGTTTATCTAAAGAAACTGGAGAAGGAAAGCATTCTTTTTTTCCTGGCACTTTTCATACTTGTCATGTGGTTTCCTTTCTAATTTTTATTGATCCTTTCCCAAACTATATTCATATCTGATGGTATATATTGCTGATATACTTTCACTTAGGGATCACTTAAGGTGCCCACATGCTGATTCATATACATCTCCATGGCAATAATTATGGATACATGACAATCTCAAATTATTTTTAAAAATCTTATTAAAATGACAATTGCCCTAGATCTCCAGTCTATATTCTAGGATGCTTCTTTCTGTGACAATAATTGAGACTAGAAAATGAGAAGGAAAAAATGATGCAAATAAGTAACATTTTGAGCCAGAGATATGCATTCCTTTAAGATGACTGATCAATTATTTTTTAATTACATAAATATTTGGGATCCACATATATTTCTCTCAAAACTTCCCAAGAGTTCTTCCAACCACAGATGGGAATGGTACAGTTACTAAAGGAGATGTTCACATAATATCCCATGCCTAAGAGTAAGCCTGTTTAAGAAGAGCAAAAGTATTTCTTGTGAAGAAATAAGAATGTGAAGCATGTTTGTTTGACCAAAGAGGGGAAAGGAAAATATTTTCAAATAATGACATTTAAGCATTCCAATATTACTGCCTCATTTCTACCCATGTCCTTCCAAAAAGTCTTGACCTTCCTTTCAAAATAAAGATCCCAGAAGGCTGATGCTAGGAGTTAACAATTAAATATGTATACATGCTGTTAATCACTTTGTTATCTTCACTTAAATCTAGCTACTGAGATGACAGTTTTCTCCACATGCTGTCCAATTTCACTTCCCAATTCCAGGAATTGTTCCAAAAACCCTACAGGGCCATGAGCAGGCTTCAGTTTCTTCTTGCTGCTTACGTCTTTTCTTGCCAAATTATATATATGGAACCAGGGTACAGAAGGCCACTGGAATAATGCCCCTTAGCTTACATCCTAATTAAGATGACTCATTAGTGAATTTGACAACAGGATTGTTCATTACCTGCTTGGGTAAATCAAACAGTCCATTCAGTGGCAATACTCTTGTATTATAATTCACCAATTCTTCATATTTTTTTCATATAATAAGCTAATTTCTAAGATATGTAATTTCAAAGAAAGGACATGAAAACACAAAACTTTTACTTGGCTATCATATGATGTACTGGGTTAGTTCAGCAGACAGTTTTCAGATATTAGTAAAGCTATATAATTATTTTCAAGTATCTTTCTGTTCAAAGTATGTTTAGGTGTTCAAAAGAAAAAATCCTCTAGGAATTGGATTTTGGCAGGGGGAACTTCAGATGCTACAATATTGAATTAATTAGTAAAATCTAGTATAATGTGTTAAAAAAAAAAAAGTTTTCACACAAATAGTGAGTGTCAGCGATCACCAGGTTGGAGGCAGGCTCGCACAGACGGGGAGAAAAGGATCCACCATGTTTTTCTCTCCATCTTTTCTGTTTTTACCTGCAAGAGGAAAGATCAAGGCTGAAGGGCAAGTGTCGATGCCCATTTAGGAGCAGGAAGCCATGTACTTTGAAAATTTGTCATATATCCTTAATTGGTAAGTTGAAATACGAACAAAGAACAACTTCTAGACATTGTGGATGAGAGTCCAAAAAGGAGAAGCCTGAAGAGACAAGCTTTGGCCCATTCAACCTGTTTCCCTCAGAAATAGTGACTGACTTTCTAAAGAATAAGAGTTGTAACTGAATCCCCGCTTCCCCTCTATAAACAAATGAAACAAAACAAAAAACTCCTAAAGCCTTTGTAATTTCACTCCACATAGAACAAGTCTACCTATGCAAAATATGTTTGTGCCTTCAAGACTTCTAATTAAGAAAAAAAGCCTGAGGGTAAATTTAAGCTGTGACTTAAAAAATTTAATCAGAGATTGCGACTGGAAGTTGTAGGAACCTGTGTCTTGAGAAATATATTTACTATTTATGTCTATATGGACATTATGGCAAAAGGGGAGGGAAGTAAAAGAAAATGTTTATAAAATGTCATCATGGGCAACACGTGAACTGGAGTTGCTATTATTCTCTTACATAAATATGGCCTCTGAGACCTACAAGACCACAGGTTATTCAGCAGGTGAAGTGCTTTTTTAATCTATGTTCACATAATACCAAAAGCCAGACCATTCCCTTTGCATCACGTGGATCTTTATAACTATACCATTATAGAAAATCATGACATTAACAAGATGGTCATCCTGCTATGTTTCCTTACTATAACTAGGGATAGTTTGATTATTATAATTATAACCACTAGTATCATCCTAGTTATAATTATTTAAATAGGAGTGATAGTGTATAGAAAAACTTGCTAGGAAAATTGCTGACTACTTGTTGCACATTTAGTCCTATGATAAATGGTAACAAAGGTTATATAATGCATTTGTCACTTCTATGTGTCTTTCAAATGTTAGCGATTTCCAAGTCTTTTGATGAGAGCTGAAGTTGATAATTTTTGAGATATTCTTTTTTCTCCCTTTCAAATGAAGTCTTGGTATTTTTGCAGAGAGAGAGGGGGTTGTGAACAGTCACACAGGAAGCCTCCCTAAACAGTTGCACATTAGACTGCTATTTCTTGAATTAGTAACAGTAGCTTTCAGCCTTTGAAGGAATATATCAAATAGTGGTCCGCCAAGTTGTTTAAACCGCAATCAGAAGCACCTGGTGTGTTCTATTCAAGAACAGTCCCTTGCCCCTGAAGAAATTCTCAGAGATGTGCAGGGGGCTCAAACACTGGCTGTGGAGGCCCTGAAGAATGTAGTGAGTAGGTGCTCAGGAGTATATTCCTCAGTGTGACAGAGTCCAGCCTACTCTGTGACACACCTACATTCTAGGGGGTCACACATTATTTGCTGCTAAGAATACTGAAAATTCATAATTCTGTACATTAATTTTTTGTAAAATTGAAGCAGATTCAAGTATATCCTTTTAATTTTGCTAGCTTTTGCTTACCTTCACCCCAATGTACTTTCAGATAAAGGGGTTGGTGTTCCAGCAGTGTCCTGGGAAATGGACCAAGTTCCTCAAGTTCCTCACCTCATCCTATGTCCACAGAATGACTATTACTAGCATTGGACAATTAGAAATCAAAATGACATTTTACTTTTTTGGAAAAAAAAATATTTTGGATTTATTCCAGAATCTGCATTCACTCATGAGTGTATCGGTCAGTTAAACATTATAATGGAAAAGTGTTTGGCAGAGAGAGCGTCTCATTGTACTGATCTAATGAGATATCCTAAGCCAGATTTAAACACATGTATGGCATCACCGACTCGATGGACATGAGTTTGAGTGAACTCCGGGAGTTGGTGATGGACAGGGAGGCCTGGCGTGCTGTGATTCATGGGGTTGCAAAGAGTTGGACACGACTGAGCAGCTGGATTGAACTGAACTGAACTGAACTGATGGGGGTTCTAGCACACAAGGACTGGATCATGTAGTCACCTTTAAGGAGGAAATAGGGAAGGTGTAAACCATGAAATAGCTGGCTTTGTAGAATACCAGAGGAGATTCACAGTAGGTTGGATTACCCTTTCAACATCTCTGCCCTTCTCTTTGAGTCTATCTCACTTAACCCCCGTGATGATGGTAGTCAGATGAGCTACGTGATAGGAATTCAGAAGGAAAAAAATCCCCTCTCTGCAGCTTCTTAAACTGACCACAGGTTTAGAGGGTAAAGGTTTTCTATGATTTCCTTCATTTTCTTTTCCTTAGGTGTAAAAAATTCTGTGATCCAGTCAAACTCCCAGGTTAGTAAGGCTGGCTGGTGGGAAGATGGGGTGACAGGAAGCCAGTCCGCAAAAGGTACCATGAGGAAATAATTGCACATTTCTGAGACTTGAAATGGCAGATTTCACAAAAATCATACCAAAAAAATAGTATTGCTTAAAAGGAATTATATGTTATTGAGTCTTCTGTTGATTATTTTTTCAATAATGAAGCTCAGCCATTTTCTATTCTTTTTTAAATAAAATGAACCAAGAAGAGAAGACATTAAGAAATTCTAATTTCAAGTAACTTAAAAATTTACTCTGTAAATTAACTTCTAATTATCAATGCCTGTTTGGGTGGACAATTTAACTAATTTGATAAAATAAACCATGTATCAACAGTAAAAAAGGATGCACAATAAAAATTATCTGATCTGATTTTATATCTGGGGAAGTTAAATATTAAAGAGAAGTGAGAAAGATAAGTCCTTGCACTTCTAACACACAGCAGTTTTGTTAGGATGACTTGAAAAAATTTATATGACAGTTCTGTAGACACATACATTTTAATCTGAAACATTTAAACATTTTGAGTGAACTATTTTTAAGGCCAAAAAGCACATTGTAAAAATCAAGTTTAAAACTATCTATTATGATTTATTTACTCTTTTTGCTATTGTAATTATAATTTATAATGTTGATAGAGGAAAAAAATATTATAGCTTTCTTTTGTCATCAGACCTATCATAAATACATTATAGGCAAAAATAAAATTGCAACATTTGCATCAGTAACTTTTTATAAAATGAACATTTCTTATCAAAAAAAGCCCTACATTTTAACTTTTCACATTGATTACTTTATCTCTGAATATATTTGAATTAGTGGTTAATTACATTACCTTTCAGCAATGAACTGGGCATTATATGTGAAGCTTGACTGCCTATATTCAAATCTTATCTTTTTGCTTAGTAGTTGAATGACCTTACGCAAGTAACAGCCTTTCTGGGACTCAATTTCCTCATGTCTAAAATAGGGATAATAACAGTATCCATCTCTTAAAATAGTGGCTGGTAAAAGTAAATCTTTAGTAAATACTATATATCCTTGCACAATATAATAAATGTATACTTGTAATATGTATTTTATTATTATATATAGTGTATGATTTGTCATATATTATACATTAAATTATATAAAAACAGATATTTTTATTTTATATTAAAATATATGTTTTACACAGCATAAAGATTGGAGCTATAAACATATTTTGCCAACATAAATTAAAATTAATTTTTAAAATATGAACCAATTGCCATTTATTCATGCTCATAAAGACTTGTGTATGTCACTGATTATCTGTACCCCTCTTGTGATTTGACATAATTGTCAGTTTAATTTGGCATTACTGTCTGATAAATATACATTAATGTATTAAGATCATTATGGACCAGTGAAATAAAATGTTTAACAACATGCCAGGCTATGAAGTTCTGTAAGGCTTTCCTGCTTTCTCTCCTGGAATCAGAGTGAGGAGAAGCAAGTTTGTTGATTGTTTTTTTAAGGGAGCCCTGGATATAAACCCATTGTAGCAAAGAATAAACTCCAGTTTGCCAATACCTGAACAGTTAGCTTATTAGACAAAGAGAACAATTAATTGAAGAAAAGAAGAAATCCCACAATGAAACTTCTCTCACTGTACTTCAATGAGGAAAAAAAAAAGTAATTAAATTTATATCAGTGCATCCTATATAGTGTCATCTACTAGTTTATAATCCTCATATTGTTATGTTTCAATTTTTGAATTTGTAAAATGAAGGGTTAAACTAAATCACTTCCAAGATCCATCTTAAAGTTTAAAATATCGTAACTCATTCTGAAAGAACTACATACTTTGTTGATATAATTGAACATTTCCTTGAATTTATGTCAATATACATTGAACTGACATTGAAAAATACAATTTCAAATTATTACTGTACTTTGTAACTTTAGCAGTAATTAGGAGAGCTGCTATTTTAACTAAAGCTTTAATAAATAGAACTACTAATAAGTTCTAGTTTTGAAACAATCAAGCTACTTCTAAATTCTGCATTATTATAAACAAATACGCATTTCAGCTTATTATTTCAGCTTTAGCATTTAACAGTTATGGAGAACTGTCCCTTAGTAGCTTGTGAATTAGTTGATTCTCAATGGAAATGAGAAAGCTTAATTTCTGGGCAATCTTCGCTATTAATAGATGTATTACTGTGGTGGAGAGCCAAGTGGGGTTAGGATGCCTCTGAATGGCGCCCGGCCAGTCGTTGTTCAAGCCAATGTGGGCAGGGAGGGTCATTTTCCTGTCTCAGTCTACAAGGACTGATGAGATGGAATCTTTAGTCTGTCTCTGTGGCAAATTTTCTTGGCCAAAGTAAGTGGGAAGCAAAGGCTATTATCCAAGAATCTGAGGTAAATGTGTGTTTTTCTGACCCAAATACTTGAAAAACTACCTCAACTATTCTCCTTGATTTGGCAATGATGATCTGGACATATCTTTCTGCATATATAAGTGAATCTCCTTTCTGGATGCTTTAATCAAGAGTGAGTGTGTTAGTGGGTGAAGGGTGGTAAGGTGCATGCATACTTTTATGTCTGTCTAACCCCTTGTACTGCAAGGAGATCCAACCAGTCCATTCTAAGGGAGATCAATCCTGCGTGTTTACTGGAAGGACTGATGCTAAAGCTGAAACTGCAATACTTTGGCCACCTCATGAGACGAGTTGACTCACTGGAAAAGACTCTGATGCTGGGAAAGGGTGGGGGCAGGAGGAGAAGGGGACAACTGAGAATGAGATGGCTGGATGGCATCACTGACTCTGTGGACATGAGTTTGAGTGAACTCCGGGAGTTGGTGATGGACAGGGAGTCCTGGCGTGCTGTGATTCATGGGGTCGCTAAGAGTCGGACACAACTGAGCGACTGAACTGAACTGAACTGAACTGAACTTTGTGTGTATACCACATGAAACTTTTTCATCTGTCCTTCCTAATTTTATAGTTATTAAATTGATTAATGTAAAAGTTCTTTTGAATTAATTAAGGCATGCCATGCTTAAATAATAATTTTGAATATAAATCCACATTTGGTTATTTAATAATTTGAATATAGGAATTCTTGAACACAGTGTGAATATTTACGCCAGATACTGCAGAAGTCTAAATTCTGATTAAACACCGAGAGTTCCACTAACTTTTAACATAATGGCAGTCTCATTGTCCTTCTGCTTTCACAAAAAGCTAAGGTGCCTGAGTTAACCATACAAATACAACACTAAATAACCCAAGAGGAGGTAATTCAACCTTTTAAAATAAATGTCTTTGGCTTTATTTTTCCCTTGATGTTTAAAATTCCAGCCACTATTTATTAGCATGTGCTGGACAATAATGGGAAAGTGAGGAGAGCAGAACTGCAATCAGTAACTTTCGTAGCAGCGATTCTACAACAGACTTGGTAGTCTTCTGGCTATTACACCAAATTAACTATTGAACATTTTAGAGTATTAAAGTATTAAAATTTTAAAGCCTTGGGTACAAAAGTTTTAGAAATTAACTATAGATTTTATTTATTCCTACTGTCTGAAAGACATCTATTATCAGAAAATTGAATTGAGGTTTCAAGATAATTGTCACAAAATACATGGGTAATTCAAAGCAAGTCTCTCTCAAAATCTAAATTTTGTAGTAAAAAGGGATGGGAACTGTCTAGATGACCTGTAGGACTAACTCTAGATTTGAAATTGTATATTCCAGCTTTAAGATAAACGCAGATATTTCATGTAGCTACTCTGAAGAAGTTAGAAGGGAAAAAAATGTAATTTTAGTGCATGATTTTCCAACAACAGGGCCATTAGAGCCCTTTTATCTCAGACAAAGAAAATGTTTATTTCATATTTTTTTAAGAAAGAGTGCTAATGAATCTGGAACAACATCTCCAAGTAAATGGTTCAAAATTAAGTTTGTCTGGATAGCAAAGAGAGTATGCTTTGGATACGAACTCTGCTAACAGAACATCTGGAAATAATAAATACCCAAGGGCATTTTCTATAGAAAAGACTTAGCCAACTATTATGATTGTTTAAAATACAGCAGTATTATTCAGACTAAAAATTATATTGACAGCTTCCAGTAGGTTATTTATTTGACCATATTAGCTTAACTTAACCAACACAGAATTTAAAAGTGAGTTAGTCATCAACCAAAATGACCTCCTTAAGAAAGAATCTGGTAACCGTGTCATTAGGCCAAGTAATAAAAACTTCAGGGGATTACATCAAATACAGATGACATCTTACTTACATCCATTTCCATTCTTCAACTGTATTTTGGCATTAGAAATAAAGCAAAAATATGCACACACATAATATACTTGTCTAAATAAAAATCTACATAAAACTATGCATGTAAGCTTCTAATATAACAATACAAACTTGATTTGGGGATGCAATGGTCTGCATAGTTTTGTATTATCCACTTTAACTTCAGTTATTCTTTTTCCAAAACATTTCCAAATTTCATATAGCATAGGTTAGTATTGAGAATCAGACTAAAAGTTTCAGAGAATCAAAGTCTTTTTATCTTTTGTTTGTTTTTTAATCTCAGCCTTGTATTAAGAAATGTTGTTTAATATGGTATTTAAGATATAAAAGTGGGGGGGCAGATATGAAAAGAATAATCATGACTGCATTTTCTATTTTTGCAATTTTGGTGACAAACATTATGTTTAGCCAGGTGTCAGGAGGGTGCTAACCATTGGTAGCACTACCAAGGATATTTATAATACAGTAGAAATGCTACAGAAAGTAGTAGAACACAGATGTCAAAGCCTAATTTCTTGCTTTTATGGCCTAATTTTATGGTCCATTTTTGAATATTGTCCAAAAGTGGACTCATAAAAGAGAATTTAAATTTGGCAAGCTACATAAATCTTCCCAAAAGTGCTGTCAAATTAATCCTGAGAAACCTTTCCTTATAAATGACACTTTATTCTTTTAACTGAAAAGCATAAAGTCCTCTAGAAACATATTTTGCTAAAAACAACAGGGCTGTTGATATGCACCAAAACTTACTTGATGAAGCAAACTGAATTACATTCTTATGGGACCTATTAAGTACAACCTTTATTATAAAACAACAACAAAATGGAAATTTAAATCAATCATCTTGATTTGGTTTCTTATATAAGAAGCCTTAAAATATTTGAAGTCTAATAGTTGTTTCTTTTTTTTGTTTGTTTAACTAAAAATAATTTTAGACTATAAAGGTCTTTTAGCTATTAAACAATTTGTAGTTTTTTGAGTTCTAAATCCCCTTGGCTATATCATACATGCCTGTGTTTTAAAGTTTTATTCTGAAATTCCCTCTTTCATTAATACAATATCATTTTAAATTGAGGTCAGTGTGTGCTCTAATAGAAAAAGAATTCACTAAAATTATCTACAAATTACTTTGTCATAATACCAAGAATGGTATTACAATCTCTTATAAAAGTTATCTTCATTTTTATATTAGTTTTAGCAAGCCACTCCAGTACTCTTGCCTAGAAAATCGCATGGACAGAGGAGCCTCGTAGGCTGCAGTCCATGGGGTTGCTACTAGTCGGACACGACTGAGTGACTTCACTTTCACTTTTTACTTTCACACATTGGAGAAGGAAATGGCAACCCACTCCAGCGTTCTTGCCTGGAGAATCCCAGGGACCGCGGAGCCTGGTTGGCTGCCGTCTATGGGGTCGCACAGAGTCGGACACGACTGAAGCGACCTAGCAGCAGCAGAAGCAGCAGCAGCTGGGGAATATTTCATCTTATTTTGTATCTATTTTTTTACTTACTGTTGATACATAGGTTGAGTGGTTCTTGATTAACTTTAGAGTTTTTGAAACTGATTATCTTCCTTGGTGTGATTTAGTGCTTAAAGTGCAGTTGTGCTAAAACTATATAAGGGTGAGGGAAAACCACCTGGAGTTAACTCTTTTCTCACCACCTGAATTGCCTTCTATCATTCCCATAACATTCCTGTCCTTACATCAGATCTCCCTTCCTTGACATATGGCCCAAAATTCATAACTGTTTTTTCAATTATTTGTTGAAACTTCTATTTGGTTTGCACAGGATAAACTGGAGGATCTTACTATCTTTCTGAAACACATTTCTAATGTTCTTTATCCATTCTATAAACAAAACAATATGACTTTCAAACCATTTTCCATGAATTCTCTAGAACAATAATTTCTGAAAACCATTTAAAGACCACTTCATCACAAGCATTGTGTGGCTTTATTAAAAAAAAAGAGACTTGCCAACTTAGGACAGTTTAAACATTTGGCTACTCTGGAATGGTATAATTTGATGCCCTCCATAATGACATTCTTTAAAAATATATCCAATACTTATTTGAAAAGAATACAGTAATGCATAGAAGAAAAGAGTGAAGGAGGGTTCTGGATAAAGAAGCAGGCAACACATTCTCCTCTACTGCCTTTGGTAATTCAACCCTGGTCCCAAAGCTGCAGCCCCACTCGGTCCTTCCCAGTCTTGGATCAACTTCCTCAGAGGGCAGTTTAGTAGCTGCCACTGTTCAAACATTACTTCTGGGTATGCCGTGATCTACGTTTCCTAGTAATATAATGCTATTTTTGAAAAAAGAGCCAACATGTACATATTTTCTTTATATTTTCAGTGTATTTTACGTTTATTGATTTTTTTTGTTAAAAATGTTTGGAGATAATTACAGATTCACAGGCAATTAATGAAGGAAGGTCCTGAATATCCTTCATTCTCACCATAGCAGTTTGCTTAACTAAATAAACTAACACAACCAGAAAATTGACATTGATATTATCCATCAAACTTATAGTACAGATCTCACTAGTTTGTGTGTCTGTGTGCTTGTTTATTTCTAAGAAACTTTTAGTTTTATCACATGTGTAGACTTCAGTGACCATGACCACAGTTAAGATACAGAACAATCTCATTATAAGGATTCCCTGCACTACATTTTTATGGCTACAGCTACTCCCCTTCTTCTAATCTCTTTAAGTCATAACAACTGATAATCTAGTCTCCATCTCTATAATTTTCATTTCAAAAATGCTAAATAAATGGAATCATAGAGTATGCAAATTGGCTGCTTTCCATGCAGCATTCACTTGAGATAAATCCAAATGGCACACATTAATAGATTATTATTCTTATTTCTAAATAGTATTCCACAGTACTAGTATACCACAGTTTGTTTAACCACTCTTGTGTTTAAGAGTATTTGTTTCCAGTGTTGGACTATCATGAAGAAAACTGCTTTGAACATTGTCCCTAATCATTTCTTAATTTGTCTGTTCAGTTCAGTTCAGTTCAGTTGCTCAGTCGTGTCCGACTCTCCGCGACCCCATGAACTACAGCACGCCAGGCCTCCCTGTCCATCACCGACTCCCGGAGTACACTCAAACTCATGTCCACAGAGTCGGTGATGCCATCCAGCCATCTCATTCTCTGTCGTCCCCTTCTCCTCCCGCCCCCAACCTTTCCCAGCATCAGAGTCTTTTCCAGTGAGTCAACTCGTCGAATGAGGTGGCCAAAGTATTGCAGTTTCAGCCCCAGCATCAGTCCCTCCGATGAACATCCAGGATTGATATCCTTTAGAATGGACTGGTTGGATCTCCTTGCAGTATAAGGGACTCTCAAGAGTCTTCTCCAACACCACAGTTCAAAAACATCGATTCTTCGGCGATCAGCTTTCTTCCCAGTCCAACTCTCACATCCATACATGACCACGGGAAAAACCATAGCCTTGACTAGACGGACCTTGGTTGGCAAAGTAATGTCTCTGCTTTTTAATATACTATCAAGGTTGGTCATAACTTTCCTTCCAAGGAGTAAGTGTCTTTTAATTTCATGGCTGCAATCAGCATCTGCAGTGATTTTGGAGCCCAAAAAAATAAAGTCTGACACTGTTTCCACTGTTCTTCCATCTATTTCCCATGAAGTGATGGGACCAGATGCCATGATCTTTGCTTTCTGAATGTTGAGCTTCAAGCCAATTTGTCTGTAATTGTTATTTAACCCATCCAATGATTTATTTTAAATTTCCAATGATTGTTTATTGTTTGTAGTTCTTTTTTTTCCCCCAAACTGCTTCATTTCATAGTATCTTATTTCCAACTCATTTTTATAATTTCCTCTTATTTGTCTAAAGATTTAGTCATGATTATTTTTATTCTTATTCTGATGATTAGAGTACCTGATGGACTCTAGACTTTATTGTTTTGTTTTTAATCCTCCCTGATTATAGAAATACTAAGAGAAATATTTCCAAACTGGAAGGATAGAACTAGTATAAAATGCAGTTTTGGACATCAAAAGTGAAAATTACATGGCCAGTACTACCTCATAACTTGAAATTGTTTGTATAACTGGAGAAATATTCAACGTGTGTCACTTTTATTGTCTCTTTTCCTTGAGTATCTGTGGACCTAACTAGTGGGTAAAGCAATTGACTTTCTACAGGTTTTTATGTGTAAACACTTATGACTGCTACAAAATGACAATGGCTTATATTTGATTATTGGGCCATATTCTAGAAATTGTTTTCAGTTGACAACAATTGCTATTGTCTTCTTTATTTCTCAGTTCTACCAAACATTAAATGGATAAGTGGGGAAGTGAGTTATCTCTGGGTAAAAAACGTCCTACAAAAACAGATCTAATGTTACATTTTCTTTCAGCTATGTGTTTTTCTATATTGAATTTCAGTTTTATATTTAGAAACATTCATATTTAACTAATTCACTGCTTCCATTCTACACTCAATTTAAAAATGATGATGAAAGGCACAAGCTTAAAATACATTTTTCACTCTTATTCAAATTACTTTCATCAGGCTTTACCTGCACAACCACCCATCCAAGCTTGCAAATAAACGCACGCACACACACACACACGGAATATAAGGGGGATACAAAATTCTGTGTATTCATTTACTGCAAGAGAACATAGGCTAAAAGATCCACATTGTCCAAATTATCCCTGAATATTTCTACTTTTGTTTAAGCCTTCTGATAAGGTATAATAGTTTATGTACTAAGATGGATATATTGTCAAATTTTTTTCTCAGTGATCATAAGAAGAAATTACTTTCCCCTCTAATCTGTTCACTGTCCCTCTCACAGCACTGACATTCTCATAATTTTAGAAACTTCAATCAGATCACTGATATCTGACTGTGAACTAGCACTGTGTGTGTGCATTAGTCACTTGGTTGTGTCCAACTCTGAGACCCCATAGGCGGTGGCCCACCAGGCTCTTCTGTCCATGAAATTCCCCAGGCAAAATGCTTGAGTGGGTAGTCAGTTCCTTCTCCAAGGGATCTTCCTGACCAAGGGATCAAACCAGGGTTTCCTGCATTGCTGACAGATTCTTTACCATCTAAGCTGTTGGGCATTAATTTACCTGAGATTTAGCAAGCTTTTGTATATTGTCTAATATATAGCATGGTTAATATATTTATAGACAGATATATTCTTGAAAAGTTGAGAGAAAACTGATTGAAAGCAATTTATAAGCTAAATGTGCTATTAGACCTCACTACATAAAATTCATTAGTTTTTTACTAGCATGAGGTGAAAAATAATCCCTTATGTTTTATTTTTTTGAGACTCTTGGTCTAGATGGGGTAAAAAGAATAATAGATTAAATTCCTTGGTCTTTTAGCTAAAAATGGCCTTTGGGATCTTTGCTGGTTGTGGAAATTTAATGAAAGTGATAAATTCTCTTCCCAGGACAATCTAGATACTCATGGAATTTTCCATTTAATTTCAGGAGATCCATAGGCCACTTGAAGCCTATCCATAGATTCCAGGTTATGATTTCCTAGATTAATAAAAAAACATAATGAGGTGGGTAAACAATATTACTAAAGTCATACTATGTCATTACTCATCATTACTATAAGAAATAAGGAAAACCTTAATTTTATATTCCATGATATAAATATATATATTATATTTGAAGGTCTGCTGCTACTGCTAAGTCACTTCAGTTGTGTCCGACTCTGTGTGACCCCATAGACGGAAGCCCACCGGGCTCCCCCTTCCCTGGGATTCTCCAGGCAAGAACACTGGAGTGGGTTGCCATTTCCTTCTCCAATTTGAAGGTCTACTTTATATATATTTTTGACACAAAATGCAGAAATGCATCTTGCTATTTGAATTTCAGATTTTTAGTGATGTAAAATGAATATCTTATATTATTAGAAATAAAACTTGGAGAATGATTATAGCTTAGACGTTCATCAGTGCTAAGCAATACTTTTTATCTGTGCTGTGCTGTGCTGTGCTTAGTTGCTCAGTTGTGTCTGACTCTTTGCAACCCATGGACTGTAACCCACCAGGCTATAGTTTTTTCAACATTCTGTTACAGTGCAGGAACTCAGTTTCCATTGTTTTATTTTTCTTAGGACTAAAAGGCTTTAGAAGTAAAAACTTATATTTTCACATAATAACTGCTATACATTTTTATACTGGTTTTTACTTTTATAAAAAATACACACTATGATCATTATTAATTACTTAGTATGAGTGGTCAAGATTATTAATATTCTTTGACTATATCTGCAAAACTTATTCTTCCCTCTGCATACCAGGAGTTTACTGCAATGTTGATGACTCATCTATAAAGAATCCGCCTGTCAATTCAGGAGACAGGGGTTTGATCTCTGGGTTAGAAAGACGCCTGGGTCAGGAAGAATCCCCGGAGGAGAGCCTGGCAACCCACTCCAGTATTCTTGCCTGGAGAATCCCATGGACAGAGTGTAGTCTGCAGTGCAGTGGCAGGCTGAAGTCCATAGGGTCACAAAGAGTTGGACACAAGGGAAGTGTCTTAGCACACCTATTGCAATGCTAATAATAATCATTTAACATGCAAACAAAGTCAGTTAGATGCAAACATAGGCTATCCTTGGAAGTGGCTTAGCAGAAAGTGGTCTCACTACAAAAAACGGTGAATAATTCCTCTCACAGATAACTCTCAGACAGATGTCCAAGAAAACAAAATACTCTTAATGGAAATATTGAACCTAAATAAACTTTATTTAATTTAACATTTTGTAGCCTTGGAGTTTAATTAATTTTCAATAAGGGTTGTGTGTAATAAATACCTAGGTTTATTTGAATAAAGAAATTTCAGCTAGACTTCTAATACTTACCTGGAATAAATTTTTTCAATATTTTCTGAGTGAGAATGGGTGACTCCATACTACCTTTGCTCTAGAGGAAAATGCGGGATATGTATGAGATCGAGTGAGATTATATTTTTGATGTGGATTTAGTATGGGTAATAATACAAACCATGTGTACCGTCTCACTTACTAACAATTTATCTGATTATGCAAAAACTGATGAAAAGTACAATAAAAATGGTCAATAAATATTTTAGTACGTAAGGTGTGAAAAAATAAAAATTTTAACATGCCATTGAGACAGAGGGAAAAAGAGAACTATGAAGCTATAAAATATAATTCTTCAGCTCACTAAATATTATTAATAATAAAAATGCATATGTGAATTTCACAGCTTAGTAGAGGAGATAACTCATATGCACAAATTGCTATAAAACTCATTAGGGAAAATAGTTATTGTTATAGAGTTTAGAAAAGAGGGCTATATTTGGAACATCAAAAAAATGACATGAGTTTTGTACTTTTGAGCCAGTCTTTGAAGGATGGAGGGCTTCCCTTGTGGTTCAGCTGGTAAAGAATCTGCCTGCAATGTGGGAGACCTGGGTTCAATCCCTGGGTTGGGAAGATCCCCTGGAGAAGGGAAAGGCCACCCATTCCAGTATTCTGGCCTGGAGAATTTCATGGACTGTATAGTCCATGGGGTCGCAAAGACACCTTGAAGGATGGATAAGACTTGGGCAAAAAGCAATGAAAACAGGATGTGGAAGGAATGTTGTGAACCAAGGAACAGAGGTAAAAATCTTAGGATATTTCTGTGGACTAGTTGGTCAGCAGCAATGGTGAGAGATTAAAGCTAAACAGGCCGAGGTCACCACACAGTATGGAACTTCTCAGGTGCTTAGCTAAAAGGAATGGTTTTCATTCTTTAGACAGTGAGTGAAGAGCAGATGAATGATTTTAAATAAAGTGAGGCATGTTTCGAGCTGGCCTCACAGCTATACAGCAGAGATCAGTAGCAAAGTGGTGGGATTTTCAATAAGCATATATCCAAGCACATTCTCAATCATTTATAAAAACAAAAGCACAGGTCTGAAAATCAGCAACAAATAGAAACATGATACCTGTACAAATCATTTTTTATTCTAAGATGATAGTGGCAAATGTATTAACAATTGAGGTTATATATTATACAGAGTGAAGTAAATCAGAAGAAAAACACCAATTCAGTATACTAATGCATATATATGGAATTTAGAAAAATGGTAACGATGACCCTATATGCGAGACAGCAAAAGAGACACAGATGTAAAGAACAGTCTTTTGGACTCTGTGGGAGAAGGCAAGGGTGGGATGATCAGAGAGAATAGCATTGAAACATGTATATTATCATATGTGAAACATATCACCAGCCCAGGTTCAATGCATGAGACAGGGTGCTCAGGGCTGGTGCACTGGGATGACCCTGAGGGATGGGATGGGGAGGGAGGTGGGAGGAGGGTTCAGGATGGGGGACACATGTACACCCATGGCTGATTCATGTCAGTGTATGGCAAAAACCACTACAATATTGTAAAGTAATTAGCCTCCAATTAAAACAAATTAATTTAAAAAATTGAGGTTATAGAAAACATCATCAGTATATTTTTTTTCCATAAAAGATTAAAAAAGGAAACATGCTGCTCAAACACGAAAAGTATTAGCAGAAACTGAGAACTTCTGGTAAGTACTAGGTTTAAAAGCACAAACATTTAGTAGGAGGTATGTGGTATAAGTTTCTAGAAGACATGTAGTTAGTAAAACAAACAAAATCAGTTTTGTTTACTACTTGTCTGGCATAAATCAGTCTTAGGCATGGGTGAAGAGCTGTTCTCAAAAATCGAGACTCTAAATATATAAGAATTCGTACCAGAGTTACCAGAAAATTATACATATTTATGCAAGTCAGATAGCTTTGGTTTTATGATTCTAAAATGTTGAAACTCTTACCTCGCACAACAAGGTCAGCAGAGGCTGAAGAATTGTCTACAATTGTCTGAGCAGTGCACGTGTACCTCCCAGCGTGTTTCAGCTGGGCATTTCGGATGAGCAGCTCCCCATTGGAATCCAACTGTCGGCAAAAACAGCAGTCATTCAAATCAGTAACTTTTTCACCAATATGTGGTATTTAGGATATGAGAGGTACATTTTCCCCTAACAAAATGAAACCATTTTCATTAAAAGGCATCTGTTTTGGATGTGCTGACTGTGTTCTTATGTTACTTAAACTCTGGGCTTCAGTATCTGAAGCGAAAAATAGAGTGCATTACTTAAGGTCCATTTTAGCTCTAATGTCGTTAGCATCCCATTATTCTTATAATCAGAGGTCCTTTTGAGAAAACCCACAGGATGAAACTTGATATTGATGTTGAATATCAATAAGGATACATACATGCTCTTTGGCTATGAAGAATTATTAATTTCAAGATGTGTCACAGTTCATTTTACAATGATAATGAAAGTGTGTAGAAAATGTTAAAATGGGCAATTCTACTAACATGTTCCATTTGGGCCAAAATATAAGCTCCATGTGGGGAAGGCTTTTGGTCTCGTTCACTGCTCTACGCCCAGTGCTTAGAATAGTGTTTAACATATATTTTTTGAAAGAGGCTTAAAAAAATTTTGCTTGTGAATGACAAGGTACCATTTCAATGCAATTTCTAAAAGTAGCTAATATTTATCAAAAGTCTCCTCTGTACAGTTTTTCTCATTCCATTCTCTTCTGTGGACAGTTCTATGAGATGAGTCCTAATTTGTACATTTTATTAAAGATAAAAGTGAAACAAACTATAGTTACTTTGTTTGTTTGGTAGGAGAGCATAACAGTCCATGCTTATTATCTCCAAATATCCTCTTAAGAGAAAAATATAGAAAATTCAATTTTTAAACAGACATTTGGTTTTCCCATGAATCAAAAATATCGATTTACTATTGTGATCATAGATATCCAGATAGATAAAAGGATGAAAAATTAATGGTTAAGTCAATTTTTCATGAAGGCATTGTTTCTTTTATATGACATACTTGGTAATTTTAAATTTTGATTATTTAATGGCTGTATGTAAAATGAATGCTCTGCTTCACCATTGGTTCTGCCAGTGGGCCCTTTACATATTAAATTTCCTGCTGGTCTTAGAAAGTACTTGGGTTGCAATCCTTGCTTGATTAATAAGATTAATTAAGAATTTAGGTATAATCTGAACAGATTGATTCAGTTAATTGTAACAGAATACTACTATCTCCATATAAATATCTGGTCAGTGGCCACACACCTTATTCCTTCCTGTTAGCCAGTTTTAGTAAAAACACAGCTAGAGATAATACAATTTCATGTTAGTTGTAGATCTTCCTGCCCCTGGAGGTCTAAATTGGGTAAAAATCCAGATTTCAAGATTTCTGTGCATTCCTAAGGTAGGGGGTTTCTTTCCCTCTGTTCTCTTGTCCATCTATTTTTTGCCATACTAAGGAGCCTCGGCCCAGCCCTTTCTCTATTTTGCCTTGAAATCTACTAACACAAAGTGTCCCCTAGGAAAGCAGGTTTACAGGAGAGTTGAAATTCAGGGAATTGGTTGTATCCCACAAAGTAGAACAATTATCATCCAATACATATTTCTATTCTTAAAAGTCCTATAGGTCATACTTTTATTAAGGATTTCTCAGTGGCCTTTACTTCTCCCAGTTCCCTGCCATCTTGTTGGTGTTTGTTCCCAGTCCCATATCTTACCTCTCACTGCACTTTCTTGTTTCCTCTAGAAACAATTATGTTAAGCTGTTAATTCTTGTATGATTGCCTGCATCCTGACCATACCTAATTGTCAAAACCTGACTTTCTGTTTTTAGCTTTTGCCATTTATTTACCTCTTACTCCTCGATCCATTTCAAGCTGGTTCCTGCTTCTTAAACTTATTTTGCATAATTTCTGATAGCATTTGACCTTCCGTCCCCCAAAACTCAACTTTTCTTGTCATCTGTGACAGCACATTTTCCAGAAACTTTGAGAAAACTCTCAACCCTTTCTCTTCTTCAGTTTCAATTCCATCATATGAATTATTGAATTTATCCCTTTCTCTTCATCACCATTCTTCTGCCTTTGTCCAAGCTACTAATATCTGTCACTGAACTGCTATACCCTATTTGGTCATGACCTCCACCATGGTCCCATCAATTCTCTTCTCCACTTGGCACCGATGGTGACCTTTTAAAAATGCAAATATGATCAAATCATCCCTTTCTACAAAAACAAACAAAAACCTTTAAAAATATTCCCCTTCTTGGAATAAAAGCTGTAAATTGTGTGATGGTCAACCTGGATCCATTCTCTATATTCTGTCCAATATTCCAGCTCTCCAAGTGCCACCATTTCACTTACACTCTGCTTTCCAGAACATTCCCTTTTTAGGGCTTAATATATCTTGTTATCTCTTATTACTTCTTCTCCAAAGTGTTTCCTCTCCTGGATTTGGTCCCCTTATATCCTACCCTCTCCCCACCTTCACCAAAATAACATTTACCCTCCCCCACCAGAATCAGTTCAAGTCATTTCTCTAAGGGAGTCTTTCCACTTTCTGTTGTTATGTTTTGCCATAGCACAATTTACTTAATGTGAAATTATATATCTCATTTCAGTAAAATATTTATACAATTATATGATTAAAGTTGGTTTCCCTGAAGGAAAAACCTTTCCTATTTTATTCAGCTTTGTATCCCTGTGTTTCTCACGTACAGCTGTATGTCCTATATCTCTAGGACCAGCACAGCAGTGCCAGGAACATAAGACCAAAAGTACATCATCTCAATGAACAAGTCAACATGCTTATTAAGACTTCTGACATCAGATCTTGAGATAATATGTACTTACTTTTTAGCTACAAGCAGAGTTAGGATAGCAAATTCATACAGTCCATCACAATTGCAGCATTTTGTAAACACATGATGAGACTTATTTTGGTGTCAGGATGAAGTTCACATTCTTGCTACTTCCTTTCCCACTTCCTGCACCCCAGTAACTTACACTTTACTATGTGTTCCCTTTTCTGCAGACCTTTGTTTACATATCGTTTCCATTGCCTGGATTCTCTCATTTCCCACTTCTATCACTTGGTTAGCTTCAAGTTGTTAGCTGCTCCTTTCTCCTCTGGAATCCAAAGTCCCAGTTAGGGAGTTGTCCCTTGTATATTTTCATTGTAACTATTCCTTTCTGCTCTAATTGTTTAGCTTTTAATTTCTTCTATTAGATTGTAATTCTTTGAGAAAGAATTTAGGACATTTATTACTATATACAAATTACATATTGTGATATTTGACATACAAGAGGAATTCAGCAAATAAATATTGCATAAATGAATTAAAAGAATTATCTACAATGTTTTTAATAAATTCTTTTAGTAATTTCATGTGACTTTTCAGGTAAGATAATGATCATATTATAAGATAAATTAGCTGAATTAAGAACAACTGTTGCTGTCCATATATATGAGACCAACTGTCAATTAATATTATATTTCAAATTATTTGTAAACTAATTTCATGAGTAAATATAAACATTTTAGGAATGATATGTAAATTTATAGAGAAAAGAATGCAGTTGACATATAAGAAAATGGACACCTCTAAGTTTTACAACCACCTGTATCTGTGGTAGGGGCTTCCCTGGTGGCACACTGGCAAAGAATTTGCCTGTATTGCAGGAGACGTGGGTTCAATTCCTGAGTGTGGAAGATCCCCTGGAGAAGGAAATGGCAACCTATTCCATTATTCTTGCCTGGAAAATCTGGTGGACAGAGGAGGCTGGCAGGCTGTAGTACATGGGGTCTAAAGAGTCAGACACAACTTAACAATTAGACAGCAATGACAATATCTGTTGTAAAGAATTACGCCTACCAAAAAAAAAAAATAAGCCTTTACAGATTCAAAATTTGTAATGCAAATCACAAATTTACAAAGAGAGGTTTGCCTTTCTCTCAGCTTCTGGAAGGTAATCTCTAGTATCTTTCTTTGCCTGGTTACCTTGGGTCATACTAAACAGTTCTAATCATGTGATTTAGGGTGGCCATTAGCTGTAACTGTTTAGTTTTAGAGTAGGGGCTGGTCATGCCCAAAAGATGAATATTGTGACTTCTAGTAGCGGCTTTGCTGCTGCTGCTGCTGCTAAGTCGCTTCAGTCATGTCCGACTCTGTGCAACCCTATAGACAGCAGCCCATCAGGCTATCCCGTCCCTGGGATTCTCCAGGCAAGATCACTGGAGTGGGTTGCCATTTCCTTCTCCAATGCTTGAAAGTGAAAAGTGAAAGTGAGGTCGCTCAGTGGTGTCCGACTCTTAGCAACCCCACAGACTGCAGCCTACCAGGCTCCTCTGTCCATGGGATTTTCCAGGCAAGATGGAATGGGTTTCCATTTCCTTCTCCAAGTAAAAGCTTTGAGTCATGTATTAACCATCAACCTAGAGACTGAGATTAACTATTATATTTGGGCAATCGATCAATGCCGATATGATTAAGCCCCAACTAAGTCTCTGGACATCAAAGCTCAAGAAAGACTCCATGGCTGGCAATACTCTGCATACTGCCACACACCAAAGCGATACTGTACAGTAACGCATCTTGACTCCATGGGGAGAGAACAATGGAAGCTCTATATTTGGTACGTCTCCTGGACTTTCCTGGTAGCTCAGACGGTAAAGGGTCTACCTACAATAAGGGAGACCCGGGTTTGATCCTTGGGTCGGAAAGATCCCCTCGAGAAGAAAATGGCAACCCACTCCAGTATTCTTGCCTGGAAAAATCCCATGGACTGAGGAGTCTGGTAGTCTACAGTCCATGGGGTCGCAAAGAGTCGGACACGACTAAGCAACTTCACTCCACTCCTCCTCTGGACTCTACTCCATGCACTTCTTCCCTTGGCTGATTTTAATCTGCATGTTATTCCATGGGATGGCAAAGAGTCGGACACAGCTTAGTGACTAAACAGTAGCAGCAGCATTCAGCTAATAAATTGTAATCATGAGCATAATAGCTTTCAGGGAATTCTAGAAAATCAAAGCTGAGTGTGGTTTTGGCAACCTTTGGAACTTGTAGTTGGTTTCAGAACTGAAGATGGTCTTGGGTACTTGCCTAACTTTGTAGTTGGCCAATTCCTCATAACCAACTCCTCATATTCCTACTAAGTAGGATTCATCTAAGAGAGAAAGTAAATAAATATTATTTTATTATTTATAACTCTTTTAAAAAATAATTGAAGTAAGTACAGAGTAAAATTGTGTATATGGGAAAGATAATAATAGAAGATTTTTTCTTGAGCCTTCATAGAGGCTAACTGACACATATTTTTCAAGAAAATTCTAGCAAGAAAAAATAATGTAACTATAGTAAAATAAAAATAATCAATCACTATGTATTTCTAAAGTAGACTGATGTACTTTTATATCCTTAATAGACTGAATTTTGACACTAAATATTCAGTAATGAAAAGATATTAAATAAAACAGTTTAACACTATTATGACACAAGATAATAGCTATATTTGAGAAAATAATGTTTGCATGAAGTGAAAAGCACTTAGCTCTATTATATGCTTTTATTATGTGAACTCACTACTTTGGTTGCTTCATGTATCTAATGAAAGATAATCCTGTTGTTAAACTCTGGTTATTTCAATGAGCTATGTGATTAGATTGGAATAAAAAAAAAACACTTCAGAAATTAATTGTTTTAAAAATTCAACCTTATAATAAAAAAATGAGGTCAAAAATAATTTTAAAAAATTGTAGAATTATAACTACCCTTTGTAAAATACTTGAATGCTATATACCTAATAATCTTCTTTTAATGAAATTGCTATAATTTCCTCCCCAAATCTCAGTTGGAAGCATATTGCTTCTTTATATTCACTTACTTAATTCTGACAGGAATAATGTGGTCATATTTTTTTATACTTTTCACACGCAATGAAAAACACAAATTATTTTATGTCTTAAAATATCATATTAAAGTTATACTTACTGAATCTTCAGAATTAACACCTTAAAAACTTTTAATTAAACTAGTCTAAAAGTTTAATACTAAACTCATTTTAAATGTCAGCCCTGTTTTAAACATTAGGACTTAGGTAGCTAATGATAGGTCTACTCACATAAAGCAATAATAAGGTACTTTAACATTTATTCTCATTTGGTCTATTTTTGGTGAAGGTGTGGCATTGAAACACCTCAAAAGGAAAGCAAAGAAAAAATATACTATATCACTTCCAATAGAGTTGTATATGTTCAAAAGCTTTGCTGAAGTTTTTATAAATGGTGCTGGCACTTTCCATACCTCAGGAGAAGTGGAGGTTCTCAGTGGTTGACAGAACGCTTACAAAGCAAGCAAAGATCATGGATCTCAGCACATTCTAGCCGCAAATTAGATACAAATGCTCTCTATATTTTCACTACAAACCACTGCTTGGCTGAATTACAAAATGCTTCCCTTCATATGAGGAGGGTTGAATCACATACTGGAAATTGTGATAGCACAGCTCAGGGATGTTCCAAAGTGTATCTGTGGTTTACCACTGAGAAATTTTCCAAGTTTAAGTCAAAAGACTTCCAAAATATAAATGCCCATTCCTTCCTTCCCCCTCTCCCATGAACTAACTTCAAAAAATCATTCCTGTAGTATAAATGAATCTGAATTACTAAGCTGTATTAACAAATTCAATTAACCATAATACAAGGTCGGAATAAAGCTTAGAACTCACAATGTCTCTATAGAAACATCTCTTTTGATCCATTGAAGTTCAGAATGAAGAGACAAATATAGAAGTTTGGACAAAAGCATAGCCTTTAAAGAGAATATTTTAGAAATCTATAAGGAAAATTAATAAATATGTATGAAACATGCTATATATATGAAAAATATTTTTCTTTTTTACTTTTGACTTGTTGGGTTAAAGAAGGGATAACTCTAGCAAATTCATCAGATGCAACTGCAAACTTTAACATCACCATCATCAACCCAACAACAAATATTCAGTAAGGGTTTTATAGGTGCCAGAGGCTAATACAAATACTTTGCATGTGCAAATTCATTCACAACCACCACTGTGGGAGAGAGGTACTATTCTTTATTTTAGAGATGAGGACACAACAGTACTGTTATTACAACTGCTACTACTGTTGCTGTTAATAGGATATTACTTCTGCTGCTACTAATACCACTATTAAGAATGCTAGTACAACTTCTGCTATTGTTACTGCCATTGCTGTTGCCACTGTGAACTATTAATATTTGATCTAACTTATTAAAGGCTCTTTAGATGCTTGGCTTAGTGGTAAAGAATCTGCCTGCCAATGCGGGAGATGCAGGAAACTCAGGTTCATTCCCCAGGCCAGGAAGTTCCCCTGGAGGAGGAAATGACAACCCACTCCAGTATCCTTGCCTGGAGAATGCCATGGACAGAGCAGCCCAGTGGTCTACAGTCTATAGAGTCACAAAGAGTCAGACATGACTGAGCACACACACACATACTAGGCTAGATGCTTGGCAATGTACTAGCTACTTTAAATATATTTTCTTATTTTTTGTATAATGTTTAGGAAGATATAGTTAATCTATTTTATGGATGAGGAATTTGAGATTTTAATTTAAGCTCCTGGTAGAAGGCTTCCCAGGTGGCTCAGTGGTAAAGAATCCGCCTGCTGAGCAGAAGACCCCAGGTTCATTCCCTGGGTTGGGAAGATCCCCTGAAGAAGGAAATGGCAACCTATTCTGGTATTCTTGCCTGGGAAATCCCATGTACAGAGAATGTAGCCCTCGTGGGCTACAGTCCATGGAGTCACAAAAGAGTCGGACACAACTTAATGACCAGACAACAACAACAAAGAAGGCTCGATAGTTAACCTATTTGCACCAAGTTAAACTGCTACCAAAGCAGTACTTCATGGATCAAATATTTGAATTTAGGTTCACAGTTTAGTAGGTAAAAGTGGATATTTTCTCACAACAGGAAAAATACAACATGTTATTATTTTTTTATTTAAATTTTAACCTATTTAAACACTCAAGCATAAGAAAGTAGAATAGTACAATGGCCACCCATATACTAACCAATTAGATTCAACAATTACAAATTTCTTGCCATATTTGCTTTTATCTATGTATCAAGTTATGCATCTATCTAGTGTTGAACCCTTAAAAAATAACTATTGATACTATACTTCATTTCTTAAAACATTAAATTGAATCTCCAAAAAAGTAAGGCCATTATCTTAATCACAAAATCATTTTCACACATGGCATAATTAACATATTCAAGTTGGTGTTATTTTAAGTAATGTATCAGCTCTAAATTTGCTTGACTGTTAAAAAAAAAACTTGATAAGATAGGACTTACAAAAGATCTATGAAAATGAGTATTGTCATAGCAAATAGACACACTTAAATATATTAGGGAAATCATTTAGGACAACTACTAAGATATTGCTCAGTACTTATAGGATCAATGGAACATTGACTGTCCCTAAATTTGGCTATTCTGATGGCTGAAGTGTTCAATTTTGATCAACTGGGTCATTTTAAATTAAAATTCACAAGGAAGGAAATGTCTACTAAGCATTACAAATGATGGCCAAAACCATGAAAGCCTTAGGTTTAGCACCCATATTTTAGAGTTGAAAGAAAACATGGAACATTGCTTAATCTGTATGGTTTTTGAATTGATTTCCATTAGCCTTAGGGTTCCAAAACCTTCATGGATTGCTTGGTAGAAAGAAGGGATCAGAACAAGATGTGTTTTGGGATAAGAAGATGTGAGAGACCCTACATTTAGGTCTTTGGGCTCCTACAAATGTGAAATCCTCACAAACAGATGCTCAGAAATTATGCATACAATTTCTTCAGTCAGAGAAATTTTAACTTCACCTTGGACACTAATTTGAGTTCTAATTTAAATTTAACTTTTCTTTGGGAAAAGAATTCTGCTGCTAAAAGCCTTATGTTGCTGTTTTTCAAAATTTCTGCTGTGGCCCAACTTCCTCATATGACAGATGAGAAGCCTGAGGCTCAGAGTGACTGCTTTGTTGAAGGTCATATAATTTGTCAAGGGCAAAAACAGAAAAGAATTCTAGATCTTTAGATAATGTTCTGTTTTTAAAATCTAGATTTTTAAAAAAGTTCTATTTTGGGGGAATATGATAGCTAATGACAAAATAGTATATGTCTAGTGTGATATAATAAATAAAACATCAAAATCAACAACATGAAATTATAAAATAAAATTCCTAAGACACCGAAAGTTTATGCTTATTTTCCCTTTTATTTTATATATTTCTGTATACACACTATATTTTGCAAGCATAAAGAACCAGAATAATTACTCTAGTGATTGTTAAGGAGTTTTACATAAAACAAATGAGACTTTAATATTGAATGAATTTTTGGAAATTTTCCCAAGCCAATGCATTTCTGAAGAATAAAGACTTGCAGCCATATATGCTTAATTCTATTTATTACTTTGCCAACAAAGGTCCATCTAGTCAAAGCTATGGTTTTTCCAGTAGTTATGTATGGATATGAGAAAGCTGAGCACCAAAGAATTGATGCTTTTGAACTGCAGTGTTAGAGAAGACTCTTGAGAGTCTCTTGGACTGCAAGGAGATCAAACCAGTCCATCCTAAAGGAGATCAGTCCTGAATATTCATTGGAAGGACTGATGCAGAAGCTGAAGCGCCAATACTTTGGCCCACCTGATGCGAAGAAATGACTCATTAGAAAAGTCCCTGATGCTGGGAAACATTGAAGGCAGGAGGAGAAGGGGACAACAGAGGATGAGATGGTTGGATGGCATCACTGACTCAACGGACATGAGATTAAGTTCCGGGAGTTGGTGATGGACAGGGAAGCCAGGCGTGCTGCAGTCCAAGAGGTTGCAAAGAGTTGGGCACGACTGAGCAATGAACTGAACTGAGTATGATCTTCAACAAATGCTTCCTAAAGACTAGACGGTGGAACTCTCTGTTAGAGAATAACTTTAGTTGGCATGATCTCTACCCTGGAAGTGTGATGATACAAAAAGCCAACCTAAGTATAGATACATCTAGTAAGCATAGGAACCTATCTACCTCCATGTTTACTGGGGGGAAATGGCAAAATGTAAAACATGGTATAAGTAGGCTTTATAGGGTAGTGAAATGGAGTTTGAGAAAATTCATACAGGATGAGGTATGATAGAATTCTCTTTTCCAATTAATTAATGTTAGTAGAGAAACAATTTGGGCAGAGGTAACTGACACTTTGAGTTGTTTGTAGGTCATAGAATTATGTCAGGGGAATTTTTACATATTTCTTTCTGCCACCATTCACCAGAATTTCACAGTCTTAAATTCACAAAATACAATCTATTTTGAAAGATGATTTATATCTATCTTTATATATCTTACAATTCTTTGGTCTTCAGCACTGTCATCTGTTCAAAATATGATGACTTCTCCTTGTTTCCAACATACCATGCTTAAGACTTTTCAGTCCTTTTATTGTGCTTTTGTTTTTTTTTAAATCTCCCTTGAGAACAGCATTTCTCAACTTTGACCCGACGGACAGTCTGGTCGAGATAATTTTCTGTTCTGGATTGTCCTCATCATTATGGGACATTTAGCAGAACCCATGCTAGATAGGTGCCAATAATATACCACCTCCCCTCAGTTGTGACAACCAAAAATGTCCCCAGTTCAGTTCAGTTCACTCGCTCAGTCGTGTCCGACTCTCCGCGACCCCATGAATCACAGCACGCCAGGCCTCCCTGTCCATCACCAACTCCCGGAGTACACTCAAACTCATGTCCATCGAGTCGGTGATGCCATCCAGCCATCTCATTCTCTGTCGTCCCCATCTCCTCGCACCCCCAATCCCGCCCAGCATAAGACTCTTTTCCAGTGAGTCAACTCGTTGCATGAGGTGGCCAAAGTACTGGAGTTTCAGCTTCAGCATCAGTCCTTCCAATGAACACCCAGGATTCATCTCCTTTAGAATGGACTGGTTGGATGTCCTTGCAGTCCAAGGGACTCTCAATAGTCTTCTCCAACACCACAGTTCAAAAGCATCAGTTCTTCGGCGATCAGCTTTCTTCACAGTCCAACTCTCACATCCATACATGACCACGGGAAAAACCATAGCCTTGACTAGACAGACCTTGGTTGGCAAAGTAATGTCTCTGCTTTTTAATATACTATCTAGGTTGCTCATAACTTTCCTTCCAAGGAGTAAGCGTCTTTTACTTTCATGGCTGCAATCAGCATCTGCAGTGATTTTGGAGCCCCCCAAAATAAAGTGTGACACTGTTTCCACTGTTTCCCAATCTATTTCCCAAGAAGTGATGGGACCAGATGCCATGATCTTTGTTTTCTGAATGTTGAGCTTCAAGCCAAACTTTTCACTCTCCTCTTTCACCTTCATCAAGAGGCCTTTGAGTTCCTCTTCACTTTCTGCCATAAGGGTGGTGTCATCTGCATATCTGAGGTTATTGGTATTTCTCCCTGCAATCTTTATTCCAGCTGGTGCTTCTTCCAGCCCAGCACTCCTCATGATGTACTCTGCATATAAATTAAATAAGCAGGGTGACAATATACAACCTTGACACACTCCTTTTCCTATTTGGAACCAGTTTGTTGTTCCATGTTCAGTTCTAACTGTTGCTTCCTGACCTGCATACAGGTTTCTCAAGAGGCAGGTCAGGTGGTCTGGGATTCCCATCTCTTTCAGAATGTTCCACAGTTTATTGTGATCCACACAGTCAAAGGCTTTGTCATAGTCAATGAAGCAGAAATAGATGTTTTTCTGGAACTCTCTTGCTTTCTCCATGATCCAGTGGATGTTGGCAATTTGATCTCTGGTGCCTCTGCCTTTTCTAAAACCTGCTTGAACATCTGGAAGATTACGGTTCACATATTGCTGAAACCTGGCTTGGAGAATTTTGAGCATGACTTTACTAGCGTGTGAGATGAGTGCAATTGTGCGGTAGTTTGAGCATTCTTTGGCATTGCCTTTCTTTGGGATTGGAATGAAGACTGACCTTTTCCAGTCCTGTGGCCACTGCTGAGTTTTCCAAATTTGCTGGCATATTGAGTGTAGCACTTTCACAGCATCATCTTTCAGGATTTGAAATATCTCAATTGGAATTCCATCACCTCCACTAGCTTTGTTCGTAGTGATGCTCTCTAAGGCCCACTTGACTTCACATGTTTCCAGGTGAGTGATCACGTCATCGTGATTATCTTCATCGTGAAGATATTTTTTGTACAGTTCTTCTGTGTACTCTTGCCACCTCTTCTTAATATCTTCTGCTTCTGTTAGGTCCATAACATTTCTGTCCTTTATCGAGCCCATCTTTGCATGAAATGTTCCCTTGGAATCTCTAATTTTCTTGAAGAGATGTCTTGTTTTTCCTAGTCTGTTGTTTTCCTCTATTTCTTTGCATTGATCGCTGAGGAAGGCTTTCTTCTCTCCTTGCTATTCTCTGGAACTCTGCATTCAGATGCTTATATCTTTCCTTTTCTCCTTTGCTTTTTGCCTCTCTTCTTTTCACAGCTATTTGTAAGGCCTCCTCAGAGAGCCATTTTGCTTTTTTGCATTTCTTTTCCATGGGGATGGTCTTGGTCCCTGTCTCCTGTACAATGTCACGAACCTCCGTCCAGAGTTCATCAGGCACTCTATCTATCAGATCTAGTCCCTTAAATCTATTTCTTACTTCCATTGTATAATCATAAAGGATTTGATTCATATCTGAATGGTCTCGTAGTTTTCCCTACTTTCTTCAATTTCAGTCTGAATTTGGCAATAAGGAGTTCATGATCTGAGCCACAGTCAGCTCCTGGTCTTGTTTTTGCTAACTGTGTAGAGCTTCTCCATCTTTGGCTGCAAAGAATATAATCAATCTGATTTCGGTGTTGACCATCTGGTGATGTTCATGTGTAGAGTCTTCTCTTGTGTTGTTGGAAGATGGTGTTTGCTATGACCAGCGCATTCTCTTGGCAAAACTTTATTAGCCTTTGCCCTGCTTCATTCCGTGCTCCAAGGCCAAATTTGCCTGTTACTCCAGGTGTTTCTTGACTTCCTACTTTTGCATTCCAGTCCCCTATAATGAAAAGGACATCTTTTTTGGGTGTTAGTTCTAAAAGGTCTTGTAGGTCTTCATAGAACCATTCAACTTCGGCTTCTTCAGCGTTACTGGTTGGGGCGTAGACTTGGATTACTGTAATATTGAATAGTTTGCCTTGGAAACGAACAGAAATCATTCTGTCGTTTTTAAGATTGCATCCGAGTACTGCATTTCGGACTCTTTTGTTGACCATGATGGCTACTCCATTTCTTCTAAGGGATTCCTTCCCACAGTAGTAGATATAATGGTTATCTGAGTTAAATTCACCCATTCCAGTCCATTTTAGTTCACTGATACCTAGAATGTCGACGTTCACTCTTGTCATCTCATGTTTGACCACTTCCAATTTGCCTTGATTCATGGACCTAACCAAATATGACCAAATTTCCCTGGGGAGAAAAATTGTTCCTGGTTTAGAACCATCATTATAGAGCTCACATCATCTCACTGTGCCTGCTTGGTCTTCTGCTCTGTTTCTTCAGGTCTAATTTGATTTATTTGCCTGGATTGTGGCCTAATGCTCTTTTTCCATAGATATCTGTTGCCCGATTACTCTGCACAATGATTACCTTCTTGCTTGACAATGACAGAGAACCAATGAAATTAAAAGAAAAGTAATGACTTCCTTTTTATTATTGTTACTCTCTTTTCACACACCAAGAAGCAAAATATCTGTTCAAATTCATAATACTTTCTAGTATGAGATATATGGGTTTCAAATTTAAACACATTTTTCAGTAGAGGTTAAAACCTTAGGGTAAAAATCTATCTTTTTTGAACATTGTCTATGCAGTCAGAACAAATGCGTGGCCGCATACGTGCAAACACACATATAACCTATCTTGCTAAAGGAGATCATTAAGAACTGCCTGAAACTCTGTAGACTTGATTTACTATGTACAAAAAGTTTGCTAAAAGTGTAGGGAGAATAAAGTAATTTGGATAATTTTGAGTGAACATAAAAATTTCATTAAGACTTCCCTGTTATTACAGTGGATAAGAATCTGCCTGCCAATGCAGGGAACAAGTGTTTGATCCTGGTCTGGAAGATTCCATTGTGCCATGGGGAAAATAAACAGTTACCGAGCAAATGCTCTAGAGCACCCAAGCCACACCTACTGAAGTCTCTACGCCTAAATCCTGTGCTTCACAACTAGAGAAGCCACTGCAGTGAGAAGTGCATGTATCGCAATGAAGAGTAGCCCCACCACCCCACCACCTGAACTAGAGGAAGCTTGCACACATCAAAGACCCAGCACAACCAAAAGTGAATGAAATTTTTACAAAGTTCATTAAACAAGATATAGAATAAGTTAGGAGCAGAACTGCTGTTCAACTGCTGTCTAATAGTGTTGCAAATAATGGGAGGGAGATTATTTAAATATAGACATGAGTACCAGCCAGTGGATTGGAAACTGAAGTGGTGAGGACCACAGGGTCTACAATCAAGCCATCTTGGTTTCAAATCTTCTACCACCAGCAAGTTATATGACTTTGGATAAGCTCCTTGACCTTTCAAATGCTATTTCCTCATCTTGGAAATTGAGACAATCACAATAATATATGCTCCATAGAGAACTGCTATGAAGATCGACTGAGAAATACAAGAAAAACATTAGGCCCAATGCTTGCCAAACAGGCACTCAATAAAATGTTGACTATTTATCACCTCTCCACTGTCCTCAGCAAAAGAAATACCTAGAATCTTTTATCTCAGACTAGGTATTCAGTACAGCAAGCAGTGCAAAATATAAATCATGAAAAATGAGATCTGTAACCAGATAAAACTATCTTTCAAAATCTTCTGGAATTTTCAATGAAGAATGATTGCTCTACAATAAAAAGTATTAGTAATAAACCTGTGGCAGTGGCCACAGGACTGGAAGAGGTCAGTCTTCATTCCAATCCCAAAGAAAGGCAATGCCAAAGAATGCTCAAACTACCGCACAATTGCACTCATCTCACACGCTAGTAAAGTCATGCTCAAAATTCTCCAAGCCAGGCTTCAGCAGTATGTAAACCGTGAACTCCCAGATGTTCAAGCAGGTTTTAGAAAAGGCAGAGACACCAGAGATCAAATTGCCAACATCCGCTGGATCATGAGGAAAGCAAGAGAGTTTCAGAAAAACATCTATTTCTGCTTCATTGACTATGCCAAAGCCTTTGACTGTGTGGATCACAATAAACTGTGGAACATTCTGAAAGAGATGGGAATCCCAGACCACCTGACCTGCCTCTTGAGAAACCTGTATGCAGGTCAGGAAGCAACAGTTAGAACCGGTCATGGAACAACAGACTGGTTCCAAATAGGAAAAGGAGTGCGTCAAGGTTGTATATTGTCACCTTGCTTATTTAACTTATATGCAGAGTACATCATGAGGAACGCTGGGCTGGAAGAAGCACAAGCTGGAATCAAGATTGCTGGGAGAAATATCAATAACCTCAGATATGCAGATGACACTACCCTTATGGCAGAAAGTGAAGAGGAACTCAAAAGCCTCTTGATGAAAGTGAAAGAGGAGAGTGAAAAGGTTGGCTTGAAGCTCAACATTCAGAAAACAAAGATCATGGCATCTGGTCCCATCACTTCATGGGAAATAGATGAAAAAACAGTGGAAACAGTGTCAGACTTTGTTTTTTTGGGCTCCAAAATCACTGCAGATGCTGATTGCAGCCATGAAATTAAAAGATGTTTGCTCCTTGGAAGGAAAGTTATGACCAACCTTGATAGTATATTAAAAAGCAGAGACATTACTTTGCCGACCAAGGTCCGTCTAGTCAAGGCAATGGTTTTTCCCGTGGTCATGTATGGATGTGAGAGTTGGACTGTGAAGAAAGCTGATCGCCGAAGAATCGATGCTTTTGAACTGTGGTGTTGGAGAAGACTCTTGAGAGTCCCTTATACTGCAAGGAGATCCAACCAGTCCATTCTAAAGGAGATCAATCCTGGATGTTCATTGGAGGGACTGATGCTAAAGCTGAAACTCCAATACTTTGGCCACCTCATGAGACGAGTTGACTCACTGGAAAAGACTCTGATGCTGGGAAAGGTTGGGGGCGGGAGGAGAAGGGGACGACGGAGAATGAGATGGCTGGATGGCATCACCGACTCTGTGGACATGAGTTTGAGTGAAGTCCGGGAGTTGGTGATGGACAGGGAGGCCTGGCGTGCTGTGATTCATGGGGTCGCGGAGAGTCGGACACGACTGAGCGACTGAACTGAACTGAACTGAACTGAATAAACCACTTAAAATTTGCCAGATCTTGTGCCGAGCTCTTTATAGGCATTCTCTCATTGAATTCTCACAAAAATACTATGAAGTAACCTATGTTGCAAACCCAATGAAGTAACTAATGAAGTAGGTGAATTATTAATAAAATTTTACCAAGGAGGAAATATGAAACTTAGAGAGGCTTAATCACTGACTCAGAGTCACAGAATAAGAAATGAAAAAAAATTGAGCCTGGAGCTCCAGTTGTGGCAAAGTCTCTGAACAATTTATATGATAGGAATTCATAACAGGTATGTAAAATGTTCTACCTGAATTGTAATTTTAACTTTTATTTTTAATTAGAAAAAGAGCTAAGTTATTTCAGCAGCAATACCAGAATTAGAAGTTAAAGAAACTGAAACTTAGATATTGGCTTTGACAGGGAAAATTGATGAATAGTTGACAGAAAATGACTCAAAGTTGATGTCAAAAGTTCTTGAAAAATAAAAAAATCTGCATATCAGGTATCACCATGGTAGAGGCAAAAAATGATATATTACAAATACATATTTTTTGGTAAAGTGTCTCAGGTCTTTTCTAGAGCAAAAGGGGTTAAAAATTAAATTACTAAGTAAAATGACGCTGCTTTTTTATTTCCTCTAAAGGAGAAGTAGCTATTGGATTGGAAAATAAAAATAAAAATCATTTTATATTTGGACTTGAAAAATTTATGTATTTGACATACAATTTTAACAGAATAAAAGAATGCCATATAAACTAATTATAAGCTTATTGTATCAAAGTTCCAAAGTTATGACATTTACAATTCATACATATGTATAAATATAAGAATACTTAACATCAATGCATAAATTCAAGTTCAAATGAAACATTTACTGACCCTGATTACATAGCCATACAATACTCAGTGAATATTTATTTGACTGCTAAGTCGCTTCAGTTGTGTCGACTCTGTGTGACCCCAGAGACGGCACCCCACCAGACTCCCCCGTCCCTGGGATTCTCCAGGCAAGAACACTGGAGTGGGTTGCCACTTTCTTCTCCAATGCATGAAAGTGAAAAGTGAAAGTGAAGTCGCTCAGTCGTGTCTGACTCTTAGCGACCCCACGGACTGCAGCCTATCAGGCTCCTCCATCCATGGGATTTTCCACCCTAGAGTACTGGAGTGGGGTGCCATTGCCTTCTCTGTTTATTTGACTGGTGACAGGATAAATAACATGACAGGTAAATTATGCAGTTAACTTTTAAGTCTTTTTCTATAATCAGTATTGTTTACTTACAGCTTTAAAATTAATAGCTTCATTTTAAAATTAACTAATTCAAAAGAGTTTTACATAAGCAAGATTATAAATGTAATAGAAATGCTATTTATATTTTTAAATTTTATAGGTCACTATAAATTCTTAAAGGAAATGCACATCTTCAAAAATATAGTTACTGTTCCCCTGATAATTACATGAATATAATTGGAAGAAGTATAAAGAAAACAATTAAATCATACATCTTAGATATAAGAATATATATTTGTTTAGTTTTATGAAACTTCAAGTTCCATGAGTCCATGGTGTGAAATTTGAAACCTTATGTAAGGTTGCCACATAGTGGCCAGATCAAGGATAGCAAGCTAAATCAATAATGCTTTATTATTGAATATAATATATTATTGAAATCAAACTAGAAAATACGAACAGATTCTTAGAATTAAAAGTTTAAATTTTGATGTCTATATTCTTCATGAATTAGTTTGTTATTAATTTTTAGCAATTTAAATGATTTAAATATGATGATGATGATAATTTTGTTAACTGATAACTACCCAGCCTGTTTTGTCCAAATTATTTATATTTGAATTTTAAACTCATAAGGAGCTAGGATTTTAGATCAGTGCCTGTGTTTGTCTTTTTTTTCTGCAAAAAGTGTAAAAGGCTTTCTTTTATTATGTGTAATGTAATATAGGTAAAATTATCTGTCAATAAATTTTTTAGTAATTTCACATGTTCTGATTCCTTGCATAGTTAGTTAGTTACTCCAATGTCTGAGTCATAATCTTGATGATAGCCTTTTAAAAATTAATTTTTGCTGAACCTACAGTTGTCATGTCAGTCAGTCCACAATTTTTTAGTTGGGCTTCTTTGACCTCCAATGGAATATGGACACACTTCAAAATGTTACAGTCTAACAGGTATTTCTGTAAGTGAAGGAAACTGTATAGTTAACTCAAGGCATTTCCAGTGACGTAGGTTTACAGACAAAGCCCCATCAAAACAGATCTCAGTGGTGCCTGCATTTGTCTTATTCAGTGTTTTCTTTCCTCTACTGTGTATCACTCTTTCTGCTGTAGTATGGGATCAATACTATATTTTTAAGTGAACACATGATATTTAATAACTAAAAGTTGGCAGAATTAAATAAAACATAAAAACATGATTTAAAAATCTCCAACATTATATATTGATGTATTTGATAGTGTAACTTGAATAACAGACAAATGCAGGCAGCTGTGATCCTTTCCTCACATTTGCTTTCCCCATACCTGCCATCACTGTTATGTGTTCATTAACTCACTACCCTTATGGCAGAAAGTGAAGAGGAACTCAAAAGCCTCTTGATGAAAGTGAAAGAGGAGAGTGAAAAGGTTGGCTTGAAGCTCAACATTTAGAAAACAAAGATCATGGCATCTGGTCCCATCACTTCATGGGAAATAGATGGAAAAACAGTGGAAACAGTGTCAGACTTTATTTTTTTGGGCTCCAAAATCACTGCAGATGCTGATTGTAGCCATGAAATTAAAAGACGCTTGCTCCTTGGAAGGAAAGTTATGACCAACCTTGATAGTATATTAAAAAGCAGAGACATTACTTTGCCAACCAAGGTCCGTCTAGTCAAGGCTATGGTTTTTCCCGTGGTCATGTATGGATGTGAGAGTTGGACTGTGAAGAAGGCTGATCGCCGAAGAACTGATGCTTTTGAACTGTGGTGTTGGAGAAGACTCTTGAGAGTCCCTTATACTGCAAGGAGATCCAACCAGTCCATTCTAAAGGAGATCAATCCTGGGTGTTCATTGGAGGGACTGATGCTAAAGCTGAAACTGCAATACTTTGGCCACCTCATGCGACGAGTTGACTCACTGGAAAAGACTCTGATGCTGGGAAAGGTTGGGGGCGGGAGGAGAAGGGGACGACAGAGAATGAGATGGCTGGATGGCATCACCGACTCTGTGGACATGAGTTTGAGTGTACTCCGGGAGTTGGTGATGGACAGGGAGGCCTGGCGTGCTGTGATTCATGGGGTCGCGGAGAGTCGGACACAACTGAGCGACTGAACTGAACTGAACTGAACTGAGTTTTAGATTGGAAGAGCCTCTTCTGAGAGTGGTCTATTAGTAACCTCAGAAGCAATTGCTAGTCATTAGGACTATCTTACAAAAGGTGGATCAGAAACATTTAGCAGTGAAGTGTGACTTTGAAATTTGCTTTGAAAGAGAAAGGAAGATGCAAGGGAAAGTGTTACAGGTCTTTTTTAGGTTCAAAAGACTGATTTAAGTTTGACAATTTATTTTAAAATACATTTCTTTTCTGGTTTTTAAAATTATTTACATAATTAAATTGACTTGTCCATCTACAAAATCCTAAAAATGTGCCTTTGCTTTTACTCCTTGGAAGAAAAGTTAGGACCAACCTAGACAGCATATCAAAAAGCAGAGACATCATTTTGCCAACAAAGGTCTGTCTAGTTAAGGCTATGGTTTTTCCAGGAATCATGTATGGATGTGAGAGTTGGACTTTAGAAAGCTGAGCACCAAAGAATTGATAATTTTCTACTGTGGTGTTGGAAAAGACTCTTGAGAGTCCCGTGGCCTTCAAGGAGATCCAACCAGTCCATCCAAAAGGAGACCAGTCCTGAGTGTTCATTGGAAGGACTGATGTTGAAGCTGAAACTCCAAAACTTTGGCCACCTGTTGCGAAGAGCTGACTTATTTGAAAAGACCCTGATGCTGGGAAAGATTGAAGGCAGGAGGAGAAGGGGAGGACAGAGGATGAGGAGGTTGGATAGCATCACTGACTCAACGGACATCAGTTTGTAAACTCCGGGAACTGGCGATCGACCACTTCAGTACTCTTGCCTTGAGAACCCCATGAACAGTATGAAAAGGCAAAAAGATAGGACACTGAAGGATGAACTTTGCAGGTCAGTAGGTGCCCAATATGCTCACCAACTCAGTGAACATGGGTTTGGGTAGACTCCGGCAATTGGTGATGGACAGGGAGGCCTGGTGTGCTGCGGTTCATGGGGTCGCCAAGAGTCGGACACGACTGAGCGACAAACTGAAGTGAAGGGAGGCTTGGCCTGCTGCAGTCCATGGGGTCACAAAGAGTCGGACATGACTGAGCAACTGAATTGAACTGAACTGAAGTTGCATATTTAGCCAGTGAGTATGTTTTCTGACACTGATTATTATTATACTCCTTACTTGGCGAAATGAAACTGAAACTAAGTCTCTGAGGTCAGAGCATTGGCCTGCAGTTAGGGTCTGCTCTGGCTTCTCTGAGGGGAAAGCATGAACCTCTGTGGTTAACATCCAGAAGGAAGGAGTACAGTGAATGAATGATGATCAAAGACTTACATCATTCAGTTCGTTCAGTTCAGTTCAGTCGCTCAGTCCTGTCTGACTCTTTGCAACCCCATGGACTGTACCACACCAGGCCTCCCTGTCCATCACCAAATCCTGGAGCCTACTCAGACTCATGGCCACTGAGTTGGTGATGCCATCCAACCATCTAATCCTCTGTCGTCTCCTTCTCCTCCCGCATTCACTATTTCCCAGCATTAGGGTCTTTTCAAATGAGTCAGTTCTTTGCATCAGGTGGCCAAAGTATTGGAGTTTCAGCTTCAAAATCAGTCCTTTCAATGAATATTCAGGACTGATTTCCATTAGGATGGACTGGTTGGATCTCCTTGAAGGCCACGGGACTTTCCAAAGACTTCTCCAACACCACAGTTTAAAATCATTAATTCTTCGGTGCTCAGCTTTCTAAAAGTCCAACTCTTACATCCATACATGACTCTTGGAAAAACCATAGCCTTAACTAGACGGACCTTTGTTGGCAAAGTGATGTCTCTGCTTTTTAATATGCTGTCTAGGTTGGTCATAACTTTTCTTCCAAGGAGTAAGCATCTTTTAATTTCATGGCTACAATAACCATCTGCAGTGATTTTGGAGCCCAAAAACACAAAGTCAGCCACTGTTTCCACTGTTTCTCCATCTATTTGCCATGATGTGATGGGACCAGATTCCATGATCTTAGTTTTCTGAATGTTGAGCTTTAAGCCAACTTTTACATCATTATCAGCCAATTTAATATTAATTTCTTAATTAGCATGGGATCGCGGAGAGTCAGACACGACTGAGCGACTGAACTGAACTGAACTGAATTAGTATTTCAGTTATTTCTTCATGAGCCTCTTTTCTTCTTTTTTTTCTCTCCTCTCCCCCAACTTCTCTCTCTTTCTCTTCATTCCTTCCTCTCTCCTTCTCTCCCTTCCTTCCTCCTTTAATTTCTTTCTTTTGAAATGTTTATTTGAATCAATCAACAAAAAGAAACTATTATTTTAAAGAAAATAGAGGCTTGACATATGAAGTTTCAGCTTAATGTGGGCAATTTAGAACTGCCAATTTATTTTTATAGACTCCACTGCAGCTAAAAGTAAGCACTTATATAAATTATACTTGCTGCATTTTAGACATTATTCGTATATAACACCAAAGAACTAAAATTCAAAAGTCTACTTTTTTTAAAAAAAAGAAAAAAATCTCTATTTTGTTTACTTATTTTTTCTTCAAATGAATGAAAACTGAGTGATATTTGCTTTTCTTGCGAGACAAAACATAATGTGAAGAAATTATCGAAGACAATGGTACAAAATTAACTAATGTTGGGCATGCTTATGATTAAGCACATCAAAATAGATGTATAAGGAAAAAATATCAAAATATCATGTACTGTTAAAATTGTCTTCTATAAATTCCCAGTTGTTTAGTTTTAAAGTGTAAATTTGGTTCAGAAACTGAAAGACAGTAGATTCTCTGTATATGCACAGTTGTACCTAGATCTGTTAGAATAAAAAGAAAGAAACTGGAATTACAGCGGACATATGGAAGGCATTAATATTGATACTGTGTTGATTATTGTTTTATGCATCTATCCAATAAAAAATTAAGAATAAGTGTTTCCAGCCTGTTAAAATCAATCTCAACCTGACTGAATGCTTGTTTTGGCTTTTTAAAATAAGATGCTCTAGATGAATTTTTTAAGGATAGTTAGACAATTTGAATGTAGAAGGAAATGGCAACCCACTTCAGCATTCTTGCCTAGAGAATCCTGTGGACAGAGGAGCCTGGTGGGCTGCCGTCTATGGGGGTCACAAAGAGTCGGACAAGACTGAAGCAACTTAGCATCCCTGCATGCATTGGAGAAGGAAATGGCAACCCACTCCAGTATTCTTGCCTGGAGAATCCCAGGACAGAGGAGCCTGTGGGCTGCCATCTATGGGGTTGCACAGAATTGGACACGACTGAAGTGACTTAGCAGCAGCAGCAGCAGACAATTTGAAAGTATAATATTATAATAGGTATGTATCAAACCTCAGATTTCATAGGACTTGAAAATCTTAAATACTATACTGAGTTAATTCAAACTTATTATAATTGACTTCTAAAAGAATTAAAGTTTTCTTAACTAAGCATATAGTCTAGATAGATTTTTAGGCTCCTCAACGATTGCCTTCCTAGAGAACAGACTGACAGGAGCAGTGATAAATTTGCACTTTAAATTCATCACAATTTAAGGAGCCTTATCAGTGCAACCAAGGGTGTTCCTACAGAAGTTGTTATTCCTGCATTACTTCCCCCTCCTTTTCCTCTGTTTTCTTTATTTCTATACAATGACATCACCATGCTTCCTATTCTTAAAATACAGCCATTTAGACCTTTAAAAATCACATGAAGTACTTCTCCAAACCTTTCCATGTATATATTTTGTCTATTTCTTACCCTCAACGAAAAAAAATAAATGACTTAAAATCATCATTATAACAAAGGATAAGTTCTGTGCTCTTACCTCATTTGAAATGAAGTCACTTAGAACCTAAAGTATAGATATAATGAGGTAGAGTGCACATGAGTATAAAAATTGTATTACAATAAAGAGAAAATGGACATAATGAGGGCTTTCCTGGTGGTCAGCTGGTAAAGAATCTGCCTGCAATGCAGGAGACCACAATTCAATTCCTGGGTCAGGAAGATTCACTGAAGAAGGGATAGGCTACCCACTCCAGTATTGTTGGGCTTCCCTAGTGGCTCACTACCAAAATCCTCAGGGGTAATCATTTTTAGAAAGCTTCAGGATTACTACGATTAATTTAAGGAGGCCATGAAAAAAATATTGCCTGTTTTTCAGTCTCAGGTATATGATTTAGTAATAAAAATTCCAATGCAGACACATGGGGGTTGTCAGAATGTTAATAAGATGAAAATAAGGACATGCCATAAATAAAACACGTACCATAAAATTCCGCTGGTAATGAATGTTCTCTTTGTTAAAGTCGATCACATAACCATTGAAGGACCAAACAAATGTCAGATCCAGGGCAGGATCAAAGGAAGCGGCACACTGCATGGTGGCATTTTCTCCAACAGTGATATCAGCGTTAATTGGGGCCAATATAATTCGTGTGGGATCTAAATATTTTTAAATAAAGGAATAAAGCACAATTCAAAAAATTAGGAGACACCATATTATCCAGTATATTACAAAATGAAAATCAATATAATTGAAATCCCTGGGCAAAGGAGTAAGATGTCTACAAATCAAACTCCAGGAACAGTTTTATCAAGCAAGAGATTTGCCCAGAAGGCTTTAGAAATGGAAGCATCAATACATGAATTGTCTTATAAACTTAGTACAGAATCACAAGTCTTATGGCACATTAGAAACTAAGCATTGTTAAACTTTAAAAAAATGTAAAATTAATCAAATATTTCTTACCTGTGATAACAAGAGTCCCAGTGCTATTAGCCTTCCCTTTATTATTTTCCACAAAGCACGTATAGACACCTCCATCACTCCTTGTAATGTTATTGATTTCCAAGCTGCCATCTTCCCAAATGAGTATTCTATGAAATGAAAAAATAACACATACTTCACAAAATTAATTTAATGAAATATGCTATTATTCTACGTATTAGATTAAAACCACTAACGTCTTTGTATCATTAACGTTTTATATAAATTGCTTGACAGAGACTTTTTAAAGATCAAACAGTCTAGCCCTTGTTTAGAACATTCTTTCCCAACATCAAATTGTTTTGGAAAGCGATCTTCATCTTTTTCCTGGACTATCACAGTAATCCTGTTTTCCTGCAGCCATCCTTGTCTCTCCACAGTCTCCTTTCCCACATGTCAGCCAGACATGAAGATATATGTCATATAACTAATACCACATCACTCTCTGGCTCACTGATGTCACTCTACAGCTCAGGACCCTCCAGTGACTTTTCCACCTCATGCATAGTAAGGGCCATAGTCCTCAGATTGTCCTTTCAGGCCCAATACAATTTCACAGTTCGTTTCCTACATTCTTCAGGGTTTTCTACAGTGGCACCTTCAGTAAAGCTTTGCCTGATAATTCTAGATATTAAGACATTCACACAGGCACACATGGCTCTGCTACTGTCCTGGCATTCCTCATGCCATCCCTGTTCCCAGAATTTTTCTTCCTAATTCGTCAGAAAAGTACTTCAGTTTTACTTATTAATCTTTGCATTAGATGTCGGGAATTTTTATCTGCTTTGTTTTTAGCCCTGTCTCCAACTAGGTAACATATCGATTAACGTATATATTCATTAGGAAAAAACAAAACAAAAAATTACTATTTTCCAGATAAGGAGGGAGACATGGAACAATGAAGAGGCACTCAAACAACCTGATTTTGAATGTATGAACTACATGGAGTCTGACTGAAGCAGTGGCTGTCTACACACCACTGTAAAATGATTTTTAAACCACTGTGAGATAGACCAGTCACAAGCCTGAAAGATATGAGTCCAGATCTTCTAGGAATGTGACCTCTGGACTTCAGACTTGGAAGTTAGAACAGACTGTTATTTCCACAGTTACAGAGAAATACAGACATATTTCATTTTTAGAAACTTTCAAACAAAGATATTCCCTTAGTAAAAGCTTCTGTATAAATTACTACTTAGGAAATTCTTCTATGAATGTAAACTAAATCTTTCACACTAACAGAACTTAAATCTATTCCCTCTGCCAATCTGCCTCTTCCTTAGAGCCAGGAGATCAAAAACTCATTTCTTATAACTTTTACATCTAATTCATATATTAATATCATATATGATGATATATCATACATGATTTATATTACATATGTTAATACTTTATATATTATTATGTAACTTTATTATATAATGTTTGCACTTAGAGTCATTACTGGATTGTCTGTCCCTGGATTTTTACTTTTATAAACCTTTAAAATTGTTTTCCATTATGGTTTATTACAGGATATTGACTATTCTGTGCTTGACAGTAAGACCTTGTTGTTTATCCAGTCTGCATATAATAGTTTGCATCTACTAATGCCAAACTCCCAACCCAACCCTCCTCCAACCTCCTCCTACTTGGCAACCACAAGTCTCTTCTCTATGTCTATGAGCCTGTTTCTGTTTTATAAATAAATTCACTTGTGTCATAGTTTAGATTTCACATACAAGTGAAATATATATCTTATTTTCAGAAAATATAATATAAACAGTCACAGAAGCCAGGAACCACATGGTCTTTAATAAATTAGTCACTTGTTGCCAAAAGTATCTCAGTATAATCCAGAAGCATGGTTCTGAGAAATCCATGGTTGCAGAGGCCTATGACATGAGTCCTCATAGGAATCAGAGCAAGATTTTTTCATTAAGGAGAGAGAGCTAATGGTGCAGCAAGTAGGGAACGCCATGCCCCAGGCTCTTGTAGTAGTAAATACCTGAGAATGGAACTACCTTTTGATTACAGTCTGTATCATTTGTTATCTGACTGCTAAAGTTTCAATGCTATATTGCACAAATTGACTTTTCCTTTAACACTAATTCTTCAGGAATCATTTTGTTAAAGTCTTAATAACTCTTAGTCAAACATATTAACTATAAAAGTTAATGTGTTCTGGGAAACAGCTGCTGTCCCCACATACACATTCCCACTCCATTTCGGTCATATACACAGTCATACCTGCGATTATCCTAACAAGAGAAATATGTTCATTCCATATCAACATGGCACAAGTTCAAAGTTAGAGATCATTTGACATATTTTTAGAAAGTTATTTAAACCTTTCCAGGCTTTAGGTGTATAAAAATAGAGAGGGTAGTACCCATCTTACATTTTTTATTGGATTATTATAAGAAGATTTATATTTTACACTTTTTCCAGAATATTTTTTAAAGCAAAAGCTACTTTTTTCCTCCTTTATTTAAGCCTTTAGACAGATTTCCATTACTTGTAGATGAAGCCAAGTCCCTCAGCACAAAAACCATTGCTGATCATCGGGCTTAAGTGTCATCCCTTAACACTCTTCATTTTACTCTAAAGACAGCCACACTGATTTTAGTTCTTACAATCTTTATACATCCTCTGCCCTCTGCCTTAGGGCCTATGCACATACTACACTCCCCTGACTGAAATATTTCTTGCTCCTCAACCTTCATATCCTACTTCTCTTCTTTCCCAACGTGACTTGCTTCTCCCCATACTTTAGTACTCAATATAATCATAACTTCTTCTGGGAAACTTATAAAAACCATTCAGTTTGGCTTTTATGCAAATAATCTAGGCAAGTCATATGCTTTATGTTTTATCCCAGAGCCTCTAAAATACTGACAGGTAGTTAGGAAGATTAGAAGTTCTTGTTCACTTTGGAAGATGGGAAGAGGTGACTTGTACTTTGAAATCACCTTTTATTTCCCCACTGAAATGTTTAATAGACCAATTGCATAAAATTAAATTAAATCAAATTAAATTAAATCAAATATGAATGGCTATAGATGTTCTTGTTAAGGAAAAAATTAGATTCTGTTTTATTTCCCATTGTTAATTACTTTTGAAGCCTTGGGCAGTTTATCACAAATCTCTGGGCCTCACTTTTAAAATATCCTTATAAATTGTAGATGTTTAAATGTTTATAATAGATAGGGACAGTGATGGGTAAATATTTCGGTTTCCCTTAGAACTGTGATATCATCTGTAGAGAAAACTTAGAACAAAAACATTTACATTATGAATGTGAAAACAGGCTCTTTACAAAGTAAACTTTTCCAAATACTGAACTGCATTCTGGACTAACCTGCTGCTGTTGACAAGCCGCTCTGTGCCTTTACTCCATAAAAATTTTGGTTTGGGTGCAGCTTTAGGTTTGCATTCAATTATAACCCGTCCTCCTTTAGCAGCCAGGATCTTTTTCTTCATAGGATTCATTTCAAAAGTTGGAGCCAAAGCTAAAAAGAAAGAACTAGTTATTTTCTTTTTTTGTGAAAAAAAAAAAAATTCTTCTACAATTTAGCACTTTTTATTTCCTTTTGATTATTAATCAATAAAAAGGATTGTTGCTGTTGGTCATTGTGTCTGATATTCTGCAACCCTGTAGACTGTAGCCCACCAGCATTCTCTGTCCATGGGGTTTCCCAGGCAAGAATGCTGGAGTGGGTTGCCATTTCCTTCTTCAGGGAATCTTCCCAACCCACGGATCAAACTTGGGTCTCCTGCATTGGCAGGTGGATTCTTTACCGCTGAGTCACTTGGGAAGCCAGGAAAGATTAATCTCACCAAATATTATCCACTATGGCCAACAGACATCCCATACATAACACTAGTAGTTTTTCTTTCCTTTAATAACTTCACCAAGGTATTTTATTTATCAAATATTGCCCATTTTAAATATGCAATTCTTGGTGATAACTGGATTATTATAAATTTAGTTGCAGTCAAATGCTGTATAATTTTTAAGGTAACATCTAATTCAATTTTCTTGATTCAATTGCACAAGGGAAGTTAAGTGAAAGGCTGGAGGAAATGGAGCATCATTATTAATACTGACAGATATTTATAATTAGTATTCTTTAACCACACTTTGGACAGTCTCTAGTTTACAAATGAGAAGGCTAACATCTATTAAGATTATGTAACTTGCCAACGGTGCCACAGGCAGAAGGTTATCAGGTGGGGGTTACATTTGAATCTAGTTCATCTGATTCACAAGCATGCTCTTTTCAGTAAACTATATGACTCCTCCTTTATTACACAAACATTTACTGAGCACCAACTATGTGCAGACACTATGAGATGCCTTAATAAACAGAGATCCCTGCCTTTAAGACTAACCTACAAACAGCTATGAATTGAATGATGTTTTCAATTAACTGAGGAGTACATGATACATCTCCCTACCTCAAAGTATAGAACAATAATTATGAAAACAGGTTAGAGCCTAGAATCACTTACTTAATGATATCTCACTTTCTTTAGTGTCCCCACATCTAGCTCATTTCTCAATCTCTTCATCCTCCCCCAGACTCTGGGGGAATTCCTTCTTTCTATTTCCACATATTCCAATCGTATGTAACTGTCCTTACTACAGCTTTTTCTGAGTCTAAGTATATCTTTATCCAGGTCTTGGTACTTCATCATCTAGTTCCATGATTCTCAAATTTTATCTGAGCATCAGAACCATCAGAGGATCTCGATAAAAATGCTACTGAGATCTCAGTAGGTCTGGGGTGAACCTGAAATTCAGCACTTCTAGGAAGTGAGGAACATACTCTAAGGAACACATTTCTTATGGAAAAGATTAAGGTTGTTCCATTGTTCTTTTAATTTGTGTTTTATAAATGGCAATGAATATATAAGTAAACAACCTACTTGTATTGTATACCTAACACAGTATGTGGTATTCTGTCTAGGTTCAATATATATTATGGGCAACATATTATTTGTAAAATGAGAGAAAAACATAATAGAATTATATTTTAACAGCCTAAATTCATCTATAAAATGAGAATTTTTCTTGAATCAGTTTCAGTTCAGTTCAGTTCAGTCGCTCAGTCACGTCCGACTCTTTGCAACCACATGAATCACAGCACGCCAGGCCTCCCTGTCTATCACCAACTCCCAGAGTTCACTCAAACTCATGTCCATCGAGTCGGTGATGCCATCCAGCCATCTCATTCTCTGTCATCCCCTTCTCCTCCTGCCTCCAATCCCTTCCAGCATCAGAGTCTTTTCCAATGAGTCAACTCGTCTCATGAGGTGGCCAAAGTATTGGAGTTTCAGCTTTAGCATCAGTCCTTCCAGTGTACACCCAGGATTGATCTCCTTTAGAATGGACTGGTTGGATCTCCTTGCAGTCCAAGGGACTCTCAAGAGTCTTCTCCAACACCACAGTTCAAAAGCATTAATTCTTTGGTGATCAGCTTTCTTCACAGTCCAACTCTCACATCCATACATGACCACTGGAAAAACCATAGCCTTGACTAGACGGACCTTGGTTGGCAAAGTAATGTCTCTGCTTTTTAATATGCTATCTAGGTTGGTCATGACATTCGTTCCAAGGAGTAAGCGTCTTCTAATTTCATGGCTTTAGTATTAATAAAATAGTTGCTTTTGTCCAGTCATTAGAATGACTTCATGCTTATGTAATATTTGAATTTCTAGTGACAGAATCTAGACTATGTCCATATATATGTGTAAATATACATATATATATATATGTTTGTATGTATATTCTCTTTGCTCTTTATTGAGCTTATTCTAGACTAATATATGGTACAGCAAAAGTACTCAATAATCATTTGGTAGATAAATAAGAGTTAACTAAATAACTCAGGAAAGAAGAACGAGAAACACCATTTCTACAGGCAATAAACATAAAAATAGATTGAAACAAATATAAAGATGCCCAGGAATTGATCTCAATCTCAAAGTGCTCAGTTTGCTTAATTACTACATTAATAGACATTAAATGATTGGAAGATTTTAGGCTTGAAGACAAAGAGATCTTTCAATCCGAACTGTTGCATTTTCTTATCATTTTGTAATGTATAACAATTACGGTCACCAAAAACTGGTGCTCTGGGAAAACCCAGAGGGATAGGATGGAGGGCGAGGTGGGAGGGGGACTCAGGCTGGGGGGTGCACATGTATGCCAATTTATGTTTATGTGTTGCAAAGTAATTGTCTTCCAATTAAAAAAATAAACTAATTTTTTAAAAAAGAAAAATTTACAACAGAAAACAAAAGAGTTTACATTTGGGAAAGAATTGAAACTCACCTCATATCTTCTCTAAAAGTCAAAATGATTTCTTTGTACTTTTCACCAAAGTGATACAGTATGAAGACTAAGCCTAAACATCTGCTTGATACCCAAAGAAGCTAGATTGAATATTAGCAAGGAATTTTGGTTTTAAGGGGGAGAAATGGAATATGATCCTTAAAATTTAAGAAGAATCAGGGAGAGTTAAAATTAAGAAGGCCTCAACTCCTTTAAAAGATAGCTTTCTTTTATACTTTCTTATTATTATTTCACTGCCTTTCACGTTCTTTTAGTGTCACTAAATTTGTAGTGGTACAACTGTTTTAAAGAACTACCCTTTGGTGTAGCAAAAATCAAGTAGGCTGCACTGAGTTATTGCTTTATCTTTTCAGTAATCATATCCAGAAGAGGAAGCCTGCCCATCTGGATTAATTACTTAAAATATAACTAAACTCAATGATAGCCACTTCAAGTAGTATGAAAAAGGCGTGATATAGTAAGGTGTTATTTAAGGTAGCTGTAATGAAAATAAGAATGTAAAAAAACTCTCAGAAAGATTTATAGGGTAAAAATGAGAAATTTAATAGATGCAATAGGGGAAAGGATGTAATGGATTGTTTCATTCTTTAGAACAGTAAATATTTCAAGAGGAAAAGGTGTGGATAAATGAGAAATAATGACTTTAATTTCAGACATGCTAAGGTTTGGATATCTTGAATTTACCCAGATGACCATTTCTGCTAAGAAGTTTTTCATACTGAGATAGAAGCTGAGGATAAAATTCTGACCCAGAAATATACATTAAGGGGTCATTGATAGTTAATGGGAGAAGAAGATATCATCCAGGATAATTTTAATTTTAAAATAATAATAATTCAGGAATAATATAGAATATGTGAAAGAATGAGAAAGAAAATGGAATGCAGCCAGAGGAATGGAACTCTGGAAGAAGGCAAGATTTCCAACTGAGCAAAGGGAGGGATGAAAAGGAGAAAATGAAGTGATCAAGAAGAAATAATACAGGAAGTATCAGCATTGAGTCACTAAACACAAAGGAGAGGAGAATTCAAGAGGAAAACATGCCCAGAAAGCGAGGCATCTTGAGAGATATGCACACACACATTTACACACTCACACACACACACAAAGAGAAGGGGTGTGTGTTGAGTACAGAGGAAAAAGTATTATTTTTGGACAGGAGGACATATACATCATCCTCTGGATAAAGAGTATCTAAAGGACAAGTGTAGTAAAGATTCAGGTAGTTTTGAATGAGGGATAGGAAGTTGAAACATTTTATCTCCATGATTTTCAATTTTCATGAAGAAGAAACTCAGTGTGGGGTAAGGGGACTGAGGAATGTGCTGAAGGATTTGAACAGCAACTGTAGGATATGAAACCCAGGGACTGATAAAGCTACTAAGTGCCAAAGACTCTCTGAGGCTGCCTCACAGGCATTGAGGGAGCAGCTGTACTATGTGATGTTCTGGCAGTGTTTAGTTGCCCAGACATAGAAGAAACCAAGACTTGTAAAAATTGTCATGTGTAAAGTTTACTTTATCATTAAAAACATTTTTAAAACCTTTATACTCTATATTGTTTCCAATTTATTTACTATTCTTCAATGAAAGGAAAATAATACCATTCTAATACAAACCACATTTTAGAAATGCTTAATTTTTAATTCAAGAAAGTAATATGAAATTAAATATAATCTAGATAACCCAAGATACTTTTTAATGTGTTGCTTTCTTGTTGATTGTTGACAGAAACAAAAAGTGATACTGACCCAAGATCTTCAACTCGGCATTTGCATAAATTGCTCCATGTGTGTTTTCAGCTATGCACTGGTACATGCCAGCATTTTCAAAGGTCACGTCATACAGCCTCAATTCGCCTCTATGATACTGGAAAGAACACAAAGTAAAACATGTCTCCTTGAAAAACTTTAACAGAAATGCTTTCATTTGGGTTTGGGCTTGATTGTCTTCCAATTTAAGTACATTATTTTTCCCCCACTGTTAACTAAGTCAAGTGGAGTGGGGTTTTCATGGTATGGGGAAGTGAAACCCACTTAGCATGCCCAGTGGCTCTTGTTCTATTCATCCTATAGAGCAGAGAGTTCACCTTTTTCCCTCTCGGCCCAGCTGAGAGATTACAGTGGGAAGGTAGAGAAGGACCCCACTGCTGCTACTTGTCCCCAGGGCTAAAGGTAGGACCTTCACTCTTACCTCTGTTTCTGTGGGGTCAGGGAAACAGTGGTAAGAAAAAGAGGACAATATCAGGTAGTGGAGATGGATGCAAAGGAAGAAGGGGGAAGCGGAACAAAGGAAACAATAAGGAGAGAGAAAGAGAAGGTCGATATAAGATTGCAGAAAACTATTTAAGCTGAAAAAAGACACTTTACGTTCACTTTTTTGTTGTTGTTGTTTTTTAAAGGAAACTTTTATATTTCAGGGCCTACATGCCACTCCTGTTAATTTTTCCTGGGATTATAGGAAATGTTACCTGAACATAGGCTCAAGAACTGCAAAGCACTTGAACACACATACCGAATATCCATTCTTCAGCCATCGGATGGTAGGAATGGGCTTCCCCGTGGCCACACAAGGCCAGTAGAGATCACTGCCTATATCCACCTCTGTGTCATTGATGTGTTCCACCCACTCAGGAAATGCTGAAAAGTAAAGAACATTGTAAATGCAGATGCAAGTCTCAGCATTCATCATCAACTCAAGATGACAAATATTATACTTAGTTGACTTTCTTCTGGAGAATACATCAGATACTCTGAGTCTTAGAATCAATGATAGAATCATTGACGTTATGTATAGGTCTGTAGGTTAACTTTACATTATTAGAGACAAGTTAATTCTAATTCAATTTATAATTGTTTTTCTATTTGTGAACCATGTCTGTTGGAAAGCTAATTCCACTAAATAACACTAAAATAACTAATCTTTTTCATATAAATGATGTTTCAAAATGATATTTAAGGTTTGAAAGAATTATGTTTCTATTTATTGTGTAAGAGGAATAGAGTCCAGGGCAAGAGTGGAGGTGCTGTCCTCAGAGAATAGCTGACTCTAGAGTAAAAAGAGATGGGTGGAGATGCAAGTATTAGTAGAAACAGAACAGAAGTTTGTGAGAGTTCTAATTTAATTACTACCATTTTCTCTGTAAAATAGGAAGCCAAATTATTAGCTGAGAGGAAGGTTGAAGAAGGAGTTACTATGGGTTTAAAGGAAACCATGAAGGCATGATATGGTCATCTAATAAAATGAGAGAGTAAGTTAATCTGGAGAAAAATAGTCTAGTTGTCAGGCAAAATTAAGGGCCTATTTAAAGTTAGTGATGCTGTGATGTTTAACTAGACATAGGTTAATCAATTTAGTAGTGCTCATTTCAAGTCATATTCAAGTTCCTTGGTTCTGACACTAAGGCAGAGAGCCAGTTTTCCAGTATTACTCTTTGCCAAAGTAGCAAGACAAAGTGGAGTGAGATGAGAGAGCTAAGCTGGCGTGCAGGGAAATGATAAAGATTGAACCCAGGTTTAGGAAAGAGATGGCCAAGTTAGGGAAAGTGAGAGGAAGTTAAAACAGAGTAAGACTAATTGATTATAGTTGCTGGTAGATTAAAAGGATTGTAGGAATCTGGGCATTGAAGCTTGAAAGGTGGTGATCAGAGTTTAAACACTTAAACTGGAGATTGTAAAGGGATTGTACTTTTGGTAACAATAAGGTCTGAACCCGTAGCCTTGGGAGTGGATTGCTGAGGAAGACTGTAGAACAAGATCATCGGAAGAGAGGAGTTCAAAGGAAGTGAGACACAAGAGCGTTAGAAAAATCATTATAGTTCACATGATTTTATGTCACCAAGAATGAAGTCATGAGAAGACTTGTAGTGGTGATCATTATTAATAGTGAAAATCTTAGAACAATGGGTTGGGGAGGTGACCTGACATAAGATTATAAACTAGATGATTAAAGGAAAAGAAAGATAGTCTAGCAATGGCAATAAAGAGCAAGGAGGACAAGTGTACAAGTCACACCTGGGGATGAGCGTTGTGAAAGAAAATTCAGTCACTGCTTGAGCGGTCTGCAGTAGAAACAGTGTCAGTTACAGCAAAGACTAAAGGGAATGTGCAAAGAAGTTATGGATATAGGGGATTCTGATAATAATGGACCATGTGTTCTAGAGCATATTATAAGACTTCAGAAGTTAGGAATGAAGAGAATATAACGTCTGAGTAGGAAAGGTGCAGAACTGTGTGGGTATTAAAGTGTAGCCCATAAGACAGCCCTGGGGTCCAAGGGCTTCTTAAGGCAAATGAAATGCAAAGGTGAAAGTTAAAATAATCCTAATCCTAGTGGACGTTATGAGATGGCGGTGATGAGGCTGCATGTGCTGGGTCACTGGAGATGCTTACTTCATTCCTATATAGACAGAGGCTTGGGGTCTAGGGGTAGGAGGTAAGGGTTGGCCTTGACACTGCCACAGTACCCTTTAGTCTACTGGTATTCCAGTTCAGCTCAGGCATCATCTCTAGTTTTTCCTCTCATCCATCCTTTGATGAGACTAAGGTACCCCTTTATCAAATGCTTTATCAGTATCATATGTAATTCTCCACATTGTACTCACAATTTTCTTTATAATTATATACATGTAGGAGTATATATTTATTTGACTGTGTGTGACTATATAAATCTGGAGGTTTTTTATATGGTATGACTAGAATATGAACTCCTCAAGGACAAAACATTTCCTTTATTTAACTCTTCTGGCTCCTACTGTGTCTGCCTCTGAGGATGCACTCTGTGTACATTCATCCTTTCAGTGAATGACCTTGTTGAAGCCTTAGATGTTTGTTCAGGTGTGACCTGCAAATTTCACATTGGAGAACATTGTAGGGAGGATTTCAGTATGTAAAGTTTAAAGCACTGACTGAGAAACTATATTCTCTCCTCCCAAATAAAGCTTATTTCAATTAAATACTTGTATCAAAAAATTGTATCAAAGAAAAACTTTCCTTAGACCAGTGATTCTCTAAGAGTGGCTCCTGGACAAGTAGGATCAACATCTCCCAAGAATTTTTTGTAAATACAAATCTCACACCCCAAATAGACCTTCTAACTCAGAAACTCTTGAGTATGAGAACCAGCGATTTCTGTCTTTAAATAAGCCCTCCAGATGATTTTAAAACATGGTAAAGTTTGTGAATCACTGGCTTAAACTATGTCATAATGCATAGGTTCTTCTACAAATAAAAAAGAGCCTGAAGAAAGTCAACAAGCCATATGAATTGTATTTTCTCAAAATTATCAAGAACACTACTATTTATCCATTTATGTTCCTGTAATACCAGTGGCATAAATTCCTAACTTCTCTACTCATTCTGTGACTTAGTTAGACACAAAGATAAATATTTTATCATTTTTCACAATGTAATACACATTACTATTTTTAAGCTTAATCATTTTATGCTAGTTTTTCAAGTGAGAAAATGGTTTTAAATAAGATATTTATTAAATGTGTGAAAAACGAAAACAATGTATCTACCTTGAACATAAATCCTTGCCTGGTGTTTATCCTTTCCTCTATTGTTCTCAGCCTCGCATTCATATATGCCTTCATCTTCCAGCTGAATATTGAAGATCTTGAGGACAGCTCCAGAGGTGCTGATCTCAGCTGTGCTTGGCATTGGTTCTAGGACTTTTCGCCATCGGATATCAGGAACAGGACTTAAATAGAAGATAACAAGAGCTAATGGTCCACAACACTTAAAAGTCAATTTATTCTATGTTTATAGCTAAACGTTTTTAACATTTCCTAATAATACAAGATTTAAACTCTATATACATTAATGAAAACTGTGAGCATACTCACTTGCCAAGTGCAAAACACTCTAAAGTCACGTTTTGGCCCATCAGTGCATATACATCCTTGAACTGAACTACAATATCAGCAGGATATGGTTTTGTTGTTCCTAATTTAAGAAAAACCAAAATTAGCAAGCAGAGCTGAAAGGCTAAATACACTGCTTAGAATCATAACATGAGTGTGTACTTTATACTGTAGAACACTTAAAGGACAGATGCACAAAGAACTGAAATATAAACCATATTTCATTCAAATAAAAATATATTGATTAATAGTAAATGCTCTAAAAATGTGGTGGCCAAGGAGGATTGTTGGAAATATATAAGGGCTGAGGGAATCTCAGGAAAAGAGGACATTTGAACCAGACCAGTTCAAGTTGAGGAAATCACATATTTTGACACAACTTCAGGAGTGTGCAGGCAGTTGTAAAAGGTCTAGGAATCAAAATGATATTGAAGTATATGTAGTTAAAGATGAGCTTGAATCTACAATATAGGAGGTTTGAAACTGATATTAAAGATTTTGAGATTAATTTCCTCAATGATTAGCTATTAATAGGGTTTGTTAAGAGACAAAATATGAATTTTACCTTTGGTTTAAGTAGAAGATTTGTTGGCGGTTTCAAGGGAAGGAATAAGGAGAAGGAAAATATAGCAGAGAGTCAGAGCTCTAAGTGAGGGCCTGAACAAGGGCAGAGTCACAGTGGGAACAGAAAGGAAAACATAGATCCAAGCTGTGTTTTAGAACCAGAATCAAAAGAACTTCCCCCTTGGATCAATGTTTTCTCAAGATACAGATCAAAAATCCAATTCATTAAAATCACTTGGGATGCTCATAGAACCGAAAGATTCCTGGGTCACATCCTGGGTCTGCTGAACCACTATCTTTGGGTTCCACATTTTCCTCAAACTCCCCAAGTGCTTACATCCTAAATAAGAACTGCTGTATTCACTCTCCTGAGGATGTCAGTGGAAAGGAGTTGATGATTAAAATTCTCTCCTGAGTTACTGGTGAGAAATATGATAGTATTATTCAATGAGATGAAGAACACCAGAAGAGGAGGTTTAGAGAGGAGATGAAAGATATGTTTGGAATATTTCAAATTTAACACTCTTGAGAAGCTTCTGTGTGTCAAGCCCAGGATGTAGATAGGATTAGGGAAAAGTTTTGGAGAAGTGAAACTGGAGTCAGCACATAGGCCTTCTAGTGAAGTAAAGGTGTAAATGAATGAGACTATCTAGAAAAAGATTGGAAAGAAATATTAGAATGAGGAAGATCTGATGAAGGATACTGCATAGAGTTTGTCACCAAGGCAGCTGGGAAATAAGCAGAGGCAGAAATAGTCATAAAAAGTAGGAAAAGAAAGGAGATTTCAAGAGAGGCAGAAGAGATCAACAAGGGTCAAATTTCATACAGAATCAGACCTGAAAATGTCCTTTGGATTTAGCAAATAAGAAGTGGTTTTGATTATTCAAGACTGTTTGCATTGAATACAAAAGAATATGCAGAGGGAAACAAATGGAGGAGAGTTTGAAGATTCAGAAAAGAGAGTGATGCAATTACATCCTTAAATGAAACAAATGGAATATGAATCAGAGCAGCTGGAGCAATTAGCTTGAGCAGCAGGAAAAACACTTTTTCCACTGAGAAAGAAAGTAAGAAGCACTGAATTTTGAGGGAAGAAAATGAGGGAAGCTTTCACATGTTGGTTCCTTTTCACTCCATGAAGTAGTGGTGAAAGTATTTCCTAAGATTTGAGAGGGGGAAAAAAAAGCCAGATAATAAGAAGATGTTTATTGAATACTAACCATGTGACTGCTATCTTAAGAATAATAACAAAATAGAATGTCTGTGATATGATAGACTTGCCACCAGTATTATACAAAACTTAGAGGTAAGACCCAAACTTAAGTCTGCCAATAACAGAACCAGTATTTCCTCAGAAGCTTGAATTCAGTGATATGAGTGTTACAGCAGGACTGAGATAAAAATAACCTGAAGTAAGAAAACATATTGTATTCTGATTTTCGCAGGAAGTGGTATATTAAAAAATGAAATGCAGTTTATATAACTGAAGCCTGAAGAAAGGCCAGTTAAGAGTGTGTTAACTCTTAATTGTCATTCAATATGGTACCACATAGTCATACCCTATACTATTTACAATAGAAAGGTAATTTATATACTTATTTGCCTCATGTAAATAATTTCCTAAAAATAAAAAATGATCTGATTGCCTTTCCTTCTATCCTAATTCTGTAATCACTGCAGCTTGTTTTGATATAATCATTCATTCACCCACTCTCAAAAATTGACTAAGAAGTAAGACTGACCATGAAACAAAAAACAGATGGTCGTGATTCCCATTTATAACCAATATATTGGCATTTTGCTAATAAGTCAATTGGGTTTCTATACATTCACTGAACTGGAGGCAACCAATCCAAACTCAACCACCTTAGGATACTTTATGATGTAAATCTTCTCTAAGTGAAAATCTAAGAAAAACCAAGACTTTCAAAGTATATGTCCTCTGTTTGTTCTGGTGAAGCAGTCAGCTGGTTTGCCCACTGGATATTTCTTTCATTATTATAAGTATGCCATAAGTAGACAACCTTACAAAAACAGAGGCACAAATATACTTACTTTCAGGTAGCGGAATGAGTGGGATAAATTTGCTGAACACACTCTTTGTAATAGAGGGACTGGATACAAAGCAAGAATAGTTGCCTTTGTCGGATGCCTCAACATTAGCAATGTAGAGATTGCCATTTGTCTGAGACACAAATCTTCGTTTATCCATTGTGATAAATACAGGAAATTCATTTAGAAGCCAGCGATAGCTAAGATCATCTAGAAGAAAATATTGTTGACTAAGTATTAAACTCTCTCCAAAAGCAAAGATTTTGTTTTCTAGTAGTAAGCTAGTTCATAACCTAATCTAGGCTTTTAAAATATTATTGACTCAGTTTTAAGTTCTTTTCCAAAAGGAAAACTCTTGTTTTCTAGAAATAAGCTAGTACTTTATCTAATTTAGGCTTTTGTAGAGTAAATGTTGAAAGTAGACCAAGATAAACAGTGCAAATTTTCTAAAAGCTACTGTAGTTTGAACATAAAGTGATGCTGAGCAATAATATCTATTTCTCAATTATACATGAATTACTAATATTCTTTTAATTAATTATGTGCTAAATGCAACTCAGTTTAAATGACTTGCTTAGAATTTCATGACTAAGTAGAATTAGGATTCTGAATCCAGGTCTAATAGTTTCAGTTTCCATCTTCTCTACTGTATTTAAAAGATAAAATCAACTGTACTGTGGCTTTATATCTTTTTATTTTTATACTCCTATTGTACATGACAGATTTAGAAATGAGTTTATGCAGCCTATTCTGGCCACATTAAAAAGTAAAAACTACAGAAAAGGAAAAAGGCATTTTACTTGTTTTCTTAAATATTAGGAAGCAGATCATATGGTAACTTTTAACTGTAGTAAATTCCTTTGGCTAAGTATAACTGGCTGGTTAGGCCAAAAGTTGAAGTTCCTCATTAAATTTCTGCTTTTCCCACAGTTTTCCATTCGGATCTCCCCTTTATGTTTTGAAAGCTGACACTCCAGTAGTCATACACAGCAGTAATGCACGAGAGGGAACTCTGGTTGATACATATTTCTCAGTCTCAAAATCCTAATCCCCTTTAAAACATTATAACCATGTGAAGACAACTGTCACTAAGGATATACCCTCAGGGGGAAAAAATATCCTCAGGGGAATAAAAAAAAAGGTACCTTCAGAAAAAGATCTCTTAGTTCAAGTTAGAAAAGGTTGAGATTCAAGACGGTGGGAAAGCAAGATATTTTAAAAATGAAATAAATAATCATGACCTGACACCATTTTGCTTTATGGAACTCAAGGTGATTGACTAGTAAAGCTGCTAAATGGAGCATGAAAAAGAGCTGAATATGAAAAACTAAAAGAATCGCATACTATATAAATGCAGTATGATTGAAAATAATAGTCCAGGGGAATTCCATCTAAATTAGCTATATAATTTTCTCCAGCAATATACAGTCTCATAAAAGTGAATGAAGATGATTATTCTCTTTTTTCTTCTTAACTTTTTAATTACAGAAGTTTATTTTTTGTTTTAAAAAAATAAAAATACAAAGTTAAATTTGAAAGTAAATTAAGTCACCATATTTCTCCAACTCAGCATTCTTGTTGTTAGCATACATCTTTCTAGACTTTTATATCTGTGAATGATTCTTGTTGCTTAGTCACGTCCAAATCTCTATGGCCCCATGGACTGCAGCATGCCAGGCTTCTCTGTCCGTCAACATCTCTTAGAGCTTGCTCAAACTCAAGTCCATTGAGTCAATGATGCCATCCAACCATCTCGTCCTCTGTTGTCCCCTTCTCCTCTTGCCTTCAATCTTTCCCAGCATCAGGATCTTTTCCAATGAGTTGACTCTTTGCATCAGGTGGCCAAACTATTGGAGCTTCAGCATCAGTTATTCTAATGAAAATTCAGGGTTGATTTCTTTGGGGATTGACTGGTTTGATCTCCTTTCTGTCCAAGTGACTCTCAAAAGTCATCCCCAACACCACAGTTCAAAAACATCAGTTCTTCAGTGCTCAGCCTTCTTTATCGTCCAACTCTCACATCCATACATGACTACTGGATAAATCATAGCTTTGACTATATGGACCTTTGTTGGCAAAGAAATGTCTCTGCTTTTTAATATGCTGACTAGGTTTGTCATAACTTTTCCTCCAAGGAGCAAGCATTTTTTTAATTCCATGGCTGCAGTCACCCTCTGCAGTGATTTTTGGAGCCCAAGAAAATGAAGTCTTTTACTGTTTCCATTGTTTCCCCATCTATTTGCCATGAAGTGAATGATTGTATTAATATTAATTGTTATCCTTATGCTGATTTAAGAAGGTCAGGTAAAAACCACAGAAGAAACAAAATAAGCAGAAACTTTGGAGGCTGCTTAAATTGCTGAAACAAGGTTTTTGGAATTGGGCAACAAATAATTCTATGTTTATAGTATTTAGAAATAACATTTATCATATATTTTAACAGACTGTGAACCAAAATAATATTTATAGTATATTTTAACAGATGTGAGTTTGTCTAGTTTTGAAATAATTTTTGTATTCTCACTTAAAAAGAAAATTAATATTTTTGTAATGATTTCTGGACACAAATTCCAAAGAAATCAGACATAGTCAGGAAAGTACAGATTTCTTACAGATGAATTTTCTTAGCTATACATACCACACAAAAACTAATTCAGAATATTCTGAGTACTCCATCGTTATGTCAATGTGGAGACCTGTATTTTATCTCTAGACTAAATATTAATATGACTTTGGTCAGGGTATTTTAACTACCATATTACTCAGTTTCTTTAAATTCTAAGAAATTTTTCTGTGTACCACTCTGGAAGAAGCACAAGCTGGAATCAAGATTGCTGGGAGAAATATCAATAACCTCAGATATGCAGATGACACTACCCTTATGGCAGAAAGTGAAGAGGAACTCAAAAGCCTCTTGATGAAAGTGAAAGAGGAGAGTGAAAAGGTTGGCTTGAAGCTCAACATTCAGAAAACAAAGATCATGGCATCTGGTCCCATCACTTCATGGGAAATAGATGGAAAAACAGTGGAAACAGTGTCAGACTTTGTTTTTTGGGGCTCCAAAATCACTGCAGATGCTGATTGCAGCCATGAAATTAAAAGACGCTTGCTCCTTGAAAGGAGAGTTATGACCAACCTTGATAGTATATTAAAAAGCAGAGACATTACTTTGCCAACCAAGGCCCGTCTAGTCAAGGCTATGGTTTTTCCCGTGGTCATGTATGGATGTGAGAGTTGGACTGTGAAGAAGGCTGATCGCCGAAGAATCGATGCTTTTGAACTGTGGTGTTGGAGAAGACTCTTGAGAGTCCCTTATACTGCAAGGAGATCCAACCAGTCCATTCTAAAGGAGATCAATCCTGGATGTTCACTGGAGGGACTGACGCTAAAGCTGAAACTGCAATACTTTGGCCACCTCATGCGACGAGTTGACTCACTGGAAAAGACTCTGATGCTGGGAAAGGTTGGGGGCGGGAGGAGAAGGGGATGACGGAGAATGAGATGGCTGGATGGCATCACCGACTCTGTGGACATGAGTTTGAGTGAACTCCGGGAGTTGGTGATGGACAGGGAGGCCTGGCGTGCTGTGATTCATGGGGTCGAGGAGAGTCGGACACGACTGAGTGACTGAACTGAACTGAACTGACCACTCATTAGAGAAGAGGAACAAGATAATGTTTTACTCTTTGAATCTTAAAGGGAGAAAAGTTAGGTCAGAGAAGTTATTGCCGTGATGTTGGTAAAAACATAAATCTTGTACTACAGAATAATTGGTCTGGCTGATTTAAGACCCACTGTGTATTTTCCTAAATATTCAATGTGAAAGTGTTAGTCGCTCAGTTGTGTCCAACTCTTTGCAACACCATGGCCTGTAGCTTGTCAGGCTCTTATGTCCATGGGTTCTTCAGGTTAGAATAGTAGAGTGGGTAGCCCACTCTATAATAGTAGAGAATAGCCATCCCATTTTCCATGGGATCTTCCTGACCAACAGATCAAAACTGGGCCTCCTCTCCCATTTACTGAGTTATCTTCTATGTGCCACTAAACAAGACAAATTTGGTCATTGGCCTTGTGGGACTTGTAATATTAATAATATACATTTATTTAATAGATTTTTGTCTACTGATAAGCCATCTACTTGGACAAAAGAATAATTGAAATATGTTGGATGCCATCATTTCTCACTAAAACAAAGCTAGGCATCACTATTGTCATTTTAAAAGAAGGACACAGAGGTTTAGCTAGGTTGACTCACCCAAGGATGTATAGCAATCAGTTCAGTTCAGTCACTCAGTCGTGTCTTACTCTTTGTGACCCCATGGACTGCAGCACACCAGGCTTCCCTGTCCATCACCAACCCCCGGAGCTTACTCAAACTCATGTCCATCGAGTCAGTGATGCCATCCAACCATATCATCCTCTGTCAACCCTTCTCCTCCTGCCTTCAATCTTTCCCAGCATCAGAATCTTTTCCAATGAGTCAGTTCTTCGGTGGCCAAAGTATTGGAGCTTCATCTTCAGCATTAGTCCTTTCAATGAATATTCAGGGTTGATTGTCCTTAGGATTGACTGATTTGATCTCCTTGCAGTCCAAGGGACTCTCATTTAGCAGTAGGAAGGCAGAACTGATCTCACTTCCTTTTCCACCCCAGAACTACGGAAACTGTTCCACAATTGGTATGGTAGCTGCCCTGCTGATCATACTTAAGAATGAAGCTTAATTTAGGTAATCAAGAGCCAAACTCTGACCCAGTTCTCATGGGCATTCAGTGGATTATCTGTCTTCCCTTACTCCCTGCAAATGGTAAAATTAACCATCTCTGAAGAAGTCAGCACCTATTTTCCTCATAGCCTTGCTGTCTGACTTAAATAATATATTATTATAGAATTATTTTTTTAGGAAGAGTAAATACCAGGACTATTTCAAAAACATTGTTTTTTTTTTTTGATAGGTGTCTGGGATTATTTTTCTTTGCCTCAAGAGGGTCTAGACCATATTACAAGGGGGATTTGTTTTGGCCAATTATAGTGTATTTGATCAGTTTCATTGTATTACTTTGAAATACACAACTTACCCAAGCTTGATAAATAATTTTACATTTCTTCTTGAAATATATTTGAAGTACTTAAGTGCACTCTGTCCACAAACTTTTTTGAAGATGTTTGTACTTTTTGTTGTTGTTGTTGTTAATTAACCTCATTAGAACAGAATGTACCTATACCAATAAAATCACAATAGCTTCTGGCTTTTCTTTGACACCTATAGTAAACTATATATTAAACTCTTTTAGAAAGAAATTTATACCAGGTTATACTGTGGACTCATACATTCCCTACTATGCTCTAGCATGCTTGTCTATTTTTATGCTTACCTTTCTAGTCTATTGAGATTCAGTCAATATCAAATTCAACATAAAATGAGTTTTTTCTCTTAAGAGCATTCCCACTTTCTTATTTATTTAAAAATCCACACCATGTCTATTATTAGATATCCTGTATTTTCTCAATAGTACTCACTCTTCAGATGATGGGCTTTTTTATTATTCTCTTACCGAGTATGAACATATATGATTTATAATTTGTGAGATGTATAACTCAGTTTCTGATGGTTATGAAAATTGGTTGGAATCAAAGAATCATGTTTCCATTTTCTGAGGATCCAGGGGTTTAGAAAGTCTTACACATTAATGAATTGATGCTTCTATTTAATAAAACAAGATCTAAACAGGAAAATTTATCTTTTGCTAAAATTGTAATCACTATGTATCTATCAATTTAATGAACACATTTATTTACTCTTTTACTTTCTCATTCCTCAAATATTTGCTGGACACAAATCCTGTGCTAGGCACTAGGCAATCAGTTGCATATCAAATGTTGTTATAAAATTGAATCAACATTTTTACTGATATAGTTATGTATAAGTATTCCTAATAAATAAACTGGTTCAAATAAGAGTTTTCCTCTTTTCAAGAAACTGTAGAACACCCAAATCCATAGAAAAATGTAGTGATTGTAAATGATGAGATTGTCCCCTAGATCTTTTTCCTGTGCATAAATCAGAGGTGAATTCAATAGTCGTGAATAAAAAAATTCTTAGTGAAGTGAGATGTACTTTATTTGTTTTAACGATGATTCAAAATATAACATTAAATGTATTAAATACATTTTATTTACATTAATAACAATACTTTTAAATTAAATATCCATTTTATAATTTGAAAACATTAAATTTGAATCTCATAACAAGGTCTGTGAAGTAGGTGGCACAAGAATTATTATTCCCAAATTTTAAACAAGCAAACTGAGATGTAGTTATAGCTAAGTTAACTTGACTTAGTAAGGAGTAAATTTTAGGTTATCAGATCACCAAATAGAGCCAAAAAGATTTGACTAATGTAAATAGTTGCATATATAATGTTCTTTGAGGTTCAGAATCCAAAGGCAGGTTTGTTTATACCTTCAACTCCATGAAATATTAACTGCAATATACAAAACCTTAACTGCATATAGTGGAAAGATAGATTTATAACATGGAAATGGTAAAATAGTACACACTATGGTCTTGAAGCATATGTCCATTCTTATATTTGAAGGTGTCATGTCTAACGTTCAAAGAGGTCATTGCTAAGTCACTTCAGTCGTGTCCGACTCTGTGTTACCCCATAGACGGAAGCCCACCAGGCTCCCCCATCCCTGGGATTCTCCAGGCAAGAACACTGGAGTAGGTTGCTATTTCCTTCTCCAGTGTGTGAAAGTGAAAAGTGAAAGTGAAGTCGCTCAATCGTGTCCGACCCTTAGCAACCCCACAGACTGCAGTCCACCAGGCTCCTCCATCCATGGAGTTTTCTAGGCAAGAGTACTGGAGTGGCTTGCCATTGCCTTCTCCGCAAAGAGGTCATAATCCACTAAGAACACAAATGGAGATGATACACTAAGAACACAAATGGAGATGAAGATTTGTTCAGGTTCTATTCTGTGATTAATGATGTTTCTTTGGCTTATTTAAAAGACCTGCCAGTCCTGCCCCTACCCATATAAACATTTGTATTTTTATCAGGATAATACACAAATTTGGCTTAATGATTTGAAGCTTCTACCAGCCTTAGTCTTGGTCCATGAAATTCTTCAGTCAATAAAGTTGTAACGATGCCACAGAGGCTTGAAAACAAGACTCATCTCAGAAAAATCCCATAGCTTGTGTTCCTTGAACCATTCCCCTGTATCTGTCTATACTACTCCCCTAGGTAATCACATGCAGTCCTATGACTTTGAAAACAATTGATATAATGCTGTATTACAAACTGATACTCCTAATTCTGATGTTGCCCCTGGGTTCCATATTCATAGAACTGCCTACTGAACAACTCTTTTTGGAATTTTAAATTAGGTACCTCACTCTTAGGTCCACACCTATTCTTCCAGACAACTCCATTTTCTCTAGAGCCATGACAAATACTTTGATGTCATCTCGACTCCTGTGTTTCTCTTATATCTCACACATAAAGTCTACCAGTCTGTACTCTTACCTCTCCCTTCAAAATATATCTTGAATTTAACTACTTCTTCCTACCTCCAGTTCCCCTGCTCTGGTCCATCATTCATTGCCTACGTGATGGCAATACCTTTAACTGAGCTCCTGGTTTCACTTTTACACTCTGCGGAGTCTTTTCTTACAACAGTAACCAGATTTGCCTTTCTATAACTTAAGTGATGTACTGTGATTCCTCTGCTCAAAGCCCTTTAATGAAAATCTCACTCAAAGCAGATGCCAATGGTTTGTGGGAAACACTATGAACATGAGGGGATTTTTTCATAATTTTGTCAGTTCTTTAAAACAAAGACCACTCCTTCATTGAAAAATATTTTACAACATTTGAATTCATAAATTTCTCCTTTTGTTGTTGTTCAGCCACTAAGTCATGTCAGACTCTTTGCGATCCCATGGACTGCAGCATGCCAGGCTCTTCTGTCCTCCATTGTCTCCCGGAGTCTATTCAGATTCAGGTCTACTGAGTCTCCTATGTATACTAATTATCTTTCTCCCACAGTTATAAGAAAAAAATGATCAACATTTGATTATAAACAGTCTATTATCTATACATAATCAGAATAGTATATATGTATCAGATCAGATCAGATCAGTCGCTCAGTCGTGTCCGACTCTCCGCGACCCCATGAATCACAGCACGCCAGGCCTCCCTGTCCATCACCAACTCCCGGAGCTCACTCAAACTCATGTCCACAGAGTCGGTATATTCCATATTAATATATTCCATATTTATAATAGTCTGTTATGAATTATTCTATATAGAGATAAAGACAACTTTATGACATAAGATTAAAACTATAAGAACCCAGAATACTTTTTTATGAGAGAAAAGTGGTATAAATATATTGTTTGAAGGAAATGTTTGATAAATGAAATGCGTGAAAATATTATATATGCAGTGTTCATCTTTTAATCAATGGCTTTGTCGCTTTCATTTTAGTCATATCAAATTACTGAAAACATGTATTCCAAAGTTGAATCTTGTAACAGATGAACTTCAGTTTAGTCCCTTTCTTGTGTACAGGGATACACTGGCAGCACCTGTGTACCTGTTGTGACAACTCTGAAGACTGCGCATTTCTTAAACTTTGCTTCAGATTTAGGAAGATTCTCTGTAAGAGTATCTGGAAATACAGTGTGCAGAGGCAAACCCAGGGCTTTACCAGAGGAAGTCTGAGGGAGCACTCCAGGGGGGAGAAGGAGTAAGGATGAAGGGCAGAATCCTAGCTGAGGAACGTGAAGGTCAACAGTCTTGCTCTTTATCCAATTCTGGATTTTCCTCAGCTTTTATTTTTTTATTATATGTATTTGGAACTCACATTTTGTTTATGGATTAGAACTCTTAAAGAGATTAATGATTTATTATGTCTCTTTCTTTCTGGTGTTTAATTACAGTTTCTAGTATTTTTAGATGTCAAATTAGTAATAAAAAGATTATTTCCTCTTTGGTACTATTCTATTACAGGAATTATTTATAGAAAATCTACCATATTGTCTCCAGTGTAACAGAACTTTAATAGGAACATAATCCAAATACATATCATTTATAAGCTGAAATAGGCCTTGGGAATTAGGGACAACTGTTTAAAGAATCAAAAAAGCAAGCATCTGTAAGCTCTAGTAAGTGATGTATTCTAAGGTTATACAAATATTGAGTCTTAATTATAGATGGTCCAATATCATTAAGAAATAAAAGTGTTCCCACTTCATTTCCTAAATGCTTATAATCATAGAAGAGCTAAGTTTACCTGGGAAATGGTATGGAGGGTCACAGAGCAGCACCATTCCTTTTCCTTCTTTCACTCTGACCTCAGGACGTTCCTCAGGTGGGAAAGGATCAAGATCTAATCATGAAAGCAAGAAGGAAACATTCATTCTCTGGGCAATAGAAAAATTGATACTCAAAAGTTCCTTTTTCAGCTACTAATTCACTTTTAGATACAACATTTCTCTGTTGGTTTGGTGAAGCTTCAGTTCAGTTCAGTTCAGTTCAGTCGCTCAGTCGTGTCCGACTCTCCGCGACCCCATGAATCACAGCACGCCAGGCCTCCCTGTCCATCACCAACTCCCGGAGTTCACTCAAACTCATGTCCACAGAGTCGGTGATGCCATCCAGCCATCTCATTCTCGGTCGTCCCCTTCTCCTCCCGCCCCCAACCTTTCCCAGCATCAGAGTCTTTTCCAGTGAGTCAGCTCGTCGCATGAGGTGGCCAAAGTATTGCAGCTTCAGCTTTAGCATCAGTCCCTCCAATGAACATCCAGGATTGATCTCCTCTAGAATGGACTGGTTGGATCTCCTTGCAGTATAACAAAAGCTTATTCCAGCCTTTTCAGAGGCTGGAATGTGCACACATTGCAGAAGAATATGGACACTGGCAGCATCTGTATAACTGTTGTGACAACCTGGAAGACTGCATTTTCTAAACTTTGCTTCCGATTTAGGAAAACTCTCTGTAAGAGTACCTGGAAATAGAATGTGCACAGACAAACCCTGGGTTTTACCAGAGAAAGTCTGAGAGAGGACTCCAGTGGGGAGAAGGAGTAAGGTTGAAGGCAGAATCCTAGCTGAGGAACGTGAGGGTCAATAATCTTGCTCTTTCAAATTCTGGACTCTCCTCAGCCTTTCTTTCCTTCACTCTGTTCTGTGTATTTGGAACTCACATTTTGCTTGGCGTCTTTGCTAGTCTGCTACCTGATTCTTCATTTGTGTTACCGGTTCTCATTCTGTTTCAGCCTTGTCTCATCTCCAGTTCCTTACATGTGATCAGTTGGTGTTCAGTCACTAAGTCACGCACGACTCTCTGCGACCCCATGGACTGCAGGGCACCAGGCTTCCCTGTCCTTCACTATCTCCCAGAGTTTGCTCAAACTCATGTCCATTGAGTTGGTGATGCATCTGACCTTCTCATCCTCTGTAGCCCCTTCTCTTTCCATTAATCTTTCTCAGCATCAGGGTCCTTTCCAGTGAGTTGGCTCTTCACATAAGGTGGCCAAAGGATTGGAGCTTCAGGTTCAGTCCTTCTAATGAATATTCAGGGTTCATTTCCTTTAGGGTTGACTGGTTTGATCTCCTTGCTGTCCAAGGGACACTCAAGAGTCTTTCCCAGTACCACAATTTGAAAACATCAGTTCTTCAGCACTCAGCCTTCTTTATGGTCCATCTGTCACATGATTACTAGAAAGACCATAGCTCTGACTAAATGGACCTTTGTCAGCAAAGTAATGTTTCTGCTTTTTAATATGCTGTGATCAGTACTCAAATTATGAAATCTAGTTTTTAAATCGCTTAATATGTTTACGTCTCTGAAAAATTATCATTCCAAAAATTACGTTTTTGCAAAGAACCCTTCAAATCTACTTTTCCTGTCCTGATGCCTCCCTGGAATGCCATTCCTATTCTAAAACTTAGTTGGGGTCTATCTCACTGTGGATAACAATGTCTCCTCTAAATGTGAAGAGACCATTGAGGTACTTCCTTTTATCCTTGAAATTAATCTTAATTACTCCCATTCGGTTTTAAAGAGAGCAAAATGTTTCTGCCCTTTGACTAAACTTTCCTTAAGAAAATATTCAAGGTCTTTTTCCTTCAGTGAATCTGCTGTATATTTCTTCAAGGACTGAGCTCCTCATTTGCACTCTGTCACCACGTGAATTTAATCTGACTGCACTTGCTGATTTTGTCTCACTCCTTTCTGGTAATCACTACCACTTTGGTCCTTTTAAAATGTCACTTTCATCCTATAATTCATTTTGCAAAATATTTAAATGCTGACTTATAAAATCATGTATGGAGAACACCTAGTCTAACTGCTCTCCCAAGACACATTTTTCTTTCATAATAACCTCTCACTTTTAGTTTAGCACAATGTTTCTCAAAGTATTTTCATTATTATTGTCCCTAAAAGGAGAAATTTAATTTAATTTAAACTTGAATCAGTTAACATTTAATTCATTCCTAACAAGAATAATTAAATACTAAGGAATAAGACCATTATGTGTAAAATATAAGATGGTTCCCTCCCTCCAAGAACTGATTTTCACTACCTTGGGAACAATATCATCCCCAGTGAGAATTCAAAGCTTAGCATTTCCATTGAGAGTAATTTTTAGAAGCTTATTCAAGATCTTTCTGAACATGACCTTAGTTTATTTTCCAGTGTTATCTTTCACTACTTTAAGTACATTCATAATACTCCTCATAACACTTTGCTCTCTTGGAATCGTTGTTCTTCTCCACACAATTAAGGCCCACTAATCTTGTAAAACCCACCTCATCTGTAAGTCTTTCTCTCACTTTTCTTTCTCCTCGATTTCCTCTTGCTTGCTTAATTCTTCTGATAATGTCTAAATTTTTCTTCACCTAAATGCACATACCCATTTTAAAGTCACAATTACTTACATCCAAAACTCAGGGTTGCTTCAGTGCTTCTGACCATCCCATAGTTGTTTGATGCTAAACAGTAATATATTCCAGCATCTTTCTGTTTGTCCGGATTGTTGATAACAAGGTTTCCTCCTACCATACTGTACCGATCACTTGTCAGATCGATATCCCCATTATTCATTCTCCATCTATGAAAAAATAAGTAAATGCCATATCAAAGGTCAAGAGGACTAAAATCAGTATACTGGGATAACATTCTTCTAAATTAATATTAGTACAGCTCCATATGAAAGAAGATGATTAAGTAGTTGACTCAGAGTGGTATTTCTTCATATTCTGTAATTCATGTCTCTGAGCTCATGATTTAGTTCAGGCACAGAAAGGTAAATGTTCAAGTATATGAAATATTTCCTTTTTTAGCATGAGGCATTCCAAAGGACAAATATTTCATTGAATTTTGCTACATAAACTGGTTTCTTAGCAGATATACATGGATCATAAATGATAACCATTTATGCAGTAGTTAGATTCATGAATAAATAAATATTAAATAAATATTTAAAATATTACTATAGGAGAAATAAAATATAAGATATAAATACAAGATAACAAAGTATAAGATATAAGATATCAAAATATAAGATATCAATATCAAAGTCATTTTTGAATAAAATTTCATTTTGAATAAAACAAACCAATAGAAATCAGGGTTTTACTCAGCTAATGTCATATTCTGACCACTAGAGGTCGATCACACCATTTGAAAATGGCTAGAGTCAATTGGGTCTTGGTTCCAGGCTACAGATACATTATTGCAGGTATATTGATGGTGATGGTGAATAAATTAACTAGAAACAGGAATCTAGAATCTAAACTAACTAGAATCAGGAAACTTTCATGGTGAGATGATGAGAGGATTGAATCTGTAAAATCATTTTCTATTAAGCTGACCACCTGCATAATTTTATAATCATTCTCTATTGGGGTTAAGGTTTCATGTCTTCTGCAGTGTTCTAAGACAAGAGCTATGTCAACCAGTGGGCTGTGGCCCCATCATTCATGTCCTGGCTGCAGAATTCTGATTAGGGTTAGCATCTTGCCAGAAAGGCCTAATAATTTTATAATATTTTTAATAAGTCAAATTACTAGAACATTTTTAGTTTTAATTTTTACAGTGTGGGAAGTAATTTAAAAGCAAACACAGAAAACCATGCTTTGCTTTTCAAAACCTACCAAATATCAACCCTGTGAATAAATCATCCCCTTCATCCTAGCTGATGGCAATATTGTCCCTGCCTGAACCATCCAATGTTGAGTCACTTAGCATTTGCCAAGGCAGTGGTTTCCCTTGTGAGGCACTCGTTATATCAAAACATAAGATATCAATATAAATTTCTCCCCATTGTGTTCACTCCAAATTTTTATTTCTTGTTTTAACTTCTTCCCAGTAGGTCTGATTCTGCTCTTGATGTAATATAATGTTTAAATTTTGCTGTGATTAGGTAAGTTCACTCATCTATTTAATTTTTCAGAATATTCACCATTGCTATAGTCCCTTTCACACAGCTTTAAATATAATTTTTATTGGAGTTCTTGTTATTGTGGGAGACAGGGCAAGATAGTGAAAGTCTCGAGATTGATAAGTAAAAAAGTTCCCTGTTTTATTTTTCATGATGTTGCCATGAATAACAAATTAGCACAGAACATACCATAAATATAAAAGTACTATGTGAATGACAAATTGCATGATTACCAAGGTTAGTATGGCTTTCCTTGAATATTAGGTAAATTTTCATCATGGCAAGTGTTCTTTTGTCAGACAAGCTACATCATGAGTTGAATAAATTTTTTCTTACGTTGCTGTCAAATGCAGACCATCTTCACAACAATTAAACATCTACGTCTTCCCATCAGTTTTCAATATTACTGTATAGATAATAAGGGCATACTTGCCCTGGGGACTTAAATGCTTCTGCAGTCTGTGGGAGGAAGTTGGTGATATATTTACCAAGCAAAATTTTGCTTCTTATTGTTATTTTTTAAATTGTGGTAAGAAAACTGAATGGGACTGGAGGGAGCCATATGTAAGGGGATGTTAATATATACTATATACACAGATTTAGTGATGTAAAACTTTGCTTCTTACAGTCTCTATCATGGCAGTGGGGCAGCAAAGAGAAGCACACATTCTTAGAACTCTGAGAACAACCTCTTTCTGTTCTTTTATTCTCCATGGGAGCCTGGAGGCTGATTTGCTTAGGTTCCACGTGTATGAACGTCAAGGAAAGAGAATCACAGAATAGCCATCACTGAAATAACTTTTGAAATACTATCAACCGGTCTAGATAGATGAACACTGAAAAAAAAATATGTTTCCTTGAAAGTCATAAAACCTGTGTTTCAGTCTTAGATCTGTGATTTACTAGTTCTGGAGCAAGTCAATTTACTTATATAGGACACAGCTTCCTTTCCTATAAAATTCTGTACTTGAGGTAAAATTCTGTACTTCTCTAGAGCCTGTCATTAGTTATACTATGCCAAGCCCAAGGCTATGTATGTTAACTCCCATCATGAATGACTTAAGGGTAGAAATAAATCTAGTCCATCAAATATTTTCAGAACAAATATGTTATTTATATAATTTATAAAATATCCACTTATTTTGCACTCCAAGATGGTGATTTTGCATATAAATTTATATTTTAAGAAAAATTTTGCAATTATAGTTAGAGGCAAGAGGAAATGAGTTTAAGTATAATGAAATGAAAGGAATGGGTCTTCTTCATGATAATAATTTTTTAATAGCAATGAAAAGTTGTTTTTCTATTGATGAAAAGAAAAATCTACTACTAAAATCAACTTTGTTGAATGACAACCTTCAATTAACTCAGGTAGTATGAACACACGAGAGCCCCAATTTCCCTGTCAATCACTTGCTTTGTCTTCATGGAACCAAAATCCATTGGCGTTTGGTTAATTTTAAAATCTTATCCTTTATATCAGACTAGAAACAGTTAGTATATTTTTCTGAACACTCTGAAGCAAGAAAACTGACTGCTACTTTTTATAAATTTATTTTTGATAGTGTTAATAGGTACTCCAGAAAAAACATGAAGAGATATATAGATTGTCTGATAGGTAGAGTCATTTAAGGAATTTGTTTTGTTGTCTGGAATATAGATTTGAGACTACTGAAAAGTGGTGTTTTCTAGAATAATCTATGTAATATGCTCTTTAAATGTGGTTAATATAGACTATTATCTGTCATCTGTATATATTAGTTATCTAGGCCAATACATGGAGAAGGAAATGGCAACCCACTCCAGTATTCTTGCCTGGAGAATCCCAGGGACAGAGGAACCTGGTGGGCTGCCATCTATGGGGTCACACAGAGTCAGACACAACTGAAATGACTTAGCAGCAGCAGGGCAATAAATACAAAAACAGTTTATCCTCAAGTGCATATATTTAAATTCTGCATATTTTTCATGTAACCATTTTCTTAATAGCATGATCTCCATTAGCCAATTTTTAAGTGATAATGTGAAATGGTACTGGCATTCTCTGTACAGGAAATAGGAAGTGAATTATATACATATGTTTAAGAAAACTATTTCAGTATTAAACAACTTTTTAAAAATTAGCTGTATGACAGTATTTTTTATAATGACCCTAGATTTCATAGAAAGCTTTAGGCCAAAGCTTTCTCTATAGACACAGGATCATAGATGCTGATCTGTAATCTTAACCCAACACTTCATTCTGTAAAGAGCAATGAGGTACGTTACTTGTAAACTGGGAAAGGGCTGGCTCGTGCCCTACAGTTTAGTGAAACTTTTCCTTCTGGTGACTCCTCTGGATAAATGGTATTGATTGGTTGTTCTTCAAAAATTGGTCCAAATCCTTTGTCTTCCTCAGAAACTATAAGAAAAATAAAATTATTTTATATTCCTTTATTTTAGAAATCAAAGAAAATTTGAGTACATTTAAAAAGGTTTTTTTGAAAGAAAGGTCAGAAACCTGGGATCTCCAGTGTCATTTGAACCAAAGATGTTTGCCTCTATAATCTTGAGGAAAATGTTGACGTTTATTCAAAATTCTTTTCTACTTATCTCTCATCATTTTCTGAAAAGCACTCTGTGTTGCCATGCTTAACTAATTAGTGCTTCTCAAACAAGCCATGCTTTCATGCCTCTGAGCTTTTCCTCTTTCTGGAACCACCATCTCATTTCTCTCCTCCCATCAAAATTTGTACAGTCCTTAATGACAGTCATAAAATTAGCTCCTTCAGGAAGCCAACTCTCAACCCCCTTCTAGTTTTAGTAGGTCCACATTCTCATAACTCCCTAGCAGGCTTATGGCACTTAACACAGCTGCTGTGATTCTTGATGCAATTTTCTGTTTTACTAGATGGCAGATGCCTGGGAAAAGGTTTACTAGATTGCAGATGCCATAATTTCTATATCACACTCTCCTCCACAGCTGTTTAGCAGTGTGGAACATAATTGTTTAAAAATTTTTTAACAATAGAATGAATATATTTCTAGAAGTTCTGAGGAAATGGGTCCTTTGGGTCGGTTCTTGTTTTGTTTTTCTCTTTAAACACGTGACCAGCACTGGTAGCATCTAGAACAATCTGTAAATTATTGAACAATCCATGAGTTATCAGTAAATGGATATGGGATCTGGCCAGCTGGTTTAAAATCTACCACAAAAATACAGAGTTGAAGCAGTTGTTCCTGACAGCATATCCTCTCTGGAGAGGAGATGTGACACCTCACAGCAGGATGAGGAAGAGAATCACTCACATGTCATCAGTTTGGAACGTTTTTTATAGAGCCCAGCAAAGAGCCAGATGCTCCAGATGACTTCATACTTTTATATATATATGGCTAGAAAGGGGGAATATTCTTACATGAGATCATTGTAGGTCTCTGCTTAATCAAAAGCTATGGTTCACTTTTCCAATTTATTTTTTTAAGAGCAAGTGTAAGGCAAATGTCATACTGAAAAATTGGCTGTTCTAACATTAAACTTGAAGATAAGAGCTTTCTTCCAGTTTCTCTTAACAAGCAGTTTAATTACATCTTTTAAATCTTGCCTTAGTGAAGTTTATCAGTGCTTTTGGAAAAATTATTTAATATCTCCAAGCCTTGATATCACCGCTTATAAGATGGAGATAATATTAAAACCTACCTCATTTGACTATTGTGAGAATTACATTGAGACAACCCACATTCTCATGAATTTGCCAATCTTTTTAAAATTTAATTTACATGTCTTACATATATCACCATTTAGACTAATTCCAAAAGTTTCAGAAGCCAAATTTTATTCATTCTTCTAATTCTGGTGCCATAAGCATCATGTCGATACACATTTCTGTGTACACAGATGATTATTAAAAAAACCTCAGTCAGAAAGTGTTCTAGTTTCATTCTTTTACAAGTGGTTGACCAGTTTTCCCAGCACCACTTGAAGAGATTGGAGTCTATTATACGGAAAGAAGTAAGCCAGAAAGAAAAACACCAATACAGTACACTAATGCATCTATATGGAATTTAGAAAGAAGGTAACAATAACCCTGTATGCGAGACAGCAAAAGAGAGACAGATGTATTGAACAACACTTTTGGACTCTGTGGGAGAGGGCGAGGGTGGCATGATATGGGAGAATGGCATTGAAACATGTAAAATATCATATGTGAAATGAATCAACAGTCCAGGTTTGATTCATGATACCGGATGCTAGGGGCTGGTGCACGGGGATGACCCAGAGTGATGGGATGGGGAGGGAGGTGGGAGAGGGGTTCAGGATGGGGAACACATGTACATTCATGGCAGATTCAAGTCAATGTATGGCAAAACCAATACAATATTGCAAAGTAAAATAAATTAATTAATTAAAAAAAATCTCAGTTTCTACCAGTATGAAGAGTATTAATTTCCCAGTATTAATTTTTCTAAACTGACCTGAAATATTTCAAAGGGAGAAGCCTCATTTTTAGTTGGAATTTGCTGAAAATGCCATTCAAGAATTTATGGATCTCAGTTACATTATATAGCATCATCCTATTTCAGATCACAGATAAATCACTGAATCAGAACTGGAGGAACTAGAGGAAATGGGATTTAGCTCAACATTGTTTTCCTAGCTGTTGTTTTATACAAGTCATTCATCCCATATGGTATTTACACTTAAAAAGGGAATTGGGGAATGTGCCCTAAGGACTCCATAGGCCTATTGCAACCATAAGTAAGATGATGAATGCAAGGTGTTCAAAGAATTCATTTGCTAATGATTTTTGCAGTCTTGCTCTAAGCTGTTTATTTCCATATACTTGAGACTAAAAACTAGAAATACTATAATGTTTTCTGCTTTGCTTCTAATAATTACCTGATGATGCCCAATGTTTTCTGGCCTTTAGAAAGTAGTAGCATGACAGGGAAAAATGTAATGAATCTCAAATCCTTGATAACAAGACCTTCATTCATATGTAGGTTCCAGATTTTTTGATCTCAGAAAGAAATAGCCTTGGAATTATCTATGATAGAAAGGGCTTCCTGGGTAGCTCAGGTGGTAAAGAATCTGCCTGCAATGCAGGAGACCCCAGTTCGATTTCTGGGTTGGTAAGTTCCCCTGCAGAAGGCTACCCACTCCAGTGTTCTTGGGCTTCTCTGGTCGCTCAGATAGTAAAGAATCCACCCACAATATGGGAGACCTGGGTTTGATCCCTGGGTTGGGAAGATCTCCTGGAGCAGGGCATGGCAACCCATTCCAGTATTCTTGCCTGGAGAGTCCTCATGGACAGAGGAGCCTGGTTGGCTACAGTCCATGGGGTTGCAAAGAGTTTGACACGACTGAGCAACTAAGCACATATCTATAACATAAGTCATGTGATATTTCCTCTCCCACTTGAACAATCTCATGAATGCTTCTTTGAATCTCTGTCAATTGCCCAGCTTTACCAACTGAAGCAATTTAGTAACCCTGCTGCTTTGGAGCTTCTGCTGTTTCTTCACAATTCACACAAAAATGCTTAAAAAGATGAGCTGCTGCTGCTGCTGCTGCTAAGTCACTTCAGTCGTGTCCGACTCTGTGCAACCCCATAGACGGAAGCCCACCAGGCTCCCCCATCCCTGGGATTCTCCAGGCAAGAACACTGGAGTGGGTTGCCATTTCCTTCTCCAATGTGTGAAAGTGAAAAGTGAAAGTGAAGTCGCTCAGTCGTGTCCGACCCTTAGCGACCCCACGGACTGCAGCCTACCAGGCTCCTCCGTCCATGGGATTTTCTAGGCAAAAAGATGAGCAGTGAAGTTCAATTTTATTAACATATTTTGATTCTCTTCTTGAAGGTAAGATGAATATTATTCTAACTTTAACCCTTGATGAATAATGAATACTGTGAAAATTTTGAGCAATTTTAAAAAATTTAAGCACACATTCAGAATATTAAAATAAATACATTTTAGGGGAGTTTAAGCTCATGAATATCTTCTAAATACACTGTATTTATACACAAGCTTGATGATTATGGTATTACCATCATTATCAACAGAAGAGATTATCAAATTTAAAGAGGATGAATGTTTGGTGCAATTATAAAACTTAAACAGAATTCCACTTATCTACACTGGATTAGATCCAGTTTCCACTTGTTACATTAGAGGTAATATAAGAATTTTAAATGGTCTTCTGTGACGCTACAGTTTAATGAACTAGAGGTTTTGGTTGTCCTTAATTTAGTCAATAACTTGATTCAGACCTTGCATATGGTGGAGAATTTTGAGACATAATTTCAAAAGCATGATTCATAAAAGAAAAAAAATGATAAGCTGGACTTTATTCAAGTTTAAAAGTTCTGTTCTGTGAAAGATACTGTTAATAGAATTTTAGGTCTTCAAGATTAGAGATTTTCCTTAGGTACATTTCAACATACATTGGAGAATTTTGGAATAAGCAGCAAATTGGAAATCCTTTCCAGTAATTAAATATATACCTCACTTAAAAATTGTGATCACATACAATTTTACATAATTTGAACTCATCTCAATAGGTGCACAGTTGATTCTTTAACAGTATTGTATTTCCAATGTAGAAATGGCTAATCCTGGCCTGTCTAGCACCTGCTTCTAAAGAGTCCTCTGGTAGTGTCATTATTTCCTTCATTGCAGGTCAATTCTTCACCATCTAAGCCACCAGGGAAGCCTTATAGGGATTATAACAATCCTGAATTCTCAATTTAATTAATAATTTATTAATTTTCTTAACTAGTTTTATCACTGTGAAATAGTTGAGTTTTGTACATTACTAATTGCCTTGATTATTTCAAGTAATGTACGGTGCCTTGAAATACAAAGACAGCTGCACATAAACCATACATCTGTGTGGAGGCAGAGGTTAGTTGCACACTTGCATATCTTCATAAAATGCATGGTTTTAAATGTTTCTTTTGATAGCATATCTTTTGATTTTAAGATATGTGACTTTGAGATAAAAATTCATCAGCTTTTAGAAAACTGAACATATGTTTATAGTTTCTTCATCATGATCATAAGGCATAGCATATTTTTTTCTGGAAAAGATATCAGCAATGGCAATTTCCATTGAAAATAATGGAATGCCACATGTTACTAATGATCAGACTATATCTATTGATCAGCAATCCCTCTACTGCCTGAAGTAAAGATAAAACACTTTGGGGGTGAGTTGTGTTGAAGTTTATAGGCCAAATTGAATATTATCAGTGCCCAGTGCTATTTTATTCTCAACAAGTGCTTTTCCAAAATTATATTCAGGTATTTCCAAGTGCTCCATTTCCATTTGCCCTTTACAGGAAGAGACAATGAATCATTTAAGTGATAAAATATGAAACGAATTTCCAATAAAACACTGAATTTTTCTATTTTGACAAAATATTATATTTAAGATATTTCCTTTTGCCCATTTTAAGAACAAAAGAATATGACACACTTGATATCACATTAGTGTTTCTAGTTAGTATTATTTTATAAATGTTATTTATAAAATGTTAGCATATATTTATAAATTTTATAAATATTTCTTGCTTTTCTAATATTTTCAAGCCTGAATAAAATAATGTATTTCATTAGGTGGTTTACCAATTACAATATGCATTTTATTTTGAGGACATATTTGGGCTCTTGGGAGATAAATTACTCATCACCGGCTTCAAATTGCTTTGGTATGCTCAGTGTTAACTTCTGAATGTAAGCTTCATAACCCCCTTGAAGACTATCCAAGCTCATAGCTCTGTTAGTTGAGCTAGGGCACTCAGATCAAGGAAAAAGAACTTTTAGGGGTAATACAACACAAAGTTCAGCAAAGGATCCATTAATACAAGGATTATAATCTCTGTTAACAAAAATTAAGTTATCCATTGTTTTTCTTCTAGGGCAATGGAAATAATTAGATGACAAATTATCATGCTTTGGAAGTATTATGAGGTTAAAGGGTACAGAAACAAATGGAAAATATGTTAACAAAATAAGGTTGTTTTTAAAACATATGCTCTGTTTTTGTACCAGATATAGTCTTCCAAAAAGGAGCACACAGTTATATAGATAATTTCTCAGAAAGGCAAAAACTGCTGCTTTTTTTCAGTAGCATTCTCAGTCTCACAGTTAATGTAGTCAGTTAGTGTATGATCTTAAATGAAATACTTCACCTCTTGCTATGTAGAGATGATCCACTGTAACCTTGCTATCCTATTTTATCTCTGGAAATTGAAAGTATAATTACAATTTGTGCTTGAGAGTTATTTTTATTCATTTTATATTCAATGAAAGAAATGCTATTTCTCATTCTGTAATATGTCTTCTTAATCTGTTAGTTTTCAAACATAATTTTACATAAGTATGTTTTAATGAGAGTTTCAGGAAGAAAGCAATGAGAACAAAATTTTAGCAGAGTCTAATATTTGAATTTTTACAGTGTTTACAATATTCAGTGGATATGGCCTGGGGAGTGTTGTAAGCCCTCTAAAAATACAGTAAACTCTCTAAATGAGACAATATTTAAATTGGCTCAAAGCACTATTATTATCTCCATTTTCAAACATTCCTCACTGATAAGAGAATAAGGACATTCAGGGCTTAGGCTGTGAATACTCTGGTTCATCAGTTCTTTAGTCTCATGGATAATAGGTAACAGTGCAGCAATATATCATAACTAAAATATAACAAGTTGGTCTTGAGAATGTACAGGAATCCAATTATTAGAAGGAAAATTAAAATCAGGTTATCAGAATGGTTAAGTTGACTACATTTTCCTTGCATGATTTTATTTGCCTAAGAAGAGCCTTTCACATTTATTAATGACAACCACTTCCTTGACCTATGGTGCAACCTCAAAGGTCTAGACACTGTGTTTTGTGTAACAATCTGGGCGTCTGTTGACACCAACTTTATGTCTGCCTGTGTATGCTGCCATAAGCCAAGGAATGTTTTTGGGATGTGTGTGTGTTTAGTCGCTCAGTTGTGTCTGACTGTTTGTGACCCCATGGACTGAAGCCTGCCAGGCTTCTCTGTACATGAAGTTCTCCAGACAAGAATACTGGAGTGGGTTTCCATTCCCTTCTCCAAGGGGTCTTCTTGATCTGGGTCTCATGCATTGTAGGCAGATTCTTTACCAGCTGAGCCACAAAGGAAGCCCAGTGTTTGGGGTACCAGAAGTTGAAAGATGAAAGCAAAGAGCTTTCCCATACACGTTTCAGCAGAAACCTGACTCTGATATCTCTTTTCTTTGAGACATCTCATCTCAGAATGTGAGACAATAAATTTCTGTTGTTCTAAGCCACCCAGTTGGTGGCTTTATTATAGCTATAGCAGTCCTAGGAAACTAATACGTCCATTACTGGTGTGCAGCAGTCCATGGGGTTGCAAAGACTCAGACAGGACTGAGGGACTGAACAAAAACAACACACATAATAATAAACTGTTGAAGTTTAATGAACTAGCCTTTCTCAAATTTATTTGACAATGAAGTCCTACTAACATCCTGCAGAACAAATTCTTTGAATTAGTGACCTAACACAGTCCATATTTACCCACTTTTGTACTTTATTTGTTCTACTTCCTCTAAGAATTATTTCCATTTCTAATAACTGAAATACTTCCAGTTTTCCTTGCCTACTAGCTCCATCATTAAATATTTATTAATTCCTCAATTATTGTAAACAGCCTATCATATTTTTCTTATGAATTTGTTATCCACTTACTTTTATTATTCTTTATTACATGTAAGGTTCTTGAAATCAAACAGCATATATCACTGATCTTTATATGGCCTATATTCATACTATATAGGCTAACTCACAAGGAGGAAACAGAAATAGCTTTGATATGCTTCTTGCTGAGGCTTTCCTTTCTATAAATCCCCTATCAATGGAGATTCTGACTCACTCTGGCATGAAAATCTTGCTTTTGATGGAAGCAATAGCACTGATTACTCACTGGTTCTTCCTAATTACTCATTCTCCTACCACTAAGCTGTGGCCTTCAAAGATGACCAGTTTTACCGTGTTTACTGAGCACCTACTATGTAGGTCACTGTGCTGTAAGTTATCATCACATTGTGTTTTTAGTGTCCACAAGAATCCTGTGATTTTTACATGTTGGAAACTTAAGTCTCATAGAAATTGAATAATTTGCACAAGATCACATAGTGAATACCAGGTTGAATATGTAAGTATGGACCAATCTTATTCTAGACTCTATTTTTTCCAGTCTATATTTCTAGCAAGAACTATTCAGTGGTTGAAATATGATATAAACTATCAGGATTGCTAATTATATTTAATGAAGGATAAACAATACATTTTTCATTATCTGGATTTCTAATTAAACTGAATCTTAAGGTTCCAGGCTTATTAACTTTAATTCTCCTACTTGAAGCAAAGCAGAAGGCTTTCAAAACAAGCTAGAATTTTACAATATTAAAAATATTGCTGCAAAATTAAGTACTATAGGATTATTATAAAACATGAAGGAAAAATATATTGAATATATTTATTGAAATTATTGAATATATTAAATACTTATTGAATATATTCTATCTGCTACAATCCTCCACTTGGATATTTGCTTGTGGTGTATCTATTCATTTATTTTGGTAATCAAATAAGTTGCATGAAGACCTCAGATAAAATATCTACAAAATTTCCAAGTGCTCTAATTGTCACCACTTGCTATAAGTTTGAAAACTTAATAGCTTTAATGTAGGGATGAAATATGGTTTATTTGAAGAAATCTATTTAAAAAGTTACCCTTTCATCAACTTACCTCCATGACCATACCTTCTATGCCATGTAAACTCTAAAAAGAAAAAAAAAAAAAAAGACAAAAAACAGAAAAAAATTAATCCCAAAGCTGCTCTTCAAGGTTTGATTTCAAATGTTGCTAAAACAATGGAGATATTAGTTAATGAAATTAGATTATCAGCTCTTCACCATTAAGGCTGAAGTATGATCATATCTTTGGAAATATTTATTTCTTATCTTTGCATTTTTATAATTACAGCACCAAAATTTTAAAGAATTGGCATGAATTTTCAGTACTAATATCTTTGCTTTATTTTATTCATAAAGGTAGACAGCAATAATAACCTTTCCACAAATTTTTCTTTATTATAGTTAAATGATATATTTGCATATATGCAAATAGTTCTATGTTTGTATGTATGTATAATTACTGTTTATATCATTAAAATTCTTAAGTACTGATAATAAAATTATTGTTTTATTCTTAAGTCATAATAAAAATTACTCCCCAAAGTAAAATAGCATTTTTATTTCCTTAATAATAATTAAGAAATACAATAGGATGCCCATCAAGTTCATTATTTAAAGCAATCAAGGGAGGTTTGTAAGTGAAAATATGAGATCCATCTATATCTTGAACTTAATAGCAACTCAACAAGTGCTGAATTAAGGTAATTGAGACAAATGTATCCGAAAATATTGTTAGAAAACACATTGCTTCAGATAAAAATACAATGTACCTTTAGGAAATATTTTTGAATCTTTCACACATACCTTTGAAAAATAGAAATATAGTGTTTGTTTATCCTAAAACTACAGTACACTTAAAACTGCATTGTTATTCTTTAGTCCTTGAATACATTGTAGACTATTTTTGAATTGTTTTTCAAAAGATTGACCAGCCAATAATAAAAATTAAATTATATTAACATAAAAAATAAAGGTGACAAAAGCTTAAAACCCATTATTTTCTAATATTTTACTATATTTTACTTTTATGTATACTAATGAGGTTAATGGGAAATAGATGGGGAAATAGATGGGGAAACAGTGGAAACAGTGTCAGGCTTTATTTTTTGGGGCTCCAAAATCACTGCAGATGCTGATTGCAGCCAGGAAATTAAAAGAGGCTTACTCCTTGGAAGGAAAGTTATGACCAACCTAGAGAGCATATTAAAAAGCAGAGACATTACTTTGCCAACCAAGGTCTGTCTAGTCAAGGCTATGGTTTTTCCCGTGGTCATGTATGGATGTGAGAGTTGGACTGTGAAGAAAGCTGATTGCCAAAGAATTGATGCTTTTGAACTGTGGTGCTGGAGAAGACTCTTGAGAGTCCCTTGGACTTCAAGGAGATCCAACCAGTCCATTCTAAAGGAGATCAATCCTGGGTGTTCCTTGGAAGGACTGATGCTGAAGCTGAAACTGCAATACTTTGGCCACCTCATGCAACGAGCTGACTCACTGGAAAAGACTCTGATGCTGGGAGGGATTGGGGGCAGGAGGAGAAGGGGACGACAGAGAATGAGATGGCTGGATGGCATCACCGACTCGATGGACATGAGTTTGAGTGAACTCTGGGAGTTGGTGATGGACAGGGAGGCCTGGTGTGCTGTGATTCATGGGGTCGCAAAGAGTCGGACTGAGCGACTGAACTGAACTGAACTGAACTGAACTGAATGAGGTTAAGTTGATTTTACCCCTGTACTGAACATACTGTATAATGGTGTGTTGTTGCATAACTTTTCTCCCACCACCTTAAATGGTTTCAAGTTGAAAATGACAACAGTAAGACAATTTACTATGTAGGAATTGATAAATGCTACAGCAGGGATATTTTTTCCCTCCCAGATATTCAGATTTTAAACATTTACCAGCACATCACTATATAAGATTGATTGACTTAAATCTTATGAAATTTTAATTGAAACTAAAAAGAAAAAAGAACAAAAGTGTCAGCCTTTATATGCATTTACTTGTCTGTAGATGGCAAAAGAATATTAATTCTGAACTTTATACACCAGATTCAATATAGTGAAAAGAATATTAATTACATTGACATAAATTGTGGAAGTTATATGTTATATATAGGATATTTCTTACCTGATAGACAAGTTTTAAAAGATATTATTACAAGGAGACTGAACAGCAACCACATTTTCATCTTGTGTTCAGTAGAATTTAGGTTCAAATTTCAAAAAAAATTATTTAACTTTATAGCAGTTGGATAATATTAAACACCTATATAAAAAGAAGAGAAAAGAGGAAAGATAAGAAAAAGGAAAGAAAGGGAATGGAAAATATTCATCATTTAGAGTCAACAATATTATCAATTCTATTTTATTTAATATTTCTTGTTTGTAGAATAAGTTTTATTTTATTTAAATAGATTTGTAAACATCATATTATAATGAAAAGAGTAGATTCGGTATCAGGGCTTCAGCTTCTTCCCAGTACTGATATTGTAAGAAACATGAGCAAGTCACTGAATTGACATTTTTTTAAGTTTTTAATAATTGAGTATAGTAACATCTTTTTACAAATAGCAGAGTTGTGAACATTTCAATGTCAACTATTTTACCTGAAGATTAAATTGACCTGAAGCTCTGGTAGAAAGATTTAGTGAAATATATATTTGTATAAGAATTTCCCTAGTATCAGTAAAAGAATTCACCTGTAATGCAGGAAACCTGGATTCAATCCCTAGGTAGGGAAGATCCCCTGGCAAAGGAAGTGGCAACCCACTCCAGGATTCTTGCCTGGAAAATCCCATGGCAGAGGAGCCTGGCAGGCTATAGTCCACAGGGTCTCAAGAGCTGGACATGACTTAGAAACTAAATCATCACCACAACCATTTCTGTATAAGAATTTTGTAAATTCATAGACACTATACAGGAGTTATGTGTTAGCATTGCCTGTTGGTGGTTTATGGAAAATTTTTGCCAGAAAAGCTAAATTTTTAAATGTTAAAGTATATTGATTAATAACATGTTTAATGGCTGAATAATACTCCATTGTGTATATGTACCAAAGCTTTCTTATCCATTCGTCTGCAGATGGACATCTAGGTTGCTTCCATGTCCTGGCTATTATAAACAGTGCTGCAATGAACATTGGAGTACACGTGTCTCTTTCAATTCTGGTTTCCTCGGTGTGTATGCCCAGGACATTTGAATCAGTTCTAATGAGGTGGATGAAACTGGAGCCTATTATACAGAGTGAAGTAAGCCAGAAAGAAAAACACCAATACAGTATACTAACATATATATATGGAATTTAGAAAGATGCAAATGATAACCCTGTATACGAGACAGCAAAAGAGACACAGATGTATAGAACAGTCTTTGGGACTCTATGGGAGAGGGTGAGGGTGGGATGATTTGGGAGAATGGCATTGAAACACGTATGTTGTCATATGTGAAACGAATCACTAGTTCAGGGTCAATGCATGTTATAGGATGCTCGGGGCTGACATGCGGGGATGACCCAGAGGGAGGATAAAGGGAGGAGGGAGGTCGGAGGGGGGTTCAGGAGGGGGAACTTATGTAAACCCGGGGCGAATTCATATCAATGTATGGCAAAACCAACCAATATAATATTGTAAAATAATTTGCCTCCAATAAAAAATAAATTAATTACCAAAAAAATAAATAAATGTAAAAAAAAAAAATAACATGTTTATACCCTTTCCCTGCTTTCACTTTTTTCCTTTATTTGTTCAACAAAATGTAAATAATTGTTCCTTACAAGAGAGAAACTAGGTTTTGTGTGTCAAAATCTTTAAAATTTGGAGAGCCATCTTTAAAGATAAGAAGACAAAATTACTAATACAAACTAAGCTACAGAGACTTCCCTGGTGGTCCAGTGTTTAAGAATCCACCTTGCAATTCAGGGGACACAGGTTCAATCCCTGATCAGGGAACTAAGATCACACATGCCATGGAGCAAATAAGCCCACGTGCCATAACTACTGAGTCCACTCACCACAACTAGAGAGTCCATGAGCTGCAATGAAAGATCCTGCACTACGCATGGAAGATCCCACATGTAGCAACTAAGATACAACACAGCCAAATTAAAAAAATACTAAAAAATAAATAAACTATGCTACAAAATTATGCATCAGTCTAAGTAAAATATCTTGCTTTTATAAAATTCTGTAAAAACTTCTGACCACATGATTATATTGGTTTCAAGGCATTGAAATAGCTTCATTTTAGTGAGGGGCTCTTTGACTTAAGCCTCATCGTCATCTTTGTAGATCCATCTGTGACCAAGCATGCAGATAAAAGAATCAAAAAGAAAGACATAGTCTGCTTGCCCTTAAGTTCACAGATCGACAGGAATGCTTATGTGTACACAGATCAGTGCAATGATAGACTTGTTCGGATCTACATATTAAACTTGAAAGCATGTTAATCATTTTATTAAAAACACTGCAAAATATGTCTCAGATGGACCTGGTGGTGGTGGGACTATAACAAATTTTCAAATATTCAGGGCATTTTAAAGAGACTTCTTCAACTGAGACAGAATAGGCTCTTCGAAAACACGTGAAATCATATTTTCAAAGAATATGTAAGAAATAGGATATAAGAATCTCATGACATAGAATTGAAGGTAAAATATAAATTAGAGCATGAAAGCAATTCTGAAAATACCTAATGTCATCGTTATCAACATATAAATATATTTAAATGCTATCTAAAGCAGCCAAAATAAAATGGTACTGATTTCTTGCATCATAATGACATGTAGAGTACAACTTATTTTTTTAAATGTGATGGACTTTAAGACCATATTTACCCCCTTTAATTTGCCAGAATTCCAGCATTTTCTGAGACTGGTAAAAATATTTAGTGTTACTACATGGACCAGGAAAAATATTTTTCCCTTTTGGTGTATAGGTTATTCAGTGAAAAATCATTTATTTCTTGAAAAAAATGAGTTGAATTTTTAGATCAAACATAGTAAAAATGGGTCAGTGGAGCAACAGGAAATTTTTTAAATATCTTTGCAAGAGGAAAAATATTCAACAGATAATTTTTAAATGCCAAGATTGATTTATGATCAATCTATTTCTCTTGGACATTGGTAAGAAGATGAGAATTACACAAATGTATAGATTGTATTAAGTCTAGACTTTTAAATTTTATTTCTTTTACTAAACAGAACTGATTAGAAAGGAAAAGAAACAGGTAAATAAAGGTGAAGAATAAAGATAAATTCCTTCAGGAGGCAGAGGAATCAATTAAATGATCTACAGAAGAATTCAGCTTTTTATTTTGTTATCATTAATATTCAATATAAACCTAAATTAAAAATTTTGAAACCTGTACATATTATTTATATCTTTTAAAGTTTGTCTCCAAAAATGTACATTTCAGCATTTTCTTGGCCCATTGGTTTCTAATTCTTTTCATTGAGTTATACACACTAATTAAGATGAGTTCCTTTAATGAGGAGGAAGGGAGAAAGGCAAACAAAAACTATGCCAGAACTGTCGTGTCTACCAAACAATTTATTTTGTAAAGATCAACTTAGATAATATATTTGCAAACATTTTGCCAATTACAAAGCATGTGCAGTTTAATGAGTCAGTGATTATTGGATTTTAAATAGTTCAAATTTATCGATTAATAAACCTATATTGATAATAATTCTAAATAATAACTAAACCTATATTGATAATAATTCTAAATAATAACTCTACATACTAATAATATTCATCTTAAGAGCAAGGGTGTTGCTGAACTTTTTTATTGACTGTAGAGGAAGCAGTACTGACCAGAGAGAAAAAGAATCAGGTAAAATTAAAGAACAATTACTCTGAAGCGTATCCTTCAGATTATTAATTTTGACAAATTATGTGAGTGAGATCTTGGTCTGTTTACCTTATTAACTATATAGAGAATCTGGGAAAGAATGAGGGCAGGTCTAAAGGAAGAGTAACTATGAGTGAGCGATTTCAAGAAACTAAAAATAAGACACAGAAGAATTTTCTAGGTCAAGGATATTATTTTCTATTTCCTTCTTAGACAACACCCACAGTATATGGGAACCTGAGGTAAGAAATAGTCAAAGGAAATCCAGGAAAGTCAGCCAGATCTTGTCTGAAACTTGGCTCAACCACTCTTTAGCTTGCAACTTTGAGAAAATTACTCAAGTTCTGACTCATGTACAAAATACGAAAAAAAAATGCGCATTTCATAGAACTCTTGCAAGTGTCATATAAGATTATGCATGTGAAATGCTTACTGTGAAAGAAGTAAATAAATATTAACTGTTATTCTGCTAGGCCTTAGGGCCCATCAGGCTACAAGAGACAGTGACATGTTACTTGTTTATTGTTGTGTCTCTAATGCCTGGCACTGAGAAGTCATATGACACATATTTATTGAAGAAACGAGCGGACCATTTCATAACTGTATTTCAAAACTCTTGCCACAAAAAAATTAAAATTTAACTTTACTTCCTTCGAATAAGCATAAAATACTTACAATAGGTAATAAAGAGTATTTTTTACTGGGGCTTTGGTCTCAGTTACGGATTATTGCTGCTTATATTTACACCCTGGAAGAGGATAGTCTAAGTAGCAATATTTTAAAGCATTTTTAATATGTATTTTATTGAGTGTTTTTGAAAGACTGTCTTCCAATTTCAATATTTTCATTCTCATCAGAAGGAGACATTTTTCATTATCTTGAGGCAAACTATCTTTTCCTTCACTCCAAAATATTGCCTATTTCAATAGGACAGTGAGTGATTATCCTGGCAGCATGTATTTTATTTAATGGATTTCTTTCTGTTTCAGTATAAAAGCATCTCTCACATCATTTTCTGCTACTGATTTGTTCTGTTGTGTCACCAGTTATCCCATCACTTGTGACTCCTGATCCCATCCTCTCAGAGTGAAGCAGAGGAGAGCAGGGCAAGGCTGAGCCCACACTTGCTAGTGCAGAAGAAACAACTCTTCTTAATTCTCCCTTAAGGACCTACCACTCAGTAATCCACAGCCAGCTCCCAGCCCCCATAGGCCTGAAAGTGTTATAGCAAGTGAAGTTGCATAAGAAGAAAACAACTCAAAGATGTGCCAATAAAGGAAGTAGACCTTTTCTTCTCAATATCCAAAAGAACAGAATGACCAGAACCTGGGGATGCATTCCGGTCCATATGCCATGCTGTACTAGAAAACAGCTCCCAGGTTTCTCCTATTCTCCCCTAGGCCTTTTCACCAGGTCCTGCAGATGGCTCATCTTACAACTTAACCACAGCTCTATAGTCTAGTGACTGGTGTTTCCCTAACATATATTGGTGCTATAGTATTCTCCAAACAATTTAACATCCTTTACCAAGATACTTACTTATGTATTTAAACAACTACAACAACAAAAATATGATAAGGCAACAGAGGGTGACTGACAGTCTCTATCTCCTTCCTTCATGCTCTCTTCTGTCTTCCCATGTTTTTCTTCCCCCCCCCCTCTCTTTACTTTAGATGATGCTACGGTTCTCCTTTGAGAAATCTGGTCCGCATCTATATATGCATTTTTCTTCTAGACAGACATCATCTAGTTCTTATCTTGTTTTGTTCTGTCATGAGATATTTCATATAAATTATTTAAAAAATCTTCAACTATACATTAGCAAACATTTAGCCACTAACAATTATTCACAAAGTATTTAGTATTGGTATATAATCAGAGTTTGCTCCAACAATACCAATAAATCTAATATTTCATTGAACTGATGCTTATACAAGCATTTACACTGAAAGAGAACAAAATTTAGAAATATGGATAAAACATTAATATATATTAGCAAATGGTGGCATCTCTTTTAGAAAGAAAAAAGATTTGACAGGGTTTCAGGAATCTATTCTGATTGATCCTCAACACAGCTCATAAAAGGTCATGTCAAAAATATTTAACCTAAAATTTTACTTATGATACTCATCGCTCTGCTCTGGTTCTAAGGAACATTTGCCATGAACTTCAGTTTCCAGAAAACAGAGGAAACTTGTTTGTGCTGAGCTCAGATTATCCTAGGTGAAAAGACATCAATATCTCTTATTCTACATTTTAAAATCAGGGAACATTTTGTCCTTAGACTCAATCTGAAAATCAGCCTCTGCTGCACCCATCACTTAACCTTCCTGAGGTGTCAGTTACCCAGTCTGTAGAATGGAAATTCAAGTTCATTCTTCAGAAGATTATTGTGAGGACTAAATTATGCATGGGGCTTCCCAGGTGTCACAGTGGTAAGCAACCCACCTACCAATGCTTCAGACTCAAGAGACGTGGGTTCAATATCTGGGTCAGAAAGATCCCCTGGAGAAGGAAATGGCAACCCACTCCAGTATTCTTGCCTGGAAAATTCTATGGACAGAGAACCCTGGTGGGCTACAGTCCTTGGGGTCACAAAGAGTCATGCACGACTGGGTACACACACACAAATTATGCATGCATATCGATACACATCTGTGTGTGTAAGTAAAAGCCTTTTTACTTACATTGTTGGTTACACTGTTGTTCAGTCACTCAGTCCTGTGACATGTGTACGTAATAGAAGTCAAAACACTGAAGTGAAATTAACTAAAAATCTCCAGAAATAAAGTCAGTATTTTTTTGTTGTTTGGTTTGTTTTTGGCTGTGTGGCATGTGGGATATCATAGTTCTCTGACCAGGGGTGGAATCCACTCCTGCTACAGTGGAAGTGTGGAGTCTTAACCACTGGGCCACTAATTCAAATTAGTTTTGAATTTAAAATATGTGAATGTTTTAGAAAAGGGATATTATATATTTTAAAAGTCTTATCCCTCATAAATGGGATACTGTATACATTATATATTAAGCACTTTCACATCAATATTATACTGTTCCAGTATAATTTTCAGATTATTAAAAACAACTTAAAAATAGACATAACTTCCTCTAGCTACATAATTATATACTTTAGGAGGTCTTCTTCAGCCTCATACTTACTTCTTTAAACTCTATTATCAAATTATTATTGTCTTAGTTTAATAGATTTTCTGCAAAGTTATTAATAGTGTTTTAGCAGCTTACAGCTGTGATTAAGTATATTTAGTAAAAATTTCTGAAGAACATACTGTTCTAAGCCAAATAATAAAGTACTGCTGCTGCTGCTGCTGCTAAGTCACTTCAGTCGTGTCCGACTCTGTGCAACCCCACAGACGGCAGCCGACCAGGCTCTGCCGTCCCTGAGATTCTCAAGGCACGAACACTGGAGTGGGTTGCCATTTCCTTCTCCAATGTGCAAAAGTGAAAAGTGAAGTCGCTCAGTCGTGTCCGACTAGTAGCGACCCGGTGGACTGCAGCCCACCAGGCTCCTCTGTCCATGCGATTTTCTAGGCAAGAGTACTGGAGTGGCTAGCCATTGCCTTCTCCGTAATAAGTACACACCCAAGAAAAACACATTTTTTGAAAATGATTATAAACAGTATCCTTCTCTTCCAGAATAGAGTCAGACACTGTTCAACTAACAGGTAGGATGTGATAGTTTTCAGATTGCAACTGCATTAGCTGCTGAAATACCCTATCACTTGATTGTGTGTGAAGTATAGGTAAAAAGAGGAGCAAAATAATGTTTCAAGCATTTTAATAAATATAAAATAATTGGACTGTGAAATTAATGACTTGGAGGCTGCTGAGGGAAAAAAGAAATCTGAAGGTTTTTTGAAGATATGGGTATTTACTGCGTGTTGACAGCACACCCTGAATTTTACAAAACAACTGATTGCTCATATTTTTAGATAATTGCATTTATGATTAAATTAATTACTTGTTTATTTCCAAAATGATGTAATACCTGCAGAAGGATTTAAAAATAATGCAATCCTGTTCATGATATTTATAACATATAAGATTTTGTCAGCACATTGTGTCATGAAGGACTAATTGATATGAAGGAAGTGTGAAAGTATTAGTCGTTCAGTCATGTCCTAATTGATATGCTTTTTGTTGGGGTAATTTCAAGAAACTGTCACTTTTATATAATAAATAAAGTCCTACAGAATTTTGTCCCCCATTTCAGGAGTATAGCGTGTGTAGCTAGATATCACTTGAAATTCAAGAAAGTACAGAAAGTCCTTGTTGAGTTGAAATTGTCTCCCCAATGAAACTGACATGATGCCAATAATACATACTTATTTTGTTTGAAATTACAAAACTGAGATGGTAATGGAAAATAGAAAGAGAAATAAGCAAATGAGGTGATAAGATTTCTTGATTATTTGCAATTCCCAAATTATTGATTTTGGATGACCAATGAACAAGGGAAGGGTTGGTTTGTCAAGAAAGATTTAAAACTCAAACATATACTTGTGGGATTCCACTCAACCTCTTTCTCATCAGTGTGTTAATAAGAATCAGTTTATGAAGGAGATCAAGATGACAGAGTGGGTGGATGCTAGGCTGACCTCCCACTATGACCACATCAAAATACATCTACATGTGGATCAACTCCTGCTGAAAGCAACCTGGAGACCAGCAAGAAAACTTCTCCTACAACCAAACCTTTAAAGAAAGATCCACAGAAGAGGAATGGGGATATCCCAGGCTCAGGGATCGTCCCCAGGTATTGAATCACATATTAGACACCTCAGTCCTGGATTCAGATCCTGGTAAGATGAGTTCCCTTAACTGGTTTGAAAACCAGTGAAACTTACGAGAGAACTATGAGAAACAGACTTTTCTCAAGAAGCATGCATGCAGATGCTTGCTTACTCCCAGTAACAGTGCAGAAGTTGTAGATTGAAAATTGCCTAATACTCTGACCAGTTTTCTGTGATTGCCCCAGCATGTACATTGGCCCATACCTGGCACTGGCTCCAGCCTTTCTGGCACTGGTGTTGCTCTCCATTAGGATGAAAGCTGCCATTGCCAAGTAGACTTCACACAATTAGAATGAAACCAGCTCAGATACAAACTTCAGGGCTTCTGCTCTAGCACCTTGGGCACCAACTCTGCCTTTGATATTGGGGGATGACTGCCATTGAGCACAAGAGAAACCTTGGTTCAAACCTGTATCTGGCCCTAGCCACTCCTTCTTCTGATCAGTTACTTTAGAAAAATGCAATAACTGAACTAAAAATTACACTAGAAGGAACTAAGCAGAATCGGTGATATAGAAGAATGCATAAATGATCTGAAAGACAAAATAATAAAAATCACCAAATAAGAGCAGAATAAAAACAAATTTTAAGAAATGAGGATAGCTTGGAGGATCTTTGGGGCAACATAAAGTGTACTATCTTGGGCATTATATGGATCCAGGAGAAGACAGAAAGGGGTAGAAAATGTATTTGATAAAGTTATGGCTGAAAACTTCCTGAGGTTGAAGAAGGAAACAGATTTCTAGGTACAGGAATCACTAACAATCCCAAACAAGAGGAACCCAAAGAGACTCATACCAAGACAGGTCATAGTTAAAATGACAAATGTTAAAGATAAAAAGAAAATTGTAAAGGTAGTAAGAGAAAAACAAAAAGTCACTTATAAGTGAATTCCTATAATGCTTCAGGTGATTTTTTCTGCAGAAAAATTTGCAAGCCAGAAGGGAATGACACTATAATTTAAAGTGCTGAAATGAAAAATCTAAAACTTAGGATGCTCTAACCAGTAAAATTATCACTCAGAATTAAAGGTGAAAAATATAACATCTCAAACAAGCAAAAACTAAGAGTTTAGCAATACCAAACTGACCCTAAAAGAAGTGCTAAATGGTAATTTTAATGGGAAAAGAATAGGCTTCAACAAGAATTTATAGGAAAGGTAAAATTCCACTAGTAAAGGTAAATATATAATAAAGTTTGTGGATCAAGAATTCAAATAAGTAAGTATGAAGATTCAGTTCAGTTCAGTTCAGTCACTCAGTCGTGTCCAACTCTCTGCGACCCCATGAATCACAGCACGCCAGGCCTCCCTGTCCATCACCACCTCCCGGAGGTCACTCAAACTCATGTCCACAGAGTCGGTGATGCCATCCAGCCATCTCATTCTCTGTCGTCCCCCCCAACCTTTCCCAGCATCAGAGTCTTTTCCAGTGAGTCAACTCGTCGCATGAGGTGGCCAAAGTATTGCAGTTTCAGCTTTAGCGTCAGTCCTTCCAATGAACACCCAGGATTGATCTCCTCTAGAATGGACTGGTTGGGTATGAATATTAAAAGACAATAAATGTAAAATCTATCTAGCTGCAATAAACATGTAAGGAATAGACATGATGATACAAAATATCAAAAACACAAAGCATGGAGGAGGAGAGTAAAAGTTGTACCTGTTTTAGAATGTGTTTGAAGTTAAGTGACTATCAATAAAACAAATAGAAATCCATGGTAACTGTAAATGAAAAACATACAATAGATTATCAAAAATCAGAGAGAAAGGAATAAGAACATAGCACTAAAGATAATCATCAAACCATAGGGGAAGAGGCTAAAAAAAATGAAAAAAGAGAATAACTACAAAGACAACTGAAACTAAGTAAGAAAAGTACATGTTTTCAGTGATAATTGCATTAAATGTTCAATGGACTAAATACTCCACTCAAAGGCAGAGGTGACTGATCAGATTTAAAACAACAACAACTATATCCTGCCTGCTATCTGCTGTGCACTATGGGGTTGCCACTCCAAGACTCTCTGTATTAGACTTGTAAGTTTTCCTTGTCCCATAAATCTGATACCTCTGTCAAGGAAAAAAAAATGCTATTTGCAGAAGACTCATTTCAGAGCTAAAGACACAGACTGAAAATGAGGGGATGGAAAGTTATATTCTATAAAAAGATAAATTAAAAAAATGTTGGGATAGCAGTACTCATGTCAGACAAAGTAGACTTTAAACTAAAGAAACAAAATGCAAAAGACCAAGAAGGGCATTATATAATGATAGAGGGATCCTAATAAGAACAGGATATAACATTATTTAACATGTATGCACCTAATAGAGGAGTGCTTAAATATATGAATCAACTATTAATAGATAAAAGGAAAATCTGACAACAATACAAAAATAGTAGAAAAGAACATATAACACATATAAAAGAACATATCCAAACATAAAAGCAATAAGGAAAATTACTTTAAAATATACGTCAGACAAGTTGAAATTAATAGATATTAATTTTTTTCTTCTTTTTTGTTCCCCATCTTGAACCCCCCTCCCAGCTCCCTCCCCATATCATCCCTCTGTGTCATCCCAGTGCACTAGCCCCGAGCATAAAAAAAAAAGAAAGATATTAATTAATAGACATAGAACATTTCATCTAAAACCATCAATGAAATGCTTTCCAGGATAGATCACATTCTAGGCCCCAATACCAATCTCAAGAAATTTAGGAGGATAGAAATTACATCAAGCATCTTTTCCAACCAGAAAGGTGAGAAACTAGAAATCAATTACAGGAGGAAAACTGGGGAAAATACAAGCATGTGAAGACTAAATATGCTACTAAAAATCCAATGGTTCAGTAAAGAAATGAAATAAGAAATCAGAAAATATCTCAAGTCAAATAAAACAAAAGCACAACTTTCCAAAATGAATGGGGCACAGCAAAATCAGTTCTAAGTGGGAAGTTTGTAGCAATACAGACCTACCTCAAGAAACAAGAAAAAACTAAAATAAACAACCTAATCTATCATCTAAAGAATTAGAAAAAGAACAAACAAAATCCAAAGTTGGCAGAAGGAAGAAAATAATAGCTATTAGAAAGGAAATAAATAAAATTTTAAAAAGTGTAGAAAAGATCAGTGAAAGTAAGAGCTAGTTTTGGAAAGATAACAAAATTGATAAACCTTTAGCTAGGCTTATTATGAAAAAAGAGAGGGACTCATATAAACAGAATGAGAAATGAGAGGTGAAATATCACAACTGTTATCACAGAGATACAAAAAGTAATAATGAATATTGCAGCCAAAAATAAACAATCTACATAAATGGATAAATTCCTAAACATGCAATCTTCCAAGACTGAATCAGAAAGAAATAGATAATCTGAACAGATCAATCATAATAATGAAGTTGAATCAGTAACCAAAAGACTTCCAGCAAACAAAAGTCCAAGATTAAATCCCTTCATAGAGGAATTCTACAATGAATACTTAATATCTATCCTTCTCAAACTATTCCAAAAATAGAAGAGGAAGGAACACTCCCAAACTCACTCTATGAGGCACATTGTTTCTGATACCTAAACCAAACAAAGGAACTATAAAAAAGAAAATTATAGGCCAATATTTCTGATGCTTATGGATGGAATAAATCCTCATCAAAATATTAGCAAATCAAATTCACCAATATAAAAAGGATTATACAACATGATCAAGTGGAATTATTTCCAGGGATGTAAGGATGGTTCAATATCCACAAAACAATACGATATACCATATTAACAAAACAAAAGTAAATTTCACATGTTCCTCTCAATAACACTGGAAAAGCACTTGACAAAACTCAACATCCATTTGTGATTAAAGCTTTCATCAAAGATGGCACAGAGGGAACAGGATAAGCCATTCAGTCCCTAAGTCATGTCTGAGGTAGCGTACCTTAACAAAATATCATTATGACAAATCCACAGCTACCATCATACTCGATGGTAAAAACTAAAGATTTTCCTCTAAGACCAGGAAGAAAACAAAGATTTTCACTTTTACCATTTCTATTTAACATAGTTTCGGAAGTCCTATCCACAGCAGTTCAGTTCAGTTGCTTAGTCGTGTCCGACTCTTTGCGACTCCATCGAATGCCACACATTAGGCTTCCCTGTTCATCACCAACTCCCAGAGATTGCTCAAACTCATGTCCATCAAGTTGATGATGCCATCCAACCATCTTATTCTCTGTCTTCTGCTTCTCCTCCTGCCTTCAATCTTTCCCAGCACCAGGGTCTTTTCCAATGAGTCAGTTCTTTGCATCAGGTAGCCAAAGGATTGGAGTTTCAGCTTCAGCATCAGTCCTTCCAATGAATATTCAGGACTGATTTTCCTTAAGACTGACTGGTTTGACTTCCTTTCTGTCCAAGGGACTCTCAACAATGGTCTCCAACACAACAGTTCAAAAACAACAGTTTTTCAGTGCTCAGGTTTCTTTATGGTCCAACTCTCACATCCATAGATGACTAATGGAAAAACCATAGCTTTGACTAGATGGACCTTGGCAAAGTTATGTCTCTTCTTTTAAAAATGCTGTCTAGGTTGGTCATAGTTTTTCTTCTAAGGCTCACTAACCATCTTCAGTGATTTTGGAGCCCAAAAAACTAAAGTCTGTCACAGTTTCCATTGTTTCTCCATCTATTTGCCATGAAGAGATGGGACCAAGTGCCATGATCTAAGTTTTCTGAATGCTGAGTTTTAAGCCAACTTTTTCACTCTCCTATTTTACTTTCATCAAGAGGCTCTTGGGTCTCTCCTCACTTTCTGTCATGAGGGTAGTGTCATCTGCATATCTGAGGTTATTGACATTTCTCCGAGCAATCTTGATTCCAGTTTGTGCTTCATCCACCCATCGTTTCACATGACGTACTCTGCATATAAGTTAAATAAACAGAGTGACTATGTACAGCGTTGATGTACTCCTTTCCCAGTTTGGAGCCAGTCCATTGTTTCATGTCTGGTTCTAACTGGCTATGCTTCTTGACCCGCACACAGATTTCTCAGGCAGTAGGTAAGATGGTCTGGTATTCCCATCTCTTTCAGGATTTTCCAGTTCGTTGTGATCCACATAGGCAAAGGCTTTGGCATAGTTGATAAAGCAGAAATAGAAGTTTTTCTGGAACTCTTTTGCTTTTTCCGTAGTCCAACGGATATTCACAATTTGATCTTTGTTTTTTCTGCCTTTTCTAAATCCAGGTTGAACATCTGGAAGTTCTTCATTCATGAACTGCTGAAGCCTAGATTGGAGAATTTTGAGCATTACTTTGTTAGTGTGTGAGATGAGTGCAATTGTGCAGTAGTTTGAACATTCTGTGGCGTTGCCTTTCTTTGGGATTGGAATGAAGACTGACCTTCTCCAGTCCTGTGGCCACTGCTGAGTTTTCCAAATTTGTTAGCATATTGATTGCAGCACTTTCACAGCATCATCTTTTAGGATTTGAAATAGCTCAACTGGGATTCCATCACCTCCACTAGCTTTGTTTGCAGTGATGCTTCCTAAGGCTCACCTGACTTCGCACTTGAGGATGTCTGGCTCTATGTGAGTGATCACACCATCATGGTTATCTGGTCTTTAAGATCGTTCTGTATAGTTCTTCTGTGTATTCTTGCCATCTCTTCTTAATATCTTCTGCCTCTGTTAGGGCCATACAGTTTTTGTCCCATCTTTGCATGACATGTTCCCTTTATATCTCTAATTTTCTTGTAGGGATCTCTGGTCTTTCCAATTCTATTATTTTCCTTTACTTCTTTGCATTTATCACTTAGGAAGTCTTTCTTATCTCCTTTTGCTGTTCTTTGGAACTCTGCATTCTTTCCTTTACTCCTTTGCCTTTCACTTATCTTCTTTTCTCAGCTATTTGTAAGGCACCCTCAGACAACCATTTTGCCTTTTGCTATCCACATTTGTCTGATTGCAATCCACAGCAATCAGATAAAAATAAAAAACATCCAAAAGAAAAGGGTAGATAAAATTATCACTATTTATAAATGACATGATACTTTATATGGGACATACTAAAGTTCTACCAGAAGCTCTCAGAACTAATACAAGAATTATATAAAATTGAAGGATATAATGTTAACATACAAAAATCTATTGCTTCCTATACATCAATAGTGAACTTCAGAAAAGAGAAAGCAGGATAACAATCCTGTTTAAAATAGGAGGTGAAAGACCTAATATCTGAAAACTATAAAACACTGCTTTAGGAAATTGAAGATGATACAAAGAAATGGAAATATATCCCATGTTTATGGATTGGAAGAAATAATATTAAAATGCCCACACTATCCAAAGAAATTTACAGATTTAATGCAATCCTATCCAAATACCAAGGACATTTTTCACAGATATAGAACAAATAGTCCTAAAATTGATAATAGAAGCACAAGAGACTGAATAGTCAAAGCAATCTTGATTAAAAAAATTAAAAGGCTGAAGCTAGAACTACCACATTCCCTGTATTCAGACTATACTACAATGTTCCAGTAATTGAAACAATGTGGTATGAGCATAAAACAGACATATAAATTAATGAAACAGAATAGAGATCCTAGTAATAAGGCCACACATTTATGTTCAATTAATCTACTATAAAGCAGGCAATATAATATACAATGGAGAAAAGATTAATCTTTTCAAGAAGTGGTGCTGGGAAAACTGAAGAGTTGCATCAACATGTACAGACTGCTATATTTTAAAATGGATAACCAACAAGTACGTACTGTACAGCACATGGAACCCTGCTCAATGTTATGTGCCAGCCTTGATGGGAGGGGAGTTTGGGAGAGAATGGATATATGTATACATATGGCTGAGCCCCTCCACTGTTCACCTTAAGCTATCACAAAATTGTTAATTGGCATATCTCAATACAAAATAAAAAATAAACAATGAAATTTAACTTTAATAAAAGGCTAACTTTAAATAAAATTTAAAAAGTTAAACAATGAAATTATAAGACTCCTTCACACCATCTTCAAAAATAAACTCAGAATGGTTTAAAGACCTAAATATAAGACCTGAAACCATACAACTCCTAGGAGAGATGTGAGGTGAAATACTCTTTGACATAAATTGTAGCAGTATTCTCTTGGATAAGTTTCTCAAGGTAAAGTAAATAAAAGCAAAAAACAAATTAGGCATAATTAAACATAAAAGCTTTTTCACTGCAAAGGAAATCATCAACAAAAGGAAGAGATTTCCTACAAAATGCGAGAAAATATTTGTAAATGATGTGACTGGTAAAGGGGTTAATATCCAACACATACAAGAAGTTCATACAATTCAATATCAGAAAGAAAAAAAAATCCAAGCCAAAAATTGCAGATTTGAAAAAAAATTTTTTCAAAGAAGACATATGTATGGCTAAGGGACACATGAAAAGATGTTCAACATGGCTAATCATTAGAGAAATGCAAATCAAAACCACAATAAGATATCACATCATACCTGTCAGAATGGCTATCATCAAAAAAACTACATATAACAAATGGTTGTGGGCTTCCCTGGTAAAGAACTTGCCTACCATGGCAGGAGACATGAGTTAGGTCCCTGGGTCAGGAAGATGCCCTGGAGAAAGAAATGGGAACCCACTCCAGTATTCTTGTCTGGGAAATCCCAAGGACAGAGGAATTGAGTGGGGCTAGAGTCCATGGGGGTCACAAAAGAGTTGGACACAACTTAGAGACTAAACGACAACAAATGATTGCAAGGATGTTGAGTAAATGGAAGCCTTATATACAATTGGTGGAAATGCAAATTGGCAAAGTACTATGGAAAACAGTATGCAGATTCCTCCAAAAACTGAAAATAGAATTACCATATTATCCTGCAGTTCCATTCCTGGGTACATATTCATAAGGAAATGAAAACACTAATGTGTAAAGGTACATGCACTTCAATGTTCATAGCAACATTATTTATAATAGCTAAGATGTAGAGGCAACCTAAGTGTTCCTCAGTAGAGGAATGGATAAAGAAGAAATGGGGCGGGGGTGTGAGTGTGTATAACTTGGTCATTAAAAAATAAAATTTTACCATTTAGAAAAACACTGATGGACCTGAAGGGTACTACAGTTAGTGAAATAAATCAGAGAGAGAAACATATATTAAATGTTATCACTTACACATTGAATCTAAAAGATAAACAAATGAATCTAACAGAACAGAAACAGACTCACATATATACAGAACAAGCTAGCAGTTGCCACTGGGGATAAGCAGTACACAATGCTATATATAAAATAAGATACAAGTCACCGGAAACTATCACAATATTATTAATCAGCTTTATTATTACATAAAATGTTTATAAATAAACTCAAAATCCTTAAAACAACAAATATTAAAAAAGACACAAGGCTACAAGTATTGTACTGCACAGGAATGGGCTACAGTCCATGGTGTCACAATGAGTCAAACACGACTGATTACACACACACATGCACTACACAGGGAATATAGCCAATACTTTGTAATAACTTTAAATGGAGCATAACCTATAAAAATATTGAATCACTATATTGTACACCTGAAACTACTATTTTAAATCAATGATACTAAATATTAAAAGAATCCATTTATTTTTCAACTCCATAACTTATTCTACTTCGAATCCTCAGAATCTAGTGCTGGGTATAGCAAAGAATTGCTCTTCAAAATATCAAATGAATGCTAAATGAAACATAAAGCATAGCAGGTGAATTTTAGTAAGAGAAACGATAATGGGGAGTTGCCCTAATAATCTTTGTGTTGTCAGTGGTTTACATTATGGTTCAGGTTGGAAAGAAATGAATGGAGTCAGGTACATGAATAACAAAACTGAAAGCAACATGGTAACTTCAGACACATGGGAACAATTAAGGAGCAATAATATGTTTATGGGGGCTTTCCTAGTGGCTGCTCAAACAGTAAAGAATCCGCCTGCAATGCAGAAGACCTGGGTTCGATCCGTGGGTTGGGAAGATCCCCTGGAGGAGGGCATGGCAACCCACTCCAGTATTCTTGCCTGGAGCATTCCCATGGATAGAGGGGCCTGGAGGGCTACAACCCATGGGGTCGCAAAGAGGCGAACAAGATTGAATGACTAAGCACAGCACATAGTACAACATGTATTTGTCTAAAAAAAACTTATAAATTCCCAGCCTATATATTGTCTCAGCTTCCCTGGTGGCTCAGAGGTTAAAGCGTCTGCCTCCAGTGTGGGAGAGCCGGGTTCGACCTCTGGCTCAGGAAGATCCCCTGGAGAAGGAAATGGAAACCCACTCCAGTATTCTTGCCTGGAGAATTCCATGGACGGAGGAGCCTGGTAGGCTACAGTCCACGGGGTCGCAAAGAGTCAGACACGACTAAGCGACTTCACTTTCACTTTATATTATCTCATCAGATCTTGCCAAATTTCTGTAAGATTTTGAGAGACAGACCAAGTTCTGAGGATCACCCAAAGATACACAACTAAAAACAGAGCTAAATTTGAATTCTATTCCAGGCAGACTTAAATCCTTTACTTTCTACCATTCAACTTTTTTAGAAGATATTTAGCTGTTCTTGCTCTAAATCATAAATGATATTTTGTACATTCAATGATTAACATATTTTTCAAAATACTGTCAGTGTTTTCCAAAGTATGGTCTAGGAGCCACGTACATTAACAGTATTCAGTGTGCTTGTTAATAAAACAGATTTCTGACAATTCTCAAGAATAATTAGAGTCTCTGAGGGAACAGCTCAGGTATTTGCATTTTAAGCGAGCTTCCCAGGTAATTTGTAGGCATACTAAAGTTCAAGAACTATTGTAGTAAATGAAATAAGTGAAGGTTGGAATATTTCCACCAGTCAGAGAATATGCAAATGGTTTCTGAATTCATTAGGCCCCATCCTTAGCCAGTGCACTCTAAAAATCAAAAGATATGCAACTTAATAACCTATCTCTTAAAATTATGTCTACACTATACTTTGTTGCAGCATTTGGTCTGGGTGAGCACGGCATATCCTTTCTGTCTACATCTGATTTACTTTGCTACATTGTAATGAACAGGCATTTTGATATATTGCTTTGACACCTACCTGGAAGGTTTTCTGCTTTAAAATGAGACCCTCTTGTTGGACTATAATGACATGACTGAATGTTTTATTAACTTCTCTTGTTGCCTAACTGTAGTTCAAAATGATCCGAGATAGCTGTACTACTGCAAAGAAACCTACTCTGTGATACTTTCCCTGTGAATCATATCTAAAGATCCAAAGTAGGATTTAATAAGTCTTTGACAGCAGAAAAAATTTCCCATGCCAGGAAGATAGAACTTTCAACTTCTTTTCCTTTTGCCTTCCCACACATGCACGAAAGGACAAGATCTGTGAAGAAAAGGTGCCAGGTTGAAACGCTCACTCAATTTACACTAGGAGTTTTAAAGACTTCCTGGGCCATAGTCACTCTTTTGTATGGCTTCATTCTTCTGTGTAAATGACTACATATAACAGCAAGGCTTTATTGCTGCTGCCACTCTGCTGTTGAAGCTCCACTCTAAGCCCTTCTATCCAAAGCAGCTGCAAAGGCCCATGATGTGAGAGACTGCTCTGTGCTGCACAGATTTAACTGTATGTCCTGTGTATAAAAGAGCAGACCTTTATTCTACCTCACCAATAAAGATACTAGAATTTCATGCTGTTCTCCCATAATTGACTCATCCATGATTGCAGAATGAAGCTGATGATCTTGTAAATCCTATTGGGTGCTGTTCAGGTTAAGAGAGATGCCACACAGAAGGCACAGACCTCCTGAAATGGCAACAAGTAACCACTGACATTCATTGGAAGGACTGATGCTAAAGCTGAAAACTCCAATACTTTGGCCACCTCATGCGACGAGTTGACTCACTGGAAAAGACTCTGATGCTGGGAAGGATTGGGGGCGGGAGGAGAAGGGGACAACAGAGAATGAGATGGCTGGATGGCATCACCGACTCTATGGAAATGAGTTTGAGTGAACTCTGGGAGTTGGTGATGGACAGGGAGGCCTGGCGTGCTGTGATTCATGGGGTCGCAAAGAGTCGGACACGACTGAGTGACTGAACTTAACTGAACTGAACCACTGACATTTCAAATTAAAAAACAAGGAAAAGTTACTGACTCCTGTCATTGTTTCAGTACTTAAACTTATGACTGATTTTACTCAGATATTTTAGGCCCTTATTTCTAGAAACAGCATAAGAGAATCACTTTTTAAAATGTGCTTCAACTAGAACAATTCAATAAGTATTCATTTTTTGAAACACATGTAAGAGGAGGTCATTGAATGTGTGATTTAATAGACTTGTGTTTTTTTTTATTGAATGCTATTCAAAGACTAAGAAGTTTGTTTCATTTTCTTTGAAGAGCATAAAATAAAATAATCATTTCAAGGTAGCTGGGTGGTAATTTTTAATTATTCATTTTTTCCCATATATATTTATGAAGTATCTATCAAATTGAGACATTTCATAGCAACAGCATAACTATTTGTTAATCAAAGACATATTCAGTGAGGAAATTTTTTGGTTAGAAATGCCTCAATAGAAGCTTGCATTGTTCCTTTTTCAGTGCCCCATATTACCTGATGTGATGTCTTATACATTGAAAATACTTAATTTAATATCTGTTGAATAAACTTAACGAGCTATTACTAAAAGCAAATCACTGGTCTTACTTTTGACTCACAGATCCAAGCAAGCAGGAGGAGGCAACAATACTAAAAGTATACAGTAGGAAAGTATGTGTCAACTCAGAGAACTCTGAGGCATTAATATGACCAGGGCCTACACTCATGGGAGCATTTAATAAGTGAGGGGAAAAATGTTGTCAAATTATAGGCCCTTAAATGTCATGTGTTGAGCTTTTGATTTCTTCCACAGGCAGTGAGTTGTTTCTTTTGCTGAATTGTTCTGAAAGAAAATATAGTCATAATATTTAATCCTAAATACTTTGTTTGATGAACACTGTTCTTTAGGCTCCTCTTCAGTGTTCTGTGACCAGAAGAGATATTGGTGAAACTCCCCAATTTCTGCACTCTAATGCATTCATAGCATCAATGTTTCAGATTGATAGGGATAACATGGTCATGTGCTATACAGAGAAATTTATCCCTTTTTATTCAAATTTATATCAAAGATTAAATTGTAAGGCAAAAGTGGATATCACTCCATTTCTGTGAACTTACAGAACAAATATGTGAATTATTTAAAAACTGAAATATAAAAGTAAAGGATCTATAACTTCTGAAAATAATTTTATTCTTTCTAAATGTAAGTAATGATTTCTTGTGTCATACTCAAGTCTTATCAATCAGCAAATTCTGACTGGGTACCTAATATGTGAAAGGCGCTATACAAGCCACAGTTGCAAACTGAAGTAGAGGCAGTTTTCAACTTCAGAAGCTTTAAGTCTAGTTAGGCTCAAGATTCAGAGCAATCTCAGCGGATATCCCTTTGATCCCTGCTATTAAGAGGAAACTTTACCTATGCATTTACTGTTTTAATGAACATGTATCCAAATATCTGAAACCTAGTGAATAATATTAAAATTGATCTTTAGAAAATTTAACTGACTTACTTTTACTCTCTGCCTCAAAATTTATCAGTGATATAAATTTCAACAAATATCTACTGAGTATCTCTCATATGTGGTACACATTATACAGTAAAGAAATTTGAAAACTCAGTTGTAAGTTTTAGCTTAGTAGTTAAGATAATCACACTCTATCACCTCTCATTTTGTAAGCTAGTCTCTGTTCTAGAAACTTAAGTATTAACTCCAGTAACCTTTACACGAACCAATAATGTAGCTACTACTCTTAACCTCAGTTCATGTATGTCTTACTGTATCTCACTGTGTGCTGAACCCAGGATAGGAAAGGCATGATCAGAGAAGCTGGAAGAAAACTCAAGGAGTTGTAGGAACTGCAGACATGTTTATTTTCTCTAGGCTGGCACAGCAGACGTAGCAGCTACTGACATGCTGTATTCCCTTGAAGTTGACCCAGTGGACACGGCCATGGCACAGCTGCAAGGGCTTTTCAGGTGGACTTTATATAGATTCACAGAGCAAAAGCGGCCCTTGGCCAAGCAGGTACATCGTGAGGCACATGCGCAGTGCTATGAGTGATCTCAGCTGTAACATAACCATGTATTTACTAAACGTGGGGTGAGAGTGAGAGGCCTTGGGGTGACAGAGCCTGACCACCACCATGTTGGTTAATTTGCTCTTTCTCCTACCTTGGATAAGAAAACAAAAACCTTTCCTATATTTTAAAACCTAGATCAAGATTATCTTTATAAGAAAAACTGTCCTCAACAATATCCTTCTATGAGGTCTTGTCCGTTTTCCAAAATCTTGATGTAGTTTTTGACTCACTGATACATCTTTATTATGCTCTTGCTTGTCTTCCAAATGCAAGGCCACTTCCAAATGAACATATGGACATTAGATCATTAAACATTTGAAGACTATTTAAGAGGTGAAGAAAAAAGTATTTTGGATAAGTTGTTTCTTTGTCAAAATCTGATATTTCTGATAGGTCTTAATGGCTTATGAAGATAATAAGTAGAGAAAAATACCTGATTATAAAATTGTCCTGGGAAATCTGTACATATGGTCACAGTATTTCAGATTTTTGTATTATCAAAAGACAGTGAGACAAGAGTATGGATAATATCAGAACTTACTCATATAGTTATTTCATTTGGGGCAAGTTATTCCAGCCTATGTCAATTGTGAGAATCATTTGAAAAATGTACACAAGACATTTGTACATCTGTGTTAATTTTTCATCACTAGAACTAGATTATAAATTAAGGAACAGAATGTGACTTATATATATATATATATATCTTTATATTATTAAGGATTGAATACTTTGCACAGAACTTGTGATTAATATATATGTGTGTGCATGTACACACTGGTGTATGAGTATGTGTGTGTTCAATGCCATAGAAGGTTGCATGTCAGAGAAACAAGCTGATAACTGAGAGAAAAAGCACCACAGTTGTGAATGGCTATGACACTGCCTTCATTTAGAACTTAATCACTGTTAAATAGTTAATCCTGACTTGAGGATAATTCCATGCCTTTATCCATTTGAGAGGAACGATATGATACCATTTCTCTTCCAAGACCTAATGACTTCTCTAATGCAGTGCAGCTGTTAATACAACTTGCAATGTAGGTAGGTAAAATCAGCAATTCAATTAGCAGTACATAGTAGTAGAAGCAGTTGTACAGGTAATTTTATTTGTTTTAAAGTATTTAAGTGACTATCATGTACACTGGGCTAGATCATAGAGATTTAGTAGACACAAAATATGTGGTACTTGACTTCAGGTATGACCAATGAGACATAAAAAATGACTGGAAGTAGAAGATGAGCAAAAGGAAGGAGTTCAGAGATGAGTGCTTATCTGTCAGCTTCCCCATGGTAGTAGAAGATGCTTCCATTTGGCAAAGTGGAGGTGGGGTTTTGGTAGGAAGGAGAATTGACAAAGAATTTACTTTTGAATATGCTAGCTTTGAGTTTCCTATTAGACATCCAAGTGGTGATACCTAGTGAAACATTTGAATAAGTGAGACCAGAATTTGGAGTTAGGGAATAGGTATTGGGAGGGGATTTGCAAAGAGCTAATATTTTTGAAGTTCAGTAATAGGTAGAACATTTTAAATCAATTTGTTTTATGCAGCACAGAAATTAAAGGAAGATAAATTAAACAGCAAAAGTGTACACCTGAGATGAGTTTTTCACTCATCATGGTCTTCCCACTGACTTTAAAATAAAAGAAAAAAGCAGCTACAGTTGTATCTTGGCAGGAACCTTGCAGCTCTTTGTACTCTTGCCAAAATTATTTTCTTTATGAGTTAAAAAAAATATTTTGGCTTTTGTTCAAAATTTCTTGCTGAAGATTTTTTTTAAAAAGACTAAAGAAAACAGTTTCTTGGGTGTTTTGAAGATTTAATAAATGTCACTAGTTTAGTTTCAGTTTATTAGAATAAAGATCTCACAAGTTTTAAAAAGCAGAAATGTGTCCACTCTTGAATTAATTTTGAAAGCACAATATAAGGTTTATTATGACTTTTCAAGGACCTTTAGTCTTAATTACCTTTTGAATTCAATATGTTCATATGTCTGTCCAAAATCTTGAATTACCATTGACATCGTAAGAGATTTTTTATTTCACTTGAAACTCAAATTTCTTACCTGGCTATGATATAATGATCTCCATAGTCAAGGTGAAAAGGAAGAATCTTTTCAGAAAACTTTAGGCAAAATGCAATATTTTTACTTGAATTACCTAAGTGACCCTTCATTCTTTGTTCGTATTTGAACAATATTTGAAATCTTTAATAATAATAATAACCAGAATATTTATGGTTAATTTTTCATAACTTAGTAGGTCTTTCTTTTCCAATTAATAAAAGCATTATGTTTTCAAATCCAACAAGTTTTTCTTTACTCACACTCCAGCTGTTTTCATTTTTGTTCCATTTGCTTTGATTGATGTCTTGAATTTCTGGGAAAGGGTGTTTGTGATGATTTGTATTCTCTTCAACCAAATATCTCTCTCAGCATTCCAGAGAAGCAAAAAATAACATGTGTTGCCCTTTATATTTCTTTTAATATATATTATGAGATATTGGCAAGTTGCCTCACAGACAGGACTGTTAAAACGTTGCAAAATATCAGATTGCAAATATCTTGCCTTTGAAGAAGTGAAGCTTCATTTAAGAAACTATAAGTACACATTGTACAGGAGGCAGTGATCAAGAACATATCCAAGAAAAAGAAATGCAAAAAGGCAAAATGGTTGTCTGAAGAGGCTGAGAAAAGAAGAGAGGCTAAAGGCAAAGGAGAAAAGAGAAGATATACCCATTTGAATACACAGTTCCAAAAAATAGCAAGGAGAGATAAGAAGGCCTTCCTCAGTGATCAAGGCAGAGACATAGTGGAAAACAATAGAATGGGAAAGACCAGAGATCTCTCCAAGAAAATTAGAGATACCAAGGGAGCATTTCATGAAAAGATGGACTCAACAAAGGACAGAAATGGTATGGACCTAACAGAAGATATTAAGAAGAGGTGGCAAGAATACACAGAAGAACTATACAAAAAAGATCTTCATGACCCAGATAACCATGCTGATGTGATCACTCACCTATGTCAGATATCCTGGAATGCAAAGTCAAATGGGCCTTAGAAAGCATCACTATGAACAAAGCTAGTGGAGGTGATGGAATTCCAGTTGAGCTATTTCAAATCCTAAAAGATGATACTGTGAAAGTGCTGCACTCAATATGCCAGCAAATTTGGAAAACTCATCAGTGGCCACAGGACTGGAAGAGGTCAGTTTTTATTCCAATCCCAAGGAAAGGCAATGCTACAGAATATTCCAACTATTGCACATTTGCACTCATCTCACACCCTTGCAAAGTAATGCTCAAAATTCTCTATAGGCTCCAAACGTATGTGAACCATGAAATTCCAGATGTTCAATCTGGATTTAGAAAAGGCAGAGGAACCAGAGATCAAATTGCCAACACCTGTGATCTTTTGGATCATCAAAAAAGCAAAAGAGTTCCAGAAAAACATCTACTTTTACTTTATTGACTACGCCAAAGCCTTTGACTGTGTGGAACATGACAAACTATAGAAAATTCTTAAAGAGATGGGAACACCAGACCACCTTATCTGCCTCTTGAGAAATCCATATGCAGGTCAAGAATCAACGGTTTGGTTGGAACTGGACATGGAACAATAGACTGGTTCCAAATTGGGAAAAGAGTATGTCAAGGCTGTTCATTGTCACCCTGCTTTTTTAACTTATATGCAGAGTACATCTCATGAAATACTGGGCTGGATGGAGCACAAGCTGGAATCAAGATTGCTGGGAGAAGCATCAATAACCTCAGATACGCAGATGACACCACCCTTATGGCAGAAAGTGAAGAAGAACTAAAGAGCCTCTTGATGAAAGTGAAAGAGGAGAGTGAAAAAGTTGGCTTAAAACTCAACATTCAGAAAACTAAGATCATGGCATCTGGTCCCATCCCTTCATGGCAAATAGAATGGGAAACAATGACAGACTTTATTTTCCTGGACTCCAAAATCACTGCAGATGGTGACTGCAGTCAAGAAATTAAAAGACACTTGCTTCTTGGAAAAAAAGTTATGACCAACCTAGACAGAATATTAAAAACAGAGACATTACTCTGCCAACAAAGCTAGACATTACTCTGCCATCTAGTCTATGGTTTTTCCAGTAGTCACGTATGGATGTGAAAGTTGAACCATAAAGAAAGCTGCTCACTGAAGAACTGATGCTTTTGAACTGTGGTGTTGGAGAAGACTCTTGAGAGTCCCTTGGAGTGCAAGGAGATTAATCCAGTCAATCCTGAAGGAAATCAGTCCTGAATATTCATTGGAAGGACTGATGCTGAAAGACCAATACTTTAGCCACCTGATATGAAGAACTGACTTACTGAAAAAGATTGATGGCAGGAGGAGAAGGGGACGACAGAGGATGAGATGGTTGGATGGCATCACCAACTCCATGGATCTGAGTTTGAACAAGCTCAGGCAGTTGGTGATGGACAGGGAAACCTGACGTGCTGCAGTCCATGGGATTGCAAAGAGTCAGACACAACTGAGTGACTGTAATGAACTGAACCGAACAGAATCAAAGTACACAACTGTTGAAAAAATTATGTCACAAAAATGATTAGCATTTCTATAAAAGACAGAAAATATCTCAACTAAATCAGGTGTTACTCCTAAGATACACAAGAAGGTTGGTCAATTATTATAGGTACCCATCCTCAGGTTGTCCTTAAAAATGCCAATAGTAATTATTATTTAGTTATGGTTCCATTTTCTCCTGTTGATGTGTTTCCTTTTCTTGGAGGATGACATTTTGTTTTCTGCAATTAATATTTTTATTTGAATAGGCATCAATATTTAATACAGTCTTTCACAGAAAAATTCTTCATTTGTATACAATGTTTTGCTGAGAACGAAAAACTCCCAATGCACCTGGCAAGTATGTAATCACATAGATTTTGAACCTGAGGTAAGTTCAGTGATATTGTAATGATACTGTTTCTCTCACCTTCTGCTAAGTACATCTAAGCAATATATCCTTCACCTTCAGATAGGCTCGATGCACAGATGCAATTTCTGGGTGGAAGACATTTGTTTGACCTTATTGGCCAGCTGGTTATTTGGCCAGTGCTAAAAGCAAGAGAGTTCCAGAAACATCTATTTCTGCTTCATTGACTATGCCAAAGCCTTTGACTGTGTGGATCACAATAAACTGTGGAAAATTCTGAAAGAGATGGGAATACCAGACCACCTGACCTGCCTCTTGAGAAACCTGTATGCAGGTCAGGAAGTAACAGTTAGAACTGGACATGGAACAACAGACTGGTTCCAAATAGGAAAAGGAGTACGTCAAGGTTGTATATTGTCACCCTGCTTATTTAACTTATATGCATGAGGAACATATGGGCTGGAAGAAGCACAGGCTGGAATCAAGATTGCCGGGAGAAATATCAATAACCTCAGATATGCAGATGACACCACCTTTATGGCAGAAAGTGAAGAGGAAGTAAAAAGCCTCTTGATGAAAGTGAAAGAGGAGAGTGAAAAGTTTGGCTTGAAGCTCAACATTCAGAAAACTAAGATCATGGCATCTGGTCCCATCACTTCATGGGAAATAGATGGGAAAACACTGGAAACAGTGTCAGACTTTATTTTGGGGGGCTCCAAAATCACCCTGGATGCTGATTGCAGCCATGAAATTAAAAGACGCTTACTCCTTGGAAGGAAAGTTATGATCAACCTAGATAGCATATTCTAAAGCAGAGACTGCAAGGAGATCCAACCAGTCCATTCTAGAGGAGATCAATCCTGGGTGTTCATTGGAAGGATTGATGCTAAAACTGAAACTACAATACTTTGGCCACCTCATGCAATGAGTTGACTCACTGGAAAAGACTCTGATGCTGGGAGGGATTGGGGGCGGAAGGAGACGGGGACGACAGAGAATGAGATGGCTGGATGGCATCACCAGCTCGATGGACATGAGTTTGAGTGAACTCTGGGAGTTGGTGATGGACAGGGAGGCCTGGCGTGCTGTGATTCATGGGATCGCAAAGAGTTGGACACGACTGAGCGACTGAACTGAACTGAACTGAAAGCAGAGACATTACTTTGCCAACAAGGGTCCATCTAGTCAAGGCTATGGTTTTTCCAGTGGTCATGTATGGATGTGAGAGTTGGACTGTGAAGAAAGCTGATCACCAAAGAATTGATGCTTTTGAACTGTGGTGTTGGAGAAGACTTTTGAGAGTCCCTTGGACTGCAAGGAGATCTAACCAGTCCATTCTAAAGGAGATCAATCCTGGGTGTTCATTGGAAGGACTAATGCTAAAGCTGAAACTCCAATACTTTGGCCACCTCATGCGACGAGTTGACTCACTGGAAAAGACTCTGATGCTGGGAGGGATTGGGGGCGGAGGAGCAGGGGACGACAGAGAATGAGATGGCTGGATAGCATCACCGACTCGATAGACATGAGTTTGAGTGAACTCTGGGAGTTGGTGATGGACAGGGAGTCCTGGCGTGCTGTGATTCATGGGGTCACAAAGAGTCATACATGACTGAGTGACTGAACTGAACTGAACTTAGCTGAAGCTCTGGAAGGAATGTAACTTTTGAGATATGGCTATGGTATGGAGGAGTTTAGTTTATTCTTTTATTGAATAAATATTTTAGCAAATTTTATCCATGGAGGAAAAGACAGGAGAGATGATTCAGTATTGTCAAGATGTCAGTTCTTCCCAATTTGTTCTATAAATTCAATAAAATCTCAATTCCAGAAAGTTACTTTATATTATTTTGTGTATTGACAGCTGCTTCTGAGGTTTATATTGAAAAGGAAAAGACCCAGAATAGCCAACACAGTATTAAAGGAGAAAAACAACATCAGAGAACTGACACTACTCTTCTTCAAGCCTTGTTCTATAGCTATAGTAATCAAGACACTCTGATATTGGTGAAAAAATAGACAGATGAATAGAATAGAATAGAAAGCCCAGAAATAGACCTATATAAATACAGTCAACTTTGACCAAGGAACAAAGGCAATGTAGGGCAGCAAAGAATCCTTTCAACATACGCTACTATAATAACAAGTCATCCATAGGCAAAAACAATGCACTAGGCAGAAACTATACGCTCTTCACATACTCATAAAAAGATCTCAAAAGAGATCACAGAACAAATGCAAATTATAAAATTCCTGGAAGCTACCATAATGCCTATTTACTCAAGGAGTGCTTAATAAACATAAAAAAAAATCTCTGCATGTATAAATTAACAAATGCCTTGTAAGTCATAATTATTCTATGGCCCTAAAAACAAGCATAATTAGCACAACACCTGAAGGGATAATTTGAAGACTGAAAAGCAATGGCATAGCAACTGCCCTTTTTACTTTCTTCAATCACATTCTAACTGTGTCACTATGTTAAACTATCTTAGTAGTTTTGTTTTGTTTTAAACCGCCCATACGAGCCACAATTTTTGTCTTTTCTGCTTCACATTATGGCCTAAAATTCAGTTAAGGAGGGACAGTGATTTTTATGATTGGCCTAGCTACTTCTCACCAACCTCTTAATAGACATCTCTCCTACATTAAATGGGTAGATAAGAAATACATTTCCTAAGACAAGGTTGAACTCTTACAGAGAATAGCCTGAAAAGGATTTTTTGTATGCTTTAATTTTTTACAACTTCAGTCAAAATACTTTAAAGAAATTTCAAATGACTGGCCCCATGAAGTGAATATCTGCTAGCCCAGGCCTGTGCCCCCACTGAAATGATATTGTGGGATGAATTAAGAGGCATTCAGAGAAGGAAAACTTGTTCTTTGTCCTCATACATTCTCCTCCCATGAAGGTTTTCTCAGTTCAGTTCAGTTCAGTCACTCAATTGTGTTCAGCTCTCTGAGACTCCATGGAGTGCAGCAAGGCAGGCCTCCCTGTCCATCACTAACTCCTGGAGTTTACGCAAATTCATGTCCATTGAGTCGGTGATGCCATCCAACTATCTCATCCTCTGTTGCCTCCCACCTTCAATCTTTCCAAGCATCAGGGTCATTTCAAATGAGTCAGTTCTTTGCATCAGGTAGCCAAATTATTGAAGTTTCAGCTTCAAATCAGTCCTTCTAATGAACATTCAGGATTGATTTCCTTTAGGATGGACTGGTTGGATCTCCTTGTAGGCCATGGGACTCTCAAAAAGTCTTCTCTAACACCACAGTTCAAAACCATCAATTCTTCAGTGCTCAGCTTTCTTTATAGTTCAACTCTCACACTCACACATGACTAATGGCAAAACCATAGCCTTGACTAGAAGGACCTTGGTTGGCAAAGTAATGTCTCTGCTTTTTAATATGCTTTCTAGGTTGGTCATAAATTTCCTTCCAAGAAATAAGTGTCTTTTAATTTCATAGCTGCAGCCAACATCTGCAGTGATTTTGGAGCCCCCCAAAAATAAAGTCTGGCACTGTTTCCACTGTTTCCCCATCTATTTGCCATGAACTGATGGGAACAGATGTCATGATCTTAGTTTTCTGAATGTTGAGCTTCAAGCCAACCTTTTCACTCTCCTCTTTCACTTTCATCAAGTGGCTCTTTATCTCTTCTTCACTTTCTGCCATAAGGGTGGTGTCATCTGCGTATCTAAGGTTATTGATATTTCTCCCGGCAATCTTGATTCCAGCTTGCAATTCATCCAGCCCAGCGTTCCTCATGTTGTACTCTGCATATAAGTTAAATAAGCAGGGTGACAATATATAGTCTTGACATACTCCTTTTCCTATTTGGAACCAGCCTGTTATTCCATGTCCAGTTCTAACCATTGTTTCCTACCCTTCATACAGGTTTCTCAAGAGGCAGGTCAGGTGGTCTGGTATTCCCGTCTCTCAGAATTTTCCACAGTTTGTTGTGATCCACAGTGTCAGAGGATTTGGCATAGTCAATAAAGCAAAAGTAGATGTTTTTCTGTCTCTTGCTTTTTCCATGATCCAACAGATAAATGTTGGCAATTTGATCTCTGGTTCCTCTGTCTTTTCTAAGTCCAGCTTGAACATCTGGATGTTCATGGTCGACGTACTGTTGTAGCCTGCCTTTGAGAATTTTGAGCATTACTTTGTGAGATGTGAGATGAGTGCAATTGTGCCGTAGTTTGCGCATTCTTTCTTTGGGACTGGAATGAAAACTGACCTTTGCCTGTCCTGTGGCCACTGCTGAATCTTGGAAATTTGCTGGCGTATTGAGTGCAGTACTTTCATAGCATCATCTTTTAGGATTTGACATAGCTCAACTGGAATTCCATAATCTTCACTAGCTTTGTTCGTAGTGATGCTTCCTAAGTCCCATTTGAATTCATATTCCAGGATGTCTGGCTCTAGGTGAGTGATCACACCATCATGGTTATCTGGGTCGTGAAGATATTTTTTGTATAGTTCTTCTGTGTATTCTTGCCACCTCTTCTTAATATCTTCTGCTTCTGTTAGGTCCATACCATTTCTGTCTTTTATTGTGCCCGTCTTTGCATGAATTGTTCCCTTGGTATCTCTAGTTTTCTTGAAGCGATCTCTGGTCTTTCCCATTCTATTGTTTTCTTCTATGTCTTTGCATTGGTCACTGAGGGAGGCTTTCTTATCTCTCCTTGTTATTTTTTGGAATTTTGTATTCAGATGGGTATATCTTTCCTTTTCTCCTTTGTCTTTCAAATCTCTTCTTTTCTGAGCTATTTGTAAGGCCTCCTCAGACAATCATTTTGCCTTTTTGCATTTCTTTTTCTTGAGGATGATCTTGATTGCTGCCTCCTGTACAATGTCACAAACCTCTGCCCTCAGTTCTTCAGGCACTCTGGCTATCAGATCTAATCCCTTGAATCTATTTGCCACTTCCATTGTATAATCATAAAGAATTTGATTAAGGTCATACCTGAATGGTCTATTGGTTCCCCCTACTTTCTTCAATTTAAGTCTGAATTTGGTAATAAACAGTTCATGATCTGAGCCACAGCTCCTGGTCTTATTTTTGCTGACTGTATAGAGCTTCTCCATCTTTGGTAACAAAGAATATAATCAATCTGATTTTGGTATTGACCATCTGGTGATGTCCATGTATAGAGTCCTCTCTTCTGTTTTTGAAAGTGGGTGTTTGCTATGATCAGTGTGGTCTCTTGGGAAAACTCTATTAGCCTTTGCCCTGCTTCATTTGGTCCTCCAAGGCCAAATTTTCCTGTTATTCCAGGTATTTCATGATTTCCATTTTTGCATTCCAGTCCCCTATAATGAAAAGAACATTTTTTTGGGTGCTAGTTCTAGAAGGTCTTGTAGGTCTTCATAGAACCTTTCAACTTCAGCTTCTTCAGCATTTCTGGTAGGGGCATAGACTTGGATTACTGTGATATTGAATGGTTTGCCTTGGAAACGAACAGAGATCATTCTGTCATTTTTGAGATTGCATCCAAGTACTACAATTCAGACTCTTTTGTTGACTATAATGGCTACTCCATTTCTTCTAAGGGATTCTTTCCCACAGTAGTAGATATAATGGTCATCTGAGTAATTTCACCCGTTCCAGTCCATTTTAGTTTGCTAATTCCTAAAATGTCGACATTCACTCTTGCCATCTCCTGTTTGACCACCTCTGATTTGTCCTCATTCATGGACCTGACATTCCAGATTCCTATGCAATATTTCTCTTTACAGCATTGGACTTTATTTCCATCACCAGTTATATTCACAACTGTGTGTTCTTTTTGCTTTGGCTATGTCTCTTCAGTATTTCTGGAGTTATTTCTCCACTGATCTCCAGTAGCATATTGGGCACCTACCAACCTGGGGAGTTCATCTTTCAGTGTCCTAATCCTTTTTCCTTTTCATACTGTTCATGGGGTTCTCAAGGAAAGAATACTGACGTGGTTTACCATTCCCTTTTCCAGTGGACCACGTTTTGTCAGAACTCTCCACCAAGGCAAGGAACATACTTAAAAAAAAAAGAGAGAAACAACAATAACTTGAAAACCCCTAGCTAACAACTACTCAGTATTTAGAAAAAATAGCATATGAAGGAATAATACCAAAATATGGTCATTTCTGTATTGTATCATTATGGATAATATTTTCTTCTTTATATTTTCCATATTTCCAAATTTTCCTATGATGAAGGCTATATTACTTTAATAGTCAGGGTGTCATGATTAAAGAAAAGTAAGATAAGTTTATTTTGTATTTATGCATACTTATTTTAAAAGTGATTATTTTGACAAAATATTATTATATGATTACAATTTTATCCTTACACAAAACAAAATACATGGAAGCTTCAGTGCAGCATAAATAAACCAAAATTATTTTCAAAATAAAACTGTTTAAGTGAAACTATAATAGATTCCCTCTGGTTACACTTTAACAGATAATTTCTCTACTTTTTAAATCCACCACACTTTCCTATTATGAGAAGGTACAGCTCAGTAGGGTGTTTCACATTCAAAGTGTGTTTCTTAGCAATACTCTTTAAGCCAGAGTGTCTTTTTAATATCAATCACTTTCTTCTGTGGAAAATTCTTATAAACATTTCTTTCATTCTGTCAATAAACAATGTGAAGCAGGCTAGCAGGCCCCAGTTGCAAAGGGAGAAAAGGAGTATCAATTTTGTAATCACTAGCATTCTCTTTTCACTTTGGTTTACTCTAATGTTTTACATTTGGGGAAATATATTTGAATTTTTCATTCCCAGTTACATAATTTCAGAAACACTATTTTTTTTGTCAAGGATTTGGACTGAAAAAGAACAGAAGCCATAAATATGTCATCGTTTTTTTATCAAGACCTGAAATAGTTACTGACCCTAAAGAGTACATTTCACTTGAAAAACACAGCCTTCTCATTAGCTCACTCACTCTCTCCCTAAAATGCAAGGTAGAATCACTGAAAAATCTTTTGAAATATACCTATGCACTGGTTCAAAACCAAAGTTATTATCTCTGGAGTGGAACTTAAAGTTCTCCAGGTGATATAATATAGTAGAGACTGGATTGAAAACCATTGCATTATTGCAGTGTTCACAGAACCAGTTTTTGTTTCCCTAACACTGTGCAAGAAAGGTAGTAAGTGATGAATAGTTTCTTAAAAAATGAATGAAAGATGATACCTAGGCATATCTCAGGTATTTTATTTTATACATAGATTCGCTACAATTACTCAAATGTAAAATTCAAATAATAAAGTCAAGAGGGACGCAAAATTAAAAAAAATCAATTTCATATGCTAAAAGCAAGCAGGGAATGAATAAACAGTTTTAAAATGTTTTCATTTTACTATAAACTATTTTATTTACACTAAGTATGGAGTCTAAATTCAAAGCATTAAAAAAAAGAGAATGTGTACATGTGTGTTGATATTTATATTGGTATTAGCCAACATAGGAGAAATCTTTGTCATGATAAAAATGTTTTGTGTCTTAACTGTATTAATGTCAATCCTGGTTGTGATACTGTTTTGCAAGATTTTATCATTGGGGGAAACTAGGTAAATAGTCCATAAGATTGCCCCATATTATTTCTTATAATTGCATATAAATTTACAATTACCTCAAAATAAATTTTTAATTTAAAACAAGGCTAAAAATTATTTATCTACAGACTTTATCCCGTGAGATTTTGAATCACTTGATCCATGGAAGTGTGGGCACATGTCCTTTTTAGTTAAGCACCCTGAGGATCCCAGCATACAGATAGGACTGACAATCAGCCTCAGAGCTCCTTTCACTTGCGTGTCCAAGGAGATATATGGTTAGGAGAACTAACTCTTGAATATATTTGTTTCATTTGATTTCTAGCAACATCATGTACTTGCTCTGTAATGTTGACTCAGTTTCCTCACATGTACATGGTATACAATAGTAATACTTAAAAATTGTGAAACTAAATAATTCAATATTTGTAAATTACTTAGTGCCTAAAACCTAATCATCAAAAAAAGTGTTTATATTACTTTCATCATTTTATTATTTCCATAACAGTTTATGAAACAGTAAAATTTGGAAACAAATCTAAATATGTATCAGTAAGAGAATAGATGAAGAAATCTCTTTCATTCATAAAATAGAATACTAGATAGTGAAATTAAATGAGCCAGTACTTTAAATAATAATAATGGTGACTTTCACAAGCATAATATATATCATTAAAAGCTAGAGTACAGAATATAGTTAGTCTTATTCATTATAAAATGAGAAACCATTTTCATATATTGTTTAACAATATATACCCCTTTAGTAATTGGATATAAGCATAAATAAGAAGAATTTAAGAAATTTTAGAAATGGCTACATCTGCAGAGGGTAGCTGCTGCTGCTGCTGCTGTCGCTTCAGTCGTGTCCGACTCTCTGCGACCCCATAGACGGAAGCCCACCCGGCTCCCCCGTCACTGGGATTCTCCAGGCAAGAACACTGGAGTGGGATGCCATTTCCTTCTCCGATGCATGAAAGTGAAAAGTGAAAGTGTAGTCGCTCAGTCGTGTCCGACCTTTCGCAGTACTCTTGCCTAGAAAATCGCATGGACAGAGGAGCCTGGTAGTCTGCAGTCCATCGGGTCGCTACTAGTCAGACACGACTGAGCAACTTCACTTTCACTTTTCACTTTCACACACTGGAGAAGGAAAAGGCAACCCACTCCAGTGTTCTTGCCTGGAGAATCCCAGGGACGGGGGAGCCTGCTTGGCTGCCGTCTATGGGGTCGCACAGAGTCGGACACGACTGAAGCGACTTAGCAGCAGCAGCAGCAGCAGCAGACTTGGGTTTAAATCTTGGACTGGATTCTTATCATTTTAGCCTATTTATCATCCCTCTCACCCTAAGATTATTCATATGTTAAAAAGAGATAATAATTAGTATCAAACTCATGAGGTTGCTTTTGAATATGCAACAAGACAGTGTCTTAGTGCATATAACATGAACTTATCAGAAATGCTCAAGGTAGAATAGAAGCAACATTTCAATTATATTGTGGAAGCATTTATTGGAATCCACATCAATGTATTTAATGGTTCTTCTTAATATCAATTTATTACATTTCATATAAACTGCTGCTGCTGCTAAGTCACTTCAGTCGTGTCCGACTCTGTGCGACCCCATAGACGGAAGCCCACCAGGCTCCCCCGTCCCTGGGATTCTCCCGGCAAGAACACTGGAGTGGGTTGCCATTTCCTTCTCCAATGTGTGAAAGTGGAAAGTGAAAAGTGAAAGTGAAGTCGCCCAGTCGTGTCCGACCCCTAGCGACCCCAAGGACTGCAGCCCACCAGGCTCCTCCCTCCATGGGACTACATGTTTTCAATTTAATAAAAAATTATCATTATTTTTCTATATCACAATAGAGTAAAAAAACAACAGTAAAACCCCACTACAACACAAAAAGATCAAAATCTAGTCTTGACTGAGTAAATGCCTGTGTAACTTTTACCAATTCATTTGGTGTTGATGGGTTAATGCCTTTCTTATCTGTAAAATTAAGAGTCACAGTAGATAATTTCTGAGGTAAACATTAAGAAATGGATCGAAGAAAATTAAAAATACCTTGCTATCATTCCATTTCAAAAATTATCCAACCCCATCAATAAGTGGTGAACAAAGAACAAATATAAATCCACATTGCAAAAAAATGAAAATACCTTTCGTCTACAGAATGCCACTTATGAAACCAGAATTTTTTTGGTATGCCTAAATGTTTTGCTACTCATACATGGCAGAAAACAAAATGTCTGAAATATTTTTGTTAAACAACCACTGCCAACAACTCCAGTCAAAATAATAACTATAATTGATAAACCTTCAAAGTAATTTAGAATGGCGACAGTTGGTATGATTTTCTTCATTAAATTCAGTAATTTTAGCCAAACTGATTCTATCCTGTTTGACAATGTAAAATGCAAAACATAACCTTACATTTTTGTATAAATTATTTTACCCTCTCCTCCCTCACTGGGAATCACTCCTAAGAATGGAGCTATTATTCACTCAGTTGGATCAGGCACAAAACTTAGAGATGATTATTGATTACCTCTTTCCCTTCTTTCATATCTGATATATTAGCAAATCTTTTAGACTCCAGCTTCAGAATATTCCAATGCAATCACTTTGCCTCTCCTATCACTCTAATCCAGAATCCCTAAACCCAAAATTCACCATCTTGTAGGCTGCTCTCTGTAAGATTGCTACAGTGACATTTTAAAAAGGTAATTTATACCCCCCCTACCGAGAGTCATGCAGTGTATGTTCATTGCAGTTGGGCTTCTTACAAGGCTTGTGGAACCCAACATATCTCAGCACAAGTCTACTCCCTAAATGTGTCACATTTTCCTTGTGTTATTACCCTCCAGCTTTGTTTTATCTAACAGATCCAAGTCCTTCCTTACTGTCTTTGTACTAACTTTGTAAATGACTACAAATATATTCAGTATAGAATTGCCTGTACTAAATGACTATTAGTATACAATTCATGGTAGCAGGTAGAAAAATGAAAGGGGCTTAGGTAAGAGTATGTATTTGTACCCTTCTTTATGCTTTTCTGGCTTAACTTCACTATTTCCTCCTGATGGATGTACTGACCAGGAATTTAAGAAACTGCATTTAGTCACTCCTTTGATTCTTTAGCTGCTTGTCTTGTTCTGTGTAACCAAACATGAAAATAGCTTTAAACCCAGAATGTCACAGTTCCCACTGGTCTTTCAACTCAGATCACTCTTTATGATCTGACCATGTACAATGGTATTAAACTTTGTACTTGTGTATGTCTGTGCATGTATAAGTGCATGTGCTCTTGCATGCACATGTGTAGTTTACATAACCAGATAATAAGCTTCTTAACTCAGCAACTGTGTCTCACAAATCTCTGACATTCCTTCACCCACACATATCCCTGCTATAGCATCCACCATAGTAGTTAGTCAATAATTGAATTATCACTAAAACTTGATTTATTAACTCCCTTCAAAAATAATGCCCAGAAATTTTAAAAAATTGGGTTTAGAAATTGAATACTTCTAATCTATCTAGCTGATGTAGATCAACATGCCCCTTACATCAAGAAATGAAAGTTGAAAGTAACTTTATGTTTGGTCTTAGATTGAAAATTAAAATACAGTACATAATTAACTTTTTTGTTCTAAGAATTGAAAAAAATCACCAATAAAATAGCATTTTATACAAGGTGTAATCAGTTTTGCTGTAATAAATGGATTCTGCCTTGAGTAATTACTTTTTTACATAACTTGGTCATTTTATGTTCATTTATTTTTGCCTTCTTCCTTGAATAACTGCAATGGAATATGAATATATGAGAAAAATAATAATTATCTTCCAAGTATATATTTGTATTTGCAATTCAAAATAATTTCAATATCTTGTCCAAGGGACAAAATAATCAATGGCTGTGACAGTTCATTTTTGTTTAGCTTGCAAACCATGAGAGTAATAAGAAATAAAAAACCACTGCAGATTTTTCAATTAACATAAAAATAAGTATCATTTATTGAGAAACTATATATAAAATATTTTCTATGGTCTATAGTTCTTTCTTATTGATTATAAAAATATGCATATATGCAAAAGGAATGCAGCAATGGATTTAATTTCAGATTTTTTGTTATTTAGATTTTCTTTCAGTATTTGAATGTATATTTGAATGTCTCAAGATCAAATCTTATAGAATATTACATAAGTTATTATTGTATTATTTTGTATTTTATTCATTATATAAAATACTCATAAAATATATATAGTATTTTATTCAAGATTATTAGAACATTTTTTTCATTTTTCACACAAATGTTGACCTTAATAGGTTGGAAGGAAAGTAAAATGAATAAAGACAGTAATAGTAAAAATCTCTAAATAGGAAGTAACTATCCTCAAGATCCACAACTCAAGCAAAACTATGAATTTGCCAGAGTTTTATTTCCTTGACACCTTTATTAAAAGAAAAATTAAAAACAGGAGCATGTGCAAACACATCTAGAGGAGCAAAAGGCACAGCGTTTAGGGAGAAGAAAGTAGTTCTAGGAGGTTGGAGCAGTGTACAGGGCTTGTAGGGCCGGGAATTGAGGAGCTAAGAGATGCTACGGCGGAGGTCAGTGTTTGTTTTGAGCATCTTCATATTAACCCTTCTGTAGCTTTTATAGAAGTTGTATGGCTATTGTACCTCAAGCAGGCTAGGCTTTTATTTTAATTCTGAGTCAAATAAAATAGGCACCCCTTCAATCTGAACCTCATGTAACTACACAGATATTCCCAAGATGTGGGATGCGGCCCAAGCAAATACCAGAGATGATTGAAATAGGTCCAAGAGCCAACATGAATATCAAACTTTACTATGGGCTAAACAAAAGTAAAACTTCTTTCACACAAGGTAACAAATTTTTCCTACTGCTGAAGAATTTATGTCACTGTTGGTCTCTTCCCTGTGTACTCATTTCTAATGAAAATATAATGACTTATGGTCTATTCTCCAGAGCTTTGTGGGGATAATGGCTAGTACAATAAATTCATCTGTGCTCTTGTGATAACAGATCATGATGGTGTCAATGGCTACTATTTCCAACTGGCATTGTAAGATCTGAACAGGGGTTTTCAAAAGAATATTACTTGACTAGGAGCAATGCCCCAATAAATATGAAAGGGAAACATAGCTGAAAATCTATATGGGATATGTGATAACCTAAAACAAAAATTCTATTAGGTGAAAAATTGCCTCTTTGCTTTACTATGTCTTATAAACCTTTGAAGGTCAGATATAGTCATATTACTGTGAATAGGTCTCACAGTATCTAGCTCAGTGCTTTACACAAAGATATTTGCAGAATAAATTAATAGGACAAGTTATAAACAGCTACTGACACAATTCAACTTAGATACATTAGTTTAGGAATCACTTAATAAATATCACTTAGTAAATATTGAATAGTCACTGCTAATAAGTATTCATCCTGACTCAAATATCCCAGATAATTAACTTATTTAATCCTTACAGCAAGTGAACATGAAAGTGGATATCCTTTAGAAAATATTAATGCTAAAGATGGAGAAGGTAACAAGAAAACAAATAATACAAACCAGAGAAAAATCTAAAAATTTTACCAGGAAAAATACATGACATATTTATCATTTTATTTACATTTCAGAATTTGATAGATTAAAAAAAGAATCCTACTCTAAGAAATTATACATCTCTTGTAATCGGTTACACAATCCTCAGATTCTCTAGTTTTCACTTACACAGCATTTACAATCTCTCTGAATTATACCCTGACCTACTTTAGAAATTACATTTGAATTACAAATTTTTATTTTAGTGCAGACCAATCTTTGGTTACTTGAATACTCTCCGGTCTATTAATTGGATGAATGAAAATAATAGGTTTCTCAATATTGGGTTATCCTTCCTAATTTTAAGAATTTGAGTTAAATGTGGGTTAGAAATGTTCCACATATTTTGCTTTGATTGACTGATTTGTGGAAATATCTCCATATGTATCAGCATATTTAAGTAATGAAAAGCATACAAATACTGGAATTGATGAATTATTGAAAAATATTTCGAGATGAATGATGTCTTAGCCTATTTGGACTGCTGTAACAGAATATCATAGACTGGGTGGCTTATAAACAACAGAAATTTATTTCTCACAATTCTGGGGGCTGAGAAGTCCAAGATCCAGGCACTGGAAGATTCAGTGTCTGGTAAAGCTCACTTCCTCGCTCATAGCTGGTGGTGTTTTTGTTGGGTCCTCACATGGTGGAAGGGAAAAGAGAGCTTCCTAGTGCCTCCTCTATAAGGGCACTAATTGCATTTGAGAGGACACCAGTGATCAGGACTTAATCACTTTTCAAATGCCTCACCTCCACATACCATCACACTGGGAATTAGATTTCCACACATAAATTTTGAGGGAAGAAGAACATTCAGGTTTTAGCTTGTCACACTTAACATGGGAATAGAAAGTTGTTGTTGTTGTTTTTTTAACATCTTAAATTCTCAATATATAAGCAAATAGAAGGGGAAAAAGTGGAAGTAGTGACAGATTTCCTCTTCTTGTGCTCTAAAATCACTATGAATGGTCACTGCAGCCATGAAATCAGAAAATGATTGCTTCCTGGCAGGAAAGCTATGACAAACCTAGTATTAAAAAGCAGAGATATTACTTTGCCTAGAAAAGTCTGTATAGTCAAGGCTATGGTCTTCTCAGTGGTCATGTATAGTTGTGAGACTTAGACCACAAAGAAGGAAGACCGTCAAAGAATTGCTGTCTTCAAACAGTGGTTCTGGAGAAGACTCATGAAAGTTCCTTGGACAGCAAGGGAATCAAACAAGTCAATTTTAAGAGAAATCAACCCTGAATACTAGCTGGAAGGATTGATGGTGAAGCTGAAGCTCCAGTATTTTGGTCATCTGATGCAAAGAGCCAACTCATTGGAAAAATCCCTGATACTAGGAAAGACTGAGGGCAGAAGGAGAAGAGGGTGTCAGAGGATGAGATGGGGGGATGGCATCACCAATGCAATGGACATGAACTTGGGCAAACTTTGGGAGATGGAGGCAGACAGGGAGGCCTGGTGTCCTGCAGTCCATGGGGTTGCAAAGAGTCAGACACAACTGGGCAACTGGACAATAACAACAATAACAATTTACACACAATACACAAAGGAAATACAGCTTTCCAGTTGATCATGGTTCAGCAAGTCTATGAGAGTTGCTAAAGTCTGTGATTTCACAATAATAGAACTTTACAATGTTTACCTCACTAAGCACCTTTGCATAATCAAGGGGCTCTATGAAACCTAGTACTTTGAAAGGAATATGGGGTAGATAACTTTTAAAGTTTCTTCAAATGACAATAATAATAGAAATATACACACTCTATAATCCCACAAACAAACTGAATAAAAAACTGCTTTGAAGTTTTACTTATGAATTACACATATCTATACCAATTAAAATCTCAATGTCTTCTGTATAGAGAAAAGTTAGAATTCCAATGGCCACCTATATCTAATTAATATAAAAATTCCATGATGATGAATATTTTCATTTATGGAGAAAAAGATATAGTCCACTGGAAGAAAGGAATTACATTTGAAATAAAAACAAACAAACAAAAGAAACAGGAAGCATCACCTCAAGAAAGAATAGGGTGTAAGAAAAAGTCTTAATAAATTGTGGCTTTAGCGCAACAAAATTTTAATTCCTCAAAGCAGATAATTTTTCCAGTAGTTACTGATAAAGGCAAAGCCTTTAATTACAAGTCCCAAAATATTTGAAGTTAAGAAACAATCAAAAGGAGTTTCTATTCACAGTAAACATTAACATACCACCAAAACATCACCAAGAAAAAATTATTATAGTAAATAAATAGCTCTAGGAAGCCCAACTGTATTTTTCTCTCCCTTTACATAAAGGACCCAGCATTAACCCACTTATATTATGAAACATTTAACAAAATGTAGCCGAGCAGGGCCCTATGGATTCCTCGGCATGGAGTCCTTTTTGTCCGCCATTTCTTATAGGCAAGACTCCAGCCTCCATGACCTCCGAGTTCCAAAGGGCAGAACAGTTGCTAATGAAGGGACAAGCATCCATGAATCCACTTTCAGTTCAGTTCAGTTCAGTCTTGTCCAACTCATTGCAACCCCAAGGACTACAACACACCAGGTTTCCCTACCCATCACCAAATCCTGGAGCTTGCTCAAACTCATGTCCATCAAGTCAGTGATACCATCCAACTATCTCATTCTCTGCCATCACCTTCCCCTCCTGCCTTCAATCTCTCCAGGCATCAGATTCTTTTCCAATGAGTCAGTTCTTTGCATCAGGTGGCCAAATTATTGGAGCTTCATCTTCAGCATCAGTGCTTCCAATGAATATTCAAGACTGATTTCCTTTAGGATTGACTGGTTTGATCTCTTTGCAGTCCAAGGGACTCTCAAGAGTCTTCTCCAACACCACAGTTCAAAAGCATCAATTCTTCAGTGCTCAGCTTTCTTTATAGTCCAATTCTCATGTCCATATGTTGTGGGGTGGGTTGTAATTTCCTAGGTTCTCTCTTGCCGCAGCAAAGATTTGAAGTGAGGGATGAATCGGTGTTACAGCTCAATTTTATTAGGAAAAACAAAGGATAATACTCCCTCAAGGAGTGAGGGCAGGCTGACCCAAAAGACAAGAGAAGAGAGGCTCTATCCTTCTAGGCTTCCTCCTTTTATACATTTGTTTCCTCCCCCATGAACTTGCCCTGTGTAAATTGGGTAGCCAGGAGGACTGTTTATTTTACCTGAGGTCCTCACTCCGAGGAAGGTCCGAGGACCTTCCTTTGTCCTATTTTCATGGACTTTTCCCTTGTCTTTTAGCCAGTGGCATTTTGGACTCCTTTTTTCTATTTTATCTACCTAATACATACATGACTATTGGAAAAACCATAGCTTTGACTAGATGGACTTTGTCAGCAAAGTAATGTCTAAGCTTTTTAGTATGCTGTCTAAGTTGATCATAGTTTTTCTTCAAAGGACCAGGAGTCTTTTAATTTCATGGTCGCAGTCACCATCTGCAATGACTTTGGAGGCCAAGAAAACAAGGTCTCTCACTGTTTCCGTTGTTTCCCCATCTATTTGCCAAGAAGTGATGGGACCAGATGCCATGATCTTAGTTTTTGAATGTTGAGTTTTAAGCCAATGTTTTCACTCTCCTTTTTCACTTTCATCAAGAGGCTTTTTAGTTTCTCTTCACTTTATGCCATAAGGATGGTGTCATCTGCATATCTGAGGTTATTGATATTTCTCCCAGTGAAGTGATAAAGGTGATAAGGTGATAAGATATGATAAGGTGATAGGAAACCACCTTCAGGTCAGTTCAGTCGTTCAGTCGTGTCCAACTCTTTGCGACCCCATGAATCACAGCACACCAGCCCTCCCTGTCCATCACCAACTCCTGGAGTTTAACCAAACTCATGTCCATCGAGTTGGTGATGCCATCCAGCCATCTCATTCTCTGTCATCCCCTTCTCCTCCTGCCTCCAATCCCTCAAAACATCAGGATCTTTTCCAATGAGTCAACTCTTTGCATGAGGTGGCCAAAGTATTGGAGTTTCAGCTTCAGCATCAGTCCTTCCAATGAACACCCAGGACTGGTCTCCTTTAGGATGGACTGGTTGGATCTACTTGCAGTCCAAGGGACTCTCAAGAGTCTTCTCCAACACCACAGTTCAAAAGCATCAATTCTTCAGCACTCAGCCTTCTTCCAGTCCAACTCTCACATCCAACATGACCACTGAAAAAACTATAGCCTTGACTAGACGGACGTTTGTTGGCAAAGTAATGTCTCTGCTTTTTAATATACTATCTAGGTTGGTCATAACTTTCCTTCCAAGGAGTAAGTGTCTTTTAATTTAATGGCTGCAGTCAGCATCTGCAGTGATTTTGGAGCCCAAAAAAATAAAGTCTGATACTGTTTCCCTATCTATTTCCCATGAAGTGATGGGACCAGATGCCATGATCTTTGTTTTCTGAATGTTGAGCTTCAAGCCAACCTTTTCACTTTCATGAAGAGGCTTTTGAGTTCCTCTTCACTTTCTGCCATAAGGGTGGTGTCATCTGCTTATCTGAGGTTATTGATATTTCTCCTGGCAATCTTGATTCCAGCTTGTGCTTCTTCCAGCCCAGCGTTCCTCATGATGTACTCTGCATAGAAGTTAAATAAGTAGGGTGACAATATACAACCTTGACGTACTCCTTTTCCTATTTGGAACCCGTCTGTTGTTCCATGTCCAGTTCTAACTGCTGCTTCCTGACCTTCATACAGGTTTCTCAAGAGGCAGGTCAGGTGGTCTGGTATTCCCATCTCTTTCAGAATTTTCCACAGTTTATTGTGATCCACACAGTTAAAGGCTTTGGCATAGTCAATGAAGCAGAAATAGATGTTTTTCTGGAACTCTCTTGCTTTCTCCATGATCCAGCGGATGTTGGCAATTTGAGCTCTGGTGCCTCTGCCTTTCCTAAAACCTGCTTGAACATCTGGAAGTTCATGGTCCACATTTTGCTGAAGCCTGGCTTGGAGAATTTTGAGCATGACTTTACTAGCGTGTGAGATGAGTGCAATTGTGCGGTAGTTTGAGCATTCTTTGGCATTGCCTTTCTTTGGGATTGGAATGAAAACTGACCTTTTCCAGTCCTGTGGCCACTGCTGAGTTTTCCAAATTTGCTAGCATACCTAATCTTATCAGCGCTATTATCCTTTTGAAACTTTGCAGAAGAAAAAAGCAAGACTGTTACTGCTTGATACTCACCACATATCCCTGCCTAACTACGTAACCACAAACCTAAACAGCAGAGAGAGAGAGACAACACTTAGACCATAAAGGTCTGTCTAGTCAAAGCTATGGTTTTTCCAGTAGTCATGGAGAGACTAGGACCATAAAGAAGACTGAGCACTGAAGAATTCATGCTTTTGAATTGTGGTGCTAGAGAAGACTCCTGAGAGTCACTTGGCCAGCAAGGAGATCAAATCAATCCATCCTACAGGAAATCAGTCCTGAATATTCATTGGAAGAACTGATGCTGAAACTGAAGCTCCAGTACTTTGGTGACCTGATGCAAGGAACTGACTCATTGGAAATGACCCTGATGCTGGTGAAATGGGAATCTGAGTTCTTGTTCATGGAGCGAACGAATGAACTTAACAAACACAAACACTCTTGGTTGTAACTGAATAGGATTTATTAAAGAGAAGAGAAGTACAAAGGTCTTAGCACAGATACTGAGAGGGGGTAAAGAGTCTCCCAGAAGTGGGACCTACAGTAGTTTATTTTTAATCTGTACATTTTTTACTGCTCCTAGTCATTTTTAACTAATCAGTTTAAAGGTCAAGGTGTTTAGCATCTTTATGGCTTCTCATGATCCTCGGTTAAAGTTGCCACCCTTTTTCATGCCTCCTGGCCATTTACAAAGGATCAGGCATAAGGGTTTAAGATTAATGATCACCAGTTGTTTTTCCCTCAAGCATATGGAAGTGAAATGAAGTGAAAGTCATTCAGTCTTGTCCAACTCTTTGGGACTTCATGGAATTCTCCAGGCCATAATACTGAAGTAGGTAGCCTTTCCCTTCTCCAGGGGATCTTCCCAACCCAGAAATTGAACCAGGGTCTCCTGCACTGCAGGTGGATTCTCAGGCATATAGAATAGAAGTTAATTAGTGCCCTTCCCTAGATCTGAATGCTAATAATTTATCAAACAGGAATTCGTGACAAAGGATATAGCATTAGGCTAATGGATTGAGATATTTATTGAAAATAAGACTGAGGTCTCAGAGTACTACCCTGAATGCCTAGCAATTTCTACCTCACTGGGAAAGATTGAGGGTAGGAGAAGAAGGGGGCAACAGAGGATGAGATGGTTAGATGACATCACTGACTCAGTGCACCTGAGTTTGAGCAAACTCTGGGAAATAGTGAAGGATAGAGAAGCCTGGCATGCTGCAGTCCATGGTGTGACAATGAGTTGGACACGACTTAACAACTGAATAACAACCATTCCCTGGAGAGGGAGGAACAGTTCTTGAGATGCTAACCGACTGTGTTCCCCCTTTGCATGGCAGAGAAAATAAAGCCAGGCTTCCTTCTCCTCCATAACTCTGTCTCCACATTTTCGTTCAGCTTCGGTGCATAGAGAGCCAAGATTTTGGCAGAAAAATAAAGAGCAAAATAGAAATTAGAGCAAAATAAATTCTGAGTATGCTGATTTTAAATACTAGACCTCTACTAACTACTAATCTTAAGACAGTCACATATTGTTGTATGCTTTAAATTCATTTAAGATTTATAGGATAATTAGATACATTGAGCTGCTATTAAGTTTATATAAGTGATTCATAACTGCACAGTCAAGAAGGTGATTCATTCAGGAGCGACATCACTCTGCCAACAAAGGTCCATAGAGTCAAAGCTATGATTTTTCCAAGAGTCATGTATGGATGTGAGAGTTGGACAATAAAGAAGGCTGAGTGCCAAGGAACTGATACTTTTGAATTGTGCTGTTGGAAAAGACTCTTGAAGAGTCCCTTGGACTGCAAGGAGATCAACCCAGTCAATCCTAAAGGAAATCAGTCCTTGATATTCATTGGAAGGACTGATGCTGAAGCTGAACGTCCAATTCTTGGGCCACATGATATGAAGAGCGGACTCATTAGAAAAGACCCTGATGCTGGGAAAGACTTAAGACAGGATGAGAAGGGGAGGATAGAGGATGAGATGTTTGGATGACATCACTAACTCATTGAACATGGGTTAGAACAAGCTCTGGGAGATAGTGAAGGACAGGGAAGCCTGGAATGCTGCAGTCCATGGATTCGCAGAATTGGACACAACTGAGTGACTGAACAAAAAAACTTTAATTTGAGTTTTTGGTTTAAAATCTGACTATGCCACAAGTATTTTTAGCCTTCTCTATCTAAAAAGACAAGATTCATGTGTCGCTTTCTTTGACTCTGAGAATTAAAACCTGAATTTCTCCAATTCAGTTCAGTTCATTTCAGTCGCTCAGTCGTGTCCGACTCTTTGCGACCCCATGAATCACAGCACGCCAGGCCTCCCTGTCCATCACCAACTCCCGGAGTTCACTCAAACTCATGTCCACCGAGTCAGTGATGCCATCCAGCCATCTCATTCTCTGTCGTCCCCTTCTCCTCCCACCCCCAATCCCTCCCAGCATCAGAGTCTTTTCCAGTGAGTCAACTCGTTGCATGAGGTGGCCAAAGTATTGGAGTTTCAGTTTTAGCATCAGTAGCCTACAGTAAAATGAAGCATTGTGTCTTCTTGTATCCCTCTAGCATTCTGAATTATCTCCTGAGTACTTGTATTTGTATCACCAATATGGCTTATCTTTGCTTTCTAACTTCTTCTATTGTTCTAGGCATGGTATGTATACTGAATAAATTGTTAATAAAAACATTAATTAATGGAGGAATTAGTTGGTACTGTGCTTGATAGTGCTGGAACATGAAAGAAGGCTTTGGTAAAAAAGTAGGTTCATGCTGACTTTATGATGACAAAATCTTTTAATATCTGGCAGAGACTACAAGCACTATTCTTTTGGTCTTCTCTTCTGCATTTATAAGTTTAGAGCCTTATAATTCTTCTGGGTAAGGCCTTTTTCTAAGCCTGGTCCTTAAAATTCTCCAGCCATCTTTTCCCCATAACACAGTGGCCTAAGAGGCCACATATGCCAAATAGCAAAGTAACAGATGTGATGTGAATAAATAAGCCTTTAGGTTGGAACAGATACTAAGATTGTTTATAACTGTTGTATAGTTTAACATATCTGACTAATAAAGAAATTGGTACCTTAAAGTGGGATGCTGCTACCAATTCAAAACTTACCCTAAAGTGTAAGACAAGAGTATATGATCAGATTGTGAGCAGTGGGGAAGCTGATGTTAGATGCTAGAAAGACTTTGATTTATGCTCATTTCAGTTTAGTCTTTCAGTTATGTCCAACACTTTGTGACCCCATGGACTACAGCACTCCAGGCTTCCCTGTCCATCACCAATACTCCCAGAACTTGCTCAAACTCATATCCATCCAGTTGGTGATATCATCCAACCATCTCAACTTCTGTCGTCCCCTTCTCCTCCTGCCTTCAATCTTTCCCAGCATCAGGGGATAAGGATAAGACAAGTATGTCTTCTGCTCTTGTGACTTCTGTTGAATATTTTACTCAAGGGACTAACCAAAACTGATTGTAAAGGAAGAAGTAAAACTATCTCTATTTCTCTATTTGCAATCGACATAATCTTGTACATAGAAAATCTTGAGAAATTCACTAAAAAACTAGAATTAATAAATGAGTAAATCAAGGTTGCAAGATACAAGATAAATATACAAATGTTAATTAAACTTCATGAAAATGAAATTTAAACAATTGCATTTATAATAAATGTAGAAGAATAACATACTTAAGAATAAATTAACAGAAGGGAAAAAATTTTACATTGAAAATTACAAAACATTGTTTAGGAAGCTAAATAAGACCTAAAATAAGGGATGCCCATCTTGTGTTTGTGGATCAGAAGATTTAATGACTTTAAAATGTGATATTCCCCAAAGTGTTCTACAGATTGAATGTGATCTCTTTCAAGATCCCATCTGGCTCTTTTGCAGAATTTAAAAATGAATCCTAAAATTAATATGGAAATCCAAAAGACCCAGAATAGTCAAAAGATAGTGAAAAGAATAAGAAAGTTGAATTAACAGTTCCAAATTTTAAATTTACTATGAAGTGACAGTAATCAATATAGTGTAACCTGGTATAATGATAGAAATATAGAACAATTTAATAGAATTCAGAGTACAGAAATAAACCTTTATGTTCACTTGATTTTGAAAAGTGTTATGGTATTGCATTTTATAAGAAATAAACATTTGGCTTTTCAGATGGCCAAAATATACAGTTCTTGTATCATAACTCCCCAAACGACTGAAATTCCCAAAGTGTTGATTACTGGTGTCTTTTGATACGCTAGTGAGGTGACTTTTTGAAAGCATCTAAGAATGAGGACTGATTGCTGAAGGAGCCAACAATGTGATTAAAGGGCTGGAATCTGATCCTTTCTCAGGGAAAATAGTGCCAAAATTTAGCTGAATTCTTGGATACACACCTGGTGCCTGGAGAACTGCTTGTTTTATAAGATCTATTTCAAATATTTTTAAATAAATAATCATAATAATGGAATCACAATACTCTCCAGACTCTAAGGAATATATTTAGGAGTGAAACAGCAGATTTATTTTAAAATGTCAAAGTTTACAATATGCTGAAAATTACATTTTTGCAACTGTTTAAACTTATGATGAGTTTGTAAGTCATTTCATAAGTATATGAGAGAATATTTAACTTTAAAATATTCTTTAGGGGGTATTTAAGGAAAAAAGTTTGAAAACCACTCATCTAAGCCATTATCTCTCACCAAAGTTACTGCAATATCTTCCAGTATTCTTCCTGCTTGGCAGCCATTCCTCACTCAAAAATATTTTCAAAACATTTCAGCCAGTATGGCAGAAATGACACAATATTATAAAGCAATTACCCTTCAATTAAAATTAAATAAATAAAAAAAAAAGAAAATTGGAGTGAGAATGCTGCTGCTGCTGCTAAGTCGCTTCAGTCGTGTCCAACCCTGTGCAACCCCATAGATGGCAGCCCACCAGGCTCCCCTGTCCCTGGGATTCTCCAGGCGAGAACACTGGAGTGGGTTGCCATTTCCTTCTCCAGGGTATGAAAGTGGAAAGTGAAAGTGAAGTCAGTCGTGTTTGACTCTTAGCGACCCCATGGACTGCAGCCAACCAGGTTCCTCCATCCATGGGAGTTTCCAGGCAAGAGTACTGGAGTGGGTTGCCATTGCCTTCTCCGGAGTCAGAATGATAGTGCTTAAATACAAAAATTCAATCAGGTCACTATTGATACAAGACAGTGGCTTCTCGTTGTCTTTCCTTGTGAGCTTTTCCAGTGGCCGTTGCCACTGCTGCCTTACCACCATCCCATGGAAACTGAACTACAAGACATCTGAGCCTCGTGTCTCTGGGCTCTTTCTCAAGTTCTTTTCCCTTCCTGATTCATTCTCACTCCCTTCCTCCACTTTCCCTCCGTCCACCATCTGCCCTTCTCCTTTTCATAATCAACTCCTAATCATCACTCTGGTCTCAGTTCTGAAATCAGCTGTGTCAGAAAATACTCCTTGGTCCTCCAATTATGAATCAGATATCCCCTTAATGTGTTGGCATACCACATGACTTCAGATTTAGAAACAGAATTTATAATGGAAGCCAAAAGCTTACTTGCTCACCGTTTTGGCTCCTTGAATCCTCATATTTTAAATGGTTAAATGTTTACATGGTGGTATTTTTTGTTTTCTTATTTCTCCAGCTGATTTTTGACCCAAGTTTATAGATATATAAAGGTATCTTTCTAAAACAAGACCAAATATGTAAATCTAGTGATAGGAGAAGATGGGCTAAGGCTAACTCCTAATTATTTCCTCATGCTCTGGCTTGGAAGAAATCCTCACCCTTTAGTATTCAAAATATACCACACTTCCACCAACAGTTTTTCTACTTTCATTTAAATTAGGTGACAACCTACAGGAAAAAGATAGTTATCTATCATTCAGCACTAAGGCTCCAGTGCCTAGCATAGAATCTCATATATAGTGTGTGTTCAATAAATTGATACTAGATGAATGAATAAAATCAGAACAAGACAATAAACACGAGTGATTTCTGATACATTAATTGTTGAAAATAGTTTTGAGGTCATATGTGCCTTGGATTGAGCCTTCAGTTTTCTTTTCACTAACATTTTCTGTGTGGGTAGGGCTATTCAACAAGGACTCAGCCTCAGTTTCTTAGGCTACTCTTCCATTTGCCACTCAAAATGGAACCATTGTTTTGAATCTGAATGAGTGCATTCATTTGGAATCTTATCTAACTCTGCTTTTCCCCTGTTCTAGGATCAGTTGTTTGGACATTTCAATTTTTTTTAAAACCTGACTTTGCTCCTGTTATCCCTTGTAACAAAACACGCAGAAGTTAAGGCAAACACAGAAAAGTTCAGCAAGAAATTCTAAAACTCAATTCTTCACATATATTTTCCCCATTAAGCTGAAAAAGTACTTCAGAGATATCATGAACTACAGGTAAGTTTGAAGACAGAGTAATGTTTACAACAACACAATGGAGAAAAGATACTGCAATGAATCAAGCTGTTATTAAAAAACTTCAGTAACTTCAGCGAAATCACTGAAAAACTGACAGATATTAGATCAAATTCTGTTCAAAAACTACGTGAAAGAAAGTGTTAGTCGCTCAGTTGTGTCCAACTCCTTGCAGTCCCACACACTGTATCCTTCAAGGCTCCTCTGTTCATGGGATTTTTCCAGGCAAGAATACTGGAGTGAATTGCCATTACCTTCTTCATGGGATCTTTCTGACCCAGGGATCAAATCTGGGTCATCACACTACTGGTGGATTCTTTAACATCTGAGCTACCAGGGAAGCTCATGAGAATTATCTTTTCAGGAGGAAACCGAGTGACTTAAAACAAAAAATTTGGAAGGCTATGAAAATTAATAAAGGAAGATTTGACAGTAGTTTGGGAGACTTATAAGAACAGAATTAATGAAATAGTATTTGAATCTTTATATGAAGTTTTTAGGCAAAAGCAGAGAATACTTTTTTCAGTGTGAAAGGAAGCAAAGACATATTACTATGTTACTTAAACACAGGAACACAAAAAACTGCCTTCTGAGTTATTTTACAACATTTATCAATTTAATTTCAAATTTTATAAAAATGTAATTATGACATTAATTTTTGTGGCATCTTAATTTTAACATTATTAAAAAGGGGAAAATGTGCCATTTGGAGATGAAAAAATATTATGCAAAAAAAGATGATGTGATTTACAATATATTAATATTTTTGGATAAAGTGAAACTTAAGAAAATGTGATAAAAAGCTTGAAAACCAAGCAAAAATCCTACCTTATACAGAAAGAACAGTGGTCCCAGATAGAGTTGGCCTAGATTAAAAATTAATATTTCTACCTAGTCTCACGGTGTTTATGAAGCCAACTTTTCTGATCTGTTTCCTCATCTATGAAATAGTAACAAAAATATCTTTCACACCAATCTTAGGAATAGCTGAGAAAGGTGTGTTTATGTGTATGTGTATATATATATGAAATATATATATATATTTATATACACATACACATAACAATTTTACAAATTAAAGCTTAATTCAATTAAAATGAGCATATAGTTCTGTAGCAAGACTAACCCCAGAAAGCATAAGATGTGAAATGTTAAAGTCACGTGTCCTAGGGGGCTCACAAAAGGTTGAACTTCCTTTTTGACTGGTTCTTTCATATGAATATCTGATCTTTTGTAAAATATGATTTAAAGCATTTACACATGCATGCAAATGCACACACACAGGCACTGCACACACACACACACACACACACATATTAGGGCTTTCATCAATAATGCACTGGAAAAGCAAAGAGCATAAGAAGGAAAGAGAAAAGTGGAAAAGAATGCATGCAAATTAAAGACCAAGTCATGTCTATTTCTAAGTCCATTTTTGCAGAAGTATTTGTTGATACAACAGGTACATGCAAGCTCTGTTAGTATATCTTTCACTAAGAGCTTGATCGGAAAAGCTCCAATTTCTACCAGTACTACAAGTCTATTTTTTAAAATTCAAATACAGTTGATTTTCAATACTATATTATCTTTAGGCATACAGCATAGTCATTCGATAGTTTTACAGATTATACTCCATTAAAATTATTACAAAATAATGGTTACGATTTCCTGTGCTTATATACATATATCTTTCTTGCGAATCTATTTTATATATAATAGTTTGTATCTCTTAATCCCATACTCCTATCTTGCTCCTCCTGCCTTCCCTCTCTGCACTAGTAAAAACTTGTTTGATTTTTATAGCTATGAGTCAGTTTCTGTATTCCTATTATTAAAATATTCATTTGTTATTTTTTAGATTCTTCATAAAGTGATATCATACAGCATTTATCTTTCTCTGACATTTCACTAATCATGATATACACTAAGTTCATCCACATTGCCGCAAATGGCAGAATTTCATTATTTTTAAAGGCATAATATTCCATATATACAAGGTTTCCCCAGTGACTCAGTGGGAAGGGATCTGCCTGCAATGCAGGAGACACTGGTTTGATCCCTGGGTCGGGAAGATGCCCTGGAGGAGTTCATGGCAAACCACTCCAGTATTCTCCCCTGGAGAATCCCATGGACAGAGGAAGTGGAAGGGATATAATCGATAGGATCACAAAAGTTGGACACGACTGAAGTAGCTTAGTGCACATTCCATGTATATATGTATATATATATATACATAAACACACACACATATATCCATCCATCTGTCAATGGACACTTGGGTTGTCTCTATATCTTAACTGTAAATAGTACTGTTATGAACACTGGGGTGCGTGTATCATTTCAAATTAGTATTTTTTGTTTGTTTGTTTTCAGGAATTATAGACCCAGAAGTAATATACCCAGAAGTGGAATTGCTTGAACATATAGTTGCTCTATGATTAGTTTTCTGAAAAGCAGTCTATGAAAAGCTTTTGGAAATGACTTTGTAGCAAATCAGTTTCATTGCCTAATAAATACAATCCTAAGCAGAGTTCCAAGTGGAATATTTCCCTCTTATGTTCTACATAAGTGATCTAGATGAATGATGTCGAGATCAATGGTCTAGATATACTTGTTGAAGGCAACTGAAATGGATAAAACCATTAACACTGAGTTTATTATCCTTATGCCAGAAAGAGAGGGTATTTTCAAGCTAAAAATGAAAAATAATAAAATGGGAGACTGGATGATTCATAATTGGTTTTGGTTTGTTGCTGCTGCTGCTAGGTCACTTCAGTCGTGTCCAACTCTGTACGACCCCATAGATGGCAGCCCACCAGGCTCTGACGTCCCTGGGATTTTCCAGGCAAGAACACTGGAGTGGGTTGCCATTTCCTTCTCCAATGCATGAAAATGAAAAGTGAAAGTGAAGTCATTCAGTCATGTCTGACTCTTGGCAACCCCATGGACTGCAGCCTACCAGGCTCCTCCGTCCATGGGATTTTCCAGGCAAGAATACTGGAGTGGGGTGCCATTGCCTTCTCCGTGGTTTTGGTTTAGTGCAGTGATATTGCAAAGATGAGTAGCCTCATCCACTACTCCCATTAACAAATTTGTTTAGTTTTGCTAAGTCATGTCCAACTCTGCAGTCCCATGAACTACAGCCCACCAGACTCCTCATCCATGTGATTTTCCAGGCAAGAATACTGGAGTGAGTTGCCATTTCCTTCTTCAGGGGATCTTCCTGACACAGGGATCAAACCTGAGGCTCTTGTGTCTCCTGCAGTGGCAGGCAGATTCTTTACCACTGAGTAACCAAGGAAATCCCTACTTAACTCCAATTAATAAATACATTCAAATCAATTGGTATATATCTGAACCAACTATAATCTCATAGATCACTGAAAAATGCAAAACTATCTATCTTATTTATTTAGATACGAACCTACTCCAGACAAACTTGTATTCTGATATCATCACTTTGGATAATTTTGATTATGTCAGCTGAAATGGGAACAATAATAGATTCAGACTGTGTTTCTGCATCTTGTGAAAGCTTCTTCTAAAATACAAAGCATAATCAAGGCTTTAACAATTCCATTCTTTTTTATGACTCATAAAGAAGCAAAGCTTTTAGTTACCGTTCACTTCTTTTACCCTCCTTTCACTGCACTCTTTCTAGGGAGCACTGTATGACACTGTTTGAGATATAGCTAATGCAACAGTCAAAGAGTATTGAATCAATTCAGAGAAAAAAATAATTCTGGACAAGTTCTCAGAAACTTTAAGCTGACAGTCTTTTAAAAATAAGAAATGAACAATTAGATGTGTTGTGTGTTGATTTCAAAATGAATAGTATAAGGAAACATATCCACAGAAAGAATGTTCAGAAAAAATGTGCAAATTGTGGGGTGCTTTTGTATAAAATATTATTTAATTTGAATAGAAATCAATGAGCACTTATTTTTTTTAACTTTTAATTTTGTATTGGAGTATAGCCAGTCAACAATGCTGTGATATTTTCAGATGGACAACAAAGAACTCAGCCATACCTGTACATGAATCCATTCTCCCCCAAACTCCCCTCCCCTCTAGTCTGCCACATAACTTTGAGCAGAATTTCCTGTGAAAAAGCAGCACTTATAAAGCTAAAGTTGTTCAGTTCAGTTCAGTTCAGTTGCTCAATTGTGTTTGACTCTGCAGCCCCATGGACTGCAGCATGCCAGGCTTCACTGTCTTATCGTTAACATCCTCTGTCATTCCCTTCTCCTCCTGACTCTTTCCCAGCATTAGGGTCTTTACTAATGAGTCATCCATCAGGTGACCAAAATATTTGAGCTTCAGCTTCATCATAATCCCTTCCAATGAATATTCAGGACTGATCTTTAGGATTGACTGGTTTGATCTCTTTACACTCCAAGGGACTCTCAAGAATCTTCTCCAACACCACAGTTCAAAAGCATCAATTCTTCAGGGCTCAGCTTTCTTTATGGTCCAACTCTCACAGCCATACATGACCACTGGAAAAACCATAGCTTTGACTATATGGGCTTTGTTGGTAAAGTAATGTCTCTGCTTTTAATATGTTGTCTAGGTTTGTCAAAACTTTTCTTTCAAGGAAGAAAATCTGTAAGCATCAACAAATACATAACTTTAAAATCACTCTGCAGAGTTGACTGGTTGATTGACTGATTCTTTACTGATTCATACATATTTCCCACTAAGAGAGTACTCTGTATCTCACAGGGGTAAAAATAGAGATGTTCTTCCTAATTTGAGTTTGTTTTACTTTGATTGTACATGACCTGAAAATCAGTTTGAAAATTTGTTTGAAATTCTTTATTTAATACTACAAATCATCATTAGTATTACAAATCATCAATACTACAAATCATTATTAATAATTATTACAAAAATATTTATAAAGTTACCTCCGTTTCCTTTCATAAATCCCAACAAAGTTTTAATATTAGTACTTGTGGAACAAGAGTATAGATGGATAGATAGCAACTCATAGAAAAAGAAGTGATTTTTCTACTTTATAATTGTCCCTACTGCCTTTCTTCTGTTTCAGATGCTCTAGATTCTGTATGTACTACAAAGCCATGATATAAATATATATAATTCAGTTCAGTACAACTTAAGTAGGAACTTTATCTTTAAGAAGCCCTAAAGATGATTGCCGAAGAATTGATGCTTTTGAACTGTGGTGCTGGAGAAGACTCTTGAGAGCCCCTTGGACTGCAAGGAGATCCAACCAGTCCATTCTAAAGGAGATCAATCTTGGGTGTTCATTGGAAGGACTGATGCTAAAGCTGAAACGCCAATACTTTGGCCACCTCATGCGACGAGTTGACTCTCTGGAAAAGAGTCTGATGCTAGGAGGGATTGGGGGTGGGAGGAGACGGGGATGACAGAGAATGAGATGGCTGGATGGCATCACCAACTCGATGGACATGAGTTTGAGTGAACTCCGGGAGTTGGTGATGGACAGGGAGGCCTGGCGTGCTGTGATTCATGGGGTCGCAAAGAGTCGGACATGACTGAGTGACTGAACTGAACTGAACTGAAAAGACTTACTTGCTACCAGACATGTAATACATCCAGCAAAAGCCTTGAAAAAAATATAGGTTAATCAGAAAACCCTCTTTGAAATAGTCATTCTTCTTTGTGTTATATTTGCATCTCTTTTAAAGAAAACTATGTGTGGTCAGATTAGTGATTTTCATAAATTCCAAAGTAGCATTTTAATCTCTTGACTCAGTCAAAACTGAATGAGGTGAGGTCTATATGCTAACTCTCATAATTTATTCACATATTTATTTGTTCATCATATATGCTTTGGTACTTCCAAAAGGACTTTGTTACAGCTTATACTGACTGTATATGAAGATTTTAGCACAATGATAGAAGAATGAGATCCCAATATGAAGAATGTCATGTAAACTTGCTTAGAGGACATTACTTATTAATTGAATGGTATTATAATGCAGAATAAACAAAAAGTAAAATCTCTAACATTGAACAATAGGAAAAATTTTGATGTTACAGAAATGTCATTGTGAAAAAAATAATTTAAAAGAATATCAGATGCATTCTTCATATACAAATTCTTATCTTAAATTCTGACATCAAATTGCAGCTGTATGAATTCATTCTATCAGGCACAAAGCTTTCTTCTCCAATGACAATATATCTGTTGAGTTGAGAAGTTTAGAAGCTCTGGAGGAACAGCTCACTCCTTCATGCTATAATTCTACTGCTCCCTTTTTAGGAATGTTCCTGTGACATGAATAGTAAGATATAATTCTAGTTGTTATTCACATTATTAAATCACTGATTTAAATTTTTCCCTAAGATCTTTGAGAACATTAAAACTGAAATGATTTTTAGTTCACATTTTTAGCTGGCATAAATAATAAGTCAGTCAATGCTTGAAAGTGACACAGATGAAAGATGGAGTAGCCACTAGTCAATTCAGTTTTCATTATGAAATATGCATGTAGAAAACAAAAGTGAGAGCTTTAGCAGATCTAAATTACTTTGTTAGAAATATTGAAAAACAAAAACAAACTGCTCTGTGGGGTGATGATACATAGGAAGAAAGCAAGTGAATATTTAAATTTATAAGGAAACAATTGGAAGCATTTGAACTTGAGTTGTTAACATTCTCACTCCCAATCTTTGCCATCTTTTCCTTTTTTTTGGTCAATTATTGGTAGATTCGCTCTAACTCTTTTTATATTAATTATAAATGTCTATATGTTTTTCTAACTTCTATTTCAGTGCCAGTGCTAAAGTAATCTCTTCTATCATCTATAAAGTGGATCTTTTCCATTGATTTATTTGCTGAATTCTTGTTATTTAGATAAGGCTCTAAAATTATCACATAATTCAGTTTCCCCAGTTAACTCAATCTGTATAGAATTATTTTGACTGGCTATTTGGAATACTTGATTTCCATTTTACTCAAATGCATTTTTGATGTGTTTTTTAGAACTTAAACTTAACCACTCTATTCTTAACAAAGTAATAAATAGGTAGCTATATTTCTTTGTAATTTGTCTCATACACAATTATGCATTGCACAAAGACTCAATATTAAGTTTTTTTAAAAAAACTAATCACTTATATTGACACATATATGAGAAAGATGTAATTTTTATGCAAAAATAAAATGTTGGGTTTTATTAACACATTTTAAATATTTATTGTTATTCCAGTGATAACATTTAAATCAATGTGCATGTTGGTATACCCATTTCTCTTAAGTTATATTTTATTCTGTCAACAAAACACATTAAAAAAGTAATTTTGCTTTAAAACTGGTAGCAATATCTAAAGGCAATTTTAACAAATTTGTGCTCTTTATTCTCCCTATTTTACTAATTGTTAGGCACTATGATTGTCATTATTTTTCTCCATGTAGCATCTATTACATTTCTATATTTTCCTGGGCCAATTTAATCCTAACCAGCCTCTCATATGAGCAATAGAAATTCATACAACCTCTATTTCAACTTTAAAACATTTACTCCTGTTTCTTCCTAAGTCATAAACTATGGAAAATTCTGTTTTAAAATCATGTAAGCAAAACATTTATTTTCAGCACATCGATTGATGCATGACTAGCTCTTTTAAGGAAGAATTAAGTTGATATTGATATTTAGCATGTCTTATTTCCTTGTCAATGCTAATGAATGATATCTTGCAACATTATAGCTCTGTGGCTAAGAGCTAAGAGTTTGACATGCTTTGAATCACAGAGAAGTAGTTTTCTTTCGTTGAAATTTATTTTCTTAAGAATCATTCTTTAGATAGATAAAGATGCAAAAGCAATTCATTAAAAAGATTTCCACTGAGCTAAGAAATTAATTACATGAGGAACATTATATCTGAATTAAGAATTCTACAATTAAGGGGAAAGTTGCTGCAAGTTTTTAAAATTATTTTTGAATTTTTAACCATGCATGCTTTGAAGTTTGTTTTTCTATAGGTAGGTATGTCTGAATAGAAGACTGTTAAACTGTAAAATTCAATCATTAGAAACTCAGTTTTCAGCTGCAAAAATTAAGGATTAGTCACAATTTTTATATGAACTCTTCTATAATTTCATGTTATCTTAGATGACGGACAAGACAGATAAATTCTAAATAATCTCCCTCTTGGATTACTAGAAATATTTTCCTCATTACTGCATGAAGCATCTATTTAAGTTGAATCTAAATAAAAAGAGGCATTAATCTATAGGCGTTAACATTTCCATAGGTGAGGGCTATATCCTACTGCAATAAAAAAAGAGAAAATTGCTAGATTTATTATTTTTTGCATTTAGCAACTTCAGAATAATCACTGTGCCAAAGAATTTTCTTTTTGCTACAGAAATGATTAAAATATGTCATTTATTTAAAAATCAACAGTATTTGGCATTCATGCTCTTCTGCAAAGGTCTCATCTAAATATATCCATGTAAACATTTGGCCATGTTTTCTCTCTTCTAGCTGAGTGTTCTGGCACAAATAACCAGTTCTCTCAATATCTTTATTATTATTTCTGCTTAGTCCTACTCCCCTCAAGAATTTTCTTAAGTACTCAACATCTTAAGTTCCAAAGAAAAATGCACAATTTCAGGTCATCTTTAATAAATGATATAAATCCAGAGTCAGCAAGACACATTCTTTTTGGCTTGGATCTCTGGTTATGTTGTAGGTCCCTTATTTCTAAATATACAGTTTTATATGTTTTGTCATTTATTATAGCTCAGTCACTGAGTCGTGTCAGACTCTTTGTGACCCCATGTATTGTGGTCCTCTAGGCTCCTCTGTCCATGGGATTTTCCAGGCAAGAATACTGAAGTGGGTTGCCATTTCCTCCTTAGGGGATCTTTCTGACCCAAGGATTGAGCCCTAATTGCCTGCATCTCTTTCCCACTGAGCCAACTGGGAAGCCATGGTGGCTATATTATCATAGCTATTAACATTATAATAGCTAAAATACGTTTATATAGCTATGAATATGTAAAAGCATGGAATCCACTCACTGATGTTTTAAATATGCAATGTGGGAGACCTGGGTTCTATCCCTGGGTTGGGAAGATCCCCTGGAGGAGAGCATGGCAACCCTCTCTAATACTTTTGCCTGGAGAATCCCAGTGGACAGAAAGAGCCTGGCAGGCTACAGTCCATGCAGTCACAAGGAGTCGGACATGACTGAGTGACTAAGCACAGAAAACAACATTTCTACTGTCTCACTATAGTCCATTTCACTATTACTATTATGAATTAATTATGTGAGTGAAAAAGACCTTATTATCAATATATTAATGACAAATATTCACCAACTATTCACAATATATTAGGCAATGTGCTAAATGCTAGGGATATGGACATAATCAAAGCAATTGTTCCCACAGAGTCTGAAAATATGTTGAATATTATTTAAAGTAACAAAATATTTTCATTATTTTTATGCCTACTGTCTACATAACAGCATCTGCATAAGACATAATTTTTCTTTTCTTAAAATAGCCACAGCACATTTGCTGGACAGAATATTTGCTGAAGTTTTAAATCATCAAATATTTTTACATTAATTTTCTAATTAATAATGAAAAAAAAAACCCAACTCTGTTCATTCCAATCACCTGAACTTGCCATCTCAACACAATCTTTGTAAAAAATTAGTATAAAATACACTCATTGATTGGTAGAAGTGGTAAGGAAGGGGCTGCAAGTTGGAAAGATAACTAAATCTTAGTAGCCAGACATGTTCCCTAAGGCATATATCAAAGTTGATCTCTCTGAGAGATTGGCATTTTTGACATGACAATCAGATCTCCAGGTACAGTCATACTTTAGATCCAGCTACATCCCAACTCATCCTTCCCATCATTTACTTGTACAGCCTTGAGTCACATGATATCATATCCTTCCAAAAAATCTCCCCCTTTTCTTAACTAGTTTGAGATATTTGACACTATTTTGCAATAACTTTAAGTGAACTTTTCACATGAGTAATGAAGTTATTAAATGAATAATCTATAAAAATATCACTATGTTTTACTCCTGAAGCTAGTATATTATAAATCAACCGAAATTCAAAGTAAAGAAGAAAATATCTATTACTACAGGATTCATCTTGCATTTGATATGTACAATTAACATAACAAACACTCTACCCAAAGTCTATTCATTTGATAGTGTGACTTAACAATAGTGTCTTAGAACTAATAAAATGTGGTAACATTAATTCATGTAAATATTAATTATATACAGACTTATTGAACACATACTTTGTTCATGGCACCATGCTAGAAACTGGGAATGCATGTGCCTTTTCTATTTTTCAATCATATACAGAAGACTACCCTGGTTAATATCAGTTTTCCTCCTGAAGGAAGTAAGGAGAAAAAGATTCTAAAAGCATATCTCCCAACAAAAGAATTTTAAAATTACTCTTATCGTTAATTCATATTTTAGAGAAATAAATAATGAACTAATTAATATAAATTTATTGAAAACATTCATCATCAGACTATTCAGTAAAAAGCTGAGTACATGTATTGGATGTCTTGTAAAATTTATGTATTTCTTCAAGTAGCATTTTTTTCTTTATCCATTAGTCAGATTTTGCATACTTGAGCAAAGTTACCTTTTTAAACTTAAATTATATTTACAGATTCTTTTTCAAATTAAACTTGATTTTATTCTATTATTAATAAATCAAAATTATAATTAATTTTCAATTTTGCACTGCTTCCATTATGCCCATTTTAATTGAAAGAAAGATGAACAAACCTATGAACATAGAGGTTCAAAATGTCATTGATTATATACAAGTATTGACTTTTGAAGATTCCTTCAGAGTGCCAAGAAAAGTTAGTAAAATTATGAGGATATAGAGGAGAAGCTTTAATCCCCTATTCCTGAAACTAGAGTTTTAGTAACCTCCAACTCCCAGTTTTCCCATCTTCAAAGTGAGGATCTCATAGTCTTCTAGAGAGGATTAAATGACATTATTTATTTAAGCATGATCTCAGCACAAACCTTTTCTTTTAAAGTTGTGTTTATTAACTATCTATCCCTTTTCAGTGTGGACCTCTGAAGTTTACAATCACCATTTGTTTCACAACTGCACTCAAAAAAAACATTTTACAAATATTTTTAAACTTTTTAAAGTATCCTTTTCCTGACTCATTAAGGAAGTTATCCTTGATGCTCACCCCTAATTTTGCTAGAGCCTGATTTATATGCACTTATTATACCTGCTTGTTGCTGTTGTTCAGTAGCTAAGTTGTGTCTGACTCTTTGTGACCCCATAAACTGCAGTACACCAGGCTTCTCTGTCCTTCACTGTCTCCTAGAGTTTGCTCAAACTCATGTCAAATGAGTCAGTGATGCCATTCAACCATCTCATCCTCTGTCACCTGCTTCTCCTATTGCCCTAAATTTTTCCCAGCATCAGGGTCTTTTCCAAAGAGTACTTATATCTTTACAAGTATTAACTTTGTCCAGTAAACTTTCTGTTATCTTTTCTCCTCCTTTTAATAGACAATTTTGTTCACGGCAACAAGCAATATATTTCCCTTTGTATAGCTCATATAGAAGGGACTTAACAAACATTTGCTGAATTAATAAATGTGGTCCCTGACCTCAACAGATTCACAATCATGTAGGGTGATATACATGTCTATTACACATGAATATAACATTGGTCCATCAGTTAGATTGTACCATAGTATCTGGTATATATAAATCTATTTATTCTACATGAACATAAACTCTTTGATGGGAGGGTTCCTGTTATACTCATCTTTGTATCCCTTAAGTCCAGCATAGTGGCTAACATATGTGCAAAATCTGCCAAATATGCTTCTTCAGTTCAAGAGAATTCTGTGTGTTTGTACACACACACACACACACACACACAAAGTGGGCACCTAGAACTTAGGAAGATACTGCTACTAGGTTTGGACTCAAATTAATTCAAGGGATTAAAGTGGCAACTAAATGTATCACTTGAATATTCATACAGTCCAGACAACCATTGATAAATGACCCTTGTTTCTGTGAGGGGATTAATTGAAATTAAAATATTTTATAAATAATTATGCTGGAAATAAACATAAAAGATTTAGGCACAATGGCATAGGGTTTACTCATATTTGATGAGAAAAATAGAGAGCAATAAATTGGCCTTAGAAATATAGCTGATATATCAGAAAAAAATAAATTTATAGGTTAGATTGAAGAACAAAGGCAAGACTAGAGTTAATTCATGTTTAAAAACATGTCAAATGATGAGAGAATAGCATTGAAACATGTATATTACCATATGTGAAATAGATCACTAGTCCAGGTTCGATGCATGAGACAGGGCGCTCAGGGCCAGTGCACTGGGATGACAATGAGGGATGGGACAGGGAGGGAGGTGGGAGGATGTTCAGAATCAGGGGACACACGTACACCCATGGCTGATCCATGTCAATGTATGGCAAAAAACACGACAATATTGTAAAGTAATTAGTCTCCAATTAAAATAAATTAATTAATTTAAAAAACACACCGGGATCTATATTCAATATCTTGTAATAACCTATAGTGAAAAAGAATCTGAAAAAGAATATCTAAATCTATCAATCACCTATCTGTATATACAAAACTGAATCACTTTGTGATACACCTGAAACACTGTAAGTCAACTCTACTTCAATAAAAAATAATGATTAAAATGAACAAACAAAAAAAGAACATGTCAAATGATACTGTCTCTCCATGTAGAACCCATGTATCTATCTGAAAATCAATCAAGATAGCCATAAAGTCAAGATTCTCATCCAATGTTACTATGTACTGCACTTATGTTAATACATAATGACAAATATAATTTTAAATTACCTATTTTACATAATTTTATCAAGCATTTTGAAGCATGAATAATTGTCCAAGAATATAGTGATTTGAGGATAGATTAAATTCAAAGATGAAGAAGAGATCAAATGGCTTTCAATTATCTTTTTTATGTTCACTGAAACAGAGGTACTGTCACTTTCAACAGACAAGGACAACACAAGATATTTTTCCCAAAGATAATATTATGCTCGGATTTTCCATAGTCTGACAAATCCTCTTTTTGATAGGGATTAAAGTTCTTATTCTCTACTTGTATTACCTCTCTGTATTATTTTCCAACAGAATCCTCCAAGGTAAGGCCCAAATTCAAATAATAGAAAACACAAAACTGGGAAATAATAAATAAATTTTATGTTCATGATAATTTCACAGAATACATTTCCTCAGTAGTAAGCACCTCTGAATTTCCTCCTAAAATTATCCCTCCACAGATGATCATTGTTCATCATGATATCAAAGCATTTTAAAAATTATAATAAAAGTTAATTCCTGGGTTCAAGTAAAAGGAAAATCTGTAGTTTTCTATATTCTTACCTATCTATTCTGTAGCTTGGGTGCCTCTTACTGATTTACTTAGCTTAAGTCCACTTAATTCACCTCTTGGTTGCCTACTCACCCAGTTCTTCAATAGGTTTCTCTGTTTGTCACCCAGCTTCTCTTGTTGCCAACTAATATATCATCTTCCATCTGTTTAAATTTCTATGTTCTTTCTGGCACATCTCCGCCTCCAGATTCCCTTCCAGCCACCTACCTTGCTGCCCTTCCATCTGCTAGCATGACTAGTGTCTTATTAACCTGTTCCCAACCTAAACTGTCTCCAAATTTCTATTAAATTTCATCAAAAGTTTATCTCTTAAAGGATTTTGTGATGGCAATAATTATTTATAATCATACAATCTTGGAGCAGAAAGGGAAGTTAAAAGCCAAAACTTTCAAACGTGCATTTAACGTTTTAATTCTTTTACCTGTTAAATTCATTTACTGTTCTCAGTTTCTTTCAATGATAATGTTTTGAAGGAATAATGCGCACCATGTATGGATGTGAGAGTTGGACTGTGAAGAAGGCTGATCGCCGAAGAATTGATGCTTTTGAACTGTGGTGTTGGAGAAGACTCTTGAGAGTCCCTTGGACTGCAAGGAGATCCAACCAGTCCATTCTAAAGGAGATCAGTCCTGGGTGTTCATTGGAAGGACTGATGCTAAAGCTGAAACTGCAATACTTTGGCCACCTCATGCGACGAGTTGACTCACTGGAAAAGACTCTGATGCTGGGAAAGGTTAGGGGCAGGAGGAGAAGGGGACGACAGAGAATGAGATGGCTGGATGGCATCACCGACTCTGTGGACGAGTTTGAGTGAACTCCGGGAGTTGGTGATGGACAGGGAGGCCTGGCGTGCTGTGATTCATGGGGTCGCGGAGAGTCGGACACGACTGAGCGACTGAACTGAACTGAACTGAATGAAATATATCACAAATGTCTTTTCATATATATTCTTCTGCACACTGTTTCTGTATAGCTCAATTCTTCTTAGTCTGTGGTTAAGTGCACTTGTTGCTATTCCAAAGATTTGCACTCACTGATTACTAGCAACCTTTTCTTAAAGACCACATTCTCAAGACAGTTCAGTTCAATATTTTAGGTTTAATGTAGCAGAAATATTTTTGTTTAGGATGAGATATAGCTGCCTACTGCATGTCAAAGATGTTATGTAAACAACACTAGCATTGGATAATTACAGTTTCAGAATTTGATATTTAAGGAGCATAAGGTGGCATTTCCCAATGATATTGATTTAGCTGCTTGATGTGTGTGTGTGTGTGCGCGCGCGCGTGCACTCAGTCCCTTCAGTCATGTCCAACTCTTTGTGACCCTGTGCAATACAGCCTGCTGGACTTCTCATCTATGAGATTCTCCAAGAAAGATTATTGGAGTGAGTTGTCACACCCTTCTCCAGGGGAATCTTCTTGATCCAGAGAACAAAGCACCATCTCCTGCATTTAGTGCACCGCAGGCGAATTCTTTACCCACTGAGACACTTGTACTTATTTTAATGTAGCAGATATAACATACTACAAGTTACAAATACCTGAGAAAAGAAGTGAAAGGCAAAGGAGAAAGGGAAAGGTATACCTAACTGAATGCAGAGATCCAAATAGCAAGGACGGACTAAAAAAGCTTTCTTAAGTGAACAATGCAAAGAAATAGAGGAAAATAATAGAATAGGAAAGACTAGAGATTTCTTCAAGAAAATTAGAGATACCATTAGGGAACATGTCATGCAAAGATGGGTACAATAAAGGACAGAAACTGTAAGACTCTGACAGAAGTAGAAGATATTAAGAAGTGGCAAGTGTACACAGAAGAACTATACAAAAAAAGTTTTAATGACTTAGATAACCTAGATGGTATGGCCACACACCTAGAGTCAGACATCCTGGAGTGTGAAGTCAAGTGGGCCTCAGGAAGCATCACTATGTACAAAGCTAGTGGAAGTGATGGAATTCCAACTGAGCTATTACAAATCCTAAAAGCTGATGCTGTGAAGTGCTGCACTCAATATGTATGCCAGCAAATTTGGAAACGTCAGCAGTGGCCACAGGACTGGAAAAGGTCAGTTTTCATTCCAATCCCAAAGAAAGGCTATGCCAAAGAATGTTCAAATAACTGCAAGTATGCTTGTTTCACATGCTAGCAAGGTAATGCTCAAAATCCTTCAAGCTAGACTTCAACGGTATGTGAACTGAGAATTTCCAGATGTATAAGCTAGATTTAGAAAAGGCAAGGAACCAGAGATCAAATTGGCAACATTCGATTGATCATAGAAAAAGCATAAGAATCAGAGAAAAAACATCTACTTCCGATTCACTGACTTTGCTAAAGCCTTTGACTGTGTGGATCATAACAAACTGTGGAAAATTCTTAAAGAGATGGGAATACCAGACCATCTTATCTGCCTCCTGAGGAACCAGTCTACAGGTCAAGAAGCAACAGTTAGACCCAGATATGGAACAATGGAGTGGTTCCAATTTGGGAAAGGAGTATGTCAAGGCTGTATATTGTCACCCTACTTATTTATCTTCTCTGCAGAATATATCATCCGAAATGCCAGGTTGGATGAATCACAAGCTGGAATCAAGATTGCTGGGAGAAGTATAAACAACCTCAGATATGCAGGTGATACCACCAACATAATGATAGAAGAGGAGCCTCTTGATGAAGGTGAAAAGGAGGGTGAAAAAGCTGGCTTAAAACTCAATATTCATAAAACAAAGATCATGGCATGCAATCGCTTCACTTCATGGCAAATAGATGGGGAAAAAAATGGAAACAGTAACAGATCTTATTTTCTTGGTTTCCAAAATCCCTGTGGATGGTGACCGCAGCTATGAAATTAGAAGATGCTTGCTCCTTGGAAGAGAAGCTATGACAAATCTAGACAGCATATTAAAAAGCAGTTAAATCACTTTGCCAACAAAGGTCCATCTAGTCAAAGCGATGGTTTTTCCAGTAGTCATGTACAGACATGAGAGTTGAACCATGAAGAAGGTTGAGTACTGAAGAATTGATGCTTTCAAACTGGTGTGTGAGAAGACTCTTGAGAGTCTCTTGCACAGCAAGGAAATCAAACTGGTCAATTCTAAAGAAAATCAACCCTGAATATTCATTGGAAGGACTGATGCTGAAGCTGAAGCTTCTATACCTTGGCCATCTGATGTGAAGAGCCCAGCTCTTTGGAAAAGACCCTGATGTTGGAAAACATTGAAGGCAGGAGGAGAAGAGGATGACAGAGGATGAGATGGTTGGATGACTTCACTGACTTAATGGACATGAGTTTTAGCAAACTCCAGGAGACAGTGAAGGACAGGGAAACCTGGCATGCTGCAATCCATGGGGTCACAAAGACTTGGACACTACTTAGTGACTGAACAGAAACAAGTTAAAGCAGACTCAGGAAAATATTTAAAACTTTAGACCTGTACACTTTGTTACGAGACTAAAAACTAATTGTCCACTTACATTTCTAGAATAATATCCTTCCCCTTCTAACCACATCTTAGAAGAGAATTGAGCTTGTACTTACAGGAGGTTCACTGAGAAATTTCCCTTAAATTAAATAATATTGTAATGGAGCAGGATGTATAGGATCTTTCAGGACAGACATTCCCGCATATCCTCTGCTTTAGCTCCTCTCTGAAGTACCCTTAGATTACAGTATCTGATGCACATTTCCTGAGTTGTTTTACCCCTCCCTGTCCCCATTATATAGAAGATGTTAACTACTTGATGACCATGGACACATAACCCCCATGCCTATCGGAGCCTAGGATTGATGATGTTCACTCCTGTGATACTGCCCTGTGATTAATACCTCACTATCAGCAAATCAGAGAATTGTGCATGGGTTGATCACATCCCTATAATCCCCCTCCCTCCTCTGGCTTTTGAAAATGCTTTGCTACTCACTGTTGCTGCCTTCAAAATGGAGGAAGGACAGCCTCCAGAAGCTGAGAACAGCCTTCAACTGACAGCTAGTAAAGAAAACGGGACCTTAAGTCTAGAGCTGGAACAGAATTCTGCCAACATCTTGCATGAACTTGGCAGCAGATTCACCTTATAGTCTCCAGAAATGAATGAAGTCCAGCCAACACCTTGATTTAAGCCTTATAACACTCAAGCAGAGAATCAGATGAGCCAGCTGTGCCTGAACTTCCAACTACAGAACTATAAGCTAATATATTTGTGATATTTGAAAAAAAATGTTTCATTGAACCCTTCAGGGAGTTATAGATTTGGGGGAACATAAATCACCTGTTCCCTTTCATGGCCCTGCAATAAACCTTTCTCTGCTCCAAACTCCAACATTTTGGTTTGTTTGGTTTCACTGTGCATTGGGCACACAAACTTGCTCTAACAATATAGAATTTTAATAAAAAGGTAATGATTTGAGAAAGACTTGTATGATTTATTTTAAACACTAGGAGTACAATACTTCTATAGATGTCAATTAACATTAAAGATGTTCAGTTTTTCAAGTTTGTTTTAATATGTTTTATTATTACCTAGGTATGGTAAAGTCAACAGATCAGGTGATGATAATCATTGAAAAAAATAGCTTGTTACACTTACAAATCCCGAGAAGGCAGCTTATGCCTGGGGACATACAGGGAATTGTGGGAATAATGAGGGTTTGGTCAGAAGGCAGTGGGAGAAGGGCAACAGTGAGCATGAGCCTTTATAGTATTATGCTTTTCTTAGTAAGAGTGCAAGATAAAAGTGGATTTGGGATTGGCCAGTTTGAATTATTTCAGGGAGCCCTGGGGCATTGTGCACTTCCCTTGTGGCTCAGCTGGCAAAGAATCCACCTGCAATGTGGGAGACCTGGGTTCGATCCCTGGGTTGGGAAGATCTCCTGGAGAGGGGAAAGGCTACACACTCCAGTATTCTTGCCAGGAGAATTCCATGGACTGTATAGTCCATGGGGTCACAAAGAGTTGGACATGACTGAGTAACTTTCACTTTCACTAGGGCATTGTGGCTGTACTTAGTGATCTGGTACTCCTCCCTGGAGCAACTAGGAAGGAAGAAGTGGCTAGATGTGAGAACGCTAATAAAGAGGGTGGTTGAAAGCAGGGCTTTAAATGATGCGTTTGTACTTGAAAAGGGAATTTGAGGGCCAATGGATTACTAAATCCCATTATTGGCTCACTTTGGGAGGCACAGCCCCTCCAGGGTCAACAAGGCAAAGCATTAGAATACAGAAAAAAATGTACGGTTAATGTAATATTTAATTCAGGATTAGCAACCATTAATAAGAAAAGTTGAGAATTCATCTGATTCAGAGGTTTAGAAATATCTTTAGCATTGAATGCCTCCAGTATGATTCAATAATGTCTGTGAGTGTCCTGCCCAATGACTGTTAGGTCTACGTCTAAACTTTTTATTCTGCTGGTTAAAGTCTTAATAACTGGCTCCCACCTTGTTTATTCTCAGTTCCACCTATCCAATTCCTCTATTTCAGTCCTGACACAAGAATGTAGAGTATTAATTTTCATTTCCATATGTTTATGGATATTATTCTCTTGGACTCCATTTAAAAATTCTGGGCCTAGTTCCTCCTTTCTCCTGTGACACTGAAATATTTAACGAAATATTTTTGGGTTGGTGCTATGCTATACTTTTTTCCCTGCATTTGAATTATTTGTTTTACTGAAAGCATAGCCCTTCATCTTTTTCTGCATCTAAAGCGAGTATTGAGCAAAACCACACAAGAAGACTTTAATAAATGCTTCTTCATTGCACTGAGTTGTCTTGTAAGGTTAAAAGTGATTAAGAAACAATAAATAATGGGGTAAATGGGTAAAATGTTTATTTATAATCAGAGGAAATAAATTGGTGAGACATGCGTCAAACTATGTTAAAATGACACAACCATTGGAGTCAGCTCCTAAAAGCATATATAAAAAGAAAGTGCTTCATAAGCTATTATTTCTTAGGGAAAATATTTTCAGGAGGAACTAATTTTATCATTTTCTCTAATGGAAAAGAAAAGAATATAAAATATCTTGGTATCATTCTTTGTTATAAATTTATATTTGAAAAACTTTTCTGTGCATTAAAAGTTATTAATACCTCTATAGGTATTAAAGAAACCTACAGAGGATTCAGTTCAGTTCAGTTCATTCGCTCAGTCATGCCCAACTCTTTGCGACCCCACGAACTGCAGCACGCCAGGCCTCCCTGTCCATCACCAACTCCCGGAGTCCACCCAAACCCATGTCCATTGAGTCGGTGATGCCATCCAACCATCTCATCCTCTGTTGTCCTCTTCTCCTCCTGTCCTCAATCTTTCCCAGCATCAGAGTTTTTTCCAATGAGTCAGCTCTTCTCATCAGGTGGCCAAAGTATTGGAGTTTCAGCTTCAAAATCAGTCCTACCAATAAACACCCAGGACTGATCTCCTTTAGGATGGACTAGTTGGATCTCCTTGCAGTTCAAGGGACTCTCAAGAGTCTTCTCCAACACCACAGTTCAAAAGCATCAATTTTTTGGTGCTCAGCTTTCTTCACAGTCCAACTCTCACATCCATACATGACTGCTGGAAAAACCATAGCCTTGACTAGACGGACCTTTGTTCCAAAGTAATGTCTCTGCTTTTTAATACGCTGTCTAGGTTGGTCATAACTTTCCTTCCAAGGAGTAAATGTCTTTTAATTTCATGGCTGCAATTACCATCTGCAGGGATTTTGGAGCCCAGAAAAATAAAGTCAGCCACTGTTTCCACTGTTTCCCCATCTATTTGCCATGAAGTGATGGGACCGGATGCCATGATCTTAGTTTTCTGAATGTTGAGCTTTAAGCCAACTTTTTTACTCTCCTCTTTCACTTTCATCAAGAGGGTCTTTAGTTCTTCTTTACTTTCTGCCATAAGGGTGGTGTCATCTGCATATCTGAGGTTATTGATATTTCTCCCAGCAATCTTTATTCTAGCTTGTGCTTCCTCCAGCACAGCGTTTCTCATGATGTACCATATAAATATTAACTCAGATTTAATCAATTTGTATGTGTGTTTTAGACTTGGAAAATGGACCTATCATCTCTCATTTTTCACTCTTCCACTCTTCCATAAAGGATTCATAACTTTTCTACAATCTTAGTCAATACTGAATATAGTATAGATAGATGGATACAGTTTTCTCCTTAGATTTATTATGATGTACATGTCAACATTCCTTACTAATATATTTATTTATTCCCTATAACAAAATTGTCTGCTTATCATTTTAAAATATTCTTCTCAACTGATTTCTTAGTTTCCTAAGTCACCTTTAAAGTTCTTTTTTTAAGCTAAATTACAAAATTTTATATTAGTGAACCACAATATTTCAGAAATCTTATAAATTGATTTTTAGAGGTATTAATAAATATATCAATTATGAATTAAATTTATTTTTTTCAAAAAGTTTACATTTGATGCTTCACATTCCATTTTCTCTCTTTCCTTTTTATTATATCCTTTTTATATCTTCAATCTCCTTTCCAGTCGAATTTAATATGATTATACTTTGCCATGCATTCATGGTATTTTACATCATATGTTGTGGTTGATTTTCAAATATTCTCATTAATCTCTTGCTGCTGCTGCTGCTGCTAAGTCACTTCAGTCGTGTCCGACTCTGTGTGACCCCATAGATGGAAGCCCACCAGGCTCCCCTGTCCCTGGGATTCTCCAGGCAAGAACACTGGAGTGGGTTGCCATTTCCTTCTCCAATCTCTTGCTAGTTTCTCCCAATTGGTAACCTATAAAAATTATTTGCAGCTAATGTGGAAATTGGGAACTGAGCACATCTCATTCTAGAGTCCCCTCACATGACCTAGGGAATATTCTTTATTGAAACCATCAGATATTTTCAGTGAGACTGAATAATGGCTTGAGTTGAGACTAGAACAATGACAAAGAGGCTTAGATAAGTACAAGTGAAGTGCCACATGGACCCCTTTGTCTATACAATTGTCCCATCTTGGCTCATTAATTTTACTGCTATGGTCTTGTCACCCAGCATGGAGGCTTTTCTTCTACTGTCACTTCAACAAGCTCCAACAAGTAGCATTGCCATTATATTCTTTACTCAGAATTTAGTATGTCAATGCAATAAATACATTATTAAATACATTTATTATTATAAATACATTAAGTTTCTGTCCCCTCCATTCTTCCTCATTTTATTTCAGATTTCATTTTACTAGCTCTTGGGGGACCTCACCCAGAAGGCATTTAAACAGAACTGAGTACCATGACTCAGCACTGGGAGACACCTCTCCTTCCTTTCTTCTTCTCCCTAAGGAAAAGCTTCACTCCATGTGTGAGTGTACTTATGTACCTAAACTAGATGATGTTGGAAGATTTAAACACATTGTACAGTCCTGGGAACCAAGTGCCACACCACCACCAGACAGTTGACAGGAAACCCAAGTAAAAATGTAACACTGTAGCAAAATTGAAATGCACTGTGAAATGCTTGAAGGGATTTTTCCTGTGATCTTACTGTCAGTGCTCTATATTTCCTTTTAATTTTTAAGAAATAATCCTTATCTTAGCAAAAATAGTTGGCCTTATCTGATATTTTTTAAATTTAAGGTTCTATTTTATTGATTTACTTTTTTGCCATGCCATGTGGCATGTAGGATCTTAGTTCCCCAGCCAAGGAAGGAGCCCATGCCACCTGCAGTGGAAGTTTGGAGTCCTAACCACTGGACCACCAGGGAAGTCCCTATCACTCGTTCTTCATAGATTTTTAGAAAACACATTTTTAAAAACTTAACATTAATTAACATACTTGAGTAGATAATGTTATATTATCTACTTTATATGATGTACATGTTATATGGCATATATATTATGTTTTATAAATTATATACTGTGTGTACATATGTGTGCATATATTCCTATGTGTGTATATATATATACTATAGTATAAATGTTATTGAAAACCATCTTTTAAAAATGTTATATAGCTAGAGTTTCTTACTGAATATTTGTTAATGATACTTTCCCACCCTAAAGAAAGGTTTAAAAATTTATTTCCTAGTGCACATAACTTGCATTTTTATTCATTATTTTCATGGTATTTAAACAAGCAGCTTTAATTCACAAAGACTGGCAAATATAGCAGAATACAGAGCTATGGTTTTCAGTTTTACAGAGTTTTTGTAAATTTTATTGGCTTTTATATAATGAGTTCTGCAATCATAGAAGCTTAATTTTTTAAAGACCAAGAAAGAAATAAAACTTTTTTTTTTTTTTGTCATGGAAGGGGAGCATACATTTTGAAATCTGTCATCTATATACTCTTTTTGGAGTAGGGCATTCTGGACAAGAGGGAAAAAAGAGAACACCACAGGTAGAAGTCAGACTGTTTTGTTTCTGACAACAAGGTCTTCCTTCAAGGACAAGCTATTCCAAATTATTTTAATTCCATCTGTTCCATTTGTATGCAACACAGTACCTCAGTGCTTTCCCTCTGCTTCTGGGGAAAGGAGTGAACATTTTTGGTGTTTATCAACATTTTTTACCATAATTTGAAAATACTGACATTAAGGAAACAATAAGAGCCAAGGAATACCACAGCCCTGCTAAAACTTCTCCACAGGAGGTAATTTTTATTGATTCCACTCATTTTCTCGGTGCCGCCCCTCCCCAATTCGTAGGTTTCGGTCTATCTGAGACACACACATCTGAGCTCTGGTACAGTCTTGAAAAGCTTTTGCGTGCAAAATAAAATACCTTGCGGCATAGATACTGTCAAAATTATAGAATAAAATCAGCCTTCAATTAACATAACAATTGAGAATCCCGACACTGCATCGCAATACTGAGGTGTAAGTCAGTCCTACTAACACTGCATCATCCTTATCCGAATTCAGCACATTTTCGCTTGCAATTTTCTAACCTAGAGGAAAACCTCGGACTTACCTCATATGTTGAATTATCTGTCGTTCTGAGTATAGTATTTATTGCAAACTGTCCATTTGAATGAATCCAGCGACAGTTACACCACAGTACGCTTCTCTCCTGCTGCAGAAAGCAAGTTAAAAGGACTTCAAGCTGTGACCTCAGAGGCAGGCACAGCCGCTCCCATCCTTCAGCCAACCTTCTGGGGAGAGCAGGTTAGATGACAGTAAAGCTGGCTCGCTACATAGCAATACTTTCAAATAAAGCATTCTGTGCTGGGAGCTGGGGGATTTACATCCAAATTCAGCTGGCTAGAGTCAATGCTGCTTCTATGCCTGAAAATATTAAGCATTTCACTGCAGTCACTTAATGCAAGAAACTATCTGAGGCGACTTCACAAACCCTGTCATTCTGTTCAGAGACTAAAGAATGAGCACCGCATGCATAATTCATGTATTAAAATCTTCAATGCACTTCCTGTAGTCGCTGTTCTATCCAGTAATGGGCTATTGATCACCTCATCGCTAAGACAATTGGAGCTCCGCGATTGGTTTATTTCCACAAATAAAATTACAACCTAAATCACAGGCAGAAACCTCCAACCCTGCAGCATCCACCGGGGTAAAACACTCACATAGCCGGGATGGTATTTGCATATTGCAGAATGTTTAAACTGGACTCTTCTGAGGAAATGCTATAACATCTGTTTACTTTTATTCAAAACACATCATTTCTGAAGATTTAGGCTGAATATTTTATATTAGAAGTCATACATAGAGTTGATTTTTCCCTACGATTTCTGGAAAGTCAACCGGGCTAAACTGAAAATTAAGAAAAAAGAATAATGACAAATTGCTATAAATCATACTCTAGGAGATTTTTATATGGGCTCATTTGAATAACATTTCTTAGCAGATTTTAAGTTAAAATAATTAATTTTTTTCAATAATATGGAAGAGGATTCCTTTTTAAAAAAGCATCATAGTGAGTACATCATTGTTCATCACCACTGACTATTTTGAATTCTGAGCACCTGTGCACTGGGTGTGTCAGTTGTTCTGAGAGTCCTTTCTCTCAGAATTTAAGCTCCTAAGAACATGCCATGATTTCAACTAGTCTTTTTACATTGCCTAAAAAAACAAGTAAGCTTTAAAACTAATTATGCTTTTTATTATGCTAGTACTCATCAAGAGAAAACACAGGTAGCATTTTGAAATATCACAGTAGTATTTGGAAAAATTACCATAATGAGAGATCCATGTAAAATGAAATGGCAAATGCATTTAATGTACAATAAATGTTTGTCTATTTCACAAAATATCTTCATTGTAAAAACTAATTAAGCTTTATCCACCAAAGAGGACAGATGTTATTAAGATTATTTAGAAGCCTAATGCCATATCTTTCCAAAGTCTTTTCATACATGTATATATATATATATATATACTATATATATCTTATATTTTGTATATACACAGGTACCGCATACACAAAAAGGCAGTATTTCTATCTCACCACACCTTGCCATTTGTAAGACCAGAGTGAAACCTTCAAATTCATGCTCAGGACTGGAGTAGAGAATAACTCTCAGAGTATAATCAAGGTTTCCCATCTAAAGATTACACTAAAGAGAGCAATTCACTCTTGGAGGAGGCATGATCAAGGTGATTTTCAGTCAATAAACCAGTTAAAATTTATACCAGCCTGAGAGGGCAGTAGGAGCCATGATGGCAACAGCGATGGAGTTTCGGAATCGTCAGGGAGATAGTTTTTCCTTCCAATAAGAGCATAATCCTTGTTAGGCCAGTGAAAAAATTGGTATATTCAGCTGATAAAGATTATGCTAAAATATTCTAAACGAGTTTGAGAAATTAACTCTCCAATTACTACATACATTATATCTTCCATACTCCTTAATGTTCTGTTGTATCCAACTCAGATTCTATTTGTACATTTAAAAATACCTATTGCTTCTAACATAAAAAATTCATTAACTACAAGTAGACTTTATTTTATACTATTTAATTGAGTGATATTTTCTATTCTTTATACAAAAGATCTCTAACACTTAAAAGTTTTAGAAGTTATTGTTAAGGATACATTTCCTGCCAATGACAGGGATGGAATAAAGGGACAAAGTAGGTAATTAAATAGTTGATAAATAGCTAATTCCGCTAGGGGATTGTAAGCTATATATATACATACATATATATATATATATATATATATATATATATATGAGATCCCTGTTAGTTAATGAGTACTCAAGAAAGCATGTTTTCTTAACTACAAAACAAGAAGGCTTGCTTAGCAACAAAACCATGAGACAGAAGCATGAGACATGCTCCCAAACAATAAACCAATGGTGGCATGATATCTATATCCTGCCCAGTGAGGTCAGTAAGTTAATGATCCCTAGGACACACTCTCTACACACACACCAAAAAAACAGTAATTTGTGGACCTAGCTTGACCATACATGGACAGGGACATGTCAGGGACAAGGAAACTCCCCTGCTCAAGCTGAAGGAGGAGCTGATGATGGAAGCATGATGTCTACTCAAGAAAGATATAGAAGTTCTTCTTCCCCTCCCTGTTTTCCTTTGATTAGAAAACTGTAGCCCAGTAAGTTCTCAAGGCATGGCACCCTCTTGCCTGCCCACTTGTAAACATCACAAGCATCCTATTCTAATAAATCACTTATTATCTTTCACTGTGCCTCTTACTGAATCTTTTCTGTCCTGAGACGTAAAGAACTATGGTACCAGAGTTCTTCAGAGCCCCCCAAAATAACACCAAACAGTTTCACCAAGAGTTTTATCAATTTAATCATCTAGAAGCAATTTTGTATGAAGATAATGTCTAATTTAAAACTAGTAGAAAAATCACAAACTTTGAAATTTAGCTTATCATGTATAAGGATACAGTGTACAAGCATTTAGGAGATATAAATTGCTGACTAAACAAAAAATAATTACAAACATAAACATTGGAAATTTAAATTATCTGAATTGACATGATTCAATAGTGTATAACCAGGTGGATAGGAATAGCATTAGCTTTGTCCTTCTCTCCTTCTACAGTGAGTGAGAGGAAAGTCAATATTTTTCCCGCTACAAATTTCCAAGACCCAGATCTAAAATGATGATGATTACTTTGGACCTACTTGGTGAATTTTCAGATTCAACTGTTTTAAATGTGGGGAGAGAACACACACACACACAAACACCTCATCAACCTAGAGTAGACCAAGATTAGATTCAGCAGAGAAAAATATGGCATAAGAAAAGCTATGGAGATGGTAAGTCCCTAGGAGATCAGGGTAGGGGAAACCCTGCGGGGAAACACATGAGTGAAACAACCAATTGTACTCCCAGATAAGAAAAAGCCTGAGGAAGTAACAAGAACCAATTTCTATTTTCCAGAAGGCTGACTATGCCTAAGAAACACACTTAACCTATCTTTTTAAGTGTATCGAAAACAGAGGTGCCTCTTTTAGATGAATTTGATCTCTTTGCAGATCCAGAGGCTTTCCAATATTTTGAATTTATAATACATATAAAATATGGAGCAAACTCTTTAATGTACAATAGGCTCAATAAATTGAATCAAAAGTTGTGAATAAATCAAAACATATTTAGTCAGCTAAATTTGCAATATCTATTAAGATATATACATAACCTATCATTTGGAAAAATGCATAATTTATATTCATTTTAAGAATACATAATGCCATGTAGAATTAAGAAAATAATTTAGTCTGCCAAAGTTTCTATTCTTGAGCTCAAGGGAAGTGGGAGAAGCTGCATTTATTTTCCAAGATTTAAGACATTATTTCCCCTTTTCTCAAGTTGTCCTAACTATAATATAGTCATCCCCTAATTATAACACATTTATTCAATCAAAGATATTTATTATGTACTTTCTATATGAAACGGATTGTGCTACATGCTAGGAAGACAAATATGTATAATGACTGCTCCCAAGGTATTCATACTTTAGTAAGAAAAACACGTAAAGACATAGATGCTGGATGATGACTATAATCACTTCTGATATGTGTTAAGGTATGCAAATGAGATAACTACTAAAGCATGCTGTGACTGCATGCTCAGTAACGGATAGATAAGTGTTTACATGAGGCAGAGCAGTAGAAGAAATTGTGTATTCACCACCTGCTCATGGGGCATTAGGAAATGATTCATGGAGAGGTGATATTTAAAGAATCTGAGTCGTAAATAAAACTAACATGGGTTACAATGTTTCACAAATCTGAAATTAAATTCAAACTTTTTGAATCTGTTACCCAGCAGAACTTGAGTCTTCTTGCCCTGCAGAGTAAATCCAAGGATAACACTGAGATGCTGTGAAGAAAAGTTCAGCATCTATTGTAAGTTACCAGACAAGGAGTCTGGGGCAGCTAATGCTCAAAAATCTTACATTCCCTGATGAGTTTCAGGGAGCATTTTTAAAGGCAAACTGAGGGAGAGGAGTCCCAGGGTATGTGATCAGCTTATGCACAATTCTCTGATTGGTTGTTGGAAAGGTAACAGGCAATGTCACTGGTTAACATTATCAATCCTTAGGTTCCCATGGATCATGGGCATCAAGTAGTTAACTTCTCCCATTTGGTGGGATTTTAGCATCTGTTTAAAAACTTAGGAATTATATCTGAGATACTGTTACCTAGGTTGCTTAGGGAAGAACCAAAGATTCTGTGACTGCCATATGGCTGATTTATTATTTAAATTGTTACCACTTCTCCTGGCTCAGTGGTAAAGAATTCACCTGCTAATGCAGAAGACATAGGAAACACGGATTCGATCCCTGGGTCGGAAGATTCCCTGCAGGAGGAAATGACAACCCACTCCAGTATTCTTACCTGTAAAATCCTATGGACAGAGGAACCTGGAGAGCTATAGTCCATAGGGTCTCAAAGACATGACTAAGCATGCATGCACTCCTGCTTAACTGCTACTTTTGTCACTATGCTGCTGCTGCTGCTGCTAAGTCACTTCAGTCGTGTCCGACTCTGTATGACCCCATAGACGGAACCCCACCAGGCTCCCCCGTCCTTGAGATTCTCCAGGCAAGAACACTGGAGTGGGTTGCCATTTCCTTCTCCAATGTGTGAAAGTGAAGTCGCTCAGTCGTGTCCGACCCTTAGTGACCCCACGGACTGCAGCCCACCAGGCTCCTCCATCCATGGGATTTTCTAGGCAATACTATTGGAGTGGCTTGCCATTGCCTTCTCCATTTGTCACTATATATTCATATATTTGATGCTGGGAAAGATTGAAAGCAGGAGGAGAAGGGGACGACAGAGGATAAGATGGTTGGATGGCATCACCGACTCAATGGACATGAGTTTGAGTAAATTCTGGGAGTTGGTGATGGACAGGGAGGCCTGGCGTGCTGCAGTCGATGGGGTTGCAAAGAGTCGGACACTTCTGAGCAACTGAACTGAACTGATTCACATCTTTTCCATCATTAATTCTTGAGCCAGGCTTTTATAACTCAGGAGGGATCTGGGAAAATACAGCTTTTCTACAAACAGAAGGCAGGCTGAGAACCTGGGTAGCTATCTGCTGCAGGAAGGTGCCATAGGGTCCTATTGGGTTACAAATTTATGTGACCATGGCATGATACCCATACTCCATGAACATGAGTTTTATCATGTAGAAATCAAGTTAAACCTCTATCTCTTTATCTTTTTGTAAGAATTAAATAAGTGGCTTAGACTACAATAATTAAAAATACATTTTTTGTAGTCATGCAGATGAGAGTTTAAATCCTATCTTGATTTCCTCATGTCTAACTAGGAACTTCATTGACATCACGGAGTTCTTAGCAAATTCAAATATTGCAATGTCTTTATGTCACTTAACACAGTTCTGACACAGTAAGGACTTTAGAAATATTAATTTATTTCCTTCCAAATCTGTCTTAAAGGGAAAGTCATTTTTAGTAAGGAGAAAAGTGTGCATTTGTAGAGAAACAGGACATTGCATGACATGCTTGAGAACCTTAAGTATCTATTTTATAATTTTGGATATAATACATATATTTTCAGGCGATGACACAAGATTATACAAAATCTGATAGCAAAAATGTTTAAAAATCATGATTATATACAACATTTTAAATACTGTCAAGGAGTTTGAAGCTATTCAACAGAGAAAGAGATATTTAAAGATTTCACCAAGAGAGTAATATGACTAGGTTTTGTGACTGGAGGATAAATTGGATTGGATGCAGTAACAGATTAAAAGAATGTGCTTAAAGAATACCATTTTAGTCCATCAGAAGTGATGAGAGCCTCCACAAAGCAGAAATAGAGATATTCTAGAACTATTTACACATTAAAATGGTAAGACTAAGTAGGATTAAAAGACAGGGAGAAATCATGAAAGACTTTAAGACTTGGGCCACTCAGTTTCCTCCTCCTTTCACTTCTATCCAAAAAAAAAAAAAAAGAAAAGAAGAACCACTGATGTTATGAGAAGATGGTGAGGTAATTAGATTATAACATTGAATGTAACAAAACAGAGGTATACCAGGAAACAAGATGAAGAGTTGGTAAAGAATTGGATACTTATAGAACTTTCATTGGACACTTGGCTGAAGAAGCTGCTGCTGCTGCTGCGTCGCTTCAGTCGTGTCCGACTCTGTGCGACCCCATAGACGGCAGCCGACCAGGCTCCGCCATCCCTGGGATTCTCCAGGCAAGAACACTGGAGTGGGTTGCCATTTCCTTCCCCAATGTGTGAAAGTGAAAAGTGAAAGTGAAGTCGCTCAGTCGTGTCCGACTAGTAGCTACCCCATGGACTGCAGCCTACCAGGCTCCTCTGTCCATGCGATTTTCTAGGCAAGAGTACTGGAGTGGCTTGCCATTGCCTTCTCTGGCTGAAGAAGCTACACTTCACTAAATAGGTTTGGGAGTGGTCAGAACTGTTTAAGCTATGGAAGTGGAGAGGACAACTTAGGTTTGAAAGTGTGTAGCGAAAAGAAGGTGGAGGAAGAAACACTGAGATGTAGACAAGAAAATGTACACAAAAGCTTTAAATTAAAGAAATATCTTGACATCATTAGTAAGTTGACTACAACAGGGAAAACTGTTAATATGTGTTAAACACATACAATAAGGCTAGAACACACTTAGTACTTTTAATACACTGATTTAATTTGATCATCGCAAAGCTCTTGTGAGACAAGTAGCATTTACCTCCACTTACCAATGAAGCCTCCCACTCAAAGTAAGATTAAGAGACTTGATCAGGTCACATGACTAAGGAACAAGTGATCCTGATTTCACATCTAGATTTTCCAAGTATATAATTCACAACCCTTCAACCATATAAAGCCACTGAACCACTTCCAAGAACTGTCTCTGCTCTTGTGTGTCCCAGAAGACCAACAAATAGTTTTGTATTAAAAGTATGTCTGGCTGCTGCTGCTGCTGCTGTCACCTCAGTCGTGTCCGACTCTGTGCAACCCCATGGATGGCAGCCCACTAGGCTCCCCCATCCCTGGGATTCTCCAGGCAAGAATACTGGAGTGGGTTGCCATTTCCTTCTCCAATGCATGAGAGTGAAAAGTGAAAGTGAAGTTGCTCAGTCATATCTGACTCTTAGCGACCCCATGGACTACAGCCTACCAGGCTCCTCCGTCCATGGGATTTTCCAGGCAAGAGTACTGGAGTGGGCTGCCCACTACTTATTTTAAAGTAAAAGAAAAATTAAAATATGGAAAAGAAAATATCATTTTTTATTTTTCCAAATACATAATATTTTATATATCTATATACTTATCTCCAAATGCACATTTTACAATTATGTCTAAAATAATTTATAAAGACATTACAATCCCTTTTGGTAGATAAGAAAACAGGCTGAGACAGTTTTAAGTAACTTTCACAAGGGTAGAACGATATAAAGAATAACACAGAATTAAAATTCCACATGACCAAAGCCCAGATTTATTACACTGTAATTTCCTTTAACAATATTATTTTAAATTAACCAAGAAATGAAAAAAACAAAGCTACAACTATCAACATAGATGGAGCTTGCATGCTTAATGCTAGGGGAAAATGCAGAACTCATATATCATAATTCCTGTTACATAAAATTTAAGAATAAGCAAAATGATACTATATTATATTTTGCCTAAAGGTATACGTATATGAGATACATGAAATTAAAGGTCTGGATATAAATATCAAATTCTGGATTGTGCTTACTGCTAAGAAGAGGAAGAAGGTTATTATTGGGGAAGAGGAATACAGAGAAGTTTATTTGCATACACTTTTATTTATTAAGCTGGTAGTGGGCACACATCTTTCAGTTAAGGAAAAAAAATAGCTATAGGGAACAGGTATCCTAACATGTCCCCAAATTTGAGTGACATTGTCCATGCAACATAAAGAGTTCTAATTCAATTAATATATCTCAATATTTCAGTGAGCTTGCAAAACTTAATATACTCAAATGATTCCCAAGGTCTCATACAAATTACCCAACTGTAGTTCAATCAGAATGAACTACAGTTCATATAGAATGAAACTACTAAGAATTCTGCTAATGCTAACAGGTATAATTGAAAAATAGAAAACTTTTTAAGTCTATGAAATGTATAACTCCCAGATAATCATAATAATTCTTATTTAATTATATTTACTTTAAATTATCAGTTTTCCTTTTTAAGGGATTAAATACTCTAGAAGGAAGACACATTTAACTTTAATTCAGAGATACCAGCATTCAGGTCTGTCCCATGAGATTCACCAAACAGCTCTGTGTACATGCCAGTGTGTATCTCTACATATCCCTTAGAAAATAATTTTTAAAGTATAACCCTTTTTGTTTTCTCTCGTAACAAATTTCAATGTTTGCAAAATAGTCTGGTGTAAATAAATTTCTAGTGTCAAGATAATTTACTTTTACTTCATTATGTCTCAATTTCTTTTATTCAAAAAAGTATGTAGACTTTTAGGTCTTTAAGATTTCTGAGCTTTTTGAAAAGAATGATTTGACCCATAAGTAACACCTTAGACAGAAATTTTATTCACATTCTTTCCATTCTTATTTAACCATAGGTTCAATGTAAAGTGTGACAGTTATATTTTTATTTAATAAGGCGATTTTGTATAAGTTCTTTTTCATATGAATACTTCACAATGCATTTTATTTTTCTACCAAAAACCTGGCTTCATAGCTAGATATTAATATTTCAGTAAGTTCTCTTGTAAAATATTTGCTTCATAGAATTATTACATAAGGCTTTGCTTCTTCATGAGTTCTATCTTTAGTCTTGCAACTGTAATTTCCTGGAAAAGACTTTATCACACGTATTTGTCCTATGAAATTGGAGAGGCATTCATAAAGTATCTTAAAAACATAGTTAATATTTTAGCTGTAGGAAGTGGATGTAGGGGTCTTTCTGAATGAAGCGATACTTCACTGAAATATACAAGAGTTTAAATTAAAAGTAGAAAATTGACTGAATGTAAGAATTGAAAGTCTTTGTATAAGAGTAACATATATTTTAGACTGACCCTTGGTACAAAATCGTCAGATGCAAACTTCTTGTCCAGCCAGTAATAATTATGTTTGAAAAATAATGCTTATGAACTATATAGAGTAAAACAGGTATATGAATTAGAAGGGAGAAAAGTCTGGCTTGGGAAATGCAGGTGTGAATGCAAAGAACACCTATCTTTCTTTCAATCCAGTTGACATTGACTTGAGCATTTTTTTTCCCAAAAATATTCACTGACATGGCAAATATTCACTGACATGGGCTATAGGTCAAAACGTAACTTGGTGCCAGGAATCTGAACATCATTATCTCCAGTAACTTAGAATCAGTGGTCTGTTGGAGTCAGCCCATTTTTAGAGATCATTTTAAATATCAGAAATTTTGCAAGACAGTTGTTAAAGACAATCATCATTAATAATTAACTAATATAACCATTACCTTGTGTACTTTAATAACTTGACAGTAATGCATACTGAATTTAAACTTTATCTCCAGCCAAAATCTTTTTTTCTGAACCCCAGACCCAGCAGGGTAGTTCTGCTCTTGATGTTTACATTGGTGTATCTCAGGCAGTTCACAAATAAACTCCACTTTCTTTCTCTAAATTTGGTTTTTCTTTCTCTCCTCAGTGCTAGGAAATGTTACCATCAATCATCTATTTATTCCAGAAATGGAGATATAATCTTTTTCTACTTGAAAGATTACCTATATGTTGATGAACTCAAAATTGTCTCTAGGCAAGATATCTTTTCTGAAATCCAACACATCAACTCCACAGTTCTACTTGGTTGTATCTCACTCTTAGATAACTGAATTCTCAGTATTTCTCTCAAATCTGATCTTGTCCATTTCTTCCTATGCTAGTAAATGACATCTCTCTACATCATCCTGTTTATGCCTAGAGTCTATGGCTTCAACTCCTTTTGTTACCACCTTATTATATATTGTATCCATCTATTTTTTCTGTATTCATCGTCAATAGCAACGTTCCAGCTGTAATCACCTCTTGCTTAAACTACTGAAACAGTCTTAAAGGTGAGCTCTCCATATCCACTCTGCTGCGGGCTAATCCATACCAAATACATAGTGAGATCACCTAAAAGGATTTTTTAATATGCCAATGTCATCATATTGTTTACTGGCATAAAGTGTTCAGTGTTTCCTGAACTAAAATTAAGATGATATTCAAAATCTTCGACACAGCATATAATGTCCTGTGGCCTCTAGCTAATCCTACAACTTCATTGTGTTCTCTTTTCCCCCTTCTTCACTGTATTCTAGTTACTTTGGCCATCTCCCTGTTTTTCCTAACCTTAAGACTTTATTTTTCCTCTGTCAGTAATTTTTTCCTAAATATTTTCTTGGCTAATTGACTCATCTTTCAGGTTATACAATTTTCTCTAGCAATTTATAAACTAGGATTGTTCCTTCTATAATTCATTCTTGCAATACTCAGTAACTTTCCTTTATAGCTGATCAAAATTATAATTAAAAACATGCTTTTGTAATTATTTAGCTAATGTCTAACTTTTCTATTACATTATAATTTTCACTACAGCAAAGACCATATTTGTTTCATTTGCCTTACATTTATCAAAGGTATAATGTGCATCACTGTGATTGCTATAAGGGTACGAAATATGTGCCGAATGCACGGAAGAATGAATTGATACACAGTGTGTGCTTGTTTTAGAGGGTTTGATTCTTAAGGTTTGAATTATCAGGCACTGTGATAGAGTTGATCACATAGAATGAGATGCTTACTTTTAAATAAATGTTTTATTTATTTTAGATCTTTGACTAAAGACTCTCATATATTAAGCTTCTACCTAAAAATCCGTACATACTACTTATCTCTGTTCCAGGATACCAGTCAGAAGACTTTGAACTTTTGTCACCCATGCTTGACAGTCTGCTCTGATTTTGTGTCCAAACTCATTTATCCTTAAGTGGGAAAGTTTTATTACCCCCACAATCTCTGCTTTGCCCCTGACCTACTTGAATTCTCTGTTGTCTTATATATCCACATTGGTTCAGCTAAACAGAACACTGATTAACTTCTATTAATTCTAACAACTTCAGCTGTTGTTTCAACTTTGCTTTCTTTAGGGAGATTGTCCTCAGCCCTTTGATAATTTTCTTAGCTGGCTCTTAAATGTCTAGTAGTTTAAGGATGATGTGTTCAAATCTGGTGTGGAGATAAATGCCAGAGAAGTTGATTTGATGGCTTTAACTAATCTAACTTCTGGTTTTCAGGGAGTGAGCTGATCTATTTCTGTACTCTCACCAAATAAATTATCTCTTTCCTTCTTTATTAAAACTGGGAAAACTCTAGCTGCTGAAGATGCTCACTATTAGTTTTTTGTATTTAATAAGTTCACAGGTACTATTTAATAGTAGAGTATGCAGGAGGAGAAGGGGACGACAGAGAATGAGATGGCTGGATGGCATCACCGACTCGATGGACATGAGTTTGAGTGAACTCTGGGAGTTGGTGGTGGACAGGGAGGCCTGGAGTGTTGTGATTCATGGGGTCGCAAAGAGTTGGACACGATGGAGCGACTGAACTGAACTGAACTGATGTTGTCTAAACAAAGAAAAACTAAAGAGCATTTTTTTCTCCTAACTTGTTTGTTCATTTTTTTAAAAAAATATTTTTCTTGCCTTTCCAATGAGTTATAAAGAGAGAGTCAGTGGATCTAATAGTTGAAAGCATAAGATCTCATTTCTTATACCCTGTAGCTTAGTATTTTACACTTGCTGTTTGTTCATAGCCAAGTTACTTAAGCCCCTTGCATTACAGTATTTTATTTGTTAAATGCAAATGACAAAAACAAAAATACTGCCTCCATAATAGGAATACTGTGAGATTTAATTAAATGAAAGCACATTAAAAAAAATAAAACTTACCTCATACAGTGCCTCAACATAGTGAGTGTTAAAATTTTGTTAGTTACTTTTATCACATAAGCTCTTTGCAAGCTAGCACCATATTTTATGTTGCTGAATAATAGGCATCTAGCACAGAGCTTGCAAAGAACAGGTTTGTGACAAATGCTTATTGATTGATTGATGAATTCAACCAAATTTTCTTTCTGAGTCCTTTTGCTTTATCAGGTTACAATGACTCAGATGATTCTATCTCAGGAAAAGGACATCATTCAGATTTGAGAGATAAAAACTAGTTTTACAGAAAACAAAAGCTGGAAATGTTCATTGCTACTAAGTAAGGCTTACAAGAATGTTAAAGAGACTTCTCTAAGTAGAAAAGACAAGACTATGACTAGAAATACAAAAATTATGAAAGGAAAAATCTTTGATAAAGGCACATATATGCCCAGGTGGTGCGAGTGATAAAGAACCTGCCTGACAATGCAGGAGACATAAGAGACATGGGTTCAATCCCTGAATCAGGAAGATCCCCTGAAGGAGGGGAACCCACTCCAGTATTCTTGCCTGGGAAATTCCATGGAGAGAGGAGCCTGACAAGCTATACTGCATGGGTCACAAAGAGTCAGACAGGACTGAAGCAACTTAGCATGCAGCATGTACAAACCATTTATAAAGCTATACAAAAATCTTTTGCTTTTCTACCCATTCCTATTTAGTCTCCTTTGCCAGTGCAACATTTTTATTACCATCCCTTAAAGATTGAAAGATAGATCTCTTCTCATTTCATTTTCTCTTACAAGTCATTCTCATCCACTCTAATAACTTGACCTACCATGTATAATGAAGCCAAACTTACAACTTCAGACAGTGTCTTCAGAGCTCGAGACCATTATCTGCTGCAAGACTGAGCACACATATTCACACCAGAAACCTAGATTTGATATTTTATATTTCCTTCGTTGTTTTGTACTTGATAAATATATATTGATTTTGTCTTCTTCTTTCTTTCCTCACTGCCGTTAACATATTCTGAGTCGTCATCAGAGTTTCCTGAATTAGTATGGTAATCTAAAAGTTTTCCCTGTGTTATTGTTGCTGTTCAGTTGCTCAGTGGTGTCCAACACTTTGCAACCTAATGGACTGTGGGATGCCAGGCTTCCCTGTTCATCAATATCTCCCAGAGTTTGCTGTCACTATTTCCATTTTTTCCCATCTGTTTTCCGTGCGTGATGGAACTGGATGCCATGATCTTATTTTTTTGAAAGTTGAGTTTAAGCCACCTTTTACACTCTACCCTCTCAACTTCATTACGAGGAACTTTAGTTCCTACTCACTTTCTACCATGAGGGTTGTGTCATCTGCGTATCTGAGATTATTTATATTTCTCCTGGCAATCTTGATTTCAGCTTGTGAGTCACCAAGCCCAGTATTCACATGATACAATCTGCATGGAAGCTAAATAAGCAGGGTGACAATATACAGCCTTGATGTCCTTCTTTCCCAATTTTGAACCAGTCTATTTTTCCATGTAAGTTCTAACTGTTGCTTCTTGCCCTCCATACATGTTTCTCAGGAGGTAGGTAAGGTGGTCTGCATTCCCATGTCTTTAAGACTCTTCCACAGTTTGTTGTGATCCACACAAAGACTTTAGTGTAACAAATGAAGCAGAAGTAGATGTTTTTCTGGAATTCTCTTGCTTTTTATATGATCCAACAGATTCATACAAAGGAGTTAAGTTAAATATCTAAACTGGTTCCTCTTTCTTTTCTAAATCTACCTTGTACATCTGGAAGTTCTCAGTTCACATACTATTGGAGTCAAAATTGAAGGATTTTGAGCATGGCCTTGCTAGCATGTGAAATGAGTGTAATGGCTCAGTAGTTTGAATATTCCTTGGCATTGCCCTTCTTTGGGACTGGAATGAAAACTGACCTCTTCAAGTCCTGTGGCCACTGCTGAGTTTTCCAAATTTGCGATCATGTTGAGTGTAGCACTTTCACAGCATCATCTTTTCAGTTCAGTTCAGTTCAGCTCAGTTCAGTTGCTCAGTCATGTCTGGCTCTTTGTGACCCCATGAATCACAGCACACCAGGCCTCCCTGTCCATCACCAATTCCCGGAGTTCACTCAAACTCATGTCCATCGAGTCGGTGATGCCATCCAGCCATCTCATTCTCTGTCGTCCCCGTCTCCTCCTGCCCCCAATCCCTCCCAGCATTAGACTCTTTTCCAGTGAGTCAACTCATTGCATGAGGTGGCCAAAGTATTGGAGTTTCAGCTTTAGCATCCGTCCTTCCAATGAACACCCAGGATTGATCTCCTTTAGAATGAACTGGTTGGATCTCCTTGCAGTACAAAGGACTCTCAAGAGTCTTCTCCAACACCACAGTTCAAAAGCATCAATTCTTCAGTGATCAGCTTTCTTCACAGTCCAACTCTCACATTCATACATGACCACTGGAAAAACCATAGCCTTGACTAGATGGACCTTTGTTGGCAAAGCAATGTCTCTGCTTTTAAATATACTATCTAGGTTGGTCATAGCTTTCCTTCCAAGGAGTAAGCGTCTTTTAATTTCATGGCTGCAATCAGCATCTGCAGTGATTTTGGAGCCCAAAAAAATAAAGTCTGACACTGTTTCCACTGTTTCCCCATCTATTTCCCATGCATCATCTTTTAGGATTTGAAATAGCTCAACTGGAATTCCATCACTTCCACTAGCTTTGTTCATAGTGATGCTTCCTAAGGGCCACTTGACTTTGCATTCCACGATGTCTGGGTTCTAGGTAAGTGATCACACCATCGTGGTTATCTGGGTTACAAAGATATTTTTTGTATAGTTCTGTGTATTCTTGCACCTCTTCTTAATATCTTCTGCTTCTGTTAGGTCTATACCATTTCTGTCATTTACTGTCCCCATCTTTGCTTGAAATGTTCACTTGATATCTTTAATTTTCTTGAAGATATCTCTAGTCTTTCCTATTCTGTTGTTTTCCTCTATTTCTTTGCATTGTTTGCCTAAGAAGCCTTTCTTATCTCTCCTTGATATTCTTTGGAACTCTGCATTCCGCTGTGTACATCTTTCCCTTTCTCCTTTTTGTCTTTCACATCTTTTCTCAACTATTTGTAAGGACTCCTCAAGCAACCATTTTTCCTTGTTGCATTTCTTTTTATTAGGGATAGTTTTGGTCACTGCCTCCTGTACAGTGTTACAAACCCCTCTCAATAGTTTTTCAGGCTCTCTGTCTATTAGATCTAATCCCTTGAATCTATTTGTCACTTCCACTGTATAATTATAAGGGGTTTGATTTAGGTCATACCTGAATGGTCTAATGGTTTTCCCTACTTTCTTCAAGTTAAGTCTGAATTTTGCATTAAGGAGTTCTTCACAATCTGAGCCACCGTCAGATCCAAGTCTTGTTTTTGCTGATTATATAGAGCTTCTTCATCTTCAACTCCAAAAAATATAATCAATCTGATCTTGGTAGTGACTATCTAGTGATGTCCATGTGTAGGATCTTCTCTTGTATTGTTGGAAGAAGATTATTACTATGACCAGTGCATTCTCTGGCAAAACTCTGTTAGCCTTTGCCCTGCTTTATTTTGTACTCCAAGGCCAAACTTGCCTGTTATTCCAGGGATCTCTTGACACCCTACTTTGGCATTTCAGTCCCCTATGATGAAAACATCTCTATTTTTGGTGTTAGTTCTACAAGGTCTTGTAGGTTTCCATAGAACTGTTTAACTTCAGATTCTTTGGCTTAGTGGTTGGGTCATAGACTTGAATTACTGTGATCTGTATAAAATACTTTATCATATTACCTAGAACAATATGTTTTTTTTTAACACAAATGTCATTATATTATTTACTAGCTTAAAACTGTCCTGTGTTTTTCTACTACAATTAGGATGTTATTATGTTATTAAATTCTTCAGTAGGGTATGACAGGTTCTGTATCACACTATTGTCATCTTGTGCATTCTCCCTGCATTCACTACCTTCTAGTCACCCTGGCCATCCTAACTTTTCCCCCAGACTCCATACACGCTGCATTCGTGGCCTAGAGTGCCCTTCCCCCAAATCAAGTCTTAATCAACTTTATCTCATCTTTGAGTTTATAACCTAAAATTTACTTCTTCAGGGAAACATTCCTGGTCCTTCCACCCTTCCTCTTTGCAGGCTGGTTAAGTATCCTGTAATTCATTCTTATAATACCTGTAATTTTTCTGGGTAATACTTAGAGCAATCATAATTAAGTGCTTGTATAATATTTTTTAATTAAATACCTGACTCCTCTGATGGCAAAGACCACATTTGTCTCACTTAACTTTTTATCTCTGTCGTTTACCACTGCGTTTGACATGCAGAGAGTGCCATGCAGAGAGTGCCATGCAGAGAGTGGCAAACATGGTTTTTGGACTCACAGTGGCACGATTTGTGATTGCATTGCCTATTAACAAGACTTAATTCTTTAGGATGAAAAATTGGCAACATTAACGGAGTTGGCATAGTACATCTGAACTTTCTGCTACCAAATAAACAGTTCATACTCAAGTTCAGACCTTTGGTTATAGATTTTTACATCTTTCGATTCATTCTAAAATAGCTGTTCTTTGGTCCCAGGATTTTTGCCTCCTCAGCTTACCACATCTTCCCTAATCTTTAACTCTGCTTTGATCCTTGATGCATATCACCCTGACCACTTTCATTTATGCTATGGTTCCACTTTCACACATTGGAGAAGGAAATGGCAACCCACTCCAGTGTTCTTGCCTGGAGAATCCCAGGGACGGGGGAGCCTGGTGGGCTTCCGTCTATGGGGTCACACAGAGTCGGACATGACTGAAGTGACTTAGCAGCAGCAGCAACCTAGATCTAGAGAAGGCAATGGCACCCCACTCCAGTACTCTTGCCTGGAAAATCCCATGGATGGAGGAGCCTGGTGAGCTGCAGTCCGTGGGGTCGCTATGGGTCAGACACGACTGAGCAACTTCACTTTCACTTTTCACTTTCACACATTGGAGAAGGAAGTGGCAAACCACTCCAGTGTTCTTGCCTGGAGAATCCCAGAGATGGGGGAGCCTGGTGGGCTTCCGTCTATGGGGTCACACAGAGTCGGACACGACTGAAGTGACTTCGCAGCAGCAACCTAGATCTGATAGATAGAGTGCCTGATGAACTCTGGACGGAGGTTCATGACATGGTACAGGAGACAGGGACCAAGACCATCCCCATAGAAAAGAAATGCAAAAAAGCAAAATGGCTGTCTGAGGAGGCCTTACAAATAGCTGTGAAAAGAAGAGAAGCGAAAAGCAAAGGAGAAAAGGAAAGATATAAGCATCTGAATGCAGAGTTCCAAAGAATAGCAAGGAGAGATAAGAAAGCCTTCTTCATTGATCAACGCAAAGAAATAGAGGAAAACAACAGAATAGGAAAAACAAGAGATCTCTTCAAGAAAATTAGAGATTCCAAGGGAACATTTCATGAAAAGATGGGCTCGATAAAGGACAGAAATGGTATGGACCTAACAGAAGCAGAAGATATTAAGAAGAGGTGTCAAGAATACACAGAAGAACTGTACAAAAAAAATCTTCATGACCAAGATAGTCACGATAACGTGATCACTGACCTAGCGCCAGACATCTTGGAATGTGAAGTCAAGTGGGCCTTAGAAAGAATCAAGACGAACAAAGCTAGTGGAGGTGATGGAATTCCAGTTGAGCTATTTCAAATCTTGAAAGATGATGCTGTGAAAGTGCTGCACTCAATATGCCAGCAAATTTGGAAAACTCAGCAGTGGCCACAGGACTGGAAAAGGTCAGTCTTCATTCCAATCCCAAAGAAAGGCAATGCCAAAGAATGCTCAAACTACTGCACAATTGCACTCATTTCACACACTAGTAAAGTCATGCTCAAAATTCTCCAAGCCAGGCTTCAGCAATATGTGAACCGTGAACTCCCAGATGTTCAAGCAGGTTTTAGAAAAGGCAGACGCACCAGAGATCAAATTGCCAACGTCCACTGGATCATGGAGAAAGCAAGAGAGTTCCAGAAAACCATCTATTTCTGCTTCATTGACTATGCCAAAGCCTTTGACTGTGTGGATCACAATCAACTGTGGAACATTCTGAAACAGATGGGAATACCAGACCACCTGACCTGCCTCTTGAGAAACCTGTGTGCAGGTCAAGAAGCAACAGTCAGAACTGTACATGGAACAACAGACTGTTTCCAAATAGGAAAAGGAGTATGTCAAGGCTGTATATTGTCACCTTGCTTATTTAACTTCTATGCAGAGTACATCATGAGGAACACTGGGCTGGAAGAAGCACAAGCTGGAATCAAGATTGCCGGGAGAAATATCAATCACCTCAGATATGCAGATGACACTACCCTTATGGCAGAAAGTGAAGAGGAACTCAAAAGCCTCTTGATGAAAGTGAAAGAGGAGAGTGAAAAGGTTGGCTTGAAGCTCAACATTCAGAAAACAAAGATCATGGCATCTGGTCCCATCACTTCATGGGAAATAGATGGAAAAACAGTGGAAACAGTGTCAGACTTTATTTTTTTGGGCTCCAAAATCACTGCAGATGCTGACTGCAGCCAGGAAATTAAAAGACGCTTACTCCTTGGAAGGAAAGTTATGACCAACCTTGATAGTATATCAAAAAGCAGAGACATTACTTTGCCAACAAAGGTCCATCTAGTCAAGGCTATGGTTTTTCCCGTGGTCATGTATGGATGTGAGAGTTGGACTGTGAAGAAAGCTGATCGCCGAAGAGTTGATGCTTTTGAACTGTGGTGTTGGGGAAGACTGTTGAGAGTCCCTTGTACTGCAAGGATATCCAACCAGTCCATTCTAAAGGAGATCAATCCTGGGTGTTCATGGAAGGACTATAGCTGAAACTGCAATACTTTGGCCACCTCATGCGACGAGTTGACTCACTGGAAAAGACTCTGATGCTGGGAAAGGTTGGGGGCGGGAGGAGAAGGGGACGACGGAGAATGAGATGGCTGGATGGCATCACCGACTCTCTGGACGTGAGTTTGAGTGAACTCCAGGAGTTGGTGATGGACATGGAGGCCTGGCGTGCTGTGATTCATGGGTTCGCGGAGAGTCGGACACGACTGAGCAACTAAACTGAAGTGAACTGATTGCTGTAGAGAAATGTTTTTTGAACTTTACATGCCATGGATCACTCAGTAAACTCTTTTAAAATACAAATCACGAGGCCTCAATCTAAGAAATTCTCATGTAAATAATCTGGGTTAGAGTTCCCAGATTTGCATTTCTAATAAACTCCTGGGTCAGGCTGATGTTAATAATCTTAAAATCACACTTTGAATAGCACTATTGTTATAGTATAAATCAAGTATTTTAAAACTGGTAGAAAGTGTTGTCTGAAGTTGCGCTTTTCGTAGATCTGGTAATCATGATCTAAGCTACTTCCCTGTTTTCACTTTGTAAGCCTTCTACCACCCATGAAGTCTTCTTGAGGGTCCTTTCCTATAACAAATATAACTGTTCATGTTTCCTTTTATGAATACTTCAGTTCAGTTCAGTTCAGTTGCTCAGTCATGTCCAACTCTCTGCTACCCCATGAATCACAGCACGCCAGGCCTCCCTGTCCATCACCAACTCCCGGAGGTCACTCAAACTCACATCCACAGAGTCGGTGATGCCATCCAGCCATCTCATTCTCCGTCATCCCCTTCTCCTCCCGCTCCCAACCTTTCCCAGCATCAGAGTTTTTTCCAGTGAGTCAACTCTTCACATGAGGTGGCCAAAGTATTGCAGTTTCAGCTTTAGCATCAGTCCTTCCAATGAACACCCAGGATTGATCTCCTTTAGAATGGACTGGTTGGATATCCTTGCAGTACTAGGGATTCTCAAGAGTCTTCTCCAGCAGCAGAGTTCAAAAGCATCAACTCTTCGGCGATCAGCTTTCTTCACAGTCCAACTCTCACATCCATACATGACCACGGGAAAAACCATAGCCTTGACTAGACGGACCTTGGTTGGCAAAGTAATGTCTCTGCTTTTTGATATACTATCAAGGTTGGTCATAACTTTCCTTCCAAGGAGTAAGAATCTTTTAATTTCCTGGCTGCAATCAGCATCTGCAGTGATTTTGGAGCCCAAAAAAATAAAGTCTGACACTGTTTCCACTGTTTTTCCATCTATTTCCCATGAAGTGATGGGACCAGATGCCATGATCTTTGTTTTCTGAATGTTGAGCTTCAAGCCAACCTTTTCACTCTCCTCTTTCATAGAAACATAGTTTATTCTGTTCACCTGTCATTGACCATAGTCTGTTTAGGAGAAGATGTGTATTTTAACGGCTAAATACACAACATTTCATGAGCTGTAGCCTGCCGTTTGGTCCTGATTCTCACATATATTAGCTGTAAATTCAGTTTATTCATTTCTAAAATTAGAAATATAATAGTAGCCTTATTATTAACATCAATCTCATAGGAATGTTGCATTGATTGATCAAATGAATGAATTTGGAGAAAAAAGAAACCCAGCAGTTCCTGCCATTAAGGAGTGCAAAATGTTACTAAAAATGATACTTTATTTTATGCTTCTTTTTCCTCAATGGTATGTAGCATAAAGTGAGAGTTAAAGTCACTCAGTTGTGTCCAACTCTTTGCGACCCCATGGATTTATAGTCCATGGAATCCTACAGGCCAGAATACTGGAGTGTGCAGCCGTTCCCTTCTCCAGGGAATCTTCCCAACCCAGGGATCAAACCCAGGTCTCCCATATTGCAGGTGGATTCTTTACCAGTTGAACCACCAGGGAAGCACAAGAATACTGGAGTGTGTAGCCTATCTCTTCTCCAGCAGATCTTCCTCACCCAGGACTCGAACCAGTGTCTCGGCTGCATTGCAGGTGGATTCTTTACCAGCTGAGCTACCAGGGAAGCCCTAAACCTTGCACAAATTAATGTTCAGTAAAAGTTTAAAATTACAAGACTTAATTCTGTCATAAAATTTATAAACATAGATTTGTTTAGAACTTGCGAAAATTATTGATTCAGTCAGGATGCTCCAATATAATATGTGTGTATGTATAACACAGAGAATATACGTATAACATATAGAATATACATGTATAGTATATAGGATATATATGTGTTTATAGATAAAGGTGTTTATTCCAAGGTATTGGCTCAGATGGTTGGGCTGTGTGGGGATGGCAAATAAGAAATCCCTAGAGTAGCAAAAAGGTTGAAAAGCTGGCAGGAGTTGATGCTACAGACTTAAGGCAGAATTTGTTCTTGTCTGGGAAACTTCAGTATTTTCTCTTAAAGCCTTCAAGTGATTAGCTGAGGCCCTTCCTCCTTATGGAGACTGATGTGCTTATTTAAATCCAACTGATTTTAGATGCTAACAACGTCTACAAAATATCTTCACAGCAAAACCAAATTCGTGTTTGATTAAATGACTGCATATATAGCCTAGTCAACTGAAACATAAAATTAGCCATCATAACTCCTTTATATCTACAGAACAAAAATCAAATTCTCTCTTCATGTTTAAAAATCTCCATGATCCAATTCTCTTCTAATTTCTCCCTCCTCAATAGTGAAACTCCTTTTTCAAGTTCCATTGCTTCCAATTATTCATCTCCATGGGAAGTACTTTCTCATAGTCATTGTAACTTGTTATCATTCTGTATTATCACCCTCTGGACCTAATAATTTTTTTTTCTATTTGTTAAATCTCCCTGATTGTGGGGACTATGCTTTCTTTTTATGTCTATCCCCTACAGAGAATTTTCACCATGGCACTCAAAGGATATGATGAATTTATTATCTCTCAGCAAAAAGTTTCAAATAATGGCATTATCAATGATTTAAAACTTATTTCACTTCATTTGAAGGAACATTTCAAAAATGTAACCTATTGGCAAATTGTCCATCCTTTGTTTTAATAATGATAAACTACTAAAATATAATATTTAATAAATAAGATGCTTAATATTTTGGTAATATATTGGGTGGATAAAATACCAGGTGCACATATTTTTAATGACAATATTATGAGCTGAATTTTATTGAAATTATATATTTTCTCACTACCCATTCAGAAAAAAAAGAGACCATTTATTCATTTTTCAAATTCAAGGGGCAGGGAATAAAACAGCAGGAACTCAGGCAATTCAGCAATCCATCTATCTTGAGAGGAATAAAACACTATTCCACTCTGTACTGGCTGGCACAGCTCTTCACCAACAATCCCCCATTTAGATATAAAAACAAACTGGCCTTTGTGTTTTGTTTATGCTGTCACCAGGGCATTACTCTCAAAGCACTTCAGCAACACAAAAATAAAGTTGCTCTCTCTTACAGGAATAGCTAAAAAATATTCATGAAAAGTGCTACTCGAAGAGAGTATTTATCTCAGTTCGTTTTCTCATCCTGCAACAAGAGATATTTGACTAAACTCCTTATTTCATCAAGATCCCAAATACTTGCTCCTTTTACATACTTCTAGGTAAAATCCTGAACTGTGGGACATTTAAGACCTTTTAGAACTAACACCCAAAAAAGATGTCCTTTTCATTATAGGGGACTGGAATGCAAAAGTAGGAAGTCAAGAAACACCTGGAGTAACTGGCAAATTTGGCCTTGGAGCACGGAATGAAGCAGGGCAAAGGCTAATAGAGTTTTGTCAAGAGAATGCACTGGTCATAGCAAACACCCTCTTCCAACAACACAAGAGAAGACTCTACACATGGACATCACCAGATGGTCAACACCGAAATCAGATTGATTATATTCTTTGCAACCAAAGATGGAGAAGCTGTATACAGTTAGCGAAAACAAGACCAGGAGCTGACTGTGGCTCAGATCACGAACTCCTTATTGCGAAATTCAGACTTAAATTGAAGAAAGTAGGGAAAACCACTAGACCATTCAGATATGACCTCAATCAAATCCCTTATGATTATACAGTGGAAGTAAGAAATAGATTTAAGGGACTAGATCTGATTGATAGAGTGCCTGATGAACTCTGGACGGAGGTTTGTGACATTGTACAGGAGACAGGGACCAAGACCATCCCCATGGAAAAGAAATGCAGAAGAGCGAAATGGCTGTCTGAGGAGGCCATACAAATAGCTGTGAAAAGAAGAGAGGCGAAAAGCAAAGGAGAAAAGGAAAGATATAAGCATCTGAATGCAGAGTTCCAAAGAATAGCAAGGAGAGATAAGAAAGACTTCCTCAGTGATCAATGCAAAGAAATAGAGGAAAACAACAGAATGGGAAAAACAAGAGACCTCTTCAAGAAAATTAGAGATTCCAAGGGAACATTTCATGCAAAGATGGGCTCAATAAAGGACAGAAATGGTATGGACCTAACAGAAGCAGAAGATATTAAGAAGAGGTGGCAGGAATACACAGAAGAACTGTACAAAAAAGATCTTCACGACAAAGATAGTCACGATAACATGATCACTGACCTAGAGCCAGACATCTTGGAATGTGAAGTCAAGTGGGCCTTAGAAAGCATCACTACTAACAAAGCTAGTGGAGGTGATGGAATTCCAGTTGAGCTATTTCAAGTCTTGAAAGATGATGCTGTGAAAGTGCTACACTCAATATGCCAGCAGATTTGGAAAACTCAGCAGTGGCCACAGGACTGGAAGAGGTCAGTCTTCATTCCAATCCCAAAGAAAGGCAATGCCAAAGAATGCTCAAACTACTGCACAATTGCACTCATCTCACACGCTAGTAAAGTCATGCTCAAAATTCTCCAAGCCAGGCTTCAGCAGTATGTAAACCGTGAACTCCCAGATGTTCAAGCAGGTTTTAGAAAAGGCATAGGCACCAGAGATCAAATTGCCAACATCCGCTGGATCATGGAGAAAGCAAGAGAGTTTCAGAAAAACATCTATTTCTGCTTCATTGACTATGCCAAAGCTTTTGACTGTGTCGATCACAATAAACTGTGGAACATTCTGAAAGAGATGGGAATCCCAGACCACCTGACCTGCCTCTTGAGAAACCTGTATGCAGGTCAGGAAGCAACAGTTAGAACTGGACATGGAACAACAGACTGGTTCCAAATAGGAAAAGGTGTACGTCAAGGCTGTATATTGTCACCTTGCTTATTTAACTTCTATGCAGAGTACATCATGAGGAACGCTGGGCTGGAAGAAGCCCAAGCTGGAATCAAGATTGCTGGGAGAAATATCAATAACCTCAGATGTGCAGATGACACTACCCTTATGGCAGAAAGTGAAGAGGAACTAAAAAGCCTCTTGATGAAAGTGAAAGAGGAGAGTGAAAAGGTTGGCTTGAAGCTCAACATTCAGAAAACAAAGATCATGGCATCTGGTCCCATCACTTCATGGGAAATAGATGGAAAAACAGTGGAAACAGTGTCAGACTTTGTTTTTTTGGGCTCCAAAATCACTGCAGATGCTGATTGCAGCCAGGAAATTAAAAGACGCTTGCTCCTTGGAAGGAAAGTTATGACCAACCTTGATAGTATATCAAAAAGCAGAGACATTACTTTGCCAACCAAGGTCCGTCTAGTCAAGGCAATGGTTTTTCCTGTGGTCATGTATGGATGTGAGAGTTGGACTGTAAAGAAAGCTGATCGCCGAAGAATCGATGCTTTTGAACTGTGGTGTTGGAGAAGACTCTTGAGAGTCCCTTATACTGCAAGAAGATCCAACCAGTCCATTCTAAAGGAGATCAATCCTGGATGTTCATTGGAAGGACTGATGCTAAAGCTGAAACTGCAATACTTTGGCCACCTCATGCGACGAGTTGACTCATTGGAAAAGACTCTGATGCTGGGAAAGGTTGGGGGCAGGAGGAGAAGGGGATGACGGAGAATGAGATGGCTGGATGGCATCACCGACTCTGTGGACATGAGTTTGAGTGACCTCCGGGAGTTGGTGATGGACAGGGAGGCCTGGCGTGCTGTGATTCATGGGGTCGCCGAGAGTAGGACACGACTGAGCGACTGAACTGAACTGAACTGAACTGTGGGACATTTAATAGATATGTATAAGAGAACTGATACAAATTTACTGACATGAGCTTCCTCCTTATCTCCACCTCCACCTAGTATTCAAATTTCCAATCTAATAAAGAGAGAAGTGAACAGCCAGATGCCATAATGTTATCGGTGAACTGATAAAAATAATCACCAAATTTAGAGGAAAGAGAAAGGATAGGCTGGCTACTCTCCTTGAGATAGGAAAGCAGGTCAGGAAAGTTTCATTCAGTTAAGTGTTAGAAAAGGGTAAGCATTTTCTAGATGGATAAGGTGGCAGACAAAGGTCTTATTCCAGACAAAGGGAGTCACATAAAAGAAGTGCTTCATTCTGATTGAAGAATGGTAGAGAATGAGGCGTAACTTGGAGTGGAAGAGAAACACAAGCATTATTTTCCATCTCATGAGTATCGTAATTTGATTTCCAAGGTCAACAAGCTTCAGGATTATGTTTTGGGTTTTCTACACAACCTGATTTTATTCACAGAACAGATGCAGAACAAATAGTTACTTAATGCATATACATGTAATTAACATTTCTTGAGTTTCTATATGCAACAAACTTTGCCAGGGTTTATGGAGAACACAAACAAATATAACTAAAAACTAAACATGAAAGCAAAACTGGCCAAGATCACATAGCTAAATAATAAATATGGCAATTAACTGTAAATCAAGATAGTAATATAGAAAAAAGTCTTTGAAAATCAAGAATATATATGGTTTCCATCTCTACACCTACTCTGTGGATTCCTACTTTAGTATTTTGGTTTACAATATTTTCTCTCCTCTGCCTTTTTCAATGTTTTAATTTCTTTCCTTTACGTGCCCTGATTTTACCTATTTCAAAGAGAAGAGAGGAAACAGAAGTGATAATGATTAAATGTCTTGTTTTGGCCAAGCATTCTGAGTATTTTATATAAAACATCTTATTGATTCTTACAACAACTTTTAAATTAAGGAAAGTAAGCACTGTGCTTGTGTCACTACTACAAGAACAGCCAAGTATGACTCGAAGAAGTTAGTAATATTCCCAGGAAAATGTAAACAGTTAGTGGAGGAGCTGAGCAACCAGATCATCTTTATCCCCAAAGCTCTGCTCATGTGTTATTTCTCTCAGAACCATCCTCTTAGGTCATCAATCTCTACTGCCCTCTCCTTTCTATGTATTTTTATGATCAGCATTTCACACCCTAACATTTCAGTTCAGTTCAGTTCAGTCGCTCAGTCTTCTCTGACTCTCTGCGACCCCATGAATCACAGCACGCCAGGCCTCCCTGTCCATCACCAACTCCCGGAGGTCACTCAAACTCATGTCCACATGTTGGTGATGCCATCCAGCCATCTCATTCTCTGTCGTCCCCTTCTCCTCCCGCCCCCAACCTTTCCCAGCATCAGAGTCTTTTCCAGGGAGTCAACTCATCGCATGAGGTGGTCAAAGTATTGCAGTTTCAGCTTTAGCATCAGTCCTTCCAATGAACATCCAGGATTGATCTCCTTTAGAATGGACTGCTTGGATCTCCTTGCAGTACTAGGGACTCTCAAGAGTCTTCTCTAGCACCACAGTTCAAAAGCATCAATTCTTCGGCGATCAGCTTTCTTCACAGTCCAACTCTCACATCCATACATGACTACCGGAAAAACCAATGCCTTGACTAGACGGACCTTGGTTGGCAAAGAAATGTCTCTGCTTTTTTATATACTATCTAGGTTGGTCATAACTTTCTTTCAAAGGAGTAAGCGTCTTTTAATTTCATGGCTGCAATCAGCATCCGCAGTGATTTTGGAGCCCCAAAAAATAAAGTCTGACACTGTTTCCACTGTTTTTCCATCTATTTCCCATGAAGTGATGGGACCAGATGCCATGATCTTTGTTTTCTGAATGTTGAGCTTCAAGCCAACCTTTTCACTCTCCTCTTTCACTTACATCAAGAGGCTTTTGAGTTCCTCTTCACTTTCTGCCATAAGGGTAGTGTCATCTGCATATCTGAGGTGATTGATATTTCTCCCGGCAATCTTGATTCCAGCTTGTGCTTCTTCCAGCCCAGCGTTCCTCATGATGTACTCTGCATAGAAGTTAAATAAGCAAGGTGACAATATACAGCCTTGACGTACATCTTTTCCTATTTGGAACCAGTCTGTTGTTCCATGTACAGTTCTGACTGTTGCATCCTGACCTGCATACAGGTTCCTCAAGAGGCAGGTCAGGTGGTCTGGTATTCCCATCTGTTTCAGAATGTTCCACAGTTGATTGTGATCCACACAGTCAAAGGCTTTAGCATAGTCAATGAAGCAGAAATAGATGTTTTTCTGGAACTCTCTTGTTTTCTCCAAGACCCAGTGGATGTTGGCAATTTGATCCCTAACATTTAACTTTTTTCTAATAATTCTTCAGGTTAATTTCATGTCCACACATGGATTATTAGACCTTTGATGGACAGAACCACAGTTTATGTTTTTTTTGAATCACCCATTAAATGCCAAACAGTGCTGATTACTTAGCGGCTCCCTTGAAACATCTCTGGACTGATCAGGCTGCATCTTCAGGAGTTTTATCCCTTGTTTCTCTTCAGCATAACCCTCTCTCCCCAGGGATGAATCATCAGTCATTGACAGTGATCATGGGAAAGATGTAAGTAGGTTATTTTCTCATATGGTGTGTATCTTCATTTTTTGTATATCCTAACAAAGGATATCTATATTACCTTGTAGTTTTACTACCAATAATCTGTGAATCTGGACAAGCTACCTACTTCCCAGGTATTTTGTGAAGGTTTAAAATGATTATGTACATAAATGAATGTTTTAGATTCTAGAGTAATGAAATATAGGTATATGACTACAATATTTAAAGAAATAGTCTACATTCTAGATTATTTATTTATAAATGATCCATATTTCTGAGTTCTTAAGAAATTTATCCTTGAGGCTATCATATTGATACAATTTGATTGAATCAATGTCTTTGCTTCAAAAGAAAAAAAAAATCAATGCCCATGTATACTTTAACTGCCCTGCTAGGGAAAATGGTCCAGCTTTGATCACAAACAGCATTACTAAATGGAACATTAGGAATTTCAGACCATAGCAGAGAATTTGGGATGTATTGAGTGGTAAAAGAGATTGAGCACTACTGCCCGCTGTCCTTATTGCTGCTGCTAAGTCACTTCAGTCGTGTCCGACTCTGTACAACCCCATAGATGGCAGCCCACTGGGGTCCCCCCGCCTCTGGGATTCTCCAGGCAAGAACACTGGAGTGGATTGCCATTTCCTTCTCCAATGCATGAAAATGAAAAGTGAAAGTGAAGTCGCTCAGTCGAGTCCGACTCTTCGCGACGCCTTGCAGCTCACCAGGCTCCTCTGCCCAAGGGATTTTCCAGGCAAGAGCACTGGAGTGGGTTGCCATTGTCTTCTCCTTCCTTATTGATAGAACAAGGTAATAAACCAGGAGTAATACAGTGACATGTCTTAAGCGAAACCAAAGATAAACTGATGACATTTTAAAAGTGTTCATCTTTACATTGGTTTAAATGTAAGCAGTAACTGAGTGATAAACTATATATGTGTCATGTACATTAATCTGTATAATAATTCTAAATTCATCCACTGCAGCACTTAAAAGGGAAGTTTTAACTGCATAGTAATAAAAATGATTACAACATATAATAAAGAACTTGAGGAAAGTGCTCATTAACCTCAGCCATAGAGTAGTGGAAAGCATCTGCTACTAGCTGTTTCTGAAACGTAAAGGCAGGGTTCAATCCTGGCAATCCTCAGCGGGCTGAGAATAAAGGCTCTACCCTTAACTGCTGCAAAGGAGCCTCCCTCAAGTTTGGATCAAGGTCATAATTCCTTGGGAAACAAACAGAACTGATTTTCTATGATATTTTAACATAGACGTGATGTTAAAAGAAGGTTCAGAAAGAGAGCTGGAAAGAAGAATGTATGGAGAAATATAGATTCACACTGGTTCCCCTGCCCCCTCTGTTGGGTGATGGTAGTGTGTAGGAGAGGTGGGCAGAAAACCCTTCCTTGAGATTTGGATGTGATTTTGAACGCAGGGTGCTGGTTTTCCTTCCTGCTTGAAGGTTACTGAGCACACAATACCAGATGTTTCCAGCGCTATCAGGGCCTGGGGACCTGGAGAGCTGGGAGATGACCACAAGGCATAGACACGGAGAAGGGAGCCAAGCCCACTCTGCTTTCCTGTGGGACTCCGTGATGCATGGTGAGAACTGTGAGTTTCCTATTAGTTTAGGTAGTCCATGACCACGTTTGGAAGCTCTGACCTAGGGATCAGTCTTGTAAGAGGTATACTGGTAGAATGAAGTGACAGTATCACAGAGAGTGGGAACAGCTCCCTGAGGGAATGTGGTTTCCTATCCATAAGACTGCCCATCTCAGGAAGCTGCGAGGAGAGCTCACTGACTCCTAAACTTCCTCTATGTAACCCTCGAGAGGCAGCTAAGGGTATCAGCTGGATAAAACAAGGGCCGAAGACCAATTGGATATAAGATTTAACAGCAGTAGGCATACATATTTGTATCAGTCTCATGTACTAGAACTTACTGCTGGAAAGAATCTCAGAAACATGGTGAGAAAAGGACTATCCTTCTTCTGATTTATCAGCACAAGTTATATCAGCAGCTTCTGTGCTTTATTGGTGCATATACTTGTGGTCCTTCTAAAATGTACAATTATTTATTTCCTATGGATTGGTATCCAGTCAGATTCCTTCAGTTCAGTTCAGTTCAGTTCAGTTCAGTTCATTCACTCAGTCGTGTCCGACTCTTTGTGACCCCATGAATCACAGCACGCCAGGCCTTCCTGTCCATCATCAACTCCCGGAGTTCACTCAGACTCACGTCCATCGAGTCGGTGATGCCATCCAGCCATCTCATTCTCTGTCATCCCCTTCTCCTCCCACCCCCAATCCCTCCCAGCATCAGAGTCTTTTCCAGTGAGTCAACAATTTGCATGAGGTGGCCAAAGTATTGGAGCTTCAGCTTCATCATCAGTCATTCCAATGAACACCCAGGGCTGATCTCCTTTAGAATGGACTGGTTGGATCTCCTTGCAGTCCAAGGGACTCTCAAGAGTCTTCTCCAACACCACAGTTCAAAAGCATCAATTCTTCGGCAATCAGCTTTCTTTACAGTCCAACTCTCACATTCATACATGACCACTGGCTTACCATCTCCTATTTATAAAATTATATTTTCAAATATAAAAAGAAAAAAGGTTGTATGTATGTCTAAAATATTTTATCTTGTTGGTTTGAGCTTAGTGTTCAATTTATTGATGCAATAAATTGAATACTGATCCTATTTTCCAAAGTATTGGCTACTGGGGCTAAATTATGGCAAACTGTTATTATATTTAAGTTTAATTTTCCCATGTTTGCACTGAACTCTGTAGAATATGATTTAGTCTACCACCTTCACTGTATATACCTAGAAATACAACTCTGTTGCCAAACTTAACAAGCACAGCACAGAAAGGAGAAAATATAGATGTGGTTTTAAGTGCTAGATAATAAATAAAATCCTAGCAAATCAAATGAATTAAAAGAATATTCTGGGTAGAAGAACAGTTTGATGCTGGGAAATCTATGAATTATTATAGAAAAGTGAAAGTGAAGTTGCTCAGTCATGTCTGACTGTTTGTGACCCCACGGACTATAGCCTACCAGGTTCCTCTGTCCATGGGATTTCCCAGGCAAGAATATTGGGTTGAGTTGCCATCTTCTCCAGGGGATATTCCCAACCCAGGGATCGAACCCAGGTTTCCCTCATTGCAGGCAGACTCTTTACCATCTGAGACACCAGGGAATCCCTTGAATTATTATGACACTGTAAAAAGATAGATTCAGTGCGGACTGTAGAAAGGGGAGAATAATTAAGCTGAGTGAGAGAGGGGCATGCAGCCACTAGACTCACTCAGTAGTGAAGTGAGTGATGTTAACACTAGCCCAGGGCAGCACAGATGTGTGAGCATCAGTAAAATAAATAACAGATTTGTATAAGTCATGGGTCTGCAGAGGTATTTTAAGATGAAACAGATCAAGGAATGTTAAAGTAACAAGTAGGAAGGGTGTAAGTCTAAAATGTAAGAATCTTACAAATGGTCATAAAGATGAATATAAGAATCTTGAAAGGATGTTAAAACAAAATTATTTTTAAGTGAAATATTAGGAAAGAAATTTGTATAACCATGAGATATGGCCAAATTATATAATGCAAAATATAAAAATATTACTTTGAAGAATTTGTGATATAAAAATTTCAAAATTCAAAACACTATAAGATGAAGTAAAAAATAGAATATTAAAATTAATGTATCTATGACTTCAGAATATCTCAAGATATTAACAAAAGTTTATATCTGAGATGCAAGACTATGTTATTTCTCTTATTCTCCATTTTTTTTCAAAATAAGCATGCATTTTTTTAAATTAAAGGACTCCTGTTATAGGGCACTTACATAATTATTTCCTCTGATCATTCTAATAATTGCTTCATTGTTAACCTTTGTGCCATAGGAGGCACATTGAATGGCTTGCCTATACTCTTACAGGTATCATTAGAGACCTAGAATTCAAATTTAAGTTTCTTTTGGTTTTCTTCACTGTAACACATACACATGTATTCTTTTCTAACCATTTTGAAAAGGAAAGACACCCATCATTTCAACTGTTCATGAAAATTTCTAAGCAATTCAAGTGTTATTGACTAATAGATGATTTAGTAATCAAAATGAAAATATATATGTTAGAATTTCATATCCTTTCCATGTCAAGTTTTTGCTCAGAATAATAATTTAACATTTGTATGACAGCAGAATAACATAACAATAATTTAAAAAGCAGATTATATTATCTAAAGATGGAAAAATAAGCTTCAGAGCAATAATTAAATCAGTAATTACATAGCAAATAATGTTTTCCTGTAAGGCATTATGCTGAGGCTTAAAAAATGTACAAGACATAACTCTCTTCCTTTACAGGTTTTATAATCTCACTTAGAAAATATATGTGAAAAATCAAAATAACAATAAAGGGTTAAACTAAAAATTAAGAATATAAAACAAAGGATAAAATCAGAATGTTTTAAGTGTTTGCTAAATAGTGGGCACTGAGAGGAACTTGCTACATATCATCTCATTAATTCCTGAAGCAACAGGATGTACGATGTCTGGTGAGGCAGAACCTAATAGTAGGAAATCCAGAAAGAATTTCTTTTGTAAAAAGTCATTTTATTTGTCCTCAGTAACCTAATAGGTACCTGTTTTCCTGGGGAAAGATAATAATAGTACTTTTTATGACCTGTTAAATTATGGCTCACCTCCCCCAAGAGCAGGTCACTGAATAAATTTTCCAAGAGGTTGAGTGAAAGTTGTTCAGTCATGTCTGACTCTTTGCGATCCCATGAATTCCCCAAGGAATTCTCCAGGCCAGAATACTTTTGGCCTGAGTAGCCTTTCCCTTCAGAGTAGCTTTTCCCTTCCTCAGGGGATCTTCCCAACCCAGGGATCGAACCCAGGTATCCAGCATTGCAGGTGGATTCTTTACCAGCTGAGCCACAAAGGAAGCCTTCCAAGAGGTTATTTAGGGTTAAAGAAGGTCCTTTTGTGATTTATATTATTTAAACTTTAAAGGATATCTGTTTCTCATTGAGGTTGTAGACAGGAGACAACAAAATCATTCTCTGGCAAGGGAGCACAGGACACTGACCCAAGCTCAGAACCATGATTTAGAAATTTCTTTCTTTTTTTTTTTTTACAGAAAAATGTTTTATTTTTTAAATGCCAATAAGTACAACATGTGTACAGTATGATAACAAAAGCTCCCCTCAAATATCCCAATCCCTTCCCCAAATATACACACCATGCCTCCCTCCTTGCTGATAACAGCAGTTAGCAAATGTGGAGCGTATTTTACAGACTTTTATCTATGCATCTACAAACATACACACACATACACAACTGTAATGGAGGATAGTGTTTTTGAATAAGATTATACAATGGCAAGCCACTCCAGTACTCTTTTTTTTTTTTTTGAACAGAGGAAAATTTATGCGTCGAACCTGGACTGGTCACTTATGATAATATACATGCTACAATTCCATTCTCCCCAATCATTCCACCTTCACCCTCTCCCACAGAGTCCCAAAGACTGTTCTAAATGCCTATGTCTCTTTTGCAGTCTCTTATACAGGGTTCAGGTTACCATTTTTCTAAATTCCATAGGAAAGGCTGAGGCTGGCACCCTTTTGGTCCTGGACATGGACAGAATGTTCAGGATGTTATGAGGATGGACATTGCAGGAAGGATAGCTGAGCTTCTAGACAACAGGTAGAATTATTAAGCCCACATTTTGAAGGGATCAGTTCAGACAGGATTTTTTTTTTTTTCCCTATAGAAGTGCAAAATCACTAAGTGGAATGTGCTGGGGAACCAGTTTTCCATAGCAGCTCTGTGTGTGCTGATGGAAAGCAACGGATGGATTCCCAAGTTTTCTCTCTGCTTGGGATTTGGTTGCAGGGCAGACAGCATTAGATGGAGTTATCCTCTGGAATATTCGGCAGTGGGTGTGAGGGTAGAGAGGACCTCAAGAGAGAGTCATTGGACTTTCTGCTAAAATGGGCATGCCAAATTTCAAGTTATGGGAAAAATAAAAGACATATGTCTGCAGTGACTGTATTTGAGTCAGCTGTTTATATTTATCATGAAAGGAAGGCTCAAAAATGATTAGTTTGCCTAAGGAGTCACAGCTAGTAATTTGCAAAGCTAGAATTCAAACCATTTCTGTTTGACACTAATCCTCTATCCTCTACAAAAGAGTTGTCACAAGACATTATATGCTGTCTAGATAAAATTATACATCTAACAGAATTTAGTAAATGATTATTCACTAGTAATTAGTAAAATGTTTCTTAAACTATAGATGAATGCCATTGGGCAATTCTGGGAGAAAATAAAGCTTATTTTTGCTTTACAAAAAGTTCTCAGTCATTTTGTTTTATTCTTCATTAAATCTCAGGCACTAAATGCCCTGTGCCTCCCTGGATTTTCTTTTATTGAATATTGTTTTGATGAAATGGAGTAAAAAGTCATGTGATTTTCTTACATTCAGTTCAGTTCAGTTCATTTCAGTCGCTCGGTCGTGTCCAACTCTTTGCGACCCCATGAATCACAGCACGCCAGGCCTCTCTGTTCATCACCAACTCCCGGAGTTCACTCAAACTCATGTCCATCGAGTCGGTGATGCCATCCAGCCATCTCATTCTCTGTTGTCCCCGTCTCCTCCCACCCCCAATCCTTCCTAGCATCAGACTCTTTTCCAGTGAGTCAACTCTTTGCGCGAGGTGGCCAAAGTATTGCAGTTTCAGCTTTAGCATCAGTCCTTCCAATGAACACCTAGGATTGATCTCCTTTAGAATGGACTGATTAGGCATGCTCAAAAATAAAGCCATAAAGCCATGACTTTTAATATCCATTCAATAATTAATTATGATATAATTTATTAAACATCTAAAATAATTCAGTAACAAGGTGGAGAGTCTGCCAAAGTTCACTATAATAAATAGTCTTTAAAGGCACTGAAAAATACACTGGGGCTACAGTGCTTTTCCCATTGTTCCCAAAAGTGCCAAGTATAAGAGTGAGCACACATTTGGTGCTAAACAAATTATTTTTGATTGATGATAGCTGCCAAGTCCTGAGTAAACTGGAGCATTTAGAAGAGTGCATGGAATTGTTGAAAATCATATAAAAGATATAGAGACATCAAGGTTTATAACTGACAGGCAAATGAGAAGAGTTACCTTGTAAATAAGACAGGTGTGACTTAACACTTAAAATTTCTAATTTATGAATGCATGCTAAGTCACTTCAGTCATGTCCAACTCTTTGAGACCCTTTGGACTGTAGACCACCAAGTTCCTTGTCCATGTAGTTTCTTCAGGAAGGAACACTAGAGTGGGTTTCCATTTCCTCCTCCAGGGGATCTTCCCAACCCAGGAACTGAACCCACTTATCTTACATCTCCTCCATTGTCAGCTGGGTTCTTTATCACTAGCACCACCCGCGAAGCCCATGAAAGACTGATATAAATAGATAACTTGACAGGGACAGATTTTTTTTTAATATCCCCAATGCCTAGAATAGAATCTGCTTTACAGTGAGCATCACAGGGAGCTGATAATGAATATTTGTTGAATAAATTGATATTATTTTGTTATGCATTTTTATGCTCATATTTGTAAGATATTAGAAATATCTGACAATATTTAAAGGTTGAGTGAAGATATACAAATAAGACTTTCACCATAGCACCCATAAATGGAAGACAGAGGTGAGTCACATGAAGTAGGGGCTGATCTGATAGATCTCATAGCCCTGTAACTCTGGCCTCCATTTTAGCTATTCAGAAGTGGCCCACTAGTCTAATTACTTAGTGGTGCTGCTCTTGTTTCACTGGCTGCTTCCAGTTCTTCCTTTAAAGCTGATATTCTGCAGTTTCATTTTTATGTTTTACTTGTAAACTTTCCTATACTTTATCCTCTCTCAGATTCCTTAGGCTTCCAAGATCTGAAGAATAAGTATTTTTCAACAATTCTGGAAAGTTCTCTGCTGTTACTTCTTTAACTATTTCTTCCTCTTCCTTAATTCTATTTTATGATTTTAGAACACTAATTACATGTTTTATATTTTTTCATTCTGTTCATCATTTGTTGCATAGTCAATAGTCTCTCTGGTAATTTGAACTTTTTTTAAAATGATATTTCTCTCTTTAATAATTATTTCTTTGGATCACAAATTTTGCTGGGTGAATTCTGTTAAACTGCTCTTTCAGTTTATAATTTTCTATTACAATATGTTTCATTTCTATTCTTTTTCAAAACTGCTTTTAATTTTTACAGTGTCTGGTTCCTTGCTCATATTTTCAGACTTTTTTTTTTTCTTTAAATATATTTTTGGCAGTTAGAATAATGCCCCTTCTTCCCCTCCCAGGATACCTATGATCTAAACTTCAGAACTTGAAGATATATTTCCTTATATGCAAAAGGGGATTACTTGGATATTCCCAATCCAAATACATGACTTCTTAAAAACAGAATAGGAAAGCAGAAGAATGGGTCAAGAGATGCAATGTGAAAAGGACTTAGCCCTCTGTTGCTGGCTGTAGAAAGGTAAGGAAAAGGCCATAAATCAAGAAAGGCAGCAGCCTCTGGAACCTGGGAACAACTTTCAGTTTATAGTCAGTGTGAAAATGGGGACCCTAGTCCTATAACCACAAGGAATTTAACTCAGTAATTTGAATGGGCAGAAAATTGATCTGTCTTAGAGCCACCAGGAAGGAACATATCTGCCACCCTTAATTTTAGTCCAATGAGAACTGTTTTGATTTGTTCCACAGAACAATAAAATGATTAATTTATATTCTAAGCCATTAAGTTTATAATAATTTGTTAGCAACAACAGCAAATTAATATATATTTTATTATCAGAATTGAGGTGTGGTACATATCTAAATATCTGTAATAAATATCTAAATATGTGGAATTGATTTTGGTATCAAATTTTGGGTATAGGATGGGAGAATTTTAAGAAGCACAGAAGAAAAAGCCTAGATTTCTTTGAGTAGATTATTAGCAAAAATATGGAAATTAAAGACTGTCTATAAGGGCTCAGAAAGAAATAAAAACATTACTGAGAAATCCTAAATTGCCTCATAGAAAATATAAATGGTATGAACAACTATTAACAGGAATATGAATTTTAAGGAAGCTGCTATTGAGGGCTCAGAAATAAATGAGAATCTTATTGGAAACCAGAGAAAAAGGGATTTTTGTTATATTGAAAGAGGAGAGTGAAATTTGACTTAAAGCTCAACATTCAGAAAACTAAGATCATGGCATCTGGTCCCATCACTTCATGGGGAAACAGTGGAAACAGTGGCTGACTTTATTTTTCTGGGTTCCAAAATCACTGCAGGTGGTGACTGCAGCCATGACTAAAAGACGCTTACTCCTTGGAAGGATAAGTTATGACCAGTGTAGACAGCATATTAAAAAGCAGAGACGTTACTTTGCCAACCAAGGTCCATCTAGTCAAGGCTATGATTTTTTCAGTGGTCATGTATGGATGTGAGAGTTGGACTATAAAGAAAGCTGAGTGCAGAAGAATTGATGCATTTCAACTGTGGTGCTGAAGACTCTTGAGAGTCCCTTGGACTACAAGGAGATCCAACCAGTCCATCCTAAAGGAGGTCAGTCCTGGGTGTTCATTAGAACAACTGATGTTGAAGCTGAAACTCCAATACTTTGGCCACCTGATGCGAAGAGCTGACTCATTGGAAAAGACCCTGATGCTGGGAAAGATTGAGGGCAGGAGGAGAAGGGGACAACAAAGGATAAGATGGATGGATGGCATCACCGTCTCAATGGACATGGGTTTGGGTGAACTCTGGGAGTTGGTGTGGACAGGGAGGCCTGGAGTTCTGCGGTTCATGGGTTTGCAAAGAATTGGACACAACTGAGCAACTGAACTGAACTGAAGCAGGATTGTGACATGCAGTTATGTAGAAAGCAGAGCTAGCTTATAAGTAATGAACTTGGATATTTAGGTGAGTAGTTTTACAAGTAAAGTGTTGAATGTGCAGATTGATTTCTTCAGTCTGTAAGTGCAAGAGGAAAGAGATAAACTGATAGAGGAACTGTTAAACGAAAAGAAACCAGGACTTGATGATTTTGGAACTTCTCATTCTATCACAAAATGCTAAAATTAAGATATTTGTATAAATTTAATTTAAAATAAAGAGATTATCTTTCTGAGCTATATCAGAAAGATCAAAAGGCCAAAGTAATCAGTAGCAAAAAATGACAAAAAATTAAGGAACTTATCATAAATCCCATCAGTCATCTCAGCAGAAGTCAAAATTAGAAGAGATTTTCTTGGAAAGATATGTACATGAGCCTCTTGTCTAATGTACTGAATTCTTCGATATATGGAAAATCCACCAAGTTCTTGTGAATCTTATACAAGCAGAGACACTGATAACTTGGACTGAAGGGGTCAGAGAGATAGGATGTAAGAAGGTCTCAACCTATCATTGCTGGCTTTGAAAATAAAAACGGGTCCAAAATTAAGGCATGTGGCAGCATCTGGAAACTGGGAGAAACCTTTAACCAATAGCCAACAAGACAAGGAGCTTAGTCCTATGACCACAAAGAACTGACTTGTGTCAAAAACCCAAATGAATAAGAAACTAATTTGATTCTCTCTTGGAACTTCCATGGACAGAGAAGACTGGCAGACTAGTCCATGGGTTCCAAAGAGTTGGACATGACTGAGTGACTAACACTTTTAGAGCTTCCAGAATTAATTGAATCCTTCCTATACTTTGCATGAAACGTTCCCTTGATATCTCTAATTTTCTTGAAGAGATCTCTTGTTTTTCCTATTCTGTTGTTTTCCTCTATTTCTTTGCATTGATCGCTGAGGAAGGCTTTCTTATCTCTCCTTGCTATTCTTTGGAACTCTGCATTCAGATGCTTATATCTTTCCTTTTCTCCTTTGCTTTTCGCTTCTCTTCTTTTCACAGCTATTTGTAAGGTCTCCTCAGACAGTCATTTTGCTTTGTCCCTGTCTCCTGTACAATGTCACGAACCTCCGTCCATATTTCATCAAGCACTCTATCTATCAGATCTAGTCCCTTAAATCTGTTTCTCACTTCCACTGTATAATCATAAGGGATTTGATTTAGGTCATATCTGAATGGTCTAGTGGTTTTCCCTACTTTCTTCAATTTCAGTCTGAATTTGGCAATAAGGAGTTCATGATCGGAGCCACAGTCAGCTCCTGGTCTTGTTTTTGCTATCTGTATAGAGCTTCTCCATCTTTGGCTGCAAAGAACATAATCAATCTGATTTCGGTGTTGACCATCTGGTGATGTCCATGTGTAGAGTCTTCTCTTGTGTTGTTGGAAGAGGATGTTTGCTATGACCACTGCGTTCTCTTGGCAAAACTCTATTAGCCTTTGCATGCAAAGATAGACTCGATAAAGGACAGAAATGGTATGGACCTAAAAGAAGTAGAAGATATTAAGAAGAGGTGGCAAGAATACACAAAAGAACTGTACAAAAAAGATCTTCACGACCAAGATAATCACGATGGCATGGTCACTCACCTGGAGCCAGACATCTTAGAATGTGAAATCAAGTGGGCCTTAGAGAGCATCACTACGAACAAAGCTAGTGGAGGTGATGGAATTCCAGTTGAGCTATTTCAAATCCTGAAAGATGATGCTGTGAAAGTGCTACATTCAATATGCCAGCAAATTTGGAAAACTCAGCAGGGGCCACAGGACTGGAAAAGGTCATCTTCATTCCAATCCCAGAGAAAGGCAATGCCAAAGAATGCTCAAACTACTGCACAATTGCACTCATCTCACACGCTAGTAAAGTCATGCTCAAAATTCTCCAAGCCAGGCTTCAGCAATATGTGAACCGTGAACTCCCAGATAGTCAAACAAGTTTTAGAAAAGGCAGAGGCACCAGAGATCAAATTGCCAACATCTGCTGGATCATGGAGAAAGCAAGAGAGTTTCAGAAAAACATCTATTTCTGCTTCATTGACTATGCCAAAGCTTTTGACTGTGTCGATCACAATAAACTGTGGAACATTCTGAAAGAGATGGGAATCCCAGACCACCTGACCTGCCTCTTGAGAAACCTGTATGCAGGTCAGGAAGCAACAGTCAGAACTGTACATGGAACAGACTGGTTCCAAATAGGAAAAGATGTACGTCAAGGCTGTATATTGTCACCTTGCTTATTTAACTTCTATGCAGAGTACATCATGAGGAACGCTGGGCTGGAAGAAGCACAAGCTGGAGTCAAGATTGCCAGGAGAAATATCAATAACTTCAGATATGCAGATGACACTACCCTTATGGCAGAAAGTGAAGAGGAACTCAAAAGCCTCTTGATGAAAGTGAAAGAGGAGAGTGAAAAGGTTGGCTTGAAGCTCAACATTCAGAAAACAAAGATCATGGCATCTGATCCCATCACTTCATGGGAAATAGATGGAAAAACAGTAGAAGCAGTGTCAGACTTTATTTTTTTGGGCTCCAAAATCACTGCGGATGCTGATTGCAGCCAGGAAATTGAAAGACGCTTACTCCTTGGAAGGAAAGTTATGACCAACCTAGATAGCATATTAAAAAGCAGAGACATTACTTTGCCAACCAAGGTCTGTCTAGTCAAGGGTATGATTTTTCCTTTGGTCATGTATGGATGTGAGAGTTGGACTGTGAAGAAAGCTGATCACTGAAGAATTGATGCTTTTGAACTGTGGTGCTGGAGAAGACTCTTGAGAGTCCCTTGGACTGCAAGGAGATCCAACCAGTCCATTCTAGAGGAGATCAGTCCTGGATGTTCATTGGAAGGACTGATGCTAAAGCTGAAACTCCAATACTTTGGCCACTTCATGCGACGAGTTGACTCACTGGAAAAGACTCTGATGCTGGGAAGGATTGGGGGCGGGAGGAGAAAGGGACGGCAGAGAATGAGATGGCTGGATGGCATCACCGACTCGATGAACATGAGTTTGAGTGAACTCCGGGAGTTGGTGATGGACAGGGAGGCCTGGCGTGCTGTGATTCATGGGGTCCCAAAGAATCGGACTCGACTGATCGACTGAACTGAACTGAACTCAACTTCATATACTTTGATTTTCAATGGAGACACTTGTGCAATATGTTGTTTTATGACACTGTGTGGTAATTTGTTATAGAAAATAAAAATAGAAGATTGATTTCACATTTATTTTTAGAATATTAAATATACTTCTTTTCTAATGTTTTGAATATTAAATATACTTTCTAAATAATTATTCCAATACATCTTTGCAAGACTATATCTTTTGTTATCATTTTCTTTAACCTTCTCTCACCTCTAATTTATTCTTTATCCTTGGTAATTTTTAAATTGGTAACTAATTATTTTAGAAATTTGTCTAAACATTGAATTTGGATTCACACTTCAAATAGTTTATTTGCTTGTACTCACAATGTGAATCTGGAACCACTCTAAATTGTTGGCTAAAATTTACTGGATCACAAAGGTAAATTCTGTTCAGCAAATCTTAGAGAAAGCCATCTATTATTTCTGAGTTCTAAGGGCAAGTTTGTGTTCTTCCACCCAGTGCAAAGTCTAGATAGGCTTGTTTCTTTGATACAGTTTCTTGGTGGTAGTTTTATTTTGAATAGACTCACTCTTAGTGTGATGTCCTTATACGCACCCTGGTTCTCTGAGAGAAACACTTCAGATTCCACTAGGGCTAGCACTATGCTTCGGAGAAGGCAATGACACCCCACTCCAGTACTCTTGCCTGGAAAATCCCATGGACAGAGGAGCCTGGTAGGCTGCAGTCCATCGGGTCACTAAGAGTCAGACACAACTGAGTGACTTCACTTTCACGCACTGGAGAAGGAAATGGCAACCCACTCCAGTGTTCTTGCCTGAAGAATCCCAGGGACGGGGGAGCCTGGTAGGAGACTGTCTATTGGGTCGCACAGAGTCAGACATGACTGAAGTGACTCAGCAGCAGCAGCAGTAGCACTATGCTTCATCTTCTGTCCCAGTTTTGCCTTTGCTTACCTCTTGGGTTGCTGTTTTTCTTTTTTTGGTCCCCTTTCAAATCTTTTCTTTCTTAACTTTTAAGAAAAGCATTTTAAAAGAAGTATTTGGTAGTCATATTTTTAGACTTTTTCATTTAACAGCTGCCAGAAAAGGAATGCTCCAAAAATTATTTTTAAGCATAGTAAAATTTATTTATAAAAAATTGAAGTAATGTATTTCATTGCCTGTATAAGAGTTTTACTACCTTAAGCAAAACTATTAGCAAAATGATAATTTTTCCATTAACTTCTTGATGCATTTAACAAGTACACTTCCTGATGGTACTAATGTCAAGAAAAATAAGTAACAGACCACAGGCAATATGTTTCACATTTTAAATCCCTACTTTCTAAATATATGTTGCTGGCACTATATAAAGACTCTGCTTCAGACTCCAAATGAAGAAAAAAAGAAGTGTTTGAGAATCAAATTCTAAGAAATTCAATTAGTCCTTATACTGCTTTTATGGCAGCCCACTCCAGTGTTCTTGCCTGGAGAATCCCAGGGACAGGGGAGTCCGGGGGGCTGCCGTCTATGGGGTCACACAGTCGGACACGACTGAAGCAACTTAGCAGCAGCAGCAACTACTTTTATATTTTAAATAAACATAAAGCTCATTCTGTATTTAGAAAGTATATTTACTTCTTGGTTTGTAAACCAAAGATCTACATTTCCTTGATAATATTAATGAGCAATTCTGTTCCACTCAATCACAAGTAATCCAAACCTTTGTCTTTCCATAACAAAGGATTACTTTATCTCCCAAAGTGTAGGACACGACTGAGTGACTGAACTGAACTGAACATTATGCTGTAATAATTTGTTTATATATATGTATATACACCAAACCATGAGCATCTTAAAAAGATGCTTTAACCTCTGAGCCACCAGGGAAGCCCATCTTGAAAAGAGAAACCATAAATACTAAAAGTATTGTAGTAGTCCCAGAATTTAGGACTAGACATAGGTACTAAATAAATATTTGATGAATTTAATCTATGAGTGAGTATGTTTAGTAGGATGTAAGAAGTTTATAATTCTGTATCATATTATTTTAACCTATATTTTAAACTAATACTAGGAAAATTTGTTTTAGTATTATTAGAAATATTATAGAATTGTAATAATATTTCTAATAATACTAAAAGAAATTTTTCTAGTATTAGCCAGCATTAGTGAGAGACATAACTTTAAATGAAGCAATTTACACTCCCAGTAGTTTCCTGTCTTTTTCTTTTCTAATTTATCGTCTAATTCACATATTTTTTGCACAAAGAATGAATGAGCATTTAGATTCTTAAATAAAAGTAAGTTTAAATTGTATTTGCCTAAAGCATTGTTAACAGGATAATGACAATGCCCAAAGAAAGAAAATGCTTAGTAAGGGAAGCAGTATTGCCAACATTTAAAATAAATGTTTTCCAGAGCTGACTTTGAAGTAATTTACATTACTTCTTTTTAAAAAAGAAAACTACACTGCCAAACAGAAATAAACAAATCTCAAACAAATAAAACCTTTTAGAAGTTAGAGTTATACATCGAAGGCAAGACATACAAGTTGCATCTTCTCACATATATTTTTCAAGCTTACATAGTTATATTTTGCTTTTAAAATGTTCGACTGAAAATAGTGTTTAGGCATGAGCCCCATGTGCTTCTATTTTTATACCAATCCTTCCATAAAAATCACCTCCTCTAAAATAATAAATGCATTTAATGGAATTGGGATCCAATCTTCTTCACTTTTCTTCATTAACTTCTTGTCTTTGACTTGTACAAACTGTGAATGTGGGTCCCCTTTGATATTTCAGATGCAGAATAGAGAAACCAAACTTACTCTGTTCTCTAAGAAAACAGTTTATATCTCTTTTCTATAATTTTTGAAAGTTTTCCTTTTTTGGCCATGGGAATAAACTTAAAACCCTCGCTGGTCTCCTTGTCCTTTATTCCTTTAATCTAATCTATCATAAAGAACTATCATATTTGTTTGCTTCCACATCTTCAGATCTCTATCAGAATTAGCACATCATTTCATGGCTTGACAGGAATAGATAATTTTCCAAAATCCCTTCTGATTCAGTATTTTATTTTATTTTTTTAACTGATCACCCTGACTAGAATGTGGATTCTTGTACTAAACTCCAGCAGTAATAATCCCATTTAATAGTTTGTAAGTCAAGTATTCTGGAGGTGAAACTGGGACAATCATTTAACATTATCCATCAAAGTATGTTCATAATCTTGGTTCTCTGGCTATATACATTTTATTACATTTTCCTCAAATGTTCTTCATTCCAACATGTTGCTCTAGGACAATGCATATTTACAGGATCTTTCAGGCCTTTTTAGTGGTCTTCATACCACAGCACATCCCCTTCTCATTGTCTACTCAGTAGAAAATTCTCAAGATTGGTTTAACTTTTCCAGGTAACTTGATAGGAAACCAAAACTTGAGTGTTAGTTAGGCCTCAGCTTGTAAGTATGCAATTTACTAGCTATGTAACCATCAGCCTCAGATTTCTCAATGTCAAATGAGATTAACTATAGTATTAAGAGTGAAGAAGAATAAATGAAGAGAAAGAGCAGAAGCATAAAGAATGAAGAAATGCATAAAACAGAAGAGACAGAGCCAAAGCAAAAATGCCCATTTGTGGATGTGAGTGGTGATGGAAGTAAATCTGATGCTGTAAAGAACAATATCTCAAAGGAACCTGGGATGTTTGGTCCATGAATCAAGGTAAATTGGAAGTGGTCAAATAAGATAAGGCAAGAGTGAACATCGGCATTTTAGGAATCAGAAAACTAAAATGGAACAGAATGGGTGAATTTAATCCAGATGACCATTATATCTACTACTGTGGGCAAGAATCCCTTAGAAGAAATGGAGTAGCCCTCGTAGTCAACAAAAGGGTCCAAAATGCGGTACTTGGGTGAAACCTCACAAAAGACAGAATGTTCTCTGTTCCTTTTCAAGGAAAACCATTCAGTATCACAGTAATCCAAGCCTATGCCTCAACCACTAATGCCAAAGAGGATGAAGTTGAACAGTTCTATGAAGACCTACTAGACCTTCTAGATCTAACACCAAAAAAAGATATATTTTTCATCATAAAGGACTGGAAAGCAAAAGTAGGAAGTCAAAAGATACTTGGAGTAACAGGCAAGTTTGACCTTGGAGTACAAATGAGGCAGGGCAAAGGCTAACAGAATTTTGCCAAGAGAATGCACTGGTCATAGCATACACTTTCTTCCAACAACACGATAGATGACTTTAAACACAGACATCACTAGATGGTCAATGCCGAAATCAGATTGATTATATTCTTTGCATTTGAGGATGGAAAAGTTCTATACAGTCAGCAAAAACAAGACTGGAAGCTGATTGTGACTCAGATCATGAACTCCTTATTGCCAAATTCAGACGTAAGTTGGAGAAAACATGGAAAATCACTAGACCACTCAAGTATGACATAAAACAAACACCTTACAATTATACAGTGGAAGTGAGAAATAGATTCAAGGGATTTGATCTGATAGACAGAGTGCCTGAATATCTATGGATGGAGGTACATGACATTGTACAGAAAAGAACAAGACTATCCCCAAGAAAAAGAAATGCAAAAATGCAAAATGGTGGTCTGAGGAGACCTTACAAATAGCTGAGAAAAGAAGAGAAGCAAAAGGCAAAGAGAGAAGGAAAGAAACACCCATCTGAATGCAGAATGCCAAAGAATAGTAAGGAGAGATAACAAAGCCTTCCTAAGTAATCAATGCAAAGAAATAGAGGAGGGCAATGGAATGGGAAAGACTAGAGACCTTTTCAAGAAAATTAGAGATACCAAGGGAACATTTCATGCAAAGATGAGCACAATAAAGGACAGAAAAGGTATGGACCTAACAGAAGCAGAGGAGATTAAGGAGAGGTAGCAAGAATACACAGAAGAACTTTTTAAAATGGATCTTAATGACCCAGATAACCATGATGGTGTGATCACTCACCTAGAGGCAGACATTCTGGAATGCGAAGTCAAGGGGGCCTTAGGAAGCATCACTACAAACAAAGATAGTAGAGGTGATGGAGTTCCAGTTGAAATATATCAAGTTCTAAAAGCTGATGTTGTTAATGTTCTGCATTCAATATGCCAGAAAATTTGGAAAACTCAGCAGTGGCCACAGGATTGAAAGAGGTCAGTTTTCATTCCAATCCCAAAGAAAGGCAATGCCAAATAATGTTCAAACTACCACACAATTATACTCATTTCACATGCTAGCTAAGTAATGTTAAAAATTCTCCAAGATAGACCTCAACAGTACATGAACCAAGAACTTCCAGATGTTCAAGCCGGATTTATAAAAGGCAGAGGAACCAGAAATCAAATTGTCAACATCTGCTGGATCATAGAAAAAGCAAGAGAGTTCCAGAAAAGCATCTACTTCTGCTTTATTGACTATGCCAAAGACTTTGACTGTGTGGATCACAACGAGCTGTGGAAAATTCTTCAAGAGAGGGAATACCAGACCACCTTACCTGCCTCCTGAGAAATTTGTATGAATGTAAAGAAGCAACAGTTAGATCTGGACATGAGACAACAGACTGGTTCCAAATTGGGAAAGGAGTACATCAAGGCTGTATATTGTCACCTTGCTTATTTAACTTCTATGCAGAGGATATCATGCAAAATGCCAGGCTGGATAAAGCACAAGCTTGAATCAAGATTGCTGGGGGAAATACAAATAACCTCAGATATGCAGATGACACCACCCTCATGGCAGAAAATGAAGAGGAACTAAAGAGTCTCTTGATGAAGGTGAAAGAAGAGAGTGGAAAAGCTGGCTTAAAATTCAACATTCTTAAAACAAAGATCAAGGTATCCAGTTCCATCCCTTCATGGCAAATAGATGGGGAAACAGTGGAAACAGTGATAGACTTTATTTTCTTGGGCTCCAAAATCACTGCATATGGTGACCACAACCATGAAATTAAAAGATGCTTGCTGCTTGGAAGAGAAGCTACGATCAACCTAGACAGCATATTCTTTACTAACAACATCCGTCTAGTCAAAGCTATGGTTTTTCCAGTAGTCATGTATGGATGTGAGAGTTGGACCATAAAGAAAGCTGAGTGCTGAAGAATTGATGCTTTTGAACTGTGATGTTAGAGAAGACTCTTGAGAATCTCTTGGACTGCAAGGAGATCAAACCAGTCAATTCGAAGGGAAATCAGTGTTGAATATTCATTGGAAGGAATGATGCTGAAGCTGAAGCTCCAATACTTTGACCACCAGTTGCAAAGAACTGACCCATTGGAAAAGATCCCCAAAGCTGGGAAAGATTGAAGGTAGGAGGAGAAGGGGACTTCAGAGGACGAGATGGTCCAAAGTTTGAGCAAGCTCTGGGAGTTGGTGATGGACATGGAAGCCTGGTGTGCTGTAGTCCACGAGGTCACAAAGAGTCAGACACAACTCAGCAGCTATCAGAACTAATTGTAATAGGAATTATAATTTTGCTTTGTAAAACTGTGAGGATTGTAAAAGCTAAAGCAGATAAAGTGCTTAGTAGAGTGCCTCCGATATAACATTAACTAAATAGTATTATTATTGATGGTAGTGTTACTAATATTATTGCTTTTATTATTAATTCCAAGACATTTCCCCAATTATCCAGCCCATTTTTGATAACTCATTTCAACCTCTATTAACTCAGCAATATTGAGCACTATACTATGCAGTATTAATTATCCTTTATTTGTTTTATGTATTTGCACAGTGATTTACTTTTATGAGTATTTTCCAAGAGGGTACTGACAGGACACTTAATATTAATAAGTAGTCATTAAAGAATTTATCATCTGTTTTGATATTTTTGAACTTGAGAATTCTATAAAAGAAAAAAACAGAACCAACATCATTGAGTGTTTATCGTGAATTGGAAAAATTTTCAAAGCGCAGTTACTATAAATACATCTGAATATTCTATTACACACAATTTTGTCATATAATTTCATTCTTTAATACTAAAATAGACATATATATCCCCCAAGTAAACAGCTTACCTTAAAATTGTTTCAATTTTTGCTTCAGAAATAATCCAAAGCCGATATCTACAAATCAATAGTATGAAACTACAGTCAGTTAGCCTGAAGATAAAGATGTTTTTACTTTTAGCGATGATTTTTATATTTTCTATAAAGAACAGTAGCGTTTTCATCCTTCAGAAGTTTTTGTTTATTGCTTTGACCACTAGTGTTTTAGAATACTTGTAAAGTATATTCTGAAAATACATAAATGCTTTTAAGCTAAAGGAATTTATTTTACTTTTCTTACTTATTTTACTGTTCATAAAGCATATTGATGGGTTATAGCCCAAGCATGATATTATTCAGCATTATTGAAGTTTATTAAAAGTAACATTTTAAATAAAATTATAATAACATTACTGCTGAATGTGTCCCATTTCACAATACTGAACCCTAGACTAAAATATATCTTAGGAAGAATGTATATATACCATACATACCCTACATACACGATATGTATGTATTTGTGTTTTCAAAATGTATGTACACATATGCAGGGGTCCCCAAACCCTGGGTAACAGACTGGTACTGGTCTATGACCTGTTAGTAACTGGGCCAAGGCCAGGAGGTGAAAGGCAGGAGAGTGAGTGAAACTTCATCTATATTTACAGTTACTCCCCATCACTCACGTTACTTGAGATCTGTCCCCCTGCCAGATGGTGGCATTAGATTCTCATAGTAGTGCAAACCCTACTGTGAACTGTGGATGCAGGGGATTTAGGTGATATGCTCCTTAGGAGAATCTAATGCCTGGTGATCTGAGGTGGAGCTGAAGCAGTGATGCTAGCCTTGGGGAACAGCTGATAATACACATTATCATTAGCACAATGAATGTGATGCACTTGAATCATCCTGAAACCACCCCCAACCCTGATCCGTGGAAAAGTTGTTTTCCACAAACTGGTCACTGACACCAAAAGAGTTGGGGACTTTACTTCATAGCTGCATATTGATAGATATAATGGTATTACACACATACACAACATGTATAAATTTAAGGGGAAAAAAAACACAAATAGACCTAAATCATTTGGGAGAAGAAACCAAGTATTTGGGTGCAATCAAATGGATCAAACTCAACCAAGCTCAAGTGTTTCGATAAACTGATATTTTAGTGATATTAATAATAACAGCAACAAAAATCATGTTTTGAGTTTAATAGTTCATAGGACACTTTTCCACATTCTTGTTCAGGTCTTCAATAACCATCATGATCATGAGTATGTTTCTTCCCAAATGCTATTATGGTAAGCTTGGTCTGAATTAACACAGAGACAGTTATACAGGAAGCAAAGTCCCTTCAAAGACCGATTCTGAGATCAGCCTTTACATTTAAAATACAAACTATGTCATGTTTCCTCATAAATGAAACACAATTGTGAAGTTTATTTTTTCATGTGGCCAAAGCTCCTCCCTTCGATCTTGTCTCAAACACTCCTTGCTCAGAATGATGGCAGATACTAACCAAATAATGGCCCAGATCAACACATAACTATTAAAATAGGCTATATTAAATGTCATGAAGAAGGTTCATATAGTACTTTGAGTATAATGAGGATCCTGATTTATTCTGGAGGGATTAGGGGAGACTTCCATGAAAAATAAAATTTAAATTGAGAATTATCAGGCAAAGACAGAGCAATAAAGGGAAAGAAGGGCCATTTTGAAGGACTGGCAGGTGCAAAGTGCTGAGGCGTGAGGGAATAAGGCATAGGGGAAGGGAATAAGGAAGGGGAAGAAGATCATAAGGCTAAAGCACAGACAGGGAGGAGTGAGTATGTGTGCATAGAGCTAGAGAGCCTAGCCAGGATCATGCCAGGCTATGAAGATTTATTTTTATATTACATAGTAGGAGGTCATTGAAAGGGCTTCTGTAGATGAGTAAAGTAATAAAGCTTCCTTGAAGATAAGGAGGAGAAAAAAGTGGAGGAAGAGTCAATGTAGGAACCCAGTGAGGGGTTATTGCAGTAGTTCAGGAAAGAGAGGTCATGGCTTTAACTTGAGAGTTTGCAAAAGATTGAAAAATGGGTTTGTTTTAATAACTTTGGGGTGATAGAATATAGTCTCTCTCCCTAACTTGATTATAAGTTCTATGAGGGCAGAGACTCTATCTTTTAATGATATCTCTTTTATATCCTCTGCCATTATATGCTCCGCACATAGCTGAATTGCCCCCCTCAAAAAATTTAATGAATGAATGGCAGGAAAGGAAGAGAAAGTTGGAAAGTATAAGGAACTTCATGAAAGTTTACTATTTTCTGTGATAGGAATTACTAGAAAAGATCAAATTTGCAAGTGAAATCATAAGTTTAGATTTAAATACTGTAATTCATTGTTTATTAGACATCCAAGTAGAGATACGAAGTAGGAAATTTTAAGTGTCTAAAGCTCAGAAAAGAGATCTTGATAAGAGATATTAATTCGGAAGTTACATATCAGTAATCTTGAAGCTATGGGAGTGGGTGTAATATCTACAGGGAGGAAATAGATTAATAATGGTAACTGAAAATTTGTAGGCACTTACTGTGTATTAGGTACAGGTCTAAGGATTGGAAGAAAAGTTATGACCAATCTAGACAGGATATTAAAAAGCAGAGACATTACTTTGCCAACAAAGGACTGTCTAGTCAAAGCTATGGTTTTTCCAGTAGTCATGTATGAATGTGACAGCTGGACTATAAAGAAAGCTGAGCACCGAAGAACTGATGCTTTTGAACTGTGGTGTTGGAAAAGACTCTTGAGAGTCCCTTGGATTGTAAGGAGATCCAACCAATCAATCCTAAAGGAAATAAGTTCTGAATATTCATTAGAAGGACGGATGCTGAAGCTGAAGCTCCAGTAGTCTGGCTACCTGATGCAAAGAACTACTCACTAGAAAAGACCTTGATGCTGGGAAATATTGAAGGCGGGAGAAAAAAGGGACAACAGAGGATGAGATGGTTGGATGGCATCACCAACTCAATGCACATGAGTTTGAGCAAGCTCCGGGAGTTGGTGATGGACAGGGAAGCCTGATGTGCTGCAGTCCAAGGGGTCACAAAGAGTCAGAACGACTGAGTAACTGAACTGAACTGAACTAAAGATGCTACATATATCAGTCCCATTAATGCTCAAAATAACTCCATAAAGGTTATTTTATTTATTATCCCTCTTTAAAGATGAAAAAACCAAGGTACAGAGAAATTATATAACTTGCCTAAATTCACACAGCTAATAGATGGCAGAACTAGAGGTGATAGGCACAATTCTATGATGGTCTGTCATTCCCAACCCCTGGTGTACATATCTGTACACACAATTTCCTCTCCCATGCAGAGCAGAAGCTGTAGATGTCATGGGATACAATCCCTACTGATTAGTTATTAATCAGTTGACTTTGAGTTAATCAAAACCAAAAGGGAGATAATACAGGCTTGCATAATCAGTTCAACCTATAAAACGACGTCAGATTGGCACTATGAGAGGATCTATGTAGGGGGCCACGTGGCAGAGAATCATAGGTAGCTTCTAAGAACTGAGAACAGGCCCTGGTCAACAGCCATCAAGAATATAGGGATGTCAGTCCTATAATCACAAGAAATTAAACGCTGCCAACATTAGTGAGCTTGGAAGAAAACTCAAGGTGCTCAGATGAGCTTTAGCTTTAGCCTCCAGATAGATTTCAGCTTGTTGAGACCTTGAGCAGAGGACCCAAATGAACTCCACCTAGACTTCTGTTTTACAAAACTGAAATGCTAGATGAGTGTTGTTTTAAGCCACAAAATTGTGGCAACAGGCTACACAGCAATAGGAAACTAATTTACAGGAATAAATGTAGTTAGTATCTTTATGTGGCCTGAGCTGTTAAAGATTTAGCTGTACTTTATAAAGTAGGAGAGTTGGGAAGTGAGAAGAGTGGCTAGTGCCAATAGAGCCCTGCAGAATACAGACATTTAAAGATTACACAGGGGTAAATGAACCAGCAAAGAAAACTGAAGAGAAACAAAGAAACTCAAGAAAATCCAGTAGAATGTGGCATGATGGAAGACACAAAGAAGAAAGGCCTTTGGAATGAGGGATGCTGACTGGTCAAGAGTGTGTAGTCTGTGGAGAACAAGTCTGATGAGGACTGAAGTATGTTCGCTGGATTCAGTAAGTTAGAGAAGGCTGTTACGGGCTTTCCTCTGGTCAGCTGAAAAGTGGAGTTGGTGTTTCGAATGCCTCCCCCTGTTGCCCCCCCCACTTTTTAATTATGGGGAAAAATCATGTGAGGGGCTGGGGAGAAAAATCTTTTCCAGACATACTTTCATTACTCAATATTTTCTTACAAGAGAATTACAGACTTCTTCCTTGAAAATTAGACACATTTTGTTAATTATAACAGACTTGAAAAGTAAATCAATTGAAATGCTGTTTTGTCACAAAATTTAACTTCCAAGATTCACAATTTTTTAAGTGACAAGGCAAAATTACATCCAATTTGTATTCTAAAGAAAATTTAATCTCCCAAGATGACTAATGAAAAACAGTAGAAAGAAGAGAACAGAAATGAGAGCACTTGGTTTCTGAAGATTGGTTACTCTGATCACTTATGCTGCTTCTCTAAGGGAAAGCTGTTCTGTTCTCCTAAAAGAATGTGAAACAAGGTGAAGGAACCAAAATATAAGCAGACATTAAATAAATCAATAAGGATCCACTTTGACTGTAGCAGAGTACAACTGAGAAGACACACTGCACAACCAGACATAATGAAAAATATGGCCTTTTAGCTGCTTATGGGTGTGACAGTTCTTACTAACAGAAGCAACCTAATAAGTGGGTATGTGATTACAGTCTAGTGTAAGACAAAGCCTGATTCATTAATGAGTCATACATTTTCATTTAAAGAAATAGACTTCTGTCATCCTTCCATAAAATTATTTAAAAAAGAAAGTCTACCCTTTAGTGCAACGGATCATTCCAGGAAACAAGCTCTGAACCTCTAACTAAAACAAGAGTTTTGAGCAGAGTGCCTTGACATTTCCTTAAAGTCCTTCTATTTTAATAGATGGAATTTTCAGGTGGACTTTAAAATGAGGTTTGATTTTGTTTTCCTCAAAAATACAGTCTATAAAAATATGAAACAAAGAAAGCATGAGAAAAAATTTTTAATTTCATTTTCTACGTTGGATATCCTAGAACTGTATTGTAGTTTCCCACAGTACTGACAACTAAATAAATTCTTGGCTGATGTTTTAGATCTCTCATCTCAAATATACCAGATCCCTAATTGCCTTGAAATTTAAAGCCTAATCATTCAGATGATTCTTTCTCCTCTTATTACACAAACAAATATGAAAATATGAAGCTTCTTATGGTCATATTGTCCAACTATAGTTTTTGTCTTAGACAATGTATATTCACTATGCATAAATATCCCATATTTGTTTCCAGTTACTTGAGTAAACTGATTGTTTCAGTGAGCAGCACTCCTTGTATAATAGATTGCAGAATATTTCTTTCCCATCCCTGTACTGAGCTACCATCTGCAAAGGAGATAGAAGTTTTGTAGGGCCATAGTCTAGAACACAATAGAAAATATAGACTACATTTTGTCTTTTTTCAAAAGACACATACATGGTCCAAAAGATCTTCAGTTCAGTTCAGTTCAGTTCAGTCGCTCAGTTGTGTCTGACTCTTTGCAACCCCATGGATGGTAGGCTTCCCTACCATCACCAACTCCAGAGCCCGCTAAAACTCATGTCCATTGAGTTGGTGATGCCCTCCAACCATTTCCTCCTCTGTTGTCCTCTTCTCCTCCTGCCTTCAATCTTTCCCAGCATCAGGGTCTTTTCCAGTGAGTCAGTTCTTTGCATTAGGTGGCCAAAGGATTGGAGCCTTAGCTTCAGTCCTTCCAATGAACATTCAGGACTGATTTCCTAGAGGATTTCCATGATCTTCTTGCTGTCCAAGGGACTCTCAAGAGTCTTCTCCAACACCACAGTTCAAAAGCATCAATTCTTCAGCACTCAACTTTCTTTATGGTCCAATTCTCACATCTATACATGACTACTGGAAAAACCATAGCTTTGACTATATGAACTTTTGTTGGTAAAGTAAGGTCTCTGCTTTTAATATGCTGTCTAGGTTTGTCCTAGCTTTTATCCAAGGAGCAAGCATCTTGTAATTTCATGGCTGCAGTCACCATATGCAGTGATTTTGGAGCCCAAGAAAATAAAGTCTGACACTGTTTCCATTGTTTCCCCATCTATTTGCCATAAAGTGATGGGACTGGATGCCATGATCATTTTTCGAATATTGAGTTTTAAGCCAGCTTTTTCACTCTCCTCTTTCACTTTCATCAAGAGTCTCTTTAGTTCCTTCTAGCTTTCTGCCATAAGGGTGGTGTCATCTGCATATCTTAGGTTACTGATATTTCTCCCGGCAATCTTGATTACAGCTTGTGCTTTATCCAGTCTGGCATTTTGCATGATGTACTCTGCATGTAAGTTAAAAAATCAAGGTGACATATACAGCCTTGATGTACTCTTTTCCCAATTTGGAACCAGTCTGTTTCATGTCTGGTTCTAACTGCTGTTACTTGACCTGCACACAGGCTTCTCAGGAGACAAGTAAAATGGTCTGGTATTAGAATAAGCGTCTGCCTCCAATGCGGGAGACCCGGGTTCGATCCCTGGGTCGGGAAGATCCCCTGGAGAAGGAAACGGTAACCCACTCCAGTATTCTTGCCTGGAGAATCCCATGGACGGAGAAGCCTGGTAGGATACAGTCCACGGGGTTGCATAGAGTCGGACAAGACTGAGCGACGGAATGGAAGTTTCCATAATTTGTTGTGATCCACACAGTCAAAGGCTTTGGCATAGACAATGAAGCAGAAGTAGATGTTCTTCCAGAATTCTCATGCTTTTCTATGATGCAATGGATGTTGGAATTTGATCTCTGGTTCCTCTGTCTTTTCTTAATCCAGCTTGAACATCCGGAAGTTCTGGGTTCACGTACTGTTGAAGCCTAGCTTGGAGAATTTTCAGCATTACTTTGCTAGCACGTAAGATGAGTGCAATTATGCAGGAGTTTGAACATTTTTTGACACTTCCTATTTAGGGAATGGAGTGAAAACTGACCTTTGCCAGTCCTGTGGCCACTGCTGAGTTTTCCAAATTTGCTGGCATATTAAGTACAGCACTTTCACATTGGCCATTAGGACTTGAAATAGCTCAACTGGAATTGCATCACTTCAACTAACTTTGTTTGTAGTGATGCTTCCTAAGGCCCACTTGACTTCACGTTCCAGGATGTCTGGCTCTAGGTGAGTGATCACACCATCATGGTTATCTGGGTCATGAAGATCATTTCTGTATAATTCTTCTGTGTACTCTTGCCACCCCTTCTCAGTCTCTTCTGCTTCAGTTAGGTCCATACTGTTTCTTTTACTGTGACTGTCTTTGCATGAAATGTTCCCTTGGTATTTCTAATTTTCTTGAAGAGATCTCTAGTCCTTCTCATTCTATTGTTATCCTCTGTTTCTTGGTTTTGATCACTGAGGATGGCATTCTTATCTCTCTTGCTATTCTTTAGAACTCTGCATGTGGATGGATATATCTTTCCTTTTCTCCTTCGCTTTTACTTCTTGTTTTCTCAGCTATTTGTAAGGCCTCCTCAGACAACCATTTTGCCTTTCTGCATTTCATTATATTGGCGATGATCTTGGTCACCACCTCCTGTACAATGTCACAAACCTTCATCCATAGCTCTTCAGGCACTCTGTCTATCAGATCTAATCTCATGAATCCTTTTGTCACTTCCACTGTATAATCATAAGATATTTGATTTATGTCATACCTTAATGGCCTATTAGTTTTCCCTACTTTCTTCGGCAATTTAAGTCTGAGTTTGGTTACAAGTTCACAATCTGACTCACAGTCAGCTCCTGGTCTTGTTTTTGCTGACTATGTAGATAGTCTCCAGTTTTCGCTGCAAAGAATGTAATCAATCTGATTTCAGTATTGACCATCTGGTGATGTCCACGTGTCGAGTTATCTTTTGTGTTGTTGGAAGAGGGTGTTTGCTATGACCAGTGCATTCTCTTGGCCAAACTCTGCTAGCCTTTGCCCTGCTTCATTTTGTACTCCAAGACCAAACCTGCCTGTAACTCCAGGTATCTCTTGACTTCCTGCTTTGCCTTCTAGTGATGAAAAGGACATCTTTTTTGGGTGTTAGTTCTAGAAGGTCTTGTAGGTCTTCATAGAACTGTTCAACTTCAGCTTCTTCAAAACTAGTGGTTGTGGCATAGGCTTGGATTACTCTGATACTGAATGGGTGCCTTGGAAATGAAGAGGTCATTCTCTCTTTTATGAGATTGCACTCAAGTACTGCATTTCACAATCTTTTGTTGACTGGGGCTACTCTATTTCTTCTCAAGGATTCTTGCCCACAGTAGTAGATATAAGGTTCATCTGCATTAAATTCACCCATTCCAGTCCGTTTTAGTTCACTGATTCCTAAAATGTCAATGTTCATTCTTGCCCTATCCTGTTTGACCACTTACAGAAGCAGAAACTCCAACAGTTGGCCTCCTGGTGTGAAGAACTGACTAATTGGAAAAGACTCTGATGCTGAGAAAGATTGAAGGCAGGAGGAGAAGGGAACCACAGAGGATGAGATGGTTGGATGGCATCACTGACTGGATGGACTTGAGTTTGAGTGAACTCTGGGAGTTGGTGATGGACAGGGAGGCCTGGCGTGCTGAGATTCATGGGGTTGCAAAGAGTCGGACATGACTGAGTGACTGAACTGAACTGAAATGAATTTATTTTGATTCATGCACCTAACATTCCCAGTTCCTAGGCAGATTGTTTTTACAGCATCGTATTTTACTTCCATCAACACAACTGGGCATTGTTTTCACTTTGGCTCACCCTTTTCTTTCTTTCTGGAGCTGTTTCTCCACTCTTCTCCAGTGGGCACCACTGACCTAGGGATTTCTTCTTAGATTTTAGGAATACAGACTAAATTCTAAACCTCAAAGTCCTTATATTTACTCCAGGAACAAGAGTGACTTTATGTAAATTTATATTTCCGGCTCAAATGAGTCTTTATAACAATGGAAGGAGCAGGAACATTAACTAGATTGCATTGAACTATACTTGCCTATGAATATCTTTTATGAGCTAGCCAATATCCATCTTATTGTACTTTGTACATTTATTTTCATATCAGTGGAAGTGCTACTTTTGTAATCAATTTCTTCTTTTAAAAATAGATTTTATTTCTACTACCAACTTTATTTAACTTTGAAGATTTTCTATTTTGAATCATAAAATATCTCTTAACTGTTCATAGCTAAAATAGGAATACTTAACTTTCATGATTTGACTCTAAAACACACTACAAATAATGTATTAAATGACAGCAAACTTCTTGGAGGATGTGCATATTATTAAGGTCTAATTCTTAGGAAATTGAAAATCCTGATAAAAACTAAATCTCTTCCATCTTGCTGTGTATATCCTTGCGCCCAAACTCATTATACCTTTAGGTGTATCTACACACCCAAATGATACCAGACAAGTAGACTTTAAATTATAAATCTCTTTTGTAGAATTCTTTTAAGATACAGATGAAAAAAAGTTGAGGAGTGCTAAATTCGTATTCATTTTTAAAAATGAGAAGTAGCACACAGAAGGAACTGCTAAATAATTCAAAACAAACAGACGGGGAATTGAGTGTTAAGTAGACTTTTTGAAGGATATGTTGAATTAATTTGAAACATTTTATTTAATAAACTTAATATTTAGAGTAAATATAATTGCTACCATCAAGAGACTATTATTCACCAAGCTTTTAACATAGATTATTTTGTTAAATCTTGCAAAATAGGAATTGTTTTCCCATGTGAAAAGTATGGTTTCAACTACTATGAACAAAATAATTAATCAAGAATTCCCTGAATTTCAATCAAAAATAATTTCCACTAAGCAATTAATTCCATGAATGTGTCATCAAATTCATGGCTCTTCTGACTATTAAATGGACATGTCACCAACTATCCCTTTTTAATATTAAAAGAAAGGAAAAGATCAGTTGTTGAAAAGCTTCTTACTAGAAACGTTTTCTAGAAAATTCTAATACAAATCTGATGAAAAGAAACAGGCTGTTCTTTCTTAAGGGGTTTTTGTTGGCATTGTTTTGTTTAAAAAAAACAACTAGTAATTGTACATGTTTACAGCAGCATGCAGAAATCAGCTTTTCATTATTTTTTAAAATTATTTTCTTTTAATTGGAGGATAATTATTCTACAATATTGTGATACTTTTTGCCATACATAAATATGAATCAGCCATGGGTATACATGTGTCTTCATTTTTAATGCAGCATACAGAAACTAGCTTTCCATTGTTGATCTATAAGATATACTTTGGAAGGAAAAATAAGACTCATCATACTCCAGATTAATGCAGTCTTTGTTTTCTCTTATGTATAAAATTGGGAAAAATGGAAGTTCAAGTGAATATTTTTAAAGTGATCGAAAAGGTAGGGATCAGCAAACTTTCTAGGATAAGGGCCAGATAGTAAGTATTCTATGTCACAGCTCTCTGTGACAACTATTCAATTCTACCATTGTGGTGGGAAAACAGTCTAGATAATGCATATATAAATATGTGTGGCTGTGTTCCAATAAAACTTTATTTATCAAAATAGCACATAGGCTGGATAAGGCCCATGACCTGTAGTTTGCTGACCTTAAAATAAGAGAGTGATAAATATAATCATAACATAGAAATGAAAAAAACAGTATACTTTCTTGTAGTATGTTTAAAGCCTCCTCATCATTTGTCCAAATTACTAACAGTAACTTTCAGTATAAGCCTTAGGCTCTGGACTATACCTTTAGTTATTAGAAAAATGGGACAAATGTTCTCCTATTGTTTTTAATGTCCTCAATGAAACTTTTCTCAGAGAAAATTTTAATGCTATTTGGTAAGCTGTTAAAAGCAACAAGATTTTCTTCTATTCTTTACGTTAGTGTAAGAACGTCCACTATCTGGCATCTTGTACTATTGGAGCAGTAGATGGAGAACACATTCAGGTAAATTTGAAGTTGTTAATTTTAATATATATATATATATATATATATACACACATATATACATACACACATATATTTTCTTTATTTTCCCTTGCTAAAAACTCTGGAAGAGATAGTAGTATTAGTCACATTTGTTAGGTCATGAATCTGAAGTTTAAGTAATTAAGTATATTACCAATATTACGTAGCTATAGGACCAGAATTTGAACAATGGAGATCCACACAGTGCTATCATGTACTGTTCCACAATTGCTGCACTCGTTAGAATGCAGAATATAAGGGCAAATATAAGGGCATAGGTGAGGTTGTTATTGTTGTTCAGTCACTCAGTTGTGTCCAATTCTTTGTGACCCCGTGGATTGCAGCACGCCAGACTTCCCTGTCCTTCACTATCTCCTGGAGTTTGCTCAGACTTATGTTCATTGAGTCAATGATGCCATCCAACCCTCTGTCACCCCCTTCTCCTCCTGCCCTCAAAAACTAGGTGAGGTATATTTGTATATTTATTACTGAAAACTTCCCACAGGGGCAATAAAGTTTACTTGTCTTACAAAATCAATATCATGACTATTTTTAATAGCAAGATCTATGTATTACTAGGATTCTTTTTCTAACACTCCAGTCCTGGCCTGATTCTAAAGACATTGTTCTTTCACATTTTGCTGAACATTGTGTCAGGACAGCATCCTGGGTTATTACAAAAAGTAAGGTGTTGAAAGAATTCCTAGACCATATATATAAAACAGTCATTTCTCTGCCTAAAGTCCTGGAAATAGTTTATTACCATGAAAATAGAAAAACGTTTTATGTAATATGAAAAAATTTTCAGTTACGTGACAATACCTGGTAACTGACTGGATATAGAGGATAAAAAGGAGAGGAATTAGAGATAATATAAATATTATAAGGTGGTTGAATAGATGCATGAATATATTATTAATTAAGAATAGGAGATAAAGTTTGGGGGAAAAGAAAAGATGCTTTTTTTTTTAAGTTCAGTATGAGATGATAGGATAATCAAAAAGAAAGTGGAAAAATGTACGTAAAACAAGCAGTAAGTACAGGTAGAGCTAGGGATTTGAGTAACATTTTTATACAGGTGTGACAGCTAACACCAAGAGAATGAGAGCACAGAGGTGGGAAGAGTCTAGAACTGGGAGAGGGAGGGACCTACAAGATGAGGCAAAAAAAGAAATAACACTGCAGAACTCTAATTAGAGAGGGATATGACAAGTTAAACATAGCATCACAGAAATAAAAAACAAACAAACGTGTTAATGAGAAGAGATTCCCAAGAATGTCCCTTACTTCACAGAGTTCCAGGAAGATGCGAAATGTATGGAAATCACTACATCTGGAAATCTCAGAATAACTAGTGATTCTGCAAAGTCAGTCTTAATCCAATAGTAAAGTGAGGGGCCAGAAAAGGGTGAGATGTAGAAATAGAGTGTGCAGACTAACTTTTTTAAAATCTAAAATGTAGGAGAAGGCAGAAAAGGAGGGAAGAAGGACAAGAAAGATTAGGTTTGTTTCATATTCAATTTTATGAATGGAAACTGATTGGACATTTTTAAAGGTGGAAAACTATCCGGAGAAAAGGAGAAATTTAAGGTGAAAAAAAGGATAACTGATATTACTGTATTTCACTCTGTAAATCCAAAGTCACAAATCAATAGTAGCTTCAAGTGACATCTTGTCCTGCTTATATCTTTTCTTTTAAGGACTTAATATCATTTGCACATCATAAAGTCAGCACGTTTTAAGTGTACAATTCAATGAATTTCAGTATTTTTTTTACAAGGGTTTAAGGCTATGGTTTTTCCCATGGTCATGTATGGATGTGAGAGTTGGACTGTGAAGAAAGCTGAGCGCCGAAGAATTGATGCTTTTGAACTGTGGTGCTGGAGAAGACTCTTGAGAGTCCCTTGGACTGCAAGGAGATCCAACTAGTCCATTCTAAAGGAGATCCATCCAGGGTGTTCATTGGAAGGACTGATGCTAAAGCTGAAACTGCAATACTTTGGCCACCTCATGCGACGAGTTGACTCACTGGAAAAGACTCTGATACTAGGAAAGGTTGGGGCGGGAGGAGAAGGGGACGACAGAGAATGAGATGGCTGGATGGCATCACCGACTCTGTGGACATGAGTTTGAGTGAACTCCGGGAGTTGGTGATGGACAGGGAGGCCTGGTGTGCTGTGATTCATGGGGTCGTGGAGAGTTGGACAGGACTGAGCGACTGAACTGAACTGAACTGAACTTTTCTCTTATGTGTCCAATATTTGGCATAGCTGTAAGAACACTTAATCTTATCTGTCTTATAATATTGCAGATTCTCCCAACTTAATCATGATAATAGAAATATAAAACAAAAGAATAACAGAAATGTCAGTGCTATGACCTGCATCAGAATTACAGGCCATCATGAAGCAAATGACGCAAATAGTTTCATTTGTAGTTTTCACAAATAAACTTTTGTTTTCTACCACTAAGATTTGTAATTGACCCCTAAAGTAATGTACACAGTAAGGTACTACTTATGGTACATTTTTGACTTATATTGACATCTAAGGTTTGCTTTTGTTTGTTTGCTGGCTTTTTTGGGCCTTAATTCCCAGGGCTGCTGCTGCTGCTGCTAAGAAATTTCAGTCATGTCCAACTCTGTGCCACCCCATAGACGGCAGACCACCAGGCTTCCTCGTCCCTGGGATTCTCCAGGCAAGAACACTGGAATGGGTTGCCATTTCCTTCTCCAGTGCATGAAAGTGAAAAGTGAAAGTGAAGTCGCTCAGTCGTGTCCGACTTTTCGCGACCCCATGGACTGCAGCCTACGAGGCTCCTCCGCCCACGGTATTTTCCAGGCAAGAGTACTGGAGTGGGGTGCCATCGCCTTCTCCGAATTCCCAGGGCAATTTTGTATAATTTCAAGTTGCCATTGTGATAATTCTTGCTTAATCTTGATCTTAGGTTGTGAAAACTTGCTAATGTGTACAAATAACAAAACATTATATAACTCTCTCTGTAGTCTTTCATGAAATTCATGGATGTAGATATTTTCCTGAATGATGATTTCTAGACCTAAGCTCATTGCTTTGCCTGAAACTGGGAAGAAAGTTTCTTCAAATAAAATGAAAACAGTACCAAAAAAGTGAACTATGGCTTATTCATAATATACCTCTATATATTACTCCTATCAGGATATCAGAGTTAAAGAGAGAGGTTTTTTCCCAGGTTCTAAAACTTTTATTTGCCTATTTAAAATTGTGCAAATAATTAAAAATAATTGGAAGAACAAAAAATGACATTCTAAATAAACTGCATTTGTCAGCCTATAGGACACCGTATAGGACAGCAGGAGACCCGGGTTCGATCCCTGGGTTGGGAAGATCCCCTGGAGAAGGAAATGGCAACCCACTCCAGTATCCTCGCCTGGAAAATCTCGTGGACACAGGAGTCTGGTGGGCTGCAGTCCATGGGGTTGCAAAGAGTTGGGCATGACTGACCGACTAACACTTAGGACACCTTGAGCCAACTTGATTTTTATTTTGTACTCAAAAATGTAACAAAGAAAAGAATCATACAGCTAAAGCTATATCATACACCCAAGCTTCTAGAGTTATACTTCATATTTTAAAATTTCCCCAATTTAAGAGCTACTGAAGAAAACTTACCTAAAGAAACATGCATTATATTGAAAAATTAATTGAACTCTCTATTTGAATATGTTAGCTCTTCTTCAAATACAGTATGTAAAGTTATTAAAACAAATATTTCTCTTTTTAATAGATAAAGAAAAATAACCATTTTCCTATTAAACATTAAAAATATTTAAGACTGACTTTGGTCTAATTTATTTCTCAAAGATTTTAGTAACTTTGATTTTTAAAAACCTAAAGATTTAAAAATTTTAGAAGTAGAATAGAAATAAAATTTAAATGTTCTTTTATCATAGTGAAAAGAGATTAAATAATAATTTTGTACTCTGAGATGTCTTGTGTGACATTTCTGTAGGAATTTGTAAAATTTGACTTGGTAGGAAAGGGTGAAATGCTTTTTTGAAGTACAGACTTTATCACCTTGAGTTTGTTTGTTAACATTTTCACAAAAGATGATAATCACCATTAGTTTTTTTCACTTTGGGAGGAGATTACTACTAACTCAAATGCATTTGGTATAATTGTTATTCAACTATATGTTGTCTTGTGAGATTGCAAATTTTTCCTCTCATGGATGGTAGAGCTACTGTTTTCAGTCTCTGTCATGTCCAACTCTTTGCAACCCCATGGATTGCACCAACCAGGCTTCCCTATCCTTCACTATCTCCAGGAGTTTGCTCAAACTCATGTCCATTTAGTCAATGATGCCATCCAACCTCTATCAGTCCCTTCTCGGCAGGTCCCTTTTCTCCTGCCCTCAATGGATAGATCCATTTCTTCACTTTGTCATCGAAAAACAGAATTCTCTTGATACTATAATTGTTACTGCCTTCTTAGAATGCTATTCCAACCACACTAAATGGCAATCCACTCCAGTACTACTGCCTCGAAATCTCATGGACAGAGGAGCCTGGTAGGCTACAGTCCATGGGGTCGCAAAGAGTCGGACATGACTGAGCGACTTCACTTTCACTTTCTTTTTCATGTCTATATACTACTTTAGAATTTTCCAAGCAAGTTCTTCAAATGTGAGACCCCTTCTAACAACAATCCTTCTTTTGATCCTAATTTGAAAGTAATTCTCCTATGTCTAATTTTGTCTTCATCTCTTTTCACTGATGAACTCAGACCACTTCCATCAAGCTATTACTTTACTTTACAGTCTTATTGGTTTGCAGTCCCATGTTTTTCCTCACGAGAGTCTCCCTGTCTTCTGCAAAACATTATCAATACATGAGGGAGAAATCATAGCTTTCAAAACAAAGAAGAAAAAAAAAAACAAAAATATGGAAGTTTGAGTTGATAATGTTGAATATGAATCAATACTGTAATCAGAATGCATGATAAAGTTGCATCCATAACCACAGAAGTAATAATTTATGTTGTGTGTGTGTGCATTCTCAGTCACCTCCAACTCTTTGTGAGCCCATGGACTGTACCCATCAGGCTCCTCTGTCCATGGAGTTTTCCAGGCAAGAATACTGGAATGGGTTGTCTTTTCTTCCTCCAGGGGATCTTCCTGACCCAGGGACTGAACTTGCATTTCCTACATCTCCTGCATTGGCACGTGGAATCTTTACCACTGAGCCACCTGGGAAGTTCTTAATAATTTATGTTAAAGTAATAAAAATCACCAACAGAAGTTTATTGAGCTCATTTTATGTGCCAGGAACTTGCAAACAATAATCAATGAGAACAAGTCATTGTTCCCAATGAGGTTAAATTTTAGAGAAGGGAGATGCTAATTTTGCTGATAAAAATAAGTTCTATGAAGACTGTATTTGATTAGACTATATCTGGACTCCTGTGAAAAAGTGAGTGTTAATCTCTCAATTGTGTTCGACTCTGTGATGCCATGGACTATATAGCATGCCAGGCTCCTCTGTCCATGGAATTCTCTAGCCAAGAATACTGGAGTGGGTAGCCATTCCCTTCTGTAGGAGATCTTGCTGACCCAGGGATCAAATCCTACATTGCAGGCCGCTTCTTTACTATCTGAACCACAGTGGAGTCCTACGTTCTATTCTAAACATATGCTTTTAACAATGATAAATAATGCCAACTAATGCTGAAACTGCAGAACTTTGGCCACCTCATGCGACGAGCTGACTCACTGGAAAAGACTTTGATGCTGGGAAATGTTGGGGGCGGGAGGAGAAGGGGACGAAGGAGAATGAGATGGCTGGATGGCATCACAGACTCTGTGGACGTGAGTTTGAGTGAACTCTGGGAGTTGGTGATGGACAGGGAGGTCTGGCGTGCTGTGATTCATGGGGTTGCACAGAGTCGGACATGACTGAGTGACTGAACTGAACTGAACTGAATGTTTTGCTGATATATTGGTTTGAGATTTTCCTCCATCATTTTGCAGAATATGTGTCTTAAGAACAGGGGTCATATCTAAGACTTGCTACAAAGTATTTAGAATAGCAACATGAACAAAGCAGAGATCAGAATTTTTTTTTTTTTGGAATGCTGAGCACCATCATAAAACTAATATTTTATTTTCATTTTTGTTTTGGTTTTTGAAGTCTCTTTCTCTCCCTATGTTCACAACAGAACAAATTGGACATACAAAAGTCAATAATATTATGTATACTTAAATCATTCCCTAGGTTTGTATATCCACTTTTATATTTAAAAAAATAAATACGGCTTTTGAATATTTGAAAGTATGGTAAAATGCCTGAATCTGCACTGATGTGGAGGATGAATGTAAAAGTAAAAATTAAATGCATTTAACCATATTGCCATTTTCTCAAGTGGAAAGTGCCAAGACAGTGCAGAAAAGGAATAGGCTATAGACTTACATAGAATGTTTTATCAGCAGTTTGTTTCATATAACAGATCTAGAATTCAGTTTTATTTAATTCTGGTATTAATTTTCATGGAGCTAAAATTTATTGAAGGTGCTATTTTATACAAATATTAATATCAGAGTCAAGAGAGATATAACGGCTACAGTGTATTGAGTAGAATCTTTACAAGGGATAATATATCAGCCAAAGTTTTATTTATGCATATTTGCCTATAAAAGACCAAGTATGGAAAGTGTGTATAAATACACACATGTAGATAGTTGGATAGATATTGGTATGTGTAAAGATAAAGACACACATAGATATAGGACTTTGTTGTCAAATATAGTTAGTACTACTCTTTGATAATACATATATTTTATCCTGAAGGAAGATGAATTACTTAAAGTACAACAATATATTTTGACACTTTTAAATTATTATAAGCTACATAATTAATTTTGGTAAACTATGTAGTTCAAAATTCTATGAAAAGAGTACTTTTAAAACCTTCTGTGATATCTTAGGTGGAGGAAAGACAAAATATTCTGGCCTGCTTTGAATAGCAGGAATATAAGGAAAGTGAAAAATTAACAATATGATAGGAGGGATTATGTTAAAACTGGGATTTGTGGGCTTTTAGAAAAAATGACTCACAATAACGCTTCTTCTCTTTCCTGTTCACAACTCTGAATAACACTGTAAACCAAAACACAACAAACCACACACAGTTAGTGCTTTGAACCTGGCCTTTATCCACAGTCACTCCATATACCAGACATCACTTTGGGGGGAAGTTTGGGGAATATAATATAACGGTGTAAACCTATAGCCCTGTTTCATCAACCAAAACCAAATTTTTGAAAAGGATCTTGCACTCTTGGCTTCTATTTGAATCTTACATCACTTTCCTCAACCCTTATTCACTTCTCTAACATACTAGCTAGCTCCAAGAGTTCAGTTTCCACCCACTTCTTAACACTGCAGATGGCTCCCTCCTACTTTCCTCCCCTGAAATTTCTTTCATCAAGGTCAGTGGCCTAATTAAAAGAAATTTGAAATGTCCATAAAATTTTCGTTCTGATCTTTGACCTTTATTATCTGTGTCACCCTTAGTTCTTCCTTCAGCAGCACCATACTCCTCTTATTTCATCTACACTCCCTAAATTACTCCTAGGTTTCTTTTGTGAGCTCCTTTGCCCATTCTTTAGTATTGAAATTCCTCAGACATCTATCTTTCCTTCTATTTCTTTAGTATTGAAATTCCTCAGACATCTATCTTTCCGTTTTCTTGTTATAAGGCAATTTTATTTCTTTCCATGGTTTTAATAAACATGGTTAAGCACATGCTGATAAAGCCCATATCTCAATGTTGCAGGTCCAAATCTCTTTTCTCAGATCTGCTTATTGATCATCTTTACTTGGATGGTTAACAGACATATCAAATTTAACAAATCTAATCTAAAATCACTTCGGATGCTGATTGCAGCCATGAAATTAAAAGATGCTTGCTCCTTGGAAGGAAAGTTATGACCAGCTTAGATAGCATATTAAAAAGCAGAGACATTACTTTGCCAACAAAGGTCTGTCTAGTCAAGGCTATGGTTTTTCCCGTGGTCATGTATGGATGTGAGAGTTGGACTATGAAGAAAGCTGATCGCCGAAGAATTGATGCTTTTGAACTGTGGTGCTGGAGAAGACTCTTGAGAGTCCCTTGGACTGCAAGGAGATCTAAAGGAGATCAGTCCTGGGTGTTCATTGGAAGGACTGATGCTAAATTGAAACTCCAATACTTTGGCCACCTCATGCAACGAGTTGACTCACTGGAAAAGAGTCTGATGCTAGGAGGGATTGGGGGTAGGAGGATACGGGGACGGCAGAGAATGAGATGGCTGGATGGCATCACCGACTCTATGGACATGAGTTTGAGTGAACTCCGGGAGTTGGTGATGGACAGGGAGGCCTAGCGTGCTGTGGTTCATGGGATCGCAAAGAGTCCGACACGACTGAGCGACTGAACTGAACTGAACTGAATGCAATTTTAACTCATTATCATGTTATTACCTATTTCCCAATTAATCCCTTTTAAATTCTCTTCATTTAGTTGTTGATACCAAATTTCATCCTACTGCTCAAGCCAGGAACCTGAGCACCATCCCAGCCTCCTCCCTCCCTTACCTCATACTTCTGATAGCCAAGTTCTAATGATTCATCAACTCAAACATCTCTCAAATTCATCCCCTTACCTTTATTCTCATTTTAATAATCATGGTCAATTTCTTCTACAGCTCTCACCTATTTTTCTGCGAGAGCCTGGTTGTTTACAATTACTCCCAGAGCAAATCCTTATTTCAGACAGAGTGACCTCTCTAAAATATTATCCTAGTCATTTCATTCTTCTGTTCAAAACTCACTACTTTTTCATTCATTTCCTGAACTCCTGTTTCATTTAAAGACTGTATATTGTGCCAGGTACTTTGCTGAGGACCAGGGCTACAGGGAACACAAGATATTACCCAGCAAGACACTGTTTCTTTCCTGCAACAAGATAAAGGTTCTTCTTTTAAACCCAGGACCCAGATTTGCAATATCAGAATTCTGTAATGATCATGATCATTCATTCGCCTTTTTTTGAATCTTAGTGAGTGATGTTATTCAGAATTCTTCATCTCATAAATGTTGTTATTCAGTTGCTAAGTCATGTCTGACTCTTGGCAACCTAATGGACTGCAGCACCCTAGGCTTCCCTGTCCTTTACTATCTCCTGGAGTTTACTCAGACTTACGTCCATTGAGTCAGTGACTCCATCTAAACATCTCATCTTCTATTACCCTGTACCCCCCCACCCCCCGCCCTCAATCTTTCTCAGTATCAGGGTCTTCCCAATTAGTTGGTTCTTGGTATCAGGTGGCCAAAGGATTGGAACTTCAGCTTCAGCATCAGTCCTTCCAATGAATATTCAGGGTTGATTTCCTTTAGGATGGACTGTTTTAATTTTCTGCTGTCCAAGGGACCCTCAAGAGTCTTCTCAGTTCAGTTCAGCTCAGTCGCTCAGTCGTGTCCGACTCTTTGTGACCCCATGAATTGCAGCACACCAGGCGTCCCTGTCCATTACCAATTCCCAGAGTTTACCCAAACTCATGTCCATCGAGTCAGTGATGCTATCCAGCCATCTCATCCTCTGTCGTTCCCTTCTCCTCCTGCCCCGAATCCCTCCCAGCATCAGGGTCTTTTTCCAATGATTTAACTCTTTGCATGAGGTGGCCAAAGTATTGGAGTTTCAGATTCAGACAGTCTTCTGCTGATATTTATTTTCCTGCTGTGCTTCTGCTTCACCTCTCATCCCTTCCAGACTGAATCTGGTCCAATTTTCTCTAAGTCCAGTAATTAAACAGTTTGAATGCCTCAACTTGATTATATTTTCCAATGACAATCACAGAAATTTCCCACATTGCATTTTCAACAAGATCCTCTTCTCAAAAATGTTGTTTGGATTTAGAGCTGCTATATCCTGGCCAAGTCTTTGAATTGCTGACTTTTCTCACAAAAGACCATAAATTTGTTCTGCTTTTCTCAAAAAAAAAAAAAAATGTAATCACCAATTACTTTCTACTTTCAAAATATAAAACTTAGTCTTAATCCTTCTTATTTTCTCTAAAGCATATATTGCTATTGTTCAATTTTTCCTTTTGAAAAACTCTCTTCTTTCTGGTTTTTATAATAAAGCATTATTTTGGACATTCCACTAGCTCTCTGTTGACTCGTCTTTCTTCATCACCTGCTTTTGTGTGTGTGTGTGTGTTTTCACACCCAATAAAAGTAACAGACTTTAACCAAAATTTGGACCAGCATTTTCTTATCTTTTTCCTCTGATCAAACATTAGTTGTCTAATGTATTTTCAATTTTTTAATGATCATTTCTAGATTTTTCATAGATTTTCCAGAATCATGATGCTTAATTCCTGAATTTCCAAATTCTGCTAGAGATTTTAGGGTTGGAAACTCATGGTGCCCCCCTTTGCTAATCCCCTTCATAACTTCTTTCTTTTCCCGTGGACTGTATTTCTGTTATAGATCGATGATATAATGTGTGTAAGTGGCATGCTGTGGATGGCATATAGTAAGGATCAGTTCAGTTTAGTTCAGCTGCTCAGTCATGTCCGACTCTTTGCCACCCCATGGACAGCAGCATACCAGGCTTTCCTGTCCCTCACCAACTCACAGAGCCTACTCAAACTTATGTCCATTGCATCGGTGATGCCATCCAACCATCTCATCCTCTGTCGTCCCCTTCTCCTCCCACCTTCAATCTCTCCCAGCATCATGGTTTTTTCAAATGAGTCAGTTCTTCGCATTAGGTGGCCAAAGTATTGGAGTTTCAGCTTCAGCATCAATACTTCCAATGACTATCCAGGACTGATTTCCTTTAGGATTGACTGGTTTGATCTCCTTGCAGTCCAAGGGACTCTCTAGAGTATTCTCCAACACCACAGTTCAAAAGCATCAATTCTTTGGTGTTCAGCTTTCTTTATGATCAAACTCGCACATCCATACATGACTACTGGAGGCTCAGTATTCATTAATCCCTTCTTCCTCACTATCTTGAAACAGTACATTTTACTTCTATTACTCTTCGAAGGTAAGTGCTTCTAAGTGGCAATTTTAATGGAGTCTACACATCTTTAGATCATGAACACCTTATCAAAAAATTTAGATTTAAATTGAAGAAAGTAGGGAAAACCATGAGGTCATTCAGGTATGCTGCTGCTGTTAAGTCGCTTCAGTTGCGTCCGACTCTGTGAGACCACATAGATGGCAGCCCACCAGGCTCCTCTGTTCACAGGATTTTCTAGGCAAGAATACTGGAGTGGGTTGCCATTTCCTTCTCCAGGTATGACCTAAATCAAATCCCTTATGATTCTACAGTAGAAGTGACAAAAGATTCAAGGGAGTAGGTCTGATAGAGTGTCCAAAGAACTATGGACAGTGGTTCATAACATCGTACAGAAGGAAGTGGTCAGAACCACTCCCAAGAAAAAGAAATGCGAGATGTGAGAGTTGGACCATAAAGAAGGCTGAGTACTGAAGAACTGATGCTTTTGAACTGTGATGCTGGAGAAGAATCTTGACAGGAGAAGACTCTTGACAGAATAAGACAGATGCAAAAACATCAAAGCAGTCAATCCTAAGGAAAATCAACTCTGACTATTCATTGGAAGGACTGATGCTGAAAATGAAGCTCCAATACTTTGGCCACTTAATTTGAAGAACAAGCTCATTATAAAGACCCTGATTCTGGGAAGGATTGAGGGCAGGAGTAAAAGGGGATGACAGAGGGTGAGATAGTTGGATAGTATCACCGACTCAATGGACATGAGTTTGATCAAATTCAGGGAGGCAGTGAAGGACAGGGACAACTGGCATGCTGCAGTCCATTGGGTTGCAAATAGTTGGATAGGAGTTAGTGATTGAACAACAGCCTTTTAGTCTCACTGTCCTGCTCTAATAAAGTCATTCATTCTGCTGTTTAGATAATCACAACAACTTTATTCCACATTTTCTGGCACACTGATTCCAGATAAAATTCCTATGTAACAGCCTTAATCACATGATTGATCTGTTCAGATACATTCAGTGGCTTCCCAATATCTGCTGAACATTCACTTTGAGCTTGAAGGTATGGAAGGATACTCACACCATTTTTGGTGATCATAAATATTCAACTTGATGTATACTACAGGTATAAAGTTAATCTTCAAAATATATAGCACTTGAACAAGTATTAAATGTCTGCCTTATATTTTGCTTCTTTCCTAATGTTAATTCCAGATTAGATTTTAGTTGTTTATTTTCTGGCTTTCAACTTCTCATATTATAATTAAAATTCCTGTTCCAGATACTTGCTTATGTAATTCATCTGTCATAAAGTGAATGCAACAGAGATTATGATTATAAACCCACAGATATGATTGTTTCAATCAAGGAGGAACATATTCTCCTTGCTTTTACTTATACAATACACATAAAAGACATTTATCTTTAAGGATAAGAAAGCAGTTTAGAAACTCAGAATCACTTGAATATTCACTGTTCTATATAACATCTACATTATATTACTTTACAGATAAAATATAAATATGAGAAAAAGAAGTGAAGCCAAAATTAATATTCCAACTTGTGCTATCCAGGTTTCTCCCAAGCAAACTCACTTTAACATGTAAAGGTACAAGATGTTTTCCTGAGAAATCTGAGGCAACAGCAGCCCTTGAGACTTAGGTTCTAACCATCCTCTGCCATTTGCCATGTAACTCCATCCAAATTGCTATGTGTATACCCCATATGTCCTTATTTACAAAGCAGCCTACTCTTTCAGCATTACAACAGAAGTTTTGAGAAAATTAATGGAATCCATACAGCATAATCTAAGATGAAGGATAAAGACCTCAAATGAAGAAGAAAATATGTATTTATTTTCCAATGGAATTTTATTTTTTTCCTCACTGCTACCCTATGCTCTCTTGGTGCTATAGAGGCCACTTACAAAGGGAAGGAAAAACACTCCCCCACCACCTCCACATTCACATCTTTCCTTTAATAGATAACAGTTGGGGTGGACGGAGGAGATAAGAAACATCTACATTGTTTTTGCAACAACTAAAACTCTTTATAAAATTGGCATACTTAAATAATTAGTATTGTTAAATAAAAAAACATATTCTGTATTCTATTTTCAGTCACTTATGTTAGAGCTCCACTACCCACCCTAAGACAATTTTGATTTTAAAATTGGCCATTATCCTCCTAGGGTAGTGCTCTAACCAGGGATAACAACCTCTGGGATCTAATACTTGATGATATGAGGTGAAGGTGATGTAATAATAATAGAAAAAAAAAGTACATGATAAATGTAATGCAATTTAATCATCCATCTTGGAAAAATGAACTTCCAAGAAAAGGGTCCCTAGTGCCCAAAAGGTTGGGAACTGCTCTCTAGGCAACTTTAGCCCATAGTTGCCCATTCCGCTTGTTAATACTGCAGAACAGATAATCATCAAACAGCAATGCAAACCTTTCTCACTTATTACAGTTACATTAATTGATCACAAATTAATGACTTTCTGTAGCAACATAGATTAAATATTCTTACATTTCCTATTTCTGAGCTATCTAAACTCTATAACCTCTTAAATTTATAGATTTTCCCATCTTTAGCAGACTATGTAGAAGAAGAGTATCAGAAAAGAAATAACACTTGACATCTACATTTGCTTAGTTGAAAATTAAGCTGCTCAGTTAACTATATTCTCAGTACAGTTCAGTTCAGTTGCTCAGTTGTTACCGACTCTATGGAACCCATGGACTGCAGGCCTCCCTGTTCATCAGCAACTCCCACAGTCTACTCAAACTCATGTCCATTGAGTCAGTGATGATATCCAACCATCTTATCCTCTGCTGTCCCCTTCTCCTACTGTCTTCAATCTTTCTCAACATCAGGGGCTTTCCCAATGAGTTGCTTCTTCTCGTCTGGTGGCCAAAGTATTGGAGTTTCAGCTTCGGCATCAGTCCTTCAAATGAATATTCAGGATTGATTTCCTAGAGGATTGACTGGTTGGATTTCCATGCAGTCCAAGGGACTCTCAAGAGTCTTCTCCAACACGACAGTTCAAAGGCATCAATTCTTCGGCACTCAGCTTTCTTTATGGTCAAACTCTCACATCCATACATGACTACTGGAAAAATCATAGCCTTGACTAGATGGACCTTTGTTGGCAAAGTAATGTCTCTGCTTTTTAACATGCTGTCTAGGTTGGTTATAACTTTTCTTTCAAGGAGCAAGTGTCTTTTAATTTCATGGCTGCAGACACCATCTGCAGTGATTTTGGAGTCGAAAAAAGTAGTCTCTCAATGTTTCCACTGTTTCCCCATCTATTTGCCATGAAGCGATGGGACCAGATGCCATGATCTTAGTTTCCTGAATGTTGAGCTTTAAGACAACTTTTTCACTTTCCTCTTTCACTTTCATCAAGAGGCTCTTTAGTTCTTTCTTGCTTTCTGCCATAAGGGTGGTGTCATCTGCATATCTGAGGTTAATTGATATTTCTCCCAGCAATCTTGATTCCAGCTTGTGCTTCATCCAGCCCAGCGTTCCTCATGATATACTCTGAATATAAGTTTAAAAAGCAGGGTGACAATATACAGATGACACACTCCTTTCATAATTTGGAACCAGTCTGTTGTTCCATGTTCAGATCTAACTGTTGCTTCCTGACTTGCATGCAGATTTCTAAAGAGTCATGTTAGATGCTCTGGTTTCCCATCTCTTTAAGAATATTACAGTGTGTTGTGATCCACACAGTCAAAGGCTTTGGCACAGTCAATAAAGCAGAAGTAGATATTTATCTTTAACTCCCTTGCTTTTTTGATGATCAAACAGATGTTGGCAATTTGATCTCTGGTTCCTCTGCCTTTTCTAAATCCAGCTTGAACATCTGGAAATTAACAGTTCACATACTGTTGAAGCCTGGCTTGGAGAATTCTGAGCATTACTTTACTAGCGTGTGAGATGAGTGCAACTGTGTGGTAGTTTGAACATTCTTTGGTATTGCCTTTCTTTGGGATTGGATTGAAAACTGACATTTGCCAGTTCTGTGGTCACTGTTGACTTTCCCAAATTTGCAGGCATATTGAGTGCAGAACTTTTACATCTTTTAGATTTGAAATAGCTCAACTGGAATTCCATCACCTCCACTAGCTTTGTTCATAGTGATGTTTCCTAAGGCACACTTGACTTTGCATTCCAGAATGTCTGGCTCTAGGTGAGTGATCACACCATCATGATTATCTGGGTCATACTTTTTTGTATAGTTCTTCTGTGTATTCTTGCCACCTATACTTAACATCATCTGCTTCTATTATGTCCATACCTTTTCTGTCCTTTATTGTGTCCAACTTTGCATGAAATGTTCCCTAGGTATCTCCAATTTTTTTCAAGAGATCTCTAGTCTTTCCCTAACTATTTCTTTCCTCTATTTCTTTGCATTGATCACTGAGGAAGACTTTCTTATCTCTCCTTGCTATTCTCTGGAACTCTGCATTCAAATGGGTATATCTTTCCTTTTCTCCTTTGCCTTTAGCTTCTCTTTTTTTCACAGCTATTTGTAAGCTCCTCAGACAATTATTTTGCGTTTTTGCATTTCTTTTTCTTTGGATGGTCTTGATCCCTGCCTCCTCTACAATGTCACAAACCTCTGTCCATAGTTACCAGGCACTTTGTCTATGAGATCTAATTCCATGAAGCTATTTCTCACTTCCACTGTATAATCATAAGGGATTTGATTTAGGTCATACCAAAATGGTCTGGTGGTTTTCCCAACTTTCTTCAATTTAAGTCTGAATTTGACAATAAGGAGTTCATGATCTGAGCCACAGTCAGCTCCTGGTCTTGTTTTTGATGACTGTATAGAGCTTCTCCACCTTTCGCTGCAAGGAATATGATCAATTTGACTTCGATATTGACCATCTGGTGATGTCCACGTGTAAAGTCTTCTCTTGTGTTGTTGGAAGAGGGTGTTTGCTATGATCAGTTCATTCTCTTGGCAAAATATAACCCTTTGCCCTGCTTCATTCAGTCCTCCAAGACAAAACTTGCTTGTTATCCCAGGTATTTCTTGACTTTCTACTTCTGCATTCCAGTCCCCTCTAATGAAAAGGACATCTTTTATGGGTGTTAGTTCTAGAAGGTCTTGTAGGTCTTCATAGAACCATTCAACTTCAGCTTCTTCACCATTACTAGTTGGGCCATACAATTGGCTTACTGTAATATTGAATGGTTTGCCTTGAAAAAGAACAGAGACCATTCTGTCGTTTTGAGATTGCATCCAAGTACTGCATTTCAGACTCTTTTGTTGACCATGATGGCTACTCCATTTCTTCTATGGGATTCTTGCTTACAGTAGTAAATACAATGGTTATCTGAGTTACATTCACCCTTTCCAGACCATTATAGTTCGTTGATTCCTAAAATGTTGATGCTCACTCTTGTCATCTCCTGTTTGACCACTTCCAATTTGCCTTGATTCACGGACCTAACATTCCAGGTTCCTATGCAATATTGCTCTTTACAGCATCAGACTTTACTTCCATCACCAGTCACATTCACAACTGGGTGTTGTTTTTGCTTTGGCTCCTTCTCTTCATTCTTTCTGGAGTTATTTCTCCACTGATTTCCAATAGGATATTGGGCACCTACAGACCTGGTGAGTTCATCTTTCAGTGTCCTATCTTTTTGTGTTTTCATACTGTTCATGGGGCTCTCAAGGCAAGGATACTGAGGCAACTATATTTTAGCCAATGTGAAAAATGTGAGTACTGATCACTGAAGAAAAGACTACAACGAGTCAAACTGGTGAAGAGGAAAATCTTGTAGCATTTAATCCAGAAGAAATGGTTTTAGCACAGTTTCTAATGTGCTTTAACTGTGATTTTGAGTAAGTAAACAAGCTTTCACAGGGATCATTTTTTAAAAAAACTATAGTACATGGAGATTTATTTCAAATATGATTTACTTTTGAAATGCATACCAGTCTAAGGGTTTCACCAGATCATACTGGATTTCTTTTCTGGGTTTCCCTTGGAGCAGGTTTCTCAGCTTGTCACACAATATTTTATCAACAAATGAAAATGCACTGAGATTTCTGACTTGATATGCAAAATAAGATTTAACTCATGAGACTGGAAAACAATTAATTAAAATTGAAATCCTAGTAAGGAAGTTTCATATCATTTGTTTCATAATGCACTTGCCTCAGCTTATTTCACTGTCACTCAGTTCAGTTCAGTTCAGTCGCTCAGTCGTGTCCGACTCTTTGTGACCCCATGAATCACAGCACGCCAGGCCTCCCTGTCCATCACCAACTCCCGGAGTTCACTCAAACTCATGCCCATCAGGTCAGTGATGCCATTCAGCCATCTCATTCTCTGTCGTCCCCTTCTCCTCCTGCTCACAATCCCTCCCAGCATCAGAGTCTTTTCCAGTGAGTCAACTCTTCACATGAGGTGGCCAAAGTATTGCAGTTTCAGCTTTAGCATCAGTCCTTCCAATGAACACCCAGGATTGATCTCCTTTAGAATGGACTGGTTGGATCTCCTTGCAGTCCAAGGGACTCTCAAGAGTCTTCTGCAGCACCTCAGTTCAGAAGCATCAATTCTTCGGCGATCAGCTTTCTTCACAGTCCAACTCTCACATCCATACATGACCACTGGAAATACCATAGCCTTGACTAGATGGACCTTGGTTGGCAAAGTAATGTCTCTGCTTTTTAATATGCTACCTCGGTTGGTCATAGCTTTCCTTCCAAGGAGTAAGCGTCTTTTAATTTCATGGCTGCAATCAGCATCCGCAGTGATTTTGGAGCCCCCAAAAATAAAGTCTGACACTGTTTCTCCATCTATTTCCCATGAAGTGATGGAACCAGATGCCATGATCTTTGTTTTCTGAATGTTGAGCTTCAAGCCAACCTTTTCACTCTCCTCTTTCACTTTCATCAAGAGGCTTTTTAGTTCCTCTTCACTTTCTGCCATAAAGGTGGTGTCATCTGCATATCTGAGGTTATTGATATTTATCCTGGCAATCTTGATTCCAGCTTGTGCTTCTTCCAGCCCAGCATTCCTCATGATGTACTCTGCATATAAATTAAATAAGCAGCGTGACAATATACAACCTTGACGTACTCCTTTTCCTATTTGGAACCTGTTGTTCCATGTCCAGTTCTAACTGTTGCTTCCTGACCTGCATACAGGTTTCTCAAGAGGCCGGTCAGATTGTCTGGTATTCTCATCTCTTTCAGAATTTTCCACAGCTTATTGTGATCCACACAGTCAAAGGCTTTGGCATAGTCAATGAAGCAGAAATAGATGTTTTTCTGGAACGCTCTTGCTTTTTCCATGATCCAACGGATGTTGGCAATTTGATCTCTGGTTCCTCTGCCTTTTCTAAAACCAGCTTGAACATCTGGAAGTTCATGGTTCACGTATTGCTGAAGCCTGGCTTGGAGAATTTTGAGCATGACTTTACCAGCGTTTGAGATGAGTGGAATTGTGTGGTAGTTTGAGCATTCTTTGGCATTGCCTTTCTTTGGGATTGGAATGAAAACTGACCTTTTCCAGTCCTGTGGCCACTGCTGAGTTTTCCAAATTTTCAGGCATATTGAGTGCAGCATTTTCACAGCATCAGCTTTCAGGATTTGAAATAGCTCAACTGGAATTCCATCACCTCCGCTAGCTTTGTTCATAGTGATGCTTTCTAAGACCCACTTGACTTCACATTTCAAGATGTCTGGTTCTAGGTGAGTGATCACACCATCGTGATTATCTTGGTCATGAAGATCTTTTTTTGTACAGTTCTTCTGTGTATTCTTGCCACCTCTTCTTAATATCTTCTGCGTCTGTTAGGTCCATACCATTTCTGTCCTTTATTGAGCCCATCTTTGCATGAAATGTTCCCTTGGTAGCTCTGTAGCTCTAATTTTCTTGAAGAGAGCTCTTGTCTCTCCTATTCTGTTGTTTTCCTCTATTTCTTTGCATTGATTGCTTCCCATTTTTGTTTTGCACATAGCACATGCTTAGATTATCCAGTATATCTCAAGTAATGTAAAAAACACTAAGTAAGCCAGGCAGTCTCAGTTTCTTTTGCATAATCTCTGATAATCTCTTTTTACACACAAATTTTATAATTTTTAATGATTTTATTTTTGTTAATTATATCTTTCTGTTAAGCCTTCTGTACTCTTCATGGGCTAAAATGCTAGTTTTAACTTTGAAATGCAAATTGGCATAAACTATATTAAAAATTATTTTCATGGCCTTGATATCCAAAATTCTGACTGCATACAGATGAACAGTTAATAAATCTAACGGCAATTTTTTTTTTTAAATGAGATAGAAAATTTCTGGGTTTTATATATTATTTTAGTACAAATTATTCTAGCACTAGTTTTCTTTCCATTTTCAAATGTCACACCTAAATTGCTATTTAGAAAAGGTTAAAATGAATTGTAATTCCTCTAAAAATTTTCTCAAAAAGACTAGGACAGAGAGCTATTCTTTTTCTAGACATCAGACTTGGTGAATCTGCCCCTCCAGAATATTTTGGGGCTATGAAAACTGCCAGTGTATTCCACCAGGGACCCTCTCTCCAGGTAAATTGACATTATTTTAGGTGCTAAGGTAACCTGATTGCTTTGAAAATAATGATTTGATAATATTATTGAAATACAAAGGGCTGTCCTGGTGGCTCAGGTGTAAAGAATTTGCCTGCCACTGCAGCAGATACAAGTTTGATCTTTGGATCTGAAAGATCCTTTGGGAAGGAAATGGCAACCCACTCCAATATTATTGCCTAAAAAATCCCACAGACAGAAGAGCCTGGTGGGATATAGTCCATGGGGTTGCAAGAGTCGGACATGACTTAGCGACTAAATAGCAACAACAATTGAAATACTAAGCTTGGCATACCTAAGGCCATAGGATTTCTCCAAACATGACAAGGTTAAGGTTTCAGTTTCATGACCTCTAAAAAGAAGTGTACCAGATTGCAAAATAATCTGGCAGTCTCTCTCTTCTCATTTCTCTGCAGTACAGTTCTAAAGCCCTTGTGTCTTATTCTCTCAATATACACTTCTCTTTTTTCTTCCTACTACTATTATGCCAAAAAGATATTCACAGACAACTAGTTAACAGGCTAAGGAGAAACCCTTCCTAGAGGTATATTTCTACAAATATTAAAATTCATTATTGTCTTAAAAATATCTGAAAACAGTCTAAGGCCAGGACCACAGTGACAAAAATTAAGGCATTGCCCCAGTGCAAAATATAAGAGGAACGTTCCAAAATTAGCAATCAAAATAAGTAACATTTTAATGTAATATTTTAAAACATCAAAATTAATGTAAAAATCCATGATGAAGAAAAAATTAAAATTTTAAATAAAGATCTTATGAACTATATCTAGCTAAAAAAGTCCTTATACTTGTGACTTGTTTCACTTTAACTGGTTAAGTATACAGTAGTTACAGTAATTCATAAAAGTTGGTACAAATATTGTTAAACACTAAGTCTACAATTTCATTGTTTGTCCTCCTTATAAACAGAATTTTAATTATTGGCCATGGGCAAATGTGAGATGCACTTTATATTCTGCTGCTGTTCCCACAAGAAACATAATTCTTTGTAATATTGAGGAGGATTAAAATCAAAGTTTACTAGGAGATCCAATTTAGTATAACGAAATTAAAAGACGCTTGCTCCTTGGAAGAAAAGCTATGACCAACCTAGAGAGCATATTAAAAAGTAGAGACGTTACTTTACCAACAAAGTTCTGTCTAGTCAAAGCTATGGTTTTTCCATAGTCATGTATGGATGTGAGAGTTGTACTATAAAGAAAGCTGATCTCTGAAGAATTGATGCCTTTGAACTGTGGAGTTGGAGAAGACTCTTGAGAGTCCGTTGGAGTGCAAGGAGATCCAACCTGTCAATCCTAAAGGAAATCAGTCCTGAATATTCATTGGAAGGACTGATGCTGAAGCTGAAACTCCAATACTTTGGCCACCAGATGAGAAGAAGCGATTCATTGAAAAAGCCCCTGATGCTGGGAAAGATTGAAGGTGGGAGGACAAGGGGACTACAGAGGATGAGATGGTTGGATGGCATCACTGACACAATGGATATGAGTTTGAGAAGGCTCTGGGAGTTGGTGATGGACAGGGAAGCCTGGGGTGATGCAGTCCATGGGGTCGCAAAGAATTGGACATGAGTGAATGAATGAACTGACCTGATTCTTCTCTCATTATTAATAATAATCAAATTGCTCATGTGCTTGAGATAAAGATATAATTTTAATTACAGAATTTCACTTTGATAGACTTATTACACTTAAGATTTTTTAACAAACATATTGAGTCCACAAATAAAAATAATAAATTTTTTATACTTCCACACAGAAGTACTATAGTAAGTATAACTGTAATTTACAAATATGTCACAACTACAGGACACCGACATGATTTCAGATGCTTTATTGATGCTGCTTTTGGAAGAGTGTCTCACACTGACCATCACATTGCACTGTTTCAGAGAAGACCACCAGAGCCTGTAAGAGTTACTATAAATAACAGTCCCAAAGACTGTTCTAAATGCCTATGTCTCTTTTGCAGTCTCTTATACAGGGTTCAGGTTACCATCTTTCTAAATTCCATATATATGCGTTAATATACAGTATTGATGTTCTTCTTTCTGGCTTACCTCACTCTGTATAATTTAGAAAGATGGTAACCTGAACCCTGTATAAGAGACTGCAAAAGAGACATAGGCATTTAGAACAGTCTTTGGGACTCTGTGGGAGAGGGTGAAGGTGGAATGATTGGAGAGAATGGAGTTGTGGCATGTATGTTATCATAAGTGACCAGTCCAGGTTCGACGCATAAATTTTCCTCTGTTCATTTCTTTGCATTTGTGCTTTTTTAATAAAATTCTTTTTTAGAAATAAAAAAAAAATCTTATGTATAATAATATCAAAGTAGATAGCCCTTGATAGTAACAGCCATAAAAGCTTCATTTATATAAAATTTGAGAAAAAGGTAGACAAAGGAGACCATAGAGATAATTTCTTGCTGAAGATCCACTTTCTTGTCTAAATTTCTCATTTTGCTGTGAATTGAGAGGGCAGTCTTTCAATTAACATAATGAAGACACTGTGGCAAAAATGAGAAGCCAACCTGTGTGCAATTGCAATTCAGACAGAAAGAATGCTAATTCTTGGCTTTGATGCTTTCTTTAATAAAGTTATTCAGGTCTTTCTGTAGCACAGAACACTGTGATCAGCCAGGAACTGCTGGAGATGAAAATAATCTTTCTTTGTTATAACTCAAAAAATGTACTCATTTCAATCTCATAGGAGACTCTTGTACCTCCTTAAAAATAAAAATGTCAGGGGTGGGGTGGGATGGTGGAATTAATCATTTCATAGCCATTTTCTTTAAAGTATATGGTTTTATAACTTCATATGTGTTCACAAGGGATTTGGAAGTGCAACACAAGCAAATGCTTTGACAATGCACATAATATTTTGAAATTGCTCAGGTGTAGTCAAAGAACTCTGGACATAGAGGACAAGGAGCTGATCTGAGGGCTCTCTCTACCCTTATGAGCTGTAAAACATTAGGTTCTCACTTGAAGTATCCTTTTCCATAAAATAGCATTACTAGTTCCTATGTCACCAAGTTGAAGTCAAAAATAACATAGCAACTACAGATAATTTGTAAATTATGAGATGTTACACAAATGTCATGAGAAATTTAAAACATAACAAAATAGAATAAGAATATGAAGTAAGGTTGTAAAGCCAATTTCCATTTGTATTAGAAAGAGAATTAATTTTAAAATCATTGTCATCAATCTACAGTAGTAAAAAATGATAAGATGTGGTAATGAAATAATTTCTTACATTAAGATTTTTACTGTTGGGACCCTGAATTCAAAGTTTGAAGAGATAATAATCATCCCTATAATTTCCTGGGTTAAGAAAGTCAATTTATTAAAAACATTTTAAAAATTATTTTTAGTTAAAAAAAGGAAAAATTAGAAAAGTGATTGGAAAATTATCTTAGTTTAATAACTTTCCAAGTAATATTTAAGTAACATGAAAAGAATAGACACTAAAACAACTCCGTTATTAAGGAATAATTGAAGAGTAAACATTTTACATCATAATATTATTTGACCACTAGTAAGTGCCAGATTAGATATTATGTAAAATAAAGTGGAAATTTTCAATACTCTGATTGAGTATATTAAAAATATACAGTTCCTTGCATCACTACATTTTCTTTCCTTAAGACAACTTTAATAAATACAGCCAAGTTTTATATGACAAAAGAATTTTGAATAAAGCACATAAAATTTTACTTTTTATCTTGATTGTCTTTTCTCTTCATTCTACTAATTATTCCTGAGAAATACTACCTACTTTGGGTTTTCATTAATATCAGCATATGTTTTTCAACTCTACTTTCATTCCCAATATATTCTGAAGTCCACATTCTGAATTTCTTTTTTTAATATTCCATAGTGTATGCTTTTTTAAAATTTTTATTTATTTTTAATTTATTTAAATTGGAGGCTAATTACTTTATTGTATTGGTTTTGCCATACATTGACATGAATCTGCCCCGGGTGTACATGTGTTCCCCATCTTGAACCCCTCTCCCACCTCCCTCCAAACTTCGATATGTCCCACAAACCCTTTAGCCTGTTCCAAAACAAACTCATTATCTCTCACTTGATGGCATCTGCTTCTGTCCCTATATTTCTCTCTGATTGGAAAGAACTACTACCCACACAGTGATTCATGTCTAAATTGTGGCAGTCACAATCTTGCTTTACCTCAGACGCATTATATACATCATCAGATTAAGTGGATTCTACTTCTAAAACATTTGTCATATTGGATTTCATTCCCAATTTCCAACTACCGATACTCTCAGCCATGTAGCATACTCTACTATGGTGTTTCTCTGTTTAGAAAAGCTCTGTTGGCATTTGCTGAATAAGCTGAGCAGGGAAATCCACTCAAAGATTCCAGGAAATTTAGTATCATTACCTTCTACCAAATGCTTGTAACACCCTATAGTCATTGGCATGAGCAACCTCCCCATCACACACGTTTCTACATATCGCCAAAGATGATAGTAGAGTTTTCTAAATATTCTATTAAAGGCCTTGCCTCAGCCTTTAAAACTTTCTCATCAGTGCCTCTTCCTCTGCACACTGGCCACAGTGACCTTCTTTCTATTCTCCTTATACACTATGCTCCTTTCTTCCACATAACATTTGCTCTTACTATTTTTTCCCATCCTGGAATATTCTTAGCTGCATGACATCTTCATTAACTAAATTTCTACTAAACTTTCAGATTGCACTTAAATACCTCTATTAGTAAAGTCTTTGTTAATCTTCAGTTCACTCAAGGTTAAGGTTCCTTTAATATGCAGCTTTAAATCTGATCTTATTTGCCTTCAGACCACGCATCTCATTATTTAACTACTTATTTTCATTATTATGTGATTAATCTGTCTCATCCACTAAACAGAAACCACAGAAGAAAAAGGATCATGTATGATTTTACTCACTGTTGTCCCTCCAGACCTTTCACATGGAAAGGTTCTCTGTCAGTTCTTATACATGAAGAATGAAGGCTCAAACTGAGCTAGTTATACACAAGTCTATTCTTCTTCTCACTATTATATGCAGTAGAGTTTTTACCCTTGGACACTATATAAGGAGGACTACATTTTACCTTTGTTTTACTTTTAATCCATGTTCAGTTTTTGTGATTGTACATATTATTCATCTCAAATATTTCAGATAAATTTTCTGCTTAAGTATGATTTTATGTTGGATAAACTCTGATCAATTTTTTGAATTTTCAAGATCATTTTAAATTCTAAACTGTCCTCTAACATGATAGTCTCTACTGTGTGCTCACTGACCAATTCTTTTCTCTCTCATCCTAATTACTACCTACAAAGTTAAAGTGTATACTTAGTAATCCGTCTCTGATGACTGAATTCCATAAAATGTCAAGAGATGGCTCTCAATCTCTCTTGTGTGATAGTTTAAATGAATTTCCTCCTCTTTGGAAATTGTAGATGGTTAACTTGAGAGTCCCTTGGACTGCAAGGAGATCCAACCAGTCCATTCTAAAGGAGATCAATCCTGGGTGTTCATTGGAAGAACTGATGCTAAAGCTGAAACACCAATACTTTGGCCACCTCATGAGAAGAGTTGACTCACTGGAAAAGTGTCTGATGCTGGGAGGGATTGGGGGCGGGAGGAGAAGGGGACGACAGAGAATGAGGTGGCTGGATGGCATCACCGACCCGATGGACATGAGTTTGAGTGAACTCTGGGAGTCGGCGATGGACAGGGAGGCCTGGCGTGCTGTGATTCATGGGGTCGCGAAGAGTCAAACACGACTGAGTGACTGAACTGAACTGAACTGAACTTAGGAGTGATTTTTTTTTGTATTTACAAAAGTAAAATCCATAATGTAAGTACTCAGTATTCCATTCCTTTCAAAGTAAAAGAAAGTCTAGTTTAAGTTAAATATATGCTTAGTCATAGTAACCAAAGGGTGATACAATTGAGCTTGATTATGAATTAAAAAGGAATCAAAGGTGTACAGTCTGGAGTGCGGATATCTTGTGATGTCCATGCTCGCCAAGGTTCACAGTAACAACTGGCACTATAAAACAGAGCAATCAGCTACCCGCATGCCACTCTGCTTACACTAAAATTCTGCTGTTAATTTGAAAGGGTGATTAATCTCAGCAATTCAGCATTTTCAAAACAACACTCTATTTTCTCTATGATTCTAGCTTATAATGATTATTCATTGACAACACAAAGAGCTCCCTAAATTCAAATGAACAAAAAAACTGGAAAAAATATTCTAGCTAATGTAAAAATGATTTCTGAAATCAAATACATTTGTGAAATACAAGTATTCTTTTCTGAAGAAAAAGGCTACATATAACCTTCTCGGAGTATTATAATGCAAGTTTTCAACAAACCTGTTTAATTAGACAAATCTAGATTTTTTTTCTCGATTTATTTTAAAGAGTAAGTATTTTTCCAAAGAAACGTGTCAACGTGTTGTAGCACATAGTTTGGGTAAAGTTTAATTTGGGGAAGCCAGTACATCCTTAGCCTTTGACCATAAGATCAAAGAGGAAATACTGTGTAACATACCTCTAATTAGAGCTAATAAAATTCTGATTGTATTGGCCAAAGCTGACTCCATGTGGCAAACCATAAGTTAATGACTATTAACTGAATAATTTGAACTGTAACTCATTTATATTCTTATAAAATAAAAACAAAACAGAACAAATACCAAAAACTACAATTTTCAATCATATTCTGAAAAAAAAAGAAATGGAAAAGATTTGAAATTATGTTTTGAAAGTTCATACTACATACTTTGGAAGTGGAGTCTTTACTGTCTGAACCACCAGGGAAGATATTGGAAATAATTTACTTCACATCAAAACGTATGTGGTAAAATTATCAGAATTAAAAAGAAAAAAACTGGGGGAAGGGGCATCCATATACAATGATCAAATAATTTAGAGAAAGTAACCTACTAATATATATATAAAATAACAATATATTTGATTTTCAAGATCAAACAAAACATATTTATCCTGTTCTGTCAACTGAAATACAAACAAAAAAACAATAATCAACTCAGGAGCAATAAAGTTCCCTAGCAGCAAAATTGGAGACTTAAAGTAGTACAGGAATCATAGAGCTTGGAGACAAGATTGACTCCAGATCTGGGGCAAATTGTAAGGTAAAGAGAAACCCACATTCACCTTGAGTTGATAGCTGTTGAAACTGGGTCATGTGAGCATAAGTGTTCATTCTTTCCTGTCTAGCTTTTTCCATATAAAAACTGTTTTCATAAAAAAACCACCAAACCTCAGATCTCACAGTCTGTTTGGATGTAAAATCTTACAGTGTAGAGTGTCCATAAGTGTTTCATAATCTATAGAAAATATAATTTTGAATTATAAAGAGCCACATTCCAACAGGAAATATAAATAGTAGTAACCTCTGGCAACTATAATCTAACTGAGGGGACTTAGGTGTACCTATGGCTGATTCTCGTTGATGTATGACAGAAACCCACAAAATTCTGTAAAGCAAATATCCTTCAATTTAAAAAAAAAGTGGAAAAAAGTAGTGTGTTTCTTAATTTAAGGTCCTTTCTGACAGAATTATGTCCCCCAAATTTATGTGTTGAAGCCCTATTTCCCAAAGTGATGGTATTGGGGATGGTATTTGGGAGATTACTAGATTTAGGTCTTTGGGGATGAGGTCATGAGGGTGGAACCCTCAAGATGGGATTTTAATGTCCTTATAGGAGGAGATACCAGAGAGTTTGTTCTCTTCCTGCCCTGTCATGTCTGAAGACACCATGAGAAAGTGGCTGTCTGCAAAGCAGAGTCCTCACCAGAACCCAATCATAATGTTTGACTTCTCAGTCAGCAGAACTGTGACAAATAACTTTTCAGTTGCTTAAACTATCCAGTTTGTGGTATTTCACTATGGCAGCCTAAGCTGACTGCACTTTTCATTTGGTAGGTGCTCAACAAATGGCAGCAGAATTGAAAGTGGCAGCAAATTTCTCTTTCAGTAGCCTATAAAATATTCAGAACAAAAAAAGAACACTGCTTTGAACTCAAAATATTCTGAGTACATAAACATAAGTCAACTTTCTATGTAAAATATTCATAATAACAGAGGCTTAAAACGTAAATGATTAGAAACATTAAATCACTGATGTGATTACAGAATGACATTTTATAAAAATGGGGCAGCAACAATTAGAATCATGCTACATAATAACCACTGACAATGTGGAAAAAAATTCTTTCCTTGAGCATCAAATTAAGGTGCATAATTTTATTTTCTGTAAGAAGATAAATAACATGTATTTGGTATGTTAAAAAGAAAAGAGAGGGAAATTAATTCACATTTTTTATCCTAGTTAATCCTTGACAACAAAAAAGGCTCATTCAACTATACCATTCTCTTTCTAACTTATTATATATAAACTAAATAGGATGTTATTTCAATATCACAGTAATCCATTTCTATGCCCCAACCATTAATGCCGAAGAAGCTGAAGTTAAGCAGTTCTATGAAGACCCACAGACCTTTTAGAACTAACAGTAAAAAAAGAAAAAAAATGTCATTTTCATCATAGGGGACTGGAATGCAAAAGTAGGAATTCAAGAGATACCTGGAGTAAGAGGAAGGTTTGGTCTTGGAGTACAAAATGAAGAAGGGCAAAGGCTAATAGAGTTTGGCCAAGAGAACACACTGGTTGTAGAAAACCTCCTCTTCCAACAGCACAAGAGATGACTCTGCACATGGACATCACCAATGGTCAATACCAAAATCAGACTGATCATATTCTTTGTAGCTGAAAATGGAGAAGTTCTATACAGTCAGCAAAAACTAGACGGGGAGCTACTGTGGTTCAGATCATGAACTCCATATTGCCAAATTCAGACTTACAGTGAAGAAAGCAGGGAAAACCACTAGGCCATTCAGGTATGACCTAAAGCAAATCCCTTGCAATTATACAGTGTAAGTGATAAATAGATTCAAGAAATTAGATAGAATGCCTGAAGAACTATGGATGGAGGTTCATAACATTGTATAGGAGGCAGTGATCAAGACCACCCCAAGAAAAAGAAATACAAAATGGCAAAACAGTTGTCTGAGGAGGCCTTACAAATAGCTGAGAAAAGAGAAACTAAAGGCAAAGGAGAATAGGAAATGTATACCCATCTGAATGCAGAATTCCAAAAAGTTGCAAGGAGAAATAAGAAAGCTTTCTAAAGTGAACAATGCAAATAGAGGAAAACATGAGAATGGGAAAGACTAGAGATCTTTTCAAGAAAATTAGAGATACTAAGAGAATGTTTTATGCAAAGATGGGCACAATAAAGGACAGAAACAGTATGGACCTAACAGAAACAAAAGAGACAAAGAAGAGGTGGCAAGAATACACAGAAGAACTGTATCAAAAAGTCTTGATGACCTGCATAACCATGACGGTGTGATCCCTCACCTAGAGCTAGACATCTTGCAGTGTGAAGTCAAAGTGCCGTAGGAAGCATCACTATGAAATAAAGCTAGCAGAGGTGATGGAATTCTAGCTGAGCTATTTCAAATCCTTAAAAATCATATTGTGAAAGTGCTGCACTCAATATGCCTGCAAGTTTGGAAAACTCAGCTGTGCCACCGAACTGGAAAAGGTAAGTTTTCAACCCAATCCCAAAGAAGGGCAATGCCAAAGAATGTTCAGACTATTGCACAACTGCACTCATTTCACATGCTAACAAGGTAATGCTCAAAATTCTTCCAGCTAGGCTTCAACAGTACTTGAGTCAAGAGATTCCAGCTATTCAAGACGGATTTAGAAAAGTGGAGTAACCAGAGATCAAATTGCCAACATCTGTTGGATCATAGAAAAAGCAAGAGAATTAAAAAAAAAAAAATACCTCCTTTGCTTCATTGACTACACTAAAGCCTTTGATTGTGTGAATCACAACAAACTGTGTAAAATTCTTAAAGAGCTGGGAATACCAGACTACCTTAATTGCCTCCTGAGAAAGCTGTATGCAGATCAAGAAGCAACAGTAGAACCAGACATGGAACAATGGACTGGTTCAAAACTGGGAAAGGAGTACATCAAAGCAGTATATTGTCACCCTGCTTATTTAACTTATATGCAGTGTATATCACGCAAAATGACAAGCTGGATGAAACACAAGCTGGAATTACAGTTGCGGGGAGAAATATCAATAACCTCAGATATGCAGATGACACCACCCTTATGGCAGAAAGGAAAGAGGAACTAAAGAGCCTCTTGATGAAGGTGAAAGATGAGAGTGAAAAAGCTGGCTTAAAACTCGACATTCAGTAATGGAAATAAAAAGAAAAATAAACAACTGGGACCTAATTAAACTTAAAACCTTTTGCACTACGAAGGAAATTATAAGCAAGGTGAAAAGGCAGCCTTAAGAATTTGAGAAAATAATAGCAAATGACACAACTGACAAAGAATTAACCTCCAACATGTACAAGCTGCTCATGTAACTCAATACCAGAAAAACGAACAACGCAATTAAAAAGTGGGCCAAAGAACTAAACAGACCTTACTCCAAAAAAGACATACAGATGGCTAATAAACACACGAAAGTTGTCCAACATCACTCATTATTAGAGAAATGCAAATCAAAACCCCATTGAGATATCATCTCATGCCGTTCAGAATGACTGCCATCAAAAAGTCTATGAACAATAAATGCTGGAGAAGGTGTGGAGTAAAACACTTAGTTAGTGAGAATGCAAGCTTGTAGAGCCACTATGGAGAACAGTGTGGAGATTCCTTAAAAACCTGGAAACAGTACTGCCATATGACCCAGCAATCCCACTGCTGGGCATACCACCGAGGAAATCAGAATTGAAAACAGACATGCGTACCCCAATGTTCATTGCAGCACTATTGACAATATCTAGGATATGGAAGCAACCTAGATGTCCATCAGCAGAAGAATGGATAAGGAAATTGTGGTACATATACATAATGAAATATTCAGTTCAGTTCAGTTCAGTCGCTCAGTCATGTCCGACTCTCCACGAACCCATGAAACACAGCACGCCAGGCCTCCCTGTCCATCACCAACTCCCGGAGTTCACTCAAACTCATGTCCACAGAGTGGGTGATGCCATCCAGCCATCTCATTCTCTGTCCTCCCCTTCTCCTCCTGCCCCCAACCTTTCCCAGCATCAGAGTCTTTTCCAGTGAGTCAACTCGTCGCATGAGGTGGCCAAAGTACTGCAGTTTCAGCTTTAGCATCAGTCCTTCCAATGAACACCCAGGATTGATCTCCTTTAGAATGGACTGGTTGGATCTCCTTGCAGTCCAAGGGACTCTCCCAGAGTCTTCTCCAACACCACAGTTCAAAAGCATCAATTCTTCGGTGATCAGCTTTCTTCACAGTCCAACTCTCACATCCATACATGACCATGGGAAAAACCATAGCTTTGACTAGACGGACCTTTGTTGGCAAAGTAATGTCTCTGCTTTTTAATATACTATCAAGGTTGTTCATAACTTTCCTTCCAAGGAGTAAGCCTCTTTTAATTTCCTGGCTGCAGTCAGCATCTGCAGTGATTTTGGAGCCCAAAAAAATAAAGTCTGACACTGTTTCCACTGTTTTTCCATCTATTTCCCATGAAGTGATGGGACCAGATGCCATGATCTTAGTTTTCTGAATGTTGAGCTTCAAGCCAACCTTTTCACTCTCCTCTTTCACTTTCATCAAGAGGCCCCTTAGTTCCTCTTCACTTTCTGCCATAAGGGTAGTGTCATCTGCATATCTGAGGTTATTGATATTTCTCCCAGCAATCTTGATTCCAGCTTGTGCTTCTTCCAGCCCAGCGTTCCTCATGATGTACTCTGCATATAAGTTAAATAAGCAAGGTGACAATATACAGCCTTGACGTACTCCTTTTCCTATTTGGAACCAGTCTGTTGTTCCATGTACAGTTCTGACTATTGCTTCCTGACCTGCAGACAGGTTTCTCAAGAGGCAGGTCAGGTGGTCTGGTATTCCCATCTCTTTCAGAATTTTCCACAGTTTATTGTGATCCACACAGTCAAAGGCTTTGGCATAACTCGGATATAAAAAGGAACACATTTGAGATAGTTCTAATGAGGTAGATAACACTAGAGCCTATTATACAGAGTGAAGTAAGTCAGAAAGATAAACACTAATACTGTATATTATCGCGTATATATGGATTTTAGAAAGACAGTAATGACAATCCTATATGCAAGGCAGCAAAAGCAAGAAAAGACTTTTGGACTCTGTGGGAGAAGGCAAGAGTGGGATGATTTGAGAGAATAACATTGAAACATATATATTACCACATGTAAAATAGATGACCAGGGCAAGTTCAGTGTATGAAGCAGGGCACTCAAAGCTGGTGCTCTGGGACAACCCACAGGGATATGGTGAGGAGGGAGTTGGGAAGGGGAGTTCAGGATAGGGGGACACATGTGCACCCATGGCTGATTCATGTCTATGTATGGCAAAAACCATCATATAATTGTAAAGTAATCATCCTCCAATTAAAATAAATTAGTTAGAAAAATGAAAAACTATCATGGCATCCATTCCCATCACTTCATGGCAAATAGATGGGGAAGCAATGGAAACAGTGACAGACTTTATTTTCTTGAGCTCCAAAATCACTGCAAACAGTGACTGCATCCATGAAATTAAAAGACGCTTACTCCTTGGAAGAAAAGCTATGATAAACATAGACAGTATGTTAAAAAGCAGATGCATCACTTTCCAGACAAAGGTCCATATAGTCAAAGCTATGGTTTTTCCAGTAGTCATGTACAGACGTGAGATTTGGATCATAAAGAAGGTTGAATGCCGAAGAATTGACACTTTCAATCTGTGGTGTTTTAGAAGACTTTTGAGAGTCCCTTGGACTTCAAGGAGATCAAACCAGTCAGTCCTAAAATAAATAAACACTGCATATTCATTGGTAGGACTGATCCTGAAGTTGAAGCTCCAATATTTGGCCACCTGATGCAAAGAGTCGATTCTTTGGAAAAAACCCTGATTCTGGGAAAGATTGAAGGCAGGAGGAGAAGGGGATGGCAGAGGACAAGATGGTTGGATGGTATCACTGACTCAATGGACCTGTGTTTGAGCAAACTCCAGGAGATGGTGCAGGACAGAGAAGACTGGCAGCTGCATCCATGGGGTTGCAAAGAATTAGACACAACTGAACAACAACAAATAAGATGCTAATTAATTACCTAATATTTCTACTTATAGTCAAAACATAAGAATACAAGTTTATCTCAGTATTTATCACAAAAATATAAAGATATTTAGATTTTAGTATAAAGAAAGAACAAGTGAAGATAAATAAATGGATTTTCTTCTTTTTTTCTGACTAATAAGATTTTCAATTCATCTTTCTGATTTCCAAAAATTGTGAACAGAATGTACAGTCATATTAAAAGGAGCATCCAGTTTACAATTGCTAAACTTTGGGCAGCTGTTTGCTAAACATAACTGTATAGTGATAGTTGAAAACAATAAATCAGAAGGTAACTATACTTCAAGTTCATTATCCAACTGGTGAGTTTTTCTTGAAGTAATGAGTGACAATATCTTTGAGTCCTAACTTGAAAACCATCACAAGGCAAACGGAGCAAGCTTACTGTTAACCTTTTCTTCAGTCAGTTCAGTTCAGTTCAGTGGCTCAGTTGTGTCCGACTCTTTGTGACCCCATGAATCACAGCACACCAGGCCTCCCTGTCCATCACCAATTCCTGGAGTTCACGCAAACCCATTCCATCGAGTCAGTGATGCCATCCAGCCATCTCATTCTCTGTCGTCCCCTTCTCCTCCTGCCCCCAATCCCTCCCAGCATCATTTGTATCTAATTAATCTTTCTTGAGCAGAGAGCTCTAAATAGGAACTTTTACAAAAATAAATGCTCTGAGTTGGAAGATGGCTTTAAGAAACCATATTTGGATTCAGGGAGAAGTTACAAGAAAGTGGGAGAGACTAACCCTATGTATGTCCATCAATTCATTCAACAACTAATTACTGGCTGTCTGCTATGTGCCAGAAACCCTGTCTGGGATATTAGCCACAACCAAGATAAACAAAATCTGTGTTTTCAAAATATTTATATTCTATAAGAGAACCAGTGTATAAAAAAGAACTAAATAAACAAGACATTTTCCATTAGTCATCAGTTCAGTTCAGTTCAGTTCAGTCGCTCAGTCGTGTCCGACTCTCCGCGACCCCATGAATCACAGCACGCCAGGCCTCCCTGTCCATCACCAACTCCCGGAGTTCACTCAGACTCATGTCCACAGAGTCAGTGATGCCATCCAGCCATCTCATTCTCTGTCGTCCCCTTCTCCTCCCACCCCCAACCTTTCCCAGCATCAGAGTCTTTTCCAGTGAGTCAACTCGTCGCATGAGGTGGCCAGAGTATTGGAGTTTCAGCTTTAGCATCAGTCCTTCCAATGAACACCCAGGGTTGATCTCCTTTAGAATGGACTGGTTGGATCTCCTTGCAGTCCAAGGGACTCTCAAGAGTCTTCTCCAACACCACAGTTCAAAAGCATCATAAATGGCATTAAATAATAAAAACAAGTAAATGCAAAGTAGAGCACACCTTGATGGACTATTTTAGATTAGAGAATGGGGCAAAACCTCTTAATTAACGTGTACATCCTCAGTCTCTTAAGTTGTATCCAACTCTTTGCAACTTCATGGACTGTGACCCCTCAGTCGCCTCTGTCCATGGGACTTTCCCTGCAAGAATACTGGAGTGAGTTGCCATTTCCTTCTTCACAGGATCCTCCTGACCCAGGGATTGAACCCACACCTCCTGCATTGGCAGTTGGATTTTTACCACTGAACCTCCTGGGAAACCCTCTTACATGAGTGAGAAGGAGCAAACTATTGGGAGATCTGGGGGAAATAGTTTACACATAGGAACTATCTAGTGAGCTAGGTCTCCCTAACAATGCTCAGATTTAATCTCATGATATTAAGTTACCCATCCATCTAGAACCCTTGCTTAGTAAGGTCAGGTACCAATTTCTCAGAAATCTCAGCTCATTGTCACTATCTTCAACACTAATCTCATTTCAGTTTTTGGTTGCTTTACTATCTATACCTATAACTCCTTCAAAATGCAGGCTTCTGGGTTTCTTGATTTCCACTCTTTTAGTGATCAGCACTACTTCTGGTCCTCTGGTCATACCAATGAAAACAAAACAAAACAAACAAACCAACAGTCTCAATTTACAGCATCACACTTCCTGACTATCACCTTCTTTCTTCCCAGTGCACTCACTCTAAGCACGCTGACTCCAGTGATTGCCCTACCCCACCAGGACCTACAATCTATGGAGTTACAGAGTGAAGAATAAGAAAATAAATAGTTTTTTTTTTTTTTCTGGAAGGATAAATGAACAAACAGCAAGAATAACAAAACAATTTGAATAACTTACAGAATTTATTAAGAAACATTATATTAAATGTATTAGAACCTACTATAAAACAATAATATAAAAGCAGTAGCACTAAAAATAGGAACATATTTTTAATGAACTAGAGGTACATAAACAGACCTAACGTTCAGTTCAGTTCAGTTCAGTCGCTCAGTCGTGTCCAACTCTCTGCGACCCCATGAATCACAGCACGCCAGGCCTCCCTGTCCGTCACCAACTCCTGGAGTTCACTCAAACTCATGTCCACAGAGTCGGTGATGCCATCCAGCCATCTCATTCTCTGTCCTCCCCTTCTCCTCCCGCCCCCAACCTTTCCCAACATCAGAGTCTTTTCCAGTGAGTCAACTTGTCGCATGAGGTGGCTAAAGTATTGCAGTTTCAGCTTTAGCATCAGATGTAATAATTATGGCATTTCAAAACAAAAAGAAAGTAAGTAGATTGCTTTTTAAAAACTATGAAAATAGTAAAGATGTGGGTGAAATTTGCAGCATAATTAATAGAAAAAGGACAATATCACTAAAATAGAAATACATTTTGCAGATTATTTCTCAAAAGAAAATAATTGAGTGATACATACAATTAAGAATTTGAAAAGAAGATATAGAGATAGCCAGTAACACATGAAAAATATTTTTACCAATATTTAATAATACAAAATAAAACAATAATTAAAATAAAAAATAAAATGAGATGCCATCATTGCTTTATGTTTAATATATTTAAATTTATATATTGTACTTTATTATATATACACCTACATGCATACACACACTTACACAACATATATACATGGTGGACACACACTTATGTATCCATAAATATAATATATCCAATATTGTGAAACATACAAGGAAGTAAGGATTCTCATACTAGTTGGGATATCAACCGATAACTTCCTAAAGGTAACCTGTCAATACAAATCAAAATTTAAAATTACGGTTATTTTATAACAACAAAAAATTAAAAACAATATAAATTTTCAACAATATTTTAAATAAATTATAACATATCCTTATGTTACCCTGAGGATGTGCTGGAACAATTAAAAATATTATCTTGAAGAAAATGTAAGGCTAGCTAATGTTGCTTCAGGTAGGGAGTCAAATCTAAATGGAGATTACAAAACAGTATCATTATAAATTGTCTAATTTTTCTAATAAAATGCCTTACAGTATTCATTATAAATAATACACCAAAAGATGTAAAGCAAAGTATTGAGTATCTGGTGGAGCTATGAGCAATTATAATTTTATTTAGTATTTTCAACCTTTTTCATAGAAGTATATTCAGTACATAGAAGTATACAGCAGTTGATAAATCAACAAATATTGTAGATAAAGATTTTTAAAAGGAAAGAGGCAAGTTGGTAAGGAGAGTCAAGTTTTCTTCTCTTTACTCAATTTAGTGGGAATTGGTAGGATCATTTCCAGTCACATTTTAGCCCTGCACAGGATAAACTAGCTTTTTATCACTCATTCTATCCTCACCACCACTACCACCACCAGATACTTTGCTATTAAAACCACCAAAGGCAATAACACATACTGTAGTTGTGTAATCTAGGCTCACATTCCAAACATGTAGCTAGGCAGTCATAGAATGTTTCTGAATTTAAGTTCTTATTTGCCTATGTGTTAATATGGAAGAGACTAAAGGAAAGCAGCATTATTATTTTTATAAATCAGATGTTATGTATCTTAAAAGATTCTAAAGCATTCTAGAGGTTAAAATGCTACACTTCAAATTTCTTTTTTAACTTTTGGAATGTCATTTTAAAAGATGAAGTAATAGCATATTAAAAAGCAGAGACATTACTTTGCCAACCAAGGTCCGTCTAGTCAAGGCTATGGTTTTTCCCGTGGTCATGTATGGATGGGAGAGTTGGACTGTGAAGAAAGCTGATCGCCGAAGAATTGATGCTTTTGAACTGTGGTGCTGGAGAAGACTCTTGAGAGTCTCTTGGACTGCAAGGAGATCCAACCAGTCCGTTCTAGAGGAGATCAGTCCTGGGTGTTCATTGGAAGGACTGATGCTAAAGCTGAAACTCCAATACTTTGGCCACCTCATGCGACAATTTGACTCACTGGAAAAAGACTCTGATGCTAGGAGGGATTGGGGGTGGGAGGAGATAGGGACGACAGAGAATGAGATGGCTGGATGGCATCACTGACTCGATGGACATGAGTTTGAGTGAAATCCGGGAGCTGATGATGGACAGGGAGGCATGGCGTACTGTGATTCATGGGGTCGCAAAGAGTTGGACATGACTGAGTGACTGAACTGAACTGAATAGTCTCAAACTTATTGGAAAGTCCCAATAATATAGGTTAGAATTATAAACAATTTAATATATCATGGAATTATCTTATTTGGAATTAAAGAAAATAATCTACAAATTGTTATCCACTTAGATAACATTCAGTAATGCTTGCACCAAAAGGGAAAATGAGAAATGAGCCTCATCCTGTACAGATTACATGCTTATTTTTCAAAATTGTATCAGATAAGGATAATATTTTCATCGTTTGAAATATTTTAATGTCTACATATTTTCAGAAATTTAACAGGAGTTTCTCGAACCTAAAGAAAAGACCCTTAACAGTCCTAAATTTATAATCTCTTAACTCAAGCAAGAGAGTATTATCATAGGACAATGAATGTACTTACACATGTTGTAGCTCTGAAACAGTGAATTTAGGACAAATTCAATTACACCAAAGCATGGGCTAATAAACATCAGACAAAGCAGTAATTGTATGCTAAGGCTCATCTATTATAACATGTGATCACACAAGGCATAATAAAGTCTTTGTTTTTATATTAGTGCACAGTTGTCAAAGGGAATAATATATTCTAAATTTATTCTGTTAACTTGCTCATAATAAAAAAGTTTTATAAATGTAAACATATTTGACAAATATAAAAAACATTAAAATATTAAAGATATTTTACTTCAATTATAGTCAAATAAATAAAAATAATGATTATAAAGATTAAAGAACCACTAAATAGAGATCAGAAGATTTGCAGATGTGCCTTGTCAATTACCATTTTCTTATGACAAAAATGTATCAGGCTCTTTAGAGAACCTATACTCTCATTTAACCAATGTAAGAACACCTTGCAATTGAACTGATACCACTAATTTACACTGAAGCAGCCACAAGTCTCTTTCCTCTTTTTTATAACTAGCTAAGTGTGGGGCTAAAACCACAATCTTCTGAAACCTATTATATTGTTCTCACTGAGCCATTGTTTTTCTGTACACAATCCTTGTTCATGTAAATGTCATAAGCTGAAAATACATATTGTCTTTTCTTTTTCTTTTTTTTTTGTAATTTATAGGCGCTTCCTCTTGTGATGAAGAGTACCCCACACACTTTGTGTAGTCCCCTTCACTATGTCATGACCTGGAACCACCTCTTTTTCCTCTCTCCCCTTTGACTCTTTCTCCTAACATAAAATTTTAAAATGCTCAAGGCTCCTAGGCTAAAAGAAATAACCTAAGTTACAATGTAGGATTTGAGAACTAAGTTTTTATCACTTCTGTTCACAATGTCTGCTTGTTCAAGGATCCCTTGGATGATTTCTGGCACAGAGGAGATACTTGGTAAATTTTTATCAAAATGTAAATAATCCCTGAATACCATTTCACTTTAAGCTGCTGCTGCTGCTGCTGCTAAGTCACTTCAGTAGTGTTCGACTCTGTGTGACCCCATAGACGGAAGCCCACCAGGCTCCCCCTTACCTGGGATTCTCCAGGCAAGAACACTGGAGTGGGTTGCCATTTCCTTCTCCAGTGTGTGAAAGTGAAAAGTGAAAGTGAAGTCACTCAGTCGTGTCTGACCCTTAGCGACCCCACTGACTGCAGCCTACCAGGCTCCTCCATCCATGGGATTTTCTAGGCAAGAGTACTAGAGTGGCTTGCCATTGCCTTCTCCATCACTTTAAGCTACTAACCTCTAAAGATATTTCCTTCAACAGTCACGGCCACATATGATGAAGCTTGTCAATCTTTACAAAATAGCACATGCATGTCCAACTCTTTGTGACGCCATGGATTGCAGCATGCCAGGTGATTTGGTATTTCCATCTCTTTAAGAATTTTCCACAGTTTGTTGTGATCCACATAGTCAAAGATTTTAGCACAGTCAATGAAGCAGAAGTATATGTTTTTTCTGGAATTCTCTTGATGTTTTCTATATCCAACATAGAAATGTTGGCAATTTGATTTCTAATTCCTCTGCCTTTTCTAAATTCAGCTTGCAAATCTGGAAGTTCTCAGTACACATACTGTTGAAACCTAGCTTGGAGAATTTTGAGCATTACTTTGCTAGCATGTGAGATGAGTGCAGTTCTGCAGTAATTTGAACATTCTTTGGCATTGCCTTTCTTTGGGATTGGAATGAAAACTGACCTTTTCCAGTCCTGTCGCCACTGCTGATGTTTCCAAATTTGCTGGCATATGACTGCAGCATTTTGAACTGTGGTATTGGAGAAGACTCTTGAGAGTCCCTTGGACTGCAAGGAGATCCAACCAGTCCATCCTAAAGGAAATCAGTCCTGAATATTCATTAAGGACTGATGCTGAAGTTGAAACTCTAATACTTTGGCCACCTGATGCGAAGAATTGACTCACTAGAAAAGACCCTGATGCTGGGAAATACTGAAGGCAGGAGGGGAAGGGGATGACAGAGGATGGATGGAATCACCAACTCGATGGATATGAGTTTGAATAAGCCCCAGGAGTTGGTGATAGACAGGGAAGCCTGATATGCTGCAGTCCATGGGGTCACAAATAGTCAGACACAATTGAGCGGCTAAACTGAACTGAACTGAGTATGGCGTTTTAACAGCATCATTTTTTAGGTTTTGAATAGTTCAGTTGGAATTCCATCACCTCCATTAGCCTTGTTTGTAGTGATGCTTCCTAAGGCCCACTTGACTTTACACTCCAGGATGACTGGTTCTAGGTGAGTGATCACACCATGGTGGTTATCTGGACCATTAAGATCTCTTTTTTATAGTTCTTCTGTGTATTCTTGCCACCTTTTCTTAATATCTTCTGCATCTGTTAGGGCCATACTGTTTCTGTCCTTTATTGTGCCTATCTTTGCATGAAATATTCCCTTGGTATTTCTAATTTTCTTGAAGAGATCTCTAGTCTTTCCCATTCTATTTTTTCCTCTATTTCTTTGCACTGATCACTGAGGATGGCTTTCTTACCTCTCCTTGCTATTCTTTGGATATCTGCATTCAGAAGGGTGTGTCTTTCCTTTTCTCCTTTGCCTTTTGCTTCTCTTCTTTTCTCAGCTATTTGTAAGGCCTCCTCAGACAGTCATTTTGACTATTTGCATTTCTTCTTCTTGGGTATGGTTTTGATCACCACCTCCTGTACAATGTTACAAATCTGTGTCCATAGTTCTTTAGGCACTTTATCTATCAGATCTAATCCCTTGAATCACTTCCACTGTATAATTGTAAGGGATTTGATTTAGGTCATATCTGAATGGTCTAGTGGTTTGCCTACTTTCTTCAATTTAAGTCTGAATTTGGCAATAAAGAATTCATGATCTGAGTCACAGTCAGCTCCTGGTCTTGTTTTTGCTGACTGTATAGAGCTTTTCCATCTTTGGCTCAGAGAATATGATCAATCCGATTTCAATATTAACCATCAGGTGAAGTCCATTTGTAAAGTCGTCTCTTCTGTTGTTGGAAGAGAGTGTTTGCTATGACCAGTGCTTTCTCTTGGCAAACCTCTGTTAGCCTTTGCCTTGCTTCATTCTGTATTCCAAGGCCAAACCTGCCTGTTATTCCAGGTATCTCTTGACTTCCTACTTTTGCATTCCAGTCCCTTACAATGTGAAGGACATCTTTTTTTTGTGTTAGTTCTAGATGGTCTTTTAGGTCTTCATAGAACCATTTACCTTCAGCTTCTTCAACATTAGTGGTTGGGGCATAGACCTGAATTATGGTAATATTGAATTATTTGCCTTGGAAATGATCAGAGATCATTCTGTTGTTTTTGAGACTGCATTCAAATACTGGATTTTGGACTCTTTTGTTGACCATGAGGGATACTCTATTTCTTCTAAAGGATTCTTGTCCATAGTAGTAGATATTATGGTCAGCTGAATTAAATTAATCCATTCCAGTCCATTTTAGTTCACTGATTCCTAAAAAGTTGATGTTAACTCTTCCTTCTCCTATTTAACCACTTCCAATTTATCTTGATTCATGGACCTAATATTCCAGGTTCATATGTAATATTGTTCTTTACAGCATCAGACTTTACTTCCATCACCAGTCACATCCACAGGTGGGTATTGTTTTTGCTTTGACTCCATCTCTTCATTCTTTCTGGAGTTATTTCTCCACTCTTCTCCATAGCGTATTGGGCATCTACCGACCTGGTGAGTTCATCTTTCAGTTTCCTATCTTTTCGCCTTTCCATACTGTTCATGGGGTTCTCAAGGCAAGAATACTGAAGTGGTTTGCCATTCTGTTCTCCAGTGGACCATGTTTTGTCAGAACTCTCCACCGTTACCTGTCCATCTTGGCTGGCCATACATGGCATGGCTCATAGTTTCGTAGAATTAGACAAGGATGTGATCCAAATTATCAGTTTGGTTAGCTTTCTATAACTGTGGTTTTGATTATTTTTCTATAATTGTGGTTTTAATTCTGTCTGCCCTCTGATAGGTAAGGGTAAGAGGCTTGTGGAAGCTTCCTGATGGGAGGGACTGGCTGTGGAGAATCTGGGTCTTCCTCTCTCTCATGGCCTAGCCAAGGTCAGTAAATCTTTAATCCAATTTTCTGTTTATGTGGGACTGTGTTATTTCCCTGTAGTTTGGCCTGAGGTCAAACTATGGTAGGGGTAAGTCCTTCAAAAGGACTTATGCTAGGACTGTTGTATTCAGTGCCCCAACCCCATGGCAGGCCACTGTTGACCCACACCTCCATTAGAGATTCCCAGATACTCACAGGCAAGTCTGGCTCTGTCTCTTGTGGGGTCACTGCTCCTTTCTCCTAGGTTCTGGTGCACACAAGGTTTTGTTTATGCCTTCCAAGTGAAAGTGTTAGTTCTGACTCTTTGTTACAGTTTGGGTTGTAGCCTTCCAGGCTCCTCTGTCCATGGAATCCTCCAGACAAGAATACTGGAGTGGGTAGCCATTCCCTTCTCCAGGGGGTCTTCTTGACCCAGGGATTGAACCTAGGTCTCCTACATCGCAAGCAGATTCTGTACCATGACAGCCACCAGGGAAGCCCACCCAAATTCTACCTAAGCTAATCCCGCCTATCTATTTGGAATTCATCCATACCTTCTGGCTCCTCAAAGACAGTACTCCAGAATATCATCCTGCCAGTTGCCGTCTTGATTTTCCTCTTTTCTGGATGATTCCCATCATCATGCAAACTTGATTTAAGGAACTTTTTCTTCTTTAAAATGACAACAAACCTTCCCTAATGCACATTCCTGTCCAACTACTATTCCTTTTCTCTGCTTTCTTTTATAGCAAAACTCAAAAAAGCTACTAATACTAACCCCCTTCCTTTTCTTCTGTTCTCTTGAACCAGTTTGATCAGGCTTATCATCTCATCAATCCACAATAGCTCTCCTCAAGGCTCTAGAGATGTCTACATCATCAGATTAATGGTCAATCCTCTGTTCTCATTTTATAAGAACCAATAGACGTACTTAATATAGTACTTCATTCCTTCCTTCTCAAGGCAGTTTCAAGACTTCCCTATTTAAGTATGAAAAAACAGTGAAATCCTATCCCTAACACCCTAGTCCCCAAAGCCCCTTCTGTATATTATCTCTCTCCTTTAACCAGCTTTACTGAAATTCTTCATAGTACCTGTTACTACCTGACATATATTTACTTTTTGTGAAATGTGAGCTCAATGAGAGTAAGGAGTGTGTGTTTACACCAGTCTCCAGCCCACATTAGGCACTCACTAAATATCATTTATACGATTTATTTTTACTGTTTAGACCAACACGTTAATTAATGAATTTATTTCAGACCCTCCTAATTCTTATCTGCACTGTATCATGTAACTACAAATATATATTTCTGTATCAGTTTTTCTTTCCTTTAAATCTACTTACCATACTATTATCTTTCCAAAGTTTGGATCAAATTATACAGTGAATAAGTCTACAACAATGGTAACATGCTAAGGAAAAAGAACATCAATGTAATATCTTGCTTGGCTTAACCAAAATTTAGGAAAATTCTTATTTTATCATACATTTGCATTAGCCAATTGACATATTTTTAAAATGTTTTAAAAATATAGTAATTAGGAGCACTTTATGCACTCAAGGTCATATACACTTGGATTATAATTGTGGCTCTCCCATCTCATGTTTTTGGTCATGTTATTTAACCTCTAAACTTCATTTTTATTATCCATGAAAATGGAGTGATCATTAGCAAGATCAGGTTTCCGAGGTTCTTGGGAGAATTAAATGAACTAATGTAATTATTACTTTTGCTATTATATACTCTTTTTGTTCAGTGTTCACTCAGGACCTCACACCTACCATTTAAAATGAAAATAATTATTGCACTGATCTTATATTATGGTTCTTAGACACCCAACAGAAGCCTTACTTCTTTCACTGAAAATTATCTCAGTTAGTATTAACATAATTCACAATGCTATTTGTAAAAACATGTATAAAATTAAGCATAACAATCAAAAGAAATATTTTTCAGTCAAAAATATCCTTGAAAGGTGAACAGTGAAGATATAGGCTGTCTACTTTACATATACTGTGTACCTACTTTGCTATAATATATAGTTCACTGTGTGAGATCAATTAATATTAATTTATGGTGATTTATGTTAAATATTTTAAAAAGGACAGTTCTGTACAATTATTATGTAGTTCAGACTCTGAACTGTTCTTACAAAATGGAATAGAATTCCAGAGAGATAAAGTATTAGTGCTCTTTAGATGCAACTAAGAAGACAGCAACCAAGTTCATCATTTCTATAATAATTAAAATAATTAAATTGAAATAATTCATTAATATTAAAGAATTCTATGGTATAAGACTTTATTTTTTGGGGCTCCAAAATCACTGCAGCCATGACTGCAAAACCACTGCATGGTGACTGCAGCCATGAAATTAAAAGATGCTTACTCCTTGGAAGGAAAGTTATGACCAATCTAGACAGCATATTAAAAAACGAAGACTACTTTGCCAACAAAGGTCCGTCTAGTCAAGGCTATGGTTTTTCCCGTGGTCATGTATGGATGTGAGAGTTGGACTGTGAAGAAAACTGAGCGCCAACGAATTGATACTTTTGAACTGTGGTGCTGGAGAAGACTCTTGAGAGTCCCCTGGACTGCAAGGAGGTCCAATCAGTCCATCCTAAAGGAGATCAGTCCTGGGTGTTCATTGGAAAGACTGATGCTGAAGGTGAAACGCCAATACTTTGGCCACCACATGAGAACAGTTGACTCACTGGAAAAGACCCTGATGCTGGGAGGGATTGGGGGCAGGAAGAGAAGGGGACGACAGAGGATGAGATGGCTGGATGGCATCACCGACACGATGGACATGAGTTTGAGTAACTCCGGGAGTTGGTGATGGACAGGGAGGCCTGGCGTGCTGTGATTCATGGGGTCGCAAAGAATCAGACACGACTGAGCGACTGAACTGAACTGATGGTATAAGACCAAGTATAAGAAACTAAAGTGTGTTTTACCTGTTTTCAGGTTTAACATATTTTAATATTAACTTGGCAAGAAAAGATAGATTACAAATAAATATCACATCTATAATTTTTAAACTATTTTAAATTATGAGTTTAGACTTACTGTAAAAACATTTTATCTTCTACTAAATTGTTTCCTCAATTTGATCCTTTGACTTTATTCTACTTTTTTATTTGCTTGTCGGAGTTGTCACAGTTGATTAAATCAATAAGGAAGCAGATATAATAAAACATATAAGAGATTAGAAACCAACATATTAAAATCATTTTTGTGATTAAATGAAAATAATGAGAATAAAAGTCAAAGTTCTATTTAAATACAGTCTTGATTTATTTAATACCTGGAGTACACCACCAGAGTATTTTTAAAAGAGCACAGCAGGTATCAAGTAAAACATATACCATGGGAATAAATATCTTGAAAACAGAGTACAATATACATACATAATCAATCTTTAGAAATTTAAATTATTTCAGAGCATTTTGAGACAGTGTTATATAATTTACCTTGGTTTAAACATCCCAACGGACACTCATTAGCTATGAGAACTTGGCAAACTACTATGCCTTTAGCACCTCAGTTTCTTCCTCTGTAAAATAAGAATACTGCCTACTATACCAGTTTCTTGAGGGATTAAATGTGATATGTATCTTTTATGTAAACTTGAAGTTACCTTTCATACTTCCTTCTCCTTTAACCCATTACATCAATTCTTTCCTTCCATTGTCTCTCACTTAACAATAAAGACTAAACCTGACCTCTCCCAGATGCTCACCTCTTATCCATCCCTCCAGATACTTTTCTCCCTAGTAGATCCTCTTGCATCTAATGTTGTTATTGTTTAGTTGCTAAGTAAAGTCTCTTTTGTGACTCCATGGACTGTAGCCCACCAGACTCCTCTGTTCATGGGATTTCCCAGGCAAAATACTGGAGTGGATTGCTATTTCCTTCTCCAGGGGATATTCCTGATTCAGGGATTAAACCCATGTCTCCTGCATTGTAGGAGATTCTTGACTACCGACACAAGAAGGAAGTCCCGACAGCTTCTTAAAATACTAAAAACCACTGCCAAATCAAATTGTCTAAAGCACCAAATTGCACACTGCATTGTCCTCTTCAGATATCTGTAGTTGTTTTTGCTACCTGCAGAAGGAAGTACTAATTCCTAAACTTGTATTTTATGCCCTCCACTATCTGGATTTCTTGCTTACACAGCTTTATTGCCTAATATTCTTCTTCCTAGAAATTTCATTTCACTCAACCAGGACTACTCATTGGCCAGAAAGAGGAAATGCAGATTCAAACCTCTTTTACCGAAATAGTTTTCCATCGCCTATAATGAATTTGTCCCTTTTTTTGTATCGCATATTCCTATTAAGGAGCATTTCTTCAACAGTAAGTCAAAGTTGAGTCCATTGGCATTATGACTTATTTTTTCTCACAATTTCTTTGTATTGTTATTTATGCTATTATTTTACAGCAATAACCTCTAACTCCATTATCTCTCCTTTTGACCTCTGCAATTCATTCTCCACACAGCAACCAAGATGATGTTTTAAAATGCAAATCATATCAGGTCTCAACTCTGCTGAAAACTCCAGTGTGTTGCTATACTTAGAAGAAAAGACAAAAGCATCAAACATCACCTTGTACCTGCCCACACTGCCTCTATTTCATGTTTCAGTCCTCTATATTCTATTGGGAACTGAATGTACCAGTTTTCTTGAAAAGATGTACAAAAGTGTTAACAGTAATTCCTTCAACTACTTCTGACCTGTGGGGTTTCATGTGACCGTATCTGTTTCTCAAGCTGGAAAACTTAAGAGATAACTTCATTTCTTTCTTTCTCTCTCCTATTAGGAATAACCAGTCACCAATTACATGTTATTTTACACTAGAAATCCCCTTAATTTGATGCATCTTCACTCTCATTTAATTGATGCATTCATCTATGGTGGTCTTTGTTTCCCAAACACTAATTCTAAATATTTAACCTATATTCTCTCACTTAATCTTTACACCCATCATATACATCAGCCCTCTTTTATAGACAAACTGACACACAAAAAGGATAAGCAATTTGTTAACATAGCTATTAAGAGGCAAACCTGGTGTCCTTAACTATTGTAACATTCTTTCTTTATGTCACTTCTAATAATTTTTTAAAATATTTTCCCCCATTGCCCAGTTTGTAACAATTCAAACTCATTTGTGTTTCAAAAAAAGCTCTTGGAAGTACAGAACAAGGGTAATTGTCCAAGCACATCTCTTAACTCTCCCTAACCCACCCCATGTCTTTCTGCCAAACTGAACAGATAGACTAAGGACTTGCAGGGTCCTTTCCCAATCCCATTGGTTTATGAATGCCTCAACGTGTCTCTCCCAAAAACAGTCCACAAAATATGACACAAATTCTCTTCTTCAACAAAGCCTCCCTTCCCTCTGTCAGCACCCTGCAGAGTAACTTGTCCTACTCTCCACATTTTCATAACACTGTACTCGTATATCTTACACATAATCTATTGCAAGGCTGCTGCTGCTGCGTCACTTCAGTCATGTCCAACTCTGTGTGACCCCATTGATGGAAGCCCACCAGGCTCCCCCATCCCTGGGATTCTCCAGGCAAGAACACTGGAGTGGGTTGCCATTTCCTTCTCCATATTGCAAGGCAATAGAATTTAATTACTGGCTAATCTAGCTTTCTCACTAAAGGATAATCTCCTCCAGAGTAGGGGCTGGGTCTTAGTCATCATTGTATCATTTTTCTTCCAGTAATATTAGTTGAATATCCAGCACACACTAATGTTAAAATCAATACCTGCCATAACAGACCTTTGATAAATGATTGATATGGGAAATTATCAGAGTACCGCATTATAAAGCAAATATTCATGGAAAGAGTAGTTCTTATCAGACAGTCTTCATGTTTAGGGAGACTTAGAATTAGTAATGAACCCTGAACTGTCTCTAGGGATATAAGTCAAAGGACATGAAAGAGGATGAGATACAGAAGTGACAGGAGTCAAAAAGCAGCAAAGACAAACTTTACTCCCTGGAAAATTTTGTCATTTCTGAAGTATTAAGTAATCAAATGCAAGTTAATTTGGACAGAATTCTCTGCTACAAACACAAAGTAATTTCCTTTTTTGTGTAAACTCTTGGATCAGCTATTAAGCCACAGAGCTGCTATGGTGAAATACCACTCTACCAAATGTTTTTAGTTTTAGACCATTTAAGCTATTGTGAAACTCAACTTGGCAGTCATCTTGCTGCATAGTGAAAGAGCAGGATAAATGAAACTTCCCTGAAGTTCTTTTTGTCACCAAACAGTAGGAGAACGTTATTGGCTCCCTCCAGTTGTGGCTAGGTTACACAGGTTCTATTTTAAACATTTTAAGCCAAATTCTCATTGTAATGTGATATTCTTGGGCCAGTTTGTCTAACTTAAGAGAAAGGCCTATTATAGTAGAAACAGATCTGTTCCACTTCTTAAAAGTATACATAAAACTCTGGAAAAGTTTAGAAATCTCAATTTTTTCCCATCTAAAATGAAAGGAAAAAAGAAATTCTGCCTCTTCAAGCAAATTTAAAAATATAATAAGTAAATTCAAATGCAATTAATTAGTAATGATAATATATTATGACTCCATTTCTAGAATTTTAAAACTTTCTCTATTAAAATTTAATTCATGTGGTATTATTTATTTTATACCTCTATCACAGAAGATAAAAACAGGATCATACTTGTAATCAGGAAAAATAAAGTCTGAGGTAAAATGAATTGGTCTACTTTTTTTCTCTGACAGTTGACATTCACTATTTGTTACATTGAACAACTTACTTCACCATTCAATCTCATATTCCCTCACTTGTGAAGTAAAATGAAAAAATAGAGAAAGGGGAGGCAGAGGATGATATGGTTGGATAGTATCACCAACTCTACGGACATGAATTTGAGTAAACTCCAGGAGACAGTGGACAGAGGAACTGGCATGCTACAGTCCAGGGCTTCACAGAGCTGGGTATGACTTAGCAACTGAACAAAACAAAGTAAAAATAATATGTGGTGCAAAGGTTGTTTCAAGTATTCCACTAACATTTATAATGTCTGGTACAAATAAGTAATTAATTAAGTATATTAAAGTAATCAAACTCAAAGTCTTATTGAGAAGATTGGTAAATAGGCTTCAATTAAAGCTGAAAGGTCAGAATGTGATTTATTCATTTATTTTATGTATAAATTTAACTGAATTCAACAACTAAAATTATGAAAACTTTATAAGTAAAATAAAGAAACATATGTTAGGATACAGCCAATAAAACTAGAAATATGATGTCCAGCTTCCTATTCCAGGAATTTTAGTGTTAGCTTGCCTGCTTGGTTAGTTGTTTGAGATATCACTTGTCTGGGCATCTGTGTTGTATATTTTACTGAAAGGATTCCAATTGATATTTAACAAGCCACTTCAATACTTATTAACCATCAATTATGTATACAGTATACTGGGAACCAAGTGCAAAAAGATAAATGAAATTTGTCTGGAGGAGTACATTAAGTAATGTAAAGAATGGAATATAATTTAAAAATTCCAAGATTCGCTCATGAGCTCTTAAATAGACACAGGGAGATATCCAGAGATGGTACACTTAGTCCATCCACTGGCGAGGTCAGGTATAGTAGCTGATTTGATTTTTTAGATAAATAAAAATTAGCCAGGTGAAACGAGTTGAAAAGAAATTCCAGGCAGTGAGAAATACTCCTGTGTGTGAGAGGAGATGGGAAGAACTTTCTGAGTTATGTGAGTGCTAAAGACAAGACTATTTCAAATCCTGAAAGATGATGCTGTGAAAGTGCTGCACTTAATATGCCAGCAAATTTGGAAAACTCAGCAGTGGCCACAGGACTGGAAAAGGTCACTCTTCATTCCAATCCCAAAGAAAGGGAATGCCAAAGAATGCTCAAACTACCGCTAAATTGCACTCATCTCACACGCTAGTAAAGTCATGCTCAAAATTCTCCAAGCCAGGCTTCAGCAATACGTGAACCGTGAACTCCCAGATGTTCAAGCAGGTTTTAGAAAAGGCAGAGGCACCAGAGATCAAATTGCCAACATCCGCTGGATCATGGAGAAAGCAAGAGAATTCCAGAAAAACATCTATTTCTGCTTCATTGACTATGACAAAGCCTTTGACTGTGTGGATCACAATAAACTGTGGAACATTCTGAAAGAGATAAGAATCCCAGACCACCTGACCTGCCTCTTGAGAAACCTGCATGCAGGTCAGGAAGCAACAGTTAGAACTGGACATGGAACAACAGACTGGTTCCAAATAGGAAAAGGAGTACGTCAAGGTTGCATATTGTCATCCTGCTTATTTAACTTCTATGCAGAGTACATCATCAGGAACGCTGGGCTGGAAGAAGCACAAGCTGGAATCAAGATTGCTGGGAGAAATATCAATAACCTCAGATATGCAGATGACACCACCCTTATGGCAGAAAGTGAAGAGGAACTAAGGGGCCTCTTGATGAAAGTGAAAGAGGAGAGTGAAAAGGTTGGCTTGAAGCTCAACATTCAGAAAACAAAGATCATGGCATCTGGTCCAATCACTTCATGGGAAATAGATGGGGAAACAGTGGAAGCAGTGTCAGACTTTATTTTTGGGGGCTCCAAAATCACTGCAGATGCTGATTGCAGCCATGAAATTAAAAGACGCTTACTCCTCGGAAGGAAAGTTATGACCAACCTTGACAGCATATTAAAAAGCAGAGACATTACTTTGCCAACAATGGTCCGTCTAGTCAAGGCTATGGTTTTTCCCGTGGTCATGTATGGATGTGAGAGTTGGACTGTGAAGAAAGCTGATCGCCAAAGAATTGATGCTTTTGAACTGTGGTGTTGGAGAAGACTCTTCAGAGTCCCTTGGACTGCAAGGAGATCCAATCAGTACATTCTAAAGGAGATCAATCCTGGGTGTGTTCATTGGAAGGACTGATGCTAAAGCTGAAACCGCAATACTTTGGCCACCTAATGCGACGAGTTGACTCACTGGAAAAGACTCTGATGCTGGGAGGGATTAGGGGCAGGAGGAGACGGGGATGACAGAGAATGAGATGCCTGGATGGCATCACTGACTCTGTGGACATGGGTTTGAGTGAACTCCGGGTGTTGGTGATGGGACACGGAGGCCTGGTGTGCTGTGGTTCATGGGGTCGCAAAGAGTCGGACACGACTGAGCAACTGAACTGAATTGAACTGAAAGACAACATTGAAGAGGTAAGGCTGGGTCCTAGAGTGTCCTTCATTCCATGCTAATATGATTACACTAGTATGTAATGAATAGCCTACTTTATGTAAGGAAGTTAACACACTATTATGTGCATTTGCAAAAGATCATTTTAACTGAGGTGGAACAAAAGAGCTAAAGACTTGCAAGTATTAAGGACAGTTAAAGAGCTACTGCAATTTTCAGATAAAAGGTAACAAAGAGCTGAACTGGACAAAAATTTTTAAAGATTAAAACAATAGCAAAGATTCAAAAATATACTTTGAACAGAAAGGCCCCACTGTATAGCACAGGGAACTATATCCAATCTCTTAGGATAAACCACAATGGAAAAGAATATTTGAAAATAAGAATGTATATATCTGTGAAACTGAGTCACTCTGCCGTACATCAGAGATTGATATAACATTGTAAATCAACTATACTTCAATAAAAATGTAAAATATATATTACATATACAGATATATATGATATACATATTGTGAGTAAATCCATATTATGCAATGATTGTCACAATTTTATTTCTATAGCCTTCCAGTGTGTTAAAACAGGATATACTTCTGCTTAAATATAATTTTGATATGTATTATATGATATTTTTACATAGCACTCATTTTAGCAACAGTAGATTTATATTTTATTACAATGTTGGCATATTGCCTTTATTATTCATCATGTCAGATTTATCTGGCAGTTCTTACAAATGTGTTTATCCTTATGAAGTTTAGAATTTACTATATTGTCTAGTTCTCAAAAATGTGTATTGAGTCTTTCTTAGAAGTATTCGTTAAATCTGTTAATTCACATAGAATCCACAGGTTTCTTGACATCATAAGTCTTCCTGCACAATAACAAAATACAGTACTTTTTAAATCAATGCATATCTTCCTAACCCTCAACAGTTCAGTATGTTTTCTTCAAATGGGTCTTAGACATTTACTGATAAGTTTATACCAAGTTAGCGTCTCCTTTGTGTTGTTAAATATCAAGGAAGTCTGTTCATTCATTATATTTAAAATTACTTTTACAATAGTAAAAAGGGTTACAAAATTGATATGCCTGTATTAAACATGAAGTTCTAGCAAATTCTAATATTAGATTATCCTTGCTTCTGATTTTCCATAAAGAGGTCAAACATCACAGATATGATTGGAACCTCTGTGCACTCCTCTAGACCATCTCCCAAGTGGCATTCCTATATAAAATTCAGGACTCTTCATTAAACTTGAATTCGAGATAAACAATGACTTAATTTTTATTATAGCTCATGTGATCTGCAATTTGAATGTATTTTTATTTGCTAAATCTGACAAGCTAACTGAATTTGTTTTGTATCATTCTTAAAGATTTCAAAGTTTTACCGCTATGCATTTTGTGATCTTAAGCACTTCACAGCATTGTTTTACATGTCTTTAAATCATATAAATGGTTTAAACATGTTTCCACTGGCTCATATAAAAGATTGCTGCTTTTTCTCTTTAGCATACTCAGTTTGAACATTTGTATATAGCTGGGTATGTCTGAGACACACGACTACATATGTCTCTGTCAGGATCTTTGGAAACCCTTGATTGATATTTACTGTATTTGACAACGTGTGTGCTAAATCTCTTCAATCGTGTCCGACTCTTCATGACTCCATGAACTGTAGACTGGCAGGCTCCTCTGTCCATGGCATTCTCCAGGCAAGAGTGTTGGAGTGGGCTGCCATACCTTCCTCTAGGGGATCTTCCCGACCCAGGGATTGAATCCATATCTCTTTTGTCTCCTGTATTGGCAGGCAGGTTCTTTACCACTAGTACCACCTTGGAAGCTTCTTAAATTGTGATTCAAGAGTACAGATATTCCTAGTTTTGTTAAAAACATGGTTTATATTTTTTTCTTTTAATAAGAGTAGAAAAAGGGAAAGTGTCTCTGCTCTTTCTTTTTACAATTGAAATCCCTTTGCTTCTGAAAATTATTTGTGCCTTTGGTTGCATTATAACAAATGGAATCAGAATCTTCAGGTGTGAAAGTGGTAAGTCACTTAGTTGTGTCTAACTCTTTGTGACCCCACAGACTGTAGCCTGTCATGATCCTCTGTCCATGGAATTCTCCAGGCAAGAATACTGGAATGAGTAGCTATTCCCTTCTCGAGGGGATCTTCCTGATGTGAGGATTGAACCCAGGTCTCCACACTGCAGGCAGATTCTTTTACCTTCTGACACACCAAGGAAGCCCCAGAATCTTTAAGGGTCAGTTCAAAGCTGTGTAAACTGACAAATACCACAGGTGATTCTGCTGCAGGAGAGAGACTCATGCCTCGATAGACCCATGCCTCTATCAAAGATAGAGGTGTTTAATATTATTTAAAAGATTCTACTTGTGTCCTTTCTTTGTATGAACTATATGTACATTTTTAAGCATTTTGTCACATATTTTTAAGATTCTTGCTGCTTCTAGAAAAATGGTATTTAGTCGACTTCCATAAAACCTAGCACTTCTAATACAAGTTTATAAAAGGCTTTAATTATTAAATAGAGGCTAACTGAGATTTTGTAGAAAAGTTCAGTCTGTTTTGGTTCTGTTGGACTTTCTGATATTGGAATATTTTGGCCTGCAAAAAGTAATCAAAATATCCTTTGGAACTTTAAACAATCTATTGATGATTTAAATATATTAAACTCAACAATATTTAGCCAGCATTTCTTTGAAGAATAATCTTCTTTTGTTCTATTACAAAATCTTATGCTCCAGTAAAATGAATACTTTACTATTCCTCAATTATACATCGTGCTTTTTCTGCTGCATCATTTTGCTCATACTCTTCAACTAAAGAGTTGAATACCTTTTAAATAGGTGAGATACCCTCACCTTAATTGATAAACATTACCTATCTTTCTAAAGAACAGTACCCAAATCAACTTCCCCTCCTCTTCCAAGATTTTCAAGCCCAGATGTTGGTTCTGTATTTCTGAATCCTAAGGACAATCTGTTCATATATTTTTTCTTAGCATTCATATTGTATTATTATATTATACTGTAACAATTTGTGTACTTGGCATTACACTTAGTAGCAGATTGCGATAATAATAGTTAGAATTATAATATATGATAATTATTTTGCATTTGCTAAATGCCAGGCAGTGGATAAAGGTCATCATTTGGTTTAATCAAACAAATATATTAAAATAGACATACGTGTATGTGTGTACCCAGTCACTAAGTTGTGTCCAAAATTTGCAACCCCATGGACTGTAGCCCACCTGGCTCCTCTGTCCATAGAATTTTCCAGGCAAGAATACTGGAACAGGATACCATTTCCTACTCCAGGGGGTCTTCCTGACCCAGAGATAGAATAAATAAGGATATAAGATATGTGATTGTTTTTATGAGGGCAGAATAAAGTTGAGTAGTGCTTCCAAAATCACACAACTAGCAAAGGGCCGATACTTAAGCATGTCTCACTGTAGAGGCAGCATTCTTAACCACAAAACTCTGTAATGCCATAGATGATCTACTACCTTTATAGCATCTTGTTCAGTAACATTCACATGGCAAACCTAGAATATTTATTACATTGACTCTCATTTAACTCCTACCACCAGTTTGATCTTATTTAGGCTGACTTACATAATTATAAATATGTGAATCTCAAGTCAACATTTTTGAATGGTTCTGTTTTTCCATTATACTTCAGAATTTTAATGAGAATATGTTCCCAGCTAGAGAACATGACCTAACCACTAGGTCTTCTGCCTTCCCCTCCATTTTAGCAGACTCCAATTGTTTTGTAGATCTGAACTGACAGCCATTACATAAAGCAGCCAGAAGATGATTAACTTGGAAAACTGAATTTTGTCAAGTTAATTACCAGTGATAAATACAGACTTTGATTCATGAGTATGGCTTTTAGCAGAGCTCTTAAAGTGAGATGTTAATCAGTAAACACTAATTTTTTATAGTTTAATGGAAATGTCAAAAGGGGGGTTTCAGGGAAAGCCCAGGCAAGAAAAACCCTGGTGTGCACTGAAAGAATCACTAAATAGAAAAGAAGCATTCATTTTAGAGAAGTGTTTTCAAGCTACTTGATCATGAAATGAACATGCCTTTAACTGCTGGAGTTGCAATCAGATCAATCATCAGTGCTCTTCACAAACACAGAGATCAATTGAGAGGTTGTATTCTATCAGGCACAAACTTTCCAAATTAAATGGAGCTACTTGGCATTAAAGGTGAATGCAAAAAGTCAGGACAAAGAATGAAATATATTCCTATTAAATATAAATTTTTAAATGTATTATATATGGTATTTTATCAAATTGGAAATATTCTGCAAATGTTCTTCCTATTTCAATAATGAACAAATACTTTTGGAAATAAAGACTTTTTCACACATGGTCAATCTAAGTCATTCATGCTGCTTTTTAAGCTTGTTGGCTTTCTTTGTGTCATGGTGTCAAAATCTCAAAATTCTTCCTCTCAGGAAAAAGATCTCTCTATCAGAACACTTCTGAAAATGATGGCATCATAGGAAAATATAACCCTTGTGTTTTGCTGCCAAATACTGCCACTATATATATTTTAATACCTGGAAAAAAAATCTGACTTTTATAGCATATAAAGAATTCAAGCTTTGAATGTATATTTCAGATATCATTTTTAAGCTATTTATTAATGACTGGGAAAAAACAGAACCAGAAAATCAATGGAGCCTCATTTGCGTTTATAAACTCTTTGTTACTGGGCAACATTGCATTCCTGAAACTCTGTGTTTTGTGTCTCAAAAAATGAAAATTAAATATGACATCAGTCACAAAATATTATGACCAAATGCGTGTACTTATAATATTCATAAATATCCTCTCCCGGTCTACCTATTTCCCTCAAAGCCCAAGTTCATACCCAGATAGTGCATCTTTTTTATAAATAGAATGCAAAGACTGTGCCTCTAATTCCTCTATAGGTTACCAAATCTATGACTGAAAAAATATGCTTTCTAGTAAAAATAACAAAACAGTTGTAATTTTGTGTCTAATTAAAAGATACCAAATATACATATACACACACCAACTCTATGAGTAAGGGCAGATAATGATACAAAATTCCTGCATCATTTATTAATTTATGTGGGCAAAAATTAGTATTTTTATATTTAAGGGGACTATCAAAGAAAGTTACTGGACTGGGAGGTTTACATCAGCAAAATTATTTGAAAGAAAGGGATTTTCTGGAATTAACTCCTGTTAGTTTATCCAAACACGATCAAAAAATATTTGCAAGCAAATCATTAACAATTCAATGCTTTTCTTTGCTTTTCCTCAATAGAAGCACTAATAGAATTTCTGAGCAAATGTGGATTTCAATCTTCTTTTGCAGTTAAGACCATCAGAGTCAGTGATTCTGTTTGACATTTTTTATCTTAGAGAAAATGAGTGCTGAAATACAGTTTTCCTGGCAGGCCATGAGCCTAGTCTACAAAACTGTGATACGTCTTTCAGGACATCATTTTTAAAATCTGAGAATTTGAATACTGAATCAGTGAAACGTATTTGATGCAATTTCATATACCACTGGAGAAGGAAATGGCAACCCACTCCAGTATTCTCGCCTAGAGAATACTGTGGACAGAGGAGCCTGGTAGGCTGCTGTCCATAGGGTCCCACAGACTCAGACACGACTGACGTGACTTAGCATACACCATGCATTGGAGAGCAAAAGGCAACCCACTCCAGTATTTTTGTCTGGAGAATCCCAGGGACAGAAAAGCCTGATGGGCTGCTGTCTATGGGGTCACACGGAGTCAGACATGACTGAAGTGACTTAGCAGCAGCAGCAGCAGCATATACCATTATGGTTATAGATTCAAATGCTATGTTACCATTCTATTCTGAACTGTGGGGCAGAAATTTTTCTCTTGAGATTGTATACCTCCATTTATCATTGATGTTTTCATTATTTCCCACATCAAATTATATTTGTGAAACTTAATTGGATGTTTTCAAAGATAACCATAAAGTCAATATAAAATCTCATAACAGCCCCATATCAGATGCTACACATATGGAATCCATTAAGGAAAAATAATTGCCTAAATTGACCCATGATAGGCTCAAAATTGCCTTAACCCTTCCATATGGTGAGGCAAATAATTTAAGAAGCAATTTTCATAGCTCTCCTCATTTGCAATTTAAAGTCTTTTATAGTATAAATTCTTTCAGTCATTGATTCAACAAATATTTGTAGAACTCACCCTGAACCAGGAATGTAATAATTACCAAAATCAAATATCCATCCCCCAAGAGTGCATAGTTTAGTACAACATTACAAAGTAATATATGCATGTTATTTGCTCATTTTGTTCATTTATCAGAATTAATTAGACAATTAAAACCACTAATAATCTCCCTAACTCCGAGATAGCCACAGTTGAAACCTGGGGGTTTATAAATATGCATTTGTGTATTTATTAGTTTGGAGCATAAAAATCTCTGGTTTTGTAGAGAAGAAATTGTCAATAACACCAATATCATAAAATTAAATCTATTAATACATTTGCATGTATGAGCCACAATCCTTTATATTTGTATATTTATTTTTTCATTATTTTTCTATAGTAAATAATGGTAATGAATAGCTGCTGCTGCTGCTGCTAAGGAGCTTCAGTCATGTCCGACTCTGTGCGACCCCATAGACGGCAGCCCACCAGGCTCCACCGTCCCTGGGATTCTCCAGGCAAGAACACTGGAGTTGGGTGCCATTTCCTTCTCCAATGCATGAAAGTGAAAAGTGAAAGTGAAGTCGCTGAGTTGTGTCCAACCCTCATTGATCCCATGGACTGCAGCCTTCTAGGCTCCTCAGTCCATGGGATTTTCCAGGCAAGAGTACTGGAGTGGGTTGCCATTGCCTTCTCCAGTAACAAATAGCACCACATTGCATATCTAGTCACATAAATCTACATATATGCCTCATTCGCCCCTCAAGAAAAATCCCTGTAGGCAAAATTCTAATATAGAGGATATGTACTTTATTTTAAATTTTTAAATTTACTTTTAAATCAGTGCTTCCATTTCCACTAGACTTGCATTGTTTTGAAACTAAGTTACTATTTCAACCATTTTCCCCATGCTATCCTATTATCTATAGGATCAATTTTGGTCATTTGCCTTTTACTAAAACACTTTCACTTCATCAAATTTTTGGCTTTTCTTAACAAATGACCGTCACAGTATTTTCTTTATCCTGAAGGAGAAAAACCAAAATATGTTGTCATACCCTCTCTATCATTCCTAACATAACATATTGCCTTTCTCCCTTGTTTCCCTATACATTTTGCCCAAGGGTTGGTCTATTTTACCAGCCTTGTAAAGAACAAATATTGGATTATTTTAACAATGGCATTTCCCCTCCTCATTTTTTTTTTCAAATTTATAAGTGTCAACTTTTGCTTTCCATGATTTTTTCTTCTTCATTTTCCTTAAGCATTTTTTCTTAATATTTTTCTTGATTAACTCAACACTAAGTTCACTTATTTTCAGTTTTTATTGTATAATTTTTCTGAATATAGCTTAGGCCTATTGCCTAATTTTATACATTTTTTCTCTGCTATTTTGAAGCATCATATAATTGTAGAACTGGATCTCTACTTTCATCAGGGTTAAGAAAAGTATTTATCTCAAATGTGAAAATGTTCAGTTTGCCAAATGCAATGGATGTTTAGAGTCACCCCAAATCCTTCTCACCTGACCTCCTTTCCTACAAGAATGTAGACAGCTGAAAGTTTCAATAACTATGGATGAATATGTGACCTACTTTTAACAATGATATGTTCACTGAAGTCACTGGGTAGTACTACTGGGAAAGCTAAGGGTTTTTTCCCAACAGAGCTTGTGTGTATATATATATATGTGTGTGTGTGTGTGTATTTAATAGGAGAATAATTACGATGTTGTGTTGGTTTCTTATGTACAGAGGAAGGTGATGAATGATAAATGATAAATAATAAAGTAAAGGCTAAAGTTTTGTGTATATGACCATATTAGAGGCAGGAACAAGGGAAAGGGAGGAGGACTGAAGGGACAAGACAGTCAATATACAAGCTCTGCCTTACAACAAAATGAATGAGCTATGAATATGTGCTTGTATACTGCCTGGAATGTGGTCATATGCACAAAGCTTTAGCAGCCATCTTGAACATAAGGATGAAACCACACACTAAGCAGGACACCATAACAACGGAGAAAGGATACAGATCCTTAAGGAAGTCCTGGAGCCACTCACAGGTCTAAACTGCCTATCTCTGACTCCTTGATTCATGAGAAAGATAAAGCCTTTACTTTGTTTAAACCACTTTCATCAGATTTTCTCTTTCTTGCAATCAAAATTAGTTTTAACAGAAAACATGTCTGTAGTCCGTCTAGTCAAGGCTATGGTTTTTCCAGTAGTCATGTATGGATGTGAGAGTTGAACTATAAAGAAAGCTGAGCACAGAAGAATTGATGCTTTTGAACTGTGGTATTGGAGAAGACTCTTGAGAGTCCTTTGGACTGCAAGGAGATCCAACCAGTCCTTCCTAAAAGAGATCAGTCCTGGGTGTTCATTGGAAGGACTGATGTTGAAGCTGAAACTCCAATACTTTGGCCACCTGATGCGGAGAGTGGACTCATTTGAAAAGATCCTGATGCTGGGAAAGATTGAGGGTAGGAGGAGAAGGGGACGACAGGATTAGATTGTTGGATGGCATCACTGACACAATGGACATAGGTTTGGGTGGACTCTGGGAGTTGGTGATGGACAGGGAGGACTGGTGTACTGTGGTTTATCGGGTCGCAAAGAGTAGGACACAACTGAGCAACTGAACTGAACTGAATGTCTGTAGTACATGTTGCCGGCCCCCTTCAGGTTTCCTTTGCTGGTCAGTACATATGTTCCCCAGCTACTGTGAATTCATGGCTATAGTTTCTCTGGAAAACTGTCCTGGACTAAGAAGAGCTGCTTTGGGAATGGACCACAGTCAATAGTTATTCCTATATTTGTTATTATTATTATTACTATTATCATTAGATGCTTATTAAATACCTACTGAATCTCAAAGATCTGACTTTGATGTGTCAAAGTAAAATTATACTGGAAAAATTTAAACAGGCAAGGAAGACTTTATTAGAACTATTGTAATAAGAAAAAAGACTGAACTCAGTTCCATTGAAACAAGTGGTAGGAGAGTTTTTACATCAGGGGTGAGCTAGTAGAACATGTACTAGTAGACATGGAACAATAGACTGGTTTCAAATAGGGAAAGGAGCACATCAAGGCTGTATATAAAGACATTCCTGGATTATAAAACTGGGTAGAAGCTGAGGAATAATTTATATACATTTCACAGGGGCAGAGAAAGAATTTTCAATAAGTTTTTTAAAGTAAATCCTTCAAGAAAAGGAAATTAGAGAGACCTATAGTCAGGAAAATCCCCTCAAAAATTAGTCAAGCTGAGGGGAACTTTAAGGCTATTTTGGTCACACTTCCTTTGTCTTTTGTTACTTTGACCTCATACTTTTTCCAAGTTCAAGGAGAATTTCTTAAATATGTCATTTACATTACTGATCTTGTGAAATGCCATCAGTGGTCTCTATTTTTATTCAAGTTTTAATTTGGCAATTGTGTTTTACATTCCATTTTCTTATTTCAGATCATTCTCTCATTATGATTTTGCACCACTGTAAACTGCAATGGTTTGATTTATTTCTTTGATTAAAATCAAAATTTATCAGTCAACCTAACATATGCTAAAATTTTCTACTGTGTTGTAGTAACAAATGCACAAGAATATACTCTATCTTTGTTTCAAATGTCACGGTCTTTTGAATCAGAGCGTTGTGTTTGTTGTGCTCACAGAGAAGAGTATGCTTTTTAAATACTCAACATTGACACAGGTTCTGGAAAAAAAAAAAAAAAAACTTGAGGATCTATTTCCAAATCTTTCCAGTACAAATAAAAGGGTAAGGGAGTAGTTTTCAATTATGTTACTTTCATTATGCTAACAAGAGATCCAGGAGCCTGGGATGATAGTACAGAGAAACTAAGTTGATCTGGAGGAAGTCAGGACAGGATGTGCCAGTATAATTTGAAGATGAGTTTTCTTTTTCTTTATTGAAAGAACATTAGTTGGCTGGGTCACGCTCCTATTTTATGCCTGTTAAATTTTCTTGTAGAAATCAATGTGTTGCATTTTAACAAAAAGGTTTGGTGAATTTCTATCAGCATCAAGGATACCATTTATCCATGAGAGGTACAGCAGGCACAATGCCTATGGTCCATGTTACTTTTAGGAGTTCACAAAATTGTTTTAATTTTAATTTGCTTTGAAAGAAGAGAAAACACATAATATTAATAAATATATAACAATAAATCAGCTTGGATTATACTTATCTTAAATGGTTGGAAAATATCATTTGCAATTATTTTTTTATCAGAAAGGGGCCCATAAAGGTAGAAGTGCCTGGGGTTCATGAAAATCACAATATGGTCCCACTACCATCTCTTCCACTTTCCCTTTTTAGTGAGTCTTTTCTAACACACACAGGGCTTCTTGGTCATGTTAGTAGTTCCTTCATTCTAGTAAGATTTAACTACATCTAGCAAAGACATATCAAAATTTCTATTATGAATATCATCCCTTGCCATATTTACCACCCAAACTCCAATTTTGTAGCTTATTATTGCTCATTTCAATGAGATTCTTACAGGATAAAGGATATGATCACCTTATGAGTATATTTAATGGCTTAGCTATAAAACTTGACTCATCAAGAGTAAACAACACATCAAGTATTTCATGAGACAAAACATTTTGTAGTTCCAATTCCCTCTGCTTCATGGAAAAGTTAAAACTAAGTCACATGTTAGTCAGTTGAGCACTTCCAATAATAAACATGAGTAAATAGCATGCTAAGAAAGCTTCTTCATTAGATAATTGCTTTGATTATTAGATATGAAATCTTAAAAAGATTATGAAAAAAATTATCCTATAGAAGGAAAACCTAACACGCAATGAAAACAACTCTCTTGAGTAACTAAGAATGAATTATATAGAATTCCATAGCATAAGAATAACTTTAGTCACTGGGCCTAGGTAAGAAAACTTCATAATAAGCAGCATAAGTGTGCTTCTTATGTGTTAGGCATCTTCCAATATATGCATCACATGATGCAATTCTCCCACAGTTCTATGTGGTAGCTGCTGTTATTATTATTTTCAGTTCAGTTCAGTTGCTCAATCATGTCCAACTCATTGCAACCCCATGGAATCCAGCATGAGAGGCTTTTCTGTCCATCACCAACTCCTGGAGTTGCTCAAACTGATGTCCATCGAATAGGTGATGCCATCCAACCATCTCATCCTCTGTTATCCCCTTCTCCTCCTGCCTTCAATCCTCCTGCCCCGCAACAGAGTCTTTCCCAATGTTTGATCTCCTTACTGTCCAAGGGACTCTCAGGAGTCTTCTACACCACAGTTTAAAAGCATCAATTCTTCAGCTCTCAGCTTTCTTTATAGTCCAATTCTTCACACCCATACATGACTAATGGAAAAAACATAATTTTGACTATACAGAGCTTTTCTGGTAATGTCTCTGCTTTTTAATATGCATCTAGGTTTGTCATAGCTTTTCTTGCAAGGAGCAAGCATTTTTTAATTAATTGGCTGCAGTCACCATCTGCAGTGATTTTAGAGCCCAAGAAGATAAAGTCTGTCACTGTTTCCATTGTTTTCCATCTCTTTGCCATGAAGTGATAGGACATTATGACATGATCTTTGTGTTTTGAATTTTGAGTTTTAAGCCAGCTTTTTCACTCTCCTCTTTCACTTTCATCAAGAGGTCCTTTAGCTCCTCTTTGCTTTCTGCCATAAGGGTGGTGCCATTTGCATATCAGATGTTATTGATATTTCTCCTCGAAATCTTGATTCTAGCTTGTGCTTCATCTAGTCTGGTATTTTGCATGATGTACTCTGCATATAATTTACATAAGCAAGGTGACAATATATAGCCTTGACGTGCTGCTTTCCCAATTTACAACCAGTCCATTGTTCCATGTCCAGTTCTAACTGTTGCTCTTTGACCTGCATACAGATTTCTCAGGAGGTAGGTTAGGTGGTCTGGTAGTCCCATCTCTTGGAGAATTTTCCACATAAATAAATTCTTGAAGAATTTGTTGTGATCCATACAGTCAAAGGGTTTAGTGTAGTCAATAAAGCAGAAGTAGATGTTTTTCTGGAACTCTCTTGCTTTTTCTATGATCCAAAGGATGTTGGCAATTTGATCTCTGTTTTCTCTGCCTTTTCTAAATCCAACTTGAACATCTAGAAGTTCAAAATTCATGTACTGTTGAAGCTTTCAGAGAATTTTGAGCATTACTTTGCTAGCCTGTGAGATGAGTGCAATTGTGTGGTAGTATGGACATTCTTTGGCATTGCCTTTCTTTGGGATTGGAATGAAAACTGAACTTTTCCAGTCCTGTGGCCATGGCTGAGGTTTCCAAATTGGATGGCATATTGAGTGCAACACTTTCACAGCATCATCTTTTAGGATTTGAAATAGCTCAGCTAGAATTCCATCACTTCCACTAACTTTGTTCATAGAGATCCTTCCTAAGGCCCACTTGACTTCACACTCCAGTATGTCTGACTCTAGGTGAGTGATCACACCATCATGGTTATCTGTGTCATTAAGATCTTTTTTGTATAGTTCTTCTCTGTATTCTTGCCACCTCTTCTTATTTTCTGCTTCTGTCAGGTCCATACCATTTCTGTCCTTTATTGTGCCCATCTTTGCATAAAATATTCCCTTGGTATCTCTAATTTTCTTGAAGAGCTCTCTAGTCTTTCCCATTCTATTTTTTTCCTCTATTTCTCTCCACTGATCACTGAGGAAGCCTTTCTTATATCTCCTTGCTATTCTTTGGAACTCTGGATTCAGATGGGTATATCTTTCCTTTTCTCCTTTGCCTTTCACTTCTCTTGTTTTCTCAGCTATTTGTAAGGCCTCCTCAGACAGACATTTTGAGTTTTTGCATTTCTTCTTGGGGATGGTTTTGACCACCATCTCCTATACAGTGTTATCAACCTGTGTCCATAGTTCTTCAGGCACTCTATGTATCAGATCTAATCCTTTGAATCTATTTGTCACTTACACTGTATAATCATAAAGGATTTGATTTAGGTCATACCTGAATGGTCTAGTAGTTTTTTTCTACTTTCTTCAATTTAAGTCTGAATTTTACAATAAGAAGTTCATGATCTGAGCCACAGTCAGCTCCTGGTCTTGTTTTTGCTAACTGTATAGAGCTTTTTCATCTTTGGTTGCAAAGAATATAATCAATTTTATTTTGGTATTGACCATATGATGACATCCATGACCATCAGATGATGTCCAAATTTCATGGGACCAGATATGTTTTGAATTAAAATATTTCTGGAGTTTTTGGAATTTTGGAAGAGTATATACCTGTCTTGGACACAGGAGCCTGGGGGGCTACAGTCCATGGGGTTGTAAGTGTTGAACATGACTTAGCATCTACACTACCACCACCATGTATCTGTCTGGCATAGTAACATATAATCAAAAATATCAATATTTCTTTAGGAAAAATTGTTCATATTCACTTCAGATAGAATAAATAAGACAGAAATCATCTCAGATTAGTTCAGAACAGATTTGCTACCAAATACGTTCTGGTCAAAAGCAGGTTTTATCACCAATGCTGTATGTCTCAAGCTTTTTTGAATTACAAAATTATAAGAAAGGAAATGTTGACCTGCATTTTTTTTTTTGTACTGGGTGTAGCCCAACCATGAGGTACCTATTAGTTGATGGATAAGTCTGTTGTTCCCAACAGCTCAAATTTATGTTAACATGCCTCAATAGCAATCAGAACCTTTTGACAATAAATTACAGAGGGTACGTTAAGAACTAGAACTGAGTACCAAAGTCAAATTGGCATTTCTCTTTGTCAATGAAGATAAGATATTTTAGAGTTCTTTACATAACATAAAGACTTTTAAAACTTAGAAAAAAGATCCATAAGAGATCTTAAGAGAGTGAAAATAAGAGAGAACCATAAGAGACAAAGTAGGAGCTTGTCCTGAGTGCTTTTATAGCCATCACCCATGTAGCTTATTTCATTGGCTTTTGGGGGCAGGGGATGTGATGGGAAAAGTGAAAAGTTGAGCACTGGAGATACTCAAGGAGGACTGCGATACAAAGCACTGCATTCTTTATGTGGGCATAACTATCTTAATTCTGATAAATGAGGACATCTTGATGAACTGTGATGCTTGGTGTTTGGAAAGAGAAGAGGATCAATTAATAAAGTTCTCTCAAAAGGCAAAAATGTATTTTCCTGGTTTTATATTTGATACAACAATCATAGCTGGTCTTCAACTTAAATAATCTGACAAGATTATTTTTAAAAATGTTGAATTACATAAAAAACTACTTGATTACAGCTAATTTTTCAAAGGGATTTATAATAGGATTCATATATCTGGCAACCCTTGGCATTTCAAATAAAATTCAATTTTCAAAAACACAAAACAGCCATACAAACTAAATGTCACTTGACTGTGTGTCATAATATTCTTATACTGCTCTACACTCATGCATGCATACACACACAGAGGCACACACACAAAACTTTTGAAATGGGTATCTAGTACTTAGACTCACATCTATCTATAGTACTGAAACATACTCTGAATTAAATCTTTGAAAGACAATGAAGAAGCTAGAACTTAAAAAATAAGCTCAGTTCAGTCATTCAGTCATGTCCAACTCTTTGCGACCCTATGGACTGCAGCACACCAGGCTTCCCTGTCCACGACCAGCCCCCGGAGCTTGCTCAAACTCATCAAGTTTGTGATGCCATCAATGTCCATCGAGTTGGTGATGTCATCCAACCATCTCATCCTCTTAAAAGATCAAATTACTGCTAATAAGTATGTTCCTTTCAACTCTTTTCTTTGACTTCAACATTCTTTAGAGATAAACTTGAGTAAAGAATATAGAGAGTAGATTCATAAGTAGATTAGTCTAAGCACATAGTTGAATGTCAGGATCAGGACCAGCAAGGCAGATCTTTTAATAGAATTCTACTCTTTTTAATTTTAGCATGATGCTGTGCTGTGCTGTACTTAGTCACTCAGTTGTGTCCAATTCTTTTTGACCCCATGGACAATAGCCTGCCAGGCTCCTCTGTTCATGGCAATTCTCTAGACAAGATTACTGGAGTGGGGTGCCATGCCCTCCTCCAGGGGATCTTCCCCATCCAGGGATTGAACCCAGTTGCCCACACTGCAGGTGGATTCTTTACCATCTGAACCACCAGGGAACTCCAAGAATACTAGAGTGGGTAGCCTATCCCTTCTCCAGGACATCTTACGGACCCAGGAATAGAACCAGGGTCTCTTGCATTGCAGGCAGATTCTTTACCAGCTGAGCTACCAGGGAAGCCCTAGCATGCTAACACATGGTAAGTACTTAATAAATACTTTCTTCGCTGCCTAAGAGTCTCGGCAGTTACATAACTAGTGTATTATATACTTCCTCTGAAGCATGAAAGAATACATTAAGCAAATAAGAATGATTTATTTTCTTGACCTCAAAACACATTGAGATAAGGTGAGTTCCACAATTCCACATGAAATATAGTAAGTTTCTGGTCCTGATTCAAAGTTGAATGCTCTTTTATAAAAGTTACTGCTTCCTTTCTTTTAGCTGATATATTTAGTATCTGTATTTTGTTTGCCAGATGATCAGGTTAAGAAGGTCTGGTACTTGGAAGTTGCTTATAAAATAGCTTAGAAATTATATAGCAAATTCTTGGATTAAAGGAATTTTGTGGTGGCTAAATGATTGGGTCTATATATAAAGCTTCTTTAAATACTATACTCTGAAAATATAACTAACCTCAATTTTAAATCAAAGTGACTATTATTTCATCTTCCCATTGGGTTCACATATTACTGATTTATTTAGCATGCTCTATTATTACAAAAGACTATCCATAAATATGCATTATCTCATGTGATGAATCAGCAACTGTTAAATTTTCTATCTTGAGTACATTATTTCCAGCTGAATGAACAACCCTTCTGTCCTCAAAGGACAGATAACTTTATAATTAACTTTAATTGTTCAATGTTTAAAAAGTTTTGAGCAGTAGTAACATTCAGGTAATCAGATAATGGTGATTTCAAAAAGCATCTCTTAAAAGATTTAATCCCCCCATACCATGAAGGAAAATAAAATTCAATGAAACTATCTTCCTAAGGGCACCTTTGTAAAATATGCTTTGATTGAAAGAAATGCCAAATTTTTATCAGATGGGTTACCAGGGCCTAGAAATACACAAGCCAGTCAGTTCAGATAAAGAGAACAGCAGAGCCTAGGAAAACTTTGAAAGATAGGTACAAAGTTAATCAGATCTGAGTCTAAATACAACCTGTGACTTGTAGCGCTAAACATGTAATCTCTAGTGGCCTCAGTTTCTTCATCTGTAAAGAGGGGATCATTTCTGCCCCATAGTGCCACATAAGTACTCTGTTCAATCACATTGCTCCAGCATGCTGAGGAGGGACAGAGCACTTCAGCCCCTTCCCCAGAGGCCTGAATTCATTAAAGTCAACATTTTATTTATTGGGCTCTATAGACAAGCCTGAATTCATTCAAGCCAACTCCTAGTGTTGACTGGAAAGCTCCAGTTTCCTTACCAGAGAAGGCACTGAAAAACCTTTCATAACACTTGGGACCACCTTTAAATCTATCCAGCGAGTTCTTGGTTTCAAATGAGAATATACATTGCTTTAAAAAGAGATATCCATCAGATGGAATGAAAGAAACATTATAAAGGCTGAATTTCACACAAAAACATAATTTTAAAAACAGAGGAAAAAGTTAAACCATAATCTACTGCACTTATAAGCCAGTCAATAAAAAATTTAGAATCTGTCTTCCTGAAAGATAAAATATTTATTGTTGTCATTTAGTCACTAAGTTGTGTCTGACTCTAGTGTAACTTTGTGGACTATAGCTTGCCAGGCTTCTCTATCCATGGGATTTCCCAGAAAGGAACACTGGAGTGGGTTGCCATTTCCTTCTCCGAGGGAACTTTCCCACCTAGCGATTGAACCCGTGTCTCCTGCTTTGACAAGTGGATTCTTTATCACTGAGCCACCTGGGAAGCCTATAGATAATATTTACAACCAAAGAAATCCCATTTTACTTAGTGTCTTTAAACCTGATTAAAGAATGAATAATACAGAGCTAGATATGAAAAATCTAATTTTACAAAAATTCATAAATACAATTACTTACAAGAGGCCCCCATTTTGCTTAAGAAATACTAAAGAGCTACCTCCAATTACTAAGTACATTGTGCTTACAGGAGTGATTTTATCCAATGGTGATTTTAATACTAAATTTCAACCTAAACCAATGCAAGAAAAACAAAACCATATTTTTAACAGCGAGCTATGAAACTATTTTCTTGTGAAGTTATAATGCTCCCTCAAGGAAACAACAGAATTGAGTAGAAGAAATGAAGTATATTTGAAGATGATTTTATATTTGCTAGTGTTGACACTCAGCTGATGAGCAGAAATTCACTCATTTTAAATGTTAATTTACATGACTAGTTGATGTCAAAGAGCTTATTCCAGAATTTACAGCAAGAAAACGTCTTTAAGTTGGAAAGTCAATATATGCAAAAAATATATTAATAGTGACCATACTATATGATAGACATTGTTCTAAGCTCTTTACAGGAAAAGTAGCATGAGGTTCATTTCAGTTAAGTTTAATGAATTATTTTAGTTTAGTGAATAGACTTTATTGATTTATTGTTCCTATAATCATGGGAATAGATCATAGTTGGTTTCAACCATAATTACAGCAGTAATTACTTTGTAGCTAGACTATCTGCCTACATTTGGATGTCCTTTGCACTGCAGGTTAAGCCTATGAGTTCCAGACATGCATGGGAAATGTAGATAGTGTTCCTACCTCCAGACATACATATTTACCCACATCAAAGAGCAAGGTACTATGTTACCATATGTACTGAGTATATATTCTAAAGGATACATTGCTTCTCATAGGGTGCTACCTTTCAGCATTTGTTAGAGTTCATTTTTTATTCCAGGATATTTAGATTTGTAGTTTTAAAAAAGGACAAATACAGGGGAAGAGAGAGGGGAAGGAAAAAAGGAAGCAAGGAGGGATGGAGGAAGGGAAGAAAGAAAGAGAGAGGCATCTAGTAAACTTGGAAGGAAAGAAGAATGGACATTGGAGCCACTTCGACCTAGGTTCCAATGACCAGTCTCCCACTTGAGACCATAACAGGTTTATCTCTCAAAAGCAACAGGAATATAAATATTTTCTCCAACATGAGAATTATCAGATCAGGCCATAAAATATTACTTTTGCTATTTTTGGATAGCAAGGGAAAAAATGTGTGGGTAATGTTAAATCAAGGCAAAGAATCCTGCTAACTCAGCATCATCCTTTATAATTAACTAAGCTGTTTTGTTATTTTCTTCCATTAGCTAATACTGTTGGTGTGATTATCATTTTCTGAAGGCAAGTGTTACCAGTTAACAAAGGATTGGTACCAAAGGATATTAGAGCAATACCCAGAGTGATTCTTGAGAAGGCAGCCTCAGCATCACCCGAGAGCTTGTTAAGATACAAATGATTAGGCTCCACTTCAGACTACTGAATCAGAAGCTTTGAGAATATGTTTTAACAAGCTTTTCCAGTGATACTTATTTTCATGCTTCAGAATCATAGGCTTAAAGGATATCTAAAGCAAATGAAATTCAGTTCATAATCTATGGTGTTATAAATCATACTCTCATTCCTTTCTATATCTATTTTTCCTTTGTTCCATAAAAATGCTTACAAAATAATTTCCATGTAGAGGGAATTTCTTCAGTCAGCTGCAGAATGACCAGGAGGACTTGAGGTTCTGATTTGAAAGGATCAATATTTACCTTTTTATGAGAAACAAAATGCTTGCAGTCCATTTTTGAGTGAGTGGATTGAATATAGAACATAAAATTTAACATTAAAGTCATATTCCATTTCAGCAGGTTCTGAAAAAGTCAATTTCTTGGGAACTAGAGTGTATAAAAATTCAAAAGTTGCACAAACTGCAGAATGTTAATATGATATATGCATTTTTATCTCACTGAATTAAACCTTGAATTTTGGTTGTTTGAATGCCTTTATATGTGTTTATGAAACAATATATATTAGAGTTCCTGACAACTTACATCTTATAAGGTCACCAGCTCAGAATTGAATAAATTGTAGAATTGAAAAGTCTACAGGAAAGGTAATTCAAAGTGTCATTTCTTAAAAAGTATAATATATAACATAATCTGCCAACATTTATTTATGAGAAGATACAAGAAATGTGAGGCTTCCCAGGTAGCACAGTAGTAAAGAATCTGCCTGCCAATGCAGGAGACATGAAAGACATGGGTTCAGTCCCTGTGTTGGGAACAGCCTTGGAGTAACAACGGCAACCCATTCCAGTATTCTTGCCTGGAAAAGTCCATGGACAGAGGAGCCTGACAGGCTACAGTCCATGGGGTTGCAAAGAGTCAGACACGACTGAGCACATTCACGTGTGCACACACACACACACACACACACACACACACACACACAAGAGATGAGAGCATTCTAATAATGAAGAATTAGCAATTACATATGCTACTATATCTTTTCACCTTCTAATAAAGATGGATATAATAGCATCATTAATCAACATTTTAATAATGGACAGACGGAAGTGGTTATAATTCGATAATATGTGACACTAAATAAAATTTTACAATTGCTACTTCCTAAACTTTGGCCACCTCATGCGACGAGTAGAATCACTGGAAAAGACTCTGATGCCGGGAGGTACTGGGGGCAGGAGGAGAAGGGGACGACAGAGAATGAGATGGCTGGATGGCATCACCGACTCGATGGACATGAGTTTGAGTGAACTCTGGGAGTTGGTGATGGACAGGGAGGCCTGGCATGCTGTGATTCATGGGGTCGCAAAGAGTCGGACACGACTGAGTGACTGAACTGAACTGAATTGAAACTACTAACTCCAGAAATGACCCATACTAAGACTCTCTGAAGTCTGTTCCATTTTTGTATTTGTGCCAAAATTGCAGAAACTTCCTGGGTTTACTAATGGTTAAAATGAACATATAGTGTTTAAAATGCTGAAAATCTTTAATATGCCTATTGGTGGAGAATTTTCAAACAAACAAGATGCTTAAGTCAACTCTCCATTATTTTTATAATGAGAGAAGAGCGATTATGTGGATAATTCAATAAAAAATCTAACAATTTTAAACTTTTATATTGATTTTAGATTTATATTCATATGTGGTCAAACCTGGTGGCTTCCCTGGTGACTCAGATGATAAGGCATCTGCCTGCAATGTAAAAGACCTGGGTTCAATCCCTGGGTTGGGAAGATCCCTTGAAGAAGGAAATGGCAACCCACTCGAGCACTCCTGCCTAGAAAATTCCATGGATGGATGAGCCTGGTAGGCTACAGTCCATGGGATTGCAGAGTCGGGCACGACTGAGCAACTTCACTGGTGGTCAAGCCCGAAATTTTTTCAGTTAGTACTCCAAATTCTAACAACAGAATAGAATGAGGACATAATTAATCAAGCCATCTCTTACCATCTAGGTAGTCAAGGAGAAAGAGAATCAGAAGAATTCCAATTACTACCCAGGGAGGGCATTTGACCTCATCTAGTTTCTCTTAGCAGGGAGAAATGGAGCAGAGTATAATTTGAAAATATCAGAAAAAAACAAAACAGTATGATGCTGCCATTTATTTTATTTTTTTTTATTGGAGGCTAATTATTTTACAATATTATATTGGTTGGTTTTGCCATACATTGACATGAATCCGCCCCGGGTGCACATGAGTTTCCCCTCCTGAACCCCTCTCCCACCTCCGTCCTCCCTTTATCCTCCCTCTGGGTCATCTCCGCACACCAGCCCCGAGCATCCTGTAACATGCATTGACCCTGAACTGGTGATTCGTTTCACATATGACAACATACATGTTTCAATGCCATTCTCCCAAATCATCCCACCCTGGAAACAGAACTGCCATATGATCCAGCAATCGCACTCCTGGGCATACACACCGAGGAAACCAGAATTGAAAGTGACACATGTACTCCAATGTTCACTGCAGCACTGTTTATAATAGACAGGATATGGAGCAACCTAGATGTCCATCTGCAGACGAATGGATAAGAAAGCTTTTGTACATATATACAATGGAGTTATTACTCAGCCATTAAAAAGAATGCATTTGAATCAGTTCTAATGAGGTGGATGAAACTAGAGCCTATTATACAGAGTGAAATAAGCCAGAAAGAAAAACACCAATACAGTATACTAATGCATATATATGGAATTTAGAAAGATGCAAATGATAACCCTGTATATGAGACAGCAAAAGATGCTGCCATTTAATATAGTTTAAACCAAAAGACTAAATATGGGAAAGACATATAAATTTACTTATCAGTGGTTGGTAAGGTAACAAAGCAAAAGCATTTTTTGTTGGACATTTTGCTTACTTTTTTACTGATTTTATTATGTATATTGAGAGTTCCTCAGTATTCTCCCTGAATAATAATTTTCTTCTCTGCCTTCATAATACTTTTTCGTTAACATGGTAGAACCTGAAAAGCATAATATCTTCAGCATGACCTCCCCAGAACTTCTAATATCAAATGCTTCTTTTGTAAGAAACTATGCTAAAAAATTTACATCTGTTAAGCCATTTCATAAAACCTTAGGAAAAGACTTCATAGAAAAACTTACCTAGTATCAGAAAATTACTAGAGCTAATTAGTGAATTTAGCAAAGTTTCAGGACACAAAATCAATACACAGAAATCACTTGCACATCTATACACTAACAATGAAAAATCAGAAAGAGAAATTAAGAAATCAATTCCATTTACCATCTAAACAACAAGAATTAAATATCTAGGAATAAACTTACCTACGGAGACAAAAGAACTGAACACAGAAAATTATCAGACACTAATGAAAGAAATAAAAAATGATAGAAACAGAAACGGAGGGATATTCCATGTTCCTGGGTAGGAAGAATCAATATTGTGAAAACGACTATACTACCAAATGCAATCTACGGGTTCAGTGTGACTCTATGAAATTACCAATGGCATCTGTCACAAAACTAGAACAAAAATTTTCACAGTTCATATGGAAACACAAAAGACCCTGAATAGCCAAAGCAGTCTTGAGAAAGAATGCAGCTGGAAGAATTAACCTTCCTGAAATCAGATTATACTACAAAGCTACAGTTATCAAGAAAGTACAGTACTGGCACAAAAATAGAAATATAGACCAATGGAACAAGATAGAAAGCCCAGAAATAAACATGCTCCTATGGGTACCTTATTTTTGACAAAGGAGGCAAGAATATACAGTGGGGCAAAGACAGCCTCTTCAATAAATGGTGCTGGGAAAACTGGATAGCTACATGTAAAAGAATGAAATTAGAACACTCCCTAGAACCATACACAAAGATAAACTCAAAATGGATTAAAGACCTAAATGTAGGACAAGAAAATATAAAACTCTTAGAGGAAAATATAGGAAGAACACTTGATGACATAAATCAAAGCAAGATCCTCTATGACCCACCTCCTAGAGTAAAGGAAATAAAAACAAAAGTAAAGAAGGGTGACCTGATTAAACATAAAAGCTTTTGCACAGCAAAGGAAACTATAAGCAAGGTGAAAAGACAACCCTCAGAATGGAAGAAAATAATAGCAAATGAAACAACTGACAAAGGATTAATTTCTAAAATATAATATACAAAATTAATTTCCAAAATGCCAAACAAACAACCGAATCAAAAAGTGGGGAAAAGACCTAAACAGACATTTCTCTAAAGAAGACATACAGATGGCTAAAAAACACATGAAGAGATGCTCAACATTGCTCATTATTAGAGAAATGCAAATGAAAACTACAATGAGATATCACCTCACACTGGTCAGAATGGCCATCATCAAAAAGTCTGCAAACAATAAATGCTGGAGAGGGTGTGGAGAAAAGGGAATGCTCTTGCACTGTTGGCAGGAATGTAAATTGATGCATCCACTATGGAAGACGGTATGGAGATTCCTTAAAAAACTAAGAATAAAACCACCATACGACCCAGCAATCCCACTCCTATGCCGATACCCTGAGGAAACCAAAACATAAAGATACATCTATCCCATTGTTCATTGCAGCACTATTTACAATAGCTAAAACATGGAAGCAACCTAGATGCCCACCTAGATGCCCATCAACAGATGAATGGATAAAGAAGTTGTGGTACGTATATACAATGGACTATTATTCAGCCATAAAAAGAACACATTTGAGTCAGTCCTAATGAGGTGGATGAGCCTAGAACCTATTATACAAAATGAAGTAAGTCAGAAAAAGAAAGATAAATATCATATTGCAATGCATATATACAGAATCTAGAAAAACAGTACTGAAGAATTTGTTTACAGGGCACCAATGGAGAAATGCAGAGTACATCATGAGGAATGCTGGGCTGGAAGAAGCACAAGCTGGAATCAAGATTGCCGGGAGAAATATCAATAACCTCAGATATGCAAATGACACCACCCTTATGGCAGAAAGTGAAGAGGAACTAAAAAGCCTCTTGATGAAACTGAAAGAGGAGAGTGAAAAAGTTGGTTTGAAGCTCAACATTCAGAAAACAAAGATCATGGCATCTGGTCCCATCACTTCATGGAAAATAGATGGGGAAACAGTGGAAACAGTGTCAGACTTTATTTTGGGGGACTCCAAAATCACTGCGGATGCTGATTGCAGCCATGAAATTAAAAGACGCTTATTCCTTGGAAGGAAAGTTATGACCAACCTAGATAGCATATTAAAAAGCAGAGACATTACTTTGCCAACAAAGGTCCGTCTAGTCAAAGCTATGGTTTTTCCAGTGGTCATGTATGGATGTGAGAGTTGGACTGTGAAGAAAGCTGAGCGCCGAAGAATTGATGCTTTTGAACTGTTGTGTTGGAGAAGACTTTTGATAGTCCCTTGGACTGCAAGGAGATCCAACCAGTCCATTCTAAAGGAGATCAGTCCTGGGTGTTCATTGGAAGGACTGATGCTAAAGCTGAAACTCCAGTACTTTGGCCATCTCATGAGAAGGGTTGACTCACTGGAAAAGACTCTGATGCTGGGAGAGACTGGGGGCAGGAGGAGACGGGGACGACAGAGAATGAGATGGCTGGATGGCATCACCGACTTGATGGACATGAGTCTGAGTGAACTCCGGGAGTTGTTGATGGACAGCTTGGCGTGCTGTGATTCATGGGGTCGCAAAGAGTCGGACATGACTGAGCGACTGAACTGAACTGAACTGAATGGAGAAACAGACATAGAGAACAGACTTATGGACATGGGGAGAGGGGAGGAGAGGGTGAGATGTATGGAAAGAGTAACAAGGAAACTTGCATTACCATATGTAAAATAGAGAGCCAACGGGAATTTGCTGTATGTCTCAGGAAACTCAAACAGGGGCTCTGTATCAACCTAGAGGGGTGGGATGGGGAGAGAGATGGGAGGGAGGTTCAAAAGGAAGGGGATATATGTATACCTATGGCTGATGTTAAGGTTTGACAGAAAAGAACAAAATTTTGTAAAACAATTTTCCTTCAATAAAATTAATTAATTTTAAAAAAGTACCTAAAATAAGTAGGTAATCCACTCCAGAAATTATTAATCCAGAAATTATTAACATAAAGAAATAGAAATTATTGAGTAACTCTATCCTACATTTCACATACTTAAGTTCTAATAAATGAGTATGATGGAGACCTTAATATCTAACCTTGAGGCTACAGCTTTGATTTGGCTAACTTTATTTATAGACTTCGCTGTATGGATGTGAGAGTTGGACTGTGAAGAAAGCTGATCGCCGAAGAATCGATGCTTTTGAACTGTGGTGTTGGAGAAGACTCTTGAGAGTCCCTTATACTGCAAGGAGATCCAACCAGTCCATTCTAAAGGAGATCAATCCTGGATGTTCATTGGAGGGACTGATGCTGAAGCTGAAACTCCAATACTTTGGCCACCTCATGAGACGAGTTGACTCACTGGAAAAGACTCTGATGCTGGGAAAGGTTGGGGGCGGGAGGAGAAGGGGACGACAGAGAATGAGATGGCTGGATGGCATCACCAACTCTGTGGACATGAGTTTGGGTGTACTCCGGGAGTTGGTGATGGACAGGGAGGCCTGGCGTGCTGTGATTCATGGGGTCGCGGAGAGTCGGACACGACTGAGCGACTGAACTGAACTGAACTGAACTGAACTGGTGGCTCAGTGGTGAAGATCAAACTTGGGTTTGATCCCTGGGTCTGGAAGATCCCCTGGAGAAGGAAATTGCAACACACTCCAGTCTTCTTGCCTAGGAAATCCCATAGACAGAAGAGCTTGGTGGGCTAGAGTCCATGGGGTCACAAAAGAGTCTGGACATGACTTAGCAACTAAACAAAAACAATGACTTTATTTTAAATTACTTAATAACATAAATAATTAAATTCTTAAGATTATTTCAACATTAAATAAATCTATGATTTAAGGGGGAGAAATATTCTCTAAATGATATGTTACTTTAATGATATTTTTGAGAGGGCAGTGAAAGCAATAGAAGGAGTTAAAAATAAAATAGTTCACATCAACTTTTCAATAAAATGTACTTTGTGTTGAAATTGACACAAAAGAGTCTGGCCACACAATTGTGTTCAAGACACAGCTGAAGAAACTTGAACATGAAAATATTATATAATATACACAAATTATATGTGAGGAATATTTCACTTCCATAAGTGTGAAAGCTTCCTTAAATTAAGATCAGTGCCTTAAAAGCAATTTTCAAAAAAATTTAGTTGATATGATTAGAAAAATAAAATACTATAGGTGTTTAAGAAATTACCACTGTCTTTAGAAATAGTTTGAGAATCTCTTAAAGTCCTAAGCTTTAAATGAAGTGCATCTGGGAAGGAGAGAATTTGGATATATGTGGAAGCAGTTACCATTATTTAAAATAAATAGCATGAACAAAGACACAACATCCATAATGTGGGTTATTTGTGTGGAAGATAGATCGCAAAAAAAAAAAAAAATTCTTCTGAGGAAAGAGACAGTTATTGTTCAATAGATAATATGTATATGCAGTACAACACCTTGAAAAGGACAGTCTGGTCCTTAAATTTAGATTTTAAACAAGCAGCCCAGAAAATTATATAAGTAGGCCCACAGTATACAGCCACTGGTCTTCCCCGGTAGCTCAGCTGTTGAAGAATCTGCCTGAAGTGTAGGAGACCCTGGTTCAATTCCTGGGTCAGGAAGCCTCCCTGGAAAAGGGATAAGCTACCTACTCCAGTATTCTAGGGCTTCCCTGGTGGCTCAGATGGTAAAGAATCTGCCTGCAATGTGGGAGACCTGGATTCGATCCCTAAGTTTGGAAGATCCCCTGGAAGAGGGAATGGCAACCCATTCCAGTATTCTTTCCTGGAGAATCCCCATCAACAGAGGAGCCTGGCGGGCTACCGTCCATAGGGTTGCAAAGAGTATGACATGACTCAGTGATTAAGCACATGCAGCCACTTGCATGAGGCAGATTTGCATTTGAACTGTTTCAGTTCCATACTAGCTATTGATATTAGGTTATTTTATTTAAATGGGCTTCATGTCTCTCATCTGAAGGGATAATAATATACAACCCAAGAGCTGTTGCAACAAGTCAGATATCTAAAGGCATAAAGCAAAAATGCAATGACTCATAACCTCTATACTAATTTTTATAAAGTTGATAGTACATAACTGTTTTAATTTGATGCCCTCTCAACCAGTCCATTCTAAAGGAGATCAATCCTGGGTGTTCATTGGAAGGACTGATGCTAAAGCTGAAACTCCAATACTTTGGCCACCTCATGCAAGGAGTTGACTCACTGGAAAAAACTCTGATGCTGGGAAAGGTTAGGGGTGGGAGAAGGGGACGACAGAGGATGAGATGGCTGGATGGCATCACCGACTCTGTGGACATGAGTTTGAGTGAACTCTGGGAGTTGGTGATGGACAGGGAGGCCTGGCGTGCTGTGATTCATGGGATCGCGGAGAGTCAGACATGACTGAGCGACTGAACTGAACTGAACTGAGGTTCAGTATGAAATATATTGTGGAGCAGAAGCACTGTGTTCAGGAAACAGAGTTTAGTGTGCTTGTGAATCACCGAGTAAAGATATCCAATGCATTTTTTACAAGATGGGTCTAATGTATAGGCCAAATTGAAGCTAATGATTTAGAAGTTATCAGCATATAGATAGCATTCAAAACCATCCCTGGAAATAAGACCTTGCAGTAGTTTATTCAAACTGAGGTAATGGTTTTAGGGCAGAAGCCTCCGGAAGAAAAGACTACAGAGGCTACGAAAGTTTATGAGGCTTAAAAAATAAGAAAAAAAAAAACAGAAAATGGCTTCATGAAAATCAAGGAATATAGTTATATCAGTTAGGTATTGCCCAAAAATGCTGCAAAATAAACATCCAAAATATACAATATTTTTTCTCTTGCACAAGAGTCCAGAGTTTGACTGGGTCGATCATGCTTTAGGTTGTAGAGTAACTGGGCCTGGCTTTGAGCTTTGTATTGACCTTATGTTTGCTCACATGTTTCCACATTCACTTTGGATCAGCAGATTCTCAGCATATGTACTTCTTAATGCAGATGACAGGGTATAAGAACCAAGCCAAACTCAGGCGCATAATCTTTGCTTAGTTTAGATCTATTACTATTTATTGGGCAAAGCATGACATCTAACTGAACATAACATCAACTGGTGTAGCTGTATGCTCTATCAACAATGGGAATGGAAGAGAAATAAATATTTGCTTAAAAATAAATGCAAACTATGAAAAGACCTTACTAAGTAGGAAAATTTAACAGTGTTGATTTCTGTTGAAAGGTCAAGTAGGTGATATCATGTGACGAGTTGACTCACTGGAAAAGACTCTGATGCTGGGAAAGGTTGGGGGCGGGAGGAGAAGGGGACGACAGAGAATGAGATGGCTGGATGGCATCACCGACTCTGTGGACATGAGTTTGAGTGAACTCCGGGAGTTGGTGATGGACAGGGAGGCCTGGCGTGCTGTGATTCATGGGGTCACGGAGAGTCGGACACGACTGAGTGACTGAACTGAACTGAACTGAACTGAACCCATAGAATTTAAGAACTAAAGGGTATTTTGGGTATTTAATGAAACTGGTCTTATTAAAATGTCTGGCATAAAACCCAGGTTTCAGACATTAGAGAGAATTAAAAGCAAAAAAATGGTAAAGCAAACATAAATAAAGGTTCAAAGAAATTTGGCTGTGAAAGAGAAAAGGGGGAAATGACTACAGTAGTTTGTGGTAAGCAAGAGGTGGAAGAGGTTTTGTTTAGAATGGCACTGAAACACATATGTTGTCATATGTGAAACGAATCACTAGTTCAGGGTCAATGCATGTTATAGGATGCTCGGGGCTGGCATGCGGGGATGACCCAGAGGGAGGATAAAGGGAGGAGGGAGGTGGGAGGGGGGTTCAGGAGGGGGAACTTATGTAAACCCGGGGCGAATTCATGTCAATGTATGGCAAAACCAACCAATATAATATTGTAAAATAATTTGCCTCCAATAAAAAATTAATTATCAAAAAATAAAATAAAATGAAAGAGGATTAAGTTTGCGTAAATGTTGGCATCAGGAAGCCAGTAGAGATCAAAGTTGAAGATCCAAGAAAGAGGTGGTAATGTGGTGAGGACCCTAAAAAAGATAAGAGGGTGTAATCCAGGGCCCAGGAAGAGAAAGAAGATTTAAGGAGAAACTGACTTTCTTCCTCCATTGCACTGAATCAGAAGAATGGAAGCAGAGTGTTACTCTAGCAGAGGTCATATTTAGAAACTATGCACTAATAATTCTGGAAGAGACAAGAGGAAACACGAAAATTTTTAAATGATCTAGAACTTAGGAGAAAAACACCTAAAATGTTTGAAGGCAGGGGGAAATTAGGGAGTTAAGAGAAAGACTGGCATTTCAGAGGAGGAAATATATGAGTATAATAAATTTTCTCTCATGTTGTACAAAACTGAGATCCAGAATAAAAGTAGAATTAGAATTAAGAAAGGGAAGGGATCCTCCTCCCTCATAGGTTTAAAAGGTAACACTAGAGGTGAAGACATTGAATGAAGCAACATTTAATTAATAAGGCATTCCACTTCACAATGATATTTTTAGTAACATAAATATTAATGTCATCTTCCAGAATGTATCCCAGAAAAAATGGAGGAAGGCTTAATTTAAAATTAAAAAGAGAAGCAACTAGGTTATATATGAATTGCACTAAGAAATCTAAAAAGATAAATAATTGCTGAGTCCAGTATTACAGTCTCTTTACCATCTCCTTAGCAAGAATCCAAAGAAAGTCCTTTATTTTGCAGGATTGTTCTTAAAAATAGAAGGCAATATGAAAAACATGATTTGTGGTAATATCTGTATCATTGTTTCTCAGTTGGTTCTACAGAAATATTCTAATTTACTAGTAGTCATTATACTTATATCTACTACCTCAGACCAGGTAACATGCAATGGGACATTTTCAGCATACTGCTGGAAACCAACAGGGATTAGAAAATGTGAAGAAAAAATTTTACCAATAAAATTTTTATTTCCAAAATAAAAGCATAGCCATGAGTAATATACCATATTTTCTCTATAATTTAAAATCAAATATTGGAAGTAAACAAGACTAAAAATTCTAATACATACTACAATTTACATTGGAAAGAAGTACCCAGGAGTAAAAAGCCACTGAAAGACTTAATATTATAAAATAACGCATCCACTTTTTGACATGTATATTAGAATTAGAGAAAGGGATATTTGCTCTTTGCTCTGTTTATAAATAGATACTCATTTTGCACAACCATTTTGAGAATTTGATAGGCTTCAAAAATCTTATTTTTATATTCTTAGCAATCCAACAACCATCCCTCCAAAAGTCACCAAGGAAACTGAAGACTCCAAAATACTGTTATGAATTCACCTTCACACACACACAAAAAAACTTTTTAGAGATAAATCAGTCACCATGATTAGGCATCAAAAATATGCATGGCCAAGCACAACAGAAGACACAAAAATTATATCATTTTATGCGCTGAAATAATCTAATATTTCACGTGAAAGAAAGAAAAGGATGACCTGACTGGTTAGTGATGTTTGTAAAAAGTCATGTTTTGATAGCAAACAAAAAAGAAAATAGAAAAAGAAGAAAGAAAGAAAAACAGTGAACAGAGCAATAGAAAGAAATAATGACTCTGACATTGTAGTAAAGTGAGGCATTTAAAAACAATCATTTAGGCACAATCCAAACAGGTTTCTGCGTGTGTGTGTGTGTGTGTATCTATATATGTAGATATTACTGGGGTATAAGCATTAGCTCCATCTAGGTGACCAAATTTTTTATTTCTCAAATGTTTGAGGAACACCAGAGTTTCTATTAGAATTGTAGACTTCTGTATTATATTCCAGATTTACTGAATCGGATTCTGTAGTTGGAAGTCAGGACTCCTCATTTTTAACAAATAATCTCAGGTAATTCTTTTGACCTCTAAAGTCTGATAACCATGAACCTATAGTACATCAGTTGTAGGACAAATGTAGGACTATAATTATCTACAAATATGGAGAAAATCCTGTTTTCTGGCATCTGCTAATAAATTGATGGTTTCTCTCTGGCATTTTCAGAGTATGGAACATTATTGCAAAAGAACATTTCTAAAATAGTTGCCTCAAAAAAGAAAGACAGACATACATTGAATGTTGAGTACCCCTACATATGAGAGACAATGTTCTAAGAACTTAAGATTTTTTCGGGCTTCCCTTGTGGCTCAGACAGTAAAGCGTCTGCCTACAATGTGGGAGACCCGGGATCGATCCCTGGGTCGGGAAGTTCCCTGGAGAAGGAAATGGCAACCCACTCCAGTATTCTTGCCTGGAAAATCCCATGGACGGAGAAGCCCAGTAGGCTACAGTCCATGGGGTCGCAAAGAGTCGGACACGACTGGCGACTTGACTTCACAGTCGAGTTAAGGAAAGCAAACATAGTTATAAGCATTGATGGTGAAGGGGTTATGGAAGAACCTTGTAAAGGTTACCTGGGGACACAAAAAGGAAGGTGTCAATCTAACTGGGAGAAGTCAAGCTAGGAGAAGCTTCCTGAATTAAGTGGAACAGAATAATCTTTAAAAATGAGCAGATGTTTGACAGATATACAATGCAGACATAAGCAAAGCTTTCTATCTAATTAAAACACCAAAGATACTATTAAAAATAGATGTTGTTTTTGCTCAGAATTCAGCTTGAAGCCCATTACTAAAGAACTTTTGAGAAAAATTATGACCTGACATTTAGGAAATATTTTTTCATTACTATTCATCATCTACAACACCTCAAACATGAGCAAGTGTAGAATGAATAAACAGATAAGTATATGAAAGCTGCTTTAGGAAGTATCACTATGAACAAATCTAGTGGAGGTGATGGAATTCCAGTTGAGCTATTTCAAATCCTAAAAGATGATGTTGTGAAAGTGCTGCACTCAATATGTCAGCAAATTTGGAAACCTCAGCAATGGTCACAGGACTGCAAAAGGTCAGTTTTCGTTCCAGTGAATGAAAGGCAATGCCAAAGAATGTCAAACTATCACACAATTCCACTCATCTCACACGCTAGCATAGTAATGCTCGAAATTCTTCAAGCCAGGCTTCAACAGTATGTGAACCCAGAACTTCCAGATGTTCAAGCTAGATTTAGAAAAGGCAGAGAAACCAGAGATCAAATTACCAACATTCATTGGATCATAGCAAAAGCAAGAAAATTCCAGAAAACATCTACTTCTGGTGGCTCAGATGGCAAAGGATCTGACTACAATATGGGAGACCCAGGTTTGATCCCTGGGTTGGGAAGATCCCCTGGAGAAGGAAATGACAACCCACTCCAACACTCTTGCCTGGAAAATCCCATGGACAGAGGAGCACGGTAGGCTACAGTCCATGAGGTCGCAAAGAGTCGGACATGACTGAGCGACTTTACTTTCATTTCTTTCTTCCTTGACTTTGAAGTCAATTTGCTTCATTGACTATGCTAAAGCCTTTAATTTTGTGAATTACAACAACCTGGCAAATTCTTCAAGAGATGGGAATAGCAGACCACCTGACCTGCCTCCTGAGAAAACTATATGCAGGTCAAAAAGCAACAGCTAGAACCACATATCAAATAAAAGACTGATTCCAAGCTAAGAAAGGAGTACACCACGGCTGCATATTGTCACTCTGCTTATTTAACTTATATACAATACAAGTACATTATGTGAAATGCTAGGTTGGTTGAAGCACAAGCTGGAATCAAGATTGGCAAGAGAAATATCAATAACCTCAGATATGCAGATGACATCACCCTTATGGCAGAAAGCAAAGAACTAAAGAGCCTCTTGATAAAAGTGAAAGAGGAGAGTGAAAAAGTTGGCTTAAAACTCAACATTCAATAAACTAATATCATGGCATCCAGTCCCATCTCTTCATGGCAAATAGTTGGGGAAACAATGGAAACAGTGACAGACTTTATTTTGGGGGGCTCCAAAATCACTGCAAATGGTGACTGCAGCCATGAAATTAAAAGATGCTTGCTCCTTGGAAGAAAACCTATGACCAACTCAGACAGCAATTATTAAAAAGCAGAGACATATCATTGCCAACAAAGATCTGTATAGTCAAAGCTATGGTTTTTCCAGTAGTCATGTATGGATGTGAGAATAGGACCATAAAGAAGGCTGAGAGCCAAAGAATTTATGCTTTTGAACTGTGGTATTGGAGAAGATCCTTGAGAGTCCCTGGACTGCAAGGAGATCACACCAATCTATCCTAAAGGAAATCAGTCCTGAATGTTCATTGGAAGGAGTGATGCTATTGCTGAAGCTCCAATACTTTGGTTACCTGATGTGAAGAACTGACTCACTGAAAAAGACCCTGATGCTTGGATACTGAAGGCAGGATGAGAAGGGGACAACAGAGGATGAGATGGTTGGATGGCATCACCAACTCAATGGACATGAGTTTGAGCAAGCTTCAGGAGTTGGTGATGGACAGAGAAGCCTGGTGTGGTGCAGTCCATGGGGTAGCAAAGAGTCAGACATGACTGGGCAACCTAACTGAACTGAACTGATATGAAAGCTGAGCAGAAGCTTTAATGAATCAAATAATAGACAATAACCGGCTTTAAAAATTACATTTTCACATATTCAAAAATGACCAATATTGTCATACACTTGAGCAAAAATACTTCCTTGAACAACAGCAGCACTAAAAGGAGACAGAAAGTAAAGAAAGAAAGAAATTATGCACACTTGCTATATGTCAGTTATTCGTTGCGACTTCTCAATATTCATTCAGTGAACTACCAGAAATATAGGAATTTCTATTGCAACTGTAACCTTTCAAATGACAAGGATTAAAATTTGAGCACATTTTTACTATGACCAATAAAATCATTTAAACAAGATGGCTGGATGGCATCACCGACTCGATGGACATGAGTTTGAGTGAACTCCGGGAGTTGGTGATGGACAGGGAAGCCTGGCGTGCTGTGATTCATGGGGTCGCGAAGAGTCGGACACGACTGAGCGACTGAACTGAACTGAACTGAATGGCAAGCTCCTCTTTACAATTGGTCACTTTGCTACAGTAAAAATGAATTTAAAAATTCTGTCTCTTGATGTCAGACATAGGAAGCATTTTATAAAAACCTTCTATTTCAAATATCCCTAAAAATCACAGTACTAATAGACAACATTTTTGGTGATTTGGTCATGCTTTAAATGACTATTCTATAATGCAAATAGGAAACCACCTGTGTTTATGAAATAAGCATGGTGGTATTCTCCACCATGGGTTAATGACATCCAAAGTCCAGTGAACTTCTATGAACTCCCATGAATTTATATGGCTTTTTTTTTTTTACAAGATATTTATGTCTTAGCAGAAATCTAGCTCTCGAAGAACCTATGAAAAGATTGAGATGAAAACATATATTTAACTTTCTCTCCTTAATTACTTAAAGGGAGTTTTTATATAACACTAATAGCAAAATGAAGTCAAAATGAAATTATTATGAGAGATTTTAAAAGATGATTTGGAGAGTACAATCCTGCCAATTTGTAGCAATATTTCTTATCAGCCATTATCTAGACATAATGTTTCAAATCTAGATAATTTCTACATTTTTGAAATTACAAAGTCTTCTCATACCTAATATTTTGACTTCATTAAATTCTCACAACACATTTAAAAATATTCAATTAAATCACTGTCTTTCTTGGAACCACTACTTCTAAGGAAAAATACAAAGTAGAGCTTCTTGATCTACTATTTTCTCCTCTTTGGCCATATGTTTTGCTACTTTATGGGCTTCCCAGGTAGCACTAGCGGTAAAGAACCTGCCTGTCCAATGCAGGAGACCTAGTATATACTCTGTCGTACATTAGATTTCTCTCAGTTACTTAAACCAGTCATACTCTTGTAAATGTCCCTGGCACACAGTATTCAATTAATATTGAATCTACTTGTATAAAAGCACTCATCACACAAGTTGGGGTTATCTTTTCATCTATTTTCCCCAGTTATATTAGAAGCCTCTTGAAGGAAGGAAAAGTCTGATTTATTTACTCTACAAAGCTCACCACACAGGAGATGTGTTTCTGTTCTTTCTCCCTCTCTCTCTCCTGTCTTTCTTCTTTCCTCCCACTGACAAATACAATATATAATAAATGAAGGAAAAGTTATTAACACATTATTTCTCTCCACTTCTAGCAGAAGATCTACTTTTAGCTCAACTTCATAAATCGTTTATGCGAAACAGTCCTTTTTCATATCTGGAAACTGTTTTCCTTGAAGAACAAGTAACATTGACAGGGCCATAATTAGGCAAGTGAAAGAGAAAAGGCCCTGTCTGACTAGCTTAATCATTTAAATTACACCTAGAAAATAGATGACAGGCAATATAGCAAACTTACTTTCATACGTATTTTCCTCAATTTAGGAAATGACGCCACTCAGAGTTATAAGAATTGAGTAGATTTCTCAGGAATACATATCTACTGAGTGCCAGAATTTAGATTTAAATCTATGTCTACATATACCTATGGCATATTCATGTTGATATATGCCAGAAATCAACACAATATTGTAAAGCAATTATCCTCCAATTAAAAATAAATACATTTTTTTACAGAGTTAAAATAGAGTTACCATATGACCCTACAATTCTACTCTCAGGTATATACCCAAAAGAACTAAAAATATATATTCATTCAAAAATGTGTATATATACATTCATGACACTATTCACTGTAGCCAGAAAGTGGGAACAACCTAAATGCCCTTCAACTGATAAACAAATAAATGAAATGTAGTATATCCATACAATTAAATATTATTCAGCAATAAAAAGCAATGATATATGCTAAAACATGGATGGACCTTGAAAGCATTATGCTTAGTGAAAGAAGCCAGCTAGAAAAGGACACATTATATGATTCCATTTCTATGAACTGTCCACTATAGGCAAGTCATAGAGACAGACTATTTCTTAACTAGTGGTTAAGAAATGGGAGGAACAATTAAGAGTTGTATTTTGGAGTGATGAAATTGTTCTAGAATTTGGTAAAGATGATGGTTGCACAGATAATGAGTACAATAAAAACAACAAAAAAGACTGTATACTTTTAAAAGATTAATTTTATCATATGATATTGCTTATATGTGGAATCTAAAAAAATAATCAAATGAAATTGCAAAACAGTATTAGAGTCACAGATGTAGAAAACAAACTTGTAGTTACAAGTCAGGGGAAACAATGGAGGGATAAATTGAGAGACTGAGTTTGATATATACATACTACTATATATAAAATAGATAATAGAAAGGACCTACTGTTAGCAGAGGGAACTCTACTCAAGACTCAGTAATGACCTATAAGGAAAAGGGATCTAAAAAGACTGAATATATGTACATGTATAACTGATACACTTTGCTGTACAGCAGAAACTAATACAACTATATTGTAAATCAACTATACTCCAATAAAAATTTATTTTTAAGAAGATGAATTTTCTGTAATAAATATTTTTCAATTTTTTAAAACCTATGTTATTGAACATTTAGTACTATATTCCTTCCTGCACAAGCAGACATGTAATATATTATATTGAAAAGCTATAACAAACAATGAAAGCAAGAGAGTTTGTTAGCACTTAAATTTTATAAAAACAACTAAGTGCCAAATTTAATTGAAATATTTTACAATCTCAATAATAGCCAAAAATATTTTATGTATAAAGTAAAAAGTCTATAGGGAAATATCAAATTTATATTATATGATATCATCGGTGCATAGTTGCAATTCACTTATATTATTATTTTAGTAGTGGTTTCATTTAGAAAGAAAAACATCTTCTAAAAGTATTTGAAATATTGATAATATTCAGTACAAGGGAAGATGAAAAGAAAACAAAAATATTAGATGCTCAGTCACATTTGACTCTTTTTTACACCATGGACTGACTGTGGCCCACCAGTTTCCTCTGATCATGGAATTCTCCAAGCAAGAATACTGGAATGGGTAGCCATCCCGTTTCTCCAAGGGATTTTTCCAACGCAGGGATCAACCCGGTCTCCTGCATTGCAGGAGGATTCTTTACTTTCCGAGCCACTTAAGGGAAGCCCGCAAGGGAGGATATGCAAGAGAAAACATCCTTATTCATGTTACTAAGATTATAAATTGCTATAATGTCTTTGAAAAACAATTTGGAAATACTGATAATCTACAAAAGATGTAACTCTTTGCTAGAAATTTCACTCTAGAAATGTAACAGCGAAATATTCTAAGGAATATACAAAAGTACATGTAGATTGGTATTCTTTTGGCATTCTTTATGTGAAAGTGTTTCAAGATTAGGCCAGAAAATTTGGAAAACTCAGCAGTGGCCACAGGACTAGAAAAGGTCAGTTTTCATTCCAATCCCAAAAAAGGCAATGCCAAAGAATGCTCAAACTACCGCATAATTGCAATCATCTCACACGCTAGTAAAGTAATGCTCAAAATTCTCCAAGCCAGGCTTCAGCAATACATGAACCATGAACTTCCAGATGTTCAAGCTGGTTTTAGAAAAGGCAGAGGAACCAGAAATCAAATGGCCAACATTCAATGGATCATGGAAAAAGCAAGAGAATTCAAGAAAAACATCTATTTCTGCTTTATTGACTATGCCAAAGCCTTTGACTGTGAACCACAATAAACTGTGGAAAATTCTGAAAGAGATGGGAATACCAGACCACCTGACCTACCTCTTGAGAAACCTGTATGCAGGTCAGGAAGCAACAGTTAGAACTGTACATGGAACAACAGACTGGTTCCAAATAGGAAAAGGAGTACGTCAAGGCTGTGTATTCTCACCCTGCTTATTTAACTTACATGCAGAGTACATCATGAGAAACGCAGGGCTGGAGGAAGCACAAGCTGGAATCAAGATTGCCAGGAGAAATATCAGTAACCTCAGATATGCAGATGACACTACCCTTATGGCAGAAAGTGAAGAGGAACTAAAGAGCCTCTTGATGAAAGTGCAAGAGGAGAGTGAAAAAGTTGGCTTGAAGCTTAACATTCAGAAAATGAAGATCATGGCATCTGGTCCATTCACTTCATGGGATATAGATGGGAAACAGTGGAAACAGTGTCAGACTTTAATTTTTGGGCTCTAAAATCACTGCAGATGCTGATTGCAGCCATGAAATTAAAAGACGCTTACTCCTTGGAAGGAAAGTTATGACCAACCTAGATAGCATATTAAAAAGCAGAGACATTACTTTGCCAACAAAGGTCCGTCTAGTCAAGGCTATGGTTTTTCCCATGGTCATGTATGGATGTGAGAGTTGGACTATGAAGAAAGCTGATCGCTGAAGAATTGATGCTTTTGAACTGTGGTGCTGGAGAAGACTCTTGAGAGTCCCTTGGACTGCAAGGAGATCCAACCAGTCCATCCTAAAGGAGATCAGTCCTGGGTATTCATTGGAAGGACTGATGCTAAAGCTGAAACTCCAATACTTTGGCCACCTCATGCAAAGAGTTGGCTTATTGGAAAAGACTCTGATGCTGGGAGGGATTGGGGGCAGGAGGAGAAGGGGACAACAGAGGATGAGATGGCTGGATGGCATCACCAACTTGATGCATGAGTTTGGGTGAACTCTGGGAGTTGGTGATGGACAGGGAGGCCTGGCGTGCTGAGATTCATGGGGTTGCAAAGAGTCAGACATCACTGAGCAACTGAACTGAACTGAAGTGAAAAATAATTACAAATAAAGCAAAGATCCAATAAGGGTGACATAAATGAGCTGTTCCATGCAGAGGGACTGCATGCAAATACTAAAAAAGATGTGTTAGCACTACAATGTGTGAAAATAAAAATTGGCCATGATAAAAAATGTGATAGAGCACTATACATAATATGATGCATTTTGAAATCTTTTAAAATATGTATAAAATGTTAAGAATAGTCCGCTGTCAGTGGATTTAAAAGAATGAAAAGAGAATCATCATTAACAATCATATACATATTAAAAAGATAGTATGAAATTATTTTTAAGAACAATGTCCAATACATTTGACAATTTAGGGAGACAAACTCCTAGAAAAGTCCAACTCACAGAAAAGATTAAATAATACATAGAAAATATGAATAGACATAAAGTAACTGAATTTTTCATAATACATAAAGTAACTGAACTTTTAGCTTAAAATATTGCCAGAGAAAAATTCCTAGTGCCAAATGTCTTCACTAGTTGATTCTACAGATAATTAAAATGTATCGTTCACAAACTCTTACCAGAATAAAAAGAGTTAACATATCTCATCTCATGAGTCCAACCAACATACATTTGATAACAAAGTATGATGAAATAATATTACAAAAATTGAAAATAGAACAAAAATACTAAATAAATTATCAACACTAAATCAGTAATGCACATAGCAGGTAATAAATGCATCATGAACAAGTTAAATTTATTCTAGGTGAGAATTCTAGTTTAACATTTGAAAATCAACCAATGTAATATGTTTCTTTAACAAACAAGATAAAAATCATATGATCATTGGAATACATTTAAAGTTATTAAAAATATTTTAAATTTTAATGACTAAAAATAGGAGGGATCTTCCTTAGCCTGACAAAAGTTAGCTATTAAAAAATCTGATACTTAAAGATGAACTTTTGAGAAATTTTCTTATGAGATAAAGAATGAGTTAATTAACACCATTTCTACTCAGCACTGCCCTAGAGCTCTTAGTCAGCACAATAATTGAAGATGTTTGATAAGTTACAAAGAATGGATAAGAGAAAAATAAACTCATTATTCTCAAATGAATTATTCTCAAAAGAGTCTCTCAGACTCTTTGTCACATGAGCCACCAGGGAAAAGATTTGTAAATATTTTCTAAGCACTCAAATTCAAAATATATTGATATAAGGAACCACTTATGAATGAATAAGTAAAACACAGATAGCAGTGAAGTGGACAAAATCTTTGAATGGTACTTTAAAACATCATTGCCTTCCCAGGTGGCTCAGTGGCAAAGAGTCTCCCTGACAATGCAGGAGACAAAGATTCAATCACTCTGTAAGGAAGGTCCCTGGAAAAGAAAATAGCAACCTACTCCAGTATTCTTTCTTGGGAAACCCCATAGACAGAGAAGTCTGACAGGATTACAGCCCATAGGGTCTAAAAGAAGAGGACATGACTTAGTGACTAAAAACCAACAAAACCAAACCACATATTCAAACAGCCTATATACATATATATAAAGGTGTTTAATAACATATTAATGAAAAATGCAAATTAAAACCATAGTGAGACATTCGTCTCCACACATTCCCACTTCTATAATAGTTTAAGTTAAAAAGACTATTAAAACCAACTGAAGGCAAAGCTAATGAGTAACTTGAAATCTCACACACCAAAGGTTGAACTTGATATTGGCTCAATCCCTTGGGAAAATCTAGGAATTTCTACTAAGCATTAGTCATTGATTCAGTAAGTTAACCTTAAGTTCAGTTCAGTTGCTGAGTCATGTCCAACACTTTGCGCCCCCATGGACTGCAGCACACCAGGCATCCCTGTCCATCGCCAACTCCCAGAGTTTACTCACTCATGTCCATTGAGTCGGTGACGCTACCCAATCATTTCATCCTCTGTCATCGCCTTCTCCTCCTGCCTTCAATCTTTCCCAGCATCAAGGTCTTTTCTAGAGAGTCAGTTCTCATCAGGTGGCCAAAGTATTGCAGCTTCAGCTTCAGTATCAGTTCTTCCAATGAATATTCAACACTGATTTCCTCTAGGATGGACTGGTTGGTCCTCCTTGCAGTGCAAAGGACTCTTAAGAGTCATCTTCAACACCACAGTTCAAAAGCATCAATTTTTTGGCGCTCATCTATCATTATAGTCCAACTCTCACATCCATATATGACTACTGCATAAATGCTTTCACTACACAGACCTTTGTTGACAAAGTATTGTCTCCTGTTTTTAATACACTGTCTCAGTTCAGTTCAGTTCAGTCACTCAGTCGTGACCGACTCTTTGCGACCCCATGAATCACAGCACGCCAGGCCTCCCTGTCCATCACCAACTCCCAGAGTTCACTCAGACTCATGTCCATTGAGTCGGTGATGCCATCCAGCCATCTCATTCTCTGTCGTTCCCTTCTCCTCCCGCCCCCAACCTTTCCCAGCATCAGAGTCTTTTCCAGTGAGTCAACTCGTCGCATGAGGTGGCCAAAGTACTGCAGTTTCAGCTTTAGCATCAGTCCTTCCAATGAACACCCAGGATTGATCTCCTTTAGAATGGACTGGTTGGATCTCCTTGCAGTCCAAGGGACTCTCAATAGTCTTCTCCAACACCACAGTTCAAAAGCATCAGTTCTTTGGCGATCAGCTTTCTTCACAGTCCAACTCTCACATCCATACATGACCATGGGATAAACCATAGCCTTGACTAGACGGACCTTTGTTGGCAAAGTAATGTCTCTGCTTTTTAATATGCTATCTAGGTTGGTCATAACTTTCCTTCCAAGGAGTAAGCGTCTTTTAATTTGCTGGCTGCAATCAGCATCTGCAGTGATTTTGGAGCCCAAAAAAATAAAGTCTGACACTGTTTCACCATCTATTTCCCATGAAGTGATGGGACCAGATGCCATGATCTTTGTTTTCTGAATGTTGATCTTCAAGCCAACCTTTTCACTCTCCTCTTTCACTTTCATCAAGAGGCCTTTGAGTTCCTCTTCACTTTCTGCCATAAGGGTGATGTCATCTGCAGTGATCTTGGAGCCCCCAAAATAAAGTCTGCCACTGTTTCTACTGTATTCCCATCTATTTGCCATGAAGTGATGGGACCAGATGCCACGATCTTAGTTTCTGAATGTTGAGTTTTAAGCCAACTTTTTCACTCTCCTCTTTCACTTTCATCAAGAGGCTCTTTAGTTCTTCTTTGCTTTCTGCCATAAGCGTGGTGTCATCCACATATCTGAGGTTATTGATATTTCTTAATCTTGATTCCAGCTTGGGCTTCATCCAGTCCAGCATTTCACATGATGTACTCTGCATATAAGTAAAATAAGCAGGGTGACAATAAACAGCCTTGACATACTCCTTTCCCAATTAGTAACCAGTCTGTTCTTCCATGTCCAGTTCTAACTGTTCCTTCTTGACCTGCATACAGATTTCTCAATAGGAGGTAAGGTGTTCTGCTATTCCCATCTCTTGAAGAATTTCCATAGTTTGTTGTGATCCACACAGTCAAAAGCTTTGACATAGTCAGTAAAGCAGAAGTAGATGTTTTTCTAGAACTCTCTTGGCTTTTCAGTTAACCAACAGATGTTGGCAATTTGATCTCTGGTTCCCCTACCTTTTCTAAATCCAGCTTGAATACCTGAAAGTTCAAAGTTCATGTACTGTTGAAGCCTGCCTTGGAGAATTTTGAGCATTTCTTTGCTAGTACGTGAGGTAAGTGCAATTGTGTGGTGGTTTGAACATTCTTTGGCATTGCCTTTCTTTGGGATTTGAATGAAAACTGACCTTTTCCAGTCCTGTGGCCATAGCTGAAGTTTCCAAATGTGCTGGCATATTGAGTGCAGTACTTTCACTGCATCATCTTTCAGGGTTTTAAATAACTGAACTGGAATTCCATTACCTCCACCCGCTTTGTTCATAGTGATGTTTCCTAAGGCCCACTTGATTTTGCATAGCAGGATATCTGGCTCTAGGTTGGTGATCACACCATCATGATTTTCTGGGACATGAAGATCTTTTCTGTATAGTTCCTCTGTGTATTCTGGCCACTTCTTAATATCTTCTGCTTCTGTTAGGCCTATACCATTTTTGTCCTTTATTGTGCCCATCTTTGCCTGAAGTGTTCCCTTGGTATCTCTAATTTCCTTGTAGAGCTCTCTAGTCTTTCCCATTCTATTGTTTCCCTCAGTTTCTTTACATGGATCACTGAGGAAGGCTTTCTTCTCTCTCCTTGCTATTCTTTGGAACTCTGCATTCAAATGGGTATATCTTTCCTTTTCCCCTTTGTCTTTGAAATCTCTTCTATTCACAGCTATTTGTAAGGCCTCCTCAGACAATCATTTTGTCTTTTTGCATTTCTTTTCCTTGGGGATGGTCTTGATCCCTGCCTCCTGACAATGTCACAAACCTCTGTCCATAGTTCTTCAGGCACTCTATCAGATCTAATCCCTTCAATCTATTTGTCACTTCCACTGTATATCATAAGGGATTTGATTTAGGTCATACCTGAATGGTCTGGTGGCTTCCCCTACTTTCTTCAATTTAAGTCTGAATTTGGCAATAAAGAGTCATGGTCTGTGCCACAGTCAGCTCCTGGTCTTGATTTTGCTGACTCTATGGAACTTCTCCATCTTTGGCTGCAAAGAATATAATCAGTCTGATTTTGGTATTGACCATCTGGTGATGTCCACATGTAGAGTCTTCTCTTCTGTTGTTGAAAGAGGGTGTTTGCTATGATCAGTGCATTCTCTTGGAAAAACTCTATTAGCCGTTGACCTGCTTTGTTTCGTACTCCAAGGCCAAATTTGCCTGTTTCTCTAGATATCTCTTGACCTCCTACTTTTGCATGCCAGTCCCCTATAATGAAAAGGACATCTATTTTGGGTGTTAGTTCTAGAAGGTCTTGTAGCTCTTCATAGAACCATTCCACTCCAACTTCTTCAGCATTACTGGTTGGGGCACAGACTTGGATTGCTCTGATATTGAATGGTTTGCCTTGGAAATGAACAGAGATCACGCCATTGTTTTTGAGATTGCATCCAAGTACTGCAGTTTGGACTCTTGTTGACTATGATGGCTACTCCATTTCTTCTAAGGGATTCTTGCTGACAGTAGTATATATAATGGTCATCTGAGTTAAATTCACCCATTCTAGTGCATCTTAGTTCACTGAATCCTAAAATGTCAATGTTCACTCTTGCCATCCCCTGTTTGACTACTTCCAATTTGCCTTGATTCATTGACCTAGCATTCCAGTTTCCTGTGCAATATTGCTCTTTACAGCATCGGACTTTACTTCCATCACCAGGCACAGCCACAATTGGGTGTTGTTTTTTAGCTGGCTCCATCTCTTTGTTTTTTCTGAAATTATTTCTCCACTGATCTCCAGTAGCATATTGGGCATTTACTGACCTGGTGAGTTCATCTTTCAGTGTCCTATCTTTTTGCCTTTTCATACTGTTCATGGGGTTCTCAAGGCAAGAATACTGAAGTGGTTTGCCATCCCCTTCTCCAGTTTACCACATTTTATCAGAACTCTCCACCATGACCTGTCCATCTTGGGTTTTTTAGAGTTTCCTTTGCTGGGTCTTTCTGACTGCCACCCCCATTGGTGCATAAAACTGATAGACAAAGAAAGGAAGCTGAGTGAAAAAAAGTCTGTTGAGGCACAGGCTGTGCGGCGGCTGTGTGCAGCAGAAGCGGCTTTGGGGAGATACCCCATGTCCAAGGGAAGAGAAGCCCCAGGAAGATGGTAGGCTCTGGAGCAGCGGTTGCATCGCACTCAAGCAACTGTGAGGAGATTCCCTACATCCAAGAACAAAGGAGACGCCCCAGAAAGGTTGTAGGAGGGGCGAAATCATGTTCAGAATCAAACCCCATACCAGCTAGAAACTCTCAGAGGGCTCAAACAAACCTTGTGCGCACCAAGACCCAGAGGTCCACAGACACTGAGTCAGAACTGGGTTTGAGCATTTCCTGTGGAGGTTCAGGTGAGCAGTGGACTGCCACAGGGACAGGGGCTCTGGGTGCAGCAGACCTGGGTATGGCATAAGCCTTCTTGGAGGAGGTCGCCATTAACCCCACCATAGACCCGCCAGAACTTACACAGGACTGGGAAATAGTCTCTTGGAGGGAACAAACAAAACCTGGTGTGCAGCAGGACTCAGTAGAAAAGAATAGTGACCCCCCAAAAGACTGACCCAGACTTGCCCATAAGTGTCCAGGAGTCTCTGGCAGAGGCATGGGTCAGTGATGGCCTGATGTGGGTGGGGGCACTGAGTGTAGCGGTGCGTGCATGGGACCTTTTGAAGGAGGTTGCCATTATCTTCACTACCTCCACCATAGTTTGGCCCCAGGTAAATAACAGGGAGGGAACACAGTTCCATCCATCAACAGAAATTGCATTAAAGATTTACTGAACATGGCCCCCGCCCATCAGAACAAGACCCAATTTCCCCCTCAGTCAGTCTCTCCCATCAGGAAGCTTCCATAAGCCTCTTACTTTTCTCCATCAGAAAGCAGACAGACTGAAAATCACAATCACAGGAAACTAATCTTAGGTATCAGTTCAGTTCAGTTCAGTCGCTCAGTCGTGTCCGACTCTTTGCGACCCCATGAATCACAGCACACCAGGCCTCCCTGTCCATCACCAACTGCCGGAGTTCACTCAAACTCATGTCCATCGAGTCGGTGATGCCATCCAGCCATCTCATTCTCGGTCGTCCCCTTCTCCTCCTGCCCCCAATCCCTCCCAGCATCAGAGTCTTTTCCAGTGAGTCAACTCTTCTCATGAGGTGGCCAAAGTATTGGAGTTTCAGCTTTAGCGTCAGTCCTTCCAACGAACACTCAGGACTGATCTCTTTAGAATGGATTGGCTGGATATCTTAGCAAAAAATGCATATATACACAAGCTTTACAAAAGGCATGTAAAAGAATGTATGATTATAAGAAAACTATTACACAAAACTGAAAACAACCTAAACATCTAACAGGTAGAACAGATAGGTCTGTGTTGGAGTACAATGGAATTTTATAGAACAACAAAAACGAATTATTATTACATTCAAAACGTGGATATATCTTAACAAAAAGACTGAGCAAAAGAAACTTGATACAAAAAAAGTCACATATGGTATGATTCTGTCTATACAAATTTCAAAAACAGGCAAAACAATTCTATGGTCTTAAAGTCAGAATGAGTGGTTACTTTTGTGGAAGAACAAGGTGGTAATGATTGCTGGAGGAGGGGGTTTTGGGTACTGACAAAGTTCTTTATTCAGAACTGAATCTTGATTTCATGACCCTTTTCTGTGTGCTTTTCTATATTTCTGTTACTCTAACCAAGTTTTTTTTTTTTTTAATAAAAGCAATGCAATGTTTTATTAAAAGTAGTTGTCTTAGTTTCATCATCATTCCAAATAATTTGGGGGGAAAAGTGAATTAATTTTCTAGCACCAAAAGAGTTGTTATGAAAGCTAAAAGAAAAATGCAGTAAATCAAACCAGTAGATTTTTAAAAGATTTTTAGTTAAAATATATTGTGTTTAATGCATAAAAATAATATGCAAAGGGGTTTTCACCTGATATAAATTTCTGTTATATTAAATAAGTTGAATTTCAAACTAGAATGTTTCAAATATTGTTTATATTATCTCAGTAGACAACGTTGCCTGTTACAGACAGCAAATCTGTACTTTCAGTAACCATGACAATTAAATACTATCAGATTAGATGTCTCAGATAGAAATACTGTTTATGGTTTATAATGTTAGTAAACAAAATAGGGCTGAAAAGCACAAAAAAATTATGCTACTTAGTGAAAAGTTAAAATGATGGATTATTAAATAGAATATTATAATTGCTTATTTATGTTTTGAAAACTGCCCCATGTAAATCACTTCAGTAGAAGACCATATTGTTTACGAGATATCCATAAATAAAACATATATCGATTCAGAATGACTTAATCTGTTGTGTTGATGTTAAATTCATGTGACAGTCTAGGAATAGATGGTCACCTAAAATGGAGGAAATTTAAACTGTGACTAATTAAAATACTAAAACCATATATCATGCAGAGGCAGAATAGAACACATGAATAAAATCTAGGTTTAGGAGTTAGTTAACCTGGAAATGGCTGTCTGAGGAGGCCTTACAAATAGCTGTGAAAAGAAGAGAGGCGAAAAGCAAAGGAGAAAAGGAACGATATAAGCATCTGAATGCAGAGTTCCAAAGAATAGCAAGGAGAGATAAGAAAGACTTCCTTAGTGATCAATGCAAAGAAATAGAGGAAAACAACAGAATAGGAAAAACAAGAGATCTCTTCAAGAAAATTAGAGATTCCAAGGGAACATTTCATGCAAAGATGGGCTCGATAAAGGACAGAAATGGTATGGACCTAACAGAAGCAGAAGATATTAAGACGAGGTGGCAGGAATACACAGAAGAACTGTACAAAAAAGATCTTCACGACCAAGATAGTCACGATAACGTGATCACTGACCTAGAGCCAGACATCTTGGAATGTGAAGTCAAGTGGGCCTTAGAAAGCATCACTACTAACAAAGCTAGTGGAGGTGATGGAATTCCAGTTGAGCTATTTCAAGTCTTGAAAGATGATGCTGTGAAAGTGCTGCACTCAATATGCCAGCAGATTTGGAAAACTCAGCAGTGGCCACAGGACTGGAAGAGGTCAGTCTTCATTCCAATCCCAAAGAAAGGCAATGCCAAAGAATGCTCAAACTACCGCACAATTGCACTCATCTCACACGCTAGTAAAGTCATGCTCAAAATTCTCCAAGCCAGGCTTCAGCAGTATGTAAACTGTGAACTCCCAGATGTTCAAGCAGGTTTTAGAAAAGGCAGAGGCACCAGAGATCAAATTGCCAACATCCGCTGGATCATGGAGAAAGCAAGAGAGTTCCAGAAAAACATCTATTTCTGCTTCATTGACTATGACAAAGCCTTTGACTGTGTGGATCACAACAAACTGTGGAACATTCTGAAAGAGATGGGAATCCCAGACCAACTGACCTGCCTCTTGAGAAACCTGTATGCAGGTCAGGAAGCAACAGTCAGAACTGGACATGGAACAACAGACTGGTTCCAAATAGGAAAAGGTGTACGTCAAGGTTGTATATTGTCACCTTGCTTATTTAACTTATATGCAGAGTACATCATGAGGAACGCTGGGCTGGAAGAAGCACAAGCTGGAATCAAGATTGCTGGGAGAAATATCAATAACCTCAGATGTGCAGATGACACTACCCTTATGGCAGAAAGTGAAGAGGAACTCAAAAGCCTCTCGATGAAAGTGAAAGAGGAGAGTGAAAAGGTTTTGAAGCTCAACATTCAGAAAACAAAGATCGTGGCATCTGGTCCCATCACTTCATGGGAAATAGATGGAAAAACAGTGGAAACAGTGTCAGACTTTGTTTTTTTGGGCTCCAAAATCACTGCAGAAGCTGATTGCAGCCATGAAATTAAAAGACGCTTGCTCCTTGGAAGGAAAGTTATGACCAACCTTGATAGTATATTAAAAAGCAGAGACATTACTTTGCCAACCAAGGTCCGTCTAGTCAAGGCAATGGTTTTTCCTGTGGTCATGTATGGATGTGAGAGTTGGACTGTGAAGAAGGCTGATCGCCGAAGAATCGATGCTTTTGAACTGTGGTGTTGGAGAAGACTCTTGAGAGTCCCTTGGACTGCAAGGAGATCCAACCAGTCCATTCTAAAGGAGATCAATCCTGGATGTTCATTGGAGGGACTGATGCTAAAGCTGAAGCTGAAATACTTTGGCCACCTCATGCGACGAGTTGACTCACTGGAAAAGACTCTGATGCTGGGAAAGGTTGGGGGCGGGAGGAGAAGGGGACGACGGAGAATGAGATGGCTGGATGGCATCACCGACTCTGTGGACATGAGTTTGAGTGTACTCCGGGAGTTGGTGATGGACAGGGAGGCCTGGCGTGCTGTGGTTCATGGGGTCGCGGAGAGTCGGACACGACTGAGCGACTGAACTGAACTGAACTGACTGAACCTGGATGTGAATTCTAGCTTCTCTAATCATTAGCTTTTTTAATATATCTATTTTTCTCATCCATAAAATGGTTAAAAAATAGAAGTAAAATCCATCTCACTGGGTTTCATTAAGCTATGAGATATCACATGCCACACATTTAAAACAATGACCAGCACACACTGAGCACTCAAAATGGTTGTTGTTAATAACTGAAGTGCAGTTATACAGAAGGCATTGTCTGCATAACTAAATAGAAAAACTGTCTCATAATTCAGTATTTTCAATCTTTAAATTAAACTAGATGAGTGCTCTAGGTAAGTAACCATTCATTTTTCATAAAAATGTTTCAATCCTTGTACTATTTCTGAAAAACATATTTGACTTATCTGATTCTCCAAGATTGTATAGCGTATATGATAAGCCAAACTAAAAAACTGGATATTGTCTACTTAATTAAGAATATCTAGAAAAACCATTTTAATATTCTAATAAAAAAATAAGAGAAAGTTCATCATGCTTGTCACCAAAAATAAAAAGGAATACACTCTGAAGTTTTATATACATAAATACATATATATGTATATAAAATATGTGTGGGCACATGTGTATGTAGTCTAAATGATCAATCAATTAGACAAATACAAAATCTTATGTTGAAAACAAAAATCACTGTCAGTGTGTCACCTCTCAGGTTAATCAAAAACAATGTAACAATTATATATAGATATTAGTGAAGTGAATTTTTACTGGATTGTTCAGGACTCTCAGTGGATTATTAATATCAATCAAGACCAATGTCCTTGACCTGGACAAAATCATGGTCCACGCCTCTCTATGAGATGTTCTGACTAAGCATGATAAAACAAACATGCAAGCATGAATAAGATTACCTTACCCCTTGTCCAGATTTGCTAACATGACTTTAGACAAATTACTTATTTCTCTGAGCTTGTCTCTTCATCTGTAAAAATGAATAACCATACTTTACAAACTAACTTTCAGAATTGTTGCAAAGGAACAAACAAGGTTATGCATTACATCAATGAAAAATGAACTCCCCAGGTTGGTAGGTGCCCAATATGCTACTGGATATCAGTGGAGAAATAACTTCAGAAAGAATAAAGAGACAGAGTCAATGAACAAACAACACACAATTGTGGCTGTGCCTGGTGACGGAAGTAAAGTCCAATGCTGTGAAGAGCAATATTGCACAGGAAACTGGAATGCTAGGTCAATGAATCATGGCAACTTGGAAGTGGTCAAACAGGAGATGGCAAGAGTGAACACTGACAATTGAGGATTCTGTGAACTAAAATGGACTGGATGGATGAATTTAACTCAGATGACCATTATATATACTACTGTCAGCAAGAATCCTTTAGAAGAAATGGAGCAGCCATCATAGTCAACAAGAGTCGAAAATTCAGTACTTGGATGCAATCTCAAAAACAATGGCATGATCTCTGTTCGTTTCCAAGGCAAACCATTCAATATCAGAGCAATCCAAGTCTGTGCCCCAACCAGTAATGCTGAAGAAGTTGGAGTGGAATGGTTCTATGAAGAGCTACAAGACCTTCTAGAACTAACACCCAAAATAGATGTCCTTTTCATTATAGGGGACTGGCATGCAAAAGTAGGAGGTCAAGAGATATCTAGAGAAACAGGCAAATTTGGCCTTGGAGTACGAAACAAAGCAGGTCAACGGCTAATAGAGTTTTTCCAAGAGAATGCACTGATCATAGCAAACACCCTCTTTCAACAACAGAAGAGAAGACTCTACATGTGGACATCACCAGATGGTCAATACCAAAATCAGACTGATTATATTCTTTGCAGCCAAAGATGGAGAAGTTCCATAGAGTCAGCAAAATCAAGACCAGGAGCTGACTGTGGCACAGACCATGACTCTTTATTGCCAAATTCAGACTTAAATTGAAGAAAGTAGGGGAAGCCACCAGACCATTCAGGTATGACCTAAATCAAATCCCTTATGATATACAGTGGAAGTGACAAATAGATTGAAGGGATTAGATCTGATAGAGTGCCTGAAGAACTATGGACAGAGGTTTGTGACATTGTCAGGAGGCAGGGATCAAGACCATCCCCAAGGAAAAGAAATGCAAAAAGACAAAATGATTGTCTGAGGAGGCCTTACAAATAGCTGTGAATAGAAGAGATTTCAAAGACAAAGGGGAAAAGGAAAGATATACCCATTTGAATGCAGAGTTCCAAAGAATAGCAAGGAGAGAGAAGAAAGCCTTCCTCAGTGATCCATGTAAAGAAACTGAGGGAAACAATAGAATGGGAAAGACTAGAGAGCTCTACAAGGAAATTAGAGATACCAAGGGAACACTTCAGGCAAAGATGGGCACAATAAAGGACAAAAATGGTATAGGCCTAACAGAAGCAGAAGATATTAAGAAGTGGCCAGAATACACAGAAGAACTATACAAAAATGATCTTCATGACCCAGATAACCACCATGGTGCGATCACTCACATAGAGCAGATATCCTGGAATACAAAGTCAAGTAGGCCTTAAGAAGCATCACTATGAACAAAGCTAGTAGAGGTGATGGAATTCCAATTGAATTATTTCATATCCTGAAAGATGATGCAGTGAAAGTATACCAGCAAATTTGGAAACCTCAGCAGTGGCCACAGGACTGGAAAAGGTCAGTTTTCATTCCCATCCCAAAGAAAGGCAATGCCAAAGAATGTTCAAACTACCACACAATTGCACTCATCTCACACGCTAGCAAAGTAATGCTCAAAACTCTCTAAGCCAGGCTTCAACTATACGTGAACCACAAACTTCCAGTTGTTCAAGCTGAATTTAGAAAAGGCAGAGAAACTGGAGATCAAATTGCCAATATCTGTTGGATCATCAAAAAAGCAAGAGAGTTACAGAAAAACATCTACTTCTGCTTCATTGACTACACCAAAGGCTTTGACTGTTGATTGTGTGGATCACAACAAACTGTGGAAAATTCTTCAACAGACAGGAATACCAGAACACCTGACCTGCCTCTTGAGAAATCTGTATGCAGGTCAAGAAGGAACAGTTAGAACTGGACATGGAACAACAGACTGGTTACTAATTGGGAAAGGAGTATGTCAAGGCTGTATAATGTCACCCTGCTTATTTAACTTATATGTACAGTACATCTTGCGAAATGTTGGACTGGATGAAGCCCAAGCTGGAATCAAGATTGCTGGGAGAAATATCAATAACCTCAGATATGCAGCTGACACCACCCTTGTCAGAAAGTGAAGACGAATCAAAGAGCTTCTTGATGAAAGTGAAAGAGGAGAGTGAAAATGTTGGCTTAAAACTCAACATTCAGAAAGCTGCTGCTGCTGAGTCACTTCAGTCGTGTCCGACTCTGTGTGACCCCATAGACGGAAGCCCACCAGGCTCCCCCGTCCCTGGGATTCTCCAGGCAAGAACACTGGAGTGGGTTGCCATTTCCTTCTCCAATGTGTGAAAGTGAAGTCTCTCAGTCGTGTCCGACCCCCAGCGACCCCACGGACTGCAGCCCACCAGGCTCCTCCATCCATGGGACTCTCCAGGCAATAGCACTGGAGTGGCTTGCCAGTGCCTTCTCCTTCAGAAAGCTAAGATCATGGTATCTGGTCCCATCACTTCATAGCAAATAGAGGGAGAAACAATGGAAACAGTGAGAAACTTTATTTTGGGGGCTCCAAAATCACTGCAGATTATGATTGCAGCCATGAAATTAAAAGACACTTGCTCCTTAGAAGGAAAGCTATGATCAATCTAGACAGCATATTAAAAAACAGAGACATTACTTTGCCAACAAAGTTCTATCTAGTCAAAGGTATGGTTTTTTCAGTAGTCATGTATGGACGTGAGAGTTGGACTATAAAGAAAGGTGAGTGCCAAAGAATTGATCCTTTTGAACTGTGGTGTTGGAGAAGACTCTTTAGAGTCTATCCAAAAGAAATCAGTTCTGAATATTCATTGGAAGGGCAGATGCTGAGCTGAAACTCCAGTACTTTGGCCAACTGATGAAAAGAACTGACTCACCAGAAAAGACACTGATGCTGGGAAAGATTGAAAGCAGGAGGGGAAGGGTATGACAGAGGGTGAGATGGTTGGATGGCATCACCAACCTGATGGACACGAGTTTGAATAAGCTCTGGGAGTTGGTGATGGACAGGGAAGCCTGGAGTGCTGCAGCCCATGGAATCACAAAGAGTCAGCCATGACTGAGCAACTGAACTGAACTGAACTGATGCTTTACAAACGTCCAGAGTCTATACCAATCAACGGCTTTTTTTAAATGAAGAGAAAGAGAATTCAATTCACCAGTATTTAGTTCAAACACAGCTAAATTTATATATCTACATTATCCATGTAACTATACATTTATTCTTTCTTCTAAAATTGAGAACTAAGAATTACCTACTGATTTAGCATGTTAATTATTCAATGTCCTAAGCATGCCTTATCTTGACAAGCAAGTGAGTGAAAGTTGCTCTGCCATGTCCAACTCTTTGTGACCCCATGGACTATACAGTCCATGGAATTCTCTAGGCCAGAATACTAGAGTGGGTAGCTTTCCCATTCTTCAGGGGATCTTCCTAATCCAGGGATTGAACCCAGGTCTCCCGCATTTTAGGCAGATTCTTTACCAGCTGAGCCACAAAGGAAGCCCCAGAATACTGGAGTGGGTAACCTATCCCTTCTCTAGCAGATCTTCCCAACCCAGGCATCAAACCGCCGTCTCCTGCATTGCAGATGGATTCTTTACCAACTGAGCCATCAGGGAAGCCCTATCTTGACAAATTACTTATTAAAATATTCTTTTATATATGTCTTGCTGTGTAAATCAAAAAAACCAGCAATCATTGAAAAATTAAGAAGATTGGCATAGCTTCTATTTTTATTTCTTATTTCCAAGGTAGAAATATAAATCCGTAATTTTCCAACATCTTAAAAAGGTGCTTAGTCTTAACCTTCTTTAAATTCATTTCTTCAGAAATATAGATCAGTGTCTTCACTGGACCCAAAGAGGAATAAGGCATTGGCCCTGTCCTCAAGGGTTTACAATAGGGGTAACAAGCAAGTAAATAGTCAGTTATAATACACTATTGTAAGTGCAACGGTTAGGATACCCACAGGTTGTTATGAATGCACTGAATAAGAGTTAAAACTTAGCCTGGAAATTTTGGAAAGTCTTCCTTAAGATGGTGGCAGCTGACCTGAGCCTAAAGAGGTGAGGCAGACCAACAAAATGGCAGACAAGGAGACAGAAAATGTCTGGCAGGAAATAGAATATGGAGGGAAAGTGGGGTTTGGGAAAATAGAGGAAGAATATAATAAATAAGGGGAAATGCAAAAAAATTAGTATGATTGGCACTGTGGAATATTGGAGATGGAAGAAACGGGAATGATGAGGAAATGAATTTAGAGAAGTAAACAAGGACCACTTAATAAAGGACATTAGGTCCTTAATTAAGAAAAAGACTTAAAGAACTTCAGGCACTTTGTTATTTAAGAAAGAGAGAGAAAAAACTCTATCAAACATTTTTCAGCAGAGGAGGTACCTGTTGAGATTGGTTCCAGAAAGATAACTGATAGTGCAGAGAATGTGCTTAAGAAGACTACAAGACAGTGGGACTGAAGTAGGGGCTCTGAACTCTGAACACCCTCATAATATCCTCATTTCCTACATGGGGAACAAAGGTTTAAAGAAATTAAGTAACTTGGCCTGAATCACACAGTTTGTAAGTGGCTGAGCTAGGTCTGAAGCAAAGCTCTGAATAATTCTAAAATGTGTGCTCTCAAGGACCTTAGAAATGCCTCTGAGGAAAAGAAATGAACATGACAAACCCTAAGCACATAGAGAATAGCAACAAACAAAACAGTGCAGGAAAAGCATTGACACAGTCAAGTCTACATCATCAAAATCAAGTACAGGGGTGAGCAATTACCCACTGAATTAAGGACCATCTGGATAATCCTGGCAAAAGCAGATTTAGTGTCTGAGTCATTCAGATAATTGTGCAAACAATGTGCCCTTCTCTGGCTGAGTAACCTGGTCATTAATATCTTCCATAGTACATTCTGCCCTGTGGCACTTTTGAAATGGACAACAGTAGCTCAGAAAGAATTAAGGTACTATTCACTTCATGGGAAAGCCACATAAATAATAGTGGGATCTCAACAGACTGTAAGCGTACTTTATACATCCCCATGAGCCATTTCACACAGAGATACATGATATACATAAGCCAAATCCCACTTCAAAGAAGGAAAAAAGTTCAGCAAAAGCACCCTCAAATGCATGTTGTTATATTCAATTCTTTGCAGGTAGCAGAAGTTTTATGGGCCTTAAAGCAATGAAAAATATCACTGCAAATAGATTTATAGATTAAACTACAGTAAGGTTACAAATTTCTGTGTGTTCTACATAAAAAAAGAAAGGGAAAAATAAAAACAGGGTGAGGAAAAATTTCACAGTTTATAACAGATTTGTTATTATATGAAGAAACTATGAATACTCTAATAGAGAAATAGTCAAGTAAAATCAACAAATAAAGAAATACAAAGAGGAAATAAAGGTTTGAGAAATGAAAATATGTGAAACTCATTCAAAATCACAGAGACACAACACAAAGAATGACTAGATATATAATTTAGACTACAAAATAGTCACAGTTGTTTTAACCATAATACCAAGTGTTAATGAGATTACAGCCGATCAGTTTAAACTGAGCATCAATTTGTGCACTTTTTTTTTTTTTGGTAAGAGCAATTTGGGAATTAGCATTAGGAGTCTGGAAATATTTATACATTTGATCCAATAACATCTAAGAAGTTATAGTAAAGAAATGATCTGAAACATAAAGACTAATGAATATCTATGTTTGTTTCCACAAGTGTGAAAAACTGCAAACTATCTAAAGGCTTTGTTACAAAAAAACTGGCAGCCATAAAAGAACATGGTTAGTAAGAATATTAAATGAAATAAATGAATATTTATGGTGTGTTGTTGTGCTAGAAAAAAGCTGAATGCCAAAATGCATATTCAATGTAAATTCAGAACTGTAAATTTAAAATACGTATGCATATTCTTAAAAATAAAACTAGAAGGTTGACAGTAGATCTCTGTGCATGATGGAACTATCTTTTATTTCCAATTTTTCTTGAATGATCCTGTATTTCCTTATAACTATAAAAAGCTATAATTTAATGTTTAAACTTAATACTAAATGAATATTCTTTCAAATACAATTTTATACAGTAAGTCATTCAGATAACCATCGTGAAATAACGCCCTATCCTCTACCTCCTATATTTCCAAGTTCAAACAACTGGTATTTCCTGTTTTAAGGATTTGAACCCACGTATTCTTGCTCCAAAGCCAGTGTTTTTCAAGATACAAAATAGAAGCACAGTGAAATATTCAAAGCAGAGTTGAATCAATAACGAACATTAAAAATACATTATATCAATAATAATATTTGGCATCTCAGATTTAAGCAGAGAAACTTATACACAGGGATATTTGATGGCTGCACTAACAGAGCCATGCAATGACAGATGGAACTGGTATTAAGGAAAACAGAAAAATACAAATTAGATTGAGAATAGAAATGAAATAATTACTGAAAAATGGTGGACATCTGGAAGTAGACAAAAGAAAAAAAAAAAAAAACTGATCACAAATCAGAAAAGCATAGAAAACTGTAGTATCCTTTGCTAAAAGCCAGTTTAAGGATGATGATTATTGATGGTGGAAAAGCAAAAAAAAAAAAAAAAGTTTTCTCTAAGTACATTATCATTACTGTAAACAGTATGTCTTCTTCTAGTAGCTTTTGTCTCAATTTCAAGGAGGAGATGGACAATATGACAGAAATGGCAGATTAAAAGGGAATAAAATGAATGCACCACTAAAAAAAAAATATGAAGACTGGACTTGAGGAAGGACTGACTGATGACTTAGAGAGGATAAGTTCTAGATATGACACAGACCATGGCCAATTTATCGTTAGAAATGGATGGACCTTGTTGATCTCTTTTTTAATAAGGCATGTGGGATGGCATGTTTTGCATGGAGAAATATGAATTATCTATTTTTCAACTTTGTCTCAAGGGGAAGAAGATATCTGAGGATCTATAGAATAACATGTACATCTTCATAACCTCTACTGGAAAATAGAATCATTCTGTGGAAGGATATAGAAATGCCTCACATCATTCATTCCTCCCCATGGAGAGACGAATGGAACCAAAGGAAGTTTCCAAAATTAGTTCCCAACACAGAGCTTTCTATCAATTAATAGATTACCCCAAACCACTGCTACATTCATCCAAACAATTCTTTATGATGATATTTCCTCAACAAGAATCTTTCAGCCTCCTGAGAACTGTGTTCATCTTGATGTATACACAAATATGGCTTATGGTCTTTTTCCAGAAAGTACATACTGCCTAACTAGAAGAAAAATCAGATATACAAATAATAAATAATTAAACCAATAAAATGATACTTAGTGTCTGAATAACTGAATAATCTTGGCCTACACTGTTTTTTCTTTAACTTTTTATTTTATACTGGAGTGTAGTTGATTAACAATGCTGTGATAGTTTCAGGTGGGACAGCAAAGGGACTCAGCTACACATATTCGTGTATCTATTCTCCTGCCAATATCCCCTCCCATCCAACCTTGGTTTATACTGTTAGTGATATCAATATTGATCAAATTTTGTTACCAGGACCAAAAGCCATAGGACACTGAAGTATTCTTTTTGATGGCAAACTGCTATGCAATTAATTCACAGTAGGTTTTCAAATGTTAGGGTTCAAGTAGTGGATTTGGGGAAGATTTTAAACAAATTATTTCTGTCCTCAAAATCTTAGTTATCTCATCTAAGAAAATGGAAAGGTTATCACCAAAATTAATTCCAGGCAATGGGGAAATAAATGCAAAGAAAGTCCACGTAGTCCAAATAGATATGATATAAAACAGCAGCACAAGTTTAAATATCATATCTATAAGTAAAATTTGTACAACAAATATATCAAAATTACCTTCTGAGGTTCTAAAGGTCCCTTAGTTTTATATCCTATAAAATGGGTGGATCAATTCCCCCAGATTTCCAAATACTGTCAACTGCAACTTACCAAATAAATTTACCATCAAACAATCAACATACAGGCACAAGCATCTCAGATACGATTCATATTTATTTGATATGTATGCTACATTTCATGCTGATAAGCTACACTGTGAAGCTGAAAAATGCAGGAAAATGGATGAAGATCAAATAGCATTCCAAGAATGTATTCAAAATAATATTTGGAAATATTGATCTTCATGGGCAACACAAAAATATTATTTCATGCAAGGTTTCCTCAGTCTGAGTGCATCTTCTCTGGCTTTTCCCCCAATAGAGAATTTGATTCCCTCTTTCCCCTCCCACTCAGTGTTTCCAGATTGCTTCAGAAGGCCAAGCCAGCCTGCTCAGCAGCAGGCAAACAGGGCTGGGTGTGCAGGAGCTATATATAGCTCTACCTTGGAGATATGCACACACAAGTATATGTACAAATGCCCATGCTGGATGTGGCATGAATAAATAAGAAGAGGTTACAGCTTCTCCCATCTTTCTTCTTCCCATCACCCGAATGTTTGAGTAATTTTCAAAGCAGCGTGTCATCAGACCCTGAGAGTGATGCAGCGTCCAATTTCTCTGCAATTCTTCTGCTTACTGATTCCAGCAATCTGACTCTAGCAGAAACCGGCGCTGGGCCAACACCTACTACCCAGATGTGGTTACACAGGGAGGCTGCCTTGCAGCCCCTGGGAGCCCATCCTGGCACAATACTTAACTCTCTGGGAATCCCCCAGGATAAACCCATCTTTTAGAAACTAGGATAGACAACGCCACGCTAGGAGAGAAGAGGCCAAGCCTTCCCTGCCTCTCCCCTCCTCAAGTCTGCAGCAGATAGCGGAGAAGGACTTATGTCTTCTCAATGGAGACGTAATTAATTGGAAAATGCCCCTCGAGTTGCATGTTTTTTCCCCCAACCCCCCACTCCCGAAGGGCCAGGGAGAAAGCAAGTCCCTTTTCCTCTCAGCGCAACCATTCCCAGTTTTTCAGGGTTGTGCTAGTCTAGAGGCAAGGTAGGAGAGAGGAAGCGAGCGGGTGCGGACAGGCGTGGGGAGGAGCAGACGCTCGTCTCAGTTTCGGAAGACCTGGTACCGGCTGCTGACATGTCTGCTCCCCCAGACCCTCCCCCGCCCGGTCGACTTGGCACCTCTTGGGCGCATCGCCTGCGGTGTCGGCCGCAGCCTCTGAGAGGAAAGTTGACGACAGGAGACTGGGGCTCGGTCCCCGTTCCCAAGGCACTGCCGCCTGCCCTGCCCGTCACCCCGGGCTCCCGAGCCCGCACCCCTCCTTCCCGGTACGACACTCCCTCCACCCAGCCCTTCCTGCAGTCCTTCTCCACGAGAGCTGCGGAGACCGCAGGAGATCTGGGGGTGACGAGGGCGGGGCGGGGCTGGGGGAAGGGGAAGGCAGGCAACAGCCGCAGGAAAACACGCATTCTTTATTCTGTCTGCAAAGAAGGGAAAGTCCTGCCTCCTACCTGTTCCCTGCTTCTGCTCGCCTCGGCGCGGCACAGCTGGACCATAACCTACAGGTTTCCCACTTCCGCCGCAAACACCTGGGAGCGCATCTCCCCACCCGGCGCCCCTCCTCGCCTCGGCCGAGCCCACCCCAGCTACTTGACAGCAGAAGCCGGGCCTCTTAGAGCGGTTATTGGAGCGGCAAGGATAGCGGGGCGGGCGCTAGAGAGAAAGCCGCGCCTCTGATTGGACAACTGGGATGTCACTCATCCCAGGACCAGGGCTTGCTGCGGAACAGGGTAGCTGCTGCTAGACCCAACCGCAAGGGTCTCTGCAGTCCCTGGAACCAAACCCTGCAGCCACTGGGTCCGTGACCCCTAAGAGGAGGAAACTGGTTTGTTGACTTGTCATCTGAGATCCCAAGAGGGAGGGAGGGACCAGACAGAACCAGACACCCAGTACTTTCCAGGGCTTTCCTGAAGGGACCATCTGCTCTGGGAGATTTGACAGGCCAAAATATTAGGAGCAGTGAGTGCCTAGATAGAGAGGCACGAACTTCTGTAATGAATGAAGCGAAATAGAAAAATACATATAATTATGTGGGAAAAAATCATAAGAAAAGGAAAAATCTTGAAGACTTTGTTTCGAGTTTCTTTTTTTTTTTTTTGCCTAAATGTAACATGGCAGTATTTCGTGAGGGGAAAAAAGATTGAACATCTCATTCTATAGAGCAGGGAGACTCCAAAATATACCCTGGTAGGAACAATGTTTTAGAAGGAAAAATGTTGCAGTAATAAACTCTCAAAAAAAAACTAAAGGAAGGCAATTAAGGTTAAACTGCTTAAGAGACTTGCCTTGGGCAGTTCATTTGATGGAAAAGTTTTCAAACAATTACCACCAGACTGATAATCAATCTGTTCCCTTTCTACTGATTGTGATTCTTTTGTGCTCAAACTCTGAGAAGCAGAGGATGGATAAGCCAACTCAAACCTACATGATCCCAAGTCTGCCTTTTAGGTGAAGGAGGAGCATGGTAAAACCATTTTCCACCCACTTTTATCTCTGCCATTGGTCTAGGTGGAGTCAGAAAGTCCTGGAATTCAAGGGATTGCTTAGATTAGGGATAATCATAGAAAATCACAAGTCAAATTTGGAGTAAGGAGGCATCTTATTCTAATGCCATATAAGGAAAGAGTCTTCTTCACAGCCTGCCTTCTCTCTGCAAAGAGCCAAGTTCTTCATCACCTAAATTAAGTAGTTGTCTTAACTAGTGCAGAGCATGACAGAGCTCTCATTCTCAGAGCTTATGATGGGCATGGGTCACTGGACAACTGTAGAGAAGATGACATTGTTATTAAAATGCTAAGCAAGTGTAGGCTCTTAGCTTCATACTTAAGGTTGTCATCACTGTTAAGCCAGATTCTTCATAAAATGTTCTCTTCATGAAACTGCAGGAATTAAATTAATTTATTTGGAAAGCAGAAGGTATCTTAGACATAATTTATAGTGAACAATAGACAAGATTCTTATGTCAAGAACCGTCTTAACACTAAATAGAAATAACTAAAATTCAATGGCAAATTTCAAGATCCCATCATTCAAATTTCTGCATAATATTCCCATTAGTCTTGTGCCTTCACCTAAGCACCCATACCAATTATGTCATTGAGCTGGACAAATTATTCATGACTTACTGCGTTTACTGAGCACTTAATTTGTGTCACATCCTGTGTTAGGTGTTAGGGAATAAAGTAAGAATAATCCACTGAACATATTAAAGAGGGACTCAGGAAGCAATAAAGATAGTAAAATATTGTAGAAGTGTGCATAGTCAGTACTAACATCTTTTGATCCCTGAGCATATATTGAGTCACAAACAATTCTAGCACATCCTCCTCTGGATTTAAGCAGTGAGAAAGCAGAGTATCAAAGAAAAATACTGAGCACTGAGGTCAGCATGGAAGTTGAAATCGAAAGCGAAAAGATTACTAAAGAATTCTAGTCTATCCTCATTGTTTCAGTCCTTCATTACTTTGATAAATATTACTATTGTAAACATGGCAATGAATGAAATGTGTGCACATACACAATTTGGGAACACTATTAGGTTAAGTCTATTTGGTCACAGGTGCCTCATATATTTTCAGATAAAGCAAATTGTCTCCAGGTTATTGGTTATCATCTCAGAGAATAAAACCTCCATGTCTGTTTCCGGAGTACATGTTTTCCCATGTATGTGAATATATCACAACTATCTGCTACAGTATCTGCTACTTCTGCTTTAATGACTACACCAAAGCCTTTGACTCTGTGGGTCACAACAAACTGTGGAACATTTTTAAAGTGATGGGAGTACCAGAAAACCTTACCTGCATCCTGAGAAGCCTGTATGCAGGTCAAAAAGCAACAGTTAGAACTCAACATGGAACAACGGACTGGTTCCAAATTGGGAAAGGAGCATGTCAAGGCTGTATATTGTCATCTTGCTTTTTTAACTTATATGCAGAATACATCATGAGAAATGCGACTGGATAAAGCACAAGCTGGAATCAAGATTACTGGGAAAAATATCAATAACCTCAGATATGCAGATGACACCACCCTTATGGCAGAAAGAAAAGAAGAACTAAAAGAGCCTCTTAATGAAAGTGAAAGAGGAGAGTGAAAAAAACAGCTGGCTTAAAACTCAGCAATCAAAAAAACTAAGATCATGGCATCCGGTCCCATCACTTTATGGCAAATAGATGGTAAAACAATGGAAGCAGTGACAGACTTTGTTTTCTTGGGCTCCAAAATCACTGCAGGTGATGACTGCAACCATGAAATTAAAAGACACTTGATCCTTGGAAGAGAAGCTATGACCAATCTAGATAGCATATTATAAAGAAGAGACAAAATTTTATCAACAAAGGTCCATCTAGTCAAAGCTGTGGTTTTTCCAGTAGTCATGTATAGCTGTGAGAGTTGGACCATGAAGAAAGCTGATCGCCGAAGAATTGATGCTTTTGAACTGTGGTGTTGAAGAAAACTCTTGAGAGTCCCTTGGATTTCAAGGAGATCAAATCAGTCACTCTTAAAGGAAATCAATCTTGAATATTCATTGGAAGGACTGATGCAGAAGCTGAAACTCCAATACTTTGGCCACCTGTTGCGAAGAGCTGACTCCTTAGAAAAGACCCTGTTGCTGAGAAGGAATAAAGACAGGAGGAGAAGATGACAGAGAATGAGATGGTTGGATGGCGTTACTGAATCGATGGACATGAGTTTGAGCAAACTCCAGGAGTTGGTGATTGACAGGGAATCCTGGCTTGCTGCAGTCCTTGGAGGCACAGTCAGACATGACTGAGCGACTGAACTGAATTGATCTGCTACAGTGCATTTTGCATTTTCCAAATCACTTTCAGATATAATCACTATTTATGTTCTTAACTAAGAAGGCCCATTATTAGCCCAATTTCACAACTGAGGAAATTGAAGTAGCCATGGAAATGTATTACTTTGAAACAAAAGTTAATAAAAAATCTTAGTTGAGAGTATACAATGCTTCATATGTAGGAGATATCCAACATATACTCATTGATGAATATGTGCATTACAAAATATGAAAGTTTAAAGAAACTTAGAAACCATCAATTTCGATCCATTATTCTATGAAGGAGCAATTCAGATATTATAATTTGCCAAAGATCATGTACCTAGTTAGGGACAAAGCTGAGTGTAGAAATCAGTATTTTCCACTTCAATGAACAGTAAATTTTTGGTTATCTAGTCCTGGAGAGTTCACACTCCAAACCACACAATCTATTGAAGCTTTCAGCACTGATACAATGGTGTACTCATCTTCCAACATCTATAAATATATACGAAAGCATGCCACTTTAATTGGAAATTATGTAGGGCATAATCAGTAGTTGAGATTCAGTTTGCTTGTAAATTTGGGGTCTGCCTCACCAGACTGGAATCAGAGTAACTGGGGCTGGTGTTGGGGTATAAAGAAAGCAGATAAAATGGGTGGTCAGCTAGGTCAATGGCCTCTAGCACATATTGTCCCTAAAGTGAGGAAGAATAGAACTGCAGAAACATGTCTCAACCCCCCTTACCTGGCAGCATGGTAGCAAACTTATTTGCAAAGTTTCAAAAGAAACACTAGGAAAATTTGCCTTTTCCCCCCAGTAACTCTGATTCCCTAATCACTGGCAGAGTTCCACAGCACAATTTACTGGGCATTGCATTGCTAATCTCCCCTTGGCCCTATTATTGAATTCTTCTGCCATCCCCTCCTTCTTCCACCCTGCACTGGCTCTCATTCTTGAAACATTCCAATTTTCTCCAACTAGTGATTACATCTCAGTGAGAGGAAAGGAAACTACAGCAACAGCACAGCTTTCCACAGCACGCATTCCCTTTCTTTCTCCTCTGCTCCACCCACTATTTCATCACTTTGAAGCTTCCCAGGAGAACAGTTGCTAACAGCCTGGTATAGGAAAGAGGAGGAAGAGTAAGAAAAAAAAGGCATTTCCAATCAAAATTTCAAGCAAACAATACAGCAGAAACTGGTTTGAAGACAGTCATGCTGATCCCAGCCTGCAGCATCTCAAGGAAAATCACTTCAGCCCACTGACCTAGCTTTTGTAGAGCTGATAGGGAACACAGACCAAGGGACGTGCTTGTGCATGTGTACACACACACGCATGCACACGCACACACTATCAGGACCACATGGTGGGAAGAAGGCTGGGCAGATAATTATCAAGTACTGAAGACTAGAAATATAGTCAACAGTAGCAGCTTGCTGCTCACCCAGAGCGTCTACAATCTTTTTGGAGGTTAAGAGTAAAAATAGACTGTTTTTTGTTTTGTCAGTGACTGCCGTGCAACAAAAGTTGGATTTACAAAAATGTCATATGCTAACATTGCAAGGATATATTCACACAGATTCCATTGTTTCACGAGAGTCCACTATTGTAGATTCTGTAATAGTGCCCATTTTGGTTCATAAGAATCCATGTGCAATATAACAAAAGGGCACGCTACTCTTTAATTCATAGCCAATATGTCTTTTAAATTCCTTCAACTCATGGAACTCACAAGGAGGGGTCAGTTCTCAATTCAGTTATTAAATTGTAACTTCAATCTCTCTTCTCTAAGAGCAGGAGATCAGATACTATATGAACTCTCACTAACAACCTTAATTAGGATGTCCTTTCCCTTCTTTTTAATTGCCATTGTAGATACTGAAAATCCCATTTTAATACTTCCTTGAAATGGCGGACAGTTTCACCATCTGAGGCAGACACAGGGCCAGAGAACAGGGTGTTAGAAGACCTTTGTTCTACTCTAATAACTAACTGAGAGGATAGAGACTGGATTTATGCCTCGGTTTCTAGTGCCATAAGAAGAGGGGCGAAGTGGCACAATACAAAACTATTTGCTAAGAGTATAATATCAGCATCTTTGTAAAAGATCATCTACCCAAACATTATCCTACTCCCAAAACAATCAAAAGAAATAAGAGGAAAAGAACAGAGGAAAAGATTTGTCCATTTCATCCAAATTTATTGGTCTGAAGTTATTCATAATACCCATTATGTGTTCAGCATCTATTAGATTTGTGTATATAATCCATTTTCATTCGCAAGAAATTTTATTTTTCCCTTATTCCAGTGTTTAGAAATTTTATTAACCATTTCAGATATCAGTTCTTGATTATTTTATTCTATTGTATGTTTGTTTTGTAGTCTATTGATTTCTGCTCTTATCTCTATTATTTTCTTCCCCCTCACTCACTTTTAACTTCATGTTCCTCCTTGTTCTTGAGATCCAAGTATATGTCATTGATTTTTCAGCCTTTCTTCTGTTTTAATATTTGCCTTCAATGCTGTAATATTATTTCTAAGTAGTGGTTTAGTATATCTTACAAGTTTTAATGTCTTAGCATATAGTTCAGTTGAAATATTTTCTAATCTCTGTTTTTTTTCTTTTTCTTTTTTTGATCCAAAGTCACCTTAGGTTTTCCTACTTACCTTTCTAAATGTTTAGCTTAATTTTACTGTTGTCAGAAAAATATTCTAAAAGGATTTTAACCTTTGGCAATTTATTGAGGCTTTGCTTATAATGCAAAGTTATAATGCATTTTGGTGAATGTCCCATGTACTCTTAAAAAATAGAAAAGTTCAGCTTCTGGTGATAGAGGAATAGCTATTGTGGAACCATCCTCCATATACATATGTACAAATTATAAGCTGTGGCAAAAAGAAAAAATAAAAACCTGTTTGCGGCCACTGTTAAAAACCAAAAGCAGGCAGAATCTGATGAGGCATCTACTCTATACGTGGGAAAGGGAAATGGTAGAAAATGAGTTTCCCACTTTATACTCTTTGGTCTTGAGGAAAAGTTCCAGTAAGTGCCAAACAGGATGGATAAAACTAAAACAAATAGATACACAAATAAAGAAAACCTTTCTGGCTTGAGGAATCAGAAGACAACATGATAAAAAAAAAAAAAATCTTTCTGGTTTGAAGAAACAGAGGACAGAGTTCTGGATAATGATGGAAGAAAGAAAATGAGAGGAAAATTCCAGAAAGGAGAGATGAAGGGAGAGTCCTCAATTCCGAGTATAAATCAAAGTGTGACTTATACACTGACTTCTGAACTGTGTATATACAGGTCAGACTCCTAGCAGGCCAAATAAGACTAACAGAACTGTAGTAGGCTGAATAATGCTCTTTAATCGCTGGACCCTGTGAATGTTACCTTTTATGGCAAAGTCTTTGCAGATATGATTAAGGATCTTGAGATGGGAAGATTATCTCAGATTATCCTGCTCCATCCTAAATGAAATCACATGTATACTTATAAGAGGGACACAGAGTGAGATTTTACTATGCACAGAGCAGAAGACATGTGAAAGCAGAGCAGAGACAGATTTGAGAATTCTGGCCTCAAAATTTGGAGTATTGCAGCCATTTTCCAAGGAATTCCCACAGCCGCCAGAACTTGGAAGAAGAAAGGAACTTCCCTGCTGCTGCTGCTGAGTCACTTCAGTCATGTCCGACTCTGTGTGACCCCATAGACAGAAGCCCACCAGGCTCCCCCATCCCTGGGATTCTCCAGGCAAGAACACTGGAGTGGGTTGCCATTTCCTTCTCCAATGCACGAAAGTGAAAAGTGAAAGTGAAGTCACTCAGTCGTGTCCGACCCTTAGCGACCCCACGGACTGCAGCCTACCAGGCTCCTCCATCCACGGGATTTTCTAGGCAAGAGTACTGGAGTGGCTTGCCATTGCCTTCTCCGAGATATTCCCTAGAGCCTCTGAAAGGAGGGTGGCTGTGTTGACACATTGATTCTGGCCCAGTGATACTGATTTGGACATTCTGTTCTTCAGAACTGTGAAAAAAATAAATTTTATTGTTTTTAGTGAGAAGATAATTATTGTTTTGTTTTGTTTTGGTGGTAATTTGTTACAACTGCCATAAGGAAACTAATATAAGAACTTACCAGAAATTTCAACTGCTGACTGCCAAAGGGGACACAGAGTTTGAACCTTGCTTGCTGCTAAAGTAACAATCTTCTGACACAAAAAGTGAAACTTTTTAATACTTTTCAAAAACAAACTAAAAATAATCTGCTGCTGCTAAATCACTTCAGTCATATCCGACTGTGTGTGATCCCGTAGACGGCAGCCCACCAGGCTCCGCCATCACTCGGATTCTCCAGGCGAGAACACTGGAGTGGGTTGCCATTTCCTTCTCCAATGCGTGAAAGTGAAAAGTAAAAGTGAAGTCGCTCAGTGGTGTCCGACTAGTAGCGACCCCTGGACTGTAGCCCACCAGTCTCCTCTGTCCATGGAATTTTCTAGGCAAGAGTACTGGAGTGGCTTGCCATTGCCTTCTCCGAAAAATAATCTAGAATCTCCAAAATGTATTGTAACAATGTCCAAAATATAATCTAAAACTAGACAAACTTGAGTGCTTCTGATACCCCTCTTCCAAAAACAAAGCAGGAAAATGTGATTTTACTTAAAAATAAAGGCAGATATTTGAATTAGCAGACAAGGATTTTAAACTGCTATTACAATTATACTCAAGGGGAAAACAAAACAAAATAAAACACGAAGTTGTCTAAATAACATTTACCCCCCCCAAATTTTCTGTATACAAAATTTCATTCTAGAATCTGTTTCCTAAGTGATCTAATACAATGTAATAAATATTTTTATTGTAGAAACTATAAAAATTTAGAAGGCATAAAAGTTGAAAAGAAATCATCTATCCAGAAATTGGCACATTATCACTTGATATTATTAGTTCACTAGATCTGCCTCTTGAGAAACCTGTATGCAGGTCAGGAAGCAACAGTTAGAACTGAACATGGAACAACAGACTGGTTCCAAATAGGAAAAGGAGTACGTCAAGGCTGTGTATTCTCACCCTGCTTATTTAACTTATATGCAGAGTACATCATGAGGAACTCTGGGCTGGAAGAAGCACAAGGTGGAATCAAGATTTCCGGGAGAAATAACAATAATCTCAGATATGCAGATGACACCACCCTTATGGCAGAAAGTGAAGAGGAACTAAAGAGCCTCTTGATGAAAGTGCAAGAGGAGAGTGAAAAAGTTGGCTTGAAGCTCAACATTCAGAAAATGAAGATCATGGTATCTGGTCCCATCACTTCACAAGCAAAACAGGGAAACTGTGGAAACAGTGTCAGACTTTATTTTTTTGGGCTCCAAAATCACTGCAGATGCTGATTGCAGTCATGAAATTAAAAGACGCTTACTCCTTGGAAGGAAAGTTATGACCAACCTAGATAGCATATTAAAAAGCAGAGACATTACTTTGCCAACCAAGGTCCGTCTAGTCAAGGCTATGGTTTTTCCTATGGTCATGTATGGATGTGAGTGTTGGACTGTGAAGAAAGCTGAGCGCCGAAGAATTGATGCTTTTGAACTGTGGTGCTGGAGAAGACTCTTGAGAGTCCCTTGTACTGCAAGGAGATCCAACCAGTCCATTCTAAAGGATATCAGTCCTGGGTGTTCATTGGAAAGACTGATGCTAAAGCTGAAGCTCCAATACTTTGGCCACCTCATGCAACGAGTTGACTCACTGGAAAATACTCTGAGGCTGGGAGGGATTGAGGGTAGGAGGAGAACGGGACGACAGAGAATGAGATGGCTGGATGGCATCACCGACTCAATGGACATGAGTTTGAATGAATTCCAGGAGTTGGTGATGGACAGGGAGGCCTGGCGTGCTGTGAATCATGGGGTTGCAAAGAGTCGGACACGACTGAGTGACTGAACTGAGCTGAACTGAACTGAAGGCTTAAATTGACTCCTTTTTGTCCAGTGTTGTGTGCTCATTTATAGAACAAACAGTCCATGGGACATTATAGGTAGTCAATAAACATTTGTTGCCTGTGAGGGGAAAAAGGGTGAAGAATTAGGAACATATGCACATACAAACACACACACAAACACACAAATAGAGCACCCATAATACTGTGCTTTTTGCTTGACTCTGTCTTCACATCCAGTGTTCTCTTATCCTGGAAACTATTCTTCCCTCTTCCCTACACAGACTGTTTTCACTCAAATAAAGTCTTACGTATTCTCCAAAACTGTGTTAGGTTTTGGTTTTTGTTTGTTTGTTTGTTTAATGAAACTCAAATTTTCCTCTCAAACCCACACTCAGATACAGTTACTTTCATTTTTGTACATCTGTTTCTTACAAATAAATTTATCGTGATGCTACAACATTTTATTGTAGTCATTTGCTGATATATCTCTCTTCATTACAAATGAAAAGCAAAGGCGTTATTTGGTTGACTAGGAATACGGATAAGAACTAAAGGAAAAAGAGCTAATCCCTTCTACCTTCTGTTACATGTTATCTGAGAAGACTTTAAAGAAGATGGGAAATGCACTAGAGCTTTAATGACCAATTTAAATTAAATAGATGGGTGAGGAATAACACTGATATCATTTTATAGTTTAAAATTGTGATTTTTTTTTTAGATTGCTTATTTTTTAAATGCAAAACATTTTTCTAGGATCATGTTAATAGTTACTACGAAAAGAACATCTAAATCATGTTTTGTTTTAGTGAACTATTACCTTGAATGTTAATTATGAGAAATACAGCAATTTGCTGATAAAAGAACCTAAAAAATATAAATCCATCCAAACAAACAGAGAATGTGTAAGATTTATATTTTAGGATTCTTAATTCTTGTTTATTTTTGAAGAAATTTAATTCAGAAATGCCATTTCATTTGTTCTATTACCCTTCCTCTAAGTATTCAGTCCTATTCAGTAGTAACATGAGGAACATATAGCAAAAGTACCTCAGTAAACAAAAAAGTACCAAGCGTAGCTTAAGAAGAAAGCATTACCTACTACTGGGAAATCTCAGAATTTTGCTGCCATCCAATTATCAAATGAGAATCTGCTCAAAAGAAATTTTACTTTAACGTTTATATGGATATAATTATTCTTTTTCCCAAAAATTTGTACCATTTGACACTGAAAAAATTTAGCTCAGAGCCTGGACTCCTCTCTAATAGGTTTTCTATCTGGAGGGGAGGGGAGTTTATATCTATCTATATTATATTTTAGACATATATGTATACATGTGACATATTTCATATATTTCAAATACACATGTTTATGTTAAACATATGACTAGAAGCCATTTAATCTACTTTTCCAGTTTACCTGAATGTCTGAACTTTTTCTATGTTGTCATTTCTTTTTACCATCTTATTAGTCATCCCTGGTTAAATAAATAGTTCTTATACTATCAAGAATTCCTTGGTTGACTAGCAGATTTCTAGTACGAACTCAAAGAATTAAGGTATAGATTAAGTCATTTACAAAAGAAAAATGACGCTGCAGAGGCTCATTTGGACTATGGGCTTAAAAATATGAGTAGGGTTGAGGTTGTTTTATATATTCCACAATTCTTTGAAAAGGATGTTCAGAAGAGTCAACAGAGTTAATGGGAGATCCAGGGCTGCTGGAGATAGATTCTTTCACTGGAGGATGGTCCTCACATTTTTACATTCCCCTCACATTTAAGTCCTCCCTCATTTCAAAGTCTCCAATGGCTTGGCATCACATTTTGAATGTCCATTTTTTTTCCCCATTATGATCTGGCTCACCTCTACCTCTCTGATATCTCAAATCACTGTTTTTTGCTTAATATGTTCCAGTCATACTGACTGTTCCTTAAATGAGCCAAATTTAGTTGCTGTTCCTTCTTTCTAAGAGGCTTTCTAGTTCTTCATATGATTGGCTTTCTATGAGTTTTCAAGACCAATCTTAAATATCATCTCTCAGAGAAGACTCCTGTGATAACGCTCCTAAAGGATATCCCCTAATTCAGATTCTCTATTATATCACACTGTTGTGTTACCTTCACAACACTTTAATATAGAAAATAATATCTGGTATTTAAATCTTTATTTGTTTATCTTGTTTCTTTCTCTCTATAGGATATATGCTACATAAGGACAGGGACCGGGTCTGTTTTATTCACTGCCGTCCTTCCCACTGCTAGAACAATGCATGGCACTTAGTCCATGCTCAACAGATATTTTAGGGTTAAGTAAACAACCATCATGACACCAAGACTTTTTGGGTTTTTTTGTAATATCCCAGGCAGGCAATAAAATAATCAATGAATACTGCTGGTGAGCACTCAGCTAATCGCAGACTGACAGCTCTCCCTGGATGCACTGTCCTGTAGAGCCGTCCATCTGGTGTCCTGAGAGCAGGCTGCCTGGATCTGATCCTTTGGCAGCTGGTAGGCTCAGGAGAGTCAGCACTACTGATACAGAATCCATCTAAGAAAAGCTTTCTGACACTTTTATATTAAATAACCTTGTGTTTTATTTCCTAATGATAGTGACTTACTAATTCCTTCAAATAATTGAAATACCCTCATAATTTCTGCTTACGTAGTCAAACTTTCACTACCCTACCATACACTAAATTTCCTTAAACTTTGAGTAAATGTAAGCTTAATTTATGGGAAGGGAGGAAAGGAAGAGCTGAGAAATGATTCAGACAAATCATAAACAGACCAGATTAAGTTCTGTTGTGCATTTATGAAAAACAGTTCTTGAAACATACTAGCTTATGCAGAGAAAGATAACTATCAAAGTCCAAGAAAGTTCTCATTGCTCCTACACACCTGCAGGTGTGGAAAATAAGAGATTCCTTGAAAAGAGAGGCAGAGTACATAGATGAAAAAGTGTTCAATATTAATTACCTAAATATTGGAAATTCATTGCACCAACCAAGGACAAGGCACTTAAAACTGAGGTAGGAGATTTAGGGAAAAACTCCTTCTGCAGGAGAAAAGTAAATTGAGAAAAAAAATGGTACATTTTGGGACGATAAGGTAGTAAAGGGAAAGGAAGGGGTAATGAGAAGGGAAGTAACTATCTTATAGAAACAGAAAGGGGCAAAAATAAAACATCTTGTCATCCTCTAGCATTACCAAAAGAAAAAAGCATATCCATTAACTAATCTATATTTTGATGAATTGAAAGAGGTAACACTCAAACCAAAAATCTTGTCCATTAAAAATTCAGGAGTACAAAAAAATAAAACAAACTTCATACAAAGCTATTAAAAGGGAAGCAAAAAAAAAGTGAATCAAAATTTTCAGTTAAGAAAATTTATCCTCAAAAAATAAAAAATAAAACACACAAACAGGATAAAACTACAACACATTTTAATTGGAAGTTTAAATACTCCAACAAAAATTTGAAGATTTGTTTTAATCAAGAATCAAAAATTTAAAAAGTAAAAACAATTGGCGTAAAAATAGCAACCAAAAAAATCCTCACAGGAAGAACACAACCAGAGTTTAGTGAACTCAGGAAAGATATTTAAGAAAAAAGATAAGCCAGCTTTGAAAATAATAAATTGCAAAATGATTAAGAGATAATAAATTCAAGAGAAAATTTAACAAGGGACATTGAAGAAAGAAAAAGAAAATCAAGAAAATTAAGTCATATAAGGAAATAAAAGTGGTTAGAGAGATACTGAATGGAGCAGAGAGTAAGGAAAGAAGGCCCAGCATGCAGATAAGTAGTTTCAGAAGAAGAAAAACAAAACAATCTAACAGAAGTAGTATTTAAAACTGTAACCAAAAAAAACTTTCAAAAAAGTACTAAATGTACGTACTGTAAGGGTCTATTGTATACCTGAAGAAACTGACCCAGAACAATAAACTCTGAGGCAAATCCTATTAAAACTATTAGGCTTAAAATATAAAAGCAAAATTATTAGGGTTCCTGGACAAAAACATCAAATTAAAAGAACAAAACCGCTGTACTGTGCCAGACTTTTCAAGAACAACACGAAAATCAAGGTCATAGCAGCATTTTTAAAAGTCTAAGGAAAGTGTGAACCAAGGATTTTATATCCAGTCAAGCAATCCTCCAAGTATTAAGCTTATAATAATAAAGAACTTTGAATGAGAAGGAACTCACTATATACTGTAACCATCAACTCTCTTCATGGGGATTCCTCTACTAGATGAACTTTGTCAAAATAAATAATGACTGCAGAGGCTTCTACAAAAGGACAGAAGATGAGTGTTTAATATATTTAATTGTAGAACTGTTAACACAGGGTTAGATATAGGCTTAGGTACATGAGTGAAAAAAATAGTTTGTAAACATATACTCTGAAAAAATACAAATACTGCAACTAATGAATAGAAGGAAGAAAGAATAAAAAAGGAAAAGCAGAGTAAGATCATTGACTATTGTAAAAGTAAATAGTTGGGAAGCAAAGTATACCATTTAAATTTCAAAAACTGCAGAGTGAAATATTAAGTAAGAGATAAGGTGATTGAGGAGAAGGCAATGGCACCCCACTCCAGTATTCTTGCCTGGAAAATCCCATGGACGGAGGAGCCTGGTAGGCTGCAATCCATGGGGTCACTAAGAATTGGACACGACTGAGCAACTTCACTTTCACTTTTCACTTTCATGCATTGGAGAAGGAAATGGCAACCCACTCCAGTGTTCTTGCCTGGAGAATCCCAGGGACGGCAGAGCCTGGTGGGCTTCCGTCTATGGGGTCACACAGAGTCGGACATGACTGAAGTGAAGCAGCAGCAGCAGCAAGGTGATTGAAGATACTATAAAAGTTACACTTGAATAGGCAATAGAATATAAAACTTACAAAAATTCTATAGAAAATGTGGCAAAAGATATGAACTTAGAAGTCATGAAAAGTATATGATCCCTAAACACATGAAATGCTGTTCAATGCCACTTAAAGAAAATGCAAAATTAAAACTATACTTGTTTCTCACTATTGGGTTAGTAAAAGTTCAAAAGCTTAATAATGCACTCTGCTTGACAAGGCTGTGGAAAAATAGACGGTCTCACATATTGCTTTGGGAGTGCAAAACTGCAAAATCCTTCTGAATAATTTGGCAATATTTAACAAAATTATACATGCATTTACACTTTTTACCAGAAATCTCACTTTTAGAAAGTTACCATGAAGATATATTTAGAACACTATGAAAACATGACCTGTATATTATTTGTAATGGCAAATATTGAAAGCTATGTAAATGTCCGAATATTGGGATTGGTTGGATAAACTACTATACATTCATACAATGGCAAACTATGAGCTTTAAAAAGAATCAGGAAAATTTATATGAATAGATATGAAGTGATTTTTAAGTTATAATAATGAAAAAGTGCATATCAGTACATGATATACCGTGTGTGTGTCCTTCAGTTCAGTTCAGTTCAGTCACTCAGTCGTGTCCGACTCTCCGCGACCCCATGAATCACAGCACGCCAGGCCTCCCTGTCCATCACCAACTCCCGGAGTTCACTCAAACTCATGTCCACAGAGTCGGTGATGCCATCCAGCCATCTCATTCTCCGTCGTCCCCTTCTCCTCCCGCCCCCAACCCTTCCCAGCACAGAGTCTTTTCCAGTGAGTCAACTCTTTGCATGAGGTGGCCAAAGTATTGGAGTTTCAGCTTTAGCATCAGTCCTTCCAATGAACACCCAGGATCGATCTCCCTTAGAATGGACTGGTTGGATCTCCTTGCAGTACAAGGGACTCTCAAGAGTTTTCTCCAACACCACAGTTCAAAAGCATCAATCCTTCGGCGATCAGCTTTCTTCACAGTCCAAAACTCACATCCATACATGGCCACACCGACTGGTTCCAAATAGGAAAAGGAGTGCATCAAGGCTGTATATTGTCACCTTGCTTATTTAACTTATATGCAGAGTACATCATTAGGAATGCTGGGCTGGAAGAAGCACAAGCTGGAATCAAGATTGCTGGGAGAAATATCAATAATCTCAGATATGCAGATGACACTACCCTTATGGCAGAAAGTGAAGAGGAACTCAAAAGCCTCTCGATGAAAGTGAAAGAGGAGAGTGAAAAGGTTGGCTTGAAGCTCAACATTCAGAAAACTAAGATCATGGCATCTGGTCCCATCACTTCATGGGAAATAGATGGAAAAACAGTGGAAACAGTGTCAGACTTTATTTTTGGGGGGCTCCAAAATCACTGCAGATGCTGATTGCAGCCATGAAATTAAAAGACGCTTACTCCTTGGAAGGAAAGTTATGACCAACCTTGATAATATATTAAAAAGCAGAGACATTACTTTGCCAACAAAGGTCCGTCTAGTCAAGGCTATGGTTTTTCCTGTGGCCATGTATGGATGTGTGTGTCCTTACTTTTGCAAAAATAAACAGGAAGAATAAGCCAAAATATAATGAAATCAATTACTTGCAAGGAGTAGTGCAGAGTAAGAAGCCAGGAGAAGTTTCATAGCTGATAATAATACTTCTTTAGCTTAATTTTTATACAGTTTTCAACTTTAAAATAATATTTCCCTTTTAAAGTATTAAAATTAAATAAAAACTGAGAAAAAACACTAGAATTGCATTCAATGAAAATAAATGAATTCAGATTAATAATATGAACACACTCAAGTAGTGTGGGGAGATCTAACTTTTAAACAGAATGGTTTAACTATAAACAAAATCTAGGAAAAAAGAAAGAAACTATATCACATCTTAAAGACATTTTAGTATGTATGATTTTCACACCTGTATGAATTCTGATTCTATACTAGAAGTATTGTAGGATTGCCCAAATAAAAAAATCGGGTGACACTCACTGTCAGCTCTGTACTATGAAAGAGGAAATACAAGAATGTGATGGAGGAAAGGCAAGAATAACCATATGGTGTGGCACTGAAGTTAGAAATATCATTACAAATTTGTGATTTTTTTCTCTTGGTCCTAGAATCAGTGAAGTTCTTACAGCAATCCAGGACGAGATCTAACATACAGAAAACAGGTGATGAGTTAGAGGAGAGAAATAAAGGGGATTCTAGGGTCAGTGTAAAAAAGAACAAGGAACCCAGCTGTGCAGTAAGCTAATGTAGTACAAAATCTTGATTGAAGTTTCGCAACAGAGGGCTCCAGAAGAAATTCCCATGCAAAAAAAAAAAAAAAAATCATGTAAATAAATAATATAAATATAATATAAAAATATGGCATGCAAATATAATGTATCCATATAAATATATCACAAACATATAATATGTTTTAATTTCAGAGGAAAAAAAATGTTATTTAGCCAATAAAATGTCAGCATAGAACACAGCAGAGACTCAAGGGATTCTTGAAGGGCACATACAAAACCTGTGCCTACCAGGACCTAGGAGAAAGGAGCAGTTACCCCACAGGAGACTAAGCCAGTCTTGTCTGTGAGTGTTCAGAAGTCTCTGGTGGAGGCATGAGTTGACAGTGGCCTGTTGAGGACTCAGGGGCACTGACTGCAGCAGCCCTGGGACTTGAGGCATGCTGGCCTAGTCATTTTGGAGGAGGTCTCCATTACCCCCACCACAGTTTAGCCTCAGGCAAAACCATAGGGAGGAACATAGCCCCATCCATCAGCAGAAAATTGGATTAAAGATTTACTGAACATGGACTTGCCCACCAGAGCAAGACCCAGTTTTCCCCATAGCCAGTCCCTCCCATCAGGAAACTTCCACAAGCCTCTTATACTTACTCATCAGATGGCAGACAGAATGAAAACCACAGTCATAGAAAACTAACCACACTGATCATATGGATCACAGCCTTGTCTAACTCAATGAAACAATGAACCAAGTCATGTAGGGCGACCCAAGCTGGATGGGTCATGGTGGAGAGTTCTGACAAAACATGGTCCACTGGAGAAGGCAATGGCAAGCCACTTCAGCATTCTTGCCTTGAGAACCCTATGAACAGTATGAAAGGCAAAAGAATATTAAAGATAAACTGAAAGATAAACTTCCCAGGTCAATAGGTGCCAAATATGCTACTGGAGAAGAGTACAGAAAGAGCTCCAGAAGGAATCAATGTGTTGAACCAAGGCAGGAACATATCCCAGTTGTAGTTATGAAGGAGGTGAAAATAAAGTCTGAAGCTGTAGAGAATAATATTGCATAGGAACCTGGAATGAATAAAAGTCCATGAATAAAAGTAAACTGGAAGTTGTCAAAGAGGAGATGCCAAGAGTGAACATCAACATTTTAGGAATTAGTAAACTAAAATGAACTGGAATGGGCGAATTTAATTCAGATGACCATTGTATCTACTACTGTGGGCAATAATCCCTTAAAAGAAATGGATTAGCCCTCGTAGTCAGCAAAAGAGTCAAAATTCAGTACTTGGATGCAATTTCAAAAATGTCAGAATGATCTTGGCTTGTTTCTAAGGCAAACCATTCAATATCACAGTAATCCAAGTCTTCTTGAAGAAGCTGAAGGCTAACAGTTCTATGAAGACCCACAAAACATTAGAACTAACATCAAAAGAGTAATCCTTTTCATCATAGGGGATTGGAATGCAAAAGTAGGAAGTCAAGAGTTTTCAAGGATAACTGGCAAGTTTGACCTTGGAGTACAAAATGAAAGAGGGACAAGGTTAACAAAGTTTTGCCAAGAAAATACCCTGCTCATAGCAAACACCCTCTTCCAACAACGAAAGAGAAGACTCTACACATGGACATCACCTGACAGTCAGTATCAAAATAGGATTGATCATATTTGCAGCTGAATGTGGAGAATCTCTATGCAGTCAGCAAAAACAAGATCTGGAGCTAACTGTGGCTCAGATCATGAGCTCTTTATTGCAAATTCAGGCTTTAATTGAAGAAAGTGGGGAAAACCACTAGACCATTCAAGTATGACATCAATCCTTTATGATTATACAGTGGAAGTGACAAATAGATTCAAGGGATTCATTCTGATAGAGTGCCTGAAGTACTATGGACATAGGTTTATAACATTGTATGGGAGGCAGGGATTTAAACCATCTGCAAGAAAAAGAAATACAGAAGGGCAAAATGGTTGTCTGAGGTGTTGTTACAAATAGCTGAGAAAACAGAAGTGAAAGTCAAAGGAGAAAAGGATATACCCATGTGAATGCAGACTTCCAAAGTATAGCAAAGAGAGATAAGAAAGCCTTCTGAAGTAAAAAACACAAGGAAATAGAGGAAAACAATAGAGTGGGAAAGATTAGAGATTTCTTCCAGAAAATTAGAGATATCAAGGGAACATTTCATGCAAAAATGGGCACTTTAAGGAACAGAAATTGTATGAAATTAACAGCAGCAGAGGAGATTAAGAAGAGGTGGCAAAAATACACAGAACTAACAAAGCTAGTGGAGGTGATGGAATGCCAGCTGAGCTATTTCAATTCCTAAAAGATGATGCTGTTAAAGTGCTGCCCTCAGTATGCCAGGAAATTTTGAAAACTTAGTATTGGCCACAGGACTGAAAAATGTCAGTTTTCATTCTAATCCCAAAGAAGGACAATGCGAAAGAATGTTAAAACTAGTACACAATTGCCCTCATTTCACATGCTAGCAAGATAATTCTCAAAAATCTTCAAGTTAGGCTTCAACAGTATGCGAACCAAGAACTTCCAGATATGAAAGCTGGATTTAGAAAAAGCAGAGGAACAAAAGGTCAAATTGCCAACATCCATTTGATCATAGAAAAATAAGAGAATTTCAGCAACATGTCTACTTCTGTTTCATTGACTATGCTAAAGCCTTTGTGTGGATCACAACAAACTGGAAAATTCTTAGAGATGGGAATACCTTACTTGCTCCTGAAAAACCTGTATTCAGGTCAAAAAGCAACAGCTGGAACTAGCCATGTACCAACAGACTGGTTCAAAATTGGGAAAGAAGTATATTAAGACTATATATTGTCACCTTGCTTATTTAATTTCTATGCATAATACATCATGCAAGATGCTGGACTGGATGAATTCCAAGCTGGAGTCAAAACTGCTGGGAGAAATATCCATAGGTCTGATATGTAGATGACAAACCACCCTTATGGCAGAAAGCAAAGAGGAACTAAAGAGCCTCTTCATGAAGGTGAAAGAGGAGAGTGAAGAAATTTGACTTAAAACTCAACGTCTTCAAAAAATGAAGATCATGGCATCCAGTCCCATCACTTCATGGCAAATAGATGGGGAAACAATGGAAACTGACAGACTATTTTCTTGAGCTCCAAAATCACTGGGGATTGTTACTGCACCCTGAAATTAAGACACTTGCTCCTGGGAGAAAAAGCTATAACAAAAACAGACAGTATATTTAAAGCAGAGACATTACTTTGCCAACAAAAATCCATATCTTCAAAGCTGTGGTTTTTCCAATAGTCATGTGCAGATGTGAGTTGAACCATAAAGAAGGCTGAGTGCCAAAGAGTTGATACTTTTAAATTGTGGTGTTGGAGAGTCCCTTGGACTGCAAAGAGATCAAACCAGTCCTTCCTAAAGGAAATCAGTTCTGAATATTCATGAAGTACTCATGCTGAAGCCAAACGTCCAGTACTTTAGTACCTGATGAGAAGAGCTGACTCATTGGAAAAGACCCTGATGCTGGGAAAGATTGAAGGCAGGAGGAGAAAGGGATGACAGAGGATTAGATGGTTGGATGGCATCACTGACTCAATGGACATGAGTTTGAGCAAGCTCCAGGAGATGGTGAAGGACAGAGAAGCCTGGCATACTTCAGTCCATGGTATGAAAATGTGTCGACACGACTGTGCGAAGGAACAACACAGAACACAAGCTTCCACTTTGTAAGAATCTTCCTAAATGGCTTTATAAGAAGGGAGAGCAGAAGAATGGAGCAGGTTTGGGATACCTAAAAGAGATTAACCCAAGAGATTTTAATCTTCATCTTTAGATGTTTTGAAAATGACAAGTAGAAAATACATGGTTTATAGAATAAACCTACAATTTATAATTGTAATAAATAGTAGAAAAAATCATCAAAAGGGTTAAAAAATTTTGCCTCAGAGAAACAGAAGCTGAAAGTTAGACAGAGGAGGTCAGGGGGTGGGGGGTGGCGGGGAGTGGAATTACTTCTATTTTGTAGTATTATTTACCTTTTAAGAGATTGTAGTACTACAAGGGAATTGTTCCTGCAGTGGTGAAATATTTGAAGAGCTAGTTTAGAGACTATGACACATGCTTATAGAGGTATCATTCTAAAAATATTCTCTGGAAGATCAAAAAAAAGTCAAGGATATCTATTATTGCCACTTTTCTTCAACATAGTTTTGGAAGTCCTAACCCAGCTATCAGAGAAGAAAAAGAAATAAAATGAATACAAACTGCAAAAGAAGTAAAACTGTCACTGTTTGCAGATGACAAGATACTATACATAGAAAACTGTAAAGACACTACTGGAAAACTGCTAAAGCTCATCAATGAATTCAGTAAAGCAACGGGCTACAAAGCAAATACACAGAACTCTATTGAATTGCTATACTCTACCAACAAAAAATGAGAAAGAAATATTAAGGAGACAATTTCATTTACCATCACATCAAAACTTATAAAATACCTAGGAATAAACCTACCTAAGCAGGTCAGGAAGCAACAGTTAGAACTGGACATGGAACAACAGACTGGTTCCAGATAGGAAAAGGAGTACATCAAGGCTGTATATTGTCACCCTGCTTATTTAACTTACAAGCAGAGTACATCATGAGGAACGCTGGGCTGGAAGAAGCACAAGCTGGAATCAAGATTGCCAGGAGAAATATCAATTACCTCAGATATGCAGATGATACCACCCTTATGGCAGAAAGTGAAGAGGAACTAAAGAGCCTCTTGATGAAAGTGAAAGAGGAGAGTGAAAAAGTTGGCTTAAAGCTCAACATTCAGAAAACTAAGATCATGGCATCTGGTCCCATCACTTCATGGGAAATAGATGGGGAAACAGTGGAAACAGTGTCAGACTTTATTTTTTTGGGCTCCAAAATCACTGTGGATGCTGATTTCAGCCATGAAATTAAAAGATGCTTGCTCCTTGGAAGGAAAGTTCTGACCAACCTAGATAGCATATTAAAAAGCAGAGACTTTACTTTGCCAACAAAGGTCCATCTAGTCAAGGCTATGGTTCTTCCAGTGGTCATGTATGGTTGTGAGAGTTGGACTGTGAAGAAAGCTGATCGCTGAAGAATTGATGCTTCTGAACTGTGGTGCTGGAGAAGACTCTTGAGAGTCCCTTGGACTGCAAGGAGATCCAACCAGTCCATTCTAAAGGAGATCAGTTCTTGGTGTTCATTGGAAGGACTGATGCTAAAGCTAAAACTCCAATACTTTGGCCACCTCATGCGAAGAGTTGACTCACTGGAAAATACTCTGAGGCTGGGAGGGATTGGGGGCAGGAGGAGAAGGGGACGACAGAGAATGAGATGGCTGGAAGGCATCACCGACTCAATGGACGTGAGTTTTGGTGAACTCCGGGAGTTGGTGATGGACAGGGAGGCCTGGTGTGCTATGATTCATGGGGTCACAAAGAGTCGGACCTGATTGAGCGACTGAACTGAACTGAACTGAAGGAGGCAAAATACTCCAAAAACTATAAGACACTGATGAAAGAAATCAAAGATGACACCAACAGATAGAAAGATATGTCACATTCTTGGTTTGGAAGAATTAATATTGTCAAAAGAACTATGCTGTGCAAAACAATATACAGATTCAATGCAGTCCCTGTGAAGTCACCAATGGCATTTTCACAAAACTAGAAAAAAATTTAAAGGTTATATTGCAATACAAAAGGCCCCAAATAACCAAAACAATATTGAAAGAGAGAGAGAGAGAGAGAGAGAAAAAAAAAGGAGCTGGAAGAATCAGGCTCCCTGACTTAAGACTATACTACAAAGTTGCAGTCAAAGAGTATGGAACTGGCATAAAAACAGATTTATAGATCCATGGAACTGGATAGAAAGCCCAGAATAAACCCATGCACCTATGATGAATTAATCTACAACAAAGGAGGCAAGAATATAAAATGGAGAAAAGACATTTTAATAGGTGGTGTTGGGAAAATAGGACAGTTACATGTAACAGAGTGAAATTAGAATATTCTCTACACCACACAAAAAAATAAACTCAAAATGGGTTAAAGACCTAAATGTAAGGCCAAATACTATGATAATATTAGAGGAAAAGAGGCAACACTCTTTGACCTAAATAGCAGCAGTAAATTTTTTTTGATTCCTCTCCTGGTGTAATGGAAACATAAAAAAATTGAACCTAATTAAGTTTAAAAGCTTTTGCACAGGAATGGAAACCATAAACAAAATGAAAGACGATCTACAGAATGGAAGAAAATATTTGCAGTTAGGTACCTGAAAAAGCATTAAATTCCAAAATATACAAAGAGCTCAAATAGCTGAATATGATAAAAGACAAACAATCGAATCCAAAGTTGGGTAGAAAATCTAAACAGACATTTGTTTAAAGAAGATACCTGATAGTTCAGTTGGTAAAGAATCCACCTACAATGCAGGAGACCCCAGTTCATATCTTGGGTCAGGAAGATCCCCTGGAGAAGGCATAGGCTACACACTCCAGTATTTTTGGGCTTCCCTTGTGGCTCAGTTGGTAAAGAATCCACCTGGAATGCGGGAGACCCAGGTTTTATCCCTGGGTTGGGAAGATCCCCTGGAGAAGGGAAAGGCTAACCACTCCAGTATTCTGCCCTGGAGAATTCCATGGACTGAATTGTCCATGCGGTCACAAAGAGTTGGACACAACTGAAGGATTTCACTTTCTAAAGAAGACATATGGATGAGAGTCCCTTGGACTGCAAGGAGGTCCAACTAGTCCATTCTAAAGGAGATCAATCTTGGGTGTTCATTGGAAGGATTGATGCTGAAGCTGAAACTCCAATACCTTGGCCACCTCATGCAACGAGTTGACTCACTGGAAAAGAGTCTGATGCTAGGAGGGATTGGGGGTGGGAGGAGACGGGGACGATAGAGAATGAGATGGCTGGATGGCATCACTGACTCGATGGACATGAGTTTGAGTGAACTCCAGGAGTTGGTGATGGACTGGGAGGCCTGGTGTGCTGTGATTCATGGGGTCGCAAAGAGTCAGACATGACTGAGCGACTGAACTGAAAGGCACATGAAAAGATGTTCAACATCACTAATTATTCAGTTCAGTTCAGTTCACTAATTATTAGAGAAATGAAAATCAAAAAATGTGATATCATCTCACACTGATTAAAGTGGCCATTATAAAAAATCTACAAATAATAAATGCTATAAATAAAAGAGAAAATTTAGAAAAAGGAATCCTCCCACACTGTTGGTGAGAATGTAAATTGGTATGGAAAACAGTATAGACTTCCTTAGAAAAACTAAAAGTAGAGCTAACATGTGATTCTGCATTTATACCCATTTCTGGGTATATATCTACAGAAATAATAATTTGAAAATGTTCATTGCAGCACTATTTACAATAGCCAGGACATAGAAGCAACATAGATGTCCACTGACAGATAAATGGATAAAGAAGATATGGTACATTTATACAATGTAGTATTACTCAGGAGTTGGTGGTGGACAGGGAGGCCTGGCGTGCTGTGATTCATGGGGTCGCAAAGAGTTGGACATGACTGAGTGACTGAACTGAACTGAAAAAAGAATAAATTGAAAAGTGAAAGTGAAGTCGCTCAGTTGTGTCTGACTCTTCGCAATGCCATGGACTGTAGCCTACCAGACTCTTCTGTCCACAGGATTTTCCAGGCAAGAGTACTGGAGTGGAGTGCCATTTCCTTCTCCAGACTGTCTTCCCTACCCAGGGATCGATCCTGGGTCTCCCGCATTGTAAGCAGACATTTTACTGTCTGAGCCATCCAGGAAGTCCAAAAACAAACAAACAAACAAAAAAAATAAAGTAACGCCATTTGCAGAATCATGGATAGACCTAGAGATTATCATGCTAAGTGAAGTAGGTCAGACAGAGAAACACAAACCACTCATATGTGGAATCTTGAAGAAAAATGATTACAAAAGGGGAAAAGTGGAGAGGGGGTAAATTAGAAGTTTGGGATTAACAGATACACACTACTATAAATAAAGTACATAACCAACAAGGACCAACTGTATAGTACAAGAAACAGTGCTCCATATTTTGTAATAACCTATAAAGGAAAAGTGGAGAAGGCAATGGCACTCCACTCCAGTACTCTTGCCTGGGAAATCCCATGGATGGAGGAGCCTGGTGGGCTGCAGTCCATGGGGTCGCTAAGAGATGGACACGAATTCACTTTCACTTTTCATGCGTTGAAGAAGGAAATGGCAAGCCACTGCAGTGTTCTTGCCTGGAGAATCCCAGGGACGGGGGAGCCTGGTGGGCTGCCATCTATGGGGTTGCACAGAGTCGGACATGACTGAAGCGACTTAGCAGCAGCAGCAGTGTAAAGGAAAAGAATATGTGTGTGTGTGTGTGTGTATAACTGAATCATTTTGTTGTACACCTGAAACTACACAATGTTGTGAATCAACTATACTTTAATAAAAATAAATAAAAAATAAAATTAATCTAGTAAAGATAAAAAAATATTCTCCTGGGATGATACTCTCTTCATTCCTCTGGCCTTTTCTCTATTATCGCCCTAAGGTTTTATAGACCAGAACAATTTCTTTGCTACCACTCGATCTTTGTGGATCAAGAAATATGTTTATAAATTTGTCCTCTCTTTTCTTGTCCCAGCTAAGTAAACACACAACACTGGAGATTTCTCAGAGGTATTCAGTGTTAATAACTCCAATGAAACAGGTGTAAAAAACCATTGCACTAGAAATACTTTATGTCTTAAGACTTAATATTGCCAGTCTTGGTCTTAACTGGAATACAAATAAAAGTATCTCATTCGGATACCGAGCTTTTACTGAACTCTTGACTTTCTTCCTGGGAGTCAAATCCACTTTTCCATTTATTTGGAAGGACAAAAAAACAACAACAACAACAACATAATTTTAGAAATGCAAGTCTCATAAAGTATGCCACTGATATATCCTTCCAAGGAAAAAAATGTAAAAGATACTGGTCAAGGAATAAATTAACACACACACACACACAATCAAAAAGGGAAATCAGAGTTAAATGAAGCATCTTCAATCAGGAAGGAGAGGTATAGAAATCAGGTACATCACCTGTTGGTTTGCAAACTCAGGAGCTTCCCAGATGAAAATTTGAAACTGGCCCTCATACACTGAGGGCAACGAAAGATCAAAGAAAGAGGCAGACCACAGAAGATTGGTAGATGCCAGGTTTAATAAGCAAGGAAACTTAAAATGAGACTTGTCTTGGGTGGTCACAAGATGAAACTTCCACCCACCTTGGCACACCAGAAACTTAAAAGTATATATAAAGACCTTAAACTGGGTTCACTCATGTACGCCATCCAGATGGTCTCAGCACCACCTTGCATTCTCAAGACTACATCCTTGAAGTGGCTCCTAGTGCAGCAATGGCAGGCAGAACATACATTCAAAGACCAGGGTTGAGGATGAGGAGCCTCTGATTGCCTGGGTCCAGATCAAGGGTCAACTGGGGGTCATGTCCTCTCAGTGACCTACTGCAGTATCATCTTAGGGGCAGAATAGTAGAAATCTTAGAAATTATAATTCAGTCAGTTCAGTTCAGTTCAGTCGCTCAGTCGTGTCCGACTCTCCGCGACCCCATGAATCACAGCACGCCAGGCCTCCCTGTCCATCACCAATTCCCGGAGTACACTCAAACTCATGTCCACAGAGTCGGTGATGCCATCCAGCCATCTCATTCTCCGTCGTCCCCTTCTCCTCCCGCCCCCAACCTTTCCCAGCATCAGAGTCTTTTCCAGTGAGTCAGCTCGTCGCATGAGGTTGCCAAAGTATTGCAGTTTCAGCTTTAGCATCAGTCCCTCCAATGAACATCCAGGATTGATCTCCTTTAGAATGGACTGGTTGGATCTCCTTGCAGTATAAGGGACTCTCAAGAGTCTTCTCCAACACCACAGTTCAAGGCACCTTCAATTTTATAATAATTATCTGTTTTTAATGATAGTATTCTACTTATTTTGAAAAATCAGTTAAACATATTATGCTCCCCGAATGTATCTGGATGATCACTTTTTTAAAGGTGGAAAAACTGTTCTAAAATATCTGACAGCTACAAAAGATGTCTGGATCAAAACCATCAAATAACAGTAACAAGAGTAGCAGAAGTCAATAGATTTATATGTGGATAATTAAATAAAATTAGCTGAAAGACAATTTTCAAAGTATAGGAACCACCAAAAGAATAAAATAAGATGTATATGATACAAATGCAAATAAGTTTAGGAGAACTTCCCAGAAGAACTGAGAAAAAATACACAGCTCATTCAGTATCCTTCCTTTTAAGCTTATCTTACTTTGGATTTACTTTGCAACATTATTGATAAATAGTTAAGTCAAAACTTTCAAAGATAATGAAATATAGCAAAAGCCAGGCAACTTGGCATAAAAGAACAATGAGTTCTCAGATTCAAGTAGCCTGTGTGCCAGGCTCTTTTTGAGTCAGGATTTGATCATTAATCTTTAATACAGGCATCAGGATACTGAAGCTCAGAGAAAGCAAGTAGCTTGCCCAAGGTCACAATTCTAATGAGTGTCAGGGCTGTTTTTCAAATCCAGATATTTAAATTCTGATTCCACCATTCTCTGAATTACTTTCTGTCTTCACTTCAGCTTACTCAAGTTCAACAGTACTCAAGTTCAGCAAGTCAATATTCATTTCCTCTTTCTTTCTTTGTTATGGTGACTTTTCTGTTCTAATCATTTATGCAAAAAGTCAAATCAACACAATAACATGTGTATTTTGCCTAAGTAAGCAGGATGTTCCCACTTACAAGATGGAGTCAGCCAAATTTGTATTCTATCAAGCCTCAGACATCAATCTCAACAAAAGTGAAAATGAGGGCAACCCTAGCTGCTTCTAAATTTCCCTATCATTCTCGAAAGCTGTGCCAAGTGAAATTCACAGCTTAAACAAAAAAGAAAAAAAATTTTTACATTCAATCTAGTAAGTAAGCACACACAAAATATTATTTATAACTATTTCTAATGGTAGCCAGGAAATTTACCATTTTATTCTTAAAATCTCAGTTTCAAAATTTACATTGTTTGCCGAACTATGAAAACACAAGATAGATATTCATGCCCTTCTCACTTCGGCTTTACTGACTATGCCAAAGCTTTTGACTGTGTGGATGACAACAAACTGGAAAATTCTTCAAGAAATAGGAACACCAGATAACCTGACCTGGTATTCAGGTCAAAAAGGAACAGTTAGAACTGGACATGAAGAACAGATTCATTCCAAATCAGGAAAGGAGTGTGTCAAGGCTTTATATGGTCACCCTGCTTATTTAACTTATATGCAGAGTACACCATGAGAAATGCTGGGCTGGATGAGGCATAAGCTGGAATCAATATTGTTGGGAGAAATATCAATCACCTCAGATAAGCAGATGACACCACCCTTATGCAGAAAGCAAAGAAGAACTAAAGAGCCTCTTGATGAAAGTGAAAGAGGAGGGTGAAAACTTTGGCTTAAAACTCAACATTCAGAAAACTAAGATCTTGGCATCTGGTCCCATCAATTCATGGCAAATAGATAGGAAAACAATGGAAACAGTGACAGACTTTATTTGGGAGGGCTCCAAAAATCACCACATATGGTGACTGCAGCCATGAAATTAAAAGACGCATGCTCCTTGGAAGAAAAGTTATGAACAAACTAGATAGCATATTAAAAAGCAGAGACATTACTTTGCCAACAAAGGCTGGTCTAGACAAAGCTATGATTTTTCCAGTAGTTATGTATGGATGTGAGATTTGGACTATAAAGAAAGTTGAGCGCTGAAGAATTGATGCTTTTGAAGAAATGTGGTGTTGGAGAAGACTCTTGAGAGTCCTTTGGACTGCAAGGAGATCCAACTAGTCCATCCTAAAGGAAATCAGTCCTGACTGTTGAATTGAAGGACTGATGTTGAAGCTGAAACTCCAATACTTTGGTCACCTGATGTGAAGAACTGATCACTAGAAAAGACCCTGATGCTGGGAAAGACTGAGGCTGGATGAGAAGAGGATGACAGAGGGTGAGATGGTTGGATGGCATCACTGACTCGATGGACATGAGTTCAAGCAAGCTCTGGGAGTTGGTGATAGACAGGGAAGCCTGGTGTGCTCAGTCCACGGGGTCGCAAAGAGTCAGACACGTCTGAGCTATTGAACTGAAATGAACTGAACTGAACTCAAAAGGTGAAAAAAGTCAACTGTCAGTATATAGGGAATTCTCTAAGTAGACTCCAAGTTTCTGTGTAGACACTGGTTATAAAGGGACAGAAGAAGCATTCTGGTTTTAATACACTCATCAATCCTCCCTGCCAGTCATCTAAAAAACCTTCCTGAATAAAAGATTAGGGTGTCTGGACAAAACAGGTGTTTAAAGAATTGAGGTACAGATATTTTCCTGTTCAGTTCAGTCACTCAGTCGTGCCCAACTCTCTGCGACCCAGTGGACCGCAGCATGCCAGACTGTGTTGGCAAAGTAATATCTCTGCTTTTTAATACGCTGTTTAGGTTGGTCATAACTTTTCTTCCAAGGAGCAAGCATCTTTTAATTTCATGGCTGCAGTCACCATCTGCAGTGATTTTGGAGCTCCCCCCAAATAAAATCTGTCATTGTTTCCATTGTTTCCTATCTATTTGCCATGAAGTGATGGGACCAGATCCATGATCTTAGTTTTATAAATGTTGAGTTTTAAGCCAACTTTTTCACTTTCCTCTTTCACTTTCATCAAGAGGCTTTTGAGTTCCTCTTCACTTTCTGCCATAAGGGTGGTGTCATCTGCATATCTGAGGTTATTGCTATGTCTCCCGGCAATCTTGATTCCACCTTATGCTTCATCCAGTCTAGCATTTCTAAGGATGTACTCTGGGCTTCCCATGTGGCTCAGCTGGTAAAAAATCCGCCTGCAGTGTGGGAGACCTGGGTTCAATCCCTGGGTTGGGAAGATCCCCCGGAGAAGGGAAAGGCTACCCACTCCAGTATTCTTACCTGGAGAATTCTATGGATGATATAGGCCATGGGGTCACAAAGAGTCGGACACAACTGAGCTCTCAGACATGACTTTCACTACTCTGCACATAAGTTAAATAAGCAAGGTGACAATATACAGCCTTGATGTATTCCTTTCCTGATTTGAAACCAGTCTATTATTCCATGTCCAGTTTTAACTGTTGCTTCTTGACCTGCATACAGATTTCTCTGGAGGCAGGTAAGGTGATCTGGTGTTCCCATCTCCTTAAGAATTTTCCACTGTTTGTTGTCATCCACACAGTCCAAAGCATTGGTGTAGTCAATAAAGCAGAAGCAGATGTTTTTCTGGAACTCTCTTGCTTTTTTGATTATCCAACAGATGTTGGCAATTTGATCTCTGGCTCCTCCACCTTGCCTAAATCCAGCTTGAACATCTGGAAGCACATTGTTCATGTACTGTTGAAGCCTGGCTTGAAGAATTTTTAGCATTACTTTGCTAGCATGTGAGATGAGTGCAATTGTGTGGTAGCTTGAACATTCTTTGGCATTGCCTTTCTTTGGGATTGGAAAGAAAACTGACCTTTGCCAGTCCTGTGGTCACTGCTGAGTTTTCCAAATTTGCTGGCATATTGAGTGCAGCACTTTCACAGCATCATCTCTTAGGATTTGAGATAGTTCAACTGGAATTCCATCACCTTCACTAGTTTTGTTCATAATGAAGCTTACTAAGGACCACTTGACTTTGCATTCCAGGATCTCTGTCTTTAGGTGAGTGATCACACCATCATGGTTATCTGGGTCATGAAGATCTTTTTTGTATAGTTCTTCTGTGTATTCTTGCCACCTGTTCTTAATTTCTTTTGCTTCTGTTAGGTCCATACCTTTTCTGTCCTTTATTGTGCCCATCTTTGCATGAAATATTTCCTTGGTATCTCTAATTTTCTTGAAGATATTTCTAGTCTTTCCCATTCTACTGTTTTCCTCTATTTCTTTGCATTGATCACTGAGGAAGGCTTTCTTATCTCTCTTTGCTATTCTTTGGAAGTCTGCATTCAAATGGGCAAGTCTTTTCTCCTTTGCCTTTTGGTTCCAAATAGGAAAACTTCTTTTCTCAGCTATTTGTGAGGCCTCCTCAGCCAACCATATTGCCTTGTTGTATTTCTTTTTCTTGGGGATGGTCTTGATCACTGCCTTCTGTACAGTGTCATGAACCTCCATCCACAGTTCTTCAGGCCCTCTGTCTCTCAGATCTAATCCCTTGAATCTATTTGTCACTTTCACTGTATAATCATAAGCGATATGATTTAGGTCATACCTGAGTGGTCTAGTGGTTTTCCCTAATTTCTTCAATTTAGGTCTGAATTTGGCAATAAGGAGTTCATGATCTGAGCCACAGTCAGCTCCCAGTCTTGCGTTTGATGACTGTATAGAGCTTCTCTGTCTTTGGCTGCAAAGAATATAATCAATCTGATTTCAGTATTGACCATCCATGACATTCATGATGTCCATGTACAGAGTATTCTCTTGTGCTGTTGGAAGAGGGTGTTTGCATTCTCTTGGCAAAACTCTGTTAGCCTTTGATCTGATTCATTTTGTTCTCCAAGGCCAAATTTGCCTGTTACTCCAGGTATCTCTTGACTTCCTACTTTTGCATTCCAGTCCCCTATGATGAAAAGGACATCTTTGTTGGGTGTTAGTTCTAAAAGGCCTTGTAGGTCTTTATAGAACCATTCAACTCCAAATTCTTCAGCATTACTGGTTGGGGCACAGACTTCGATTACTGTTATATTGAATGGTTTGCCTTGGAAACTAACAAAGATCATTCTGTCGTTTTTGAAATTGTATCCAAGTACTGCAATTTGGACTCTTTTGTTGAATATGATTCCTTCTCCATTTCTTCTAAGGGATTCTTGCCCACAGTAGTACATATAGTGGTCACCTAACTTAAATTCACCCATCTCAGTCCATTTTAGTTTACTGATTCCAATAATGTCAATGTTTACTCTTGCCGTCTCTTGTTTGACCACTTCCAACTTGCCTTGATTCATGGACTTAACATTCCAGGTTCCTATGCAATATTGTTCTTTATAGCATGGGAACAGAATTGCACTCATCTCACACACTAGTACGGAGAAGGCAATGGCAAGCCACTCCAGTACTCTTGCCTAGAAAATCCCATGGATGGAGGAGCCTGGTAGGCTGCAGTCCGTGGAGTCGCTAAGAGTCGGACACGACTGAGCGAATTCACTTTCACACATTGGAGAAGGAGATGGCAACCCACTCCAGTATTCTTGCCTGGAGAATCCCAGGGATGGGGGAGCCTGGTAGGCTGCCATCCATGGGGTCACACAGAGTCGGACACGACTGAAGTGACTTAGCAGCAGCAGCAGCAGCAGCACACACTAGTAAAGTCATGCTCAAAATTCTCCAAGCCAGGCTTCAGCAATACGTGAACCATGAAATTCCAGATGTTCAAGCTGGGTTTAGAAAAGGCAGAAGAACCAGAGATCAAATTGCCAACATCCGCTGGATCATCAAAAAAACAAGAGAGTTCCAGAAAAGCATCTATTTCTGCTTCATTGACTATGCCAAAGCCTTTGACTGTGTGGATCACAATAAACTGTGGAAAATTCTGAAAGAGATGGGTATACCAGACCACCTAACCTGCCTCTTGAGAAACCTGTATGAAGGTCAGGAAGCAACAGTCAGAACTGGACATGGAACAACTGACTGGTTCCAAATAGGAAAAGGAGTATGTCAAGGTTGTATATTGTCATCCTGCTTGTTTAACTTATATGCAGAGTACATCATGAGGAACGCTGGGCTGGAAGAAGCACAACCTGGAATCAAGATTGCCGGGAGAAATATCAATAACCTCAGATATGCAGATGACACCACCCTTATGGCAGAAAGTGAAGAGGAACTCAAAAGCCTCTTGATGAAAGTGAAAGAGGAGAGTGAAAAGGTTGGCTTGAAGCTCAACATTCAGAAAACAAAGATCATGGCATCTGGTCCCATCACTTCATGGGAAATAGATGGAAAAACAGTGGAAACAGTGTCAGACTTTATTTTTTTGGGCTCCAAAATCACTGCAGATGCTGATTGCAGCCATGAAATTAAAAGATGCTTACTCCTTGGAAGGAAAGTTATGACCAGCCTAGATAGCATATTAAAAAGCAGAGACATTACTTTGCCAACCAAGGTCCGTCTAGTCAAGGCTATGGTTTTTCCAGTGGTCATGTATGGATGTGAGAGTTGGACTGTGAAGAAAGCTGATCGCCAAAGAATTGATGCTTTTGAACTGTGGTGTTGGAGAAGACTCTTGAGAATCCCTTGGACCACAAGGAGATCCAACCAGTCCATTCTAAAGGAGATCAATCCTGGGTATTCATTGGAAGGACTAATGCTAAAGCTGAAACTCCAATACTGTGGCCACCTAATGCAAAGAGTTGACTCACTGGAATAGACCCTGATGCTGGGAGGGATTGAGGGCAGGAGGAGAAGGGGACGACAGAGGATGAGATGGCTGGATGGCATCACTGACTCGATGAACAAGAGTTTGTGTGAACTCCCGGAGTTGGTGGTGGACAGGGAGGCCTGGCGTGCTGTGACTCATGGGGTCTCAAAAAGTCGGACACGACTGAGCGACTGAACTGAACTTAGTATCATTGGTCACATATACAACTGGGAGTTGTTTTTCCTTTGGCTGTTTCTCTTCATTCTTTCTAGAATCATTTCTCCACTGATCTCCAGTTTGTATCCAGTAGCATATTAAAGAATCGAGGTACAGATTTTTTACTGTTGATGAGATTAATTCTGAACTCTTGAGTTATTTGACACCAAAACTTATATACCATACCCTTCTTATATTTGAGAATAGAAAAATCCCTGATAGGTGGGAAGATGGAATTCTGGGGTGGCTCTATGTTAAAGAATACGCTTGCCAATGCAGAAGACCTTGGTTCAGCCCCTGAGTCAGGAAGATCCCCAGGAGAAAGAAATGTTAACCTACTCCTGTATTCTTTCCTGGGAAATCACATGGACAGAGATGCCTGTGGGACTATAGTCCATATGATCACAGAAGAGTCAGACACAACTAAGCCACTAAACAATGTATATATTTAATATCTAAGCAGAGTAATGGTAGTGATATAGTTCTATTTTGTTAATGCTTTTCCATTTATATACTAAAGTGCTTATATTTTAAGAAAACACATGTTTCCCGAGTCAGATATTTACTTACCCAAAGGCAGTACAAATGAGCCTTGTGTGATACACAGGTGTCATATCATTTATCTTTTCATATTGTTCATGTTGTTCTCATGGCAAGGATACTGATGTGGTTTTCCCATACCCTCCTCCAATGGACCACATTTTGTCAGAATTCTCCAGTCTGACTCATCTGTCCCCATGCCCCTGCATGGCATGGCTCATAGCTTCATTGAGTTACACAAGCCCTTTCACTGTGACAAGGCTGTGATCCATGAAGGGATGTGACTGCACTAGGAAAAATAGACAAAAATGAACACATGCATAAACTGTATCTTTATAACTTCATTGACTTTGGTAACTTCTTTAGTGCTAAAGACTCCATTTTTCTCTCTTTTCCTGAAAAACAAGAGGCAAAGAAATGCAAAAGTGATTACTAACAACTGCTCTCAGCCCTTTTGCAGAAACGCTCACTAGTACAACTTTGTGCCCTTTTAAGTATTCCCTTACGTTCAGTTCAGTTCAGTTCATTTGCTCAGTTGTGTCCGACTCTTTGCGACCCCATGAATCACAGCACGCCAGGCCTCCCTGTCCATCACCAACTCCCGGAGTTCCCTCAAACTCATGTCCATCAAGTCGGTGATGCCATCCAGCCATCTCATTCTTTGTCGTCCCCTTCTCCTCCTGCCCCCAATCCCTCCCAGCATCAGAATCTTTTCCAGTGAGTCAACTCGTCGCATGAGGTGGCCAAAGTATTGGAGTTTCAGCTTTAGCATCAGTCCTTCCAATGAACACCCAGGATTGATCTCCTTTAGAATGGACTGGTTGGATTTCCTTGCAGTCCCTTATGTTAGTAATTACCAAATGAGAGAGGACGTAAAGTAATAACTTAAGAGACCAAATTCCAATTTTTATGTAGCTAAAGTTTTTCTCAGGCTAGTTATATACTTTTTGAGAACTGTATCTGAATACAATATATTCTCACTACTAACTTTAGCCCAAGATGCACTCAGTTCTGGCTTGATATGTGCCCCTGGCTAACTGCCTCCTTCTGGCTCTCTGCCATCATTTTCCTACTCAGCAGTAGAAAGAATGATATTTTTAAAATATAAATAGATATGTCATCCTATGCTCAAAAATATAACAACTTTCCAGCTCTCAGAAGAAGAGAATAAACTTTTTTTCCCATGGCCTAAAAGACTCTGACTCATCCGGCCCGGGTCTATCTCTATGTAAATACAAAGAAGAGATGTGCATGACTAGGTGAAAGGCATAGGCCATAAAATTCTCCAAGAAAACTGGCCTATGGAAGAAAGTAGGTATTGTGATTTTGATAGTAAATCTGACATTCTAGAAATAAGGAGGAAAAGAGATGAGTCTATACAGGCTGAGGAGAAAGAAAAGAAAGAAAAATATAAATGTTTTCAGGCAGAAAGAAACATTTTCAAGCAGATATAAGATTAAAAACCTTACTACACACACACACACACACACACACACACAATTCCCTTCATGGAGAAGGGAATGGCAACCCATTCTGATATTCTTGCCTGGAGAATCCCATGGACAGAGAAGAGCCTGGTGGGGTACAATCCGTGGGATCGCAGACTGAATGGCTTTCACTCACTCATACACACACATATATATGTTTCTACATATACAGTTATGTGTATATATGCTTATATATAAGATTTTTATTTCAGTTATGTATAAACGGAGAAGGCAATGGCAAGCCACTCCAGTACTCTTGCCTAGAAAATCCCATGGATGGAGGAGCCTGGCAGGCTGCAGTCCATGGGGTCGCTAAGGGTTGGACACTACTGAGCAACTTCACTTTCACTTTTCACTTTCCTGCATTGGAGAAGGAGATGGCAACCCACTCCAGTGTTCTTGCCTGGAGAATCCCAGGGACGGGGGAGCCTGGTGGGCTTCCGTCTATGGGGTCACACAGAGTCAGATACGACTGAAGTGACTTAGCAGCAGCAGCAGCATACATATAAAACTGAAATAAAGAAATGCTATGTATATTAGTTAAAGGAAAACTAGTTTTATTATTTAGAAATGACTTATTGTGCACAATTTCAATGTAAGCTTACTTGGGCATGTTACACCAAAAAAAAAAAAAATTGTTTTAATTGAAAGAGTTGAAAAGAGTACTAGTATCCTTTTTGCATTTACATTTTCTGTGAGTTTGGCTTTTAATGAAAGTAAAGGAGATATTCCAGAGAATTCTATATCAAAATACAGAAATTAAAACAGTAGTTGAACAATTTTAGAAAATGTAAATATATTTTGAAAGTCCATAAGAGTCTGACTAGTACAAAGCTACCTTCAACACAGCCCAGGAGTACTTTAACAGCTTTGTAAATGTGATTGAATTTAGTTAATTTAATTTCTAGTTAAAAATTTCCAGTGATAAGGAAATTTTACATCTCAGTATTCCTTTCATCATTGTTTCTAGTGAGTGAAAAAATCTTTTTATTGACATATGATTGATTTCCAATGTTATATTAGTTTCATGTGTAAAATATAGAGATTTGATATTATAGATTACATTCCATTTAAAGTTATTATGGGTTTCCCTGGTAGCCCAGCTGGTAAAGAATCCATCTGCAATGCGGGAGACCCCAGTTTGATTCCTGGGTCAGGAAGTTCCCCTGGAGAAAGGGTAGGCTACCCACTCCAGTATTCTTGGGCTTCCCTGGTGGCTCAGATGGTAAAGAATCAGCCTGCAATGCGGGAGACATGGGTTCAGTCCCTGGGTTGGGAATATCCCCTGGAGGAGGTCATGAAGGGCAACCCACTCAGTATTGATTCCTGGAGAATCCCCATGGGCAGAGGAGCCTGGTGGGCTAAAATCCATGAACTTGCAAAGAGTCAGACATGACAAAATGACTAAGCACATAGCAGTCAAAGTTATTATAAAATATTGATTATTTTCTGGGCTGAGTATTGTATCTTTGTATCTTATTTATTTTCCTCTTAGTAGTTTGCACCTTTGCACTTGTTAACCCCCTTCCCCTCTTTTGCCCTTCCCCTCACCTCTTTCCCTATTAGTAGCCACTAGTTTACCCTCTCTATTGTGAGTCCATATCTGTTTATTTTTATATTCATCCATTTGCTTTATTTTTTCACTCTATGATTAACTGAAAATATACCATATTTAGGAGAAGGCAATGGCACCCCACTCCAGTACTCTTGCCTGGAAAATCCCACGGATGGAGGAGCCTGGTGGGCTGCAGTCCATGGGGTTGCTAGGAGTCAGACACGACTGAGCGACTTCACTTTCACTTTTCACTTTCCTGCATTGGAGAAGGAGGTGGCAGCCCACTCCAGTGTTCTTGCCTGGAGAATCCCAGGGACGGGGGTGCCTGGTGGGCTGCTGTCTCTGGGGTCGCACAGAGTCAGACATGACTGAAGTGACTTAGCAGCAGCAGCAGTATACCATATTTATCTGTCTGATTTCACTAAACATAATACCCTCCAAGTCCATCCATATTGTTGCAAATGGTGATATTTCATTCCTTTTTGTGGCTGAGTAATAGTCCATTTTGTCATTGTGTCTTATATACATAATATAATATTATTTTTACATATGTATATTCACAACATCTTAATCTAACCATCTGTTGATGGACACTGGGGTTGCTTTCATATCTTATTATTATAATAGTGGCTATGAACATTGGGGTGCATATATCTTTTCAAATTAGTATTTTCATTTTCCTCAAATGTACACTCAGAGGAGGAATTGAAGAATCATATGGTAATTCTATTCTGAATTTTTTGAGGAAACTCCATACTATTTTCCATATCAACACGACCAGTTTACATTCCCTTCCACAGTGAACTAGAATACCCTTTTCTCCACATCCTCAGCATTTGTCACTTGTGATCTTTTTGATGCTAGTCATTCTAACATGTTTGTGGCAATATCTCATTGTCGTTTTGATTTGTATTTCCCTAATGATTGCAAGGAGATACAACTGGTCCATTCTAAAGGAGATCAGTCCTGGGTGTTCACTGGAAGGAGTGGTGCTAAAGCTGAAACTCCAATACTTTGGCCACCTCATGCGAAGAGTTGACTCATTGGAAAAGACTCTGATCCTCGGGCAGGAGGAGAAGGGGACAACAGAGAATGAGATGTCTGGATGGCATCACCAACTCAATGGACATGAGTTTGAGTGAACTCTGGGAGTTGGTGATAGACAGGGCGGCCTGGCCTGCTGTGATTCATGGGGTCGCAAAGAGTTGGACCCCACTGAGCCACTGAACTGAACTGAACTGAACTGAATGATTGTGATGCTGTGCATCATTTGCAGGTTCTTGTTGACCAAATTTGTCTTCTTTGGGAAAATGGGCTCCCAGTTAAGTTAAACTGGTTGTTTTACTTTTTTGATTTTGAACTGTATGGGCTCTTTGGTATTTTGAATATTAAGCCTTTTTCAGACATTTGCAAATATCTTCTCCTGTTCAGTTAGATAATTTTTTATTTTTGTTCATGGTTTTCTTCACTATACAAAAGGTCTTTTAAATTTAATTAGGTAAAATTTGCTTATTTTTGCTTTCGCTTCCCTTGCTTGACAAGATAGATCCAAAGAAATATGGCTAAAACTTATATTGGGAGTGTAGGTGAAGCAGTGGTAAAAAATTTGCCTTCAATGCACAACACCTGGGTTCAATTCCTGGGTGGGAAATGTACCCTGGAGAAGGAAATGGCAACCCATTCTACTGTTCTTGCCTGGAGAATCACAAAGACACAGGAGCCTGGACTACAGTCCACAGGGTCGTGAAGAGTCAGACACGACTGAGTGACTAACACACACAATGGTCTTTAATCCATTTGAGTTTATTTTTGTATATGGTATTAAAAATGTTCTAATTTCATTCTTTTAGCTCTCTAATTTTCCTGATATTGCTTATTGAAGAGACATTCTTGCATATTTTTACCTTCTTTAAGTAACTGATAATTATTTTACAATATATGCATGATTTGTTTCTGGGTTCTCTATTCTTTTCCATTCATCTATCTGATTTTGTGCCCTCCAGCTCTTTCTCCTTTTCCTCAAGATTGCTTGGCTGTTTGGGGTCTTCTATGCTTCCACTCAAATTTTAGAATTATTTTTCCTAAACATGTGAAAATGTTATGAACATTTTGATAAGGATAGAATTAAATCTGTAGATTGTGTTGGGTAGTAGACATATTTTAGCATATTAATTCTTCCAATCCATGGACATGAGATATCTCCACATTAATTTGAATCATATTTAATTTCCTTCATTAATATCATTTTTTGGAGCATAGGTCTTTTACTTCCTTAACAAGTTTATTTCTAAGTATTTTATTCTTTTTAATGTAATTGTTAATGGGGTTGTTTCCTTGCTTTCTTATTTTGATAATTCACTATTAGTGTATAGAAAAGCAACAGATATTTGTATAATAATCTGGTATTTTGCAGCTTCAGTGAATTTATTATTAGTTTTTTTTAGAGTCGGGGTTTTCTATATATCATATCATTTGTTGTTGTTCACTCAGTCATATTCAACTCCTTGTGACCCCATGAACTGCAGCATGGCAGGCTCCCTGTCCTTTGCCATCTCCCAGACCTTGCTCGAATTCATGTCCATAGAGTTGGTGATGCCATCCAACTACCTCATCCTCTGTTGTGCTCTTCTTCTGCCTTCAATCTTTCCCAGAATAAAGATCTTTTCTAATGAGTTGACTCTTCACATCAGGTGGCCAAAGTCCTAGAGCTTCAATCTCAGCATCAGTCCTTCCCATGAATATTTAAGATTGATCTCCTTTAGGAGTGACTGGTTGGATCTACTTGCAGTCCAAGGGACTCTCAAGAGTCTTTTCCAATACCACAGTTCAAAAGCATCAATTCTTTGGTGCTCAACCTTCTTTATGGTCCAGTTCTCACATCCATACATGACTACTGGAAAATCCATAGCTTTGACTATAGGATCCTTTGTCAGCAAAGTAATGTCTCTGCTTTTTAATACACTGACTAGATTTGTTACAGCTTTTCTTCCAAGGAGCATGTCATCTATCAGTCAGTTCAGTTCAGTTCAGTCGCTCAGTCGTGTCCGACTCTCCGCGACCCCATGAATCACAGCACGCCAGGCCTCCCTGTCCATCACCAACTCCCGGAGGTCACTCAAACTCACGTCCACAGAGTCGGTGATGCCATCCAGCCATCTCATTCTCCGTCGTCCCCTTCTCCTCCCGCCCCCAACCTTGCCCAGCATCAGAGTCTTTTCCAGTGAGTCAACTCGTCGCATGAGGTGGCCAAAGTATTGCAGTTTCAGCTTTAGCATCAGTCCCTCCAATGAACATCCAGGATTGATCTCCTTTAGAATGGACTGGTTGGATCTCCTTGCAGTATAAGGGACTCTCAAGAGTCTTCTATAAAGTGACAATTCTATTTCTTCCTTTTTAATTTGAATGTCATTTATTTCACTTGTGTTATTGCTATGGATGGGACTTCCAAAACTATGTTCAATAGAAACGGTGAATGAAAATTCTTGTCTTCTTCCTAATTTTAGAGGAAAAGTTTTAGCCTTCACCATTGAGTATAAGATTAGCTGTGGATATGTCATGAATGGGCTTTATTATACTGAGGTATGTTTCCTCCATACCAACTTTGTTGAAAGTTTTTAGTCATGAATGCTGCTGAATTTTGTTAAGTGCTTTTTCTGCATCTATTGAGATGATTATGGGATTTTGATCCTTTGTTTTGTTAATGTGGTATATCACATTGATTGATTTGCAGATGCTGAATCATTCTTTCACCCCCGAAATTAACCCCACTTTATCTTGCTATATGATCCTTTCTGTATACTGTTGAATTTAGTGTGCTAATATTTTGTGGAGGACTTTTACATCTATATACTCTAGGAATATTGTGCTGTAATTTTCTTTGTCTGGTTTTCATATAAGACTAATGTTGGCCTCACAGAATGAATTTGGGAGTGCTCTGTCCTTTCCAGTCTTTTAGGATAGTTTGAATGGATAGGGATTAACTCATTTTATGTTTGGTAGGACTCCCCTGTGAAGCAGTCCAGTGCTGGAATTTTGTTTGTTGGAAGCTTTTGATTATTTATTGAATTTCACTAATAAAATCAGTTTGTTCAGATTATCCATTTTTTTCTATTCATCCTTGGAAGATTATCTGTCTCTAGGAATTTATCATTTCTTCTAGATTGTCCAATTTGCTGACACATAACTATTCTCTTATAATTTGTGTTTTTGTGACATTGATTATAATTCTCCATTTTCATTTCTTATGCTGTCTATTTGAGTTCTCTCTCTGTTTTCTTAACGAGTATCAATTTTGCTCATATATATTAAAAAAAAAAGAAAATATAGCTCTTGGGTTTATTCACTTTCTCTCTGTGCTTTATTATTTCCTTCATTCTGTTGACTTTAGGCTTTGTTTATTCTTTTTTTCTAATTCCTTTAGAGGGTAAATTAAGTTGTTTATTAGAGATTTTTCTTTTTCCTTGAGGTAGATTTGTATCACTATAAACTTACTCTTAGAACTGCTTTTGCTGCAGTCCATAGATTTTGGAAAGTTGTGTTTTATTTAAAGATATTTCCTGATTTTGTGTTTGATTTATTCATTAACCCATTGGTCTTTTACTAGCAATTTGTTTAGTCTCCACGTGTATGTGTTTTTCATTTTTTTTCCTAAGATTGATTATTAGTTTCATACCATTATGGTCAAAAAGGATGCTTTATAAAATCTTCTATCCTCTTAAATTTGTTGAGACTTGTTTTGTGCCTAGGATGGGATATATCCTGGAAGATGTTCCATATGGACTTGGAAAGAATGTTTACTCTGCTGTTTTTGGAAGGAATGTCCTATAGACACCTATTCCGTCCAGCTGATCTAATGTATCAATTTAAGCCACTGTTTTCTTATTGATTTTCTATGTGGATGTTCTATCCATTTATGTAAGTGGGTCACTAAAGCTCCCTAATACTATTGTAATATGGTCAATTTCTCTCTTTACATCTGTTAATATTTGCTTTATGTAATACATGCTCCAAGGTACATTTATGTATGCCAACATTATATCCTCTTCTTGTATTGATCCTTTTAAAATTATATAAAGCCTTTCTTGTCTTTCATTATTATCAATGTTTCAAAATATACTTTGTCCAGTATAAGCATTGCTACTGCAAGTTTCTTTTCATTACCATGTTCATGTAATATCTCTTCACTTTCAGTCTCTGTGTATGTCTTTAGCTCTGAAGTAAGTCTTTTGAAGGCATCATATAGATGGACCATATTTTTTTGTTTTTATTCTGTAAGTCATCCTTTGCTTTTGGATGGTGCATCTCATCCATTGATGTTTAATGTGATCATTGACATGTATGTTACATATGTATTTATTTCCATTTTGTTAATTGTTTTCTGATTGTTTTGTAGTTTTTCTATGTTCTTTTCTCTTTCACTTAAAAAGACCCTATAACACTTTCCATAAAAATTCAGTATTGATGAACTCTATTTTTCCTTGAGAAACTCTTTATCTCTCTTTTCATTCTTAGTGGTAACCTTGTTGAGTAGAGTAGACTAGGGAGTAGGTTTTTAACTTTTAGCACTTCTCCCTTTGGTCTGCAAATTTTCTGCTAAAAACTCAGTTGATAGTGTTATAGAAGTTCCCTTGAATGTGACTTTTTGTTTTTCTCTTGGTGCCTTTAGAATTTTTTTTTATCCTGAACTTTTTCAGTTTAATTATATGTTATGGTGTGACTCTCTTTAGGTTCCTGACTCAGATCTGGGTATCTGAGTCTTTCTTCAGGTTCAGGAAGTTTTCAGCCATATAATTTCATTAAATATATTTTCTACCCCTTTTTCTCTTCTCCTTCTGAAGCTCTTATAAAGTGAACATTAATATGCTTGCTGTTGTCTCAGAAGTTCCTTAAACTCTTCTTACATGTGTACTTCTTTTTTCAATTTGTTGTTCTGATTGGGTAATGTCTATTAGTCTATCTTCCAGATTGCTTATGTTTTTCTGTATCTACCAATCTCCTGTTAATTCCCTCTAGTGTATTTTTCACTTCAATTATTGTATTCTTTAACTCTGTTTTCTTTTTTTAAAAAAATTTTTTTTCTCATTCTTTGTTAAAATTCTCACTGCATTAATCTATTCTTTTCCCCAGTTCATTTAGCATTCTTATTATTATTGCTTTGGACTATTTATCAGGTAAATCATTTGTTTATTTACACTTCATTAGAAGTTTTCAGGGATTTTTCCTTATTCTTTCAAATGAAAGATTTTTCTCTGTCTTCTTATTTTAACTTTGTCTCTATGAAATTAAATGAAACAGTTACCTGTCACAGTCTTGAAGGCATTTTCTTAGTGTGGAGCATCCCTGTCAGTCTGCATATGCCCAGTGGCTTTGGTAGGAGAGCTGGATCTGAAGTGAACACAGGCCATGTCTTCCTCTAGGGTATTCTAGCAGCTACTGCCTTGGTGAGAGATAGGGCTGGAGTTGAAAGGGCTAGAGACAAAGCCAGGGCTGTTCTTATGATCAGTGGTCATCATGACCTATAGGGGGCAGAATTAGGGCCCAAAAAGCTAGTGAAAGAGCCCTCAGGGTATTAAGTTTCTCTCAGGCATGATGGAAGTCTCTACCTTCATTTGACATTATCTATTCCCACATATTAGGATATAGTTTATACAAAGAAAAAGGGGGATACTTTTTATTACTTGGAAAGTATCAGTTTTGCACTGATAAATTAGATCAGGGTGCTGAGAAAAACATGTCTCTAAATTATAATTGATCTGATAATTGATTAGCATTCAGTTCAAAACTGAACCGGGCTCTATTGGCACCCATCACAGAGAGGAGAAACAGTCTTACCATAAAAATATCACATACTCTAAAGAGACCATCACTCCACAGACAGAGAAGTTAGCAGGTGAAGTGGGTTGTGCACTAGGCCAGGAGATTCAGAAGCAGCAGCTAGAAGAATAGTGAGTTCTGCACCCAAGCAATAGCCACTGAGTTGGTGCCATCTCTTCTGGCCACTATCTTGCCCCTCACCAGAACCCTCCTAATTAAGCTTTGCAGGAGAGGTGGGAAAGCTATTGTTGGATTTGGAGTCAGTTATATGACCCTGGCTCCAGACTTCAAAGTTTAAACCAGAAACTCCCAGAGTGTAACCTCCCCAAAGAAAGGCTTTTTTTCTCCTTTGATCCTTACTTGTCCCCACAGCCTACATCAAGGCCTGGCACAGAAGATGTACTGATGAGGGTTTGTTGTAGTATTACTTAGGATATCTTCACACTGAATTAACAAGTAAATAATTCTCTTCTATATTTAGAATTTTTCTTATTTCTTCCTATTTCAATCTTCTTTTAAAAATTAAATGACACTGTCATTATTAGTAGCTAAAATTTATTGAATGCTATATGCCAAATACTGGTCTAAGTATTTCACACAAATTAACTCATTTACTTAAGCCAATTTGGTTAAATGTTCATAGCTCTTTTCCTATTCTGTGTTTCACAATCAAAATTTCACTCACAGATGTTATTGCTTTGACAACAAAATATTTTCTCACTGCAAAGTACTTCAATTTGCCCAAATACACATTTAGGGCAAATTCAGTGAGCCCACAATCTGTCAGAGCAGATAGTTCTAGTTCTAACAACTATCTGTCTTTACTGTGTTGATATTGAGTGAGTCATAAAAATTCAAACGATGATCAAAAGAAATCTAATCTGAATAGATTTTGTTTGTAAGTATGTTATTCATACATTTCAGATTTTCAGTATATGAAATGGCTATCCGAAAGAATCATACTTGCTACAGGGTAAATTCCAGATCCTTTAATAATTTATGCAAGGTATATATGATCTGATCTCTGCCTTTTAATCAGCTTCATTCTCTGGCACTTCCTACTCCTGAATGCACCATTCTGCTTCCTGTTCCCATGTTCCTTAGCTATTGTACTGCTCAGGGTGCCTTAAGCTAGAGTCCCTGACATTTCTCCTACACTGTAATGTGTGCTTCATACTCAAACCTTTATCCTTAGTAGGGTAATGTGTGCTTCATACTCCTAAAACTTTATTAGATAAATGAGAGCATGGATAAAGAAGATTAAGTGCCAGAGAATGATGAACTTATTCTACTCTTTTTAGCATGAATGCTACCATCATATTTTAACACATACTATGTAATACATAAAACCTCCTTTACTTCCAACATTGTGGGGTTTTTTTTTTATAAGAATTCTCCAGAGGAAGTTTCAGTTCCATCTTCCAGATATTCTCTCAATTCTCCAAAGACTAAGTCAGTTAAAATGTTCAACATGAAAAACGTTTGAAAAGAAAATGCCCTTGTCTTGAGGCAAATATGTCCTCAAGAACACTTTGTAAATGCCTTCTCCTTTCTCTGCCACCACCCAGCGGAGTCAGCTCTGTGCTTTTAGACTAACTAATCCTGTAGACACTCTGTTTCACACACTCCCTAAACATGGCCAGAGGGACAAAGGGCACCTTTCTTTTTTTCTGCTTCTGTTCATTTTTCATTTGGCTGCTATGTATTTGCAAATATCAGAAATTCCAGGAATAAATTTTATAAACATTTTAAAACATCTGGAGTAGTTTCAGATTAATAACTTATATAAACTAGATAAGCATGAAATGTGGACCCTTAAAGGTCAAACTATTTTTTCTCGCTTGAAATGCATTAATGATTTCTGTATGTCAAATTTCAAGAACAAAGCCCTTGGTATGTCAAATATTTTCCAGACTTTTTATTTTCTTTCTCTATCCTAAAATTACCTTCTCCATACCATGAAAGAGATTGACTTCAGAAGAACAGCCCTGAATATGCCCCTCCTTAGCTAAAAGCTTTTACTAGAACCTTATTATTATGAAATAATGTAGAAGCATTTTGTGTGATCCTCAAAGGCCTCCAAGGTCAGTTCAACTTGTCTTCCTGTCTCATATTCCAAATTCAATTTACATGTACTCGTTTTTCCATATAAATTATTCTTCACGCTGTTCCTAATTCTTCCTTCTTATGCCTGGAATGGCTTTCCTCTGAACTGTCTAATTATTTTCTATCTTTCCTTATTGTGTGTATTACATGTCTGCTTATTTAATAGTCTTTTGTTCATGCATGAGTTGTTGTTATTCAGTTGCTAAGTCATGTCTGACTCTGCGATCTTATGAACTGCAGCATCCCAGGCTTCCCTGTCCGTCACTATCTCCCAGAGTTTGCTCAAACTCATGTCCATTAAGTGAGTGATGCTATTCAACCATCTCATCCTCTGTCGGCTTCTTCTCCTGCCCTCAGTCTTTCCAAGCATCAGGGTCTTTTCCAAGACCCTGCCTGAGGGTGGACAGGTATCAGTTCAGTTCAGTTCACTTCACTTCAGTCGCTAAGTAGTGTCCAAATATTTGCGACCCCATGAATCACAGTACCCCAGGCCTCCCCGTCCATTACCAACTCCTGGAGTTCACTCAAATTCATGTCCATCGAGTCAGTGATGCTATCCAACCATCTCATCCTCTGCCATCCCCTTCTCCTCCTGCCCCCAATCCCTCCCAGCAACAGGGTCTTTTCCAGTGAGTCAACTCGTCGCATGAGGTGGCCAAAGTATTGGAGTTTCAGCTTTAGCATCAGTCCTTCCAACGAACACCCAGGACTGATCTCCTTTAGAATGGACTGGTTGGATCTCCTTGCAGTCCAAGGGACTCTCAAGAGTCTTCTCCAACACCACAATTCAAAAGCATCAATTCTTCTGCGATCAGCTTTCTTCAGAGTCCAATTCTCACATCCATACATGACCACGGGAAAAACCATAGCCTTGACTAGACGGACCTTGGTTGGCAAAGTAATGTCTCTGCTTTTTAATATGCTATATAGGTTGGAGAAGGCAATGGGAAGCCACTCCAGTACTCTTGCCTAGAAAATCCCATGGATGGAGGAGCCGGGTAGGCTGCAGTCCGTGGGGTTGCTAAGGGTCGGACACGACTGAGCAACTTCACTTTCACTTTTCACTTTCACACATTGGAGGAGGAAGTGGCAACCCCTCCATTGTTCTTGCCTGGAGAATCCCAGGGACGGGGGAGCCTGGTGGGCTGCCGTCTATGGGGTCACACAGAGTTGGACATGACTGAAGTGACAGCAGTAGCAGCAGCAGCAGGTTGGTCATAACTTTACTTCCAAGGAGTAAGCGTCTTTCAATTTCCTGGCTGAAATCACCATCTGCAGTGATTTTGGAGCCCCCCCAAAAATAAAGTCTGACACTGTTTCCACATCTATTTCCCATGAAGTGATGGGACCAGATGCCATGATCTTAGTTTTATGGATGTTGAGCTTCAAGCCAACTTTTTCACTCTCCTCTTTCACTTTCATCAAGAGGCTTTTTAGTTCCTCTTCACTTTCTGCCAAAAGGGTGGTGTCATCTGCATATCTGAGGTGATTAATATTTCTCCCAACAATCTTGATTCCAGCTTGTGCTTCTTCCCGCCCAGCGTTCCTCATGATGTACTCTGCATATCAGTTAAATAAGCAGGGTGACAATATACAGCCTTGACGTACTCCTTTTCCTATCTGGAACCAGTCTGTTGTTTCATGTCCAGTTCTAACTGTTGCTTCCTGACCTGCATACAGGTTTCTCAAGTGGCAGGTCAGGTGGTCTGCTATTCCCATCTCTTTCAGAATGTTCTACAGTTTATTGTGATCCACACAGTCAAAGGCTTTGGCATTGTCAATAAAGCAGAAATAGATGTTTTTCTGGAACTCTCTTACTTTTTCCATGATCCAGCAGATGTTGGCAATTTGATCTCTAGTTCCTCTGCCTTTTCTAAAACCAGCTTGAACATCTGGAATTTCATGGTTCACGTATTGTTGAAGCCTGGCTTGGAGAATTTTGAGCATGACTTTACTAGCACATGAGATGAGTACAATTGTGCAGTAGTTTGAGCATTTTTTGGCATTGCCTTTCTTTGGGATTATACACTGTCAATTAAATGTTAGCTTTTTGATGTTTCTTGTTTACAGTCAAAACAATTCAAAACATTGTATATAGTGACTACTCAATAAATGCATTGAATAAATGAGAAGATTATTATTATGTTTTCTAATAAAACCACCATTCAAATTAATTGCAAAGGTTTTTCAGTTCACACTTATGACCAAAACCTCAGTCATATCTGCCTGTTATCCACCAGTTAAAAATTGCAGAAATCTTGCGGGACAAAAGAATCCCCTCTCTTCTGGAAAGTAGCACCATTTTCTGACATGGAATCTTGTCACTGCTGTTCTTTCACATTAACATGGATATCCAAACCCTTAGAAAGGGAAGCATTATTTCCACATATTTTCAAAATTATGTCAATGTAGCAACTAAACAACAGCAGCAAGGACTGTTACAAACTGTACAGCTTGCAAACATGAATGTGAAAGTGCTAGTCACTCAGTGAAATCCGACTGTGACCACATGGACTATAGCCCACCAGGCTCTTCTGTCCATGGAATTCTCAGGCAAGAATATTGGAGTGGGTAGCCATTCCCTTCTCAAGGGTATCTTCTGTACCCAGGGATTGAATCCAGGTCTCCCACACTGTAGGCAGATTCTTTACTGTGTGAGTTACCAGGGAAGCTAAGTGTAAACATAGACTTTGGCGATCTGCTTTCTGCTCCAGAAATTTCCAAATCAAGGCAATTTTAGAAATGTCCAATAGAAAGAATTGGAGATTCAATTCGTGGTAGTCATTTACTCCCTACATTCACACTGATACATCATTTGCATATTTGAAAGTCAGGATCATTCTTAGAGACTTACAAAGTTGTATTCATAAAAATGAGAGAGTGTTAGTCTTATATTTCATACTTTCATTTCTAAAATGTAATTAATTTACTAACTTCTTTTAAATAGTGTTGTCAGGACAAATTGCAACTTTGCCTGTTGTTCTGTGCTGGAAATAGAAGTGATCTTTCATGAAGATTGTTGTGTGTGTATGTGTGTGTGATATGTATTATGATTGGATTTGGATTGGGAAACTCTTTAAGGGGGCCTTTTAGATATACAAGTGTAAATCCAGTTCTATTCCAGAAAGGAATATTTCCATATACTGAAGTACTAAATGTTCTGCCCAGTATCTTTTGAGTTTATATGTCTGGACTCTGGGTGGGAAAGCCCTAATGGAAAGATACATAGTCATGAGTGGTAAGTCTGGGGGTTAGGAGGGTAATGGCAGATCCCTGGTAGAGAGATATGGAACTAGAAACTTCTGTTTACTATCTGATAAAAGAGAACATATGATGAGATTTCTATGATTCCCTTCCCCAAGCTACATTATATTTTTTTCTGATCTCAGTAAAAGTTCTCTGTCCTTTGAGTAAAACTTTCTTAAATAATAAACTTTAAGGATGGATGTGTTCTCAAACTTAGGAGAGCTCCAATCTCCTGGAGGAGTAATATTGACCTAGCAATCTGTGATCTACATAGATGTCCAGACAAGCAGCTGAAATTCAAGACGCCAAGTGACATATCAGAAGCATTAGTGAAACAATAAAATGTTCCTAATTAAAAAGCAGAGACATTACTTTGCCAACAAAGGTCTGTCTAGTCAAGGCTATGGTTTTTCCAGTGGTCATGTATGGATGTGAGAGTTGGACTGTGAAGAAAGCTGATCACTGAAGAATTGATGCTTTTGAACTGTGGTGCTGGAGAAGACTCTTGAGAGTCCCTTGGACTGCAAGGAGATCCAACCAGTCCATTCTAAAGGAGATCAATCCTGGGTGTTCATTGGAAGGACTGATGCTAAAGCTGAAACTCCAATACTTTGGCCACCTCATGCGATGAGTTGACTCACTGGAAAAGACTCTGATGCTGGGAAGGATTGGGGGTGGGAGGAGAAGGGGATGACAGAGAATGAGATGGTTGGATGGCATCACCGATTCGATGGACATGAGTTTGAGTGAACTCTGGGAGTTGGTGATGGACAGGGAGGCCTGGTGTGCTATGATTCATGGGGTCGCAAAGAGTGAGACACAACTGAGCGACTGAACTGAACTGAATTGAAAAGTTACCAAGAAATTTTTAGGGAGGGAATTTGATAAACAACATTATTTTCTGTAAATCAGGCAAGATAGGGGAATGCAAGCTATTGTTATTTGGTTTTTAAAGAGGAGGAGTCACATAGAAGGGTGAAAAATTTAGGGACATCAAGTTCCTATAAAAAAGTCAGATGTAATCGAAATGATTCACAAAGTGTAAGAATTTATGACAAGTAATAATTAATATAATCATTAATGTTTACTGATTTGTTGCTGTTGTTCAGTCACTAAGTCATGTCCAACTCTTTGCAACCGCAAAGACTGCAAGCTCCCTTATCCTTCTCTGTCTCCCAGAGTTTGGGTAAATTCATGTCCATTGAGTCAGTGCTGCCCCTTTCTTTTGCCTTTGATCTTTACCAGCATTAGGGTCTTTTCCAGTGAGTAAGCTCTTCATATAAGGTAGCCAAAATATTGAAGCTTCAGCTTCAACATCAGTCCTTTCAATGAATATTCAGGGTTAATTTCCTTTAGTATCGACTGGTTTGATCTGCTTTCAGTCCAAGGAACTCTCAAGAGTCTTTTCCAACACCACAGTTCAAAAGCATCAATTCTTCAGTGCTCAACCTTCTTTATGGTCCAACTCTCACATCCATACATGACTACTGGAAAAACCATAGCTTTGACTATACAGACCTTTGTCAGCAAAGTGTTGTCTTTGCTTTTTAATATGCTGTTAGGTTTGTCATAGCTTTCCTTCCAAGTAGCAAATATCTTTTAATTTCATGGCTGCAGTCACCGTTTACAGTGATTTTGGAGCCCAAGAAAAGAAAATCTGCCTCAGCTTCCACATTTTCCCTTTCTATTTGCCATGATGGCACTGGATGCCATGATCTTAGTTTTTATTAATGTTGAATTTATTGATTACGTGATATTAATTATATAATTATGTAGTTATTTGAAAGTAATCATTAATGTTTATTTCCAACAGTTCCTTATTATTCAGAGAAATTCATTTTGGCTTTCAGGACTGAACCAAGGTAATTAATGCTTTATCCAGTACATTCTTTGACTCCTGATAGATAGAGGCAGTAGTCCAGGGAAGAATACTTGCTCAGCCAATAACACCCAAACCTGATCATTTTCTTCTCTACTAAACATGTTTTTGTCTCCTACACTGGAAGAGAAACACCTCTTAATTAGCTGTCAAAAAACCAGAAATAGTCAAATAGAAAAAATGAAAAATAGAAATAGTAAAAGATAATTTAGACAACAATGGATTCTATAGAAAACCCATACAGATAATTTTATAATTATAACAAAAATTGGAACACAGGTAAATGGTAAATAATTTTATTATATGTTATAGAAACTATTTGTATTTTATATTCATTTTTCAGTAATGAAATGCTTTATATTTTCACTAACTTAACTGAGGATTCATAACTGATATTTCTTTGACATCTTGAGTTTAGCTCATTTTAAATTAATATTCTATTTGGAGGGAGTACATTTTTACCTGCTACTGACGTGGAAGACAAAAGATAAAGATGGTAAAGAATTTGTTTTTTATCTTTTAATTTTATGTTTTTCAATTGTTGTTTTTTACTGTTATTCTAGGTAGAAATGAATATTGCAATAGCCTCCTGTTCACTCTCCACTGGTATCTTTACCATCTCTAAGCATTCCTGACACACATAAAGAATTCTCCTTTATTCACACATTGAAAAGCTTCCTTCATATCAAACACCTATCTTTCTGAATTTGTATTGACTACTTAATAGACGTGAATTGTTTTTGTCTGTGCAGTTTTCATTCCTTATTCCATAACAGAATTCTTCTTTCCTTTGGGGAACCTATTCTATGGGATTATATGAGTCTGGTCACTCCCCATGAAACACGGACAATGGAATATGATCCAGGACTAGCCAAAGTTCTCCCATCTTCCTGGACCTTGTGATTTGTTCAGGAATACATGTGAAAGACTCAAACCAGACTAAACAGAATCTCATCTGAAGCTTTTCTTCTGGGGCTATCAGAAAAGACTACCTTATTGGAGTTAATAGGTTGATGGGCTATCAGGTGGGGCTGTAGTAAGCCATCTGTCCTTCCATGTGCTGCTGCTGCTGCTAAGTCACTTCAGTTGTGTCCGACTCTGTACGACGCCATAGACGGCAGCCCACCAGGCTCCGCCGTCCCTGGGATTCTCCAGGCAAGAACACTGGAGTGGGTTGCCATTTCCTTCCCCGATGCATGAAAGTGAAAAGTGAAAGTGAAGTCTCTCAGTCGTGTCTGACTCTTAGTGATCCCATGGACTGTAGCCTACCAGGCTCCTCCGTCCATGGGATTTCCCAGGCAAGAGTACTGGAGTGGGGTGCCATTGCCTTCTCCGTCCTACCATGTAGCCTGAGCCTATTCAAGAAGTGAAGAAGAAGACAGAGTACTCACACTCTCATTTAAGTCCTGAATCTGACTGGGACTGAAACTTTAGTGCTCTTAGACTTCTTGGTACATGAACCAGTGTATTGTCTTTTGATAAAGCTTCTTTGAGTTGTGTTTCTGTCATTTACTAGAAGGATTCCTGACTCATAAACTGATTCTTGAATTGCATGGTCTATGCCCCATCCATGTGACAGGATATCCTGTTACTTTATTCCTATACTCCCTTCCCTATGAGACTTGCTTACCTAAACTATGTATCTATTGACTTTTGTCCCATGATATTTCCTTCTTGTTGGACATGATAGCTACTCAGTTTAATAAGCAAGTCGGTCTCCAGAGCCTAGCTCTGGCCCACAGTAAATAATGGTAGGCCATGAACAATGCCAGCTATGTTTGAAAACAGTATTCTTCATAGAACAGAATTAGCAATGGCAAGACTCATTGAATTTCTGTGAACTCCTAGATAGATTAACAAGGTTTTATTTTGTCACTATCAAAGTAAATTACCAGGACATGGTGGATGTTACCATCTCTTTTTTTGCCTAAAATCTTTGATATTTAAAACCTAACTTTGTTTATTCTAAGAAAATGTCTCTTATTTAAACATGTCAGATTAGTATCTTATATGATGCTCATGTAGTTATTCAACAATATTAATTGACATTTACTGTAAGACAGATATTATTCTAGGCATAAGGGACATGTCAAAGAAATGGGCAAGGAATTTAGAATTTATAGTCTAGGAAGATGAGACAGCTAAGAAAAAACTCAACAAAGCAAATGAAGGTGAGATGTGATGCTTCTTAACCCTGAATCAGGGAGGTTTTCTGATGGTTGCAACATAAGTGTAGTGACCTGGACAAAGTGAAGAAGGGAGCCATGAGAAAGTCAGGATAAAAACATTCCAGGTAGAAGAAACTCTGTGTGCAAAACTCCTGAAGTTGCTTCTCAGAACAACAGCAAAACTTGTGCAGCTGAAGTAGAATAAACAGGGAGGGGGAAGTGATAGAAGTCAAGGCTGGAAAGTCAAGAAGAGGAAGGTTGACTTTATAGCCACTACAAAGACTCTGGCTGCTACTCTCAGTGAGTTGGAAAGTCAACAAAGTAATAAGACCTGACCTTACATTTGTGAAAAGGTCTTTCTAGCGGCTTTCTAATAAATAAACCAAATAATGAAATAACTGTAGAAGTAGAAAGACTAGTTAATAGCTTATTGGTATAATGGAAACAATATTACAGTGGCTTGGGCCGTGGTAATAATGGTAGAACTGATGGTAAGTTGTGAGATTCTAGATGCATTTTAAACGAAGATCAAGTTGTTTTAGTTAGTAGGATGAATATGGTGACAGATTGGTATTTAGTTTGGACATGTTAAGTCTAAGATGCCTATTAGACCTTCAAGTAGACATGCTAAATAGACAGTTGATTATATGAGTCTGGAGTTGAGCAGAAACAGCTAGTTTAGATGTATAAACTTGAAAGTTATTAATTTGGCTGAAATCATATAGGGAGTGATGTAAGACATCTGAGAGCTAACTCATGGACCCTCCAATTTAGAGTGAGAGATTGGTGAAGTCACTCCGTCGTGTCCAACTCTTTGCGACCCCATGGACTGTAGCCTACCAGGCTCCTCTGTCCATGGGATTTTCCAGGCAATAGTACTGGAGTGGATTGCCATTTCCAGCAAATGATATTGTGAAGGAGTAGCTAGTAAGGAAAAAGGGTACTGAGAGGGGAGGTAGGAGAGAGACAGAGAGACAAAGAATGAGAAGGACAGAGATATTCCAGAAGGCGAGTGAAGAAAGTCAGAATTCAGAAATGCTCAATATTATTAAATATTCCATGAGAACAGAGAATTGACCATTGTATTTGGCAATGAACAGGTCATTGGAGACCTTGACAAGAGCTGATTCAGTGAATTAAAAGCCCGATTGGCCTGGATTCAGAAAAAGATTAGAAGAGAACAATAGAGGCAGCAAACATTGACAACATTTTTTTAAAGTTTTACTGGAAAGGAGATTGAGAAAGGACAGTTGCAAGAGAGATATAGATTAGAGATATTGCTTATTGGCATGATGTTGGGAAAGATTTGTTAAAAGGGGGAAACTGATGATGCCATAGAGTGTTTTATGGGGGCAAGGTGGCCCAAACCAGAAAACACATCAGAGCTTAAAATAAAAATGAGGAAAGAGGCAAATCCAAAAAAGCAACCAAGATGGAATCGATGATGGGAGGATGCAAAAGATAGAGCAAGGATTCAAAAGATCAGATAAGAGAATGTGGAATGGGGAGAAAGTCAGGTTAGTAATTAAGAGTAGAGCTTGTAAGGGAGAACAACTTGGCATAGGGAACAACATCAGAGACACAGTAGTATAGAAAATTATTGAAATACTGGGATGAAAAACCAGTTACATCTTGTCCAGGAATCCAGAAGTTAATTATAAAGGAGACTGTTTTTCCACAATGGTATTCTTACTTCTCAGAAGATACACTACCCTAATATGTTAAAGGGAAATGACTGTTTCTAATCCAGAACATGGCGGTCATCACAGAGGGATTTCTTCGTCAGCACATTCTAACAATTTGACAGATAGTGAAGTCTCCTTGGATTGCCTTCCGTGGTTTCCCCATGTGGATTCCACTGTTAAAACCCCCTGTACATGATCTGGAGCCAAAAACACAGAGGTCCCTTTGGAGATTCAAGCTCTGAATGGACAATGAGCAGTTCTAGGACTTAAATGCTCTTCACTGAGCAATGATTAGTCATTTAAATGCATGAAGATTAATCTTTATGATTCCAAAGGATGAATTATGAGAGCACAAAAATTGAATGAATTTAACAGTCAAAATGAATTTGAATTCTGGCTTCAGTTTACTTTAGAAATATTTCATGGATCTCAGTTTATCCATACAAATGGGGTAATAATATTTATCTTGAAAGTTATTTTAAGAATTAGATCATGTGGCATATGTGAAATCACCTATCACAGTTTGTAAAGTCCTCAGGAAATGGTTTATTTTCTTTGTTATCCTCTTTCCTTTACTTTTCTTTTTGCTCACTCCATCCTTCCTTCATTCTCAAACAGTCCCTGCCCTTTTCTCCTTTTCATCGTTTCCGTTTTAGGCACTGAATAGCACTTAGATGTTTACTGGGAATATTCTATTTAAATACATTATTTTTTTAATCCCCATCTGTCATTAGAAAGTGTGATAAAGGTCTAAATTCTGTATTTACAAGAAACATAAGTCCACTACTTGTCACAGAATCTTATTGCTTTAATTCTAACTTGCATCTTAAATTACTTAATTATATATATTTCAGAAAATCTCTGCCCCTGAAATTTAGCATGACCTCTCAGAAGGTTTCCCACTGACCCACTTTTGTGAATTTTATTTTGGGTTAGATAGAATAATAATGCATTCCTTACAATTTCCTATGTAGGTAACAGAAGTTTTTTTTTTGTTGTTGTTAAGTAGGTATGGCTATTACATTTTTTGTATATTGCTTTATAAATGTTAAGATCTTAGATATATAAAAATATCTCAAGTCTGGAAAAAATAGCTGTCTTTAAACAATTCCCCTAAAAGCAAATTCAGTCTCCTCTTCCTATCTACATAATACATGTTACTTTTGCTTGGAAAAAAAATTCCTGGACACTTAACAGCCACAGCAGCTTTCCTGTTTGCCTAGCCTTCCATCATCTCAGAAGTGTGATATTTGCTCTAGCAGCCAGATGATTAATGGCCTTTCTTGTTGATTCCTATCTAAATCATCAAATTCTCTCCATTGATAGTTTCTCAATTGTTTCTAATTGGCTTGATTCAAATAATTTTTTATAAGATTGCAGGCCATTTCAGACCTAATTAAGGATTTTGTGTGTGTGTGTGTGTGAAGCAAAGTATTCTAAGTGGTTCTTGTCTTCTTCAGGATGTGAGTGAAGTACAGCTTTGTACTTTCACAAGTATTCTTTAAAAATGAGGTATTGATATTTTACTGCTGCTGCTGCTGCTGCTAAGTCACTTAAGTCGTGTCCGACTCTGTGTGACCCCACAGACGGAAGCCCACCAGGCTCCCCCGTCCCTGGGATTCTCCAGGCAAGAACACTGGAGTGGGTTGCCATTTCCTTCTCCAATGTGTGAAAGTGAAAAAGTGAAGTCGCTCAGTCGTGTCCGACCCTTAGCGACCCCATGGACTGCAGCCTACCAGGCGCCTCCATCCATGGGATTTTCTAGGCAAGAGTACTGGAGTGGCTTGCCATTGCCTTCTCCGTGATATTTTACAGAAGAATATAAAAAATAAATTGTATATAAAACATAGTATTCAGTTCAGTTCAGTTCAGTCGCTCAGTCATGTCTGACTCTCCGGGACCCCATGAATCACAGCACGCCAGGCCTCCCTGTCCATCACCAACTCCCGGAGTTCACTCAAACTCATGTCCAGAGAGTCGGTGATGCCATCCAGCCATCTCATTCTTGGTCATGCCCTTCTCCTCCCGCCCCCAACCGTTCCCAGCATCAGAGACTTTTCCGGTGAGTCAACTAGTTGCATGAGGTGGCCAAAGTATTGGAGTTTCAGCTTTAGCATCAGTCCTTCCAATGAACATCCAGGATTGATCTCCTTTAAAATTGACTGGTTGGATCTCCTTGCAGTACAAGGGACTCTCAAGAGTCTTCTCCAACACCACAGTTCAAAAGCATCAATTTCTTCACAGTCCAACTCTCACATCCATACATGACCACTGGAAAAACCATAGCCTTGACTAGACGGACCTTGGTTGGCAAAGTAATGTCTCTGCTTTTTAATATACTATCAAGGTTGGTCATAACTTTCCTTCCGAGGAGTAAGCGTCTTTTAATTTCATGGCTGCAATCAGCATCTGCAGTGATTTTGGAGCCCAAAAAAATAAAGTCTGACACTGTTTCCACTGTTTTTCCATCTATTTGCCATGAAGTGATGGGACCAGATGCCATGATCTTTGTTTTCTGAATGTTGAGCTTCAAGCCAACCTTTTCACTCTCCTCTTTCACTTTCATCAAGAGGCTTTTGAGTTCCTCTTCACTTTCTGCCATAAGGGTAGTGTCACCTGCATATCTGAGGTTATTGATATTTGTCCCAGCAATCTTGATTCCAGCTTGTGCTTCTTCCAGCCCAGGGTTCCTCATGATGTACTCTGCATATAAGTTAAATAAGCAAGGTGACAATATACAGCCTTGACGTACTCCTTTTCCTATTTGGAACCAGTCTGTTGTTCCATGTCCAGTTCTGACTGTTGCTTCCTGACCTGCATACAGGTTTCTCAAGAGGCAGGTCAGGTGGTCTGGTATTCCCATCTCTTGAAGAATTTTCCACAGTTTATTGTGATCCACATAGTCAAAGGCTTTGGCATAGTCAATGGAGCAGAAATAGATGTTTTTCTGGAACTCTCTTGCTTTCTCCATGATCCAGCGGATGTTGGCAATTTGATCTCTGGTGCCTCTGCCTTTTCTAAAACCTGCTTGAACATCTGGGAGTTCACGGTTCACATATTGCTGAAGTCTGGCTTGGAGAATTTTGAGCATAACTTTACTAGCATGTGAGATGAGTGCAATTGTGCGTAGTTGGAGCGTTCTTTGGCATTGCCTTTCTTTGGGATTGGAATGAAGACTGACCTCTTCCAGTCCTGTGGCCACTGCTGAGTTTTCCAAATTTGCTGGCATATTGAGTGTAGCACTTTCACAGCATCATCTTTCAGGATTTGAAATAGCTCAACTGGAATTCCATCACCTCCACTAGCTTTGTTCATAGTGATGCTTTCTAAGGCCCATTTGACTTCACATTCCAAGATGTCTGGCTCTAGGTCAGTGATCACGTTATCGTGACTATCTTGGTCATGAAGATCTTTTTTGTACAGTTCTTCTGTGTATTCTTTCCACCTCTTCTTAATATCTTCTGCTTCTGTTAGGTCCATACCATTTCTGTCCTTTATCGAGCCCATCTTTGCATGAAATGTTCCCTTGGAATCTCTAATTTTCTTGAAGAGACCTCTTGTTTTTCCTCTTCTGTTTTTTTCCTCTATTTCTTTGCATTGATCACTGAGGAAGTCTTTCTTATCTCTCCTTGCTATTCTTTGGAACTCTGCATTCAGATGCTTATATCTTTCCTTTTCTCCTTTGCTTTTGCTTCTCTTCTTTTCACAGCTATTTGTAAGGCCTCCTCAGACAGCCATCTTGCTCTGTTACATTTCTTTTCCATGGGGATGGTCTTGGTCCCTGTCTCCTGTACAATGTCACGAACCTCCGTCCAGAGTTCATCAGGCACTCTATCTATCAGATCTAGTCCCTTAAATCTATTTCTCACTTCGACTGTATAATCATAAGGGATTTGATTTAGGTCATATCTGAATGGTCTAGTGGTTTTCCCTACTTTCTTCAATTTCAGTCTGAATTTGGCAATAAAGAATTCATGATCTGAGCCACAGTCAACTCCTGGTCTTTTTTTAGCTAACTGTATAGAGCTTCTCCATCTTTGGCTGCATAGAATATAGTCAATCTTATTTCGGTGTTGACCATCTGCTGATGTCCATTTGTAGAGTCTTCTCTTGTGTTGTTGGAAGAGGGTGTTCGCTATGACCAGTGCGTTCTCTTGACAAAACTCTATTGGCCTTTGCCCTGCTTCATTCCGTGTTCCAAGGCCAAATTTACCTGTTACTCCAGGTGTTTCTTGACTTCCTACTGGTTTAGGGAACATCAATTTAATATCAATTTTATTAGAATTGACACTAGAAAATATGAGATCTGTATGTACAAAATTACAGGACAAAGGTCTTGAGTGGGCAGAAACAACTGCAATCTTCTTAAAGGTCCTCATTCAGAGGGCTCTGCTGTTGAAGGCAAGAGAAGGGTGACAAGGAAAATAAAGGAATAAAATGCCAGAAGAAAACTTCTCCCAGTTTCTTTTATGAAAAGGAGGTAAAGATAGGAATGGCCTTTAATCAAGTGATAGAGTTTCATTCTCAGAGTACAGATATGCTCAATCAGGCAAACTGCCCTTTTTTAGAAACCATATGTCTGATTTTAGATTTTAACCATGTACTATACACATTAGCACTGTCTAAGAGTAATCTTTGATGCCAATCTTTTTTAGAACTTCATCATTAGCTCGCCTCTGAAGTTTAAATTGATCATTATTAGAATGATAAAAATATGTTTAAATATGTTAAAATGTGTTTTTTACAAAAATAATATTCCTTTAGGAAGAGAGCAAATTTTTAAAATTCCTGCCATAAGTCCTAAGACTCTCACCTACTAAGAAACATCACCATTATCACAGAAACACAGAAAAATTGTGTATGCCATGTTCCTTCTAGTTTAAACCAGCAACGTTAAACACCGTGTATATGTGCCAATTATCTTGTCTTCAAGCATTCTGTCTAAAATAACTTTGAAAAAGTAACAGTAACTTTAGGGTTTTACAGAAGGTTTTGACATTCTTTTCCCTGAGAGGGCAAACCTTGTCCAAAAACTAGTTATTGAATCTGTTGAAGGAACAGAAAGCATTAGTTTTTGATGTCAACTTACTGTGGATTTGCTTATCCAGTCAATTCATCTGGGAGTTAAAATGGCTAAGAAGCCTGGTGGGGGAGATGAGCTGACATCAGGAAACCTGTCAGTGTTAATTCCCTGGAAGTCATTGGAGGGAGCTTGGCAACAGGATTTGTTTCATCCATGTGTTCTTCTGTGCACAAGAGTCTCTTGGCTCTGCGGTAGTTCTCTCAGATATTGAAGAGAGAGTGGGCCATTGCATTCAGCAGTCCATTTATTTTGGAGAAATAAGTGATTTACTCTAGTATGGGTATATAGCTTAAAATATTTTTGTAGCATGATGATATTTGGCCTGTTTAGCATATTCTCTGAAACCCACAATTTAAAGCCTAATTCTTCTTGAAAACTTTTTTCAACATAAACTCATTAAAACTTCTATGATTGCTTAGAATCCCAGAGATTGCTTAGAGTCCCAAAGATAAAAGCTTATCTTATCTTATCTCTGGGATAAGCTTTAATTTTTGACAAAATATTGACAAGATAAAAAAATGCATGGTCAGTAAGTGTCAGAAAGTCTGGAGTTATTTAGGCAATCAGCCCATTTTTTGGTACTATTTTTTGCTTTTAAATTTATTCTAATTAAACTGTGACTTCAGTCGCTGAGTTCAGTCGCTCAGTCATGTCTGACTCTTTGCGACACCATGAATCACAGTACGCCAGGCCTCCCTGTCCATCACCAACTCCCAGAGTTCACTCAAACTCATGTCCATCGAGTCGGTGATGCCATCCAGCCATCTCATTCTCTGTCATCCCCTTCTCCTCCTGCCCCCAATCCCTCCCAGCATCAGACTCTTTTCCAGTGAGTCAACTCGCATGAGGTGGCCAAAGTATTGGAGTTTCAGTTTCAGCATCAGTCCTTCCAATGAACACCCAGGACTGATCTCCTTTAGAATGGACTGGTTGGATCTCCTTGCAGTCCAAGGGACTCTCAAGAGTCCTCTCCAACACCACAGTTCAAAATCATCAGTTCTTCGGTGATCAGCTTTCTTCACAGTCCAACTCTCACATCCATACATGACCACGGGAAAAACCATAGCCTTGACTAGATGGACCTTGGTTGGTAAAGTAAATCTCTGCTTTTTAATATGCTGTCTAGGTTGGTTATAACTTCCCTTCCAAGGAGCAAGTGTCTTTTAATTTCATGGCTAAAATCAGCACCCACAGTGATTTTGGAGCCCAAAATATAAAGTCTGACACTGTTTCCACTGTTTCTTCATCTATTCCCCATGAAGTGATGGGACCAGATGCCATGATCTTACTAGTCCTGCATTAATTTGGATTCCTAGAGATTTTAAAGTTCTTCATTGATTGAAAATTGGTTTTTTTTAATATATTTTATGATAACTCAGTTGCCAGGTTTATCAGTGTTTGGGCTAGACACCATTATAAAATTTATCCCTGTGTTTAGGTACTAAAATTTCTGCCTCTCACAATCTTCAGTTCAGTTCAGTTCAGTCACTCACTCGTGTTCGACTCTTTGCGACCCCATGAATCACAGTACGCCAGGCCTCCCTGTCCATCACCAACTCCCAGAGTTCACTCAAACTCATGTCCATCGAGTTGGTGATGCCATACAGCCATCTCATTCTCTCTCGTCCCCTTCTCCTCCTGTCCCCAATCCCTCCCAGCATCAGAGTCTTTTCTAGTGAGTCAACTCTTCTCATGAGGTGGCCAAAGTATTGAAGTTTCAGCTTTAGCATCAACCTTCCAATGAACACCCAGGACTGATCTCCCCCAGAATGGACTGGGTGGATCTCCTTGCAGTCCAAGGGACTCTCAAGAGTCTTCTCCAGCACCACAAAAAAAAGCATCCATTCTTCGGCGCTCAGCTTTCTTCACAGTCCAACTCTCACATCCATACATGACCACGGGAAAAACCATAGCCTTGACTAGACGGACATTTGTTGGCAAAGTAATATCTCTGCTTTCTAATATGCTATCTAGGTTGGTCATAACTTTCCTTCCAAGGAGTAAGCGTCTTCTAATTTCATGGCTGCAATCAGCATCCACAGTGATTTTGGAGCCAAAAAAAAAAAATAAAGTCTGACAGTTTCCACTGTTTCTCCATCTATTTTCCATGAAGTGACGGGACCAGAAGCCATGATCTTTGTTTTCTGAATGTTGAGCATCAAGCCAACCTTTTCATGCTCCTCTTTCACTTTCCTCAAGAGGTTTTTTAGTTCCTCTTCACTTTCTGCCATAAGGGTGGTGTCATCTGCATATCTGAGGTTATTGATATTTCTCCCGGCAATCTTGATTCCAGCTTATGCTTCTTCCAGCCCAGCATTTCTCATAATATACTCTGCATATAAGTTAAATAAGCAGGGTGACAATATACAACCTTGACGTACTCCTTTTCCTATTTGTAAAATTTCCTATTGTAAGATTCCTCACAATCTTAATGAGGTGCATATAATAGTCTCTCACAAAGAGAGGCTGTGGTATTTGCTCCCTGTCCCCAGTGCCTCAGGTTTTACTTTTCAATATGTACTTAAACATATTAGACTAAGTAATTGCTAATTTAAAAAAAGTAATTTCAGGGACAGGAAGCTCACTTTTCAAAAGGCAATGCCTGGCACAGATACCTTCTTTACTGGCCACTTGAAATCTTAAATTCTTTTATTCAGTGTCAGTCCTATATAACTGCAAATGTAAAAGATTATTTTTAACCAGATTCATGCTAGTGTAGACAGCACCCTAAGCACACCAAACATACACACCCTCAGATAAACTCTCCCTAAGTAAATAACAGGAATCAATCTCCATTCATGTCTTTTTGTCTGAGAGAGATTTTGTAGGGACAAAGTTTACTCTGATAGGAGAAGTTTGAAACATAAGTTAGAACATGAAAAGCATGAGAGAGATAGGGAGGACTTTCTCCTTTCCTAAGTATTTGAGATTGATTTTCAGCCCTTGAAGAATTAAGACCAAAAGCTTATAACCCTACTCCAAGGGAAGCTGTAAGGCTCTGAGCAAAAAGAGAACTACCTTGGGAGCCCATGTTAAAAAGTGGGGCTCAGGGCTGCATTAGGATTCCCACCCCATGTCAAGATTGTATCTCTATAGAGCCCTGTGTGCTTTGTTTTTTTATTTGTTTTGTTTACCTTTTTATTTTTTATTGGGGAATAGCTGATTAACAATGTTGTGATAGTTTCAGGTGAACATCGAAGGGACTGTCATACACATGTCCATTCTCCCCTAAACACCTCTCAAAAGTAGGCTGCCACATAACGTTGAACAGAGTTCCATGTGCTATACAGTAGGTTCTGTTTGGTTACCCATCTTAAATATAGCAGTGTGTACACATCCATCCCAAACTCCCTAGCTTTGGATACCTGGGTACTGAAAGCTGTGGTAGAGTTCAGTCAATATCCTTGCTGTAGACATTGGGGATCTTATGACGGGCAGTCCTGGCACACTAACGCTTCTATAAAAGATTTGGGATTTTCCTAATATTCCAGAGCAGAGACTGGCAAATTTCTTCAATAAAACACTAGATGGTAAATATTTTTTATTTTCATGCACATGTTATCTGTCACATTGTGTCTCCTCTTCCTGGTCCTCTTCCTACACCTCCTTTTCATTCTTCAAGCAAATCCTTTAAAAGAAAATTTTTAAAATACATTTTTTGTAGTGTAGGCTGTAAAAAAAATAGGCCTTGGCTGTATTGGGCCAACTATCTGTAGTTTCCTAAACTCTGTACTAAAAGGTAAATAGAGAGTGGACAAATGATCTGAAATAAGGGCACTATATTTGTCAAAATGTGCTAACTTCTGTTGCAAACAATTCCCAAACCCCAAGACTTAATGAAATAGTGAACTGTTTTTGATTCCCATCAAGGTCCAATGTGGAGGTAAGTTTGGGTAGAGTCTGTTGTAAGGGGACTCATGTTCCCTGAAAGTCCTTTAGGACTTCTGAGTCTTCTGCTGAACTTTTGCACCTGGCTAATGGAGGAGGGAAGAGTGAGTGAAGGGGGATCTTAATAGGAGATTTTAAGGGCTAGAGTTGTAAACATTGCATTTTACTGAACTCAGTGTGATGGCCATATCTAAGAGAGGGACTGGAAAATGTAATTAGCAGTGGCAGTGGGGAGTAGATATTAGAAACCACTAGCCATCTCTGGGAAGTAGTCACAAGTAGACTGTCAGCAGCAGTATGCAAACTTTTGAGAATAGGGAGTCAGGAATAATGAGGAGAGGTAGGAAAATGTAGAAAGGAGGGGAGTGAAGATAAATCTCTTCCCACTTAATAGAAACCTTAGGAGCTGGTTATGTCTACATGCTGCAAGCAAGGATACAAACTTTGCTAGAAGAATTTAAAATGATAGATGATAGATAGGTAGTAGTCAACTTAGGTGAATATTGAAGTAAAAGATTAGAAAGTAATATTCCCCAACTTGATAATTTTCATTGGCAATCTTTCCAATGCAGAATGAGAGTTGAGGTCGTTAAGATAAAAAATTTTTAATTTTATTTTATTTTTATCAGGACGTAAATGATCTACTAATCACACTTGCCAGTAGTTAGGATAAATTTTTGCAGACTTTGGTTTTGTCATTACACATGAATATTTTAATTTCATCTCATCTTCTCAGTCAGTAGGAAATGACCTTTGTTTGACATTGTTTATTTTTCTGGAAATGGTGCTTAAATAGCTTCCATTGATATCACTGTGGGAAATTCAACCATTATAGCAGAAATTTACACTTGTAAAACCACAGTTAAAGCAGAAAGCTCTATGTAAGCATTTGCTAGTAATGGCACCCCCATAGATCAGTACAATTACATAGGATGTTTAGAAGAAAAAGAGTATGTCAGGAAGCATTTTCGCTGTGTTATATATTTTCCTTAAGATAGAAGTTACTTCTTTTGATTTTCAAGATCCCAGGACATCTTTCTAAGCTAACAAAACTCAGTGGTTTCAAAAGACACTTTGTAAATTTTTCCAATTTTCTATAAACCATTGCAATTATTTGTATTACAAATCTGTCCAAAAGAATTACCATCTTTTTAATTGTAATAGTATAATGTCAAGTTTCCCTAAATTTATTTATAGTTCTAGTGCTATTGCAATTAAGTTATCAAGGTTTGTGTAGGTGTCTATGTGAGTTAGTGAATTGATTCTAAAGTTTAAATGAAATAAAGAAAAAGCTAGGAAAAAACCCTACAAGTATGTCAATTATTTCTCAATAAAACTGAAAAAAAGAAAAAAAGTAAGATAATCATGAAGAATATTAAGCAGAGGACTAACAATTCCAGATACCAAGATTTATGGTAAAACTACAATAATCACAGCCATGTAGTATTGCATAAGGACAGTAAATAAGCCAACGAAATAAAATAGGGATTCCAGAATTCAACACACATATATGCAATCAAAAACAAAAGTGTCACTGACAACCAGGAGAAACGAAGTGATGTTTTGGTTTAATAAATGGTGCTGGGCCAAGCAGCTAATTTATATGAAAAGCAAATATTGACTCTCATAGAATATCATACATGGTAATTAATTAATAAACCTAATTGTCGGAAGGAACAAGATGACGGAGAATAGGATGGCGAGACCACTCTCTCCCCAACAAATTCATCAAAAGAACATTTGAACGCAGAGTAAATTTCACAAAACAACTTCTTAATGCTGGCAGAGGACATCAGGCACCCAGAAAAGCAGCCCATTGTCTTCGAAAGGAGGTAGGAAAAAACAAAAGATAAAAAGAGAGACAAAAGAGGTAAGGATGGAGCTCCGTCCCAGGAAGGGAGGCTTTAAAAAGAGAGAAGTTTCCAAACACCAGGAAACACTCTCACTGATGAGTCTGTGGTGAGCCTTGGAACCTCAGAGGGCCACATAACCGGGAGGAAAAAGAAATGATTAAAACCCACAGATTACCCGCCAAATGGTAACTCCCAGTGGAGAAGCAGAGCAGACGCCTACATACACCATTAGCAAGCGGGGGCTGGGCAGGGAGGAGCCCGCTGAACTGCTTAGAGAGAGGACTGGCCTTGAATGCCATGAGAACAATCTGAGAGAAGTAACTGGGGATAGCAAAGCAGACTGGGATAGCTTCCCCATGAAAAGGCGGAAAGCTCTAACCTAAGACTCTGCCAGCTAAGCGCACAGAACAAAGGGCTGAGCAGAGCGAGCCGGCTGCGGTTGGCCCATCCCCCATTCCCCACCGAGACAAGCAAGGAGATCAGCCAGAGCTGGAGTGGGCAACCGCAGCCCCAGAAAGACATCCAATACAAACTGCAGGCAGGCTTATTGCTAATCAAGACTTCTGGGGCTTGGGCCAGTCGATATCCACCTGAGAAGGTACACCGGTTGTACACCCAGAAAACCGAGTGGCAGGGACTGGGGAGGCAATAAGTTGCAGCGACCGTGCTCGCCAAACACCTGGTCACCTGAGCTGCTTGGACCGGGGAAGGCACAAAACGCAGGCCCAACCAAGTCTGCGCCTTTGTGGAGTACCCGAGAACCTGAACTTGAGCCGCTCAGACCTGGGAAATGCATACAACCCAGCACCGGCCTCGGACAGTTCCCGGCAGAGCAACCTAGAGCCTGTGTAGTGTAGACTGGGACAACACACGTGCTGTGAGCGGGGGCAAACCCAGTGTGGCCGAGACACTGCGAGCACTCCCCACGGACGCCAGAGATATTTGTCTGCAGTATTCCTCCCTTCCCAGAACAGGACTGAACAACTGAACCTTAAAAAGTGTCCATCCGACCCCTAGTATCAGGGTGGAAATTAGACACTGAAAAGACAAGCAAACAGAAGCTAAAAGAGAGGGAACCACCTTGGAAATGATAGATAGAGACGTCTAGAGACTACTCCAAGAATAAGACCAAAAACTAGAGGCAAGAGGCTTAAGCCCAAATCCTGAGAACACCAGAGAACTCCTGACTCCAGGGAACATTAATCGATAGGAGCTCATCAAACGCCTCCACACCTACACTAAAACCAAGCACCACCCAAGGGTCAACAAGTTCCAGAGCAAGATATACCACGCAAATTCTCCAGCAACACAGGAAAATAGCCCTGAGCTTCAATATACAGGCTGCCCAAAGTCACTCCAAACCCACTGACATCTCATAACTCATTACTAGACACTTCATTGCACTCCAGAGAGAAGAAATCCAGCTCCACCCACCAGAACACTGACACAAGCTTCCCTAACCAGGGAACCTTGACAAGTCACCTGTCCAACCCCACACACAGTGAGGAAACTACATAATAAAAAGAACTCCACAAACGGCCAGAAGAGGGAAAGGCCACCCCAAGCAAAGCAATATAAGCAAGATGAAGAGGCAGAGAAATACCCAGCAAGTAAAGGAACAAGATAAATGCCCACCAACACAAACAAAAGAGGAAGATATAGGGAATCTACCTAATAAAGAATTTTGAATTTTGATGGTGAAAATGATTCAAAATCTTGAAAGCAAAATGGAGTTACAGATAAATAACTTGGAGAAAAGGACTGAGAAGATGGAAGAAAGGTTTAATAAGGACTTAGAGGAAATAAAAAAGAGTCAATATACAATGAATAATGCAATAGATGAAATCAGAAACACTACGGAGGGAACAAACAGTAGAATAACAGAGGCAGAAGACAGGATAAGTGAGCTAAGAAGATAGAATTGTAGAAAAAAATGAAACAGAGAGGAAAAAAGAAAAACGAATTAAAAGAAATGAGGACAATATTAGAGACCTCTGGGACAATGTTAAACGCTCCAACATTCGAATCATAGGAGTCCCAGAAGAAGAAGACAAAAAGAAAGACCATGAGAGAATACTTGAGGAGATAATAGTTGAAAACTTCCCTAAAATGGGGAAAGAAATAATCACCCAAGTCCAAGAAACCCAGAGAGTCCCCAACAGGATAAACCCAAGGCGAAATACTCCAAGACACATATTAATCAAATTAACAAAGATCAAACACAAAGAACAAATATTAAAAGCAGCAAGGAAAAGCAGCAAATAACACGCAAGGGGATTCCCATAAGGATAACAGCAGATCTTTCAACAGAAACTCTTCAGGCCAGGAGGGAATGGCAAAGCATACTTAAAGTGATGAAAGAAAATAACCTACAGCCCAGATTACTGTACCCAGCAAGGATCACATTCAAATATGAAGGAGAAATCAAAAGCTTTACAGACAAGCAAAAGCTGAGAGAATTCAGCATCACCAAACCAGCTCTCCAACAAATATTAAAGGATCTTCTCTAGACAGGAAACACAGAAAAAGTGTATAAACTCGAACCCAAAACAATAAAGAAAATGGCAACGGGATCATACTTATCAATAATTACCTTAAACGTAAATGGGTTGAATGCCCCAACCAAAAGACAAAGGATGGCTGATTGGATACAAAAACAAAACCCCCATATATGTTGTCTACAAGAGACCGATCTCAAAACGAGGGACACATACAGACTGAAAGTGAAGGGTTGGAAAAAGTTATTCCACGCAAATAGAGACCAAAAGAAAGCAAGAGTAGCAATAGTCATATCAGATTAAATAGACTTTAAAACAAAGGCTGTAAAAAGATACAAAGAAGGAAACTACATAATGATCAAAGGATCAATCCAAGAAGAAGATATAACAATTATAAATATTTATGCACCCAACATAGGAGCACCGCAATATGTAAGACAATTATTAACAAGTATGAAAGGGGAAATTAACAACAATGCAGTAATAGTGGGAGATTTTAATACCCCACTTACATCTATGGATAGATCAACTAAACAGAAAATTAACAAGGAAACACAAACTTTAAATGATGCAACAGACCAATTAGACCTAATAGATCTCTATAGGACATTTCACCCCAAAACAATGAATTTCACCTTTTTCTCAAGCACACACGGAACCTTTTCCAGGATAGGTCACATCCTGGGCCATAAATCTAGCCTTGGTAAATTCAAAAAAATTGAAATCATTCCAAGTATCTTTTCTGACCACAATGCAGTAAGATTAGATCTCAATTACGGGAGAAAAACTATTAAAAATGCCAACATATGGAGGCTGAACAATACTCTGCTGAATAATGAACAAATCATAGAAGAAATCAAAAGAGAAATAAAAATATGCATAGAAATGAATGAAAATGAAAACACAACAGCCCGAAACCTCCGGGACACTGTAAAAGCAGTGCTAAGGCGGAAGTTCATAGCAATACAGGCACACCTCAAGAAACAAGAAAAAAGTCAACTAAATAATCTTACTCTACATCAACCAAGGTCCGTCTAGTCAAGGCAATGGTTTTTCCCGTGGTGATGTATGGATGTGAGAGTTGGACTGTGAAGAAGGCTGATCGCCGAAGAATCGATGCTTTTGAACTGTGGTGTTGGAGAAGACTCTTAAGAGTCCCTTATACTGCAAGGAGATCCAACCAGTCCATTCTAAAGGAGATCAATCCTGGGTGTTCATTGGAGGAACTGATGCTAAAACTGAAACTGCAATACTTTGGCCACCTCATGCGACGAGTTGACTCACTGGAAAAGACTCTGATGCTGGGAAAGGTTGGGGGCGGGAGGAGAAGGGGATGACGGAGAATGAGATGGCTGGATGGCATCACCGACTCTGTGGACATGAGTTTGAGTGTACTCCGGGAGTTGGTGATGGACAGGGAGGCCTGGCGTGCTGTGATTCATGGGGTCGTGGAGAGTCGGACACGACTGAGCAACTGAACTGAACTGAACTGAACTGAACTGAACATCTAAAGAAACTAGAAAAGGAAGAAATGAAGAACCCCAGGGTCAGTAGAAGGAAAGAAATCGTAAAAATTAGGGCAGAGATAAATGCAAAAGAAACAAAAGAGACCATAGCAAAAATCAACAAAGCCAAAAGCTGGTTCTTTGAGAAGGTAAATAAATTGACAAACCACTAGCCAGACTCATCAAGAAACAAAGAGAGAAGAACCAAATCAATAAAATTAGAAATGAAAATGGAGAGATCACAACTGACAACACAGAAATACAAAATATTATTAGAGAATACTATCAGCAATTATATGGCAATAAAATGAATAACCTGGAAGAAATGGACAAATTCCGAGCCAAAAATTTAGAGAAGAACTAACACCTATTGTACTCAAACTCTTCCAGAAAATTATTGAGAAAGGGAAACTTCCAAACTCATTCTATGAGGCCACCATCACCCTAATCCCAAAACCTGGTAAAGATCCCACAAAAAAAGAAAACTACAGGCCGATATCACTGATGAACATAGATGCAAAAATCCTGAACAAAATTTTAGCAATCAGAATCCAACAACACATTAAGAAGATCGTACATCATGACCAAGTGGGCTTTATCCCAGGAATGCAAGGATTCTTCAATATCCGCAAATCAATCAATGTAATACACCACATTAACAAACAGAAAAATAAAAATCATATGATTATCTCAATAAATGCAGAGAAAGCCTTCGACAAAATTCAACATCCATTTATGATAAAAACCTTCCAGAAAGTGGGAATAGAAGGGATATATTTCAACATAATAAAAGCTATATGTGACAAACCAACCGCAAACATTATCCTCAATGGTGAAAAACATTACCCTTAAAAGCATTACCCCTAAAGTCAGGAACAAGACAAGGGTGCCCACTCTCACCACTACTATTCAACATAGTTCTGGAAGTTTTGGCTACAGCAATCAGAGCAGAAAAAGACATAAAAGGAATACAAATTGGAAAAGAAGAAGTAAAACTTTCACTGTTTGATGATGACATGATCCTCTACACAGAAAACCCTAAAGACTCTACCAGAAAACTACTAGAGCTAATCAATGAATACAGTAAAGTTGCAGGATATAAAATCAACACACAGAAATCACTTGTATTCCTATACACTAATAATGAGAAAATAGAAAGAAAAATTAAGGAAACTATTCCATTCACTGTTGCAACGAAAAGAATTAAATACTTAGGAATATATCTACCTAAGGAAACAAAAGACTTGTACATAGAAAACTATAAAACACTACTGAAAGTAATCAACGAGGACACTAATAGATGGAAAAATATACCGTGTTCGTGGATTGGAAGAATAAACATTGTGAAAATGAGTATAATACCCGAAGTAATTTATACATTCAATGCAATCCCTATCAAGCTACCAAAGACATTTTACACAAAACTAGAACAAATAATCTCACAATTTGTATGGAAATGCAAAAGACCTCGAATAGCCAAAGCAATCTTGAGGAAGAAAAGTGGAACTGGGGGAATCAACCTGCCGGAATTCAGGCTCTACTACAAAGCCACAGTCATCAAGACAGTATTGTACTGGCATAAAGACAGAAATATAGATCAATGGAACAAAATAGAAAGCCCAGAGATAAATCCACGCACCTATGGACACCTTATCTTTGACAAAGGAGGCAAGAATATAAAATGGAGAAAAGACAGTCTCTTTAACAAGTGGTGCTGGGAAAACTGGTCAGCCACTTGTAAAAGAATGAAACTAGAACACTTCCGAACACCATACACAAAAATAAACTCAAAATGGATTAGAGAGCTAAATGTAAGACCAGAAACTATAAAACTCCTAGAGGAGAACGTAGGCAAAACATACTCTGACATAAATCACAGCAGGATCCTCCAAGACCCACCTCCCAGAATATTGGAAATAAAAGCAAAAATAAACAAATGGGACCTAATTAAAATCAAAAACTTCTGCACAGCAAAGGAAACTATAAGTAAGGTGAAAAGACAGCCTTCAGAATGGGAAAAAATAATAGCAAATGAAGCAACTGATAAAGGATTAATCTCCAAAATATACAAGCAGCTCCTGCAGCTCAATTCCAGAAAAATAAATGACCCAATCAAAAAATGGGCCAAAGAACTAAACAGACATTTCTCCCAAGAAGACATAAAGATGGCGAACAAACACATGAAAAAATGCTCAACATCCCTCATAATCAGTTCAGTTCAGTTCAGTTCAGTCACTCAGTCGTGTCCGACTCTCCGCGACCCCATGAATCACAGCACGCCAAGCCTCCCTGTCCATCACCAACTCCCAGAGTTCACTCAAACTCATGTCCACAAAGTCGGTGATGCCATCCAGCCATCTCATTCTCGGTCATCCCCTTCTCCTCCCACCCCCAACCCTTCCCAGCATCAGAGTCTTTTCCAGGGAGTCAACTTGTCGCATGAGGTGGCCAAAGTATTGCAGTTTCAGCTTTAGCATCAGTCCTTCCAATGAACAAACAGGACTGATCTCCTTTAGAATGGACTGGTTGGATCTCCTTGCAGTACAAAGGACTCTCAAGAGTCTTCTCCAACACCACAGTTCAAAGGCATCAATTCTTCGGTGATCAGCTTTCTTCACAGTCCAACTCTCACATCCATACATGACCACTGGAAAAACCATAGCCTTGACTAGACGGACCTTTGTTGGCATAGTAATGTCCCTGCTTTTTAATATACTATCAAGGTTGGACATAACTTTCCTTCCAAGGAGTAAGTGTCTTTTAATTTCATGGCTGCAATCATCATCTGCAGTGAGTTTGGAGCCCAAAAAAATAAAGTCCGACACTGTTTCCACTGTTTTTCCATCTATTTGCCATGAAGTGATAGGACCAGATGCCATGATCTTTGTTTTCTGAATGTTGAGCTTCAAGCCAACCTTTTCACTCTCCTCTTTCACTTTCATCAAGAGGCTTAAAATAATCAGAGAAATGTAAATCAAAACCACAATGAGATACCATTTCGTACCAGTCGGAATGGCTGTTATCCAAAAGTCTACATGCAATAAATGCTGGAGAGGGTGTGGAGAGAAGGGAACCCTCTTACACTGTTGGTGGGAATGCAAGCTAGTACAGCCACTATGGAGAACAGTGTGGAGATTCCTCAAAAAACTGGAAATAGAACTGCCATATGATCCAGCAATCACACTCCTGGGCATACACACTGAGGAAACCAGAATTGAAAGAGACACATGTACTCCAATGTTCATTGCAGCACTCTTTATATTAGCCAGGACATGGAAGCAACCTAGATGTCCATCTGCAGACGAATGGATAAGAAAGCTTTGGTACATATACTCAATGGAGTATTACTCAGCCATTAAAAAGAATGCATTTGAACCAGTTCTAATGAGGTGGATGAAACTAGAGCCTATTATACAGAGTGAAGTAAGCCAGAAAGAAAAACACCAATACAATATACTAACACATATATATGGAATTTAGAAAGATGCAAATCATAACCCAGGATAGGAGACAGCAAAAGAGACCCAGATGTATAGAACAGTCTTTGGGACTCTGTGGGAGAGGGTGAGGGTGGGATGGTTTGGGAGAATGGCATTGAAACATGTATATTATCATATGTGAAACGAATCACCAGTTCAGGGTCGATGCATGTTACAGGATGCTCGGGGCTGGTATGCTGGAATGACCCAGAGGGAGGATACGGGGAGGAGGGAGGTGGGAGGGGGGTTCGGGAGGGGGAACTCATGTTCCCTCCGGGGGGAATTCAGTCAATGTATGACAAAACCAACCAATATAATATTGCAAAATAATTAGCCTCCAATAAAAATTAAAAAAAAGAAAAGTAAAAAAAAGAAAACAACTAATTGTCAAAAGAAATATAAGGTTTTAGAAGAAAACATAGGTAAATAATTTCATGACCAATGGTAAACAAAGATTTCTTCTTCTTTTTTCATTGTCTTTGTTTTATCAGAATGTTGCAATAGCGAATATTTATTATGCTTAACCTCAGATACGCAGATGACACCTCCTTTATGGCAGAAAGCAAAGATGAACTAAAGAGCCTCTTCATGAAAATGAAAGAGGAGAGTGAAAAAGTTGGCTTAAAATTCAACATTCAGAAAGCTAAGTTCATGGTGTCCGGTCCCATCACTTCATGGCAAATTGATGGGGAAATAGTGGAAACAGTGGCAGACTTTAATTTTGGGGCTCCAAAATCGCTGCAGATGGTGAGTGCAGCATTGAAATCAAAAGATGATTGCTCCTTGGAAGAAAAGCTATGACAAACCTATACAGCATATTTAAAAAACAGGGATATTAGTTTACCAACATAGGTCCATCTAGTCAAAGCTATTTTTCCAGTAGTCACATATGGATGTGAGAGTTGGACTATAAAGAAAGATGGGCACCAAAGTATTGATGCTTTTGAACTGTGGTATTCGAGAAGACTCTTGAGAGTCCCTTGTACTGCAAGATCAAACCAGTCAATCCTAAAGGAAATCTATCCTAAATATTCATTGGAAGGAATGATGCTGAAACTGAAACTCCAATACTTTGGCCAACTGATGTGAAGAACTGACTCATTGGAGAAGACCCTGATCCTGGGAAAGATTGAAGGCAGGAGGAGAAGAGGGCCTCAGAGGATGAAATGGTTGGATGGCATCACTGACTAGATGGACATGAGTTTGAGCAATCTCCAGGAGTTGGTGAATGACAGGGAAGCCTGTTGTGCTGCAGTCCATGGAGTTGCAAAGAGTTGGTCACGACTGAGTGACTGAACTGAACTGACCCAGATAACCACAATGATGTGATCACTCAGCTAGAGCCAGATATCTTGGGGTGTGAAGTCAAGTGGGCCATAGAAAGCATTAGTATGAACAAAGTTAGTGGAGGTGATAGAATCCAGTTTAGCTATTTAAAATCCTAACAGATGATGCTGTTAAAGTGTTGCACTCAAAATGAAAGGAAGCTTGGAAAACTCAGCAGTGGCCATGGGACTGGAAAATGTCAGTTTTCATTCTAATCCCAAAGAAGAGCAATGCCAAAGAATGTTCAAACTACTGCACAATTGTTCTCATTTCGCATGCTTGCAAGGTAATCAAAATCCTTCAATCTAGGTTTCAACAGGATGTAAACTGAGAACTACCAGATGTACAAGCTGGATTTAGAAAAGCCAGAGGAACCAGAGATCAAATGGCCAACATCCACTGGATCATTGAAAAAGCAAGAGATTTCCAGAAAAACATCCAATTCTTCCTCATTGACCATGCTAAAGCTTTTGACTGTGTAGATCACAACAAATTGTGGAAAATTTTTAAAGAGATGAGAATACCAGACGACCTATCTGCCTCCTGACAAACCTGTATGCAGATCAAGAAGCAACAATTAGAACCAAACCTGTAACAATGGGCTGGTTCAAAATTAGGAAAAGAGTACGTCAAAGCTGTATATTGTCACCCTGCTTATTTAACTTGTATACAGGTACACCATATGTGAAATGCTGGGCTGGATGAAGCACAAGCTATAATCAAGACTGCCAGGAGAAATATCAGCAACCTCAGATATGTAGATGATACCACCCTAATGGCAGAAAGCAAAGAAGAACTAAGGGGCTTCTTGATGAAAGTGGAAGAGGAGAGTGAAAAAGCTGGCTAAAGATTCAGCATTCAAGAAATGTGGTTCATGGCAACATGTCCAATCACTTCTTGACAAACAGATGTAACAGTGGGAGCAGTGATAGACTTTATTTTCTTAGGCTCCAAAATCACTGCAGATGGTGACAGCAGCCATGAAATTAAATGATGTTTGCTGCTTGGAAGAAACACTATGACAAACCTATCAGCATATTCAAAAGCAGAGACATCACTTAGGTGACAAAGGCCCATATAGTCAAAGCTATGGTTTTTCCAGTAGTCATATACAGATGTGAAAGTTGAACCATTAAGAAGGCTGAGTGCTGAAGAATTGATACTTTTGAACTGTGGTGCTGGTGAAGACTCTTTGAGTCCTTTCAACAGCAAGGAGATCAAACCAGTCAATCATGAGGGAAATCAACCCTGAATATTCACTTGAAGAACTGATACCGAAGCTGAAGCTGCCATACTTTGGCCACATGATGTCATTGGAATAGACCTGATGCTGGAAAAGATTGAGGGCAGGGATAGAACAGGGTGACAGAAGGTGAGATGGTTGGATGGCGCCATCAACTCAACGGACACGAATTTGAACAAACTTACAGAGATAGTGAAGGACAAGGAAACCTGGCCTGCTGCTGTTCATGGGGTGGCAATGAGTCAGACATAAGTGAATGACTAAATAACAAGTATATATTTTCATTCAGATTTTTTCCCTTGCAGATTATTAGAAAATACTGAGTATAATTCCCTGTGTTGGTTATCCATTTTATATGTAATAGTATGTATATGTTAATCCCATACTCCTAATTTATCCCTTCCGCTCCCTTCCCCTTTTGGTAACCACACATTGATTTTCTATGTTTATGGTCTGTTTATGTTTTGTAAATAATTTCATTTGTATCATTTTCTTCAGATTCCACCTATAGGTGATATCATATAATATTTTGTCTTTCCCTGTATGGCTTAAGTCACAAAAATTTCCAAAAAGAACATAAATCACAAACCAAAGAATGAAAGATGTATAAATTGTCCTTCATTAAACTAAGAAATTCTTGCACTTAAAAATACTCTTAGAAAAATGAATGGTGAAATCACTTGTCAGAAGATGATATGTGTATTACACAAAGCTGCAAAATCATTTACAGGCAAAACTTTTTTTACTCAAGAAACTTCAGTTTTGACTTTAAACCCTTTAAATGAATGGATGAGGCCTACTCAGATTATCAAGGATAATCTCCTTAATCTAAAGTCAATGATGACCACTTCTATGAAATATATTCACAGCAATACCTAAATTGGCATTTAATTAACAACTGGGTAGGATATATAGCCAAGTTGACACAGAAAGCTAGCCATCACAGAAGGGGAGGGAGTAAACCACTCAGGAAACTGCTTAACAACATCTATGAAAGCTGATCGTAGCTGTATTTCATGACCTAACTAACAGTTCCAATCATTGGCATATAGCCAACAGAAATAGGTACATATATCTACCAAAAAGCATACACAATAATCTCCCAAAAAACTTTATTAGCCAAAACTAGTAACTAAAACCTAGAAACAGGTCAAATGCCTATCAATAGCATCAAGTTAAATAGCTTGTAGTATATTCATGGCATGTGCCATGCTGTGCTAAGTTTCAATTGCGTCCAACTCAGTATGACCCTGTGGACTGTAACTTTGCCAGGCTCCTCTTGCCTGGCTTCTCAAGGCAAGAATACTAGAGTGGGTTGCCATACCCTCCTCCAGGGGATCTTCCTGACCCAGGGATAGAACCTACGTGTTTTAGTCTCCTGCATTGGCGGGCAGGTCCTTTACAACTAGCATCACCTGTGAAGTCCATTTAATGGCATAATTAACAGAAATTATGCAAAAACTACATGCGAAAACATGAATGGATCTTTCAGATAGAATGTTGATAACAAAGATCAAAACCCAACAAAACTAAAGATAAATATCAGAAAAAAATGTTATCGTGAGGGGCCACTAATAACTGTGAGGGAACATAAGAGAACTATTGGAGGGGCTGATAATAGTCTACATATATAATCAAATTATAAACTTTCAATCTACATACTTCATGGTATATAAGTTCAACAGATGTAAAAGTTCTTGCTTTTGCATTTAATAACTATTTACAGAAGTATATATACTTATATTAATTTTAATTATCATGACCAAATCTTTTAAAATTAATATACTTTACTTTTAGAAAAGTTTTAGATGTATAGAAAAACTGAGTTGAAAGTACGTAGTTTCCATATAACTTACCCTCCCTCCTTGAAACAGTTTCTTCTGTTATTAACATGTTGTCTTAATTTGTAACAGTTGGTGAACTAGTCTTGATATATTAATATAATTATTAACTAAAGTCCATATTTCATATTAGGGCTCACTCTTTGTTTTACAGTTCTATGGGCTTTGAGAAATATAAAATGACACATATCTATGATTAAAGTATCACACAGAATAGTTTCACTGCCTTAAAGATCCCCTGTGCTGCATCTATTAATCCCTCCTTTCTCTTCCCAAAACCTTGTTAACCACTAATAATTTTACTGTCTCTATAGCTTTGCCTTTTACAGAATGTCACATTGTTGGAATCATGTAGTATGTAGCCTTTTCAGACTGTTCTTATTTAGCAATGTACATTTTAAGGCTCCTCCATGTCATTTTGTCACTTGGCAGATGATTTATTTTCATCACTGAATATTATTACATTGTATAGATATATCACAATTTATCTGTTCACCTATTGAAGATCATGTTTGTTGTTTTAATTATTGGGAATAAAGAGTTAGGTGACCCAAAAAAGATGTCCTTTTCATTATAGGGGACTGGAATGCAAAAGTAGGAAGTCAAGAAACACCTGGAGTAACAGGCAAATTTGGCCTTGGAGCACGGAATGACTGAAATCAAACTGATTTTATTCTTTGCAGCCAAAGATGGAGAAGCTCTATACAGTCAGCAAAAACAAGACCAGGAGCTGACTGTGGATCAGATCATGAATTGCCAAATTCAGACTTAAATTGAAGAAAGTGAGGGAAACCACTGAACAGTTATTACCTAAATCAAATCCCTTATGATTATAGAGTAGAAGTGAGAAACAGATTTAAGGGACTAGATCTGACAGACAGAGTGCCTGATGAACTATGGACGGAGGTTCGTGACATTGTACAGGAGACAGGGATCAAGACCATCCCCAAGATAAAGAAATACAAAAGAGCAAAATGGCTGTCTGAGGAGGCCTTATAAATAGCTGTGTAAAGAAGAGAAGAGAAAAGCAAAGGAGAAAAGGAAAGATACACCCATTTGAATGCTGAGTTCCAAAGAATAGCAAGGAGAGATAAGAAAGTCTTCCTCAGTGATCAGTGCAAAGAAATAGAGGAAAACAATAGAATGGGAAAGACTAAATATCTCTTCAAGAAAATTAGAGATACCAAAGGAACATTTCATGCAAAGATGGGCTCAATAAAGGACAGAAATGGTATGGACCTGACAGAAGCAGAAGGTATTGAGAAGAGGTGGCAAAAATACACAGAAAAACTGTACACAAAAGATCTTCATGATCCAGATAATCACAATGGTGTGATCACTCACCTAGAGCCAGATGTCCTGGAATGTGAAGTCAAGTGGGCCTTAGGAAGCATCTCTATGAACAAAGCTAGTGGAGGTGATGGAATCCCAGGTGAGCTATTTCAAATCCTAAAAGATGATACTGTGAAAGTGCTGCATTCAATATGCCAGCAAATTTGGAAAACTCAGCAGTGGCCACAGGACTGGAAAAGGTCAGTTTTCATTCCAATCCCAAAGAAAGTCCATGCCAAAGAATGCTCAAACTACCACACAATTGCGCTCATTTCACACACTAGCAAAGTAATGCTCAAAATTCTCCAAGCCAGAGTTCAACAGTACGTGAACTGTGAACTTCCAGATGTTCAAGCTCTTTTTAGAAAAGACAGAAAACCAGAGATCAAATTGCCAATATCTGTTGGATCATCAAAAAAGCAAGAGAGTTCCAGAAAAACATCTATTTCTGCTTCATTGACTATGCCAAAGCCTTTGACTGTGTGGATCACAATAAACTGTGGAACATTCTGAAAGAGATGGGAATCCCAGACCACCTGATCTGCCTCTTGAGAAACCTGTATGCAGGTCAGGAAGGAACAGTTAGAACCAGACGTGGAACAACAGACCAGTTCCAAATAGGAAAAGGAGTATGTCAGGCTGCATATTGTCACCCTGCTTATTTCACTTATATGCAGAGTACATCATGAGAAACGCTGGGCTGGATGAAGCACAAGCTGGAATCCAGATTGCAGGGAGAAATATCAATAACCTCAGATATGCAGATGACACCACCCTTATGGCAGAAAGTGAAGAAGAATTAAAGAGCTTCTTGACGAAAGTGAAAGAGGAGAGTGAAAAAGTTGGCTTAAAACTCAACATTCAGCAAATGAAGATCATGGCATCCAGTCACATCACTTCATGGCAAATAGATGGGGAAACAGTGGAAACAGTGTCAGACTTTATTTTTTGGGGCTCCAAAATCACTGCAGATGCTGATTGCATCCATGAAATTTAAAGATGCTTACTCCTTGAAAGCAAAGTTATGGCTAACCTAGACAGCATATTGAAGAGCAGAGACACTACTTTGCCAACCAAGGTCCGTCTAGTCAAGGCTATGGTTTTTCCAGTAGTCATGTATGGATGTGAGAGTTGGACTATAAAGAAAGCTGATCGCCAAAGAATTGATGTTTTTGAACTGTGGTGTTGGAGAAGACTCTTGAGAGTCCCTTGGACTGCAAGGAGATCCAACCAGTCCATCCTAAAGGAGATCAATCCTGGGTGTTCATTGGAATGGCTGATGTTGACGTTTAAACTCCAATGCTTTGGCCAACTGGTGCGAAGAGCTGACTTATTTGAAAAGACTCTGATGCTGGGAGGGATTTGGGGCAGGAGGAGAAGGGGATGACAGAGGATGAGATGGCTGTATGGCATCACCGACTCAATGCACATGAGTTAGGTAAACTCTGGGAGTTGGTGATGTACAGGGAGGCCTGGTGTGCTGCAATTCATGGGGTCACAAAGTGTCGGACACAACTGATTTGCTGAACTAAAGGGTGGCTCTCAGCTCAGTATGACTTTAGGTGGCCAACTGCTAATGGGTGAGTCTGTGTTCCCACTCTGCTTATTGTTTGGCCTGAGGCATCCCAGAATCAGAGCCTGAGGTCTGTTGGGTTGGACTAGGTCTCAGTGCCACAATGGTGGACCTCCTGGAGAGCTCACTCAGCAAATATTCCCTGGGGCCAGTGCCACAGGTGCTCTTTCCTCCACTCCCCGACCCCACTGAGCCTCTTTGCATGCTGGCCACTATCCCCTTTATATGGGGATGTGCAAGGGTGACAGCTCATGCAAACTCTTGGATTTATGGAGACAGTGAGCAGCATCAACAGCCTACATGTCTCCAGGACAGCAAGGGCAGTGAACGGTGTCTATTTCTATGTCTCTTAGAGGTGGCAGCCCACACACTTCCAAGACAGCAAGGGAAGCAACCAAATCTTGATTTTAATTCATCCCTTGTTTGTAAGGAATGCCAAGTAGTTTTCTCAATAAGAGTATATTCTTAGCAATATATGTTTTAAGACCTTGGATAATTAAAAATAGCTTTTGTTGAATTCACACAAAGATGAATGGATATACACTTATGTCATAACCAGGGATGCTATTAAGCCAGTGCTTAGTAGTAAGACCATTCCAGGTCAGTGCTACCATTTATCACATTGGTCTATTTCTGTGTAATATAGGTTATTAAATAAATCATTTTTAAAAGCCTCTCTAATGGCTAATTTTTAAAAATTTTTACTCTAAATTTGATTTAAATTTTCCTGTTTGTTTTTTCATTGTAGTTGCCTGGAATTTTGTGAGTACATTCAGTTTAGGACATGCAATTCTTCTTCACCTCAGAAAAACTTCCTATAAGTTAATTGCTTATTATATTCAGTTTCCTTTGGAATGTAAATATTTCTTAGATTGGATCTCTATTTTCAGTTCTCTTTGGATGTCATTTTCCCTTAATTTTTCAACTGGGTCTTTTTTCTCTGTATTCATGAAGAAATACTAGAATTCCTCTATAACACCACTGATTTGATATTTTGCAACTTTATTTTTGTGTTCTTTTTCAAAATTAATTTTTGTTTTGAGATTCTTTGATATTTCTATTTATAACTTTTTACTTCCTCTGTCTCCCTTTGCACTTTTGCCTCCACATCTTCTTACCTCTAGGTTTCTATCATTTTAATCTGCTTCAATCAGATATCTTCTAACAATTTCTGATGTTCTGTTTAGAATGAAAAAAAATGTTCAGAACTATATTGAACTCTCAATCATTAGCATTTTAACAAAACCATAAATTATTTTCTATTTACTAATTTGGAATAGAGAGCAACCAAACTAGGCCTAGCATTTTCTAAAAAAAAAAAAAAAAAAAGAACAAATTTTATGCCATTTATTGTCCATTGGTTGTTGGTAGCACTTCTGTCCAAGTGGAAAGAAACAAAAACTTGAAGTGCTCAATTTGTGAAACCTAGCCATTATGCAGTGTGATTTTGTTGAGTCTAAGGTCAGCTCTTATACTGTCCTAGCCAATATTCCTTACTAAAACTAACATGCACTGCTCACATTGTTATTCATGCTTTCCATTGGGAAAATGGGGATGGGTGTTATTTGTTAGGTAATCAAATATCCTAGAATTCACTTAGACTTTGTTTCTCTTTCCTGGCACATTACCTATTGGCAGCTGTAGTTTTTGACTGATATATATAGAGATAAGCAGTGATCAGACAGTTTTCAGTTGTAGGAAACAGAACCCATTTTATATATATTTTAAGCAGACATTGACTTCGTTTAGGGAATTGAGCTTCCTAAGGCCAAATCTAGTCACTAAGCACAGCTGCTCACCTCTGTATTTGTCTATGGCTTCTTTCACAACAGTAGGAGTTGAGCTGTTGAGACAGAGCTTCTGTGTGGCCTCTTGTTCCAAAAGCATAGCATATATACTATCAAGACCCTTACAAAAGTATACCAACCTCCACTCTAGAACCCAGTTTTAGAAAAAAACAAACAAACCAGCAATTATACAGTGCTGCCTGCCAAAAACAACACCCAGGGCATCAGGGAGACTTCTTCCTTCCATATTGGGCACGGTTCCATCTAAAATAAATCTAAGGGACAGAACTTAACTCTTATCCTCAGCATCAGATTCAAGAGAATTTTAAAGTCATTTTCACTTCCCAACCTTTGCAGAGTAGGAAGCTCATTTTCAGAGAAGGCTGGAGTGAATGAATATGAGTGCCATTTCTCTGAATCCATGAAATCCAATCTCTTTTATAAGTAACATTTATACACACATTTCTTTCTATACTTAACTTTGAACAATAGCAATGGCAACCCAAAATACCCATTGTCAAACATATTTAAATGCAGTCATCCTCTCCCCAAGATGCGAATCAGTCTAATCAGATACTGTAGTCATCTTTGAATGATACTCATTCCTCTTCTGTTCAGCTAAAATGGCATCTTAAACATGTTGTCCCCCCTTTCCCTTCCTCTTTCTACAGGCTGAAATATGGAGGTGAGGTTGGGTTACATTTGGCATGATGGGCAAGGAAGGCATTCTAGCAATGAGAGACTTGACAATGAAAAGATTCCTAATCCCTGGTAATTGCTCAAACTACTGTCCAGTCCTATACCACAAATCTAGAATAATAATGAAAGAAAAGAAATTTTAATCCCAAAACACTAGAGGAGAATAAAATTTACTTAGTAGGTGTAGATATATAAGCAACACAGAGATAAATCATGCATTTCTGTAAGTAGTAACTTGTACAAGTACTCATGAAACCTATGCCATATCCTCTTACTCTCACACAAGATCTTAGATGATTAGTTTTGTATATTTGTTTGGTTTGTCTGGTGGTTTATGTTTTTTGTCTGTAGGTTGATCTGAGTCTTTATTATAATATATCTGGCTCTGTCATGGTCTTGCCTGAATGTTCAATGGTCAATGTAAGTTATTTTACCATCTGATAAACCAGTAGAAAAAGCAACTCAGAAGATACGTTGGCTCCATACCTACTCCTCACTGTAAAAAAAAAACTAGCCCTACTGTTCTTTGGTGATTAGGTAAATCACTGGAAAATGCAGTTATTCTACTCCCATCCCATTTTATATTGCTTTATTTTATTTATTTGGCTTGTTGCAAAAAGAGTCTAAAATGCAGCCACTGCTATATCCCCTGTGGAAGCATTTCTCCTTTTGGTAACTTGAAAAAAGCACTGCTCAAACCTAGTCTGGTATAATCTCACAATCTCTTTCTTCTAAATTGTAATTTCTAATAAAATTGCTTATGTACCGTTGCATACTTTTCTGATGAACTTTAATAAGCACAAAATCTGTTCTGGAAAACTAGTCACCCATCCACCATTTCACTCCAGTTGAGTGTCAGTTAAAAGTCTAATGATCACTAATCAGAAAATCAGCATTTTATCGATTATTTAACAACTCTTTTCACTACAAGTGTCACTGCTGCTGCTGCTGCTGCTAAGTCACTTCAGTCGTGTCCGACTCTGTGTGACCCCATAGACGGAAGCCCACTAGGCTCCCCCATCCCTGGGATTCTCCAGGCAAGAACACTGGAATGGGTTGCCATTTCCTTCTCCAATGTGTGAAAGTGAAGTCGCTCAGTCATGTCCGACCCTTAGCGACCCCACAGACTGCAGCCTACCAGGCTCCTCCATCCATGGGATTTTCTAGGCAATAGTACTGGAGTGGCTTGCCATTGCCTTCTCCGACAAGTGTCACTAGCAAGACATAAACCTTTAAATTGGCCTGCTTGAGTCTCATTCTTTGAACAATTTTGAAATAAAAGTTTGACAAGTCCATGTAGTTAAGTTGTCAGAGTAGTTTTTTTTTTTTTTTTTTCTTTTGGAAGGTGACATTGGTGCAGTGGGTTAGAGCATCACTTTTATTTCCACTCCTTGGTTCCTTCACTTTTATGTTATGGCTACAGAAGAAAAAGTATTGTTAACCATACTTTTCTATTTTGTCTTTTCCTTGTGTTAGGTTATGCCTCTGATTTTGGCCCACTTCTTACAATGACTGCAAACCGGTTTACTTGATAGCGCTTTCTCTTTATTCCCAGTGGTCTCTCAATTCTTTCTTTCTAATGGTATTTAAATTAAGGCCAATTATGGCATGAATCACTACCTAAAATCATATACTACCTTCTCCAAAATAGTCTCATAACCTCACAAGGTAGTACCTTCCAGAAAATGCCATAACTGAGTCTTCAATATACCGTTTCATTACTCAATAAGGATATCTTCTTTGGAATAACAAAAGACATAGTACAATCAGGAAATTTCTCAGACTCTGGTATACTGTCCCGTTTTTCCCCTAGAAAGTGAGTCATTTTATTAGAATCAACATTATGAGGAATTCTGAAACTGTGAGAGAGGTATTCACTAAGTCCATGGATAAATGTCTGTTCCAGGGAGAACAAATCAGTATGATGAGGTTCAAAGTAATAACCTGCCACCATATATTTTCTGGTATCTCTGAAGAATGTGGCGTATTAAGTGCAGCATCAGCCTCTGCTTTAGCAAATGAAACATTTAACAATACTGTTAACCAGATTAACCTCAATGAGGCAAAGCGTAAATTTAAATGTTGTGTCACCCTTGCCACCATGCCAGAGGCTCTTGAGAGTTTGACAGACATGTATGGATCTTATTCACGTGATTTACTTTAAGTTCTCATGTTTGTGATTATATTAAATCAGTTGCTTTACAAAATATTTCAGATGTCACAATGATAATAAATCTAACTTACTGATCTGTGGTTAACTGATAGTTTGATGATCATGTTTTGAAAGGAAGGGAAATGCCAAATCCCTGAAGTAGCAGTTCCATTTCAGCTTAAGAGACAAAGGGGATTCTGTTCCTCAATATTTAAGTAGAGCTAATAAAACAGGAAAAACTTGCTCTCTCCCATCTGAAGAGCTGCTTCAGAAGGAATATATAGTGAGTATAAACTACACTGTTTATAATGTAGCCCTCAACATAGTCGATAAGTGGTAATGCCCCTTTCTTGGACTTAAAAGTTGGAGAGTTTTGGTCTTTTCATTTGTGAGTCTCAAATGTTTAGAGACTTTAGTCAAAATATTTTCTTTCTGGAATTTAGTCTACTTCACAGTCTCTTTTTAAAATTTGAACACAGTACTTTAAGCCAAACATTTATTATTGCTATAATACTAAGCACATACCACATACCCTACTGCAAAGTTTTGTTGTTATTGTTTTTTCATTCATGGAGGTTGTATATCTGAGTGGTGCTAATAAATGTTATACAATATATTGATACATAAGAATTTGTTCACAATTTTATGACTGTTACTCTGTAAAGAAATAATAATTATGACAACATATTAGGATTTCTCTTTCTATGATTTAATAGAAAGCTTTTTTACTAATTTTAACTCTGTGACAGCAAAATCCAAATTTCTTTCATTGCATAAATAATTAATTTTCAAGTAGTTAAAAACCATTATATTTTTTCTGTAGCATTTGAAAGAAAAAAAAAAGAAGTCATACTGTATGTTGAAGGAATTATAGCCAATAGGAAGCAGATAAAATAAAATAAGACATTGTAGAAGCTAATTTATATTCTTTCCCCTTTTGTCAAAGACAAGGTGACCATAGGTGTGTGGGTTTATCTCTAGACTATCTGTCTTGTTCCATTGATTGATATTTATGTTTCTGTTTTAGTACTATACAGTTTTGAATACTCAATGGAATATTACTCAGCCATAAAAAGAACAGAATTGGGTCATTTGTAGTAATGTGGATGGATCTAGAGTATGTCTAGAAGTAAGTCAGAAAGAGTGAAGTAAGTTAGAAAGAGAAAAACAAATATTCTGCAATAATTCATATACATGGCATGTAGAAAAATGGTATTTGCAGGGCAGGAATAGAGACACAGACATAGAAAATAGACATGTAGATACAGCAGGGGATGAGGACAGTGGGACAAATAGGAAGAGTAGCATTGTCACATGTATGCTACTATGTGTAAAATAAATAGCTAGTAGAAAGCTACTGTATAGCATACGGGGTCGGGTTGGTACTCTCCAATGACCTACTAGATGGGTGGGATGGGGAGAGTGCGCGGGAAGCGCAAGAGGCAGGAGATATATGTATACATATAGTTGATTCACACTGGTGTACAGCAGAAACTAATGTAACATTGTAAAACTATTATATCCAAAAAAAAAAAAGAACCAATCTAAAAAAAAAAAAGACCTAATTTATGCCCTCCATCGCGGAGAGTCGGACACGACTGAGCAACTGAACTGAACTGAACTGATCATAGTCACCATGGATGACCACTAGGATGACCTTTCATAGACTTATATCCACTTCTCAGAATAATTTATTTCTTTTTTACTTTGCCTTCCTTCTCTCATTTCCAAACTTTGCTGCATATCATTAGCAATAAATCATTTTAGGTCATCATTATCCAATAGAATGTATGCATCTTGAATAAGTGCCTGCCAAAAAAAAAAAAAACCCACTGATTGAAAAGTGATTTTTTTTTAATATACTATAAGTTTATCACTTAGTAACTTTCTGAAACCTACAATCATTTCAAAAATATGTACTCATGTCTTCTATTCCATGAGTTTAGTTAAAAGCACAAAAATTGTATTTCCATTTCAGACTTTCCCAGAATTCCTTTTTCTTAATAACAAGTTTATTGAGATATAATTCATATAACCTAAAAATCACTCTTTTAAAATATAAGAATTGAGGTTGATTATTTTTAAGAAACAAGATTCAGAAACTCTTTCTTTTTACCTCCCCTTTTAGCTGCCTCAAGAGTCTGTTCCTGGAATAGAGTTATCACTGGAGATGTCCACAAAGAATATGGACTAGGTGTGGTGGGAAAAACTCAGCAGGGTCTAGAAGATCAGAGTCCACTCTGTGCCCCATGGTTTATGCATGATCAGCAAACATTTCTTTTCCAAATATTTGCTTTTCCATTTCCATGTTAGTTGTCTTCCTCCCCTTTGAGATCCCAAATGCTACCTTCAGCATCCTCTTTTATTTTAATCAAAGACAGCATTTCAGGTGAGGGCTTTGGGCATTTTGGTGTGTTAGTTTTCCTGGGTTTCTCTCATGTATACTTGTTATTAAACTGTTGTTTGATTATCTCTTGTAAATCTGACTCATAAATTAATTCTCATATCAGTCAGATGGGTAAAGAGAAATTTCTTTCTCTTAAGGCCACAGTTGACACCTAACCGTGGCCATTTTCTTCCCTAGTCTGCCTTTGTCAAGATATATATGACCCATATTAACCTTGTATTATCTCCATTCAGTCCCTCTGCCATCTGCTGCTGCTATCCATGGTACTGCCTTGCTTTTCAATTACCAATACAATACCACATATTCCTTGTCCCAGCTTAAGGCATGACACCTGTACTTTTTTCAGCCTTCCTCTCTATCATTTTCAAGGGAACATGGGAACCATTCAGATACTCAATCATGAACTCATGAGAGAAGCAGAAAATGGGTAATAGTTTCTCTCTTCCCAGAACTGTACTGTATCCATTATTACTCCATTATGATTGGAGTGCTCTATATAACTCCTTCTTCCTTATAACCCAGATAAAAATAAGACACAGGGCACTCCTGCTCTCCAATGCTAAACCTACCTACTCGAAGGTATCTATCAAGCCCAGATTTTGGCCTTGAGAAAGACAAAAGCAAGGTACCTTTCCTGGCTACCACATAGGAACATTCTTGTTCTTCATTCCCAAATTCCAAGCTCTTTTTCCTGGAACATGAAGAACTTTTATTATTTAGCTGCTGTGCCATTAAAAAGGAAGATGTGTATAGTGAAAAGAATTAGGAACTCTCTTCATCTACACACTTTCCACTCCAGCATTATAATCTCTTCCTTCAAGTTTTATTTCAGGATAGTCAAAGCTTTTATTTTTATATTTACTTATTTACTGTGGAAATCAAAAATTATTTTTTCTTTCCTTGCATTTTAAGATCTTTATTCCTCCTGTTTTTTCTTAGAAATTCGTTGGGATATTTATTTTTTCTTTAGAATTTTTAGTGCCCTCCCGTTTCAGAGGCAATCGAAAGGCTCTTAAGGCAACAAGTACCAGTTACATCAATAGGTAAATGAGTAGGTGAACGAATAAGCAATTACATCTGTGTGATAAATGAGTGGAAATGGCTCCAAATTTTATACCGATCTCCTGATAGTCCTTTCATAAACTCTTCCATGCATGGAAATACTATCCTGCATCCCATGAACTACTGTGGAACATGCGGTTAAAATCCCCACTGGATTCTTCAGGACTCTTGTTTACCCCAATCCAACCTACCCCAACCTACCCATTTACTTGAATTATTGGCATGGGGAGAAAAGGCTGAGAAATCATCTTCTGACCACTCCAAAATAAAAATGAAAATAGCACTGAAATTATTTTCTTTTTTCTGGTTGATACAGAACTTGAAGTGCTAATGAAAAGATAGACCACAGGGGAAGGATGAAAGATTTTGAAACTTTCTTCAAATTGGTGGCTTTCCTTTTTTCCCTTAAAAAATACGGGCACTATATTCCTTGTTTTAAATCCCTTCAAACTTGAAATTAATGGAAATTTCTAAAGTGCCTGGAAGTAGATGATCTGCCAAGGAGTAGATGGTCTGCCAGTCTTTTCTGGGTCTTCTCAGGGTTCTGAGTGTGAGGACGCTACATTGCAAACTACTTGCCATTTTTAAGACTAGGAATATTTTTATAGCAATTTTAGTTTGTTAGTAAAGTTAAAATTCTGGAAACAAAATGATGAGGCAGCCACTCTGAAATAATCTTACTGAAGTAAGCTCTTTTTTTTTCTTGATCTATTCTAATAGCCCTCTTTGTGTTATTTAAATGGAAGTCATCTAACCCTGTCTTTGCACCTGGAAGTAAAAGAATTCAGCATTATGTGAAGGAGAATGCTAGCCATGACCCAGTTCTCATCCTCTACTGCCTAACTTTCTCTCCTGAAAGCCCTGATTGATTTCAAAGAGAATGCTGCAGAGAGATCATCTGCGATGTGAAAAGAATTAGAATTGGACCCAAAGGTACAAGTGTAACTGGTGCTAAAAATAGCTCACACTTTAGAAAGTTGATTAACAGAAAGAAAAGATCTTATTAAAATGTTCAGTTAGAATATCTGCAGCTTGGAGATTCTATTTTTAATTTTTAAGTATTATGTATGCAAAATACAGAAAGATGTGAACTTTAATAAAAATAGGGAAATAAAAAGAGCTGCAAATGCTTCCTTTGAGAAGTAACCACAGAATGAGTCTGGTAGCAGAAATTATTACTGCAAATTTCCCAGTCCAATATACCCATTCATTATTGTAATGAAAACTTCTACAACTTGTATTCCTTTGAAATTTCAGAAAGTCTTTTTAATATGAATTTTAGAAATTCCAAATCCTAGATTTAATGTATCATTACACTCATTCTTATCCTATAATTCTTGATCACATTAAAATATACAGAATCAATGTAATTCTAAAGATTAATTGGTAAATAAAAATCTATTCACTCCTAGAATTAGCAAGATTGCCTGTTCAGGTGCTCAATCTAGAAACTGTGAAGCCTCCCTTAATTGCTTCTTCTCTCTCACTCCTCACTGTTGATCACTGTATCCTGTTAATTTTTCCTCCTAAAGAACAGGTAAATCACTCCACTTCCTCTCTATCCCCATGATGAAGGCCCTTGTAGAATCACAGAAGTCGTTTGTCTAAACTATTACAATAACCTCTTTACACATCCCTAAACCTGCGTTCTCCTCTATTTGTTCCGTGCTTCACAGTCAGAATAATACATCAAAAACACCGTGTCTGGTTATTTAGTCCTCTTCTTAAAAGCTTCTATCATTTCTCCTTACTGTTAGATAAAGTCCAATATCCTCAATAAGGCTTTAAGCAATCTTTACAAACCACTCAGCCTGACTCTCCATCTCATCTGAATGTGGTTCTATCCTCAATCTGGTACCCTGAGTCCTTCCTTTAATATATGTCAGCTTTTAACTGAGGGGTTTCACACATGGTCTATTCTCTGCCTAGAATGTTTGTCACTTTGTCTTTCTAACTTCTATCCATTCCTAGATTCACTCCCTAGGAAAGCGTATATTATATGCAAAAGACTTTTTTTTTAATAGGTCTTCATAGCCTTCATCATACTATAACTGTTGATATAATGTCTCCTTATTCTGCTAACGTCTTTGACAGCAGTGACACAATTGTTATATCTCTTGGCACCCAGTATAGTGCATGGCTAATTAAATAGTTATTATTTGTTATTATAATAAATTATTTACTAGACGAATAATTGAATGATGTGCCATCCCCCCTTATGTGTGTGTGTGTGTGTGTGTATACACAATATTACAGAAATTAAAAGAAGAGGGTCTTTTTGCCTGAAGGGCAGTGAAAGGAAAAAAAGCTCTTCAGAGGAAGTGACATTTGGTATGGATCTTGAAAAATAAGTAGAACTTGTCAGGTAAAAAGAGCTGGTGAATTATTCCCAGAAGTGGGTCTAGCATAAGCAAAAGCACTGAAGTGAAAGAAGTATTTGGGGAATGGTGAGTTTTCCGTGACTAGAGTAGGTGATGCAAAGGGAAATGATTATAGCTACTGTAGGTAAATCTAATTCAGGTTCAAAGCGCCACCTGAAGTAGTTAAATTCTAACAGGGGAGCAAACTGATGATGATAGTTTACTAAATTGTTATCAGTTCTTAGTGAACCTGATGCAACAACATATCATTTCTTATTTTTTTGAGTAAAATTTGTATCAAGTGAATTAATTCATTTCAAATATTAAATGCTTATATCATAATATTCATCATTTATATATTCTATGTTTATTTTAAGATTCTGAGAAAAAATAATTTTTTAGAAAAGGATAACTACCGTTTTAAGTTCAATAAATTTGAAAATTTGAATTTTTCATTTTGAAGATACATTTTTTGGCAGTGGAGTTTTCCAGTTTACTCTAAAAATTGACATAAACAGAAATAAATACTATATGAGGAAACCCACTAATGCTTTGAATATGGTAAACAATCATAATTTAATATTACTCAGTGGGGGCAAAGTAAATAAATAGCCATGCAAGAAGAAACAACTGTTTATTGACATTGGATGGCAGCCTATTTTGCCATTAGACTGTCTCTTCTGGTTTCACTTACAAGCCCCTGTGAAGATAACAGGTCAGCTTTAGAATAACCAATCTACTGTGAACCCCCCTAAATTTTCTCCTTCTGGCATATGGCTTCTCTGACATCCATGGTTCTCAAAATGCTCAATGACCCTACTTCTTTAACCACTGGCAGACGGAATGACAGTAAGATTAATTAATAAAAGATGCAACAGATTCCTTCGATCAAGACAAAGCTGACAAAGAATGCTGGAAGAACTCATGTTACTGAATGTTGTCAACTTGTTGCAGGAAGGGGAACCCCTTATAGGGCCTGATACTGAGCTCTTGTCTAACACTTGGAAATGAATTGCCCAAGGAGACACGTGTGCTGACAGAGCAAGAGATTTTATTGGGAAAGGGCACTTGGATGGAGAGCAGTAGGGTAAGGGAACCCAGGAGAAGAGCACTGTCACATGGCTTGCAGTCTCAGGTTTTATGGTGATGGGATTAGTTTCTGGGTTGTCTTTAGCCAATCATTCTGATGCCTTGTTTAGGCAAGATGGATGCTAGAGAGAAGGATTCTGGGAGGTGGTTGGACATGGGGTGTCCCCTTTTGACCTTTCCCGAACTCTTCCGGTTGGTGGAGGATTATTAGTTCCGTGTTCCTTACCAGGACCTCCTGTCATAAAACAACTCATGCACATGGTTATTATGGTGCCTGGCCAGGTTGGGCGGTTTCAATCAGTGTGTTTCCTGGACCAGACCCAGTGGCCACAACTAGGACCTTTTTTGTCTCTGTTCTCTTCCTGACGTGGACAACAGGTCGAAGTGCCCCAACCAGAAAGGAACAATAGAGTTTATTGACCTCTCTCCCCTTCCCTCTTTCTTTCCTCTCCTTAACTCTTCCTATCCTTCCCCTTTTTTCTAGTCTCTTGGTCCTGGATGCAGGAATCTGGTCAAAGGGCCTCAGCCTGAGCTGAGGATTGGAGAATGATCACCTCCTCCTTGCAGAGAACTTGAATTCTGGTTCTGTTCTGGTTTCTGGTAGGGCCGAATTCCAGTCCTCCTTTCTCTGGAGGTCCAGAGTGAAGTCCCATAATGCCTGGGTATCTGCAGGTGGCAGGAGATGTCTATAAGGCCACCCTCTCCCACCTCCTCCCCCTTCTTCTTTCAACCTGGCTTCCTTTCCTCCCTTTGAAATCTTTGAAGACCTGACATATTTTCATTTACTCTGTTAGTATTTGGATCTGAAGTTCTGTGTCTCTATAGGAGGTTTTCTGAGAGACTGTATTCTTGTATTTAAGGGAGTGTCTGATGAGGACTGCCAGGTTTATATGTGTGTTTTAACTTTGTCTTCTGTGATATTTGATGTCCATTTTGCTTTGTCTGGCCACCATTTGGTTTAGACCTGCCACCATTTTGTTAAAACCTGATTTTCTTTCCCTGTGCCTTGAGACCAGGGCTCTCAGGAACACTTATCTAGACCATCTCTAACTCCTGAGACTGAGGAAAAATGGGAAAAAGCCTTTAAAATTTTTGTTTATTCCAATTGTTTTTTTATAAACTAGTAAATTTTATATTGTAATATCTAATTCATGACTAAACCTAGAAAATGAAGCTAGATCTTCTGTTGTGTCTGTCTAAATATGTCTTTGTCTCTGGATAATATTTTTGAGATTAACTTGTAAATGAACTCTATTTAATTGACTCAAAGAAAGGTAAGTGCTTACAAATTAAATAATTCTAAATTAAACAATAAATTCCAGGTTCATATGAACTGGTAAATATTCAGTATTAAAAACCTAGTATTAATGTTTGTTCGTTGACCTATCTAATATAGACATGTCTTAGTAATTAACATTAAGTAGAATATTTTCATTGTACCTAGGATTAATATCGGAGAAGGCAATGGCACCCCCACTCCAGTGTTCTTGCCTGGAGAATCCCAGGGATGGGGGAGCCTGGTGGGCTTCCGTCTATGGGGTTGCACAGAGTCGGACATGACTGAAGCGACTTAGCACCAGCAGCAGCAGGATTAATATAAGTTAAATATTATCATATCAGTTACAAGTTTGTCAACAAGGAAATTACCTTGAGTGAAGAAACTTCTAAAAAAAATTGTAAATGAGATATGAGCTTTTCAATTCAGTTCAGTTCAGTCGCTCAGTCATGTCGCTCAGACTCTTCGCGACCCCATGAATCACAGCACGCCAGGCCTCCCTGTCCATCACCAACTCCAGGGTTTCACTCAAACTCATGTCCATCGAGTTGGTGATGCCATCCATCCATTTCATTCTCTGCCATCCCCTTCTCCTCCCGCCCCCAATCCCTCCCAGCATCAGAGTCTTTTCCAGTGAGTCAACTTGTCGCATGAGGTGGCCAAAGTATTGGAGTTTCAGCTTTAGCATCAGTCCTTCCAATGAACATGAAGGATTGATCTCCTCTAGAATGGACTGGTTGGATCTCGTTAGATAAGCTCTATTAAGAATAATTATGTTTTAGGAAAATCTGTCTAAAACAGTCTCTCCAGATTGGGGTAATTTTAATTTCTAAATGTTGTGCTATGTGTGTGTGTGTGTGTGTGGCAAAAAAGAATAAAAGAGCTGAATTATTGGGGAAAAAAAAATGTTGTGTTAAACTAAGTGTTGGAAGTTTATTGAATAGTTAGGTCATTTCCACATAAAATAAGATTTTGAAACATTTACTACTAAACACTGATTTCCTTTTACAGAAAAACTAAAGAGATTTGGGACTATAAATGAATAATATTTGGTGCCATCCTAAAATGTTTTAAGAAAGCAAGGGTTTTAGAATTATCTCTGGTATTTATGCTCACCAATCTATAAAATGCTAATATAAAAGTTAATTCTTGGTTGCTAAAGAAAAGTAAGAAGTGTGTTTTCAGTACAAAAAGGTATGAAAAATACTAAAAAGGGTTATGCATGATCAGGGTTTTTTAAAAATTGGATTGCAATTAGTTAGATAAATGGATTTTGTTAGGAATGACACAGCCATAGGAAAACTGGTTAGAGGCAACTAGGTCTAAGACTCACTAGACCTTGACCCCATCGTGATTATATCAACAAGCTAAATGATACACCCATCAACATTGACTAAATCTGACCAAAGGTTCTAAACCCTTTTAACTGATTTTTTTTTTTTTACCAAACTTCCTAAATCGAATTCTTTTGAAGTTCCTTTGACTTCTAGCTAACTTCGGAGTGCTTCAGGAGGCCCTGAAACATCCCAAAGAGAGATATTAAACTGTGTTTATTTGGTTGGTTAAATTACATGAAAAATATTATCAAATGAGTAATAAATCCTCTCATGTTATAATGTATTATAAATATTCCTAATATAAATATCCTAGAAATTATATGGCACTCTTAACAATCTGATATATCCCGGTATTCTAATGAAAAATCTGATGACTTCATAAAAGTTAACAAAGGACTGAATGAACCAGCAAATACACTTATAACTTTTATGGTTTCTATCTGAAAAATTATGGGTTTGAATCTTATGTTTTCTGGGGAGTAGGGAAAACCTTCCTCTCAAACTAATTATGACAATACTTTCTTAAAATTATACGTTATTAACAAAACAGTTATATTTTCTGTCTATCTGACTCCTCCAGAAATTGGAAACTCTTAGTTTTCCAGTAAGGTTATCAAATGAGTAACTTTTGATTTTCACTAACAGGTAGAAAAATCTCAAGGAATTTTTGAGACCTTAAAAAAGGAAGAATTCACCTAGATTTGTTAGGCAAAATCTGTGATAAGCCTTTGGTGTCAGTTTTCCAGCCCTGTTTTATTTTAAAAGTTCAGTCTGAGACTCTACAAATGTCTCAGCAAAATAAAAAGTCTATGATCATGTATGGTTATATAAATCATCAGACCAAAATTAGTGAGAACAGACTTATTTTGCAAACAAACTAGCCTTAATTTGGCTATATTTGATAAAAAAGGGTAATATTAGGGAGAAAAAGATGTTCCAATAACTGTTAAATCCCAGTTTGTTAATGGAGGTCTGCATCTAGTAAGACTCATTTCTTGGATAGTTCTTTGCTGTTTTGTGATATTAATGTAAAATTTAATTGAATTCTTAAGAATACCCATAAGATTATTGCTGAATCTTATTTCAGTAATCTATGAAGATCAGATCCCTCATGACCCGCAGCCAGAACTGGAAAAAAACATAATTTAAGGGGTTGTCTCCAAACTGGATGGAAGGACATTTTTATCAGATACTCTTAACTAGATTCATGCACAATGAAACTGAATGGAAATCAACTCTTAGATTAATTCCCACTTCCAAAGACCCCTACACTGGATTGGTCTATAGAGAAGACAACTGACCTGATCTCACCTTAAAATGATGCTCAAACAGAGGAGAAGCTACAGTACACCAGGATGAGAAGACAATGACATCAGTGGTAGACAGTTTGCCCAAGATGCTGGCCCTGATTTGTATGATCATTTATAATGTTTTCTTGACTTCTTAGACTTTTGCATATAAATCAAATGCTTTTCTGTCATAGGCCTGATCCTATGCTAGTTTTAAAAATCAAGCCAATTGTTGGGTTTGTGGCCAATTACCTGTGTCTAATTCTGGGTAAACTTGGTAAATTTCTCTATTCAGTTCAGTTCAGTCACTCAGTCTTGTCCGACTCTTTGTGACACCATGAATCACAGCACACCAGCCCTCCCTGTCCATCACCAGCTCCCGGAGTTCACTCAAATTCATGTCCATCGAGTCGGTGATGCAATCCAGCCATCTCGTTCTGTCGTCCCCATCTCCTCCTGCCCCCAATCCCTCCAAGCATCAGAGTTTTTTCCAGTGAGTCAACTCGTCGCATGAGGTGGCCAAAGTATTGCAGTTTCAGCTTTAGCATCAGTCCTTCCAATGAACACCCAGGACTGATCTCCTTTAGAATGGACTAGTTGGATCTCCTTGCAGTCCAAGGGACTCTCTTGAGTCTTCTTCAGCACCACAGTTCAAAAGCATCAGTTCTTCAGCAGTCAACTTTCTTCACAGTCCAACTCTCACATCCATACATGACCACGGGAAAAACCATAGCCTTGATTAGACGGACCTTGGTTGGCAAAGTAATGTCTCTGCTTTTTAATATGCTATCTAGGTTGGTCATAACTTTCCTTCCAAGGAGTAAGCGTCTTTTAATTTCATGGCTGATATCAGCATCCACAGTGATTTTGGAGCCCAAAAAATAAAGTCTGACACTGTTTCCCAATCTATTTCCCATGAAGTGATGGGACCAGATGCCATGATCTTAGTTTTCTGAATGTTGAGCTTCAAGCCAACCTTTTCCCTCTCCTCTTTCACTTTCATCAAGAGGCTTTTTAGTTCCTTTTCACTTTCTGCCATAAGGGTGGTGTCATCTGCATATCTAAGGTTATTGATATTTCTCCTAGCAATCTTGATTCCAGCTTGTGTTTCTTCCAGCCCAGCGTTCCTCATGATGTACTCTGCATAGAAGTTAAATAAGCAGGGTGACAATATACAACCTTGACATACTCCTTTTCCTATTTGGAACCAGTCTGCTGTTGTCTCACCACCAACCAATCAAAAAAAACCACAAACCCTGCAGACCTCACCCAAATGTTGCCTCCTGTTTATCGGGACTAGTGATGACTGTAGAATTTAATGCTCCTTTAATGCATTTTTGCTTCTGTACTTTGCTTACTGCTTGCTGCTCACAGAACCAGAATTACTCCATTTTAGAAGTGGACGCTATCTTGGGTAGGGATTCCTGGAAAAACCACAGCCCGGGGAAACTCCCTCCTTAGGGCCAATCAGAGAAAAACAAGAAAGCACAGGACTGAGCAAATTTAAAGAGTACAATCAGAAAGTACCAAGTGCTCTTTAGGCAAAGGTCAACCAATCACTTCTAGACTGATGCAATAGTCGCTAACTCTTGCAGTACTTTTGCACGCAATATACTATATAATCCTCTGTATTTTGAGTGTCAGGGCTCCTATCCAGATCCACTGCGTCAGTGTTGGTGGGGGTCCCTGCTCGAGCTTGAATAAACCGACCCTTGTGCGTTTGCATCGGAAAATGGCTCCTGCGGTGGTTATTGGAGATTGCGTGACTTGGGCACAACAATGACCATCCTGTTAGGTCTCCTGTTTGGCCCCTGTCTATTTCATCTCTGAGAGGAACCAACAGTTTCAAACTAAATTGCTGTTATTACTAGGGTGAATGCTGGTTTCAGGCAAAAAACATCTTGACTTAGATCAGGTAGAGAGAAACTTCTGCTCTGCTAGGCAGGCTGTGGTGTTGGAGAAGATTCTTGAGAGCCCATTGGACTGCAAGGAGATCCAACCAGTCCATTCTAAAGGAGATCAGTCCCGGGTGTTCATTGGAAGGACTGATGCTAAAGCTGAAACTCCAATACTTTGGCCACCTCATGCGAAGAGCTGACTCATTTGAAAAGACCCTGATGCTGGGAGGGACTGGGGGCAGGAGGAGAAGGGGATGACAGAGGATGCTGGATGGCATCACCGACTCGATGGACATGAGTTTGAGTGAACTCCTGAAGCTGGTGATGGATAGGGAGGCGTGGCCTGCTGTGATTCATGGAGTCGCAAAATGTCGGACACGAGTGAGCGACTGAACTGAACTGAACTGAGGCAGGCCTATGCCCATGCACAGCAGGAAGAAGTTACAGAAGAAAGAGACCTCTGCCCCAATTCCCAAGAAGTATCTTGAATATGAATTCTCTTAGGGGGAAGTTGTTAGAGGAAGCACACTGATTGAAACTGCCCAACCTGGCCAGGCACCATAGTAACCATTTCTATGAGTTGTTTCATGACAGGAGGTCCTGGTAAGGAACATAGAACTAATAATCCTCCACCAACCGGAAGAATTCGGGAAAGGTCAATAGGGGACACCTCATGTCTGACCACCTCCCAGAAATCTTCTCTCTAGCATCCATCTTGGCTGAACAAGGCATCAGAATGATTGGCTAAAGACAACCCAGAAACTAATCCCATCACCATAAAACCTGAGACTGTGAGCCATGTGACAGAGCTATTCTCCTGGGTTTCCTTACCCTACTGCTCTCCACCCAGGTGCCCTTTCCTAATAAAATCTCTTGCTTTGTCAGAACATGTGTCTCCTTGGACAATTCATTTCCGAGTGTTAAACAAGAGCCCAGTTTTGGGCCCTGGAAGGGGTGCCCCTTCCTGCAACAAACCCAGGATTCGTTGGAAATTACCCCTGCCCAAAGAAGCTTCTGTGTCCATCTTCTCAAATGTTCTTTCACACAAACAAATGAGGCTTTTTGATCACTTGGAAACTATTACATTTAATCTTTCATTTTAAGAAATGTTTGAGATACTTTAGTAAACAAGAAAATCACGGAGCCTACATTGTAGTGACAATAATGAAAGGTTCTTGTTGAGCTGTTAAAGATGCTGGGATTCTTGGCCTCTGGAGTAAAGGAATTCGATCCGGGGCCAGTGACGAGGCTTGATCGCTCAGAGCTTTTGTGTAATAAAGTTTTATTAAATATAAAAGAGATGGAGAAAGCTTCTGACATAGACATCAGAAGGGGGCAAAAAGAGTGCCCTGTTGCTAGTTTTTAGCAAGAAGTTATACACTTATATGCAGGCTGCTAATAGGAGAAAGAAAATGTCTCAAAACTCAGAGAGTGGCACCAGGCTCCTCACCCACAACATGCATTTTGAGATAACATTAGCACAAGGTGAGTCATCTGAGGCCATAAAACAACTGACACAATTCTTGAAGAAACGAAGGTTTCCAAGCAAATACATAGTGTCATTAACATAGCTTAAGAGAACATTTGTATGAGTAAAACATACTGGTTTGTTGAGCCATTATCAGTTCTGAGTCTTAGGTGGAAGTGACTTGAGGACAGAGTCTAGGGTAAATGCATAGTTCATTAACATAGCTTAAAAAAAAAAAAAACATTTCCATAAGAAAAACACATTGGTTAGCTCAAGGTTCAAGAAAAGTTAAGTGCAGGTGGAACTAGGGGTGTCACCATGGCAACACAGAATTTTAAAAGAAGTCTCCTTTTAATTTTGTATAGAGAAGGGAAAAAAATCTGACAATTGTAGTTTGTTTCTTCCTGACACTTAAGAGAGAGATTAAAAAAAAATCTGATACCTGCAGCATATTTCCCCCATTTGGAGATTCCTAGCCTTCCTCCCTGCTACCCTCTCAGTAACATGGCGGGGTGGGGTGGGGTGGGGAATTGACAAATAAATTACCATTTTTAATTTGTAATGACAGTTTCAAAGAAAACAAGTGTGGAGTATAATATCAAATGAGGCCCTACATTAAGGTGGTCAGGGAGAACCTCATGAGGATATAACATTGAAGTCTAAAGAAAGAGAATGAACTACTCATATAGAAATTTGGGATAAGTGCATTTCAAAAGATCGGAGAAGGCAATGGCAAGCCACTCCAGTACTATTGCCTAGAAAATCCCATGGATGGAGGAGCCTGGTGGGCTGTAGTCCATGGGGTAGCTAGGGGTAGGACACGACTGAGCGACTTCACTTTCACTTTTCACTTTCACACATTGGAGAAGGAAATGGCAACCCACTCCAGTGTTCTTGCCTGGAGAATCCCAGGGACGGGGGAGCCTGGTGGGCTTCCGTCTGTGGGGTCACACAGAGTCGGACACGACTGAAGTGACTTAGCAGCAGCAGCAGCAGCATTTCAAAAGATAGCACATGTAACACTAATGAGATAGGAGAGAGCTTGAAATGTTCAGTACATAGAGGATATTAAGTATGGTGGGGTGGGAAGGGTAGGGAAACCTAGGCTAGATAATTCAGGGTCTTTAGGCCACTGAAAGGTTTTAGGATTTTATTATGTGTTCAGTGGAGGGAAAAAAAAAAAAACACTGGGAAGGTTTAATCAAGAGAAATTATGTGGTACAATTTATATTTTAAGTTACTCAATTCTGTCTGTGTTGTAAGGGGATGGAAATGAAAGGAAGAAAATGAGCTGGTCAGTCTCCCAAGGCAGTATAAACAATTGGGGACCGAATCAAACTTAGAAGATTTTGCAGAGCAAAGGAAACCATAAATGGAACAAAAAGACAGCTTACAGAATGATAGAACATATTTGCAAACAATACAACTTCAAGGGCTTAATCTCTAAAATATACGAAGAGCGCATACAACTTCTAATGGTAAAGAATCCACCTGCAATGCAGGAGACCCGGATTCGATCCCTGGGTTGGGAAGATTCCCCTGGAATAAGAAAGGGAAACCCACTCCAGTATTCTTGCCTGAGAAATCCCATGGACAGAGGAGCCTGGTGGGCTACAGTTCATGGGGTTGTAGAGAGTTGGACACGACTGTTGATGCATATAACTCAACAACAAAAAAACAAACAACTTAATCAAAAAAATGAACAAAAGCACTTAGACATTTCTCCAAAGAAGACACACTGATGGCCCACAAACAAATGAAAAGATACAAATCAAAACTATGACGAGGTACCATCTCACACCAGTCAGAATGGCCATTATTAAGAATTCTACAAATAAATGCTGAAGAGGGAGTGGAGAAAAGGGAATTCTCCTACACTGTTGGTGAGAATGTAAATTTGTGCATCCACTGTGCAAAACAGTATTGGAGGTTCCTCAAAAAGCTAAAAATAGAGTTGCCATCAGTTCAGTTCAGTTGCACAGTCATGTCTGACTCTTTGCAACCCCATGGACCGCAGCATGCCAGGCTTCCTTGTCCATCACCAACTCCCGGAGTTTACTCAAACTCATGTCCATTGAGTCGGTGATGCCATCCAACCATTTCATCCTCTGTTGCCCCCTTCTCCTCCTGCCTTCAATCTTTCCCAGCATCAGAGTCTTTCCAAATGATTCAGATCTTCACATCAGGTGGCTAAAGTACTGGAGTTTCAACTTCAACATCAGTCCTTCCAATGAGTATTCAGGACTGATCTCCTTTAGGATGGACTGATTGGATCTCCTTAGGGTCCAAGGGACTCTCAAGAGTCTTCTCCAACAACACAGTTCAAAGGCATCAATTCTTCGGCTCTCAGCGTTATGATCCAGTAATTCCACTCCTGGGCTTATATCCAGACAAAACTGTAATTCAAAGATACATGCACTCCTGTGTTCATAGCAGCACTGTTCTTGATAGCCAAGAAATGGAAACAAGGTAAATGTCCATCAACAGATGAATAGATAAAGAGGTCCCAGGGATGAGGAATGTAGAATATAAATTATAACACAAATAAAAGTATCTATGAAACAAAATGGACTCACAAACATAGAGAACAGACTTTTGATTGCCAAGAGAGTGGGGGAATAGGAGGGAGATGGAGTGGGATTTTGGAGTTAACAGGTGCATATATGTAGAATGGATAACAACAAAGTCCTACTATATAGCACAGCAAACAATATTCAATATTTTGTGATAAATCATAATGGAAAAGGATTTTTAAAAAGAATATATATGTATAATTCAATCACTTTGCTGTACAGCGGGAAGTACCACATTCTAAATCAACAATACTTCAATAATTTTTTTTTAAAAGAAAATAAGCTAGGAGTTAACTGGAGAAGGGAATGGCAACCCACTCCAGTATTCTTGCTTGGTGAATTCCAACACTGTGATCTAAATAATTGGTGATAGTATCTTGAAGTTTGTGATGTCAATGGATTTTCAGAGAAATGAGTCATGAAATCTTCTGGAAATAAAATCAATAGGATTTAGGTAAGTGAAGAAAAGGAGAGACATTTTGACATAAGCAATTGCCAGGAGAGTGACATTGCTGTTTACTAAAATGAAGAAGAGTAGAAGTGAAAAATTTGTTGCAAGAAAATGTAAGATTTCTGTTTTGAAAACTGTAACTCTGATTCACTCTGGTGGAGACAACATGTGGGCAGAAGTTTATGAAATCATTACTTAGAAGAGAGATCCACACTTGAAATATAAATTCAACTATGACTATAAAAAAGATGTTATTTTAATCTATAATTTAAAATATCATCTAAGGATGTCCATCTGCAGACGAATGGATAAGAAAGCTGTGGTACATATACACAATGGAGTATTACTCAGCAACTAAAAAGAATACATTTGAATCAGTTCTAATGAGGTGGATGAAACTGGAGCCTATTATACAGAGTGAAGTAAGTCAGAAAGAAAAACACCAATACAGTATACTAACGCATATATATGGAATTTAGAAAGATGGTAACGATAAACCTGTATACGAGACAGCAAAAGAGACACAGATGTACAGAACAGTCTTTTGGACTCTGTGGGAGAGGGCGAGGGTGGGATGATTTGGGAGAATGGCATTGAAACATATATATTAGCATATGTGAAACGAATCGCCAGTCCAGGTTCGATGCATGATACAGGATGCTCGGGGCTGGTGCACTGGGATGACCCAGAGGGATGATATGGGGAGGGAGGTGGGAGGGGGTTTCAAGATGGGGAACACATGTACATGTACACCCGGGGCAGATTCATGTCAATGTATAGCAAAACCAATACAATATTGTAAAGTAAAAAAAAAAATTAAAAAATAATCATCTAGGAAGATATATAGCAAAGAAGAAAGGACAAAGCAATACTGCTGGAATAATATCCTGTTTTATTGCCTTAATGCTTTCTTTCTTTCTCCAAAACCACTGTGACCATATAGTATCCCACTCATGTTCTGTCTAAAGTCTCCAGTTCTATGTGTGTCTGCTAAGTCGCTTTAGTCCTATCTGACTCTTTGTGACCCTGTTGATTGTAGCTCACCAGGGGCCTCTGTCCATGGGATTCTCCAGACAAGAATACTGGAATGGGTTGCCATGACCTCTTCTAGGGTTCTTCCTGACCGAGGGATTGAACCCGCATCTCTTAGTCTCTGGCATTGGCAGGTGGGCTCTTTACCACTAGTGCCACCCACTAATGCCACCTGGGAAACACCATACCTAGTGTTTGCTATATCAAACTGAAACACCTATATCTAACTGCATTATCCATTCCAAATACCGGCTTTGACCCCCAGCCTACTTTTAAGAATCTATCAATATCCAGTTCAGCTATCTAGCAATTTTAACTAGATACTCTTTTTACATATCACATTTGCATGCTACTTAACATTTTTCTGCCCGAATGAATACAGATAAGTTGGCTTAAAACATTTTTTTTTCAAGTAAGCAAACAAATCTTAGCAATTGAAAAAGAGCTGAAAGTCAGAATGACTAACATATAATGAAAGAAAATTCTTGGACATTTTTCAAGGACTCTCTCTTTTTTCTGACTTTTGAAAATGTTAGAGTTCAAACACTTTTTGTTTTGTGTAAATTCAAAGCTTGTTATTTCAGGAAAAATCCCTATGGATAATAAATATGAATAAACAAACCCTAACTCTCTTTGTCCATGGTATAAGTGAATGGCACAGAAAATGGAAGAATCACAGAGCAAGCCGATTTTCGGTGGTAGAAAGCAGGTGTGCCTGGAGGCTGTGGAAGATTTGGATCCAATGTGTAATTCTGCTAGGCTACACATCCTTGGCATCTCAATTAATCTCTCTAAGCCTAGGAACAGATCTGTTAAGTGGGGAAACAAAACTTACATGTGATTTTTTGTGAGTATTAAAGATAATGATATAAAACACCTTGCATGTAATAGATGTTCCATAAATTGTATTAAGGCTGATGATTTCCTGGTCAGCATATGTAGGTAAACTAAGCTGAGCATCACTCCAAAGATGTGTCTCTCCACCTTTCAAAGGCAGTCTTTTCATGATTGTATTTGCACTGCACATAAGAAAGATTTACTACCAATTCACTTTGAACCAATTAGACATGACCCAATTTCCTCAAGCCAGATGGCAAAAGCACTTCCGGTGAGGCAGATGGGCCTATTGACTCTCAGTCCCATGAAAACATCAGGCTTGGAAGACACCCTGGGATTCAGATAATGCACCAAGAAGACAGAGGAATGCCTTTGATATTGGCCTGGGTATCATGGAAGCAAAAACCTATCAGAAAGACATGTGCAGTTTTAGACACTCACACAGTATTTGGGGCATGAAATAGAGTATTCAGAGGAAGCCAAGTTGCTTTCATTGGCACTTGGGATATTCAAGAAGCTTCATCAACTAACCCTCTGTGTGAGATTGCAGCAATGCTTCTGAGTACCAGATGTGCTTTCCCTGAAAGGAAATGGACAAACTGGACACATTCATATTCATAAGTTAGGTAATATCAAAGTTAATTTATAAAAGCAGCTATTTGCTGGAATCACACTGGCAACAAACAAAAGAAATATTACCACAATGGAAAGCATGTCAGGAAATATTTTGCCTTTGAAACAGATAAAAATTATATTGAAAATAATAAAAAACCCCAAGTCCAACACTATGAATAGAAACTTGTCTACTTTTGTAGAAGCCTTGGATATAAAATGGAAGACAAATTTGAGTCAATAAAAGAAAGAACTTTGCAATAATCAGGTATCTCTTCAATAGAATTAATTACTTAAAAATTGTCAGTTTCCTACCTCTGAAACTCAAACATGCCTAACACAATATAAAATGAATTATAATAATACATAAGAATATTATAATTATACATCTATTTACAAATCAGTCTTGTAGGCAAGGTTCAGCTAAAATACAAAATTTAGTACACATTGAATCTACAATGTACACTGCCATTTGCCACCTTAAAATACATCCTCTCTTGCTTCTTATTTATTATCAAAACCCCATTTTGTTTAGGACAGAAATAATTACCTCCTGAGTTCATTTGCAGTTAGAAGTAACCTGACAACTCTTTGCAGGATCCGTTCCGTTCCCTTCCGTTCAGTCGCTCAGTCGTGTCCGACTCTTTGCGACCCCGTGGACTGTAGCCTACCAGGCTTCTCCGTCCATGGGATTCTCCAGGCAAGAATACTGGAGTGGGTTACCATTTCCTTCTCCAGGGGATCTTCCTGACCCAGGGATCGAACCCAGGTCTCCCGCATTAGAGGCAGACGCTTTAACCTCTGAGCCACCAGGGCATGCAGGATAAGGATATATAAATGAAAGTGTATTTTATTAGGATTTTGGGGAAAGCTAAATTTCTCCCTTTAAAATGATAACTTTTATTTTATATTTGCATTATGAAGATAATGCATACTAGTTATATAAGCTAGAAATGTAGAAAAATAAAACTAAATACATCTACGGTTCAACTTATACAGATAAACATTGGTAGTTTTTTCTTAAATCACACATTTATTTTATATTTTTAGTGAAATATTGTTGATATACAATATTCTGTTAGTTTCAGGTTGTAACACAGTAATTTGACATTTAAATATATTACAAAATGGTCAGCAAAGTAAGTCTAGCAACCATCTTTTCCCATACAAAGTTATTATAATATTATTGACCATATTTATTGTACTATATATTATACCTTCATGACTTATTTTTTAAAACTGAAAGTTTATACCTCTTAATTATCTTCATCATTTCAGCCAATACCCTCACAGCCCTCCCCTTTGATGACCACTTGTTTCCTGCATCTATGTGTCTGTTGCATTACTTTGTTCACTTGTTTTCTTTTTAATATTCCATGTGTAAGTGAGATCATATGATATCCGTATTTGTCTGACTTATTTCATTTAGCAAAATCACAATCTAGATCCATTTCTGTTTCTCAAATGGCAAGATTCAATTTTTACGGCTGCATGTCAGTCAGTCAGTTCAGTTGCTCAGTTTGTCCCACTCTTTGCAACCCTATGAACTGCAGCAGGCTTCCCTGTCCATCACCAACTCCCAGAGCTTGCTCAAACTCATGTTCATTGAGTTGGTGATGACACCCAACCATTTCATCCTCTGTCATCCCCTACTCCTCCCACCTTCAATCTTTCCCAGGATCAGGGTCTTTTTCAAGGAGTCAGTTCTTTGCATCAGGTGGCCAAAGTGTTGGAGTTTCAACTTCAGCATGAGTCCTTCCAATGAATTATCAGGACTGATCTCCTCTAGGACTGACTGGTTGCAAGAGATCCCCAAGGGACGGTCTCCAAGGGACTATCAAGAGTCTTCTCCAACACCACAGTTCAAAAACATCAATTCTTTGGTGCTCAGCTTTCTTTACAGTCCAACTCTCACATCTGTACATGACTACTGGAAAAACCATAGCTTTGCTAGATGGCAGAGTAATTTCTCTGCTTTTTTAGTATGCTGTCTAGGTTGGTCATAGCTTTTCTTCCAAGGAGCAAGCGTCTTTTAATTTCATGGCTGAAGTCACCATCTGCAGTGATTTTGGAGCCCCCCAGAATAAAGTCTATCATTGTTTCCACTATTTCCCCATATATTTGCCATGAAGTGATAGGACCAGATGCCATGATTTCAGTTTTCTGAATATTGAGTTTTAAGACAGCTTTTTCACACTCTTCTTTCATTTTCATCAAGAGGTTCTTTAGTTCTTCTTCACTTCCTGCCTTAGGGTGGTGTCACCTGCATATCTGAGGTTATTGATATTTCTTCCAGCAATCTTGATTCCAGTTTGTGCGTATATATATATATACACACACACACACACGCATAATAGTGATTGAAGTAACTATTATATTGTGTATTCATAGAATATACAAATAATGTATGCATAGTATATAGTGTATGTACATACATAAACACTATTATAATAGTAATTCCAGCATATGTCTTTGCATGATCTAGACTTTCATGAGCATAAAGATGAGAGTCTCATGCTAAGGATAGGAAATCAGTAAGCTCAAAGGGCCCTAAGTCTTTGATGACTGCATTCAGTCACTGGACCAACCATGGACTACTGATTCTGGACTCATTTATATGTGAGAAAAATAAATGCTTAATTTACAATGTTACCAGGTATCTGTACATGATGAGCAAGAAATAAGTTGTTGAAACTTTCAAGAAAGCATTATTGATCCTCTAAAGATGCAGAAACTTTTTGTGTTTACAGCTTCCAAACAACTCAGTAGATAGGATAAAGGAAATAGAAATGACAAGGCAAATACATAAATGTGATATGTGTACATATGATGGGGCCTCCCAGGTGGCTCAGTGGTAAAATATCTGCCTGTCAATGAAGGAGATGAGGGTTCAATCCCTGGTTCAAGAAGATTCCCTGGAGAAGGAAATGGCAAACCACTCCAGGATTCTTGCCTGGAAAATCTCATGGACAGAGGCACCTGGCAGGCTACAGTCAATGGGGTCACAAAAGAGTTGAACACGACTTACCAACTAAACAAAAATAGCTATATATATGATAAAATATCTTGTGTATATGGATATATATATAGTTGGCTTCACTAGTGGCTCAGATGGTAAAGAATCTGCCTGCAATGCAGGAGATTCAGGTTTGAATCTTAAGTGTGATCCCTAGGTCACGAAGATCCCCTGGAGAAGGAAATGGCTACCCATTCCAGTATTCTTGCCTGGACAATTCCATGGACAGAAAAGCCTGGTGGGCTTCAATCCATACAATTGCAAAGAGTCAGACGTGACTGAGTGACTAATACTTTCACTTTTCATATATAAAGTTATACTGTATATATATATATGTATGAATCAGTCAGTCAGTTTAGTCGCTCAGTCATATCCAACTCTTTGCAACCCTGTAGACTGCAGCATGCCAGGCTTCCCTGTCCATCATCAACTCCCGGAGTTGGTGTATGTATAACTATGTATACATATAACTGTATATACCTATATGTATATGTGTGTATGTACATATGTGTATACATACACATATATTGTATAACAGAATAACTATATACATATACTTATACATACATTTACCTATAACTATACACATGTACATATATACAAACAAATACATATAACCATATGTATACATATAGCTATGTATATGTATGTGTAGCTATATGTATGTAGTTTATTCAGTTATACAAAAAATTTAATTTTGCTGAAAAAGTCTGTTAACCTTCTCATGCAAATTTTATATTATTTTTTAATAAAAATAGCCCAATGGAGTTCATAAATTTTAAAAAGGAATGTTTTGATATATATTCTAGGAACATAGCTCTTTGCTATATATGGGAAGAAGATTCAAGAGTCTGGGCTCACTGAAATCATCCCTATGATATGCTGTTTTCTGTTCAATCACTAGTCGTGTCCAACTCTTTGTGAACCCATGGTCTGCAGCACACAAGGCTCCACTGTCCTTCACTATCTCCTGGAGTTTGCTTAAATTCATGTGCATTGAGTCTGTGATATTATGTAACCATCTCATCCTCTGCCATTGCCTTCTCCCTTTGCCTTCAATCTTTCCCAGCATCAGAGTCTTTTCAATGAGTCGGCTCTTTGCATCACGTGGTCAAAGTATCAGAGCTTCAGCTTCAGCACCAGTCCTTCTAATTAATATTCAAAGTTTATTTCTTTTAAGATTGACTGGTTTGTCTCCATGCAGTCCAAAAGATTCTCAAGAGTATTCTCCAGCAGACTCTTTATGTTGCTCAGTTTTATGGTCAAACCTGCACATTGTACATGACTACTGGAAAAACCATAGCTTTGACTATATGGACCTTTATCAGCAAAGTGATGTATCTCCTTTTTAATGTGCTGTCTAGATATGTCACAGCTTTCCTTCTAAGGAGTAATTATCTTTAAATTTCATTGGTGTGATCACCATCTGCAGTGGTTTTGGAGCCCAAGAAAATAAAATGTCACTTCTTCCACTCTTTTCCCTTCTATTTGTCATGACATGATGGTACTGGATTCTGTGATCTTAACTTTTTAATATTGTTTCAAACCAGCTTTTTAATTACCCTCTTTCATCTTCATCAAGAGGTTCTTTAGTTCCTTTTCACTTTCTGCCATTAGAGTGGTATCATCTACATATTTGAAGTGGTTGATATTTCTCCTCACAATCTTAATTCCAGCTTGTGATTCATCTAGCTTGGCATTTCACATGAAGTACTCTGTATATAGGCTAAATAAGCCGTGTCATACTACTTTCCCAATTTTGAACCAGTCAGTTGTTCCATATATGGTTCTATCTGTTGCTTCTTAACCCACACACAGGTTTCTCAGGAGACAGGTAAGGTCTCTTATCTTCTCTTGTAAGGTAGTCTGGTATGCCTATCACTTTAAGAATTTTCCACAGTTTGTGGTGATCCACACAATCAAAAGATTTAGTATAGTCAATAGAGCAGTTCAGTTCAGTCACTCAGTCATGTCCGACTCTTTGCAACCCCATAGACCACAGCACGCCAGGCTTCCCTGTCCATCACCAACTCCCAGAGCCTATTCAATCTCATCTCCGTTGAGTTGGTGATGCCATCCAACAATCTCATCCTCTGTTGTCCCCTTCTCCTCCTGCCTTCAATCTTTCCCAGCATCAGGGTCTTTTTAAATGAGTCAGTTCTTTGCATCAGGTGGCCAAAATATTGGAGTTTCAGCTTCCACATCAGTCCTTCCAATGAATATTCAGGACTGATCTCCCTTAGGATGGACTGTTTGGATCTCCTTGCAGTCCAAGGGACTCTCAAGAGTCTTCTCCAACACCACAGTTCAAAAGCATCAATTCTTCAGCCCTCAGCTTTCTTTATAGTCCAACTCTCACATCCATACATGACTATTGGAAAAACCGTAGCCTTGACTAGATGGACCTTTGTTGACAAAATAATGTCTCTGCTTTTTAATATGCTGTCTAGGTTGGTCATAATGTTTCTTCCAAGGAGTAAGTGTCTTTTAATTTCATAGCTGCAGTCACCATTTGCAGTGATTTTTGAGCCCCCTAAAATAAAGTCAGCCACTCTTTCCACTGTTTCCCCAGCTATTTCCCATGAAGTGATGGGACCAGATGCCATGATCTTAGTTTTCTGAATGTTGAGCTTTAAGCCAACTTTTTCACTCTCCTCCTTCACTTTCATCAAAAGTCTCTTTAGTTCTTCTTCGCTTTCTGCCATAAGGGTGGAGCAGAAGTGGATGTTTTTCTGGAACTCCCTTGCTTTCTCCATGATCCTAATCCAACAAATGTTGGTAATTTGAACTCTGGTTTCTCTACCTTTTCTAAATCCAGCTTGTACATCTGTAAGTTCTTAGTTCATGTACTGCAGAAGCTTGCTTAAATGATATTGAGTATACTTTGCTAGCATGTGAAATGAGTGCAATTGTATGGTGTTTTGAGCCTTGTTTGGCATTGCCTTTCTTTGGGAATGGAATGAAAGCTGACCTTTACCAATCCTGTAGGCATGCTGAGTCTTCCAAATTTGCTGACATATTGAATGCAGCACTTTAACAGTGTCACCTTTGAGGATTTTAATAGCTCAGCTGGAATTCTATCGCCTCCACTAGCTTTGCTTGTAGTGAAGTGAAGGTCACTCAGTCGTTTCTGACTCTTTGTGACCCCATGGACTATAAAGTCCATGGAATTTTCCAGGCCAGAATACTGGGGTGGGTAGCCTTTCCCTTCTTCAGGGGATCTCCCTAACCCAGAGATTGAACACAGGTCTCCTGCATTGCAGGAGGATCCTTACCAGCTGAATCACCAGGGAAGCCCAAGAATACTGGAGTGAGTAGCCTATCCCTTCTCCAGGGGATCTTCCTGACAGGAATCAAACCAGGGTCTCCTGCATTGCAGGTGGATTCTTTACCAACTGAGCTACTAGGGAAGCCCTTTGTAGTAATGCTTCCTAAAGCCCATTTGACTTCATACTCCAGAATGTTCTTCTCTAGGTAAGGGACCACACCATCGTGATTATCTGGGTCATTAAGACTTTTTCTGTACACTTCTTCTGTGTATTCTTCACACATCTTCTTAATCTCTTCTGCCCCTGTTAGGTTCTTACCTTTTCTGTCCTTTATCTTGCCCATCCTTGCATGAAATGTTCCCTTGATAGCTCTTACCTTCTTGAAGAGATCTCTAGCTTTTCCCGTTCTGTTGTTTCCCTCTACTTCTTTGCATTGTTCATTGTAGAAGGATTTCTTAGGTCTCCTTGCTATTCTCTGGAACTTTGCATTCACATAGGTATATCTTTCCCTTTCTCCCTTTTCACTTCTCTTCTTTCCTGTTATTTGTAAAGTGTCTTCAGACACCCACTTTGCCTTCTTGCACTTCTTTTTCTTGAGGATGTCTTTGGTCATTGCCTCCTGTACAACGTTACAAACCTCCTTTCATAGTCCTTCAGGAACTCTGTCTACCAGATCCAATGCCTTGAATCTATTCATCACCTCTAATGAATATCATAAAGGGTTTGCTTTAGGTCAAATCAAACCCTTTTTCTTACTTGCTTCAGTATAAGCCTGAATTTTGCAATAAGGAGCTGATGATTTGAGACACAGTCAGCTCTAGGTCCTGTTTTAGATGATAGTATAAAACTTCTCCATCTTCAGCTACAAAGAACACAATCAATCTGATTTCAGTATTGATCATCTGGTGATGTCTATTTGTATAGTCATCCTTTGGTTTGTTAGAAAAGGGTGTTTGCTATGACCAGTGCAGTCTTTTGTCAAAACTCTGTTAGCCTTTGCCCTACTTCATTTTGTACTCTAGGGCCAAACCTGCCTGTTATTCCAGATATCTCTTGACTTTTTACTTTTGCACTCCAATCCAGTATATGAAAAGGACATCTTTTTTGGATTTACTTCTAGAAGGTCTTGTAATTCTTCACAGAACTGGTCAACTTTAGCATCAGTGGTTGGGGCATAAACATGGATTACTGTGATGTTGAATGGTTTGCCTTGGAAATGAACTGAGATCATTCTGTCATTTTTGAGATTGCATGCAAGTACTGCATTTTGGACTCTTCTGCTCTCTATGAGGACTACTCCACTTCTACTAAGAGATTCTTGTCCACAGGACACCCGGGGCGGATTCATGTCAATGTATGGCAAAACCAACCAATATAATATTGTAAAATAATTAGCATCCAATAAAAAAATTAAAAAAATAAAGTTTGAGACTCCATAAAAGTCTCAGCAAAAATAAATAAATAAATAAATACAATGATAATGGTGGAACACAGCCTGTGGTGGCAAAGGGGCTTTCACAATTCAATGAAGCTATGAGCCATGACTTGCAAGGCCACCCAAGACACATGAGTCATAATGAAGAGGTCAGACAAAACATGTTCCACTGGAGGAGGAAATAGCAACCCACTCCAGTATTCTTGCTGTGAGTACCCCATGGACATTATGAAACAGCAAAACTATGTGACACTGGAAGATGACCCTCCCCCAGTTGGAAGGTATCTAATATGCTACTCTGAAGAGAAGAGTGATTACTAATAGCTTCAGAAAGAAAGAAGCTACTGGAGCAAGGCAGAAATGATGCTCAGTTATGGATGTGTCTGGCGGTGAAAGTAAAGTCCTGTGCTGTAAAGAACAATATTGTATAGGAACCTGAAAAGTTACGTTCATGAATTAAGGTAAATTGGGCATGGTCAAGCTGGAGATTGCAAGATTTGACATTGACATCTTATGAAACAGTGAGCTAAAATGGATGGGGATAAGAAAGTTTAATTCAGATGATAATTATCTTCCTTTTATGTTCACCTCATTTATCTGGGGCCAGTATCCTGTGATTTAACATCCTGAGTTTCTTCAGGGCTCACCTAAGAAGTGGCTGCAGTTTGATGGTAGCTAAACGTCAGGTGTTCTTTTCTTTTTTGAATTCCCTCTGGGCTCACCAGCTCACCATAAGGTGTGGCTGCAATTGCTGATGACTGTGACATCTTGGTTTACTGGAAATATTCCAATTATTTGTAGACTCAGCAAAAGTAGAGGGTGATATAAACTACTTTAGAGAAGCATTATTTGCAAAACTTCAGCACAACCATTAAGTTCCTGCTAGAATGGAGATTTTTGTTATAAAAGATCGAACAAAATAGGAATCTAAAGAGATTTCATTAGAATGACTTTAGAAATGGGGTGACCTACACAGGCAGAACAAAAATAATGCAGAATTCAGTCAAACAGTGAATCAGATATTGAATCATATTAAGTAGGAATAAGTGTTGATGTATGAAAGAATTGAAAGAGGAGAGTGAAAAAGTTGGCTTAAACGTCAGCATTCAAAAAATTAAGATCATGGCATCCAGTCACATCACTGTCACAGCAAGTAGATGGGGAAACAATGGAAACCGTGACAGACTTTATTTTGGGGGGCTCCAAAATCAGTGCAGATAGTGACTGCAACCATGAAATTAAAAGACACTTCTTCCTTGAAAAAAAAAAGCTATGACGAATCTAGACAGCATATTAAAAATCCTGACACATACTTTGCTGACAAAAGTCAGCAAATCTAGTCAAAGCTATGGTTTCTCCAGTAGTCATGTATGGATGTGAGAGTTGGACCGTAAGGAAAGCTGAGCACCAAAGAATTGATGCTTTTGAACTATGGTATTGGAAAAGACTCTTGAGAGTCCCTTGGATTGCAAGGAGATCAAACCAGTCAATCCTAAATGAAATCAGTCCTGACTATACATTGGAAGGACTGCTGCTGAAGCTGAAGCTCCAAAACTTTGGCCATCTGATGTGAAGAACTGACTCACTGGAAAAGACTATGATGTTGTCATATATAAGGCTGTACACATCAACCTTCACATTAAAGAACCATAAGATGGGGCCTATTAACTCCTGTACATAAGCAGTGCCCATTCTTCAGTTCAGTTCAGTTCATTTCAGTCACTCAGTTGTGTCCGGCTCTTTGCGACCCCATGAATCACAGTATGCCAGGCCTCCCTGTCCATCACCAACTCCCAGAGTTCACTCAAACTCACCTCCATAGAGTCGGTGATGCCATCCAGCCATCTCATTCTCTGTCGTCCCCTTCTCCTCCTACCCCCAATTCCTCCTAGCATCAGAGTCTTTTCCAGTGAGTCACCTCTTCGCATGAGGTGGCCAAAGTATTGGAGCTTCAGCTTTAGCATCAGTCTTTCCAATGAACACCCAGGATTGATCTTCTTTAGAATGGACTGGTTGGATCTCCTTGCAGTCCAAGGGACTCTCAAGAGTCTTCTCCAGCACCACAGTTCAAAAGCATCAACTCTTCGGCGATCAGCTTTCTTCACAGTCCAACTCTCACATCCATACATGACCACGGGAAAAACCATAGCCTTGACTAGACGGACCTTGGTTGGCAAAGTAATGTCTCTGCTTTTTAATTTTCTATCTAGGTTGGTCATAACTTTCCTTCCAAGGAGTAAGCATCTTTTAATTTCATGGCTGCAATCAACATCCGCAGTGATTTTGGAGCCCAAAAAAATAAAGTCCGACACTGTTTCCACTGTTTCCCCATCTATTTCCCATGAAGTAATGGGACCAGATGCCATGATCTTAGTTTTCTGAATGTTGAGCTTCAAGCCATCTTTTTCACTCTCCTCTTTCACTTTCATCAAGAGGCTTTTGAGTTCCTCTTCACTTTCTGCCATAAGGGTGGTGTCATCTGCATATCTGAGGTTATTGATATTTCTCCCGGCAATCTTGATTCCAGCTTGTGCTTCTTCCCACCCAGCGTTCCTCATGATGTACTCTGCATATAAGTTAAATAAGCAAGGTGACAATATACAGCCTTGACGTACTAATTTTTCCTTTTTGGAACCAGTCGATTGTTCTGTGTCCAGTTCTAACTGTTGCTTCCTGACCTGCATACAGGTTTCTCAAGAGGCAGGTCAGGTGGTCTGGTATTCCCATCTCTTTCAGAATGTTCCACAGTTTGTTGTCATCCACACAGTCAAAGGCTTGGCATAGTCAATAAAGCAGAAATAGATGTTTTTCTGGAACTCTTGTTTTTTCCATGATACAGCGGATGTTGGCAATTTGATCTCTGGTTCCTCTGCCTTTTCTAAAATCAGCTTGAACATCTGGAAGTTCACAGTTCACATATTGCTGAAGCCTGGCTAGGAGAATTTTGAGCATGACTTTACTAGTGTGTGAGATGAGTGCAATTATGCGGTAGTTTGAGCATTCTTTGGCATTGCCTGTCTTTGGGATTGGAATGAAGACTGACCTTTTCCAGTCCTGTGGCCCATTCTTCATCCTTACGTTAATCTTCAGACTAATGAGCAATTGTACTAGTAACTTCAGGCTTGCTGAGACTGGAAAATTGTTCAACCAAGTTGTTTCGGTTTCTATCTTTTCAGTCCTGAAAAGATGTGCTGTTACATTTAGAAATGTTGAAATTAATAAAACTCATAATTTGAATAGTTTAATATTAAATATGACAGTAATTTAAATTTTTATTAATCAATGATTTTAAATAAAATTTGATTCAGTTTGTAAACAGAAATAGAAGAGTTTCAAAAACCTGACTTGGTACATTTATAACTTCAACTTTATAAGATGCTTTAATCAATATATAATTTTCAGCATCTTTATGAAATGTAGTAGGTAGAATAGCTACCTTCAAAGGTATCTATGTCCTAGTCCCTGAGACCTATAAGTATGTTATCTTAAATGACAAAAGGGATTTTGCAGGTTTAATAAAGTTAAAGATCTTGAGATGGAGAGATTTATCTTATGTCAGTGTGTTCAATGTGATCACACGTGTTCTTATAAATAAAAGAGGGAACAGAAATCAGAGACGGGGTTCTGACCATGGAAGCAAGAAGTCAGTGATGTGGAGCCATAAGCCAAAAAAGTCAGCAAGCCTCTAGAGTTAAAAAAGGGGGGAAAAATGTCCTAGAGTCTTTAGAAGAAATGTAGCCCCATTTTCTATTATCAATGTAATCAGTTCAGTTCAGTTCAGTCGCTCAGTCGTGTCCGACTCTTTGCAACCCCATGAATCAATGTAATAAATTACCACAAAATTAATGATTTAAAGCAACCCAAATTTATTATCTAGCAGTTGGAACTTAAAATGGATCTTTTAGGACTAAAAGTAAGGTGTTAATAGGGTTGTTTCTTCTCTGAAAGTTCAAAGGGAAAATCTGTTTCCTTACTAGTCATTTCTTACATCATCTATTCTCTAGCTTCTAGAGACTGTCAGCATGTCTTTGTTCTTAGCTAGCCTCTTTCTCCTTCTTCAAATCCAGAAGCAACATCCTCACATTGTCTTCTCTGATTGTGATACTCTTGCTTTCTTATAAGGACTCTTGTGATTACATTGGGCCCATCCATATAATCCAGAATAATCTCCCCATCTCAAAATTCTTAACTAGATTACCTATGCAAAATTCTTTTTGTCATATAAGAAAACAGACTTTCATTGTTGGGATATGGACATCTTTGGGGACCATCATTCAACTACTATATTTCCCTTCCATACCCAGCCCTTAATCTAATTTTATTTCTATGGATTTTTTTTCTGAAACATTTCATATGAATGGAATAAAGCAATATGTGATCATTGTGTTTGGCATCTTTCATCCATACTTTAATATCTCTCCTTTTTATGGCTAATTAGTATTTCATTGTGTAAATATACCATAATTTGATTGCCTGTTTCATGGTTTATGTATATTTTGAATGTTTCACATTTTGGTTATTATAAATATGCTGCAATGACCATCAACATAAAAGCCTTTTTATGGATATATATTTTCATTTTGCTTGGAAGGTATGTAGGAGTAGAATTGCTGAGTCATGTGGTAAGTTTGTATTTAGCTTTTTAAGAAAATGTCTAATTATTTTCCAAAGTGACTTCACCGTTTGTATCTCTACCAACAACGGATGAGTTTTCCAGTTTCTCCATATATTCACCAATACTTGTTATTGTCTTTATCAGTCAGTTCAGTTCTCTTCAGTAGCTCAGTCATGTCCAATTTTTTGTGATCCATGGACTGCAGCACACCAGGCTTCCCTGTCCATCACCAACTCCCAGAGCTTGCTCAACCTCATATTCATCCATGATGCCATCAACCATCTCATCCTCAGTCGTCCCCTTCTCCTCCTGCCTTCAATCATTCCCAGCATCAGGGTCTTTTCCAGTGAGTCAGTTCTTCATATCAGGTGGCCAAAATATTGGAGCTTCAGCTTCAGCATCAGTCCTTCCAGTGATCAAGATTGATTTCATTTAAGAGTAACTGGTTTGATCTCCTTGCAGTCCAAGGGACTCTCAAGAGTCTTCTCCGCACCACAGTTCAAAAACATCAATTCTTCAGTGCTCAGCTTTCCTTATGGTCCAACTCTCACATCCATACATAACTACTGAAAAACCATCGCTTTGTCTAGACATACCTTTGCAGGCAAAGTAGTCTCTGCTTTTTAATAATGTTGTCTAAGTTTGTCATAGCTTTCCTTCTAAGAAGCAAGCGTCTTTTAATTTTGTGGTTGCGGTCACCATCTGCATTGTTTATGGAGCTCCCAAAAATAAAGTCTGTCACTGTTTCCATTGTTTCCTCATCTATTTGCCATGAAGTGATGGGACCAGATGCCACAATCTTAGCTTTTTGAATGCTGAATTTTAAACCAACATGTTCATTCTCCTCTTTCACTTTCATCAAGAGGCTCTTTAGTTTTTCTTCACTCTCTGCCATAAGGGTGGTGTCATCTGAGTAACTGAGGTGTTCGCATGATATATTCTGCATATATGTTAGATTATCACCATTGTTGTGGATGTGAAGTAATATCTCATTGTAGTTTTAATTTGCAGTTCCCTGATGCTAAAGCTGAAACTCCAATACTTTGGCCACCTCATGCGACGAGTTGACTCACTGGAAAAGACTCTGATGCTGGGAGGGATTGGGGGTGGGAGGAGACGGGGACGACAGAGAATGAGATGGCTGGATGACATCACGGACTCGATGGACATGAGTTTGAGTGAACTCTGGGAGTTGGTGATGGACAGGGAGGCCTGGCGTGCTGTGATTCAAGGGGTCGCAAAGAGTCGGACACGACTGAGCAACTGAACTGAACTGAATGTCAGACTTCATTTTGGGGGGCTAAAAGATCACTCCAGATGCTGATTGCAGCAATGAAATTAAAAGACGCTTACTCCTTGGAAGGAAAGTTATGACCAACCTAGATAGTATATTAAAAAGCAGAGACATTACTTTGCCAACCAAGGCCCGTCTAGTCAAGGCTATGGTTTTTCCCGTGGTCATGTATGGATGTGAGAGTTGGACTGTGAAGAAAGCTGATGGCCGAAGAATCGATACTTTTGAACTGTGGTGTTGGAGCAGACTCTTGAGAGTCCCTTGGACTGCAAGTAGATCCAACCAGTCCATTCTAAAGGAGATCAGTCCTGGGTGTTCACTGGAAGGACTGATGCTAAAGCTGAAACTGCAATACTTTGATCAACTCATGCGAAGAGTTGACTCACTGGAAAAGACTCTGATGCTGGGAGGGATTGGGGGCAGGAGGAGACTGGGACGACAGAGAATGAGATGGCTGGATGGCATCACCGACTCGATGGAGGTGAGTTTGAGTGAACTCTGGGAGTTCGTGATGGACAGGGAGGACTGGCGTACTGTGATTCATGGGGTCACAAAGAGTTGGACACGACTGAGTGACTGAACTGAACAGAATGACTAATTATGCTAGACATATTTTCATGTAATTATTCATAAACCTGCTCTGGTGAAATGTCTATTCAAAAATTGGGTAATTTACCTTCTTATTGAGTTATAAAAGTTCTAGGTATTTTGGATACAAGTACTTTGCCAGATGTATGATTTGCAAATATTTTCTTTCTTCTGTGCCTTTTCTTTGTATTTTTTTAAGTGGTGCCTTTTGCAGTACAACGATCTTAACTTACTATTTTTTTTTTTTTAATCACATGTGCTTAGCTTCAGTCAAAAAATTTTACCCTAACCTAAGACCTTGAAGATTTATGTCTATATTTTCTTCTCTGAGTTCATAGTTTTAACTGGTAGAGTTGGGTTTATGGTCTATTTTGAGTTAAATTTTGTGCAGTGTGTGATAAGAATGAGAATTCATCTTTTTGTATATGGAAAGCCATTAGTATCTGGATTCTATTTTGAAAAGATTATTATTTCCCCCATTGAAACTGACCTAGCACTTCTAGCTACAGTCAGTGGGTCATGTATTGATTGTTGTTGTTCAGTCACTAAGTCATGTCCTACTCTTTGTGACCCCATGGACTTCAGCATGCCAGGCTTCCCTGTCCTCCACTAACTCGTCAAGTTTGTTTAACTCATGTACATTGAGTTGATAATGACATTCAATCATCTTGTCCTCTATGGCCCCCTTTTCCTCCTGCCCTCAATCTTTTCCAACATCAACATCAGGGTCATTTTCCAATGTGTTGGTTCTTCACATCATGCAGCCAAAGTATCGGAGCTTCAGCTTCAGCATCAGTTCTTCTAATGAATATTCAGGACTGATTTCCTCTAGGATATTCTGGTTTGATCTCCTTGCAGTCCAAGGGACTCTCAAGAGTCTTCTCCAGCACCACAGTTTGAAAGTATCAATTTTTCAACATTCAGCTTTCTTTATGGTCTAACACATTTGTACATGACTACTGGAAAAACCGTAGTTTTGACTATACAGATCTCTATCAACAAAGTGATATCTCCACTTTTTAATACACTGTCTAGGTTTATCATTGCTTTTTTCCCCAATATACATACATACACATACTTAGAGGTTTACTTTTCGATACTAAATTATTTTATTGATCCATATGTCTATCTTTTGAGCATGACTTTACTAGTGTGTCAGATGAGTGCAATTGTGCAGTAGTTTGAGCATTCTTTGGCATTGCCTTTCTTTGGGATTGGAATGAAAAGTGACCTTTTCCAGTCCTGTGGCCACTGCTGAGTTTTCCAAATTTGCTGGCATATTGAGTGCAGCACTTTCACAGCATCATCTTTCAGGATTTGAAAGAACTCAATTGCAATTCCATCACCTCCACTAGCTTTGTTCGTAGAGATGCCTTCTAAGGCCCACTTGACTTCACATTCCAAGATGTCTGGCTCCAGGTGAGTGATCACACAATCACGATTATCTTGGTCGTGAAGATCTTTTTTGTACAGTTCTTTGTATTCTTGTCACCTCGTCTTAATATCTTCTTCTGTTAGGTCCATACCATTTCTGTCCTTTATCGAGCCCATCTTTGCATGAAATTTTCCCTTGATATCTCTAATTTTCTTGAAGAGACCTCTTGCTTTTCCTATTCTGTTGTTTTCTTCTATTTCTATGCATTGATCTCTGAGGAAGGCTTTCTTATCTCTCCTTGCTATTCTTTGGAACTCTGCATTCAGATGCTTATATCTTTCCTTTTCTCCTTTACTTTTTGCTCCTCTTCTTTACACAGCTATTTGTAAGGCCTCCTCAGACAGCCATTTTGCTTTTTTGCATTTCTTTTCCATGGGAATGGTCTTGGTCCCTGTCTCCTGTACAATATCATGAACCTCTGTCCATAGTTCATCAGGCACTCTATCTATCAGATCTAGTCCCTTAAATCTATTTCTCACTTCCACTGTATAATCATAAGGGATTTGATTTAGGTCATATCTGAATGGTCTAGTGGTTTTTCCTACTTTCTTCAATTTCAGTCTGAATTTGGCAATAAGGAGTTCATGATCTGAGCCACAGTCAGCTCTTGGTCTTGTTTTTGCTAACTGTATACAGCTTCTCCATCTTTGGCTGCAAAGAATATAATCAATCTGATTTCAGTGTTGACTATCTTTTGATGTCCATGTGTAGAGTCTTCTCTTGTGTTGTTGAAAGAGGGTGTTTGCTATGATCAGTGTGTTCTCTTGGCAAAACTCTATTAGCCTTTGGCCTGCTTCATTTCATGCTCCAAGGCCAAATTTGCCTGTTACTCCAGGTGTTTCTTGACTTCCTACTTTTGCATTCCAGTCCCCTATAATGAAAAGGACATCTTTTTTGGGTGTTAGTTCTAAATGAACTTGTAGGTCTTCATAGAATCGTTCAACTTCGCTTCTTCAGTGTTACTGGTTGGGTCATAGTCTTAGATTACTATAATATTGAACAGTTTGCCTTGGAAACGAACAGAAATCATTCTGTCGTTTTTAAGATTGCATCCAAGTACTGCATTTCGGACTCTTTTGTTGACCATGTTGGCTACTCCATTTCTTCTAAGGGATTCCTGCCCACAGTAGTAGACATAATGGTCATCTGAGTTAAATTCACCCATTCCAGTTCATTTTAAGTCATTGACTCCTAGAATGTCTATGTTCACTCTTGCCATCTCCTGTTTGACCACTTCCAATTTGCCTTGATTCATGGACTTAACATTCCATGTTCCTATTCAATATTGCTCTTGAAAGCATCGGACCTTGCTTCTATCACCAGTCACATCCACAACTGGGTATTGGTTTTGCTTTGGCTCCATCCCTTTATTCTTCCTGGAGTTATTTCTCCACTGATCTCCAGCAGCATACTGGGCACGTACTGACCTGGGAAATTCCTCATTCAGTATCCTATCATTTTGACTTTTGATACTGTTCATGGGGTTCTCAAGGCAAGTACACTGAAGTGGTTTGCCATTCCCTTCTCCAGTGAACCATATTCTGTCAGACCTCTCTCAAAATTCTCCAAGCCAGGCTTCAGCAATATGTGAACTGTGAACATCCAGATGTTCACGCAGGTTTTAGAAAAGGCAGAGGCACCAGAGATCAAATTGCCAACATCCGCTGGATCATGGAAAAAGCAAAAAAGTTCCAGAAAAACATCTATTTCTGCTTCATCGACTATGCCAAAACCTTTGACTGTGTGGATCACAATAAACTGTGCAAAATTCTGAAAGAGATGGGAATACCAGACCACCTGACCTGCCTCTTGAGAAACCTGCATGCAGGTCAGGAAGTAACAGTTAGAACTGAACATGGAACAACAGACTGCTTTCAAATAGGAAAAGGAGTACATCAAGGTTGTATATTGTCACTCTGCTTATTTAACTTATATTCCGAGTACCTCATGAGGAATGCTGGGCTGGAAGAAGCACAAGCTGGAATCAAGATTGCCAGGAGAAACATCAATAACCTCAGATATGCAGATGACACCACCCTTATGGCAGAAAGTGAAGAGGAACTCAAAAGCCTCTTGATGAAAGTGAAAGAGGAGAGTGAAAAGGTTGGCTTGAAGCTCAACATTCAGAAAACGAAGATCATGGCATCTGGTTCCATCACTTCATGGCAAATAGTTGGGGAAACAGTGGAAACAGTGTCAGACTTTATTTTTTGGGCTCCAAAATCACTGTGGATGATGATTGCAGCCATGAAATTAAAAGACGCTTACTCCTTGGAAGGAAAGTTATGCCCAACCTAGATAGCATATTAAAAAGCAGAGACATTACTTTGCCAACCAAGGTCCGTCTATTCAAGGCTATGGTTTTTCCCGTGGTCATGTATGGATGTGAGAGTTGGACTGTGAAGAAAGATGATGGCTGAAGAATTGATGCTTTTGAACTGTGGTGCTGGAGAAGACTCTTGAGAGTCCCTTGGACTGCAAGGAGATCCAACCAATCCATTCTAAAGGAGATCAATCCTGGGTGTTCATTGGAAGGACTGATGCTAAAACTGAAACTCCAATACTCTGGTCACCTCATGCGAAGAGTTGACTCACTGGGAAAGACTGATGATGGGAGGGATTGGGGGCGGGAGTAGAAGGGGACGACAGAGAATGAGATGGCTGGATGGCATCACCGACTCAATGGACATGAGTTTGAATGAACTCTGGGAGTTGGTGATGGACAGGGAGGCCTGGCGTGCTGTGATTCATGGGGTCGCAAAGAGTCGGACACGACTGAGCGACTGAACTGAAATGAACTGATGTCTATCTTTATCAGACTGTCTTGTTTACTGTTGCTTTGTAATAACTGAAGTTAGATAGTTTAAGTCCTCCAACTTTGTTCTATTTCTGGAAATTTTTGCTATTCAATGCAAATTTTAGGATCTACTTGTAAATTTTAGCAATATAAGTCAATTGCGAATTTTATCATGTTTATTCTATATTGGAAGATCAAACTTGGGGAGAATTATTATCTTTATAATGTTGAGTGTTCTGATCCATGAATATGGACTTTCTTTTACTTTATTTTGATATTATTTAATATCTTCTAGTAACTTTTTGTAGTTTCTTTCAGCAATGTGTTGTAGTTCAAATATGTTGTATTTTTAAAAACACTTTAAAATGCTCCAGAAAATTTAACTTAAATTAATAAGTGAGGCTTCTTGTTTAAAGGAATTTATTCTGTTCAAATAAAGTTGGTCAAACACTAATCAAAGGAAAATTTAAGAGAATTATCCACATTTTATTTATTTTCATAATGAGATTTATAAACATAGCTCTTAGGCATAAGGGAAAGTTAAGCTATTTTGTGTTTAATAAATTAAATATTGATTTAAATCCTGATAACTGTAAGTAGTATTTCTGTAAACAAAAGGGGCTTTCTAGGTAGCATGAGTGGTGAAGAACTCGCCTGCCAACGCAGAAGACATAAGAGATGAGGGGATTGGGAAGATCCCCTGGAGAAGGAAATGGCAACCCACTCCAGTTCTGCTTAGAGAATCCATGGACAGAGGAGCATGGTGGGCTATAGCCCATGGGGTTGCAAAGAGTTGGACATGACTGAAAGTGACTTAACACTAGCACTATTAACAAAAAGGCAAATGCTTTCCATGCTTGCATTTTTAAAACCACATTGATCCCATCAATCAAAATATTTGCTTTCTAGACTTACCTTGGAGAAGGAAATGGCAACCCACTCCAGTGTTCTTGCTTGGAGAATCCCAGGGACAGGGGAGCCTGGTGGGTTTCCGACTATGGGGTCACACAGAGTTGGACACAACTGAAGTGACTTAGCAGCAGCAGCAGCAGACTTACTTTTTGAGAGTTTATTTTATTGTGTGTGATGGCATCTACTGGTACAAAAGGTGAGTTTAAACATACACATACTCCAAGAAATGTTAAAATAGACACAACATTGACAAAGAAATACCTTAAGAACAAACAACAAACAAGAAATTGCATCTTGCATAGCTGCCTTATTTCCCCTCATCATTCTTGCTCTACTTCCTCCATTAATTTTTTCTATATTCTATGTTTTACCACATTCTATCAAACTTCCCTTAGTCACATCCTGATTTTAAGAGAATTCTTTTATGGGTACCCCTTTTCTTTCTCAGAAATTTTCTTCTTTAAAGTCCTAAGATCTCACACCTAAGAGATGTGCTCAAAGAGAAAAAAAAAAAATATAGTAACCATGGAGAAGTTCAGTGACATACCTAGGGCTGTTCAGAAAACCAGGGGTAATCTTTTCTGTGAGATCTATTCATTTCATATTAGACATGCTTTTGGCAAAACTAATTTTATCAGTTTAGCATCTCTAGAAATGATGTACTACCTATGGTATGCTTAGGGTCAGGCAGAGAATGATCAGATATCAAGAAATGCTAATGATATACTCCAAAGCAATTGTGTGAAAATAAATGTAGGGTAATAGTATTAATAGATTCTGGATGCTTCCCGGGTTCAGTTCAGTTCAGTTCAGTTAAGTTGCTCAGTCGTGTCCTACTCTTTAATTCAGTACAGTTGCTCAGTCGTGTCCGACTCTCCGCGACCCCATGAATCACAGCACGCCAGGCTTTCCTGTCGATCACCAACTCCCGGAGTTCACTCAAATTCATGTCCACAGAGTCGGTGATGCCATCCAGTCATCTCATTCTCGGTCGTCCACTTATCTTCCCGCCCCCAACCTTTCCTAGCATCATAGTCTTTTCCAGTGAGTCAACTCGTCGCATGAGGTGGCCAAAGTATTGGAGTTTCAGCTTTAGCATCAGTCCTTCCAATGAACATCCAGGATTGATCTCCTTTAGAATGGACTGGTTGGATCTTCTTGCAGTCCAAGGGACTCTCAAGAGTCTTCTCCAACACCACAGTTCAAAAGCATCAATTCTTTGGCGATTAGCTTTCTTCACAGTCCAACTCTCACATCCATACATGACCACGGGAAAAACAATAGCCTTGACTAGATGGGCCTTGTTGGCAAAGTAATGTCTCTGCTTTTTAATATACTATCAAGGTTGGTCATAACTTTCCTTCCAAGGAGTAAGCGTCTTTTAATTTCATGGCTGCAATCAGCATCTGCAGTGATTTTGGAGCCCAAAAAAATAAAGTTTGACACTGTTTCCACTGTTTTTCCATCTATTTCCCATGAAGTGATGGGACCAGATGCCATGATCTTTGTTTTCTGAATGTTGAGCTTCAAGCCAACCTTTTCACTCTCCTCTTTCACTTTCATCAAGAGGCTTTTGAGTTCCTCTTCACTTTTTGCCATAAGGGTGGTGTCATCTGCATATCTGAGGTTATTGATGTTTCTCCCGGCAATTTTGATTTCAGCTTGTGCTTCTTCCAGCCCAGCATTCCTCATGATGTACTCTGCATATAAGTTAAATAAGCAAGGTGACAATATACAGCCTTGATGCACTCCTTTTCCTATTTGGAGCCAGTCTGTTGTTCCATGTCCATTTCTGACTGTTGCTTCCTGACCTGCATGCAGGTTTCTCAAGAGGCAGGTCAGGTGGTCTGGTATTCCCATCTCTTTCAGAATGTTCCACAGTTTATTGTGATCCACACAGTCAAAGGTTTTGGCATAGTCAATGAAGCAGAAATAAATATTTTTCTGGAACTTTTTTTCTTTCTCCATGATCCAGCGGATGTTGGCAATTTGATCTCTGGTGCCTCTGCCTTTTCTGAAACCTGCTTGAACATCTGGAAGTTCACGGTTCACATATTGCTGAAGCCTGGTTTGGAGATTTTTGAGCATGACTTTACTAGCGTGTGAGATGAGTGCAATTGTGCAGTAGTTTGAGCATTCTTTGGCATTGCCTTTCTTTGGGATTGGAATGAAGACTGACCTTTTCCAGTCCTGTGGCCACTGATGAGTTTTCCCAATTTGCTGGCTTATTGAGTGCAGCACTTTCACAGCATCTTCTTTCAAGATTTGAAGTACAGCACGCCAGGCCTCCCTTCCATCACCAACTCCCAGAGTGCACTCAGACTCATGCCCATTGAGTCGGTGATGCCATCCAGCCATCTCATTCTCTGTTGTCCCCTTCTCCTCCTGCCCCCAATCGCTCCCAGCATCAGAGTCTTTTCCAGTGAGTCAACTCATCGCATGAGGTGGCCAAAGTATTGGAGAGTTTCAGCTTTAGCATCAGTCCTTCCAATGAACATCCAGGATTGATCGCCGTTAGAATGGACTGGTTGGATCTCCTTGTAGTCCAAGGGACTCTCAAGAGTCTTCTCCAGCACCACTTTCTTCTTTTCTTAATCCTTGAATATGTTTCAATAAATGCCTTTCATTTTCCTTTTTCTGTTTTCTTTCATCATCTTACAATGTTTTCTTTATTTGTCATAAAGTAGACATGAGTACCTAAAAAGAATTGAACTGAACTGAACTGAACATGGTGAAGATGAATGGGCTCCATGACTAGGATTCCTGTGTTTTTTTTCTGGCCTTACTATTTACATCTTTTGTGACTTTTGGCAAGTTGTTAGAATTTTTGAGCTTCAGAATCCTCAACTGTAAAGGAAAAGGATAAAAGTCTTAACAGCTGCCATGGACTAAGTGTGTTCACCTAAATTCATATGTTGAAACCCTAATCCCAGTGTCATGGTATTTGGAGGTGAGGACTTTGGTAGGTAATTGGATCAGGACTGTGAAGCCCTCATAAATGGGATCAGCACCGTAATAAGAATAGGCCAGAGAGCTGGCTGGTGCATGGTAAATAGTGTTCCTGCCAGTTCAGGAGTCTCAAGAGAAATGGATTCAATCCCTTGGTTAGCAAGATGCTCTGGAGTAAGAAATGGCAACCCACTCCAGTATTCTTGCTGGAAAATTTCACGAACAGAGGAACCTTGGGGACTACATACCATGGGGTCACAGAGTCAGACAAGACTGAGCTACTGAGCATGCAAGCACACAGGCTATATTATCTTACCCTTAGAAATATGAATTCAGTTTGAGTTTTTTAAAAAAAAATAGGTTTTTTTGGTCCTGCCGGCTCCAGCGGTGCAGATGCGAGAGACGCCGGCTCCACAGACGCGAGAGACGCCGGCTCTGGAGCAACTGACCACTTGCAGAATCGTGGCCGAGAGGAGCTACCCCAAGCCCAAGGTTAGGGAAGTGGCTGAGAGGAGCTGTCCCACATCCAAGAGGCGGTGGCTGCTTGGGCACAGGAGGGCTGAGAGGAGCTACTCCACATTCAAGGTCAGGAGGGGCGGCCTTGAGGAGATACCCCTCGTCCAAGGTAAGGTACAGCGGCTGCACTTTGCTGGAGCAGCTGTGAAGAGATACTCCATGACCAAGGTAAGTGAAACCCAAATAAGACGGTAGGTATTGGGAGGGGGCATTAGAGGGCAGACACATTGAAATCATAATAACAAAAAACTAGTTGATCTGATCATATGGACCACAGCCCTGTCTAACTCAATGAAACTAAGCCATGCCGTGTGGGGCCACCCAAGACGGACGGGTCATGGTGGAGAGGTCTGACAGAATGTGGTCCACTGGAGAAGGGAATGGCAAACCATTTCAGTATACTTGCCTTAAGAACCCCATGAACAGTATCAAAAGGCAAAATGATAGGATACTGAATGAGGAATTCCCCAGGTCGGTAGGTGCCCAGTATGCTACTGGAGATCAGTGGAGAGATAACTCCAGAAAGAATGAAGGGATGGAGCCAAAGCAAAACCAATACCCAGTTGTGGATGTGACTGGTGATAGAAGCAAGGTCCGATGCTGTAAAGAGGAATATTGCATAGGAACCTGGAATGTTAGGTCCATGAATCAAGGCAAATTGGAAGTGGTCAAACAGGAGATGGAAAGAGTGAACATAGACATTCTAGGAATCAGTGAACTAAAATGGACTGGAATGGGTGAATTTAACTCAGATGACCATTATATCTACTACTGTGGGCAGGAATCCCTTAGAAGAAATGGAGTAGCCAACATGGTCAACAAAAGAGTCCGAAATGCAGTACTTGGATGCAATCTTAAAAACAACAGAATGATTTCTGTTCGTTTCCAAGCCAAATCATTCAATATCACAGTAATCCAAGTCTATGCCCCAACCAGTAATGCTGAAGAAGCCGAAGTTGAACAGTTCTATGAAGACCTACAAGACCTTTTAGAACTAACACCCAAAAAAGATGTCCTTTTCATTATAGTGGACTGGAATGTAAAAGTAGGAAGTCAAGAAACATCTGGAGTAACAGGCAAATTTGGCCTTGGAGCACGAGATGAAGTAGGGCAAAGGCTAATAGAGTTTTGTCAAGAGAACGCACTGGTCATAGCAAACACCCTCTTCCAACAACACAAGAGAAGACTCTACACATGGACATCACCAGATGGTCAACACCGAAATCAGATTGATTATATTCTTTGCAACCAAAGAAGGAAAAGCTGTATACAGTTAGCAAAAACAAGACCAGAAGCTGACTGTGGCTCAGATCATGAACTCCTTATTGACAAATTCAGACTGAAATTGAAGAAAGTAGGAAAAACCACTAGACCATTCAGATATGACCTAAATCAAATCCCTTATGATTATACAGTGGAAGTGAGAAATAGATTTAAGGGTCTAGATCTGACAGATAGAGTGCCTGATGAACTATGGATGGAGATTCGTGACATTGTACAGGAGACAGGGACCAAGACCATCCCCATGGAAAAGAAATGCAAAAGAGCAAGATGGCTGTCTGAGGAGGCCTTACAAATAGCTGTGAAAAGAAGAGAAGTGTAAAGTAAAGGAGGAAAGGAAAGATATAAGCATCTGAATGCAGAGTTCCAAAGAATAGCAAGGAGAGATAAGAAAGCCTTCCTCAGTGATCAATGCAAAGAAATAGAGGAAAACAACAGAACAGGAAAAGCAAGAGGTCTCTTCAAGAAAATTAGAGATATCAAGGGAACATTTCATGCAAAGATGGGCTCGATAAAGGACAGAAATGGTATGGACCTAACAGAAGCAGAAGATATTAAGACGAGGTGGCAAGAATACACAGAAAAACTGTACAAAAAAGATCTTCATGATGAAGATAATCACGATGGCGTGATCACTCACCTGGAACCAGACATCTTGGAATGTGAAGTCAAGTGGGCCTTAGAGAGCATCACTACTAACAAAGCTAGTGGAGGTGATGGAATTCCAATTGAGCTATTTCAAATCCTGAAAGATGATGCTGTGAAAGTGCTGCACTCAATATGCCAGCAAATTTGGAAAACTCAGCAGTGGCCACAGGACTGGAAAAAGTCAGTTTTCATTCCAATCCCAAAGAAAGGCAATGCCAAAGAACGCTCAAACTACCGCACAATTGCACTCATCTCACACGCTAGTAAAGTCATGCTCAAAATTCTCCAAGCCAGGCTTCAGCAATATGTGAATCGTGAACTTCCAGATGTTCAAGCAGGTTTTAGAAAAGGCAGAGGCACCAGAGATCAAATTGCCAACATCCGCTGGATCATGGAGAAAGCAAGAGAGTTCCAGAAAAACATCTATTTCTGCTTCATTGACTATGCCAAGGCCTTTGACTGTGTAGATCACAATAAACTGTGGAAAATTCTGAAAGAGATAGGAATCCCAGACCACCTGACCTTCCTCTTGAGAAACCTGTATGCAGGCCAAGAAGCAACAGTTAGAACTGGACATGGAACAACAGACTGGTTCCAAATAGGAAAAGGAGTACGTCAAGGTTGCATATTGTCATTCTGCTTATTTAACTTATATGCAGAGTACATCATGAGGAATGCTGGGCTGGAAGAAGCACAAGCTGGAATCAAGATTGCCGGGAGGAATATCAATAATCTCAGATATGCAGATGACACCACTCTTATGGCAGAAAGTGAAGAGGAACTAAAGAGCCTCTTGATGAAAGTGAAAGAGGAGAGTGAAAATGTTGGCTTGAAGCTCAACATTCAGAAAGTGAAGATCATGGCATCTGGTCCCATCACTTCATGGGAAATAGATGTGGAAACAGTGGAAACTGTGTCAGACTTCATTTTTTTGGGCTCCAAAATCACTGCAGATGCTGATTGCAGCCATGAAATCAAAAGACGTTACTCCTTAGAAGGAAAGTTATGACCAGCCTAGATAGTATATTAAAAAGCAGAGACATTACTTTGCCAACCAAGGTCTGTCTAGTCAAGGCTATGGTTTTTCCCGTGGTCATGTATGGATGTGAGAGTTGGACTGTGAAGAAAGTTGATCGCCGAAGAATTGATGCTTTTGAACTGTGGTGCTGGAGAAGACTCTTGAGAGTCCCTTGGACTGCAAGGAGATCCAGCCAGTCCATTCTAAAGGAGATCAATCCTGGGTGTTCATTGGAAGGACTGATGCTAAAGCTGAAACTGCAATACTTTGGCCACCTCATGCAAAGTGTTGACTCATTGGAAAAGACTCTGATGCTGGGAGGGATTGGGGGCAGGAGGAGAAGGGGACAACAGAGAATGAGATAGCTGGATGGCATCACCGACTCAATGGACATGAGTTTGAGTGCACTCTGGGAGTTGGTGATGGACAGGGAGGCCTGGTGTGCTGTGGTTCATGGGGCCACTAAGAGTCGGACCTGACTGAGCAACTGAACTGAACTGAACTGAACTGAACTGAAGAGAATACACAGATATAAAAAACTTTAGGATGAGACTATTAGGGGAAATATAACATATACCAGTGAAAGTGAAAGTCACTCAGTTTTGTCCAATGCTTTGCGACCCCACGAACAATACAGTCTATGGAATTCTCCAGGCCAGAAACTGGAGTGGGTAGCCTTTCCCTTCTCCAGATGATCTTCCCAACCCAGGGGTCGAACCCAGGTCTCCCACATTGCAGGTAGATTCTTTACCAGCTGAGCCAGATGCTTATAGTATTTAAAGTAACTGCTCAAATTTATATTCCTTTTGTGAAATAAAAGTGTTTTGATTGTACCAATTCTCACTGCTTCCCCAATTCCTCCGGGAATCTTGGAGGTTAATTTGTGTGATGATTTTCTCATTTTCTACTAAGTTTTCTTTATGTACTACAAAACCTATAGTCATTCCCAAAGCCCCAAATTTAAATGAATCATTGAAATTAATTATTGGACTTCCTCATCTATTCAGTGTTTCCTTTTGGGGCTGGAATGTGCATCTATAAGTCAGTGATAAATTTTAAGCTTCAGGAGAAATCTTCATGTTTGTGATTATTTGACTCAAAACAGACCTGAATACAACAAATACAATACCCCATAATTTGACTTTAATAAATTTAATAAACTTTACTAAGTGTAATAACACTAATAAACCTATGTACATGTTTATATCCATATCTTACACTTGAAAATCTTTCTAGTGAGAGAATATTGACAAAATTTGACAAAACACTTTGCCAATTATAATTCGTAGTTTTCCAGATTTCAATTTGGAATTATAAGTAATTCTCAGTCAAAACTTGATTGTTTTAACAACAGTACATTTGTTTTCCTGACTTGGAATATGAGGAGGCAGTGCTATAGGAGCAGAGTAGTATTAGAAAGGAGTAGACTCTTCATCTCACAGAAATAATCATACCACATTGCAATTATTCTTTTACCTACTTTTTCTCCTTTACTTTCAATCCTAGTGCATTGCCCATCTTTGAATTCCTGCCACACAGCAGAAAATTGGCATACACTATCTTGTCAGTAAGTGTAGAATGAAAATAAAGTGAAATTCTATACTTTCAGTATCATGAGAAAACTGTGTGGCCTTGGGTAAATCACTTAATCTATCCTTACCTGTAATTTACCAGGAAATTTGACAAGATTGTTCCCTAAGAGCCCTTTCATGTAAGAATTCTATAATACAAATTTATATGTACTCAAATTCCACACCCTACCACAGATATTTTCATGATGTTACTATTATTTTTAATTCACAAAACTTTTAACTTTTTATCAGATTATGGCATGAATAACAGATTAGAACATCAGTCTAACTCTGAAACTGACTTGCTTTGCAATATCAGGGAATATTCTAAGCTTATGTTTCAGGAATGATTGTATGATATGGTTAACAATGCCTACCACTATCTTTAAAGTAATAATCTTTTGTTGAAAAGCTCTTTGAAGATGAGCAAAGAAATCTATTATGGGCAACTGAAAATTAATAGTACAGAAGATCTTCTTAGGGATTTCTGTAAATACTCATAGCTGAATAATAAAAATGATATTGAAAAGAAGAAATAAAAGAAACATAAAAGCATGCTTTATTTGTTGTTTTGATATGAATACTTTTAATGAAAGAATTGCTACTAGCATACTATTGGGCTATCCAGGGAAACACATACATTACATGAAACTATATTCAGTTCAGTCACTCATTCATGACCGACTCTTTGCGACCCCATGAATCACAGCACACCAGGCCTCCCTGTCCATCACCAACTCCTGGAGTTCACTCAAACTCATGTCCATAGAGTCGGTGATACCATCCAGCCATCTCATTCTCTGTCGTCCCCTTCTCCTCCCGCCCACAATCCCTCCCAGTATCAGTCTTTTCCAGTGAGTCAACTCTTCACATGAGGTGGCCAAAGTATTGGAGTTTCAGTTTTAGCATCAGTCCTTCCAATGAACACCCAGGATCTAATAAAAACTCCTTAATTGAATTTGAAGATTAAAATATTTCTGAATTAAATCAGATATTAATTGCTACTAGTAAAATATCCCCCCAACGTAGAAAAATTTGGCTTACTCAGCTGCCTCTAATCTGAACCTCTCTTTAATTCTACTATCTTCTACACTAAATACATTTTTTACATGTGGTTACCTGGGCGCTGTTTTCAGAGACCAGCATGCTATCCCAACTCAGCAGTAATGAAATAAACCAGTAACTGTGCAGGGCTCTGAAACACAGTCACTGATTTGCTGGAAACCCTGAGAATCACTAGACCTGTATGCAAGTCAAGAAGCAACGGTTAGAACCAGACATGGAACAATGGATTGGTTCAAAGTTGGAAAAGGAGTATGTCAAAGCTGTATAGTATCACCCTGTTTATTTAACTTATATGCACAGTACATCATGTGAAGTGCCAGGCTGCAATCAAGATTGTCAAGAGAAATATCAATAACCTCAGATATACAAATGATGCCAACTTTGTGGTTGAAAGGAAAGAGAAAATAAAGAGCCTTTTGATGAAGGTGAAAGAGGAGAGTGAAAAAGCTGGTTTAAAACTCAACATTCATAAAACCTAAGAACATGGCACACAGTCCTGTCACTTCATGGCAAATAGATGGGGGAAAAATGAAAACAGTGACAGACTATTTTCTTGGACTTCAAAATCACTTAAGAGAATGACTGCAGCCTTGGAATTAAAAGAAGCTTGCTCTTTGGAAGAAAAGTTATTACAAGCCTAGACAGTGTATTAAAAAACAGAGACATCACTTTGCCAACAAAGGTCCGTATAGTCAAAACTATGGTTTTCCTAGTATGGATGTGAGATTTTGATCATAAAAAATGCTGAGCACAAAGAATTGATGTTTTTGAACTGTGGTTCTGGACCCTTGAACAGCAAGGAGATCACACCAGTCAATCCTAAGGAAATCAGCCCTAAATATTCATTGGAAGGACGGATGCTGAAGCTCCAATACCCTTTGCCACATTATGTGAAGAATCAATTCATTGGAAAGACCATGATGCTGGGAAAGACTGAGGGCAGGAGGAGAAGAGGGCAGCAGAGGATGAGATGGTTGGATGGCATCATCGACTCAATGGCCATAAGTTTGAGACAACTCTGGGAGCTGCTGAAAGATAGGAAAGCTGGATGTGCTGCAGTCCACAGGGGTGCAAACAAATGACTGGGACATGACTGAGCAATTGAACAACTACAAGTTGTTGTCTTTGCTAGTGGTCAGTTATTAAATGAGAACTAGAGATTGCTTTCCTTCGTTTTATGTACTATTGTGTTGTTCAGTCACTAAGATGTGTCTGACTCTTTGCAACAGCATGGACTGTAGCCTTCCAGGCTCTTCTGTCCACTGCCGGTTGCCACTTCCTTCTCCAGAGGATCTTCCCTGACCAGGGATAGAACCCTGTCTCTTGCCTCGCCTGTTTGGCAGGTGTATTCTTTACTACTGCTCCATCTCGGAATCCCTGAGAATATATCTCGGAATCCCAGAGAGTACTATACTCTCTGTTAAAAGTTACTAATAAGCTAAACAAAACAAAACAAAACAAAAAAATAGGAGTAAGGAAAGCGGTAAAGAAAGTGGTCTCTAAAATCAGACAGTTAAAATCCCAACTCTGCCAATTCCCAAATTAATGACATTAAGCAAGCTACTTAGTGTCACTTATCCTGTTTTCCCCATAAAATGGAGGTGATAATAATCACCCTACCTAACAGATTTGTGGTGACGATTAGATGAGCTAGGATGAATGTAATATCCTCAGAGGAGTGTTTGGCTCAGAGCAAGTGTTCTGCAAATAAAAGTTGTTATATTGGCATTATTATTGCCTTCCGTTCTATTCCGTCGCTCAGTCGTGTCCGACTCTATGCCACCCCGTGGACTATAGCATACCAGGCTTCTCTGTCCATGGGATTCTCTAGGCAAGAATACTGGAGTGGGTTACCGTTTCCTTCTCCAGGGGATCTTCCCGACCCAGGGATCAAACCTGGGTCTCCCACATTGGAGGCAGACGCTTTAACCTCTGAGCCACCAGGGAAGCCCATTATTATTGCCTTACATGCTTTGAAAGAGATTGCTATGGACTGAATGAATGTTTGTGCCCTCCCCAAATTCATCTATTGAAGTCCTAACCCACAATGTGTTAGTATTTGGAGGTGGAGCCTCTGAAAAGTAATTAGGTTTAGAGGTCACAAGGGTGAACCACTGGTGATGGGCTTAGTGCCATTATAACCAAAGGAAGAGACAAGAGCCCTTTCTCATTCAGCAAAAAATGTAGCTGCCTGTAAACCAGAAAGAATATCTTCACTAGATACTGAATTTGCTTTCCCCTTGATCTTGGACATTCTAGCCTCCAGAACTGTGAGAAATAAACATTGTTGTTAAAGTCACTCTGTCTATGGTATTTTGTTATAGCAGCCTGAACTAAGAATGAAGATAGAAGAATAAAAAACATAAAATTTCAAAATGAATAACGTAAAAAGATTAGTTGCTTGTGACATAAAATGTTAGCACAATTTGAACCTAGTGAAAATTGCCATTATAAGAGTAGATACATCTGCTTTGGAGACGTTTTTAAACCAGATTTGAGTTACTATGCAGAAACATAACTTTTAATAATGCAGATTAATCCTAATGGTATTCTAAGGTCTGACATTTTGCTTCCAAAAGTAGAATCATATAGTAGGAGAGAGATCATTCTAGGATAACAGAAGTTAAAGTGAGAGTTAACAGTTTCAGAAGAAAGTTTTTTTCTTTTTTTCTGTAATTCTAAAGATTTTGACACAATCTTAATGCAGATTTTTAGAATATGTTAGTTCTAAAATTTTTTCTAGCCAATATAGATTCATAATGCAAAACTATATATTCACATAGGTAAGATAATTTTAAAGCATTTATTTTTTTAATTAAGGGAAAATTTTATTACCAAATCTACTATAAATAATTGCTACACCAGGAATCCAGCAACTCAATTTCAAGTTGTTGTTGATGTTCAATTGCCAAGTCATGTCTGATTCTTTGCCACCCTGTGGACTATAAGCACACCAGGCTCCTCTTTCCTCCACTGTCTCCTAGAGTTTGCTCAAATTCATGTCCATTGAGTCAGTGATGCTATCTAAACATCTCATTCTCTGCCGCCCCCTTCTCCTTTTACCTTCACTCTTACCCAGCATCAGGGTCTTTTCCAGTGAGTTGGCTCTTTACATCACACGGCCAAAGTATTGGAGCTTCAGGGTCAGCATCAGTGCTTCTAATGAATATTCTGGGTTGATTTCCTTTAGCATTGACTTGTTTGATCTCCTTGAAGTCTAAGGGACTCTGAAGAGTATCTCCAGCCCAAAAGCATCAATTCTTTGGTGCTCAGCCTTTATGATCCAAATCTCATATCCGTACATAACTATTGGAGAAACCATAGTTTTGACTAGATGGACTTTTGTCAGCAAAGTGATGTCTCTGCTTTCTAATATGCTGTATACATTTGTCATGGCTTTTCTTCCAAGGAACAAGCATCTTTTAATTTCATGGCTGCAATCACTGTGTGTGATGATTTTGAAGTCCAAGAAAATAAAATCTGTCACTCTTTCTACGTTGTCCCCTTTTATTTGCCATGAGGCGATGGGACCGAATGCCATGATCTTAATTTTTTTGATGTTGCATTTCAAGCTTTTTCATTGTCCTCTTTCCATCTTCACCAAGAGGCTCTTTAGTTCCTCTTCATTTTCTGCCATTAAAGTGGTATCATCTGCATATCTGAGGTTAATGATATTTCTCCTGGCAATCTTGATTCCAGCTTGTGATTCCTCCATCTCAGCATTTTGTTTAATATACACTGCATGTAAGTTAAATAAGCAGGGTGACAGTATACAGCCTTGTTATTGCTATCCCAATTTTGAACCAGTCAGTTCTTCCATGTTCAGTTCTTACTGTTGCTTCTTTACCTACATACAGGTTTCTCAGGTGACAGGTAAGGTACTCTGATCTCTTTAAGAATTTTCCACAGCTTGTTGTAATCCATACATTCAAAGGCTTTAGCATAGTGAATAAAGCAAAACTATATGTTTTTCTGGAACTCGTTTTGCTTCTTCCACAATCCAACAAATGTTGGCAATTTGATCTCTGGCTCTTCTGCATCTTCAAAATCCAACTTGTACATTTAAAAATTCTCAGTTCATGTACTGTTGAAGCCTAGCCTGAAGAATTTTGAGCATAACCTTACTAGCATGTGAAATGAACACAATTGTATGGTAGTTTGAACATTTCTTTGGCATTGTCCTTCTTTGGGATTGAAATAAAAATGACCTTTTCCAGTCCTGTGTCCACTATCGATTTTTCCAGATTTACTGACATATTGAGTGCAGCACTTAAACAGCATCATCTTGGATTTTTAAATAGCTCAGCTGGAACATCTCTACTAACTTTGTTCTTAGTAATTCTTCCTGAGGCCCATCTGACTTCACACTCTAGGTTGACCATGCCATCATGATTATCCAGGTCATTAAGATCTTTCTTGTACAGTTCTTGTATTCTAACCACCTCTTAATCTCTTCTACTTCAGTTAGGTCCTTTCTGTTTCAGTCCTTTACCATGCCCATCCTTTCTTGTAATGTTCTCTTGATATCTCCAGTTTTCTTAAAGAGATCTCTAGTCTTTCCCATTCCATTGTCTTTCTCAATTTCTTTTCACTGTTCATTTAAGAAAGTCTTCTTATCTCTTCTTCTTCTTCTTCTCTGGAACTCTGCATTCAGTCGGGTATATCTTTCCCTTCCCTTTCCCTTTCTCCCTTGTCTTTCACTTCTGTTCTTTCCTCAGCTCTTTATAAAGCCTCCTCTGACAATCACTTTGCCTTCTTGCATTTCTTTTTCATTGGGATGGTTTTGGTCACTGACTCTGGTACCGTGTTATGCACTTCCATCCATAGTTCTTCAATCCAACTCTAGTATAAATAATTGCTACACCTGGAATCCAGTAATTCAGGTTGAGGTTGCATAGTCCATAATAAAAGTATCCACCTAGATCATCTACAGTGAATAGACCTAATATAGCTTTATATGCTTTGCTTTATATCTCACTGAATAACTTGGAAGTAGTCATGTATTGGCTTGAAATGATTTAAAATCCACTTGTTTCTGGTTCTAAAAATGAATTTGTTTTGTTCTAAGACTTTATATTTTTGGGGTCCAAAATCACTGCAGTTGCTGATTGCAGCCATGAAACTAAAAGACGCTTACTCCTTGGAAGGAAAGTTATGACCAACCTAGATAGCATATTAAAAAGCAGAGACATTACTTTGCCAACAAAGGTCCGTCTAGTCAAGGCTATGGTTTTTCCCGTGGTCATGTATGGATGTGAGAGTTGGACTGTGAAGAAAGCTGAGTGCCGAAGAATTAATGCTTTTGAACTGTGGTGCTGGAGAAGACTCTTGAGAGTCCCTTGGACTGCAAGGAGGGCCAACCAGTCCATTCTAAAGGAGATCAATCCTGGGTGTTCATTGGAAGGACTGATGCTAAAGCTGAAACTCCAATACTTTGGCCACCTCATGTGAAGAGTTGACTCATTTGAAAATACCCTGATGCTGGGAGGGACTGGGGGCAGGAGGAGAAGAGGACGACAGAGGATGAGATGTTTGGATGGCATCACTGACTTGATGGACATGAGTTTGTGTAAACTCCAGGAGCTGGTGATGGACAGGGAGGCCTGGCTTGCTGTGATTCATGGGGTTGCAAAGAGTTGGACATGACTGAGCGACTGAACTGAACTTAACTAAATAGCTCTTATGACTAATTAATTCCTTTCCCTGAGACTTCTATTTTTAAAAAATCAGGTTTTTTTTTTTCTAATGGATTGAATTTAAATTTCTTTTAATCTTTTCTCAGAGTGAAAGAATCTGCCTGCCAGTATGAGACATGTGGGTTCAATCCCTGGGGTGGGAAGATCCTCTGGGGAAGGAAGTGACAACCCACTCCAATACTTTTGTCTGGGAAATCCCATTGACAGAGGAACCTGGCGGGCTAGGGTCTATGAAGCCTCAAAAGAGGTGGACGTGACTTAGTAACTACACAATAGCAGCCAGCAACATAACATATAATTTCCATTGGAACCCTTTGTTCATTTTAGGAGATTTAATAGCACTTATGACTAATTAATTCCTTTCCCAGGGAATTCTTTCTATTTAAAAAAATCTTTTTTTTTTTTTCTGATGGATTGAGTTAAAGTTTCTTTTATTCTCTTTAAGAGAAATTGACAAAATTATACATTTTAAAAACATCCTCAATTTCTAGTATATATTTAAGGTTTTAATTTTTTTAGCTTTAGCTATTTTTTAACTTTCTGTTTTGTAGTGGGATACAAAGATTAACAATGTTGTGATAGTTCCAGGTGAACAGCAAAGGAACTCAGCTGTACACCCTTACATGAACTCATTCTGTCCCAAACTCCCACTCCCATTCATACTGCCACATAACGTTGAGCAGACTTCCCCAACGTTGAGCAGACTTCCATGTAATAAACAGCAGGTTCTTGCTGGTTATCCATGAGGCTCTTTCTGTTTTGTAAGTTCATTTGTATCATTTATTTTTAAATTCCAAATATAAGGGATGTTATGTGATATTCTCCCTTCTCTGTCTGACTTACTTCACTCAGTACGACAATCTCTAAGTCCATCCATACTGCTGCAAATGGCATTATTTCATTCTTTTTAATGTTTGGGTAATATTCCACTGTATAAATGCACTGTATCTTCTTCATCCACTCTGCTGTCAATGGACATTTAGGTTGCTTCCATGTCTTGGCTATTGTAAACAGTGCTGCAGTGAATATTAGGGTGAATGTGTCCTTTTGGATCATATTTTTCTCAAGGTATATGCCTAGGAGTAGAATTGCAGAGTCATATGGTAGCTCTATTTTTAGTTTTTTAAGGAACCTACATACTGTCCAGCAAGATGGCTGTACCAATGTATATTTCTGCCAACAGAATAGGAGGGTTCTCTTCTCTTCACATTCTCTCCAGCATTTGTTAGTGATGTTGAACATCTTTTCATGTGCCTCTTGTCCATCTGTGTGTCTTCTTTGGAAAAAAATGTCCATTTAGATCAACTGCACTCATCTCACACGCTAGTAAAGTCATGCTCAAAATTCTCCAAGCCAGGCTTCAGCAATATGTGAACCGTGAACTTCCAGATGTTCAAGCAGGTTTTGGAAAAGGCAGAGGAACCAGAGATCAAATTACCAACATCCGCTGGATCATGGAGAAAGCAAGAGAGTTCCAGAAAAACATCTATTTCTGCTTCATTGACTATGCCAAAGACTTTGACTGTGTGGATCACAATAAACTGTGGAACATTCTGAAAGAGATGGGAATACCAGACCACCTGACCTGCCGCTTGAGAAACCTGTATGCAGGTCAGGAAGCAACAGTCAGAACTGTACATGGAACAACAGACTGGTTCCAAGTAAGAAAAGAAGTACGTCAAGGTTGTATATTGTCACCTTGCTTATTTAACTTATATGCAGAGTACATCATGAGGAACGCTAGGCGGGAAGAAGCACAAGCTGGAATCAAGATTGCTGGGAGAAATATCAATAACCTCAGATATGCAGATGACATCACCCTTATGGCAGAAAGTGAAGAGGAACTCAAAAGCTGCTTGATAAACGTGAAAGAGGAGAGTGAAAAGGTTGGCTTGAAGCTCAACATTCAGAAAGTGAAGATCATGGCATCTGGTCCCATCACTTCATGGGAAATAGATGGGGAAACAGTGGAAACAGTGTCACACTTTATTTTTTGGGGCTCCAAACTCACTGCAGATGTTGATTGCAGCCATGAAATTAAAAGACACTTACTCCTTGGAAGGAAAGTTATGACCAACCTAGATAGCATATTAAAAAGCAGAGACATTACTTTGCCAACCAAGGGCCATCTAGTCAAGGCAATGGTTTTTCCCGTGGTCATGTATGGATGTGAGAGTTGGACTGTGAAGAAAGCTGATCGCCGAAGAATTGATGCTTTTGAACTGTGGTGCTGAAGAAGACTCTTGAGAGTCCCTTGGACTGCAAGGAGATCCAACCAGTCCATTCTAAAGGAGATCAATCCTGGGTGTTCATTGGAAGGACTGATGCTGAAGCTGAAACTGCAATACTTTGGCCACCTCATGCGAAGAATTGACTCACTGGAAAAGACTCTGATGCTGGGAAGGATTGGGGACAGGAGGAGAAGGGGACGACAGAGAATGAGATGGCTGGATGGCATCACCGACTCAATGGACATGAGTTTGAGTGAACTCTGGGAGTTGGTGATGGACAGGGAGGCCTGGCGTGCTGTGATTCATGGGGTCGCAAAGAGTCGGACACGACTGAGCGACTGAACTGAGCTGAACTGAACCCATTTTTTGATTAAGTTGTTTGTTTTAATGCTTTTACCATATTGCAAAAGTTTGCTTCTAATAGCATTTCTTTAAATCAAATCTATCAAATGTTTTGGAAATTCCAGAAACTGAACAATGGCAAATGAATTATAAAGAGCACAACAAAAGTCAAGTAAAATTGAGATTATACAAAACTGAGCCTTTTTAGATAATCTGAGTCAACATTAGATTTTCCCATCACTCTGTTCTAGTTGCTTCTAGATTATCAGTACACAGTATCTGACTATCAAACAATATGAGGCATGGAAACCACCTATGTATATATGCTAAGTGCTCATTACTTTGCATGCTTGAATGAATACCCATATCAACCAAAAGTCTTGTCTGGAATATCTCTAATGTGTTTACTCTCATGAGTGAGAGTTATATCTATCTAATGCATAATAAATTTAGTGTTTGGAGTTTCTTTTCCAGCCTCAGTTTAGAAATTGGTGGGAAGTTTCTAAAGGAAAAGCCAGTTTCATTATGCTTTTTTAGTTATTGTGTGGAAGAGAGAGATGGGCAAGTTATCTGAAAGTTATTTTTATTACCAATATTTTATTAACAAACATTGGCATAAATATTAGTTCCTATATTAGAGATTTAGAGAAATAGTGATTGTCATGTTCTAGTGATTGGATTAGCAAAGATGTTATGGGTATATGGTTGGAGACCCAGGATATTCTCCTCTCTCATAAACCTCTTCTTCTGGGCCCTCATTCTTTGGTTTTTGGAGTGCCCTGGAAATCCAACCTCAAAACTCCTCTAACTAGACTCAGTCTGTAGGTGATCTTGTCCTCTATCATGATTCCAAAGAATATCTATAGCTTGGAAATGACTCCCTATGGTGCATTTCTCGTACAAACCATACCCTGAATATTAGGCTCAGATACCAACTCTCTCTCTGGCATCTCCACTTGGTTGTTAAATGGGCATCTTAAAGTTAACACACACAAAACTCCCCCCACAACACTTTTCTTTTCCCAACATAGCTCACCTCAGAAAATGGATACCACTCGATTATTTAGGTCCAAAGCTTTAGAGTCACATTGCAACTTGTCTATTCCAACTGTGCCACTTCTCACCTTCTCATTGCCGTTGCCACAGACACAGCCAACACCACTGTCTGCCTGAACCATAGCAAAAAATAATTTGTCTTCTTACTTTCTATTCTATAGTCTTCACAGTATAACCCTCACTGTAAGAATTTCTAGTAATCCTTTCAAAATTTAAATTGTCATGTCAGTTTTCTGCTCTCAACTCTTCTTTAGCTTTTCATAACACTTAGGAAAAAAAAAGTCTGTCTCGCCCACAGTTTTTAAAGTCCTATATGATTTGATTTCCTGCTACTGTCTTTTCAGTCAACCCTCTACCCACTCTTGCCCTACTGGAAAGCATCAATCATATTCCCAATTAATTGGGCTTTGAACTTAAGTTTTCATTGCCTAAAATATTTTCCATCAGATACTTATAAGGTATGCTTCCTCATTCACTTTATATACAAATTTAATGATCAATTCCTAGGAGAGGTTTTGTTGAAAGTCTAATCCAAAAAACCTTCTTTTACCCCCTTCAAAAAGAGCTTTAGAGCAGAAAGTGAAGAAGAACTAAACAGCCTCTTGATGAAAGTGAAAGAAGAGAGTGAAAAAACTGGCTTAAAACTCAGTATTTATAAAACTAAAATCATGGCATCTGGTACCATCACTTCGTGGGAAAAAGATGGGGTAACAGTGGAAACGGTGGCTGACTTTATTTTTGAGGGGTCCAAAATCACTGCAGATTGTGATTGCATCCATGAAATTAAAAGATGCTTATTCCTTGGAAGGAAAGTTATGACCAACCTAGACAGCATATTAAAAAAGCAGAGATACTTTGTCAACAAAGGTCCGTCTAGTCAAGGCTCTGGTTTTTCCAGTAGTTATGTATGGATGTGAGAGTTGGACTATAAAGAAAGCTGAGTGCCGAAAAATTGATGTTTTTGAACTGTGGTGTTGGAGAAGACTCTTGAGAATCCCTTAGACTGCAAGGAGATCCAACCAGTCCATCCTAAAGGAGATCAGTCCTGAATATTCATTGGAAGGACTGAAGCTGAAGCTGAAACTCCAATACTTTGGCCACCTGATGTGAAGAGCTGACTCACTTGAAAAGACCCTGAAGTTGGGAAAGATTGAAGGCAGGAGGAGAAGGGGACGACAGAGGATGAGATGGCTGGATGGCATCACCAGCTCAATGGACATGAGTTTGGGTAAACTCTGGGAGTTGTTGATGGACAGGGAGGCCTGGCCTGCTGTGGTTCATGGGGTCACAAAGAGTCGGACACAACTGAGTGACAGAACTGAACTAAAGGAGCTTCTTGGGTGGCTCACTGGTAAAGAATCCGCCTGCCTATTCAAGAGATGCAGGAAATGTGGGTTCAACCCCTGTATTGGGATGATCCCTTGACAGAGGAAATGACAACTCACTCCAATAGTCTTAGCTGGAAAATGCCATGAACAGAGGAGACTTGCAGACTGAAGTCCATGGGGTCGCAAAGAGTTGGACATGATTGAGCATGGGCACACAACTCTGTTTATACTCTGCTCTTTCTTTATTGCTCATATCAGAGCCTAATATTATACTACAATTGTTTGTTTGTTTAGCTAAAGGCAGTTCTCTCCACCATAATATCAGCTCCAAAATGTCATAAACTAGTAATTAAAAGCAATGTTAATTGCCAATACTTAGAACAATGCCTCCCACATAGTAGACAGTAAATATTTGTTGAAAGAATCAGTGAGGTAGATTCCTCAGAGCCCAAACTTCTAATTTAATAATATCAATGCATAACAAATAAAGTGAGCCATCCAAAACCACCTTACATATGAGATATCAGGAACACGTGTGGTTAAGGAAGTTTCCTAAGCAACCATGTTCCAGTGAAAATGTTTATTCAAAGTCACACTTTGCGTATGTAACAGTATTGACATAGCCAAAGGTAAGGCTGGCAAAAGAAGACAGATCATATAGCATGTAGAAAAAAGGAGGAACAGAAACAGAAATCAGTAAGTAGCTAACCGATGTTTATTAGAGATGCAAACTTGGCCAGCGCTTTCAAGTTTCACACTTTCACTGGCAGGTATATTTATGGAAAGAAATAATGATTCAGGATACCTCAACCTGTTTATTTTTGTACTATCCCCCCCAACTAGTGGTTATATAATGGTTTCTCATGGAAATTACTTGTGTTGAGAGATTGCTGATCTCATAAAATTTTATTTCTGAGTGTAAGTTTCTAAGCAGTTTATCATTTCTGGTTCCATTAGCCAAAATTATACTTTATCTTTAGAATATGTTACATGAAGGACCCTTTTGGGTAAAATCTTTAAAAGGCCTTGATGAATCCATTATGTATAAATGATTGTATGATATATGTTCCATGATACATGCTTCATACTTCTATTAATATATATATGAAGCAGAATTTCAAGGAAGTACAAATCCATAAATAAACTATTTCTCTATTATGAATAATCCAAACTATTCATAACTTTAAGTCTCCTATTGTCAATAAGTTGGAACCTGAGATGCTGGAGTGTGAGAGGCATTCTGAAAACCTTAACTGGGGCTGGATTGTCTGAGGATGGAGATAAAGGCTACGGCAGATGGATTAAAGGATACTGAGTTGAAGCTTTCAATAAACAATAGAATTGAAATTGCATCCTTGACCTGATTCTGAAGTGGCCATGCAGAGAATAAAGAGCAATGAGAAAGAACTGAATATCCAATGAAGAACATTCAGAGAGGATGCTAGAAGCAGAACCTGGTTATGTTTCTTGAGTCATAAGAGAGAATCTGCAGATCCTCTTTATGGGGTGCTGCTCACTGGGCCCATGAATAGTAAGGGGACAGGTAAGAGGACTGAAATGGCTCCTTATATTTTTTCCTAAAGAAAAAATTACTTAATCCATAGAATTTTGAAACCATTTATATTAAGAAATCATGGCATAAATCTGATCATCCTTTTAATATTTTACAAACATATACTTTGTTTTTATACCATTTTAAAATAAGCTAATAGTTTTCACTGTATCCTTTTTTAGATTCTTCATGTAAGTGATGTCGTATGATATTTGTCTTTGTCTGACTTAGTTCACTTGATATGATTATCTTCGAGTCCATCCATGTTGCCATAAATGGAGTTATTTCATTCTTTTTATGGCTGAGTAATATACCATTGTAAAAATGTACCACATCTTCCTCATTCATTCATTTGGACATTTAAGTTTCTTCCATGTATTGGCTAGTATAAACAGTGCTGCAATGAACATTGGGGTGCATGAACATTTGAACCAAGTTTTTCTCTAAATATGTGCCCAGGAGTGGGATTGTTAGATCATATAGTGTCTCTATTTTTAGTGTTTTAAGGAACATCCACGCAGATATTCATAGTGGTAGTACCAGTTTACATTCCCATGAACAGTGTAGGAAGGTTTCCTTTTATCTACACCATCTCTAAAATCAATTGTTTGTAGATTTTTTGGTGATGGCCACACAGGCAGGTGTGAGGTGATTTCTCATTATAGTGTTTATTTACATTTCTCTAATAATTAGAAACATTGAACATCTTTTCATGTACCTCTTGCTCATCTGTATGTTTTCTTTGGGAAAATGTCTATTTGAATCTCTGCCCATTTTTTGACTGAGTTGTTTGTTTTTATGGTATTGAGCTGCAGTTGTCGTTCAGTTGCTAAGTTGTGCCTGACGTTTTGCAACACCATCAGCTGCACCGTGCCAGGCTTCCCTGTCCATCACTATCTCCCTGAGATTGTTTAAACTCATGTCCATTGAACCAGCAATGTGATCCAAATATCTGTTTCTGTCACCCTCATTTCCTCTTGCCATGAATCTTTCATATCATCAGGGTCTATTCCAGTGAAGCAGCTTTTCGCAACAAGTGGCCAAAATATTGGAGCTTCAATTTCAGTACCAGTCTTTCCAATGAATATTCAGGTTTGATTTCTTTTAGAGTTGACTGGTTTTATCTCCTAGCTGTCCAGGGGATTCTCAAGTCTTCTCAAGCACCACAGTTTGAAAGTGTCAATTCTTCAGTGCTCAGTCTTTTTTATGGTCCAACTCTCACATCCACGTATGACTACTGGAAAAACCGTAGCTTTGACTATATGGACCTTTGTCAGCAAAGGTGATGTCTCTACTTTTTAATATGCTGTCTAGGTTTGCCACAGATATCCTTCCAAGGAGCAAGTGTCTTTTAATTTCATGACTGCAGTCACTGTCCACAGTGATTCTGGAGTCAAGTAAATAAATCTGAAAACGTTTCCATTTTTTTTTTTTTTTTCTCATCTATTAAGCAACTCCAGTACTCTTGCCTAGAAAATCCCATGGACAGAGGAGCCTGGTGGGCTACAGCCCATGGGGTTGCTACTAGTCGGACAAGACTGAGCGACTTCATTTTCACTTTTACTTTCACACATTGGAGAAGGAGGTGGCAACCCACTCCAGTGTTCTTGCCTGGAGAATCCCAGGGATGGCAGAGCCTGGTGTGCTGCCATCTATGGGGTCGCACAGAGTCGGACACGACTGAAGTGACTTAGCAGCAGTAGCAGCATTTGCCATGAAGAGATGGGACCAGATGCCAGGATCTTTGTTATTTGAATGTTGAGTTTTAAGTAAGCTTTTTCATTCTCCTCTTTCATTTTCATTAAAAGGCTCTTTAATTCCTCTTCACTTTCTGCCATTAAAGTGGTATCATCTGCATATCTAAGGTTGTTGATATTTCTCCTGGCAATCTTGATTCCAGCTTGTGAGCCATCCAGCCCAGCATTTCATATAATGTACTCTGTTAACAGGGTAACAATATATAGCCTCAACATACTCCTTTCCCAATTTTGAACCAGTCTGCTGTTCCATATCCAGATCTAAGGAGGCAGGTAATGTGGTGTGGTATTCCCATATATTCAAGAATATTCCACAGTTTTGTTGTGATGCACTTAGTCAAAGGGATTAGCATAGTCAATAAAGCAGAAAATGTTTTTATTGGAATTTCCTTATTTTTTCTATAATTCAGCAGATGTTGACAATTTGATTTCTGGTTCCTCTGCCTTTTAAAATCCAGCTTGCACATCTGGAAGTTGTTGGTTCACATATTGCTGAAGCCTAACTTGAAGGATTTTGAGCATAATCTTGCTAGCATATGAAAGGAATGTAATTGTATAGTAATTTGAACATTCTTTGGCATTACATTATTTTGGGATTGGAGTGAGAACTGACCTTTTCCAGTTCTCTGGCCACTGCTGAATTTTTAAAATTTGCTGGCATATTGAGTGCAGCACTTTAACAGCATCATCTTTTAGGATTTTAGGATTTGAAACAACTCAGCTGGAATTCCATTACCTCCACTAGCTTTGTCTGTAGCAATGCCCCCTTAGTCCCACTAGGCTTCACTTTCCAGCAGGTCTGGCTGTAGGTGAGTGGCCACACTATCATGGTTATCTGGGTCATTAAGAACATTTTTGTACAGTTATTCTGTGTATTCTTGCCACGTCTTCTTAATCTTTTCTGCTTCTGTTAGATTCTTGTCATTTTTGTCCTTTATTGTGACTATCTTTACATGAAATGTTCCCTTGGTATCTCCAGTTTTCTTGAAGAGATCTCTAGTCTTTCCCATTTATTGTTTTCCTCTATTTCTTTGCATTGTTCACTTAAGAATGCTTTAGTATGTCTTCTTGCTATTCCATGGAACGCTGCATTTAGATGGGTGAATCTTTCCTTTTCTCCTTTACCTTTTGCTTCTCTTCTTTTCTCTGGTATTTTAAGGCTTCCTCAGACAACCACTTTGCCTTCTTGCACTTCTTTTTCTTGGGAACGGTTTTGGTCACCAACTCCTGAACGATGTTACGAACCTCCATCCAAAGTTCTTCAGGCACTCTGTCTACCAGATCTAGTCCCTTGGATTTATTTGTCACTTCCACTGTGTAATCATAAGTGATTTCATCTAGATCATACACTAATGGCCTAGTGATTTTCCCTACTTTCTTCAATTTGAACCTGAATTTTGGAATAAGGAGCTGATGATCTGAGCCACAGTCAGTTCCCAGTCTTGTTTTTGCTGACTGTATAGAGCTTCTCCATCTTTGGCTGCAAAGAATATAGTCAATCTGATTTCGGTGTTGGCCATCTAGTGATGTCCATGTGTAGAGTCATCTCTTGGGTTGTTGGAAGAGGGTGTTTGCCATGATCAATGTGGTCTCTTGGCCAAACTCTGTTAGCTTTCCCCTGTTCCATTTTGTACTCCAAGGCCATACTTCTCTGTTATTTCAGGTATCTTGACTTCCTAATTTTGAATTCCAGTCCCCTCTAATGAAAAGGACATCTGTTTTTGGAGTTAGTTCTAGGAGGTCTTATAGGTCTTGTTAACATAATCGTTCAACTTCTTCAGCATTAGTTATTGGGACATAGATTTGGACTACTATCATATTGTATCAATAGCCTTGGACACAAACTGAGATCATTCTGTCGTTTTTGAGGCTGCACTCAAGTACTGCATTTAAGACTCTTTCGTTTTCTATGAGGTCTACTCCATTGACCACAGTAGAGATATAACGATCATCTGAGTTAAATTCACTCATTCTAGTCCATTTTAGTTCACTGATTCCTAAAATGTCAATGTTCACTCTTGCCATCTCCTGTTTGATCACATCCAATTTACCTTGATTCATGGACCTAACATTCCAGGTTCCTATGCAATATTGTTCTTTACAACATTGGACATTACTTTCACCAGTAGGTACAACCACAGCTGGGCCTCATTTCTGCTTTGCCTCATTCAGCCTCTTCATTCTTTCTGTAGCTATTTCTCTGCTCTTCCCCAGTGGTATATTGGACTCCTACTAACATGGGGGAGCTCATCTTTCATATCTTTTTTCATTTTCATGCTGTTCAGGGGGCTCTTGAGGCCAGAATACTGACATGGTGTGCCATTCCCTTCTCCAGTGGACCATGTTTTGTCAGGCCCTAACTAGCAGGGACATTCCCTTCAAGTAGCTGGGTGACATGCCTGGTGCCCTGGTTGTCCCACTGCTGGTCCTTGTTGAGTGTGTCAACCTTTACTGGCCATTGGGTGTCAGTCAACTTGCAGCCTGAGGTCGAGGCAAGTCCCCACTGGAGTGACTGGGAAGGAGGTGTGGGGGAGGCTGAAGCCGATGTTGTAGGATGCCCAGAAGCAGAGGGCACTCCAGCCTCACTGCTGCCACCAGCCTGCTGCTAATCCGCAGCTGATCTGCCCAGGAGTCACTGTTCTCCCTAGAGCCGATAGGCCATCCAGGAGCAGGAGGCTCCCCTTAGCCTCTCAGATGCTTCTGACTCCCCTGTGGCCAATCCACAAACACCACCAGGCTCTAGTCCCAATGTTTCCTCTCCTCTGCCTATGTGCTGCGTTAGCTGTTTGTAAATTTTGGAGACTAATCCTTTGTCAGTCACATTGTTTGCAAATATTTTCTCCCCTTCTGTTGTCTTCTCATTTTGTTTAGCAAAAGCTTTTGAGTTGAAAGGATTATACACCATAATCAAGTGGGATTTATCTCAGGGATACAAAGATTTTTCAATAACAGCAAATCAATTAGTGTGATATGCCACATCAGCAAATTAAAGAACAAAAACCATATGCTTATTATATAAATTCATTAAAAGCTTTTGACAAAACTCAATACCCATTTATGATAAAAAAAAATTCTCCAGAAAGTGGGCAGAGAAGATATACCTCAACATAATACAATCTACAATATGACAAACTTACAGCCAACATCATACTCAACAGTGAAAAACTGAGAGCATTTCCTCTACGATCAAGAATAAGACAAGGGTGTCTGCTCTCAATACTTTTATTCAACAGAGTTTACAATGTCCCAGCAATGGCAATTAGAAAAGAAAAAGAAACAAAAGGAATACAAATAGGAAAAGAAGAGGTAAAACAGTCACTGTTGGCAGATGACATGATGCTATACATAGAAAATCCTACAGATGTTACCAGAAAACTACTAGAGTTCATCAATGAATTTGGTAAAGTAGCAGGAAACAAAATTGATGTGCAGAAATCTGTCACATTTTTATACACTAAAAACAAAAGATCAGAAAGAGAAATTCAACAAACAATCCCATTGACCATAGCATCAAAAAGTGTAAAAACCCTAGGAATAAAACCTACCTAGGAAACAAAAGACTTGTACTCTGGAAACTATAAGATGCTAATGAAAAAAATCAAAGACAACACAAACAAATGGAAATATGGACCACGTTCTTGGATTGGATGGATCAATATTGTGAAAAATGAGTATACTACCCTAGGCAATCTGCAGGTTCAATGAAATCCCTATCAAATTACCAATGACATTTTTCACAGAACTAGAACAAAAAAAAAATCTTAAAATTTCTGTGGAGACACAAAAGACCCTAAATAGCCAAGGCAACCTTGAAAAAGAAAAAAAGTAGAGCTAGAGGAAGAGGAATCAGGCTCCCTGACTTTAGACCATACCACAAAACTAGCCATCAAAACAGTATGGTACTGGCACAAAACCAGAGATACTGATCAATGGAACTGGGTAGAAGGCACAGATTTGAAGCCATGCACCTATGGTTAAATTAATCTTTGACAAAGGAGGCAAGGCTATACAATGGAGGAAAGACATCTCTTCAATGAGTGGTGCCAGGAAAACTGAACAACTACATGTAAAAAAATGGAATTAGAAAACTCTTTAACACCACACACAAAAATAAACACAAAATGGATTAAAGATTCAGTTCAGTTCAGTTGCTCAGTCGTGTCCGACTCTCCGCGACCCCATGAATCACGGCACGCCAGGCCTCCCTGTCCATCACCAACTCCCGGAGTACACTCAAACTCATGGCCACAGAGTCGGTGACACCATCCAGCCATCTCATTCTCCGTCGTCCCCTTCTCCTCCCGCCCCCAACCTTTCCCAGCATTAGCGTCTTTTCCAGTGAGTCAACTCGTCGCATGAGGTGGCCAAAGTATTGCAGTTTCAGCTTTAGCATCAGTCCCTCCAATGAACATCCAGGATTGATCTCCTTTAGAATGGACTGGTTGGATCTTCTTGCAGTCCAAGGGACTATCAAGAGTCTTCTCCAACACTACAGTTCAAAAGCATCGATTCTTCGGCGATCAGCCTTCTTCACAGTCCAACTCTCACATCCATACATGACCACGGGAAAAACCATTGCCTTGACTAGACGGACCTTGGTTGGCAAAGTAATGTCTCTGCTTTTTAATATACTATCTAGGCTGGTCATAACTTTCCTTCCAAGGAGTAAGCGTCTTTTAATTTCCTGGCTGCAATCAGCATCTGCAGTGATTTTGGAGCCCAAAAAAACAAAGTCTGACACTGTTTCCACTGTTTTTCCATCTATTTCCCATGAAGTGATGGGACCAGATGCCATGATCTTTGTTTTCTGAATGTTGAGCTTCAAGCCAACCTTTTCACTCTCCTCTTTCACTTTCATCAAGAGGCTTTTGAGTTCCTCTTCACTTTCTGCCATAAGGGTGGTGTCATCTGCATATCTGAGGTTACTGATATTTCTCCCAGCAATCTTGATTCCAGCTTGTGCTTCTTCCCGCTCAGCGTTCCTCATGATGTACTCTGCATATAAGTTAAATAAGCAAGGTGACAATATACAACCTTGACGTACACCTTTTCCTATTTGGAACCAGTCTGTTGTTCCATGTCCAGTTCTAACTGTTGCTTCCTGACCTGCATACAGGTTTCTCAAGAGGCAGGTCAGGTGGTCTGGGATTCCCATCTCTTTCAGAATGTTCCACAGTTTATTGTGTTTGACACAGTCAAAGGCTTTGGCATAGTCAATGAAGCAGAAATAGATGTTTTTCTGAAACTCTCTTGCTTTCTCCATGATCCAGCGGATGTTGGCAATTTGATCTCTGGTGCCTCTGCCTTTTCTAAAAGATACTATAATACTCTTGGAGAAAGACATAGGCAGAATACTCTCTGACAATAACAGCAATATCTTTTTTAATCCATCTCCCATAGTGATGAAAATAAAAACATAAATAAAGAAATAGGACCTAATTAAACTTAATAAAGCCTACAAAATTAATTAAGCCCAATTAAAACCTATAACATTTAATTAAACCTACATAAAACCTATACTAACATCATACTTAATGGTAAGAAATGCAAAGCTTCCCCACTAAGACAAGGAAAGGGACAAGGATAGCCCCATTTATGACTTCTTTTCAACATCACACTGGAAGTTCTAGCTCACCAATAAGACAAGAAAAAGTAAACAGGTATACGAATAGAGGAAGAAGAAATAAAACAGTTTTTGTTTCCAGATAGCATTATTATCTATGTAGAAAATCCAAAAGACTCAATAAAAAAGCCCTTCCTGAAATTAATAAGCAACAATAGTCAGGTTGCAAAGTATATGGTTAATATGCAGAAGTCAATAGATTTCCTATATATTAGCAATGAACAAGTGGATTTGAAATTCAAAACACCAAGTGTCCCCAAATTCCAGGATCTAATGCCTGATAATCTGAGGTAGAACTGATATAATAATAATAGAAATAAATTGCACAGTAAATACAATGTGCTTGAATTATCCTGAAACCACGGCCCCACCCCAGTCCAAGGAAAAATTATCTTCCACAAAACTGGTCCTTAGTGCCAAAAAGGTTGGGGACTGCTACAAGACAATACTATTCATATTCAGTCAGTCAGTTCAGTCGCTCAGTCGTGTCCGACTCTCCGCGACCCCATCAATCACAGCACGCCAGGCCTCCCTGTCCATCACCAACTCCCGGAGTTCACTCAAACTCATGTCCACAGAATCGGTGATGCCATCCAGCCATCTCATTCTCCGTCGTCCCCTTCTCCTCCCGCCCCCAACCTTTCCCAGCATCAGAGTCTTTTCCAGTGAGTCAACTCGTCTCATGAGGTGGCCAAAGTATTGGAGTTTCAGCTTTAGCATCAGTCCCTCCAATGAACATCCAGGATTGATCTCCTTTAGAATGGACTGGTTGGATCTCCTTGCAGTATAAGGGACTCTCAAGAGTCTTCTCCAACACCACAGTTCAAAAGCATCGATTCTTCGGCGATCAGCTTTCTTCACAGTCCAACTCTCACATCCATACATGACCACGGGAAAAACCATTGCCTTGACTAGACGGACCTTGGTCGGCAAAGTAATGTCTCTGCTTTTTAATATACTATCAAGGTTGGTCATAACTTTCCTTCCAAGGAGCAAGCGTCTTTTAATTTCATGGCTGCAATCAGCATCTGCAGTGATTTTGGAGCCCAAAAAAACAAAGTCTGACACTGTTTCCACTGTTTTTCCATCTATTTCCCATGAAGTGATGGGACCAGATGCCATGATCTTTGTTTTCTGAATGTTGAGCTTCAAGCCAACCTTTTCACTCTCCTCTTTCACTTTCATCAAGAGGCTTTTGAGTTCCTCTTCACTTTCTGCCATAAGGGTAGTGTCATCTGCATATCTGAGGTTATTGATATTTCTCCCAGCAATCTTGATTCCAGCTTGTGCTTCTTCCAGCCCAGCGTTCCTCATGATGTACTCTGCATATAAGTTAAATAAGCAAGGTGACAATATACAACCTTGACGGACACCTTTTCCTATTTGGAACCAGTCTGTTGTTCCATGACTGGTTCTAACTGTTGCTTCCTGACCTGCATACAGGTTTCTCAAGAGGCAGGTCAGGTGGTCTGGGATTCCCATCTCTTTCAGAATGTTCCACAGTTTATTGTGATCCACACAGTCAAAGGCTTTGGCATAGTCAATGAAGCAGAAATAGATGTTTTTCTGAAACTCTCTTGCTTTCTCCATGATCCAGCGGATGTTGGCAATTTGATCTCTGGTGCCTCTGCCTTTTCTAAAACCTGCTTGAACATCTGGGAGTTCACGGTTTACATACTGCTGAAGCCTGGCTTGGAGAATTTTGAGCATGACTTTACTAGCGTGTGAGATGAGTGCAATTGTGCGGTAGTTTGAGCATTCTTTGGCATTGCCTTTCTTTGGGATTGGAATGAAGACTGACCTCTTCCAGTCCTGTGGCCACTGCTGAGTTTTCCAAATCTGCTGGCATATTGAGTGCAGCACTTTCACAGCATCATCTTTCAAGACTTGAAATAGCTCAACTGGAATTCCATCACCTCCACTAGCTTTGTTCCTAGTGATGCTTTCTAAGGCCCACTTGACTTCACATTCCAAGATGTCTGGCTCTAGGTCAGTGATCACATTATCGTGACTATCTTGGTCGTGAAGATCTTTTTTGTACAGTTCTTCTGTGTATTCCTGCCACCTCTTCTTAATATCTTCTGCTTCTGTTAGGTCCATACCATTTCTGTCCTTTATCGAGCCCATCTTTGCATGAAAAGTTCCCTTGGAATCTCTAATTTTCTTGAAGAGGTCTCTTGTTTTTCCTATTCTGTTGTTTTCCTCTATTTCTTTGCATTGATCACTGAGGAAGGCTTTCTTATCTCTCCTTGCTATTCTTTGGAACTCTGCATTCAGATGCTTATATCTTTCCTTTTCTCCTTTGCTTTTCGCCTCTCTTCTTTTTACAGCTATTTGTAAGGCCTCCTCAGACAGCCATTTCGCTCTTTTGCATTTCTTTTCCATGGGGATGGTCTTGGTCCCTGTCTCCTGTACAATGTCACGAACCTCCGTCCAGAGTTCATCAGGCACTCTATCAATCAGATCTAGTCCCTTAAATCTATTTCTCACTTCCACTGCATAATCATAAGGGATTTGATTGAGGTCATATCTGAATGGTCTAGTGGTTTTCCCTACTTTCTTCAATTTAAGTCTGAACTTCGCAATAAGGAGTTCATGATCTGAGCCACAGTCAGCTCCTGGTCTTGTTTTCGCTAACTGTATACAGCTTCTCCATCTTTTGTTGCAAAGAATATAATCAATCTGATTTCGGTGTTGACCATCTGGTGATGTCCATGTGTAGAGTCTTCTCTTGTGTTGTTGGAAGAGGGTGTTTGCTATGACCAGTGCATTCTCTTGACAAAACTCTATTAGCCTTTGCCCCGCTTCATTCCGTGCTCCAAGGCCAAATTTGCCAGTTACTCCAGGTGTTTCTTGACTTCCTACTTTTGCATTCCAGTCCCCTAGAATGAAAAGGACATCTTTTTTGGGTGTTAGTTCTAAAAGGTCTTGTAGGTCTTCATAGAACCGATTAACTTCGGCTTCTTCAGCATTACTGGTTGGGGCATAGGCCTGGATTACTGTAATATTGAATGGTTTGCCTTGGAAACGAACAGAAATCATCCTGTCATTTTTAAGATTGCATCCAAGTACTGCATCTCGGACTCTTTTGTTGACCATGATGGCTACTCCATTTCTTCTAAGGGATTCCTGCCCACAGTAGTAGATATAATGGTCATCCGAGTTAAATTCACCCATTCCAGTCCATTTTAATTCACTGATTCCTAGAATGTCGACGTTCACTCTTGCCATCTCCTGTTTGACCACTTCCAATTTGCCTTGATTCATGGACCTAACATTCCAGGTTCCTATGCAATATTGCTCTTTACAGCACCGGACCTTGTTTCTATCATTGGTCACATCCACAACTGGATATTGGTTTTGCTTTTGCTCCATCCCTTTATTCCTTCTATAGTTATTTCTCCACTGAGCTCCAGTAGCATACTAGGCACCTACTGACCTGGGGAATTCCTCATTCAGTATCCTATCATTTTGCCCTTTGTTACTGTTCATGGGGTTCTCAAGGCAAGTATACTGAAGTGGTTTGCCATTCCCTTCTCCAGGGGACCACATTCGGCTGTGGTCCATGTGATTAGATCAGCTAGTTTCCTGTGATTATGATTTCAGTTTGTCTGCCCTCTGGTGCCCCCTAGCAATACCTACCGTCTTATTTGGGTTTCTCTTACCTTGGTCGTGGAAAATCTCTTCACAGCCGCTCCAGCAAAGTGCAGCCGCTGTACCTTACCTTGGAGGAGGGGTATCTCCTCGAGGCCGCCCCTCCTGACCTTGAACGCGGAGTAGCTCCTCTCGGCCCTCCTGCGCCCGCGCAGCCACCGCCTGTTGGACGTGGGGTAGCTCCTCTCGGCCGCCGGCCCTGGCCTCAGGCGTGGGGTAGCTCCTCACGGCCGCACCTCTTTGCGTGGTTCGTTGCGCCGGGGCCGGCGTCTCTCGCGTCGCGTCTGCGCCGCCGGGGCCGGCGTCTCTCGCGTCGCGTCTGCGCCGCCGGGGCCGGCGTCTCTCGCGTCGCGTCTGCGCCGCCGGGGCCGGCGTCTCTCGCGTCGCGTCTGCGCCGCCGGGGCCGGCGTCTCTCGCGTCGCGTCTGCGCCGCCGGGGCCGGCGTCTCTCGCGTCGCGTCTGCGCCGCCGGGGCCGGCGTCTCTCGCGTCGCGTCTGCGCCGCCGGGGCCGGCGTCTCTCGCGTCGCGTCTGCGCCGCCGGGGCCGGCGTCTCTCGCGTCGCGTCTGCGCCGCCGGGGCCGGCGTCTCTCGCGTCGCGTCTGCGCCGCCGGGGCCGGCGTCTCTCGCGTCGCGTCTGCGCCGCCGGGGCCGGCGTCTCTCGCGTCGCGTCTGCGCCGCCGGGGCCGGCGTCTCTCGCGTCGCGTCTGCGCCGCCGGGGCCGGCGTCTCTCGCGTCGCGTCTGCGCCGCCGGGGCCGGCGTCTCTCGCGTCGCGTCTATAGCACCCCTCAAAATTTTAAACACATATTATAAATCTAAAAAAGTACATGCACAAGTTCTATCCACATGAGATAAATAATAATAATCTAATGGAAGAAAACAAAGAGAAAATAAATGAAGAAATATTCCACGTTTATGGACATGAATACTCCTATTCTCAAAGTGTCAGTTCTGCCCAAATAGACCTACAGATTCAACACAGTGCAAAACCAAGCCCCAGCAAGTTATTTTGTGAATGTCAAGAAACTAATTCTAAAGTTTATATGGAGAGACAAAAGACCTAAAGTAGCCAAAACTATATCGAAGGACAATAGAGAACTGATACTAATCAATTTCAAGAATTACCACAAAGCTATAGCAATTTAGCTAGGGTGATATTGATGAAACTATTGACAGAGTAAATGTAACACTCTGAGGACCCAGAAAGAGATCCACATAAATATAGCAAACTGATCTTTGTCAAAGTAGCAAAGACAATACTGTGGAGAAAATATAGTCTCTTCAAAATATGTTTGCGGAAAAATTGAACATCCACATTTTTAAAATGAGTATAAATACAGACCTTACACCCTTTACAAAAATTAACCTAAAATAGATTATCAACTTCTATATGAAATGTAAAACTAGAAATCTCCTAGAAGATAACATAGTATAAGATTTAAATGATTTGGGGTATGGTGATGGGATCACAAAGAGTCAGACACGACTGAGCGACTGAACTGAACTGATGGTTTTTTAGATACAACCCAAAAGGCACAGTCTATGAAAGAAATAACTGATTAACTGAACTTTATTAAATTTAAAACTCATGTTCAGTGAAAAGGGATGTCAAAAGAATGAGAACACAAATCACAAGCTGGGAGAAAATAACTGCAAAAGTACATCTGATAAAGTACTCTCATCAAATTATGCAAAGAGTTCTTAAAACTCAACAGAAAGCAAATAACTCAAAGACCAAAAGATCTTAATAGAGATCTCATCAAAGGATATAAACAGGTGGAAAATAAGTATATTAGAGGACAAGTCATATGATTATATGCTCCATATCATATGTCCTCAGGGAATACAAATTCAAACAACATTGAGATACCGTTACAAATCTATTGGGCTTCCCTGATAGCTCAGTTGGTAAAGAATCCACCTGCAATGCAGGAGACCTGGTTCGATTCCTGGGTTGGGAAGATCCCCTGGAGAAGGGAAAGGCTACCCACTTCAGTATTCTGGCCTAGAGAATTCCATGGCCTGTATAGTCCATGTGGTCGCAAAGAGTCGGACACGACTGAGTGACTTTCATTCAGGATGGCCAAAATCTGAAACACTGGCAATAGCAGATGCAGGTGAGAATATGGAGCAAAAGGAACTTTCATTCATTGTTAGTGAGAATGCAAAATGGTATAGCCACTGTGGGATATGGTTTGACAGTTTCTTACAGAACTAAATATAACCTTACCATACAGAATAGCAATCATGCCCCCTCATATTTTACCCAGAAGAGCTGAAAACTTATACGTACACAAAAACTTTTCACATGGATATTTATACTATCATTATTCATAACTGATAAAGATTAAAAGCAATAAAGATGTCTTCAGTAGGTGAATGTATAAATAAACTGTAGCTATCTACACAGTGAATATTGTGCATGTGCTGTTGCTTCAGTAATGTCCGACTCTGCAAACCCATAGACTGTAACCTACAAGTCTCTTCTGTCCATGCGATTCTCCAGGCAAGAATACTGGAGTGGATGGCCCTGCACTCTTCCAGGGATCTTCCTAACCCGGGGATAGAACCCATATCTTTCATATCTTATGCATCGGCAGGTGAGTTCTTTACCACTGGAGTCACCTGGGAAGCCCATTCAGTGAATATTATCTGGTGTTAAAAAGAAATGTTATCAAGCCATAAAAATACACAGAAGGATCTTAAATACATACTCCTAGGTGAAAGAAGCCAGTCTGACAAGGATGTACAGTATATGACTCCCACTGTATGATATTCCGAAAAAGACAAAACTGCAGAAATAGTTTGGAAAAGGAAATGGAAATCCACTCCAGTATTCTGCCTGTAAAATCCCATGGACAGAGGAGCCTGGCAGGCATGGTCCACAGCGTCGCAGAGAATCGAACACGACTGAAGCAACTAAGCATGCACGCACGCGTGGAAATAGTTAAAAAAAAAAAAAAATCGTGGTTGCCAGAGGGAAGGAATGGTGAGGGAAGGAATGAATAGGTGGTGCACAGATGTTTTTATGGCAGTAAAACTATTTTGTAGGTATAATGGATGTAAAATGTTATACATTTTTCCAAATCTATAGAAGGTACAATAAAAAGAGTAGATCTAATATAAATTAAGGAACTTTGGGTGATGAAAACCTAGTCAATATAAGTTCATCAATTTAATAAATGTGCCACCCTGTTGTAAAATGTTGATAATTAGAAAGGATGGGTTTTTGGGGTGGGGGTGGGAGAGTGCAGGCAGGAGACACATTGGAACACTCTTCTTTCTGCTCAGTTTTGCTGTGTTGACAAAAATTCAATTAACTGTCAAGTGAAGAAGAAAATAGGAAATTTTATTCAAGTCAACCTAAGAGGGTTGTAACCCAGGAAGCAGATTCTCAGAAAGCTCTGAGAACTGCCAGAAGTCTGTTAGAAATCAAAAGGCCAATCATATACATTTTTAAGACAAAGTTTTGTACACGAAAATGAATGCTGATATTTTACATAAACTTCACTAAGGATGCATAGTTCAGGAAAACATGTATGAAGTGAGCAACAAACCCTCTACATGTGCTGGACACTCTACAATGCTGGAAAAGAACACTATTCTTTTAAGCAGTTACACTGCCAGCATTGGAAGAAAGGGGGGAAAAAAAAGATCTTTATAGTTGAGCAAGCACTTCCATCTTTGAGGAATTCTGGTTAACCTTAATGCAGATTAGGGAGGGAAGGAGGAGGTCCAAAAAACACAGAGAGACAATTCTAGTTTAGTTTTATCTTGTCCTGGCCTAAAAAATAAATTTTATTTCATCAGTTGAAAATCTAAAATTGTTCTATAATGTAAATCCATTTAAAAAGGAAAAATCAATTTTCCTGGTATTTATAAATTCCTGTTTTAAGACATACCCACACTTCTAGTTAATTCTCAACTAATCAGATGAACTCTTCCTTTTTTGATAATGATATCTTTCTTATTTGTTCTTTCTTACATGACAGCGAACACTTTCCTTCTTGGATCCTTGAAGGTCTTATTTTCAATATCAGTATCAATATTTGGCTTCAGCAGTACTTTTTGGTAAATAGCAAGAGAGGTTATGATAAATTTTTGGTCTCAATTCTTCCCTTCCTCTGGTACCTTAACTTTGAAATTCTCCCTGCAAAAGGTGAATATACTTACTGCCCCTAGAATTTTGACTCAGCCATATAAATCTACTTTGGTCAGTAAGTTAGCATACTTGATGCCGGTCATGTGCTTGGCTGGTTGGGCCACCATCATTCTTTCTGCCATCACCGTGAGAACAGGTTGAGAAACACATAAAATCAACCATCTGACATGAAATGTGAAGTTAAGCTACTCCAGGTGATCTGAAAATTTGTGAGCTAGAAAAAATGTTCACGTTGTTTGCCACAGAAGTTTTGAGGGGTTTTTTGCAGCATGAATTGACTATTACACAGGCCAAGAGCTAACTCTCCACTATCAACTTCTTTCCTATCTGTATACATAAAACATAGAGTAGTCATTCAATTTATTCACTTATTCATGCATTCATTCATTTGTATATTTAAAATTCTTTTTGAGTTTCTATTCTGTGCTAGGCACTGAATAAATCAAATATCGGCTAGAAATGCATATATGCACATATGTATCCATATGCGTGTGCATAATTTCTATGGTATACACATGCATATACATGTGTTATTTTCTGATTACTGCTTATAACAAATTACAAAGAGTACTTTAAAAACTACACAAATTTATGATCCTACAGTTATGGTGGTCAGAAGTCCAAAACTGGTTTCCCTGGGCTAAAATCAAGGTACTGATTAAGAGATATATTTATATATATTTATGTGTGTGTGTGTGTGTATTAGCAGATTCTTGGAAAGAATCTGTTTTCTCGCCTTTTTCAGCTTCTAGAGATTTCTTACTTTCCTTGGCTCATGGCTTTTTTCCTCTATCTTCAAAGTCAGCAGTGTTGGGCTGAGTCCTCATACTGCCATCTCTCTGGTTCTTCCACTAATAAGGACCCTTGAGATTACACTGGCCCACTCAGATGATTTGGGATCATCTTTTCACGTCAAGATCACCTGATTGCAACCATAATCTGTCTACAGCTTAATTCTCTTTTGCCATGTAACCTACTATATTCATAGGTTCCAGGGGTCAGTGTGTGGATATCCTTGTGGGGCCTTTGTTTTGCCTACCACGATACATAAAGCAATAATAAATTTGCATGTGTTGTCAGATTTCATCTATATATCTTCTTTGAATTCTATGAAAGTAAAAATAAAAATTTTTAAACATTTTTTTAAAAGTACGTAAAGCTATATATTAAATTCTTAGGGTCAGATGTATTTGGGAATTCAGAAATTTTAGTATTTAAAAGATAATTATAAAGATTGCATCACTGGTGATGTCTGCAGCATCATTCCATATTCAAGCACTTTAGCTTTTCTGTAGGAAATGTATGAATATTCACCCCAAGTGAGTTGGCTAAAGACTATGAATAACCTCATGACAACTGAGGCCAAGATTTGTTGCTAAATGAGTTCTGCTCAGGTCAGAATTTTGTTGCTATATAAAGTATGAAAAAAACTTAATTTTGAACTTTGGGGATTATAAAAGTACAAACTGTATATATGCAGAAAATATAGTAGGAAATGTGCAAAAATAGTATTTTCTGTGCATTCTCAATTTTCTAAAGAAATTTATTCTTTCCTTAAGATAATTTATATTTTAATAAATTTAATAAAATTACACCTAATAGAAAAATTTATAGCATCATGAATTTTCATACGGTAAGCACATTGTGTACCAGCATCCATGTCAAGGAACAAAACATTACCAAAAGTCCAGAAGTTCCCTTCTGCCCCCTTAGTCATTCCTCTAACACTACTACCCCAGGGGAACTACTCTCTGTTTTCATCATAGTAAGTTTTGCCTGCTTCTGAACTTTACAAAAATGGCCATAAAATATATACTCTTTTATGTCTGGCTCATTTGCCTTAATATTATTTGCATAAAATTAATCTGTATTATTATATATAGTTGTGAGGTTTTATTTTTTGTGGAGTTTTTTTGTTGTTGTTTTGATTCTCAGTGTCTTACCTGGCACTCTATTTTCTGAATATGCAGGGTTTATTTATTCATTTTAATGTTAATGGACATTTGAGTCATTTCCATATGAGCGTTATTAAAATAATGCTACTATGAAATTCTTGGTAAACATATGTGCACATTTCTGAATGTATACCCAGAAATAGAGTTTCTACACTAGAGGGTCTCCAATGCTCAGTTTTAGTGGATACTGTCAAGCAGTTTTCCAAAATTATTGTATACAAACAATACATTGTTTGTATAATTAGGAAAAAACAAAAACAAATCAGGAAGAAACAAACCTATAAAACAGGGGGGAAATTCTGTTTATTTCCTAGCAAAGGCACATGATTATATCACCAGTGTTGTATGTTTCAGGTCTGGCTCTACATTTACTGTGAATTTGGGAAAGCCACTTATCCTCTCAGGGATGAGTTATCTTTAAATTAGAAGGTTGGAACAGATGAATTCATGGATTCCAACGAATCTGAGTCTATGAGAAAGAGTGAACAGCAGCTCTAAAGTTTGATGTGACACTGTTCCAGCTTTCACTCTACCATGTAACCTCCCCTCCCAGGGCCTGGGACTGTCTCTCGTGCTAGTTTGTTATTTATGGCATCTCTTTTAAATTTTCAGTTCCCTTTGCTTTGTTAGATCAGATTTAGGTTTTGAGGCACATTAATTCGAAATTTAAGAAGAGAAGCCAAAGATCAAGACTAAGGGAGATTTAGAAAACTGGCATGAGTATTAACGTAGAACTCCCTTCAAATTCTCTGGGACAGAGAAACTTAAACATGAATAAATAATAGTGGCAGGTGCTGAAAGTAGCACTGACAGGATGAGGCTAAAAAGGGTTTATAGTGCTCGCTTCGGCAGCACATATACTAAAATTGGAACGATACAGAGAAGATTAGCATGGCCCCTGTGCAAGGATGACACGCAAATTCGTGAAGCGTTCCATATTTTAAAAAAAATAAAATAAAATAAAAAGGGTTTATAGGATTTAGCCATTTAAAGTTTACTGATCCCGGAAAAAAAGTGGTTTTTCTCACTGAAGAAGCAGTCTGAAGTCCTATTATCTGAAAACATGAGTTCCAAAACATGCTTACAAATACCAGTGTGCAGCCCACACTTCAGTGCCACTAAATTTGAATTTTAGCAACTTATTATTAGGCTACCAACTAAGTACCTATTTGTAGACTAGAATTTGGGAAACACTGGTATAGTATAGAATTTCTAGAAGGAAAAAAGAGAATGCTAAGAAGATAGCTTCAGGAGAATACACAGTCGAAATTTTAAATTTTTATTTTATTTGCCCACCCACCCAATCTTTCATTTATTCCAAAGACATATATTATTGTGCAAGTCATGTGCTTGGCATCGTACTAGGTGTCAGGAAACTAAATCTCAAAAGACAGAATTCATTTCTTAAGAACTTTACCATCTAGCCAAAAGGAGATAGACACATAACAGTTCATCCAATAAAGTTTTATGAGGGTTATGAGAAAAGCATGTGAAAGATTGTGAAGCACCTGAGAATGGAGTGGCCCTTCTACTGGAGAAGGGTAGGAGAAGATAGATATTCTGAAGAGAAATGGCTGTTGAGCTGGAGGAGTAGAATTAAGGTAAATGTAGAAGGACAGCATTTTAAGCAAAAGTAATCAACAGCATAAAATTTTGTTTAAGTAAGATGAGTAAATTTTAGAGATCAGCTAAACAACATTGTTTCTACAGTTTGCAATATTTTATTGTGTACTTAAAATTTTGTTAAGGTAGATCTCATATTAAACATGCAATAAAATTAAAATACTTTTAAGACAACTTTTTGTTAATAAGTAGAGAAACCCACTCCAGATACTCTAGTTGAAAAGGAATTTAGTTTTAAAATATGGAAAAAAATCAATCTCTTTCTGAAAACGGCACATTGATACACTTGCTCTCTCTGCCTCCTTCTTTGGGGAACATATTCTGTCTCTCCTTTCGGCATCTTGCCAGTCTTCTCACTTTTTCTTCGTAGGACATTTAGTTTCTGCTTTGCCATCAGTTCAGGTTCCATGTTACTTTGGCTTGTTGGTATCAACTAAACTCACTTTAAATGATCTTTCTGTTCCCATGACCAGTCCTGGTTTTGTCTCTCTCTGTATGTTTTTGTACAGCCTGAGTACAAAGTATGTTTGTACAAAGTATACCAAAGTATGTTTGGTATAGCCCCTCTATATCCCAAATCCAAAATTATGGAAAAGAGAATTTGATTAGCCTTGGTTATACCAGTTACCCATCCTGATACAGTCAACAATGCCCAAGTGGAGCGGGGCGTCTTGATATATGGCAGCAGTTTAGTCACTAAGTCATGTCCAACTCTTGCGACCCCATGGACTGTGGCCCGCAAGGCTCCCCTGTCCCTAGGATTTTCCAGGCAAGAACACTGGAGTGGGTTGCCATTTCCTTGTCCAGGGGATCTTCCCAACCCGGGGATCGAACCCAGGTCTCCTGAACTGCAGGCAGATTCTTTACCAACTGAGCTACCAGGGAGGCCCTTGATATATGACTTTTCTTTTCCATCAGTTATGTATTCTTATGAGAAGAGCTTGTGGACAGGTGGTCTATGAGAAGAGAATTTTTTATTTATAATTTTAACAAAGTAGGTAAAGAAATAGTAAATAATAACATAGAACTGAACTGAACATAGATGACATAGAAGGGCATGTTCAAGAAAATCTAAGTGCTTCATTATGATTATTTAGAACTGAGAATGCTCAAGTATTTTCGTATTTAAGGTAACCAGAAAATAGGCAGAAAAGACGGAAAAATAATGTCAAATTCTTCACATTTTATGACTAAAGAAAGACAGCTATCATAAAGTATCTTTTCCTGAACAGGCAGGCACCAAAAGAAGTAAGTCAATGAATTTACACTAAAAACAAAGATGAAAGATATAAAAGATATTTAGGTTGGTACAAAAGTAATTGTAGTTTCCAACTATGTTAAAGCATTATCAGTTCACTTAGTCGTGTCCGACTCTTTTCAACCCCATGAATCGCAGCACACCAGGCCTCCCTGTCCATCACCAACTCCCGGAGTTCACTCAAACTCATGTCCATCGAGTCGGTGATATCATACAGCCATCTCATCCTCTGTCATCCCATAACCAGGCTCAAACACATCTTTATTAATCAAAATAGGAACTATTACAATCAACACATTTTTGCCAACAAGAAATGTTTGTATATTCCTGTAGCATAAAAAATCCATGCTTTGGGATTCAATGAACACTTGGAAAGCATTTTCTGAATGCTGCTGGTTCTGGAAGCATTTTTTACTGCAAAAAGTTGTCAAGGTGCTTGTAGAAGCAGTAGTCAGTTGGCGAGAGGTCAAGTGAATATGGCAGATGAGGCAAAACTTTGTAGCCCAATTTGTTCAACTTCTAAAGTGTTGGTTTGCAGCATGTGATCTGACATCATCGTGGAGAATTGGGCCCATTCTGTTGACCAATTCCAGCTTCAAGTATCGCAGCTTTCAACGGATCTCATCAATTTACTGAGCATACTTCTCAGATAAAATGGTTTTGCTGGGATTCAGAAAGCTGTAGTGGATCAGACTGGCAGCAGAAAAGCAAACAGTGACCATGACTTTTTTAGTGCAAGTTTGGCTTTGGGAAGTGTTTTGGAGCTTCTTCTCACTGCACTCCTCATCTTCAAGATTCTTATCTCCTTTGCAAAACTTCTTGAACCACCACTGCAGTGCATGTTCCTTAGCAGTTCTTGGGTCAATGTGTTGTTAATGTTGCAAGTTGTCTCCACTGCTTTACAAACCCTTCTTGAATTTGAATGAAAAAATTGCTTGAATTGGCTTTTTGTCTGACATCATTTCTATAATCTAAAATAAATATAAAATAAGCAGCAAGTAATGTCATTAGCAAAAAAAAAAGGGAGAAATGCCTATTAAAATGTATAATAAATCACATTTATTTAAGAATGTATTCCTATATCAAATGGCAAAGTTCCACAATGTAAAACCACTACTACTTTTGCACCAACTACATTAGTTGCTGGGTCCATGTGAAATAAATTAACCTGCTATACTCTTGCTCTGGAGATTTCCTTAGCTTGTCCAGGTAGTAGATAAAACAGTTTCTAAGTCCTTCAAATGTGTACTTGACAGTCTTCTGTTTTTTAATAAAACTAAATGTCATAAAAGAAGGACCATACTTGATCTGAATTATTTTAAATATCTTTATTTGAAGATTGAAAATACGAAATTTAAGTAAAATACTGGAAAGTGTTAATTCTGGTTGTATTATTCTTACAAATAAGTGAATTACTTCCATTCAGTTTCAATTGGCTACACCTGATTACTAATCAATAAAGTTAGATCTGGCATGGACTTGGATCCTACTATATCCTAGAGTCTAGGTTATTAAGTTCATTAGTCCTTCAAATCCAGCCTTCTTGGTAAAATGTCTCTGAATTCTATTTTAATTGATGTATTCTGCGAATATTTTCTCTCTCCAAATTAATCCAACTTAGAAAATGCATTTTTAGCCCAATATTCTGTGTAGGGAAATCTAAACTATTTTATTGTTACATATAGACATTTACAATAATTTATCCTTGGGAAGGTATATTAGTTTTTATGCCCCGGTGCTCTTATTCTACATTTCTCCATGACAGAGACTGGTACAGATGGTTTGTGTCAGGTAGAATTATGATTACTGTCTGGATTATTGACTTAAGATGAATGAATATAAATTGAGAATTTAGAGATGATATGAACATATTTAGATAATTTTGGCACTTGCATATTTATCTGCAAGCCACAATAATTTTGCTGCAACCTGAATTCAGGAACAATTCACTAAGAAAAACACTTATCTATAAACCAAAGGCTGGATCTGCCACAACTTTCGTCCTGTAGATGTATAATGCATAAATACTAGGTGGAGCACTTATCTGTCTCCCAGGTAGTGCTAGTGGTAAAGAACCTGCCTGCCACTGCAAGAAGACATAAGAGATGCAAGTTTGGCCCCTGGGTTGGGAAGATCTCCTGGAGAAGGAAATGGCAATCCACTCCAGTATTCTTGCCTGGAGGGTCCCATGGACATAGAAGGCTGGTGGGCTACAGTCCATAAGGTCACAAAGAGTCGGACACGACTGAAACAACTTAGCATGTCTCCTCTTTTGTCCTTTTCCCAACTTATTCTCCACATATCTAGCATTCAAGTTCTATAAATACATCTGAATCTACAAATTATAATTAGAATAAAATACAAAAGTCATACTCTGACCTGTAAAACCTGTGTTTGGCACTTGCTTCTTCTCTGGCCTCATTTCCGAATACTCTCTGCCTTAATAAATTAAGTGATGTGAGCTGATTTTTTGGGTTTTGAAGATGCCAAGATTCTCTTATGTTGTTTCTCCAACGCATAATGCTCTTCTCACTATTCTTAGCATGGCTGGCACTTATTTTCATTTTTCAGGTCTCATCTCAAACCTCATCTCGAAGAAGCCTTATGTTGTGCTGTATTTAAAGTAAGTTCCTTTTTATTTCCTTTGTGATCACATCTTGTAACCATCCATGAGTGCAAGATCATGCTCATGGCACATTTGTAAACCAGAGTAGATGTTCAGTAAAAATTTAACAGGTAAATTAATGAAAGAATAGATAATACTCATGATGAGCATAAGCAGAACAAGCATTTGTCTTTTCTTGAAATACGATTATTCTTGATAAACTATCAGAATAATTTATATTTCATAGGCCAATATAAACAAACACAGTTTTTGGCACATGATTTCCTCTGTAATATATTCTCCACACATATTTCTTCTGAAAAATATTAAAGTGAATTCCAATAATCTGGAATTCTTCTCATAGTCCAGAACTAGGACAAAGTTTGTGTCTTTATGTCCTATACAATTTTATATAAGATGATTACTGCTGTAAAATGTAACATTTCCATTCAGTGAGACAGCCGAGTATCTCAGATATAAACTCTGGTATACCTCCCTTCTCTCTTCCCTCTTCTGTTTTAGTAATTCAGTATTTCTATAGTCTACTTACCTAAAATTCTGGTCACCAATTGCAATAGTGAAGGTTTTCTTCCCACACCACCAAGTCATATGGAACACTAACTGGGTGTTCTACAATTCAGCTCAATTCTGACACTAGCTACTTGGAGTTAGCTCCAAATCCTATAGGTTAAGTCCCACTCCACCTCCTCAAATGTGAGATGCCAATTATAAGTCAAGGTAGTCTTCTGACCAGAGTCGGACACGACTGAAGCGACTTAGCAGCAGCAGCAGCAGTCTTCTGACAGACTATAGATCAGAGTTTCCTAGGCTGCCCTCTTCTTCCTACTTTAAGTTTTGTCAAAAGTTCTTTCTGCATCTGTTGAGATGCATATGGTTTAATTTGCTGAAATGGTTCACAGAACCTAAAAAAAGTTTTCACAGATCTAGGTCCTCTCTGAACTTGCCATTCTCCCTGAATTTCCAACCAGACATTTCTATGTTCATCAACCAGAAAAGTTTTCAGGATCCCATCCCTTATGGTATCCTCATTACATAGGTATGATTGATTAAATTATTGGTAACCAGTGATTGGACCTAATCTCTAGCCCCATTCTTCTACCCCAGAGTTTTTTGTATGGAGGTCAGGGGGAAATGTAACTGAAAATTTCAACCCTCTAATGACATGGCTGATTTTTCTAGTCAACAGTCCCCATCCTTAGGTGCTTTCTGGAAGTCTTATCATTAACATAACTCCCTCATAACTCTCATCACTGAGGCAATTCTCATCATTTAGGCCTAGGAGTTCTATGGCAAGAACAAGGTGCAAAACAAACACATGTACTTCTCTTAAATCACAATATCATACCAGACCTTGGGTATGGCTTTGCAGTGATATGATTGAATGGATCAGGGATCTTAACCTCCCAAGTTCTAAATTTAAATCCAAACTTGATTCCCCCAGTGCCAGACCCTCAGTGTACACCAGTATTCTCTTACTCTCAGTTAAAAATTTCTGGAGTTGAAATCTAACCTGTCAATGAAAAAATTAAATAATAGTCAATGGAAATTTTTATTCAAACCAACCTGAGGATTATAACCTGGAGACTGTCTTTCAGAGAGCTCTGAGAACTGTTCCAAAAAGTTAAATGGGGAGGCCAGTAATATGGTATTAGTGCTTTCAAGCACCCATCTTAGGTAGAAGGTTTCTGTTCTCAAGGAACATATATCTTATTGGTTTTAGTGCTTTGCCAAGCATAGGAAGATGCAAGAAGTTGGGTTTATAAAATTTTATCCTGAAAATATCTCATGAGAGCCAGTTCTGCCAGTTTTCCAAGAACACAAAGTTTCTCATCCTGATCTTCACCCTGAAATTCTTTCAAAGTGTATTGTAGGTCGATGACTACAGTGACTAATGGCTTAATTCTTGTGGAACTGTGTTATGGGCAATTGTCTTTATTTTACAATCCCCTTCCTTATGTCTTAATTTCAACTAAGGTTTGAGACATCTAATAACCAACACCCTGTTAATAGTAGTCAAAAGCCTCTGGACCACCTGCCTCATTAGTCTACAATAATTCAGGAAATGGTTCCCTGTTTTTACTTCTTCCCATATCTAGAATTACACTATTACAGTCATTGATCCTGTAGAACTATATATTTGGTCAATCATTTCAAGTCACCTCAGTTAAGTTCAGTTCAGTCACTCAGTCATGTCCAACTCTTTGAGACCCCACGGACTGCACCATTCCAGGCCTTCATGTCCATCACCACCTCCTGGAGTTGACTCAAGCTCATGTCCATTGAGTCGGTGATCCTATCTAACCATCTCATCCTCTGTCATCTCCTTCTCCTGCTTTCAACCTTTCCCAGCATCAGGGTCTGCTCAAATTAGCCAGAAATTCGCAAAAGGTGGCCCAAGTATTGAAGTTTCAGCTTCAACATCAGTCCTTTCAATGAACATTCAGGACTGATTTCCTTAAGGATGGACTGGTTGGATCTCCTTGCAGTCCAGGGAGCTGTAATGAGTCTTCTGCAACACCACAGTTCAAAAGCATCAATTCTTCAGCGTTCAGCTTTCCTTATAGTCCAACTCTCACACCCATACATATTTACTGGAAAAACCATATCCTTGACTAGATGGACCTTTGTTGGCAAAGTAATGCCTCTGCTTTTTAATATGCTGTCTAGATTGGTCATAACTTTCCTTCTGAGGAGTTCAGTTCAGTTCAGTCACTCAGTCGTGTCCAACTCCTTGCAACCCCATGAATCACAGCACCCCAGGCCTCCCTGTCCATCACCAACTCCCAGAGTTCACTCAAACTCATGTCCATCGGGTCGGTGATGCCATCCAGTCATCTCATTCTCTGTCGTCCCCTTCTCCTCCCGCCCCCAATCCTTCCCAGGTATCTTTTTATTTCAGGGTTGCAGTCACCACCTGTAGTGATTTTGGAGCCCCAAAAAACGAAGTCTGTCACTGTTTCCATTGTTTCCCCATCTATTCGAAATGAAGTGATGGGACCAGATGCCATGATCTTAGTTTTCTGAATGTTGAGCTTCAAGCCAACATTTTTATTCTCCTCTTTCATTTCTATCAAGAGGCTCTTCAGTTCGTCTTCACTTTCTGCCATAAGGACACTGTCATCTGCATGTCTGTGGTTATTGATACTTCTCCCAGCAATCTTGATTCCAGACTGTGCTTCATCCAGCCCAACATTTCTCATGATGTACTCTGCATATAAGTTAAATAAGCAGGGTGACAATATACAGCCTTGACATACTCCTTGTCCTATTTGGAACCAGTCTGTTGTTCCATGTCCAGTTCTAACTGTTGTTTCCTGACCTGCATACAGGTTGCTCAAGAGGCAGATCAGGTGGTCTGGTATTCCCATCTCTTTCAGAATGTTCCACAGTTTATGGTGATCCACACAGCCAAAGGCTTGGCGTAGTCAATGAAGCAGAAATAGATGCTTTTCTGGAACTCTCTTTCTTTTTAGATGATCTAGCAGATGTCGGCAATTTGATCTCTGGTTCCTCCAACTTTTTAAAACCAGCTTGAACATCTGGAAATTCATGGTTCACATACTGTTGAAGCCTGGCTTGGAGAATTTTGAGCATTACTTTGCTAGCATGTGAGATGAGTGCAATTGTAGGGCAGTTTGAGCATTCTTTGGCATTGCCTTTCTTTGGGATTGGAATGAAAACCGACCTTTGCCAGTCCTGTGGCCACTGCTGAGTTTTCCAAATTTGCTGGCATATTGAGTGCAGCACTTTCACAGCATCATCTTTCAGGATTTGAAAGAGCTCAACTGGAATTCCATCACCTCCACTAGCTTTGTTTTAGTGATGCTTCCTAAGACCCACCTGACTTCACATTCCAGGATGTCTGGCTCTAGGTGAGTGATCACACTATCATGATTATCTGGGTTGTGAAGATCTTTTTTGGACAATTCTTCTGTGTATTCTTGCCACCTCTTCTTAATATCTTCTGCTTCTGTAGGCCAATACCATTTGTGTTCTTTATTGAGCCCAACTTTGCATGAAATGTTCCCTTTGTATCTCTAATTTTCTTGAAGAGATCTCTATAGTCTTTCCCATTCTATTGTTATACTCTATTTCTTTTTTTTCTTTTTTTAAATATATATTTATTTGTTTTAATTGGAATCTAGTTACTTTACAATATTGTATTGGTTTTGCCATACATGGACATGAATCTGCCACGGATGTACACATGTTCCCCATCCTGAAAACTACTCCCACCTCCCTCCCCATATCATCCCTCTGGGTCATCCCAGTGCACCAGCCCTGAGCATCCTGTATCATACATCGAACCTGGACTGGCGATTCGTTTCACATATGATAATATACATGTTTCAATGCCATTCTCCCAAATCATCCCACCCTTGCCCTCTCCCACAGAGTCCAGAGACTGTTCTATACATCTGTGTCTCTTTTGCTGTCTCGCATACAGGGTTATCATTACCATCTTTCTAAATTCCATATATATGCGTTAGTATACTGTGTTTGCATTTTTCTTTCTGGCTTACTTCACTCTGTATAATAGGCTCCAATTTCATTCACATCATTAGAACTGATTCAAATGTATTTTTTTTAATGGCTGAGTAATACTCCATTGTGTATATGTACCACAGCTTTCTTATCCATTCGTCTTCTGATGGACATCTAGGTTGCTTCCATGTCCTGGTTATTATAAACAGTGCTGTGATGGGCATTGGGGTACAAGTGTCTTTTTCAATTCTGATTTCTTCAGTGTGTATGCCCAGCAGTGGGATTGCTGAGTCGTATGGCAATTCTTGGCACCTCTTCTTAATATCTTCTGCTTCTGTTAGGTCCATAACATTTCTGTCTTTATCGAGCCCATCTTTGTATGAAATGTTCCCTTGGAATCTCTAATTTTCTTGAAGAGATCTCTTGTTTTTCCTATTCTGTTGTTTTCCTCTATTTCTTTGCATTGATCACTGAGGAAGGCTTTCTTATCTCTCCTTGCTATTCTTTGGAACTCTGCATTCAGATGCTTGTATCTTTCCTTTTCTCCTTTGCTTTTTGCTTCTCTTCTTTTCACAGCTATTTATAAGGCCTGCTCAGACCGCCATATTGTTTTTTTGCATTTCTTTTCCATGGGGATGGTCTTGGTCCCTGTCTCCTGTACAATGAACCTCCGACCAGAGTTCATCAGGCACTCTATCTATCAGATCTAGTCCCTTAAATCTATTTCTCACTTCCACTGTATAATCATAAGGGATTTGATTTAGGTCATAACTGAATGGTCTAGTGGTTTTCCCTACTTTCTTCAATTTAAGTCTGAATTTGGCAATAAGGAGTTCATGATCTGAGCCACAGTCAGCTTCTGGTCTTGTTTTTGCTAACTATATACAGCTTCTCCATCTTTGGTTGCAAAGAATATAATCAATCTGATTTCGGTGTTGACCATCTGGTGATGTCCATGTGTAGAGTCTTCTCTTGTGTTGTTGGAAGAGGGTGTTTGCTATGACCAGTGCGTTCTCTTGACAAAGCTCTATTAGCCTTTGGCCTGCTTCATTCCGTGCTCCAAGGCCAAATTTGCCTGTTACTCCAGGTGTTTCTTGACTTCCTACTTTTGCATTCCAGTCCCCTATAATGAAAAGGACATCTTTTTTGGGTGTTAGTTCTAAAAGGTCTTGTAGATCTTCATAAAACCATTCAACTTCGGTTTCTTCAGCGTTACTGGTTGGGGCATAGGCCTGTATTACTGTAATATTGAATGGTTTGCCTTGGAAATGAACAGAAATCATTCTGTCATTTTTAATATTGCATCCAAGTACTGCATTTCGGACTCTTTTGTTGACCATGATGGCTACTCCATTTCTTCTAAGCGATTCCTGCCCACAGTAGTAGATATAATGGTCATCTGAGTTAAATTCACCCATTCCAGTCCATTTTAATTCACTGATTCCTAGAATGTCTATGTTCACTCTTGCCACCTCCTGTTTGACCACTTCCAATTTGCCTTCATTCATGGACCTAACATTCCAGGTTCCTATGCAATATTGCTCTTTACAGAACCGGACCTTGCTTCTATCACCGGTCACATCCACAACTGGGTATTGGTTTTGCTTTTGCTCCATCCCTTTATTCCTTCTAGAGTTATGTCTCCACTGATCTCCAGTAGCATACTGGGCAACTACCGACCTGGGGAATTCCTCATTCAGTAGCCTATCATTTTGCCCTTTGATACTGTTCATGGGGTCCTCAAGGCAAGTATACTGAAGTGTTTTGCCATTCCCTTCTCCAGTGGACCACATTCGGCTGTGGGCCATGTGATCAGATCGACTAGTTTCCTGTGATTATGATTTCAGTGTGTCTGCCCTCTGATGCCCCCTCGAAATACCTACCATCTTAGTTGAGTTTCTCTTACCTTGGGCGTGGGATATCTCTTCACACCTGCTCCAAGAAAGCGCAGCCGCTGCACCTTACCTTGGATGAGGGGTATCTCCTCAAGGCCGTGCCTCCTGACCTTGAACTTGGGGTAGCTCCTCTCAGCCGCCGGCCCTGGCCTCAGGATGGGGAAGCTCCTCACGGCCACGCCTCATTGCGTGGTCGGTTGCGCCGGAGCCGGCATCTCTCGCGTCTGCGCCGCCGGGAAGAACTGTACAAAAGATCTTCATGACCAAAATAGTCACGATAACGTGATCACTGACCTAGAGCCAGACATCTTGGAATGTGAAGTCAGGTGGGCCTTAGAAAGCATCACTACGAACAAAGCTAGTGGAGGTGATGGAATTCAGTTGAGCTATTTCAAATCTTGAAAGATGATTCTGTGAAAGTGCTGCACTCAATATGCCAGGAAATTTGGAAAACTCAGCAGTGGCCACAGGACTGGCAAAGGTTGGTTTTCATTCCAATCCCAAAGAAAGGCAATGCCAGAGAATACTCAAACTGCCCCACAATTGCATCCATCTCACACGCTACCAAAGTCATGCTCAAAATTCTCCAAGCCAGGCTTCAGCAAAGTGAACTCCCAGATGTTCAAGCAGGTTTCAGAAAAGGCAGAGGCACCAGAGATCAAATAGCCAACATCCGCTGGATCATGGAGAAAGCAAGAGAGTTCCAGAAAAACATCTATTTCTGCTTCATTGACTATGCCAAAGACTTTGACTGTGTGGATCACCATAAACTGTGGAACATTCTGAAAGAGATGGGAATACCAGACCACCTGACCTGTCTCTTGAGAAACCTGTATGCAGGTCAGGAAGCAACAGTCAGAACTGGACATGGAACAACAGATTGGTTCCAAATAGGAAAAGGAGTGTGTCAAGGCTGTACATTGTCACCTTGCTTATTTAACTTATATGCAGAGTACATCATGAGGAACGCTGGGCTGGAAGAAGCACAACCTGGAATCAAGATTGCTGGGAGAAATATCAATAACCTCAGATATGCAGATGACACCACCCTTATGGCAGAAAGTGAAGAGGAACTCAAAAGCCTCTTGATGAAAGTGAAAGAGGAGAGTGAAAAGGTTGGCTTGAAGCTCAACATTCAGAAAACTAAGATCATGGCATCTGGTCCCATCACTTCATGGGGAATAGATGGAAAAACAGTGGAAACAGTGTCAGACTTTATTTTTGGGGGGCTCAAAAATCACTGCAGATGCTGATTGCAGCCATGAAATTAAAAGACGCTTGCTCCTTGGAAGGAAAGTTATGACCAACCTTGATAGTATATTAAAAAGCAGAGACATTACTTTGCCAACCAAGGTCTGTCTAGTCAAGGCTATGGTTTTTCCCGTGGTCATGTATGGATGTGAGAGTTAGACTGTGAAGAAAGCTGATCGCCAAAGAATTGATGCTTTTGAACTGTGGTGCTGGAGAAGACTCTTGAGAGTCCCTTGGACTGCAAGGAGATCCAACCAGTCCATTCTAAAGGAGATCAACCCTGGTTGTTCATTGGAAGGACTGATGCTAAAGCTGAAACTGCAATACTTTGGCCACCTCATGCGACGAGTTGACTCACTGGAAAAGACTCTGATGCTAGGAAAGGTTGGGGGCGGGAGGAGACGGGGACGACCGAGAATGAGATGGCTGGATGGCATCACCGACTCTGTGGACATGAGTTTGTGTGAACTCCGGGAGTTGGTGATGGACAGGGAGGCCTGGCGTGCTGTGATTCATGGGGTCGCGGAGAGTCAGACATGACTGAGCGACTAAAATTGAACTGAACTGAACTGATTGCAGTTCTATTTCCAGTTTTTTAAGGAATCTCCACACTGTTCTCCATAGTGGCTGTACTAGTTTGCATTCCCACCAACAGTGTAAGAGGGTTCCCTTTTCTCCACACTTTCTCCAGCATTTATTGCTTGTAGACTTTTGGATAGCAGCCATTCTGACTGGTGTGAAATGGTACCTCATTGTGGTTTTGATTTGCATTTCTCTGATAATGAGTGATGTTGAGCATATTTTTATGTGTTTGTAAGCCATCTGTATGTCTTCTTTGGAGAAATGTCTGTTTAGTTCTTTGGCCCATTTTTTGATTGAGTCGTTTATTTTTCTGGAATTGAGATGCAAGAGTTGCTTGTATAATTTGGAGATTAATTCTTTGTCAGTTGTTTCATTTGCTATTATTTTCTCCCATTCTGAAGGCTGTCTTTTCACCTTGCTTATAATTTCCCTTTTGGTGGAGCAGCTTTTAACTTTAATTACATCCCATTTCTTTATTTTTGCTTTTATTTACAATATTCTGTGCACTGATCACTGAGGAAGGCTTTCTTATCTCTCCTTGCTATTCTTTGGAACTCTGCATTCAAATGGGTATCTTTCCTTTTCTCCTTTTGTTTCACTTCTCTTCTTTTCACAGTTATTTATAAAGCCTCCTCAGACAGCCATTTTGGTTTTTTGCATTTCTTTTTTTGGGGGATGGTCTTGACACCTGTCTCCTGTACAGTGTCACAAACCTCTGTCGGTAGTTCATCAGGCACTCTCTCTATCAGATCTAGTCCCTTAAATCTATTTCTCACTTCCACTGTATAGTCACACGGGATTTGATTTAAGTCATACCTGAATGATCTAGTGGTTTTCCCCACTTTCTTCAATTTCCGTCTGAATTGGAAACTAGGAGCTCATGATCTGAGCTACAGTCAGCTCCCAGTCTTGCTTTTGCTGACTGTATAGAGCTTCTCCATCTTTGGCTGCAAAGAATATAATCAATCTGATTTCAGTGTTGACCATCTGGTGATGTCCATGTGTAGAGTCTTCTCTTGTGTTGTGGGAAGAAGGTGTTTGTTATGACCAGCGCATTCTCTTGGCAGAACTCTATTAACCTTTGCCCTGCTTCATTCTGTACTCCAAGGCCAAATTTCCCTATTACTCCAGGTGTTTCTTGACTTCTTACTATTGCATTCCAGTCCCCTGTAATGAAAAGGACATATTTTCTGGGTGTTTTTCTAGAAGGTCTTGTAGGTTTTCATAGAACCACTCAACTTCAGCTTCTTCATCATTACTAGTGGGGTATAGACTTGGATTAACCCAATATTGAATGGTTTGCCTTGGAAACGGACAGAGAGCATTCTGTCATTTTTGAGACTGCATCCAAGTACTGCATTTCGGACTCTTTTGTTGACTATGATTTCTACTCCATTTCTTCTAAGGGATTCTTGCCCACAGTAGTGGATATAATGGTCATCTGAGTTAAATTCACCCATTCCACTCCATTTTAGTTCACCGATTCCTAAAATGTCAATGTTCACTCTTGCCATCTCCTGTTTGATCACTTCCAATTTGCCTTGATTCATGGACTTAATATTCCAGGTTCCTATGCAATATCGCTCTTTACAACATTGCACCTTGCTTCCATAACCATTCACATCCACAAATGGGTGTTGCCTTTGCTTTGGCTCCGTCTCTTCATTCTTTCTGGAGTTATTTCTCCACTGATCTCTAGTAGCATATTAGAAACCTATTGACCTGGGGAGTTCATCTTTCTGTGTCCTATCTTTTTGTCTTTTTATACTGTTCATGGGGTTCTCAAGGCAGGAATACTGAGATGGCCTTTTCCTTCTCTCAAGGCACCTAGTCACTATTACCATTAGGTGAGATTCTGGGTCCCACCTAATCTACATTCTTAGCTTAAATACTTACTTTTGCTTTTATTACTGTTCAGTTCAGTCGCTCAGTCGTGTCCGACTCTTTATGACCCCCTGAATCACAGCACGCCAGGCCTCCCTGTCCATCACCAACTCCCAGAGTTCATTCAAACTCACCTCCATTGAGTCAGTGATGCCATCCAGCCATCTCATTCTCTGTCGTCCCCTTCTCCTCCTGTCCCCAATCCCTACCAGCATCAGAGACTTTTCAAGTGAGTCAACTCTTCGCATGAGGTGGCCAAAGTATTGCAGTTTCATCTTCAACATCAGTCCTTCCAATGAACACCCAGGGCTGATCTCCTTTAGAATGGACTGGTTGGATATCCTTGCAGTCCAAGGGACTCTCAAGAGTCTTCTCCAACACCACAGTTCAAAAGCATCAATTCTTGGCGATCAGCTTTCTTCACAGTCCAACTCTCACATCCATACATGACCACTGGAAAAACCATAGCCTTGACTAGATGGACCTTTGTTGGCAAAGTAATGTCTCTGCTTTTTAATATGCTGTCTATGTTGGTCAAACTTTCCTTCCAAGGAGTAAGTGTCTTTTAATTTCATAGCTGCAATCAGCATCCGCAGTGATTTTGGAGCCCAAAAAAATAAAGTCTGACACTGCGTCCACTGTTTCCCCATCTATTTCCCATGAAGTGATGGGACCAGATGCCATGATCTTAGTTTTCTGAATGTTGAGCTTCAAGCCAGCCTTTACATTTTCCTCTCACTTTCATCAAGAGGCTTTTTAGTTTCTCTTCACTTTCTGCCATAAGGGTGGTATCATCTGCATATCTGAAGTTATTGATATTTCTCCCGGCAATCTTGATTCCAGTTTGTGCTTCTTCCAGTCCAGCGTTCCTCAAGATGTACTCTGCATATAAGTTAAATAAGCAGGGTGACAATATACAACCTTGACGTACTCCTTTTCCTATTTGGAACCAGTCTGTTGTTCCATGTCCAGTTTTAACTGTTACTTCCTGTAAATAACAATAACTATTTAAGCTAAGAACTTCGATTAGGTGTGACCCAGAATCTCAGCAGACCATCTGACCAGTCTGTTCTGTACTAATTGATATCTTCAGGAAAATGGAATATTGGCATTATACATAAAGCTCAACAATATTGTCTGCTCATATAAGGTGAGTGATGAGTCACTGTAATTCCATACATGACTGAGAAATGAATGGTATTTTCTAAGAAGTTACATAGCTGGTGCAAGAAGAAAAGAAATTATTATAATTGAGCAGGTGTTTTGGGCATTCCGTTCCGTTCCTTCGCTCAGTCGTGTCCGACTCTTTGCGACCCCGTGGACTGTAGCCTACCAGGCTTCTCCATCCATGGGATTCTCCAGGCAAGAATACTGGAGTGGGTTACCGTTTCCTTCTCCAGGGGATCTTCCCAACCCAGGGATCGAACCCGGGTCTCCTGCATTGGAGGCAGACGCTTTAACCTCTGAGCCACCAGGGAAAATCAAAATGCAGATATACAATGCACATTAGGTGGAAGGGAGGGAGGAAACAGGGGAGAGAAAACATTTGTTTAAATTTTTATTGTCTTAAAATATGACTTTTTATCTCATCAAGCCCTACTCCTTCTTCTCTCTTTCTCACATCTACCAGGAACTTGTTCAAAACACAACATAATGTGATTATTCTTTTATTGGAAGTTCTTGTAAATAATTTTATTGCAAGAGAGATTAAACTTAAATCAAAAAAGAATTATTTGCTAAACCTTTATGTACACAACAGTAATTTATTAGACTTCTCTAAAAACTTCTAAAGTATAGTGAAATAAGTCACTCTCTGATATAGTATAGGTTTCTTTTTTTAAAAAATTTTTTATTGAAAGCTAATTATTAAAGTGAAAGAGGAGAGTGAAAAGGTTGGCTTAAAGCTCAACATTCTGAAAACAAAGATCATGGCATCTGGTCCCATCACTTCATGGGAAATAGATGGAAAAACAGTGGAAACAGTGTCAGACTTTATTTTTTTGGGCTCCAAAATCACAACAGATGCTGATTGCAGCCATGAAATTAAAAGACACTTACTCCTTGGAAGGAAAGTTATGACCAACCTTGATAGTATATTAAAAAGCAGAGACATTGCTTTGCCAACCAAGGTCCGTCTAGTCAAGGCAATGGTTTTTCCCGTGGTCATGTATGGATGTGAGAGTTGGACTGTGAAGAAAGCTGATCGCCGAAGAATTGATGCTTTTGAACTGTGGTGCTGGAGAAGACTCTTGAGAGTCCCTTGGACTGCAAGGATATCCAACCAGTCCATTCTAAAGGAGATCAATCCTGGGTGTTCATTGGAAGGACTGATGTTAAAGCTGGAACTGCAATACTTTGACCACCTCATGCGACGAGTTGACTCACTGGAAAAGACTCTGATGCTGGGAAAGGTTTGGGGTGGGAGGAGAAGAGGATGACAGAGAATTAAATGGCTGGATGTCATCACCGACTCTGTGGACATGAGTTTGTGTGAACTCCAGGAGTTGGTGATGGACAGGGAGGCCTGGCGTGCTGTGATTCATGGGGTCGCAGAGAGTCAGACACGACTGAGCGACTGAACTGTACTGAACTGAATTATTTTACAATATTATATTGGTTGGTTTTGCCATACATTGACATGAATCCACCCCAGGTGTACATGAGTTCCCTTTCCTGAACCCCCCTCCCACCTCCCTCCTTCCCTTATCCTCCCTCTGGGTTATTTATGTGCACCAGCCCTGAGCATCCTGTATCATGCGTCGAACCTGGACTGGTGATTCGTTTCACATATGATAATATACATGTTTCAATGCCATTCTCCAAATCATCCCACCCTCACCCCCTCCCACAGAGTCCCAAAGACTGTTCTATACACCTGTGTCTCTTTGCTGTCTTGTATACAGGGTTATCATTTCCATCTTTCTAAATTCCATATATATGAGTTTGTATACTGTATTGGTGTTTTTCTTTCTGGCTTACTTCACTCTGTATAATAGGCTCTAGTTTCATCCACCTCATTAGAACTGATTCAAATGCATTCTTTTTAATGGCTGAGTAATACTCCATTGTGTATATGTACCAAAGCTTTCTCATCCATTCGTCTGCAGATGGGCATCTAGGTTGCTTCCATGTCCTCGCTATTATAAACAGTGCTGCAATGAACATTGGAGTACATGTGTCTCTTTCAATTCTGGTTTCCTTAGTGTGTATGCCCAGGAGTGCGATTGCTGGATCATATGGCAGTTCTATTTCCAGTTTTTTGAGGAATCTCCACACAGTTCTCCATAGTGGCTGTACTAGTTTGCATTCCCACCCACAGTGTAAGAGGGTTCCCTTCTCTCCACACCCTCTCCAGCATTTATTGCATGTAGACTTTTGGATAGCAGCCATTCTACTGGTGTGAAATGGTATCTCATTGTGGTTTTGATTTGCACTTCTCTGATTTTGAGGGAAGTTGAGCATTTTTTCATGTGTTTGTTAGCCATCTGTATGTCTTCTTTGGAGAAATGTCTGTTTAGTTCTTTGGCCCATTTTTTGATGGGGCTGTTTATTTTTCTGGAGTTGAGCTGAAGGAGCTGCTTGTATATTTTGGAGATTAATTCTTTTTCAGTTGTTTCATTTGCTATTATTTTCTCCCATTCTGAAGGCTGTCTTTTCACTTTGCATATAGTTTCCTTTGCTGTGCAGAAGCTTTTAATTTTAATTAGGTCCCATTTGTTTATTTTTGCTTTTATTTCCAATATTCTGGGAGGTGGGTCATGGAGGATCCTGCTGTGATTTATGTCTGAGAGTGTTTTGCCTATGTTCTCCTCTAGGAGTTTTATAGTCTGGTCTTACATTTAGATCTTTAATCCCTAGAGCTAATCAATGAATACAATAAAGTTGCAGGATATAAAATCAACATACAGAAATCCCTTGCATTCCTATACACTAGTAATGAGAAAATAGAAAGAGAAGTTAAGGAAACTATTCCATTCACTGTTGCAACGAAAAGAATAAAATACTTAGGAATATATCTACCTAAAGAAACAAAAGACCTGTACATAGAAAACTATAAAACACTGGTGAAAGTAATCAAAGAGGACACTAATAGATGGAGAAATATACCGTGTTTGTGGATTGGAAGAATAAATATTGTCAAAATGAGTATACTACCCAAAGTAATTTATACATTCAATGCAATTCCTATCAAGCTACCAACGATATTTTTCACAGAGCAAGAACAAAAAATCTCACAATTTGTATGGAAATACAAAAAACCTCGAATAGCCAAAGCAATCTTGAGGAAGAAGAATGGAACTGGGGGAATCAACCTGCCGGACTTCAGGCTCTACTACAAAGCCACAGTCATCAAGACAGTATGGTACTGGCATAAAGACAGAAATATAGATCAGTGGAACAAAATAGAAAGCCCAGAGATAAATCCACGCACTTATGGACACCTTATCTTTGACAAAGGAGGCAAGAATATAAAATGGAGAAAAGACAGTCTCTTTAACAAGTGGTGCTGGGAAAACTGGTCAGCCACTTGTAAAAGAATGAAACTAGAACTCTTAACACCATACACAAAAATAGGTTTAAATATCATATGGAACTATAAGGAATTTCATTTCTTTGACCATTACTGTCATTGTTCAGTTGCTCAGTCATATCCGACTCTTTGTGACTCCATGAACTGCAGCATGCCAGACTTCTCTGTCCTTCACTGTCTCCGGGAGCTTGCTCAAGCTCATGTCAATTGAGTCAGTGATGCCATCTAGCTCTCTCAACCTCTGTCATTCCCTTCTCCTCCTGCCTTTAATTTTTCCCAGCATCATAGTCTCTTCCAATGAGTCAGCTCTTAATATCATGTGGCCAAAATTTTAGACCTTCAGTTTCCAGTGGATATTCAGGGTTGATTTCCTTTAGGGTTAACTGGTTTGATCTCCTTGATGTCCAAGGGGCTCTCAAGAGTCTTACTCCACACCACAGTTCAAAAGCATCAATTCTTTGCCACTCAGCATTCTTTATGGTCCAACTCTCACATCCATACATGACTCCATGAAAAACCTGAAAAAACCATAGCTTTGACTATACAGACCTTTGTCAGCAAAGTAATATCTCTACTTTTTAATATGCTGTCTAGGTTCTTCCAAGGAGCAAGTGTCTTTTAATTTCATGGCTAGTCACCATCCGCCATGATTTGGGGGCCCAAAAAGATAGTCTGTCACTGTTTCCATTGTTTCCCCACCTATTTTCCAGGAAGTGATGGGAACTGGTGCCATGATCTTCATTTTTTGAATGTTGAATTTTAAGCCAGCTTTTCCACTCTCCTCTTTCACTTCATCAAGAGGCTCTTTAGTTTCTCTTTGCTTTCTGCCATAAGGGTGGTGTCATCTGCATATCTGAGTTTATTGATATTTCTCCCCATAATCTTGATTCCAATTTGTGCTTCTTGCAGCCCAGCATTTTGCATGATGTACTCTGCATATAAGTTAAATAAGCAGGGTGACAATATACACCTTGATGAACTCCTTTTCCAATTTTGAACCAGTCAGTATTTCCATGTCCAGTTCTAACTGTTGCTTCTTGACCCACAAACCAGTAATTTAGTATAATTATACCAAGACTTAACCATTTCCCTTACATAAAGTGCTTACATGATTATCATGTTGTATCATAAGTTATTAGCTTCCAAGTTATTTACAAATGTTAAAAGAAATAACCTAGAGGTTATTCCAAAGGAATGTTTTTTGAGCTTTGACAACGTCACATGGCTCATTTCTCTTTAATATTTTGATAAAAAGGAAATCAACATTATATATAAGTAGCTCTGTTTTAAGAATGTTTATCAAAACAGTTACAATAACATGACATTGTAGTGCTCAATTTGTATGCTTCAACCCCCAAGTCAGGCTGTGCATTTTTGTTTGTAAACTAATTGAATATGCATATTATAATGGCACTATCAGACAGTGACACTCACCCTGACTCCAAAAATAGATCTCATTTTTATTGAAATATGCAGGAACTTTTGACATGTGAATGTTTAAGAGGGCACAATCAGGGCAGTAAACCACAGTTTACAGAGCTGAAGGGCAATCAGGGCAACAGTGTTGTAAGAATTGTTGCTCCACACACATTATGGGCTATTGTCACCCTGTGAATGTGAATGTTTCATAACGCTTGTGAATTTGTTTTCTGTCATATTGAATCTTTTAATCCCTTCAAGTTTGCAATAGGAATGTAATACTTTAAAGTATAAAATGAATACGGAAATGTTGAGAACCTAATATAACTTTCTTATAAAAAGAAAAAGTCACAGTCTGGGTATTTCTTCGAAATGTAAATAAATTTTATTTCAAATCTTTGTGTAGCCAAAGCCAGACATTAATTTCTTTATGCCTCATTGTCTCTAAGAAATAGCTTTTGACAAACTCGATCTAGCATGTGTCAGAAGAAACACAAGAGTATCACCACTTTTTTTCCCCCTGGAAATTTTAAAGCAAATCTGAGACATCAAATCACCCATCAATAAATACTCAAGTATATGTATTTAACAGAGAAGGATCAAAAAGAAAATATATAACCACAACAGAGTTGTCCCTCTGTATCTGTGGAGGATTGGTTCCAGGACCCCTATAGATACCAAAATCCCCGATGTCCAAGTCTGTTTTATAAAATGGTGTAATATTTGCATAAATTTACACACTCTTTCCTGTATACTTTATGTCATCTCTAGATTACTTGTAATACCTAATACAGGTGAATGCTGAAAAAACAAATAGTGGCTGACATGTGGCAAATTCAAGTTTTCCCTTTTGGAAATTTCTGGAATTTTTCTCCTGTTTCCAGTCTAAGATTTGTTGAATTCATGGATCCTGTTTCCAGTTCAAGATTTGTTGAATCCATGGATGTGGACAAAGTGATAGCCATCCTGGCAGGTGTAAGATGATATCTCATTGTGGGTTTCATTTGCATTTTGTGATGAGTAACAATGTTGAGAATCTTTTCATGTGCCCATTGGCCGTCTGTACCTGTTCTTTGGAAAAATGTCTATTCAGGTTTTCTGAAATAGGTGTTTGTGCTTTTTTAAAATTAAGTTGTATGAGCTATTTGTATATTTTGGATATTATTTTCTCCCATTCAGTAAACTGACTTTTAAAAATATATATAATATCATGTCATCTGCAAACAGTGACAGATTTACTTTTTTCTTTCCAATCTGGATTCATTTTCGTTCTTTTACTTTTATGACTGCTGTGACTAGGACTTCCAATAACATACTGAATGAAAGTGATAATAGTGAGCATCTTTGACACACTCCTGATTTTAGAGGGAAAGCTTTCTGCTTTTCAGCATTGAGTATGATGTCAGCTGTGGATTGTCACATATGACCCTTACTATGCTGAGTTATGTTCCCACTAAAACCAATTTGCTGAAATTTTTTTTGTCGTAAAAGGATCTTGAATTTTGTCAAAAACTTTTTCTGAATCTATTGAGATGTTCATGTGATTTTTATTCTTCAGTTTTTTAATGTGGTTTATCACACTGACTGATTTGCAGATATTGAACAATCCTTGTATCCCTGGGATAAATACCACTTGATCATGGTGTTTGATCCTTTTAACATATTGTTGGATTTGGTTCCCTAACATTGTATTGAGGATTTTTACCCCTTTATGTTCATCAGTAATATTGGCCTATAATTTCTTTCTTTTGTCTGGTTTTGGTATTAGGGCAACAATGGTTCATAGAATTAATTTGGAAGTGATTCTTCTTCTGCAATTTTTTAGAATAGTGTGAGAAGAATAAAATGTTTTTCTTCTTCTAAATGGTAGGATTTACTTCTGAAGCCATCTGGTCCTGAACTTTTGTAAATGTAATTTAATGCAAAAATTACTGATTCAATTCTACTACTGGTAATTGGTCTATTTGTATTTTCTGTTTCTTCCTGGTTCAGTCTTATCAGGCTGTACATTTCTAGGAATTTGTTGATTTTTTTTTGGTCCATTTTATTGATGTGCAGTGCAGATGTGAGAGACGCCGGCCCCAGCGGCACAGACGCCAGAGACGCTGGCTCCGGCGCAACCGACCACGTGCAGAAGTGAGAGGAGCTACCCAACACCCAAGGTCAGGGCGGTGGCCGAGAGGAGCTGTCCCACGTTCAAGAGGCGGTGGCTGCATGGGCACAGGAGGGCCGAGAGAAGCTACTCCACCTTCAAGGTCAGGAGGGGCAGCCTTGAGGAGATATCCCTTGTCCAAGGTAATGTACAGCAGCTGCACTTTGCTGGGGCAGCTGTGAAGAGATTTTCCATGACCAAGGTAAGTGAAACCCAAATAAGATGGTAGGTATTGCGAGGGGGCATCAGAGGGCAGACACATTGAAATCATAATCACAGAAAACTAGTTGATCTGATCATATGGACCACAGCCCTGTCTAACTCAATGAAACTAAGCAATGCCGTGTGGAGACACCCAAGAGGGACGGGTCATGGTGGAGAGGTCTGACAGAATGTGGTCCACTGGAGAAGAGAATGGCAAACCACTTCAGTATACTTGCCTTGAGAAGCCCACGAACAGTATCAAAAGGCAAAATGACACGATACTGAATGAGGAATTCCCCAGGTCGGTAGGTGCCCAGTATGCTACTGGAGATCAGTGGAGAGATAACTCCAGAAAGAATGAAGGAATGGAGCCAAAGTGAAACAAATACCCAGTAGTGGATGTGACTGGTGATAGAAGCAAGGTCTGATGCTATAAAGAGCAATATTGCATAGGAACCTGGAATGTTAGGTCCATGAATCAAGGCAAATTGGAAATGGTCAAACAGGAGATGACAAGAGTGAACGTCAACATTCTAGGAATCAGTGAACTAAAATGGACTGGAATGGGTGAATTTAACTCATATGACCATTATATCTACTACTGTGGGCAGGAATCCTTTAGAAGAAATGGAGTAGCCATCATGATCAACAAAAGAGTCCGAAATGCAGTACTTGGATGCAAAATCAAAAACGACAGAATGATCTCAGTTCTTTCCCAAGGCAAACCATTCAATATCACAGTAATCCAAGTCTATGCCCCAACCAGTAATGCTGAAGAAGCTGAACAGTTCTATGAAGACCTACAAGACCTTTTAGAACACACCCCCAAAAATGAAGTCCTTTTCATTATAGGGGACTGGAATGCAAAAGTAGGAAGTCAAGAAACACCTGGAGTAACAGGCAAATTTGGCCTTGGAGCACAGAATGAAGCAGGGCAAAGGCTAATAGAGTTTTGCCAAGAGAAACTCTGGTCATAGCAAACACCCTCTTCCAACAACACAAGAGAAGACTCTACACATGGACATCACCAGATGGTCAACACCGAAATCAGATTGATTATATTCTTTGCAGCCAAAGATGGAGAAGCTCTATATAGTCAGCAAAAACAAGACCAGGAGCTGACTGTGGCTCAGATCATGAACTCCTTATTGACAAATTCAGACTGAAATTGAAGAAAGTAGGGAAAACCACTAGACCATTCAGATATGACCTAAATCAAATCCCTTATGATTATACAGTGGAAGTAAGAAATAGATTTTAGGGACTAGATCTGATAGATAGAGTGCCTGATGAACTCTGGACAGAGGTTTGTGACATTGTACAGGAGACAGGGACCAAGACCATCCCCATGGAAAAGAAATGCAAAAAAGCAAAATGGATGTCTGAGGAGGCCTTACAAATAGCTGTGTAAAGAAGAGGAGTGAAAAGCAAAGGAGAAAAGGAAAGATATAAGCATCTGAATGCAGAGTTCCCAAGAATAGCAAGGAGAGATAAGAAAGACTTCCTCAGTGATCAATGCAAAGAAATAGAGGAAAACAACAGAATAGGAAAAACAAGAGATCTCTTAAAGAAAATTAGAGCTATCAAGGGAACATTTCATGCAAAGATGGGCTCGATAAAGGACAGAAATGGTATGGACCTAAAAGAAGCAGAAGATATTAAGAAGAGGTGGCAAGAATACACAGAAGAACTGTACAAAAAAGATCTTCACAATGAAGATAATCACGATGGTGTGATCACTCACCTGGAACCAGACATCTTGGAATGTGAAGTCAAGTGGACCTTAGAGAGCATCACTACAACAAAGCTAGTGGAGGTGATGGAATTCCAGTTGAGCTACTTCAACTCCTGAAAGATGATGCTATGAAAGTGCTGCACTCAATATGCCAGGAAATTTGAAAAACTCAGCAGTGGCCACAGGACTGGAAAAGGTCAGTCTTCATTCCAATCCCAAAGAAAGGCAATGCCGAAGAATGCTCAAACTACCGCACAGTTGCACTCATCTCACACACTAGTAAAGTCCTGCTCAGATTTCTCCAAACCAGGCTTCAGCAATACGTGAACCTAGAACTTCCAGATGTTCAAGCTGGTTTTAGAAAAGGCAAAGGAACCAGAGATCAAATTGCCAACATCCACTGGATCATGGAGAAAGCAAGAGAGTTCCAGAGAAACATCTATTTCTGCTTCATTGACTATGCCAAAGCCTTTGACTGTGTGGATCACAATAGACTGTTGAACATTCTGAAAGAGATGGGAATACCAGACCACCTGACCTGCCTCTTGAGAAACCTGTATGCAGGTCAGGAAGCAACAGTTAGAACTGGATATGGAACAACAGACTGGTTCCAAATAGGAAAAGGAGTATGTCAAGGTTGTATATTGTCACCCTGCTTACTAACTTATATGCAGAGTACATCATGAGGAACGCTGGGCTGGAAGAAGCACAACCTGGAATCAAGATTGCCGGGAGAAATATCAATAACCTCAGATATGCAGATGACACCACCCTTATGGCAGAAAGTGAAGAGGAACTCAAAGGCCTCTTGATGAAAGTGAAAGAGGAGAGTGAAAAGGTTGGCTTGAAGCTCAACATTCAGAAAACGAAGATCATAGTATCTCGTCCCATCACTTCAAGGGAAATAGATGGAAAAACATTGGAAAGAGTGTCAGACTTTATTTTTTTGGGCTCCAAAATCACTGCAGATGCTGATTGCAGCCATGAAATTAAAAGACGCTTACTCCTTGGAAGGAAAGTATGATCAACCTAGATAGCATATTAAAAAGCAGAGACCTTAATTTGCCAACCAAGGTCCATCTAGTCAAGGCTATGGTTTTTCCCGTGGTCATGTATGGATGTGAGTTAGACTGTGAAGAAAGTTGAGTGCCGAAGAATTGATGCTTTTGAACTGTTGTGCTGGAGAAGACTCTTGAGAGTCCCTTGGAGTGCAAGTAGATCCAACCAGTCCATTATAAAGGAGATCAATCCTGGGTGTTCATTGGAAGGACTGATGCTAATGCTGAAACTCCAATACTTTGACCATCTCATGTGACGAGTTGACTCAATGGAAAAGAGTATGATGCTGGGAGGGACTGGGGTGGGAGGAGACGGGGACGGCAACGAATGAGATAGCTGGATGGCATCACCGACTTGAAGGAGATGAGTTTGAATGAACTCTGGGAGTTGGTGATGGACAGGGAGGCCTGGCGTGCTGTGATTCATGGGGTCACAAAGAGTCGGACAGGACTGAGCGACTGAACTGAACTGAACTGAATTATTTTTTAGAGGTATTCTGAAGGTTTAATTAAGGACTTGTCAAGTAAATAAGTCACTTTGCCTTTTTCACTTTAAAAGTTTTCAGACTTTTTATTTCTTGTATTTTAATATTTTATTTCAATTGGAGAATAATTACAGTATTGTGATGGTTTTTGCTGTACATAAACATGAATTGGTCACAGGTATACACGTGTCCCCTCCATCATGAAGCCCACTCCCTCCTCCCTCCCAACCTATCCCTCTAGGTTGTCCCACAGTACTGGCTTTGGGTGCCCTGCTTCATGCACCGAACTTGCACTGGTCATCTATTTTACATATGGTAATATACATGATTCAGTGCTATTCTCTCAAATCATTTCACCCTTGCCTTCTCTTGCTGAGTCGAAAAGTCTGTTCTTTACATCTGTGTCTCCTTTGCTGCCCTGCTTGTAGGATCATTGCTACTGTCTTTCTAAGCTCCATATATATTTTTGTTAATATACAGTATTTGTCTTTCTCTTTCTGACTTACTTCACTCTGTATAATAGGCTCCTGGTTCATCCACCTCATTAGAATTGATTCAAATGTATTCCTCTTTATAGCCAAGTAATATTCCATTGTGCATGTACCACATTTCCTTATCCATTCATCTGCCAATGGACATCTAGGTTGCTTTCATGTCCTGGCTATTGTAAACCGTGCTGCAATGAACACTGGGGTACATGTGTCTCTTTCGGTTCTGGTTTCTGTTTATGCCCAGCAGTGGGATTTCTGGGTCCTATGGAAGTTCTATTCCCATTTTTTTTAAAGAAATCTCCACACCATTCTGCATAGTGGCTGTGCCAGTTTACATTCCCACCAACAACGTAAGAAGGTTCCATTTTCTCCACACCCGCTTGAGCAATTATTGTTTGTAGACTTTTTGATGGTGGCCATTCTGACTGGTGTAAGATGATGACTCATTTTGCTTTTGATTTGCATTTCTCTAATAATGAATCATGTTGAGCATCTTTTCATGTGTTTATTAGCCATCTGTCTCTCTTCTTTACAGAAATGTCTGTTTAAGTCTTTTGCCCACTTTTTTATTGGCTTTTTCACTTTTCTGGTATTGAGCTGCTTGTATATTTTGGAGATTAATGCTTTGTCAGTTCTTTGTTTGCTCTTATTTTCTCCCATTCTGAGGGCTATCTTTTCACCTTGTGGCTCAGCTGGTGAAGAATCCGCCTGCAATGTGGGAGACCTGGATTTGAACCGTAGGTTTGGAAGATCCCCTGGAGAAGGGAAAGGCTACCCACTCCAGTATTCTGGTCTGGAGGATTCCATGGGCTAGTCCATGGGGTTGCAAAGAGTTGGACATGACTGAGTGACTTTCACTTCACTTATTGTTTCCTTTATTGTCAAAACCTTTTAAATTTAATTAGGTTCTGTTTGTTTATTTTATTTCTTTTTTATTTCCAGGAGGTGGGTCATAGAGGATCTTGCTGTGATTTATACAGGAGAGTTTTCTGCCTATGTTTTCCTTCTAAGAGTTTTATAGTTTCTGGCCTTATATTTAGGTCTTTAATCCATTTTGAGTTTATTTCTGAGTATGGTGTTAGAAAGTGTTCTTGGTTTCATTCTTTTACACACAGTTGAGAAGTTTTCCCTGCACCATTTGTTGAAGAGACTGTCTTTTCTCCATTGTATACTTTTGCCTCCTTTGTCAAAGATAAGTTGTCCATAAGTAAATGGAGTTATCTCTAGACTTTCTATTTTGTTCCATTAATCTATATTTCTATCTTTGTACAAGTACTATACTCTCCTGATGACTGTAGCTTTGTAGTATGGTCTGAAGTCAGAAAGGATGGTTCCATTCTTCTTTCTCAAGATTGCTTTGGTTATTCAGGGTCTTTTGTGTTTCCAATAATTTCTGTGAAATTATTTGTTCTAGTGCTGTGAAAAATATTCTTGGTAGTTTGATAGGGTTTGAATTGAATCTACAAATTGTTTGGGGTAGTATATTAATTTTCATTATACTGATTCTTCCAATCCAAGAACATCATTTTTACAGATTTTCTTTTCTTTAGGTAAATTTATTCCTAAGTGCTTTATTCTTTTCATTGTGATAGTGAATGAGATTGTTTCCTTAATTTTTCTTTCTGATATTTTATTGTTAGAGTATAGGAATGCAAGGGATTTCTGTGTGTTTATATTCTGCAACTTTACTATATTCACTGATTAGTTCTAGTAATTTTCTGGTGGCATCTTTAGGGCTTTCTATGTAAATGATCATGTCTTTGGCAAACAGTGAGAGCTTTACTTTTTTCCAATCTGGATTCTTTTATATATTTTTCTTCTTTAATTTCTGTGGCTAGGACTTTCAAAGCTATGTTGAACAGTAGTGGTGAGAGTGGACACCCTTGCCTTGTTCCTAATTTTAGAGGAAATGCTTTCAGTTCTTTGTCATTGAGGATAATGTTTGCTATGGGTTTGTCATATATGGCCTTTATTATGTTGAGGTATGTTCCTTCTATGTTTAATTTCTGGAGAATTTTTATCATAAACTTATATTTAATTTTGTCAGACTTCCTCTGCATCTATTGAGATAATCATATGGTTTTTATCTTTCAGATTGTTAGTATGGTGTATCACATTGATTGATTTGCAAATATTGAAGAATCCCTGCATCCCTGGAATAAAGCCCACTTGATCTGATGTATGATCACTTGAATATGTTGTTGGATTCTGTTTGCTAGAATTTTGTCGAGAATTTTTGAATCTATGTTACTCAGTGATACCAGCCTGTAGTTTTCATTTCTTGTGGTATCTTTGTCTGATTTTGGTATTAGGGTGGTGGTGGCCTCATAGAATGAGGCTGCATAGAATTCCTCTGCAATTTTCAGAAGAGTTTGAGTAGGATAGGTGTCAGATTTTCTCTAAATTTTTGATAGAATTCACCTGTGAAGCCATGTGATTGATCCTCAGCTTTTGTTTGTTGGAAGATTTCTTATTACAGTTTCAATTTCTGTGCTTGTGATTGGTCTGTTCAAATTTTCTATTTCTTCCTGGTTCAGTTTTGGAAAGTTAAACTTTTCTAAGAATTTGTCCATTGCTTCCAAGTTGTCCATTTTATTGGCATATCATTACTCATAGTAATCTCTTATGTTCATTTGTACTCCTGTGTTGTCTGTTGTAATTTCTCCATTTTCATTTCTAATTTTATTGATTTGAGTCTTCTCCCTTTTTTTCCTGATGAGTCTGGCTAATGGTTTGTCTATTTTGCTTATCTTCTCAAAGAACCAACTTTTAGTTTTATTAATCTTTGCTATAGTCTCTTTCATTTCTTTTTAACTTATTTCTGCTTTTTATGTTTACCTTCCTTCTACTAACTTTGGGTTTTTGGTGGTGTTTTTTTTTTTTAATTGCTTTTCTTATTGCTTTAGGTGTAAAGTTAGGTTGTTCATTTGTTGTTTCTCTTGTTTCTTGAGGTAGACTTGTATTGCTATGAAATTCCTTCTTAGGGCTACTTTTACTGAATCCCATAGATTTTCAGTTGTCATGTTTTCATTTTCATTTCTTTCTATGCATATTTTTATTTCCTTTTTGACTTCTTCAGTGATTTGTTGGTTATTCAGAAGTTTGTTGTTTAGCTTCCATATGTTTGTCTTTTTATATTTTTTCCCTGTAGTTGATATCTAATCTTACAGTATTGGGATCAGAAAAGATGCTTGAAATGATTTCATTTTTAAAAAATTTGCCAAGACTAGATTTATGTCCAAGGATGTGATTTATCCTGGAGAATGTCCCATGTGAACTTGAGAAAATAGTGAAATCCATTGTTTTGTGGTGAAGTGCCCTGTAGATATAAATTAGGTCTACTGGTCCAATGTATCATTTAAAGTTAGTGTTTCCTTGTTAATTTTTCTGTCTGAATGATCTGTTCATTGATGTGAGTGGGGTATTAAAGTTCCCTACTATTATTGTGGTACTGTCAGTTTCCCCTTTCATAGTTGTTAGCATTTGCCTTATGTATTGAGGTGCTCCTATGTTGGGTGCATATTTACTTATAACTGCTGTATCTTCTTCTTAGATTAATTCCTTGATCATTATTCAGTGTCCCTCTCTGTCTCTTATCACGTTCTTTATTTTAAAAGCTTATTTTATTTGATATGAGTACTGCTACTCCTGCTTTCTTTTGCTCTCCATTTGCATGAAATATCTTTTTCCAGCCCCTCATTTTCAGTCTGTATGTGTCTCTAGGCTTAAGGTGGGTCTCTTGTAGACAGCATATATAGTGGTCCTATTTTTGTATCCATTCAGCCAGTCTTTGTCTTTTGGTTGAAACAGTTAAGCCATTTACATTTAAGATGATTATTGATAGGTATGGTCACATTACTATTTACTTTATTATTTTGGGTTCATTTTTATAAACTTTTTCTGTATTTGCTATCTAGACAATATCTTTTAGCATTTGTTGAAGAGCTGATTTGGTAATCTTGAACTCTCTCAGATTTTGCTTGTCTGTAAAACTTCGTTTTCTCTTGAAATCTGAATGAGATCCTTTCTAGGTAGAGTAATTTTGGTTGTAGGTATTCCCTTTTATCATTTTAAGTATACCATGCCATTCCCCTTCTGGTCTGCAGAGTTTCTGTTGAAAGATCAGCTATTATCCTTATAAGAATACCCTTGAATGTTATTTGTTGCTTTTCCCTTGCTGCTTTTAACATTTGCTCTTTGTGTTTTGGTGACTATTTCCTTCCCTATTTAAGAAAAAATTTTACTATTATCTCCTCAAATATTTTCTCATGCCCTTTCCTTTTGTCTTCTTCTGGGACACCTACATTTTGAATGTTGGGGTGTTTAACTCTGTCCCAGAGGTCTCTGAGGCTGTCCTCATTTCTTTTTATTCTTTTTTCTGCTCTGCTTCATTTATTCCCTTGTAGCTCAGCTGGTAAAGAATCCACCTGCAATGTGGGAGACCTGAGTTCAGTCCCTCAGTTAGGAAGATCCCCTGGAGAAGGAAAAGTCTACCCACTCCAATATTCTGACCTGGAGAATTCCATGGACTGTACAGTACATGGGGTGGCAAAAGAGTTGGACACAACTAAGTGACTTTCACTTTCATTTTTCATTTATTCCAACCATTCTGCTTTCTACTCACTTATCCTTTCTTCAGTCTCAGTTACTCTACTGTTTATTTCCCCACAGAGTGTCTTTAATCTCAACCATTGCATTGTTCATTACTGATTGACTATTTATTTCTTCTCAGTCAGTTCAGTTCAGTTCAGTCGCTCAGTCATGTCCAACTCTCCGCAACCCCATGAATCACAGCACGCTAGGCCTCCCTGTCCATCACCAACTCCCAGAGTTCACTCAAACTCATGTCCACAGAGTTGGTGATGCCATCCAGCCATCTCATTCTCTGTCGTCCCCTTCTCCTCCCGTCCCCAACCTTTCCCAGCATCAGAGTCTTTTCCAGTCCTTCTTAAACATTTCTTTGATCTTCTCATTCCACGTATCTGGTCTACTTATCTGTAACTCCATTTTTTTTCAAAATAAATTTTGGATCATCTTTACTATCATTATTCCGAATTCTTTTTCAGGTAGATGCCCTATCTCCTCCTCTTTTGTTTGGTTTTGTGAGGTTTTATTATGTTCTTTCCCCTGCTGAATATTTCTCTACCTTTTCATTTTGTTCAGTTTGCTGTGTTTGGGGTCTCCTTGCTGTAGGATGGAGGGTCGTAGTTCCTCTTAATTGTGGTGTCTGCTCACTGTGGGTGGTGTTGGACCAGTGGCTTGTGATGGTTTCCTACTTGGGGGAACTTGTGTCTATGTTCTGGCAGATGGAGCTGGATCTTGTCTCTCTGGAGGGCAATGCAGTGTCCATAGTGAGTTTTGTGGTATCTGTGGGTTTGGTATGGCTTTGGGCAGCCCGTCTTTTAATGTTCAGGGTTGTGTTCATATTTTGCTGAAGGATTAACATGGGGTGTCTTGCACTGGAGCTTGTGGGCTCTTGGGTGGAGCTTGGTCTCAGGGTAGGTATGGAGGCTTTTGGGTGTGTTCTCATCTATTAATGTTCCCTGGGATCAGGAGTTCAATGATGGTCCCAAGTTCTGGAGTTGTGCCTCTTGTTTCTGGGTTTCAGTATCCCTCTTACAATGGAGTCAAAACTTCTCTGTCCACACAACACTAAAGACAAAACCCCTAGGTTAATGGTGTAACAACTCTCCACAGCCAGGAACAGCCAAAGTGATTCACAGACTTATATAGAGAAGAGAAGAGGGAGGAGGGAGTTAGAGGTGACCAGGACGAGAAAAGGGAGATTCAAACAGGAAGACAGCGATCAAGCCAGTAATCAAATTCCTAAGTGAAAATGGATGCTAAAAATTAAACTTTTGCAGTTACAAAATTAATTACAATTATCTAGAAGCAAAATTTTTTAAAAATAGAATAGAGATTATACTCTCAAAGGTACAGTATAAAAAATAATTGAACACAAAAATTAAAAAATATATATATTTTGGTGTCAGTTTGGTGTCAGATAATCCCTTGTTCTGGCTTGTACTTGTTCTCAAAGTCTACAGTTGCCCCTCAAATTCATAGTCTCAGCTTAACGGCAGGATTTTAATCTGTTGTACCTGCCACTTCTGGGTCAGTTCCCCCTTCTTTTCTTGTTTAGGTTGGCCTCCTCTGCTTGCAAGTCTCTTCAGTGTCTAATCTCTGCCCTGACAAGAGGGGGCAAAAGGGGCTTGCCCCCTTATTCAGGCTTGCTTTCTCAATTGTGCTGTGGAGGGGGAGGGACACTGCAAACAAACACCACTGGCACGTGTGGGTAGCGCTCACAGTGAATGGATCACGTGGGGGTTGCCACAGCCCAAGGTGGTATACACCTCCCAGGTCCAAGCTGCACTCAGACGCCTGGGCACTTCATGAGGGAATAGTCCCAGATGAGTCATGTGTCTCCTGTACTTCCCAGGTCTAAGCCACTAAGGCTCTCAGGTGCACTGAGAGTGCACAGTCCCAGGTGGGTCATGTGTCTCCTGCATTTCCCAGCTCCAACCCACTCAGGCTCCCGGGTGCGTCATGAGTGTACAGTCCCAAGCGGACCATGAATCTCCTCGGGAAACTAGTCTCAGGCTATGAAACTCCTGGAAGATATGAACCATTCAGGATCCCAGGAAGACGTGGTTAGTGACTGGCAGCCTGTTCACAGCTTGGTGGGAGATGCGGTCCCTGGGACAGAGATTGCAATGGCCCCTTGTGTTCCAACTCTGGTTGTTGCACACATGCCTCTCTTCCCCCCAGGAGAAAGCCTTAAACAGCTGCCAGCTTGCTCACCTTTGGTATCCGCTAGGGCACAATCCTTTGTCTGTGAGTGCACCAGGGGTCACAGTGCAGAATTAGAGCCTTCCAGGGGAAAGGGCCTTTGTTTTTCTTTGTCTCTCTGCCATTCCCATGGTTTGAGTTGCTTTGTCACATTAGTCCCGTCAGAATGTCCTCAGGGCATTCAAAGCCTGTCCTTACCATAAGGACCAGTGATGCAGCCAGCACCTCCACACCCAGTCCCTACTTGGTGCAGGCAGACTTGAGCCACTTTTGTGCAGGTAATTCAGCAGGAATTATGTGGTGATTTTTTCTTTTTTTTGGTTATTATGCCATCTGAAATTCCAAAGCTCTCCACTGACTCCATTCGTGAGAGGGTTTCCTAATTTGTGGAAACTTCTCTTCCTTCACGACTCCCTCACCAGGATGGGTCTCTGTCCCTAAATGCTTTGTCTTTCATCTTTATATTTTGTCCTACCTCATTTCAAAGAGATTGGTTTACCTTTCTGGGTAACTGGGGTCTTTCACCAGCATTCAGAAGTTGTTTTGTGGAAGTTGCTCCATTTGCAGATGATTTTTTGATATATTTGTGGAAGAGAAAGTGGTCTCCCCATCCTATTCCTCCACCATCTTGAGACTGCTCCCCCTCCGCCAGTAATATCTTATGATCCTTTGTATTTCTGTGGTGTCAGTTGAAACAACTTTTTTGTTTCTGATTTTATTGATTTGGGCCTCTCCCTTTTTTGCTTGATGAGCCTGGCTAAATATTTTTTAATTTTATTTATTTTTTTCAAAGAACAGGCTCTACAGTTTATTGATCATTTCTGTTGTTTTTTAATTCTCTGTTTCATTTATTTCTGTTCTAATTGAAACAGTGTCAGACTTTATTTTTTGGGGCTCCAAAATCACTGCAGATGCTGATTGCAGCCAGGAAATTAAAAGACACTTACTCCTTGGAAGGAAAGTTATGACCAGCCTAGATAGTATATTAAAAAGCAGAGACATTACTTTGCCAACCAAGGTCCGTCTAGTCAAGGCTATGGTTTTTCCCGTGGTCATGTATGGATGTGAGAGTTGGACTGTGAAGAAAGCTGATCGCCGAAGAATTGATGCTTTTGAACTGTGGTGTTGGAGAAGACTCTTGAGAGTCCCTTATACTGCAAGGAGATCCAACCAGTCCATTCTAAAGGAGATCAATCCTGGGTGTTCATTGGAAGGACTGATGCTGAGCTGAAACTGCAATACTTTGGCCACCTCATGCGACGAGTTGACTCACTGGAAAAGACTCTGATGCTGGGAAAGGTTGGGGGCGGGAGGAGAAGGGGACGACCGAGAATGAGATGGCTGGATGGCATCACCGACTCTGTGGACATGAGGTTGAGTGAACTCCGGGAGTTGGTGATGGACAGGGAGGCCTGGCGTGCTGTGATTCATGGGGTCGCGGAGAGTTGGACATGACTGAGCGACTGAACTGAACTGAACTGAACTGAATTGTTATGATTAATTTTCTTCTACTAACTTTGGGTTTGTTTGTTCTTTTCTATCCCTTTAGGTATATGTCTAGGCTGTTTGAGAGTTTCCTTATTTCCTGAAGTAAACTTGTGTTGCTATAAAATTCCCTCTTAGAACTGTTTTTACATATCCCATAGATTTTGGATTGTGTTTTCTTTTTCATTTGTCTCCAGTTATTTTTTAATTTTTGCCTTTGGTTTCTTCAGTGATCCATTGTTTAGTAGCATATTGTTTAGCCTCCACCTATTTATATTTTTTTTCAATTTTTCTCTTCTTGTCGAGATTTCTAGTCTCCTAATGTTGTGGTCAGAAAAGATGCTTGATATGATTTCAGTTTTCTTATTTACCAAGACTTGTAGTGTGACCTAACATGTGATGTATCCTGGAGAATGTTCCATGTACACTTTGAAATAGTGCATATTCTGCTGCTTTGGGATGAAATGTTTTATGGTATTTATTGAGTTCACCTGTTCTGATGTGTCATTTACAGTCAATCTTTCATTATTGATTTTATGCCTAGATGATCTGTCTATTATATAACTGAAGTGTTAATGTCCCCTATTCTATTGCATTACTGTCAATTTCTCCTTTTATTCTGTCAATATTTGCTTTGTGTATTTAAGTGTGCCTATGCTGGATACATATACATTTATAATTCGTGTATCTTTTTTACGGACTAGTCATTATATAATATCCTTCTGTGTTTCTTGTAGCATCAGTCTTTGTTTCAAAGTCTATTTTGTCTGATGTCAGTATTGCTAATATGACTTTCTTTGATTTCCATTTGTGTGAACTACCTTTATCCATCCCCTCATTGTGTCTTTATATGAAGAAGTCTCTTGTAGACAGCAATAAACAAATCTCCTTTTTCTATCCATTTAGCCACTCTACATTTTTTTATTGGAACATTTTGTTCATTAACATTTAAAGTTGTTTTTGATATGTATATTCTGATCAACATTTTGTAAGTTGTTAGGGGGTGGGTTGTTTTTTGTTTTGGAGCTCTCTTGTTCCTTTTTTCTTCTATGATTATTTTCTCTTGTGATTTAATGACTATCTTTAGTGTTATGCTTGAATTCTTTTTTATTTGTGTGTATTACAGATTTTTGATTTGTGGATACCATAAAGTTTACATATAGAAATATTTATATATTATAAAGATATACATTATACACTTGATTGTTTTAGTTGATCTTTCAGTTTTAAATGCATTTAACAATACTACATTTGTTCTCTACTCTTCTCACAATTATTGCTTTTGACATCGTATTTTACATCAATTTATATTGTATATCTCTTAACTGCTTACTGTGAATATACATGATTTTACTAATTTTGTCTTTTAAACTTCCTTCTAGCTCTGTGTGTGGATGATTTAATACCTTTATTGTTATTTATTACAGTTTGATTCCTTCTAGTTATTTTTAATTTTAGGTATAGTATTCCTTATCCCTGTTTTGTTTCTCTTTATATTTTCTTCAGTTCAGTTCAGTGCAGTTCAGTCGCTCAGTCGTGTCTGACTCTTTGCGACCCCATGAATCACAGCACCCTAGGCCTCCCTGTCCATCACCAACTCCCGGAGTTCACTCAAACTCATGTCCATCGAGTCGGTGATGCCATCCAGCCACCGAGGACTGATCTCCTTTAGAATGGACTGGTTGGATCTCTTTGCAGTCCAAGGGACTCTCAAGAGTCTTCTCCAGCACCACAGTTCAAAAGCATCCATTCTTCGGCGATCAGCTTTCTTCACAGTCCAACTCTCACATCCATACATGACCACGGGAAAAACCATAGCCTTGACTAGATGGACCTTGGTTGACAAAGTAATGTCTCTGCTTTTTAGTATACTATCTAGGTTGGTCATAACTTTCCTTCCAAGGAGTAAGCGTCTTTTAATTTCATGGCTGCAATCAGCATCTGCAGTGAATTTGGAGCTCCAAAAAATAAAGCCTGACACTTTTTCCACTGTTTCCCCATCTATTTGCCATGAAGTGATGGGACCAGATGCCATGATCTTTATTTTCTGAATGTTGAGCTTCAAGCCAACCTTTTCACTCTCCTCTTTCACTTTCATCAAGAGGGTTTTTAGTTCCTCTTCACTTTCTGCCATAATCCTTTTTTAAAACATTCTTTCTTATCTTGTGCATCTATTTTTCCCTCAAGTTCTTTTATCATCTTTACAATCATTATCCTGAACTCTTTCCTGGATCAGTTCAGTTCAGTTCAGTCACTCAGTCGTGTACCACTCTTTGCAAACCCATGGACTGCAGCAGACCAATCTTCCCTGTCAATCACCAACTCTCGAAGCTTACTCAAAATCATCTCCATCGAGTCGGTGATGGCATCCAACCATCTCATCCTCTGAGGCCCTCTTCTCCTCCTGCCTTCAATCTTTCCCAGCATCAGGGTCTTTTCTAATGAGTCAGCTCTTTGCATCAGGTGGCCAAAGTACTGGAGTTTCAGCTTCAATCTCTCCTTCCAATGAATATTAAGGATTGATTTCCTTTAGAATGGACTGATTGTATCTCCTTGAAGTCCAAGGGACTCGCAAGAGTCTTCTCCAACACCACAGTTCAAAAGCATCCATTTTTCAGTGCTCAGCTTTCTTTATAGTCCAACTCTCACATCTATACATGACTACTGGAAAAACCATAACTTTGACTAGATGGAACTTAGTTGGCAAAATAATGTCTCTGCTTTTTAATATGTTATCTAGGTTGGTCAAGGAGCAAGCATCTTTCAATTTCATGGTTGCAGTCACTATTTGCATTGATTTTGGAGCCCAAGAAAATTAAGTCTCTCACTGTTTCCATTGTTTCCCCATCTATTTGCCATGAAGTGATGGGACTGGATGTCATGATCTTCGTTTTCTGAATGTTGAGTTTTAAGCCAAATTTTTCACTATTCTCTTTGACTATATCAAGGGGCTTGTAGTTCTTCACTTTCTGCCATAAGGGTGGTGTCATCTGCATATCTGAGATTATTGATATTTCTCCCAGCAATCTTGATTCCAGCTTGTTCTTCATCCAGCCCAGCATTTCACATGCTGTACTCTGCACATAAGTTAAATAGGCAGGGTGACAATATACAGCCTTGATGTACTCCTTTCCCGATTTGGAACTAGTCTGTTTTTCCATTTCCAGTTTTAACTGTTGCTTTTTGACCTGCATACAGACTTCTCAGGAGGCAGGTAGAGTGGTCTGGTATTCCTCTCTCTTTAAGAATTTTCCACAGTCTGTTGTCATCCACACAGTCAAAGGCTTTGGCATAGTCAATAAAGCAGAAGTAGATGTTTTTCTGGAATTCTCTAGCTTTTTCGATGATCCAACTGATGTTGGCAGTTTGATCTCCTGTTCCTCTGCCTTTTCTAAACCCAGCTAGAACATCTGGAAGTTCACAGTTTATGTATTGTTGCAGCCTGGCTTGGAGAATTTTGAGCATTACTTTGATAGCATATGAGATGAGTGCAATTGTGTGGTAGTTTGAACATTCTTTGGCATTGCCATTCTTTGGGATTGGAATGAAAACTGACCTTTTCCAGTTCTGTGGCCACTGACAAGTTTTCCAAATTTATGGGCATATTGAGTGCAGCACTTTCACAGCATCATCTTTTAGGATTTGAAATAACCCATCTGGAATTCCATCACCTCCACTAGCTTTGTTCGTAGTGATGCTTTCTAAGGCCCACTTGACTTCACATTCCAGGATGTCTTTCTCTAGGTGAGTGATCACACCATCGTGGTTATCTGGGCCATGAAGATTTTTTTGTGTGCAGTTTTCTGTGTATTCTTGCCACCTTCTTCTTAATCTCTTCTGCTTCTGTTAGGTCCATACCATTTCTGTCCTTTATTGAGCCCATCTTTGCATGAAATGTTCCCTTGGTATCTCTAATTTTCTTGAAGCGATCTCTAGTATTTCCCATTCTATTATTTTCCTCTATTTCTTTGCATTGATCGCTGAGGAAGGAAGTCTGTCTTATCTCTCCTTGCTATTCTTTGGAACTCTGCATTCAAATTGGTATATCTTTCCTTTTCTCCTTTGCCTTTCACTTCTTTTCTCAGTGATTTGTAAGTCCTCGTTAGAAAACCTTTTTGCATTTCTTTTTCATGGGGATTATTTTGATCTCTGACTGCTGTACAATGTCACAAATCTCCGTTCATAGTTCTTCAGGCACTCTGTCAGATCTAATGCTTGAATCTATTTGTCACGTCTACTGTACAATTGTAAGGGATTTTATTTAGGTCATACCTGAAAGGTCTGGTGGTTTTCCCTACTTTCTTCAATTTAACTCTGAATTTGGCAATAAGGAGTTCTTGGATAGGTTGCTGTTTCCCACTTTACTTCCTTCTTATTCTGAGGTTTTATCTTGTTCTTTCCTTTGGAATATGTTCCCCAATCACCTCATTTTGCCAAACTTAATTGTTTTAATTTCTATGTCTCTGGTAGGAGATGTTCTATGCATCCAAGCAGCACATTCCCCTCTGAACACTAGAGCTGTATGGTCTAGGGTTTCCTCTTACATGCTGCATTTATTCTTCTTTTGCGGCAGGCTGACTACTCTGGCAAGAGTAGTCAGCTTCATTGGTAAGCTTCATTGGTAAACTTCATTGTCCCCTGGGCTAGTTGGTTGCCATATCCTGCTTTGTGTGGAGGCTATCAGCCATTGTGTGGTGAGGCTGGGTCATGATGCAACTGGCTACTGTGCCCTGAGGTACCCAGGGCCTAGTGCTGGCTCACTGGTGGGCAGGGCTATGGTCCTGGAGACCACAGGGCTGACACCTGCCCACTGGTTTGTAAATCAGATCCTGAAGTTAGTGCCAGCCTACTGGCTGGCAAAGCCATGTCCTGTAGTCTGACCACAGGACCCAAGGGTCCTAAGGTGGTGTCAAGCTGCTGATGGATGGGGCTGATTCCTGACACAGTTGACTGCAAGGTCTAGGGTATCCTGAAGCTTGCATTGTCCTCCTAATGGGTGGGGGAAGGGCCCAGCCAGTCCAGGGGATGTGCTGTCCTGTTAGGTGGGCTGGGTCCACAGGCTTCAGGTCTGTGGTTGTCCTGTGACTTGTGTCTGCCCACTAATGGATGAAGCTGGTCCTGAGGTTAGAGCAGGCTAGCTGGTGGGCAGGATCAGGAGTTCTGGGGCTGATGGCTGCCCACTGGTGAGTGGAACTGGGTCCCAGGATCTCTGAATGCAAGGCCTGGGGGCTTGTATAGTGCATGGACAATGATGCATGGGACCTAGGCCCATGTATGATACAGGTCCTAGGCCCTCTGGTGAGCTGGGCCATGTCCAGGGTGACTGAAGTCTCAGGGGTTCTTAAGATGGTCTGCCTTCTAGTGGGTGGGGCTATGTACCAACCTAGTGAATTGCTTGATCAGAGACATCATCCTATTCTGAGGCTAATAAGCTAGAGAAAGGATTATAAAATGGAGTTTGACAGTACCAGTGTCCATGTGGCATAACAAGCTCCACAAAATTGCTGCTGCCATTGGCTCTGTCCCCAGAGTGAGCTCCAATTGCTTCCTGACTCTCCAGAGACTCTCCAGAAAAACAGGTAAGTCTGACTCTGACTCCTTTCAAATTACTGCTCTTGCCCTGGGTCCTGAAGACATGAGATTTTATTGGTGGCTCAGATGGTAAACAGTCTACTTGCAATGTAGGAGACCTGGGTTCAATCCCTGGATCAGGAAGATGCCCTGAAGAAGGGAATGGTTACCCACTCCAATATTCTTGCCTGGAGAATTCCATGGAGAGAGGAGCCTGCTGGGCTATATACAATTGAGCGACTGACTCTTTAAGTATGGATTCTCTCTTTCCCCCCGTCCTCTGAAACTCTTGAACCTGTTGCCAAAGGATATTGGCTCTCTGTGCACAAATACCAAACAGAAATACGGAGACAGAGTTTTGGAGGAGAAGGAAAGAGTTGCTATATTTCTTTGCCAGCAAGAAAGAGAGTATCTCAGGGTTTACTGTTCATTTCATTGTGAATATTTTCTTGTTTACCCAGTGTGTAGGAATCACTCAACTAATTTTGGAATTTCTTTCAAAGGGAGTTGCTCCATGTATAGTTGTTCATTTGTTTATCCAAATGGAAGAGGGAAGTTAGGAGCCTCATATGCTACCATCTTACTCAATTCCATGTTCAGCTCTTTATATACCAGTCATCCCTCATTAAAGTGATATTTTACTAAACTATATGTAGGATTATGAAGCATACAAAGGCTAACGAGAAGAGGATAGTGACCAGTATTGTGGTATGAATTACACATCGGGAGAGAAATATTAGAATGGTCAGGAATATTGATTGAGTTTTAAAGGTATTTTGACAAAATTATAATTCTAGATTTTGACTGTTATTATTCAACTTTCTTTCCTCTTATTAATTTTATGATAGCACCACTTGCCTTTTAAAGCCATTAAAATGGTCTTGTTGGCATACAAAAAATATTTTTTAATTATGTAAGGGAACGATGGGGAGAGAAAATAAGAGATTGAGACAGTGGTGGAGGTCTCATACGTTTAACTCAAAGCCATGATCAAAATGAGAGAGATAGTCTTATTTCTGCATTCTTCCCCTATTCAGTTCTCAAGCTGGAATGTTACAAACAGTTGACTGATTCTAGAGAATGATGCTGAATTTCTATAAGTAATGAAGATTGAATTTCCTAGGATCAGACTATGAGATAGATATTAACAGACAGTAAATTTATTAGGGACGCTCTTGGAATCCAAAATTGTGGAAGAGAAGGAAGGAATCAAGGTTGGATAGAGGGAGAAATCAAGCCATTATGTGTCTTCAATGAAAGCCTTGGTCAACCTTTCGGGGCATTCTTAAGATCCGAATTGTGATAAGAGGGCCAAACCTTTCTACCATCCTTCATTAGTCATTGGATGCTCCATTTTTTTTTTTTTCCAGAAAGGGGACATGACATTGAAAGACATGGCTTTCCTTAACTGCTGCTGCTGCTGCTAAGTCACTTCAGTTGTGTCCGACTCTGTGTGACCCCATAGACGGCAGCCCACCAGGCTCCCCCATCCCTGGGATTCCCCAGGCAAGAACACTGGAGTGGGTTGCCATTTCCTTCTCCAATGTGTGAAAGTGAAGTCGCTCAGTCACGTCCAACTCTTCGCGACCCCATGGACTGCAGCCTACCAGGCTCCTACGTCCATGGGATTTTCTAGGCAAGAATACCGGAGTGGCTTGTCCCTAAAGGAGGCAGACAGCTATAAGAAATCCTCTGGCAGCATTCTTGAAAGTTGGGAAAATAAATCTTTTATTTTTGAAGGGAAATCTGTACAGTGCCTCACAATATCCTTCACAATAAGTGTAATTTGATGGCAACTGGAATTGAAGCTGCTCTTTTAGATATTTCTATAATCAATAAAACAAAATGGGTGGATCCCAGAAATTTGTTTCCAGATATTGGTTTGGAATCAATATAGATAATGATTCCAACTCAGAACCTGCTTTCTAATCCACCAGACAGCCTCCCGGTAACAGGTGGACAACTTTGATCCTTTTCTGATGGGGGGAGAGATCAGTACTTGTTTTCTCCAATATAACCAATTATTGATTTGAATTTTCCTTTTGTGCTTAACATGTCTTGGGAAGTACTTTTATCCATGGATTATTGAATATTTTATTTATTACCATGAACCAATGTACAGAACTCCTTTCAACTGAAAAAAAATTTTCAAAATGAAAAGCAAAAGGCAATGGGTGCATACAGCATCGGGCTTCCCTGGTGGCTCGGAGGTTAAAGCATCTGCCTCCAATGCAGGAGACCTGGGTTCGATCCCTGGGTCGGGAAGATCCCCTGGAGAAGGAAACGGTAACCCACTCCAGTATTCTTGCCTGGAGAATCCCATGGACGGAGAAGCCTGGTAGGCTACAGTCCATGTGGTCGCATAGAGTCGGACACGACTGAGCGACGGAACAGAACGGAATGGCATACAGCATCAGTGAAATTGTCTTATTCTTCATAGATGTTAAACCTAAACTCTGGACTTTGGGAGCTCCTTACTAACACCAGCTGAGGGATACTAACCTGTGAAGTTAATATGTTGACTGCACTGTGTGATATACTACATGAATCAGAAATCAACATTTATACTACATTCTCTCCCCTTTGCTCAAAGTCTTTTATAGCCATTATGGATCTTTTATGACTTTGAACAGCTTTTCTAGGCTGAAAATTCTGTTTCCATCGTCATATTGTCTGGGATGACCAATTCTGACTACCAAGGGAGAATAGTGGTACTGTCATGCAGTAAAAGGCTGAGATGTAAGTGTATGGTTGACTCTGTGTTTACCATTCCCTGATGTAAAAGGTTTTGAAAAACTTATGATGCCACCCATTTGGATTTTGAAGGGCTCAAATACCAAGCATTTTGTCAACTGACCAATTCTGGTATAGACTGAGAGAAAGAAAAAGGTGGAACCAGTGACAAGACATGGAGGAAAGTTAAAGGCCTTGGGAACAAATTTAAAAGTATCCCTGGATTTAGTTATTATTCACCTTTTGTTGGCAGTTACCAAGATCCTAACATATCAATTCTTCCACCACCATTGGACATACAGTGTTTGATGATAGTTAGATTAACCAATAGTCCAAGTCATATAAAAAGATGAGTAGTACAGAAGTAGATTATGATAAAATGGATTTGGAAAGGTACTAATGTACTAACATACATTGTTAGTAACTGTGTATGTTTTGCATATGTAAACAATGTTGTATAAGGCACGTTTGGAAATATACATGTGGGAAGATATGTGTGTGAAGCAGCAAAGAATGTACTGAAGATGACAGTCATGATATTATTGAACCTCAACTGCTAGCTAACTACCTCAAGGTGTGCAAAATACAAGTAGAAATGTGGGTTTAAGGGGAGTGACATTTAATTTAGTTTTAGCTTGCTGAATTTGTAGTACCTGGCTTCTCCCAGGGGGTGCTAGTGGTAAAGAACCCGCCTGCCAATCCCAGAGATACAAGAGATGCAGGTTCAGTTCCTGGGTGGAGAAAATCCCCTGGAGGAGGGCATGGCAACCCACTCCAGTATTCTTGCCACGGGCAGAGGAGATTGGTGGGCTACAGTCCACAGGGTCACACAAAGTCATACACGACTAAAGCAACTTAGTTTCCATGCACAGAATGGTCAGTTAGAGATGTAAATTCAGTTTTATCAATGCAATTCTATTGATGTAATTCAAAGAAGAGTTTAGGGCTGGAGGCATAGATTGGAAATATTCAATGTATAAACACATCTACCTATGTTGATGAAATCTTCCAAGGAGCCTCAGTAAAATGAGAAGAGGAAGAGGATACAACTTTGGAGGACTGAGATTTAAAAGACTGGCAAAAGTGAAAGTGTCCACAGAATATAGGAACGCTAATGAAAAATGATGTCATAGAAACTGCAAGAAAAATGTTTCAAGAATGGAAGAGTGAAATGATATCAAAACCTACAGGAAAAAATCATAAGAAGGCCACGAGTATCCTAAGCAGAGGGAGGTGTCATAGATGAAAGGGGTGATGAATAAACTTCACATTTTCATAAGTTTAACCATGAAGTGAAGGAACAAAACAGGATAATGGCTTCATCCAGATGAAGAGTAGAAGACAAGTGTACTGGAGAACCATGACATGACTCAGTTTCTCCTTGACTTCCAGAATTCTTATTGCTACCAAATAAATACATAGGTTCACTAATTGCTTGCAAAGTTGTATTTATTTTTTAGATACAATCAATCAAAGAACAAAAGACCTCATAATGACAACTCACTTTTTGAGCAATATGTAAATATTTAGTTATTCTCACAATTTAGTCATTATTTTTGTTCACTTATAAAATAAATACTTGGTCTGTTACAACAAGAAAGGTAGTGCCATTTATTATTAACTGACTGTTGAAGTCATAGACTGTTGGCATATGTCTAAACAGGAACATGTAATGATATGCCTGTACCTATAAGGTATTGTACCACCATCAGGACAGTCAAGATCGATTTCCCTATACTCATAGTTTTCTTCTTGGCAGCAAAGGCATGAATTTTTCAACTGAAAGATATCATAATCATACCTAAAAGGAAAAAAAAAAGTTCAGTAATAAATATTTTCAGAATGCTTTCTGAAATAAATTGACATCAATGCTCAGATTCCAATTGTCTAAGTGATTTAGCAAGTCTTCCAGCCAATTTATTCTTTGCCTTTATTGTATATTTCTGCTATGGATTCATAGTCATTGGTATATAAGACCAAAAAAGTGAAGATTGCAATCTCATAATTAGAGCAGTATGGTACAAAAATAGAAACAGAACATTTAAAATATATACAGCTTAATACCAAATTATTATTCTCCATATATTAATCTACATGTGAAAGTAAACAAAAGGAAAAACATGTAATATATGCTATGTTTACAATTCAAGTGACATTTTTAAAAACACTTTTAAGTAAGAATATTTGCTTGACATCTGTCTGTAATCACTTTATGAAAATAAATACACTTGCCATAAATGTATTATGTGTGACATATAGAAAACAACTTCAAAATGCTTAATTACTATTTAAAATGTTTATTTTGCTTTGTAGATATTAATATTTTATTTGAATCAGGTCCTGATAATTAGATCTCATGGAAATATTTGTCCATGTAATGTTTTCAAAGCTTAATTTTCTCCACAATGTTACAAACTTAACATACAGTATACAAAGAGAAACTTACTTGATGGTTTTTTTGCATTCCCCTGTGCATCTTGCCATCTCAACTTTTTTCTTGCAACCATTGTAGTTAACAGTCACATTCACGGATGAAGATCTGCAATTAGGTTTACCTAAAACAAAATGGAAAACAGTCAGAAATGAGGTTTAACATTAGCAATTGCTAAGTCTCAATTTTCCTAATCATAAAGTATAGAATAAAAACAAATACTTCACAATGGTATGGAGGGACTATCTCAGCACCCAGCACAAGGTACCAGGGTAATACTCAATAAATGTTATTATTATTCTATTATTACTATCATAGGAGAAGCGGAAGGAAAAGCAGGAAAAGAAAGGGAAGAAGGTAATAGGAAGGAGGAAAGAGGGGAGGAGGAAAAATGCGGGTATGGGTGTTTCGCACATCTATTTTCTCATTGCTGATCATCCTTATGATCTAATACAACAATTTACAATATAATTTGCCAATGTTAGGAGAGCAAACAAAACTTTTCCCATGAAAATTAAATTTTCACCCTTGTAAACATCACTGTTTTTTACTTGGAAGTGTGCTGCAACCAACATGAGTAAGAAAATACAATGCATTATATTAATCATCGGTATGCATATGGGTTAGATTACTAGTTGTGTTGAAAACACAGGAGACTTTGTATTAATGATCTGTCATTTTGTTTTAAAGAAACATTAAATTTTTGTTAACAGTTTACATTTCTTTCATATGTGGAGTTTAATTTTACTTACATGTATAGCAACATTTTGTTGAATCATAGACTCTGTCTTCCTATAGGAGTCAGAGAAAAAGAAAATGACTGAAAAAATCCTATATTTTTCTACAAGTAATACAGCATTTGTTAACTTATTGAAATAGCATTACAAAGGAAGGAATGGAACAGGTAAACATGCAGATTCCAGATCCAATCAGTACAGAGAGGAAAGCATAGTAATAAAAGTGAGACTATTAACACCAAACTTTTCAACAGTGGGTAGAAATGGAAAAACAACACTTAAACTAAATTCCTCTTTAAAATAAAATGACCAGGAATAAAAGAATACTCCTTCCTTAATTGAAAAATATACTTTATAATGACATTACAACTCAACACAAGTTTCTCACAAACAAGATTTGTACCTTACATTATTGTAATCTCAAACTTATCACTGTCTGAAGTAAAAACCCAGTAAATGTTGAAATCCAATTTTGGAGGTCTAAAATAAAACTTTATGTTATCAATTATATCTTCAGGAAAAAAATTAGTGCAATTTAAAACTTCCTTAATAATTTAAGCTCAAGCTTTCATTAATGCAAAACCCTCATCCTATTTTCAGGGGATAAAAATTGTGATACAAAGAGCAATCTGAACTATACATACTTATGTGATTCCATTTTAAAATATGTTCTTTTATAGAAAATTATTAACCTGAAGCTATGACCTTGAAAAATACTAGTTTTCGTTGTGTTGTTTAAAATATAGCAACACTTTCTACAGTAACTTACTTCTAAAATAGCACTAGATTAAGTTTTATAGAGCCTGCAAATACATATTTGATATGAAAACTACACTTGGCAACAAAAGGTAGATGACATAACTGGAATGAAATCTGTAAGAGATTTATGTCTATTGCTAGGCAAAAACTTTTACAAATAAGGAATAAGACTAGTTGTATTTATATTTATCATAAGAAGTGAATCTTGTTGATTATTACTTAAGAAGATGACTTACTTCTGCACACCAGGTCTGCTTCGGGCAGTCTTGAACTACGGCAATGAAACCCGTGTTGTGGCAGGAATAAGAGATACACGGGTTGTTAGGGTCAGCAAATGAAGAACCAACCTGGGAGGTGGGGAGGAGGAGGGAACTAATGATTATTGATCTTCATTTCTGTTTCAGGTTGACAATAAGTCCTGTACATTTTTCAAATTTGTAATGTTTAGTGAATTTCCAGAGACACTTTGAGCCATTAGATTAAGAAAAATTAGGTTAAAGACTTCCATGAATAATCAAAGATCTTCACTGCGGACACAGAATGTGTCAAGATTTTCAATCCTTAAATTAAGATTCATCTATAGTAGCTCTATGATATTTTTCAAGGATTTTAAAAAAATCCCACAAGGTATCTTCTACCTTTGCTTATGTTTTCATGCTTTTAAAGCTCTCTAGATTGCTACTCAGATTGCTTTATAATTACTTTATGTACAAAATTCAAGCATCAGTTTGGGAAATTCCATTTATATCAGGCCCTCAAACCACAAAGTGAACTTTCAGGTAAGCTTGAATTTTATTATTTCAACTGTTCTGCATATAAATGATTAGAGGTACAATTTTGCTTTGTTCTTTAAATATCATCATATTTTATATTCCAAAACTGTCAGAGATTTTCATCAGATCACCTTTAGAAACTAAAATTTAAGAAGCCCAAGTAGAAATGTGAGTATAAGAGATGAGTTACCAAAGTAAAGTGAAAGTCACTCAGTCCTGTCCAATTCTTGAGACCCCATGGACTATACAGTCCATGGAATTCACTCAGCCACAGTACTGGAGTGGGTAGCCTTTCCCTTCTTCAGGGGATCTTCCTAACCCAGGGATCAAACCCAGGTCTCCTGTATTGCAGGTGGATTCTTTACCAGCTGAGCCACAAGGGAAGCCCAAGAACACTGGAGTGGGTAGCCTATCCTTTCTCCAGTGGATCTTCCCAATCCAGGAATTTAACCAGGGTCTCCTGAACTGCAGGCAGATTCTTTACCAATTGAGCTATCAGGGAAGCCCCAAAGTAAATTATTAAATTAAATTAACTTTAACCAAATTAAATTATTATTAAATTATAGGCTCTGTTTTATTTCCTAACCTACCACATATTTTAGTCTAGATTTAGTTCTTGTAATATTTAGTGTCACCAGTTCACATGTATTATTATCGATTTGTGAATCATCTTTTACAACTTTCTGATACTTTTTCTAAAAAGTTAAATTACTTTCTAATATGTCAGATCAATTGTCAGATCAGCCCTGAATATACTGTGTTGCAATATTCTCATAATGGAGCTCTGATTTTTTCCTATTTGATTTCTGACAATTCAGCCATTAGATCTTTCTGATTATAAATACAGTTTAACTCTGCTCATTGATTTGAATGTTATATGTCTTCTCCACCTTGGGAAACCCATGGGAAATTCTGTTCAACAGCTCCATCGTTAGATTAATGACCAAGAATCTTGTCCCCCTTTGAAGCAAGTTGTGGTAGATGTTACATTTGACCTTTCTTTTGAAATGAATATGGGTAAAAAATGAATGGATTCCACTCCACCATTACATATGATTTTCTTCATATTAGTTGAGAGACTCTGCATTTATTCTTAATTATAACAAAAGTATATTAAAGTAGAAATAACTTTACCTCATAGTCATTATTGTTAAATAAACATGTTCTTGGTTCTGAAAAACAAATACATATTTTACCTTAAGACAAACATTATAATTTTTGTATTTATAAAACAGAAATTGTATATGAGATCATATTTACCAATCAATAAGGCAACATTATAAAGTTTTTTCCCATGACACCATCATCTCCTTTTAATCTACTGATTATATTCATAACTGTTAATTCTATGTTTCTCCTATTCAAAAGATAGTAAGTTTTAAGAGGCAAATATTGATTCTGTTATTTGTCATACCTATCAACCATTTGACTCAGATTGCTACTGCTGCTGCTGCTAAGTCACTTCAGTCGTGTCCGACTCTGTGTGACCCCATAGACGGAAGCCCACCAGGCTCCCCCGTCCCTGGGATTCTCCAGGCAAGAACACTGGAGTGGGTTGCTATTTCCTTCTCCAATGTGTGAAAGTGAAAAGTGAAAGTGAAGTCGCTCAGTCATGTCCGACTCCCAGCGACCCAATGGACTGCAGCCTACCAGGCTCCTCCATTCATGGGATTTTCTAGGAAAGAGTACTGGAATGGCTTGCCATTGCCTTCTCCGTTGACTCAGATTAGTAGCTCAATAAATATCCCTTGAATATATGAATAAGTAAACAACTATTCAATTTAAATCAAATAATGTGTTATATTGCTAAGAAAGTAGATTTAAAAGTTCTTATTCCAAGAAAAATTTTTGTAACTATAGGTGGTGTTAATTAGACTTACTCTGGTGATCACTTTGCAACATATATTTATATATATACATACATATACATGTATATGTATATGGAATCATTATGTTGTATGCCTGAAACTAATACTGTTTTATGTCTATTATGTCTCAATAAAAATAAAGTAGAAAAGAAAACAATGTATTATGAATACATACCACAGTATCCAATTTCACAGCAGGTATCATTATCTTTGAACTTTACAAGTCTCTCTTCAGGTTTGCATGTGGGTGGAGAAGGACACTCCTTGAGTTTACAGTCTACAGTCTCTGCATCAGTACAGGTGCATTTGTGGCAATTGGCAGTCCATATGTCTCCAGGCTACAAATACAATCCAAATTTAGACTTCTATTCAAATATATGAATGACAGCAAATTTGTATTAAAGTAGAGACAAACTGTGTACTTACTGACTTCTTTTCTCCCAGTGGACCATAACAAGCTGTTAGCATGAAATGACAAATGCTAATTAAATTTGGCAAAATATAACTGTCTGCTATTTGTAGATAACCACCAGGTTGACCAAACCCGAATTGGCACTAGGATTTCAGAGATAAATTGTGAAGGGTTGTAAGGTGCCTTAAGGTAAATCAATCACATCCACCTACTTTGAACAAACTGTCCCTAGCAAGCATATATATATTTCCTAATTTTACACTCCTCAGCAAAGGATAAATCTTGATCTCTCCTGTCAGTGGTCAGTATATCTATGGCTACTGTTCACCTTTTGTTTCACTTTCTGACTTCTGCTTTCACAATCCTACAAGTCACCAAAAACTCATAATTATCAGTCTAAAAGGCTCTTTATCAGTTCAAGTTCCTTACAATAGCTAACATTTTAAAACTCTCAACTTGAAAATATTCCTCCTTCAGACTGAATACTCAGAAATTCCTCTCTATTAACAGATCTTTCTCATCCCTCTCATTTTGTTTCTATTTCCCCTGATACTTTTCTCCATCTTTACAGCATCCACTAAATGTCAAGTTCAGTTCAGTTTAGTCGCTCAGTCGTGTCCGACCCTTTGCGGCCCCATGGACTGCAGAACGCCAGGCTTCCCTATCCATCACCAACTCATGGAGATTATGCAAACTCATGTCCTATGAGTCGGTGATGCCATCTCACGCTCTGTTGTCACCTTCACCAACGGCCTTCAATCTTTCCCAGCATCAAGGTCTTTTCAAATGAGTCAGCTCTTCCCATCAGGTGGCCAAAGTATTGGGGTTTCAGTTTCAACATCAGTCCTTCCAGTGAATATTCAGGACTGATTTTCTTTAGGATGGACTGGTTGGAACTCCTTGCAGTCCAAGGGACTCTCAAGAGTCTTCTCCAACACCACAGTTCAAAAACATCAATTCTTCAGCACTCAGCTTTCTTTATAGCCCAACTGTCACATACATACATGACTACTGGAAAACCCATAGTCTTGACTAGATGGATCTTAACTGGCAAAGTTGGTCTCTACTTTTTAATATGCTGTCTAGGTTTGTCATAACTTTTCTTCAGAGGAGTAAGCATCTTTAATTTCATGGCTGCAGTCACCATCTGCAGTGATTTTGGAGCCCTCAAAAATAAAGTGTGCCACTGTTTCTCCATCTATTTTGCCATGAAGTGATGGGTCCGGAAGCCATGATATTTGTTTGCTGAATGTTGAGCTGTAAGCCAATTTTTTCATTCTCCCCTTTCACTTTCATCAAGAGTTTGTTTAGTTCTTCTTCACTTTCTGCCAAAGGTGGTATCATTTGCATATCTGAGGTCATTGATATTTCTCCCAGCATCTTGATTCCAGCTTGTGCTTCATCCAGCAGCATTTCTCATGATGTACTCTGCATATAAGTTAAGCAAGCAGGGTGACAATATACACCCTTGACATACTCCATTCTCGATTTGGAAAGATCTGTTGTTCCATGTCCAGTTCTAACTGTTGCTTCTTGGCCTGCATACAGATTTCAAAAAGAGGCAGGTCTGGTGGTCTGGTATTCTCATCTCTTGAAGAATTTTCCACAGTTTACTGTGATCCACACAGTCAAAGGCTTTGGCATAGTCAATAAAGAAGAAGTAGATGATTTTCTGGAACTCTTTCGCTTTTTCGATGACCCAACGGATGTTGGCAATTTGATCTCTGGTTCCTCTACCTTTTCAAAACCAGCTTGAACATCTGGAAGTTCACAGTTCACATATTGTTGAAGCCTTGCTTGGAGAATTTTGAGGATTACTTTACTACTAGCATGTGAGATGAGTGCAATTGTGTGGTAGTTTGAACATTCTTTGGCATTGCCTTTGTTTGGGATTGGAATGAAAACTGACCTTTTCCAGTCCTGTGGCCACTGCTGAGATTTCCAAATTTGCTGGCATAATGAGTGCAGCACTTTCACAGCATCATCTTTCAGGATTTGAAATAGCTCAATTGGAATTCCATCACCTCCTCTAGCTTTGTTCGTAGTGATACTTCCTAAGGCCCACTTGACTCTGCATTCCAGGATGTCTGGCTCTAGGTGAGTGATCACACCATCATGATTATCTGGGTCATGAAGATCTTTTTTCTACAGTTTTTCTGTGTATTCTTGCCACTTCTCAATATCTTCTGCTTTTGTTAGGTCCATAACATTTCTGTCCTTTATCGAGCCCATCTTTGCATGAAATGTTCCCTTGATATCTCTAATTTTCTTAAAGAGATCGCTAGTCTTTCCCATTCTATTGTTTTCCTCTATTTCTTTGCTGTGATCACTGAGGAAGGCTTTCTTATCTCTCCTTGCTATTCTTTGAAACGCTGCATTCAAATGGATATATCTTTCCTTTTCTCCTTTGTTTTTTGCTTCTCTTCTTTTCCAGTTATTTTTAAGGCCTCCTCTGACAGCCATTTTGCTTTTATGCATTTCTTTTTCTTGGGGGTGGTCTTGATCCCTGTCTCCTGTACAATGTCACGAACCTCCGTCCATAGTTCATCAGGTACTCTACCAGATCTAGTCCCTTAAATCTATTTCTCACTTCCACTGCATAATCATAAGGGATTTGATTTAGGTCATACCTGAATGGTCTAGTTGTTTTCCTTACTTTCTTCACTTTCAGTCTGAATTTGGCAATAAGGAGTTCATGATCTGAGCCACAGTCAGCTCCCGGTCTTGTTTTTGCTAACTGTATACAGCTCTACATCTTTGGCTACAAAGAATATAATCAATCTGATTTCAGTGTTGGCCATCTGGTGATGTCCATGTGGAGAGTCTTCCCTTGTGTTGTTGGAAGAGGGTGTTTGCTGTGACCAGTGCGCTCTCTTGGCAAAACTCTATTAGCCTTTGTCCTGCTTCATTTCATGCTCCAAGGCCAAATTTGCCTGTTACTCCAGGTGTTTCTTGACTTCCTACTTTTGCATTCCAGTCCCCTATAATGAAAAGCACATCTTTTGGGTGTTAATTCTAGAAGGTCTTGTAGGTTTTCATAGAACCGTTCAACTTCAGCTTCTTCAGCATTTCAGGTTGGGGCATAGACTTGGATTACCTTGATATTGAATGGGTTGCCTTGGAAATGAACAGAGATCACTCTGTCATTTTTGAGACTGCATCCAAGTACTGCATTTTGGACTCTTTTGTTGACTATGATGGCTACTCCATAACTTCTAAGGTATTCTTGCCCACAGTAGTAGATACAATTGTCATCTGAGTTAAATTCACCCATTCCAGTCCATTTTAGTCTCTGATTCCTAAAATGTCGACATTCACTCTTGCCATCTCTTGTTTGATCACTTCCAATTTGCCTTGATTCATGGACCTAATATTCCAGGTTCTTATGCAATATTGCTCTTTACAGCATTTGACCTTGCTTCCATCACCAGTCGCATCCACAACTGGGTGTTGCTTTTGCTTTGGCTCAGTCTCTTCATTCTTTCTGGAGTTATTTCTCCACTGATCTCTAGTAGCATGTTGGGCACCTATTGACCTAGGGAGTTCATCTTTCAGTGTCCTATCTTTTTGTCTTTTCATACTATTCATGGAGTTTACAAGGCAGGAATACTGAAGTGGTTTTCTATTCCCTTCTCCAGTGGACCACATTTTGTCAGAACTCACCACCATGACCCATCTGTCTTGGGTGTCCCTACAAGGCATGGCTCATAGTTTCATTGATTTAGACAAGGCTGTGGTTCATGTGATTAGATTGATTAGTTTTCTGTGATTGTGGTTTTCAGTCTGTCTGCCCTCAGATGGAGAAGGATAAGAGGCCTATGGAAGCCTCCTGATGGGACAGACTGACTGAGGGGGATACTGGATCTTGGGGCCATGGGCGGGGCCATGCTCAGTAAATCTTTAATCCAATATTTTGTTGATGGGTGGAGTTGTGTTCCCTCTCTGCTATTTACGTGGGGCAAACTATGGTGGGCTTCCCTTGTAGCTCAGTTGGTAAAGAATCTGCCTTCAGTGCAGGAGATCGGGGATCCCTGGGTTGGGAAGATCCCCTGGAGAAGGAAATGGCAACCCACTCCAGTATCCTTGCCTGGAAAATCTCATGGACAAAGGAGCCTAGTGGGTTGCAATTCATGGGATCACAAAGAGTCGGGCACCACTGAGCTACTAACCCTTAAACTACGGTGGAGGTAATGAAGATAATGGTGACTTTCCTCAAAAGATCTCATGCATATACTGTTACAGACTGTGCCCCCAACCCTGCAGCAGGCCACCACCCACCCACACCTTAGCTGGAGACTCCCGGACACAGGCAAGTCTCCTGTGGTGTCACTGTTCCTTCCTTCTTGGTTCTAGTGCACAAGGTTCTGTTGTGCCAGGTGTCAAGTGAATACTCTCAAACTTCTGAACAGACATCTCTTATGGCTTATGGACCCAGATCTCCCTCAGCCTAATAAATAGCACTCCAGCAGATTTTAAAGAAACTCAAACTCAATGTGCACAAAACAGATTAAATCATATTTCCTTCAAAACCAGTTTTTCTTCTAAATTGGCCACCTCCTATTAAAGTTAAAGTGTTAGTCACTCAGTCTTGTTCAACTCTTTGAGACCCCAAGGCCTGAAGCCCACCAGGCTCCTCTGTCCATGGCAAGAACACTGAAGTGGGTTGCCTTTCCCTTCTCCAGGGGATCTTCCCACCACAGGGATTGAACCCAGGTCTCCTACATTGCAGGCAGATTCTTTACCAACTGAGCCACCAAGGTAGCTCATCTCCTATTAAGGCCTAAACTATTCTTTTAATTACTTAAACTGGGCTCCAAAATCACTGCGGATGCTGATTGCAGCCATGAAATTAAAAGGCACTTACTCCTTGGAAGGAAAGTTATGACCAACCTAGATAGGATACTAAAAAGCAGAGACATTAGTTTGCCAACAAAGGTCCGTCAAGTCAAGGCTATGGTTTTTCCCGTGGTCATGTATGGATGTGAGTTGGACTCTGAAGAAAGCTGATCGCCGAAGAATGGATGCTTTTGAACTGTGGTGCTGGAGAAGACTCTTGAGAGTCCCTTGGACTGCAAGGAGATCCAACCAGTCCATTCTAAAGGAGATCAATCCTGGGTGTGTTCATTGGAAGGACTGATGCTAAAGCTGAAACTCCAGTACTTTGGCCACCTCATGCGACGAGTTGACTCACTGGAAAAGACTCTGATGCTGGGATGGATTGGGGGCGGGAGGAGAAGGGGACGACAGAGAATGAGATGGCTGGATAGCATCACCGACTCAATGGACATGAGTTTGAGTGAACTCCAGGAGTTGGTGATGGACAGGGAGGCCTGGCGTGCTGTGATTCATGGGGTCACAAAGAGTTGGACACGACTGAGTGACTGAACTGAACTGAAAACTTAGAAGTCATCTTAATTGTTTCCTTCTCATCATTTGTCATCGAACCAACTGCAAAATCTTGTATCTTTATCCTCAGTTGAATCCCTTCCTTTCCTGGTTTTACTTGTTATACTATTCTAGGTCCTTAGTATTTTTGGTCTGGCATAACCTGGCTTTTTTATGGGTTGTCTGACTCAGACCTCTTTCTGATCTAGTCAATTCTCTATGTCATAGGTAGGATAGTTTTCCTAAAGCATACTTTTCATCTCATCATTGCCTTGATTAAATACTTCTTATAGCCCTGTAAACTAAATACTTTATTTTTAGCATTCTGTTTTCTGAGGTTGCCACAACATGTCTCCAGTCCATCATCTCAACCTTGTCTCTCTTCTTTGATGTATATACCCTGAACTAGCTTACTTACTGTTCTCAAATTCCAGTTCTCTAAAGAAATACTTGAGAATCCTTCCAAAGTATACAATATATGTAAGATGTGTAACACATAGCATGTGTTGGCTATATAATACATAGGTCACATATTTCACTGTGAAATTTATTTTCAGCCTTATATGAAAATTGTTTCTTTGAAAAGATCCCTTCTTCCACTGTATGCTAATATTAGAAAATGATAATTTCTGTAATTTCACCACTTAATAGAAAGCACACCACATTGGCTTGATAATTTTAGAGAAACTCAAAGTCTGCTAAAATTATTAAATTCTCATTACCCCTAATTTTTGTTGCTAAAATTCAGTCCTCAAAAATATCTGGAATTATCTAGTCGAAAAAATAAAAGGCAATATTTCAATCAGGATATCATATAGTTACATGAAACACTTTATTGTGTAAGTAAATTCTATTTTGACTAAGAGACAAAATACATTTGTTTGGTTTGGCTTTATTAGTTTGTGTGTGACAAAGCAGGCTTTCATTCACTATTTGGTGAATAAAAGCTAAATTCATCCACTTCAAATTTTCCTATTCTATAACATTTCCTTAGCTAGTAACTTTTATTGGGATGACCTCTGAAGCTTGATTTATAGGAAGAATCATTAATGTAGAATGATTTGATTTTCAAGAGGAGGTATTCTTACCTGGAGGTGGTAAAAGAGATGTTGGACATCCTGTGTAAAAACAGACACTTCATATTAGTCTCTCAAGTTATTGTAATAGTTGTCTATTACTGAAAATACATGGCCACATTGCTAGTCTTATAAGCAGACGTATTCCCATCAATCTTCCCTTTCTACTCCTTATGGCATTTGATAATTTACCATTAGAGAGTGTTTATTTAGATCTCAAATGTCAATGAAAAGGAAATATGAGGATCAAAAGAAGGAATGAGAATCAAAGTAAATTTCTCTTCAAAATTTCTTGATAGACAGTTCTGATAAATAGGATAATAAAATAATCAAATAAAAGGATAACAGTATAAAAACATATAATTATATATATATATATATATATATATAAAACAAACATATTATGTGTTACCTGGTATTAATACTCTAATAATTTGTATGTTCTTTTTGTCTTATAGTATTTTAATCTTGTTCTATCTCCAATCCCACCAAATGCTTTAAGCTTACTTTTTGAGGCTTCCCATGTTAGAAAGTTTGGTCAACCCAACAATCCACTCATAAATTTCACGTTCTATTTTCAAACTGCTAAAAATCAGATTAATATTTTTATTCTATCTACAAAGCAGAAGGCTGAACTATGAGCAACAGAATATTTGAGAGGAATTTTTAAGTTTCTCCAGGTTCAAGTAAAAGGACCCCAACAACTAATAGGTACAGAAAAACGGAAAACAAATTAATTAAAGATGTGTAAGTTTGGGGCATAAAATGCTTCTCTTTACTAAGGGAGACTAGGTTAATTCCCAATTATAAATATTTAGCAGATTAACAGAAACCAGCAACAGGAGAGAGAAATGATCTTTAAGTATAAATATAGCAGAAAAATTTCCCTACCCAGAATTCCAAGTTCATTGGAGAAATTTGTAATGAAAAAATACAGTCTTATAATCTTCACATTTATATCAGAGTAATTTTTCTAAGACTTATCTGATCATATTATCCTCTTAACAAAATCCTTAAGGTGATCCCATTTATTATAAGGATAAAGTCTCAGTTTAGAAATAAAATCCTTCATAAGGACTGCTCTGCTCACCTTTCTAATCTCATTTCTTCCCTGAAATTCATACAGACAATACCAATACCTGGTTAATTCCTGAAGTCCCTCACGCTGTCTCATGTCTCTGTCTTTTCAAATGCCATATGGCAAGAATTCCCTCCTCACCCTAGTCAATATTAAATGCAGACATCTCTTCTCTGATGTCTTCACTCAGCCCTACCAACTAGCAAACAGAAATTAACAGTCTCAATATATTCCAGGACCATAATTGTTGTGCATTGTTTGAGTAGCATTAAATACCCTGAAACTATAGTATCTGTGCCCATAATTATCTCCTCCACCAACACATACAAAGTAATAAAATGGCAAGGGCTGCTAGAGTCTAGAAAATATAAGGTTAAAGGAAATATTAGTTGAATAAGTGACAAGGAAATTAGTACTTTTCCAACACTGACCTGTCTTATTTTCAGTTTCTTGTTCTCCTGTGGCTACAACAGTGGTTTCTGAGGAGAAACAAAAAGATAGTGCTGTCATTTTATTTATTAGAGAGCATACACACATTGGAGAAGGCAATGGCAAGCCACTCCAGTACTCTTGCCTAGAAAATCCCATGGATGGAGGAGCCTGGTAGGCTGTAGTCTGTGGAGTCACTAAGGGTCGGACACGACTGAGCAACTTCACTTTCACTTTTCACTTTCACACGTTGGAGAAGGAAATGGCAACCCACTCCAGTGTTCTTGCCTGGAGAATCCCAGGGATGGGGGAGCCTGGTGGGCTTCCGTCTATGGGGTCACACAGAGTCGGACATGACTGAAGTGACTTAGCAGTAGCAGTAGCAGTAGCATACACACATATCAAGTTTCTGTGTGTATGCCTGAACAAATGATCACACACATTCATGCTTAAGGACAGCTTCATGTGGAAGAGACAATTCATGCCAGTGCCTCTGGGTTATTTCATTTTACCTGGGTAGGATATTCTGGGGCTTGTTGTGATTCCATTTGACCTTGAAGTGGAGCCTGCAGAAGGAAATATTAAAAATTTCAGGAATTTTTAATTACTGAACATTTCACAATCTCATTATCAGAGATTTCAAGGTCATAACTTCTAATAAGGAGATCTGGTAAAAGCCTAACCCAAAAAATCCTGGAGGAAAAAAAAAATCCCTAGGTAAAATTCAAGTCATATTTCATGAGGAAATGTAGAATAATCTTCCTGGTCTTTCTTTCCTGTTTCTTTCCCACCACTCTTCTCTCCCAAATTCAACTCCTTATATAAAATCACAGGCACATTGATCATTGAAGAGTTTGTATTTCTAATATTTGTCTGTTTGCATTCCAGAACCAGAGGGTTCCTTGACTCCTGTGGAAGCAGTGACTGCTAAGAGAAGAGCAAAATTGGTGAGTAAAGAGAACTATAAAAGCTAGAGTTTAATTTCAGATAAGCTGTCCTGTCTTCTGAGATCCCCCAAGCAAAGTTCATTTATTTTTATTTGACTTACCAGTGGTAGACATTCCGGGACTAGTAGTTGTTTCAGATGTTTCCTTGGAGGTACCTAAAATGAGTAGGAAAAGAGCATTGGACTTTTTCTGGTTGCAGAAAAAGTGTGTATCTGAAGATATCTTCACATAGAACAAGAGTCTCAAAGCACCTGGAGTGTACTGCTACACCTACGAATGCCAGTTCATTCTCCTGCTATCAAAACATAGTAGGTCCTAACACAGCAACTCCTTGCTCACAGAAGAATTGAGTATTTCTTTCTGGCTTACTTCACTCTGTATAACAGGCTCCAGTTTCGTCCACCTCATTAGAACTGGTTCAAATGCATTGTTTTTAATGGCTGAGTAATACTCCATTGTGTAAATGTACCACAGCTTTCTTATCCATTCGTCTGCAGATGGACATCTAGGTCGCTTCCATGTCCTGGCTATTATAAACAGTGCTGCAATGAACATTGGAGTACATGTGTCTCTTTCAATTCTGGTTTCCTTGGTGTGTATGCCCAGGAGTGCGATTGCTGGATCATATGGCAGTTCTATTTCCAGTTTTTTGAGGAATCTCCACACCAATACAGTATACTAATGCATATATATGGAATTTGCTGCTGCTGCTGCTGCTGCTAAGTCACTTCAGTCGTGTCCGACTCTGTGTGACCCCATTGATGGCAGCCCACCAGGCTCCCCCATCCCTGGGATTCTCCAGGCAAGAACACTGGAGTGCGTTGCCATTTCCTTCTCCAATGTGTGAAAATGAAAAGTGAAAGTGACTATGGAATTTAGAAAGATGCAAATGATAACCCTGTATACAAGACAGCAAAAGAGACACAGATGTATAGAACAGTCTTTGGGACTCTGTGGGAGAGAATGAGGGTGGGATGATTTGGGAGAATGGCATTGAAACATGTATGTTGTCATATGTGAAACGAATCACCAGTTCAGGGTCGATGCATTTTACAGGATGCTCGGGGCTGGTGTGTGGGGATGACCCAGAGGGAGGATAAAGGGAGGAGGGAGGTGGGAGGGGGGTTCAGGAGGGGGAACTCACGTACACCCGGGGCAGATTCATGTCAATGTATGGCAAAACCAACCAATATAATATTGTAAAATAATTAGCCTCCAATAAAAAATAAATTAAAAAAAAAGAAGAATTGAGTATTTCATGTTTCAGATGGTAAAGAATCTGCTGCAAAATGGGAGACTCAGTTTCGATCCCTGGGTTGGGGAGATCCCCTGGAGAAGAGAACTGCAATCCTTTCCAGTATTCTTGCGTAGAGAATCCCATGGACAGAGGAGCCTGATGGGCTACAGTCCATGGATCACAGAGTCAGACACGACTGCGTGACTAACACTTCCCTTCACTGTGACCCTGGTAACTATCACTTAAGAGTCCCCTTCTGTTAGTGACAGACTATTTTCACACTGAACTATTTCACTTCATATATCCTGTTTTCCTGGCTGTCTAGTATTAATTTTGAGGGGAGTGTTTTATGAACTGTTCATATATTTTGAATATTAACCTCTTATCAGTCATATCATTTGCAGATATTGTCTGCTATTCAAGATTTTTTTTGTTTCATTGATGGTTTCCTTTGATATGCAAAAGTATAATTAAATCCCATTTGTGGTTTTTTTGGGGTTTTTTTGCTTTTGCTTTAAGAGACATGTCAGAGTGTTCTACCTATATTCTCTTCTAAGAGTTTTATGGTTTCAGGTCTTATATTTAGGTCTTTAATCTCATGTGTACATGCTAAGTCACTTCAGTCATATCCGACTCTTTGTGACCCTATGAACCGGGGCCTGCCAGGCTCCTCTGTTCATGGAATTCTCCAGGCGAAAATACTGGAATGGGTTGCCATGGGATCTTCCCAACCCAGGGACTGAACCCACATCTCTTATGTCTCCTGCATTGGCAGGCAGCTTTTTTACCACTAAAGAAGCCAAAGCTACCATATGGCCAGAACTGGGAAGCCAGAACTACCGTATGCCCCCACAATTCCACTCCTGGATGTATATTCAAACAAAAATAAAAACTCTAGTTCAAAAAGATACATGCACTCCAATGTACATAGCAGTACTATTTACAATAGCTAAGATAAGGAAACAAACCAAGTGCCCATCAACAGATAAATGGATAAAGAAGATGTAGAAAAGAAAATATATGTACATATATATGCAAATATACACAATTATATATATATACACACACATATATATAATAGAATATTATAAAGAAGATGTAGAATATATTTATAATGGAATATTACTCTGCCAAAAAAGAATGAAATTCAGCCATTTGCAACAATGTGGATGAACTTAGTACTATGCTTAGTGAAATATATCATGCAAAGACCAACTGTGGCATCATCACTTATATGTGGAATCCAACAAATAAAGCAAACAAAATGCATATAGCAAAATAGAAACAGACTCACAGATATACAGAACAAATTAGTGGATACTAGTGGGGAAAGGGAACAAGAAAAGGACAAGATAGGGATAGGGGATTAACAAACACAAACTACTATATATAATATAGATAAGCAATACGTAAATATTATATTGACACATTTAGGGAATACAGTCATTATTTTGCAATAATTATAAAGAGAGTGTAATCTACAAAAATACTGATGCACTGTGCTGTACATCTTACACTAATACAATATTGTAAAAGAAAAAAGCAACGAAAAATAGCACCCACATCTTCTTGTCACTGTGGGAAGGTAGGAGACTAACCTCATTCTTTGAGCACCAATTAGCAAACAAAGATTGCCTAATCACATGGACCAACCTCTCCCCTACTGTCTCCAGTACTTTTCCACTAGTTCACCTCAGAATTTAAAAACTCTCCTGCTGTTTATCTCAGCAAAGTTAAATTCAAAATCTCAACCCTACTACAATGCTCTTGACTTCTGTTTCATGATCTTAGAGTCTTCTTTGTCTGTTTAACTCCATCTGATAGAATTTTTCTTTTACATTTCAAGTTTAGTATTGATAGACATAAATATTCCTTTTCTGAAATACTTGAGTGTTAAAGGGGAGAAGAATGTTGAACATGTTAACTTCATTAGAGTTAGTAATTTCCGTTACCTGGACTGGAACTTTCTGAGACACTGGTAACTCTGCTTGATACTGCAGCAGTACCTGCAAAGACAAATGAAGGACACTTCATATCAGACATAGCTTCTATTGCTAGCCTGAAAGATCAATAACAGGAAAAGAAAGGAAATTAGATGAAAGTCTAGGCTAATGTTGCAGTTAGCCCACAGAGAAATTTTATGAAGTAAAAAACAAACAAAAAACAATGACAGAAAAAAAAAAACCCTCTGAGCAGAAAAAGTCACATGGATTTTATAACTTGTTGAAGAAATGCTGGTTGGATTTCAGCCTCTTACTCCTCCCTTTAGAAGTAGTGCCCTTGTGTTCTTTTACAAAATTATCTGGCAGCTCTATGTGGAGCCCAGAAACTCAGAACAAGAAAACAATAGATGGCTGGAAGAGGACATGCTCTAAAAAGATTCTGCCCATTTCCTGGCCCTTTATCATTACCCTAAAGTTATGACCAAACTTGATAGTATATTAAAAAGCAGAGACATTACTTTGCCAACAATGGTCCGTCTAGTCAAGGCTATGGTTTTTCCCGTGGTCATGTATGGATGTGAGAGTTGGACTGTGAAGAAAGCTGATCGCCGAAGAATCGATGCTTTTGAACTGTGGTGCTGGAGAAGACTCTTGAGAGTCCCTGGGACTGCAAGGAGATCCAACCAGTCCATTCTAAAGGAGATCAATCCTGGGTGTTCATTGGAAGGACTGATGCTAAAGCTGAAACTGCAATACTTTGGCCACCTCATGCGACGAGTTGACTCACTGGAAAAGACTCTGATGCTGGGAAAGGTTGGGGGTGGGAGGAGAAGGGGACGACCGAGAATGAGATGGCTGGATGGAATCACCGACTCTGTGGACATGAGGTTGAGTGAACTCCAGGAGTTGGTGATGGACAGGGAGGCCTGGCGTGCTGTGATTCATGGGGTCGTGAAGAGTCGGACACGACTGAGCAACTAAACTGAACTGAACTGAACTGAACTGAAACATTCCCCTGTGTTGAAGCAAAGGCATAGAAATCATTAACTGAGAACACAACAGATTTGAACCACTGACACTTACTTGTTTGCCTTCCAACTCCAATGCTAGTTCCTAAGAAAGGCAAATAAAAGTGAGAACTTGCTGTGCTGATGCTAAAACAGACAGTAAATTCCAGAGAAGGCTGTTATTTTTTTAGGCTTAACTACTTGGAGCCACTTATTAAATATTTACTTGCCTGTGTTGGAACTTTCAGGAATAACTGCTGTGCCAGAGGCTCTCCCCGTGGTACCTACATTAAGAGAGAAGCGTGAGCCTCATGAAGCCTTTCTCACCCTAAGAAGAGTACTGTATTGACAAGTGTTCCTGTTTCTCTGAAGCAATAGGAAACAGTTTAACAATTTTTCTTGCACAAAATGCTAAGCTTGGCATATTTTCCAAAACACTTTTTCATGACTATTCAAATAAAATGTAGGAGGAACAGTCACACTTGCACCATAGATCTTACTGCTCTAAATATAGAATCATTTAGAATCTGATATTCAATGAGAGAATGTCTATCCTATAGTCACATGATTTACTTCTGGTGACTTAACTTCCCAGTTTTCCAGCACTGAAACAAAAACAAAACAAACAAACAAAAAAACAGAAAAAAATTGTCTAAACTTGTGATCAAAGGTTAGGCATCTCAATCAAAGTCTTATTAATAAATTTACTTGCATCTAGTATAGCTATCTTCCCTCACTTCTTGGCCACTGGTGACCCCTACTGATTCTGGGCTATTGCCTGACAAAACAAAGGGAGACATTTTTCAAATAAAGAATGTATCTAGAGAGTTACATCTATGGTATGTTCTCTAGGAAAACCCAGGGAGATAATACAGGTCGTCCTTATGATCTGTTATTAAATTAAAAGAAACCAGTTTTAAGCCATGTTAATTTTCATTCACGAAGAGTATGAAAAGGCAAAATGATAGGATACTGAAAGAGGAACTCTTCAGGTCGGTAGGTGCCCAATGTGCTACTGGAGATCAGTGGAGAAAAAACTCCAGAAAGAATGAAGGGATGGAGCCAAAGCAAAACCAATACCCAGCTGTGGATGTGACTAATGATAGAAGCAAGGCCCAATGCTGTAAAGAGCAATATTGCATAGGAACCTGGAATGTTGGGTCCATGAATCGAGGCCAATTGGAAGTGGCCAAACAGGAGATGGCAAGAGTGAATGTCGACATTCTAGGAATCAGTGAACTAAAATGGACTGGAATAGGTGAATTTAACTCAGATGACCATTATATCTACTACTGTGGGCAGGAATCCCTTAGAAGAAATGGAGAACCCATCAAGTCAACAAAAGAGTCCAAAAAGCAGTACTTGGATGCAATCTCAAAAATGACAGAATGATCTCTGTTCATTACCAAGGCAAACCATTCAGTGTCACAGTAAACCAAGCCTATGACCCAACCAGTAACGCTGAAGAAGATGAACGGTTCTATGAAGACCTACAAGACCTTTTAGAACTAACACCCAAAAAAGATGTCCTTTTCACTATGGGGGACTGGAATGCAAAAGTAGGAAGTCAAGAAACACCTGGGGTAACAGGCAAATTTGGCCTTGGAGCACGGAATGAAGCAGGGCAAAGGCTAATAGAGTTTTGCCAAGAGAACGCACTGGTCATAGCAAACACCCTCTTCCAATAACACAAGACAAGACTCTACATGTGGACATCACCAGATGGTCAACACCAAAATCAGATTAATTGTATTCTTTGCAGTCAAAGATGGAGCAGCTCTATACAGTTAGCAAAAAAAAAAAAAAAAAAAAACCGGGAAATGACTGTGGCTCAGATCATGAACTCCTTATTGCCAAATTCAGACTGAAATTGAAGAAAGTAGGGAAAACCACTAGACCATTCAGATATGACCTAAATCAAATCCCTTATGATTATACAGTGGAAGTAAGAAATAGATTTAAAGGACTAGATCTGATAGAGTGCCTGATGAACTATGGACCAAGGTTCGTGACATTGTACAGGAGACAGGGACCAAGACCATCCCCATGGAAAAGAAATGCAAAAAAGCAAAATAGCTGTCTAAGGAGGCCTTACAAATAGCTGTGAAAAGAAGAGAAGCGAAAAGCAAAGGAGAAAAGGAAAGATATAAGCATCTGAATGCAGAATTCCAAATAATAGCAAGGAGAGATAAGAAAGCCTTCCTCAGTGATCAATGCAAAGAAATAGAGGAAAACAACAAAATAGGAAAAACAAGAGATCTCTTCAAGAAAATTAGAGATACCATGGGAAAAATTCATGCAAAGATGGGCTCGATAAAGGACAGAAATGGTATGGACCTAACAGAAGCAGAAGATATTAAGAAGAGGTGGCAAGAATACACAGAAGTACTGTACAAAAAAGATCTTCACAATGAAGATAATCACAATGGTGTGATCACTCACCTAGAATCAGACATCCTGGAATGTGAAGTCAAGTGGGCCTTAGAAAGCATCTTACGAACAAAGCTAGTGGAGGTGATGGAATTTCAGTTGAGCTATTCATATCCTAAAAGATGATGCTGTGAAAGTGCTGCACTCAATATGCCAGCAGATTTGGAAAACTCAGCAGTGGCCACAACTGGAAAAGGTCAGTTTTCATTCCAATCCCAAAGAAAAGCAATGCCAAAGAATGCTCAAACTACCGCACAATTGCACTCATCTCACACGCTAGTAAAGTCATGCTCAAAGTTCCCCCAGGTTTCAGCAATACATGAACCGTGAACTTCCAGATGTTCAAGCTGGTTTTAGAAAAGGCAGGGAACCGGAGATCAAATTGCCAACATCCACTGGATCATGGAAAAAGCAAGAGAGTTCCAGAAAAATATCTATTTCTGCTTCATTGACTATGTCAAAGCCTTTGACTATGTGGATCACAATAAACTGTGGAAAATTCTGATGGAGTTGGGAATACCAGACCACCTGACCTGCCTCTTTAGAAACCTGTATGCAGGTCAGGAAGCAACAGTTAGAACTGGACATGGAAAAACAGACTGGTTCCAAATAGGAAAAGGAGTACATCACGGTTGTATATTGTCACCCTGCTTATTTAACTTCTATGCAGAGTACATCATGAGGAACATTGGGCTGGAAGAAGCACAAGCTGGAATCAAGACTGCCAGTTCAGTTCAGTTCAGTCGCTCAGTCGTGTCCAACTCTCCGCGACCCCATGAATCACAGCACGCCAGGCCTCCCTGTCCATCACCAACTCCCGGAGTTCACTCAGACTCAAGTCCACAGAGTCAGTGATGCCATCCAGCCATCTCATCCTCAGTCGTCCCCTTCTCCTCCCACCCCCAACCCTTCCCAGCATCAGAGTCTTTTCCACTGGTTGGATCTCCTTGCGGTACAAGGGACTCTCAAGAGTCTTCTCCAACACCACAGTTCAAAAGCACCAATTCTTCGGCGATCAGCTTTCTTCACAGTCCAACTCTCACATCCTTAGAAATGTCAAAAACCTCAGATATGCAGATGACAACACCCTTATGGCAGAAAGTGAAGAGGAACTCAAAAGCCTCTTGATGAAAGTGTAAAAGGAGAGTGAAAAAGTTGGCTTAAAGCTCAACATTCAGAAAACTAAGATCATGGCATCTGGTCCCATCACTTCATGGAAAATAAATGGGGAAACAGTGGAAACAGTCTCAGACTTTATTTTTGGGGTTCTAAAATCACTACAGATGGTGATTGCAGCCATGAAATTAAAAGACGCTTACTCCTTGGAAGGAAAGTTATGACCAACCTAGATAACATATTAAAAAGCAGAGACATTACTTTGCCAACAAAGGTCCGTCTAGTCAAGGATATGGTTTTTCCCGTGGTCATGGATGGATGTGAGAGTTGGACTGTGAAGAAAGCTGTTCTCCAAAGAATTGATGCTTTTGAACTGTGGTGCTGGAGAAGACTCTTGAGAGTCCCTTGGAGTGCAAGGAGATCCAACCAGTCCATGATAAAGGAGATCAGTTCTGGGTATTCATTGGAAGGACTGATGCTAAAGCTGAAACTGCAATACTTTGGCCACCTCATGCAAAGTGTTGACTCACTGGAAAAGACTCTGATGCTAGGAGGGATTGGGGGCAGGAGGAGAAGGGGACAACAGAGAATGAGATGGCTGGATGGCATCACCGACTCGATGGACATGAATTTGAGTGAACTCTGGGAGTTGGTGATGGATAGGGAGGCCTGGCATGCTGAGATTCATGGGGTCGCAAAGAGTTGGACATGACTGAGTAACTGAACTGAACTGAATTTTCATTCACAACCCATATGCAGTCAACTCAAGAAAAAAAATTATTGAGAATCCAAAACTTGGCAAAATTCACCTGATAAAACTCTTGTTTCAGTGGTTCTCACATGTTCTTTAAAAGTTGTTGCTTCTAAAAGAGCAAAGGAAGAAAAATTAAGAAGTTGGAGTTTGAAAATGTGAAAATGATATAGCAGTGTATGATCTTCTCCGTACAGCCACTTAAAGGAGCTTTCCTTTCACTTTTGACTTACCTGCCTTGAAACCTTCACCTGTCCCAGTGGTACCTGGGAAGTGAGAGAGAAGAAAAGAAAGGAAAAATAAATGGACAGGGATAACTTTCTTATTGGATGGAGATCATGGTTCAGGATAAACAATGTGTTTTTGTAAAAGACTGCATTCCTTCTCTAGGATTCCTTGTTCCACAAGGTGAAATAAATATTGTTTGATATGTTTCATTTCCTGTGGTAAACCCCAGTTTTCTGGGATCCTTCTTTTCTGGAATTAGTATCATGGAGATGGATGTCTCCCCCATCTTCACTTTTATAGCTTCCCTATCCTCACATATTTTGCTTCTATTAATAGACTGTCTCCCTGCAATTATGTTAGGGACTCCTTAAGGTTAAAATGGGACGGATCAAGAATCTTGAAATTTTAATTAATTATTTTAAGGCAGTTCTTTTAATTTCAAAGTTTTATAATTGTAAGGCTAGGCTCTCAGAAAAAAAAAATAAGACATTAAAAACACCTACATTCCCCACAAATTCTGGTTGACCCTGTTTGATCTGACATTCTGAATCCCTAAATCAGAAGCAATGTCTCCAGCACTCCCAGACTCTGCTTTATGGATTTGACTTAAACCATACTAGCAACTGCTGAGCCACAACTCTTCCCTTTTTCAGGCTTCTTTGCCCACCCATATAACCCAAGGAATCGTGTTTCAATTTATTTTTCATCTCTTTTAACTCTGTATGTTCACCATAAGGGAATCCACCAGCATCCACAATTTAAAATATCATTTGTAAGTAAGTCACTAACAAATCTCTCTCTTCAATGAAACCTCTGTATTCAGGTTTCACTTACTACTCCTGCTGAGCATACTAACTGGATACCTCAGAGCATCTTAAACTAAAACTGTCAAAAATCTGACCTCACTATATCTCCTGTCAGTTATAATTCTTTTTCTTCGTCCAGTATATACCAAAATTTAGTAGATGGCACTAACATCTATCCACACAGACACTCAAAGTATGAATTAGAATTCATCCACAGTCCTTGCTATCCTTTATCCCTCCCATCACCATGCTGAAATTGATTCTAACTTGTCAACATATTTCTCATTCCTTTTGATCGTCCTTCTGCCTTCTATTTTCTCACATCACTGCCTTATTTCAGTCTCTAATCATGCCTAACTTCTAACAGTCTCAAACTGGATGACATCTCTACCCTTACTCTCCTTCATATCAATTCTCTAATTAATTCTCTAATTAATTCTCTAATTAATCTTCCAAAAAGGCAAATCTGTGCATGGTAATCAAATAACTTTTAATTGTACCTTATTGCCCATGGAATCATGTTTTAAATTTTTGTGTCATAGCTGACACCTATATTACAATATTATTATGGTAAAATATAAAATTGATGCATCATCTCCTTTTTTCCTTATTTCAGGAAATTTCTGTTATAATTTTGAGATACAGAAGTTCCAAAGAACCTCCCAGCACCTGCTCTTGCAGTTCCCTCTCATCACCTGAGTTGCATTTCATAAGTATGCTGGACTGTAATAATTTCCTGAACTGTTTTACACTACCATGCTTTTTAATAGAATAGAGGAAATATTTCTTCCCTGATCATTTCCATTTTTTTAACCAAAAAATCTCAATGTGAAACTCCAAGAATGCTTTGTGGGTAAACCCACAAGAATGGGTTTTCCATGCAAGAGAAGTCCAAGATGAATTAATTAAACATATAATACTAAACAGGAGTGGAATTTTCTGGTGCCCTGGAAACTCCAGTTAATCCTGAAGTAGCACCTGCAATGGCAAGATGGATAAAGGATTGAGAACAACACATCATTCTTAGTTTCAGAGAATCATATCTGAAAAGCTGACATATGGAGAAATTCCGTCTGAAGAGCCAAATCTGACTCACCTGATATACTGTCTCTTCAAATGGAATATGAAACTGTTTCTCAGCCAGTTTGCTTACTCATCCATCATCTAACACAAACTTAAATAGAAAACTGTTGAACCCAAAGGCACAAAGAGCCAACCACTCACCAGTTGCTGTTCCAACCTCACTGGTAGTTCTGACTTCTGCAGGAGTTGTAGCCTCTGAGAAGAAATAGGAAAAAGTGGTATGGGAGGCAGAAATTCAGGGAAATGTATAAGAGTATTACTATCTGTAATAACTCTATGGGAGACATCAGGTCTCTAAAGCTCAAGAGGCAAGTTTCTTCAACTTTTCCATGACTCACTTGTGTTGGAACTTCCAGGTGCAACGGTTGTACCAGTAGTCACCCCCACGGTAACTGAAATCACAAGAGGAGAGAATCAATTTGTGATTCCCTTTCACTGGGGATTCAAACTAGGATTTACTTTAGAACAAATATCAGGAACTTTATTGCTTTAAAGTGATAACATCACGTGTGGCCTCTATTATGCCACTTTATTACAAATATACCCAAAAAGGCAATTCACATGGGGTAAAATGAAGGGCAGTTAATATCCTAATAAGTGAAGTGAGTGAAAGTCACTCAGTCATATCTGACTCTTTGCGACCCCATGGACTATACAGTCCATGAAATTCTCTAGGCCAGAATACTGGAATGAGTAGCCTTTCTCTCCTCCAGAGAATTTTTCCAACCCAGGGATCAAACCCAGGTCTCTCACATTGCAGGCACATTCTTTACCAGCAGAGCCACAAGGGAAGTTCAATATCCTAATAATTTGTACCCAAAATGAGATTCAGAATGAATAGAACAAAACTCCCCTTAAATTTATAATAGCCAACATGATTTAGATTAAGATAAAGAGAAAAATAATTGTTTAGTTGCTAGTGCTCACCTATTTTAATTCCACCCTGGGTGGTTTCACCACTTCCCAAAGAAGTCGTAGCCCCTAAATGAAAGAAAGAAAGGAGAAGAATACTAAATTTTGAAGATTCATGTAACTCAGAAAAGTTGGGTGGTATCCACTGAGTATGGTAGGGAAGGTTTGGAGGAGTTGAAGGAAGAAGCCAAACCATCACTGAAGTTCCTTATACTCCCAATTAGGTTAATACTTTACCTGTGTTAGAGCTTCCAGGTGCAACTGTTGTGCCAGAGATTGCACCAGTGGTACTTGAAGCAGAAGAGAGAATCAGAAAATTCAAAGAGTGATGCATTTAGCAACCTGAGAATGACCCATAAGACTGGATGGGACTTGAAGATATAAGATTCTTCTTAGAGTTATCCTTTTGAAACAAGGTGCATTCTCCATTTTTAAATTCAGGGCCACAATAAAGACATTGGCTTGTGTCCCAGATTATTTGCTTCTTAGAGTTAAATGTCAGAGGTTTCTGGGCCTCTCCCATATTTACCTGTTTTACTTCCAGGGCTTGACCTCTCAGATGTGCCAGTGGTGGCTCCTAATAACAAGAAATAGAAACAATATTTGAGTAAATGCATTTAATTGTATTCAAGTTCATAACATCTGAAATTCAAAATTTAATAGGCATAAACTTCCAGAGTTGCTCCCACCAGCTCTACTTCCTTAGTTGTAACTATATGGAAATATTAATATGTTGCCTCCATCTTACACCAGGGTAATAGTTTGAATGTCAAAAAAGAGAATCTTTTCTGGACTCCCCTCTTAAGAAGAACAGTATAAGGTTTACCCCAGAAGAAATGATATAATCATTCTAAATAAAAGCTTCCTTTAACAAAAGTCCTATGAAAAGGCAGAACTCAAGAACTGCCAATTTCCTTTCTTTGGTTATGTTTCCTTCTCTGGAGGTTCTAACTGCTGAGAGTGACAAGGTAGAAAGTAGTGACGGCTAACAGAAAGTCATAAAAAGACATCATGTGTTATTGCTCCAGAACTTGCCCCAAGAGAGAAATTATAGCCCTGTTTCCTCATTGATTCACCTGTGTTGGAACTCCCAGGTGAGATAGTACTGCCAAGATCCCCTCCAGTACTACCTGAAAGCAAAATTGAATGGTATCATTATATCAATTTTATTTCTAAAAATAAATATGTTTCTACTATAGGATAGGAAAAGTATCCTATACTAGTTTCTTTATTATGTGAAAAGGTTGTTTTCAGGGATAGCTTGTTCCAGAGTTTTAAATTTTTTTCTAAAGTAATATTTTATTCCCCACAAAAATTTGGCAGGGCAAGGGTACAATGTGGGGTGGTTGTGGGAGTCTCAGTGATAATATTCCTTTCTCTGGGGTCAATGTCAGGGACAAAAGGTATTTTCCATTACTTACCTGTTTTAAAGCCAATGACTTGGCTACTAGATCCCCCTAGAAGAATAAGCAATAAAGGGTTGATTACCCACTATATTTTTATTTGGGTAAAGTATTGATGTTATTGAAATTTTAACGTTCAGGAAAACTTTAGATATGTGGCAAAGAAGTCTAGTGATACACTGTGGTAGTCATAGTAGAGTATCATGGCTAAGTAGATGGACTTTGAAGCCATACTGCCTGAGTTGAAATCTGCTATTTGTTGTGTGACCTTGTACAAGTTAGTTAACATCTCTGAGCCATAGATTTTCTTATCTATGAAAACAATAGTACTTATCTCACAATTTGTGGTGTGAGAAAAACAATAATAATACATTGCTGAATAGTTCCTGGCACATAGTTAGCACTCAAAAGAGTTAGTTGTTATTGTAAATGAAAAGCAAAGAGGTTATGAAGCTTGCGTGCACACCTGTATTTATTCCACTTCCTGTGGCCTCACTGCCTCCAGAGGGCATTATAGCTTCTAAGAAAGAATAAAAGTTTTTTTGTTTTTTTTTAAATGTAAGATGAAGAGAATTTAGCATTCTGAGAAAAGTTAAGGATAATTTTCTTGATCATGGCACCATGAAGATACTTTAATAGTAGAGGTTTTCCTGTTGGAGCAGTCTCTCCAGCTAGTTGGCTCACCTGTTTTTGAACTCCCAGGTTCAAGTATAGTGCCAGAAGCTGCCCTTGTGGTACCTGCAACAAGAAGAGAAGTGGTGACTTTTCCTCTCATGGGGGGAATCCGGTCAACTTTTGGGCTTTTTCAGCTGCTGTGAATTATTTGTTTTCTCTTATGTGTAGTTTTATTCCCAAATCAAGCAAAGATGCAAAGTACTCAACATAGGAGCCCCTTCTTTTGGAATTTAATAGTAGTAAGGTAGGGATTATTCATGCTCTGGCCCTTATTCTTCTGCCCACTATGGTCACCAAACGTGCTTCCTGTTCCTTCATTTATTTATACTCCAGTGGTAGCTCCTAAGAGGATGAAAATAGGAAAACTTTTGAATGTAAAGATAGACAGTTATTGGGATAACCACTGGACATTTCAGTCACTTTTGTTTTCAAGGAAGAATCTAATTAATAGAGATCAATTTCCTGTGTTTATTGTAGCCTTCTGTTTAACTGAAATAGAACCCTCTGGGGCTCTTTCCTTCATTTTTAATTTCATAGTGATGCATAAATTGGGAAACAGAAAAAGAAGCCTTTCTAGACATTTACTACTTCTTCTCTCATTTACTGGGATCTATATATATGGGGATTAACCACAGAAACAGAGGGACTTGAAAAATCTGCCCAGTTTAATTCAAAATCAAGTAACAAAAAAACATTGTTGATCTGAGATGAAAGTTCCTAAAAACTTCCTCTACAAGAAATTATTCTACAAGAAACAAAATTACATAGTTGACCATGGAATAAGGCAGGTGTCAGGAGTGCCAACTCCTTTCATAGTCAAAAAATCCATGAGTAATTTGCAGTCAGCCCTCTGTATCCACAGTTCCTCCATATCCATGGTTCCACATCCATGGATTCAACCAACCACAGACTGCATGGTAACAATAATATTTACTATTGAAAAAAATCCATGTATAAATGGACCTGTGCAGTTCAAACCCATGTTGTTCAAGGGTCAGCTGTAATTTATCACCAGAAGTCTTACACCACACACACAATAATTCTCATCTATTTTCCATTCCACTATAGTAGTTTTAATTACTTCAGTGGAAGTTGTGGCTTCTGGAAATGAAAAAACAGAAGAAACAGATAAAAGGTGAGGGGAAAATAGGCTATGATGTTCTTACATTAGAAGATCAATGTGAAGACATTTTTGTCGTCTTATTTCCAGAAAGGATGCTTCCTTTCCAGCTTGTTAACGTACCTGTATTAGAACTTCCGGGTTCAACAGTGGTACTGAAGGCCGTAGCTGGGGTACCTGAAATGAGAAGGACTTGGGATTAAAATGGAGAATCTTTCACATTGAGGAAATCTGAGTATAAAATCAATGTATAAAAATAAGTATATTTCCAGAACCACATCATTCAGGGTTACATTGTGCATGGCAGCTTACACAGGTACCATTCACATTTTGTCCAGATGGCAGCCCTGTGAGTATGCACTTTCATTGGCCTTTCTTCTCCTGGATTGAATCATGTGTTTTTCTCATGTATCAATTTATCATCTGTTCAACAAATGCTTATTGAGCCCAGTTGAGTACTAGAGATTCATCAGTGAATAAAATAAATGAAGATTTTTTTTTTCACTCAAGAAGCCTACTTTCTAGTAGACCTAGTTAACAAATATAACATAAGAGCTTCAGCTAAGAACAGAGGAAATTTTCCACATTTACCTGTTTTCCTTTCAGTGACTTGATTGTCTGATGCTCCAGAGGTTGTCCCTAATGGTTGAAAGAAGGATAAAAGATTCTGTGTGTGTTATGACCTTTAATTATTCATGGAAACAACCAACCATTAGGCAATTTAGAATTTAAAGCTCAAGTTAAAAGTCAAATGGGAGGCAAAAAATATCTAAGTTCATTTTAGTCATCTTCTTACTTGAGACAGAACTTTCTGGGACAGTGTACACTCCTGCAGTAAGACCTATAATATCCAATGGGTTAGTCTTCCAGGGAATTACTATTCTACTGCCCTCTTCAGAAATGCACACAAGGCCAGGCACTATTTATTTTTGAGATGTGAATCAACAGTATTTTTGACCCTGCATATGGACTGGAGGATCTCCCCTCCCTGTATAATCTCTCTGATCCAGAGGCAAATTCATGATGGTTCCCAAAAGCAAAGCTAGCATCTGGGAATCCTAGTTTCTCACTGATTTCATCACACTGACTCTGAGGCTTTCTAAGGAAATTTTAGCTTCTTGAAAAAGGAAATTAGGATAGTGAAAAAGTATGTTTGGGGATACATATTTTTCCTTGAGGTTACATAAGGGATGATTGGCTTTGTATAAATCCCATTACCAGTGTTGGAACTTCCAGATGCAATAGTTGGGCTTGAGACTACACTACTGGTACCTGAAATTATAAAGGAAAAGGGATTATATGACATTTCCTTTACATTAAAAAAAAAGGCTAAGAAGGATATCATTATGCTTCTTTCCAGGCATTGAAGGCCTATTCTAGGATTCCTCACATGTCTTTCCACAAGTACATTTCTTTCCAAAAAAATTAAGTAAAACTATATTTTCACATCAGAAGTCCTTCTATTATGAATATTGGTAATTATCAGGGAGATATTTATATTTTCTCAAGATCACTTATTTGACTGTCAAAGACTTGGCTCCCTGGTACAATTCTCTGGACTCCTGAAGAGAAGAGAGAGATTGTGAAAGAGAGAGAGAGAGTATTCTGCCATATATATACATACATACATACATATATATATATATATATATATACAAACACACACAAAGGTTTGGGTAAAATGTTAATACTCTGGAATTTGGAAGCTCAGACAAAGACTTCCATAAATTATATGGAATCTAATATACTCTGGAAACAGTGTCAGACTTTGTTTTTTTGGGCTCCAAAATCACTGCAGATGCTGATTGCAGCCATGAAATTAAAAGACGCTTGCTCCTTGGAAGGAAAGTTATGACCAACCTTGATAGTATATTAAAAAGCAGAGACATTACTTTGCCTACCAAGGTCCGTCTAGTCAAGGCAATGGTTTTTCCCGTGGTCATGTATGGATGTGAGAGTTGGACTGTGAAGAAAGCTGATCGCCGAAGAATCGATGCTTTTGAACTGTGGTGTTGGAGAAGACTCTTGAGAGTCCCTTATACTGCAAGGAGATCCAACCAGTCCATTCTAAAGGAGATCAATCCTGGATGTTCATTGGAGGGACTGATGCTAAAGCTGAAACTCCAATACTTTGGCCACCTCATGAGACGAGTTGACTCACTGGAAAAGACTCTGATGCTGGGAAAGGTTGGGGGCGGGAGGAGAAGGGGACGACGGAGAATGAGATGGCTGGATGGCATCACCGACTCTGTGGACATGAGTTTGAGTGTACTCCGGGAGTTGGTGATGGACAGGGAGGCCTGGCGTGCTGTGATTCATGGGGTCGCGGAGAGTCGGACACGACTGAGCGACTGAACTGAACTGAACTGAATATACTCTGCACTCTGCATTTATTTCAGCTAGTAGGAATTCACAAAAAGGGTAACTTTCTGGATTCTAGCTAATATGCTGGTGCTATTTATAATACCAATGGAGAAATCCCATACCTTCTTTAAAACTGAAGCAGTGAAACTCAATTCTGTATTTAATGGATTTTCAAAAAGATTTTGTCTCTAAAACAAACCTATTTTGACTCACTTGAAGTGCCCATAAATTTCACACAAACTTTTTCAAGGAAAGCCTAGAAAGTCCTAAAACTGATGACCCCAAATCACTGACTCTTTGTTCTCATTGGTTTGAGCTCCAGTTTCAGTCTCTTTTGTGGAAGCTGTGATCTCTGAGGGAAGCAATAGGATAATAATAAAACCTGGGAATTTGGAGTACTGGAAAGAGATACTGGAATATTATTTTATTGTAGAAGCCCTAAAAGATAGATTGTGATATTTGAGATTAAATATGGGGAATTTCCTTCTTGTAACCTACCTGTGTTAGGACTTCCAGATACAATGGCTGTTCCAGACAATTCTCCAGTGGTACCTAAAATGTAAAAAGTAAATATAGTAATAGAGCATTTCCTCCTCAGTTCATCTTGGAATCATCAATGTGGCCCTAAAGCACTGTTATCCTTTCTGAAGACTATCTGCGAAAAAGGAAAATAAACAATTTTTCAACATTTCATTACCCAGGTCAGCCTTGGATAGATGTGTTGATACTGGGTTTCCCCTTTCACTATGCAATAAGAAGAAGCAACAGTAAAAAGCACTCTTACCTATTTTACTTCCAGGGACATATCCACCTGGTATGCCAGAGGTGATTAAATGAGGGAATAAAGTATGGTTTAATCTTTGTAAGAACTAATCTTTGGTATAAGTTGTAATGTTTTGATAATCAATTGCCTTCATGAAGCTTTCCAGTGAGGAGAAATAGGAAATAAATAAAAAGCATCATGTATATGAGAGAGATGATAGAGTGCAGGCTGTGGATGGAAGGCAAGCTGTGTAAGGAAGATTGGAAACACTCAGGTGGTTTGGATACATGCACTATGTATCCACACGTTTTTTTCGGGTAAAACAGATCCTTGTAAGCCAGAACACTGAGGACAGCCTGACTGAGACATCTGAGGTCATAGAATTCCAAAGAATAATTACTTCAGTTGACATAGTACAATACTGCTGAAGGAGTTCAAGAAGAGGATATGACAATTAGTTGACCCTAAGCTATAACCCTATAATGAAAAAATAATAAAAAATAATGCAAAAGTAGGAAGTCAAGAAACACCTGGAGTAACAGGCAAATTTGGCCTTGGAGCACGAGATGAAGCAGGGCAAAGGCTAATAAGAGTTTTGCCAAGAGAATGCACTGGTCATAGCAAACACCCTCTTCCAACAACACAAGAGAAGACTCTACACATGGACAAACCAGATGGTCAACACCGAAATCAGACTGATTATATTCTTTGCAGCCAAAGATGGAGAAGCTCTATACAGTTAGCAAAAACAAGACCAGGAGCTGACTGTGGCTCAGATCATGAACTCCTTATTGCCAAATTCAGACTTAAATTGAAGAAAGTAGGGAAAACCACTAGACCATTCAGATATGACCTAAATCAATCCCTTAAAATTATACAGTAGAAGTAAGAAATAGATTTAAGGGACTAGATCTGATAGATAGAGTGCCTGATGAACTCTGGACGGAGGTTCGTGACATTGTACAGGAGACAGGGACCAAGACCATCCCCATGGAAAAGAAATGCAAAAAAGCAAAATGGCTGTCTGAGGAGGCCTTACAAATACCTGTGAAAAGAAGAGAAGTGAAAAGCAAAGGAGGAAAGGAAAGATATAAGCATCTGAATGCAGAGTTCCAGAGAATAGCAAGGAGAGATAAGAAAGCCTTCCTCAGTGTTCAATGCAAAGAAATAGAGGAAAACAACAGAATAGGAAAAACAAGAGATCTCTTCAAGAAAATTAGAGATATCAAGGGAACATTTCATGCAAAGATGGGCTCGATAAAGGACAGAAATGGTATGGACCTAACAGAAGCAGAAGATATTAAGAAGAAGTGGCAAGAATACACAGAAGAACTGTACAAAAAGATCTTCACGATCAAGATAATCATGATGGTGTGATCACTCAGCTGGAGCCAGACATCTTGGAATGTGAAGTCAAGTGGGCCTTAGAAAGCATCACTATGAACAAATCTAGTGGAGGTGATGCAATTCCAATTGAGCTATTTCAAATCCTGAAAGATGATGCTGTGAAAGTGCTGCATTCAATATGCCAGCAAACTTGGAAAACTCAGCAGTGGCCACAGGACTGGAAAAGGTCAGTCTTCATCCCAATCCCAAAGAAAGGCAATGCCAAAGAATGCTCAAACTACTGTGCAATTGCACTCATTTCACACACTAGTAAAGTCATGCTCAAAATTCTCCAAGCCAGGTTTCAGCAATATGTGCACCGTGAACTTCCAGATGTTAAAGCAGGTTTTAGAAAAGGTAGAGGAACCAGAGATCAAACTGCCAACATCCGCTGGATCATGGAGAAGGCAAGAGAGTTCCAGAAAAAAACATCTATTTCTGCTTCATTGACTATGCCAAAGCCTTTGACTGTGTGGATCACAATAAACTGTGGAACATTCTGAAAGAGATGGGAATACCAGACCACCTGACCTGCTTCTTGAGAAACCTGTATGCAGGTCAGGCAGCAACAGTTAGAACTGGACATGGAACAACAGACTGGTTCCAAATAGGACAAGGAGTATGTCAAGGTTGTATATTGTCACCCTGCTTATTTAACTTCTATGCAGAGTACATCATGAGGAATCCTGGGCTGGAAGAAGCACAGGCTGGAATCAAGACTCACAGAAGAAATGTCAATAACCTCAGATATGCAGATGACACCACCCTTATGGCAGAAAGTGAAGAGGAACTAAAAAACCTCTTGATGAAAGTGAAAGAGGAGAGGGAAAAGGTTGGCTTGAAGCTCAACATTCAGAAAACTAAGATCATGGCATCTGGTCCCATCACTTCACGGCAAATAGATGGGGAAACAGTGGAAACAGTGTCAGACTTTAATTTCTGGACTCCAAAATCACTGCAGATGCTGATTTCAGCCGTGAAATTAAAAGACGCTTACTCCTTGGAAGGAAAGTTATGACCAACCCAGATAGCATATTAAAAAGCAGAGACCTTCTTTGCCAACCAAGGTCCGTCTAGTCAAGGCTATGGTTTTTCCCATGGTCATGTATGAATGTGAGAGTTGGACTGTGAAGAAAGCTGAGTGCCGAAGAATCAACGCTTTTGAACTGTGGTGCTGGAGAAGACTCTTGAGAGTCCCTTGGACTGCAAGGAGATCCAACCAGTCCATTCTAAAGGAGATTAATCCTGGGTGTTCATTGGAAGGACTGATGCTAAAGCTGAAACTGCAATACTTTGGCCACGTCATGCGACGAGTTGACTCACTGGAAAAGACTCTGCTGCTGGGAGGGATTGGGGGCGGGAGGAGATGGGGACGACAGAGAATGAGATGGCTGGATGGCATCACTGACTCGATGGACCTGAGTTTGAGTGCACTCCAGGAGCTGGTGATGGACAGGGAGGCCTGGCATGCTGTGATTCATGGGTTTGCAAAGAGTCGTACACGACTGAGTGACTGAACTGAACTAAACTGAAAGCTATACCCAGGTTATCATTGATGATTTCTCCTCTGCCCTGGCCTTGGAATGTACATAGTGACCGCATTTCCTATAGTGGGAGCCATATGCAGGGATGCATCCTGGATAGAGCAATGTGTTGTTGAAACCTTCAAGACAGTATATGTAACTAAACCCAGTTAAGGCCTCTATATAAACTTTTAAGATTTCTGGCAGATAGATGCAGAGATCTACTTGTCTTACAGCTGCCAAAGACAAGCCTTGTATGTAAGTTCCCTTGCTTATTAAACCTGCTATCCGCCAATCTGGAGTGGTTTGCCTCTCTTTGGTGTTATCTTGCCCTTTGTGGATCTGAAAGCCAAGTTTCAGATTTCATCCAGGAAGCTCCTGAGTATTTGAACCAATAGATACATCAAGTCCCTCTCTCATATTCCTTCCCATTCATTTTCTCACCACAGACACCCAAATAGAGAAATAGTGAGAGCGCCAGGTCTTGGACTAAAAAACTCACCTCCTGGCAGTCCTCCTTGGGTGGTCTCACTGCCTCCTATGGAACTTGTGGCTTCTGAGAGAAAAAAAAAAAAAAAAGTGAAGACTAGAGGCATGGATAGGACATTCTGGGTTTCTATAGTCTATATCTCCTGAGGGTTCATGTTCAGGACTCCTGACCTGTGTTGGCACTTCCAGGTCCCAGAGTTTTGCCAGATATGCTCTCAGTTGTGCCTGAAATAAAAGAATTGTGGTGTATTTGTTACCCATGATGAAATGGACACAGGTTTAAAAACAAAATGTTTCTCCCTTATACCAGTGAATTTATTCCTCTGGACTTCCCTAGTTTCAAGAGATCATCCATGCATTTCTTTCAAAATATTTCATTCCCTTCACAAATTTATGGAGAAAGTCCTCTGCCACTGAGACCTCCTTTTAGTTCTAGTTAAAGGAGACAGATTTGGGGCCAAATCACCTGTATTACTATCAGGAATGGGCTATGTGGTGGCCTGTTAAAGCAAACATGAAGGCTTGTTAGAGCACAAAAAGAAAAAGTCGAAGGGTCTCAACTGAAATTACTGATGTCAAATATTGAACATCTGTTAAAATTTTGCCCAATATGCTGAATATGTAAGTTCAAATAGTTTTGATATACTTCAGACAAGACTTTTTACTGAGAATATATTATTAATAGAAAGCACAGTTAGTGACTCAGTAGTGCTCACCTGTGATTATTCCAATTCTTGTTGTTCTACTTTTTCCTAAGGAAGTTGTGGACTCTGAGAGAGGGGAAATGGCAGAGAGATGATTGGAAACCATGTAAGGATCATAGAAAAGATATGGTAGTTCTCTTATGTAGGATAACACTTGAGGAACCTCATCACACCTGGGCCCATGGAAGATTCCCTACCATTTTGTTGAATTACCTGTGTTGGAACTGCCAGGGGCAACAGTTGTGCCAGGGATTACCTTAGTGGTACCTGGAACACAAAGGGTCTAGTCATCACAGTGACTTGTGTTTGTCTTCTAAAGTCCTGCCTCTAGGAGAAATATGCCATATCAAAGGGACCTCTCACGGCTTTCCTGATGAGGTGAGAGGCGTATGACTTTTCTATTATTCATGTTATTAAGAAAGCAATCAAAATATCCCCAAGTTGAAGCAACTTTCTCAAACATCTCATTTATTCCAAGACAGGAGGAAGGGTGGTTTTCTCCCAGGTTCACCTGTCACACGCCCAGTCGCTTGGCCTCCTGCTACTGCAGTGTTATCTTCTGTGGGATGAAAGGAAGGAAAATATTTGAGTGTGCCAAGGAAAATACTGAATATTATAATTGGTTATTTAAGCAAAGAAAATCTTTATATAGATAGGACTGTTCACATCACTTTCTCTTCTTCCCAGGTATATAATATTCCTTGGTTCCCCCTAACATACTAGTGATGTGTATGCCATCCCAAGGGGAAACTCTTCACACCAATTACACACGAGCCCATCTTTAGACAATTACAAACTAGATGATGGTATTGAAAGATCTTCCATAACATGTTAACATGTTAAGTCTAAAAAACAATGAAAGCTACTCTGTAAGAGATCACACCTCCCAATAGGTTGTCAATGGAGAGTCATAATTCATGCTAAACCCAAACTTCAAGCAACTCATTCTTACCAGGTCTGAACCCAGTTCCAGATGTGCTGTTGCTCACTATTAAAGTTGTGGCCCCTGAGGAAATAAAATGATGAATGATGAGGTCTGAGGATTTGGGATAATAGGAAAATAATGATGCTGATATTTTATAAGAGTGGGTTTGCTAACTACCTTATGCAGTTGAAGAAAGAAAGAAAGAAAACTGAGCGCTGAAGAATTGATGCTTTTGAACTGTGGTGTTGGAGAAGACTCTTGAGAGTCCCTTGGACTGCAAGGAGATCCAACCAGTCCATCCTAAAGCAGATCAGTCCTGGGTGTTCATTGGAAGGACTGATGTTGAAGCTGAAACACCAATACTTTGGCCACCTGATGCGAAGAGCTGACTCATTTGAAAAGACCCTGATTCTGGGAAAGATTGAGGGCAGGAGGAGAAGTGGATGACAGAGGATGAGATTGTTGAATGGCAGCACCTACTCAATAGACATGGGTTTGGATAGACTCTGGCAGTTTGTGATGGACAGGGAGGCCTGGCATGCTGCGGTTCATGGTGTCACAAAGAGTCGGACAGGACTGAGTGACTGAACTGAACTGAACTGTGCAGTTAAATATCAAGAATTCCTTCTTGTTAACCTACCTGTGTGGGAATTCCCAGATATGGTTGCCTTGGAGAATTCTCCTGAAGTACCTGGAGTGAGAAAAATTAAAAGATCAACACAGCATTAGCTCCCCAATGAATACTGAAGTAGCACTGGAAGACCTTTCCTGCAGTTTTGATTCTAAAGGAAATGAACCATCCGTTACTTTCCACAGTTTCCTTTCCTGACACACCTATTTACTCCTTTTTTGTAGATCCCACTGACAGTGAAAGCAGAATTTGTGTCACCCTCACTAGTTTTACTTCTAGACCTGGGCTCCCTGGTGTGGAAGGAAGGAAAGAGGCAAGGAGGCAAGGAAAGAGTGAGGAGGAAAAAGGCAGGTGATGGGTTGATCTTTCTAAACTTTACTCATCAACTACTTGAGTTATTTTCATATTCATATATTTAAAATAAACCACATTGACTCTAGCACTCTGACAAGGTGAAATGTTATTTCAAGGCACATTGTGAAAAAGTATAATTTTGTCATTTTAATTTCAATTTATCTGCAATGAGTTCTGGTGGAATTGTGTTGTCTGAGCCTAATAAAGGAAAGATTAAATTCATGTTTTAGTTAAATAATATATTTGAATTTTTATTTTTAAAATCCAATTCAATGCTCCAACTGCCATGATGTATAACATTTTTATTAAAAAACAACAATGTGTTATTTTCATTGAGATTATCTTAGAAATTCAACTCAGGGTAAGAAAGGCCTCTTGGAAGAGAAATTGTAAAATGCTCTTTTAAGAAATCATCTATGAGTTACAAATTATTAAATTAAAAATAGAAACATTACACTTTCCCATATAAAATGCTTATACATATGTAGTTCTTTGCTTCCAGTTAAAGGCTAAAATCTTGAACGTGGAAAATGAAAAAAAAAAGAAAAGGTAAAATATATATTATGCCCAGTAGTTACACATTAGTGACTATGAAATTAATTTTTTATGATGATGTTCAATACATAATTTGAAGCATGGTTATTCATTTAGATTAACATAAGTATAGGTTGAATAGATAATAATTATACATATAGTCTGAATCAAATTATTTCTAGTGATTAGTTTGTAAAATAATTTTACATAAGTAGAGTTTGTAATAGCAGTTAGAATAAGCATAGGGTAAACCTTTAAAACAGAAAAGTAAAGAATAAATAATCTATTCCTTAAATAAGAGACAATTTAGTTACTAAAACCTAGGTTCTATTAGATAACCTGCAAACTGAGAAATGATGTTTTTCTCAACATGCTCATGATATGAGTATATTACTAGTCTGGAAACTTGATAATATACTGTAGCCTTGAGTAAATAATTTAGTCCATTTATTGTTAGGAAAAAATTGCCTTACAAGTATTTGTGAATTTTGTGTAATGTAGTAATAATTGTAAAAAGAAATTAAGAGATAAAATTTTGATTTGTAAAATAATAATATTATAGTTTTAATAAATACAACATCCCAAATCTTGCAGTTTCAGAATGGCAAATGCCAAAGTTTGTTAATACATTAAAATTTGTAAACCTCTTTTTATTATTTGCTGCTGTAGTTCTTATTTACAGTTAGAAATGGGGAAATTTAAGATTTGTAAGCTAAAATTCCAATACTTTGGCCACCTCATGCAAAGAGTTGACTCACTGGAAAAGACTCTGATGCTGGGAAAGATTGGGGGAGGGAGGAGAAGGGGACGACAGAGAACAAGATGGCTGGATGGCATCACTGACTCGATTGACATGAGTTTGAGTGAACTCTGGGAGTTGGTGATGGACAGGGAGGCCTGGTGTGCTGTGATTCATGGGGTGGCAAAGAGTCGGACATGACTGAGCGACTGAACTGAACTGAAATATTAAAAGTAAGCTTTTATTAATGGATAACTAAAGATCATTTTATATTTGCCTTAGTGGAAGATGCCCTTGTGGTAAAGAACAGACTTTGAGTCAGCAAACAATGGATAGAAATATTGTCTTCACTATTTATTTGCTGTAGAACTTGGACCAAACTTATATAATATCTTTTCTAAGTTCTTCAAGAGTAAAATGAGATAGCAATACTTATTTAAATATTTAAATCTGGCAGTATATTTAAGAGCATTGTATTGTTTAACTGGAATTATTATTTTGCATTTTTAAATAGCCAGCAAGCGTGAAAACAAGTCCAAAAAATGCATCTGGCATCCCCTGCTTACTTACCAGTAGCAGTCATGTCCAACTCTTTGTGACCCCATGGACTATAGCTTGCCAGGCTGCTCTGTCCATGGGGATTCTCCAGTCAAGAATACTGGAGTGGGTGGCCATTTCCTCCTCCGGGGAAATCTTACCAACCCAGGGAACAAACCCACATCTCTTATGTCTCCTGCATTGGCAGGCAGGTTCTTTACCACCAGCACCTTCTGCAAATATTATTGCCTAAATATGGCTAAATTGACTTGCCTTCATATGTGGCAACTTCACTTCCTGACTCCCAAGTTGTTCTCCTGGCTCCTGTGATTTTACTAGTTGATGACCCAGTTGTCTCAGACCCTTCAACTGATGTCCCAGTTGTCCATAATCCTCCAGGTGATGGTCTAGTTGTCTTCAAACCTCCAGCTGAGGTGCTAGTTGTCGCTAATACTCCAGTTGATGATCTAGTTGTCTCTAAACCTACAATAGATGTTTGTGGTGTCCACATCACCCGAGACGATGGTCCAGTAGTGCCTAAACTTACAAGAGAGATTCTAGTGGTTCTTCTCAATCCATCTGTTGATACAGTTGTCCCTAAACTTTCAGCTGATTTTCCACTTGTTCCTGATCCTGTAACAGTGGTCCCTGCTTCTCCAGATAATGGTCCAACTGTCTCTGAACCTACAATAGATGGTCCATTTGTGCCTGATTCTCCAGGTCTAATGTTCTCTGTAGCATCAACTGATGATACAGTGGTTGATGATCTTATATCTCCTTTCCCAGTTGGCCTTGATCCTCTGGCTGATGGTCCAGTCGTTCCTAAGCCTACAAAAGAGATTGTAGTGGTTCCTGTCAGTCCATCTATTGATCCAGATGTCCTTCTTCCTTCAAGTGAAGATCCACTTGATCCTGATCTTATAACAGTGGTCTCTGTTTTTGCAGATAATGGACCAACTGTCTCTGAACCTACAACAGATGATCTACTTGTCTCTGATGCTCCAGGTCTAGAGGTTCCTATAGCACCAGCTGAAAATACAGTGGCTGATGAACCTAAATCTCTGGGCTCAGTTGTCCATGATTCTACAGTTGATGGTTCTATTGTTCTTGCACCTACAACAGAGACTTTAGTTGTTCCACTCTGGTCAACTGATGACCTAATTGTCCCTGATGTTCCAGATGATGGTTCATCTGTTCCTGAAACTACAACAGATGTTCTCGTAGTTATTGTCAGTCTACCTGCTGTTCCAGTTGTCTGTGATCCTTCAATTGATGATCCACTGGTTCTTGTTTCAGTAACACTGGTCCCTTTCTCTCCAGATGATAGTCCACTTGTCCTTGAACCTACACCAGATGTTACAATTGTAGTTGTGATTCCAGATGATGGTGCACTTGCTCCTGAAGCTACACTAGAAATCCTAGTGGTTTTAGTCAGTTCAGCGAGTGATCGAGTGATCCCAGATACTCCACCTGATATTCCTCTTGTTCCTGATCCTATAACAGTGGTTCTTGTTTCTCGAGATAATGGACTAGCTGTTCCTAAATCAGCACTAGATATTCGAGTAGTTATTATCAGTCCACCAGCTGATCCAGTTGTTCGTGGTCTTTCAGCTGATGTTCTACGTGATCCTGATTCAATAACAGTGGTCCTTGTTTCTCCAAATGATGGTCCAGTTGCTCCTGAGCCTACTACAGAGATTCTAGTGGTTCTGGACAGTCCAGATGATGATCCAGTTGTCCCTGAGCCTTCGCCTAAAGAACCATTATTCCTAGATTCAGTAACAATGGTTTCTGTTTCTCTAGATGATGGTTCAGTAGTCCCTGAACTTACAAATGAGAAGCTAGTGGTTCCAAACATTCCAAATGATGAGCCTTGACCACGTGCTCCAGTGGCTTCCGAACTTCCCGGTGATGAGCCAGGGGCCACTGGTGCTCCAGACAGAGGTACGTTGCTTCCTGGTACAGCACTGGTCCGTGTTTCTCCTGATGATGGGGCAGTAGGCTTTGAACCTGCACCACTTCCTCCAGTTGCTGCAAATCCTCCCTGTGTTGAGCCAGGCAAGCCTGATGCTCCACTTGAAGGTAAACTGGTCTCAGATCCTATAGCATTTGTCCCTGTCACCCCAGGCAATGGGGTGGTGGGCTCCGAAACTACACCGGGTTGCTGAATTGTTTCTGATCCTCCAGGTACCGATGCACTGCTTCCTGATGCTTCACCGGAAGGCAAACTGGTCCCTGACCCCACCGCAGTCGTCCCCGCAGCTCCAGATAATGTGGCAGTCTGCCCGGACTCTACGCCAGGTGTCCCAGCTCCTGCTGACCTTCCTGGGGTTGAGGCAGCTGTTGCTGGTATTCCAGGGGAGGAGAAACGGGCACCTGATTGTCCAGCATTGGTCCCTGTTGCTCCAGATAATGCGACCGTGGGCTGAGAACCTTCACCAGGTACTGCAGGTGCGCTTGACCTTCCTGCTGATGATCCAGGGCTCACTGGTGCTCCAGACAAAGGTGAACCGGTTCCTGCTGCTACAACATCAGGCCCTGTGGCTCCAGGAAGTCGGACAGTTGTTTCTGAGCCTACGCCAGGCCTGGCAGTTGCCGATGACCCTCCTGCTGATGATCCAGGGGTCACTGCTCCTCCAGCTAAAGGTGCACTGGTTCCAGATCTTATCGAATCAGGCCCTGTGGCTCCAGATAACGTGACTGTGGGCTCTGAACGTACAGGGGCGCTTCCACTTGCTCCTGTTCTTGCAGTGGATGATTCAGGGGTTACAGGTGCTCCAGAGAAAGCTGTGCCGGTTCCTGATCCTATCACGTTGGTCCCTGTTGCTCCAGACAATGGGGACGGCGTCTCTGAGCCTTGACCACGTGCTCCAGTGGCTTCCGAACTTCCCGGTGATGAGCCAGGGGCCACTGGTGCTCCAGACAGAGGTACGTTGCTTCCTGGTACAGCACTGGTCCGTGTTTCTCCTGATGATGGGGCAGTAGGCTTTGAACCTGCACCACTTCCTCCAGTTGCTGCAAATCCTCCCTGTGTTGAGCCAGGCAAGCCTGATGCTCCACTTGAAGGTAAACTGGTCTCAGATCCTATAGCATTTGTCCCTGTCACCCCAGGCAATGGGGTGGTGGGCTCCGAAACTACACCGGGTTGCTGAATTGTTTCTGATCCTCCAGGTACCGATGCACTGCTTCCTGATGCTTCACCGGAAGGCAAACTGGTCCCTGACCCCACCGCAGTCGTCCCCGCAGCTCCAGATAATGTGGCAGTCTGCCCGGACTCTACGCCAGGTGTCCCAGCTCCTGCTGACCTTCCTGGGGTTGAGGCAGCTGTTGCTGGTATTCCAGGGGAGGAGAAACGGGCACCTGATTGTCCAGCATTGGTCCCTGTTGCTCCAGATAATGCGACCGTGGGCTGAGAACCTTCACCAGGTACTGCAGGTGCGCTTGACCTTCCTGCTGATGATCCAGGGCTCACTGGTGCTCCAGACAAAGGTGAACCGGTTCCTGCTGCTACAACATCAGGCCCTGTGGCTCCAGGAAGTCGGACAGTTGTTTCTGAGCCTACGCCAGGCCTGGCAGTTGCCGATGACCCTCCTGCTGATGATCCAGGGGTCACTGCTCCTCCAGCTAAAGGTGCACTGGTTCCAGATCTTATCGAATCAGGCCCTGTGGCTCCAGATAACGTGACTGTGGGCTCTGAACGTACAGGGGCGCTTCCACTTGCTCCTGTTCTTGCAGTGGATGATTCAGGGGTTACAGGTGCTCCAGAGAAAGCTGTGCCGGTTCCTGATCCTATCACGTTGGTCCCTGTTGCTCCAGACAATGGGGACGGCGTCTCTGAGCCTTGACCACGTGCTCCAGTGGCTTCCGAACTTCCCGGTGATGAGCCAGGGGCCACTGGTGCTCCAGACAGAGGTACGTTGCTTCCTGGTACAGCACTGGTCCGTGTTTCTCCTGATGATGGGGCAGTAGGCTTTGAACCTGCACCACTTCCTCCAGTTGCTGCAAATCCTCCCTGTGTTGAGCCAGGCAAGCCTGATGCTCCACTTGAAGGTAAACTGGTCTCAGATCCTATAGCATTTGTCCCTGTCACCCCAGGCAATGGGGTGGTGGGCTCCGAAACTACACCGGGTTGCTGAATTGTTTCTGATCCTCCAGGTACCGATGCACTGCTTCCTGATGCTTCACCGGAAGGCAAACTGGTCCCTGACCCCACCGCAGTCGTCCCCGCAGCTCCAGATAATGTGGCAGTCTGCCCGGACTCTACGCCAGGTGTCCCAGCTCCTGCTGACCTTCCTGGGGTTGAGGCAGCTGTTGCTGGTATTCCAGGGGAGGAGAAACGGGCACCTGATTGTCCAGCATTGGTCCCTGTTGCTCCAGATAATGCGACCGTGGGCTGAGAACCTTCACCAGGTACTGCAGGTGCGCTTGACCTTCCTGCTGATGATCCAGGGCTCACTGGTGCTCCAGACAAAGGTGAACCGGTTCCTGCTGCTACAACATCAGGCCCTGTGGCTCCAGGAAGTCGGACAGTTGTTTCTGAGCCTACGCCAGGCCTGGCAGTTGCCGATGACCCTCCTGCTGATGATCCAGGGGTCACTGCTCCTCCAGCTAAAGGTGCACTGGTTCCAGATCTTATCGAATCAGGCCCTGTGGCTCCAGATAACGTGACTGTGGGCTCTGAACGTACAGGGGCGCTTCCACTTGCTCCTGTTCTTGCAGTGGATGATTCAGGGGTTACAGGTGCTCCAGAGAAAGCTGTGCCGGTTCCTGATCCTATCACGTTGGTCCCTGTTGCTCCAGACAATGGGGACGGCGTCTCTGAGCCTTGACCACGTGCTCCAGTGGCTTCCGAACTTCCCGGTGATGAGCCAGGGGCCACTGGTGCTCCAGACAGAGGTACGTTGCTTCCTGGTACAGCACTGGTCCGTGTTTCTCCTGATGATGGGGCAGTAGGCTTTGAACCTGCACCACTTCCTCCAGTTGCTGCAAATCCTCCCTGTGTTGAGCCAGGCAAGCCTGATGCTCCACTTGAAGGTAAACTGGTCTCAGATCCTATAGCATTTGTCCCTGTCACCCCAGGCAATGGGGTGGTGGGCTCCGAAACTACACCGGGTTGCTGAATTGTTTCTGATCCTCCAGGTACCGATGCACTGCTTCCTGATGCTTCACCGGAAGGCAAACTGGTCCCTGACCCCACCGCAGTCGTCCCCGCAGCTCCAGATAATGTGGCAGTCTGCCCGGACTCTACGCCAGGTGTCCCAGCTCCTGCTGACCTTCCTGGGGTTGAGGCAGCTGTTGCTGGTATTCCAGGGGAGGAGAAACGGGCACCTGATTGTCCAGCATTGGTCCCTGTTGCTCCAGATAATGCGACCGTGGGCTGAGAACCTTCACCAGGTACTGCAGGTGCGCTTGACCTTCCTGCTGATGATCCAGGGCTCACTGGTGCTCCAGACAAAGGTGAACCGGTTCCTGCTGCTACAACATCAGGCCCTGTGGCTCCAGGAAGTCGGACAGTTGTTTCTGAGCCTACGCCAGGCCTGGCAGTTGCCGATGACCCTCCTGCTGATGATCCAGGGGTCACTGCTCCTCCAGCTAAAGGTGCACTGGTTCCAGATCTTATCGAATCAGGCCCTGTGGCTCCAGATAACGTGACTGTGGGCTCTGAACGTACAGGGGCGCTTCCACTTGCTCCTGTTCTTGCAGTGGATGATTCAGGGGTTACAGGTGCTCCAGAGAAAGCTGTGCCGGTTCCTGATCCTATCACGTTGGTCCCTGTTGCTCCAGACAATGGGGACGGCGTCTCTGAGCCTTGACCACGTGCTCCAGTGGCTTCCGAACTTCCCGGTGATGAGCCAGGGGCCACTGGTGCTCCAGACAGAGGTACGTTGCTTCCTGGTACAGCACTGGTCCGTGTTTCTCCTGATGATGGGGCAGTAGGCTTTGAACCTGCACCACTTCCTCCAGTTGCTGCAAATCCTCCCTGTGTTGAGCCAGGCAAGCCTGATGCTCCACTTGAAGGTAAACTGGTCTCAGATCCTATAGCATTTGTCCCTGTCACCCCAGGCAATGGGGTGGTGGGCTCCGAAACTACACCGGGTTGCTGAATTGTTTCTGATCCTCCAGGTACCGATGCACTGCTTCCTGATGCTTCACCGGAAGGCAAACTGGTCCCTGACCCCACCGCAGTCGTCCCCGCAGCTCCAGATAATGTGGCAGTCTGCCCGGACTCTACGCCAGGTGTCCCAGCTCCTGCTGACCTTCCTGGGGTTGAGGCAGCTGTTGCTGGTATTCCAGGGGAGGAGAAACGGGCACCTGATTGTCCAGCATTGGTCCCTGTTGCTCCAGATAATGCGACCGTGGGCTGAGAACCTTCACCAGGTACTGCAGGTGCGCTTGACCTTCCTGCTGATGATCCAGGGCTCACTGGTGCTCCAGACAAAGGTGAACCGGTTCCTGCTGCTACAACATCAGGCCCTGTGGCTCCAGGAAGTCGGACAGTTGTTTCTGAGCCTACGCCAGGCCTGGCAGTTGCCGATGACCCTCCTGCTGATGATCCAGGGGTCACTGCTCCTCCAGCTAAAGGTGCACTGGTTCCAGATCTTATCGAATCAGGCCCTGTGGCTCCAGATAACGTGACTGTGGGCTCTGAACGTACAGGGGCGCTTCCACTTGCTCCTGTTCTTGCAGTGGATGATTCAGGGGTTACAGGTGCTCCAGAGAAAGCTGTGCCGGTTCCTGATCCTATCACGTTGGTCCCTGTTGCTCCAGACAATGGGGACGGCGTCTCTGAGCCTTGACCACGTGCTCCAGTGGCTTCCGAACTTCCCGGTGATGAGCCAGGGGCCACTGGTGCTCCAGACAGAGGTACGTTGCTTCCTGGTACAGCACTGGTCCGTGTTTCTCCTGATGATGGGGCAGTAGGCTTTGAACCTGCACCACTTCCTCCAGTTGCTGCAAATCCTCCCTGTGTTGAGCCAGGCAAGCCTGATGCTCCACTTGAAGGTAAACTGGTCTCAGATCCTATAGCATTTGTCCCTGTCACCCCAGGCAATGGGGTGGTGGGCTCCGAAACTACACCGGGTTGCTGAATTGTTTCTGATCCTCCAGGTACCGATGCACTGCTTCCTGATGCTTCACCGGAAGGCAAACTGGTCCCTGACCCCACCGCAGTCGTCCCCGCAGCTCCAGATAATGTGGCAGTCTGCCCGGACTCTACGCCAGGTGTCCCAGCTCCTGCTGACCTTCCTGGGGTTGAGGCAGCTGTTGCTGGTATTCCAGGGGAGGAGAAACGGGCACCTGATTGTCCAGCATTGGTCCCTGTTGCTCCAGATAATGCGACCGTGGGCTGAGAACCTTCACCAGGTACTGCAGGTGCGCTTGACCTTCCTGCTGATGATCCAGGGCTCACTGGTGCTCCAGACAAAGGTGAACCGGTTCCTGCTGCTACAACATCAGGCCCTGTGGCTCCAGGAAGTCGGACAGTTGTTTCTGAGCCTACGCCAGGCCTGGCAGTTGCCGATGACCCTCCTGCTGATGATCCAGGGGTCACTGCTCCTCCAGCTAAAGGTGCACTGGTTCCAGATCTTATCGAATCAGGCCCTGTGGCTCCAGATAACGTGACTGTGGGCTCTGAACGTACAGGGGCGCTTCCACTTGCTCCTGTTCTTGCAGTGGATGATTCAGGGGTTACAGGTGCTCCAGAGAAAGCTGTGCCGGTTCCTGATCCTATCACGTTGGTCCCTGTTGCTCCAGACAATGGGGACGGCGTCTCTGAGCCTTGACCACGTGCTCCAGTGGCTTCCGAACTTCCCGGTGATGAGCCAGGGGCCACTGGTGCTCCAGACAGAGGTACGTTGCTTCCTGGTACAGCACTGGTCCGTGTTTCTCCTGATGATGGGGCAGTAGGCTTTGAACCTGCACCACTTCCTCCAGTTGCTGCAAATCCTCCCTGTGTTGAGCCAGGCAAGCCTGATGCTCCACTTGAAGGTAAACTGGTCTCAGATCCTATAGCATTTGTCCCTGTCACCCCAGGCAATGGGGTGGTGGGCTCCGAAACTACACCGGGTTGCTGAATTGTTTCTGATCCTCCAGGTACCGATGCACTGCTTCCTGATGCTTCACCGGAAGGCAAACTGGTCCCTGACCCCACCGCAGTCGTCCCCGCAGCTCCAGATAATGTGGCAGTCTGCCCGGACTCTACGCCAGGTGTCCCAGCTCCTGCTGACCTTCCTGGGGTTGAGGCAGCTGTTGCTGGTATTCCAGGGGAGGAGAAACGGGCACCTGATTGTCCAGCATTGGTCCCTGTTGCTCCAGATAATGCGACCGTGGGCTGAGAACCTTCACCAGGTACTGCAGGTGCGCTTGACCTTCCTGCTGATGATCCAGGGCTCACTGGTGCTCCAGACAAAGGTGAACCGGTTCCTGCTGCTACAACATCAGGCCCTGTGGCTCCAGGAAGTCGGACAGTTGTTTCTGAGCCTACGCCAGGCCTGGCAGTTGCCGATGACCCTCCTGCTGATGATCCAGGGGTCACTGCTCCTCCAGCTAAAGGTGCACTGGTTCCAGATCTTATCGAATCAGGCCCTGTGGCTCCAGATAACGTGACTGTGGGCTCTGAACGTACAGGGGCGCTTCCACTTGCTCCTGTTCTTGCAGTGGATGATTCAGGGGTTACAGGTGCTCCAGAGAAAGCTGTGCCGGTTCCTGATCCTATCACGTTGGTCCCTGTTGCTCCAGACAATGGGGACGGCGTCTCTGAGCCTTGACCACGTGCTCCAGTGGCTTCCGAACTTCCCGGTGATGAGCCAGGGGCCACTGGTGCTCCAGACAGAGGTACGTTGCTTCCTGGTACAGCACTGGTCCGTGTTTCTCCTGATGATGGGGCAGTAGGCTTTGAACCTGCACCACTTCCTCCAGTTGCTGCAAATCCTCCCTGTGTTGAGCCAGGCAAGCCTGATGCTCCACTTGAAGGTAAACTGGTCTCAGATCCTATAGCATTTGTCCCTGTCACCCCAGGCAATGGGGTGGTGGGCTCCGAAACTACACCGGGTTGCTGAATTGTTTCTGATCCTCCAGGTACCGATGCACTGCTTCCTGATGCTTCACCGGAAGGCAAACTGGTCCCTGACCCCACCGCAGTCGTCCCCGCAGCTCCAGATAATGTGGCAGTCTGCCCGGACTCTACGCCAGGTGTCCCAGCTCCTGCTGACCTTCCTGGGGTTGAGGCAGCTGTTGCTGGTATTCCAGGGGAGGAGAAACGGGCACCTGATTGTCCAGCATTGGTCCCTGTTGCTCCAGATAATGCGACCGTGGGCTGAGAACCTTCACCAGGTACTGCAGGTGCGCTTGACCTTCCTGCTGATGATCCAGGGCTCACTGGTGCTCCAGACAAAGGTGAACCGGTTCCTGCTGCTACAACATCAGGCCCTGTGGCTCCAGGAAGTCGGACAGTTGTTTCTGAGCCTACGCCAGGCCTGGCAGTTGCCGATGACCCTCCTGCTGATGATCCAGGGGTCACTGCTCCTCCAGCTAAAGGTGCACTGGTTCCAGATCTTATCGAATCAGGCCCTGTGGCTCCAGATAACGTGACTGTGGGCTCTGAACGTACAGGGGCGCTTCCACTTGCTCCTGTTCTTGCAGTGGATGATTCAGGGGTTACAGGTGCTCCAGAGAAAGCTGTGCCGGTTCCTGATCCTATCACGTTGGTCCCTGTTGCTCCAGACAATGGGGACGGCGTCTCTGAGCCTTGACCACGTGCTCCAGTGGCTTCCGAACTTCCCGGTGATGAGCCAGGGGCCACTGGTGCTCCAGACAGAGGTACGTTGCTTCCTGGTACAGCACTGGTCCGTGTTTCTCCTGATGATGGGGCAGTAGGCTTTGAACCTGCACCACTTCCTCCAGTTGCTGCAAATCCTCCCTGTGTTGAGCCAGGCAAGCCTGATGCTCCACTTGAAGGTAAACTGGTCTCAGATCCTATAGCATTTGTCCCTGTCACCCCAGGCAATGGGGTGGTGGGCTCCGAAACTACACCGGGTTGCTGAATTGTTTCTGATCCTCCAGGTACCGATGCACTGCTTCCTGATGCTTCACCGGAAGGCAAACTGGTCCCTGACCCCACCGCAGTCGTCCCCGCAGCTCCAGATAATGTGGCAGTCTGCCCGGACTCTACGCCAGGTGTCCCAGCTCCTGCTGACCTTCCTGGGGTTGAGGCAGCTGTTGCTGGTATTCCAGGGGAGGAGAAACGGGCACCTGATTGTCCAGCATTGGTCCCTGTTGCTCCAGATAATGCGACCGTGGGCTGAGAACCTTCACCAGGTACTGCAGGTGCGCTTGACCTTCCTGCTGATGATCCAGGGCTCACTGGTGCTCCAGACAAAGGTGAACCGGTTCCTGCTGCTACAACATCAGGCCCTGTGGCTCCAGGAAGTCGGACAGTTGTTTCTGAGCCTACGCCAGGCCTGGCAGTTGCCGATGACCCTCCTGCTGATGATCCAGGGGTCACTGCTCCTCCAGCTAAAGGTGCACTGGTTCCAGATCTTATCGAATCAGGCCCTGTGGCTCCAGATAACGTGACTGTGGGCTCTGAACGTACAGGGGCGCTTCCACTTGCTCCTGTTCTTGCAGTGGATGATTCAGGGGTTACAGGTGCTCCAGAGAAAGCTGTGCCGGTTCCTGATCCTATCACGTTGGTCCCTGTTGCTCCAGACAATGGGGACGGCGTCTCTGAGCCTTGACCACGTGCTCCAGTGGCTTCCGAACTTCCCGGTGATGAGCCAGGGGCCACTGGTGCTCCAGACAGAGGTACGTTGCTTCCTGGTACAGCACTGGTCCGTGTTTCTCCTGATGATGGGGCAGTAGGCTTTGAACCTGCACCACTTCCTCCAGTTGCTGCAAATCCTCCCTGTGTTGAGCCAGGCAAGCCTGATGCTCCACTTGAAGGTAAACTGGTCTCAGATCCTATAGCATTTGTCCCTGTCACCCCAGGCAATGGGGTGGTGGGCTCCGAAACTACACCGGGTTGCTGAATTGTTTCTGATCCTCCAGGTACCGATGCACTGCTTCCTGATGCTTCACCGGAAGGCAAACTGGTCCCTGACCCCACCGCAGTCGTCCCCGCAGCTCCAGATAATGTGGCAGTCTGCCCGGACTCTACGCCAGGTGTCCCAGCTCCTGCTGACCTTCCTGGGGTTGAGGCAGCTGTTGCTGGTATTCCAGGGGAGGAGAAACGGGCACCTGATTGTCCAGCATTGGTCCCTGTTGCTCCAGATAATGCGACCGTGGGCTGAGAACCTTCACCAGGTACTGCAGGTGCGCTTGACCTTCCTGCTGATGATCCAGGGCTCACTGGTGCTCCAGACAAAGGTGAACCGGTTCCTGCTGCTACAACATCAGGCCCTGTGGCTCCAGGAAGTCGGACAGTTGTTTCTGAGCCTACGCCAGGCCTGGCAGTTGCCGATGACCCTCCTGCTGATGATCCAGGGGTCACTGCTCCTCCAGCTAAAGGTGCACTGGTTCCAGATCTTATCGAATCAGGCCCTGTGGCTCCAGATAACGTGACTGTGGGCTCTGAACGTACAGGGGCGCTTCCACTTGCTCCTGTTCTTGCAGTGGATGATTCAGGGGTTACAGGTGCTCCAGAGAAAGCTGTGCCGGTTCCTGATCCTATCACGTTGGTCCCTGTTGCTCCAGACAATGGGGACGGCGTCTCTGAGCCTTGACCACGTGCTCCAGTGGCTTCCGAACTTCCCGGTGATGAGCCAGGGGCCACTGGTGCTCCAGACAGAGGTACGTTGCTTCCTGGTACAGCACTGGTCCGTGTTTCTCCTGATGATGGGGCAGTAGGCTTTGAACCTGCACCACTTCCTCCAGTTGCTGCAAATCCTCCCTGTGTTGAGCCAGGCAAGCCTGATGCTCCACTTGAAGGTAAACTGGTCTCAGATCCTATAGCATTTGTCCCTGTCACCCCAGGCAATGGGGTGGTGGGCTCCGAAACTACACCGGGTTGCTGAATTGTTTCTGATCCTCCAGGTACCGATGCACTGCTTCCTGATGCTTCACCGGAAGGCAAACTGGTCCCTGACCCCACCGCAGTCGTCCCCGCAGCTCCAGATAATGTGGCAGTCTGCCCGGACTCTACGCCAGGTGTCCCAGCTCCTGCTGACCTTCCTGGGGTTGAGGCAGCTGTTGCTGGTATTCCAGGGGAGGAGAAACGGGCACCTGATTGTCCAGCATTGGTCCCTGTTGCTCCAGATAATGCGACCGTGGGCTGAGAACCTTCACCAGGTACTGCAGGTGCGCTTGACCTTCCTGCTGATGATCCAGGGCTCACTGGTGCTCCAGACAAAGGTGAACCGGTTCCTGCTGCTACAACATCAGGCCCTGTGGCTCCAGGAAGTCGGACAGTTGTTTCTGAGCCTACGCCAGGCCTGGCAGTTGCCGATGACCCTCCTGCTGATGATCCAGGGGTCACTGCTCCTCCAGCTAAAGGTGCACTGGTTCCAGATCTTATCGAATCAGGCCCTGTGGCTCCAGATAACGTGACTGTGGGCTCTGAACGTACAGGGGCGCTTCCACTTGCTCCTGTTCTTGCAGTGGATGATTCAGGGGTTACAGGTGCTCCAGAGAAAGCTGTGCCGGTTCCTGATCCTATCACGTTGGTCCCTGTTGCTCCAGACAATGGGGACGGCGTCTCTGAGCCTTGACCACGTGCTCCAGTGGCTTCCGAACTTCCCGGTGATGAGCCAGGGGCCACTGGTGCTCCAGACAGAGGTACGTTGCTTCCTGGTACAGCACTGGTCCGTGTTTCTCCTGATGATGGGGCAGTAGGCTTTGAACCTGCACCACTTCCTCCAGTTGCTGCAAATCCTCCCTGTGTTGAGCCAGGCAAGCCTGATGCTCCACTTGAAGGTAAACTGGTCTCAGATCCTATAGCATTTGTCCCTGTCACCCCAGGCAATGGGGTGGTGGGCTCCGAAACTACACCGGGTTGCTGAATTGTTTCTGATCCTCCAGGTACCGATGCACTGCTTCCTGATGCTTCACCGGAAGGCAAACTGGTCCCTGACCCCACCGCAGTCGTCCCCGCAGCTCCAGATAATGTGGCAGTCTGCCCGGACTCTACGCCAGGTGTCCCAGCTCCTGCTGACCTTCCTGGGGTTGAGGCAGCTGTTGCTGGTATTCCAGGGGAGGAGAAACGGGCACCTGATTGTCCAGCATTGGTCCCTGTTGCTCCAGATAATGCGACCGTGGGCTGAGAACCTTCACCAGGTACTGCAGGTGCGCTTGACCTTCCTGCTGATGATCCAGGGCTCACTGGTGCTCCAGACAAAGGTGAACCGGTTCCTGCTGCTACAACATCAGGCCCTGTGGCTCCAGGAAGTCGGACAGTTGTTTCTGAGCCTACGCCAGGCCTGGCAGTTGCCGATGACCCTCCTGCTGATGATCCAGGGGTCACTGCTCCTCCAGCTAAAGGTGCACTGGTTCCAGATCTTATCGAATCAGGCCCTGTGGCTCCAGATAACGTGACTGTGGGCTCTGAACGTACAGGGGCGCTTCCACTTGCTCCTGTTCTTGCAGTGGATGATTCAGGGGTTACAGGTGCTCCAGAGAAAGCTGTGCCGGTTCCTGATCCTATCACGTTGGTCCCTGTTGCTCCAGACAATGGGGACGGCGTCTCTGAGCCTTGACCACGTGCTCCAGTGGCTTCCGAACTTCCCGGTGATGAGCCAGGGGCCACTGGTGCTCCAGACAGAGGTACGTTGCTTCCTGGTACAGCACTGGTCCGTGTTTCTCCTGATGATGGGGCAGTAGGCTTTGAACCTGCACCACTTCCTCCAGTTGCTGCAAATCCTCCCTGTGTTGAGCCAGGCAAGCCTGATGCTCCACTTGAAGGTAAACTGGTCTCAGATCCTATAGCATTTGTCCCTGTCACCCCAGGCAATGGGGTGGTGGGCTCCGAAACTACACCGGGTTGCTGAATTGTTTCTGATCCTCCAGGTACCGATGCACTGCTTCCTGATGCTTCACCGGAAGGCAAACTGGTCCCTGACCCCACCGCAGTCGTCCCCGCAGCTCCAGATAATGTGGCAGTCTGCCCGGACTCTACGCCAGGTGTCCCAGCTCCTGCTGACCTTCCTGGGGTTGAGGCAGCTGTTGCTGGTATTCCAGGGGAGGAGAAACGGGCACCTGATTGTCCAGCATTGGTCCCTGTTGCTCCAGATAATGCGACCGTGGGCTGAGAACCTTCACCAGGTACTGCAGGTGCGCTTGACCTTCCTGCTGATGATCCAGGGCTCACTGGTGCTCCAGACAAAGGTGAACCGGTTCCTGCTGCTACAACATCAGGCCCTGTGGCTCCAGGAAGTCGGACAGTTGTTTCTGAGCCTACGCCAGGCCTGGCAGTTGCCGATGACCCTCCTGCTGATGATCCAGGGGTCACTGCTCCTCCAGCTAAAGGTGCACTGGTTCCAGATCTTATCGAATCAGGCCCTGTGGCTCCAGATAACGTGACTGTGGGCTCTGAACGTACAGGGGCGCTTCCACTTGCTCCTGTTCTTGCAGTGGATGATTCAGGGGTTACAGGTGCTCCAGAGAAAGCTGTGCCGGTTCCTGATCCTATCACGTTGGTCCCTGTTGCTCCAGACAATGGGGACGGCGTCTCTGAGCCTTGACCACGTGCTCCAGTGGCTTCCGAACTTCCCGGTGATGAGCCAGGGGCCACTGGTGCTCCAGACAGAGGTACGTTGCTTCCTGGTACAGCACTGGTCCGTGTTTCTCCTGATGATGGGGCAGTAGGCTTTGAACCTGCACCACTTCCTCCAGTTGCTGCAAATCCTCCCTGTGTTGAGCCAGGCAAGCCTGATGCTCCACTTGAAGGTAAACTGGTCTCAGATCCTATAGCATTTGTCCCTGTCACCCCAGGCAATGGGGTGGTGGGCTCCGAAACTACACCGGGTTGCTGAATTGTTTCTGATCCTCCAGGTACCGATGCACTGCTTCCTGATGCTTCACCGGAAGGCAAACTGGTCCCTGACCCCACCGCAGTCGTCCCCGCAGCTCCAGATAATGTGGCAGTCTGCCCGGACTCTACGCCAGGTGTCCCAGCTCCTGCTGACCTTCCTGGGGTTGAGGCAGCTGTTGCTGGTATTCCAGGGGAGGAGAAACGGGCACCTGATTGTCCAGCATTGGTCCCTGTTGCTCCAGATAATGCGACCGTGGGCTGAGAACCTTCACCAGGTACTGCAGGTGCGCTTGACCTTCCTGCTGATGATCCAGGGCTCACTGGTGCTCCAGACAAAGGTGAACCGGTTCCTGCTGCTACAACATCAGGCCCTGTGGCTCCAGGAAGTCGGACAGTTGTTTCTGAGCCTACGCCAGGCCTGGCAGTTGCCGATGACCCTCCTGCTGATGATCCAGGGGTCACTGCTCCTCCAGCTAAAGGTGCACTGGTTCCAGATCTTATCGAATCAGGCCCTGTGGCTCCAGATAACGTGACTGTGGGCTCTGAACGTACAGGGGCGCTTCCACTTGCTCCTGTTCTTGCAATGGATGATTCAGGGGTTTCAGGTGCTCCAGAGACCGATATAGTTTTTCCCAATCCTATAACGTTAATGTTTGTTGTTCCTGATAATTGGGTAGTTTTTTCTGAACCTGCAGTATATGTTTCAGTTTTTTCTAATCCTTCAGTTTTTGATCCTGGAATATTTGTTGACGCAGTATTAGATAAGCTAGGTGTTGGTCTGACTGGTTTTATATTTTTTCTATCAGATAATGATGCAGACATCCTTGAACCTAAACTTGTCATTCTAGTTGTTGCAGTGTTTTCAGATGTATATCCTGGTTTTTTAAATGCCCCAGAAGTGGAGAAACTTGTACCTGATTGTATAACTTTAGTCCTTGTTGCATCAGATAATGGGGTATTGGGCTCTGAACCTGCACCAGGCAATTTTGTTGCTGCCGACCTTCCTGTTGATGATACAGTGGTCACTGGCGTTCCTAATAAAAGAAAACTGGTTCTTGATCCAATATTATTAGTCCCTCCTGCTCTAGTTAATGGAGCAGTTGTCTGTGAGCCTTCTACAATTGTTCCTGTTCCTGGTGACCTTCCTGGTGAAGACTGGGTGGTCTCTGATGCTCCAGATAATGGTAATTTGGTTTCTGATCCTCTAACATTAGTCTCCGTTGCTCCAGATAATGGGGCTGTTAGCTCTGATCTTATACCTGGTACTCCGGTTGCTGATGAAGTTATAAAGGGTGATTTGGGGTTCACTGGTGCTCCAGATAAAGATAAACTGCTTCCTGATCCTATAACTTTAGTTCCTGTGTTTCCTGATAATGGCGCAGTTGGCAGTGAACCTGCAGCAGGTTGTCCAGTTGCTGATGATTCTCCAGATGTTAATGCAGGTCTCCCTGATACTCCAGATGGAGGTAAACCGGTTCCTGATCCTATCGTAATTGTTTTTGTATCTACAGATAATAGGGCAGTTGACTCTGAACCTGTAGCAAGTGGTTGAGTTGTCTCTGTTCTTCCAAGTATTGATAATCTGCTCCCTGACATTTCACCTGAAGTTAAACTAGTTCCGAGTCCTGTAGCATCTGTCCTTGTATCTCCAGATAATGTAGCAGTTTGCCGCGAACCTACACCAGGTGTTCCAGTTGCTACTGACCTTCCTGTTGTTGATCCAGGTGTTCCTGTTGCTCCAGAAGAGGAGAAACTGGTACCTGATTGCCTAGCAATAGTCCCTGTCACTCCAGATAATGGAGCAGTAGGCTCTAAATCTACACCAGGTCTAGTTGTGACCAACCTTCCTGTTGATGATCCAGGTGTCTCTGGTGCTCCAGATAAAGGTAAGCTGTTTCCTAATCCTATAGCATTTTTTCTTGTTACTGCAGATAATGGGTAAATTGACTCTGAACCTACACCATTTGGTTCAGTTATCTCTGTTCCTCCAAGTATTGATGGACTGCTCCCTGATACTTCCCCTCCTGGTAAACTAGTTCCTAATCCTATAGCATCCATCCCTGTAGCTCCTGATAACGTATCAGTTTGCTCTGAACCTACACCAGGGGTTCTAGTTGTTGTTGACCTTCCTGTTGTTGATCCAGGTTCAGATGATGAGAAACTGGTACCTGATTGTCCAACATTAGTCCCTGTTGCTCCAGATAATGGGACAGTGTATTCAATACCCACACCAGATATTCCAGCTTCTGATGATCCTCCTGGTGATGATCCAGTTGTCCCTGATGCTTCAGATGAAGGCAAACTGGGTTTTGGTCTGATAACATTAGTCCCTGTTGCACCAGATAATGAGGCAGTTGTCCCTGAAACTACACTAGTTGGTCCAGTTGTTGCCAATTTTTCAGGTGTTGGCCCAGGAGTTCCTGATGTTCCATATGTGAGAAAATTGGTTCCTGATCCTATAACATTAGTCTGTGTTGCACCAGATACTGTTGCAGTTGTTTTTGAATCTACAATAGTTGTTCTGTTTGCTGCTGATTTTCCAGGTATTGATCCAGCAGTCTCTGATGCTCCAGATGATGGTAAACTCATTCCTGATTCAATAATAGTCCTTGCTCCTCCCGATAATGTAACAGTGGTCTCTGACCCTACAACAGATGGCCCAGATGACACTGAAATTCCAGTTTTCCCTGATACTCCCACTGATGGTACATATGTTTCTGTGACTGCATCTGATGACTCAGTGGCTCTTGATCCTTCAGCTGTTTGCTTTGAATCCACAGTTGATGATGCAGTTGCCCCAGATCTATCCATTAATTGTCTAGTATTCCCTGATACTCCTATTGATGTTCTAATTGTTCCTGATCCTCCAGTTGATGTTTCCATAATCCCTATTTGTCCAGTAGATGGTATTGTTGTCCCTGATTCTTCAGTTGATGGTCCAGTAGTCCCAACTGATTTTATGGCTGTTTTCAGTCCTTCAGCTGATGGTATAATTGTTCCTGACACTTCATATGATCGTTCAGTTGTTCTTGATTCATCTGATGATGGTCCAGTTGTCTCTATCACTTCGTATAATGATCTAGTTGTCCCTGATCCTACAACAGATGATCCAGTCCTTGATTCTCCAGATGATGGTTCAGTTGTTCTTGTTCCTTTGGTTGATTGTCCAATTGTCCCCGATCCTCCAGCTGACATTCCCAATCTTTCAGAAGATTGTCCAGTTATCCCTGTCAAAAAAGCAGTAACAAATACCATGCTGTTTTATAGCTGTCTTGGTCCTTGATTAAATCAACGGATCATGTTTCTTTCTCTCCCCACTACATAGTTTTCATGCACCTTCAACCCCATATCAACTACCATATTCTTCAGCTACCTTTCATTCTTCTACAACATATTTTCTTCCTATTTATTCATTATTATCCTGCTTCTTTTATCCATTCAACAGTCATTTATTGAATATTTTACATATCATGTAAACTCTCCACAATTTGTAATTAATACTCTTTTTACATCAGAACAATACTGTGACACATATAATATTATTATTTAAGTAGTTTTTCCAAGATTATATAGCTAGTAAATAGAGTTGTATAGGAGAGACATGCATAACATAAATGATTTTACTATCCAATTAAACAAATTCACAAACAAGAAATGTATCAAATCCTTAAGACGAATGAGGTGATATGCAGCATCTAGGGTGCTATTTTAGACTGCCTGGCTAGCAAATCCTCTCTGAAAAGATGCTATTAATTTTGAGATGTGACAAGAAGCACACAGTTACGTGAAACTCTAGGGAAATATCTTTCCAGACAGTGGGATCAGATAATGCAAAAGACAGACATGAGCTGCTTATACTAGAGAAACAGAACTAGATTATGGATTATGGGAGGTTAGGGGGAGAACCGGAGAAGGCAATGGCACCCCACTCTAGTACTCTTGCCTGGAAAATCCCATTGGCAGAGGAGCCTGGTAGGCTGCAGTCCATGGGATCGCTAAGAGTCAGACATGACTGAGTGACTTCACTTTCATTTTTCACTTTCATGCATTGGAGAAGGAAATGGCAACCCACTCCAATGTTCTTGCCTGGAGAATCCCAGGGATGGGGGAGCCTGGTGGGCTGCTGTCTATGGGGTCACACAGAGTTGGACACGACTGAAGCAACTTAGCAGCAGCAGCAGGGGGAGAAAATTAGAAAGTGAGGACATGTTTGTGCAAATTATTGTAAATCAGGGGAGGGAAACTGGACATTTTTATAAATGCAGTGGGATATAATATTATGCCAGGAAGTGATATATTTATATATATTAAAAATCCCTCTTTCTACTCTGTAGAGAGTATAAGGTAATTGTATCCAATAGAAGTTGGTAGACCAACATGAGGTGATTTCAGTAATTCATATGATATATAAGTGCCTAGAGCTAGAGTAGTGATAAAGAAGATTAAGAATTGTGGATGAATTCAGAACATGTTTTAAAAGTAGCATTAACAGATCTTGCTTTAATTGGTGTAGGAGCCCGGCAATGACCACGAAAGAGAATGGTTAAGAAAGCAGGGATGTGCCTGCAAACAGGACTCTCTGCTTGGACAGAGCATGCTTGCAAACAGGATGTTCTGCCAAGAAGCCTGCACACAATATCCAAGGTTAATGGTCTGCTCGCATACGAGGGAACATGCCCTCCTTAAAAATAAGAAAGAGGCTGGAGTTCTGGGCAGGCTTCTTAGTAAACATGCTGTGGTCACTTCTTCCCTTTGTTCCTCCCGTCCTTGAAATGTGCTTGGCTTTTTGTCCTTATTTGGTAGAAGAATGCATTGCTTAGATTTTGGTATGTGTCCAGCTACCGGGGCATAAAAATAAACCGCAAGGGGGCTTGCGCAGAATTTTTTCCTCCGGCCGGAGTTATGTGTTTGTCTGTCTTGTCTTTGTGTCATTTCGCCCACAACAAATTGGGAACTGCAAAATTGAAAGAAAGAGGCATCAGGATAACTTTAAGATTTTTCTCGATTAAACTGAGTCAGTAATGGTATTGTTTTTTGATATGGGAAAGACTGAACATGTGTGGGTATGAAAGAAAATCAAGAATTCTGTTACCACATACTGAATCTGAGATATCTATTAGACATAAAAGTGGAAATGTCAGGTTATCAATTCAGTATGAATCTAGAGTTCCAGAGAAGCCAAGAATGGGGATATACATTTGGAAATCTACATCTAAAAGATCTTCAAATGTTTCCTATACTTAACTTCCTATGGATTACATAATCACAACCAAAAGGTCTGTCTTTGACTATCAGAAGCTTCTTTTTGAGCTTAATTTAAAGGAACTTCTCACCCACCAAGTTATGCTTCTGCATTTTCCTACAGACTAGTTTGCTATCTACCAGCTAACACCGTTATTGCCTCTGAAACCTTCAGTTTACTCTTATTCACGTGACTCTGAGTTAGTATTCTGTTTGAGGTCTTGAGGTGGCTTCCTTGGTGGCTCGGATGGTAAAGAATCCATCTGCAATGCGGGAGACCTGGATTCTATCCTTAGGTCAGGAAGTTCCCCTGGAAAAGTAAATGGCTACCCATTCTCCAGTATCCTTGCTTGGAGAATTCCATGGACGAAGAACCTGGTGGGTTACAGGCCATGGGATCACTAAAAGTTGGGCACAACTGAGCGACTAAGCACCTTGAGGTCTTGAAGCAATTAATTCCACCATACCTCATATCCTCTCACTCTGTGACACTGAGTAAGCCTACATTTTGGTTTCCTCTATCATCTGTGGCATTCTGAAGTCATGTTGGACTTTGTCACTATTATTCTAAACTCTTACTTCCTCCAAAGCCCGTTCTCTATCACAATTACTTTTATCCTGTCCTCTGGAATTCACATTCAATGACTTCATGTTTGTTTGTTCATTTAATAATTTTTTCAATTGGAGGAAAATTGCTTTACAATGTGTGTGTTGGTTTCTGCCATATGACAACTCAAATCAGTTATAATATTATAACTTTTTTACAAAGTTTCTACTTGCTCCTGGCCTTAACCTAATGGTATTAATTCTGCAACACACTAACATAATTCAGAATGCTCCAAATTTTTATGTGAAGAATTCTACTAATAGATCAGATGAGGACAGAAGCCTTGGATTTGCAGAGACATATCTATTAATACATAGTGGTGTGTGTCTGTGTGTGTGTGTATGTGTGTGTGTGTTTGTGTGTGTATGTGGGCATGTTTCCAGCAAAACTTCACTATTTGCGATAGAGCAGCAAGTGCTAAAAACAACAACAAAGCCTACTCCCTCCTGCATCTCCAGTTCTTCTGGAAGACTCTCTTTCACTCAGTCTGTTATGTTTAACTCATTTATAAAAATAAAGCTTCTTGATCCTTTATCACACTGGGAGTTTTTATTTATTTACCAGATATCCACCAGCTATTTATCAAGCCATGCATTCAGCTAGTTACTGGGAACACAGCTGAAAACAAGAACAGGCAACGTGACAGGATATTTCTTTACTTTCAACAGAAATTTATCATGTTGGTTGCCTATGTAGTAATGGTGAATAATTGGATGAAGAATCAATAGTCTAGGCCCTGTTTTGGCTTCACAACATACTCATCCTGTGACCTAAGTAAACACATTGTTTTTTTCATAAATAAATATAAATAATTACTAATATATTATCAGTTGCTCAGGGTAGTTATATGATTCAAATAGGTAAGCGTGTGTGACAATATTTTGCCCATTTTACACTTCCAGTGTATTTTTTATGGTTATTTTTTATTTTTGTTAAAACAGATTAAGATGACTCATAAATGATCTTGTACAATGTTTAATGATTGCCTTATATTTTTTTAATCCCCTAAATTGTATTCAATGTATTGGGTAAAAATCAAGATATAAAAACAATATTATTTTATTCTACCAATTATATTTTTCAAACACATTTTCCTATTTCATTAGAAATAGTAACTAATCTTATTTGTTTTTAGTCTCTAACTTTAGTTCTTTGAAACATGTTTAAGTATTATGAGCCACAAACATTAGGTATGGGTTGAGCTTTGAGCAAATGAGGTATTGTCATTTCCTATTTGCAAATTCTACAAAATAAGATATTTTTAAACAAGTGTGTAGAGATTTTAGGGAACAAATTATTTTCTGAATTTTAAGACAATGCAGAAGGCCATGTTATTTATTATTCTCAGAAATTATTCTAGGAAAGCAGTTCATCAAGGTTCTAGACCACTTGTCAATAAAAAAATTATGAAAATATTAATATTTTAAACTAAATATTTTCTAATTATAACAAAAGTAACTAACACTGTTTTGTAATTATTTGGTACTTTCAATCTATATTTAGTTTTGCTTGTTGTCCAAGTGATTTTGTGTAGTGCAGTGCAGACCTTAGATAAAGAAACATAACTAACTGGATGGGAAACACATCCTAAGACTGAAACTCAAAAATAACATTTAAGGACAAAATAGAAGAAAATCACAATTACTTTTTACAATAAATCCACTATGGTTGTATTAAATAACAATCCAGTGATTTCAAAACTGACAATAAAAGAATATCAGCTTTTAAGTCTTCATCCTGATCCCAAAGAAAAACAATGCCAAAGAATGCTCAAACTACTGCACAGTTGCACTCATCTCACACATTAGTAAAGTCATGCTCAAAATTCTCCAAGCCAGACTTCAGCAATACATGAACCATGAACTTCCAGATGTTCAAGCTGATTTTAGAAAAGGCAGAGGAACCAGAGATCAAATTGCCAACATCCTCTGGATCATGGAGAAAGCAAGAGAGTTCCAAAAAAAACATCTTTTTCTGCTTCATTGACTATGCCAAAGCCTTTGACTGTGTGGATCACAATAAACTGTGGAAAATTCTGAAAGTGATGGGAATACCAGATCACTTGACCTGCCTCTTGAGAAACCTGTATGCAGGTCAGGAAGCAACAGTTAGAACTGGACATGGAACAACAGACTGGTTCCAAATAGGAAAAGGAGTACATCAAGGTTGCACATTGTCACCCTGCTTATTTAACTTATATGCAGAGTACATCATGAAGAACGCTGGGCTGGAAGAAGCACAACCTGGAATCAAGATTGCCGGGAGAAATATCAATAACCTCAGATATGCAGATGACACCACCCTTATGGCAGAAAGTGAAGAGGAACTCAAAAGCCTCTTGATGAAAGTGAAAGAGGAGAGTGAAAAGGTTGGCTTGAAGCTCAACATTCAGAAAACAAAGATCATGGCATCTGGTCCCATCACTTTATGGGAAATAGATGGGGAAACAGTGGAAACAGTGTCAGACTTTATTTTTTTGGACTCCAAAATCACTGCAGATGCTGATTGCAGCCATGAAATTAAAAGACGCTTACTCCTTGGAAGGAAAGTTATGACCAACCTAGATAGCATATTAAAAAGCAGAGACATTACTTTGCCAACCAAGGTCCGTCTAGTCAAGGCTATGGTTTTTCCCGTGGTCATGTATGGATGTGAGAGTTGGACTGGGAAGAAAGCTGATCGCCAAAGAATAGATGCTTTTGAACTGTGGTGTTGGAGAAGACTCTTGAGAGTCCCTTGGACTACAAGGAGATCCAACCAGTTCATTCTAAAGGAGATCAGTCCTGGGTGTTCATTGGAAGGACTGATGCTAAAGCTGAAACTCCAATATTTGGCCACCTCATGAGACGAGTTGACTCACTGAAAAAGACTCTGATGCTGGGAGGGATTGGTGGCGGGAGGAGAAGGGGATGACAGAGAATGAGATGGCTGGATGGCATCACTGACTCGATGGACATGAGTCTGAGTGAACTCCGGGGGTTGGTGATGGACAGGGAGGCCCGGCATGCTGTGATTCATGGGGTTGCAAAGAGTCGGACATGACTGAGCAACTGAACTGAACTGAATGGAAGTACGACCCCGTGGACTGTAGCCTACCAGGCTTCTCCATCCATGGGATTCTCCAGGCAAGAATACTGGAGTGGGTTACCGTTTCCTTCTCCAGGGGATCTTCCCGACGGGGATAGAACACTCCCTGGTGATTTTATTATGAAGGGCTCATGGCTGCATAATTCCCTGTATTTTTTATATTCTTATAGCTTTAATACTTGAATTACATTTAACTGACTATGAAACCCTTGGCCCACATTCTCTTTCTTTGTGTAGCTAAATGCTACTCTACTCTTAAGTCCAATGCTAATCTAATTTTATTTACTTTTTAATAGCTGTCTTTTTCTTCAACATCTATTCTTTTTCTTTCAAGTCTAACATTTTTCTAAAGCCACAAAACTGATTCTTCGAGGTATAAGTTAATCATTTCAACATGTAGATTTGAATTTTTTTTAATTACGGGAAATGTGATCTGATTACAACTCTAAGTATTAGTTTGATTTCATTGCTTTTACTTCTTTAGAAACTGTAATTATATATATATATATATGATATTTTGTCTATTTCCTGTAATTATGTCCTACTCCAATCTTCTTTACCTTTTCTTGCAATTTTTTAGGGAGGTGATTTTTCCAATTCTACCCTCTAATCCCTTTGAAATATTTCCAGTCTTATTTATTCTCTGTTAGGTATCTTGTTATTTGGCCTCTACTTTTGAGATAAATTTTCTTTCTTTTTTTTCAATATCTCTCCTTCAGTTTCAATTTAACATCATCCTAACTATTTATTTTTACCCTGAGTTTTCTTAATTTCTAATTTTGATATCTCTTTATATCTTCAGTTGTTTTTTTAATTTTAAATTGTATTAATGTTATGTTTTTGAAATCAAGCAGAGCCCAAATGACCCCCTCTAGTACAAAGGTCCCTGCATGTCCCTTGTCTTTTGTCTGTAGGAAAGTTGAAATCTCCCAGGCCTCCCAGAATCACAAAGGAGCACGTTCAAGCAGTTAATGATTAGGAAAATAGAGTCACAGAATCTTTCAGTGTCTGCTGATCTTTCAGTGTCTGAGCTGTTCTGGAGATAACTGTAACTGCCACCAGAGGGGGAAAGCTAACTTAATGATGACCAGACTGTAACCATGACAAAATCTTCTCCATCTATGGCTAGCACAGTTCCAAGTATTGGTCTCAAGAAAATGGGATTAGAATTATTGCACATAATAATCTCTATCTTTGTGAGCATCAAAATATTATGTTTTGCTCTGCTTGCATATATAAGCAGGCATCTAAAATTATCAGCAAAGAGATGTTACAGATCCATGTCAACATCTTCCACTTTAAGAATATGGTGCCATATGTCAACATGAAGAAGTTACAGAAGATGTACCTTCACCCCTAATCCCATTAAGATAGAATGATTTCTGACAGTGGGCATTTGTAAGCAACAACTTTGTCCCTTTCCTGTTGCTCATTTCTGTTTCCCTCAAACCTTGTAGAAATGAGATCACTAAGCAACATTTAACCTAACTCCTAAATAAGCTCTAGTAAATGCACACAATACCTTGCCTAACCTGTTTCTTCTTTCCCTAGATTGAAAGGAGAAATGAAGAATTAATCAGTTAAAGAGTGATTATCTCTCTACCCTAAACTTCCCCCTTAGCAATTTTTCAGGCAGACCATGTAACCAATAGAACATCTGAAGAAAGATCATGAGGAGTCAGTCAGCCTGCACACAGTGGAAATGATGCAGAACCTAACATTTTGCCTCAGTAATTCACTGAGATTGTTTCTGCCTTTTCCCATTAAAAACTCATGGCTGAGTAGAACTTTTGGAGTTGGTTCTGGGACATGAGTCCATCTTCTTCCCAGATTGCAGGCCTTCTGATTAAAGCAAACTTTCCTTTCTACCAACACTTGCCTGTCAAGTGTAGGCTTTTGAGAAGCGAAATAACATTTTGCTGAGTTCAATAACATTTTAGTATTATCCCTCTGCTTTATGACTAGGTTTTTAGAATTTTTTAGCTATTGTTGAAAATTTCTGAAAATATATACAAAATAATAGTTTTATATAGATATTGGAATTTAATTTTTCTCTTTTTTTTTTTTTTTTTTTGCATTGTATTTTTCTAAAACAGCAATAGCAGGAGATCCTATGCATTGAGGGCAGAGAGGCTTTTGTGAGGCTCATCAGATTTCTCAGATCCAGGGCTTCCTCTTGTTACACTGAAGGGAAGATTCTTTTGTAAGTGGAGTGGAGTCTTTCCTTTGTCTTCTAATCTTTAATTATTATCCTGTTTTCTAGAGACCCTGAGATTCAAGTACTTCTTTTTTTCTAACATTCGAGTTCCCAGGATTCCTTAGCCCTCCAATATGTCTCCTCCTTTGCAAGCAGTTGAATGCCTTCCCAAGACTGCCAGTATTCATTCCGTGAACTCTCCACTCTTTTCTTTCAACCCAGCATTCACAAATGCTCTGACTTACCAGGTCCCAGATCTCTCCGTATTCTCTAATCAAGGTAAGGACCTTTCCTTCTGGAGGTGAATCCTAGTTGACACTATTTATATTCTACCATTATTAAAAGTCTCTCTCTACGTCCCTTTCTTCTGATGACCTGACCTGAATCTTGGTTCCTCTATGAGTCATAAAGCCATCTTTCCCAGTCTTGAGGTTTCAGGCTTCTCTGTTCCCTCCAAACATTCTAGATGTGGACTCTGTTGATATTTCTGGTTGGAGGCTGGAAGTATGTGTAGATTCTAATATATACAGCCACCATTTTCCTCTTTAAATTTTTTTTTCATAGGTTCCTTGAGTTTAAATGCTACTCAATTCTAAGAGATTCAAAACACATTAAGGATCAGGTCCTTAGTCCATTTTACACACTGATAAGGGAGGTGGTGTTGTGAACTGCTGACAACATCAGGTCCAGATTTGCCTAACTTCCATGACTTGGGGCTCTAGCGTCTGGTTCTCCAGAGGAATTACCACCTACAGCTCTGAAGGTTGCTCCAGGCAATTCCCTTGGCATGGCTTAATTTTATAATGGGAAGGAAAAGCTAGTTAATTAAAATATAAAACTGATCCTTTAATGAGGATGCCCTGTGTAAGCAAAAATAAAAATGTTGAATATCAGGCTTAATTCTGTTTACTGAAAATAAGGGAAGAGACTTCCCCTTTTCTTTTCTTAGAGTATTTACTTTAGAATATTTGTAAAGGTAAGTACTTTTTAGTGTCTTTGAAATGCATGTAAATCTTTTAAAAAACTAAATAAGCCTCTAGTCGGCTTAATAACCCATAAATGTCTCTCTCAAGGACTTTGGTGCTATCTCTTTGAAAAGTAACATTTCAGGAGACAGCGCTTCTTCCCCCTCTAGATACAAAATTTCCTCCTATCATCAAAATAAAAGTTTATTTTTCCATTTTATAAAACCAATTATTAACTAACCAGATGGATACCCACGTGCCATGTGAATTTAGCATGCTGGGAGGGATTAGGGGAAGGAGGAGAAGGGGATGACAGAAAATGAGATGGCTCGATGGCATCACTGACTTGATGGACATGAGTCTGAGTGAACTCGGGAAGTTGGTGATGGACAGGGAGGCCTGGCGTGCTGTGATTCATGGGGTCGCGGAGAGTCGGACACGACTGAGCGACTGAACCGAACTGAAATGATGTGTAAAAAGTGAAAGTGAAAGTGAAGTCGTGAAGTCGTTTCCGACTCTTAGCGACCCCATGGACTGTAGCCTACCAGGCTCCTCCGTCCACGGGATTTCCCAGGCAAGAGTACTGGAGTGGGGTGCCATTGCTTTCAATTTTCACTTTCATGCATTGGAGAAGGAAATGGCAACCCACTCCAGTGTTCTTGCCTGGAGAATCCCAGGGACAGAGGAGCTTGGTGGGCTGCCGTCTATGGGTCGCACAGAGTCGGACACGACTGACGTGACTTAGCAGCAGCATGTGTAAAAAACTGGTGCTGTCAAGTTCGCTTACTTTTACTTAAGCACTAGTTATTTTTCTTGAGAATATGAACGTAACAGATTGTATCAGCTTGGTGAGATTTCTGTCTTTACAAACCTTTAGTAAATTGACTATAATTTGTATCACATTCTGGTTTAATGCTTATTCAATAATAAAATTGTTTTCTTTCTCTTCTACCTTTGTGGAGAGAGTCTCTGGGATGGGGAAAGATTTTGTTTTCAATTCTGTTTCTTCAGCACCGAATTATGATTGCTATTTATTTCCCTGAAAATGAAAACATCCTTAAAATTTCATTCTGCTTACTTATGTTTTGAGTCTTTGCTCATTAAAGTATATAGATATAGGTAAAGAATGTTCCCTGCCATCAAGCCATCAGCCACAGCAGCCTCTCCCATGGCAGAGTGCCCTGTGGGCATTTCAAGATGAAGAGAAACAGGATAGTGGCCCTGGATAAAAAGCGGTATGACCTAAGGAATTATTTCACTGAGGCTAGACTCCTGCATTTTCCCATACATAGAAAAGTGCTATAATCATTACTTAAGATGTCTGGCTTTCTTTTATGATCAGCAGTAATCTTTTGATGTACTATATGTATTTTTTTTTTTTTTTCAGAAAAAACACCTATGTATCCTAGCTCCTCCTTTACCTCTTTTGAAGAGTTTCTCAGAGTTATATTGTAAGAATAGGTTAGCATAAGAACGGCCATCTTAGAGGCCGGAAAAACCGTCTTTACTGAGTACGTGACTTGAGGGAGGAAGAACTAGATAAAACCTGGGAGACAAGTTAATCTTAAGTATCAGGAAGGCAAGTTAATCTTAAACACCAAGGATGTGGGCGGCTTCGACACTGAAAATTAGGTAAACAGGTCTGATAAACTTATCTCCTTAAGACCCCAGGAGAGAGATAGGCACAGCTGTGTGTGTGTGTAATAAAAATTCCTGTGAGTTAGGTAATTTAGAAATATCATGATTTGAAAATGCTATATAACCCCTTGGCTCTGAGTGCTCGGGGTCCTTGTTGAAACCCGCTGTGTCGGGCGGACACTTGGACCCCAGCTAGCTGGAAATAAACCTCACTGTGTGTCTTGCATTATCGTGAGTGTCCTCTGTTCCTTTGAGGGAAGGGCGACTCCGGACTCTAACAATATGAGAGGCTGTCTTGCAGGTTATAGTCCTCGATAAGGTCCCCAAATAAAACATAACTCACAACTTCTAGGTTGTGTGTCTTTTTTTCAGTCAACGCAGTCAGTGTACTGATCATAATATCATATTCTTTTCAAAATAGAATAATTCTGTTGTCTTCAACCCCAACTAATCAGCTCTCTTATAGGTCCTCTTGAGTTCCCACTTCAACACTTGTCACTGAACATTTCCTTGATTTAGATTAGCTTCTATCATGCATGATTTTGCCTTTGTGTATATATAAATATCCATTTCTCCAGCTCAAAACTCAAGTTCTAAGAGAATAAATATCTTACTCTATTCCCCTCCTCGTTTCTCTAGGGCACCCAGTATGATGTGGACACACACAAATAAATAGCTCAATTTATTTCTGATCTCCTTCAGTTTTGAGATCACACAAATAATAATAATTAAATTTCCCAGGAAAACTTGTCTCTGACCAAATTTTAAGTAAAGAAATCACATTTGTATTGTCCAATTTGATTCTGATTATGTTCTCTCAGTACCTGTTGCTTCAGAAGTGTTCTCACGAGCAGCTCCAGTGGGGGCAGCATTTTCACCTCCGGTTGTTCCTAATTGAAAAGAATGATGTTCTCACTGGACACTGGAGTTGCTAGATTAAGGATATCAAAATACAGGACTCCCAGTTGCGCTTGAATTCCAGATAAAGAACAGTCACATCCCAATTATTGCATGGGGCATACTTACACCAAAAAAAAAAAAATCTTATTTATGTGAAATTCAAATTTAAATGGCATCCAGTATTTTATCTGTCAACTCTACCTAACATAAATGGTTGTGATGAGAATGCTCTAACTACCCATTCATTTGTCCTAAAATTATAACCTTTAAAGCCAAAGCCATTACTCAGTTCACATAAATCCCTTCTGAGGAAGGAATCAGCTAAGAGTCTCAGCTAAGCTCTTGATGGAGCACCACCAAAGTGTCCAGGTGTCCTGCACCTTGCCTCTGAACTACCCATTGGGCTGGAACCAGAGAAAGATGGTTTAGCTGTGATGCCACTGCCAATTTGAGTGGTAGTTCCAACAAATTCTACTGTTACCCCTGATAAACAGTATTGGGAGAGTATATATATTATTGTGCTTCCCAGGTGGCATTAGTGGTAAAGAACTTGCCTGCCAAGGCAGGAGACTTAACAGATGCGGTTTTGATCCCTAGATTGGGAAGATTCCCTGGACGAGGTCATGGCAACCCATTTCAGTATTCTTGCCTGGGGATTCCCATAAGCAGAGAAGCCTGGCAAGCTATAGTCCATAGCATTGCACAGCGTCAGACACAACTGAAGCAACTTAGCACCCATGCGTATATTAATGTGACAATCCTGTACTATAACATGTTTGAAGGGAAGACTTGGAGAAACTAGGAAAGAAACCTTCTTCATGAAAAACATGATTCAAGCTTATCCCATTCTCCATCTTTTCTTGGATGGTACAGTAATAAGTAATGCTAAGCAAAATCTGTAGCGTTCTGAAGAAAAGAATGTCCTTTCTGACCAAAGTCACGGTCTCAGTGACAGCCTCTACTCACCTAACTTACCTTCAGACGCTGTCACTTCACTGCTCGGTTCTCCAGTTGTTTGACCAGCTGATGATCTGGTAGTCTCTTTCAAAATAAACAATATATATCAAATTATATGCATAAATGTCTTTAGTTAAACCAAACAGAGTTTATCTGCTTTCAAAATACTGGGACTTCCCTGGTGGTCCATTGGCTAAGACTCCATGTTTTCAGTACAGGGGCCCTGGATTCGATCCCTGGTTGGGGAACTAGATCCTACATGCTGCAACTAAGAGTTCACATGTCACAGCTAAAAGACTCTGCATGCTACAACTAAAGAGCTCACATGCCTCAACTAAAACTGGGTGCAGCCAAATAAATTAAATAATTTTTCTTTAAACGACTGTCATACTTACACATTTCCAGTTCACTCTTGCAAAAAACTGATCATAAGAATCACCTGGGTTGCTTGTTAAATATACAGATAGACTAGCTCAGAGAGTCTCAGCCTAGGTCATACATTGGAACAAACTGCAAAGCCTTTTTTTTTTTTTTTTTAGTTTAATTTTTTTTTCTTTTTTAAACTTTTTTAATTTATTTAATTTTAATTGGAGGCTAATTACTTTGCATTATTGTATTGGTTTTGCCATACATTGACATGAATTTGCCCCGGGTGTACATGTGTTCCCCATCTTGAACCCCCCTCCCACCTCCCTCCCCATCCCATCCCTCTGGTATTTATTTCTTAATTGAAGGATAATTGATTTACAGAATTGTGTTGGTTTCTGCCAAACATCAACATCAATCAGCCACAGGTATACATATGTCCCCTCTCTCTTACTTTTAAAAAATCACTTATGCCTGGGCACTTCCTCTCAGAATTCTGATTTAACTACTCTGTAAAAGCCTCTCCGTATGTATTTTCAAAAATATTTCTAGTCAATTTTAATGTGTAGCCAAGATTGCAAACCATGACCTTAACCCAACTTCACATTCACGGCCTTAGAAGTCCTAAGGCAGGAGTCTTAGAATTTGAAATACAACATACTTTGCTATAGATCACCTCTGAACTGATATTAGAGAATCACTGGCATTAATCCCACAAATGTAGAAATAACAAGGTCATGAATATGTGCATTTACTAGTAAGGAATAACTCAGAAGTGCTGGTGACTTCCTTAAGGTCAGTAAGAAGATGCCTCAGATGACTGTCAGTGTTGCCCATTTCCATACCTGGTTGGCCTCCAGGGGTTGTGTCTGGGACAGGTGAGGCTGCATTTGTGCTCTTGCTCCCAGGTGTGGTTGTAAAGCTTTCTGAAGTTCTTGAGGTCCCTGACACAACAAGGAAGAAGCATTACTTCCGCTGTCGCAGAACTGTACATATCACCCCTCTCTAATGTGACAAAATCAAAGTTTATCACAAAAAAGAAATCTTCAAACGATTCCTATGATGTCTATGGCTAGATGGTCTTATATCAGTTGTTCAGTTGCTAAGTCATGTCCAGCTATTTACGACCCCATGGACTGCAGCACACCTGGCCTCCCTCTCTTTCACTGTCTCCCAGAGTTTGCTCAAACTCACATCCATTGAGTCAATGACACCGTGTAGAGTTTAATCTTTTGTTCAATCTGTAATGTGTTCAGCACTATGTAGCAGAGGCTAAGGTTCACACCCTGACTTGCCTGATTCTCCTGGGCTTGTCGCTCCTGTGCTTAGTTGCCCAGGTGTGCCATCTTCCTCACCTCTCATTGGTGCAGTAGGACCTCCTGTTCCTCCTGATAAAAAAAATAACTATTTAAAAATACCCTAGACCTCTGCTTCAGTTTTTCTCACAGTACGGACTAGTAACAAAGAATTATGGATTGCACCCGCTTACAAACCAAACTTTGAGAAACCGTGCTCAAGACTGCTATACTCACTGTCTGATAACCAAAGGAGATAACTGACTGACTTGTCATTATCACTACATAATTCCAATTCCAATTCTAGAAAATATACACTCAATTGTCATCACCCTAAAATTTAAGTCAATTCACTGATCTAATTGGAATTAAGTCATTTCTTAACTTGTCCTACTATAGCTTGTATCTTTCAAATTATTTTTATGTAAGCAATATCTTATTCCAAAAATATTTAAGACACAAATTTTAAATTGAGAAATTTGCCAAAGGAAAACAAATGAAGGAAAAATGAAATCAGGCCATGGATTAGTTAACAAATGCATGAAAAGAAGTTCTATGCATACATTAAAGAAATGTCTTTTAATGGTATATAATGGTTTTGATTTATCCCAAAAGCAATCTGAAAAATTAAAAGATTTTAAGTAGGACAATAATGTGATGACGGCTGAGGTTTTGTTAAGTTCATTCTGGTATGGTACTGGCTAAAGTGTAAATTGGGAAGGAAGTTGGGAAGAGTGGGAACATTCTCAACACTGACAAGTATCAATTGTTTGCTTGGCTCAACGCTAAAAGCTTCTGATTCTAGGCAAGTGTGCCCCTAAATTTTGTGTTTCAAAAGTGTTCCCAGGAGATGTGAATGCTGTTGGTCTGGAAACTGCACTTTGAGCACCACTGTGTTAGAGGAAGGTGAGTGAGGTGGATGAACATGAAGACTAGACAGAAAATGTTTGACATCTGAGCAAAAGCAAAGTCAAACGTGGTGCAAAGAGGAAATTAAAATGGTACTTAAACTCATGCACTGACTGCATAAGGGATGGAGTGAACTTAAGCTTGTTTGTTTTTAATCAAAATCATCAATAATATTTTATTCTGAAACCAACAGTAGTTGAAATTCAGTCAGTGATGCACAAGGGCAATTGTACGCTCACTGACTTCTCTTGGATGTTCACTCTTTAGGCACAGATTGCAGAATTGTGCAGCCACAGACAAAGAAGGCTAAGGGTTCGGCTTCTAATCCTGCCTCTGCCAGTTTTGAGAACTTTCATTATTTTCTTTCTCATGGGAAAAAAGACACCTAACTACCATGGTGTTGATGTGGATTAAATTACATACTACATATTTTAGCATCATTCAGAAGTTTTACTGTACCATGGAAATATGTCACTAATATTCTGCTAACATATAAATGTTAACTTTTCAGTTTTTCTCAAAGTCACCAAATAACTTACTGCTGATGCCAATCTCTGTTATCAAATATGCTCAGATTACAGTCGTTCCTGATGCGAAATGAAGAACTGCGTGTGGAAAGGAGTTAAGGACTCATTTCTTTGTCTCACCTATTCTGAAGCCTGTGTCACCTGTGCTTCCATCTTCAGTTTCCATGATTGCACTTACTGATACTCCAGTTGACCCTGATAAAGATAAAACAAAGACTTGTGAAAAAACTGCATGCTGTCAGTTCTCAAGGTGTATATAATTGTAACATGATATACAATAAGACTGCAATTTGTACAAAAAGAGCCTACATTTTAATTACATACAAAAAACATCCAAAGCTGATACTACACATAAGTCAGATACTTTTATTTTGTAAAATATTGTTCTGAGCAGTATTGCCTGAAACCAGTTGTTTAGCCATGCTGGTATATATGTCCTGAACTTAATGTACCTGATATGCTCCCAGAACCAGTGAAGGTGGGGCCCACTAGCCCTGTGGTGCCCACACTTCCAGCTGTGGAGGTGATGGGAACTGGAGTTCTTGTAACACCTGAGAAAAACATAAAGAGAACTTCTCATCTCATGTTTACTTTAATACCAGTGGGTGATTTAACTAGTCAAGCAATTCCTACTGTAGAAAATAGAACATGAATCCAGTGACTCTGCACAGATACCCTAAGATTTCCATTCCATTATTACTTTCCTACAAAGATTTTGGTTTAGTCCTTACCATATTTTTTTTTAACAAAGTCATGTCATCTGCATCTTAAATTGTATCATATCAGGTCTTTATACATTTATCTCAAAAGATTGCTTACAAATAAACAGAACCTTATGCCCTAGTCACATTGTCACTTAGAGATGACAGTAACAATGATGAAAATCATCATGAAATAGTTAGTTGCTACTTTTATATTTAAAATGCCTAATAAGCAAAATGTATCATGAGATCCCCTTGTTTTCTCTCATCCTATTTTTTTATTCTTTTTTTATTGTTTTTATTTTTGGTAATTTATTTTTTATTGGAGGCAAATTATTTTACAATATTATATTGGTTGGTTTTGCCATACACTGACATGAATTCGCCCCGGGTGTACATAAGTTCCCCCTCCTGAACCCCTCTCCCACCTCCCTCCTTCCTTTATCCTCCCTCTGGGTCATCCCCGCATGCCAGCCCCGAGCATCCTATAACATGCATCGACCCTGAACTAGTGATTCATTTCACATATGACAACATACGTGTTTCAATGCCATTCTCCCAAATCATCCCACCCTCACCCTCTCCCACACAGTCCCAAAGACTGTTCTATACATCTGTGTCTCTTTTGCTGTCTCGTATACAGGGTTATCATTTGCATCTTTCTAAATTCCATATATATGTGTTAGTATACTGTATTGGTGTTTTTCTTTCTGGCTTACTTCACTCTGTATAATAGTCATCCTATTTTTCTAACTTGAAGCTTGATATAACTTAATAGTTATATATGCTATATTTATATTAGCAATAAACTGAAGGCCATATTATAGCCAGTTAATATAAACATATCAAAAATGAGTCAAGTTCAGGGGTTTTCTTTAGTTTAAAAACAGTGGGAAAAACCCAGTAAACTATTGTTAAAAATATTTTTTCAAAAGCCAAACATATAAAGTTTCTTCCTTAAAAACACAAAGGTACTAATGATTTACACTGTCAGATATGTTTTCACATATAAAACCAGGAATTAATAGACTCACCTGTGGTAAAAGTTCCACTGAGGAAACTCAGAGTTGTTCCTGATAAGAAAATGAGAAATGATGTGAATTTTTCTGACCTCAAGGGAAAATACTAGAAAGACTGCTCACTTGTTAGTTTTCAATATATTTCAGTTCAGTTCAGTTCAGTTGCTCAGTCATGTCTGATTCTCTGCGACCCCATGAATCACAGCACGCCAGGCCTCCCTGTCCATCAACAACTCCCGGAGTTCACTCAAACTCATGTCCACAGAGTCAGTGATGCCATCCAGCCATCTCATTCTCTGTCGTCCCCTTCTCCTCTCACCCCCCACCTTTCCCAGCATCAGAGTCTTTTCCAGTGAGTCAACTCGTCGCATGAGGTGGCCAAAGTATTGCAGTTTCAGCTTTAGTATCAGTCCCTCCATAGTGACTTGCAATATACTCAGTGTTGAGAGTTAGTAACACATTTTTATTTCATTTTTAAAATAGTGACATTATAATGTCACTCTTTTCAATGCAAGTGTGTATGTGTGTATGTGTGGGTGTTTGTATGCTATACACATATGCATATGCTGAAGTCTACCAAATACAGTGTAAATGGAATAAATATATATCAACAATGAGAAGTCAGTTCTCTGATAAGCAGAGGCTGATTTTGTAGTTTATGATTTCTTTGACTTTATTCTATTTTTGATCATCAGCACCTTCAATATTTTTCTACTAAGAGTTTGGGGCAACTTGAAGGAGAAATACTTTTCAGGGTTTATTTTTATGATTTGATATAATGGGTTCATGGAGATAAACTTGAAGTCACCAGTAAACTCCTATAGGAAGAGATATATTTTATCCACATTCCTATTGCCAGGAAATGTGGTAAAAGTTTCTTAAAAGTTTGTTGTGATGTGGTCTATGGGCCTAAATATATGCCTTTATTAATTTCCAACTTTTTTAAATACTGAAAACAGCTATTTTCAGTCTTTCAATCTTAATTTCTATTTTAAAAAATCCCTGGAAATCTATTATGAATGTTTACATCACTCTAAAAGTTTATAACTTAAATAAAAAGAAAATACTTCTCACACAGTCTATTTGATCCTACTCTTTATCCAGCCATACTTTCATTCTTTCTATCTGCCATTCCCTTTACTTGGAAAACAGTTCCCTCTCTCTACTCCTTATTAGAACTGCATTGTCATTTCTCAACTAACTCATCTTTCTTCAATTCCTGACCATCCTGACTTGATCAAGTCCCCTCTCCATCTATCCTACCCCCATTTTAAGCACTTCATAGTTCTTGCAAATTATTGCTACTTTCCATTCATTTTAATCACTTGACTGACATCCATCTCTCTGACCAGACTATTGTTTCATGAATGCACAGATCATATCTATTACAGTTCATCATTAAACTCCTAATGGCATGAGTCCCTAATATATAACAGGAGCTTGATAAATATTTGCCAATAGAGTACATGAATGAATCAGTCAATGAAGTGAAAGTATTACACCTAGTCTATGTATGAAGAATTGAGCTCAGAAAAAGTAAGTGATTTGTTCAAGATCACTAGTGGTCAATGACAAAACTAGGACTAAAATCTAAGTCACTCTGAACCTAACTGTATGTACGTGATGCATACAGCTTTTTATGTGATGCTGCTGCTGCTGCTGCTAAGTCACTTCAGTCGTGTCCGACTCTGTGTGACCCCATAGACGGCAGCCCATCAGGCTCCCCCGTCCCTGGGATTCTCCAGGCAAGAACACTGGAGTGGGTTGCCATTTCCTTCTCCAATGTGTGAAAGTGAAAAGGGAAAGTGAAGTCGCTCAGTCATGTCTGACTCGTAGCGACCGCATGGACTGCAGCCTACCAGGCTCCTCCATCCATGGGATTTTCCAGGCAAGAGTACTGGAGTGGCTTGCCGTTGCCTTCTCCGTATGTGATGCTACCTCTATGCATAATACATTACTCTTGTAGTTTATAAGTTTTTTGTTACCCATTCACCATATTAATGGAAATACTACAAATTAGACTAGAAATTATAGAATAAAATGTCAAATAAAAAATAAAGCAGCCTATCTCCCCTGATTACTTCACAAAAATGGATATCGTATAAATATATTAAGTAGTTTGAGAGAAGGTTTGTGTGAATATTCTCAGAATTAATGTTAAACTTTAGCTGGGAAGAATTTTCAAATCAATATCAAGCAGACTCCACCAATAGAACTCTTCAAATCTTGATATCTTTTCTCACTAACACAACAATTGGACATTTGAATTAAAGTGAGTTGCGATATGGATGTAAGAATAACATAAGAAGACTGTTATGCCATTGTCCACAGAGACTGTCAGGATTATAATGACGTAGCAGGATAGACCTCAATACTTCAAGAGACTGTAGGGCAGATTCCATTTCCCAGTATAGATTTTTCAGCCTTTAAGAAATTCCAGTGATCCTAATTTGAACTCATTCAAACTGAAGGCAATCACATTTCATTAAAAGCAACATTATCACATGGATAAGAATCAATCTTCTGCAAAATTTCTACATCTGAATACGTAGGGATCAACATAGAGCTAAGGGGAACACAGTGACACACCACAGGTGGCACAGCAGTCATTGCAAATATTTATGCATTTGAATGAGAAAACACATTTACAGGCCTTTCTGTGCAACTGGTGTGGCTAAGGAGGCAACATCCTCGAGTGGATCTCAAGGACCCATATTTTATCAGGGCCATAACAGTTCTCTAAACCAGCCTCAGATTGGAGTCCATACCATTTTGACTAATGTGAAGAGCTCTCTTTCCCCACAAAATAACCTGGGAAGAGGTAAGTCTAAATTATTGATACAACAATAAAAAGTATGGATAAGATTCTACTAACAGGAATAAATGATAATTCACATTCACTTTTATTCATGGTTTAATTACCAAAACTGATAGATAAAGCAATTATGTTCCCATTAATTTTGACATCCTTAACTATTACAATTTCAATTGATTTTTCCATTACTTGCAAATGAACATATATGCTAACGTACTTGCTATTATTAATTACTGTATATCAGATTCTTTGTTGCCAAGACATAAATGATAATAGAAAGAACTTCCTTTACCAAAATATTGATATCTCTGTGTTACAAAGTAGTAATCCACCCTAACAATTTTCAAAGCGATTGTGTCCATTTATTTTTAACCTCATGATCAATTTGATAGTTTATTTTATTATTTTAACTTCCTTTCCATGATAAACTTAATAATTGAAATAAAATCACATAATTAATTTCCCAGCTACAACTAAGTTTTTTATTGCATTTAAGGGCCATTTAAAGTTTTGTAAAATTTAAACTCTTTTATAAATGATTATTGTCCCTTTTTCCTTCAATGAATTCAATTTTACTTAATAAAAATTTCTGAAAGATAATCTTAAGGAGTATTTAAAACATTTTGTCTAATAAACAACAAATTCAGTACTGCAAAGTTTAGATTTTGCAGAGTATCTTATTTCTGAAAAAAGTTAAAAATTCATAAAATTGGTTTTAATTGATAAAGCAGTATGTTTGTGATTAATTATTAAAAATTACTATTCTGCTAAAATCTAAGTTGATTTATGTAATGGATTGTTCTTTATAAAACTGTTACTAGTAATAAATTTGACTTTACTGAGCACTTATGTGTTACACTAAGCTGCTCTCACATCCTACAATGTAGATATTCTATTTTTCCTACTTAAAAAATGAGAAAACTAATGTTCAGTATATTTGAAGGACTGAAACTAGGGTCATACAGCTAGTAAGTAGTAGAGAAGAGATTCTAGTTCTTATTTTTCTGTTTTGGCTTCCCACTGCACTCAACTGGCTCTCTATAACATCCTGATGCACGTACTTTTTTTCTATGATTGATACAATTTTAGAATAAGTGATTACACAAGAAAATAAAATGTATAATTGTAAAATTCTGATATTTTAACTTTTTGAGAAAAGAAAAATGCATTTTAAGACGTTAAACTGTTATGTAATAGATACGTACTTTTTTAAATTATATGAATAAGTATTCCATTTAGTCAATGAGCTACTTTTAGTTTTAATAGAAAAATTAAATTATAAATTTTAACACATTAAAATTTGAAATTGAATTCTGCAATTATATGCTACTATTTCAATAATATTTAAAATTAAATTTAACTTTATTTTCTTTCTTAAATGTCAAAATATAAAAGCATTAAGATTGAATCTAGAAAAATATGTTCAGGATTTTAATACTCTCTTTGCTACTTATTACCAAGTGACTGTGAACACATAACTTAACCTTTTGTGCTTCCATTTCCTCATTTGTAAATTGAGGAAAATAATGGCACCCACTTCATAGAGTTCTATATAAAATGAGGCAATATGTGTCAAATGTTTAGAATAGTGCTCAGTAAATGTAGGTTCTGTGTCAAGATCTGTCAATCTGAACAAGAAAAAAAAATGCATAATTTTTTCTCCTAAAAATAACATATTTATTGGAATGGTTGGCTAGGCATCTCTTAGGGAATTTTAACTCTTTGAAAGCATTTACTGCATAAAAAAGAAAATAGATTTACAAAGCATGGAAAAAAGTGTAAACTTGGCATATTACTTCTTTTGTACTTTCAAAGTTTTAAAGTCAAATACATCATTCCTCTTCTGAAGACCTTGGCCTTTCTCTTTCTACCTGGCAGGAAGAAATACTTTCGATCCATCTGAGAAGGTCATTTAAATTTATGAAAGCAGTTTTAAAATAATTTGCTCAATCCTTTCAAGGAATAGGTTAAAAAAAAAAAAGAAAGAAAGAAACACAAAAACAACTAAAGGTCAGTGAAAAGTACTTGACACAAGGAAGTATTTGATCTAGCACTTGATCAAAAATATTTCACTCAGGGAACAAGACAATGGCAAAAAGTTGCCCTTCTGCACAGTCTTCTTTTTGAAATAAGTCTTACCTATTCAAGAATCATAGAATTTTTTTAAATACCAAATTGATATCTTAAGACAATGCAGAAAATAAAAATAGAACAGCTTTGGCTAAATTAAATTAACCCACTAAGCACATTGATTCAACTCAAAATGACTATATATTATCCAGAATGAAAGTACATTTAGAACACTGAGACTGTAAGCCAAAATTCTAAGTAAAATGAGTTCTCATGTCCAACAAAGAAATCCTTCCACCTATTGTAAATAGTTCATGGAGAGGCAATACATATTCAAAATGATATGTCTTCCTAGTTATATTATTTCTGGAAATATTACATTTTGCTTTTCAATATCTATTTAAATGTTTTTGTTGAGGCATGCTACACTTAGAAAGGAACAAGAAACTTGTTAATGATGACTAAAGTTTTATTTAGGGATCCATTTTTCTCATCTCTGATCAAGAGAGGTTCACCACTAGAAGGTTAAAAAGCAAAAATCATTATGTAGCTATGAATTAATCACAATTTGTCAAATGCCATTCAACTTCTAAATCATTGATGTCAGTAAAAGAGATCAGATGTGACTTTCAAGCCGATAATTTGTGCGAGGCAATTGCTCCACATAAAGGATCCTTAATTACCTTAAAAGTGTTCGTTCTAAAAGCAAACACTTTAAACTGATATATTTTTACTATGGTGTGATGCTTATTGGATGAATTTATAAAACCAGTTTAAATGTGCTGGTGTGCCTTAAAATTAAATGTTTATTCTTACATGAAAATGAAGATCAATAGGTCATTAAATTTGACTTTTTTTAAAAAGAGCTTCAAAAGAAGATTACCACAAACATTCCAGTACTTCTGAGATTCTTCTGACTGCCATCCTCACTTTAAGTAGATTACTATGATTCTCCAGTCACCAGTAAATGGATTTATTATCTCTTCAGTTCAGTTCAGTCACTCAGTCGTGTCCGACTCTTTGCGACCCCATGAATCACAGCACGCCAGGCCTCCCTGTCCATCACCAACTCCCAAAATTCACTCAAACTCATGTCCATCGAGTCGGTGATGCCATCCAGCCATCTCATTCTCTGTCATCCCCTTCTCCTCCTGCCCCCAATCCCTCCCAGCATCAGAGTCTTTTCCAGTGAGTCAACTCTTCTCATGAGGTGTTAAAATTCAGAAAGGTCAAATTTTATTCTGAATATTTTGTATTCAGACAAGGAACCTATAGCACAACTTGAAGTATTCAATTTATGGTTATGCAGTTAATCTACTCAACAAAGATAACCAAGTGATATGATCTGAGCCCACAAGTCACAGATTTTTGAGGAAACTGAATCAATTATTATTTGAATACTTTCTAAATCCCACCTGTTATATATGATATGGGCATAGTCTCAGAAAAGAAGAGGTAGAGTGGTAGTAGGGGTTAAGGATTAAATCACTAATAATGATTTTTAAATGGAAAATTAATTAATATCTAAAATTTTATATGCTTTAGCTCATCTGGGAAATAGGCACTTACTAATTTATTCCATCAACAGGATAAAGCTACATCTACATTATCAAAAATGCTGTAAAGGTACCACTGGTTTGATAACTTGATAATCAATATTTTATCTATATTTTGGATTATTTAACTAAATCTATTTAAAATTTATGATTTGTGGCACATTTACACAATTTTAACATGAAAAAATAAACTTCTAAAACTGATTTTGTCTCCTGATTTCAGATTAACAGTGGGGGAGCCTTATTGATTCACACCTGTGAAATTATAATTTCTGACTTTCAAAGATAAAAAGGAAAAGAAAAACAACCCTGATTTCTCTCTACATCATACCAGAAAATCTCTTTTTCTTCTGACCTTTGTAACACTGGAAAAATACTTAAGCTCTTTGCATCTCCTCCCCTGCAAAATATGAGGGGGAGGGTGTTGTGGGGACTAACAATTAGGAGATTATTGAGATTTAATGAGAAATGGAAAAAAAAAATACTATCATGACTCAAATATAGTAAACTCTCATTAAAAGCTATTATTAATATTAGCTGTATCTTATATTAATAATACAGTAATAAGATGGCATTTAGTAAACTATATTATACCTATAGGTCATGAAATGTCTTCTGGAGTTTCTGTGAAATTAAACTATAAGATTTGGTAAGATTAAGCATTAAGAGTCATAAATAACAACAAATGAATTCAGGAAAAAAAGAACCTAGCTAATTTTCCCTATAATAAAACTCTACATTAGGTTTATAATTTTTAAATGCTACAGTAGAAGCAATTGATGAGATTTTTGTAGTATTTTAAGGTTAATATTGTACCTAAAACTTCATAAGTTGTTCACTAAAGCTCTAGGTAATCTACTCATGGCTTTCTGTTTTATATGAAAATTTTGCTGCTACAATACAAAATACAGCTATAAACTGGAAAATATCAAAACAGTTTTCTTAGTTCTGACTGCCTACTTTTTATATAGGATTCATATATCAGCATTATATTGAGATAATCCACATTGCTTATGATTCATTGGAGGAGAAAATGGCAACCCACTCCAGTATTCATGCCTGGAGAACCCCATCAACAGTATGAAAAAGTAAAAAGATAAGACACCAGAAGATGAGCCCCTCGGTTGGAAAATGTCCAAACTGGGGAAGAGCAGAGGGCACCTATGAATAGCTCCAGAAAGAATGAAACATCTAGGCCAAAGCAGAAATTACCCTCAGCAGTGGATGTGTTTGGTGATGAAAATAATGTTTGATGCTATAAAGAAAAATATTGCAAAGGAACCTAGAATATAGGACCATGAATCAAAGGAAATGGGATATGATCAAGCAGGAAATGACAAGACTGAACATCGACATCTCAGGAATCAGTGAGCTAAAATGGACTGGAATGGGTGAATTTAATTCAAGTGACCAGAATATCTACTACTGTGGGCAAGAATCCCTTAGAAGAAATGGAGTAGCCCTCATAATCAACAAGAGTCCAAAATGTGGTACTTGAGTACAATCTCAAAAATGATAGAATGATCTCTGTTCATTTCCAAGGCAAGCCATTCAACATCACAGTAATCCAAGTCTATGACCCCAACCACAGTTGCTGAAGAATTTGAAGCTGACTGGTTCTATGAAGACCTAGAAGACCTCCTAGAACTGACACCAAATAATAATAATAATAATGTCATTTCAATCCTAGGGGATTGGAATGCAAAAGTAGGAAGTCAAGAGATACCCAGAGTAACAGGCAAGTTTGGCCTGGGAGTACAAAATGAAGCAGGGCAAGGGCTAATATGGTTATGTCAAGAGAACAAGTTGGTCATAACAAACTCTTTTCCTACAATACAAGAGATAACTCTACACATGGACATCACCAGATGGTCAATACTGAAATCAGACTGATTGCGTTCTTTGCAGCAAAAGACAAAGAACTCTATACAGTCAGCAAAGACAAGACATGGAGCTGACTGTGGCTCAGATTATGAGCTCCATACTGCAAAATTCAGGCTTAAATTGAAGGAAGTAGAGAAAACCACAAGGCCATTCAGGTATGACCTAAATCTAATCCCTTATGATTATACAGTGGTGGTGAAGAATAGAGTAAAGGGACTAGATCTGGTAGACAGTGCCTGAAGAACTAAGGATGGAGGTTCATAACGCTATACAGGAGGCAGTGACCAATACCATCCTTATGAAAAAGAAATGTAAGAAGACAAAGTGGTTGTCTGAGGAGGTTTTACATATAGCTGAGGAAAGAAGAGAAGCAAAAGACAAGGGAGAAAGGAAAAGATGCACCCAACTGAATTCAGAGTTGCAGAGAATAAAAAGGAGAGATAAGAAGGCCTTCTTAAATGAATAATACAAAGATATAGAGGAAAACAATAGAATAGGAAAGATTAGAGATCTCTTCAAGAAAATTGGAGATAACAAGGGAACATTTCATACAAGCATAGGCAAAATAAAGGACAGATATGGTAGGATCTAATAAAAGCAGAAGATAATAAGAAGAGGTGGCAAGAACACAGAAGAACTATACAGGAAAAGTCTGGATAATTAATCACCTGATTGATTACAATAGTGTGGTTACTCACCTACAGTCAGACATCATGGAGTGTGATGTCAAGTGGGCCTTAGGAAGCATCACTACAAACAAAGCTAATGGAGGTGATGAAATTCCTGCTGAGTTATTTCAAATCCTAGAAGTTAATGCTGTTAAAATTCTGCACTCAATATGTCAGCAAACAGAAAACTCAGAAGTGGCCACCGAATTGGAAAAGGTCCATTTTAATTCCAATCCCAAAGAAGGGGAATGCCAAAGAATGTTCAAAGTACTGTACATTGCATTTATTTCACATGCTTGCAAGGTTATGCTCAAAACCCTTCAAATTAGATTTCAGCAGTATGTGAACTGAAACTTCCAGAAGTACAAACTGGATTTAGAAAAGCAGAGGAGCCAGTGATCAAATTACCAATATTTGTTGTATCATGGAGAAAGCAAAGGAATTCCAGAAAAACATCTCTACTTCTGCTTCACTGACTATGAGAAAGTTTTTTGACTGTGTAGATCACAAGAAACTGTGGAAAATTCTTAAAGGGACAAGAGTACCAGACCACCTTACCTGTCTTCTAAGAACCCTGTACGCAGGTCAAGAAGCAACAGTTAGAAATAGACATGGAACTGCTGACTGGTTCAAAATTGGTAAAGGAGTATATCAAGGCTGTATAGTGTCACCCTGCTTATTTAACTTATATGCAGAGTTCAGTTCAGTTTAGTTCAGTTTAGTCACTCAGTCGCGTCCGACTCTCTGTGACCCCATGAATCACAGCACGCCAGGCCTCCCTGTCCATCACCAACTCCCAGAGTTCACTCAAACTCATGTCCATAGAGTCGGTGATGCCATCCAGCCATCTCATTCTCTGTCGTCCCCTTCTCCTCGCACCCCAAACCTTTCCCAGCATCAGAGTCTTTTCCAGTGAGTCAACTCTTCACATGAGGTGGCCAAAGTATTGGAGTTTCAGCTTTAGCATCAGTCCTTCCAATGAACACCCAGGATTGATCTCCTTTAGAATGGACTGGTTGGATATCCTTGCAGTACAAGGACTCTCAAGAGTCTTCTCCAGCACCACAGTTCAAAAGCATCAATTCTTCGGCGATCAGCTTTCTTCACAGTCCAACTCTCACATCCATACATGACCATGGGAAAAACCATAGCCTTGACTAGACGTACATCATGCCAAATGCTGGGCTGGATAAATCACATGCTGGAATCAAGATTTCCAGGAGAAATATCTACAGCCTCAGATATGTAGATGATACTACTCTAGAAGCAGAAAGTGAAGAGGAACTAACGAGCCTCTTGATGAGGGTGAAAGAGGAGAAAGAAAAAGCTCACTTGAAACTCAACATTAAAATAAAATTAAAAAAAAAAACCACAAGATCATGCCATCTAGACCCCTCAATTCATGGCAAAATAGATGGGGGAAAAGTGGAAGCTGTGACAGATACCCTTTCCTTGGGCTCCAAAATCACTGTAGATGTTGACTGCAGCTATGAAATAAAAAGACGCTTGCTCCTTGGAAAAAAGCTATGACAAACCTAGACAGCTTAATAAAAAAAAAGGAAACAGTACTTTCCTGACAAAGTCCATATAGTCAAAGCTATGATTTTTCCTGTAGTCATATATGGATGTGAAAGTTGGATCATAAAGAAAGTTGAGCACCAAGGAACTGATGCTTTCAAGTTGTGGTGCTGGAGAAGACTCTTGAGAGTCCCACGGACTACAGAGAGATCAAACCAGTCAATCCTAAAGAAAATCAACCCTGAATATTCATTGGAAGGACTGTTGCTGAAGCTGAAGCTCCAATACTTTGGCCACCTGATACAAAAAACTAACATTGGAAAAGACCCTGATGCTGGGAAAGATTGAAGGCAGGAGGAGAAGGGGACAACAGAGGATGAGATGGTTAGATATCATTGTAGACTCAATGGACATGAATTTGAGCAAACTCTGGGAGACAGTGGAGAACAGAAGAGCCTGTCCTGCTGCAGTCCATAGGGTTAGGAGTTGACAGCACTTATTGATTGAACAGCAACGTACATGAGTGTGTGTGCTAAGTTGTTTCACTTGTCCGACTCTTTACAACCCTGTGGATTATAGCCTGCCAGACTCTTCTGTCCATGGATTCTCCAGGCAAGAATACTGGAGTGTGTTGCCATGCCCTCCTCCAGGGTACATGAATATACATTTCATCAAATCAATAGTTAAGAATACTTTAAATGGTTTCAAGATTCAAAAATTTTGGTAGTTGAATGAATATTTTAACTGAAAGAGACCTATATAACTGAACTAAATTGCTTATCTTCAAATGAGAATCAGGCTGAGAATTAGGCGTTCAGACTACTGTTTATGGCTGAGATACTATGTAGCTAGAAAATTATTCTGCAGTGTATTTAAACAACTCAGGATGAAATCATTAGTAGGCCATCAGAAATAGATTTACAACTGTAGAATAAATAAAAATATTTCTGTAATGGGTCACTCTCTAAATTTACACTGAAAGAGCCACAGCTACTAATGATATTCGACATAAGAGAAAGTTTGATATAAATTAAACATGTCAGTAGGCCACTTTTATGAAATTCCACACTATGGTGGTGATATTTTGACATGTTTGCCCTTAGAATATAAGGAACATGATATTAAGTGCCAAATAATTGACAATACCAAAATTACGAAGATGCTCCAAATTAGTTCTAATTCTGTATCATGATAAAAAATTATAAACCAAAAATAATCTTGATTTTACACAATACCCTGTTTTCTAGAGAAGAGATATTAGCTCTAATGAATGAAATGTATAAACTATAAGCTTCATCAGCATAAATAACATCTAATCATTGGTCTAATGACTAGGCTAGAAATTCTGTGACAAAAGAAAAAACATAATTTAAAACTTAGGGATAGGGAAAAAGAAGAAACATCCATTCATTCTACAAATATTTGTTGAATACTTGTAGCTTGTGACTAAATGTAGTTAAGAATACAAGGATGCAAACCATTATCTGTCACTTTAAGGATGTTACCTGGATAAAATGTGATCATTTTGCAAAATATGCAAATACCAAGTCATTATGTTGAACACCTGAAACTAATATAATGTTATATGCCAATTATACTTTAATAAAAATGTCATGTTTTAAAATATATATGTATATACAGAGACAGACAAAGTAATAAATAACTAGAGAAAAAATAAATAACAGGAAAAAGAAAAATGGTGTTCAGTTAGGTGAAGAAAAAGATCCTAAGTATTGGAGAATGGCTCTCTTGATTCTAATATAAAAAAAAAAAACAATTTTAATATATGTAAAAACCTTTTTTGTCATTTCATAAGTTTTCTGATTCACCTACCTGTTATTTCACTGCTTGATGTAGTCCCTGGAATGGAAGTTACTGAATTGGAGAAAATAATGGAAAAAAATGTTTTATATGGAAGGAAAATTGTTTCTGATAACATCTATGGTCGTATATAAAATGGGTCAACTTGGAATTAATGTTTCAGAGAAATCTGATTAAATAGTTAAATAGATGTCAAAACATAAAATTAAAGTTTAAAATTTATAGACCGCAAGTAAACGTCAAAGACTCTTATCAGTTTGTATAACACTTTTTTCTAAAATCTTAAAAACAAAACAAAAACAGAAAAAAAATCTTCCCCTAAAAATGTAATTGCAAAGGTATAAATAATACTGCAAAAGGAAGTTTGGGATTTTATTTTTAAGTCCCTCTTAAGTTGTGGTTGATGATTATTGCTTACCTGTGCCTGAGCTATTGGTGACCAGTGTAATTGCTATACAAAGGAAGAGACAAATATTTGGAAATGTATGTTCAGATGGTTTTGAAAGACAAGATTATAAAGTATTTATTTAGACACGATTAGGTATTTCTAGAATGCAAATAAATGATGAAAGGCAACAGTTAAGTTCATTTACCAGATGCTTACACATTTTAATATACTCCTGTACTTTGACCACTGCTTTGATTACAAGTGATTCAGTTAAAGTTAAAATTCTTTGGTGTCAGTTGAAAAGAAAATATAATTTATTTTCAAGGAATTTAGCATAGAATTTTTTTCCCAAGTTAGTAACATACAGAATGTTCTTTTTAGGACATACGGTCTCTGAATAAGGAAGAGGTTCTTCAATATCACAACTGGATGTAGACCTTACTATTTGGAATTTAAGAAATAAATAGAAAATGACAACTTTGGGGAAAAGGGCCAAAATGCCTGAGTTGCAAACTCATTCATAGCTTATTTAGATGCTAGAAAACAAATTAGCATTTTTTTTTTACCTGCTTCGGTGCTTAGTATGGAGGTAGCTGTTGTAGTAGAAACTGTTTGGGGAAGACAATATATATGAAAATAATTTACTTAAATAACTTTGCTGGAAAATTTATTTCAAGAAACCAGTTGCCATAGACTCAATAAAAATTTCTGAAATTGTATGTGGAGGTTAACTGACAAAACAATCTTTCATTTAGATCAGTATTAATAACTCTTCTTACTGTATGTCCAACAAAAATGATTAATTATTTTCTGTTATTACCACTTAACCAAAATCTCACAGGAACTTTATTAAGTCTATTTATGGGCCAAGATGAACTCTGCACTTAGCTTTAGGAAAGTAACCTACGATAACTAAAATACATGTCACATCACAGATGATCACATACTAAATACATTATCAAAACCTAAGGCTTCCAATTTAAAATACTATCTCTTAATCGACATCACTTCCAAATATTGATCAATGAGAAATAAGAGTATGTAAGTATACTGCAGTAACTCTAAGCACAATTTCCAACCAGTGCATTTAAAGTTCCAAACCCAAAGTTCAACTGCATTTTGCCTAGTACTCTCTTGAATGGATATAACCAAAATAGCCTTATAGCTTGCAAGAAAAACACATTAAGAAAAATAATTTTTATTTCTGTGCTTTCCCCTCCAAGTATAATCATGATTTCAAAATATTTACTTCACAGGAGGTCACATTTATTTTTTCATTCCATTTGTTCAAATTATCATCTAAAAATGTCAAGCTTTGGATGATGATGTTCAACTAATAATAAGCATATAATACCTATGTTATGTTCTAATCACATTACTAACTTAACTCACAAGAGTATAATAAAATTATATTTTGACATATCTTCTAGTAACTTAATTTTAATTAGAAATTTTATATCTTCATATTTATTAGCATATCTTTTACTGGCACAGATTCATGTGAAAGTATAAATGATTATCATAAAAAGAAATCATAAATATACATCTAAACCATAATGATGATTTTACCTGTATATGTTGAATTTGTTGGAGCAGTTTCTGAAATAATCACAAATTACTATTATTGACAGAAATGAAAAGTTGTGAAAAAAATTCCAAAACTCAAGTTGCCTATGAATTATCTGTTTCTTTTATATTTCACTTCTTGCAATTTCAAATACACAGAAAGAATTGTTTATATATTCTTTTGAATTTTATTGAAATTTCTTTTTAAGACACGTTGCATATGAGTAATCCTTCAAGTAGTTAATTCTATCTATATAACTATCATCTTCCATTCCATCCCTTTATTAAACTATTTTAACTGATGTGTCACTTCCTTAGTTCTCAGAGCCTACAGACAGGCAGGAGTAGAGCAAGAGAACTGCCCCATCTACCAGTGGTTTGAAGTGCCTTGGCAGCATTGGTTTTGAACTGACCCAACATAAACACACTGAAATGGAATTGTGTCAGTCCACTGAGGAACAGTCTAAAGCATCAAGTACATACTCCTCTGCTGTTGATAGTCTAAAAAGACTCCAAACTCTATCTCATCTTTCCTAAATCAGAGTAAAATATAGTGACTCACCACTGCACTCCAACTCTCCTGCGATGCAATAGCTGAAAGTTAAATTATAAACAAAAAAAGAAACAATCAAAAAGAGAAAGAACTTGAAATTTTTAACTCCTAATTATATACATCTCCTAAATTTAAAACAACAAATTGTCTAACAATGAAGATCAAAACAGAACGAAATAAGAGAAAAATAAATAATTGTTTCCCCAAGAGCATGCTATGGATTCAAATTTGTTTTGGTTTTGCTGTTTCCTAATCTTTTCACTGAGGAATTCTTGGGACCTAAAAGAATGTTTGTAATCAAGCTGTAAAGTTAGTTCTTACATTTTCAGTTTCAAACACTATGTTTTTTGATGGACATGCTACTTTAGTACAGACCTCCCCTTGAAAGCCTATAAACATGATCTTACATTTATGGAATGAAGACTCTTTTTACACAGAACAACATAGTGATATTTTCTGTGCTGTCTTTTCCACTAAGATTTAATAAATCATTAGCCAATATGTGGATTTAATGAAAACACAAAATAACCAAAATAAGTGACATAAAACTGAACCTAAAGCTGACCTCCTCATTTAGAAATAACAGAGTTAAAAATATATTCTTTGAATTTTTTTCTTGTTTTCTAAATAAAAATGTAAGAAACAGAACTATTGGGCAGTTAGAGAACATACCATGTTCTCCCACAGTTATCTTGAATCACTCCACCAGCTGGTACGATATCATTATAGAAGCAGCTGCACTCAGACAAACTGACGCACTTCATAGTGTTCTCATCCAGGTAGGGAGCACTGTCCGGGCATTTGGCATAACAGCCTGTGTGTAAACATGACCCTCAGTTCATCTCTATTTGCTGAAACTCCTCATACTGCATTATATATTTGTACACTTACTTCAGTGATTCCAAGAACTGAAGTAGATAACAGCCTACTTTTAGTGAAAAACATATAAAATTGAACAGGATTCAGATTCTTTGGCAGGGAAATATCAACCTGAAAACTTAGAAATTTCAGCTGACTTAATTTTTTCTAAAATACTTCCTAAATATTTTAAGTGTTTTTCTACTTTAATGACAGCCACGATGTTGAACATAACACAAGACTTGGATAAGTATGTGTCTTGAAACGTGAATGCCAATTCTCAATACTTTCGTGAATACCAATTTTAAATACTATTTCATTGGGTAGATGAAGATAACAGAAATCATAATAAAATGGGCTGAAAATATCCCAAAGCCTGGGATTTAACATAGATGTGATTGTCAGAAAGTTTTTGTATCATCTTGTTTTCTTGACACTCCTTTATTTTTATCTAAGATATGTAATGCTAAGAGTAAAGTACTTTTTAAATGTGGGTATGGTTAACTGGCCTCCATTCAAGTGAGACTATATTATATGTTGCATTCTGCAATGATAGTCTCAACAAATACCTTATCTAATGAAACGCATAAAGATTGCTAATAGGATGAGAGTACTATGTTCTCTCTCTCTCTCTCTCCTGTTAAATAGATCATTTATGTCTAGAGAAAATGTTTCTAATGTAGGAATATTAATGTCATAATAAAGATAAATAGTTATTCATTAAATTAGAAAATGTAAGACACTGAACTGCCAGAAACTAACAACATTTCCCAGTTTTAAGATATCAGTCTAATTTCCACCTTTTTGCCAATATTATTAAAATATGTCTTACCTTCTAAAAGTGCAGAAAATTTCTGGCCAATTACTCTATCTTTGCATGTTTTGGCAGTCACTGTGCCACAAGGTTCATAATGCCAGCTGAATTCCCCAGGTGCATTGTAATAATCACAGTAGACAGCTATGATTGAATTATATCAAATTACTTGCATTCATTATATGACAATTTTCAACTTTAATTTTCCAAATCATTTTTATGAGAGATTTTGAATGATACTAACAATAAACAGACCTAAAGCATATCATTCTGTCTTATTAAATCCTTTGGCTATATCCAAATTTCCATCTGTTTATTGCTATGTGTGTGTGCTTAGTCACTCAGTCATGTCCGACTCTTGTGACCCCCATAGACTATAGCCTGCCAGGCTGCTCTGTCCATGGGATTCTCCAGGCAAAAATACTGGAGTGGGTTGCCATTTCCTTCTCCAGGGGATCTTCCCGATTCAGGGATCGAACCCACGTCTCCTGCATTGCAGTCAGATTCTTTACTGACTGAGCTATAAGGGAAGCCCTAAAACACACACACACACAAAGTATATCATTCTATCTTATTAAGTCCTTTGGCTGTATACAAATTGCCATATAAGCCAAAACAGTTTTTAAAAAAGGGAAGGAAACTTATAGAATCAAAATAGCATTAAAAAAAATCTCACAATAAGACTGATTTTAGGAAGAAGAGTAAACATTAACTTTTTCAATTTTTGAGCTATTTTTGATTGTACTCTATATTCATGGTTTTAATGTTTAGCCTTAAGCGAGGAAAATAAATCTCTAGGAAAATTGGTCTTTTTAAATGTAAATAACAGTTCCCAAATGAGGTAACTAAAGATTTCAATATAATATTCAATATAATATTTCAGTATGTAAAGCTGTACATAATAGACAAAAATAGACAAATAAAATGCAGATTCAATTTCAACATTTCTCATTTGTCACATTTTTTCTTACAATACCTTCCTTTGGAAGAAAAAGAGTTGACTAATTTCTACTAAAGTTCCCACATTTCACACATATCAAAATTCCGTTTATATTCATGTTACAGTTTATCTTGACTAGAGCTCTATAAACATTTCAAGATGATGTGTGAGGACTTCAGACAAAAGTGATGTGAGGTAAATATTTAAGAATATGTAACTATACTAGGTAGGCATTTCATTGCTCATCTAAGTATGAATAAGAAATATTTTCCATCAATATTCAATCTTCCTTTGTGAACAGAACTTTTGAAACTAAAATTGAATTTGACGCACCATGTTAAGTGTCATATATTCTTAAATATGTATTTTTTTCCATCACAAACAAACATATTAACATGTTTTTAAGCCTGTTTATACCCAAGAGTATGTATTTTCTAGAAAATATGATGATTGATTGTCTTAACAAAACGATTCTAATTATGGTTTAAAGAAAAGCGACATATGGACTTCACTTACGACAGAGATCTGGTTTTCTCCATGTGACACAGACTCCAACTGCACTGCATGCCTCTGCGTACATTGCCACAGCCGTGCAGAATCCCAGGTACTTCCCCTCCATGTCACAGGCACAAGCTTCTTCAATACACGCATCATAGTACTCACTGGGGTCCACCTAAGGAGAAGGCAGCACATGAGTCTCTGAGGGCAAAGCCTGTGACTGTCATTGCTCTCAGGGCCCCCTACCTTATTGTGGCACTCTCTGAAGGTGCTGTCCCGAATGATCTCACACTTCCGCACAGCCCAGGCTTTACAGTATGGATTTGAGTCACATGGGAAGGTTTGAGCGACTGTGTCTGAACATTCTTGACTTGTTTTCCAACTATTTCCAAATTCCAGTGTTCCAGCAGCTACTGATGAGTATCTTGTGGTGAAATCATCCTTCAGATCACCATTGTTATTTCCACAGAGACCGCACACCTGACCCTACATAGATCAGAAAGAGTACTGAAAAAGTGAGTTATGCTAGAGATACATAGATAAACAGATTTTGATAGCTATATGATAGAGATATTAAGATTGTATACAAGTTTATTTTAAATTCCAAATTTTGGAAGAAAACCAGAATCTGTAGATAAACTTCTCCTACTGTTTAATCCAAGGTGTCCGATATTGCAAAATGATCTAGTACTGATCAAGATAGATGTCTTAAGAATTAAAAAGTAATTACATTCACTAGCTTTAAATTTGACAGGACTGTACTCTTGGGTTCTTAGAATATTTGCTCTGAGAACTACATTAATTCTATCTATACACCAAGCAACCAAATATGGCTAAAATAGAATTCATCAGGTTTACTACATTTATTTTCCACCAAATTCTATCATCTTTGATTACATTTAATATTACATGTGAGGTTGAACAGACATGGAGCATTGCTCTATAATAAATATTGCCATTCTCCCACTTTCTACTTTTGAATATGTCCTCTAATTCTCAGTAGCAAAAATGATTTAACTTCTACTATGCTATTTGCAGACTTCCCCAGTGGTTCAGTGGTAAAGAATCCACCTGCAATGCATGAGAGTCACAGGAGTCACAGGTTCAATCCCTGGGTCAGGAAGATCCCCTGGAGGAGGGCATGGCAACCCACTGTAGTATTCTTGCCTGGAGAATCCCATGGACAGAGGAGCCTGGTGAGCTACAGTCCATGGGGTCGCAAAGAGTCAGATATGACTGAAGTAGACTATCTGTATCTGTTTGCTATTTGTTCTGTTATAGTATGTTGAGATATATATATACATACATATATATATATATATGAAAGTCGTATACATACATTCCAGCGTGGATCCAGTATAACAGAGATTCTTGTATTTTTGTCCCAAATTATGGTTATTCCATTTAAAAATTTCAGAATCAAGTACAGGCCAACGGTATGAACAGAGTATGAATTTCCATTGAGTTCACATTCCTTACTTTCTGTAGTTTTGACTGCTGTGACTTTACCATCATGCAAGACAATATTTTGATCCTGTAAATTAAAAGACAGACTTACTTACAGTAACATCAATCTTATTTGGCAGTTCATAATCTGAGGGGAAACAAAATAGTACTGTACCTGAAAAGCAACTATAATTTTTCTTGAGCATGTAAGTCCATCCTCACAGCATGGGACGCTTTCAGTTAAAATACGGAATGTGCCATTTTCACGACCACAATAATCCTTTAAAAAATAAATTATAATAATAGTTTATATCAGGAACATGGAACTCAATTACAATATTTGGATCAGACAAATATTTCTTAGACAGTGACACCTTATACTTAATAAATTACCATATGTTACATTATGGAATTTCCAAAAGACAATGGTTATCTGTGTTACAAGTCTGTAGTCTTGGTTGAGTCCATACTAACTTGTTTGACTCAGTTCTTTTCCCATTACTTCCATACAAGCTTAGAATATACCATAGATGTGTGTGTGTGTGTGTGTGTGTGTATATATATATATAAATTATGTAAGTTTATAATCTTAAATTTTTTCTAGATTGTTCAGATAGCTAGATAAAGATGTCTTTTTCTTCAGTGATTATATGAAACTTGATATTCACTCAAAACTCATGCAAAACAATCCATATATCACCCATTACATGTTACTTAGAAAGCAGTTTAGGTACATGGAGCAAGCATGGACTCCAGAATCTGACAGATCTAGGTTTGAATATGGCATTTTCTACCTAGTAGTTCATGTTGCTTAACCTCTGCAAACCTCTCCATCATAGGGATAATAATATAAGCATTTTATATTATAAATGATTAAATATATAGATTCACTTGGAAAAGAAGCACTCATAAAATGGTAACTGTCATTGTTGCTGATAGTACTGTTGCTAAAATAATGACATCTAACATATATTGGGAGAAGGCAATGGCACCCCACTCCAGTACTCTTGCTTGGAAAATCCCATGGCTGGAGGAGCCTGGTGGGCTGCAGTCCATGGGGTCACTAGGAGTCGGACACGACTTAGCGACTTCACTTTCACTTTTCACTTTCCTGCATTGGAGAAGGAAATGGCAACCCACTCCAGTGTTCTTGCCTGGAGAATCCCAGGGACGGGGGAGCCTGGTGGGCTGCCGTCTCTGGGGTCGCACAGAGTCAGACACGACTGAAGTGACTTAGTAGCAGCAGCAGCAGCAGCAGCAGCAACATTTATTTGAGCACTTATTATGTGCTCCAATATTTTCTCTAGTTTCAAGTAAGGGCTATTTCCATCATACAGTTAAGGAAACTGAGATACAGAGAAATTAAGGTATGTGCCCAAAGTAAGTCATACATCTGAGAAATGGCAGAGGCAGAGTGAAATTTAGGCCTACTGGATCCAGAATCATCATTACATTATATTACATTTTACTACCATCAAGAAATATATATGCAGCATGTTTTTTTTTTTAATTCACATTTTGAGAATAAAATTCACCAGAGTTCATCTAATAATTATGAAGTAAAGAAAAATTGTTTAAAAACACACTTGTAATTACCTCGATAAATGAATACTGGCAGAGACCATCAAAGCTGTAACTTTTTCCATCAAAAGTTCTAACATGACCTTCCCCATAGATATGACAGGTGGTTTGACATTCATTTTGTGTACAGTTCCAAGATCCTTTTATGCAAGTACTAGAAGAAAACAATGATACAGTGTGGTAATTATATCAAGATTGTGACTGAACTCACGTTGCTTTTATAAATAAGCACAAAGCATATCAGTTTAAATTTCTCAGTTGTCCATTACACGATGTTCAAATTTTAATGCTGTATAAAATTTGTTTTAAAAATAGTTTTTCTAACTGCATCTGACCATTATTTTTCCAAATGTCCCAAAGTATGACTCCTTTCCCATAAAAATAAAAGCAGACTGTATACTTTCTAATATCCAAAACAAATAAAAGAGTAATTCTTCATTATGTACCATTTGTTGCAGCCAACTGAGGTGACACTTCCTTGGTCATACTCTCGTCCACCAAAAGAGCATGGGCAGTCATCAGGAAAGACACAGTTCCCTTTAGAATTTCGAACCATTCCTTCAGGACAGTAGCACCCACGTTTGCAAGGCAAGTTCTCCTATAGGAGTAAATATAAAATATAAACCATGAGGTTCTAGTCTAAATTCTTTGCATTATCAGTTGTATTAATCCTTGACAATGCATAAATATACCAAGTATACAGTTAGAATCAGCATTTGACAAGTCAAAATGACACACAAAAATAATATGACCTTCTAATTATTTATCTTTGATATTTTAATTTCCATCTTCACTGAAACAAAAGTTTTTTTTTTAATAAAAGATTTTAAAAATCTAAACTCTAATACCATGTTACTTACATCAAAACTAGGTATGTTCCGAGTGCTACATGTACTATCAACTCTCCTCTGTGCCTTAGGATTCCTACAGTCAACATATTCAGCCCCTCCAGAACAATTCTCTGTGAGACAAAGGAAGTTGTTAGTCAAGAGCCTCTTGATCTGCTTATTTTAATCAAAGTAGATATTTTAAGCTTGGATCATGATTTCAAAACTTACGTAGTGTTAAATCAATGGGAGTCTGGCAAAGAAGAATCCCATCTCTACAGACACTGGAAATAAAAGAAAATTATAAATTTAAATAAAATTTCAATGACAGCTTAATACACTGTTGTAGCAACTTTCATCCCTCATTCATAAACCCCCTGCTTTATCATGAATAATAAGATCAATGAGATACAGTCCCGCAAAAGATGCATGTGCATGTGCTCAGTCATGTCCGATTCTTTGCAAACCACCAGGCTCCTCTGTCCCTGTGATTTCCCAGGCAAGAATACTGGAGTGGGTTGCCATTTCCTCCTCCAGGGGATCTTCCCAACCCAGGGATCAAACCAGTGTCTCCAGCATTGGCAGGTGGCAACAAATGTTGCTGATAAAATCCAAAGCTGTGACAAAGGAAAGAACCAGGAATGTTCTAACGACTTGTTTGGATAGAAGGTAGGATACATAGGGGGAAGTGGTAGAAGTAAGTTACAACCAGATTTCAGATAGTCCCAAATGACACGCAGGTTTGTTTCTATTCTTTAGGCAACTGTCACCATAAAATCAGTTTTTGAGCAGCTGAGTGGCACAATCAGAATAGTGCTTTAGATATGATATTCCAGTGACAGTACCGGAAACATGACAGAGAGAGAACAAAGAACAGTCAAGTTAGTTTACACAGTAGTACAAACAAGAGGTTGTAGAGATTTAAAACAGGGTAATGCTAACACCATCCATAATTTGGAGGTGCTAGCCCAAGTTTTGTTAAAAAGGTAATCTACTGATTCTCCAGCATTTACTGGGAAAGTATCGTTAATCAAATCCCAACCAAATGTTTTGTGTACTTTGTTGATTAAAAGGAGTTGTTACACATTTTCCTCTAAAATGACCAAATTATTACTATTCATTGTAAATGATATCTTTTTAAAATTAATTACTCTATTTTAATTGGAGGCTAATTACAATCTTGTGGTGGTTTTTGCCATACATCGAAATGGAGCTAAAGAAAGAGAAGGTGCATCCAAAGATTTTTGTAATGACTGCTTCACTTTTGCAGTTATGTTTTTAAGAATTGCTATTTCTGTACATGAAATTAGAAATGTGGATAAATTACTTTGCCCAAACTTCAGGAATCACAACCTCCTTATCCATCACAAAAAGTTATAGTTCTTCAATACCTCCTACCACCCTGGAACAAAGTTTAAATTCTGGAATATGGCCTGGCTACTTCTTTTCCAGCACAGTCTTGTGTAACAGCAACTGACATGTACAATACTATTTCAAGCATTTCCTACATTACTGCATTCTGTTTCCTTGACAGGAAGTCACTCTTCACACTCCAATTTTGTCAGGCAAAGGATTCATCCCTTAGGAAAACTGAAATGCTGGTCTCTTCTGAGAAGTTGTGTTTTTCTATTTTTCTTTTTTAAATCTCCTGAGGTAGACCTAATTAAAATTAAAAGCTTCTGCACAGCAAAGGAAACTATAAGCAAGGTGAAAAGACAGCCTTCAGAATGGAAGAAAATAATAGCAAATGAAGCAACTGACAAAGAATTAATCTCAAAAATATACAAGCAACTCCTGCTGCTCAATTCCAGAAAAATAAACGACCCAATCAAAAAATGGGCCAAAGAACTAAACAGACATTTCTCCAAAGAAGACATACAGATGGCTAACAAACACATGGAAACATTCTCAACATCACTCATAATCAGAGAAATGAAATCAAAACCACAATGAGGTACCATTTCACGCCAGTCAGAATGGCTTCTATCCAAAAGTCTACAAGCAGTAAATGGAGAGGGTGTGGAGACAAGGGAACCCTCTTACACTGTTGGTGGGAATGCAAACTAATACAGTCACTATGGAGTACAGTGTGGAGATTCCTTAAAAAACTGGAGATAGAAATGCCATACAACCCAGCAGTTGCACTCCTGGGCATACACACCAAGGAAACCAGAATTGAAAGAGACACATGTACTCCAATGTTCATCTCAGCACTGTTTATAATAGCCAGGACATGGAAGCAACCTAGATGTCCATCTGCAGACGAATGGATAAGAAAGCTTTGGTACATATACACAATGGAGTATTACTCAGCCATTAAAAAGAATACATTTGAATCTGTTCTAATGAGGTGGACGAAACTGGAACCTATTATACAGAGTGAAATAAGCCAGAAAAAAAAACACCAATACAGTATACTAACGCATATATATGGAATTTAGAAAGATGGTAACGATAATCCTGTATATGAGACAACTAATCTTTAAATGTATAGGCATAAAGTTGTTTCTACTATTTATATTCTTAATGCTTCTATGAGTAATTCCCATTTTGAGTATTGCTTATTTGCAAGATTTTTCTTATTGATTATTGTTACCTGATGTTTCCCTTTTTAAAGAAGCTTTTTAAGGCAGCTTTGACTCTGTTGAGCCTCTCAATTTTATCTTTATTTTTATTGCATTAATACCTGGTATGTATTAGTTGTTTTCTTTTCTTTATGATTATTCTGTTTATTTTGCTAACTTCCTAAACTGGCTGTATACTTGTATACTCATTGCTTTTCCTTTTTATGCAAAGTCTACTACATTTAAGGCTTCAGTGGATAATGTTTTCCATATCCCATAGGTTTTAAGACTTTGTATTTCAGTTATCTTTCTGTAATGATGTAGTTTTTAAATGCTGTGTACTCAGAAAAAAAAAATCTCCTGAGGTAGCAACTAGCACCTTTCTGGTACCAGATGATAGTATATAGACCTCTCTGCAATAGTCTGCATCATGCTTACTCTGAGTCCAAGCCAGTGACCACTCATCTTTGCAACTCAAGTGCTTAGCACAAAGCCTAGCACATGGTAGGCATTTATTGAAGAACTGTTTGTTGAACGATAAATGCTGAGAGACAACTAGGAAGCATTGCCTGAATATGAATTTGCTTTGCATTCTCTGTATGTAGCAGCTGCTAAAATATTTTGCTACTGTCATTTAAAACCAAACATGAGTGGGCTATCTCAGCAATGGCCATTACAGTGAAATGTACACTCCAGGTAATATTAAACTTTAATGAGAAATATAAAATTTAAAATGTGGCAGGTCTAAAGAAGATTTCATCCTAGCAAAAGACTACTTCTTTGAAAAGTAAAGTCTCTTGATTTTAAAGTCATAACAAGTATATATGTAATTTCCATACCATTTATTGTCATCAATATGGATGAGTTTGCCTGGTTGCACAACGTCATCATTTATGTAGCAGTCACACTGAGATTTTGAAACACAATTTCCTTCATTATTCTTGTACATTCCATCAGGGCAAGTGCATCCATCAACTGGAATGCCTTCCATATCACAGCTCTTATCTCTCTCTGACAATGATCGGCAAGAACTATTGCAGGTTTTTACGTTGTACTTGAAAACTAGGTCACTAGGACAAGATTGATCTGTTGGTATAGGGAAAATATGGTCAGCATGTAAATATCCATAGTAATTAGTAATCTTAATTCAACTTAATGTTTATATTTACACCTCTTGTGACGAATTGACTCACTGGAAAAAACTCTGATGCTGGGAAGGATTGGGGGCAGGAAGAGAAGGGGACGACAGAGAATGAGATCGCATCACCGACTTGATGGACATGAGTTTGAGTGAACTCCGGGAATTGGTGATGGGCAGGGAGGCCTGGCATGCTGTGATTCATGGGGTCGCAAAGAGTCGGACATGACTGAGCAACTGAACTGAACTGAATGTTTATAGTATTATAGTGAATTAAACATAATTGAGTTATGAATAATAAAGGAAAAGGTACTTGTCCTTTTTTTTTTCTGTCAGTATTGAGACACTGCTATAATGTTTACACATTCTGCTGGAGATAAAGCCCATAAACAAGATAGATAGTTCACTGCTCTCAGGCAGCTTATATTCCTTGGGGAAAGAAAATCGTGGTACGTGCTAAAAAGCAAAATAGGAAGCTCTGAGTGTTTATAGCTGGGAACGTACCCTTAGTGAAGAGGAGGGACAGATAGAGTGAAGATAGCCTAGAAAAAGGGAATTCTATATCTTGAGAACAACTTAAATTAGAAGAGAGGGGAATTCTTTCAAAGAGCAATTAAGAGAATAGAAACTATAAACCTTGTAAGCATTTTCTTCTTTAGCCTGAAAGCCATAAAATGCCACTGACTTGTTTTAGACTGAGATGTTACATGATCAGGCTAGTTTTATTTGGTTTGATTTTAAAGATTATATTGATTACTCTGTAGAAATTGAATTAGAGGGAACCAAGACTGGATATTGAAAGAAGCTACTGCAATCATCCAATAGGAAAAATCATGGCTGTTGAACTAGCTTTGTGGCAATAGAGACGAAAATATATGAATGGATTTGAGAGAAATTTTGGAGGTATACTTGGACCTCATTGATTGACTGGAAGTTGACTATGCAGTATTAAGTACGATCTAGAGAGATGTATTTCCCAAAAGCTTTTCTGTCATATTTGAAGAATGCAGTAGCTTTTTTTTTTCCATTCAGTGAAGTATTTATCAGTCTTCTACTAAGATTTTTTCACTTTTTTCTTTCACTGATTATAGTCAATTTAAATATTATATTAGTTTCAGGTGTGTAACACAGTGATTCAAAAATTTTATAGGTTATATTTTGGTTTATAGATGTAAAATATTTGATATATATCCTGTATTGTACAATATATACTTGTAGCTTATTTATTTTCTGTACAATAGTTTGTACCTATTAATCCTCTGCCCCTATATTTTTCCTCCACCCTTCCCACTAGTAACCACGTTTGTTCTCTATATCTGTGAATCTACTTCTTTATTGTTACATTCACTAGTTTGTTTAATCTTTCAAATTCCACTTACAAGTGGTAACATACCATGTTCTTCTTTCTCTGTCTGACTTTAGGGTAATAACTATTTTAAAACAAAGCAAGATTTTTTTTTCTGGCCTCGCGGCATGTGGGATATTAGTTCCATAACCAAGGATCCAACCTGTGCCCCCTGAATTAGAAGCACAAAGTTTTAATCTCTGGACCACTTGGGAAGTCCCCAAAGTATGAATGCAGTAGTTGATTCCCTAACTTACTAATTTATTTCTTCAAAATAAGTTACTAATATTTGACTATCAGTTAAAATGCAGTAGAAGTCAGAACATTATTTAAATTTCAGTATATAAAATTGAACATATGTATTTATATATAAATGCACATATATTCTGTTCTTATTAAAATGTAAATGTATTTAATCAAGATATAAGAAAATAAATCAAGAAATAAATATGCAAGGATTAAACAAACATGTTGTTGTTTAGTCAGTAAGTCATGTCTGATGCTTTGTAACACAGGATTTTGGCCTGCCAGGCTCCTCTGTCCACGGGATTTCCCAAGCAAGAATACTGGAGTGGGTAGCCATTATTTAAAAATAAAGAAAATCATCTTTAAGAACCAAATACAAATTTGTAAATACACACACCTAAACTACACATTAAATTAAACTACATACTAAATTAAACTACATATAGAGATGAGAGTTGGACTATAAAGAAGGTTGAGTACCAAAGAATTGATGCTTTTGAAATGTGGTATTGGAGAAGTCTCTTTAGAGTGCCTTGGACTACAAGGATATCAAGCCAATCAGTCCTAAAGGAAATCAACCCTGAATATTCATTGGAAGGACTGATGCTGAAGCTGAAGCTCCAGTACTTTGGCCACCTGATGTGAAGAGCCGACTCATTAGAAAAGACCCTGATGCTGGGAAAGATTGAACGCAGGAGGAGAAGGGGACGACAGAGGGTGAGATGGTTGGATTGCATCACCAACTCAGTGGACATGAGTTTGAGTAAGCTCCAGGAGATGGTGAAGGACAGGGAAGCCTGGCATGCTGCAGTCCATGAGGTTGCTTGCAAAGAGTCAGACACAACTGAGTGACTGAACAACAGCAACAAACTACACATAAACACACACACACACACACACACCTGTTGTAAAACTGAGAAGAAAGTAGAGTTATCTAAAGCCTTTATTCTGCTTACCACATAGTCCAGCTCTCCATCCTACCATGGAAGTTTCCTTCTCAGCACATGCTTTCACATAGTTGCCTAAAATTGTACACAGGCAATCTTGGCTATTTTCACAAGTACAAGTATATTTTTTGCATTCCTTTAAAATAAGAAACAAATTTATATTATGAAAATATTCAGAACAGGTAAACTGGTATAACAAATCAGTTCATAACCACTCCTCTTCTGGGAAATATATTGTCCTTGAAACTTTTGGAATTATTTTATGTCTCAAAATATGCAAATTAGCAAATCAAATATTAACTGAGTTTTCCAAGAACTTAGAAAAACTTATTCAAGATTTTCTTCATGTGGGGTTATTTTCTAGTCCCTCTTTTATGAGTTGGTATATGTAACAATTGAATAAAGTAATATAATCCAATTTAAGTTTAAATGCATATCTTAATCTACTGAAAATGGCTCCTATTTGAACACTTTTAATATCTGATCCTTCTTTTAGTATTATAAAAGTATTTCTCAAAAAGGGCTGTTAATGTAAGACCTTCACATACCTCATGATATGGTTTAGGGTCCACAATTGAATGGCAAGAAGCAAAAGGACCACTCAAATCAAGAAGAATTCCACAGTGCCTTTCAGCAAACCGTTCTGGAAGAAAATTAATGCACCCAACACTAGATTAAATATCATAATTTTTTAATTAAAAGGAAAGTGTAAATTTTGAAAACTATTCTCTGCTTTGTGTCTTTATTAAAACAATTGGTTTTTAAAGTGTTATGCTATAATTTATTATCACTGTATGCAAAAAAGCATGATACAATAAGAAACAAATCTTTATTAGCTTTGGACTTTTATATTAAATCAGTTAACCTCTTTCTGAAGTGCAATTTCTATATAAAATATGAAGAAGGGAACCAGATTATTTAAGTAACTTTAGTTTAAAATACATATTTATGTTAAATTATGAAAGGTTGGTGCTGTCACCCTAGAAGGTCAAATTAGTGTTTCTGAAGGTCATAAAATATGACCATTATCAATAATTAAAATACAATAATTTCACTTAGCTGGTTAATTGATACTTGGTAGATTTATCAATAGTCTTCTGTTAAATTAATTGAAGAGAAAATTCACAAAACAACCATTTAAGTAAAAAATGTTTTGCTTGGTGATTTGCAAATTCTTAAGGATGATGACCGTGACTAGCACAGACATTGCTAGAATTTTTTTTAACTGTTTGCTGATTGACTTTTAAAAGTGACTGTCACCAAGAAGCAATAAAGGACAATGACTGAACCTATTAAAAGGACATTGAGGCCAATTATTCTTAAAATATTGATAAACTTGCAACCAGGTATCAATGCATTTATGTAAATGTTACTAACATCTTATTATTGTTTGATTTTCTGTATTTTATTTTATTAAGTCATATTTAAAACACTGAAAATTGAAAGAGACATTTACATATCTCTCAAAAGTATTAACATAAACTGGCTTGGTTTCTTATGAGATGTATATATGTTTTTTTTAAATATTCTCATTTTATTTTCATTGCAACACCTACAAAATAAAATAATGACAAAACCTTGAAATGTGCATTACCATACTGATGTTAATGTATTTATCAACTCATCTTTTAAATCAAAACAAATAAATGAAACTTCAAAACGAGTCACTTTAGTAGTTTATAAACTGATCATATTTGTTTCAAGTAAGCAGATTAATTAAGAAATAACAAATTGACACTTCATTATAATATATTTTAACTTACCTTCCATTGCATTCCATTATTTATGAAAGAAGCAACATAAAATGAAGCATATGTTAAAATCAATGACACTAGAGGAACAATTAGAGAAAGATTCAGACTCAAAACACTTGGATTACACCTTATTAAGAACACCCTATCTAAATCTCCATTATCACCATCTACATGAAGGGGAATAATAACCTCATCTCCATCCTTCACCACTCTTTGTACAAATAAACTGAATTATCAATAGTATGTATGAAAGTCCTTGGTAAGCTAAAATGTCAGCAGAATCATATAAGTGTACAGCTTTTTCACTAAAATCTCTATTTGGGGTTTGGTGTAACTAATATACATGATGGCAGTGGTTAGGAGACCTGGATCTAACTACAGCTATACTGTGAAGTGTCTCAGGAATTTGGGTTAGTGTCTCTATTCAAAGAAATGATCCCTCTACAACTATATAAAATAGAAATAATAATAAAAGAAGTGATGAGTGAAGTCTCCTCTACCCCTATCATTTTAAAACTATAGAGAAAACTGTACACGGAGGAAAAGAATGGGTAGAGAAGACAACAGTGTCTCTTCCTCCCTCTATTCCCGAATGAGAAGCTTGTTTTCTAAGAGTGTCATCAGCCAGTCAAACTTTCTCCGCTGTTCCCTCTAAAGCTGAAAAAGTTAACAAACACTAGCTGAAAACTGGATTATCTAGTAGTCTCATATTATTACCAGAATAAGTTTATAATTCCAGTAACAAATATCTAATTACAGATTTTGAGATTCAATAAACATTACCTTTTTCTATACTGATGCATGAAGCAGTGCTAGCTTTAGGACACGGCATCATTTCCCAAGAACTAGCAAATGCCTGAGATGTCTTTTCTAATATGTTCTGACTTGACATGAAATCATCCTCTGCTCTGTTGTTGTGGGAACCACAGAGTCCTGTAGAAAGCACACAACAAATTTTAGCATCTTCTCACCTTTGGATTCATATTCAGTTCTCTGCTCAAATCAAATCATGTATGAGCCACATGAGAGTATGTCTTGGTTATTTTTTATACATGTAAGTAAAATTTCATGACACATCAGCTTAATACTGCCATTTATAATTCCAGGAACACTGAAACACCATTTGACATGAATATTATTTTCTTCCTGTTTGTTGCTGTAACTTAACATCCTTTGACAAGGCTTTAGAAAGCATGCCTAAAGTAGAAAGTTTATGACTACACATTTTCAGTTTCATTGTGAAGAGCTGAATCATGTTAAGAGCTACCTGTCTTTCTTATCTGGACCCTTCTGACCCTTGAATTACATTTTTTTTGCCTATGTATAAATAAGTCAAAAATGTTCACTTGTTAAGCAAAAGTATCTTGCAAAAACTTAGATGGTTTTAAATGAGTAAATGTGGAATTTGCCAAGGTTTCTTTGTTTTGTTTGATATTTGTGACAGTATGTAAAAACCGATTTCTGTAATAGAAAACTTCAGTAAAAGAAAGATAATCTATGAGCAGAAAGACAAGTTGTAATACAACTTGTATTTGGAAATTGATTTTCAAAATATTTATGATATTTTCATTTATTCTTCTACAAGTCAGTTTTAGTAACATATTAGCAAGTTGATATGTAGCATATATTATCAAATCACATAATAAATCCTTAATTTAAAAACCTTATGTTTAAATTGTTGAAAACCATTAGGAAATAGATTTTGTAATAAATAAAGCTATCTACACTGTATGTTAGGTTATTTTACTGCAATATGGAAGGAAAGATTAGGTAAAAATGCTTTACAATCTATTAATGGAGACAACTGAAAATTACAACAGATGGTTACACTAGTGCTTTGGAAATAAAAACATGTCTATGAGGTACCATCTCATGCCAGTCAGAATGCCTGCTATCAAAAAGTCTACAGACAATAAATTCTGGAGAGGGTGTGGAGAAAAGGGAACCTCTTACACGGTTGGTGGGAATACAAACTAGTACAGCCACTATGGAGAACAGTGTGGAGATTCCTTAAAAAACTGGAAATAGAGCTGCCATATGACCCAACAATCCCATTGCTAGGCATATACACTGAGACATGTGTACCCCAATGTTCATCACAGCACTGTTTATAATAGCCAGACATGGAAGCAACCTAGATGTCCATCGGCAGACGAATGGACAAGAAAGCTGTGGTACATATACACAAAGGAATATTACTCAGCTATTAAAAAGAACACATTTGAGTCAGTTCTACTGAGGTGGATGAAACTGGAGACTATTATACAGAGTGAAGTAAGCCAGAAAGAAAAACACCAATGCAGTATATTAACAGATATATGTGGAATTTAGAAAGGTAATGATGAACCTATATGTGAGACAGAAAAAGAGACACAGATATAAAGAACAGACTTTTCGACTCTGTGGGAGAGGGCAAGGGTGGGATGATTTGAGAGATTAGCATTGAAACGTGTATATTACCATATGTGAAATAGATGACCAGTCCGTCTGATGAATGAAACTGGGCACTCAAAGCCAGTGCACTGGGACAACCCAGAGGGATGGGATGGGGAGGGAGGAGGGAGAAGGGTTCAACATGGGGGAACACATGTACACCCGTGACTGATTCATTTCAATGTATGGCAAAAACCACCACAATATTGTAAAGTAATTAGCCTCCGAGTCCCTTGGACTGCAAGGAGATCCAACCAGTCCATTCTAAAGGAGATCAATCCTGAGTGTTCATTGGAAGGACTGATGCTAAAGCTGAAACTCCAATACATTGGCCACCTCATGCGACAAGTTGACTCACTGGAAAAGAGTCTGATGCTGGGAGGGATTGGGGGTGGGAGGAGACGGGGACGACAGAGAATGAGATGGCTGAGGGGTGGGAGGAGACGGGGACGACAGAGAATGAGATGGCTGGATGGCATCACCGACTCGATGGACATGAGTTTGAGTGAACTCCAGGAGTTGGTGATGGACAGGGAGGCCTGGCGTGCTGTGATTCTTGGGGTCACAGAGAGTCGGACATGACTGAGCGACTGAACTGAAAACAAATAAATTGTAAAAAATATCTATAGGACTTACCTACAGTATCTGTGAATTGGTTAGGTGGCAAAGAAACATACAATTGCATCACAGGAAAAATTTGAATTTGCACTTTTCCATGAAAGTATGTTTCTGCTTGAAGGTATGAGGAAGATGCATTGAAGATCTGTATTTTGTCTGTTAAAGTAATAATTTATATTAATATAATATGTTAAACTGTTTTTATTTCTTAAAATGCCTGTATACTGAATATATTTTTAAAAACAGAAACATTTATAACAGCGAAAAATGGAATAAAGTAACTGCATTTTACATTTATGATATTTTAAATGATATCATTAAACTTACCTGAATAATAATAACCTTGATTTCCAAACTTGTCATTTGTGACTGTTCCATCTCTATTGAACACGTATTTGTCAACTTGAACAGACTAATATTTAAAGCATATTGTTAGTTAATATTAATTTTCAATATGAATACATCTAAGTATAATATTAATAAGTGAACCTGAAATTTTTCCCATAAAGTTTCACTGTAATAGACTAATTTATAAATGTCTAAAATATTACATTTTTAAAGCATCTCTTATATCAATTCTTTTTTTTTTAAGAAACTTTATTTTTTTTTAATTTTTTAAAAATTTTTATTGGAGGCTAATTATTTTACAATATTATATTGGTTGGTTTTGCTATACATTGACATGAATCCGCCCCAGGTGTACATGAGTTCCCCCTCCCAAACCCCCCTCCAGGGCTTTCAGCCCTGATTTGTAGATAAGGAAGCTAAGACCCAAGAAGATAACTTGGATTTCCAAAGGTCAACCCACTTGTAAGTAGCAAAGATCAAGCTAGGTACTCTCCCTCCCTATGTAGGTCATCTCCAGTTAAAATGGTAGATCCAAATACATGAAATTCTGAGTAAATATAACTGTCTTCTTAAAAGGGCCATAGATTTTAATAATCGAGTAAGTGTAAAAGGTTGACCTGTAACTAGCACCTTAGTTATGTGCCTATGTTAATTTTTATATTCGTAAGGATCCCTAGAACTATACAGGTCTTCCAGAGACTTTATCAGTCTCATTTATGGTTTTAATTTCACAGTAAAACCTCTCTTTTTCAACCTCCAAATTCTGAATTTGTAGAGTAATTGACTCGAGTTTGCTTTAGGAAGCTGATTACTTACCGAATTCAAGAGGAGTGTAACACTATTTAAGCATGTTCCTGACTGACCGCTTGGACATGGACGAAGTTCAACACTAATAGACCAATCTTTATCCTGTTAAAAAATACATTTATTAAATGATTATTAAAATGTCATTGAAGATATGCTATTACTATGTTATTCATTCATAATGCATATTTGCATTTTTAATATGCAAAAGGCTTATATTCAATCAGTCTGCTCTGAAAGTAAAAACCTAGTTCAGTCCATGGGACAGTCTAGGATTGGCCAAGAGTTTTAGAGATGGTCCAAGTATTTTGCATAAGATATAGACTATCTAAATAGTCTATGATTGGTGGGTTCTCTCATTAACTTTTTTTTTTCTTTAAGCTTTACTTTTTGTCTAGTCTCTATGGGAATTGTGCTGCATTATTGAGCCTAATAAGACTTAGAGGTAACACAGCTTATTTATTCTCTGGAAAATCCATGATGTCAACTTAAATCCAATGAGAGAAGCATTTAATTTGTCAACCCATAATAAAAGTCATGTCAAATATTGACTTACAGTTCTTATTTCAAAATTTAGGAATCTCTAATCTATATGAAGCAAATATATATATTTTTATGTATTTCCCTCTCACTTTGCCCATCCCCTATCCTCATGGATTATATGAAGAGTATGCAAAAAAGGAAAGGAGATTTGGAAAACTGACTTTTAATAACAGTAACTACATTTTTCAGACACTGGTCCCCATCTCTCACTTCAGGAGTCACAAATTCTGCTCATCTTTGTTTCTGGCCAGGAAGATTAAGTAAAATTTCTTATTCTCACACCAGTTAAAGGCACAACCTACAAAATGGAATCTCTCTTTTATTGAAATTTAGATTACTTAAAATTTTAAAACTGAAAAGAGTTTAAATGTAAGGATAACCTCTATCATGCTGTTATACTATAAAACTAAATATCATATTATGAAAACTAAAAATAAATGTACAGGAAAAATGAAAAAAGAGGAAAATATGGAACGTAAAAGTTTCATTTGAGGCACTAGTGAACACATACAAAGAAAAGTAGAAAAAGGAAATCTTTTCCTGATATAATTAGAAAATTAATAGTAATAAAGATTTTGATTGTTTTTGTTTAACAAAGAATTTCTAAGGAACACAGGTAATAATGATTGTCAATGTTAACATGCAACACAAAGCAGATACTGAAATACACAACCAATGATTGAATGTTTGTTACTTTTTAATAGTAAATAAAGATGAAGATTGTGTTTTAAACTAGCAAGAAAAAGCTTGGTGTCTGTATCAGTTTTCTCAAGTGTTGCAGACTATTACATACATGGATGGCCAAAAAGTGACAGTTTCCAGGATGGTTGTATTTAACGCCATCAAAGGTGGTAATCAAACTTCCTTCTATCTTACATCTCCCAGGGCATAATGTTTCAGTGCAAGACCACTTTGCTTCTTGACATGTGCTGTTAAAAGGCAATGGTTATGAAAAGGTCATCAATTGCATTTTCTTTACTATAAATAATACAACATAAAAAAAATCACAACTTAAACCAAGACCTCTAGTTAAATTTTATTACACCATCATCATTCCCCTCCCAACATCTCAACCTTGATAAAATGTCTTTCAGACGATGGTATCCTAGTAATTTGTTTTGTACTATTTTTAGTCTCTTAGTCATGTTTGACTCTTTGTGACCCCAAGGACTGTAGCCTGCCAGGCTCCTCTATCCATGGGATTTTTCAAAGCAAGATTATTGGAGTGGGTCGCTATTTCCTCCTTCAGGAGATCTTTGTAACCCAAGGATTGAATCCATGTCTCCACACCTCCTGCATTGCAGGTGATTCTTTACCACTGAGTCACCAGGGAAGCTCTAATTCCATTGAACAAAATAATAACTTCTGCTCTACTCAGTATAATATGGTCTCCCACATTGCAGACAGGTTCTCTACCATCTGAGCTACCAGGGAAGTCATAAAGAGACATACAGCTATTGATTATGTGAAAAGTGGCTTGTCAGGCCAGAATGAGATCTGTAAATGTAAAGTACACATAGACTTGTAAGAATTAATACTGAAAAAGATGGTAAATTCTCTCAACATTTCATAATTTTATGATGAAATGATAATACTAATATTTTGCATATGTAAAGTTGTGTTGTTTAGTTGCTAAGTCATGTCTAATTCTTTTGCAACTTCGTGGACTGTAGCCCATCAAGCTCATCTGTCCATGGGATTTCCCAGGAAAGTATACTAGGCTGGATTGTAGTTTACTTCTCCAGGGACTCTTCCTGACCCAGGGATCAAACCTGCGTCTCCTACACTGGCAGACGGGCTCTTTATAACTGAGCCACAAGGGAAGCCCATATGTAAAGCACATGATTATAATTAATTCCACTTGTTTGTTTCTTTTTGCTTTTTAAAAATAATCAACTGAAAATGTTAAATGTTAAATTATATATGCAGATCATATTTGTGACTCACATTATATTTCTCTTGAACAGCATAGCTATACACATTCAATAAATTATAGCTCTTGTTTTCCATAATATATTATTGTTTCCATAATTATTAATATATTATCAATACATAAATAGTACATTGCCTATTTACTGAGAAAATATTACAATAAAAATGATACATTTGCTTTCTTTGAGTCAGATTATTTCCCCACAAGGACAAAGTACATTTCGAGAAAGTCCCTTGAATTCCTGCAGATACTTTGAGTTCCAGAGAAAAGTCATAATGAGGGATAGGGGAAGCTCTCTGGTCAGCATTTTGTCCTGAACTTAAAAGTAAGAATCAAGTTATTCAACTAAAAGAGAAATAATCTACACTATCTTTGACACATTAAAATCCACTCTCAATCAAATATAGCTTCACCTGTGTAACCTCATATAAAAATTATTTGAAAAGGATTGTTTGTAAGTGTATTTTTAAAAAATATTCTTGAAAATTAGCATAATTATTGTTTCATTATTATAACCATAATTTTGTATTATTCTTTCCTCTGTTTTGCTACCACCAATCGGTTTACTATTCAAAACATTATTTCAGTTCCTAAAAAACATTATCTTTTAAAGATACACAGAAATCTAATATATTTTACATGAAGCACACAAAAATTTCTCAAAAAATAAAAGAATATAAATGCAGAAAATGCCAAGAGGTTGAATTTTGTTTCTGAAAAGTTCAAGTGTGGATTTAGGGAATTATTTTAAGTTATGTTAATATATTAGTATTATTTAACTATCAATAAAATATAGACAAGGCACACACATACCACAGAGAACCACAAGAACCTTCGCGGACTTCTCCTGACTGATATACCTTTCCACTAGATTCACAGGGACAGTCAGACTTCAACACACATCTCCCTTTCTCTCCAATATCATCCAATAGATAACCTAGAGAACATTATATAAGATTAATCTCCAATACTATACAAATATCAGCAAATTATCAAGCAGTGTATTGAGTAATCACTTTTGAGGCTGTTCTTTCAAGTGAAAACATATACTTAAAATGATAATTTTTATTTAAGAAATTTGAAGACTGGCAAGGGTATAGTTAACTTTCAGAGCCACACAGTAGTCCTACTGAGCCCAGCATAGGACTAGGAGATCATCTGTGTAGTATTATAGAGATAGAAATATACATTAACTTTAAAAGTATCTCTACCTCTCCATTCCTGTATATTAGAAGGATAGATTATGAATAGGTGATAATTTATTCAATAAATATCTTGTTAGAAACAAGATCTCATTATGACTGTGTAACTTCATTTTCAAATGTTTTACCTTCTGGGCAGGTGCAGCCACTCACACATTCAATGTCTTGAAAAGGAGCCACATTAGAACAAGTTGCAGGATTTGAGGGACCACATTCTTTGTAGATATGTTTTTCTGGGCAAATAGGTTTTTCTGGAGAAATATAGAAATATGCATACATAGAAATCAGAGGAAAATAAATGTGATAAGTATATAACATTCTAATGATCTTTTAGAGTAGGTGTCTAAATTTCAAGATAAAGGCCAGTTTTTAAAGATACTCAGTAACTAAATTATGCCAATTTCCTATGCATTACTTTATGATACAATATTTAATTTGAAGAAAATGTATATTACATAGCATCATTTTACCTTACTTTGACATTGATATTCTATTTATATTTTAATTTAAAAGACTGAACTAAGTATAAATGAAAAGTATATTCAGATTTGTATGAAACTCATTTAGATTTTCTAATATTCTGAAAGAAAATACTTACCAGTCAACATACCTTTGATAACTTCCTAGTTATTTTTATGGAGATTTTACAGAATTTCACAAAATTATTTATTTTTCCCAGTGACTTTTACTAATTAAAAAGTCTATAAAGTCCCTATTTAAATCTTAACACAAAGCACTTATGACAAGTCACTCCACAAAATGGACCTCAATTTCTTCACAAGTACATGTCAGAGACAAGACCTTTCTTTCGCCCATGAGGTTCCTTCCAGGAGTTACAGGTATTTGAGAAAATGACTTTGAGACACAGCTCAACTTTAAATGCTATAGAATCTTCTTGATTTGGAGTCTACAATACATTTAAAACCTACCACAAACCACATCAGGATCATCTCTCCAGGATTCAAAGGTGCCAGGACCATCTGAGGCACAGAGGCGGGACAATTCTGAATAAGTGTCACATGTGGATGTTTTGTCTCTACTTTGACAATACTCATCAATGCAGATCATTTTGTAGTCACTGGATAAAGTGCTAACCTTTCCACATTTCTCAAAATAGGTTCCAATAATTTTGTTACAGTACTGCAAAATAAAGCATGAAGTTTTATTGAAACAACAGAAAAATGAGGAATCAAAGGAGTATTTAGGGAAAGATAAGTTCAGACGGGGGCGTTTGTATAATAGCCCATAGCTTTGACAGGGAAAGTTCTTGAACACTGACCGAAATGGGGAGTTTTGAATTATTACAGTTCCTACAGTGACTGCTAAATGAAAACTTCACCTCTGATAATATGTAGTGACTTCAAAAATTGTACCCAATTTCATCCAAAATTTCTCTAAAGGTGACATGAAGTTCAGAACTCAAGAAAATGGAAAATATGAGAAAAGAAAAGATTGTCCATGCCAGAGACTGGGATAGTGTAAGACTGAAACCACAACGGACAGAAGGGTATTAGCCTTTTAGCTGTCAGTCTGCTTATATAATATTCGATGAGCAAACTAATAAAATAGACTGATTCTGGGCTTTCTTGGTGGGGGTCATGTGAGCTGCTCTGGAAACAGCATATTTGTTCTCATGTTGGTTAAGGAAACAACATGTTGGTTAAGAAACATGCTGGTTAAAGAAGTTAAAAATTTTTTTTTTAAATTTTAATATGTTTTAACTAGCACATAGCTGTTTTCTATTTTAATTATGTTTGTTTTCAAAGGAATACAAAAGCTACTAGCAAGCAAATACACAATTTCCACCAAGCAATCCCCAGGACAACTGATAGCATTCTCCAAGAGAGGTATAAAATTAAGTGAAATGAAATCTCAAAGACTGTTTTTATGTTTTTAATCAATGAACTTTGGTTGGCTAAAATGTTTGTTTGAGTTTTTCTGCAAGATGTTACAGAAAAATCCAAATGAGCATGAACTTTTTAGCAAACTCAGTGTTATTCTTTGTGTATCTTTCTCACTAGGTAATAGCTCCTTCAGAGCAAAAACTAGAACTTTGTAATCTCTATGCTTAACACAATGTCTCATACACAGTCTTTAATATAACTTTATATACTTATTCAGCTAACATATTTGAGCAACCAGGAGTAAGTTCTCACACACTGTGCAACTACCACAACAGTAAAACATAATATTACTACAGAGCTCATAATCTCATAGGAAACATGTGAGAAAAGCATGAGGCATTTTTATAGATCATAAATTCTAACAACTGGCATAGGGGAAAAGAGAAAGTAATTCTAACTGCAAAGATCAAGGAGCACTTCACAAGTAAGATAGCAGATGATCTTATACCACATTATGGCTTAATTTGCTTTGATAGAAGCTGATAGATGTTATAAATACAACATCCATTGTCAATAAAACATGTTTCTTCTGCCTATACAATTCATACATATCTTGATCTTGAGAATTTTATTCTAGATTGAAATAAGTATATATGAAAATTCCTTCAGTCATCAAATGAATGCAATCTACCAAAATCAACATTCAGAGAATCATGTTACGTGCAGAAAATTCAAAGCAAATGATGAATATTTTCAAGTGGTATAGTATAAATGATCTGTAACTTTTTCAAAAAGAAGATAAAGTATACTGGGGATGACAATTCAGACTGGCTGTCTGGGGCAAAAGAAAGAGAGAGAGAGCAGAAAAGTAGTTCTTAGGAACACACTACAGAATTTCTAAACTGTAAAAGTTGAGCCAGTCCCCACTGAGATAATTATAGAGAGGTGAAGCATGTCGGTTTACAGGTTAACTAAAACACTGCTCAAAGGAAATTAGAATTATTATACTAATATATATTAAGTATCATAATGTTTTACGGAAAAAATATTTATTTAAGCATCTACAGCTAGACTATAAAGCTGAGAAACAGACCATATGGACATTGGAGAAGAAGCAGTTGCAGAATTCTAAGAATAAGGTCTGTGTGTTAAGAGAATGTTGGATATTTAAACTGAAACCAAAGGGAATATTGCTGAGGTCTGTTATTAGATGAAATATGAATTTATTACCTGTACTCCATCTTCACAAACTTCATAGCTTTTACTAACAGCTTTGGAACAATAACCAGGAATTTTACTATCGGCAATGTGCTCATTGATATCATCTCCTTAAAAAGAAAGCAATGTTAACTTCAAGATATTAATTATATAAGTGCATTATTTTCAAGATAAATATAGATGACAATATAAACATATATTTTAACAATTAATCATTCTTTATACAAAGGCAAATTGTTAGCTTTAGATTTATCCAAAATCAAATAATTGTAATTTCTTTTTGAGAGGGAGTTTTCTTAGACAAATGCATTGAAATCCTACCTGGAGTGCTGTTGAAGTTACCACAAAGACCACAAGTTGGATATTGCTTGTGAAGAGTGAGCTTTGAAAAAATTACATGTATGTTTATAAAATATTGAAAATATCTCAAGACAAAATTTAAACAAATGGAAAGACAGAGCCTCTTCATATTCAATTTTACTTAAGCTGGTTACTTAGTAATATATCACAGTCTTTTCTAAATTATCTGAATTTAGAATTTGCAAAGATCTGACTTCACCTCTTACTGACTGTGTCTTTGGTTAGATTATTTAACTTTTATTATCCTGAATTTCCTGAGTCCCATTATTTGTAAAATAAGATTATTAATATTATGTACTTCAAGGTATTTTAAATATTAGATTATGCTTAGTACTGTCCTTGATATATACAGATTTCTCAATAAACCTTATCTATTTTCCTTATATTATATTATTTTTACAACTGACAGTAAAGAACAAAATGAACAAGCCTATAAGAAAATCATAGGTGAACTTACTGAGAGTTTGTTGTTTTTGTCCCACATTAAAGACAGGATTCCTCTACGACTATTCAAAACATTATGTTCTCCATATTTTTTAATGTGAATCAACTTATTGTTATATGGTATCTGCACACTGAAAAGTGTAAAATACAGTTACATATAAAAGATAAGAACAGTATTATTGCATCAAAATTTTTCTGATAATTTATGTTTCTATATTTAGCATCATAAATAATACTGCTGGTAAATATTAAAGGTTTTTCTAGTCATTTCAGAAGGGACACAATGACTTTTTTCTGATTTTGGAAAGACTTTTAAGAAACAATGAATAAATATTTGGGGCTCTGGAGAAGTGAACAAGAAGAAACTGGTTCGTTATAAGAATAAAATGATTAAATAATTTGAAATGTTCATAAGTAGCCTATCATATCTCATTTTCTTATCCTGAAAAGCATTCAAATACATCATCCCTTCCAAACATAAACTGCCGCTTCTAAAAATAATGGCCTAAATTTCAGTGTATTGTGAAACCTCAAATTTTTATTTAGCATTAAACATACAAACGAAAGTTGAAATATTCTATTAACAGTCTCATTGAACATGCATGTTGCCCCAAATCTAGACTCAAAACAGTCAAACAACAGAACTACTCTTTTTGTTACCACCTTGTTATAGGAATAAATCCCATATACAGCAAAGTCTTATATACGTAAGAAGACTTTTTTATATATGAGCACCGAAATAGGAAAAGAGTAGTTTATCTTCCCCAATCAACCTTTTTTCCCCCTTTTTTGCTCAGGTTACTTCAAAATATTCTACATACTTTATTCAAAACACTATGACATTTACCTTTCACCATTAACTAAAAGTATATCACCAAAGATAGAGACATCATTGTTGTCAATTATAACTGTTATTTTTTCAATCTCACTATCATTGTTTCGTTTGATCTCAATATTGAAATCTCCTCCCGATTCAACACAGTGACGGCAGAAAGTATATGTGCATGAAGACTCAAAGGAAAAAACACGGCCGTTGAAAGCTTTATATGCTCCTTTGCCCCAAGTAGAAGCTTCACCTACAAAATATTTAGGGTAAAATATTCATTATTATTTAGAACAATTAATGTACCTTCCAGTTTTCATTTTTCAAGTGTTCATGTACCTAGAGAAAAATTCACTGAAAGGTACTAGTCTCACATCCATCTTAAGTCTGTAATTTTCTTTCCTACATACTGCAAAATGTGTGAAAAGTAAAACCTGAATTCTTGGAAATACCCAAAGTTGGCTATTCCTACTAAAAAGAAGAAAAGCATCTTGTTTCCCTGCAGGAAAGGGAAATTGTCTCTGCTGTGGGAGAGGGTATATGGAGGGAAGCCGAGGTCTGTTTGCTTGTTTGTTTCGCTTTTTATTTTTTTTATTTATTTTTTTTTTTGTTCTTCATCATTTATCCCACATCCTTTTTTACTGTTTAACATCTTTAAACTTTGAAAAATAACTTCAAACTTAGAGAAAAATTGCAAAAAATAGTACAGCGAACTCATATACCCTTATCACCTGAACTCAGCAATTATTCTTCATATTTGCTTTATAATTATCCACCTCTTCTCTCTCTCTCTCTTTTTGTCTCCTTCCCCACTCTCTGTCTCTGTACACATACACAATTTCTTTCTCAACTATTTGAGACTATGTTACAGACATTAAACCTTTCTCCCTGAATTCTGTGTTGTTTTTCCTGGTAACAATTAGGAAAATTGGCATTCTTGGGCTTCCCTGGTGGCTCAGCTGGTAAAGAATCCTCCCACAGTGCTGGAGACCTGGGTTCGATCCCTGGGTTGGGAATATCCCCTGAAGAAGGGAATGGCTACCCACCCCAGTATTCTGGCCTAGAGAATTCCAGGGACTGTATAGTCCATGGGGTTACAAGGAGTCAGACACAACTGAGCGACCTTCACTTCACTTCCTAATAACAAAGGCAGCATCATACATAATACTGCACAGTAATAAACATCAGTTTAACAACAATACTATATTCTATCTATAGGTCATACTCAGATTTCACCAGCTCTACCAGTACTTCCCTTTGTAGCATTTTTTCCTAGTCCAGGATCATCTGTTACATTTATTTATTTATAATGAATTAAATTTTGCTTATTACCTTTATTCATATGATATGTAAGAGAGCTTGCATGTCTTACATGATATGTAAGATAATAGGGTAGCTGATTCTGAAGAAGGAAAGAACCTTTAAACAATTAATTAACCTCATTTTACATAATGGTCTTATTTGCATAGCGAATAGGTAGGGTTTGATTACAGGCCATTAACAGTCATTAATAAGTGAAACTGTGTTAGAAATACTACTTGGGTTTGTATTTCAGACTCAAGAACCAAACGTCTGTTGTATTTAAATGCTATATCTCTCTAATCTCCTTTAGTTTGGAACAGTTGTGCTGCCCTTCTTTGTCTTTTAGTACTTTACTGTTTTTGAAAGTAAGGCCATCTCATTTTTCTTGTTATGATACAACCAGCATTTGAAAGTGGACATTTCATTTCCAAACACATCATCTTGTGCCAGAAAATAAGGGAAGTGTTCAGAAAAGAATGGAGACATACTGAAAGGACAGGATTCAGTTGAAGGGGCTCCCACTGGACAAATATAGGACAATTTGAGTTTCAAAATGAATAATAATAGTAGTGGGTTATAAGCTGTTGAATAATGTCAGAATCCATGAGTCCATATGACTATCAACAAATAAGGGAGAAGGGACAACTCTTCTGTTTAGAATGCCAATTAATAAACACACAGGGAGTGGTGGAGTTAATGGTGAAGTTAGAAAATCATATAAAATCATATCCTTTCAATTATTGTAATAAGTAATTCAGATAAACCCCAGATGGAGGACACTGTACAAAGTAACTGGCTTTACTTTTTTTTTTTAACATAATTAAGATTTATACAATTTTCACACAACTGTAGGATACAAATTCTATTCATGTTCCCATAGACTATAAATTAGGAGACACTGGAACATATTCAGGGACATAAAACAAGGTGCAAAAATTTCACAGTCTAAAGGTATTGAAATCAAACAGTCTGTTCTCTTATCACTGTGTAATTATATTAGAAATCATTATCAAAAGATATCTGAAAATAACCCACATATTTTCAAGTGTAATGTGACATTTACCAAGAGAGATCTTTGACTTAGGCATCAAAAGTCTCATCAAAAGTAATAAAGTATCTTTATTACTGGAAAAAAAAAACCCAAAACTATACAGAGGGTGACTGCAGAGAAGAAAGCATTTAAATGAGAAATTAATATCAAAATGAGAAATTATTAACGAACTTTAAACAAAAGCCCATGTGTTTCGCTTTTTATAGAGATAATCTTTCTAATGTTGTCTGAGTGGGTGACCATTAATATTGGATGTGTCACAATTTAAAATTTTTTTAATTAATTAAAATGTGAAAAAATATTAAATAAGTATAAATAAGTATATTCTTTCTATACATATATATGTGTATGTATATATATGTGTGTATGTGTATATATATGTGTGTGCCTGGGTATATTAAACAGATAGATGACAGGAAAATTTTTTAAACTAGTTTCAAATTTTCTTTACTTTGAAACCTCATTAGGTACCGGCTGATGGACATATAAATACATATACAAATTAGAAATAAATCTATTACTTACCAATAATCGTGTTTGTTTCTGAGTATTTCGGCGTTGCTTCTGGAATATGGGATCCTTTCTCTATTTAACATAATGAATATATTATTTAAATTTCTAAAATGTACTGGCTTAAATATATAGGATATTTGTCTTTTACGTGGGAATTTAAAAATTGGTATTGAAGACCATCCAATTGGTTTTTTATCCTAAATATATAATTTTATTTTGTGATGCTATGATTTGCCAAAGACATATGCATGATTATCTCTGAAGCCTTTTTTTTTTCTTGTAGCAATCAGCTACAGTATGTTCAGACATCATTAACAGTTTATTCATTTTGGGTCATAGACAGTTAATAACATATGCTGCATCCCTTACAGAATTAATTTTTAAACTTCAAAAGTAGAATTTGGTGGCCTATTTTTATTGGAAGATACTACCCAAACAAGTCCAAGATAGATTTATTAAAACAGTCTACTGTCTAATACTAGTAACTCATTATCCTATATTAAAAAATGAATTATCCTAATCAAAGGGAAAAATTCATAACCTTGAAACTTGGTTTCCCATAATCCTTTATTTCCAATGCACTGACTCTTTTATATGTGACCAAGTAAATACATGAAACCTTAGAGCAAGGTCTAAAACAAGCAACATATACAGCAACAATTTTAAAAAGTGAATACTTTGATAGAATTTTTAAATATTTTTCACAACACCATTTATTGTATATCTTGAGGCCACTACTCTTTATTACAGGCTGTCTTACCCAAGTTAGACGAAAATAGATTAAATTCTTAATTTATTTATAAAATCAACCTTTAAATACTATACCTAAAATGATAAATGGGAGGTTGTATTGTTTTATTTAGGATCTGTTAAGAGAGTCCCTTGGACTGCAAGGAGATCCAACCAGTCCATTCTAAAGGAGATCAATCCTGGGTGTTCACTGGAAGGACTGATGCTAAAGGTGAAACTGCAATACTTTGGCCACCTCATGCGACAAGTTGACTCACTGGAAAAGAGTCTGATGCTAGGAGGGATTGGGGGCAGGAGGAGAAGGGGACAACAGAGAATGAGATGGCTGGATTGCATCACCGACTCCATGGACATGAGTTTGAGTGAACTCCAGGAGTTGGTGATGGACAGGGAGGCCTGGCGTGCTGTGATTCATAGGGTTGCAAAGAGTAGACACGACTGAGCAACTGAACTGAACTGAACTGAAGATACAATTGAATGTTTCTGATTCAAAACTTATTTCAAATATCCAATTGGTCATCTAAATTATGGTATTCAAAGAGAACATGCACTTAGAAGGTCAATATTGCATGAGAAACATATAATAATATTAAGTTCCAGCAAATCAATAATCAAGAGAACATCTTATAAATACATTTTAAAAACAACATTAAAAATCAAACTACCTGGAGTGCTGAGTGATCCAGATGTACTGTAGTCAGATGAACGTGTGACACCTAATTAATACAAAATGATTAGGCCGTTTCTGTTTGTAATTTTATTTGGTAAAATATGAAAAGTATATTTTAAAATCTGATATATATATCAAAGATCTAAATTCATCAATGGTAATGATAGTAGACTTAGAGACACATGATGCTATATAAGAAAAAATATTTTTTCAACTCAACAACCTGCTGGAGTAACAAAATTATAAGCCTCATTACTAAATGAACTGGTACCAAATTAATTTATTCCAGATCAATTGCTTAAAACTTGTTCAGGGAAAGAGAAAAGGGTTGTATAGACAAGTCTGCTTTTCCAGTTTCAACCAAACTTACTCTCACTGTGAATTTTTTCACACTTGGGAAATCTGGTACCATTTCAAAATGTCAAGTGCATAAAGGATTCAGCATTCATAGAAACTGGAAGTATTAAAATTACTAATCTAGATGAACTGATATGTTCAATCTCAAGATGTCTAATGTCAAGAGACATTAATGTCAAGAGATCCAGAACTTGTCATTTCAAAAACACTAGATTTACTAGCATTAGATATGCTACTGGGGAGATTATTAATAAAAGTCTATCACCTAATTTGGAAAATTGAAAGCAATTGAAAACTGACATCCAAATAAAAGAAAAATCTCAATTGGGCAACCACTCCACAATAGAAAGATAAGAGATAATTACCTCTTAGTACATTTCTCAGGAACAAAACCTAAGAAATGTGAATACCTAGGCTAATGGCAGCAGGTCTGGGGTTCAGAATTTCAGTGTCTTGTTAGCCATTTGTATCAACTGTACTTAAGCAAAATCAGTGACAATAAATAAAGAAAAATTTCAAATATCTGAGTTTCACTGAAGTTTTGACCCCAAAATGTGTGTCCAAAGATTAAGAACAACCCAAAATAAAATTATTATTTCTGTATGACCAAATTCATTAATAGTCGACTCTGAGACCAACGATTACTACGTCACACTATCTTTTTTGCTAATTATATTTCATTTTCTAAAAAGGTATTAACCCTAAATTTGAGTTCTAAGTATGAATTGTATTTTTCAGATACTCACTGCTAACTTCATCAAAATAGTTCCCATAACATACTAAGTGTTACTTTAACAATGTGCAACACAAATTTCAATACTATTTAATCTCATGCTTCCATTAAGTGGAAATAATAAATTTTATGAGATTTTCAAAAAGGTTGGATCTTATTTACTCTTCTCAGGAATGGCCCTGTTAAAAAATACTTTAGCCATCAAGGCCAGATGCAAAATACAAAGTTCAAGCCCAACAAATCCACTGCCACTCTTCTACCTAAGAAACTCAAATCAATTTCACATAAAGGCAACAAAAACTATCTATCTCACACCAATATATTTACAACTACAAAACTAGTTCCATATTCTACACCAACATATTAAATTACTTTCATCTGATATCATCTAAAGATATTTCGTCATTTTAGGACTTTTCATTGCTTTTATATTTTATTAAGAAAAGTTATGATTTTCACTAATTTTTTTTATAATTTATGTTAGAATCCTGACTTTTTAATTGACAGAAATAAACCTCAATTCTCAAGTCAGGGGAACCAGATCCAATAACATCTTTTCCAGCATCACAGGTACCTGTACCACTAATGCCAGTTTCATCAGATATGTTTGGTCCAGAGGTACCAACACCAAGTCCAGCTTCACCTTTGTTTCCTTCACCACTTCCAGAAGTAGAAGACCAAATATTTCCTCCTAATGGAAAATCAAGATGTGATTAAAGAAATAAGGAAGGAAGCAGTTAATTTGGATTTCTTGGGAGTAGAATCCAGGTTAAGATATCTGAGTCACTGACTTCAGATCTAGGACTCAAGTATTCAGCCCCAGCAGATCTACCACTACCCTTTCCATTCCCACCAATTTACTGACTCTAAATCCCTATTGGTCAGATGACTCCAAACTGAATCCTGAATCTTCAGAAATGCCACTAAAATATTCAGCCTCGTTTTTTGCATTCTTTCCAAATACAAAATGATGGTAAAAAGAATTATTTCAAAGCATATCGTGATTTAGAATTATTCCCTGCAAAGACATTAACCATCAAAACCTATAGCACTAGAGCCCAAAGAACCACCTACTCCATTTCTATCAGTCCATACCACTACAATCACTGTCACCAAATCAATCTGAACCAGAATCTCCAAAGCCAAATTGAGTTCAGCCCTTCTTTTCTCCATTTATAAAGCTAGAAGTCCTTCCCTCTAGAGGAAAAATTAAAATGTTATTTCAAAATATAATGAAATTTTGAAATACATTTCAATTTTACTGAAAGAGTACAGGTTAGGAGAATGCCTGAGTCAAGGGCATTGGTCCTGAGATTCATGGATCTAGGTCCAATGGACATTGCCACCCCATTCTATCAATCTGCTGCCTCCAAATTCCTTTTCACCAAAAGGTCAAGCATCAGTCCCAAATTTCCAAATTATCACTACTTGTTCATCCCCACTTCTTACACTAGTACTCCTACCAGAATATCAAAACTTTTTCACCAGAATATATTTAATAAATGTTATGATTCAGAAACTTTTTTTCCAAAACTCTTTACTTCAAGTCCAAAATAAAATGATTCAGGCTTTTGAGCTAGCAGAAAAATCAAAATATTATTAACCAAAATAATAAATATTTGGAACTCAACTGGATTTCTCAGGAAGGAGACTGAGAGGATACCTGAACTACTGGCATCAGAGCCAAAGCCTTTGCGTTCGTCCTCAACAGATGCACTGCTATTCAAGCCATCCCCTCCAAGTTCATTGAGTTCCAGTCCCCGTTGACCAGAAGACCCTAAATTGGATTCCAAATTTTCAGAGCTATCACCAACATAGGCACTAACACTTCTCAAACTGGTGTCACCTGCAGAATATAAAATGGTTGTCACAGAGTTTATTGATATTTTATGATTCAGAAAGTTATACGTGCAAAAATGAGATATCAATACCTAGATCACTGGAAGTGGATCCTTCAGATCTAACCACTCGATTTCCTTCAACTGTTTTGCTACTAAAGTCACTGTCACCAAATGAACTTGAACCGGAAGATCCAAAACCAAATGCAGCATTGACCCTTCCAGCTCCAACTTCCCAACCAAAAGACTCTGTTTCAACTGATGAAAAAGCAAATCAAGATGTTATTAAAATTTAATCTTTAATAATTAATTTGTTATAAGATTATTTAAATGAAAGTGTTTCCACCACTTAATTTAATTAACTTAAAATTTTCCAGAATGAGTCTATATTGGAATACCTGAGCTAGCATCAGATCCGAGATCTTTAAATCCAGCCCCAACAGATGCACTGCCACTCAAACTATCCTTTTCAAGTTCATCGATTTTCAATCCCTGTTGACCAGAAGACCCTAAACCAGGTTCCAAATTTCCAGAGCTATCACCAACAAAGATATCACCACTTCTCAAATTGATGTCACCTGTAGAATACAAAATGATTGTCACAGAGCATACTGAAAACATCCTATGATTCAGAAAACTTGCATGCACAATAATAATATATCAATACCTAGATCACTAGAAATGGATCTTCCAGACCTAGCCACTTGATCTCCTTCAACTGTTTTGCTACTAAAGCTGCTGTCACCAAATGAACTCGAACCAGGTGCTCCAAAAGCAAATGCAGCATTGTCTCTTCCAGCTCCAACTTCCCAACCAAAAGATCCTGTTCCAACAAATGAAAAAATCAAAATGTTATGAAAATTTAATCTTTGTTAATTAGGTTGTTGTGAAATGTTATTTAAAGAAAAGTGTTTCCACTACTTAATTTAATTAACCTAAAATTTTCCAGAATGAGTCTTTATTGGAATACCTCAGCTAATGACAACAGATCCAAAGCCTTTAAATCCAGCCCCATAGATGTACTGCCACTCAAACTACCCCCTCCAAGTTCATTGATTCCAAAACCCTGTTGACCTAAACTGGAATCCAAATTTCCAGAGTTATCACCAACAGAGGTATTCAAAAGTATTTTAACCAATTAATTAATTTAACCAATTTAAAGTTTTTCTGGATTGAGTCTCAGTTGGAATACCTAAATCACAGGCATCCAAAATCTATGGATTTAACCCCAGCAGATCCCTTACTGCTAATTTCACTCACTCCAGTCAGTTCTACTGATTTCCAATTCCTTTTGACCAGATGTCCCCAAACCAAATACTAAATTTCCAGAGACATGGCTACTAAATTTAGCCCCTCTTCCTATGCTACTGCTGTCTGCTGAAGTTAAAAAAGAGACTGTCATCGGGGAATATTTAAATACAACTTATGAATCAATACTTTTTATACACAAAACCTAAATAGTGATATTTAGATCACCAGAACTTGATTGTCCAATGCTCCTTATTTCTTTCTAAGACCACTGACACCAACTCCACGTGAACCAGAATCATCAAGACTAATTCCAATTTAACCCTCTTTTTACCATCAAGTCAAAATCAAAAGGCAAATGGAAAACTAAATGGAAACTTAAACTGTCACCAGGAGAAATAAACAAAGGATGTAAATCATTTATGTTTTTTCTTAATAGAGTCTAAATCAGAATTCATACATTATTAGAGAGCCAAAGCCCATGGATTTATGAACAAACTTCTTACCATTCTTTCTATTTCTATCAGTTTCCACATCTTTTAAGAAAAATCGCTCTGATACAAAAAATACTTATATTTACTATACTTTAATGAACCTCAGTTATGTCACTGATTTTAATTTCCAATATAAATTGATATTTATCTACAACTTTTGATTATTGAAAATATAAAACAATATTGAAAACCATTTTGAAATAAAAATTACTGTAACAAAACTTAACACTTTTGTTTTGTTTATTACCTCCTAATTCTTGACCATAGATATAAACATTTGACAGTTTCAAACATTCTGATATTCCTTTTCAGGACAATCAGTTCAAATATGAGTAATAGAACTTAAAAATTAAAAAAATCATACAGAAACATGAGAGACCAAAAAGTTTTTGTTTCTTATGACAAAACTAGGAAACAAGAGCATTTAAGTGGCTTTCCCAAAGTCCACAAAAGGTTCATAGGAAAGACTATATAGAAACTGGATTTCTTCATTCCAGGTCCAAGCCCTTTCATAAAAGCATTCATTCTACTTGCTCTTCACTAAAATGTTTAAATTGATTTCTGTTGACAAAAGCACAGATCCTTTAAGAATCAAACGTAGTTTTAAAATCTCTCCCATGAATTCCTCTAACACTAAATCAGATTTGGTCAAAAATAACCATCAATTCCTGCTTTGCTAATTGATTGCTTTTTCTGTCAAAAGAAGAAACGAAGAAACAACCTAGATTTCTGTTTCACTTGCAACAAAATTAGAGCCAGCTAATCCATTTACTGAATTCACACAAAATCCCTTTTGGCCAGATGCACCCCAACAAATTCTATTTTTGTTTGAAGCAGTGCCACCAAATTCTGTACCACCAGAGACACTGTTGGCAAGACTATATGCTGAACTGGTTTTCTTTACCATACAAAAATAATCATTATCAGAGAAAAGTTGCATTAATTCAGATTGTAAAAGAAATTAATCTACACTCACTGATTGAACGAGGCCTTCATTATTGTTTTGAATGTATCATCCCTTCCCCTCCACATATCTTTCCATATATAATTCCACACAGTATAATCAGAGATGGGCATGGCAGCCAGTTTACCATGAGGTTTGAGAGAATTCCATAAGAAAAGTGATGCACTGGGTTCAGAGTTCATTTAAGATAAAGTTTCAATGGCTTCTATAGAACATGAGCGAACAATTCACACCTCAGTGTTGTAAACAAGAGCAAATTTCTGTGTTGACTTATCAGTCATATTGAGTTTGTCAATCCCAAAACAGATGACTGGACAGACAGGAAATGTTTGTGTCTTTCCTTTGGATGTTTCAACCACAGCCCTACACCTAAAACTGCTACTCCCTTTTTAGTTATCACCACCTGGACTCAAATATTAAATTTTAATATAAAGTATTGAAGTTATTTTCTTCACTGGATCTCCTTCTTCGTGGCTTTTGCAGAGATACAAACTATAGAAACTTCAGGGACCAGGTAAGTAAAGTAAAAGTTTGAATCAGCCAAAAGGAAGAAGTGTATTGAATCAGAAAAGACATGCCTAACTTAAATTTAAATTTGTTTTTGATTGAACCAAAATTGAAGGCCACAACTGCCTAAAAACCCTACTTTTTAACATTATTACTTGGCAAAGTGAGTATGTAATTTCAAGAGGAATCTTCTTATTGAAAGTGGATCGTGGTTGCAGACAGAAACATGAGTGTGTGTTGTTTGTGTGTGTGTGTGCGCACTCTCAGTCATGTCCAACTCTTTGCGACCCCGTGGATTGTAACCCACCAGGCTTCTCTGTCTGTGGAATTTTCCAGGCAAGAATACTGGAGTGGGTTGCCAGTTCCTCCTCCAGGGGATCTTCCCAACCCAGGAATGGAACCAGCAACTCCTGTGTCTTATGCATTGCAGGCAGATTCTTCACCGCTAAGCCACCGGGGAAGCCCAAAACATGAGAGACTGCACTAAAACTGTGTCCAGGGAGCATTTTAAATTATTAGTTTACAATTATAAAAATGATTGATCATTACGATAATAGTAAGAAAGATAGTTTAAGAAAATAAAAATTATCAGAGAGAATTTAATTTAATGTAAACTTTGCCAAGATTCTCTTAGAATTCATTACTCTCATTGGCATTGGAATTAGTGTCTTTAAGGTCATATGCTACAAATAAAACAAAGATTATCAGATTATCCCAACTGGGAAAAAGTACTTCTAGGTCAGTATTTTTCTCCAACAGTACCTGCTGGAATGTCTTTTGACTCTAAACTATTAACCTCCCAAAGTTCTCTGACCCGTCTGCAGCAGCTCCTTGAGTGCTAAATCCAGTGTTAAGGAGTGAACCAACAAGAGATTTCTTTCTTCTGTTTAAGTCACCAAAGGATGAACTACTGTGAAAAAAGGGACTTACTGTGAATAACAGAAATTTTTATATGAAAACAGTATTGCTAGCACAATAAATGTGATTGGATTGCAATACTATGAAAAGCCATATTTTATTTTGTGTAAGCACCTTTATTCTGGTGGTGCTGGGAATGACATACACCTCTTATTAATTTAATCACTATGTCCATATCTTTTTGTCATAGTGGTAAAACTTCAAGAAATAGATGAGTAGAGTTGTTAAGATTTAATTGATATGTACTAGAAATTCTTCCTCTCGGGGACAGGGCAGAAACCTCCCATCTGCTTCCTTCTCCAGTACTAAGCTCTGAGTTCCAGTGGTCAACCTTCTCCCATCAAAATACTCCACCATGCTGAATCCAAGCTGTCCTTTAGTAACAGCTGGTAAAATTAAAATAACATACCTGATTCTCTTTTCTGTATTTCTGCAAAGAAGAAAGATGAAAACATTTACTCATAAATTAACATTTGCTCAACTCCTTCAAGAGCTAGTTAAATGCCATTTCAATGAGGATACTCTGACAGTGTAAAGCTGCACCCCTCATTTTAATCCTCCTAATTATCATTATATTATTCTAACTTATTCCATAGATTTTTATCACCTTGTATATACCATGTTTACTACATATAATGCTTATTGCTTATGAACTGTCTCCTTCTAGATTTTAAGCAGTATAAATTCAAGATTTTTTGCCTGTATTATTCACTGAGGTATTCCAAATGTCTTGAAATGTGCTTGAACCATAGAGGACACTCAGTTAATATTTATTTAATAAATACATTCATCAACAAAGGCCTTTTGTTAAGGTAATATATACTGTATAATATAAGGTATTATTGAGGTATTAATATACTGTGCTTTCTATACCATTTCTGGGGTTTTTTTAATCTCTACAATAAAATTGAAGAACTTTAGAATTAGTAATGCCTTAATAACTATAATATTCTTGTAAATTCATGGAAGACATGCATTTTGGTCACTAACTAGATAATAAAATGCATGATTTGTAAGCAGAACTTAAAGACTATGTAAGAGCAAGTACAAATAATAGTAAGAAACTTAATTCTCTCTGTTGACAATAAGGGAAGAGAGACTCCCCTCTTTTTTAGATCATTTACTTTAGAAAACTTAAACTCCCTTCCTTTCCCTGCCTCTTTAATATGTTTGTTCTTCTTTTTAAAGTTTATGTAAGAAACTCAGTAATGTTTCCTTAAGCGATTGGTGGCTATCTTTTTGAAACGCTATCATGAAGGGAGAGAGCCCCCCTACGTCTTCAGTGATATGAATATAACTTCAGCTGGTGTCTGACTCCAAGTGCAAACTTCCCTCCTTTATGATTTTAAAGATACAAGAAAGTATTTTTTCTTATAAAGGCAACTAGCAAACACAGGTGGCTACCCTAACACCAAGCAAACTTAGGACAAATCATATGTGACAATTAGCGATGTCAATTGCTCTTATTTGAGAACAAGTTATTGTTCATCTTAAGGACATGTATGTAGTGGGTTTTATCTTCCTGGCTGTATAAAAGAGAAATATTTCTTTCTGTTCTTGCAATCTCTCCAGCTGATTGTCTGTGATGTGTATCACACTCTGGTTTAATCCTTATTCAATAATAAAACTGCTTTCTTTCTCTTCTGCTTTTGTGAAGAGGTTTTCTGGGGTGGCAAGATTTTGTTTTTAATTACATTTCCCTAACTCTGATTTTTGGGCTTAACCATTTTGCATGTTTCTAGCAAATATATTTTTCTATAGCAATCAATATCCAGAAATAAAATAGTAAATTTTTGAGAGTAGCAATGATTTAGTCTGCTATTTAGTTGGAGGAAGAGATCCTTAACATTTGAGACATAATGAAATTATCATAATCACTTAATAGTGTTTGGTTTAAGATGAATTCAAGAGTGCTTAAATTACAGCCAATTTATATTATTGTTATTAAGTAACCCTCAAAATACTATCACTTTTACAACTCTTCATATATGGCGTTTTTTTCTCAACTTCCCCTAAACCTGCCCCACTTCACTATACACTCTTCTCCCTTCCCCTTTTATCTTCACTCTCTCTCATTGTCTTTCTTCACTTCCATGTGCTTTTATCACTGCATCTTGAAATCTAAATATCTTAGTTTGATGGCAAAGCAGAAAGAAATAAGGCCATATTCAGTACAGTTGGGAATTTATGAACTTTTGAGTCAGACCCATCTGGACTCCCAGACTTGCAATCAGAATGCCCTTTGTCAATACCTCCCTTAGAGAGGGGGTTCCTACTGTAAGCCACACAAGTTTTACTCTGGCCTTCCTTGAGCCATGGTCCTCCTTAGAGGTCAAAGAATACAGACACAGGGTCAAGGGTATATGCTAACCCCGAGCCAGCTCCCTTCCCCATTGTAGATCATACTATGCCTCAAATAATCTTGAGAGAGATGCCCATGAAGATTCTGGTAGAGGGATTGGAACAACAGGGCCCTGGGCACACATATAATAAGAGAGGATGAAAAATATCTGCTTTATAATGTGTGTGTGCATGCTCAGTCACTCAGTTGCATCTGACCCTGCGGCCCCATGGACTGTGTGCACCAAGCTCCTCTGTCCATGGGATTTTCCCAGGCAAGAATACTGGAGTGGGTTGCATTTCCTCTCATTATATTTCACATATTTAATTTATGGCAAGTGTTCACTATATTCATCATATCTCTCCTGAGTTTAACCCCACAGATATAATGGATCCTTCATCTTGTTAGACAAATGTTTCTCCTGAATTTACTCATTGTTACTGAAATGAGCCAGCCTCGTATCTTAGCCCGTGTGCCATATTTGTTTCTACTATTTTATCCTTCTTGTATTTTATTACATAAAACTTGCTCAGAAATATAATGCCACTGGGATCACTAGTAGTAAGGGCCAGTATGTTTGTTGTATGTATCACATCTTATATGTGGTACATATTCCTTAATCTACATTCACATTTTTCTCATAGGTTTAAGAGATTTTTATAAATCTAGTAACCAGAGCAGTTTTCTATTTCAAAGGTTACTACTTTCATCAGTACTGACTAGGTATTAAAATGGTTGGCCCAGATTATACTAGAACACACTATGGTATGTTTGTTTGTATTAATAAGAAATATTTCTGGCATTGAAACACGTATGTTGTCATATGTGAAACGAATCACTAGTTCAGGGTCGATGCATGTTATAGGATGCTCGGGGCTGGCATGCGGGGATGACCCAGAGGGAGGATAAAGGGAGGAGGGAGGTGGGAGGGGGGTTCAGGAGGGGGAACTTATGTAAACCCGGGGCAAATTCATATCAATGTATGGCAAAACCAACCAATATAATATTGTAAAATAATTTGCCTCCAATAAAAAATAAATTAACTACAAAAAAAAACAAAACAAAACAAAATGACTGTAGACAGTATGTATGTTAATGGGTGTGGCTGTGTTCCAATAAAACTTTATTCACAAAAAAAATAAAAAATAAAAAAAAAATAATAAAATAATAAAAAAAGAAATATTTCAAGTGTTTTAATGATTTTTCCATGGAAGACATGTCCTGTCTCCAAAGAAAAGCAGTTCCGCTCTATTGTTATTTAGCACAAATAGCATGAGAAAAGAAAACAAAGTAATTTACCTGATTTTCTTTCAGCTATTTTGTCATCTGAAGAAAAACAGAGAGAATTGCTGTCATTAGTAGCTTTTTTGATAAATTTGCCAATAGAAAGTGAATCTTGATTGCAGCCAATGCTTGTCCTGTGAGACATTTCCACATCTGCTAACTGAGTCAATACTCAGGCATGAATATAGTAGTTATTCACTGACCATAGTATCTTAATACCCCTCTAGACCAGCTCCATAAAGGAAATGGCTATACCACTCCTCCAACCAGTTAATAGAGTCAGTCTAGATGCAAGAATTAGGACATAGCAAAACATAATTCTTAGATGACTGAAAAGGTGTTTCAAAGCATTATTATTCTATGGCAAAATGTAGATGTTTTAAAGTTTTTCATGTAACAGAAATAATGTATAAACTAAAATTAATTAATGTGAATCAAATGAGTACAATTTCTATTTTACAGCTGTATACTGAAATTCAAATACATACAACTTACAGATAGTTCTAGCATTGTTATTATTACGAATCAAGATGAACTTAAAGTAAATAGACAGCCTGTCAAGCCATAGTTAAGTATGTGTGCTGTGCTTAGTTTCTCAGTTGTGCCTGACTCTTTGCAACTCCCTGGATTGTAGCCTGCCAGGCTCCTCTGTCCATGGGGATTCTCCAGGCAAGAAAACTGGGAGCAGTTGCCGTACCTTCCCTCCTCCAGGGTATCTCCCCAACCCAGGGATCAAACCTGCATCTCCTGCATTATCAGGCGGGGCTTCCCTGGTGGTTCAGCTGGTAAAGAATCCTCCTGCAAAGTGGGAGACCTGGGTTCAATCCCTGGGTTGGGAAGATCCCCTGGAGAAAGGAACAGCTACCCACTCCAGTACTCTGGCCTGGAGAATTCCATGGACTGTATAGTCCTTGGGGTCACAATGAGTCAAACATGACAGAGCGACTTTCACACTCTTTACAACTGAGCCAAGGGCAAACTAAACTAAAACAAACAGCAAATAAAGCCAGTTAAAAGATAGAGGGCTTCCAATGTGTTTTGATAAATTGTTGCCAAAACTAAATTGTACATAGTCACACACACACACACACACATTTAGCCAAAAGATAAGAAAAAATAGTTTACAGATAGGTGTGGGGACTATTTGTCTCTAAAGAAAAATTATACAATAACATTCCCCATATAGGTTAAATATCTGGAAAATTCTGTCTGAAATGTAGGTTGCAATTAAGAGTCATCCCTAAATCCTCTTGCAACAAATAAAGATGTCAAAAAACCATGCATGAACTTTTCCTTTCTCGAAAAGAAATTCTGGGGTCTCACACAGAATACAACATATTCAAGGATAATGAGCTGGGATCAAAGGTGCTCTCATCACAGGAAACTGAAGGCAGTAAGTAGGAACTAGAACTGAGTGTGAAGCAGATGAAATGATCCTATAAAAACATAAAACTAGATATTCAAGTAAGTGAGGAGAAAGAAAGGCAAATTAAGAACAAACATAGAAACTTGGAAACTATCTTGAGTAGAGTTCAACGGTCATGCACATATTAGTAAATCCCAAAGGCAACATTCCATGGTATTTAATATAATTTGCGTTCATTTCTATGTCCTCAAATAAGGTTAATCTCTGTTGAGAAGTTCCATTTCTTCTTGGGCATGAAGATAGGCTATCTGTGGTTCATTTCAATAAGTTTACCTTTCAGAGAATTTGGTTACCCACACATAGACAACTTTTATACATAGAACATATATTTATCAATGATCCTTAATTATATTCATTCAAAACAAATATACTGAGTGTCATGGCACCCATAGATCAAAATCCCACCCTTGAGTAGTTTACAATTGTGAGATAAATAGTGAGGAGTCCTGGTAATTCAATAACAAAATCAAGTATGTATGAAAATTAAATATATCAATTTTCTGTATTCCATGTTGATGAGAATGTAAATTGGTACAGCTATTATGAAGAACAGTATGGAGATTCCTCAAAAAAATTAAAAATAGCACTACCATATGACCTATTAATTCCACTTGATTATGGATCCAAAGGAAATAAAATCACCGTCTCAAAGAGATATCTTCACTCCCATATTCAGTGCATAACTATTCACAACAGCCAAGACATGGAAACAATACAAGTGCCCATCAATAGATGGACAGCTAAAGAAAGTGATATGTATCACATGCAATAGCATACTGTTCAGCCATAAAAAATAAAATCCTACCATTCATGGCTGCATGTGTGGACCTTGAAGGCATTATGTAATAGGAAAGAATCTTTTGTATCTAAGTTAATGACTTGTAAGTTTAAATTACACATAATGACCTATCTCTGGGAGCCAAGCCTCCCAGGTAATGAGTATTAAGCTAAAATACTTTTGCTTAGCTCACAGGAAACATCCTGACCATGACCAGCTGTGAATGACTGCAGGAAGATTCCCTCCAGAGACGAATAGGAACCAGGGAATAATTTGATTTACTACCCCTCCCCCCAACACACACATACTTTTAGTATAAAAGAAGCCTGAATTCTAACTCAGGCAAGATGGTTCAAGATGGTTCTTTGGGCCATGAGTCTATCTTCTCAGTTTGCTAGTTTTCTGAATAAAGTTGCTGTTCCTTGCCCCAACAACTCATCTCTTGATTCATTAGCCTGTCATGAAGTAAGCAGTATGAGCTTGAACTCTGTAACAATTACATTAAGTGAAATAAGTCAGAAAAAGACAAATCTTATACAATTTTCTTTTTATGTAGAATCTAAAAGTATCTAACACATAGAAAAAGAGTAGAATGGTGATTTCCAGGAAATTCAGGATGAGAGAAATGGGAAGATCTTGATCAAAAGTACAAACTTCTAATTATGAGATAAATAAGTTCTGGGGATTCAATGTATAGCATCGTGACTACAGTTAACCACTTTGCATCTTGTACTTTAAAGGTGCTAAGAGAATAGATCTTAAATTTTCACGTCACACACACAGATACACATACAAAATAACTGTGTGAGGCGATAGAGGTGTCAAATAACTTTATTGTGGTAGTCATTTTAAAAATATATGTACACCAGATCATCCATCACATTGTATATCTTAAACTTAGGTCAATTATATTTTAATATAGCTGGAAAAAATTTTCTGTGTTCCAAAAGTGAGCTCAGAATACACCTTGTTATCTAAAAGTCAAGATCAATTTCTGAAAGATACTGACCTGAGTTTAGCCTATAAAATAGGGCTTCCCCATCTATAAAAAATGAAAGGAAAAAAAAAAGATGACAACAGTTAGATCATTTTATACTTCTATATAGCATATGTTTTAAAGCAATGAGAATAATTCTATCATTTCCATTCTTCTTTTTTATTCAATATAAGCAATCTACTTTTCATATCTAATCACTATTTCAATATTAATTTATTCTTTTGGATCTTTCTTATTTAAAAAAATCTTATCTATATAGATATATGTAGTATATTTACCTATCAATATACTTAAAAGTTTCATTGTCAGCACATTCCTGGGAACATATGTAGCCAAATAAATTAAATTCAAACATTAATATTAACCAATACTTTATACCATTTCATACTAGCTAAATGTTTTACAGCTGCCAACATGAAGTTTATTTTCTTATCTATATTTCACTTGATTTTCCCTAAACATTTCCTGGTTAATGTGTTAATAAGCAATGAATTAGACCACAAAGGGGAAGGAGATAATCAATTGTACAAAGTTTACTCTAGAGGACAAAATAGTCTGGGAATAAGATAAGAACTGATTATCTATTTTATGACAAATCTACTGAAGATTTTTTCCCACTTAGCCAGGGAACTGTTTATTTCTTTCTATATATTCATTGTTGTTCATTCACTCAGGCATGTCCAACTCTGCGACCCCATGGACTGCAGCACACCAGACTTCTCTGTCCTTCATCATCTCCCAGAACTTGCTCAAACTCATGTCTATTGAGTCTGTGATGCCATCCAACCATCTCATTCTCCATTGTCCCCTTCTCCTCCTGCCTTCAATCCTTACCAGTATTAGGGTCTTTTCTAACAAGTCAGCTCTTCGCATCTATATACTTATGGTTGTTTTAACAATACAAATATTTCTTCTGCCTGATTCTATGGATGTCTTCTAAATATCTGCTTTCTCCAAATTGCGGTCCTTAATTCCTTACCATCCTGTAACCTACTGAAAATGAAGGGAATCTGTTTGGATCCTAAAGCTCATTGACTAAGAACAACAAAAATTCATTTTCACTAAGGCACGTGGAATTTCTTTTTTCAGGTATACTCCTTACTTCTCACTGTGAACTTAAAAAATTCCTGATTTTTGTCAATCGATAACCAGCTTATGGAAATTTTATTGAAACATTTGTAATCATTTACCAGAACTATCATGGAGATCTACGAAATACTTTAGAAATATTCTTCAGGTATCTGGTGAATTTAATATACTTTAGCAAATACAAACACATTTTGTTATGATATATCATTTATGTTTTGAAAATGAAAATAATGTTTCACGATCTACTACTAAGATATAAGAAATACATTTATGCAAACATAGTCAAAGAATATTTATATTTATATAAAATAGAAACAAAGATTATAGCAAAATGCTATGTAAGATTATGAAAGTCTCCATTACTTGAAATAACATTTTCTAATGGTCCATCAAATTCCCAAGTAGCCAGATCAAGAATAAGAATGTTTTCTCTTAATCACAACAAATAATTGTAGTCTTCTTCATTATAATTTCTCACAGAAAAGTAAAATGTGTCCTACTCCTAAATTTATAAAATAGATTTAAAATTTTAATATATAACTAATCTCCTCTCTTTTGTAGACTTTTCTCCATAAGTTTAGATGTTACAGTTTTCCTACACTTTTCAGAAACAAACTAAAGGGTGAGAAATACATTTGTTTCTAAATATTTTTATTTTGATTTCTCATTTTTTAAAAAAAGATTTATTAGCAATCTTCTCTTTCAATAAACTCTAGAAATTATAATTGATTTTCTAAAATATCCATGAAAGTGTTAGTTTAAGAAATAGTCTCCTTATAAAATTTTTCTTTGATGATGAGCTAGTCTTTCAACTGGTGATATATTTATGATTTGTGAAAAATGAAATTATTGGTATGGGTCTTTGGTTTTGAGGTAGATGCAAGTTCAAAACAGAGCCTGTTCACTAATATCTCTAAGCATATGGATAACAGATAAAGATATTCCCTTAAGAAAGCCTTGTTAAAGCTGAAACAATACATAACAAAAATAAAATCTAATTTTCTTACGTATTATCCTACTCATGGTGCAGGAAAGATTTCCCAGAAGAAAAATATTTGAAATATAGAACATGAAACATTTCAATAAATATATGCATGGATCTATCAAACATGGAACAATTCTTCAAATTTGTCACTTACTTTTGCAAAAGATGCAAAGTGCCACAACCAAACACAAAAATATTAACTTCATGGTGGTGATTGGGACCTAGAAACGGAAAACAGTCATCGTGGAGAATCAGATCCACAGGGTTCCTTCTGTCTAGAGCTTTTATACTCACTCATACCACTGTCTTTCATCATGGCCTAGGTGTGGTAAGCTTAGTGCTGACAGGGCAAAGGTAAATATCATAGCACACCAGAGATGAAATCCATCTCAAGTCAGTTTAGTGTCTTATTTCTGTGACATCTTCTATCTTGAATTAAGTCCAGCTCACGCCAAACGCAGACCATGCCTTCTTGCCACCCTAGGCAAACAGCTAAGGCAGGAACTAAAAGTCCCAGGATTAAAAACCAAATATGCCAATGATGTACATTTATCTGTACTCTATTAATCATTGCAAAAGTCTTAATACCTCAAGAAACTCAAATACTATGATTAAATATTTCAATTGTCTCTCCGTTAACAACGAAATGTATTTTAAACATTAACCTACCTGGAGACAAAGAACTCTTTTCTTATTGATATATTAACAGGTATTTCCTCGGAGAAATATGTGACTATCACATAGGGTATACATATAGACATACTGATGTATTTAAGCGCACCATGGTTATAGTAATTACTACTCACAAGGATACATAATTCTCCAATAATACACATTTTACCATGAAATTTATAATCAGGCATATAAGTAAGTAGAAGATGTATGGAAGCAAGAAAATCAGAAAAAATGTTTCTGGCCAAAACTTGAATACAAAATGTCAGCCATGAATGTTCTGGGATAGAAAAATCAAGCTCAAATTAGGATTTAGGAAGAGAAGATTCAGTCTGGGCTGGGCAGGTAGAAAGGGTTGAATGCCTGATACTGGTCAATTGAACCTGAAAAACAGAAGGGCTGACCCCATGGATCTGATGATGCTTTGATGCTTTTCATGGCTTTGATATGCTTCTCATCTGCTCCCAATCACTACCAAAGAAAAACTTCAGAGGGAAAACAGTCTTCAGTTTATTCTCTCCAGAAAAGCAGAAGAATCCCAAGAAAGGGAAAAGGTATAAAAACCTTCCTTCCTTCCCTTTTATTCACTCATGTCTCCACTAATTCCAAGGAAAAAGTGATGCCTGCCTCTTTTGAGGGCCTCCTCATAACATACTGAGTGCTTGTGCTCCTGGGCTCCCTGTACCTGAAGATCTTGTTGAATTCTTAGATCATTTTGAAAGGGACCAGAATTCCACAGATTTATATACTTAAAATTCACTTTCTTATTCAAAGTAACACATTTACTGAAGGCCAGGAATTTTTTAATCTGACATCAGTGAAAGTACCAGATTTTTACCTGTAGAACAGAGACCTAGAGAGAGGAACACAGAAACAATGGGGAAGAGAATTTCATGCCACAAACAGAGAGGGAGGTAACAGAGGACTACACCAACCATAATTTTTTAAAACCCAGCTCTGATCCTCTCAATAACTCACAAATAAAGACTGTATGGTGAGAATTTTTCTCTAACACAGAAAACGAAAGTACAATTCAGAGAGAACATTGCCACCATTAAATACTGTCATTTGTGATGTTCTTTTCTTTAATCGTACACTTCCTTGTGGAGATTTGGTCCCTTCCCATTATCATTGTGACATAATTATTCTTTCATGTGCTTGACTGTGGGTTTAGGCATGTAGGAGACCCGAATGAAACATAAAGTTACTTAGAGGCTTTTGGGGGAAATAAGAATATAAGAAAGATAGAATTTTCTATAAGTAGAGTTCAGTACACAGCACTATCGAAGTTCCAGGAAAGACAGAGATTTTTTCACCTTGAGCAAATCAGGGAAATTTTCATGGTTTCATAGTCTAAGAGCTGGAAAAAGGCTTGGACATGCAGAATCAGGGAAAGATTCCAAGTGGGAAATGCATTAAGAATAAAGGCAAATGCAATTTCAAAATTTCAGTGTCCTCCATCTTTCCAGATCACTACTTCTAGTAGTCTGATTATAACAATCCACTGATTCCCACTCAGAACCATAATCCATTGAGCCTATTTACCTTATTTTCATTTCATGGCAAGAGTGAATATCAACATTTTAGGAATAAGTGAAATGAAATGGACTAGAAAGTGTGAATTTAATTCAGATGACCACTATATCTACTTCTGCAGTCAAGAATTCCTTAGAAGAAATGGAGTAGCCCTCACAGTTAAAATGCAGTACTTGGGTGCAACCTTAAAAACAACAGAATGATCTCAGTTCGTTGCCAAGGCAAACCATTCAACATCACAGTAATCCAAGCTTATGCCCCAACAACAAATGCCAAAGAAGCTGAAGTTGAACTGTTTTATGAAGACCTACAAAATCTTTTAGAACCAAATCTAAAAAAAAAAAAAAGATGTCCTTTTCATCATAGGGGATTGGAATACAAAATATGGAAGACTAGAGATACATGGAATAACAGGCAAGTTTGGCCTTGGAGTAAGAAATGAGGCAGGGCAAAGGCTACAGAGTTTTGCCAAGAGAATGCATTGGTCACAGGAAACACAGCTATCCAATGCCTCAAGAGTCAATCTACACACGGACATCACCAGGGCAATACTGAAATCATATTGATTACATTCTTTGCAGCAGAAGATAGAAAAGCTCTATATATTTAGCAAAAACAAGACCGTGAGGGGACTCTGGATCAGATCATGAGCTCTTATTGCAAAATTCAGACTTAAATTGAAGAAAGTGGGGACAACCATAAGGCCACTCAGTTCCGTCACTCATTATATCTGACACTTCACGACCCCATGGACTGCAGCATGCTAGGCTTTCCTGTCCATCACCAACTCTCGGAGCTTGCTCAAACTCACATCCATTGAGTCAGTGATGCCATCCAACCATCTCATCTTCTGTTGTCCCTTTCTTCTCCTGCCTTCAATCTTTCTCTGCATCAGAGTCTCTTCCAATAAGTCAATTCTTCACATCAGGTAGCCAAAGTATTGGAGCTTCAGCTTCAGCATCAGTCTTTCCAATGAATATTCAGGACTTATTTCCTTTAGGATTGACTGGTTGGATCTCCTTGCAGTCCAAGGGACTCTCAAGAGTTTTCTCCAACACCACAGTTCAAAAGCATCAATGCTTTGGTGCCCAGTTTTCTTAATAGTCCAAATCTCACATCCATACAATGACTACTGGAAAAACCATAGCTTTGACTAGATGGAGCTTTGTCAGCCAAGTAATGTCTCTGCTTTTTAATATGCTGTCTAGATGGTCATGCTTTTCTTCCACAGAGCAAGCATCTTTTAATTACATGGCTGCAGTCATCTTCTGCAGTGATTTTGGAGCTCCCAAAAATAAAGTCTATCACTGTTTCCATTGTTTTCCCATCTATTTGCCATGATGTGATGGGATTGCATGACATGATCTTCATTTTTGGAATGTTGAGTTTTAAGCCAGCTTTTGCACTCTCCTCTTTCACTTTTATCAAGAGGCTATTTAGTTCTTCTTTGTTTTCTGCCATAAGGATGGTGTCATCTGCATAACTGAAGCTTTTGATATTTCTCCCAGCAATCTTGATTCCAGCTTGTGCTTCATCCAGCCTGGAATTTTGTATGAGATACTCTGCATATAAGTTAAGTAAACAGGGTGACAATATACAGCCTTGAGGTACTTCCTTCCCTATTTGGAACCAGTCTGTTTTTCCATGTCCAGTTCTAACTGTAGCTTCTTGAATTGCATATGGATTTCTCAGGAGGCAGGTCAGGTGATCTGGTATTCCCATCTCTTGAAGAATTTTCCACAGTTAGTTGTAATCCACATTAATCCAAGTCTCCTGTTGTGCTCCTGGACTCCCTGCTCCTGAAGATCTTGCTGAATTCTTAGATCATTTTGATCTAAGATCCATTTGATCCATTCAGGATGGCCTGAATCAAATCCCTTATGACTACACAGTGGAAGTGACAAATAGATTAAAGCAATTAGATATGCTAGACAGAGTGATTGAAGGAATATGGGTAGAGTTTTATATCATTGTACAGGAGGCAGTGACCAAAACCACCCCCAAGAAAAAGTAGTGCAAGAAGGCAAAATGGTTGTTTAAGGAGATCTTAAAATAGCCGAGAAAAGAGAAGTGAAAGGCAAAGGAGAAAGTGAAAGATATACCTAACTAAATGCAGAGTTCCAAAGAATAGCAAGGAGAGATAAGAAAGCTTTCTTAAGTGAACAATGCAAAGAAATAGACGAAAGCAATAGAATGGGAAACACTAGAGATCTTCAAGAAAATTAGAGATACCAAGGGAATATTTCATGCAAAGATGGGCACAATAAAGAACACAAACAGCAAGGATCTAACAGAAGCAGAAGAAATTAAGAAGAACTAAACAAAAAATATCTTAATGACCTGGATAGGATAAACATGACAGTGTGGTCACTCATCTAGACCAAGATATCTTTGAGTATGAAGTGGGCCTTAGGAAGCATTCAGTTCAGTTCAGTTCAGTCGCTCAGTCGTGTCCGACTCTCCGCGACCCCATGAATCACAGCACGCCAGACCTCCCTGTCCATCACCAACTCCCGGAGTTCACTCAAACTCATGTCCACAGAGTTGGTGATGCCATCCAGCCATCTCATTCTCTGTCGTCCCCGTCTCCTCCCGCCCCTAACCTTTCCCAGCATCAGAGTCTTTTCCAGTGAGTCAACTCTTCGCATGAGGTGGCCAAAGTATTGCAGTTTCAGCTTCAGCATCAGTCCCTCCAATGAACATCCAGGATTGATCTCCTTTAGAATGGACTGGTTGGATCTCCTTGCAGTACAAGGGACTCTCAAGAGTCTTCTCCAACAAAACAGTTCAAAAGCATCGATTCTTCGGCGATCAGCTTTCTTCACAGTCCAACTCTCACATCCATACATGACCACGGGAAAAACCATTGCCTTGACTAGACGGACCTTGGTTGGCAAAGTAATGTCTCTGCTTTTTAATATACTATCAAGGTTGGTCATAACTTTCCTTCCAAGGAGCAAGCGTCTTTTAATTTCATGGCTGCAATCAGCATCTGCAGTGATTTTGGAGCCCAAAAAAATAAAGTCTGACACTGTTTCCACTGTTTTTCCATCTATTTCCCATGAAGTGATGGGACCAGATGCCATGATCTTTGTTTTCTGAATGTTGCATAACTATGAACAAAGCTAGTTGAGGTAATGGAATTGGAGCAGCCTATTTCAAATCCTAAAAGATGATGCTGTTAAAGTGCTGCACTCAATATGTCAGCAAATTTGCAAAACTCAGCAGTGGACACAGGATTGGGAAAGGTCAGTTTTTATTTCAATTCCAAAGAAGGACAAAGCCAAGGAATGTTCAAACTATTACACAATTGCTCTCATTTCACATGGTATCAAGGCAATGATCAACATGCTTCAAGCTATGCTTCAACAGTATGTGAACCAAGAATTTCCAGATATACAAGCTGGATTTAGAAAAAGCAGAGGAACCAGAGATCAAATTGCCAACATCTGCTGCATCATAGAAAAAGCAACAGAATTCCAGAAAAACATCTAACTTCTGCTTCACTCACTCTGCTAGAGTCTTTGACCTTGTGGATCACAACAAGCTGTGGAAAATTGTTAAAGAGATGGGAATACCAGACCACATTACCTGCCTCCTGAGAAACATGCATGCAAGTCAAGAAGCAACAGTAAGGACCATAAATGGAACATGGACTTGTTCAAAACTGGGAAAGGAGTACATCAAGGCTGTATATAGTCACCCTGCTATTTAACTTATATGCAGAATAAATCATGCAAAATGCTGGGTTGGGTGACTCACAAGATGAAATATAGATGACTGGGAGAAATTCAGCAACCTCAGATATGCAGATGACCCCACCCTAATGGCAGAAAGCAAAGAGGAATTAAAGAGTCTCTTGATGAAGGTGAAAGAGAAGAGTGAAAAGCCGGTTTGAAACTCAACATTCAAAAAACTAAGATCACGGGCATCCAATTGCATCACTTCATGGCAAATAGATGGGGAAACAAAGGAAATAGTGAAAGACTTTATTTTCTTGGGCTCCAAAATGACTGCAGGTGGGGACTGCAGCCAAGAAATTAAAAGACGCTTGCTTCTTGGAAGAAATGCTATGGCAAACCTAGACAGTGCAATAAAAAGCAGAGATATTACTTTGCCAACAATGATCCATATAGTCAAAGCTATGGTTTTTCCAGTAGTCATGTATGGATGTGAGTTGGACCATAAAGAAGGCTGAGTGCCAGTGAATTGATCCTTTTGAACTGTGATGTTGGAGAAGTCTCTTGAGAGTCCCTTGGAGTACAAAGAGATCAAATCAGTCAGTCGTAAAGGAAATCAGTCCTGAATATTCATTGGAAGGACTGATGCTGAAGCTGAAGCTCCAATACTTTGGCCTCCTGACGTGAACAGCTGACACATTGTAAAACACCCTGATGCTGGGAAAGACTGAGAGCATGAGAAGAAGAGGGCAACAGAAGATGAGATGGTTGGATGGCATCATTAACTCAGTGTACATGAATCTGAGCACACTTGGGGACATAGTGAAGGACAGGGAAGCCAGGCCTGCTGCAGTCCATTGGTTCACAAAGAGTCAGACATGACTGAGCAACTGAACAACAACAACAAGAACTTTTCATTCACCTTCTCTTCCGTCAACAATTCACATACTTTCTTCCTTGACTTGAAGTCTATGATCAACCATTATCAGTACTCCCTGGCATGAATCCCCAGTTCCCTAGACCTTCGACATACTTGCTGGACAATAATACAACCATGGCTTAAATTAAACTTTTCCCTACCTATACTAGGCAGATAATCATCACAGGGTAAAAACACATGGTCATACTATTGTATCTCTGTTAAATTCACTACCCCAAGTGGATCCTTAAGACAGTCAGTCAATTGTAATACAAATTGCCAACATCCACTGGATCATGGAGAAAACAAGAGAGTTCCAGAAAAACATCTATTTCTGCTTCATTGACTATGCCAAAGACTTTGACTGTGTGGATCACAATAAACTGTGGAACATTCTGAAAGAGATGGGAATACCAGACCACCTGACCTGCCTCTTGAGAAACCTGTATGCAGGTCAGGAAACAACAGTTAGAACTGGACATGGAACAACAGACTGGTTCCAAATAGGAAAAGGAGTACGTCAAGGTTGTATATTGTCACCCTGCTTATTTAACTTATATGCAGAGTACATCATGAGGAACACTGGGCTGGAAGAAGCACAAGCTGAAATCAAGATTGCCGGGAAAAATATCAATAACCTCAGATATGCAGATGACACCACCCTTATGGCAGAAATTGAAGAAGAACTCAAAGGGCTCTTGATGAAAGTGAAAGAGGAGAGTGAAAAGGTTGGCTTGAAGATCAACATTCAGAAAACAAAGATCATGGCATCCGGTCCCATCACTTCATGGCAAATAGATGGGGAAACAGTGGAAACAGTGTCAGACTTTATGTTTTTGGGCTCCAAAATCACTTCGGATGCTGATTGCAGCCATGAAATTAAAAGATGCTTACTACTTGGAAGGAAAGTTATGACCAGCCTAGATAGCATATTAAAAAGCAGAGACATTACTTTGCCAACCAAGCTCCGTCTAATCAAGGCTATGGTTTTTCCCGTGGTCATGGATGGATGTGAGAGTTGGACTGTGAAGAAAGCTGATCGCCGAAGAATTGATGCTTTTGAACTGTGGTGCTGGAGAAGACTCTTGAGAGTCTCTTGGACTGCAAGAAGATCCAACCAGTCCATTCTAAAGAAGATTAATCCTGGGTGTTCATTGGAAAGACTGATGCTAAAGCTGAAACTCCAGTACTTTGGCCACCTCATGCGACGAGTTGACTCACTGGAAAAGACTCTGATGCTGGGAGGAATTGGAGGTAGGAGGAGACGGGGACGACAGAGAATGAGATGGCTGGATGGCATCACCGACTCAATGGACATGAGTTTGAGTGAACTCTGGGAGTTGGTGATGGACAGGGAGGCCTGGCGTGCTGTGATTCATGGGGTCGCGGAGAGTCGGACACGACTGAGCGACTGAACTGAACTACTGAACTGAAAGTATTTGCTTTAATGCTTGTCTAATTTGTATTTTTCTCCTTCCCAAAAGCCAATATTTCCTTCCCAACCTCCCTGTCATCAATCACCTTACTTCCAAATTTGCTAAGAAAATAAAGAAACATCAAAAGAGAAAATCTACATCCACACCCTGAACTCTGCTAACTTTCTTATAAATACAGATGAACACTGTGTGCTGCCACCTAAGCTTGACCTCCCATTTGTGTACTGGATGCCATCCAGGAACATCATGCCAGTAATTTGTTCATCTCTATCCATATTATCAAGTTTTCCCTCCTCGTCTGTATTATTCCCAACAGTATAAATATATGCTATTATTTGTCTTTACTAAAAGAAATGAATAAATGTAATAAAACAAACAAATTTATGTATCTGAACTATTTCTCCACAAACTTGTTATTTTTTAACTGTTGAACTCACTTCCCTCCCAGGTTTCTTACCACTTCTCCACTGCCCTTACTGGTTAAACGTCACAAGGGAGTTTCTTATGCTCATTGACTCCAGCTCCTGACTTCTCATTGTCTCAGGAACTTATTAACTTCCATTGTTTACTCTCTAGCACTTCACACAATATGCTCTTGTCCAGGACACAGGTGATACTCTTTTGTGAATCCAATGGTCAGTTTTCAGTTCTTACTCTTGCCTGGAAAATCCCGTGGATGGAGGAGCCTGGTAGGCTGCAGTCCGTGGGGTCGCTAAGGGTCGGACACGACTGAGCGACTTCGCTTTCACTTTCACACGTTGGAGAAGGAAATGGCGACCCACTCCAGTGTTCTTGCCTGGAGAATCCCAGGGATGGGGGAGCCTGGTGGGCTTCCGTCTATGGGGTCGCACAGAGTCGGACACGACTGAAGTGACTTAGCAACAACAACACAATAATATTTAACACAATTCTTCTTTCTTGACACACCTGACTTCTGCAATTTCCAGTTTTTTCCTTCTTCATTTCTTACTCCCCCTTATCTTCTGCTGATTCCTTCTCATCTACAAGCCCTCTTAACAAATGGACTAGAAGCTTAAATTTGGATCTCTTTTTCTAAACACTTTACTTCTGTGGTAAGTGTACCCAAGTTCTATGGATCTGCAAGGCCCTACTCCATCAGTCCCAACTCCGATCTCACCTCCTGCCAACTTGCTCTCTTGCTCTTTCCTCCAGGCTCAGAGGCCTCTCTGTCTTTGGTGAAGCTCACCAGACAGAATCAAAGTCTTTGCATTTGCTATTTCTCTAACTGAAATACTTTCTCTTTGGCTATCCACAGAATTTGCTCACTCACCTCATTAAAACTTGAGCTTTAATGATATATTTTGCAAAAAGCTAATGACCTGGTTTACATGTTATAATTATTTTCCTCCAAAAAACTCTTTTCAAGGCTATAATTAAACCTCAGCCTTAATGAGTTAAAGCCTCTCTATATGGAAAAGATTTAAATTATGTTAGATAATTTATATATATTTTAAATAAATGTCCAGGAGATAGTTAAATAGCATAAATATTTGTCACTATTACTATTTCTATACCCTAATGTTTTATTAGAATTAATATTTTAATTTGAAAGCAAATTAAAAGCACTTATAAGTTTCTTTTAAAGTCATTTTATACTTTTATGCAATTACTAATATGTCCTCTAAATACCAACCCCTCATCTCATATAAATCTTTGCTCAAATACTACCTTCTCAGAGACAGTTTCCCTGAATATTTTAAATTGCAAACCTCACCCCAAGGCCCTTCTTCCCTCTCTCTGCTTGACTTTTTCCTCCATAGCTTTCACCACCATCTAATGTATGCATTTTTATTTAATCTGTTTAATACATGTAACTATTATCTGTTGTTAATTTTACAATGCAAATTCAATTAGGACAAGTATCTTCAATGTGTTTTGTTCATTGTTGAGTCCCAATACCTAGAAAAGAGCTTGGCATATACTAGATGCTCAGTAAATATTGAATGAATCATTTAATGAATAATTTTTGTTGGACTCAAAAATAAACATAACATTAAATAATATGGCAATAATAATAATAATAGGTGCTAGTACTGAAGCTATTTATGTTAACAGATTTAATTCAACATAATACAGTATCACTGAGTTAGACATATTGTACTAAAACAGAGAACATATTGATAATTAAGAAAAGTTTCCCACTATTTGAACTTTCTAGTCCAGATTTACTCTCAATAAAACAAGGAAAATGCTATACTAGAAGTATTAATAGTTTTCTTAGAGTTTATCAATTCCGATTTGCCTAGTAATAAAAAAAATTGTTACAAAGTTTTAATATGTTTCTTAGTTTTTCAATCTAAAGTTAATAACCACAGATCAAATTTGATTTACAGTGGTGCTAAAAGTCAAGATGACAATAAAATGCCAGTAACTATATTTATATTTGTGATCTTTTAGTTTTTTTTTTCAATTTTCATTGTGAACCAGATAATTCAATGATTATGCATGAAAGCATGTAAGCTACAAACCGCATTTGTTTGACCCAAGTGCCTCTCTCCTCAACCACTCCTTTCAGGATTACACTTCAGGTTATTCTTTTTGACCTTCTAAGATTGCAAAGTAACCATCACTGGCATTATAAAAGGAAAAGTATTTTTAAAGGAATTAAAACTATCAGCTTAGCAAATGTTAAATAGTGTTCTTAAAAACAATTTTTCTAGGAGGTAGACTCACTTTGTTCCGGAATTTCTCATTAGATAGCTTGTGTTTACAAGGAAATTAAGCACTTTAACTCTTTTGTAATAGTATATTGTTTGGATAAAACCATCTAATAATACTAAAACATACACTGCATAACTATGGTACATTGTTTAAAACACATCCATCAAAAACAACAATAGCTAGATGTTTCCTTCTTGATTTTAAAGGATGTGGCTTAAGTGTCTGTACACAGAATGATATACTGGTGGAGGAAAAATCAACATTTGAAAGAACAGTGACATTAGAATGGGAAGATAGTTTGTTTTATCAATACTGTTTGTACCAGAAGCAAATACAGAAAATGTTAAACAGTGTATGTTTGGATTGCAGAACCAAGTTCCCTAGTTTCATATATTATGATCTGAAACTATGTTTGAAAGTTGAGTGTCTGGAAATTAGAACAACCTTTTTGCTGTATGGGAAGCTTCATATTAAAAAAAATACAATTGAATTTTTGAATATTATTTAAATTTATATAAGTAATTAACAATATTTAACATTATATATAGACAATGAATAATTTTCTACAGTAAATTACCACCTCCAATTTAACTTTGCCAAATGTTCTTGAAATGATATTTCATAAGCAGAAGAAACTGGTTATATAGGAACAGACTTTCAGAGAGTAATTTTATAAAAGAATAAACAAGAAACTTTGTCAGGGTTCTGATAAAGATATTATAGTGGCCTTGATACACATAGCTATTCAGTCAACTTCTCTGAATAAAATTTTAAGAGGAGTTAGAACATTGGCCTTCTCTTGATAAAGAGGTTTATGGAAGCCATATCCCTCACTATATGTCTTCTCTCTGCCCTGGTATCATTGAAATCGTTTCTTATGCTCAATGTAAGACATATTTTTAAAGATCCCTCTGCTGCTGCTGCTGCTGCTAAGTCACCTCAGTCGTGTCCGACTCTGTGTGACCCCATAGACGGAAGTCCATCAGGCTCCCCCATCCCTGGAATTCTCCAGGCAAGAACAGTGGAGTGGGTTGCCATGTCTTTTAATATTACCTTCTCACCCCATTTATTATATTGTTCCCTCTTTCCAGCTTTCTTCTGCTTCTTAGTATTCACTGCTGTCTTTTCATTCTTCCTGCACTTTCTTAGTTAGGCATCCTTCTCAACTCACTTCCATTAGCCTTCTACTCTATAAACAGAATTCTCTAAATGGTCACCATGGACAGCTTCATCACCACATTTATTTGCCTTGTTATTTAGTCCCAATAGATCCTTATTGAACATTCTGACACTTTTGATTCCACTGGGCATCTTTAAGCTGTCTCCTCCTCAGCCTGTTCCCTTCTATCTCTTCTGAAGCCAGATGTGCTCCAGCACCTTCTTTCTCCAGTATGACCCTCTTCATTGGCCATCTCATACTCTCACATTTTAAAATGATGGTGTTATAGAATGAATTATGATCCCTCAAAGATTCATATGGTCAGGTCCTAAACTCTAGTGCCTTCAACTGTAACCATATTTGAAGATAGGGTCTTTAAAGAATTAAATTAAAATGTCATTAAAGTGGGACTCAATCCAATATAATTGGATTGGTTCTTATAAGAAGAGAAAATTTGAACAGACATGTGTACAGAAAAGACAATCTGAACACACAGGGAGAAGATGGCCTTCTATGAGCCAAGGAGAGAAACCTAGAGAAGTTTCTTCCCTCACAGCCCTCAAAAGTAAACAGCCTTGTCAACTCCTTTATCTTAGGTCTCTAGGCTCCAGAACTGTGGGAAAATAGATCTCTGCTGTTTAACCAGGTGGCACTAGTGGTAAAGAACTCGCCTGCTATTGCAAGAGTCATAAGACACGCGGGTTTGATCCCTGGGTTGGGGAAATCCTCTTAGAGGAGGGCATGGCAACCCACCTCAGTAGTGGGTTGGAATTTTGCCTGGAGAATCCCATGGGCAGAGGATTTTTGTGGGCTACAGTCCACAGGGTCACAAAGAGTCAGACACGAATGAAGTTTCTTAGCAAACATGCTGTTTAACCACCCAGTCTTCAATCCTTTGTTATAGCAGCCCTAGCAAACCAATACAGATTACCTCTCAAAGGTCACTTACAGATCTACCTTTGACACATTGTTTTCTCTGTCTTGGATCAGCACTCACAACTACCTACTGAACATTCCCATCTGCATGTTTTACAAAAGGCAAAAATAAATGTCAAAAATGAAATAATCATCTGCCCCAGACCTGCTACTCTTTTCTACTTTTCAGTATGTCTTAATACTCAACACTCCAAGCTTAGAAGAATTATTTTGTGTGTATAGTGTTAACTGTAATGTTAAAACTGAGTAAGGCAGTGTGCAGTGATATTAGCTAGCAATAATAATTGCTAATAATAATTGATATTAGATCAATTAATAATAATAATTGCTAATAGCTAGCAATAAATGATACATTTCCTTATTTAGGGAATGTTTTGGAATGATTTGTTCCCTCTCAAACCATATGCCCTGCTAAAAAACTAAACACAAAGAGATAAGAAGAACTACAGAAATTTAAAACATTTTTTAGCAAATGTCTTCAGGACAATTTACTTCAGTCAGTGCAGGTAGATTAGTATGATCTCATTTTTAATTGAGAGATAATATGAGTAAGTATATAAAATGTAAATGTATAATTTAAGAAAATTTTATACAACCAAACACCATCCAATCATCAATGTTTTAGATATAAAACATTTTCCAGCATCCTAGAATCCCCTACCTGCCTGTTTCTCAATTATAATTCCTTTCCTCCTTTATAAAGATGATCACTGTCTTGACATTTGTAGTCACCATTTCTTTACTGCTTCTAGTTTTGCCATGTATCTATGCATACTTAATATAGCTCAATTTTTCTTTTCATTTTTATATGAACAGAAGCAAAATGTTTATGTTTTGCTTTAATTGCTCAATGCAATGTTTATGAGAATCACCTAGGTCTTTTATTTTATATTGTGTGTCTATGTGGAGCTATCTTTTCAGTTCACTTCAGTTCAGTCACTCAGTTGTGTCCAACTATTTGCGACCCCATGAATCACAGCGTGCCAGGCCTCCCTGTCCAACACCAACTCCCTGAGTTCACTCAAACTCATGTCCATCGAGTCGGTGATGCCATCCAGCCATCTCACTCTCTGTCGTTCCCTTCTCCTCCTGCCTCCAATCCTTCCCAGCATCAGAGTCTTTTCCAGTGAGTCAACTCGTCACATGAGGTGGCCAAAGTATTGGAGTTTCAGCTTTAGCAACAGTCCTTCCAATGAACACCCAGGATTGATCTCCTTTAGAATGGACTGGGTTGGATCTCCTTGCAGTCCAAGAGACTCTCAAGAGTCTTCTCTAACACCACAGTTCAAAAGCATCAATTCTTTGGCGATCAGCTTTCTTCACAGTCCAACCCTCACATCCACCTAATTTAAATACTCAGGTCTTCTTGTATAAAGATTGCTATCTTTTATCAGTTCTAGCCATTTCTTAGCCATTGTCTCCTCAGATACACTTCTCCCTATCCTTCTTCTAATGGTCCAATCAAAAAATTGAAATTCTTACCCCCATCCCACAGGATTCTTGAGTACCTAACATATATGATTAATCTATTTTGCTATACCTGCTGCACTATAAAAAATATCTTTTGACTTATCTTTAGGTTCACTAACTTTTTGTTCATCTAAAATGCTATTAAACTAATGAGAGTTGGACTGTGAAGAAAGCTGATCACCGAAGAATTGATGCTTTTGAACTGTGGTGTTGGAGAAGACTCTTGAGAGTCCCGTGGACTGCAAGGAGATCCAACCAGTCCATTCTAAAGGAGATCAATCCTGGGTGATCATTGGAAGGACTGATGCTAAAGCTGAAACTCCAATACTTTGGCCACCTCATGTGACGAGTTGACTCACTGGAAAAGACTCTGATGCTGGGAAAGGTTGGGGGCGGGAGGAGAAGAGGACAACAGAGAATGAGATGGCTGGATGGTATCACCAACTCTGTGGACATGAGTTTGAGTGAACTTCGGGAGTTGGTGATGGACAGGGAGGCCTGGCGTGCTGTGATTCATGGGGTTGCGGAGAGTCAGACACGACTGAGCGACTGAACTGAACTGAACTGATGACACTTTGGGGCTACCCCACTGGCTCAGCGGTAGAGAATCTGCCTGCAGTGTAAGAGACACAGGAGATGCAGGAGACACAGGTTTGATCCTTGGGTCAGAAAGATCATCTGGAGGGAAAAAGGGCAATCCACTCCAGTATTCTTGCTGGGAAAATCCCATGGACAGAGGAGCCTGGAGGTCAGTCTACAGGGTAGCAGAGTCAGACATGACTGAACATGGCTTGGTACATGCATATTTGCCCCCAAAAGTAAGTCAACAAAAGACTCAATTTCACTGTGCTCTCTGAATGCAAAGACAATAAAAAGGAAAAAGATGGCTTCTTTTTACTGTAAGTATTGTATTTCTCCTTTTTAGAAGTTTCACTTGGTTCATTTTCAAATCTCCTTAGTCATGCAATACTTCTGGTTTCCCGGTACCTGAAAAAATGTTCAAGCTTATCTTTCTTGCAGACTCTGTTTCGCAGTTCTAATATTTGGACTCTTAGATGACCTCTTTTGCTCTGGGTCGATCCTGAAGCTTCTCTCTCATGTTGTCATCTTTACTGGTAGGTTTCGTATATTAAAATGTACACCACTTGTCTTTAAAAACTTATGGTACTTGAGAAAAAGGACAAATATCTATTCCTTCAGAGAAGATGTAAGTTGTTTTTTATTTTCTAGGCACCTAAACAAAACAACTTTCAATAGTCTCTTGATGTGTTTTGGAAACACACGTGATGTTAATTTGGTCTGTAAATCAGTTATCAATTAAGAGTTACAATGTCTCAAATTTATTCAAGTCTCCCAGTTTTATTCAAGTACACTAGTCACATAAAACTGAAATTACCTCGTTTATGTTATAGTTTCCTCTTATAAGAAGGAACTGTACAGAAATTTTAAGAAATTAATAGACGTTTTAGAATGCCGAATTAAATTTCCCATATATGACTATGTGCCAGGGGTATTGTGCTAGTCTATAACGCAGCTCAGACATGGTGGATATGAAGCAGATAAATTTTTTAAAAACCCATATTGTAGGAGGGGAAGGGAGCAAAAAGGGATTGATTGCAATACATGAAAGTTACTTACAAAAAAAGTAATTCTTTGCTAAGGCAGAAGAGTTTTCATCAGATTATCTTCAACCTCGAGCCTCTTCTCTACTCCCAATTATCCTCCCCCGCTAATAACAAAAAGTCAGAGCATTCTCACTCCACCCTGTACCACAAAACATTACCCAGTTCAGAACAGGGATGTACCATAAGGAAATAGGCAGCTGCAGGCAATTCACTGGAGAAAATTGTAAATCCTATCAGTCACACTAATTTTCATATTAAAAAATTATGTCCATAGTTAACACCATTGACAGAGTTGCACTTAATATGTTTATTTCAGTAATTGCAGAAAAAATATCCTGTTAACTGTTTGCAGCTACCACCTTGACACAAGGAAATCCCCTTGCTATAATAGTCTGACATGGAATTTAGACCAATATAGGACAGAAAAAGCAAACCAGTAAACAGCAATGAAACTGACAAGAAGGCCATCTCTTTTGCTACTTTGGCACTGTTTCATCGATATATGTCTTACTGTCTTGATGAAAAATAGCTAAATAGTTCACACATAATCAATAATGCTTACCAGAATTAGATTTATAGAGGCTTCCTTTTCTTTACATCTAAAATTCCCATATAAAAGTATATTTTTATTATGGTAAATACTTATGATTTGATAATGGTTAGTAGTGTTTTTGCCTGTTACCCCAGGTGTTTCTTGACTTCCTAGTTTTGCATTCCAGTCCCCTCTAATGAAAAGGACATCTTTTTTGGGTGTTAGTTCTAAAAGGTTTTGTAGGTCTTCATAGAACCGTTCAGCTTCAGCTTCTTCAGCGTTACTGGTTGGGGCATAGACTTGGATTACCATGATATTGAATGGTTTGCCTTGGAAACAAACAGAGATCATTCTGTCATTTTTGAGATTGCATCCAAATACTGCATTTTGGACTCTTTTGTTGACCATGATGGCTACTCCATTTCTTCTAAGGGATTCCTGTCCACAGTAGTAGATATAATGGTCGTCTGAATTAAATTCACCCATTCCAGTCCATTTTAGTTCATTGATTCCTAGAATGTTGATATTCACTCTTTCCATCTCCTGTTTGACCATTTCCAATTTGCCTTGATTCATGGACCTAACATTCCAGGTTCCTATGCAATATTGCTCTTTACAGCATCAGACCTTGCTTCTATCACCAGTCACATCCACAACTGGGTGTTGCTTTTGCTTTGGCTCTATCCCTTCATTCTTTCTGGAGTTATTTCCCCACTGATCTCCAGTAGTATGCACCTACCAACCTGGGGAGTTCCTCTTTCAGTATCCTATCATTTTGCCTTTTGATACTGTTCATGGGGTTCTCAAGGCAAGAATACTGAAGTGGTTTGCATTCCCTTCTCCAGTGGACCACATTCTGTCAGACCTCTCCACCATGATCCGCCCGTCTTGCGTGGTCCCACATGGCATGGCTTAGTTTCATTGAGTTAGACAAGGCTGTGGTCCATGTGATCAAATTGACTAGTTTTCTGTGATTATAATTTCAGTGTGTCTGCCCTCTGATGCCCTCTCACAACACCTACAGTCTTACTTGGGTTTCTCTTACCTTGGACGTGGGGTATCTCTTCAAGTCTGCTCCAGCAATGTGCAGCCGCTGCTCCTTACCCAGGACGAGGGGTATCTTCTCTCGGCCACCCCTCCTGACCTTGAACGTGGAGTAGCTCCTCTTGGCCCTCCTGCGGCCATGCAGCCGACACTACTTGGAAGTGGGGTTGCTCCAAGAATGCTCAAACTACCACACAATTGCACTCATCTCACACACTAGTAAAGTAATGCTCAAAATTCTCCAAGCCAGGCTTCAGCAATACATGAACCGTGAAATTCCAGATGTTCAAGCAGGTTTTAGAAAAGGCAGAGGCACCAGAGATCAAACTGCCAACATCCGCTGGATCATGGAAAAAGCAAGAGAGTTCCAGAAAAATATCTATTTCTGCTTTATTGACTATGTCAAAGCCTTTGATTGTGTGGATCAAAATAAACTGTGGAAAATTCTGATGGAGATGGGAATACCAGACCACCTGACCTGCCTCTTGAGAAACCTATATGCATGTCAGGAAGCAACGGTTAGAACTGGATATGGAACAACAGAGTGGTTCCAAATAGGAAAAGGAGTACGTCAAGGCTCTATATTGTCACCCTGCTTATTTAACTTATATGCAGAGTACATCATGAGGAACGCTGGGCTGGAAGAAGCACAAAGCTGGAATCAAGATTGCCAGGAGAAATATCAATAACCTCAGATATGCAGATGATACCACCCTTATGGCAGAAAGTGAAGAGGAACTCAAAAGCCTCTTGATGAAAGTGAAAGAAGAGAGTGAAAAAGTTGGCTTAAAGCTCAACATTCAGAAAACTAAGATCATGGCATCTGGTCCCATTACTTCATGGGAAATAAATGGGGAAACAGTGTCAGACTTTATTTTTCTGGGCTCCAAAATCACTGCAGATGGTGATTGCAGCCATGAAATTAAAAGACGTTTACTCCTTGGAAGCAAAGTTATGACCAACCTAGAAAGCATATTAAAAAGCAGAGACATTACTTTGTCAAAAAACATCCGTCTAGTCAAGGCTATGGTTTTTCCCGTGGTCATGTATGGATGCGAGAGCTGGACTATAAAGAATGCTGAGTGTTGAAGAACTGATGCTTTTGAACTGTGGTGTTGGAGAAGACTCTTGAGAGCCTTTCAGACTGCAAGGAGATCCAACCAGTCCATCCTAAAGATCAATCTTGGGTGTTCATTGGAAGGACTGATGCTAAAGCTGAAACTCCAATACTTTGGCCACCTCATGCGAAGAGTTGACTCATTGGAAAAGACTCTGATGCTGGGAGGGCTTGGGGGAAGGAAGAGAAGGGGATGACAGAGGATGAGATGGCTGGATGGCATCACCAACCCGGTGGATATGAGTTTGAGAGAATTTTGGGAGTTGGTGATGAACAGGAAGGCCTGGTGTGCTGCAATTCATGGGGTCACAAAGAGTGGGACATGACTGAGGACTGAACTGATTGAGTAGTGTTTTTAGTGTTCCAATTAGAAGAAAAAAATTAATGACCACTTTTTTTTTAATAAATCGCTCTTATTTTTTGTACAGTACTCAAGAGTGAAAAATTCTTAAAATTTCTACTAGAATTTGAAAATACAATATATTATGCCCACTGGGTTATATCCTGAGGTCCTGACAACTGGTCGTACTATCAGTTCAGTTCAGTCGCTCGGTCGTGTCCGACTCTTTGCGACTCCATGAATCACAGCACGCTAGGCCTCCCTGTCCATCACCAACTCCTGGAGTTCACTCAAACTCATGTCAATAGAGTTGGTGATGCCATCCATCCATCTTATTCTCTGTTGTCCCCATCTCCTCCCGCCCCCAATCCCTCCCAGCATCAGAGTCTTTTCCAGTGAGTCAACTCGTCACATGAGGTGGCCAAAGTATTGGCGTTTCAGTTTTAGCATCAGTCCTTCCAATGAACACCAGGATTGATCTCCTCTAAAATGGACTGGTTGGATCTCCTATGGATACTGAATAAATCTCCAGGAGAAAACTTCAGTTGGCAACTCCTATAGTAAAATGTAACATACACAGATTAATACAAAGTTTAGATGGATTACAGACTTATATGTGAAAAACAAAACAACGTTTTAAAATTCACAAATGTGCTTTTAAAATGTTTATTACTTCATTTACATATAATGTTCATTTTGTATTTCTCCATAATTGTCTTTTGGAAAAATTGGCATGTAAATGCAAAATAACAATGAGAAATATCACAGGAACAAATGGTTTCATTATTTCTGACTTTTTTTTTGAACGTCACAACAAATAAAACATAGGTCCTTTTGAAAATGGAGAAAAAGGGTTAAGAATTTATAAATTACCATTAACATAAATTTAAAGGCTTCATATAATAAAATTCTGTTTCGAGTCTATTAACTAGACTAGTTATCTATCATAGGCTTCCCTGGTGGTTCAGACGAGAAAGAATCTGCATGCAATGCAGGAGACCCAGATTCGATCCCTGGGTTTGGAAAATCCCATGGAGAAGGGAATGGTAACCCACTCCAGTATTCTTGCCTGGAGAATCCCATGGACAGAGGAATTTGGTGGGCTTCAGTCCATGGGGTTGCAAAGAGTCAGACATGACCAAGCAACTAACACTTTCACTTTACTTTCATCCTATCACAGAGAATAGTTTGAAATAAGAAATCTTGGTCAGGGCCAAGAGATTTACCAAAAAAAAAAAAATTCTTTAAAGCAGAAATGACACTTAAATGGTTACCTAGGTACTTGACCCTGACACTCCTATTATGAAGGGAAGGGAAGTGAAGTGAAAGTTGCTCAGTTGGTCCAACTCTTTGTGACCCAATGGACTATAAGGTCCATGGAATTCTCCAGGCCAGAATACTGGAGTGGGTACCCTTTCCCTTCTTCAGAGGATTTTCCCAACCTGGGGATTGAATCCAGGACTCCTGCATTGCTGGTGGATTCTTTACTAGCTGAGCCACAAGGGAAGCCCAAGAATACTGGAGTGGATAGCCTATCCCTTCTCCAGCAGATATTCCTGATCTAGGAATAGAACCGGGATCCCCTGCATTTCTGGCAGATTCATTACCAACTGAGCCATCAGGGAAGCCCAACACTCCTACTTTAGGAATTTATTTAAACAGTTTAAGTATAATTTAGAAGACTAGGTTAACAGGTACCCATCATAGCTAAAGCTCCTTTCTGTTTCAGCAAACTGGAATGTTACATTCTTATCCCCATGGTCTTGGTGGGAGTTGTAAAATTCTGTAACTCTGAAAATAGAGTTTCTACCTGACTGATGTAGAATTTGCAGGTCGCAAATTAAGGAAGAAGATGAGTACTAATATTTGGAGTGAAGAAGATTGGGAACAAGTAGTCAGTGGTGTGGTTTAACACTTAAAATAAAAATTAAAACATAACAATATCACTTGAAGGACTGAACATTTTATTTACACCAATTATAAAACTTTATGATTTCACATTCAAAGACAGAGTTGCAATATAGGAAAGAAAATAGCTATGTCTTTCTTGGATAGGAGGATTTCAAAAACATGTTGGTTTCTTATCAGCATATTTTATGGCATTTTTTTTTAGATAAAGTGAAATTGTATGAGATGCATTGTTTATATTAGCAACAAAAAGAACTCATGTTCCAGCAAAGGGTTTCATTAGTGCAAATTCAATGACTATTTACAAGTATATATGATAACTGCATTTTAAAGCAATCTAAGAAGGAATGTATTACATTAAAATTTTTCTAATATTTTTATTCCACTTCACAGAATATCTAGACATTAATCCAGTAATAGATCTGTCTTAATCACAGAACACAAATAAACATAACCTTCATTATGAGTAACAAAAAAAAGTATCCACTTTGTAAATTTCAGTATGAGTACTACAATCCAGTACTTTTTAGATTTCCTTTTATTACTTAATCCACAAACTTAATTAGGATATATAAGAAATATTAACATTTAAAATAGTTCTTTAAAATATATTTTAACTGGTAACAATTTTGTACATTTTTACAAAATAAAATCTATAAACATTCCTTCATATACACATTAGCAAACAGGAAGTAGTAGAAATTTTTCTTTTTATACATAAACATTTTTTAAAGATATTTACAAGAGAAGATAACCATTTTTCCATCCAAAGATAAAGATTTCCAATATCCCTCTTATTCAACAGATATTCTTCTCATTTTTTCAGCTAATTCTTTTCTCACTTCAATATGTTTTTCTAAATTTTGCACTTCATGTGGAAGATTGATGTCCCAAACAGACAAGCAAGACTGTATCTCTAGAAAATTAAAAAACAAATCATGTTATAAAGATCTGCAATGAAACATTTTAATCTTAATTTTGTTAATTTATATTTAGCTATTGGACAAATGTGTATGTGTATATATGTGTGTGTGTGTGTGTGTGTGTGTACATGCTCAGTCGTGAATGACTCTTTGTGGCCCCATGAACTGTAGCCCTCCAGGCTCCTCGGTCCATGGAATTTTCCAGGCAGAAATACTGGAGCAAGTTGCCATGCCCTCCTCCAGGGCATCTTCCCAACCCAGGGATCGAACCTGGATCTCTGAAGTCTCCTGCATTGGCATCTAGGTTCTTTACCACTAGTGCCACCAAGAAATACACACACACACACACACATACACACGCACACACAAAATACACATATGCATATAAAAGTAACATACTAAATTATTACCATTTATAAGAAATTATATTTGGAAAGGTATTTAAAATACATTATAGAACTAACAAATTTTAACAATGGACCTTTAGTAACATAAAACTTCATTTTCTGAAAGAATAAAGCTTTTCCAAACACTTTTCAAAATCAGACTATGATTTGGATAATATGGAGTAGGTAAGATCTAAGGAAAAATACCTATGTTGGGTTTGAGCTAGTTCTCATTTAATAGTGGTTGCTAGCTCTACTTCACCTGAAAAATATATTACACTGCTAAATCACTAAAACTTAATTTTGAAAATTTATATCTAAATTATTTGAACCATAAAGAAGCTATTAAAAATGCCTAAAGTTTTATGCATATGTAATATTTACCTTAAATGTATAAAAACATAATATGTTATAATCATTCATGTCATTACAGTCTGCTTGGAATATAGTATCCTATTAAACATTACCTTTTTGGTGTTGTGCACCTTCAGCACTTTTCTGGTTATATCCCAAAACCAGCATGACGTTTTTAAGACTTCCTTTATTAAAAATAAAAGAGTTCTATTAAAACAATATAGTAAGTTGGACTTTAAAGAGTACAAAAGTTCATATTTTAAGATACAAAAACCTTGGAAATTAACTTACAATTCCACTACTTAAGAGATCCCTCAACTGAGTTTGAACAAAAAATACTCTGCAAGGCGATGAACAAAAAATACTCTGCAAGGTGACCAGTACGTTTTTAAAGTTAAAAAATTTGATCTACCATCTTGCTATGATTCTTATTGTGTGAATCTGAGAAAACAGCTTAAACTCTCTGCAAAATGGGCTCAATATTTATATATTACTCCTCCAACAAAAGCTATATATCAAAGAGAGAGTGTATGCAAAAGTGATTTTGATACTGTAATGTGCTGGTCAGATGTGAAGCATTTGGACAGAGAGTTGCATGAACATGTAATATGCTGACACACTGTTGTATAACCATACTTTATTCTCAAGTCATTCAATAATTTATTCAACAAATATTCATCAAATCCTATGAAGATGTACACCAGGCCTTAGGCTAGGGCCTGGGAATAAAGGGGTATAAACACAAGCAGACCCAATCCATCACAAAAATACGGTTAAGTTCTGTAAAACTAGAGTTCATGTAACTTTGGGGCTTCCCTGGTGGTTCAGCAGTAAAAAAAAAAAATCCACCTGTAACGCAGGAGACATGAATTTGATCTCTGGGTCGGGAAGATTCCCTGAAGGAAGGCATAGCAACCCACTCCAGTATTGTTGCCTGGGAAATCCCATGGACAGAGAAGCCTGGCGGGCTTTAATCCATGGGGTCACAAAAGAGTCGGACATGACCTAGCTATTAAACAACATCAACGGATGTAACTTTAGCAAATGAATAATAAAAATGTTGGAACAGGATGAAGACAACAGTAAATTCCTTTTACAGGAATGTATTAAAGAGAGATAAATGGAGTTAATGGTCTAGTGATGAGATTAGTTACTAAACAGTAACTAAATTAACTAGGCAAAATGAAACAGCACCCACAAAACTTTGAGGTAGGATGAAGCATGGTATTTAAGAGGGGCTGAACTTTCTTCTAGAGCAGAAAAAGCAAAGAAGAATACGGCAAATGACAAGGGCAAGAGAACTGAGGTGAAGCTAGATTATGCTGTATATTGTAGATTATGTTCAAATTATTTAAAAAATAAATTAAACCCATTGAAATTGCCCTATAATGTCAGTAATGAACAACCATCTGGATACCAAGTACATACAAATTAAAGGATACAACAACCTTGGTAAGACTAAAGAGACAACCCCCCCTACACCCACTACTTTGCTTGCATGGACAAGTGTCCTGGCAGTCGCCAGTCACTAGGAGCCCCTAACTCTAACTTTTGTGCAACTCTGATACCTATTCATGGAAAATCTGTGAGACTGAAGAGAAACACTGATCTTTCCTTAATACATTCCTGTAAAAGGAATTTACTGTTGTCTTCATCCTGTTCCAACATTTTTATTATTCATTTGCTAAAGTTACATCTGTTGATGTTGTTTAGTAGCTAGGTCATGTCTGACTCTTTTGTGACCCTATGGATTGTAGCCCACCAGGCTCCTCTGTCCATGGGATCTCCCAAACAACAATACTGGAGTGGGTTGCCATGCTCTCCTCCAGGGAATCTTCCTGACCCAGAGATCAAATTCACATCTCTTGCACTACAGGTGGATTTTTTTTACTGTGAAGCCACCGGGGAGGCCCCAAAGCTACATAAACTCTAGTTTTATAGAACTTAACCCCATTTCTGTGATCAACTCTGTATAAATACTAAGTCTATTCCCTAAAGCAATTAACTAGTCAAAATAAGAGTTAAGTGTGAGCATCATGTGCTATCATGATTTCTTCACAGTTGAGTAGAAAAGTAGGAACAACAGAAAACATAAATAAAACATAATGATTTTCCAGTATTTGTATTTAGATTATGAAGTACATATTGCTATAAGAATATACACTGTAGCAATATATACTGTAAAAAAATATAAATTTATTTATAGAAAGAAAAACTAAATGGTATTCCTTAACAAGGGTAGAAAGTTATAAACTAGGATCAAAATAATCATCTGCTTAAATTTCTTTGTCAAAAAGTTAACAATACTCAACATTTTATATTTTTGCCTTAATTATAAAGAAAAAAGAGAAAGCAAGACCTAAATTTAGTGTTCCCTTGCAATACCTGCTTCTTTTATGGGACTAGAAACATCTACTCACTTCATGCTTATAAGGCCCCTATTCAAAATATATCTTGCAAAATTTCCCTATGAATTTCTGAGACACTTCATACTATGTTGGGAAGTGAAGAAAAAACATATTCTTATAGTCTTAAGAGAATATGAAAAAAGATTTAAAGGAAGTAAACTTGCCTAACTGTGCAGTCATCATGACTCTAACAGAATCACAAAAGTTGTGAATTATACGTATAATTTGACGAGTTGAAAGATCAAGGAGTAAGATATGGCCTCCTCCAGTTCCTATCCAGAGAGCAGTGTTCTTCTGGAGGCAGAGAGTCTTCACTCTCCCAGAATAAGACATTTTGTGTTTCAATTCCTTGCTTACTCTGACCAGTTCCTCCCTAAACCATAAAGAAAGCATGCATTAATCCTTTTTGTTTAAAAATAAAGAGATAAAATAAATGTGACTATATATACAGACACACACACACATAAATATATATGTACAACATTTTGGATTATGAATACGTGACAAGATTTATTACATATAATTAAAGTTATATGAAACTAATTTTGTTAAATATAGAATGTCAAAGAGCCACATTTTGCTACTTAAAGCATAAATTATCAAAGATAACACAACAATTGCCTCTTAACTTCAAGAAGCTCTGAAATAAATAAGATGGATATAATTTTTATATATAACAAGCCTATGCATTTCAGCAAAAAATGAAAAGCATCTGCTTAATATAAAGAAAAAAGCATTAATTTCAAAATTTTTTCATGCAGTTTAAAAGTTATAAAAGAAAATAAAAACTATAGTCATCTACATGTAAAAGATATGAATCCAAATCACTGAATTTTTCCCTGAGCTAAAGAATAATTCATGACAAAAATGAGGTATCCAGAATGAAAAAATTCCAACAATTTTAGAACTCCAGGAAAGGACCTTTTACTAGGCAGAGCTGTCAGGTCTTCCCAACAGAAATCTCCTCACCAACCAGAGAAAAACTAAAGTGTTAATAAACTTTGAAATCTCAATTTATGGATATGGTATATAATCAAAATGTTCTCCAGAAGATTAAAAAAAAAAATCTATACAGTAAAACCAAAATAAAACTATATAGTAGCTAGCAAATAAGACTGGTGATGGTCCTGGATGCCAGCAGCAGCACACAAGGTATGCGGGTGATGTGAAGTCTCCTACACACTTGATCCTGGTCAGTCTAGCACATTTTGCACCCATATTTTATATTGTTTTGTGACTTTTTCTTTGTAATACCTTGAAGAAACCATATTATGTTTCTATTTTTCTCCAAAGATGAAATTTGCTGGATACCAACAGATGGTGCCAAAAAACATTAACGATTTTGTTTCTGAATTTTTTAAAACATTTTTTCTATTTAGAAGTATAAAGGAAGAAAAATAGGCCATAATTCCTCCCTCTATGAAATCTGAAGTGTAAGGACAGTTCTTACAGGCATAAAATAAAGAACCAATGACACTGTACCTACATCCAACAACACAGTGAACACTTAAAAATTTGTTAAGCAGATAGGTCCCATAGCACTCTTTCCACAAGAAAATAAATGAAAAAATATTAATTTACTTTAAAAAGTGCACACAATCTATTAGTTCACAGAGTTTTTCAGTCTTCTTATCCCACACTTCCACAAACGGGCTATTTTTCTTAGCGACATAAAGAACCGTGTCTACCACCACTGCTATGATGTTGGAATCACAGAAAGATGCATAAGAAAATCTAGAGGGAAAGAAAAGAATGTCATTTATTTTTTATTATTTCAAAATGTAATACAACTTCATATTAGCTGTTAATGCATATAAAGGATTAACACTATTTTGAAAAAGAAACAATTATTTCATATTATCCCCTAACCATTCTGAACAGAATACTTTGATACTTCACCTTCTTCTGGTTACTACATATTTCTTCCTTGATAATAAAATTTAGTTTCCTATTTTATTAATTTCAGTTTTATTTGGTTATTTATAGAATATTATATTATCTGAATATGTAAAGTATCTTGATTTCTAAGAAAATCATCATAATATCTGTAACTTTATAATACTGAAAAAAATCCATATTGTCAAGAATGACTAGGAAATTAAGGGTCACCCATTTACACTTAAAATCATAAGACCTTTAAATCCACCTTAGTGGCAGTCTTCAAATACTAAAATATATCTGTCTCAACACAAGCCAGTCAAGTTACGGGGGAAAAAATTCCACACCATCATCCAAATATTAGAAAGCAAACTGTGATTTTTCCCCTTTGAAAATAAAGGAAAATTTCAGACATTTTTAAACATCTACCTTCCAACCTAGTATATTTGGCATTTCACACATTTTGCAAACAGATTGGCCACCAAAGACCCCATCTGCATGGCAAACTCCAAGTTGTACTTCAAAGCTTAATTTAAATGTCAGCTCCTCTCAAATTCTTCCCTGACTTACTGAAACAGACCAGCCATTCCCTTTCCCATACTGATGCATTAAATATAAAATATTAATCTATATTTAATAATATTACAGACATTATTAAATATAAAATCATATTCATTAGTATGTCCTGACACTACCCTGTCTTTTTACCATGGTATCTGATTAATGGGACAGAGATGTTAAGACAACGGGTGACAACTTCTGAGAAGTAAATATTTCCAAGTGTCTGTGAAACTGGGTCTTAATCTCTTTTCAGAAATAAATATCTTTGAAAGCCTGATATTTATGGCCATTCTATCTAGTAAAGCACTGATATTCCAAATCTTAAAGGGAACTTTAGGGGGCTAATTGATACCATGACCTTATAACATTCTATGTAAAATACAATAATTGGGGGCGGAGCTTTTCTTCTTATATCTTCAGGCCTGTTTAAGTTGGTTAAAAGTGTAAATTACAGAATAAGAATGAGTGTGTGTGCTAAGCTGCTTCAGTGATGTCCTACTCTTTGCAACGTTATGGACTATAGCCCGCCTGGCTCCTCTGTCCATGGGATTCTCCAGGCAAGAATACTGGAGTGCGTTGCCATTTTCTTCTCCTGGGGATCTTCCCAACCCAGGGATTGAACCCAGGTCTCTTACATCTCCTACACTGGGAGGCAGGTTCTTTACCACTAGCGCCACCTGGGAAGCCAGAATGAGAGTAAGTGTAACCAAATATTTACCATATGCTAGGAAACAAATCTCTGGGGGAAAAAAAAAAAAAACCAACAAGAATATCCTCATGCATGAGAATTCACCATATATAGCAGTGTATCTCAATTCTGGCCACACTTTAGAATCACTTGAGAGCTAAACATAAATACAAACATGGGGGACCCACCCCAGTCTTAATTCATCTCCTTTAATTGCTCTGAGGTAGGTCCTGGGCATCAGATTATTTTCAGCTACCTAGTGGCTCCATTCTAAAGGAGATCAATTCTGGGTGTTCATTGGAAGGACTGATGCTAAAGCTGAAACTCCAATACTTTGGCCACCTCATGCGACGAGTTGACTCACTGGAAAAGACTCTGATGCTAGGAGGGATTGGGGGTTGGAGAAGAAGGGGATGACAGAGAATGAGATGGCTGGATGGCATCACCGACTCGATGGACATGAGTTTGAGTGAACTCTGGGAGTTGGTGATGGACAGAGAGGCCTGGCGTGCTGTGATTCATGGGGTCGCAAAGAGTCGGACACGACTGAGCGACTGAACTGAACTGGCTTCTAATGTGCAGCCAATTAAGAAGCAGGATGTCTAGTGGTATTGAGAAAATTATTTTTAAAAGTACATTTATAAAATTTTGTGACAGCTATTGTGAGGGGAAATAACAAATACAATAGAAGGGAAAAAAAATCTAATTGCCATAGGTGGGATCACAGACAGCCACCCAGAAGTGACTCTTGGACTAAAACAGACAAGAGGCATAGTAGTCATCCAGAAAAACAAAGAACCACATGTAAAGGCTGGAGTGAAGGGGAGTAGGCTGTCTTCAAAATTGAGACAAATTCATTTTGGCTAAGGCACAGAGGGTAAGGAGGTTGCAAAATATGAATCTACAGAGAAAAGCAAGAACTAAATCATGAAAGTCTGGTAAGTCCTCTCAAGGAACTTGGACTTCATGCAAAGGACATTGGAATACCACTGGTCAGTTTTAAGTAGGAGAGTGGCATCAGCTTGATTTGCATTTTAGAACAATCCCTCTGCCTGAAATGTTGAGAATGGATTGAAAGGAAGACAATCAGAGCTTTGAGAACTCTGCTATTGTTAAAATGGCCAGGCCTTTGATGGTAGATGGCAGCTTGGCCCATGGTAGCAGCAATCAAACAGTAAGAAGTATAAGTATTTGAGGGTCAAGAAGAGCATCAAGTGGATAAAGAGTTAGAATCAGAAGAATCAAGGATTTTTCCCAAGTTTCATTCTTGGGCAATTAGATGGATATTGAGAAACTAGGATATTCCCTGAGAAAAAGATTTCTCACTTAAAGCTAATAATAACCATGATAATTATCTAACATTTATTGAGAGCTTACCAAGTGCTGGATCTCATATTAAGTTCCTTATATTACTTTTTATTCTTCAGTTTTTCAAGTATCTCTTTGAAACAGGGTACATTACCATCCTCAGGTTAGAGAAGACCTAAGATTTGAGAAGTTCTTGCCAAGTTCACACAACCAATACATGACAAAGCCAGATATGAACAATCTATGCTCTTATCCAAACCCTACACTGCTTCTCACTGAGGAATATGATTAATAAGAACCAACTGCAATGCTTTGGTTAAAACACAATTTTAAAAACTGAAACAACAAATTGGAACAAGGTTTATATTTTATTTTATTCTGCTTGAAATTGGTATCACTAACTTTTATTTTGAGGAAATGTCTGCATAATTATCAGCTCTGCTGCTGCTGCTGCTGCTGCTAAGTCACTTCAGTCGTGTCTGACTCTGTGTGACCCCATAGACGGAAGCCCACCAGGCTCCCCCGTCCCTGGGATTCTCCAGGCAAGAACACTGGAGTGGGTTGCCATTTCCTTCTCCAATGTGTGAAAGTGAAAAGTGAAAGTGAAGTCGCTCAGTCGTGTCCGACCCTCCTTAGTGACCCCACGGACAGCAGCCTGCCAGGCTCCTCCATCCATTGGATTTTCTAGGCAATAGTACTGGAGTGGCTTGCCATTGCCTTCTCTAGAGCAGACTTAATTCCTAAGGTTCATTTCCTACAATCAATAGTTAAAATTATCCACAGGGAAAGTGTGCAAGATAAGTGGAGGAGAAGACCCTGAGTCGACCTCTTCTCACAGGCACATCATCACAACTATTGGAAAAACAATTACAGATTAAAAAAAGACTAGAACCTACCAGAAAAGATCTTCTACAAACAAAGATACAAAGAAATCAAATTGAGAGAGATAGAAGGGATTGGGTCATGATATAGTCAAATCCAATACCCCCAGGTAGGCATTTCACAAATGGGAGAATAGTTACAACTGCAGAAGCACTCCCAAAGGAGTGAGAAGTTCAAACCCCACGTCAAGTTCTCCAATCCAGAAGTCCTGCACCAGGAAGATGAGCCCCCAGAGCATTTGGTATTGAATGGCAGTGGGGCTTACTTTCGGGAGTCCCAGAGGGCTGGGGAAAACAGAGAATTCACACTTAAAGGGCACACACAATATATCACATAGTCTGGAAAAGAAGTCAGAAGCTGGGGTAGGAGGCAACTGCAGCTCACCCAGGGGACACATGCCAGCAGGCCAACACAAGCTTCAAGAAACCAGAGGCCACACAGCCAGATATTTCAGGAACCAGTCCCACCCACCAACAAAACGCTCTGGGACCCCTTAGCCCTGCAACAAGAATCCATGACTTGGTTCTGCCAGCCAGTAAGTCACACTAGCTCCACAACCTGGTTTTATCCATTGGTGGGCAGGCAATAAACCCTGGGTCTTCTGGACCCTGACTCCACCCACCAGCAACCCAGCACTAGTCCAGGGCTCCTCAAAGTTCCACAGTCAAATGCCTGGTAACCTAGTACCACAAACCAGAGGCCATCTCAGCCTCCACACAAGGCAAGATTGAGCAACCAAATGAACCAGAGGCCAACCAAGTTTAGCAGACTGCTCACATAGTCAGCTCCAACAGAAAGACCCTTACAGCCCTCATGGGGGAACCTGTAGAGAATATAGCACTGGTGATGAGAGGGGAAGACACTGCTGGGAACAAAAGATGTCTCCTGCAAAAGGCCAGTTCTTCAAAGTCAGGAAACATAACCAACCTACCAGATAAGTTAATATAGAAGAGCAATTTAGGCAAAAGTAAGTGACAGAGGAACATGTTTCAAATGAATAAACAAGATAAAACCCCAGAAGAGCTAAGTAAAGCTGAATAAGGCAATCAACCTCAGAAAGAGTTCAGAGTAGTGATCGTAAAAATGATCAAAGAACTCAAGAGAATTGACTCACAGAGCAAGACATTAGAAGTTTTAACAAAGATTTATAAAATACAAACAACAACCAAACAGAGATAAAGAATTTTTTTTAAGTGAAATTTAAAATGTACTAGAAGATTAAATGTATTAAAGATCAATAGTAGATTAAATGATACAGATGAATGAATCAATAACCTGGAAGAAGCAGTAGTGGAAAATCACTATGGCTTAACAGAAAAAAAAAAAATAATGAAAGAGACTTCTGGGACAACATCAAGCCAAATAATATTCATTATAAAGTGAATAAGGGTCCAAGAAGAAGAAGAGAGACAGAGAGAAAGGGGCTGAGAGCATAATAGAAGTTATAATAGATGAAAAATTCCCTAACCTGGGAAAGGAAATAGATATCTAAATTCAGAAAGCAGAGTCCTATAGAGGATTAACTCAAAAACAAACATACCAAGACACACTGTAATTAAATTTTTTTAAATAAAGAAATAGAGATAATATTATAATAAAAGAGAAGAACAACAAATAACATACAAAGGAATTCCCATAATATTATCAGCTTATTTTTCAGCAGAAAATTTGTAGGTCAGAAGGAAGTGGTATAATAAATTTAAAATGATGAAAGGGAAAAACTTAAAAACCAAGAATACTCTATCCAGAAAGTCTCCCATTCAGATTTGATGGAGAAATCAAAAACTTCACAGACAAGCAAAAGCTAAAAATGTTCAGCACAGCCAAACCAGCCTTAAAAGAAATGTTAAAGTAACTCTCTAAGTGATAAAGGAAGGGCCACAAGAAAACTGAAAATTATAAATTGAAAAACTTCATCAGTAAGGGCAAACTGGTACTAAAGACAGAAAGCATCCACACACAGAACTAGTAGTAAGGGTAAAAAACAAAAGTAGTAAATTCATGCATATCCACAATAAGCAGTTAAGAGACATGCAAAGAAATTATATGTAAAATATGGTATCAAAAAACCGTAATTGTGAGGGGAGGAGAGAACAAATGCAAGGTTGATAAAATGTATTTGATATTAAGAGATCAGCAACTTAAAACAGTTAAAGACTCTGCCTGCTATGCATGAGACCTGGATTTGATCCCTGGGTTGGGAACATCCCTTGGAGAAGGGAATGGCTACCACTCCAGTATTCTTGCCTGAAAAATTCAATTGTCAGAGGAGTCTGGCAGGCTACAACATGGGTTGAAAAGAGTCAGACACAACTGAGAGACTCTCAATTGTATTTTCTTCCATATATATTTCCACATGTAAAACTCACAATAGGGACAAGCCAAAAGTCTATAATAGATATAAAAATAAAAGAGAAAGGAATTTAAAATAGCACTAAAGATATTCATCGAAATACAAGAGAAAAGAATAAAAGAAGGAACAAAATACACCTGGAAAATGCACCTGCAAAAACAAACTCATTTAACAAAATGGCAAAAGAATATGCATATGAATAACTATTTTAAGTGTAAATTGGACTAAATGCTTTAATCAAAGACACAGTGGTAAAATGGACACAGAAGCAAGATTTGTATATATGCAGCCTACAAAAGACCCAATTCAGATATAAAACTTACTGAAAGTTCAGGGACAGAAAAAGATATTCCATGCAAATGGAAATCTAAAATAAGCTGGGGCAGCAATACTTGTATCAGAAAAAATAGATTCCAAACCAAAGACTTTTACAGGAAACAAATAAGGATATTACAATAATGATCAAGGGATCATTCAAAAAAAGATATAACAGTTGTTAACATATTCACCCAACACAGAAAAATCTACATACATAAACCAAATATTAACAGACATAAAGGGAGAAATCAACAGCAATACAGTAATAGTTGAGGACCACAATACACCACTTACATCAATGGACAGATCATCCATACAGAAAATCAATAAGGAAACATTGCCCTTAAATAACAAATTATACCAGATGAAATTTACATATATATAAACCGAAGCACATTCTATTCAAAAGCATTTGAAGGCACATACTTTACAAGTAGACATGTAACATACTCTTGGATAGATCACATGCAAGGCCACAAAATAAGACTCAGTAAATTCAAGAAAATTCAGTTCAGTTCAGTTCACTTGCTCAGTTGTGTTTGACTCTTTGTGACCCCATGAAACACAGCACACCAGGCCTCCCTGTACAGCACCAACATCCTGAAACTAACCAAACTCATGTCCATTGAGTTGGTAATGCTGTCCAACCATCTCATTCTCTGTCATCCCCTTCTCCTCCTGCCCTCAATCTTTCCCAGCATCAGGGTCTTTTCCAATGAGTCTGTACTTCACATGAGGTGGCAAAAGTACTGGAGTTTCAGCTTCAACATCAGTCCTTCCAATAAACACCCAGGATTGATCTCCTTTAGGATAGACTGGTTGGATCTCCTTGCAGTCCAAGGGACTCTCAAAAGTCTTCTCCAACACCACACTTCAAAAGCATCAATTCTTCGGCGATCAGCTTTCTTCATAGTCCAACTTTCACATCCATACATAACCACTGGAAAAACCATAGCCTTGACTAGATGGACCTTGGTTGGCAAAGTAATGTCTTTGCTTTTTAATATGCTGGCTAGGTCAGTCATAACTTTCCAACCAAAGAGTAAGTGTTTTTTAATTTCATGGCTGCAATCACCATCTGCAGTGATTTTGGAGCTCCCCAAAATAAAGTCAGCCACTGTTTCCCCATTTATTTGCCATGAAGTGATGGAACCAGATGCCATGATCTTAGTTTTCTGAATGTTGAGTTTTAAGCCACTTTTTCACTCTCCTCTTTCACTTTCGTCAAAAGGCTCTTTATTTCTTCTTCACTTTCTGACATAAGGGTGGTGTCATCTGAGGTTCTTGATATTTCTCCCGGCAATCTTGATTCCAGCTTGTGCTTCTTCCAGCCCAGCATTCTTCATGATGTACTCTTCATATAAGTTAAATAAGCAGGGTGACAATATATAGCCTTGACATACTCCTTTTCCTATTTGGTACCAGTCTGTTGTTCTATGTCCAGTTCTAACTATTGCTTCCTGACCTGCATACAGGTTTCTCAAGAGGTAGGTCAGGTGGTCAGGTAGTCCCATCTCTTGCAGAATTTTCCACAGTTTGTTGTGATCCACACAGTCAAAAGCTCTGGCATAGTCAATAAAGCAGAAATAGATGTTTTTCTGGAACTCACTTGCTTTTTCCATGATCCAGCAGATGTTGGCAATTAGATCTCTGGTTCCTCTGACTTTTCTAAAACCAGCTTGAACATCTGCAAGTTCACAATTCACGTATTGCTGAAGCCTGGTTTGGAGAATTTTGAGCATTACTTTACTAGAGTGTGAGATGAATGCAATTGTCTGGTAGGTTGAGCATATTTTGGCACTGCCTTTCTTTGGGATTGGAATGAAAACTGACCTTTTCCAATGCTGAATTTTCCAAGTTTGGGTACATATTAAGTCCAGCACTTTCACAGCATCATCTTTTAGGATTTGAAGTAGCTCAACTGTGATTCCATCACCTCCACTAGTTTTGTTCTTAGCAATGCTTCCTAAGGCCCCCTTGACTTCACATTCCAGGATGTATGGCTCTAGGTGAGTGATCACACCATCATGATTAACTGCGTCATGAAGAACTTTTTTGTACAGTCTTCTGTGTATTCTTGCTACCTCTTCTTAATATCTTCTGCTTCTGTTAGATCCATACCGTTTCTGTCCTTTTGAGCCCACCTTTGCATGAAATGTTCCCTTGGTATCTAATTTTCTTGAAGAAATCTGTAGTCTTTCCCATTCTATTGTTTTCCTCTATTTCTTTGCACTGATCACTGAGGAAGGTTTTCCTCTCTCTCCTTGCTATTCTTTGGAACTCTGCATTCAAATGGGTATATCTTTCCTTTTCTCCTTTGCTTTTCACTTCTCTTCTTTTTACAGCTATTTGTAAGGCCTCCTCAGACAGCCATTTTGCTTTTTTGCATTTCTTTTTTTGGGGGATGGTTTTGATCCCTGTCTCCTGTACAATGTCACGAACCTCTGTCCATAGTTCATCAGGCACTTTGTCTATCAGATCAAGTCCCTTAAATCTATTTCTCACTTCCACTGTATAATCATAAGGGATTTGATTTAGGTCATACCTGAATGGACTAGTGGTTTTCCCCACTTTCTTTAAGTCTGAATTTGGCAATAAGGAGTTCATGATCTAGAGCCACAGTCTGCCCCCGGTCTTGTTTCTTCTGCCTGTATAGAGCTTTTCCACATTTGGCTGCAAAGAATATAATCAATCTGATTTCAGTGTTGACCATCTGGTGATGTCCATGTGTAGAGTCTTCCCTTGTGTTGTTGGAAAAGGGTGTTTGCTATGACCAAATGTTTTCTCTTGGCAAAATTCTATTAGCCTTTGCCCTGCTTCATTCAGTACTCCCAAGGCCAAATATGCCTGTTACTCCAAGTGTTTCTTGACTTGCTACTTTTGCACTCTAGTCCCCTATAATGAAAAGGACATCTTTTTTGGGTGTTAGCTCTAAAAGGTCTTGCATGTCTTTATAGAAGCTTTTAACTTCAGCTTCTTCAGCGTTACAGGTCGGGGCATAGACTTGGATTACCGTGATATTGAATGGTTTGCCTTGGGAACAAACAGAGACCACTCTGTCGTTTTTGAGATTGCATCCAAGTACTGCATTTGAGACTCTTGTGTTGACTATGATGGCTACCCTATTTCTTTTAAGAAAATTGAAATCACATAAAATAGCTTTTCAGACCACAGTGCTGAGACCAAAAATCAACTATAAGGAAACAACTACAAAATACACAAATACATGGAAACTAAATAATATGATACTAAACAACATGGGTCACTGAAGAAATCAAAGAAGAAATAAAAAACAACCGAAGAGAAATGGAAATGAGGCATGAAGGTCCAAATATAAGGGATACAGTAGAAGCAGTTCAAAAAAGGTAATTTTATAGTGAAACAAGCTGACCTCAGAAAAATTAAGATTTTCAAATAAACAAGCTACCCTTTCACCTAAAGGTACTAGAAAAACAAGAACAAACAAAACCCAAAGTTAGCAGAAGGAAAGATATCATAAAGATAAGAGAAGCAGTAAATTATATACAGTCTAAAAATCCAATAGTAAAGATAAATAAAACTAAGAGCAGGTTCTTTGAAAAGATAAAATTGATAATCAACAAAAAAGAGAGAGGGTTCAAAATTAATAAAATCAAAAAGTAAAAGAAGTTACAATCAACATCACAGAAATACAAAGGATCATAAGGGATTGCTATGAATAATACTACCCCCCTCCCCCCAAAAATAGGATTACCTAGAAAAAAATGGATAAATTCCTAAAAGTGTACAATGTAACAATAAAGAATCAGAAAGAAATGCAAAATATGAACAAACCAATCACTACTATTGAAATTGAGCCAGTAATAAAAAAAGTCCCAATGATAAAAAATCCAGGATCAGAGAGCTTCACAGATGAATTTTACCAAACATTTTCAAAATAATTTAGAAAATTAAAGAGGAAGGAATATTCTCGAATTTATTCTATGAGGCCAGTATCACCCTAGTACCAAAACCAGACAAAGAAAACACACAAAAAAGAATATTACAGGTCAATACCAGTGATAAACATAGATGTAAAAATCCTTAACAAAATATTATTAACCCAAATCCATACATTAAAAGGATCTTCTACTATTATCAAGTAAGATTTAACCAGGCAATGCAAGGATTTTTCAGTATCCACAAATCAATCAATGTTATATACCACATTAACAAACTAAAGAATAAAAATCATATGATCATCTCAATAGAGGCAGAAAAGGCTTTTGACAAAATTCAACATTCATTTATGATTTAAAAAAAACTCTCCAGAAAGTAGGCACAGAGGGGACTATAATACAGGTCATATATTGCAAGCATAGAGCTAACATCATTCTCACTGGTGAAAAGTATTTCCTCTAAGGTCAGGGACGAGATAAGATGCCCACTCTCACCACTTTTATTGAAGATAATATTGGAAGTCCGAGACACAGCTATCAGACAAGAAAAAGAAATGAAAGGAATCTAAATTGGAAAGAAAAAAGTAAAACTGTCACTGTTTGCAGATGACATGATACTACACATAGAAAATCCTAAAGACACTGCCAGAAAACTAGTAGAGCTCATTAATGAATTCAATAAAGTGGCAGGATACAGAAATCTGTTGCATTTCCGTGCACTAACAACAAACAATCAGAAAGTGAATTAAGGAAACAATTCCATTAACAACTGCATCAAAAAGAATAAAATAACAAGGAATAAACCTACCCAGCAGATAAAAGACCTGTACTCAGAAAATGGTAAGACTGATGAAAGAAACTGAAGATGACAGAAACTGATGGAAAGATACACCATGTTCATGGATTGGAAGAATTAATAATATCAAAATGATCATACTACTCAAAGGCAATCTATATATTCAATGAAATCCCTACTAAAACACCAACAGAATTTTTCACAGAACATAAAATTTGTATGGAAACACAAAAGATTTAAATAGTCAATGAAATCTTGAGAAACAACGTAACTGGAGGAAACAGTCTCTGACTTCAGACTAGATTACAAAGCTATGGTAATCAAAATAGTATGGTACTGGCACAAAAAGGCACACGTATCCATCAAATACAAGAGACCAAAAATAAACCCACTCACTTAAGTTCAGTTAATCTACAACAAAGAAGGCAAGAATAACAACGTACAATAGAGAAAAGACAGTTTCTTCCATAAATGGTGCTGGAAGAAACAGACAGATATATGGAAAAGAATGAAACATAGAGGATTCTCTAACAACATATACAAAAATAAACTCAAAATGGATTAAAGACTCGAATGCAAGAGTGGATATCATAAAACTCCCAGAAGGAAACATAGGTTGAACACTCTTTAACATTGCAGCAATAATTTTTTTTTTTGGATCTGTCTCCTAACGCAAAGAAAATAATAGCAAAAATAAATGGGAGGAGCTAAGTAAACTTAAAAACTTTTGCACAGTGAAGGAAAACATCAACAAAATGAAGATAACCTACTGAATAGAAGAAAATATTTGCAAATGACATGACTGATAAGGTGTTAATATCCAAAATATATAAATAGCTCCTATAAATCAACATTAAAAATACCAAAACAAAATTAATAAAAGGACAGAGACCCATTAGGCATTTTTCCGAAGAAGACATACAGATGATCTACAGGCACATGAAAAGATGCTCACCATCAGTATCATCAGTTCAGTTCAGTTCAGTCACTCAGTTGTGTCCGACTCTTTGCAACCCCGTGAATCACAGCACGCCAGGCTTCCCTGTCCATCACCAACTCCCGGAGTTCACTCAAACTCATGTCCATCGAGTTGGTGATGCCATCCATCCATCTCATTCCCTGTAGTCCCCGTCTCCTCCCGCCCCCAATCCCTCCCAGCATCAGAGTCTTTTCCAGTGAGTCAACTCATCGCATGAGGTGGCCAAAGTATTGGAGTTTCAGTTTCAGCATCAGTCCTTCCATCAGAGAAGCTCAAACTAAAACCACAGTGAAATATCATCTCATACCTGTCAGAATGGCTATCATCAAAAAGACCACAAATAACAAGCATTGGCAAGAGTGTGGAGAAAAGGGAAACCTCATACACTGTTGCTAAGAAAAGGGAAACCTCATACACTGGTTGTGAAAATGGTGCAGCCACTATGGAAATAAAGTATGAAGATTCCTCAAAAAACTAAAAATAGAACTACCATGTGACCCCAAAATTCCACTCCTGGGTATTTATCCAAAAAAATTAAATATTTGAAATGATACAAGCACTCTAATAATAGGCAAGATATGGAAGCAACCTAAGTGTCCACCATCAGATGAATGAAAAAAGAAGATACGGTATGTATAAATATATAATAGAATAATACCCACCAATAAAATTATTGAAATTTTGCCATTTGCAACAAATGGATGAACTTAGAGGATATTATGCTAAGTGAAATAAGTCAAAGAAAGACAAATACTATTTGATCTCACTTATATGTAGAATCTAAAAAATAAAACAAACGAGTGAATATAACAAAATTAAAACACACTCACAGATATAGAGAACAAACTAGTGTTTATCAGTGCGGAGAGGAAACAGGGGAGAGCCAAGATAATTAGGAGATTAAGAAGTACAAATTACTATGTATAAAATAAGCTACAAGAATATACTGTATAACACAGGGAATGTAGCCAATATTTTATAATAACTATAAATGGAATATAACCTTTGAAAATTTCGAATCCCTTTGTTGTATAGCTGAAACTTATATAATGGTGTAAGTCAACAATACCTCAATAAAAAAAGAACAAAGAAAATTATCCAGAATATATGTGTAAAATTCATATCTTTAGTAAAATAATGAGTTGTCTTTCAAATTCCATGTTTAATTTGATACAGAGATAATGAAAATGATAAAAATTTAAATTGATGAACACTACTAAAATTACCATGGATTTTCATATTTTATCCCAAATGTGATTAGACTGGGTGATTTTTTTAACGTTCCAGTGCTTTCTAAGTTTCATAATGAATAATTACATTTTCAACAGAAAAATAAAGTATGCATTTTGAAAGATTTTTGTTGGAAACTACAGACAGTATTATTGACATGATTACAAAGAATAAACATTAATAAAATGGCAAATTAGCTGCACAGAAAGGAATAACTCACCGCTGATTTGTCCTTGTCTCAATGAGTTTCTGAATGGTGAAATCATCAGAAAATGAGAAAATTTTTGTACCACATCCTCCCCACATAATGTTTTTTTCAGTTAAGTTCACAGATTCACTCAAACACATCAGTGGAGTGCTGACATTTCCTATGTTGAGTATCTTCAAAGGAGTGGCTCCTTTACACTTTGCCAAAAAGAGAAAACACATTCAGTAAATTGAGTATCTACAGAGTGAAACATGTAAAATTTGAGCTTCCTAAAAACTACTTTCCCTCTTAAATGGTTTCAGTTCAGTTCAGTTCAGTCGCTCAGTCGTGTCCGACTCTTTGCGACCCCATGAATCACAGCACACCAGGCCTCCCTGTCCATCACCAATTCCCGGAGTTCACTCGAGGTATAAAAATAAAATTTCAGTATACATTTTTCAAATGGCTTATAAAAACAGGATTTAATCCAAATAGTATTCAATTATCTTTATAAGCAATCTCTTCACTTCTCCATGAAAAATTTGTACAGCAGCAACCTAAAAACTATACTATAATTATTTCTTTGTCTCTCATTAGATAATAAGCTTTTTTGATAATGAACAGTATGAATGGGTAGGATGTTAAATGACTAGATGAAACCACAGATGAATGAAGGGTGGAGAAATCAATGCTTTAATGATAAATGTGAATCTTAAGAACAGAAAGTCAAATGATTTCTTCAAGATTAAAGAATAGGTTGAATGCAAGCCAGACTTAAAACTTGTTTCCCTTGTCTTTCCCACAATATATTTATAAGAAATTATCTACTTCACTTATATAAAAATGGAATTATTTCCATCACTAACACTATATTATAAATCAGATCTCATTTATCAATTTTTCCTTGGTTCATTCATATACAGTTAATCAGCAAGCACTTATACAGAATCTATTGTGTACAAGGCTTTCTGAAGCAATGAAAAGACAAAAAGCAGTTTCAGGGAGTTCATAATCAGAAGCAGGGTGGTGATGAACAAACATAAAACAATTTAAATTTTGATGCAGAATGTGTTCAATATTTACCTTAACAGTTTTATCTTCAAAAATCGCTAAGTTGCCATCAGCAGTTCCAACTAAAAGGAAATTTTTTTGCTTGCTAAAAGAAAAAATGTCAAAATTGTAAAAAGAATGATTATATTGACCAAGATGGCTTCACATTCTCCCTAGCTTAACTAAACTTAAGACAGGTTTTTTTTCCTGGTTATTGGCCCTGACCTCCCTTTCCTTACAGCATTCACTTGAGAAAACGTACATTGTAACTTCTTTCTCGGCCCATTTAAAATGCAAATCTTCTCCTAGACCCTTGCAAGTTTTATAATTTAAGAATAACTTTCTCAAGGATATGGGAACCTTCTCTGAAATGTCATCAGGAAGGATGACATGCCTTCTCCTAGTCTTTTTAAGACAGTAGGAGCTCAATTTCAATAAGCAACAATCAGTAAACACAGATGACCTAATCACATTGACCCTACTCTTCCCCCAAAGGCCTCCAGAGGTTTTCCACTAGCTCCTTAAAGGGTTTACAAACTCTCCCATCTTTTATTTCAGCAGAGCTGAGTTCAATTTCTCTCCCCTATTGCAATTATCTTAAATATAAAGTCTTCCCTGCCTATTTGACTTCGTCTGATGAAATTTTTGACAGTATCCAAACAATAATTTTTGGATCATTGCCAATGGAGTTTATATTTCAGCCACCAAAACTTGGACTTCACATTTTTCTAACACTTATTTATTTTCTGCTACTGACTGAAGGATATGACATATAATCTAAATGACTCATGGACCCATACTGCCACAAATATTACAGCAATTAATCTATCACTCATATCTGAAATTCTGCCATTTCAATAACCGATAATGTTTAAGCCATTTTCACCTATTAACAACTTATGAATTCATTTACTGAAGTTTTGGTTTTTTAATCTGGTAGTTAAGTGCTATGCTTTAGAGGCATATAACAGAGTATCGATATACATGTATTCAGAGAAAGAATAAGAACTCTTTTTAGTAGAAGCCCTATGAAATTAAATTCCTGTCATGAGTTGTGAAGAATTAGAGCCATAGCTGAGGTAAAATGGAGCAAGGCTGGGGACCTGAAGAAATGACTGACCTATTTTTTAACTGCGTCAGCCTGATCTGTATACAGGAAAACACCAATATCTTTGAGGCCTCCGATAACTCCCTTTTTAAAAATTTTTTTATTTTTAAATTTTAATTAACTGAAATATACAATGCGTTTATATCACTCAATGAGTTATAACTCCCTTTAATACATGCAATCAATGGGAAAATGTTAAAAATTAGCAAGTTGTGCTGACACTGTAACAATTTTGCACATAATTAAGTCAACTAAAAGACAGGTAATGCTCCTTCAAGGTCAAATTCACAGTCTTACCTTTGCTTGGAAAAAGAATTGCAATACAAGCAAGTAACAGAATCAGTCATCTTTTCAAGGGTATGCCTCTTTCTCCCATCTTCAGTATTAATGACGAGGAGCACGCCAGACTGTGTTCCAGACACAATCCAACTTTCCTTTTCAACAGGAAGATACACCAAGGCAAGGCACAGTATTCTACTATCAGTAACTTCCTATTAAGAAAAGAAAACACACTCTAAAGGACTTTTTCTACCTTAAGTGGCTAAAATTTGTACAGAATTATATAATCCACATATTCAACTTTTTATTTTCCTGCTTTTAATTTTAAAAACAGTGCTGATTTTATTTAACTTGCAATAATAAATGTTAATTGGCAAAGAAAAAAAAAAGTCTGTCTAGAATGTACCTGAAACTAAAATTTAAAAACTGAAAATTATTTTCAGTTTCATTTCTCACTCCACAAAGTAATACAAGAACACTGTTCAACCTTAAAAATAATATTGAGGCACAACACATTTCAAAGCAACTACAAAATATTAGATTTTTTAAGTCTAGAAATTTACTTTGTATTTCCCAATACAATTAGTGACCCATCTTGTAGAAGTCAAGCCCAGATCTCCTCTGTCACCCACCCTCAGCTGCTCTGAGTGTTGGCCATTAAGAGCTCAAAGCTGCACCCTTCACTACCTTCAGCCCACAGGGAGCTGGCTTGTTCAGAAGTGGCTGGGAGATTACCCCACTCCTATCATTGGGCAAATTGTGGCAATGACCGACTGATAAGTGGGAATGATATATTAGACCACTTGCTTGGTGAAAGAATTAATCTGTGCTGTTATCATATTCCAGAGTTTCTTGTGGGTAATGATTGAAAGTTGGAGGGCTACATACAGTCCATGGGATCGAAAGACTGAGCATGAATGCACATACACAAAGCTTGAAGCTAGACTTCCTCAGAAACTACATTTTTGCTGAGCTTCTTCCCCTGACCTATGTGGCTTCCCATATCTTCTTTAAAGTTTCTCTCTACTTGTGTGCTCTGCTTAGTCATTCAGTCATGTCTGGCTGTTTGCAACCCCATGGACTATAGCCTGCCAGGCTCCTTTGTCCATGGGGATTCTCCAGGCAAGAATACTGGAGTGGGGATTCTCCAGGCAAGAATACTGGAGTGGGTTGCCACACCCTCCCTCCTCCAGGGGATCTTCCCAACCTAGGGATCAAGCCCAGGTCTCCCACATTGCAGGTGGATTCTTTACCATCTGAGCTACCAGGGAAGCCCAAGAATACTGGAGTGGGTAGCCTATCCCTTCTCCAGGGGATCTTTCCAACCCAGGAATCGAACAAGTGTTTCCTGCATTGCAGGTGGATTCTTTCCCAGCTGAGCTACCAGGGAAGCCCTCTCTTTCCATAAATCACTCATATAAAATCCTGTTTCAGGCTCTGTTTTTAGGGATCCTGACCTAAGACATACACTGTGGTTTTAAAACAAAACACATACCACTTAATTTCTTGTGAATGCACTTGTTCTAACAGGAACCTAATTTCATAACAATTCTACCTTAGCCCTTATTTAATTTCTTCCTAAGTAACTTTTCTTTTAAAAGAACCAGTTGATTTGCTGCAGTTCTACTTGAAAGTCATGGGTAGTGTTGAGAATCTCTCAGACCTCTTTCTTGGTTAGGCCCCGGACAATCACTGTCCACCTAGCAGTCGGACACCGATAGCTCTGTCACTGTGTCCCAAACCAAACACTGTGCCTTCAAGCCCTCCCTTGGCCCTGGCCCCAGCCAGACACTTCACACCTATGCACTGAATGCTCCCAAGTAACTTTTTTTTTTTTTTTTTTGAACAGAGGAAAATTTATGCGTCGAACCTGGACTGGTCACTTATGATAATATACATGCTACAATTCCATTCTCTCCAATCATTCCACCTTCACCCTCTCCCACAGAGTCCCAAAGACTGTTCTAAATGCCTATGTCTCTTTTGCAGTCTCTTATACAGGGTTCAGGTTACCATTTTTCTAAATTCCATATATATGCGTTAATATACGGTATTGATGTTCTTCTTTCTGGCTTACTTCACTCTGTATAATTGGCTCCAATTTCATCCACCTCATTAAAACTGATTCAAATGCATTCTTTTTGATGGCTGAGAAATACTCCATTGTGTATATGTACCAAAGCTTTCTTATCCATTCATCTGCAGATGGACATCTAAGTTGCTTCCAAGTAACTTTTTAATTGGAACAAGCTTTAAAATAACTCACAAAGTGATTTTTCTAGAATATCACTAATTTAAAGAGTATTTGGATTTACCTCAGAAGTATATCTTTCTGTATTTAAGTCAAGAAACGAGAGCTGTCCTTTGTCAGTGTGCCCACAGCCCAGCCAAATCCTCACATTCTTGCTGTTATGATTCATAGCAACCATGCATTCCACAGTAAAGCTTTTAGGTATTGATATACGTCTCATCAGACAGATTAACTCAGCTGAATTCAAAATGTCAAAGACCTGAGAAGTTTAAAAAATAACACAAAGCAAGTTAACACATGTCTGCTTGAAAGATTATGATGGTAGTTTAGTCGCTAAGTCGTGTCAGAGTCTTTGAGACTTTATGGACTGTAGCCCGCTACGCTTCTCTGTCCGTGGGATTTCCCAGGCAACAATACTGGAATGGGTTGCCATTTCCTTCTCCAGGGGATCTTCCTGACCCAGGGATCAAACCTGCATTTCCAGCTTAACAGGTGGATTCTTTACCACCAAGACACCTGGGAAACACCTTGAAAGATCACATCATTATGCATAATGTTACAGTTAAATGTTACAGTTCCATCAAGAAAAATCTAAATTTGTTATTTAAACTGTGATCCACCTAGAGTAATAATATTAACAAACTAGAGATAAAATTATATTAAAACAATACTTATTTTTAAACTGTGCATGGTATACACACTTTATTATGTAGGGTGTGTTTTGTAACTTGAAAAGAAATCCCCAAAGTGCCAAATTAACAGAAAGTTAGCAGAATCAGGAGCTATTCTTCACTCAGTTTTATACCACAGAAACACATCATGTTGAAGATAAATATGCAAGCCAACAATACACTAGAGTTTCTACCAGTTGAAGGGAAATGAAATTTTGATCTTTGGGAACAAGCTTCCCTGGTAGCTCAACTGGTAATGAATCTACCTGCATTGCAAGAGACCCCAGTTCAATTCCTCGGTTGGGAAGATCCCCTGGAGAAGGGATAGGCTACCCACTCCAGTACTCTTGCCTGGAGAATCCCCATGGACAGAGGAATCTGGCGGGCTACAGTCTATGGTGTCATGAAGAGTCAGACACAACTGAGCGACTAAGCACAACATGGTAACAAACTCACAAATCACCTCTAGATTCTGTTTTTGTTTTTCCTTAAGCACTAAAGAACTAGAGAGATCGCATAAAGCCAATGTAAGAAAACAACCAGGAGTAAAGAAAACGGAATTAGAGTCTCTTGTCACAGCCACTTGCCTGCCATGCAGGAGACTCCAAGAAAGCTCCTTTTCACCCAGTGCCTCATCTGACAAAGGTATGAGTTCACCTATCATGCCTAGCACACACAGTATTTTAAATAGGTATGAGAAAGTTTTTGAATACTGTCATATGCTAAAAGAAAAAAACCCTCAAGGTGATAGGTAAGCTATAAAATACAAGTGAAGTATAAGCAAAAATTAAAAAAAGAAAGAGTAAAACAAATAATTAAGCTTTGGAGAATATCACCAAGATATATTTTTTAAGTTTGTATGATTAATACTGGTAGCAACCAAAATTAAAAAGTAAGACAAGTAGTCAACATGATTGTGGGTTGTTTGATAAAGGCAGTGTATACATGTCCTCAGCTATTTCTCAGTAGGAAACTGAACAAAAAATTTTCAATTAATTATTATATAAAATTGAGAGTCCACAACATAAAAACACCTGTTATTTTGACATATTAGACGTTTTATTTAAAACATAGTAAGAGGGACTTCTCTGGCAGTCCATTGGTTAGGACTTCCACTACAGGGGGTGAGGATTTGATATGGTCAGGAAATTAATATCCTACATCATGAGGAACACTGGGCTGGAAGAAACACAAGCTGGAATCAAGATTGCTGGGAGAAATATCAATAACCTCAGATATGCAGATGACACCACCCTTATGGTAGAAAGTGAAGAGGAACTCAAAGGCCTCTTGATGAAAGTGAAAGAGGAGAGTGAAAGGGTTGGCTTGAAGCTCAACATTCAGAAAATAAAGATCATGGCATCTGGTCCCATCACTTCATGGGAAATAGATGGAAAAACAGTGGAAACAGTGTCAGACTTTATTATTTTGGGCTCCAAAATCACTGCAGATGCTGATTGCAGCCATGAAATTAAAAGACGCTTACTCCTTGGAAGGAAAGTTATGACCAACCTAGATAGTATATTAAAAAGCAGAGACATCACTTTGCCAACAAAGGTCCGTCTAGTCAAGGTAATGGTTTTTCCCGTGGTCATGTATGGATGTGAGAGTTGGACTGTGAAGAAAGCTGATCACCGAAGAATTGATGCTTTTGAACTGTGGTGTTGGAGAAGACTCTTGAGAGTCCCTTGTACTGCAAGGAGATCCAAACAGTCCATTCTAAAGGAGATCAATCCTGGGTGTTCATTGGAAGGACTGATGCTAAAGCTGAAACTACAATACTTTGGCCACCTCATGCGACGAGCTGACTCACTGGAAAAGACTCTGATGCTGGGAAAGGTTGGGGGTGGGAGGAGAAGGGGACAATAGAGAATGAGATGGCTGGATGGCATCACCAACTCGATGGACATGAGTTTGAGTGACCTCTGGGAGTTGGTGATGGACAGGGAGGCCTGGCCTGCTGTGATTCATGGGGTTGCAGAGAGTCGGACACGACTGAGTGACTGAACTGAACTGAACTGAACTGATGCCATGCAGTGTGACCAAGATATAAAAACAAAATAAAAGTTAAAAAACTGTAAGAGTTCTATTTCCAATAATATGATAGAAAAGGTTATTTGGACAAGCCTTCCAGCTAACTACAATTTAAAATGCTGAAGAAATTATTTTTTTAACCTCTTAAAAACATTAGGGATCTGACAACACCATACAGAATTATCAGGTCAAAATATTAATGAAAGGCGGAATCCAGAGAGGTCAGAAGAACGCCAAAGCCTGATTTTCCCTTAAGGCCCTCATCTACTGAAGTAAAACTGATGTGTGGTTTTGAATGCCTTGTGGGGCTAGTGGGAAAGAGTTAAAACTCGGGATGCCCAAAGTGGAGAATGTAGTAACGGGATAAAACTGGGATTCCAAAGGGCCGCATATTCAGAATAAATGAAACTAGAAATAAACCCATGCTCCACTCCCACTCCCACTGGTCTATAAGGAAAGTGGCCTTGGGACTTTACAGACACAGGGTGAAAAAACAAAAGAACCCTGAGAAACTGTTATTCACAAGCTTGCTCTCAAAATTTACAAATAAGATTCCCATCACCTAGGTGGTTCAAAAACATTCAAGCCAGGAACTGAGTTTAAAGCAATTCACAGCAAAAAATATCCAATAAAAGATGTGCAAGACCTGTATGCCGAATTGTAGAACTGTACTGAAAGACACTTAAGACCTAAAGAGAGAGATAACCCACATTCAAGAATACAGAGACTTAATATAAGGCTGTTGCCTATAGATTTAATGCAAGTCTAATCCAAAGCACAGTAGGATTTTTCAAAAATGTTAACAGTGATTTAAAAACTTACATGGAAAAACTAGACCAAAGAACAGCTAAGGCATTCCTAAAGGATAACAATTGGGTGGAGGGTGGCGGGGGTTGGGGGAAGACTATTAAAGCTTCAGGAATTAAGACAGGACTGTACTGGAGGAAAAACATGTAAATTGACCAATGGAAGAGAGTATGTGTGTGTGTATCTTTGAGAGTATATCACAGAGTGCAAATGGAAAGAAAAAAAAAAAGATAAATGGAAGACAAAGGAAGAAACAATTTCATAGATGAAACTGGAAAATAGATTATCCAAATGGAAAAAAAAAGAAAATTGGATCTAGGGAAAAAAAGAAAATTGGATCTAGATAAAAAAACAATTCTTGATGAATTAAGAACTTTATCAAAAGCAAAACTTTTAAACTTTATGAAGAAACCATAAGTAAATGTTTTTATGGCTCTGAGAGAGAGGGCCTTTTAAAACAAGATTCTAAAACTAATAGTCATAAAAGTAAGCACTATTAAGTTTATCTCTATTCAAGTTAAGAAATTCTGTTAAGCAAAAGTCACTCCATAGGAAATAAAAATGCGAACCATGAATTGGGAAAAGAAATTTGCAACATACGTAACCAACTAAGTTTTAGTATACAACGTAGAAAAGAAAGAAGCTGTTTTTAAATTTCATTTTTATGCAAATAATCTAATAGAAAAATGGGCAAAACAATGAACAAGCATTTTCCAGAAGAGGAAACATATATTACCAATGAATATATAAAGAAATGTTCATCCTTATTAGTAACTAGGAAAATGTAAATTAGTGTACAAAACTGAATCCATTTTGAAAAAAATTAAGAAGTCAGATAGTACAAAATTTAAGGAGAATATATTTTAAAAAATAGCTACAATAATATACAGGTGATGAAACTGTTAAGCTGGTACAACTAACTTCTTCAGAAAATGATTTAGACATTCCCATATTCCGTGATTCTGAAATTCAACTCTTAGATATATAACATAAAGCAATTCTTATGCAATTTGCACTAGGAGATGTACACTCATGTTCATAATAGTACTGATAATAGCAAAAAACTAGAAACAATACCCACTGATATGGTCATGGGTAAATACATTGTTGTGCATTCAAACAATGGAATGAAATAGCCGGGAAAGAAATCAACAGCTATGTTCAACAATATGGACGAAGCTCACAAAACAATGTTGGGAGAAAAACTGAAAAATCTCAGAACAGCATGTGACTGCTTCCATTGTAAATAAATTATGAATACAGGAATATTAAACTGGGTATTGAAACCTTAAAGAGGAAATAAAAATGATTAACATGAGAGTTTGAAGAGTGGCTGCACTGATAGGGAAAGAGAGTGATGTAATCAGAAGGAGGCATATGTGCGTTTCTGGGATGTTGGCCCTTTGTTTTGTGCCTAGGGTGGTGAGAGGATGTAAGAGTTTTGCTTTATAACTAACTGTTTTAAACTGTGAGTGTATTTATATGTTTCAGTATATATATATATATTATAAACAGATAAATGTTTTTATGTTCTGCACAAAATATTGATAAATTTTAATGATATGAATACCTGGGCAGAAGTAGGTCTTTCTTGAGGATTTTCTTTCAAACATTTTTTAATTAACTTCTCAACCATAGGCCATGGGGCACAACCATATTCTTTAACTGGATCTAAAACATTAAAAAACATATCACACTAAAACACTGAACAAATCCGAAAGATTATTTTATTTCTTCTCAATGTGTACGAGAGGTCCAGACACTGCAAAGGAAACACTGATCTCTACAATCCCATATTTACTATGAACTGCTTATCACTCTTAAAGCTAATTTTGTTAATTACCTCTACTAGAAACATCAAAAAAGTCCTTGATTTTTACAGTATAAAAAGAGACACATATACCAATTGAATAAAAATAGATTTTCATTTCATACCTTCATTTCAAATAGATTTTGAAAACACTTTTGTTCATATATTAGACTTTTTTGCAACTACGTTTATTTTAATATTTGAAGTAGACAAGCATGCAGTCCTCATATCCCCACAGTCAGGCTGTGAACATTTGTGTTTAAGTATGCCGTTTTTCTGATTGGTGCAGAACAGAGACCTGAAAACTTTTCCTGGAAAGCTAATTGATTATGCAAGAAGTATTTAGTCAAATAATAATAGATTTCCTTCTGTTGGGAATCTTTTAAAGGTCCCCCAAGAGGAGATAGTTATTTTCCCTGTAGCTGGAACACAGTGTACACTCAAAACTTTTAAGTGAAAAGCAGAAAATATGAGAAACAACTAAATATATTTAAAAGAATATTTCAGAATGCAAACTGAAGTAACAGTTAACAGTTAAGGAATGAAAGAAAAAAGTCCTAGAATTCCTTTAAAGCATGAGTGAAAGTGAAAAGTGAAAGTGAACTTGCTTAGTCGTGTCCGACTCGTTGCAACCCCATGGACTATAGCCCACCAGGCTCCTCCATCCATGGAATTTTCTAGGCAAAAGTACTGGAGTGGGTTGCCATTTCCTTCTCCAGGGGATCTTCCCAACCCGGGGATCGAACGTGGGTCTCCTGCATTGCGGGCAGACATTTTACTGTCTGAGCCACCAGGGAATCCCTTAAAGCATGAGGAAACCATTCAAAATGAGATCTGATCTCATTAAACACTCATTTACTAATTCTTGCTAATATTTACTACTAAAAATTTTTATAGTAAATAATTTGTTTTCATTCCTGCATAGAAATTACTTCACTCAAAAAAAATGAAAATACTCCAAGCTAATGGACACTTAGTAACTCTTCATGAGAAGAAAAGTCACTAAACCTGGACTTATAATAGTATTTCCTTTCCTGAGTATTCTTCTAAATATACCTAATAAATTAACATTTAGAATACTAAAAAGAAACCCTATATCTTCTATGTTTCTCATATGATTTATATTAATGTCACAGAATTTAAGAATATTCATGCACTAAACAAATTATCGGTTATAAAATGAATTAATATATAAATAAAATTAAATAATTTAGAAATGAAGCTGCTAAATTAAAATAAAATAATCTTTATTATAGATAAAACTTACCAGGTAATTTCCCTTGTATTGCCAATTCATCGAACTCATTTGGAAACTTCAAACCCTCTGCTATTCTACCTCCAGTTGTCAAAATGTCGTAAAGTAGCAAACCAAATGAATAAACATCAGCTTGTTGGTTATAAATAACATTTCCTCTAGCAACTTCAGGTGCACGAAAACCTGAAAGGAAACAGACATACTAATAAATATGCTCAAACCCAGGGCTTATACACCCAAGGAAGTATATATGTAGGCCTGTATGCTGATGAACAGAAGATGAGCCTAAACAGGCCATATCATCTCTAACTGGAGACATCTTAAGTCAATTAAGAGCCATGTCCCAGGACATTTCACCCACGGTCAATTCTGAAGAATAATAAGGACAAACATGCAATAATAAATTATTTAGTGATGTTTCACAGTTAAATAAAGCCTAAAAGAGGGAAAAATATCTACATCCTTCTTAATAATAACTATTCTCTGGGTAGTATTTCAAACAGAAGAGGTTGTCATATGTGAAACGAATCACTAGTTCAGGGTCAACGCATGTTATAGGATGCTCGGGGCTGGCATGCGGGGATGACCCAGAGGGAGGATAAAGGGAGGAGGGAGGTGGGAGGGGGGTTCAAGAGGGGGAACTTATGTAAACCCAGGGCAAATTCATATCAATGTATGGCAAAACCAACCAATATAATATTGTAAAATAATTTGCCTCCAATAAAAAATAATTACAAAAAAAAAAAAAGAAGAGGAGACAGGAGGCAGATTTGCAAATTTTACTCCAAGTCACCTTAACCTGGCTAAAATGTCAATGGACTTATTATTTCAAGAACGTGTGACTCTACTCCTTCAACTCAGTTGAAAACTAAAAAGAAAACCACAACTAAAACGAATAAAAGCCCTCTATCTCAAGTGAAGGTTAATGCCTTAAATTCTTTTATAAGGAAATAAAACCTTTCATCTCACAATAAAGATAAATCATTTTAATCACTTCAGAAAAAAAGAGTAATTTCAACATTACCTATAATAATAAAAATATTAACAATCTAAAGAAAGCCAACTATAAAGAAAATAAGTTAAATACTGTAAACTATACAGTAACTTAAAATAATTTTTAAGATGTTATAATGTAAATAAAAAATGTATAGTATAATTCTGAATAGACAAAATTATCACCTGAATTAATTTTCTTAGCTGTGATAATGGTATGGCTATTATGCAAGCAAACATCCTTATACAATACTAAGAAAATACATGCAAATACATTTCAGGATGACACAGCATGATATCTTCAACTCAATTTCAAAGACTCAGACTCAAACAGAACATAAAGAGAACAACAATGTGGCAACAAATTAATAATCAAATTATTATGAAGGGTATTTAGGTATATATTATACTATTCTTTCAACTTTTTCATAGGCTGAAACATTTTCAAAATAAACAGTTAATGGGAATGTGCAAAATTAAAACTACAAAGAAACACATTCAAATGTAACAACAATTATTTCCAATTATGAGTAGCTTTTATTTTCCTTTATAATTTCAAATTTTCCACAATGAACATATATGATCGCTATGGTAAAAATATATCCAGAAAAATACAACGAAGTATGTATTCATATCCTTCAAGGAGTAAAGGACTGAACTGAGAAACAATGTTTTTAACAGCACTTCTCAGCGAAAGACAAAGCTCGTCAACCCTTCAACAAGCTAGAAAGAGTCAGAAGGATGGAGACAACAAATTTGAGCATGATAATCTCTACTGAACTAACTGTAAACATTCTCTCATGAACATTTTGCCACATTTATTCCTCTTCTCTTTCTCTGTTACCATTTCCACACATTTGTATCTGTGTGTGTGTCTTCTTCCTTCTCTGTCACTCTCTCACTCTTTCTCTTTCTCTCCTTGTCTTTGTGCATGTACATAAAATATTTGACATTATAATAAGTTGAAGATAAAATATTTCAAACCTAAGTATAATATGTATCCTTAAGATAAGGATACATGGGGATCTTTAGGCAAGAATACTGGAGTGCGTTGCCATTTCTTTCTCCAGTAGACCACGTTTTGTCAGAACTCTTTTCTATGACCTGTCCATCTTGAGTGGCCCTGCATGGCATGGCTCATGGCTTCACTGAGTTATGCAAGCCACTTTGTCATGACAAGGCTGTGATCCATGAAGGAGATCTTAAGAACCCTTTGGACTACAAAGAGATCAAACCAGTCAATCCTAAAGGAATCAACCCTGAATATTCATTGGAAGGACTGTTGCTGAAGTTGAAGCTCCAACACTCTGGCCACCTGATGCAAAGAGCTGACTCACTGGAAAAGACCCTTATGCTGGGAGAGATTGGAGGGAATAAGAGAAGGGTGTGGCAGAGGATGAGATGGTAAGATAGCATAACTGACTCATTGGACATGAATTTGAGCAAACTCCAGGAGACAGCGGAGGACACAGGAGTTTGGCATGCTACAATTCACAGGATCACAAAGAGTCAGACACGACTTGACAACTGAACAACAGGATAAGGACATTTTCTAACATAGCGATAATATAATTCTCACACCTAAGTGAAAGAATTATATAAGTAGTTAAGATAGTTCTAAAATAGATCCCTAATAAACTGTACCTATGACATAATGTATATATATCACAACAGTTTCTAATTTGTATCACTATAGCATTTTACAGACACGTTCCTGAATAGGCAGATGAGAACTTTCCATTTTACAAAGAACATAATCATCACAAAAATGTTAGATGTTTTCCTAAGGACACACAGAAAATAAATGGTAAAGTTAAGAGTACTTAAAAATCGTGGTTGGATCTCACAGCAGGCTGGAGGCCATCCCTACTCACCAGCATGCCTCAACACCAGCTGCAGTTCCACCACAACTGGAGGGTGTATACAGCGCACACAGAGGATACTCTGAGTACCTGCCTCTGGGGGCCACGTGGGACTGCACTTATGATTCACAGAGTATATCTCCTTAATAAACCTACTCCTTCAAGAACAGGAGAGATCACAGACTTACTCAATACATACAAACAAAAACAGAAATTGAGGCAAATGAGAAGACAGAGGAAGCTGTTCCAATTGAAACAACAAAACAAAACTTCAGAAAAATAAAAACAGTGATAAGCAATCCACTTGATGAAGCATTCAAAGTAACGGTCATAAAGATGCTCAATGAACTTGAGAGAATAATGAAGGAACACAGTGAGAAACTGAACAAGGAAAAAACAAAAAAATTCCAAAACAGAGTTTATAACTGAACTGAAAAATCACTGCTGCTGCTGCTGCTGCTAAGTCACTTCAGTCGTGTCCGACTCTGTGTGACCCCATAGACGGAAGCCCACCAGGCTCCCCTGTCCCCGGGGGCTCAATAACAGATTAGATGAGGTAGATCACTGACAGTGATCATTCTTCTAAGATGATGGAAGACAGAGCAATGGAACTCATCCAGATAGAGAAGTAAAATAAAAATACTGCTTTACATGGACATACATTAAAGTACCTTTGTGGCATCATCACCCAGAATAACATCTGTATTATAGGGTTTTCGGAGGGAGAGGAGAGAAAATGGCAGAAAAAATATTTCAAGGAATAGTGGTAACAGTCTATAACAAATATAAACAAATGCATTACTTTGCCAACAAGTCAAAGCTATGGTCTTTCTAGCAGTCATGTACAGATTTGAGAGTTGGATCATAAACTAGGCTGAGTGCCAAAGAATGGATGCTTTCGAACTGTGGTGCTGGAGAAAACTCTACACATGGACATCACCAGATGGTTAATATCGAAATCAGATTGATTCTATTCTTTGCAGCCAAAGATGGAGAAGCTCCATACACTCAGCAAAAACAAGACCTGGAGCTGACTGTGGCTCAGATATTCAGCTCCTTATTGCAAAATCTAGACTTAAATTGAAGAAATTAGGGAAAAACACAAGGCCATTCAGGTATAATATAAATCAAATCCCTTATGATTATATAGGGGAGGTAATGAATAGAATCAAGAGACTAGATCTGATAAAAGAGTGCCTGAAGAACTATGGACGGGGATTCACACCACTGTACAGGAGGTGGTGACTAAAACCATAGCCAAAAAAAATAGATGCAAGAAGGCAATGTGGTTGTCTGAGGAGGCCTTACAAGTAGCTGAGAAAAGAAGAGAAGCAAAAGGCAAATGAGAAAAATAAACTCAACTTAATGCAGAGTGCCAGAAAATAGCAAAGAGAGATAGGAAAGACTTCTTAAGTAAATAACGCAAAGAAACAGAGGAAAACAATAGAATGGGGAAGATTAGAGATCTAGTCAAGAAAATTAGACACCAATGGAACACATTTCATGCAAAGATGGGTACAATAAAGGACAGAAACAGCAAAGATCTAACAGAAGCAGAGGAGATTAAGAAGAGGTGGCAAAAATATACTGAAGAACTGTAAAAAAAAAAAAAAAAAAAAAGATCTTAATGACCCAGATAACCACAACAGTGTGTCACTCACCAGAGCCATACATCTTGGAGTGTGAAGTCGAATGGGACTTAGGAAGCATTACTATGAACAAAGCAAGTGGAGGTAACAGAATTCCAGCTGAGCTATTTCAAATCCTAGAAGATGATGCTTTGAAAGTGCTGCACTCAATGCCAGCAAATTTGGAAAACTCAGCAGTGGCCACAGGACTGTAGAAGGTCAGTTTTTATAAAAATCTCAAAGAATGGCAATGCGAAAGAATGTTCAAACTACTGAAAGGTTGTGGCTGTGAGCCATGTGCTACACTGGGATTCATGACCTCCAGAAGAAAGGATTTCGAACCAGAGCCAGAGATGAAGCTTGACCACTCAGAGCTTTTTGTGTAGCAAAGTTTTACTGAAGTATAACAGAGATAGGGAAAGCTTCTGACATAGACATCAGAAGGGGACAGAAAGACTGCCCCATTGCTAGTTTTTAGCAAGACAGTTTGTGTCTGTTGGCAAGTTTCTAATCAGAGGAGAGAAATGCCTCAAGGCTGAGGGAGTTTCACCAGGCTCTTCTCCCACAATATACCCTTTTGACATATTGCATATAGTGACACAAGGTATGTCATCCCCAGCCATATAACAATTAATATGAATACTGGCTTGCTGAGCCATTATCTGCACAAGGTTTGAGCAAAAAAAAGAAGTCTGCCACTTGTACTTTATTCCTCTTGCCACTTGGGGACCTTGGGCCTTCCTACCTGTTACCCTTTCACTACTGTACAATTGCACTCATTTCATATGCTAGCAAGGTATTGCCCAAAATCCTTCAAGGTATGCTTCAACAATACAGGAACTGAGAATTTCCAGATGTACCAGTTAGAAAAGGTAGAGGAGCCAGAGATTAAACTGTCAACATCTGCTGCATCATAGAAAAAGCAATGGGAATTAAAAAAAAAAAATCTAATTCTTATTCACTGACTATACTAAAAGCTTGGACTGTGTGGATCACAACAAACTGAAAAATGCTGAAAGATATGGGAAAACCAGACCACCTTACCTGCCTGCTGAGAAACCTGTATGGAGCACCAGAAGCAACAGTTGGAACTGAACATGGAACAACAGACTGGTTCAAAATTGGGAGAGGAATATGACAAGGTGTATATTGTCACCATACTTATTTAAACTATATGCACAGAACATCACATGAAACGCCGAGCTTGATGAAGCACAAGCTGGAATCAAGATTGCCGGTAGAAATGTCAAGAACCTCAGATATGAAGATGATACCATACTAATGGAAGAAAGCAAAAAGAGAAACTAAAGTGCCTCTTCATGAGTGTGAAAGAGGAGAGTGAAACAGATGGTTTGAAACTGAACACTCAAAAAACTAAAATTGTGGCATCTGGTCCCATCACTTCATAGCAAATGGAAGGGTAAAAAATGGAAACAGTGACAGATTTCACTTGGGCTTCAAAATCACTGCAGATGGTGACCGCAGTCATGAAATTATTATACACTTGCTCCTTGGAAGGAAAGCTATGACAAAAGTAGACAGTGTATCAAGAGCAGAGACATCAGTTTGCCAAAAAAAGTTCATATTGGCAAAGCTATGGTTTTTCCAGTGGTCATGTATGAATGTGAGAGTTGGATCATAAAGACGGCTGAGTACCAAAGAACTGATGCTTTCGAAATGTGGTGCTGGAGAAGACTTGAGAGACCCTTGGACTGCAAGGATATCCAACCAGTCAATCCTAAAGGAAATCAGTCCTGAATATTCATTGGAAGGACTGATGCTGAAGCTGAAACTCCAATACTTTGGCTACCTCATGTGAAGAACCAAATCATTGGAAAATGTATCCTGATACTGGGAAAGATTGAAGGTGGGAAGAGAAGGGGACAACAGAAGATGAGATGGTTGGATGGCATCACCGACTTGATGGACATGAGTTTCACCAAGCTCCAGAAGATAGTGAAGGACAAGGAAGTCTGGTGAACTACAGCTCATGGGGTCACAAAGAGTCAAATATGACTTAGCAACTGAACAACAACGAAGACTCTTGAGAGTCCCTTGGATGACAAGGAGATAAAACCAGTCAATCCTAAAGGAAATCAACCCAGAATATTTATTGGAAGGACTGATGCTGAAGCTCCCATATTTTGGCCACCTGATGTGAAGAGCTGACTCACTGGGAAAGACCTTGATGCTGGGAAAGACTGAAGATAAAAGAAGAGGGAGGAAGAAGCTGAGATGGTTGGATAGCATCACTGATCAATGTTCATGAACTTGGGCAAATTCCAGGAGATAGTAAGGGACACAAAGGCCTGTCATACTGCAGTCCATGGGTTCACCAAGGGTCAGATACGACTTAGCAACTGAATAGCAACAACAAATGGTTGAAAATGTCCCTGAGGAAGATTTCCCTAATCCAGTCCCCAAACCTCTGAGATAAACAAAAAGAGACACACACCAAGACACATTATCTTTAAAATGGTAAAAGTTAAGGGTAAAAGTAGCAAGCAAAGCAACATATTACACACAAGTGAAATCCTTTAAGACTATCAGCAGACTCTTTGGCAGAAACTTTATATGCCAGAATAGAGAGACACGGCATGTTCACAAAGTGCTCAAAGGGAAAAAAAAAAAAAGCTTCTAACCAAGAATACTCTACGCAACAAAATTATCATTGAGAACTGTAGCAGAGATTGGGAGTTTCCCAGATAAACAAAAGAAAAAGGAGCTCACCACTTTTTCACTCTCCTCTTTCACTTTCACCAAGAGACTCGAGTTCCTTTCTCTTTCTGCCATAAGGGTGGTGTCATCTAAACATCTGAAGTGATTGATATTTCTCTCAGCAATCATGATTCCAGCTTGAGATTCATCCAGCCCAGCATTTCGCATCATGTACTCTGCATATAAGTTAAATGAGCAGGGTGACAGTATACAGCCTTGATATACTCCTTTTCCAATTTGGAACCAGTCCATTGTTTCATGTCTGCTTATGTTGTTTCTTGAGCTGCATACAGATTTTTCAGGAAGCAGGTAAGTTGGTCTGGTATTCCCAACTCTTGAAGAATTTTCCACAGTTTGTTGTGATCCACACAGTCAAAGACTTTAGCATAGTCAATGAAGCAGAAGTAGATGCTTTTATGGAATTCTCTTCCTTTTTCTGTGATCCAACAGCTATTGGCAATTTGATCTCTGGTTCCTCTGCCTTTTCTGAATCTAGCTTGAAGTTCTCAGTTCATATACTGTTGAAGCCTAGCTTGAAGAATTTTGAGCATTACTTTGCTAGCATATAAGATGAGTGCAATAGTGTGACAGTTTGAACATTCTTTGGCATTGCCTTTATTTGGGATTGGAATGAAAACTGACCTTTTCCAGTCCTGTGGCCACTGCTGAGTTTTCCAAATTTGCTGACATATTGAATGCAGCAATTTCATAGCATCATCTTTTAGGATCTGAAATACCTCAGCTGGAATTCTGTCACCTCCACTAGCTTTGTTTGTAGTGATGCTTCCTAAAGCCCATTTGACTTCACAATCCAGGATGTCTGCCTCTAGATGAGTGATCACTCCATTGTGGTTATTTGGTCATTAAGATCTTTTCTGTATAGTTCTTCTGTGTAGTCTTGCTACCTCTTCTTAATCTCTTCTGCTTCTGTTAAGTCCATACCATTTCTGTCCTTTATTGTACCCATCTTTGCATGAAATGTTCCCTTGGTAGCTCTAATTCTCCTGAAGTGATCTCTAGTCATTCCCATTCTATAGTTTCCATATCATGGCTACTTTAAATAATGCTGCAATGATCATTAAACTGCGTAAGTCTTTTTGAATTAGTGTTTCTATTTTCTTCAGGTAAATGCCCAGAAGTAAAATTGAAAGATCATACAAAATTTCTATCTTCAATTTTTTGAGTAACCCCCACCCATATAGTTTTTGGAGGCTAAAATAAATCATCAATTATTTATTATTCATTCAATAGATTTATTGTGTATCTTTTACATCAAGGTACTATTAAAAAACTTAGAACCTTTGGCATTTTCGACTGTTAGAAACATTAGGATTTAGAATTGTAAGATCTTAGAGTAGGGAGAGACTTGAGGGGTCATGTAGTTTAATTTTTAATTCATGGCACATAGCTTTTTCTTGGCGGGGGGGGGGGGTGCTTCCCTGGTGGCTCAGAGGTTAAAGCGTCTGCCTGCAATGTGGGAGACCTGGGTTCGAACCCTGGGTCAGGAAGATCCCCTGGAGAAGGAAATGGCAACCCACTTGAGTATTCTTGCCTGGAGAATCCCATGGATGGAGGAGCTTGGTGGGCAACAGTCCACGGGGTCACAAAGAGTTGGACGTGACTGAGCAACTTAACTAACTAACATAGCTTTTTACATTAGTGTTTTTTTTAATCCCTTTAGATAGCAATCCACAGATCTTATGGCTGCACAAAAGGTTAGAATTTTTCTCAAAATTAGTCAGAGACAATAAGAAAGATAATTTTGAGGATACAGAAAGGAATATTTACTTCAATAAGGAAATGGTTTCAACCTTCTTATCTTCTCCCTTTCAAAATATAAGTATCTTCACTGACACAATCCCCAGTAGGAGAATGTAATGTCTTTTATATAGCCAGGAATTACCTCAATTATATAAAAAAAAAAATACACTCTTAAGTGCTTCTTGAAGTTCAGCCAATGAATTTCTAATGATTTTATTTCAACCAATGAACTTCTAAAGATCTTATTTCTTGATCATGCTAACAGTTTCTTCTAAAGTTATCTATGGAAAACAGATGCCTTTAGGAAAAATCTCCCTCAAATAATAAACTCTAAATGATGACAGGGCTTTAATCCTTCAGATGGACTGGTCTGGATCAAACATATTGTCATGCTGCTGCTGCTGCTAAGTCACTTCAGTCGTGTCCGACTCTGTGTGACCCCATAGATGGAAGCCCACCAGGCTCCCCCGTCCCTGGGATTCTCCAGGCAAGAACACTGGAGTGGGTTGCCATTTCCTTCTCCAATGTGTGAAAGTGAAAAGTGAAAGTGAAGTCGCTCAGTCGTGTCTGACCCCTAGCGACCCCACGGACTGCAGCCCACCAGGCTCCTCCATCCATGGGATTTTCTAGGCAATAGTACTGGAGTGGCTTGCCATTGCCTTCTCCGAAACATACTGTCACAGATAGCAATAAAATGACATTTAATCAAAAAGGTATACAGAGCAACGTGAAATATACTAACCATAACTATATCTTTAAATGCAAAAATGCATAAAGCATTACTATAATTCATGTCTCTGAAAATGATAAATCTATTTGAAAATCATTAACTTCAAGAAGTCTGAGTAGATAACACTTTAAATCAGACTGTCCTATAAAATTAAATACTTAAAACATTGATTACTCTGCCCAAGCACTGTGACACAGCACTGAGACTGAATGGAAGACTTGGACCCAATATGCAGGGAAGATGCGACAAAGGCGACACCAGTGGAGCAAAGACATAGTCACAGAAATGGCAACAGCAGAAGTCGCTTCACAAAGAAAAAAGGAGTAGCTACATTATTCAGTGCAACTAATGAACTCTTGATGAGCCAAAAGTTTCAACATAATATGTAAATCTACATTTATGTGGCTGATTCATGTCAAAGTATGGCATAAACCACCACAATATTGTAAAGTAATTCATCTACAATTAAAATAAAATTTTTAAAAAGTATTAAAAAATATTCCAATTACATGGATAATACTGGAATTTAAAAGGCCTTCCTAATCACTCTATCAGAGATGGGTGATGTAAGTCAACAGGTTGAGAACTAGGTAATACATTGTCTTTCAGTTCAGTTCAGTTCAGTTCAGTTCAGTTCAGTTTGTCGCTCAGTCGTGTCTGACTCTTTGCGGCCCCATGAATCACAGCACGCCAGGCCTCTCTCTCCATCACCAACTCCCGGAATTCACTCAAACTCATGTCCATCGAGTTGGTGATGCCATCCAGCCATCTCATTCTCTGTCGTCCCCTTCTCCTCCCACCCCCAATCCCTCCCAGCATCAGAGTCTTTTCCAGGAAGTCAACTCGTCGCATGAGGTGGCCAAAGTATTGCAGTTTCAGCTTCAGCATCAGTCCTTCCAATGAACACCCAGGATTGATCTCCTTTAGAATGGACTGGTTGGATCTCCTTGCAGTTCAAGGGACTCTCAAGAGTCTTCTCCAGCACCACAGTTCAGATACCTGCACAGGACAGTTACTACTGACTCTGCCTTTGATATATCACTGACTAAATGTGTCAGGAAAAATTAAAGATTGTTTTGTCTAAAAGAATCAAACTCAGCAATAACATAATACCATAAACCAGATTAAAAGACAAACCCTAAACTGAAAAAAGTCTGCAATACAGGAGAGACAAAGAGTCAACATTAACTGAAATCAGCTTTACAAATAAGAAATGTAGATAAATGAGTAAAGACAGAAAAATATACAAAACATGAAAGGAAAAATACATGTCCTATATATAAATAGATATTTGAAAAATAAAAACATTAAACTATCACTTTCTGACTATTACCTTCATGAAGATTAAAAATAATAACAAACCTAGAATGGACAATAGGTGTTCTAATTCAAGTATTTATGGAATTTGAATTGATAAACCTTTCCAGAAGAAAGTACTGTTTCAAAATTCAAAATATGCTGATCCAGCAAAATGATCCTGAGAAATTTACTGTATAATAATTAGCTTCATAAATGGAAAATTTTTAATTTACAAGTCTTTTAATGAAAACTTTTTAATATTCAAAAAGTTAGAAAAAATAAATAAACAAGATAAGATATAGTTAAGTGAATTACTAAAATATTATGTAAATGTTAAAACTGATATTTAACACAGAAAGATTTCCCTGAAATACTAAGTAGAGAAAGAAAATAAAGAAGTAGTATTTATAATATAATATGTATATAAACCTCTTAAGCACATTTAAATCTCGATATATCTCTGTGTTACCAAAGTGTTATTATTCCACTAATTTATGAGAAATACATCTATCGACCTGCTCAGTATCATTCGCTGCTTTCATGTCAGGACCTTACGTTTTGGAAATAAAATCTTAACTTAAAATGACTTGCTTGAACTACTCATCATGGAGTCTTTCACGTCAAAAACCAAAATGGGGAGAGAAGGGGGATGGAGGGCATTAAAACCTAAGCTACCAACATAACATTTAATTATCAATCTAAATCATAAGCTCCTCCAAGCTACTCTACATGTTTCCTTATCACTGATGACTTCCCTGGAAGAGCAACTGCAATTTCTTCAAAATTGTTTGCCTTGTATTTAACTATGCTGGTGACCATAGTAGAAACAGGAAAAATAACATTTCAAGCTATTCAATGTAATCATCATTAAATTTAATTTGGGATGAAAATGAACATTTTTAACATTGCTTGTCATTAGAAGGCAAGAAATAGAAACATTTCCTGCCTGTTTACAAAAGGACAACGTTGTCATCTGATCTAATACTGTAAATGACCTATGGTGGGTATAGATTGTACTACTGTACCACATGGACACCCTGTTTAGCATCAATGACCCTCAAAAACCAGAAATTTTAAGCACTTACTAAAATCCTAAATATACATTGTTTTATTAGGCTGTTCAAATAAGTCATTTATTTAAACATGTGTCACTTCTAGGTAAAATAGAAATAGGGACTAGACTTACTATCCTGCATAAAACAGTGAAATAACTAGACAACAAAGACAGAACTCTGAATACTGGGAAAAGAAGACAGTGATCCCTGAGAGACAGCAAGCAAACAAGGTGGGTTCTCTGAATGCCTTTCAGAGGACTGGAAAAAGGAAAGGCAGGCAGAGCTGGGCCTCTCGGTTAAGAAGACAAAGCAGAATCTGGGAAAGCAAAGACAGATAAGGAATGTGCCAAGGGTGGTGCTAAACCCTTTATATGAATTTCTCTTTTCATTTTTACAACAATCCCTAAACAGATACTATTATTAGGTACTGCTGTTTAACCAAGGAAAGGAATTAGGTGATTTCTCCAGCCCCAGCTAATAAGTGGTAGAGCAAGGATTCAAACTAAGACACTCTCACTTCAGAGCCCAAGTTTAATAGAATTTATTTAAAACAATTCACATTTGCTTCATTTTTGTTCGAACATAAGTCTAAATCCTATTTATATATACTCACTCCCTTAACATTTTGTTTATATCACAGACTCAAACTCTCAAAATCTAGAGTAAATTCTAATCATTTTATTAAAAATTTTTTTACAAATAACACTTTCCCCAATGTGAGAAAGTACCAAAATTAACCTGCCTATCTTATAATTGATTAATATAGGCAATGACACTGTTTATATGATGCAAAGATGGGAATCACTTGGAGCTCATTTAAATAGCCTCACTGTCTGGGCTCCACGGTGACTCCATGGTAAAGAATTCACCTGCAATACAGGAGACCCAGGTTCAATCCCTGGGTCAGGAAGATTCCCTGGAGGAGGAAACGGCAACCCATTCTAGTATTCTTGCCTGGGAAATCTCATGGAGAGAGGAGCCTGGTGGGCTACAGGCCATGGGGTCACAAAAAAAGTTGGACACCACTTCGCAACTAAACAACACATGTCTGGGCTCCACCCAGACTAGTTAAATCAGAATCCTGGGACCCACACATTTGAAAGTCTTCCAGAAGCTTCTAACATGTACCCACACTGCGAGCTTCTGCTCCACATCTGTAAAGGACACAACCCCAGGGGATACATTCTTAAGCCTACATGCTGTCTAGTTACAGCGAGAATTAAAAACACAACCAAATAATCCTCCATCTATCACTTAGAACACAGGCAATTTCTTGTACAAATCGTTTGCTACATTAGTACATTTTGCCTGAAATGTCTCCTCCTGCTTTTCTATCAATATTTATTATTTTCTCAAATCTCAAACTTCTCCCTTAAGATGTAATTTCAAAATCACCTTCTCTTTGAAGGAAGTGCTAAAGACCTATGGCTCACTTAAAGACTTGCTCCTCTGCACTATCACTGTGCCTTGGACTATGTCTCCTGTTGAAACTGACACAATGCTTTATAATTATTGTTTATAGCCCTATTTTTCCTGGCAAAATGTGTGCTTCTGGAGGAAAAAAATTCACATTTATTCAGGCACATTCTCCAAGTTCACCACTAAAGCAACTGCTAACACACTTGGAGCAACTGCAATATGTCAGTCCTTCTCGATGTTACTTACATGGATTGTTTCATTTTATCCTGACAATAACTCTGTTGAAATAGGCATTATTTTTCTCATCACAAGTTACAGAAATGAAAATTGAGTCCAAAAAAATGAATCTTGATGAACACCACACAGCTATGTTAAGTAGTGTTAATACTTAATTTGGTGTTAAGTAGTAACACCAGATTGGCATTTGGTGTTTATAACATTCAATATATTATTGCCAAATGTATGGATAAATGAATAAAAATAAGAATATTTTCCCCTGGAGAATTATTATAACAATTACAATGTTAAAATAATTCAGAAAATATGATTCATTTGTCTAGAAACTGTATTTTTCAGATAAGGCTGCATTTTTACAAATGGAATGAATTAAGATGCATAAATCAAAGATATGAGAAATTTACAAATTAGGTCTGACTATATATGACAACTCCAGTGTTCTTGCCTGGAGAATCCCAGGGATGGGGGAGCCTGGTGGGCTGCCCTCTATGGGGTCGCACAGAGTCGGACACGACGGAAGTGACTTAGCAGCAGCAGCAGCATATATGACAAACTACATGTAAACATATACTTTGCTTTTACTTTCAGAAAAGTCTGAGTAGAGCATATTTCCTATCAGATGATAGGTATAACCAGAGAATAACATTTTTGTTTACCCAAAGACTATTGTATTTCTGTGGATGTTGACTGAGTGAAAGTCAGTATCCATCTCAGTCAATGGCACAAGGCCCAGAATTAACTGTTAATACCAACTGGATATAATACAAACATATCCAATTGACTGAGTTAAAATTGAATCTCTTTAAATTATTTGTAGTTGAAAGTTTCCATCCCATAATTACCTTTCAAAACGTAGACAGACATGGTGCTGTGGTTCTTGCCAGTAACTGAATTGTTAATACCTTTGTCCACAAGCTGTGACGGTCATTGGCTGGGACTGTGCTCTTAGGAGGCACAGGTTTGTATCCTGTGTAACCCTAAACAAATTTTAATAGCCCCTAAGCTTTAGTTTCCTTATTTCTAGACTAGGAATAGTAATACGACTTATGTCAGAGGGTCATAAGCATTAAATAAGACAATCAAGCCATGAAAACGTTAAGTGTGAGACAAGCACCTCTGTTAATGCCTTGAAAGGTTTGCTCCAATCACCTCCTTCCCTGAGACAAGAGTAATGAACCCACACTCACAGCCCACATGGGATGAATACACCACAGTAAGAGTTAGTACAAAAATATACAAGAATTTAACAAACGCATGGTCTTCTGTTTCTCTAAAATTTCTAAATTAAACCTTATATTGTTTCTCACGAAGTTTCAAGTAAAACATTAACAAAGAAGATTCATCAAAAAGGAAAAGAGAAGGAAAGAACTAAAATAATATGAGTGGTAATGATCTTCCACTCAAACATAATTGCTCTGGGGAAGGGATTATGATGGTGCTAGCAGTGGTAACAATTCCGTTCCGTTCTGTCGCTCAGTCGTGTCCGACTCTTTGCGACCCCGTGGACTGTAGCCTACCAGGCTTCTCCATCCATGGGATTCTCCAGGCAAGAATACTGGAGTGGGTTACCGTTTCCTTCTCCAGGAGAACTTCCCGACCCAGGGATCGAACCTGGGTCTCCCGCATTGGAGGCAGACGCTTTAACCTCTGAGCCACCAGGGAAGCCACTGTTATTTAAAAAGTTTAAATTTGAGTTCAGGGCTGATGTGATTAAAAGTGTTCTAACAACAATAAATACATTAATGATAAAGAAAAGCTCCAAAATACAGCTAGGAAAAATGCTTACTATGCAGCCTGGGGAAAAAGGGGGCAGAACAGAAAGGATCAGGCTCTGGGTTTTCCTGTCATGATTTTTCTCCTTTACTTGTGTTATTGCACATTGACAGAACAGATTAAAAGGGATCAGGAACAAGTATCTGACTTGATATGAAAAATCAGTTGGATACTGAACTACAGGCAGGTTTTGACCCAAACCAGGAAGGAAGACACTTAAAAAAAAACAAAAAAAAAACTGGATGGTGGAAGGGTCATGAGTTGGAAGAGAACTGAAACAAGCTGGCAGCTGGTAGCCCAGGCACAATCAATAAGGATCAGAGAGATCCACTGCCAAGTAGGGGGCTGAGGCTTCAACATCAGGTCTCCTTTCCATGAACAAAGTGACAGGGCTGAGGGGAGGAGGAAGAAATTGCAGGCCCCAGATGAGTGGCCTGGCCTGACTTCATGAGATATGACAGTAACGACAGATTTTCTAAGAGAAGAGGCTGTCAGGTGCCTACATCTCTAGGTGTGTTTATGAGGCCTTTGGAATCCCATCTTCAGTACTTGAGATTTATGATCCTATCATTTTGCTTTGTTTGACTGGATTTTTAAATATAAAACCTCATTTAAACCTCTGTAAGTACATGTTACAGTTGCATGTGATCCAGGGAAGCGACTATAGGCATACCTTGAAGATATTGTGGATCTGGGGCCAGATCACCTCAATACAGCAATAATAAGTGAGTCACACAAATGTTTTGTTTTTTTTCTAGTGCATATTGAAGTTGCTTACACCGTTGTTGTTTAGTCGCTAAATTGTGTCCGATTGTTTGTGACTCCATGGACTATAGCCCACCAGGCTCCTCTGTTCATAGGATTTCCCAGACAAGAATGTTGGAGTGGGTTGCTATTTCCTTCTCCAGGGGATCTCCCTGACTCAGGCATCAAACCCACTTCCGCTACACTAGCAGTTGGATTCTTTACCACTGAGCCACCTGGGAAGCAAAAAAAGGCAAATAGCTGTCCTTCTCCACCAACCAAAGCCTCTCCACCTTTTCTACATTACATAGAATATTTTACCATACAAACAGCTTGCTTTGATTACAAAAAGGCAAGTCTCAGTAAAGATTTGAAAATATTGAATGGCTGGATTCTTTCATTTTAAGTAAGAGGTTTTATAAAGGGTTAGCACTTGAAAGAAAGCTGATCGCTGAAGAATTGATGCTTTTGAACTGTGGTGCTGGAGAAGACTCTTGAGAGTCGCTCGGACTGCAAGTAGATCCAACCAGTCCATTCTGGAGGAGATCAATCCTGGAAGGATTGGAAGTTCATTGGAAGGACTGATGCTAAAACTGAAACTCCAATACTTTGGCCACCTCATGCGACGAGTTGACTCACTGGAAAAGACTCTGATGCTGGGAGGGATTGGGGGTGGGAGGAGACGGGGACGACAGAGAATGAGATGGCTGGATGGCATCACCGACTCGATGGACATGAGTTTGAGTGAACTCCGGGAGTTGGTGATGGACAGGTAGGCCTGGCGTGCTGTGATTCATGGGGTCGCAAAGAGTCGGTCACGACTGAGCAACTGAACTGAACTGAGCACTTGAAAGAAGCAAGACAAAGCACACCAGAAGCTCTTTTCCACATTAAGTAAAAAAGGAAAATATAAATAAGATATTATATCAGGAAAACTTCTTATAGGATGAAATATTTTAAATTTCTCAAGAAAACAATTTTAATTTCTCCAAGGCAGACACTGGGTAACAGCATAAGTCACACCATACAGCAGTTTATTAATAGTAACAGCATTATGTCCAAAATTAACTAAAGATAAACTAAAAGATAGTTTATTGCTAAAAACTGCTAACCATCATCTGAACCTTTAGCAAGTCATAATACTTTTACAATAGTAATATCAAAGGTCACTGATCACAGACCACCATAACAAGTATAATAATAATGAAAAACTTTGAAATACTGTAAGAATTACCCACATGTGACACAGAAACCCAAAGTTAGCAAATGTTATTGAAAACTGGCTCTGATAGCCTGGCTTGATGCACGGTTGCCACAAACCTGCAATTTGTTAAAAACAATAACAACAACAACAAAAACACAACAACTGCAAAGCACAATGAAATAAGGTATGCCTATATAGATTTAAAGCCAAATAGCTCTGGATTCAATTGTCATTTAGATTGAGCTTTATCTTGGCCACTTACTGCATGACTTTGTGCAAGTTACACAATCTCCCTGAGACTCAGCTTTCTCATTTTACAGATGAGAAGATAAAAGCTAACTTTCAGCCCTGGCATGAGGATAGAATAACCATGTGTCTAATGTACCTGGATCTGAGCCTGGGATATAGCAGGTGCTGGAGAGATGACAATTGTCTTATTATTATTGAACAATCCAGAAACACTTGCAGCCAGAAAATATACCTTGAAATATTTATGAGAATGCATACTCTACTTCCAACAGATAGCTATGTAAAATGAAAGAGAGGATATGTATATAAAAAATAATAAAACCAGACATTGGAAGCTGGGACCATTTGCTTATCTAAGGACATAAATTGAGGAAAGGAGAGAGGGTCGGGAACAATTTTGACTACTAAGATAAAGTATTTTCTTCTGTCTTAGGAATATGTTTTAATTGAGCTGCAGTCACCAAGATGATGTAAAGCCACTTGCAATTTTATTTACAAACAACCATGTAAGATTTCTCTAAGGATAGAGTTGGCCCCACTAAACAGATGTCAGCCCTTCAATTTTCTATTCCCACTCAAAATAAAATCTGAAAGACAGGATGTCTATACAGATCACTTGTCCTGTGACAGTTTCATAATAATGAATCTGAGACAAGAAGAGGAAGGAGAGCTGAGAAAGGGAGAGAGGATTTCACGTGGAAAGAACATGTCTAAGATCATGAAAACACAAGAACACAGGAAACAGGATTTTCACTGGTATAAAGTCAGTTAACAACTAAAGTAACAGGAGTATTAGGGTAGGTTTGGTAAAAAAAGGGCTAGAGATGACCCTTAAAAGCAACGTTAACTGATGATCTTATGACCAAATGTTTTAAAACTTTTCTTACAAACTTCCCAAATATCAAATTTTAATCAAAGTTCTTTTGACTTTCAGCTAACTTTGAGATGCTTTAGAGGACCCCTGAGGCATATCAAAGAAATATTAACTATATTATTCAGTATGATAAATTACATAGAGAACATTATCACATGAGCAATAAATCTACCTGAAAAATACACTTTATGAATGAATGCTATTTATACAGACATTCTAACAATTATATGAATTTGGATATGTCCTCAGTTCAGTACAGTTCAGTTGCTCAGTACTGTCTAATTCTTTGTGACCCCATGGACTGCATACGCCAGGCTTCCCTGTCCATCACCAACTCCCAGAGCTTGCTCAAACTCATGTCCATTGAGTCAGTGATGCCATCCAACCATCTCATCCTCTGTCATCCCCTTTTCCTCCTGCCTTCAATCTTTCCCACCATCAGGGTCTTTTCCAGTGAGTCAGTTCTTTGCATCAGGTGGCCAAAGTATTGAAGCTTCAGCTTTAGCTTCAGTCCTTCCAATGAATATTCAGGAAGGATTAGGATTGACTGGTTTGATCTCCTTGCTGTCCAAAGGACTCTCAAGAGTCTTCTCCAGAACCACAGTTCAAAAGCATCAATTCTTCAGTGCTCAGCTTTCTTTATGGTCAAACTCTCACCCATACATGACTACAGGAAAAACCATAGCTTTGACTAGGTGAACTTTTGTTGGCAAAGTAAAGTCTCAGCTTTTTAATATGCTGTCTAGGTTGGTCATAGCTTTTCTTCCAAGGAGCAAGCGTCTTTTAATTTCACGGTTGCAGTCACCATCTGCAGTGATTTTGGAGCCTAAGAAAAGAAATTCTGTCATTGTTTCCATTGTTTCCCCATCTGTTTGCCATGACGTGATAGGGCCAGTTGCCATGATCTTAGTTTTTTGAATGTTCAGTTTCAAGCCAGCTTTTTCACTCTCCTCTTTCATCAAGAGACGCTTTAGTTCCTTTCTCTTTCTGCCATAAGGGTGGTGTCATATGCACAACTGAGGTTATTGATATTTCTCCCAGAAATTTTGATTGCAGCTTGTGCTTCATCCAGCCCAACATTTCATATAATGCACTCTGCATATAAGCTGAATAAGCAGGGTGACAAAATACAGCCTTGACTTACTCTTTTCCCAATTTGGAACCAGTCTGTTGTTCCATGTACACTTCTAGCTGTTGCTTCTTGACCTGTATACAGATTTTTTAGGAGGCAGGTAAGGTGGTCTGGTATTCCCATTTCCTTAAGAATTTTGCACAGTTTGTTGTGATCCACACAGCCAAAGGGTTTTGGCATAGTCAATAAAGCACAAGTAGACGTTTTTCTGGAATTCTTTTGCTTTTTCTATGATCCAACGGATGTTGCCAATTTGATCTCTGGTTCCTCTGCCTTTTCTAAATCCAGCTTGAACATATGGAAGTTTTCGGTTCACGGACTGTTGAAGCCTCACTTGGAGAATTCTGAGCATTACTTTGCTAGTGTGTGAGATGAGTGGATCTGTGCAGTAGTTTTAACGTTCTTTAGCATTGCCCTTCTTCAGGATTGGAATGAAAACTGACCTTGCCCAGTCCTGTGGCTATGTCCAAGTATAATGCTATAGTTCTATTTGTTATGTTAGAATGTTTTATGTCATAACAGTAACCAAACTTCTTTATCAATTACACTTTAATAAAATATTTAAATATGATTTTAAGTCTTTTGTCATTTACAGACAGTTATTATACTCTGATGCTCTTACAAAAGTGCTTCATCTTCAAAAGGATTCACAGGAAGGCTACAGAGGCAGTAACAACAGTTCCATACCAAGATGATGGCTATGCAAAGATTCCAGCCTATATTCACACCAAACAAGAAGCCATCCTGCCCGAGGCCCCTAGATCAGGCATCCAGAGATCTTTACTTCTGACAGACAGGGTTGACACCCCTACTCAGCCCTGAAGCATCTACAGAAGATAAACATCACCCATCCACTTCCCATTATATACCAGGACTAAAATCTCTGAGGGATTGATTGAGACAGGGAGGTGGCAAGGTACAATCTTTAAAAGAATAACATAGCCCAAGAACATGACATAACCTGATTAGAACCAACTAGGTCCAAAGTGGCAGATGAGTTGACTTTCACTAGACCTTGAGCCTCAGTATACACTCACTGTAACACATCAGCAAGCTAATGACACACTCACAGGCAATGTGACAGTTCCAAGGCAGACCATAAAGGTCAAAAACTGGGCAATAGCCCAATGCCTAGAAACCTTCTCCTCTTTCCCAAAATAGCTGGAATACTCCTCCCACTCATCAGCCAATGAAATTACTCACCCCTGTAAAAACTTACCACCTTCATGGATCACAGCCTTGCTGTGGTGAAATGCCTTGAGTAACTCAATGAAGCTATGAGCCATGACTTTCAGGGCCACCCAAGATGGACAGGTCATAGTGAAAAGTTCTGACAAAATGTGGCTCACTAGAGAAAGGAATGGCAAATCACTCCAATATTCTTGCCTCAAGAACCCCATGAACAGTATGAAAAGGCAAAAAGAAATGACACCAGAAGATAAACCTTCCAGGTTGGTAAGTGTCCACTATGTTACTGGGGAGTGTGAAGAGGCTGGGTTAAAGTAGAAATGACTCAGTTGTGGATGTGTCTGGTGATGTAAGTATAGTCTGATGCTGTAAAGAACAATATTGTATAGGAACCTGAAATGTTAGGTCCATAAATCAAGGTAAATTGGACATGATTAAGCAGGAGATGGAAAGAGTGAACACCAACATCTTAGAAATTACTGAACTAAAATGGACAGAAATGGGCAAATTTAAATCAGATATCCATGATATTTACTACTGCGGGTAAGAACCTCTTAGAAGAAATGGAGTACCCCCTCATGGTCAACAAAAGAGTCCAAAACGTGGTTCATGGGTGCAGTCTCAAAAATGACAGAATGATCTCAGTTCATTTCCAAGGCAAACCATTCAACATTACAGTAACCCAAGTCTATGCCCAAATCACTAATGCCAAAGAAGTTAAAGCTAAACAGTTCTATGAAGACCTATGAGACCAACTAGAACTAACACCATCAAAGATGTCCTTTTTTCTCATATGGAATTAGAATGCAAAAGTAGGAAGCTAAGATTCACCTGGATTAACAGGCAAGTTTGTCTTTGGAGTACAAAATGAAGCAGAGCAAAGGTTAACAGAGTTTTGTCAAGAGAATACACTGGCCATAGTAAACACCCTCTTTCAACAACACAAGAGATGACTCTACACATGGACATCACCATAGGGTCAATATTGAAATCAGATTGATTTTATTCTTTGAAGCCAAATTGGAGAAGCTCTACACAGTCAGCAAAAACAAGATCTAAAGCTGACTGTGGCTCAGATCATCAGCTCCTTACTGTAAAATTCAGGCTTAAATTGAAGAAAGTAGGGAAAACCACTAGGCCATTCAGGTATGAAATCCCTTATGATTATACAGTGGAGGTGATAAATAGATTCAAGGGATTAGATCTGGTAGACAGAGTATCTGAAAAACTATGGACAGGGATTCATAACATTGTACAGGAAGCAGTGACCAAAGCCATCCTAAAGGAAAAGAAATGCAAAAAGGCAAAGTAGTTGTCTGAGAAGGCTTTACAAACACCTTAAAAGAAAAAAAAAAGAGGAGTGAAAGGAAAGGAGAAATGGAAAGATATACCCATCTGAATGCAGAGTTCAAAAGAATAGCAAGGAGAGTTAAGAAAGCCTACTTAAATGAACAATGCAAACAAAAATAGAAGAAAACAATAGAACGGGAATTACTAGAAATTTCTTCAAGAAAATTAGAGATATCAAGGCAATATTCCATGCAAGGATGAACACGATAAAGGATAGAAACAGTAAGGACCTAACAGAAGCAGAATAGATTAAGAAGAGGTGGTAAGAATACATAGAAGAACTATGCAAAGAGGTCTTAATAACCAGTGATAACTGGATGCAGATAACCAGGATGGTGTGGTCAGTCACCTAGAGCCAGATATCCTGGAGTATAAATTCAAGTGGGCCTTAAACAGCACTATTACAATGCTAGTGGAGGTGATGGAATTACATGTGAGCTATTTAAAATCCTAAAAAGATGATGCTGTTAAATAAATGCACTCAATACATCAGCAAATTTGGAAAACTCAACAGTAGTCATAGGGCTGGAAAAGGTCAGTTTTCATTCTTATCCCAAAGAAGGGCAATGCCAAAGATGTTAAAACTACTGTACAAGGTTTGCTTATACAGTAAGGTTTTCTTGTACTGCAAGGTTTGCTCAAAATCCATCAAACTAGGCTTCAGCAGTACATGAACCAGATGTACATGAACTTCCAGATGTACAAACTAGATTTATAAAAAGCACAGGAACCAGAGATCAAATTGCCAATATTTGCTGAATCATAAGAGAAAGCAAGGGAATTCCAGAAAAAACTTCTGCTTCATTGACTACACTAAAGCTTTTGACTATGTGGATACAACAAACTGTAGAAAAATTCTTTAAAAGATGGGAATACTAGATCACCTTACCTGTTTCCTGAGAAACCTGTATGCAGGTCAAGAAGCAGCAGTTAGAACCGGACATGGAACAATGGACTGGTTCAAAACTCGTAAAGAAGTCAAGGCTGTATACTGTCACTATGCTTATATAACTTCTATGCAGAGTACGTCACGCAAAATACCTGGCTGGATGAATCACAAGCTGGAATCAAGATTGCTAGGAGAAATATCAATAACCTCAGATATTCAGATGATACCACTCTAATGTCAGAAAGCAAAGAGGAACTCAAGAGCCTCCTGACAAGCATGAAAGAGGAGTGTAAGAAAGTTGGCTTGAAACTCAACATTCAAAAAACTAAGATCATGGCATCCAGTGCCATCACTTAATAGCAAATAGATGGGAAAACAATGGAAACAGTGACAGATTTTATTTTCTTGGCCTCCAAAATCACTGCACACGTTGACTGTAGCCATGAAGGTAAAAGACACTTGCTCCTTGGAAAGAAAGCTGACAAACCTAGACAGCAATTTTAAAAGTAGAAACATCACTTTGCTGACAAAGGTCTATATATTCAAAGCTATGGTTTTTCCAACAGTCACGTACAGATGTGAGAATTGGACCATAAACAAGGCTGTTGTTGTTTAGCTGCTAATTGTGTCTGACTTTTTGCAACCACATGGACTATAGCCTGCCAGGCTTCTCTATCCATGGGATTTTTCAGGCAAGAAACTGGAGTGGGTTCCCATTTCCTTCTCCAGGGGATCTTAATGACCCAAGAATGGAACCCATGTCTCCTTCATTGGCAGGTGATTTCTTTTACCAATGAGCCATCAGGGAATGAAGGCTGAGTCCCAAAGAATTGATGCTTTCAAACTGTGGTGCTAGAGAAGACTGCTGAAACTCTCTTGGACAGCAAGATATTTTTCCAGTGGCGAGAGTGGTAAGAACCTCCTGCCAAAGGAGGAGATACAAGAGATGCAGGTTTAATCCCTGGGTCCAGAAGATTCCCTGGAGAAGGGCCTGGCAACTCACTCCCGTATGCTTGCCTAGAGCCATGGACAGAGAAGCCTGGTGGTCTTCAGTCCATAGGGTCGCAAAGAGTTGGCCAGCAAGGAAATGAAACCAGTCAATCCTAAAGAAAATCAACCTTGAATATTCACTGGAAAGACTGATGCTGAAGCTCCAATACTTTGGCCACCTGATGTGAAGAGCTGACTCACTAGAAAAGACCCTGATGTTGGGACAGATTGAGGGTAGGAGGAGAAGCAGGCAAGAGAGGATGATATGGTTGGATAGCATCATCGACTCAATGAATATGAGTTTGAGCAAAGTCTGGAACACAGTGAAGGATAGGGAAGCCTAGCACACCGAGGTCCGTGTGGTCGAAAAGAGTCAGACACGACTTAGCGACTGAATAGCAACAACAACAAAAAAACTGACAATCCCATACCCTGGTGCCTCTCTTGCCTTCCAAGATGATCCACACTCTGTCTGTGGAGTGTGTTTCTCTTGAATAAACATTCTTTCACTTTAAAGAAAAAAAAAATGCTACATTAAAATATAAGGTAAGAAAATGATGCCCGTGATTTCTGGAGATCATAATATGACAGTATATGCATAATATGATATAATAAGCAGAATGGATATGTTTCATTTTACATAATAACCTTGACTCATATTGTTTTACAGGGTCAAAAAGAGACACTTCAAAATTTTTAAGTATTTAAGTGTTAACAATCTATCAACTATGAAGAAAGAAAAATGAAGTTCAGTAGTTAAAGGTTAAAACTTACGTACCAATCAGAACCCTCCTACACTGTTGGTGGAAATGTAAATGGTACAACCACTAGGTAGAAGAGTGTGGAGGTTCATTAAAAATACTAAAAATAGAGCTACCATATGATTCAGCAATTCCATCCCTACACTTATATCTGGAGAAAATCATAATTTGAAGAGATACATGTACCCCAATGTTCATAGCAACACTATTTACAATAGCCAAGACATGGTATCAGCCTAAATGTCCATTGATAGACAAATGGATGAAGAAGATGCAGTACATATATACAATGAAATATTACTCAGCAATAAAAAAAAGAATGAAATATAGCCATTGGCAGCAACACCAGGTGGACCTAGAGATTACCATACTAAGTCAAAGACAAATGTCATATCACTTATATGTGGAATCTAATTTTTTTAAAAAATAACACAAATGAACTTATTTATTAAAAATAAGACAACAGAACTTATTTACAGATATCAAAAACAAACTCATGATTACCAAAGGGAAAATGTGGCAGGGAGGGTTAAAGCAGGAGCTTGGGATAAACATACACACACTACTATATGTAAAATAGATAACCAACAAGGACCTACTGTTTAGCACAGGGAACTCTACTAAAAATTTTTAAATTAAAAAAAAATTCTTTTAATTAAAAAAATTTTTAAATATATATATATATGTTGCAACATAGAAGAGTGCAACAAAGAACTCCAGCAGCACCAAAGTCCTTATCTGAAACTCTTGGAGCTACAATGATTTAGGGATTTATACTTTTCAATATTTAAGAAAGTTAGTAATAATGCATATAATAAATTACAAACCTTCAGTGGGATCAGAGCCAGCACCCTATACTCAAACATGTTTATATTTCTGCCATGAAACATATACATTCACAGTGAGTATGAGAAATAAAGATCATAATGACAGTCAATTCCATTAGGAAAATTTCACCATGAAATCAGTTATTTAAAAAAAATCCTTGGATTTTCAAAGTTATTTAGATTCCCTAGTTACAAAAAAAGAAAAGGTTTATGATCCTAAATCTGGTTTGCCTCATTTTATGTAAGTGTTAACAGTAGCTAGATTAAAACTTTGGGGTTCCCGTACCACCTCTGTAATACTTCAATGCTTTTAAGAAATCCAACTTTTAGAAACATAACTTGACATCAGACATACTCTATGTTTTGTAATTTGACTTTTTCCCTAGAAAATTACATCAGTTGATTTTTTTGCCCTACTGGATACAATGACCAAAATCACAAATATACTGGTCACGATTATAAATGAACATCTGTTCGCAGCATGATAGGCTACAGTGTTCTCTTGAGTCTCCTGAACGCACAACTCAGGGCAGTGGTTATCTGTCCTGAAGAGGGAATTATCAAACAAACCTTGTCACCTACCTGGAGTGCCCTCTGATGTTTTTATCCCCATTCTACAGCAGTACTGAGCAATCCCATAGTCTGCAATCTTGGCGATGATGGCAGCATTGGGATACAGGGTGAACAGCAACACATTGTGGGGCTTTAAGTCACGGTATATAATCATGGCCGAATGGAGGTATCTGCCATAAAATGCACAGGAAATGTTATTAAAATGATTATATCATAATATATTTTGGCATTTTTAAAAAATATATATATTTAGGAAAAGCATCAAAATTCTGTGCTAAGTTTTACCTTCAAAGTTAAAAGATACTGTAGCAGGAAATCAAAATACGTAAGTCCAGTTTTACATAGAAAGTTTATGCATTTAAAACAAACTAAAAGACATGTTAATTATGATAAGTGATTTAAACTTTAAGGCACGACCACTTTAAGCAGAACATGTATTTTTTTGAAACTTTTCTGTGTACTTTAATAATCACTAAAAGGAATTCTGAATTCCCTCAATATTTTGTAAATATTTTAATTGGTTTAAAATGAAAATACATTAAACAAGAATTGATAGTATTTTGCTATAACTCCCATTTATGTAACAATTTTAGAAGTTCTTCATAGCCTTTAAAATTCTTCTCTCCTTTGATATTTACTTTTTTCTGAATAAAATATTTCCTAATTTTTTGGAAAATGTTTTCTACTTTTTCAACAGTTAACAAATTAAAATACTTTTTTTTTTTTTTTTTTTTTAGCTATTTGTACTGTATCATTTGAAGATGCAATCTACTTTAAACCCAGATCTACTAGGAATTATCAAAGAACAACTTGAATTGAGAGCTGGAATGAGTAAACCACTGTCTTAGGAAAGGTGATGTGGGGTATTTTAAAGTCTTTCCTTTTAGAAAGTGATCCATTCAACCGTTGACAACCAGAGTTTGACATTCACTGTAGGTGAAGAATAAAAACTAGTTAATATAAAAAACAAAACTAAGTTTTCCTCTCAACCAGGTCTTGCCCATTTTAGAATCATGGCCAAAGAGCTATTACTAGTTCTAAAGTAACTCTATTACCTTTCCTTACCCATCTAAAAAATTCAGATTTTCCCCCAGCTCTTTTTACCCTACCCCATGACATCAAATTTGCCATGGTTCTGCATATGACCTCACAACTATATTATGTCCTACCATGAAATTACATTTTTTCACAGAACTACAAGGCTGTATATTGTCACCTTGCTTATTTAACTAATATACAGAGTACATTATGCGAAATGCCAGGCTGGATGAAGCACAAGCTGGAATCAAGATTGCTGGGAGAAATATCAATAACTTCAGATACACAGACGACACCACCCTTATGGAAGAAAGCGAAGAAAAACTAAACAGCCTCTTGATGAAAGTGAAAGAGTAGAGTGAAAAAGTTGGCTTAAAACTCAATGTTGAGAAAACTAAGATCATGGCATCCAGTCCCATAACTTCATGGGAAATAGATGGGGAAACAATGACAGACTATTTTCTTGGGCCCCAAAATCACTGCAGACGGTGACTGCAGCCATGAAATTAAAAGACGCTTGCACCTTGGAAGAAAAGCTATGACCAACCTAGACTGCATATAAAAGGTCTGTCTAGTCAAAGCTATGGTTTTTCCAGTAGTCATGTATGGATGTGAGAGTTGGACTATTTAAGAAAGCTGAGCACCAAAGAATTGATGCTTTTGAACTGTGGTATTGGAGAAGACTCTTGAGAGTCCTTTGGACTGCAAGGAGATCCAACCAGTCCATCCTAAAGGAAATCAGTCCTGAATTGGAAGGACTGATGCTGAAGCTGAAACTGCAATACTTTGGCCAACTGATGCGAAGAACCAACTTATTAGAAAAGACCAGGAGGAGAAGGGGATGACAAAGGATGAGATGGTTGGATGGCATCATGGACTCAACGGACATGAGTCTGAGCAAGCTCTGGGGAGCTGGTGATGGACAGGGAGGCCTGGCGTGCTGCAGTACATGGGGTCGCAAAGAGTAGGACACAACTGAGTGACTGAACTGAACTGAAATTACATTTTTTCACAGAACTTAAGAGAGGTAAATTTAAATCCTTTGTTGTGGCTTTTGGTTTAGGCTCACCTTGTATCAATAAATATTTGCTCCATTACTGAGTACTAATCACTGCTAGAAGAATTAGGAGCAGAGAGGCAGAAATACCCTGAACTTTCCATTGATTGATGACCTAAAATGTATGTATCATTTAAATTCATCAATAGAAGATTCCTTCTCTTCCAGGATGTAGTTAGAACATTTGACATTAGGCCTATTCCTTTCAGTAGACATATTTTTGGCTGAAAGTAAGAGAGATATACTAATGAAGCTGACCTTAACAATAAGTAATAGGCTTAAAAGAAAAATTTACTGAGGGCTTACTGAAAGGCCATTAGCTACTCTTATCCTGTTGAAGAGAAAAGCTGGGAGATTAAGAAGAAAAAAGTTAAAGCCAAGTCATACATTACTGAATAGCATCCAAATCCTTCCTAATGCATGCCTCTTTCAGAATATTTAAAGACTACAGACTCTCACAAAACACTTTCCAAAGGTTAAAAAAATTAAACTTAATTTTAAATAATGTCAGTGGGAAGGAAAGATTATCTGGATTAGTTAAAATGCTCAATTACAGAATTTAATCTTAAAAGCACAGTTTTAATAGCTTTAAATAGCAGAATAGCTTTCAAAGCATAACAAATACGGATGTTGCCTTAGTAAGAATAATTCAGCCATAATTTATGTATTATATGACAATGATCATTGTCAAATATTTTATTAAAATAAACTGGCTAAACTCAATTTAGTTATTTTTAAATTGTGATTGTTATCAATGTTGTAAAGAAACTTCTTTGTAACTTACAGTAAACCTTATCTCACCCTGAAGAGAATTATTCTAAGAATAGAATATCTTCATTCATTTAACAAATATATATTGGGCACCTATGAGAGACAGTCCCTGGGGATATAAAGTCATCCTCGTCTCCCCGCTCTTTAGGGCCACAATCGAGAGGGAGAGATGGGTATTCTAACAAGATTGCAAAAATGTGATACTTCCCTAGCGTTTGGTACTACTTCCCTAGTAGTTCCAAAGCAGATTCTCCCAATAGACTATAAGTTTTCAACCTTGATAAGAGCAATATAATCTCTATCTTTCTTTTCCCTCTTCAGCAGCCAGTGCAAAGTCCTGCATGGAGCAGAATCAAGAAACATGTGTTAGCCAGGTCAACTCTTCATGGTACAGTCAGTAATCACAGTGAAGACAGTATGTGAGCAAATTCTAAAGGAATATGAGTTTTCTAGGAGGACGATTTTTTGACAAGACAGGAATGACAAATGCAAGAATAGACACAGATGCCAATGAGAAGTCAAGACCTTCAGCATGGTTGGAATGAGGGCAATGGAATGAAAGGAGTCTGGAGAGGCAGGCAAGAGGCATACATAAAGAGTTCTGAGGCTACGACAGGAATTTAGATGTGAGCTCCTTAGCACTTGAAATGCTAAGGAGTTTAAAGAATACTTAAATTTTTATTTTGGAATGATATGATATCAGAAACATTCGATAATTACCTATAAATATCAGACAAAGACAGCAGTAGCGGCATAAAAATAAATTAATCAAGGACCTACTGGACAAAGGAGTACTTACTTTTTGGCGGGGAGGGAGTGGTTTGGATGTGACTACAAAGAATTTTGTTGGCAAATGGGATACAAAGTAAAAAACAGATTCATGATGAAACAAGAGAAAATAAATTCAATTTTGAAAATATTGAAACAAACTTATAGGAAATATAGGTTACTATATCTTCAAAGGTTCAGTTCAATTCAGTTCTGTCGCTCAGTCGTGTCCCACTCTTTGCAAGCCCATGGACTGCAGCACGCCAGGCCTATCTGTCTATCACCAACTCCCAGAGCTTACTCAAACTCATCTCCATTGAGTCGGTGATACTCCAGCCATCTCATACTCTGTCGTCCCCTTCTCCTCCCACCTTCAATCTTTCGCAGCATCAGGGTCTTTACAAATGAGTCAGCTCTTCACATCAGTGGCCAAAGAATTGGAGTTTCAGCTTCAACATCAGTCCTTCCAATGAATATTCAGGACCAATTTCCTTTAGGATGAACTGGTTGGATCTCCTTGCAGTCCAAGGCCTCTCAAGAGTCTTCTCAAACACCACAGTTCAAAAGCATCAATTCTTCGGTGCTCAGCTTTCTTTATAGTCCAGCTCTCACACCCATACATGACTACAGGAAAAACCATAGCCTTAACTAGACAGACTTTTGTTGGAAAAGTAATGTCTCTGATTTTTAATATGTTGTCTAGGTTGGTCATAAGGAAAAAAGATAGGACATTGAAAGATGACCTCTCCAGGTCAGTAGGTGCCCAATATGCTACTGGAGATCAGTGGAGAAACAATGCCAGAAAGAATGAAAAGATGGAGCCAAAGCAAGAACAACACCCAGTTGTGGATGTGATTGGTGATGGAAGTAAAGTCTGATGCTGTAAAGTGCAATATTGCATAGGAACCTGGAATGTTTGGTCCATGAATCAAGGCAAATTGGAAGTGGTCTTAAACAGAAGATGGCATGAGTGACCATCAACATTTTAGGAATCAGCAAACTAAAATGGACTGGAATGGGTGAATTTAATTCAGATGACCATTATATCTGCTAATGTGGTCAAGAATCCTTTAGAAGAAATGGAGTGGCTATCATAGTCAACAAAAGAGTCCAAAATGCAGTACTTGGATGCAGTCTCAAAAATGACAGAATGATCTCTGTTTGTCTCCAAGGCAAACCATTCAATATCACAATAACCCAAGTCTATGCTCCGACCAGTAAGGCTGAAGAAGCTGAAGTTGAATGGTTCTAAGAAGACCTACAAGACCTTCTAGAACTAACACCCAAAAAAGATGTCCTTTTCATTATAGGGGACTGGAATGCAAAAGTAGAAAGTCAAAAAACACCTGGGGTTGCAAGCAAATTTGACCTTGGGGTACAGAATGAAGCAGAGCAAAGGCTTATAGAGTTTTGCCAAGAGAACACACTGGTCATAGCAAACAAGCTCTTCCAACAACACAAGAGAAGACTCTACACATGGACATCACCAGATGGTCAACACTGAAATCAGATTGGTTATATTCTTTGCAGCCAAAGATGGAGAGGCTCTATACAGTCAGCAAAAACAAGACCAGGAGCTGACTGTTGCTCAGATCATGAACTCCTTATTACCCAATTTATACTTAAATTGAAGAAAGTAGAGAAAAACCACTAGACTGTTCAGGTATGACCTAAATGAAATCCCTTATGATTATACAGTGGAAGTGAGAAATAGATTTAAGGGACTATATCGCATAGACAGAATGCCTGATGAACTATGGACGAAGGTTTGTGACACTGTACAGGAGGCAGTGATCAAGACCATCCCCGAGAAAAGGAAATGCAAAAAAGCAAAATGGCTATCTGAGGAGCGCTTACAAATAGCTGTGAAAAGAAGAGAAGCAAACAGCAAAGGAGAAAAGGAAAGATATACCCATTTAAATGCAGAGTTCCAAAGAACAGCAAGGAGAGATAAGAAACCCTTCCTCAGTGATCAGTGCAAAGAAATAGAGGAAAACAATAGAATGGGAAAGACTAGAGATCTCTTCAAGAAAATTAGAGTACCAAGGGAACATTTCATGCAAAGATGGGCTCAATAAAGGACAGAAATGGTATGGACCTAACATAAGCAGAAGATATTAAGAAGAAGTGGCAAGAATACACAGAAGAACTGTACAAAAACGATCTTCACGACCCAGATAATCATGATGGCATGATCACTCACCTAGATGCAGACATCCTGGAATATGAAGTCAAGTGGGCCTTAGGAAGCACCACTATGAACAAAGCTAGTGAAGGTGATGGAATTCCAGTTGAGCTATTTCAAATCTTAAAAGATGATGCTGTGAAAGTGCTGCACTCAATGTCTTCAAAGGTAGTTGAGGATTATAATAAAAAGCTCAAAGCAGCAGACAATTTAGAGATACAAGTTAATAGCTGAATATACAATATGTAAAATATAGATATGCAAAAGATAGAATATTTAACATGAAGAAAGTTCTTGGATGTCGCTCTAAACAGATCCATCATTTAAGGGGCTGCAAAATCATGTGACTTTATTGCTTCTTTCTAGATCTGTAGTTATGACTCTATGCTAAAATATATTTGGTAAGACAAACCCTAATGCTGAGTTTTTTAAATACAATTACTGCTGGTAGAAGATTGTTAGCTATTAAAATCTATTAGCCTTTTATGGCACAGAACCCAAAAGGTACCTTGGCATTATGCCAATAACAAATCAGGCAAATGATAGGAAAATATGCTGAGATCATTTACTTTATCAGAAACTGCTGGACTTGTTATTTTAAGTAAGGTCTCTAAGAACCAGAGATCAAACTGCCAACATCCACTGGATCATCGAGAAAGCAAGAGAGTTCCAGAAAATCATCTACTTTTGCTTTATTGACTACACCAAAGCCTTTGACTGTATGGATCACAACAAACTGTGGAAAATTCTTCAAGAGATTAGAATACCAGACCACCTGATCTACCTCCTAAGAAATCTGTATGCAGGTCAAGAAGCAACACTTAGAGTTGGACATGGAACAACAGACTGGTTCCAAATCGGAAAAGGAGTACGTTAAGCCTATATATTGTCACCATGCTTATTTAACTTATATGCAGAGTACATTATGAGAAACACTGGGCTAGAGGAAGCACAAGCTGGAATCAAGATTGCTGGAAGAAATATCAACAACCTCAGGTATTCAGATGACACCACACTTTCGGCAGAAAGTGAAGAAGAACTAAAGAGACTCTTGATGAAAGTGAAAGAGGAGCGTGAAAAAGGTGGCTTAAAACTCAACATTCCGAAAACTAAGATCATAGCATCCAGTCCCATCACTTCATGGCAAATAGAAGGGGAAACAATGGAAACGGTGAGAAACTTTATTTGTTTTGGGCTCCAAAATCACTGCAGATGGTGACTGCAGCCATGAAATTAAAAGACGCTTGCTCCTTGGAAGAAAAGCTATGACCAACCTAGACAGTATATAAAAAGCAGAGACATTACTTTTCCAACAAAGGTCCATCTAGTCAAAGCTATGGTTTTTCCAGTAGTCATGTATGGATGTGAGAGTTGGTTTATTTAAGAAAGCTGAGCACCAAAGAATTGATGCTTTTGAACTGTGGTATTGGAGAAGACTCTTGAGATTCCCTTGGACTGCAAGGATATCCAACCAGTCAATAAAAGAAATCTGTCCTGAATATTCATTGGAAGGACTGATGCTGAAGCTGAAACTCCAATACTTTGGCCAACTGATGCGAAGAATCAACTTATTGGAAAAGATCCTGATGCTGGGAAAGATTGAAGGCAGGAGGAGAAAGGGACTACACAAGATGAGATGGTTGGATGCATCACCAATGCAACAGGAATGAGTTTGAGGGCTCCAGGAGTTGGTGATGGAAAGGGAAGCCTGGTGTGCTGCAGTCCATGAGGTCGCAAAGAGTCAGACATGACTGAGAGACTGAACTGAACTGAAGAACCAGATAAAGTTATATAAAAGATGCCATTTTTCAAACAGTGATGAATTTTTTTAAAAATCAATTATTCATTTCACAAATAAGTACTTTGGGAATCATGTAGACGATTTAGGAAAAAACCAGGACCTGGAGTTTGTTAAATTAAGGAAAATGACCAATACAGGTTTTGAAATAAAGACAGAGTTGCACTTTCATAGATTAATTTAGTACACGGTTCCCCCCTGGTGTTCAAAAGTAGATACAGCAACCCAGATCCAAATCTGCTTCCCTAGTGGCTCAAATGGTAAAGAATCTGCCTGCAATGCGGGACACCAGGGTTTAATCCTTGGGTTAGGAAAATCTCCTGGAGAAGGAAAAGGCAAATCATTTCAGTATTTTTGCCTGGAGAATCTCAAGGGCAGAGGAGCCTGTCGGGTTACAGTCCACGGGGTTGCAAGGAGTCAGACACAACTGAGCAAGAAACACGTTTTTGGTAGCTCTGATGGCAAAGAATTTTCCTGCAGTGTGGGAGACCCAGGTTTGATCACTGGTTTGGGAAGATCCACTGATAAAGGAATGGCTAGCCACTCCAGTATTCTTGCTTGGAGAACTCCATGGACAGAGGAGTCTGGCGGGCTACAGTGCATGGGGTCACAAAGAATAGGACACAATTGAATGACTTTTACTTATCTTCTAATAATCTGTTTTTCAATAGCTTCTGGGCTTTTTCAGGAAAGGGAATCTACTTATTTTATTCTCCTATTATATTCCTTATTCAGTATTAATAGTTAAATCTCATATGTCAGCAGTTTAGTTTTGTTTGTGAGCAATGTTTGTTTTCCTTACCATCCATTGTATTTAAGTTTTGTGGATACTGCTCAAAAGGAATAGACACTATTTAAGAAGTGAAGGAAGAGAAGGAAATTTGCATCCACTTTGAGGCTACCACGCTGCAGGCAGTCTTCCCTCCTTCCTCTCCTCCCTCTCTCCTCAACGCCAACACATATATTGAGGATGTGCTATTCTTGGTGGTGCAGTACAACTATGAACAACCTGAAAAGGCCCTATGTCATGGCACTTAGATTGTGGTGGCAAAGACAGACAATAAACAAACTTTTAAACTGAAAATATAAAGAATACTACGCAGTGATAATTGCTACAGGTGCCCAAGAAACATGAGGTAGTCAAGGACTTCCATTCTGAGGAATCTGAGTGAAATAAGTGAGTCAAGAGGCTATCTGCAGGTTAGACATTTCTGGCTGAGAGAAGAGGTGGTACACAGCCCCTGGTATATTCCGGAAACCTCAGGAGGGGTGTGGCTGAGCATGGTGACCAGAGAGTGTGGTGGGAGAGGTTTGATAACAGGAGAAAGATGTGATCCAGCTTCCATATTAGAACAATCACTCTGGCAGCCATGAGAAGGATGACTCCAAGCTGACTGGAGTTGGGAGGGGTGGAGAAGGGGGAAATCAAGACTTTAATTTGGGATGCCTTCAATTATTACAGACAAACTCAGGACACTCTACATTAAGTATTAGATACCGTGTAGAGACTACAAAAAACAGAGAATCAGAGATTTAAAATACAAAAAACAGAGAATTAGAGAAATAAAATCAAAGGAAAGTAAGTACATTAAGCAGTGATTTATTCCAGTCTCTATCTCCAAAGGCCATGGCCTTTTCTCTCTGCTGTGTTCCCTCTCCAAGGCTCTGTCTGGGTACCATCCAGCTGCAGGGCTGGTGTACCTCGGAGACACAATATGGTCTTTCAGGACAACCTGACTTAAATAACTAGTCCCTTTTCTGAAATCTGACCTCATCTCTCCTCATCAGAATTATCCACGATAACTGAAACTTTCCTTGATACTTTGAAGCCTCACCCATATTTTTTTAGGGGAGGGAGGTCAATGCATGGTTAAGATCACGGGTTCTGCAGCAGGACTTTTGGATTCAAACTCTACTTCTGTTAGTTATGAGGTGTGCTTTTCTTACTCTTATTTTATGAAATTACAAACTCTGAACAGGGAAATGGTAGTTTTACACTCAAATTGTTTGTGAAATATTACCAGTACACATTGTTACAGGGAAGTGCTGTCCTCAAAGTCTGAAAGCAAGTTCGGGCTCACATTCATTATGCACTGAACAGAAATCAGCATGACCTAATCAATTACCTCAAGCCATCGGCCACATGTAGCATGATTCTGTGCTGCAGCGTTCTGGTAAGACTGGTTTTGTCTTGCTGAAGCAGGCGGTCCAGGGAACCCTTGGAGGCTAATTCCATCACCAACATTCGAGGACGAATCCCAGCTGCCAGCAAAGATATTAAGCTGGGATGGTGGAGGTGGCAGAGCACCACCAGCTCCTGCAAAGTCAAAAATCATTTAAGAGTAAATAGACCATCAGTTCTTACCCAAAGGCCTCCTTCCATAAGTCCATCAACACTTGGAGAACAGTTTTCCCTGAGTGACTGGATTACAGCAAACTTTCCATTTCTTCTTTGAGCTTATTTATATTTTCCATGTTTTCAGAACTAAATCACTGGTTTTGCAACTACACTGTGAATTAAACATTTAACTTCTCCTTTTCTGTTTGCTTTGCTTTATCAGAATGTTTAATGCTGGGACAATACATACACTGTGGCAACATTAATAGTTCATGTCAGTCTTACCTACTGAATCTTCCTTAGCCACAGATCCCTGAGCAGCCACTACTGATCCACTGTACTTGGCATCTGATGAACAGCCTGCCTATTATCTCTGGTTTGATGACTAGAAAGGTTTACGGAGAAGAGTATCTAAGTCTACAGAAATATCTGGCATTGATTGCCCCCCACCTGAAAACTCTCTATTGACTTCCTGTTACTTTTAGATTGAGATCCCAGGCACTTACATAGCATTCATGGCCTGACCTGATCTCTCAGACCTCATCTCCTTTCTCTCTCCTCCTTGTTCATCACCTTTCCGTAACACCTGTGTCATTAAATCCCCAACAGCCCAATCCCAGCATACACCCAGCTCCTTCCTTCCAGCCACAGGGTATTTGCCCTTGCTGATCCCTCTGCCTAGAAATCTCTTCAACCTTCACATTGCTAAAGTTTTCTTGTCATTCAGACCTTAGCTTAAAACTCTTACTTCCTCAGAGTGATCAGCCCTGGTAATCCCCAGGTGCAACAACCTCTTTCTAATCCAAGAAGTTAGCTGGAACTGAGAGTTCTCTATCCTGATTCTAGGTCATATCACATGAGATTTTATAATCTCTTTCATGATATGGTTGTTTTTGAATTCTATACACATATTATTCTGTATATTTCACTCTACTCTGAAACTATACTTGAAATTTATAGCTTCTGTGGTATTAAATTAATTCACGTTTTAAACTGTGCTTTCAGCAGAAGCTCTGCTTCTTAACAACTAGCTTCAAAGATGGGCAGTATCAGTGCCAACTGTATTTATCAGGAAACTGAAGTATGAAGAATTCTGCAAGCTGAAGGCTCAGTGCCCTAAGAGGAGATTTTTAAGAACTCAGGCTTCAAACTGCAATCATACTTCCGGAGTAGATAAAAATCTTTTTTTTTTTTTCCTTCTATGTCTGATTATCTCAGTTGGCTAAAATTGATGAGAACAAGTAAATTTAGCTCTGTTTTCTTTCATAGGCACAGACAGAAGCCTAATCCAAATTTCCTATCCTAGAAAAACAGCTCACTGATTGCAGACAGCAAGAAGCAAAAGACTGTAACAGATCAGCCCTGATTCATAACCACAGGTAGAATGACCCTCAAAATGTAGCACTGAAGTGTTTTTCTTTTTTTTTAAAGAAACACATTACATATACCCTATTTTTCTATTTCTATTATTTCCTTGGTTCATCTAGCTGCCCATACATTAATCAGTCCCACATGCTTTTCTAGTGTTCTGATTTCCAACAAGGTTTCCTGAGCACGTTACATAAAATTTGAAACATGTTGAAGACTAATGATCAAGACTGAAAAATCAATTTATACAACAAACTGCCTACAGACAGAAAAGAGATTGTGCCCAGATTTGATTCACTGACTTACAAAATATTATATATAAAATGTTTACTAGTTTATTTCTAGAGCTACTGTGTAACTTTTGGTACTAATAATTAAAATTATTCCAGGACATTTTACACAGACATGAAATTTTTTCATTATTCAGAGTAACTAATATATTGCAACTGTACTTTTTGTTTACATTAGTTATTTATATTCAGATATAGGCACAATTTTTTTTAATAAATCAAGAAAAATAAGAATGAATAGACTCAAAAATACAGTTGAGTTCTGGTGTAAGAGTTCTGGTGGTCCACACTGGATTTTATCTATCTTCACTGTGTCTCTCTCACTCATCCCTACTGTTGGGAAAGACTCAGAAAAAAAGAAATAAATCCCCACCAGTATTCAAAACAAGAAAGGGCAATCGAGTGACTACCTTGGTTATGCATTCAATCAACTTTCATTCTTCCTAAGAGTATCCTGGACTTTTACTGTGGCACCCAACCCTCACCTAAACAGCTGATGAACTTTAAGGGGAACTAATTCCAATCAGTTTAAGGGGAACTGATTCCAATCAGTCCATCACGGACTGAATACTGCAGTCCATGGGGTCGCAGAGTCGGACACGACTGAGTGACTGAACTGAACTGACTCCAATCCCAGTTTTAGGGAAAAAGGAGAATTTTTAAAAAAATACCCTGTTCATTACCACAGTGACTAGTTCAACAACACAGGCCTAAGCCAGTAAGCAACAGCACTGCCCTGAATATTGGTGCTTGCTGAAAAAAGAACATGTGACTTAACTGAGTCCAGGAGAAGTTTTCCAATGGACTACTGTTGTATGGATTTTGGTTCCCTTGCAAAATGCAAGAGGTGCCCTCTTTTCCCTTGGACTTGTGAAGCCTGGAACAAGAATTCTCAGAATATTTTGTTTGTTTTTCAACAAGAGAAACAAAACAAACCTATTTCACTCCATAAGGAAAGGACAAAAGTGGGATTTTATAAGGAAACTCATCTTTGAAAACAGGGTCAATACAAGCATGTGCCAAACAAGGGTTCCAGAAGATTAACAATGTATTATTTAATGTATAATATTGTTGCATTTCTTACTTGTCTTAACAGCCTAAGTGATGTATGTTTATTAAAAATCTTCACAGCCACTTCTTCTCCTTCATAGGCTGCTCGATAAACAGATCCAAAACTGCCGTCACCTTTCAAAAAGAAAGTACAAAGCACTTGGGTTAATCTGTGCAAGCAGAAAAACTCAATAAATTGTATCTTTTGTAATTATATCCATTTTGAAGAGAAATCTGACCCACGAGTTTCACTGAATCAAGTCTTCTTTAATGTCTGCTCTTCCTTCTACTCCAGGAACCAAGATGCAACTAAAGATTTTGTCTCCAGCCTTTCTGTCTTCCTTTTACACACTTCCTACTCAATTACCTCATGCATTCCCTAACTTCATCTATCTCTGTATGTAGAGAATTTTCACATTCAAATCTATAGTCCCAGCTACCACCTGAACTCTACCCTATATTTACTGCTCTGTGTTGGAGATAAGCACTGGCGTGCTCTTCTGAATCTCAACTGTATTCCATCAAAAGTCACATTCATCATCTTTTCTCCAAAATAGCTTTTATCCAAACTTTCATATATCTGATAAAAACAAAACTCTTTTTGTGGTCATTCTGGAGTCAAAAACCAAAAAATTATCTCATTCTTCATAAGATAATGTGCCTCATGACAGCCCCACAGCTGACCAGCTCTCCTGCGCTGCCTCTCTTATGCCCAAGCCTCCCTTTCCACTTCCACTACAGCTGCACCCTCTTGGTACCTTCATGCTTTCTGCCTGCACGTGGGGGCCTCATGACTTCATTACCCCTAACTCATTCTCTCTCTCCTGAAAAATTAGCTCTGTAATTACATTTTGATTATGTCATTCTCTTGCTCAAAACCAAATCATACTACATTGTCTACCAAATGAAATCCAAAATCAAGTTCATATTCATACTGCAGCCCCAAGTTCCCTTTGTGATTCTCCTCCTGGTTCTACTTCTTCCTACTCTCACTCTCTAGACTCTGGGCCAGTAGTTCTCCTAGATTTGCCTTCACAGTACATCCGAAGAGCTTTTTGAACATAGGAAAGCCTGAATCTATCCTCAAAGATTCTGACCTAATCAATCCCAGGAGGTACCGTTCATCAGGATTTTCTTTTCTTTTAACTCTGCTGGTAACAGCATAAACCACCAGGGTTAAGAACAACCGATCTAGCAAGCTGGAATAGCCAAAATTTCTTAGACATGCTTTCTATCTTCAGACCTCCATCTCCTTGTATGCCATGATTTACAGAGCTCTTGTTTCTCCTGCAGCTCAATCAGTACCTCTCTGATTGTAAAATGTTTGTGAACAACTGCGTGAATTGTGTGTGAAGTGAAAGTCACTCAGTCATGTACAACTCTTTGTGACCCCATGGACTGTAGCCCACCAGGCTCCTCTGTCCATGGAATTCTCCAGGCAAGAATACTGGAGTGAGGAGCCATTCCTTTCTCCAAGGGATCTTCCCAACCCAGGGATTGAACCCAGGTCTCCTGCATTACAGGTGGATTCTTTATTGTCTGAGCCACCGGGGCCCAACCTATCTGCTAAATAAGAGTATAAAACATAGGTGCTTTTGAAGGTAGTCAAAATGTACAAACTTCCAGTTATACGGTAAATAAATACTAGGAATGTATCATGTACAATATGATTACTATAGTTAACAGTGCTATATAATATATATGGAAGTTGTTAAGAGAGTAAATACTAAGAGTTCTCATCAGAACAAAAATTTTTTTATTTTTATTTTTTATATATTAATATATGCAAGGATAGATGTTAATAAAGTTACTGTGGTAATCATTTCACCATATATATGTGAAGTTATTACACTGTACACCTTAAACTTATACAGTGCTATATGTCAATTACGCCTCAATAAAATTGGGAAAAAACACAGGTGTTTCAAAAAATGAACTTTTTGAACACTTCTACATAACATTGCTCAAAATGTGTCCATTAATCCAAAACACATCTTTTAGTGCAGTAAAGAGGTATATTTGGGAGAGTTGTATGTGATGACTTGAGACTCTTTCAGAGAAAGAAAATAGCATGCCTGGTACTTGCCTGTATCTTTCTAATCACAAGTCAAGTTTGGTGTTGGATAAGATCTAAGATTCAGTGTTGACAACTCAGCATTTTGCGTTAACCTACTAGTACTAATATATTCATTCCAGAGTTCTAAGGTATTTAAAATCATCCTAAATTTCCCAATCAATGTAAAAAATAAAGGTACAAAGGAGTTTATTTACTCCTACATGTCATATACCAAATTTTAGACTTGGTTTATTAATAATATTAATATTCTGGCATATATTTTAATCATCCTCTCTGTGAAAATTTAATTAAAATTAAATGTAAATATTCATAACAGCAACAAATACTCTATAAAGTCAGAATTGTCTTTAAATACTTTACATTAAATAAATCCAATACTCTTCTCAGTTCCCAAGGACTCATGGGAATATTTAGAACTTGAGTACATCACCAATCTAATGCTTTTGAATTTTTAAACCCAAATTGGTTACTGTGACTATTTTAATGAAAATTTATGATTGTTATATGGAATAACATAACTGCCACTATCACTGCATAGAGGTGTTCCTCCTTTATTTATTGTTTCTGCAGCTGGAAAATGGCTGAATTACTCCTCTGAAAATTTCCTAACTGCCTTACCTATCACTGACAATCAAACAGTTAAAACAAATGCAAGGACGTGTTTCATAAATACCTGTGCTTTCACAGAGGTGGAACCTAGCATACAAATGTGTGTGAGCAAAGCAAATTCCAGATTTGTAACACATTATTTAAAATATATTATCCCAAAGGGAAAACATTATAAAAATATATGAAGACACTAAAAACTGACAATTTAATTATATGTGAATATTTGCTAAATTATAAATAAAAACCGTACCCTAATTTTTATTCTCAAACCAACAAAAACAGTTACCTAAGAGAAACTCTGGAGCTTGTTCAAATTCCAGTTCATCATTATTCAACATAATATTTCTAGGCAGATCAGCCAAAATCAAATCAGGAGCAATCTGAGATATTGGAATTGTGAGCCTTGGTTGATCTGGATTTACTAGGAGGTCTCCTGAGAAGTACATAAAACATTTTTTTAAAGATAAACCTTTAAGATTGTACATAAATTTGTCCTTTTGATTCACAGAAATAATCACATATTGTCCATGCTTTCCAAGTACTCTTAGGTTCACTTTCCAATCTTATTTTTCTCTAGAAAATTTGAAAATGTTTTAAAAGTTGAGTTACTATCTATTTGGAAGTTTAAAAACTCATTCCTAGGTTCACTCACTAGAAAGTAGAACTCAGAACTGCTAGGCTATTGATATATGACTAGGAAATTATATATTCTTTACTTTCACAGCATTCATGGAACACAGCATATGGCTGACATTACTAAGTTATTCCATGTATCATCTATTTTAATCTTCATAACAATTGAATGGCATAGTTCTGGTTAGTAATCTCACTTCACAGATGACATAACATTGCTCAGTAGCCAGTATTCTAACTCTCACACCGACATTTTTTCTGAGTCTAGAGTATAAGATCTTACGGCAACAAATATATTTTTCTGAACTGTTAACTATAATTGAATGTAGTGTCCTCTAACTTATCCCTTATAAATAAAATCAATCAATTTTTACATTTATTTCAAAACTCACTTTGCAAATATTGAAAGGATCACTTAAAAAATTTGTAAGTTGTGTCAACACATACATACCTTCTTCTGCTTTCTTCATCAAGTTGTCAAGCAATATTTTTTGATGCTCTTCACCATCATTAAAACTATATAATGCCCATTTCTTCAGCAGAGTTTCTCCTTCACCACAAATATCAATCTCCAATAATCCAGGAAACCACTCTTCCATGAGAGAATCAATGTGGTCCACAACTTGGCCCAAAAGAATACAGCCTATGTAATCCAAAGAAAACTTGATCAACATCCTAGCTGAACCTGATCCTGTCACAAACTGAAAAGAAGAACTAGAGAGATTTTTTAAAAAGTTTAGATTTCTTTAGTGGTACAATCTGGGTTTGAATTAATTTCCTTACCTTTTCTACAAGAGGGAACTGTAATTTTTAAGAAACTCTCTGGGTGATGATCTAAAACTTCAGATCCTACCAAGCAGTAAGCTTCAGGAGACCAATTCAAGTAGATGCCTTGTCGCCAATACATTCTGTTTGGGCGAAGTGCTCGTTCTGAAAGAAATTTAAATGAACCCAAATATAGCTATTATTTGTAGTTCCATAAACTGTAGGGGAAAAAAATCACTGCACCTACTACAAGTGACAGTAATAGAGATGTATTTGTTTTGAAGGAAAGTACTGGAATTGTTAATGATATGTTATCCTTTAAATATAATATTAAATATTTTATACTCAATTTTGATATGAAACAAACAGATGCCCAGTAGATTACCTAAGACAGATTTCAGGTTCATGGTCAAGCAGTTTAACATATGTAATAGATGAAAAAGAGAATCATAAGCAGGTTCCCATAACTTTTTTTTTAATTTTTATTTTTATTGGAGGCTAATTATTTTACAATATTATATTGGTTGGTTTTGCCATACATTGACATGAATTCGCCCCGGGTATACATGAGTTCCCCCTTCCAAACCCCCCTCCCACCTCCCTCCTCCCGTTATCCTCCCTCTGGGTCATCCCCGCACACCAGCCCCGAGCATCCTGTAACATGCATCGACCCTGAACTGGCGATTCGTTTCACATATGATAATATACATGTTTCAATGCCATTCTCCCAAATCATCCCACCCTCACCCTCTCCCACAGAGTCCCAAAGACTGTTCTATACATCTGTGTCTCTTTTGCTGTCTCGTATACAGGGTTATCATTTGCATCTTTCTAAATTCCATATATATGTGTTAGTATACTGTATTGGTGTTTTTCTTTCTGGCTTACTTCACTCTGTATAATAGGCTCTAGTTTCATCCACCTCATTAGAACTGATTCAAATGAATTCTTTTTAATGGCTGAGTAATACTCCATTGTGTATATATACCAAAGCTTTCTAATCCATTCGTCTGCAGATGGACATCTAGGTTGCTTCCATGTCCTGGCTATTATAAACAGTGCTGCAATGAACATTGGAGTACATGTGTCTCTTTCAATTCTGGTTTCCTCGGTGTGTATGCCCAGGAGTGCGACTGCTGGATCATATGGCAGTTCTATTTCCAGTTTTTTGAGGAATCTCCACACTGTTCTCCATAGTGGCTGTACTAGTTTGCATTCCCACCAACAGTGTAAGAGGGTTCCCTTTTCTCCACACCCTCTCCAGCATTTATTGCATGTAGACTTTTGGATAGCAGCCATTCTGACTGGTGTGAAATGGTATCTCATTGTGGTTTTGATTTGCATTTCTCTGATTATGAGGGATGTTGAGCATTTTTTCATGTGTTTGTTAGCCATCTTTATGTCTTTGGAGAATTGTCTGTTTAGTTCTTTGGCCCATTTTTTGATTGGGTCATTTATTTTTCTGGAATTGAGCTGCAGGAGCTGCTTGTATATTTTGGAGATTAATCCTTTCTCAGTTGCTTCATTTGCTATTATTTTCTCACATTCCGAAGGCTGTCTTTTCACCTTGCTTATAGTTTCCTTTCCTGTGCAGAAGCTTGTGATTTTAATTAGGTCCCATTTGTTTATTTTTGCTTTTATTTCCAATATTCTGGGAGGTGGGTCCCAGATGGAGAAATATACTGTGTTCGTGGATTGGAAGAATAAATATTGTAAAAATGAGCATACCACCCAAAGTAATTTATACCTTCAATGCAATCCCTATCAAGCTACCAACAATATTTTTCACAGAACTAGAACAAATAATCTCACAATTTGTATGGAAATACAAAAAGCCTCGAATAGCCAAAGCAATCTTGAGGAAGAAGAATGGAACTGGGGGAATTAATCTGCCGGACTTCAAGCTCTACTACAAAGCCACAGTCATTGAGACAGCATGGTACTGGCATAAAGACAGAAATATAGATCAATGGAACAAAATAGAAAGCCCAGAGATAAATCCACGCACCTATGGACACCTTATCTTTGACAAAGGAGGCAAGAATATAAAATGAAGAAAAGACAGTCTCTTTAACAAGTGGTGCTGGGAAAACTGGTCAGCCACTTGTAAAAGAATGAAACTAGAACACTTTCTAACACCATACACCAAAATAAACTGAAAATGGATTAGAGAGCTAAATGTAAGACCAGATTCTATAAAACTCCTAGAGGAGAACGTAGGCAAAACACTCTCCGACATAAATCACAGCAGGATCCTCCAAGAAAAATGACATATTAATTTTAATATGCTTTCCAGCTAACTTCTCCAAATATTAATTCTTCATTAAATACATACCTCTTCCTGAAAGCATGTAAGGTGAAATTTCAAGCAACCGATTGATTAATCTTGACCAAAAGCCCATTGGAAAATAAGGCATTTCATACAGTCGGATGATAATTTCAGAGTTCTCACAATGGGGAAGCTCTATTACAGGCCTGTGGTCAGACAAACTAAAAATAAAAGCACACTATCATTATATAGCTTCAGAAAATGGCCAACCATATTGACCAGAGTGCTTCACTACTTGAAATCAATGAACTGATGATAATAAATATTCTAAGCAATTTTATTTTTTAGTAATGTTATTTCGCTACATACTCTTCGTACTTCAAAATTTAATGTTCAAATCATGCTCAGATAAAGTGATGTATAAAAGTTTTTCAGTAATTCTATTTACATTATAAATAAATTATTATAGTTAGTTATGTATAACAAGTAAATGGATTATATAAAACTTCATACATATGTCCTAGAATCAAGTGTATATGTGTGTTTAGAATTAGTTACCATCCATCAATCAGTACGATTTGCACTTTTCAATGTCATTTACTTTATAATATTTCCCAGGTTTTATAAGGCAGTAAGAAAAATTTTTATAACGCAGGGCTAGAATTTAGGCCTCCACTGTGTTGGCCATATCCTCTGAAAATTCAGTCATAAATTATTTAAAGACTCTATTGAAAACTCACCATTTCTCCAGAATCTGCCTAATAACTCCTTAAATATCATATAAGAAACAAACGTACACAGCAACACAAACACACACACTCTAATCTCCACCTTTCTTAAATAAACTGAGCATTGTCAAATCAAATAATTATATATATATATATAATCAGTCATTTACATCTTTAAAACGTCAAATGTAGTTTTCATCAGAAGAAAATGTTATACTTCAGTACAAAGTTTACACAAGAAGAAGAAAAAAAATATTACATTCATCATAGACCAAAGTTACTTTCACAACTAAAAGAATATATTGTAAATTTCCATAGGGTAATTAAATTTTTAAGTTTTGGCTTACCTGCTTGGAACCAGTAAATATTCTTCTCCAATTGGCAAGGCAATCTGGAATTTTTCTAGTAGTTTAAAGTACTGTGCCATGTAGTTCTTTGGAAATCTCTTTTTTTTTGAAAGAAATTTTTCCACATCTCTACGTGAAATAATTCCCTTAGGATGTTTTGGAAAGCCTTCCACTTTCACTGTCAAAATCTGAAAGGTTTAAACTTATACATAATCATAGAATTCATTTTCTGAGAAGTTCTGAATTTAAAGAATTGCCTTTGCTCAGTAAAAATGATCAAAACAATTCTAATGTTGTCAAGTACAACATAGGACCTAATTTCTCTACCTAGCAGCCACATAAGCCTAGCATCTTTCACACACACACATAAACACAGAAATTATTAAAATAAGTGAGTGCATCCAGATCAGAAACTATGGAGATCCTGTGATACCAATGAACCACAAGCCTTCCCCAGTTCAATTAATACATCCGTCCATTACCCCACAGGCTTATTACAGTCTCATCAATAATATATTCCTGAGGAAATTATCTTCCAGACTGTTATCACTACAGATTTGCAACAGAAATTTTACTTTACATTTATACAATCAGAGGTGGGTTTCCATTAGTGGAAAGAGAGGCAGCTTAGCAAATGAAGTGATTCTCAAACAAAGTAATCACTGAATTTCAGTGGACTCCATGCAGTCTGAGTCACAGGTCGGGGATAAGTCTTGAAAATCTGCTTTTTTAACAAGAAACTCTGAAGATTCTAATGTGGAGACCATAATTTGCGCTTTGATCATCATCACAACAATTAAAAATATGAGTTGAGAAGAATTCAGGTTCAAATCCAAACTCTGCCAGTTGTATGACCTTGAGAAAAGTATTTAACTTCTTTACCCACAGTTTTCTTCTTTGTAAAATGAGAAATAAAAGTGACTGTCTCTTAGACTTCCATGAGAACAAAATAAGATAACATACATAAAACACGTAAAATACATATCACTATTTTTAGCAAATAGGAAGCCCTCACATTTTACCAATCCTGTTTACATATTCCTATTTATTTTACTTGGATAATAAACTAATTTTAAAATGAGATTTGCGCTTAATTTTCTTTAGTAGATTTATAATATTTAAGGGATACTTAAATAGAAACAAACACTATTTATATTGTTATCATCATGTGGTTGGGTAAAATACTGGATTATAAAATCCTCAGGTCTGAGGATTTGTCTTACTCCACTCTGTTTCTAATTTGTACGCATAATGTTATTGAATCAGTGAATAAATCATTAAACATAATGGTATTTAATGCAATGTATAATGGGTCATTAGATAATTAAAACTATAATTTGGGACTTCTCCTATATTCTGTACTTTATAGCCCAAAATGCTCCTAAAGTTCAGGTAGTGAGGAAAATTGCTGTTTTATTGTTTCTAAAGTTGCTAAGTCCCTGCTGGTCTGAGTCCTTTTGAAGGAGGTTGCCATTACAGCCATTATCCCTACCATAGTTTGGCCTCAGGTCAAACTACAGGGAAGGAACAAATCCCACCCATCAGCAGAAAGAAGTTTTAAAGATTTACTGAGCTTGGCATTGCCCAACAAAAGAAGACCCAGTTTTCCCAACAGCCAGTCCCTCCCATCGGGAAGGTTGCACAAGCCTCTTATCCTCATCTATCAGAGGGCAGACAGAATGAAAACCACAATCACAGGAAACTAACCAAAGTGACCATATGGACCACAACCTTGCCCAACTCAATGAAACAATGAGCCATGCCGTGTAGGGAGACCCAAGATGGAAGGGTCATGGTGGAGAGTTCTGACATTCACTGGAGAAGGGAATGGCAAACTACTTCACCATTCTTGCCTTGAGAATCCCATTAACAGTATAAAAAGGCAAAAAGATATGACACTGACTGTGAATATTTCAGGTAAGTAGGTGTCCAATATGCTACTGGAGACGAGCAGAGAAACAGCTCCTAAAGGAATGAAGAGTCTGAGCCAAATAGAAACAAAGCCCCATTATGAAATGAGTCTGGTGGTAAAAGTAAAGCCTGATGCTATAAAGAACAATATTGCAGAGGAACCTGGAATGTTAGGTCCATGAATCAAGGTAAATTGGAAGTGGTCAAACAAGAGATGGCAAGAGTGAATATCTTAGAAATCAGTGAACTGAAATGGACTGGAATGGGCGAATTTAATTCAGATGACCATTATATCTACTACTATTGGCAAGAATCCTTTAGAAGAAATGGAGTAACCCACATAGCAACAAAAGAGTCCAAAATGCAGTACTTCGGTACAACTCAAAAACAACAGAATGATCTTTGTTTCCAAGGCAAATCATTCAATATCACAGTAATCCAAGTCTATGCCCCAACCACTAATGCCAAAGAAGCTGAAGTTGAATGATTCTGTGAAGACACTCAAGACCTTCTAGAACTAACACAAAAAGAAGATGTCCTTTTCATTATAGGGGACTGGAATGCAATAGTAGGAAGTCAAGAAACACCTGGAGTAACAGGCAAATTTGGCCTTGGAGCACGGAATGAAGCAGGGCAAAGGCTAACAGAGTTTTGCCAAGAGACTCACTGATCAGAGCAAACACTCTCTTCCAACAACACAAGAGATGACTCTACATGTGGACAACACCAGATGGTCAATACCGAAATCAGATTGATTATATTCTTTGCAGCTGAAGATGGAGAAGTTCTCAACAGTCAGCAAAAACAAGACCTGGAGCTAACTGTAACTCAGATCATGAATGCCCAATGCAAAATTCAGACTTAAATTGACGAAAGTAGGAGAAACCACTAGGTTATTCAGGTATCAGTTCAGTTCAGTTCAGTCGCTCAGTCGTGTCTGACTCTTCGTGACCCCATTAATCACAGAACTCCAGGCCTCCCTGTCCATCATCAACTCCCAGAGTTCACTCAAACTCATGTCCATCGAGTCGGTGATGCCATCCAGCCACCTCATTCTCTGTCATCCCCTTCTCCTCCCGCCCCCAAGCCCTCCCAGCATCAGGGTCTTTTCCAGTGAGTCAACTCGTCACATGAGGTGGCCAAAGTATTGTAGTTTCAGCTTTAGCATCAGTCCTTCCAATGAACACCCAGGATTGATCTCCTTTAGAATGGGCTGGTTGGATCTCCTTGCAGTACAAGGGACTCTCAAGAGTCTTCTCCAGCACCACAGTTCAAAAGCATCAATTCTTCGGCGATCAGCTTTCTTCACAGTCCAACTCTCATATCCATACATGACCACGGGAAAAACCATAGCCTTGACTAGACGGACCTTTGTTGGCAAAGTAATGTCTCTGCTTTTTAATATGCTATCTAGGTTGGTCATAACTTTCCTTCCAAGGAGTAAGCGTCTTTTAATTTCATGGCTGCAATCAGTATCTGCAGTGATTTTGGAGCCCAGAAAAATAAAGTCTGACACTGTTTCCACTGTTTCCCTGTCTATTTCCCATGAAGTGATGGGACCAGATGCCACGATCTTTGTTTTCTGAATGTTGAGCTTCAAGCCAACCTTTTCACTCTCCTCTTTCACTTTCATCAAGAGGCTTTTGAGTTCCTCTTCACTTTCTGCCATAAGGGTGGTGTCATCTGCATATCTGAGGTTATTGATATTTCTCCCGGCAATCTTGATTCCAGCTTGTGCTTCTTCCAGCCCATGATGTACTCTGCATAGAAATTAAATAAGCAGGGTGACAATATACAACCTTGACGTACTCCTTTTCCTATTTGGAACCAGTCTGTTGTTCCATGTCCAGTTCTAACCAGTGCTTCCTGACCTGCATAAAGGTTTCTCAAGAGGCAGGTCAGGTGGTCTGGGATTCCCATCTCTTTCAGAATGTTCCACAGTTTATTGTGATCCACACAGTCAGAAGCTTTGGCATAGTCAATGAAGCAGAAATAGATGTTTTTCTGGAACTCTCTTGCTTTCTCCATGATCCAGCAGATGTTGGCAATTTGATCTCTGGTGCCTCTGCCTTTTCTAAAACCTGCTTGAACATCTGGAAGTTCACAGTTCACATATTGTTGAAGCCTGGTTTGGATAATTTTGAGCATGACTTTACTAGCATGTGAGATGAGTGCAATTGTATGACCTAAATCAAATCCTTTATGATTATACAGTGGAAGTAACAGAGAAATTCAAGGGATTAGATCTGATAGACAGAGTGTCTGAAGAACTATGGACTGAGGTTTGTAACATTGTAGAAGGCAGTGATGAAAACCAACCCCAAGAAAAAGAAATGAAAAAAGGCAAAACAGTTATCTGTGTATGAATTACAAATAGCTGAGCAAAGAAGAGAAGCAAAAGGCAAAGGAGAAAAGGAAAGATATACCTATCTGTATGCAGATTTCCAAAAGATAGCAAGGAGAGATAAGAAAGCCTTCCTCAGTGATCAATGCAAAAAAACAGAATGGGAAAGACTAGGTCTCTTCAAGAAAAATAGAGATACCAAGGAACATTTCATACAAAGATGGGCACAATAAAGGACAGAAATGGTATGGACCAAACAGAAGCAGACAGAGGTTAAGAAAAGGTCGAAAGAATACACAGAAGAACTAAACAAAAAAGATCTGAATGACCCAGATAACCACAATGGTGTGATCACTTACCTAGAGCCAGACATCTTGGAGTACAAAGTCAAGTGGGCCTTAGGAAGGACCACCATGAAAAAAGCTAGTGGAGGTGATGGAATTCCAGCTGAGCTATTTCAAATCCTAAAAGATGATACTGTGAAAGTGCTGCACTCAATATGCCAGTCAATTTAGAAAAATCAGCAGTGGCCACAGGACTGGAAAAGTTGTTTTCATTGCAATCCCAAAGAGAGGCAATGCCAAATAATGTTCCAACTGCCACACAATTACACTCATTTCACATACGAGCAAAGTAATGCTCAAAATTCTTCAAGCTAGGCTTCAATAGCATGTATACTGAAATCTTCCAGATGTTCAAGCTGAATTTAGAAAAGGCAGAAGAACCAGAGATCAAATGGACAGCATCCCTCGGATCATAGAAAAGGCAAGAAAATTCCAGAAGAATATCTCCTTTTGTTTCATTGACTATGTTAAAGTCTTTTAGACAAAGAACTAGACTGTATGGATCATAACAAACTGTGAAAAATTCTTCAAGAGATGAGAATACTGGACCACCTTACCTGCCTCCTGAGAAACCTGTATGCAGGTCAAGAATCAACAGTTAGAACCGGACATGGAGCAACCCACTGGTTCCAAATTGGGAAAGGAGTACATCAAGGCTGCATATTGTCACCCTGCTTATTTAACTGATATATAGAGTACATCATGCAAACTGTCAGGCTGTATAAAGCACAAGCTGGAATCAAGATTGCTGGGAGAAATATACATACCCTCAGATATGCAGATGACACCACCCTTATGGCAGAAAGTGAAGAAGAACTAAGAGTCTCTTGATGAAGTTGAAAGAAGAGGGTGAAAAAGGTGGTTTAAAACTAAAGATTCAAAAAACTAAGATCATGTCACCCATTCCCATTACATCATGGCAAATAGATGGGAAAACAATGGAAACAGTGACAGGCTTTATTTTCTTGGGCTCCAAAGTCATGGCAGATGGTGACTGCAGCCATGAAATTGAAAGAAAGTTGCTCCTTTGAAGAAAGCTATGACAAACCTAGATAGCATATTAAAAAGCAGACATCACTTTGCTAACAAAGGTTCTAGATGTCTAGTCAAAGCTACGGTTTTTCCAGTAGTCATGTATGGATGTGAGAGTTGGACTATTTAAGAAAGCTGAGTGCCAAAGAATTGATGCTTTTGAACTGTGGTATTGGAGAAGACTCTTGAGAGTCCCTTGGACTGCAAGGAGATCAAACCAGTCCATCCTAAAGGAAATCAGTCCTGAATATTCATTAGAAGGACTGATGCTGAAGCTGAAGCTCCAATACTTTGGTCACCTGATGAAAAGAGCCAACTCATTAGAAAAGACCCTGATGCTGGGAAAGATTGAAGGCAGGAGGAGAAGGGGACAACAGAGGACAAGATGGTTGGTGGCATCACCGACTCAAAGGACACGAGTTTGAGCAAGCTCCAGAAGATGGTGAAAGACTTGGAAGCCTGACATGCTGCAGTCCATGGGGTCAGAAAGAGTTGGGCATGACTGAATTCTGAACAACAGAGTCACTAAGACCTTGTCTGACAACTCACTCTCCATCCCCAACCACACTTGAAGCTTTCTTTGTAGCAATTTGTACCACCCAACACATTAAGTACTCTTGCTTTGGTTGTTTCCTCCCATTTGAACATCAACTCCGTGCATGTAAAACCTTATTTTACCTACTACTATATAGCCCAAGTACCAGAACAATATCTGGAACAGCATTAGGTTCATAATACATATTGTTGAATATGTGAATTTTGGGAAAATAAAGTTTTGAGCATTTTATCATACAGTTAGGCTTTATAGGCACTAGAGTCAAACCACTTGGTTTAAAATCCCAACTCTAATTCTTCCTGAATATGAATAATATTACATTTATCAGTATGCAATTTGATAAGTTATTTAACCTATCAACTTCTTCATCTTCAAGATGCGCACTCAAATAGTACCGTTTTTTTTTTTTTTGAAAAGCATATAACCTCTCATATGTCAGCCATTATTACATACTTACTCTATTTTACTTAAGACAAACTGATTTTAAAACAGAAGTTTGTGCTTGATTTTTTTAGATCTATAGAGCACTACCACTATTTGGAAAATATCTTGGTGCTGGGAAAGATTGAAGGCAAAAGGATAAGTGGGCGGCAGAGGATGAAATGGTTAGACAGCATCACCACCTCAATGGACATGAATTAGAGCAAACTGTGAGACAGTGGAGGACAGAGAAGCCTGGTGTGCTTCTGTCCATGTGATCGCAAAGGAGTCTAACACAACTTAGCAACTGAACAATAATCACTACTTGTAGCAGATAGTTTCCAAAGACGGACACATTAATTTTTTTCTCTCCCTACATATGTAGGTTGCTTAATCTTTCAAGATATATAATCCATACATTTTCCCTTAAATCTGAACAAGACTTGTGGTTGCTCTGGTTACCAGAACATGGCAGAGCTAACATTTTACCAGTTCTGTGCCTGGCCTTTAAGAGGTCTACATATGTATGAGGGGTCACAAGGAGTTGAACCAACAAACCAACAATGTGAATATAGCCTTCCTGAAATCTCCAGCCCATCTTAATGAGGAAGTCAAGCGAATGACCCTTGCCAATGCCATGTGGAGCAGACCCACTTGGCTGAAACCAGTAAACCCACAGAATAGTGAGAAACAATAAACTGCTGATGTTTTTCTCCAATAAACTGTTGATGTTTTTCTCCAAATTTACTTATGTACTCTATGTTTGTGGATATTCTGCTACATACCAATAAAAAAACTTAAACCTTTTTGTAAATTTATCACCATTAAAATACCTCCTATTATTCCTTCTGTTTGGCTATTTCTAAGGCTAACTTATGCTCATCTGCAAGGAATGCTGCTGTTGCTGCTGCTAGGTCACTTCAGTCGTGTCCGACTCTGTGTGACCCCATAGACGGCAGCCCACCAGGCTCCCCCTGTCCCTGGGATTCTCCAGGCAAGAGTACTGGAGTGGGGTGCCATTGCCTTCTCCTGAAAGGAAAGAGACTCTTCCAAATTCCTCATACATTTTATCAAAACTAAATCACCATGAAAGCTTTATAATAGTCCACACCATTGATCCAGTGAGTCCCTTTCATATTTCATCATATAGTTAGTTGAGTTTTGCAAACTTCTTTGTGTGTTGATGGAAACTTCTTTAATAAGTTTAGTGACCTAAAAGCTCAGGTCACAGAGAGCGTGGATGGGCTCATTAGAGCTTCTGCACCATAAATTATTTCTGCCCTTGCCTTGATGATTCATGGAGGTGAATACCCCTATTTATTTTTATTGATTTAGTGTCAGGCAAGTCATTCTTGTTTTCGCTTGATTACTTATACCCTTCATTCTCTTTAAACCTTAATAAAATAACATATTTAAATATATCAGCATAAATAAAAATGATGGCATTATTTACATTAATAATAAATTTAAATAATCATTTTACTGACCCTTTAGATCCATCTTTCAAAATAACTTGAGCTGTTCAAATTCCTAACTTAATTTTCAATTAAATTAACATGCTTATAGGATAACTAATAGTATAAGTATGCTAATGAAAAGAGCTTTCATGGAGTTTCCACTTAATTACACCATAGTATCTTCAGGGATTTTATTTAGTCATGGTGGAAATTTGATTTTGTTAAAAGACAGTGATCTTGATGCAAACCAATTCTTTATTCTATTGAACATGATGTATCCACTCTAATATCCACATGTGTGCAACTTTAAATATTCTCCATTCATAAGGAAACACATGCATTTTTTGGTGCAACTTTAGCCTTTTCTTCACTGTACAGAGTTTAGTTATTTTCTGATAGAATGTACCACCCAGGGTAACAATTCTTCAGGGTATAATTAGAACCTCCTTTCCTACACAGAATGCATATACCTACACTATATTTCTTTTTATTTAATCCATACCTGGCACATTTTTCAAAAATACATGAATACATCTTAATGGTTTTGATGATTTTTTTTTTATTTTCTGAAATAAGTATTTAATTACCAAATGGGTTAAATATAAAATTTCACTAAAATTTATTGCTCATTTTTACCAAACTACAAAAGCAATATAGAAGATAATATTGTTATTATTGTTATTTTACAAGGGAAAAAACAAAGGCTGAAAACATTAAGAAATGTCAAAGTTGATAAGTATTCAGGAGAGATGTGAACTCTAGAGTTTACACTTGACCACTATACTTTCCTGGCTCTATTCTCATTGAATAGATGAGTAATATCACACTTTCCATGGGTTATTATATTAGGGTGAAAATCTAACTTAAAAATATCTACCAGAATAGGAGTAATTGTCCAATTACAATTAATTGCCAACTGTAATGTTTCAATATGTTCTCAGGTTCCATGGTATAGGGTTTAGCGGTAAATGAGTTGCCTCCTTAAAATATCTTTTTTTTTTTTCTTAGATGAAATTTAGGAGCTATCATTCAGATTATCTGAAGGGCTTTAATTAACATTATGGTTGATTAGAAAAGAGATTTCTAAGGGTTAAAAAGATACATTTTAGTAACTATAAATTATACTTATAAGAAAAATAGCTGCCAGTGAGTACACATGCTGAAGACTCACTCCCCAAGCTCATTTCAATTCATGATTCATCCAGACATAGTCGTCCTCCCCAAGGTGATTTTGTACTTCCTAAAATATTTGGAAATGTCTGGGCACATTTTTGCTTCTCATACTGGGAAAGCACTACTGGCATCTAGAGGGTAGAGGCCAAAGATGCTGCTGTCATCCTACAATGTACAACAAAGAATTACCTGCCCCCAAATGTCCATAGGGCTGACATTGAGGAATCCTGAGCTGGTGTTGTTTGAGTGGGTTTCTGCAGCAAATCTACAGAGAGGATTATGGTAGCTAATTAATATAAACTCATTGGTAACTGATTATGATTGATAGAAGAAATCATTTTCCATATGAAATATAAAGACAGCCATAACTACCGCTTTTCCAAATGCTAAGCATTTAGAGTTTTATATTATATTGAAAAGTCACAATTTCCCTCCTTGTTGTCTACACAGAGATTTCACAGGCTCATCAATCCAATTATGTCTGCCAGGCTTCTCTGTCCAAGGAATTCTCCAGGCAAGAATATTGGAGTGGGTAGCCATTCCCTTCTCCAGGCCACTCTTCCTCACCCAGGGATCAAACCTGAGTCTCCTGCATTGCAGGCAGATTCTTTACCATCTGAGCTACCAGGGAAGGCCAGAGTTTTATATTCCACTGACGAGTCAAAATTTCCCTTCATGTTGTCTAGACAGAGGTTTCACAAGCTCATCAACCCAATTTTCTTATACTTATTTACCCCACAGATTTTCACAAAGCTTTCATTCAATTGATTATATCAATAAACAAGCCAAACAACTGTGAATATAGAAAATGGTAGAACAATTTGTGTAGAAGACTACATAAAGAAAAACTTCTTGGATCTAGAAAGGTACTGTGGAACAGAGTGACACAAACACCTGTCTACGAATTGAAAACAAAGACATTAAATTCTAAGATATCTTCTCCTCCTCCACGAAGTTCTTCTTTATGCAGTCTTCTACACAAGTTGTTCTACTATTTTCTATATTCACAGTAGTTTCTATCTTCAGTCAGTTCAGTCACTCAGTTGTGTCCAACTCTTTGCAACCCCATGAACTGCAGCATACCAGGCTTCCCTGTCCATCACCAACTCCCAGAGTTTACTCAAACTCATGCCCATTGAGTCAGTGATGCCATCCAACCATCTCATCCTCTGTCGTCCCCTTCTCCTCCTGCCTTCGATCTTTCCCAGCATCAGGGTCTTTACCAATGAGTTAGTTCTTCACATTAGGTGGCCAAAGTACTGGAGTTTCTACCTTAACTAAACACAAACTCTATAAAGCTCAGTACTCTGTGTCACCTGAAGTTCACTACCCCCATGCCTCAGAAGTATAATACACCAACCTGTGCCATGACTTTACAAAGCCACTTGGGTTCTACAAAATATAAGTCACTTAACTGCAGTGCTGGGTCTTGAAAATGAAGAAGAACCCCTGTAGGAAAAATCAAAAGTGAAACATGGAATTTAGAATATGAAAATATCAAGGGGCTTCAGAGAGAATCTAGTCCAATCTCCTCATTTTACAGATTAGGAAACTTCAGCATTGTTGGGGTCAGAGCTGAGACCAGAACCAGGGCATCCTAGCTTTCATCTCAGGCAATCATTGATCCTCCAAGTGCCAAGTTAAACCATCACAATAATAATTCTCCTGTGAGTGCACAAATAACCTCCACATATACTAAATTCATTTGATACTATGAAGGATTTAGCTTGAACTTAAGAGTCTCACAGCTCCTGAATACTACAGTCAAGCTTCTAGAACCCACATGTTTTAACTCTGGCTGACTTTTTCCACTACTGTCCTTATATAATTTCTAAATTTTTCTCTTATGACATAATATATGATTCAACATCAGTACACACGATGATCTTTCAAAAAGAAAAAAATCAGCTACCTATTAAAGAATTTTGTCAGTATTCTTTTAAATGTAAATTCTATACAAGGTTCAGATATATTTTCACCAACTCTACTGCAGAGCTTTGAAAAAATATGTAATAAACAAACCTGATTCATTTAGAAAGTGAACTGCATGAGGAAGCTCATTTTCATCTAACTGCAGCTGATGTTCTCTCACAAGTTGTAATAATCGTTTCCGGTCAATTACAGGAAATTCAATTGGCACATTTTTACGCTCTGATAAAATGATTTTCTCAAGTTCTACGTAGCAGTCTGGAATCAGCTGCCCAACAACAGGCTGATCTCGGATCTATGAAATTACAGATGACAAGCTGTAAAAATCCATTTTATACATCTATGTTTCAGGTGGTTGGCAAATTCTGTGCTAATCATTCAGAAAATGATTATTTTTAATAAAATCAAGATGCAATGTAAAACCAATTAAATTGTGAGAAATAAATAAGATTATCTTAAAATAAGAAAAAAAAAATGAACACAGAAGCCAATTTGGAAAGAACTATCAAATAACATTGTATAGAAATAATTATCAAGGTATTCTGAAAACCCATGGCAAAATCCAGGACAAATCATTAACCTTAAATAAAGGACCTACTATTTTCTAAGACATTAAATCTACAGGCAATAGATATGCTAACATAAAAGTCAGGATTGTAAGAGCTTTTGGACTTTATTTTTTAGAAGAAAATATCCACATTTAAAGTAAAACTAAATTTTGTTCTTGCTATTTGAAAATGTAATATTAGTGGGATGTACATATTAACAGTGACGTCTGGAGACAGACATGAAATTTCCTCACCAAGCTATGCTTTTTCATGGAGACCTGAACTTGGAAAATTAAAAAATCATCTAAACCCCAATGATTCTATATGAGAGGATGATTTGGGGTCTCTTACACTTAGAATCTAATTAAAATAAAAATTCTAATAGAATGACCTTATGATGAAAGTTTCTGTAATAAAAATATTTCCAAACATTTTTTCTTCTTAAAAATCTAATTTTAAATAGAAATAGAACTTTAATAATAGTAAATGCCTTTGCAAACCACCAGGTGGCAAACTCTCCTCATTTCTCAATCCATGAATATATTCTTGACAATAACGAATAAAATTTCTACTTGAATTCTTCAACTTATTACAAATAGAAATTGGGTTTATTATACCTGCTTGCGCGTGTGCGCGCGCGCACACACACACACACACACACTTTATACTTGTTCTTTTTCTACTCTTAACTTGATCCTTCAGGAACTTGATTTATAGCAGCCGTAACCATTACTTACATATTTACCTCCAGTCAAGATTGTTTTGAGGTACCCCTTGAACCAGAAATAATTTCACTAACCTCCACTTTTCATATCCCCTCCCTTCATTATTTATAAATTAAGATAAAACAGAACTTCAGATTGAAGTTTGTGTTTAACCCAAGAAGGGAAACCTACATATAAAAGTAAACAAGAGTTCTCACAGTAGTCAAGTAACAAAGGGATGGACTTTACAGGGCTGGATTACAGGGTGAGCAAAGGATCCCACTCTGCTAAGGGGCTGGACAAGACTGAGAGGGACATTGTTGGCACTGATTTCTATTTTGTCCTACTTCCTTTAACCTTTATCATCGGGTCACCAACAGGCAAAAACAGAAAGCTTTTATTCTAAACTCTGCATGGACACATGTTAATAAGAGTGAGACACACAAAGATTAGAAAAGATCAAGATAAAAGGAAAAGATGAAAAGCAAATGAAAGGCCAAACAAAAAAGATTTCTAATAGATTAAAAGCTGCTGACTGAATACAGGTTGAGGCACCTCAGGGAGGAAAGAATATTCAAGTTCTGGCAGGCTTATTGTTTTGGGGTCATCTGAATCACTATTCTGCAAAGCAGCCAAATGAATTTTCAAACCAATATAACAGAATGATGCATCCATTTGCAATATATACCTTCCTTCAAATAATACTGCCATTACTCAAAGCATTTGTTTTTAACCTCCTCATCCGGTATTGACTTCAAAGTTCATGTACAAGTACAGAAAGCAGACTGGTCTTATTGCCAGTAAACTGGTCTAACTTGCTATTAACCTAAAGTAGTACCAGTCCAGCTTGATGAATCAACTTTATTCATAGACTTCTTCAACTAAATTCAGGTTTTATCAAAACAAACTCATACTTTAAGAATTCTATTTTTTAAAATATGATAAATGGTCTGATATCAATGATAAAAGAGAAGCTATTAAAATATTATAAGTAACAGCAAAGTTCTGTAAGTACAGATATGGTCTCAAAAGGAAACTCCCTGGGTAAAGAGAATACTTAATTGAATATATTAATTTGGCGCATTTGTTTCTTAAAAGTCATATCACTCTTTAATCACACGTCTCACAAAAGGGTGGCAAAAACTAGAGATAAATGATATTTTATTCTTCTAACATAAAACACCATTGACCCACATTTGTAAAAGCTTTTATCGACTGTGATAAATGTGTAGAAAGATATAAATGTGCAAATACTCTCTCCGGGCACCACAAAGACTGGCACACTTATAAATGGCTCATTAAGTTTTGGACGGAGCATAATCTGTGCAAATGGAACAGAACTAAGCTAACTGGACAATGTGGTATAGCCAAGGTGACCATATAATTTATCATCCAAATTGGAATGCTCTGAGAATGTAGTGAGACACAATTAATAATTACACTGCGACTGTCCAGGCAAAACAAGACCCTTGTTAGAAGCCACAGCTTTGATCATTAGTACTAATGAGCTAAACCAATAGAGACTAACAGTGAAATCCACTATTGCGTTTGTCATATTGAACTATTCAAAGTGTTTTTCAGTACAGTTTCAGTTCAGTTCAGTTCAGTTCAGTCGCTCAGTCGTGTCCGACTCTTAGCGACCCCATGAACCACAACACTAAAGGCCTCCCTGTCCATCACCAACTCCCGGACAGTTTACACCTTGCTATCTGTAGAGCCCAGGTAAAACTTCTTTCTATTTTAAGTATTAAAAACAAACATTTGTTCACCAATTTATTTGTGTTTTATGAACTCTATGAACTATATTTGTCTTACCAGAAAGAAAAACTTTGTAAATCAAAAACATAATTCTTAAAATAAAGTTTGTATGAACTAGAATACTGCTTATACATTGTTGAAAACCAAATTAGTGACTGTGGTGACCAGATGAGAGAGCCTTCTCTCAATAATGAAGAAAAAAAAAATTGAAAGGGGATCACAGTGACAAAGAAATGAAGGAATAACAAAGACCAAGATGAACATAAAACAGAAACTCCAAAAGAAAGGAGCAGATGGAGAAAAAACAGTCAAAGAAAAATACAAGAAAGATAACTCCAAGATCCCAACATCCTTCTTTATCCTTTTGATTGAATCACTACTATAGGACGTTGGGAGAGAAAGGGCATCAGAAACATGTCCCCAGATTCTCTCAGGAACATTCTCGCAGCGTCTCAGACGTCCTTTAAGCTTCTCTTAGGATCCTCAATTATTTTTAATTCCCAATTCTGTGAGTTCAAAATTAAGTCTAACATAAATAATTTTAAAATTAAAAGTACTTGAATAACACTAACAGCTAAGAAAAACCCACACTTTTAAGATAGTTGTTCTCTTCTCAAGACTGCTGACATTTCTTAGCAGTTGCAGAATGTAAGAGTTAATAAATTATATTTATCTACCACCTAGGGTAGACAATGAACCATGTTACCTTGAAATTAAGGCTCTCATTGATGATGGTTTTGCGAAGTTTTGCCAAAGCATCGGATTCCTCAGTGGCATTCACAAAGTGGTAATCTCGTATTGCAGGAAACCCTCGTTTGTTCAAGAGTTCCTTGGTAATTTTACTGATACAAGCTTTGCGCTGCTTCTCATCGGTAACATCTAAATGTGTGCCAACAAGAATCACAGGGGAAGAAGAAGCACGGGCCTATGGGGAAAGATACAAAACACTCTTGTGTTTGTTTTAAAATCAAGACTGCTTATATTTCCATTGACATTCACGTTCTACGAAATTCACTTGAGTCGAAATGAGAATTCAAAAGACTTCAAGAAGAAAATGACAACTGTATTTCCTTCCTTAAACCTAAGGAAACAAATTAAACTTAAGAAATTTTTAAGTCATTTTTATGCTCCTTCTTAATCTAGTTATTGTCACTTTTCAGGTGGCCTATATGACAGTAATAGCACATTTCTTTCTTCTGTGCCTAAAATGGGTTTTTCCTAAGTGTGCTTGGGCTTCTAGATAAAATAGTATTTAATAACACCCAAATAATATCAGAGTAATACAATTTGTTTTATATTTTCTCTTCCTTATCTGTGAATTAAAGCTCATTAATTCATATTAGCATAATTCGATGTGGACTCTACAAAGAAAAAACAAGTCACTAAAGCAATAAAGCATTTGGACAGTAATTTGAAGTAGAGGATTTATTTGGCAAAAACAGAACTATGTTCAGCAATGTGGAACTGAACATTATTTTTCACACAAAGTTAAAAGCACACTGTATTTCCTTCCTGACCACTTGCCCAGTCCTCATCTCTTTGAGAGCGAAAAGCTTTATCTAAATTATTTCATCTGATTGATGACTGTCATTTATAACTGTGTTGCTACTTCTGTCTTGGATATTCCTTTGGAAAAGGTGTATGGATTCATTACATATTCCGATGTATTGTCTATAGGTTATAAGATAAAGTCAAGTATGTATCTGCTAATACTTTTTAAGTTGGCCTGTCTTTATATTTAGAAATGTCTCTTAATAGTAGGCTTCCCTGGCGGTTCAGATGGTAAAGACTCTCCGGCAATGTAGGATCCCTGGGTCAGAAAGATCCCCTGGAGAAGGAAATGGCAACCCACTCTAGTAATCTTGCCTGGAGAATTCCATGAACAGAGGAGCCTGGCAGGCTACAGTCCATGGGGCTGCAAAGAGTCAGGCATGACTGAGCAACTATCACTCACTCACGCAAAGAAAGTACTACTGCAATTATACTATTTGCTAATTCTGGATAGCTGTAATAAAGTTTTTAAGAAAGGAAGTTAAAAAAATTACCAAAATGACAAAATAAGCTTAATGGAGCCAAAATACATGCCAAAATTTCCTGGCAAATCCTTGTAAGGTTTGTTTCACAGAAGAGCCTACTAGAGAATTATTCAATGACCATTCATTTTTACTTTAGTCTCAATTCTAAAAAGGCACATATTTTTAAAACCACATATACATGAAGGAATATCTAACAGCAAGAGACAAAATGGAAAAATTACAAAATTTCAAATATAATATTCATCTGGGACCATCTAAAACTGTAAGTCCCATAGGGCTTTACACTAAATTTCCTCTGAGGACACAGTTGGTAATGCATAGATTGCTTCTTTTTCTTACTACAGTTTATTTTAAATTAAGAAACTAATATTATATATAAGTAATTATACCAGGGAGCTCCCTGATAGCCTCGTGATTAGGATTTGGGGCTTTCACTGCTGTGGTCCAAGTTCAATCCCTGGTCAAAGAACTGAGGTCTTGCAAGCCACACAGTGCAGCCAATAAATAAAATAAAATTAAAAAGAATATTAAAAACATATATTTTATATGTTTTTAATATATTATATTAAAATATATTATATATTAAAAACATATAGTCTAACATATATTCTCATTTTTAACAGATTAAAAGCGCTTCAAATTTCTATACCTTTCATTAACATGGAACATACTATTTTCATGTCACAACTTAATCCTAAAATTTCCTAACTCAAAGTTTAAGTGCTTCTAAATTTCTTGCAAAAAAGTATTTGAAAAGTCTGTTTGATGGTACTATTTGCCCCCAAATAAATCACCTTATATACAATAAGAAATGGGATGGAGAGGGAAGTGGGAGGGGGCTTCAAGATGGGGAACACATGTACACCCGGGGCAAATTCATGTCAATGTATGGCAAAACCAATACAATAATGTAATTAGCCTCCAATTAAAATTAAAAAAAAAAAAACTAGAACATTTAAATAAAGAATAAATTAACTAATTAAAAAAAAAAGAAAACCCATGAACTATATTCTATTTTCAAATTATTAGATCATATCACCTTTATATTGAAAAGCCAAGGCTTCATGGCGTCAACTTCAGCTTGCCCTTTGCTGAGGTCATAGACCGCAAGATACAAGGCTCGTTGGGTCATAAAGTGGGGGTGAGTGCTGTAGAATTCCTCACGACCTAAATAAAGATTGCAGAACTTTTCAGTCTTCCAAAGAATAGACAAGAATCCTCTTCTTTAAAAATAAAGGTAGGTGGCCCTACCCACTATTTACCATACAAAAAAAAAAAAAACAAAACAACAATCAAAAGATAATAGCTACAAGATTACACTGGGTTTTTACTAGGGATTGACAACTTCTTGCTTATGTGTCAGCTAACTAGCTTCAGCTGACACGTGCTGGTTCCTAACATTTCCTTCCATGGCTTCTCCATTCTGGTGGCAAGGGAAGAATTAGGAGAAATAAATGACTTTGGAATAATTCCATATGATCCATCAGGTCTCTGTAGTATTGGAACAGAAAATTCAGTTTTTAAATCCCTGTTTTAAAACAGATATCTGAATAAAAAATTTTAGCAAAATAAATACCTGCAAAATCCCATACATTCAGAATGAGGTCTTTCTTCCCTTTGCCTCTTATTTGGATGGGCCAGTCTTTGACATCAATGCCAACTGTGGGACCTTGCATCCCAAGATCTGATTTCTTGATTTTCATTAATTGCTGCAATAATGTGGTCTTGCCACTCCCAGTATTTCCCACAATCATAAGTTTCATTCGGTTATAGGGCACAGCCTTTTTCAACCGCTGCTGAAGAAACCTGGTATTTGAAAAACAAAAAATAATAAACTGCTTAACAGTGTACTTAGGCTATAGGTGAATTCTTACACACTGAATTATTTTAAATATCAAACTGTCATAATGTGCAGTATGCAAAAGAACACATAACTCATACTAATGTAATAATGCATGTGTCTTTCAATGCACTGTTAATACATCTACTTTGTTAGTGACGTTGGTCTAGCTGATAATGATTGGAAGCCTCATCAAATATAATGACACTAGAAACAATCAAAGTATCAAAATGTTTGTAATACTCATTAAAATTTTATATAAAACGCATACACACACTATTTCTTTAAATATCACAAATAAAACTCTAAAAATTATAAAGCATAAAATTTTACAAAGCCCATAGGATAAAGAATCAAGGTAGATCTATGTTTAGGTTTTTAAAGAATCTCCATAATGTTCTCCCCAGTGGTTGTGCCAATTTAATTCCCACTAACAGTGTAAGAGTGTTCCCTTTTATCCACACCCTCTCCAGCATTTATTACTTATAGATTTTTTGATGATGGCCATTCTGGCTGATGTGAGGTGATACTTCATTGTAGTTTTGATTTGCATTCTCTAAGAATTAGTGATACTGAGCATCTTTTCACATGCCTCGTGGCCATCTGTATGTCTTCTTTGTAGAGATGTCTATTTAGGTCATTCACCCACTTTTGAATGGACTGTTTGATCTTTTGATATTGAGCTCCATAGGCTGTTTGTATATTTTAAAGGTTAATCCTTGTCTGTTGCTTCATTTGCAAATATTTTCTCCCATAATGAGGGTAGCCTTCTCATCTTATTTATGGTTTCCTTTGCTGTGCAAAAGCTTTTATGTTTAATTAGGTGTCAATTATTTGCTTTTATTTTCATTATTTTAGGGGATAAGTAAAAAATGATCTTGCTGTGATTTATGTCAAAGAGTATTTTTCCTATGCTTTCCTCTAAAAGTTTTACAGTTTCCAGTCTTTAATCTATTTTATTTTTTTATATGAAATTAGGTAGAATTCTGATTTCATTCTTTTACATGTAGCTGTCCAGATTCCCCAGCACCACTTACTGAAGAGGCTGCCTTTTCTCTATTGTACTCTTGCCTCCTTTTTATAGATTCAGTTCAGTTCAGTTCAGTCACTCAGTCATGACTGACTCTTTGCGACCCCATGAATCACAGCACACCAGGCCTCCCTGTCCATCACCAACTCCCGGAGTTCACTCAAACTCATGTCCATCGAGTCGGTGATGCCATCCAGCCATCTCATTCTCTGTTGTCCCCTTCTCCTCCCGCCCCCAATCCCTCCCAGCATCAGAGTTTTTCCCAGTGAGTCAACTCATCGCATGGGGTGGCCAAAGTATTGGAGTTTCAGTTTCAGCATCAGTCCTTCCGATGAACACCTAGGACCGATCTCCTTCAGAATGGACTGGTTGGATCTCCTTGCAGTCCAAGGGACTCTCAAGAGTCTTCTCCAGCACCACAGTTCAAAAGCATTGATTCTTCGACGATCACCTTTCTTCACAGTCCAACTCTCATATCCATACATGACCAGTGGAAAAACCATAGCCTTGACTAGACAGACCTTGGTTGGCAAAGTAATGTCTCTGCTTTTTAATATACTATCAAGGTTGGTCATAACTTTCCTTCCAAGGAGTAAGCGTCTTTTAATTTCATGGCTGCAATCAGCATCTGCAGTGATTGTGGAGCCAAAAAAATAAAGTCTGACACTGTTTCCACTGTTTCCCTGTCTATTTCCCATGAAGTGATGGGACCAGATGCCATGATCTTTGTTTTCTGAATGTTGAGCTTCAAGCCAACCTTTTCACTCTCCTCTTTCACTTTCATCAAGAGGCTTTTGAGTTCCTCTTCATTTTCTGCCATAAGGGTGGTGTCATCTGCATATCTGAGGTTATTGATATTTCTCCTGGCAATCTTGATTCCAGATTGTGATTCAGTTCAGTTCAGTTCAGTTCAGTCGCTCAGTCATGTCCAACTCTCCGCGAACCCATGAATCACAGCACACAGGCCTCCCTGTCCATCACCAACTCCCAGAGTTCACTCAAACTCATGTCCACAGAGTCAGTGATGCCATCCAGCCACCTCATTCTCTGTCGTCCCCTTCTCCTCACCCCCCCCCCCAAACCTTTCCCAGCATCAGAGTCTTTTCCAGTGAGTCAACTCATCACATGAGGTGGCCAAAGTATTGCGATTAGGTGACCATAAATATGTGGGTTTATCTCTGGGCTTTCTCTCCTGTACTGCTGGTCTATATTTCTATTTTTTTTTGTGCCAGTACTACACTGTTTTGATTATTATAGCTTTGTAGTATAGCTTGAAGTTAGGGAACATGATTCCTCCTGCCCCATTTATCTTTTTCAAGATTACTTTAACTTTTCAGGGTCTTTTGTGTTTCCATACAAATTATAAAAACTTTTGTTCTAATTCTGTGAAGAATGCCATTGGTAATTTAATAGGAATTGCACTGAATCTGTAGATTGCTTCGTGTAGTATATTAATTTTCTATCAATTCTATCAATTCTTTCTCTATCAATTCTTCCAATAGAAGAACATGGTATATTTTTCCATCATTTTGTATCCTCTTTGATTTCTTTCATCAGTGTTTTTTAGTTTTCTGAGTATAGTTCTTTTGCTTCCTTAGGTAGATTTATTCCTAGGTAATTCATTCTTTTGTTGTGACAGTAAATGTGATTACTTCCTTCATTTCTCTTTTCACTCTTTTGTTGCTAGGGTATAGGAATGCAAGAGATTTCTGTGCATTAAATTTGTATCCTGAAACTTTATCAAATTCATTGATAACATCCCAGCAGTTTTCTGGTAGAATCCTTTGGCTTCTCTGTATATAGTAACATGTCATCTGTTAAAGAAGTTTTACTTCTTCCTTTTCAATTTATATTCCTTTTATTTCTTTTTCTTCGCTAATTGCCATGGTGAGGGCTTACAAAACTATGTTGAATACGTGGTGAGACTGGACATCCTTGTCTTGTTCCTGATGTTAGGGGAAATGCTTTCAGTTTTTCACCTGAGAATGATGCCTGCTTGAGTCTGTCATATGTGGCCTTTATTATGTTGAGTAAGTTCCCTCTATGCCCATTTTCTGGAGAAGGAAATGGCAACCCACTCCAGTATTCTTGCCTACAGATTCCCATGGACAGAGGAGCCTAGTGGGCTGCTATTCATAAGGTCGCAAAGAGTCAGACACGACTGAAGAGACTTAGCATGCATGCATGCATTGGAGAAGGAAATGGCAACCCACTCCAGTATTCTTGCCTGGAGAATTCCAGGGACAGAGGAACCTGGTGGGCTGCTGTCTATGGGGTTGCACAGAGTCGGACACAACTGAAACGACTTAGCAGCAGCAGCAGCATGACCATTTCTGAAGAGTTTTGATCATAAACGGGTGCTGAATTTTGTCAAAAGCTTTTTCTGCATCTATTGAGATGATCATATGCTTTTTACTGTTTAATTTGTTAATATTGTATACCACATTGATTTATTTGCATATATTAAAGAATCCTTGCATTCCTGTGATAAACTCCACTTGATCATGGTATATGGTCCTTTTAATTTGTTGCTGGATTCTGTTTGCTAGTATTTTGTTGAGGATTTTTGTGTCCGTGTTCATCAGTGATATTGGTCTATAATTTTCTTTCTTTCTTTTTTTTTTTTTTTCTGTAGGTCTCCCCTGGTGGCTCAGTCTGTAAAGACTCTGCCTGCAATGCAAGAGACCCAGGTTTGATCCCTGGCTCGGGGAGATTCCCTGGAGAAAGAATCTTTCTTTGCGATATCTTTGTCTGCTTTAACTATCAGGGTGATGGTGGTCTTCAAGAACAAATTTGGGGATGCTTCTCCTTTTGCCATATTTTGGAAAAGTTTTAAAAGGATAAAAGTTAACTTTTCTTTAAGTGTTTTACAGAATTTGCCCGGGAAGTCATCTGGTGCTGGACTTTTGTTTGTTGGAAGATTTTTAATGACAGTTTCAATTTCATTACTTATGACAGGGCTTTTATATTTTCTAATTCTTCCTTGTTCAGCCTTGGAGCAATCCCACTGCTGGGGCACATACCCTGAGAAAATTATAACTCAAAAAGACACATGTACCCCAATGTTCATTGCAGCAGTATTTACAATGCCAGGACATAGAAGCAGCCTAAGTGTCCATCGACATACGATAGTTAAAGATGTGGTACATATATACAATGGAATGTTACTCAGTCATAAAAAGGAATGAGATTGAGTCAGTTGAAGTGACGTGGATGAACCTAGAGCTTGTCATAAAAAGTGAAGTAAGTCAGAAAGAGAAAAACAAATATCATATATTAACACATATATATGTAATCTAGAAAAAGAGTACTGATGGACCTATTTGCAGGGCAAGAATAGAGACACAGACACAGAGAACAGACTTGTGGAAACAGGGTGGGGAAGGAGAGGATGAATTGAGAGAGCAGTACTGACATATATATACTACCATGTTTAAAATAGTGAGAAGCTGCTATATAGCACAGGGAGCTCAGATCAATACTCCGTGATGACCTAGATGGGTGGAATGGTGGGGAAAGGCTCAAGAGGGAGGGGATATATGCATACATATAGCTGCTTCACAATGTTCTACAGTAGCAACTAACACAACATCGTAAAGCAATTATATTCCAGCAAAAAATATCAAAAACATCAAGGTATAGTATATAAGCATACTGTTATATTCATCCTTGATAGTGAGGCTCTATTTGATACATGTATTCATATATGGTATACATAATGTATATATTAATATATATTGTACATGCATACATATAACGTACATGGAAAGGAAGAGCATATTGGTTAAACTACACTGATACACATAAATGATTTTACTATCAGCAGATAATATGTTGCTATTCCTAACAACCTTAATGCAAAAGTAACTGAAACTTATTAGAAGTGCCACAAGTGGCTAACAATACCTTTAAATTAACAGAACATGTACATGTTCTCAAAAATAAAATGGATGCAGAAAAATACATCTAACCATGTTAAAATGTTGCCACAGCTCAAAATTAGAATAGTAAACTAAATCCTAAGTGAATCTTAGGGAATATTAACTGATTCATTCTCACAATTAATAGGACTCTGAGGAACATTCTTGATAATCTGTTTCACTAATAAACAAGAAAATCAACGTTCCAAATATCTATTTATTAAGACTTCACCATTCTTTGTCATTCTTCAAAGAAGCAAATGAGAACTACAATTTCTAAATTAGTCCAGGCCTATGACGAGTTGACTCACTGGAAAAGACTCATGCTGGGAAAGGTTGGGGGTGGGAGGAGAAGGGGACAACAGAGAATGAGATGGCTGGATGGCATCACCGACTCTGTGGACATAAGTTTGAGTGAACTCCGGGAGTTGGTGATGGACAGGGAGGCCTGGCGTGCTGTGATTCATGGGGTCGCGGAGAGTCGGACATGACTGAGTGACTGAACTGAACTGAACTGATGTTCTCTCTAAAATGTTAAAAAGGTTTAAAAATATTTTAAGTTACATAGTAGCTTGATAGCATAATACTCTGGAAACTTCTTACAACTAAACGTTTAGTTAAGAATTGAACAAATTTTATATGAGCATCTTTTCCAGTTTCAGGAAGGAAAATCATGGGAAATAATTATGTAGGATGAGGGGTAGTCATGTTTTTTAGCATTGCTGCTGACAAACACTTTGATCATAAAATAGAAAATTAAATGTAAATAAAGAAAATTTAAAGAAGAGAATTAGGTAACTAGATAACTCGGTAATTAGGAACTACAAGTTCACTGATAATGCAACAGTTATTAATTGTATGCCAGACTCTGTGTTCAGTGCCACGAATGAAACAGAGAGTAAACACAGCCATGGTCCTCGACTTAGCGGATATTATAGGCAAGTCAAGGATACATCGAGAGGTGATAACTGAGCTGAAACCTGTAAGATAAATATAGATAGGAGCAGTTTCTGGAAATAAAAACATGATTTTATGGGTAGTCAGAAAGTGAAGAGGAACTCAAAAGCCTCTTGATGAAAGTGAAAGAGGAGAGTGAAAAGGTTGGCTTGAAGCTCAACATTCAGAAAACAAAGATCATGGCATCTGGTCCCATCACTTCATGGGAAATAGATGGGGAAACAGTGGAAACAGTGTCAGACTTTATTTTTGGGGGCTCCAAAATCACTGCAGATGCTGATTGCAGCCATGAAATTAAAAGACGCTTACTCCTTAGAAGGAAAGTTATGACCAACCTAGATAGTATATTAAAGAGCAGAGACATTACTTTGCCAACCAAGGTCTGTCTAGTCAAGGCTATGGTTTTTCCAGTGGTCATGTATGGATGTGAGAGTTGGACTGTGAAGAAAGGTGATCGTCGAAGAATTGATGCTTTTGAACTGTGGTGCTGGAGAAGACTCTTGAGAGTCCCTTGGACTGCAAGGAGATCCAACCAGTCCATTCTGAAGGAGATCGGTCCTAGGTGTTCATCGGAAGGACTGATGCTAAAGCTGAAACTACAATACTTTGGCCACCTCAAGTGACGAGTTGACTCACTGGAAAAGACTCTGATGCTGGGAGGGATTGGGGGCGGGAGGAGAAGGGGACGACAGAGAATGAGATGGCTGGATGGCATCACTGACTCGATGGGCATGAGTTTGAGTGAACTCCAGGAGCTGGTGATGGACAGGGAGGCCTGACGTGCTGTGATTCATGGGGTCACAAAGAGTCGGACACGACTAAGCAACTGAACTGAACTGAATTGAACAAGACTAACATGGTCAAATGGTAACAAAGAATAGAATAAAGTTCATTATTAAAGTTCATAAAGTATAAAATCACAAACAAGCATACTTGAAAGTTTTGGTAGTTTCAAAAATGATCAGGTTGAGTAGGTCATCAGCTTCATAGGAAAAACAGAAGTAATTTTATATCCTTTAAGTAACTACTGGCATATGATAAATACTTCCTACATGAAACCCAGATCAAGAAGCCATTACATTCTGCTCTATTTCATTAGATTGATAATTGGTAATAAGAGAACAAAGATTAATAATTTCCTTTTAGAGTCCATTTCTACTGAAAAGCATAATAAAGAGAAGTCATTTTCTCAAACTTAACTTGGCCAGGAGGAAATAAAAAGCTCTTCAGTGGCACCAAATGAACCCATTCACTAAGTAAAAGGCAAATGACATACAGTAGATCATGCTAGATGGTCCTTTACATTCTTTTTTATTAATTGTAACTATATATCCACCAAAGTAACCAGAAAAGGACATCGGAAACAAATTTAGTAAAAAAGAAAGAAAATCAAAATAAAATTATCTAACCTTATGATGTCTTTGGCTTTACATCCTACATGTTTAAAATCAAAATTAAGATGCAGTTCATCCAAAGGAAGATCCCATATTTTGCTTAATTTCCCCATTTCATTGGGAAAGGATCTCAGTTCCAAGTTGTAGCTAACATCAAGAGATGTCAGATTTTCAAGACAGCCAATCTCAGGAGGAATCTTAATGAAATAAAAAAGAGCAAACGCTGTTGGTGGAAAGGAAGAAAAGTGTGCTGCCAAAAAAACAAGATGCTACTAGAAAACAAGAGAGGCTCAGAGAATCTATGAGCAAACTGTACAGCCTTCCAACAGAGTCCTAAAACTTTCCAAAGGTTTGTCAGAGTTTCCATCAAAAATGTTTGAAAACATAAATATAAAGGACTTACCCAAAACAATCTATGGCATTTGCTAAACCCATTCTCCCTTGGAAGCATATTTCATTGCTTCTCAACATTGAAATAAAGAAGTTTTTTATATGTATTCAAATCCAATCGTCGGTGGCTTCAGGCTATTCCCTTTCACTATGTTCTTCAGTAAAACCAAAGGTCTAATCACAAATTTACATATAATTCAACATTCTCAAAATACAACTAAATGTTTAAACCTTAGGTGGCATAATAATCGCAATATTCCAAATTTTTAAGTAATACTCATTATTTTTATAATAGCTAACAGTAATCTGATGCAAAAAAGCTAGGTACCAAAACTATGCAGAATTATTCTGGAACCTCATGATTTTAGACACTTTACTCTCTTTGGCTGTTATATGCAATAAACTTGAATCTGGCAAAAAAATATGTTTTCTTGGATGAATGGATAGTCAATTTCAGATTTATAACAAAGACTGGTCCATTTGGGTGAGGGGGTGGGGGAGTATGATGGAAGAATACAGAAATTTAAGAATGTGGAAAACAATGTCAGCTGAAGAACATAGGCTATACATGGCCTGGTGAAACTTGAGAAATTCAGCATGTCTGAGAGTCTGTTAACAGATCAGAGATTTCATGATAAATTGACACAATTAAAGCATTACATGTATTTGTATTTAAACATATATAAATATATAGATATTCAAAATAAAAGAGTACAAAAGGCAATCTTTAAGGAAATTAAGCATGTTAGTATACCCATTTACCTCAGGGTAGGATTAGATTTTATTCAAAAAGTAAGCAGTATCAAATAACAGATTTTGAAACAATCATCTATGATAACAGACATTACAAAAGCACATTTTTTCAAACTGGCAATAATTTTAAACAAATATGATCTCTTTACCTCTTTCAGTTTATTATGAGAAAGATGTAGTTTCTCTATTCTAGACCATCCACATGCTTTTTCACTCAAGTCCAAGATACTGATCTGATTATGACTAAACAAGAGTTCCCTTAAGTTCAAAGATCTCCAGTGCACAGGACCTGGTAGATGTCGAATATCATTGCTGCTCATATCTAAGGACCGCAGGCTGAAACAATACATCAAGAATAAAAATCAAATGAGTATTTCCTAAATACATGAAATAACATCACAAATAACTTTCAGCAGAGTGAGAATAAGATATAATTTTAAAATAATACTATTTAAGTCAGTTCTAACGAGGTGGATGAAACGAGCCTGTTATACAGAGTGAAGTAAGTCAGAAAGAGAAATAACAACACTGTATATTAATGCATATATATGGAATTTAGAAAGATGGTAACAACAATCTTAAATGCAAGGCAGCAGAAGAGACACAAATGTAAAGAACAGGCTTTTAACTCTCTGGGAGAAGGCAAGGGTGGTATGATTTGAGAGACCAGCAGTGAAACATATGCATTACCATATGTAAAAAGATGACCAGTGCAAGTTCAAAGCATGAAGCAGGGCACTCAAAGCTGCTGCTCTGGGACAACCCAGAGGGATGGGGAGGGGAGGGAGGTGGGAGGGGGTTCAGGATGCGGGGACACATGGGCACCCATGACTGATTCATTTCGAAGTATAACTAAAACTGTCACAATATTGTAAGTAATCATGCTTCAGTTAAAAGAAATTAATTAAAAGAAAAATTAAAAAGAAAACATATAGTACACAGGTGTAGGGTTTTTGTATATGTAAAGGTATATACAGTAGGAAAAAAAGGCATGTCTTAATAGGAACATTTAAATAAGCCCTAATAAAAACAAAATTGAAGTCTAATTTCCCTACTTGAGAAATAAAAATGTCAATCAGAACGAAATATCATATCTTATAAACATTTATGATGCATGAGAAATCATAATAAATGCAAAAACCGTCATTAAAATCCTTGCCTTATATACAAGATTCACAGATATGTAGCTTCCATTTCTCTCTACAATCTCATTCAAATCTGGAGGGATTTTTCAGAGGTCAGGTCCTCAAGTTTATTATCACTTTTACCAGCTTGTCTCAGTGTGAAAATTATCATAAGACTGAGTATGATATCTTGTATACAGTAGGCCCTCAATGAAAATTTGTTGCTTTCATGCAGGAATAGCTACCCAAAAAGAAAATGAAGTGTTCAGTCATTTCCGACTCTTTGCGACTCCATGGACTGTAGCCTACCAGGCTCCTCTGTCCATGGAATTTTCCAGGCAAGAGTACTGGAGTGGGTTGCCATTTCCTTCTCCAGGGGATCTTCCCAAGGCAGGAATTGAACCCCCAGGTCTCCTGCATTGCCGGCAGACACTTTACCTTCCGAGCTACCAGGGAAACAAAGTTTGTAAGAAATAGCAGGAAAACACATGCCACATATAAGTTTAAATGATTAGAAAGACTAAAGATAGCAACTGTGGTATATCTGACTATGTAAAATGTTGCCTGGACTTTTACTACTGTTACTGATTCCTTTCAATAAGCATATTTGAAGCATGATAAATTAATTCTAAGCTCTGCTAGACCAAGATTCAGATCCATAAAGAAACATTGTTGCTCTACTTTGTAAATGTAGATTAGATTTTGCTCTAGTTACCTTATAAAAATGTTGAAAGCAATCAAATTAATTTGACCATATGAAAGGTAAGACATGTATGTGTGTCCAAAAATCGTCAAGTTGTTCAAAGGCAATGCCTCTTGGCTTTAAGACTAAGCTTGGAGCCTAAAGGTGGCCAAATACATGCTCATTTGTAAAACAAGAGAATAAATTTAAAGAAATACATATGAACACTGGAAATGTACGCCTGAAAATGGTGTCTGAAGGTATAATTAGTTCAGTTCAGTTCAGTCGCTCAGTCGTGTCCGACTCTCCGTATAATGAGGGGCTGTATAAATTTCTAGCTCTCTAGGAAGAAACTTTCTTTATGACGCTAATCTCCTAATCAATTTTTATAAATAAGTGGTCTCCAAACACATTTTCAGCAAAGTATTATGTTTAAAATATAAGACCATCTATATTCTATAGGTGCTTGTATGTCAGAATTAAGAGTCTGAAATCAAGCTACTAGAGTGGTGGTTTGAACTGCGACTTTGGGCAAGTTACTTCCTATCTTTAATGAAACAGTGTTCTCATTATAAAGTAGAGATGACAACAGCAACTACTGTTGCTGTTCATAGGATTATTAGGAAGATTAAAGATATGATCCACTGTTAAGCAGTTAGAACAGTGTTCCACACATTTTAATGCTAGTTTTAAATTGACTACTATATATCTGTCCACACCTTCCACAGCTAAATTACAACTAAGTATTATTTGCCTGTATATGTTTATATACGCACACGTACCTTTATGGATTTTGCTTATAATATGTAACACTAGTAGAGTAGTAATTTAAGATGACAACACCTTTGAAAGCCATTTAATATTTGAATTTGCAGTTAACAGGAAACTTTATTTTTAATGAAATTAACTAAAAATATTCCCAAATACCTGAAACTACATAAATTTTCACCAAAAATGTCATTCAAACATAACTGAAATATAATTTCAAAGTTAACAGTGTCTTAGCAACATAATTCCCAAAGCAAGGGAAATTTTAAAAGTTAAAGTGACAGCAGTACAATCTCATTTGATTATAATAATGTAACCATTCAGTTCTATGCAACAACACATTAAAATAAGAGTTTAAAAGTCCAACAACAACTTAGGTCTTTTGTCTAATAAAAATCAAACATTCATAGATTTTAAAACATTAAGCTTAGTAGGTTTAGAAATCAATTACATTTATACCTCTAAGTTAAAACCAAGTTTCTGAAAGTTCTGTTCCAGTTCATGTGGTTTTTAAAATGAAAATAATAAACTTACTGTGGGAGATGTAAAATTGCTTCTGGGACACACGTGAATCTGTTTTGAGATAATTTTAGGCTTGTGATAGAAGAAGGCAAAAAAGGCATAGCAGCTAAGAGAAAATAAAGGTGAGTTAATGGACATTTTAATCACTTTAACTAGATTTCTACCAGATTTCACACTAAGACAGCTATCAGTGATCTGACATGTAATTTAATTTCCATTCTCACCCTGACAATAAAAAGTTCTACTTTTAAAATTAGTTAATACTACCACAAAATATTAAAATAATACACCATAATTATAAGAATCTTCTAACCCGAAAGCTCTACAAGTGTCTGAATATAAACTCTTCTAACGTCTGCACAAAGGAGAAATCATTAGAATATTCATTTCAAAATATGTGTGATATTATGTGACATATAATATGCTTGCATGCAAGCGTGCTAAGTATCTTCCATCGTGTCCTACTCTTTGCAATCCTATGGACTGTAGCCTGCTAGGCTCCTCTGTCCATGGGATTCTTCAGGCAAAAATAATGGAGTGGGTTGCCATGCCCTCCTCCAGGGAATCTTCCCAACCCAGGGATCAAACCCATGTCTCTTCTGTCTCCTGCAATGCAGATAGGTTCTTTACCACTAGCACCACCTAGGAAGCCCTATATATATTATATGTTAATTCAGATTACTGAAGTAAGTTTAAAAAACCATTTTGGAGTATTTTACTAATCCACAGCATGATATAAAAATTCTCTTTAACACCATCTTGTAAAGAATATTCTATGGAATAATTATGAAAATGAAATTGAAAGTGATAGTTGCTCAGTTGACCCCACGAAACGTAGCCTGCCAGGCTCCTCTGTCCATGGCATTTTCCAGGTAAGTATACTGGAATGGGTTGCCATTCCTTTCTCCAGCATATCTTCCTGACCCAGGAATTGAACCCATGTCTCCTGCATTGCAGGCAGATTCCTTACCATCTGAGCCACCAGGAAAGTCCATTGAATAATTATGGATGTTACTCAATAAAAGAATTCTTTGATCATATGATCTTAAGAGAATGGGTAAACATTAGGCAAAATAAAGTGAAATATCTCAAAGATGTCAACACCCAAGTCTCCCGCATTGCAGGCAGACTCTTTATTGCCTGAGCCACCAGGGAAGTCACTCCAAAGCTGTCAACATTTTGATGTATTTTATGAATTTCCAAAAGGGAAATACAGTATTAATACAAGGTACCTCCAAGGAATAAAATTCTATGGAACATAATTTTGGAAACTAAATAAATCATACTGCCTGTTTCGTCACCTGTAAAAGTGCACCTAAATCAGATGAAGTCTCAGATTGTTTAGCGATCTGAAAATCTGATTCTGTGAAAGTGGTTTGAGAAATTATTTCTTAACATGTTCAAGGTTAATAAAATGGGTTATCCTTTATCAAGAAAATCTTCAAGGGTCAAAATGTTCCAGGACATGACTGGAACATTAGAAGCTGTCTTCCTGAGAAGCAGAAAGGTACATGCTATACCTTACCTATTTCCAAAAAGTACTGGTAGCAAAATAAATTACTATAATAGAAGTAATTCTTCACTTAGGAATTAAGAGTCTTTAGGTTCAGAGATTCCTGAGCTTTCTCATTCTATGTGAGAAAGACTCATAAAATCAAAGAACTGAAACTTCATTTCACAGAGGAGTTTTTAATGGTTAGGGTTCCATTGAGGTTATCACCTCCATAGGGTGTTTTTCCAAATACAAGGCCATTTCTACAACTATTAAATTTGTGTCACGCAAAGAAAGCAGATTCCTGAAACAACTAATTAATTAATTCTATGTTCCTGAACATTTCACACAAAAATCTCAGTACTTCACTTTCCTCAATTAGTCAAGCAGAGATCATACTTGTCCCACCCTATAGGACCTTTGTGAGATTCAGCTGAGATGACATATTGATCATATGCTAGCCTCAGGGTCCCTCAGATGCTCTCTTTTCTAGATCCAATTAAATGCAACAAACACAGACACTTCCCTATCTCCACAATGTAGATCCAATCCCCTTGAGGTACCCTCATAGCATCTTGAAACTTATCATCATAGCACTTAGCACAATACACAATTACATTCATCTGTTCCATCATTACTTACTGTCCCTCTTCTGAACTTAACTACATGTTCCTTAAGGACAGAGTCTGAATTGCTTTGCTCATTAGTGAGTGAGTAAATCTATACCCAGTTTCAGGTTCATGGTAAGAACATGGTCAATATTCAAAAGGGTGAAAGGAAGGGAAAGAGAAGGAAAGTAATTCTATGTAAATTAATATGGATTTTATTGTTAGTAGTTTCTCAAAAATGTATAAAAGTAAAATATTTTAAAGTAAGTAGTCAAACTATATTCTGCTATTTAATAGAATTAAAAATTATTTTACCAAGTCAGGTATAGAACAGGCATGTGGGTGGCAAGGTATGTATGGCCTCCATTAAGGAGTTAAAATAGGGGGAAAGTTCCCATTTACTACCATGAAAGAATTTTGTTCCTCAATATTAGAATTGGCAGACAAGCTAAAGTGAACATAAATCCCTGATGTCTCACATGCTAAGAGAACATAGAGTATTCCAGGATTTTTAACAAAAGTGACAATCATATAGTCTGTGATAATAATATTTTGAACAGAGCAAGAGCTCAATGAAAACAACACATTAAGCTAACTAATTTGAAAACTTATAAATGATTAATTTGATTTCTAAAAAATAATAATAGCACATATACTCCAGAAAACTGCTGAACAAATTTCAGTAGGAAACCCAGTATTTCTGCTTCAACCATCTCAGGCAGCCATATTGAAATTTTAGTATAATCACAGAACCACAGATTAATGACTACTTGTACTCCAAGATACTACAGTTTTGGGCTTCCCTGGTGGCTCAGTGGGAAAGAATCTGCTTGCAGTGCAGGAGACCCAGGTTCAATCTCTAGGTTGGGAAGATACCCCTGGGTTCAGGAGGGAATGTCAACCCACTCCAGTATTTTTGCCTAGAGAATCCCCTGGACAGAGGAGACCAGTAGGCTACAGTCCATGGGGTCACAAAGAGCTGGACACAACTGAGCGACCAACACTTTTCATAAGATATTGACATTTTAGCCTATGATAATAACAGCATGTTAAACAGCATAATATAATTTTTAATATTTTAGAATTTAAAAACTAGACTAATTTTTAGAGTAGCTTTAGGTTTACAGAAAAATTGAGAGGAAAGTACAAAATTCTCCCATATTCACCTTTTCCCCTCACCACCACCAGCCCACACACATACATCTTTTCCCCATTATGAACACCTAGAATAGAATGTGCTGTGTGCTTAGTTGCTCAGTCGTGTCCGACTCTTTGCAACCCCCTGGACTGTAGCCCACCAGGATCCTCTGCCCAAGGGGATTCTCCATGCAGGAATACTAGAGTGGGTTGCCATGCCCTCCTCCAGGGAATCTTCCCAACCCAGGGATTAAACCCAGGTCTCCCACATTGCAGGCAGATTCTTTACCATCTGAGTCACTAGGAAAGCCCTAGAATAGAATAGTTTGGTATATTTGTTATAACTGATGGGTTGATATTATTAAGTAAAGTCCACAGTTTACAACAGAGTTCACTCTTGGTTTACAATAGAGTTTACTCTTTGACAGGGCTTCCCTGGTAGCTGAGCTGGTAAAGAATCCACCTGCAATGTAGGAGACTCCGGTTCAATTCCTGGGTCGGGAAGATTCCCCTGAAGAAGGGATAGCCCATCCACTCAAGTATTCTTGAGTTTCCCTGTTGGCTCAGATGGTAAAGAATCTACCCACAAAGCAGGAGACCTGAGTTCAATCCCTGGGTTGGGAAGAACTGGAGAAGGGAACAGCTACCCACTCCAGTATTCTTGCCTGGAGAATTCTATGGACAGCCAACACTCTCTCCCTCACTCCAAGATCCTGGAAATTGCTGGTTGTTAGCTTTGCCTTTCCCAAAATGTCATGCAGTTAAAATTATACAGTGTGTAATCTTTTCAGATTGGCTTCTTTAACTTAGTAATATGCATTTAAGTTCCCTCCACATTTCACGGCTTGACAGCTCATTTCTTTTTATCACCAACCTGCAAACTTTATATTTAAAACTCTAGCATAATATTTAACTGAAACACCACCTTTAAATCCCCACCTAAAATGTTCATACAGGGCTCATGTGATTACTTTTATTTGTTCCATTTGACCCATATAACACTCAAAATGACTGGAAAGAGAAGTCTCATAAAAAGCACTTACCAAGAAAATTCATTCTGGCACTTAAAATCTCCACTTTAGGACAAGTCTCAAGGAAGTCCTCTGATAAAGATGAAATGTGGTTTTTACTAAGGTTTAAAATCTTCAGTTCCTTCAGGCTCAAAGGGGAACATATTTCTGATATCTTATTTCTAGTCATAAGAGACAAGATGAGGATTAAATTGCATAAATTCACAGGCTTCCATCTTCAAAAGTAGCATCAAAGCACATTTATTAACTTTTAAATTAATTGTAAAAACTTAAAGTCAACTGATAGAAGCTATATTATGAATTGTCTCAGTTTTTTTTATCACTTTACCATGTAAAACTCATTACTATGGAAACAATGTCACTGTGTGTCAACCTTATGAAACTTCAATGTGAGGCAACCCTTTCATCTTCAATGAACTCCACACTCACCCTTCTAAAATGAGCTGTTCCAGTTTCTCTACCACATCACCAAGGTTCTCAGGAAGAGAAGATATCTGATTATACGACAAGTTAAACTGTTTCAAGGTTGGGCACTTCACAGCGGGGTCCAAAACTGCTGAGGGCCCAATGTCATTTCGAGAGACATCAAGGTTAGCAATACAATTCATTTTCAACAAGTAAGTGGGAAACGATGTCAATTTATTACTATGCAGATCCAAATGTGTTAAACATTTCAGAGTCTGAAAAGACAAAATTTTTAAATTTTTAAATGAACCATCTGAAAAACTTAAATCTAGCTAATATTTCTGTCATCCATACCTCTGGTAACTACAACCATTAGGACTTTTCCAAAAAATTGAAAATACAATCGACAAGACAACTTCAGTATACTCACTAGTCCTATCTGCTCTGCTATAAAATGGGTAAAGAAAGGAAAAATATTAATAGGTGGACAGTGAAAGCAGGTTCACAAAATAAGGTTTAGAGTTTAATTCAGCTTTTGTGGTAAACTATTCTTGTAATGAGTAAAATGGAAGAATAATGGGCTCCAACAAATACTTGTACAAATGACTTAAAGAATAAGCAGTACAACATAATCCTTGGAATATATTTTTCTCTAGCTTTAACATATTGCTTAAAATTTTAATATAAGTAAGATATAACGGAATCAAGATTGCTGGGAGAAATATCAATAATCTCAGATATGCAGATGACACTACCCTTATGGCAGAAAGTGAAGAGGAACTCAAAAGCCTCTTGATGAAAGTGAAAAAGGAGAGTGAAGGTTGGCTTGAAGCTCAACATTCAGAAAACAAAGATCATGGCATCTGGTCCCATCACTTCATGGGAAATAGATGGAAAAACAGTGGAAACAGTGTCAGACTTTATTTTTGGGGGGCTCCAAAATCACTGCAGATGCTGATTGCAGCCATGAAATTAAAAGACGCTTACTCCTTGGAAGGGAAGTTATGACCAACCTTGATAATATATTAAAAAGCAGAGACATTACTTTGCCAACCAAGGTCCGTCTAGTCAAGGCTATGGTTTTTCCCGTGGTCATGTATGGATGTGAGAGTTGGACTGTGAAGAAAGCTGATCGCTGAAGGATTGATGCTTTTGAACTGTGGTGTTGGAGAAGACTCTTGAGAGTCCCTTGTACTGCAAGGAAATCCAACCAGTCCATTCTAAGGGAGATCAATCCTGGGTGTTCATTGGAGGGACTGATGCTGAAGCTGAAACTGCAATACTTTGGCCACCTCATGCGACGAGTTGACTCACTGGAAAAGACTCTGATGCTGGGAGGGATTGGGGGCGGGAGGAGAAGGGGACGACCGAGGGTGAGATGGCTGGATGGCATCACCGACTCTGTGGACATGAGTTTGGGTAAACTCCGGGAGTTGGTGATGGACAGGGAGGCCTGGCGTGCTGTGATTCATGGGGTCGCAGAGAGTCAGACACGACTGAGCGACTGAACTGAACTGAACTGAACCATAAAGTAGTCATGTATATAGTACCAGTGTTATTTCATAAACCCTTCTTTCAAACAAAATATTTTGTCTTAAAAGTTTATTTTCTATTTTTAATATATTATTTATTTATTATATTACTAATAATTATATATTTGTTATATTCCTAATGTTTATAATCTATCATTTATTTATATCATTATATATTAATTATATAATTAGGCATCATAAATATATTATAAATTATATATAAATTTTTTAAATTTGTACTATAGACAAACATGTTTTACAAACTATGCATAATATATGAATTTTAAATATATAAAAAGCAAGTTATATGTTATAAACAATATATATTATATAACAGAAGATATTTATAGTATATATAATGATGTATATATTACATGCTATATATACAATTATAAATATAATACTATCTCATAATTATAAAATAATATATAATATAAAACATTTATTTTGTATATTATATATAATTAATTATAAATATATTATAATTTATACAATACATATTATAATCATAAATTATATAGCATTTATAATGTATGAATGTTATATAATATAAACATTATTTGAATAATATATAAATGATATTTATAATTATATTTATATTTATATCACACATATATTATATTTATGTGATACAAATATTGTGTGTTTATTTATATTAGGGACTTACTAGGTGGCACTAATGGTAAAGAACCTGCTGCCAATGAAGGAGACGTAACAGACAAGGGTCAAATCCCTGCATTAGGAAGATTCCCTGGAGGAGGGCATGGCACCCCCTCCAGTAATCTCGCTTGGAGAATCCCAAGGACAGAAGAGGTCATAATATTATACTTAACTATGTAATTATATACTTAAAGTATATAATTTATATACATAAATATATAAATATATATTATAAAAATACATTTTCATATAAATAAGAGTTAACCATAGAGTCGGAGAAGGCAATGGCAAGCCACTCCAGTACTCTTGCCTAGAAAATCCCATGGATGGAGGAGCCTGGTAGGCTGCAGCCCATGGGGTCACTAAGGGTAGGACACAACTGAGCGACTTCATTTTCACTTTTCACTTTCACACATTGGAGAAGGAAATGGCAACCCACTCCAGTGTTCTTGCCTGGACAATCCCAGGGACGGGGAAGCCTGGTGGGCTTCCGTCTATGGGGTCACACAGAGTCGGACATGACTGAAGTGACTTAGCAGCAGCAGCAACCATAGAGTAGTCATGTAATAATACATGTTTTATTTTATAACCTCCTCTTTCAAATGAATTTTCCAGTTTGCTGTGATTCACACAGTCAACAGTTTTAGTGTAGCCAATGAAGCAGATGTTTTCCTGGAATTCTCTTGCATTTTCTATGATCCAGTGGATATTGGCAATTTGAACTCTGGTTCCTCTGCCTATTCTAAATCCAGTTTGTACATCTGTAAGTTCTTGGTTCATATACTGTTGAAGCCTAGCTTGGAAAATTTTGAGTATGAGCTTGCTAGCAAGTGCAATGAGTGTAATTGTGTGGTAGTTTGAACATTCTTTGGCATTGTCCTGCTTTGGGATTGGAATGAAAACACCTTTTCCAGTCCTGTGGCCACTGCTGAGTTTTCCAAATTTGACGGCATATTGAATGCAGCACTTTCACAGCATCATCTTTTAGAATTTGAAATAGCTCAGCTGGAATTCTATCACCTCCACTAGCTTTGTTTGTAGTGATTCTTCCGAAGGCCCATTTGACTTCACACTCCAGGATGTTTGGCTCTAGGTGAATGATCACACCATCATGCTTGTCCAGGTCATTAAGATCTTTTTTGTATAATTCTTCTGTGTCTTCCTGCCACCTCTTCTTAATATTTTCTGCTTCTGTTGGGTCCCTACCATTTCTGTCCTTTATTGAGCCCATCTTTGCATGATTGTTCCCTTGGTATCTATTTTTCTTGAAGAGATCTCTAGTCTTTCCCATTCTATTGTTTTCCTCTACTTCTCTGCATTATTCATTGAGGAAGGCTTTCTTATCTCTCCTTGCTATTCTTTGGAACTCTGCATTCAGATGGGTATATCTTTTGTTTTCTCCTTTGCCTTTTGCTTCTCTTCTTTTCTGTTATTTATAAGACCTCCTCAGACAACCCTTTGGCCTTCTTGCATTTCTTCTAGGGGATGGTTTTGACCACTGCCCCCTCCATCAATAGTTCTTCAGGCATTCTATCAGATCTAATCCCTTGAATCTGTCTGTCACTTCCACTGTATAATCATAAGGGATTTGATTTAGGTCATACCTGAACGGCCTAGTGGTTTTCCCTACTTTCTTCAATTTAAGTTTGAATTCTGCAATATGGAGTTCATGATCTGAGCCACAGTCAGCTCCAGGTCTTGTTTTTGCTGACTACAGAATCTTTGAATGTCCTAATGTATAATATAAATATTATGTATAATATATAAATGACATTTATAATTATTATGTAATGCCATGTTCTCTTCATGTTTTCTTTGTTTTAGCTAGGCTAAACTCTAGTTTTCCTTTACTTCAGTTCAGTTCAGTTGCTCAGTCATGTCCGACTCTTTGTGACGCCATGAATCGCAGCATGCCAGGCCTCCCAGTCCATCACCAATTCCAAGAGTTCACTCAAACTCATGTCCATCGAGTCGGTGATGCCATCCAGCCATCTCATTCTCTTTCGTCCCCTTCTCCTCCTGCCCCCAATCCCTCCCAGCATCAGAGTCTTTTCCAGTGAGTCAACTCTTCGCATGAGGTGGCCAAAGTATTGCAGTTTCAGCTTCAGCATCAGTCCTTCCAATGAACACCCAGGATTGATCTCCTTTAGGATGGACTGGCTGGATCTCCTTGCAGTCCAAGGGATTCTCAAGAGTCTTCTCCAACACCACAGTTCAAAAGCATCAATTCTTCGGCGATCAGCTTTCTTCACAGTCCAACTTTCACATCCATGCATGACCACTGGAAAAACCACAGACTTGACTAGATGGACCTTTGTTGGCAAAGTAATGTCTCTGCTTTTTAATATGCTATCTAGGTTCGTCATAACTTTCTTTCCAAGGAGTAAGCATCTTTTAATTTCATGGCTGCAATCACCCTTAGGGCAGAAAGTGAAGAGTAACTAAAAACCTATTGATGAAAGTGAAAGAGGAGAGTGAAAAAGTTGTCTTGAAGTTCAACATTCAGAAAACTAAGATCATGGCATCTGGTCGCATCACTTCATGGGAAACAGATGGGGAAACAGTGGAAACAGTGTCAGACTTTATTTTGGGGGGCTCCAAAATCACTCCGGATGCTGATTGCAGCCATGAAATTACTCTTTAGTAAATATTTATTGACAGTCAGCCAAGTGTCAGTCATTAGTTTCTTCACAAATTACTTCAGTAATTATCTATACAGCCTCTACTATACTTACTAGGCACTGAGGGTAGACATGAAAGGGTAGACATGAACACGCTGAAATAGTTTCTGTTCTCAAGGAGTTTATAACTTAGTGAGGACAATATACCTTGGATTCAAATTTATAGTGTGAGCATTGGAGGAAAAAGAGTGGGTGCCACGGAAATGTAAACCAGTTGGTATCCAAACTAGCCTGGAGATTGGATCTCAATGAGCCCCTGTAACTTGGAAGATTTAATCAGGTAAAAGGATAGAGAGGGGCCATATTTTAGACACTGTGGTGGGGGTAGGGATCACCTTTCTTTCTTCTCTCTCTTCAGATACATAAACTTTAAGGGAAAGATATCACTTCAATATATTTAAAAACCATACAATTCTGCTTTTAAAGTGTCAAAATTATGGTAAATTTTATAAGTTAGAAAAAGGGGAAATGCCCTTGCAACAAAATTAGTTTTTAAAAAACATATAATCCATTATCAAACTTTGAAGTTCAATCCAAGAATTCGTTTAATAATTTAAAAGTTAGTATTATGATCATTTTAATTTGTAAGCATATCTTCTTTGAATTCTAATCTATAGTACATAAAAATGAAGAACATAATAGTCAGAGAACTACCCTATCAGCAGATTACTTTAAAATTTAATTGCTATAAAATAGGAATCTTGAGCATAAAAATCAATTTTTAAGGTGCATATAATTTTAAAACTTGATTAATGCCTTGTGGATAGTTTAGTTGAGCCTCTTTGTTTTGCAGACAAGAAAATGAGGGCCTAGAGCAGTTGAAGCAATATGTTCTTACTGTCATACAGTTGGTAGCTGAAGAAAGTCAAGTCCATCAAACCAGATCTAATTTAATTTAAACAGTTTAAGTTGTCTTACTAGAATTAAATAATTGAAGGCATAATCAACATGCAACCTTGCCAGGCTTTAATACATACCATGAATCATCAGGACAGAACCTAGAATTCCTTTTTAATCAGATTTCCATTTCCACTGTCTGCCCCCAAAGATGCATCTGAAAGACCACATAAACTAAGATACTTGTGTGACAACCTGAACAATGGAGGAACTACTGTCCAAAGACACAAAAGTAGAACCTTCTTTTTAAAGATTTAAGCATACAACTTAGATACAAATGTAGATGCTCTTGAAATATCCTGAGAAATATAAAGATAAATTAAATTTACTTCACATAGTTGCTGTGGAAAACTTGTGAGTGCGTTCTGGTGAAGCTCCAGCTTTTCAAGATGCTCCAAATGACCACTTATACAGGAGTTCTGGCTCAGGGCATCAACATCTCTTAGTTCATTTGCTGAAAGGTCTAATGATGTAATATATTCTCTCTCAGAAGGCAGGGAAGAAATGCTCTCTGAATGCCTCATATGGGACTGGAATTTTGATGCTCCTTTTGTCAAAAACAAACAATGGAGATATAAGTAAGTAATTTAACTTTACTCCGTAAATGCTTATTGATCATCTACCAGTGTCAGCTTCTCTTCAAGGCACTGGAATAGAAAACCAAACTATGAACTTTTATCCCAGTGTCAGACATGAAAGTAAATAATAAATATTAAATCGGGTAGTTTAAGTAGCATAAAAAACAACAGATCTAGAGAAGAACAGTAAGAGTGGCACTGGTGGAGGGTTTTATTTATATTTTAGGAAAACAGCAGGAAGGATAAAAAGTGTCTGGCATAACACCATGAAAGCTTAAATTTTAAATTTATAGTTGTGTTCCCTAGTGGCTCAGTTGGTGAAGCATCTGCCTACAATGCAGGAGACCCAGGTTCAATCCCTGGGTTAGGAAGATTTCCTGCAGAAGGAAATGGCAATACCACTCTAGTATTCTTGCCTAGAAAATCCAATAGACAGAGGAGCCTGATAGGCTACAGTCCATGGGGTCGCAAAGCCAGACACGACTAAGCGACTTCACTTTCACTTTCATTTTTCTACAGAATGATTTCTATGGAATCACTAGGTAAATAAAATTTGAAGGTTACGTATGATGAAATTGGTACCAAGAAAATTTGAATAATCGGAGGAAATTTAACAAAGTGGTATATTCTGCTCAAAATATCTATTTATTCATGCTTACTTTCAACTACTTACTGAGTGAATCGTCTGATGAAAATATTTTTCTTTTTCTCTTTATTAAATCTTCATGATCAAAAATGGGTCCCTATTAAACAAATAAACATTTATAATAAAATTACCATCACTGTTTAGAGCAAAGAGAACATTTTCCTAACTGATTTCTTTAGGAGTCACTATAAGATTACTGGGCTTCCCTGGTGGCTCAGTTGGTAAAGAATCCTCCTGCAATGCAGGAGACCCTGGTTCAATCCCTGGGTCAGGAAAATCCCCTGGAAAATGAAATGGCAACCCACTCTAATATTCTTGCCTGGGAAATATCATGAACAGTGGAGCCAGGCGGGTTACAGTCCATAGGGTTGCAAGACTCGAACACAATTTAGCAACTAAGCGACTACCACTGTAAGGTTATTATTATTAATAGCTAAAGTATTCATGGAACCAAGCCACACCATAAGACAGAGACCTACTCTGTGCTCCACAGACATGATGCTCCACAAAGAAAAAAGAATATAACCATTTCAAAGTGTACAGAGCACATATATGCCCCAGATATGCTCAAAAGTCTACAAACATAAATTCAAAATAGCATATGCACGCATGTACGCACAGACACACACACACATGTGTGTGTACACATGTGTATGTGTGTATTATATATATATATTTATATATATATATATATACTGGCTTAGCTGGTAAAGAATCTACCTGCAATATGAGAGACCTCGGTTCAATACCTGGGTTGGGAAGATCCCCTGGAAAAGAGAAAGGCTACCCACTCCAGTATTCTGACCTAGAGAATTCCATGGACTGTATAGTCCATGGGATCGCAAAGAATCAGACACGACTGAGCAATTTTCACTTTCACTTTCATATACATAGAGAGAGAGCACTTTCACACATTAGGGAATTTCTGTATCTAGCTTTGACACACAATTTCAGTTATTAAAAGAATGTAAAACAAGATATATAATATTTAACTACAGTTTTTACAATATAACTTACCAATGAACTGGAATGTCTTTCCAAATTTGGTGAGCAACGCTGCAAGGCAGGATCTCGGTAAAATTCTCCTACGCTAATTGAATTTGATTTCTTTTTCACAAGAAATGAGCCTTCACTTCCTATTTTTAAACAATAACATAAAGGCAAGTAAAAAATGCTGACCTAATCATAAGATGCTAGCATCATAGTTCAATCACAAAACATTTTTAAGCACATTTTCATGAATGGAATTTACCCAATTCCTTTTGTAACATCTTTAAAGTAGAAAATATAAACTAGGCTGACTTTTCATTTTCAAATTCAACATTCTTTTCATCCACAACTATTTATTGAATGGTTGTCACAAGACTAGAAGCTGAGTAAATGCAGGATAAAGAGAAACAGGAAAAGTCATCCAGGCCTTAAGCGAGCTCACAGTATGGCAGGAAAAAGCCAAGTAAAAAAGAGGTAGTACAGTTACAAGTGCTAAAATTAATACATGGAAGCAGAGAAAGTTTATACATAAATCTGATCAGTGTTATTCTTTTCTGTTTCTCTGAATTTTTCTTAGAAATTTTTCAAACCTTGTGTTAAATATGGGAATCACACTCTAACATCCAGCAAGTTTAAGTACATTTTCATTTAATTACACATTGTGCAGTTTAATATATGAAATGACATTAAAATAAATACAATGAGTTTCAGTTCAGTTCAGTTCAGTTCAGTTGCTCAGTCATGTCCGACTCTCCGCGACCCCATGAATCACAGCACTCCAGGCCTCCCTGTCCATCACCAACTCCCAGAGTTCACTCAAACTCATGTCCACAGAGTCGGTGATGCCATCCAGCCATCTCATTCTCGGTCGTCCCCTTATTCTCCCGCCCCCAACCTTTCCCAGCATCAGAGTCTTTTCCAGTGAGTCAACTCGTCGCATGAGGTGGCCAAAGTATTGCAGTTTCAGCTTCAGCATCAGTCCCTCCAATGAACACCCAGGATCGATCTCCCTTAGAATGGACTGGTTGGATCTCCTTGCGGTACAAGGGACTCTCAAGAGTCTTCTCCAACATCACAGTTTAAAAGCATCAATTCTTCGGTGATCAGCTTTCTTCACAGTCCAACTCTCACATCCATACATGACCACGGGAAAAACCATAGCCTTGACTAGACGGACCTTGGTTGGCAAAGTAATGTCTCTGCTTTTTAATATATTATCAAGGTTGGTCATAACTTTCCTTCCAAGGAGTAAGCGTCTTTTAATTTCATGGCTGCAATCAGCATCTGCAGTGATTTTGGAGCCCAAAAAATAAAGTCTGACACTGTTTCCACTGTTTCCCCATCTATTTCTCATGAAGTGATGGGACCAGATGCCATGATCTTTGTTTTCTGAATGTTGAGCTTCAAGCCAACATTTTCACTCTCCTCTTTCACTTTCATCAAGAGGCTTTTGAGTTCCTCTTCACTTTCTGCCATAAGGGTAGTGTCATCTGCATATCTGAGATTATTGATAATTCTCCCAGCAATCTTGATTCCAGCTTGTGCTTCATCCAGCCCAGCGTTCCTCATGATGTACTCTGCATATAAGTTAAATAAGCAAGGTGACAATATACAGCCTTGACGTACTCCTTTTCCTATTTGGAACCAGTCTGTTGTTCCATGTCCAGTTCTGACTGTTGCTTCCTGACCTGCATACAGGTTTCTCAAGAGGCAGGTCAGGTGGTCTGGTATTCCCATCTCGTTCAGAATGTTCCACAGTTTATTGTGATCCACACAGTCAAAGGCTTTGGCATAGTCAATGAAGCAGAAATAGATGCTCTTCTGGAACTCTCTTGCTTTCTCCATGATCCAGCGGATGTTGGCAATTTGATCTCTGGTTCCTCTGCCTTTTCTAATACCTGCTTGAACATCTGGGAGTTCACGGTTCACATATTGCTGAAGCCTGGCTTGGAGAATGTTGAGCATGACTTTATTAGCGTGTGAGATGAGTGCAATTGTGCGGTAGTTTGAGCATTCTTTGGCATTGCCTTTCTTTGGGATTGGAATGAAGACTGACCTTTTCCAGTCCTGTGGCCACTGCTGAGTTTCCCAAATTTGCTGGCATATTGCGTGCAGCACTTTCACAGCATCATCTTTCAAGATTTGAAATAGCTCAACTGGAATTCCATCACCTCCACTAGCTTTGTTCATAGTGACGCTTTCTAAGACCCACTTGATTTCACATTTCAAGATGTCTGGCTCTAGGTCAGTGATCACGTTATCGTGACTATCTTGGTTGTGAAGATCTTTTTTGTACAGTTCTTCTGTGTATTCTTGCCACCTCTTCTTAATATCTTCTGCTTCTGTTAGGTCCATACCATTTCTGTCCTTTATCGAGCCCATCTTTGCATGAAACGTTCCCTTGGAATCTCTAAGTTTCTTGAAGAGATCTCTTGCTTTTCCCATTCTGTTGTTTTCCTCTATTTCTTTGCATTGATCACTGAGGAAGGCTTTCTTATCTCTCCTTGCTATTCTTTGGAACTCTGCATTCAGATGCTTATATCTTTCCTTTTCTCCTTTGCTTTTCGCTTCTCTTCTTTTCACAGCTATTTGTAAGGCCTCCTCAGACAGCCATTTTGCTTTTTTGCATTTCTTTTCCATGGGGATGGTCTTGGTCCCTGTCTCCTGTACAATGTCACGAACCTCCGTCCAGAGTTCATCAGGCACTCTATCTATCAGATCTAGTCCCTTAAATCTATTCCTCACTTCCACTGTATAATCATAAGGGATTTGATTTAGGTCATATCTGAATGGTCTAATGGTTTTCCCTACTTTCTTCAATTTAAGTCTGAATTTGGCAATAAGGACTTCATGATCTGAGCCACAGTCAGCTCCTGGTCTTGTTTTTGCTAACTGTATACAGATTCTCCATCTTTGGCTCCAAAGAATATAATCAGTCTGATTTCGGTGTTGACCATCTGCTGATGTACATGTGTAGAGTCTTCTCTTGTGTTTTGGAAGAGGGTGTTTGCTATGACCAGTGCGTTCTCTTGACAAAACTCTATTAGCCTTTGCCCTGCTTCATTCCATGCTCCAAGGCCAAATTTGCCTGTTACTCCAGGTGTTTCTTGACTTCCTACTTTTGCATTCCAGTCCCCTATAATGAAAAGGACATCTTTTTTGGGTGTTAGTTCTAAAAGGTCTTGTAGGTCTTCATAGAACCGTTCAACTTCAGCTTATTCAGTGTTACTGGTTGGGGCATAGGTCTGGATTACTGTAATATTGAATGGTTTGCCTTGGAAACGAACAGAAATCATTCTGTCGTTTTTAAGATTGCATCCAAGTACTGCGTTTCGGACTCTTTTGTTGACCAATGAGTTTAGTTGGCAGTATTGTTTTGAGAGAGAGGTGAGAATTGCTTTTAAAATTATGGACTTTCAAGAAAATAAGGATCAATGCTAATGCTGAAGCTGAAACTGCAATACTTTGGCCACCTCATGCGACGAGTTGACTCACTGGAAAAGACTCTGATGCTGGGAAAGGTTGGGGGCGGGAGAAGATGGGGACGACCGAGAATGAGATGGCTGGATGGCATCACCGACTCTGTGGACATGAGTTTGAGTGAGCTCCGGGGGTTGGTGATGGACAGGGAGGCCTGGCATTCTGTGATTCATGGGGTCGCGGAGAGTCGGACACGACTGAGCGACTGAACTGAACTGAACTGAATGTAGAGCCACTTTTGAAATCCATGCTATTTTAAATTCTATCACCCTTTATCTTTGAAGCACAAAATCTGTGTCAAAACAAATTGTAAAATTTACCTAAGCAACAATCAATTTGTTTTACAATTGCATTTCTGATATTATCCTTTATTTAAAAACACTTAAAGAGAATTCTCCTTTCAGCCCTGATGTATAACAAACACTGAACTTAACCTCCCCACAACAAATAACTAAAAAGTTGGGCAATTTTTAAAAAATAATTGGTTTCAGACATGGGCTTCCCAGTAGCTTAGTGGTAAAGAATCTGCCTGCCAAAGCAGGAGATGTGGGTTTGATCCCTGGGTTGGGAAGATCCCCTGGAAAAGGGAATGACAACCTACTCCAGTATTATTGCCTGGGAAATCCCACAGACAAAGGAGCCTGGTGGGCTACAGTCCACGGGGTCACAAAAGAACGAGACACAACTTAGCTACCAAACAACAGGCTAACTTAGAAGTGTTCTAGAATCAGTTGGATGCCTAAGGCTCCTTGACCAAACTTCCTTCGGGCTTCCCAGGTGGTGCCTGCCAATGCAGGAGATGCAAAAGACATGGGTTCAATCCCCTGGAGTAGGAAATGGCAACCCATTCCAGTATTCTTGTCTGGAAAATTCCACGGACAGAGGAGCCTGGTGGGCTACAATCCATGGGGTCACAGGGTCGGATACAACTGAGTGACTGACCTCCCACACACACACACACACACACACAGAGATATTGGGCTGCAGACAGAGTTCTTATTCTTCTTCTTCTAAGTCACTTCAGTCATGTCCAACTCTGTGTGACCCCAAAGACGGAAGCCCACCAGGCTCCCCCGTCCCTGGGATTCTCCAGGCAAGAACACTGGAGTGGGTTGCCATTTCCTTCTCCAATGCATGAAAGTGAAAAGTGAAAGTGAAGTCGCTCAGTCGTGTCCGACCCTTAGCGACCCCATGGACTGCAGCCCACCAGGCTACTCCATCCATGGGATTTTCTAGGCAAGAGTACTGGAGTGGCTTTCCATTGCAAACAGAGTAGGACTGTGTAATCCCTGAAAGAATGAAAACAAATTATGTGAACCTTTCAGGCTCCCTAGCTTCCTGCCTGTAGGCAACTTAAGAGCTATGGGCAGTGAAAAGGAATTTAAATAAAGCCTAGTGGCCTTCTTGAGATGAGGAAATGGAGATCAGTGTTCATGGAGACTAACTTAGATGGGAGTTGCAGAGCAGAGTTATGGACAGAAAGGAAAACAAATGAAGCAAAAACCTAATTCTTTGAAAAAGACCAATAAAATTGATAAATCTTAAGTGAAACTGAAGAAGGGAAAAAAAGAAAGACAAAAACTATCAATGTCAAGGATTAAAGATCAGATATTACTAACGATCATATAAATATTAACAGGATAAGAATTATTATAAATATCATTAAACAAACTGGTAACATATAAAGAGGACAGATTTCTTGGAAGTTTCAAATTATAAAAACTGAGAAAAGAAATACTAGAAAATTAAAATAACCATAAATTGATTACTTTTATAATTAAAAATATTCCCTCTCCGCACCAAAAATACATTCCTAAAATACAAGGCTTTACTAATGAATTCTACTAAACATTTAAGAGCAAGACCTCTCCTAAAAAAAGCCTTTCAGAAAACAGTGGAGTCAGGAGCAATTTTCAATTCAAGAAGCTAGCATTACTCTCAAGGAAACAAAACTATAGACCAATATCCTTCACAGACGTAATATCCTTAATGAAATTTTAGAAAATCATATAAAATAATATTTTGAAGAATAACACACCATAACCAAGTGAGATGTATCCCAGAAAAACAAGTTTGGTTTAACATGAGAAAATTATGGTAATAAACTAAATAACAGAATAAAGGGAGAAAATATGCCCATTGCAACAAATGCAGAAAAGCATTTTCCAACACCCATTAAGATAAAAAGTCTCAGCAACTAATTAGCAGAAATGAGCTTCCTCAACTTGATGAAGAGTATCTATTAAAAAAAAAAAAGATAACATCATACTTAATGATGAGACACTGAATGCTTTCACTCTAAGTTTGGAAACCAGGGAACAATGCCTACTCTTACCACTTCTATTCAACATAATACTAAAGATCCTAGCAGTGCAACAGGACATGGAAACATTTTAAAAGACAGATTAGAATGGAAGAAACAAGTCTTTTATAGCAAAAGGCATTATTGTGAACATAGAAAAAATCTATGGAGTCAACAAAAAACTGTTAGAAATCATGAGTTTTGCAAGCCCATAGAATACATTAATGTACAAATAAATCAACCACATTTCTATAAATCAGCTGTGAATGAATTATTGGAAATGAATTTAAAAACAATACTATTTACAATAGCATCAAAAAACATGCAATAAAAAACACTGGAGGGAGAAATTTAAATACAAATAAACAGAAATAAATACTACATTTATATCTCAGAAGACTCATTAAAACATCAGTTCTCTCATTTATTTATATATTTAATCTAAAGAAATTTTTATTGATGTTAATTCTGTATTATATAACAATAATATACTATTTATACATTAATTTTATATTAAATGTAGATTTAATTCTAATAAAAATCCCAGAATAAAATTAATTGATTCAAAATGTAATATATGGAAATGCAAACAAACTAGTATAATAAGAACAATTTTCAAAAAGAATACCACCAGAGAACTTATACTACCAGATTTTAAGACCAGGTATTAAGCTAAAGTAGTCAAGAGAATGTGGCTTTGGATAATGATCTAAATCAATTGCACAGAATAAAGAATGCATAAATAGAACAACATCTATATGGTCAACTAAATTAAACAAACACGCCATTAACTCAACAATGAAATAAACTATATTCAACAAATTATGTTAAAACAACTGAATATCTATGTGGAAAAAAGTAAATGTCAATTCTTCTCTAATACTATATACCAAAATTAACTTAAAATGGATTATAGACCTAAAGGTAAAAGCTAAGATTTTCATACTTCTATAAGAAAACACAGGAGAAAATATTCACAAATTTGAGATAGGAAAAGATTTCTTAAATGATATAAAAACAACACAAATCAAAAAAGAAAAAACTGAAACACTGCAGTTTTTAAAAGTTAACAATTCTGCTCTTTGAAAAATATCAATAAATAAAAAAGACAAGCTATAACTGATAGAAAATATTTATAGTTCATATATCTGTCAAAGGAATTCTACTAAGTATATATAAAGAACTCTTATAATAACATAATAAGACAATAATACAACTAAAAATTAACAATGATCTGAACAGACACTTTGCAAAGAAAATATATGAATGGTCAATAAGAACATGAAAATAATCTCAATATCAGTAGTTTTCAGGGAAATGAAACTTGAGCCCAAATGTGCTAATACTACACCCTCAGTAGAACTAAAATTAAACTGACATACAATATGTGATGAACATTTAGAGAAGCTAGAATTATTTCGTATATTGCTGATGGGAGTATAATATGGTATAACCACTTTAGAAAACAGCCAGAGATAAGCAGATATCCTATTTATATGAAAGTTGAGAAAACACTAATCTAGTATACTGTGACAGAAAGCAGACCAGTGGTAGGGAGCCGGTTTTTATGAAGAGGCGTGTAAAAAGACTTTTTTGGATGACAGAAATGTTGCATAACAGTGGTGATGATTACATGGATCTATAAATGAAAACATACACTTAAAATGTGCATATTTTACTTTATGCTAATTATGTCTCAATAAAGTTGGTTTCTAAAAATACTTGAACTTGAAACATGAAATTTTTGGAATAATCCTTACTTATCGCCTTCTCAAATATGTTTATTCTATCACCCAAAGTTTTCAATCATACTAATCATACTATTTTTAAAAAATCACCTCATCTCATTTTTACCAAACTACATTATGTTAAATGTCAGCATTAATCACTGTCATTAATATCTTGTCACGTCAATATTTATTTCATGAGTTATTAAAATATTATTTTTAATTCTAATAAACCTAAAAATATTTATAATATACTTCCCATTTGCAAGCACTCTCTCAGACACTTCACATACATTTTTCCAAATTCCTATAAATAATCCTGGAAGGTTAGCAACACGACCTTTAATAAGGGTAACAGGTTTACACAAACCAAAAAAGGTTCTAGGCAGTGATGGAATATGAAAAACAATTCAAGTCTGAGTCAGTGTTTTCACTGCAATAGCCACCATTCACTGATTTGGGGGAGTACAATAACACTTAAAAATGTACAGATATAATGGTTAAGTAACAGTAAGCATTAACTAATGAATACAGTTTTTCTCAAGTTTTTCCAAATGAAATAAATCAGGTTTTTGACTCAATTTCCATTGTTCCATGCCAGAGTGTGTGTGTGTGTATATATATATATATTAAAGCACAAAGGGAGCAATTTTTTTAAATAGTCACCTTCACTATCCAGGTCATCACTTTGACTAAACACACTGTCAATGTAAGACTCAGGAATGAAGGTCCACTCATCAAATTTATCAACAATTTCTTCAGAAAAATTTCCATTGCTGCCTGAGCCAGCTCCTTCCTCCACAGAACTTTTCATCTGATATCTGAGCACCATCCTTGCCAGGGTGGATCCTATATCTAAAAATAAAGATATATCAACTTCTTAGAAATCAGTAATTACACAAATATAAACATATCAAAGTTACTTATATAGTTTCATACTGGTAAGTGAAATTTTTATTCTTACTTTCAAGTCACTTAACAATCATTCTATAAAGTAGCAGGTAATAAACTTAAATTTTTTTAAAGTCATAAAAATTTACACAAAGTTTTCATGTAGGTGACAAAACTGAACCATTATAAAACTAACTTGACTCATGAAGGGGCCTGGACTTGGAAGCCTGACAGTCCTGTGTTCAAGCTGCTTGCAAGTTGTACAAGCTGCCTGAGTGTCAGAGTCCTAATCGGGAAGTGAAAACATCAGTACACACAGCACAGGATTGCAGAAAAAATTAAAGAAAATCATGCACATAAAGTTTTTAGAATAATACTTAGGACACAGAAGATAATAAATGATATTCTTATTTTTATAAACTATTTGAAAAGTGATTCATTCTACTAAGAAATTTGATAAAATTTCAAAATTAACTTGCTATTTTACTGAATTCTATATTAAGTGTTATAATGAACAAATAAGTTGACATAGTTCTCATTGTCCTAAATATATCCTGGAAATTTTCTTCAAATATTACTCTTATAGCTCACATTACAACATGTGTACATAATTCAGTCAAGTACTACCTGGAAAATACTTTAAAGCTTTGAATTCAAAATTTTTTTTACTCAGACCAGCTGTCAAAAAAATTAAGGCTATGCCCTGCAATATTAGGAAAGATTTGTCAGTACTTGTAAAAAATTTCATACAGACCCAAAAGAATACAATGAATATAAACCTCCCCTCATATCTTCAAAGGGTCCTCAATTCCTTTCCATCAGAAAACAAAGATTAAAGTTAAGCAGGTTGTTGGCATGAGACTGACTAAAGACAAAACATGGAATCTAATCATCTCTCATTAGTTCCAAGGTCCCCAAAGGCAATCAGAGAATCCATTTCTGGATTTTTTTTTCCGGACATACTATTCTCATATTCAAAATTTATGGCTACCATATCCCAACTGTGTTTTCACCAATACTATTAATAAAAGAAACACTGTTCTCTGCTTTTTTTTCCCCTTAAAAATACATTCTATCTCTGGACATTTGGATTTGCAAGGTGCTTTTCTCTCAGTGATTGCAAAGCATTATAGTGTATGAATATATCAATTTATTATTAATTTGAATAGTTTCTTTGGGAAATATTTAGATTTTTCCCCTAATTTTTTGTCATTATGAACAATATTTAATGTGCATCCTTGAACCTAATTTTTTGTACATATTAAGAATGCTGTATCATGGATTCTTATCACTACATTATTTGATCAAAAAACTACATTTGTTGTTGTTCAGTCACTCAGTCGTGTCCCTCTTTTTGCAACTCCATGGACTGCAGCAGGCCAGGCTTCCCTGTCCTTCACGATTTCCCGGACCTTGCTCAAATTCCTGTCCATTGAGTCGGTAATGCCATTCAACCATCTCGTCCTCTGTCATCCCCTTCTCCTGCCCAGTCTTTCACAGCAACAGGGGCTTTTCTAATGAGTCACATTTTCGCTCCATGTGGGCAAAATATTGGAGCTTCATAATCAGTCCTTCCAATGAATATTCAAGACTGATTTCCTTTAGGATTGACTCGTTTGATCTCCTTGCACTCCAGAGTCTTCTCCAACAACACAGTTCAAGAGCATCGATTCTTTCACACTTAGCCTTCTTTATGATCCAAATCTCATATCCATACATGACTTGGAAAAACCATAGCTTTGACTAACAGACTTCTGTTGGAAAGTAATGTCTCTGCTTTTTATTTAATATTCTGTCTAGCTTTATCACAGACTTTCTTCCAAGGAGCAAGCGTCTTTTAATTTCATGGCTGCAGTCACCATCTGCAGTGATCTTGGAGCCCAAGAAAATAAAGTCTGTCACTATTTCCACTGTTTTACCATTTTTTGCCATCAAGTGATGGAACTGGATACCATGATCTTTGTATTCTGAATGCTGAGTTCTAAACCAGCTTTCTCACTCTCCTCTTTCACCTTCATCAAGAGACTCTTTAGTTTCTCTTTGCTTTCTGCCATAAAGGTGGTGTCATCTCCATATCTGAGGGTATGGATGTTTCTTCTGGCAATCTTGATTCCAGCATGTGCTTCAACAAGCCTGGAATTTCACATGATGTACTCTGCATATAAGTTAAATAAGCAGGGTGACAATATACAGCTTTGACATACTCCTTTCCCAATTTGGAACCAGTCCATTGTCCCATTTCCAATTCTAACTGTTGCTTCTTCACCTGAACACAGATTTCCAGGAGGCAGGTAAGGCCCACTTGACTTCGCACTCCAAGATGTCTGGCTCTAGGTGAGTGATCACACCATTGTGTTATCTGGGCCATTAAGATCTTTTTTTTTCTAGTTCTTCTGTGTATTCTTGCCAGGTCTTCTTAATATCTTCTGCTTCTGTAGGTCAATGCCATTTCTGTCATTTATTGTGCCCATCTTTGCATGAAATGTTCCCTTGGTACCTCTAAGTTTCTTGAAGAGATCTCTAGTCTTTCCCATTCTATTGTTTTCCTCTACTTCTTTGCATTGATCAGGGAGGAAGGCTTTTTTATTTCTTGCTAGTCTTTGGAAATCTGCATTCACATGGATATATCTTTCCTTGTCTCCTTTGCCTTTCACTTCTCTTCTTTTCACAGTTATTTGTAAGGCCTCCTCAGACAACCATTGTTGTATTTCTTTTTCTTGAGGATAGTTTTGATCACTATCACCTGTACAATGTTATGAATCTGTGCATACTTCTTCAGGCACTCTGTCTATCAGATCTTATCCCTTGAATCTGTTTGCCACTTCCACTGTATAACTGTAAGGTGTTTGACCTAGGTCATATCTGAATGGCCTAGCGGTTTCCCCTCTTTCTTCAATTTAGGTTCGAGTTTGGCAATAAGGAGTTCAAGATCTGAGCCACAGTCAGTTCCCAGTCTTGTTTTTCCTGATTATATAGAGCTTCTCCACCTTTGGCTGCAAAGAGTGTTATCAGTCGGATTTCAGTATTGACCATCTGGTGATGTCCATGTGTAGAGTCATCTCTTGTGCTGTTGGAAGAGGAATCTGCTATGACCCGTATGTTCTCTTGGCAAGCCTCTGATAGCCTTTCCCCAGCTTCATTTTGTACTACAACGCTAAACTTGCCTGTTTCTCCAGGTATCTCTTGACTTCCTACTTTTGCATTCCATTCCCCTGTGATGAAAAGGACATCTTTTTTTGGTGTTAGTTCTAGAAAGTCTTGTAGGTTTTCATAGAACCATTCAACTTTAGCTTCTTCTGCATTGGTGTTCAGGGCACAGACTTGGATTACTGTGATACTGAATGGTTTGCCGTGATTATTGTGCTATTGAATGGTTTGGACAGCAAGGGGATCCAACCAGTCCATCCTAAAGGAAATCAGTCCTGAATGTTCATTGGAGAACTGATGCTGAAGCTGAAGCTCCAATACTTTGGCCACCTGATGCCTAAAACTGACTCGCTGGAAAGGACCCTGATTTGGGGAAAGATTGAAGGTGGGAGGAAAAGGGAACAACAGAGGATGAGATGGTTGATGGCATCACTGACACAATGGATATGAGTTTGAGTAAACTCCAGGAGTTGGTGATGGACAGGGAGGCCTGGCGTGCTACAGTCCACGGGCTTGCAAAGGGTGAGACACTACTGAGCAACTGGACCGAAACTGAATGGTTTGCCTTGGAAATGAACAGAGATCATTCTGCCATTTTTGAAATTGCACCCAAGTATTGAATTTTGGACTTTCATTGACTTCGAGGGCTACTCTGTTTCTTCTAGGGATTCTTTCCCACAGTAATAGGTATAATGGTTATCTGAATTAAATTCAGCCATTCCGGTCCATTTTAGTTCACTGATTCCTAAAAGGTCAATTTTTTTTAATTACATGTACTTTATTAAAGTACATGGATATATATTTAAAATATTAATGTTGTTGTTCAGTCACTAGGTCATGTCAGACTTTTTGTGACCCCTTGAGTTGTAGCACACCACACTTCCCTGTCCTTCACTATGCCCTATAGTTTGGTCAAACTCATGTCCATTAACTCTGTGATGCCATCCCTTCCATCCATGGAATTCTCCAGGCAAGAATACTGGAGTAGATAACCATTTTTTTCTCCAGGGACTCAATTCAGGACTCAAACTTGGTCTTCTGCATTGCAGGTGGATTCTTTACCATCTGAGCCACCAGGGAAGCCCCATAACACTAACGGATATTGCCAAATTTCCCTTACAAAAGGACAATTTGAATTTATATCAATAATGTGTGACATGCCTGTTTCCACTTATGCTTATCAACAGAATTTATAACCAAATTTTTCTATTTGAAATGCACTAGTATAGATGCTAATGGTAACTAACATACTTACTACATATAAGACCTATATTAACTAGAAAACACATCCTTAAGTGAAATGCAAAGGATACTAACTTGAAAACGCAAAGTACATATGTATATTTCTACACATATATTTTAATTCATATGTAAGTGTATAGCAAGTCCAGGGAAAAAAATAATCTACATTGATTACCTATAGGGTAAAACTGTTATTTAATTCCTTAGTGCTATTTAAGTTTTTCTATTTTTAAAGGCACATACATTATTTTATAATAAAAACTAAAATACTTAACAAAGAAAAGTAACCTCACAGAAAGATCTTGGTTATGATTTATCTTTATAAAATATGGATTTGCTGGGTCATAACGAACTTAATGTCAATTTCAAGCATTTCATGATCAAAAAAAAAAAAAATCCAAGCCTTTACAATATTTTTTACTTCAGTTGAACCAAATGGAATGAAAACTAAAAGATTAGTGATTTTTAAAAATACTACTAAAATTAAGTCTTCTACAAAAGTTGCTTGGAAATCCTTACTTGTCTCTTTTCTTAAATAAGATGTCTTATCTGGAAATAAAGGACCAAGCCAGGAAGGTTCAATTTTTCCCATACAAAATCCTCCAAGGCAGATGCTATTATTGGCCAGATCCAGGGCAAGCCGCCTCAAGAGTAAGCTGATTATCTGGCTGTTGCCTTTCCCAATGCTGATTGTCAGAGCTTTCCGAACATCCTGCTCACGAGATCCACTATTCAGTAACAATTCTACCAGTTTGGGACTGCTTGCTTTCTCACATACCTATTAAAGAAAAAGAGAAGGTAAGCATATATATTTTATTTTAATCATTTTTCCTTTATAATACTGGTAATCAAACCTGGTGTGACTTTCCTCTACATCTTTAAATTTTCAGTTCTGTTGCTTAGCTGTGTCTGACTCTTTGCAACCCCACTGACGCCAGGCTTCCCTGTCCGTCACCAATTCCCGGACCTTGCTCAAACTCATGGACATTGAGTTGGTGTTGCCATCCAACCATCTCATTCTCTGTCACCCCCTTCTCCACTGTCTACAATTTTTCCCAGCATCAGGGTCTTTTCCAATGAATCAGTTCTTCACTCACGTAGCCAGAGTATTGGAGCTTCAGCATCAGTCCTTCCAATGAATATTAGGACTGATTTCCTTTAGGATTGACTAGTTTGATCTCTGTGCTGTCCAAGGGGCTCTCAAGAATCTTCTCCAACACCACAGATCAAAAGCAGCAATTCTTCAGCGCTCAGCTTTCTTTATGGTCCAACTCTCACATCCATACATGACTACTGGAAAAGACCACAGCTTTGACTATATGGACCTTCGTCGGTAAAGCAATGTCTCTGCTTTTCAATATGCTGTCTAGGTTGGTCATTCATGGCTGCAATCACCATCCGCGGTAATCTTGGAGCCCAAGAAAAGAAAGTCTGTCACTGTTTCCATTGTTTCCCCATCTATTTGCCATGAAGTGATGAGACTGGATGCCATGATCTTAGTTTTTTGAAAGTTGACTTTTAAGTCAGCTTTTTCACTCTCCTCTTTCATTTTCATCAAGAGGCTCTTTAGTTCCTCTTCGATTTCTGGTCTTTAAATTTAGAATGGAACAAAATAAGGCAAAACTCATTCTTGAAGTAAATTAGGAAAATAAAGTAAGATTGAAAGTGAAAGATTTAGAACCATAAATATCAGAGCAGCATAAATTAAATCTGCCATGTGAGAGCCAGTTACCATGAAAAAACAACACGATATGAAGTAGAACTCATAGGCATGAAGTCAAAATACCTGAGGTTCCATCAATTTACACATTTCTCACACTTTCTGGACTCATTTGGTTATTGGACGATATCTGGGAAACTGATACCTTAACATAACAAATGCTACTTCATTTACTTGGCAAATGCCTTGCCTTCATTTGTGACATAGAATAACTAAGTGTGCATGTAAATATTATTAAATTCACCAATGTCACATGCAAAGAACAGTCATCATTCACTGGATTTCCAGGACAGGAATTTGAATTTCTACAAAGATATATGTTGTCTCTCAGTTTTCTACCTTACCCTGAAAGTTATATTTTCAGAGCATGTCCTCAAGGTGGATTAACATGGTAACTGCTACAAAAACTAGAGTGACCATAGTAAGCAGAGAGAAGCCTTAGCAACCTACAGAATAGCACACTGGCCCAACCCCAGCAAAAGCTTCTGAAAGGCAATGGAATCTGATGTTATCAACTACAAGAATAAAATCATAAATAATAAAATTATGATATCAGGTACTGTGTAAACACATGATCTCCAATTATTTTTTAAAAACCCTATGCCATAAAAAGTATTACTCCCATTTTATAGATGAATATTTAGGAAAAATATGTGATTTGTCCAAAATCTTAGAGCTACTTAATGAGACACTTGGATTTGAAATCACATCTGCAGATTCCAAAGCTTGTAATCCTTTCACAACCCAATATTAATGATTTAAAAAATAAATATATATCTATTTAGGTTTTCTGCCTATTTTTTAACTGAGTGGCTTGTTTTGATGATATTAAGCTTCATGAGTTGTTTTTGTAAATTTTAGAAAAATGGGCAGAAGACCTACTTAGACATTTCTCCAATGAAAACATACAGTCAAGAGACACATGAAAAGATGCTCAGTATGTTAAACTAATAGAGAAATGCAAAGCAAAACTACAATGAGGTATCACCTCACAACAGTCAGAATGGCTATCATCAAAAAATCCACAGAAGATGACTTCCCTGGTGGTTAAGGGGTTCAGTGGTTAGGAATACACCTGCCAAGGCAGGGGATGCGGGTTTGATCCCTGGTCCAGAAGATTCCACATGCCTTGGGCAACTAAGCCCATGCACCCCAACTACTAAAGCCTACATGCCCTAGAGCTCATGCTCTGCAACAAAAGAAGCCACCACTACAATAAGTCCACACACCACAACTAGAGAGTAGCCCCCACTTGCTGCAACTAGAGAAAGTCCATGTGCAGCAACAAAGGCATCCATAAATAAATATATATATATATATATATATACATATATCTTTTAATCCACAAACAATAAATGCTGGAGAGAATATGGTGAGAAGGGAACCCTCTTACACTGTTGGTGGGAATGTAAATTGGTGCAGATAATGTGTAAAATAGTATAGATGTTCCTTAAAAAACTAACATGGAGCTACCATATGATCCCGCAATCCCACCCCTAGGCATAAACCCAGAGAAAAACATGGCCCAAAAGGATATATGCACCCCAAAGTTCATTGCAGCACTGTTAACAGTAGTCAAGACGTGGAAGCAACATAAATGTCAATCAACAGAGAAGTGGATAAAGAAGCTGTGGTACATCTATACGTTGGAATATTGCTCAGCCATTAAAAAGAACAAAATAATGCCATTTGCAGTAACATGAATGGACCTAGAGACTGTCACAGAGAGTGAAGGAAGTTGGACAGAGAAAGAGAAATATTGTATGATATCATTATATGCAGAATCCCCAAAGAATAACACAAATGAACTTATTTACAACACAGAAACAGATTCATAGACTTAGAGAATAAATTTGCAGTTACCTGGGGAGGAGGGATAATTAGGGAGTTTGGTATTGACTGGACATATTGCTATAGTACTTAAATAACCAAAAAGAATCTACCACATTTAAAAAAAAAAAATGGAGAAGGAACGTGAGAATGATACAGACAAGATGAGATTAGACATGTATTGATAATTCTTGAAGATAACTGATGGATTTGTATGGATTTATTACACTACTCCTTCCACTTTGGTGTATGTTTAAAATTTTCCATAATAAAGAAAGTTTAAAAAAATAAAAATTATTTTAAAAAGAAGTGATTTTTTTTTTAAGGAAGGAGCAGAGATTAATCAGAGGTGATGGTTTCTGTGGGCCAAAATCTGTCTCTTCCCACCCCTCCAACCACCAGAGGAGCCAGTGGTGGGACCCAGAGACTGGCACCATCCAATGTGGTTTATTGTGTGCCTAGTCGCTCAGTTGTGTCTGACTCTTTGTGACCCATAGACTGTAGCCCCCAAGGCTTCCCTGTCCATGGGAATTCTCCAGCAAGAATACTGGAGTGGATTGCCATGACCTTCTCCAGGTGATCTTCCCAAACCAGGGATCGAACCCAGGTCTCCCACTGCAGGCAGATTCTTTACAGTCTGAGCCACCAAGGAAGTCCAATGTGGTCTATTAAGCACTTGAAATTTGCTGTGTCAAATGAGCTGTAAGAGTAAAAATACTTCTGGTCTTGTAAAATACAAAATATCTCATTAATAATCCTTATACTGATCACCTGTCGAATATTTTGGATATATCACAAACTTATTTAATAATATTTTGAAAATATTGATTAAATGAAATATATCATTAAAAGTCTAAATAAATAAAAGGAAAGATCTTAATATTCAGGGTACCGGGTCAGGGGGAAAAGTTAGTTGAGGGAAATTCCTGAATTCTTCAGAATTAACGTGTGTCCAAACACATTTGGGGGCTCCAAAATCACTGCAGATGGTGACTGCAGCCATGAAATTTAAAAATGCTTGCTTCTTGGAGGAAAAGCTATGACCAACCTAGACAGCATATTAAAAAGCAGTGACATTACTTTACCAACAAAGATCCATCTAGTCAAAGCTGTGGCTTTTCCAGCAGTCATGAATGGATATGAGAGTTGGACTATGAAGAAAGCTGCTGCTGCTGCTAAGTCACGTCAGTCGTGTCCAACTCTGTGCGACCCCATAGATGGCAGCCCACCAGGCTCCCCCGTCCCTGGGATTCTCCAGGCAAGAACACTGGAGTGGGTTGCCATTTCCTTCCCCAATGTGTGAAAGTGAAAAGTGAAAGTGAAGTCGCTCAGTCGTGTCCGACCCTTAGCGACCCCATGGACTGCAGCCTACCAGGCTCCTCCATCCATGGGATTTTTCTAGGCAAGAGTACTGGAGTGGCTTGCCATTGCCTTCTCCAGAAGAAAGCTGAGCACCAAAGAATTGTTGCTTTTGAACTGTGGTGTTGGAGAAGACTCTTGAAAGTCCTGTGAACTGCAGGGAGATCCAACGGGTCAATCCTAAAGGAAATCAGTCCTGAATACTCACTGGAAGGACTGATGCTGAAGCTGAAACTCTAAAACTTTGGCCACCTGATGCAAAGAACCTACTCACTTGAAAAGACCCTGATGCTGGGAAAGATTGAAGGCAGGAGGAGAAGGGGCTGACAGAGGATGAGATAGTTGGATGGCATAACTAACTCAATATACATGAGTTTGAGCATGCTCCGGGTGTTAGTGATAGACAGGGCAGCCTGGTGTGCTATAGTCCATGGGGTCACCAAGAGTTGGACACAACTGAGTGACTGAACCATGTGTCCAAGAAGTTTGAGGGGACAGTGCTCTGGTTTGATGGAACCAACTAAATGCCCACCAGCCTTCAGGAACACCCCCATCTTCAATCTGTTTTATCGAGAACCACAACAGTACTTTTTTAGTCTAGATATAATCAAGTCATTGTACTATTTTAAAATCTTCTAAAACCTTTCTGCTCCAGGACACTCCCTCAAATACAACATGCAATTTTTCAAACCTGATTTATGCTATTTCTATTTGAAACTACCATGAGGCAGGACATCCCTTTTATATTCTTTACTAATTATCTAGCACTATGCTTTCCACAGAGAAGATGCTCAATAGATTTTTATAGCAGAATTTTCCTTGGAGGACCCAAACTATCCAAGATGATTCCTGACATATGGTGACACGAAAAGTGAAAGTGAAAGTCGCTCAGTCATGTCCGAATCTTTGCGACCCCACGGACTATACAGTCCATGGAATTCACCAGGCCAGAATACTGGAGTGGGTAGGTAGCCTTTCCCTTCTCCAGGGGATCTTCCTAATCCAGGGATCGAATCCAGGTCGCCTATGGTGACATGAAGAGAGAAAATTTGTCTTTTATACCAGATAAAAGAAATAAAATTAGGAAAATAATTCATGAGAGGGAAAAAAAAATTACTGCTCAGATACCCTGGTGCTCAAGCAGTGAAAGAATCTGCCTGCAATGTCAGAAACCAAGGTTCAAGCCCTAGATCAGGAAGATCCCCTGGAGAAGGAAATGGAAACCCATTCTTGTCTGGAGAATTCCATGTAACCCTGGAGGGCTACAGTCCATGGGGTCTCAAAGAGCTGGACATAACTAAGAGACCAACACTTTCATACACAGTTCTGTATTTTAATAATGAGGATAATTCAAATATATATAATCAAAGTGCAACTTATTACCCTTTCCCATCTTCTCTCTCATACTCTAATTTATAAATAATGCAGCTCACAATCAAAGCCAAGTACCTTAAGCTAGCGTTCAAGAATGAATGTACAACCCTCTCCCCTTCCACCACCACTATCATGAATCTGTTATGTAAACAAGAGATTAAAGCAGGCACAAGGGAGGCAGATTTTCCACTACTTACATAGAAAGTTAAAGTTAGTCCTCAGGCAAGTTACTTAACCTTTCTGTTCCTCAATTCTTCACATGCTTAATAAGTACTAGGAGTACCCCTAAGGTTGTTGTCAGGATTTTATTAAGGGCTCAGAGCAGGGCCCAGGTGGCAATGAATACCACAGAAGAGCTTGCTATTATTTTTATTCAGGATTAATTATATTTGCTCTTCCCATCATGACCTGATAAGTCTTATTTTCAGGTGTCTATTCATGCATTTTCATACCCAATATTAATCCTCCAAAAGCCTAGTAAGATTAACTCCGCCCTTAATAATGCAACACTGGTACCTGCATAAGTTTTGACTATGCTACTTTTTACAAAATAAGGTGTGTTCAAACAGTCTACCCAAAAAAAATCAATGTTTACTATTTGTTAGATATAAATAATCTCTGAAAACCAGGATAAATTCTTTACATTTAAAGATGTGACTTTGTTTTAAGAAGAAAAGATATAAATAAGCACGTTAAGTTCCAAAGAACTTGGAAAGAACAAAATAAAAACCCTTTTATACAAAAAGATTTGAATAAATTGAGAGAAAAGTAGAAAGCAGTCCCTGTGCAGAATGTAGAGTAACTGTACTTAAGGGCTTTTAGGTGTGTTGTTTCTCTACGAAAGACCTGGAGGAAGCTCCCTTTCAGTTCTCTGGCATATCCAAGTAACATTAACACATGATCTGAAGATCACACAAAAGAAATACAATAAAAACATTAAATTATTGAAGGAAATGATTCAATTATTTTTAATAACAGAGAAGCAACTATTTTCAATGCTGCCTGCTTAGATGAAATTTGACTAAATTTAAATAATTTGATTATGTATTTGGTTTTAATGAATAAATTAATTGTGCATGAAAATGAGTTACACATTCAATTTCTTTTTATGTAGATTGCTAAGTAGTACTACCTTAATCTTATTGTTGACAAATTGATTTGAACCCATAGGCGAGCAGTAAATTAAATAAAGTGAGGCTTTAGAAGTAAATTATTGAAAAACACAGCACTCTGTTGGTTATTTAATAATGCATAGTCAGTTCAGTTTAGTTCAGTCACTCAGTCATGTCCAACTCTTGGCAACCCCATGGACTGCAGCACACCAGGCCTCCCTGTCCATTACCAACTCCCAGAGCTTACTCAAACTCATGACCATTGAGTCAGTGATGCCATCCAACCATCTCATCCTCTGTCATCCCATTCCTCTCCCACCTTCAATCTTTCCCAGCATCAGGGTCTTTTCCAATGAATCAGCTCTTCACATCACGTGGCCAGAGTACTGGAGTTTCAGCTTCAGCATCAGTCCTTCCAATGAATATTCAGCACTGATATCCTTTAGGATGAACTGGTTGGATCTCCTTGAAGTCCAAGGAACTCTCAAGAGTCTCCTCCAACACTACAGTTCAAATGCATCAGTTCTTTGGCACTCAGCTTTCTTTATAGTCCAACTCTCACATCTATACATGACTACTGGAAAAACCATACCTTTAACTAGATGGACCTTTGTTGGCAAAGTAATGTCTCTGCTTTTTAATATGGTATCTAGGTTGGTCATAGCTTTCTTCCAAGGAGCAAGCATCTTAATTTCATGGCTGCAGTCACCATCTGCCGTGATTTTGGAGCCCAAAAAAATAAAGTCTCTCACTGTTTCCATTGTTTCCCCATCTATTCACCATGAAGTGATGGGCCAGATGCCATGATCTTAGTTTTCTGAATGCTGAGTTTTAAGCCAACTTTTTCACTATCGTCTTTCACTTTCATCAAAAGACTCTTCAGTTCTTCTTTGCTTTCTGCCATAAGGGTGGTGTCAGCTGCATATCTGAGTTTATTGTTATTTCATCTGGCAGTCTTGATTCCATCTGAGCTTCATCCAGTCAGTAAGGCATATTAAAGCACTACATAATTGTTTTGTTGGAAATATTATTATTTAGAAAATATACCTGAATACTACTGCAAACTCTAAAATTTATACAGTGAAGACAAACTAGAAATGACACGTAATGCACTCTGAAACTTAACTGAATTCCTACTCTATGTACAACAGTGAGTTAGATATTCTGAATGATACACAGATGAACACTGTACATCTCTACCTTCACACAACTCACAAAGTATAAAAAAGTGTACAAAAATTGTCATGGATTTACACAGCAAGTAAATATTTTGCATAGAGGTCAGGAAGTGTGGGAAGAACTTTATTGAGGACAAATAATTTGGTTTATATTTTGAAGGCAGAGCAGAAGAATTAGATAGAAGTGTTTGCGCAGTGCATGAGGGAAGGGAGAGAAGGAAGGCACGACCACAGTGCCACTCAACTGCTGGGTGGCCCATAGAAGGGCTGTCAGTGTGAACACACCCCAAAGTGTGCAGTGCACAGCCTACGAGGTCACCTGTGGTAGCTCTGAGGGCAGAACTTTCTAAACAGAGAAGTTGAAAACAGAAAGAAAATACTTAAAAGATGAATCCAAACAAAACATAACTGTGTGGTGTGTCCCTGGAGAGTGATTGGCACAGAGATGCACAGTAGGAGACACATTTAAAAGTTATTTATCATCTTAACAAAGTAGCTAAACATGTAAAGGGAATGATTAGACGATAATACCTAAAGAAACACCCTATTTCTGAAACTGTGAATCTAAATCCTACTACAAATTACAAGCAATTGTGCCATAAATTGATAAATTCTGTAATGAAGAATCATACGATGTAGGTAAGAGCTATACAATAGCAGGGTCATAGAAAAAAAGACAAAAGTGAATCTTTGAATATTTACCTGACAAATCAAAGAAGTTGCTTCTTTTGCTCGATTGGCATCTGCTCCCAACAAAAGCAGGCATTCAACCATGATGCTGTTATTCTGATCACATGCTCTCTCCAGCATAAGACTTTTTAACTCATTATCAATAGCCAATTTTGCAAAGCACCTGCAACAAAGGTTTAGAAACTAGAAAAAATGGAAATGAGGATTAGAGTCAGCGAAATGTGTTACAGTTAGAATACTGGTAAAAAACATTGTACCTGTTGATCCTTTTGCTCCATGATACTGGAGGACAACTGATGGAATATTACTGAATCAAAGGAGTGATGCACCAGTAGCTTGGAAAAAGACACTGACAATTCCAGTATTGTCAAGACTGTCTGAAATCCCTGAAAGTGTGACCAAAAATAATAATAAGGTAATTATGGACAAAAAAGAATAAACAAATGATATAAAAGAGAGACTGTATACAGTACTTAAAACTTGGGGTGTTCACTTAGGTAAGTAGATACATTTATTGGGCTTGTACTTTAAAGCTGTAACCTTTGTAACAATGTAATAAATACACCTTGCTCTCTCATTACTCAGAAATAAGAAGATGCACACAGAGAATAATATGCTAAACTCTCGTCTAGCCAAACAGGAAAAAAACCTAAAACACCTAATTCACCAAAATTTGGCTTTTAAAGACTCCTTGCCTAAAGCCATACCTACAAGTTGGAAGTTAGATATTAATCAGGATTAGACAGCAGAGTCAGCAGAGCCACAAGCCCAAATAAATCAGTGACTTGAGTTCTTTAATACAAGACTGCAGATCAGGTTCTACAGAGAGCCTAGCACTTCCCCCAACAATTTTTTGTGCTATCTTCTGAAATTTTAATCTCAGACAAATGTGAGCTCCTAGACTGTGTTCATCTTGAGAACATTTTAGAAAAGCTCTAAGGACACTCTGAGGTTTACATCCTTTTAGCAAATCATTTATAAGGAACTGATCGGACACACCATTACTTTTTAGAACCACTCAAAGAGTTGTCTAGGCTCTATTTATGTGATGTTTTAGAGAAAGAATGAACTTTAGACTTGCCTATTATATACCTTGGGTACATTCACCAAAGATCAGTTTTACTTTAAAAATTTTTATCTTTCCAAAATATATTAGTGAGATCATCCAAATGTTAAAAATTATTATTTTGAGCTCTTAAGATGCTGTTTCTATAAATGCTTCCTAACATTTGACAAGAGAAGCAGTCTGAGGGGCATGTGGTCCACCCACCTCTAGAGGAGAAGTCCCTGCAAACAAATGAATACAATAGCAAAGCAGATAATACAAACACAGAGAAGGCATATAAGTCAAACTCAAAAACTTACAAGCACTGAACTGGTCAAATAAAGTATGTTGGCAGGCAAAATTTAGCACACTGGTCAACAGTTTACAACCTCTATGTAAAAATCTTAAAATTTATGCCTAGATGAATAAATACTGAGTGAGAGCTTCATACCTGCACAAAATAATTTACTTTACCTCGGATTACTTACAATCAGTTTTGTCTTGGCTTTAGTCAACCTAGGTTCAGGCACATTACAGAAAGCAGATATATAAAACCCATTATTGGTTCTAATCTAAGAATGCTATATGTTCAGCACTTTATAATTTAAAATCTCACATGGATTTTCGCATTTACTAATAATATTTGTGCAAAGATCATAGCTTAGACATTTTCACTCCTGGTCAATGCTGCCACTTTTGAAAATATTTGCTGAGTATGGTTTATGAAAATTGTAAACTTCATTACCAAAAACACTACAACCAAGGCAGAAATTCTTAAAAAAAAAAAAAACAAACTTGTTTTGTTAACATTAAAATAAAAGTACTCTGAAACAATTTACTTTGTCTTCCCTGAATTAATCCTAAACCAATATCTTGGATTCCTCATAGACAGCTAATATAGATTGCGTTTTAAATTTTGCTTAATGAAGAACGTTTAAAATATTGCTTCACTGAAAGAACAAAATTAAGGGGAAAAATTACTAAGTAAGCAGCTCAAATAAAACAAAGAAAATGGCAAACTTCACAATAATTGTAACTTTTATTTATCCAAAATCTGAGCAAATAAAAGTCCCTTGGACAGGAAGGGGATCAAACCAGTCAATCCTAAAGGAAATCAACCCTAAATATTCATTGGAAGGACTGATGCAGAAGCTGAAGCTCCAATACTTTGACCACTTAATGCAAAGAGCCAACTCATTGGAAAAGACCCTGATGCTGGGAAAGATTGAGGGCAGGAAGAGAAGGGGGTGACAGAAGATGAGATGGTTGGATGGCATCACCAACTCAATGGGCCTGAGTTTGGGCAAACTCCAAGAGATAGTGAGGGACTGGGAAGCCTGGTGTGCTTCCGTCCAATTCCATTGGGTCACAAAGAGTTGGACATAACTGAGCAACTGAACAACAACAACAAAGAAAATAAAGCTCAGCTAGCTGAAATTTCTTTAGCACATGCTCTGCTTTTTCACAGAAAAGATAAATGACAAATGTACTAATTTTAGAGATTTAGTAATGAAACATAAAATATTTTGAAATTCAACCCAGTTCTCTTCATCTACTCTAATAAAAATACTATGAAATGATAAATGGCTTTCAGCTAACTAGAAAATACCCATTAGTGCTAAGCAGGAGTTACACCAGCTGCTCTGAAAGAGAAATCTGTACAAGATCTCAATTCCCTTCAAGATAATGCACATACTTTTATCTGTACTTCAGCAGTATCCTTAAATCGTTGTAGGGTGGAAATCAGGATTTTTGCCAGCAGATGCCCAGTTCCCATGCATAAATTCTTCTTTGTAATCAAACATCCTATAAGACTTAAACCCAGACACTGAATTTCTAGAAAAATAAAAGAAAAAAAAAGTACTGTTTTAAATCTCAAAGCTGAATAAAAAATTTAAACATGTCCAACTAATAGCTAAAGGCCTATAAAAATCTAAACCCTGACTTCAGTTGTACCAACCTTGGTCATCTGGATACATCTGCAGTGTATGAAGCACCGAATCAATAGCACCTTCCAGGGATAATACCTCTAATGCATCAGGAAAATGTATTATAGACGATATTACTTTCAATCCACACTTCTGAATCCCAGGATTTCCAATGAACTAAAAGTCAAAAGGATAATTAAGAAAATCTGCTGTGTTAAAAAATGAATTCTAACACATACCTTAGTTAAAGCCAGCTTATAGGCTGATGAAACATAAACTCAGGAGTCCAAATAAAATTACCATTTTTGATTCTGCCTTGTATCACTAATTACTTTTATTTATTATTAAGAATAAGAACTAACCTTTTTGCACTTATTAAGTACCTCTTCTTCACCAGGCACTGTGCTAAATAATTTCACATGCTTTTCTTTTCAGAGTATCCTTATTAAATATATACTAATATGATTCCTATTAAAAGATGAGTTCATTGGATGTAGATTGTACACTGCTGAGACGATACCAAGTCAAAGACATTTGTTGTCACAACCTAAACTCTTAACCATAAAAAAGCAATGCCGTCCCTCATCATAGAAAATACTGAGAATTTACTCTTTTTATATTTACATGCTATACCTCATTTATTCCCCATCAATTTTCATACAATAGGTTCACCAACTTTAAAGATGCAGGAAAAAGAGCTCAAGTCACATAGCTAACAATTGTCAGGACTAGAACTTCCCTGGTAAAGAATCTGGCTGCAATGCAGGAAACCTGGGTTTGATCCCTGGGTCAGGAAAGAGGGCATGGCAATCCACTCCAGTATTATTGCCTGGAGAATCCCCATGGAGAGAGGAGCTTGATGGGGTACCATCCATAGGGTCACAAAGAGTCGGACATGACTGAGCAACAAAGCACAGCACAGTCAGAACTGGTACTTTAATATAAATGTTTCTGCCATAAAAGTCAAGAATCTTAATCTCTTCCAACCTTTTAAATTCAGTTCTTCCAGAATTTGATATTATTTGACAGGTATTCTAATAGCAGCCACTACTTTTCCAAGGCCATCCTTCTCATTGACTAAGGAGAAAACAATCAACAACACACTTTCCAATCATGTGACAATCACAATCACACCTCCCGTCTTTCAGTGTCTGGGACATTTACCGAACTCTTACACTCTGCTTTTCCATGGTGCTCTTCATGATGTTCTAGGGAGTCACTCACCTAGAGCCAGACATCCTGGAGTGTGAAGTCAAGTTGGCCTTAGGAAGCATTACTACAAGCAAAGCTAGTGGAAGTGATGGAATTCCAGCTGAGGGATTCAAAATCCTAAAAGATGATGCTTTTAAAGTGCTCAACTCAATATGTCAACAAATTTGGAAAACTCATTAGTGGCCATGGGACTGGAAAAGTTCAGTTTTCATTCCAATCCCAAAGAAGGACAAATGCCAAAGAATGCTTAGGCTACTGTACAATTGCACTCATTTCATATGCTAGCAAAGTTATGCTCAAAATCCTTCAGTTTAGGCAGTATGTGAACCAAGAACTCCCAGATGTACAAGCTGGGCTTCAAAGAGACAGAGGAACCAGAGATCAAACTGCCCACATTTGCTGGACCCTGGTAAAAGCAAGAGAATTCCGGAAAAACACCTACTTCAGCTTCACTGACTATGCTAAAGCCTTTGACTGTGTGGATCACAAAAATTTTGGAAAATTCTTAAAGAGATGGAAATACCAGACTACCTTACCTGTCTCCTGAGAAATCTATACATGGGTCAAGCAGTAACAGCTGGAACTGGACATGGAACAACTGACTTTTTCAAAATTGGGAAAAGAGTAAGACAAGGCTGTATATTGTCACTCTGTTTATTTAACTTCTATGCGGAGTACATTATACGAAATGTCAGGCTGGATGAATCCCAAGCTGGAATCAAGATTGTCAGCAGAAATGTCAACAGCCTCAGATATACAGATGATACCACTCTAATGGCAGAAAGTGAAGAGGAATTCAAGAGCATCCTGATGAGGGTAAAATAGGAGAGTGAAAAAGGTGGCTTGAAACTCAACATTCAAAAAACTAAGATCATTCAAAAAACTAGTCCCATTACTTCATGGCAAATAGAAGAGGAAAAAGTGGAAGCAGAGATAGATTTCATTTTCTTGGATCCAAAATCACTGCAGACTGTGACTGCAGCCATGAAATTAAAAGACACCTGCTCCTTGGAAGGAAACCTATGACAAACTTCTTCAGTTTATTAAAAAGCAGATAAATCACATCACTGACAAAGGCCCATATAGTCAAAGCTATAGTTTTTCCAGTAGTCAGATATGGATGTGAGACTTGGAACATAAAGAAGGCTGAGAGCTGCAGAATTGATGCTTTCTAACTGTGGTGCTGGAGAAGATTCTTGAGAGTCCCTTGGACAGCAAGGAGACCAAACCAGTCAATTCCCAAAGGAAATCAACCCTGAATATTCATTACAAGGACAGGTGCTAAAGCTGAAGCTCCAATCCTTTGACCACCTGATGTGAAGAACTGACTCACTGGAAAAGACCCTGATACTGGGAAAGACAGACAGCAGGAGGAGAAGGGGTGACAGGATGTGATGGTTGTGTAGCATCACTGACTCAATGGACATGAGTTTGAGCAAACTTCGGAAGATAGTGAAGGACAGGGAACTCTTCTGTCCACTGGGTCAAAAAGAGTCAGAAACCACTTAGCCACTAAATAACATCTTCACTATAGAGCTGAAATAGCTTCCGGTCAGACCTCAAATTCTGATGTAGCCTCTTCAATAAAAATCTACTGCCTTCCAACCTGTTTCACTTCCCCCTGTTGTCACTGAACAGATTTTTCATTCATTTCCCAATAGAGACCCTCAGTACCTCTCATGTGTTTTTTATTCGCATCTTTCTTCATATAGGTTATGGCTAGAAGCATCATTTTCTCATCTTGTATTGTCCTCCTCCACCGCTGAACTGCTCAGCTCAGATATCATTTCATCTATCATCTCAATAAGACACTCATATCCTTGTCTCCCTTGGCAACTTTCCTCACCATTATTTCCATCTTACCAATTCCTTGAGTAGTAGAAGTATATCAGCTTGGAGCCAGTTAAATTTGGGTTTCAATTGTCTCATCACATAAAGAGTTCCATGAATTCCTGGGCCATTAAAAATGAATGAAATAACATTTGCTGAGAAGTAGTATTTAGTCAGAAGGTATTACTCAAGAATATAAAGAAATTCAAAGCAGTACAAAGTGAAGCTGGAGGGATGGCTCAGTGTTTGTCCAGGTTTCTTCACCTTGAAAATGATTCTAATAAGGCAGTGTTGTTATGAGGGTGAAATGAGATAAATCATCATCCATGCAGTAAACACTGAGTGACGGCATAGTTCAGGCATTGGGATGAACGAACACTGTTCTCAGAAGTGAAAGACTTCTCACTGGGAGAGAATATCCCTAAATCGATCTTTCATTCTATCAAGCTACCACTCCTCTTTCATTTCTAAACTTATTAATAGAAAAGTCTACACCCACTTCCTCTACATTCTTCCCGCCTCTTAATTTCACAAAATCAGGCTTCGTCCTAACCACTACAAATTAAAACCATTCGAAGAAAAAAGTTCTTTAACAACTGAATTGCTGCTCTTTCCTCCCCCGATTTCCACGACACAGTAATCTCCCTAATTATTCTCAAACTTTAAAACTATGTATTTATCTATCTCATTCACAATCACTTCTTTCAACTCCAAACTTTGTCCAAAGAACTTTTCTTAAAACTCTCCTAGTCATGGATGGAATTCATATACTCTCATGGCTTCAAGCCACCATAATAACAGCAGCAACCACAAGGATAACCAAAACCTAAGGAGCATTTGCTAGGTTCCAGACATTCTTTTAAGCACTTCCTACGCATTAACTCATTTAATCTTCACACTCACCCTATGATGCAGACACACAATTATTATCCCTGTGTTATTGGTGAAAAAAAATTGAGACACAGAAAACTTTGAGCAGATAAAGCATAAGCTTAAACTCTCTTAAGTTCTAAGTACACATATTTCTCTTTGCTTGACACTAGTATCTTGAACTTAGGTGTTCAAAGTTAAAAGTTTATTATCTTCTTAAAGAAAAAAAGAAAACTCAGATTGCCATTTTGAACTTCCTGTTTTAATTAACAGTACCACCATCTCTGCATCCTAGGGAGGCCAGCTTGAGGAGTACAAGTGCAGTAGCACAGGTCCCTGTGTTCAGAAGGGCCCCAGACCTGGTTTAATACTCTGCAGCCACAACCTTGAAATTCTTAATTTTAAACACAGGGTCCTGCATTTTCATCTTGTACTGGGTCATGTAGCTGATCCTGCTCTTAATCTCAAAATGCACCCATAGGCTTATTTTTATGCTAAAATTAAGTCAAATTGGTACCTGATGGCTCAGACAGTAAAGAATCAGCCTGCAGTGTGAGAGACCCAGGTTCCACCCCAGGGTTGGGAAGATCCCCTAGAGAAGGAAATGGCAACTTACTCAAGAATTCTTGCCTAGGAAATTCCACGGACAGAGGAGCCTGGTGGGCTACAGTCCATGAGGTTGCAAACAGTCAGGCACAACTGAGCGACTAACACTTTCACTTATATTTATAAAGTACCTGTTCTTGTCCTTAATACCATCACCTCTAACAAGTTTCTACTCAACTATTGGTTCTGCTATCTTGAGCTTCCCTAATCTCTATTTCAGGTGCAGTTTGATGATACACCTGATTACTAGCAACAGGAAATCCATGATTTGTCTACATAGAAAGAACATGCAAAGTATCACATTATTATATGTGATGGAGTTCAAATGACTATTTGATGATTTTATACTGATATCTGATTTTGACAGTTTCATAAATTTGAAAAGTAAATACCATTATGTATATATGCATATATGATATTTACAAGCCTATAATGGACTTTCACTTACTAAATGTTCTATCTTGAAAATAGTGATTCATTACACTGTTATTCAAATGGATTGAAATTAATTGACTAGCAAGTTTTGTCCACATGAAATTTTTGAAAGTACCAATGTTGGACGTCTACAAATATTAATTAGAAGCATCCTGTTAACTATGCTTCACAATTTTCCAAGTCTTTTCAAAGACTACAAAAACAATCAAAATATTTTCTCTAGTGACTCAGCTAGCCAACTCAAGGGGAAAATTCCTATACCAGGCTCTTTCCTAACTGCCAGCCAAGTAAACTGCAACTCAGAAAAACTTTCCAGAAAAAAATTAATGTATGGCTAAAAAGAAGATACCATAGTCCAGGACTAACACTGAGATATATCCTAATAAAGTACATTCCAAGAAAATGAATCCTTTGGGCATCCAGATAAAAATACCAAACCATTTAAAAATGAGAAAAGAACCAAATTGGTCTTAGGCTGTTCCACTAAAACATTCTGTACTACAGAACAGTGAAACGCCTAAGAGGTTTTCAAAGAAAAGAAAACAAAACCCCAATACTTTGCAATCAACCAAACTGTTTTTTCAAGAGTCCAAATACAGAGACAACAACAAAGTGTTCAGGAAATGAATCTTTTTTTAAAAGAAACAGACAACTAAAAAATAAATGGAAAAACTGTAGCAAAAGAACTTTCAGTGAACACTGAATCCACATGACTGTAGGAAGAAGATGGAAATAACTTATTAAGTATGGTTATAGAATTGAATGTAAATATTTAAAACTTCTCAATGTACAATTAATTTATTTAACAAAAGTTGATTAGAAAATAGGTAAAAATAGGAAGATAGTGTGAATACTTCAATTTTCTAAGCTTTTATAGCCACAAGTCAAAAGAGAGTTTTAAATCTAATAGTAATAATATTAACTAACATTTACTGACTGTATACCATGTGCCAGGCATTGTATAGAGTACATGGCATGAATTACATCATAAAATTCTTCATAATAACCCTAAGTGAAAAGCCATTTATTATCTCCATATTATAGACAATGTAATGGAGGCTTTAAAAGACTTGTTCAGAATACATTAGTCTGTAGATGGTGAAGCCAGATTCAAATACAGATATCCTGATTCCAGGGGCCACACACATTAGAATACGTTATACACTTAAAGCTATAAAACTAAAGACCATATAATCTGCTTTAACTGAGTAATAAAGGGAAGAGAGAAGATATAAAGAAGTGAAAATATATTAATTTCACCAAAAGTATGCATAATGTATTAATATATGTGAAGGAAAAAATTGACTACCTGGGTAATATATGTGTCATATTCATGGAAAACTGTACATAGTTCCTTGGCAACACATTAGGAATCTCACCAAGTTGTTTTTAATTCCTACATAGAACTACACAGTTTCAAAATATTATAATTTATTTTCTTAGTATATACTGATAAGGATTATATTGTCAGGACATACTAAATTAACCTGTAGTAACAACCTCAAAACCATCTATTTCTGCTTTATTGACTATGCCAAAACCTTTGACTGTGTGGATCACAATCAACTGTGGAAAATTTTGAAAGAGATGGGAATACCAGAGCACCTGACCTGCCTCTTGAGAAACCTGTATGCAGGTCAGGAAGCAACAGTCAGAACTGGACATGGAACAACAGACTGGTTCCAAATAGGAAAAGGAGTGCGTCAAGGCTGTATATTATCACCCTGCTTATTTAACTTATATGCAGAGTACATCATGAGGAACGCTGGGCTGGAAGAAGCACAAGCTGGAATCAAGACTGCCAGGAGAAATATCAATAACCTCAGATATGCAGATGACACCACCCTTATGGCAGAAAGTGAAGAGGAATTCAAAAGCCTCTTGATGAAAGTGAAAGAGGAGAGTGAAAAAGTTGGCTTAAAGCTCAACATTCAGAAAACTAAGATCATGGCATCTGGTCCCATCACTTCATGGGAAATAGATGGGGAAACAGTGGAAACTGTCAGACTTTATCTTTTGAGGCTCCAAAATTACTGCGAATGCTGATTGCAGCCATGAAATTAAAAGACACTTACTCCTTGGAAGGAAAGTTATGACCAACCCAGATAGCATTTTAAAAGCAGAGACATTACTTTGCCAACCAAGGTCCGTCTAGTCAAGGCTATGGTTTTTCCCGTGGTCATGTATGGATGTGAGAGTTGGACTGGGAAGAAAGTTGATTGCTAAAGAATTGATGCTTTTGAACTGTGGTGTTGGAAAAGACTCTTGAGAGTCCCTTGGACTGCAAGGAGATCCAACCAGTCCATTTTAGAGGAGATCAGTCCTGGGTGTTAATTGGAAGGACTGATGCTAAAGCTGAAACTCCAATAGTCTGGCCACCTCATGCGACGAGTTGACTCACTGGAAAAGACTCTGATGCTGGGAGGGATTGGGGGCAGGAGGAAAAGGGGATGACAGAGAATGAGATGGCTGGATGGCATCACCGACTCGATGGACATGAGTTTGAGTGAACTCCGGGAGTTGGTTATGGACAGGGTGGCCTGGCGTGCTGCAGTTCATGGGGTTGCAAAGAGTCGGACACAACTGAGTGACTGAACTGAACAACCTCAAAATTACATAAGCTGGAAAAAGAAAAGGTTCAATTTTTATTTATGTCTCATATGTGTTATAGATCTGGAGGGGGCCTCTGCTCAGCACAGCCACTCTGGGAGTTGTGCTAACTGAGCAACCACCATCTCAAATATCACAGGTCACAGTCCCTGAGAGAGTGTTCTATAAGATGTGTCACCAATAATTAAATGCTTGATCACAATGAAATTAAATGAAATCACAAATGAAACCTCTACTTACAACTCTTTGGCCAAAACCATTACATGATTCAATCCAACTACAAAAACACCAATAAATACAATCCCAGAATCACCAGAAGGTGGTAAACAACACTAATGAGTACCATGTAAGCATTTAGTTTGCTGCCACATTCTTCTTACTACAAATAATGCCACAATAAACATTCTTGTTAAAAAACTTTGTGTACATGTACACATGTATCTATATTATAAACTCTTAGAATGGAATAGCTGGTTAGAAAACATGTCCATTTTAATGTAGATGAGTATTATTAAATTTCCTCCAACAAGGTTTTTATTTTGTTTTGTTTTTAATTTATATTTCTTTAAAAATGATTGTGGGCTTCCTTGGCAGCTCAGAGAGTAAAGAATCTGCCTGCAATGTGGGAAACCCAGGTTTGAACTCTGGGTTGGTAAGATTCCCTCGAGAAGGGAATGGCTACCCACTCCAGTATTCTTCCCTGATTTAGAACCTATGCCAGATTCATTTTTACTTTTAAATTTCATTCACGTGAGATTTGATTCTTTAAATGAGTAATGTAAATACGCAGCTTCCTTTGCTTTCTCCAGATCGCTAATGCCAATGTCACACCAGTATAATCACTAAAGTTTTATAATACATTTGATAATCTATTAATATTAGAGTCAGGCCATATTAATTATCTTCTTTTTCTAAATTATCTTGATTATTCATGCAATTATTTAATTAACTTTCTCAAAAGTTTACATTAGCTTACCTAGTTCCAGAAAATACCATTGTTGTTTTTATAAGGATTAATAAATGCAGATTAATTTTCATTTTTAAAAAATTAGTAATTTTATCAAAACAGAGGGTATATATTTTCCTATGTTTAACTCTTCCTTTGTACTCCCAGTTGAGTTTCAGAGTCTTCTTTGGAGTAGTTCTATAAACTTGTATTTACCTTACTCCTATGTAATTTCTCTTTGTTTTTGTTACTGCTGTTGCTTTCACAAATCAGCTCTTGCTTTCACTATATATTAATCACGACTGAAATAAGCATCTTCGGTATTTAAACTGAGTACATTTTGCTTTAAGGTTTTTGAGAAGCGCACAAGCTCTTTGATTTGTGTACATTTAATGAGAAGTTTGGTCTGACTTCATAAGTTTCCTGACTGAAGACAGCAGCAGTGCCACTGCACACAAAGCACAGATGTGACCAAAATGCTGAGAGCTCTATTTTCTACCGTGTTCTCCAGAGACAATACTGGGTAAATTGATCTCTCTGGAACAGATTACTGAAAGTTTTCATGTGTAGAAAAAGCTAAAAGGATCAAGCATAAATGCAATGTTAATATGTCAGACAGATTCAACTGCAGTCTGAATGTTACTGGATTTCTGTACACCTCCAGACATTGATTCACTTTAATAAATACTTTTAATAACCTTTGCATTGTAAACCTTAGTTGAATCTTAAATTCTACCTTATTTGGAAGTTTTCTATCCAAGAAAAGGCTTATTTTTAATAGCAATTCATTTTACTGCATCAATAGTATTTGGATCTAAAATCTCTGATGCCTTGTAACATTAATTAAGAGTGACACATGCAATTATGAAATTTTAGAACTAAAAAAAAAATACATTCATCTTTTAGAGCATTTTTTTTCTCAACCATGGGAAAGAATTACGGGAATTACACAGGGGAGATTTTTAAAAATAAAACAGTACCACTTCTGCTTCCCCGTGACCTTAATTCCTTGCCCACAAATGGCAGTCACTATTTAGTGAGATGCTGTGTCATTACCCTGGTGTGGCATGAAAAATAAAGAAAGGGGTAGGGAGGTTCTCGGGTTTCCCTGGTGACTCAGTAAAGAATCCACCTGCAATGCAGAAGACCCTGGTTTGATCCCTGGGTTAAGAAGATCCCCTGGAGAAGAAAGTGGCAACCCACTCCAGTAATTTTGCCTGGAGAATCCCAAGGAGAGAGTAGTCTAGTGGGCTGTAGTACACAGGGTCACAAAGAGTCGGACACAACTCAGTGACTAAACAACAACACGGAGGTTCTCAATCACTTCTGGGATTATATATCAAAAGAAAGTAAGACCTTGGAGCACGGTGAATTTCTTGGCATCACAGTACTGATGGAAATACTTCTCCCTTGACTGGCAACTCCTTCCACTCTATCACATCTGTATTCAATAATGTTAGGAAAGATGACATAACCAGAATCAAAGTTACCAAAAGTCTTTTCTGGTACCACTTGCTTTTCACCAACACACATCACGAATAAAATTAACTATTCTTTCCTCTAGTACTGAGCTTCTCTGTTGGCTCAGTCAGTACAGTCTGCCTGCAATGCAGGAGACCCGGGTTCAATCCCTGGGTTGGGAAGATCCCCTGCAGAAGGAAATGGCAACCACTCCTATATTCATACCTGGTAAATCCCATAGACAGAGGAGCCTGGTAGGCTACAGTCCATGGGGTCCCAAGAGTCAGACACAATTTACTGTACCTAAAGTACTGTTCATAAAACTAGTGCAGCTCATAAGTGCTAATACCAAACAACTTACTGTTGTTTTATGTATAGCTGTTACTTCACCAGCCATATTATGAGATCCATTACAGAAGGATACAAAGCATATTCATTTTTGTCTTCCCAGCGCCTAACACAGTTCCTTCCACATTCTTATTTTCACCAAGTATTTCTAGAATTAAATTCAACCCAAAGCTATATTCAAGAATCATATTAAAGTCTGAGTAAAAATGACTCAAATATATCATAGACAATTACATTATAAAGTTCAGGTTAAAATGAATTTTTGAAGATCTCTCTGCAGGTTCTACTATTCAATTCATGACATTTTTCAAAGTATACTAAATCACAAGGAATTATGTTCATTAATTACGTTGACTACTCTTTTCCTTTCATAAAAACATTAACCTAATCTTTACATCTTTGCCCTTATATCTTTTATAAAGAACCAATTCATCTTATGTTAAACTTCCAAACCATCTTAATTCCATCAATACCTTTTGCATTGCACAACATAAACATAATTCTCCTCTTCTCTTTTTTCAGACTTAGTATGATTATTAATTTATTAATTATAGAATATCATTGCAAATGTACATAGTTACGTGCATGCTCAGTTGCTAAGTCACATTCAACTCTTTGCGACCCCACAGACTGTAGCCCACCAGGCTCCTCTGTCCATGGGATTTTCACCGCAAGAACTCTGAATTGGGTTACCATTTCCTTCTAAAGGGAATCTTCCCAACCCCGGGATCAAACACATGTTTCCTCCATCTCCTGCATCACAGGCAGATTCTTTACTGCCGAGCCAGCAGGGAAACCCAGTGTTTGTAAATGCCTAATACTAGGAAGAAACAATGAACACTGAGCTATTTCACAGGTTATTTCTAAGGAGTACAGTACAAAAAAGCACAGGGAGTGAAGAAAAAAAAAAAACTTCAATGTCGTTCCCTGTGTGTCTTCATGGACCGAATCTTTCAGCATGGGATCAGAAAAGAAAGATCAGGAGGACAGAAAGAGAAAACAGCAGCCATGGCTCCTGATATCACTCATGAGGTTAAGGTGAACATCCAGAGTTCTCTCTCTGACTGAATTGACTCAAATGATTTATCAAAAGAGCCTGTCAAAATTTGTAATTGACAGTGCACTTCTCTTAGCTGGAATGGCACATCTCTTCACTCTCTTACATCCCTACTGTCATCTTCTGCTTATAAACATATAACTTCTTACTATCATAGTAAACAGAACATGGGAAACTGAAGCTAATAAAAGCCCCCATATATCCCCAAATTTCATATTCTAGTTAAGAGTATAAAGGCAGAATCTTATACGTACCCTGTTCAAAGCTGCCAGGACCAATTTGTGAATATCATTCCTGAAACACTGCTTTTCAATCATATTTAGCTTATGCTGATATTCAGTATCTTCCCTGTATTCTTCCGGGATGCCTAAATGCAAAATGCATACAAATCATTTTCTCATAAAAGATTTAGGCTGAATAGAATGTCATTTATTAGGAATGATTATAATTAACCCAACAATACATATACATGTTGTACCTTTTTCTAATCCATGGTTCTCTAAAGTTTAAGAAATTTTTAAAAATTGTTCATCACTGAATATAAAATAAATACACTGTATGTGGATGTTTACTGAATTTAAAGTAGCAAGAAGTTACTATGATGGAGCAATTTTCTGGAACAATCTTTTTTTTGTGTATTAACAAATAATCTGTACTCATTACATGAAGCTAGATTTTTATGCAATGGTGGACGATTTGAAAAAAGTTCAAAGTTATTTGGACTATAACATAAAAAGGTCGGATATGAAAGGTAGACATAAAAGAGTAGCTGGAATAGCAGTGGAAATTCCAGCATTATGATAGTAAAGAACATGTAGTTTTATCAAAAGTCCTCTAAGGCTGTATAAAAGTATTAAGTAAGTTGGACACGACTGAGCGACTGAACTGAACTGAACTTAAAGAAAACATACTTTATTAAGCTACATTGTAGCTAAACTATCCCAAAAAGGTTGAAAAACAGAAAGTCAAAAAATATTGAACATATACAGAACATATAACAGAACATGTAAGTAAAATAAATGTGAATAATGTTTCTAAAATCTATGACTATATAAATAATTATTAATAAGCAATATCTTACAATCTTTCATTTCAGTAATTTGTATTAATAAAAGTAATAAGTTGGCTGCATATAAGTTTTCATTTACTTAACAAAAATTTGAATACCAACAATAAATGCAAAGGATTTTGCCGCATGCTGAGAATACCACAATGAATTTGACGGGCATGATTTTCACCCTCCTGGAACTTTCAGTGCTCATTTTAAAATTTATTCAAACAGGTCCTGACATCCATTACAGCTGTATGACCTTGGACAAGCCACTTAAACTCTTAGTGTTTCATTTTCAGCGACGAAGACCAGATTAATTTCTAAAGCTGCCTATTATATCACAAGCAGATGTAACCATTAAAAGCAGTCCTGTTGAAATGTAAAAGCTTCATGCCAAATGTAAGGAGTCTTACTAACTGTCTTTCTTACATTAAGACCAAATGAACACTCCCAAAATTTCATCTCTGGTCTTTGCCATATCACTTGAGGTTCTACTATCCAGAATCGATATAATTTCCTTACCAGATAATAGTCCTTTAAACTGTTTGAACTGAAAACTTTTTCAAGAAGGGATCCATAACCTAATCATCTCCAGATTACCAAGAGTTCCAAGCACAGCTCTTTAGGTATAACAACTGTTCAATATCCACTTCTTGCATAAATGTGTCTTTAGAAAGCACCCATTCTGATTCAGGCTGGTGCTGGTGCTAAGTCGCTTCAGTCATGTCCGACTCTCTGTGACCCCCAAGGACTGTAGTCTGCTATGCTCCACTGTCCATGGGACTCTTGAGGCAAGAATACTGGAGTGCATTGCCATGCCCTCCTCCAGGAGATCTTCCCGACCCAGGGATTGAACCCAAGTCTCTTAAGTCTCCTGCATTGGCAGGCAGGTTCTTTACATTAGCACTACCCGGAAAGCCCCTAACTCAGGCTGCCTAGGGTGAAAACCTTGCTCCATTATATAAGCTGTGACCTTAAAATCTTTGTATCTTATGTCTCAGTTTTGTCATTGGTAAAATGGCCGGGGCGGGGGGGGGGGGGGGGGAGGTGTAGAATCTGACTGATTTGCTATGAGAATTTTAAAATTTTATATGAAGTACTTTGAATAATGCCTTACACATTTGTTATTAACTAAATATAATTGAATGGGTTTTAATAGTTTCATAACCTCTTGAATTATCTCCTCTGCAAAGTAAATAAATTCAATTTCTCCTACTGTTTGGATTTATATTCAAATCACTTTCCTCTAATACACTTCCCAATATGCTTATGTCCTTTCCCAAAGAATTTTGCACTGTTCCCTCTAGAACTGACACAGGCAAGAAGGAACAAGTCAAACGATATTTTATTAAAATAAGTAGGTCTTTAGTATTACTCTTTTAAAGCACAGGCTCAATCACTTCGATAAGTTATTGTTATAAAAAAGGAGGAAGTGAACAGTACCAGATTGAAAGCAATTTAAGTAACATAATACTAGATGCAATATGTGCTCCTGAATTAGATACTAAATTATACCAATTTGCTATAATGCACATCTGTTACAATTAATAGCTTGAATACGGTTTAGTTAATAATTGTATACATTTATATCTAAACATCTTATAAGTACCTACTTCAACTTAACATGTCAAAACCATAATCATATTCAACCTTAAAACTACTGCGGTATTGATATTACAGTTACTCATTGACATACTGAATTGTATGCTATAGGATGGTATGTGCTCAGTTGCTTCAGTCATGTCCGACTCAGTGCGACCCTATGGACTACAGCCCACCAGGCTCCTTTGTCCATGAGATTCTCCAGGCAAGAAGACTAAAGTGGATTGCCATGTCCTCCTCCAGGGGATGTTCTTGATCCCTAACTACAGGATGGTATAGTATGGCATAATTACAGCATGATAGAATATGGTTATTTGTGTGGCGTGCTATGGTAAAACAGTATGTTACCACAGAGTGAAGTAGATGATTAAGCCTTTACCTAATAGAGAAATGTATTTATATATTGATATGCCTATAAGGTATGTCTATTAATATATATTTTCATATATAAAGTATCAACACGAATTTATAATATTATTTTCAAGGGCACCTGTTTAATATACCTAAAAACATTATAAAACTATGATTTATCATTTAAATACATCATTTCATACATCTAAATTATTACTATCAATGTCATTCACTTCAGGATCATCTCAGAACAATAAAACAAAGGAAATTCTATATTCAAAACTTACTTCTTAACTAAAAGAGTATTATTTTATTAACAGACAATTCTGAATGTCTTTTGTTTATCTTTAAAACTCAAATCCACTCTCAGAAGAATAAGGTGACATCTTTAAAGACAATCAAAAGGATTTTGTTTGCTTTTTACAATCTATAAAACTTTTTAAAACTCTCAATAATATCCAAGCAAAATTATGTCTGTTAAATTATATCTCAAAGGTTGTTTGACAATTTGAATGGGACATGATTCAATTCAAAATTTACTGAATTTTTGTCCAAGTTTCCAGGGGATTTTAAAAAAAAGACATGACTAAAGAAAACCCTTTCCTTGAAAAATTCTATACTCTTATACTCAGAAATATAAATACCAATATGACTACAGAAAATGGTCAGTTTAGGAAGATTTCATTTTAAAAAGACCAAAAAAATGAACTTCAAAAGTACTGCGACTCTCACAGAGCAAAATAATAATAAAACCCCTGACATTCAGTAGTCAGAAAATCACATCAAAGGTGCCTCCTAATCACCTCCCACACACATCCTCTCCCGCTTTCTTGGCTGGGTTCTCACTATGTCTCATGTGGCCATCACAGCCTCCAGCCTAGTCTCCTTGCAGGAGGCTCTCCCCTGCCAATCATGCTCCACACCATACTACTGCTGTTATAAATGGCAACTTTAGTTATGACACTGCAACTTCCAAACAACTTTAATAAAATTTTTGAATTGACTTGCATTAAAAAAAAGCACGAACTGCTCAGCCTTCTGTTCAAGGTCCTTCCCTCTCAGCCTCTGCCCATCCTTCCACATTCAACCCCAGGCACTGCTCTCCTCAACACCAGCTCCACTCATCCCAGACCATGTGTTCTTTCTCTTTCTGCTTGAAATGTCCCTCCTGGCCTTTTTACCAGGTCAGCCTTACTCACCCTTCAACTGCAAACATCTCTCACATACTCTTTTGAATAAACTATTTGTGCTTCCATAAATATTTTCATAGACTTTTATAATGTGAAAGTGAAAGTTGCTCAGTCATGTCCAACTCTTTATGACCCCATGGACTGTAGCCTGCCAGACTCCTCTGCCCATGGGATTCTGCAGGCAAAAATACTGGAGTGGATTGCATGCCCTTCTCCAGAGGATCTTCCCAACCCAGAGATTGAACACAGGTCTCCCTCATTGCAGGTGGGTTCTTTACCATCTGAGCTAACAGGGAAGTCCCGTAACAGGCTCTCTCAACTGTCTGGTAATAAACTATCTGTCTCTCTACCTCTAAGCTCCCATAAGTAGTACAATCCTGTCTTTTTTCACCTGTTTTTCAGACTTTTGCAGTTATCACAATGTACAGAAAATACGAGGCAATTAATAAATACATGCTAAAGGAATGGAGGAGCAGGTGTTTTAAATGGGTTTGGAGGACAAAAAAGTCATAACAAAGGTAAGCAGGATGCAAATAGGGTAACAATGGACACTATTGTAGTTAATGAGTAAAACCCACATGGTTATATTTGAGAAAGATGCATTCAACCACAGAGCAAAAGAAGGACTGGAAAGAGGCAAGAGAGGAAGTGTGAAAATTAGTCAGCTATTATTATAATTGAGACAGAACACAAACAAAAACTTTGAATTCAGCAATGTCAACAGAAATACAAAAGAAATAGCAGAGATGACACTATCCTTGGAGTTGAAGCACCACACTATGTTGCAGTTATTTTTCTGTAAATAAACTATTGATGCTTCTTATTAAATTTTAATGTAAATTTATCTGACCCTTCTATCTCATCATTTTCCCTTTAGTTTTATTTTTGGGCTAGTGCAAAGATTTTAATTTGGTTAGCAGAAACCAGTCCTTTAATTTTTGCCTAGAAAGCTGATATTTCATGAAAAGTCAAAAAATTCATTTACAATGACAGCTCTTCCCACAATCAATTATGTAACTTACCTGGAACTATAAAATGTAACATAGCTCGAAGTGCTTCCAGCTGCACTGATAATGATGTCTCATGACTTTTCATGACTGTTATTATTTTGGGAACCACTGCTGCCATTGTATCCAGGGAAGGGCTACTGGAGATATAATATTGAAATGCTTATTAAAAGTCCAACCTGATTCCAATACAAACACCAATTTGAAACAAGTACAAGAAAACAGAACTATGTTATCAGAAAAGGCTATGTGAACTCAGTAATATGAGCAAACACAATTTAAATTCTTATTCGGTTAAACTTTGACCTCAAGAAGTTAAATTCACAGTAAATTGGGAAGTCTTTTACTTCGTTTCCCAAACAACCTCCTTTTGATCTGTACAGGGTCATTGGCAACAACCCCTGGAAAGAAGGTATTATTTGCATTTTCTAGGTAGAGAATTTAGGCTGACAGAGGTTAAACATCAAGGTCCTTTCACTGGAACATGACAGAGCCAGCGCTGGAATGCAAACTCTGACCGCCAAGTCCAGAGAGCTGTTTACAGCATAACCACCTGCCCTTTCCTGATTAACACCACTGGACTTCTTGTATGGTAGTCTTAATTAGTTTTATTTGCACTGAAGTCTTGGTTTCTCTAAGACATTTTAGCTATTATTTAACATACACACAAATGTATGTTAATCTACACATAAATGTAGATGTCAGTAGGTCCTACCAAATTTAATAGAGGCAGCCCTTGCTTTTACATAGTACCATATTGACTAAAACTTCTGCATATCAGATCTGGGTCCTCACTTTGCATGGGTCTGGGGTTACTGACATATAGTCCCTCTTTACCATCTTAAGTCCCAGTTTAAACACATTCCCTCTTTACAGCCTCTCTCCTTTGGTCACCCTAGCTTGATTCACCATAGGGTATTCACCAATACCCTATGATTTTACACATCCCTGTCATAGAATTATCACCCTTTATTGTAATTATCTGCTTACAAATGAGATTTTTAGGGGCAGGTACGTTTTCATAGCTAACTCTGAATCCCCAGTACTGGATTTATGCATTTTGCATATGAGGAAACAACCAGAAAGATTAATTACCCAGAATCTATAACATCTTAAACTGTCCATTATTCCACTGTATTTTCCCCTCCTTATAAAGGTTCACACACTGACAGGACCATAAACAATCACAATTTAACATAAACTTTTCATTTAAATGTCAAGAGCAACATTTAAAAAAGAGATATTGTTTAAGGTTATGATATATAAACATAAATAGATAAGCTGGACTTATTAAATTACATTAAATTATTACATTTATATTACATTAAAAACAATGTATTTTTACATTAAAAACATTGTAATGCCATTCATTCTAAGTCTGTAAATATGTTATATACAGTTACTCATGCTACATGCATTTCACTTGGTCATATATGAAAGTGAAAGTGTTAGTCATTCAGTCATTTCTGACTCTGAGACCCCAGGCTCCCCTGTCCATGGAACTCTCCAGGCAAGAATACTGGAGTAGGTAGCCATTCCCTTCTCCAGAGGATCTTCCCAATCCAGGGATCAAACCTGGGTCTCCTGCCTAGGAGGCAGATTTTTTACCATCTGAGACACCAGGGAAGCCTTATTAATATTTAATTCCTGTTAGTAAAAACAGTTATGCTTTATTGGGGGCTTAAAACGCACCAGTCATTTTCCTAAGTCTTTTGTTCAAACTTATTTAAACCTTACATGATAAGCTAAAAACTTATGAATTTGTTATCATTATTCCTCATCATCAATGAGGATTCTGAAGTTTAGAGATCAAACAGTTGACTCAAATTAGTGGGAAAATCAGGACTCAAAATCAGTTTTTATGTCAAAGTTATCTCGCGTTCTTTGACCTAATAAAGTACAAAAATGTGCTGAGCACATCCTTCGGGAGGAGACAACCCTCTGTATTAATTCAGTTTTAGTCTTTTAAACAAATTTTAGATAGATTCCACTCCCCTTCCCTCCCCACCCCACCACTACTTGCCATTCTACCCCAAACTGGCATTATCCACCCCCAGATAAATGATATGGTCTCTCTGTGCCACAAACTAGACATATAATCTTAACATCTCTGTGCTTGAACTAAAAGTGATAAAATGCTTCCCCAGGTAAGGAATGAAAGCAGGAAGAAAAAACAAAGCTAATTCTAATGAATGAATATTGATAAATATTAGTTGTGAGAAAGCAACAATTAGAAGCCATATCCTAATTTTATATTTTATATCTTCCACATAACAAAATTTTTAAAACTGTTTAAGGTTATGTGCTATATAAGCATCATTTTTCAAAGCACAGTAAATACCAATCATAAAGCACAAGAGCAAATTTTCAACATATTTCTATATAAATAAAATAAGTCTATGTATTACTGACATGAGATTATGCTGCAAAATGTTTCCGTCTTCAAATGCCTTGTTTTTCTTTTTATTCTTACAATTATGCTCAAAATATTGATATTCTACCTGGTCCAATATTATATATTCTACATAAATTCATAAATATTTATTACCTTTCTTCGAAAAGATGATTTAGCATTTTACAGCCACTTTCAGCGACTTCAGGAGAATGCATATGCTTCTGCATTAACTCCAATACATTCAGATATATTCCTTTTGACAACAGGATCTTTCTAAAATTAACTACAAGATTTTTTAAACATTACTTGAATAAATGAAAGGACATTGTCATAATCTTGCAATAAGACATACTATTAAAGATAATCAAAGTTCATCAGGATATATATACAACTATATATTAATTTATATTTCAGTGACAACTTAAATATCATTAATTTTTTAAAATATATACTATTTCCAATTTTTTCATATTTATTAACCACATGAGGTTTTAGTGTGAAAGTTTCATTCACAGAGAAAACTAGGGGAATGTGATTACAATCCACGTGAAAAGAATATTTTTGAAGAAATACATTTTTACATAAGAATGAAAACTAAATTTCATTCTAATTATAAAACAACTTCACAAAATAACTGAACTGGTGTAGAGCAGAGGCTCACTGGTGACCTGGGAATAAGTTATAGATGAGTGAAGATCCTATCAGCTCTTGAGGGATGGAGGAAGTAATGCTGAAACCAGGTTGGGTTGCCCTCAGCCTTCTCCACTTACTCCAGTGGACCATGCTGCTGCTGCTGCTGCTGCTGCTGCTGCTAAGTCACTTCAGTCGTGTCCGACTCTGTGTGACCCCATAGACGGAAGCCCACCAGGCTCCCCCGTCCCTGGGATTCTCCAGGCAAGAACACTGAAGTGGGTTGCCATTTCCTTCTCCAATGTGTGAAAGTGAAAAGTGAAAGTGAAGTCGCTCAGTCGTGTCCGACCCTTAGCGACCCCACGGACTGCAGCCTACCAGGCTCCTCCATCCATGGGATTTCCTAGGCAATAGTACTGGAGTGGCTTGCCATTGCCTTCTCCGAGTGGACCATGCAAACATTATCATTTCTATCTGTGCTATGATACACAAAGTTATGAAAAGCACTAATAAAAAACATATAAAACATAACTACATATTTTCACAAAATAATAACAAAGCTTAAGAAACACATAGATTGCTTTACAATTGATTTCACATTATGTGTGGAAAATGATTAGGAAATAATTTTCCTCTTCATAATAAACTTTTTTCAGTAAATGCCAATCCAGTGTCTTAAAAGTTTCCATAAACCTTAAAGTTTCCATATAAATACCACTTATCTTGAAGCCTCTATATAAATATCAATTCCAACATTATAAACTATATTTCAACACTGAAGGTGGCACGAATGAAACTGAAAGAGCTTTAAATACTATTTTTTTTTAAAAATTAGTTATGCATCTGAAATTGAGAATAAAAGAAAAGATCAGACAAAACTCATAATTAGAAGTAATATATGTATTCTAAATTACTGACAAAATCTGAAAACTCATACTTTTTCAAAATCTGAAAAATCATCAAAATATGGTAAGAAGTTGGTTATTCAAGTGTTGTTGAGGATGTGGATAAAAGACAATGAAAAATGGTACAGTGCTATGGAAAACAGTATAGAGATTCCTTCAAATACTATGAACAGAACTACCACATGATCCAGGTATCCCACTTCTGGATATTTATATTTTAAAAAATATGAAAATAACACTAATTTGAAAAGATATATGTACCCCTATGTTCTTCATAGTATTATTTATAATATCCAAGATACAGAAACAACCTAAGTGCCCATTAACCAATGAATGCATAAAGATGGTATGACATACATACCTAGTACAATACTACTCAGTCATGAAAAAAGATGAAACCTTGTCATTTGCACCAACATGGATGGACCCTGAAGGTATTATGCTAAAGGAAATCAGTCAGATGATGAAAGATAAAGACTGTATGATTTCACTCACAGGTAGAATATAAAAAACAGAATAAACGAACAAACCAATCAAAACAGTGTAGCAGTTACCAGAGGGGAAAGGGGTAGGGGAGGGTGAAGTGTGTAAAGGGGATGAACGGTGTGGTGATAAATGGAAACTAAATTTTTGGTAGTGAGCACACTGCAGTGTATACATAAGTAGAAATAAAATGTTGTACACATAAAACTTATTATAAACAAATGCTAGTCCAATAAAAAAAATTTACTGATTTTTAATTACTCAGTTAAAAAAAGAATAATTTTATTATTTTGCTCAGTCAAATCAGAAGCTTTAATAGCTCCTCCTAAAATGGCTAAATTCTAACTAAGGAAATACTTTAAATCATAGAAGTTATTCTAGATCAGCAGTTCCCACACTTCAGAGTACACAAGAATTCTCTCAGTGACCTTTTAAAACAGATTGCTGAGTTTCAACTACACAGTTTATGATTCACTTGGGTCTGTATGGGGCCCTAGAGCTTAAATTTTTAAAAGGTTCCCAAATGATGTTGATGGTCCAGAGACCACACTTTAACAATCACTGTCTTGGACATTAACTCAATTTGAGATTTGAAAATTAAGAACAGAAATTTCATCATACAGTACACCTTGGAGAAAACATTACACCACGGAGTCACTTTAGAGTTTATAGAACACTTTACACATCTCATTTACCAGCTCTCTACACAATATTCATGACCTCTTCTATACCATTTTAGCAATAAATTATCTGCTATAAAAGATCAATAACAAAAAGCAACTTCCTTCAGGCCTTCACTTCAATAGTCACCTTGTTTCCTCAATGCCTAGTCACAGTTTCGTCACCTCTGAACACTAACATATATACTCTTTCTTTGTTTTATTTATTTATTTTTTTTGCTTCACATTCTTTGTGATACAGTCAAGGTTCACATATCATATATATCAATTCGCCTTTTTACTTATCTTTCCCACTAGAGTATAAGCTTCATGAACCTGGGATTTCTATTTATTTGATGTACCTCAGGTGTATAAAGCTCAATAATACTAATTTTATTAACTAATTAATTAAATGAATAAAATGTCACACAAGATGTTTGAACCTTGACCTGGGATCCACCATGACAAAACCCAGTTTTGCTGACCACCAAACCAATAATTTTCCTATAAAACTATACCCACCCCTTCATATGCAATGTTCCCAAGTGTCTTTCAATGGAGACTGGAATGAATTGCTTAAGTTCTTACTATTTTCATAAGGCAGATCTCCAAGGACTATTCAAAGGGATCTGAGGAAAGTTAACATGGCAGAGAACCAAGAACAAAGAAGTATGAAATCAGAAAGACCAGATAATTAAGTTTGAACAAAGAAATCAAAGTTAATTTCAAATGTAACCAATCCTCAGGCACCATAGTAAGAATCAGCCCAGGGAGTGATCAAGATTGCACAGAAGATTCTTCTCAGGAAAGACCATGAACTCACTTCCTCCCATGAGCACACCAAAATTTTAATTACTTACAGTGCAACAATCTATGAAAATGAGATGCAGAAAACTAGCAGAAAAGATATTCCACAAGTAAAGATACAAAGGAACTGCATGAGATGATAGGAAGGATGGGGAATGTGATACAGTGAACACCCACACTACCAGATAAGCAACCAATAAACAAGGGAATAATCACAGAGGTTATTTACAGAAGTTCTCCCTATGAATCAAGGGGTCCAAGCACCTCATTAATCTCACAAACCCGGAGGTAATGGGCTTGAGCCCCTAGAACATCTGGCTTTAAAATCCAGCAGGGCTTGCACAACGAGAGAGCAAGAGGGCTACAGGAATCAGAGACTTTACTCTTAAAGAGCCCATGCAAAGCCTCATACACTTGGAAACCCAGCATACAATAAGTTTAAAAGAGTCTGGATCAGACCCACTTGCTGATCTTGGAGAGTATCTCAGGGAGACAGAAGGCAACTGGGACGCCCTTGGGAAAGCCTCTCTCCAGAAGATGCTGCTGATAGCCATTTCAAATAGCATATTTTACCACGAGGACATTGGTACCGGCAAGTGCCATTTTGGAGTTCTGCATCTATCCAATTAGCACTAGGAATCAGCTGTGCTTACCAGCAGGTCGGCACCAGAACTGAAAATCCCCAGGGTCCACAGTCAGCTGCCCTGGGATTCCCAGGCTCACAGCCAGCCAACCAGGGACATCACACTACCAACCAGCATGTTAACTCCAGCTCCAAAACCCTGTGTCTGTAGTTAGCTGCCCCAAGATCTCCCAGACCTTAAGTCAGCCATGCCAAGACACAGCTCCACTTGCCCATAGGATGGAACCAGTTCTAGAAACCCCTACACTGTGTAGTGAGCCATACTACGACCCAGTCTTGAGCACCAATGACCAGCAGCCTCTACTCAAGGAGGTCTAGGCAGCTAACCCACCAGAAATGGACCCCACCTACATCAGCACCACAACATTCAGTGGCCCACTCAGACCATGCAGAGGGCACCACTAGATCATGCAGCTCTGTTAACCAGAAAGGAGTGTACTTGTACTATAACGACACTTCTCCAAGATTAGGAAACATAATCAATTTGACTAAATATACAAACAAAACAAAGAATTACGCAAAATGAGGTAACACAGGAATATGCTCCAAATGAAGGAAAAAGATAAAATCTCAGAAGAAGAATTAAGCCAAATGGAGATAAGCAATCTATCAGACATAAGCTCAAGGTATGGAGAAAGCAAGAGAGTTCCAGAAAAACATCTATTTCTGCTTCATTGACTATGTCAAAGCCTTTGACTGTGTGGATCACAATAAACTGTGGAACATTCTGAAAGAGATGGGAATACCAGACCACCTGACCTGCCTCTTGAGAAACCTGTATGTAGGTCAGGAAGCAACAGTTAGAACTGGACATGGAACAACAGACTGGTTCCAAATAGGAAAAGGAGTACGTCAAGCCTGTATATTGTCACCTTGCTTATTTTACTTATATGCAGAGTACATCATGAAGAATGCTGGGCTGGAAGAAGCACAAGCTGGAATCAAGATTGCCTGGAGTAATATCAATAACCTCAGATATGCAGATGACACTACCCTTATGGCAGAAAGTGAAGAGGAACTCAAAAGCCTCTTGATGAAAGTGAAAGAGGAGAGTGAAAAGGTTGGCTTAAAGCTCAACATTCAGAAAACAAAGATCATGGCATCTGGTCCCATCACTTCATGGGAAATAGATGGGGAAACAGTGTCAGACTTTATTTTTTGAGGCTCCAGAATCACTGCAGATGCTGACTGCAGCCATGAAATTAAAAGATGCTTACTCCTTGGAAGGAAAGTTATGACCAACCTAGATAGCATATCAAAAAGCAGAGACATTACTTTGCCAACCAAGGTCCGTCTAGTCAAGGCTATGGTTTTTCCCGTGGTCATGTATGGATGTGAGAGTGGGACTGTGAAGAAAGCTGATCGCCGAAGAATGGATGCTTTTGAACTGTGGTATTGGAGAAGACTCTTGAGAGTCCCTTGGACTGCAAGGAGATCCAACCAGTCCATTCTAAAGGAGATCCGTCCTGAGTGTTCATTGGAAGGACTGATGCTAAAGCTGAAACTCCAATACTTTGGCCACCTCATGCGAAGACTTGACTCATTGGAAAAGACCCTGATGCTGGGAGGGATGAGGGGCAGGAGGAGAAGGGGATGACAGAGAATGAGATGGCTGGATGGCATCACCAACTTTATGGACATGAGATTGAGTGAACTCTGGGAGTTGGTGATAGATGCGGAGGCCTGGCATGCTGTGATTCATGGGGTCGCAAAGAGTCTGACACGACTGAGCGACTGAACTGAACTGAACTTAATAATCAAATGCATCCCTATTTTATCAATAAAATGATAAAGTAAATGAGAAATAAAAAGTTAAAAGAAAAAGTTGAGATCATCAACTTAAAATAATTTTATACACACATACACACAACTCACAGTAATCACAAACTAAAAATCAATAATAGACAAATGATGAAAAAAGAAAGTAGTATAAACATAACGCTAAAACAGTCATCAAATCACAAGAGAAGGAAGCAAAAGAAGAAAGGAACAAAAAGAACTACAAAAGAAAAGCATCCAAAACAATGAATAAATAGCAATAAGCACACACTAGACATGGCAAGCCACTCCAGTACTCTTGCCTGGAAAATCCCATGGATGGAGGAGCCTGGTAGGCTGCAGTCTGTGGGGTCGCTAAGGGTTGGACACGACTGAGCGACTTCACTTTCACTTTTCACTTTCACACATTGGAGAAGGAAATGGCAACCCACTCCAGTGTTCTTGCCTGGAGAATCCCAGGGACGGGGGAGCCTGGTGGGCTTCCGTCTATGGGGTCACACAGAGTCGGACACGACTGAAGTGACTTAGCAGCAGCAGCAGCAGCAGACACAGGGTACCCACTCCAGTATTCTTGGGCTTCCCTGGTGGCTTGGATGGTAAAGAATGCACCTGCAGTGCAGGAGACCTGGGTTCGATCCCTAAGTTGGGATGATTCCCTGGAGGAGGGCATACAACCCACCCCAGTATTCTTGCCTGGAGAAGCTCCATGGACAGAAGAGCTTGGTGGGCTACAGTCCATAGGGTTGCAAAGAGTTGGACACAACTGAGCGACTAAGCACACAGCATAAATAATTACTTCAAATATAAAGGGACTAAATGTTTCAATCAAAAGAAAAATAATAGTTGAATGAATAATAAAACAAGATCCATGTATATGCTACCTACAGGAGACTCAAGTCAGATCTAAAGACACAGACAGACTGAAAGTGAGGGGATAAAAACAGGTAATCCATGCAAATAGAAAAGAAAAGAAAGCTAGAGTAGCAATAATCATATCAGACTAAGTAGACTTTAAATAAAGGCTGTAACAAATGACAATGAAGGACATTACACAGTAATTAAGGGATCAATCAACAAGAAATATACAACCCAATTAAAAAATAGGCTGAAGACCTAAACAGATATTTCTTCAAAGAAGACATACAGATAGCCAACAAACACAGGAAATGATGCTCGACATTGCTCATTATTAGAAAAATCAAAACTACAATGAGGTATCACCTCACACCAGGCAGAATGGCTATCATCAAAAAGTCTACAAACAATAAATTCTGGAGAGGATATGGAGAAATGGGAACCCTCTTAACACTGTTGGTGAAAATGTAAATTGATACAGCCACTATGGAAAACAGAATAGAGATTCCTTAAGAAACTAGGACTGAAACTACTATATAATGCAGCAATCCCACTACTGGGCATATACCCTGAGAAAAACCATTAAATTCAAAAAGATACATGTACCCCAAGGTTCACAGCCGCACTACTTATAATAGCCAGGACATGGAAGCAGCCTAGATGAATGGATAAAGAAGATCTGGTACATATACACAATGGAATATTACTCAGCCATAAAAAGGAATGAATTTGACTCAGTTGTATTGAGGTGGATGAACCTAGAGCCTGCTTTACAGAGTGAAGTAAGTCAGAAAGAGTAAAACATATATTATCACATATATATGGAATCTGTAAAAACATGATTGATGAACCTATCTGCAGAGCAGGAATAGAGATGGAGCTGTAGAGAACAAATCTGTGGACATGGAGAAGAAGGTGAGGGAACATTGACATATATACACTACTATGTACAAAACAGATACCTAGGGGAAAACTGCTATAAACACAGGGAGCTCAGCTTGGTGCTCTGTGACAACTTGGGGGGGTGCATGGTGGGGGTGAGAGAGGCTCAGGGAGGGGATATATGTGTACTTAGAGCTGACTCATGCTATGGCACAGCAGAAACCAACACAACACTGTAAAGCAATTACCCACCAATTAAAAATAAGCAATAAGTTACAATCAAAACCACAGAAATATAAAGAATCTTAAGAGATCACTACAATTACATGACTATAAAGTGAACAACCCAGAAGAAAAGGACAAATTCCTAGAAATATACAATCTCCCAAAACTGAAGCAGAAATAAATAGAAAATACAAACAGATTGATTACCAGTAATGAAACTGAATCAGTAAACAAACAAACAAACAAAAAACAAGTAAACAAAAGAGAAAAAAAAAAACCTCTCAACAAACAAAGGTCCAGCACCAGAGAGCTTCACAGATGAATTCTACCAAACACTTAAAGAATAGTAAATGCCCCTACTTCTCAAACTATTCTAAAAACTGAAGGGAAAGGAATGCTTCCAAACCCATTCTACAAGGTCAGCATCACCCTGACACCAAAACCAAAGGTATCACACAGAAAAAAGAAAACTACAAGCCAATATCACTGATGAGCATAGATGCAGTAATCCTCAACAAATATTATTAAACTGAATTCAACAATACATTAAAGGAATCATACAACATGATTCATCCCAGGGATGCAAAGATGGCTCAATATTCACAAATCAGTCAATGTGATACACCACACTAACAAACTGAAGAAGAAAAACAGCATATGATGATACCAAGAGGCAAAAACAAGTTTTGATAAAATTTACTATCAACTTATGATAAAACTCTAAACAAAATGAGTTTAGAGGGAGGATATCTCAACATAATAAAGGCCTTATATGAAAAACCTACAGCCAATATCATACTCAATCAGGAAAGCCGAAAGCATTTCCTCTAAGATCAGGAAAAAGACAAGGATGCTCACTCACTTCATTTCTATTCAACACAATGTTAGCAGTACCAGCCACAAAAGACAGAAATACAGGACATCAAAATGGGAGAGGACAGTCACTGTTTGCAGATGACATGATATATGCAAAGAAATTTCTAAAGATGCCACCAAAAATGCTAGAACTAATAAATGAACTCAGTAAAGTTGCAGATGCAAAATTAATATACATAAATATGCTATGTTTCTGTATAATAAGAATGAACAGTCAGAAAGAGAAATTAAGACAACAATCCCATATACAACTGCAATAGAAAGAACAAATCTAACTAAGGATGTAAAAGACCTATACTCAAAAAACTATAGACACTGGTGAAAGAAAATGAAGATGACACAAACAAATGAAAAGCTATACTGTGTTCAATTGAAAGATTTAATACTGCTAAAACAACCAAATTTTCCCAGGCAATCTACAGATTCAATGCAATTGCTATCAAAACATCAATGGCATTTTTCACAGAACTAGACTAAACCATTCTAAAACTTGTATGAAAACACAAAATACCACAAATTGCCAAAACCTTGAAAAGGAACAAAGTTGAAGGTATCATGCACCCTGATTTCAAACTATACTACAAAGCTATAGGAATCAATATAATACGATGCTGGCCAAAAAAAAAAAAAACAGACACATAAATCAATGGAAGAGTCTAGAGAGCCCAGAAATCAAAACTTAGATGTTCATTTAATCTCCAACAAAGCATGCAAAAATATACAATGGGGAAGACAGCTTATTCCATAAATGGTGTTAGGAAAACTGCACAACTACATACAAAAGAATCAAACGACTTCTTTTCACATGCTATACAAAAATAAACTCAAAACAGATTAAAGGATTAAATGAAAACCTGAAATCATAAAACTCCAAAAAGAAAAAATGCTCTTTGACAATGATCTTAGCAATATTTTTTTTCAGTCTGTCTCCTCAGGCAAGGGAATAAAAAGTAAAAATGAATAAATGGGACTACATCAAACTAAAACCCTTTTTCCCAATAAAGGAAACCATCAACAAAATGAAATGACCACCTACTGAATGGAAGAAGATATGTGCAAATGATATATCTAATAAGGGGTTCATATTCAAAATATACAAGAATTCATAAAATTCAAGATCAGAAAAACAACATTGTTAAATTGTGGGCATCAGTTCAGTCCAGTTCAGTCGCTCAGTCGTGTCCAACTCTTTGCATAGAACACTATAAACATTATTCAAAGACTTGGGGATGGCCAACACACACATGATAGATGTTCAACATTACTAATCATCAAGGAAATACAAATCTAAACCATAAAAATTTATCATGTCACAACAATCAGAATGGCTGTCATCAAAAAAAAAAAAAGCACAAATAACAAATGTTGGCAAGGATGTGCAGAAAAAGGAATCCTCATAAAGAGTTGGTAGAAATCCAAATTGGTGCAAACATTATGAGAAATAGTATGGACACAGTTCAAAAAATTAAAAACAGAACTACTGTATGATCCAACAATTCCACTCCTGGATGTTTACCAAAGAAAACAAAAACACTAATTCAAAAGATATATGGTCATACTAAGTGAAGTAAACCAGACAAAGAAAGACAAACATGAAATTATTTATGTGAGAAATCTAAAAAAGTGATACAAATGAACTTATTTTCAAAACAGAAACAGACTCACAAACATAGAAAACAAACTTACGGTTATTAAAGGGTGGGTAAGGAATAAATTAGGAGTTTCGGTCTAAAATATACATACTGCTGCTGCTGCTGCTGCGTCACTTCAGTCGTGTCCGACTCTGTGTGACCCCATAGACGGAAGCCCACTAGGCTCCCCCATCCCTGGGATTCTCCAGGCAAGAACACTGGAGTGGGTTGCCATTTCTATACTACTATATATAAAATAGATAACCAACAAGGACCTACTATAGAGCACAGGGAACTATACTCAATATTTTATAAACTATAATGGAAGAGACCGGAAAAAGATACCAAGATACCGTAAAAAAGATACCAAGGGAACATTTCATGCAAATGGGCACAATAAATGACAGAAATAGTATGGACCTAACAGAAGCAAAAGAGATTAAGAAGAGGTGGCAAGAATACACAGAAGAACTATAAAAAAAGATCTTCACGACCAAGATAATCATGATGGTGTGATCACTTACTTAGAGCCAGATATCCTGGAATGGGAAGTCAAATGGGCCTTAGGAACTGTCACTAAAAACAAAGCTAGTGGAGGTTATGGAATTCCAGTTGAGCTATTTCAAATCCTAAAAGATGATGCTGTGAAAGTGCTGCACTCAATATGCCAACAAATCTGAAAAACTCAGCAGTAGCCACAGGACTGGAAAAGGTCAGTTTTCATTCCAATCCCTAAGAAAGGCAATGCCAAAGAATGCTCAAACTACCACACAATTTCACTCATCTCACACGCTAGCAAAGTAATGCTCAAAATTCTCCAAGCCAGACTTCAGCTGTATGTGACCCGTGAACTTCCAAACACAAGCTGGCTTTAGAAAAAGCAGAAGAACCAGAGATCAAATGGCCAATATCCGTTTGATCATCGAAAAAGCAAAAGAGTTCCAGAAAAACATCTATTTCTGCTTTATTGACTATGCCAAACCTTTGACTGTGTGGATCACCAAAATCTGTGAAATATTCCTGAAGATCTGGGAATAGCAGACCACCTGACCTGCCTCTTGAAAAATCTGTATTCAGGTCAGGAAGCAACAACTGGAACTGGACATGGAATAACAGACTGGTTCCAAATAGGAAAGGGAATACGTCAAGGCTGTATATTGGCACCCTGCTTAGTTAACTTATATGCAGAAAACATCATGAGAAACATTGGCCTGGATGAAGCACAAGCTGGAATCACGATTGCCAGGAGAAATATCAATAACTTCAGATAGGCAGATGACACCAACCTTATGGCAGCAAGCAAAGAAGAACTAAGCCTCTTGATGAAAGTGAAAGAGGAGAGCAAAAAGTTGGCTTAAAATTCAACATTCAGAAAACTAAGATCATGGCATCTAGTCCCATCATTTTTAATGGCAAATAGATGGGGAAACAGTAGAAACAGTGAGAGAGTTTATTTTTTTGAGCTCCAAACTCACAGAAGATGATGATTGCAGCCATGAAATTAAAAGATGCTTGATGCTTGGAAGAAAAGATATGACCAACCTAGACAGCATACCAAAAAGCAGAGACGAAAGAATTAAACAGACATTTCTCCAAAGAAAACATACAGATGGCTAACAAACACATGAAAAGATGCTCAACATCACTCATAATCAGAGAAATGTAAATCAAAACCACAATGAGGTAACATTTCACGCCAGTCAGAATGGCTGCTATCAAAAAGTCTACAAGCAATAAAAGCTGGAGTAGGTGTGGAGAAAAGGGAACCCTCTTATACTGTTCGTGGGAATGGAAACTAGTACAGCGACTATGGAGAACAGTGTGGAGATTCCTCAAAAAACTGGAAATAGAACTGCCATATGACCCAGCAATCCCACTCCTGGGCATACACACTGAGGAAAGCAGAATTGAAAGAGACACATGTACTCCAATGTTCATCACAGTACTGTTTATAATAGCCAGGACATGGAAGCAACCTAGATATCCATCTGTAGATGAATGGATAAGAAAGTTGTGGTACATATACACAAAGGAGTATTACTCAGCAATGAAAAAGAATACATTTGAATCAGTTCTAATGAAGTGGATGAAACTGGAGCCTATTAGCCTATTATACAGAGTGAAGTAAGCCAGAAAGAAAAACACCAATACAGTGTACTAACGCATATATATGGAATTTAGAAAGATGGTAACAATAATCCTGTATACGAGACAGAAAAAGAGACACAGATGTATAGAACAGTCTTTTGGACTCTGTGGGAGAGGGCAATGGTGGGATGATTTGAGAGAATGGCATTGAAACATGTATATTATCATATGTGAAACGAATTGCCAGTCCAAGTTCGATGCATGATAGAGGATGCTCGGGGTTGGTGCACTGGGATGACCCAGAGGGATGATATGGGTAGGGCAGTGGGAGGGCGGTTCAAGATGGGGAACACGTGTACACCCGAGCCAGATTCATGTCAGTGTATGGCAAAACCAATACAGTATTGTAAAGTAATTAGCCTCCAATTAAAATAAATAAATTCAAAAAAAAAAAAAAGCAGAGACATCACTTGGCCAATAAACATCCATCTAGTCAAGGTTATGGTTTTTCCAGTAGTCATGTAGGGATGTGAGAGTTGAACTATAAAGAAAGCTGAGCACCAAAGAACTGATGCTTTTGAACTATGGTGTTGGAGAAGACTCTTGAGATTCCCCTGGACTGCAAGGAGATCAAACCAGAGCATCATTAAGGAAATCAGTCATGAACATTCATTGGAAGGACTTATGTTGAAGCTGAAACTCCAATATTTTGGCCACCTGACGTGAGAACTGACTCATTTGAAAACACCATGATGCTGGGAAAGACTGAAGGTGGGAAGAGAAGGGGACGACAGAGGATGAGATGGTTGGATGGCATCACTGACTCAATGGACGTGAGTTTGAATAAACTCCGGGAGCTGGTGATGGACAGGGAAGCCTGGCTTACTATATTCCATGGGATCACAAAGAGTCAGACATGACTGAGTGATTGAACTGAACTGAACTGAACTGATGCACGTACGTATGTGTAAAAGGCTTCCCAGGTGTCAGTAGTGGTAAAGAACCTGCCTGCCAACACCAAATTCGTAAGAGACATGGATTCAATCCCCAGGTCAGGAAGATCCCCTGGATGAGGATATGGCAACCCACTCCAGTATTTTTGCCTAGACAATCCCATGGACAGAGGAGTCTGGCCGGCTACAGTCTATAAGGTCACACAGAGTCAGATACCAATGATGCGACTTAGCACACAGCATATATATGCCTGCTGCTGCTGCTGCTAAGTCACTTCAGTCGTGTCCGACTCTGTGTGACCCCATAGACGGAAGCCCACCAGGCTCCCCCGTCCCTGGGATTCTCCAGGCAAGAACACTGGAGTGGGTTGCCATTTCCTTCTCCAATGTGTGAAAGTGAAAAGTGAAAGTGAAGTCGCTCAGTCGTGTCCGACCTTTAGCGACCCCACGGACTGCAGCCTACCAGGCTCCTCCATCCATGGGATTTTCTAGGCAAGAGTACTGTGCTATATACCTGAAACTAACACCACATTGCAAATTAACTATATTTCAATAAAAACAAAAACAAAGAAAAAAAAGTACAGCAACCAGAAAAGGCAGTATGACTGAGGACTTTGTCCTTTCATGGATGAAGGTTTGGGTCACTCCAGAACCAGGAGCCATGGAAGTTCCAGTTGAGGACAAGGGAAATATGGAATGAGGAGATGAAGACGGAAACTATAGATGCTAACTTTATATATATACACACACCAGCTATCACCTGGTGTCAATTACAGAAATGAGTACTGAGTAGCTTTGGCTAGTCTCTCCATGATTGTTACATGCATGTGTCTATTTGTATAAAATACTCCTTCTCTTAAAAAAAAAAAAAAAGCAGAAGTTTAAATCTCACAAAATCATGGTTGTTTTGTTGACATATCAAATATTTCCACGCAGATAAGAACTACAGCACCAGCACAATGTGTTTTGCACATGGTAAAGGTTTGTCTAGGTTAGTCATAACTTTCCTTCCAAGGAGTAAGTGTCTTTTAATTTCCTGGCTGCAATCAGCATCTGCAGTGATTTTGGAGCCCAAAAAAATAAAGTCTGACACTGTTTCCACTGTTTCCCCATCTATTTCCCATGAAGTGATGGGACCAGATGCCATGATCTTTGTTTTCTGAATGTTGAGCTTCAAGCCAAACTTTGCACTCTCCTCTTTCACTTTCATCATATTTAAAAGCAGAGACATTACTTTGCCAACCAAGGTCCATCTAGCCAAGGCTATGGTTTTTCCCGTGGTCATGTATGGATGTGAGAGTTGGACTGTGAAGCAAGCTGATCACCAATGAATTGATGCTTTTGAACTGTGGTGCTGGAGAAGACTCTTGAGAGTCCCTTGGACTGCAAGGAGATCCAACCGGTCCATTCTAAAGGAGATCAATCCTGGGTGTTCATTGGAAGGACTGATGCTAAAGCTGAAACTGCAATACTTTGGCCACCTCATGCGACGAGTTGACTCACTGGAAAAGACTCTGATGCTGGGAGGGATTGGGGGTGGGAGGAGACGGGGATGACAGAGAATGAGATGGCTGGATGGCATCACCGACTCGATGGACATGAGTTTGCGTGAACTCCGGGAGTTGGTGATGGACAGGGAGGCCTGGTGTGCTGTGATTCATGGGGTCTCAAAGAGTCAGACACGACTGAGCGACTGAACTGAACTGAACTGAAAGGTTTGTCTCCTCTCTGCTGCTGCTAAGTCGTTTCAGTCGTATCCAACTCTGTGCGACCCCACAGACATCAGTCCACCAGGCTCCGCCATCCCTGGGATTCTCCAGGCAAGAACACTGGAGTGGGTTGCCATTGCCTTCTCCAATGTGTGAAAGTGAAAAGTGAAAGTGAGGTCGCTCAGTCATGTCCTACTCTTCACAACCCCATGGACTGCAGCCTACCAGGCTCCTCTGTCCATGGGATTTTCTATGCAAGAGTACTAGAGTGGGGTGCCATTGCCTTCTCCGGCTGTCTCCTCTCTAACGTGCCTCAACAAAAGCAGCAAAGTCCAGTGTTCATTTTCAAGAGTGAGGACCCACACCCCTGCAACTCAGGCCTCTGCACAGCAAAGGAAGGGAGACTCAAGAAGAGCAGCTCCCCTTTCTGTCACTTCCACTGACTCATTATCCTTTGAGAGCAACCCCGATCAATCTCTCAGGGCTTGCCCAGCCAAAGCCTTTTATGATGGTCTTTTCAGTGCCATCAGAGGTGAAGTAAGAAAGAATGAAAACAAAGAAGTGATTTTCCTCTTGATCTGACTTAAATAACCATGTACGGAAACATGCATGAGGAGGCTTTTTTCACTTTACTTGGGTTTTCTACTAAAAGCTGATGCTAACACTGGTCTTTTTTTTTTCAAGCTTTCAGTGTTCTGTATTTTTCTCCCTTCAAAAATATCCTTCAAGAGCTGCCAAGTCCTAATGCTTTTATGATTAGTTTTCTCCCAAGATTTTCTGGCCGTATTTCCTATTTATTAGGGCTGAGCCCTAATAAGAGCAGCCTGAGCCTCAATTCTAAACCTCAAGAGTTCTTCCGAAGGTATAACAGCTATTTTTCTTTCCTAAATAATGGAAAGCTGTAAGATTTACATGTAAAAGACTATTTTTTAAAATTTTTATAATGGACAATTTTAGAATATTTTATAATGGTGAATCTCTTTCCATCTACTGCATTCCTAAGAAAAAAACACAGGAACAGTGTATAAAGGAAACTGGGGCAGAAAAGTGACCATTGGCCACTGTTACAAATATTCAAAACAATACCACTGGACACAAGCTAAAAGTCCATCCATAAGAAACTGGAACATAAATGAGGACATAGGTATACTTTGGGAAAATACACAACCACCAAAAATGTTAATGTGGGAATTTATATTTAGCAACATAAAAAAAGAAATACAAAATTTGGTTATAAAAGATTATAATAGGATACCATTTCTCCAAAAAACATAAAATGTATTGCATATGTCATGTGTAAGTACATACACAGAAATCCAGAAGAAAAACATCAAAATGTTATTTTCTTCTTTATCTTTTTACCTATTTGTCAATATATCTATACATCAGATATATGTATTTACATATTTGAAGTTTTTACAATTATCACTTTTATAATTTTAAAAATACCACAAAACGTGTTTCATTATACTAAAAAATATGGTGTACCTCTTACCATTTTGTTCTAACAGAGTTGACAAAGCATTTGCAGATGCCTGGAAGACTTCTTTTGATGAAGAATGCATCAGCATGGACAGCATCACTTCCCTATGAGCTGGGAACCTTTCACAAATTCAACCACAACATTAATAGTAATCTCTTTAATAATTAACTCAAATATTTATTTACTGTTATCTAATCTAACAACCAATAAGGGCAGATAAACAGTGTTTTATGCCACCTCTACTCACAGGAGAGAATTATAGTTAAGCAGTGTTCTATTTACATTATATTTAAACACAGTAACTACTAATAACGTAGTATTTCTGTTTCTTCAAAGCAGATAAGCGGTAGAAGGAGAAAACAGAAGACTCAGTAGATATATAAATAGGTGCTAAGAGTAAAAAGATTAATCGAGAAAAAGGAGATGATGTAAGTAAGAAAGCAAAAATTAAGAATCATAAAGAAATAGAGTGAAATTTTTTAATTTAGAGCATAAATATGTTTTAATGATCTATTTATTTTAACAATATCCTGTGAATTTTAAGGGATTAGTATCTATGAATTGAAATTTTTATAAATTGCAGCATGAACTAACCTTATCCTAACTTCTTTAAAAGATTGCTCAAACCAGATTAGAAGAGTGGTTTAACACATATTTTTCAAAATTTACAGTTTCCATTCAAACTAGAGACATTTAAATAAATAGAATCTGTCATTAACTGCCTTCTAATTGGCAGTAGATCACTATGGAAATGAGGGCTTCCCTGATAGCTCAGTTGGTAAAGAATCTGCCTGCAATGCAGGAGACCCTGGTTCGATTCCTGGGTCAGGAAGACCCCTGGAGAAAGGATAGGCTACCCACTCCAGTATTCTTGGGCTTCCCTTGTGGATCAGCTGGTAAAGAATCCGCCTGCAATGCAGGAGACCTGGGTTCGATCCCTGGGTTGGGAAGACTCCCTGGAGAAGGGAAAGGCTACCCACTCCAGTATTCTGGCCTTGAGAATTCCATGGACTGTATAGTCCATGGGGTCACAAAGAGTCGAATACGAATGAGAGACTTTCACTTCACTTCACTATGGAAACAGACTGTCAGAATTTAAGGTGCAGAATATTACTATTCAAATTTCCAAGGTAAGTCATTCAAAATTTAAAATTGAGAGTCTATGCAGAGCCAACAGTACAAACATAAGCAGTTGCTCATGGACATGAAACAAATCAGACATACAGAACTCCTGGTTACAATGTACATCTTTGTCTGGTCTTATGATGTTTAAATGGAGCTCCCATAGAAAGCATCCTCAAGAGCTGACAGTTGTACAAATAACCCTCTCAAGAGAAGACAGGTTAACACTACCACATAAAGTGGGGAGTCACTAAAGGAGGCTTCTAACCATATCTAATTACTGATATTGACAACCTCCTGGCTAGTAACCACAATAGAAAAGGTCACAGATGGCTCTGTGATTTCTGTCAGTTGAGAATAATTAGTACTTTTAAATTATTAGCCAGAAAACTGAAAGGATCTTTCTTGATGATTCATAACTTACTGAATGACTCTTGATTCTAAATGTCTCAGTAATAACTCTCACACAAAGAGAGTTTTACTATTAAAGACAATGGGCATCAAAATATATATCCACAAGTATTTTATGGCAACACTTAATATAAATACCTATATCTAAAATATTTCAAACAATAAAAATTTCAGTGAATTGATTAAAAAATATGACTAAAATTTTCTATCATATAAAATCAAAACTACTGACTGGCCATCTTCATCTCCAATCTTCTCATGTAAACTGTTTTGATACATAAGGAGATTATTCAGGGCCCAACAGGCAGCCTCCTGGATTCGGGAAGGAAAAAAAGAAACCTGTCAAAAAACAAACTATTGAACAAACAATTTTGAAGGACTATTAAATTTATGACAGAGTCTAACCTGCACATGCTTGTTCTTTCTATGCCAAGTTAATGCTTTGTAACAGGCTTCCAGCCAAAACAATTTATCTTCTTCATCATCGTCATTCTCCTGATTCTCATTCTTTTCCTCTAAGTCTTGATTTAAGAAAATGGTCTCAGCTTTGGAAAAATGTAAACATATAACTTATGTATACTTTGAGTGACCAACTCTTAAGACCATTATTTTCAAACATTATCGACAGAGCACTGGTTAATTAAAAGACCTCTTTAATATATTACACAGTTTATCATATTGCTATTGCATGTAGATAAATCAGATGAGGGAGAGGGTACCAAACAAAACTAATAGGCTAGAGGAAGATTAATTAAGAAAATGAACTGCTAATAATAAAGCTAAATTAAGGATGTATTCACTGATATCTGAACTGGAATATTTACCACAACTTTAATTCCCTTCAAAGTATCCTCTATGAGAAAATGCGTCACATGAGGAAAAGAAAAAGCATCTAAGGGTTCCTTCTCTATATAACTTTCTTGTTATAATGTTAACATTCAAGATCAAATGCACCTGAAAGAATTTCCTTGTTAGTAAAGTTACTTACTGAGGAGTGCTAAACAGCTGAGTGCTGCAATTTGTAATACTGCATTCTCTGAATACTGCTGCACAGCTTTCACCACAAATTCATGCACCTCATTTAATACCAGGATATTAAAAAAATTACCTAAAAGTTAAGTGACATATTAGCAGAATTCTCATCCATAGAACTTATATTACCTTTAACTATGTAACAGTATTTAAATCAACATATTTGAGTAGTGATAACTATTCTTAATTACATTAAAACATATTTACTGTAATTAAAATCACTTAATGATTGCATAAAGAACTAAGAACATTTCATGCACTCATTCAACTATCTTGCTTAGACAACAGAAATGACTGGGCCAAAAAAACTGTATGTTTGAGTTATAAGACTTGTATTCTTTGATTTCCTCTCATGTCTCGTTCTTGTTTATTTGCAAAGTCCTGTCTGACTTTTTTGCGACCCCAGGGACAGTAGCCCGCCAGGTTCCTGTCCATCGGATTTCCCACATGATAATACTGGAACGGATGGCCATTTCCTTCTCCAGGGGATCTTTCCAACCCAGGGATAGAGCCCATGTCTCCTGCATTGGCAGGTGAATTCTTTACCACGAAGCCACCAGGGAAGCCCCCTCTTGTCATCATCACATAAAAAACCATGAGGTGGAGACTTCCCTGGTGGTCCAGTGGTTGAGAATCTGCCTTGCAGTGCGGGAAAGGGTTTGATTCCAGGTCGGGGAACTAAGGTCGAATATGCCCCAGAGCAACTGAACCAGAGCACTGCAACTACTGAGCCCACGTGCCACTAGAGTCTATGCACCACAATGAAAAATGCCTCATGATTCAGTGAAGATCCCGCGGCCACAACCAAGACCCAACACAGTCAAATAAATATTTTTATACATGGCACTACAATATTCAGTGTACAAAACAGCTGAATTTTCCTGTCTTCTAAAAGATAAGAAAAAAACCTCCCCTGTCATTAAATGCTTGTACTATAACTCACTAACAATTACCACATTTCCTTGTAGGAATAAGAATGAAACTTCTAGCTATATGTGTAATTAGATAATCCCTAAGATACACAGCCAGAATTGGAAAAGATTCTATACCATTAAAAGCCTAAAGCCCACACTAAATATTAATCAAAGTTTCAAAATCAAAAAGCAGATTAACTAGTATAACTCTTCTGTATCAGCGTCTTTCTATGTTCGTATCTCTTCACATTCATCCATTAAGCTGACATAATCCCCAGTCCTTAGTCTCTAGTTTTGGAAAGTCATTTCAAAAAAGATTCTTTTCTACTTTTACTGACTTATCTAAGTTTCAGTTGTCTCACCCCTTTACCCTACTATTATTTCTAAGTCACTGCCAACAGCTGCTCTACCACTGACCAACTTTGTGACTCTAAACAAATACAAGTAGCCTTATCTTATTTTCAGACAATTTAGGTGAAAATACATTATGTTACTAAAGCTGCCATAAAAAGATAAAAAGACAGTTCAACATTTTCAATATATATAACTGACCACCAAAACATTATTAGCCAGAACGATAAATCACTTTTGAAAAAGACAGAATATACTATAGAAAAACAGAAAAAGGCAAATCAGGTATTCCACAAAAAAGAAAGCACCAACAGCAAAGAAATATTTGAAAAGACATTCACCTTCCTTTACAATTTTCATGGCAATACAGATGGTAGTAGCATAAAACAAGAAATAAACCAATGTCCATGGATAGGAGAATGGATAAATAAATAGTGAGATACCCACATAATAGAATACTACATACAACAATGCCACGCTTCCCAGGTGGGTCGATGGTAAAGAATCTGCCTGCCAATTCAGGAGATGCAGGTTTCATCCCTGGGTCAGGAAGATCCCCCGGAGGAGGAAATGGCTACCCACTCCAGTATTCTTTCCTGGATAATCCCATGGACAGAGGAGCCTGGTGGGCTATAGTTCATGGGGGTCACAAAGAGTCAGACACGACGGAGACTGAGCACACACTGTGTGCACATACAGCTCCACGCAAAATATTCATGAGTCTCATAAACACAGTTTTTAAAAACTTGCAGAAGACAACATTCAGCATAATACCATTCTTATTAAGCAATAACAAGCACACGTTAACAATTTTATTTACAGAGATATATAAACACAGTAAAATTTAATTTAGAGCAAAAGATTTATTAACACAAAACTGGACAGTGCTCACCTCTGTAGAGAAAGTGGTAGAAGGGCAGAGCCCAGAGTAGCTTTACCAGCACTGGTAACGTACTAATACTTAAGTTTGATGAGGAGATCTTTTGCATTGCAGTTCACATTTCTATATGTTATGTTTATTCTTTTGCATGCAATAAATATTTACGTAATAATACTTCAAATATAGCATTAACAATAAAATGAAATTTCTAATATTTCACACATTGATTTTTGCCACTCCTTTTAAAATTCCACCTGAGCATGGCATGACAGTTTCCAACTTTACAATATTTCCATCCAGGGTATGTTTATCGGCTACCTATCCACCAACATACAACATATGTATGCTATACACACTTACATTATATAGACTGTGATAAAAAATTAACCAAGAGTTGTAACTTACCTAACGTAAGCCTATGGAGCAAGCAGCAACTCACTTCTTGAATTTTTTCACTGATAGGGAATGCTTTCATGGCTTCTACCACAATATTATAACACCTGACATTGCCACTCATGAGGACTTCAACATTGCTACCTAAATTTAAAGAAATCATAATTATCAATACGGCAAAAATTTTCCCCATTGAAATATGCATATAAAAACATCTCATAGATATTTTTTTAATTTATTTATTTTAATTGGAGGCTAAAGCTGAAACTGCAATACTTTGGCCACCTCATGCGATGAGTTGACTCACTGGAAAAGACTCTGATGCTGGGAAGGATTGGGGGCGGGAGGAGAAGGGGACAACCAAGAATGAGATGGCTGGATGGCATCACCGACTCTGTGGACATGAGTTTGAGTGACCTCCGGGAGTTGGTGATGGACAGGGAGGCCTGGCGTGCTGTGATTCATGGGGTCGCGGAGAGTCGGACACGACTGAGCGACTGGACTGAACTGAACTGAACTGAATTACTTTAGATTATTGTATTGGTTTTGACATACATTGACATGAATCTGCCCCGGGTGTACATGTGTTCCCCATCTTGAACTCCCCTCCCATCCCATCCCTCTGGTTCATCCCAGTACACCAACCCCGAGCATCCTGTATCATGCATCGAACCTGGACTGGTGATTCATTTCACATATGATAATATACATGTTTCAATGCCATTCTCTCAAATCATCCCACCCTTGCCCCATGGCAGTATAATGGCTACAATACCGAATTTAAATATCATTTTCTGTCAAATAGCTATAAAAATACTATGTTGTTCATTGCTAATATAGAAGAATTTAGAACACATCTCTAGGACTAAGGGAAAGTTGCTTTATTCCCGTATCTTGGCTTAAAAACGTAAACAAATAGGGAAATCTGAAAATGCTCTTATGTAAGTCAAAATATGTAAAGTCCTGGCCGTTAGTTTTCAAATAAATGAATTTGGGGCCTGTTTCCTAATGAGGCAGTATTCCATTGGATAATAGATTTTAATTGTTCTTTTTTCTCAAACCAATAGAAAGAAAAGCAAGATTATATCACATAACAGAAGAGCTAGAATCAGCCATGACCTATTCCTATTCATTGCAGAAGGCCAGCAGAATAGCCAGTGTAAAAGCCAAAAAACCAAGCTTCCTGAAGGCTCTGCCACAGACAGGGAAAAGAATGGAGGAAGGGGAGAGAAGAGACAGAATATTAAAATATATGACTAAAGGATAAACATAAATGAACCACAAGGAAGGAAAGAATTCACTGGAAAAGGCAATTAATCAATAGAGAGAGTATGTGAACCCCTGTGGAGAAAATTAATTTATATGTCTCAATGAAATATTTACTATTCTTAAAACAGACAGAAAAAGGTGTGCAAAACAATTTTCTTTCTTTTTTGGCACAATCAACTAACTTTTTTTCCTAAAAATATATTTTTAATGTTTCAATTGTACTTTACATATGGAAAAAATTTTGTAATTAAAGAAAATGACCTCTTAAAACAATTACCTGCTTGTACTCAGAACCACAGATATGATTTGCTCTAGATTCAAAGGTAAAGTCTATAATGCTTGCTTTTGTATTTTTACTTGCCACTTTCTTTGACCTTTTCACTATGAATCAGCACATTTACAGTGAGGATATGACGATGTGGGTGGAAAAAAAATGAATTTCAAAACAGCCAGTACAAAACAAATAAATATATAGCCAAGGAAAGGCAAAATGAAAAATATATTCAGTTTGTTGGCAGTAGATGACTCAGAGAAGTTTAAATTCCATTTTCCGGGGATGGTCCTAAGATGGCAGAGGAACAGGATGGGGAGACCACTTTCTCCCCACAAATTCATTGCAAGATCTTTTGAATGCTGAGCAAACTCCACAAAACAACTTCTGAATGCTGGTGGAGGACACCAGGCACCCAAAAAGGCAGCCCATTCTCTTTAAAAGGAGGTAGGACAAAATATAGAAGATAAAAAGAGAGACAAAATAGTTAGGGACTGAGACCCATCCCAGGGAGGGAGTCGTGTAGGAGAAGTTTCCAAACACCAGGAAACCCTCTCACCTGCGGGTCCACAGATTACGCGCCTAACCACAAACCCCAGCAGAGAAGTAACCCAGATGTTTGCACCCGCCAGCAGCGAGTGGGGGCTGAACAGGGAGGCACAGACTGCCCCTCCCTTCCCACAAGCCAGAGGCAGAGAGGCAGGCAGGAGACAGCCAGAGCTGGAAGACGAGGGGCAATCTCGGCCCCAGAGACAGCATCTTCCACCACACTGTGAGCAGGCTCCCAATTGCTAACCAGTCTTCCTAGGATCCTGGATGGTTGACATCGCCAGGAGGGTTGCAGTCAGAGATCAGTTCCCCAGAGGAGACACACGGCACACCTGAGACTGCACTCCGACTGCATACCCAGGAAACCAAGGGGCTGGGACCGGGGAGGTGATAAGATGCACTGCCCACCTGGGGAGAGTGTGCTTGCCAAGCTGGTCGCCTGAGTTGCTCGGACCTGGGAAGGGCACAAAACGCAGGCCCAACCAAGTCTGTGCCTTTGTGGAGTACCCAAGAACCTGAGTGGCTTAGACCTGGGAAGTGCATGAAACCCCGAGCCCACTTTGGACAGTTTCCCTGCAGAGCAACCTAGAGCCTGAACAGTGTAGACAGGGAAAGCACACATGCTGTGAGGAGGGGCAAACCCAGTGTGGCCTAGACATTGCGAGCACTCCCTACCACGCCAGTGTTCTTTGTTTGCAGTGTTCCTCCCTCCACATAGCAAAACTGAACAAGTGAGCCTAAATAAGTGACCACCTTACCCACTTTGTGTCAGGGTGGAAATTAGACACTGAAGAGACTTGCAAACAGAGGAAGCCAAAATAAACAAAGAAGAGAGAACCGCTTTGGAAGTGACAGGTGCAACAGATTAAAATCCTGAGGTTAGCACTGACTACATTGGAAAGGGCCTATAGAAATTAAGAAGTATAAGCTGGAACAAGGAACTATCTGAAACTGAACTGACCCCACACTGCCCTTAACATCTCCAGAGAAATTTCTAGATATATTTTACTATTATCATTTTCTAATTTTTTAATTTTTAAGTTCTTTATTACTTCTTTAATTTTCATTATTATAACCTACTAGTACCTTGCAAAAAAAAAGACTTTTTAAAGAAAATTTCCTAAATTTTTTAATAATTTTTGTGATTTTATTTTGTTTTTTTAATATTGTATTTTTGAGAGTCTAACCTCTACTCTAGATTTTTAATCTTTGCTTTTTGGTATTTGCTATCAATTTTGTATCTTTAAGAATCCAATCTTCAGTACCCATTTTTACTTAGGAGTGTGATTACTGGCTTGATTGCTCTCTCCCCCTTTTGACTCTTCTTTCAATCCCCCAGGTCACCTCTATCTCCTCCCTCCCGCGTCTCTTCTCTACCCAACTCTGTGAATCTCTTTGGGTGTTCTGGGCTGTGGAGAACATTTAGAGGACTGATTACTGGCTAGATTGGCCTCTCTCCTTTTGACTCCCCCTCTGCTCCTCCTGGTCACCTCTGTCTCCTTCCTACCTCTTCTCTTCTCCGTGTAACTCCGTGAACCTCTCTGGATGTTCCAGACTGTGGAGAGCACATAGGGAATCCATTACTGGCTAGATTGCTCCCTCCTCTTTTGATTCCCCCTCTTCTCCTTCTGGCCACCTCTATCTTCCTCCTCCCTCTTCTCTTCTCCATGTAACTCTGTAAACGTTTCTGGGTGTTCCTCACTGTGGAGAATCTTTTCACCATTAACTTAGATGTTTTATCATCGGTGTGGTATGGATGGAGAAGACTTGAGGTTACCATGAGAATAAGACTGAAAGCCAGAGACAGGAGGATTAAATTCAAAACTTGAGAACATCAGAAAACTCCTGACTCCAGAGAACATTAATCAACAAGAGCTCATCCAAAAGCCTCCATACCTACAATGAAACCAAGCTCCACCCAAGAGCCAACAAGTTTCAGAGCAAGGCATACCAAGCTAATTCTCCAGCAATACAGGAACATAACCCTAAGCATTAAAATACAGGCAGCCAAAAGTCACACCAAACCCAGAGACACCTCAAAACTCACTACTGGACACTTCACTGCACTCCAGAGAGAAGAGATCCAGCTCCACCCACCAGAACACTAATGCAAGCTACCCTAACCAGGAAACCTTGACAAGCCACTTGTCCAACCCCACACACAGGGAGGAACCTCCACAATAAAGAGGAACCACAAACTTCCAGCGTACAGAAAGGCCACCCCAAACACAGCAATCTAAACAAAAAGAAAACGCAGAGAAATATTCAGCAGGTAAAGGAATATGATAAATGCCCACCAAACCAAACAAAAGAGGAGGAGATAGGGAGTCTACCTGAAAAAGAATTCAGAATAAAGATAGTAAAAATGATCAAAAATATTGAAAACAAAACGGAGTTACAGACAAATAGTCTGGAGACAAGGATTGAGAAAATGCAAGAAATGTTTAACAAGGACCTAGAAGAAATAAAAAAGAGTCAATCAATAATGAATAATGCAATAACTGAGATCAAAAACACTCTGGAGGGAACCAACAGTATAATAACTGAGGCAGAAGATAGGATAAGTGAGGTGGAAGATAGAATGGTGGAAATAAATGAAGCAGAGAGGAAAAAAGAAAAAAAAGTTAAAAGAAATGAGGGTAACTTCAGAGACCTCTGGGACAATGTCAAACACCTCAACATTCAAATCATAGGAGTCCCAGAAGAAGAAGACAAAAAGACAGGCCATGATAAAATACTTGAGGATATAATAGTTGAAAACTTCCCCAAAATGGGGAAGGAAATAGGCACCCAAGTCCAAGAAACTCAGAGTCCCAAACAGGATAAACCCAAAGCGATATACCCCAAGACACATATTAATCAAATTAACGAAGGTCTAACACAAAGAACAAATATTAAAAGCAGCAAGGGAAAAACAACAAATAACACACAAGGGGATTCCCATAAGGATAACAGCTGATCTTTCAATAGAAACTCTTCAGTCCAGAAGGGAATGGCAGGACATACTTAAAGTGATGAAAGAGAAAAACCTACAGCCCAGATCACTGTACCCAGCAAGGATCTCATTCAAACATGAAAGAGAAATCAAAAGCTTTACAGACAAGCAAAAGCTGAGAGAATTCAGCACCACCAAACCAGCTCTTCAACAAATGCAAAAGGATCTTCTCCAGGCAGGAAACACAGAAAAGGTGTATAAACCCAAACCCAAAACAACAAAGTAAATGGCAACAGGATCATGCTGCTGCTGCTGCTGCTGCTGCTGCTAAGTTGCTTCAGTCGTGTCCAACTCTGTGCAACCCCATAGACGGCAGCCCACCAGGCTCCCCCGTCCCTGGGATTCTCCAGGCAAGAACACTGGAGTGGGTTGCCATTTCCTTCTTCAAACAGGATCATCCTTATCAATAATTACCTTGTATGTAAATGGGTTGAATGCCCCAACCAAAAGACAAAGACTGGCTGAATGGATACAAAAACTAGACGCCTATATATGTGTCTACAAGAGACCCACCTCAAAACAAGGGACACATACAGACTGAAAGTGAAGGCCTGGAAAAAGATATTTCACACAAATGGAGACTAAAAGAGAGCAGGAGTAGGAATACTCATAGCAGACAAAATAGATTTTGAAATAAAGGCCTTGAAAAGAGACAACGAAAGATACCACATAATGATCAAAGGATCAATCCAAGAAGAAGATATAACAATTATAAATAAATATGCATCCAACATAGGAGCACCACAATATGTAAGGCAAATGCTAACAAGTATTAAAGGGGAAATTAACAGTAACACAATAATAGTGGGAGACTTTAACACTCCACTCACAACAGAAAATTAGCAAGGAAACACAAACTTTAAATGATACAATGGACCAGGTAGACCTAATTAATATCTATAGGACATTTCACCCCAAAACAATGAATTTCACCTTTTTCTCAAGTGCACACGGAACCTTGCCCAGGTAAGATCACATCCTGGGTCATAAATCTAGCCTTGGTAAATTCAATAAAACTGAAATCATTCCAAGCATCTTTTCTGATCACAATATGGTAAGATTAGATGTCATGTACAGGAAAAAACCTATTAAAAATACAAACATATGGAGGCTAAACAACACACTTCTGAATAACCAACAAATCACAGAAGAAATCAAAAAAGAAATCAAAACATGCATAGAAACAAATGAAAATGAAAACACAACAAACCCAATCTATGGGATTCAGTAAAGGAGATCAATCCTGGGTGTTCAATGGAAGGACTGATGCTAAAGCTGAAACTCCAATACTTTGGCCACCTCATGCGACGAGTTGACTCACTGGAAAAGACTCTGATGCTAGGAAGGATTGGGGGTGGGAGGAGACAGGGACGACAGAGGATGAGATGGCTGGATGGCATCACCGACTCGATGGACATGAGTTTGAGTGACCTCCGGGAGTTGGTGATGGACAGGGAAGCCTGGCGTGCTGTGATTCATGGGGTCGCAAAGAGTCAGACATGACTGAGCGACTGAACTGAACTGAAAAGCAGTGCTAGGGCAACGTTATAGCAATACAAGTTTACTTCAAGAAACAAGAGAAAAATCAAACAAATAACCTAACTCTACACCTAAAGCAACTACAAAAAGAAGAAATGAACAACCCCAGGGTTAGTAGAAGGAAAGAAATCTTAAAAATTAGGGCAGAAATAAATGAAAAAGAAACAAAGGAGACCATAGCAAAAATCAACAAAGCTAAAAGCTGGTTCTTTGAGAGGATAAATAAAATAGACATTAGCCAGACTCATCAAGAAACAAAGGGAGAAGAATCAAATCAACAAAATTAGAAATGAAAATTAAGAAACCACAACAAACAACACAGAAATACAAAGGATCATAAGAGACTATTATCAGCAATTATATGCCAATAAAATGGACAACTTGGAAGAAATAGACAAATTCTTAGAAAACTACAACTTTCCAAAAATGAACCAGGAAGAAATAGAAAATCTTAACAAACCCATCACAAGCATGGAAATCGAAACTGTATCAGAAATCTTCCAGCATACAAAAGCCCAGGACGACACGGCTTCACAGCTGAATTCTAGCAAAAATTCAGAGAAGAGCTAACACCTATCCTACTCAAACTCTTCCAGAAAGTTGCAGAAGGTAAACTTCCTAACTCATTCTATGAGGCCACCATCACCCTAATACCAAAACCTGACAAAGATGCCACAAAAAAAGAAAACTACAGGCCAATATCACTGACGAACATAGATGCAAAAATCTTTAACAAAATTCTAGAAAACAGAATCCAACAACATACTAAAAAGATCATATATCATGACCAAGTGGGCTTTATCCCAGGGATGCAAGGATTCTTTAATATCTGCAAATCAATCAATGTGATACACCACATTAACAAATTGGAAGATAAAACCATATGATTATCTCAATAGATGCAGAGAAAGCCTTTGACAAAATTCAGCATGCATTTATGATAAAAACCCTCCAGAAAGCAGGCATAGAAGGAACATACCTCAACATAATAAAAGCCATATATGATAATCCTGCAGCAAACATTATCCTCAATGGTGAAAAATTGAAAGCATTTCCCCTAAAGTCAGGAACAAGACAAGGGTGCCCATTCTCACCACTACTATTCAACATAGTTTTGGAAGTTTTAGCCACAGCAATCAGAGAAGAAAAAGGAATAAAAGGAATCCAGTTTGGAAAAGAAGAAGTAAAACGCTCACTGTTTGCAGATGACATGATCCTCTACACAGAAAACCCTAGAGACTCCACCAGAAAATTACTAGAGCTAATCAATGAATACAGTAAATTTGCAGGATGTAAAACTAACACACAGAAATCCCTTGCATTCTTATACACTAACAATGAGAAAAAGGAAAGAGAAATTAAGGAAATAATTCCATTCACCATTGCAATGAAAAGAATAAAATACTTAGGAATAAATCTACCTAAAGAAACAAAAGACCTATATATAGAAAACTATAAAACACTGATGAAAGAAATCAAAGATGACACAAAGAGATGGAGAAATATACCATGTTCATGGATCAGAAGAATCAATGTAGTGAAAATGGGTATACTACCCAAAGCAATCTATAGATTCAATGAAATCCCTATCAAGCTACCAACAGTATTTTTCAAAGAACTACAACAAATAATTTCAAAATTTACATGGAAATACAAAAAACCCTGAAAAGCCAAAGCAATCTTGAGAAAGAAGAATGGAACTGGAGGAATCAACCTACCTGACCTCAGACTATACTACAAAGCTACAGTCATCAAGACAGTATGGTACTGGCACAAAGACACAAATATGGATCAACGGAACAAAATAGAAAGCCCAGAGATAAATCCATGCACCTATGGACACCTTATCTTTGACAAAGGAGGCAAGAATATACAATGGAGAAAAGACAGTCTCTTTAACAAGTGGTGCTCGGAAAACTGGTCAACCACTTGTAAAAGAATGAAACTAGAACACTTTCTAACACTATACACAAAAATAAACTCAAAATGGATTAAAGGTCTAAATGTAAGACCAGAAAGTATAAAACTCCTAGAGGAAAACACAGGCAAAACACTCTCTGACATAAATCACAGCAGGATCCTCTATGACCCACCTCCCAGAGTATTGGAAATAAAAGCAAAAATAAACAAACGGAATCTAATTAAATCTAAAAGCTTTTGCACAACGAAGGAAACTATAAGCAAGGTGAAAAGACAGCCTTCAGAATGGGAGAAAATAATAGCATACAAAGCAACTGCAAAAAATTAATCTCAAATATATACAAGCAGCTCCTGCAGCTCAATTCCAGAAAAATAAATGACCCAATCAAAAAATGGGCCAAAGAACTAAACAGACATTTCACCAAAGAAGACATATAGATGGCTAACAAACACATGAAAAGATGCTCAACATCACTCATTATCAGAGAAATGCAAATCAAAACCACAATGAGGTAACATCTCACGCCAGTCAGAATGGCTGCTATCAAAAAGTCTACAAACAATAAATGCTGGAGAGGATGTGGAGAAAAGGGAACCCTCTTAACACTGTTGATGGGAATGCAAACTAGTACAGCCACTATGGAAAACAGTGTGGAGATTCCTTAAAAAACTGGAAATAGAACTGCCATATGACCCAGCAATCCCACTCCTGGGCATACATACTGAGGAAACCAGAATTGAAAGAGACACATGCACCCCAGTGTTCACCACAGCACTGTTTACAATAGCCAGGACATGGAAGCAACCTAGATGTTCATCAGCAGATGAATGGATAAGCAAGTTGTGGTACATATACACAATGGAGTATTACTCAGCTATTAAAAAGAATGCATTTGAATCAGTTCTAATGAGGTGGATGAAACTGGAGCCTATTACACAGAGTGAAGTAAGTCAGAAAGAAAAACACCAATAAGGTATATTAATCCACATATATGGAATTTAGAAAGATGGTAACGATGACCCTATATGCGAGACAGCAAAAGAGGCACAGGTGTAAAGAACAGTCTTTTGGACTGGGGGAGAAAACTAGGGTGGGATGATCTGAAAGAACAGCAATGAAACATGTATATTATCATATGTGAAACAGATCGACAGTCCAGGTTTGAAGCATGAGCCAGGGTGCTCAGGGCTGGTGCACTGGGATGACCCTGAGAGATGGGGTGTAGAGTGGGATGGGAGGGGGGTTCAGGATGGGGAACACAGGTACACCCATGGCTGATTCATGTCGATGTATGGCAAAAACCACTACAATATTATAAATTAATTAGCCTCCAATTAAAATAAATTAAAAATAAATAAACAAATTCCATTTTCCATTATTGTTCTGCCCCATCTACTTTTAACAGTTTAACTTTCCATGAATAAGACTTTATAACCATTACTAAGGAAGGGTATTCTTTCACAAGAGTTTTTACTAAAGTCAGATTCCATGTCTGAAATCATACATTTATTATATACATTTACTATGTATATATGAGATAGAAAGTATGTAGTAATACTGTCAAAGTTTTAACCACACTTATTATATTACATTATCAGGTACTGCTCTACATTTTTAACATTATTTAACTGATTTAATCCTCACAACTTTACACATGTGAAGATGAAATTATTACCTGATAAATGAATGTGTAAATCCTGTACAAGCCCAAATAGGTAATAAACGAAATACAAAATGCTCAAGTGTACTTATAAAACAGAAGGAATTGAAATTTGAAGTAACAGAAGCATTCACTGGTGGCATACAGAGCAAATTAAGTTTTTTGTACTTTTTTATTATAAAAGTGGCTAGATTTCACAGCATCACCAAAATGCTAACCAAGAATCACAAAATAAAGTTCAAACTCCTTCCTGTGGCTTTTCAGGGCTTTTAGCATCTGATTATGTCTCCAGCCTCATCCACTAATTCTTCTCAAGCCCTTACCTCACCTCCATTAATCAGCATACAAGCAGATGCTCAGGGCTCTCGTAAATTTCACACACACATGCATCCACACACTTACAAATATAGTTTACTGAGCTACTTTTATCCTCTTGATATTTCTATGCTTGCTTGCTCTAGGATCTTTACACTTTAAGATGTCCACCCTTGGGTTACTGCCTGCACTTCTATTTCATCTCACATTTTTCTGCACACAAAGCTGTCCTCATCATTCAAGACTCTGCTGAGAGATCTTGCCAGACTCCCTGTTTGTTCTCATAACCCTAGGTACTTCTGCCAACATTTGCCTTATAATACTCTGTAATCACTTCTGTGCTTATCTGTATCGTGTGCAGTTCTATGGGAATAGAAAAGGTAAGAAATATTTATATTTTTGCTACTATTTCTCCAGCACAAAGCCCAGAGCCAGCAGCAATACTAAATCAATAAACAAATATTAATCAGATAAATAAACAAATGGATGGCTTTATCACCTACAGGTTTCCAATAAAAACACTTTTGAAACACACTCAGAAAGAACATATATTGTAATTTTCAGGTTCAAGAAAGAAACCATGTATGCAGGCTACTTACAAGGAATTGCTAAGGAATGTAAACAGTGCAGTACATGAAGCACAATTTCCTCTTCATCTTCAAAATTTTTTAACGCACTTAGCAATATCATATAATCTTTATTCTCAACAAATTCAGTCAGTTGCTCCTCTGAAACTAAAAAATGAAAGACAAAATACTGACAGAGCTGAAACATGATTTAAAAGTTTAATTACTCAAAAATATAATATTCATAATTCATGATAAGACAGTATATACAACAGACATAAATTAAAGACTATATTTTAGTAAATATCCCTTCCTAGGGATTTTAAAATAGGAAAACAAAAGATTGAGGTAAAATAATTTTGTTTTGACCCATATCAGTTACTATTAGTTACTCCATGTTTTGAAATGTAGTGACTAGTTCTCAGGAAACCAAAATTATTTACAATTTCATTTGAAAGATTCTAGAGAAAACTAATCTATGACTAATAAAGATGGCCTATTGAACATATCACAACACTTAAAAAGGAGTGGTTAGTGGTACACTGTTGAAGGGCAGCTAAGCTAAATGCAAGGGATGAACATTCATCAAGAGGGATGAACTTCAGCAAATGACAAGTAATGAGACTTTGAAATACTCTATCTTAATGGTCTTGATTTCATCAGAGAACAACAAATGTCCTCATTAATTTTCATAATTAGTCTTTGGATCAAGCAGTGAGTTTCATTTAGAGTCATTTTATTGGGTGGGAACCTCAAAAACATGTATCAAAATCTGGTTTATCTGGACTGAGAATAACACTGACATAAATGTTAGAAAATGCAGCACTCTTCATGATCAACATTAGTTTCTTTATAACAATAGTCCATGTAATATAATATGAAATTGATTAGGTTCTTCTAATAAAGATGGAGTGTCACCAAATCTTCTCATTTTATGGAACAGTTTCCAGAGTATAGTTTTAAATTTTGAAAATTAACTTTACAGGTATCACTAAGTCCTGGGGAACCTGATACCCTTCAAAACTTCAGAAGTGTTTCTACTCTACATTTATAATCACAATATTGTTAGCGTTGATCTTTCTATCACAGTAAGATCTTCTTTTCAACATTCCCTGGTGCCTCTGCACAGGTCTTGGATCACACAATGCTGGCAAGAATTATGTTAACCCTTCTTTCATGAATAAGGATGTGCCCTTAAACTGCAGCACAGAAGATTTCAAGCTCTCAAGACAATAACTCCTCAAACTCTATAATGCCCAATTCTTATCAAAAGCTTAGTTGCCAGATGTAACATTTAGAGAAGATAGCCTGAGAGACATGCACCTCCTCCATTCCTCTCCTCCACCGAGCCCCTTCACCAGAGAGATGAGGCCCAGGCCCAAGCTGTGCTCTTTGATAGTCTTTCACTGAAATGACACTGTGTTCCTTACAGAATGTGTGCATTTTATCATCTCATCCAAGGAGACTCAAGGAGGATTTTCTCCAAGTCTCCCATGATTGCTTCTTCTGATTAATGGGTTTACTTTTATTTCAAGTAACCTTGTCATCAGTGATGTTTCTGCCTCTTTCCTTTGCCTGATAGAAAGCAAAGAACCAAATTTCTGGTCCATCTCTCTGCAAAGATACAGGATCTGAAGTAAGCAATAAATTTAACCTAGCATCATATTTTCCCTTCACCCATTTCCTCATTCATTTTTCCTCTCTAATATATTATAAACATCTATAAACTCTTTGAAGTCTTTTTGGAATAAGGCAGGAAATTAAACAGTATAAGGTGATCTATTCCATTCCTGGAACTGCCAGAAACTGGAATAGGTAAACTGGTATGGACACAGGGCCCACTGAGGTTCTTCTTATTCTAAACCAATACATTGCTGGCTCTCACAATGATACAAAAGGTGCCCTCAAAAAACTTAGTCAACTGAACTGTAATGGAGATAACTAGCTGTGTGCCCTCAGGCAGGTACTTATTTCACTTCTCTGATCCATTTCTTCATCAAGCCAGTGGAAGAACCAAGGTTCCAACTAACTATAAAATTACATGGTTATCTCTGTCATCAATCTCAGTGTTATGTGATAAAACACATATTAGTCTTATTCCTAAGGGAAACTTTGTAAACTTTTTGTTCTTTATCCAGAGCCTTGAGCAATTTCTAAAATCTCTGGTGATGACTCAACATCATAAACCCAAATTTAACCTGTGCTTAACTTCATACTTTCACTTTTTTCTTTTTTAACTCCTGCACATCCAGTTTACAAAGTGAACCTATGCCTTGTTAAGCAATGGAAGAAAGTTTACTATAATTGCATAATTTATAATTCATGAATGAAATTTATTCTGTAAAAAACAAGCAATATTTCTGAATTAACTCCATTACCTATCCTTGACTAACAATTCAAATTTTAATAAATAGTACAGTTTTAAATATCTTATCATGATAATTAATCCTACTTTTCCTACTATAAACCCTTATAAACCCTTTTTTTCTTATATAAATATCAAAATAAAGAGTTTGACATTTTTAAATACCTCTCTCAAACAGCACATGTAAAACTTTACATCCAAGTTTCTGGACTTCATCACTGGCTGAAAATGTGCGCATGGCATCGAAGATTAACAAGAAAATATCATTTTCTTCATCCAATATCAGCAAAGTGATTTTACCTATTTTGAAGAGAATAATAAACTCCAAATAAATAGCTGCTTTAACATTTAATGTCTTAATTTTTACATGAGGGCTATGATGGTTTGTGAACTTCTCTTTTTGATGAACCACTTAATTGCCCCAGTTGTTCGCCCTATGGTCTATGGTCTTTCTAAATGAGATAAATCCCCAGTACACTTTCCTATTACTTTATGATTCCCAATCAACAACCATTACCAAGACCTCTTTTCCCAAACTCCTAAAATATTTCTGCCTCTTAGACTACATCATCTGAATGCTCCATGGCTACCCGAAACCTCACCTACTCCAATTGCATCTCTTCATCAATGATACCACCTTCGATCCAATAGTTACCAGAGAAACTTAAGTCATCTTCCTTCTTTCATTCTCCCTCTCTCTTCTCATTCTCTGCCCAAACAAAGAATCAACTCATACTAAGCCCTTCAAGTCTAACCTCTAAATATTTCAAAAATTCCTTTTGAACTAGGCCCCTTCATTTCTGTTTTGTTCTGGACCCCATCACCTCTCACCTAGAATGCAAACACAATTGCTTAACTGCTCTGCTTGGTGCAAACTCCTACCTAACTAGTTAATCCCCTGCACTATATTTCTAAAACACAAATGTGATCTATAATTCCCTTTGAAGTCTTCTAAGACATTCTCATACTCCTCAGTCTGACAAACGAGACTCTTCACAGATTACATGTATCTCATCAGCCTCACGTCCCTCCCTGCACTACTGACTCCAAACACGCTAAGCTCTCTGCTCATCACAAACACATTTCCTTTGATATAAATTTTTGCATTTGCACTAGCTGAGTGGAATGCCCTTGCCCTTTACTACACCAAATATAATGCTACCTTAATTCAAGACATAACATAACAAGCACCTATTCGGTCAATAAAAACTGGAGGAGAGGTAGTCATAGCATACACGTGTACAGCACATAACACATCAGACATAGGTTGAAGCACTGACAGTTCACTCTAACATATGTAAACCACCACAGTCCCACGAGATAGGTGCAATCCTCATGTCAGAGATGAGAAAACAGCCACAGAAGTGACCCAGTAACTCTGCCCAAAGTGAACAAACAAGAGTAGGAGCTGAATTAAAATTTATACAGGTCGTGGACATGCCCTTAAATCCCACAAATAAGCCGAGCTTCTCTCTGTGTTCCTATGGTGGTTTTCTTCCTATCTCTGTGATGGTACTTTTCTCATTAAACTGAAATTATCTCTTTAAATGCTTTTTATCTCTTTGTTGGGATGTTCAATTCTGTAGCCACTAATCTCATGAGACTACTTAAACTCAAATTTAAATTAAGTAAAATTAAATAAAATTAAAATTTAGCTCCTCACATTTCCCATGTTCAACCACCACATATGGCTATGAGCCACGATTTTAAACATGTACAATATTTACTTCATTGCAAAAAGTTATATTAGACAATGCTATTGTACTGTGAACTTCTTCATTGCAGGAACTCTGACTCAGCTGTCTGAGTGTTCTCTAGTAGCCAGCATAGCAGTAAGTGCCCAATAACTATCATATCAGTTAACAAATAAGCCAAACAAAAAGTGACTCATAAATTAGCCTCTAATAAAGTATCTGAAATGAACTCTAAAAGACATTACAAACTTCCCTAAAAACTCAAAATTCTCAATGTTATATGGAAGAAATTAACTAGTCTTTTGCAAAACACATATCTAATTTCCTAACTGCCTGCATGCTGCTAATCTCAACATATTCATACTGGGAGATTTTTCAAATTCATAAACCACCTGTCCACCGCCAAATGGAGGATAAATCTTCACACACTCCCAAAAAAGACTCCCAAGGATGAGTTTAAAATAAATCATGATTAAGACTAGTTTGGCGGAGGAAATGACAAACCACTCCACTATTCTTGCCTGGAGAATCCCATGGATATAGGTGCCTGGTAGGCTACAGTCCATAGGGTCGCAAGCGTTGGACACAACTTAGCAACTAAACCGCCGAGTTAGCACATACTATCACATATTTTAATAAAAGGCTCTGGTGAAGTGGTGAGGACCTTCAGGCCTTTCCTGTCCCTCTTCTTTCATTCTCTGATCTTCACCCTCTGTCTTCCTTTCTCTTTCTTCTAATGGGCCTTCATCACTTAGCAAGGATAATGAAAGCATTTAAAATCTTACCACCCACACATCCAGCTCCTCTCATGCTCGCCTCCTAGACCTCTGCAATGCTGCACGTGCTGTTCTCCTGACCTAAAGTACCCTTCACACGTTGAAGGAAAGCCTCCCTATCCTTTCTGATTAGCTTCCCTGTAAGCAGTCTTTCTTCTTAGAATCTTACATCATAGCAAGTGTCCAGCACAGCAATGATCACAACAATTGCACCACAGCAACACTCTTTGTTCCCAAGTCCATTATCCTTCAAGCAGAAGTTTACTCAGGGAAAGAACCTAACACATGAAATAAGAACCTGTTTCTACTGCTTTTTGCTGAGGCAATCTCTCTGGTTTCAGGGTTCACTCAAGGGATGTTTTTAGGATTATGCTTTTAAAGCATATGAAGTATTTTACATGTTAAACCTAGCATTTAGCAAGGACAAAAGAAGAAAGGCTATATATTTTTATTATTACATATTACTATTATGTCATATTCTAGAACATGTTTTATAGAAAACACATTAGAGATATAATGGAGAACAAATACTCATGACAGGACATGTATGGCTAACAAACTAATGGGAATATGAGATGTGGGACCAGATCAGAGGAGTAAAGCTGAGGACAGAAATTAAATTTGGAAATAACATACAAGGTGATGTTTAAGGCCAATATGTTGGGTGGTATTTTTCAGAGAAAAAGTTTGGAAAAAAGAGATAAGGAGAGAAAAGGAAAATGGATACACAGAATTTTGGAAGTCATCAATACTGAGGTTATGATATCATATTTTTTAAAATTAAAATACATTCAGTAAATGGTTTAAATTATTTTTTAACTTGTGCCAACATTAAAAATACGTGCGTATATACTACCTGAAGTTAGGAGAAGATCTAAGGCCTTCAATCCAACTGTTGTCAGGTTGACACTGGCATTATGAACTGTTAGCATTTTAAGAATCAATCTGTAATTAAAAACAAAAATCAAGATCATCCTAGATGTTCACTCTTTTAGATATTGTCTTTTACTCATCTACATTTTTATTTATCTCATTTCACTTCATTCCCTATATTGAAGCTAGGTGTTTTTTCCCTATAAACCTGAGCCAGGCTTACAATGATTAACAGGAAATTATTATGAGTCTCAACAGAAAAGTTATAACTTTTTCCTCAAAATATTTAAGTTCAATTATTAACTATTTCACTCAATTCTATATTCAAAATAATACAGAGCTAAATGTACTAAGGGATTAGTCATTTTACATGTGATACAAACTTGTGAATTTTATGTAACGCATATTTATTAAATTATAGAGATATAATTAAAATGTTAGCTTGTATACAAAAATTAAAAACCATCTGAATATTTAAATTATTGATTTCTTACTATTTTTAAAAGAGAAATTTATATTACAGAAAGTGAACCGAGTATATCAGTAATATTCAGTTAGTTCAAATACATTTGATTTGAGCCCCTGAGTTATTAATTTTAAAACATATAGTCTGTAGTCTATTCCTACTCAGGGCTGATTAATTTTAAAATATACAATCTATAGTTTATTCCTACCCAGTGCTGCTTGGCTCTCTGTTGTTAGAAAATAGAGCTTCACTTAGATTCAAGAAACTCGGCACCTGGTCTCTAGCAATGAGGTAAGGAATTGAGAGACTCCTTCAACTCTGTTAATTCTCCTCCTACCTATGCTGTCCCTACCTCTTCTTGAATCATTCCTACTATTCCTGAGTTCATTACCACACAAGAGATTTCTCCTTTTGTACTGTAAGCCTTTAGGGGGGAAAAGTCCTTGAATATAAGGAGATATGTTTCACAATAACTATTGGCTGGAAATGATCTAATACACTCCACTATAGAGGAGTGTGTCTATATTGTTCACACTACTTCTGGCCTAAAGGAGGGGTGTAATAAGTATCTGATGAACAGAAGATGAATAAATGATGAGTGAGCAAATAAACAAATGAAAAGAAACTTCCTGTAGAAACATTCACGTTAACTGGAACATTCGGTTTGTACTAAAATATGACTAAGTAAGTTTTCCAAGTCTCCCTAAAGTTACAGATTACAAAGCTTTGGGGATTTGGGAAATTCTCATCCAAACCAAGGGACTCATAACATTACAGCTATAAATTGCAGGCATATTTTGCCTAATTCTTCGTTAAATGCTGTATTCTTTATTACTGACATAGAATTTCAGGGATTAGTTTGGAGATGAGAATATCTATTAATTGTAAATAGTCTCTTTGCAAAGCACACTCTTTAATGCTAGAAACTGAAAAACAGCAACTCATATTTATCAAAGATGGAAAAATATACGGGCATAGGTATACTCGCCTATGAACAAACAGCTCTTATTTGTCTAAATTTGCAGCCATGGTTAAAACTAATAGAGATGTAAATTTTAGTTTTGCATTAATTATGTTCTCCACAGCAATATATCTTTGGAAATTATAGTATTCACTTTTCTGAGATAAAGAAAAGTCACATTAAGTATAAAGAACACCTAAACTTGATGACAGAAGATATTTTATTAAACGTCAAGAAACAAAAAAGATATCCAAAAGTTATCCAAAGTTATCCAAAAAGGATTTTCCTGCAAACACAGAAAAAATTTTCTTAACTAATTATGGCTAAAGAAGTAGTCTCATTTAAGAAGTCATTATGTTGAAAACTGCAATAACATAGCTAGTAAATAGCTATCAAGATTTGGCTGCAGATGTGCTGAAAGATAATTTCCTCTTTTTTCTTCATTTTGAAAGCTGCAGTTTAAGCTCATTAAATATATACATACGAATATACATAAATGTGCTTTTAAAGACAGTAAAGCATAAACTTCTAAATTACTATTTAGAGAACATTTTAGTTTCCATATTTTTGTTTTGAAGAAGCAGTGGTTTGTGTCCTGTGCGTGTGCTAAGTCGTTTCAGTCATGTCCTACTTGGTGCAACCCTATGGACTGTAGCCACCAGGCTCCTCTGTCCATGGGACTCTCCAGGCAAGAATACTGGAATGGGTTTCTGTGCCCTCCTCCAGGGGATCATCCCAACCCAAGGATTGAACCCACATCTCTTCAGTCTCCTGCACTGGTGGTAGGGTTCTTTACCACTAGTGCCACCTGGGAGGCCAGTGTTTTGTGTCAATTCTACTATTAAAAAGTAAAAAAAAAAAAATATTTTATTCATTTGAATTCATAAGCATTCATCAACAATCTACAATTTAATGAACTGTATAACTATTATTATATTATTAAAATAATAACAACACCTAACATTTTACCTCAAATCTCAAATGTTAGTTTTCTAAGCTCTCTATAAATGTAAATCATTGATTCAAGGAAAACTATATGTATTTTAAAGGATTTTCATCAGTTTGGCTTGAATTGCAAATACAATGTATCAAGAAATGGGCTGTCATACAGATATTTAGTGCAGTATATTTTTACATACTTACTGGTGAACCCCAAGGACTTCCCAATCATGTCCAATATCATGGGGTCCCATTAAGCTTTGCATTGTATTTGGACAGATTTCTATTAATTTGCATAAAAGTGACCAACCCACCTAAAAATAAGAAAGACAGATATTCACATTTTAAAACAAACACACATATATGGAACATATTTAGTCAGAGAATCTCTTCATTCTTAATAGACTAGGTGACTATTATTTTAAACTAGTTATTTTAAAACAAAATTACACTCAAAATGCTTACTCAAAATTATACTAAAAAGGAGTATAACAAAATTATACTCAGAGAGCAAGTCATATAATTATAAAACATCTTTCTCCAAAAATCTACTGAAAGGGCATACAAAAAGTAACATTTCTGAATGATGAAGGAAACAGATTGCCTATTGTCTAAATAAAAAGCAATAAAATAAAACTTTAAAAATAGTTTTGTCCGTCTAGTCAAGGCTATGGTTTTTCCCGTGGTCATGTATGGATGTGAGAGTTGGACTGTGAAGAAAGCTGATTGCCGAAGAATTGATGCTTTTGAACTGTGGTGCTGGAGAAGACTCTTGAGAGTCCCTTGGACTGCAAGGAGATCCAACCAGTCCATTCTAAGGGAGATCGATCCTGGGTGTTCATTGGAAGGACTGATGCTAAAGCTGAAACTGCAATACTCTGGCCACCTCATGCGACGAGTTGACTCACTGGAAAAGACTCTGATGCTGGGAAGGATTGGGGGAGGGAGGAGACGGGGACGACCGAGAATGAGATGGCTGGATGGCATCACCGACTCTGTGGACATGAGTTTGAGTGAACTCCAGGAGCTGGTGATGGACAGGGAGGTCTGGCGTGCTGTGATTCATGGGGTCGCGGAGAGTCGGACACGACTAAGCGACTGAACTGAACTGAACTGAACTGAACCAAAACTATGACGTACAGGAAAGGCTAGTCTCAGGCAGGGCTTTGTACTTTTTAAGGCACATCCACTTTACAGAATTTATTTTAAATATTTGGGACTTTAATTAAAAGAAGAAATGAAGTAGTTTGGAATGGAAGATTAGGAAAAGCCAGAAATTTTGACACCAAGTATAAATTATCAGGAAAGATTGCTCCCCAGATAATAAAGCTTGGACAAATGGCAAGAGAAGCAGCACTGTCTGATGACAGTGTAACATCTTTACAGGTAAAAGAGAAAGGCACTATGAGATGGAGAGTAGGTAGATGGACTCCTCTAGACTTCTTCAGTGTACCTAAATAGAGGTTGATGAGGTCGAGACATCACAAATGTTCTTAAAGTCTTTCACATTTCCAAATGAATTATGATTTTACTGATGCATTTTAAATATACCTTCATTCAGTTCACTTATACAAGTGATGCCAGACTGAATAAGTTGCTCTTTACTTCTAAAAAATACATTTTTAAATATTAATGATATTTTAATTCCAAACTGGAGATTAACTCACACTTCCTGCCATATATTCCTCTCCAAATGTAAGGATTCTTCAATTCTTTCTACTATGTTACAAAATTACACTTATGGTCACAAAAAGAAGATGCATAGATATTCAGTTCTACAGATTAATGGAGAAGCGCCTAACCATGACCTGTGATAAATACCAATATAATATGAATTTTGAAAGCTGGATTCATTGTCAGCTAGAGTTGCTCAGGGAAGAATATAATACAGAAAAAGTGTGATTTGAGTCAGATTTCAAAAGAACTATAAATTTGGTCACTTAAAACAGTGAAATGGAAACTTCTAAAACTGATGAGCTGTGAGGAAGAGAAGTAAGATGCTAATTAGTGAGGAGGCTGCCAGAGAGGGGCCCACTGCTAAATGTGACTGAATGTTTGAGTTGGAGCTGAGTGGCACAGAGTTGAATGACCAGGGGAGAAATTTCTATGCATCTGAAGAGGAATAATGGCACACATTTCCTAATTGTTTACCCGAATAAACAAGGGGTATTTAATATGATAAAAGTGATTATACAAGAGTTCTTTACAAATACTGTTTCTAGATCTTTTCTGGATTAAGCATGAATTGCTTTACTCTGTCATTACTTCCTCTTACACAATTTCAAATTCCTTGGAAAGGAAGCAATTTTTGACAGCTATTTTTACCTGTATTTGAGTAGACATCCTCCTCCACGTAAGCCGAACAGATATTGACAATCTAGATGTCATAGAAACTGGCTATTTCTGTGCTTTCATAAAATATATCAAGATTTTTTTCATCTAAGTGTTTCAAAAATAACATTTGGAACAGGTTCTGGTGGAAAATAAATCATAAATCACACAGGATGCTATACTCATCTCTGCACCTGCATGGCTGACTCAAGGAGAAAACCTGTTTTGCTTTGGTTGGTGAAATAGCAGCATCAGTAAAATTGCTTTGCAAAAAGACTGAAGCAACTGAGTTTCTATGATTAAACAGAATCACTAGCTGCAAAGTGGAGGCAACAATTGATCCATTAATGTATTCAATTAAAAGCTTATCTTTCAAAAAGGGAAACCTCCCATCTTGGACAGTCATAATACAATTGGTAGTTTCACTTCATTATAATTATTCTGTAAACTCAAGTTATCGAATTATGCACAATGGGAAACGTCTAGGGTTTAAAGAAAATTTTAGTCACTTGCATATATTTCACTCACATCGAAGATGGAAACTGTGTGAATAAAGTTATGTAAAACGAAGAACACAGAGAAATGTTCAGATGACTTGCAGGAAAAGAGATTTACAAGACAAATAGCCTAACGACCAACTGTCTAAAGACTGTGATTTATTAAGAAGAACTAATAAAGTATGAAAAGACATTGAAAATAAAAATTCAGAGTCAGGAATGTCATGTTAAATTCTGAAAACAAACCTTGCTGTTTATTTTTGAAGGGTAATTTAATTCCCTAAATTCATCAAGTGCTTTTACTTCAGTACTTTCAGCTGATTCAATGTATAAAGCTTTAAAGGATATCTATATTAATTTCCCCAGAATATGCATAAATTTGAAGAAGAAAATATTTTCTTTTAAGTAGAGTATTAAAACATGCCTTTGATAAGATCAATGATAATTTAAATCAATAATGTCAGTAGACATAGCATGGCCACAGTATTTGTACCAAACCACTGTACTCTTTAGTTATGTGAAAAGCTTATGAATTCAGCGCCTACTATATTTTGAAAAAAGATTTTGAAGGTGTGTGAAACTTGAGTCCTGACGCTGTCACTAGCTCTGTGGTCCTAAATGAGCTACTTCCTCTGAGAAAAAAAATATTCAGTGAGATTTCTGAGAGGGAAGTAAGATTTCAGCAAGAATCAAATGATAAATACACACACATAATGCCTTTTGCAGGTTAATATACTGCGCTGCAACTAGTAATTCTATTCCATTAAATCACCAAATCAAAAGACAATTCCTTATTTTCTTACATACTTTGTCTTTGGTACCTACTGGGCAAGGATATTGAATGACATTCATAACCACCCCAAACAAACATGTCTGGGATCTGGCAGTTTCTAAAATGAAGAAGAATTCAGAGGTGGGTATGTTGCAGATTGGTGATGGACAGGGAGGCCTGGTGTGCTTTGATTCATGGGGTCGCGGAGAGTCGAACACAACTGAGCGACTGAACTGAACTGAACTGACTGATGTTGCAGATTTCCTTGGATTCTCAAGTCTAGCACTACCTCCTCTGCAGACCAAGCCTACCCAGGGCCCAGCTATTCAGAGTTGTACCTGGCAGACGAGACTCTACCAAGAACAGAATCCAAAGAATGGAGTATGACAAACAAGGCAATTTTAAACACCAAAGCAGAGGCAAGTAAGAAGGATGATGTGGGTGGAGAGCAGCAAGCACAAAAGGCCAGTGCTGGAGAGTGAATCATGTTTCATAGGCAAAATTTCAGACACTGGGTATTAAAAGAATAGTGTCTTTATCATGCCTCCATTTTTTTCTTGGTCTTATTTGCTAACAGCCTGAAAATCAATAGTCAGATGGGATATACTTCAGTTGAAGAAAAATAAAAATAACCATTTATCTCACATATATATATCTTCACATAAAAGAAGCTAGGTATATGGTTCACCCAAGCTAGACATAGCTGGACACAGAGATAAGCATAAGATAGATAGATACAAACACAGATTCAGATAATTCTTACATCGGTCTAGCCTCTCAAGTAGATATTAAGAAACACTACACCTCGATAGAGTTCAAAGTTCAATTCTCTTTCCCCTTAGAATCTAACATGCAAATGAAAAAAACTAATGTCAGTTCCCAAATCTCAAAATCTACAAAGGAAGTTAACCTTAAGCAGTAATTTTGTTTTGACGGTGTATGAGACTTAATTTTCATCTTAAGGCTCCTTTTCAAATATATCTGAGATATTTCACAGATTTCTGGGTTTCCTATGATACAGGTTCTAAAAGTTTCACTTTTACATTCATTTTATATGAAATAGTTGAGAAGTACAGATTTAAACCTACAAGGGAATCCTAAAACATTACTCTCTTAAGATAATATACAACGTGTACTACAGCTAAAGAAGGTTAGAAATCTGTCTTCAAGTTTAAAAAAGAAAACCTTAAACCTATGAGTTTGCCAGTAACTTCAATTCATTAATTTAATTATTAATTCTATTACTGTTCATTATTCCTTTCCCAAACTATTCACAATGGTGTCATCTCTAGAACATGCTGTATATTGGGAAGAATCTTAGAATAATTTCATTTAAACACTTACGAACACATCTAGCCAATAAAAGAAACCAAACCTCAACCCGTTAACATTCCCCTCCCATCACCATCCATATTCTGTCAGTTAATTATATAAAGTTATTTCTTAAGGATAATTAAGGAGCACAGAGTAGGCCCTCTTACACCGTTAACATTTGATAATGATTTAACAATGTTTCCATCTTAAAACCACAGACAGTGGTTTGTCAGGACAAATCTCAGAAATAACCCAGAACTCTGGGTACAAAGTATCAGTAGAAAATCACCTATTTCCAAAGAAGGGGAAATGGGCGAAATGAAAGCAACTCTTTTACCTGCTGTACACTAGCGACTCTCATATACGAGTCCAAGACGATCAACAGAGGCACGTGGACATTTTTGTCTTGAAATAACTTGGAGGCTGGAAAAGAAGGGGGTTAAGGCAAAGGAGCAAAGTCACGATTCATGGCACCCCTTTTAAGTCTGAAAAGGAGGGAGAAAGCAGAAGAAGTGTGGGCAAGACCTTCCTAGAATTGTCAGCTCTTTTCTGCCCAAAGGAGTAGAGAGCTTTCGACTTCTCAAGAGTGCAGGTCTGTGCGGCCACAAAGTTGGGAGGAGAAAGTTTGTTAAAAAGGCCGGGGAAAGCGGTGGGGTGGGGTGCGGTGCGGGCGGTAAGGAACAGTTTCCCGACAAAAGATTACCGTGATCGGCGTAAGTAAACACCAGCATATCCTCCAGGATTTGAACCAGCGTCTCTATCTGTTTTCCTTCCTGGACATTGTTCAGCCTAACTATCAACTTCTTCAGAGATTCCTCGTCCTCCTCCTCGCACCCCTGGCAGCTGCCACTAGCCATGACCGACCCTGCGCCGAACCGGCCGCCCCTCCCGCACTAAGGCCGGCCGCTCCGGGAAGGAAGGCGACGAGCGCGGCTCACCGGCCGCAGCCAGCGCTCCCAGCCAGCCGCATCCGCACCCACGCCCGCCTGTTTATGCGAAGGCGGCGGCTCCCGCCCTCTCTCGGAGCCCTCCTCCTCAGCCTCCTCCTCCCCCACCCAAGGCCGAAGCCCCGAGCAGGGGCCTGCAGGAGAGAAGGCCGAGGTGTGGCCCAGCGCAGAACCTAGACGGGTGGGCAGGACTCAGCGAGAGCGGCCCGGCCCGGGTGAGGCCGCGCCCGTGTCCCCCGCGCGGCCGAGACCAGACCCTGGGCGGGCGCAGCCTCCCGGGACCGGAGCCCGCCCGCCCCGGTGGTGGGGCCGGGAGTCGCGCAATAAGAAACCGACTCAGCGGACTCCGCCGAATGCCCAGGCCCCGGGCACATCTGAGGCCGAGGAGGCGTGCGGTCCTCACCCCGGGCCACCCCCTGACCCGCCAGCCTGGTCTCCTGCAGCCCGCGGAAAGTCTGGGAACTAGGAAGGAAAAAAAAAGCCGCCACAGATCTCCAGATCCAAGAATAGAAATCGGGGCCTTGGGAAAAGAGAACGCCGCCCAGTTGGCCCCTTTTAGGAAAACGTTCTCTTTGGAGTTCCCCCTATTGGGAGATGAGGAATTTCCCCCCGCCCCGAGGGTGGACATAGTTAAGCAACCTAAATGTGCTTTTCTATGGTTGCTACGACTTGTTTGTAGGAAAGGAAATAAAGACATTTTTCCTGTTAACTGAGGCTCTGTTGGCCAAAAGGCCACGAAAATTAGCTTCTGAGTTTGCACTAGGTAAGATTCTGAATATTGGCTCCTACCAAAAAGTAATGGATTCTCATTGCAGTTAAAACTAAAGAGAAATAAACACGTGGTAAGTGATATGAACAGGGGACAGATACAAACCTGAACGTTGTCCTGTTGATATTCAAAATTACTAAAGTTTTTGAAAAAAAAAAAAATGTAGTAATGTGTGTTTCAAGAAGAGAAACCTGAGCAAGAAAAAGGAAAGACAAGGCTGGACAGAGATGACCTATTGCCTTCAGATCTGTCCTGGAATAGGGGTGAGGTCATTCACAAAGAAGTTTGAACTGGAAGTTAGTTCTTCACAATGTAAATCCTTTTATTTCACTTCTGTTACCCAGTTCTGACGACAATTTTGAAATGGGTAAGACAACTACTTACCCTTCTTTTACTGATGAGGAAATGGAGATTTACAGCGGAGTCGCTAAGGGAAGCCTTGTTGGTGTCACAGGGTTGGGAAGTTGAGTCAGGACTTAAATGCAGGTAGATCTCTTAACCTCAAACTGAAGGTTCTTTACACTCTACCACTTTAATCAAGTCATGGCAGTGTTTGCCTTAGGGCTTCCCTCATAACTCAGTTGGTAAAGAATCTACCTGCAGTGCAGGAGACCCCGGCTTGATTCCTGGGTCCCTGGAGAAGGGATAAGCTACCCACTCCAGTATTCTGGCCTGGAGAATTCCATGGACTATACAGTCTTTGGGGTCGCAAAGAATCTGAGCCACTTTCACTTTCACTTTAATAAAAATGAGCTAGACTTCCTTAATATGTTAGGTAAGTAGACTGGAAATTCAAATTCAACCTGAATATTGTGACTATGTTTCTTTGTCAAAAGACTTTTTTGTATTTACAGACCCAGACTCAGATGTTCACATTTGAAATGATAAAATATTAAATTTTGCTTAGAGGTAATCCAGTGGTGGGGGAAAGAGTGGATGGAGAGCTGAAACAATACAAACTTTTGAATTGATACTTGTTCACCATAGTGATGGGTTCCTATGGATTACTGTTCTATTTTCTCTGTATAAAATTTTTCATAATGAAAAATCAAAACAAAAATCTTTCAACCTTGTCATCTATATCATATCTGAAGGGTAGCTTTTCCTAATTGATCTTGTTTCAACTTCTGACTTACCAATCAGTTATCTCAAAATTCCTAGGAATAACTCCCTTTTATGCCTTCCTTCCCGGAGAAGGCAATGGCAAGCCACTCCAGTACTCTTGCCTAGAAAATCCCATGGATAGAGGAGCCTGGTAGGCTGCAGTCCATGGGGTCACTCAGTCGGACACAACTGAGCAACCTCACTTTCACTTTTCACTTTCACACATTGGAGAAGGAAATGGCAACCCACTCCAGTGTTCTTGCCTGGAGAATCCCAGGGACGGGGAGCCTGGTGGGCTGCCGTCTATGGGGTCACACAGAGTCGGACACAAGTGAAGCGACTTAGCAGCAGCAGCAGCATGCCTTCCTTCCCATTCCTATGTATCAGTTTCTCCTTCCCCGTCTCCTAGATTACTAAGTTTAAACAAGTTAAAAGCATAGCCCCCTTCCAAAGAAAAGTAAATCTAAGTAAAAAATGTCTCTTCTCCTCAGTTTATTCCTCTGCCTCTTACCTATTTATCATCCACTCTATATCAGCCAGACTGGTCTTAGGCCGTGTGAGGTCATGAATTCTCTGCTAGGAGCTTTCTCCCAGACTACTGCAGTGGTAAGGCAAAGTGTCTTCTTGGTTCTCAAAAATGTTTAATGGGTTGCCTAAAATCCCATCATTTTTTAACTCTTCAGATACTTAACAGAATGAAAAGGCAAACTTCAAGCACAAATTCATGACAGAAGTAGTGTTCAGTGGAAAATCAATTGGTGCTGGAACAGTTCACTAGCTTCCTGGGAAGAAAAAAATAAAACAGACATTGCTAATTGTATCAAATTACCAAAACAAATTCCAGCTGGATTAAAAAGTTAATGAAAGTAACTAAAAATAAAATACAAATTAGCAGTTATTTAATCTTTGTATGAGGAAACAAAAACTAAGAAAGAAACTACAGATTGATTATGTGACTCCATAAAAATTCAAATTTTCTGCAATCAAAGAAAACATAAAACTAAAAAGCAAATGGCAAACTGAACAAAAAATATAATACAAGTGACAAAAACAATTAGACTTAATCTATTAAAAGTTGTTACAAATCAGTGGGGGGAAAATCACACTCTACAGGTACCCCAGAAGAAAAATGGATTAAAGTTTTGAGCCAGAAATTCACTGTGAATGGGCAATAAGTATAAGAAGAGTACATTCATAATTATACAAAAATTGTAATATGTATTTATAAAATGTAATTTTCTGTGTATGAGTGTACAATAATAAAAATGAGAGAGAGAATCAGGAATACATTCCAAAAATATTTTTAAAACCTTTATGGAGAAATTATTAAGCTATATTAAAAGGCATTATTAACAAGGTATAAATAAGTGAATAGTCCATATCAATTAATGAGAAGATTAACTACCAAAAAGATGCCAATTGCCCCACAGAGTAATAAAAAAACAGTGCAAGACTAATGAAAATCTAAGCAAGATAGCAAGTTGGTTTTTTTTTTTTCCAACGAAACGGACAGACCTAGAACAGAAGAGACACTTTTGAAAAAGGACAAAGCAGGAGAATTACCCAATTGGACATTGACTCAGGAAGGCAATGGCAAGCCACTCCAGTACTCTTGCCTGGAAAATCCCATGGATGGAGGAGACTGGTAGGCTGCAGTCCATGGGGTCGCTAAGGGTCGGACACGACTGAGCGACTTCACTTTCACTTTTCACTTTCACACATTGGAGAAGGAAATGGCAACCCACTCCAGTGTTCTTGCCTGGAGAATCCCAGGGATGGGGGAGCCTGGTGAGCTTCCGTCTATGGGGTCACACAGAGTCAGACACGACTGAAGTGACTTAGCAGCAGCAGCACGGAGTCTAACAGCCTTTATCAGTCTCCCAGAGAGGAAAAAGCACCCTACAGTGTCTTCATGTGAATTAGAAAAATGTGCACCTCCTTCCAGGTAGACACAGTTCTGTATCAGGGTGCACAGAGGCATGATTTGGACTTCAGACTCTACTCATCCTGTCACCCTGGTGTCCTAATGCAAGGTATATGAAGCAATCTGTTTACTGTTATTATGTTGTAAGAGCTAATCTGTGCAAAAAGCCGATGAAAGAGTATCTGGAACCCAGAAACATATCCTTACAAATATGGAAATTATATGAGAGATGTTGCAGTGTGTAACAGTGGAAAGAGAATATTTGATAAATGAATCTGAGAATATTGGTTGTAGAAAAAAATATTAAAATCTTTATCTCAGACACCATATTAAAAAATAAATTCCATTGAACAATTTTATATGAAAAACATAACTAAATGTTTTGAAAGTTTTGAGGGAAATGACATTTTACAACATTAAGATACTGAAAGGTAAGACATAATCATAACAGTTCATAAAGGAAAAGATTAAATAACACAGGGAGCCCAGTCCAGGGCTCTGTGACAAGCTACAGAGGTAGGATGAGGGGTGGGGGTGGAAGGGGGACTCAGGAGGGAGCGCACATGTGTATACTTACGGCTGATTCATGTTGTTGAATGGCAGAAACAACACAACATTGTATAGCAATTATCCTCCAATTTAAAATAGAAAATAAGTAAAGGAAAAGACTGTTAAATTCAAATACATTAAAATTTTAAAATGTATACAAAGACCCAACCAACCAAGTTAAAAGATGACTCAAAGCTGGAAGTTTTTTGCAATGCATATAACCAAGAAAATGTTAATAAGAAAATGTAAAAAACAATATGATCTATCATAAATCATTAAGAAAAAGATAATCTAGTTTATATATGCGTAAAAGACATAAAAGTCATTTACAGAAGAGAAAATGCCATTTAAATCTATCAAAGATTCTCAGCCCCACTAAAAACAAAAATACAAATCAAAGTCATAATGAGATATGATTTCACACCCCTCAGATTAACCAAAAATGAAAAGTTTGATAATGCCAAAGATTGCCTAGAATATGGAGGAACTGCAAGAACTATAGGGGCTTCCCAGATGGCTCAGTGGGTAAAGAATCCTCCTGCAGTGCAGGAGATGCAAGAGACTTGAGTTCAATCCCTGGGTTGGGAAGACCCCCCTGGAGGAAGGGCATGGCAATCCACTGCAGTATTCTTGCCTGGAGAATCCATGGACAGAGGATCCTGGCAGGCTACAGCCCATGGGATGGCAAAGAGTCAGACACAAGTGAAGCGACTTATCATGGACATAAGAAATATAGGATACTTATATAGTACCTGTGAGACTGTGAATCAAAAAAAATCACTTTGGAAATCTATATGGAAGTATCTATAGAGTTGACAGTGTAAGCATCTTATGACCCATCACTTTCTTTCTAAGGATATTCCTTGGAGACACTCTCACATATGCATAGGAAATTTGCATTAAAATGTTCAGTTTGGCATTTTTTGCTTATAATGAAAACCACTTGAATATCCATCAACACTTACATTTCATATATTTATGTAATAGACTTACATAAATCTGTGAAAATTACTGAACAAGAGCTTCATGAATGCTTGTGTGCTAAGTCGCTTCAGTTATATCCAATTCTTTGTGACACTATGGACTATAAGCCCTCCAGGCCTCTCTGTCCATGGAATTCTCCAGGCAAGAATACTGGAGTGGGTAGCCATGCCCTTCTCCAGGAGATCTTCCTGACCCAGGGATCAAACCTGTATCTCCTTTTCTCCCTGCATTAGCGTGTGAGTTCTTCACCACTAGTGCCACCTGGGAAGCCTGAATCAACATAACTAAACAACTAAATACATATATATATAATACTTGGATTTTTAAAAGTTGCAGTAGGACACATATCCTACTGGGATATCAATAATCTAATATTAAACACACAGAGTTACATAGTAAAAGTGTAAAAATTATGCATGGGACTAATAAATTCTAGCCAATGGTTACCTCTGGGGAGAGGAAAGTAGAAATGCATCCAGGAAGAATACATTGAAGGCTAGAATTGTATCTGTAACATTTTTTTTCTTAAGCTTACTTTTGGATACATGAATGGTCATTATATTGTTATCTATGCTCTGTATTCCTAACTTATTTCATAATAAAAAAAAATTAAATGTATTTCAGTTCACTGGTGCTCAAAGCAATAAATTTAAAAATAGATTATTCACCAAATTGGCAAAGAAGTCCTTGAAATTTGTTTGGAAGTTTGTGTAAGAGGAAATAATAAATTATTCATAATATAAAAATAAAACATAAAATAGTAGGATTTTGATCCAAATTTTGCAAAAATAACCGAAAAAGTACATGTCTAATGAACTACTGAAAGTAGATAAGATAAACACATATGTAACAAAAATTCTTATGAGGTCATAGAAGTAAAAGCTGTTTTTATGTGGTATGTATTTTTCTGTATGTTTCAAATTTTTCACAGCAAATAATGTATTATAATAAAAAATGGTTTCCCAGGTGGCACAGTGATAAAGAATCTGCCTACTAATGCAGGTGACACAGGAGACACAGTTTTGATCCCTGGGTGGGAAAGCTCCCTTGGAGCTTTGGAAAATGACAACCCACTCTAGTATTCTTGCCAGTAAAATCCCATGGACAGAGGAACCTGGTGAGCTACAGTCCATAGAATCACAAAGAGTTGGACATGACTGAACGACAAGAGAGTTCCAGAAAACATCTATTTCTGCTTCATTGACTATGCCAAAACCTTTGACTGTGTGGATCACAATAAACTGTGCAAAATTCTGAAAGAGATGGGAATACCAGACCACCTGACCTGCCTCTTGAGAAACCTGTATTCAGGTCAAGAAGCAACAGTCAGAACTGGACATGGAACAACAGACTGGTTCCAAATAGGAAAAGGAGTACGTCAAGGCTGTATATTGTCACTCTGCTTATTTAACTTATATGCAGAGTACATCATGAGGAACGCTGGGCTGGAAGAAGCACAAGCTGGAATCAAGATTGCCGGGAGAAATATCAATAACCTCAGATATGCAGATGACACCACCCTTATGGTAGAAAGTGAAGAGGAACTCAAAAGCCTCTTGATGAAAGTGAAAGAGGAGAGTGAAAAAGTTGGCTTAAAGCTCAACATTCAGAAAACTAAGATCAAGGGCTCTGGTCCCATCACTTCATGGCAAATAAATGGGGAAACAGTGGAAACAGTGTCAGACTTTATTTTTTTGGGCTCCAAAATCATTGCAGATGCTGATTGCACCCAGGAAATTAAAAGACGTTTACTCCTTGGAAGGAAAGTTATTACCAACCTTGATAGTATATTAAAAAGCAGAGACATTACTTTGCCAGCCTAGGTCCATCTAGTGAAGGCTATGGTTTTTCCCGTGGTCATGTATGGATGTGAGAGTTGGACTGTGAAGAAAGCTGATCGCCGAAGAATGGATGCTTTTGAACTGTGGTGCTGGAGAAGACTCTTGAGAGTCCCTTGGACTGCAAGGAGATCCAACCGGTCCATTCTAAAGGAGATCAATCCTGGGTGTTCATTGGAAGGACTGATGCTAAAGCTGAAACTCCAATACTTTGGCCACCTCTTGCGACTAGTTGACTCACTGGAAAAGACTCTGATCCTTGGAAGGATTGGGGGCAGGAGGAGAAGGGGATGACAGAGAATGAGATGGCTTGATGGCATCACCGACTCTGTGGACATGAGTTTGAGTGAACTCTGGGAGTTGGTGATGGACAGGGAGGCCTGGCGTGCTGTGATTCATGGGGTCGCAAAGAGTCAGACACGACTGAGCGACTGAACTGAACTGAACTGAATGAATCACTGAAACTGCACTTCCGTTTTGCTATCTATGCCTTATATATACAGAAAGCAAGTACTGTTTTTTCTGGTTTCTGAACTAGAGATAAAAATTTCAACTGTGCTTGTGATGTAATGTTCTCCCCTTGTCAGTTGAAATAATCTCTCATCAAAATCAAATCAAGTTACTCTGAGATTAGAACAACAGAGTATCCACAGTCTTCAAGCTTGGTTTGGTCAGGAAATTAGTCTCCAAATTTATATGCTAATATTATATTTTAGTTTAGAATTTTTAGAAGTGCATATGTATATGAGTATTATGCAAAAATAAAAGCAATATCATATAAAACCAATTCAATATCTATCCCACCCAAAATAGATCATTGCCTTTGTGTTAAATGGACATACTATAGGTGATCAAAAATATTTCTTGAATTGAAAAGAATAAATTACTGTTCACAGTACCTCTGTTGATAAAATAATATTAAGAACAACAAAATTAAATGATGCATTTTTTATTAAATTTCTTCATTATAAAAAAGTAACTTGAAATTTCTTTTTAGGTGAAAAATTATTTTTACAACTCAATAATTAAATGGTATCTTGAGAACATAGTTTCATACCCCTTCAAAGGGTAGTTATAAAATAAAGATATATAAACACTTAAGTTCCAAAAGAAAGTATATATATCAATGATATCTTTCACCACTAGTACTGGAGTTTCTAGAAAATTTAGATGACTATCATAGGTGAATGATTTTACTTAAGTCTGTCATAAGCATACATCTTTCTAGACTATTTAAAATTTTGATTGTTTAATTAGTTTAGAGTGCTTTTTTGAGATTAATAAAAAGATAAATTTGAACTATAAAAATAAGCATAGTCTCGAATTCAGTTCAGTTCAGTTCAGTTGCTCAGTCGTGTCCGACTCTCCACGACCCCATGAATCACAGCACGCCAGGCCTCCCTGTCCATCACCAACTCTCGGAGTTCACTCAAACTCATGTCCACGGAGTCGGTGATGCCATCCAACCATCTCATTTTCTGTAGTCCCCGTCTCCTCCCACCCCCAATATTCAGTTACTAAGTCAATAGCTATTGTGTATCTACTGTGTTTGAACTCTGCTTTGTACATTAGGGACCCAGAAGATACAATATCTACCTAAAGTAGTTCACAGTCTAGTGAGACAGATATTCAAACAATTATGAAGCAAAACAGCACAGTGAAAGTGGAAGAAGTCCAGGAGGTACAGGAAGTGGGTAAGAAGGAGGAAAGGGAAGAATGGAGGCAAGTGTGTAAAAGAGGAAGTGTTTACCAGTGAGGTAAGAGCAGGAAGGACTGAGAACTGTGCTCTGGTTTGGGGCACTGAGAGACCCTACTGACCAGCGTTCTATGCAAGACTAGCCCTGAAGCCTGCGTGCTCTGCAAATGGAAATGAGTGCTTTACAAGCACAGTTAGTCTTCAGGTATTTTTCAGATCTTAATGAGGTGTTATTTTTCACATTTCGAGCATTCTGAATCTACTTCTTGCTCCTTACTATCTCTCCATTAGCGTCAGTTTTCTGCAGCGAACAGTTGGAAAATGTTTGTTTTATTGCAAACCAGAAAAAGCCAAGAAAGAAAAATCTTATTACAGTCCTTGTTGTTATTGGCAGCCAAATCATGGGAATTATAGGAGTGAGTTACCAACCTCCACAAGAACTTAGAGAAAAAATGATGCATAAAATCAACAAAAGCAGATGAGGCCAAAAATAATATATTAAAATCACTTCAAAGAGACACAACTGCACCCAGGCTGGCAACATATGTTTAACGAGTTAAATATATTAACATGTCTAAAGAATAAATATATTTATGTGAAGGGGATTGGTAGACAACCATGAAAAGACAGAAAAAGAACAAAATAGGCAAACTTGAGTAATGCAAACCCAGGAGAGGTTCCTATTAAGATGAGCTTTAGTAGAGTGGACCAAAAGCAGACTGCACTGTTGGAGAATGTCTCTTGACCATTGGATTTTGGACCTTCTGATGAAGCTAACCTATTATGAATGAATGAATTTAACATTTGTTTGTTGAACCGCTGTTACTACCAAGCACTGGGGGTATGAAAGTAAACATAAAGTTTGCAGTCTAGGGATGTCATAGTGCTGAATGTTAAGTGCTATACTGAGGAATATGTAGGTTAATATGAGAATACATTGAAAAGGGAACTTTGGGGGGTAGGAAAATAATGAGAGAAGCCTTTCTTCTACTCTGGAAAGCACCGGCATGGAGGTAACAGGGAGCAAGACAAACATTCTAGAAATTAAACAATATTCAGTATAAACAGAGCCAGGAGTACAAAACAGAGTTGATACACATTGGATGCCTCAGGAAGCAGATTCTGAGACTGAGATTAGTATGGGGAGGGTTATTAGAGAGCACTCTTTACTAAGGAGTATGGCAGGTTAGGAAGGAAACAGGACTGAGCAGAGAGAAAAGCTGGGCTGTGATGCAGTGTCATCAGAGGGCTCAACTAAAGCCACAAGGGCTCTGGAGCTGAGAGGGCCTGCAGAGAGTTCCAAGTTGAGATAATAGGACCAGGTTTTCATTTCTCCATGTGGACCAGTCATTGAATGCAAGTATTTGGGGGAATGGAGAGTGGCATGACTTTGTGTGAGAAAATTCTCTTTCGTTAAGGCAGTTCTGAAAATGGATGACAGCTGAGGGCTATCTGCCAACAATAGTCCCAGGAGCTAGCAGAATAAAGCTACAGTCCTCAAGGCAGATCTGGTAGCTGACTTACAGTACAATTACATGACAGCTGGGAGATAAAGCAGGGAAGGTGAGCCAAGATCACATCATGAAGGGCATTGTAAGTCATTTCAGGGACTTTGGCTTTTATATAAGGAAAACAAGGTGGACAGTGCACAGTTTTGCTTAAAATAGTGACGTATGAAGATTTGTGCTTTCACTATGGCAGGAGTATTGTTCAAGGTAAGAAAAGAAATTGAAAGGACAAAATTGGAGGAAAATAAGATTGCATTTGGAAACCCTTGAAAGAATCCAGAAGAGAGATGGCAGTGACTTGACTGAGGAGGCTATGGCAGTAAAGATTGAGAACAGCAATGTATTTGAAATAAAATTCAATCACAGAATAAAATGAACTAGCCTACTGATTTGATTGGAGGTGCAAAGGAAGAAGTACAAAACTTACCAATTAAGTGATGGTGGTGTCATTCATCAAGCCAAGAACTACCAGAGATAGGGCAGGGTCCAGTGGCAAGCTCAATTTTGGAATCATAGATGTTACATATCTGTTGTACATACAAGTGGTAAGTGGTTATATCTATAGGTCAGGAGGAAAGGGCAAAATGTGGCCCTCCACATTTTTATTTTGGCCTCCAACTTAAAAATAATAAATTATCCAGAAGGAAAAGTGAAATCTCCTATAGGACAAAAAATACTTGAGACTATAAAGGAGGACTCCAAAAAAGGTGACAAAGAAAGAGCAGCCAAAGATGCGGGAGAAAAACTGATGGAGAGTGATGAGTAAGACATAAGGGAGACAGCGAGCTCAAGGGGAAAATCTGCCACCATGCCCAAACTTTCCTGGTAGAGAGATTGGGGGTTCCCTTGCCAAGAGCTACACCAGGAGAGTAACGTGGATTGAAGCCAGACCACAGGGGACAGGAGTCAGTGAGTTGAACTCGAAGCCCAACTCTAGCAAGAAAGCATATATCTTGGAGGTGGTATTGAAGTGGCATCAAGAATGGGGTATTCTATATAGTTTAATGATACAGAAAAGGCCAGGAGGAGATAATTTATTGAAGGAACTCCAAGTGGAAGCCCTGTGCTCACAGGATCTGGAGTATAAATAACAGGGTTGGAATTAACCTCAGGGAGGTTTTAGAGTAACCTAAAGGAAGGAGGAAGGGTCATTATGGAGGCAGGTAAGTTTGTAGGTAGAATAATAGGAAATAAGAAGAGTTCCCATTGTAACGATGGGACACCTGTGAGATTGTCTGTGAGGGTGAAGGATGGGAACATGTTGGAGTTGGGGATTAAAAGAAAGAAAGCTTTGAATTTGTATTGAATGGGAAAATACCTTAATTGAGTAGCTTGTTGCTTCTAAACATTTAAATAACCTAGTCACCTGATTTCATGCTCAGCAAACCACTAGTGTTTATAAGCTGATTTCCCTGTAGTTTTCTCCAAAAGTTTTAGTTATTAATGTGATTGTTCTTATGATTACCGAGAAGAACTGTACTATGCAGGATGATACATGAATTCTGTTCCTCATGGCAGTTATATTTCTTATTGTAATTAGTACATTAACATTTTTGCTTTGTACTACTTGGGAGGGTAAGTTTGGTTTGTGTGAATGCCCTTGAATAAGTTCAGTGTTCATGTGTTGTCCATATAGGCCAAGTATCTGTGCCATCAAATTCAGGAGCACAGGGCAGCATGTCAGCGTTGCCATGTACTCTGGGAGAAAGCCCCCTTGGAGGAGAGCCAACCAGATGTTTCTGTCTTCCACTGTCTTGAATTTCATATATTCTTTTAAGCTCTCCAGTATCAATTATGGGACACATCCAAAACCAGAGCTAAACTAGGAGAAGTAAATTTGAAAGCATTACAAGATATAGAAAACAGTTTAAGTCAATTACAAAATAATAGGGTCAGAAAGGGAAACTTTTGACAAAAAATAGAATAAAACTTCTGATTTGTTGACAAAGTGACCATCTTCTTCTCTAAAGGCACACCAATTCATTCCTTCATTGACTCATTTAGTTTATAAGTATTGATTACCCACTGCCTACTGGGAAGACGATTATAAGCAAGTCAAATTAGCTCCTTTCCCTACAGTCTCTACTGCCAGGATGAAAAGTGTGCAGAGGGAAAAATAGAATGGAATAGAATAGAAAATGTAGCTTTGTCAATCTCCTGATAAATTTCTTCTGTGATTCAATCCAATTATTCAACAATAATTAACAAAAAAATCTTGTGCCATATTTCATAGAAAATAATATTAAGATACTAAAATATCTTTTAAAAAGGAAATAGTGTTGATTGAAAAAAAAATCAGGTAGGTGTTCATTGGAAGGACTGATACTAAAGCTGAAACTCCAACACTTTGGCCACCTCATGCGAAGAGTTGACTCACTGGAAAAGACTCTGATGCTGGGAAGAATTGGGGGCAGGAGGAGAAGGGGACAACAAAGAATGAGATGGCTGGATGGTATCACCGACTCGATGGACATGAGTCTGAGTGAACTCCGGGAGTAGGTGATGGACAGGGAGGCCTGGCGTGCTGTGATTCATGGGGTCGCAAAGAGTCAGTCACGACTGAGCAACTGAACTGAACTGAACTGAACTGAAGACATTAAGGAAACATCACCTTTATTTTTCTAATTTGAAGAATAAACAAAAGAGAATGATAGACAGCATTTCTATTCAAGTTAGTACAAATGTTGCAACTGAAAGGTAAGTATCAATAATAATAAAATAATAAGTTAATATAAACATCCAGAGTAGGATTTTATCATTAAAATACATTATGTCCTTTAGGAATATAGCAAAGTCTTTAGTACAAGGTGTTTAGAATACTTAAACAGCAAATCACAATATATTGCATACAATATAAAATACACACTTCACCATATTCTGTAACATAGACCTGGCAAGGATAAGAGAAATAGAGGAGATGGATTATCACTCAACCATAAAAAAGAATGAAATAATGCCATTTGCAGTAACATGGGTAGACCTAGAGATTATCATACTTTACTAAATAAAGGAAGACAGAGAAAGACATATTATATGGTATGGTCTATAAAAAAAATATGATAGAAAACAGAAATACACCCACAGACATAGAAAACAAACTTATTAGAGTTACCATAGGGGAAAGTTTGTGGGGGGGGATAAATTAGGAGTTTGCAATTAATATATACTTATGACTATACAGAAAATAGATAAACAACAAGGACCTACTGTATACATAGGAAACTATACTCAATGTTTTTTAATAATCTCTAAGAAATAATCTGAAAAAACATAGATATATATGTATATATAACTGAATCAATTTGCTGTACATCTGAAAGTAACACAACATTTCAAATCAACTCTATTTTATACTTAAAAAAAATAAACACGAGAAATAGAGAAGATGAAAGCAGTAACAGAAGTTCTGCTGACAACATAAGCTAAGTCAAGTTTTTTATTGTCATGCATTCACACACACACGCACACACGTTCTATTTATAAATGATCCCAAAGAGGACTGAAAATCTTTAAAAAGCAAAGATTTTAATGACCAGAACACTTGCTACAGCAGAGAGAAGAAAGAGAAACAGAAATCACAGCTTGCAGATGTAGAAGTAGCTATGACACAGGGACTATGCTCCCCAAGTGTAGGGTATTTCTTTGTGCTTCTGGTTCAAGGACATTATGAACACATCCTGGGAAAAGTTTAAAGTCATTTTCCTCCGTATTGAGCAATGCCTATGTAGTGCATTGCTACATAAATTTCTTGTCACAGATGGGAAGAAAGGAGTGGATGGGTCACTGGAAATAAAGGGACACAAAATTTAGTGAGTACCTCTATATGTGCTTGTCAAGTCACTTCAGTCATGTCTGACTCTTTGCGACCATATAAACTTTAGCCCCCCAGCCTCCTCTGTCCATGGGATTCTCCAGGCAAGAATACTGGAGTGGGTTGCCATGCCCTCCTCCACAGGATCTTCCGACCCAGGAATCAAATCTGCAGGAATCAAATCAAATCAATGCAGGCTTCTCATGCATTGACAGGCAGGTTCTTTATCACTAGTGCCACCTGGGAACCCAAGCACCAATAAATACTACTTTATTCATGACATTTTACATATGTAACATGTTTAAATTCAGCAACCCTAAGAGGTAGCTATTACTCCTATTTTTCAAAAAATAAGTTTAAAGAAGTAATACCATACAGAAAAATAAACTCAAAATGGATTAAAGACCTAAATGTAAGACTAGAAACCATAAAATTCTTAGAGGAAAATATAAGCAAAACACTTGATGACATAAATTAATGCAAGATCCTCTATGACCCACCTCCTAGAGTAATGGAAATAAAAACAAAAGTAAGCAAGTGGGAACTGATTAAACTTAAAAGCTTTTGCACAGAAAAGGAACCTATAAGCAAGGTGAAAAGACAACCCTCAGAGTGGGAGAAAATAATAGCGAATGAGACACTGACAAAGGATTAATTTCAAAATATACAAGCAGCTCAAACAACTCAGTACCAGAAAATCAACCCAATTAAAAAGTGGGGAAAAGACCTAAACAGACTTTTCTCCAAAGATGACATATAGATGGCTAACAAACACATGAAAAGATGCTCAACATTGATTGGAGAAATGCAAGTCAAAACTACAATGAGATATCATCTCACACCAGTCAGAATCAGTTCAGTTCAGTTCAGTCACTAAGTCATGCCTGACTCTTTGCTACCCCATGAATCGCAGCATGCCAGGCCTTCTTGTCCATCACCAACTCCCGGAGCCCTCAAACTCATGCCCATTGAGTTGGTGAAGCCATCCAGCCATCTCATCCTCTGTCGTCCCCTTCTCCTCCCGCCCCCAATCCCTCCCAGCATCAGGGTCTTTTCCAGTTAGTCAACTCTTCTCATGAGGTGGCCAAAGTATTGGAGTTTCAGGTTTAGCATCTGTCCTTCCAATGAACACCCAGGACTGATCTCCTTTAGGATGGACTTGTTGGACCTCCTTGCAGTCCAAGGGGCTCTCAAGAGTCTTCTCCAACACCACAGTTCAAAAGCATCAATTCTTCGGTGCTCAGCTTTCTTCACAGTCCAACTCTCACATCCATACATGACCACTGGAAAAACCATAGCCTTGACTAGATGGACCTTGGTTGGCAAAGTAATGTCTCTGCTTTTTAATGTGCTATCTAGGTTGGTCATAACTTTCCTTCCAAGGAGTAAATGTCTTTTAATTTCATGGCTGTAGACACCATCCACAGAGATTTTGGAGCCCCAAAAAATAAAGTCTGACACTGTTTCCACTGTTTCCCCATCTATTTCCCATGAAGTGATGGGACCAGATGCCATGATCTTTGTTTTCTGAATGTTGAGCTTTAAGCCAACTTTTTCACTCTCTTCCTTCACTTTCATCAAGAGGCTTCTTAGTTCCTCTTCACTTTCTGCCATAAGGGTGGTGTCATCTGCATATCTAAGGTTATTGATATTACTCCCGGCAATCTTGATTTCAGCTTGTGCTTCTTCCAGCCCAGCGTTCCTCATGATGTACTCTGCATATAAGTTAAATAAGCAAGGTGACAATATACAGCCTTGACGTACTCTTTTTCCAATTTGGAACCAGTCTGTTGTTCCATGTCCAGTTCTAACTGTTGCTTCCTGACCTGCACACAGGTTTCTCAAGAGGCAGGTCAGGTGGTCTGGGATTCCCATCTCTTTCAGAATTTTCCACAGTTGATTGTGATCTACACAGTCAAAGACTTTGGCATAGTCAATAAAGCAGAAATAGATGTTTTTCTGGAAAACGATTTTTCTATGATCCAGCAGATGTTGGCAATTTGATCTCTGGTTCCTCTGCCTTTTCTAAAACCAGCTTGAACATCTGGAATTTCATGGTTCACATATTGCTGAAGCATGACCATCATCAAAAAGTCAACAAACGATAAATGCTGGAGAGGGCGTGGAGAAAAAGGGAATGCACTGTTGGTGGGAATGTAAATTGATACAGCCACTGTGGAAGACGGTATGGAGATTCCTTAAAAATTAGGAATAAAACCATCATATGACCCAGCAATTCCACTCCTAGGCATATATCCTGAGGAAACCAAAACTGAAAAAGACAGATGTATCCCATCGTTCATTGCAGCACTATTTTCAATAGCTATAACATGGAAGCAAGAACATAGATGTCCATTGATAGATGAATGGATAAAGAAGTTGTGGTACAAATCCACAATTTTCCAGTAATTAATGGAGTATTACTCAGCCATAAAAATGAACACATTCGAGTTATTCCAAACGAGGTGGATGAACCTAGAACTTATTATACAGAGTGAAGTAAGTCAGAAATAGAAAGATAAATATCATATTCTAATGCATATATTCAGAATCTAGAAAAATGTTACTGAAGAATTTATTTACAGGGCAGCAATGGAGAAACAGACATAGAGGAAAGACTTACAGACATGGGGAGAGGAGAGCAGAGGATGAGATGTATTGAAAGAGTAACACTGAAAATTACATTACCATATGTAAAATGGATAGCCAACAGGAATTTGCTATATGGCTCAGGAAACTCAAACAGGGGCTCTGCATCAACCTAGAGGGGTGGGATGGGGAGGAAGATAGGAGGGAGGTTTAAAAGGGAGGGGCTGTATGTATATCTATGGCTGATTCGTGTTGAGGTTTGACAGAAAACAACAAAATTATGTAAAGCATTTATCCTTCAGTAAAAAAATAAATTTAAAAAATAGTGTTAGAGAAGTTATAAATTCCCTAAGTAAGACGTGGAGCTAGGGTTCAAATATATAACTGTGTGAAATGCTGGGCTCAATTAAGCACAACCTGGAATCAAAATTGAGGGGAGAAATATCAATAACATCAGATATGCACATGATACCACCCTTATGGAAGAACTCGAAAAGGAAGTAAAGAGCCTCTTGTTGAAGGTGGAAGAAGAGAGTGAAAAAGCTGGCTTAAAACTCAAACCATTCAAAAAACTAAGGATGTGGCATTCAGTCCCATCAGTTCAGTTCAGTTCAGTAACTCAGTCTTGTCCAACTCTTTACAACCCCATGGACTACAGCACACCAAACATCCCTGTCCATCATCAATTCCCAGAGCTTGCCCAAATTCATGTGCACTGAGTCTGTGATACCATCCACTCACCTCATCCTCTGTTGTCCCCTTCTCCTCCCGCCTTCAATCTTTCCCAGCATCAGGGTCTTTTCTGACAAGTTAATTCTTCACATCTGGTGGCCAAAGGACTAGAGCTTCAGCTTCAGATTCAGGCTTTCCAATTAATATTCAGGATTGGTTTCCTTTATGATTGACGGATTTGATCCCCTTGCAATCCAAGGGACTTTCAAGAGTCTTCTCCAGCACCACAGTTCAAGAGCACCAGTTCTTTGGCACTCAGCTTTTGTTATGGCCCAACTCTCACATCCATACATGACTACTGGAAAAACCATAGCTTTGACTATATGGACCTTCATCAACAAACTGATGTCTCTGCTTTTTAATATACTATCTAGGTTTGTCATAGTTTTTCTTCCAAGGGGCAAGTGTCTTTTAATTTTATGGCTGCAGTCACCATCTGCAGCAATTTTGGAGTCCAAGAAAATCAAGTCTATCACTGTTTCTATTGTTCCCATCACTTCATGGCAAATAAATGGGGGAAAAGTGGAAACAGTCACAGTCTTTATTTTCTCGGGCTCCAAAACCACAGTGGATGAGGACTGTAGCCATGAAATTAAAAGACGCTTGCTCCTTGGAAGAAAAGCTATGACAAACCTAGACAGCATATATAAAGCAGAGATATCACTTTGGTCACAAAGGTTCATCTAGCCAAAGCTATGGTTTTTCCAGTATTCACGTACAGATGTGAGAGTTGGACTATAAAGAAAGCTGAGCACTGGCCATCTAATGGGAAGAGCTGACTCATTAGAAAAGACCATGATGCTGGGAAAGACTGAGGGCAAAAGGATAAGGGGACAACAGAGGATGAAGTGATTGGATGGCATCACTGACTCAATGGACATAAGTTTGGTCAAATTCTGGGAGATAGTGGAGGACAGGGAATCCTGGTGTGCTGCAGTCCATGAGGTTCCAAAGAATCAAACATGACTGAGTGACTGAACAACAGCAACAACTGGAAGCTATTCTCACCAGGAAGGACTGGGCTGTATACAGTCATCACTCTGTATGGTCTGAAAGGGAGAAACCCCCAGTGATATGGCAGACCTGGGGCCCAGATCATCATTGCAGTCGTTGTTAGAATTTGTTTTGGCTGAAAGCATATCAAGTAAGAGTTTCTGTGACTTTGACTTCTGATTTAAAGTTCACAAAAGGAGAAGATTTGTTTTAAAAATTGAGAGCTAAATTTGGGTTCCCACACAGTTAATTTACACATCATAAAATATAACCTGTATTTTATTGGCCACACCAGGCTAGGAATCAACAGACACAAGCATCAGTTCTCTGGAGCTGTCATCCCATGATTTGGGCCAATGTCAGTTCCTTCATGGTCTTCCAAATATGCCTGGAGCCCCCAGGATGTATATCACATGTGTTCCCCAAAGTATTCTTTTGACTATCAAGTAGAAACTAACTTAATCTTTTCCTTGGTTAGATTATAAACTCCATGATACTCAATGAGTTTTATTCACTCCTGTGCCCACAGAGTTTAGTTTTTTTTTTTTCTTGTTTTCTTCATGGAAAAGCATTTTAAAGGATTTTGGCATTTAATTGGTTGCTCCAGCTTTTCATATCTACAAATTTTTATCAAGTTTCTAAAGAAGTTTTCTTTCTCTAGTTGCCTTTCCGTATATACCGGTTACAACTACTGATTCAGCAGGAATAGACTCTCCAATGTGTAAAATTTCTGGTCAGTATTTCCATTTGTGGAAGAGGGTGCCACGCAACAGGCAGTAATAGAAATCTTGAGTCGCAAATGTTTTTAACCAGAAAAGGGCCATTTCCAATCTGGCTATTACCTGAAGATGGGCCCTTGTTGCACAGGACTCATTTATCTCTGTTTCACTTCCTTTGTTGCGATATCAAACAGCCCCATGATTGCAGCAGCTCAGGTCCACTTCTGTTTAAAATAAGGAAGCGGCAATATGCTTCTACTTTCATTTTAGGTTTATATCATCACCTTTTAATATTTCACTTCTGAAAATGAGGTTACCTTCAAAAACTAACCAGATTAACTGATTTACCAGGTTAGGCAGAAGTCTCACAACCCACCCAGAACTACACAGGGTCAGGCAATATGGAAATAGGCACTGGTGGGTGGTTTGCTCAAGGGTAGGTACACTGAGCTTTCCTAAAGAGAAAATTCTATGTGATCATATTTTTTAAAAATATTTCAACTATGTCATTAGCATTTGGAAAATTTAAAATAGTTTAAACATTAACTTTGTAGTTACTGGTTCAAATGCAAGAGGCATTAGCTTAATGATAACTAAAAATTTCCATTTTTCCAATGGCTGGAAAGAGTTCAGTGGATACCCTACCTGTTCAGGGCAGTTGAATGAACAAATCATTGTTATTTAGCTGAATTTATATGTACAGTTTATAAAGGAGATGTAGGTTACAATTTAATGAAAGTTACAAACATCTGAGACAAACAATGGATCCAAAAGCATATCTCAAACCATTTTTTATACTCCTGAATGGTATGAAGCAAATTGAACAAAAGTCACCTACATAATAATCTCATAGCCAACCAGAGACAGAGAGTAACAGGCAGAAAGGCTAGAGTGCCCTAAATGGAGAAAATAGGCTGCATGTCAGACATTTTTTATGTCTCTTAGGTGGCAGGAGGAAACAAACTACAAATGTCAGATTTTTTTCCCTTCTCTACACAAAATTTAAAGGTTTCTTTTAAAATTCTGTGTTGCCATGATGACACCTGGTTCCACCTGAACTTAACTTTTCTCAAAACTTGAGCTAACCAATGTGTTTTTCTTATGGAAGTGTTTTCCTTAAGCTACATTAATGAACTATGTATTTACCCTAGACTCTGTCTTTCTTCAAGTCGGTTCCGCCTGGGACTCAGAACCAATAATGGATCAACAAACTAGCATGTTTCACTCATACAAATGTTCTCTTAAGCTATGTTAATGAGACTATATATTTGCTTGGAAATCCCCCTTTCTTCAAGATTCATGCCAATCATTTTATTGCCAGGGACGACTCACCTTGTGCCAATGTTCTCTCAAAATGCATGTTGTGGGTGAGGGGCCTGGTACCACTCTCTGAGTTTTGAGACATTTCCTTTCTCTAATTAGCAGCTTGCTAGGAGGTATATAACTTCCTGCTAAAGACCAACAGGGGGGCAGTCTTTCTGCCCCCTTCTGATGTCTATGTCAGAAGCTTTCTCTATGTCTTTTATACTTTAATAAAACTTTATTACACAAAAGCTCTGAGCAATCAAGCCCCGGATCGAATTCCTCTCCTCCAGAGACCAAGAATCCTGGTGTCGCTCATGGCTCAGCAACAACCTTTCAAGACTAAAATTAGTTTATAAGGTGATATGCTTTTGAACTCACTTAGTTTGACAATTTATCTACTACTTTGTTATATTGAACTTAGCTTGTGTGAATTCTACTTGGGATTCATGATATGGGCTGCTACAGAGTTTATGTAAATGCCACATTTTCCCTGCTCTGTAATGTACAGTAGTACTGCCCACCAGGTTCTCGTGACATAGGCTGATATTACACAGTGGTATATAAAACATAACCATGTAGTCTGGTCTTCTGTGAGTAAAATAGACAGCCTTTGGCAAGGGGCCTGCATGGCCATAGACATTTTATCAGTTTTAGTCCCTAGTACTTGAAAGCCGGTAAATTTGCAGTTTGGTAGGAGTCACTGACATAATTTACCAACTCTTTGATTTCAATTGTGTCTGTGAGGTGGGAGCCATCACACACTCTGCTCATCTTCCAGGGTAAGAGATGAGACCAAACGTTTAATGATTCAGCATTGCTGTGTGACACAGGAGAAGCAGAGCTTTAATCCACAGTTACTCAGGATTTTATTGTGATTCTTTTAATGTGAGACACATTTAAAACCAGAGTTTGAGCAAATTGTGTGTTTGTGACCTGTTACATTAAATAAGCAAAGGGAAAAATATCTTTCATTCCAACAAGCTTGTAAACTTTAGAACCTCTAGGCAAAATAACTGGAAGTTAGGGGTTATAGAAAAGTAAGTAAGGGAATTCCCTGGTGGTTGCACTTCCACGTGTGCAGGTTCGATCTCTGATTGGGAAACTAACATCCTTCAAGCACTGATGTGGAGCCAAAACAAAAGAAAACAGCAAGTATAGCACCAGGACCTCTACTCAATATTATTGGTAACCTATATGCTAAAAGGATGAATTATCAAGGCTGTATATCTTCACCTTGGTTATTTAACTTATATGCAGAGTACATCATGAGGAACGCTGGGCTGGAAGAAGCACAAGCTGGAATCAAGATTGCTGGGAGAAATATCAATAACCTCAGATATGCAGATGACACTACCCTTATGGCAGAAAGTGAAGAGGAACTCAAAAGCCTCTTGATGAAAGTGAAAGAGGAGAGTGAAAAGGTTGGCTTGAAGCTCAACATTCAGAAAACAAAGATCATGGCATCTGGTCCCATCACTTCATGGGAAATAGATGGAAAAACAATGGAAACAGTGTCAGACTTTATTTTGGGGGGCTCCAAAATCACTGCAGATGCTGATTGCAGCCATGAAACTAAAAGACGCTTACTCCTTGGAAGGAAAGTTATGACCAATCTTGATAGTATATTAAAAAGCAGAGACATTACTATGGTTTTTCCTATGGTCATGTATGGATGTGAGAGTTGGACTGTGAAGAAAGCTGATCACAGAAGAATTGATGCTTTTGAACTGTGGTGCTGGAGAAGACTCTTGAGAGTCCCTTGGACTGCAAGGAGATCCAACCAATCCATTCTAAAGGAGATCAATCCTGGGTGTTCATTGGAAGGATTGATGCTAAAGCTGAAACTGCAATACTTTGGCCACCTCATGCGACGAGTTGAGTCACTGGAAAAGACTCTGATGCTGGGAAAGGTTGGGGGCAGGAGGAGAAGGGGATGACAGAGAATGAGATGGCTGGATGGCATCATCGACTCTGTGGACATGAGTTTGAGTGAACTCCGGGAGTTGGTGATGGACAAGGAGGCCTGGCGTGCTCTGATTCATGGGGTCTCGGAGAGTCGGACACAACTGAGAGACCGAACTGAACTGAACTGATATGTATATTCACTTTGCTATGCACCCAAAACTGATATAACATCATACATCAACTATGTGCTGTGTGTTGTGCTTAGTCGCTCAGTGGTGTCTGACCCTTTGCAACCCCATGGACTGTATCATGCCAGGCTCCTCTGTCCATGGGAGTTCTCTAGGCAAGAATACTGGAGAGGGTTGCCATGGCCTCCTCCAGGGGATCTTCCCCCACTCAGGAATCGAACCCAGGTCTCCTGCATTGCAGATGATTCTTTACAATCTGAGCCACCTACACACCAATAAAAACTAAATAAAAATTAATTAATTATTTTAAAGTAATCAATTAAATTGCTAAACTTACAGTAGAGATTAATGCTATAAGAAAATAAATTATAGTGTTGGAATATTATATTCATTTGAGTTTTATTGGAAAGGAACATTCTTTCTAATGTTAAAATATAAAGCTTCTAATTAAACCAAGCTCAACAAATATCCTGAAATAAGACTGTAACAAGGGAGATAAATATAATATACTAGTCACAATGTGTCTCTACCACAGCTGTTTAAAATATATACATTATTTTAGGCTGAATACATCATAGCAAAGTATACTTGTATGAATAAGCACCTAGTAGCTTTCTTTTTATTGGAATAAATTCCTATTGTAAAGTTTACCCTAAAAGGAATATGCAGATTATTCAAATTTTAGTGGAACGAATCCTGTAGAAATATTTTACTATCATTGTTGACAATTTCTACTCTTGAAACTAGGAAGGATTTTAGTAAACATAACTTAAAAAATGAACATAAATTAATGAATAGAAAGATGTACTTTTAATGTGGTTTATAATTAATGGGGAAAGCTTAGAGACATTCATATTCACATAAATAAGTTTACTAATGAAATAAATATTTACAGTTCAGTTCAGTCACTCAGTCGTGTCCGACTCTCCGCGACCCCATGAATCACAGCACGCCAGGCCTCCCTGTCCATCACCAACTCCCGGAGTTCACTCAAACTCATGTCCACAGAGTCGGTGATGCCATCCAGCCATCTCATTCTCTGTCATCCCCTTCTCCTCCTGCCCCCAACCTTTCCCAGCATCAGAGTCTTTTCCAGTGACTCAACTCATCGCATGAGGTGGCCAAAGTATTGCAGTTTCAGCTTTAGCATCAGTCCTTCCAATGAACACCCAGGATTGATCTCCCTTAGAATGGTATGGTTGGATCTCCTGGCGGTACAAGGGACTCTCAAGAGTCTTCTCCAACACCACAGTTCAAAAGCATCAATTCTTCGGTGATCAGCTTTCTTCACAGTCCAACTCTCACATCCGTACATGACCACAGGAAAAACCATAGCCTTGACTAGACGGACCTTTGTTGGCAAAGTAATGTCTCTGCTTTTTAATATACTATCAAGATTGATCATAACTTTCCTTCCAAGTAGTAAGCGTCTTTTAATTTCATGGCTGCAATCAGCATCTGCAGTGATTTTGAAGCCCCCCAAAATAAAGTCTGACACTGTTTCCACTGTTTCCCCATCTATTTCCCATGAAGTGATGGGACCAGATGCCATGATCTTTGTTTTCTGAATGTTGAGCTTCAAGCCAACCTTTTCACTCTCCTCTTTCACTTTCAACAAGAGGCTTTTGAGTTCCTCTTCACTTTCTGCCATAAGGGTAGTGTCATCTGCATATCTGAGGTTATTGATATTTCTCCCAGCAATCTTGATTCCAGCTTGTGCTTCTTCCAGCCCAGCGTTCCTCATGATGTACTCTGCATATAAGTTAAATAAGCAAGGTGACCATACACTTCTCTTATTCTAGGTATTATGATAGGTGCTAAAGACTAAAAAGAAATAAAAGCTTTTGGAAATTTTGGGTAGAGCATAAAATAAACAGAAACAACAAAAAAGTAACTATTTGAAAGAGATTCCTCATTTGCAAGTGATATATGCATGAGTTTATAAAATCTGAATGAGAGATTGCAAATCATGTAAAATTAAACAGTTTACTACAATGACAAAACACAAGGTTTATGTTTAAAAAGTTCTTCTGTATATTCTTGTCACCTCTTTTTAATATCTTCTGCTTATGTTAGGTCCACACCATTTCTGTCCTTTATTTCGCAAATATTGGCGTGAAATGTTCCCTTGGTATCTCTAATTTTCTTGAAGATATCTCTAGTCTTTCCCATTCTATTTTTTCCCTCTATTTCTTTGCATTGATCCCTGAGGAAGGCTTTCTTATCTCTCCTTGTTTGTCTTTGGAACTCTGCATTCAGATGGGTATATCTTTCCTTTTCTCCTTTGCTTTTTGCTTCTCTTCTTTCCTTAACTATTTATTAGGCCTCTTAGGACAATCATTTTGCTTTTTTTGCATTTCTTTTTCTTGGGGATGATTTTGATCACCACCTCTTGTACAATGTTACAAACCTCAGTCCATAGTTCTTCTGGCACTCTATCAGATCTAATCCATTGAATCTACTTGTCACTTCTACTATATAATCATACGGGATTTGATTTAGGTCATACCTGAATGGTCTAGTGGTTTTCCCTCTTTCTGCAATTTAAGTCTGAATTTGGCAATAAGGAGTTCATGATCTGAGCTACAGTCAACTCCAAGTCTTGTGTTTGCTGACTGTATAGAGCTTCTGTATCTTCAGCTTGCAAAGAATATAATAAATCTGATTTCGATGTTGACCATCTGGTGATGTCCATGTGTAGAGTCATCTCTTGTGTTGTTGGAAAAGGGTGTCTGCTATATGACTAGTGTATTCTCTTGACAAAACTCTGTTAACCTTTGCCTTGTTGCATTTTTGCACTCTAAGGCCAAATTTGCCTGTTACTCCAGGTATCTCTTGACTTTCTACTTTTGCATTCTAGTCCCCTATGATGAAAAGGACATCTTTTTTTGCAGTTAGTTCTAGAAGGTCTTGTGGGTCTTCAAAGAACTTTATAATTTCAGCTTCTTTGACATTATTTGTTGGGGCATAGACTTGGATTACTGTGATATTGAATGGTTTGCCTTGGAAACAAACATGTATCATTCTGTCATTTTTGAGATTGCACACAAGTACTGCATTTCAGACTGCATAAAAGACAGAAATGGTACGGACCTAACAGAAGCAGAAGACATTAAGAGGTGGCGAGAATACACAGAAGAACTATACAAAAAAGATCTTAATGATCCAGATTACCGTGATGTTGTGATCACTCACTTAGAGTCAGAAATCTTGGAATGCGAAGTCAAGTGGGCCTTAGGAAACATCATGAAGAACAAAGCTAGTGGAGGTGATGGAATTCCACTTGCATTGCTTCAAATCCTAAAAGATGATGCTGTTAAAATGCTGCACTCAATATGCCAGCAAATTTGGACAACTCAGCAGTGGTCACAGGACTGGAAAGGGTCAGTTTTTATTCTAATCTCAAAGAAGGGGAGAGTCAAAGAATGTTCCAGCTACCACACAATTGCACTCATTTCACACGCTTGCAAAGTAATGCTCAAAACTCTCCAAGCTATCCTTCAACCGTACATGAACTGAGAACTCCCAGATGTTCAAGCTGGGTTTAGAAAAGGCAGAGGAACCAGAGATCAAATTGCCAACACCCACTGGATCATAGAAAAAGCAAGAGAATTCCAGAAAAACATCTATTTCTTCTTCATTGACTACGCTAAAGTCTTTGACTGTGTGGATCACAACAAACTGGAAAATTCTTCAAAGCAGGGGAATCCGTTCCGTTCTGTCGCTCAGTAGTGTCCACCTCTTTGCGACCCCGTGGACTGTAGTCTACCAGGTATCTCCGTCCATGGGATTCTCCAGGCAAGAATACTGGAGTGGGTTACCGTTTCCTTCTCCAGGGGATCTTCCCGACCCAGGGATCGAACCCAGGTCTCCCGCATTGGAGGCAGACGCTTTAACCTCTGAGCCACCAGGGAAGCCCCAAGCAGGGGAATAGCAGATCACTTTACATGCCTCCTGAAAAACCTGTATGCAGTTCAAGAGTAACAGTTACAACTGGACACAGAACAACAGGCTGGTTCCAAATTGGGAAAGGAGTCAAAGCTTTATATTATCACCCTGCTTATTTAGCTTATATGCAGAGTACATCATTAGAACTACCAGGCTTAATTAAACACTAGCTGGAATCAAGATTGCTGGGAGAAACACTGATAACATCAGACATGCAGATGACATCACCCTAATGGCATAAAGCAAAGAGGAACTAAGGAGCGTTTTGATGAAGGTGAAAGAGCAGAGTGAAAAAGCTGGCTTAAAACTCAAGATTTAAAAAACTGAGATCATGGCAAATAGATGGGGAAGCAATGGAATTTATTTTCTTGGGTTTCAAAATCACTGCAGATGGTGACTGCAGTCATGAAATTAAAAGACATTTGTTCCTTGAAAGAAAAGCTATGACAAACCTAGACAGTGTATTAAAAAGCAGAGACATCACTTTGCCAACAAAGATTCATCTAGTCAAAGGTATGGTTTTTTACAGTAGTCATGTATGGATGTGAGAGGTGGACCATAAAGAAGGCTGAAACCGAAGAATTGATGCTTTTGAACTGTGGTGTTTGGGAAGACTCTTGAGAGTCCCTTGGACTGCAAGGACATCAAACCAGTCCATTCTAAAGGAAATCAATCCTGAATATTCATTGGAAGGACTGATGCTGAAGCTGAAGCTCCAATACTTTGGCCACCTGATGAAAAGAGCCGACTCATTAGAAAAGAAACTGATGCCAGGGAAGATTGAAGGCAGGAGGCAAAGGGGCAACAGAGGATGAGATGGCTGGATGGTATCACTCACTCAATGGACATGAGTTTGATGAAGCTCTGGGAGATGGTGAATGACAGGCAGTCCTGTCATGCTGCAGTCCATGGGGTCACAAAGAGTCAAACACAACTCAGCAACTGAAAAAAATAATGTTAACAAAGTAGTTTGCAAGATAACAACAGTAGAGTTCTAAAATTCAACTGGGAAAAAGGATTTACATAGTTTCATTAACAGAAACAATAACTACTCCCTCCCCAAAAACCTTAGGCATTTTCCTAATAAGAAACGTGTTCAGTGTCTATTAAACATATAAATACACAGAGAAAACATCCTTAAAATTTTTTAAATGCATGATGACTTAAAATAAATGGATATTCCATGTTTCTCGATGAAATAATTTTTTAAAAGATCTACAAAGCTTTTGAATCATTAAAGTAATCTGCAAATTAATTTACAAATATAACATAATCCCAATAAAAATGTCTCTGGTTTTATTAGTGCAATAACGTTTATTTTAAAGATACATCTACAAAGGCACATTAGAAAAACTGATAAAATTTTGAAAAAAATTTTAGAGAGAAAATTTGTTTTATTAGATATTAAAGTATTTTGCAAGGTGAAAACAATAGGAGAGTAGATAATTGTTGCAAATATTGTTAAACAATGGTGCAGAATTGATAAATCTAAAACAGAATTTAGTGTATATGGGAACTTAGTACTGATCAGAGAAACCCTATGAATTAACAGGGAAGAATTAAATTTTTAAATAGTTTTGTAGAAACTCAAGTTATTCAATGGAAGCAACAAGTTTATTTCTCACATTAGAATAAACATCAGAATAAATTCTAGACAGATTATGAGACTAAAAATAAAAATTAAAAATGTAAAAGTGTTTTCTGAGTATAAAATTTTTAAAACTCTACTACAAAGGACAATATTATATTCAACTGAATTTTTAAATGTTTAAATACTGTGCATACAAATACACTAAACTTTTACTTGGCAAAGGACAGAGGGAATATATTTGCAAAGTATATGGTGGATAAAAACTTAACATTCTTTCTTCTTTCCTATTCTTCTTTCGTTCCCTCAACAAACATGTATTAAATTCTGATTAGTCCTGTGTAGGGACTGAGGACGCAGAGGCAGAGAGCATAGATGCAGTCCCTGTGGCTGCTGCTACCCAAAAGCTACTGTGCGTGGGGAGAGTGTAGAAAATGTTCCCCTGATGGTTGCAAATCGGGGAATGATCTCAGCTCCATGAGTTCTCCTCAGCTGATGCCCTTGGGCAAAAAACATGTACAGCTCTGTTTGGGAACTCTCCAGTTCTCCTGCCAAACCAGCAAAATTGTCAAGTGAACATTATTTGTAATCAGGCAAGGCAGAGAGATTACAGGGCACTTAAACCTGAGCTCAGGCTTTAGGGAAGATAGCTGGGAGATGTGAAAATTAAACTGTAGGAAAATGTGCAAAATTTACACAGAGAGACACAACAGTGTAAATGCAAAAATGAGATTATCATTTTGTAAAGAACTCTTATAACCAATGAAGAAAAAAAATGGCATCACAAAATAAAATTAGGCAAAATACATTGAAACTCATAAAATATTACTCAAAGACCATGAAAAGTTTCTCATTCTCCCCAGTAATCAAGGATATGCTAGTTGAACCAGCAACTGAGATGTCAGTTTTTCTATAAACTTGAGTTAAAAGCCCTGAACGAACTTATACCCTTTATTCAAGTAATTCCATTTCTAAAATTCTTATATCAAATAAAACAAAAATGATAGAAACACAAAAACATGTGTAAGGTTGCTCATTGTTAAACTTTGTGTATGCTATTAAAATCAACTGATAAAAAGATTAACCAAAGGTAGTGTATCCAATCCAGTCAAGTCCAACTCTTTGCAGAGTCATGTGAGACTCTTTGAACTGTAGCCCACCAGGCTCCTCTGTCCATGAAATTTTCCAGGCAAGAATACTGGAGCAGGTTGCCACTCTCTACTCCAGAGGACCTTCAGGATTCAGGGATCAAACCTGCGTCTCTTGCATCTCCTGAATTTCCTACATTGGCAGGCAGATTCTTTACCACTAGCGTCATCTGGGAAGCCCTGTGTATCCAATATAATAAAGTTCTAACACATGCTATACCATGGATGATCCTTGAAAACACAGGCAAAATGAAAGAAGCTAGTCACAAAAGATCAAGTGAAGTAGTGATGGTTGCTTAGATTTAGGGGCTGGGGAAGAAATGGGATGGGTGGACATGGGAGTAGTAACTAAAAAGCATATGGTTTCTTTCAAGATAATTAAAATGCTCTAAAATTGACGGTGGTGATAGTTACACATATTTGTAAATATATTAAAAATCATTGAATTGTATGCTTTATACGGATGAATTGTATGCTATGTGAATTATATCTCAATAAAGTTTTTTAAAATGGTAAGTATGATAGCAAATAAAAAAAAGAAAGAAACCCTAATGTCCAAAATATTTTAAAATAGTTAATATTTTTACCTAAATCTGTATATCTAATATTAACATTGGTCACCCAGCTATTTCTGAATGTTGGTATTTTAGGGTGATTTTTATCTCTTTTTTTCTCACTAAAACTCTCCTGTAGATGAGAGTGAAAGTGAAAGTCATTCAGCTGTGCCTGACTCTTTGCAACCCCACAGACTGTAGCCTGCCCGGCTTGTCTGTCCATGGAATTCTCCAGGCAAGAATACTGAAGTTGGAAGCCGTTCCTTCTCCAGTAGGCATCTGATTATTTTTTACAATTAAAGGAAATGACACATTAGGAAAAAAAAGATTAAACAAACGTGTAAAATTTAAGAAAATGCTCAAAACAAAACTTCTGAAAGAAAAATATAGGACCTAGAAGTTAGAAAATAAAAGTAGTTCATTGGATTTCTTTTTAATTGGTTCTCTTTTTTTTAAATTGTGGGTAATATTTTACACACTTAACTTTATGTCTGACACTTCCTGTTTGAGCCACAAGCAATTTTAAACTTCATTTCTCTCATGTTAGTCATTCAGAAGAAAAAGCAAGCTATTTGTAAACGATATACAGCTCTAAAAACTCTATGTTCTTCTTGAAATTTCAAGAGAATAAAATGAAAGAGAGATTTTAAAAGAGAATTATTCAGTAATAAGATTTCTAAGTTGATGATTCACTTAGAAATGAAAAAACGTAAATGACTACTAACAAAACATTTAAAACTATAACATGCCTTCATGTTGAAGTATGGAGTTTAAACCACTTAGAAGCAATCTTTTCTAAAACCATCTTCACCAGTTCAAAATGGAAAGAACATATTGTAGTTATGCAAGGAAATATCTATAATTTTAGAAATTTTTATGTAGAGGTGAAATAATATAATGTCTATCATTTGCTTTGAAATATTTCAGCAACACGAAAGAAAGCGGAAAAATGACGGATTATATCTGGCAAAAGTTTGATAATTCTTAATTTTGACATTTTTATATATTTATTTTGTGTTTTGAAAGTTTTCATAACAAAATATTTTTGAGTGGAAGGGACTTTTTAATGTTCTTTAAAAGAATGTAAATAGAATTTAAAAAAACAGATCAAAATATGCTGCACATAGAGGAAGTTTATAAATCTTAGTGAATTTATGTGTCGTTAGCATATTTTAATATAAAAATCTAAAGACACATAAATTCAATTTTTTATTCCAAACATCTTTTTTCTCAAGTGGAAAAAAAGTTTAATTCTCAGTTGAAATTAGAAGAGGTATGAGACTTTCTCTATATTGCTTGTCCTAAGAGGTAAAATTCTGACCAATGGATATAAACTAAAGGAGGAAAAATATTCCAGAGGTGGACTAGATGGCCTTGGGAAGTTGTAATTTACTACCTCTGAAAATGCAACTAGGCATTCCTTCTCTCAGAAAGCCAACTAGAGAAAGACTTGAACCATCAGATATGGGGTTCGATTAAAAGTTCTTTAACTTTGTTATTCAACCAGAGAGTCAGTGAGGCATAATAATAAGCTGGTTACAAGGTTTATAATTATCAGGCCAATCATGCTCAACCTCTGGGCACCTATGACAGAGTATCCATCTCTCAGGGAGGGTTGTTGTGAGGATTGAATGATAAAATGTATGTAAAACGTTAGAACCCTGCCTGGCCTATGCACTATAAAATATTTTGTTTTTCTAACTCAAAAATATCAAACTTTATGACGATGATGATTAACATCAGAAGTTTTGGAGTCAAATATCTGGTTTCTAACTCCAGTTCCACCACTTACTATAACCTCCCTATCTCTGTTATTTAAACCTCAGTTATTTTAGTTTTCTTGATTTACTATTTTTCTTTCTTTAGATCTTTCCATGCTAACCTCTAAACAAGTGTTAAAATTCAATACTACCTATTGAATTTTCCACAGTTTATTGTGATCCACACAGTCAAAGGCTTTGGCATAGGCAATAAATCAGAAATAGATGTTTTTCTGAAAATCTCTTGCTTTTTCTATGATCCAACAGATGCTGGCAATTTGATCTCTGGTTCCTCTGCCTTTTCTAAAACCAGTTTAAACATATGGAAGTTCATGGTTCAAATATTGCTGAAGCCTGTCTTGGAAAATATTCAGCATTACTTTACTAGAGTGTGAGATGAGTGCAATTGTGTGGTAGTTTGAGCATTCTTTGGCATTGCCTTTCTTTGGGATTGGAATGAAGGCTGCCCTTTTCCAGTCCTGTGGCCACTGCTGAGTTTTCCAAATTTTCTGACATATTGAGTACAGCACTTTCACAGCATCATCTTTTAGGATGTGAAATACCTCAACTGGAATTCCATCAACTCCACTAGCTTTATACATAGTGATGCTTCCTAAGGCCCACTTGACTTCACATTCCAGGATGTCTGGCTCTAGGTGAGTGATCACACCATCTTGATTAACTGGGTCATGAAGATATTTCTTGTACAGTTCTTCTGTGTATTCTTGCCACCTCTTTTTAACGTCTTCTGCTTCTGTTAGGTCCATACCATTTCTGTCCTTTATTGTGCCCATCTTTGCATGAAATGTTCCCTTGGTATCTTTAGTTTTCTTGAAGAGATCTCTAGTCTTTCCCATTCTAATGCTTTACTTTATTTCTATACATTGATCGCTGAGGAAGGTTTTTTTTTTTTATCTCTCCTTGCTATTCTTTGGAACTCTGCATTCAAATGGATGTATCTTTCTTTTTCTCCTTTGCTTTTCACTTCTCTTCTTTTCACAGCTATTTGTAAGGCCTCCTCAGACAGCCATTTTGGTTTTTTGGATTTCTTTTTCTTGGGGATAGTCTTGATCCCTGTTTCCTGTACAGTGTCATGAACCTCTGTCCATAGTTCATCAGGCACTCTGTCTATCAGATCTAGTCCCTTAAATTTATTTCTCACTTTCACTGTATAATCATAAGGGATTTGACTTAGGTCACACTTGAGTGGTATAGTGGTTTTCCCCACTTTCTTCAATTTAAGTCTGATTTTGGCGATAAGGAGTTCATGGTCTGAGCCACAGTCAGCTCCCAGTCTTATTTTCTGACTGTATACCATCAGTCAGTATAGTTTAGGTTTTGCTGGCTGTATTTCTCCATCTTTGGCTGCAAAGAATAAAATCAATCTGATTTTGGTGTCAACCATCTGGTGATGTCCATGTGCAGAGTCTTCTCTTGTGTTGTTGGAAGAGGGTGTTTGCTATGACCAGTGCATTTCTTGGCAAAACTCTATTAGCCTCTGCCCTGCTTCATTTCCTATTCCAAGGCCAAATTTGCCTGTTACTCCAGGTGTTTCTTGACTTCCTACTTTTGCATTCCAGTCCCCTATGATGGAAAGGACATCTTTTTGGGTGTTAGTTCTGAAAGGTCTTATAGGTCTTCATAGAACCATTCAACTTCAGTTTCTTCAGCATTACTGGTTGGGGCATAGACTTGGAGTACTGTGATATTGAATGGTTTGCCTTGGAAACAAAAAGATCATTCTGTCGTTTTTGAGATTGCATCCAAGTACTGCATTTCAGACTCTTTTTTGACTATGATGGCTGTTCCATTTCTTTTAAGGGATCCCTGCCCTCAGTAGTAGATATAATGGTCACTGAGTTAAATTCACCCATTCCAGTCCATTTTAGTTCACTGATTCCTAGAATGTCGACGTTCACTCTTGCCATCTCCTGTTTGACCACTTCCAATTTGCTTGATTCATGGACCTAACATTCCCAGTTTCTATGCAATATTGCTCTTTACAGCACCGGACCTTACTTCTATTACCAGTCACATCCACAACTGGGTGTTGTTTTTGCTTTGGCTCCATCTCTTCATTCTTTCTGGAGTTATTTCTCCACTGATCTCCAGTAGCATATTGGGCACCTACTGACCTGGGGAGTTCATCTTTCAGTGTCCTATCTTTTTGCCTTTTTATACTGTTCATGGGGTTCTCAAGGCAAGAATACTCAAGTGGTTTGCTATTCCCTTCTCCAGTGGACCACATTCTGTCAGACCGCTCCACCATGACCCATCTGTCTTGAGTGGCCCCACATGGAATGGCTTAGTTTCAATGAGTTAGACAAGGCTGTGGTCCATGTGAACGGATTGGCTAGTTATCTGTGATTGTGGTTTCAGTCTGTTTGCCCTCTGATGCCCTCTCTCAGCGCCTACCATCTTACTTGGGTTTCTCTTACCTTCTATGTGGGGTATCTCCTCACGGCTGAGGCTCCTGACCTTGGATATGGGGTATCTCCTCTCGCCCATGGCTCCTGACCTTGGACGTGAGGTTGCTCCTCTCGGGCACCGCTCCTGACCTTGGACTTGTGGTAGATCCTCTTGGCCATTGCTCCTGACTTTAGATGTGGGGTATCTTCTCTCTGCCACACCTGTGCCGTGCTGCCGCCACTCCCAAGAGATGGGAAGACCAAACCACCTGACCTGCCTCTTGAGAAACCTGTATGCAAGTCAGGAAGCAACAGTTATAACTGAACATGGAACAACAGACTGGTTCCAAATAGGAAAAGAAGTACATCAAGGGTGTATATTGTCACCCTGCTTATTTAACTTATATGCAGAGTACATCATGAGGAATGCTGGGCTGGAAGAAGCAAGCTGGAGAGAAACAAGCTGGAATCAAGATTACCAGGAGAAATATCAATAACCTCAGATATACAGATGACACCACCCTTATGGCAAAAAGTGAAGAAGAACTAAAGAGCCTGAAAATTCTTTCACTTTGATGAAAGTGAAAGAGGACAGTGAAAATTTGGCTTAAAGCTCAACATTCAGAAAACGAAGATCATGGCATCTGGTCCCATCAATTCATGGCAAATAGACAGGGAAACAGTGGAAACAGTGGCTGACTTTATTTTGGGGGGCTCCAAAATCACTGAAGATGGTGACTGCAGTCATTAAATTAAAACACACTTACTCCTTGGAAGAAAAGTTATGACCAACCTAGACAGCATATTGAAAAGCAGAGACCTCAACAAAGGTCCGTCTAGTCAAGGCTATGGTTTTTCCAGTAGTCATGTATATATGTGAGAGTCGGACTATAAAGAAAGCTGAACGCAGAATTGACGCTTTTGAACTGTGGTCTTGGAGAAGACTCTTGAGAGTCCCTTGGACTGCAAGGAGATCCAACCAGTCATCCTTAAGGAGATCAGTCCTGGGTGTTCATTGGAAGTACTGACGTTGAAGCCAAAATTCCAATGCTTTGGTCACCTGATGTGAAGAGCAGACTCATTTGAAAAGACTCTGACACTGGGAAAGATTGAGGCAGGAGGAGAAGGGGATGACAGAGGATGAGATGGTTGGAAGGCATCACCAACTCAATGGACATGAATTTAGGTAAACTCCAGGAGTTGGTGGTGGACAGGGAGGCCTGGCATGCTACAATTCATGGGGTTGCAAAGATTCGGACATGACTGAGTGACTGAACTGAATTATTGAATGTGTCCATGACAAAGTATTGATATGCAACAAATGATGTCCATCTTATTGTAACAATGGTGACATTCCTTCACTCAAAAATTGTATAAGCCCAAGAAAAAGTAGATGATGCTGATAATTTTAATATTTGGTTTCCAATAATATATCTGTTAAAACTATTATATACTGTGCTAGAAATTTACTTTAAGAATACAAAACTTACTGCAGAGAGAATTTACTGAGAGACACACTCATCATTAGCAAAGCTGAGGAACCCTTTGAATATGCTGCCTGGAACTCCACCAGAGTTCATCCAGTCACTGATTGGTACCGGTATTATTACAGATAACTTATTCTCTCCAGAGTATCCACATCCTATTGCCAGGAGACTCTTCCAAAAGTAAAATCTCTTTGGTGTTTATGACTTATTTCAAGATCTTTGAGATAAAAGTTAAGAAACATAAAATATGAGCATTTAACATATTTAAATACACTGTTAAAATTTCATCAGTATCTAATGGGAAAAAATGCATTTATCATTCTGATTACTGACTGCCATTCAACAACAGTTTAAGATTTACTAATTTGTTGTTAAAGAGATATTTTCAAGTAAAATCTGTATAGTTCTCTTCATACCCTTGTAACTGAAGCAGAGTCCAAAACTGAGGGCACTTTGGTTTAAAATAAGAAGCATGCAATTGGGTATCAGCATCTAGCTTAATGTTCTTCCTATGGTTAGTGCAAAAAAAAAAAAAAAAGCGAAATGTAACTGAAAAATGTCCAAAATATATGACCTTTGCAATTTAGCAATATTAGAGACTTGTGTGTGTTAAAGCACAAGCGGTTGTGTCTAACTCTGCGACCCTATGGACTGTAGTCCACCAGGCTCTGGTGTTCATGGAATTTTCCAGGCAAGAATACTGGAGCATGTTGCCATTTCCTTCCCCAGGGTATCTTCCAGACCCAGAGATTGATCACATGTCTCTTGCATCTCCTGTATTGGCAGTCAGGTTCTTTACCAGTTGAGCCACCAGGGAAGCTCATATTAAAGATTTACTTTGGAAAAGTATGCATAGAATGCTGAACTCACTGTATCAAGTAATTTTGTTTTGTTTTGTTTTGTTTTAACTCTGGTAGAATTTATATATGTATGTGTATATATATATATATATATGCATAAAAAGAAGATCTTAAACATCTTCAGTTCAGTCGCTAAGTCATGTCCGACTCTGCGACTCCATGAATCACAGCACGCCAAGCCTCCCTGTCCATCATCAACTCCCAGAGTTCACTCAAACTCATGTCCACAGAGTCGGTGATGCCATCCAGCCATCTCATTCTCTGTTGTCCCCTTCTCCTCCCGCCCCCAACATTTCCCAGCATCAGAGTCTTTTACAGTGAGTCAACTCGTCGCATGAGGTGGCCAAAGTATTGGAGTTTCAGCTTTAGCATCAATCCTTCCAATGAACACCCAGGATTGATCTCCTTTAGAATGGGCTGGTTGGATCTCCTTGCAGTCCAAGGGACTCTCAAGAGTCTTCTCCAACACCACACTTCAAAAGCATCAATTCTTCAGCGATCAGCTTTCTTCACAGTCCAACTCTCACATCCATACATGACCACGGGAAAAACCATAGCCTTGACTAGACGGACTTTTGTTGGCAAAGTAATGTCTCTGCTTTTTAATATATCAAGTTTGGTCATAACTTTCCTTCCAAGGAGTAAGCGTCTTTTAATTTCATGACTCCAATCAGCATCTGCAGTGATTTTGGAGCCCAAAAAAATAAAGTCTGACACTCTTTCCACTGTTTTTCCATCTACTTCCCATGAAGTGATGGGACCAGATGCCATGATCTTTGTTTTCTGAATGTTGAGCTTCAAGCCAACCTTTTCACTCTCCTCTTTCACTTTCATCAAGACTTTTGAGTTCCTCTTCACTTTCTGCCATAAGGGTAGTGTTATCTGCATATCTGAGGTTATTACTATTTCTCCCAGCAATCTTGATTCTAGCTTGTGCTTCATCCAGCCCAGCGTTCCTCATGATGTACTCTGCATATAAGTTAAATAAGCAAAGTGACAATATACAGCCTTGACGCACTCCTTTTCCTATTTGGAACCAGTCTGTTGTTCCATGTACAGTTCTGACTGTTGCTTCCTGACCTGCACACAGGTTTCTCAAGAGGCAGGTCAGGTGGTCTGGTATTCCCATCTCTTTCAGAATTTTCCAGAGTTTATTGTGATCCACACAGTCAAAGGCTTTGGCATAGTCAATGAAGCAGAAATAGATGTTTTTCTGGAACTCTCTTGCTTTCTCCATGATCCAGCGGATGTTGGCAATTTGATCTCTGGTGCCTCTGCCTTTTCTGAAACCTGCTTGAACATCTGGGAGTTCACGGTTCACATATTGCTGAAGCCTGGCTTGGAGAATTTTGAGCATGACTTTACTAGCATGTGAGATGAGTGCAGTTGTGCGGTAGTTTGAGCATTCTTTGGCATTGCCTTTCTTTGGGATTGAAATGAAGACTGACCTTTTCCAGTCCTGTGGCCACTGCTGAGTTTTCCAAATTTGCAGTCATATTGAGTGCAACACTTTCACAGCATCATCTTTCAAGATTTGAAATAGTTCAACTGGAATTCCATCACCTCCACTAGCTTTGTTCGTAGTGATGCTTTCTAAGGCCCACTTGACTTCACATTCCAAGAGGTCTGGCTCTAGGTCAGTGATCATGTTATCGTGACTATCTTGGTCGTGAAGATCTTTTTTATACAGTTCTTTTGTGTATTCTTGCCACCTCTTCTTAATATCTTCTGCTTCTGTTAGGTCCATACCATTTCTGTCCTTTATCGAGCCCATCTTTGCATGAAATGTTCCTTTGGAATCACTAATTTTCCTGAAGAGATCTCTTGTTTTTCCTATTCTGTTGTTTTCCTCTATTTCTTTGCATTGATCACTGAGGAAGGCTTTCTTATCTCTCCTTGCTATTCTTTGGAACCAACCTATAGGCCACAGTTAAAGAATTTCCTAAACCAAGAAGGATTCCCAAAAGTTTTCTAAGGAATGTAATCTTCCTCAGGGCCTATGACTCCAGACTGGCAAATCTTAACTACCTTCTATACATACTGGTAAGACCTGGTGAAGCCCCACAATAGGTGAAGGAAGCAGAATGTCACAACCCCAAGAGTGAGATTGAGATCAATATCCAACAGGGTCACCTTATGAACAAGAAAAAATCATGAAATAGCGGCCAATATTTCATAAGCTATTCCTAGAGTTCTCTGCCCACACTGATTGGCCTATGATTCAAACCTGCAAACAAGAGAAAGATGAATCTGTTCCAGACTTTAAAGATAATATGAAATTTTTTTCCTACATTGTGAAAGAAGGACAGGTATGCAGGGACATGTCTCAAGAAAAATAGCCTAGGTCCCAATTTTTGCTGAGTCTCTGAGATTCTCCTTATTCTCAGTAAAACCTTTGGAACCTTGGAAATAAAAGCTGTCATTGCTCTGCTTTTTCCTAGAGTGAATGTTTGCTTTTAAATTTCCCTTCACAAGTTTACACTCTAAGAATGTTACTCTCTGAAATGCTCCCAGGGTGTACAGTATAGAAAGGAATAAAGCAAGGCTGTCACCACTTTAAACGCAGTTTACGATTCATGCCCCAAAGAAGGGAAAAAAATAACTACTGCAAAGACAGGATGAGTCATATTCAGTCATTGAGACTTACTGTATGTTTAAAAGCGTAAGGATCTGTAGCAAAATGACCTCAATCTCTGAGCCTATTGTTAAAAAGAATCTGGGAAGCTTGCCATTTCATCAAACAGAGCTTGAGGAAATTAACTATTATAATTTGTTTACTTATTTTTTAAAATATTTATTTATTTGGCTGTGCTGGGCCTTAGTTGTGGCACATGGGATCTTTGACCTTCACTGCATCATGTGAGAACTTAGTTGAAGCATATGGGATCCAGTTCCCTGAAGAGGCATGGAACCCAGGCTCTCTGCATTGGGAATGTAGTCTTAGCTACTGGACAGCCAGGGAAGTTTCAAGTTTCTTTATTTAAATCATCATATACTTAAGCATTATTAGTAAAATTTCTAGCAAATACTCTTTTGTTCTAACACCCTTAAACAGTCATCTTGTAGGGGAGCATTTTTTGCCACTCCAAAATGTTTCTTTGGTAAATGAATCATTTTAAGTTGAAACAATCAAGGGCCAAAAAGGCTCAAGAAGAAACTTGGACTTTCCTCTTTAATGTCTAAAAGAATGTATAGGCAGAGGACCTTGTCCAGGAAGGGAGCTATTACTATGAATAACTATAGTATGAACTGAGTGCTTAGACAGGAAGGAACCAAGCAAAGTCTGTTTGTTGACATTTCATGCTGTGTCTCATTGTCTCTGCACAACTAAGCAAACATCTATTTACCAAACTTGTTTTTCCATAGTCATGTAAATTGCCTTCCTCTCCTTGAGTTCCAAATCAATTCCCCCCAATATCCCTTTTTTTCTTTAGCTGAGAATTGTAGTTAAGTAAGGGTTTTGTTCCTTTTAGTGAGTTACTCAGTTTTTTCTGGAGCTGTCCGGTGTGTACGTGTCATTAAAAGTTAGATTTTCTACTAAATCGTCTACTATTAACCTATCTCCACATCAATTTAATTCTTAGGTCAGTCAGAAGAATCTAGAAGGGTAGAAGAAAAACATTTCTTCCTCCCTTACAATCTCTACACTCACCTTTATCCATCTAAGCATGCACGTTAGAGACAATCCCAACAGATGATCTCATTTGTCCTCTCATATTGAAATCTTCCCAAAGTCAAGATTTCTCACTTTTAAATATTCTACTGGCTTTATCAAGAAGTTTGTGAATTTTCTTAAACTTTACACATAAACATTCTTACTTGCTTCATTTGGAGTTTATAAGTAAATTGTTATGTTAAAAATAGTTCACCAAAGGAGATCAAGATGGTAGAGAAGGAAGATGTTGGGCTCATCTCCCCTCACAAACACATCAGAACTACAACTGTATAGATCTGGTCTCACTGAAATCAACCTGGGGACTAGTAGAAGAGCTTTTCTGTAACCAAGGATGTGAAGAAAGTTCCACACAGGGTCTGGCAGGAAGGAGAAAGAGGCCTGCATCTACTCAAGACCTGCACCCCTAATAGAGAACACAGAAAAGGAGGGGGAAATCACAGGCTTGGTGATCTTCTCTGGAGATCAAGGAATTCAAGTTACTTATTAGGCACCCCAGCTCTGAGGTCTAAGACTGGAATAATGAACACAACTGGCTAGTTTAAAAGCCAGTGGGGCCTACAGGAGGATTGTAGAAACCAAGACTCTGCTCTTAAGAAGCATACACACAGACTTGCTTACTCCTAGTCACGATGTGTAGGCAGAAGATTGAAAACTGCCCGAGGCTCTGGCCAGCTTGCCAGGATTACAACTAGTGTGCCCCCAGACCCACTCAGCCCATATGAAGATCCCACTTTAGAGCCTCTTTCTTCATTACTACTCCCCACTAAGGCAGTGGTTGCCATTGCCAATGAGAATGTGCACATGGAGGGAATAGAACCAGTTCTGACCTAAGTCCTGCTTCTGACCAAGGTAGAGGAAATCATTGCCAGCATGGAAGTTGAGGCACACACTTGGGGAGCGGGGAGGGGGACAAGACTAATTTCAGGGAAGAGATTACCAACACGAGTGGCCATCAATGTGCACCCTCAAAGGGAGCAAGACTAGCTCAAGGATACAGACTGCAATTGCCAGAGCACCTGCCCTTGCACACACTCAGAAGGGAACAAGCTTAAGTGTAGGGTGAAGAACGCTTAGTACATGAAGAATGCATAATGATGCTCCCACATAAGGAACCACTTTAAAGAACAGAATACTAACTATTTCACCAAATTTTACAAAGGCAAAGTTAAACAAATATGATTCAAATTAAAGGAAAAAAAAAAAAAAACCTTGAAAGAACCTAATGATACAGAGAAAAATAATTTACCTGATAAAATATTTCAAATAAAAAACATAAAAAGCTAACTAACTGGGGAAAAGAATAGATGAACACAGTGAGAATTTTAACAAAGAATCAGAAGGTCTAAAAAAGAACAAATCAGAGCTGAAGTGAATAACTGAATTTTTAAAAAATGACACTAGAGAAAATTAAAAGCAGTCTCCAGTTCAGTTCAGTTCAGTCGCTCAGTCGTGTCCAACTCTCCGCGACCCCATGAATCACAGAACGCCAGGCCTCCCTGTCCATCACCAACTCCCGGAGTTCACTCAAACTCATGTCCACAGAGTCAGTGATGCCATCCAGCCATCTCATTCTCTGCCATCCCCTTCTCCTCCCGCCCCCAACCTTTCCTAGCATCAGAGTCTTTTCCAGTGAGTCAACTTGTAGCATGAGGTGGCCAAAGTATTGAAGTTTCAGCTTTAGCATCAGTCCTTCCAATGAACACCCAGGATTGATCTCTTTTAGAATGGACTGGTTGGATCTCCTTGCAGTCCAAGGGACTCTCAAGAGTCTTCTCCAGCACCACAGTTCAAAAGCATCAAATTCTTCGGCGATCAGCTTTCTTCACCGTCCAACTCTCACATCCATACATGACCACGGGAAAAACCATAGCCTTGACTAGACGGACCTTTGCTGGCAAAGTGATGTCTCTGCTTTTTAAAAAGCAGTTTAGATAATACAAAAGGACACGTAAGTGATCTGGAAGATAGAACAATGGAAATCACCCATTTAAAACAGCAAAAAGAAAAACGTAATTTTTTAAAGATGCAAATAGCTTAAGACATCTCAGAGACAACATCAAGGATTTAACATTTACCTTATAGGAGTCTCAGAAGGAGAAGAGAGAGAGAAAGGAGTAGAAAATGTGTATGATGAGATTATGGCTGAAAACTTCCTGAACCTGGAGAAGGATAGATATCCAGTTATAGGAAGCACAGACACTCCCAAACAAGATGAATCCAATGAGTTCCAGACCATAATGTGATTAAAATAGCAAAGGTTAAATATAACAGGAAAATTGTAAAGACACCAAGAGAAAAAGAGTCACATGTAAAATGACCTCTATAAGGTTATCAGTTAATTTTTTAGCAGCAACTTTGCAGACCAGAAGGGAGTAGTATGATAACCTGATGCAAACAGTCAACTCATTGGAAAAGATCCTGATGCTGGGAAAGATTGAAGGCAGAAGGAAAAGAGGGTGACAGAGGATGAGATGGTTGGATGACATCATCAAGCAATGGACATGAACTTGGAAAAACTCTGAGAGATGGTGAGGGACAGGGAAGTCTGGCAATCTGCAGTTCATAGGGCCATGAAGAGTCGGACACGACTTGGCAACTGAACAAAACAATAATATCTCTCATAAGAACAACAATAATATCTCTCAAAGAGATACAAAAACTCTTCAAACAAATATTAAGAAGCAGAATCCCAAAATATATTAAAAGGATCATATATGATGATTCAGTTCAGTTCAGTCACTCAGTCGTGTCCGACTCTTTGCGACCCCATGAATCACAGCACACCAGGCCTCCCTGTCCATCACCAACTCCCGGAGTTCACTCAAACTCACCTCCATCGAGTTGGTGATGCCATCCAGCCATCTCATTCTCTTTGTCCCCTTCTCCTCCCACCCCCAATCCCTCCCAGCATCAGAGTCTTTTCCAGTGAGTCAACTCTTTGCATGAGGTGGCCAAAGTATTGGAGCTTCAGCTTTAGTGAGGTTTATTCCAAGGATGCAAGACTGGTTCACTACTTACATATCAATGTTATACCACACTAAAAAATGAGGGATAAAAATTACATGATCACCACAGTAAAGTTAGAAAAAGTGTTTGACCAAATTTGACCCTCATGCATGGTGAAAACTCTCAACAGAGTTCATACAGAAGAAACATATCTCAACATAATAAAGGCCATTTGTGACAAACTCACATCTGATATTACAGTCAGTGGTGAAAACTGAAAACTTTCCCTCTGAAATCAGAAGGAAGACAAGGATGCCTGCTCTCACCATTTCTACTTAACACAGTATTGGAAGTCCTATCCACAGCAATCAGACCAAAAAGAAAGAAAGGAAGGTCATCCAAATTGGAAGCGAAGAAATAAAACTCACTATTAACAGATGGCATAATACTACTGGGTTGGCCAAAAAGTTTGCTTGTTTGTTTGTTTGTTTTCTGTAAGATGACTCTGCTGCTGCTAAGTCGCTTCAGTCATGTCTGACTCTGTGCGACCCCATAGATGGCAGCCCACTAGGTTCACCCATCCCTGGGATTCTCCAGGCAAGAACACTGGAGTGGGTTGCCATTTCCTTCTCCAATGTGTGAAAGTGAAAAGTGAAGTCACTCAGTCGTGCCTGACTCTTAGTGACCCCATGGACTGCAGCTTACCAGGCTCCTCCGTCCATGGGATTTTCTAGGCAAGAGTACTGGAGTGGCTTGCCATTGCCTTCTCTGAAGATGACTCTAGTAGTGCTAAGTTCTCTTTAATTTCATTCAAAACAGTTTTGTTAGATTGTTTTGTGACAGCTGCCATATCAGCATGCAGTTTTTAAAAAGCTTATCAAAATTGTTGAATTTTTGTGTAGCCAATTGAATAATTTAAATGGAAGGGGAAAGCAACATTTTTAGCATATTATGATTTATTATTTCAAGAAAGGTAAAATGCAACTGAAAAACAAGAAAAATTTGTTCTGTGAATGGAAAGGGTGTTGTGACTGATTAAATGAGTCAAAAAAGTGGTTTGAAAATGGGCCAAAGTACTAAACAGACATTTCTCCAAAGAAGACATATAGATGGCTAACAAACATATGAAAAGATGTTCAACATCACTCATTATCAGAGAAATGCAAATCAAAACCACAATGAGGTACCATTTCACGCCAGTCAGAATGGCTGCTATCAAAACGTCTACAAACAATAAATGCTGGAGAGGGTGTGGAGAAAAGGGAACCCTCTTAACATTGTTGGTGGGAATGCAAACTAGTACAGCCACTATGGAGAACAGCGTGGAGGTTCCTCAAAAAACTGGAACTAGAACTCCCATATGACCCAGCAATCCCACTGCTGGGCATACACACTGAGGAAACCAGAATTGAAAGAGACATGTGTACCCCAATGTTCATCACAGCACTGTTTACAATAGCTAGGACATGGAAGCAACCTAGATGTCCACTGACGAATGGATAAGTAAGTTGTGGTACATATACACAATGGAGTATTACTCAGTTATTAAAAAGAATGCATTTGAATCAGTTCTAATGAGGTGGATGAAACTGGAGCCTATTATACAGAGTGAAGTAAGTCAGAAAGAAAAACACCAATACAGTATATTAATGTATATATATAAAATTTAGAAATATGGTAACAACGACCCTATATGCAAGACAGCAAAAGAGACACAGATGTATAGAACAGTCTTTTGGACTCTGTGGGAGAAGGCAAGGGTGGGATGATCTGAGAGAATAGCATTGAAACATGTATATTACCATATGAAACAGATCGTCAGTCCAGGTTTGATGCCTGAGATGGGGTGCTCAGGCCTGGTGCACTGAGATGACCCTGAGGAATGGGATGGTAAGGGAGGTGGGAGGGAGGTTCAGGATGGGGGACACATGTACACCCATGACTGATTCATGTTAATGTATAGAAAAACCACTACAATATTGTAATTAGCATCCAATTAAAATGATTAATTTTTTTTAAAAGTGGTTTGAGATGTTTTGCACTGGAGATTTCTCACTGGACAATGCTCTGTGGTCAGGTAGACCAGCTGAAGTTTGTAGCAATCAAATCAAGGCATTAATAAAGAACAATCAACATTATGACAAGTGGGAAATAGCTGACATACTCAAACTAATCAAATCAAGCATATAGTGTCATTTGCCCCAGCTTGGTTATCTTAATCGCTTTGATGTTTGGGTTTTGTAGAAGTGAAAAAACCTTCTTGACCATATTTCTGCATATGATTCTCTACTTAAATGTAACAAAAAAATTCTAGTTTTAAAACAAATTGTGACAGTGATGAAAAGTGAATACTGCACAGTAATGTGGAATGGAAGATACCATGGGGCAAGTGAAATGAACCACAACCAATCACACCAAAGTCTGGTCTTTATCCAAAGAAGGATTGGGAAGGGAGTCCTCTCTTATGAGCTCCTTCTGGAAAACCGAACAATCTTTTATGCTTCAGCTGAATTCCATCACCTCCACTAGCTTTGTTTGTAGTGATGCTTCCTAGGGCCCACTTGACTTCCCACTCCAGGATGTCTGGTTTTCGGTGAGTGATAACTCCATCAATATTACACGGGGCATCAAGACTTTTTTGTATAGTTCTGTGTATTCTTGCCACGTCTTCTTAATATCTTCTGCTTCTGTTCGGTCCATCCTGTTTCTGCTCTTTATGTGCCCATCTTTGCATGAAATGTTCCCTTGGTACCTCTAATTTTCTTGAAGAGATCTCTAGTCTTTCCCATTCTATTGTTTTCCTCTCTTCCTTTGCATTGTTCACTTAGGAAAGCTTTCTTATCTCTCCTTGCTATTCTTTGGAACTCTGCATTCAGATGGATATATCTTTCCTTTTTCCCTTTGCCTTTGGCTTCTCTTCTTTTCTCAGGTATTTACAAGTTCTCCTCAGACAATCATTTTTGCATTTCTTTTCCTTGGGGATGGTTTTGATCACTGCCTCCTGTACAATGTTACAAAACTCTGTCCATAGTTCTTCAGGCACTCTATCAGATCTAATTCCTTGAATATATTTCTAACTTCCACTGTATAGTCACAGGGGATTTAATTTTGGTCATACCTAAATGACCTAGTGCTTTTTCCTGCTTTTTTCAACTTAAGTCTGAATTTGGCAATACAGAGTTCATGATCTAAGCCACAGTCAGCTCCCAGTCTTGTGTTAGCTGACTTTATAGAGCTTCACCACCTTCAGCTGCAAAGAATATAATCAATCTTATTTGGTATTGACCATCTGGTGATGTCCATGTGTAGAACCATGTGTAGAGTCATCTGTTGTGTTGTTGGAAGATGGTGTTTGATATGACCAGTGCATTCACTTGGCAAAACTCTGTTAGTCTTTGCTCTGCTTCATTTTGCAATCCAAGGCCAAACTTGCTTTTACTCCAGGTATCACTTGACTTCTTATTTTTGCATAACAGTCTGCTATGATGAATTTTTTGGTGTTCTAGAAGGTTCGTAGGTCTTCATAGAACCTTTCAGCTTCAGCTTCTTTGGCATTAGTGGTAGGGCCAGAGACTTAGATTACTGTGATATTGAATGGTTTGCCTTGGAAACAAACAGAGATCATTCTGTCATTTTTGAGATTGTACCCAAGTACTGCATTTTGTATTCTTTTGTTGACTATGAGTGCTATTCCATTTTTTCCTAGGGATTCTTGACCACGTTGTAGATATAATGGTCATTTGAATTAAATTCATCCATTCCTGTCCATTTTACCTCACAGATTCCTAAAATGTCGATGTTCACTCTGGCCATCACTTGTTTGACCACTTCCAATTTACCTGGATTCATGGACCTAACATTCCAGATTCCTATGCAATATTGCTCTTTACAGCATTAGCATTTACTTTCACCACCAGACACATTCACAACTAGGCATTTTTTCCATTTTTACTCAGCCTCTTCATTCCTTCTGGAGCTATTTCTCTGTTCTTCTACAGTAGCATATTAAACACCTACAGACCTGGGGGGTTAATCTTTCAGTGTCATATCTTTTTGACTTTTCATTCTGGAATAACATGGAATATAATTTATAAAAATATTTAATCACTATGTTGTACATCTGAAACTAATATAATGTTATAAATCAACTATAATTCAATTTTTAAAAAGGAAAAATATAGTCCACCAAATAACTATCCTATAATGGTTTTGACAATGTCAAAAACTTTTAAATTATGAGGGAAAAAGTCATGTACTGTTACTGTCTTCAGCAGAAACAAAATGTGGTTAAGTTTGCAATAGGATTTCCAGTAAAATGCATACATGATATGCTAAGCACTCATGAGGTGCTCAATAAATATTTGTTGATAAATGACTGATGCTTTGCCTTACAGGCAGGAAGTGCCACTTGTTGATAAGAACATGAGTACTTTAAAATGGAAAATTTTAGGAACTTGAAGAGCCAAATGCCACTATTTGAAATAGCACTATCAAATATGTAGTTGATCCATTAACTCTTGCTTATGATAAGGCAACTGAATAGGACAAAGAACCTACATTTTGAAAGTTTTTGAATAGGTATTCATATTTTGTCAAGTTTGAGATTTAGATAAAGCAACAGAACTTAGGTTCCCCCTCATTTTGCATAAAAAAACCATTTTAATAGGTTTTGATTTGCATAAATGGCTTTTCCCAGAGGACAACTACCCAACCATCAACAAATGAATCTCACCATTGGAAGCACATGTTAGAACAAAAGAGCATAGTTTGAATTATGGCACAATTGGGCAGAAATCACAGTACCAACATTTATAGTTGCATGTGATCAAGGGCAAATAACATGTTTGAGCCTTTATTCTCCTTACCTGAAAAATGGAAAAAGTAGCATTTATCTTTTAGGATTGTTATAGGGACAGTGATAATAAATGCATAATAAAATATGCATTGCATTTTAAAATAACTATTATCAAAATTACAAAGAATATTCCGACTTGAAAAAATGCTTTAAAATAAGACAAAATTATGGAATGATCATTGATCTAAAAATAATAACATTCAAGACTAAAATTCTGGATATAGAGCATAATACAGAACCTAAAGTAGTATTTCCTACTCAATATACTGTTTTTTATTTTTCTATTTGTATAAAAAATGTCAAGCTTACAGAAAAGTTGAAAAGTAACATACTGAATCCTGCATATCCTTTACTTGGTTTCAACTGTTGCAGGGCAGGAAACTTTCCTCTACTCTTCCAGGTTCTTCTGACTGTTCTAAGAGTTAAATTGACTTGAGACAGATAAACAGGAAAATATCAAACAAAAATTTAATAACATGTATTTTGAACTGTGGTGCTGTAGAAGACTCTTGAGAGTCCCTTGGACTGCAAGGAGATCCAACCGGTCCATTCTAAAGGAGATCAATCCTAGGTGTTCATTGGAAGGACTGATGCTAAAGCTGAAACTCCAATACTTTGGCCACCTCATGCGACGAGTTGACTCACTGGAAAAGACTCTGATGCTGGGAAGGATTGGGGGCAGGAGGAAAAGGGGATGACAGAGAATGAGATGGCTGGATGGCATCACCGACTCGATGGACATGAGTTTGAGTGAACTCCGGGAGTTGGTGTTGGACAGGGAGGCCTGGCGTGCTGTGATTCATGGGGCCGCAAAGAGTCGGACACGACTGAGCGACTGAACTGAACTGAACTGAACTGATACAGAGATGGCATCACCGACTCAATGGACATGAGTTTGAGCAAACTCTGGGAGATGATGAAAGACAGGGACGACTGGTGTGCTGCAGTCCATGGGGTCACAAAGAGTCAGATACCACTGAGCCACTGAACAACAATAATACAAGGGAGGAACACAGGAAAACTGAAGAACTTGCTAAAATGGCTGAAAACCTCACCTTAAATACCATCTTCAGCTCAACACAAAAGAGGATATTTCCTCCCCCTTAAAGGGGAGGAAAACAATTTACAGGAAGATAGAAAAGCAAATGAATGGTAAACAAATGTTTGCTGAGTCATCTAGAGACAGTGGAACTCAGAGTGCATGCACTATGATCTCTAGTCCCTGTGAAGTTTTCCACCCATCATATTTAGCCCATATTAATTGCATATATCTCTGGTGACATTTCTATTCTGTGAACAGGACCTTATCTAAATTCTTTAGACAACTAAGGGAGAATGAAAGAGATACTTTTTTTTTTAACCTCTCTTTTAGCTCTGAGAGCTGTTCTGAAGAAGTAAGGGAGGAACCAGGATACAGAGGAATTTTTGCGACAAGGATCATGTAGTCAGAATATCAAAAGACTACTGTTAATTAAGGAAAACCAAACATCCTAAGTTGAGAAATTTAGTACTTTTCAATATATGGGAAGATGCAAGAATCTGGGCCCCCTGGAACCATTCTTTAATATGCACCTCAGCTATCTGTGGCCAGTATCCTGTGTTTCCCCATTCTGAGTCTCCTCAGGGTGCATCTTCGGAGGTGGCTGCTATGCCTGACTACTTGATGGTGGGCATCCTGTTTGCATCCTGTTTCCTCAGGATTCATCGTGTTGGGGAGGGGTGACTGTAATGTGATGGCTTGATGGCTACGACAACCTTTGTTTACTGATACGGCAAACAACATTTTTTATTGATACTCACTGCTGACTTTTGTCTAGTTTTCGTTCTGCAGCTTCTCCAGACAGTAACTCCACTGTGCAAGGTTGAGTTTGTTACACAATACCCACCAACCCCAGAGAACTGTCTAAGAGAAAGGCACTTTCGCAATATTGCTTTCTCCCCTCATCCTTATTGTTGACTGAAACCACTCACCCTGGTCAGGTACCATAGTAAACATTTGCGTGAATTGTTTTACCACAGGAGGTCGTGGTAAGGAACATGGAACTAACAAGCCACCACCAACTGGAAGAATTAAGAAAAGATCAAAAGGAGATGCCACTCCTACCAACCTCCCAGAATCCTCCCCACCTTGTATCCATTTTGGCTGAGTAATGCATGCTCCACCAGGAAGGACCCAGAGTTACACTGATTAGTCAAAGGCAACCTGAAAACTAATCCCATCACCATTAAACCCAAAACTGATTTCCTTTAGGATTAACTGGTTTGATCTCTTTGCAATCCAAGGGACTCTCAAGGGACTTCTCCAACAGCACAGTTCAAAATCAATTCTATGACACTCAGCCTTCTTTATGGTCCAACTCTCACATCCATACATGACTACTGGAAAAACTATAGCTTTGACTATACGGACCTTTGTTGACAAAGTAATATCTCTGCTTTTTAATATGCTGTGTAGGTTTGTGAGTGAGACACTACTGAACAACTAGGTTTATCATAGCTTTTCTTCCAAGGAGCAATTTCGTGACTGCAGTCACCATCCACAGTGATTCTGGAGCCCAAGAAAATAAGTCTTTCACTGTTTCCATTGTTTCCCTATCTATATGCCACGGTTATACAGTGGAAGTGACATAGAATGCTTCAGTCAGTTCAGTTCAGTCGCTCAGTCGTGTCCGACTCTCCGCGACCCCACGAACCACAGCACGCCAGGCCTCCCTGTCCATCACCAACTCCCGAAGTTCACTCAAACTCATGTCCACAGAGTCGGTGATGCCATCCAGCCATCTCATTCTTTGTCGTCCCCTTCTCCTCTCGCCCCCAACCTTTCCCAGCATCAGAGTCTTTTCCAGTGAGTCAACTCGTCACATGAGGTGGCCAAAGAATGCTTACTATATGCTTAACTATTGTTCTAAAGTCTTTATAAATTTTATCACACTCAATCCTTTCAATAGTCGTATGAGATCTTATGACTCCTGTTTCATAGATCAGAAAACTAAGGCACAGAGACAAAAAATGAGAACAACAGCTGAGGTTCAAACTCTATTATTGTGGCTCCAGAGGTCACAGTCTTAAACATTACTCCATACTGCCTATACAAACCTTGCTTAATTTGGGGAGACCCAGTCTTACTTTTTGATGTAGGCACAAATAAATTTACCTCCTCCTTTGAGTTTCATCCATTTAAACAACCTGATATGTGCATCTCATTATCTTTTTATTTTCCTCCAGCTTGCCATCTAAACTATCAGTATTTCTACTGAGGAATCTTGTATTTCTTTGAGCTCTTTCAGTAAGCCTTCATTCACTTTTGCTTCAATTTCTACTATTTATATAATGACTTGTCCTTCATATGACTAACCTAGACAGCATATTAAAAAGCAGAGACATTGCTTTGCCAACAAAGGTCTGCCTAGTCAAGGCAATGGTTTTTCCAGGAGCATGTATGGATGTGAGAGTGAGTCTATAAAGAAAGCTGAGACCAAAGAATTGATGCTTTTGAACTGTGGTGTTGGAGAAGACTTTTGTGAGTCCCATGGATTGAAGGGAGATCCAACCAGTCCATCCTAAAGGAAATAAGTCCTGAGTATTCATTGGAAGGACTGATGCTGCAGCTGAAGCTCCAATACTTTGGTCACCTGATGTGAAGAACTGACTCACTGGAAAAGACCCTGATGCTGCAAAAGATTGAAGGCAGGAGGAGAAGGAGATGACAGAGGATGAGATGGTTGCATGGCGTAACTAACTCAATGGAGATGAGTTTGAGTAAGCTCCAGGAGTTGCTGATGGACAGGGAAGCCTTGCATGCTACAGTCCATGAAGCCGGAAAGAGTCAGATACGACTGAGCAACTGAACTGAACTATCTTTCATATCTGACTTATCTTTGACATTGTGTCCATGAGATATACATATGCATATTTATTTATATAAAACCATTTAAATTATCTAAAGAAATATGATAAAAATAAAATTTTCACAATTATTAAGCAACATGGCTTTTTTAAAAAAATGTAGTATTTCAACTAATTGTTCCTTTTATTTCATACTTTTCTTACAAGGGCTTTAATAATATATCTAAAACCTCATCAGAAAACTCTTTTTTATCTTTGTGGAAATCTTAAATAAACAAGTGTATTTGCTGTGCAGTCAGTCTGTTGAAAAAAAAATCACATACATAGATATGTGCCATTTCTCAGATCAAAGAAATTCTTTCAGCCACTTTATTGTACAAATGCCACTTTAAAAGAAAACTCTATATACTTTATTACAAAACTGAATCTGGTCTTTGTCCAAGTCCTTTAGAAAACCACCAAGTCCTGGCAATTGTCCATATTCTGATATTTCCTTATGCACACATATTTCAGTTTTTCTTAGTTAAGAAGAGGCAGATTAGGAGTCACACTTCTCCTACTTTTAAAGTTATTTGTAAGGAAACTTACACAAATTCTAATCATTCAAATAATTATATTTCATAGTTGGTGCATCATACAAATGCAAATAAGGCTACCTACTGTGTAATAAATCAGAACTCTTTTATGGCAGTTGTTTTCTGAAGTACCTTTTAGTTAGCACCTTAATAAACATATAAGAGGGTAAATTAATGTAAACTAACAGAGAAGTTGTGGGAAGGTGCTCAGAATAAATTATACAGTCCGGTTTTACCTAAAACCTATAAGAGAACCATGCTTTTCAAATGAAAATTATATATCTTTTTCATTAGCAGCTGAGTTTTTCCACAGGCAGTTTTGTACAAGAAAAGAATAATGAAGGGATTAAATTGTGATGTAAAAAGTAACAAGTATCACAAGCTTTTAAAATTTTCTGCCTGGGTACTAGAATTTGATTTTTATTTCTCTTTCAATTTCTGATTTCACAAACTTAATATATATAAAATTATTTATTGTATCACAGTAAAAGAGTTCCAATCTAAGTAACTTAAAACAATAAATATCTATTATCTTCACAGTTTTGGTGGGTGAGGAAATTTGGAAACAGATTAGCTGGGCCGTCTTGCCTGGGCTCTCTCACAAGGTTGCAATCAGAGATGACAAGGGCCACAGTCATTTGAAGGCTTGACTGGACTAGAGGTTACACTTCCAGTCATAGGGCTGCCAAGTTGTTGATGGTTTGGTGCAGGAGTCCTTGGTTTTTCACCATGTGAGCCTCTCCACAGGCTGCCTGAGTGTCCCCATGAAACAGCAGGTGACTGGTTTCCTCCAGAGTAAATTATGTAAGAGAGAGAACAAAGTGATACCATTTTCATAACCTAGACTCAGAAGTCACACACTGTCACTTCCACAACTTTCTGGTTGTTAGAAGTCAGTCAGAGTCCAGCTTACATTCAGAAGGAGGGAAGTTAGGCTCCATCTTTTGAAATGAGGTCTATCAAAATACAGTGTGGACATGTTTTTAAACCACAAAAAGTGTTTTCTACTTTATCCTTTACTTATTATAAAGAGAGTTTAACAAAAACCCAAAATTATAGTAATAGAGACTTTATCTAATTCTCAAATATTTCCTCAAATTTTTTCAACAAACTTACTTAACAGCCCTGTATATCCTGAAAATTTTTTCTCACAATTCTATTGCTGTTAAGCATATATACTTGTTCTGCTTTCACCATCAGTATAATGGTGGTTAAACATGAATACTTTGATATACTAGACTGTGAGGTTCTTATCAGGCTTTGAGATTTAAAACTTTCTGTTGTTCATCTACCCCTGAAGCCTTAGATTTTGTATAGTGTATGTATCTTGGCTGATATTCAAAAGTTTGGTAAATAAATAAGTGAAGCATCTATATTCCTTAATTGTTGGTTTAGGATTCTTGGATCTAGAATTTCCCATCATATTCATAAAGTAAAATCAGAGATTTTATAAAAATATTACATTTTGGGCCCTGAAAAGTTATGGCAAAAATATATGTCATGACTTATTTTCATAAGAAAATGAAAAGTCATAGGGAGATAAAAGTATTGAGAAGAATAAACTGGTATATCTATCTGTTCCTCCTCCTACCCCACATACGTGTGTGCATATGACCTGAGAAGAAATGGAAGGGAAGTTTTCCAAAGAATAACACCCAATTTTTAAAATACTAAAACCCAATAAAACCCTGGAAAATAGGAGGAAAGAGTCATCAGCAGAGTCATCACCTGAAAGTGGGGCCAAAAATTTATAAAGGGAAACAAAGGAGAGAAAGAGTTGTTTTGGAGAGTGGAAGTGTAGGGGGTCATAACAGGGAAATGGTGGCCCAGATGGTAAAAAAATATCTGCCTGCAATGCAGGAGGGCTGGGTTCCACCTTTTGACTGGGAAAATCCCCTGGAGAAGGGAATGGCTCCCCACTTCAGTATTCTTGTCTGGAGAATTCCAAGGACAGAGGAGCCTGGTGGGCTACAATCCATGGAGTCACAAAGAATCTGACAAGACTGACCCACTACCACTTTTCACTTTTGCAGGGGCTGACAGTGCCACACAGAGGTCCTCTTAAAATTAGTAGTCATGAATTCAAAGTGATAATAATCAGAATGATTATGTGTTTTTTCCAGCCACTTTCAGCAGCTTGGGTACAGGCAATGAACAGAAAGGGACTGAAGTTGACCTATAGTTGGAGTTTTGCCCTAACTGTAGGGAAAGCAAGACAAGAGATAGGTTATGGTACACCATGGAATTTAAAATGGGTAATAAGATGCAAGGACAAGACAGAAATGATGAACACAATGGCACCCCACTCCAGTACTCTTGCCTGGAAAATCCCATGGATGGAGGAGCCTGGTAGGCTGTGGTCCATGGGGTCTCTAAGAGTCGGACAGGACTGAGCGACTTCACTTTCACTTTTCACTTTCATGCATTGGAGAAGGAAATGGCAACCCACTCCAGTGTTCTTGCCTGAAGAATCCCAGGGATGGGGGAGCCTGGTTGGCTGACGTCTATGAGGTCGCACAGAGTCAGACACGACTGAAGTGACTTAGCAGAAAGATGGTAGAATGAATGGATTGGAGGTTCATTGGAATTTAGGAATTTGGGGTACCGATTTTAGCTGGAAAGACAGGGAAAATGGGATATCTGAGATTACAATATCTAAGTCAAGTCCTTGAAACTGGGTGATTAGGATGATGTGAAGGACAGGATCACCAGAGAAGTAAAAGAATTAAGAAGCCAGGAGATGTATACCTCAACAGAAAGGTTCTGAGAAAAACAACTGAAACTTAGAATGCATCCAAAGTATCGATCCAATATGAGCAAAAATTGAAGAGTTTTTGCATGTAAAAACTTGTAGAACATAACACCCATATGCTAAAAATGAAAACACTCTAGAGTAGAATACAGATAAAATCTATAACCCCCAAACAAAATAAAGTGGTGCCTAAGAAATGCTAGCTCCTATATATAAAAGTGAAGAAAGCTGGAAAACATTAAAACAGGATCTGTTATATTCAGACACTTAGAGACTTTTCCTTTAAATGGCAAAATTTAAATGATAAAAAATATATTAAACGACACAATATTATATTTTCTCTTTTCTTTTACTCTAATCACACCACACTATCAGTGTTATAGCAAGTTCATGCCTCTCCACTTTGCCTATAGGTAAATTACATAAATAGAAACCTAATAGGCAATTCTTATAACATGAGTATGTGAATAATAATTACATTTATAATAAAATGTAATCATAATTTTTGAAAACGTAAAACAATAATATGACTAAAAGATAATTAAAGGAGAGAACTGGAAGGAAAGGCAAGGTGGAGTATTAACTTCTTCATCTTTCATGTCAGAAAGTGGTAGATATTGCACAAATCAATATAAATAAGGAGTTCAAGTGTGTTATTTCAATCAGAACTAATATTGACACTATATATAACAATTTGGAAAGTGAAAGTGAAATAAATTTCTCATACTTCCTAACAGAGAGATAAATGATTACAATATATGGGTATAAATGTAACCACAAAAGAACAAAAACAAAGTTTTGATTGCAGTTGCCTAAGGAAAATGAAATAGCTTAGTATTTGGGAAGAGGAATTACTCATTTTCATTTTCTGACTTTTAAATTCTTTGACTTGAAAAAAATATTATTTCTGTCTTTCAAAATCACTAGTTCTAAAGATAAATGAATAGTGGGGCAAGGTTTGGGGTAGGGAGTAAGTGACACACTATTTCAAATATACTTTTTTATGTATCATCTTAAGATATAAGTAATTACATATTTACTTAAATATATAAGGATTTAAATTACTTTATCCCATAAAGACAGAAATGAATAAATATCACCATTTTTTAAATTTAAAAATTACCTATAGATCTCGCTTTTTCTTCTTTATTTACATCATTATTGTTAGTGTTACAGTTCTAAAAGAAATAGGTAACGGTAGGGAGGAAGAGAGGAGAGAGAGAAAAGGAAATTCAAGCAGAAGATTGAAAGAATCTGATCTGAAAGTTAATCATACAGAATAGAGACAAGATAAGACATAAACAGTATCCATTGCCATAAATGACAAAACTTGTATTTGTAAATAGTTTTGTAGTTCCAGTGGTCAGAAAAGAGATTGCTGTTGGGCCCAAAGAACACTTATACAAGATTAGGAAACATAAAGGATCTACACAGTAGATCAGAACAAGTACAAAGAATTAAACAAAATGAATAGACATAAGAATAGGTTCCAAACAAAGGAATAAAGCAAAATTACCTGATAGAGTTCAAGGTAATGACCATAAAGATGCTCAATGATTTCAGTGGAATAACTGAAGAATAAGGAGAAGTTTGACTAAGAGTTAGGTAACATAAAAAGGAGTTAAACAGAGATAAAGGACATAACCAAAATGAAAATAATATACTACATTCTACAGTCCTCCTGCTGCTGCTGCTGCTGCTGCTAAGTCACTTCAGTTGTGTAAAGCTCTGTGACCCCAGGCTCCCCTGTCCCTGGGATTGTCCAGGCAAGAACACTGGAGTGGGTTGCCAGACATGACTGAGTGACTGAACTGAACTGTGCACTGTTGTTGGTGGAAATGTAAATTGGTAAGGCACTATGGAATACAGAATAAGGTTTTTCAAAAAACTAAAAATAGAACTACCATACCATCCAGAAATTCCACTTGTGGACTTTTTTTCTTTAAAGAAACAAAAATACCAATTGAATAAGATATATCCTTTTCTATGTTCATAACAGCATTATTTAAAAAGCCAAAATATGGAAGCAAACTAAGGCTCTATTAATAGATGAACAGATAAAAAAGATGTGGTGCATATATATATGTATGTGTGTGTGTGTGTGTGTATATATATATATATATATATATGGGCTTCCCAGGTGGCTCAGTGTTAAAGAATCTGCCTGCAATTCAGGAGACACTGGTTCAATCCCTGGGTGGGGAAGAACCCCTGGAGAAAGAAATGGCAACCCATTCCAGTCTTCTTGCCTGGGAAATCCCACGGACAAAGAAAATCCATGGGGTCACAAAACAGTTGGACATGACTGAGCAACTAAATGACTATATATATATATATCTGCATATATATGTTTGTGTGCATGTGTATGTGTATATATATATATGTATATATGCACAATATTACTCAGTCATAAAAGAAAGAATGAAATCTTGCCATTTGGGGTAGCATAAATGGACGTAGTGAAATAAATCAGACAGAGATAGACAAATATCATATGATTTCATTTGTGTGTGGAATGTAAAAAACAAAACAAATATAAAAAGGAAACAGGCTCATAGGTGATGAGAATAAACTGGCAGTTGTCAGAGGAAAAGGGGCTGAAGGCTGAGTAAAATAGGTGAAGAACCTCCCATTACAAATAATTAAGCCACAAGAATGTAATACACAGCATAAAGAATATATGAAATAATATTATAATAACTTTGTATTTTGTAACATATAAAAAATTACACTATGTTGCAAACCTGAAACTGATATAATATTGCAAGTCAATTATACTTCAATAAAAATGAATACACAAATAGTGGAAACCTCAGAAAGTTGAAGGATTGGGGATCTTATTTTATTTTACACTTATTTAAGTATATTATTGTGAGTTTTGAAACCTCAATGGACCAATAGACAGAATAAAGACTAAAAAGCAAAAAATAGAGTGCTTTTTTTTCTCATAACTAATAATCCACTGATGGGTAGAGACAATATTTTATTTATTTAATCTGCCACAGTACCTATTCTGTGATTTGCACACAAATTATCACTCAATATGTAGTTTTTGAACTCAGTTGGACAATTGTAGAATAATCATCAATACTTTGTAATTCCTCTGAGAAAATTCTTATCCAAAATTTTGCTGAAAGGTGCATTAAAATATTTGAAATTGACTTAGAAGGCTATGTGTATTTGTATATTTTTCATTTAAAAAACATACTTACTTCACTTAATTTCAGGTAACTATAAATTTAATATCACTGGCCCAGGTTCCGAAAAGTAAAAAGAATTTCTGGGAGAGGTAAGTAGGAGACGAAAAATGAGGAGAATGAAGATGGTTCTAACACCAGTGATTCTAACAGGAAAGGGACAGGGAAAAATCAGAAGACAAAGCCAATTACGGATTCATTCTCTTGAACCCATGGGACCTCAGGTAAGCCACCTAGTGTCTATAAGCCTTATTCCTTTCGGTTGTTTGAATTTTCTATAAAATGGGGGAAAGTGGGAGACATGCTCTGCTTGCCTCATTGGATGATAATGAGAATGAACTGTGTTGGGGTATGTGAAAGCCGTACAGACATTACACAATGTGATACACCATCATTCTCATTACCGTTGTGACACTAGATAAGAGCACACTGTGTTCTATGTACCCTTGTACTTATCTAGCTCTGCTGCTGCTGCTAAGTCGCTTCAGTTGTGACCCCATAGACAGCAGCCCACTAGGCTCCTCTGGCCCTGGGATTCTCCAGGCAAGAACACTGGAGTGGGTTGCCATTTCCTTCTCTAATGCATGAGAGTGAAAAGAGAAAGTGAAGTCGCTCAGTTGTGTCCGACTCTTAGTGACCCCGTGGACTGAAGCCTACCAGGCTCCTCCGTCCATGGGATTTTCCAGGCAAGAGTACTGGAGTGGGGTGCCATTGCCTTTTCCATATCTAGCTCTAACTCTGTGCAATTAAATAATCAATTTCCTTCATTTATTTCTAACTCGAGAGAACATAATACAACATATTCCAAAACAAGTCTCACTTGCCCCCAGGCCATACAAAGACACACCAAGAACTGCCTCAGTGGACCGTCAATCTTTGGGATCTTGATCTTCAATCTTTGAGTCAGGAAGTGAACTGGTTAAAGTGTAAAGACTTTAAGTAACTTGTAATTGTCTTTTTCCTTGACTATGTGTGTGTGAGTGCTCAGTTATTTCAGTCATGTCCAACTCTTTGCAACTCTATGGACTGTAGCTCATCAGGCTCCTTTGTCCATGGGATTCTCCGGGCAAGAATACTGGAGTGGAATTCCAACCCAGGATCAAACCCACATCTCCTGCATTCCAGGCACATTCTTTACCCAGTGAGCCATGAGAATACCCTGACTATGCACAATTTCCCTATTTAAACTAATGTTATACTTTGAGGATATTATTTATAAATGTGATATTCACAATAAAATCAGTACATATCCTGTTTTGGAATTTAGTAAGTTCATCAGAAAGGGTCAGAGTTAAATCCCTAATGTTTAGTAAAAAATGCAAAGAAAATTCACAGCAGAATAGGCTTCCTATGTGGAATTCATAAAAGAGAACACTATTAGTGTGCTATCTTAATATGAAAGAAACATAAGTGTGAATGATCACTTACCAAGCATAATATAATGAGAAAAATGCTGAACTTAAGCTACTGAACATCTCTTAAATCTCTATTTTCTTACTGATGCTGTGAAATTAGTACCACCTGCCTTATCAAATTGCTGTAAAAATTTAAATTGGCAAGGCTTATTAAATAAGAATAAAGCATATCATGGCTTCCCAGGTGGTCCAGTGGTATCTTTACCACCTGCCAACGCAGAAGGTGCAAGAGATGCAGGTTCAATCCCTGGGTCAGGAAGTTTCCCAGAAGAAGGAAATGGCAGCCCACTCCAGTATTCTTGCCTGGAAAATTCCACAGACAGAGAAGCCTGGTGAGCTGTCTGTGAGGTTGCAAAGAGTTGGACGTGACTGAGCACACATATAAAGCACATCATAGTCTTAGTTTCCTTTTTTTTTTTTCATCTTTGTTGAAATCTGGGTTAAAGCAAATCCTGCTTCAAAGGACCATGAGTGTGTTTCCCTCTCTTGAAGCTCATTTCTGGTGAGCTTCTGCTCATTCAACTCTGTAATATACACCTCCATATTCTTGCTTTAAATAGAGACCTCTGTAATTTGCAACATTTCTTTCTTACCTGTAGATTCTCTAATTCCAGATCTCAGACTCTGGCTCTTTCACATGAAAAGTATCTTCCGTGTGCTCGCTGCTTATGTATACTTTATCATCCTCTACATACCACCTGTATAGGCAGAAACAGTAAGATTGCAGAGTGACTTTATTATCAAGGATCCTCATTCTACCGCTTCTTAAACCTCCAACCAACACATAGTGCGTTTTCAACTAATAATAGAAAGAGAAGAGATATTATTTATCCAGAAAGATAAACGTTATAATTTCAGGTTGCTGATTTAGTTTTTAAAAATTTACTTTTGTTATTCACCTGGCTTGTGCATAAAGCAAAAACTGAAGTGCAAACAGATGAGACAGCGATCAGTATATAAACATAACATATGCCAAAGTAGAACTGTTGCTGCAGCTATCCAAAGTTACCTAGGTTATCATTGACAAATATTAGTATCTTCCTGCAGAACAGAAGAAATTGACAGCCACCTGCTCCTTCTTGCCTGGTGGAGTGAAACAGACTTTATCTTCTACTGACTCTGCTAAACTGTGCATTACAGGTGATCCAAAGCCACTTTGCCAACTATTCAAAAAAATATTACTTCACTCAGCAGGAGGACTCTACCTTGCTAAAAGAAAGGAAAAGAGACCGAAGAAAATGTTTAATCTAAGACCATCATTGTATAGATCAGAATGCAGGTCAAATACTTTGCCAAAGTCATAAAAGTTAGTTAGTTGTAAATAAAGGGTGAGTAAAAACCTTTCTGTTTAAATTAAGGATTCTTTCAGGAAGGCAGCATAATGTACCATGGTTTTATATATATATACACACATATGTAATATATATTAATGTATATTATATAAAATATTATATATAATATACATTAATATATATAATATGCATTTAAAGAGCATAGTACCAGCACTGAGGGCTTCCCAGGTAGCGCCAGTGGTGAAGAACTGCCTGCCAATGCAGGAGAGGTAAGAGACACTGGTTCGATCCTTGGGTCTGGAAGATCCACGGGAGGAGGGAATAGCAACTTACTCCAATATTCTTGCCTGGAGCATCCCCTGGACAGAAGAGCCTGGCAGGCTACCGTCCATTGGGTCGCAAAGAATCGGACACGACTAATGTAACTTAGCACCCACACATATACCTGTACTGAGGGAGACTGTCTTGGTTTGTATTATAATTCTTCAATTATATAGAAGCTACCAAGTTAACCTGTAGGGACTTCAGTTTTCTTGAAATTGTCTTACAGGATCATTGTGAATAGTATATGAGACAATCCACATAATATGTAATTGTACAACATATAAACTAAACACATGATGGCAACTATTATTATTCAATGGGCCAGAAAATCTAAACCTGTTAGGTCCCAAAATAACTTAATATCTTCGAAAGAAGGGATCATCTTACATTCAATAGAAATGTAAAGTCACATAAACTTCAAAATTTTAAAGTTATGTCTACATCACCAATAATTCAGTCCCTTTAAAATTCTCTTTTCTTTATCTTTGGAATGATTATCCTAAGCTTTCAGTAAATTCACCTGGCCCAGAGCACAACCACATATAATGTGGATTAAGAAATAAGGGTTTTTATTTTTGTCTAAAACTCATTTGAGCTCTTAAACCAGATTCTAGCTATTTTATATAATAAAAGATAAAGAAACAGAATTTTTTAAATGTATAAAGTATGAGGAACTCTGCCTAATTTGAGCCTTGAGACATGATTTAAATATTATTTTAAGGAAAAGCCTCTTTACCCATTTATCTATTGATGGTCTTTACCTGGCTTCCATATCCTAGCTATTTTAAATAATACTGTAATAATATAGAGGTGCATATACCTTTTTGAATTAATGTCTTTTTCTTTGGGTAAATAGCCAGGAATGGAATTGCTGGATTAGTTAGTTCTATTTTTAATTTTTAAAAAAATCTCCATGATGTTTTCCATAGTTGTTTAGTTGCTAAGTTGTGTCCGACTCTTTTACCACCCCATGGACTGTAGCCCACCAGGCTCCTCTGTCCATGGGATTTCCCACGCAAGGATACTGGAGTGGGTTGCCATTTCCTTCTCCAGGGGATCTTTCCAACCGAGGGACTGAACCCACATCTCCTGCATTGCCAGTGGATTCTTTACCACTGAGTCACCTGGAGAGTCCCTTTTCCATAGTGGTTGCATCAATTTACAGCCCCACCAGTGTTGCACAAGCATTCTATCTCACCATTCTTGCAAACACTTGTTATTTGTTTTCTTTTTGATGCCAGCCATTCTGACGCATGAGAAGTGCTACCTCATTGTGGTTTTGACTTGCATTTCCCTGACAATTAGTGATATTGAACATCTTTTCATGTGCCTGTTGGTCATCTGTATGTCTTCTTTGGAAAAGTGTTTATTCGAGTTCTCTGCCTATTTTTCAATTTTGTTTTTCGATGTTGAATTATACATGTTCTCTGCATATTTTGGCCATTACTCTCTCTTTTTTTCTTTTTCTCTTTGTGTTTTTTTTTTTTTTTTTGCAGCACTGCACAGCTTGTGGAATCTTAGTTCCCCGACCAGAGATTGAATTTGACCCTGGCTGTGAAAGCACCAAGTCCTAACCACTGGACCTCCAGGAAATTTTCTGGCTATTAATACCTTATCAGGTGTATCGTTTGCAAATATCTTCTCCCATTCAGTAGGCAGCCTTTTCATTCTGTTCACAGTTTTCATCACTGTGCAAAAGCTTTATAGTTTAATGTAATCCAATTTGCTTATTTTTAATTTTATTTCCCATGCCTAAGGAGACATATCCAAAAAACAACAATACTAAAGAACAATACTAAATTATGTATTTTCAAGAAAAGAATCAAGATGAAAGAGTAGTGGTGTGGGGCCTCACCTACCATCATGAACATATCAGAACTACAACTCTATATACACTCTTGCCGAAATCAACCTGGGGACTAGCAGAATGCCTCTTCAACAACCAAGATTGTAGTGAAAGATCCACACAGAGTCTGGTAGGAAAGGATAAGAAGCGGTATGATTGGGATCTGTGTCTGTTAGGGAACACAAAAGAGGAGAGGGGATATCACAGGCTTAGCGATCCTCCTTGGGGAGTGATGGGCTCAGTTCCTATAGCAGACACCCCAGTCCTGGGGGTCGGACACCAGGAAGACAAACTATCTTAGCTTTCTTGAAAACCAGTGGGGCTGACTGGAAGACTGTAAGGGAACCCAGACTATGCGTTAAAGAGTGCAAGCACAGATTTGCTTAATTCCAGTCATGGCACAGAGGTAGCAGATTGAAAACTTACCTGCGGTTCTGTCTGCCTTGCCAGAACTGACCTTGTATAAAAGTTGTCACTATGTCCACCTGCAAATATGGGATGATAAGTCCTTTCAGTTCAGTTCAATTCAGTTCAGTTGCTCAGTCGTGTCCAACTCTTTGCGACCCCAGCGACCCCATGAATCACAGCGCGCCAGGCCTCCCTGTCCGACACCAACTCCCTGAGTTCACTCAAACTCATGTCCATTGAGTTGGTGATACCATCCAGCCATCTCATTCTCTGTTGTCCCCTTCTCCTCCCGCCCCCAACCCTCCCAACATCAGAGTCTTTTCCAGTGAGTCCTTTAGGTGAGAATTAAAGATCCAGGAAGGCATAGATTTCTATGAATTTAGTAAAGAAGGTTGTTCTGAATTTAACTCACCAAATAATAAGTCTGTTAGGAAGTTGAGGGATATAGACTAATGAAGAAAAAAAAAAAAATAACAGATTGATATGATCTGACACAAACACAGAAGTACCATTAACAAACCTCATTTAATGTAGTTTTTGGTAAAACTTTGGGTACTCAGCAAAGTTGGAGAAAGAGCTTTTAAGAATTGTCAAAAACATGTATGAATGTCAAAGAACTTTGCAAGGTGAAATACATGAGTCAGAAAGGGACAGATATTATTGTCCCCTTGTATGTGGGATACCTAGTGTGTGCGTGCGTGTGTGATAAATCACTTCACTCATGTCCGACTCTGTGCGACCCTATGGACTGCAGTTTGCCAGGTTCCTCTGTGCATGGGATTCTCCAGGCAAGAATACTGGGGTGGGTTGCCATGCCCTCCTCCAGGGGATCTTCCCTACCCAGGAGTAGTCAAATATGTAAGTAGAAAGTCTGGTAGTTACCAGGAGTAGGAGAGAAGGGGAAGTAGACTTGTCTAATACGTACACAGTTTTAGTTTGGAAAGATGAAGTCATGGATATGGATGGTGATGATGGTTACACAAATATGTAAATATACTTAATGCCACTGAACTGTACACTTTAAAATCATTAAAATGGCAAATTTTATGTTATATGTATTTTCAGTTCAGTTCAGTTCAGTCGCTCAGTCGTGTCCTACTCTTAGCGACCCCATGAACCACAGCACGCCAGGCCTCCCTGTCCATCACCAACTCCCGGAGTTCACTCAAACTCATGTCCGTCGAGTCAGTGATGACATCCAGCCATCTCATTCTCTGTCGTCCCCATCTCCTCCTACCCTCAATTGCTCCCAGCATCAGAGTCTTTTCCAGTGAGTCAACTCGTCGCATGAGGTGGCCAAAATATTGGAGTTTCAGCTTTAGCATAAGTCCTTCCAATGAAGACCCAGGATTGATTTCATTTAGAATGGACTGGTTGGATCTCCTTGCAGTCCAAGGGACTCTCAACAGTCTTCTCCAGCACCAAAGTTCAAAAGCATCAATTCTTCGGCGATCAGCTTTCTTCACAGTCCAACTCTCACATCCATACATGACCAATGGAAAAACCATAGCCTTGACTAGACGGACCTTGGTTGGCAAAATAATGTCTCTGCTTTTTAATATGCTATCTAGGCTGGTCATAACTTTCCTTCCAAGGAGTAAGCGTCTTTTAATTTCATGGCTGCAATCAGAATCTGCAGTGATTTTGGAGCCCAAAAATATAAAGTTTGACACGGTTTCCACTGTTTCCCCATCTATTTCCCATGAAGTGATGGGACCAGATGCCATGATCTTCGTTTTCTGAATGTTGAGCTTCAAGCCAACCTTTTCACTCTCCTCTTTCACTTTCATCAAGAAGCCTTTGAGTTCCTCTTCACTTTCTGCCATAAATACATAAATACATATACATATATGTATTTTACCACAAATGAAAAAAAAGAATCATCAGGAGAAAGATGGAGGAAACTGACTAGGATAATGCAATTGAAATGACCATGAGAAACTAAATGTGCATATCTACTTACTGACAGCAAGTTTCCTTATTGTAAAATTTGTTTTTACCTTAAAATGTGTAGAAAATCTCAGCAAAAGAGTGCCCCCTTGTGGACCTCTGTGAGGTGGCAAAATGCGTAATGAATAAGTTCTCTAAAATCACACAGTTCAGTTTGTTAATGTGGTGTATTACGTTGATTGATTTGCGGATATTGAAGAATCCTTGCATTCCTGGGATAAAGCCCACTGAAAAATAAAAATCATATGATTATCTCAATAGATGCAGAGAAAGCCTTCGACAAAATTCAACATCCATTTTTGATAAAAACCCTCCAGAAAGTGGGAATTGAAGGGACATACCTCAACATAATAAAAGCTATATATGACAAACCCACAGCAAACATTATCCTCAATGGTGAAAAACTGAAAGCATTTCCCCTAAAGTCAGGAACAAGACAAGGGTGCCCACTCTCACCACTACTGTTCAACATAGTTCTGGAAGTTTTGGCCACAGCAATCAGAGCAGAAAAAGACATAAAAGGAATACAAATTGGAAAAGAAGAAGTAAAGCTTTCACTGTTCGCTGATGACATGATCCTCTACACAGAAAACCCTAAAGACTCTACCAGAAAACTACTAGAGCTAATCAATGATTACAGTAAAGTTGCAGGATATAAAATCAACACACAGAAATCCCTTGCATTCCTATACACTAATAATGAGAAAATAGAAAGAGAAATTAAGGAAACTATTCCATTCACTGTTGCAACGAAAACAATTAAATACTTAGGAATATATCTACCTAAGGAAACAAAAGACTTGTACATAGAAAACTATAAAACACTAGTGAAAGTAATCAAAGAGGACACTAATAGATGGAGAAATATACCGTGTTCGTGGATTGGAAGAATAAATATTGTAAAAATGAGTATACTACCCAAAGTAATTTATACATTCAATGCAATCCCTATCAAGCTACCAACAATATTTTTCACAGAACTAGAACAAATAATCTCACAATTTGTATGGAAATACAAAAAACCTCGAATAGCTAAAGCAATTTTGAGGAAGAAGAATGGAACTGGGGGAATTAACCTGCCAGACTTCAGGCTCTATTACAAAGCCACAGTCATCAAGACAGTATGGTACTGGCATAAAGACAGAAATATAGATCAATGGAACAAAATAGAAAGCCCAGAGATAAACCCACGCTCCTATGGACACCTTATCTTCGACAAAGGAGGCAAGAATATAAAATGGAGAAAAGACAGTCTCTTTAACAAGTGGTGCTGGGAAAACTGGTCAGCCACTTGTAAAAGAATGAAACTAGAATACTTCCTAACACCATACACCAAAATAAACTCAAAATGGATTAAAGATCTAAATGTAAGACCAGAAACTATAAAACTCCTAGAGGAGAACGTAGGCAAAACACTCTCCGACATAAATCACAGCAGGATCCTCCAAGACCCACCTCCCAGAATATTGGAAATAAAAGCAAAAATAAACAAATGGGACCTAATTAAAATCAAAAGCTTCTGCACAGCAAAGGAAACTCTAAGCAAGGTGAAAAGACAGCCTTCAGAATGGGAGAAAATAATAGCAAATGAAGCAACTGATAAAGGATTAATCTCCAAATTATACAAGCAGCTCCTGCAGCTTAATTCCAGAAAACTAAGTGACCCAATCAAAAAATGGGCCAAAGAACTAAACAGACATTTCTCCAAAGAAGACATAAAGATGGCTAACAAACACATGAAAAAATGCTCAACATCCCTCATCATCAGAGAAATGCAAATCAAAACCACAATGAGATACCATTTCACACCAGTCAGAATGGCTGCTATCCAAAAGTCTACATGCAATAAATGCTGGAGAGGGTGTGGAGAGAAGGGAACCCTCTTACACTGTTGGTGGGAATGCAAACTAGTACAGCCACTATGGAGAACAGTGTGGAGATTCCTCAGAAAACTGGAAATAGAACTGCCATATGATCCAGCGATCGCACTCCTGGGCATACACACCGAGGAAACCAGAATTGAAAGAGACACATGTACTCCAATGTTCATTGCAGCACTGTTTATAATAGCCAGGACATGGAAGCAACCTAGATGTCCATCTGCAGATGAATGGATAAGAAAGCTTTGGTACATATACACAATGGAGTATTTCTCAGCCATCAAAAAGAATGCATTTGAATCAGTTTTAATGAGGTGGATGAAATTGGAGCCAATTATACAGAGTGAAGTAAGCCAGAAAGAAGAACATCAATACTGTATATTAACGCATATATATGGAATTTAGAAAAATGGTAACCTGAACCCTGTATAAGAGACTGCAAAAGAGACATAGGCATTTAGAACAGTCTTTGGGACTCTGTGGGAGAGGGTGAAGGTGGAATGATTGGGGAGAATGGAATTGTAGCATGTATATTATCATAAGTGACCAGTCCAGGTTCGACGCATAAATTTTCCTCTGTCCAAAAAAAAAAAAAAAAACAGAAATAAATGTTATTATATAGACATTAAAAAAAAAATAAAAAATAAAACAGGTAAAGAATTTTTAAATGGTAAAAACTAGCAACAATGAGGAAAAATACAAAGGAGAAAACAATAAAACTAAAGTTCAGAAATCAAATACACCCATAAATGACTCTGCCAACCTAAAAAATATTATAAAAATCCTGAATAAGAAAAAGATAAAAGATTAAAAATGAACTCTATGTATGCCACAGAATATTTCTTACACACTCCTGATTTTGTGGTTATTATACCACTTCATTGTGATTATGCTTTTACTTGCTTATCTCCTTTGCTGGACTAAGCCCCATGATATAGGGAATAGGGCCTAATTTTCTTTGTATCCTCAGTGCCTAGGTACTGCTTGCTTGATATAAAATAGGTGCTCAACATGTTTATGGGACTAATGAATACATATTCATTTTATTGTAATAAATCAAAACTCATGCACTTGCAAAAAAAAAAAAAAAGGGAAAGTCACTCAAAAAAAAATAAATAAATAAAATAAAATAAAATCACACAGTTCTTCTCAATCATGCATTCCAGTTACTGCACATAAGACATACTTGCATTCCTTTATTTCAGGTAACTCAAACACCTCTCAAAAGTTAATCCATAATTATAAACTAAAAGAAGAATGCTGATATGTTTTGGAGAGATTCTTTTCTCTTAATTTCTTAGTTAACAGTCAAAAGACTATTCATTTCTTGAAAGTTTTAAAGGTTCAAGTTTAGTGGCTCTAATGCTAATTGTAACCTAGGATATTTAAATTCATATTGGATTTCTGGAAGAAGTTTCTCTAATGGTAAAACAATACATTTTTAGTGGATTTTTTGTTGGAAGAGAGGGCTTAAGATTAACTTTAGGGTGGTAGAAGATTGGAGAGAGGTTCAAGAGGGAGGGGACCTATGCATACCTATGGCTGCTACATGTTGATGTATGGCAGAAACCAACACAGTATTGTAAAGCAATTATCCTTCAATTAAAAATAAAGTTTTTAAAAAGATCAGCTTTATTTCATTCATTGCTACATTTTGTTTTGTCATCTCAGTAGAAATGACACCTTTTTTCCTACTGTCATCCAATTTTACTGGTAATAAATAGAAAATTGAAGACAATAATTATCTCTTCTATTACCACAAAGTGGTATGATATCCTTCCAAGACAGATATTTTTATTTAACACTTTTATTTTAAGTTGCTTTTTGATGATTACATAATTATTTCTCTTGTTCTTTATTTTTTAACCTAATTTGGTGGCCAAGGAACATGTTAAATAAACTTTTCAAGATCATTGGAAGAAAGAGTGGCAAAGCAAATTTAACATTCTGATGTATGGATTTCCTACAGTAATCTTGGAGCTGCTGCTCTAAAAATATATTTTTTTAAGTAGAAGTAATCTTGTGGGGATAGGATTTTTCAAGGTAATTTTATTTTATGGGGTAAAATAACTTACAGATTTTGAGAAAATTTCTTTTACAAACCTAAGTTCCTAATGATGAATCTATCAATTTTGAAGAAGACAATAGAAAGATGAATTGCCCCTGCTGGCATCATTCACTTGACCTTGGAAATGTTAGAGTCATCCAGAAATCTTTTTGGAAATATTTTTTTAGTGAAAATTTCAAATTAAATATCTTTCTACACTTTGATTTCTGTTTACTTAGGATCTAAAACCTGAACCAGTCTGGTATTAATGCGATAACTGTGAGTTACTTAAACAATCTGTGGTTATCCACCTTGAAATGATTTCAAGACCGTTGAGTCGGACACGACTAAAGTGACTTAGCAGCAGCAGCAGCAGTTATAAGTTCATGACATAATTATAGTGTCTGATTAGCAGGCTATTACCATTTCCAATTGTAACTATGTGAAGATCTTTAAAAACTTCTTATTTTAGAATAATTTTAAATTTATAGAATAATTGCAAAGACAGAATTTCTATATACCCTTCACCCAGTGTCCCTTCATGTTAACATCTTACATTACCATGTTACACTTGTCAAAATTTAAAAACTAATATTGGTACATTGGCTTTATTAATAGCTGAGGAAAGAAGTGAAAAGCAAGGGAGAAAGGGTAAGATATCAACAGAAATTAAAGTTCCAGAGAATAGCAAGGAGTGATAAGAAGGCCTTCTTCAATGAAGAATACAAAAAAATTGAAGAAAACAATAGAATGGGAAAGACTAGAGATCTCTTCAAGAAAACTGGAGATATTAAGGAAATATTTCATGGAAGGATGGGCACGAAAACGTACAGAAATGGTAAGGACCTAACAGAGATTAGAGATTAAGACGCAGAAGAGATTAAGAAAAGGTGGCAGGAATACACAGATGAACTATACAAAAAAGATCTTAATGTCCAAGATAACCACGATGGTGTGGTCACTCACCTAGAGACAGATATCCTGGAGTGTGAAGTCAAACTGGCCCTAGGAAGCTTTACTACAAAGCTAGTGGAGGTAATGGAATTCTAGATAAGCTATTTAAAATCCTAAAAGAAGATGCTCCTGAAGTGTTACACTCAATATGTCAGCAAATTTAGAAAACTCAGCAGTGGTCACAGGAGTGAAAAGGTCAATTTTTATTCCAATCCCAAAGAAGAACAGTGCCAAAGAATGTTCAAGCTACAAGATAATTGAGTTCATTTTCCGTACTAGTAAGTTTATGCTCAATATCCTTTAAGCTAAGCTTCAACAGTACGTGAACTGGGAAATTCCAGATGTACAAGCTGAATTTAGAAAGGGCTGAAGAACCAAAGATCAAATTGCCAACATCCATTGGATCATAGAGAAAGCAAGGTAATTTCAGAAAAATATTTACTTCTGCTTCATTGACTACATAAAAACCTTTGACTGTGTGGATCACAACAAACTGTGGAAAATTATCAAATAGATGGAAATACTAGACCACCTTAACTTGTCTCCTAAGAAACTTGTATGCAGGTCAAGAAACAACAGAACATTACATGGAACAAGTAACTGTTTCAAAATTGGGAAAAGAGTACAACAAGGCTGTATAATGTCACCCTGCTTATTTAACTTACATGCAGAGTACATCATGCAAAATGCTGGGCTGGAAGAAGCACAAGCTGGAATCAAGATTGCCAGGAGAAATATCAATAACTTCAGATATGCAGATGACACCACCCTTATGGCACAAAGTGAAGAGGAATTAAAGAGCCTCTTGATGAAGGATTGATGTTTTTGAACTGTGGTGCTGGAGAAGACTCTTGAGAGTCCCTCGGACTGCAAGGAGATACAACCAGTCCATTCTAAGGGAGATCAGTCCTAGGTGTTCATTGGAAGGACTGATGCTAAAGCTGAAACTTCAACACTTTGGCCACCTCATGTGAAGAGTTGACTCACTGGAAAAGACTCTGATGCTGGGAGGGATTGGGGGCAGGAGGAGAAGGGGACGACAGAAAATGAGATGGCTGGATGGCATCACTGACTCAATGGAGGTGAGTTTGAGTGAATTCTGGGAGTTGGTGATGGACAGAGAGGCCTGGTGTGCTGTGATTCATGGTGTTGCAAAGAGTTGGACACGACTGAGTGACTAAACTGAACTGAACTGAACAGATGAAGGTGAAAGAAGAGAGTGAAAAAGCTGGCTTAAAACTCAACATTAAAAAAACTAAGATCATGACATCCAGTCCTATCACTTCATGGCAAATAGATGGGGAAACAATGGAAACAGTGACAGACTATTTTCTTTGGTTCCAAAATCACTGTGGACGGTGACTGCAGCCATGAAATTAAAAGAGGTTTGCTCCTTGGAAGAAAGGCTATGACAAACCTAGACAGCATATTACAAAGCAGTGACATCACTTTACTAACAAAGGTCCATATAGGCATAGCTATGGGTTTTCCAGTAGTCATGTATGAATGTGAGAGTTGGACCATAAAGAAGGCTGAACCCCGAAAAACTGATGCTTTCTGATTGTGGTGTTGGAGAAGATTCTTGAAAGTTTCTTGGACTGCAAGGAGATCAAACCAGTCAATCCTAAAGGAAATCAACCCGGAATATTCATTGAAAGGACTGATGCTGAAGCTGAAGTTCTAACACTTTGTCCACCTGATGTGAAGAGCAGACTCATTGGAAAAGACCCTGATGTTGAGAAAGATTGAAGGCAAAAGGAGAAGGAACGGCCGAGGATGAGATGGTTATATAGCATCACCTACTCAATGGACATCAATTTGGGCAAACTCTGGGAGATAGTGAAGGACAGGGAAGTCTGGCTTGCTGCAGTTCATGGGGTGGCAAACAGTCAGACACGACTTAGAGACTGGATTAAAAAAAAAATAATTGGTACATTACTAATAACTAAACTCCAAAACTTACTTCATTTATCCACTAATGTTTTTCTCTATCCCAGATTCTCATACAGGATATCACATTGCATGTAATAGTCATACCTCCTTAGTCTTCTTTCATCTATGACAGCTTCTCAGCCTTTGCCTGTTTTTCATGACCATGACCATTTTGAAAAATATGTACTTCACAGATTGTCTTCAAATTTGGTTTTGTCTGATGCTTTTCTCATGATTAGAGTTAGGGGTTTTTATGTGTGTAGAACACTGAAAAGGTGGCAGCATCCTTCTCATAACATCAAGTCAGAGATGCTTGATATCATGACTTATCATAAGATAACTTTGATCACTAGGTTAAGGTGCATGTGTGCTAAGTTGCTTCAGTCACATCCAACTATTTGCAATCCTATGGACTGTAGCCCACCAGGCTTCTTTGTCAATGGAATTCTCCAAGAAAGAATGCTGACGTGAGTTGCTATGCCCTCCTCCAGGGGATCTTCCCAAGCCAGGGATCAAACCTGCATCTTCTGTGGCTCCTGCTTTGCAGGCAGATTCTGTACCACTGAGCCACCCTAGAAGCCCTAGGTTAAGGTAGTGCTTGCCAAATTTTTCCATTATTACGTTGCTGGATTTTCAATTTTTTTTTTTGCTATTCTTTGGGAGGGATCACTGTGTCCAACCCAAGCTGAAGGTGAAAGTAATTAAGCTCTACCTCCTCAAGGGGGGAAGTATTTGCTTATGTTATTTGGAATTTTCTTTGAGGAAGATTTGTCTCTTCTCTTTCATTTGTTTATTCAATTATTTCTTTATATCAATATGGATTCATGTATATTTTACACTTTGGGTTATTATCCAGTACTATTTATTTTCTTGCCCACATTTTCCAGCTTTGGCCATTGAGATCTCTTTCAGACATGTTCCTATGGCCTTTTGACATGCCCCATTCTTCTGTTTTCTTAAGCACTTCCTTACTTTCCAACATTATAGATGCTCCAGGTTCATCTAGTATTTACTAATATTTCTATTGCCCCAGTCCTAGAGTCAGCTCTTTCCAAGGAGTTACAATGCCTTTTATGGCAAACGGCATTTAGAAACCAAGATCAGGGCACTCAGTGTGCTCGTTGTTAAGTCTTATCTTCTAGACCCTCTGAGCAAATATAACTAAGAAAGTAATTATGTATATTAACCTATGTATAAACATATGTATATAATTATTTCTGTATCTTTCCATTCATAGACAGATGATAGATGAATGGATACATAGATAGACATAGAAATTCATATTAAGTCTCTGACATTAACCTAATACCACAGGGATCATTCCTGCATTTTGTGAGACTTGCTTAAAAATACTGAGTCTTAATTCCTCTTATTAATCTTATCATTTTTGGTAATATGTCTTATATTACTAAACAATGTTTGCCTTTTAGGCTGCTGCCAGTGCACTTTGGTGACTAATGATGTTGCAATATCATTTTCTATAAGTCAAGTAAAAATTTTTGACCCATGTGGCAGACCCTGCTGTTATCTACCTAATCCACTCTTCTTTATTCCTCAAACTTTAGGGGTAGCAATGTGTCCACGTTAAAAATTTTCCTCCTCAGACTTTCTTTAAGCCTGGGTCACCTTCATGCAATCTAGGTTTACCAGTGCACAAGGAAGCCTGCTGGGTACAGCTTATGCAAAGACTATTGTTTTCCCACTGAAACACATATTTTGTTCTTCATTTTGTTCTCTTTCTACCATCTTAGACACATGATGTATGGAGGTGGAGCAGCTCTCTTATGAACAAATAGATAATAGCCATATACTAAAGGTGCGGAGCAGGAAGAAAGAAGGATCCTTGTTTAATGAGTTCTCTAAGCAACTACATCTAAAGACTACCTACCTCCAGACTTCTTGTTACATGGGGGAAGCTATACAACTCATATTAAACTAAACTACTACAGCCTGTTATATGAAGTTGAACAGTCTTAACTGATACAACCCATTTGGAGTAATGGAAGAATAACTTTTTTCTGTCTAACATGGATGCTATGTTATTGCAATATGTGCCATGAAATATTAGCCAGAGGTGGTTTGTTGTATCACATTTATATGTTGAAAAGCATAGTCCAGTTTTAAGGGTTGATATGCAAAAATTTTAATGGTATTAGGCCAGCAAGTTTCAGAATAAGACAAAGGTTCCTCCATAGATACCATGTGAGAGAAAAAAGCTGTGAAAAAAAGGAAATTGTGTAGGACCCTGAGGTCATAAATTTGCTTCATAAGAGACTGTTTTAAAGGATGTGTATCAATATCTTAGGAATATAATCTAAAGATTCTTGGGATGGCAGGAGGGAAATATGGTGAAGGAAGAAGGGAAAGCAGGGGTGTGTCAGAGTTCATGGGAGAATGTGCAATATGAAAATAATCATATTTGAGTTATAATGACTTTGATCAATATATTTAATTTTCTTTGAAAATTGATAATGATAATACTATTAATAGACATGTTTTATGTTCTAGGCAATATATTTTGCCTCATAAAAGTATTATAACATTAACTTGTCACATTAATACTTTGCAGTTAGCTACTCTTAGTATCTTTGCTTAAAAGATTAGAAAACAAGTGGAGAAGTGTAAACTCACATATCTAACAAGTTCTGACATTTAAGATCAAATATGCCCAGTTCTAGGACCTATGTCCCTACTCACTCACTGAACTGTTTTCTTGTTTTTGTTATTACTGTTTTTCAGTTGATCAGTCGTGTCAGACTCTTTGAAATCTCATGGACTTCAGCATACCAGGCTTCCCTGTCCTTCACTATCTCTCAGAATTTGCTCAAACTCATGTCCATTGAGTTGATGGTGTTTCCCTGGTAAATAACATTAAAGGAAATTATAGGTCTCTTACTTTATCAAACAGCACTTTATAAAAAGGGTTTTTAAAGGTTGAGTAATGCTATTTTACTCCCAGTGAAAAATGAAAAGAGGTTTTTCCTAGAAGTACTGATAAGAGTAAATCACATTGCCAAATTGACATAAGTGACATATTCCTAGATGAATATAAAAATTTAAACGGACAGTTGATTCACATGAATCTATGACATTAGGTCATTACAGTGTCACTGAGAAATCTTTTCTCATTTTAACATAAAAAATGAAGTATATTTGTTTCATGTAAATTGTTTGTGAGAAGAATATGTATAGTTCTACTACATGCTCATAATTCAACTTTGTATGAGATATTTTGAATCATGCTAGGAATGACAGGCAGTTTTAATGTTATTCTGATTTAGGAAATGCTAGTTATTTGGGAGCTTAACTGAAATGCATAAATTATGACTTTTGAAAGATATTAGAAGGAATTTTTGTCATTTTTTTCTATACATAGTAAATGTATGTCATTGAATTCTTGAAAATTATTGTTTAAGAAATTAGGAATTAGACATTTTTACTGAAATAAGAAGAAACACATTTTCCAACTTTCAAAGTATAGTTTTTTAGTAGGCACACTGCTTTTTTTGGTAACACTGCCTATAACAGATTTTCACACTACTTAGATTAGCTTGGGAACCACTGGATATTTACTTATGAACATAAAAACATTTGTGAAGAGCTTATGGCATTCTTTTTTTATTTTTTATTGAAGGATAATTGCTTTACAGAATTTTGCTGTTTTCTGTAAAACTTCAACATGAATCAGTCATAGGCATACATATATCCATTCCCTTTTGAAACTCCCTCCATTTCCCTCTGCATCCCATCCCTCTAGCTTGATACAGAGCCCCTGTTTGAGTCTCCTGAGCCATACAATAAATTCTTATTGACTATCATCTATTTTATGTATGATAATGTAAGTTTCCATGTTACTATTTCCATACATCTCATCCTCTCCTCCCCCTCCCCATGTCCATAAGTCTATTCTCTATGTCTGTTTCTCAATTGCGACCCTGTAAATAAATTCTTCAGTACCATTTTTCTAGATTCCTTATATATGTGTTAGACTGTGATAATTATCTATCTCTTTCTGACTCACTTCACTCTGTATAATAGGTTCTAGGTTCATCCACCTCATTAGAACTGACTCAAAGTCGTTCCTTTTTATGGCTGAGTAATACTCCATTCTGGATATCTACCACAACTTCTTTATCCATTCAATTGTCAGTGGTAATCTAGGTTGCTTCCATGTTCTAGCTATTGAAAATAGTGCCACAGTGAAGAAAGTGATACATGTGTCTTTTTCAACCCTAGTTTCCTCAGGGTATATGACTAGAAGTGGGATTGCTGGGTCATGTGGCGGTTTTATTCCTAGTTTTTTAACGAATCTCCATACTGTCTTCCATAGTGGCTGTACTGATTCAAATTCTCACCAAAAGTGCAAGAGAGTTCCCTTATCTCCACACCCTCTCCAGCATTTATCGTTTGTGGACCTTTCGATGAGGGCCATTCTGACTGGTGTGAGGTGGTATCTCACTGTAGTTTTGATTTGCATTTCTCTAATAATGAGCTGATAAGAACAAGAATTTATGCATTTGAACTGCGATGTTGGAGAAGACTCTTGAGAGCCTCTTGGACTGCAAGGAGATCCAACCAGTCCATCCTAAAGGAAATCAGTCCTGAATATTCATTGGAAGAACTGCTGTTGAAGCTGAACTCCAATACTTTGGTCACCTGATGCGAAGAGCTGACTTATTTGAAAAGACCCTGATGCTGGGAAAGATTGAAAGCAGGAGGAGAAGGGGATGACAGAGGATGAGATGGTTGGATGACATCATCGACTCAATGGACATGAGTTTGAGTGAACTCCAGGAGTTGGTGATGGACAGGGAGGCCTGGAGTGCTACAGTCCATGGGGTCGCAAAGAGTCGGACACGACTGAATGACTGAACTGAACTGAATAATGAGTGATGTTGAGCATCTGTTCATGTGTTTTTTGGCCACCTGTATGTCATCTTTGGAGAAATGTCTGTTTAGGTCTTTTTCCCACTTTTTGATTGGGTTGTTGGTTTTTCTGGTATTGAGTTTTATGAGCTGCTTGTATATTTTGGAAATTAATCCTTTGTCAGTTGTTTCATTTGCTATTATTTTTCTCCCATTCTGAGGGTTGTCTTTTCACCTTGCTTAGTGTTTCCTTTGCTGTTCAAAAGCTTTTAAGTTTAATCAGGACCCACTTGTGTACTTTTGTTTTTATTTCCTTTACTCTAGGAGGTGGGTCATAGAGGATCTTGCTTTGATTAATGTTATTAAGTGCTCTGCCTATGTTTTCCTCTAAGAGTTTTATAGGTTCTGGTCTTAAATGTAGGTCTTCAATCCGTCCAGTCCATTCTAAAGGAGATCAATCATGAGTGTTCATTGGAAGGACTGATGCTAAAGCTGAAACTCCAATACTTTGGCCACCTCATGCGAGGAGTTGACTCACTGGAAAAGAGTCTGATGCTGGGAGGGATTGGGGACGGGAGGAGAAGGGGACGACAGAGAATGAGATGGCTGGATGGCATCACCGACTCGATGGACATGAGTTTGAGTGAACTCCGGGAGTTGGTGATGGACAGGGAGGCCTGGCATGCTGTGATTCATGGGGTCGCAAAGAGTCGGAAACGACTAAGTGACTGAACTGAAATGAACTGAACTGAATCTGTTTTGAGCTTATCTTTGGGTATGGAGTTAGGAGGTGTTCTAATTTCATTCTTTTACATGTAGCTATCCAGTTTTCCCAGCACCATTTACTGAAGAGGCTGTCTTTGCCCCATTGTATATTCTTGCCTCCTTTGTCAAAAATAAGGTACCCATAAGTGCATGGGTTTATTTCTGGGCTTCCTATCTTGGTCCATTGGTCTTTATTTCTGTTTTTGTGCCAGTACCATACTGTTTTGGAGACTGTAGCTTTGTAGTACAATCTGAAGTCAGGAAGGTTGATTCCTCCAGTTCCATTCTTCTTTCTCAAGACTGCTTTGGCTATTCAGAGGCTTTTGTGTTTCCATATGAATTGTGAATTCTTTTGTTTGAGTTCTGTGAAAAATGCGATTGGTAATTTGATAAGGATCACATTGAATCTGTAGATTGTGCTTGGTAGGAAGTCACTTTCACAATATTGATTCTTTCTACCCAGGAACACGGAATATCTCTCCATCTGTTTATGTCATCTTTTATTTCTTTCATTAGTGTCTTATAGTTTTCTGTGTACAGGTCTTTTGTCTCCTTCAGTTCAGTTCAGTTCAGTTCAGTTCAGTCGCTCAGCTGTGTCTGACTCTTTGTGACCCCGTGAATAGCAGGGCACCAGGTCTCCTGGTCCATCACCAACTCCTGGAGTTCACTCAAACTCATGTCCATTGAATCGGTGATGACATCCAACCATCTCACCCTCTGTCATCCCCTTCTCCTCCTGCCGCCAATTCCTCACAACATCAGGGTCTTTTCCAATGAGCCAGCTCTTCACATGAGGTGACCAAAGTATTGGAGTTTCAGCTTTAGCATCAGTCCTTCCAGTGAACACCCAGGATCTCCTTTAGGATGGACTGGTTGGATCTCCTTGCAGTACAAGGGACTCTCAAGAGTCTTCTCCAGCACCACAGTTCAAAAGCACCAATTCTACAGTGATCAGCTTTCTTCACAGTTCAACTCTCACATCCATACATGACCACTGGATAAACCATAGTCTTGACTAGACAGACCTTTGTTGGCAAAGTAATGTCTCTGCTTTTTAATATACTATCTAGGTTGGTCATAACTTTCCTTCCAAGGAGTAACCGTCTTTTAATTTCATGGCTGCAATCACCATCTGCAGTGATTTTGGAGCCCGCAAAAATAAAGTCTGACACTGTTTCCACTGTTTCCCCATCTGTTTCCCATGAAGTGATGGGACCAGAGGCCATGATCTTAAGTTTCTGAATGATGAGCTTTAAGCCAACTTTTTCACTCTCCTCTTTCACTTTCATCAAGAGGCTTTTTAGTTCTTCTTCACTTTCTGCCATAAGGGTGGTGTCATCTGCATATCTGAGGTTATTAATATTTCTCCCAGCAATCTTGATTCCACCTTGTGCTTCTTCCAGCTCGTTTCTCATGATGTACTCTGCATATAAGTTAAATAAACAGGGTGACAATATGCAGCCTTGATATACTCCTTTTCCTATTTGTAAGCAGTCTGTTGTTCCATGTTCAGTTCTAACTGTTTTTTCCTGGCCTGCATACAGGTTTCTCAAGAGTCAGGTCAGGTGGCCTGGTATTCCCATCTCTTTCAGAATGTTCCACAGTTTATTGTGAGCCACACAGTCAAAGGCTTTGGCATAGTCAATAAAGCAAACATAGATATTTCTCTGGAACTCTCTTGCTTTTTCGATGATACAGAAAATTTTGGTAATTTGATCTCTGATTCCTCTGCCTTTTCTAGAACCAGCTTGAACATCTGGAAGTTCACAGTTCACATATTGCTGAAGCCTGGCTTGGAGAATTTTGAGCATGATTTTACTGGCATGTGAGATGAGTGCAATTGTGTGGTAGTTTGAGCATTCTTTGGCATTGCCTTTCTTTGGGATTGGAATGAAGGCTGACATTTTCCTGTCCTATGGCCACTGTTGAGTTTTCCAAATTTTCTGACATATTGAGTGCAGAACTTTCACAGCATCTTCTTTCAGGATTTAAAATAGCTCAACTGAAATTCCATCACCTCCACTAGCTTTGTTTGTAGTGATGCTTTCTAAGGCCCAGTTGACTTCCCATTCCAGGATGTCTGGCTCTAGGTGAGTGATCACACCATTGTGATTATCTTGGTCGTGAAGATCTTTCTTGTACAGTTCTTCTGTGTATTCTTGCCACCTCTTCTTAATATCTTCTGCTTCTGTTAGGTCCATAACATTTCTGTCCTTGATCGAGCCCATCTTTGCATGAATTCTTCCCTTGGTATCTCTAATTTTCTTGAAGAGATCTCTAGTCTTTCCCATTCTGTTGTTTTCCTCTATTTCTTTGCATTGATTGCTGAGGAAGGCTTTCTTATCTCTCCTTGCTATTCTTTGGAACTCTGCATTTAAATGCTTATATCTTTATCTTTCCTTTTCTTCTTTGCTTTTCACTTCTCTTCTTTTCACAGCTATTTGTAAGGGCTCCTCAGATAACCATTTTGTTTTTTTGCATTTCTTTTCCATGGGGATGGTCTTGATCCTTGTCTCCTGTGCAATGTCACGAACCTCCGTCCATAGTTCATCTGGCACTCTATCTATCAGATCTAGTCCCTTAAATCTATTTCTCACTTCCAGTGTATAATCATAAGGGATTTGATTTCGGTCATACCTGAATGATCTAGTGATTTTCCCTACTTTCTTCAATTTAAATCTGAATTTGGCAATAAGGAGTTCATGATCTGAGCCACAGTCAGCTCCTGGTCTTGTTTTTGCTGACTGAATAGAGCTTCTCCATCTTTGGCTGCAAAGAATATAATCAATCTGATTTCGATGTTGACCATCTGGTGATGTCCATGCCTACAGTCTTCTCTTGTGCTGTTGGAAGAGGGTGTTTTTTATGACCAGTGCGTTCTCTTGGCAAAACTCTTATTAGCCTTTGCCCTATTTCATTTCATATTCCAAAGCCAAATGTGCCTGTTACTCCAGGTGTTTCTTGACTTCCTACTTTTGCGTTCCAGTCCCCTATAATGAAAAGGACATCTTCTTCGGGTGTAAGTTCTAAAAGAACCGTTCAACTGTTCATAGAACCGTTCAACTTCTTCAGCATTACTGTTTGGGGCATAGGCTTGGATTACTGTGATATTGAATGTTTTGCCTTTTAAACAAACAGTGTTCATTCTGTCATTTTTGAGATTGCATCCAAATACTGCATTTCAGCCTCTTTTGTTGACCATGATGGCTACTCCATTTCTTCTAAGGGATTCCTGCCCACAGTAGTAGATATAATGGTCATCTGAGTTAAATTCATCAATTCCAGTCCATTATAGTTTGCTAGAATGTTGACATAGCTTATTGGGCACCTACCGACCTGGGGAGTTCCTCTTTCCATATCCTATCATTTTGCCTTTTCATAGTGTTCATGGGGTTATCAAGGCAAGAATACTGAAGTGGCTTGCCATTCCCTTCTCCAGTGGACCACATTCTGTCAGACCTCTCCACCATGACCCGTCTGTCTTGGGTTTCCCCACACAACATGGCTTAGTTTTATTGAGTTAGACAAGGCTGTGGTCCATGTGATCAGTGGCTAGTTTTCTGTGATTATGATTTCAATGTGTCTGCCCTCTGGCAACACCTACCCTCTTACTTGGGTTTCTCTTACCTTGGACGTGGGGTATCTCTTCACGGCTGATTCAGCAAAGTGCAGCTGCTGCTCCTTACCTTGGACAAGTGGTATCTCCTCATGGCCACCCCTCCTGACCTTGAACGTGGAGTAGCTCCTCTTTTGTCTCCCTAAGTAAGTTTATTCCTAGATATTTTATTTCTTTTGTTGCATTGGTATATGGGGTTGAGATCTTAATTTCTCTTTCTGATTTTTCATTATTAGTATACAGAAATGCAAGTGATTTCTGTGTATTGATTTTGTATTCTGCAACTTTGCTAAATTCACTGATTAGCGCTAGTAATTTTCTGACACTATCTTTAGGGTTTTCTATATACAGTATCATGTCATCTGAAAACAGTGAGAACTCTACTTCTTTTCTGATCTGGATTCCTTTTATTTCTCTTACTTCTCTGATTGCCGTAGCTAGGACTTCCAGAACTATGTTGAACAATAGTGGTGAAAGTGGATGCCCTTGTCATGTTCCTGATCTTAGGGAGAATGCTTTCACTTTTTCGCCACTGAGAATAATGTTTGCTGTAGGCTTATAATATATGGCCTTTACTATGTTGAGGTAGATTCCTCAACAATTATAATTCTGATTGGAAACTTAACACTTCTGCCAGCCATGTATAGTGATTTCCATAGTTCCACATCATCATAAGTTGATAAACATATTATTTTTTAGTTTTTACAAATCAAATAGTCATGTTTTTACATGTCTTTTTTTTTAAATAAAACTTTTTATAGTTTTTACAAATATCACACTTTGCCTATAATTACAGCTTCTTGATTACCAATGAATCTGATTATATTCTTTTTCTGCAAGGAGTTTTTCAAATATTTTACTCATTTTGGGGGGTTGTTTATCTTTTTAATATTGGTTTGCAAGTTCTTTGTGTATTCTAGATACTAATACTTTAAATTAAATTTGTTTTAAATATCTTGTATTTTGATTTGTTTTTGCTTTTTTATGAATGTCTTAGTTTTAATGTAATTGCATCTACCAGACGTTTCCTTGATAACTTGATTGTTTCTTGCTTGAGAATCTTTGTTCTGCAATAGTAAAAATTCTCATAGATTGTTTTATAAAAGTATTATAAAATTATCTAATTCACCTACAATTTATTTGTGTGTCTGTGGTTGCAATTTTCCAAAATGGCCTCCAACAGTCCCTTCCTGCATTACTCTTACCCTTATGTATTATCCCTTTACAATGAATAAAGTTAACCTGTGTAATAAATAGTATATGTGGAAATAATGATTTTTGATCCCTGAGTCTAGATAGTAAAAGGCATTGCAGTTTTTGTTTTACTCTCTCGTATCACTAGCTATGGGAGAAAACAGCTGCCATGTTGTGAGGATGCTTAAGCAGCCCTATGGAGTATTCCATGTAGACAGGGCCTGAACCCACTTAGCTAAGAGTCAGTAAGAAGCAGGTTAACAACAGTCATATAAGTCATCTTTGAAGTCGATTCTCCTAAGTCTTGCCTTCAAAAGACTGAAGCATCTACTCCAAGACAGAACAATCAAATAAGCTGCACTTGTACTTCTGATTTGTAGAAATTATATGAAATGCATATGTACTGTTAGCCCTAAGTTTGGGGCAAATATATAGAACAGTACAGAAAATTAACACATTAGATACATAAGATAGCATTTAGATTTCATTATTTTTCACTTGCAGAATCAGTTTTTCCAGCATAATTTATTTTAAAAGTCCTTTTCACTACAGCTATCTGCAAGAGTAGCTCTGCCATTTGAAGTTTCTACTTAAATGTGGATCTGACTCTGGAGTTTACTGGTCAATTTGTTTATTCTTGAGTTAATTCTTCATTAGTTACTAAGCTATATAATTATTCATATTTTGATAGCAATTACAATTACCATTCACCAACACACATTAACATTTTTATATATTTTAAAATTTTTAATTGCAGGATAATTGCTTTACAGTGTTGTGTTGGTTTCTGCCATACAACAACGTGAACCAGCAATAAGTATAAAATGTCCTCTCCCTCATACCCTAGTTTTTTTATATTTGATAAAGTAGGTTTCCAATATTCTACAAAAAAGTCTTACCTATTTTCAACTTTTTGATCTTTTATGTGTATACTGAGAATCATCTTATCATTCCTATAAGAAAACCTATTGAGTCTTTTAGTATTTTAGCATTTTGAATATTTTAGTCTGTGTGTACCCATTTGGAGTTCTGTGTTCTTCACAAAGAGCATATGATTTTTTTATTCGATTTATATCTAGGCACTTCAATTTCATAAACCAGCATGGAGTATTATAAAATGGAACATTAAAGATGATACAATTTAAAATAGCATAAAAAGCAACAAACTGCTCATACTATATGCCAGAAACTGGCATAGTATGCACTCCATAATATTTTAAAGAAGATTTATGAATGGATAAATGGTAAATAACTGAATGGACAATCATCTACCATTTATTTTTGAAGTGACCAGTGTGCCTAACTCTAGCTTATCTATTTCAAATACCATTTTACTTAGGGACTCAGTATTATTAGGGGATTTTCCCCCACAATAAGAAACTCTGGTGTTTCTAGTTCTCACCTCAGTATGGCACCAATTCAGTGATACAGGATCTAAAAGAATAGCTTCATATGGGCATAAGACAGCATATTACATCAATTTGTCTTTTCTTTTTCCATGATTCCCTTTTCTTCTTTATAACTTTTGACTTGTGTTATTGAGCTCTTCTGCTCAGTATATTCAGCTCAACTTTTGTACTTTATTGAGGCCTTTACATATCTTTTCATTTGTTAGACTAACAGTTATATATTTTTCTATACTTTGTCAAAGTAAATAAGTTAGTTTTTGTTGTTTTCTTTTGTTTACTATAAAAATTACTCTCTTACTCAATGGAAGAGATTTCAAAATTATATTATCATTATTATCCTTATTAGTTCCACTATATGTGAAATTTCTAAAAATTTCCAAATATTCAACCCTGGACACCTTTCAGTGATATTTTTTAAATCTCTTAGCTATTCAGCAATTTAATAATTCTTTTTTTGTTATTTTTTTCAAAATCTGAGGAAAAAATTGCATATTGGACTTGGGCCAACAGTATGTGTTTCTCTCTGTGGATAAGCAAAATTTCATAAGAACTAAGATGATTCGAACAGATGTTCATGATGTAACTGCCAGAAAAAGCACTGGGAGTCACAAAGATAAATTCAAATTCAGTGCTTGGAAATTTCCCAACCTTGCCCAAGCATCTTCTGAAGTAGTTATTTAATTGCTTATAGGTACATTTAAAGGCCTTCCATAATTTCATTTAAAAATCACTTCTGAAATTTGGACTGCCATTCTTGGAAAAATGTCTTTATCTTGTCTTTCAGTGGCTCATTCATCTATAAATATATGTGGCTCTCCATGATTAAGTCGCAGCTTATTTCTTGCCACTTCCTAGTTTCAAATCCTCTTCCAATTATATGGAAATTACAGCATCTCATAAAGCATGTTATACTATTTCTCACCTCTGTGACTTTGCTCACTTTGTTGTCTTTCTTCAGAATGCTCTCCTCTAACCCCCACTGCCATTACCTGCCAGACAAATACATAACTGTGTTTTCAGATTCAGTCCAACAACACCTGTTTTAGGAAACATCCTCTGACTTCCATTCATCTCTTACAGCAAATTAACCACTTTATCTTTTGTACTCTCTCTCTCCACTTTAGGCTTTTATATCATGGTACCTATATTATTGTTTTGGCTTATTTGAAATTGTGGCTATTCCTGGGCAACCATAAATTATTTGGAGCTGAACATTTTATTGTCCACTTTTGAATTACAGTGGCTCAGGCAATAAAGTATCCGCCTGCAATACAGGAAACCCAGGTTCAGTCCCTGGGTTGGGAAGATCCCCTAGAGAAGCAAATGGCAACCCACTCCAGTATTCTTGCCTGGGGAATCCCATGGACAGAGGAACCTGGCTGACTACAATCCATGGAGTTGCAAAGAGTCAGACACAACTGAGCAACTATGCACACAGTAGTATCTGATTTAGAGTATGAATTCAATAAATTCACCTTAAAGAAATGAATGAGTGAATGTCTCTATTTCCATCAGTGATTTAACACTTAACTAGTAAAGATTTTAAATTCTATTCTCCCACATTTAAAAATTCTGACTTGTATTTAATAAAATCACAGGCATCCATTAGACATTACTTTGTCCTTTTCATTTGTCCCTAGCACAAAGTAGATAAATAATCTCCACAATTGTTAAGAGAACACATTGTAATGTGTTGTAGCATAGAAAAGTTATATATAAAACATCACAGTGCAGGCACTTTATTCCAATGTTTGACAGAATGCTGGACCAAAACTTAAAGAATCTTGAAAAGAAGGAATGCCTAAATAAGGATACCATTATAATGTAGATTTATATGCTTAGAACTGCAGTATATTCCTTGAATAAGTTACTTCATTTAATGTGTACAGCTAATCTATAAGATTTATGACTGTTTTCCTCATAGCAGATAAGGAAACTAAGTCTCAGAGATTAATTAAATCCCCCAAGGTCACACAGACTTAATTTGACTCTGGTATTTCTAAACTGAAAGCCCATGAATTTTTTTTTCTCCTTTTCTTTTTTATTGTGGTAAGAACACAATGTACAATACAGTATTGTTACTAAAGACACAATGTTATACAGCAAAACATTGGAACTAAATCACCTCGAGTAACTGGAACCAGTTGATTAACAACTCTCCATTGCCACCTAGCCTCCCACAACACCATCACACTCTCTACTTCTATACATCTATTTTATTTATTTTTAATTGAAGTATAGCTGCTGTACAGGTGTACAATATAGTGATTCACTATTTTTAAAAGTTATACTCCATTTTGAGCTTCCCAGGTACCTCAGATGGTAAATAATCTTCCCACAGTGCAGGAGACCTAGGTTTGATCCCTGGGTCAGAAAGATCTCCTGGAGAAGAGAAAGGCAACCCACACCCATTCTTGCCTGGAGAATTCCATGGGGAGAGGAACCTGACTGTCTACAGTCCATGGGTCACAAAGAGTCAGACACGACTGAGTGACTAACACACACATGTACTCCATTTATAGTTATAGTATTTGCTACATTCTCCATGTTGTACAATATATCTTTGTAGGTTATTTTATGCCTAATAATCTGTATCTCTTAATCTTTTACCTCTATAGCCTCTCCCCATTTCCTCTCCCCACTGGTAATGTCTAGTTTCCTCTCTGTATCTATGAGTATGTTTATTTTTTGTTATGTTCATTGATTTGTTGAATTTTTCAGATTTCACATAAAAGTGATATCACACAGTATTTGTCTTTCTCTGACTTATTTCACTTAGCATAATGCCTTCCATGTTCATCCATGTTGCTACAAATGGCAACATATTGCCATTTGTACATATTTCTTATGACTGAGTAGTATTCCATTCTGGAATGAAATATATATATTACATTTTCCTTATCCATTCATCTGTTGATGGACACCTAGGTTGCTTCCATATCTTGGCAATTGTAAATAATGTTGTTTTGAACAGAGGGGCACATATATGTTTTGGTGATTTAGTGGTTTTTTTTTTCCTCTGAGGCATATCTAGGAATGGAATTGCTGGGTCATATGACAGTACTAATTTTAGGTTTTTGAGAAAACACTATATGGTTTTCCACAGTGACTGTACCAACTTACATTAATCCACCAACAGTGTACAAATGTTCCTTTTCCTCCACATACTCACCAATAATTTGTTGTTTTAGTTCTTTTAGTTGATAGCCATTCTGACAGGTGTGACTTGATATTTCATTGTGGTTTTGACTTGCATTTCCCTGATGATTAGTGATATTGACCATCTTTTCATGTGCCTGTTGGTCATCTGCATTTCATCTTTGGGAAAAAACTATACTCAATTTCATGCCCATTTTTAAGTTAGGTTGTTTGTTTTCTTAATGTTCAGTTGTACGAGCTGTTTATATGTGTTGCGTGTTAACCCTTACCAGTCCTATCATTTGCAAATATCATCTCTCTGTCAGTAGGTTATCCTTTTGTTTTGTCCATGATTTCTTTTGAGGTTAAAATCTTTTAATTTTGGTTATGTCCCATGTCTTTCTTTTGCTTTTATTTCTTTTATTTAGAAGAGAGATCCAAAAAATATTGCTGTGATTTATGTCAGCTTTCTGCCTATATTTTCCTCAATGAGTTATATAGTATCCAGGTCTTTAATCCATTTTGAATTTTTATATAGTGTTAGAGAATGTTCTAATTATTAGAGCTCATCAATGAATTCAGTAAATTTTCAGGATACAAAATTAATATACAGAAATCTGTTGCATTTATATACACTAAAAATGAACTTAAAAGCCTCTTGATGAAACTGAAAGAGGAAGGTGAAAAAGTTGGCTTGAAGCTCAACATTCAGAAAACTCAGATCATGGCACCTGGTCCCATCACTTCATGGGAAATAAACTGGGAAACAGTGGAAACAATCAGACTTTATTTTGGGGGCTCCAAAATCACTGCGGATGCTGATTGCAGCCATAAAATTAAAAGACGCTTACTCCTTGGAAGGAAAGTTATGACCAACCTACATAGCATATTAAAAAGCAGAGACATTACTTTGCCAACCAAGGTCTGTCTAGTCAAGACTATGGTTTTTCCAGTGGTCATGTATGGATGTGAGAGTTGGACTGTGAAGAAAGCTGAGTGCTGAAGAATTGATGCTTTTGAACTGTGGTGTTGGAGAAGACTCTCAAGAGTCCCTTGGACTGCAAGGAGATCCAACCAGTCCATTCTGAAGGAGATCAGTCCTGGGTGTTCTTTGGAAGGACTGATGCTAAAGCTGAAACTCCAATACTTTGGCCAACTCATGCGACGAGTTGACTCACTGGAAGACTCTGATGCTGGGAGGGATTGGCGGCAGGAGGAGAAGGGGACGACAGAGAATGAGATGGCTGGATGGCATCACCGACTCGGACATGGGTTTGAGTGCATTCCGGGAGTTGGTGATGGACAGGGAGGCCTGGAGTGCTGTAAATCATGGAGTTACAAAGAGTCAGACATGGCTGAGGGACTTAACTGAACTGAACTGAAAAATGAAATATCAGGAAGAGAAATTAAGGAAACAACCCCATTTATCATTGCATCAAAAAGGACAAAATACCTGTACTAAATCTACCTAAGGAGGGAAAAGATATGTACTCAGAAAACTATAAAACAGTGATGAAAGAAATTTTAGATGACACAAACAGATGGAAAGATACACTGAGTTCTTGGACTGAAAGAATTAATATTGTTAAAATAAATGTACTACTCAGGCCAATCTACATATTCAATGCAATCTCTGTCAAAATACCAATTGCCTTTTTTACAGAACTAAAATAAATAATTTTAAAATTTGTATAGAAACAAAAAAGATCCCCAATAGTCAAAATAATCATGAGAAAGAACAGAGCTTGAAGAATCATTCTCCTTGACTTTAGATAATACAACAAAGTCACAGTAATTAAAAAAAAAAAACTGGTATGATACTGCACAAAAACAGACACATAGGTCAATGAAACAGTATAGAGAGCCCAGAAATAAACCCATACAATTAGTCAATCAATTCAGAAAAAGGAAGCAAGAATATACAATGAGGAAAAGACAGTCTCTTCAAAAGTGATGCTGGGAAAACAGGACAACTACATGTAAAGGAATGAAAATATTTTTATACTTTAGAGTCATTATATAAGTTAAATCATGCAGTATTTGCCTTTCTTAAAGTCTGTGTTTTAATTTATTAGTTACTGTATGTAACGTGTTAACATTTATGAACAATGACTATATTTGTTATAGAAGTGTAACGGATTTACAATATTGTGTTAGTTTCTAGTGTAGAGAAAAATGATTTCAATATCTATTTTTACATATTTTATATATTTTTCTGAATCTTTTCCATTATAGGAAAAAATATCACAAGATATTGAATCATGCAGTATTTGTCCTTCTGAAAGCCTATGTGCTATAAGTAGGACCTTGCTGTTAATTTTATATTTATTAGTGTGCCTCTGTTAATCCAAAGCTCCTAAATGATTCCTCCTCTCCCCTTTCCCCATTGGTAACTATAGGATTCTTTTCTATGGCTATGAGTCTCTTTCTGTTTTGTAAATATTTAAGTATAAAGAAGGCTGAGCAACAAAGAATTGTGGTATTGGAGAAGACTCTTGAGAGTCCCTTGGGCTGCATGGAGATAAACTCAGTTAATCCTAAAGGAAATCAACCGTGAATATTCATTGGAAGGACTGATGCTGAAGCTGAAGCTCCAATACTTTGGCCTCCTGATGTGAAGAGCTGACTCATTGGAAAAGACCCTGATGTTGGGAAAAATTGAGGGCAAGAGAAGAAATGAGGCAACAGAGGTTGAGATGGTTGGATGGCATTACTGACACAGTGGACATGAGTTTGAGCAGATTCAAGGAGATAGTGATGAACAGAGAAGCCTGGCATGTCGCAGTTCCTGGGGTCGCAAAGAGTCAGACACAACTTAGTGACTGAACAACAAAAAAAGTTCATTTTTTTTCATTTTTAAGTTCCATATGTAAGTGATATCATATGATATTTGTCTTTCTCTGACTTATTTCATATGATAATTTCTAGGTCCATCCATGTTGCTGCAAATTACATTATTTTATTCTTTTTTATGGCTGAGTAAGATTCCATTTTACATATTAATATAATGCCACACCTTCTCTATTCACTCATCTGGTAATGGATATTTAGGGTGCTGCCATGTCTTAGCTATTGTAAATAGTGTTGCTATGAACATTAAAGTGAATACATCTTTTCAAATTACAATTTTTTCTGGATATATGCACAGGTATAAGATTGCTAGATCATAAGGGGATTCTATTTTTAGTCTTCTGAGGAACATACACACTATTTTGCATAGTGGCTGCACCAACTTACATTTCCACCAACAGTGTAGAAGAGTTACCTTTTCTCCACATCCTCTCCAGCATTTGTAGAGTTCTAAATGATGATCATTCTGACTTGTGTGAGGTGGTACCTCATGGTAGTTTTGGTTTGCATTTCTCTAATATTTACTGACGTTGAGCATCTTTTCATGTGCCTGCTAGACAATTGTATGTATTTTTTGAAGAAATGTCTATTAAAGTCTTCTGCCCATTTTTATATTGGGTTGTTTGGTTTATTGCTGCTGAGTTGTATTAGTTGTTTGTATATTTTGGAGTTAAGTCCTTGTCTGTCCCATCATTTGAAAATATTTTATTCCTTTTCATTTTTTTTAATGGTTTCCTTTCCTGTGCAAAAAGTTTGTAAATTTGATTGGGTCCCATTTGTTTATTTTTGTTTTTATTTCTATTGCCTTCCGAGACTGACCTAAGAAAACACTGGTACAATTTATGTCAGAGAATTTTTCGCCTATGCTCTCTTCTGGGAGTTTTATGGTGTCATGTCTTATGCTTAAGACTTTAAGTCATTTTGAGTTTATTTTTGTGCATGGTGTGAGGATGTGTTTTAACTTCATTGATTCACATGCAAATGTCCAACTTTTCCAGCTCCATTTGTTGAAGAGACTGTCTTTTTCCATTTTATATTCTTGCTTCCTTTGTCAAAGATTAGTGGACCGTAGGTATATGGGTTTATTTCTGGGCTGTCTCTTCTGTTCTGTTGATCCATATACCTGCTTTTGTGCCAATACCACACTGTTTTGATTACTATAGCTTTGTAGTCTTGTCTGCAGTCTGGGAGAGTTATACTTTCTATTTTGTTTGTTTTACCTCAGGATTGCTTTGACAATTATGCATCTATAATGCATTCTATATTATATCTATATATTCTATATATCTAATTCTATATATATTATCATTCTATACAAATTTTAAGATTATTTGTTGTACTTCTGTGAAAAATGTCTTGGGAATTTTGGTAGGAATGACATTGAATCTATAGATTGCTTTGGATAGTATTGCCACTTTAACAATATTAATTCTTCCAAACCAAGAGCATGGGATATTTTTCCATTTCTTTGAAACCTCTTTAATTTCCTTTATTAATGGTTTATAGTTTTCAGTGCAAAAATATTTCCTCTCCTTGGTCAGGTCTATTACCAAGTATTTTTTTGGTGCTATTTTAAAAGATATTGCTTTTCTATATTTACTTTCTCATATTTCATCATTAGCATAAAGAAATGCAGCCAATTTTTGAATGTTAATCTTCTTTCCCATTATTTGCTGAATTTATTTATTAGATCTAGTTAGTTTAATTTGGAGTCCTTAGGGTTTTCTATATATAGTATTGTTCCATCTTCATATAATGGCAGCTCTACCTTTTTCCCTGCTAAATCAAATTTCCTTTCTTTCTTTCTTTTTTTTTTTTTTGGTCTGATTGCTGTGACTAGGACTTCTAATTCTATGTTGAGTAGAAGTGATGAGAGTTTAGTTCAGATTTTAGCAAGAAGGCTTTTAGCTTTTTACAACAATTATATAGGCTGTGGATTTGTCACAAATGGCTTTTATTATGTTGAGATAAGTCCCCTTTAATCCTACATTGGCAAGACCTTTTATCATGAGTGAATGTTGAATTATGTCAATGTCTTTTCTGTGTCTATTTAGATGATCATGTGGCTTCTGACTATTCTTTCATTAAAATGGTGTATTACACTGATTTCCGGAGAAGGCAATGGCAAGCCACTCCAGTACTATTGCCCAGAAAATCCCATGGATGGAGGAGCCTGGTAGGCTGCAGTCCGTGGGGTCGCTAAGGGTCGGACACGACTGAGCGACTTCACTTTCACACATTGGAGAAGGAAATGGCAACCCACTCCAGTGTTCTTGCCTGGAGAATCCCAGGGACGGGGGAGCCTGGTGGGCTTCCGTCTATGGGGTCGCACAGAGTTGGACACGACTGAAGTGACTTAGCAGCAGCATTACACTGATTGATTTGCAAATGTTAAACCAAGGAGTATGTCAAGGCTGTATATTGTCACCCTGCATATTTAACTTATATGCAAAGTACATCATGAGAAATGCTGGGCTGGAAGAAGCACAAGGTAGAATCAAGATCGCTGGGAGAAATATCAGTAACCTCAGATATGCAGATGATACCACTCTTAGGCAGAAAGTGAAGAGGAACTAACAAGCCTCTTGATAAAAGTGAAAGAGGAGAGTGAAAAAGTTGGCTTAAAGCTCAACATTCAAAAAACGAAGATCATGGCATCTGGTTCCATCACTTCATGGGAAATAGATGGGGAAACAGTGGAAACAGTGTCAGACTTTATTTTAGGGGGTTTCAAAATCACTGCAGATGCTGATTGCAGCCATGAAATTAAAAGACGCTTACTCCTTGGAAGGAAAGTTATGACCAACCTACATAGCATATTAAAAAGCAGAGACATTACTTTGCTAACCAAGATCCGTCTAGTCAAGGCTATGGTTTTTCCAGTGGTCATGTATGGATGTGAGAGTTGGACTGTGAAGAAAGCTGAGTGCTGAAGAATTGATGCTTTTGAACTGTGGTGCTGGAGAAGACTCTTGAGAGTCCCTTAGACTGCAAGGAGATCCAACCAGTCCATTCTAAAGGAGATCAATCCTGGATGTTCATTGGAAGGACTGATGCTAAAGCTGAAACTCCCATACTTTGGTCACCTCATGCGACGAGTTGACTCACTGGAAAAGACTCTGATGCTGGGAGGGATTGGGGGCAGGAGGAGACGGGGACGACAGAGAATGAGATGGCTGGATGTCATCACCGACTCGATGGACATGAGTTTGAGTGAACTCCAGGAGTTGGTGATGGACAGGGAGGCCTGGTGTGCTGCAATCCATGGGGTCGCAGAGTCGGACATGACTGAGCAACTGAACATGGTGTATAGGCTTTTATATGCATGTTGTATTTGGTTTACTAAAAATAGTATTTTGTTGAGAATTTTTACATCTATATTTATCAAAGCTATTGATTGGCTTGTTATTTTCTTTCTTGGTGATGTTTTTGTCTAGTTTTGGTATCAGGGTGACTGTGGCTACACAGAATGTCTTTGGAAGTGTTTTCTTCTATCTTTTGGAAGAATTTGAGATGAATCAGTATAAGTTCTTTGTGTGAATTCATCTGTGAAATCATCTGATCCTGGACTTTGCAGGGAGATTTTTAAATTACAAATTTTATTCCACTTCTAGTGATTGGTCTGTTCAAATCATCTATTTCTTCTTGGTTCAGTTTTGGTGGGCTGTGGAAATTTGTCCATTCCTTCTACGTTGTCAAATTTGTTGGCATATAACTGCTCACAGTATTCTCTTATGATTTTTTGCATTTCTGTGGTATCAATTGAGATTTTCCTTTTTATTTCTTATTTTGTTTATATGGGTTCTCTTTCTTTTCTCCTTGATCAACCTGACCAGATGCTTGTCAATTTTAGCCTTTCCAAAAAAAGCTTTATTGATATTTTATATTTGTTTTAATCTGTATTTTTTTTATTTCCTCCCTGATCTTTATTATTTCCTTCCTTTTGTTGACTTTAGGTTTTGTTTGTTCTTATTCTAATTATTTTAGATATTACACTAAATTGTTGGCTTGAAATTTTTCTTGTTTTTTGAGAAAGACTTTTATGTTATGAAATTTCCTCTAAGAACCACTTTTACTGCACTCATGGATTTTTTTTTGAAACTGTGACTTCATTGTCATTTATACCAAGGTACTTTTAATTTCCTTTTTGATTTCTTCATTGAGTCATTGATTTTTAGTAGCATGTTTTTTATTCTCCACGTAGTCATGTTTTCCTCATTTCTTTCCTTGTGGTTCATTTCCAGTTTCATGCCATTGAAGTCAGAAAAGATACTTGAAATAATTTCTATCCTCTTAAATGTGTTGAAGTTTGTTTTGTGTCCTAGTATGTGGTCTATCCTAGAAAATGCTCCCTATGACCTTGAAAAGAATCTATACTCTAAATTTTTTTTGGCTGTAATGTCCTGAAAATATCAATTAAAGAAAACTGTTCTATTGTTTCATTTAGGATCTCTGCTACTTTACTGATTTTTTGTCTGGAAGATCTGTTCATTGATGTGAGAGGTTAATGTCTCCTACTCACTGGAAAAGACTCTGATGCTGGGAAAGGTTGGGGGCGGGAGGAGAAGGGGACGACGGAGAATGAGATGGCTGGATGGCATCACCGACTCTGTGGACATGAGTTTGAGTGTACTCCGGGAGTTGGTGATGGACAGGGAGGCCTGGCGTGCTGTGATTCATGGAGTCGCGGAGAGTCGGACACGACTGAGTGACTGAACTGACTGACTGACTGACTGACTGACTATTATATTCTCATCAATTTCTACCTTTATGTCTGTTAGTATTTGTTTTATGTATTTAAGTGTTCCTGTATTGGGTGCATATGTGTTAATGAGTGTAATAGTCTCTTCTTGTATTTATCCTTATATCATTATACCAGGGCTTCCCTGGTGGTTCAGACAGTAAAGAATCCACCTGCAATGCAGGAGACCTGGATTTGATCCCGGGGTTGGGAAGATACCTTGGAAGACAGCATGGAAACCCACTCCAGTATTCTTACCTGAAGAATCCCCATGGACAGAAGAACCTGGTGGGCTACAGTCTATGGAGTCACAAAGAATCAGACATGATTGGGTGACTAAGCACAGCACACAGTGTCCTTCTACATCTTTCTTTATGGCCTTTGTTTAAAAATCTATTTTATCTCATGTGAGCATTGCTACCATCACGTTCCTGTCATTTCTGTTTGTATGAAATATTTCCTGACTTGTAATCTGTGTGTCTTTCATTGTAAAGTGGGTCTCTGGTAGGCAGCATGCTGTAGGCTGTTGTTTTATTATCCAATCTGCCATTATATGTCTTTTGACCAGAGCATTTACTCCATTGATATTTAAGGTAATTTTTTATAAGTATGTATTTATTGCCATTTTAAACATTTTTTCCAGTTGCCTTTGTATTTCTTTGTTCCTTTCTTTTTCTGCTTCTTTTCCCTTTTGTGGCTTATGGTTTTAAGTTATGCTTTAGTTCTCTTCTTTTTGGTTTTTCTGAATCTGTTGCATGTATTTTATTTGTGGTCACCCTGATTTTTAAGCATGTTAATCCATTATTCTATCTACTTGCTTTATTTTTTTTTTTTTGTAATTAATTTATTTTTTATTGGAGGCAAATTATTTTACAATATTATATTGGTTGGTTTTGCCATACATTGACATGAATTCGCCCCGGGTTTACATAAGTTCCCCCTCCTGAACCCCCCTCCCACCTCCCTCCTCCCTTTATCCTCCCTCTGGGTCATCCCCGCATGCCATCCCCGAGCATCCTATAACATGCATTGACCCTATCTACTTGCTTTAAACTGAGAGTCAAATAAACTCAAACACATTCCAAAAAAAAAAAAAATTCTATATTTTCTTCCTCCCTTCCCCAACATTTTATGATTTTGAAGTCCTATTTTACATCTTCGTATTTATTCTTTGGCTATTTATTGTAGTCATAATTGCCTTCACAAATTTGGAATTTTTTCCGTTATTCTGTGTACTGGCTTATTTAAGTGATCTACAATCCTTTCATATGTTTGCTTTTCCTATTGTGATTTTGTTTTCCCTGTATATTCTTGCTTCTTTTATATGTAAACAAGACCTGTCAACATTTCTCTTATGGTAGATTTAGTATTTCTATATTCTTTTAGTTTTTTCTTACCTAAGAATTTCTTTATTTCTCCTTCTATTCTAAATGATAATCTTTCTGGGTAGAGTATCCTCGTTGGCAATTGGTTTTTTTTTTTTTTTCCTTTCAGGATTTTGAAAACACTTTGAAAAATTTCTTCAGAGAAATCAGCTGATTGCCATATGGGGATTCCTTTATAACTAAGTCTTTGTTTTTATCTTATTTCCTTTACAACCCTCTCTTTACTTTTAACATTTGCCACTTTAATTATAATATGTCTTGGTATAAGTCAGTTTGCATTCTTCTTGTTTGGGACCCTCTGTGCTTCCTGTATCTAAATATAGATTTCATTCTTTAGGTTTGAGCAGTTTTCAGCCGTAATTTTTTCAAATACATATTTCATCCCCTCCTCTCTTCTCCGTATGGAGCCCCTATTATGTGTAGATCAGCATTATTATATTATTTTATCCCACTGTTGTTGTTCAGCCACCATCACATCCAACTCTTCATGACCCTGTGGATTGCAGCACACCAGACTACCCTATCCTTCACTATCTCCTTCATTTTTTTTCATTTGTCTTTCTGCTGCTGTTCTGATCAAATAATTTCCATTATCCTATCTTTGAGATCACTTATTCACTCTTCTGCATTATTTAGCTTGTCATTTGCCACTTTTAGCTCAGTTTTCTTCTCAACAATTGAGTTGTCTGATTTTGATTGGCTCCTCTTTATAGGAACTAGAAAGTTCCTTGTTACAATGAATGATCTGCCTTTCTTAATTTCCCATCATTTTTATCATCCCCTTTTTGAACTAGAGGCATACTAGACTGGAGAAGTTTGTTCCATTATTTGTTCTTTGAGGAGACTTCTCTTGTCCTTTCAGATTGGAGTGATTTCTCTGCTTCTTCATTTTACTTCTTTTTCTCTGATTCTATGAATTTATGAGAAACAGTTATCCACTGTGGCCTTGAAGAGCTGGTTTTATGTGGGAGCATCCCTGTGTAGCCTGTATGAGTCCAACAGTTTTGGTGTGAGGGTTGCTTTTAGTATGAATACCCTCCACATCTTTCCTCTGGGTGTGCTGGACATTATGCCCTTTATTGGAATTGTGATTGGTGTTGTGGTGGCCAGAGACTGTCTTGGATGTTGGTCAGCACCTCTTCTTTGCTCTGTGGCTGTTATCCTTCTTAGGAGCAGAGTCTACTCCCAGTCGTTGCAGTAGAAACCCCTAGATCCAGTTATAAGCTGCAATGTGAAGTAGGTTGGACAAGACTGTTGTCTCAGGGAAAGAAGCCACTGAGAATTCTTCTGTAAGAACTTTCCTCTGGGAAGTGCACACTGTGATGTCACATGTCACCTGTTTGTGAGCTCACAGAATACACTGTCCTTGGTACTACCTTTGGCCCCATCTCATGGGAATGCTGGTAATTTTCTCAGATGTCCCTCAGGTACTGTGCTCACAATGCTGCTAGCAAAAATCTACTTAAGTCCAAGACTTGAAACTGCCATAGTTGTACCCCATACCCACTGTGTGGGTTCCAAGAATCAACCCAGAATCCAGCCCTGCCTCCACATGTGCCCACGCACAAAGCCCACCTCTGCTGATGCTGGACCCTCTCCCATGAGAATGCCAGTAATCCTCCTGGATGTCTGGATGTTCTGTAGGTGCTGCACTCACAAAGCCATCAGGGGGGTAAACCTGCCATTATCACTCCACCGGCAGGAATTGACTCAGAATTTAGCTCCACCTCCACGTGTTGGCAACCTGCCTGCTCTTATTTGCTCACAGAGCTTGTAGCATCTGATTCAACTCACTTCAAACATGCTGAGAATGAGAACCCTGGTTCCATTCTGCACACACTCCAAGTTGTGACCCAGAGCACACTGTATGTCCTTTGGGCTGTCTCTGCAGAGCCAAACTGAGTCCTCTTCTTGAGTCTGTTTGCTGAGGCCTGAGTTTCAGCACCCAGCTGCTGCACACAAGAGTAGGTGTGCATCTGGAGCTGGGGAGTGCAGCAAGGTAGCCAAGACCTTCCGTGCTGGTCTCTCTCTATTTTACTGCTGCAAGTTGGCTGCTGCACTCTCCTTTGAGCCACTGAAGCTCCTTATCTGTCCTGGTTGATATCCCAGCTAGTAAAGGGAGTTCCCAGGGTGAGGGAACATTTATTCTTTCAAGACTCTCTCTCAGGATTGCAGGTTTCGTCCAAATTGCTTTTGTTGTTGTTATTTGGTCCTACCTGGTTATGTGGTGATCTTTCTTGCAGCTTTGATTATATGAGACCTGCCAGTGTGCAATAGGCATTTTGGAAAATCTTCCCATGTAGAGATGTATTTTTAGTGTTTTTGTAGGAAGAGGTGGGTGCCATGTTTTTATGTTTCACCATCTTGATCTCTGCTGAGTTGCTATATTTTTTAAAAAAATTAGGAGAGCAACATAGTTTTACACATCACCACCAATCTCCTTAAAATATTTCAACTATTGAGAAACACTGACTTCATGTTGACAGATACACATTTTTCCAAAATTTAATATTTCCTTTAAAATTCAAAGTTTATCATTGGCAACAAATCTGTCAGTTGTTTCCCCTGAAGTAGCAAATTTGCTTTGTGCATTTTCAAAATAAAAAAAATTTGCCCAGTACTCAAGTCTGAATAAATATTGTTTGTCAGCATTCTTTTAATGGTCTCAAAAAGAATAAAATGCTTACAAATAAATTTAATGAAAGAAATGTGGGACTTATACATACTCAAGACTGGAAAGCATAAATAAATGGGAAGACATCCCAAGTTCATGGTTCAGAAGACTTACACCCAGGGCGGATTCATGTCAATGTATGACAAAACCAGCCAATATAATATTGTAAAATAATTAGCCTCCAATAAAAACAAAAATAAAAAAAAAAGAAAGTAGTTTTCAAACTAATATACAGATTCAATCCAATTCCTCTCAAAAATCCTATCTGACCTTTTTCAGAAATTGACAAGCTGATCCCAAAAATCATACAGAAATTTAAAGAACTAAGAAGAGACAAAATAATACTGAAAAATAAGATCTATGCTTGAAAGAATAGTCTTTTCAACAAATGATACCAGGACAGTTGAGTATCTATATACCAAAAAAAAAAAAAACACAAGAATAATTCAAAATAAAACATAAGCCTAGATTCATGAGCTAAAATTATAAAACCCTTAGAAGAAAATATAAAAGTAAATTTTCATGACCTTGGGTTATGCAGAGTTTTCTGAAATGTGACAGAATTTATCTGTCTATAAATAAACTATTATTAAAATGCAATAATAAGACAACCCAGGGACTTACCTGATTGTCTAGTGGTTAAGACTCCTTGCTCCCAGTGTAGGGGGCTCAAGTTCGACTTCTGGTCAGGGAACTAGATGGAGATGGAGAAACTCTATACAGTCAGCAAAAACAGACCTGGAGCTGACTGTGGCTCAGATCATGAAGTCCTATTTGCAAAATTCAGATTTAATTAAAGAAAGGAGGGAAAACCACCAGGCCATTCAGGTGTAACCTAAATCAAACCCCTTATGATTATACAGTGAAAGTGACAAATAAATTCAAGAGATTAGATTTGATAGAGTACCTGAAGAACTATGAATGGAGGTTCATAACATTGCACAGGAGGCAGTGATCAAAACCATCCCCAATGGAGAAAAAAATGCAAAAAGTTATCTGAGAAGGCCTTAGAAATAGCTTAGAAATGAATAGAAGTGAAAGGCAAAGGGAAAAAGGAAAGATATACCCATCTGAATGCAGAGTTCCAAAGGATAGCAAGGAGAGAAAAGAAAGCCTTCTTAAGTGAACAATGTGAAGAAATAGAGGAAAACAGTAGAATAGGAAAGACTAGAGATCTCTTCAATAAAATTAGAGATACCAAAAAACGTTTCATGCAAAGATGGGTGCAGAACATTTTTGAACATCTTAAGAACAGAAATGTATGGACATAACAAAATCAGAAGATATTAAAAAGAGGTGGCAATGATATACAGAACAGAAGAACTATGCAAGAAAGATCTTAGTGACCCAGATAACCACGATGGTGTAATCAGTCACTGACAGCCAGATATCCTGGACTGCGAAGTCAAGTGGGCCTTAGGAAGCATCACTAGGAACATAACTAGTTGAGGTGATAGAATTCAAGCTAAGCGATTTCGAATCTTAAAAGATGATGCTGTGAAAGTGCTGCACTCAATATTCCAGCAAATTTGGAAAACTCAGCAGTGGCCACAGGACTGGAACATGTCAGTTTTCATTGCAATCCCAAAGAAGGGCAATGACAAAGAATGTTCAAACTAGCATACAATTGCACTCATTTCACATGCTAACAAAGTAATGCTCAAAATTCTTCAAGCTAGGCTTCAACAGTACATGAACCAAGAACTTTCAGATGTTCATGGATTTGGAAAAAGCAGATAAACCAGAGAAGTTGCCAACATCTGGTGGATCATAAAGAAAGCAAGAGAATTCTAGAATTCTAGATGGGTTCAAAATTGGGAAAGGAGTATGTTAAGGCTATATATTGTCACCCTTCTTATTTAACTTATATGCAGACTACATCATGCAAAATGCCAGACTTGATAAAACATGAGCTGGAATCAAGATTGCTGGGAGAAATATCAATAACCTCACACATGCAGATGACACCACCCTTATGTCATAAAGCAAAGAGGAACTAAAGAGCCTCTTGATGAAGGTGAAAGTTCAGTTCAGTTCAGTCGCTCAGTCGTGTCCGACTCTCCGCGACCCCATGAATCACAGCACGCCAGGCCTCCCTGTCCATCACCAACTCCCGGAGTACACTCAAACTCATGTCCACAGAGTCGGTGATGCCATCCAGCCATCTCATTCTCCGTCGTCCCCTTCTCCTCCCGCCCCCAACCTTTCCCAGCATCAGAGTCTTTTCCAGTGAGTCAACTCGTCTCATGAGGTGGCCAAAGTATTGGAGTTTCAGCTTTAGCATCAGTCCCTCCAATGAACATCCAGGATTGATCTCCTTTAGAATGGACTGGTTGGATCTCCTTGCAGTATAAGGGATTCTCAAGAGTCTTCTCCAACACCACAGTTCAAAAGCATCGATTCTTCGGCGATCAGCTTTCTTCACAGTCCAACTCTCACATCCATACATGACCACGGGAAAAACCATTGCCTTGACTAGACGGACCTTGGTCGGCAAAGTAATGTCTCTGCTTTTTAATATACTATCAAGGTTGGTCATAACTTTCCTTCCAAGGAGCAAGCGTCTTTTAATTTCATGGCTGCAATCAGCATCTGCAGTGATTTTGGAGCCCAAAAAAACAAAGTCTGACACTGTTTCCACTGTTTTTCCATCTATTGCCCATGAAGTGATGGGACCAGATGCCATGATCTTTGTTTTCTGAATGTTGAGCTTCAAGCCAACCTTTCCACTCTCCTCTTTCACTTTCATCAAGAGGCTTTTAAGTTCCTCTTCACTTTCTGCCATAAGGGTAGTGTCATCTGCATATCTGAGGTTATTGATATTTAAGGTGAAAGAGGAGAGTGAAAAAGTTGGCTTAAAACTCAACATTCAAAAAACGAAGATCATGGCTACCAGTCCCTCACTTCAAGGCAAATAGATGTGGAAACAATGGAAACAGTGACAGATTTTTTCTCTTGGGCTTAAAAATCACTGAAGATGGTGAGAGCAGGCATGAAATTAAAAGTTTCTTGCTCCTTGGAAGAAAAGATTTGACAAACATAGACAGTGTATTAAGAAGCAGAGACATTTACTTTACCAACAAACATCAAAGCTATGGTTTTTCCAGTTCAGTTCAGTTCAGTCGCTCAGTCGTGTCCGACTCTTTGTGACCCCATGAATCACAGCACGCCAGGCCTCCCTGTCCATCACCAACTCCCGGAGTTCACGTGAGACTTGGAATATGGAGAAGGCTGAGCAATGAAGAATTGATGCTTTTGAACTGTGGTGTTGGAGAAGACTCTTGAGAGTCCCTTGGACTGCAGGCAGATCAAACCAGTCAATCCTAAAGGAAATCAATCCTGAATATTCATTGAAGGGACTGATGCTGATGATGAAGCTCCAATACTTTGGCCACCCAGTTCGAATAGCAGACTCATTAGAAAAGACTCTGATGCTGGGATATATTGAAGGCTGGAGGAGAATGGGATTACAGAGGACGAGATGGTTGGATGGCATCACCAACTCAATGGACATGAGTTTGAGCAAGCTCCGGGAGATGGTGAAGGACCAGAAAGCCTGGAGTGCTGCAGTCCATGGGGTCACAAAGATCAGACATGACTGAGCAACAACTGATCACCTGAACAGCAACAAATTGAAATATTCACTATACAGATGAACCTTGAAAACATTATACAAAGTGTAAGAAACCAGTCTGACCATACATTATATGATAGCATTTGTACAAAGTGTCCAGAAGAGATCTATAAAAACAAACTAAATCAATGATTATCCCTGATGAGAGATGGAGCTTGTAGGAAATACAGTGAATGCTAATGAGTCTGTAGTTATGTAGTTTCTTAGCTTTATTATATCAGCCATAATAAGACAAATCTCACAGCTCAAATATATGATTTTCAAATCCTAAGTATGTCAGTGTGTATTCTTGCCAACCAGGTTACCTTCCAGAATAAACAAGGGCAGAAAGTGTCCAAGAAAACTGATGGAGTGAGTCTCTTGTTAACTTCTGTGGTTCGTTTCGTAACCTACTTGATTAACTTCTGAAAAACTACATTCTTTTAAAGTTATAGTCCTTATAAGCTACAGGAGTTTTTAGCAAGATTTAAAAAATTATTTTCTTACAGTATACCACCAGAGACTAATGGAAGTAGGTGGGGACATTTATTTTTCTCTGACCTTTCCTTTCTCTAATGCATTCAAATACTATTTAATGCTCAAATGCCCTTTCGTTTCAACATCAAAGTATCTAATTCACTGTTTATATTTTGTTTTCACAATAAAAAAATTGTCCAACATAAAGAGTACTAAAATGTATTTCACTTTTTTATTGTAGTGAAATATACATAGCATAAGTTTATCATTTTAACCAATTTTAAGTATACCACATGGTGGGCAGTAAGTGTATTCACATCATTGTGAAACCATTGTGTGTGTGTGTGCGTGTGTGTGTGTGCGCGAACGCACGTGTGCATGTGCAAACTCACTCAATCGTGTCTGACTGTTTGCAACTCCATGGACTGTAGCCTCCCAGGCTCCTCTGTCTATGGAATTTCCCAGGCAAGAATACTGGAGGGAATTGCCATTTCCTACTCTGCGGAATCTTCCTGACACAGGGATTGAATCCTCATTTCTTACATCTCCTGCATTAGCAGGCAGATTATTTATAACCTTGCCACCTGGGAACACCCCCAACACCATCATAGAAAGTAACTTTTATATAAATAACTCAATAGAAAATAAAATATATAATCAAACCTTCAATTTTGGAGTTGTTTTTATTTTCAAAACTTTTTTTGATTTAAAAATTGGCTATGTTCTCCTCTAGGAGTTTTATAGTTTCTGGTCTTACATTTAGATCTTCAATCCATTTTGAGTTTATTTTTGTGTATGGTGTTAGGGAGTGTTCTAGTTTCATTCTTTTACAAGTGGTTGACCAGTTTTCCCAGCACCACTTGTTAAAGAGATTGTCTTTTCTCCATTTAACATTCTTGTCTCCCTTATCAAAGATAAGGTGTGCATAGGTGCATGGATTTATCTCTGGGCTTTCTATTTTGTTCCATTGATCTATATTTCTGTCTTTATGCCAGTACCATACTGTCTTGATGACTGTGGCTTTGTAGTAGAGCCTGAAGTCCGGCAGGTTGATTCCCCCAGTTCCATTCTTCTTCCTCAAGATTGCTTTGGCTATGCGAGGCTTTTTGTATTTCCATACAAATTGTGAAATTATTTGTTCTAGCTCTGTGAAAAACACCATTGGTAGCTTGATAGGGATTGCATTGAACTTATAAATTACTTTAGGTAATATATTCATTTTCACAATATTTATTCTTCCAACCCATGAACACGGTATGTTTCTCCATCTATTAGTGTCCTCTCTGATTTCTTTAACCAATGTTTTATAGTTTTCTATATATAGGTCTTTTGTTTCTTTAGGTAGATATATTCCTAAGTATTTTATTCTTTTCGTTGCAATGGTGAATGGAATTGTTTCCTTAATTTCTCTATTTTCTCATTATTAGTGTATAGGAATGCAAGGGATTTCTGTGTGTTGATTTTATATCCTGCAACTTTACTATATTCATTGATTAGCTCTAGTAATTTTCTGGTAGAGTCTTTAGGGTTTTCTGTGTAGAGGATCATGTCATTTGCAAACAGTGAGAGTTTTACTTCTTCCTTTCCTATTTGAATTCCTTTTATGTCTTTTTCTGCTCTGATTGCTGTGGCCAAAACTTCCAAAACTATGTTGAATAGTAGTGGTGAGAGTGGGCACCCTTGTCTTGTTCCTGACTTTAGGGGAAACGCTTTCAGTTTTTCACGTTGAGGATAATGTTTGCTGTGGGTTTGTCATATATAGCTTTTATTACGTTGAGGAATGTTCCTTCTATTCCCGCCTTCTGGAGGGTTTTGATCATAAATGGATGTTGAATTTTGTCAAAGGTTTTCTCTGCATCTATTGAAACAATCATATGGTTTTTATTTTTCAATTTGTTAATGTGGTGTATTACATTGATTGATTTGCGGATATTGAAGAATCCTTGCATTCCTGGTATAAAGCCCACTTGGTCATGATGTATGATCTTTTTAATGTGTTGTTGGATTCTGATTGCTAGAATTTTGTTAAGGATTTTTGCATCTATGTTTATCAGTGATATTGGCCTGCATTTCTCTTTTTTGTGGCATCTTTGTCAGGTTTTGGTATTAGAGTGATGGTGGCCTCATAGAATGACTTAGGAGGTTTACCTTCCTCTGCAATTTTCTGGAAGAGTTTGAGTAGGATAGGTGTTAGCTCTTCTCTAAATTTTTGGTAGAATTCAGCTGTGAAGCCATCTGGACCTGGGCTTTTGTTTGCTGGAAGATTTCTGATTACAATTTCAATTTCCATGCTTGTAATGGGTTTAAGATTTTCTATATCTTCCTGGTTCAATTTTGGAAAGTTGTACTTTTCTAAGAATTTGTCCATTTCTTGAAAGTTGTCCATTTTATTGGCATATAATTGCTGATAATAATCTCTTATGATCCTTTGTATTTCTGTATTGTCTGTTGTGATCTCTCCCTTTTCATTTCTAATTTTATTGATTTGGTTGTTCTCCCTTTGTTTCTTGATGAGTCTGGCTAGTGGTTTGTCAATTTTATTTACCCTCTCAAAGAACCAGCTTTTGGCTTTGTTGATTTTTGCTATGGTCTCTTTTGTTTCTTTTGTATTTATATCTGCCTTAATTTTTAAAATCTCTTTCCTTCTACTGACCCTAGGGTTCTTAACTTCTTCCTTTTCTAGTTGCTTTAGGTGTAGAGTTAGGTTATTTAGTTGGCTTTTTTCTTGTTTCTTGAGGTATGCCTGTATTGCTATGAACCTTCCCCTTAGCACTGCTTTTACACAGTGCTAAATCACAGCAGGATCCTCCATGACCCACCTCCCAGAATATTGGAAATAAAAGCAAAAATAAATAAATGGGACCTAATTAAAATTAAAAGCTTCTGCACAGCAAAGGAAACTATAAGCAAGGTGAAAAGACAGCCTTCAGAATGGGAGAAAATAATAGCAAATGAAGCAACTGATAAAGGATTAATCTCAAAAATATACAAGCAGCTCCTGCAGCTCAATTCCAGAAAAATAAATGACCCAATCAAAAAATGGGCCAAAGAACTAAACAGACCTTTCTCCAAAGAAGACATACAGATGGTTAACAAACACATGAAAAGATGTTCAACATCACTCATAATTAGAGAAATGCAAATTAAAACCACAATGAGGTACCATTTCACACCAGTCAGAATGGCTGCTATCCAAAAGTCTACAAGCAATAAATGCTGGAGAGGGTGTGGAGAAAAGGGAACCTTCTTACACTGTTGGTGGAAATGCAAACTAGTACAGCCACTATGGAGAACAGTGTGGAGATTCCTTAAAAAACTGGAAATAGAACTGCCATACGACCCAGCAATCCCACTCCTGGGCATACACACTGAGGAAACCAGAATTGAAAGAGACACACGTACCCCAATGTTCATCGCAGCACTGTTTATAGTAGCCAGGACATGGAAGCAACCTAGATGTCCATCCGCAGACGAATGGATAAGAAAGCTGTGGTACATTTACACAATGGAGTACTACTCAGCCATTAAAAATAATACATTTGAATTAGTTCTAATGAGGTGGATGAAACTGGAGCCTATTATAAAAAGAGAAGTAAGCCAGAAACAAAAACACCAATACAGTATATTAACACATATATATGGAATATAGCAAGAGGATAACGATAACCCTGTATACGAGACAACAGCAGAGACTTGGATGTTTTGGAGCAGTCATTTGGACTCTGTGGGAGAGGGCGAGGGTGGGATAATTTGGGAATATGAATTGAAATATGTATATTATCATATGTGAAACGAATCTGACATAATTGGGGGCTCCCCACCTCAACACTCTGTGGATTTAAGAGGCCGTTCCTTCTGGAAGTGTATAAATTAGCCGGGGATAGAACTTGCACACTGAATTTACTAATTAAGAAATGAGAAACCAGAACTAAAAAGGTGGCATAGAAATACAAGAAACTATTCTTAAGTTATCTTTTAAAACTTTGAACAGAGTTACAGATTTTGCCATTTGTTATAAATTGGTATATGTAATTTAACCAGAACCATGAGAAAGTTGGTATTGTGTGAATTCTGAGGCACTTTCGACATGTTGTAGGAGTGATGTGGACTTTCTTGAGTTTTACACATTCATAAGTGAATGGTCTGTATCCTGTGCCTTTGTTGGTTTTCTGTGAGCTGTAGTTTCTGGGAAGTGAGCAGCTCTCATTCCTGTAACTCTTGTAACCCAGTCATTCGGGTGCCTCCTTCATGAGGATTCAGTGCGGCTGTGGCACTGTTATCCCTCTGATAGGAACTCTAACTCAGTGTAAAGCCCCAAAGATCTGTTACTTATTTTTATTTTATATTGTACTATATTTTATTTACAGTGTTGTGTTTGTTTCAGGTGTATAGAAAAGTGATACAGTCATATATATATATATATATATATATATATATATATATATATATATATATGAATTAACAAAAGCAGTTCCTGTATTTTGATGGGGAGCTCATGGTTTATAATATAAATGGCATTATTTTGAGAGAGGGGTAACTTAGGTATGGTATTAGGTTTTTTTTCTTTTTGCAGCTTGAGGCAGTTGTAAAATAACTTAATGTAGCTTTTTGCAACTGTGTATTCTATAGTATTTTTTTCATTTGGTGAAATTTTAACTGTTAATGTTTTTGGCATTGTGCTTTGTACCATTTATTAAATAAAAATTATTTAAAAAAAATAAAAATTGGAGGATAATTGCTTTACAATACTGTGTTGGTTTCTGCTATACATCAATGTACAAAATACTTTTCAATATTAAAGTAAAACCACAATTCTAATAAAGAATGTTATCATAAATCTTCAAATAAACAAGCAGTTTTATTGATAAATTCATGATATTATTATTTAAGAAATTATATTTAAAATACATTTACATTTGTAATTTTTTCAACCCAAAGATTTTCATCTAGATTTCATATTAAAAATAAAATAAAAATAAAGTCATTGATGCATCATGAGACAGATTGCATATTAAATATATTAAATGTCAAGCTTTTTATTCTAGTTTCACTTAAAAAATAAACTTCCATAAGGCATGGACAGATGTTAAGATAATAGCAGCTGTGGTGAGAATACATTTAAGGAAAAATGACAGTGTTTAATTGTTAAGATTATGAATAGCTCTTTCAAAGTATTAGACAGAACCTGTTATAAGATATTTTAAAATAATCAATAACCCCTGCACTGTGTTTTTCACTTTGGTACCAGCTGCTACTTTTTATTCTCTCTTGACAAGACATCAAACTCCAAGGCCATGTCTCCCTTGCTGTATCAGACAGGCTCAAAGCATAGCTACCTACTTAACTAGGAGAATTATTCAATTAAGCTGAAATTTCCATTTTTTCCTCTTTTTTTCATGTTGTTCCTTCTTTATGCTTGAATCTTTTATCCATACCCTCTTCATTCTTAGGGACTTGCTATCATGCATTTTTTCTTCTTTGGCTTTATGTTCAAAGTTTATAGGTTCTTTCCCCTATTCAGTTCAGTTCAGTCGTTCAGTTGTGTCCGACTCTTTGCAACCCCATGAATCACAGCACACCAGGCCTCCCTGTCCATCACCAACTCCTATAGTTTACTCAAACTCATGTCCTTTGAGTCGGTGATGCCATCCCACCATCTCATCTTCTGTTGTCCCCTTCTCCTCCCATCCTCAATCTTTCCCAGCATCAGGGTTTTTTCCAAGGAGTCAGCTCTTCACATCAGGTAGCCAAAGTATTGGAGTTTCAGTTTCAACATCAGTCCTTCCAATGAACATCCAGGACTGATCTCCTTTAGGATGGACTGGTTAGATCTCCTTGAAGTCCAAGGGACTCTCAAGAGTCTCCTCCAACACCACAGTTCAAAAGCATCAATTCTTTTGCACTCAGCTTTCTTTACAGTCCAATTCTCACATCCATACATGACTACTGGTTCTTTCCTCTATAAAGAACCCCTATAGGTCATTTCTAGATTCCCCACACTTAGTAAAGAAAAAAATAAAAATTCTTTTTCTTATCCCTCTTATTCCCACTTTACCTAGTATTTAAGATCTCCACTGCACTTCATAACCAAATTTCTTTATAAAGAAATTCACATCTCCTCTCTGATTTCTCACCATCATTCCCTCTTTAATCTACTAGAAACTTGTCTCTACTGAAATTGCCCATTATGGGGCCACTAAGGCCAACAGGTAAATTTTTATCTTTCTACTTGACCTCTCTCTGTATTTAACAGTTTCATGGATCTTCACTCTTGAAACTCTTTTGCTTTGGCCTGTGTAACACTAACTCTCACAATCAGTCAGTTCAGTCACTCAGTCGTCTCCGACTCTGTGTGACCCCATGGACTGCAACATGCCAGTGTCCATCACCAAGACCCAGAGCTTGCTCAAACTTATGTCCATCAAGTGGGTGATGCCATCAAACCATCTCATCTTCTGTCGTCCCCTTCTCCTCCTGCCTTCAATCTTTCCAAGTACCAGGATCTTTTTCAAGTGAGTCAATTCTTCACATCATGTGGCCAAAGTATTGGAGCTTCAGCTTCAGCATCAGTTCTTCCAATGAATATTCAGGATTTGTTTCCTTTCGGATGGACTGGTTGGGTCTTCTTGCAGTCCAAGGGACTCTCAAGAGTCTTCTCCAATACCACAGTTCAAAAGCATCAATCCTTCGGTGATCAGCTTACTTTATGGTCCAATCTCACATCCATATATGACTACTGGAAAAACCATAGCTTTGACTAGATGGACCTTTGTTGGCAAAGTAATGTCTCTGCTTTTTAATATGCTTTCTGCTGCTGCTGCTGCTAAGTCACTTCAGTCGTGTCTGACTCTGTGCCATCCCATAGGTTTGTCATAACTTTTCTTCCAAGAAGCAAACATCTTTTAATTTCATGGCTGTAGTCACCATCTGCAGTAATTTTGGAGCCCAAGAAAATAAAGTCTGTCATTAGCTCTCACAGTTCTCCATATTTTTCACTCCTTCAGTTTCTCTTGTGGACTTTTCCTTATCTGTCCTCTTAAGTACTGATGTTTTCCACATATCCAACATGTAAACATCTATGATAGGACAGCATATTTTATACACAATGTATGGCAAAACCAACCAATATAATATTGTAAAATAATTAGCCTCCAATAAAAAAATTAAAAAGAAAAAAATACTCAGTTACAAATTCCGTTCTCAAAGCAAGAGAGGAGTAGGTGGAGGAGTAGGTGGACATGGAGTACACTTTTTTTCCATGGATACATCAAAAATACACCTTCAGACACAAAAGTGCATATAGAACACCAGCTGAGAATGGTCAGGAGTACCTGACCAGTGGAAAATAATATATAGAACCATGCAAAAGTCGAGATCAAGCCCTGAACATTTGGAGTGGGAGCACTGACTCCAAGACCCTAGACTACCAGAGAACTAACCCTAGGGAGTATCAAATAGTGAGAACTCACACAAAAGAAACCACTTGAGTACAAGACCCAGCATCACCCAACCACCAGTAGCACACTGTGCAGAACACCTCATTTAAACACAAACAAAACAAAAATACAAACCCAATTATCAGCATATAGGATTACCACCTCACTCAGCCTTGCCCATCAGAGGAAAAACAAACAAAAAAGTCAGCAGAAATCTCGCCCTATATGAAGCTTACACAAACCACTGGACCAAACTTAGAAGGGCAGAAAGCAAAAGGAAGAAAGAATTCAACCTTGAAGCCTGGGAAAAGGAGATCTCAAACACAATAAGTTTAAAGAAAAAAAATGAAAAGGCAGATAAATACTACACAAATGAAAGAACAAACTAGAAACACAGAAGTCCAAGCAAATGAAGAGGAAATAGGCAAAGTACCTGAAAAATAATTCAGAATAATGACAGTAAAGATGATCAAAAACCTTGAAATCAAAATGGAGAAAATGCAAGAATAAATTAACAAAGACCTAGAAGAATTAAAGAATAAACATACAAAAAAAACAATTACTGAAATTAAAAATATTCTGGAAGGAATCAATAGCAGAATATCTGAAGCAGAAGAACGAATTAGTGAGCTAGAAGTTAAAATGATGCAAATAACTTCAGAAGAGCAGAATAAAGTAAAAAAAAAAATGAAAAGAACTGAGGATAGTCTCAGAGACCTCTTGGAAAATATCAAATGCACCAAAATTCAAATTATAGGGGTCCTGTAAGCAGAAGAGAAAAAGAAAGGGCATGAGAAAATTTTTGAAGAGATTACAGTTGAAAATTTCCCCAACAAGGAAAAGAAAATAGTCAATTAAGTCCAAGAGGAACAAAGAGTCCCATACAGGAAAAACCCAAGGAGAAACACACCAAGACACGTACTAATCAAACTAACAAAGAATAAACACAAAGAAAGAATATTAAAAGCAACAAGTAACATACAAGGGAAACCCCATATGTTTAACAGCTGATCTTTCAGCAGAAACTCTGCAGTCCAGAAGGGAATGGCAGGATATACTTAAAGTACTGAAAGGGGAAAATCTACAACCAAGATTACTGTACTCAGCAAGGATCTCATTCAAAAATGATGGAGAAATAAAAAGCTTTTCAGACAAGCAAAAGGTCAGAGAATTCAGTACCACCAAGTCAGCTTTACAACAAACGTTAAACAGACTTATATAGTCAAGAAATACAAGAGAAGGAAAAAGATCTACAAAATTAATCCCAAACAATTAAGAAAATGGCAATAGGAACATATATATCAATAATCACTTTAAATGTAAATGGATTAAATGCTGCAACCAAAAGACACAGACTGGCTGAATGGATACAAAAACAAGACCCATATATATGCTGTCAATAAGAAACCCACTTCAGACCTCAAGACACATATAGACTGAAAGTGAGAGGATGCTTCAGGACATTCCATCCAAAGCAGAACACGCCCTCTCCTCAAAGGCACATGGAGCATACCATATCTTGGGTCACAAATCAAACCTCAGTAAATTTAAGAAAACTGAAATCGTAGCAATCACCTTCTCCAACCACAACATTATGAGACTATATACCAATTATAAGAAAAATAAGTGTAAGAAACACAAACACATGGAGATTAAACAATACATTTCTAAATAACCAACAGGTTACTGAAGAAATCAAAAGGGAAATTAAAAAATTCTAGAAACAAATGACAATGAAAACACGTCAACTCAAAACCTATGGGATGCAGCAAAAGTTGTTCTAAGAGGGAATTTTTTAGCAATACAATCCTACCTCAAGGAACAACAACAACAACAAAAAAAAAAACACTGAATAGACTACCAAACTTTACACCTAAAACAACTGGAAAAAGAAGAACAACAACAGAAAGAAAACATACAAGATTAGTAGAAGGCACGAAATCATAAAGACCTGAGCAGAAATAAATGAAAAAGAAATGAAAAAAAAACAATAGTAAAGATTAATAAAATTAACAGCTGGTTCTTTGAGAAGATAAACAAAATTGACAAACCTTTATGGCAATAAAATGGATAACCTGGAAAAAATGGACAGATTCTTAGAAAAGTTCAATCTTCCAAGACTGAACCAAGAAGAAGTAGAAGTTATGAACAACCCAATTACAAGCACTGAAATTGAAGCTGTGATGAAAAATCTCCCAAAAAACAAAAGCTCAGGACCAGATGGCTTCACAAGAGAATTCTATCAAACATTTGGAGAAGAGCTAATGACTATCCTTCTAAAACTGTCTCAAAAAATTGCAGAGGAATGAACATTCCAACTCATCCTATGAGGCCACCATCACCCTGACACCAAAAACAAAGATAACACAAAGAGAGAAAATCACAGGCCAATATCACTGATGAACATAGATGCAAAAATCCTCAACAAAATTTTAGCAAACAGAATTCAGCAACACATCGAAAAGCTCATATACCATGATAAAGTTGGGTTTATTCAAGGAATACAAGGAATATTCAATATATGCAAATCAATCAATGTGATACACCATATTAACAAACTGAAAGATAAAAACCATATGATAATCTCAATAGATGCAGAAAAACTCTTTGACAAAATTCAGTACCCATTTATGATTAAAACTCTTCAGAAAATGAGCATAGAATGAACCTACCTCAACACAGTAAAGACCATATATTATAAGCCTACAGCAAACATTATTCTCAATGGTGAAAAGCTGAAACATTTCCTCTAAATTCAGGAACAAGACAAGGGTGTCTACTTTCACCACGATTATTCAACATAGTTCTGGAAGTCCTATCTACAGCAATCAGAGAAAAAAACAAAACAAAACAAAAAAAGAAATAAAAGGAATCCAGATCAGAAAAGAAGTAAAGCTCTCACTGTTTTCAGATGATGATACTGTACATAGAAAACCTTAAAGATAGTATCAGAAAATTACTAGAGCTAATCAGTGAATTTAGCAAAGTTGCAGGATATGAAATCAATACACAGAAATCATTTGCATTTCTGTATACTAACACTGAAAAATCAGAAAGAGAAATTAAGGACTCAATCCCATATACCATTTCAACAAAAAGAATCAAATATCTAGGAATAAACTTACTTAAGGAGACAAAAGACCTGTACACAGAAAACTATAAGACACTAAAGAAAGAAATAAAAGATGACATAAACAGATGGGGAGATATTCCATGTTCCTGGGTAGGAAGAATCAATATTGTGAAAATGACTATACTACCAAACACAATCTACAGATTCAATGCAATCCCTATCAAATTACCAATGGCACTTTTCACAGAACTCAAACAAAAGAATTCACAATTCATATGGAAACACAAAAGCCTCTGAATAGCCAAAGCAGTCTTGAGAAAGAAGAATGGAGCTGGAGGAATCAACCTTCCTGACTTCAGATTATACTACAAAACTACAGTCTCCAAGACAGTATGGTACTGGCACAAAAACAGAAATAAAGACAAATGGACCAAGATAGAAAGCCCTGAAAAAAACCCATGCAATTATGGGTACCTTATTTTTGACAAAGGAGGCAAGAATATACAATGGGGCAAAGACAGCCTCTTCAATAAATAGTGCTGGGAAAACTGGACAGCTACATGTAAAAGAATGAAATTAGAACACCTCCTAACTCCATACCCAAAGATAAGCTCAAAACGGATTAAAGACCTAAATGTAAGACCAGAAACTATAAAACTCTTAGAGGAAAACATAGGCAGAGCACTTAATGACATTAATCAAAGCAAGATCTTCTATGACTCACCTCCTAGAGTAAAGGAAATAAAAATGAAAGTACACAAGTGAGACCTGATTAAACTTAAAAGCTTTTGAACAGCAAAGGAAACACTAAGCAAGGTGAAAAGACAACCCTCAGAATGGGAGAAAAGTAAAGCAAATGAAACAACTGACAAAGGATTAATTTCCAAAATATGCAAGCAGCTCATACAACTCAATACCAGAAAAACCAACAACCCAATCAAAAAGTGGGAAAAAGACCTGAACAGACATTTCTCCAAAGATGACATACAGATGGCCAACAAACGCATGAATAGATGCTCAACATCACTCATTATTAGAGAAATGCAAATTAAAACTACAATGAGATACTCTTGCACTTTTGGTGAGAATTTGAATTGATACAGCCACTATGGAAGATGGTTGGAGATGCCTTAAAAAACTAGGAATAAAACCACCATATGACCCAGCAATTCCACTCTTAGGCATATACCCTGAGAAAACCAAAATTGAAAAGACGTGTATCCCATTGTTCATTGCAGCACTATTTACAATAGCTAGAACATGGAAGCAACCTATATGTCCATCAACAAGTGAATAGATAAAGAAGTTGTGGTACATATCCACAATAGAATATTACTCAGTCTTAAAAAGGGACGCTTTTGAGTCAGTTCTAATGAGGTGGGTGAACCTAGAACCTATTATACAGAGTGAAGCAAGTCAGAAAGAGAAAGATAAACATCATATTCCAATGCATATATATGGAATCTAGAAAAGTGGTACTGAAGGATTTACTTACAGGGCAGCAGTGGAGAAATGGACATGGAGAGTAGCCTTGGGGGAGAGGGGAGAAGAGGGTGAGATGTATGGAAAGAGTAACATGGAAACTTATATTACCATGTGTAGAAAAGACGTCCAATGATAATTTGCTGTATGGCTGAGGAAACTCATGCAGGGACTCTATGTCAACCTGGAGGGGTAGGATGGGGAAGGAAATGAATGCAAAGTTCACGGGGGAGGGGATGTATGTGTACCTATGGCTGATTTGTATTGAGGTTTGACAGAGAACAGAAAAATTCTGTAAAGCAATTATCTTTCAACAAAACATAAATAAATTTTTAAAAATTCAGTTCTTTTTTCCCCCTCAATTTTCCCCTCTTTAGATGCTTTCTCTCTCAGTGAAGGGAGCCACCATTTACCCAGTTATTCAAGTCTAAGCACCACTCTTGGCTTCTTCTCCTTCCTCTTCCCCCATGGTCCCAGTTACCAGGTCCTACCAAATTCTCTGCTACCCAGTTCATAACCATTCTCTCTCAGTATTCTGTGCTTCAAACTCAGAACTGACTTCTGACCAGTTGCTTTATCATTCAGTTTGATTCTCCATGATGTTTCACAGTTTGTTTCATGAAACAATGCTGTTTCACATTTACAGTATTTAAATCTGGTCATATCATTCCTTTGCTTAAATATCCATCAGTGCTTCTACATGAGAAAATAAAGTTTAAATTTGCCTACAGTTTCTAACCAATACCTGCTTCCTCCCACTTTTCACTATATCCTCCCACTCCCATTGTTCCAAATAATCAAACTTTACTTCAGCCAAAGGGAATTTATTAGATTTTTTCCAATGTATAATGTAGTTTTCTTAAAATACTTTTCTCACTTTTCCATTGGTCTTCCCAAGTGGCGCTGTGGTAAAGAATCTGCCTGCCAATGCAGGAGACACAAGAGATGAGAATTCAATCCCTGAGTCAGGAAGATCCCCTGGAGATGGGAATGGCTACCCACTCCAGTATTCTTGCCTGGAAAATTCCATGGACAGAGGAGCCTGGAGGGCTACAGTCCATGAGGTCACAGTCAGATATGGCTGAGTGCACGCACGCACACACACACACACACACATGCACTTTTCCCTTATCCATTAAAGATAACCTAGAGTATCACTATGTCCATGAGGTCCTCACTGACCTCCTCAGGCACAACCTCAGTTTAGTTCAGTTTAGTTGTTCGGTCATGTCTGACTCTTTGCGACCCATGGACTGCAGCATGAGCATGCCAGGCCTCCCTGTCCATCATCAACTCCTAGAGTTTACTCAAAATCATGTCCATTGAGTCACTGATGCCATCCTACTATCTCATCCTCTGTCATCCCCTTCTCCTCCTGCCTTCAATCTTTCGCAGCATCAGGGTCTTTTCAAATGAGTCAGTTCTTTGCATCAGGTGGCCAAAGTATTGGAGTTTCAGCTTCAGCTTCAGTCCTTCCAAGAAATATTCAGGATTGATTTTCTTAAGAATGGACTGATTGGATCTCCTTGCAGTCCAAGGGACTCTCAAGAGTCTTCTCCAACACCACAGTTCAAAAGAATCAATTCTTCGGCCCTCAGCTTTCTTTATAGTCCAACTCTCAAATCCATACGTGACTGCTGGAAAAACCATAGCTTTTACTAGACAGACCTTTGTTGGCAAAGTAATGTCTCTGCTTTTAAATATGCTATCTAGGTCAGTCAAAACTGTTTTTCCAAGGAGCAAGCATCTTTTAATTTCATGGCTGAAGTCACCATCCGCAGTGATTTTGGAGCCCCCCCAAAATAGTCTGTCACTGCTTCCATGGTTTCCCCATCTATTTGCCATGAATTGATGGGACTGGACGCCATGATCTTAGTTTTCTGAATGTTGAGTTTTAAGCCAACTTTTTCACTCTCCTCTTTCACGTTCATCAAGAGGGTCTTTAATTCTTCACTTTCTGCCATAAGGGTGGTGTCATCTGCATATCTGAGGTTATTGATGTTTCTCCTGGCAATCTTGATTCCAGTTTGTGCATCATCCAGCACAGCATTTCTCTTGATGTACTCTGCATGTAAGTTAAATAAGCAGGATGATAATATACAACCTTGATGTACTCATTTCCCTGTTTAAAACCAGTCTGTTGTTCCATGTCCAGTTCTAACTGTTGTTTCCTGATATGCATACATATTTCTTAAGAGGCAGGTCTGGCATTCACATCTCTTGAAGAATTTTCCAGAGTTTGTTGTGATACACACAGTCGAAGGCTTTGGCATAGTCAATAAAGCAGAAGTAGACATTTTTCTGGAACCCTCTTGCTTTTTTGATGATCCAGAGGATGCTGGCAATTTGATCTCTGGTTTCTCTGCCTTTACCAAGTCCAGCTTGAATGTGTAGAAGTTCACGGTTCACGTACTATTGAAGCCTGGCTTGGAGAAAGTGGTCTCACCGGCCTATTCCTTCGCCATCTTATTCCTCCCCTGATTCTTGTATTCTTTTTCCTACATTCCATTGCCTCCCGTCGTTCTGTGTTCCCCGGCGGCTGTGACTCCTAGTTCGGACAGCAGGGGCGTGGAGACTGGAGACCCCAGCAGTGCAGACTTACTCCTGCTGAGCCCGCCTCCCACCCCCAGTCCTTGGTGGCAGTGCCCGCGCCCGTGGTTGGTTCCAGCGGTTGGCTCCAGCGCTGCTCGCGCCCACTGTCCCGCTTGCCCTGATTGCTTTCTCAGGCCTTGGGCACTTCGAGCTTGCAAGCATGCCGCAGATACCTTGCAACCCATCTCCCAGGGGGTCGCTCCCAACTCACTGCGCAAATGCCTTTCTCTCTCTCTCTCTCTCTCAGCTCGCTCCCACTATCTCTCGTGTTTCAGTTTTGTTTTCAATTTTAAAAATGGTCTGTCTTGGGCTTTATAATACGTCCAAATGAGTTTTAAGTTTTTTTTTTTTAATATATAGGTACCATTCAGGGAAATATATAGCTGTAATGTTTCAGATTAGAAAATTAGATCTGAAGCGTTCCAATCACTTCTACAGATGATCTTCAGCTCTAAACTGCTTCTATGAAGTGTTTTTCCTAGTTGCTAAATGTCAAGTCATACTCTATTTTGAAGTTACTCCTTATCTTTACACCATCGCAATGTTCTTAATCTTTTCTTTAATGGAAAAAAGCAGTAATTGTTATTTCTAGGCTTTAGAAATAACTGTCTATCCTGTCTTACCCTTGAATCTAAATCTTTGAAACCTACTGTATTTATTCTTACATGCTATCTACTCTCAATGTCTTCATATTTAATTCCCAGAAGGTATACCAAGAATTCATACAGAATTTGTTTTGAATTGTCTATGTGGCTTAAATAGCTTCAATTGGTCACATATGGAGACTGTGTGATAAACATAAATCGTTAGTTAGAAACTAGTTTTTTATTCATCCTGTAGGAGTATGTGTGCTTAGTCGTGTCCAACTCTGAGACCCCATGGACTCCTCTGGAATCCCACCAGGCTCTTCCGTCCATGGAAATTTTCCAGGCCAGAATACTGGAGTGGGTTGCCATTTCCTTCTCCACAGGTACTATTATAAGCCCTGGTAAATAGTACTATCATCGATACATTACAATCATGCAGAATGACTAATTGTGTTTTAAATGAAGTATCTTGGTTACCATCATTCTGTTCAGACTGACACCTTAAATTTTATATATTTTCCTACCTTAGTATTCCTTTTGCCTTAATTCTTCAATACATTATTTTTAAATTGTTGATTTGTATATAGGTTTGTATAACACCTCAAATCATTATGGAATGAGGTATCATGTGAATCAGTTCAGTTCAGTTCAGTTCAGTCGCTCAGTCGTGTCCGACTCTCCTCGACCCCATGAATCACAGCACGCCAGGCCTCCCTGTCCATCACCAACTCCCGGAGTTCACTCAAACTCATGTCCACAGAGTCGGTGATGCCATCCAGCCATCTCATTCTCCTTCGTCCCCTTCTCCTCCCGCCCCCAACCTTTCCCAGCATCAGAGTCTTTTCCAGTGAGTCAACTCGTCGCATGAGGTGGCCAAAGTATTGCAGTTTCAGCCTTAGCATCAGTCCTTCCAATGAACACCCAGGATTGATCTCCTTTAGAATGGACTGGTTGGATCTCCTTGCAGTATAAGGGACTCTCAAGAGTCTTCTAACCAAACACAATCCCATGTATAAACATATCTTCAGCATAGACACAATAAAGAAGTCACTCAGTAATTTATACATTCAATGCAATCCCTATCAAGCTACCAAAGATATTTTTCACAGAACTAGAACAAATAATCTCACAATTTGTATGGAAATACAAAAAACCTCAAATAGCCAAAGCAATCTTGAGGAAGAAAAATGGACCTGGGGGAATCAACCTGCCAGACTTCAGGCTCTACTACAAAGCCACAGTCATCAAGACAGTATGGTACTGGCATAAAGACAGAAATATAGATCAATGGAACAAAATAGAAAGCCCAGAGATAAATCCACTCACCTACGGACAACTTATCTTCAACAAAGGAGGCAAGAATATAAAATGGAGAAAAGACAGTCTTTTTAACAAGTGGTGCTGGGAAAACTGGTCAGCCACTTGTAAAAGAATGAAACTAGAATACTTCCTAACACCATACACCAAAATAAACTCAAAATGGATTAGAGAGCTAAATGTAAGGCCAGAAACTATAAAACTCCTAGAGGAGAACGTAGGCAAAATACTCTCCGACATAAATCACAGCAGGATCCTCCAAGACCCACCTCCCAGAATATTGGAAATAAAAGCAAAAATAGACAAATGGGACCTAATTAAAATCAAAAGCTTCTGCACAGCAAAGGAAACGACAAGCAAGGTGAAAAGACAGCCTTCAGAATGGGAGAAAATAATAGCAAGTGAAGCAACTGAGAAAGGATTAATCTCCAAAATATACAAGCAGCTCCTGCAGCTCAATTCCAGAAAAATAAATGACCCAATCAAAAAATGGGCCAAAGAACTCAACAGACATTTCTCCAAAGAAGACATAAAGATGGCTAACAAACACATGAAAAAATGCTCAACATCCCTCATAATCAGAGAAATGCAAATCAAAACCACAATGAGATACCATTTCACACCAGTCAGAATGGCTGCTATCCAAAAGTCTACATGCAATAAATGCTGGAGAGGATGTGGAGAGAAAGGAACCCTCTTACACTGTTGGTGGGGATGCAAACTAGTACAGCCACTATGGAAAACAGTGTGGAGATTCCTCAAAAATCTGGAAATAGAACTGCCATATGACCCAGCAATCCCACTCCTGGGCATACACACCAAGGAAACCAGAATTGAAAGAGACACACGTACCCCAATGTTCATCGCAGCACTGTTTATAGTAGCCAGGACATAGAAGCAACCTAGATGTCTATCCGCAGATGAATGGGTAAGAAAGCTTTGGTACATATACACAATGGAGTATTACTCAGCCATTAAAAAGAATGCATTTGAATCAGTTCTAATGAGGTGGATGAAACTGGAGCCTATTATAGAGAGTGAAGTAAGCCAGAAAGAAAAACACCAATACAACGTACTAACGCATATATATGGAATTTAGAAAGATGCAAATGATAACCCTGTACACGAGACAGCAAAAGAGACATAGATGTATAGAACAGTCTTTGGGACTCTGTGGGAGAGGGTGAGGGTGGGATGGTTTGGGAGAATGTCATTGAAACATGCATGTTGTCATATGTGAAACGAATCACCAGTTCAGGGTCGATGCATGTTACAGGATGCTCGGGGCTGGTATGCAGGGGTGACCCAGAGGGAGGATAAAGGGAGGAGGGAGGTGGGTTCAGGAAGGGGAACTCATGTACACCCGGGGCGGATTCATGTCAACGTATGGCAAAACCAATCAATATAATATTGCAAAATAATTAGCCTCCAATCAAAAAAAAAAAAGGGGGGGGGAAGTCACTCCTCCAAGTGAATAGGAAATGAACTTTGTTTTGCCACAGCAGATTGGAGAATGCAAAGCACTCAAGTCAGAAATCAGAAAAGTAAACACAAGGAAACAGTGAAGAAACCATTCCCAGATAATCAGTAACACATATTTTTGCAGAGAAATTTTTTAGAAATTATACTTATATTTTTAAATAAGGGATGATAGTTAAAGTGAACCTTGAGGAAACAATCAGTCAAAACCAGAATGTGGTAAATTTTACAGAACAAATGACCCAATTTTTCCATAAATAAATAAGTGGAAGAGATAAAAGAGAGAACGAAAGGGAGGAAGGAGAGAAAGAAAAAGAACTGCTATAGATTGAGAGTTGTATGACCTTGTTATAATCCTGACTACAATAAACTGATTGTGAAAGACATTTATTAGACAATTAAGGAAAAGTAACACATACTAAGCATTAGATAATATAAAGGAAATATTGTCAATTTTAGAAATGTGATAATGAGATTGTAGTTACACTTTTAAAGACCTTATATATTAAAGATACATGCAAATATATTTATAGATGAAATAACATCAGATATTTGCTTTCAATAGTCTAAATGTATTCATTTTAATCTGCAATTAAAATTTTTTTAAGTTTAAAAGTAAGAAAAATAAAGCATACCTGATTCATAGTAAATCTCTAATAGCATTTAAATAAATACAAATTATTGGGATGGCCAAAATATACAAACTTTTTGGCCATTCCAAAATATTCTTGTCTCAGTCCAGGTTTTCTCAAAAGTAGCAACAGAGATAAAGCATATTTAAGAGCATAGTCTGCCTTCCATATCCACAGTTTTTCATCTGCAGATTTAACCAACTGTGGGTCAAAAATATTTTTTAGAAATTCAGGAAGTTCCAAAAAAAAAAAGAAAAATTTGAACTTGCGAAGCCCTGGCAACTATTTACATAGCATTTACACTGTATTAAGCATTAAAAGTAATCTAGAAATGGTTTAAAGTATAGGTGAATAAATAAATAGATTATATGTAAATAGTACATCATTTTATATAAAGGACTTATCATTCATGGATCTTGTTATCCTCAAGATTTCTTGAACCAATCCACAGTGGATAATAAGGGACAACTGTAGTGTTTGGGGTATGTGATTTCAGAGAACAACATTGAGAGTGAGAAAGAGTGAAAATGGAGAAGAGAAAGGCAACAGTGGAACGTACACTGAGCTGGCTATCACTTGGATGACAAGGAGCTTAATCCTGCACAAATCAAATGCATCTCAGAACCATTCACTGGGTAAAGTAAAGAGAAAACATTTATCAATCAGTTTCCCCGGTGGCTCAGTCAGTAAAGAATCTGCCTGCAATGCGAGAGACACAGGTTCAATCCTTGGGTCAGGAAGATCCATGGAGAAGGAAATGGCAACCCACTCCTAAATTCTTGCCTAAATTTAGTCTGGAGGGCTACAGTCATTGGGATCACAAAGATGGACACAACTGAGCGACAAACACTTTCCCTTTCCCTTCTCCAATGATGAAGGCTAAGCCACAGGGCATTAACACCTCTAGATTTCTTAGTTACTCAAGCATGAATATTGAGAGAATTCTGTGATATCTAATGACTTACCTGATAGAAGCCTTCCAACAGAAAGTAAGAGTTGCTCAGTGTTGGCCTGAGGCAATGTGCTGTCAGGTTACACTTGAACGAATCTGGCTGAAGTCTTCAGGAGAACTAGTCTTCACAACTAAGATCAGAATAAAAATATTAGAAGAGGCACACAAAAGTTGTTACAATAGTCTAATTTTCTGTGCCTCGAACTCACATTTCCAGTTTCGTTCTATGAAGTCCAGTTACAGAATTCCTTTCAATATGGTGGCCAGCTGGCATTTCTGCCAAGACTGAATATAAGAAAGTAGGTGAAACAAGCTTCCATTGCCAATGCTGCACCTGATTCCAAGGCCATAGCAGACATTATTTATCTCCCTCCTCCATTAACAAATTTAGAATTTTCTCAGCTTAGACATGCAACATGGCTGATTTATGCTGTTTTCCTTCTGGAGTGAGCCTGACTTCTACCCACAAAGAGTCTGTGCTCTTGATATCCTTGTGCCTGGCAGTCTGGTTGCTACAATCTTCTATCCACAATTGTCACTGGGCATGGCAGCACCAAGAGACATTCAGTGGGCATCACCCAGACACTCTGAAAGTCCCTATTATGTATCTCCCTGACTTCATTTTGTAGCCAGAACCCTAGCTTCTCATGGTAAAATTCAGAATAAATTAACACTACCAACACAAAATGCCTTTCGTTCCCTTTTGTTATATTACAGTACTACAAGTTTTCAAACATAACAACCTAAAAGTTACCAATAATACACTCAGAATATAACATTGAATATGGTAACAGAACATTTATCAAAGTAAAAAATAATATAATTAGCAGCAGCATGTGACATGTTGTACTTTGGTAAACCTAACCTCAAACCATCACCTTAAAATACAAAAAACAAAACAGGTGGCTGAACAGGTCTCAAAATACAAACATATGTTGGATAAAAATTTCTGCCCATGAACCATTTTAAAAACTCTAATTTCTGTGATTGCCTTTTATTCTATTTTAAATAATTTATATTTTTTGATTCAGTACAAATTAAAAGGAAATAGGTGGGATTAATTTTACCAAGTGTGGACAGAAAAAAAGAAGTCTTCAGTTCAGTTCAGCTGCTCAGTCGTGTCTGACTCTTTGTGACCCCATGAATCGCAGCAGGTCAGGCCACCCTGTCCATCACCAACTCCCAGAATGCACTCAAACTCATGTCCATCGAGTCAGTGATGCGATCCAGCCATCTCATTCTCGGTCGTCCCCTTTTCCTCCCGCCCCCAACCTTTCCAAGCATCAGAGTCTTTTCCAGTGAGTCAACTCTTCGCATGAGGTGGCCAAAGTATTGGAGTTTCAGCTTTAGCATCAGTCCTTCCAATGAACACCCAGGACTGATCTACTTTAGGATGGACTGGTTGGATCTCCTTGCAGTCCAAGGGACTCTTCTCCAGCACCACAGTTCAAAAGCATCAATTCTTCGGCAATCAGCTTTCTTCACAGTCCAACTCTCACATCCATACATGACCACTGGAAAAACCATAACCTTGACTAGATGGACCTTTGTTGGCAAAGTAATGTCTCTGCTTTTTAATATGCTATCTAGGTTGATCATTGGAGAAGGAAATGGCAACCCACTCCGGTGTTCTTGCCTAAGAATCCCAGGGATGGGGGATCCTGGTGGGCTTCAGTCTGTGGGGTCACACAGAGTCAGACACGACTGAAGTGAGTTGGCAGCTTGGATGCTTGGCAGCTTGGCAGCAGCAGCAGCAGGTTGATCATAATTTTCCTCCGAAGGAGTACGTGTCTTTTAATTTCATGGCTGCAATCATCATCTGCAGTGATTTTGGAGGCCAAAAAAATAGTCTGACACTGTTTCTACTGTTTCCCCATCTGTTTCCCGTGAAGTAATGAGACCGGATGCCATGATCTTAGTTTTCTGAATGTTGAGCTTCAAGCCAACTTTTTCATTCTCCTCTTTCACTTTCATCAAGAGGCTTTTTAGTTCCTTTTCACTTTCTGCCTTAAGGGTGGTGTCATCTGCATGTCTGAGGTTATTGATATTATTCCCAGCAATCTTGATTCCAGCTTGTGCTTCTTCCAGCCCAACTTTTCTCATGATGTACTCTGCCTATAAGTTAAATAAGCATGGTGACAATATACAACCTTGACGTACTCCTTTTCCTATTTGGAACCAGTCTCTTGTTCCATGTCCAGTTCTAACTGTTGCTTCCTGACCTGCATACAGGTTTCTCAAGAGGCAGGTCAGGTGGTCTGGTATTCCCATCTCTTTCAGAATTTTCCACAGTTTATTGTGAGCCACACAGTCAAAGACTTTGGCATAGTCAATAAATCAAACATAGATATTTCTCTGGAACTCTCTTGCTTTTTCGATGATCCAGCGGATGTTGGAAATGTGATCTCTGGTTCCTCTGCCTTTTCTAAGTCCATCTTGAACATCTGGAAGTTCATGGATCACGCATTGCTGAAGCCTGGCTTGGAGAATTTTGAGCATGACTTTACTGGCATGTGATATGAGTGCAACTGTGCAGTAGTTTGAGCATTCTTTGGCATTGCCTTTCTTTGGGATTGGGATGAAGACTGACCTTTTCCAGTCCTGTGGCCACTGCTGAGTTTTCCAAATTTGCTGGCACATTGAGTGCGGCACTTTCACAGTATCATCTTTCATTATTTGAAATAGCTCAACTGGAATCCCATCTACTCCACTAGCTTTGTTCATAGTGATTCTTTCTAAGGCCCACTTGACTTCACATTCCAGGACGTCTGGCTCTAGGTGAGTGATCACACCATCGTGATTATATGGGACATGAAGATCTTTTTTGAACAGTTCTTCTGTGTATTCTTGCCACCTCTTCTTAATATCTTCTGCTTCTGCTAGGTCCATACAATTTCTGTTCTTTTTCGAGCCCATCTTGGCATGAAATGTTCCCTTGGTATCTCTAATTTTCTTGAAGAGGTCTCTAGTCTTTCCCATTCTGTTGTTTTCCTCTATTTCTTTGCATTGATTGTTGAGAAAGGCTTTCTTATCTCTCCTTGTTATTCTTTGGAACTATGCATTCATATGATTATATCTTTCCTTGTCTCTTTTGCTTTTTGCTTCTCTTCTTTTCACAGCTATTTGTAAGGCATCCCCAGACAGCCACTTTGCTTTTTTGCATTTCTTTTCCATGGGGATGGTCTTGGTCCCTGTCTCCTGTACAATGTCACGAACCTCCGTCCAGAGTTCATCAGGCACTCTATCTATCAGATCTAGTCCCTTAACTCTATTCCTCACTTCCACTGTATAATCATAAGGGATTTGATTTAGGTCATATCTGAATGGTCTAGTGGTTTTTCCCTACTTTCTTCAATTTCAGTCTGAATTTGGTAATAAGCAGTTCACAATCTGAGCCACAGTCAGCTGCCCATCTTGTTTTTGCTGACTGTATAGAGCTTCTCCATCTTTGGCTGCAAAGAATATAAGCAATCTGATTTCGGTGTTGACCATCTGGTGATGTCCATGTGTACAGTCTTCTCTTGTGTTGTTGGAAGAGGGTGTTTGCTATGACCATGTGTTCTCTTGGCAGAACTCTATTAGCCTTTGCCCTGCTTCATTCCGTGTGCCAAGGCCAAATGTGCCTGTTACTACAGTTGTTTCTTGACTTCCAACTTTTGCATTCCAGTCCCCTATAATGAAAAAGACATCTTTTTTGGGTGTTAGTTCTAAAAGGTCTTGTAGATGGACATCTAGGTTGCTTCCATGTCCTGGCTATTATAAACAGTGCTGCAATGAACATTGGGGTACATGTGTCTCTTTCAATTCTGGTTTCCTCGGTGTGTATGCCCAGGAGTGTGATTGCTGGATCATATGGCAGTTCTATTTCCAGTTTTTTGAGGAATCTTCACTGTTCTCCATAGTGGTTGTACTAGTTTGCATTCCAACCAACAATGTAAGAGGCTTCCCTTCTCTCCACACCCTCTCCAGCATTTATTGCATGTAGACTTTTGGATAGCAGCCATTCTGACTGGTGTGAAATGGTATCTCATTGTGGTTTTGATTTGTATTTCTCTGATTATGAGGGATATTGAGCATTTTTTCCTGTGTTTGTTATCCATCTTATGTCTTCTTTGGAGAAATGTCTGTTTAGCTTTTTGGCCCATTTTTTGATTGGGTCATTTATTCTTCTGGAATTGAGCAGACGAATGGATAAGAAAGCTTTGGTACATATACACAATGGAGTATTACTCAGCCATTAAAAAGAACGCATTTGAACCAGTTCTAATGAGGTGGATGAAACTAGAGCCTATTATACAGAGTGAAGTAAGCCAGAAAGAAAAACACCAATACAATGCACTAACGCATATATATGGAATTTAGAAAGATGCAAATGATAACCCTGTATACGAGTCAGCAAAAGAGACATAGATGTATAGAACAGTCTTTGGGACTCTGTGGGAGAGGGTGAGGGTGGGATGGTTTGGGAGAATGGCATTGAAACATGTATATTATCATATGTGAAACGAATCGCCAGTTCAGGGTTGATGCATGTTACAGGATGCTTGGGGCTGGTATGTGGGGATGACCCAGAGGGAAGATAAGGGGAGGAGGGAGTAGGGAGGGGGTTTCGGAAGGGGGAACTCACGTACACCCAGGGTGGATTCAAAACCAACCAATATAATATTGTAAAATAATTAGCCTCAAATAAAAATAAAAAATAAAGGAAAAAAAAAAGTAAGGTGTGCTTATTATAGAAACTTTAGAAAATCTAGACAGTTCTTTCTAGTCCTTTCCAGGACATTTTAAAACAAATTCGAAATGTCCAGTACATACCATTTTGATTTTCGGTGTTTTTAAATTAAACATCTTTTTGTGAAACAGAGAAAAAATAAAATAAAAGGTCTTGTAGGTCTTCATAGAACCGTTCAACTTCAGTGTCTTCAACATTACTGGTTGGGACATAGGCTTGGATTACCATGATATTGAATGGTTTGCCTTGGAATCGAACAGAGATCATTCTGTTGTTTTTGAGATTGCATCCAACTACTGCATTTCAGACTCTTTTGTTGACCATGATGGCTACTCCATTTCTTCCAAGGGATTCCTGCCCACAGTAGTAGATATAATGGTCATCTGAGTTAAATTCATCCATTCTAGTTCATTTTAGTCCACTGATTCCTAGAATGTCGATGTTCACTCTTGCCATCTTCTGTTTGACCACTTCCAATTTGCCTTGATTCATGGACCTAACATTCCAGGTTCCTATGCAATATTGCTCTTTACAGCTTCGGACCTTTTTTCTATCACCAGTCACATCCACAGCTGGGTATTGTTTTTGCTTTGGCTCCACCCCTTCATTCTTTCTGGAGTTATTTCTCCACTGGTCTCCAGTGGCATACTGGGCACTTACCGACCTGGGGAGTTCCTCATTCAGTATCCTATCATTTTGCCTTTTCATACTGTTCATGGGGTTCTCAAGGCAAGAATACTGAAGTGGTCTTATTTAACAGAAAAGTGGAATCTTACCTATTGCATCAGTTATGCCTATTCTGAATACATTTACTTATTCAATAATAATATAAAGTGCCTCCGTTTATTTTGTACATGTGTTGCAAACATCTCTTCTATGAATTTGCCTTAATCCCCACAATAATCCTGCAAGTTGGGAAACCGAAGGGTTATAGGAATCATCTTACACAAAATCAAACAGTAACTAAACACCTAAGCCAGAATTCCAGTGCTGTTACCTTCAAATCATCATCTGGAAGAGCAAAAGAAATCATTCATTTTATAGATGTAAATATTGTTGGAAATCTGTTTAGATTTGAATCTATTGGATTGTCATTCTTTGATTCCAAGTCAAGAGCAGAGATGTTATGAAGAACTGAGAGATAATTCACAAACTGTTGTTTTCAAACAGCTGGTTTTTGTATTCTTCCATCATAGGCAGAAGCAGAAATCCACTTTGTGAGCTGCAAGCCAAGGTGCCCTGATTTATTATAGTCAAGGAGTCATCATTTGACTTGTCACACTTTCTCTCCTGAGATTTTGATACTTGAGTATAGTGACACAATATGAAAAAACAGATGAAGCATATTTTCTCCAGGGGCCACATTCTTACAACACAACCAAGCAATTCTGGCAGCTTAGTCTTCGGAATCTGTCATTTTGTGGGTAGTTCTTTAGTCTTTCTGTAGGTTTTATAATATCATGATATCTTTCCAATTAAAATTTTTTCCTTACATTAGGCAGCCAGTTTATATAGCTAGCCATCAAAGAAGCCTAAATTATATACAACTACAACCAAAAGTGATCATTTCTTTCTCTAAAAATCTATTGAGTTGACAGTTCACACCACACAATTCAGCATCAGTGTTCTCTAATTCCACCAGGAATGTTGCCTTCCTAGTTCAAGTGTGAACTACTTGATCATTCCTATCATTATTATTTGGCTTCTTTCTTACAACCTAGCAAAATGCTATGTACTAATTGATGAATAGATTTCAAAAATATGCTTTGAAAACATGTTAAGATGGATACAGGACTTCCCAGGTGGCTCAGTGGTAAAGAATCCACTGGCAATACAGGAAATGTGGGTTCAGTCTCTGGCTTGGGAAGATCCCCTAGAGAAGAAAATGGCAACTTACCCAGGATTCTTGCCTGGGAAATCCCAAGGACAGTGGAACCTGGTGAGCTACAGTCCGTAGGGTTGCAAAAGAGATAGACATGAGTTAGCAACTAAACAGCAACAACAAGATGGCTAGAGTGGTAAGGGATAAGAAGTCAGATAAGTCAGGGGTAGGAAATGAACATAAAGATCAGGGAATGGAAAAACAGAAAGTCAAAGCCTTCTCCTTAGATCCTGGCTCAACCCATTCATCACTATGACAAAAACACAGTTCTCTATCAGACAGCTATTCAGACTGATAACAAGTACATAAAAAACAATCATGCTGGCCATGTCAGCTTGTGTTTACTCAAATCCCCTCTCTTCTACATGAGGAAAAGATACAGGATTATTGGATTCCCATGACTCATGAGTGAGTCATGAACACAAATTTGCACAAATATTTTAAAAGTTACATACATCATTTTTACCAGTATTGATGATTATTGAAAATATTAAGAAAATTGACAGGAAGAAATTATAATCTCTTATTAGATACTATAAATGCATTACTTTGAAGAGTTTCTAAAGTTGGAGTATAATGACCTATTTTCCTAGGCTTATGGAGTATAAACAATTTATTTAATACATACAAGAAAACCTCAATGGGAAAAGGTGATTACTTTTAGTATATTGAATTGTTTAGGGAGTACTTATCATCCCACTAAGTCATTCTGAAATATGTATTAAGAGTATCTTTTGGTGGTTTACAAGGCATAGTTGTTATCAGCCTGAATGTTGAGAAAACAAAAAGGAAGAAAACCTTTTCAGGAAAAATGTTTAGATTTTTAGAAAATAGTTAACACTTCTGGTTGAATACTGTAAAGGCTAATATTTCCTCCTAGCTTTTAGTCATATAAATGCATGCCTTTTGACAATTGCAGAAGGTGATTTCACCTCAGATTGGTCTCATTTACCTTGAGACAAATTAAATAAACATTACCTCTTTATGTCTACTGCTCTCCTTCCTTCCCATAATTTTCTTTGAAATTCTTTTTAAAACATGTTATTATGATAAAGTATACACATGGAAAACTAAATTAAATATGTCCTTGAAACTTTTGCATAAATAATATTTTATGCAGCTAGTAATAGTCTGTGAAGTCATTCAATTTTGAAGGACATTCACAAATTCTACCCCCTACAAAACTAGATAAAAAATTATTTGAGGAGTTAATCCAGGCAGTGTGTAAAGAAACACAAATAAATGGGAAGCAGGAATATAAGAAACAGGTCAGCTAAGTCTTATCCAGAAGTTAAGAAAAAATTTGAAAAAAAAAAAAAAGAGTATCATAAGTCAAGATGCTTGGAAGATTTCCCTTAGAGTAGGAAAATTTAACAATACAGGGTTGCATGTATTTCTGTAGGCATCCAAACATATTTCTTGATTTAACACAAAATATAATTTATATAGTAATATTGTGTTACTGTTGATTGGTTTTTTAATTTAATTTTATTAATTTTTTAAAAAATTTATTTATTTAAATTGGAGGCTAATTACTTTACATTACTGTATCGGTTTTGCCATACATTGACATGAATCTGTCCCAGGTGTACATGTGTTCCCCATCTTAAACCCCCCCTCCCACCTCCCTCCCCATCCCATCCCTCTGGTTCATCCCAGTACACCAGCCCTGAGCATCCTGTATCATGCATCGAATGTGGGCTGGCGATTCATTTCACATATGATACTATACATGTTTCAATGCCATTCTCCCAAATCATCCCATCCTCGCCCTCTCCCACAGAGTCCAAAAGACTGTTCTATACATCTATGTCTCTTTTGCTGTCTCGTATACAGGGTTATCATTATCATCTTTCTAAATTTCATATATATGCGTTAATATACTGTATTGGTGTTTTTCTTTCTGGTTTACTTCACTCTGTATAATAGGCTCCAGTTTCATCCACCTCATTAGAACTGATTCAAATGTATTCTTTTTAATGGCTGAATAATACTCCATTGTGTATATGTACCAAAGCTTTCTTATCCATTAGTCTGCAGATGGACATCTAGGTTGCTTCCATGTCCTGGCTATTATAAACAGTGCTGCAATAAACATTGGAGTACATGTGTCTCTTTCAATTCTGGTTTCCTCGGTGTGTATGCCCAGGAGTGCTATTGCTGGGTCGCATGGCAGCTCTATTTCCAGTTTTTTAAGGAATCTCCACACTGTTCTCCATAGTGGTTGTACTAGATTGGGTTTTGGAATAAATCTACAAAAGATTAGAGACTTAATTTTAGTGACTGTCATAAACTTACCTATCAATAGAATAACAAAAAATACACTATAAAAACCAGAAGGTAAATGGGGGGAAGAAAAGGAAAAATTGATAGATAAGGAAGGCAGGTACACTAAATGTCCTTATGCTTCTGAGTAGGTAATCTAAATATACTGCTCTTTATGAATCTAAAAATGGCAACCAGGAACCTACTGGCCTTGAAACTAATGAAGCATGAGCTTAAGGAATGCTCACTTACAAGGATTTTCTGAAATGCATTGAGGGAGCCCTAGCAGTTTTGCTGTTTTTAATATGTATGTTCAGTCACTGAATCGGGTCAACTCTTTGTGACACCATGGACTGCAGCATGCCCGGCTTCCCTGTCCTTCACAATCTCCTGGAGTTTGCTCAAATTCATGTCCACTGATTTGGTGATGCCATCCAACCATCTCATCCTCTATTGACCCCTTCTCCTTCTGCCCTCTCAATCTCTCCTTGCATCAGGGTATTTTCCAGTGAGTCAGGTCTTCATTTCAGGTGGGCAAAGTATGAAGCTTCAGCTTTAGCATCAGTCCTTCCAACGAATGTTCAGGGTTGATTGACTGGTTTGATCTCCTTGCCATTCAAGGGCCTCTCAAGAGTCTTCTCCAACATGTCAGTTTAAAAACATCAACTCTGATGCTCAGCCTTCTTTATAGTCCAACTATTACATCTGTATATAACTACTGGAAAAACCATAGCTTTGACTACATGGATTTTTGTCAACAAAGTGATGTCTCAGCTTTTTAACACACTGTCTATGTTTTCATAGCTTTTCTTCCAAGGAGCAAGTGTCTTTGAATTCCATGACTGCAGCCACCATCCCAAGTGATTTTGGAGTCCAAGAAAATAAAGTCTGCCATTGTTTCCCCATCTGTTTGCCGTGAAGTGATGGAACTCGATACCATGATCTTAGTTTTTTGAAAGCTGAGTTTAAGCCAGCATTTTCACTGTACTCTTTCACTTTCATCAAGAGGGTCTTTAGTTCCTCTTCACTTTCTGCTATTAGGGTGGTGTCATCTGCTTATCTGAGGTTATTGATATTTCTCCTGGCAATTTTGATTCCGGTTTGAGCTTCATCTAGCCTGGCATTTTGCATGATGTACTTTGCATATAAGTTAAATAAACAGGGTGACAATAGAGAGGCTTGATGTATTCCTTTCCCAATTTTGAACCAGTCCATTGTTCCATGTCCACTTCTAACTGTTGCTTCTTGACCTGCATAAAGGTTTCTCAGGAGGCAGATAAGGTAGTCTGCTATCCAAATCTTTTAAAGAATTTCTACAGTTGTTAAGATCCAAACATTCAGAGGCTTTAACGTAGTCAATGAAACAGACATATACAGCTTTCTCAGAATTCTCTTGCTTTCCCTATGATCCAACAGATGTTGGTAATCTGGCCTCTGGTTCCTTTGCCTTTTCTAAATCCAGATTGTACCTCTTCAAGTTCTTGGTTCATGTACTGTTGAAGCCTAGCTTGAAGGATTTTGAGTATGACCTTACTAGCATGTGAAATGAGTGCAGTTGTATGGTAGTTTGAACATCTTTGGCATTGACCTTCTTTGATATTGGAATGAAAGCTGACATTTTCCAGTCCTGTGGCCACTGCTGAATTTTTCAAATTGGAATATTGAGTGCGGCACTTTTACAGCATCATCTTTTAGGATTTGAAATAGCTTAGCTGGAATTCCATCACATTCATTAGCTTTGTTTGTAGTAATTCTTCCTAAGGCCCACTTGACTTCAAACTCCAGGATGTCTGGCTCTAGGTGAGTGACCACACCACCATGATTATCCACATCATTAAAACTTTTTTATATAGTTCTTCTGTGTATTCTTGCTACCTCTTCTTAGTCTCTTTTGCTTCTGTTAGGTCTTTGCCATTTCTGTCCTTTATTGTGCTCATTTTTGCATTAAACGTTCCCTTGGTATCTCTAATTATCTTGAAGAGATCTCTAATCTTCCCATTCTGCTGTATTCCTCTATTTCTTTGCATTGTTTACTTAAGAAGGCTTTTTTATTTCTCCTTGCTGTTCTTTGGAACTCTGCATTCAGATGGCTATATCTTTCCTTTATTCTTTGCCTTCCATTTTTCTTCTTTTCTCAGCTATTTGTAAGGCCTCCTCAGATAACCATTTTGCCTTTTTGCATTTGTTTTCCTTGTGGATGGTTTTGAACATCACCTTCTTACAGTGTTAGAAACCTCTCTCCATATTTCTTCTGACACTATCAGATCTAATCCCTTGAATCTATTTGTCACTGTATAATTATAAGGGATTTGATTTAGGTCATACCTGAATGGCCTAGTTCTTTTTCTTACTTATTTCCATTTAAGTCTGAATGGAAGTACTTTGGTAATAAGGAGTTCATGATCTGAGCCACAGTTAGCTCTCTATGTTCTTTTTGCTGACTGTTTAGAGCATCTCCATCCTCAGCTGTATAAATATAATCAATATGATCTTAGTATTGACAATTTGGTAACCTCCATGTGCAGAGTAATCTCTTGTGTTGTTGGCAGAGGGTGTTTGCTATGACCAGTGCATTCTCTTGGCAAAGCTCTGTTAGCCTTTGTTGCTTCATTTTGTACTCCAAGACCAAACTTGCCTGTTGCTGCAGGTATCTCTTGACCACCTGCTTTTGCATTCTAATCCCTTATGATGAAAAGAACATCTTTTTTGGTATTAGTTCTAGAAGATCTTGTAGGTCCTCATAGAACTGTTCAACTTCAGCTTTTTGGCATTAGTGGTTGGGGTATAAAGGTTTGCCCTTGGAAATGAACTGAGATCTTCCTGTCATTTTTGAGATTGCACCGAAGTACTTCATTTCAGACTCTTCTGTTGACTATGAGGGCTACTCCATTTCTTCTTAAGGAATTCTTGCCCTCAGTAGTAGATATAATGGTCATAAATTCACCCATTCCCATCCATTTTAGTTCACTGATTCCTTAAATGTCAATGTTCACTCATGCCCTTTCCTGTTTGACCACTTCCAATTTGCCTTGTTTCATGGACCTAACATTCCAGGTTCCTATGAAATATTGTTCTTTACAACCTCAGACTTTACTTTCACCACCAGACATATCCACAACTAAGGTTGTTTCCGCTTTGGCTCAATCTCTTCATTCCTTCTGGAGCTATTTCTCTGCTCTTCTCCAGTAGCATATTGGACTCTTACTGATCTTGGCGTTCATCTTTAAGTGTCATTATCTTTTTGCTTTTCATACTGTTCATCTGTTTCTCAAGAAAGAATGCTGAAGTGGTTTGCCATTCCCTTCTCCAGTAGATCATGTTATGTCAGGATTCTCTACCATGACCCTTCCGTCTTGGGTGGCCCTACAAGGCTTGGCTCATAGTATCATTTGTATATGTAATTTTGTATGAACACCTTCTTTAAGATAGATCTTCCCAAATGTATGCATTTTAGGCCCCACGTAATCTGGATCCACTTCTGGGCCATTCCAAGAATGCTGGGAGAGACACACACCCAGAGGACCCTGAAAGTTAAAATTTCTTTAGCTGCAAAGTAAATTCAACCCTGATGGCAACTATCCAAATAACTAAAAGTAGAAATCATTGACACTCTTTCCATCTACAAGGTGGCCTTGGTATAACTAGGAGTGGTGGGGGGAAAGAAGAGGGACATTTATACTTCTTATTTTATAGCCACTGGTGTGGTTTTATTTATTTATTTACCTGCAGATAGATTTCTAACAATTTATTAATCAACATGCACTTTCCTCTTTCACATGTACAAACACTATTGTAGCCACAATATATATATGTATATTTTATCAACAATTGTAGTAACGATCTTTATTTTCCCCTTACACACAGATTTACCTTGGGTTTGGTGCTATCTTTCAAGTTAATAAATTCCATTTGTGAAAGCAGCAGTGCCTAAGATAGTAAAAAATAAAAATATCTGGCATTAAATTCTTGTTCTTAGGAAAAACAGCTGCAGAAAATATCAGAGAGTGTATTTTCTTACCAAATACATGGTGCTATTGACAGAACACTTAAAATACAGTATTTTATTCTTTTAAAGAGTTTTCTCATGAATGAATTTTGTTCTTTCCCTAGATAGTTTAAAATAGAAATTCATGATTTTCATCATAAAATCTTTGTAACATTACAACAAGGGTATTTTTCTCTTGTAAATAGCTTGTAATATTGTTTGAGGCAGAGATATTCAGAACTTGTGGTAGAGTAAGAAAAAGCTAATTTATGGAGATATTTCAAAGTCTGATGAACTGCTTTGCCAAGATAAAGTGTTGCTTTTTTTCAGATAATTAGGCTGTTCTTTAACTGCCATGAAGGAAGGCAGACACTAACTCCATAGTAACATGCAGATCAGCATTTTCCTTTTTGATACCTGGGAAACTTCATTTCTCTGAACATCTGCTCAGACATTTCTTTTCCTCAGTAACAGATGAGACAACTCATAGCAAAGAAAATCTTTAAACATTTTTAAACCTGAAAACATTATTTGGCATTTCAGCTACTTAAACAAATGATATTAAGGAATTAAAGATTTACATATGAAATTGTTAAGCATTGAATAATGAATATTTAAAAGAGATTATTGGTAAAATAAAGATGGGAAACTAAAGAATCTCCGAAGTCTACTCAAGTCTGTGTTTCTTTGAGTAACATGAAGAAATTTAGAGGCAAAAACAAAGCTGAATTTTAAAAATTCTTAAGTACTTTTGGAAAGAAAACTTAACTATGATGGTGTAGTCAGCACTGTTGGCATGAGAGATAATTGGTGAAAATAATGGTCTGTTTGCAGGAGTGAGCAAAAAACACATGCCATAGGGAAGTTGTGGAACAGAGAAAAAATGTAAGAATGTGTAGGCAAAAATGCCTGCATGTGAACTGTCATTGATAGGAATCATTTTAGAAGACATTTAAAAGCCCCAGAGAAGATGGTGACAGCAGAGTTAACAATAAAAATTTAAGTTGCATGAGTTATTTTGATGTAGAGAAAATGAATATTTGTAATTACTGTACAATAACAAAGTACTATTAGGAGCAGAATACCATGCAAGAATATTAAGGATTACATAAATGATCTGGCATCTTATTCTACAATTCAAAAAATCAGAGGGATAGAGGAAAGCATTAACAAAGAAGAGCAGAAAATTATTGAAAATTTATCAGTAGAGAATATTCATTCCACAAAATCCTATATATCCTGTGTTATTTCTCCAAAATCATCTTATTCCCCTTCACCTTCCCCCACCATACCCTGTATTCTGGTTGTATGATCTTTATTTTACGTGACCATGACAAACTGCTTAACCTCAGATCCCCTGTTCATGCTATTTCTTTTGCTATAAGTGGTCTTCCTTCTGTTCTTGTTGACCAGTTCTTTCTCATCCTTTAGTCTTAGTTTGGCCGTTTATGATCCCTAGTAAAGATCCTTATTAAATAAAGATCAAAGCAGCTTATGACTATTGATTGCTACTATCTCCCATGTCAGCTATCCTTACATTTGTTTTCTGCAAAATGCATTTCAAAAATTACTAATATTTTACTTTTAACACTAGAAATTCATTTCAAAAATAGAAATTAAGCTCAATGAAGGAAAGGACTGTGCCTTTTCTTTTTACTATTGTAAGCCTAAGACCTAGGATGGTACTTGGCATACAGTAGGCACAAAATAAAGTATGATTGAATGAATGACTTGCTTATTAGTAAGCAACACATTAAGTAATATGATTGGATAAATAATAATTGCAAATTGTAATTAATTGCAATCATAAATAATACAATGAGATAGGTAAATAAACATCTGTTCTAAGGTTACCTTTGGCAAACATGCTGTGTTTTCCCAAACTGTTTGGAAATCCTATCTTAGCATAGACCACAAAAGCCCATGGTATAGGTGTTAGCAGTCTGGCCTTTTTGGTTACTATAGTTAGGGGCCTCCACCAAGACTAGTAGAGTAGCAGATTTTCCAAACATCAAAGGAAGAGGCAGATGCTAAGCAGTCAAAAGACTTTCAAGAAATGTTTGCAAGAGTCAAGGGTCCTCATACTGGGATTGACTGAGTGAGTGAAAGTCGTTCAGCATGTCTGACTCTTTGTAATTGTAGTCTGCCAGGCTCCTCTGTCCATGGTATTCCCAGGCAAGACTACTCGAATGGGTTGCCATTTACTTCTCTAGGGGATCATCCCATCCCAGGAATTAAGCCCAGGCACATTCTTTACCATCTGAGTCACCAGGAAAGCCCCATGCTGGGATTAATTGTGTACAAATGATAAGGAAGAGCTTTATTAAATAAAAACAAAAGAGTTTGTTGAACGGTTATTCAATTCAGTTGCTCAATCATGTCCAACTCTTTGCGACCCCATGGACTGCAGCATGCCAGATTTCTCTGACCATCACCAACTCCTGGAGCTTGCGCAAACTCATGTCCATTGAGTCAGTGATGCCATCAACCATCTCATTCTCTGTCATCCCCTTCTCCTCCTGCTTTCAATCTTTCCCAGCATCAGGGTCTTTTCCAATGAGTCAGTTCTTTGCATCAGGAGGCCAAAGTATCAGAGTTTCAGCTTCAGTCCTTCCAACAGTTATTACTGAATTCCTATTGAGTACCTATTAAGAATCAATTGAGTGCCAACCTTACTGCTAAGTCCACAGAAGACAAAGAATAAGAAGCAATTCTTGTTTTCACAAAATTCAGAATCTAGTAGAAGAAACACATGTATACATACAGGACGGTTTCCCACAATTTTGAGAATTATGTTTTTGAGAACTCTGTGACTAGATAATTTGTAAACTAAAAATCTAAGAATTTAAGAGGCAGTGGGAACGTGGGACAAAATTCAGAAAAAAATACCAGGAATGTCTTATTAAATATGAGGTTTGTATACTCTTAAAAACAATTTTTCAGTGCAAAAGGGATCATCCAAGAATTTCTTTTGATATTAAAGTTCGAAATTCAATTTAGCAACGTTCTTCTTTAAAGTGTTATTAATAAGTTGAATATGCAAATGTAATTTCAAGTTTACTTTAGAAGTTTCTGAATAAGGTTTGATCTGTCAAACTTAATATTTTAAACTATTTTAAACTACACTTATAAAACAAAATATTCAATTCCCTCCTTAAGTCCTTTATGACTTAAAATCTTCTGAAGTATAAAATTAATTCTTATAAAGATATTAAGCTTCTGCATAGTTTGTTCTTAAGTTCTTCTAAGTGTTTCAATGTATGCATTTAATAAAGATTTAGTTTAAAACCAAAAGTTTAAATCAATCAGTAAATTACTCATTTTAAGTTGAATTGAATGCTTGACACATGATGCTCTAAAAGTTCAACTCCTTTTTTTTCATTAGGACATTCCCAATACCCTCAGATTCTGTAACATAAAGATGTTAATATGATGCTTTTGATTCTTTTCAACTTTTCTATGCTTAGTTCTAATTATTTTAATAGTTGAGAGATGCTTACTTAATAAGGACATAATTATGCCATCCCAGTTGAATATCTGCATAACTTCCGCTTGGTTTCACAATCAGAGCTTTTGACTTTGATGTTGACTGGATTGCTATTAGAGACTGATGGGACAGGTTTAGCATTAGCTGTATCAATATGATTTATACTAAATCATATCATTGGGTTCCATTTACAGATATCTGATTCTTTTGTCAACTGATAGACGTGTCATAGCCCTACCTGGGTTATTTATATCACATGATTGGGCTTCATACTTTGTAAGCACTTAAAATCTGTACATGTATTTTCCGGTGACCCTTATCTGGAAGGAGTCCTCCATTTAAAATACAGTCTTCCTAATTTTCAGGATGCACAACTCTAATCAATAGTGATAAGCAATTCAATTTAATGTTTTAATGGCTTAGTGTGACTAATCAGGTTCAACTTCTTAGAATTTGAATTGTGAAGAAAGCTGATCGCTGTAGAATTGACGCTTTTGAACTGTGGTGCTGGAGAAGACTCTTGAGAGTCCCTTGGACTGCAAGGAGATCCAACCAGTCCATTCTAAAGATCAGTCCTGGGTGTTCATTGGAAGGACTGATGCTGAAGCTCCAATACTTTGGCCACCTCATGCGATGAGTTGACTCACTGGAAAAGACTGATGCTGGGAAGGATTGGGGGCGGGAGGAGAAGGGGACGACAGAGAATGAGATGGCTGGATCGCATCACCGACTCAATGGACATGAGGTTGAGTGAACTCCGGGAGTTGGTGATGGACAGGGAGTCCTGGCGTGCTGTGATTCATGGGGTCGCAAAGAGTTGGACACGACTGAGCAACTGAACTGAACTGATAACAATAAGAAAATTTTAAGATTGGCAGTTTTTAAAAATTTGCTGCTTTTAATTTTTCATGTATGAGGAACACATGGCTGGAGAGAAAAATAACTGATATGGCAGCTTTGTGATGACATCTGACACCCAAGCCCTTTCCATCTTTCTCTTAATATCTCCATTTTTAGATACAAAATATTTAACATGCTTAAAAATAATAATAAAGTCAGCATATAAAATAGAAAAATATTTTTAACAAGACATACATTTTAAAATATGTTTTTAAAAATAGATGTATTAAGATGTACAATAAACTGCACATATTTTAAAGTGTAAAATTTGGTAAGTCTGACATATGTATACACCTGAAAAACCATCATCACAGTCAAGGTAATGAACATAATCATCCACTGTCACTGCTTCTACTAGCCTCTGCGAACTCTCCTGACATTTCTCCTACTACCAATGCCATTCTCAGACAACCAATATTCACTTTCTTTTACTATAGATTCAGTTCAGTTCAGTCACTCAGTTGTGTCCGACTCTCCGTGACCCCATGAATCACAGCACGCCAAGCCTCCCTGTCCATCACCAACTCCCGGAGTTCACTCAAACCCATGTCCATCGAGTCGGTGATGCCATACAGCCATCTCATTCTCTGTCGTCCCTGTCTCCTCCCAGTCCCAATCCCTCCTAGCATCAGACTCTTTTCCAGTGAGTCAACTCGTCGCATGAGGTGGCCAAAGTATTGGAGTTTCAGCTTTAGCATCAGTCCTTCCAACGAACACCCAGGATTGATCTCCTCTAGAATGGACTGGTTGGATCTCCTTGCAGTCCAAGGGACTCTCAAGAGTCGTCTCCAGCACCACAGTTCAAAAGCATCAATTCTTCGGCGATCAGCTTTCTTCACAGTCCAACTCTCAGACTATAGATTAGTATGTATTTAATATAACTTTATATATATGAAATTTTACAGTGTATATTATTTTGTCTGGTGTGTTTCACTCAGCACGATTACTTTGAGATTCATCTACGCTGTTATATGTATCAATAGTTAATTACTTTTTATTTCTGATTACTTTTCCATGTATAGATATACCACAGCTTGTCTAATCATCTGTGATGGAGATTTCAATTGTTTTCATTTACTCTTTACTATAAATAAAGCTTCTATAAACACTAACAAAATGTTGTATATATATATGCTTTCATCTTTCATCTCTACTTAGGAATGGAATGACTGGATCATATACTGGATGTAATTTTAACCTTTTAAAGAAAATACCACACCATTTTCAATAGTTGTATCATTATACAATTCCACATGCAGATGAATGTTCCAATGGTTCCACATCTTGTCTGCACTTAAATCTGTAGGTTTATTTTTAGCCATTCTGTTAGGTATGTAGTAGTACTTTACCAAGGTTTAAATTTACATTTCCCTAATGAACAGTGAGTGTTAAGTGTCACTTCATATGCATATTTGCTACCCACACATATAGTCTTTGGTGAGTGCTTTTCCAATTATTTTGTCCATCTTTTAATTGAGTTATTATTTAATTTCAACAGTCTTTTATCTGAGTCGTTTATCAGATTGTTACTGTGGTTCAGTCACTCAGTCATGTCTGATTCTTTGCAACCCCATGGACTACAGTGCAGCAGGCTTCTCTTTCCTCCTCTGTCTCCCAGAGTTTGTTCAAACTCATGTCCATTGAGTTGGTGATCCATCCAACCATTTCATTCTCTGTCACCTCCTTCTTCTCCTGCCCTCAATCTTTCCCAGCATCAGGGTCTTTTCAAATGAGTCAGTTCTTTGCATCAGGTGGCCAAAGTATTTTTTTCAGCTTCAGCATCAGTCTTTCCAATGAATATTCAGGACTGACTTCCTTTAGGACTGATTGGTTGATCTCCTTGCTGTCCAAGGGACTCTCAAGAGTCTTCTCCAGCACCACAGTTCAAAAGTATCAATTCTTCAATGCTCAGCTTTCTTTATGGTCCAACTCTCACATCTGTACATGACTACTGAAAACACCATAGCTTTGACTATACAGACTATTGTCTGCAAAATGATGTCTCTGCTTTTTAATATTCTGCCTCTGTTTGTCATAGCTTTTTTTCCAAGGAGCAAGCATCTTTTAATTTCATGGCTGCAGTCACCATCTGCAGGGTTTCTGGAGATGCAAAATTGCAAATATTTCCTATCAGTCTGTAACTTATCTTCTCATATATTTAAAAGTCTATTTTTAAAATTAATTAATTTATTTTAATTGGGGACTAATTACTTTACAATATTGTAGTGTTTTTTGCCATACACTGACATGAATCATAAAAGAACATCTAAAACTAGTAACTTCAACAAAGTTACAAGATACAAAATAAACATACAGAAAACCAATTATTTTTCTATGTACTAGTTATAAAAATGTGGACACCAAAATTATAAATACATATACAAAAGAGATAGCTAGTTGAAAGTTGCTAATAACATAGGGAGCTCAACCTCTGTGACAGCTTAGAGGCGTGGAATGGGAAAAGAGTGGAAGGGAGATTCAAGAGGAAGAAGACATATGTATGTGTACTTATTGCTGCTGATTCACAAATTTGTTGTAGGCAGAAACCTACACAACATTGTAAAGCGATTATCCTCCAATTAAAAAATAAATACAGTTTAAAAAGAATGGAATAAAAATTTCCTTTTATCTACTTTTCAGTTTACTATGTATGAGTATTCTGGTATAAAGTTACTTTGGTAGACTTATAGTAGTTATGGATGTCTCAATTATCTGTAAAGTAGCTTCACAAACTTTTAAAATTAAACATATATGCATTGCTTAAATTTTCTTTAAAAAAGTAAATTTGACATGCAGAATGTTCTGATTTTGATGAAAACTAATTTATCAATTTGTTCTTTTATACATTGTGTTCTTGATAGTGTATTTAAGAACTCTTTGCCTAACTTAAGGAAGCAAAAATTTTCCCCTCTGTTTTCTTCTAGAAGATTTTTATTTGTCTTAGACTCTTACATTTGCATTTACCTGGCGGCGCAGACGAGAGAGACGCCGGCCCCGGCGCAACCGACCACGCACAGAGGCGTGGCCGAGAGGAGCTACCCCACGTCCAATAGGCGGAGGTAGAGCGGGCGCAGGAGGGCCGAGAGGAGCTACTCCACATTCAAGGTCAGGAGGGGCGGCCTTGAGAAGATACCCCTCGTCCAAGGTAAGGTACAGCGGCTGCACTTCGCAGGAGCGGCTGTGAAGAGATTTTCCACGACCAAGGTAAGAGAAACCCAAATAAGACGGTAGGTATTGCGAGGGGGCATCAGAGGGCAGACAGTGAAATCATAATCACAGGAAACTAGTTGATCTGATCACATGGACCACAGCCGAATGTGGTCCACTGGAGAAGGGAATGGCAAACCACTTCAGTATACTTGCCTTGAGAACCCCATGAACAGTATCAAAGGGAAAAATGATAGGATACTAAATGAGAAATTCCCCAGGTCGGTAGTTGCCCAGTATGCTACTGGTGATCAGTGGAGAAGTAACTATAGAAGGAATAAAGGGATGGAACAAGCAAAACCAGTACCCGGTTGTGGATGTGACTGATGATAGAAGCAAGGTCCAGTGATGTAAAGAGCAATATTGCATAGGAACCTGGAATGTTAGGTCCATGAATCAAGGCAAATTGGAAGTGGTCAAACAGGAGCTGGCAAGAATGAACATAGACATTCTAGGAATCAGTGAATTAAAATGGGCTGGAATGGGTGAATTTAACTCAGATGACCATTATATCTACTACTGTGGGCAGGAATCCCTTAGAAGAAATGAAGTAGCCATCATGGTCAACAAAAGAGTCCGAAATGCAGTACTTGGATGCAATCTTAAAAACGACAGAATGATTTCTGTTCGTTTCCAAGGCAAACCATTCAGTATTACAGTAATCCAGGCCTATGTCCCAACCAGTAATGCTGAAGAAGCCGAAGTTGAACGATTCTATGAAGACCTACAAGACCTTTTAGAACTAACACCCAAAAAAGATGTTCTTTTCATTATAGGGGACTGAGATGCAAAAGTAGGATGTCAAGAAACACCTGGAGTAACTGGCAAATTTGGCCTTGGAGCACGGAATGAAGCAGGGCAAAGGCTAATAGAGTTTTGTCAAGAGAACACACTGGTCATAGCAAACACCCTCTTCCAACAACACAAGAGAAGACTCTACACATGGACATCACCAGATGGTCAATACCGAAATCAGATTGATTATATTATTTGCAGCCAAAGTAGGAGAAGCTGTATACAGTTAGCAAAAACAAGACCAGGAGCTGACTGTGGCTCAGATCATGAACTCCTTATTGACAAATTCAGACTGAAATTGAAGAAAGTAGGGAAAACCACTAGACCATTCAGATATGACCTCAATCAAATCCCTTATGATTATACAGTGGAAGTGAGAAATAGATTTAAGGGACTAGATCTGATAGATAGAGTGCCCGATGAACTCTGGACGGAGGTTCATGACGTTGTAAAGGAGACAGGGACCAAGACCATCCCCATGAAAAAGAAATGCAAAAAAGCAAAATGGCTGTCTGAGGAGGCCTTACAAATAGCTGTGAAAAGAAGAGAAGTGAAAAGCAAAGGAGAAAAGGAAAGATATAAGCATCTGAATGCAGAGTTCCAAAGAATAGCAAGGCGAGATAAGAAAGCCTTCCTCAGTGATCAATGCAAAGAAATAGAGGAAAACAACAGAATGGGAAAAACAAGAGATCTCTTCAAGAAAATTAGAGATTCCAAGGGAACATTTCATGCAAAGATGGGCACAATAAAGGACAGAAATGGTATGGACCAAACAGAAGCAGAAGATATTAAGAAGAGGTGGCAAGAATACACAGAAGAACTATACAAAAAAGATCTTCACAACCAAGATAGTCACGATAACGTGATCACTGACCTAGAGCCAGACATCTTGGAATGTGAAGTCAAGTGGGCCTTAGAAAGCATCACTACGAACAAAGCTAGTGGAGGTGATGGAATTCCAGTTGAGCTATTTCAAGTCTTGAAAGATGATGCTGTGAAAGTGCTGCACTCAATATGCCAGCAAATTTGGAAAACTCAGCAGTGGCCATAGGACTGGAAAAGGTCAGTCTTCATTCCAATCCCGAAGAAAGGCAATGCCAAAGAATGCTCAAATTACCGCACAATTGTACTCATCTCACACGCTAGTAAAGTCATGCTCAAAATTCTCCAAGGCAGGCTTCAGCAATATGTGAACCGTGAACTCCCAGATGTTCAAGCAGGTTTCAGAAAAGGCAGAGGCACCAGAGATCAAATTGCCAACATCTGCTGGATCATGGAGAAAGCAAGAGAGTTCCAGAAGAACATCTATTTCTGCTTCATTGACTATGCCAAAGCCTTTGACTGTGTGGATCACAATAAACTCTGGAAAATTCTGAAAGAGATGGGAATACCAGACCACCTGACCTGCCTCTTGAGAAACCTGTATGCAGGTCAGGAAGCAACAGTCAGAACTGGACATGGAACAACAGACTGGTTCCAAATAGGAAAAGGAGTGCGTCAAGGTTGTATATTGTCACCCTGCTTATTTAACTTATATGCAGAGTACATCATGAGGAATGCTGGGCTGGAAGAAGCACAAGCTGGAATCAAGATTGCTGGGAGAAATATCAATAATCTCAGATATGCAGATGACACTACCCTTATGGCAGAAAGTGAAGAGGAACTCAAAAGCCTCTTGATGAAAGTGAAAGAGGAGAGTGAAAAGGTTGGCCTGAAGCTCAACATTCAGAAAACAAAGATCATGGCATCTGGCCCCATCACTTCATGGGAAATAGATGGAAAAACAGTGGAAACAGTGTCAGACTTTATTTTTTTGGGCTCCAAAATCACTGCGGATACTGATTGCAGCCATGAAATTAAAAGACGCTTACTCCTTGGAAGGAAAGTTATGACCAACCTTGATAATATATTAAAAAGCAGAGACATTACTTTGCCAACCAAGGTCCAACTAGTCAAGGCAATGGTTTTTCCCGTGGTCATGTATGGATGTGAGAGTTGGACTGTGAAGAAAGCTGATCGCCGAAGAATTGATGCTTTTGAACTGTGGTGTTGGAGAAGACTCTTGAGAGTCCCTTGGACTGGAAGGAGATCCAACCGGTCCATTCTGAGGGAGATCGATCCTGGGTGTTCATTGGAAGGACTGATGCTGAAGCTGAAACTCCAATTCTTTGGCCACCTCATGCGATCGAGTTGATTCACTGGAAAAGACTCTGATGCTGGGAAAGGTTGGAGGCGGGAGGAGAATGGGACGACTGAGAATGAGATGGCTGGATGGCATCACCGACTCTGTGGACATGAGTTTGAGTGTACTCCGGGAGTTGGTGATGGACAGGGAGGCCTTGGATGCTGTGATTCATGGGGTCGCGGAGAGTCGGACACAACTGAGCGACTGAACTGAACTCAACTGAAGTGACTTAGCACACACGTGTTGAAAGCCAGTTTTGCATACGTATGTGGATCTATTTCTTGACACTGTCACATTATGGCTGCTCTGTCTGTCTGTCTTTACATAAATGCCACACTACCTTGATTACTATAACTTTATATTATGGCTTGAAATCAAGTAGTTTTTTTATTTTGACTGACCAACTAAAGCATGTTAGTCCTCCAACTTTCTTTTTCATTTTAAAGTTGCTTTGGATATTTTATCTCCTTTTTCTTTTCATGTAAAATTTTAAATCAGTCTGTAAATTTCTTCATGAAAAGCCTATTGGAATTTTGAATCTGATTGTGTTTAACCTATGGATCATTTTGGGGGAGAGTTAATATTTTAATGAACCTTTCAACCCATGAAGGTGGCATATATATATCCATCTCCATTTTTTTAGGTCTTTAATTTGTTCTAGCAGTGTTTTATAGCTTTTTCACCGTATAACTTTTTCACATCTTTTGTAAGATTCATCCTGAATTATCTCACATTTTTATGTCACTACAAATAGCATTTTTATTTATTTTTGATTGTTTCTAGTATTTAGAAATACAATTGTTCTTTTGTTTATGATAATATATCTCATAACCTTGCTAATCTTATTGGTTCTAAGTAACTCCAGTGTTCTTGCCTGGAGAATCCCAGGGACGGGGGAGCGTGGTGGGCTTCCATCTAGGGGGTCACACAGAGTCAGACGCGACTGAAGTGACTTAGCAGCAGCAGCAGCAGCAGCTCTTTTGTAGATATCTTTGGATTTGCTAGAGACCAATATGTCATTTGTAAATAAAGACAGTTTGATTATATATATATTTTTACAATTTGGGTGAATTTTGTTTATTATAGTAAGTCCTCTACATATGAACCTTCAAGTTGCGCACACTCACAATTGCAAGGATGTGTTCTCATGTGGTCATATAGTTAGTTCACGTGTCTAGCAAACACTGTCACATGTGTGTGTTCTCTACAAGTGGTTGTGCTTTTGTGTACTTTACTTACAGTACTCTATAGAGTACAGTAGTACAATATCTTTATTTAAAGCTCAGGATGTCAGGAAGAAACATAAAAGCAGCAGTAACTTAGCTGGTACTGCTGAGAAATGCCTGGAATTGAAGGCCCAGAGAAAGGACAAAGAGAGACAAGAGGAAGAAGTAGCTGAAGAACCAAAGAGATTCACAATGCAGGAAATGGCAAGGGAATTTTCTTTATTTGAGGAGGCATTTTTAGTTTCTGAGGTATAGGCCATGAGCGTAGAATGGTACACGAAGGTTGGAGCAGCCATTCAGAAGGAACCAGAACATTTGCCATCAAGTGTGAGTGAAATTGCATCTTGTTCTCCATCTCCTACTGCTGAAGATGCTTCAGCTGTACCATCTCCCACCTTCTTTCCCACTTCCAGTCAGTAACTCTTCTTGCTTGCTGACTTGATGCCAGCTTCTGTATGCCAGATGTTGTACTGTACTACTGTATATTTTAATATACTGTACTGTAAGATTAATATTCGTTGGAAGGTCTGGTGCTGAAGTTGAAGCTCCAATACTTTGGTCACCTGATGCGAAGAACTGACTCATTGAAAAAGACCCTGATACTGGGAAAGACTGAAGGCAAGAGGAGAAGGGGGCAACAAAGGATGAGATGGTTCCATGGCATCATTGACTCCAGGGACATGAGTTTGAGTAAACTCCAGGAGTTGGTGATGGACAGGGAGGCCTGGTGTGCTGCAGTCCATGGGGCCGCAAAGAGTTGGACACGACTGAACAACTGAAGAAGACAATTTTAAAAAGAAAAAATTTAAAAGATGTAAGTTTTTATTTTATTTATTTATTGGCTATACTGGGTCTTCATTGCTGCATTCAGACTTTCTAGTTTCAGAGAGTGAGGGCTACTACTCATTGGGATGCGCAGTCTTCTCAGTGTGGTGGCTTCTCTTGTTTGGGGGCACAAGCTCTAGGCACCTGGGCTTCTGCAGTTGTTGCACACAAGTTTAGTTGCTTTGTGGCATGCAGCATCTTCCTGGACTAGGGATTGAACCTTGGTCCCCTGCATTGGCAGACAGATTCTTAACCACTGGACCACCAGGGAAGTTCACAAGTTTTTAGAAATAAGAGACACAAAGCAATTTTTCTTCATACTAAGCAATAACAGATATCTGAAACAATTTTTAATGTCAACAAAGGCTTTAAAATTATGAGTATATATAGTTGGCTGCTTTTTCCCCTTATTCACTCTGTGAGTTTCTCTTCCATTGGGATGATAATTTAAAGCTGTCTTCACTTAGCTTGTAAGTCTATGAAATATAGCTATGAACACCTCCAGGGTTCCTACATGAAAATTTCATGGTAGTTTCACAAAACAAAGATCATGTGGAAGAAATTGACTTTGCGTTTCTTGTCAGTGCACTATTGCATTCTTATTTTCTTACCAAATCACTCCCTGGTGAATATCTGTCATCATTAGCCAGTGGCAATAACATATTTACTGAATATTTCTATACTCAACCAAATATTTCTTACAACAATTCAGCGATTTAGAGAAAATAATGAAATTATCTTAGCTCCTCAGATGACAATTTTTCTTTTGCATTGCAAAATAAGGAATGCTTTTTCACACTTGGAAGGCTTATTTTTCTTTTTGATACTGGGAAGAGCTGCTAAAGTAGTTCCATCTCTTTCTTGTTATCCACAGAGTTCAGAGTAATTTTTCAAGATGATGATTGATAAGTATATTGACTTAGCTTTCAGCTTGAAAATTGTCAAAATTTTCTTTTAAAAGTTTTTCAAAATATGTATTCCTGTTCTGTGTTTTGGAACTTATGCCATTTTTCTTCTATTTGACAAATTTTCATTTAAATACTATGCAAAACCACATAGTGATAAGCAGGGTGATCCTGTCTGGTTAGTAGCTAGGTAAGATGTCTATTAATTAAGAAGTAGAACACAGAGTTTGTGCTTTGCCACTTGTGATCTAGGGTTCCCCAAATTAATGATGAAACATACTATGATCACTCACAGGCCAGAGGACTGTAAAACTGTGTAGATTGTAAAACCCAAGCAAATGGAGTTTTTTACTTTGTAGTTTAATCAGTCGACATTTCATCAAAATTTTTGGCACCAGTTAGGAATAAGAATTCCTAACCGTGAGCTGAACTGTGGTCTTGGAGAAGACTCTTGAGAGTTGACTGCAAGGAGATCAAACTAGTCGATCCTAAAGGAAATCAGTCCTGAATATTCACTGGAAGGACCGATGATGAAGCTGAAGCTCCAATATTTTGGCCACCTGATGCGAAGAATTGACTCATTGGAAAAGACCCTCATCACCAACTCGATGGACATGAGTTTGAGCAAGCTCCAGGAATTGGTGATGGACAGAGAAGACTGGTATGCTGCAGTCCATGTGGTTGCAAAGAGTTGGACACGACTGAGTGACTGAACTGACTGAAGAATAAGAGTAATTTTGTTGTAACAACTTTGTGGTTTTATGTTGTGGCTTTGAACTGGAGAAAATAAATACCATATTGTTTTTTAAAATTTTAATTTCAGTCCATTGATCTCTCTCCTCTTAACCTCTTAAGACAATGTTGACTCGGTAATTTGGTACATAATAATTTATACAATCAGCTATTTTTGCACATGGGTCTGCAGTGTTTTCCTATTGGGAATGAGGGCAACTGAGAGTGATGCAAAATAAAGTGCTTTTCATAAAGTTATATGCCCAAGAAATAGCGCATTTATTTCTATTAACGTCTATAGGCTATGTTATGTATTTCTTAAGAAAAAAAATACTCGTTTGACCAGTAAAAAATCTGACACTACTTGAGTTATATTTAGGATTGGGGTCAGGTGGCATCTTATACTTCGTGTTATCTCAACTTGTTATTTCATCACATTATGCACAGATATGGAAAGTGATGTCTTATAGACCTGAGCCAAACAAATTCCATGCGTGTTGATTTCCCTCATTAATCATTCAATAAGTATTTATTGGGTCCCTATATTTGCCAACAATGTGTTAGACTCAGGGGACAGAGTGGTGAACAGAACAAACACAGGCCCTGCTGTCATTCACTAAGGACACTTTTCTTTGACTTTGGGCTTTTGTGCCTGTATGCTGAGTCGTTTCAGTCATGTCTGACTCTTTGCTATCCTCTGAACTGTAGCCCTCTGGCCTCCTCTTTCCATGGGATTCTCCAGGCAAGAATACTGGAGCCGATAGCCATTTCCTTCTCCAGGGGATCTTCCTGACCCAAGAATTGAACTTTCGTTTCTTATGTCTCCTGCACTGGTAGGCGGGTTCTTACCACTAACACCACTTGGGAATCTAGTAGTAAAGCACAGTCACCCTATTACCATGCTTACAACTTCAGATAGAATCACACGTGAAACGAATCGCCAGTCCAGGCTTGATGCATGATACAGGGTGATCGGGGCTGGTGCACTGGGATGACCCAGAGGGATGGGATGGGGAGGGAGGTGGGGGGGGGGGCTCAGGATGGGGAACACATGTATACCCATGGTGGATTCATGTAAGTGTATGGCAAAACCAATACAGTATTGTAAAGTAAAAAAAAAAAAAAAAAGAATGCAAAAGGAAAAAAATCACTGTTGCAAATGAATTTAGAAGTTCGTTTACAAACTGCAAACAAACATATTGAATTTTTAAAAACAAAATGATTAGTGAGGAGCTCATCATGTTACAAGAAACATTTGAAAAGTATTTTCCATTACTAGTCAAACCACTGATATTGGCTGAAGAACCAGTGTCAGACCAAATTAATAATTTCTCAGTAGCAACTTCTTACTAGTTTCATTAGTGATTTCATTTTGAAACAAATATTTCCCACTGCTCTCACTTCAGATTTCTGCATCCTATTAAGGGATTTCTTGCAACTTCTTTTTGAAAAAATCTGTTTTTTTAACTAGTTATTTGCAGCTACTTATTTGTTTCAATAAAGACTATTTTGATACCCTTCTATCAAAGCTGAGCTCCACTAGAATTTTGTTCCTAGCACCAATTTGGTACACTATGCTTTGTATTATTGTGTGTATGCTCAGTTGCTCAGACATGTCTGACTCTTGGTGACCCTATGGACTGTAGCCTGTCAGTCTCCCCTGTCCATGGGATTTTCTAGGCAAGAATACTGGAGTGGGTTGCCCTTTCCTACTTGAGGGGATCTTTTCGATCTAGTGATCAAACCTGCGTCTCCAGCGTCCCCTGCATTGGCAGCAAATTCTTTGGCACTGAGCCACCTGGGAAGCTCACTTTGTGTTATTAAATGTATGTAAACTGGTGACTCATATGGTAAAGAATCTGCGTGCAATGCAGGAAACCTGGGCTTGGTTCCTGGGTCAGGAAGATCCCCTCCAGTATTCTTGCCTGGAGAATTCCATGGATTTGAGGAGCCTGGTGGGCTACAGTCCATAGGGTCACAAAGAGTCGGACACAACTGAGCAACTAACACTTTCACTTTCAAACACAGCCATGTTGGTTTTTAACTACTTGGGATATACTGCATTTGAGAATAGGAACTAGGTACTTTATTTTATTGTATATATTAGAAAATTGATACCGGGAAATGTTAGAACTTCTTACCACTTTGGAAGAAGCCAGCAGAGGGCAAAACTAACATAATAAGAATAACAGAGTGGAGAATAGGATAGAATCTGGATCTTTGATACTGTTTTTCAAAGACTAATCATACCATTTCTGATGCTGCCACCTCTGGACATTCAGACTTATGTAATGACACTCTTCTCTAGTGTATAAGCAGTTTGAGTATGGATTTCCTGTTACTCAGATTCAAGCCATCTAACTACTGATCTACTATTATTATCCTCCTTTTACAGAAGAGAAATCTGAAGCTTAGAGAAAATAAGAAGGTGGTTACACAATCAAGGGCTTCCCTGGTGGCTCAGAGGTTAAAGCGTCTGCCTCTAATGCGGGAGACCCGGGTTCGATCCCTGGGTCGGGAAGATCCCCTGGAGAAGGAAATGGTAACCCACTCCAGTATTCTTACCTGGAGAATCCCATGGATGGAGAAGCCTGGTAGGCTACAGTCCACAGGGTCGCATAGAGTCGGACACGACTGAGCGATGGAATGGAATGGAATGTACACAATCAAGTAAGTAGCAGAGTGAAGATATGAACCCAGGTGATCCTGCTTGCAACATCTAGGTTCACTCTGCTCCCACTCCTTATTACCCACTTCATGGAAAGCTTTCTTTTTATTTTTAAAATGTTTTTTAGCAATTATACTATTACTTATGTAATTAATAAGTAATTAATAATTACTAAATGACCAAATTGATAAAAGTCCTCGGGCCAACAACAGTGCCCAGAATTGAGTGTAGTAGTATAGACATTTGCTAGTCCTTCAATTCGGAGAAGGCAATGGCAAGCCACTCCAGTACTCTTGCCTAGAAAATCCCATGGATGGAGGAGCCTGGTAGGCTGCAGTCCGTGGGGTCGCTAAGGGTCGGACACGACTGAGCAACTTCACTTTCACTTTTTACTTTCACATATTGGAGAAGGAAACGGCAACCCACTCCAGTATTCTTGCCTGGAGAATCCCAGGGATGGAGGAGCCTGGTGGGCTTCTGTCTGTGGGGTCATACAGAGTCGGACATGACTGAAGTGACTTAGCAGCAGCAGCAGTCCCTCAATTAAGAACTACAAAGGTCAATACTGTATTTTTGTTATTAATGCCATGTTCCTCTTTCCTGATACATGTATATACATATACATATATATATATATTTGCTTGCCTTTTCTCTTAGAGGAAGAAGTGTTCTTCCTCTTGCCTATGGCTAGGTTAACCTCTCCCTTAGCCATCTTGCTCTTTCCCTCCCTGCCTTGTTTGAGACTGTTCTATCACTCATGCAGGATCTTGAATTATCAATTTATTCTTTTCACTTCAGTGTGTGTGTAGTCAGTCATGTCTGATTCTTTGTTACCCCCATGGACTGTAGCCCTCTAGGTTCCTCTGTCCATGGAATTTTCTAGGCAAGAGTACTAGAGTGCCATTTCCTACTCCAAGGGATCTTCCTTACCCAGGGATGGAACCTGTATGTCCTGTGGCTCCTGCATTGGCAAGCACATTCTTTATTACTAGTGCCACCTACTTCCATATGTGAATACATTCAAATCATGCCTAACTCCTCTACCCTTTCTCTTGGTCCTGATATCTCTTTATTCTCTCCTTCATCATGTTTACCAAGAGACTTCTTGAAAATGCAGCCGAGTTTGTTATTTCCACTACGTTGCTGTTAATTGAAATTTCTCTCCTCAAAGTCGCTGAGGAGTAAGAGGTGTTATAACCCTCCCCACCCAAAAGAGGAGGAAGTGATAATATGTTGTGTTACAAGTTCTGTTCCTGTTTGGGCATGTTTATTGTTGAGTGAAGCCAACATGTATTAAAATATCCTCCATGCTTCATGCTTTCTTATATTTCCTGTTTCACGCCTCCATGTAGAGAGCAAATCCAGATTGGGCGTCGTCTGTTGGGCATGCTGACCATCCTTTCTTTTTACCTTCCATTCCTGCCTCCTTTATTCCATCTCTTCTTTCTTAGAACAAGTCAAAGAAATGTCAGATTTTGGGGGAAGTGCATCTATTATACCTCAAAATTTGCCTTGGGACCCACTTCTTTGTACTTATTAACAGTATATTTATTTTGATGCTACCATTGTTTATTATATGTACAGGAAGTGAGAATGATCAATAGGGCAGGATTCTGACATTACTACTGGGTTTCTGAGCATATTACCAGCAAAATATTATCAAAACAATAGTCTGTTTCTCAGCAGTCACCATTGACTTTTTTCTCTCTTTCTCCTTACCCCTGCAGTTTTATTGTAGTATGACTGACAAATAAAAAATGTATATTGTTAAGGTATACAGTGTAATGTTTTGATATATACATACACTGTGAAATGATTACCATAATCAAATCACAATTACCTTTTTCTGTGGTTAGAACATTTAAGATATATTCAACTAGCAAGTTTCAAGCATGTGTGCAGTAAGTTGCTTCAGTCGTGTCCGACTCTTTGTGATCCTATGGACTATAGCCCACCAAGCTCCTCTTTCAATGGGATTCATCAGGCAAGAATACTGGAGTGGGTTGCCATGCCCTCCTCCAGGGGATATTCCCAACCCAGGAGTTGAACCCATGTCTCTTAAGTTTCCCTCACTGGCAGGCGAGTTCTTTACCACTAGAGCCACCAAGGAAGCCCAAATTTCCAGTATACGATATATTAACTATAGTCATTGTGGTGTATATTAGGTCTTCATCATTGACTTTCTAATAATTAACTTCAATGATTTCATAAGAGCTTTTATTCTCTTTGATCTCTGTGCGATACATTTGATACTACTAGCCAGCCCCTCCTTCTTGAAACACATTTGGCTTTTATGCCATATTACTTTACTAGCTGCTTCCCAGATGGCTCAGCAGTAAAGAATCCACCTGGCAATATAGGAGCCACAGGAGACGTGGGTTTGATCCCTTGGTTGGGAAGATCCCTTGGAAAAGGAGACGGCATCCCACTCCAGAGTTCTTGCCTAGAAAAATCCCATGGACAGAGGAGCCAGACAGGCTACAGTCCATGGGGTCCCAAGAATCAGACACAACTGAGCACTTCACTAGTTACTTTCACAACTCAAGTCTGTTGTTTTTATTGCCCAGGATTTGTCTGTCTTCTGGCAAAAAAAGACCCCAGATTTATTATGGGAGTATCATCCCCGCTCCAATCTAAGCCCATATGATTTACTTACATTAATAGCTCAAGCTGTGGGCACTAACTGGCCTTCAGATATGAGTAGAATAGGAAATAGATCTTGGAGCCTGCTGTAGCAACTTGGTTACCACATGGAATTTGAGAGTGGAGACTACACAGAAGGAAGCAAAGTGGTGAGATGGAGTTCTTGGTGACATCTTGGTTTTTGAGTCCCATATTTAGTTATATTTGAAATCAGTCTATTATAAACTTTTCAGAGACAAGAGACAATAAATCCTCCCTCTCCATAATTTTGGCTTAAACCAGTTTGATGTGTGTTTTTCTTTGTCATCTGAACAATATCAAAACTGTATTTACCTCTGTACATAAAAATGCATACATATAAATGCATAGAGAATGTTCTGGAAAGATACATTTCAAACTGATAGGCATGGTTATCTCTGGGGAAAAGGGACTATTATGGTGGGAGAGATGACTGGAAAGGGATTTACAGCTAAAACCATTCTTTGACTTATTTCCCTTTTCTATCTGGTCCTTAGCGTTTCTTGAGGTTGTAAAGCAAGTGTACCTAAAACTTGAGTTTTCAAATCCACCTTGTAAACAATAATGATGCTTATAATTATTAATTACTCTGCAACATGAATTAGGTATATTTTAAAATTCCTTTTCATTTCTAGTAAATGAGTCGTTGCTGTACCATCATCTGCTCTGAAAATAAGAAAACAAGCACAGGATAATTTAATAGCTTGTCAAAAGTGTACAGCAAAACAGTGATAGTGACGGGACCGATGTCTTTTGATTCTTGGCCAATGGGCTTTTTATTTCACCATAATCTGCAATTGTGGCAGGCTTCAGGAAACTATATTTTACTCATGCTGTGGTACTAAAATGAACTTGGCACTCTTCAAGGGCTGGGAAGAACTCTATTTAACTCTCTGATCCCTTTTGTCATGTCATATTTCTTTTAGGATGTAACCTGTTTTTAGGTAGTTAGGTGACCTGATGATACGGAATGGAACCACTTTAAGTAGTTTAGTGTTCTATAGCACAAAATTTGAATTTCCAGCGAAGGATGGTCAGGAGACAAGGTGTCCCTGCTAGGAGTAAATGAAAGTGTGTTTCATCTCAACAAGAGGGAACCGGCAACAGTATCAGTCGATTCTCGCCTGGTAGTAAAGCCCAGCTCTTCAAAAACGATGAAATGTCTCACCACCAGATGGCGCAGTTTTATACCAGCAGGCCTGGGAAAGGGCGCACTCTTACCTGAATCTTTCACAGTAGCATGAGTATTATTAAAGAGTTCAATGCTCTAGAGTTAAAAGCTCTCTCTGTTTAACGGATCCCTGGGAATTATGAGAGAACCTTACTTAGAAGGTTTAAACTTACACAATAAGTTTAAACAGTTAAGCCCTCTGAGTCCATTAAATCATTTTTCCTAGTTGCGGGAAAGCAAAGTGTATTATGGAGATAATCATGACTGATAATCCAAACCAAAGCAAAGCAATTTTGACAAATTCTAATGTAACTTTTTATTGAAACAAGACAACAAAATCTTTTTCTTTAAAAGCAAAAAGTTCTGGCCTGCAAGGAAAAATAGACCTCAAACTAAGAAGTCTTTTACTCAAATAAGGAAAATAAAGCTGGTGGCTCAGCAGTAAAGATGATAAAATAAGCTGCTTACAATGCAGGAGACCCAGGTTTGATCCCTTGGTTGGGAGGATCTCCTGGAGAAGGGAATGAGTACCCACTCTAGTATTTTTGCCTGGAGAATCCCATGGAGAGAGGAACCTGGCAGGCTACAGTCCATGGGGTCGCAAGAGTCAGACACAACTCAGCAACTAACGCTAACACTGAAATGATAAAGAATAGAATTATATGGTGCTTTCCCTCCTGCCCTGAGCCTGAAGAAAGAAAGCAAATCAGAGGGACATAGTTTCTTTTCTAAAGTGAAGCTGTATAGAATGATTTACTAATGACAAGTCAAGGGGGGGGAACCCCACAAATTAATAACCCGCAATTAACAGTTTAAAAAACTGGTGGAAAGTAATGTCATCTTTGCATTGTTTCAAGCAAATGGGGCAGGCTTACCCAGTGGCTCAGCAGTAAAGAATCCACCTGCAATGCAGGAGACACAGGAGACCAGAGCTGGATTCCTGGATTAGGAAATGGCAACCCACTCCAATATTCTTGCCTGCAGAATCCCACGGACAAAGGAGTCTAGCGAGCTACATTCCATTGGGTTGCAAAGAGTCAGACACGACTGAAGGGACTGAGCACACACATCACACAAACAAATGAGACAGTTAAAATTGCCCCCAGAAAATGGAGGACAGCAGTGTAGATTTCTCCAGGGAGACGACATCCTTCCTTGTAGTGAGTGTGTTGATGGAGATTGCCTATTAAACCTCAAATCAGATGAAATCTTGGGTTTACTTTGTACCAGTGGGAGCTATTAATACTTGGTGACACGAGTGGAACGTATAAACGTGAATTTTCTTTTACACATCAGGGATCCATGGAACAAGTTTTGTGATTCACCCTGGGAGATAGGTTAACTCAGTCCTCAAAGAAATAAGATTTCAGTTCAGTCGCTCAGTCGTGTCCGACTCTTTGCGACCCCATGAATCACAGCACGCCAGGCCTCCCTGTCCATCACCAACTCCCGTAGTTCACTCAAACTCAGGTCCACAGAGTCGGTGATGCCATCCAGCCATCTCATTCTCTGTCGTCCCCGTCTCCTCCCACCCCCAATCCCTCCTAGCATCAGACTCTTTTCCAGTGTATCGTTCCTTTAAAAGAAGCATAAATTGAGGAGGGACTGGCGATAAGAAACTGAATTGCTCCGGAACAGATTCATTTATATCACACTATTATAAAAGGAAGGAAGGGTACTTGTTATATGCCATAACAGGATATTTTTTCCTAGGCCCTTCCAGCCTTGGCCATCCTCAGGCTTTTCTAAAGTGGTTCTCTCCTTGCCTTTCCAAGCCGTGCAACCATCGTAAGCCATTTCTCCGGGTCTGGAAGCCTAGTACCGGGCTGGCAAACACTGGCTTGCTCCTCAGCTGCAACCCCCAAACTACGGGACTTGGAGCAGTTAAGAAACCGAGAGCCACGTTAGAAGGACCCTAGGTCAGAGGTCGCGATCGCCCGGGAGGTGGGGTTTAGGGGTCCGGGGTGGGCTGAGGCTGGCACCGCCCGGGGAGGGGCGGGGCGTCTCCCGGCCCCGCTGGCTGGGGCTGCACGTGACCTGCGGCCCCACCTCCCGCCTGCTCCGCAGCGCCAGCTCGGCAGGCGCGGGGCGTGAGTCTCGAGTGAGACCCGCCAGGCTCCAACTCCGCAGAGCCGGGGCCGGCGGGCAGCAACTTTCTCCCCGGAGTGGCCGCGGCGGCAGCTGCTACCGTGGCAGGCGGAGCGGGAGCCGGGAGGAGGAAGGCGGCGGTTCCTTGTGCCCGCTCGGGCTGTCCAGCCCTCCGAGACCGCCAGCCCGCGGAGCCTCGTTCCCCCGGGCAGCCCCGGGCCCCTGCCTTATGTCCCGCAAGGCGAGCGAGAATGTGGAGTACACGCTGCGGAGCCTGAGCAGCCTCATGGGCGAGCGCCGCAGGAAGCAGCAGGAGCCGGACGCGGCGAGCACGGCCGGGGAGCGCAGCCTTCTGGCGGCCGCGGAGTCGAGCGCCAGCCTGCAGGGCGCGGGCGCGGGCGGCGGCGGCGTCGGGGACCTGGAGCGCGCGGCGCGGCGGCAGTTCCAGCAGGACGAGACCCCCGCCTTCGTGTACGTGGTGGCGGTCTTCTCCGCGCTGGGCGGCTTCCTGTTCGGCTATGACACCGGGGTGGTGTCGGGGGCCATGCTGCTGCTCAAGCGGCAGCTCAGCCTGGACGCGATGTGGCAGGAGCTGCTCGTATCCAGCACGGTGGGGGCGGCCGCCGTCTCGGCGCTGGCCGGCGGGGCCCTCAACGGCGTCTTCGGCCGCCGCGCCGCCATCCTGCTGGCCAGTGCCCTCTTCACCGCCGGCTCCGCGGTGCTGGCCGCGGCGAACAACAAGGAGACGCTGCTCGCCGGCCGCCTGGTTGTGGGGCTCGGCATCGGTGAGTTCCGGCTTCGCGAAGGGCGCCTGCGGGGCCCCTGGCGACTCCGCCCTTGACCCTGGTCGCTGCGTTCTTTTCCCCCTTCAGGGTCCCCGTCCAGTGTGGCCAGCTCCCGAGGATACTTCGCACCTCTCGCTGCTGTTCTGAGAGCCCATCTGTTTGTTAGTCCGGCCTGTCAGTCTCCCTCCAGGGTGGGGTGGGGGTGGGGGCTCGCTGTGGTCTCCCCCGAGCCCACGTGGACTCTGTCGCCCACGTGGACTCTGTCGCCCACGGACAAGTGAATCCGCGTGATAGTTGCCTCTCTAAGCCCTTCCCGGAACCCGGCTCCTCACCAGCGGTTTCCTTGATTCAGCCTTACCTGATGTCTATCTAAGAGCTTAGGAGGGAGGATCTCTTTACTCTCCAACATTGTCTCACTTTTTCCTCCACTACTAGACTCTTGCCTCTTCTAGGATTCCGACTTCCGAACCCAATCAGTCTTAAAAGATACAGTAAGAGAATTTTTAAAGTTCTTCAAGTCATCTGGACTCGACTCTTTGCTGCTCCTCACTTTCCTTCTCGAGTCATTTATCCTTAGGGTAGAGTATTATTTTATTCTCTTGAGTTAGTTTACTTTTTGTATTGCCTTTTGCTTTCCTTCCCCCTCCTCCCCAATAAATTCTTGACTTTCTGTTTTTCTGACCTTTTCCTTTGAATCTGTATTCACCCGTTTTCCTTTTTGTTTTGTCTCTCCTGCTTTCCCTTGGGTCTTGTTCACCTCCTAAATTCACTTTGAAACTATTCTCCCTATGGATAAATTCCCAGCAAGGTAGATGTTTGCAGTTTACTGCCAAAATGAAAGGATTAAGATTCCCTTGGGATTGGTTTTTCACCCTGGTTGCTGAGCAGGGGAGGTGCAGTTGGTAAGTTCTTGGCAGATGGAAGCTGTTTGGAATGTGCGCAGTATTATTAGAAAGCACTTTTGAGACAAAGTGGGGGTTGAGACTTAAATCTTACTAGTGATTTTTGTAAGGCATGCCGCTGATGCTTTTTTATTGTTTCCTTTCATGATTCAGTTTCTTGTTTCCTTTAGGGTGCTGTTGAAGTATTTCTTCCTTATGGCTGGGGATTGTTTAAAGAGCCCTTTAAACTAGGGCTCCTAATGGTCTGTCCATTCACCACTTGTTTGACGTTTATGCTTTTCACCTTTTCTCTGTAGACTCTATAGGGGAGAGAGCCCTATTTATACAACTCCACATGTAGGAACCATAACCTGAAACCCAGCTCACTGCACTTTATATCCAGAATTGGTTATTTTTGGTTTCCCTTTTGTTTGTTTATTCCACTGTTAATTAGTGAAGCAGGGCAAGGCTCTCAGTTAGATGTTAAGTTGGCTTATTAAAGTCTGAAATGACCAAAAGGTACAAATGAAATGAAACCTCTCTGTAAGAAGTACCTAGTGCTTTCAGGATTCTCCTCTCAGCATTCTCTGCATGGGACAACAGATTACATTTTTTTGTTACTTCTGACATTGAAATAATGTAATTTTAGGTAGCAAGATGTGTTCAGTAAGACTGAGTCTTTTTTGTGATTTTGGAATTCAATACTGTTTTGCAGAGATCTCTCAGTGAAGTTTCCTAGTGTTTAGCTATGGCAAGTGTTAGGTATTTGGGTTTTTTATTTAGTCTGTCATCTGATAGGAAAATCAAGCCCCTGTTGTATGTTTAAGGGCCCTTTCCAGATGAGCAGAACAGTGAGGAACATTTATGCTTCAGTAAGAGTGGCTGGGCAGGGTTAGAGCAAGATAGAACTAGCTAGGCTCTGTAAGGAAGGCTTACAGAGAGGGTTGTTAATTAAAAGAAGGTACAGTTACCCCAAGAGAGGAAAGCCTAAGCTCTTCCAGATGGAAATGGTATGTTGATAAGTAGTATTTTGACAGTAGAGATAGGGAAAGGACCTTCTGGGGCCAAATTTGGGAATGAGCAAAGAAAGAAAAGCATAGGCCATACTTGAGGAACAAGGTGGATGCAGCAAAGAGGATGAAGCAAGAGGTGAGGTTGGAAAGGTTGGTGTGCAAGAGCAGCATCTATGTCTCTGGCACCAGGGTTGCTTGCCTGATATTGCAGGTAGTTTATTTAGTCCTGGTATGGCCTGTCTTGAGAAGGCAATGGCACCCCACTCCAGTCCTCTTGTCTGGAAAATCCCATGGACGGAGGAGCCTGGTGGGCTGCAGTCCATGGGGTCGCTAAGAGTCGGACACGACTGAGTGACTTCACTTTCAGTTTTCACTCTCATGCATTGGAGAAGGAAATGGCAACCCACTCCAGTGTTCTTGCCTGGAGAATCCCAGGGATGCGGGAGCCTGGTGGGCTGCTGTCTGTGGGTCACACAGAGTCGGACACAACTGAAGCAACTTCGCAGCAGCAGCAGCATGGCCTGTCTTACTCATGGAGGGGCACCACTTAGACTGGAAGCCCTGATATAAAGTTGTGTAAAAAGCTCTCCTCACTTATAAAATGAAGAATGTTTTAAAGTTATAAACAGATTTTCAAAGAGGCCACATTACACATCACCACCTTTCAAATTAGGATCTATGCGATGCATGTAATTGTATTTGTAAAATTCTTAAAACTCACAAAGATGACTAACCATTCAAATAAGAAATTACAAATACTTTTAGCTACAAGGAAATGAGTCCTTAGGATGAGCATTTTTTTTTTTTTAGGGATACAAAATTAGTTTTGCTTGTTTACTGCACTGAATCTGAATGTACATCATACTTTTAAAGTAGTTAGATTTTGTGTGTGGTCAGGAGGTTTTTGTTTTTGTTTTCTATTATCCTTTTGATATTTAGTAATACTGAAGAATACCTTTGTGTCTTTTGGCATATTTTTCTGGCAAATTTGTAATGGAAATTTATTTCTTCCACAAATTTACATGTGGTAAATATAAAGCTAATAAGGACAGGGTTTTTTGTTCATTTTGTTCACCAATGTACAGTACTCTCAGCCTGTAGGAGGCACTTGTACTTCATGACTAAATGAGTGTATGGTAAGCAGAAGCATTAAAAAGTTACATTTCTGATAGTGTATCAAAGTATGTAAGTATTGTTATTTTTTTAGAGTATTGTGAAATACTTGAAAGACTATATAAGGATTTTAGTTTGTTCAGTTCAGTTCAGCTGCTCAATCTTTTCCTAATCTTCGCAACCCCATGGACTGCAGCACATCAGGCTTCCCTGTCCATCAGCAACTCCTGGAGCTTACTTAAACTCGTGTCCATTGAGTCAGTGATGCCATCAAACCATCTCATCCTCTTTCATCCCCTTCTCCTCCCGCCTTCAATCTTTCCCAGCATCAGGGTCTTTTCCAGTGAGACAGTTCTTCACATCAGGTGGCCAAAGTACTGGAGCTTCAGCTTTAGTATCAGTCCTTCCAATGAATATTCAGGACTGATTTCCTTTTTGACTGACTGGTTGGATCTCCTTGCAGTTCAAGGCACTCTCAAGAGTCTTCTGCAACATCACAGTTCAAAAACATCAATTCTTCGGTGCTCAGCTTTCTTTATGCTCCAACTCTCACATCCATACATGTCTATTGGAAAAACCATAGCTTTGACTAGATGGACCTTTGTCAGCAGAGTAATATCTTTGCTTTTCAATATGCTCTCTAGGTTGGTCACAGCTTTTCTTCCAAGGAGCAAGCGTTTTTTAATTTCATGGCTGTAGGCACCATCTGCAGTGATTTTGGAGCCCAAGAAATTAAAGTTTGTCCTTGTTTCTCCATCTGTTTGCCATGGAGTGATGGCATATAGATGGAGAGCATCACTGTGAACCAAGCTAGTGGAGGTGATGGAATTTAGTTTGTAATAGTTTAATGAAATCATTTACTTGTTCAATAAATACTATTTAAGTTCATTATTGATTCTTTAACTTTTGGAGTAGGCAGTAGTTAGATAAAAATCCCACCCTGGAGGTATTTATTCTGTAATGGAACAGAAAGGCCATCAGCAAGCATTTAAAGTACAGTAGAGGTAAGGCATGGAGAAGGCAATGGCAAGCCACTCCAGTACTCTTGCCTAGAAAATCCCATGGATGGAGGAGCCTGGTTGGCTGTAGTCCGTGGGGTCGCTAAAGGTCGGACATGACTGAGCGACTTCACTTTCACTTTTCACTTTCACACATTGGAGAAGGAAATGGCAACCCACTCCAGTGTTCTTGCCTGGAGAATCCCAGGGATGGGGAATGCCGTCTATGGGGTCACACAGAGTCGGACACTACTGAAGTGACTTAGCAGCAGCAGCAGCAGCAGAGGTTTCTGTAACTCCCATGGGAGACACAGAAGACTAGCAATTGCATTTTTGCGGAGGAAGAAAATAGAACAAATAATATATAGAAACATTTAAATTGGGGTTTGGGGGGGTGAGTAGGAATTCAACAGATTTACAGAGATCCATGAAAGAAGCTATTATTTTTTAGTGCTTTAGTATGGGATAGGTACCCTGCTGTTTTTACATATGTTATCTCATTTAATCCTTTTAGCTCTAGAAACTGGTCTCCTTTTCCTGGATGCATACCTCATAGATAGTGTGGGTTCCAGACCACTGAAATAAAGTGAATATTGCAATAAAGTAAGTCACACAAGCTTCCAGTGCATATTAAGTTATTTTATACTATACTGTAGTCTATTGTATACAAATAGTATTATTTACAAAAAAAAACTGCATATCTTAGTTTAAAATAAAAACAAAAATGCCAGTAATAATGTGAGTCTTCAGCTAGTGATCTTTGCTGCTGGAGAGTCTTGCCTCCACATTGGTGGCTACTGACTGATCAGGGTGGTGGTTGCTGGAGGCTGGAGACTGGCAGTTTCTTGAAATAAGACTACAATGAAGTTTGCTGCATCACTTCCTTTCACAAGTGATTTTTCTGCAACATTTGTTGCTGTTAGATAGCATTTTACCCATAGTTATAACTTCTTTCAAAATTGAAATCAGTCCCTCTCAAACACTGCCACTGCTTTGTCAACTAACTTTATGTAATATTCTAAATCCATTGCTGCCATTTCAACAGTGTTCATAGCATATTCACTAGCATATTCATTTCATCTTGAGAAACCTGGGATACTCCAGGCAAGATCACTGGAGTGGGTTGCCATTTCCTTCTCCAATGCATGAAAGTGAAAAGTGAAAGTGAAGTCGCTCAGTTGTGTCCGACTCTTAGTGACCCCATGGACTGCAACCTACCAGGCTCCTCCGTCCGTGGGATTTTCCAGGCAAGAGTACTGGAGTGGGGTGCCATTGCCTTCTCCAATAAGCTTACACAGGTATTTCTCAAATAATTAGACTTGAAAGTCAAAATTACTCCTTGATCCATGGGCTGCAGGATGGATGTTATGTTAGCAGGCATTAAAGCAACATCAGTCTTGTACATCTTCAGAACTCTTGGGTAACCAGGCGCATTATCAGTGAGCAGTAATATTTTGCAGGGAATCTTTTCTGAGCAGTAGGTCTCGATAGAGGGCTTGAAATGTTCAGGAAACTGTGTTGTAAACAGATGTGCTATCATCCAGGCTTTGTTCCATTTGTAGAGCATAGGCAGGGTAGATTTAGCCTAATTCTTAAGGGCCCTGGGAGTTTTAGAATGGTAAATGAGCATCGGCTTTGACTCACTGTCACCAGCTGCATTAGTCCCTGACAAGAGGGCCAGCCTGTCCTTTGAAACCCTGAAGCCAGGCATTGACTTCTCTTAGAGTAGTCCTAGAAGGAATCTTTTAATATAAGGCAGTTTTGTGTATGCTGAAAATCTGTTGTTTAGTGTAGCCACCTTCATTACTTATCCTGCTTGTGTCTTCTGGGTTACTTGCTGCAGCTTCTCTATCAGTTCTTGCTGCTTCAACTTGTGCTTTTATATTATGGAGAGGGTTTCTTTCCTTAAGCTTAATGAATCAACCTCTGCCAGCTTCACACTTCTGCATCTTTCTCACTTCTCTTAACCTTCATATAATTGAAGAGAGGCCCTTCTTGGTCTTCCCTAGTGGCTCAGGTGGTAAAGAATCTGCCTTCAATGTGGGAGTCCTGGGTCGATTCCTGTGTTGTGAAGATCCCCTGGACCCACTCCACTGTTCTTGCCTGGAGGATTCCATGGACAGAGGAGCCTGGCGGGCTACAGCCCATGGGGTCACAAAGAGTTGGACATGACTGAGTGACTGAGCACACACACAGGCCCTCCTCTGGATTAGGCTTTGGCTTAAGGAAATATTTTAGCTGGTTTGATCATCTGTCAGACCACTACAGCTTTCTCTGAATTAGCAGTAGGGTTGTTTTGCTTTCTTATCGTTCTTGTATTCACCAGAGTTCAGTTCAGTTCACTTCAGCCACTCAGTTGTGTCCAACTCTTTGCAACCCCATGAACTACAGTACATCAGGCTTCCCTGTCCATCACCAACTCCCGGAGTTTACTCAAACTCATGTCCATCAAGTCAGTGATGCCATCCAACCGTCTCATCCTCTGTCGTCCCTTTCTCCTCCCACCTTTGATCTTTCCCAGCATCAGGGTCTTTTCCAATGAGTCAATTCTTCTCATCAGGTGGCCAAAGTATTGGAGTTTCAGCATCAGTTCTTCCATCATTTCCTTTATGACTCATTGGTTGGATCTCCTTGCAGTCCAAGGGACTCTCAAGAGTCTTTTCCAACACCATAGTTCAAAAACATCAATTCTTCAGGGCTCAGCTTTCTTTATGGTCCAATGCTCACATCCATACATGACTACTGGAAAAACCATAATTTTAACTAGATGGACCTTTGTCGGCAGAGTGATGTCTCTGCTTTTTAATATGCTGTCTAGATTGGTCATAGCTTTTCTTCCAAGAAGCAAGCGTCTTTTAAAATTTCATGGCTGCAGTCACCATTTGCGGTGATTTTGGAGCCCAAGAAAATAAAGTCTGTCACTGTTTCCATTATTTCTCCATCTATTTGCCATGAAGTGATGGGACCAGATGCCATGATCTTAGTTTTTTGAATGTTGAGTTTTAAACCAGCTTTTTCACTCACCTCTTTCACTTTCATCAAGAGGCTTTTTAGTTCCTTTTCACTTTCTGCCGTAAGGGTGGTGTCATCTGTGTATCTGAGGTTATTGATATTTCTCCTGGCAGTCTTGATTCCAGCTTGTGCTTCATCCAGCACGGCGTTTCGCATGATGTACTATGGATATAAGTTAAATAAGCAGGGTGACAATATACAGTCTGATGTACTCCTTTCCCAGTTTGGAACCAGTCTGTTGTTCCATGTTCAGTTCTAACTGTTGCTTCTTGACCTGCATACAGATTTCTCAGGAGGCAGGTCAGGTGGTCTGGTATTCCCATCTCTAAGAATTTTCCACAGTTTGTTGTGATCTACACAGTCAAAGTCTTTGGCGTAATCAATAATTCAGAAGATTTTTTTTTGGAATTCTGTTTGCTTTTTCTATGATCCAATGAATGTTGGCAATGTGATCTCTGGTTCCTCTGCCTTTTCTAAATCCAACTTGAACATCTGGAAGTTCATGGGTCATGTACTGTTGAAGCCTGACTTGGAGAATTTTATTCACTGGAGCAGTACTTGTATATCCTTCTACTTTCCTTTGCAGTTTGGCTAACAGTTGCAAGAGGCCTAGCTTGTGGCCTGTCTTGGCTTGAGTCATGCCTTCCTCACTGAGCTTAATCATTTCTAGCTTTCACTTAAGAGACCTGTGATTGTTCTTTTCACTCTGACACTTAGAAACTGTTAAATGCAGGGATGTTAATTGGGCTAATTTAAATATTGTGTGTCTCTGGGAAACAGGGAGGCCTGGGAGATGGGGAGAGAGGTTGGGGAGCCAATGGTTCCTGGAGCAATCAGAACAGACACAAAGTTCCCATCTTCTGTGGGTGTGGTTTGTGGTGCCACAAAACAATTGCATTAGTAACATCAAAGATCACTGATGGTAGTTCATCATAACAATTATAATTATAATGAAAGAGTTGGAAATATTGTGAAAATTAGCAGAATGTGACCCAGAGACTTGAAGTGAGCAAGTACTGTTGGAAAAATGGTGCCAATAGATTTGTTCCGTCAAGGGTTGCCACAGACCTTCATTTTGTAAAACATTTAGTGTCTTTAAAGCCCAATGAACCAAGGTATGCAATAAAAATGGTATAGCAGTTAAATGATGAGGACACTATGCAAAATCAGAATTAAAAAAACAGAACCTTGGAGTCTTTTGCTCTTTTCAATTAATGAGCGTTTAAGTTAGAGTTAACAGGGAGTGTAAAGGCACCAAAAAGTCAAAGCAGTATATGAAGCAAAAAGTGACTGAAGGATGGTGATGGGTCAGTCATGAAACTAGAATGAATTTTGGGGGAGGATTAACTGAATAGGGTTTAGTTGGTCTTGGCTATGCAGGGGCCGTCTTTGGGGATTTTCAGTTGTAAATAATACCAGATTAATATCTGTTGAATCTTTTTTAAAATTTTAAGCCATTCTGCTTTTAAACTTTTACTTCCTTCTTCAAACTTCTGTCAGTCCCCCCAAATGCAGGAGGCTGCAAATAAGAAAAAAAAGTTTATTTAGGGTCTTAATAACTGTGATTCGGTATATACAGAATCTAGTAACCCTGAAAGAGAAGAGTTAAGTAAAGGCAAAAGATCAAGAGGTTGCTTAAAGTTGCCTGGTAAGATTTGTGATTGTCTCCATTCAAGGTGGAAAATGTTGATCCTTAAGGAATCAGAATAGAATTAGAGTGCCTGCATGCTCAGTGGCTAATTTGCGCCTGATTCTTTCTGACCCCATGGACTGTAGCCCGCCAGGCTCCTCTGTCCATGGGATTTCTCAGACAGGAATACTGGAGTGGGTTGCCATTTCCTTCTCCAAGGCATCTTCCCAACGCAGGGATTGAGTCCACATTTCCTGCATTGACAGGTGGGTTCTTTACCACTGAGGCACCAGGGAAGTCCTTAGAATTAGAGTAGGGGTCCATTGAGTATCTTGAGTTCCTGGCCTGTGTTCTGTGTGACTTTACCAGATCAAAGGTCAGATTCCATCCAGGCTGAGAAATGCATTTTCTTAATGGGTGCCAGCTGTATTTAAGAGAGCTCTCTTAACAGTACTGACTCAGTTTTGATTCTCCTTTGACACCTCTTGCCTCTTTGAATTTTGTAGTATTAGAAATCCTTTGCTGAGATAGTTACTACTGGGTGGCTAAAACATGTAGTCATGAATTACTGAAATAGGAAGAGTTGCAGGGCCCTTTAACAGAAATCGTTGAAAATCATAAAAGATAACAAGCTGTAGAGTATAATTATTCAATCTATAATTAGAATGTATAAATATATTGAGAATCAATGATTCATGTAAAATAAGCATAAGAAATCAGAGGTTTCTGATTTATTTTATGGGTTCATTTTCCTTGAGTAGTTACAGCAAAATTAGCTTATTGCGTACCCATTCTGAAAATGGCATTATTTATGTTTTGGTTTCACCAGAGGTTCTTTTGGTTCCTCTGGTCTCATCCTTGACTTAAGTCCTGGGACCAGGCTTTTGCCAGTGTTCCTGCTCTACTACTTCTGACACCAGAATTTTTAAACTTGAAGACTCAAATTTCAAATAGGACACAAATTTGCAAACTCATGAGTTTATTGTATTTCTCCACTGTCATCTTATTTTTATATCCTTTGTACAGTTATTGGTTTCTATCCTTGGGTTGGGAAGATCCCCTGGAGTAGGGAAAGGCTACCCACTCCAGTATTCTGGCCTGGAGAATTCCACGGACTGTATAGTCCATGGGGTCTCAAAGAGTCGGGTATGACTGAGTGACGTTCACTTATACAGTTATATTTTTTATGAATTTATTTAGCAAAGTTGTACCTACAATCAAAGTTTTCAGTTGTGGCTAGGTACAAGAGGATTGAAAGAGTGTAAGTTTGTGCATTTTGCTTCATTTGATTGTTGTCTGTGATCTTATATCTCTCAAGCATAACACGCAGACTGCTGTGAAGGATCAGAGTATAAGATCGTAGTACTGTTTCCATTGTTAGTGTGTCCAGAGCCAAAAAGCACAGAATGTAATTTCACCCTTTTCCCATTGGCGTTGGCATTCGCTGCTAATTGTAAGTGATGCTGTAGCAGCTGTGTGGGGCATATCAAAGAGTGTCTCAGTTCAGATGTTTACTGGTGTTCAGAACCTTTACTGAGGATGGACATGCCAATCTATACAGCACTGGGTTTGCTGAGTTAACCTTAACTTTACGCCAGTTTCTTCTCTGTCGCCCTCCGTTCCAGTACTCCCTCTACTGGACCACAGATTGTAGCTGCTTTGCTGCCTTTAATTAGAATGTTACGGCCTATTGAGTAATACTTTTCAAAACCATATCAATGAAAAATTTATTTAAGGTAAATAAAGTTAGAATCAGATTTTTAGATAATCAGCTAGTGCTATATATTTTTGGTAACAAACTTTGTTCCCTTCCCCAATGCCCACAATTTGTTTCAGTTTTATTTTCTTTTAAAGCAGAATTTCTGTGTTGGATTTATACTCTCTACTGGTATGCAACCGACAGGTCAAGTAAAGCTTCATTTGACCTCTGTTTCCTTGTTTCATAAACATTAACAGTTTATGTGCAATGCCCCACCCTCTTTAACTCCACACTTTTATATCTGCTGGAGTTGGCATTATAGAGTTACAGTGAGAATTATGACCTAATTATGTTTGCTTAGTAGTATTGCATGGCCCTCCTTGTGTGAGCTGTCAGTGAGATGACGTGAGTGTTAATGTGAGTTCTGTGGTATTGTTCATATAACTTCTGTCTTAAACATTTTTCTTTTTCATCCATCCATACTTCCCTCTTCTGTATTTTAAGCTCAAAGTAAGAACATAGTCTGATTCACACTAATGTCTGGGTTTTAACACCTCTGGTGATGCAGAACCTGCTGGTAGATCTCAAATGGCAAGCAGTCTTTGCCATCTTTACTCAAAAGCACATAATACTATTTTTCTTTTTTCTTCCTGATTGAACTTTGTTCCTTTATGCATCCTTCCTGTCTTCACCTCTTTTCATTTCCTTGCTTTTCTTTTTCTTTGACTTCATAGTGAAGAGGGAACAACACTTTTATAGAGGAAACTTTGATTGAGGGACAATCTGTACTCAGCTGCTGCTAAGTCACTTCAGTCGTGTCCAACTCTGTGTGACCCCATAGACAGAAGCCCACCAGGCTCCCCCGTCCCTGGGATTCTCCAGGCAAGAACACTGGAGTGGGTTCCCATTTCCTTCTCCAATGTGTGAAAGTGAAAAGTGAAAGTGAAGTCGCTCAGTCGTGTCTGACCCCCAGCAACCCCACGGACCGCAGCCTACCAGGCTCCTCCATCCATGGGATTTTCTAGGCAAGAGTACTGGAGTGGCTTGCCATTGCCTTCTCCACTGTACTCAGCAGAAAACCCCAAAACATTTTCCACATATGAAATTTAACTTCCCTGGATGTATAGAGAAACAAAATAGCCAAGTGTTAGAGCTAAGTCTAAACTCAAGTTGGGACTACAGCATGATTCACACTTAGGTCTTTTATTAAATATTGGCACCATTGTTTACAATGTTTTCTGGAATATGTGTCTAAATCCACACAGCAGAAGCCTCGTTTCACAACAGGCTGAGCAGTGTGCGGGGGCCCCCAGCACCACAGTGCACACCGGCATCATGGTGGCACCAGCATCCTTCTCTACTCATTTTAGTATCTCCCTAGTCACTTAAGGCAGAACGTGACTTGGAAATTGATTTAGCTGCCAACACCCTGGAAGTGATACCTTAACTTTCATTTAATGCTTACTCTGTGCCAGATACTCCTCTAAATATTTTACTTATATTCATATAATTTTCATAATAACCCAGTGAAATAATACTATTACCAGCACACTTCCTTGTGCTTTACAGACCATTGTGCTTTTTACAAAATGGAGTTTTGTGGCAGTCCCGCATCGAGTTCATCAGTGCCATTTCACCAACAGTGTTTGCTCACATTGTGTCCCTGTGTCACATATTGGTGATTGTTGCAATATTGCAAGCTTTTTCATTTTTATTATATTTCTTATGATGACTTGCAATCAGTGATCTTTTGTTACCATTGGAAAAGATTAGAACTTGGCGGAGGCTCAGATAAGGATTAATGTTTTTCAGCAATAAAGTTTTTTTTTTTTTGAATATATATATTGTTGAAATATAGTTGACTTAGAGTGCTTCAGGTGCATAGCAAGGTGACTCAGTTATACAAATACAAAAAACCATATATTATTTTTGAAATTATTTTCCATCATAGGTTATAACATGATATTGACTGTGGTTCCCTATGCTATACCGTAAACCTTTGTTGCTTATTTCATATCTATTTTTAAATCAGAAATCTAGCATTCTGTTCATACTATGTCAAACAAGTGGAATCAAAATGTCATATTTTTTAGGCAAAAAATTATAAGTTTTCTAAAACATATATATTATACATATTAATATCTATACACAAAAACTTTTCTGCTACAGTCGGTAAGGCTTGAGAAAGAACATCCAAAAAAAAAAAAAAGAGAAATCGGAGAACATGAACTCAATGAAATGGGAGCACTGAATATGAAATAGAAAAAGTGAAACAAACTAGATAAAAGTAAAATCAACATAGAGTCCAGTTGTTTTTAAACATGACTGCTCATTAGAAACATCTGGAGCTCTGGAGAAGAAATTTAATACCTGAGCATTTGTAGTTTTCAAAAAATTTCAAGATAATCTTGATATGCATCTGGATTTTAAAAAGTCATTACAGGTTTTTCTATTAGATCCTAGTTCTGGTGATAGAGAGTTCTATTATTTTTCTGTTGCCCAATCATGATGCAGTGGTATTAAGTGAGTAATGTTACATAATCACAGTAGTAAAAGATGTTCATCTGTTTTCAATAGCCAGACAAAAAATAAAAGATAATTACAATTGCAGGCCATAATGGGAACATGATTAACTTTAACAATATAAAATAAATACATAGAATTTGGGGGGGCTGGGTCAAGCAGAGTGATGTGGTAAATGGAAGTGCATACATGCACATGTTTTCATCAACCCAGCCAGAGTATGTCTTTTGGTTGGTGAATTTAATCCATTTACATTTAGGGTAATTATCAATATGTATGATCCTATTATTGTTTTCTGAATTGTTTGGGATTTATTTTCAGTAGGTCTTTTCCTTCTCTTGTGTTTGCTGCCTAGAGAAGTTCCTTTAGTATTTGTTGTAAAGCTGGTTTGGCAGTGCTGAATTCTCTTTAACTTTTGCTTGTCTGTAAAGCTTTTGATTTCTCCATCAAATCTGAATAAAGTCTTGCTGAGTAGATTATTCTTGGTTGTTGGCCCTTTGTTTTCATCAATTTGAATATATCATGCCATTCCCTTCAGGCTTGTAGAGTTTCTGTTGAGAAATCAGCTGACAGCCTGATGGGAGTTCCCTTGTATGCTATTTTTCATTTTTCCCTTGTTGCTTTTAATATTTTATCTCTGTCTTTAATTTTTGTCAGTTTGATTATTGTGTGTCTCAGTGTGTTCCTCCTTGGGTTTATCCTGCCTGGGACTCTCTATGCTTCCTGGACTTGGTTGACTGTTTCCTTTCCCATGTTAGGAATGTTTTCAGCTATTATCTTTTCAAATATTTTCTCAGGTCCTCTCTCTCTCTCTTCTTCTGGACCCCTAAAATGCGAATGTTGGTGTGCTTAATGTTGTCCCAGGGATTTCCCAGGCTATCTTCATTTCTTTTTTTTTTCTATATTCTGTTCTGTGGCAGTGATTTCCACCATTCTATCCTCCAGGTCATTTATCTGTTCTTCTGCCCCAGTTATTCTGCTGTTGATTCCTTCTAGTGTATTATTCATTTCTGTAGTTTATTCTTTAGTTCTTTTCTAGGTCTTTGGTAAACATTTCTTACATCCTCTCAATCATTGCCTCCATTCTTTTCCCAAGATCCTAGATCATCTTCACTATCATTATTCTGTATTCTTTTTTCTGGAAGATTGCCTCTCTCCACTTCATTTAGTTGTTTCTCTGGGGTTTTATCTTGTCCCTTCATCTGGGACAAAACTTTATGCTATTTCATCGTGATTAACTTTCTGTACTATGGTTTTGTTTTAGGTGCTGTGACTGCTGCTTCTAGTTTCTTCTGTCTGCCCTCTGATGGATGAGGCTAAGAGGCTTGTGTAAGCTTCCTGATGGGAGGGACTGGCATGAGAAAAACTGGGTCTTGCTCTGGTGCACAGGGCTTTGCTCAGTTCAGTTCAGTCGCTCAGTCATGTCCAACTCTTTGCGACCCCATGACTGTAGCATGCCAGGGCTTCCTGTCCATCAACAACTCCCGGAGTTTACTCAGACTCATGTCCATTGAGTCCGTGATGCCATCCAGCCATCTCATTCTGTCGTCCCCTTCTCCTCCTGCCTTCAGTCTTTCCCAGCATTGGGGTCTTTTCCAATGAGTCAGTTTTTCACATCAGGTGGTCAAAGTATTGGAGCTTCAGCTTCAGCATCAGTCCTTCCAATGAATATTCAGGACTGATTTCCTTTATGACTGATTGGTTTGATTGCCTTGCAGTCCAAGGGGCTCTCAAAAGTCTTCTCCAACACCACAGTTCAAAAGCATCAGTTCCTCAGCACTCAGCTTTCTTTATGGTCCAACTCTCACATCCATACATGACTACTGGAAAAACCATAGCTTTGACTAGACAGACCTTTGTCAGCAAAGTAATGTTTCTGCTTTTTAATATGCTGTCTATGTTGGTCATAGCTTTTCTTCCAAGAAGCAAGTGTCTTTTAAAATTTCATGGCTGCAGTCACCATCTGCAGTGATATTGGAGCACAGAAAAATAAAGTCTGTCACTGTTTCCACTGTTGCCCCATCTATTTGCCATGAAGCAATGGGACCAGAGGCCATGATCTGAAGGTTGAGCTTTAAGCCAACTTTTCACTCTCCTCTTTCACTTTCAACAAGAGGCTCTTTAGTTCTTTGTCGTCTGCCAAAAGGGTGGTGTCATCTGCATATCTGAGGTTATTGATATTTCTCCCAGCAATCTTGACTCTAGCTTGTGCTTCATCCAGCCCAGCATTTCTCATGATGTACTCTGCATATAAGTTAAATAAACAGGGTGACAGTATACAGCCTTGATACTCCTTTCCCAACTTGGAATCAGTCTGTTGTTCCATGTCCAGTAATAACTGTTGCTTCCTGACATACAGATTTCTCAAGAGTCAGGTCAGGTGGTCTGGTATTCCCATCTCTTTCACAATTTTCCACAGTTTGTTGTGATCCACACAGTCAAAGGCTTTGGCATAGTCAGTAAAGCAGAAATAGATGTTTTTCTGGAACTCTCTTGCTTTTCCGATGATCCAGCAGATGTTGGCAATGTGATCTCTGGTTCCTCTGCCTTTTCTAAATATAGCTTGAACATCTGGAAGTTCATGGTTCACGTATTGCTGAAGTCTGGCTTGGAGAATTTTGAGCATGACTTTACTAACATGTGAGATGAGTGCAATTGTGCGGTAGTTTGAGGATTCTTTGTCATTGCCTTTCTTTGGGGTTGTAATGAAAACTGACCTTTTCTAGTCCTGTGGCCACTGCTGAGTTTTCCAAATTTGTTGGCATATTGAGTGCAGCACTTTCACAGCATCATCTTTTAGGATTTGAAATAGCTCAACTAGAATTCCATCACCTCCACTAGCTTTGTTCATAGTGATGCTTTCTAAGGCCCACTTGACTTGGCATTCCAGGATGTCTGGCTCTAGGTGAGTGATCATATCATCATGATTATCTGGGTTGTGAAGATCTATTTTGTATAGTTCTTCTGTGTATTCTTGCCACCTCTTCTTAATATCTTCTGTTTCTGTTAGATCCATACCATTTCTGTCCCTTATTGTGCCCATCTTTGCATGAAATGTTCCCTTGGTATCTCTAATTTTCTTGATGAGATCTCTAGTCTTTCCCATTCTGTTGCTTTCCTCTATTTCTTTACAGTGATTACTGAGGAAGGCTTTCTTATCTCTCCGTGCTATTCATTGGAACTCTGCATTCAGATTGGGTATGTCTGTCCTTTTCTTCTTTGCCTTTCACTTCTCTTTTCACAGCTATTTGTAAGGCCTCTGCAGACAACCATTCTGCCTTTTTACATTTCTTTTTCTTGGGGATGGTCTTGATCCCTGCCTCCTGTCCAGTGTCACAAACCTCCATCCATAGTTCTTCAGGCACTCTATCTATCAGATCTAATCCCTTGAATCTATTTCTCACTTCCACTGTGTAATCATAAGGGATTTGGTTTAGATCATACCTGAATGGTCTAGTGGTTTTCCCTACTTTCTTCAATTTAAGTCAGAATTTGGCAATAGATAGTTCATGATCTGAGCCACAGTCAGCTTCTGGTCTTGTTTTTTCTGACTGTATAGAGCTTCTCCATCTTTGGCTGCAAAGAATATAATCAATCTGATTTTGGTATTAACCATCTGGTGATGTCCATGTATAGAGTCTTCTCTTGTGTTGTTGGAAGAAAGTGTTTGCTATGAGCAGTGTGTTCTCTTGGCAAAACTCTATAAGCCTTTGCCCTGCTTCATTCTGTACTCCAAGGCCAAATTTGCCTGTTACTCCAGATATTTCTTGACTTCCTACTTTTGCATTCCAATCTCCTATAAGGAAAAGGACATTTTGTTTTCGGTGTTAGTTCTAGAAGGTCTTGTAGGTCTTCATATAACCGTTCAACTTCAGCTTCTTCAGCATTACTGGTCAGGGCTTAGACTTGGATTACTGTGATAATGAGTGGTTTGCCTTGGAAATGAACAGAGATTATTCTGTTGTTTTTGAGATTGCATCCAAGTACTGCATTTCAGACTCTTGTTGACTATGATGGCTACTCCATTTCTTTTAAGGGATTCTAGCTCACAGTAGTAGATATAATGGTCATCTGAGTTAAATTCACCCATTCTAGTCTATTTTAGTTCGCTGATTCCTAAAATGTGGATGTTCACTCTTGCATCTCCGGTTTGACCACTTCCAGTTTGCCTTGATTCCTGGACCTAACATTCCAGGTTCCTATGCAATATTGCTCTTTATAGCATCGGACCTTGCTTCCATTACCAGTCACATCCACAACTGTGTGTTGTTTTTGCTTTGGCTCTGTCTCTTTGTTCTTTCTGGAGTTATTTCTCCACTGATGTCCAGTAGCATATTGGGGACCTACTGACCTGGGTAGTTTATCTTTCAGTGTCCTATCTTTCTGCCTTTTCATACTGCTCATGGGGTTCTTAAGGCAAGAATACTGAAGTGGTTTGCCATTCCCTTCTCCAGTGGACCGTGTTTTGTCAGAACTCTCCTCCATTACCTGTCCATCTTGCGTGGCCCTAATTGGCGTGGCTCGTAGTTTCATTGAGTTAGACAAAGCTGCAGTCCATATGAGCAGATTGGTTAGTTTTCTGTGATTTTGGTTTTCAATCTGTCTGCCCTCTTATGGAGAAGGGTAAGAGGCTTATGGATACTTCCTGATGGGAGAGACTGGCTGAGGGGGAAACTGGGTCTTGTTCTGATGAGGGGGGTCATGCTCATTAAATCTTTAATACAATTTTCTGTTGATGGGTGGGGCTGTGTTACTTCCCTGTTATTTACCTGGGGCCAAACTATGGTGGAAGTAATGAAGATAATAGTGACCTCCTTCAAAAAGTCCCATGCAGACACTGCTACATGCAGTGTCCCCAACCCTGCAGCAGGCCGCTGCTGACCTACGCCTCTGCTGGAGACTCCTGGGCACTCATGGGCAATTCTATTGTTCAGTTATCAGTGGGAAAAAATATATATGCCTTTTAAGAGATAAAGAATGAATAGTGTTAGTAAAATCTGAAAAATAATCGTTTTAGAATAAAAAGAATTTTAATAATGGAGGCGTTCATATAAAATTTCATTATCATGTATTTGGGCCAAGTCTAATTTATGACTCCATGTCAGGAACTCATTCTTTACAACATAGCAAGAAAATTGGAAACTGAAAATCCTGTATGTATTTCAAGGATTAAACATTGACCATTTAATATTTGCTTAGTGGCTCAGAGGGTAAAGCGTCTGCCTGCAACGTGGGAAACCCAGGTTCAATCCCCAGGTCAGGAAGATCCCCTGCAGAAGGAAATGGCAAGCCACTCCAGTACTCTTGCCTGGCAAATTCCATGGACAGAAGAACCTGGTAAGCGACAGTCCATGAGATTGTAGAATCACATACGACTGAGTAACTTCACTAGCAACTGCTTATAGTTTTGAAAGAAAAATTCAATGGTGAAAACAAGTTGTAAACACATGTAACAATAGCTTTAGATTTTTGAAATATAATTATTAGAAATTAACATCAGCATAAAATTTGAACCAGTTACTGCTCTACCTAATTCTAATATTTACTATAAAATTATAAAGAAAATAGCTTCTAGAATTCCTGCCCCCATTATTTTTGGTAGACAAGTTTAGTCAGTGTACTGTGGCCCTCTGTGATTCTGTAGGTGAGTATAGTCAGTGTACCCTGCCCTTTGTGATTTTGTAGGTGGGATAGCGTGTGTATCTGGGCTGTCTCAGAGGCCATGCAGGGTCCCTCTGCCCATCTGGCACTGAACTTTGTGAGGCTGGAACACATAAAAAAACACACAAAACCCCAAACTGTTTAAGTTCTTGGTCATGTCTCTTGAAAGCAAGCTTTTTGGTAACTCTTGTAAAATCTTTCATTATATTTATTCCAATGTTAGGGAAATATTTAGAATTTTTAGGATTTTACTCTTCCTTCCTTTGCTTGTTTTTTTTTTAAAATGATTTTCAAAGGTAAGATTCATCCAGTACTGTGAATAGCAGAATTCTAACAGTTTATCATTTTTTTTCTTGAATATTCTCTTTGTCTGTGAAAATAATAATCTTCATTGCCTGGGATATAATGCATACTTCAGTTCAGTTCAGTCACTCAGTTGTGTCCGACTCTTTGTGACCCATGAATCACAGCATGCCAGGCCTCCCTGTACATCACCAACTCCCGGAGTTCACTCAAACTCATGTCCATCGAGTTGGTGATGCCATCCATCCATCTCATTCTCTGTCGTCCCCATCTCCTCCCGCCCCCAATACCTCCCAGCATCAGAGTCTTTTCCAGTGAGTCAACTCGTCGCATGAGGTGGCCAAAGTATTGGAGTTTCAGCTTTAGCATCAGTCCTTCCAATGAACACCCAGGATCGATCTCCCTCAGGATGGACTGGTTGGATCTCCTTGCAGTCCAAGGGACTCTCAAGAGTCTTCTCCAGCACCACAGTTCAAAAGCATCCATTCTTCGGCGATCAGCTTTCTTCACAGTCCAACTCTCACATCCATACATGACCATGGGAAAAACCATAGCCTTGACTAGACGGACCTTTGTTGGCAAAGTAATGTCTCTGCTTTTTAATATGCTATCTAGGTTGGTCATAACTTCCCTTCCAAGGAGTAAGCGTCTTTTAATTTCATGGCTGCAATCAGCATCTGCAGTGATTTTTGAGCCCCCAAAATAAAGTCTGACACTGCTTCCACTGTTGGTATTTTAATAGAAATATTATAAAATGTCAAAATATGGTAGATCCTAAAACAGAGGCTATTCTTTATGCTTAAGTGCATGTGTATTTTATGTGCATTCACTCATTAACTAATGTTAGTACTTTCCTTAGTTTAAGAGTGAATTAAGGAAAGTGCCTATAGTTTAGGTAAATTAGTATTCTTAGTGACAGTGCTGAGATTCAAATCCAGGTTTCTGATCAAGCACCATGTGTGCCCTACCTCCCCACCATGTGATAAGTGCAGTTTTTGGTTGTGAAGGCTAAGTGTAGTTATAATGATATTTCCTAAGTTAGTATGTATAGGTGTGTGTGTGTGTATATATATATATATATATATATATATATATATATATGTATAAAATATATAATATATAATTATTTTTATGTTTTATGTGGTATAATAGTATATTATTAAAAACAGAAAAGATGAACTGAATAAAAACTTCAGCAGCAGATCCAACTATTTGTAAGAGTTTCATATTAAATTAGATAAGATAATAGGGAAAAGAAAGAATTATTAAAAGTAACTGGGAAAAACAAATGATATGAAGAAAAATAGTGTAAATGAATTTTGACTTCATATTCTCATTAATACCATATTGGTTTAAGAAACTAAGTTTAAAATAGAAACATTAACAAATTAGAGATTAAAAATCATTTGATCATCTCAGTAGAATGCAAAAAAAGCTTTTGATAAATTTCAACATTCATTTGTGATTAAAAAAAAACTCTCCACAAGTTAGGTATAGAGGGAACATACTTCAAAATAATAAAGGCCATATATTACAAGCCTGATGTAGCATCATGCTCAGCAGTGAAAAGCTGAAAGCATTTCTTCTAAGATTGGGAATGAGACAAAGATGCCTACTCTCACCACTTGTATTCTATAGAGTATTGGAACTTGTAACCACAGCAGTCAGACAAGAAAGAAATAAAAGAAATCCAAATTGAGAAAGAAAGCAAGCTATCACTGCAGATGATATGTTACTACACAGAAAATCCTAAAGATGACCCCCCGCCCCGGCCAAAAAAAACCTACTGATGGCTTGTCAGTGAATTCAGTAAAGTTGTAGGATACAAGATTAATATACAAAAATCTGTTGCTTTTCTTTACACTAATAGTGAACTATCAGAAATTAGGAGAACAATTTCACCTACCATCACTTTAAGAAGAAAATATGTAGGAAATCTAAGGAGGTAAAAGACCTGAACTCAGAAAACTATGACACTGATGAAAGAAATTGAAGATGACACAAACAGATGGAAAGATATAACATGTTCAGAAGAATTAGTATTGTTCAAATGACCATGCTGTCCAAGGTGATCTATAGATTCATTGTAATCTCTATCAAAATACCAATGGCATTTTTCATAGAACTAGAAAAATAATTTTAAATTGTGTCTATAAACACAAAAGACCCTGAATAGCTGATGCAGTCTTGAGAAGAAAACAGAGCTGGAGGTATCATGCTTCCTGAGTTCAGACTATACTACAAAGCTGCAGTCATCAAAGCAGTCTGTTTCTGGCACAAAAACAGGCACAGAGATCAATGGAACAGGATAAAGAGCCAAGAAATAAAGGTGTACACTCGTGTTCATTTAATCTATGACAAAGGAGGCAAAAAAGGTGTCTTGGGAAAAGACAAGCTCTTCAATAAGTGGTGCTGAGAAAAATGGACAGCTACATGTAAAAGAATGAAATTAGAACATTTTTTCACACAGTGTACAAAAATAAACTCAAAATGGATTAAAGGCCTAAATGTAAGACCAGAAACCATAAATCTAGAATAAAAGTTAGACTACTCTTTGACATAAATTGTACTAGTATTTTTTTGGATCTGTCTCCAAAGACAAAGGAAATAAAGCAAAAATAAACATATGGGACCTAATTAAACTTAAAATCTTTTGTACAGCAAAGGAAAGCATCAACAAAGTATAAAAAAAAACCTATGGAATGGGAGAAATTATTTGCAGTTGATATGACAGATACAAGGTTAATGTTTCAAAATATATAAATAGCTCCTACAACTCAATATTGGGAAAATAGGCTAAAGACCTGAATAGACCTTTTCAAAAGAAGACAAAGATGAGCAGCAGGAAGATGGAAAGATCCTCAGCACTGCTAATCATCAAAGAAATGCAAATCAAAATCACAATGAGATATCGCCCACATCTGTCAGAATAGCTATTGTTGAAAGGACCACAAATTACAAAAATTAATGAGGATGTAGAAAAAAAAGAACGCTTGTATACTGTTGGTGCGAATATAAATCCATGCAGTCACTATGGAAAACAGTACGGAGATTCATTTGAAAACTAAAAATAGAACTTTTGTATGATCCAGCAGTTTCACTCATGGGTGGTTACCCATGGGGGGAGAGAGGGAGGAGAGGCAAAATAGGGGATTAAGAGAGGTTCAAATTACTATGTGTATAACATAAACTACAAGGATATATTGTACATTACAGGGAATGTAGGCAGTATTTCATAATAACTTTAAATGGAGTATAATGTATAATAACTTTGAATCACTCAGTTGTACACCTGAAAATAATCTCAACTAAACCTCATTAAAAATATAGTGTTAAATGTCATCAAAATAAAATAGAAATGGAGTGATTTCTTTATATTATAATTTTAAAATCTTCAATCATAGATTTTAAAAGCAAAGACAGATTGGAGGAATATTGTGATGCATTTATTTACCTAAAGCTAAATATATTTATGCTCAAAGCATATGAAGTAGATTGGTCACAGCAGGAAAGAATGCAATTAGTGAATAAACTCTTGGGAAAGTGTTAAACCTTGTTAAAAATTAGAAGTGAAATTTAAGGTAACTTTGTACTAATTAGCAAATTAGAGAAAACTCAGGGTTATATTTTAGGAAGAGGTTTTTTGATTTGGGATATATTATATCCCAAACATATTGGGACACCAGCAGTTCAGGATGGTAGAGTAGAAGGACATGTATTCATCTCCTCCTGCGAGAGCACCAAAATTGCAACTAGCTGTTGGACAACCATTGACAGGAGGACACTGGAACCCACCCAAAAGAGATGCCCCATGTCCAAAGACAAGAAGCTTGCAATGAGATGGTAGGAGGGGTGCAAGCACAATAAAATCAAATCCAATACCCACCGAGTAGGTGACCCACAAACTGGAGAACAATAATACCAAATAAATTCTCCCACTGTTGTGAAGGTTTTGAGACCCACATCAGGCTTCACAGCCTGTGTATCCAACAAGGGGACTAGGAATTCCCAGGGAATCTGACTTCAAAGACCAGCAGGATCTGATTACAGGACTTCCATAGAACTGGGGGAAACAGACGCCACTCTTGGAAGGCACAAACAAAATCTTGCACGCACCAGGACCCAGGGGAAAGGAGCAGTGACCAGACATACCTGCTGTTGGTGGAGCGTATGCTCTGTACATGTCAGTCAGCAGTAGCTTGACACTGGGATGGGGCACTGGCAGCAGCAGTCTTGAAAGGGGCCCCTTGGCTTAAGTCCTCTTGCCACTTAAGTTGCCACTGCCTCCACCATTGAGCCCATAGACCCCAGGACTGTGTTGCCTCGGGCTAAACAACTAACAGGGAGGGAGCACAACCCCACCGATCAGCAAGCTTACACAAGCCGTAGCCTTCTCCATCAGAGGGCAGACAGAAGAAGCAAGAAGAACCACAACCCCACAGTAGCTAGAACAAAAACCACATTACAGAAAGTTGATCAGGATGAAATAGCAGTTATGTCCCACATGAAGGACCAAGATATATCCCTAGAAAAACAACTAAATGAAGTGGAGAGAGGCAACTTCCAGAAAAAGAATACAGAATAATGATAGTGAAGATAAACTATGATCTTGGGAAAACAATGGAGAAGATGCAAAATGTTTACCAAAGACCTAGATGAACTGAAGAACAAATAAACAGAGAAGGAATCAATGGCAGAATAACTGAGGCAGAAAAATGGGTAAATGGCCTGGAGGATAGAATGGTGGAAATCACTGCTGCAGAACAAAATATAGAAAAAGGAATAAAAAAAAATGAAGAAAGTGTAAGAGACCTCTGGACAACATTAAACACACCATCATTTGCATCATAGGGGTCCCAGAAGGAGGAGAGAGAGAAGAAAGGACCTGAGAAAATATTTGTAAATATAATAGCTGAAAACTTCTCTAACATGGGGAAAGAAAATAATCAACCAAGTCCAGGAAGCACAGACAGTGCCAGGCAGGATAAACCAGAGGAGGAACACACTGAGACAGACACACGGTAATAAAACTGACAAAAATTAAAAACAGAGATAAAATATTAAAAGCAACAAGGGGAAAATGACAAATAGCATACAAGGGATAAGATTATCTGCTGATTTCTCAACAGAAACTCTATAAGCCAGAAGGGAATGGCATGATATATTCAATGTGATAAAAGAGAAGAATCTACAACCAAGAATACTTAGCAAGATTCCCCTTTGGATTTGATGGAGAAATCAAAAGCTTTACAGACAAGCAACACTTAAGAAAATTTAGCACCACCAAACCGGCTTTACAGCAAATGCTAAAGGAACTTTCCTGCTAGGCAGGAAACACAAGAGAAGGCAAAGATCTACCCAGAATAAACCCAAACAATTAGGAAAATAGTAATAGAATCATACATATTGATAATTAAATGTAAATGGATTAAATGCACCAACCAAAACACAGACTGGGTGGGCAGATGAAAACGTGTGCAAGTATGCACTTCCACTTTCCACATTCCTCTACTTAACTCCCTAAATAGTATGTAATTATTTTATATTGTTAGATTAATCATATTCCCATTATGGCTTGCAATTATAATGATCTTTTATTTTTTGTCTGGCTATTGATTGTGAATAGTGATAAACATCTACTGTTGTGATTTTTGCTTAATACAATAATGGTATCATGATTGGTCAACAGAGAATAATAGAGTTCTATATCACTGAAACTGCTATTTATTTATTTATTTATTTTACAGTTAAAAGTATTTTTATTAAAAAAGCACAAATGCAAAGAAATGAACAGAGGAAAATTTATGCGTCGAACCTGGACTGGTCACTTATGATAATATACATGCTACAATTCCATTCTCCCCAATCATTCCACCTTCACCCTCTCCCACAGAGTCCCAAAGACTGTTCTAAATGCCTATGTCTCTTTTGCAGTCTCTTATAAAAAAGTCTTTTAATATAAAAACCAGTATCACTTTTTAAAATCCAGATGCATATCAGAATTATCTCAGAATTTTTTGTAAAGTGCAAATGTCCAGGTATTGCTTTTTTTTCCTTCTGCAAAACTCCGGATATGTTTCTAATGAACAGCCGTGTTTAAAAACAACTGGAATATATGAGGTGATCTTTTACTTCTATCTAGTTTGTTTCACTTTTTCTATTTCATATTCAGTACTCCTATTTCATTTAGTTTGTTTTCCAAATTCTCTCTCTTTCTTTTTCTTTTTTGATGTTCTTTCTCAAGCTTTTTCCAAGCATAGTGGAGAAGCCTTTGTATACATATATATAGATAGTAGTATGATACATATATATTTTAGAAAACATGAATTTTTACCTAGCTAAAAATTTTATGACATTTTGATTCCACTTATTTGACTTAGTATGAATCAGTTCAGTTCAGTTCAGTCGCTCAGTCGTGTCCGACTCTTTGCGACCCCATGAATCACAGCACGCCAGGCCTCCCTGTCCATCACCAACTCCCAGAGTTCACTCAAACTCATGTCCACAGAGTCGGTGATGCCATCCAGCCATCTCATTCTCTGTTGTCCCCTTCTCCTCCTGCCCCCAATCCCTCCCAGCATCAGAGTCTTTTCCAGTGAGTCAACTCTTCGATTGAGGTGGCCAAAGTATTGGAGTTTCAGCTTTAGCATCAGTCCTTCCAATGAACACCCAGGACTGATCTCCTTTAGAATGGACTGGTTGGATCTCCTTGCAGTCCAAGGGACTCTCAAGAGTCTTCTCCAACACCACAGTTCAAAAGTATGAATAGAATACTATATTTGTAATTTATATTCACTCAGAATTTTGATACAATTCCATGTGTTTTGGCATCTAGTATTACTGCTAAAAGTCTAGAAAATTTATTATCTTAGTGATTAAATAAAATTGTGAGACTTGAAACTTCTAATCCAATTCTGAGAATATAAAGAAATATTATATTGTAAAAAAGAAATAGGAAATTAACCTGATACATGTTATTAACTAAAAGTATAGATTTTGTTCAAATCTCACAAAATTTTATGTTAGTGTCCATTATATGTTTTCTTACCTTATTCAAGACTCCACGTTGTATTTAATTGTATTGAGCAGCTCCAACTGCATGCCACAAATTCTGATAAATTCCCTTGTAATTTTTATTCTAAATCTTTTCTGATTTTCTGAATTATGGCTTATTATGTATACTCCTCTGCCTAGAAAATCCCATGGATGGAGGAGCCTGGTAGGCTGCAGTCCGTGGGGTCGCTAAGGGTCGGACACGACTGAGTGACTTCACTTTCACTTTTCACTTTCCACTTTCACACATTGGAGAAGGAAATGGCAACCCACTCCAGTGTTCTTGCCTGGAGAATCCCAGGGACGGGGGAGCCTGGTGGGCTTCCGTCTATGGGGTCGCACAGAGTCGGACACGACTGAAGTGACTTAGCAGCAGCAGCAGCAGCATGTATACTCCTCATTTAAAAGTGGACATTTAATTTCCAAATACATGGGGTTTTTTAAGTATCTTTGATATTAATTTTCTCCTTTAAATGCTTTCTTATCTGCAGTCACCCTCTGTTGTTTCAGTCTTCTAACTTTATTGAGGCTTTCAATTGCTAAGCCAAAGATCTCTCTTGGTAAATGTCACACTGCACTTGAAAATATGTGGGTTATTTTCAAGTATCTTTTGATATTGATCTCCAACATAATTCCACAGTAATTAGAGCATAGACTGTGTATGATTTCAATACCTTTCAGTTCAGTTCAGTTCAGTCACTCAGTCGTGTCTGACTCTTTGAGACCCCACTAATCACATCGAGTCGGTGACCATGACATTTCTGCACCTGGCCTCTGGTGCAGAGTTTCAGTATCTCGTAGTTTATAGTCTGTTGGAATTTGAATAAAATTTGTGTCCTACTGTTGTGTGAAAGTTGTATAAATCTTAATTATGTCAGTTTGGTTCGTAGTGCTTTTCAGGTGCACTCTATTCTTCTCCTTCTCTGTACATTCATTCTGTTCATTTCTGAGAGTTTGATATTGAAACTCCAACTAAAATCTTAATTTAGCTACTTAATTGTAATAGATGGTTTAATTATATGTAAGTTTCTTCTATATTTTCTAAGTTTTCTGTTAATGTTTCATCATAGATTCATAGTTTTAAAAATAAAGAAAAATAAAATATACTGGAATAATTTTCTTTAGAGAATATTCTAGATAATAGCCAAGCATATTTAACATGTTTCATGCATTAGTCCTCTGTTCATGAATTCAACAAACCTAGTTTGAATTACTCATATATTAGATACAAAAGTGAATACTTGGAGTGTGGAAGCTAATACAGTAAAGTCTATGTTCTTGGAGTTCACTTTGATCTGAAATTCTTTGATCTAGAAATTTTGCTTGAGGGATTTTAAAAATTGATAAAAAGAAAATAAAAACTCATTTTGCAAAAATATATTGATAGATACTATGCAATTTTTTAGAAATCTTGGAAGAAACCTCCAAGTGCCTAGCAATTGAGAATTGATTATATGGAGGAACATTTTATTGCTGTTACAGTGAATACATGGACCTGAGATGCATATAAATCCACAAATAACAAATCCAAAGAATAGAACCTAGGTATATGGATACACTGATTATAGTTACCTAAAAAGTTATGGCTGGACATAGAATTTTGAAGAAGGCATAAAATTGTACATATATTTACACATCACAAAATGGACTTTATATTTCATTTTTTACTATTTCCTTTATATTCATTATTATAACTTTACCTGGATTTAAAATACACAGAGATGAACCAGCAGTAGAATTGTTTCACAAATGAAATTTTCCCACATATTTTGTGGAATGACCTTTTTAAGAAGTGATGACCAAAAAAAATAAATGATGACCAAAATGTTATAAAGACTCTAATCATATGAGAGTTACATGGTTGTATTTCTTTCTCCCAAATTTTAAGTTATTGAATGTGTATCAACTGTTTATAATATATCATGAACATTTTTTTTGATCTTTTTTAAAAAATGAATCCCAGGCAAGAATCTTGCTTGCTTAATCATGGAGAAAGATAGAAATAATCAGACCAATGGTGTCCATCCGCAAATTCCCTTATCTCCTTCGTGTTTCCTCAGATGTTGCTTCCTGCACTGCCCGGAAGAGTATCTTCCACTATATGTGCTCCTGGACAAGGCCAGCCCCTCTACTCGTGTCTGAGAGCACATCCCTTCTCTCCTATTTAAAGCTGTAGTTCCATCCATTTCCCCCCTATTATATATTTCTCTTTCCTCTGTATCATTCCCATAAGCATGTACACATGCTGTGATTTTTGCCATATGGAAAAATCAAAAAATTTTCGACTTCACTTTATCTTTCAGTTATTACCCCAATTATTTTCTTCTTCTTTTTTTTAAATTAACAACACAGTTGTCAATAGCATTCCTTCTCTTCAGTTTCTCTCTTTCCATTTCTTGTGAGCCTCCCCTTCCAGATGGATTTTGCCTTTACCATTCCATCAGCATTACTCTTGTCAAGATTTTATATCCTCTGTGTTGATTCATCCAAGGACAGTTTTCAGATCTCATCCTGTTTGACCTGTCAAAGGCATTTGATACAGGAAATCATGACTTTGTGAAGCACTTCCTCTGGCTTCTCTGACACCACACTGTCCTAGGTTTTCCTTAGTCTCTTCTTTCTCAATGGCCTTTGCAGATTTTTCTCTTCTCTAACACCTCTCTAACTTTGGCAGGCCCCAGGGGTCACTCCTTGGCTCTCTCCTCTGTGTTTTGAATTCATAATGTGTGGATGATTGCAGCCCTTCTCACTCTGTTGCCTTCTGTGTGCTGACAACTCCCAGATCTAGACCTCTCTCCAGGCCTCCAGGCTTCTGTCTACGGCTTCTCATCCAGCTTCCTGCTTTGCCCACCATCTTCCACATACCAGGTAAGGGCATTCTTCCTGGTATTTGGGGAAAACTCTTTGGAGTTGCCTTTGACTTTTTCTTATGCCACACATTCAATCTGCCAGGAAATCCTCTGAATCTGTATTCCTATAGATTATGTAACGGTAATTAGCTTCTATTGTATCTAGACTATTTTTCATCACTTCCACTGTTATTCACTAACATTTCTGCTAGCGCTTCACTTTGTCTTTTTCTTGATACTTTTGGTGCCTTTTCTCCACGTGACAGCCAGAATGATTCTTACATAAATTAGATTATGCCAGTTCACTACTACTCATAGTGCCCTCATTAGCTTCGCACCTTCTCAGAGTAGAGCACAGTTGCTTGCACTGCTCTAGAAGTTTTGCCCTTCCCCTCTTCTCTTGTGATCTTACTTCCTCCCACTTCTCCCTACTCTTGCTCCTGACCTCTAGGGACAGACAAGCCATCATTGCAGGCTTCTGCAAGGGCTGTTTCCTCTACTAAGAAACCACTCCCCAGATATCCACTTCAGTGTTGGTGGTGGTTTAGTCTCTAAGTCATATCCAACTCTTGTGACCCCGTGGACTGTAACCTGCCAGGCTCCTTTGTCCATGGGATTCTTCAGGCAAGAATACTGGAGTGGGTTGCCACTTACTTCTCTAAGGGATCTTCCTGACCCAGGAATCGAACCCAGGTCTCCTGCATTGCAGGCAGATTCTTTATCAATTGAGCTACAAGGCCCCCTAAGACTTCAGTCTTACATCTTTACGTTTCCTCACATGTGTCTTCGTGATTTCTTCCTTAATCTCTGTTTAAAGTTGTGGCCCGTACCACTGGCATTCTCTGTTCTCATTTTAAAAATTTTATTTTTGTACTCTTATTTTTTTCTCCCTGTTTTGCTTTTCTCTTTGATACTTTTCACTGTCTGATATTTATATTTTTTTCCCTCCACTAGAATTTAATCTCCATGGTTTTTATTTTTCTGTTTTGTTTACTCCTTTTCCATGAGTGGGTAGGATAGTATCTGGCTAACAGCAGACATTCAGTGAATACTTAATGATTAAAAACTAAAACTGTGTAGCCCTGGTGAGTAACATTTTAGCTGAGATTGGATTATCTATGCATCAGGGATGTTGTAGGAAGAGTTTGCAGTGGGCGGCTGTAATGTTCTCTAGGGTTGCTGCTGACTCAAGTCTCTGGTTTCAAACTTTTTAAAGTAGTTGGGGAAAAAACAGATTAAGTTCAACTAGAGATTTAAAAGTTTCACATTGTTCTCAGTTCCTGGGACAAAAGCAGATCTCTTCCTCAGTCTTGCAAGTCCAAGAAAACAGAAGTTGATATGTGTGTGAGAAATGACATACTCTCAGGGATCTCTGGGATGAATTGAGCTTCCCAGGTGGTGACAGTGGTAAAGAACCGTCCTGCCAATGCAGAGACTCGGGTTTAATCCCTCAGTCAGGAAGATCCCCTGAAGGAGGAAATGGCAACCCACTCCAGTATTCTTGCCGGTAGAATCCCATGGTCAGAGGAGCCTGGCAGGCTACAGTCCATAGGATTTCAAAGGGTCAGACCTGACTGAAGCCACTTAGCACCTAGCAAGGATGAATTTACAGTAACTGCTTTGACGTACTGGCTTCCCTCTGTGCTGCAGAAAATGAGAGTTAGATCCCTGGATTAGGAAGATCCCCTGGAGAAGGTAATGGCAACCCACTTAAGTACGCTTGCCTGGAGAATCCCATGGTGGGCTACAGCGCATAGTCACAAGGAGTTGAACACGACTGAAGCAACTTAGCACTCACACTTTGACATACAGTGATGAATCAGTTAGTGTGCAAACTTACTACATGGTGCATGTCCTTTTCAGATGCAATTAATGCTCTATTGGCTCTTCTCTTTCCTTGCAGGGAGATTTGTGTTAAGAAGTATTATGATTCAAATAGCTGCATCTTTGTAGTTGAACCTGAAGTAAAATGGGAGAGGGTGTTGGAGAGTAATATTTCATTAAGACTATAAAAGAGACTTGTTTTATATCCCTGACCTTTAGTCATCTTTGTGATGAGGTTCTACTTTTTAACCTTGTAAACCACTTAAACCCTTAATAACTGTGAAAACATCCTTGCATCCCAGACATACTTTCTTATGTCTTTCTCTATACCTCTTCTGGTAACATATGTGATATTCACATCTCATTGACCTCGATGGTCATAGTAACGTAGTAGCGCAAATAAAATCTACCTGCAGCAAACAAGTCAGGCTCACAAAGAATTTATTTCAGAGAGTTTCTCTGTTGGCCAGTTGATAAAGTACTTTCTGTTAAAAGCTTAGCATAGCTGCAAGCACTCAGTAAATTCTCAATAAAATTTACCTGATAATCTTGTTGTTATTGTGTTTTTACATAGCTATTTTTTTCTATCATGTTGTAAATTTGAAAAGTGCAGAGACCATGTCTTTTGCTCACCTCCAAGCCATTTTTAAATCCCTGTGGTCTAGCTGAGTGCTGGCACCTGTGCATGATTGATTGATCTGAATTTTTCCTGCCATTTTTTTCTGTTGCAGACAGACATTAGTAACTATTGGGTCAGTGAGCAGAACTAGATTATGCTGATTAAGTTTTCCTGGCATGTTACTATGAAAACCTTTTGTAGAACTATAGTTTTCATATTAGTATGAGTACAAGTAGGCCACTTACCTAGTTTCACATCCATAATTTGTAGCGAAATGGCGAGAGAAAATTTGAAATTTTATTTGAATCAAACTTTAGGACTGGATGAAAAGAAATGGAATTTACTGCATTAATATATGAAATGTCGTTACTCTTTGTTGTGAGCAGTTGGCTTTTATTGAAGTGTAGGCTATTATGGTACATAAAAAATAAAACAAAAGATTCTAATAATGTGGGTTTTTTTTTTTAGATCCAGTTTTCTTCTTATCCTGTGAAATAAACGATACTTTAGTAACAGATGAATGAATTTATTGTCAATATTTAACTCACTGTGCAAAGTATGATACATAAAGTAGAATTTATAGATCTTATTTTATATAGCAAAGTATCTACATGTGTACATCTTTATCAAGAACTCTTACTAAAGATTCTGTGGCAGTAACTTCATTTTCTTTTTCATAAGACAATACATCAATAAAGTAGCCACAAATATAAAGGATATTATTGACTGTGAATGAGCAGATATTGAGATCCAGGAAGTAATAACTCATTTTGAAACAATGAGTTTCTTAATTGATTAAAAAAAATATGAAAACATGAATGTTGGAAAAGATGCACATGATTTTGTGATACTCACTCAATCATTTATTTAATCTTCATCTGTGCAAGAGATTTTGTTTCAGAGTGTTTTCAAAATTCAGTTCAGTTCCACTCAGTCGCTCAGTTGTGTCCGACTCTTTGTGACCCATGGACTGCTGCACGCCAGGCTTCTCTGTCCATCACCAACTCCTGTAGCTTGCTCAAACTCGTGTTCATTGAGTCAGTGATACCATCCAACCATCTCATCCTCTGTCGTCCCCTTCTCCTCCTTCCTTCAATCTTTTCCAGCATCAGGATCTTTTCCACTGAGTCAGTTCTTCGCATCAGGTGGCCAAAGTATTGGAGTTTCAGCTTCAGCATCAGTCCTTCCTATGAATATTCATGACTGATTTCCTTTAGGATTGACTGGTTGGATCTCCTTGCAGTCCAAGGGACTCTCAAGAGTCTTCTCCAACACCACAGTTCAAAAGCATATTTTGAAAAGTATATTTTTTAAAAAATTTAATTCCATTTTCAAATATAATTTATATTTATTAAGATTCAAATTCTAGTTGTTGATATGCATTAAAGATTTGCATATAGATAGATAGCCACTGCTGTGGTTATTAGTTTATCTTTTATTTGGTCTAAGTGAACAACTACTGGACTTAATCCAACTTGGATTAAAAGAATTTGTAGATGTGAACTCAAAGTCACTGACAGTAAATTTTTTTTGTTTTTATTTCCAAGCAATCATGAAGATGAGGTATCCAGAGATAAGACATAGAGAGAGGCACATAGTGCCTTACTGTTTCAAAAGGAAATGAGTTCTAGGAATTCTAGATCAATAGACATGACATTAATTTTCAGAAAAATTATAAAATATTACAGTCAAGATTTGGAAGCATTTAGAAAACAGTCTGATGTATGTAATATGTATTGTTAAGCTAATGTTTTTTTCTTTGAAAGCATTGCTGGGTTGGTAGATCAGGGAAATTCTGCAGGTAAAGATTTTGACATTTTCCTTTCATTTAACAAATTTGTAGAACATTTACTTTGTACTGGGTGGTGAACAAAATAAACTTTATTAAACCTGTGGATGATAATGATAGCAAGTAATCTCTGAAATTTAGTAGTTAGAAAAGATGAGGCTTAGTTGGATACTCTGTTAGGGTTGAAGAGTAGGCTCAGATTGAGGTCACTAACAGGGTACCATCCAAAGCTCCGTCCTTCACGCTCCATGCAGATCAAATCTAAGAAGCCCAGAGAAAGCTAAATCAGTGTCATGGTGGTTTAGTTGCTAAGTTATATGTGATTCTTGAGACCCCGTGGACTATATAGCCTGGCAGGCTACTTTGTCTGGGAGATATCCCAGGCAAGAATACTGGAGTGGTTTGCCATTTCCTTCTCCAGGGGATCTTCCTGATCCAGGAATTAAACCCACATTTTCTGCATTGCGAGTAGGTTCTTTAACAATAACAGAGTAATATTAAAAATATTTTTGAGACAATGGATGCTTTGAAAAATTAAGAAAAATTAAAAGTCACAGGTAATATATTTCTAATATCTTTATACTGCCTTTTACATTTCAAATATCAGTCCTTATGACCGACAGTTAGATGTGGTCATCAGTGAGACAGACTCCTCCGGTGTATGTCCGATAGGAAATCTATAGGAGTCCATACAAGTAGGCAGCCAGCTTTTGGGTCAGAGAGACCTCTTTAAAAGGTGAAGGAGAAATCTACATTGTATTCATAGCCTGACTGGAGGACCTTTGTATTACAACCTGATTATACAATTCGAAGGACTTTGATGATTACAGTGGAGAAGTGGGTGTGCTTAGTTGCTCAGTCTTGTCCGCATCTTTGTGACGCTATAGACTGTAGCCTGCCAGGCTTCTCTGTTCAGGGGGATTCTCCAGGCAAGAATACTGCAGTGGGTTGCTGTGCCCTCCTCCAGGGGATCTTACCAACCCAGGGATCAAACCCAGGTCTCTCGCGTTGCAGGTGGATTCTTTACCGTCTGAGCCACCAGAAGTGGTTTTTGTCAAATCTCCAAGGGAACTTGTTGTCTGAAATGGAATAAATCAGCTAAGTTTGCTTACTGCCTACAAAAGGAAACACTATCCCCTTTTTGTAACTTTCTATTGAGTTCAGTTCAGTCACTCAGTGTCTGAGTCTTTGCAACCCCATGGACTATAGCCAGCCAGGCTCCTCTGTCCACGGGATTCTCCAGGCAAGAATACTGGAATGTGTTGCATTTCCTTCCTAGGAGATCTTCTTAACCCAGGGACTGAACCCAGGTCTCCTGCATTGCAGGCAGATCCTTTACCTTTTGAGCCACCAAGGAACCCCTTTGTTAGTGTTGATTTAGGCTAAAGGGAAAGAAGAAGAGTGGGGCAGAGGATGAGATTGTTGGATGACATCACTGACTTAATGGACATGAACTTGAACAAACTCTGGGAGGTAGTGGGAGACAGAGGAGCCTGGCATGCTGCAGTCCATGGGATAGTAAAGAGTCAGACACAACTTAGCGACTGAATAACAACAATTAGTGCTTAGTACAATAAATGTGGTTTGACTCTCTAACAACACCTGAGTCATTTAATTTTATTACTTTTGACTCTTGTCTTTTGATTTACCAAATTCCCTTTCCTTAAATATAGTTTGAGTCTGTTTTTATGAAATCAGGAACATTATTTCCTATTGTTCTTTTTATTTTATTTTTATTGAAGAAGAGAGATTTTATTGTCACATATTCTTAAGTCCCACCATTCTTTATTTTTACAGTTTCATAATGGTCCACAAAGCTCAAGATCTGATTTTTCCTTATTTCACATAGCAGCTGAGTTATTCTTTTCCTATTGTAGAAGGAAAGACTTGCCTTCAGTCTCTTCCTCAACCCCAAGAATTAGTTTAAATGAGTTTTAAACTTTATCTTCTTCATATGGACAAATATAAATAATGACGTTATGAGGAAAAGTTATTGGGGATGATTATAAGTTAGTGGGTAACAGTTCTGTAAAAATTTAAGTTCATCCATCACCAAAATATCAGTCTTTCCCCACAGCATGACTACAATTGGCTTTTTTCCCCTTCTGCTTCCAGTCACTCAAAGACCAAAAGATAACTAAAATTTCTGACTCCTGCTGAAAATTTGGGAGCCTAAACCAGGCAACTTGGAGGAGATAAGACTCATCACAGGTCAGAGTAGAAGGGGTATTGCACAGTACCCTGCTCAAGACCTGGGTGGAATTCTCCTTTTCTCCTTGATTGTCCTGTTTGGTTTATACATTTATATACATATAAATTTATATTCACTGCTGCTGCTGCTAAGTCACTTCAGTCGTGTCCAACTCTGTGTGACCCCATAGGCGGCAGCCCACCAGGCCCCCCCCCCCCGTCCCTGGGATTCTCCAGGCAAGAACACTGGAGTGGGTTGCCATTTCCTTCTCCAATGTGCGAAAGTGAAAAGTGAAAGTGAGTTCACTGATAACTAAGCTCTAATTGTCTTTCCATATTAAATCTGCTTTTGAATAATTGATTTTATTTAATTGCCTATTATTTACCAGTTTTTTTTTTTTAACTCTTTTTTTTTTTATTTTTTCGAAAACAGTTTTCGGAATATTTACTTAAAAACAACCTTATCTTAAAATGGAGTAACTTTGGTTTTACGAGCACCAAGCAAAGTACAGAAGCAAAAATGAGTTACAGGAGCATTAAGTTCTACATTAGGTCACAGCGTCTAATCTGAAATCACACCCATAATATCATTTTTCAGGATATCTGGGAAATAGTTATTTCCCAGGATGTCTGAACCATAGCTACTCTATTTTGACTTTTAATTGTAAAAAAAAAAATAAAAAAAAATTTTTTAATAGCCAAAGCAGATTTCACCATTAATGACGTCAGTGTTTTTCTAGGTATGAGAAGATGCAAGAATTGGAACTCATAAAACCTTTTTCTGAAAAGATCTAACTATCTGAAGGCCTGTACTGCCAGTTTTTTGTTTTTTTTTTTTCAGAGCACAGAGTGCCTCATTCCTGATTTTTACCCTGAACTTCTTTCAGGGGGTGTTGAAGTTCAGCAGCTTGCAATGGTCATGATGTAATCTTTGTAGAGGCAGCTGTCAAGTACCAACTTCCAGTCAGCAGGGTCCCTTCATAGCCACATATCTGACCATGTGACACCATTTCATGGCCATTGTGTCCCGCGGTGCTGGGAAGGCTCATTCCCAGGTCTAGGGAAGTGATGGGCCACTCAGTGTGCTAAAATTGGAGCAGGCCTTGCAAGTAGCAAAAGTCTCTGGACCACTGTCTTACTTGCCTCCTGGTCCAGGAAAATATTTCCTCTTGTTGCTTTTTCCCATACCCAGAGTCACATTATTACAATTATTGATCTCATATGGCACTGTCAGTTCAGCATTATATCACAGGCTCAGGGAAACAAGTGACATAGAAAATAATATAGCCATAGCTAGCAGTTATTAGTAAATTAAGAATTATAAGTCAAGAACTTTCATTAGATAAAGCCTGGTATACCCTAAGTCACCTGACTTCATTCGTTAAATGATTATAGTCTGGTGTTAATCTCCTGGTTGTACACTATGAAGCATCCGACCTTTATCTGAAGATTGGTTACTGAGATAAGCCTTAGAAACTAACCTGGAGTGTCCTTTTTAATAACTTAATTAAATCTTTTAGCAGTATCACGTAATAAGGAACTGTCTCAGCAGTGAGTCTTAGTAAACACTGCTGCTGCTAAGTCACTTCAGTCGTGTCCGACTCTGTGTGACCCCATAGACGGCAGCCCACCAGGCTCCCCCATCCCTGGGATACTCCAGGCAAGAACACTGGAGTGGGTTGCCATTTCCTTCTCCACTTAGCAAACACTAGATATTAACAAAACTAGAAACTTAATTTAACAATTTACAAAACTTAATATTCTGTGATTTTTCATTATGGAGGCCCTGTAGCCAGGGAGGCTTTAACCCATCACATAAAAAATGAGGTTTGTCAGGGAGCTGGGAAAAGCCAAGCAGCCATCTTGGATTTCCCATAGCCCTGACTCTGATTTCCAGCTGTTGTTTTTAATTTTCCAATTTAGAAGCAGACTGTTGCCATGATTTAAGGACATTAGAATGGCACAAGTCTAACAGAGTTTTTGTATAAGCAGAATGAGCTTTTACATGTCTACAAACCTGACAACTGGATTAATTTCTAAAACTAGCATAGGATCAGGCCTATGGTAGAAAAGCATTTGATTTATATGCAGAGGGCTAAGAAGTCAAGAAAACATTATAAATGATCATACGAATCAGGTCCAGCATTTTGGGCAAGCTGTCTACCTCTGATGTCATCGTCTTCTCATCCTGGTGTAGTGTAGTTTCTTCTGAAAAAAGTCCTTCCATCCAGGTTGGAGACAGTCCTTTCAATTATGTCCTTTTTTTTTAGTCCTGGTTGCAGGTCACGAGGCACCTGATCTTCATACAAAGATAGATCACTGAGATAAGCTTCAGAAACAAACTTAGGGTGTTCTTTAAGAATTCAATTAAATTTTACATTAATATCACATAACAGCAAGGAACTATCCAAGAAATGAGTCTTACTACCTCCATTGGTAGACCGCCATTAACAAACTGGGATTTAACATTTATTGAAACATCCTTTTCCCCCTAAAATAACCCTCATTTTTACCAAATATAACCAAATTAAGACTTGTTTAAAAAATAGATCTGTTCTCAATAAACTTGACCTGATTATTTATATAACGATAGACCTTTTTTTTTTTTTTGCTGAGACTTTTATGGAGTCTCAAACTTTATTTATTTTATTTTTTTTATTGGAGGCTAATTATTTTACAATATTGGTTGGTTTTGTCATACATTGACATGAATCCACCCCGGGTGTACATGAGTTCCCCCTCCTGAACCCCCCTCCCACCTCCCTCCTCCCTTTATCCTCCCTCTGGGTCATCCCCGCATAGCAGCCCTGAGCATCCTGGAACATGCATCGACCCTGAACTGGTGATTCGTTTCACATATGACAACATACATGTTTCAATGCCATTCTCCCAAATCATCCCACCCTCACCCTCTCCCACAGAGTCCCAAAGACTGTTCTATACATCTGTCTCTCTATTGTTGTCTCGTAAACAGGGTTATCATTTGCATCTTTCTAAATTCCATATATGTGCGTTAGTATACTATATTGGTGTTTTTCTTTCTGGCTTTATTCACTCTGTATAATAGGCTCCAGTTTCATCCACCTCATTAGAACTGATTCAAATGCATTCTTTTTTATGGCTGAGTAGTATTCCATTGTGTATATGTACCAAAGCTTTCTTATCCATTCATCTGCAGATGGACATCTAGGTTGTTTCCATGTCCTGGCTATTATAAACAGTGCTGCAGTGAACATTGGAGTACATGTGTCTCTTTCAATTCTGGTTTCCTCGGTGTGTATGCCCAGGAGTGCGATCGCTGGATCATATGGCAGTTCTATTTCCAGTTTTCTGAGGAATCTCCACACTGTTCTCCATAGTGGCTGTACTAGTTTGCATTCCCACCAACAGTGTAAGAGGGTTCCCTTCTCTCCACACCCTTTCCAGCATTCATTGCATGTAGACTTTTGGATAGCAGCCATTCTGACTGGTGTGAAATGGTATCTCATTGTGGTTTTGATTTGCATTTCTCTGATTATGAGGGATGTTGAGCATTTTTTTATGTGTTTGTTAGCCATCTTTATGTCTTCTTTGGAGAAATGTCTGTTTAGTTCTTTGGCCCATTTTTTGAGTGGGTCATTTATTTTTCTGGAATTAAGCTGCAGGAGCTGCTTGTATATTTTGGAGATTAATCCTTTATCAGTTGCTTCATTTGCTATTATTTTCTCCCATTCTGAAGGCTGTCTTTTCACCTTGCTTATCGTTTCCTTTGCTGTGCAGAAGCTTTTGATTTTAATTAGGTCCCACTTGTTTATTTTTGCTTTTATTTCCAATATTCTGGGAGGTGGGTCTTGGAGGATCCTGCTGTGATTTATGTCAGAGAGTGTTTTGCCTACCTTCTCCTCTAGGAGTTTTATAGAATCTGGTCTTACATTTAGCTCTTTAATCCATTTTGAGTTTATTTTGGTGTATGGTGTTAGGAAGTGTTCTAGTTTCATTCTTTTACAAGTGGCTGACCAGTTTTCCCAGCACCACTTGTTAAAGAGACTGTCTTTTCTCTATTTTATATTCTTGCCTCCTTTGTCAAAGATAAGGTGTCCATAGGTGCGTGGGTTTATCTCTGGACTTTCTATTTTGTTCCATTGATCTATATTTCTGTCTTTATGCCAGTACCATACTGTCTTGATGACTGTGGCTTTGTAGTAGAGCCTGAAATCCGGCAGGTTAATTCCCCCAGTTCCATTCTTCTTCCTCAAGATTGCTTTGGCTATTTGAAGTTTTTTGTATTTCCATACAAATTGTGAGATTATTTGTTCTAGTTCTGTGAAAAATATCGTTGGTAGCTTGATAGGGATTGTATTGAATGTATAAATTACTTTGGGTAGTATACTCATTTTGACAATATTTATTCTTCCAATCCACGAACATGGTATATTTCTCCATCTATTAGTGTCCTCTTTGATTACTTTCACTAGTGTTTTATAGTTTTCTATGTACAACTCTTTTGTTTCCTTAGGTAGATATATTCCTAAGTATTTAATTCTTTTCATTGCAACAGTGAATGGAATAGTTTCCTGAATTTCTCTTTCTATTTTCTCATTATTAGTGTATAGGAAATCAAGGGACTTCTGTGTGTTGATTTTATATCCTGAAACTTTACTGTAATCATTGATTAGCTCTAGTGTTTTTCTGGTAGAGTCTTTAGGGTTTTCTGTGTAGAGGATCATGTCATCAGCGAACAGTGAAAGTTTTACTTCTTCTTTTCCAATTTGTATTCCTTTTATGTCTTTTTCTGCTCTGATTGCTGTAGCCAAAACTTCCAGAACTATGTTGAATAGTAGTGGTGAGAGTGGGAACCCTTGTCTTGTTCCTGACTTTAGGGGAAATGCTTTCAGTTTTTCACCGTTGAGGATAATGTTTGCTGTGGGTTTGTCATATATAGCTTTTATTATGTTGAGGTATGTCCCTTCTATTCCCACTTTCTGGAGGGTTTTTTATCATAAATGGATGTTGAATTTTGCTGAAGGCTTTCGCTGCATCTATTGAGATAATCATATGATTTTTATTTTTCAGTTTGTTAATGTGGTGTATTATGTTGTTTGATTTGCAGATATTGAAGAATCCTTGCATTCCTGGGATAAAGCCCACTTGGTTTGATGTATGATCTTCTTAATATGCTGTTGGATTCTGATTGCTAGAATTTTGTTCAGGAGTTTTGCATCTATGTTCATCAGTGGTATTGGCCTGTAGTTTTCTTTTTTTGTGGGGTCTTTACCAGGTTTTAGGATTAGGGTGATGGTGGCCTCATAGAATGAGTTTGGAAGTTTCCCTTCCTCAGCAATTTTCTGGAAGAGTTTGAGTAGAATAGGTGTTAGCTCTTCTCTAAATTTTTGGTAGAATTCAGCTGTGAAGCCGTCTGGACCTGGGCTTTTGTTTGCTGGAAGATTTCTGATTACAGCCTCTAGTTCCGTGCTTGTGATGGGTCTGTTCAGATTTTCTATTTCTTCCTGGTTCAGTTTTGAAAAGTTGTACTTTTCTAGGAATTTGTCCATTTCTTCCAGGTTATTCATTTTATTGCCATATAATTGCTGATAGTATTCTCTAATAATCCTTTGTATTTCTGTGTTTTCGGTTGTGATCTCTCCATTTTCATTTCTAATTTTATTGATTTGGTTCTTCTCCCTTTGTTTCTTGATGAGTCTGGCTAGTGGTTTGTCAATTTTATTTACCTTCTCAAAGAACCAGCTTTTGACTTTGTTGATTTTTGCTATGGTCTCTTTTGTTTCTTTTGCATTTATCTCTGCCCTAATTTTTACAATTTCTTTCCTTCTACGGACCCTGGGGTTCTTCATTTCTTCCTTTTCTAGTTGCTTTAGATGTAGAGTTAGGTTATTTAGTTGACTTTTTTCTTGTTTCTTGAGGTGTGCCTGTATTGCTATGAACTTCCCCCTTAACACTGCTTTTACAGTGTCCCAGAGGTTTTGGGTTGTTGTGTTTTCATTTTCATTCATTTCTGTGCATATTTTGATTTCTCTTTTGATTTCTTCTATGATTTGTTCATTATTCAGCAGCATGTTGTTCAGCCTCCATATGTTGGCATTTTTAATGGTTTTTCTCCTGTAATTGAGATCTAATCTTACTGCATTGTGGTCAGAAAAGATGCTTTTTCCGATTCAATTTTTTTGAATTTACTAAGGGTAGATTTATGGCCCAGGATGTGATCTATCCTGGAAAAGTTTCCGTGTGCGCTTGAGAAAAAGGTGAAATTCATTGTTTTGGGGTGAAATGTCCTATAGATATCAATTAGGTCTAACTGGTCTATTGTATCATTTAAAGTTTGTGTTTCCTTGTTAATTTTCTGTTTAGTTGATCTATCCATAGATGTAAGTGGCGTATTAAAATCTCCCACTATTATTGCATTGTTGTTAATTTCCCCTTTCATATTTGTTAGTAATTGTCTTACATATTGTGGTGCTCCTATGTTGGGTGCATAAATATTTATAATTGTTATATCTTCTTCTTGCATTGATCCTTTGATCATTATGTAGTTTCCTTCTTTGTCTCTTTTCACAGCCTTTGTTTTAAAGTCTATTTTATCTGATATGAGTATTGCTACTCCTGCTTTCTTTTGGTCTGTATTTGCATGGAATATCTTTTTCCAGCCCTTCACTTTCAGTCTGTATGTGTCCCTCGTTTTGAGGTGGGTCTTTTGTAGACAACATATATGGGGGTCTTGTTTTTGTATCCATTCAGCCAGCCTTTGTCTTTTGGTTGGGGCATTCAATCCATTTAGGTTTAAGGTAATTATTGATAAGTATGATCCCGTAGCCATTTTCTTTATTGCTTTGGGTTCGAGTTTATACCCCCTTTCTGTGTTTCCTGTCTAGAGAAGATCCTTTAGCATTTGTTGGAGAGCTGGTTTGGTGATGCTGAATTCTCTCAGCTTTTGCTTGTTTGTAAAGCTTTTGATTTCTCCTTCATATTTGAACGAGATCCTTGCTGGGTCCAGTAATCTGGGTTGTAGGTTATTTTCTTTCATCACTTTAAGTATGTCTTGCCATTCCCTCCTGGCCTGAAGAGTTTCTGTTGAAAGATCAGCTATTATCCTTATGGGAATCCCCTTGTGTGTTATTTGCTGCTTTTCCCTTGCAGATTTTAATATTTGTTCTTTGTGTTTGATCTTTGTTAATTTGATTAATATGTGTCTTGGAGTATTTTGCCTTGGGTTTATCCTGTTGGGGATTCTCTGGGTTTGTTGGACTTGGGTGATTATTTCTTTCCCCGTTTTAGGTAAGTTTTCAACTATTATCTCCTCAAGTATTCTCTCATGGTCTTTCTTTTTGTCTTCTTCTTCTGGGACTCCTATGATTCGAATGTTGGAGCGTTTAACATTGTCCCAGAGGTCTCTAATATTGTCCTCATTTCTTTTAATTCGTTTTTCTTTTTTCCTCTCTGTTTCATTTATTTCTACAATTCTATCTTCTAGCTCGGTTATCCTGTCTTCTGCCTCTGTTATTCTACTGTTTGTTCCCTCCAGAGTGTTTCTGATCTCATCTATTGCATTATTCATTGTATATTGACTCTTTTTTTATTTCCTCTAAGTCCTTATTAAACCTTTCTTCCATCTTCTCAATCCTTTTCTCCAGGTTATTTATCTATAACTCCATTTTGCTTTCAAGATTTTGAATCATTTTCACCACCAAAATTCGAAATTCTTTATCAGGTAGATTCCCTATATCTTCCTCTTTTGTTTGTGTTGGTGGGCATTTATCTTGTTCCTTTACTTGCTGGGTATTTCTCTGCCTCTTCATCTTGCTTATAGTGCTTTGCTTGGGGTGGCCTTTCCCTCTTCTGGCCGTTTGTGGAGTTCTTTATTATGTAGTTTCCTCACTGTGTGTGGGGTTGTGCGGGTGACTTGTCATGGTTCCCTGGTTAGGGAAGCTTGTGTCGGTGTTCTGGTGGGTGGAGCTGGATTTCTTCCCTCTGGAGTGCAATGAAGTGTCCAGTAATGAGTCATGAGATGTCAGTGTGTTTGGAGTGACTTTGGGCAGCCTGTATATTGAAGCTCAGGGCTATTTTCCTGTGTTGCTGGAGAATGTGCATGGTATGTCTTGCTCTGGAACTTGTTGACCCTTGGGTGGTGCTTGGTTTTAGTGTAGGTATGGAGGCGTTTGATGAGCTCCTATCGATTCATGTTCCCTGGAGTCAGGAGTTCTCTGGTGTTCTCAGGGTTCGGGCTTAAGCCTCTTGCCTCTGGTTTTTGGTCTTATTCTTGGAGTAGCCTCTAGACTACTCTATCTGTCATTTCCACAGTGGTTCCCTCTGTTTTAGCGTCTGTTTGCTGGTCTCTTCAGTGTCTAATTTCTGCCCTGACACTAGGATTTGGGTGGATACTTTTTAAAGGCTCAGTTGTTCAGTCCTGTTCTGGGAAGGGATGATCGCTGTAGACAAATATCTCTGGCATCTGAGGGGAGTGCTCGCAGGATCTCGGCCACACTGGGTTTGTCCCCACTCACAGCGCATGTGCTGTCCCAGTCTACACTGCACAGGCTCTAGGTTTCTCTGCTGGGAACTGTCCGAGGCCGGTGCTGGGTTGTATGTACTTCCCAGGTCTGAGCAGCTCAAGTTCAGGTTCTCAGGTACCCCACACAATGCAGACTTGGTTGGGCCTGCGTTTTGTGCCTTCTCTGGTCTGAGCAGCTCAGGGGACCAAGTGTTTGGCGAGCATGGTCGCTGTGACTTATCGCCTCCCCAGTCCCTGCCACTTGGTTTTCTGGGTGTACAACCAGCGCACCTTCTCAGGCGGATATCGACTGGCCCGAGCCCAAGAAGTCTTGATTAGCAACGAAGTCTGCCTTCAGTTTGGTATCGGATGCCTTTTTGGGGCCGCGATTGCCCCCTCCGACTCTGGCTGCCCTCCCTTGCCTGTCTCGGCGGGGAATGGGGGATGGCCCGACCTCAGCCAGCTCGCTCTGCTCAGTCCTTTGTTCTGTGAGCGGGGCTGGCGGAGTCTTAGATTAGAGCTTTCCGCCTTTTCGTGGGGAAGCTTTGCTATCCCCAGTTCTCTCAGATTGCCCACGCGGCATTCAAGCCCAGTCCTCTCTCTAAGCAGTTCAGCCAGCCCCCTCTTGCTAATGGCGTATCCAGGCATCTGCGCTGCTTCTCCGCTGGGAGTTACCGTTTGGTGGGTAATCTGTGGGTTTTAAAAACTCTGAGGTTCCAAGGCTCGCCACAGATTCACCAGTGAGAGTGTTTCCTGGTGTTTGGAAACATCTCTCTTTTTAAAGCCTCCCTTCCCAGGACGGAGCTCCGTCCTTACTTCTTTTGTCTCTCTTTTTATCTTTTATGTTTTTTTCCTACCTCCTTTCGAAGACTATGGGCTGCTTTTCTGGGTGCCTGATGTCCTCTGCCAGCATTCAGAAGTTGTTTTGTGGACTTTACTCCGCGTTCAAATGTTCTTTTGATGAATTTGTGGGGGGAGAGAGTGGTCTCGCTGTCCTATTCCTCCGCCATTTTGTTCCTTCCTTCTATTGTTCTTTTTATAAATAGAGTTGGTAAAATATGAAGATGGCAACTCTGGAAGCCATGTGTATGCTCTCTGTGGAACTCTCTTATTTTCTCTTGATTCTAAATGATTCATTCTTCCACTTGCTGATTCCTGTCAAGAAAATCAATTATTTAGTGTTTTGGAGGTGATTGGCTTGCAGATAATCTTGTGATTTTAAGTACTTTTTTGGTAAATGTACCAGTTTCTGAAAACTGTCAATTATTTCAACACTTGCTGGAGTTATAATTGAGTTACTTAGATGTTCAAAGATTAGTAGACTGTCAAAATTAGTAGGTGTGGGCTCCGTAGTACACGTTCATCTTCAGTTTTGTTGTAAAAAAATATTTCACCAAAGAAATTCTTATCTTGTAAAAATGAAAGCCAATTGTTTCCTTACATGCCTTTCCAGGAGCTTAGGTCCCCACTGCTCCCTCTCTCCTTATTTTCTTCTTCCCTCCCCCACGAACATTATACTTTGGTGTTTTAACTCTTTGATGAAAAGTTCGGTGTTTCCTAGTCTTAGGTAGAATGTGAATAAAAGCATCTTAAGAATTGCTTTGTTTATTGATCTGTAATATGCCACATACATAGCATACTTGCAATATTTCGAGACAAGGCCCCTGGCTCTTCACCCTGATTAACATCCCCGCAAATCCCACCCATATAGAACTTACAGATCTGTGATAGCTGTTCAGGTAATATTTGCCCATCATTAAAAGGCAGCCACTCTTGATTACTGGGTTTGAAAGTATTTTGAAGAATCTATGATTTTACTCTATAAACAATTTAATGGCTAGTCAGATACAGTTTCATGTAACTTATAATTCCTTGTAATGTATGTTTGAGATCAGTTTGAAAGATAGCAGTTTTAAAATACAGTGGTCTAGTAAGTAAAATCAGTGTTTAAATGTCCTCTTTTCCACTTTAGATATTGGTAAAATATTTAAGTTCTACCAAGAAGATTTTTTTTTTTGTAAGAACTGCTTATACTATAGTACTTCTTATCTTTAACTCTCTTCCTCGTTTGAGCTTCATGTCCTAAAAGAAATTTTATGCCACTGATTCCTTTTACTTAATTCCTAATACTTAATTACTTTTACTTTAAACACATTTTCAGGCCATTAAAAAAATGAGGATCTCTCTTCCTCCCTCTCATCCTTCCTTCATAGAAAAATTTAGTAAAGTACGGTGGAAAGAGAAACGTGGAAGATTAGGAAGTGATTGTAATACTCTTTCTGTCTGTAGTTTTTTATTTTATTTTAAAAGATTTTATTCTGATAAAAGCAGTTATCTGCTCTTAAATCTTTTAAGTGTATGGTAGAAGTATTGATATCTATGGTACAATGTTGTACAGCCAAACTATAGAACTTATTCTTTGGGCTTAACTGAAATTGTGCTTAACTGAATTTATGCCCACTGGTTAGCAGCTCCTTATTTCCCCCTCCCCACAGTCCCTGGAAAACACTATTTTGCTCTGTACCTCTATATGTTTGATTGTTTTAACTATCTGATTTTAAGTGGAATCATGTAGTTTTCCAGTTCATTCAGCCTGAGCTGTTTCCTCTTCCTGAAATTTATTTTTCCCCTCTAGGCATTGTTCAAAGTATTCTAATGTATTAACTCATTTGCTATTTACCCACACAATAATGTTATTTCTCATTTTATTCAAATAGGACCTCAGACATGTGAGAATGAATAACTTTATGAAGCACATGCATTTAGTAAGTTGTGGAGGTGATATTTGAACACAGTGGTTTTGACCCAAAATTTGATCTATTAACCACTGCACCATGCTTCTTTAAGCCAATAATAAGAATACCTGTCTGCCGAGTTGGCATGAGAAGTAAATGGGACAAACTGTACAAAGGTCTTAGGACAGTGCCTGGCATATAGTTAAATATATAGTAAGTGTTAGCTATTAGTATTATATTTTGATTTTAATAAGTCTAGCATATATCTTTGTCAGTGGAGTACTGCAAATAATATTTATAGATTGTAATGTAAGTTGTTCCATGAACTTAAATATTTTATCAACCCCTTCTGAGTCCTAGGTTTCTTAGCTTTAGTTATACTGTACCTATAGTGTATGTACTTTAGCTATAGTATGCACTTCATAGTGGTCTTGTGAGTATTAAATTAGGTAGCATTATATAAGAGTAACTTGGTACCTATAAATGCCTAGCAGTGTTGACTTACTCTGCTATGTGAATTCCTTAAAGACAAGATCAGTGTTTTATTATTTTTGCATTCAACTAAGGGTATATCACAGCTCCTGGTGCATAGTAGGTATTTTATAAATGCTTGTAGAATAAATCTATGAATTCTCTGAAAGGAGAAAGAACAGAAGGAAGGATATATGTATGGACATTTTTCTCCTGGAGGTAATTTTCTTCTAGAGAAAAAAGATCATTTGAAGGCAACTTGGATTTAAAAGCTTAGTTTTTTATTTTAAAATTAAAGGTTAAACTGTTCTGATATTTAATTATGAAGTACTGGGCAGCCAAACCTGGCCACTTAAGGACTGAAGAATGGAAGAGAAAGTGGAGAGGCAGAGAAAGAATGAAAAACTTAGTAAGTACTATGCTTCTTATAGCAAAATTCAGGCTTAAACTAAAGAAAGCAAGGGAAACCACTAGGCTGGCCAGATAAGACTTAAATCCCCTATGAATATACAGTGGAGGTAATGATTCAGGGATATTAAATCTAGTAAACACTGTGCCTGAAGAATTATGGACAGAGGTCCATAATTTTGTACACGAAGCAGAGAAGAAAACCATCCCACAGACAAAGAAAAGCAGGAACGCAAAATGGTTATCTGAGGAGGCTTTACAGATAGCTGAAGAAAGAAGAGAAGCAAAAAGCAAGGGAGAAAGCAAAAGGTATATCCAACTAAATGCAGAGTTCCAAAGAATAGCAAGGAGAGACAAGAAGGCCTTCTGCAATGAACAGTGCATAAAACTGGAAGAAAACAACAGAAGGGGAAATAACTAGAAATCTCTTCTGGAAAATTGGAAATAATCAAGGGATCATTTTGCACAAAGATGGGCACAATAAAGGACAGAAATGATAGAGACCTAGTAGATGCTGAAGAGATCAAGAAAAAAATACATGGAAGAACTGTACAGAAAAGATCTTAATAAACTGGATAACTAAAATGGTGTGGTCAGCCACCCAGAGCCAGACATTCTGGAGTGTGAAGTCAAGTGGGCCTTAAGAAGCACTCCTGTTAATAAAGCTAGTGGATGCGATGGAATTCCAGTAGAGCTATTCAAAACCCTAAAGGATGATGTCGTTAAGGTGTTGTATTCAATATGTCAACAAATTCGGAAGACCCAGCAGTGGCCACAGGACTAGAAAATGTCAATCCTCATCCCACTTCCCAAGAAGAGTAGTACTAATGAATGTCCTAACTGTTGGACAGTTGCATACCTCTCCCATGCTAGTAAGGTCATGCTTAAAATCTTGCATGCTAGGCTTTAGTATTATGTGAACCAAGAGCTTCCAGACGTCCAACCTGGGTATAGAAAAGGCAGCAGAACCAGAGATCAAATTGCCAGCATTTTCTGGATAATAGGGAAAGCAAGGGAATTTGGAAAAAACATCTGTCTCATCAACTACGCTGAAGCCTTTGACCATGTGGATCATAATAAACCTGGATGTGAGTCAAGAAGCAAATGTTAGAACCCTGTATGGAACAACTGATTGGTTTAGGATCGAGAAAGAAGTATGACAGGGCTGTCTGCTGTCACTGTTTTTTTAACCTCTACTCTGAGCACATCATGAGAAATACTGGGCTGGTTGAGTTACAAGCTGGAATCAAGACAGGAAGGAGAAGCATCACCAACCTCAGGTATGTGGATGATACCACTCTAATGGCAGAAAGTGAAGAGGAACTAAGGAGCCTCTTGATGAGGGTGAAGGATGTGAGTGAAAGTGAAATATTAAAAAAATAAGATTATGGCATCTGGCCCTATTACTTCATGGCAAATAGATGGGGGGAAAAGGTGGAAGTAGTGACAGATTTCGTCTTCTTGGGCTCTAAAGTCTTTGGCTGGTGACTGCAGCCATGAAATCAGAAGATGATTGCTTCTTGGCAGGAAAGCTATGACAAACTTAGACAGTGTGTTGAAAAGCAGAGACATTATTCTGCTGACAAAGGTCTGTATATGGTGTTCCCAGTGGTCATGTACAGTTGTGAGAGCTGGACCATAAAGAAAATGGAGCACCAAAGAATTTATGCCTTCGAACTGTGGTGCTGGAGAATACTCCTGTGAGTCCTGTAGACAGCAAGAAGATCAAACTAGTCAATCTTAAGGGACATCAACCCTGAATACTTGTTGGAAGGACTGATGCTGAAACTGAAGCTCCAGTATTTTGGTCATCTGATGCGAATAGTCTTCTCATTGGAAAAGACCCTGATGCTGGGAAAGATTGAGGGCAGAAGGAGGAGAGGGCATCAGAGGATGAGATGTCTGGCTGGCATCACTAATGTGATGGGCAGGAACTTGGGCAAACTTTGGGAGATGATGAGGGATGGGGGGGCCTGGCGTGCTGCAGTCCATGGGATCACAAAGAGTAGGACATGACTGTGTGACTGAACAAAGTATTATAGGCATGTTACACTCTAAAACCCTAGATAACACTCTTTAGTAGTAGTTTCAGAGTCTTCATACCAGTGATCAGGGGCTTTTGGAAATAGAATTAGATGATTAGCTTTTATTTTCAAAAAAATTACTTGCACTTTGCTTGTGTGTCTTTGATAAATCCTTTTTGAATGGAACTGTAGCCAAAGGTGTAGCAAGGGGCGTGGAACATTGTTGATGGTGTGTGTGTGTGTGTGTGTGTAACATTGTTGATGGGGTGTGTGTGTGTGTGTGTGTGTGTGTGTGTGTGCGCGCGCGTGCGCGTGGTTGTATTACCAGTCAAGCAAACAACCTGGTATCTGATGAAATTAAACTGAGGACATATTCTCTGTATCCACCATCAGAGCTAAGGCAGCAGTTCAGAGGGAAGATAATGCATTTTTAGGATTGTTATGATGTTCTATCTCAAGGCCTCACTATATTTCTTGGAATGAGGTAGTGAAACTTATTTCCTGAGACTGACCTTCAGGAACTACATAAGAGAAGTCTAGCTTGACAGGCCAGTCCCTTAACTTGGAGATTTCTCCAGAAACATGGTGCAGTGTTAGGTCAAGGGAACAAACTGGGATCTGTCCATGGCCTTAGAGGCACACCTAATCACACTGCCCATTAATTGTGTCTTGGCAGTTATGTGTTCCTTGATCTCTCTGCTTGTGGACCAGAGGCAGCAGTGCCTCTCTTGTTTTTTCCTCGTAGTTTCTGTTTGGCTTTTAAGACTGAATTGTCTGGAATATCTTCTGCTATTGGAGTAAGGAAAAGCGAGTGGTATTTTTCACCAGTGGGAAAAATGAAGTATTTCTTACCCATAGGAATGACACATGAGACGTAACTTGTTTGTGAGCCTCTCTTGTTTCTCAGTTCAGGCTGTTTGTTCACGTTAGATGACCACAAGTTAAGAAAATACGTGGCATCAAAGGAGACCACACTTTCTTTTATCGTGGAAATGTTTACTTTTATCTATTTTTATGAACAGATAAAATCAGAAGTCTTCAAATTAAGCTGTTTTTCAGAAAGATGTTAGCAGTTAGGAACAGGGAGATTAAGGAAAATATCACCCTTCTAGGCCACTTGCATTTTGACTGCCACTGTATCTGCTGTTGGTGCCCAGGTTAGCATCTTTCAGGTGCCATTACTTCAGATGTTTCCCAGTTTTTTGCCCTTGCTTGGAAGGCAGCGAAGGCAGCGTAGAGTGGTGGAGTGGAGGGAACTTGGCATATGGAGTTGGAAATCTTGTGCTATGGTCTTGATTTTGTCTTTTTTTCAAACATGGGATTTTAACCACTCTGAGCTTACTTTCTCCTTTGTAAAGTAAGAGTTTCATCAGGTTCTGGGTAGAGTTTCTTTTAACATAGGCACTTCATTGACCAGATGAGAGGAAGGAAAAAGGAGTGCTGAGATGATCTGCCACCTATTCAGGCCCCTTTCTCAGTGTGAAATGGACACAAAAACAGAGTGGTCAGGCCTTAGCAAGAGAGAGAGCTCAATCTTACTCTCATAAAATTACAAGCTGCCACATAGATAAATTCATTATGAAAATGAGACTTTACGTCCAACCTTGTACTATGATACTTTTTTTTTTTTCATTCATCCTAAATCATTTTAATTTTTAACAAACTGCTGTTTCTCTTCACTGAGAATTGGTACTCAGTTCCGGATAGCTCTTCAATTGAAAGACCTCATTTATCTTGAGTTTTGTTATTTGAGTGATCATTGTGAGAAACTTGCTTTGCTGGCTATTTGTGTATTATTTCTTATTAAGGCATCTTGTTGAAGCTGAAGAGTATGCTTTTTGAAAGTGTTTTTTCATGAGAAACTGTTGCATTGAAAAGTGGCTTTGTTTTCATAGACCTTACAAATCTAAATCAACAGACATGGGTTCAAAGTAGTTATTGGTGGATAGAATGCACAGGTAAGTACTTGAGAGCCCAGTGCTTGTAGTTTGAAGTGTTTTTAAGGATTAAAGATGGAGAAGAAAGCATGACCCAGGTCTGGAGTTTCCCATTTGATTATTTTTTATGGTATCAGTATAAACTGAAATTTTACCATTATCTTGCCAGATGTGAACTTCTTCCTTAATTAGATACATTTAAATATATCAGTTAAAAGCACTTGGTCTAATGTTCACTATTCTTTATATTTGTTACTGATATTGTTGGAATGCTTTTTACTGCCTCCCAAATCCATATTTGTATATACTTTAAAGGAGAACAGCTGCATTTTAAACTATGATGAGTGATATCTAGTGCTGGTTAAAATGGAGCAGTAAATCCTCTGCATCCTGTCAGTCCGCTGATTATAGCTGAAAAGTCTGGAAATGATGCAAAACACAGTTGAGGACCGAAAAGTAAATGATAGCGGGCAAATGGAGGGGCGGAGGGTGGCGGGAAAAATTTGAAGCGTAACTGGTATGGCAGTGAATTTACTGTTTGTCTTTTCCCTCCTTAATCTTGTGGCTTTAATCTGTGGGTGGGCTTTTTTCCCTTTTTCCTCTCCTGACCCTGCCTTCAGGCCAGCCACAGTCACAAAGCTGTGTTGCTGCTGTGGTAGTGGCGATGGTGCAGGCACCAGATGCTGTGAAGAACAGTACTGCATAGGAACCTGGAATGTTAGGTCCATGAATCAAGGTAAATTGGATGTGGTCAAGCAGGGGATAGCAAGAGTGAACATAGACATCTTAGGAATCAGTGAACTAAAATGGACAGGAATGGGAAAATTCAATTCAGATGACATTATATCTACTACTGTGGATAAGAATCCCTTAGAAGAAATGGAGTACCCTTCATAATCAACCAAAGAGTCCAAAATGCAGTACTTGTGTACAATCTCAAAAACGACAGAATGATCTCTGTTCGTTTCCAAGGCAAACCATTCAGTATCACAGTAATCCAAGACTATGCCCCAAAAACTAATGCCTAAGGAACTGAAGTTGAATGGTTCTATGAAGACCTACCAGACCTTCTAGAACTAACACCAAAAAAAGATGTTCTATCCATGGGGTCGCAAAGAGTCGGACACGACTGAGCGACTGAACTGAACTGAACTGATTCATCATAGGCGGTTTGGATGTAAAAGTAGGAAGTCAAGAGATACCTGGAGTAACAGGCAAGTTTGGCCTTGGAGTACAAAATGAAGCAGGGCAGAGAGCAAACACCGTTTTCCAACAACACAAGGGACGACTTTACACATGGATATTGACCATTTCACCAAATGGTCAATACTGAAATCAGATTGAAGTACTCATATATGCGTGACCATAACATGTTTGAATCCCGAATCTATTAAGGGGATAAATCAGACTCAAAGACTACATATTGGATAATAACATTTATATGACATTGTAGAGAAGGTAAAATTATAGGGATGTCAAACACTAATTCACTAGGTGTGGGGCTGCTGTTCAGCTGCAAATAGACAGCACAAAGGAAAGCTTTATGATGGTGGGAATCCTCGTCTTAATTGTGGTGGTGTTTACATTACTATATATTTATCACAATTCAAAGAACTGTATACTAATTGGGGCAAATGTTATATAAATTTAAAAGTAGTTTTTATTCCCTTTTTTACAAATGGGGGAATTGAAACTTGGAGATGTTAAAGAAAGTTTTAAACTAATAATAAGTGGTAGCTACTGCTGCTGCTAAGTCGCTTCAGTCGTGTCTGACTCTGTGCGACCCCAGAGATGGCAGCCCACCAGGCTCCCCCCGTCCTTGGGATTCTCCAGGCAAGAACACTGGAGTGGGTTGCCATTTCCTTCTCCAGTGCATGAAAGTGAAAAGTGAAAGTGAAGTCGCTCAGTTGTGTCTTGACTCTTAGCGATGCCATGGACTGCAGTCTACCAGGCTCCTCCTGCCATGGGATTCTCCAGGCAAGAGTACTGGAGTGGGTTGCCAGTGCCTTCTCCGAATAAGTGGTAGAGAGAGCCCTTATTTCTTTTCTCTTAACTGTGGATTTTTTTAGTCTCGGCAGTATGATTTATTAGACTGGATAGTTCTTTGTTGTAGGGAACGATCTTGAGCATTGTTTGATATTTATCACTCTCTGTGACTTATACCTATATGTAACTAGAAGGTGATCTGTATTATAGTGAAAGTGAAGTAAAGTCGCTCAGTCGTGTCTGACTCTTTGAGACCCCATGGACTGTAGCCCACCAGGCTCCTCCTTCCATGGGATTCTCCAAGGAAGAGTACTAGAGTGGGTTGCCATTTCCTTCATCAGGGGATCTTCCTGACCCAGGGATCAAACCCGGGTCTCCTGCATTCCAGGCAGACGCTTTAACCTCTGAGCCACGAGGGAAGCCACTAGTCTGTATTATAGTTGGTGACATTTAAATATTCATTTTCCATTTATTTCCAGTCTGGAGGGAAATCTACCAAGTCAAGTACTCTTTCACTTGAATACTTGATTGAGAAGATTGACATTTAAGGAGAGATACAGAATGGCTGTTCAAATAGAACCTCATTGGATGCTTTAATTTTACTGGGGTGACTAATGTCCAGGTGATGGCTCTCAATTTTCAAGTCTATAAATTTGATTTTTCTCCTGGTTCTTGTTGGGAGTTTTAAAGCATCAATTCTTCATCGTTTGGCCTTCTTTATAGTCCAACCCTCATGTCTCTATGTAATCACTGGAAAAACCATGGCTTAAAAGTGATGTCTTTGCTTTTTAATGTGCTATCTAGGTTTGTTATAGCTTTCCTTCCAAGGATCAAGTGTCTTAATTTCTGCAATCACTGTCTGCAGAGATTTCAGAGCCCAAGAAAAGAAAGTATGTTACTGCTTCCACTTTTCCCCCTACTATTTGCCATGAAGTGATGGGACCAGATGCCATGATCTTAGTTTTTTGGATGTTGAGTTTTAAGCCAGCTTTTTCACTCTCCTCTTTCATCCTCATCAAGAGGCTTTTTAGTTCCTCCTCACTTTCTGCCATTAGAGTGGGGTCATCTGCATATCTGAGGTTGTTGATGTTTCTCCTGCAGTCTTGATTCCAACTTGTGATTGATCCATTTTGCATGATGTACTCTGAATATAAGTTAAATAAGCAAGGTGACAGTATACAGCCTTAATGTACTCCTTTCCCAATTTGTAACCAGTCTGTCGTTCCATGTCCACTTCTAACTGTTGCTTCTTGACCTGCATACAGGTTTTTTAGGAGACAGGTAAGGTGATCTGGTATTACAGTTGGTGATATTTAAATATTCATTTTCCGTTTACTTCCAATCTGGAGGGAGATCTACCAAGTCAAATACTCTTCCACTGCTTTTTTTTTTCCAGGGAATTTTTTAACCTTTCAATGCCAGAAACACATGGACAAGTCTTCCACTTTGGCATCTTTTTCTCATCCTGCATTTCATGCAGACCAATTGGCATTCTGTTAACATACTTTTTGTTCAAACTAATAATAATATGACTGATTAATTTACATCAGATTCCATTCATGCCTTTCTGAGGGCACCTTATCGCCTTGATTTATAATTGCTTTGATGTTAGAAAACCTTCAATAAAGAATGTGTTTATAAACCTTGTCTTAGAGAAGGAAGCCATAATCATCATAGCTCTTGTGTAATGATTACAAATGGCTCTCTTAAACTGATTACACTTAAGTAATAATGAGCTTTATAAAATTAGCGGTGCACAATAATGATTTAATGTGAAACTGTTGATGAAATTCAAAATTTAAAAAATTATAGCAAGAACGTGTGAGTGATGCCTTCTTTGAAAAAAAAAGTTTAAATGGCAAATGATTAGGAGATTTGAAAACATGAGCTGTTTGCTAAATGGTTAAGAAACTGTTGAAAGAAACTACTTCCCATGAAAGATAGGCACCATTCTTTGCTCTTCTCACCACAGTTCATATATAATTCATATAGTCTACATTTCCATTGTAGCAAGATAGCATCTCTAGACACTGTTTTTTAAAAAATTGAAGTATTGTTGATATACAGTGTTGTGTTTTAGGTGTATAGCAAAGTGATTCAGTTATTCATATATATGTATGTATGTGTATATGTTTATATATGTATATATATTCTTTTTCAGATTATTTTCCCTTGTAGATTATTAAAAGTATTGAGTATAGTTCTCTGTGCTGTATAGTAACTCCTGGTTGGTTATTTATTTCATATACAGTAGTGTGTATATGTTAATCTCAAAGTACTAATTTCTTCCTCCTCACCCGCTAACTTTCACTTTGGGTAACCATAAGTTTGTATTCTTTGTCTGTGGCTCTATTTCTGTTTTGTAAAGAAGCTCAATTGTATCATTTTTTAAAAAGATTCCACATATAAGTGCTATCATATGATATTTGTCTTTACCTGTCTGGCTTACTTCACTTAGTATGATAATCTCTAGATTAATCTATGTTACTACAAATGGCATTATTTCATTGTTTTTATGGCCGAGCAATATTCCATTGTTTATATGTACCATATCTTCTTTATTCATTCATCTGTAGATGGCAATTTAGATTGCCTCCATGTCTTGGCTATTGTAAATAGTGCTACAGTGAACACTGGGGTGAATGTATCTTTTCAGATTCTCATTTTTTCCAGATGTATGCCCAGGAGTGGGATCCCCGGATCATATGGTAACTCTATTTTTAGTTTTTTAAGGCACCTCCATACTGTTCTCTAAAGTGGCTGTACCAATTTACATTTCTTTTTTTTGATTAATTTTTTATTGGAATATAGTTGATTTACAATGTTGTGTTAGTTTCTGCTGTACAGCAGAGTGAGTCAGTTATATATATGTGTGCATATGTCCACTTTTTTTTAGGTTCTGTTTCTATATAGGATGTTACAGAGTACTGAGTATTGAGTAGAGTCCTCTTTGCTATACAGTAGGTTCTTATTATGGGCTTCCCTGGTGGCTCAGAGGTTAACGCATCTGCCTCCAATGCAGGAGACCCGGGTTCGATCCCTGGGTTGGGAAGATCCCCTGGAGAAGGAAATGGTAACCCACTCCAGTATTCTTGCCTGGAGAATCCCATGGACAGAGAAGCCTGGTAGGCTACAGTCCACGGGGTCGCAAAGAGTCGGACACGACTGAGCGACTGAACAGAACAGAACAGAACAGGTTCTTATTAGTTACCCATTTTATGTACAGTAGTGTGTATATGTCATTCAGAGTCTCCCAGTTTATCCCTCCCCCAGCTTTCCCCCTTGGTAATCATGTTTGTTTTCTTTTTTTTTTTATTTTCTAATTTAAAGATAATTGCTTTATAGAACTTTGTTGTTTTCTGTCAAACATCAACATGAATCCAAAGATGGCTTCATTTTCACTGCTCCCTCCTTTTCAACTTTTTGACAACTCTACTTTTCAACCTCCTTTTCAACTTTTTTTCTTTTTTCTTTTCTTTTTTTACTTTTTTTATTGGAGGCTAATTACTTTACAATATTATATTGGTTGGTTTTGCCATACATTGACATATTTTGATTTCTGTAGCTTTGTAGTGTAGCCTGAAGTCAGGAAACATGATTCCTCCAGCTTTATATTTCTTCCTTGAGATTGCTTTTGCTATTCAGAGTCTTTTGTGTTTCCATACAAATTTTAAAATTACTTGTTCTAGTTCTGTGAAAAATGCTGTTGATAATTTAATAGTGATGGACATTGACTCTGTAGATTACCTTGGGTAGTATTGTCACTTTAACAGTATCAATTCTTGAAGCCCAAGACCACAATATATCTTTACATCTGTTTGTGTCATCTTCAATTCCCGTGATCAGTATCTTATAGTTTTTGGTGTCTTATAGTATAAGTCTTTTGCCTCCTTCAGTTCAGTTCAGTTCAATCGCTCAGTCGTGTCTGACTCTGTGACCACGTGAACCACAGCATGCCAGGCCTCCCTGTCTATCACCAACTCCCGGAGTTTACCCAAACTCATGATGTCCACTCATGAGCCATCCAACCATCTCATCCTCTGTCATCCCCTTCTCCTCCTGCCCTCAATCTTTCCCAGCATCTGGGTCTTTTCAAATCAGTCAGCTCTTCGCATCAGGTGGCCAAAGTATTGGAGTTTCAGCTTCAACATCAGTCCTTCCAGTGAACACCCAGGACTGATCTTTTGGATGGACTGGTTTGATCTCCTTGCAGTTCAAGGGACTCTCAAGAGTCTTCTCCAACACCACAGTTCAAAAGCATAAATTCTTCGGTGCTCAGCTTTCTTTATAGTCCAACTCTCACATCCATACTTTACTGGAAAAACCATAGCCTTAACTAGATGGACCTTTGTTGACAAAGTAATATCTCTGCTTTTTAATATGCTGTCTAGGTTGGTCATAACTTTTCTTCCCAGGAGTAACCGTCTTTTAATTTCATGGCTGCAATCACCATCTGCAGTGGTTTTTGGGTCCCCCAAAATAAAGTCAGCCACTGTTTCCACTGTTTCTCCATCTATTTGCCATGAAGTGATGGGACCGGATGCCATGATCTTAGTTTTCTGAATGTTGAGCTTTAAGCCAACTTTTTCACTCTTCTCTTTCACTTTCATCAAGAGGTTCTTTAGTTCTCCTTTGCCTCCTTAGGTAGGTTTTATTTGTAGGGATTAAAAATTTTTTTTTTGATACAGTGGTCAGTGGGATTGTTACCTTAATTTTTCTTTCTAATCTTATTAATGTATAGAAAAATTTCTGCATACTAATTTTACATACTGAAACTTTACTGAATTCATTGATGAACTCACTTTCTGGTAGCCTCTTTAGGAATTTTTATATATAGTATCATGTCACCTGCACACAGAATTTTACATCTTCTTTTTCAGTTTTGATTTATTTTTTCTCTGACTTGTTTCTTCATATTGCTTGACATATATATATGTGCAAAATGTATATATTGACAAAATTAATAGTTCATCTTATTGAAGGTTTATAAAAGAGAATTAACTTTATTACTAAATACCATAAAATGATTCAGAAACATTAAATGAATAATATGTAATTTCTTTCATTAATTTGTATACACTTTTCTGAATATAATATTTCTGTTAGTGGATACCGTAAAGACTTTGAGATCGTAAATAAATCTATTTTTCTCCGTTTCCTCTCTCTCTCTTCCCTTCACCAGATATTGTGCTGTGCTTAGTCCTTCAGTCTTTTCTGACTCTTTGTGACCCCATGGACAGTAGCCTATCAGGCTCCTCTGTCCATGGGAATTCTCCAGGCAACAATACTGGAGTGGGGGTGCTATTTCCTACTCCAGGGGATCTTCCCAACACAATGATCAAACCCACGTCTCTTGCATCTCCTGTATTGGCAAGTGAATTCTTTACTATTGTGCCACCTGGGAAGCCAGTGGTCACGTATGGATGAGGTGTAAGTGGCAGAGGTGTAAATTGAATATTGTCTGTTAGTGAAATCCATATACTTTGCTTTCCCCATATATGACTATGTGATTTGCTTTAATAGCTAAGTTGAATTAATTTACATAGGAATAGTAAAATTAAGTCTTAAGGATTGTTAAGTCTCATGATTCTAGAAGAAAATAAACATTTTAAAATTCAACTTAAGGAGTTAGCTTTTCATAGTTATACAGTTGTGATATAATCGTTCATTAAGATGTAATAATTTTCTTTACATTAAGTTACCTCTTTTTTACCTCAAGCCTAGAACTTTGATGAAACTGCCTGGCAAATCCAGTAATCTTCCCCTCCTATGAATTTAAGAGCGCTTCTTATTGTTGGTATTCATTTCACACATACTATTATGCATTTTTATTAGGTGTATGTTTTGTGTCTCAAGCTATATTACAGGTCCCTTTATTTAGGCATCTTATAGCATGTATTGATATTTTCTGAATGAGTGATTATTATTGCTCACTAATATCTTAGTTTTGTTTTGAAAACACGTTGGGTCATCTTCTCACAGCAAATGTTTATTAGGTAGAGTTTGAAGGAACTGAAAGCCTTTGCTATTCTGTCATTTCCTGAAAGAGTGCATATTATTTCCTTGACTAGATCTCATATAATATTCACTTTTCCATTACATTAGTTATATTGTAGTTAAGCGAGATTGGAAGAAATGTCAGTGGGTTTGTTTTATGGCTGACTTTGGAGCCATTACCTGAATATTATACTCAGTACAGCTTGTTTTTCCAGTCACTGTTTTTTTTTTTTTTTTTTCAAGCTGGATTTATTTATTTATTTTTTTAATGTAATTACTTTATTTTTTATTGGAGGCAAATTATTTTACAATATTATATTGGTTGGTTTTGCCATACATTGATATGAATTTGCCCCGGGTTTACATAAGTTCCCCCTCCTGAACCCCCCTCCCACCTCCCTCCTCCCTTTATCCTCCCTCTGGGTCATCCCCGCATGCCAGCCCCGAGCATCCTATAACATGCATTGACCCTGAACTAGTGATTCGTTTCACATATGACAACATACGTGTTTCAATGCCATTCTCCCAAATCATCCCACCCTCACCCTCTCCCATAGAGTCCCAAAAACTGTTCTATACATCTGTGTCTCTTTTGCTGTCTCGTATACAGGGTTATCATTTGCATCTTTCTAAATTCCATATATATGTGTTAGTATACTGTATTGGTGTTTTTCTTTCTGGCTTACTTCACTCTGTATAATAGGCTCCAGTTTCATCCACCTCATTAGAACTGATTCAAATGTATTCTTTTTAATGGCTGAATAATACTCCATTGTGTATATGTACCAAAGCTTTCTTATCCATTCGTCTGCAGATGGACATCTAGGTTGCTTCCATGTCCTGGCTAGAAAGCCCAGAGATAAATCCACGCATCTATGGACACCTCATCTTTGACAAAGGAGGCAAGAATATAAAATAGAGAAAAGACAGTCTCTTTAACAAGTGGTGCTGGGAAAACTGGTCAGCCACTTGTAAAATAATGAAACTAGAACACTTCCTAACATCATACACCAAAATAAACTCAAAATGGATTAGAGAGCTAAATGTAAGACCAGAAACTATAAAACTCCTAGAGGAGAACGTAGGCAAAACACTCTCCGACATAAATCACAGCAGGATCCTCCATGACCCACCTCCCAGAATATTGGAAATAAAAGCAAAAATAAACAAATGGGACCTAATTAAAATCAAAAGCTTCTGCACAGCAAAGGAAACGATAAGTAAGGTGAAAAGACTGCCTTCAGAATGGGAGAAAATAATAGCAAATGAAGCAACTGATAAAGGATTAATCTCCAAATTATACAAGCAGCTCCTGCAGCTCAATTCCAGAAAAATAAATGACCCAATCAAAAAATGGGCCAAAGAACTAAACAGACATTTCTCCAAAGAAGACATAAAGATGGCTAACAAACACATGAAAAAATGCTCAACATCCCTCATAATCAGAGAGATGCAAATCAAAACCACAATGAGATACCATTTCACACCAGTCAGAATGGCTGCTATCCAAAAGTCTACATGCAATAGATGCTGGAGAGGATGTGGAGAGAAGGGAACCCTCTTACACTGTTGGTGGGAATGCAAACTAGTACAGCCACTATGGAGAACAGTGTGGAGATTCCTCAAAACACTGGAAATAGAACTGCCATATGATCCAGCAATCGCACTCCTGGGCATACACACCGAGGAAACCAGAATTGAAAGAGACACGTGTACTCCAATGTTCATTGCAGTCACTGTTTTAAATATTATGACATACAGGCCTAAAACTTTCTGGCCAGACCTCTTTACCTGGCGGCTTATTCAAAGGACTCAAAATTATTTAATCAATAATCTTAAATGTCTGCATTTAGTTACATCCATTAGATGACTCCTTTTAATTTGTGTGCATGTGTATGTATCTATATGTGCATGCTATCTTAAATTGTTTTCAATGTGTAAATTTCTTAAAACTTTTTGAAAAGTGTGTCAAATATAAATATTTTTAGAGAGACTGTTGGGCTACATGAGCATGAATATTCAGATCAGATGGTCTTGCCATTTACTGGCTGTGTGACCTTGGGTGTTTTGTTTACTTTATTCAGGCTTCTGATTCTTTAGTTAATTATAGGGCTAACAGTGCTTATTCCAGAGTATAGTTGTGAGAATTAAAATGAAAGCATATATATAAAACCAGGCTCGTAGTAGATGTTCAGGAAATCATTATTAATCATCTCCTGATTTACATCACCTTCACTGTGGTTAAATTTTGTAATATACTATCACAATTAATTATTCCTATCCTCTTAAAATAATTTGGATGTTTAGGTCACTTCACATTGCAGTGGAGAAGTTAGAAGGTATCTATGCCATATAGAATTTTTATAGAATCCTAGTAAATAGCAGTATTTTTTAAATAGTCAGGTTTTGAGTGGTAGCAGAGAGATCTAACCTTGTTAATAAAACAGCCAGAAGAATCTGTAATTATTGTATAACCTCAGCACTTTATGTTCATGATGATAATCCTGTTTATGTAGCCTACTATGGGCTGGAGTTTCTTTCATTTTTTTCTTTCTGGTCTCACTTAAATATTAGTTCTCCAATTACTCATTTTTTTGGAGCTAGACTTTACACTTTTTTAGATTGAGCGTTATGACATCATGGTATCATCAGTGATGGTATGCACTGAAGTAAACTGCTGAGGTTATACAATAATTATAGATTCTTCTGGCTATTTTATCAACATGGTTAGATCTCTCAGCTGCTACTCAAAACCTGACTATTTAAAAAGTGCTGTTAGATATCTACTAGGATTCTATAAAAATTCTATATGGCATAGACATCCTTGAACTTCGCCATTGCAACCTGAAGTGACCTAAACAGCCAAACTATTTTAAAACGATAGGAATTATACTATAAATAAAATGGGCTTCCCTGTGGCTCAGTTGGTAAAGAATCTGCCTGCAATGCGGGAGACCTGGGTTCAACTTCTGGGTCGGGAAGTTCCCCTGGAGAAGGGAAAGGTTACCTACTCCAGTGTTCTGGCCTAGAGTCACAAAGAGTCAGACACGACTGAGCGACTTTCACTCATAAATAAAATAATATTACATTGCACATAAAAAAGAGGGGATTGTTTTGTCATTGCATTATAAAGATATCAGTGTTTAAGTTTTTAGGGAAAATGTGTTTTTCTTTGAAATAATTTTTACATTCAAGTTTCATGAATTTTGATTTACTAAATTAACCATCAAAGTACAGATTTTTGAAGGGTTTCTAATAATATGACAATGATTCATCATGATTTCTCCTATTGCTTCTCACTACTAGCACTTTAGTATTTTACAGTAGCATCAAATAGCATCTTGATAGAATATTAATAGTCTCGATTAAATATTCTGTTGTATTTGTTGTGACAGAAACAGTATACTGAGATACTGTTATGAGATATAACAAACTTGTAATGGATTCCATTTTGGTAATTTTAATAAGCAGAAAGCTGTAGGACACTTGATTGGATTGAGATTCTTTTGATCATGAAAAGAAGTTCTTTGTGCTGTGGGAGTCCATTAACTTTTTTAGAACCATTGTCATATTTATTCTTTCCTTTCTTCTTTCATCAATAAATAATTACTTCACCCTAGATATTTTCATTTAAGTTGAAATGGAAGAAAATAACATTTATTATTTGTTTTTGAAACTTGTTATTTTAAGACTACTCAATTGTAAGAAATGGACTTGATACTGAAGTATATTTATAACTGATACTGAAGATTTTTTTTAAACAAAGACCACAAGAGTAAAATAACCCAGTGTTTGACATGTGTTGCATAAATACTCAACACTTGGTTTTATCAAAAGGAAAAAAAAATAGTTCATGAAATTAGAGTCAGTATTTTTATGAGGTAAGTTGAATAAAACAAGATGAAGTTAATAGCATTTTTGGAGTTGAACACCTTATTTAATCTATCCCCTTGACTTTCTGATTGGAATCATTTCTCCAGTTATAAATAGCCCAGGATTAGTAGTCCAAATGAATGTGTGTGGCTATTGTCATTTCCTGGCTTTGGCATTTCTACAATTAGTGTGGAAGTTGCTGGCAAGTTCCTGGGTGAGTGTTTTGATGTACTGACTTAGAAGTGGAAGAATAAAACCAATTTCACAGCTGCTGTGTGATTCTGAACAGAGACACGGAAGCTGTTTTTTTTTTTTTTCAGTTTTATACTAATTTAGGTATATAGACATCATGCTTCAAACGAATTGTTGGCCGGGATATCTCTTTTTTCTATTGTTTATCTAAGGGAGAGCAAATTTGGTTTTCAAGTAAATATTGGGACGGTTTGTTTGTGAAAGTTCCAGAGAGCAGTCCTTTAACTGAATTTTCTCTCTGTCTTTTGGCTTTAAAATTAAGATGTTACAAATTGTGGAACAATCCGTAATCTACAAAATTAACTGAGAGATTGTTTTAGTGATTGAAATGTATAGATTTATCTCATTCATTGGGATAAAATAAAAAGTTATTTAGAGAGACTGATGAAAGGAGGTCTATATAAAAATTGTTAGATACTGGAAAATGGTAATTTTATCTGCATTTTACTAGCTGGCTATTGACTTTTTCAGTAAATATCATTTAAAAATGAGGAACAGTGAGTTCTTACTCTTGTATCAATCACCAAGTTCTCACAAAGATAGATAAAGCAAGATATGTGTATAATTCAAGTTTTCATAAGGAAGACTTTTCTCTCAATTTAGTGTCTAATTAGTGTAGTGTTACACACAAAGATTTTAGGAAACCTTTCTTACTGATAACGAATTTGAATGTTTATCTTAAACTCTTTAAATTTTTTTCCCTAAGTTTGCTACTTTTTGAAAACATGGAATCCAAAGAGGACATACAGATGGCTAACAAACACATGAAAAGATGCTCAACATCACTCATTATCAGAGAAATGCAAATCAAAACCACAATGAGGTACCATTTCACGCCAGTCAGAATGGCTGCTATCAAAAAGTCTACAAACAATAAATGCTGGAGAGGGTGCAGAGAAAAAGGAACCCTCTTACACTGTTGGTGGGAATGCAAACTAGTACAGTCACTATGGAGAACAGTGTGGAGATTCCTTAAAAAACTGGAAGTAGAACTGCCATATGACTCAGGAATCCAACTGCTGGGCATACATACCGAGGAAACCAGAATTGAAAGAGACATGTGTATCCCAATGTTCATTGCAGCACTGTTTATAATAGCCTGGACATGGAAGCAACCTAGATGTTCATCAGCAGACGAATGGATAAGAAAGCTGTGGTACATGTACACAGTGGAATATTCAGTTCAGTTCAGTTCAGTCGCTCAGTCATGTCCGACTCTTTGCGACCACATGAATCACAGCACGCCAGGCCTCCCTGTCCATCACCAACTCCCAGAGTTCACTCAGACTTATGTCCATCGAGTCGGTGATGCCATCCAGCCATCTCATTCTCTGTCATCCCCTTCTCCTCCCGCCCCCAATCCCTCCCAGCATCAGTTTTCTTTTCCAGTGAGTCAACTCGTCGCATAAGGTGGCCAAAGTATTGGAGCTTCAGCTTTAGCATCAGTCCTTTCAATGAACACCCAGGATTGATCTCCTTTAGAATGGACTGATTGGGTCTCCTTGCAGTCCAAGGGACTCTCAAGAGTGTTCTCAGCCATTAAAAAGAATACATTTGAATCAGTTCTAATGAGGTGGATGAAACTGGAGCCTATTAAACAGAGTGAAATAAGCCAGAAAGAAAAACACCAGTGCAGTATACTAATGCATATATATGGAATTTAGAAAGATGGTAACTATAACCCTATATGTGAGACAGAAAAAGAGACACAGATATATAGAACCATCTTTTGGACTCTGTAGGAGAAGGCGAGGGTGGGATGATTTGAGAGAATAGCATTGAAACATGTGTATTATCATATGTGAAACAGATTGCCAGTCCAGGTTAGATGCATGAGACAGGGTGCTCAGGGCTGGTGCACAGGGATGACCCTGAGGGATGGTATGGGGAGGGACGTGGGAGGGGGGGATTCAGGATGGGGAACACATGTACACCTGTGGCTGATTCATGTCAATATATGGCAAAACCACTACAATATTGTAAAGTAATTAGTCTCTAAATAAAATGCTGCTGCTGCTGCTAAGTCACTTCAGTCGTGTCTGACTCTGTGCGACGCCATAGATGGCAGCTCACCAGACTCCCCCATCCCTGGGATTCTCCAGGCAGGAACACTGGAGTGGGTTGCCATTTCCTTCTCCACTAAATAAAATAAATTATATAAAAAAAAGAAAACATGGAAACCCAGTGTAATTTTTTTCTAGGAATATGAAAGATTGCAGTAAAGTTTAGTTTCAGTTTAGCCATTAGTTTTTATTCTGAACTTACTCTTAAAGTAGTTTAGAGTTAACTTTTTAATTTTGTTTTTATTTACAAATACCCTTTTCTCATTTTTGCTGAAAATCTTCAAATATGTAAAGTATGCTTTTTCCTTTCTGTTTTTTGTTACCAATATTCAGTATTTTCTTCTTTATATAATCACTGTATTTATAAGCTGTGGATCTTTTGCTTTCTCTTTGTGTTGCTACAAAAGTAAGAAACCAAATTTAGTGTTTTGTTTGTGGCTCTGGTGGATCTTTAGTAATCTCAATTTCTGGTCAGGGTGCTACCTTCTGTTATTAGCTGGGTAGGTTAAACTGTCTTGTTACAAAACAGTAGCCTCATTATAAACTTTATAGGTTTGCTATTTGGAATGTATTTCTTTGGATAGGGGTTCAGTTTCATTTTTTAACATGTGGATGGCCAGTTATCTCACCACGATTTGGTAAAAAGGTCCAAAATTCCATCTTTTCCCCTTGACTTACAGTACCTCCTCTGATTTACAGTAAGTCCCCGACACATGAACCTACATACGTGAGTTTGCATGTCCAGTCACGTAAGTTAGTTCACGTGCCTGGTGCACATTGTCAGATATGTGCATCCTCTACAAGTAGTTGTGCTTTTGTGTACTTTATAGTAAAGTAGTACAGTATAGTAATATACTGTGTTAGTATGTAGTATACTGTATTGGTGTATACTAATAATTGGTGTATACTAATATATACTAGGGTTTTGTGGTGGCTCAGATGCAAAGAATCTGCCTTCCCTGTAGCAGAACTGGGTTCTGTCCCTGGGTCGGGAAGATCCCCTGGAGAAGGGAAAGGCTATCCACTACAGTATTCTTGCCTGGGGAATTCCATGGACAGAGGAGCCTGGTGGGCTACAGTCATGGGGTCACAAAGAGTCAGACACGACTGAGTGAGTAACACACACACACATAATATATACTAATACATTGCTATAATATATACTGATATATTACTACATAGTAGGAAATGGCAATCCACTCCAGTACTATTGCCCTGAAATCCCATGGACAGAGGAGCCTGGTAAGCTGCAGTCCATGGGGTCGCAAAGAGTCAGACACGACTGAGCGACTTCACTTCACTTCATACTACATACAAACAGTATACTACGTACTGATATAGTATGCATATATATATAGTATACTGTATTAGTATATAGTATACTTTATATAGTAAAGTAGTATTGTATCTTTATTTCAAGCCCAGGATTTCTGTAAGCAAACATAAAAGCAGCAGTGATATAGCTGGTACACCTAAGATGTGCCAGCTGTTATGCTTGTAAAGCTACTGTACTGTAAAATTAAAAATGTTTTCTTTATTTTGTTTGTCTTTATGTATTATTTGTGTGAAAAGTACTATAAACCTATAGTAGTAAAGTACTATATTACACAGTTGATTGTGTTAGTTGGATTCAGTTCAGTTCAGTTGCTCAGTCGTGTCCGACTTTTTGCGACCCCATGAATCACAGCACGCCAGGCCTCCCTGTCCATCACCAACTCCCGGAGTTCACTCAAACTCATGACCATCGAGTCGGTGATGCCATCCAGTCATCTCATTCTCTGTCGTCCTCTTCTCCCTAGGCTAATTTTGTTGGACTTACGAACAAATTGGACTTATGAACATGCTCTTGGAACAGAATTCATTCATATATAGGGGACTTATTTTTCAAGGCTTCCCCTTTAGCTCAATCCGTAAAGAATCTGCCTGCAATACAGGAGACCTGGGTTCAATTCCTGGGTCGGAAAGATCCCCTGGAAAAGGAAATGGCAACCCACTCCAGTATTCTTGCCTGGAGAATCCCATGGACAGATGAGCCTGGTAGGTTCCCAGTCCATGGGGCCACAAGAACCGGACACAACTTAGCGACTAAACCACCACCACCACTACTATATATCAAGCGTTGATGTATGAGTGTGTCTCATTCTGAGTGTTCTCTTCTGTTGGTCTATATGTGCTATGTGGTTCATATAGCATTATAGTAAATCTTGACACATGAGAGGACAAGTCCTTTATTTTTGCTATAGTATAGTGACAATTCTTGGTTTCTTGATTGCCATTAAAGTGTCAACTTGGAAATTTCTATTTTATTTTTAGCTTGTCAAGTTAAAAAATGACCCACGAGCTTGTTGGAATTTTGATTTGGAATATTTTGAATCCATGTATCAACTTGGAAAGAATTAGCATCTTTAAAATTCTAATCCATGGACATGGTTTATCTATCAATATTGAGATATTCTTTAATGTTGTAAAAATAAAGTCATATAATTTTCTCCTTAAAACTCTTTTTTTTCCTCCTGACTTTACAGTAGTGTGAAACTACTTGGAATTTTGATCTTTTTCCAGGTTAGCAGTATGGTATGATAGTCTCTAGAGGTAGGCAGTGTGCGAATTAAGAATTGTTTTTTGTTTTTTTCATCTGCTCATTTGTGGTACAGCACTTAAACTGGCCTTTTAGGTTTAAGCATGTCAAGAACTGTGAAGTGTGTTTGGTTTTATTCTACTGGTAAGCTAAAAGTTAACCTGCCATAGTTTTATGAATTCTGATAGGAGACATGAGTTTCCTGGGTCAGAAATGAATGACAGTTTTTATGCACAGCAATACCCAGAGAATCAGCAATTTTACCTATGCTCTGAGCCCCAGTTCCTGCATGGTGATGTGAAGAGAACCAGATAGAACTTGCACACATAGTGGATTGTGATGCAGGAGCGTGTCCCTGAACTTAAAGAATTCAAACTTTGTAATGGGCAGTAATCATGCCTGCTTTCTGCTTTGGTGGGAGATACTATCTATATCTTTAATATTGTATTCAAAACTACTTTTGCTCTGAAGAGAGATACCCTCTCCTGCATTACAACACTGTTTGCTGTACTAAACATCCTTGAAAAGATAGTATGAAACAAAGCAGTCAGTGCCTATTTGTAAAACATGCAAAACTCAAGAGATACACAGTGATAATCTCCCAACAGAGTTTGTTTCTTGAAAGTTGTTTTTCAGTGGCTTAATCGTGTCCAACTCTTTGCGACCACATGGACTGCAGCACACCAGACTTCCCTGTTCTTCACTATCTCTTGGAGTTTGCTCACACTTTTGTCCATTGAGTCGGTGATGCTGTCCAACCATCTCATCCTTTGTCATCCCCTTCTCCTCCTGCCTTCTGTCTTTCCCATCATCAGAAGAGTCTTTTCCAGTGAGTTGGCTCTTCCCATCAGGTAGTAAAGGATTGGAGCCTCAGTATTGGTCCTTCCAGTGAATATTCACGGTTGATTTCCTTTAGGATTGAATGGTTTGATCTCCTTGCTGTCCAAGGGACTCTCAAGAGCCTTCTCCAATATCACAGTTCAAAAGCATCAACTCTTCATCGCTCAGCCTTCTTTATGGTTCCACTCTCACACCATACATGATTACTGGAAAGATTATAGCTTTGACTATATAGACCTTTGTCAACAAAGTGATGTCTCTGCTTTTTAATACTCTGCCTAGGTTTGCCATAGCCTTCCTTTCAAGGGGCAAGTGTCTTTTAATTTCATGGCTGCAGTCACCTTCTGTAGTGTTATTGAAGCCCAAGAAAGTAAAATCTGTCATTGTTTCCATTTTTTCCCTTCTATTGGCCATGAAGTGATGGGACTGGTTTCCATGATCTTCGTTTCTTGTATGTTGAATTTTAAGCCAACTTTTTCACTCTCCTCTTTTATCTTCATCAACAGGCTCTTTAGTTCATCTTTGCTTTCTGCCATTAGGGTGGTGTCATCTGCATATCCGAGGTTATTGATATTTCTCCCGGCAATCTTGATTCAAGCTTGTGCTTTATCCAGTCCAGCATTTTGCATGGTGTACTCTGCATATAAGTTAAATAAGCAGGGTGACAGTATACAGCCTTGACGTACTCCTTTTCCAGTTTTGAACCTGTTTGTTGTTCTGTGTTCAGTTCCAACTGTTGCTTCTTGAGCTGCATACAAGTTTCTTCGGAGGCAAGTAAGCCGATTGGGTATTCTGATCACTTTAATAAATTCCCACAGTTTGTTGTGGTCCACACAGCCAAAGGCTTTAGTGTAGTCAGTGAAGCAGATGTTTTTCTGGAATCCCTTTGTTTTTTCCATGATCCAAATCTATGATTGTAGATTTGCCAGTTCTTTATATATTTCTATCATCTTTTGTTGTCTGTATTTTGAAACCATTTAATATTATATACAGTTTAACAGGTGAATTGAAGCTTTTATCATTAGCAAGTGAGTGACCTGTTTGATCTTTAGTAATAGTTTTTGCTTTAATGTTTTTTTTGTCTGGATGAATATGGCTATTTCAGCTTTGTTTTGTTTTGTTTAGACTTTTCCTTGTTTATCTTTTGCTCTCAATCTTAATCCTTTTAACTTGGGTCTTTTTTAGCATAAAAATGAAGTATAAATTTTAAATTCAGACAGATTGCTTTAAATTAAGGCTAATTTCTCTTTTTACCTGGTGCATTTGATAATTTTACACATATTATAATTATTGATATAATTGTATTTATATCTATGTTTGCTCCCCCAGCTTATTTGTGCTGTTTTCTCTCCTCTTTGAATTGCCTTGTATTTGTATTTTTTTTCATTCAACTTTTTCTCAACTAGTTTGGAGGTCATATTTTATTTGCATATACTTTTTAGTACTTGCCATTGAAATCCATATTTAACGTAATAAAGTCTGAAGTTACACAATGTCTTTATCTTCCTTTTGCATGATATAAATAACTTAACCAGGTAGCGCTAGTGGTAAACAACATGCATCCAATGCAGGAGACATAAGAGACCTGGGTTCGATCCCTGGGTTGGGAAGAGGGCATGGCAACCCACTCCAGTATTCTGGTCTGGAGAATCCCATGGACAGAGGAACTTGGCGGGCTACAGTCCATAGAGTTGTGAAGAGTCGGACATGACTGAAGTGACCTAGCATGCAACAGCACATTAACTCGCTTTAACTGCCTCCCAACTTTAATTCTATGTTTTCATGTATTTTGATTTTCTTCCTGAGATTGAATTTATACACCACAAAATACTGTTAATGGGATTTTGTTTGTTTGTTTATTTTATTCTTTAGATGTTCATGTGTATTTACCACTTTCTATCAATCCTTGGTGTTCATTGGAGGGGCTGATGCTAAAGCTGAAACTCCAATACTTTGGCCACCTCATGTGAAGAGTTGACTCACTGGAAAAGACTCTGATGCCGGGAAAGATTGGGGGAGGGAGGAGAAGGGGACAACAGAGAATGAGATGGCTGGATGGCATCACTGACTCGATGGACATGAGTTTGAGTGAACTCCGGGAGTTGGTGATGGACAGGGAGGCCTGGCGTTCTGTGATTCATAGGGTCGCAAAGAGTTGGACACGACTGAGTGACTGAACTGAACTGAACTGATGCTCTTCACTCATGATCTTTCTTGAATCGCTTATTTGAGATCACTTGGTGTCTGAATTGGAGAAGGAAATGGCAACCCACTCCAGTGTTCTTGCCTGGAGAATCCCAGGGATGGGGGGGCCTGGTAGGCTGTACAGAGTTGGACACGACTGAAGTGACTTAGCAGCAGCAGCAGCTGTCTGAATACTGTGATATTATAATTCATAGGAAAAATATATTTGGTTATTCAGGTGACCAAGATATATTTCTCATATATATTTGGTCTTCATCCCCAGTTCTTGGATCACAACTTGAAAACCCTTGGAATTTCCTAAGTATTGAGAGTAATAAGTGTGTCATTTTTTATGTTAAGGAGGTGACTTTTGGAAAGCAGTTAAGGATGGAGTGGTTGTCTTTGGACCCAACCTTGTGATTAGAAGGTTGGAACTTTCAGTTCTACACCCTGACCTTTGAGGAGGGGATAATTCAGTCACCAGTGGCCAGTGATTTAATCAGCCATGCCTATGGAATGAATCTTCCACTAAAACCCCAAAAGGGTAAGGTTCAGAGAGCTTCCAGGTTAGAGAACACGTGGAGGTGCTGGGAGAGTGGCTCCTGGAGAAGGCATGGAAGCTTTGCATCCTTACCCCGCTCCTTGACCTGTGTATCTCGATCTGGCTCTTCCTTTGTTGTAACCTTTTATAATAAACTGGTGATCTAATAAGTAAAATTTTTCTTTGAGTTCTGTGTGCTGCTCTAGCATATGAATCAAACCCAAGGGGAAAATCGTAGGAATCTCTGATTTATAGCTAGTCAGTCAGAGGTCCAGTTGGCATTCTGAGTTGAAGGGAGTCACTGGAAATTCTAGTTTCTAGCCAGTTGATCAGAAACACAGCCTGGACTTAACAACTGGCATTTGAAACTGGGTGTGTGTGCAGGGGACAGTCTTATAGGACTGAGCCCTCAACCTGTAGAAGCTGATGCTTGCTGTCTCTGAGCAGGTGGTTTTAGAATTGAGTTGAATTCTGAGACACCCTGCTGATGTTCAAGAATTGCTTTTTGTTGTGGGGATCCCCCTCACTGAATTGGGTCCCCAAAGAAATACATTTCTAGAATTTTCTTATTTTGGAATTTTTCTTTTATTCTTTTAGAAGTTAACGTAATAAACTTTTATTCTCAGTCAACATGTGTAGCATGCCAAACTGTTTTTCACAGTCTGTCATGGATCCAGGCTGATGCAGGCTACACTGTCAGCGGTACTATCTGAGATGCATGGGCTTCCTAGTAGGTGTTGTAGGCGAAGAGAATGCTGGAGGGTCTGTACTGGGAGTTAAATGAATGCATATTCCTTTAGCTCATAGCTTTGCAGTCTGTCATGCACAGCGCAGGGGAATCTTCCCTCATTCTTGGTTGGAGAGAAGTAGATACGAGTAATCACTGACTCTCCTTAGGTAGTTTTTTTTTGTCATTGTTGCTGTAAAGTCATTATCATTTTTTTTTTCTTCTAGTTTTCTTGAACTATAATTGACACACATCTCTGTATAAATTTAAGGCATACAGTGTAATTATTTGACATACATCATGAAATGATTACCACAATAAGTTTAATGAACATCTTTTATAGATATAGAATTAAAGAAATAGAAAAAATAATTTCCTTGTAATGAAAAATCTTAGGATTTATTTTCTTAACAACTTTCATTTACTTGTGTTAATTGTATTTATTATGTTGAATGCTCCATCCCTGGTACTTATAACTGGAAGTTTGAACCTTTGGACTACCTTCATCCAAGCCCCTCTCCCCTTTGTTTTTGAAAGTGAATTTTTGTCTGTTGGGGTAGAAACGTAGATTAATTTTTGTATTCTCTCAGCACACTGAAAATACCATTTTGCTGTCTTTTAGTTTCCACTGTTGCTGGCAAGAAATCAGCTGTCATTTAACAAAGAAGTTCTGATGTTAATTAGAAGATTGGAGATGGCCAAATAGTCTCATATTTTTTCTTTCAACTTTGCATTTCCAAAGAAACTAGTTATATATGAGAATTTCCCTTCTCATGTCTTTGATCCCCTTCCATAAGTATGAAGAAAAACACAGGCTTAAAGTTGAGACATAACTGAAGAGAAGAAACTTCAGGACTTGAGGGATCTTTTCCAACTTTTCCAAGACAGATGTTAATAAAAGGAACTTTTAATTCTTTTGCATTTAAAGTTACTTGTATAAAAGTTTTCATCAATTTGAAATTCGTCATTTGAAACTGGATTTAAATGATATTTAGCTACATGTCTCTCTGTTGGTCACCTACTCAGTCATCCTTCTACATCTGTTCCTTGTATCTGTCTATCATATGTCTTTCTACCTACTCTGCCTTCTCTTGAAGGGAGTTGACTTTAAATAAAAATTAGCCCATTGAAATATGGTATTGACATACTTATAGATAAGGGATTTTGCAAAATGCAGTTCAAAAAGGCTAAGAATGAGCTAGGTATTTTTACTATTAAATTATTAAAGTAAGATGTGAGTAGCAGCAGGGGTAAAAGTCATCTAACGTGATCTTTTGATCTTTTGTCAAGGAATTGGAAATCACCACTTCTTTTCTGGTTGTGTCAGTGTCACAAAGCTGCTTGAATAGAAATAAGACAATTTCAGAGTTAACGCCACTTAACTTGTATCAAACTGTGTTTGACTATTACTGAGTCAGAGCTGCCATTAGTTGTACAAGTAGAGTGAAAAGATGTTTATAAGCCGTGGAAAGTAATACGGGGTTAATTTAAATGAACCTCTTTCTAAAGCCAGCTCTTTTCAGTCTTCTAGCTTGTCATTATTTGTCATATTACTTGGAGTGTAACAGTGTTAGTCTGGTGTCTTGCTTCTTGCTTTTTATAAATGTTAAGGATTCATCTATTCTCTTTAGACCCTACAAGAAAAAAAAAAGCATTGCAAAACATTGATATATGTTTCACTGTGACTGGCTCATACAATTTCAGAGAACCAGCCAAATAATCCTAGAGTTATGTGTATATTCCTGATATATTAAAGAACAAAACATGAAGTTGATTATATTTATTAAAATAATCTTGACTCTGTGCCAGACAGAACGTAAGAATCTTCCTTCTCCTTCACTCCATTTTCGTTTATCATTAGTGAGATTTAGCTTCCTTATAAAATGATACAGAACTTGCGCTCCTAAAAGCAGACTCTTTTTTTAATGTTCAGTTCAGTTCAGTCGCTCAGTCGTGTCCGACTCTTTGCGACCCCATGAATCACAGCACGCCAGACCTCCCTGTCCATCACCAACTCCCAGAGTTCACTCAAACTCATGTCTATCGAGTCAGTGATGCCATCCAGCCATCTCATTCTCTGTCGTCCCCTTCTCCTCCTGCCCCCAATCCTTCCCAGCATCAGAGTCTTTTCCAGTTTTTACCATTGCTCTTTAACAAACTTCCATTTTCTGTTTTTTGTACAGTAACTGCAAAAATTGTACATGTAGTAGATAATTCCCTATTTTATAGTACTGAAATAACAGGGAGTGAAAGCAAAGTTGGCTATGTTACCCATCAAAATTTAGAAATTTATAATAGAAACTCCCATGATTACCATGGATTATCATTGAAGAGTCCGGGGAAGTAAGTGTATGTCATTGGAGAGCTTAAATACATGTGCTCCTTTCTTCTGCACTTTTATTTGGTTAAGATTTTACCACTTACATTAATTTTTGAGTATAAACAGCATAGGGATATACATATGATCTAGATAGATAATATTAGAAGAGGTTGGGAAAGATAATATCTCTTGGTGGGTGGCTTATGTGATTTTTACTACTTAAAAAAACTCAAAAGTCAGGGTCATTCAGGCTACTTTTTAGAGACACAGGAAATCATTAGTGGAGATCTTGGGTAATATGGACATTATGTTGCTCTATGAATCTATGCCTGATTGAACATTTTTTTTTAAAGCAGAAATTTTAGTTTAATAATTATTCAAGCTTAGTGTTCTAACCAGATAAAATGTTTAGCAATTGTTACCAAGTCCTGGCATAGGAAAAGGGCAGTTAATGCTTTGAAGTGGTTATCAGACAAGCTCCATAATTCTTTCTGTGTTGCTGAATAAATATGTTGCTTAGAACTGGTGACAGAGATGAACCATAGGAAAAATAGTTAAGTGAGCACTCAGTGGCATACTTATTCAGGTATATTTCTGTAGTCCAAACTAAGTGAGGGTCAGATCTCCTAGCTGCCATTGTTGTTGTTGTTCAGTTGCTAAGTTATGTCTGACTCTTTATGATCCCCTGGACTGCAGCATGCCAAGTTTCCCTGTCCTTCACTGTCTGCCAGGGTTTGCTCAAATTCATGTCCTTTGAGTTGGTGATGCTATCTAACCATCTCATCCTCTGCCTACCTCTTCTCGTTTTGCCTTCAATCTTCCCAGCATAAGAGTCTTTTCCAATGAGTTGGCGCTTCGCATCAGGTGGCCAAATGATTGGAGCTTCAGCTTCAGTCCTTCCAAGAATATTCAAGGTTGATTTCCTTTATAATTGACTAGTTTGATCTGCTTGCAGTCCAAGGGACTCTCAAGGGACTTCTCTAGTACTGCAATTCAAAAGCATCAGTTCTTTGGCGCTCAGCCTTCTTTATGGTCCAACTCTTATATCCGTTTGTGACTACTGGAAAAACTGTAGCTTTGACTATATGGACCTTTGTTGGCAAAGTTATATCTTTGCTTTTTAATATGCTGTTTAGGTTTGTCATAGCTTTCCTTCCAGGGAGCAAGTATATTTGAATTTCATGGTTTCAGTCACCATCAGCAGTGATTTGGAAACTCAAGAAAATAAAATATGTCACTGTTTCCAGTTTCCCCCCTGCTATTTGACATGAAGTGATAGGACCAGGTCTTATTTTTCTGAATGTTGAGTTTTAAGCCAGCTTTTTCACTCTCCTCTTTCACCCTCATTGACGTTCTTATAGTTCCTATTCATTTTCTGCCGTTAAAGTGACATCGTCTTCATATCTGAGGTTGTTGATATTTCTCCCTGCAGTCTTGATTCCAGCCTATGATTCATTCAGCCCAGCATTTTGCATAATGTACTCTGCATATAAGTTAAATAAACAGAGTGACAATATACAGCCTTGTCTTACTCCTTTCCCAATTTTGAACCAGTCAGTTGCTCCGTATAAGGTTCCAGTTGTCGCTTCTTGACCTGCATATGAATGTCTCAGGAGACAGGTAAAGTGGTCTGGTATTTCCATCTCTAAAGGTTTTGCTGTTGTTAATTTCAGAGTTAATTTAGAAATTGTTTCAAAATTAGTAAATTGGTGATTTATTTTCTGAAATATTTCTTGCTCGACAGTGTCTTTCACATGCTTACTCCTGAAAGACTAGCCAGAATATACTTGGTTCACGACATTTTCTCCTTAAATTTGCAGTTGTTTCTATATGGTATTTTATATTTTATTATTTTGTCTATAAGTTTTTGTTTTTTTTTTTTCCTTTCTGCTCCATAAGAGGGGAATTCCCTGGTGGCTCAATGGTAAAGAACCCACTTGCATTGAAGGAGACACAGGTTCAACCTTTGGGTTGGGAAGATAGCCTGGAGAAAGAAATGTCAACCTACTCCAATATTCTTGCCTGGGAAATCCCATGGATGGAGGAGTCTGGTGGGCTAGTCTGTGGGGTCATGAAAGAGTCAGGTGTGACTTAGTGACTAAACATCAACAACAGATCCATAAGAAAAGTCATCAATTTTTGTTAGTTTTGCAAATCAGAACATAGGTGGCTGTTACTACCTACCCCGGGCCGATTTAGTTTTTTTTTATAATTGTTTCTTTTTCAGAAATATCTTTTATAATTTTAATTTCTTTTTAAATGGAGTTATATAATTGACTTTATAACTCAGGTATCATTAATATCAAGAGTACAACATAATTATTTTATGTTTATAGTTACCACAACATGATCGCCACAATAAGTTTAACATCCATTACCATACATAGACACAAAATTGTTTTCCCTTGTGATGAGAACTTTTAATATTTAGTATGTAAGCAACTTTCAATTATGTGATAAAAATGTTAAGTCTAGTCACCATGCTGTATATTATATTCCCATGACTTATTTATTTTCTGTAAGTTATGAAAGTTTGTACCTTTTGCTTCCCTTTACCCATTTCTCCCACTCCCAACATTGACCCTGGTGATCACGAATCTATTCTCTGTATCTATAAGCTTAGTTTTTTTTTTAATTCCACATATAAGTGAGATTGTATGGTATTTGTTTTAATCTGTTTTAGTATAATGCCATCAAAGTCCATTCATCTTGTCCATTTCATTCTTTTTATCGTTGAATAATATTTCATTGTATAAACATACCACATTTTCTTTTTTCAACTGTCCTTGGATACTTAACGTTGTTTCTGTTTCTTCCCTACTGTAAATAATCCTGCAGAGAACATGTGAAAGTGAAAGTCGCTCAGTTGTGTCTGACTCTTTGAGACCCCATGAACTATAGCCCACCAGGCTCCTTTCTCCATGGAATTCTCCGGGGCAGAATACTGGAGTGGGTAGCCATTCCCTTCTCCAGAGGATCTTCTCAACCCAGGGATTGAACCCAGGTCCCTGGCATTGCAGGGAGATTCTTTACCTTCTGAGTTGCTAGTGGACATGGAGATGCATATATCTTTTCCAATTAGTGTTTTTGGATAAATACCCAGAAGTGGGATTGCCAGATTATACCATAGTTTTATTTCAATATTTTGAAGAACATTCATACTGTATTCCATAGCAGCTACACCAATTTACATTCTTACCAACAGTGCAAAGGGTTCCCTTTTGTCTATGTACTCACCGCTAGTTGTTTTCTGTCTTTTTTATATTAATAATTTTACCATGCTAACTAGTTTGAGGTGATAGCTCACTGTAGTTTTGATTTGCATTTCCCTGATTCCTTTTCATATTCCTGTTGGCCTTTTGTATGTCTTATTTGGAAAATATTGCTATTCATGTCATCTCCCAGTTTTTAATTGGATTGTTTGCTTTTTTGCTATTGAGCTGTGTGAGTTCTTTATATATTTTGGATATTAACCCGTCATATATATGATTTGCAACTTCCTTCTCCCATTCAGTAGGTTGCCTTTTCATTTTTGTGGAAGATTTCCTTTGCTATGCAAAGCTTTTTAGTCTGAAGAAGCTCCACTTATTACTTTTTGCTCTTATTAATAATCTTTGCTTTTGGTGTCAAATAAAAAAAAATTATTACCAAGACCAATTGACAAGGTGCATACCACCTATGATTTCTTCTAGTAGGTTTTTGGTTTCAGGTCTCAGATTCAAGTGTCTAATCTGTTTTAAGTTTTGTGTATTTGAGTTAAGTTTTGTGTAAGATAGTGGTCTAATTTCATTTTTTTTGCATGTTCCTGTCCAGTTTTCCGAACACCATTTATTGAGTGAATTTGTCTTTCCCCTATTGTATATTCTTGACTCTATTCTCATAAATTAATTGACCATATATGAGTAGATTTATTTCTGCATTCTGTTCTAGGCAGTTGGTTTCCATGTGTCTCTTTTTTATGCCAGTACCCTGTTTGATTACTGTAGCTCTGTGATAGAGTTTGAAATCAGGGAGCATGATGCTTCCAGCTTTGTTCTCCATTCTTAAGAGTGCTTTTGGTATTTGGAGTCTTTAGTGTTTTCATAGAAATTTAAAGATTTATTTGCTTTAATTCTGTGAAAAATGGAGGAGTCGGGAGGGTTACGGTCCATGGCATCTCCAAGAGTCAGACAGGACTGAGTCACTAACACACACACAAACCTAATCCAAAAAAAATATTGAAAGGTCATCTTTAAATATAGAAAAAGATTCTATAGGAAAGGGAAAATCACAGTTGGAAAGGAAAACATATAACAGGATTGAAGATCACTTGAATAAGCCAGTACATAGTTTGTACAGTACAAAAAACTAACCAAAAATTTTATAAAAGTGATTGTAAATAAAATCAGCAGCAAAAGGATAAACATGAAGATGTAAATAGACATTGAAATCACAAAATGTGGGAGTAAAAAATGTAAATTTTTAAGAATGTGTTTGAACTATATGACTATAAGGCTAAAGCAAATAGATATAGTTTGGGTTAACATAATTAAAAATCATGGTAACCACAAATCAGAAACTGAATAGTTACACAAAAAACAGAAAGGAACTCAACCATAATACAAAAGAAGACATTCAAACCACAAAAGGAAAAACATAAAGAAGAAATGAATAAATAACTACAAAATCAACTGAAAAGCAGGTTTAAGATAACAATAAATACATACCTATCAATAATTACTTTAAATGTTAATGTACTAATTGTTCTTATCAAAAGTCATAGAGTTGCAGGTTGAATGAGAAAACAAGAATCTGTAATGTTGATACAGGAGATGCAAGGGATAATGACACAAAGTGATTGAAAGTGAGGGAATGGAAAAACATTTTATGGAAATAGAAATGATAAGACAATGAGGGTAGCAATACTCACATCAGAGAAAATAGTCTTTCAAACCAAGTCTATAACAGAAGAGAAGGGAATTATATACTGATAAAAGGATCAGTATTGAAAGAGGATATGATACTTGTTAAGATATATGCACCTACAAATACTGAGTGACATTAGGATAGGAATTGACTATTATTATAGAATAATAGTAGGAAACTTTTTACACCTCTCTCATTGATGGAAAGATGTTGCAGACAGAAAATCAGAAAGGCAACAGCCATCCTAGATGACACAGTGGACCATTTGAACTTAATTGATATTACAGGACATCTGAATAAAGCAGAATGCATTTTTCTTTCAAGATCACATAGAAAATTTTCTAGGTTAGACTGTGTTAGTTCAGTTCAGTTGCTCAGTCGTGCCTGACTCTTTGCGACCCCATGAATTGCAGCATGCCAGGCCTCCCTGTCCATCACCAACTCCCGGAGTTCACCCAAACTCTTGTTCATCGAGTTGGTGATGCCATCCAGCCATCTCATTCTCTGTCGTCCCCTTCTCCTCCTGCCCCCAATCCCTCCCAGCATCAGGGTCTTTTCCAGTGAGTCAACTCTTTGCATGAGGTGGCCAAAGTATTGGAGTTTCAGCTTCAACATCAGTCCTTCCAATGAACACCCAGGACTGGTCTCTGGTCTCCTTTAGGATTGACTGGTTGGATCTCCTTTCAATCCAAGGGACTCGCAAGAGTCTTCTCCAACACCACAGTTCAAAAGCATCAATTCTTTGGCGATCAGCTTTCTTCACAGTCCAACTCTCACATCCATACATGACCATGGGAAAAACCATAGCCTTGACTAGACGGACCTTTGTTGGCAAAGTAATGTCTCTGCTTTTTAATATGCTATCTAGGTTGGTCATAACTTTCCTTCCAAGGAGTAAACGTCTTTTAATTTCGTGGCTGCAACTAGGTCACAAAAGAAGTCTCAACATATTTAAGAGGGTAGAACTTATTTCAAGTATCTTTCTAACCGCAATATTATGAAACTTGAAATCAACCACAGGAAGAAAAATGGGAAATAAAGCTATCAAATGGAAACTAAACAACTTACTACTAAAAAAACCCCCAGAAACCCAGTAGGTCAATGATGAAATCGAAGTGAAAATCAGAAAATGCCTTGAGACAAAAGGCAATGAAAACATAACCCTACAAAAATCAATGGGATGTAACAAAAGTTAATCTAAGAGAGAAGTTTATGGCAATACAGGCCTTCCTTCAGAATAAAGAAAATTATCAAATAAAAAACCTAACCCACCATCTAAAAAAATAGAATAAGAATAAAACCCCCAAAGTCAGTAGAAGGAAGGAAGAATAAAGATTAGAGAGGAAATAAGTAAAATAGAGATTAAAATAAATAGAAAAAGATCAATAAAACTGAGAACTGATTTTGAAAGGATAAACAAAATAGACAAACCTTTGGCCAGGCTCACCAAGAAGAAAAAAGAGAGCACCAAAATAAGCAAAATAAGAAATGAAAGAGGAGAGATAACAACCAATGCTGCAGAAATAGAAAATACAAGAAGAAAATATTACGAACAGTTATGTCAACAAAATGGAAAACGTAGATGAAATGGCCAAGTTTTTGCAAACATCCAGTCTGCCATAATTGAGTCAACAAGGAACAGATAATTTGAATAGGCCATTCACTAGAAGTGAAATTGAGTCTGTAACAAAATCTCCCTGCAAACAAAATTCTAGGACCAGACAGCTTCAGTGGGAAATCCTATAAAACATGTAAGGAACTTATTCATATCCTATTCAAACTATTCAAAAAGATTGGAGAGAACACTCCCAAATTCACCTGGTGAAGCCATTAACCTGGTATATTACAAAAAAGAAAAGACTGATATCTTTGATGAATATATATGCAAAAATCCTGAACAAAATATCAGAAAACCAAATCTAACAATTATACAAAGCCTTAGATACCACAATCAAGTTGGGTTCATTCCTGTGCCAAAAGGATGGTTCAACAGATGGAAATAAATCCATGTGATATAGCACATGCATTGATTATATGATCATCTCAATAGACACATAAAGAGCATTTGATGAAACTCAATATCCATTCCTGATAACTTTCACCAAAGTAGGCATAGCGTGAACATATCTCAAGATAATAAAAGCTATTTATGACAAGCCCATAGGCAACATTAATACTTAGTGGTGAAAAGCTGAAAGCCTCCTGATAAATTTAGGAAAAGACTAAGATGCATACTTTCCACTTCTATTTATAGTATAATTGGAAGTCCTAGCCACAGCAATCAGGTCCCCCGCCAAAAAAAGAAATATAAGATATTCAGTTTGGATGGGAAGAGGTGAAACTGTGGCTCTTTCCAGATGATATGATGCTCTGCATGTAGAGAACCATAAAGACTTCATAGAAAAACTGCTTGAAGTAACAAATTAATCCAGCAAGGTAGCAGGATACGATTCACATATAGAATTCTGTGCATTCCTTTATACTGCTGCTGCTGCTGAGTCACTTCAGTCGTGTCCGACTGTGTGTGACCCCGCTAGCAGTACAATATCAGAATGACTGAGTGAATTAATCCTGTTCAAAATCCCAACAGGAAATATCTAGGAATATGCTTAACCGAGGAGCTGAAGATCAACATGCTGACAATTATGAAACATTGTTAAAGGAAATTGAAGATGATTCAAAGAAATAAAAAGATATTTTTGATTGGAAGAAGTAATATTGTTAAAATGGCCATGCTATCCAAAGCAATCTACAGTTTTAATGTGATCCCTCTGATAATACACATAACATTTTTCTCAGAACTAAACAAATAATCCTAAAATTTACATGTAACCAAAAATATCCAGAATTGCCAAAGCAGTCCTTGGGAAAAGCACAAAGCAAGAGGTATAACTAAGGCTACAGTAATCCAAACAGCATGGTATTGGCACAAAAACAGATATATAGATCAGTGAAGCAGAATACAGATCACAGAAATAAACCCACACACATATGGTCCATCTACAACAAAGAAGGCAAGAATATAAAATGGAGAAAAGACAGTGTCTTTAGCAAGTGGTGTTGGGAAAGCTGGACAGCTGAGTGAATTAATGAAATTAGAATACTCACACCATATTCAGAAGTAAACTCAAAATTGTTCAAAAACCTAAGTATAAGACATGCATGTATGCTAAGTCTCTTCAGTTGTATCTGCCTCATTGTGACCCCACGGACTATAGCCTGCCAGGCTCCTCTGTCCATGGGATACCCCAGGCAAGAATACTGGAGTGGGCCATGCCCTCCTCCAGGGATCTTCCCAACCCAGGGATTGAACTGTGTCTTTTAATGTCTCCTGTGTTGGGGGGTGGGTTCTTTTACCAGCACCACCAGGGAAGCCCGTAAATATCATAGATGACACTATAAAACTCCAAAAAGAAAACAGAGACAAAACATTCTGGCACATAAATCATAGCAGTATTTTCTTGGGCCAGTCTCTGAAAGCAAAAGAAATAAAAGCAAAATAAATGGGAAGTAATTAAATGAAAGCTTTTTTTTTTTCCACAGTGAAGGAAAAAAGACAAAAAGACAAACTATGATATTGGAGAAAATATTTGCAGATGATGTGACTGACAAGTGGTTAATATCCAAAATAAACAGCTTTTACAACTCAATATCAAAAAAGAAACAATCCAATGAAAAAATGCACAGAGGATCTCAATAATAATTTTTCCAAAGAAGACGTACAAATGGCCAACAGGCACATGAAAAGATTGTCAGCATTGCTAATTATCAGAGAAAATAAAATCAAAACCACAGTGAGGTATCACCTCACAATGGTCAGAAAGGCTACCATCAAAATGTCTACAAATAATAAATGCTAGAGATGATCCTGGGGAAAAAAAAGAACCTTTCTACACAGTTGTTGGAATGTAATTTGGTACAGCCATTATGGAGAGCACTATAAAGTTTCCTTAAAAAAGTAAAAATAGAGTTACTGTGCTATCCTGTAATCCCACTCCAGGGCATATATTTAAAGGAATTTATAATTGAAAAAGATAGATGCACCCCAGTGTTCATAGCAGCACTATTTTTAATATCTGGTACAAGGAAACAACCCAAGTGACAATCAACAGATGATTGATTTAAGGAGAAGCGATAAATGTCATTGTGCATATAATGCACATACACACGTACACATATATGTAATGGAATATTACTCAGCCATGAAGAATGGGATATTGCCATCTGCAGCAAGATGGATGGACCTAATACATTTCATACTAATGAAGTAATTAGAGAAAACAAATAGTATTATGATTATCACTTATGTGTACAATATGAACAAATATGCAGATGAATTTATATAGAAAGCAAAATTGTTCAGTTGCTCAGTCATGTCTGATTCTTTGAGACCACATGGTCAGCAGCAACAAGGCTTCCCTTTCCTTCCCCATCTCCTGGAGTTTGCTCAAACTTATGTCTATTGAGTCGATGATGCAATCCAACCATCTCATCCTCTGTCGCCCCTTCTCCTCCTGCCTTCAGTCTTTCCCATTATCAGGGCCTTTTCCAGTGAGTCAGTTTTCTCATCAGGTGGCCAAAAGACTGGAGCTTCAGCTTCAGCATCAGTCCTTCCAATGAATATTCAGGACTGATTTCCTTTAGGATTGACTGATTTGATCTCCTTGCTGTCCAAGGGACACTCAAGAGCCTTCTACAGCACCACAATTTGAAAGCATCAGTTCTTCAGTGCTCAGCCTTCTTTATGGTACAACTTTTACATCTGTACATAACTACTGGAAAAACCATAGCTTTGATTATATGGACCTTTGTTGGCAAAGTGATCTTTCTGCTTTTAAATATGCTGTCTATATTTGTCATAGTTTTTCTTCCAAGGAACAAGCTTCTTTTAATTTCATGGGTGCAGTCACTGTCCACAGTGACTTTTGGAGACCAAGAAAATGAAGTCTGTCACTGTTTTCAATTCTTTCCCATCTATTTGCCATGAAGTGATGGGATTGGATGTCATGATCTTAGTTTTTTGAATGTTGAGTTTTAAGCCAGCTTTTTCACCTTCATCAAGAGGCTCTTTATTTCCTCTTTGCTTTCTGCCATTAGGGTTGTGTCATCTGCATATCTGAGGTAATTGATATTTCTCCTGGCAGTCTTGGTTCCAGAGGACTGGGGAAACAAAACTTCCACAGGACTGGGGAAACAAACTCTTGGAGGACACAAACAGCCTTGTGCACACCAGAACCCAGGAGAATGGAGCAGTGACCCCTATAAGAGACTGAGCCAGACTTGCCTGTGAGTGTCCAAGAGTCTCCAGCAGAGGCCTGGGTTGACAGTGGCCTGCCATGGGGTCAGGGCCCCTGGATACAATAGTCCTGGGAGCTGGGACATGCTGGCATCAGTCCTTTTGAAGGAGGTCACCATTACCACCATTTCCCCTACCATAGTTTGGCCTAAGGCCAAACTGCAGGGAGGGAACACAACCCCACCCATCAACAGAAAATTGGATTAAAGATTTACTTAGTATGGTCCTGTTCATCAGAGCAAGACCTAGATTCGCCCACAGTCAGTCCCTCCCATTAGGCAGCTTCCACAAGAGTCTTATCCTTATTCATCGGAGGGCAGACAGTATGAAAAACACAATCACAGAAAACTAAGAAACTGATCACATGGATCACAGCCTTGTCTAATTCAAGGAACTGTGAGCCATGCTTTATAGGTCACCCAAGATGGATGGGTTATAGTGAAGCATTCTTACAAAATGTGGTCCAGTGGATAAGGGAATGGAAAACCATGTCTTTGAGTACCCCATTAACAGTATGAAAAGGCAAAAAGATATGACACTGAAAGATGAACTCCATGTCAATCGGTGCCCAATATGCTACTGGAGAACAGTGGAGAAATAGCTCTAGAAAGAAAAAAGAGGCTGTGCCAAGTGAAAACAAAGCCCAGTTGAGGATGTGACTGGTGATGGAGGTAACATCCGATTCTATAAAGAACATTATTGCCCAGGAACCTGGAATATTAGGTCCATGAATCAAGGTAAATTTGAAGAGGTCAAGCAGGAGATGGCAAGATTGAACACTGATATCTTAGGAATCAGTGAACTAAAATGGACTGGAATGGGTCCATTTAATTCAGATGACCATTATATCTACTATTGTGGGCAAGAATCCCTTAGAAGAAATGGAGTAGCTCATATAGTCAACAAAAGAGTCCAAAATACAGTACTTGGGTGCAGTCTCAAATGTGACAGAATAATCTGTTCATTTCCAAGGCAAACCATCCAATATCACAGCAATCCAAGTCTGTGCCCCAACTACCAGTGCTGAAGAAGCTGAAGTTGAATGGATCTATAAAGACCTACTTGACCTTCTAGAACTAAGGACAAAAAAAGATGCCCTTTTCATCATAGGGACTGGAATGCAAGAGTATGAAGTCAAGAAAAACCTGGAGTAACAGGCAAGTTTGGCTTTGGAGTACAAAATGAAGTAGGGCAAAGGCTAACAGAGATTTGCCAAGAGAATGCACTGGTCATAGCAAACACCCTCTTCCCACAACACAAGAGATGACTCTACACATGGACATCATGAGATGGTCAATATCGAAATCAGGTTTATTATATTCTTTGCAGCTGAAGTTGGAGAATTTCTGTACAGTCAGCAAGAACAAGACCTGGATTTGACTGTTGCTCAGATCATGAGCTCCTTATTGCAAAATTCAGACTTAGATAGAAGAAAGTAGGGGAAACTTGTAGACCATTCAGGTATGACCTAAATCAAATCCCTAATCATTTTACAGTGGAAGTGACAAAGAGTTTCAAGGGATTAGATCAGATAGAGTGCCTGAAGAACTTTGGATGGAGGTTGTAACATTGTACAGGAGGCGATGATCAAAACCATCCTCAAGAAAAAGAAAAAGGCAGCATGGTTGCCTGAGGAGTCATTACAAATAGCTGAGAAAAGAAGAGAAGCAAAAGGCAAAAGAGAAAAAGAAAGGTACATCTTTTTGAATGCCAAGTTCCAAAGAATAGCAAGGAGAGATAAGAAAGCCTTCCTAAGTGATCAGTGCAAAGAAATAGAGGAAAATAATAGACTCGGAAAGACTAGAGATCTATTCAAGAAAATTACAGATACCAAGGGAACATTTCATGCAAAGATGGGCACAATTAAAGACAGAAATGGTATGGAACTAACAGAAGCAGAAGATATTAAGAAGAGGTGGCAAGAACACACAGAAGAACTATTAAAAAAAAATCTTAATGACCCAAATAATCACAGTGGTGTGATCACTCAGCTTGAGCCAGATATACTGGAGTGCACAGTCAAATGGGCCTTAGGAAGCATCATTACAAGCAAGGCTAGTGGAGGTGATGGAATTCCAGCTGAGCTATTTCAAATCCTAAAAGGTGATGCTTTGAAAGTGCTGTACTCAATATGCCAGCAAATTCGGAAAACTCAGCAGTGGCCAGATAACTGGTTTCTAACTGGGAAAGGAGTATGTCAAGGCTGTATATTGTCACCCTAACTATTTAACTTATATGCAGAATAAATAATGCAAAATGCCAGACTGGATGAAGCACAGGCTGGAAATAAGATTGCCAGAATTAATATCAATAGCCTCAGATATGAAGATGACACCACCCTTATGGCAGAAAGTGAAGAAGAACTAAAGAGTCTCTTGATGAAAATGAAAAATGAGAGTGAAAAGGCTGGCTTAAAGCTCAACATTCAGAAACCTAAGATCTTGGCAACTGGTCCCATCACTTCATGGCAAATAGGTGGAGAAACAATGGAAACAGTGACAGACTTTATTTTCTTGGGCTTCGAATTCATGGCAGATGGTGACTCTAGCCATGAAATTAAAAGATACTTGCTCCTTGGAAGAAAAACTAGGACCAACCTAGACAGCATATTCAAAAGCAGAGACAATACTTTGCCAACAAAGGTCCGTCTAGTCAAAACTATGGTTTTTCCAGTAGTCACGTATGGATGTGAAAGTTAGACCATAAAGAAGACTGAGTACTGAAGAATTGATGCTTTTGAACTGTGCTATTGGAGAAGACTCTTGAGAGTCCCTTGGACTGCAAGGAGATCAAACCTGTCAATCCTAAAGGAAATCAGTCCTGAATATTCATTGGAAAGACTGATGCTGAAGCTGTAATACTTTGGCCAGCTGATGTGAAGACCTGAGTCATTAGAAAAGACCCTGATGCTGGGAAAGGTTGATGGCAGGAGGAGAAGGGGACAACTGAGGATGAGGTGATTGGATGGCATCACGGACTTGATTGGACATGAGTTTGAACAAACTCTGGCAGTTGTTGATGGACAGGGAAGCCTGGTGTGCTACCATCCATGGGTTCTCAAACAGCTGGGACCCCAACTCTAATAGTTGACTGAGGTACTGAACTGAACTGACCTGAATCTTGGGTCCAGCTGGTACTTCATCCAGAGTACAGTATGATGTACCCTGCACCTATGTTAAATAAGCAGGGTGACAATTTATTGCCTTGACATACTCTTTTCCCAGTTTTGAAATGGTCCGTTGTTCCAGGTCTGTTTCTAACTCTTGCTTCTTGCCCTGCGTAGAGGTTTCTCAGGGGGCAAGTATGGTGGTCTTGTGTTCCTGTCTTTAAGAATTTTCTGCAGTTTTTTTGTGACGTTGTGATCCACACAGTCAAAGGATTTAGTGCACTCAGTGAAGCAAAAATAGGTGTTTTTCTGGAATTTCCTTGCTTTTTCTATGATTCAAGGGATATTGGCAATTTGATATTTGGTTCCTCTGACTTTTTTAAATCCAGCATGTACATCTGGAAGTTCTCAGTTCATGTGCTGTTGAAGTCTAGATTGAAGGATTTTGAGCATTGCCTTGCTAGCATGTGAAATGAGCGCAGTTGTGTGGTAGTTTGAGCATTCTTTGTCATTGCCCTTCTTTGGGATTGAGATGAAAACTGACCTTTTCCAGTCCTGTGGCCACTGCTGCTGAGGTTTCCTAATTTGCTGGCCTATTGAGTGCATCACTTTAACAGTATCATCTGTTACGATTTTAAATAGCTCAGCTGTAATTGTGTTACCTCCACTAGCTTTTTTCCTAGTAATGTTTAATTTATTATTACACAAGAACAAAGGGAGGTAGGCAGACAAATTAGCAGCACGGGATTATCAGATATAAACTAATTTATGTAAAATCGATGAGCAGCATGTATTTACTGCATAGCATAGGGAACCATGTTTGGTTTCTTGTAATAATTTATAATTGTAAGTAATCTGAAAAAATACATATATATCAGAATCACTCTGTTGTACACCTGAAACTTACACATATTGTAAATCAACTATACTTCACTAAAAGCATATTCATTCTTCTAATCCATGATCATAGACTATCTTTCCATTTATTTATGTCTTCTTCATTTTATTTCATCAGATTTTATTTTTATCACTGTAGAGCTTTCCATCTCCCTTATTTATTCTGAAATGTTCTTTTTGATTTAATTTTAAATGAGATTGTTTTCTAAATTCACTTTGTAGTAGTTTATTACTATGTGTAGAATTATCCTTTGATATTCTTTTTGATGCAATTTTAAATGAGATTGTTTTCTAAATTCTCTAGTAATTGATTACTATATGTAGAAGTGGAACAGTTTTCTGCATATTGATTTTTTATCCTCTAGTTTTACTGAATTCATTTATTAGTTCACAGTTTTTCTTTTTGGAGGCGATTTTAAGGATTTTCTACATGTAGTACTGTCATTTACAAATAGTGACTGTTTTCCTTGTCTGTTTGCAATTTAAAAGCTTTCTGTTTTATTATTTATTTATTTATTATGACTGCCTAATTGCTGTGACTAGAAATCCCAATAATACTTTGAATGAAATTGGAGAGAGGAATCATGCTTGCATTATTTGTGATCTTAGATTTTTTTTTCTGCACCCCATGGCTTGTAGCATGTCAATTTCCCAACCATCGATTGAACCCTGGTCCTAGCAGTGAAAGCCTGGAATCCTAACCAATAGACTAGCAGGGAACTCCTCCTCATCTTACATTAAAACCTGTTAGTTTTTTTTATCACTGGTTATGCATTTTGTGGACTTTCATAAATGGTCTTATTATCTTGAGGTATGTTTCCTCTGTATTCAGTTTGGAGAGAATTTTTATCATAGTGGCTGTTGAATGTTATCAAAAGCTTTCCCTGCACATATTGAGATGACTATATTATTTGTATCCTTCATTTTGTGAATATGGTTTGTTATATTGCTTGATTTGTGGCTGTTGAACCATCCTTGCGTCCCTGGGAGAAATCTCAGTTGATCCTTTTCATGTATTGTTTATCCTTTTTATATATTGTTGCATTTGGCCTGCTAATATTTTGTGAAAGTTTTTACCTCTATGTTTTTCAGGTACATTAGCCTCTGATTTTAGTATACATATATATTATGCTAGTACATATTTATTGTAATATTATTGTAATTTATTATAATATTTATTATATATGTACTTAATTTGTATATTACATATTGTGTCTGTGTATATATATATATTTTCTTTTGTAGTATTTTTACATGGTTTTGGTAGGGTAATACTGGGCTTGTAAAATGAGTTCAAAGTGTTTCTTCCTCTTGTTTTTTTTGAAAGCATTTGAAAAGGGCAGGTATTAATTCTTTTTTAATATTTGGTAGAATCACCAGTGATTCACTTTCCACTTTCACACATTGGAGAAGGAAATGGCAACCCACTCCAGTGTTCTTGCCTGGAGAATCCCAGGGACGGGGGAGCCTGGTGGGCTTCCGTCTATGGGGTCGCACAGAGTCGGACACGACTGAAGTGACGCAGCAGCAGCAGCAGCAGCAGCAGCAGCAGAATCACCAGTGAAGTCATGGTTATGGTCTTTGTAGGGAGGTTTTAAATTACTGATTCTATCTCATTTCTAGTAATCTGTATATTTACATTTTCTATTTCTCCCTCCAATCTCAGAAGATTGTATGATTCTAGGAATTTACCAGTTTCTTCTCTGGTGTCCAGTTTATTGTCATATTATGTATTATGTAGTTTCTTATAATCTTTTCCATTTCCGTGATAACAGTTGAAAGATTTCTTCTTTTATTTCTGGTTTTACTTGTTTGAAACACTTTTTTTCTTGCTTAGCCTAACTGAAGATTTGTCAATTTTGTTTATGTTTTTGAAGAATGAACTAGTTGTTGGTTTCATTGATATGTTTTTCTGTTGTCTTTTTAGTTTCTGTTTCTTCTATGATCTTTGTCACTTCCTTCCTTCTACTCTTTTTCAGTTCAGTTCAGTCGCTCAGTCGTGTCCGACTCTTTGCGACCCCATGAACCACAGCATGCCAGGCCTCCCTGTCCATCACCAACTCCCGGAGTTCACTCAAACTCATGTCCATCGAGTCGGTGATGCCATCCAGCCATCTCATTCTCTGTCGTCCCCGTCTCCTCCTACCCTCAATCCCTCCCAGCACCAGAGTCTTTTCCAGTGAGTCAACTCCTCGCATGAGGTGGCCAAAGTACTGCAGTTTCAGCCTTAGCATAAGTCCTTCCAATGAACACCCAGGATTGATTTCCTTTAGAATGGACTGGTTGGATCTCCTTGCAGTCCAAGGGACTCTCAAGAGTCTTCTCCAGCACCACAGTTCAAAAGCATCAATTCTTCGGCGATCAGCTTTCTTCACAGTCCAACTCTCACATCCATACATGACCACGGGAAAAACTCTTTTTAGGCTGTGTTTATTTATCTTTTAGTTCATTTATGTGTAAGTCTAGTTAGTTCATTTGAAATTTAAAGATTTTTTTTTTTTGAAGTAGGCATTTATTACTCTGAAATTGCCTCAGAAATGCTTCTGCTGCATCTCGTGAGTTTTGGTATATTTTTATTTTTCTTTGTTATAGGTATTTTTTAAATTTCATTTTTTATTTTTTTGTTAACCCATTGGTTGTTTAATATTATGTTGTGTAGTCTTCACATATCTGTGATGCTTTCAATTCTATGTATTTGAATAGAAGTTTTGTACCAGTGTGGTTTTAGTCTGTAAATTTGTGGCCTTACATATGATCTATCCTTGGTAAATGATTCATTTGCACCTGAGAAAAATGTAAATTGTTGCCTTTTTATGAAATGTTCTACATATATCTGTTCAAGGAAGGCCATAGTTCAAGGTATCCTTTAAGGCACATATATTTTTTATTTTCTTTCTGAGAGTAAGATTAAATCTCCCCAGTAGTATTGTGTTATTATCTATTACTTCCTTTAGGTGTGTGAATATTGCTTTATACATTTAGCTTCTCCTTTTTAGGGGTGCATAAATACTTGTCAATGTGATATCCTCTTTTTGAATTGATCATTTATCAGTATGTAATATCCTTCTTATCTTTTATTACAGGCTTTGTTTTCAAATCTTTTTTGTCTGAAATAAGTATATTTACTGCAGCTTTCTTTTGGTTTTCACTTTTCATGGAATATCTTTGATCATCCTTTCAATTCTCTTCTAAAAATGTCTTCAGTTCAATTCAGTTCAGTCGCTCAGTTGTGTCGGACTCTTTGCGACTCCATGAATCACAGCACGCCAGGCCTCCCTGTCCATCACCAACTCCCGGAGTTCACTCAAACTCATGTCCATCGAGTCGGTGATGCCATTCAGCCATCTTGTTCTCTGTCGTCCCCTTCTCCTCCTGCCCCCAATCCCTCCCAGCATCAGAGTCTTTTCCAGTCAGTCAACTGTTCGCATGAGGTGGCCAAAGTATTGGAGTTTCAGCTTTAGCATCAGTCCTTCCAATGAACACCCAAGACTGATCTCCTTTAGGATGGACTGATTGGATCTTTTTGCAGTCCAGGGGACTCTCAAGAGTCTTCTCCAGCACCACAGTTCAAAAGCCTCAATTCTTCAGCGATCAGTTTTCTTCACAGTCCAACTCTCACATCCATACATGACCACTGGAAAAACCATAGCCTTGACTAGACAGACCTTTGTTGGCAAAGTAATGTCTCTGCTTTTTAATATGCTATCTAGGTTGGTCATAACTTTCCTTCCAAGGAGTGAGCGTCTTTTAATTTCCTGGCTGCAATCAGCATCCGCAGTGATTTTGGAGCCCAAAAAATAAAGTCTGACACTGTTTCCACTGTTTCCCCATCTATTTCCCATGAAGTGATGGGACCAGATGCCATGATCTTAGTTTTCTGAATGTTGAGCTTCAAGCCAACCTTTTCACTCTCCTCTTTCACTTTCATCAAGATGCTTTTGAGTTCCTCTTCACTTTCTGCCATAAGGGTGGTGTCATCTGCATATCTGAGGTTATTGATATTTCTCCCAGCAATCTTGATTCCAGCCTGTGCTTCTTCCAGCCCAGAGTTCCTCATGATGTACTCTGCATATAAGTGAAACAAGCAGGGTGACAATATACAACTTGACGTACTCCTTTACCTATTTGGAACCAGTCTGTTGTTCCATGTCCAGTTCTAACTGTTGCTTTCTTACCTGCATACAGGTTTCTCAAGAGGCCGGTCAGGTGTTCTGATACCTTACATACTAAGTGAAACTTCTGTCGGCAGTGTTTGTATGGATCTTTTTATTTACATATTTATTTATCTGTCACTCACTCTGTGTCTTTTAATTGGCACTTTTAGTCCATTTCCATTTAAAATGATTGCTGTTGGATATATTTATTTCTATTTTCTTAATTGTTTTGGTTGTTTTGTACTCAATACTTCCTCTGTTTCTTTTTCTTTTACTCTTTCTTTGTGGTTTGATGACTTTCATTAGGGATATGCTTAGATTCCTTTCTTGTTATCTTTTGTGTAGCCACTATAGGTTTTTACTTGGTGGTTACCATGAACCTTACAATTTATATTTAGAACAGTCTGTGTTAAGTAAATAGCAACTTAAATTTTAATGCATTATAAAGCTCTATATTTTTACTTTCCCCTACACATTTTATTTTTGATATCAAATTTTACATCTCTTTGTATTGTATATCCCTTAATAATTATTGTAGTTATTGTAATTTTTGCTACATTTTATATTAAAAGCCTTTATATTAGTTTCCATAGGTGATATATGTGCTACCTTCACTTTATATTTGCCTTCACTAGTGAAACTCATACTTTCATATTCTTGTTACTAATTAGCTGCTGCTGCTGCTGCTAAATCACTTCAGTCATGTCCGACTCTGTGCAACCCCAGAGACGGCAGCCCACCAGGCTCCCCTGTCCCTGGGATTCTCCAGGCAAGAACACTGGAGTGGGTTGCCATTTCCTTCTCTAATTCATGAAAGTGAAAAGGGAAAGTGAAGTCGCTCAGTCGTGTCTCATTCTTAGCGACCTCATGGACTGCAGCCTACCAGGCTCTTCCGTCCATGGGATTTTCCAGGCAAGAGTACTGGAGTGGGGTGCCATTGCCTTCTCCACCCTTTCTTTATTCAGCTTTAAAAGTCATTGTAAAATGCAAGAATACTGCTGTGGGTTGCCATGCCCTCCTCCAGGGGATCTTCCTGAACCAGGGATCAAAGTGGCATCTCTTATGTTTTCTGCATTGGCATGCAGGTTTTTTACCAATAGCACCACCTGGGAAATCCTCACTCTGTATAACAGGTTCTGAGTCATTCACCTCATTAGAACTGACTCAAATGCATTCCTTTTTATTGCTGAGTAATATTCCATTGTATATATGTACCACAACTTCTTTATCTATTCATCTGTTGATGGACATCTAGGTTGCTTGCATGTAGTAGCTATTGTAAATGGCTGCTGCAGTGAACATTGGGGTACATGTGTCTTTTTCAATTATGATTTCCTCAGGGTGCATAACCAGTAGTGGGATTGTTGGGGCATATGGTTGTTTTATTCCTGGTGTTTTAAGGAGTCTCCATACTGTTCTCCTTAGTGGCTGTATCACTTTACATTTCCACCAACAGGGCAAGAGGGTTTCTTTTTTTTTTTTTTTTGATTCAGTCTCTGTGTTGTTTTCTTTGTATTAAATGAAGCAACCACCTCTCTCAGTCTTGAACACTGTCCTTGTATAGGAGATGAACCTTACTAATTCAGCTCTGCCCTAGCTCTTAATTGGTTTTCAAACCGTTGTGATTGTCCAGGCAGCATGTTTTATTTTAAGTAGTGCCTGGTAACTGAGGGATGTGAAGACCAGTTAGTGTCCCAAAGGGGAAGATATTAATCAGCATCTAGATTCAGGTTGGTTGGGAGGCAAATGCTCAGGTAATGAATTTTAAAGAATGCAAATACATAGTCACATGGGTCTGCTGGTTTAAACCCTGAGGACTCTCTGAGATAGGAGTCTGACAGTATCACCTGGTAGCAGTCACAAAAATCAGGGCTTCCGACCAGTCTACTAGTTACTTCCTGGGAGATACTGATGAGCTTAGTGAGGCAGAGGTGGGATGCAAAAGTTTTGTTCCCCATTCTAGTATTCCTGAGCACACCTTCATAGCCTCTAGTTGTGTGCCAAGGCTGAAGCCTGCCCCTATGGCTGAACTTCCACAGCTAGCAAGGAGTCTTCTTTCACAGAAAGACTTGGAGTGTGTTCCAATCTGCTATCTCTCTTGTGCTCTGGAAGTGGTAACCTGCTAAGCACTGTCATTTTTGATTGTTTCAGTCCTGTTGGAACTAGGAATATAAGCTCCAAGGGATATCTCAGGCAACAGTCATAGAAACTAGGGCACCAGTCATAAAAACAGGGCAGATTCTGGTGCTCTGGAGTGCTGTAGAGGGAGAATATGAAGTTAATAACTTTCCTCCAAGGTCTCAGGATAGGTTTATCGTCAGACCTTAGATGTGTGTTTTTATTAGAATCCTGCCCCTCATGTTGCTATGATGGCATAGTAATAGGCCTCTTTCACAGAAAGATTGAACTCCCAAGTCTATTGCCTCTTCCTGTGCCCTGGGGGTGGTAGCTGTCTAAAGATTCTTTCTCTGTTGATCACAGTCCTGTGGGACCTGTGAGCCAAACCACACTGGCCACCAGAGCCAGGTGTCAATAAATGTGTTTGTTCCATGGCTGAAGCCATGAATATCAAGGTATTGGACAAGGGCATGAGCTCCTTTCTGTAAGATACTAGTTAGCTAGAGTGAGAGAGAGGGAGATTGCAAAGATTGCATCCACCTGCCTTTATTCACTGATAGCCCCTCTATAGGCCTTCCAAGTGCACCAAACCAGAAGCCAGCCCCTCAGGCCAAAGCTCCTGGAGAGGCAGATAGGCTTATTTCTAAGAAAGATTAGGATTTATTTTAGCCTGCTTTCTCTGCAGGGATCTGAGAGTGGCAGTCTGCCAAGAGCTGTCTTTCCAATTGTTCTCATAGCAAGGGCACTCAAGGACCAAGCCTACTGGCCTCCAGAGTCAGGGACTTCAGGAAATCAAATGCATCCCTTGGGTGGTAGCTGCAAAAATCAAATCATGGGTTAAGGCCAGACTCCAGGTATGTGTAGAAGATACCTGGAAGGTATGTGTAGAAGTATCTCTGAAAGATATTGGAGCTCTGAAGCACGGCAGAGGGGGAGTACAAAGATGCTAAGAAAAGGTAAAAAGAAAATAAAAGAAACAAAAAAAAATAGGTGAAGAAAAAGAGTTGATACCCATTGGCTTTTGCAAGTCTGATGAGAGTGTGCAAAATAGCACCCATTAGTTGGAGCATAAAGATGACACTAGTGGGAAAGGGAAAATCAAAAAGAGTTGTGGTTGGGAGATGGTGCCAGGTTTAGCACGGCAGAGAGAGAGCAGGACGGTGGCACCCACTAGCCTGCCTACCCGCAGAATATCCCAGAAGACTCCTGCCCCTGAGACAATATTTTATTTAAAAGGAGAAAGTGAGTCTGTTTCATATAAAGTCTGGTCACTTTTCAAAGTGCTGTTTCTTCACTGGGCCCTGGGGCAGATGAGTCTGTGCACTGGCCCTTTAAGAGCCGTTCCTCAGTTCATTCCAGCCTAATTGGTCTATATGGATATGAGTCCTATAGGTCTTCAAAGCTAGATGTTTTGGGGGCTCATCTCTCAGGTACCCATCTTAAATGCTGAGGTGCCTGTCAGTTTTTAGTCTTTTTCCAGAGGAAATTATTTTATATATAGCTGTAGGTTTGGTGTGTCTTTCGGAAAAAGTGAGTTGAGAATCTTCTTAGGTCACCATCTTGAACTGGAACTTCTACTTTCCATTCTTGTAGAACATCTCAAATTGATGTTTCATACTAGTTCAAATTTCATACGTCTTCATCTTTGTTATATACTGTCTCCAATATGGTATTTGCTTCTGTAATTATTTATATATCTTGCTATTAAATTTTTGGTATTCTTGTGATCCTTCTGTACCCTACCCATTTCCCTGTTTAATTCTGTTCTGTTGTATTTTAATTTAAACCAATTCCCTCCTCCTGGCATTCTGTTCCTGATTTTTAGGTAAGGTCCAACCATATATTGAAGAACAACCTAAACAGTTTTTGGTGGGTGTTCATTTGTTGTTTTGCTATTTTAATATTTTCTTTAATAGTTCCTTCTATTTTATTCCACAAACCTTTCTATTGATTGCATGACTATATCTATAGCAACTTCTAGCCCTGAGCTTATTCTGTATATATTTCTTAAGTATTTTATCTATACCTATGAAATTAAAATCTATATTCAGGTGATTCACAGACTTTTAGCTCATGTTTAGGTCCATATTGTTGTCCGTAGAACATTTACCTCTGGATGTCACATAGAGCTAAGGCAAAGCACGACTGTTGCTTCTGTCTGCTAAATTCACTGCCTTGACGAAAATGTGTTGATTTCTTATTAACCTTTGTGCATTCCATTTGTCAGATGTAAAAGCATACTGCTTCTGCTTTTGTAGCATTTGACACAGCTGTCTTTCTCTTATAACCTTGAAACTCTATTGTAAAAGTATCTTACACATCTAATAATTTCTATATTTGCTGTCTCTTCCCATAAATAATTTTTTTCCTTCTCGGTTCTTTTCCTACCTTGCTACATCTGTGTGTTCCAGCAACACTTCTTTTTTCTTCTTATCTGAATGCTGAAATGTTATACTGTTACTTAAAATGATCTTTTGCTATAAGGGTGCTAAACTAGTATCAAGATTATTGTATATAGCTACATAGCAATGCATTTTGTTTGACTGTTTTCTTTGGCATAAAGAATTTTTTGTTCCTTAGCTGTGTAAGAAGCTTTATACATTATGTCTTATGCTCAGTTCAGTTCAGTTCAGTTCAGTCGCTCAGTCGTGTCCGACTCTCCATGACCCCATGAATCACAGCACGCCAGGCCTCCCTGTCCATCACTAACTCCCGGAATTCACTCAAACTCATGTCCACAGAGTCGGTGATGCCATCCAGCCGTCTCATTCTCTGTCGTTCCCTTCTCCCGCCCCCAACCTTTCCTAGCATCAGAGTCTTTTCCAGTGAGTCAACTCGTTGCATGAAAGCTTCTATATTTATGGTACCTGCCTAACTTATGTAAGAAATTTGAGACCCCTTCATGGACAATAATAATATTTCCAATATAATGAGTTAAAGCTACTTTTAAAGACTCATGGAAAAATACTGCAAGTTATAGCCAAATTTTAATAATGGTTATCTATGGGTGGTATGATTAGAGAAGATTTTTATTTATTTATTTTTATTTTACAATATTATATTGGTTGGTTTTGCCATACATTGATATGAATCTGCCCCGGGTGTACATAAGTTCCCCTTTCTGAACCCTCCTCCAGCCTCCCTCCTCCCTTTATCCTCCCTCTGGGTCATCCCTTGCACCAGCCCCGAGCATCCTGTATCATGCGTCGAACCTGGACTGGTGATTCGTTTCACATAGAAGATTTTTAATTACCTTTACTTCTTATTTGTAGTTTTCAAATTTTCCCTAATGAATAGCATCTATTAACACAAGGTTAAAAGGATATGGTTTTGTGTATTCATCCCATAGTACTTAGGAACGACCATAAGCCCAGGTCTATGTTTAACACATAGACAATGACAGCATGAGATATGAACATTTCATTAAAGGGCTTGTAGTCCTGCTTTGAGAAATAATGTGAGCTGTTACCAGTTAAAAAGGACATGAGCAGATCAATAGAATATTCTCAAGTAGTGTAAAGGAGGAGGCCATTTAGGCTGTGAGAGACTTAACTGAGTTGAAATGATGGTGATATGTTTGTAATGCTTTCTTAGGAGCTTTTTAATGCTGTAGAACATAAACTCTGCTCGTTATCCTTATAGATAGAATCTTTCTCATTACCCGGCTCTTCCATTTTAAGCACTATGTGTTGTGTATATTTTCATCACTTTGGGACTTACTGCTTTTTGAAGGTGCCCAGCAGATTTTTTTCTTTTTTTTTTTTTTTACTTAACAGGAACTTATTATCTCACTGCTCTGGGGGTCAGAAGTCCAAAATCAAGGTATCACATGTCTTATTATTCAGGAAAGAAACAGAAACAAAAACTGAATTCTAAGGTGTTAATAACCTGGTAAATGTAGATACTTGATATTTAAAAGATTACAGACATACAAGTCCTGGGCAGGACAGCAAAACTGAGATAGTTACAGTGAGAGAAACCATTTGTTTGGACAAATTCTTGCTATTAAAATTTTTTCTTTAGAGATCATAGAGGAATAATTAACAAAATGAAATTAGGACATCATAATCATTCTTGTTCAAGAAGCATTATTATTAAAAGCTAGCTTCATGTGCTTCTAAGAAGCTAATTAGTTGCTGCTTGGCTTATTGTGCTGAGAGGCTATTGCGATTCATGGGTATTTACCTATCACAACAGGATTTTCTAATGTTATTTGGTTATGAAATTATTTATACTCCTGACTCAAGGCTTTAAAAGGACGTCCAGCAGTGTTTGAAAGCCAACTTTTGAGCTCAAGAGCATTTTGTGCCATTTGTGGTGAATCAACTTGGCAGTATTAGAATGTGTGAATTGGGTTGTACTGCAATGGCTGAGGTGCAGTTTTCTGGTGAGACTCCTCAAGCTAAACATGATAATGAGTTTTATTTGATGTAGACCTTTTTATTTTGTAAGGGATCACACTTTCAAAAAATATTTGGAAATAATACCAACACAGGTTTTTGTGCTTGTATTTACTCTAGTAAGCTATTAATAACATCTTGTACTACTGTACTCTGTATGTTAATTTTAATTCATGAGTTTCTGTGCTCAGTTACTTCAGTTGTCTCCGACTCTTTGCAAATCTAAGGACCATAACCCACCAGGCTCCTCTGTCCATGGGATTCTCCAGGCAAGAATACTGGCATGGGTTGCCATTTCCTCCTCCAGGGGATCCTCCTGACCCAGGGATTTCTTATGTCTTCTATATTGGCAGGCTGGTTCTTTACCACTAGCGGCACCTGGGAAGTCTGTTTAATGTATATAATAAATAATTTGTTTTTTCTTTATGAGATATTTATTTTTGAAATAAGGTAGAAATCAAAAGCTCTTTCTAGAACACTCCTAAACTTTAAATAGCATTAATTACATTCATTTATGAACAGGGAGGCCTGGCATGCTGTGGTTCATGGGGTCGCAAAGAGTCAGACACGACTGAGCGACTGAACTGAACTGAATGAAGCACTTTGGAGAAGGGAACGGCAGTCCACTCCAGTATTCTTACCTGGAGAATCCCATGGACAGAGAAGCCTGGCAGGCTGCAGTCTATGGGGTCGCAAAGAGTCAGACACAACTGAGCGACTAATGCAGCATGAAGCACTTAGACTGTCCTTCATAAGAATAATAAACTTTATTGTTTCCCCAAAGTGGAAAGGAGATTTTGAGGTGACATAGCTTTAATGTCGGAGAAGGCAATGGCAAGCCACTCCAGTACTCTTGCCTGGAAAATCCCATGGATGGAGCAGCTTGGTAGGCTGCAGTCCGTGGGGTCGCTAAGTGTCGGACATGACTGAGGACTTCACTTTCACTTTTCACTTTCACACATTGGAGAAGGAAATGGCAACCCACTCCAGTGTTCTTGCCTGGAGAATCCCAGGGACGGGGGAGCCTGGTGGGCTTCTGTCTATGGGGTCACACAGAGTCGGACACGACTGAAGTGACTTAGCAGCAGCAGCAGCAGCTTTAATGTTAGAGATTTTTCCAGTGTAGGCATTATGTTTAAAAATCCACAAATTATGGCTTCCCTGGGTGTGGCACAGTGGTAAAGAATCTGTCTGCCAATGCAGGAAATGCAGGAGACGTGGGTTTGCTCTCTTAGTTGGGAAGATTACCTGGAGAAGGAAATGGCAACCCACTCTAGTATTCTTGCCTGGGAAATTCTGTGGACAGAGGAACCTAATGGGCTACAGTTCTTGGGATCACAGAGTCAGACAAGGCTGAGCACGCCTCCATGTGTGTTGTTTTATTGACAGCAAAGTGAATTATTTTTTTGGGCTCCAAAATCACTGCAGATGCTGATTGCAGCCATGAAATTAAAAGACGCTTACTCCTTGGAAGGAAAGTTATGACCAACCTAGATAGCATATTAAAAAGCAGAGACATTACTTTGTCAACAAAGGTCCGTCTAGTCAAGGCTATGGTTTTTCCCATGGTCATGTATGGAAGTGAGAGTTGGACTGTGAAGAAGGCTGATCGCCGAAGAATTGATGCTTTTGAACTGTGGTGCTGGAGAAGACTCTTGAGAGACCCTTGGACTGCAAGGAGATCCAACCAGTCCATTCTAAAGGAGATCAGTCTTGGGTGTTCATTGGAAGGACTGATGCTAAAGCTGAAACTCCAATACTTTGGCCACCCCATGCGACCAGTTGACTCACTGGAAAAGAGTCTGATGCTAGGAGGGATTGGGGGCGGGAGGAGACGGGGACGACAGAGAATGAGATGGCTGGATGGCATCACCGACTCGATGGATATGAGTATGAATGAACTCCGGGAGTTGGTGATGGACAGGGAGGCCTGGCGTGCTGTGGTTCATGGGGTCGCAGAGTCGGACACGACTGAGCGACTGAACTGAACTAATGCTTAACATATGCTTGTTGAAGAGATGTGAGTACAGTGAACCTGAAGTCTACTACTCTTCCTGATCATTGGCAGTCTTTTATAGTTCTCCATTTTCATAAAGCAGTTTTATAAAAGGAGACTTTGTATGTGTATGTGAAGTCGCTCAGTCGTGCCCGACTCTTTGCGACCCCGTGGACTGTAGCTACCAGGCTCCTCCGTCCATGGGATTCTCCAGACAAGAGTACTGGAGTGGGTTGCCATTTCCTTCTCCAGGGATCTTCCCAACCCAGGGATCGAACCCGGGTCTCCTGCATTGGAGGCAGACGCTTTAACAGTTGTCTAACTTGAAATTGTATAATCTCATTCAGTTCTCATTTTTGTTACTTAACACGACACCTGCTGGCAGTAAGTCGCATAGCAGGTAATAGGAGCAGAGAAGAGATCAGGCCTTCCTGCCCCTTGAAGTTCATGTGTGCTTGCTAAGGTCAGTTCAGTTCAGTTCATTTCAGTCGCTCATTCATGTTCGACTCTTTGCGACCCCATGGACCTCAGCACGCCAGGCCTCCCTGTCCATCGAAACTCATGTCCATTGAGTTGGTGATGCCATCCACCCATCTCATCCCCTGTCGTCCCCTTCTCCTCCTGCCTTCAATCTCTCCCAGCATCAGGGTCTTTTCACATGAGTCAGCTCTTTTCATCAGTTGGCCAAAGTATTGGAGTTTCACCTTCAACATCAGTCCTTCCAATGAATATTCAGGACTGATTTCCTTTAGGATGGACTGGTTGGATCTCCTTGCAGTCCAAGGGACTCTAAAGAGTTTTCTCCAACACCACAGTTCAAAAGCATCCATTCTTCGGCACTCAGCTTTCTTTATAGTCCAACTCTCACATCCATACAGGACTACTGGAAAAACCATTGCCTTGACGAGGTGGACCTTTGTTGGCAAAATAATGCTAAAGTAGTAGGGCCAAAAATAAAATGTTCCTTGACAAATTTCCAAAGGGTCACATTTGAAACAGAGACACAGCAGTCAGTCTTCCAGTGACACATTACAAAGAGTAGGGACCCTGGGTCTGTGAGATCCACTTTGACATTAACTTGGCTATGCGACTTTCTGAAAACCTCTTATTGTCTTTGGGACTGTGGTTCTTTATCTTTCCTAAGGTCCCATCACTTCATGGGAAATAGATGGGGAAACAGTGGAAACAGTGTCAGACTTTATTTTCTTGGGCTCCAAAATCACTGCAGATGCTGATTGCAGCCAGGAAATTTAAAAGACGCTTACTCCTTGGAAGGAAAGTTATGACCAACCTAAATAATATATTAAAAAGCAAAGACGTTACTTTGCCAACAAAGGTCCATCTAGTCAAGGCTATGGTTTTTCCCATGGTCATGTATGGATGTGAGAGTTGGACTGTGAAGAAAGCTGATCGCCGAAGAATTGATGCTTTTGAACTGTGGTGCTGGAGAAGACTCTTGAGAGTCCCTTGGACTGCAAGGAGATCCAACCAGTCCATTCTAAAGGAGATCAGTCCAGGGTGTTCATTGGAAGGACTGATGCTAAAGCTGAAACTCCAATACTTTGGCCACCTCATGCGATGAGTTGACTCACTGGAAATGACTCTGATGCTGGGAGGGATTAGGGGCAGGAGGAGAAGGGGACGACAGAGAATGAGATGGCTGGATGGCATCACCGACTCGATGGACATGAGTTTGAGTTAACTCTGGGAGTTGGTGATGGACAGGGAGGCCTGGTGTGCTGTGATTCATGGGGTCGCAAAGAGTCAGACACGACTGAGTGACTGAACTGAACTGAAGAGAGTAGTGAATAATACCTGTCCCACCTACTTTTTAAAGGATGACCTTACATGGAATGCAGAATGGTAACATAAAATGATTGTAGAAAGTAATATTGTATTCAAGGGTATGGTAATTGCTTGCTGGTCACTTTTCTTTTTTTCTTCTTTCTTAAATATTGGAAATTTTCAGGACTCAGTTCTAGGCATTCTTCTTGTGTTCCATTTTTAGGAAATCTCATACATTTCCGTGGTTTCGGTTATATATACCTTTCACATAGAACCATCTTTTAAGTTCCAAGTATTTGTGTAGCTCCCAAACTCTACTGGGCCCAGTTCCAGTTTGACATTGCATTTAAAGAAATACTGTCCAGCGACTAAAAGTAATTAAATAGTAATACTACTTTTTACTCAAGTCTCCAAGAACATGATAGCATGGAGGGTATAATTCAGCAATATTTCAAAAAATCTTTTACCCACTACCCCCAGTTAAACCTGTTAGTCCCTGTGTTATGTGCTCCCAGTTTTCCATACTGACCCTGAGACTCACTTACAACTCCCTGCAGACTTTTTCTCATTTGATCTTCTCACAAACCATGCTTGGCCCATGTTTTCTTCTCTATCGTTTTTGGCCTACCATGATAACAGCCCATGAACTAGGCTGGCAAAGACCAAATTCTCCCTTGAAGATGAGAGAGGAAGGAAAGGTTAGTTAGTTTGGCAAAGACTATTATTTGAGTAGGCAAAAAGAGGAGGCTGGGAACATTTACATGTAAATAACCTGTATTTCCAGCACACTTACAGAATGTTTTACTTGTTCTTTACTTATTTATTTCACAGAACACCTCTGATTCAGCCTGTCTAAAACTTGACCTTATTGTCCATACAAATTTGCTTCTCCTCAAATACCCTTATTTTCATATTAAGTGTCTATCATGCTCTTACTTATTTTGAACATCTGAACATCATTCTCTGGTTGGATCTCCTTGCAGTTCAAGGGACTCTAAATTCTTCCTCTCTTCATCCTTCACAGTTCCATTCACATTCCCTTCATCCTAGATACTGAATATATCCTTTTAGAATCTCTCCATTTCACCCACTCTGTACTTCTGCCACTGAACTCCTTGTTTCTCTGCAATCTATTTTCCATATTCCAGCCAGAAAGATCATTTTAAAACTTGCATCTGGTTATGCCTTTTCCTCCTTCACACTGTTCAAAGGTTTTTGAGTACCAAGCCTTTAATATGGTCTCTGCTTCCTAGGTGGCTCAGTGGTAAAGAAGCCACCTATAATGCAGGAAACTTGGGTTTGATTTCTGGGTTGGGAAGATCCCCTGGAGGAAGAGATGGCAAACCTCTCCAGTATTCTTGCCTGGGAACAGTCATTGACAAAGGAGCTTGGCGGACTACAGTCCATGGGGTCATGAAAGACATAGCGACTAAACAACAATATGGCCTCTAAGATCCCGTATACTCTGGCTGGTTTCTGCTTATGTCTCTAAACTAAGTCCCCTTCTTAACAGAATGCATCTCTTCCTGCCTCAAGGCCTTTGTCTAAGCTGGGTCGGGATGTCTAAAGTATCTTTCACCCTCCTCATCCTCTGTCCCACCCACTAACCTCCTCATCCAAGATTTCTCTGACTCCTCAGGCAGGGCCCAATCCCTTCGCTATAGACTCTTGTTCCACTCAGGTTTGATCTCTGGTCTGGAAGAGCTTCTGGAATAGAAAATGGCAACCTATTCCAGTATTCTTGCCTGGAAAATTCCATGGACAGAGGAGCCCAGCTTGCTATAGTCCATGGGTTGCAAAGGGTGGACATGACTGAGCACAGACACAATTTGTTCCCCTTATTTTTCCTGTGATGAGACCCGTTGCACTTGAAATCTATTTACTTGTTCTAACACATTTTGCCCAGTAAACCTTAGCCTGAAGTCAGAGGCATGTCTCTCTCCTGTAGCACTTCTTCCACTGTGCTTACCACAGTACGGAGTGCAGATCAAGTATTCATTGTACACTTGCTGATTGAGGATACTTCTTCCATGATTTGGGCTTAGTCTGCTTCTTATCTCTGCACATATTGTGCTTCGCACTCTGTTTATCCCTGAGAAAACCAAATGTGGTTTCACAGTTTTTAGGCTCATGCTCTTCTCTCTCGAATGTTTCCTCTTTCTAAGTTAGATGAAAGCCAGTTTAGAGTATTCTGTGCTATTAAATTGATTAGCAGTCAGATGGAAACTTTCAGTAGTTTAGGTGATGATTTAATTATAAAAGCTATTCTTACTTTGTCTGCTAATATATACTTATTATTTTGTGGAACTCATAAAATCATATGATTCTTTTCACTGTCTCCGTATATTGACAAATACTCCAGAAGCAAATAACATTGGTTGAAACCACAGAGTATATAGTTCTGAGACTTAATGTTCTGACTTGTGTGCAAATTCAATAAATATTTACCAGTAGTTTTCAACAATACAGTGAATATTCCAGAAGTAGATATATGTACTATTTAAATAAGTCTTGTTGATATGTTTATTTATTCTACCTTTGAAAAAAGAAAATATATAGCAGAAAATATTTAAAATAGATAAGATTGGAGATGATTGTGGTGTCGGGAAGGAATTTAACTCACAAAATAAATAACCATGAAGTCCAAAACACTTGGTGAAGTGAGCCTCACTGACTTCCTACATGATAGGGGAGATAAAAGATGGCTATGTGATTTATAATGCCCATAAGGAAACACAAATCACTTATTGAGAAGCATAACTGTTGCAAGTACTGAAACTAGAGAGAAATTTCTCTTGTTGTCAGAATGTGGTAAAGAGCACCTTTTAACCCTTGTACAGAAAGCATGTGCATGTGTGCTCAGGCATTTCAGTTCAGTTCAGTTCAGTCGCTCAGTCGTGTTCGACTCTCCGCGACCCCATGAATCACAGCACGCCAGGCCTCCCTGTCCATCACCAACTCCCAGAGTTCACTCAAACTCATGTCCATCAAGTCGGTGATGCCATCCAGCCATCTCATTCTCTGTTGAACCCGTCTCCTCCCACCCCCAATCCCTCCCAGCATCAGAGTCTTTTCCAGTGAGTCAACTCATTGCATGAGGTGGCCAAAGTATTGGAGTTTCAGGTTTAGCATCAGTCCTTCCAATGAACACCCTGGATTGATCTCCTTTAGAATGGACTGGTTGGATCTCCTTGCAGTCCAAGGGACTCTCAAGAGTCTTCTCCAGCACCACAGTTCAAAAGCATCAATTCTTCGGCGATCAACTTTCTTCACAGTCCAACTCTCACATCCATACATGACCACGGGAAAAACCATAGCCTTGACTAGATGGACCTTGGTTGGCAAAGTAATGTCTCTGCTTTTTAATATGCTATCTAGGTTGGTCATAACTTTCCTTCCAAGGAGTAAGCGTCTTTTAATTTCCTGGCTCCAATCAGCATCTGGAGTGATTTTGGAACCCCCAAAAATAAAGTCTGACACTGCTTCCACTGTTTCCCCATCTATTCCCCATGAAGTGATGGGACCAGATGCCATGATCTTCATTTTCTGAATGTTGAGCTTCAAGCCAACCTTTTCACTCTCCTCTTTCACGTTCATCAAAAGGTTACCATTCCATGGACTGTAGCCCGATAGTCTTCTTTGTCCACAGAAAGCACAGCAACAGGTTTCTTAGTGCTGCTACCTTCAATTGCCGCAGGCTCTTGTTTGGCATTACGAAGATCAATTCATTAAAAACAATTCTACGTGAGTCTATTATGCAACCCATTGATGTTATGGTGTCATCTGGTCATTGATATATATTGTCTAAGTATAAAGAGATTAAATTATGTCAGACAATCCTGCTTAATTGTTTTCACTATGCTTTTGGTGTGTATTGATTAGATGTTAGATTTTGGTTAAATAACCAGAGATAGCTGGAAATTGGAAGTGCCCCTGGGAAGCAAGCTAGATATGGCCAGCAGGATCAAGATTTTATTTTAAGAAATAATTTGGGATTGGTTTGAAGTTGTATGCCATAGAACTGTAGTTTTTAAAACACATGGTGAGCATCAGGGTCACCTGGAGGATTTTTAAAAGACAGGGTCATCTCCCACCTCTGTAGTTTTCTACTTAATAGGTTTAGGGTGGTTGAGGTGGTTGTATCCTTATTTTTTTAAAGAAAGCCACACTAGTGATTCTAGTACAGTTTGAGAATTGCTGCCATAGATTATACTGTATTAATTTTATATAGAAAAAATTTAAAGCAGATATAACCAAATACATGTTATCCCCAAATCATCTATTTTATGGTTAAGATCATCTGTTTTTGAAGACTGTAAATTTCCAAATTATTGTCCATTGCAAGCTCTTTCTGAAATGTACATCTAACCAATTGAGTAAGGTGATCTAATGTATGGACATCTAATTAGGAAACAAATTAAGAGTTTTGTTGTGTCTATAACTTTGAATAGTTAATGTGTATTTGGGGATAATATTTTATTCTCACCATTGCCTGATTACATTTCCATATGGACTAAAAATATTTTAATGATTATATTCTGTCTAGAGAGCATTTTCCTATTTTTAGTCTTCATACAGTTTTAAAGGATACTTAAACATGCTTTCTAAAGTTATCTGAGATCTATGACAGAGAATGAGATGACTGGATGGCATCACCGACTCAATGGACATGAGTTTGAGTGAACTCCGGGAGTTGGTGATGGACAGGGAGGCCTGGTGTGCTGTGATTCATGGGGTCGCAAAGAGTCGGACACAACTGAGCGACTGAACTGAACTGAATTGACAGGATTACTTTCATTTGTGGACTTTCAAGTGATAATATGAAAAATTATATTTATAGATTGGTATTTAACATGTCTTTACTTATATTCAATAGTTACTAGTTATAAACAAAATCTTTAAATATGTGGTAAACCTTTGTTTCAAATAGAAAACTGAGCCCCATACATGTGTGTGGGTATATGTCTTGCTGCTGCTGCTGCTAAGTCACTTCAGTCGTGTTCCGACTCTGTGTGACCCCATAGATGGCAGCCCATCAGGCTCCCCCGTCCCTGGGATTCTCCAGGCAAGAACACTGGAGTGGGTTGCCATTTCCTTCTCCAATGTGTGAAAGTGAAAAGGGAAAGTGAAGTCGCTCAGTCATGTCTGACTCGTAGCGACCCCATGGACTGCAGCCTACCAGGCTCCTCCGTCCATGGGATTTTCTAGGCAAGAGTACTGGAGTGGCTTGCCATTGCCTTCTCCGGGTATATGTCTTAGTCTATCTTAATATCTATGATAGCAGAAACCTTGAATGAATGATGTTTATTTTTCATTCTTTCTTTACAGGCATTGCTTCTATGACGGTGCCAGTGTACATTGCCGAGGTCTCACCCCCCAATTTAAGAGGTCGATTAGTCACCATTAATACCCTCTTCATCACAGGAGGGCAGTTCTTTGCAAGTGTTGTTGATGGAGCCTTCAGTTATCTTCAGAAAGATGGATGGAGGTCTGTAATCGTTCTTACATTTAATTTTCAAATAAATTATGACTTTAGGGGATAGAAGAAAAATTGAGAAATGATGGAAAATAAAAAATATAACTAGGTATTTTGAATCATTACAGCTAATTCATACGTGATGGTATTCAGCAAAATTAAGTGGACCAGAAGCTGATATTTATTTTAATAATAGACAAGGAACCTATCATTAAGAATTGATATTTACAGGATATTTTTGCATTTAGGTGACATTTCTCACACTGTGTATGGTATTTTTCAATATTTGTTTAAAATGAATGTAACAATAAATATGCATGGAGTTTTTGAATTTTATCAGTGATTGACAAGCTATTTATGAACTGCCGATATAACTAACGTCCTTTTTGGATTTAGGAAGCTACATTCTGATCTGAAAGAGAATTCAGTCTCTTTTTTTTTTGTAAAACAAACAATCTCATGTTAAAACTTAAGATATTATGGGCTTGAGATTTTGATATACTTCATGGTATTCAAAGAAACGGATTCATGTAACTCTTCCAGGGGTTTAATTTTAATAAAATTTCCCTATACTCTGTATAGATGCTGGAGGTAAAATATTCCACAGGACAGTATCTGGTGCATATTTTCATCGTGCTTAAAGTATTGAAATTAATTCTTAACAGGTGAAGAAAAAGAGTTTACTGCTACGTGGATATAGGGAATTAAACTTAAGTATGTAAGTGGCACAATGAATCGGAGTCATTAAAGACAGACTAATGAAGTTTTATTAAAAGTTATGTGAAGAAACTCACAATAGTCAGTAAGGGCCTGTGTTTGTCAGAAACCATTAAAGAGAGGACACATTTCTTTAAAGCATTAACTTTGTCTGCAGATGCTGAGAAACCACTTTCTACCTCTGAAGGAATGAATCTCTGGCAAAATGAAAGATTACTTAAAATTGAAGAAGCAAGAAATTCTTCTTTCTTTTCTTCCCTGTAGAAGAACAGAAAGGGAGATGATAACTTGTTACCAGCATCAGTTCAATTCATTTCAATTGCTCAGTCATGTTTATCTCTTTGCGACTCCATGAACTACAGGCACTCCAGGCTTCCCTGTCCTTCACCAGTTCCCAGAGATTGCTCAAACTTATATCCATCGAATTGGTGATGCCATCCAACCATCTCATCCTCTGTCATCCCCTTCTCCTCCTGCCTTCAGTCTTTCCCAGCATCAGGGTCTTTTCTAATCAGTTGACTCTTCGCATCAGGTGGCCAAAGTATTGGAGCTTCAGCTTCAGCATTAGTCCTTCCAGTGAATATTCAGGACTGATTTCCTTTAGGATTGACTGATTTGGTCTCCTTGCAGTCCAAGGGACTCTCAAGAATCTTCTCCAGCACCACAGTTTGAAAGCGTCAGTTCTTCAGAGCTCAACCTTCTTTATGGTCCAACTCTCACATCCATACAGGACTACTGGAAAAACCATAGCTATGCCTACCTGGACTTTTGTCGATAAAGTGATGTATCTGCTTTTTAATACCTGTCTAGGTTTGTCATAACTTTCCTTCCAAGGAGCTAGTGTCTTAATTTCTAGCTTGCAGTCAATGTCCACTGTGGGTCTGGAGCCCAAGAAAAGACAATCTGCCACTACTTACACTTTTTTCTCTTTCTGTTTGTCATCAAGTGATGGTACTAGATGCCATGATCTGAAATTTTTTTAATGTTGAGTTTCAAGCCAGCATTTTCATTCTCCTCTTTCACCTTCATCAAGAGGCTCTTGAGTTCCTCTTCACTTTCTCCTATTAGAGTGGTATCATCTACATATCTGAGTCTGTTGATATTTCTCCCAGCAGTCTTGATTCTAGCTCATCTTCATCCAGCCAAATCCAGTGAAATCCAGTGCATTGTACATGATGCGCTCTGCATAAAACTTAAATAAGCAGGGTGACTATATAGCCTTGTCATACTCCTTTTCCAATTTCAGACCAGTCTCTTGTTCCATGTCTGGTTCTGTTACTTCTTGATCCACATCTAGGTTTCTCAGGAGACAGGTAAAGTGGTCTGGTACTTCTGTCTCTATAAGAATTTTCCAGTTTGTTGTGATGCATACAGTGAACGGTTTAAGCTTACTCAATGAAGGAAAAGTAGATGTTTTTCTGGAACTCCCTTGCATTCTCCATCATCCAACTAATGTTGCCAATTTGATCTCTGGTTCCTCTGCCTCTTTGAAACCAGCTTGTACATCTGGAAGTTCTCCATTCACATACTGTTGAATGATTAAAGGATTTTGAGCTTAAAGGATTTTGAGCATAACCTTGCTAGCATTTGAATTGAGCACAGTTTTTCAGTAGTTTGAACATTCTTTGGCATTGACCTTCTTTGGGATTGAAATGAAAATTGACCTGTTGTAGTCCTGCGGCCATTGCCGAGTTTTCCCAAATTTGTTGGCCTGTTGAGTGTAGCACTTTAAGAGCATCATCTTTTCAGTTCAGTTCAGTTCAGTCGCTCAGTCGTGTCCGACTCTTTGCGACCCCATGAATCACAGCACACCAGGCCTCCCTGTCAGTCACCAACTCCTGGAGTTCACTCAAACTCATGTCCATTGAGTCGGTGATGCCATCCAGCCATCTCATTCTCTGTTGTCCCCTTCTCCTCCTGCCCCCAATCCTTCCCAGCATCAGAGTCTTTTCCAGTGAGTCAACTTGTCGCATGAGGTGGCCAAAGTATTGGAGTTTCAACTCTAGCATCAGTCCTTCCAATGAACTGAAATTCTATCACCTCCATTAGCTTTGTTTTTAATAATGCTTCCTAAGACCTCTTGAATTTATATTCCAAGATGTCTGACTCTAGATGAGTGACCACACCATTGTGGTTATCCAGATCATTAAGACCTTTTTTTGTATAGTTCTTCTGTGAATTCTTGCTTCCTCTTCTTAATCTCTTCTGCTTCTGTTGCTGCTGCTGCTGCTGCTAAGTCACTTCAGTCGTGTCCGACTCTGTGTGACTCCAGAGATGGCAGCCCACCAGGCTCCCCTGTCCCTGGGATTCTCCAGGCAAGAACACTGGAGTGGGTTGCCATTTCCTTCTCCAATGCAGGAAAGTGAAAAGTGAATGTGAAGTTGCTAAGTCGTGTCTGACTCCTAGCGACCCCATGGACTGCAGCCCACCAGGCTCCTCCACCCATGGGATTTTCCAGGCAAGAGTACTGGAGTGGGATGCCATTGCCAGGTTGTTAATATTTCTGTCCTTTTTCATGCCCATCCTGCATGAAACGTTCCCTTGATAGATAGCTCCAGTTTTCCCGAAGAGATCTCTGAAATGAAGTTGCTCAGTCACGTCCGACTCTTTGCCATCCCATGGACTGTAGCCTACCAGGCTCCTCTGTCCATGGAGTTTTCCAGGCAAGAGTACTGGAGTGGGTTGCCATTTCCTTCTCCAGGGGATCTTCCTGACCCAGGTATCGAACCCAGGTCTCCCACGTTGCAGGCAGACGCTTTACCGTCTGAGCTACCAGGGAAGTATGAAGAGATCTCTAGTCTTACCAATTTTTTTTTTTTGTTTTCCTCTGCGTTTTTGCATTGTTCAATTAAAAAGGCCTTCTTATCTCTCTTTGCTATCCTCTAGACCTCTACCTTCAGTTGGGTGTATCTTTCCCTTTCTCCCTTGCCTTTTGCTTATATTCTTTCCTCAACTTATATGTATAGCCTCCTTAGACAGCCTCTTTGCCTTCTTGCATTTCTTTTTGTTTATTTGGGATGGTTTTGTTCACTGCCTCCTGTGCAGTGTTTCAAACTTCTGTTCCTAGTTTTGCATGTAATTTATCTCCCAGGTCTAATCCCTTGAATCTATTTGTCACCTCCACTGTATAATCATAGGAAATTTGATTTAGGTCATACCTGAATGGCCTAGAGGTTTTCCCTACTTTCTTTAACTTGAGCCTGAATTTTGCAGTAAGGAGCTGATGATTTGAGGCACAGTCAGCTCCAAGTCTTGTTTTTGCAGACTGCATAGAGCTTTTCCATCTTGGGCTTGCAAAGAACATAATCAATCTGATTTTGGTATTGACTGTCCAAAATCAAAGTCCATGTGTAGAGTCCCATTTGGTGTTGACTCTACACATGGACATACATGGTGATGTCCATGTATAGAGTCACCTCTTGGTTTGTTGGAAAAGCCTGTTCATTGTGACCAACGTGTTCTCTTGACAAAGCTCTCTTGTCTTTTTAACTGCTTCATTTTGTAGTCCATGGCAAAAATTGCCTGTTATTTTGGGTATCTCTTGACTTTGTACTTTTGCATTTCAATCCCCTATGATGGAAAGGACATCTTTTTCTTAGTTCTAGAAGGTGTTTTAGGTCATCATAGAACTTGTCAGCTTCAGCTTCATCAGCATCAGTGCTTAGGGTATAGACTTGAATTACTGTGATATTGCATGGTTTGCCCTGGAAATGACCCTTGATTATTCTGTCGTTTTTGAGATGGCAGTCTTATGATGGCCAAGAGGATTGTGTAACTCAATAAAACCTTGATCCATGCCATGCATGGCCACCTAAGACAGATGGATCATAGGAAAGAGTTCTGACAAAACATGATCTGCTGAAGAAGGAAATGGCAAATCACTTCAGTATTTTTGCCTCAAGAACTCCATCAACAGTATGAAAAGCCAAAAAGAAAAGATACTAGAAGATGAGTGCTCCAGGTCAGAAGGTGTCCAGTATGTAATTGGAGAAGGACCATTATTAATGTAACAGCTCCATGAAAAATGAAGTATTTGGGCCAACATGGAAATGATGCTCAGCTGTGGATGTTTCTGGTGGTGAAAATAAAGTCTGATGCTATAAAGAATGGTAACCTTAACCCTGTATATGAGACAGCAAAAGAGACATAGGTGTATAGAACAGTCTTTGGGACTCTGTGGGAGAGGCTGAAGGTGGGATGATTTGAGAGAATGGCATTGTAGCATGTATATTATCATATGTGAAATGAATCACCAGTCCAGGTTCGACGCCTGATACAGGATGCTTGGGGCTGGTGCACAGGGATGACCTGGAGGGAGGATATGGGGAAGAGGGAGGTGGGAGGGGAGTTCAAGAGGGGAAACACATGTACACCCGGGGCAGATTCGTGTCAATGTATGGCAAAACCAACCAATATATTAATGTAAAGTAATTTGCCTCCGATAAAAAAAAAGGAAAAAAAAAAACAATATTCCATAGGAACCTGGAATGTTAAGTCTGTGGATCAAAGTAAATTGAACGTGTCAAGCAGGAGATGGTGGAAGTGGATATCAACATCTTAGAAGTCAGTGAACTAAAAGGGATGGGAATGAGGAAGTTTAATTCAGATGACCATTATATCTACTACTGTAGGCAGGTATCCCTTAGAAGAAATGGAGTAGCCCTCATAGTCAACAAAATATCTGAAGTGCTGTACTTGGGTGCAGTCTTGAAAATGACAGAATAATCTCGGGTTGTTTCCAAGCAAACCATTCAACATGGTTATTAGATGACATAAATTAGAGCCTGTTCTTTTCATTTGATATCTACCCACCTTTTACCTCGTTCAGCTTCTGAGAGTTTATTAGCTAAAATGTGATTACTGATCCTTTTTACGATAACAATCAAATTAAGATATACAGAAGTTGAAACTGACTGAGAAACTTCTCAGATGATTTTGTTGAAAAATTAAATCACCTTATTTTGCCTGATGGGTCAATGCTTCTAACCTCTTATTGTTTAGATGTAAATTGTTTTCTGCTGAACTGCTGGAAGATGAACTTTTCTAGAATTGCCAGTAGAAGATCAACCAGTAGAAGACTGATATTTTTCTAACACTGTAGTGTCATCATACATTCTATACTGGGAAGAATATCACTGGGTTCCATGAGGAGAGGGGAAATAGGTTTTTGAAAGTATCAATAAGATTCAGTCTTTTAAAATATATTTATTGAAATATAATTGATAAACCATTCAGTTCACCTGGGAAATCCCATGGACAGAGGAATCTGGTGGGCTGCAGTCCATGGGTTGCAAAAGGTTGGACAGGACTTTGTGACTAAACAACAATAACAATGGGATATATCACATATTAGGTAGCCATTCATTTGTTGATGGACATTTGAGTGATTTCTACTTTTTGGCTCTTAAAAATAATGCTACTTTGAATATCTGTGTACAGGTTTCAGGATGGAGATATATTTTCAATTCTCTCAAATGTATACCTAGGAGTAGACTTGCTAGGTCATATGGTAACTATCTTTACCTTTGGAGGAACTGTAAGACTATCCTCCACAGTGTCTATTGTATTTCACATTCCCATTTAGCAGCATATGAGAGTTCCAATTTTTCCATATCCTAATAAATGTGTATTATCTTCCTTTTTCCATGGTAGTCATCTCAGTGTGTATGAAATGGCGTCTTGTTGTGATTTGCATTTCCCTGAAGACTAATAATTTTGTGGAAGATTTTATTTTCATCTGATATAGTACTTACAAAAATGACAGAGTTATTTTGGTAGTTAACACCTATAAAAGGAAGTTATGTCACTGTTTGCCCTTTTCTGTGTTAATATTTTTAAATTGTGCTTATTGAGCATGGTGAGATTTAGTCACTACCCTCAGGCAAGGAAAGGTTTTCTATTTTAATTGTTGACTTAAACTTTGGCACTCTATAAACTCAGCAGTGGCCACAGGACTGGAAAAGGTATTTTCATTCCAATCCCGAAGAAAGGCAATGCCAAAGAATGCTCAAACTGCCGCTGCTGCTAAGTTACTTCAGTCGTGTCCGACTCTGTGTGACCCCATAGACGGCAGCCCATCAGGCTCCCCCGTCCCTGGGATTCTCCAGGCAAGAACACTGGAGTGGGTTGCCATTTCCTTCTCCAATGTGTGAAAGTGAAAAGGGAAAGTGAAGTCGCTCAGTCGTGTCTGACCCTTAGCGACCGCATGGACTGCAGCCTACCAGGCTCCTCCGTCCATGGGATTTTCTAGGCAAGAGTACTGGAGTGGCTTGCCGTTGCCTTCTCCGCAAACTGCCGCACAATTGCACTTATCTTTCAGTTCAGTTCAGTTCAGTTCAGTCGCTCAGTCGTGTCCAACTCTTTGTGACCCCATGAACCACAGCACGCCAGGCCTCCTGTCCATCACCAACTCCCAGAGTTCACTCAAACGCATGTCCATAGAGCCGGTGATGCCATCCAGCCATCTCATTCTCTGTTGTCTCCTTCTTCTCCCACCCCTAATCCCTCCCAGCATCAGAGTCTTTTCCAGTGAGTCAACTTGTCGCATGAGGTGGCCAAAGTATTGCAGTTTCAGCTTTAGCATCAGTCCTTCCAATGAATACCCAGGATTGATCTCCCTTAGAATGGACTGGTTGAATCTCCTTGCAGTCCAAGGGACTCTCAAGAGTCTTCTCCAGCACCACAGTTCAAAAGCATCAATTCTTCGGTGATCAGCTTTCTTCACAGTCCAACTTTCACATCCATACATGACCACGGGTAAAACCATAGCCTTGACTAGACGGACCTTGGTTGGCAAAGTAATGTCTCTGCTTTTTAACATGCTGTCTAGGTTGGTCATAACTTTCCTTCCAAGGTGTGAGCGTCTTTTAATTTCCTGGCTGCAATCAGCATCTGCAGTGATTTTGGAGCCCAAGAAAATAAAGTCTGACACTGTTTCCACTGTTTCCCCATCTATTTCCCACGAAGTGATGGGACCAGATGCCATGATCTTTGTTTTCTAAAGAACGTATAATTTACTTCAAATCCATAAACAATAATTAGCAGATGATTGTACAACATTGTGAATGTAGTCAATGCTACAGATCTATACACTTAAATATGATTAAAGTGGGAAATTGTATCTTGTGTATTTTATCACAGTTTAAGGGCTTCTCTAGTGACTTAGTGGTAAAGAATCTGCCTGCCAATACAGGAGACATGGGTTTGATCCCTGGATCTGGAAGATCCCCTGGAGAAGGAAACGGCAACCCAGTCCACTGTTCTTGCCTGGGAAGTTCCATGGACAAAGAAGTCTAGCGGGCCATGGCCCATGGGGTCACAGAAGAGTCAGACACGACTGAGCGATGACAACAACAACAAACACAATTTAAAAATTATAGAACTAAAGGAACAAGTAGACAAATTCAGGCTCATATTTGGAGAATTTTTAACTTTTTTAGCAACTGATAGGATAACTAGACAAAAATTAAATTTATAAAAATCTAGAAAACACTCTTAACTGACTAACCATAGTTGACATTTGTAGATGGCCTTACCCGACAGCTGCAATGTACACATTCTTTTTCAAATTTATATCAGACATTCTCTGAAACTGACCATATGTTGAATCATAAAATAAAAGTTAATAAATTTTAAAAGTGACTCTCACAGAGTCTGTTCTCTAACTATAGCAGAATTAAATTAGACATCAATAAAATAACCAGAATAACTTCAAATATTTGGAAATTAAAGCAACATGTTCTAAATAACTCAGGAGACATCAGAAGGAAAATGAGAAAATAATTTTGAGTTCAAAGGAAATAAAATATATCAAAATTTGTTGAATACAGCTTCAACTGTGCTTACAGCATAATATATATAGCTAGAGTGATTTTATTAGAGAAGTGGAGAAGTCAAATGATCTAAGTTTCATGTTAAGCTAGAAAAATATGAGCACATTAAAACTGAATAAAGCAGAAAGGATTAAATAATAAATAATAGAAGCCAAGGTACAGAGCAGGTAAACAATAGAAAAACTAAACAGTGTTGGTTCTTTGAAATTAGTAATAAAATTGGTAAACTGATTATGACTGATTTAAAAAGATAAAGTACAAGACACCATTTTCAGGAGTGAAAGCACATCATTTCTACTGATACAAAGATAGTTGAGGGAACACTTTGAACAATTTTGTGCCAATAAGGATTGGGGGGGGCGTATTGCTTGAAAATCACAACTCTACTAAAAACCAACACAAGGTAAAATGGAATATCTGAGTATTACTATGTTTATTAAGTTGAATCATTAGTAGTAACCTACCTGAAAAGCTAACTCCAGACCCATATGGTTTCACTGGTGAATTCTATAAAACATTTAAGAAAGAAATATTCCAAGCTTAAACAAAAGTTTTAAGAAAATAGAAGTAGAAGGAATACTCCCCAGCTGGGTTTTGAGACCAGCATGACTAATATTGTGGTCTTTTTTTATGAAATTAGTCATGCCTCAGCTGTCCAGTTTTTTATTTTTAGTACATTCAACAGTGACACATATTGGATACTCAATAGTTATACATACATGTTAATATTAAAGTATATCATGATAGGTGCCAATAAATTTTATGTTAAGAGATTATACATAAGGGCTGCTTATTGCTGTAACATTGAACTACTGGATGGGCTGCACCTTTGGTAGTAATGAAGATTCTAGTTCATTTGGAAAAACAGTGGTTCGAATTCATAACTTGTTAGTTCTGGAAGTGGCTTAAGTTACTATAAGGAGAGTAAATTCTAGACACTGATTGAAAGTATACGTAAAATATTTGTAAAATCAAACCCAATGATATATAAAAGAATAATAAATCCTTTATATAAACTGACCAAGATAGTTTTCCCGGGAAAGTCAGGTTGTTTACCATGTGAAAAGTAATTTGTAGAAGTCACTATGTTGAATTGTTTAAAGGAGGAAAGCCTAAGTGATCAAACTCAGTATATGCAGTAAAACATCTGACAGAATAACATTTATTTATGATCAAACCTTTTCTGCAAACTAGAAAGGAAGAGACTTCTTGAATTCAATAAAGGACATCTATGAAGAAATGTGAAGCCAACTTTATATTCAATGGGGAAAGCTTAAATGCTTTCCCTTATGATATAATTCAAGATTAAGATGTCTACCATCACCACTTATGTTCATTTGAATTCATTGAAATGGATAATTGACTTTAAAATTTTTACAGAAAAGTACATTCAGAAAACAAAGATCATGGCATCTGGTCCCATCACTTCATGGGAAATAGATGGAAAAACAGTGGAAACAGTGTCAGACTTTGTTTTTTTGGGCTCCAAAATCACTGCAGATGCTGATTGCAGCCATGAAATTAAAAGACGCTTGCTCCTTGGAAGGAAAGTTATGACCAACCTTGATAGTATATTAAAAAGCAGAGACATTACTTTGCCGACCAAGGTCCGTCTAGTCAAGGCAATGGTTTTTCCCGTGGTCATGTATGGATGTGAGAGTTGGACTGTGAAGAAAGCTGATCGCCGAAGAATCGATGCTTTTGAACTGTGGTGTTGGAGAAGACTCTTGAGAGTCCCTTATACTGCAAGGAGATCCAACCAGTCCATTCTAAAGGAGATCAATCCTGGATGTTCATTGGAGGGACTGATGCTAAAGCTGAAACTCCAATACTTTGGCCACCTCATGAGACGAGTTGACTCACTGGAAAAGACTCTGATGCTGGGAAAGGTTGGGGGCGGGAGGAGAAGGGGACGACGGAGAATGAGATGGCTGGATGGCATCACCGACTCTGTGGACATGAGTTTGAGTGTACTCCGGGAGTTGGTGATGGACAGGGAGGCCTGGCGTGCTGTGATTCATGGGGTCGCGGAGAGTCGGACACGACTGAGCGACTGAACTGAACTGAACTGAAAGGACCTAAAATTGCCAAAAACCATCTTGAAGAAGAAGTTGGAGAATTCACTGTCTAATTTCAAGATTCCTTGGTGGCTCAGATGGTAAAGCTTCTGCCCACAATGCAGGAGACCCGGGTTCAATCCCTGGATCGGGAAGATTCCCTGGAGAAGAAAATGGCAACCCACTCCAGCACTCTTGCCTAGAAAATTCCATCGATGGAGGAGCCTGGTGGGCTGCAGTCCATGGGGTCACAAAGAGTCGGACATGACTGAGCGACTTCACTCACTCACTCAAAGTAAATATAATCAATGAGAGACTGGTAAGGATTGACAAATCAGTGGACTAGAAAGGATGAATGTATCTCAAAAACATGATTGAAAGGAGCTAGACACGAAAGAGTATGGTCTCTACGATTCCATATAAAATTCATTAACATTCAGAATTAACTGTTGCCATACTCTCCTCCAGGGGATCTTCCCAACCTAGGGATCAAACCCAGGTCTCCCACACTGCAGGCAGATTCTTTACTGACTAAACCACCAGGGAAGCCCCAAAATTAACTGTGGGAACAGAAATTCAACCAGTGATGATCTAAGGCAATGGGGATTGACTGGAAGGGGGTGGGGTTTGAGGGAACTTTCTTGGATGATGGAAATGTTATGTTTCTTGACTAACATGTATGGATATAGATATATAAACTCATAGAATGGTATACCTTGGATCGTCTCATTATATTGTATGCAAATTTTACAAAATTAATTTGAATATTTTAATTTTGCCTATTTATATTTATTTATTTTGGCTGCACTGGGTCTTTGTTGTTTTGCAAGCTTTCCTTAGTTGTGGTGAGCTATGGATACTTTTGGTTGTGCTGTGTAGGCTTCTCCTTAGAGTGGCCTCTCTTGTTACCTAGAGCATAGGCTCTAGGTACAGTGGCTTCAGTAGTTGCTGCATGTGGGCTTGGTAGTTGTAGCTTGTAGGCTCTTAGAGCACAGGCCCAGTGGTTGTGGATCGTGGGCTTAGTTGCTCTGTGACGTTTGGAATCTTCCTGGACCAGGGATCGAACCCATGTTCCTTGCTTTGGCAGGCAGATTCTGATCCGCTGAGCCACCAGGGAAGTCTCTAATTTGAATCTTATATTGGTTCCTTCCATTATATTCCTTTTCTGCAATGGTCAGTGGTAATTTAAATGTTGTTTTTACCATGACACTTTTTCTAATATCCTCTGTTGAAATAATTTTTCTCTTTATTTTTACACTGTGACTAAATCTCAATCATAGCAATTATATAATACTATTTCATTCCATGATTACTAGGTATAAGTTCCTTGAAGCAAGGAAATGTCTCTTGATCATTTGTGTATCTCCAAAATCTCAAACGTAGAGCCTTGCATATGGAAGATATTCAGAGTTTGGAAAAAGAGGGTATATCTGCTCTCTTACTGTGAATTTTGTACAAGTCTTGATGCATTTTGCCATGTTGTTTAAAACTATCTAATATCTCTGTCGAATACCACATTCATTTATTTAAAAAGTATCTAATCTTATTCTATCAAAGCTAGTGTATCTTGCTGATCCTACTGTGACTATAACACTAAATAACCTCAGCCAAGTCATGTGCTTTGAAAAATGCCGGATTGGATGAAGGACAAGCTAGAATCAACATTGTCAGGAGAAATGTCAATAACCTCAGATATGCAGCTGACACTACCCATATGGCAGAAAGTGAAGAGGAACTAAAAAGACTCTTGATGAAAGTGAAAGAGGAGAGTGAAAAAGCTGGTTTAAACTCAAGGCTGTGAAAAGAGACAAAGAAGGACACTACATAATGATCAAAGGATCAATCCAAGAAGAAGATATAACAATTATAAATATATATGCACCCAACCTAGGAGCACTGCAATATGTAAGACAAATGCTAACAAGTATGAAAGGGGAAATTATTAATAACACAATAATAGTGGGAGACTTTAATACCCCACTCACACCTATGGATAGATCAACTAAACAGAAAATTAACAAGGAAACACAAGTGTTAAATGATACAATAGACCAGTTAGACCTAATTGATATATATAGGACGTTTCACCCCAAAACAATGAATTTCACCTTTTTCTCAAGCACACACAGAACCTTCTCCAGGATAGATCACATCCTGGGCCATAAATCTAGCCTTGGTAAATTCAAAAAAATTGAAATCATTCCAAGCATCTTTTCTGACCACAATGCAGTAAGACTAGATCTCAATTACAGGAGAAAAACTATTAAAAATTCCAACATATGGAGGCAGAACAACACGCTGCTGAATAACAAACAAATCATAGAAGAAATCAAAAAAGAAATCAAAATATGCATAGAAACGAGAGAAAATGAAAACACAACAACCCAAAGCCTGTGGGACACTGTAAAAGCAGTGCTAAGGGGAAGATTCATAGCAATACAGGCATACCTCAAGAAACAAGAAAAAAGCCAACTAAATAACCTAACTCTACACCTAAAACAACTAGAAAAGGCAGAAATGAAGAACCCCAGGGTTAGTAGAAGGAAAGAAATCTTAATAAAGAAACAAAAGAGACCATAGCAAAAATGAACAAAACCAAAAGCTGGTTCTTTGAGAGGGTTAATAAAATTGACAAACCACTAGCCAGACTCATCAAGAAACAAAGGGAGAAAAACCAAATCAATAAAATTAGAAATGAAAATGGAGAGATCACAACAGACAACACAGAAATACAAAGGATCATAAGAGACTACTGTCAGCAATTATATGCCAATAAAATGGACAACTTGGAAGACATGGACAAATTCTTTAAAAAGTACAACTTTCCAAAACTGAACAAGGAAGAAATAGAAAATCTTAACAGACCCATCACAAGCATGGAAATTGAAACTGTAATCAGAAATCTTCCAGCAAACAAAAGCCCAGGTCCAGACGGCTTGACAGCTGAATTCTACCAAAAATTTAGAGAAGACCTAACACCTATCATACTCAAACTCTTCCAGAAAATTGCAGAGGAAGGTAAACTTCCAAAATTATTCTATGAGGCCACCATCACCCTAATACCAAAACCTGACAAAGATGCCACAAAAAAAGAGAACTTCAGGCCAATATCACTGGTAAACGTAGATGCAAAAATCCTTAACAAAATTCTAGCAGTCAGAATCCAACAACACATTAAAAAGATCATGCATCATGACTTAGTGGGCTTTATCCCAGGGATGCAAGGATTATTCAATATCTGCAAATCAATCAATGTAATACACCACATTAACAAATTGAAAAATAAAAGTCATATGATTATCCCAATAGATGCAGAGAAAACCTTTGACAAAATTCAACATCCATTTATGATCAAAACCCTTCAGAAGGCGGGAATAGAAGGAACATACCTGATCTTCACGACCAAGATAGTCATGATAACGTGATCACTGACCTAGAGCCAGACATCTTGGAATGTGAAGTTAAGTGGGCCTTAGAAAGCATCACGACGAACAGAGCTAGTGGAGGTGATGGAATTCCAGTTGAGCTATTTCAAATCTTGAAAGATGATGCTGGGAAAGTGCTGCACTCAATATGCCAGCAAATTTGGAAAACACAGCAGTGGCCACAGGACTGGAAAAGGTCAGTCTTCATTCCAATCCAAAAGAAAGGCAATGCCAAAGAATGCTCAAACTACCGCACAATTGCACTCATCTCACATGCTAGTAAAGTCATGCTCAAAATTCTCCAAGCCAGGCTTCAGCAATATGTGAACCATGAATTCCCAGATGTTCAAGCAGGTTTTAGTAAAGGCAGAGGCACCAGAGATCAAATTGCCAACATCCACTGGATCATGTAGAAAGCAAGAGAGTTCCAGAAAAACATCTATTTCTGCTTCATTGACTATGCCAAAGCCTTTGACTGTGTGGATCATAATAAACTGTGGAACATTCTGAAAGAGATGGGAATACCAGACCACCTGACCTGCCTCTTGAGAAACCTGTATGCAGGTCAGGAAGCAACGGTCAGAACTGTACATGGAACAACAGACTGGTTCCAAATAGGAAAAGGAGTACGTCAAGGTTGTATATTGTCACCCTGCTTATTTAACTTCTATGCAGAGTACATCATGAGGAACGCTGGGCTGGAAGAAGCACAAGCTGGAATCAAGGTTGCTGGGAGAAATATCAATAACCTCAGATATGCAGATGACACTACCCTTATGGCAGAAAGTGAAGAGGAACTCAAAAGCCTATTGATGAAAGTGAAAGAGGAGAGTGAAAAGGTTGGCTTGAAGCTCAACATTCAGAAAACAAAGATCATGGCATCTGGTCCCATCACTTCATGGGGAATAAATGGAAAAACAGTGGAAACAGTGTCAGACTTTATTTTTTTGGGCTCCAAAATCACTGCAGATGCTGATTGCAGCCATGAAATTAAAAGACGCTTACTCCTTGGAAGGAAAGTTATGACCAACCTAGATAGCATATTAAAAAGCAGAGACATTACTTTGCCAACAAAGGTCCGTCTAGTCAAGGCTATGGTTTTTCCCATGGTCATGTATGGAAGTGAGAGTTGGACTGTGAAGAAGGCTGATCGCCGAAGAATTGATGCTTTTGAACTGTGGTGCTGGAGAAGACTCTTGAGAGACCCTTGGACTGCAAGGAGATCCAACCAGTCCATTCTAAAGGAGATCAGTCTTGGGTGTTCATTGAAAGGACTGATGCTAAAGCTGAAACTGCAATACTTTGGCCACCACATGCGACGAGTTGACTCACTGGAAAAGGCTCTGATGCTGGGAAAGGTTGGGGGCGGGAGGAGTAGGGGACGACAGAGAATGAGATGGCTGGATGGCATCACCGACTCTGTGGACATGAGTTTGAGTGAACACCGGGAGTTGGTGATGGACAGGGAGGCCTTGCGTGCTGTGATTCATGGGGTCGTGGAGAGTCGGACACGACTGAGTGACTGAACTGAACTGACTGAACTGAATCTCAACATAATAAAAGCTACATGTGACAAACCCACAGCAAACATTATCCTCAATGGTGAAAAATTGAAAGCATTTCCCCTAAAGTCAGTAATAAGACAAGGGTGCCCACTCTCACCACTATGATTCAACGTCGTTTTGGAACTTTTGTCTACAGCAGTCAGAGCAGAAAAAGACATAAAAGGAATCCAATTTGAAAAGAAGAAGTAAAACTCTCACTGTTTGCAGATGACATGATCCTCTACACAGAGAACACTAAAGATTCTACCAGAAAATTACTGGAGCTAATCAGTGAATATAGTAAAGTTGCAGAATGTAAAATCAACACACAGAAATCCCTTGCATTCCTATACACTAATAATGAGAAAATAGAGAAATTAAGGAAGCAATTCCATTCACCGTTGCAACGAAAAGAAAATATTTAAGAATATGTTTACCTAAAGAAACAAAAACTATAAAACACTGGTGAAAGAAATCAAAGAGGACACTAATAGATAGAGAAATATACCGTGTTCATTGATTGGACGAATAAATATTGTGAAAATGAGCATCCTACCCAAAGTAATTTATAGATTCAGTGCAATCCCTACCAAGCTACCAACCGTATTTTTCACAGAGCTAGAACAAATAATTTCACAATTTGTATGGAAATACAAAAAACCTCGAATAGCCAAAGCAATCTTGAGAAAGAAGAATGGAACTGGGGGAATCAGCCCTCTGGACTTCAGGCTCTACTTCAGAGCCATAGTCATCAAAACAGTATGGTACTGGCATAAAGACAGAATATAACAAAATAGAAAGTCCAGAGATAAATTCATGCACCGATGGACACCTTTTCTTTGACAAAGGAAGCAAGAATATACAATGGAGAAAAGACAATTTCTTTAACAAGTGGTGCTGGGAAAACTGGTCTACCACTTGTAAAAGAATGAAACTAGAACACTACCTAACACCAGACACAAAAATAAACTCAAAATGGATTAAAGATCTACATGTAAGACCAGAAACTATAAAACTCCTAGAGAAGAACATAGGCAAAACACTGTCCAACATAAATCACAGCAGGATCCTCCATGACCCACCTCCCAGAATATTGGAAATAAAAGCAGCATAACCAAATGGGACCTAATTAAAATTAAAAGCTTTTGCACAACAATGGAAGCTATAAGCAAGGTGAAAAGACAGCCTTCACAATGGGAGAAAAATAATAGCAAATGAAGCAACTGACAAAGAATTAATCTCAAAAATATACAAGCAACTCCTGCAGCTCAATTCCAGAAAAATAAACGACACAATCAAAAAATGGGCCAAAGAACTAAGCAGACATTTCTCGAAAGAAGACATATAGATGGCTAACAAACACATGAAAAGATGCTCAGCATCACTCATAATCAGAGAAATGCAAATCAAAACCACAGTGAGGTACCATTTCACGCCACTCAGAATGGCTGCTTTCCAAAAGTCTATAAGCAGTAAATGCTGGAGAGGGTGTGGAGAAAAGGGAACCCTCTTACACTGTTGGTGGGAATGCAAACTAGTACAGCCACTATGGAGAACAGTGTGGAGATTCCTCAAAAAACTGGAACTAGAACTCCCATATGACCCAGCAATCACACTCCTGGGCATACACAGCGAGGAAACCAGAATTGAAAGAGCCACATGGACTCCAATGTTCATTGCAGCACTGTTTATATAATAGCCAGGACATGGAAGCAACCTAGTTGTCCATCTGCAGACGAATGGATAAGAAAGCTTTGGTACATATACACAATGGACTATTACTCAGCAATGAAAAAGAATACATTTCTAATGTATTCTGTTCTAATGAGGTGGATGAAATTGGAGCCTATTGTATAGAGTGAAGTAAGCTAGAAAAAGAAACACCAATACAGTATACTAACGCATATATATGGAATTTAGAAAGATGGTAACGATAACCCTGTATACAAGACAGCAAAAGAGACACAGGTGTATACAACAGTCTTTTGGACTCTGTGGGAGAGGGCGAGTGTGGGATGATTTGGGAGAATGGCATTGAAACATGTATAGTATCATATGTGAAACGAAAAAAAAAAAACTCAACATTTAAAGAACTAAGATCATGGCATCTGGTCCCATCACTTCATGCAAATAGATGGGGAAACAATGGAAACAGTGACAGAAAATAAAAGACTTTATTTTCTTGGGTTTCAAAATCACTGCTGATGGTGACTGCAGCCATGAAATTTTCCTCCTTGGAAGAAAAGCTTTGGCCAACCTAGAGAGCATATTTAAAAGCAAATGTATTTGCTGACAAAGGTCCGTCTAGGTAAAGCTATGGTTTTCCAGTAGTCATGTATGGATGTGAGAGTTGGACCATAAAGAAAGCTGAGTGCTGAAGAATTGATGCTTTTGAACTGTGGTGTTGGAGAAGGCTCTTGAGAGTGCCTTGGACAGCAAAGAAATCAAACCAGTCAGTCCTAAAGAAAATCAGTCCTGAATATTCATTGGGAGGACTGATGCTGAAGCTCTAGTACATTGTCCTCCTGATGAGAAGAACTGACTCATTGGAAAAGACCCAGATGCTGGGAAAGATTGAAGCCAGGAGGAGAAGGGGACGACAGATGATGAGATGGTTGGGTGGTATCACTGACTCAATAGATGAGTTTGAGAAAGCTCCAGGAGTTGGTCATGGAGAGGGAGGCCTGCTGTGGTGCAGTCCATGGGGTCTCAAAGAGTTGGACATGACTGAGCAACTGAACTGAATTGAAGCCACTTGCCTTGAGTATTGACCTCAGATTTCTTTCAGAGGTTTTTTTTCCCTAAATTTGTTAATTGAGTTAATATTTTCTTTGACTTATGTCTATGTTTATAACTATGGCAATGATTTTTTTACATAGACTCATTTACTAGGTAACATAGAAATTGCTCATTTGCTGCTAATGTATCATTATTTTTACTAGAGGGAATACAACTTGACACAATATTTTTAATTTACCCCCAGTTGTGTGTCTCTTGTTTGTTCTGTCTCCCATGAGATTTTTAAGTGTATTAGTCATTGATAATATGAATGATCATTGATTAATACAGAATATAGCCCTTAATGGCAGAAGAAAATTAATTTCTTAGCCTGAGGTCTTAATTAGGCAGTATTTTATTTCTTTAATATTTTTTTTTATTTAGATATAATTGATTTACAATGTTGTGTTAGTTTCAGGTAAACTTGAAAGTGAATCTTTTATACAAGTGCATATATCTATTCTTTTTTAGATTCTTTTCCCATATAGACCGTTATAGAATATTGAATAGAGGTCCCTGTCCTAGGTCCTTATTTGTTATCTATTTTATATACAGTAGTGTATATGTGTCAATTTCAGCCTCCCAATTTATTCCTCCCCCCACTTACCTACTGGAAGCCATAAATTTATTACCTATGTCTGCAACTCTATTTTGGTTTTGTAGATAAGTTCACTTGCAGCCTTTTTAAGACAGTATAATTCTTATTTAATTTCTTCTGAGTGATGAACAAAACTTAAAATATATTATGAAGTAAGTTGTTTTAACTGTAGCAGATAGTAAGATTCAGTTCTGTTTTCTTGCATTTAAAACTTTTGCATTAAGTAGGAACATATATAAATCATAACATATTTGATGACTATTGAGTAAAATTTTATTATTAATATTTAAAGGTGGCTGTTCCTTTTGTAAATCCAAGAATAGAGATTTTGGAGTAAATGTATTACTCTGTATTATTACTTAAAGTATATGAGAAATATATGAAAAAAACTCAAAATTCATAGGACTCTTGAACATCAAAGTTGAGTAGCTCTAGATATAGGGCTGAACTGTGTTCTTGGATATGGTTTGAAGGGATTGGCTTATGCCTTTTTAAGGGGAAATTCTTACCAGTCTATATAGAGTATAATGATCAACATATTGGAAAGTTGCAGCTTGGGGAGATGTTTTTGGATTTACACAATACTGCACTCTGATTAAGTTTGTTCATGATGCTCAACTTCTTAGAGTTTGGCACTTAACTTACATTCAGATGTTTGAAGTTCAGCCTTAGCATTCTAAGTAAGCATAAAGTAACATAAATCTTCATAAAGTAACATTTTCAAAGAATTTACTGATTCTAACTGCTGATTCGTTCTATGATATTCAGTGAAACGTTTCAGGAAAAAAAGGGTTTAATGTTTATTTCATAATTACATGTGAAAGGATGCCAGTTTGAAATTGTAGAGTTTTAAAGAATAAAGCACAGCATCTTAGTATTTATGATACAGTATTCCTCTAATATATTTGTGTTCTTAGAAATGGGTTAACATACTAGCCCATAGAAATGGGGTAGCATAACATTTTTATTTCTAAATGAATAGAAAATAGATATAAATGCAAACTAGAAGATAAAGAATGGAGGTAAAACTGTTAGAATAACAAACACATTTGGGTTTTTTTTCCAGTTTATTGTAAGGCAGTATTCTATATTATTAGAGGATATTGGTAAAAACCCTCGCTGTACTGAAGACAGTTTCAGAGATTGTGTTTTGAAAAATATCAAGATTCTTTATGACTGGAAAAATGTAATATGATGATTTGGCTTAAAAATGTAAATTTTTAACAACCTGAGGTCTAGAGACAGGTAAGGAAGTGATTATTGAGCTGCACTTTAATGCTCTCATGGCTCATTAAGCGGATAATTGGCAAAATGACTGACGTGTCCAAAAAAATCCTTACTGTGCTTTTCCACATGAAAATGTCTTCTGTTAGTAGAATCCAGCACCTCAAGAGCCATAAAAATAATTTTATACAGTTTATTTTAAATATAACACTTTGTAATACAATTCCCCTAGCTGTGATAGTCTTTCTGTTATAGCTTGACTTACAATTAAAACCATAAATCGTATGTATGGCTCTTACATTACAAGGCCCTGGTAACCTTTTTCCTGTCATTTGAGAATTTGAGGAAGAAAAAGAATAGAGGGGAGAAAAGAAGTAAAAAAGAATATGATGCAGGTTAACAGTTACTCTCTCAAGCACAGTTCCTTTTGGGGAAGCCTCTGGGAGGCAGACATTGGAAAAAAAAGTGTAGAAAAAAGCAACTTTAGGTCTATTAATATCACACGTGTCATATAAAGGGACTTGCCAGGTGGTGGTCAAGAACCTGCCTACCCATGCAGGCAATGTAAGAGACGCGGGTTTGACTCCTGGGTCAGGAAGATCCTCTGGAGGAGGAAATGGCAATCCACTTCAGTATTCTTGTGTGGAAAATTCCATGAACACAGGAGCTTGGCAGGCTACAGTCCAAGGCATCACAAAGAGTCAGACTCAACTGAAGTGACAGCACAGCACAGCCCAGCTTGTCATGTAAAACATTTTAAAAGGATCAACTCTCAAGTCAAAATTTTGTTGCTCCAATCTTCTTTTAAATTATCTGTTGTCTTATTGTCTAGATTTTTTCCTGTATGAAAGTTTACCTGTATAGATTAAAGAAAAATGAAATCAAAATTCATTTTGGCATAGTGAACAGTAGAAGTTTACCCTTAAAAATTATATTTTCTTTTAACTAATAGTCAGCTGTTCTCATAGAAACACTCTGGTGTTGAGAAGATAAAAAGATATTTGGTTTGCCACTAGTGGTTCAGTGTTGTTAAGTCCAGTTTGCAGATCCCTAGCCCAGTGGGTGTCTAGCCCAATGCCGTGCTATGTTTGGCAAGACTGGGAGGACAGCACCCAGAGGCTCTTTCTCCTTTTCTTGTTGCAGGGCTTTACTGAGATGTGTTAACAACACTGAGAGATGTGTAAACAACAAACTTCTGAAGCTATCCTTCAAAGTATTTAAATATGAGACTAATGTAAATGTGTGCCCCCTTTTATGAATTTTGTCAAGTAATCATTAAACATTTATTGTACTTTAACTTAAAAGAAACATTTATTATAGGGAACCTGGGTTTTAATCCTAATTCTACTGCACACTAGTTCTATATCTTCTTTGTGCCTCGTTTCCTTGTCTTTAAAATGGTAATAATAATGGTACCTATGTCCTAGGGTTGTTTGGAGATAAATAAGATATTTTAATTCCTTTGAGCAGTGCTTGGCACCCAGTAACTACTGTTTGTGCTCTGTGTTAGCTGTTACTTTTGCTGTTACTGTGAAATGATCATATGTCCAAGCTGAGTTTATATGTTCAAGTAGATTTTCATGAATTTGGAACATAATTAACATCACTGTGGAACTACTAGTGATAAATACTATGCTTATGTGTTGACTGTGTTATCAGATAACCATCTTGTCATCAGTTCGGAGAGGGGCGGTTATGAACTACAAAATGCTGTGTCTTAAATATCCATCTATTCAAGGACGCTTGTCTTTCATTTCATAGGTGAGAGCAATGTGATTCCTTTAAAACAAGATTGATTGTAAATGTTCAGTTCAGTGAAGGACTTGTTTGGTTTTGGGTGAGGAAGAGGCCATCTGATAGCAGCAGCCATAGTGTAGAAGGTTGACACCGAGGAATGAAGGATGTTTGGTTTACAGAGTTTCGGTTCCTGACACTGGGAAGGCTTAATATGAGATGAAACCAGGCTTGTCTCGTTTGTTGATAGCTGGCCCAAACACACAATTTGAAAGTGTTGCTTAGTATTTGAGGTTCAGTCTTAGTGGTCTGGTGTGTAGGTCCTGGTACTGCTAGCTGTACCAGAGAATTCAGTTTAGAAAGTTTTAAAAGGTATCTTTCTAAGAGTGATCTTGATACTAAAGAAAATGCTAAAGATTTTAGAATTCAGGAAGGCTTGGCACTTTTTCTTGAGTCAACCTCCGTTCCCATTCTTTCAGCTTGATGTGCTGTCTGGCCTCTAGAAGGTAAATGGCATTTGCTTAAAATGTGGACCTTGTGTGCTTATTGTTCACTTTCACCCCTTGGGTTTTTAAAACACTTAGAACAGTGTTTTTCAGCTGTGAAGGCACATTAGTACCACCTTGGGAACTTTTAAGAAAATAGAATTCCCTTGTCTTAAAGCCCAGACCAATTAGTCATTGTCTCTGGGGAGGTTGGGACCTGGATGCTGGTATGTTTTAAAAGCCTCTTGGGTGATTCTAATGTGTAGCCAGGGTTTAGAACTCTTGATTTGACTTATAATAAGGAGATATCCCATGTCAGGGGGCTACTTGTTTGTTTGGGAATTGCCTGCCTCCTTATCAGTGTACTCTTGTCATTCATCTGGTTTTCTTGGATTTAGAGGACTCTTGGTGAGTCTATAGCAGTGCTTTAACTAGCCTAGATTGTATACAGGTCAAGAAGCAACAGTTAGAACCGGGCATGAAATAATAGACTGGTTCCAAATTGGGAAAGGAGTATGTCAAGGCTGTATATTGTCACCCTGCTTATTTAACGTATATGCAGAGTACATCGTGTGAAATGCTGGGCTGGATGAATCACAAGGTGGAATCAGATTGCTGGGAGAGATATCAATAACCTCAGATATACAGATGATGCCACTCTTACTGTAGAACGTGAAGAACTAAAGAGCCTCTTGATGAAAGTGAAAGAAGAGAGTGAAAAAGCTGACTTAAAACTCAACATTCAAAAAATGAAGATCATGGCATCTGGTCACATTATGGATGCAAAGATGGGGAAATAGATGGGGAAACAATGGAAACAGTGACCGATTTTATTTTCTTGGGCTCCAAAATCACTGCAGATGGTGACTGCAGCCATGAAATTAAAAGACGCTTGCTCCTTGGAAGAAAAACTATGACCAACATGGACAGCATATAAAAAGCAGAGACATTACTTTGCTGACAAAGGTCCAAAGTAATGGTTTTACTAGTAGTCATGTATGGATCTGAGAGTTGGACCGTAAAGAAAGCTGAGCACTGAAGAATTGATGCTTTTGAACTGTGGTGTTGGAGGAGACTCTTGAGAGTCCCTTGGGCTGCAAGGAGATAAAACCATTCAATGCTAAAGGAAATCAGTCCTGAATATTCATTGGAAGGATTGATGCTGAAGCTGAAGCTCCAATACTTTGGCCACCTGATGTGAAGAACTGACTCCTTGGGAAAGACCCTGATGCTGGGAAAGATTGAAGGCTGGAGGAGAAGGGGACAACAGAGGATTAGATGAGTTGTATGTCATCACCAACTCGATGGACATGAGTTGAGCAAGCTCTGGGAGTTGGTGATGGACAGGGGAGCCTGCTGTGCTGCAGTCCATGGGGTCACAAAGAGTTGGACACAACTGAGCGACTGAACTGAACTGAAAATAAGCTTCTTTGTTTTACTTTTAAAAGAGAAATCTTAGAATGTAAATGTATAAAACATGTTTATCTTGACCAGTCTCTGAAAATAGGCTTTAACTTCCTTAAAATTTGGCAGTAGAATGTGAGTTTCTTTTTCTTATCCTGGTATAAGTCATTGAATTGTAAATGTCAGATCAAGACTCTTTGCATTTAGAAATTTCAGAGGACCGGAGGGCTGAAGTATTCTGTCTCCTACAGGTGGCTTAGAAAACAAGCTAATATGTATGTTTGTGGGTTTTTTTTTTCCCCTTTTCTCCTCTTCTTTTTCTTTTAATTTTTTAAAAAGTTTATGTTCTGGGATTAAATAGTGCGTAATGAAGTGTACCAGGGAAGCCTACAATAGTGCAAAATATTACATGAGCATCTTTGAGTCTAAAAATGATTCGGTTTCTTTATTCATTTCAGTGCTTCTTTGAAGTATTTAGTGTATCCCTTTAATCTTAATTCATCACTAAAGGGGGTTTGGAGAACAGAATAAAAGATCGAGAAAGGTATAAAGAAATGAACATAAAGGGTTTCACCTTTAGTACTTTTCTTATTTATTTCCTAATTCGGCATATTTGGTTTCTACCTTTTTATTTGTTTTTGTTCAGTTGCTAACTTGTTTCTGATTCTTTGTGACCCCATTAGCTACAACATGCCAGGCTTCCCTGTCCTTTACTCTCTTCTGAGTTTGCTCGAACTCGTGTCCATTGAGTCAGTGATACCATCTGACCATCTTGTCCTTTGTTGCCCTCTTCTCATCTTGCCTTCAATCTTTCCTAGCATCAGGGTCTTCCAGTCAGTAAGCCCTTGAAGTCATCTTTTTATTGCTTTTCTTTTAAGTAATTGGCAGGGTAGGGTAATCTTTTCTCTTAAATTTTTAAAGAGAGAACACAACTGAATAGAAGTTTCATTCATTTACAGCATTAAAACATACATTTAAGTAACAGATTTGGTTATTACAAATTAACATCGTAAAGGAAAGAGGCCAGAAATATGCATTTGTGTGAGCCAATCTTTTTCGTTCTCATCAGAAGAAAAGGTTTGGTTACATCTTGAATTATAAAAATTTAGTTTCTTGGAAAGAATTATTCTGTAAGTAACTTTGCAGACCTAAATGACCCAGTAGGGTTTTGCATAAAATGTTATTATAGAAATGTGAAACAGTTATTTTCTGTTTAGTTTTTACAGACAGTTTATATTATATAGCTGTTTTGTATCATTTCACAAAACACTTACTAAATGACCACTGTGCAAGATACTTTATAAGGTCCTTTGCTGAATACATGGTTAAATATGCAATCAAGTGAAATAGGTAAATAATTAATGTAAGGTATAATGACATAAATTGAGGTTAAAAATGTTTTGTAGGTGAGCTGAGGAAGTAATGATTCACTACTGGTGTAACTGTCAAAATTAGTGTATTAAAGTATGAAACATGTCTAATAAGATCTTTTAATACTGTAGGTCAAGTGATTTATTTAGTCACTCATTCATAAACACTTTACTTTCTATATCTTAATTTTTTGAGTGTATTTGTCGCTACAGTTTTTCATAAGAGATACTCTGTAGCAGTTGTATTTTGCTTTTCTACTCTTTTTGGAATTAAAATGAAATTGCCTGGAAAATAATAGACTTGTCTATTAAAATAATAGTCTTCAGGATTGCTGTACTTATGGTTTAGCATAGCTTAACACCTGATGTGAAGAACTGACTCAGTGGAAAAGACACTGATGCTGGGAAAGATTGAAGGCAGGAGGAGAAGGGGATGACTGAGGCTGAGATGGTTGGATGGCATCACCAGCTCTATGGACATGAGTTTAAGTAAGCCTCGGGAGTTGGTGATGGACAGGGAAGCCTGGCGTGCTGCAGTCCATGGGGTTGCAAAGATTCAGACACGACTGAGCGACTGAACTGAACTGAAAAGTTAGAATAGCTTTGGAGAAAAGTGTATTGAGTCAGATGGATTCTCATTAATTTATGGATTATTATATAATCAGGACTGGCCTTCTGAGCTCTGCCACCGTATGTCTACCCTGGAAAATATTCTGGGAACTTGGATCAGTAGGAAGCATCTAAGTGTCCTAGATTGATTTTTTTTTTTTAAGGTGCTCAGTTGTATCCGACTTTTCCTAGATTCATAGAAGCCATCAGTTTAACGAGGCCTAAACTGATGGCTTCTATGAATCTAGGAAGAGTCAGACACAACTGAGCAATTAAAAAAAAAAATCAATCTAGGACACTTAGATGTTTCCTAGGGAGGTGGGAGGGGGGTTTAAGATGGGGAACACATGTACACCTGGGGCAGATTCATGTCAATGTATGGCAAGACCAATACAATAATGTACAGTAATTAGCCTCCAATTAAAATAAATAAATTAAAAAAATGAAAAATTAAAAAAAAGTAAAAGGATTGAGGCCTGGAGATGTTAGGAGATTAGTCCAGTGGTCAGAATAATTAGAAAAGATCCTTGATATTGATATATTCATATTGCTATTTTTGTTATTTCTCTGGTGGATTTAAAGTGGTGTGCTTATTGTCTATTTAGAATTTTGCCAGTCATTAAGAATAGACACTTATGTAGATGTATGACAAAAGCCATCACAATATTGTAATTATCCTACAATTAAAATAAGAACAGACGTCAAAGAAGAGGACAAATGAAACAACATAAGTAGCTTTTCCATATTCCTAAACATTTTAATAATCATTATTTGTGTCTGACTGTTATATCGGCTGCTATATGCTTTCCTATCTCTCTGTCCTTCCCCATCTCCTTGTCTTTTTTAAAAAACAAACTAAAGTACTTTTGGCCTGAAAACATATGCTGCTTGATGGCAAAATGAAATCATAACTGGTTATTTACAGAAAAGAAATAACTATAAAGAAATCTGAGCATATATTTTAATGAACAGTATGTCTTTTAACCAAATATTAGAGAATTTTGTCTTAACCCCATGTTTATATTGTAAATTGCAAAATTATAGTAGTATTAGATAGGAATGGTGATTATGGTGTTTTGCGTGTCGTGTTTGGTTCAGAATGTACATCCTTAATGAATGTGACTTTTGTCCATTCCTTTTCATTGTAAATTTGTGGGGGAGATAAAGAAGAATCAGATTTTCTCATTTTTCAATTTCCTGCTACAGTATAAAAATGTCATTATTTCTGATGACACACACATATATATGATGAAAAGAAAATCTTTCTAATTTTTACCATTATATGTTATTCCTAATGTGGTAAATGCAAACCTTTTATTCATACTCAGCATCTATAAGACCACATTTTACAGCAATATATTGATTTCTTATTGCAGGTACATGCTGGGACTTGCAGCAATTCCAGCAGTTATACAGTTTTTTGGCTTTCTCTTTTTACCTGAAAGCCCTCGATGGCTTATTCAAAAAGGACAAACTCAAAAGGCCCGTAGAATTTTATCTCAGATGCGTGGTAACCAGACCATTGATGAGGAGTATGATAGTATCAAAAACAACATTGAAGAAGAGGAAAAAGAGGTTGGCTCAGGTATGTTGATTTTATACATATATTAATTTAAGACTACATAATAATTTAACTTATAAATCATATTCTTTTAATTTTATTTAGTATATCTAAATGATGAAGTGGTTCTATATGTATAACTAAGCCAAAATAAATGTATTTTAATTTCAAAAGCAAGTAATTGTGTTATAAAAGGATGAAGAAAAAAATTCCCAGAATGCCACTGTCCTCACATAATTTTTATTTTTGTGATTACTTTTAAGTCAGATATACTTGATATAGGTGCCATTTTGTATGGGGGGAAATTTTTTGAATTTATTTTACATGTAAATCTATAATATATAAAAATAAACCTGCATTATTGACCTGTCTTAAATAAAAAGTCAGCATGAACTATTGTCTAAAACACTTAAGTAAAATTAAACACCTTGTTTACATGTGTTACATTAATTTCTGTACTAATTTTTCCATACTAATTAATTACCACACTAAGACTAAGCATATACCTTCTTATACTAGTTATGGAATAGTTTTGCATTTCCCTGTTTTCATTAAAATGTTTGTCTAATCACAATTTCACTATGTCAGAAACCAAAAAAAAAAGCAAGTTTCTGGTTAATTTATGTTGATGAATATAATTTCAGAGAAGAAATCATATAGGGATTTAAAAATTCTCAGACAGTCAGTATCTATAATCTTGACAGCCTGATTTGGGTCAGCAATTTGCCAGAGTTTTATGATGGGAAAAAATAGATTTACAATGCCTGTTGGATTCACATTCCCCAAAATTGTTTCATTTTCTCTCAACTTTCCTTCTGCCTCTACAGTAATTGGTTGTTCAATGGACATGCTTAACTTATATTAGTAAAATGGTTATTCATACATGAAAAAATACCAAGCACAAACACACCCCTTTATTGATATATGTCTTACACAAGTCTTGGAAGGTCTGTTCACTCACCTCTCTTACTATTCTTTGATAGAGCTGAAGAAACAGTAGAATGAATGCTTTTCAGAAACTGGTCACTCTGGTAGCCACACATGTCTGCATGTATGCTTAGTTGCTCAGTTGTGTCTAACTATTTGCAACCCCGGGAACTGTAGCCTGTCAGGCTCCTCTGTTTGTGGGATTTTCCAGGTAAGAATATTGGAGTGGGTAGCCATGCCCTCCTCCAGGGGATCATCCCAACCCAGGGATCGAACCCAGGTCTCCCACATTGCAGGTGAATTCTTTACCAACTGAGCCACCAGGGAAACTCAATGTGGCTTGACTTATATATACACAGCACAACACTGATCTTATTACTTCCTTGCTCAGAGCAAAGCCTTTAGCTAATTGTGAGCCCAACCTAGGTGAAGGTCATTTTTAACAAAAAGTTTCTCAGTATATATACCACCTGCCTGGCATTGTCAGCATTTCCAGTACTCTGCATGCACCTGTGCATGTGTGTGTAGCCACTTTAGTCATGTCCAATTCTTTGCAATGCTGTGGATTGCAGCCTGCCAGGCTCCTCTGTCCATGGTATTTTCCAGTCAAGAATACTGGAGTGGGTTGTCATGCTTTCCTCTAGGGGATCTTCCCAACCCAGAGATTGAACCCACATCTCTAATGACTCCTGCATTGGCAGGCAGGTTCTTTACTCTAGTGCCAACCTGGAAAGCCCAAGTACTCTGCACATTAGTGCATATATTAAAGAGAATTTTGCTTCAACAAAATAATTCATTTTTATGAGTTCAGGATTGTATTAGGTTTTAAAATATAATTTCAAATGTTAATTTAAATTACAAATAACTTATTTTATGCTTCCTTTCATCAGTTACTTGAATTAAATATGAGGTTGTTTTTGTAGTAATCAGTACACTTGAAACCCATGTGCTATTAATGTGTGAGTGGAAATATTTGCTGAGTATTGCTGATGCTGCTAAGTCACTTTAGTCGTGTCCGACTCTGTGCGACCCCATAGACGGCAGCCCACCGGGCTCCCCCATCCCTGGGATTCTCCAGGCAAGAACACTGGAGTGGGTTGCCATTTCCTCCTCCAGTGCATGAAAGTGAAAAGTGAAAGTGAAGTCGCTCAGTCTGTCTGATTCTTAGCGACCCCAGCTCCTCGGTCCATGGGATTTTCCAGGCAAGAATACTGGAGTGGGGTGCCATTGCCTTCTTCGAGTTGAGTATTAGGTTATATTAAATACTACTTAGAACATAAGTTTTTATTAATTTATGTGAGGGGTAGAACAACAACTTAATTAAAAAAAAAGCTTGTTCTTGTTTTGGAGTGGGTATACCACAGAGTCTACTACACAGCTTTGAACATGCAGCTTCATTTTGACTACTTTAGAATTTGTCTGACTGGTCTAGCCATGCAGTTGTTGACACTGCACATTGCCTCTCATGACTATTTGGAATGTATAATGAAATGGGTTTTTATAGATACTTGAGGTACACAGGATTGCAATTATCTGCATCTGCTTTGGTGGTGGTTGTGGTGGTTTAGTTGCTAAGTCATATCCGACTCTTGCGACCCCACGGACTGTAGCCTGCCAGGCTTATCTGTCCATGGGATTCTTCAGGCAAGAATACTGGAGTGGGTTGTCATTTCCTTCTCCAGAGATTGAACCCAGGTCTCCTGCATTGCAGGCAGATTCTTTACTAACTGAGCTATGAGGGAAACCTCACTTTAATTTTTATCAGAAGTCTTTGGGAACTACTTTCTGTGTTTAAGCTATTTAAATATTGGCTATTTAATCATTTCCATTTAGCTATTTAATCATTTCCTCATTAAACATTGCACATTTGGCACAAATTTTCTTTTTAAATTATATACATGAATGTATTTGTTACACATCACACATTCATTGAAAATTTAAAGGCAGCCATCATTTCAAAGACAAAGTGGTTATTCACTGAATATCAATATGTCTTATGCTTGATTAAATATTACAAACTTTATAACTAATAGGATTAGTAATTTATCCATTTCTGGATTTGTATTATTTGAGTACTATCATCTTACTAAATTTTAAAACTAATCCATTGTTCTTTTATAAAGGTAAACAATTAATAGCATTATGGCATGAATGCACACAGTTTTGCCCATGTTACATGACACCAGTAACTTGGGGCTTCATTTTTGTTATTGAGGAATCTGAGCACAATAAAACATATTTTGCACAGTATCAATTTTATTGCATCATTTTCATGTCCATGTGCAAAATTGTGTCAGTTCAGTTGGAAAACAGAGTGCAGTGCTAGAATTTGCCTTAATAACCAGGATGTTTTGCCCTCAGTCACTTTACATTTGAAGATAGGCTACCTGGACTATTATACATGAAGAAACAGCTAACTTTGGAAATAAAAATGTTCTGGCTCAGAGAAGATTGAACCATGTGTTGGAGGATTAGAGAGTGACGTATGTCAATCAGTCCATGGATTCTGTTGAGATGAATTTCAAGCCATGACTTGGAGCCCAGAAACTCCAAGCAGTGGAGGACAGTTGTTTGGAGGGAAGAACCTTGACCTAGGCACCATATATACCCTGATATTCCAGGAGGGTAGAAAGTAGTTGTTTAATAAGACCACTTTTTCTTTTAGGCAGAAATATTTTATCATCAGACATGGTGGCTTAGTTTCCTGCTACCTGTGAGCGTGCTAAATCTGATTCCAGATTAGTAAACCACGTCCTTCTCTCAGAGTTCCCAGTGGATTTGTGACTTTTGACTGTTGTGCTACTTAGTGAAGTGAAAGTCGCTCAGTTGTGTCTGACACTTTGTGACCCTGTGGAATTCTCCAGGCCAAAATACTGTAGTGGGTAGCCCTTCCCTTCTCTAGGGGATCTTCCCAACCCAGGGATTGAACCCAGGTCTCCTGCATTGCAGGTGTACCTTCTCATTTTGTGAAATTTTTTTCCCTTGGTCACTTGAATTTAAATTTGACATCTCTGAGGAAAATAGGGATAGTGGCTGAATTATGTATTAATTTTTTTGATGTGTGAAATGTCAGTGTATATGAGGCTTAATTACTTCTGGGTTCAAAACACAGTTTATGACTTTATGCAGTGAATGTTGTGGCTTCTCTTACCAGGTCAGCCACAGAGATGGGCTCATGGGCCGTGCTTGGAATAGGATGGGGTTATAATGGGATTTCATCTCTTTTGCACATGGCATGAAAGTCAACCTCAAGTTAGGTCCTTTTTGCCTTAGGCAACAGATCCAAAAACATTGCTTTGATTTATGTCAAAGAGTATTCTCTGTTTTCTTTTAGAAGTTTTATGATTTCCAGTTGTATATCTAGGTCTTTAATTTGTTCTGAGTTTATTTTTGAATATGATGTGAGAAAATGTTCTAATTTTATTCTTTTATATATAGTTATCCAGTTTTCCCAGCACCACTTATTAAAGAGACTGTATTTTCCTCATTGTGTATTCTTGCCTCTTTGTCATAGATTCAGTTCAGTTCAGTTCAGTCGCTCAGTCGTGTCCGACTCTTTGCGACCTCATGAATCACAGCACGCCAGGCCTCCCTGTCCATCACCAACTCCCGGAGTTCACTCAAACTCATTTCCATCAAGTCGGTGATGCCATCCAGCCATCTCATTCTCTTCCATCCCCTTCTCCTCTTGCCCCCAATCCTTCCCAGCATGAGAGTCTTTTCCAGTGAGTCAACGTGTCGCATGAGATGGCCAAAGTATTGCAGTTTCAGCTTTAGCATCAGTCCTTCCAATGAACACCCAGGATTGATCTCCTTTAGAATGGACTGGTTGGATCTCTTTGCAGTCCGAGGGACTCTCAAGAGTCTTCTCCAGCACCACAGTTCAAAAGCATCAATTCTTTGGCCATCAGCTTTCTTCACAGTCCAACTCTCATATCCATACATGACCACGGGAAAAACCATAGCCTTGACTAGACAGACCTTTGTTGGCAAAATAATGTCTCTGCTTTTTAATATGCTATCTAGGTTGGTCATAACTTTGCTTCCAAGGAGTAAGCGTCTTTTAATTTCATGGCTGCAATCAGTTTGACCAACCATAAATGTGTGAGTTTGTTTTTGGGCTCTCTATTCTCTATTCATTGTTCTGCATGTCTATTTTGTGGCCAGTACCATACTGTTTTGATGACTTCGTAGGAAGTCAGGAAGCATGATACCACTAACTCTGTTATTTTTTCAGTATTGTTTTGGCTTTTCAGTGTCTTTTGTGTTTCCATAAAAATCTTAAAATTACTTGTCTGTGAAGTGTACCACTGGTAGTTTGATAGGGATTGCATTGAATCTATAGATTGTCTTGGGTAGTGTGGTTGTTTTAACAATATTAATTCTTCCCATCCATCAACACGGTATATCTTTGCATCAGTTTGTATCATCTTCCATTTTTTTCACAGTGTTTTATAGTTTTCTGAGTACAGGTATTTTATCTACATAGTTAAATTTATTCCCTCGGTATTTTTTAATGTGATGGCAAGTGGGATTTAAAAAAATTCTCATTTGGCATTTTATTGTTAATGTGTAGAAATGCAGCAGATTTCTATATATTAAATTTGTATCCTATAACTTTATTAATTGATGAACTCTAGTGCTTTTTCAGTAGCATCTTTAGGATTTTCAACATATAGTACCATATCATCTGCAAACGGTGACCATTTTACTTCTTTCTTTCAGATTTGAATTCCTTTTATTTTTTCTTCTTCTTGGCTGTGGCTGGGACATCTGAAAAAAGTGACTAGAGAAGGCATTCTTACCTTCTTCCTGATCATGTAGAAAGTCCTTTCAATTTTCATTGTTGAGTATGACATTAGCTGTGGGTTTGTCATAAATGGTTTTATTATGTTGAAGTATGTCCCCTGTATACCCACTTTGTGGAGAGTTTTTAATCACAAATGGATGCGGAATTATGTCAAAAGGTTTTTCTGCATCTATTGAGATTATCATATGATTTTTATTCTTTACTCTGTTAATGTGGTGTATCACATTAATTGATTTGTGGATATTTAGCCATCTCTGGAATAAATTCCACTTGATCATGGTGTGTGATTCTTCTAATGTATTGTTGTATTTGGTTTGCTATTATTTTGTTGAAGATTTTTGCATGTGTGTTCATCAGTGATAATGGCCTGTAAATATTCTGTTTGGTTTTGGTATCTGAGTTATTCTGGTCTTGTAGAATGAGTTTGGAAGCATTCTTTCCTGTGTAATTTTTGGCAATAGTTTGAGAATTACAGGTGCTAACTCTTTTATAAATGTTTGGTAGAATTCACCTGTGAAGCCATCTGGTCTAGATGTTTGTTAGTTGAGAGTTTTTGATTATTGATTCAATTTCATTTCTGGTAATCAGTCTGTTTCTATTTTCTATTTCATTCTGGTCAGTCTTGAGAGATATTACATTTCTAGGAACTCGTCCATTTCTTTTAGATTATTCATTTTATTGGTGTATAATCATTCATACTGTCCTTTGTATTTCTGTGGTGTTGGTTGTAAGTATTCTTTTTTCATATCTTATATAATTTAATTGGGTCCTCTCTCCTTTTTTATCCTATACCAGAGAACAAGTATATTCATCAGGTGGTGTCATAGGAGAGTTGAAGGCTATTACTGACTTGCTTCTCAGAAGAAGCCTGTTAGATAGGACTCAGGGAAAGTCTGACATTAGGCACGCTTTCTGCCACTCCCTTCTAGGCTACGCATTGCAGGATGCATATTTTACATATCTTTGTTTTGTGTATTCCTCAACTACTTATAGCAGATATAGATGACTTTATACTGCTTTTGTCTTTTAACCCTTTTTACTAACTTTGTCCATGCTTGATTACTACCTTTACTGTGTTTTTACCTTTATTGTATTTTTGCTTTAACCAGCGAGCTTTGAAAATGTAAAAGGACTTTTTTTTTAATGAACAACTTCTTTGTATGTCCTATCTTATTATTATATATATATGTGTGTGTGTATATATATATGTAAATCTTTTTACAGTTAATATTGCCTCAGTACAGTTCATTTCAGTCGCTCAGTCATGTCCAATTCTTTGCGACCCCATGGACTGCAGCACTCCAAGCTTCCCTGTCCATCACCAGCTTCTGGAGTTTACTCAAACTCATGTCCATTGAGTCGGTGATGCCAGCCAACCATCTCATCCTCTGTTCCCCTTCTCTTCCTGCCCTCAATCTTTCCCGGCATCAGGGTCTTTTTCAATGAATCAGCTCTTCGCATCAGGTGGCCAAAGTATTGGAGTTTCAGCTTTAGCATCAGTCTTTCCAATGAATACCCAGGACTGATCTCCTTTAGGATGGACTGATTGGATCTCCTTACAGTCCAAGGGACTCTCAAGAGTCTTCTCAAACACCACAGTTCAGGAGCATCAATTCTTTGGTGCTCAGCTTTCTTTATGGTCCAACTCTCACATCCATACATGACCACTGGAAAAACCATAGTCTTGACTACGTGGACCTTTGTTGGCAAAGTATTGTCTTTGCTTTTTAATATGCTGTCTAGGTTGGTCATAACTTCCTCCAAAGAGTAAGCATCTTTTAATTTCATGGCTGAAGTCACCATCTGCAGTGATTTTGGAGCCCAAAAAATAAAGTCTGCTGCTATTTCCACTTTTTCCCCATCTATTTACCATGAAGTGATGGGACTGGATGCCATGATCTTAATTTTTTGAATGTTGAGTTTTAAGCCAACTTTTTCACTCTCCTCTTTTACTTTTGTCAAGAGGCTCTTTAGTTCTTCACTTTCTGCCATAAAAGTGGTATCATCTGTACATCTGAGGTTATTGATATTGCCTGCTGCTGCTAAGTCACTTCAGTCATATCCGACTCTGTGCGACCCCAGAGACAGCAGCTCACCAGGCTCCCCCCATCCCTGGGATTCTCCAGGCAAGAACACTGGAGTGGGTTGCCATTTCCTTCTCCAATGCATGAAAGTGAAAAGTGAAAGTGAAATCGTTCAGTCATGTCCGACTCTAAGCGACCCCATGGATTGCAGCCTACCAGGCTCCTCTGTCCATGGGATTCTCCAGGCAAGAACACTGGAGTGGATTGCCATTTCCTTCTCCAATTGATATTGCCTAGGTTTACCTAAAACACAGATACTTCCAAAATTGACTTATTTCATGTAAGAATGTCACTGATAAATTGCCCTACCCTTTGGGCACTAAAATTGTAATATTTGGGTGTATGTGAGAATAGTAGCACAGAGGTACTAGTTAATGCTTTAAACTGAAATTAGATCCAGGCCTACTGGTTGCTAGTCACTGTTGTGGTGCATTCAGGTTATCTGTGCAGTGTATAATCTTTGGAGAAACGTTTATGTCAAGAAGATTTGCATTGTTTAATTGAATCAACAAATCAGCTCAATAATTGCAAGAATGTTGACTTTGTGTTTTACCTTCATTGGGTAGTTTAATCTCCAGCCTGGAAAGAAAGAATGTTGTAGGATGGAAAACTTATTCAGGACCCTCCTGTGAGTTCATGTTTTAAAGCCTGATATGATTTGCCTCTAGCTGTTTGGAGGTCATACCTATGGTGTACAGGAAGGAATAGCTGTATCTCTCTCTCCTTTTTTCTTCCAGTAATTTTTCAGTTAGGTCATCAAGATTCATATCCTTATAAGTCAGTTTCCTTTTTTTTTTTTTATGAATTGATATTGTCTGTGGCCATTTCAACAAATCATATTCTGCAGAGAGGTCAAAAAGGGTAGATATATATATCATCTGTTTTAATGGAGATCCTTCCAAAAGTTCTGTAGATATCTAATTCCAGCCTAATGACATTTCAGTGAAATGCCCGTTGCAGTTGATATCTATTGCCCTTAGCTCAAAGTGTCATTTTTCCAAATATTTCTGGTAGTTTTGCTTATATTTTCTTTGTGTGATAGTAGTGTTTCCTGGGAGAAGGAAATGGCAACCCACTCCAGTGTTCTTGCCTGGAGAATCACAGGGATGGGGGAGCCTGGTGGGCTTCCATCTGTGGGGTCACACAGAGTCAGACACGACTGAAGTGACTTAGCAACAGCAGCAGCAGTGTTTCCTGACTGAAAGTAATGTATATTCCTATTTACTGGTTGATTTTGAAATAGATATTAACAAATTGTTTCTCAGCAAGATGGACAACCAATTTTCCATATGTAGGGAAAGAAAATGTTTCTAAAGAAAATGAAGTTTTTGCAAAATGGCCCAGGTTGTCAACTGTAAGGTTGTTTATATATATATATATATATATATATATCCTATGGTAAATGATAGATTAAAATAAAAGGTTAAGTGAAAAGCTACTTTAATTCTCTATCTTTGTGTTAACAAGCTGTAAGCTGAAGGATCGTTAAAAGAATATATAATTCTAATCAGTTTTTAGTTAAACTTATTTTCTTAGGCATGATGACTTATTTAAAAGAATTGCTATTTAGTTCAACATGGCTTTAAATAAGAGTTGCTTTGACCCCATAGAACTTTTAAAATAGTAAAAAATTGGAATAGTTCTTAGGTTTTACATTAAAATGTCATTGACTGTCCTCTTACAAAAAGATAAGGAACAGCATTGAGAAGATTTTCTCCTCTGTAAATCACTGAAAAAGGAAGTACTTTTCATATTGCCTATAGCCTTTCAAGCCATTTTTACTGGTTTATATTGAAAATTCAGATTATTTCAGAAAGTTGATAGTTGATGATTCATCTTTCTGCTTTCTCTCTAAGATGTACTTAAATCCATCTCATAGAAAAATTCATGCTTAAGACGTTTTGCTTGTGTCAAATTTTTCTTTTTTATTCCAACACCTTGTAAAGCTTTTCTGTATTTAATGCAGATAGGAGAAAACCCAACAAAGTACATTTCGAAAGGAATGTAGTTCTTGAGTTGCTGCTTCAGGGAAGTTCATTTCCAACTTAACACTAAATCCATCATTCAGCACAAATGATAGTCTGCTTTGTAAATAAAACCATCGTCTGGAGATTTTTTTCCTTGAGAAAAGACAAACTGTTGTGCCCTTTAAAGGTTACCTAGTGTTTGGAGAAGGTTAGAGGAATATCCTGAAGAAAATGCAATTTTCTTCATCTGAAAAGGAAAGGCACATGAGCCACTCTTGAATGTTGGGACTTTTTAGTGATAACAGGGCAGTTCCATTGATGGTCTGTCGAATCAATCACAATATTAATAACCATGTTGTGGGCTATCTGAAGAAAGTTGCCTATTTACGAATGTCAGAAGAGATCATCTCAAATGTTTGTCAAAGGTCCAAGGAATTACTCTTAAATTTTTCTAACGTTTTAAATTCAGTTTGCACTGGCAGATAGAGTGGTCACACAACGTTAATTTTCTCCTTCTTTTTTTATTTTTTTTTTATTTTTTTTTTTGAACAGAGGAGAATTTATGCGTCGAACCTGGACTGGTCACTTATGATAATATACATGCTACAATTCCATTCTCTCCAATCATTCCACCTTCACCCTCTCCCACAGAGTCCCAAAGACTGTTCTAAATGCCTATGTCTCTTTTGCAGTCTCTTATACAGGGTTCAGGTTACCATTTTTCTCCTTCTTTAACCACTTTACATGAAGCCTTATAAACACTCATGAGAGTGATTTTTAATCTGTTAAATTTAACTAATTTAAAATTTTTAATTTAACAAATTATTTAATTTTTAGTCTTAGTGAGCACTTACCATAGATATATACATTTTAGTTAACTTACTTATTTTCATTTAAATTATTTGAAATGTATTTGATAAGGAGATATGTGCTTGGCAGGATAGACTGAGGAGAAAAATACTGTATTTATGAAGCTAGACCAATAATAAATTACTGTAGAATTGTCTTCACACTTTCAGTATAGTGTTTTATCCCTGATTTTTTTCAAGATATTTCCTTGAAAATGATTCCACTGCATGTCTTAGAATAAAGTAAATCTTCAAAATACCTTTTTTAAAAGGTAGAATCTAATAAATGCTCTTTCTAGGGGATGAAGGAGACTTTTAAAACCAGGTTTTTATAAAAGCAAAGAGGATTTTTAGTGCTATCTTATTCATTATTCATATTTAAACAATAATAGTGTGAAAATGACAGTAGCAATAACTATTTACTGAAAGCTTAGTTCTGTAAATGTTTCATGCATGTGCGTGTGTGCACGAACACCATTCTCTGATTTTAAAACAATCCTACAGTGTAGACATTATCATCCATATTGTATTGAGAAAGTGGACCACTGTCACAGTCAAACAGCTGGGAAGTGAACGAGGCAGGATCTGAATCCTACCTCACCACCTCTCAAGCCTCTCCTTATTCTGCTTGGCTAATTGTTCATCTCATGCCACCTCATGCCACCTCTGTACTATGCAGTTTGAATGTATGTGCTGAAAAAAGAGATCAGTTTCTTAGCTTAAGAAGCTGTTTTATAACTCCCTTAAGTTTGTCTTCCTTTTCTAAAGGAAAAAATAGAAAACAACCTCAAAAATATAAATAAGACAACCCTCAGCGTCAGCTGGCAAATAATTTACTTGAGTTGCTTTCACTTTGAGAGCATATTTTTCTTCAGTTCTCTCATTTCCACTCGATGTCATTGCCTGAGTGGGTTTCTGCTGTTCATCTCTGGGTATCAGATAACAGCGACTTCTGCTGGTCTTCTTGCTTCTGGCATTCACTTTCATTTACCCTCTTCATTCACTTTCTCAGAGGCCTCCGAGGGTTATCATCCCAACACATACACAACATCACATCCCTCTCCTCAGAAACAGATTCCATGATATGTTAATAAACTTTCTTTAAAATCTGGTTTTAGTTTATCTTGCCAGTTTATTTCACTAGAGCCAAAATTTTGTCATCATTAAAAGGAAGATGCCACCTTGGAAGATGCCACCTTCATTGACTGAGTGGAGCCTCCTGACTCTCAGGGTGGGGAGCTGATGACTAGAGGTGGGGAGACGGTCTGGGTGGAGTTCCTGAGCTTCACTATTTGATCCAACCAGTGCTTGCTGCAAAGAAAATGTAAATATTGCCTCATACTAAAAAGTATATTACATTTGAAAACTAGTAACATGGTGAAGATTTCCTGTGCTAAGAAGGTCTTAACATGATCCATCATCATTTACATTTGGAAAGTTGTTGAGAAAGACTGAAATAGAAGTACTTAGGTATTTCTGCATTGTCTAATAGATGCTGATATTGTTTTTATTGGGTTGTACAAGTGTAGAAAGTCTACAAATTAGATAAAATCACGTTTCATCTGAAAGAAATTTAAAAAGGTAGTATAGGGATATTTTAATGTGTTTAATATGATAGGCGTAGCACGGTTCTCATTGGTGGTAGAATGACTTTTATTTTGATGCCTTCTTACAGGAGTCCCGAATTTTCTCTGTAAGGGCCAGATAGATGTGGCTTTGTGGCCACATCATTTCTGTCAGAACTACTCAACCTGCTATTGCAACATGAATGCAACCAGAGACAAACTGTGAAGGAATGAGTGTGGCTTGTTGTACCTGTCTTATTTTATTATTTACAAAAATAAGGAGCTGCCCAAATGGGCCAGTCTGGCTGCCCAATTTGGCCTATGGGTTATGGTTTACTGACCCCTTCTTAATCAGTCATTAAAGTTTTTTATGATGATAAGAAAAGTGCTATTTTCATGCTGTGAGATTTGCTTTTAAAAGTATTTGTTGTACTATAATTTTATACACAGAGTGTATTTGTTTATAAAGAAACACAAACTATTCAATTTCATTGACACTTTTTCTTGAACTGTAACATATTATCACACCATTTTAGTAGTTGGAACTGAACAAAATGAAACTCTTTTCTCTTAAAATGAATTCTCAAAGATAATTTTCTGATCTTTTTTTTTAAAGGTAGTGATTAACCTTTACTTATTGACTATCAACTATAAAAGAAGTGTTAGTTGCTCATTTGTGTATGACTCTTTGCAATCCCATGGACTGTAGTCCATCAGGCTCTTCTGTCCATGAAATTCTCCAGGCAAGAATACTGGAATGGGTTGTCTTTCCTTCAGAAATAATAGAAGAGAGGTAGTTAAAAAGTCAAGAGTTTGGGGCTTCCTTGGTGACCCAGTGGTTAAGAATCCGCCAAGATTATTCAAGGGGGAAGGAACAGTCTTTTCAATAAATGGTACTGTTACAGTTGCGTATCTACAGACAAAAAGAATGAAGTTGGACAGTTACTTTATATGATGTACAAAAATGAGCTAAAAAAGAGATCAAAGACCTTTACTTAAGAGCAAAATGTAAGATTTTTAGAAGAAAACACAGAGTAAAATCTAATCTTCAAGATACTGTGTGGAGCAATGATGTCTTGAATATGATACCACAAATACAGGTGGCAAAAAAAAAAAATGAATTAAGCATCCCCAAAATTTAAAACATTTATGTGTCAGCGGACACTATTTAAAAAATAAAAAGACAATCTATAGAATAGAGAAAACATTTGAAAATCATGTATCTGGTAAGGCTCTGGTATCTAGAATGCCTAATGAATTGTTATTCAGTTGATAAGTCATGTCTGACTCTTTGTAACCACAAACACTGTAGCATGCCAGGCCCCTCTGTCCTCCACTGTCTCCCAGAGTTTGCTCAGATTCATGTCCATTGAGTCATTGATGCTATCTATCTTATCCTCTGCCACCGCCTTCTGCTTTGGCCTTCAATCTTTCCCAGCATCAAGGCTTTGTCCAGTGAGTTGACTCTGCATCAAGGGGCCTGTCACTGTTCCCACATTTTCCCCTTCTATTTGACATGAAGTGATGGGACTGGATGCCATGATCTTAGATTTTTTAATGCTGAGTTTCAAGCTAGCTATTTTACTCTCCTCTTTCACGCTAATCAAGAGACTCTTGAGTTGCTTTTCACTTTCTGCCATTTGAATGGTATCATCTGCATATCTGAGATTGTAGATATTTCTCCTAGCAATCTGGATTCCAGCTTGTGATTGATCCAACCTGGCATTTTCCATAATGTACTCCGCATAGAAACTAAATAAGGAGGGTGACACTATACAGCTTGTTGTAATCCTTTCCCAGTTTTCAACCAGTCAGTTGTTCCATGTGCAGTTCTAACTAACTGTTGCTTCTTGACCCTCACATAGGTTTCTTAGGAGACAGATAAGGTGATCTGGTACTCCCATCTCTAAGAATTTCCCAGTTTGTTGTCATAACCAGAAAAAGGCTTTAGTGTAGTCAATGAAACAGATGTTTTTCTGAAACTCCCTTGTTTTTTCCATGATCCAGCGAATGTTGGTAATTTGATCTCTGGTTCTTCTGCCTCTTTGAAACCCAGATAGTACATCAGGAAGTTCTTGGTTCGCATACTGCTGAAGCCAAGCTTGAAGGATTTTGAGCATAATCTTGCTGTCATGTAAAATAAACACAATTGTGCATAGTTTGAACATTGTTTGGCATTGCTTTTCTCTGGGATTGGAATGAAAATTTACCTTTTACAATCCTGTGGCTGCTGCTGAGTTTTCCAAATTTGCTGACATATTGAATTCAGCACTTTAACAGAATCATCTTTTAGGATTTGAAATAGCTCAGCTGGAATTCCATCACCTCCACTACCTTTGTTTGTAATAATGCTTCCTAAGGCTCACTTTACTTCACTCTCCAGGATGTCTGGCTTTAGGCAAATAAGCACACCATCACGGTTATCTGGGTCATTAAGACCTTTTTTGTATAGTTCTGTATATTCTTGCCACCTCTTCTTAATCTCGCCTGCTTCTCTAAGGTCCTTACCTTTTCTGTACTTTATTGTACACATCCTTACATAAAATGTTCCCTTGATATCTCCAGTTTTCTTGAAGGGATCTGTAGTCTTTCCCATTCTATGATTTGCTCTACTTCTTTGCATTGTTCATTTAAGAAGGCTTTCTTATCTCTTCTTTCTGTTCTCTGGAACTCTGCCTTCAGTTGGGTATATCTTTCCCTTTGTCCCTTGTCTTTCACTTCTCTTCTTTCCTCCGCTATTTGTAAACCCTCCTCAGACAACCACTTTGCCTTCTTGCATTTCTTTTTCTTGAGGATGGTTTTGTTCACAGCATCCTGTACAATGTTATCAACTTCTGTCCATAGTTCTTCAGATACTCTAACTACCATATCTACAACTCTACAATATAGTCAAAAGGGATTTGATTTAGGTCATACCTGAATGGCCTAGTGGTTTTCCATACTTTTCAATTTAAGCCTGAATTTTGTAATAAGGAGCTGATAATCTGAGGTACAGTCAGCTCTGTGTCTTGTTTTTGCTGACCGTATAGAACTTTTCCATCTTTGACTGCAAAGAACATAATCAGTCTGATTTCAGTATTGACCATCTGGTGATGTCCATGTGTAGAACTACCTCTTGTGTTGTTGGAAAAGGATATTTACTATGGCCAGCATGTTGTCTTGACAAAAGTTAGCCCTTTGCTCTCCTTTTTGAACTCCGAAGGCCAAATTTGCCTATTTTTCCCAGTATCTCCAGTCCCCTGCGATGAAAAGGACATCTATTTTGGTGTTAATTCTAGAAGGTGTTATAGGTCTTCATAGAACCAGTCAGTTTCAGCTGCAGTCATTGGGGCATAGAGTTGGATTACTGTGAAGTTGAATGGTTTGCATTGGAAATGAACCACAATCATTCTGTCATTTTTGAGACTGCACCTAAGTACTGCATTTCTAACTCTTTTGTTGACTATGGGAGCTACTCCATTTCTTCTAAGGGATTCTTGCCCACAGTAGTAGATAAAGTGGTCATCCAAGTTAAATATGCCCATTCCTGTTCATTTTAGTTTACTGATTCTTAGGATGTCAATATTCAATCAAAATCAGTAGACATACTACTTTACACCACCAGGATATCCACAATTTAAAAGATGAAAAATAGGAGTGTTGATGGGATGTGGGGAAAACGGAACCCCATACACTGCTGTGCTATGCTTAGTCGCTCAGTCATTTCCAACTCTGCAGTCCCATGAACTGTAGCCTGCAAAACTCATCTGTCCATGGCGATTCTTCAGGCAAGAATACTGGAGTGGGTTGCCATGCCCTACTCCAGGGCATCTTCCCAACCCAGGGATCAAACCCAGGTCTCCAGCATTTCAGGCAGATTCTTTACCCTCCTTCCAAACTCCAGATATATACCTAAGAGAATTAAGAACATGTGTTCATACAAAAACTTGTACACAAAATGTTCATAGCAGCATAGTACAAAAAATGAAAATAAACCGAATGTCCATCAGCTGATGATTGGATAAATTAACTGTGGTATATCAATGCAGTCGACTGTTTTTCAGTCCTGAAAAAGTTATGTGGTATGTGGTTCAACAGATCACATATGAATTGTGAAAAGTTTATATTTAGCTGAAACAAGGCATATAACATCTGCATGTTGAATGATAGCATCTAGATAAGTGTCCAGAATAAGTGAATCAGTAGATTTGTGATTAACCAGGGCTTTAATGGGGAGTGATAACTAATGAGTATGGTATTTCTTTTATGGATAATGAAAATATTCTAGAATTAATGGTGTTTTGCTGAATAGACTAAATCCACTGAATTGGGTACTTTTTAATGGCAAAAATTTATGCTATGTGAACTATATCTTAGTAATTTTACAAAGAAGTCTAATTCACTTGGGTGGTCTAAGAGATAAAAAGATAAGCATATTGAGGTCTAAGAGACAAAATTTGACTAGGTCAATATAGCTTATGTTTTGTATAGGAAGGTGATAATTTAAGAATGTCTTTGTAAACTGGATGAGTGTAATTAACACTTTACCTCTGTGCCAGACATACATATTCATTCATTATTTGACACATGTTTATCAGTTTACTACTTGAAGGTTGTAGTAGTAAATGCAGTGTGTTATGGAAAGTTTTTAAAAACAAAAGCTCCTGTTTCCAGGAGCTTTTATAATCTACTAGATAAAATTAAACATCTAAACAAGGACACGGGAGTTATATAATATTTGAGTATAGATATCTTCTAGATATCAACATTTATATCTCAATAGACTGTATTTTTTTTATTTCTTCTGAAATTTTATGATTTTGTTTAAATATAAATCTGACCAATTGCTGTTTGTGTAAACATGTGCAAGATACTTAATTTTCTTGCTTAATATTGAATCTCTTTGACTCTAAAATCAGGTGAAGTCTGCACTACATCATTTTTGTGAGGTGTAACTAGGAGTATGTGCAGTGCCTTCTGTTGCAGCGTTACAGATGGAAGGGCTCGTTGGAAGTGGATTCCTCATTCTTTGTTTTATACATTAGTGAATGAATGTGAAAATCTCTCAGTCGTGTTCAACTCTTTGCAACCGTGTGGACTATACAGTCCATGGAATTCTCCAGGCCAGAATACTGGAATGGGCGGGTAGCCTTTCCCTTCTCCAGAGGATCTTCCCAACCAAGGGACTGAACCCAGGTCTCTAGCATTGCAGGTGCATTCTTTACCAGCTGAGCCCCAGGGAGCCCAGTACATGAGTGAAGTCAACCCCAAAATAACATTCCCACAGTCAAATTATAATGTACTTATTTTCATCATACAAAATATATATGTAAAATGTATGAGTGGCTTATCTGGTATAATGAATTCTTATATAGTGGGATCAACTTTGTTAAAAGGCAGACTTGAGTACCTTCAAGGTCTAGGTGTGATGTTTCTGACTTGGGTAGGTTACTTTACATCTCCAAACTCGATTTTCTTAACTTTAAAATGGAGATAATGCTGCCAAAGAAGTAGCAAGATATAAAGACTTCAGACAACTTTTTGAAATTATTCATTGTGGAATGAGCAGCTTTATCTATTATAATCTTCTGGTCAGTCTCTTTGGACCCATACTTCGCCATAGTTTCATGAATCTACAAGTTTTCTAACTTTGGTATTTGTCCTACATTCAGTGTTTTATGTATGGAGAGCTGCTTTCTTTACAGTCTCTGGAAATCAATAGTGGCTCTACGGGTAGCAGTTATTAAAGAGATACATTTGTGGAAGACATAGCTACTCATCGGTTTTCTTAATTTTATAAGGGTTAAGCGTAAAAAATAAAGACATTTCCTTTAATCATACTTCCATATAATATTCTCTTTTGTTATGAATCCTGAGCTTTTAAGCCTAGTTGGGCTGAGAGGGAGCAGACAGCAACTCGGAAGCCCTGCTGATCTCATATGATGTACATGTTGGACAGTACCAGAGGTTTCTGGAGTTGCCTCAGTATTTGTTTAGTGGTTCCATTCAGAGAGTAAACTGCAATTCACAAGGGCCTCTGTATTAGAACAGAGAATAAAATATACATATTTGTGCTATACTTCATTTCGGAGAGTTTGGGAAAGTCTGTTTAAAAGATTAAAAGAAGCAAAGGAAGTCATCAGTCAGTCAGTCAGTTCAGTTGCTCAGTTGTGACCAACTCTTTGCGACCCCATGAATCACGCCAGGCCTCCCTGTCCATCACCAACTCCCGGAGTTCACTCAAACTCATGTCCATAGAGTCGGTGTTGCCATCCAGCCATCTCATTCTCCGTCGTCCCCTTCTCCTCCCGCCCCCAACCTTTCCCAGCATCAGAGTCTTTTGGTAATTTTTTTTTGAGTGCCTACATCATTCTAGGCATGGAGAAGAGGGTGATAAACAAGATTCTCTGCTCTTAACATTAAGCTTCCCTTTGCTACTCTGTTATTAGTTTTAGAGCTCATTCAGCCTTTGTAGAAAATAGTTCATTTCTGCTCATTTTTTTCTCTCATCATTTATTTTTTTAAAAAACTTTTTTTCTTCCTAATTTATTTTTAAGATTAAAAGTATGTATACATTCATAAAGGAATAAATTCAAAGGAAATACATTAAAATGTTAACAACACTGGTTTACCTCCTTTGTACCTCTGTAGAAATTGAGGTTCGGTTCAGTTCAGTTCAGTTCAGTCGCTCAGTCGTGTCCGATTCTCCGCGACAGCACGCCAGGCCTCCCTGTCCATCACCAACTCCCGGAGTTCACTCAAACTCATGTCCACAGAGTCGGTGATGCCATCCAGCCATCTCATTCTCCATCGTCCCCTTCTCCTCCCGCCCCCAACCTTTCCCAGCATCAGAGTCTTTTCCAGTGAGTCAACTCGTCGCATGAGGTGGCCAAAGTATTGCAGTTTCAGCTTTAGCATCAGTCCCTCCAATGAACATCCAGGATTGATCTCCTCTAGAATGGACTGGTTGGATCTCCTTGCAGTATAAGGGACTCTCAAGAGTCTTCTCCAACACCACAGTTCAAAAGCATCGATTCTTCGGCGGTCAGCCTTCTTCACAGTCCAACTCTCACATCCATACATGACCACGGGAAAAACCATTGCCTTGACTAGACGGACCTTGGTTGGCAAAGTAATGTCTCTGCTTTTTAATATACTATCAAGGTTGGTCATAACTTTCCTTCCAAGGAGCAAGCGTCTTTTAATTTCAAATTGAGGTAGTCAACCCAAATTTTCTATATTAATCAGTATTAACACTCTTTAAGAATGAAAACAGCACATTCAAATCCAGTAAGATTCTTCCAGGCTAGATATTCTTTACATTCTGCATTAGGAACTGTTTTCTGCAAAATCCACAGCTACAGCATCAGGTAAACTGAAAATTCCAAGGTTAGATTGTTAATTATTCAACAAACAGCCTCTTTTGATGAAGATTCTGAAAAAGGGTAAATGTAAGATTTCACACATGGCTGGAAATAATATCAAGAAACATCTATGATGGGAGTGATATTCTAAGGAAGGATTGAATACCAATTCTAAAATTCAAAAAGGAGCATATGCAAAGATACCAGCCGACAAGAGTAAAAGAAAACTAATCATAAAAGGGGGATTAAAAAAATAATGTCACATTGGGGAAGGTCTTTCTAAACATAGCACAAAACTGAGAAAATGCAAAAACTATAAAAAGCAACATAAAACAAACAAAATTGGGAGACGTCTACAACTAATATTAGAAAAGAGTAACTTACTTAATACATAGACAACTTATATATATATATATATATATATATATAAAAAACAGATAACAGGGTGGTCCTGTGGTTAAGACTCTTCCCTTTCAATGGAGGGGGGCACGGGTTTGATCCCTGGTCAAGGAACAAGAATTCCACATGCCATGGGGGCATGGCCAAAAATGAAAACAAATAAACCAGACAACAAAAACATGTAAAAGATATAAATGCAAAATTTAAAATATTAATTATTTTGAGAAAGGAAGAGAGAAACTATCAGGGAAGAGTCCCTAGAAAGCATCTAAGACACTAGTAATATACATATATATACATACACACATATTCTTTCTTCAAATTAGGTGATGGGTTCACAGATGTTTACTCTTTAGTCACTCTCCCTATGTAGATATGTGTAGGTGTATATATATACACACACACTCATATATTTATATATTTATATATAAGAGTGTGTGTGCATGAAGCACAGACTCACAACTGGCAACTGTGAGGATGTCCTCTGCTAGTGATGGCATCCACTCAACACACACCCATCTATGGCCTCCAGCCGGGCCCCAGCCTCTTCTGAGGGTCCTTCAGTCTCTCATCATTTAGAACTTGGTGATTTGTTCTGCCCTTTGATTAAATAAAACTTCATATTTTGAGAAAAGACAAGAAAAAATTAAACATACATTTTTTTCTCTGCCCATTTTTGCCTCCTCCCTGCCTGTTAGAGTACATTGTGCATCTGCAGTATTAACCAGACCTCCCCAAAAATACCTGCTGAAGCATAAAGGTCAGGATTTCTTCTTTTGGAGGCAGCTGTGTAACTCTTCAGAAGATAGCATTCCTTTCTCAATTATATAAAAGGTCATGATGACCCACCACTCACAATGTACATGAAGAAATCTTTGGTGAACTTTATGTCCAATGCCAATATGTAATTCCCTTAAAGATAGTGGTTAGTGCAGAACAGATTGGTCAGATGGCTTGGAGAGATACTGTGCTGGACCTAATGGAAGTTCTTAGTTTTAATACTTGCTTATGACCTACTATTGTTCCTAGCTATATTATTTATATTCTGCTTATTTTATAAGATTGTTGTTTCTTGTATTACCAAATGTATAGGACTGAGTCTCAGATAAAATTAGTGATGGTTGTGTATGCTAAGTCACTAAAGCTATGTCCAACTCTTTGTGACCCCATGGACTATAACCCTCCAGGCTCCTCTGTCCATGGAATTCTCCAGGCAAGAATACTGAAATGGGTTGCCATGCCTTCCTCCAGGGGATCTTCCCAATCTAGGGATCGAACCTGTGTCTCTTACATCTCCTTCATTGGTGGGCAGGTTCTTCATCACCAGCGGCACCTGGGAAGCTCTTAATGATGCTTAGGTGATTTGAAACGATTGATCAAATAAATAGTTCTATCAGATCAATAAATGTAATTGTGTAACTCTTGGAAAGGGAAGAAGAAATGAAAGGAAACCATTCCCTGGACCATAACAGATTAGTAAAGCAGGTGCTCCAGAGGCTTTTGGTTATGGTTAACAGAGTCTACTCCACTAATAGCATGTTGAGTGGCCTATCAGTGTAACCCTTGATCTACGGATGCAAATTCCTAGCTATGAGACAAGTTAGTCATAAAATGCCTCCCAAACCTTGGTCAAAATTAAGACTGAAAAAAAGAATTAGGACAGAAAGGGAAGGGATTGTTGACTACCAACTGGATTGTTGACTACCATCCAGTTCTACAAGAATCAAGTCATTAATCACTGCAGTCACTGACCTACAATATAACCTGCAAGGAATTCCAGGCAAAGATCAGGATGAGGCAAAAGTGATAGAACTGCCCCTCAGATATTTTCAGGAGTGTTGTCATTCAGCAATATGTAAACCGTGAACTCCCAGATGTTCAAGCAGGTTTTAGAAAAGGCAGAGGCACCAGAGATCAAATTGCCAACATCCGCTGGATCATGGAGAAAGCAAGAGAGTTTCAGAAAAACATCTATTTCTGCTTCATTGACTATGCCAAAGCCTTTGACTGTGTGGATCACAATAAACTGTGGAACATTCTGAAAGAGATGGGAATCCCAGACCACCTGACCTGCCTCTTGAGAAACCTGTATGCAGGTCAGGAAGCAACAGTTAGAACTGGACATGGAACAACAGACTGGTTCCAAATAGGAAAAGGTGTACGTCAAGGTTGTATATTGTCACCTTGCTTATTTAACTTCTATGCAGAGTACATCATGAGGAACGCTGGGCTGGAAGAAGCACAAGCTGGAATCAAGATTGCTGGGAGAAATATCAATAACCTCAGATATGCAGATGACACCACCCTTATGGCAGAAAGTGAAGAGGAACTCAAAAGCCTCTTGATGAAAGTGAAAGAGGAGAGTGAAAAGGTTGGTTTGAAGCTCAACATTCAGAAAACAAAGATCATGGCATCTGGTCCCATCACTTCATGGGAAATAGATGGAAAAACAGTGGAAACAGTGTCAGACTTTGTTTTTTTGGGCTCCAAAATCACTGCAGATGCTGATTGCAGCCATGAAATTAAAAGACGCTTGCTCCTTGGAAGGAAAGTTATGACCAACCTTGATAGTATATTAAAAAGCAGACACATTACTTTGCCAACCAAGGTCCGTCTAGTCAAGGCAATGGTTTTTCCAGTGTTCATGTATGGATGTGAGAGTTGGACTGTGAAGAAGGCTGATCGCCGGAGAATCGATGCTTTTGAACTGTGGTGTTGGAGAAGACTCTTGAGAGTCCCTTATACTGCAAGGAGATCCAACCAGTCCACTCTAAAGGAGATCAATCCTGGATGTTCATTGGAGGGACTGATGCTAAAGCTGAAACTCCAATACTTTGGCCACCTCATGCGACGAGTTGACTCACTGGAAAAGACTCTGATGCTGGGAAAGGTTGGGGGCGGGAGGAGAAGGGGACGACGGAGAATGAGATGGCTGGATGGCATCACCGACTCTGTGGACATGAGTTTGAGTGTACTCCGGGAGTTGGTGATGGACAGGGAGGCCTGGCGTGCTGTGATTCATGGGGTCGCGGAGAGTCGGACACGACTGAGCGACTGAACTGAACTGAACTGAACTGTCATTCAGACAACATCTGGTTTCAGAGGTGCACTGTCTTTGGCTGAAGTGTGACTTCCTATGTCACTTTCTGTTCAAGAATGGTAAAATTGGATTTCATTCTTTTGTTTGAAAGACTATGATTTGTTGTTTTGAATGTTAGTGGACCAATGTACTAATGAGTTTCAGAAGCCACCTTATCCGTGGCAAAAGAACCTATGCCTTGTTTGCTTACATTAGGAAGAACATTTGATTGAACCTGATTCTTGTGTCACCCATACCTATAAAAGCACCCAAACTATTAACTTAGATGTCTGTTCCTAGTGATTGGCAATGACCTTCTACAGAGATGTGTGTTTGGTTGTACCTCCTTCACCAAAATCACATATACACTGCCCTCCCCCCTGCCTCTTCAAAACGGTTCTCAGAGCTCTCTGAGAGACTGCCTTTCAGGTTATAATTCTCAGTTTGGCTCAAATAAAAATTTCCATTTCTTGATTAGATTGACTTGATTAATTTTTTCATTGACACGTTTTTGAGAATAGTTTGTTAATGTCATATATATATATGTATATTTTGATTATACAAATTAAAAAAAAATTTTTCTGTAGCTACCACTATATGTATATTTTTAGTGTTTCCTTTTGTCTGAAGGATCATAGAAATATCTTTAGAGGACATTTTTTCCCCAACATCCTTGAACTTAGAAACTGGAAAGCACAAATTTAGAAGTGATATGTTCTGTCAAACTCTCCCTAGTGCTTGATTTTAACAGCATTGTCATTCAGTCCTGGTTTCAGAAGTGCACTGTCTCTGGCAGCTGAAACGTGACTTTCTATGTTACTTTCTATTCAGGAATGGTAAAATTTGATTTTATTCACATGTTCGAGAGATTATGATTTGTTGTTTTGAACATTAGGGAACCAATGTACTAACCTGTGTTTCAAAAGCCACCTTATCCATGGCAGAAATACGTTTGACTTTTTTGTTTACATTTGGAAGAATATATAAAGAAAGACAAAGGAAAGAAAAAGGTAGTGTCAAGTATGTCCTAAAGTAAGGTCAAACTGATGATATTAAAGCTAGATTTTTAGGTTTATTGTGGTTATGCATATGCAATAGAAAACCATAAGCATCACATCTTTCATTAACACGTGTTCAGATATTTTATAGTAAGTGGTTATATCTCCTTTGATTATACTGGAAACAACCTTATTTCCACACTTGGAGTTAAAACACTAATCACTTAATTTAAAGAATGAATCCATTGCCAAAGATAAATTTTGAAGAAACAGTGTCTGTTCCCAAATGGCAAAAGAACATCATTAATATTTTCTCTAGCTTTCAAAGACAGGAGACAGATGCTACTGATAAAATATTGTGAGCTCCTCATGGTTGTTTCCAATAAAGCACAAATGGTTTCGTGGTCCTATAATTTGAACTGTCAATCTCATTTAGTATGTTTGTGTTAAAACATCTGATTCCTAAAAAAATTGAGACAAGAAGTGAATTTGCTATTATATTCAACGTATTTGTGAAATATGGGAAATATTAATGAAAAATGTGATAAAGGGAAATTAGAGACCTGAAATATCAAACTCATTGAGATATAATAGATCTTAACATGACTCTGTTTAGTAAACAAAGCACCAGAAATCCCAGGTCATTACTCCTACCCTGCCTAGGACTAAGTGCCATCAGCAGGGCTCAGTTCAGTTCAGTTCAGTCGCTCAGTCGTGTCCAATTCTTTGCGACCCCATGAATCGCAGCACGCCAGGCCTCCCTGTCCATCAACAACTCCCGGAGTTCATTCAAACTCATGTCCATCGAGTCGTTGATGCCATCCAGCCATCTCATTCTCTGTAGTCCCCTTCTCCCGCCCCCAATCCCTCCCAGCATGAGAGTCTTTTCCAGTGAGTCAACTTGTCACATGAGGTGGCCAAAGTATTGGAGTTTCGGCTTTAGCATCAGTCCTTCCAATGAACACCCAGGATTGATCTCCCTTAGAATGGACCGGTTGGATCCCCTTGCAGTCCAAGGGACTCTCAAGAGTCTTCTCCAGCACCACAGTTCAAAAGCATCAATTCTTCGGCGATCAGCTTTCTTCACAGTCCAACTCTCACCTCCATACAGCAGGGCTAGCTTGCTGGATATGCTCCTTCTGCAGTTGCCTGGGGCCCTGCACTCAGATGGGCCCCGTGCTTCGATTAATGGTCTGCTTATTCATTCCTGCCTTGAAATTCTTAATAATTTTTGAACGGGGGACTCAGGTTTTCATTTTGCCTTTGACCTTGTGAACGGCTGATCCTGGCCATTGACAAATTACTTCTCTGAATTTCAGAAAAGGCAACAAAGATCCTCAGTGTGGAGTTCAGAGTTCAATAAAGTTGACTAGAAACTGAAAGCTCCACATTCACCCTGACCTCAGTGATTCTCAACCAGGGCAAGTTTGCCCCCTAGTGGACTTTACCAATGTCTGAAGACAGTGGCAGTTGTCAGCTGGGGAAGATGCTACTGGCATCTACTCATAGTAGGATGTTTAGTCTTCCAAATGCATAGGACAGTCCCACAACAAAAAGTTTGGGGGCCCCAAATTGAGGTTGAAAAAGCCTATGTAATTCATTATTTGTATCTCTAACAGTTGGTACTGCCCCAGGGAGGTTACTCAGTGGTTGTTGTCCAATCACTAAGTTAGATCCGACTCTGCAACCCCTTGGACTGCAACACACCAGGCTTCCCTGTCCTTCACCATCTCCCAGAGTTTGCTCAAACTCATGTCCTTTGAGCCAGTGATGCCATCCAACCATCTCATCCTCTGCTGCTCCCTTCTCCTTCTTCCATCCATCTTTCTCAGCATCAGGTTCTTCTCCAAGTCTGTTCTTCACGTCAGGTGGCAAAAGTATTGGAGCTTCAGCATCAGTCCTTCCAATAAATATTCAGGGTTGACTTCCTTTAGAATTGACTGGTTTGATCTCCTTGTTCTACGGGGCTCTCAAGATTCTCCTCCAGCATTCCTGATGAAGTGAGAATAGCCTGGGTCTTAGGGCTTCCCAGTGGCTCAGATGGTAAAGAATCCATCTGCAATACAGGAGACACAGGTTTGATCCCTGGGTTGGGAAGATCCCTTGGAGAAGGGAATGGTTACCTACTCCAGTATTCTTGCCTAGAGAAGTCCTTGGACAGAAGAACCTGGCAGGCTATAGTCCATGGGGTCGCAAAGAGATGGACATGACTGAGTGACTAACACACAACAGTAGATTATTGTATTCCTTCCCATTACAGACTGAAGAGTGAATCTGGTGATTAGTAAATGTAATCTAACATTTCCACAAGGTGCAGTACAGAGATACTATCTCCTAAACCATTTCTACTTCTTACACTTACCCAGTTAACTGGCAGGCTCCTGACCACTTTAGACCTCTGAATCACACTACACTGACAGTCAGTGAATGACTTTCTGGGATGCCTTTTATTTCTGCTGCCACCTGTTGGGCTGTCAGTTTACCAAGTCCTTGGGTTTGTTCCCAAACCAATTTATGCCATTGTGCTGATTGCTGCCATTGTGCAGTGTAATCAACTATTACATAAATTTCAGGAAAGTAATATATTAAAAAAGGAGAGAGATTTCAGTGAAAATCTAAGTTGACGCTTTCCAACTGTGGTGCTGGATAAGCCTCTTGAGAGTTCCTTGGACTACAGGGAAATCAAACTAGTCAATCCTAAAGGTAATCAACTCTGAATATTCATTATAACTACTGATGTTGAAGCTGACACTCCCATACTTTGGCCACTTAATATGAAGAACCGACTTGTTGGAAAAGCACCTGATGCTGGGAAAGACTTAAGGCAAAAGGAGAAGAGCGGCCTAAGATGACATGGTTAGATAGCATCACCAGAGTTGCTATCTATGGATTGCAATGGACATGAATTGGAACAAACTCTGGGAGATAGTAGAGGACTGAGGAGCCTGGTCTGCTGCAGTCCATGGGATCGCAAAGAGTCAGACGAGACTTAGCCACTGAACAAGATGGATCTAAAAGATTTGGGAGAGAATCATTAAAATCAGATTCTATAACCAACTTAAGTTTCCACTGTTCTTTATGGCAACTGTAGACAACTACATCTGTGGTTTTGCAGGACTAGCTAACTGACACATGCTCAGAAAAAGGCCTGACCCACATCGCAAGATTGCATAATGACTTTATATGTTTTGTGGTGATATGAATTGTTTTATTTAAGAGTGTAATTTATGATGATTTTCCTAATAATCAGTGTATCAGACAGCATGGTTTCTACTGTATTTTCTGGTAGAAATGAAGAATATAGTTAGGTACTCTACTTTTGTCACTTATAGTCACAAACTTCCCAGGTGACTCAGTGGTAAAGAATCTGCCTGCAAAGTAGGAGACACGGATTTGATCCCTGGGTCAGGAAGATCCCTGGAGAAGGAAATGGCAACCCACTCCAGTATTCTTGCCTTGGGAAATTCCATGGACAGAGGAGCCTGGTGGGCTACATCCATGGGGTGTCAAAGAATTGGACATGACTTAGTTACTAAAAAGCAGCAGCAGCAGTAGACCCAAACAACTCTCAGCTCAGTGAAGTCTATGAATTATTTTCCTTACTTCATGTTGTTCAGTCATGTCCGACTCTTTGTGACCCCATGGACTGCAGCATGCCAGGCCTTGCTGTCCCTCACCATCTCCCGGGATTTGCCCAAGTTCATGATCATTGCATTGGTGATGCCATCCAGTCATCCCGTCGTCTGTGCCCTCTTCTCCTTCTGTCCTCAATCTTTCCCAGCCTCATTTCCTTACTTACCACCACCTTATCTCTTAAGAAGATGTTCCTTTAGTTTTCAATCCCATAAACACCAATGTAAGCTCCGTCTCTTGCCAGATTCAATATTGATGTGTTCAACAGCTTCTTCCTTTTTTAGTTCATATATTCTATTTCTTGAACTTTCCACATGCCTGGATAGAATGGAGGAAATGTATCACATTCTTTTAGTATTTAACAAGTATACATAATATGAACAAAAGTGTAGTCAGATCAGTTAATTTCAAAATACTGTTTAAGTTGAGCTAAAAGACCATTTTTTTGTCAGTCAATGTGAATTTTCAGGATGCCTTTTAACTTGGTTTTATCTTGTTAGGACTCATGTCCCTAACTTGGAACAGAGTTCATGTCTCTAACTTGGAACAGAGTTCTGGGTTTCCTAATTCTAAACTTGTTGAAAGAAAACAGTGGACAACTTCTTAATAAATCAGTCCTTGATACATTTTGTTATACCCCCATGACACATTCTTGTTACACAACATATACATTTTATTTACCATCAGTTGTCACAATTTTGCAGATATTGTTCAACAGTTTAGTCATAAACATCTTATTTGGCTAGTGAAACAAAAGACTTAACAGTTACGATCAAAGACATCACAAACTACTTTTTTAAAAAGTAGTTTAATTTAAGAGGTTATACAAATATTGCCTCCATTTAAAAGTTTAGAATTTTAGATATAAAGCTAAATTCCTCTTTGCCCATCTAATATATACTTGAAATGTATCCTTCCAGACAAGGACACAACTCCATGCTGTCATCTCCCCACACCCATACAGATGTTTTTTTAGAGTTGTGGTATCATACTATATGTATTGATTAGTTACTTGACTGCTTTCTTTAGTCAAACTCAATTTGGTCAGATCTGATATAAATCTTGTTCATTCTTTTTGGGTGCTATATGATATCCCAGGTATGATTATACTTCATTTTATTTTTGTTTCTTTGTTACTGGACATTATATGTGTGATAATGAACCTCCTTTATATATTTTCTTTAGCACATGTATGTATATTTCCCTCAGGTAAATCCCATCTGGACCATCTGTATCAGAGTATATACACTATTGTCCTGATTCATTTGTTTCAGGGAAAGATTCTTTCTTAGCTTTATAGTGTATAGGACTAAGATCATAGAATCTAACCTTTTAGAAATCTAACACATCTTGGGTATCACCATATGATGTCATGAATTAGTCAGTTATTTATCTTTACTCTTTCTATTGTTTTTACCTTGGAGCTTCCTTCTACTCCCCCTGCTTTTGATGCATTAGTAAAATCCTTTTGGCTCTTCTATCCTTTCTACTTTTACTAACACAAGTTTCAGTCGACAAAATACATCACTATAAGGAATCATTTTATCAGACATTTGATTACATTCAGTCTAAAATTTTTAAAAATAGTGAAATACTTTCTTGAAATGCTGTGAGTGACTGATTCTTTCAGAATCATACCTACATTGGTTTAACACTTGGGATCTTCAGATATTGTTGAATTACCTCAGAAGTGGAAAATGCTTAGATTTAAAATCTAGTTTTTCGATTGGGTTGTTTTTTGAATGACCCGATCAAAAAATGGGCCAAAGAACTAAACAGACATTTCTCCAAAGAAGACATACAGATGGCTAACAAACACATGAAAAGATGCTCAATATCCCTCATAATCAGAGAAATGCAAATCAAAACCACAATGAGATACCATTTCACGCCAGTCAGGATGACTGCTCTCCGAAAGTCTACATGCAATAAATGCTGGAGAGGGTGTGGAGAGAAGGGAACCCTCTTACACTGTTGGCGGGAATACAAACTAGTACAGCCACTATGGAGAACAGTGTGGAGATTCCTTAAAAAACTGGAACTAGAACTCCCATATTACCCAGCAATCGCACTCCTGGGCATACACACCGAGGAAACCAGAATTGAAAGAGACACATGGACTCCAATGTTGATTGCAGCACTATTTATAATAGCAAGGAAATGGAAGCAACCTAGATGTCCATCTGCAGATGAATGGATAAGAAAGCTTTGGTACATATACACAATGGAGTATTACTCAGCCATTAAAAAGAATACATTTGAATCAGTTTTAATGAGGTGGATGAAACTGGAGCCTATTATACAGAGTGAGATAAGCCAGAAAGAAAAACACCAATACAGTATACTAACGCATATATATGGAATTTAGAAAGATGGTAACGATAACCCTGTATACGAGACAGCAAAAGAGACACAGGTGTATAGAACAGTCTTTGGGGACTCTTTGGGAGAGGGTGAGGGTGGAATGATTTGGGAGAATGGCATTGAAACATGTATATTATCATATGTGAAATGAATCACCAGTCCAGGTTTGATGCATGATACAGGATGCTCGGGGCTGTTGCGCAGGGATGAACCAGAGGGATGGGTTGGGGAGAGAGGTGGGAGGGGGGTTCAAGATGGGGAACACATGTACACCCAGGGCAGATTCATGTCAATGTATGGTGAAGCCAACCAATATAATATTGTAAATAATTAGCCTCCAATAAAAAAAATAAAAAATAAAAAAAATCTAGTTTTTCCTTTAAAACACATTGTATGTTATAAATGTGCTATAAATAAGCCACACATGTATGAAAACCTGGGGCTGATTGCCTATCTTATTTGAATAATGTTTCTTTACCTGAATGATTATACCACTACTCAGTGTTTAATGTCTTGTACATGTGAGGTGTTGTGCTTGTGTTTTTCCCTTTATTCTTACAGCAAGCCTAGAAACATGACATATTATTGTCATTTTATAGTTGTAAAAATTGAGAAAGAAGTTAAGTAAGGTTTCCAAGAGTGTCCCTATTAAGAAATAGTGAAGCTAAGAATTCAAAACAAAGCTTCTCTCATTAGAGCCGTATTCACTTTTCGCTGTCTGTATAGGACTACTCCTTGTCCACCATCATTTAAAGTCATGAGAGTCTAGTTTTAGAGTTGTGCTTAATTTTAAAATACTAATGATTAAAAAAAAACCTTTCAGTTGCTTTCAAGGATAATTGTAGATAAAACAATCACAGTTAATTTTGTCCGCTTTTATTTTTTTTCAAGTTAAGAAAAACAACACTTACCAAGGTTTAGAACATTTATATTGTTAGTTTCATTTATTTATAAACTATTGTCTTTCTGTTATAGATTAGACCCTATGCTTAAATTTTTCATATGTTGAAAATAATGCAGGCATATGGAAAATTTGAAAAAATCCTAAACCATTAAAAAATTAAAATTATTGGCAATTCCATCAGCTCTATTTCTAACAGCCAAAAGAACAAATGACTGTTACTTGCTGCAACACATGCCTGTGTGCTTACACACTAATTGCTTCTCAGGCACAGGGTGGGATGGGTGTGATTCAGTAGTTTCAAGAAATTCTTGTACTTGGTCAAGTTTAGTGAATAAGAAAGAAAGTAAATAATTGTACACATGTGTTTGCTGATTAGAATATCTGACTCATTCTTGTTATGAGGAAGAACCAATTAATGACTCACTGCTGCAAGCTGGAAAAATCAACAGTAAATGTTTATCTACTGGCATTATAGATACTTAAATGGGATTTCCTTTTCATTATTAGTGGTTAACTGAATAAAGAAATTAAAGATATCATCTTAGCATTCACGAGAATAAGAACTTGTTATCCATATTTGAACACTGTCTAGCACAACCGTAGGCATGCATTTTATAACTATTGTGAAGCACTTTTTTCCTAGAAAGACCTGAGTAAAGAGCTGGTTGTTTCCATTGACAGGAGGTAAGGAAGTTGAGTAAAACATCCACAGCTGTGCTTGCTGCCTCTACGTAAAATAGGGAGAACTCCCCTATAGATTTAGTATTGTTGTTGTTCTAGTACTTTTTTCTTAGCTTAGAATATCACAGAGATGTTTTACCAGAGTCTCAGAACTTACTAATTGTTTTGTTGCTATAGTTTCACTTTAGTATGATTTTCTTCTTACTTTTAAGCCTACACTTAGGGTAAATATGTTAATTATTATAAGCCTACACTTAGGGTAAATATGTTAATTATTATACTAAGTGCTTTACATGCTTTGTTTGTTCCTCACAAACTTGCTTTGATATATATTGACTATTTTACAGTGGAAGAGAAATGGAATCATAGGAAAAAAAAATAAAATTAATCAAAATGTTACAGATGGATGACAGAGCCAAAAACTTTTGCCTGGCACTTAAAGTAGAGTTTGATGGTAACATAACACAGTGTAGTTTAGAACAGTGGCTCTCAACCGTTGTACGTCTGAATCACATGCAGATTGCTCAGCAATCTGAGTCAGTAGGTCTGCCCTGAGTTTTCAGGTGATGCTAATATTGCCCTTTTGCGTTGTCACTTGGGAACCACTGCAGGTCTAAGTATTGCTCTTTGAAGCAGATAGGGTTTCACTTTCTGAGTTGTCCTTTTAGGTTACCATACACACCTTCTGGCTACATACCACACTGCCTCTGCAAGCTATCATTCAGAATTACGAGGTGCTCCCGTATGCCCTCTAACACCAGTAAAGTGCAATCATATAGCTACATGAAGGATTTAGTATCCACCTCAAGTGGATTTAGTTTTTCCTTCACCTTATTCTGTGACCTGTAAAGTTGTCAGGTTGCTTCAATTTAGAGATCTATTCATACCATAGCTATAGGCTTTCTTTTTTCCTCTTTACTTCTTCAATGATTTTAAAAATCCCAAAAGGTGAACATTTTCCACTCTGATTTCCTTTTGCTAATTTATTGAAAAATGCACATTTTTCCAGAAACAATGGTAAATGATTATGGATAGATTAGGGTTAGTCAATATTTTCCAAGGGCTTCTCAGGTGGTGCAGTGGTAAAGAATCTGCCTGCAATGCAGGAGATGCAGGAGACAACAGGTCTGATCCCTGGGTTGGGAAGATGCCCTGGAGTAGGAAATGGAAACTCACTCCAGTATTCTTACCTGGAAAATTCCATGTATAGAGGAGCCTGGCAAATTTCAGCCCATGGGGCCACAAAGAGTCAGACATGATTGGTAATTAAGCACACACACACATACACTATTAAATAAAGAATCATTTAACTTAGAAAATCGGGATAAAATTTTTTTGTGGTTAAATGCACATAATATAGTATTTACCATCTTTTTAATTTTTAAGTTACATTTTAGTAGTTTTAAGTACATTCATAGTACTGTGCTGCTATCACCACTGTTCATCTCCATAACTTTTCATGTTGTATGTCTGGGGGGATAAAAAAGAGCAGTGACAGATTTTGCAAGGAAAGATGTGACAAACCTAGACAAAGTATTAAAAAGCAAAGGCATCACTTTGCTGACAAAGGTCCATATGGTCAAAGCTATAGTTTCTCCAGTAGTCAGGTACTGATGTGAGAGTTGGACCATAAAGAAGGCTGAGCACCAGAGAATTGATACTTTTGAAATGTATTGAAGAAGACTTTTGAGAATCCCTTGGACAGCAAGGAGATCAAATCAGCAACCCTAAATGAAATCAACCCTGAATATTCATTGGAAGGACTGATGCTGAAGCTGAAGCTCTAATACTTTGGCTGCCTAATGCGAAGAGCTGACTTATTGAAAAAGTCCCTGATGCTGGGAAAGATTGAAGGTCAATGGAGAAGAGCCTGGCAGAGGATGAGATGGTTAGATAGCATTGCCAACTCAATGGACATGAATTTGAGCAAACTGGAAGAAAATAAAGGACAGGGAAGCCTGGTGTGCTGCAGCCCACGGGCTCACAAAGAGTTGGACACAACTTAGGAGCTAAGCAACAAATGTCTGAAATCCTGTACCCATTAACTTCTCATTCCTTCCTTCCCACTCCTTGTCTCTGAATTTGACTACCCTGGGTACTTCATTTAAGTGGAATCAGGCAGTATTTATTGTTTTTGTCTGGCTTATTTCACTTAGCATAATGTTCTTTAGGTTCATACGTGTGTGGCATGTGTTATGATTTACTTCCTTTTAAAGGTTGGATATTATTCCATTATACATATTTGGTAACATAATTATGTATAATGTAACTAATAATATACTATTGTATATACATGTACACACAGACATACATAGACATACACACCACATTTTGCTTGTCCTTTCATCTGTTGATGGACGCTTGGGTTGCTTCCACCTTTTGGCTATTGTGGATAATGCTACTTTGAACATGACTGTACAAATATCTGTTTGAGTCCCCACTTTCAGTTCTTTTGAGTGTATTCTCAGAAATGGAATTCTGAGTCATGTGATAAGTCTATACTTAATTTTTTGATGAATTGCTGGACTGTTTTTCATAGTAACTATCATTTTGCATTGTGATAGACAGTGCATGACTGTTTCAAATTTTCCATTTTCTCACTAAACTCTGGGGCCTTTCTATTTTTATGATAATAACCATCCTAATGGGTATGAAGTAGAAAAAAATTGGCATTTGAATAAAAATAGAGGAGAAAAGAACAGGTAAAATTTTGCTATTCATCTATAAAGTTGCGAGTTATAAATTTGGGTGGAGAGAATTTACATTTGAAATTGAAATTATTGATGCCAAACTCAGTCTCTTGTTTAATAAAATTAGCTATTTAATATTTTCTTTGAGAGAAGGTAATTTAGAATACTCAAATACCACACAATTGCTCTCATCTCACACACTAGCAAAGTAATGCTCAAAATTCTGCAAGCCAGGCTTCAACAGTACACGAACCATGAACTTCCAGATGTTCAAGCTGGATTTAGAAAAGGCAGAAGAACAAATTGCCAACATGCGTGGATCATCAAAAAAGCAAGAGAGTTCCAGAAAAACATCTATTTCTGCTTTATTGACTATGCCAAAGCCTTTGTCTGTGTGGATCACAATAAACTGTGGGACATTCTGAAAGAGATGGAAATACCAGACCACCTGACCTGCCTCTTGAGAAATCTGTATGTTAGGAAGCAACAGTTAGAACTGGACATGGAACAACAGACTGGTTCCAAATAGGAAAAGGAGTACGTCAAGGCTGTATATTGTCACCCTGCTTATTTAACTCATATGCAGAATACATCATGAGAAACGCTAGGCTGGAAGAAGCACAAGCTGGAATCAAGATTGCTGGGAGAAGTATCAGTAACCTCAGATATGCAGATGACACCACCCTTATGGCAGAAAGTGAAGAACTAAAGAGCCTCTTGATGAAAGTGAAAGAGGAGAGTGAAAAAGTTGGCTTAAAACTCAGCATTCAGAAAACAAAGATCATGGCATCTGGTCCCATCACTTCATGTCAAATAGATGGGGAAATAATGGAAACACTGAGAGACTTTATTTTGGGGGGCTCCAAAATCACTGTGGATGGTGACTGCAGCCATGAAATTAAAAGATGCTTGCTCCTTGGAAGAAAGGCTATGACAAATCTAGACAGCATATTACAAAGCAGCAACATCACTTTACTAACAAAGGTCCATACAGACAAAGCTATGGGTTTTCCAGTAGTCATGTACTGATGTGAGAGTTGTACCATAAAGAAGGCCAAGCACCGGAGGATTGCTGCTTTTGTGGTGTTGGAGAAGACTCTTGAGAGTCCCTTGGACTGCAAGGATATCCAACCAGTCCATCCTAAAGGAAATCAGTCCTGAATATTCATTGGAAGGATGCTGAAGCTGAAACTATAATACTTTGACCACCAAATGGGAAAAACCGACTTATTGGAAAAGACCCTGATCCTGGGAACGATTGAACACGGAAGGAGAAGGGGACGACAGAGGATGAGATGGTTGGATGGCATCACTGACTCAATGGATATGAGTTTGAGTAAACTCTGGGAGTTGCCTTTGGACAGGGAGGTCTGGTGTGTTGCAGTCCTTGGGGTCATAGTCGGACACTACTGAGCGACTGAACTGAACTGAACTGAATTTGGAAACACTATTTGATTACACATATTTCTGGAAGAATTGAAATGCATCTATAAAGGATGTCAAAAATATCACATTTATGCCTTTTTGGATGGTTCTTGGGGTCGCAAAGAGTCGGACACGACTGAGCGACTGAACTGACCTGAAGGAGAAGGAAGGAGAAGGCAATGGCAACCCACTCCAGTACTCTTGCCTGGAAAATCCCATGGACGGAGGAGCCTGGTAGGCTGCCGTCCATGGGGTCGCTAAGAGTCAGACACGACTGAGCGACTTCACTTTCACTTTTCACTTTCATGCATTGGAGAAGGAAATGGCAACCCATTCCAGTGTTCTTGCCTGGAGAATCCCAGGGACGGGGGAGCTTGGTGGGTTGCCGTCTCTGGGGTCGCACAGAGTCGGACACGACTGAAGTGACTTAGCAGCAGCAGCAGGAGAAGGAAATGGCAACCCACTCCAGTGTTCTTGCCTGGAGAATCCCAGGGATGGGGGAGCCTGGTGGGCTGCTGTCTATGAGGTCGCACCGAGTTGGACACGACTGAAGCGACTTAGCAGCAGCAGCAGGTATCAATTACTTTATCAGTAAATTCTGTATGTTGAAGAAGGGAAAGTATGGGGGAAGTTTTGTTAAAAGTAACAGGTCCGTTTTCAGCAAGAAAATCTTTGATTTAAAATTTTTACAGTGGTATATAGTTATAACAATTCCTGTTTCCTATATCACAGTGATTCTATTCTATTTTAACCATATAGAAACATAAAGCATAAAGCGAAGCACATGGATTAAACTCATGCAGCCTAGTTTCCAACTCTGATTCTCTACTTAAAAGCTAATAATTTGATCTCTGTACAGTATGTCAATTTTCTTAATCCATATTATTTTAAAAATTTATCCTTACTTTTAAAATATTGGAGCAATAGATACCCAAAGAGTTTTAGAAATCAAATTATCTTGAAGATTTATAATGCACAAAAACCCACAGTGTTCAACCTATGTTACCTCTCATCATCCTTCTCCACAGAATAAGCTCTTTACTCTCTTAGAAAATGTTCACCTTCAAATGTAAATAAATATGTTTATACTCTTATTTGACTCATCATTTGGTTAGTGTGGCCACTTTGACAGTGTCAGTTTTTCCAGTCCAAGGATATCTTTTCATTTTTTGTATCATCTTCAGTTTTATTCATAAGTATTTTAAAATTTTCAAAGTATAAGTCTTTCACCTCCTTGGTTTAGTTGATTCCTAGCTATATTACTCTTTTAGGTGCAATTTTGAATGGGATTTTTTTTTTTAACTGTCTCTTTTTGCTTGTTCATTATTATTGTATAGAATGACAACCGATTTCTGTATATTAATATTGTATCCTGTTGCCTTGCTGAATTCATTTATTGGTTCTAATTTTTGAGTGGAGACTTCAGGGTTTTCTCTCTATAAATGTCATCTGCAAATAGTAACAGTCTTGTCTGTTTCCTTTCAATTTGATATCTTTTACATCTTTTTCTTGTCTGATTGCTGTGGCTAGGACTTCCAATACTATGTTAAACAAACGTGGAGAGAGTTTGTATTCTTGATTTGTTCCTAAATTTAGCAGGAAGACTTTCAGCTTTTCACCATAGAGTATTATATTGACTGTGCATTTGTCATAAATTACCTAAATTATGTTGAGATGTGTTTTCTCTGTACTCATTTTGATGAGTTTTTTCTTTTTAATATATCATGAGACGATGTTGAAATTTGTCAGATGCTTTTCCTGTGTCTATTGAGGTAATCATGTGATTTTTTGATCCTTTGTTTTGTTAATTTGGTGTATATCACATTGACTGATTTGCACATGATGAACCATCCTTGTGACCCTGCAGTAAATCCAACTTGATCATGGTATATGACCCTTTTCATGTATTGTTGATTTCAGTTTGCTAATGTTTTGTTGAGGAATTTTGCATCTATATTCATTAAAGATATTGGCCTATAATTTTGTTTTCTTGTAGTGCCTTTGTCTGGTTTTGATATCAGGTTAATCGTGGCCTTGAAGAATGAATTTGGTAATCTTTTATTTTCTTCAAGTTTTTAGAATAGTTTGAGAATAATAGGTATTAGTTTGGTAGACTTCTCCTGTGAAGCTGTCTAATCTTGGATTTTGTTTGCTGGGTGCTTTTATTATTATTATTATGAATTTAGTTTCACTTCTAGTGATCAGTCTGTTCAAATTATGTTTCTTCTTGACTCAGTCTTGGCAGGCTGTATTTTCTAGAAATTTGTCCGTTTCTTCTGTGTTGTCCAATCTGTGTATAACCGTTCATAGTATTTTCTTAACGATTTTTTGTATGTGGTATTTGTTGTTATTTCTCCTTTTTTATTTCTTATTTTGTTTATTAGGTTCTTTCTTTTTATACTTTCCATGTTTGGCTACCAGGCTTATCAATTTTCATTACCTTTTAAAAAAACCGGTTCATGGTTTTATTGATCTTATTGTTTTTTTAATCTCTGTTTTATTTATTCCTCTCTGATCTTTATTATTTTCTTCTTTCTGCTGACTTTTAGTTTATTTTTCTTCTTTGTGATTCTTTTAGTTGGTAGATTATATTGTTTATTTGAGGTATTTCCTGTTTCTTGAGGAAGGCCTCTATCACTGTGAACTTTCCCTGAATCCCATAGATTTTGGAAAGTTGTGTTACCATTTTCATTTATATCAAAGTATTTTCTGATTTCCCCTGTAATTTCATCATCAGTAACATACTGTTTAGTGTACATGTGTTTTTTTTTTTTTTTCTTTCCCAGTAGTTCTTTCTGTAATTTATACTGCTGTGGTAGGAAAAAAAATGAATGGTATAATTTCTCTCTGCATAAATATGTTGAGGCTTGTTTTATGGCCTCAATACAAGTACTTGATCTAATATAGGTATTGCTCCCCCTGTTTTCTTGTTTCTACTTGCATGAAATGTCTTTTTCCATCCCTTTCACTTTCACTCTGTTTGTCTTTACCCTGAAGTGAGTCTCCTGTAGGCAGCATTTTGAAGGTTTTTTTAAATTTTATTTTTAAATCAAATCAACTGCCTTATGTCCTTTGATCAGACCATTTAGTCCACTGACAATTTAAAGTGATTGTTGATAGGTATGCACTTTTTGCTGGGCTTTCCTGGTGGCTCAGATGGTAAAGAATCCTCCTGCATTGCAGGAGACCTGGGTTTGATCCCTGGGTTGAGGAGATCCCCTGGGGAAGGGAATGGCTACTCACTCCAGTATTCTCACCTGGAGAATGCCATGAACAGAGGAGCCTGGTGGGCAACATACAGTCCATGAGGTCATAAAAAGTAGGACATGGCTGAGTGACTGAGCAACTGAACAACAACAATAATCCTTACTATATATTGACTTTCTTACTGGAATTACCGCTTTCCTATAGGTTCTTACCACTTTTACGTTTAGAAAAGACCCTTCAACATTTCTTATATGGTTAAGTTTAGCTGAATGCTTTCAGTTTTTCATCACTGGATAGGTTCTTTATCTCCTGTTCTAAATGATAATCTTGCTGTGTAGAATATCCTAGGTTGCTGCTTTTTCCCTTTCATTACTTTGAATATATTATGCCATGCCCTTATGGTCTGAAAGTCTTTGCAGAGAAATCAGCTGATAACCTTTTGTGGATTCCATTATATATGACTCTTTGTTTTTTTCTTGCTGCTTTTAGAATTCTGTCTTTAACTTTTGACATTTTAATTATGATATGTCTCTGTGTGTGTGTGTTTGGGTTCACCTTGTTTGAGACCCTCTGTCCTTCCTTTACATGGATAATTTTCTTCTTTAGGTTTGGAAAGTTTCCAGCCATAATTTCTTCAAATACATTTTTGATACCCTTCTTTCTTCTGGAACTCCTATCATGTGACTTTTCACACATTTGATGTTACCCCCCAGATCTCATATGTTGCACTTGTTTTTTTCCTGTGTCTTTCTGTCTGCTTTTCTGATTGGGTGATTTCTGTTATTCTGTCTTCCAGATCAGTTGTTTGTTCCTCTCTGTCATTTAGTCTGCTGTTTGCTTTTTAGAGTTTTCCTATTTCAGATATTGAATTATCTATTTTTGATTGGATCTTTTTGTATTTTTTAGTCGTTTGTTGAAACGATCTGTGTTTAAAACAATTCTGTTCCCTAATTCATTTAGCATTTTTTATTACCAATGTTTTTGAATTCTTCATGTGGTAAATTGTTTCTGTTTCATAACTTATGTTCTTAGGAATTTTCTCTTACCTTTTATTTGAGAGCAGTTTCTTTGTTAATTTTTTTTTTTTAACTTAAGTTTCTCTGTCTCTACGATTTTATTTGAAACAGTTACCTATTGTGGCCTTGAAGTGGTTCATATGTGGGGGCATCCCTATCAGGCTGTATGTACTCACTGACTTTGGTGAGGGACTGCATTTGATGTGGGCACAGTCATGTCTTTCCTCAGGGTATGCTAGTGGCTTTCACCTTGGTAGGTGGTGAGGCTAGAGATAGCAGAGCTAGATCTGCTCAGGCATGAGGCAGGACTTCCTATCTGCTCAATGGCCGTCACAGCCCTATCAGGGGTGAGACTTGTCCCTAAATTGCTGGAGCAGAAGCCCTGAATGTCAGACTCAAGCCGCTGTTTTCCCTTTAATTGTGTTTTTTCCCTCTCCCTACCCTGGAACTTTTGCCTCAAAGAGAGGGAGTGCTGAAGCCAGTGGCACTTGTGTGCTTACAGAGGTCTGATTTCTGCCAGTGTAGAAGTCTGTGGTTTCATTCAGGTGCAGCCCATGATTGTGTCTTTCCCCCTGTTGTGGCTGCCCCAGATCTAGTGCTAGGCTATGGCCTGGAGTGGGTGAAGTTGGAGCATTCACTAGGCTCAGATGGGGGAGCATAGTGGGATGGAAGTTCACGATTCACATATTGCTGAAGCCTAACTTGGAGAATTTTGAGCATGACTTTACTAGCGTGTGAGATGAGTGTAATTGTACAGTAGTTTGAGCATTCTTTGGTATTCCCTTTCTTTGGGATTGAAATGAAGACTGACCTTTTCCAGTCCTGTGGCCACTGCTGAGTTTTCCAAATTTGCTGGCATATTGAGTTCAGCACTTTCACAACATCATCTTTCAGGATTTGAAATAGCTCAATTGGACTTCCATCACCTCCACTAGCTTTATTCGTCGTGATGCTCTCTAAGGCCCACTTGACTTCACATTCCAAGATGTCTGGTTCCAGGTGAGTGATCACGCCATCGTGATTATCTTCGTTGTGAAGATCTTTTTTGTACAGTTCTTCTGTGTATTCTTGCCACCTCTTCTTAATATCTTCTGCTTCTGTTAGGTCCATACCATTTCTGTCCTTTATCGAGCCCATCTTTGCATGAAATGTTCCCTTGATATCTCTAATTTTCTTGAAAAGATCTCTTGTTTTTCCTATTCTGTTGTTTTCCTCTATTTCTTTGCATTGATCGCTGAGGAAGGCTTTCTTATCTCTCCTCGCTATTCTTTGGAACTCTGCATTCAGATGCTTATATCTTTCCTTTCCTCCTTTGCTTTTCGCTTCTCTTCCTTTCACAGCTATTTGTAAGGCCTCCTCAGACAGCCATTTTGCTTTTTTGCATTTCTTTTCCATGGGTTTTAGAAAAGGCAGAGGAACCAGAGATCAAGTTGCCAACATCCGCTGGATCATGGAGAAAGCAAGAGAGTTCCAGAAAAACATCTATTTCTGCTTCATTGACTATGCCAAAGCCTTTGACTGTGTGGATCACAAGAAACTGTGGAACATTCTGAAAGAGATGGGAATACCAGACCACCTGACCTGCCTCTTGAGAAACCTGTATGCAGGTCAGGAAGCAACAGTTTGAACTGGTCATGGAACCACAGACTGGTTCCAAATAGGAAAAGGAGTACGTCAAGGTTGTATATTGTCACCCTGCTTATTTAACTTATATGCAGAGTACATCATGAGGAACGCTGGGCTAGAAGAAGCACAAGCTGGAATCAAGATTGCTGGGAGAAATATCAGTAACCTCAGATATGCAGGTGACACCACCCTTATGGCAGAAAGTGAAGAGGAACTCAAAAGCCTCTTGATGAAAGTGAAAGAGGAGAGTGAAAAGGTTGGCTTGAAGCTCAACATTCAGAAAACGAAAATCATGGCATCTCGTCCCATCACTTCATGGGGAATAGATGGGGAAACAGTGGAAACAGTGTCAGACTTTATTTTTTTGGGCTCCAAAATCACTGCGGATGCTGATTGCAGCCATGAAATTAAAAGACGCTTACTCCTTGGAAGGAAAGTTATGACCAGCCTCGATAGCATATTAAAAAGCAGAGACATTACTTTGCCAACAAAGGTCCGTCTAGTCAAGGCTATGGTTTTTCCAGTGTTCATGTATGGATGTGAGAGTTGGACTGTGAAGAAAGCTGATCGCCGAAGAATTGATGCTTTTGAACTGTGGTGCTGGAGAAGACTCTTGAGAGTCTCTTGGACTGCAAGGAGATCCAACCAGTCCATTCTAAAGGAGATCAATCCTGGGTGTTCATTGGAAGGACTTATGCTAAAGCTGAAACTGCAATACTTTGGCCACCTCATGCGACAAGTTGACTCACTGGAAAAGAGTCTGATGCTAGGAGGGATTGGGGGTGGGAGGAGACGGGGACGACAGAGAATGAGATGGCTTGATGGCATCAACTACTTGATGGACGTGAGTTTGAGTGAACTCCAGGAGTTGGTGATGGACAGGGAGGCCTGACGTGCTGAGGTTCATGGGGTCGCAAAGAGTCGGACACGACTGAGCGACTGAACTGAACTGAGTGAGTGGGATGGAAGCAATTTGGACAGATGCCCTGCCTAGGGACTAGCCAGCACTCCTCACAAGTGGAGTGTAGGCTTCCCCAGCCTTTCTGTCTGTCCCAGCAGTTTTCCAATATGTCAAGGGAGTTTTGAAAGCATGTCCCTAACTTCACCACTCTGGGAGCTGAGGAATTATAGGCCTGGTGAATTTCTTAATGTAAAATCCCAACACATATTGAAGATTTCTTCTCTTTTGGGAAGATTCACTTTTTTATACAAAAGTTAAGGCATATCGGGGGTTTAGAATGTTGTTTAACCCCTTCAAAATTCATCTTAGTGGAAGTATTAGAATTAGCTTCCCAGTTGTGCAGTGTGCACAAGGCTTAGACTAATGATTCAGTAACCCTTGTAAGTGTTTGCTTACAGGACAACTCTGACTTTCAAGTTTGGTTCTTGCTGTCAGCTCCCATTCATTATTTGGTTAAATGTTTTTATTTTTAGTTTTTATCTCTTCCCTTCCTTGATTCTATACGGTATCCATTACTTTCTTAGGAAGTTAGCACGGCACTGAAAATCATATGTGTTAAAATTCATCTAATATTCTAGTTGTTAAATAGAGTAATTCATATAATAGTCTGCTTGAAGCAGAAATTAATTTATAAGCTCCCACTTTAGTAGATATTGCTTTTTAGAAGCTCAGTTTTATTCCTAATTATATAGCTTCTAATTTACAAAATTTTATATGATGAACTGTATGTAAGTTTCCATTTCTAGGCTAGTGGTTTTCACACACTTCTCTCTGTTGCACACCCATTATGAGTCCACCGTTCTTTACTGGAGAAGAGGATGAAGGTGGGGCATGGAGCAGGGCACTGAGCCTGTGACTGACATGCCTATTTAGCAAGTGTCCCTTTCTCACCTACAAATCACAGATGTAAATTATTGACCCATATTTTGTGTAATGAATAATCATATTCTACACTGAAGATTGGAGTCTCATATGTTATATGCTTTGCTCTGCTGAATTCCAGTTCAGAGGAATGACTTTTTTCCTCTGTTAAATCTTTGTATGGGTTTATAAATGTTCAAACGGTATGTTACCACAGTTCCAGTTTATCTGATTTATGTTGAGGCTTGCTGTTTCTGGAAAAATAGTCCTTTTTTTTCAAGGTTCTTTTTTATTTTATCCTTGATGACTACAGCCTTCAGAGTCTTAAGAATTAGACAAATATTTATATGAGAAATTGAAGAATGAATTAAAATGGATTCTAACTTGTATCAAGTCAGTGACTATTTTTGAAGATCAATTTCCAAATGTCTATAATGTGAGATGTACAAGACAGAGATATCTATAACCACAATATCCACCTTACAGAAAGCCATTTCATCTGATGATGTAACAGTGAGTTTTGTTTTGATAGCCTGAAATTGTTCATTATAAAACAGTCTTCTGAGATGATTTTTAGGTACAGTTAATTGTGTTTTCACCAAGAGAAGAGTCTAAAAGATTGTCCTCTGGGAATTGTAATTCATTAGTAATGGCTCATTTTATGTTACTAATGGGTTACTATTAGTAAATAACAACATAGCATTTAAATAAAATCCTACTAGAATTGTCTGTTATACTGATAGAAAAAGGTATTATTAATAGCATTCAGAATTTAGAGTTCTTTGAACTAGTATCAGGGATTCACTCACTTAAAAAAGCAGTAGAATTACAGTTGACTTTTGAACAACATGAGTTTGATCTGAGCAGGTGGACTTATATGAGGATATTTTTCAATGGTAAATACTACAGTACTGCATGATTCATGGTTCATCAAATCCATATATACAAAGTAACTGAGAATGCATTGAGTTTGCTATTAGTTTTATGCAGATTAACTCCAGTGTTGTTCAAGGATTAATTATATTTATTTTTAAAATATAATGCCTCCTTTGGGCAATTTTCAGATAAAATACTCTGATATGTAAAATGGTAATAGAGCAAATACTTAGTGTTATTTGTAAGTCACAAATAAGTCCACTGAGTCAGTGATGCCATCCAACCATTTCATCCTCTGTCGCCCCCTTCTTCTCTTGCCCTCAGCCTTTCCCAGCATCATGGTCTTGTCCAGTGAATCAGCTGTCCACACCAGGTGGCTCAAGTATGGGAACTTCAGCTTCAGTAACAGTCCTTCTGATGAATATTCAAGGTTGATTTCTTTTAGGAGTGACTAGTTTGATCTCCTTGCTGTCCAAGGGACTCTCAGGAGTCTTCTCTAGCACCACAGTTCAAAAGCATCAGTTCTTCAGCACTAAGTCTTCTTTATGGCCCTGCACTCACATGCATACATGACTACTGGAAAAACCATAGCTTTGACTATACAGACCTTTGCTGGCAAAGTGATGTCTCTGCTTTTTATTTGGCATAGTGAAATAAATTCTCAACAAAAATGCTGCTTCTAAAATCTAAGATGATTGATATCTTTAAAATGTTTTATTTGTTGAAGAAGGACTCAAAGTTATTTTTATTTCAGACTAAATTCATTTTGTGATTATGTGTAAAATCTCATCAAGTCTAATTTTATTTATAGACTTTTACAGCCCAGTGATGCTAAATAAAGTGAAATTTGCAAGATTGTAATTTCACTGCCCCGAATGTCATTAAGTCCCAAGAATAAAGAGTACTAACTCAGAAGTCAGAAGATCAGCATTTTTGTTCTGATTCCTTTGGCTATTAGTTTGTGACCTTGGGCAAGTCATTTCATGTCACTCAGTTTCATTATCCTCATCTTTTCCTGTCTTCTTTCCTCACAGAGTCTTTATGAGAGTGAAATGAGAAAATATTAAGTGATGGTTAAAAACTATAGAAAGATGAGGTATTTATTGTGTAAGGCCATGTTCTGTGATGTTAATTTTTAGGCAAGATTAGTGCATAGGCTAAAACAGTGAAAATGTGTTTGTTATCTGACTTTTTATTCCAAAGAAATTTTCAAAACATTCATGAATTGTTTTTAATGATTTTTTTTATGGCTCCCTTTGAAAGAAAAGTTTGAGTCATCACATAATGGCTTGTCATTTGTGTTCCCGCCCCAGTGTTGACAGCCAGTTTGCATTTTAGCAGTGCGATACTTTCAGATACTTTCAGTAGAAGGTCCAGCCTAAGTAAATGCCAAAGCCAGCAGATAGGGTTTAGGAAACTTTCTGCAAACAGTTGAACAAACCAATGTGTATCCATATGGTTTGTGAGCCCGAGAGACTTCTATTTCCTCAGCCTGGCTGACATTTGTTTGTTAACATAATTTCTCCTGAATGGCCATGCCCTCCTTGTTGTTTTCCTTCTTGATAAGGACCTGGAGCTTTGGGACAACAGGAAATGTTTTACAGCCTCTGTGTGGAGTTGGTCATCTGTTTAGTGTTTCTTAATGCTTAGTATTCCACTGAGATCAAGTAGAAGTGGAATGCTATGGATTAAATTTGTGCCTCCCCCAAATTTATGACATTCTAACCCCTAGTACCTTAGAAAGTGACTGTATTTTGTCAAAGGGCCATTACAGAGATAAGTAAGATTAATTGAGGTCACATTAGTGGATCTTAATTCATTGTGGTGTCCTTATAAGAAGGGGAAGAGACACCAGGGGTACATGTGCAGGGAGGAAAGACCACATAAGGACACAGTGAAAAGGCAGCATCTACAGACCAAGAAGAGAAGACTTCCAGAGACACCAAACATGTTCAGGCCTTGATCTTGGATTTCCAGCCTCCAGAACTGTGAGGAAATACATTTCTCTTTTTAAAGCTACTCAATCTCTGCTATTTTGTTGTGGCTGACTTGGCAAACTAATACAGAGTCTCGCAAATCCCAGGTGCTGAAATTCCCCATGTATATGTTGACCATGGGATTATGAAAAACACCCTGAAAAGAGTACATAACCCAAAGGTAAATTCAGTTTCAATTTGAATTTAGTAGAGGGTCACAAATTCTACAGCTTGTATGGTCAATCGCTTGAAGTTAGAAATGATGGCAAAGTTACTTTTAGCATGAAAAAGGCAAAGAGGACATTATTTTAGATAGTTAATTCATTTTAATGAAAGCTTACTTTTCTATCTTTCATAGCTTGATATACTTTTCTACTTTGAAATTATGGAAGAATTAATGCAAATGATATAAAACCTTTTTAGAGACATGCATAAGGTAAATTCTTTCTTGTGTTTTAAGTCATTGCTTTCCCATATTAGTAAATCACACAATTGTTTTGATGTTAAAACAGTCTAATTTATGTGTGAAGTTTTGGAACAGCAGCCACACTTCATTCATTCAGTTCAGTCACTCAGTCATGTCCAACTCTTTGCAACCCCGTGAATCGCAGTACGCCAGGGCTTCCTGTCCATCACCAACCCCCAGAGTCAATACCATCCAACCATCTCATCCTCTGTCATCCCTTTCTCCTCCTGTCCTCAATCTTTCCCAGCATCAGGGTCCTCTTAAATGAGTCAGCTCTTCTCATCAGGTGGCCAAAGTATTGGAGTTTCAGCTTCAACATCAGTCCCTCCAATGAACACCCAGAACTGATCTCCTTAAGGCTAGACTGGTTGGATCTCTGCAGTCCAAGGGATCTCAAGAGTCTTCTCCAATACCACATAGTGATTTTTAATTGGCTTAATTTTGATTTTCAAATACTGAGTCCCATTCACATGCCTATTTACTGAATTGGCTGTTTTATAAATAATAATACTCCCTTTTCATGTATGGTGCTGTACAGTTTTAAAGTGCTTGCCAGTGCATCATTTCATCTCATCCTCACTGAAACCTATTGAGACTGGCATTACTCTCTTAATTTTCTGGAAAAGGATTCCCAGAGAAGTTAAGACACTTTTTCAGAGTTACATACTGAATTGATAGATCTCATTTCCCAACTTACCATTCAAAGCTCTTTTATTTTTCCTTAGACCCAGGTAAAACAAGCCCCAAGGACTGAGAAATGCTTTTGATGTGTATATATGAGCATGTGTGTGAGGTATACACATGTGTTTTTCCTTAAGTTGTCTCTTCCTTTTCTCCTTGGTTATTTTGGGCCAGGCATTTTGTTGTGGGAGTGGGGATATGTATGCTTTTTTCCTTTTTCTTTTACATTTCTTGTGTATTGTGTGTGCACACACAGTTGAATGTACATACACATATATACAGTGTATATATGTATCAGTTTAGCAGTATTAAATATAGTGAAGCAGTGAAGAGATTAGTTCTTATCATCTTTCAGTTTGGATAGCAGGATGGGGGCAACTTCTGGCTGAAGAAAGTATTTTAAGATATCTACAGCTGTTACTTCTTTTTTCAGTAGATACTAGAATCTGTTTAAAATAGTTGAAGGGTAGGCCTCAAAGTCTGTTTCTCTCTAAAAACATCACTTGTAATCTTTAGTTTCCTAAGGTTATGCCATAGTTAATGAAGGTTATATGTTAGTGTATGGATAACTATTAAGATAGGTCATTGTTCCCCAGACCTAATACTGAATCCCTCCTTGACATTTCCTAGCAACTGACTTGTGTGGAGGATGCAGAAGGAAAGACATCAGGGACTTGCTCTGCATTTCTCAAACACCCACTGAGAAATGGTACCCAGATTTTATTGTTTCTCTTCATGGTTCCTACTAAAAGCATGCCTCTCACATTGATTAGCTTCTAAAATGGATAGTCATAGAAGATGAGCATTAAAAATTAAGTAGTGATGATAAAACATCAGAGTCAAATCATTGAAAAGTTTCATCAGTAGTAATATGTTTTAATAGTCATTGCTATTTATATAATCTTGATAGTTACTGGGATAAAGAGATAAAATCAATTCTGTTTTATACTTGAAAATTAAAATCTTTATTGTTATAAGGATATTCCTCTTAGATGCCTAATTACTTGTTTATATTTATAAAATAAGATGTATTCATCAGTTTTTTTTCCTTGAAAGAAAGAACAATGTGCTGTAAATATACATATATGTATATATATATATATAACTATTATATACACATCTGTGGATTTTAAACCTTTAAGTTGGCAATTTGAAAACTGCTTTGTGAGCTAAATGATGTTTTATTCAGTTCAGTTCAGTTCAGTTGCTCAGTCGTGTCTGGCTCTTTGTGACCCCGTGACACGTGACCCCGTGGCACGCCAGGCCTCCCTGTCCATCACCAGCTCCTGGAGTTCACTCAACCTAATGTCCATCGAGTCAGTGATGCCATTCAGCCATCTCATTCTCTGTCGTCCCCTTCTCCTCCCGCCCCCAATCCCTCCCAGCATCAGAGTCTTTTCCAGTGAGTCAAGTTGTTGCATGAGGTGGCCAAAATATTGGAGTTTCAGCTTCAGCATCAGTCCTTCCAATGAACACCTAGGATTGATCTCCTTTAGAATGGACTGGTTGGATCTCCTTGCAGTCCAAGGGACTCTCAAGAGTCTTCTCCAACGCCACAGTTCAAAAGCATCAATTCTTCAGTGATAAACTTTCTTCATAGTCCAACTCTCACATCCATACATGACCACTGGAAAAACCAAAGCCTTGACTAGACAGACCTTTGTTGGCAAAGTAATGTCTCTGCTTTTTAATATATAAGCAAAGAAAAATAACACCTAGAAAATAGGCCCAGTTTCTATTGAGAAACTGATAGAAATTTGATATTGTCAGGTTTCACACATGTTTAGAATAGAAACTATGAATTTGAACTTTTATATATTTTATTGTCATTTAATCTTATTTAATTTTGGTGGTCTATACTTTAAAGTATAATGTTAATAATAAGACATCTATATTTGAAAAAGATAGCTTTAAGATGAAAACAACTTGAATTAATGTGTCTTCCTTTTTTAACTGTCTCTCTGCCATTTGCTGGGGCTTCCCTGCTGGCTCAGCAGTAAAGAATTCTGCAATGCAGGAGAAATGGGTTTGATTCCTGGATCGCAGGATCCCTTGCAGAAGGAGTCGGATGTGACTTAGCAACTAAACAACAACTGCCATTTGCTATAATTGACACTAACTAGAAAAGGAGATGAAAAGTGTGATGCTGAAGATGGGAAAAGAGAGCAAGAGGAAAATGGAAGTAAAGCTAAAGCATGAGTTAAAAAAAAAAATGACTGCAGCCAATGAGAGATGGTGAGGTGGAATTCACATCTTTTCCCTATTGTCTGTAATAAAATAGTATCCTATTATTCCCCAGTATTGAGTATGCTAAAACAAGCTAGCACATACTAGGGAGAACTGGTGTTATCCACAACATATTCAGAGTGAAGAAAGGTTAAGTGTAGAAAGCATAGTCAGCTGGGCCCTTAAATGTGAGCTGAGCGCCATTTTCCTCATTCTTAGATTAGAGCAAGTCTTGGCCAAACGCTACACTGTGGGTCTTGATGATCCATAGAGAGATTTTCCTTGCTTTGCAGCTAACTTAGAAAGCTAAGTATTTTGCATCAGGTTCATTATATAGTCTTAACTTCAGAGATTTTTATCATAAAAATATTTCATTTTTCTTTACTCACTGAGCCCAGCTGTTGTTTTCTAAAACTGCCTTTTCTCATCGGTAAGCAGAATTCTCAAATTCTTTTCACCATATTTATGTCTATCTGATTTAAAACTTCAGTTTCCTATCTAAGTTAAAGCCTTGCCCTTTATCTCAGATGAGCTCTAAATATCACTGTTGTTCTGTCAGATGATAGTTGTTCAGGCTGCTCCATTGTACTGCCCTCCTCCCTTGCCCACCTACTATTCCTGTTGCCATTAATCTGCAAATCTCCCTCCTTCTCAAATAGACACAGGAGGCAGATCAGCAAAGATACCTCATAAACATATGTGCAGCTAGGCAGTGAGATACTGTCTCTCCAATTCAAGCAGGTACTTCCTATCTTTATGGATGGTTTTCTTGATCCCTTGTCTGTTGGATTGGGAGACAAAGACAACCCATCTCTTCTCATATGGGAGTCCGTTTTAGAATATGGGTTACTTAATTGCCCTTGGTCTACCACAGCTTTTCACACTATTCACACATCAGTATAGGGCAATTAAAATATATCTCACTTACCATGCTATAATTTTTTCATGTATCTTGGCATAAGGTTGCCTAAGGATTCTTTCTTTGAAAATACTTCAGTTCAGTTCAGTCACTCAGTCGTGTCCAATTTTTTGTGATCCCATGGACTGCAACACTCCAGGCTTCCCTGTCTGTCACCAACTCCTGGAGCATGCTCAAACTCAGGTCCGTCAAGTCGGTGATGCCATCCAACCATCTCATTCTCTCTTTTCCCGTTCTCCTCCTGCCTTCAATCTTTCCCAGCATCAGAGTCTTTTCAAATGAGTCAGGAGACCGAAGTATTAGTTTCAGCTTCAATATCAGTCTTTCCAATGAATATTCAGGACTGATCTCCATTAGGATTGACTGGTTGGATCTCCTTGCAGTCCAAGGGAGTCTTCTCCAATACCACAGTTCAAAAGCATCAATTCTTCAGTGCTCAGCTTTTTATATAGTCCAATTGTCACATCCATACATGACTATTGGAAAAACCATAGCTTTCACGAGACAGACATTTGTTGGCAAAGTCTTGTCTCTGCTTTTTAATATACTGTCTAAGTTGGTCATAGCTTTTCTCCCAAGGAGCAAGTGTCTCTTAATTTCATGGTGGCAGTCACCATCTGCAGTGATTTTGGAACCCAGAAAAATAAAGTCTTTTGCTGCTTTCATGGTTTCCCCATCTATTTGCCATGAAGGAAAGGGATCAGATGCCATGATCATAGTTTTCTGAATGTTGAGTTTTAAGCCAACTTTTTCACTCTCTTCTTTCAATGTCATCAAGAGGCTCTTTACTTCCTCTTTGCTTCCTGCCATAGGATGGTGTCATCTGCATAGATGAGATTACTGATATTTCTCCCTGCAATCTTGATTCCAGCTTGTGCTTCTTCCAGCCCAGCATTTCACATGACATACTCTGCATGTAAGTTAAATAAGCAGGGTGACAACCTTGATATACTCCTTTCCTGATTTGGAACCAGTCTGTAGTTTCATGTCCAGTTCTAACTGTTGCTTCCTGACCTGCATACTGATTTCTCAGGAGGCAGGTCACGTGGTCTGGTATTCCCATCTCTTTAAGAAATTTCCACAGTTTTTTGTGATCCACACTGTCAAAGGCTTTGGCGTACTCAATAAAGCAGAAGTAGATATTTTTCTGAAACTCTCTTGCTTTTTCAATGATCCAGTGGATATTGGCAATTTGATCTCTGGTTCCTCTTCCTTTTCTAAATCCATGTTGAACTTCTGGAAGTTCATGGTTCACGTATTGTTAAAGCCTGGCCTGGAGAATTTTGAGCATTACTTTGCTAGCATGTGAGATGAGTGCAATTGTGCAGTAATTTAAGCATTCTTTGGCCTTTCCTTTCTTAGGGATTGGAATGAAAACTGACATTTTCCAGTCCTGTGGCCACTCTCAATTTTCCAAATTTGCTGGAATATTGAGTGCAGCACTTTCACAGCATCATCTTTTAGAATTTGAAATAGCTCAACTTGAATTCCATCACCTCCACTAGCTTTGTTCATAGTAATTAAAGTGTATGCATGGCAATATATTGAAGTGTCTCAAGCACAGCTTCCTCAAAAGGGCAACAGAAAACCTCAAGTGTCACTTTTGTGAAGCAGAGACACCTAGTTGTAACCCCGAAACTACAGTTGCAAGAATCCCTTTGCCTTCTTTGGCCCTGTTTGTCTAAGCAGTGCATCATCAGAGCAACCATTTCCCAGACTATTCTCTGATAGGTGCTGAGATAATATTCCCAGAGGTGGTGAAGCCAGAAATGCAAGTGTGGACACAGTTCTACTTGTACTTTTGATAATGTCATTAGATTTAGAACTCTTACTCAGGAGAAAATGTACTGTTAAAATAGGTGGTGGCACTTAAAATCTTAACTCCCTGTGTGAAATGTCATTTATTTATTATTTGAATTTTTATTTATTAATTCATTGGACGTTTATTGACTGCTCTGTGTGCTCAGCTCTTATCAGACCCTAGGGTACTGGGAGAAAGATAAGACAAGTCCTTGCTCTGTTAGAAGGTATTTACTTTGTAATGAGAAGGTAGGAAATAACTAAGAAGGTAAATAAATATGTGTAAGACAATTTCAGATAGTAAAGCGAGGTCATATTTGAGGTAATATTTGAGAAATGTTATTCCAGAGGGCATGGCCATAGGTGTCACTAGAATAGATTTTCCACAGAACCCTGAAGTTTTACGTATTGGATATTTTTTTCTTCTCCTTTGGTTTTCTTTTCTAAAATCAGAGCTGTAGTACCATTATGTAGGGAAAATTCTCAGAGAATAAAATTGAAATCTTAACAGCAGAAAAAAAAAAGGGGGTGATTCAATAATAAACAGATTACTGGGAGTATGTTTATATTATTCAGGAGCTTAATTTATTTTATAGTAATTTCTTATCTGTAAAATTTCATGAGAACTGTGGTAATTTTCTTATTGTTAATCTTTACCCTGATTCTTTTCTGGATCATGGGGATTAATTTCTTTCCTGGAAGTTTTCTTAGCTCGAAAGTCAGTAGTCTTTCCTACAATATATTCTTAAGCTTCAAGATTTTGTGGAAAATATTGCGCATATGATAATGATATTTTTAGCCCTTTCTGAATCAGGGAACCTTGAATCTTTCAGGACTTAGTTTCAGTGTGATCTAGTTTGAATAAATGTGTCCCTGATATTCCCTATAAACAACTGGAGCAGGATATCCAACGTTGATTATTCATTGATTCAGAAAATATTTTTTGAATGACTGTTACATACCAGTTATAGTCATGGACACTGAAGATTTAGCAATGAACAAAAGAAAGTCTTCTTAAAGTTTTCTTTCCAGTGGGGAGAGGTGACCAATGAACATGTAGACATATGTATGACAGATGTTGAGCAATGGTGATAAAAACTAATGAGCATATAAAGTCTGGTAAAGTGCTCAGTCATGTCCAACTCTTTTGCGACCTCATGGACTATACCCTGCCAGGCTCCTCTGTCCATGGGGTTTTCCAGGCAAGAATATTGGAGTGGGTTGCCACTCCTTTCTCCAGGGGATCTTCCTGACCCAGGGATTGAACCTGGGTCTCCTGCATTGCAGGCAGACTCTTTACCATCTGAGCCACCAGGGAAGCCTAGTAAAGGCTGGTAGATATTGGGGCAATGTGGTTGTACTTTTTTTAATAGGTTGTTCCAGGAAGGTCAGAAAGGTCACATGTGTTCAAAAGACTAAAATAAGTGATCAGAGTGAGTCATTCAGATAACTGGGCCAGCGTGGCTAAGGCAGAATGATCTGGAAAGCTTTAGGAGGTAAGGTCAGAAAGAAGAGCAGATTATGTAGGAACTAGGGAGAAGGCAATGGCAAGCCACTCCAGTACTCTTGCCTGGAAAATCCCATGGATGGAGAAGCGTGGTAGGCTGCAGTCCGTGGGGTCGCTAAAGGTCGGACACGACTGAGCGACTTCACTTTCACTTTTCGCTTTCACACATTGGAGAAGGAAATGGCAACCCACTCCAGTGTTCTTGCCTGGAGAGTCCCAGGGACAGGGGAGCCTGGTGGGCTTCCGTCTATGGGGTCACACAGAGTCGGACATGACTGAAGTGACTAAGCAGCAGCAAGCAAAGGGATTTAGGCTTTTTCCCCAATGAGAAGGGAACCCACTGGAAGGTTATGAGTAGAGAATTAATGAAAATGACTTGGGTGTAGAAAGGTTCATTTGACTCATGTGCTTAATATAGACAGTAGTGAGACAATGGTTGAATCAGATGCCTTGAATTGGAAGCTACTGGAATAAACTGGAGTCAAGATTGTGGGGAGAAATAAAAATAACTTCAGATATGCAAATGACACCACCCTTATGAGATAAAGCAAAGAGAAACTAAAGAGCCTCTTGATGAAGGTGAAAGAGGAGAGTGAAAAAGCTCAAAGTTAAAACTCAACATTCAAAAAACAAAGATTATGATATCTGGTCCCATCACTTTATGGCAGATAGATGGGGAAAGAATGGAATCAATGACAGACTTCATTTTTTGGGCTCCAAAATCACTGCAGTTGGTGACTGCAGCCATGAAATTAAAAGATGCTTGCACCTTGAAAGAAAAGTTATGACCAACCTAGACAGCATATTAAAAAGCAGAGACATTACTCTTCCAGCAAAGGTCCGTCTAGTCAAGGCTATGGTTTTTCCAGTAGTCATGGATGTGAGAGTTGGACCATAAAGAAGGCTGAGCACTGAAGAATTGATGCTTTTGAACTGTCATGTTGGAGAAGATTCTTGAGAGTCCTTTGGACTTCAGGACGATCAAACCAGTCAATCCAAAAGGAAATAAGTCCTGAGTATTCATTGGAAGGACTGATGATAAAACTGAAGCTCCAGTTCTTTGGCCTCCAATGTGAAGAGCTGACTCACTGGAAAAGACTCTGATGCTGGGAAAAATTGAAGGCAGGAGGAGAAGGGGATGACAGAGGACGACATGGTTGGATGGCATCAGTGTCTCAATGGACATGAGTTTGAGAAAGCTCTAGGAGATGGTGAAGGACAAGGAAGCCTGGCGTCCTGCAGTCTGTGGGGTTGAAAAAAGTCAGATGAACTGAATGACTGAACGATGACAAAATTACTTGGAAACAAGAGTCCTGGGTGATTGCTATTAGGAGTGAGATGCGGTGGAGTATAGAATTGACAGTATTTTCTGATGCACTGGAAATGGGTTATAAGAGAAACAGAAATTAAGACGACCTGAGTTTTTTTGGCTTGAGGATTTTAAAAAATCAGGTACCCATTAATTAAGAGAGATGTGAAAGAAGCAAGTTATTATTATTTGGGAGAGGGGAATTAGGAATTTGTGTTGAACACACTTAGTTTGAAATGCCTTTAGACATCCAAAGAAGAAATTTAGCAGACAACTAGATGAGTAAATTTTTGGTTAAGGATATTGGGTAAATTTGGGGATATAAATTTGGGAATCATTGGTGTATAGCTAGTATTGAGAACATAATCTTTATAATGTCTTAATTATAGCACTTATTTCATTATTTTGTCATTGTTTTTTGACATATCTATCTAGGTTAATATCCTTGTCTACAGAGGCTGCATGCTTTTGACATTTAAGTATTTTTTTCATCGAAGTCTGATGTGGTGTGAAGCTGTAGGTTTCTGTAAGTGGCAGCTTTAACCAAGACCAGGGCCTTAGAAGCCCTGAAGGAAATAAGCTTAATGTAAATCTAGCCCTGTAACATGTTGGCAAGCACCATATATTTGCCTAAGGTTTATGCTCTTTGAAGTTGGTAAGATTGATGAGTATAGCCTAAATTGAGGCCCATAAACTGGTACCTGTCTTTAATTCCCCACCCTCTTTTTTAATCTGTTATTGGTTACATATAGAAATTGAGAATAAGCATTTAGAAACTTTTATAGCATTAGACTAATTTTATGTCTATTGAATCTAATAAAATTGTTTATGTTTTCTATGTCTTTTTAAAATTTCATTTTCCTAATTCATTTTTTAATTTATTTAACATTTCCATTAATTCATTTTTTAATTTATTTAACAAAATGTCAGTCTGCAGCAAATTGAAAAAATTTTTAAATTTGGTTCATCACAGATTGAGAAGCAATATTCATTATGTAGACGGCACTTCGGGAGAAGGCAATGGCACCCCACTCCAGTACTCTTGCCTGGAAAATTCCATGGGTGGAGGAGCCTGGTAGGCTGCAGTCCATGAGGTCACTAAGAGTCAGACTCGGCTGAACGACTTCACTTTCACTTTTCACTTTCATGCACTGGAGAAGGAAATGGCAACCCACTCCAGTGTTCTTGCCTGGAGAATCCCAGGGACGGGGGAGCCTGGTGGGAGGCCGTCTATGGAGTCACACAGAGTCGGACACGACTGAAGTGACTTAGCAGCAGCAGCAGAAGTCACTTCGTTAACTGAAGACTCAGCTAAATCAGTAGTTCTTACTGGAAAAAAGAGATTTAAAAGTAACCAACAAGCATGGTCAGTATATAGAGAATACATGTACATTGAAAAATTCTTTATATTTCATGCAGTGACATTGATGCGGGGAGGTATGATACAGTAACATGAAAAGTGGTAAAAGAACCACTCATCTGCAGGAAACTAGAAGACTGAGGGATTTGTATAATTTTTTGTTTGTCAAGTTGCTTATAATCATAAGTCTGACATTTTTGGTGAGTGGATTATAGAACCACTGCTGTTTGTAAAAATTTCCTTTTAGCACCCAAACTTTAGATGTTTCTTCACATGTCAGCGTGTTGTTTTGTGGTTTGCTAACAGTAATCTTCTGGTCTGCAATCCATCTGTTCATCAATCTTGTTTCTTAGCTGCTGGAACATTTTTACCCTTTTCATTCATCTTTTTGACATTTTAAAGGGAAGTTATCAAAAGACACACAGTGAATTAATAATCATTTTGGTCAGATCTTTAATATTTTCCTTAATTAATATTAACCATTATTACTTCCCATCAATACTTTTATTTCATTTTTATTAATAAGCAATATTAATATACCTTGCAGAATGCAGTTAACAACTAACTTGGTAATTTCAGGAAAAAGAAATAAGCAGATGTGATTTTAGGTGAGGCAACAATAAGGGGCAGTTTATGGCAAGCAGAAGTGAGCAGTAGCTGGAAGGAAGATATTAGTTCCCAGACTGGGAGTCCTAAACACTGTACAACAGGGGCCAACAGTTAGGGCCTGAGTCCTGAGTTCTTGCCTACCATTTCAAGAAAGAATTCAGGCAAGGAGGCAGAAGGTAAACAGAGTAAAAAATTCATTGCAAAAGAAAAGAACATGTGGAAAGACACACAGGTGAACTCAGAGAGAGAATCACATCTTTGGGAAGTTTAAATCCTTTATAAGGGAGCAGTCTTCCAGGTGTTTGTCTTCTTTTTGGCTAATTGTATTGTTTTGACCTCATGGTTAATTTACACTCCCCTGCGTGTGCATGCACCCCTCAATTAATATGGATCCCACTGCAAAGGCCTCTGGAAGGAGAGAAACGAACTTACTATGGTCTGAGATTTCTTGTCTTTTTGACCCCATGAAGGCTTTTGTGCATGCATAATGTGTCCCTTGCCCCACGTATGGGAAGTGTGTGATGCTTGATCTTTTAACAGGGTATAGGCCCACTCTGTCTCTATCATTAAAATGCTAGTTCAGTTCAGTTCAGTTTTTCAGTCGTGTCCGACTCTCTGTGACCCCGTGGACTGCAGCATGCCAGTCCTCCCTGTCCATCACCAACTCTCAGAGTTTATTGAAACTCATGTTCGTTGAGTTGGTGATGCCATCCAACCATCTCATCCTCTGTCGTCCCTTTCTCCTCCTGCGTTCAATCTTTCCCAGCATCAGGGTCTTTTCAAATGAGTCAGCTCTTTGCTTCAAGCAGCCAAAGTATTGGAGTTTTACCTTCAACATCAGTCCTTCCAGTGAATATTCAGGACTTATCTCCTTTAGGATGGACTGATTGGATCTCCGTGCTGTCCAAGGGATTCTCAAGAGTCTTCTCCAACACCACAGTTCAAAAACATCAATTCTTCGGCACTCAGCTTTCTTTTTAGTCCAGATTTTGTATCCATATATGATCACTGGAAAAACCATAGCCTTGACTAGACAGATCTTTGTTGGCAAAGTAATGTCTCTGCTTTTTAATAAACTGTCTAGTTTGGTCATAGCTTTCTCACAAGGAGTAAGCATCTTTTAATTTCATGGCTACAGTCACCAACTGCAGTGATTTTGGAGGACAAAAAAAGTCTGCCACTGTTTTCCATTGTTTCATCTATTTTTATAAGTGATAGGACCAGATGAAATGATCTTAGTTTTCTGAATGTTGAGCTTTAAACCAACTTTTACGCTCTCCTCTTTCACTTTCATCAAGAGGCTCTTTAGTTTTTCTTCACTTTCTGCCATAAGGGTGGTATCATCTGCACATGTGAGGTTACTGATATTTCTCCTGGCAATCTTGATTCCAGCTGGTGCTTCATCCAGCCCAGCATTTCTCATGATGTACTCTGCATATGTTAAATAAGCAGGGTGACAATATACAGCCTTGATGTACTCCTTTTCCTATTTGGAACCAGTCTGTAGTTTCATGTCCAGTTCTAACTGTTGCTTCCTGACCTGCATACATATTTCTCCAGAGGCAGGTCAGGTGGTCTGGTATTCCCATCTGTTTCAGAATTTTCCAGAGTTTATTGTAATCCACACAGTCAAAGGCTTTGACATAGTCAGTAAAGCAGAAATAGATGTTTTTCTGGAACTCTCTTGCTTTTTCGATGATCCATTGGATGTTGGCAATTTGATCTCTGGTTCCTTTGCCTTTTCTGAATCCAGCTTGAACATCTGGAAGTTCACAGTTCACGTATTCTTGAAGTCTGACTAGGAGAATTTTGAGCATTATGTTTCTAGCATGTAAGAAATCAGTGGAAATGAGCACAATACACAATATAGCAGAAGAGAAACAAGACTATATAAGAGTGGTTTCTTCTAGATTATAATTCTGGACATTGTTTCCCCTGTTTCTCATTTTTGGGAATTTTCCATGTTATTGACCTTAATTATATTATTATTATTACAAAATGATTTCCATACAGCCTTCTTCAAAACAGATAAGTAACCTATGTTATATGTAGGTAGGTAACTTACATCTATTTAGGTAGGTAGGTAAGTTACCTACACTTGTAACCTACTTATATGTAGGTAGGCAAACTACCTTACCTGCATCCTGAGAAACCTATCAACAGATCAAGAAGCAACAGATAGAATCAGACATGGAACAACGAACTGGTTAAAATTGGGAAAGGAGTACATCAAGGCTGTATATTGTCACCCTGTTTATTTAACTTATATGCAGAGTATATCATGAGAAATGCTGGGCTGGATGAAGCACAAGCTGGAATCAAGATTGCCAGGAGAAATATCAGTAACTTCAGATATGCAGATGATATCACCCTTGTGGCAGAAAGCAAAGAAGAACTAAAAAGTCTTTTGATAAGGGTGAAAAAGGAGAGTGAAAAAGCTGGCTTAAAACTCAACATTCAAAAAACAAAGATCACGGCATCTGGTCCCATTACTTTATGACAAATAGATGGGGAAACAATGGAAACAGTGATAGGCTTTATTTTTGGGGGTTCCAAAAATCACTACAGATGGTGACTGCAGCCATGAAATTAAAAGATGCTTGCTCCTTTGAAGAAAAGCTATGACACACCTAGACAGCATATTAAAAAGCAGAGACATCACTTTATCGACAAAGGTCCATGTAGTCAAAGCTATGGTTTTTCCAGTAGTCATGTATGGATGTGAGGATTGGACCATGAAGAAGGCTGCTGATCGAAGAATTGATGCTTTTGAGCTGTATTGTTGGACAAGACTCTTGAGACTTCCCTGGACATCAAGGAGATTCAACCAGTCCATCCTAAAGGAAATCAGTCCTGAATATTCATTGGAAGAAGTTCCAATACTTTGGTGACCTGATGTGAAGAGCCAACTCACTGGAAAAGACCCTGATAGTGGGAAAGACTGAGGGCAGGAGGAGAAAGGGATGACAGAGGATGACATGATTGGATGGCATCATGTACTCAATGCCATTAGTTTGAGCAATCTCCCAGAGATAGTGAAGGACAGGAAAGCCTGGTGTGCTGCAGTCCATGAGGTCTCAAATAATCAGATGCAACTGAGTGACTGAAAAACAAGTACTGTAGGCTGAAGAAGCAGTTTGATGGATTTGGCATTCCTCGTTTGATGTTCTTGTTTTGAAGATCTTAAAAATTATGTTAAACTTATTTGTTATTTCCTGAGTTATATTCTATAGATTACTTCTTCCATCTTTGCAAAGTTATATGACACCAAATCTCTGGCAGTTAATGAGCAGCTGGTGAAAAGCTATTTGTCTACTAGCTGTTTGTTTCGCTACTTTCAAAGCCATAAAGATGTTAAACATCATTAATCTGTATAGAATACTCTCATTCTTTAGTCAACAAGGACATTGTACATTTGAAAATGATCTGACAGTAACTATGGCTACTTTTTTTTTTGAGGCTAATTACTTTACAATATTTTATTAGTTTTAACATACATTGACATGAATCCGCCCCGGGTGTACATGTGTTCCCCATCCTGAACCCTCCTCCCACCTCCCTCGCCATCCCATCCCTATGGGTCATCCCAGTGCACCAGCCTCGAAAACCCTGTGTCATGCATCGAACGTGGACTGGTGATGCATTTCACATATGATAATATATAGGTTTCAGTGCCATTCTCCCAAACCATCCCACCCTCGCCCTCTCCCACAGAGTCCAAAACACTATTCTATACATCTATGTCAAATTTGCTGTCTCACATACAGGGTTGTTGTTACCATCTTTCTAAATTCTATATATGTGCATTAGTATACCGTATTTGTGTTTTTCTTTCTGGCTTACTTCATTCTGTATAGTAAGGTCCATTTTCATCTACCTCATTAGAACTGATTCAAATGTATTCTTTTTAATGGCTGAGCAGTATTTAATTGTGTATATGTACCATAGCTTTTTGATCCATTCGTCTGCTGATGGGCATCTAGGTTGCTTCCATGTCCTGGCTATTATAAACAGTGCTGCAATGAACACTGAGGTACACGTGTCTCTTTCAATTCTGGTTTCCTTGGTGTGTATGCCCAGCAGTGGGATTGCTGGGTCATATGGGAGTTATATTTCCAGTTTTTAAGGAATCTCCACACTGTTCTCCCTAGTGGCTGTACTAGTTTACACTCCCACCAACAGTGTAAGAGGGTTCCCTTTTCTCCACACCCTCTGCAGCATTTATTGCTTGTAAACTTTTGGATAGCAGCCATTCTGAGTGGCGTGAAATGGTACCTCATTGTGGTTTTGATTTGCATTTCTCTAATAATGAGTGATGTTGAGCATCTTTTCATGTGTTTGTTAGTCATCTGTATGCTTTGGAGAAATGTCTGTTTAGTTCTTTGGCCCATTTTTCGATTGTGTCATTTATTTTTCTGGAATTGAGCTGCAGGAGTTGCTTGTATATTTTTGAGATTAATTCTTTGTCAGTTGCTTCGTTTGCTATTATTTTCTCCCATTCTGAAGGCTGTCTTTTCACCTTGCTTGTAGCTTCCTTTGTTGTGCAGAAGCTTTTAATTTTAATCAGGTACCATATTTTTATTTTTTGCTTTTATATCCAATATTCTGGGAGGTGGATCATAGAGGATCCTGCTGTGATTTATGTCGGAGAGTGTTTTGCCTATGTTCTCCTCTAGGAGTTTTATAGTTTCTGATCATATGTTTAGATCTTTAATCCATTTTGAGTTTATTTTTGTGTATGGTGTTAGGTAGTGTTCTAGTTTCATTCTTTTACAAGTGGTTGACCAGTTTTCCCAGCACCACTTGTTAAAGAGACTGTCTTTTCTCCATTGTATATTCTTGCCTCCTTTGTCAAAGATAAGGTGTCCATAGGTGCATGGATTTATCTCTGGGATTTCTATTTTATTCCATTGATCTATATTTCTGTCTTTGTGCCAGTACCATACTGTCTTCATGACTGTGGTTTTGTAGTAGAGCCTGAAGTCAGGCATGTTGATTCCTCCTGTTCCATTCTTCTCAAGATTGCTTTGGCTATTCGAGATTTTTGGATTTCCATACAAATTGTGAAATTATTTGTTCTAGTTCTGTGAAAAATAATATTGGTAGCTTGATAGGGATTGCATTGAATCTTTAGATTGCTTTGGATAGTTTACTCGTTTTCACTGTATTGATTCTTCTGATCCATAAACGTGGTATATTTCTCCATCTATTTGTGTCCTCTTTGATTTCTTGCACCAGTGTTTTATAGTTTTCTATATATAGGTCTTTTGTTACTTTAGGTAGATATATTTCTAAGTATTTTATTCTTTTTATTGCAGTGGTGAATGGAATTGTTTCCTTAATTTTTCTCTGTGTTTTCTCATTGTTAGTGTATAGGAATGCAAGGGATTTCTTTGTGTTGATTTTATACCCTGCAAATTTACTCTATTCATTGATTAGCTCTAGTAATTTTCTGGTGGAGTCTTTAGGGTTTTCTATGTATAGGATTATGTCATCTGCAAACAGAGTTTTACTTCTTTTCCAATCTGGATTCCTTTTATTTCTTTTTCTTCTCTGATTGCTGTGGCCAAAACTTCCAAAACGATGTTGAATAGTAGTGGTGAGAGTGGGCACCCTTTTCTTATTCCTGACTTTAGGGGAAATGCTTTCAGTTTTTCACTGTTGAGGATAATGTTTGCTGTGGGTTTGTCGTATACAGCTTTTATAATGTTGAGGTCTGTTCCTTCTATTCCTGCTTTCTGGAGGGTTTTTATCATGAATGGATGTTGAATTTTGTCAAAGGCTTTCTCTGCATCTATTGAGATAATCATATGGTTTTTATTTTTTTTATTTGTTAATGTGGTGTATTATGTTGATTGATTTGGGGATACTGGAGAATCCTTGCATCCTAGGAATAAAGCCCACTTGGTCATGACATATGATCTTTTTAAAATGTTGTTGGATTCTGGTTGCTAGAATTTTGGTAAGGATTTTTGCATCTATGTTCATCAGTGATATTGGCCTGAAGTTCTCTTTCTTTGTGGCATCTTTGTCAGGTTTTGGTATTAAGGTGATGGTGGCCTCATAGAATGAGTTTGGAAGTTTACCTTCCTCAGCAATTTTCTGGAAGAGTTTGAATAGGATAGGTGTTAGGTCTTCTCCAATTTTTTGGTAGAATTCAACTGTGAAGCCATCTGGACCTGGGCTTTTGTTTGCTGGAAGATTTTTGGTTACGGTTTCAATTTCCGTCCTTGTGATGGGTCTGTTAAGATTTTTCATTTCTTCCTGGTTTAGTTTTGGAAAGTTATACTTTTCAAAGAATTTGTCCATATCTTCCAAGTTGTCCATTTTATTGGCATATAGTTGCTTATAATAGTCTCTTATGATTCTTTGTATTGTCTGTGTTGTCTATTGTGATCTCTCCATTTTCATTTCTAATTTTGTTGATTTGATTTTTCTCCCTTTGTTTCTTGATGGGTCTGGCTAATGGTTTGTCAATTTTATTTAACTTCTGAAAAAACCAGCTTTTGGTTTTGTTGATTTTTGCTATGGTCTCTTTTCTTTCTTTTGCATTTATTTCTGCCCTTATTTTTAAGATTTCTTTCCTTCTACTAACCCTCGGGTTCTTAATTTCTTCCTTTTCTAGTTGCTTTAGGTGTTCAGTTCAGTCGTTTAGTCATGTCCAACTCTTTGCGACCCCATGAATCACAGCATGCCAGGCCTCCCTGTCCATCACCAACTCCCAGAGTTCACTCAAACTAACGTCCATTGAGTTGGAGATGCCATCCAGCAATCTCATTCTCTGTTGTCCCCTTCTCCTCCTGCCCCCAATCCCTCCCAGCATCAGTCTTTTCCAGTGAGTCAGCTCTTTGCATGAGGTGGCCAAAGTATTGGAGTTTCAGCTTTAGCATCAGTCCTTCCAGTGAATACCCAGAACTGATTTCCTTTAGAATGGACTGGTTGGATCTCCTTGCAGTCCAAGGGTCTCTCAAGAGTCTTCTCCAATACCACAGTTCAAAAGCATCAATTCTTTGGCGATTTACTTTCTTCACAGTCCAACTCTCATATCCATGCATGACCACTGGAAAAACCATAGCCTTGACTAGACGGACCTTTGTTGGCAAAGTAATGTCTCTGCTTTTTAATATGCTATCTAGGTTGGTCATAACTTTCCTTCCAAGGAGTAACCATCTTTTAATTTCAGCATCTACAGTGATTTTTTAGCCCCCAAAAATAAAATCTGACAGTGTTTCCCCCGTTTCTCCATCTATTTCCGATGAAGTGATGGGACCAGATATAGTTAGGTTATTTATTTGACTTTTTTCTTGTTCCTTGAGGTAAGCCTGTATTGCTATGACCTTTCCCCTTAGGGCTGCTTTTACAATGTGCGATCGGTTTTGGGTTGTTGTGTTTTCATTTTCATTCATTTCTATGCATATTTTTTATTTGTTTTTAAAATTCTTCTGTGGTTTGTTGGTTATTCAACCACGTGTTGTTCAGCCTCCATATGTTGGGATTTTTAATAGTTTTCCTCCTGTAATTGACATCTGCTTTTACTGCATGGTGGTCAGAAAAAATACTTGGAATGATTTCAATTTTTTTGAATTTACCAAGGCTAGATTTATGGCCCAGGATGTGATCTATCCTGGAGAAGTTTCATGTGCACTTGAGAAAAAGGTGAAATTCATTGTTTTGGGGTGAAATGTCCTATAGATATCAATTAGGTCTAACTGATCTATTGTATCATTTAAAGTTTGTGTTTCCTTGCTAATTTTCTGTTTAGTTGATCTATCCATAGGTGTAAGTGGGGTATTAAAGTCTCCCACTATTATTGTGTTATTATTAATTTTCCCTTTCATACTTGTTAGCATTTGTCTTACATATTGTGGTTCTCCTATGTTGGATGCATATATATTTATAATTGTTACATCTTCCTCTTGGATTGATCCTTTGATCATTATGTAATATCGATCTTTGTTTCTTTTCACAGCCTTTGTTTTAAAGTCTATTTTATCTGATGTGAGTTTTCTATTCCTGGTCTCTATTTGCATGGAATATCTTTTTCTAGTTCTTCACTTTCAGTCTGTATGTGTCCCTCGTTTTGAGGTGGGTCTCTTGTAGGCAACATATATAGGGGTCTTGTTTTTGTATCCATTCAGCCAATCTTTGTCTTTTGGTTGGGGCATTCAACCCATTTACATTTAAGGTAATTATTGATAAGGATGATCCCGTTGCCATTTACTTCATTGTTTTGGGTTCGAGTATACACCCTTTCTGTTTTTCCTGTCTAGAGAAGATCCTTTAGCATTTGTTGGAGAGCTGGTTTGGTGGTGCTAAATTCTCTCAGCTTTTGCTTGTCTGTAAAATTTTTTTATTTCTTCTTCATATTTGAATGAGATCCTTGCTGGGTACAGTAATCTGGGCTGTAGGTTATTTTCTTTCATCACTTTAAGTATGTCTTGCCATTCCCTTCTGGCCTGAAGAGTTTCTATTGAAAAATCAGCAGTTATCCTTATGGGAACCCCCTTTTGTGTTATTTGTTGTTTTTTCCTTGCTGCTTTTAATATTTGTTCTTTGTGTTTTTTTCCAATTTGATTAATATGTGTCTTTGGGTGTTTTGCCTTGGGTTTATCCTGTTAGGGACTCTCTGGGTTTCTTGGACTTGGGTGACTATTTTCTTTCTCATTTTAGGGAAGTTTTCAACTATTATCTCAAGTATTTTCTCATGGCCTTTCTTTTTATCTTCTTCTTCTGGGACTCCTATGATTTGAATGTTGGAGTTTAACATTGTCCCAGAGGTCTCTGAGGTTGTCCTCATTTCTTTTAATTCTTTTTTCTTCTCTGTTTCATTTATTTCTACCATTCTATCTTCTACCTCACTAATCCTATCTTCTGCCTGCATTATTCTACTGTTGGTTCCCTCCAGAGTGTTTTTGATCTCATTTATTGCATTATTCATTATATATTGACTCTTTTTTATTTCTTCTAGGTCCTTGTTAAAGATTTCTTGCATCTTCTCATTCCTTGTCTCCAGGCTATTTATCTGTAACTCCATTTTGTTTTCAAGATTTTTTCAAGATATTTCATTTTCTCTATCACTATTTGGAATTCTTTATCAGGTAGATTTCCTATCTCTTCCTCTTTTGTTTGGTATTTGTTTTGGCATTTATCCTGTTCCTTTACCTGCTTGGTATTTCTCTGCCTTTTCATCTTGTTTATATTGGTGTGTTTGTGATGGCCTTTCCATATTCTGGTAGTTTGTGGTTCCTTTTTATTGTGAAGGTTCCTCACTGTGGCTGGGGTTGGACATCTGGCTTGTCAAGGTTTCCTGGTTAGGGAAGCTTGTACCAGTGTTTTGGTGGCTGGAGCTGCATTTCTTCTCTCTGGAGTGCACTGAAGTGTTCAGTAATTTGTTTTGAGATGTCAGTGGGTTTGGTGTGACTTTGGGCAGCCTGTGTTTTGAAGCTCAGTTTTATGTTCCTGTGTTGTTGGAGAATTTGCATGGTCTTTCTTTCTCTGGAACTTGTTGGCCCTTGGGTGGTGCTTGGTTTCAGTGTAGATATGGAGGCGTTTGATGAGCTCCTATTGATTAGTGTTCGCTGGAGTCAGGAGTTCTCTGGTGTTCTCAGTATTTGGAGTTAAGCCTCCTGCCTCTGGTTTTCAGTCTTATAGTAGCCTCAAGACTTCTCCATCTATACAGCACCAATGATAAAACATCTAGGTTAAAGATGAAAAGTTTCTCCATAGTTAGGGACACCCAGAGAGGTTCACAGAGTTACATGGAGAACAGAAGAGGGAGGGGGAGGTAGAGGTGACCAGGGCGAGAAGTTGGGGAATGAAAAGAGGAGAGAGCAAGCTAGCCAGTAATCACTTCCCTATGTGCTCTCCACAGTCTGGATCCCTCAGAGATGTTCACGGCGTTACACAGAGAAGAGAAGAGGGAAGAGGGAGACAGAGGTGACCAGGAGGATAAAGGGGGGAATCAAAAGGAGAGAGACAGATCCAGCCAGTAATCACTTCCCTATGTGCTCTCCACAGTTTGGATCCCTCAGAGATGTTCACGGCGTTACACAGAGAAGAGAAGAGGGAAGAGGGAGACAGAGGTGACCAGGAGGATAAAGGGGGGAATCAAAAGGAGAGAGACAGATCCAGCCAGTAATCACTTCCCTATGTGCTCTCCACAGTCTGGATCCCTCAGAGATGTTCACGGAGTTACACAGAGAAGAGAAGAGGGAAGAGGGAGACAGAGGTGGCCAGGATGATAAAGGGGGGAATCAGAAGCAGAGAGACAGATCCAGCCAGTAATCAGTTCCCTAAGTGCTCTCCACAGCCCGGAACACAAAAAGAGATTCACAGAGTTGGGTAGAGAAAAGAAGGGGGAGGGAGGAGATAGAGGCAACCTGGTGGAGAAAAACGTGAGTCAAAAGGGGTAGAGAGCAGTCAAGCCAGGAATCTTGCTCCCAAGTAAAAATGGGCACTGAAGATTGGGTTCTTAAAGGTACAAATTGATAACAAATACCAAAAAGCAAAGATTAAAAATCTAGAGTAGAGGTTAGATTCTCAAAAATACAATATTAAAGGAAAAAACAAAGTCACAAAAATTATAAAATATATATATGAAGTTTACTTTAAAAATTGGGTCATTTCCTTTGGAAAGTAATAGTAGGTTATAAAAATGAAAATTAAAGGAGTAATAGAGGCCTTAAAAAAAAGTTAAAAAAATTAAAAAAGATAATAGTAAAAATATATCTAGGACTTTCTCTGGTGTTGTTGTGGATAGTGTGGCGTCATTTCATTTTCAGATAGTTCCTTGATCCGGCTTACACTTCTCAAGATCTATAGGCCCCTTCCTATGTAGTCAGTGCTAACTGCAGGGTTTTAATCTATTGCACCTGTCACTTCCAAAGTGGTTCCCTCTGTTTATTTTAGCTTCTTCTGTTTGCTGGCCTCTTCAGTGTCTAATTTCTGCCTTGACACAAGGAGGTGGTGGTGGTCACTTTTTTAGGCTCACTTGTTGGATCGTGCTGTGGGGAGGGACGAACACTGCAAACAAATATCACTGTGTCTGTGGGGAGTGCTCCCAGTGTCTCGGCCATGCTTGGCTTGCCCCGGCTCATGGCATGTGTGCTTTCTCAGTCTACACTGCTTAAGTTCTAGGTTGCTCTGCTGGGAACTGTCTGAGGTGGGCCCTGGGTTGAATGCACTTCCCAGGTCTAAGCCGTTCAGGTTCAGGTTCTCAGGTACTCCACAAAGGCACAGACTTGAATGGGCCTGCGTTTTGTGCCCTTCCCTGTTCTGAGCAGCTCAGGTGGCCAGTTGCTTGGCGAGCACAGTCGCTGTGACTTACCGCCTTCCCCGTCCCTGCTGCTTGGTTTTCTGGGTGTACAACCAGCATGCCTTCTCAGGTGTTCTGTGTGTCTCTTCTGGAGAGCTGATCTCTGGCTGCGACCCTCTTGGTGGATGTCGACCGTCCAGAATCCCAAGTAGTCTTGGTTAGCAATGAAGCCTGCTTGCAGTTTGGTAGATGATGCCTCTCTGGGGCCGCAATTGCCCCCTTTTGGCTCTGGCTGCCCTTGCCTGCCTGTCTCCTGCAGGAGATGGGCCGGTCTGCAGCTGGCTAGCTCTGCTCAGTCCTTTGTTCTGTGAGCAGGCCTGGTGGTGTCTTAGGTTAGGGCTTTTCATGGGATAGCTATCCCACAGTCTGGGTTGCCATCTCTAGTTCGTTCCCTTAGGTTGCCCTCAGGGCATTCAGGCCTGGTCCTTACCCTAATCAATGCAGCCCATGCCTCCCTGTCCAGTCACCACTTGCCAGTGACAGATGCAAGCGTCTGTGCTGATTCTCCACTGGGAGTTGCTTTTAGGCACATAATCATGTGTTTTAATTATTTATTTATTTTTCCTCCCGGTTATGTTGCCCTGTGAGGTTCCAAGACTCTCCACAGATTCACCAGTGAAAGTGTTTCCTGGTGTTTGGAAACTTCTTTTTTAAGACTCCCTTCCCTGGATGGATCTCCATCCCTACCTCTTTGTCTCTTTTTATCTTTTATATTTTTTCCTACCTCCTTTCGAAGACAATGGGCTGCCTTTCTGGGTGCCTGATGTCCTCTGCCAGCATTCAGAAGTTGTTTTGTGGAATTTTCTCAGTGTTCAAATGTTGTTTCGATGAATTTGTGGGGGAGAAAGTGGTATCCACGTCCTAGTCCTCTGCCATCTTAGAACCTATCTATGGCTACTTTTTATCAAACATTATTAAAGAAATAAATGGTTTTGATTTTAAAATAAACACTTTAAAAATATTAAGTGGGATTATTTACTGGATGTTAATTATCTAGAATTTCTGCTTTAAGCCTTTATAATCAATGACAGTAATGATTTTCTAGTAATTTATGCATACATGTATATAGTATAGCATATTGATTCACATTTTCTATACCAGAAATTTATATTTATATTGAGTATAAACAAAAATTAAATAAAAACTATTATTGTATCCTTTTTCTTCATTGAACCCCTTGTTTATCAAATATTAAATTTATTATTGCTTTATTATGCAACTTTGTGAAGTTTATTCAAGACAGCCTGTGACTCTATTTCTTAATAAAGAAGAATTTACCTGTTCGCTCATTTTGAGGGCTCCAGTGTTCTTGCCTGGAGAATCCCAGGGACGGGGGAGCCTGGTGGGTTGCCATCTATGGGGTCACACAGAGTCGAACACGACTGAAGTGACTTAGCAGCAGCAGCAGCATTTTGAGGGAGAACTGTATTTTAGTGATGCCATTTGTTGTTCAGAAGACTTCTAATTTTATTAGAATTATCTTGAAAGCCAGTTCTTGAGCCATAAAACAATATGTTCCATTCACTCACTCATCAAACATTTACTGTATTCTTACTTTATCAGTTCTCTTTAGGTTCCAGATATACTATGGTGACAAAACCACATGGTTACTGAGCTCAAAAGCTTATAATGGAGTAGAGGAGACAGCATTAATAAAAAATACACACATTAAATGCTTCTAAAAGTAGTAATGAGAGCTATTAATATAAAGAAAAGAAACATGCTCATAAAGAAATTTAGATAGAAGGAAGATGGGTATTTAAAGCAGGCAAAGATTATGGAATAACTTGGCATAGCTCGTTAATTTATTGGCACTTCTTTTCCATCTCAAATGCTTTTTACTCAACTAAACAAGCCATCTTATCAATAAGGCCTGCCTTTGGATGATGCCACTCAAAAGCAAAATCCTTTTGCAAAGGATGAAGCCTTGTGACCCTGAAGATATCCAAAGTGTACCACTGGTGCTGAAGATGATTCTAAAAGATTTTCAGAAATACTTTGAGCTGTATTATCATCAGTGAAATGACTGTGTAACTTTCTTCCCAAGGTGACTTTGAAGGAAAAAATTTTGAAGTTCTAAATATGTTTCTTCAAAAATCATGCACATTACTTCATAATCATTTTTAATGTAATACAAATAGAAAAAGGCTATACTTCTTCTTGAGAGCCTAGTCCAGTGCTTTTTTTTTAAGGGAAAATGAAGATTGAGGGGAAAAAAAAATATCTATAATCATAAATGAAAAGAAATCTGTAATAATAAGCATTCTGTTTGGCTTAGTTGCTTGTTCAATGTCTGAAAGAAATTAGAAAAACAGTTTGATGTGGAAAGATTATGGATTTTATTTTATTTTTTTGGACTTTGAAGTCAGATAGGCATTGGCTTTTGCATTTACTAGCTGTTTAATTTTGAAAAAGTTGCTTTGTCTCTCTGAGCCTTTATTTTAGAATCTGCCAAATGAGGTAATATTACAACTATCTAAGGTAGCAGTGCAGATTAATTTTCATGGAGCTTGAATCTAGTAGAAATCGAATAAATAGTAGCCCAGACCAACCTTCATTTCTCTTATCCCTTCAGCCCCCTCTTTTAGTGTAGATATCAAACCTAACAAAATCCAGTCATTAGCTTAAAATACCTATTTTGCTTTTGTGTATTCATTTCTGATTTTTTTTTAATTTAATTTTTTAGTAAAACATGTTAGTGTATTACATAGATATCAATGGCAGGATTAGGTATAGAGAAATACAATAGACTTCATTTTTTCTAGATTTTATTCTTCATCTAATGATAACTCCAAAAAGCTTCAGCAGATGTTAAGTGTCTAGAAATCTGGGAGTTTGAGCTTTGGTAGATGAAAAATATGTAATGAAAAGTTCTTATCTGTATTATTTGATAAGGTAAGTCAGTTTGGTCCTCTGTACTCAAATGGTGTATTTCTGACATAAAACACTGCTGTAAGTTGGAAACACCATAAATAACGTTTATGAAAGTTACCGATTGTAACTTGAATCATGAAAATAATAAATAATCACTAGAAAACAATCAAGGGAGTTATACATGTGTTCATTTATTGTCAGCTTCAGTTAGAATAGCTCTCTTCTGTTCTCAACTCTCAGGTCATTCATTCACGTTCTGTGGCTCTTATCGCATCCCACTGTGATCAGTGCCACCTCAAGTGTAAGTTTCTTGAGGGCAAGGAACATATTTAATTTATCTTTGAGCCTAGCAGTTATTACAGTCCTGATAATGATGATAAATTGCATTTGATGGTGACTAGAAAGAACTTCGGAGAAGGCAATGGCAAGCCACTCCAGTACTCTTGCCTAGAAAATCCCATGGATGGAGAAGCCTGGTAGGCTGCAGTCCATGGGGTCACTCAGTCAGACACGACTGAGCGACCTCACTTTCACTTTTCACTTTCACGCATTGGAGAAGGAAATGGCAACCCACTCCAGTGTTCTTACCTGGAGAATCCCAGGGACGGGGGAGCCTGGTGGGCTGCTGTCTATGGAGTCGCACAGAGTCGGACACGACTGAAGCGACTTAGCAGCAGCAGCAGCAGCAGAAAGAACTTAACTTTGGTGTGGTCATAATGGGTACCTGAAACTATATTTTCAAGGGAGTGGTTATTTCAAGCTCTATTTTCTGTCCTGTTAGCAGACAGGAAGATGGGCTCCTGAGCAAGTGACATCTATGACGGTTGTGTCTCCTGTGTGATTCACGTTTCTGAATAGCGTCATTGTTCCAATGATGCGTGAGTTGTTATATTTGGACACTTAACCTAGAAGGGAGCATTCCTAGTCTGCTGTTAGTACCTATAATTATTTAGAATGCTCAAATTTAAGAATATGGTTTGATGTTTATTTATGACTCAGGATTTCTAAGAAATATACATTGTTGAATATTTATATGATTTTCCCCTTTAGGGTTGCTATATCCATCTGTGATGCTTGTTAATAGAAAATGAAATAAAAGCAGTTGTGCTTAAACAGCTACATCTGTTCTGTGCATAGGTTTTTTTGAAGTTTGTAAAGCTGCTCTGATCATATAAGTAAATCTTGAGACATGTGGCTTACTTGAATACTTATAACTTATTTTCAGATTCCTCCTGGGAAATCTTACATTTGGCTACAATCTCCAAATTGTTTTATCTGCCAAGGATAAGCAGGGAATGGGAAGCTTCAATTAAAATTAATGGAATCGTAAATGGAGAAATTTAGAAAAAATTTCACTACCTTTTAGTGGCACAGATATAGTAAAAATGTAGGCACTCTCCAAGTAGTTCCTTGAATAAAGCTTATAACATGGATTTATTTTAGTATGGGAATTCAAAATGCAGACAGGATGTGTGTAGTTAAAATTGCTCTGTTGGTTTAATACTGTTGTCGTTACGTAATGTCCACCTCTTTGCAACCCCGTGGACTGTAGCCCACCAGGTTTCTCTGTCCATGGAATTTTCCAGGCAGGAATACTGGAGTGGGTTGCCATTTCCTTCTTCAGGGTATCTTCCCGACCCAGGAATCAAACCCAGGTCTCCTATATCACAGGTAGATTCTTTATCATCTGAGTCACCAGGGAAGGAAGTACAAAGCTTTCTTGGTCTTCTCCTTGGGGCATTATTTTCTTCCTGTTCCATAGCAAATTAACAAAGTGTAAGCCAGGGCTTTCCCAGTGGCTCAGCAGTAAAGAATCCATCTGCAATGCAGGAGCTGCAGGAGATATGGGTTCTATCCCTATGTCAGGAAGATCCCCTGAAGTAGGGCATGGCAGCCCTCTCCAGTATTCTCACCTAGAGAATCCCATGGACAGAGGAGCCTGGTGGACTACAGTCTATAGAGTCAGAAAGAGTCAGGGATGACTGAAGCAACTCAGTGCACACACACACACACAAGCCAGGTGGAGGGAGTAATTGTATTTCTCTTCTACCTTAATTTTAAACATTACTATTTAACAGAAAGTAAACAGTGTGCCTGGGGCTTCTCTGGTGGCTCATATGGTAAAGAATCTGCCTGCAAACCTGGGTTCGATCCCTGGGTCGGGAAGATCCCCTGGAGAAGGGAACGGCAACCCACTCCAGTATTCCTGCCTAGAGAATTCTATGGACAGAGGAGGCTGGCCAGCTACAATCCATGGGTCACAAACAGTCATACATGACTGAGCAGCATTCAGTGTGCCTAAGTGAAATTTACTCTCTAAATCTGTCTGTTAAATATGTACCTAAACTGTAGATAATTGTAAAAAGGATCACCATGGTAAGCGGCAATATAGCCCTTTTCAGGCATAGCAAAAGTATTTAGTCATGTGATATAGGAGAAAAATCTTGGAGAGAAAGTATGCATGCTTTTTGATGTTACTATGAACTTTATAATTAAGAAAATTTTTTCCAAACTTTCTATTTTGTATTGGGATATAGCTGATAAACAATGTTGTGGTAGTTTCAGGTGAACAGCAAAGGAACTCAGTCATACATATACACATATCCATTCTCCCCCAAAGCCCCTTCCCATCCAAGTAACATTGAGTAGAGTTCCACTTGCTATACAATAAGGCCTTGTTGGTTATCCATTTTAAGTGTAGCAGTATGTGCATGACCTTAGTGAAGTCCCTAACTATCCCTTCACTCAGGCAACCATAAGTTTGTTTTCTAAGTCTGTGAGTCTCTGAACTTTACAATTTTTTAATATCAGAGTAAAATTGAGCTATAATTTGGTTATAACACATAAAACACTTGATCACTATAACATCTGAACACAAAACATTTGATTAATTTGAGATTTAGGAAATGTCAACAATAGTAAGGAATATTGCCTCTAAGTTTCCTTTGAAAAATTATTTTAAAGTTCACAAAGAAAATTTATAGTATAATTTATCAAAATTCATAATATGAAACTTCTCAGATGGTTTAAAGGAAATGATTTTCACTGATAATTCATCCTGTTCCATGCCATTTTTCTAAAATTGTCCAATTGCTTTATAAATATGGTATTTTAATAAGTTTGAACATATCTTATAAAATAATTTATAGCATTAACATTTAGATTCTCATTGAAGAAGTGCTTCAAAAATACTGGAAGTTTATACAGGGACTAAAGAAAACTTTTGAAAAATAATGTGAAGCTTTTGAAAATGCAGTCTGGAATTGCAGAACTCAGGACAGACTGCTAGTGACTTTCAGTGCTTACTTTGTCCAGGCAATGTGAGTGCATCATCTTGGTTTGTGTCATCATCACTCTAGTCTATAGATGAGGACACTGATTATAGCAGCATGGTTAGTGTTGAGGTCAGATATGGCCTGAGTCCTCTCCGTGTCATTCATAACTGTGTGGGAAGCCTTGGGCAACTTGTTAGGCTGGGGTTGTAGGAGAATATATTGATTAAGATAAGGAGCTTTGGAATCAGATCCTTAGCTACATTCTGGGTATTCCAGTTAGGATTTCTGTGATTCCGGAAGAAGAAATGAAAACACTTAACTCGTATATTTGTTGTTAGAATTAAATGATGTGTATAAATAAGTTAACATAGCGTGTGGAATATAGTAAGTGTTGAGTAAATGATGCCAGTGACAAAGGAAAGTGATCCTAATGGGGGTGGGTGGTAGAGCAGAGCTCATAGAAGCACAGGCATATCTAGAATTCCAGAGCACATGCTTTTTTTCCCACTGACTCTGATACTAGAAGGATCAGGCAGGATTGTACAGAAATGTGCCTTGAATCAAAAACAGTTGCAGTTTTTGAAGCAAAAGATTTCTCTCAACAAATATGCAAGTCATGAACTGTTTGGGGGATAGGCATTAGAGTTGAGGGCTCTACCCACGTAGAATCTTGTCTGGTGAGAGAGATAATCAGTACACTAGAAAACAAATATGCTGTGATATGGAGAACACTGCCAGGTGTGAGAGATAGATGCCTCTAATTGTTTAAGCAACTAGGTGAATGGAGGTTTTATTTTGTGGAAAGGGGAATGCTGAATAAGTGAATTGCTGGGAAATGAAGCGTACTGTTTTGGCTAGTATCATTTGAGGTTATGATTATATATTCAAATGCAGATATGGAGTAAAAAGTTGTATGTGTGAGTCTGGAACAATGATGTGAGGTTGGCGTGGCACTGTTAATTTGAGAGTTATGAGAGTGGAGGAGATCCATGGAGAATGCATGCTGCTACTGCTGCTAAGTCACTTCAGTCGTGTCCGACTCTGTGTGACCCCATAGACGGCAGCCCACCAGGCTCCCCCGTCCCTGGGATTCTCCAGGCAAGAACACTGGAGTGGGTTGCCATTTCCTTCTCCAATGTGTGAAAGTGAAAAGGGAAAGTGAAGTCGCTCAGTTGTGTCCGACCCTTAGTGACCCCACGGACTGCAGCCCACCAGGCTCCTCCGTCCATGGGATTTTCTAGGCAAGAGTACTGGAGTGGCTTGCCATTGCCTTCTCCGTGGAGAATGCATACCTGGAGAGAAAATAAGGGATCTGGGCAAAAGTGTGGATCTAGTGAAGGGGACTGAGTAGAGTCATCCACGTGATGGAGGAATAAATTCAGAAGAAAGTGGTTTCTGGAAATTAGTGATGAAAGTGTTTCAGGAAGGAAGGAAAAACAACTGTTTTCTATGTTCATAGTTTTAGGTTTGATCACTGAATTTACAAAGTGGAGGTAATAGGAGACCTTTATAAGAACAATTTCAGTGGATTGGTGAGCATGGAAGCCTATTGAGAATGGCGTTGAGAAGAGAACAGGAGGTAAGGAAGTGGAAATATGACTCTTGAGATTTGCTGTAAACTTGGACAGAAAAATTAGGTATGAAGTGAAGGATGATGTGGATTTTCTGCAAGTTGATTTTTCAGTTGTTTCACTATGAGTGTTACTATATCAAGATTATATTTCAGTGGAAAGGATCCAGTAGGCAAGGAAAAGTGATGTTTGGATAGAGGAAAGATAATTATTAAAGGAGCAGTATTCTCTATTGGCTCAGAGAGATAAGATTCAGATCTAAAGTAGCGAGGTTAGCCTTGTACTGAGGAGATAGCCCAATATACGTATGGGTAAAAATACAGGAAGATTGCCTTTGTGGTGGTGAGAAGATGAATTAGTTCTCCTTTAATTGTTCCTCTTTTCTCAGTAAAATAACAGTCAAGGTTATTATCAAGTGCAGTAAATATAATGGATGAATCATGAACATTAACCAATATCTGCAAAACTGCATTCTTGGGTAGCAGGATCCTGAGAGACATATTTCCCAAAAGAAGGGATTTGGGCTTTATGGACTGTGTTCTCTGTCCTACTTTAACCATAAATGCTGTTTCTGTGTTCCTACCTTGTGATTCTTACCGCTTTCAGTTGACCAGTGAGGTGTGAATAAAGATCCTAATGAACAACATATTTTATACCTTAAGTTTTTCACTATGTTTTTATGAGATGATTTCCTGAGAAGTACAACATCACAAGAGAAGTCTCTATACATGGACATCACCAGATGGTCAACACCGAAATCACATTAATTATATTATTTGCAGCCAAAGATGGGGAAGCTCTGTACAGTCAGCAAAAACAAGACTGAGTACTGACTGTGGCTCAGATCATGAACTCCTTATTGCCAAATTCAGATGTAAATTGAAGAAAGTAAGGAAAAACACTGGACCCTTCAGGTATGACCTAAATCAAATCCCTTATGATTCTACAGTGGAAGTGCCAAATAGATTCAAGGGATTAGATCTGATAGAGTGCCTGAAGAACTATGGACGGAGGTTCGTGACATTGTACAAGAGGCAGAGAGCAAGACCATCCCCGAGAAAAAGAAATGCAAGTCAAAATGGCTGTCTGAGGAGGCCTTACAAATAGCTGAGAAAAGAAGAGAAGCTAAAGGCAAAGGAAAAGGAAAGATATACCCATTGGAATGCAGAGTTCCAAAGAATATCAAGGAGAGATAAGAACACCTTCCTCAGTGATCAATGAAGGAAATAGAGGAAAATAATAGACTGGGAAAGATTAGAGATCTCTTCAAGAAAATTACAGATACCAAGGGAACATTTCATGCAAAAATTGGCACAGTAAAGGACAGAAATGGTATGGACCTAACAGAAGCAGGAGATATTAAGAAGAGGTGGCATTAATGTGCGGAAGAACTATACAAAAGTAATTTTCATGACCCAGATAATCACAATGGTGTGATCACTCACATAGAACCAGACATCCTGGAATGCAAAGTTAAGTGGGCCTTAGGAATCATCACAACAAACAAAGCTAATGGAGGTGGTGGAATTCCAGTTGAGCTATTTAAAATCCTAAAAGATGGTGCTGTGAAAGTGCTGCATTCAATAGGCCAGCAAATTTGGAAAACTCAGCAGTGGCTACAGGACTGGAAAAGGTCAGTTTTCATTCCAATCCCAAGGAAAAGCAATGCCAAAGAATGCTCAAACTACCACACAATTGCACTCATCTCACATGCTAGTAAAGTAATGCTCAAAATTCTCTAAGCCAGGCTTCAACAGTATGTGAACCGTGAACTTCTAGATGTTCAAGCTGGATTTAGAAAAGGCAGAGGAACCAGAGATCAAATTGCCAACATCCGTTGGATCATCAAAAAAGCAAGAGAGTTCCAGAGAAAACATCTATTTATGCTTTATTGACTATGCCAAAGCCTTTGACTGTGTGGATCACAACAAACTGGAAAACTCTGAAAGAGGTGGGAATACCAGACCACCTGACCTGCCTGCTGAGAAATCTGTATACAGGTCAATAAGCAACAGTTAGAACTGGACATGGAACAACAGACAGGTTCCAAGTCGACAAAGGAGTATGTCAAGGCTGTATATTGTCACCCTGCTTATTTAACTTATATGCAGTGTATATCATGCGAAATGCTGGGCTGGATGAAGCACAAGCTGGAATCAAGATTGCAGGGAGAAATATCAGTAATATCAGATATGCAGATGACACCACCCTATGGCAGAAAACGAAGAAGAACTAAAGTACCTCTTGATGAAAATGGAAGCTGCTGCTGCTGCTAAGTCACTTCAGTCGTGTCCGACTCTGTGTGACCCCATAGACGGCAGCCACCAGGCTCGTCCCTGGGATTCTCCAGGCAAGAACACAGGAGTGGGTTGCCATTTCCTTCTCCAATGCATGAAAGTGAAAAGTGAAAGTGAAGTTGCTCAGTCGTGCCCGACTCTTAGTGACCCCATGGACTGCAGCCTACCAGGCTCCTCCAGCCATGGGATTCTCCAGGCAAGAGTACTGGAGTGGGTTGCCAGTGCCTTCTCTGGAAAATGGAAGAGGAGAGTGAAAAAGTTGACTTAAAACTCAGCATTCAGGAAAACTGAGATCATGGCATCTGGTCCCATCACGTCATGGCAAATAGATGGGGAAACAGTGGAAACAGTGAGAGACTTTGTTTTTGGGGCTCCAGAATCACTGCAGATGGTGACTGCAGCCATGAAATTAAAAGATGCTTGCTCCTTGGAAGAAAAGCTATGACCAACCTAGACAGCTTATTAAAAACCAGGGACTTTACTTTGCTGACAAAGGTCCATCTAGTCAATACTGTGATTTTTCCAGAAGTCATGTCTGGATTTGAGAGTCGGACCATAAAGAAAACTGAATGCCAAAGAATTCATGCTTTTGAACTGTGGTGTTGGAGAAGATTCTTGAGAGTCCCTTGGACTACAAGGAGATCCAACCAGTCTACCCTAAAGGAAATTAGTCCAGAATATTCATTGGTAAGACTGATGCTAAAGCTGAAACTCCGATACCTTGGCCACCTGGTGCGAAGAACTGACTCATTTGAAAAGACCCTGATGCTGGGAAAGATTGAAGGTGGGAGGAGAAGGGTACAACAGAGGATGAGATGGTTGGATCTATTATCTACTATCTATTATCTATTAGATCCATTATCTACTTGATGGACTTGAGTTTGAGTAAGCTTCGGGAGATGTTGATGGACAGGGAAGTCTGGCGGTCTGCAGTCCATGGGGTCACAAAGAGTTAGACACGACTGAACCACTGAACTGAATGGAAAAAAACTGAGGGCATCACAGTCAATCTTGTACATATTAACTATCTTTATTTTTCATTGTCGACATATATATTGCTCCAACTCCTAATATAAATTATAAGTATAATTTATATATAGTATATTTTAGGCTTCCCAGGCAGTGCTAGTAGTAAGGAACCCACCTTTCAATGCAGGAAACATAAGAAATGTGGTTCAATCCCTGGGCCAGGAAATCTTTGAGGAGAGCATGGCAACCCTCTCCAGTATTCTTGCCTGAAGAATCCCATGGACAGAAGAGCCTAGCAGGTTACAGTCCATAGGGTCACAAAGAGTCAGAGAGAACCGAAGTGACTTAATACACATATACACACACACAATATTTGTAATGAGTCATGAGGTAATGAGAGGAACCACATATTTATTTACTTATTGCCATAAAGAATCTATAACATAGAGATTTTACTCCACCCAGAGATATTGACATGATGCAAGCCAGTTTTGAAATGATGGGGAAGCTTATGGTTAATAAACATCTTATACCTTTTGACATTTAAAATTATGTGTTACTGTTAGACCTTAAAAAATAAATGTTTATTAGATGAATAGCATTTAAAGGAAATATTTTATATAAGCCAGTTTCTTTTCAGTAATTCAGTTCAGTAATCTCTCAGTGAGCACTTGCTGTAAGCCACGCTGTGGAGACAAATATATCTGTAACACATGGACTAACCTGTTAAGGGCTTAAACACCTATTGATAGATAAAGAAATGCATACAAATGGTCACTGCATAAATAAAAATATAAGTGATATGAGAGGAGTGTGAAAAATAGAAGCAATAAGTAATTCTGACATTTGAGTCAGATTAGACAAGGTCCCCTTGGATAAGATACTATTTGAGCTGAACCTTGAGGGATGGGTAGGATTTGGGAGGAGGAGATTTGGTACTGGTTTAAGCACTCTGGAAACATGAAGAACTTGGAATAAGGCACAGAGCAAAGGCAGTGTATGTGTTACTAGGTGATGACAAGTTCAGTGGGGTTATATTATGGGAGTTAGATTTGAAACTAGACTATTTTGAGCTCCATACTAAAGTGTCTCCAAGTGTTGGGGCAAACAATCAAATTATATCTTAAAGAAGGGAGTGAAATGATTATGGCTGCTCACCAGTTTGATAATTGGTCACAAAGTATGAAATTGAAGTACGGGATAGTTTGAGGACATTGGAGAAGCATATTTGTTGATGAACCCAAAGTAGTATATTAGAAGCAGAGAAACTGAAATGAGGTGATATTTCTAGAAAGACTTCCCCCCCCTAACTTTTACCCCCTCAAAGGGATACAGAACAAGGATATAATATTTGTTTTTGTGTGTATGACTGTAAGTGTACGAATTTGATTCTGAATTTGAGTACCTACTGTTCTATTTTATTTGTTTCCTTATTTTATTATGTCTTATTTCCTAAATGATTTTGGGAAACTTAAGGAGGAACTTTGAGAAAATCAATGAAGCTAAAATAAAAATAAAAAATAATATGGGAAGTTGAAAATTAGAAAAGAAAGTCAATACTGGGCGACAATTTACTATGTAGATATATACTATCGACCATAAAGGCATAAACAGTAATGATTGGTTGCATACTTGATTCTAAGCCTCCTATAAACCTGAACAAGAAGAATACTATCAGTTACATGTTTCTCACTGACCATGAGGACGAAACATGGAGTAATACTTTCACTGGTATTTACATATTTTCTTACCTGAGGCTTCATATAGGGATTAGTGTGAGTAGGAGAAAATATTCTTCAGGAGAACAAATGTGGTAATGTTGTTATATAAAGTTAGTTCTTAAACATCAAGGCATTTGTTATATATTACTTTGGTGATCAAAAAGTACAGAGTTATATAAGTAAAATATTTTTTCCGTGTGCATTTTTTCAATTAAAAGATCAAGTTTTAGAAGTAAAAATATTGGCTACAATGGTGTTTAAAGGACTTGGGGTAAAACCTTGGAGAATACCTACATGGATATGGAGGATAAAAGAACAGGATCCAGCAAGGGTCGATGAAATAGAACAAAGAAATGTTAGAGGAGAAACAAAATTCGGTACTATCAGAGAATGCAAAGGAAAGGAGAGTTTTACAAAAGAATTGGACATAACTTGAAATGTAAGGAGATCAAAGAGAATGACTACTTAATCATTAGTATTAGCAATTAGAATATCATTAATGACCTTTTGAGAGAGTTGTTTCACTAGAATGGTGGAGGATGGGTTTGGGGGAGTTACAGTGGCAAGAACTGAGATATTATGTATAGATATTCTTTCAGAAATGATAAGACTGTAGTTTGGCATAATTGGGATAGAGGAATTGATTGAACGGGAAGAAAGGGGAATAATGAATGTCCAAGATCCAAGAGGAGGAAGGAGACAGGACCATATGCACGGAGGCTTGGGGAGGAGAGGATTATTTTCACTGAGCTGGAAGGGGAAGAGAAACAGGTCATGATATTGAGGAATTTTATTTTGAAAGGGAGCTAAGTAAGTTACAGGAATTTCCATCACAGGGCTCCTGTATTGCTTGAAGATTTGAGGTAATTTTCAAAGTGAGTTGAAAGTATGTGTGGATGGATATTCTATTTAAGTCATGACTCGCTTAAGTCAAAATATCATTTTAGAAGATATTTTTGAGGTTATGAAAATGCCATTTCCTCATTAAATATGTCATTTAAAAAATCAGGAATAATTTAGTTGCTTTGTCCCTTTACAACCATTCAATTCCCACACAGATGTATTACTTTTTCCTTAAAAGACCAAATGGCTTTATAACAGTAAAGTGAAAGCTTTATACTAAGAGGCTAAATAGAATATTTATAAGGAGTACTTTTTAGGAAAGTGCTAGAAAAATGACTTTTCACTGTTTTCCTAAAACATTTATAGTAACTTGATGAATAATGAATGGGAATAATTTATAATATCTACAGACCTCACTCAAATGCAACATTTGTTTATACTCCTACACAATTACATCATGGCTATGTTTCACATAAAAAGTCATGTATTTTTAACATTAATGTTGAATAAATTAGTTTCATTTAACAGTCTTAGAATCTTTTTGTTTTAAGGGACCTCGGAGGACAGGATGTTCTAGAACATCCCTGAAAAGCATTCAACCACACATTGCTTCACTTCTATTTAAATTTTGTATTCAAAGGATCTTGAGCCATATCAGGATGTAGTCTAAGTAAACCATGAATAAGTTGAGTAGCAAGATTAGAAACATTTCCACATCGCTGACAATGAAATAATGCTATGCTTTTTATATATTCATAACTGAGAAATATATAGAAACTAGTTTTATTTTGTAATTGAATTTTGTGGTACAATGAGCAGGTTGCATTTTTAAAACACAAAGTTTCAGCATTCAGAAGAAAGATTAAAGCATTCTAAGTAGAAAATAAAATTTCAGTCAGTATTTTAAATAGACTCATCCTGACTCCCTTCACAGACTGCTGTTGACCATATGGTAACTACAGACATGCCTCAAAATAAAATGGCCATATGTAGACTTTCAAATACCGACCTCATGCCTCGAGGGCCATATTTATTTAGAACAGCAACTTAAACCATATCAAGTAAAATTATGGTTGTGTCATGTTAAAAGATTAGAAGAATCTGTCTAATGAAATATAATCACGTTAAAAATGCCAAGGAAATAAGGATAGAGACCCACAGACATCTAAAAGCAAGGGCACAAGAAGAACTGTCTTTTGAATTCTCTTTGCCCAATCATTATACACAGTAGATTAACTATAAAAGCAGGATTAAAAGCTGTCTTATGCTATGGTCATCAAAATGGATTTTGTGAAAATGCTGAAGGGTTGATCAGCAGAAATGTTCACCATGTGTATCTGTCCTCAGGTTAGCGGGCACTGGATACAGATTGTTTTCTGCTAGCTATGCTAATTAGACACCTATATATATATATATATATATATATATATATATATATATATTTTTTTTTTTGTCTGATTCTTACCATACCATTTCTAGAGTAGGGTATGTGAAACTCACTTCTCCCATTTCCTGCTGCCCATTGTTCTCTGTTGAAATTCTGCTGTAGTTTTTAAGAACTTGTAGTCTTGTGGGCACGTGCCTATGAATTAAACAAAAGCATAGAAGAAGGAACAGAATTGTAGCAATTTGAAAAAAAATTATTTCTATCTTTAATGATATCTCATTTTCCTCATCTAAGTAAGAGTGAAGAAGTGGTCAAAAAGGGGGATCAGGACCTGAATTTCTGCAAAGATTCTGTAATGGTGATCATTGTAACTACAAAACCCCTCTCTCTATGCGTGTGTGTGTGTGTGTAAATAAATAATACACACATATATACATAGACACATATATTTATTTATATACAAACATACATATGTGTGTATGTGTATGTACGAGGGAAAAAGGAAGAGTTTAACTATTTTAACACCCTTGTAGTGCACAGGAAAGCCCTATTTCCCATAGGGCTGTATTGCCTAGCATACCTCTCATGTCCAAGATTTTATTTAAACAAAACTCCTGGTGATCATCCCTTCAGCATTTTCACTAAATCCATTTTGATAACCATAGCACAGGGCAGCTTTTCATGTTGATTTTATGCATTATACTGCTGTGTATAACAACTGGGCGAAGAAAATTTTAAAGACATTTTTCCAGATGCCGTATGGATGTGAGAGTTGGACTGTGAAGAAAGCTGATCGCCAAAGAATTGATGCTTTTGAACTGTGGTGCTTGAGAAGACTCTTGAGAGTTCCTTGGACTGTGAGGAGAGCCAGCCAGTCCATTCTAAAGGAGATCGATCCTGGGTGTTCATTGGAAGGACTGATGCTAAAGCTGAAACTCCAATACTTTGGCCACCTCATGCGACGAGTTGACTCACTGGAAAAGACTCTGATGCTAGGAGGGATTGGGGGTGGGAGGAGATGGGGACGACAGAGATTGAGATGGCTGGATGGCATCACCGACTCGATGGACATGAGTTTGAGTGAACTCTGGGAGTTGGTGATGGACAGGGAGGCCTGGCGTGCTGTGATTCATGGGGTCGCAAAGAGTCGGACACGACTGAGTGACTGAACTGAACTGAAAGCAGCCCTTAATACTCAGGGATTTGCTATGTGCCTAAAGTTAAAGTAAATTTTATTTGAGATCTTTAGTTTTCCTTTGGATGTAGTACTATTTTATTGGATTTCATTGAGTGGTGAGTTGTATTTCAGCTAGTATATATCACAGATTTATCTTAAAATTATGATCTTGAAGGAAATCACCCTTATAGACCACAAATTCTGAAAATTGCATGGTGCTAAAAAGGTCACTGAGATTTCTGAACCTAATACATGAAGAAACCTAAACCATGCCTTTACAAAGCTGAGCCCCTTCATTTAGATAGATGAATGGATGGATGGATGGATGGATAGATAGGTAGGGATATATATCACTATAATTATAAACAGAAGTTTGTGAAATTCTATTTTTGAATTTTTTTTGTTTCTTGTTCATTTAGATTACTTCATTCTAACCCAGATTTATAAGTCGTTTTTAAAAGTATTTTGAACTCACCCAGATTTATTAATCTTTCCCACCTTTTGTAGTTAATTTGTTCTTTCAGCTTTGCTTAAAGTAGCAAGATGAGTTGTTAGCACAGAAGCAATAAACAGATATGCAATTAAAAAAGCAATTCCTCACACAAATCAATAGCTTTTTAAAAGTAAAACTAATATACCAGCTTGTTAATGTGCATAAACTTCCTTTTCAATATTCGTTTGCCTTAATATTGATCACATGAGCAGGGGATGTTTAATTGATTGCTCTAGGTCACAAAATATTTTGTGGAAAAGAAAGTTAAAGTGATTATTGTGGTACTGTATTGTTCTTCGCCTATCTTTCTGGAATAAATGAAGCTGTATTTATGCCAGCTAGCTGGTTTTATTGTTGTTTATGTTGTCTTAGACCTGGGAAATACAATTTGTTCATTTGTATGGAACATTTTATTGGTAATTGTTTTCTTATGAAATTTTGTAAACTGAGATGACTAAATATATCCTCTGCCCCTTTCTCTCACATTCTCCTTCTGAGACCCCTGTAGTACACTTGATGCTACCGCTGAGTTCTGTTAAACTGTCCTCATTTTCTGTTTTTTGTTTTTTTCTTTTATCTTTTTTTCTGTTTAGCTTCAGTAGATTTCCACAGCTCTGTCTTCTAGCTCACTGGTCTGTTCCTCTGTATCATCTAATCCACTGTTAATTCTTTCCAGTATATTTTTTATTTCAGTTATTGTAGTCTCCATCAGTTTTTAGTTCTTAGTATTTTCTAAATCTGTTAAAAACTTCTAACCTCTTAATCTGTTCATCTGTTTTTCTCCTAAGTTCTTGGAACATCTTTATCATCATGACTGTAAACTCTTTATTGTTTAGAATTTCTTATTTTCACTTAGTTCTTTTGGGGTTTTATTTTGTTTATTTGTTTGGAACATATTTCGCTGTCATTTCATTTTGCTTAATTTCCTATTTTTATTTCTATGTATTTAGTAAGTTGATTATATTTCACAGCCTTGGGGAAGTACACTTTTGTAGGAGACATCCTATGTGTCCCAGCAGCCTACTCCACTCTGACTGCTAGAACTACATACTCTGAGGGTGCCCCCCCATTGTGGGCTATGTGGGTTGTTCTTTTATGACAAGCTTACTACTGTAGGTATTCTGTTAAGTATTTCTGGCTTCTGGCTTGGTTAGTTGCCATGCCCAGGCTTGTGTGGAAGCTGGCCCAAGGGGTCTCAAAGTTATTATTGGCATGCTGGTGGGTGGGGTAGGGCTTGAGTTCCCTGCACTAGTGCCAGCCTGTTGGTTTGTGGGTTGGGTACTGACACAGCCTGTGGGCCTCTGGTGGTCCTGAGGCTCTTGTTCATCCCCTGGTGGGTGGGATCAGAGCACAGGGGATTCTATAGCTGGTGCATACCCATTGGTTGGTGAGACCTTGACCTGGGACTTGTGCTGGGTTGGACAAAGCTCATCCTGGGGTCTCTGGTGCTAGGGCTGGGGGTCCAAGAATTTATGGGACTGCTGGAGGGTGGGTCCTGGGTCTCTAGTATCCTGGGGCTGGTGTCTGCCCACTACCGGGTAAAGCTGGTCCTATGTCTGGTACAGGCCCACGGGCTGAACTGCATCCTGGGATCTCTGACCACAGGACCCTGTGGTTCCCAGGCCTAGGGTGTTGCCTGATGTGTAGGACTGTGTCCTGGACCCTCTGGTGGACAAGGTCGTGTCCCAGGAAATCTGTGGGCTCAAGGGTCTTAAGGCAGTAGGCCTGTTGGTGGTTGGGGCTGTGTCCTTGTCTGGGTAGAGCTTGGCCTGATGCATCCCAGTTCAGGTAATAACAGACTGGTAGGCAGCACCAGGTCCTGGATCTAATAAGGTCCTGGATCTAATAAGCTGAGGGAGGATTCCTTTTGTCTGCAATAGCATCCTCATGTTAGAACAAGTTCCAAAAATGGCTGCTGCCAGGGTCTGTGTCCCCAGAGTGAGCTCCGGTAGCCTCCTGCCCCTCTGGAATGCTCTCCAGGATTAGCAAATGGGTCAGGCTCAGGCTTCTATCAAATTATTGTTTCTGCCCTGGGCACCCAGAGCATGTGAGATTTTGCATGTGCCTTTCAAGATTGGAGTCTCAATTTCCCCAAACCCCCTGGCTCTCCCCAAATTAAACCCTGCTGGCCTTCAAAGTCAAACATTTTAGGGATTCATCTTCTGAGTGTAGGACCCCCTGGCTGCAGAGCCCAGTGAGGACCTCAGACCCCATCACTCCTTGGGTAAAACCTCTGTAATTGAAGTGATTCTCCCATTTGTGGGACATTCACCTTGGGGTATGGATCTTAACTATATCGTGTCTCTACCCCTCTTACCATCTTACTGTGGTTTCTTCCTCATATCTTTAATTGTAAACATTGTTTCTTTTTGTTTTTTCTTCTGTTTTTCCAGATTTTCTCATCAGTAGTTGCTATGCTGGAGAAGGCAATGTCAAGCCACTCCAGTACTCTTGCCTAGAAAATCCCATGGATGGAGGAGCCTGGTAGGCTGCAGTCCGTGGGGTGGGTCGCTAAGGGTCGGACACGACTGAGCGACTTCACTTTCACTTTTCACTTTCACACATTGGAGAAGGAAATGGCAACCCACTCCAGTGTTCTTGCCTGGAGAATCCCAGGGAAGGGGGAGCCTGTTGGGCTTCCATCTATGGGGTCACACAGAGTCGGATACGACTAAAGTGACTTAGCAGCAGCAGCAGCAGTTGCTATGTTCAGTTCAGTTCAGTTCAGTCGCTCAGTCGTGTCTGACTCTCCGCGACCCCATGAATCATAGCACGCCAGGCTCTGTATGTAGTTGTAATTTCAGTATCCCCAGGGGAGGAGGGATTTCAGGGTTTACCTACTTTGTGATCTTGGCCACACTCAGAACATCTTTATTTCTTACTCCATATTTAATAACTTTCACATATTTTTTAACACAGGAAGGATACAATTATTTTTCTTTATCGTTTTTCTTTTATAAGAGGTAATTGAGAGTAGGAAAAGAGAGTTATGGGAGGAAAACTGCTTTGGAATTAGAAAATAAGTACATTTACAACCTTATAGATATGGCTCCTTTTTGTTTCTTGTTCCTGGATATTTTTGGAATAAATATGATATCCTGAGAATCATACTGACAGAAAACACTGTCTGTTTCCTTTAAAACGTTGTATTTCGAGGTACCACATAGCTTCCAGCAGTCATGCTTCCAGAATCTGGTGGAACAGTCATGATTTTAGATATTTTGCCCCACTATAAGATCATGGGCCCTTTAATTTGGCCTGATTTTTATTTTTTTGGTATCTTTATTCATGGTAACTCTGACATGTAAGGCTAAATATAGTAAGAAAGAACAGTATGAAATACATGAATCATGTTTTAGATTTTCATCTTTTTTCTCAATAGTACTTATTTGTTGAATGCTTGAATCTAAAAATAGATGTTAATAGAAATCTTTAAATATATAGAGACTTCAAATATCCATATGAACACATATACTTTTTAATTAAGCAAGTAATTAATGATTAGAACCATAGTTCATCTGTCTTAAAATATTTAACTAATATGTAGAAATATGTAGATTCTAGAAAGGCTACCTGTGATTTAAAATGAAAGCAGGGAAATAGGATCATTCCACTTTATCTGTGTTTGATAAGATAAATTCCATAGTTTGGCAGTATATATAATTGAGAAAAATGTCATTTATTACAGGAGCCTGTGATATAATTTCTATTGATTTATCAGCTTGTGTTTATCAGTAATCTGTGTAGATGTGTACTGATAATTATAGAAGATATATAAATTATGAGTATAGAATTCACCTATTTTTTATGTTAATGAAACTCTTTGAATTATTTTACGGAATCTTAAAAATGAAATCTCTTTGTTTGCCCTATGGAATTTACTGACAATATTTTGTTTAAAACTTTCTAATTGTATTCAACTGCGGATAAATTCTATAGAGCTGATGGATGAAATCATAGCATCATTATTGGAGTTTTGGTGCAATATACTCCACATGTATTATCACCTTTAATTAACAAGCACAGTTGTGAAGTATATGTTATCTCATATGAGGAATGTGAGACTCAGAAAGGGTGAAGAACCTGCCCAAGGTCACACAGTTTCTATAGAGCTGAGCTGGATTTGAATCTGGTTTTCCCTATATTTGGAGACACTTACTCTTGATACTGTTTGAGAATTACTTGCTTATGGGATCTATTTTTTGATCGCCTTTGTTTATATATACCTCTGTTTATATATACCTCTGATGAAGGAAATACTTTTAGAACTTAAGAAAAAAAATTCTTGGTAGTAACAAGAGTAGCTTTTTGAAAAACAGTATTTTAGTAGCATTAAGTCCTATCATAGAAAGCAGCATTTACTTTAGCAACTCAGAATAATAATGACTAGATTATTCAGTCTATGCATACAGGCCATAATGTACTATGATCAGCTCACGAGCATATATCTAAAGACAATTAGCGTAACACAGCATATTGGCAAATTGATTCTTTAGAAGAATTTCAGGATGTATTGGCATAATTGCTAGACTGTGAAGCAATGATTGAACCACATGGGATTCAATTTATCAATAGCAGCAATCCATTCTTCCAAATAGAATATATGCCAAACACCACCTTGTAATCACAAACATCATCTGCTGCATGTTGAAGGAAAAAACAGCATGGCTGTACTTAGGATCTTAGTTGTTTTTGTTCAGTCGCTTAGTTGTGTCCAACTCTTTGCAACCCAATGGACTGCAGCCACACCAGGCTTCCCTGGCCTTCACCATCTCCTGGAGCTTGTTCAGACTCATTTCGATTGAGTCAATGATGATATCCAACCATCTTGTCCTCTGCCATCCCCTTCTCCTCCTGCCTTCAATCTTTCCCAGCATCAGGGTCTTTTCTAATCAGTCAACTCTTTGCATCAGGTGGCCAGAGTATTGGAGCTTCAGCATCAGTTCTTCCGGTGAATATCCAGGACTGATTTCCTTTAGGATTGAATAGTTTTATCTCCTTGCAGTCCAAGGGACTCTCAAGAGTCTTCTCCAACACCACAGTTCAAAAGCATCAGTTCTTTGACTCTCAGCCTTCTTTGTGGTCCAACTCTCACATCCATATATGACTACTGGAAATACCAGAGCTTTGACTATACGGACCTTTGTTGGCAAAATAATGTCTCTGCTTTTTAATATGCTGTCTAGGTTGGTCATAGCTTTTCTTTCAAGGAGCGAGCATCTTTTAATTTCATGGCTGCAGTTACCATCTGCAATGATTTTTGGAACCCAAGAAAATAAAGTCCGTCACTGTTCCCATTGTTTCCCTGTTTGCCATGAAGTGATGGGAACAGATGCCATATCTTTGTTTTTTTGAATGTTCATTTTTAAGCCAGTGTTTCACTCTCTTCTTCCACCTTCATCAAAGGGCTCTTTAGTTCTTCTTTGCTTTTGCCATAAGGATGGTGTTATCTGCATATCTGAGATTATTGATATTTTTCCTAGCAATCTTGATTACAGCTTGTGCAGCCCACTCCAGTATTCTTACCTGGAGAATCCCATACACAGAGTTGCCTGGTGGGCTTCAGTCCATGGGGCCACAGAGTTGGACATGACTGAAGTGACTTAGCATGCATGCATGAACCCAATCCGCTTTACCCAATCTACCAATTCAAATGTTAATCCTATCTAGACACACCTTCATAGGCATATCCAGAAATAATATTTAATCAAGTATGTGGGTACCCTGTAACCCAGTCAAGGTGACATGTAAATTAACCATAACGCATAGTGTATGCCATGAAGCTAAATATCTCTATCTTCATAATTGTAAGTTCTATTACTATGTCCACTTAACTGGGGAGGAGATAAAGGCTTAGCAAAATTGAATAACATGTGAAAGACCTCAACATTGGCTGAGCAGTGGAGCTGGAGTTTCCATGGCGACCTGTGCAAGTACTGCCCACTACCATGTAGTCTCACCAAGGACACAGATACGCACCAAGCAGGACAGTAGAGAGCTGGGGAGGCACAGAGGGCACAGAAGCAAAAGCAAGAAATTTCCTGATACTTTGTGGAAACAAGTCAGGTGTATATTCATTAATTTTCATTAGAATTTGGCAGCTCACTGGACATGGGAAGTAGGAAGAGGGAATGATAGCCAAATGACTTTTTTTTAATCCTGTATTACATCATGAGGAATGCTGGGCTGGAAGAAGCACAAGCTGGAATCAAGATTGCTGGGAGAAATATCAATAACCTCACATATGCAGATGACACCACCCTTATGGCGGAAAGTGAAGAGGAACTCAAGGGCCTCTTGATGAAAATGAAAGAGGAGAGTGAAAAGGTTGGCTTGAAGCTCAACATTCAGAAAACAAAGATCATGGCATCTGGTCCCATCACTTCATGAGAAATAGATGGGGAAACAGTGGAAGCAGTGTCAGACTTTATTTTTTTGGGCTCCAAAATCACTGTGGATGCTGATTGCAGCCATGAAATTAAAAGATGCTTGCTTTTTGGAAGGAAAGTTATGACCAACCTGGATAGTATATTAAAAAGCAGAGACATTACTTTGCCAACCAAGGTCCGTCTAGTCAAGGCTATGGTTTTTCCCGTGGTCATGTATGGATGTGAGAGTTGGACTGTGAAGAAGGCTGATCGCCGAAGAATTGATGCTTTTGAAATGTGGTGCTGGAGAAGACTCTTGAGAGTCCCTTGGACTGCAAGGAGATCCAACCAGTCCATTCTAGAGGAGATCAATCCTGGGTGTTCATTGGAAGGACTGATATTCAGCTAAAGCTGAAACTCCAATACTTTAGCCACCTCATGCGACGAGTTGACTCACTGGAAAAGACTCTGATGCTGGGAAGGATTGGGGGCGGGAGGAGAAGGGAACGGCAGAGAATGAGATGGCTGGATGGCATCACCGACTCGATGGACATGAGTTTGAGTGAATGCTGGGAGTTGGTGATGGACAGGGAGGCCTGGCGTGCTGTGATTCATGGGGTCGCAAAGAGTCAGACACGACTGAGCGACTGAACTGAACTGAACTGAATATGAAATTAGGTAACATAGGGTCTGGGGAGAGAAATGGCGACTTCTCTTTACATGTCCTTGAGCTTGCACACCCTTTCTGGGTTCTTTCCTATTCCTCAGTTTCATAATACTTTACGTGTACCTCTGTTAGAGCCCTTAAACTGGTGTGCAGTAGCTTGCTTCATTTCTATGCGTGACTCCCTCCCCACCCCAATATTATGAAGTCTTCTGGGGCAGAGCCTCTTTCTGTTTCTGTACCTAGCAAAGAGTAGGCTCATGGTTGGTACTTCAGGTGTGATAAGTGGACTAGGTAATACTTGGTCTGAGAGGCTGCAGAGAATAACAGAATTCCAAGGAGATGGAGTGTTTGAAATAGATGTTGTGGGAATGTAATTGAAAGCCAACTCAAGATGAATAGAGGGCCTCTGTCCAGCATGGAGGACCTGACTCAGAAATGCTTAATTTGGCGTGAAACCAGGATGACCTGTTTTCCTAATTATTTGTAAATGATGCTCAGCTCCATAGATATAAGAATGGAGAAAAGAACAGATTGAAATGAATGATTTGAAATAGATAACTTGGGAATGAAGGCTGGGGATAATGGCAGTTCAGTTCAGTTCAGTCACTCAGTCATGTCCAACTCTTTGCGACCCCATGAAGTGCAGCATGCCAGGCCTCCCTGTCTATCACCAACTCCCGGAGCCTACCCAAACTCATTTCCAATGAGTCGGTAATGCCATCCAACCATCTCATCTTTTGTCCTCCCCTTCTCCTCCTGCCCTCAATCTTTCCCAACATCAGAGTCTTTTCCAGTGAGTCAACTTGTCGCATGAGGTGGCCAAAGTATTGGAGTTTCAGCTTCAACATCAGTCCTTCGAATGAACAGCCAGGACTGATCTCCTTTAAGCTGGACTGGTTGGATCTCCTTGCAGTCCAAGGGACTCTCAAGAGTCTTCTCCAACACCACAGGTCAAAAGCATCATCTTCGGCACTCAGCTTTCTTTATAGTCCAACTCTCACATCCATACATGACCACTGGAAAAACCATAGCATTGACTAGAAGGACCTTTGTTGGCAAAGTAATGTCTCTGCTTTTTAATATGCTGTCTAGGTTGGTCATAACTTTCCTTTCAAGGAGTAAGCGTCTTTTAATTTCATGGCTGCAGGCAAGTAAAGCCATTAAAAAGATGAAAGAAAAAGACTGCAGGATTGAAGTCTCATAAACACAGAGTATATATATTCCTGTATCTTGAAAGTGCTTTAGTTTTGTGTTTTGTTACTCATCATGTTCATATTTGTTGGTTTTTTATGCTAAGGACAATCAGCTCATTTAACTATACATATAAAATTTCTTGACATTTATGGCATGAAGAGATGTTAGATCAGTTCTTAGCTCTACATACCATAGTTATTAGTTTGTGACCTTTGAATAGTTGCCTAAACTCTATGTGCTTCTTTCCTCATTATTATTACATTTTCTTTCTTATTGGTAAGACTATTATGATGATGAAAAATGATTCATAAGGCATGAAGAGCTATTGAAATATTAGGAGATTCACTGAGATTTGAACAGGTGCCTAATACTCTTGGTGTTATGGACTGAATGTTTGTGTCTCCCTCAAATTTATATGTTGAAGCTCTCAATGCCTGATAGGACGGTATTTGAAGATGGGACCTTTGGGAGATAGTTTAGAAGAGGTCATGAGAGTAGAACCTTCTCTCATGAAGAAAGCCGACACCTCTCTGTCTCTCTTTCTCTCCCCCTCTCCCCGCCCAACCCCCTGCCTTCTTTGATCCCTCCCTCCTTTCCTCCCTTCCTTTTTCTCTCTGCACATGTACTGGTGAAAGGCCATGGGAGCAAACAGTGTGAAGGTGGCCCTCTGCAAGCCAAGAAAAGAGCTCTTTCCAGGAACTGAGTCTGCCAGCACCTTAACCTTCGGGTTCCTGGCCTTGGGAACTATGAAAAATAAATGTCTGTTGTTTAAGCCACACACTCTATGGTCTTTTGTTCTAGCAGCTCAAGCTGATAGAGATACTTGGTGATTGATAAAATAATTAAAATTAAATATGACTGCCCCAAAACATGCATCAGTTAGTAGCTATCAGACTGTCAAGCTTTTTTGCCTAGTTGGGGAGAAGACTTGGAAATGGTCATTGAGCTTTGGTGTCACTGTGGCCAGTACACTTTCTCTTTCCAGAAAGCTTGCAGGATGTGAGAATGGCCTTCTCTAGCTGCCTTCAGAAGAAGATGTGGTGTGGCATCCTTAATTGTGCTTGATTGTAGCCCAGTCATAGGTTCTCAGATTGAGGAGCAGAGAGAGTAATATTTGAAGCTGAGTGTTGATTGTCTTGTCCCTACTGAATGCCCTGCTTTCTCCATAGAGGCATCTTTCCCTATAACAACAATTTCATCTCTGAAAACTGTTAGCAGTGACGAAGCCTCTCACAGTTTGCAATTCATCAGACATACGTTCTACTTGTTCTTCCTTGTTTTCTTTAGTACATGATAAAATACATACATGCATATATATATAAAACAGCAGAAAGAGGTTAATAAGAGCGAGGAAAACCTTAAAGAACTTCTAAGGATCCTGCATCCTTGGCAGTTCTCACTTGGTTATCTCACAATTGACTTCAATGGTCGAGTTTAAACAAATACTGTTGTTTCTTCTTATTAATAACTCCTCTGTGACCTTATTTGAGTGATGGTCATGGACTTTGAATATCTGAATTTTCTCCTTACCATCCATTTCATGATTTCAGTCTTCTTGACATCTAAATTCTCTTTATTTGTGAAGTCATGAGATCTTTAACAGCTCTATTGAGGTATAAATTACATACAATAACTGGCCCATAGGTAAGGCTTGTAATTTGAGAAATTTTGATACATGTATTTACTGTGGAACTTTCACTACAATCAAAATAGTGAACTATCCATGCCTCTCAAAGACTTTGCTTTGTGCCCCTTTGTAATTCTTCCTTCTGTATGGAACCACTGGTCTACTTTCTGTCAAACCATTTCCAATTAGCACAAAGTTCAGAGTACTATGAATTCAGTATTTTAAATAGCTTATAAGGCTATATATAGTCAAGCTGTGTCTTGAGATAGCTTTGGAAAATTCTCTTTTAGGTTATTTGTCTGTTATATCCAAGATGTTGAATATAATGCCATAAAGTTGTTCATAATGCTCTTTTATTATTCTTTAAATATCTGTAGATATCTGTATTGATTTTAGTTCCTTCATTTATGATGTTGCTGATTTGTGTCTTCTCTCTTTTTTTCCCTGATCTTTTCCTATGGCTGTTGAAACAAATTACCACAAACTTGGTTACATAAAACAGTAGAAATTTATTCTCATAGTCTGGTTTAAAATAAGTTTTACTAGATTGAAATCAAAGTGTCTGCAGGGCCATGGTACCCACTAGAGACTCCAGAGAGAAATCTGTTTCTTGCTTAAAAAGAAAAAAAAAAAAAATTAACCAGCATTCCTTGACTTATGGCTACATCAATTCAACATATGCACTCATGGTCACATTGCCTTCTCCTATTCTGTCTGAATCTCTTTTTGCCTCCCTCTTATAGGGTTACATGTGATAGCTTTTAGGCCCAACTAGAATAATCCAGGATAATCTTCCCTTATGAAAAATCCTTACTCACATCCGCAAACACTATTTGTTTACATCTGAGGTAACATTAACAAGCTCTAGGGATTAGGAGATATATATCTTTTGAGGGGCCATTATTCAGCCTTTCACAATCTAGCTCAAAGTTTATCAATTTTATTAATATTTTCAATGAGCCAGATTTTGGTTTCATTTGATTGATTTTTTTCTCAGTTGTTTCCTTATCCATTTCATGGATTTCCATTCTGATCTTTATTATTATTTTATCTTGTGCTTTTTTTTTTTTGTCCCTCTTCTGATTTTGTAAGGAAGAAGAGAGTGAAACACTGGCTTTTTAATTGTTGCATATTGGAGGTAAATCTGATAACTGCTACTTCATCTTGTCTGGAAGTGGAAGTCAGGACTTGGAATTTTAGACAAAGTGTGGTCTAGTGCATTTCTTAATCATACCCAGAGAAACTTCTATAGTCTCAGCTTCTTCACAGTCAGCCTGTCCACAGGAATGGCTGCACTTGTCAGACTGTCCTTTACAGCCCTGCCACCAGAGCCCCGGCCACAACTGGATGATCATTGGGAAAGTTGTTGATACTTAGTATGAGGTGTTCAGAATGATGGAAAAGATAAACCCATTTGGAGTTTTTGCCTGTATTGTTTGATTATGTATTATATTTTGTATTCTGCATTTCCATTTTACTTTAGTTATCTAGAGGTTTTAGTTTTTATTGTGTGGGAATTTCTGTTTTTCAAAGACAAATGTTTTGTTAACAATAAACTGTGAAATGTTTGTGTACATAAAATGTTTTTAATTACAAAACTCAAAAGACATTTTATAAGTAGAGCATGACATTTTAAATTTTCACATTCTACCAATTAATATATTTGAGTATTTCTTGCCTCATAGCTTGCGTAAAATGAAGATTAATGGTTTGCATTAATTAAGTTAGTTTTACTGCCTAATAAAACTTGGTTTATGATTTTAATGAAAGAAAATTCTTTAAATCTGTTAATGCATAATTAGATATACAGCTGCTATGACCAAAATTTATCTTTAAAAAATATTTCACTATAATAAAGGAACTACCATGGTTTATTATTATCAGGAATTCCAAACTAAAAGAAAGTCTAAAACCCAGATGTAACCATATTTTGTAGCTGTAACATTGTTTTTCATTTTTATTGAAGTATAGTTGATTTATATTTTTAATATAAATTTATTTATTTTAATTGGAGGCTAATTACAGTATTGTATTGGTTTTATGATACATTGACATGAATCTGCCACAGGTGTACATGTGTTCCCCATCCTGAACATGTGTTCCCCATGTGTTCCCCAGCCCACCTCCCACTTCCCTCCCCATGGAGTATAGTTGATTTAAAGTATTGTGTTAGTTTCAGCTGTTCAGCAAAGTGAATCAAGTATACATATACATATACCTACTCTTTATTAGATTCTTTTCCCATATAGGTCATTACAGAGTTTTGAGAACCTATATACAGTGGGTCCTTATTAGTTATCTATCATATATATAGTAGTATACATATGTTAATCCCAGTCTCTCAATTTATCCCTCCCCCTGTTTCCCTCTGGTAACCATAAGTTTGTTTTCTACATCTGTGACTTTGTTTTGTAAATAAGTTCATTTTGTAACATATTTTTTAGGTTCTACATGTAAACAATGTCATGATTTTTGTATTTCTGTATCTGACTTAATTAATTGCAACACTCTAGGTCCATCTGTGTTGCTGAAGATGACATTATTTCATTCTGCTTCATGGCTTAGTAATATTCCATTGTATATATATACCAGATCTTTTTTATGCATTCCTCTGTTGATGACATTTAGGTTGCTTCCATGTCCTGGCTACTGTAGATAATGCTGTAATAAATATTGGGTGCATGTATCTTTTCAAATTATAATTTTCTCCAGATGAAAGGATCACATGGTAGCTCTACCTCTAAGTTTTTTTAAGGATCCTTCATACTTTTCTCTGTATGTACCAATCTACAGTCCCACCAACAGTGTAGGAGGGTTCACTTTTCTCCACATCCTCTCCAGCATTGATTGTTTGTAGATTTTTTTGATGGTGGCCATTCTGACCTGTGTGAGGTTGATACCTCATTGTAGTTTTTATTTTCATTTCTCTAATACTTTGTGATCTTTTCGTGTGTCCTTTGGCCATCTGTATGTCCTCTTTGGAGAAATACGATCTTTCATCCATTTCTTGATTGGATTGTTTGTTGTTTTTAATTTTTTATATTGAGCTGCATGAGCTATTTCTATATTAGAGAGATTAATCCCTTGTCAGCCGCTTTGTTTGCAAATATTTTCTCCCGTTATGTAGTTGTGTATTCATTTTATTCAGTTTCTTTGCTGTGCCAAAGCTATTAAGCTTACTTAGGCCCCACTTGTTTATCTTTTTTTATTTTCAAAATAAAATAAAGGATGTATATCAAAAAAGATCTTGAAGCGATTTATGTTAGAAAATTTTCTGCCTATGTTTTATTCTAAGATTTCTATAGTACCTAGCATTCACTTAGGTCTTTAATCAATTTTGAGTTTATTTTTGTGTGTGGTGCTAGGAAGTGTTCTAACTTTATTCTTTTGCATGTAGCTATCTAGTTCTCATAGCACCACTTACTGAAGAAAGTGTCTTTCAGTTCAGTTCAGTTCAGTCACTCAGCCATGTCCGACACTTTGTGACCCCATTGACTGTAGCCCTCCAGGCTTCCCTGTCCATCACCAACTCCCAGAGATGGCTCAAATTCATGTCCATCAAGTTGATGATGCCATCCAACCATCTCACTCTCTGTCATCCCCTTCTCCTCCTGCCTTCAATCTTTCCAAGCATCAGGGTCTTCTCTAGTGAGTCCAGTTCTTTGCATCAGGTGGCCAAACTATTGGAGTTTCAGCTTCAGCATCAGTCCTTCCAATGAATGTTCAGGACTGATTTCCTTTAGGACTGACTGGTTTGATCATGTAGTCCAAAAATGCTCTGCTTTTTAATTAACTGTCTAGGTTGGTCCTAGCTTTTCTTCCAAGGAGCAAATGTCTTTTTTTTTTTTTCATGGCTGCAGTCACCATAGCAGTGATTTTGGAGCCCAAGAAAATAAAGCCTGTCACTGTTTGCATTGTTTCCCATCCATTTGCCATGAAGTGATGGAACCAGATGGAATGGGAAAGACTAGAGATCACTTTAAGAAAATTAGAGATATCAAGGGAATTTTCATGCCAAGATGGGCATAATAAAGGAAAGAAAATGTACGAACCTAACAGAAGCAGAAGATATTAAGAAGAGGTGGCAAGAATACACTGAAGTGCTATACAAAAAAGATCTTCACGACCCAGATATTCGCAAAGGTGTGATCACTCACCTAGAGTCAGACATCATGGATGGGAAGTCAAGTGGGCCTTAGGAAGCATCAGTACGAACAAAGCTAGTGGAGATGATGGAATTCCAGTTGAGCTATTTCAAATCCTAAAAGGTGATACTGTGAAAGTGCTGCACTCAATATGTCAGCAAATTTGGAAAACTCAGCAGTGGCCACAGGACTGGTAAAGGTCATTCCAATCCCAAAGAAATGTCAAAGAATGCTCAAACTACCACATAATTGCACTCATGTCACATGCTAGCAAAGTAATGCTCAAAATTCTCCAGGCCAGGTTTTAAACAATATGTGAACCATGAACTTCCAGATGTTCAAGCTGGATTCAGAAAAGGCAGAGGAAACAGAGATCAAATTGCCAACATCTGTTGGATCATCGAAAAAGCAATAGAGTTCCAGAAAAACATCTATTTGTGCTCTATTGACTATGCCAAAGCCTCCGACTGTGTGGATCACAGTAAACTCTGGAAAATTCTTAAAGAGAGGTGAATACCAGACCACCTGACCTGTCTCTTGAGAAACCTCTGTTCAGGTCAGGAAGCAACAGTTAGAACTGGACATGGAACAACAGACTGGTTCCAAATCAGGAAAGGAGTATGTCAAGGCTGTATATTGTCACCCTGCTTATTTAACTTATATGCAGAGTACATCATGAGAAATTCTGGGCTGGATGAAGCCCAATCTGTAATCAAGATTGCCAGGAGAAATATCAATAACCTCAGATGTGCAGATGACACCACCCTTATGGCAGAAAGCAAAGAAGAACCTAAGAGCCTCTTGATGACAGTGAAACAGGAGAGTGAAAAAGTTGGCTTAAAACTCAACATTCAGAAAACTAAGATCATGGCATCCAGTGTGATCACATCATGGCAATAGATGGGGAAACAGTGGAAACAGTGTGAGACTTTATTTTTCTGGGCTCCAAAATCACTGCAGATGGTGACTACAGCCATGAAATTAAAAGACGTTTGCACCTTGGAAGAAAAGTTATGACCAACCTAGAAAGCTTATTAAAAAGCAGAGACATTACTCTGCCAACAAAGGACCGTCTAGTCAAAGCTATTTCTTCCCCAGTGGTCATGTATGGATGTGTGAGTTGGACTATAAATAAAGCTGAGCGCCAGAGAATTCTTCTTTTTGAACTGTGGTGTTGAAGACTCTTGAGAGTCCCTTGGACTGCAAGGAGATCCACCTAGTTTATCCTAAAGGAGATGAGTCCTGGTTTTTCATTGAAAGGACTGAGGTTGAAGCTGAAACTCCAATACTTTGGCCACCTGATGCAAAGAGCTGACTCATTTGAAAAGACCATGGTGCTAGGAAAGATTGAAGGCGGGAGGAGAAGGGCACAACAGAGGATGAGATGGTTGGATGGCATCACCGACTTAATGGACATGAGTTTGAGTAAGTTCTGGGAGTTGATGATGGATAGGGAGGCCTGGTGTGCTGCAGTCCATTGGGTCGCAAAGAGTTGGACAGGAGTGAGCGACTGAAATGAAGGAATGAATTATTGAACCAGATACCACGATCTTCGTTTTTTGAGTGTTGACTTTTAAGCCAGCATTTCACTGTCCTCTTTCACTTTCATCAAGAGGCTCTTCAATTCCTCTTCACTTTCTGCCATAAGGGTGGTGTTATCTGCATACCTGAGGTTATTGATATTTTTCCCGGCAATCTTCATTCCAACTTGTGTTTCATCCAGCCCGCATTTGCCATGATATACTCTGCATATAAGTTAGATAAGCAGGATGGCAATATACAACCTTGACATATTCCTTTCCCAATTTGGAACCAGTCTGTTGTTCCATCTACAGTTCTTGCTTCCTTTATCATAGTTTAGATGACCATAGGTGGTTGTGTTTATCTCTGGACTTTCTATTATGTTCCATTGATCTATATTTCTGATTTCGTGCCAGTGCCATGCTGTTTTGATTCCTGTAGCTTTGCAGTATAGTTTAAAATCACAGAACCTGATCACTCCAGCTCTGTTTTTCAAAACCCAGATTTAAAAAAAAAAACAACAAAAAAAACTAGGAAATAAATATGTGATGTTGTGTGATAATTTATCTCTTGTTATTTTGGCCAATAGAACTTTAATCCTAGTTTGTCATCATTTTCTCTATTTTTTTCTGCCCTCCCAAATAAGTATTGCTTAAACTGTCTATCAAGTCATGAAACAGGTTAATAGAGAAAATAGATACATCTATCCAAAAGATTATGATAGATTTCTTGCAGAAGACCAGTTTCTCATCTATGGAGTTTCCTAAAAGCTGAAAAACGAGTTTGGGTGTTTTTTGTTTTGTTCTGTTTTGTCACAATATCATAGTTGTCTTTAAATTTTTTCATGGTATATAAAGTAAATTATAAGATATTGCCCTTCATGAATCACATTCTTTCTGTGCTGAAAGGGCTTGCATAACTCAATGAAGCTTTGAGCCATGCTGTGCAAGGCCACTCAAGAAGGATGTGTCATAGTAAAGAATTCTGAGAAAACATGGTCCACTGGAGGAGGAAATGGCAACCCACTCTGTTATTCTTGCCACAAGAACCCTATTAACAGTATGAAAAGGCACAAATATATGACACTGGAAGATGAGCCCCCCAGGTGGGAAGGTGTCCAGTATGCTACTGGGGAAGGATGGAAGGCAATCACTAAATATTCCCAAAAGAATTAAGTAATGAGCCAAAGTATAAACAGTGCTCAAATGTGGATGTGTCTGGTGGTGAAAGTAAAGTCCGATTCTGTAAAGACAGGAGCCTGGGTGCTACAGTCCATGGGATAACAAACAATCAGCTACAACTTAGCCACTGAATAATCTTTTATTTGAATTTTTTGATTTATGGAAATAGGTAGATATTTATGTGATGGTTTGCACAGTCCTTATTTTGTGGTTCGTTCATAGATTTCTAAGTTTGCAGATGAGTCTGCTTTTCAGAGAACTGATGCAGATGTATTTCTATATTATCATAAAAGCTACCTATTTGAAACAACCTTCTTAAAACTATTTAATATAAAACAGCTTGACATTTATAATACTCTTAGCCTGCTTTCTAAATGGGTGTGTCCAGTCTTACCATCTACGGACAAAATTGTTGTAAGTCAATCAAGTCTTCATGAGATTATAATCGTTCCTATGTAGAGAGGAATATCTTCACCCAGTAGTGTTCAATACTAATTAATGCCCTGTCTTGATGTCCTGTATTAACTTTTATTGCTGAGAAAATAGCACGTTCTATTCCATTTCTTTTTTTTTTTTTTAGTAATCAGGGAATTTATTATTATTATTTTTTATTGGAGGCTAATTATTTTTACAATATTATATTGGTTGGTTTTGCCATACATCGACATGAATCCGCCCCGGGTGTACATGAGTTCCCCCTTCCGAACCCCCTCCCATTTCCCTCCCTCCCTTATCCTCCCTCTGGGTCATCCCTGCACACCAGCCCCGAGCATCATGTAACATGCATTGACCCTGAACTGGCGATTCGTTTCACATATGATAATATACATGTTTCAATGCCATTCTCCCAAACCATCCCACCCTCACCCTCTCCCACAGAGTCCCAAAGACTGTTCCATACATCTGTGTTTCTTTTGCTGTCTCGTATACAGGGTTATCATTTGCATCTTTCTAAATTCCATATATATGCGTTAGTATATTGTATTGGTGTTTTTCTTTCTGGCTTACTTCACTCTGTATAATGGGCTGTGAACTGGAATATTAGCTTTCCGGAAGATTCCAAAATAGTGAAATTTTCTCAGATTTCTACCTGACTTGGTTTCAGTATCAGCATCAGTTCAGTTGCTCAGTCATGTCCGACAGTCAGATTCTTTAACATTAGTTAAATACATTTGAATGAATTTTGTTACTTTAGTCAAATAAATTGTAATAAATTCTGTTCCTTGTTTAATTGTTTTTTAATGAATGCCATTCTTTCAGTTGATTAAAGCAATTTTTCCAGTGACTTTGTAAGTTGTCCCACATTGAGTGGATTTTAAGTAGTAATTAATTGCCTGGGAAGCAGAAGAACAGAGTGGTTATTACAGCTTATAGGAATTTAAGGAAAATAATTTCTAGCCATTACAGTTATATAGATCTTCCCCCAGCTCTCCCGCATTGCAGGCAAATGCTTTAACCTCTGAGCTACCAGGGAAGCCCCAATCTTCTCCCTAGTATCCATAAAATGTTTTAACTTGAATTGTCTCTAGTTGATTTTATAGTTTCAACTCACATATTTACTGTTTCAAAAATATATTATGCCTGTATTTCTATAAAAGTACACATGTTCTATTTTTAAATGCCAATTTGTGTTAATTCCACAGAGATTTGGGGAAATTTATCCTAATGGGAATAATTACTGTGGGAGCTAAAAATAATAGATGTGTCCTTCTTTTTCCTTCTTTTTTTAAAAAGCTGGACCTGTGATCTGCAGAATGCTGAGTTATCCCCCAACTCGCCGAGCGTTAATTGTGGGTTGTGGTCTACAAATGTTCCAACAGCTCTCAGGCATTAACACCATCATGTATGTATTTCTTTCTGACTTTTTACTGAAAAGATTGTGAGGAATTATTTTATATGGAAAAAAATAGTAGGACTCTTGGTGATTTGTTTTTGTTACATGTATAGAAGTCTCCTTTTGGGAGATACTTAACCTTACAGTATTAAAAAAAACAACATACAGTTTAAAAATCTTAACTAGAAGGAAGTGACTTATTTTGCTCATTGTAATTATTGATTTCTTACAATTTCTTTTTTATGCCATAAATTAGTTTCTTTTATTCTGAGGTACTAAATGTATCATTTTTCATAAGCTATTTCTTGATTCTCATTAAAAAGTAAACCAAAGGGTAAACCTGGCATTTATTAGAGATCAGTGGACACACAACTAGTTCCTTTTAGGGCAGTCCGTTACAATGCAATGTGATAAGAACATTAATAGAAGTATGTCTTTTACAACTAGAGTGCAGTGGACCAGGGATGGACTGGGAGCAAAGAAGTAGGGAATATACAAAAGTTGTGCGTTTTCTAGTTGTCACAGTAATTCTAAAAGTTGTATGTGTGTTGGGTGAAGCAGAGTGGATAGTGGGGGTTCTACTGTATTTCATTCATTCGATGTTAAACCCATTTGTGATGGTTGATTTTGTACTAGATACATAGCAGTGAATACAGGAGACACGGCCCTTGGCCTTATAGAGTATACAGGCTGGTGCAGGAAACAACACATTAAATAAATTCACAATTTAATACAGAACTTCAAATTGTCATAAGAGCTACGTAAGATTGTTCCAAGAGGAGACTTTTAAGATCCTACGTGACAGAATATGGGTTAGAAAAAAGCCATGATTTTTGCTGAGAATCTGGTTATTGGTGAAAAGCTGTGTTCTCAGAAGGTTTTTCCTATACATACTGGTTAAAATTATTCATTAGAAAAATACAAATTATGTAAAATTAGATTTTACCTAGTAAACAACTTGTTTTGGGGACTTTTGATTTTTTTTTAATTACTTGGGTTATAATGAATTATTCAGTGGTAATTTCAGAAGAATGAATTAGTTAAAGTAGTAACTAGGGCCTAAGGACCCATTGTATTAAGTTGGAATTTACTAAGAACTCCAACTTGAATATATCTATACCCTTTGTGAATCTGACTTTAATGGTAATCCTTGTTAGCTTTCTGAACTACATTTTAATACTGGTTCTCTCCTCCCCTCTAACATTTACTTTCATTTTTTCCTCACAATTATCACGTCTGTTAAGCTTATCTGCCAGTTTAGCACCTAATATTTTTGTTTCTGGATGTGGTATACCATGACTTTTCTGAGGCACATCCGCTGTCCTTAGTGTGGTAATGGTATGGAATTGTAACGAGGCTAGCACCAATCTTTCAAACAACGCAATTCAGTAATAATCCTATGTACAAATCTAGTTCTTCAGCCTATATTAACATATGTCCTATTTCCAAAAATCTTTTGTTTGTTCTACCCTTTTCTAGGCATTTAAATTTGACAAGTTTAAAGCATAGAAAGTGAATTTTTGTTGTGCTTTTTTTGTATTCCAATAAAACAAGGATCACAGACAGGGCCAATCCAATTGGTGGGTGAGGTGAAGCCAGTGTGTTCCTAGTTGAAATGATTGTTATATAGTCCACTTGTGATATCTGATGTAAAATGTGCTGATTCAGGTTTTCAAATTTTAATTGTTTATTTCTCCAAATTCTTAGTCTTTTAACGGTGAGATCAAGTGATATGACTATAAGGATCTTGATATTCCTTAAGATGTATGATAGTCATTAATGTATTTGCTTATCACAAACTAATACGTAATGTCTTCAATACAGCTGTTGCTTGTAGTTGAATATTAATCCTGGAAAGTAGGAATAACAAAATAAGGTAAATGATTGTTAATTTTATACTGTGTCTACATGATGCAGAATAGCTGTCAACTCCCTGCAGACTTTAATATAACCTTAGTATAAAAGGTTAGAAGACTAGACACTTAAATGATGTTACCTATGCTAAGTAACTGTTCGTTTTTCATAGTACATAACTTCAGATATTCATATTTTAAGCCCATAAAACTGTAAATCAATTTTATTAAAATAGACCATGCTATTTTTATTATTTGGATGGAAAATGACTAATTTAGGATTCTCATATAATGTGTTTATATGAGAATTTAACTTTATATGAGAATACTACTTTATCTAGTCTGTATACTATCTTTATTTAGTAGTCACTACTTTATCTAGTCTGCATTCATGTGTGTGCATGTATATGTTTTTCTTTTTCCATTTTTCCCCCATTTTCCTTAAGATACAGTAAATACTATCATAATTTTTGTTTCTTATAGTTTAAAATAATCTTTAAATGCAGCTTAATAGCTTTTTGTTGCCTTTACTAGAAAATATCTATTATATTTTTTCATTTTAAAATGTTATTTAATTCAGAATTCTGTTTTTATGAATAGTTTTTATGTATATTACTCTTTATTCTTTTTCGTTTCTTCTCTTTCAAGTGGAAAATGAAGTACGCAGTGCCCCTTTATATTTCCAACCCAAACTTAAGAATCTGTAGAAGTTGAAATGTTTTTTATAAAATCCATTTTCTACCCCAAGTTTGAATTCTGACTTTTACCAAGAACAGTTCATAAAAGATCATATGAAAAAATATTGAAACATAAATCATCCTTACAATTGTATTATATAATCTTACCATGTTTAGTGTTCTCTGGTCTCCCTCATAGGATCTTTATTTCTATACCCGTGAATTAATGTTCTATATCAGTTAAGGAAATAATTTCTTAGAATATTTATTCTCTGCTATGAAAAGATATATATGTGTGTGTGTTGTGAGTGTATCCAGGTATCTTATATTTGTAGAAGTCGTGTTTATATCCTAACCCATACCTTATCACCCTCCTGTCATATCGAACATAGGACTTCTAAGGTCTTAAAACTGTTACATACTTCAGACACTACATTTAACTTTTAGAAGAGGCAATTTTCTATTATGACTCTAATCAATAATTTCAAACATGCTCCTGAAAAAGTTATTCTCTATTCTCAAGAGAGAAGAACAGAGCAAATGGAGTTCTGTTTTCCTGATATATTCCTGCTATATTATGGCACTACCTCACAGACCAATAAAGTATTTCCATGTGCCAAAATAAATGGAAGAGTAGTGATCTATGAAGAATATGATGATTAATGTGAAAACAACTCACTTATGTAATTCTTATGTGATCTATTCTAAACTCTGGTTATAATGTTAATAATTTTCCAATTTCTAGCTAAAAGTTTTTATTTTATTAATAAAGGGATCATTCCCACATTATTACACAAGCAAAATGTGTATGGGTGAGTAATTAGGTGGTAGGGAGAGAGAGAGAGGAAAAAAAGAATAAAGAGATAAAGTAAAAGAAAGGAAATACTTGGCTGCATTTGGGTTTGTTAGCATCTTGCTTCTTTTGAGGAACTTAAAATAAGCTATATTTTGATATGTCTTGATAATCATAAAATTAGTCCATCTTGGACAAGTGGAAGGTAGCAGAGTTTTACTTGGGAAAACCAAGTGTTTAAATGGATCATTTTAAGGTTACACAGAAAATCTACAGTAAAGAGAAGGAAATCCAGAATTTTAAACTTTTATGTTAGCTTCAGGTAAAAGAGATTATAGGTGTATAAACTTCTTTTGGACACTCTAAATAGTTTGCTATTTTCAAGCTGCTCTTCTTTTAGATTAATGCTCCCAGATTCATCTTTTCTTTCTCTTTTCTACTAACTTAAAGTAGGGGTGGGAAATAGGCAATTACATAGGATGGGCAAATCATTCCCACCTGCATAACTGCTTTACTTTAATCCCCAGTGGATCACTACTTCTTTGTGTTTACTAGAGATAATAGAAGACTTTGGGAAAAAATGGCCTTGAAATACTAATCTTAATAGCTGTCATTTACTAAGCATGGTGGCTCAGACGGTAAAGCGTCTGCCTACAATGCCTACAATGCGGGAGACCCGGGTTAGATCCCTGGGTCGGGAAGATCCCCTGGAAATGGAAATGGCAACCCACTACTCTTGCCTGGAAAATTCCATGGACAGTGGAACCTGATAGACTACAGTCCATGGGGTCACAAAAAGTCGGACACGACTGAGCGACTTCACTTCACTATTAGGTTGTTGCAAAAGAAATTGTGGTTTTGCATTGTTGAACTTTGATTCTGAAATACTTTTGTAAATAAATGTGGTTATATTATACATCATTTTCATGTGCATTTCTTGTCATTTTTTTTTTTTTTTGCTAATGCCTTATTACTTGCTGTTTATTTTATATTTATTTTAGACTAGGGAAATGATGTTAAGCAAAAAAGCATATTCGAGCAATTTTCTTATTTGCGTTCAAAATGAGCCATAAAGCAGCAGAGATAACCCACAACATCAGCAACACATTTGACCCAGGGACTGCTTACAACTTTACAGTGCAGTGGTGGTTAGCAAATAGTTAACAAATTCACAGTACAGAGGATCTTTGAAGCTGATCCTGTTACAACTGCACGAGAAGTTGCTGAAGAACTCAACATCAACCATTCTATGGTCATTTGACATTTGAAGCAAATTGGAAAGGTGAAAAAGCTCCATAAGTCAGTACTTCATGATCTGACCACATATCAAAAGCATCATCATTAAAGTGTCGTCTTCTCTTACTCTTCACCATAACAATGAACCATTTCTCAATTGGATTGTGATGTGCAATGAAAAGTGAATTTTCATCGACAACTGCAACAACCAGCTCAGTGGTTGGACTGAGAAGAAGCTCCAAAGCACTTCCAAAAGCCAAACTTGCACAAAAAAAGGTCATGGTCACTGTTCAATGTTCTGCTACAAGTCTGATCCACTACAACTTTCTGAATCCTAATGAAACCATTATGTCTGAGAAAGTATGCTGAGCAAATTGATGAGATTACTGAAAACTGCAACACCTGAAGCCAGCATTGGTCAACAGAATGGGCCCAATTCTTCTCCATGACAACGCCTGACTGCATATCATACAACCAATGCTTCAAAAGTTGAATGAATTGGGCCACAAATTTTGCCTCATCTGCCATATTCTCCTGACCTCTTGCCAACTGACTATGACTTCTTCAAGCATCTTGACAATTTTTGCAGAGAAAACACTTCCACATCCAGCAGTAGGCAAAAAATTCTTTCTAAGAGTTTGTCAAATCCCAAAGCATGAGTTTTTATGCTACAGGAATAGACAGATTTATTTCTCATTTGCACAAATGTGTTGATTGTAATGGTTAATGTTTTGTTTAATAAAAATGTTTTTGAGTCTAGTTATAATGATTTAAAGTTCACTGTCCAAAACCAGAATTACTTTTATGCCAACCTAATACCTAGTACAACTCTAGCATGCAAAATAAATATTATCAGAAAAGGAAAAATAGGACAACACTTTTAGCCTCTTCAGTAATATAATTATTTATTAATGCCATGGTAAAAACAAACATGTTTACTGTTTTTTATATATAACACTATAAAAATTTTCATAGATGTGACCTCTCTTGTTCTTTATAAATATCCTGTTGAGTCAGCAAGGCATTTCTTCTGTTTATTCTCAAACTAAGGAAGCAAAGGCTTAATGAGTTAAAGTGACTTGTTCACTCTAACACAAGTTTTAGAGCTGAGGGTTGTGTTGTTCAATTGATAAGTTGTGTCTGACTCTTTCTGACCCCATGAACTGCAGCAAGCCAGGCCACCCTATTCCTCACTGTCTCTCAGAGTGTGCCAAAGTTCATGTTCATTGAACTGGTGATGCTATCCAACCATCTCATCCTCTGCAACCCTCTTCTCCTTTTGCCTTCAATCTTTCCCAGCATCAGGGTCTTTTCCAGTGAGTCAGCTGTTTGCATCAAGTGTCCAAAGTACTGGTGCTTCAGCATCACTCCTTCCAGTGAGTGTTCAGAGTTGATTTTCTTTAGAACTAACTGGTTTGATATCCTTGCTGACTAAGGGACTCTCAAGTTTCTTCTCCAGCACCACCATTCGAAAACATCAATTCTTTGGTGCTCAGCTTTCTTTATGATCCAAGTCTCACATCCCTACATGACTACTGGAAAAATCATGGATTTGACAATACAGACCTTTGTGATGTCCCTGCTTTTTAATATGCTGTCTAGGTTTGTCATAGCCTTCCTTCCAGGGAGCAAGCGTCTTCTAATTTCATGGCTGCAGTCACCATCTGCAGTGATTTTGGGGACCAAGAAGAGAAAATCTGTCACTGCTTCCACTTTTTCCCCTTGACGTGAAGTGATGAGATAGCATACCATGATCTTCACTTTTTCAGTGTTGAGTTTTAAGCCAGCTTTTTCACTCTCCTCTTTCATCCTCATCGAGGGGCTATTCAGTCCTTCTTCACTTTTTGCCATTAGGGTGGTATCATCTGCATATCTGACATTGTTGATATTTGTACTGGCAGTCTTGATTCCAGCTTGTAACTCATCCAACCCAGCATTTTGCATGATGAACTCTGCATATAAGTTAAATAAACAGAGTGACAGTATACAACCTCACTCGTACTCCTTTCCCAATTTTGTACCAGTCAGTTGTTCCATGTAAGGTCCTAACTGTTGCTTCTGGACCCACATACATATTTCTCAGGAGACAGATAAAATAGTCTGATATTACCATCTCTAAGAATTTTCCACAGTTGGTTGTGATCTACATAGTCAAATACTTTAGCATGGTCAATGAAGCAGAAGTAGATGTTTTCCTGAAATTCCTTTGCTTTCTCTGTGATCAAGTGAATGTCAGCAGTTTGATCTCTGGTTTCTCTGCCTTTTCTAAACCCAGCTTGTACATCTGGAAGTTCTCAATTCAAAAAGCTGAATTGAGCTTCTACTGAATAGGCTTCTACTGCTGAAGCCTAGCTTGAAGGGTGTTGAACATAACCTTACTAGCATGGGGAATGAGCACAATTGTGTGGTAGTTTGAACATTCTTGAACACTGCCCTTCTTTGGGATTGGGGTGAAAACTGACTGAGGGTAGAACCTGATTTTCTGACTCTGGGTCATCTGGGCTACCCTTTAGTGGTAGAACACCTTAAGTGCCTAGGGCTGTCACTTTAAAACTTGTTTGGGAGTGATATGTAAGCAAACCAAAGTTAGTGAAATTCATTAAAAGGATAAAAGTCCAAAATGACTACAAGCTAATAAAGTTGCATTCATCTCAAGAACTATAAAATGCATCAGACTAAACTGCTAGTACCCAGTTGAGGCCTTTGCTTTATATGCTGATCTAGAGTTCCTGGACAGGCCAACCTAATGGTATTATACTTCTTAATCATATTTACTAATTTAATTTCATAAGTGCAATAGTTTTGAATTTGTTCCATTATCATATTTTATCCCCAACAAAGTCTCCTAGTGTGAAAAATTACCATGCAATCAGGAAACATAGTAAAACAAGCAAGCCAGATGGTGGTAAATATAGAGAAAAATAAAGGTGACAGGAAATAAGAAAAGAATAAGGATTTGCTCTCTCATGTTGTAAGTCTGAACCAAATGTGATGTTTTACTCTCTCTGAAGTTCTCAGCAGGTAGTATGAATGGAACAAAATGCTAACTGATTAATGTGAGCCTTCTTTTCTCTTTGCCTCCTCAGTAGGGCTCAGAATATAATCCAGAAAGCCTTTGAAAGGTAATATGCATATCTCATTGGAATGTTTCAAGATTGAGTATATTGTAGTCATTTGTGTTCATTGGATGAAAGCTATTGAATAGTTGAGAAAAAAGTTTCATTTTTCACTCTTTTGATTGATGAATTTAGTGTTCTGGGAAGAATATTGATCCAGGAATCAGGATAATTTGTTTCAAAATCTATCTTTACCTTGGAAATTGGGCATGCCTGTTAATTCCCTTCATTCTGATTACCAATAAAGTGAAGTGCCATTCTGTGCTAAATCACTTCAGTTGTGCAACTCTTTCCCACCCTAAAGAAAATAGCCTACCAGGCTCCCCTGTCCATGGGATTCTCCAAGCAAGAATAGTGAGGTGGGTTGCCATTTCCTTCTCCAGGGGATCTTCCCGACCAGAGATCGAACTTGAGTCTCTATGCCTCCTGCATTGGCAGGCAGGTTCTTTACCACTAGCTCCACCTGGGAATTCCACAAAGTGAAGTAGATGGACTTTAATGTATATTTGAATGAGGAAAAATGGAGTTTCAAGTGAAAGTGGAAGGTCAAAATGTGTTTGAAATACTTTAAAACTTTCTTGGATGAAAAGTTGTCAGGAGATTGATTTTAAGCTCAAAAGAAAAATGTAAGCAATAAAATGTGAGCTTCATAAGAAATTTTATGAGAATATATTTTCTTGAATATGATAATCTTTTGTTTGCTTTGTGTAATTCACAGATAATTTTGTCCTATAACAGGAATCTTAAAACTTCATCTGCTCAAGTATTCATTTATTTATTTTTCAACCAGCATTTACTGTATTGTTAATAGAGTTTCAGATACTTGGAAACTAAAATTCTTGTCTTTAAGAAGTCTATATTCTTCCTAAGCAGATAGACCAAATATTTATAATGCATTATTATAAAAGCACAAATTAATATGCTATGTGATCAATGAAAAATGAGTGACTTAATTCTATCTGGAAAATGAAGGCACATATAAACAGTTTTTGTTATTTAAATGTTTTTCCTTATCTGGAGTCATTTTAAGGGCAGAAACATGGTCTTCAAATATTAACACCACTTACTGTGTTAGATCTGAACTTAAATTGAAACTCACTACTCGGATGTAAACTCTACAAGCTTCTTAACTTCTCAGAGCCTCAGTGACCTGAAAATCAGGAATAATACCTCCTGTGATTCTTGTGGTGTTTAAATGAGATATCCTTTTATGGCTCAGGCCCAAGGGAGGGACTGAGACCATGTTAATTTCCCTTCTGCTCCCTGTGTATAGCAGCTTAGAAGTGCCAGATCATTTGTGAAAAGCAGAGGCATTGCATAGTTAACTTGTCTTCTTTGGCCCAAACCCATCCATCAGTCCAGCATTTGAAGCATCCTCTGTAAAAACAAAAATGTTATCATACCCTTTTTTTTTTTGATACTTGTCTCTAATTTTCAAAATATAGGAAAAGTGAAAATAGTGTTTTTTTTTTCTAACTAATAAATGTGACAGGAGTGTTATCTGCTTCAGTGTTAGATACATTCTTTTCCTTTTATGTTTAGTCAGGGAGAAAAGACCTCAATGATGGTTTTAAAGTTAACTTTTATTGGAGTATAGTTGCTTTACAATGTTGTGTTAGTTTCTACCATACAGCAAAATAAATCAGCTATATGTATACATATATCCACTCGTTTTTGGATTCCCGTCCGATTTAGGTCACCACAAAGCACTGAGTAGAGTTTCCAGTGCTATACAGTAGATTTAGCTTTCTTTTTTATACATAGTAGTGTATATATGTCAATCCCAATTCACCCAACCTCCCCCTTAAACGTCTTTGGTAACCATAAGTTTGTTCTCTACATCTGTTATTCTATTTCTGCTTTGCAAATAAATTCATTTCAACCACTTTTCTAGAGTCCACATATAAGTGAACCAGAAAATACCTCAGTGACCTTTAAACAATAAGAACAAACAATGCCTCCCTAGGAAGTGTAGGAGCTGTGACTAAGTATACCCCGGGTGGCATGACTTGTGCTTTACGTCAAAAGACAGTCAAATCCTTTCTGCATGTTTTCTGAGTCAGGTATGGATTTAAAGTTTTATGATAATTAATGGAAATTTATTCCCTCCCCCCCAGTTTGTAAAGTACCCTAAGATTTGGGTTCCCTAGGACGTCTTCAGTGATATGATGATATGGTTTCCTTGACTGACCTTTCTGTCACTCATATGTCTTGCTGAAAGGTAAGCAGAAGAAATGGAGATGCTGTCAATGAATTGAAATAATAGCATGAAATCCAGGGGTGTGCTCTAGGAAATAGGCCAGCTCTGTCCCTAAAGTAAAACCTTGCTCCCCAAATCATATGTGAGTTTGAGAGTAACCAGTCCAGTTAGTTCCAGCTGCGTGTGTGCTAAGTCGCTTTAGCTGTATCCGACTCTGTAAGACCCTGTGGACTGCAGCCTGGCAGTCTCCTCTGTCCATGGGATTCTCCAGGAAATAATACCGGAGTGGGTTGCCATGTCCTCCTCCAGGGATCCTCCCGAACCAGGTAGCAAACCTGTGCCTTTTATATCTACCTGCATTGTCAAACAGTTTCTCTACCAGTAGCACCACCTACAAAATTGTAGAAATGTTCATTCTTTAAACAAATAAGGGGAAGGCACTCCTCCAGGGACTAGATATACAGAACATAATGTAGCCCATCCCCAGGGAACCTTGGTCTTTTCCTTTCATCTTTAAAAAGATGTAGTGCCACCTGTCTCGAAAGGTTGTTTGAGGATGAAATGAGGTAAGGAAATGTCTGCCTCACAGAAGGTCCTCAGATGTTGGGGAGTTTGGTTCTTCTCTTCCCACACTTGCATTTGTTATCCTCTCAGTAATTCAGCTATCTGGGCTGTCTTCACTTGGTCAGCATTCTTCTTAAGAAATTTCCCTTATTGGCACAGCACAACATTTCACCTTGAGTCTCCTTCATGACTTTTTCTACTCAGCTTACACACTCCCTAGGCCTTGGCTTACAACTCTGCTGGGAGATTTTGTTCCCTTCCATAGTTTCAGTGACCATCTACCTGTTAGAGTTGGTCTAGCGTACATTTCCAGATCAGAACTGCTCTGAGATGCATAGTCATATCCAACTGCTGGGCATTTTTATTTGGATATCCTATTCTCACCAACCTCTACATGCACAAAACTGACTCCCTATTGTTTCTCACCAATTCTGCCCTTCTTTCTTTTGTGAAAGATTTGACCTGTGGGAACCCAGGACTGTGGTTGGCGAACCAAGACATCCAAATTCAACTAGTTGCAGTTCCCTTCACGTTTACTCCCTTATCATCTGTTCCTGAACTTCCCGGGTGGCTCAGTGTAAAAAATCTGCCTGCCAAAGGAGGAGCCACAGGATACGTGGCTTTGATATTTAGGTCAGGAAGATCCCCTGGAGGAGGAAATGGCAACCCATTCCAGTGTTTCCACCTAGAGAATCCCATGGACAAAAGAGCTTGGAGGGCTACAGTCCATGGAATTGCAAAGAGTCAGATATGGCTGAGTGAGCACAAACACACAACATCTCTTATATTCTTCCTATTATCTTCATTTTCATTATCTGACCAAGGTTAAGCCATGCTTTAGTTAGAGTTCTTTGTATTTGCAGGTAACAGAATTTACTCAAACCTAACTTTAAAAAAAAAAAAACAAGAGTGGTTTGCAATAAGGGCACGGGGTTGAAGTCTAGAAATAAAGCTGAACCTGCCAAGGGGCTTGTGAAAAAAATTAATAGTCAATCTAAGAAAGAAATGGAAAATTTTATTTGGGCCAACCTGAAAATAACCTAAAGACAGTCTCTCAGAGAGTTCTGAGAACTGTTTTGAAGAGGCAAAGGAGGAGGGCAGTGTACATATGATTTTGGTGAAGAGGGTATGTGCAACCAAGCACACATGTCTTGTGGAAGGTTGTTGCTAGTCACTAAGAATAGACATCTAAGGCAATGATTTTAGTGTTTTCATAGGTATGGGAAACAAAAGAATCAGGTTCATAAAAATTTCTCCTGAAAATATCTGTCTGTCTGAGGAGCAGTTCTGTCAGTTTTGCCTCATCTTATCTTTACCCAGAATTCCTTTCAGGCTATATTGTTGATCAGCAACTGCAGCGATTAATGACTTGATTCTTATAGAACTGGATGGTTGGCATGTTCTTTATTGTACAATCCCTTCCCTGTCTATCTTAAATTTTTTTTTTTCTTTTCATCTTAATTTTGACCAAGGTTTGGGAGACGTTTCATGACCAACTTGTTTCATAGCATTAGGAATGCTCATGCCCAGATCAGGCAGGGATTTCCTTGACAGGCAACTCAATGTGCTATTACTGGACTAGGCTCTGTTAACAGTAGCCAGAAGGCCCTGGACCACCATAACACCTAATCTGTTATGGTCCAGAAAATGGTTCCCTCTCATTGCTTCTTCCCATACCTAGAGTTACAGTATTATAGTCATTGATCTTACAGAACTATTTATTTGATCAGTGGTTTCAAATCACCTAATCATGAATAATTTTATCTGAGGCTCCATCATACATTTGGTAGTAAAGAAAACAACAACCTTATAAAATAGAAAGAATATAAGTAATATAGCTGGTAGGTAATAAGTAGGTAGTTAAGCTAAGAACATCTATTAGGTTTGACTCAGTATATTACCAGGTTGTTTGAGCAGTCTGTTTTGCATCAGTTGCTATCTTTAAGGTAAATTATAAATAAGCATTGGACATACATAAAGTTCACCAAAGGTGTCTGCACCTACAAGGCAAATAGTGGGTCATTAAGACCACTTACAGGGTTGAGAAAGCAGTATTATCTTCTAAGGAGCTACATTGCTAATGCCAGAAGGAGAAAAAATTGACGTATATGGTTCAGTGGGTATTTCTCCCGTTGTGGAGATCTGGTTAAGGCATAATGCAGCTGCACACTAGAAGAAATGATGGAGGCCAAAATGGGCAGAAGAAAATATTACATTTTAATTCTGTCTTGCCTTAAAATATGAATTATTTCATCAGGGCTGAGAGCAGAAACTGGAGAGTCATGTGCTCAGCCTCTGTGTCCATGTGACAGTATGGTCTTGTTTTTTCTGGCTGTATGAATTCTCTTCCTTCTTTCTGTTTGAGATCTTTCTGTGGTTTTTCTCATCTGTGATCACACTCTGCCACCATAACCTTGGATGTACTTCTAAATTCAAGCATCCACAAAAGATTAACTGGAATTGTACCAATTCCTAATTTCTTCTAACAGCCTTTATTTTAAAGTCTGTTTTGTCTGATATGAGTATTGTTAGCTTCCCTGGTGGCTCAGAGGGTAAAGCGTCTGCCTGCAATGCGGGAGACCCAAGTTCGATGCCTGAGTTGGGAAGATCCCCTGGAGAAGGAAATGGTGACCCACTCCAGTACTCTTGCTTGGAAAATCTCATGGATGGAGAAACCTGGTGTAGGCTACAGTCCATGGGGTCGCAAAGAGTCGAACACGACTCCACTTTCACTTTCATTCCCTGTTTCTTATGATTTCCATTTGTGTGAAGTACATGCTCCTGTCCTCTACTTTCAGTCTGTAAATGTCCATAGGTCTGTGGTGGGTCTCTTGTAGACAACATGTATATAGGTCTTGTCTTGTACCCATCCAGCCAGTCTACATATTTTGGCTAGTGCATTTAATCCATTTACATTTAAGGTAATTATTGATATGTGTGATCCTATTACCATTTTGTTAATTGTTTTGGGTTTATTTTTTGTTGATCTTTTCCTTCTCTTGTGTTTCCTGCCCAGACAAGTTCCTTTAGCATTTGTTGTAAAGCTGGCTTAGTAATGCTAAATTCTCTTAACTTTTGCATATGTGGAAAGCTTTTGATTTCTCCATTAAAATATGAGTGAGAGTGTTGCTGGGTAGAGTTCTCGGTTGTAGTTTCTTGTCTTTCATCACTTGGAATATATCATGACATTCCCTTCTGGCTTGTAGAGTTTCTGTTGAGAAATCAGCTGATAATCTTTTGGGATTTCCCTTATATGTTCTTGTTTTTTTTTTTTCCCTTGTTGCTTTCAATATTTTATGGTTGCCTTCAATTTTTGTCAATTTGATTACTACGTGTCTTGGTGTGTTCCTCCTTGGGTTTATCCTGCCTGGGATGCTCTATGCTTCCTGGACTTTGCTGACTTTTTCCTTTCCCATGTTGGGGAAGTTTTCAGCTTTTGTCTCTTCAAATATTTTCTCAGGGCCTTTCTCTCTTCTCCTTCTGGCACCCCTTTAATGTGAATGTCAGTGCATTTGAAATTGTCCCAGAGGTCTCTTAGGGTGTCTTCATTTCTTTTCATTCCTTTTTCTATATTGTTTTGCAACAGTGATTTCTACCGTTCTGTCCTCCAGATCACTCGTCCATTCTTCTGCCTCAGTTATTCTGTTATTGATTCCTTCTAGTGTATTGTTCATTTCTGTTTGTTTGTTCTCTAGTTCGTCTAGATCTTTGGTAAGCATTTCTTTCATCTTCTCCATTCTTTTTCTAAGATCCTGGATCATCTTCACTATCATTATTCTGAATTCTTTTCCTGGAAGGTTACCTATCTCATCTTCATTTAGTTGTTTTTCTGGGGATTTGTCTTGTTCATTCGTCTGATACATAACTCTATTTCTTTTCATTTTGATTATTTTTCTGTGGTGTTAGCTCTGGGTGGGGGCTGCTTGGATTATAATTCTAGTTTCTTCTGTCTGCCCTCTGGTAGATGAGAATAAGAGGCTTGTGCAAGCTTCCTGATGGGAGGGACTGGCTGTGGGGAAAACTGGGTCTTGCTCTGGTGGGCAGGGCTGTGCTCAGTTAAACTTTAATCCAGTTGTCTGCTGATGGGTTTGGCTGTGCTCCCTCCTGTTTAGTTGTTTGGCCTGAGATGACTCAGTCCTGAGGTCTGTAAGCTCTATGCTAGGGCTAATGGCAAACTCCAAGAGGACTTAGGCCAAGATCCATCTCCCAAGACTGCTGCTGCCAGTGCCGCATCCCTGCAGTGGGCCACTGCCAAACCATGCCTCTGCAGAAGACCCTCAGACTCTCATAGGTAGGTCTGACTCATTCTCCTTTGGGGTCACTGTTCCTTTCCCCTGGGTTTTGGTATGCACAGGGTTTTGTTTGTGCCCTCCAATAGTGGAATCTCTGTTTTCCCCAGTCCTGTGGAAGTCCTGTAATCAAGCCCTACTAGCCTTCAACGTCAAAGTCCCTGGAGACTCCCAGTCTCTTTGCCAGATCCACAGGCTACAGAGCCTGATGTGGAGTCCAGAACCTTCACAATAGTGGGAGAACTTCTTTGATATTATTGTTCTTCAGTTTGTGGGTCCCCCACCCAGTGGGTATAGGATTTCATTTTATCATGATTGTGCCCCTCCTATCATCTCATTGCAGCTTCTCCTTTGTCCTTGGATGAGGGATATCTTTTTTATGGTGGGTTCCAGTGTTCTCCTGATGGTGATTGTATAACAACTACTTGCAAATTTTGGTGCTATCACCAGGGACGATAAGCACAGTGGGAAGATACTCCACTATCTTGAACCAGTCCCCTGAAAAATTTTAATCCTTTAATCACATAGGTGGCTCCCAGATTCCTAAGAGAGAAAATCAAAGTGAACCTCCCTTTGTGAGGGAGGATGTTAAGCCAAGATGACTGGGCAACACTAGGAGATGCACAGAGCATTTTTCAGCCTTAAATTTCACCTCCAACAGTTTATCCTTCTTATCTTTGTCTTTGAACCTTTTGAAACAAAGTCAAGTCTTATCCATCTTGACTTAAAATTATTTAATGATAACCACAGCATTCAGCAGATCTGAAAGTCTAGAACCATTTGTGGCATTACTTTTGTCCATCTCTTTCCTGTCCTGTTTTGGACCACTTCTCCCATGCTCTGCCTCCTGCTCTGTGCAACATTCTCTGCTTCTGATGATTAATTGAAGCCTCAGGGCCTTTATGTCTTTTATACAGTTCATGAGGTTCATGGCAAACAAACTGGGTTAGTTTGCCATTCCCTCCTCCAGTGGATCACATTTTGTCAGAACTCTTCACTATGACCTGTCCGTCTTGGGTGGCCCTACACCGCAGCCCCTTCGCCACAACAAGGCAGTGATCCATGAAGGGGATCAGAAGGGATGAGGCGTCAGAGGATGAGATGGCTGGATGGCATCACTGATGCAACAGACATGAACTTGGGCAAACTCTGGGAGATGGTGAGGGATGGGGGACCTGGGATGCTGCAGTCCATGGGGTCACAAAAAGTTGGACACAACTGGGCAGCTGAACAACATCAGGGCCTATGCATATTATTCTCCCACTTTGACTAGATATCTATCATAATAGTATTGTGCTTTGTTGGTGTTTCATTTAACATTTCTACTTTATAAAACTTCAGACTTATTTTTTTCCCAGTAAGATTATACAAATAATAAAATTGCCCCCCTCAAAGTACTACCCAGAGTGAGCCAGCTATATTTTCATTTCTACTGACTTTTGTTTTCTGTTCATCACCAGGGTCATAGTGTGGTGTTATACTGGATTTGGCTTTGTCTGTGTGAGTGTCTTCCTTAATTAGTTTGCAGTTATGACCTCAGGAAAACAAAAGCCATGGCATTCAAGATTTGAGAATAGGATTTTTCAAAACCACTGCCAAGTGAATTCTTTTCTTTAGAATTAGTGACGAACTACAAGGACATTTTTAATAACTTTTAATATTAGTTATCTACTCTAAGTTTAGTGTGAGTTTTGACATTGAAGGTCCTGTGACAAAAATTCTAAAGACAGATCTCTTGGCTCCTCCTTTCTCAGACAACTGGAGAGCTAAGGTAGCAACTTCTGTCCACGTTTGTGGTAGTACTTCCTGTGACTGATAGAGCTGCAGGGTTTCAGATGCTATTAAGCTGCTAGATGCAGAGACAAATAGTCTAATGACATGTTATTCTTGGCAGGAAGAAAAATGAACAGTGTTCCCTGCTGGAACATCTTCATTTATTTTGATAAGATTATTTTTATTGGGCAGATTAAAATATACAAAACTAAATATAAGGTGCTCCTGTTTCCATTTCAATAAAAACACACAGTACTGGAAAATAGAAAATGTATAAAGTATATGAATTTAGCTTTGGTTTACTGCATTGAATTAACAGTCTTCTTCTCAATTCTTCTGATGATCTTCAGCTTCCTTAAGGTTCTGCCCTCAGTCTCTTATCATAATTTTGTTTGAGAAATTTAATCTGAATTTTAGCTTCTTTGCAAGGACTAAATTTAGCCCTGAGACATATTTTCTTTGAAAAATGCAAAATTTTTGCTGTCGTTAAATTTCACACCTAAGTCTTGATTTCAAGGGATTGCATTGCCTCTTGGAGCGTTTGTGTTGCCTCTGGTCTTCCATAATCCCTGCTACTTTCCTTGGCTGGGCACAGTCAAGATGGTTGAGGTTGTGCTACCTGACCTAAGGAATACACATTCAATTAAACTTCTGCTTAGAACTTTCCCCATGTATGTCCTGTATGACATACAGATTGCAGATAATCAGATTGCTCTGATTTTAGGAATAGAAATATAGTCTAATTAGTACAGCAAAGCTGTGGACATTTTTAAGATGTTCAGTTTCATATTTTACTTTTAAGACTTATTTCACGTAGAAAAATTTTTTTTTGAGGCTAAGTGGATGAGACTACCATTTCTCAACACTTTGAAAGTGAAAGTCACACAGTCGTGTCCAACTCTTTGTGATCCCATGGACTGTAGCCTGCCAGGCTCCTCTGTCCATGAAATTCTCCAGGCAAAAGTACTGGAGTGGATTGCCATGTCCTTACAATTGCTTTTGTCAACTGAGAGAGAAGGTGTGCCGTAGCTGACTTTGGAATCAGACAGATCTGTCTAATAATGTTGTTAGAATTAAATGAGTACAATTAAATGTACTCTAAGGCGGAGAAGGCAATGGCAACCCACTCCAGTACTCTTGCCTGGAAAATCCCATGGATGGAGGAGCCTGGTAGGCTGCAGTCCATGGGGTCACGAAGAGTCGGACACAACTGAGTGACTTCACTTTCACTTTTCACTTGCATGCATTGGAGAAGGAAATGGCAACCCACTCCAGTGTTCTTGTCTGGAAAATCCCAGGGACGGGGTAGCCCGGTGGGCTGCCGTCTCTGGGGTCGCACAGAGTCGGACACGACTGAAGTGACTTAGCAGCAGCAAAGTGACTAACATAGCCACTCATTATTTATTGCATTATTATTTTATTTGGCATCAGACAGACGTGGAATCCAATTTTACTATGTTTCCTAATCAGTTATGCTACTTTGAATGACTTACATAGCCACTCTAAGTGTCAGCTTTCTTACTTGCAAATGGGATATAATCTACCTCCCAGGGTAGTTGTTTTCTCTCATCCTAACCCATCTCAGTGAGCGGTGCTCCCACCTATCTGGTTGCTCAGGCCCAAAACCCAGGAGTCATTGTTGTTATGATTTTCGTTTCCTTTTACTCCCAATCCAATTCTCCAGTAAGTCTTAGCCCCAAAACCATGATTTCCAAGCTGTGCAGAGGGCATAAGAAACTCCTGGAGGGAGGGAGGGGAGCAAGTGGGGATCTAGCAGTGGCCCCTCGGCAAAAAGCTATCACGGGGGTGGGGAAAACAAACACGGCTCCTGCTGACTCCCCTTATGGATCTGTTTGCTCCTTTTTATGGACCTCTTAATGGAGAGAAAGTAATCCTCCACAGAATGTCTGAATTCTTGCATTCTTTACCCTTCCATCACTGTGTTGATTTTTTTTTTTTTTTCCTTTCTTTAAATCCAAACTCCTGCCTCACTTTGCCTCTAAAAAGCGTTCACAGCAAAACACGTTTGGTCTGTTTTTAGATTCTTGAAGAATTAGTCTTTCACCAAGACGTTTAATGTGTTTAAAGCTGGGAACCCGTTGGGAGTTCACAAGTGCTGCATATGCTGGGTAGAAAAACAAAACAACCACAAAACCCCCAGAAAACAAACTTTTTTTTTAAAGCAGATTTGCCAAGGTTTAGCTGCTCATTTACGTGTGTGTGCATTTGTTCAGCCCCATGGTGGTGAGTTTTGTTTCTTAAAGCTGGGGTACAGTGGGCGTCAGGGACTTTGTTCTGAACCTGATGAGACATGTTCCTAAGGGCACAGAACCGTTCAGCCTCCAGGAAATGATCCTCACACAGAAGAGAGGAATCAGATCTTGTTTTTTGAAATTGGGATCTAAAGCCTGAAATAAATATTCATACTTTAAAAAAAAAAAAAAAAGAAACTCCTGGAAAGGGAGCCGAGGGATATTTAAATATGCAAGGGAAACACAACATGCTCAGACTACCCCTATTAAGTAATTTAACCTTAATAAACAGAACCATTAGGTATTTCTTTTGGGTTAGAGGTGCTGAAAAAAATTACTCATATACAAAGGGCTCCTTGAAGCCAAGAAGTTAGGGATATTTAGCTCTATGACGTAGTGCATATCCTTTTTCTATCTTCATCTCCATTACTACCAACCACGCTAGCCTCTATCATCTGGTTTGTTGTAATCATCAGTCTCCTCACTGGTCTTCCTATTTTCAGGTTTACCTTCCATAAACCATTCTTTTTTCCTTTTGATTTTTCTCAAACTCTCTTAAGTGTGTCCCCACTGTAGAGACTTTGCAGTTGCTTTTCTTTCTGCCTAGGAAGATCTTCCTGTAGATCTTCACTGTGGTTGATTCCTTGTCAGTTCAGTCGCTCAGTCGTGTCCGACTCTGCAACTCCATGAATCACAGCACGCCAGGCCTCCCTGTCCATCACCAACTCCTGGAGTTCACTCAGACTCATGTCCATTGAGTCGATGATGCCATCCAGCCATCTCATTCTCTGTCATCCCCTTCTCCTCCTGCCCCCACTCCCTCCCAGCATCAGAGTCTTTTCCAGTGAGTCAACTCGTCTCATGAGGTGGCCAAAGTATTGGAGTTTCAGCTTTAGCATAAGTCCTTCCAATGAACACCAAGGACTGATCTCCTTTAGGATGGACTGGTTGGATCTCCTTGCAGTCCAAGGGACTATCAAGAGTCTTCTCCAGGACCACAGTTTAAAAGTATCAATTCTTTGGCGATCAGATTTCTTCACAGTCCAACTCTCACATCCATACATGACCACTGGAAAAACCATAGCCTTGACTAGACGGACCTTGGTTGACAAAGTAATGTCTCTGCTTTTTAATATGCTATCTAGGTTGGTCATAACTTTCCTTCGAAGGAGTAAGCGTCTTTTAATTTCATGGCTGCAATCAGCTTGGGTCTAAATTTAAATGTCAACACCTCAGATAGGCCTTGACCCTGTTCCATTTCCTCCCTTCACTGTTACATCTCTCCATTTATTTTCTTCTAGGTATTTATCACTGCGTAAGTTATCCTCTTTGGTTGAATGCATGATAAGTGACTTCAGTTGTGTCTGACTCTTTGTGACCCTATGGACTGTAGCCCACCAGGCTCCCCTGTCCATGAGTTTCTCCAGGCAAGAATACTGGAGTTGGTTGCCATGCCCTCCTTCAGGGGATCATTCCAACCCATGGATCTAGCCTATGTTTCTTAGGTCTCTTGCATTGGCAGGCGAGTTGTTTACCACAGGCACCACCTGGGAAGCCCATCCTCTTTGTTTACTTGTTTGTTAATAAGCTCATGAGAGTAGAGCCCTCATCTGTATTGCTCACCTTTAAATTTTGCTCAGCATACAGTAGACACTCAAAGAATATTGGTGGCATTGGAAATGTGGAAAATGCTTGCTCAATTTCCTTTCTTCAGAACTCAGTGATGTCATTGATGATCATGTGCCCTTTGCTGTTTCTTTATAGTAAAGTCGTGCTGAAATTATGAAAGATGGGAAACTAAGTGTCTTGGCGGGGGGGGGGGGGTGTCAGATGTTAGATTATTTATTTATTCTGCTTTAATTGCACTCTACCTTTATTTGAAGTGCCTGATTTTTCCAAATCCTTAGTAAATTAATTAAGCAATTAATTAAACAACTGAGAAATAATTCCTTTTTCTATTTTTCTCTTACCCAAATATCCCTGAATTGACAAATCTCAGTTGGAGAAGTATTGGAGTAATATATTGTAAAATCAAACTCACTCTTGAATATTCCTTATTCCATTGAAACATAGAACCATAAACAGAATGAAGGAAAGGTATCCATGTAGCCTTTGAGTTTATCCCAAATGAATGAAATGGATTGCCAGATTGTATTGTACCACGTCAGTTTGCAGTTCAGTGAGATGAATATTTGCAATGATCATTAAAGAATAACCTCATGAGTAACAAAATGAAGATTCCATGATTGACCTCAATAAAGCTATAATACAGAATTACATATAATAAATTAAATTTATAATAATATTTTTATCATTAGCACAAAATGTAAACAAGTAAATTTGGATAAGTACACATAGTTATTTATATTCTGGCTATTTGTTTTCTTTACAGAGTGTACCTCGAGCTTGTTTTTCAGTCACTAAGTCGTGTCCAGCACTTTGAGACACCATGGACTGTAGCCTGCCAGGTTCCTCTGTCCATGGAATTCTCCAGGCAAGAATACTGGAGTAGGTTTCCATTTCCTTCTGCAGGGGATCTACCTGACCCAGGGATCGAACCTGTTTCTCCTCCACTGAGAGAGGTGATTCTTTACAACTGAGCCACTAGGGAAACTTACAAATTTTTTCTAAGGATTTAAAATTCAGTTGGAAATTCCCGGTGGTAACAATTTGGCTATGTTAAACTGGTACACAAAATCTCCTATGCCTTCTCATATCTGAAGTACTGAAACAATCTAGTCAGTACTGTTTAGGATAGCTTATAATTTACAGCTCAAGATTCCAAGTATTTTCCTTCAGCTCCTAGAATTCCTATAGTACCAGTTCTAGATGGAAGTAGAATGAGAGAACACAGATGTTCAGGAGGCCCAGGTATAGGTGTGGGTATAGGTAGGTAGCAGACTCTGTCAGCAGGACAATGGGTGTGCAGGAGAGGGCGTGGCAATAGCAAAGGCACTGGCAGGGTCAGCTTGTTGTAATGATGAATACTCCGGTTATTGTAGGGTGTTTGTCTTGCCCCTGGTAGGGGAGGAACGAAGTAGATGATGCTTATAGTTGTTCTGACAGTGTTAAAAGTGAAAGGGGTACAAGATCATTCCTATGTATCAATTGTTTTAGTAAGTTTTATGTTTGCACATAAATGGTTATCTCTAATATGGTTATGTTAGTTGATAATTCAAATGACTTCTAAAACCAAAAAAGCAGAAATGACTGTGGCTTCCCAGCATGAATTGTATAGTCATATAGTGTTTGCTTCCACACGTTCATTAGAAAGCCAATTCATGAATTAATTTTGTTATTAAAATTATACTAGCAACTTGGGTTGCATGCATAGGATGCATTTTTCATCAGCTAGGTGAAAAATATTGGTTAGATGGTTATTTTTATAGTAGAATATGAATCAGATGATGATCTATTAAAGTACATTAAAACAAGTTTCCTGTTTTGCTAATTTTAAAGTTTTATCAGTAAACAGTATTGTTGGGTCATTTATGTAGTGGATTAAAAAAGTCACAGGCTTGTTTTAACATTATTGATATTTTACATTCTCAGTTTAATTTTTACTGTAGTGTTACAGATATAAGTCAAAGTAGTACTCTTGCCTGGAAAATCCCATGGATGGAGGAGCCTGGTGGGCTGCAGTCCATGGGGTTTCACAGAGTTGGACACAACTGAAGCAACTTAGCAGCAGCAGCAGTGTAAGATTTACTATGAAAAGCGATTTTCCCTTTCCCTCATCCTCTACCTCAAGTTCTACTGTGTTCTTCAAGGACAGTTACTTTCACTTCTTTTAAATATCTCTTTCCATATTAATACCCTATATATTCTAAGTAAATAATAGTTATATAATTTTTATTGATTTCAGTGTTTGAAATTCTGTATTGATTTTGTATTACATAATAAGATAGTTCTTCCAACCATTACCATTCATATTCACATAATTCCTCCCACCCTTATAATTATATCTCAAGTTTTGGGGTTAACTAATGCCCAGTGTTTTCATCCTTGTGACTAGAAAACATTGTTTCCAGCTGAGCAACTCACCGCACGTGATTATGTGTACTTCTCTTGTGCTGCACATCTTCTGTTTGCTACTCAGGTGATACCTCTGTCCTTCTCCACCTTACTCTGCGTGAAGCCTGGCCTGATGAACTGACTGATACATGTGCACCAACATTTTTTTCTCCCCTGTTGTAAATAACTGCCTCCTCCTTTAACTTGGGCTTCTCTTGTGACTCAGCTGATAAAGAATCAGCCTGCAATGCAGAAGACCTGGGTTCCATCCTTGGGTTGGGAAGATGCCCTGGAGAAGGGAAAGGCTACCCATTCCAGTACTCTGGCCTCGACAATTCCATGGACTGTATAGTTCATAGGGTCACAAAGAATCAGACAGGACTGAGCGACTTTCACTTTCACTTCCTTTAATTTGCTCAGTGTTCCTTGTAACTCTCATTAATCCTTTCTGCATACTCGTCAGTAACCTAATGACAAACATCAGGAAATCTATCCTTGTATTTCTGCTTCCCCACCTCTTGCCTTCCTTGCTCACCCTCCTCCTGGAGCCTTCATTATTCTGCTCGCTCCCTCCCCCATCAGAATGCTGTCCAGTTGCAACTGTAGAAATTCTCTTTACTTCTCTTCTGGTTGGCTTCCCTGCTTCCTGGATCCCATCTCCTCTCTTTAGGCTTATGCCTTCCTTTTGGTGGTTCTTATTCTGCAATAGTTGCCTGTGAAAATCTTGGTGGAAGATTTTTTAAAAATAGAAAGAGACCATGAAAATCTTTATTCTGCCCCCAGACTTAATTATTGTTCTTCCTCAGAATCTTCAAGTGATAGACTTTCATTTTCAGACCATGCCTTCCAGCTGTACTTCACTGTGCTTGCTTTCCTCCAGTCTGAACTTTTGGTTGCCCACTGTTTCTAACAGTAAACCTCTTTTTCCTTCTGATTGCAGGTAGGGTGAGAGATCTGGCAGGGAGACCAGGGGCAAAAACTGATCGTTATAATTGTTATAGCTAATGTTATAAAGATTCTCAATTAGTCCTCCTTGTTTTCAATCTGAAATATCTGGCACCTCCAATCCTTGGATTTTTCCTGACTTCTGTTATGTAACACATCCCTTGCTCCCCCACCCTCATATATTCTGATAGTTTAATCAAATCATCACATATATAATCTCTTATCAGTCTGATGTTCTTTATCATCACATAGTTTTTAAAAACTTAATTTCTTTTATAGTAGTTTTAGTAGAAAAGGTGAGAAAATAAAAGTGCTGAGTTTTACTGGACAAAAGTATTTTAAAATACTAGGCAAATTACAATCAAGTTCATATTGAAATGCTTCTGTGAAATAAGATACATGTTATTTTAAAATATTACTTCTCTCGTAGATTAGGTGACCACAGTTAACATAGATTTATCTCTGAACTTTCTATCCTGTCCATTGATCTATATTTCTGTCCATTGATCTATAATAGTATAGTACCATACTATTTTGATTACTGTAGCTTTGTAGTATAGTCTGAAGTCAAGGAGTCTGATTCCCCCAGCTGTTTTTTTTCCTCAGCATTGCTTTGCCTATTTGAGGTCTTTTATGTTTCTAAACAAATTTTTAAAATTTTCATTCTAGTTCTGTGAAAAATGCCATTGGTAATTTGATAGAAATTGTATTGGATGATATGTTCATTTTGACAGTCTTGATTCATCCAATCCAAGAACATGCTATATCTTTTCATCTGTTTGTCAGCTTCTATTTCATTCATCAACATTTTATAGTTTTTGGAGTACAGATCTTTTGCCTCCTTAGGTAAGTTTATTCCTACATTTTTTAAATTCCTTTTTATGCAATGGTAAATGAGGTTGTTCCCAAATTTCTCTTTCTGATCTTTCATTGTTAGTGTACAGAAATGGAACAGATTTATGTGTATTAATTTCATATCCTGCAACTTTACCAGACTTATTAATGAGCTCTGATAGTTTTCTGGTGGCATCTTTAGGATTTTCTGTATATAGTGTTGTGTCACCTACAAACAGTGAGATTTTTGCTTCTTCTTTTTCAATATGTATCCCTTTTATTTCCTTTTTGTCTCCAATTATCACTGCTAGGGCTTCCAAAATTATGTTGAATAAAAGTGGCAATAGTAGACATCCTTGTCTTGTTCCTGGTCTCAATTAATATGTGTCAAAAGAGGCAAAAATATACATTGGAGAAAAGACAGTCTCTTCAAGAAGTGGTGCTAGAAAAACTGGACAGCTACATGTGAAAGAATGAAATTAGAATATTCTCTAACACCATATACAAAAATAAACTCAGAATGGATTAAAGACCTAAATATAAGACCAGCGACTATAAAACTCCTGGGAGAAAACATAGGCAAGACACTCTTTCATATAAACTTCAGCAATATCTTTTTGGATCCATCTCCTGGAGTAATGGAAATTAAATAAATAAATCAGACCTAATTAAACTTAAAAGCTTTTGCTGTAAAGCAAACAATGAAAATACACAAAATGGGAGAAAATTTTTGCAAACAGTGCAACCAACAAGGGATTAATCTCCAAAATATAGCAACAGCTTATATGACTCAAGTCAAAAAACAAACAACCCAATCAAAAAATGGAAAGAAGATCTAAATAGATGTTTCTCCAAAGAAGACATACAGATGGCCAAAAGGCACTTGAAAATATGATCAGCATTGCTAATTATCAAAGAAATGCAAATCAAAACTACAATAAGGTATGTCCTCACACTGGTCAGAATAGCTACCATCAAAATATTTACAGACAATAAATGCTGGAGAAAGTTTGGGAAAAAGAGAGCCCTCCTACATTGCTGACGGGGACATAAACTGATACAGCCACTATGGGGAACAGTAGGGAAATTCCTTAAAAGACTAAAAATAAAGCTACCATATACTATAATCATACTCCTTGGTATTTATCTGGAGACAGCCATAATTCAAAAACATGTGCACCCCAGTGTTTGGTTCACTCACTCAGTTGTGTCCGACTCTTTGCGACCCGATGAACCCCAGTGGTCACTGTGTCACTATTTACAGTAGCAAAGACATGGAAGTAACCTACTAATAAATGTACATTTATAAAATGAATTGATAAAGAAGATGTCATATATATGTACAGTTCAGTTCAGTCACTTAGTCGTGTCCGACTCTTTGCGACCCCATGAACCACAGCACGCCAGGCCTCCCTGTCCATCACTAACTCCCGGAGTTCACTCAAACTCATGTCCATTGAGTCGGTGATGCCATCCAGCCATCTCATTCTCTGCCGTCCCCGTCTCCTCCTACCCCCAATCCCTCCTAGCATCAGACTCTTTTCCAGTGAGTCAGCTCTTCTCATGATGTGGCCAAAGTATTGGAGTTTCAGCTTTAGCATAAGTCCTTCCAATGAACACCCAGGATTAATCTCCTTTAGAATGGACTGGTTGGATCTCCTTGCAGTCCAAGGGACTCTCAAGAGTCTTCTCCAGCACCACAGTTCAAAAGCATCAATTCTTCGGCGATCAGCTTTCTTCACAGTCCAACTCTCACATCCATACATGACCACGGGAAAATCCATAGCCTTGACTAGATGGACCTTGGTTGGCAAAGTAATGTCTCTGCTTTTTAATATGCTATCTAGGCTGGTCATAACTTTCCTTCCAAGGAGCAAGCGTCTTTTAATTTCATGGCTACAATCAGCATCGGCAGTGATTTTGGAGCCCCCAAAAATAAAGTCTGACAGTGTTTCCACTGTTTCCCCATCTATTTCCCATGAAGTGATGGGACCAGATGCCATAATCTTTGTTTTCTGAATGTTGAGCTTAAAGCCAACACTTTCACTTTCCTCTTTCACTTGTTTCAAGAGGCGTTTGAGTTCCTCTTCACTTTCTGCCATAAGGGTGGTGTCATCTGCACATCTGAGGTTATTGATATTTCTCCCGGCAATCTTGATTCCAGCTTGTGCTTCTTCCAGCCCAGCGTTCCTCATGATGTACTCTGCATATAAGTTAAATAAGCAGCGTGACAATATACAACCTTGACGTACTCCTTTTCCTATTTGGAACCAGTCTGTTGTTCCATGTACAGTTCTAACTGTTGCTTCCTGACCTGCATACAGGTTTCTCAAGAGGCAGGTCAGGTGGTCTGGGATTCCCATCTCTTTCAGAATGTTCCACAGTTTATTGTGATCCACACAGTCAAAGGCTTTGGCATAGTCAATGAAGCAGAAATAGATGTTTTTCTGGAATTTAAAAAAGAGAGGACTTCCATATAGGTCCAGTGGTTGAGAATCTGCCTTCCAATGAAGGGAATATAGATTTGATCCATGGTCAGGGATGTAAAGCCCCACATACTGTGGAGCAACTAAGGCTGCATGCTACAACTAGAGAGGCCCATGCATCATAGCTACTGAGTCCACATGCTCTGTAGCCCATGCGCCACAACAGGAGAAGCCTGCATGGCACACCAAAGAAGTATCATAGCCAAAATAAAGTAAAAATAAAAATTAAAACATTAAAAATATACAAAGAAACTTATTTCCAAAACAGAAAGAGATTCACCGATGTAAAGCAGATTTATGATTACCAAAGCGGGAAGGAGGGTAGAAGGAATAATTGGGAGGTTAGGATTAAAATATAGACACTCCTATTTATAACGTAGACCTACTGTATAGCACAGGAAACTACACTTAAAATTTTGTAATCAATTGGAAGAGAATATGAAGAAGAAAAAATATATGTGGCTTCCCAAATGGCTCAGTGGTAAAGAATCTGCCTGCTAAGGCAGGAAACACGGCTTTAATCCCTAGGTCAGGAAGAACCACAGGAGAAATAAATGGCAACCCACTCCAGTTTTCTTGCCTGGGAATTTCCACGGACAAAGGAGCCTGGCAGACTATAGTTCATGGCGTTGAAAAAGGGTCAGGTACAACTTAGGGACTAAACAACAACAACAACAAATATAAGTATGCAGATAAAAGTATATATGTACTTATATACAGATATAGGTATGGAAGTATAACTGAATCACTGTGCTGTACGTCTGAAACTAAGGCAGTATTGTAAATCAACTATCAGTTCAGTTCAGTTCAGTCGCTCAGTCGTGTCCAACTCTTTGCAATCTCCCTGTCCATCACCAATTCACGAAGTTCACTCAAACTCATATCCATTGAGTTGGTGATGCCATCCAGCCATCTCACTGTCTGTCGTCCCCTTATCCTCCTGCCCCTAATCCCTCCCAGCATCAGAGTCTTTTCCAGTGAGTCAACTTTTTGCATGAGATGGCCAAAGTATTGGAGTTTCAGCTTCAGCATCAGTCCTTCCAATGAACACCCAGGACTGATCTCCTTTAGAATGGACTGGTTGGATCTCCTTGCAGTCCAAGGGACTCTCAAGAGTCTTCTCCAGCACCACAGTTCAAAAGCATCAATTCTTCAGCACTCAGCTTTCTTCACAGTCCAACTCTCACATCCATACATGACCACTGGAAAACCATAGCCTTGACTAGACGGACCTTTGTTGGCAAAGTGATGACTCTGCTTTTTAATATGCTATCTAGGTTGGTCATAAATCAACTATTCAGTTCAGTTCAGTCACTCAGTCATGTCCAACTCTTTGCGACCCCATGAGTCACAGCACGCCAGGCCTCCCTGTCCATCACCAACCCCCAGGAGTTCACTCAAACTCATGTCCATCGAGTTGGTGATGCCATCCAGCCATCTCATTCTCTGTCGTCCCCGTCTCCTCCCACCCCCAATCCCTCCCAGCATCAGACTCTGTTCCAGTGAGTCAACTTGTCTCATGAGGTGGCCAAAGTATTGGAGTTTCAGCTTCAGCATCAATCCTTTTAAAAAGGAAAGTTATGTAAAACAAAAAAGTAGTGACTACTTCACTGTAAAAATTAGTTTTGTACATAATCTTCAAAATTTTTAAGATTTAAAACTTTTAATTATCATTTTCTGTATAGTAGAAAATCTAGCATTTTGGCTCTATTTTATGTATTGCTCATGTATTAGAAAGAGTAATCTTGGTCCCACCACTCACACAGAAAGTGCAGTCAGAGCCTTAATGATGAGTTGGCAGGCTCTAAAATTAAATCAGTAAACTTACTTATTAGAAATAGTAGGCATTGTAAATCAGCTATACTTCAATATAAACGAAAGAAATAGCATAGGGTTTATGTTATAGGCCTTTTCAGTCTGAGTAAGATTTTTCACTAGAATTAGTAAGCGAAAACTGAGCAAAAGCATATAAAAAATTAGTGCTCTTTGAAATTCATTTTCTGATCTATGAAATATCTTATATTGTTTGATCTTTGAAATAAATGTTATTGTTGTACAATATTTTTTACCTTTTAGAAATAATATTTCTATAGGTAAGTATTAAAATTATACAGAAATAAATTCTTAAATATATACTAGGCTCTTGTTACTGGAAAATTAATTCTTTTTTCACCAATTTATGCATTTGATACTAAGGTTACAATTACGCATGTTTTAAATTTATACTTTAATGTTTTTGTGTCCATTAACTTGTTTAAGTTATTTATTTATTTATTTCAGTGACTTCAAGCGCATATATTTTGTATCCCACACTTCCATAGGAACTTAATAAATGTTGAAACAAAGCAGTCATATTTTGTGTCAGCAAGGAAATGGCTACCTATTCCACTATTCTGGAGAATTCCACAGACAGAGGAGCCTGCCAGGCTACAGTCCACGGGGTCACAAAGAGTCGGACATGACTGAGCGAGTAACATACACACACACACACACACACACAGCTTAGAACATACTGAAGCTGAATAAATTACTCAAAGCATATCCTTTAGCTTTCCTGATTATTTCTTAAAATAGAAGTTTCTTAATATGAAACAAAATTTAGCCGACTTTCTATAGCATTGCATAGGGATTTTGAAAAACAGCTTTGAGGTTAACAATAGAAAATGTAATATTCTTTTCTTGTTTGCTGCTGCTGCTAAGTCACTTCAGTCGTGTCCGACTCTGTGTGACCCCATAAACAGAAGCCCACCAGGTTCCCCCGTCCCTGGGATTCTCCAGGCAAGAACACTGGAGTGGGCTGCCATTTCCTTCTCCAGTGTGTGAAAGTGAAAAGTGAAAGTGAAGTCGCCCAGTCGTGTCCAAGTCTTAGCGACTCCACGGACTGCAGCCTGCCAGACTCCTCCATCCATGGGATTTTCTAGGCAAGAGTACTGGAGTGGCTTGCCATTGCCTTCTCCGTTTCTTGTTTGATGTTTTATTATTTTAGAAAAAACACATTCTAATTAGATGTGGCCACATGTAATGAATATGTTTTTTTGAAATATAAGATATTGATTAACTTTAATAGACCCTGGGATCTTGAGCTAGCTTGTTATATTTTTAAGGTTTTATGTTTTAAATGACATTTATGGGAGAAAAAGACAAAAATATGTTTTGATTAGTATGTTTATGGTCTTTCCAGGAAGCATTACAATTCATATGACTCACCAATTTTTAGTTGGTTTACTGTGTACATTGATCATTATTCTATACCTAGTAGAAAATATTAAACTTTCCAAGTGTTTTGGTATCAGGTATCAAAGGTAGAAGTAAACTTGTGAAGTTCAAGATTGTTAAAAATTGTATAAAATGCACAAAGTATAATGGAGTGTTCTCATAAAGAGGAGAGAGAAACCTTATTACTGGACTCAGAAGGACCAGGGCATTTGATTTTGGTACATGAACTATAGGTTTTTGGCTGACAAGAATCTTATTTTTTTTAAATGCTTAGTTCACAATCTACTACTGTTTCATTTATAAGTGAACAAACTGAATGTGTTGGTTCTAAGGTACTATTAATTACGTATTGACACCTTGATAGATTGCTCTATCCATTCTGCAGCTTTTCTCAATAAAATGACATCAGGAAGAGATTGTTCTCTATCAGTGAAATGTATAAAAATTCTTCACATTTAAAGTTAGAACTATATTCAGTTTATAAAATTATAAACATTCATTAACTATTGAAATGATGATATGACTGTTAAAAGACCAGAGAAAGTTATGTCCGTTCCCTTCCATTCAGTTGCTCAGTCGTGTCCAACTCTTTGCGACCCCGTGGACTGTAGCCTACCAGGCTTCTCCGTCCATGGGATTCTCCAGGCAAGAATACTGGAGTGGGTTACCATCTCCTTCTCCAGGGGATCTTCCCGACCCAGGGATCGAACCCGGGTCTCCCGCATTGGAGGCAGATGCTTTAACCTCTGAGCCACCAGGGAAGACTATTGAAATGATGATATGACTGTTAAAAGACCAGAGAAAGTTATGTCAAAGTACTAAAAAGCAGTTTACAAAACAATGTTACATGTCTCACCCATTTATAACAGAATACTGCCTGTTCAATTCATCTCTCTATGCCTACCCATAAATATCAGAACCATGTAAATATGAAATTTTTGAAATTCCTCATAAGAAAAGTATAATGTTTCCTGAAACCATTCATTATAGCATATGTCTTTGAAGCTTCCCAGGCCTCTAAACCTAAGGTTTACATATTCTTGATATTCTTGAAAACTGTAATATTCTTGAAAACTGACTAAAGGGATATTGTTTCCTCAAAATGATTATCAGTCACTATTTAATAAAATATTCCTTGTCTTTGAGTGTAAGAATTACTTAAACCAAAAAGACTGCTACTCTAAACATATTTTCACGATTGAGGATGAATGTATTGTGTTTTGAGAGACATTTTCTTTCTCACTGCTTTAATGTTCTGAACTTTATTTGAATTTTTTTCACCAAGTTCCAAACAACCTTTATTTCAGTATTATAAATATTTAAGCAACCAAATAAAGAAGTGCATCAGATCCATGCACAGAGGAAGCAATAGGCTTCATTTTTATTTTGGAATCTATCCCTTTCTGGAAGGATGATATAGGATATTGTAAAAACTAGGTGAGAAAAAGAAATTAGTATGGTTAACTTAGATAAATTAGGAAACTTATTTTTTAATAGAATTATACTGCTGTGAAATGTTGGTAAATATTGATAAGTGACTTAAATGTGCTGTCATTTGATTTGAGTTTAAATAGTTTAGAAATCTTTAGTATTCTATTTGGTTTATCATGCATCCTCCCATGTAATAAAACTAAAGCATCTTATGAAGGAAAGGAATATACATTTTATTTTATTAAATTATTGAATCCTTCATGATAAGGATATAATTAAAATTCAGCCTTTCTAAAGTAATGGTTGTTTTAGTTTTGTTCTCTTTCATTAACATTTCATAGGCAACCCTAGAATTACCCAGATGTTGGAGACATTAGATAACAATTTTAAAGTGTTTTAATAGCTGTCGTCAAATAGCTGTCGTCAAAGAGATGAAAAATGAGATGTCTGTAATGAAAGAAAAGATAGGAGATCTCAGGGAACTATGAAGAATAACCAAATCGAAATTTTACAGCTGAAAAATAAAGTATCAGAAGTAAAAAGTTTACTTTGTGTGCACGTGCTCAGTCACTCTGTTGTGTCTGACTCTTCACAACCTCCTGGACTACCTGTAGCCTGCCAGGCTCCTCTGTCCATGGAATTTTCAAGGCAAGAATACTGGAGTGGGTTACCTTTCTACTCTAGAGGATCTTCCCGACCCAGGGATCGAAACTTTATCTTCTTCATTGGCAAGTGAATTCTTTACCACGGCTCTACCTGGGAAGCTGAGTTAACTAGATGACCTTAATATAAGAATGAAGACAATAAAAATCTGAAGAGAGACAGAAAACTTTTTTTTAATAGCCTCAGATTATATGAGGCAATTTCAGAAGATAAATGGGGTCCTGGAAGGAACAGAGTGAGGTAATGGAGCAGAAAAAATAATTTGACAAATATTTCCCTGGTAGTCCAGAGGTTAAAAATCTGCCTGCCAGTGCAGGGGACATGGGTTCAGTCTTTGGTCTGGGAAGATTCCACATGCCTTGGAGCAACTAAGCCACAGCTACTGAGCCCATGCTCTAGAGCCCACAAGCCACAGGTACTGAAGCCCACTTGCCTATAGCTGCGCTACATAACAAGAGGACCACCACAATAAGAAGCCTGTGCACGACAAAGAGGAGTAGCCCCTGCTCACCAAAACTGGAGAAAACCCCCCACTGCAATGAAGACCCAGCACAGCCAAAAATTAAATAAATAATAAATAAAGTCTAAAAAACAATAATAAAGTCTAAAAAACAATACTTGCTGAAATCCTCTGGAATTTGGAAGGGGATATGAATTTACATATTTTTGGACTCAGCAATCTGATTTTCATTGTTTAGTTTTAACAGTATTCTACATATTTTGGATATTTTGATAGCCTCAGATTATGTGAGGCAATTTTAGGAGTAAATGGGGTCTTAAAGGAGAAGAGTGAGATAATGGAGCAGAAAAAAAAAATTGAAAAATACTGGGGACTCTCTTACAGGATATGTTCTCAGATGCTCAGTCATGTCCAGCTCTTTGCAAACCCCATGGACTATAGTCTGCCAGGCTCTTCTGTCCATGGGATTGTCCCAGCAAGAATATTGGAGTGGGGTGCCATTTTCTCCTTCAGGGGATCTTCCTGACCCAGGGATTGAAACAGCATCTCTTACGTCTCCTGTTTTGGCAGGCGAGCTCTTTACCACTAGTGCCACTTGGGAAGCCCTTGTGTAGTATATGATTTGCAAATTTTTCTTCCATTATGTGGGCTACAGTTTTATTCTATTGATATTGTCTTTCAGTGCATATAAATATTGTCTTCTAAGAATTTTATTATAATTTTAGGACTTACATTTAGGTCTTTGACTATATTAATTTTTTAATGTGTTGTGCGGTAAGGATCCAGTTCCATTCTTTGCATTTAGAAACGCAGTTTTCCCAGCACCATTTGTTAAAAAGACTCTCAAGATTCCATGTGAATTTTCTATATCTATTTCTGAAAAAAAATCACTGAGACTTTTTGTAGGACCTGCACTGAATCTGTAGGTCACTTTGGACAGTATTGACATCTTAACAATACTGTTTTCCAATCCAAGAACATGGGATGTAGTTCCAAGTAGTTGTCTTTCTTAATTTCTTTTAGAGAAAATTGTACTTTTCATCGTACAAGTCATTCATATCCTTGTGTAAGTTAATTTCCAAGTATTTTATTCTTTTTGATGCTGTTGTCCATGAAATTATTTTTTTAATTTCCTTTTTAAATTGCTCATTGTCATTGTATAGAATTGCAACTGATTTTTGTGTGTTGGCTTTATATCCTGCTACTTTGCTGAATTTGTTTATCACTTCTGGCAGAATTTTTTAGGAAAGTTTGTGGGGTTTGGCATAAAAGATGATATCATCTGCAAACAGATAATTTTACTTCTTTTCCAATTTGGATATCTGTCATTTATTTTTCTTGCCTAATTGCTCTGGCTAGAACTTCAGGAACTATGCTGAATCAAAATGGAGATGGGTATCCTTGTTTTGTTCCTGATCTTGTGGGAAAAGCTTTCAATCTTTCACCATTGAGTATAATGTTTACTATGGATTTTTCTATTGCTTTTATTATATTGAGTTTTCTTCTTTTCATGGTTTGTTAAGTGTCTTCATTACAAAAGGATGTTGAATTTTGTCTTGTGCTTTTTGTGCATCAATTAAGACATGATTATGAATTTATCTTGTTGATATAATGTATTGCATTAATTTTCATATATTGAACCATCCTTACAGTCCCATAATAAATCCCACTTGTTTATGCTATATAAGCCTTTTAATATACTGCTAAAATGGCAACCCACTCCAGTGTTCTTGCCTGGAGAATCCCAGGGATGGCGGAGCCTGGTAGGCTGCCGTCTATTGGGTCGCACAGAGTTGGACACAACTGAAGCGACTTAGCAGCAAATTCAGTTTGCTAGTTTGTTCATAAAGAATGTTGCTCTTTAATTTTATAGTGTCTGTCTGGTGTTGGTATCTCGGTAACACTGGCCTCACTGAATAAGTTAAGAGTATATGTCTGTTAGGTCTAGTTATGTTAAGTTCTTATTTTCCTTACTTATCTTCTGTCTGGCTGTTCAATTATTAAAAGGAAGCTATTGAAGTCTTCTGACTGGAGTGTAGCATAGTTTCTGAATGTTCTTCTTGAGGAAGATGAAAATCAGTGATCATGTTGATAGTTGAGGTATTGCAGTGCTTGCATTCATGCAACATTTATTTTGCTTGATAAAAGCTCCAAAGCACAAGAGAAGTGATGCCAGCAATTTGGGTAGACCAAAAAATAATCACAAATCACTTCTTTTAAGTGGAAAGGTGAAAGTTCTTGACTTAATAAGAAAGGAAAAGAATCATTTGTTGAGGTTGCTAAGATTTATGGTAAGAATGTATCTTCTATCAATGAAATCATGAGGAGAGAAAAGTAAATTTATGCTAATTTTGCTTTCACATCTTGTTGGGTTTTGGTTGCTAAGTAGTGTCTGACTCTTTGTGACCCCATGTATTTCAGCATGCCAGGCCCCCCTGTCCTTCACTGGCTCCCAGAGTTTGCTCAAATTCATGTCCACTGAGTCAACGATGTTATCTAAACTGCAGAAATTATGGCCGCTGTGTGTTGTGATTTAAGATGAAATGGTATTATATTTGTAGAGTGAGATATTCTGAGATTTAAGATGAAATGGTATTAAATTTGTACAGTGAGATATTCTGACAGAAGGAAAGAGACCACATTCACATAACTTTTATTATAGTATATATTATAATTGTGAAAGTGTTAGTCATTCAGTAATATCCAACTCTTTGCCACCCCATGTACTGTGGCCCACCAGGCTCCTCTGTCCATGGAATTCTCCAGGCAAGAATATTGGAGTGGGTAGCATTCCCTTCTCCAGGGGATCTTCCTGACCCAGGGATTGAACCTGGATCTCCTGCACTGAAAGCAGATTCTTTACCGTCTAAGCATCAGGCTATTTTAATATTAGTTGCTGTTGCTAATCTCTTACACTGACAACTTGAAAATTAAACTTTACCATAGGTATGTTTGTATAGGAAAAAAACAGAGTATATGTAGCAGCTGGTACCATCTGTGGTTTGAGGCATCTAATGAGGATCTTGGATCTTATCCCCCATAGATAAGGGGAACTATTTTAACAGTATTGGGAGTATAGGAGTATGAGCACAGTATTTGTGTAGGTGGTAGTAACTGGGTGCTAAATCCTGCGACAGGGAATAATTAACTGATAATTTTATCAGATAGAAACTGATAAAATTTTTATGAAAAAAACACCAACTTACAGATGAATACAGAAGTAAATACCAACTGAAAGTAATGTGGCAATGACCTCAGAAATGACTTAGAAGTAATGTAAGGAACTAGTATTATTAGATACCTGTGTGACTTTTTAGTAAAAATCAGAATAATTTATCTAACAGTAAATGAGTCATGAAAAACTTTTAAATTTATGAGCCATAACTTGTAGGCTTTTGACTATTTCATTACCCTCAATTCAAAAATACTTTTCTTCTTTAATTTTCTTTAAATATGCATATAAGAAGTATTAATATATTGCCGTTCTGTTTGCTCAATTGGTATAAGTAAATGCAATCATGTGTTTCTATGGCTACTTTTTCTTTAAAGATTGATATCCAGTAGTAAAAGATAAATGACAGAAGTTGATAGCTTGAATTAAAATATATTTATTCAGCTTACCTTTTTTCTGACTTGTTTTACGTCAATAATGCAAATGCAAATCATATATCTGTATATATGGGAAAGCTGACATTTTCATTCATGGTGTATATTGAATACATATTTCCTAATATGTAATAGTGATATTAATAAATGTTGAAGAGTGGTTTTAAAGGAACGGTTCTTAGCAGTTTATCTGCAGTGTATTAACATAGACAAACAAAGAAACTTGTTCTTCATAATTAGTATCTGTGTGGAGTCAGGAAAAGGTGAAGGCCTTCAACTTGCTAAATGATTAATTCAGCTTCCCACATAACTTATTGAAATCAAAATGAAAACCTGCATATCTCTTATGCTTGAATATTTGGTAAAGGTCTTCATTTTAACAAGTTTAAGCATTGTGTTTTAAAGAATGTTTTAGGTTTTCAGACATGAGTTTGAGTGAACTCCGGGAGTTGGTGATGGACAGGGAGGCCTGGCATGCTGTGATTCACGGGGTCGCAGAGTCGGACACGACTGAGCGACTGAACTGAACTGAATTATTATTTGCTTACGAGTTTCCATTATTAATGTGTTTAGAAGAGGTCATTTTAACATAATACTCTTTCATTCTATTTCGTTCTTGTTAATTACCTATTATACACTATATTCAATACGCGTAATTTTGGAGGTTTAAGTATAAAAATACTTCACAAAAAATAGAATCATTATCGTGTTAGTGGAGAAATGAAAATAATAGAATGTTTTTAGTTTTAATTATTTTCCCAGTTTGTATACTTTACATATACTTATATCTTTACAAAAAAGATGTAGATATGATAATTTTGCCTCATAAACAGGTAAAATTTACTTTGAGGGAGACAACAGATATTGAGGTGCTAAGAGATTTGTGTTTCTGATTTTGTAGTATTTCTATTTTTGCTTATGTTTTTAGTATATCTTTATTATGGACACGAGTTTGAGTGAACTCCGGGAGTTGGTGATGGACAGGGAGGCCTGGCGTGCTGTGATTCATGGGGTCGCGGAGAGTCGGACACGACTGAGCGACTGAACTGAACTGAACTGATAACAAAATTTGCCTTCTTTGCCATTTTTAAATATACAATTCAATGACATTAATTACATTTGCAAGTTGTACAACCACTATCACCACTATCTACTACCAGAAGTTTTCATAACCCCAAACAGAAAATATATACTTGTTAAGCAGTAATTCCCCATTCCTGTTTTCCCTCAGCCTTTGATAATGTCTAATTTATTTATTCATTTATTTCTAAAAAATGGTATAAATATATTTATAAAGAATATGATATTTTGTAAATAATGTTTATTGTTATGTATAGGTTAAGTCACTTTAACTTATTGAAAAGTTGATTTTAATAATACTTTATCTGTTACTTGAATTAGTCTATTGGCACATCAAATGCATTCTAATTATGATGCAATAATTTAAAGTAATTTTCCTTTCCCTTGGCTAAAATGTTTAAGACCATACAAGGATTATTATCTTATCCTATATACTTAGTTTAGGTTTCTTCAGTGCAGGGTTTCTTCTTCTTAAATGCTGCCTCATGGCCAAATCAGAATTATGAATTGTCAAAATAGAATACAAAAATATCATACTATGCCCTTCACTGATCCCTTTGCAGGATGTTTGTTGATCATCAGTCATGGACCCCTAAGCAGTGATGTGTATCATGTGAAAACTCTTGACTCAGTATAAGCAACTAGAAGTGCTAGAAGCTCCCATGACTTTTCTGTGCAGGGATAGCTGGGATACATTCCTGCCTGCTTAAACACACTGAAGGCTCCTGAAATGGGGGATATGTGACAGCAGGGCAGGAGAGAGCACTCTTCCTTTGCCATTGGCTTCTTTCAAATAAAAGAACCCCCTAGTTCAGAAAGACTCTCCAAAATGTTGTTAATAACTGAAGGTCATAATTTTCCAGGAACAGAAAAGAAAGAGGGAAATTCATGTACCTGAAAACAAGCTAATCTTCTAAAGCAAAACACCAGAGATTGTACATACAACATACAACTCAAATTCTTCAACTTGAAAATTACCGCTTTTGCAATTCTTATATAGGTGATCCTGTTATCACTGTAATCACTGCCCTTCACTGTACACTGAAGTCAAGCAAAAGGAAACTTTGAAATTTAGAGCAGAGAAAATTTTAATTTAAGATCATGCAAGGTGTCCGGTTACTTATGCCTCCTAAACCCTGAACTCCCCAATGGTTTTCAGGGAAATATTTTTATAGGCCAAATTTGGGATGAGAGCTGCAGGGTTTGTGACTACATTTGATTGTGATGAGTTAACAGGACAGAGTTCCAGGAATCTTGTAGTTACCATCCTTCACCTGGGTAGGGCCCTTAGTTTCTGCAGAAGAACTCAAAGGTTAAATATTTTCCAGCAGGGGGATCTAGGACCCTGCCCTGAGGCTGTGGTAGTGTTTCTTGCCCATACCTCCTTGTTTTCTTGCATTACCTCCCACCTTCCTTAATTAGCAGCTGTTTGAATCTGTACTTTAGAACTCAGGGAAGATCAAGGAGTCTGAGCATACTCTTAGTTCAGTTCAGTAGCTCAATCATGTCTGACTCTTTGCGACCCCATGGATTGCAGCATGCTAGGCCTCCCTGTCCATCACCAACTCCCGGAGTTTACCCAAACTCATGTCCATAGAATCCGTGATACCATCCAACGATCTCATCCTCTGTCATCCCCTTCTCCCCACCTTCAGTCTTTCCCAGCAGCAGCGTCTTTTCAAATGAGTCAGCTCTTCACATCAGGTGGCCAAAGTATTGGAGTTTCAGCTTCAGCATCAGTCCTTCCAATGAACACCCTGGACTGATCTCCTTTAGGATGGACTGGTTTGACCTCCTTGCAGTCCAAGGGACTCTCAAGAGTCTTCTCCAGCACCACAGTTCAGAAGCATCAGTTGTTCGGCACTCACCTTTCTTTATAGTCCAACTCTCACATCCATACATGACCACTGGGCAAACCAAAACTTTGACTAGACGGACCTTCGTCAGCAAAGTAATATATCTGCTTTTTAATAAGCTGTCTAGGTTTGTCATAGCTTTTCTTCCAAAGAGCAGGCGTCTTTTAATTTCACGGCTGCACTCACCATCTGCAGTGATTTTGGAGCCCAAGAAAGTAAAGTCTCACTGTTTCCATTGTTTCCTCATTTATTTGCCGGGAAGTGGTGGGACCAGATGCCATGATCTTAGTTTTCTGAATGCTCAGTTTTAAGCCGACTTTTTCACTCTGCTCTTTCACTTTCATCAAGAGGCTCTTTTGTTCTTTGCTTTCTGCCGTAAGTGTATCTGCAGATAGCTATTGTAAATAGTGCTGCAAGAAACTTCGAGATATGTGTGTCTTTTTCAATTATGGTTTTCTCAGAACATGAGCCCAGTAGTGGGATTGCTGGGTCATATGGTGACCATGTTTCTTAATCCTAAGAGCTTTGCATAATAGGTGCTCAGTGAGTATTTAATTAATATTTTTATGCACATTTCTCATTGTCAATTAAGGGATTTTTTGTGCGTAAGCTACTTTTTTCATCTTCAAAATAATTGAAATGGGAAACTGAGAGTAGGGAAGAAAGAGAATTAAGATAAGCTGAATAATAGAGAAGAAGGGAAAGGAAGAGGAAAAGGCTGCTCTGCTTTCTAGCCCTATGGGCATTTGTGTTGTCAGAACATTTGCCCATGCTGTGTCTTCTGAATAAATAGCCTTTCTTTACCTTTTCCTTTTTTTTTTTTCTGAGCTCACTCTTATGAACTATTTAATCATCCCTTCATCAGAAAAGGCTTTTGACCACTTGGTTTAGGTCATATTCTCAAAGGTCCATATGCTTTTCTGGAGTCATTATTGCATTCTAGCTTTAGATTTATTTGTACAAATTTGATATGTGTATCCTACCCCAAGCTGGAACCTCTGGGAAGAGAGGGAACATGTTTAGTTTTTGCTACCAGCATAGTGGATGACCTCTAGCAGGTGTCTGATAATTATTTGTTGATGAGTGTGTGAAATGTGACATACTTTACTTGTGTAATTAAGAAAGAGGATTCTTGAAATCTCATGAGATCATAGAGGGTGGAGAATGAATAAAGCTGTGTTTTCTCCGTCCTGTATGTTAGGGAAGAAGATGGAATTACTAGTACCTGTGTACACCCCCTGAAAAGAACTGTCTCTGTTTTCCACCTTGATTATTTAAATCATATTCCCTCCCCAGAACATGTTTACAGAATTAGGAAACAAGAGATACTACTTTCATTATTAATGATGCTACATTCATTAATTATATAAACGCATGAACTTAAAATTCTTGCAGAAGTCAAGTTAATGCTGTGCTCTTCATAGATGGTTTTAATATATAATGAATGTAACGATGGTGTGAGCCAAAGCTGACCCAGCTGCCTGATGAGGTCTGTGTTCCAAGGGAAGATTTGTGGAAAACATGATTAATTTTAAAGTGTTTTTCTCCTCACGTGAAAAAGAAAATAATTGACCTTTGTGGTTATTACCATTTAGTTTTAGAATGTCAGTGTATGTGATATTGGTATACAAATAGTATATACAATTAAACTCTCAGCTGAGATTTCCGTTTTTTGAATTAAGATTTTAGCAGTAGCAGGAAGAAATTAGTTTTGGCACTCACTTTCACTTTCCTTAGCAGCAAACAGGGAGATCTGTGGTTTTTTTGTTTGTGTGTTTTGTTGTTGTTGTTTTTTATTTTTAATTTTTGTAAAGGGAAACACTGCTGGCCTGAATTTCTCAGAAAATTTCCTCCCAACAACTGAGAGCATAAGAAAATGTCTGTATATTCTGACACCTGAGTATGTTCAGTTATGTTCTCTATTATGTACTGCCCTACCTTAGATGTATCTGTGCCATGTGCTCTGTGTGGTAAGTCACTCTGTCATGTCTGACTCTTTGCGACCCTTTGGACTGTAACCCACCAGGCTCCTCTGTCCATGGGGATTCTCCAGACAAGAATACTGGAGTAGGTTGCCATGCCCTTTTCCAGGGGATCTTCCAACCCTGGGATCAAACTCAAGTCTACCAAATTGCAGGCAGATTCTTTACTGTCTGAGCCACCAGGGAAGCCCATCTGTGCCATAATGGAACGTAAAAATCATACATAATTTATACTTCTTGCATTAATTCTCAGTGATAGTAGATCTTGTCCTTTGAGGATGGTTAGATTGTTGGAAATAGGCAGTAATAAAAGGCATTTAGAAGACACTGTATGTCTTTGAATTAAGGTATGTGATTGAGCCTTCTTATTTTTTTAAAGTTTTCTTTAGAAAATGTTCTGTGAATCATAGTTGTCATGATGGAGTCAATCTTTGAGCTCTTTATGTCACATATACTCTTAAGCTTCAAAATTTTTTCATGATGACTGTGATTAATGTTTGGACATTTTGCATTCTGCAGTTATTTTTAAGTGCACAATGTCCTCAGTTGTCACGTTGTCATTTTGATGAACCAACTTGATCTTGATATTTTTAACCCTCAAATTTTGTGCTTTCTTTACACATATTACTCAAAAGTTCTGTTTCATCACTGGCTATTTTTAAGTTCCCTGTGAAAGATGACAATAAATGTTAAATCTTTTACTCACTGAAATTTGATGGGCTAGTTTTTTTCAAAAGTTCTGTGTTCAACTTTTCTTTCAGAAGGAATCCATATACTTTTAATTCCTCGGCCATAATTTGTCTTTCTGACTGAATCCGATATATGACCTTTCCCTGTGAGTATTTTACTTCCTCCTGGGCGTGTTTGTACAACTGCCTTATGCAACACTGTTGTAGTCTGCCAGTTACAACATTGCTCTTGACTTTTTTTGGTCATTGTTAATTTATTTGTCGAAATGATTGTCTTTACTGAAAGTTTTATATTAGATCTTTCTGGCTTTTATGCCAATATAGAGCATAACCAAGGCCCTGTTGTAGTTTCTTTTTTGATTTTTAATAATTATTCATTTGTATTTGGCTGAGCTGGCTCTTCGTTGCTGCTCACAGATCTTCTCTAGTTGCAGCAAGTGAGGGATATTATTTATTGGGGTGCACAGGCTTCTCTTTGTGTCAGTCCTCTTGTTTCTGAGCACAGGCTCTTCATGTGCAGGCTTCAGTAGTTGTTACACGCGGGCTCAGTAGTTGTGGCTCATGGCTCATTTATGGTGCACGGACTCAGGTGCCTCACAGCATCAGGAATCCACCCTGACCGAAGGCTGAACCTGTGTCCCCTGCACTGGCAGGTGGAGTCTTAAACACTAGGCCACCAGGGTAGTTTGCTGACCTAGTTTATTAGTTTTTGTAGGTTATCAATGCCATTCTTCTTTTTCTATTATTATTATTTCCTCCCCATCTTTCCTTCTCCATAGGAATTCAATGTACCTGTTCACTAATACTCAGTGAACTTATATATATATATTTATATGCACATATATATATATTGCTAGAAATCTTGTTCTCCTAATTTCCCCCCATATTGTTAGGTTGCCATATGCAGTTTTAATACTTCAACCTCTATATTTTATCCTAACCAAGAAAACTTGTGTTTTCTATTTCTTTTTTTGGTGTTTTAGAATAGATCTATTTCATTTAGATATTCAAGTCATTGGATTATAGTTATTCATAATATTCTTCATCTATTTTGTGCTTAATCTGTAGAACAGTTCATGATAGTAGTTAGCCATATTTCATTGTATGGTTAATTTATATTTTCTCTCTAGTCTTTTTGATCTCACTCTAGTGAGATATGTTTCATGTAAAATAAAAATTATCATTTTAAGTGAATAAGTATATGAGTTTTGACAAATGTATACCATCTTAATAAAGAATAGTTATGTTCCCCCAAAAGCTATCTCATGATTCTTTGGAGTCAATTTGCCCCCCTGTCCCTGACCATTGACAGTTACTCCATTGATTTTATAACTTTCAGTTCAGTTCAGTTCAGTCACTCAGTTGTGTCTGACTCTTTGCGACCCCATGAATCACAGCACGTCAGGCCTCCCTGTCCATCACCAACGTCTGGAGCGCACTCAAACTCATGTCCATCGAGTCGGTGATGCCATCCAGCCATCTCATTCTCTGTCGTCCCCTTCTCCTCCTGCCCCCAATCCCTCCCAGCATCAGAGTCTTTTCCAGTAAGTCAACTCTTCGTATGAGGTGGCCAAAGTATTGGAGTTTCAGCTTTAGCATCAGTTCTTCCAATGAACACGCAGGACTGATCTCCTTTAGAAAGGACTGGTTGGATCTCCTTGCAGTCCAAGGGACTCTCAAGAGTCTTCTCCAGCACCACAGTTCAAAAGCATCAATTCTTCGGTGATCAGCTTTCTTCACAGTCGAACTCTCACATCCATACATGACCACAGGAAAACCATAGCCTTGACTAGACGGACCTTGGTTGGCAAAGTAATGTCTCTGCTTTTTAATATGCTATCTAGGTTGGTCATAACTTTCCTTCCAAGGAGAAAGCATCTTTTAATTTCATGGCTGCAGTCCAGCATCCACAGTGATTTTGGAGCCCAGAAAAAAAAAGTCTGACACTGTTTCCACTGTTTCCCCATCTATTTCCCATGAAGTGATGGGACCAGATGCCATGATCTTTGTTTTCTGAATGTTGATCTTCAAGCCAACCTTTTCACTCTCCTCTTTCACTTTCATCAAGAGGCTTTTGAGTTCCTCTTCACTTTCTGCCATAAGGGTGGTGTCATCTGCATATCTGAGGTTATTGATATTTCTCCCAGCAATTTTGATTCCAGCTTCTGCTTCTTCCAGCTCAGCATTCCTCATGATGTACTCTGCATATAAGTTAAATAAGCAGGGGGACAATATACAACCTTGACGTACTCCTTTCCTATTTGGAACCAGTCTGTTGTTCCATGTCCAGTTCTGACTGTTGCTTCCTGACCTGCATACAGGTTTTTCAAGAGGCAGGTCAGGTGGTCTGGTATTCCCATCTCTTTCAAATTTTCCACAGTTTATTGTGATCCACACAATCAAAGGCTTTTGCATAGTCAATAAAGCAGAAATAGATGTTTTTCTGGAACTTTCTTCTTTTCTCCATGATCCAGCGGATGTTGGCAATTTGCTCTCTGGTGCCTCTGCCTTTTCTAAAACCTGCTTGAACATCTGGAAATTCATGGTTCACGTATTGCTGAATTATTGTATTACGTATCGCTGAAATATTGTGTTACGTATTTATAACTTTAGGCTTGCCTTTTCTAAAGTTTCATATAAATAGAATCATACAATATGGAGTCTTTTGTGTCTGGTTCATTCAGTTAGTGTAAGCCTTCTGAGACTGACTTATGTTGTATATACCGGTCCTTCTTCCCTTATTATTACTAGATAAGATTCCATCATAGATACACTTTTAAGATTATTAATTTGTTAATGAATATTTGAATTGATTCTAATTTCTGCCATTACAAATAAAGTTATTAGTGTGTATATACAAATCATTGAGTAGACATGTATTTTTCTTTTCTTGAGTAAATAGAAATGCAACTGTTGGGCCATACATGTAATTTTAACATTTTAAAAAATTGCCAAATTGTTTTCCAAAGTGACTGAAAAATTTTATATTTCCATGAGAGTTCTAGTTCTTCCATATCCTGCCCATATTTGGTATAGTCAGTCTTGATAATTTTAGCCATACTAGCGGAGGTGAACTGAAATCTCACTGTGGTTTTCATTTGCATTTTCATAATGGCTAAATGTTGGGTACTCCTTTTTTTGTTTATTTGCTATCCATATATCTTTTTTCAACTTTATACAAGTATAATTGGGAAAGTTGTAATATATTTCAAGTGTCTGACTTTAGGATTTGATATATGTATGCATTGTGAAAGAGCTTTTCCCCCATCAAGTAACACATCGATCACATCACATATTTATTCTAAGAACACTTAAGTTCTGCTCTTTTAGTAAATTTCAGTTACACAATACAGTATTATCAACTGTAGTAACCATATCCTCAGGCCCTCTTTATCTTAAACCTGAATATTTGTGTGCTTTCAGAAACCTCTATTTCTCACACCTCCAACTCCTGGTAACCACATCTTACTCTATTTCTATGACTGCCTTTTTTTTTTTAATTCTGCATATAAACTATACTGTGTAGTATTTGTCTTTCTCTAACTAATTTCACTTAGCATAATGCCTTCTAGGTTTCAGGTGGCAAGGTTTTCTGCTTTTTTAAGGATGAGTAATATTATATTGTGTGTATATATCATATTTTCTTTATCGTTATATCCATAAATAGATACTCAAATTGTTTTCATGTATTGGCTATTCCAAAGATTTCTTCAGTGAACTTGGGAGTACAGATATCTCTTCGAAATAGAGATTTGTTTCCTTCGTTTATATATCCAGAAATATAATCACTTTATCACATGGTAGTTCTGTTTTCTACCCTTGAGACATGGCCTCAATACCCAGATAGGAATACTGTTTTCCATAGTGTCTGTACAAGTTTACATTCCTAAAACTGTACAGGGACTCTATCTTTTTCCACATCCTCCCTGAATTTGTTCTTATCTTTTTGATAATAGCCATCCTAACGGGTGTGAAGTAACATCTCATTGTGATTTTGATCTGCATTTTCCTGAGAATTACTGATGTTGAGCATTTCACGTCCTGGTTGGTCAATTGTAAATCTTAGAAAAACGGTCTATTCAGTTCCTTTGTCCATTTTTTAATTGGGTTGCTTTTTGCTACAGCATTTTATCTTGCATATTCAGGAAATTACAAGTAGGGTGTGTGGTTTGCACAGATTTCTTCCTGTTCCATAGGCTGCCATTTCATTTTGTTCATTCTTTCTTTTGCTGAGAAGAAACTTTTTAGTTTATTGTAGTTCCACTTGTCTATTTTAGCTTTTGTTGCCTTGGTTTTAGTTTCAAATCCAAAAATTCACTGCCACGATCAAGGTCAGGAAGCTTCTTCCCTATGTTTTCTTCTAGGAGTTTAGTATTTAACAATTTTATTGTCAAAACTTTTATCCATTTTGAGTTGATTTTGTATACATTATTAGATAGAGATCTAATTTTATCACCTTGTGTGGATAACTAGTTTCCCCAATGTTATTTATCCTTTCCTCATTGCATAATTTTGGTGCCTTTGTTAAAAAATAATTGACCATATATGCATTGATTTATTCCTGGACTCTGTTCTGTTCCATTGACCTATGTATTTGTTTTTAATGCCAATGCCATGTTATTTTGATTATTGCAACTTTGTAATATGGTTTGAAATTTGATAGCATAATGCCTCCAGCTTTTGTTTTTGTTTTTCAAGGTTGATTCGACTATTTGAGGTTTTTTGTTGTTCCATACAAACATTTTAGAATTTTTTGTGTTCTACTTCAATGAAAAATATCATTGGAATTTTGATAGGCATTGCATTCAATCTGTAGGTTGTTTTTTGTATATGGACATTTCAGCAATATTAGTTCTTCCAGTCCATGAGAATGGAACATCTTTCCAATTATTTGTGTCTTATCTTAATTAATCCATTATAATAATATGTGACAGACCTTTCACCTTTTTGGCTGAATTTATTGCTAAGCGTTTTCTTTCTTTTTGCTTCTATTTTAAATGTAATTGTTTTCTTAATTTCTCTGTCCAATGATTCAGTGCTAGTAAATAGAAACTCAACTGATTCTTGTGTATCAATTTTATATCCCACAACTTTACTAAATTTCTTTCTAGCATTTTTTAATTGGAACCTTAGTTATTTTTAAAATATGTCATCTGAAAATGGAATCAGTTTTATTTCTTTCCAATTTGGATGCCTTGAAAAATATATATTTTTTCTTGTTTGATATTCTGTCTATGATCATCGGTGCTGTTTTCAATAAAGGTGGCTAGAATGGGCATTCTTGTCTTGCTCCTGATCTTAGAGGACAAGCTTTCAGCTTTTCACTCTATAGTGTGATTTTAGCTGTGGTTTGTCATACATAGCATTATTCTGTTATGGTACAGTCTGTAAAGTTTTTCAATAATTTTTATTGTGAAAAAATGTTGAATCTTGTCAATCATTTTCTGCATTTTTTGAGATTTTCTGTTACTTTTATCCTTCATTTTAGGAAAGTGATGTTTCGAATTGATTTATGTGCATTTATGAAATAAATCCTCCTTGATTAATTTCAAATGATCCTTATAATGTGCTCTTCAACTAGATTTGCTAATATTTCGTTAAGCATTTCTGCATCACACTCATCTAGGACATTGGCCTGTAACTTTCTTTACTTGTAATCCATTTATTTTTGGTGTCAGAGTAATGCTGACATCAAAATTAGTCTCCTTTTTATTTTTTGGAAGAATATGTGAAAGATTGGCATTAATTCTTTTGATACAATCTGGCATTCAAGTCATCTGCCCTGGACTTTGTGGAGAGGTTTTGGATTACTGATTTAATCTCCTTACTAGTAATTGGTCTGCTAGTATTTTCTCTTTCTTCGTCATCCAGTAGGTGTTGTTTCTGGGGTTTGTCCATTCTCCCAAGTTATCTAATTTTTTGGTCTATAAATGTTTATAGTAGTCATTATGTGTAATTGGGCTTCCCTGGTGGCTCAGAGGTTAAAGCGTCTGCCTCCAATGCTGGAGACCTGGGTTCGATCCCTGGGTTGGGAAGATCCCCTGGAGAAGGAGATGGTAACCCACTCCAGTATTCTTGCCTGGAGAATCCCATGGACGGAGAAGCCTGGTAGGCTACAGTCCATGGGGTCACAAAGAGTCGGACACGACTGAGGGACTGAACAGAACGGAACAGATGTGTAATTGATTATAGTAGTCTATTATAATCCTTAGCATGCCTGTGTTATCATTGTTCTGTCCCCTCTTTTATTTCTGATTTTACCCCTTTTTTTTTTTAGTGAATCTAACTAAAAATTTGTCAGTTAGCTTATCTTTTCAAAGGACCAGCTCTTAGTTTTATTGACCTTTTCTACCTTTTTTTGTTTGTTTGTTTCTCTTCCATTTTTTTGTTTCTGTCTGTATTTCTACTATGATCTTTATTTTCAGCCTTCTTCCTGACAGTAATGTTCATTTGTTGGTTGTTCAGAAACATGTTGCTTAATCTCTGTATATTTGTGAATTTTTAGTTTTCCTCTTATAATTGATTTCAAGTTTCATACAGATCTGGTCAGAAAAGATGCTTGATATGCTTTCAGTTCAGTTCTTTTCAGTTCAGTCTTTCAGTCATGTCCAACTCTTTGCGACCCCATGGACTGCCAGGCTTCCCTGTCCATCACCAATTTCCAGAGCTTACTCAAACTCATGTCAGTCGAGTTGGTGATGCCATCCAACCATCTCATCCTCTATTGTCCCCTTTTCCTCCCACCGTCAGTCTTTTCCAGGGTCAGGGTCTTTTCAAATGAGTCAGTTATTCTCATCAGGTGGCCAAAGTATTGGAGTTTCAGTTTCAGCAGCAGTCCTTCCAATGAATATTCAGTACCAATTTCCTTTAGGAATGACTGGTTGGATCTCCTTGATGTGCTTTCACTCTTCCTAAATTATTGACTTGTTTTCTGGCCTAACATATAATCTATCCTGTGAAAAGTGCACTTGAGAAGAATGTGTATTCTGCAGCTGTTGGATGGAACATTCCATATATATCTGTTCAGTCAGTGTGATAGAACGTGTAGTGTATATCTATTGCAGGAAGGGGACCCCTTCCAGGGCCCAAAACTGGGCTCTTATCTAAAACTCGGAAATGAATTGTCTGAGGAGACACATGTGCTGACAGAGCAAGAGATTTTATTGGGAAAGGGCACCCAGGTGGAGAGCAGTATGGTGAGGGAACCCAGGAGAACAGCTCTGTCACATGGCTTGCAGTCTCCAGTTTTATGCTGATGGGATTAGTTTCCGGGTTGTCCTTAGTCAATCATTCTTACTCAGAGTCCTTCCTGGTGGTGCAAGCCTTGTTCACCCAAGATGGATGCCAGAGAGAAGGATTCTGGGAGGTGGTCAGTCATGTGGTGTCTCCTTTTGACCTTTCCTGAACTCTTCCAATTGGTGGAGGCTTATTAGTTCCATGTTCCTTAGCAGGACCTTCTGTCATAAAACAACTCATACAAATGATTACTATGGTGCCTAGCCAGGGTGGGCAATTTCAATCAATGTGCTTCCCCTAACATATCCAGTGTTTCTTTATTGATTTTCTATCTGGATTATCTATCCATTTTTGAAAATGAGGTACCCTATTATTGTTGTACTGCTGTCTATTTTTTTCTTCAGATGCTTGCTTTATGTGTTTGGTGCTCCTATGTTGGATATATAGATATTTGCAAAAGTTATATCCTCTTGATGAATTGACTCCTTTATCATTATGTAATAACCTTTGTCCCTTGTTACCATTTTGGCTTAAAATCTCTTTTGTCTGATATAGGGGTAGTCTATCCACTTTACTTTTGCCTTCCATTTTCATAGAATATCTTTTCTCATCCCTTCACCTTCAGTCTATATGGGTCTTTAAGCTGAAATAAGTCTTTTAAAGACACTCCTTGGAAGGAAAGTTATGACCAACCAAGATAGCATATTAAAAAGCAGAGACATTACTTTGCCAACAAAGGTCCGTCTAGTCAAGGGTATGGTTTTTCCCGTGGTCATGTATGGATGTGAGAGTTGGACTGTGAAGAAAGTTGATCACCGAAGAATTGATGCTTTTGAACTGTGGTGTTGGTGAAGACTCTTGAGAGTCCCTTGGACTGCAAGGAGATCCAACCAGTCCATTCTAAAGGAGATCAGTCCTGGGTGTTCATTGGAAGGACTGATGCTGAGGTTGAAGCTCCAATACTTTGGCCACCTCATGCGACAAGTTGACTAACTGGAAAAGACTCTGATGCTAGGAGGTATTGGAGGCGGGAGGAAAAGGGGACGACAGAGAATGAGATGGCTGGATGGCATCACCGACTCGATGGACATGAGTTTGAGTGAACTCTGGGAGTTGGTGATGGACAGGGAGGCCTGGCGTACTGTGATTCATGGGGTCACAGAGAGTCGGACACGACTGAGCGACTGAACTGAGCTGAAGTCTTTTATAGATAAAATTATAGTTACATTTTTTATTCATTCAGTCACATTCTGTCTTTTAACTTGAAAACTTAGTTCATTTACATTTAAAGTAATAATTGGGAGTTAATGAGTTATTGTTGCCATTTTGTTCATTTTTTTATGGCTCTTTTGTAGTTTGTTTCTTCATTCTTACTCTGTTCCTTTGTTTTGATGATTTTCTGCAGTGATTCCTTTCTCTTTATCTTACTGTATCTACTGCAGTATTTTGTGGTTACCAAGAGGCTTACATAAAGCATCTTATTATTCTAAGGTGGTGACAACTTAACTTCAAATGCATAATAAAGCTCTATATTTTTACCTTTCTTCCTGCCAAATTTTATGTTTTTGATGCCACACTTTACATTTTTATATAGTGTATCTATCATTGTTGTAATTATAGTTATATTTAATACATTTGTCTTTTATTATTTTGTACTAGCATTATAAGTGATTTCCTCACCACCGTTATAAATCTCATTATATGATATTTGACTATATGTTTAGTTTTAACGTTGAGTTTTAACATGTTATCTTATTACTGATTAGTATCTTTCATTCTGGTTCTAGGTCAGTGATCACGTTATTGTGACTATCTTGGTCATGAAGATCTTTTTTGTATAGTTCTTCTGTGTATTCTTGCCACCTCTTCTTAATATCTTTTGCTTCTGTTAGGTCCATACCATTTCTGTCCTTTATCGATCCCATCTTTGCACGAAATGTTCCCTTGGAATCTCTAATTTTCTTGAAGAGATCTCTTGTTTTTCCTTTTCTGTTGTTTTCCTCTATTTCTTTGCATTGATCACTGAGGAAGGCTTTCTTATCTCTCCTTGCTATTCTTTGGAACTCTGCATTCAGATGCTTATATCTTTCCTTTTCTCCTTTGCTTTTCGCTTCTCTTCTTTCACAGCTATTTGTAAGGCCTCCTCAGACAGCCATTTTGCTTTTTTGCATTTCTTTTCCATGGGGATGGTCTTGGTCCCTATCTCCTGTATAATCTCACGAACCTCCGTCCAGAGTTCATCAGGCACTCTATCTATCAGATCTAGTCCCTTAAATCTATTTCTCACTTCCACTGTATAATCATAAGGGATTTGATTTAGGTCATATCTGAATGGTCTAGTGGTTTTCCCTACTTTCTTTAATTTGACTCTGAATTTGGCAATAAGGAGTTCATGATCTGAGCCACAGTCAGCTCCTGGTCGTGTTTTTGCTAACTGTATACAACTTCTCCATCTTTGGCTGCAAATAATATAATCAATCTGATTTAGTACATCACCTCATGCGACGAGTTGACTCACTGGAAAAGACTCTGATGCTGGGAAAGGTTGGGGGCGGGAGGAGAAGGGGACGACGGAGAATGAGATGGCTGGATGGCATCACCGACTCTGTGGACATGAGTTTGAGTGTACTCCGCGAGTTGGTGATGGACAGGGAGGCCTGGCGTGCTGTGATTCATGGGGTCGCGGAGAGTCGGACACGACTGAGCGACTGAACTGAACTGAACTGAGGAACGCTGGGCTGGAAGAAGCACAAACTGGAATCAAGATTGCTGGGAGAAATATCAATAACCTCAGATATGCAGATGACAGTACCCTTATGGCAGAAAGTGAAGAGGAACTCAAAAGCCTCTTGATGAAAGTGAAAGAGGAGAGTGAAAAGGTTGGCTTGAATCTCAGCATTCAGAAAACAAAGATCATGGCATCTGGTCCCATCACTTCATGGGAAATAGATGGAAAAACAGTGGAAACAGTGTCAGAATTTATTTTTTTGGGCTCCAAAATCACTGCAGATGCTGATTGCAGCCATGAAATTAAAAGACGCTTATTCCTTGGAAGGAAAATTATGACCAACCTAGATAGCATATTAAAAAGCAGAGACATTACTTTGCCAACAAAGGTTCGTCTAGTCAAGGCTATGGTTTTTCCCGTGGTCATGTATGGATGTGAGAGTTGGACTGTGAAGAAAGCTGATCGCCGAAGAATTGATGCTTTTGAACTGTGGTGTTGGAGAAGACTCTTGAGAGTCCCTTGGACTGCAAGGAGATCCAACCAGTCCATTCTAAAGGAGATCAGTCCTGGGTGTTCATTGGAAGGACTGATGCTGAAGCTGAAACTCCAATACTTTGGCCACCTCATGCGAAGAGTTGACTCACTGGAAAAGACTCTGATGCTGGGAAAGGTTGGGGGTGGGAGGTGAAGGGGACGACCGAGAATGAGATGGCTGGATGGCATCACGGACTCGATGAACATGAGTTTGAGTGAACTCCGGGAGTTGGTGATAGACAGGGATTCCTGGCGTGGTGTGATTCATGGGGTCACAGAGTCGGACACGACTGAGCAACTAAACTGAACTGAACTGATCCTTTCATTTCATCTTGAAGAACTTCCTTTAACATTTCCTGTAAGACTGGTCTAGTGCAGTGAACTCTTTTATCTTTTGTTTATATGAAAATTCTTTATTTTTCTTTTTTTTCTGAAGGACATCTTCGCTGGGTAGGGTATTCTTGGTTAGAATTTTTTGTTTTGCGTTTTGTTTTGTCTTTTTTTAGTGTTTTGATTATAGCATTCCGTTCCTTTCTCTCCTGCAAATTGTCTGCTGAAAGTTCACTGAAACTCTTGTGGGACTTTCCTTGTATGTAACAAATTGCTTTACTCTTGCCCCTTTTGAGATTACCTCATTGTCTTTAACTTTTAAGAAATTAATTATAGTGTGTCTTTTTCTGAATGTGTAATTCATATTACTTAGAATTCTCTGGGCTTCCTGGAGCTTTGTGTCTATTTCTTTTCCAAGTTCAGGGACGTTTTCAACAAACTTATTTATTTACTTCTTTGCATAATATTTCTGCTTTTTTCTCTCTCCTTTCTCTTCTGGGATCTCTATCATGTATGTATTGGTATACATGATGATCTATAAATCTCTTAACCTCTCTTCACTCTTTTTTATTGATTTTTTCTTTTTCCTCCTCTGACTGAATAAAATCCACTGCCCAGGCCTCAAGTTCTCTTGGTGTTTTTTTTTTTTTTTGCTTGCGTTAGTTTGTTGTCGAAACCCTGTACTGACTTTTTCAGTCAGTTTAGGTATTGTGTTCTTACAAAGTGGGGTTCCCTCATAGCTCAGTGGATAAAGAATCTGCCTACAATGCAGAAAACTTGGTTTTGATCCCTGGGTTGGGAAGATCCCCTGGGGAAGAAAATGGCAACCCACTCCAGTATTCTTGCCTGGAGAATTCCATGGACAGAGGAGGCTGGCAGGCTATAGTCCATGGGGTCACAAGAGCTGGACGCAACTTAGTGACTAAACTACTCCTACTGCTACTATTGTGTTCGTAGGTTCTTTGATTCCTGTTTGGTATTTATATTTTCTGCGACTGAGTTTAAATTCTGACTTTGTTCATGCATTGCTCCTCTGACCTCAGTTAGCATCTTTATTACTATTATTTTGAATTCTTTATTCAACAAATCAAGGATCCCCAACCCTCAGTCCATGTACCAGCCTTTGCTTGCTAGGAACTGTGCTGCATAGCAGGAGGTGAGCAATGGGCAAGCAAGTGAAGCTTCATCTGTATTTACAGCTGCTCCTCATCACTCATATTATCACCTGAGCTCCACCTCCTATCAGATCAGCGGCTGCATTAGATTTTTATAGGAGTGCAAAACCTACTGTGAACTATACATGTGAAGGACTGAGATTGCATGTCCAAGCCACTGTCATTTTTCTTAGTGTCTCCCAGTAGTAGAGGGTGTGCCAGGACCCATCAGTGGCCCAAAGTGAACCTAAATGCAGGCTCCATGGGCAGCAGCTAGTAAGTATGTAGTCAGACCTCTTCCAGGGCAAGTCTTCTCAGTTGGGCTTTTTTGGCTGTTCCCTCTTTGCTGAGCCCCAGGGGGATAGCCACAGCAGTGTTCATGCACCCAGTAACAACTGATTCTTTGTTTGCTATAGTCCTGTGGGACTTGTGATTGACACCCCATTAACTTTCAGAGCTTCTTCATTTGGGGGTCAGTCCCTTGGGTGATAACCTTAAAAGTTGGGGCACTGGGTGTGTAGTCTATACCCTTCACTTGCCAGGGAGAAGCTGGGATTTCAGGGTTCCATCTTGATTATGGTGTGATGCCAAGGGTGGGTTGTATCTCAGCCTTTCCTATCAGTTTCGATGTGGGTATTTTCTGTCACCTGATGTGTAGGGGTCACTCAGCTAGTTTCTGGATTTCTCTCAGAGGGAGTAGCTCCATTTGTTAGCTGTACATTTGATGTTTTCATGGGAGGAGGAGAGTTCAGAAGCCTATCTCACTATCTTAATCTAGTTCCTGGGCTAGGATATTCTTTCCCCAGGGTGTTGGTTCTGCCATCTATAAATATTTTTAGTTGAAACATTTGGTCAAATTGCATACCCGTATTTTCCTGAGTTGTTTGTCTTGTTATAACTGAGTTCTAAGAGTTTTTATATATTCTTTATCAGCTGTAAGGCCATTTCTCTGGGTGGCATTTGCAGTAAGCAGCCTTGAGAAAAAGATAATATCTCTCATCAGAGAAACACCAAACTTACTCCCACTTGCTTTAAAAATGGCACGTTTCCCCAAGGTCTGTGTTTATTGCCTATAATTTAAGCTATATATATTGTGTTTGCTACCAAGGGACTTCCCAGGCAAGGAAGAACCATTGCAAGTAATATGATACTCATGCTGCTTACTCTTCCATGTGTGATGATATCCTTTGTCTTTGATGTAGTAGTCTGTGTCTTCTAGCATCTGTGAAACAAGAGCAAGTTTACTTTTAGCTTACAAATAGGGTAAAATAGACCCTTTACTGTTTCTGACAGGATGTAGTTCAGTTACTTGTAAATCACGTGGTCGTTTCAAGTCTTGCTTTTAAGCGTTGTTGGGAAAGTTCCAGAACTAATTTCAGTGTGCACACTGATTAAATGCCATGGTAAAGACTTTACTCAATGCCCTGTATGAGTATTGGGCTAGTATCCATTCTGGCTGGTGTGTACACAGATTATTCCTGACCCAGGTGAGCTCTGGAGGACTTTTTTCCCACCCGTTCATTTGTTAGTTCTTTGCATGTTGTTTCTCCACACACATGCACCAAGCATTACTCACCAGAGGCTTTGGAGAGAGCTCATGGCAGACCTCTGGAGTACTCTTTTTCTCTGTGCAACCCTCCTGTCCACCACTGAGTTCCTGTGTGCTACAAGCTGGAAGCTAGCTGTGGCATTTGTCGAGTTCAGCTCATCTTCCTTTCTCTCAGTGTTCTCTGTCCTGTGCTAAGTACTTTCCAAAGTCTCAAAACTCTAGTTTCTTATATTTCACTTGATTTTCTGATTGCTTTGTGCAGTATGGTAAATTCAGGACCTGTTATTCCACCATTGTTGTAAGCAGACATTCTATTTCTTAATTTCTCAATTTCTCAAATAGAATGCATATCTTCAATGTTTCCACTCTTTTACTTTATGTGAAAAACTATTTAATTTCATCCTAGTGTTTTAAATGCATCTCACAGAGCCTTTGACGTGGTGAACTTTCTCACTCATTTAGCTCTTATGGGTTGTATAATTTGTCATGTTACTTGCATGTCATTTAACTATTAGTTGATTTAGCTATATGGTTTCTTGACCTTTTTATATTATCTTCCTTTTATTAGTTAAAGTTTAGTTGAGATTTATATAGAAATCAAGATGCATGCCTTGATTTATTTTTGGCATTTGCTGAGAGATCCTTTTGGTCTCAGTGGAACATCAGGGGAGTCCATTTTGAAGCGACCAGATTCTCTGCATCACCATTACTTTTTCTGGGAAGCCGCTGTATCCTTTAGAAACTAAAAAGGCAGAAGAATTAGGTTACAATTGGTAGTAACTTTGATCCTGTTTTATATAGAGTCAACACTTGGGTTGCCCTGTTTATAAAAATGGAACAAACCTAATTAGAAGTTGTTGAAAGAGTGACGGTACATAAAACATTCATATATTCTTAAAAAAATAAGCATTTAGCTTGTTGGGTAAAGTTTATATCTATATTTTGAGATCAGGCTTGTTAATAATGTATTTCACGTGAACTCTGTATTTGCTTCTATTTTCTACATAATTTATGCATTTCTAAGAAAGTTGTATTAAAATGTCTAGTGAAAAATTATACCTCTTCCATCTTAGTGGTTACATTTTCAATTGTATATATATATATTTTATATTATGCTTTATTAATGCACTACATTTATGAGTTTTATGTCTTATTAATACACTATATGTATGACCAAAGTATGTTTCTTTTCTTCTTAAATTGTTTGCTCTAATGTTTAATTTGCTATTTAATCTTTCATTTGGTTAATATTTACCTTATATATTTCTTTCCTTCTTTAATTGGTTAATATTTATCTTTTGTATTTCTTTCCTTCTTCTTCATCAACACGTCTTTGTCTTTTCTGGACAATTTATTACTAGATTTTTTATAAATCTGATCTGAGTCTTTTGATCACTGAATTTGAGAAACATGGTCTTGTCTTTCTATTGTATGGAGATTTTATTTCTTTCATCTAATTTTGTGTTTTTATCGTATTTTCTTTTTCCTCCTTTTCTATCTTCCATTATGTTGACAGCTCAGACTTAATTTTTTTGTTTGAAAGTTAAAAATTATATTTTTCTTTTGTTATCTCTTATTATTATTATTCATCATACTTTTTTTCTCTCCTAATGTGTAAAATTTGTATCTCTGTCTTCTACCTCAACAAGAATCCTAGCCATCCTCCAACAGACTTCGCTACTATGACCTTCCTTCCTTTTATGTTGGAACAATTTGGAATTTTTGTTCTATATTTTTATACTTATTCTGTTATCAGTAAATTTACTGTTATTCCTTGCCATTGATTCCCTTATCTCTTTGCTTTGTCTGAAATTCATTTTTCTTCTTGTTATAGCACATCGTCTAAGATACTTCTCAGAGGATCTGTAACTATGTGATACATTTTATGAGGCTAGTACCTCTTCCTAGACTATGTATCTGTGATCATCTCTCAGACCACTCTTGTTTTATCCCCTACTCATTCAGCAGCTATTTAGTGGTTATTTGTTTTGTAACATGTATTATCCTAGGTCTGAGGAAGGAAACAAAGCTATTAAAAATATCTGCCCTGTGGAATTTATACAAAGTGCAGAAGAAAGGGATAGAGAACACGAGGGGCCTGGTCAGCAGTCAGTCCCTGGTTAAAGCCCTGTACTTCAGCAGAGCTCCAGAGCTGCTTTGATGTTAACTTGCTATTTCTGGGTGATCCTGAGCTGGAGGTGCCCCTTCCTTGTCACATCGACATAACTGGGCATGTGATACTTTAACCAGGGAATTCCAGTAAGTGAAAAGGGGCCAGTTAGAGAGCTGTTCCCAGTCCAAGTCTATGACTTTTGACTCTTCATCTTTAGATTATATCTTTCCCTACCTGGGTTGGGAAGATCTCCTGGAGGAAGGCATGGCAACCCACTCCAGTATTCTTGGCTGGAGAATCCCCATGGATAGAGGAGGCTTGTGGGCCCATGAGATCACAAAGAGTCAGACATGATTGAGCAACTGAGCACAGCAGAGTACCATGTTAGAACAACTTCTTCCTGTTCCCTAGGGTTTCTTGTTTATAGTTGTTTTTATTGTTATAGTTGGTGTTTTATTTTCTAAGTAAGAGTCCCTTATACTGCAAGGAGATCCAACCAGTCCATTCCATTCTAGAGGAGATCAATCCTGGATGTTCATTGGAGGGACTGATGCTAAAGCTGAAGCTGCAATACTTTGGCCACCTCATGCAACGAGTTGACTCACTGGAAAAGACTCTGATGCTGGGAAAGGTTGGGGGCGGGAGAAGAAGGGGACGACGGAGAATGAAATGGCTGGATGGCATCACCGACTCTGTGGATATGAGTTTGAGTGTACTCCGGGAGTTGGTGATGGACAGGGAGGCCTGGCGTGCTGTGATTCATGGGGTCGCGGAAAGTCGGACACGACTGAGCGACTGAACTGAACTGAACTGAAGGTTTTGGAAACCACAAAGACTCAGTATTACCTGTGATAGCTGTGGGATTTGGCTGGGAAAGAAATTTATCAGCCTGATGGCTTATGGTGAACAATGTTGGATTTGTGATCTCTGAAAATGAAGATGTAGCTTTGGGGCCAGGGACCAGGCTTAATCACTCAGAGCTTTTGTGTGACAGAAGTTTTATTACAGTGAAAAAGGACAGAGAAAGCTTCTGACATAGACAACAGAAGCGGGGATGGAGAGTGCCTAGTCTTATCAAGGCCTTATATACTTTTTCCAGACCCACTTCCACAATATACATATTAAATTAACAAGATTTGAACTAACAATAGAAAGATCCTACCAGACCACTCCCACAACATTAAATTAGTCAGAAGGTTCTTGTTAAGAAGGAGAAACATGTCTTCAAGCAAGATACATTGTTGTTATATAATCATTAATACAGAGCTTAAGAAAAAACATACCCTTGAGCAAGATGAGGTGTTTTGTTGTATAATCATTAGCTCTGGGCTTAAAGAAAGTTAGTCTTAAAGATTGTTGTCATAACAACTCAGAGTTTAAAAAAAAAAAATCTTAATGGACTAAAACTAAGGAATGTAGAAAAAAAGGTTTGTCCTTTCCTTGTCCTTGAGGGCCCTAGACCCCTTTCTCCTCCTCAGGCGCCCTGTACACCTTATCTAAGAGTTAACTCTCTCAAGCCTGTGGTAGTTCATCTTGTCCAGAATTGATAGTCCTGGCAGAATTTATTATCACTTTTTATTATTATTACTATTTCAAATCCAAAAAGATGATGCTGTTAAAGGGCTACACTCAATATGCCAGCAAATTTGGGTACTCAGTAGTAGCCAAAGGACTGGAAAAGGTCAGTTTTCTTCCAATTGCAAAGAAAGGCAATGTCAAAGAATGTTCAAACTATCATACATTTGCATTCATTTCATATGCTAGCAAAGTAATACTCAAAATTCTCTAAGTTGGTCTTCAACAGTATGTGAACTAACAACTTCCAGATACAGAAGCTGGATTTTAAAAAGGTAAAGGAACCCAGAACCAGAGGTCAAATTGCCAACATCTGTTGGATCACAGAAAAAGCAAGAGAATTCCATAAAAAACATCTGCTTCCTCATTGACTACACTAAAGCCTTTGACTGTATATGGATCACAACAAATTGTGGAAAATTCGTAAAGAGATGGGAATACCAGACCACCTTACCTGCCTCCTGAGAACCCTGTATGCAGGAAGCGCTCTTAAAGAGCAGCAGTATTGCCAATCTTCCATTATCCTGCCTGGCAGTGTGTCTTGCATACCTTTGATTCTACACCATTCCCTACTCCTGTCTATGTAGTCCTGATTTTTGCATACATCCCCCACTGTCCTTGACTCTTTTAAATTTCCAGGTAAAGGACTTTGATATTAGATTTTATCTTACTTTACAACTCAGTAATTTCCTTGGTACTCAGAAGCTTCTCAGACCCTATCTCAGGGAAGGGTGCCAACACTGCAGAAGGCAGTGGGAATGAAATTTATCTAATAGTAACAGGGGAAAAAAAGGGAGGGAGGAGACTGTGAATTTGGGGTGCTGTTCTTACATTGAAACATAATATAAATTGGAGGCTGAAAAAAATGCCAAGAAAGAGTAAGGTCTATATTAAATTCCCAATTTAATAAGTCCTCTTGTTCTTTTTTCCCTTTTATTCCCTAATTTTTATTAAACCTAATTATCACAAAGGAGGCAACAGATGTTGAGGTAACAAGATCTTAAAACAACAACAAAACAGGTTATATATCTAAAGAGATATTTATATTAAATGACCAATCAGCAAAATAGGTGTCTTTAAAATAGTGTCAGTAAATGAAAAGAATCAGAACAGTGATGTTCTTAAGACAGGTCAGTAAATAAAAAGCAGACTAGCAGACTAATAAAAATCCAAATTCTATTGTTGTTTTAAGCTAAGTTTAATCATATTTTTGCCAAGACCAAAGTTTGAACATATTCAGCCTGCCATGTGCTCTGAGTATCTCATAAGAACACATGATAGAGAATATTGTTCCCTTAAATACGTGAAAGATCAATGAAATACAGATTTGTATTAAAATGAATAAGATTGGACACGTTGTTTTTCTTCCTTTAGCCAAACCTGCTAATCAAACCACTCATACACAACCATGCTCATACACACACAGCCCCACCAGGTTGTAGTAATTTTTTTTAGGTCAGAAAGTCTTAGAGAATGACAATTTGTTAAACAACAGATTTGAGCCCTGCAGCTGCTAGTCGTGTTCTTTGGGTTCCCAAGGTTATTGATTTCCTCCGCTGTAACAGATCGAGTACAAAAGAACAAGAGAGTGTCCATCTTACAGGAGACAGGCTGTCAGTATTAGTATTCCAAATGTATTTTTGTATTAATGTCAGTCAGTGATTATATCTGAAAGGATTATCTCAGACTTACAAAAATATCACCTATAACACATTGGTGGCTTGACAATGGTTATATCCTTTTAAATAAAATCACTTGACATTTCTTCAAGTATTAACTATGCTGTATGGGTGGTTGGAGCATAAATACATGCTTTCTATTCACCTCAGAGAAATGGTTAAGTTTTTAAAATATAGATGCCGCTGCTGCGTAGTCGCTCAGTCGTGTCCAACTCTTTGTGACCCCATGGACTGTAGCCCACCAGGCTCCTCTGTCCATGGGATTCTCCAGGCAAGAATACTTGAGGGGATTACCATTTCCTTCTCCAGGGGATCTTCCCAACCCAGGGATTGAACCCGACCGAGTCTCCTGCATTGCAGGCAGATTCTTTACACTGAGCCACCAGGGAAGCCCCTGAATATAGATATATTTATTTAAATATAGCAATTATTAAAATTGAATTACCCATGTAATAAATATCAGTTTCCAGAATTGCTGATGTGTTTGTTCATTAATTATTCAAGAAGGAAATGTATTTTTATGTGACACAGTAGACAGTACCACACAGGGAGGCAGGTCTAGTTTTTATTCTTCCAAGAGCTCTTGAAAAAGCCATTTAACTTTTGTGGATCTAAGGGCCATTCTTAAAAGAGGGGAAATTGTAGTCCCCTAATCACCCCAGACAAAATAGTAGGCCAGAGCTTTTCCCCTACTCTTGCGTTTTGTGTATGTGTGGTAAAATACCAGAGCTCCTTTTAATTTGCCTTTTATTTCAAACATCCATGGGCTTCCCTCATAGCTTAGTTGGTAGAGAATTCGCCTGCAATGCAGGTTTGATTCCTCGGTCGGGAAAATCCGCTGGAGAAGGGATAGGCTACCTACTCTAGTGATATATATTTTACTGTAACCTGGAGTTGTGGCATTGAATGATGGAGAGAGCTAAACATTTATGGATTCCTTATGTGTCTAGGGAGACTTGTCTATGTTAATTAACCTCAAAAAAAAAAAAAAAACCCTGAAAGAAATGAGAACTGGTCTTCATTGACTACCCATACCATACAAAATTACCTACATTTTCTCATTTAAATTTAAATGAAATTCAATAAGGATTTTTATTAGCACCATTTGAACAACTTGAATTCAGAAAGAAAAAAAGATGAAATAAATTTATTCATAGTCAACATTAATTTTTTTTAAATATTTGTAGCTTTGGATATATTATATCAGGCTTGCATGTATGTAATAATATTTAGCAATATTATAGCAATAAATTGAAAGTTAAACATTCTTCTGAAGTATTCATGGTAGGCAAAACAAAGAGCACCAAATGGAAAAAAATTGTCAAATTTTTTTTGCCACATTGTTGACAGATACAAGCTGTTTGTATTTTGTTATTGGGTAAATTTCTCAGTCCTATTGTAAATGCCATTCCTCTCATTCTGAAAAGCTAATTTCAGAAAAGAAAAGCATATTTAAAGTAGAATTTAGAAATAAGAAGGAATGACTTATAAAGATTGAGAAATATAATTGAGAAGTATTATACATTTAAACCTCACAGCAGTGTTTGGTAGAAAAATCTTATTATAATCCTTTTATCTTTATTTGAAAATTGAGTAGTCAAAATATTAATTTTCTTCCTGTTATTAATCTATATCCTAGAGGTTTCCAAACATGGAAAACTTATGTATGTCAGTAGATATAATCATTACTTGTCTCTACCCTAATGAATTACTCCCTTTTCAATATAATAATTTTTAAAAAACCTCTTAATACTTATTAATTTTCATGTCTTATTTTAATATAATCCATCTCTGACTTGTCTGTGTTCTTCACTTATAAATGACTGTTCAGGCCCTGTTATCGTCTGCATACCTGTTCTGAATTGCCCCGTACAATTTCATTCCATCTCTTTCATACATACAAAGTCTGTTTTTCTGGTCCTCCCCAATAGCAAACCCTGTTTGCTCTTTGCCTTACCCCTGCAGTCAAGGGCTCTCAGCAGTTGTGGTCCAAGGAGAAGTACTTGTCTAAATATTAGAATGAAAGTGAAGTCAAAGAAGGGCTTCCCAGGTGGCGCTAGTGGTAAAGAACCCGTCTGCCAGACAGAAAAGATGTGGGTTCATTCCCTGTGTGGAGAAGATCCCCTGGAGAAGGAAATGGCAACCCCCTCCAGTATTCTTGCCTGGAGAATCCCATGGACAGAGCAGCCTGGTGAGTTACAGTCCTTGGAGTTGCAAGTTGAACATGACTGAAGTGACTTAACACGCACGTACAAAGTCAAGGAAACATCTCCTCACTCCCTTAAAACTCACCCCTAGCACCACCATCCCAATATGTCTACAACCCCAGCATCTCCCCCTTAACCTTCATCCCATTCTCCTCAGCCACACCCTGGCTTTCTTTCCCTTCCCTCCCTCTTTTCTTCTTTCTCCATTTCTGTTTTCCTCCATTAACACAGTCTGTTGTGTCAAATCCAGGTTTCTCTTCCTCCTTGAGATTTGAGGAAAGGAATGCAGCCACATGGTTCTCTCTTTACCTATAATCTCGAAGCAAGGACATAAGTTTTTGTGGTTGTCTGTGGGAGATGAGGGTAGAGGGGCCATTTACTGTTAGAGTATCCAACAATGGGTAGGAATAACAAGAGAACATTTCAGGTTTCACCATTAGAATCTATACCACCTTCACCTTTATGCAACTTTTATTCTGTTTTCCTCAATGTTTTTAGAATAAACTGAGAAAAGAAATTTAAGAAAAAAGATACCCCTCGGTCTCCTTCTTGTGATTCATAAATTTTGAAGTCCCCCCTTGCTTCCTTTGTGGTTCTCATGTAGCTCTCACCATGGTTCCAAAACACCAGAACTTTTGAAGGTGTGGTTGTAAAGGTAGAATGCTCAGGAAAAGAGAATGGGTAGAATAGGAGTGTAGAGTCTAAGGTTGCATTTTCTTTCTATTACTTAGGGAAGGAGAGAGAGCTCTTGAGTTAAAATCAGTGGATAAATAATCAAGTAGGCAAATACATGTAAAAGAGAAAGTACTCCCAGAATAAGAATCTAGTGGACCTTTAGAGCTTTCTGTTTCATAAGCAGAGAGTTTTCTACACAAAAGTAGTAAGATTCTATTTCCAAGATAACGTGTAGGAGATAAGTAATTTTAGCACTCAAAGCTAGATCATGAAACATACCATCCCACTAAAATATCACTCTATATTATGGATTGGTCCTATATTCTGTCAGCATTATATATCAGGTACATCATGGATTTAATGGAGTTTTGTGAGAGCCCAGGGCCTCTAACTTCCTTTTATGAGGAAACTCATCCTGAGGGCCACACAAATATATTTTTGAAATCTTGTAAGGTAGGGATCGGCTTGTAAACTCATTGAACAAATTACTTGTTTCTTAATTTAGAAAATTAAATAAGGAAATTAGCATAGTCAGTTTAAATTTTTTCACTAGGTTTATAAGTAATACAAATATGTTCTTTCATCATTTTATATCTTGATGAATTTTGATGAATATGTAGATATTTTAATGACTAAATACATACCCCTACTTGTTACAGCCAATAAAATAGAATGACTTTCCTGTTTATATGGTTCATATATTATTTTAATTATGAAGAAAATTGTAAAGGGTTACTAAAATGGAATAACAACTAAATTAAACATTAGTACAACAGCATGTAAATATTGTAAGACTTCTGTTTATTTACTTTGACTTGTGTGTTATTAATAATTTACTTAGTTTCTGCTTATAAATAGTTCAATATATACAATGGAAGAAATCAAAGCAACAAAAAGCAAACCACTTGACTTTTTTTATTTATAAAATGAACCAAGTAAATATTCATTTTCTCTTCCTAACAGACACTGCAAAACAAATTTTATCTTACCTACTTTGTCTTCCCTCAGAATGATTTTACCTACTTTCATGCTTCAAGGAAAGAGGGGGAAAAAGCATTAATGCAATCATCTCCAATTTATCAACTTTTAATTCAAAATAGTCACAGAAGACATATGAGCCCCCTGGGCTTAAGTAGCTCTCACTTTAATGTGAATTTTAGTAATTGACTTAATATTTATTTGGCCTGAATAATGCAACTGACATCCTCTCTTCTACCACTTCATCCTCATCCTCTTGGTTGCCCAGCAACATAGAACAGAGCAGAGACCAAGTAGAACAAAAACAGGTTTAGCAATCATAGAAATTGATGAAATTAACTGTTTCTTCCGGATTAGATAAAACACTGGGGAAAGTTATCTAACGATTTATATATCTAATATGTATGAGTATGCATGTATGCACATACAAATTTAATCCTCATAAATAGTAGGAGTTAACAGTTACCCCTGTAAAAATTTAGTTAACAAGCTTGCTTTTGTTATTTAAATAGAGTTTCAGGTAATAATTTACCCTCAATTTTTTTCCTTAGGATAAAAAAGGAGAATTGGAGTTATTGCCCTCAGAGACTGAGAGCTAGGGGTATAAAAGCTAATAGGAAGCTGTGCCTTCTAAAATGGTCTCCATTGAAAGCAAACCACAGTTCTTTATATGCAAGAATTAGAGCTTATCTAATTAGTATGAATTTTATCACAAACAGGTTGGTCTGTAGCAGGAAAGTTGAGGTGTTTTTAGGATTTTGGATATTTTTCAGGTTATAAAAATCTTTTAAATCAGCTGTTTTAATTTACTTGAGAAGTAAAATTATAAATATGTTAAAGTCAAGTCAAATATAATTTACCTAACAACAATTATTATTCACCACAGCCAGAGATGTTTTGATAAAAAATTTCAGTGAATATCTCATCTATGAGAGATAATGGAATGGGTTACCCATGAAGGTACAGAAATTTTACAGGGAGTATTTTAGTATAACAAAAGACTTGTGCCATATCAGCGTCTGTTTGAATTTGGAGCAGGACTTTTCTCTTTAGGTTAGGTCTGTAATTCTGCAGTATACTTTAGAATGTTAATATTTATAGACATTAGCTGTCTTAAAGATACAATTCTAAACTAAAATCAGCAATGTCTATAAGACTTAAACTGAGGAAAATTCACTCTTATATGTTTACTGTATTTAGATTCAAAATGCCTTATTTACCTAGAGATAGTATTGTAAGTAAGAAAGGGGTAGAAATTGCCACAAATTGAAGCAACTCTTCCATAAGCTTAATTAAAATCATGATGATACATCCAGCCTGGAATTTAGTTTTATTTTCAGCTAGTCATCTGCAGCCATGCTTCCCACAGAGGGAGGTTGCCAGTCTCACAGCGCACTGTGCAGCTTGGATGAACAGTATTACAGGCTGCTTATGAGCATATTACATCTGGGATCTGTGGAGAGCAGCCAGAGCAGCAAGACAGCAATACTCAATGCAGGACATTTATTTTCTAGGTAGATTTCCTAGCCACCAAATGCTCACCACTTTTCTTCAGTACAGTTTTCAGAATATTGTAGAAAAATAAAATACATTTCCAATTCAGTTGTTCCTGATAAGATCAGCAAGTTATTCTGATTTTAAAATTCTCATTTTAAAATTGTTCTATGAACTTAAGTCCTTTTCTATAGGCATATTTGTGTTCTTCAAGTTAATTTAATGACTTCTTAGCTGAAGTGGTAAACTAGTTTTAGCTTCAGCAACTGAAGTAGCCATTCTATTGCTGACAGTTGGTTAGTTTGCCTATACCCGTCTGTGTCAGAAAGTACATGCCTTTTATATGTATGAACATGTGTACATACATTTAAAGGACAACTTCACAACAAAAAGGCAGTATGGAGGGTTCTTTAGGTCAGGAGCATGGCAGGTTTACATCTTGGGATGTAGATATTCATCTAAAAATGTATATTAAAGAAGTATGAGGGATTAAGAAGTCTGGATACAAAAATAAATAGAGCATTGCCCTGAACCCCAGTGGTTTGTAGTCTGGTTTACTTGGCTACAGTAGAGCAGGTCTTATTAAGAATGGCTGGAGCTTGAAATGAGGTCATTCCTTCTATCAGAAGAGGGCAAATGGTAGGACTTTGAATTCTTCTGCAATACCTATAATGTCCAGTCTGGCCAACAAGAATAAGTCTCTACAGCATGTGGTGGGCAGAAGTTGAAGGAGAGATTTTCCAACTTAAAGTCTTGAGGTATCCCAAAAAAAGATAGCATGGGACTTTCCTGATGGTCCAGTGGTTAAGAATCCACCTGACAATGCAGGAGACACAGGTTCCATCCCTGATTCAGGAAGATTCAACATGCCATGGGGCAACTAAACCCTGTGCTCTAGAACCCACAAGTTGCAACTGCTGAGCCCAAGCACTACAGCTGCTGAAGCCCGCATTTCCTAGAGCCTGTGCTCAAGATAAGAGAAACCGCCGCAATAAGAAGCCCTTTGCATCACAACTAGAGGGCAGCCCCCACTCGCTGCAACTAGAGAAAGCGCTCACAGCAACAAAGACCCAACACGGCCAAATAAATAAATAACTTAAAAAAAAAAATGGTGTTCAAAAAAGAGTTAACATAGCATGTCTAAGACTACCATCCTTAGGAACACTGGCTTTTATGGTTGGCCTCTGGCTGGTGTTTGGGAACGTGAATGATAATTTCCTATAGTGATTTAAAACTTTCTCCAAATGGCAGGAGTGGCTCACTGTGTATATATCTAAAACATTTTTATAAACAGTTTGTATTATACTGAATATCTGTTTTGCATCAGACAGGTTTGCAACAGCTTCAGACATGCTACAAAAATATTTTTAAGCAAATAACTATTTCTGTCATTCATTTTTAAAGAACCAAGGAAATACAGAAAATATAAAAACACAAATAGCTGCAATTCAGGGAGTAAATGAAGAACTAACACAGCCCTTAAATCCAGAGCTATATGTACTCCATCAGTGAGAGGACTGTCTTACTGGATCTTCTAGGATCCTCTAGCCTATAAACTAGCCCCCGTTATATACCATGGGCACTGATTTCTTTAATGAACTTCCTGGGGTAGACATTTCACAGGTGCTGTGACAACTCTTTACTGAAGAAATTAAGCATGTCATGTGTAACAAAACAGGTAGACTCTTGGAAGCTTGCACCTGTTTGCTAAAGACTTCACTGTAATAGGCCTTTTCCCTTGTTGAATTTTTCTTTGAATATTTTTGCTGTAATACATCATAATCATCATCAAGACTGAGAATGGTTGTAGGGACCCTCAACAAAGGCAGAATCTGAATTTCAAACTAATATGTAACATCAGGAGATCTGATGGACAGCAATATTTTATTTATTGTTTGTAGATCCAAATATGAAACTCCAAAAGATACTGGTCCAGTTTGAAATGCTTTTCTTCACTTCTTCTGACAATGTAAGAGGCATTTGGTCTAACTTGTTTTTCCCACCTCCATAGTTTTGAGTGATGGAAAACTTAAGTTGTAATTTATTGATTCTCATAACTGAACAATTCTGAGATAGAACTTGATTCAGTTTGATAGTCAAATTTCAATGATGCCTCCATTTCTGGGTTCTGCTGTGTCCCTTCTCCAACAAGGTCTTCCCTTATTGTCACAAGGTGGTTGTTGTAGCCGCAAGATTCATCCCTCCATTACTGAAAAGCCAAAATTGAATACTAGAGCTCATGAGTTTGGTTTTTCATATGCCCACATGAACCACATTGTAAATACCCTTCCCCTGCCCCTAGAAACGGTATGAGCCTACCATTCCCCTAAAAACATCAAGACTAAGAATGGTATTTTCCAAAAGTGTAGTGAAGAAAATATTAGGAGGCTAAAATCATACCCAGTTTTTACCATCCTCACTAACCCCACCACTTAAGAATCACTGATACCTCAATAGATGCAAAAATTTTTTTGACAAAACTCAACACTGGTGATAAAAAAAAAACAACAACAACCCTGCAACAAGAAGATGTATAAGGAATGTACTCCAAAATAATATAGGCCAATATGACAAGCCCACAGCTAACAAAATATTCAGTGGTGAGAGGATGAAAGCTTTCCTCTAAGATCAAGGACAAGACAAATATGCCCACTTTCATCACTCTTATTTGTCATTACTGGAAATCTTAGCACAATCAGGCAAGAAAAAGAAATAAAAGCTATTCAAATTGAAAAGGAAAACTGTCTCTGTTTGCAGATGACATAACATCACATGTATTGTAAAAAACTCAAAAAGTCCAACAGAAGTGCTCGAACTAATAGATAAATTCAATAAAATTGCAGAACACAAAGTAGACTTACAAAAATCAGTTGTATTTCTATACACTAGCAATTTATTCTCTGAAAAATAAAATAGGAAAGAAAGAAAACATTTCTATTTAAAATAGCATCCAAAAGAATTAAATATTTAGAAATAAATTTAATCAAGGAGGTGAAAGAAATACTGAAATCTCAGAGTATACTGAAAACTCTTTAAGACACAGGTGAAAGATATTGAACAAGACATAAATAGAGGCTGTGTTCATGAATTGGAAGAATTAATATTATTAAAATATTCATACTACTCATAGGCCTCTAAGAACTCAATTTATTCCCTATCAAAATTCCAGTGGCAATTTTTTGCAGAATTAGATAACCATAAAATTTGTATGGAATAACAAATGACCCTGAATAGTCAAAGCAAACTTAAGAAAAAAGAACAAAGCTGAAGGCATCACACTTCCTGATCTCAAATTATATTGCAAGCTATAGTAATCAAAACAGTGTGGTACTGGCATAAAAACAAAATACATAGAACAATGGAGCAGTATAGAGATTTCAGGAACAAATCCATACAAATACAACCAACAAATTCTTGACAAGGGAACCAAGAATACTTACTGAAGAAGAGATAATCTCTTCAATACACACTGCTGGAAAAACTGGGTATTTATATGCCAAATAATGAAAGAAGGCCTAACTTATACCACTGAAATTAGCTCAAAGTATGTTAAAAACTTACATGTAAGACCAGAAACCGAAAAATCCTAGATGAAAACATTAGAAAAAGTCTCTTGACATTGGTGTTGGCAATTTTATGAATGTGACCTAAAAGCACAAGCAGCAAAAGCAAAATAAACAAGTGATTACATAAAATTGAAATCCTCTGCAAAGTAAAAGAAATGATCCTCAAAATGAAAAGGCAATCTTTGAAACAGGAGAAGAAAATATTTGCAAACTCTGCATCTGATAAGGCATGAATATCCAAACTGTATAAGGAATTCATACAACTCAATAGCAAAAATACAATAATAATATGATTAAAAAGTAAACAGAGGAGTTGGTTAGACATTTTCCAAAGAAAATATGCAAATGGCCTACATCGTGTCATCTTTGTCACTTAATGACAAGTGATAAAGACACTCAATATCACTTGTCATCAAGGAATCCAAATCAAAACCACCATGAGATATGACATTACATTGTTAGGATGGCTATTATTAAAAACACAAGAGGTAACAATTGTTGGCAAGGATGTGGAAAAAAAGGGAACCCTTGTACAGTGTTGATGGGAATGTAAGTTTGTACAGCCACTGTGGAAAACAGTATGGCATTACCTCAAGAAATTAAAAATAGATCCAGCATATAACCTAGAGATTTCACTTTGAACTATATTTCCAAGGGAAATGAAATATCGCCTAGAGATACACTCTCATATTCATTCCAGCATTATTTGCAATAGCCAAGACATGGAACAACCTCCATGTTAGTAAACAGATGAAATGGTTATAGAAAACTACATATATATGTGTGTATGTGTGTATACATACATGTATTTACACACACATATACAGTAGGATATTGTTCAGCCTTAAAATAGAAATCCTGTCATTTGCAACAGTGTGGCTGAAACTTGAAGGCATTATGCTGAATGAAATAAATCAGACAGAGAAAGACAAATGCTACATGATCTCACATATGTATGGAATCTAAAAGAAAATCTTCTAGATTTTAGACAGCAGATTGATGGTTGCCAGAGGTGAAAGATGTGGGAATGATGAAGGTGGTTAAAGATAGCAAACTTCCAGTTTTACACGTGTTCTGGGGATGTAATGTACAACAAGGTTACCCTAGTTAACCATACTGAAAGTTGCTAAGAGAATAGGTCTTGAAATTTCTCACCACACACACACAAAATTGTAACCATTTAAGGTGATGGATATGTTAAATAACCTTCAGTTCAGTTCAGTTCAGTTCAGTCACTTAGTCGTGTCCGACTCTTTGCGACCCCATGAATCACAGCACGCCAGGCCTCCCTGTCCCTTATTTAACTATATATTCATATATTAAATTTTAAAAATCACTGATATACATGATAAATTTTACTGGTGTATCTTCAGTATTTTTGTGACTTTTGGAAAAAATTTGCCCAAAATAGCTAATGTATCTAATAGAGTATTTTGATTAAAGGACTGATCATATAGATTAGTGCCTACTTCTGAAACACTTTTCCAGTTAAGTCCTATACCTAAATTAATGGGATGAATGCCATATTTAGGTTCAGAATATTATTCAGACTTTATGTAATTGAGCCTAGGCCTATCACATCAGTGTAGATATTTAGCCTTATTTTTCCATCTATATTGGCTGTTGCTGCTGCTGCTAAGACATGTCAGTCATGTCCGACTCTGGGCGACCCCATAGACAGCAGCCCACCAAGATCCTCCGTCCCCAGGATTCACCAGGCAAGAACATTGCAGTGGGTTGCCATTTCCTTCTCCAGTGCGTGAAAGTGAAGTCACTCAGTCGTGTCTGACTCTTCACGACCCCATGGACTGCAACCTACCAGGCTCCTCCATCCATGGGATTTTCCAGGCAAAAGTACTGGAGTGGGTTGCCATTGCCTTCTCCGCTAATTGGATTCAAATTAAGTTAATTACCGGATTCCTATGGCCTTTTAATTTTGTCTCTTCCTCTTATTACTTGTCTCCTAAGCACAGTAATTTAACTTTCCATCGCCTTGAATAAAGGAAATGAGCTTTTTATGAATAAATGTTTCCCGGAATGTGGTCAGTACAATTCAATAGGGGAAAAGATGCAGAATAAAACATTGAATTCTTAAAGGAATTCATTGTCGAATTGCTTATTTATTTTAAGTTTGAACATGAAATTGCTGTGCCAGTCATCTCATTCACAGGCGATAACTAAAATTATATCAATTATGTAATTGTAAAATTATACCTACCCCACTATATCCTATTCTTTCTATTAGCCTATAAAAGAATAGGTCTTGAAATTTCTCATAAATTAACCTATGAGGTAAATGAAGATGACTGTATGGGATACATGAATTACAAGGCAAAGCAAGAAAATGCTAGCCTCTGCCTCTGAAATGCTAAGACTTCTTTAGTCACACCTTCTTCTAGGGTTCATTTTGATAAGAAACAAAAATTTCCTCTTATTTGTGATTTTAATATAAGTCCATCTCAGTTCAGTTCCATTCAGTCACTCAGTCGTGTCCGACTCTTTGCAACCCCATGAATCACAGCACGCCAGGCCTCCCTGTCCATCACCAACTCCTGGAGTTCACTCAAACTCATGTCCATCGAGTCGGTGATGCCATCCAGCCATCTCATTCTCTGTCATCCCCTTCTCCTCCCGCCCCCAATCCTTCCCATCATCAGAGTCTTTTCCAGTGAGTCAACTCATCACATGAGGTGGCCAAAGTATTGGAGTTTCAGATTTAGCATCAGTCCTTCCAGTGAACACCCAGGATTGATCTCCTTTAGAATGGACTGGTTGGATCTCCTTGCAGTCCAAGGGACTCTCAAGAGTCTTCTCCAGCGCCACAGTTCAAAAGCATCTAGAAGAGTTTAAAAACAACATGAGATCTTCTGTGGTATGTACCAGGGATGTTCAGTTCAGTTCAGTCGCTCAGTCGTGTCCGACTCTCCGCGACCCCATGAATCACAGCACGCCAGGCCTCCCTGTCCATCACCAACTCCCGGAGTACACTCAATTCTAAAGGAGATCAATCCTGGATGTTCATTGGAGGGACTGATGCTAAAGCTGAAACTCCAATACTTTGGCCACCTCATGCGACGAGTTGACTCACTGGAAAAGACTCTGATGCTGGGAAAGGTTGGGGGCGGGAGGAGAAGGGGACGACGGAGAATGAGATGGCTGGATGGCATCACCGACTCTGTGGACATGAGTTTGAGTGTACTCCGGGAGTTGGTGATGGACAGGGAGGCCTGGCGTGCTGTGATTCATGGATGTACCACTGTTTAATTCATTACAAGCAGGATGAACAGAGCATTGAAATAATACTGCCCATCTGAAGGAGAAAAGGACATATTTCAAGTTTTAAAGTAGTTCTCTCTCATATGCATACACACTTTTTTCCCACTCATTTCTTTTATCTTCCTTATCACCTTCCTTTTCCTGCCTTCTTTCACTTTATACACAAAGATGAAGAATATGTTAACTTGACTATGACGCAAAGTTACATCATTTATAAATTTAACTTGTTCATGCTGGAAGAGAATAATCCAGGAGATATAAACTGTTGCTGACTGTGGTTCCAGTCCATAAGCATATGCTCCAGTAAAATGGGGAAGTACAATTTACTATTTTCTCATGATGTCTCAATTCCCTGTATATCTTGTAATGTGAATATAATGCTGAGTTGAGTATAAATTCTTAAAGATAGGTATGCTTCATATAAAATATACCTAAAGATAAATCCACTACTTTGCTGGGGGCCTAGTTAAGGACACAGTAGTCTGTTCAGTGATAGAAAAAAACTTGAATAAAACATGGAATTCTTGAGTGGAAGAATATGGTCTGTCAATCTTCAAAAAGACATACAAATACTGTTTACTGTAATTTAAGGGTAAAGTAAAGGATTTTCACGGAGACGGCAATGGCAAGCCACTCCAGTACTCTTGCCTAGAAAATCCCATGGATGGAGGAGCCTGGTAGGCTGCAGTCCGTGGGGTCGCTAAGGGTCGGACACGACTGAGCGACTTCACTTTCACTTTTCACTTTCACACATTGGAGAAGGAAATGGCAACCCACTCCAGTGTTCTTGCCTGGAGAATCCCAGAGAAGGGGGAGCCTGGTGGGCTTCCGTCTATGGGGTCACACAGAGTCGGACATGACTGAAGTGACTTAGCCGCAGCAGCAGCAAAGGATTTTCAACGTAAATTATGAGAACTTAAGAGCCTCATCATCTCCACTGTATCATTTTCACTGTCACCTCTTGATCCTAATGATACAGGTATAGGAGTTTGTAAGCCTTATCTAAGGTATTCAAAAGATTTTTGTCTTTTCTTTGGATCTTTTCTGTGAAATAAGTTAATAATAGTTATCGCAGTCTGAAAAAGACATTTGACCAATCAAATTCAACTCTAGAACTTTTTCCTGAGGAAAATTCTATTAATTTCCTAAGGGAAAATCTATTAATGCAAATAGAAAAGTTGATATACAGATATGCTTATTACAGGACTTTTTATAGGAACAAAAGTAGGAAAAAAATATAAATGTTCAACAATGATGGACTATTTAATAATTCCACCTCAATATAATGATGCACTTTTAGTCAATAATAATGGATGATGTCTAGAAATTGTTTACTGTGCTAGGCACATAATAAAATTACATATATTAATGTAGTATAATTATTAACAGCCATTGGATTTAATCTAAAATATTATATTTATATATTTAGTTTAACTATGCATGGATATATTTTGTGATTTATGAATATATGCAGTAGAAGAAAATTTTAGAAGACTATAACAAAAATGTACATAACAATATAAATGAAATGTTAGAATGATTTATTTTTAATTTAGAAAATTATATTAATTTTAGGTATGCACCATGGTGACTCAGTATTTTTACAGATTATACTCCCTTAAAAGTCATTACAGGATAATGGATATAATCCCCTGTGTTATACAATATATCCATGTTGCTCATGGTACTTTATACCTCTTAATCTCATACTCCTAATTAGTCCATCCCCTCTTCCCTCTCCTATTTGTTAACCAATAGTTTGTTTTCTGTATCTGTGAATCAGTTTTTGTTTTACACTCATGTTCACTTGTATTTATATTCATGTGATTTACACTTGTAGTCGCTCGTATTATTTTTTCAAGATTCCACAGACATGTAAGTGCTATACACTATTTGTCTTTCTGTATCTGACTTATTTCACTAAGTGAAATATTTTCTATGTCCATCTACTTTGCTGAAAATGTCATAATTTCACTCTTTTTATGACTGATACCCTTTTAATGTATATATGCCACATCTTTTTTATCCATTCAGGGCACTTGTGTCATTTCCATGTTTTGGCTATTATAAATAATGCTACTGTGAACACTGGGGTACATGTGTCCTTTTGACTTACAGTTTTTGTTTTTTCTGTTTATATGCCCATGAATAGAATTGCTTATCTCATATGATGGTTTACTTTTAGTTTTTTGAGGAACCTCCATACTTTTCATAGTGGCTTCCCCAGTTTACATTCCCACCTGCGGCTGCTGCTAAGTCACTTCAGTCGTGTCCGACTCTGTGTGGCCCCGTAGACGGAAGCCCACCAGGCTCCCTCATCCCTGGAACTCTCCAGGCAAGAACACTGGAGTGGGTTGCCATTTCCTTCTCCAATGTGTGAAAGTGAAAAGTGAGAGTGAAGTTGCTCAGTCGTGTCCAACCCTTAGCGACCCCACGGACTGCAGCCTACCAGGCTCCTCCATCTTTGGAACTTTCTAGGCAATAGTACTGGAGTGGCTTGCTTGCCTTCTCCAACATTCCCACCAAGGGTGTACAAATCCGCTTCTCTCCCCATGCTAACATTTGTTCTCTGTAGAATTTCTGATGAAAGCCATTCTGAGAAGTGTGAGGACATACTTCATTATTGTTTTGATTTACATTTCTCTAAAAACTGACAATCTTGAACATCTTTTCATATATGGGTTGTTTCGTTTCTTGATATAGAGTGGTATGAGATCTGTTTATATATTTTGGTTATTACCCTCTTATTGGTAATGTCATTTGCAAATATTTTCTCTCATTCCATAGGGAAACTTTTCATTTTGTCTATGGTTTCCAGTGGTATGCAAAAGTTTTTTAAGTTTGTTTCAGTCCTATTTATTTATTTTTGCTTTTATTTCACGTGCCTTAGGAGACAAATCCAAAAATATTCCTACAGTTTATATCAAAGAGTATTCTGCTATGTTCTCTTTTAGGAATTTTATGGTGTCATATCTCACATTTATGTTTTTAACCCATTCTAAATTTATTTTTATATATGGTGTGAGTTCAGTTCAGTTCAGTTCAGTCGCTCCATCGTGTCTGACTTTTTGCAACCCCATGAACCACAGCACGCCAGGTCTCCCTATCCATCACCAACTCCCGGAGTTCACTCAAACTCATGTCCATCGAGCTGGTTATGCCATTCAGCCATCTCATTCTCTGTCGTCCCCGTCTCCTCCCACAACCAATCCCTCCCAGCATCAGAGTCTTTTCCAGTGAGTCAACTCGTCGCATGAGGTGGCCAAAGTATTGGAGTTTCAGATTTAGCATCAGTCCTTCCAGTGAACACCCAGGATTGATCTCCTTTAGAATGGACTGGTTGGGTCTCCTTGCAGTCCAAGGGACTCTCAAGAGTCTTCTCCAGCACCACAGTTCAAAAGCATCGATTCTTCGGCAATCAGCTTTCTTCACAGTCCAACTCTCACATCCACACATGACCACGGGAAAAACCATAGCCTTGACTAGACGGACCTTGGTTGGCAAAGTAATATCTCTGCTTTTTAATATGCTATCTAGGTTGGTCATAACTTTCCTTCCAAGGAGTAAGCGTCTTTTAATTTCATGATTGCAATCAGCATCTGCAGTGATTTTGGAGCCCAAAAAAATAAAGTCTGACACTGTTTCCACTGTTTCCCCATCTATTTCCCATGAAGTGATGGGACCAGATGCCATGATCTTTGTTTTCTGAATGTTGAGCTTCAAACCAACCTTTTCACTCTCCTCTTTCACTTTCATCAAGAGGCTTTTGAGTTCCGCTTCACTTTCTGCCATAAGGGTGGTATCATCTGCATATCTGAGGTTATTGATATTTCTCCAAGCAATCTTGATTCCAGCTTGTGCTTCTTCCAGCCCAGCGTTCCTCATGATGTACTCTGCATAGAAGTTAAATAAGCAGTGTGACAATATACAAACTTGACGCACTCCTTTTCCTATTTGGAACCAGTCTGTTGTTCCATGTCCAGTTCTAACTGTTGCTTCCTGACCTGCATACAGGTTTCTCAAGAGGCAGGTCAGGTGGTCTGGTATTCCATCTCTTTCAGAATTTTCTACAGTTTATTGTGATCCACACAGTCAAAAGTTTTGGCATAGTCAATGAAGCAGAAATAGATGTTTTTCTGGAATTCCCTTGCTTTCTCCATGATCCAGCGGATGTAGACAATTTGATCTCTGGTGCCTCTGCCTTTTCTAAAACCAGCTTGAACATTTGGAATTTCATGTTTCACATATTGCTGAAGCCTGGTTGGAGAATTTTAAGCATGACTTTACTAGCATGTGAGATGAGTGCAATTGTGCCGTAGTTTGGACATTCTTTGGCATTGCCTTTCTTTGTGATTGGAATGAAGACTGACCTTTTCCAGTCCTGTGGCCACTGCTGAGTTTTCCAAATTTGCTGGCATATTGAGTGCAGCACTTTCACAGCATCATCTTTCAGGATTTGAAATAGCTCATTTGGAATTCCAGAAGTGTTCTAATCTCATTCTTTTATATGTAGCTGTCCAATTTTCCCAGCACCACTTGTTGAAGAGGCTTTGCTTCCTCCATTGTACATTCTTGCCTACTTCATCAAAGATTTATTGACCATAGGTGTGTGGGTTTATATCTGAGTTCCCTATTTCATTCCATTCAGCTGTGGATCTGATTTTGCACCAGTACATCACTATGAACTCTGGACGGAGGTTCGTGACATTGTACAGGAGAGAGGGACCAAGACCATCCCCATGGAAAAGAAATGCAAAGAGCGAAATGGCTGTCTGAGGAGGCCTTACAAATGGCTGTGAAAAGAAGAGAGGCAAAAAGCAAAGGAGAAAAGGAAAGATATAAGCATCTGAATGCAGAGTTCCAAAGAATAGCAAGGAGAGATAAGAAAGACTTCCTCAGTGATCAATGCAAAGAAATAGAGGAAAACAACAGAAGAGGAAAAACAAGAGACCTCTTCAAGAAAATTAGAGATTCCAAGGGAACATTTCATGCAAAGATGGGCTCGTTAAAGGACAGAAATGGTATGGACCTAACAGAAGCAGAAGATATTAGGAAGAGGTGGCAGGAATACACAGAAGAACTGTACAAAAAAGATCTTCACAACCAAGATAGTCACGATAACGTGATCACTGACCTAGAGCCAGACATCTTGGAATGTGAAGTCAAGTGGGCCTTAGAAAGCATCACTACAAACAAAGCTAGTGGAGATGATGGAATTCCAGTTGAGCTATTTCAAGTCTTGAAAGATGATGCTGTGAAAGTGCTGCACTCAATATGCCAGCAGATTTGGAAAAATCAGCAGTGGCCACAGGACTGGAAAAGGTCAGTCTTCATTCCAATCCCAAAGAAAGGCAATGCCAAAGAATGCTCAAACTACCGCACAGTTGCACTCATCTCACACACTAGTAAAGTCATGCTCAAAATTCTCCAAGCCAGGCTTCAGCAGTATGTAAACCGTGAACTCTCAGATGTTCAAGCAGGTTTTAGAAAAGGCAGAGGCACCAGAGATCAAATTGCCAACATCTGCTGGATCATGGAGAAAGCAAGAGAGTTTCAGAAAAACATCTATTTCTGCTTTATTGACTATGCCAAAGCCTTTGACTGTGTCGATCACAATAAACTGTGGAACATTCTGAAAGAGATAGGAATCCCAGACCACCTGACCTGCCTCTTGAGAAACCTGTATGCAGGTCAGGAAGCAACAGTTAGAACTGGACATGGAACAACAGACTGGTTCCAAATAGGAAAAGGAGTGCATCAAGGTTGTATATTGTCACCTTGCTTATTTAACTTCTATGCAGAGTACATCATGAGGAACGCTGAGCTGGAAGAAGCACAAGCTGGAATCAAGATTGCTGGGAGAAATATCAATAACCTCAGATATGCAGATGACACTACCCTTATGGCAGAAAGTGAAGAGGAACTCAAAAGCCTCTTGAAAGTGAAAGAGGAGAGTAAAAAGGTTGGCTTGAAGCTCAACATTCAGAAAACAAAGATCATGGCATCTGGTCCCATCACTTCATGGGAAATAGATGGGGAAACAGTAGAAACAGTGTCAGACTTTATTTTTTTGCGCTCCAAAATCACTGCAGATGCTGATTGCAGCCATGAAATTAAAAGATGCTTGCTCCTTGGAAGGAAAGTTATGACCAACCTTGATAGCATATTGAAAAGCAGAGACATTACTTTGCCAACCAAGGTCCGTCTGGTCAAGGCAATGGTTTTTCCCGTGGTCATGTATGGATGTGAGCGTTGGACTGTGAAGAAAGCTGATCGCCGAAGAATCGATGCTTTTGAACTGTGGTGTTGGAGAAGACTCTTGAGAGTCCCTTATCCTGCAAGGAGATCCAACCAGTCCATTCTAAAGGAGATCAATCCTGGGTGTTCATTGGAGGGACTGATGCTGAAACTGAAACTGCAATACTTTGGCCACGAGTTGACGAGTTGACTCACTGGAAAAGACTCTGATGCTGGGAAAGGTTGGGGGCGGGCGGAGAAGGGGACGACGGAGAATGAGATGGCTGGATGGCATCACTGACTCTGTGGACATGAGTTTGAGTGAACTCCGGGAGTTGGTGATGGACAGGGAGGCCCGGTGTGCTGTGATTCATGGGGTCGCGGGTAGTCGGATACGACTGAGTGACTGAACTGAACTGAACTGAACCTCACTATCTTTTTTCCATTGAGGCACAGTTGATGTATAATATAAGTTTTGGTACACAACATATGTTTCCTTATTTTTAAAGGATATACTGTATTTATAGTTACTATACAATATTGGCTCTATTCACTGTTTTAAAATATATCCTTGTAGTTTATTGATTTTATACATAGTACATTGTACCTCTTAATTCCCTACCCCTGTTACCCCTCCCCACTTCCATCTCCCCAGGTATCCCCTAGTTCTCTATATCTATATCTGTTCTCTATATCTGTGAGTCTGTTTCTCTTTTGTTATATTCACTATTTTTAAAAAATTATTTAGATTCCATTTGCAAGTGATAATATATGGTATTTGTCTGTCCCTATCTGCCTTACTTTCTTTAATATAATACCCTCTAAGACCATCCGTGTTATTACACATGGCAAAATTTCATACTTTTATGACTGAGTAATATTCCATTGTATGTATAAAATTCCATACACACCACACACACACACACACACACACTGCTTACTGAAGGGACTGTCTATTCTTCATTGTATATTCTTGCCTTTGTCATAGATTAATTGGCAGTAAGTATGTGGGTTTATTTCTGGGCTCCCTATTCTGTTTCATTGGTTTATGTATCTGTTTTTGTGCTAGTATGATATTTTGATTACCAAGCTCTGCAGTGTAGTCTGAAGTCTGGGAGCATGATACCTCTAGCTTTATTCTTTCTTCTCAAGATTCTTTTGACATTTCAGGATCTTTCATGGTTTTATATCAATTGTGGGATTACTTTTTCTAGTTCTGTGAAAAATTTCATGGGTGTCTTGATAAGGAGTCCCTTAAACCTGCATATTGTTTTTAGTAGTATGACCATTTTTAAATGTTAATTCTTACAGTCCAATAGCATGGGATATCTTTCCATTTCTTTGCATCATCTTCATATCCTTTATCAGTGTTTTATAGTTTTCAGTGTATTAAGTATTTCACCTCCTAGCCTAAGTTTATTCTCTGGTATTGATAAACTTTTAAACTGAATTTTTGTTTGTTTTACTTTCTGATATTTCATTATTAGAGTCTTGAAAAGTAACATATTTGGGGGTGTATCCCTTTCAGTTCAGTTCAGTTGTGTCTGACTCTTTGTGACTCCATGGACTGCAGCACACCAGGCTTTCCTGTTCATCACCAACTCCCAGGGCTTGCCCAAACTCATGTCCAGTGAATCGGTGATGCCAGCCAGCAATCTCTTCCTCTGTCATCCCCTTCTCCTCCCACCTTCAACCTTTCCCAGCATCAGGGTCTTTTCCAATAAGTCAGTTCTTTGCATCAGGTGGCTAAGGTATTGGAGTTTCAGCTTCAGCATCAATCCTTCCAAGGAATATTCAGGACTGATTTCCTATAGGATTGACTGGTTGGATCTCCTTGCAGTCCAGGAGACTCTCAGGAGTCTTCTTCAATAGTTCAGGAGCATCAATTCTTCAGCTCTCAGCTTTCTTTAGGGTCCAACTCTCACATCCATACATGACTACTGGAAAAACCATAGCCTTGACTAGATGTACCTTTGCTGGCAAAGTAATGTCTGCTTTTTAATATGCTGTCTAGGTTTATCATAACTTTTTTTTTCCAAGGAGCAAGCATCTTTTAACTTCATGGCTCTAGTCACCATCTGCATCTGGTTTTGGAGCCCAAGAAAATAAAGTCTGTCACTGTTTCCATTATTTCTCCATCTCTTTGCCATGGAGTGATGGGACCAGATGCCATGATCTAAGTTTTTTGAATGTTGAGTTTTAAACCAGCTTTTTCACTCACTTTCACTTTCATCAAGAGGCTCTTTAGTTCCTTTTCACTTTGTGCCGTAAGGGTGGTGTCATCTGTGTATCTGATTAGGGTCAGAATATAGGGAGAATCAGCAAAGTAAGGAAAAAAGACATGCAGATTAATGAAATAGATGGAAGGATAAACAGCCTTGATAATTACAGAAATATAATGATGGTTTTCTCTCAGATCAGTCTCCTTTTATTACTTACTATATAAATAGTATACTATGTGAAGCAGAAGTGGAAATGTAAAGTACAAGAAATGCATGCTCTTTGGTGGTTTACAAACTTTTGAGAACAGAAGTTAGGTTGCCTCTTCTCCACAGGAGATAATTAATTGAGGCTTGATTAAACCTACTAACAAAACCATATCCATTATTGAGATAAACATATTTCCAAAAATAAGGATTATTTACTCCTATGATATCTTTACAAACCTATTAAAAAAAAAAGCAGAACTATAGACACCTAATTATGATGATCAGACCACTGATAAAAATAGTGGTTTCACAGTGAAAGAGACAGATTGTCTCAGCTGAGTGTCTCGGAAAGGCTGTAGATAAATTTTGAGCCCATATAGATTTAAGCAGTAGTGTGATTTAGTGGAATGAGTCTTTATCTGAGCCCATCCCTGCCACAGACCAGGCAAGTTCCTAACCTCTCTAAGCTTCCAGGTTTCTAATATGCAGAATTTCGAACTTTAAGGGATGTTGGCAGTAAAATAGGCCTGCAGGAAATGATATCCCTTATTTTCAAATTCCTTTCTTAGTCTTCACTATAGAACTCATGATGTAACATACTTTCATTGCTCCTGTAATTCATTAATTGAAGAAGTAGTAGGGTTGTACAAATATATCAGAGACTTTCTTAAGTAAGTTATAAACCTCCTGTCTTCTCTGGCCTAAACTGTTAATGATGTTGCTCATGAGCCACACTCTGTTACTGGATAGGAATATGTAGTCATCAGCAAAATAGAATGCCTTCCTTAAGATTATTGAGAGTTTAATGGAGGAGTCACAAAAATAAAGAAGCAGTTAACTTACAATGCAGAGATGATATGTTAATAGCAATCACAGCACATAGGTGGGAGCTCAGTGCTCAATAGAAAGGGTGAACGGGATTGGGGATGGTTTTCAATGGTTTCCCAGAGGAGAAACTTCTTATGTGCTGTGCTGTGCGTAGTCGTTCATGCATGTTCGAGTCTTTGTGACCCTGTGAACTGTAGCCCACCACTCTCCTCTGGTCATGGGGATTCTCTAGGCAAGAATACTGGAGTGGGTTGCCATATCCTCCTCCAGGGGATCTTCCCAAGCCAGGGAGCGAACCCAGGTCTCCTGCATTGCAGGTGGATTCTTTACCATCTGAGCCACAAGGGAAGCCCAAGAATACTGCAGTGCATAGGCTATCCCTTCTCCACGGGAACTTCCCAACCCAGGAATCAAACAAGAGTTTTCTTCATTGCAGGTGGATTCTTTGCCAGATGAGCTACCCAGGAAGCCCCAAAGCTTCTCATTTGTTGTTTTTAGTCGCTCAGTCATGTCCTGACATGGACTGCATTATGCCAGGCATCCCTGTCTTTCACCATCTCCCGGAGCTTACTCAAACTCATGTCCATTGAATTGGAGGTGTCATCCAACCGTCTCATCCTGTCGTCCCCTTCTCCTCCTGTCTTCAGTCTTTCCCAGCATCAGTGTCTTTTCTAATGAGTCACCTCTTCCCATTAGGTGGCCAAAGTATTGGAGCTTCAACTTCAACATCAGTCCTTCTAATGAATATTCAGGATTAATTTCCATAAGGATTGACTGGTTTGATCTCCTTGCTGTCTGACACTCTCAAGAGTCTTCTCCAACACCACAGTCCAAAAGTATCAGTCTTTGGCGCTCAGCCTTCTTAATGGTCCAACTCTCACATCCATACATGGCTACTGGAAAAACCATAGCTTTAACTAGAGGAACATTTATTGGCAAAATAATGTCTCTATTTTAATACACTGTCTAGGTTTGTCATAGCTTATCTTCCATGGAGCAGGCATCTTTTAATTTCATGGCTGCAATCACCATCTGAAGTGATTTTGGAACCCAAGAAAATAGTCTGTCACTGTTTCCATTGTTTCCCATGTATGCCATAAAGTGATGGGACTGGAGGCCATGATCTTCGTTTTTTAAATGTTGAGCTTTCAGCCAACTTTTTCACTCTGCTCTTCCACCTTCATCAAAAGGCTCTTTAGTTCTTCTTCACTTTCTGCCATAAGGGTGATATCATGTGCATATCTGAGGTTATTGATAGTTCTTCTGGCAGTCTTGATTCAAGCTGGTTCTTTATCAAGCCTGGCATTTCTCATGATGTACTCTGCACGTAAATTAAATAAGCAGAGTGACAATATACAGCCTTGATGTACTCCTTTCCCACTTTGGAACCAGTCCTTTGTTCCATGTCTGGTTCTGATTGTTGCTTCTTGACTTGTATACAGATTTCTCAGAAGGCAGGTAAGGTGGACTGGTATTCCTATCTCTTTAATAGTTTCTACAGTTTGTTGTGATCCACACAGTAAAAGGCTTTAGCATAGTCATTGAAGCAGATGTTTTTCTGGAATTCTCTTGTTTTTTCTGTGATCCAAGAGATGTTACCAATTTGATCTCTGGTTCCTCTGCCTTTATTAAATCAATTTGAACATCTGGAAGTTCTTGGTTCACACTGTTGAAGCCTGACTTGAGAATTTTTAGCATTATTTTGCTCGCATGTGAGATGAGTGAGATTGTGTGGTAGTTTGCACATCCTTTGGCATTCTTTTCTTTGGGATTGGATTGAAAACTGACATTTTCCAGTCCTGTGACCCCTGTTGAGTTTTCCAAATTTGCTGGCATATTGAGTGCAGCACTTTCACAACATCATCTTTTAGGATTTGGAATAGCTCAACTGGAATGCCATCACCTCACTAGCTTTGTTCGTAGTGATGCTTCCTAAGGCCCACTTGACTTCAGATTTCAGGATGTCTGGCTCTAGGAGAGTGATCACACCATTGTGGTTATCTGGGTCATTATGATATTTTTGTATAGTTTTTCTGTGTATTCTTTTAACTTCTTCTTAATATCTGCTTCTGTTAGGTCCATACCATTTTTGTCCTTAATTGTGCCCATCTTTGCATGAAATATTCCCTTGGTTTCTCTAATTTTCTTGAAGAGAGGTCTAGTTTCTCCCATTCTCTTGTTTCCTTTCTTTGCATTCACTTAGGAAGGCTCTCCTTAAGATATCTCTCCTTGCTATTCTTTAGAACTTTGCATTCATGTGTTTATATCTTTGCTTTTCTCCTTTGCCTTTCACTTTTCTTCTTTTCTGAGCTATTTGTAAGGCTTACTCAGATAGCCATTTTGCCTTTTTGCATTTCTTTTTCTTGGGGATGGTTTTGATCACCGCCTCATGTACAGTGTGATGAACCTTGGTCCCTAGTTCTTCAGGCACTCAGTCTATCAGATCTAATCCTTTGGTTCTATTTGTCACTTCCACTGTATAATCATAAGGAATTTGATTTAGGTCATAACTTAATGGCCTAGTAGTTTTCCCTACTTTCTTCAGTTTATGATGAAAGCATAAGGATTTGGCAATAAGTAGTTCATGATCTGAGTCACAGTCATCTCCTGGTCTTGTTTTTGCTGACCGTATAGAGCTTCTCCATCTTCAACTGCAAAGACTATAATCAGTCTGATTTCAGTATTGACTAAAACTAGCCATGTGTAGAGTCAACTCTTCTGTTATTGGAGGAGTCATCCCTTGTTTTGTTGAAGCTTTTTTTATGCATCTTCAAAATTAGATCTGAAAAAGTACTTTTGAAATTTTGAGACTCTTAGTAATTTAGTTGACCAATATTTTTCTGGTACCATTTGTTTTTAAGAATATGTATGTAAGAAAATATATCATTAACATGAAAAAATTTTTAAAAATTAATTTAGGTTATTCAAAATCCCATTTTTCAGAGATGACATTTCACTTTTTGTTTTGTGTATATACTTTAACTTATAGAGTTAACATCATACCATATATATGCATTTGTAAGTTTTTTACTTAGTAGTAGAAGTGTTACTATTTTCCATTTTATTACTTATCATTTTAATGTTTTTAATAGTTTTATAGAATTATTTCGTGTGATGAGGCTGTAGTTTGTTTAACCAGTCTCATAATGTAGAGTATCAGTGTTACAGTTTTGTGGTGCTGCTGTAGAAACACCATAGATTTACTGACAGAAAAATACCACTAATGTATTATCTTAAATCCTCTATGTCAGAAATCTGACAGAGGTCTCACTGGGCTGAGATCAAGATGTCAACAACACTGCATTCCATTCTGGAATGTATAGGGAAGAATTAATTTACTTGCCTGTTCAGCTTCAAAAGGTAATCCTTGATTCATGCACCCTCCCATCTAACACCCAGAAATCCATCTTCAAAGCCAACAGTGGAGAGTTGGGTCCTCACATGACATCACTTGACCTCCTTTTTAATCACAACTCTCTCTGACTCTTTTCTGCCTCCCTGTTTCACTTTCAAATGCTTGTAATTATGTTGGACCCACTTGAATAATCCACTAGCATTTCCTGATCTCAAGGTCAACTGATTAGTAATCTTAATTACATCTGCAACCTTAATTTTCCTTTACCGTGTAAAGTAACATTTTCACAAATTCTGGTCATTAGGAGGTAGGCATCTTTGGAAGGCCATTACTCTGTCAGCCACAATGTGGTTTTAATTTGTTTCAGTTTTATAAATAATGTATTATATTTTATTGTTGTTTAATCACTAAATTATAATATTTTATTGTTGTTTAGTCACCAGGTCACATCTGACTCTTTTGCAACCCCATGGACTATAACCTGCCAGGTTCCTCTGTCCATAAGATTTTCCAGGCAAGAAGACTGGAGTGGGTTGCCATTTCCTTCTGCCAGAGATCTTCTCCACCCAGGGATCAAACCCATACCTCCTACATTGGCAGGCAGATTCTTTAACAACTGAACCACCTGGAAATAATAATGATGCTTTAATGAATTTCATGAATTTTCAATTACATCTCTTTTTAAAAAGTAAACAGATGGCCAACATTTTCCTGTAAATTGAATCAGATTCTCCTTGTTCTTTACATGTGACTCAGTATTTTATATACTTTTAATTGCTTGATTTGGTACTAAAAAAAATGATACATATATTACTTAATACTGGACTGGTGACTGGGGTTATATTATAGAGTGTAGAGTTTCTATTCACATGTAGCAATTTTAATTAACTTAATAATGAAGTATAAAATATTATTGGCCAGAGACAAGTTGAAACTGTAAGCAAATAAAGATATGAATAATTATTTATTTTCAGTTGAAATAATTATATGGGATAATAAAAACAACAAGTAAGGGTTTAGAAATTAAAGCAATGTATTTTCACCACTAAAGCATAAATTCTGCCTGTACTCACCTGAAGTGTATAACAGTGTATGAGTACCCTACATACTCTTGAGAGTCCCTTGGATTGCAAGGCGATCCAGCCAGTCCATTCTAAAGGAGATCAATCCTGGGTGTTTATTGGAAGGACTGATGCTAAAGCTGAAACTGCAATACTTTGGCCACCTCATGCGACGAGTTGACTCACTGGAAAAGACTCTGATGCTGGGAGGGATTGGGGGTGGAAGGAGAAGGGGACAACAGAGAATGAGATGGCTGGATGTCATCACTGACTCGATGGACATGAGTTTGAGTGGAGTTGGTGATGGACATGGAGACCTGGTGTGGTGTGATTCATGGGGTAGCAAAGAGTCGGTCACGACTGAGCGACTGAACTGAACTGAATCCTACATACATTCACACTAATAATTATAGAATCACATGTTAGAGAGGAATCATATAATTCTATTAATGCATGTTAAAATTTCTCATTTAATATAAAAATGTATAAAAATTATCAGTACTTTAAATCTTGAGAGAAATATATAGCAATCTGAGAAAATATGATAATAATTTAGAAATGCATAATGAAAAATTTATCAAGAAAATGAGACTGATGGTAAATTTAGGGATTTGAATTGATGATAAATAAGCAGTCAGATGTGTATGATCTGCAAAATCATAGGCCTAATAAACTTTAAAATGAATAGGATGATATGACAACATAAACCAACTCTAGTTTGCTTATATCAGTTTTAAAAATAAGAGCAATCCCTTCATCTAATTTGAAATATTTCTAAAATCACAGTATGAGAGGTAACATTTTAAGTTATATTGTTCAATATAGGGAAAGTTTTCATTTGTGCTTTGAAAAAGTAAACACTTTGAACTATTCAGAGAGAAATAGTTCAGTGTTTATGGTTATTTGAAATCCTGGAATGATTTTAGTTGTTTTTATTGAGATATAACCAGGTCATAACTGAATGAGTCAGATTCGAGCTATATGAGTTAGCATATAAAGCTAAGTCCCACCACTAGTATTATAAAACTTTCATTACTTTTTAAGTATTACATATAGAAGAAAATACTGTCTATATTCAAAGGTACTCCATATTGAACTTCTTTGCCTGCTATGCCACTGTGGACATCACATTAAAAAAGTGATCATGAAAAGTTAGTTCAGTACCCTCTTGCAATTCTGTTTTGTGTGATAAAGGAAAAGTGAAAGTGAAGTTGCTCAATCGTGTCTGACTCTTTGCCACCCCATGGACTGTAGCCTCCCAAGTTCCTCTGTCCATGGGATTTTCCAGGCAAGAATACTAGAGTGGGTTGCCATTTCCTTCTCCAGGAGATCTTCCCAACCCAAGGATTGAACCCAGTTCTCCCGCATTATAGGCGAATGCTTTACCGTCTGAGCCACTAGGGAAGTCTGTGTGATAAAGGGGAAACATTAAAAAATGTGGTAAGTTTTACTAACTTACTATCAATAATTGTAAGTTGTATGTTTTAAGTGAAAAACCTATTATATAATGCTTCAATAAATTAGCATTTTTCCCATAAACTAGATAAGCCACAGAAATTGGAAATTTGAGGCAGCCAACTACTTTTACAGCACCACATGAATTCTCCAGGAGTTGCCCAAGTCAATCCAAATCATTCCATTATTTGATGTATGCCAGATCAATTCCATAGAATTTCTGAACAATCCGTTTTGTAAACAAAGCCGAGATTGCACCTGTGATATATGGTACAGAGTAAGGGCAAAATCATTTGCTGGAGTTCGCTGAAATTAGAAGGAAGAGAGAACACTGCTCTGTTCACACCACCTCTCTGGCTATTGCTGTATTTTAATCTATAAGGGGAAGGAAAAACAGAGAGGGGCCTCTTAAAGTGACAAGAATAAGCACATATTTCTTGGCTCCAGGTTCATGTGGTTCATACTGTCACATTTGTCCTTCCTTACCAAGAGGAAAAAACTTCTAGAGATTAAAAAAAAAAAAAAAAGATAGGGGCCATCCTAATATGGTGGAGGAATAGGACAGGGAGATCACTTTCTCCCCCACAAATTCATCAAAAGAACAATTGAACGCTGAGAAAATTCCACAAAATAACTTCTGAACACTGGCAGAGGACACCAGGCACCCAGAAAGGCAGCCCATTCTCTTTGAAAGGAGTGCTGTATGGATGGAGAAGTCTTGAGGCTACTGTAAGAATAAGACTGAAAACCAGAGGCTGGAGGCTTAAATCCAAAACTTGAGAACACCAGAAAATTGACCCTAGGGAATATTAATCAACAAAAGCTCATTCAAAAGCTTCCACACCTACACTGAAACCAGGCTCCATCCAAGAGCCAACAAGTCTCAGAGCAAGACATACCAAGGTAATTCTCCAACAACACAGGACTATAACCCTGAGCATTGAAATACAGGCAGCCAAAAGTCACACCAAGCCCATAGACACCTCAAAACTCACTACTGGACACTACATTGCATTCCAGAGAGAAGAGATCCAGCTTCACCCACCAGAACACTGACGCAAACTTCCCTAACCAGGAAACTTTGACAAGCCATTTGCCCAACCCCACCCACAGGGAGGAACCTCCACAATAAAGAGGAACCCAAAACTTCCAAAATACAGAAAGGCCACCCCAAACACAGCAATCTAAACAAAATGAAAAGGCAGAGAAATATTCAGCAGGTAAAGGAACATTGTAAATGCCCACCAAACCAAAGAGGAGGAAACAGAGAGTCTACCTGAAACAGAAATCAGAATAATGATAGTAAAATTGATCCAAAATCTTGAAAACAAAATGGACTTACAGATAAATAGCCTGGAGACAAGGATTGAGAAGATGCAAGAGATGTTTAAACAGGACCTGCTGCTGCTGTCGCGTCAGTCGTGTCCGACTCTGCGCGACCCCTTAGATGGCAGCCCAACAGGCTCTGCCATGTCTGGGATTCTCCAGACAAGAACACCAAAGTGGGTTGCCATTTCCATCTCCAATGCATGAAAATGAAAAGTGAAAATGAAGTCCCTCAGTCTTGTCTGACTCTTTGCAACGCCTTGGACTGCAGCCAACCAGGCTCCTCTGTCCATGGGATTTTCCAGGCAAGAGTACTAGAGTAGGTTGCCATTGCCTTCTCCATAACAAGCACCTAGTAGAAATAAAAAAGAGTCAATCAATAATGAATAATGTAATAACTGAGATCAAAAACAATCTGGAGGGAACCAACAGTTGAATACCTGAGGTAGAAGATAGGATGAGTGAGGTGGAAGATAGAATGGTGTAAATAAATGAAGCAGAGAGGAAAAAAGAAAAAACGATGAAAAGAAATGAGGACAAACTCAGAGACCTCTGGGACAATGTCAAATGCCCCAACATTCAAATCATAGGAGTCCCAGAAGAAGAAGACAAGAGGAAAGGCCATGAGAAAATACATGAGGAGATGATAGTTGAAAACTTCCCTAAAACGGAGAAGGAAATAACCACCCAAGTCCAAGAAACCCAGAGAGTCCCAAACAGGATAAACCCAAGGCAAAACACCCCACGACACATATTAATCAAATTAACAAAGAACAAATGTTAAAAGCAGCAAGGGAAAAGCAACAAATAACACACAAGGGGATCCACATAAGGATAACAGTTGATCTTTCAATAAAAATTCATCAGGCCAGAAGGGAAAGGAAGAACATACTTAAAGTGATGAAAGAGAAAAACCTACAATCCAGATTACTGTACCCAGCAAGGATCTCATTCAGATATTAAGGAGAAATCAAAAGCTTTACAGATAAGCAAAAACTGAGAGAATTCAGCACCACCAAACCAGCTCTTCATCAAATGCTTAAGGATCTTCTCTAGAGAGGAAACACAGAAAAGATATATAAACTTGAACCCAAAACAACAAAGTAAATGGCAACAGGATCATCCTTATCAATAATTACCTTAAATGTAAATGGGTTGAACGCCCCAATCAAAAGACAAAGACTGGCTGAATGGATACAAAAAGTAGACGCCTATATATGCTGTCTACAAGAGACCCACCTCAAAAGAAGGGACACATACAGACTGAAAGTGAATGGCTGGAAAAAGATATTCCACGTAAATAGAAACCAAAAGAAAGCAGGAGTAGCAATACTCATATCAGATAAAATAGACTTTATAATAAAGGCCATGAAAAGAGACGGAGAAGGACACTACATAATAAACAAAGGGTCAATCTAAGAAGAAGATATAATAATTATAAATATATATGCACCCAACATAGGAGCACCACAATATGTAAGACAATTACTAACAAATATGAAAGGGGAAATTAACAGTAACACAATAATAGTGGGAGACATTTAATACCTGACTCACACCTATGGCTAGATCAACTAAACAGAAAATTAACAGGAAACACAAACTTTAAATGATACAATGGACCAGTTAGACCTAATTGATATCTATAGGACATTTCACCCTAAAACAATGAATTTCACCTTTTTCTCAAGCGCACACAGAACCTTCTCCAGGATAGATCGCATCCTGGGCCATAAATCTAGCCTTGGTAAATTCAAAAAAATTGAAATCATTCCAAGCATCTTTTCTGATCACTGTATGGTCAGATTAGATGTCAACTACCGCTGCAGAATTGATGCTTTTGAACTGTGGTAGTGGAGAAGACTCTTGAGAGTCCCTTGGCCTGCAAGGAGATCCAACCAGTCCATCCTAAAGGAGATCAATCCTGGGTATTCATTGGAAGGACTAATGCTAAAGCTGAAACTCCAATACTTTGGCGACCTCATGTGAAGAGTTGACTCACTGGAAAAGACTCTGATTCTGGGAGGGATTGGTGGTAGGAGGAGAAGGGGATGACAGAGAATTAGATGGCAAATGGCATCACCAACTAGATGAAGGTGAAGTGAAGTGAAGTTGCTCAGTCGTGTCCAACTCTTTGTGACCCCATAGACTATAGCCTACCAGGCCCCTCCCTCCATGGGATTCTCCAGGCAAGAGTACTAGAGTGGGTTGCCATTTCCTTCTCCAGGGTATCTTCCTGACCCAGGTATCAAACCTGGGTCTCCCGCATTCCAGGCAGACGCTTTAACTCCGGGAGTTGGTGATGGACAGGGAGGCCTGGCATGCTGTGATTCATGGGGTCCCAAAGAGTGGGACACGACGGAGCGACTGAACTGAACTGAACAGGAAAAAAAACTATTAAAAATTCCAACATATGGAGGCTAAACAACACGCTTCTGAACAACCAACAAATCACAGAAGAAATCAAAAAAGAAATCAAAATATGCATAAAAATGAATAAAATTCAAAACACAACAACCCAAAACCTATGGGACTCAGTAGAAGCAGTGCTAAGGGAAGAAGCTTACATCAAGAAACAAGAAAAAAGTCAAATAAATAATCTAACTGTACACCTATACCAGACCACCTGACCTGCCTCTTGAGAAACATGTATGCAGGTTGGGAAGCAACAGTTAGAACTGGACCTGGAACAACAACTGGTTCCAAATAGGACAAGGAGTACGTCAAGGCTGTATATTGTCACCCTGCTTATTTAACTTATATGCAGAGTACATCATGAGGAACACTGGGCTGGAAGAAGCACAAGCTGGAATCGAGATTGCTGGGAGAAATATCAATAACCTCAGATACGCAGATGACACCACCCTTATGGCAGAAAGTGAAGAAGAACTCAAAAGCCTCTTGATGAAACTGAAAGAGGAGAGTGAAAAAGTCGGCTTGCAGCTCAACGTTCAGAAAACAAAGATCATGGCATCTGGTCCCATCACTTCATGGGAAATAGATGTGGAAACAGTGTTAACAGTGTCGGACTTTATTTTTTTGCGCTCCAAAATCACTGCAGATGCTGATTGCAGCCATCAAATTAAAAGACGCTTACTCCTTGGAAGGAAAGTTATGACCAACCTAGATAGCACATTAAAAAGCAGAGACATGACTTTGCCAACCAAGGTCCGTCTAGTCAAGGCTATGGTTTTTCGAGTGGTTATGTATGGATGTGAGAGTTGGACTGTGAAGAAAGCTGATTGCCGAAGAATGGATGCTTTTGAACTGTGGTGTTGGAGAAGACTCTTGAAAGTCCCTTGGACTGCAAGGAGATCCAACCAGTCCATTCTAAAGGAGATCAGTCCTGGGTGTTCATTGGAAGGACTGACGCTAAAGCTGAAACTCCAATACTTTGGCCACCTCATATGAATAGTTGACTCACTGGAAAAGACTCTGATGCTGGGAGGGATTGGGGGCAGAAGGAGAAGGGGATGACAGAGAATGAGATGGCTGGATGGCATCACCGACTCGATGGACATTAGTTTGAGTGAACTCCGGGAGTTGGTGATGGACAGGGAGGCCTGGCGTGGTTTGATTCATGGGGTCGCAAAGAGTGGGACATGACTGAGCGACTGAACTGAACTGTACACCTAAAGCAACTAGAAAAGGCAGAAATGAAGAACCCCAGGGTTAGTAGGAGGAAAGAAATCCTAAAAATTAGGGCAGAAATAAATGAAAAAGAAACAAAGGAGACCATAGCAAAAATCAACAAAGTGGAAAGCTGGTTCTTTGAGAAGATAAATAAAATAGACAAACCATTAGCCAGGCTCATCAAGAAAAATATGATAGGAATCAAATCAACAAAATTAGAAATGAAAATGGAGAAATCACAACAGACAACACAGAAATACAAAGGATCATAAGAGACTGCTGCTGCTGCTGTTGCTAAGTCATTTCAGTCATGTCCGACTCTGTGCGACCCCATAGATGGCAGCCCACCAGTCTCCACCACCCCTGGGATTCTCCTGGCAGGAACACTGGAGTGGGTTGCCATTTCCTTCTCCAGTTAATGAAAATGAAAAGTGAAAGTGAAGTCACTCAGTCGTGTCCAACTGTTCATTACACCATGGACCGCAGCCTACCAGGCTCCTCTGTCCATGGAATTTTCCGGGCAAGAGTACTGGAGTGGTTTGCCATTGCCTTCTCCGAACTGTCAGCAAATATATACCAATAAAATGGACAACTTGGAAGAAATGGACAAATTCTTAGAAAAGTATAACTTTCCAAAACTGAACCAGGAAGAAACAGAAAATCTTAACAGACCCAGCACAAACATGGAAATCGAAACTGTAATCAGAAATCTTCCAGCTAACAAAAGCCCAGGACCAGATGGCTTCACAGCTGAATTATACCAAAAATTTAGAGAAGAGCTAACAGCTATTCTTCTCAAACTCTTCCAGAAAGTTGCAAAGGAAGGTAAACTTCCTAACTCATTCTGTGAGGCCACCATCACACTAATACCAAAACCAGACAAAGATGCCACAAAAAAAGAAAACTACAAGCCAATATCACTGATTTACATAGATGCAAAACTCCTTAACAATATTTTAGCAAACAGAATCCAACAGCACATTAAAAAGATCATATATCATGAACAAGTGGGCCTTATCCAAGGGATGCAAGGATTCTTTAATATCTGCAAATCAATGTGATACACCACATTAACAAATTGCAAGATAAAAACCATGTGATTATCTCAATAGATGCAGAGAAAGTCTTTGAAAAAATTCAATATCCATTTATGATAAAAACCCTCCAGAAAGCAGGCATAGAAGGAACATGCTGCTGCTGCTGCTAAGTCACTTCAGTCGTGTCTGACTCTGTGCAACCCCATAGATGGAAGCCCACCAGGCTCCCCCGTCCCTGGGTTCTCCAGGCAAGAACACTGGAGTGGGTTGCCATTTCCTTCTCCAATGTGTGAAAGTGAAAAGTGAAAGTGAAGTTGCTCAGTCATGTCCGACCCATAGCGACCCCACGGACTGCAGCCTACCAGGCTCCTCCATCCATGGGATTTTCTAAGCAATAGTACTTGAGTGGCTTGCCATTGCCTTCTCCGAGAAGTAACATACCTCAATGTAATAGAAGCCATATATGATAAACCCACAGAAAACATTATCCTTAATGGTGAAAAATTGAAAGCATTTCCCTTAAAGTCAGGAACAAGACAAGGGTGCCCACTCTCACCACTATTATTCAGCATAGTTTTGGAAGTTTAGTTGCAGCAATCAGAGAAGAAAAAAGAAATAAAAGAATCCAGATTGGAAAAGAAGAAGTAAAACTCTCACTGTTTGCAGATGACATGATCCTCTATGTAGAAAACCCTAAAGACTCCACGAGAAAATTACTAGAGCTAATCAATGTCTATATTAATGTTGCAGGATATAAAATTAGCACGCAGAAATCACTTGCATTCCTATACACTAACAATGAGAATACATTCTCATTGAAAGAGAAATTAAGGAAACAATTCCATTCACCATTGCAACAAAAAAGAATAAAATACTTAGGAATAAATCTACCTAAGGAAACAAAAGACCTATATATAGAAAACTCTAAAACACTGATGAAAGAAATCAAAGATGTCACAAATAGATGGAGAAATATACCATGTTCATGGACATAGATAGACAGGGACTTCACCAAGGAGTCATCTTGGGCCAGGCCTCAGGAGGCTGCTGGGCCAGTGTAGGTGAGAAGGGTATGCATGCCTTATGCTCTGCCTGCTCCCATGCTTCCCCCGCCTCTCTGCTGCTCCACCTGCCCTGGGTCTTCAGGTACAGGCTGGGTGGGTGGAGCATCTAGAAGCCTTGGCCCCTGGGTTCTGAGGCCCCAGGTCATTGGGGCGCCTCAGTTCCCTCAAGATCGCCATGATGAGGATATGGGTGCTGTGCTCACCCTTTGTTCAGAACTCTGGGGCCCTGGCCCACCTAGAGCTAAGGGGTCTTTTAAAAACAGCTCTGTCTGAGCTCCCGCCCAGTCTCTTGACTGTCAGTCCTAGCTTGGGGAGGGAGATGTGGGTCCCTTCCCACAATCTGTGAGCCGAACTTGCCTGGCCTTTGGACCTAGCAAAGGCTTCTGAGCCCCTGGGCAGGGGTGGGGGATACCACAGAATGCTTCTTTCCCCCAGGCTTGCCCATCTGTCACTCCCTCGCTCCCTTGTTTTCCTTTAGCTCCTCTGGTTCTGTTTGCTCATTGGCTGCTGTGTTCATTCCAGAGGTTCCCCCCAGAAGTGGGCGGAGTGGGGGAGCTTTCTCCTTCAATCCCCTGGGGCACAGAGTGAAAATGAGTATACTACCCAAAGCAATCCAATCTATAGATTCAGTGCAGTCCCTATCAAGCTACCAAAGGTATTTTTCAGAGAACTAGAACAAATAATTTCACAATTTGTTTGGAAATACAAAAAACATCAAATAGCCAAAGCAATCTTGAGAAAGAAGAATGGAACTGGAGGAATCAATCTGCCTGACTTCAGACTGTACTACAAAGCTACAGTCATCAAGACGGTATGGTACTGACACAAAGACAGAAATATAGATCAGTGGAACAAAATAGAAAGCCTAGAGATAAATCCATGCATCTGTGGATACCTTATTTTTGACAAAGGAGGCAAGAATATACAATGGAAAAAAGACAATCTCTTTAAGAAGTGGTGCTGGGAAAACTTGTCATCCACTTGTAAAAGAATGAAACTAGAATGCTTTCTAACACCATACACAAAAATAAACTCAAAATGGATTAAAGATCTAAACATAAGACCAGAAACTATAAAACTCCTAGAGGAAAACATCGGCAAAACACTCTGACATAAATCACAGCAGCATCCTCTATGACCTGCCTCCAGAGTAATGGAAATAAAAGCAAAAATAAACAAATGGGACCTAATTAAACTTAAAAGCTTTTGCACAATGAAGGAAACTATAAGCCAGGTGAAAAGACAGCCTTCAGAATGGGGGAAAATAATAGCAAACGAAGCAACTGACAATTCATCTCAAAAATAAACAAGCAGCTCCTGCAGCTCAATTCCAGAAAAGTAAATGACTCAATCAAAAAAATGGGCCAAAGAACTAAACAGACATTTCTCCAAAGAAAACATATAGATGGCTAACAAACACGTGAAAAGATGCTCAGCATCACTCATTATCAGAGAAATGCAAATCAAAACCACAATGAGGTATCACTTCACACCAGTCAGAATGGCTGCTATCAAAAAGTTTACAAACAGTAAATGCTGGAGAGGGTGCAGAGAAAAGGGAACCCTCTTACACTGTTGGTGGGAATGCAAACTGGTACAGCCACTATGGAGAACAGTGTGGAGCTTCCTTAAAGAACTGGAAATTTGCCATCAGACCCAGCAATACCACTGCTGGGCATACACACCGAGGAAACCAGAATTGAAAGAGACACGTGTACCCCAGTGTTCATCGCAGCACTGTTTACAATAGCCAGGACAGGGAAGCAACCTAGATGTCCATCGGCAGATGAATGGGTAAGAAAGCTTTAGTACATATACACAAGGGATTATTGCTCAGCCATTAAAAATAATACATTTGAATCAGTTCTAATGAGGTGGATGAAACTGGAGCCTATTATACAGAGTGAAGTAAATCAGAAAGAAAAACACCAATACAGTATATTAACACATATATATGGAATTTAGAAAGATGGTAACGATGACCCTATATGCGAGACAGCAAAAGAGACACAGATGTAAAAAACAGATTATGGACTCTGTGGGAGAAGGCAAGGGTGGGATATTTGAGAGAATAGCATTGAAACATGTATATTATCATATGTGAAATAGATCGCCAGTCCAGGTTAGATGCATGAGACAGGGTGCTCAGGACTGGTGCACTGGGATGACCCTGAGGGATGGGATGGGAAGGAGGTGGGAGCGGGTTTCAGGATGGGGAACACCCGTGTACACCCATGGCTGATTCATGTGCATGTATGGCAAAAGCCCCTACAATATTGTAAAGTAATTAGCCTCCAATTAAATGAATTAATTTTTTAAAAACAAATTAAATTCAGATATAGTATATAAAATATAATAAATATAGTTAAATATAAATATAACCATAAAATATTATCTTCACAACACAATAATAGGTTGCTTTCTCATGGACCTGGAATAAATAAGTAATAAGCTACTGTTCCTGGAGAAGGGAATGTCTGCCCACTTCAGTATTCTTGCCTGGATAATTCCATGAACAGAGGTGCCTGGTGGTCTATAGTCCATGGGGTTCCAAAAAGTCAGACACGACTGAAAGACTTTCACTTTCACTATACTACTGTTAGTTTATTAGAATAGAAGCAATTAGAAGAATGATGTCTACCCTCTGGTATTTGGGGGGAAAAAGCCCTCCCTTTCAATATTTAATAGTTTTTGTGTCACCACCACCCTAATACAGGATGTGAGGAGCTCTACTTCTTTTTCTCCTACATTTGTAAAGATGCTCTTTTTGATATTTCTTTTCCCCTGTAAGTTTGCTTTTTAAGTTTATTTTAAGTGATTCTAGAGCACCCAGTGGAGAGGAGATTTTAGCTGGTTTTGGGCCTCTGGGACAAGCTAGTGCTCTATATTCCCCTAAGGGGCAGCATATTTCTGGGACATTTCTTGTAACAAGCTGGCTGCCCATCCATTAGCCCATCTCTGATAGTTTCTAAGTATAATTTTATGATTTTTATATTTTATGAAGTTCACCATTAGTGACATCTTATTTGACAATACAAGAGACTTTAGCTATAGAAATGAAAATACATTTTATGCAGAAAAAAATATAAAGTGGTAAATGTGCATGAGGGTTTATGTTTTGGCCTGTGCATAGAGTGGTAAACTGAGTAAGAATTTCCATAACAGTTTCTTTGGGATCCTGAGTATGTGTGAGAATGGTGAGCTTTTATGTTGAGTTAGTTACACCCTAAAAACGTTTATCATCTACTCTTACTGAGTTTGTATTATCATAAAGCGTTTGTGATGCTTGAATGATATAGTATGAACAAACCACATCCGGCTGCTATTTGGAATATGGGAAGTGCTCAATAGATGTTATTTCTCCTTTTCTACTTTTATTAGGTGATACATTCTGCCATGAGCTCCAACTCTAAAATTGAATTTTATAGACTCAAAAATTGCTGATAAACGTTAGCCATTATTACTGTTTTACTCATCTGTGCTTCTTATGAAGCAGCTTAGGTTTTCATCATAAAAAACAAAATGAAAAGGGCATTTGTAGAACCAGTTCTACATGTTTAAAGGAAAATAGAGAATTAAGACAATTCAGTCAATTCAGATACACAGATATCTAACTCAAAGTATTTTCCTGGTTTTTCAGAATTAGTAAGATGATTCAATGCTTTTCTGTAGTATTTTAATATTAATATGAATGTCTTTCATGATGTATCCCCTCAATAAATGTACACTGACTCACTGGTAATTGCTTTTCCTCTTTAGGTCAAACTTCATATGTACGGATAGGTCTAATTTTTTCTGTCATTTTTGAAAGGTCCTGCACTTCGCTAATAATTAAACAAAAGTATCCTGGTACTGGCTGCGTGCACTTGAAATGAACTAAGTGCAGTTTTAGGTCTTTCTTTGAACATCAAAGGACACAGTGTTGTCAACATGCCTGTATCAAGTCAGCCTAATTTGCTGTTTAATTATACATTGGTGTGGGAGCCTTCTCTTTGCAGTGTTTTCTGCCCAGGGCTGTTAGAGCTCAACTTGCTTCTCTGCTGTTAAAAAATTGATCAGTTTCCTTTCCATCAATATTTGGAAATGGAAAAATAAAATTTATTCATATTAATTCAGAAGTCTTTATTCATTTCAATCCTTCCTTATTCCAGAGAAGCTTAAGAGAACTTAATTAAATATATAGAGAGGTACAGATACAATAAACTTTAAAGATAGTGATTTAGCAAAAAGGACAAAGAAGGGCAAGATAAGATGATTTCTGTTCCAGAAACTTACTGTAGAGTAGTGTATTGCCAGGAGAAATATCAATAACCTCAGATATGCAGATGACACCACCCTTATGGCAGAAAGTGAAGAGGAACTCAAAGGCCTCTTGATGAAAGTGAAAGAGGAGAGTGAAAAGGTTGGCTTGAAGCTCAACATTCAGGAAACAAAGATCATGGCATCTGGTCCCATCACTTCATGGGAGATAGATGGGGCAACAGTGGAAACAGTGTCTATACAAACTAGTTCAGAAAGCCTGTCTTTTTCAAAGTGCCCTTGGAACCTCTTAAGTTAGAATCTCTTAAAATGAATCAATTCTGGGCAGAGGTGAGAGGGTGGGGATGAGCAAAGAGGATGAACAAATTGGAATCTTGTTTTTGTTACAATCTCCAGATTGAATTTTATTTGTGCTAAAGTTTGAGAATCTTGCTGTAAATGTTTTAGCAGCCAATACAATATATACATGTTTCACAGTGTTCCTACGGTAGAAATAAATCAGTTATCACAGAGAAACATAAAAACTCCTACTTACTAAAATCAGAGAAAAATTTCTCTCTGGGTGTCTTGTGGTAGCTATAGTATCCATTAATATTTATCTTTTCTTGGGAAGTTTAATTATCTAATCTTATAGGTATTGGTTTTTATTTCTTGAACAGTTAAGTCACACCATGCAATTCCTTCATCCATAGTATGGCAGGAACTAGGGAATAAAGAGAATTATCTCTACACTTTTTATATGTTAAATCATGGAATTCTCTGGCACCTAGTTCACAAAATTTCATTCTCCTTCCCTTGCCTGCTGTTGTTCTACAAGCCCCTCTTGCTCAGGAGATGAGCTCAGCATTTTGGAGAGTTTAAGAGTAAGCATATTAGGTGATTTCAAGTACATCCAGTTGGTGTGTTGTTCTTACCCTTTGAGAACTGAGCAATCCTGTTGACCTTGATAGCATCCTTTCACCCCCATATGCCTCTCCCTCACTCAGCTCAACTCTTTGAGCACCAGTGGATGGAGCTCCCTCTTCATTTATCACGGACTCCCTGAATCAAAGGCACACCTTAAATGTAGATCACATTTGGATCCTTGCCATCTCCTATGATATCAAAATCAAGAATTTCCTTCATGGCTCTAACATCCATCTATGCCACTGCAGTTTTTCTAGTCAGTGAACCCAATAGGTATTTGTCATTCTAATTATGATTTATATTCTCTCAAGTCCTTTCTAGATCTATCTGTGCATGACTCTTGCTTGAGCTGGTTTCAGATGCTCTCCCAGACTAAGTCTTGTAGTAACTATCAACACCTTTTGTATTTTGTCAGTCTTGGAACATGAGAAGTGGTAATTAGAATCACTAATGAACAATTTTGACTGTTGGGTAGAGTTAATCACTGCCCTTATGTTCAAATAGCACTGTGATATTACTGTCCCCATAAAACATGGCCCATTGGGATATAATTTTTGTGTGTAAGGCAGTTTCCCTGCCCTCCACAAACAATCCCAGATATTACATGTCTTTATATCTCCCACTGTCTCTAGCACATGGTAGGTCTTGAGTAAATGTATTTTAATTTTGTGTAATTGAGACATTCAGCCATTATATAATTTTCCACTTAAACATCTATTACTATTACCATGTAAATGTTTTTTGAATTAAATAGAAAATTTACCATTTTATCACAGTGTCTACTTTTTGGTGTTTGGGGAACTTAAAAAAATGTATCATCTCATCTAATAATAAATTGAGCAAAACAAAAAGTAAGTTGTAAGTGGCTTTGGATGAAGAAAAACACATATATTAGTTCCTCACGATTATTATACATTTGTTTTACTAAAAGTAATGTTGGGTTTCCTTTTCTCCTTGGCCTTTCGCTTCTCTTCTTTTCTCAGTTCTTTGTTAGGCCTCCTCAGATAACGATTTTGCCTCTACACCCATTTCCTTGGGGATGGTTCTGATCACCACCTACTGTACAATGTTACAAAACTCCATCCATAGTTCTTCAGGAATTCTGTCGATCATTTCTAACTGCTTGAATCTATTTGTCAAGAAAATTAAAGATATCAAGGGAACGCTTCATGCAAAGATGAGCACAATTAAGGACAGAAAAAGTATGGACCTAATAGAAGCAAAAGATATTAAGAAGAGGTGAGAAGAATACACAGAAGAACTATACAAAAAAGATATTAATGAGCCAGGTAAACACGATGGTGTGGTCACTCACCAGGAGCCAGACATCCTGGACTGCAAAGTCAAGTGGGCCTTAGGAAGCATCACTACGAACAAAGCTAGTGGAGGTGATGAAATTCCAGCTGAACTATTTCAGATGCTCAGAGATGATGCTGTGAAAGTGCTGCACTCAATATGCCAGCACATTTGGAAAACTCAGCAGTGGCCACAGGACTGGAAAAGGTCAGTTTTCATTCCAATCCCAAAGAAAGACAATGCCAAACAATGTTCAAACTACCACACAATTGCAACATCTCACACGCGAGCAAAGCAGTGCTGAAAATTCTCCAAGTGAGGCTTCAACATTGTGAACCAAGAACTTCCAGATGTTCAAGATGAATTTAGAAAAAGCAGAGGAGCCAGAGATCAAATTGGCAACATCCATTGGATCATAGAAAAGAGAAGTCCAGAAATATATCTACTTATGCTTCATTGACTGCCCTAAAGCCTTTAACTGTGTGGATCACAACAAACTATGGAAAATTCTTAAAGAGATTGGAATCCCAGCCCACCTTAACCTGCCTCCAGAGGAATCTGTGTACATTCAGGAAATAACAGTTAGAACTAGACATAGAAAATGGGCTGGTTCCAAATTGAGAAAGGAGTATGTCAAGGCTCTATATTGTCACCCTCCTTATTTAGCTTATATACAGAGTACATCAAGCAAAAAGCTGGGCTGGATAAAGCACAAACTGGAATCAAGATTGCCAGGAGAAATATCAATAACCTCAGATATGCAGATGACACCACCCTTATGGCGGAAAGTGAAGAAGAACTAAAGAGTCTCTTGATGAAAGTGAAAGAGGAGAGTTAAAAAGCTGGCTTAAAACTCAACATTCAAAAAAGATCAGGGCATCTGGTCCCATCACTTCCTGGCAGTGATTTGGAGTCCAAGAATATAAAGTCCTAAGTCTAGACAGAGTTTATAGTCTTGGACTCCAAATCACTGCAGATGGTGACTGCATCCGTGAAATTAAAAGACTCTTGCTCCTTGGCAGAAAAGCTATGACCAACCTAGACAGTGTATTAAAAAGCAGAGACAGCACTTTGCCCACAAAGGTCCATGTAGTAAAGGCTATGGTTTTTCTAGTAGTCATGTGTGAAAGTGAGAGTTGGACCATAAAAAATGCTGAGCACCAGAAAATCAATACTTTTGAACTGTGGTGATGGAGAAGACTCTTGAGAGTCCCTTAGACTGCAAGATCAAACGAGTTAATCCTAAAGGGAATCAATCTTGAATATTCTTTGGAAAAACTGTTGCTGAAGCTGAGGCTCCAATACTTTGGCCACCTGATGTGAAGAGCCCACTCATTGGAAAAAGACCCTGATGCCGGGAACGATTGAAGGCAGGAGAAGGGGAGGACAGAGAATGAGATGGTTAGATGGCATCACTAACTCAATAGATGTGAGTTTGAGCAAGCTCTGGGAGATGGTAAAGGATAGGAAAGTCTTGTGTGCCACAATCCATGGTGTTGTAAAGAGTTGGACATGACTTAGCAACTGAACAATAACAACAACAACAAAATGATTATAATAATGGTTTGGGGAGTAAGTTTTCAAATCAGTGTCAGCATCACCTGGAAACTTCTTAGAAATTCAAGTTCTTGGTCTTAGACCTACTGCCTCAGAAATTCAGAGTGGGGCCCAGGAATTTGTGTTTTAATGGGTCCTCCAGGTCATTCTGTTCAGTTCAGTTCAGTCGCTCAGTTGTGTCCGACTTTCCGCGACCCCATGAATCACAGCACGCCAGGCCTCCCTGTCCATCACCAACTCCCGGAGTTCACTCAAACTCACATCCATCGAGTCGGTGATGCCATCCAGCCATCTCATTCTCTGTCGTCCCCTTCTCCTCCCGCCCCCAACCTTTCCCAGCATCAGCGTCTTTTCCAGTGAGTCAACTCGTCGCATGAGGTGGCCAAAGTATTGCAGTTTCAGCCTTAGCATCAGTCCTTCCAATGAACACCCAGGATCTATCTCCCTTAGAATGGACTGGTTGGATCTCCCTGTGGTACAAGGGACTCTCAAGAGTCTTCTCCAACACCACAGTACACCAATAAATAAGAATTAATCATTTAGGAAATCTACACTACTTAAGACTGTAAGTACGGTTACAAGAAAGGAGGGAAAAAATGGGTGATGATGGATAACTGAAAAGAGATGGAGTATATGATCTAAAGTCTCCACAAGAGTGAATAATTGTGTGAGTGGAGGAATTCAAGTAAGCGAGTTGTGACCAGGTAGTGCATGTCGGCAACTAGGATAACTGAAAGATTTTAGAAGCAAATCAGCAGAGACTAGGTATTTTATGGGTGGACCATGTTGATGGAGATGGTGAAGCTCTATATAGTCAGCAAAAATAAGACCCAGAGCTGAATGTGGCTCAGATCATCAGCCCCTTATTGAAGAATTCAAGTTTCAGTTGAAAAAAGTAGGTAAAATCACTAAGCCATTCAGGTTAGACCTAAATCAAATCCCTTATGATTATACAGTGGAGGTGACTAATAGATTCAAGGGATTAGATCTGGTAGACAGAGTGCCTGAAGAACTAGGGGCAGAGGTTTGTAACATTGTATAGGAGGCCATGATTAAACCATCCCCAAGAAAAAGAAATGCAATAATGCAAAGCGATTATGTGAGGAGGCTTTACAAATAGCTGTGGAAAGAAAAGAAGCAAAAGGCAAGGTTGAAAGGGAAAGCTATCACAAACTGAATGCAGAGTGTCAGAGAATGGCAAAGAGAAAAGAAGGCCTTCTTAAATGAGCAATACAATAAAGTAGAAAAAAACAATAGAATGGGAAAGACTAGAGATCTCTTCAAGAAAATTGGAACTATCAAAGGAACATTTCATGCAAGGATGGGCACAATAAAGGACAGAAACAGTATGGACCTAACAGAAGAAGAAGAAATGAAGAAGAGGTGGCAAGGATACACAGAAGAACTATACAATGTCTTAATGACCAGGGTAACCACAATGGTGTGGTCACTCATCCAGAGCCAGACGTCCTGGAATGTGAAGTCACGTGGGCCTTGGGAGGTATTACTGCAAACAAACCTATTGCAGGTGATGGAATTCCAGCTGAGCTATTTCAGATTCTACAAGATGATGCTGTTAAAGTGCTACACTCAATATGTCAGCAAATTCGGAAAACTCAGCAGTGGCCACAGGACTTGAAGAAATCAGTTTTCTTTCCAATCCTAAAGAAAGGCAGTGCCACAGAATGTTCAAACTGCCATACAGTTGCCCTCATTTCACGTGCTAGTAAGATTATGCTCAAAATCCTTCAAGCTAGGCTTCAGCAGTATGAGAACTCTGGATATACAGGCTGGATTTAAAAGTGGCAGAGGACTAGAGATCAAATTGGCTACATTTATTGGATCATAGAGAAAGCAATGAGGTTCCAGAAAAACACCTGCTTCATTGACTATGTGAAAGTCTTTGACTGTGTAGATCACAACAAACTGGAAAATTCTTAAAAGAGATGGGAATTCCAAACCACCTTACCTGTCTCCTGAGGTAAGGTGTATGTCGGTCAAGAAGCAACAGTTAGCAACAGACATGAAACAACAGACTGGTTCAAAATTGGGAAAGGAGTACATCAAGGGTGTATATTGTGACTCTGTTTATTTAACTTATATGCAGAGTATATCATGCAAAATGCCAGGCTGATGAATCACAAGCTGAAATCAAGATAGTTGGGAGAAATAGCAACAATCTCAGATATGCAGATTATACCTTTAATGGGAGAAACTGAAGAGGAACTAAAGAGCCTCTTGATGAAGATGAAAGAGGAAAGTGAAAAAGCTGGCTTAAAACATAACCTTCATAAAACAAAGATTATGGCAATTGTCCCCATCCCTTCATTGCAAATAGAAGGAGAAAAATTGGAAGCAAGGGCAGATTTTATTTTCTTGGTCTCTAAAATCACTACAGACAGTGACTGCAGCCATGAAATTAAAAGATGCTTGCTCCTTGGAAGGAAAGCTATGACAAACCTAGACAGTATATTAAAAAGCCAAGACATCACTTTTCTGACAATGGTCTGTGAAGTCAAAGCTGTGATTTTTCCAGTAGTCATGTCAGATGTGAGAGCTGGACCATAAAGCAGACTAAACGCCAAGGAATTGGGGTTTTTAAACTGTTGTGTTGGAGAAGACTCATGACAGTCCCATGGACAGAAAGGATATCAAACCAGTCAATCCTAAAAGAAATTAACCCTGAATATTCATTGGAAAGTCTGATACTGAAACTGAGGCTTCTATACATTGGCCAGGAGATGTGAAGAGCCAACTCATTGGAAAAGACCCTGATGCTGGGAATGATTGAAGGCAAAAAAGAGAAGAGGGCAGCAGAGGATGAGATGGTTGAATAGCATCACCATCTGAAAGGACATGAATTTGAGCAAGCTCTGAGAGATAATGAAGGACAGAGAAGCCAGGTGTGATGCATTCCTTGAGGTCACTAGAGTTGGACACGACTTAGTGACCGAAGGACATGTTGACACTACTCTTACCAAGAATTATGACACAGATGTAAGAGTAGAGAAGAAATTGTGAGGAAAACACTGAAACTTCCATTGAATGAGAAGTGAGCAGAAAGTAGACCAATAATTTTAAAAGGATGGTTAAAGATGCTTTAATTCATTTATTTCCCTCACCATTCTCTGCCCATCCTCAGGTCTGAGGAAAAGACAGCCTGGACTCTAGATGCAAGGTATTAGAAGGTGGTACTCTTGTGACTAGATTAGTTAACAAAGCACAGGGAGAGAGAGGGCTGGGATGACAGGAAGGTTGAGGCAAATTATTATTCTACAGTTTAATATGAAAGTAAATGAGCAAGTATATAGGTGACTTAGAAGTCTTGGATTCCTGCTTGTTATGAAATAAGTAAAGTTGTGAGACATGGTGAGGAAAAGTGGAAGCCCTCTTAACTGACATGATGAAGATTTGCTCTTGTTTAACAGTTAACTGAAAAAGATAGTTATGAGGAAATAATTCATATATATCTTCAACATTATTTAGTTGTACATTAATTCATCACATCTACTGCTTGTACTTCCACATTGTTTTTCTTACATAAACCACTCAATATTGTCATCTATGAATTCTAGACTTCAGTCAGTACAGTTCAGTTCAGTTCAGTTCAGTCGCTCAGTCGTGTCCGACGCTCCGCGACCCCATGAATCACAGCACGCCAGGCCTCCCTGTCCATCACCAACTCCCGGAGTACACTCAAACTCATGTCCACAGAGTCAGTGATGCCATCCAGCCATCTCATTCTCGGTCTTCCCCTTCTCCTCCCGCCCCCAACCTTTCCCAGCATCAGAGTCTTTTCCAGTGAGTCAACTCGTCGCATGAGGTGGCCAAAGTATTGCAGTTTCAGCTTTAGCATCAGTCCCTCCAATGAACATCCAGGATTGATCTCCTTTAGAATGGACTGGTTGGATCTCCTTGCAGTATAAGGGACTCTCAAGAGTCTTCTCCAACACCACAGTTCAAAAGCATTGATTCTTCGGCGATCAGCCTTCTTCACAGTCCAACTCTCACATCCATACATAACCACGGGAAAAACCATTGCCTTGACTAGACGGACCTTGGTTGGCAAAGTAATGTCTCTGCTTTTTAAATAGAACAAGAACTGAAAGACACTTGAGAAGAGTCCTAAGGGCGAATCTTTTTAGAATTTTACATTGTATCCCCCATTTTTTTTAATTTATTTTATTGGAGGCAAATTACCTTACATTAATATATTAGTTGGTTTTGCCATACATTGAAATGAATCAGCCCCGGGTGTACATGTGTTCTCTTTCTTGAACCCCCCTCCCACCTCCCTCTTCCCCATATCCTCCCTCCATGTCATCCCCGTGCACCAGCCCCAAGCATCCTGTATCATGCGTCGAACCTGGACTGGTCACTTATGATAATATACATGCTACAATGCCGTTCTCCCCAATCATCCCACCTTCACCCTCTCCCACAGAGTCCAAAAGACTGTTCTATATGCCTATATCTCTTTTGCAGTCTCGTATACAGGGTTCAGGTTACCATCTTTCTAAATTCCATATATATGCGTTAGTATACTGTATTGATGTTTTTCTTTCTGGCTTACTTCAGTCTGTATAATTGGCTCCAATTTCATCCACTTCATTAAAACTGATTCAAATGCATTCTTTTTGATGGCTGAAAAATACTCCATTGTGTATATGTACCAAAGCTTTCTTATCCATTCATCTGCTGATAGACATCTAGGTTGCTTCCATGTCCTGGCTATTATAAACAGTGCTGCAATGAACATTGGAGTACATGTGTCTCTTTCAATTCTGGTTTCCTCCGTGTGTATGCCCAGGAGTGCGATTGCTGGATCATATGGCAGTTCTATTTCCAGTTTTTTGAGGAATCTCCACACTGTTCTCCATAGTGGCTGTACTAGTTTGCATTCCAACCACCAGTGTAAGAGGGTTCCCTTTTCTCCACACCCTCTCCAGCATTTATTGCATGTAGACTTTTGGATAGCAGCCATTCTGACTGGTGTGAAATGGTATCTCATTGTGGTTTTGATTTGCATTTCTCTGATTATGAGGGATGTTGAGCAATTTTTCATGTGCTTGTTAGCCATCTGTATGTCTTCTTTGGAGAAATGTCTGTTTAGTTCTTTGGCCCATTTTTTGATTAGGTCACTTAGTTTTCTGGAATTGAGCTGCAGGAGCTGCTTGTATATTTTGGAGATTAATCCTTTATCAGTTGCTTCATTTGCTGTTATTTTCTCCCATTCTGCAGGCTGTCTTTTCACCTTGCTTAGAGTTTCCTTTGCAGTGCAGAAGCTTTTGATTTTAATTAGGTCCCACTTGTTTATTTTTGCTTTCATTTCCAATATTCTGGGAGGTGGGTCTTGGAGGATCCTGCTGTGATTTATGTCGGAGAGTGTTTTGCCTATGTTCTCCTCTAGGAGTTTTATAGTATCTGGTCTTACATTTAGCTCTCTAATCCATTTTGAGTTTATTTTGGTGTATGGTGTTAGGAAGTGTTCTAGTTTCATTCTTTTACAAGTGGCTGACCAGTTTTCCCAGCACCACTTGTTAAAGAGACTGTCTTTTCTCCATTTTATATTCTTGCCTCCTTTGTTGAAGATAAGGTGTCCATAGGTTGTGGGTTTATCTCTGGGCTTTCTGTTTTGTTCCATTGATCTATATTTCTGTCTTTATGCCAGTACCATACTGTCTTGATGACTGTGACTTTGTAGTAGAGCCTGAAGTCCGGCAGGTTAATTCCTCCAGTTCCATTTTTATCCTTCAAGATTGCTTTGGGTTATTCAAGGTTTTTTGTATTTCCATACAAATTGTGAGATTATTTGTTCTAGTTCTGTGAAAAATATCATTGGTAGTTTGATAGGGATTGCATTGAATGTATAAATTACTTTGGGTAGTATACTCATTTTCACAATATTTATTCTTCCAATCCACAAACACGGTATATTTCTCCATCTATTAGTGTCCTCTTTGATTACTTTCACTAGTGTTTTTATAGTTTTCTATGTACAAGTCTTTTGTTTCCTTAGGTAGATATATTCCTAAGTATTTAATTCTTTTTCGTTGCAACAGTGAATGGAATAGTTTCCTTATTTTCTCTTTCTATTTTCTCATTATTAATGTATAGGAATGCAAGGGATTTCTGTGTGTTCATTTTATATCCTTCCACTTTACTGTAATCATTGATTAGCTCTAGTAGTTTTCTGGTAGAGTCTTTAGGGTTTTCTGTGTAGAGGATCATGTCATCAGCGAACAGTGAAAGTTTTACTTCTTCTTTTCCAATTTGGATTCCTTTTATGTCTTTTTCTGCTCTGATTGCTGTGGCCAAAACTTCCAGAACTATGTTGAATAGTAGTGGTGAGAGTGGGCACCCTTGTCTTGTTCCTGACTTAGGGGAAATGCTTTCAGTTTTTCACCATTGAGGATAATGTTTGCTGTGGGTTTGTCATATATAGCTTTTATTATGTTGAGATATGTCCCTTCTATTCCCACTTTCTGTAGAGTTTTTATCATAAATGGATGTTGTATTTTGTCAAAGGCTTTCTCTGCATCTATTGAGATAATCATATGATTTTTATTTTTCAGTTTGTTAATGTGGTGTATTACGTTGATTGATTTGCGGATATTGAAGAATCCTTGCATTCCTGGGATAAAGCCCACTTGGTCATGATGTATGTTCTTCTTAATGTGTTGTTGGATTCTGATTGCTAGAATTTTGTTAAGGATTTTTGCATCTATGTTCATCAGTGATATTGGCCTGTAGTTTTCTTTTTTTGTGGGATCTTTACCAGGTTTTGGGATTAGGGTGATAGTGGCTTCATAGAATGAGTTTGGAAGTTTTCCTTCCTCAGCAATTTTCTGAAAGAGTTTGAGTAGAATAGGTGTTAGCTCTTCACCTAATTTTTGGTAGAATTCGGCTGTGAAGCCGTCTGGACCTGGGCTTTTGTTTGCTGGAAGCTTTCTGATTACTTCCTCTATTTCCGTGCTTGTGATGGTTCTGTTCAGATTTTCTATTTCTTCCTGGTTCAGTTTTGGCAAGGAGAAGGGGACGACGGAGAATGAGATGGCTGGATGGCATCACCGATTCTGTGGACATGAGTTTGAGTGCACTCCGGGAGTTGGTGATGGACAGGGAGGCCTGGCGTGCTGTGATTCATGGGGTCGCGGAGAGTCGGACACGACTGAGCGACTGAACTGAACTGAACTGAACTGAACTTTTCTAGGAATTTGTCCGTTTCTTCCAAGTTATTCATTTTATTGCCATATAATTGCTGATAGTATTCTCTAATAATCCTTTGTATTTCTGTCTTGTCAGTTGTGATCTCTCCATTTTCATTTCTAATTTTATTGATTTGGTTCTTCTCCCTTTCTTTCTTGATGAGTCTGACTAGTGGTTTGTCAATTTTATTTATCTTCTCAAAGAACCAGCTTTTGGCTTTGTTGATTTTTGCTATGGTCTCTTTTGTTTCTTTTGCATTTATCTCTGCCCTAATTTTTATGATTTCTTTCCTTCTGCTAGCCCTGGGGTTCTTCATTTCTTCCTTTTCTAGTTTCTTTAGATGTAGAGTTGGGTTATTTAGTTGACTTTTTTCTTGTTTCTTGAGATGTGCCAGTATTGCTATGAACTTCCCCCTTAGCACTGCTTTTACAGTGTCCCAGAGGTTTTGGGTTGTTGTGTTTTCATTTCCATTCATTTCTATGCATATTTTAATTTCTCTTTTGATTTCTTCTATGATTTGTTCCATATTCAGCAGTGTGTTATTCAGCCTCCATATGTTGGCATTTTTAATAGTTTTTCTCCCGTAATTGAGATCTAATCTTATTGCATTGTGGTCAGAAAAGATGCTTGGAATGATTTCAGTTTTTTGAATTTACTAAGACTAGATTTATGGCTCAGGATGTGATCTATCCTGGAAAAGGTTCCGTGTGCACTTGAGAAAAAGGTGAAATTCATTGTTTTGGGGTGAAATGTCCTGTAGATATCTATTAGGTCTAACTGGTCTATTGTATCATTTAAAATTTGTGTTTCCTTGTTAATTTTCTGTTTAGTTGATCTATCCATAGATGTAAGTAGGGTATTAAAGTCTCCCACTATTATTGTGTTATTGTTAATTTCCCCTTTCATACTTGTTAGTAATTGTCTTACATATTGCGGTGCTCCTATGTTGGGGGCATAAATATTTATAATTGTTATATCTTCTTCTTGGATTGATCCTTTGATCATTATGTAGTTTCCTTCTTTGTCTCTTTTCACAGCCTTTGTTTTAAAATCTATTTTATCTGATATGAGTATTGCTACTCCTGCTTTCTTTTGGTCTCTATTTGCGTGGAATATGTTTTTCCAGCCCTTCACTTTCAGTCTGTATGTGTCCCTCATTTTGAGGTGGGTCTCTTGTAGACACCATATATGGGGGTCTTTTTTTTGTATCCACTCAGCCAGCCTTTGTCTTTTGGTTGGGGCATTCAACTCATTTACGTTTAAAGTGATTATTGATAAGTATGATCCCGTTGCCATTTTCTTTATTGTTTTGGGTTCGAGTTTATATACCCTTTCTGTGTTTCCTGTCTAGAGAAGATCCTTTAGTATTTGTTGGAGAGCTGTTTTGGTGATGCTGAATTCTCTCAGCTTTTGCTTGTCTGTAAAGCTTTCGATTTCTCCTTCATATGTGAATGAGATCCTTGCTGGGTACAGTAATCTGGACTGTAGGTTATTTTCTTTCATCACTTTAAGTATGTCTTGCCATTCCCTCTTGGCCTGTAGAGTTTCTGCTGAAAGATCAGCTGTTATCCTTATGGAGATCCCCTTGTGTGTTATTTGTTGTTTTTCCCTTGCTGCTTTAATATTTTTTCTTTGTGTTTGATCTTTGTTAATTTGATTAATATGTGCCTTGGGGTATTTCGCCTTGGGTTTATCCTGTTGGGGACTCTCTGTGTTTCTTGGACTTGGGTGATTATTTCCTTCCCCATTTTAGGGAAATTTTCAACTATTATCTCCTCAAGTATTCTCTCACGGTCTTTCTTTTTGTCTTCTTCTTCTGGGACTCCTATGATTCGAATGTTGGGGCGTTTAATATTGTCCCATATGTCTCTAATATTGTCCTCATTTTTTTTTATTCTTTTTTCTTTTTCCGACTCTGTTTCTTTTATTTCTACAATTCTATCTTCTAGCTCGCTTATCCTGTCTTCTGCCTCCATTATTCTACTGTTTGTGCCCTTGAGAGTGTTTCTGATCTCACTATTGTGTTATTCATTGTATATTGACTCTTTTTTATTTCCTCTAATTCCTTATTGAACATTTCTTCCATCTTCTCAATTCTTTTCTCCAGTTTATTTATCTGTAACTCCATTTTGCTTTCCAGATTTTGAATCATTTTCACAATTAAAATTCGAAATTCTTTATCGGGTAGGTTCCCTATATCTTCCTCTTTTGTTTGTGTTGGTGGGCAGGTATCCTGTTCCTTTACTTGTTGGATATTTCTCTGCCTCTTCATCTTGCTTATATTGCTGTGTTCGGGGTGGCCTTTCCGTCTTCTGACAGTTTGTGTAGTTCTCTTTATTATGTAGTTACCTCGTTGTGTGTGGGGTTGGATGGGTGACTTGTCAAGTTTCCCTGGTTAGGGAAGCTTGAGTAGATGTTCTGGTGGGTATAGCTGGATTTCTTCTCTCTGGAGTGCAATGAAGTGTCCAGTAATGAGTTTGAGATGTCAGTGGGTTGGGGGTAGCTTTGGGCAGCCTGTATATTGAAACTCAGTGCTGTTCTCCTGTGTTGCTGGATAGCTTGCATAGTATGTCTTTCACTGAAACTTGTTGACCCTTGGGTGGTGCCTGGTTTCAGTGTATATATGGAGGCCTTTGATGAGTACCTATCAATTAATGTTCTCTGGAACCGGAGATCTCTGGTGTTCTCAGGATTTGGCCTTAAGCCTCTGCCTCTGGTTTTCAGTCTTATTCTTGCAGGAGGCTCAAGGCTTTCTCCCTCTTCTGTTTTCTGGTCTCCTCAGTGTCTAATTCCCGTCCTGACACCAGGATGCGGTGGTGGACACTTTTTTTTCTTTTTTCCCCGGCTCTTCTATTCAGTCCTGCTATAGGGAGGGAGGAACTGCTAACAAATATCCCTGGCGTCTGTGGGGAGTGCTCGCGGTGTCTCAGCTACACTGGGAATGCTCCCGCTCGAGGCGTGTGTGCTTTCCCTGTTTATGCTGCTTCGGCTTTAGGTTGCTCTGCTGGGAGCTGTCCTCGGCTGGCGCTGGGTTGCATGCACTTCCCAGGTCTGAGCAGCTCAGGTTCAGGTCCTCGGGTACTCGACAAAGGTGCAGACTTGGCTGGGCCTGCGTTTTGTGCCTTCCCCGGTCCTAGCAGCTCAGGTGACCAGGCGTTTGGCGAGCGCGGTCGCTGCAACTTATCGCCTTCCCGGTCCCTGCCGCTCGGTTTTCTGGGAGTACAACCGGCGCAGTTTCTCAGGCAGATATCAACCGGCCTGAACCAAAGAAGTCCTGGCCAGCAAGGAAGCCTGCCTGCAGCTTGGCACGGGAAGCCTCTCTGGGGCCGCGGCTGCCCCCACCCCAGCGCTGGCCGCCCTCCCCGCCCGCGTCAGTGGGGGCTGGGGGATGGGCCACCTGCTGCCGGCGCGCTCCGCTCAGCGCCCGGTTCTGTGGGCAGGGCTGGCTTGGGGCTTTTCGCAGGCTTTTTCCAGCCCTCTCGCCCTTCAGCTGCAACCTCTGCTCTGGTATCTTAAGTTCGAGCCCTCAGTTTGCCGTGGGGCATTCAAGCCCGGTTCTCCCTCTAAGCGCTGCTGCCGGCGCCTCCCTGCCCAGCCTCCGCCTGCTAGTGAGGGGCGCGGGAGTCTGCGCTGCTTCTCCGCTGAGAGTTTCCTCTGGGCACTTAGTCTGTGAGTTTTAATTATTTATGTCTTTTGTCTCCCAGTTATGCGGCCCTCTGAGGTTCCACTCGCCAGTGTTTCCAGGTGTTTGGAAACTTCTCTCTCTCTTTTTTTTTTTTTAAGCCTCCCTTCCCAGGACGGAGCTCCATCCCTCCCTCTTTTGTCTCTCTTTTTATCTTTTTATCTATTTCCTACCTCCTTTCGTCGACTATGGGCTGCTTTTCTGAGTGCCTGATGTCCTCTGCCGGTATTCAGAAGTTTTTTTTGTGGGATTTACTCAGCGTTCAAATGTTCTTTTGTTGATTTTGTGGGGGAGAAAGTGGCCACCCTGTCCTATTCCTCCGCCATCTTCCCGTTGAATCCTGTATCCCCCATTTTTTAATGGTTGTGTTGCCCACAATTTTTTTAAAGTACTTTGTCTTTATTGACTTTTTAAAATCATAAATTTTAATATAATGCATCTTCTATTTTATTGATTTAGGTATTATTTGATTAAATTACATAAGTACAATGGTAGGCATAAACAGGTTGGAACAAACACATCTGATGTTATTCAACAGTTGAATTGTATGGGCTTCCCTGGTAGCTCAGATGGTAAAGAATCCACCTGCAATGCAGGAGACCCGGGCTTGATCCCTGGGTCGGAAAGATCCCCTGAAGAAGAAAATGGCAACCCACTCCGGTATTCTTGCCTGCAGAATCCCATGAACAGACCATGGGGTCATCTAGAGTTGGACACAACTGAGCAACTAACACTTACTTACAATTGAACAAATGGGAAATATGAGCCTGCATGAAGTCCTGAATATTCAGTCTTCTCTGAGCATATATTTTGTAGAGAAAATTAATAGGTTAATCTGGCAAATTGAGAACCTACTTCTTGCTGTTAAATTAACTATACTAGCAACAGTGAAAATGACAGGTTACGGCTTTAAGAAGCTGGAAAAAAATAACTTTTTCAGAAGTTCCTAGGAAATGCTTTGTTCAATAAAATCATACTATGCATGTTTTTTTCAGCATATGAGGTGCTCATGTTTATGCTTTTATTGCTAGTTAAAAGTCATTATTAGGCTGGATTGCCATTACCAAAGCCTACATGTTTTCTAGAGCTATTTTGTTTTTTTCAAAATTAAAATTCAAGGCTGAAAGCTACCTTTCACATATTCTTTAAGATAACAATATACATGTAATCTGGCTGTTACTGTTCTTCGAAATCTAAGAGATGTATGAAGCTGGTCTGTTAGAACACACTGCTTTCAGTCCTTTCATTTTCACTCTGGGGAAGAGATGGTGTGTGTGAGAAAACCAGAGGTTAACCAGGAAATCTTTGAAGAAGATGGTAATTTGTCAGGTAGATATTATAAAATGATTTTGAAAAGAGAAGGCATCCCTTCTTTGAATCTAAAAAGGGAAGAAAGCCTTTTCCAGCTCATATTCTCTTATAAAGAAAACTGTTATGCTTTGTGCAAATTTAGACTACTACATAAAGGCTCAGTTGCTCAGTCGTGTCTGACTCTTCGTGACCTCATGGACTGCAGCACGCCAGGCTTCCCTGTCCATCAACAACTCCTGGAGCCTTCTCAAACTCCTATCCATTAAATTGGTGGTGCCATCCAACCATCTCATCCTCTGTTGTCCCCTTCTCCTCCCGCCTTCAATATTTCCCAGCATCAGGGTCTTTTCCAATGAGTTGCTTCTTTGCATCAGGTGGCCAAAGTATTGGAGTTTCAGCTTCAGCATCAGTCCCTTCCAGTGAATATTCAGGACTGATTTCCTTTAGAATGGACTGATTTGGTCTCCTTGCAGTCCAAGGGACTCTCAAGAGTCTTCTCCAACACCACAGTTCAAAAGCATCAATTCTTCAGCACTCAGCTTTCTTTATAGTCCAACTCTCACATCCATACTAAGTAGCCTATTACATATATGGTTGGCTGATAGCATCATTTATAAAAATGCTGTAATTCACACATTTTAAAATGTAAATTAAATGTGTCATTTCATCAATACATGATCTGACTTTTGAAAACTAGGTTCGTGAATTATTCTGACCTAGGTATGTCATCCCCTGCCCTTGAAAGAGTCCAGTGAAAAGAAATATAGCTATTGTATGAATTCTTCTGGAACTGATTATCCTTTAAGTAAATATTCTTACCTTCATTCCTCACCTTCTCATTCTAACTGTTGGCCGTTTCCTTATTTTACTGTTCATTATCTCCTTTATGTAATAGAATAATAGAGTATCCCCTCCAAACATGTGCATCTCATAAACAACCTGTGAATATTTCTCATTGATTGGCAAAGGGAAATTAAAGTTGTAGATAGAATTAAATCTGTTAATCAGTTTCTCTTAATATAAAGAGATTATCCTATTTATATGGATTGACCTAGTATAATCACAGAGATCTTTATATTCAGGGGAAGCAGAAAGGAGTCTTAGAGTAAAGGGACCTGAAAGGCACTGCATGGACCCACCTTTGTGGGCTTTGTATCATGAGGAAATGGGGTCCTCAAGCCACAGAATGTGAAAGATGTTATAAGCAAAAACCAGCAAAGAAATCTATTTCCCCTGGAGATTCTAGAAAGGAATATCCAGGTGACACCTTTGATTCTTGACACCCAATAAAATCTGTGTCAGATTTCTGACCTATAAACGTGTTAGGCAATAAATTTATGTTTATTTAAGCCAGTGTGATTGTAGTAATTTGTTATGGCAGCAATAAAATCTAATACATCTACCAGTGTTTGAGAAAGAAAAATGAGGATGAAAACTCAAGGCAGTTCATCCAAAGAAAGATTTAGTGTGGGTTAAAGTTGCAAGGCTTGCTGACAGGAAGATAAAAGACCATCGCTGAATTTCAGCCTTTGCTCTCAGTGTTACACATAAATATAGAAAATCTACAGGGTACTATATCTAATCTAATGACCTGAAAAGTACTTCAAACAATTTACCCTTCTTTAGGTCTGCATCTAGTCTGTGCACTTTACTGTAGTTAGAGTGATCTTTTCACGAAACAAACTTAATTGTTTGTTGTTTCTCTTCACAGTCCATGTCATGGTTCTCCACTCCCTATAGAATAAAATCCAAACATGTAGCATGGCTCTCAACGCCCTTCTATAACAATAGGTTCTACTGAAGCCTTTTGTCATACTTCTCTTTCCTTTGAACCTTATTATGTTCAGCCACGGTAACATACTTTTGGTGTATAAATCCAGCATAGTAGTTTGTGCATTTTCCCTTCCTATGTGTCATTTCCTTTACCACCAGTGTCCTTCTAGATCATTGTATGTGCTGGCAAACCCCCGTCAATCCTTCAAAACTTAAACATTAAATTTTCTGGAAAATCAAGGAACTTTATAAAGGGAAATTATTTGGTCTGTCCTTTAATGCTACATTGTGATTTATATACCTTGCAATATCAAAATTATTTCTTTCCATGTCATTCTTTTATGGGAGCTTCTTTAGGGCAACAACTGCATCTGTGGGAATTCAGTAACTCACATGCATTAATAGTATGTCTTCAATATGTAAATACTAACTGAACAGTATGTTGTCTGATCTGGCCAGCACACCACAGAGATGTCTTTTTTTTTTTAATGTGTTTATTTTTATTTAAGGATAATTGCTTTAAAGTATTGTGTCGGTTTCTACCAAACTTCAACATGAATCAGTCATACAGAGATGTCTTTAAAAATGATGGTTTCTGATTTCTAGGCCAGGTTTTACTTATATTCTGCCTCTATAAATTTAAGTAACATAAAAAATTATTTTATACACCTAGGACACATTTTGCATTTTAAATAAAATTCTGATACTCACTAACTTACTTTGTTTGATACTACTCCTATTTCTAGCCATTAATTTAATGCATGCAATTTCATGATTTTATTGTGTCAAAATGAGAACAATGAAATACAGTTGTCCCTCCTTCAGTTATCCACAGGAGATTGGTTCAAGGACCCCCACAGATACTCAGATCAGTAGGTCTTCATGTCCCTCACATCCCATGAGCATACATGTCAATAATTACCTTAAATATTCATGGATTAAATGCACCAAATGAAAGACATAGGTTGGCTGAATGAGTACAAAATCAAGGCCCATATACATATACTGTCTATAAGAGAACCACTTCAGATCGAGGAACACATAAAGACTGAAAGTTAGGGAAGGGTAAAAAAGTATTCTATGCAAATGGAAGCCAAAAGAAAGCTGCAATGGTACTACTCATATCAGATAAAATAGACTTTAAAATACTGACTATTCTAAGAGATAAGAAAGGATACTGCATAATGACCAAAGGATGGATCCAAAAAGAACATATAAAAATTGTAAATATGTTGTTTCTTCTTGATGTTCAGTCATTAAGCCATGTTCCACTCTTGGTGATCCCATGGACTGCAGCTTGCCAGGCTCCCCTGTCCTCTACTATCTCCCAGAGTTTGCTCAAATCCATGTCCTTTGAGTCAGTGATACTGTCTAACCATCTCATCCTCTGCCACCTGCTTCTACTTTTAGCCTTCAATAATTCCTAGCATCAGAATCTTTTCCAATAGTCAGCTCTTCGCATCAGGTGACCAAAGGATTGGAGCTTCAGCTTTAGCAACGATCCTTCCAATGAATATTCAGGATTGATTGGTTTGATCTCCTTGCAGTCCACGGGACTCTCAAGAGTCTTCACTATCACCACTATTTGGAAAGCATCAGTTCTTCAGTGCTCAACCTTCTTTATAGTCCAACTCTCACATCCGTACATGACTACTGGAAAAACCATACCTTTGACTATATGAACCTTTGTTGGTAAAGTGATGTCTGCTTTTTAATACTCTGCCTAGGTTTGTCATAGCTTTCCTTCCAAGGAGCAAAGTGTCTTTTGATTTCTTGGTTCATTCATCATCTATAGTGATTTTTGGAGCCCAGGAAAAGAAAGTCTGTCAGTGCTTCCAATTTTTCCCTTCTATTTAGGGACCAGATGCCATAGTCTTCATTTTTTGAATGTTGAGTTTCAAACTAGCTTTTTGACTCGCCTCTTTCACTTTCATCAAGCAGCTCTTTAGTTCCTCTTCACTTTCTGCCATTAGAATGATATCATGTGCATGTCTCAGGTTGTTGCTCTTTTTTCCAGCTATCTTGATTCCAGCTTGTGATTCATTCAGCCTACAGTCCATAGGGTTGCAAAGAGTCAGACACAACTGAGCGACTAAGCACAGCACAGCACATGAAAACATTGACTACCATCCAGAAACTTTAGGCTGTAACTATAGAAATATTTCAGTTTACTGAATACATTGCTTAGATGCCCACTGTTGGATTTGGATAAGCTAACTTGTTTTGGAATGGCTTGAAAGCCAGTAAAATGTGTGTTTCAGAATATATCTTCAGAATTTGAATTCTGTCACATTTCATAGATTATTTGCCAGGAATATTTTTGCTTCTTTTGTTTTAAGGGTCAATTCAAAGTAATCTGATATAGCTACTGATATTTTCACCAAAAAAGAAATGTCGTATGAGAAACCTATCATCTTAAACATACCAAATATATCTCCCATTGTGCATCAATGAGTTGGCATTATGATTTTTAGAGCCAGTCTTGGTGGCTCAGATGGTAAAGCGTCTGCCTGCAATACAGGAGACCGAAGTTCGATCCCTGGGTCAGGAAGATCCCCTGGAGAAGAAAATGGCAACCCACTCCAGTCCTCTTGCCTGGAAAATTCCATGGACGGAGCAGCCTGGTAAGCTATAGTCCATGGGGTTGGAAAGAGTCAGATACCACTGAGCAACTTCACTTTCTTTCTCTTTCTCCAGTGTATTCATTTAGAATAAAATGAGTCTATAGGACCTAATCATGAAGATTGTTCTAGAGACTTACCAAAGAGCATCCCTTTTTAGAAACCACAAAGGCATTCTTTTTGTATATGTCATATAAGTTTCTCATCTCCTTAGTATACCAGTCAGCCCATGTGCTCAATCATGTCTCACTCTTGGCAAACCCATGGACTATAGCCTGCTGGGCTTCTCTTTCCATGGGATTTCCCAGGCAGGAATACTGGATTGGGTTGCCATATCCTACTTCAGGGGCTCTTCCAATCTCAGGGATCAAGCCTGCATCTCTCCTGTCTCCTGCCTTGCAGGAAGATTCTTTACCACTTACTGGATGCCAGATAGCTTGGCATATTATTTCTTCTTGTGTCTTTCAAGAAATTCTTGTACCAGATTTTTATTTTCTTTAAGATTAAGATATGTAGCAGTTCTGTTTGTTCTTTTAAGTACATACATTTACAGTGTACAGTGACTTCTGATTGATTCCATGTATTTGGAGCTTCTCCTTGATAGTTTTAGTGAAACGACAGCTGTCACTGTCCCTAGGTGTGGAGTGCATGTAACTTTTAAAGGTTTTAGCCCTCTGTTCACTTGCTTGAGTATCTCTTCTTAATGATACAAAGTTATAAATTTCATCTGGACATAGTCACTGTATTGTGGTCCTTTAAATGGTTTGCATGATTTCCATGTTAACTTGATACTATTTTTCAGTTCTTCCAGGTATGTTTTAGTCAGATAGATACTTTTCTATATGAATAACTGTGTTTCTTTGAATGACTAACAGCAACAACTGTTTTATTCTTGCCTCACAGGTACTACAGTGCAACCATTCTGCAGATGTCTGGTGTCGAAGATGATAGACTTGCTATATGGCTGGCTTCCGTTACAGCCTTCACAAATTTCATTTTCACACTTGTGGGTGTCTGGCTTGTTGAGAAAGTGGGCCGCAGGAAACTTACATTTGGTAGTTTAGCAGGTAGGTGTTGAAGAATTCAGTTATAAACTTCTCTAATGATTACAAATTAATCTTTTAAAATACAATACCATTACCACTTGTGATATAGCCATGAAATTAAAAGACACGTACTCCTTGGAAGGAAAGTTATGACCAACCTAGATGGTATATTAAAAAGCAGAGACATTACTTTGCCAGCAAAGGTCCATCAAGTCAAGGCTATGGTTTTTCCCGTGGTCATGTATGGATGTGAGAGTTGGACTGTGAAGAAAGCTGATCACCAAAGAATTGATGCTTTTGAACTGTGGTGTTGGAGAAGACCCTTGAGAGTCCCTTGGACTGCAAGGAGATCCAACCAGTCCATTCTAAAGGAGATCAGTCCTGGGTGTTCATTGGAAGGACTGATGCTGAAGCTGAAACTCCAATACTTTGGCCACCTCATGCGACAAGTTGACTCACTGGAAAAGACTCTGATGCGGGGAGGGATTGGGGGCAGGAGGAGAAGGGGATGACAGAGAATGAGATGGCTGAATGGCTTCACCGACTCAATGGACATGAGTTTGAGTGAACTCCGGGACTTGGTGATGGACAGGGAGGCCTGGCATGCGGTGATTCATGGGGTCACAAAGAGTCAGACACGACTGAGTGACTGAACTGAACTGAATAGAGTTTTTCTATTCATATAATAGAGTTTATAATAAAGGTCAAGAAGCAACAGTTAGAACTGGACATGAAACAACAGACTGGTTCCAAATCGGAAAAGGAGTATGTCAAGGCTGTATATTGTCACCTTACTTGTTTAACTTATATGCAGAGTACATCATGAGAAATGCCAGGCTGGATAAAGCACAAGCTGGAATCAAGATTACCAGGAGAAATATCAATAATCTCAGATATGCAGACAACACAACACTTATGGCAGAAAGCAAAGAACTAAAGAGCCTCTTGGTGAGAGTGAAAGAGGAGAGTGAAAAAGTTGGCTTAAAACTCAGCATTCAAGAAACTAAGATCATGGCCTCTGGTCCCATCACTTCACTGCAGATAGACGGGGAAACAATGGAAGCAGTGACAGACTTTATTTTGGGGGGCTCCAAAATCACTGCAGATGATGACTGCAGCCATGATATTAAAAGATGTTTGCTCCTTGGAAGGAAAGTTATGACCAACCTAGACAGCATATTAAAAAGCAGAAACATTACTTTGCTAACAAAGGTCCATCTAGTCAAAGCTAGATGTGTGGTAGTAGTCACTTATGGATGTGAGAATTGGACTATAAAGAAAGCTGAGCACCAAAGAATTGATGCTTTTGAACTATGGTGTTAGAGAATACTCTTGAGAGTCCCCTGGACAGCAAGGAGATCCAGTCCATCCTAAAGGAAATCAGTCCTGAATATTCATTGGAAGGACTGATGCTGAAGCTGAAATTCCAATAATTTGGCCACCTGATGCAAAGAACTCACTCATTTGAAAAGACACTGATGCTGGAAAAGATTGAGGGCGGGAGAAGGGGAGGACAGAGGATGAGATGGTTGAATGGAGTCACCGACTCAATGGACGTGAGTTTGAGTAGGCTGCGGGAGTTGGTGATATACAGAAAAGCCTGGCGTGCTGCAGTCCACAGAGTCACAAAGAGTCGGAAACAACTGAGCGGCTGAACTGAACTGAATAGAATTTCTCTGAAAAAAATTTTTAACTAAAAACTTATTATGATATGTAACTAGAAATTAGAATTGTAGTAACAATTAGAGCCTACTGTGGGTAGCATTTTGCTGTTATTTTGAGTTTTACTAAAAGGTACAAAATGAAAAGCAAAGTTCTAACATATATTTTATTTCTAAGTTTGGGGTAATATGGAAATAAATTTGGAGCATTCTTTTTTCAAAGTTCTTTCAACAGTGGAACATTGGAACCATATAATTTCTTCACAAATTTAGACATACTCTTTTTGTGTTTGAACAAGGCCTAAATCCCAGGGTAAATTCTGATTGATTTGGTATGTTTTCTGGGACAACTTAATAAGAAAAAACTTCTCACTTTAAAGTATCTTTTGTCTTTTAATCTTGCCCATTTTATTTATTATTTCTCTAATGCAAGGGCTTTTTCAAAAAGCCAAAATTATACCCTTCTCTGACACTGGCTTCAGATGTCTGTATCAAAGAATTTTCTAATCTTTTTCATTTATACAAGCAGATTTCTACTTATCAATTAGCTATCTTCTAATTATTTCTTTGTAAGTTTATTTAGAGTAAGAATACATTTTTCCATTAAAATATAAAGTTTCCAAGCCAGAATAATTAAATTCTATTTTACCTAAATATAACTAAAGCATTCATCCAATAGAACTGCTTCAAGTCACTTGTCCCAAATTTTGATGAGAAAATGCATGTAGGGTTTCATACCCAGTTATCAAGAATACATACTTCCTCTCACCCTTAACTCCAGAAGGAAGAGAAGAATTCATCCACCCTTTGTTTTTGCCTTGAATGAAAGCTTTGAGCTGAATAATGTAAGTTGAACTACAGTATCAGAACTGAGGGGAAGGCAGGGGGAAGAATGATTAAAAGGCAAAGGTAATTGCAACAGCCAATGTATACAGTGAAGCAGGAGGGTAAGTGAGGAAAGGTGAGGAACAAGGGAAGGTTAAAAGCCATACATTTACAACTTGTTCAAGGAACCAGAATTGTTCAGGCCTGGAGAAAAAGACTACAGAGACACCAAATAGAGCTCTTATTCTTGTAGATGGTAGATGTTATAAGGACATAGATTTTTACTTAATATAAGAAAAACATTCCTAATAACCAGACCTATGCAACAATAAGTTGGGCTGCCTCATTAGGGTAGTAAGCTCTCAACAAAAGGATAGATGGCCATTAGGCAGTGATGTGCTAAAGACAGATCCTGCAGTGGGTTGAAAATTGGATTTGCTGACTCCTGCAGCCAGGAAATTAAAAGACACTTACTCCTTGGAAGGAAAGTTATGATAAACCTAGATAGCACATTAAAAAGCAGAGACATTGCCAACAAAGGTCCGTCTAGTCAAGGCTATGGTTTTTCCCGTGGTCATGTATGGATGTGAGAGTTGGACTATGAAGAAAGCTGATCACCGAAGAATCGATGCTTTTGAACTGTGGTGCTGGAGAAGACTCTTGAGAGTCCCTTGGACTGCGAAGAGATCCAACCAGTCTATTCTAAAGGAGATCCATCCCGGGTGTTCATTGGAAGGACTGATGCTAAAGCTGAAACTCCAATACTTTGGCCACCTCATGTGACGAGTTGACTCACTGGAAAAGACTCTGATGCTAGGAGGGATTGGGGGTGGGAGGAGACGTGGACGACAGAGAATGAGATGGCTGGATGGCATCACCGACTCGATGGACATGAGTCTGAGTGAACTCCGGGAGTTGGTGATGGACAGGGAGGCCTGGCGTGCTGTGATTCATGGGGTCGCAAAGAGTCGAACACGACTGAGCGACTGAACTGAACTGAACTGAACTGAGGTTCAGGTAAACTCTTAAGAGGTAATAGATGCTTTAAAATTTTTTTAGTGGGCACACTTTTTTCACAGGGCCTTACTATATTGGTGCCTCAAGAGGTCTATTTTTTAAATAGAATTTTGGGTCTTAAATTTGGGATTTGGCTTTTGAGATTTTGAGAAAAATGCTGATTTTGAGAAAAATGCTGATTTTGAGATGGGGAAAATAGTTTTTCTAGCTGCCTCTGTCCCTTCATTTGTTGTATTCCAGGATTTTGAGTCATTATAGCTACAAAGCCAGACTGGGTTTGAATTTTGTCACATTGAACAAGGTTCTATTTTCTTATCTATGAACAGGGATTAATTATAGTACTTACTTCATCGGTTTATAGTAAAGACTAAACACATTTACACATGTGTAGCATTTCAAACAGTACCTGACACAGACACTAAAATGCTCAAAGAATTTTGCTATCACAGTATTGTTACTTCCAAAGAGTGATTATTTGTTTTTTTAACCATATTCCAGAAGCATTCCTGAACTCCTCTTCTGGATGTCTTGTTTCACCCCTCCATGTAAGTCCTCTTCCCCGGGGATTTCCAGAGCCCATCGCTGACTATTAAGAGAAGGTGAAGTGAAGTGAAAGTCGCTCAGTCGTGTCCGACTCTTTGCGACCCCATGGACTATACAGTCCATGGAATTCTCCAGGCCAGAATATTGGAGTGGGTAGCTTTTCCCTTCCCCAGGGGATCTTCCCAACCCAGGAATCGAACCACGGTCTCCTGCCTTGCAGGCAGATTCTTTACCAACTGAACTATCAGGGAACCAGAAAAAAAAAAAGAGGGGAAAGACCAAGAGTTTCTGGGTACTGCCTTTATGAGCAACCTGGAGGCAGTTTTCTTTCTTCCCATATGAAGAGATTGTCATTAAATTTGTAGTATTACAAGAAAGATCAGTTCTCTCAGCAAGCTTTGAAAATATTAACAGTCAGGACACCACAGAATGTGCTACTTTTAAATTATTCATAGGTTATATATTTTGGATTTCTTTATATAAAGAGTTTCTTTGGGTCTAGCTAAATATAGTTTATTTGTAGTACTTTTTGAAGACTGAGCACCTAAAATATTTTTAAGAATTTGTTTATTTAGTTGTTTTTTTCTTTTTATGTAGCACAGGGAACTCAGTGCTCTGTGGTTACCTAAGTGGGAAGAAAATCCAAAAAAGAGGGGACATATGTATTATATGGCTGATTCACTTTGTTGTACAGCAGAAACTAATGTTACAGTATTGTAAAGCAACTATTGTTGTTGTTTAGTCACTCAGTCATGTCTAACTCTCTGTGACCCTATGGATTGTAGCCCACCAGGTCCCTCTGTGCATGGGATTTCCCAGTCAAGAATACTGGAATCGTTTGCCATTTCCTTCTCCAGGGGATCTTGCCAACCCAGAGATCGAACCCCTGTCTCCTGCATCAGCAGGCAGATTCTTTCCATCTGAGCCACCAGGGAAGCCACAAAGCAACTATACTCCAATAAAAATTTAAAAGTAAATAAAGAAATAATAACATTTTTAAAGAAATTATTTTGATTTTTTTCACCATTTTTCACCTAATAAAATAAATCATATTTAATATTCTACCAGTGCTAGTATTAGAACACTGTTCTATTTAAAATTTCTTAAATTAGCCTGGAATTTTTAAATCTTTCATTCAGTTTTATTCCCTATTTTGTGTTTTATTGATTTTTTTTTTATATTGGGTGAAATTTAGTAAAAAAAAAATCAAAATAACTTTTTGAATAGGTACTTGTTCTTTAAAAATTACTATAAACAAACTGTATTTAGCTAGACCAGGACAAAGAAACTCTTTATACAAAGAAATATAAAATATATAGTCCATGAATAATTTTAAATGTAGGACATTTTGTGGTATTCTGACTTAATATTTTCAAAGCTTGCTAAGAGAACTGGTCTTTCTTGTAAATATTACCAACTTAATGACAGCCTCTGCTCCTTTTAATAAAGGGAGGCTTATATGTATGTAATTTTGTTGCTTAAATCAGAAAGCCAGAAACACTGTGTTATTTTCTGCCAGATATTTTGGTAGTGGAGTATTCCCTAAAACATCATTCACAGGTTGTCTTCATCAGAATTACCAAGGATACTTTAAATTGTGAATTCTTGGGGGCCCAACCCCCAATCTGCTAAATTGGAATCTTTGAAGATGAAGTCTGGAGCATGTGTATGTGATACTTAAGCACAAGAAGTATGTTCTGTCTGAGTCTTGGGTAAGGAAATTTTAAAAAAAAATATTTACTAATAATATAGGCCCTTGTATCAGATAGTTAATGTAACTTACTTCATCAGGTATTTTTGAGGATTCTATTTATCCAGCACACTACCTCCTATGGAGAACATTTTTATTAGGAAAATGACATCAGAATTCCAAAACGCTGCATGTTAACTAAGGAGGGACTCTTTTCTTATAAAGAATGTGCCCAAACTTCCCATTACACTGGAGGAGATCCTTTCATACAAGGCCTTCCTACATTGAACTCAATGAACCTGAGTCCACAGCCATTGAACCAATGAAAACTATAACAACTTTAAATGCCATTGAGTCACTGATAAAGCAGCTATGATTTATTAAGGGAAAGGAAATAGGTAATTCATGTAGTTTTAAGCCTTGAAGAGACATGAGCATGTGATAGGACGAGGTGACCATTTTAAAATTTACTCCATAAATTAAGTCATTTAAGACACCATTTCCTTCGCTTAAGGATTTTATCATCTCATAAGATAAGAGTCTTTACTCTGTCGCCAGCTGTCACAGTCACCTATGAAATCATATTTTCTGATCCCCATTTTATAGAGACTGATTCAGAGGTTGAGGTATATTCTAAACAGTTGCACTTTCAATAGGAAGCCAGGATTGAGAAACAAGACTATAATAAAGGTATGATACTGACTTTTAAAAATTTCCATCCATAGTAGGTCAAAATAGATTTGTGTTTAAGAAACAGAAACCTTCAACTAGGAATTTTGTACATCTAAATGGTTTTTTCCCCAAATTTTGCAAATTGGTTGGACTTTTTTGAGATGGATCCAAGAGATATAATATCTTTACTGCAGAACTCTCATCTGGGATATTTCTCCCATACTAATCCACGACCTCAATTGAATAGTCTTAACATGCAACCAGTCCATTCTAAAGGAGATCAATCCTGGGTGTTCATTGGAAGGTCTGATGCTGAAGCTGAAACTCCAGTACTTTGGCCACCTCATGCGAAGAGTTGACTCACTGGAAAGGACTCTGATGCTGGGAAGGATTTGGGGGCGGGAGGAGAAGGGGATGACAGAGAATGAGATGGCTGGGTGGCATCACCGACTCGATGGATATGAGTTTGAGTGAACTCCGGGAGTTGGTGATGGACAGGGAGGCCTGGCGTGCTGTGATTCATGGGGTCGCAGAGTCGGACACGACTGAGCGACTGAACTAAACATGTTTTGTTATTATCTTAGAAAATAGCCAGCATTCCAAAAATCTGTAGTACTGTGAAATCTGCTCTATGCCAGGCACTAGAATTGAATATATGTTAATATGTGTTAGGTATACTATCTTAGAGTTTACAGTTTATCACGGAGACCAGTTATTTTAAGTAGTGTTATCAAAGAAAAGTGCCATGTTTCCTTTGCATCCTAAAATATCAACTTTTCCTGATTGAAGCAAATCTTACCTGTCCCATGACAATATTCTGTGCAGGTAATTTTGAAAAATACTTAGGACCCAGCTTCTTTGATAGACAGATTAACTGTAAAACTCTTGGTTTATTTTGCATTATTTGAGGAGAGAGGGATGATTTTTATTTACCTGCTGAATATATCTTTTCTCTTTCTGAGAGACAGACTTGTTTTTTGTTTTCCAATTCAGGAATTGGTAGTTTTTTGAGAACATAATACCTCAAACTAGTTCTAGTTCTAGTTTGAACTTTAAGCCAGCAAGGGGAAAATGAACTATGATTGTATATGCATGACTCTTCAGCCTGGTGTGGTAAAATAGGCTCCTGATCTTTTCTTTAAGCCATCTCCCTCCTTTTCAACTTCTTCTAGATTTTGACAGTATACTGCTGCTGCTGTTAATAATTATAGTACAATAATTAACATTTTTAGCTTTATAAAAATCTTTCAGATGTATTGTGATATTTAAAATTCACTGCAGTTCTGCAAGATGAATATTGTCACTAAGCCCCATTTTACAACAGACAAAATTGAATGTTGGAAAGGTTATGTGCATTGTCCAAGATCATGGAGTCAAGAAACAGCAGAGTGAGAACTTAACCACAGTATCTAACTTGACATATCACCTCTATATTAAACACAAACACTTCAACTGTTATGTAATCCAGTTCCACTTTAACAGTGCTTCCCAAAGTTGTTCTTTTATCCATTTTAAAAATACATTTCATCATTCTTAAATAACTTTCTCATTTATCTAATAGAAACTTTACTGCTACATAAATGATCACCCTGAGCTCCATATTTTAAACATATTGCCTCATTCAAGTAAATTATACAAATGAATGCATCCATATTTTCTTCTTTCTTCCCGTGACCTTTTTTTTTATCCTCACAATGGCTGGAACAATAGTCAGAAATTTGAAAACTTGTTTCCTATCAGTATTTCTATAAAGGCCTCAAAAATGAGCTTTATAAGTGATATGTGAGTGTGTGTGTGTGTGTATACCTTTTAAGTGATTTTATATATATTATATATAATGTTATATCATTTTAAGTGATTTTATATAAAATCACATTCTGTACCCTAAAATCAAAGACAAATATTCCACTTCCAAATGCCAACAGGAAAAAGAATTGAATGTATGTGTTATGTCATTTCTGGGATTTTTAAGTCTTTACATAATGCTACTCCTTTTTATGAGAAATTCTCTTTCACCTGTTTTTGAAATATTTAGTTTGTTACTTTTTAGTTATTATTTGGATCGTACTTTGCCGACATTACTTTGCCAACAAAAGTCCATCTCATCAAAGTTATCATGTATGGATGTGAGAGTTGGACCATAATGAAAGCTAAGCACCGAAGAACTGATGCTTTTTAACTGTGGTGTTAGAGAAGACTCTTGAGAGTGATCCAAGGAGATCCAACCAATCAATTCTAAAGGAAATCATCCTTGAATATTCATTGGAAGGACTGATGCTGAATTTGCCACCTGATGCAAAGAACTGACTCACTGGAAAAGACCCTGATGATGAGAAAGATTGAGGGCAGGAGGAGAAGGGGACAACAGAGGATGAGATGGTTGGATGGCATCACCCACTCAATGGACTTGGGTTTGGGTAGACTCTGGGAGTTGGTGACGGACAGGGAGGCCTGGTATGCTGCAGTTCATGGGGTAGCAAAGAGTCGAACATGACAGAGTGACTGAACTACTACTACCATTTGGGTTCTAGATGATCGAATAACATTAGAACAATTTTCTTAGTAATAAAAGGAGCACTTGATATGTCTGTTGCCTTTTGTACTTCCTGACATGTTAGGCACTCAATAATGTCAGTTATATTAATTCTTTTTGAGACTGTCAGCATTCCAAAATGGTGTTTATTTAGAAAGTTATTACCAGTGCTTGGCTAATAAATGTATTTCTCACAGTGAACATGCTAGTGAGTTTTTATGAAAATACTTATATATGACAATGCTTATGTATGAGGATCTTTTTTTTAATCCAATGAAGATATATCAAGGTATATTTTTCAGAGAGATGTCTTGCTAAACCCAGTCTGCTTTGAAAGAATGTTGTCAACTCTTCTTTGATGTAAAACTTTTTTTTTTTTTTTTTAGGTACCAGTGTAGCCCTCATTATTCTTGCTTTGGGATTTCTGCTGTCAGCCCAGGTTTCTCCACCCATCACTTTTAAGCCAATATCTCCTTTAGGTCAGAATACTACTTGCACAAGATACAGGTGAGATTTTATAATGGTCCCCTTCCTTAACCTAATTTTGGTAACTTCTTTGTTTACTTATAACTTTCCTAAAAAATGAGAGATGAGTAGAAGCTTCCTAGGCATCCAGACTTAATGGTAGAAATGCATGCTTCAGGAAAAGTTAATTATTATACACAATTTTGGTGATATTTCTCTGGAAATTGGAAGCATATATTGATACAGAATCTAAGCAGGAATACTGAGAAGCTATTTTATATTATATATGACTCAGTGACATCTACATTCTAAGTGAAATGAACTTTAACAGTAATTAAGCTTTTCCATGATGTACATATCTGATACACTTATTATCTGGATATTCTATCAGTTTCCATGATGTGCATGTCTGATACAGTTTATTATTTGGATATTCTATCAATTAATCTTCACCATGTTCCACAAGTATCCCCTCATTCATTTAAGCAGAAAAGAATTTTTCCTCTCACTAGTAGGGTTCTTGAAGAGCAATAGAAAGTGGGAAAAGGTGCTGGAAGAGTGTGTTAATCGTCAGCTTCCAGTTTAATAACTGGTTAAGTTAAGCAGTATACACCCTATGTGATAGATTAATAGAGAAATGGATGAATGGATACATCGGCTGACAGATGAACTGAAGAATACACACTTGAATTAATTAAAAATTGAATGACTGAACAGGTCAATTAATAAATTTATCAGTAGAGTTCCACATTCCTTCGTGGTTGTGATTTCCTTTTAGGGCTTCTCAGGTGGCTCAGTGGTAAAGGATATGCCAGCCAATGCAGGAGACATGGGTTCAATCCCTGGGTTGGGAAGATCCCCTGAAGAAGGAAATGGCAACCATATCCAATATTCTTGTCTGGGAAGTCCCATGGATAGGGGAGCCTGGAGGGCTATAGGCCATGGGGTCACAAAAGAGTCAGACATGACTTAGTGACTAAACAACAACAAACAACAAAGTGTTTCAAAGTTTTTTTACTTCATTTTAGTGGCTGGAAAGCTAGCAACCCCTTTAAAATATATGGATCAAATAGCTTTAAAAGCAAAAAATGATATTCCTTCAGCCTCAACTAAACAAATGTAAGTCTCAAATCAAAGGGTAAATCATTTATTAAGTAAGGTACACCTATATGAAATTAAAACATTACATTGATACAGTAAATTCCACTTGGGATCACTTGGAGCTTCTCATTTAACAGAATTTATGGTGCCTTCTTATTACAACAGTGAGGAAGACATATGTAATTATGTCTTTCTGGTTGCAAATTGTAATACCCACTTGCCTTTGGAAATGAATGTTGTATATGTTTATCACTTTACTATTTTTAACAGTGTTTATGTTCTAAGGCAGATTTAAAGTTGTCTTAAAAGAAGTTAAACTTAACATAGACTATTTCTGTATATAGAAATTTTTACTTTCTTTCAATATCTGACCTCAACTGCTAGAAAGATGGTAGACCATTGCTAGAATTCTGCATGCTCTACTTTTGTTTTCTTGAAAGATATTTTTTTAAATACAGTGTTTTTAGCTCAGTTACCTCTAACAAATTATTAAAAAACTACTATTGTTTGAGAAACATAGAATGCTTTTTGATTTGATGTCTGATTTAGATGTAGCAGTTTAGATTGAGAATAAGATTGATACACTGCCAGGTAAACTAAAGGCAGAAATTCAGAGAATATGAATAAAAAAATTTTATGAAGTTCTGATACAGAAAAGAAATAACTAGGTTTTTAATGATATACATAATTAAATAGCTTTCCTGGTATCCACTTTTAAAATTTCAATTAAAATATTTTTTGCTCTAGTATAGTTCATTGCATGGCAATTTCTGATCATCAATCTATTAATCCTACCAATCCATCAAAATTATTATCGTCTAAATTACTATCAATATAGGTAGATGAGAATAAAATATTTTCTTTCACCTACCAATTTAAGAAAAAATTGTAGTGGAGTGAGAGAAGTGTACAACCTAATATTGTTCATATCACAAAGTGATAAGTTTTTAAAAACAGAACCAAATTTTATATGTCTTCTGGGAGTCACTGAATATACAAAGCAATTATTTCTCATGTAGTTCCTTTAAGAGAAGCATAGGTTTTGTGAGCAGTTGACAGTATTTATAGTATGTATGTATAGTCTGAATGATTTTATAAAATATATCTGAAGTCCCCTTACTGATTTTTTTGTTGTTAAAAGTATCTATACACATTTCACATTTCTTTACAATAAATATGAAAAATACAGTATACAACATACATGAAAGTTATTAAGAGAATAAATCCTGAGTTCTCATCACAAAAATGATTTGTTTATTTAATGTTATATATATAAGAGATGATGGATGTTCACTAAACATTGTGGTAATCATTTCATGATGTATATAAGTCAAATAATACTGTAAACCTTAAACTATGCAAATCTTTATGCTGACTGCCTTTCAATAAGACTGGAAAAAAAATTAAAAAGAAGATAAAAATGAAACAGTCATGTTTGCATGACTTTCAGATGAGTAATTCTCATACAGTAAATAAATATAGGTGGTATACTTTCCTCTTGGAATGATCTGTATAGGAAAACTGAGCAAAGAAAACAAATTTAAAGGGAGAGATGGTTTAATCTTAAGAACACTGTGTAAATTTTTCTTCATTTTGGAAATTGATATATGTTTGCCTCAGTTCAGTTCAGTTCAGTCGCTCAGTCGTGTCTGACTCTTTGCGACCCCATGAATCACAGCACGCCAGGCCTCCCTGTCCATCACCAACTCCCAGAGTTTAGCCAAACTCATGTCCATCGAGTCGGTGATGCTATCCAGCCATCTCATTCTCTGTCGTCCCCTTCTCCTCCCGCCCCCAACCTTTCCCAGCATCAGAGTCTTTTCCAGTGAGTCAACTCGTCGCATGAGGTGGCCAAAGTATTGCAGTTTCAGCTTTAGCATCAGTCCTTCCAATGAACACTCAGGATTGATCTCCTTTAGAATGGACTGGTTGGATCTCCTTGCAGTCCAAGGGACTCTCAAAAGTCTTCTCCAACACAGTAGCTCAAAAGCATCAATTATTTGGCACTCAGCCTTCTTTATAGTCCAGTCTCACATCTATACCTGACTACTGGAAAAACCACAGCTTTGATTAGATGGACTTTTGTCAGCAAAGTAATGTCTCTGTTTTTTAATATGCTGTCTAGGTTGGTCATAGCTTTTATGCCAATAAGCACGTGTCTTTTAGTTTCATGGCTGCAGTCACCATCTGCAGTGATTTGGGAGCCCCCAAACATAGTCTCTCACTGTTTCCATTGTTTCCTCATCTATTTGCCATAAAGTGGTGGGACTGTATTCCATAATCTTTTTCTTTTGAATGTTAAGTTTTAAGACAGCTTTTTCACTCTCCTCTTTCACCTTCATCAAGAGGCTCCTTGCCATAAGGGTGGTGTCATCTGCATATCTGAGGTTATTGATATTTTTCCCGGCAATCTAGATTCCAGCTTGTGCTTCATCCAACCCGGCATTTTGCACTCTGCATTGATGTACTCTGCATGTAAATTAAATAAGCAGGGTGACAATATACTGCCTTGACGTACTCCTTTCCCAGTTTTGAACCAGTCCTTTTTTTCATGTCCATTTCTATCTGAGAAGGTGCATTCCTCACCCCCACAGATCTGCCTCACCAGGACAGTGGAGAGTAAGTGCTTCAAGTACATCTTCCATTTTTTTAACTGCTTAACTGTCAGCATTCTTTCATTCCTTTTTTTCCTTCTTGAACATTATTAAGCGAAGAGTACGAAAATAATGTGGCTCTTCTTCTGTAGAGTAACATTTTCATGTTTCTTTCTCTAAATGAAGTTTCCAGACATCCAAGTTGACATAGTATTCTTTCATCTATAGACCTCCCTATGTTTGTGACACTAGTTTTGATAAACTGTATTATGCCTAACTAACTATAATTAGTTTGGCATAATAATTACTAATTATAATTAATGTCTTCAAAGTTCATTTACAATAAAAATATTTTTTCATTCACTTCATTTTTTTTCTCCATTAGCCAACCTTGAGTGAGTGAGCACATGTCATTGGCATTAGTGCTGTGACTGTTAGATTCAATCATAAAACTTTCATGTGACCTTAGAAATGTATAGAAACCCTATTAGCCCCTATTTGTTTTCGGCATTTGGCATATTCCTGAGTGATAATGTGTTTGTTTCCAGTAATTTTTAGCAACTTGACAATGAATATAGTGTAATACTATGAATGAGACTTATTGTTTATTGACTGTTATTTTCTAAAACCTACCGATTCCCTTTAAAATTTGCATATTTTAATTCTTTGGTCTGATGATACAGCTTAATAGGTTTTGAGGATAATATTAAATAAAACTACAGTAGAAAATATGCTATATCTGTTGAATAATATCCACAGACTTATTTCAGATAAAGATAACTGTAATTAAATTGGTAGAAAAGGAAAATGAGATTTGAAACAAAAAGCCAATATAACCTTATCATATATCTGTATTTCCAAATAATTGCATATGTCTTATGCTAGCACTTAAATACCCAATATGGAATTTGACATCTGGATAGAAGAATGCTGGAATAGATTCTTGGAGGACGTTAACCACTTATGGGACATAATCATTGAGTTCCTCATGACCTTTTTACCTTGAAGCCTGTATTTTCAGTCAAGGACCTGCAAAGCCACCACAATGGCAAGATCCCCTACTTAAATCTTATTTGTTTTCCACAGTCATGAAGTGCTTCTTGGGAAGCCTTAAAGACAAAAAACAAGGCTTTTTTATTTTATGATTGCAAAGACTGGGAGAAGAGCATTCCAGGAAGAGGGAACATATGTGTACAAGCCCTAAGCAAGGAGTATGGCTTCTTAAGGAGCTTACCCATGAGCAAGAGAATAGTACAAAAATAGACTAGATGGCAGGTCAGTGACAGATCATACTGGGACCCTCAAAAGCCATGAGAATTTTAGACATTTTGGAATACTGAGAAGCCTTTAAAGATTGATAAGAATGACTTAATCAGACTTGTGTTTCTAAAAGATCAGTCTTGCTGCTTAGGGAAGGACACAGGGTGATGAGTAGTGGAGATCAGATGAAAGAAATTGGAAGCCTAGGCAAGGAATAATGCAACCTTCACAGTGGTAGTGGAGACTCCAGAGATTTTGGGGCTGTGGGCCCCAAACAGTGTAACAGTGTAACAGACTGGATAATCAGATGAATGACATACAAGAACAAATACTCTGCATGTGGTTAGGATAGTACTCGGGGAACAGGAGTCTGGGGCTATAAAATCTCCCTGTAGCTCACTTCTTAGAACACAGTTTCAAGGATGCAAATCAGAAGAGCCTTTCCCTTGCTTTCCAGTTAAGTTCAGCAGTCCTGTAAAAAGAACAGTATTTACTGTCACTTACACTGTTATTTTATGCTAAAGCTGAAACTACAATACTTTGGCCACCTCATGCGACGAGTTGACTCACTGGAAAAGAGTCTGATGCTAGGAGGGATTGGGGGTAGGAGGAGATGGGGGCGACAGAGAATGAGATGGCTGGATGGCATCACCGACTCGATGGACATGAGTTTGAGTGAACTCCGGGAGTTGGTGATGGACAGGGAGGCCTGGCGTGCTGTGGTTCATGGGGTCGCAAAGAGTCAGACACGACTAAGTGACTGAACTGAACACTTTTATTTGAAATGTCATTTTCCCTCACTTTTGAACTCAAAAGACTTTTGAGAAAAGCTCTTTTGCATTTATCCATTTAGGTCTGAAGTAAAGGGGGAAGAAGTAAATGGGAAGGAAGTAAAGGGGAAAACGTGTATCTCTGAAACTTACAAGGATTTTTATTCTTATTCTAGACCTCTGATCATTACAATGAATAAATAAAATAAGCCTAGAATTCTGTTCACATTTCAAGTCAGTCCACTCTAGAATATTATCCCAATTTTGTCCTATATTTCAAAAGGGAATGCATTATCCATTACTGTGAGAGTAATAGACCGTAATCATAACCTCTGGTATATTTCCTTATAATAAAGACCAAGAAAACTACAGATAAAGTAAGTACTAGATAAGATTTATAAAAAACTTAACTGTTCTCTAAATAAATAAGCTCAAGATCACCTTCTTGTAAATCATGATACTGAACAAATGATGAAAACTGTTTAGGTATTAACATTTAAATATTAAATGTTATATTTATTATTTGTTGAATGGAGGTATTTTTCCATCATATTGTGAAAGCATGTTGCATAGCTCCTAATGTTTTCCCTGTCTGAGGCTGAAAAATGCCTATTGCTCTGGACCAACCTTTTAATTTAATTTTTTTAAACCAAGTATAGCAACCTGATTAAAAGAATCTCATCAGTGAATGTAACTTTGGAAACTATTATTGTAGGTGGCTGGGTGGCTCGGTGAGTGAATGGGTGGATAGATGGTTTCAAAAGAAGGTAGATGATACTGACTAAAGGAAGATTTTTACTATAATTTTTATTATAGAAGTTAGATATATGTCCTTGAAATTTTGGCAACATTTTGTTGCTACTAGAGCATTGATAGTTTCGGAAATTTTCTTCCAAATGCATCACCTTTACTTCTGCAGTGTGATCAGTAGTACCTCTTGCAGCTATGCGAGCAGACACAGCCGCATAGACATGAAGATCTCTGGGCATACAGCAAGTCTTTGTTCAGGTAATGTGTCCATGCAGTTTTTAGATTGTTGCATGGTTGTAGTACCAAGAGAAGGTTTTCCTAATACAAGTAACTCAGTTGCAAAATAAGATAGTATGACAATGCCTCTAGGACTATTAACATCTGCGTTATATGGTGAATAGGGCTACCCACTCCAGTATTCTTGCCTGGAAAATTCCATTGGCAGAGAAAAGCCAGGTGGGCTACAGTCCAGGGGGTTGCAAAGAGTCGGGCCCGGGGAGGGTGGTCGCAAAGAGCAGCTGACACTATTTGGTGAATAAGTTAGAAGACTAGAAAAAATGATATCATGTGTTCTAAACAATCTGGTTTTAGAAGCAGAGAAGCAGAAATTTATTCTTGTATAATTCTGTACAGTTTAGCAAATAAAAGAATACACCACTTTAGGACAATATGTGTACACATTTGTAATAAGTTTATTCATTTAAGAAACATTTTTGAGATCAGTAGGTCAGGGAATATTAAGATTAAAGGGGAAAAAAGAAACCTTTCTCCACATGGAGCTTACAGCTAGGAGGGAAAAAGATGCCAATAAGTAATTGCAAAGCAGTATGATAAAAGTTGATGTATGTATCAGCATGCCTGGTTGTGACATCACCTCTCCCAGGGCTGTCACAGAAGGCTTCACATGTGAGAGCTCTTCACCATACATTATTCTGGATCCCTTCTTAGAGTCATGCTTTTAACTGCATAAAATAAATTACATAGCAGTTCAAAGAAAATCAGTAATATTGAAATATGTGTGCCAAATTATTTTCCAAATAAACTTATTATATAGTAATCCATGTACTTCTTTATTAATATATTAAATAACAGATCTAATGCAGAGATAATGCCATTGTTTTAAAACCATGGAGAATGTAAACGATATTTTGAAATTTCTGTAATTACTATGCTGCTGCTGCTGCTAAGTCGCTTCAGTCGTGTCCGACTCTGTGACTCCAGAGACGGCAGCCCACCAGGCTCCCCCATCCCTGGATATAAAAATGTATGTGATTTCTATTGTTCTCAGTGCTTTACTGCCTAATTTCATAATTGAAGGAAATGCTAAATTTCAGTTAAAGGTTAATGAATTGCAGATATAGTTTTTTTTTTTCTCATTTGCATTTAAACACTCTGTGTTTAAGAACCCCTCATGTAGGAGTAAGCTTGATCTAATATTTCAAGGATGAGTAGGAGTGAGTAGAAGTGTCTCAGACCAATAAAATGGAAAAACCTTTGGGTTCGAGTTTATATACCCTTTCTGTGTTTCCAGTCTAGAGAAGATCCTTTAGTATTTGTTGGAGAGCTGGTTTGGTGGGGAGAATGACATTGTAGCATGTATATTATCATAAGTGACCAGTCCAGGCTCGACGCATGATACAGGATGCTTGGGGCTGGTGCACGGGGATGACATGGAGGGAGGATATGGGGAAGAGGGAGGTGGGAGGGGGGTTCAAGAAAGAGAACACATGTACACCCGGGGCGGATTCTTGTCAATGTATGGCAAAACCAACCAATATATTAATGTAAGGTAATTTGCCTCCAATAAAATAAATTTAAAAAAAAAAATGGAAAAGCCTCCAAGGGCATGAGAGCAACCTGTGCAAAGACATAGATGTGAAATAGATTTGCTTTTCAGGAATTTTTATAAAGTTTGATACCACTGGGGAAAGGAGTACCAGTCAGAAGATGAGGCAGAAGTAAAGGCAGGGCCTTATATACTAAGTGAAGACAGGTGGTAGAGGGGAACCATTCAGCAGCACCAGACGGGGGAATAACATCATCAAATGCAAGTTTACGAAGAGTTTTCTGCACGGATTTTAAGGCATAGTAAATATAAGCAAGTTCCATTGTGGTTTTTACAAAAATACAATACTATATAGCTGAGTGTGTTAGTTTGGTACCTAGGCTAACTATTGTAGGACTTGCACGTACAAATCAGACTTGTGAATGTGTTTTTCGAATGGAACTATCTGCGGAGATAGGATTAGGAGTAGACTGGTTTAATATTAAAGAGAAAGGATTACATAAAGGTGTTTGGACAGTTCAACTTTATAGATATTCAGTGTAGCTTAAGTGACCCCAGGTGATATACCAAGGGAGATAGATGGAGCATAATTCCAACAATAATAACTATTATTATTTTAAAACTATAATAGTTTCTATTATTTCTTTAATATATATAGATATCCTTGCACATTCTTTTTGAATATTATCCCATGTTATCGTTAAACTTCCCTAAGAGAAAGATACTAGTATCTAATTTTACAGGTAGGAAAATAAGGCTCAGAGAGTTTATATAACCGGCCTTGAGTGATGTAACTGGTAGACTGCAGAGCCACTTTGTTCCCTACATACTCTCTCTGCTTAGTATGGCCTCATGGCATTTTTCTCCGTGTGCATCTGAATTGCATAGTTAACAGTGAATATGTTTGTGAAAACCTATTACTCCCTGGAAGTTAGCACTGATCATTATGTGAATTCTATGGTAATTTCAGCGTAGAAGGAAATCTTTGGAAATAATGTACGTTACGACCAACTTGAAGGTAGATAGTAAAGTACCCTTCACAGAGGTTAAAAATGCACTGCTCATTTTTATCATTATCAGTAAATCATAAAGACATTGCTAGTAGTGCAGATGAGAATTAGAATTTAATTTTTTAAGTTTCTTTTTCTTTCTTTTGTTTGATTTTGAGTTTTATATGGTAAGTCTATGCTGATGAGTCTTATCCAGTTCAGTCGCTCAGTCGTGTCCCACTCTTTGCGACCCCATGAATCGCAGCAAGCCAGGCCTCCCTGTCCATCACCAACTCCCGGAGTTCACTCAAACTCATGTCCATCAAATCAGTGATGCCATCCAGCCATCTCATTCTCTGTCGTCCCCTTCTCTTCCTGCCTCCAATCCTTCCCAGTATCAGGGTCTTTTCCAGTGAGTCAACTCGTCGCATGAGGTGGCCAAAGTATTGGAGTTTCAGCTTTAGCATCAGTCCTTCCAATAAACACCCAGGATTGATCTCCTCTCGAATGGACTGGTTGGATCTCCTTGTAGTCCAAGGGACTCTCAAGAGTCGTCTCCAACACCACAGTTCAAAAGCATCAATTCTTCAGTGCTCAGCTTCTTCACAGTCCAACTCTCACATCCATACATGACCACTGGAAAAACCATAGCCTTGACTAGACGGACCTTGGTTGGCAAAGTAATGTCTCTGCTTTTTAATATGCTATCTAGGTTGGTCGTAACTTTCCTTCCAAGAAGTAAGCATCTTTTAATTTCATGGCTGCAATCACCATCTGCAGTGATTTTGAAGCCAAAAAAATAAAGTCTGACACTGTTTCCACTGTTTCAATCATGAATAAAAATTATTTCATGACAGAACCTATTAACATTTCTAGTTCATTTTGAAAGCAAAGGAAACCTTTATCTAAATTGATTAGTATATATATAAATATTAAACTTTGTGGAACCTACATATTTAGTTCTTTCTGATTTTTTGTTTTTATCATTGTGAGATTGATTTGTGACTGTTGGTTAGGTATATTCACAGAAGTTTAGTTAAATAATAAACTTATGAAATTTAAGGTAGTACTTTATCCCTCAAAGCAGTAGATCCTTCAAGTCTTGACCTGTGTAAGCAAATTCAGCAAAGAATATATATTATTCTTATTCATATGTATATACAATTATGTATTATAGTTAATTCTTGGTAGTTAGCATGCACTGTTCATACAGATACAATCCTTTACCTTTATTTTCATCTTTCATATCACATAAGTATGTATGTGCATGTGTGATGGCTTGCTTTGAATTATAAAAATAAACAAGAAACCCAAACAGGCTAAGTTAATATTGCTGCTTTTTGTCTTGCAAATGTGTGTACCCAAATGGTCTTCCATTCTTATGCAAACGGAGAGTGCCATTTTCAGTTCAGCTACAGAAGAATTTCAGGAGGGCTTGAGTGTTGTATTTTTTTTAATATCTATTCTACTAATATCTATAGGCCACCTTATTTTACTTAATACCTAGATTGTTGATAAATATATCCTTGCAGTAGAAGAACTCAGAATTTTAAAGAGCCATTTATATAACTCCTTATTACAGAAGGTAATACGTAATAACTCCTTATTATAGAAGGCTTCCCAAAGCTGTGCAGTAAGGAACTGGTTGGAATTAGATGAGATAAGGAGAAGAAGACAAAATCCAGGACAGACAGAATAATATATGTGCATAAACAAGAGGAGGCTTACTGTTGTCTACCAACTACAAGTATAGTTATCTTCTAGTTTCAGATACTCAGTTTCACAGAATTCATATTTTCTACTTTGATGAACTATCTGCCTCATACAGCTAGTTTTTTGGATATGCTCTGAGAAATGATAGTATTAATGTCTGGTGTGAGGTTCTAGCAGTAAGAGAAACAGCTTAACCCATGGAAGGGGGTTGTTTACTGAGGGTTCTTAAAAGTGCTTATGTTGGGCTTAGCAGAGCTGCATCAATTCTCCAACTCAGACGGTGTACAACTCTCTTCTGTTCTTTCCCTTTCTCTTCCAAGCAGAGGGACTCAGTTGCCAGTCCAGATCAGCATCACCAGTGAGTGTCAGTTCTCAGGGCCTGGCCCAGTCACCATCCTATCCCCTGCTATTGTTAGGTAGGCATGTGGAGAGCTTTAGGAGTCACCTGAGTTTGTAGAAAAAAAACAGCCAAGACCCTGCCCATGGTAATCTCTGTTGTGGAGGCTGAGGATTATAGAGACTCCCCAGGCCCTACCAGCCTTGACAGTGCCTGCTCCTGGTGTCTGTCACAGACTAATTCAGAAGTTCAAAAAACTGGGGCTTTCCAACCGTCTGTGGCAGAGGGCATTCCCTAGGGAAGGCTCTATGGTGGTAGTTCTGTCACAGATACCTCTCATGCTTTCAGCTATTGATTTCAGAGAAATTTTCAGAAATGGGGTGCTGCCTATAATTCCACTCAGACTTTAAATTATAAGAAGTCATATGTAGAGGTAAAAAGGATTTTGGACTATCTCTTTTTAAAAAAAACATATGCCATATGCAATGTTATTAAGAATATTATTATCGGATTTGTATTCTACGGATATCACCCTGGGCAGTAAGGTACAGATGTAGAAGAGCAAACTTTGGGGTCTAAATTGAGACCTGAAATGAAGGAAAAGGCTCTTGTCAGGTATTGGTGACTGGAATGACTTGTAATGTTATTTAGTATTTAATGTTGCTTAACTGCCCAGCTTTTGTGGCTTGTCTTCCCAAATGGAAATTTGTACTTGAAACATCGAATTATATTTTATGTTGTTTTTTTTCCCAGTTTTTTTGCTTTGCTCTGTTTTTTTCTTATTTCCTCTCTGCTTTCTTCTCTGTATTATCTAGCAACCATCATGTCTTATACAATGTATTTGTTTAGTGATTTAACAAAACCCTGAGATTCATGACTGTAGTGTTGATTTACATTTTTCTTACGTAACTGCAATAATTACATAAACTGATTTGAAATTCAGTAAGAAATTTCTCTGTCAATGTTATGCCTAACTCAGCTAACTCAAAGATTTCAAAAAACTCCCTTGTAGTACTCTGTAAACCACTCTTCAAGCCTGGTGATTTCAGTCAGTTCAGTTCAGTTCAGTCACTCAGTGGTGTCCGACTCTTTGCGACCCCATGAATCACAGCACGCCAGGCCTCCCTGTCCATCACCGACTCCCGGAGTTCACTCAAACTCATGTCCATCGAGTCGGTGATGCCATCCAGCCATCTCATTCTCTGTCGTCCCCTTCTCCTCCTGCCCCCAATCCTTCCCAGCATCAGACTGTTTTCCAGTGAGTCAGCTTGTTGCATGAGGTGGCCAAAGTATTGGAGTTTCAGCTTTAGATCAGTCCTTCCAGTGAACACCCAGGATTGATCTCAGTCGTGTCCAACTCTTTGTGACCCTATGGACTGCAGCAAGCCAGGGCCTCCCTGTCCATCGCTAATTCCTGGAGTGTACTCAAATTCATTTCCATTGAGTCGGTGATGCCATCCAGACATCTCATCCTCTGTAGTCCCCTTCTCCTGCCTTCAATCTTTCCCAACATCTGGGTCATTTCCAAGGAGTCAGTTCTTCGCATCAGGTGGCCAAAGTATTGGAGTTTCAGCTTCAGCATTTCCAATGAATACTCAGGACTGATTTCCCTTAGAATGGACCGGTTGGATCTCCTTGCAGTCCAAGGGACACTCAAGAGTCTTCTCCAACACCAAAGTTCAAAAGCATCTATTCTTCAGCACTCAGCTTTCTTTATAGTCCAACTCTCACATCCATACATGACTACTGGTAAAACCATAGCTGTGACTAGATGGACCTTTGTTGGTAAAGTGATGTCTCTGCTTTTTAATATGCTGTCTAGGTTGGTTATAACTTTTCTTCCAAGGAGCAAGTGTCTTTTAAATTTATTGCTGCAGTCACCATCTGCAGTGATTTAGGAACCCCCAAAATAAATTCTGTCATTGTTTCCACTGTCTCCCCATCTATTTGCCTTTTGGAGCCCCAAAAAATAAAGTCTGACACAGTATCCACTGTTTTTCCATCTATTTCCCGTGAAGTGATGGGACCAGATGCCATGATCTTTGTTTTCTGAATGTTGAGCTTTAAGCCAACTTTTTCACTCTCCTCTTTCATTTTCATCAAGAGGCTCTTTAGTTCTTCTTCGCTTTCTGCCATAAGGGTGGAATCATCTGCATATCTGAGGTTATTGACATTTCTCTGGGCAGTCTTGATTCCACCTTGTGCTTCTTCCAGCCCAGCATTTCTCATGATGTACTCTGCACATAATTTAAATAAGCAGGGTGACAATATACAGCCTTGACATACTCCTTTCCCTATTTGGAACCAGTTGATTGTTCCATGTCCAGTTCAAACAGTTGCTTCCTGACCTGCATAGAATTTTCTCAAAAGGTATGTCAGGTGGTCTGGTATTCCCATCTCTTTCAGAATTTTCCACAGTTTGTTGTGGTCCACACAGTCAAAGGCTTCGGCATAATCAATAAAGCGAAAATAGATGTTTTTCTGGAACTCTCTTGCTCTTTCGATGATCCAGTGGGTGTTGGCAATTTGATCTTTGGTTCCTCTGCCTTTTCTAAATCCAGCTTGAACATCTGGAAGTTCATGGTTCATGAACTGTTGAGCCTGACTTGGAGAATACTGAGCATTACTTTACTAGCATGTGAGATGAGTGCAATTGTGTGGTAGTTTGAGCATTCTTTGGCGTTGCCTTTCTTTGGGATTTGAATGAAAACTGACCTTTTCCAGTCCTGTGGCCACTGCTGTTTTCCAAATTTGCTGGCATATTCAGTGCAGCACTTTCACAGCATCATATTTTAGGATTTGCAATAGCTCACCTGGAATTCCATCACCTCCACTAGCTTTGTTCATAGTGATGCTTCCTAAGGGCCACTTGACTTCGCATTCCAGGATGTCTGGCTCTAGGTTGGTGATCACACCATCGTGATTACCTGAGTCATGAAGATCTTTTCTGAACAGTTCTTCTGTGTATTCTTGCCACCTTTTCTTAGTATCTTCTGCTTCTATTAGGTCACATGATTTCTGTCCTTTATTGTGCCCATCTTTGCATGAAATGTTCCCTTGGTATGTCTAATTTTCTTGAAGAGATATTTCAGTTCAGTTCAGTCACTCAGTCGTGTCCGACTCTCCGCGACCCCATGAATCACAGCACGCCAGGCCTCCCTATCCATCACCAACTCCCGGAGTACACTCAAACTCATGTCCACAGAGTCGGTGATGCCATCCAGCCATCTCATTCTCTGTCGTCCCCTTCTCCTCCCGCCCCCAACCTTTCCCAGCATCAGAGTCTTTTCCAGTGAGTCAACTCGTCGCATGAGGTGGCCAAAGTATCGCAGTTTCAGCTTTAGCATCAGTCCCTCCAATGAACATCCAGGATTGATCTCCTCTAGAATGGACTGGTTGGATCTCCTTGCAGTATAAGGGACTCTCAAGAGTCTTCTCCAGCACCACAGTTCAAAAGCATCGATTCTTCGACGGTCAGCCTTCTTCACAGTCCAACTCTCACATCCATACATGACCACGGGAAAAACCATTGCCTTGACTAGACGGACCTTGGTTGGCAAAGTAATGTCTCTGCTTTTTAATATACTATCAAGGTTGGTCATAACTTTCCTTCCAAGGAGCAAGCGTCTTTTAATTTCATGGCTGCAGTCAGCATCTGCAGTGATTTTGGAGCCCAAAAAAACAAATTCTGACACTGTTTCCACTGTTTTTCCATCTATTTCCCATGAAGTGATGGGACCAGATGCCATGATCTTTGTTTTCTGAATGTTGAGCTTCAAGCCAACCTTTTCACTCTCCTCTTTCACTTTCATCAAGAGGCTTTTGAGTTCCTCTTCACCTTCTGCCATAAGGGTGGTGTCATCTGCATATCTGAGGTTATTGATATTTCTCCCAGCAATCTTGATTCCAGCTTGTGCTTCTTCCAGCCCAGCGTTCCTCATGATGTACTCTGCATATAAGTTAAATAAGCAAGGAGACAATATACAAACTTGACGTACACCTTTTCCTATTTGGAACCAGTCTGTTGTTCCATGTCCAGTTCTAACTGTTGTTTCCTGACCTGCATACAGGTTTCTCAAGAGGCAGGTCAGGTGGTCTGGGATTCCCATCTCTTTCAGAATGTTCCACAGTTTATTGTGATCGACACAGTCAAAGGCTTTGGCATAGTCAATAAAGCAGAAATAGATGTTTTTCTGAAACTCTCTGCTTTCTCCATGATCCAGCGGATGTTGGCAATTTGATCTCTGGTGCCTCTGCCTTTTCTAAAACCTGCTTGAACATCTGGAAGTTCACGGTTTACATACTGCTGAAGCCTGGCTTGGAGAATTTTGAGCATGACTTTACTAGCGTGTGAGATGAGTGCAATTGTGCGGTAGTTTGAGCATTCTTTGGCATTGCCTTTCTTTGGGATTGGAATGAAGACTGACCTCTTCCAGTCCTGCACCCACTGCTGAGTTTTCCAAATTTGCTGGCATATTGAGTGCAGCACTTTAACAGCATCATATTTCAAGACTTGAAATAGCTCAACTGGAATTCCATCACCTCCACTAGCTTTGTTTGTAGTGATGCTTTCTAAGGCCCACTTGACTTCACATTCCAAGATGTCTGGCTCTAGGTCAGTGATCACATTATCGTGACTATCTTGGTTGTGAAGATCTTTTTTGTACAGTTCTTCTGTGTATTCCTGCCACCTCTTCTTAATATCTTCTGCTTCTGTTAGGTCCATACCATTTCTGTCCTTTATCGAGCCCATCTTTGCATGAAATGTTCCCTTGGAATCTCTAATTTTCTTGAAGAGCTCTCTTGTTTTTCCTATTCTGTTGTTTTCCTCTATTTCTTTGCATTGATCACTGAGGAAGTCTTTCTTATCTCTCCTTGCTATTCTTTGGAACTCTGCATTCAGATGCTTATATCTTTCCTTTTCTCCTTTGCTTTTCGCCTCTCTTCTTTTCACAGCTATTTGTAAGGCCTCCTCAGACAGCCATTTCGCTCTTTTGCATTTCTTTTCCATGGGGATGGTCTTGGTCCCTGTCTCCTGTACAATGTCACGAACCTCCGTCCAGAGTTCATCAGGCACTCTATCAATCAGATCTAGTCCCTTAAATCTATTTCTCACTTCCACTGTATAATCATAAGGGATTTGATTGAGGTCATATCTGAATGGTCTAGTGGTTTTCCCTACTTTCTTCAATTTAAGTCTGAACTTCACAATAAGGAGTTCATGATCTGAGCCACAGTCAGCTCCTGGTCTTGTTTTCGCTAACTGTATACAGCTTCTCCATCTTTGGTTGCAAAGAATATAATCAATCTGATTTCGGTGTTGACCATCTGGTGATGTCCATGTGTAGAGTCTTCTCTTGTGTTGTTGGAAGAGGGTGTTTGCTATGACCAGTGCATTCTCTTGACAAAACTCTATTAGCCTTTGCCCTGCTTCATTCCGTGCTCCAAGGCCAAATTTGCCAGTTACTCCAGGTGTTTCTTGACTTCCTACTTTTGCGTTCCAGTCCCCTATAATGAAAAGGACATCTTTTTTGGGTGTTAGTTCTAAAAGGTCTTGTAGGTCTTCATAGAACCGATTATTTAGACTTTCCTATTCTATTGTTTTCCTCTATTTCTTTGCATTGATCTCTGAGGAAGGCTCTCTTATCTCTCCTTGCTAGTCTTTGGAACTCTGCATTCAAATGGTTAACACAGATATTCAAATATAGCCGAGATATTCAAATGGATAACACAGATAATGCTTCATTTCCATTTGATTAGATTCTTCCACTGAGATTTCAGCACTTGTTTGTTTCAGTTCAGTTCAGTTCAGTCGCTCAGTCGTGTCTGACTCTCTGCTACCCCATGAATCACAGCACGCCAGACCTCCCTGTCCATCACCAACTCCCGGAGTTCACCCAAACTCATGTCCATAGAGTCGGTGATGCCATCCAGCCATCTCATTCTCTGTCATCCCCTTCTCCTCCTGCCCCTAACCTTTCCCAGCATCAGAGTCTTTTCCAGTGAGTCAACTTGTCGCATGAGGTGGCCAAAGTATTGCGGTTTCAGCTTTAGCATCAGTCCCTCCAATGAACACCCAGGATTGATCTCCCTTAGAATGGACTGGTTTAATCTCCTTGCAGTCCAAGGGATTCTCAAGAGTCTTCTCCAGCACCACAGTTCAAAAGCATCAGCTCTTCGGTGATCAGCTTTCTTCACAGTCCAACTCTCACATCCACACATGACCACGGGAAAAACCATAGCCTTGACTAGACGGACCTTGGTTGGCAAAGTAATGTCTCTGCTTTTTAATATGCTATCTAGGTAGGTCATAACTTTCCTTCCAAAGAGTAAGCATCTTTTAATTTCATGGCTGCAATCAGCATCTGCAGTGATTTTGGAGCCCCCCCAAAAAAAGTCTGACACTGTTTCCATTGTTTTTCCTTCTATTTCCCATGAAGTGATGGGACTAGTTGCCATGATCTTAGTTTTCGGAATGATGAGCTTCAAGCCAACCTTTTCACTCTCCTCTTTCACTTTCATCAAGAGGCTTTTGAGTTCCTCTTCACTTTCTGCCACAAGGGTGGTGTCATCTGCATATCTGAGGTTATTGATATTTCTCCCAGCAATCTTGATTCCAGCTTGTGCTTCTTCCAGCCCAGGGTTCCTCATGATGTACTCTGCATAGAAGTTAAATAAGCAGGGTGACAATATACAGCCTTGACGTACTCCTTTTCCTATTTGGAACCAGTCTGTTGTTCCATGTACAGTCAGTTTGAACTGAGTTATTAAGGAAAATGGTAAGACAAGAACCTAACAGTTTTAAATGAAAGAGACTAAGGTGAATTTATATATATCAGCTATCATATCTGAGTGAATTATATATATGATTAACAAAACAGGAGGAATATGCCATTCTGAGAGAATATTTTATAAAGTAATTAGAACTTTGAACTCTAACCAGGAAAGGGAAAAGTGTCATGTCCATATAATTCTGGAAGTAATTTAGGATCTGCAAGATGTTTGAAGACTAGAGTAGTAAAAGATAAAGGCAACAAATTGAACATACACTGGAAAAAGGTAAGAAATTTACCTGTTAGAGAAACTCAAATAAATGAATCTTTGAGACTTCAAGAGAGACACACATGGTAATTATTCTGTCAGAGAGAAATTGGAGCAACAAGAATTTTAGCACTAAAAAAAGAAGCTTAATTGCTCTATTACCCTATAAGGAAGAGTCACAAAAGAACAGTTAGCCATCTCCATCAGAGAAGTGCTGAGGTAAAATATATATGCTCATGAACACCTCAAAAAAAGGGATCACAAAGCACCAGGATAAGCTGGAGCCCTCAAATTCATCGAACCCTAGTTTTGCAGATAAGAGGCCAGCCATGGAGGCTCAGTCATTCTGGGGTGAATGTTATTAACTGGGTGAAGCACTAAGTCTTTGAGACTTTTAGGTCACCTCTCATGTTATTTTCAAGTTACTTTAAAGTTATTTAAATAACTTGAGGGAACCAGCAGGCTTGGTAAATGCCCCATTCACCACTGGACATTGACTGCATCACCAAGAAGATCCAGAATTACAAATTTGCATTCATAGGTACACAGAGACACTACTAGGGATTTTTTCCCTCACTTTTTATTGTTCCATCTGGTCTCTATTACTGCCGTTTACCAAGTGTTATGCCAGCTGTTAAGGGGGAAAAAAGCATAAGATATAGGCCCTTGTCAGGAATTGGCAATATCTTGCAATTACTTTTATTTTATTTACATTTTGAATCCATTTTACAGTTTCACATCTTCAGAGAGACTTGGGTAGAAACTGATATTTCAAAATATGTACAGAACTTAACAAGAATATGTTTTAAGCATTTGAATAAATTTATATCAGTTAAGAATTGTGTTTTGCTGTGGATAACAGAAGAACCCAAAATAACTGTCTTAAACAAGAAAGGAGTTTTTCTTTTGCTCTAGTAAGATAAATTCAAAAGAGGGGAGTTTGTCATCAGGGACCCAGGCACCTATCTTTTTGCTGTACCCCTGTAAGTATTCTTCACAAGTTTGTGAGCAAGGTCCACTGCAGTCATCTCTGTGACACAGGCCAGAAGAGGGAAATGTAGAAGCAGCAATGCTTCCTGGCTGAATCAGCTTGCTTTGAATTGAAGTCTTCCTGGAATCCCATACAGAACTTCTCACAGATCAGAATCAGTCCCATGAAACTGTCATAGCTAGTTTCAGTAAAGACTGGGAAATTCCGTTCAGTGGTTTGGGAGAAGAAGGGGTAGGGGGGCACAGTGTTCCAGTTAAAAATCAGGATTCTCTTACAAAGGAGAAAGCAAAGAAGGAATCTAGCGGTAGAACCCTAGCAATCTTTGACACAACAGTACTAGAGTTAACTTTATGGGACATGTATAAGCAGTGCTGCTTGACAGCAGGGAGGATGAATTAACTGAATACATGGGCTCTACCTACTTACTTTTTAAAATTTAGTTCTGTTTATACTGACTAGAAGTGTAAGGTCAGCTTTGCAGGTAGCAAGAAATATGGCCATCTTAGATAATGTATCTCCAGATTTGCAAGGGAGAAAGAATCAGTACAGTTTCTTCATTGATTATCATTCTTTTGGCCTTGTAAACCAGTAAAATAGCTTCTCTTTGTTATGTTTATTCAAAATAAGTGATTTGAATAAATGAATGGTTTGCTCATGTATTAAAATGAATATCATGGCAGCTACCATTTATCATATAGTCACTATTCCAGCTGCTGTGCCGAGAGGCTTACATGGATTCTCTTTCATCCTTCAGCAAAACTGGAGTAGATGCTGTTGGCAGCTTCAAAAGTACACAATGTGAGAGTCATGAGTCAAGATATATGTGGGGCAAAATGAGGACTATAGGCCAGGAGACAGCATTTCAGATAGCTCTGAGAAACTGCTCCAGAGAAGTTGGTATACATGTGATTTGATGGAGGTGGAGCACATATACATCACGCATATATGTTTTTGCAGAAGGTTTCTGCTAGTCACGAGGAGCAGTCGTCACAATGAAGGATTTTGGTGCCTTTCTAAATATAAGAAGGTACAAGAATAGGGCTCATAAAATTGACTCCTGAAAATGTATAACTATCTGAAGATCTATTCTTCCAGTTTTTCCTCTGATCTCAGAGTGCCCTATTTCTGTTCTCAACCCTGAACTCCTTTCAGGGGACTGTTGAAAGTCAGCAGCTGTAGCAGCACATGACTTAATCCTTGTAGAGGTAGATGACAGGTGCCAGTGGCATGGGAACTGCCAATTTATAGTTGACATTATTATTTCCCCCATTATACCAGTAACACTGAGGTTTAAATAAGTTAAGTGAAGAAGTTTTTGGCTTAGCAGACAGCAAATCTAGCTTTAACTAAGAATAGAGCTCTTAATCACGCCACTCTTCATTCTGAAGTTCACCAGCTAAACAGTGGGATGGTCCTACTGCCCAGACAGGTGTTACATACTCTTTGGAAAGTGGACAATAGCCCCTGATGATCAAAAGCCAGTAAGTCTAAAAATACCTATGTTGCTACATTTTCATTCATATAGTGTAATTAAGATACTCTAAGAAACCAGTTTTGTGAGTGGTAGTCTATTTGGGACTTACAGAAGATTTATTTTTATCTTGTTTATCTATTTTCATTTACATGTATTTGCTCAACTCAGAGAATTCTGGTTCTGCTTTTTGAAGGATCATCATAGAATATCTTTAATATAAAAGCAAGTGCTTTAGATAAAGTAAAATCATTCTAAAGTGTTTTAAATGATTCACCACCTTTGGTTTCCTTACAGCAGAGTGGTGTTAACCACATCGCTTTTAATGTGAGCATCTAATGCAAGTTTAATTGTTGTTTTTACTTTGTTTTGTTGGTATAGGGTACATGTTGTTTTTTTGGACCTCTGTTACACAGATAAATGAATGAAAAATGAAGAAGCGAAGAGATGAGATGCCCTCAAAAAGAAATGCCAAATTGGGCAAATTGGACTACCTATCCACTTAGATGAGAGGGAAAAAAGGACCATGAGAGCTATTCTCTTTTTATTTTCCTTCTTTCATTATGGAAATTTATGATATGTGTGAATTGAGATCTTTTCCTTAGAGAATAAGAATCACTGTGTGTTGGTATTAGTATTTTGACTCACCCCTGACGTCAATTTACTGGTTCCTATTGGAAAATACAGTTCTTTGTATTTTGTAAAACGCTGTCAGTGAGGCATGGTCTAGTTTGAAGAGCACATGATCACAGAAGAGTTTCAGACTTCAAAGGACATAATGATGCCCAGGGAGATGACTTTCAGGCCACCTCATTTCATCTTCATCAAGCAGTGCAGCTTCCAAATCAAGCGTTATTCTGGGGCTCCAGGGCTGATAGTTTCTCTCACTCTCCAAGTAAAACTCACTTTGTCCATCACTTTCAAACATACCTATTTCCTATGAAAATCAAGAACTCTTCCAAACCACCATGGAAGAGCTGGTGATAGTTCAGTTGCTCAGTCATATCCAACTCTTTGCGACCCCATGGACTGCAGCACGCCAGGCTTCCCTGTCTATCACCAACTCCTGGAGTTTATTCAAACTCATGTCCATTGAGTTGGTGATGCCATCCAGCCATCTCACCCTCTGTCGTCCCTTTCCCCTACCTTCAATCTTTCTCAGCATCAGGGTCTTTTCCAAGGAGTCAATTTTTCATATCAGGGGGCCAAAGCATAAGCAAAGCCATATAAGCCAAAATGTATTTGGCCTCTTAGTTTTATTTTCTCTGTGTGAGGCACTTTCTCTGTGTGATAAGCTTAGGGCCAGGTGTTGTAGGGTTTGATGAAAAATGTAACACAGACGTGATCACCAAGATTTTTTTCTTGCTGCATAAGGAAACACTTGGGTAATATGTAAAATAGAATTCTCAATTATCAAAGCAAATGAACAGACAAAAATAAGTCCCCAAAACAGAAGAAGTTTTAGGAACTGTTTGCACACATGGATAAAAAAAAATATGATCATTTTAAAGCAACGTATTTTTTTGTGTTAACCTGACCAAGATAATCACGATGGTGTGATCACTGACCTAGAGCCGGACATCTTGGAATGTGAAGTCAAGTGGGCCTTAGAAAGCATCACTACAAACAAAGCTAGTGGAGGTGATGGAATTCCAGTTGAGCTATTTCAAATCCTGAAATATGATGCTATGAAAGTGCTGCACTCAATATGCCAGCAAATTCGGAAAACTCAGCAGTGGCCACAGGACTGGGAAAGGTCAGTCTTCATTCCAATGCCAAAGAAAGGCAATGCCAAAGAATGCTCAGACTACCACACAATTGCACTCATCTCACACGCTAGTAAAGTCATGCTCAAAATTCTCCAAGCCAGGCTTCAGCAGTACGTGAACCATGAACTTCCAGATGTTCAAGCTGGTTTTAGAAAAGGCAGAGGCACCAGAGATCAAATTGCCAACATCTGCTGGATCATGGAGAAAGCAAGAGAGTTCCAGAAAAGCATCTATTTCTGCTTCATAGACTATGCCAAAGCCTTTGACTGTGTGGATCACAATAAACTGTGGAACATTCTGAAAGAGATGGGAATCCCAGACCACCTGACCTGCCTCTTGAGAAACCTGTATGCAGGTCAGGAAGCAACAGTTAGAACTGGACATGGAACAACAGTCTGGTTCCAAATAGGAAAAGGAGTACGTCAAGGTTGAATATTGTCACCCTGCTTATTTAACTTATATGCCCAGTACTCTTGCCTAGAAAATCCCATGGATGGAGGAGCCTGGTAGGCTACAGTCCGTGGGATCGGACACGACTGAATGACTTCACTTTCACACATTGGAGAAGGAAATGGCAACCCACTCCAGTGTTCTTGCCTGGAGAATCCCAGGGACGGGGGAGCCTGGTGGGCTTCCGTCTATGGGGTCACACAGAGTCGGACGCGACTGAAGTGACTTAGCAGCAGCAGCAGCAGCAGAGTACATCATGAGGAATGCTGGGCTGGAAGAAGCACAGGCTGGAATCAAGATTTTCGGGAGAAGTATCAATAACCTCAGATGTGCAGATGATACCACCTTTATGGCAGAAAGTGAAGAGGAACTCAAAAGCCTCTTGATGCAAGTGAAAGAGGAGACTGAAAAGTTTGGCTTGAAGCTCAACATTCAGAAATCAAAGATCATGGCATCTGGTCCCATCACTTCATGGGAAATAGATGGGGAAACAGTGTCAGACTTTATTTTTGGGGCTCCAAATCACTGTGGATGCTGATTTCAGCCATGAAATTAAAAGACGCTTACTTCTTGGAAGGGAAGTTATGACCAACCTTGATAATATATTAAAAAGCAGAGACATTACTTTGCCAACCAAGGTCCGTCTAGTCAAGGCTATGGTTTTTCCCGTGGTCATGTATGGATGTGAGAGTTGGACTGTGAAGAAAGCTGATCGCCAAAGAATTGATGCTTTTGAACTGTGGTATTGGAGAAGACTCTTGAGAGTCCCTTGGACTGCAAGGAGGTCCAACCAGTCTGTTCTAAAGGAGATCAATCCTGCGTGTTCATTGGATGGACTGATGCTAAAGCTGAAACTGCAATACTTTGGCCACCTCATGCGATGAGTTGACTCACTGGAAAAGAGTCTGATGCTGGGAGGGATTGGGGGCAGGAGGAGAAGGGGACAACAGAGAATGAGATGGCTGGATGGCATCACAGACTCGATGGACATGAGTTTGAGTGAACTCCGCGAGTTGGTGATGGACAGGGAGGCCTAGCTTGCTGTGATTCATGGGGTTACAGAGTTGGACACGACTGAACGACTGAACTGAACTGAACTGAAGGAAAATATGCGGCTTCCCTGGTGGCTCAGCGGTCAAGAATCTGCCTGCAATCCAGGAGACATGGGTTTGATCCCTCGGATGGGAACATCCGCTGGAGAAGGAAATGACAACCAAGTCCAGTTTTCTTGCCTGGGAAATCCCATGGACAGGGGAACCTGGGGTCACAAGAGTTGGGGTCACAAGAGTTAGACATGACTTAGAGACTAAACACCACCACCAAAGAAAATACATGAAAATCAGTAAAACTGTTCATTCACAAAGAATTCAAGGTACTATATACTCAAATTTCAAATTTTATACTGCAAACAATAAAAGTTAATTACTCAGAAAAAGAATTGATTCCCATTTCCACATTTTTAATCTAGAAATTATTTATGACCATTTTTAGGTGTGTTGATATAATTTTTCTTTTTGTTTTTAAAAATTATGAACTTATGTAAGTATATATTAAAAACAAACATATTCTTTTCAATTCAGTTATTCTGTGGAGGAGTATTTCTAAAACATATTTTGTGGAGATAGACTTACAACAATTCAAGGAAGAATTAACTAATTTAGAAAATAAGTAAAATTTTCCCTGTTATTTTCTTACCTTCATTTTATCCTGTAAAATGAGGAAAGAATGTGATTTCCAAAGTCCATGAAAGACTCAGACCCAGAATTAACTTTACCCTTCACTTGCCTCTCTCAGTACCCTTGACAAGTACTGAAAGCTGGGTGTATGACTGAGAGTCCAGATGTGTTTCCAAGTGCTTGGTCTTCACATAGACTGAATGCACGATACTTCAGTTACAGATACCTTGCTTTTTTGATTACTTAATTATGTATATTTTGTATGTTAAACAGATGAATGTTGTCTCTTCTAAACAAGATATGCTGTACTCCTTTTCAGCTTTTATTTTCTAATTCTGAAAATTTTCAGAATGGGATGTTTGTGGCTGTGGTTTCTATATCTTGAAATACACTTATGAGCTGCTCACTATTAAGTATTATACTGTTACATTTAAAAATAGTACAACACTAATCAAACAAATTGTCCTTCAGTGAACTGCTTAGTTAAACTCTGATTCCATAGTTATCACCATGATCCAAACTGTGACGTTAACAAGGGACTCTACCTACCCTCAACCTCAGAACATTGGAAGCTTCTCAATAAGAAGAAGAGCTAGTGTTAGGAACACTACGCAGAAATCAGCAACTTATATCTGGTGGTGTGATTAGTTAAATGCATATTGCATACATGCATGCTAAGTCCCCTCATTCATGTCCTACTCTTTTTGACCCCATGGACTGTAACCCGCCAGGCTCCTCTGTCCATGAGATTCTCCAAGCAAGAATACTGGAGTGGGTTGACACGCTTTCCTCCAGAGGATCTTCTCAATACAGGGATTGAACCCTCGTCTCTTGTGTCTCCTACACTGGCAGGTGGGTTCTTTATCACTAGCACCAGGGGCGTGTATACAGATTTATAGAGACAGTGTTTATACAAATGCAATCACAATAACATAAAATAAGACTTATGTAAAAGAGTCTTCAAATGGTGATGATGAAACCCAAACAAAACTTGTTCTTATGTTTTTATTTATTATTATTTGGGTAAAACTTTGTGACTGACATATAAAGTATCTGTCAACGAGATAGTGATCAATCTGTAACTCTTCAATAAAAACGTGTCAGTAATCATGCTACTGTAGCTAGTAACCAGAATGATACATAAACAAGTTAACTTGGTATGTAAGGCAGACTAGGAAAGGCATTACTAATCTGACAAGAACACACACACAAAAACAAAAACACCAGCGAATATTAGTGCTTTAAAGCAACGAAGACTCTGCTTATGTCTCAGGAACCTGGACAGAAAGTTCCAACATCTTGATGCCACCTCTTACCTCAAGGCTTCAAGATTCATCACAGAGGTGAATAGTGACCCATCACTATTACTTCTACTCACACTTTATGACCACAGCTATTCACTTGGCTGCTCCTAACTTCAACAGGGTATGGAATTATAATCTTCCATAAACCTTGAAATGGAGGGCAACTAGACGTTAGTGATCATTTCCTTCCTACTGACTCAATGGACATGGATTTGAGCAAACTCCGGAAGACAGTGGAGGACAAAGGAGCCTAGCATGCTGCAGTCTGTGGGGTCACAAAGAGTCAGACACAACTTGCAAAGGACCAACAAGAACAATTTATTTGCTGTTTCCTATTGGCCCAAGTTTTCTTTCTGCAAAAGGGCATACAGAATTTTCATTCTGTTGTGTCGTAGCATTGTTGTCTTGAAAACATATTCTTTTTTAGTGATACCCATTAAAAATGATGAAATTCTTCAGTTGACCACTGCTTTGGAAAAATTGAAAGCTATACCTGTACCAATACAGTTGGTTGAAGATCAAATGTGAAAACATGAAACATGTTTGACATGCATGAAATGGTTTGTTACTTCTTTTTTAATATTCAAAATAGTTACCTACTGTAGGACCCAACAATTCCACTCCGAGTCATTAACTCAAAAGAATTTTTAAAAATTTTCACCTAAAGTATTGTACACAAGTGTTCTTAACAGCATTATTAATAATAGATAAAAAGTAGAAATAACCCAACTGTTCCATAAACTAATAAATGAATAAATAAAATATTAATATGATATATACAAATAAAGGAATATTAGACACTTATAGAGAAGAATAAAGTACTAAAGCTTGAATGAACTTTGAAAAAATCAAATGGAAGAAGGCAGAAAGAGAAAACCAGGCATTATGTGATTCCATTTATATACAGAAACCTGTTGAGACATGCAGTAGATTAGTTCTTGCCAAGAGATGGTGAGAGGTGAAATTGGGAGATACGGTGTTTATTTGGAGTTGTTAGAAATTTTCTATAATTGGATAGTGGTGATGGTTGCACATAATAAACTCTGAGATGATTCAGTTCAGTTCAGTTCAGTCACTCAGTCGTGTCCAATTCTTTGCTACCCCATGAATCACAGCACGCCAGCCTCCCTGTCTATCACCAACTCCCGGAGTTCACTCAAACCCATATCCATTGAGTCGGTGATGCCATCCAGCCATCTCATTCTCTGTCGTCCCCTTCTCCTCCCACCCCCAATCCTTCCCAGCATCAGAGTCTTTTCCAGTGAGTCAACTCGTCGCATGAGGTGGCCAAAGTATTGGAGTTTCAGCTTTAGCATCAGTCCTTCCAATGAACACCCAGGATTGATCTCCTTTAGAATGGACTGGTTGGACCTCCTTGCAGTCCAAGAGACTCTCAAGAGTCTTCTCCAACACCACAGTTCAAAATAGTAAATTTTATAGTATGTGATTTTATTGAGATATAATTATCTCAATAAAAATTTTAATTAAAAGTTTGTGCTATAATGATCACCACTTTCCCAAATTTCTCTGCCTTCATTTTCCTGGGAGTATAGCCACTGCTTCATATTCTGTCTACACAAGAAAACAGAAAATTTCAAATCATTTGTGCTCAATAAATATTTATCTATCAGAATGTCAGTATCTTCAATATGCTAATAAATTTTCCATAAGCATAACTTTAAATTTCAACAAACCAAAGGCTAAGGAGAATAAAAATTGTGCTTGGAGTCAGAAAACCTGCAATAAAGACATGAACAAGTCTTGTTTATCTGAGCTTTGGTTTTCTCATCTCTAAAACAGGAATTCTAATGCATGCCGCACCAACTTGTTGAAAAAACCAGATGGCAAAGTGTATGTGAAAGTGCTTTGTAAATTTTACATGGCTATAGAAGCTGTAGTTATTCTTTTCTTTCCAATTTTAATTTTAGCATATTTCCTTTAAAACTTTTAGGCTATTTCCCTTTAAATAAACTTAAAATCTGGGCATTTGGAGTGAATACATTTAGGTCTGAATCCCAGCTCTGCCACATTTTAGCTATGTGACCTAGACAGTTCCTTCTAACTCAAGTTTCTCATCTAGAAAAAAGGAAAGTAAAGCCTCTCTCATAAAGCCACTGTATGATTAAATCAGCAAATGTAATTGTCTAGTACAGTGCTCTGCATGTGGTGAGCTCTCTGAAGTGTCACAGAAGAAAAAAACAAAGATCACCTGCCACAGTTCTCTTCAAGTCTACAAATGCTAATCGACTTTATTGCCTGGCCAACCTAGAATACCAATCTCTTAATGTTTCTTCTAATATATTTCTGTCCGTTCAAAAATGAATAATGTATAATGTCAACAGAGAAGTTTAATGAAATGTTTTTACCCTTTCAGGGTGGCATGTTGCACACTAATTAGATTGTATTTGGATGCCTATACAGAATTGATGCTTTTGAACTGTGGTGCTGGAGAAGACTCTTGAGAGTCCCTTGGACTGCAAGGAGATCCAACCAGTCCATTCTAATGGAGATCAATCCTAGGTGTTCATTGGAAGGACTGATGCTAAAGCTGAAACTCCAATACCTTGGCCACCTCATGCAACAAGTTGACTCACTGGAAAAGACTCTGATGCTGGGAAGGATTGGGGGAGGAGGAGAAGGGGACGACAGAGAATGAGATGGCTGGATGGCATCACCGACTCGATGGACATGAGTTTGAGTGAACTCCGGGAGTTGGTGATGGACAGGGAGGCCTGGCGTGCTGTGATTCATGGGGTCGCAAAGAGTCGGACACGACTGAGCGACTGAACTGAACTGAACTGAACTGATACATTCATTACCAAATTATTTTGTAAAACCTAATTTTACTCTCAAATTTTAAACTGAAAAATTTTGTATTTAAATGTGTGTTCATAGATGTACATGCATATTTACTTACATAAGTACATGTATGTACATATATAAGTTCAGTTCAGTCTCTCAGTCATGTCCAACTCTTTGTGACCCCATGGACTGCAGCATGCCAGGCTTCCCTGTCCATCATCAACTCCTGGAGCTTACTCAAACTATGTCCATAGATCGGTGATGCCATCTAAGCATCTCATCCTCTGTCATCCCCAGATCCTCCTGCCTTCAATCTTTACCTGCATCAAGGTATGTCCAATGAGTCAGTGCTTTACATCAGGTGGCCAAAGTATATTAGAGTTTCAGCTTCAGCATCAGTGCTTCCAATGAATATTCAGGACTAATTTCCTTTAGCTTTGACTGGTTTGATCTCCTTGCTGTCCAAGGGGCTCTCAGGAGTCTTCTCCAACACTGCAGTTCAAAAGCATCAGTTCTTCGGCACTCAGCTTTCTTTATGGTCCAACTCTCACGTCCATACATGACTACTGGAAAAACCATACCTTTACCTAGATGAATCTTTGTTGGCAAAGTAATGTCTCTTCTTTTTTAATATGCTATCTAGTTTGGTCATCACTTTTCTTCCAAGGAGCAAGCATCTTTTAATTTCATAGCTTCATTCACCATCTGCAGTGATTCTGGAGCCAAAAAAAATAAAGTCTGTCACGGTTACCATTGTTTCCCCATCTGTTTGCCATGAAGTGGTGGGACAGGATGCCATGATCTTTGTTTTTTGTATGTTGAGTTTTAAGTCAGCTTTTTCACTCTCCTCTTTCACATTCATCAAGAGGGTCTTTACTTTCTCTTCCCTTTCTGCCATTACAATGGTATCATCTGCATATCTGAGGTTGTTGATGTTTTTCCTAGCAATCTTGATTCCAGCTTGTGAGTCATCCAGTCTGGCATTTCTCATGATGTACTCTTAATATAAGTTAAATAAGCAGGGTAACAATATACAGCCTTGATATACTCCTTTCTCAGTTTTGAATCAGTCCTTTGTTCCTGGTCCACTTCTAACTGTTGCTTCTTGACCTGCATACGGATTTCTCAGGAGGCAGGTAGGTGGTCTGGTATTCCCATCTCTTTAAGAATTTTCCACAATTTTTTGTGATCCACACAAAGGTTGTAGCATAGTCAATGAAGTAGAAATAGATGTTTTTCTGTAAATCTCTTGCTTTTTCTATGATCCAACAGATGTTGGGAATTTGATCCCTGGTTCCTCTGCCTTTTCTAAATACAACATGAACATCTGGAAGGGTAAGTTCATGTACTATTGAATCCTAGCTTGGAGAATTTTGAGGATTACTTTGCTAGTGTGAGATGAGTTCAATTGTGCAATAGTTTGAACATTCTTTGGCATTGCCTTTCTTTGAGATTGGATTGAAAACTGACCTTTTCCAGTCCTGTGGCCACTGCTGAATTTTCCAAATTTGCTGGCATATTGAGTGCAGCACTATCTTATTGGATTTGAAATAGCTCAGCTGAAATTCCATCACTTCCTCTAGCTTTGTTCATAGTGATGCTAAGGACCACTTGACTTCACACTCCAGGATGTCTGGCTTTAAGTGAGTGACACACCATTGTGGTTATCTGGCTCATTAAGATCTTTTATGTATAGTTCTCTGTATTCTTGCCCCCTCTTTTTAATATCTTTTCCTCCTGTAGGTCCATGTTTCTATCCTTTACTGTGTCCATCTTTGCATGAAATATTCCTTTGGTAACTCTAATTTTCTTGAGATGTCTAGTCCTTCCCATTCTGCTATTTTCATCTATTTCTTTGCATTGATCACTTAGGAAGGCTATCATACCTCTTCTTGCTATTCTTTGGAACTCTGCATTCAGATGGGTATATCTTTCCTTTTCTTTGCCTTTCACTTCTCTTCTTTTTTTTTGCTATTTGTTCATTGGAAGGACTGATGCTAAAGCTGAAGCTCCAATACTTTGCCCACCTCATCCGAAGAGTTGACTCACTGGAAAAGATTCTGATGCTCGGAGGGATTGGAGGCAGGAGGACAAGGGGACGACAGAGAATGAGATGGCTGGATGACATCACCAACTCGATGGAGGTGAGTTTGAGTGAACTCCAGGAGTTGGTGATGGACAAGGAGGCCTGGCGTGCTGAGATTCATGGGGTCACAAAGAGTCAGACACGATTGAGCGACTGAACTGAGCTGAACTGAACTTAAAAGGGCTCCTCAGACAATAATTTTGCCTTTCTGCATTTATTTTTCTTGGGGATGGTTTTGAAACCACCTCCTGTACGAACCTCCTGTACGAACCTCCTGTACGAACCTCCGTCCATAGTTCTTTGTGCACTCTGACAAAACAGGCTCAACAGGAGAGAGGAATGGCAAACTACTTCAGTATTCTTGGCTTGCGAACCCCATGAACAGTATGAAAAGGCAAAAAGATAAGACACTGAAAGATGAACTCCCCAGGTCAGTAGATTCCCAATGTGCTACTGGAGAAGCATGGAGAAATAGTTTCAGAAAGAATGAAGAGGCTGAGCCAAAGCAAAAAAAATGGCCAGTTGTAGATGTGACGGGAGTAAAGGCTCATGTTATAAAGAACCATTTTACATAGGAACCTGGAATGTTAGGGCCATGAATCAAGGTAAATTTTCAGTGATCAAATAGGTGATGGCAAGAATGAATATCAACATTTTAGGAATCAGTGAACTAAAATGGACTAGAAGGGGCGAATTTAATTCAGATGACCATTATATCTACTACTGTTGGCAAAAATCCCTTGGAAGAAATGGAATAGCCCTAACAGTCATTGAAAGAATCCAAATCAGTACTTGGATGCAATCTCAAAAACGACAGAATGATGTCTGTTAATTTCCAAGGCAAACCATTCAATGTCACAGTAATCCAAGTCTATGCCCCAACCGCTAATGCTTAAGAAGCTGAAGTTTAACAGTTCTGTGATGACCTGCAAGATGTTCTAGAAGTAACACCAAAAAAAAAACATGTCCCTTTCATCATAGGGGACTGGAAGTCAACAGTAGGAAGTCAAGAGATACCTGGAGTAACAGGCAAGTTTGGCCTTGGAGTACGAAATGAAGCAAGGCAAAGGCTAACAGAGTTTTGCCAAGAGAATGCACAGGTCATAACAAGCAACCTCTTCCAAAAGATGCCTCTACGCATGGACATCACCAAATGGTCAATACTGAAATCAGATTGATTATATTGTTTGCAGCTGAACATGGAGAGGTTCTATACAGTTAGCAAAAGCAAAACCTTTAGCTGACTGTGGCTCCGATCATGAACTCCTTATTGCAAAAATTCAAACTTAAATTGAAGAAAGTAGGGAAAACTACTATACCATTCAGGTATGACCTAAATTAGATCCCTTACAATTATACAGTGAACCTGACATATAGGTCCAAGGGATTAGATCTGATGTACATATATAAATATGTAATATATGTACATATATTAGATCTGATGTACATATACATGTCATTTTATATTTGCAAAGTTGGAATTGAGGTTTTTATTTTTAAGAACATAGACCAAAGGTTCATATAGTATAATAGGAAAACACTTAGCCCTATTGAAGGTGATGAGCTTCAATAGAATAGCCCTATTGAAGGTGATGAGATTCAATAGAAGAGCTTGGCAGATAGAACTCTCTTCTTCTACCTCCTTCCCCTTTAAAGAGTTTCTTAGTGTATTTTTCTGAGATAAAATGGGAGAAACAATCCAAGAATTCATAAAAGAAGGTTAGACAATCAGTGACTCAAAATTAAAGCCTAAATTATTAGTAAATGTTTAAAAAGAAACACACACTCTGACAAATAAGTTAAACTTTCCTTATTTAATAGCACCAAAGAACAAGAACCTGTACTTGCTTTTCATCAGCAAGCCTCACTGCTGTGAATAATTTTTTGCCTGTAGTTCCAGAATCCAGCACATTCTCAGCCTCAGTTTCTAAAGGGAAGCGATGAGAAATGTGTTCCAGAAGGTTGCCACCAATTACTTGTGGATTTGATCTGAGCACCATGAATTGTACGGAACAATTCACCAGCTGATTTCAGGCTTCAGTCTTATGATCTCATGGACCAAGTATGATGAATGAGATGTAACTTTTCTAATGCAACTGCAGGGAGACCTACCAAATCTGCTGTCAATATAAATGACATTCATTTATGTCTCTATTTATACAACAGGTTTTTATTGAACAAGCTTCCCTGGTGGCTCAGTGGTAAAGAATCCTCCTGCAGTGCAAGAGACACAGGTTCGATCCCTGGGTCAGGAAGATTCCCTGGAGATGGAAATGGCAACCCACTCTAGTATTCTTGCCTAAGAAATCCCATGGGACAGAGGAGCCTGGCAGGCTTCAGTTCATGGGGTCACAAAAGAGTTAGCCACTACTAGGCAACTAAACAACAACAATTTATTGAAAACTTATCTGTCAGGTAACATGGAAATCACTAGGAATAAAAGGTGTACAAGACAATAATCTCTACCTTGAGAAGGTCCCAGTGCAGTAAGGGAAGGCAAACGTATCAAAAACCTTAGAGAAATGGTGAGATGGGCAGTAATAATAGATGTTTTTGATCTACTGATAGCATAATGATACATCTAGTTCTGCTGGGAACTGAGTTCCACAAAGAGATGATGCCAAATATGAGTTTTTGGCAACTGTGTAGGAAAGTAAAGGTGGAAAGTAATAGTCCAGACAGGAAAAAAAAAATGCGGAAAATCATAAGAACATGTTTTATTCTGAATCCTGCAGTTTGTATGAACAACCATGGCATCTGTGAAAAAATAGCACAAATGATTGACAAGAAGAAGCTAAATCATGCCATAATAGAATGATATTCATCCTATAGGCAATAGAAAGCTTTTATAGGATTTAAACAGGAGAGAGTTCTGATCAGGTTAGATTTATGACAGTGGAGGAAATGGAGTGGAAGGAGTCTAGAAGTAGAAAGTCTCAGTGTAACACTATTGGACGCGTTCAGGTAAGAGGTGGTAAATTCAAATCAAATTCCAAATGAGGGATTTTAAGAATGGAGAGCAGAGGAATTGCATGTGCCTTGGAGATAGATATGATGGATGTAGCTATTTAAATGTGTGTGGTCTCAGATCATGCTCAGGTTATTAAATTGTGAGACACAAAAACAAGAGAAACAAGTCGTGGAGTCTCTGTGTATCACTGATAATAATGGTTGTGTACCACTGATGTTTCCCAGCAAAATTTATACAGTGTAATGAAAGAAGATTGCCAAGAACAGAACTAGGGAGGTAGAAAAGATGCATCAGTGTAAGAGGTGGAAGAAACAAACAGCATAGTGTCAAGGAATGAGAAAATTTTAGGAAAGAGGCAAGTTATTTAGGAAATTTTACCATAGTGTGATGTTTAGAAAGAAAATCGCTCAAAGTTAAAAATGAGAAAATCATCAACAATCTCAGAGCACTTTTTAAGGAGTGGTGAGGCATGACTTGCTCTATAAAATAAGCACCAGTAGTCCCTATCCTTTTAAATAAATTTCCAACCATTTAAAGTCCCCCAGAATTTCTTATTTTTTAAAAAAATTCTCACAAGTTCCCTACTTTCACAGTCAAAATTGACAGAGGGTGTTCCCTGACATCCACACTTAGGCTGAGGAAGAAGGCAGATGTCCTGGGGTTCTCTTCCCAATGCTCATGTAGAAATCTGGTCCTGCAGAGGGCTACAAACAAGGCAAGCTGTTCCTCCAGTAAGAGTAAATTGGGTTCCAAGTTGCCTACCTTAAGGCAGTGGGACCAGTTAGGAGTGAGGAGGGCATACTAAAGAGAAAAGAAAGTTTAGAATAAAATGAGTGTTAAATTCATGCATGAGGAATGAATGAGTAAGCAGTTACCCACAGAGAATGAAAGTTGACCTGTGGCAACAGATTATCCTAGCATCTGCATTTACCACACTGATTTTTTTTTTTTAATGTAGCCCATGTCAAGACAGGCATTTTAAGACCACTGTTCTAAATGTTCTATTTCATTGGATTTAATGCGATATTCAGTTCATTTGCTCAGTCATGTCTGACTCTGCGACCCCATGGACTGCAGCAGGCCAGGCCTCCCAGTCCATCACCAACTCCTGGAGTATACCCCAACTCATGTCCATTGAGTCGGTGATGCCATCCAATCATTTCATCCCCTGTCATCCCCGTCTCCTCCTCCCATCAATCTTTCCCAGCATCAGGGTCTTCTCAAATGAATCAGCTCTTCACAGCAGGTGGCCAAAGTATTGGAGTTTCAGCTTCAACATCAGTCCTTCCAATGATCACCCAGGACTGATCTCCTTTAGGATGGACTGGTTGGATCTCCTAACAGTCCAAGGGACTCTCAAGAATCTTCTCCAACACCACTGTTCAAAAGCATCAATTCTTCAGTGCTCAACTTTCTTTATAGTCCAACTCTCACATCCATATATGACTACTGGAAGAACCATAGCCTTGACTAGATGGACCTTTGTTGACAAAATAATGTCTCTACTTTTTCATATGCTGTCTCAGTTGGTCATAACTTTCTTTCCAAAGAGTAAGCGTATTTTAATTTCATGGCTGCAGTCACCATCTGCAGTGATTTTGGAGCTCCCCAAAATAAAGTCAGCCACTGTTTCCACTGTATCCCCATTTATTTGCCATGAAGTGATGGGACCAGATGCCATGATCTTAGTTTTTTGAATGTTGAGCTTTAAGTCAACTTTTTCATTCTCCTCTTTCACTTTCATCAAGAGGCTCTTTAGTTCCTCTTCACTTTCTGCCATAAGGGTGGTGTCATCTGCATATCTGAGGTTATTGATATTTCTCCCCACAATCTTGATTCCATCTTGTGCTTCACCCAGCTCAGTGTTTCTCATGATGTACTCTGAATATAAGTTTAATAAGCAGGGTGACAATATACAGCCTTGACGTACTCCTTTTCCTATTTGGAACCAGTCTGTTGTTCCATGTCCAGGTCTAACTGTTGCTTCCTGACCTGCATACAGGTTTCTCAAGAGGCAGGTCAGGTGGTCTGGTATCCACATCTCCTTCAGAATTTTCCACAGTTTATTGTGATCCACAGAGTCAAGGCTTTGGCATAGTCAATAAAGCAGAAGTAGATGTTTTCCTGGAACTCTCTTATTTTTCGATGATCCAGTGGATGTTGGCAATTTGATCCCTGGTTCCTCTGCCTTTTCTAAAACCAGCTTGAACATCTGGAAGTTAATGGTTCACGTATCGCTAAAGCCTGGCTTGGAGAATGTTGAGCATTACTTTGCTAGCGTGTGAGACAAGTGCAATTGTGTGTTAGTTTGAGCATTCTTTGGCATTGCCTTTCTTTGTAATTGTAATGAAAACTGACCTTTTCTAGTCCTGTGACCACTGCTGAGTTTTCCAAATTGGCTGGCATATTCAGTGCAGCACTTTGACAGCATCATCTTTTAGTATTTGAAATAGCTCAACTGAAATTCCATCACCTCCACTAGCTTGTTTGTAGTGATGCTTCCTATGGCCCACTTGACTTCACATTCCAGGATGTCTGGTTCTAGGTGAGAGATCAAACCATCGTGATTATCTGGGTCGTGAAGATAATTTTTGTACAGTTCTTCTGTGTATTCTTGCCCCTTCTTCTTAATATCTTCTGCTTCTGTTAGGTCCCTACCATTTCTGTCCTTTATCGAGCCCATCTTTGCATGAAATATTCCCTTGGTGTCTCGAATTTTCTTGAAGATAACTCTAGTCTTTCCCATTCAATTATTTTCCTCTATTTCTTTGCACTGATCACTGAGGATGGTTTTCTTATCTTTCCTTGCTCTTCTTTGGAACTCTGCATTCAAATGGGTGTATCTTTCCTTTTCTCCTTTGGTTTTCACTTCCCTTCTTTCCACAGCTATTTGTAAGGCCTCCTCAGACAGCCATTTTGCTTTTTTGCACTTCTTTTTCGTGGGGATGGTCTTACTCCTTGTCTCCTGTACAATGTCACGAACCTCTGTCCATAGTTCATCAGACACTCTGTCTATTAGATCTAGTCCCTTAAATCTACTTCTCACTTCCACTGTATCATCATAAGGGATTTGATTTAGGCCATACCTGAATGGTCTAGTGGTTTTCCCCACTTTCTTCAATTTAAGTCTGAATTTGGCAATAAGGAGTCATGATCTGAGCCACAGTCAGCTCCTGGTCTTAAAAACAAATGAACTGTTTTCTCTAGAGCCAAGTTCATACTTGACTTCACAGAGTAGAAACTGAAAATGTTCTAAGTTAACCTGAATCTCATTAAAAGGTTGTCTCAGGTAAGAGAAGAAGACACATTTGGTTAAGACCTTGAGTGCCATGTGAAACATGTAAATGATTGGTTAAATGAAAATAGGACATCATTTCTCTCGCTTAGACACTAAGCTGCCTTTTATTCTGCCTTTTTTTTACTTTAATTGAAAATATTTAAAATTTTTAGAACCAGCTTTTTTTCTAAATATTTGCATACTTATTTTTCTCCCTTTCAAAAAACTAAGGTCAGATTAACAAGTTAAACCCTTCCTTGAAACTAACAAGTAAAGAACTTTTTGGTTCTAATTGTAGTTTTGTCTGGATTATATATTTTCCAGTCTCCTAGTAGAGTTTCTAGTACACTGTGCTAGTTTCCATAGCAGTTTCATCCTGTAGTAGAACATTGTCTACTGTATAATCTCCCCACAGTCAAAAACAATAGCATTCATTCTGAGCATAATTATCTACTACTATTTCTCTCTAAATATCATTTATTATGTCCTTTTACTATGAAATTTTGCAGGCTACGATGTAAAAGAGCGTTCTCTTTTTGTGTGGCTCTCTTCTTGGGACTTCAAGGCAATTGGCCCTTGCAGGTTCTATTTCTGCAAGTGAGTTATCAAAATTGCTAACCAGTTCCATTTGGGTTGTGGATTAAATGTTTGCAAATGGCAACTTTAGCCTCTGGCAACTTAAAAGCAGGGCTTAGCTTGAAGTACCATTTGACAATTGGTGTTACTTTCTTTTAATTTCATTACCAAAATATCTCAGATATTCACTCCTACCTACCCGCCTGCCAAAATAATTTTTCATTAATGAGAAGAAACAGATTAATGAACTTACAGTGTGCCTTGATTTAAAGAACTATCATCATTTGATTCTTTCATAAACATGCGTTGGGTATCTAGGCTACAATAAGATTCTTCAGTTGCAGAGTTGATAAGCATGGCTTTTTCTCTTGGGTCCTTGCAACCAGTCAATAAAGGACATTGTAAGGTGTTTGTTTGTTTGTTTGTTTTTAATTTTTATTTTTTTCTTGGAGGCTAATTACTTTACATTAATATATTGGTTGGTTTTGCCATACATTGACACGAATCTGCCTCAGGTGTACATGTGTTCCCCTTATTGAACCCCCCTCCCACCTCCCTCCTCCCCATATCCTCCCTCCCGGTCATCCCCGTGCACCAGCCCCGAGCATCCTGTATCATGCGTCAAACCTGGACTGGTGATTCGTTTCACATATGATAATATAAATACTTCAATGCCATTCTCCCAAATCATCCCACCCTCGCCCTATCCCACAGAGTCCCAAAGACTGTTCTATACACCTATGTCTCTTTTGCTGTCTCGTATACAGGGTTAAGGTTACCATCTTTCTAAATTCCATATATATGCGTTCAGTTCAGTTCAGTTCAGTCGCTCAGTCGTGTCCGACTCTCCGCGACCCCATGAACCACATCACGCCAGGCCTCCCTGTCCATCACCAACTCCCGGAGTTCACTCAAACTCATGTCCATTGAGTCGGTAATGCCATCCAGCCATCTCATTCTCTGCCGTCCCCATCTCCTCCCACCCCCAATCCCTCCTAGCATAAGACTCTTTTCCAGTGAGTCAACTCGTCCCATGAGGTGGCCAAAATATTGGAGTTTCAGCTTTAGCATAAGTCCTTCCAATGAACACCCAGGACTGATCTCTTTTAGATTGGACTGGTTGGATTTCCTTGCAGTCCAAGGGACTCTCAAGAGTCTTCTCCAGCACCACAGTTCAAAAGCATCAATTATTCGGCGATCAGCTTTCTTTTTTTTTTTTTTTTTTTCTTGTTTTAATTTTATTTATTTATTTATTTTTTTGCATTACAATAGTTTAATATGAACAATCAGAACTAATTAACAGTATAACAATATTTTACAACTGAAATAATTAAAATAAACTATAAAATTACTACCTAAAACAGGTCTGATCTAGCTTATTTACTTTCTATAATTTCTTCAGTGCTGCAAAACCATTTATTTCTTTTTTTTTTTTCATGTTTTAATAAACACTTCGTCTTTTTGTATTGCTTTTTTTTTATCACAATAATAGAAATATAACATCATATATCACTGTAAAACACATTTCCACATAAATGCTGATAAGCACAAAATATTTTTCATCATTTACATTTTAACTGTAATAATATATGGCAGAATTAAAGCTGCATCCATCATGTGTCTAACTCACCTTGCTGTAATGAATTTTTAAATGTAATGGTTTCTGTCGCAAAGTAAAATCGTACATAATGTCTAGTGACACAGTACGCTGGTGGATGGGTGGATTTGGAAAATGGAAATGCAACTTCATTTTTAATTAGATTTATAAACTTCACCACCTCCACCTCCAGCCAGCTTCCCAACCCTCCCTCCCACCACCATTATTTATTTATTTATTTATTTTTTTAAAATGAGGCTTTTAATTAATGTTTGACAGAGCTGATTCAGGTTGAATAGACTAAATTTCTTTAAACAAACTTACTTATACTCCAGAGTCCTTTAAAAACTTAATAGCATTTATACATTGAAGGTATTTGATTTTCTTGTAACTAGCACTTCAAATGCAACAAGCATTTGACCCAACAAGTAAAACTTTCTACAGTTCATAACTTTTATAAATAAAATAAATTAAATGTACAGTGAATAAGTTCTCTGAAATATTTCAATATTTCTGCAGGTTTAGTAACATCGTAAAATACATTTCAACTAAAATTCACAAATCTAAAAATCTGTTAGGCATTTTTAGGCATTTTAAGTTGGAAATGAAGACCAATGTTACATCGTAATATGCCAATTACAAATAGTACTTCAAATAGCAAATACTACAGTTTGTCCCAAACTTTAAAAACTATTCATGAACTCAACACTGAACTATTGATGGCTATGAGAATTGTTTCCTAGCCTTTTTGAAAATTTCAACCCATTTACGTTTAAGGTAATTATTGATAAGTACGATCCCGTAGCCATTTTCTTTATTACTTTGGGTTCAAGTTTATACACTCTTTCTGTGTATCCTGTCTAGAGAAGATCCTTTAGCATTTGTTGGAGAGCTGGTTTGGTGATGCTGAATTCCCTCAGCTTTTGCTTGTCTGTAAAGCTTTTGATTTCTCCTTCATATTTGAAGGAGATCCTTGCTGGGTATAGTAATCTGGGCTGTAGGGTATTTTCTTTCATCACTTTAAGTATGTCTTGCCACTCCCTTCTGGCCTGAAGAGTTTCTGTTGAAAGATCAGCTGTTATCCTTATGGGAATCCCCTTATGTGTTATTTGCTGCTTTTCCCTTGCTGCTTTTAATATTTGTTCTTTGTGTTTTATCTTTGTTAATTTGATTAATATGTGTCTTGGAGTATTTCGCCTTGGGTTTATCCTGTTGGGGACTCTCTGGGTTTCTTGGACTTGGGTGATTATTTCTTTCCCTATTTTAGGGAAGTTTTCAACTATTATCTCCTCAAGTATTCTCTCATGGTCTTTCTTTTTGTCTTCTTCTTCTGGGACTCCTATGATTCGAATGTTGGAGCGTTTAACATTGTCCCAGAGGTCTCTAATAGTGTCCTCATTTCTTTTAATTCATTTTTCTTTTTTCCTCTCTGTTTCATTTATTTCTACAATTTTATCTTCTAGTTCGCTAATCCTGTCTTCTGCCTCTGTTATTCTATTGTTTGTTCCCTCCAGAGTGTTTCTGATCTCATCTATTGCATTATTCATTGTATATTGATTCTTTTTTATTTCCTCTAAGTCCTTATTAAATCTTTCTTCCATCTTCTCAATCCTTTTCTCCAGGTTATTTATCTGTAACTCCATTTTGCTTTCAAGATTTTGAATCATTTTCACCATCAAAATTTGAAATTCTTTATCAGGTAGAGTCCCTATATCTTCTTCTTTTGTTTGTGTTGGTGGGCAATTATCTTGTTCCTTTACTTGCTGGGTATTTCTCTGCCTCTTCATCTTGCTTATATTGCTTTGCTTGGGGTGGCCTTTCCCTCTTCTTGCAGTTTGTGGAGTTCTCTTTATTATGTAGTTTCTTCGCTGTGTGTGGGGTTGGACGGGTGACTTGTCCGGGTTCCCTGGTTAGGGAGGCATGTGTCAGTGTTCTGGTGGGTGGAGCTTGATTTCTTCTCTTTCCTTTAGAAGACAATGGCTGCTTTTCTGGGAGCCTGATGTCCTCTGCCAGTATTCAGAAGTTGTTTTGTGGACTTTACTCCGCATTCAAATGTTCTTTTGATGAATTTGTGGGGAAGAAAGTGGTCTCGCCGTCTTATCCCTCCGCCATCTTGTTCCTTCCTCCCCAGAACACTGGATTCTTATATTCCACTTGATCGTGGAGTACCTCTTCCCAGCTGCTCCAGCAAGGCGCAGCCGCTGTACCTTACCTCGGACGAGGGGTATCTCCTCAAGGCTGCCCCTCCTGCTTTGAATGTGGCTCAGCTCCTCTCGGCCCTCCGGTGCCCAAGCAGCCACCGCCTCCTGGACGTGGTACAGCTCCTCTCAGCCACCGCCCTAACCCTGGGCGCGGGGCAGCTCCTCTCAGCCACGATTCTGCACGTGGTCGGTTGCGCCGGGAGCCGGGCGTCTCTCGCGTCTGCGCCGCCGGGAGCCGGGCGTCTCTCGCGTCTGCGCCGCCGGGAGCCGGGCGTCTCTCGCGTCTGCGCCGCCGGGAGCCGGGCGTCTCTCGCGTCTGCGCCGCCGGGAGCCGGGCGTCTCTCGCGTCTGCGCCGCCGGGAGCCGGGCGTCTCTCGCGTCTGCGCCGCCGGGAGCCGGGCGTCTCTCGCGTCTGCCCGATCAGCTTTCTTCACAGTCCAACTCTCACATCCATACATGACCACGGGGAAAACCATAGCCTTGACTAGACGGACCTTGGTTGGCAAAGTAATGTCTCTGCTTTTTAATATGCTATCTAGGCTGGTCATAACTTTCCTTCCAAGGAGTAAGCGTCTTTTAATTTCATGGCTGCAATCAGCATCCGAAGTGATTTTGGAGCCCAAAAAAATAAAGTCTGACACTGTTTCCACTGTTTCCCCATCTATTTCCCATGAAGTGATGGGACCAGATGCCATGATCTTTGTTTTCTGAATGTTGAGCTTCAAGCCAACCTTTTCACTCTCCTCTTTCACTTTCATCAAAAGGCCTTTGAGTTCCTCTTCACTTTCTGCCATAAGGGTGGTGTCATCTGCATATCTGAGGTTATTGATATTTCTCCCGGCAATCTTGATTCCAGCTTGTGCTTCTTCCAGCCCAGCGTTCCTCATGATGTACTGTGCATATAAGTTAAATAAGCAGGGTGACAATATATAACCTTGACGTACTCCTTTTCCTATTTGGAACCAGTCTGTTGTTCCATGTCCAGTTCTAACTGTTGCTTCCTGACCTGCATACATGTTTCTCAAGAGGCAGGTCAGGTGGTCTGGGATTCTCGTCTCTTTCAGAAATTTCCACAGTTTATTGTGATCCACAATATATGCGTTAGGATACTATATTGGTGTTTTTCTTTCTGACTTACTTCATTCTGTATAATAGGCTCCAATTTCATCCACCTCATTAGAACTGATCCAAATGTATTCTTTTTGATGTTTGAATAATACTCCATTGTGTATATGTACCAAAGCTTTCTTATCCACTCATCTGCAGATGGACATCTAGGTTGCTTCCATGTCCTGGCTATTATAAACAGTGCTGCAATGAACTTTGGAGTACATGTGTTTCTCTCAATTCTGGTTTCCTCAGTGTGTATGCCCAGCAGTGGGATTGCTGGATCATATGGCAGTTCTATTTCCAGTTTTTTGAAGAATCTCCACACTGTTCACCATAGTGGCTGTACTAGTTTGCATTCCCAGCAACAGTGTAAGAGGGTTCCCTTTTCTCCACACCCTCTCCAGCATTTATTGCATGTAGACTTTTGGTTAGCAGCCATTCTGACTGGCGTGAAATGGTACCTCATTGTGGTTTTAATTTGCATTTCTCTGATTATGAGTGATGTTGAGCATCTTTTCATGTGTTTGTTAGCCATCTGTATGTCTTCTTTGGAGAAAAGTCTGTTTAGTTCTTTGGCCCATTTTTTGATTGGGTCATTTATTTTTCTGGAATTGAGCTGCAGGAGCTGCTTGTATATTTTGGAGATTAATTCTTTGTCAGTTGTTTCATTTGCTATTATTTTCTCCCATTCTGAAGGCTGTCTTTTCACCTTGCTTATGGTTTCCTTTGCTGTGCAGAAGCTTTTGATTTTAATTAGGTCCCATTTGTTTATTTTTGCTTTTATTTCCAATATTCTGGGAGGTGCGTCTTGAGGATGCTGTTGAGATTTATGTCGGAGAGTGTTTTGCCTATATTCTCCTCTAGGAGTTTTATAGTTTCTGGTCTTACATTTAGATCTTTAATCCATTTTGAGTTTATTTTGGTGTATGGTGTTAGGAATTGTTCTAGTTTCATTCTTTTACAAGTGGCTGACCAGTTTTCCCAGCACCACTTGTTAAAGAAACTGTCTTTTCTCCATTTTATATTCTTGCCTCCTTTGTCAAAGATAAGGTGTCCATAGGTGTGTGGATTTATCTCTGGGCTTTCTATTTTGTTCCATTGATCTATATTTCTGTCGTTATGCCAGTACCATACTGTCTTGATGACTGTGGCTTTGTAGTAGAGCCTGAAGTCTGGCAGGTTAATTCCCCCAGTTCCATTCTTCTTCCTCAAGATTGCTTTGGCTGTTCGAGGTTTTTTGTATTTCCATACAAATTGTGAGATTATTTGTTCTAGTTCTGTGAAAAAGATCGTTGGTAGCTTGATAGGAATTGCATTGAATGTATAAATTACTTTGGGTAGTATACTCATTTTCACAATATTTATTCTTCCAATCCACGAACACAGTATATTTTTCCATCTATCAGTGTCCTCTTTGATTACTTTCACCAGTGTTTTATAGTTTTCAATGTAGAAGTCTTTTGTTTCTTTAGGTAGATATATTCCTAAGTATTTAATTCTTTTCGTTGCAACAGTGAATGGAATAGTTTCCTTAATTTCTGTTTTCTCATTATTAGTGTATAGGAATGTAAGGGATTTCTGTGTGTTGATTTTATATACTTCAACTTTGCTGTGTTCATTGATTAGCTCTAGTAGTTTTCTGGTAGAGTCTTTAGAGTTTTCTGTGTAGAGGATTATGTCATCAGCGAACAGTGAAAGTTTTACTTCTTCTTTTCCAATTTGGATTCCTTTTATGTCTTTTTCTTCTCTGATTGCTGTAGCCAAAACGTCCAGAACTATGTTGAATAGTAGTGGTGAGAGTGGGCACCCTTGTCTTGTTCCTGACTTTAGGGGAAATGCTTTGATTTTTTCACCATTGAGGATAATGTTTGCTGCGGGTTTGACATATGTAGCTTTTATTATGTTGAGGTATGTCTCTTCTATTCCCACTTTCTGGAGGGTTTTTATCATGAATGGATGTTGAATTTTGTCAAAGGCTTTCTCTGCATCTATTGAGATAATCATATGATTTTTATTTTTCAGTTTGTTAATGTGGTGTATTACATTGATTGATTTGTGGATATTGAAGAATCCTTGCATTCCTGGGGTAAAGCCCACTTGGTTTGATGTATGATCTTCTTAATGTGTTGTTGAATTCTGATTGCTAGAATTTTGTTAAGGATTTTTGCATCTATGTTCATCAGTGATATTGGCCTATAGTTTTCTTTTTTGTGGGATCTTTACCAGGTTTTGTGATTAGGATTATGGTGGCCTCATAGAATGAGTTAGGAAGTCTCCCTTCCTCTGCAATTTTCTGGAAGAGTTTGAGTAGAATAGGTGTTAGCTCTTCTCTAAATTTTTGGTAGAATTCAGCTGTGAAGCCGTCTGAAGCTGGGCTTTTATTTGCTGCAAGATTTCTGATTACAGCTTCTATTTCCATGCTTGTGATGGGTCTGTTCAGATTTTCTATTTCTTCCTGGTTCAATTTTGGAAAGTTGTACTTTTCTAAGAATTTGTACATTTCTTCCAAGTTATTCATTTTATTGCCATATAATTGCTTATAGTATTCTCTAATAATCCTTGTATTTCTGTGTTTTCGGTTGTGATTGCTCCATTTTCATTTCTAATTTTATTGATTTGGTTCTTCTCCCTTTGTTTCTTGATGAGTCTGGCTAGTGGTTTGTCAATTTTATTTACCTTCTCAAAGAACCAGCTTTTGGCTTTGTTGATTTTTGCTATGGTCTCTTTTGTTTCTTTTGCATTTATCTCTGCCCTAATTTTTATGATTTCTTTCCTTCTTCTAACCTTGGGATTCTTCATTTCTTCTTTTTCTAGTTTCTTTAGATGTAGAGTTAGGTTATTTAGTTGACTTTTTTATTGTTCCTTGAGGTGTGCCTGTATTGCTATGAACCTTCCCCTTAGCACTGCTTTTTCAGTGTGCCAGAGGTTTTGGGTTGTTGTGTTTTCATTTTAATTCATTTCTATGCACATTTTTATTTCCCTTTTCATTTCTTCTATGATTTGTTCATTATTCAGCAGTGTGTTGTTCAGCCTCCATATGTTGGCATTTTTAATAGTTATTCTCCTGTAATTGAGATCTAATCTTACTGCATTGTGGTCAGAAAAGATGCTTGGAATGATTTCAATTTTTTTGAATTTTCCAAGGCTAGATTTATGGCCTAGGATGTGATCTATCCTGGAAAAAGTTCCATGTACACTTGAGAAAAAGGTGAAATTCATTGTTTTGGGGTGTAATGTCTTATAGATATCTATTAGGTCTAACGATGTATTGTATCATTTAAAGTTTGTGTTTCCTTGTTAATTTTCTGTTTAGTATCCATAGGTGTGAGTGGGGTATTAAAGTCTCCCACTATTATTACATTGTTGTTAATTTCCCCTTTCATACTTGTTAGTAATTGTCTTACATATTGCGGTGCTCCTATGTTGGGTGCATAAATATTTATAAGTGTTATATCTTCTTCTTGGATTGATCCTTTGATCATTATGTAGTTTCCTTCTTTGTCTCTTTCCACAGCCTTTGTTTTAAAGTCTATTTTATCTGATATGAGTATTGCTGCTCCTGCTTTCTTTTGGTCTCTATTTGCGTGGAATATCTTTTTCCAGCCCTTCACTTTCAGTCTGTATGTCCCTCGTTTTGAGGTGGGTCTCTTGTAGCCACCATATATGGGGTCTTTTTTTTGTATCCATTCAGCCACCCTTTGTCTTTTGGTTGGGGCATTCAACCCATTTATGTTTAAGGTGATTATTGATAAGTATGATCCCGTTGCATTTTCTTTATTGTTTTGGGTTCGAGTTTATATACCCTTTCTGTGTTTCCTGTCTAGAGAAGATCCTTATAAAGGACATTGTAAGTTTTATAGTAGAGGTGTGCACAGAGCAAAAATGAAGGTCATCACCATCATCTGTACTACATATTGACTTGGAGGAGATTTAAAATATTTTGTATTAAAAGAGAGGGATCTCCATTTTATGTAATTTAGCAATTCCTTTAAAAAAAAAAAACAGTTTCTTAAAGTAAGGCACACTTACAATCTCTGCCCTTGAAATAAATATGTAAGAGTAAGTATTTGTGAGATGTTATAGCATCCTAATATGTTTTACACTGTTAAAGTTTGTGTGAATTTAGAATGAGAGTGTATACATTTCTGTCTTTTCCTTTCATGTAGAGTCTTGCAACCAGTTGGGTTCTTAGAGATCATGTGCCCTTGGGATGGAAAACTTGAAGTCCAAAATTTAGGACTCACTCCAGGTCATACTGTGAAAGGGAACAAATAGGGCCTAAGATATAAGTCTATTAAAAAAAAAAATAAGTAGCAGATCTTTGGAGCTTTACACTGAGTTAGAGTTCCTATCAGAGGGATAATAGCACCACAGCCGCACTGAATCCTCATGAAGGAGGCATACAAATGACTGGGTTATCCCTCTGATAGGAACTCTAACTCAGTGTAAATCCCCAAAGATCTGTTATTTTTATTTTATATTGTACTATATTTTATTTACAGTGTTGTGTTTGTTTCAGGTGTATAGCAAAGTGATACAGTCATATATATATATATATATGAATTAACAAAAGCGGTTCCCGTCTTTTTATGGGGAGCTCGTGGTTTAGAATATAAATGGCATTATTTTGAGAGAGGGATAACTTAGGTATGGTATTAGGTTTTTTTTTCTTTCTGCAGCTTGAGGCAGTTTTAAAATAACTTAATGTAGCTTTTTGCAACTGTGTATTCTATAGTATTTTTTTAATTTGGTGAAATTTTAACTGTTAATGTTTTTGGTATTGTGCTTGGTACCATTTATTAAATAAAAATTATTTAAATTGAAAAAACAATAAAAAATACAATAAAAAAAATTTAATCTGTGCTTAGAATATTTTTATGAGCACTGACTTTGTAACAATATATTTAAATTCTAAGCTTTTATATTTAGGAAATTTCATGTAAATTTATCAGGTCATATTCAAGAAAGCATTAAATAGCAAATCATGAATAAAAAATAGCCACTTCTAGAAATTGTCCCTTTTTTTTTCAATCCTATTTGTTAAAGTCACAGTTATGATATATGCTCTCTGTAAAAGGTCAATTAGCAGATTCCCCAGGATATTTAAAGTCTTGTGTTATCTTCCAAATGTCAAGTCTAAGTTAGAAATGTTACATTTGGGAGAATTTTGCCATAAGATAGTCCATATGATGAAAAATATATATTCCAGGTCAAGGATAAGGGAATGGTAGGAAATCATACTCTGCCTCCAGGGTTCTGAGAGACTCTACAGTCCAGATCAGTCAGCCACCTCTGTTCCCAAATAGTGGCCCACTCCCTGAGATAGTGATGAAATTGAACACTGATTGCTGAAATTGTTTGACTGATGTGAAGTAGTACAGAAAGATAGTTTTCATGCTTTTTTAATATGAGAAAGCTTCAACCAGCATATAAATTATGGGGTAAGTTCTGAATGTATAAAGAGAAGAAAATAATCAATGGGTTAAAGCGTTGGTCCCAGTAAAGGTCAAGGGGAGTAAGATTAAAAGTTCTAGTAGAATGATGACCTTCGAACAATTCTTTTTTAGAGCTGGAGGAAAAGAGGTGAGGATAGCTGTGGCTATAGATATCTTTGCTCAGTCTGAATTTAAAGTTGAAAAAGTTCATTCCTAATCCCTTCAGTTTTTACTGGGAACCAAGAAAGACCTAAATCTAAAAGATCTGTAAAAGGGAATAAGGATTACTATTGGAGGAAAGTTGTGGGCATTTGGGATATCAGTTGTGGGATTGCAAACAGATAGACATTTCTGTGCAGCAGTGAAGATCCAGCTTCAGCTGAATACTGTGCATGTATACTGTTACCAGTATTACTTGTTATGTTAATTCTCCAGCAGTGCAGAGCAATTTTGATATAGAAAGTAAGAACAAAGATGGTTAGAAAGAACCAGACATAAATGTTTATAGGCAAGAGAACCTAAATACAAACATGTTCAGGATCTGGTGGTTAATGTGGTTTAACATGAAAATCTGACAGAGAAGGACTCAAAGCTGTGAAGTCAGTGAAGCGTCAGGAAGAAAGGAGTGTGGGAGAACTCTGGGACAAAGAACAGTTATTCTAGGAATAAGAAAGAGATCTTGAAGGAAAGGAATGAAAAATCTATGTGTGTTTTAGATCAGGAATCAGCAAACTTACTGTAAAGGGTAAGATAGTAAATATCTGTGGCTTGGCAGGCCATATAGATTCTGTTATACTTCTCAGCTCTGCCCTTTAAGTTGTAGGCATTCATAGATAAGTAAACAAATGGACATGGCTATGTTTCAATAAAACTTTATTTTTAAAATGGACTGATTTATATTTGTCTCAAGAGCTATAGTTTGCCGACTCCTGTTCTAGATAACGACCATTTCCAGGATGTGGGGGAAGTTGAGTGGTTAGAAACCAATGGGTTATGATGTTATAAGATTAGTATATTGACTATAAACCATCTAAATGTAACAGACACTGAGCGAACACTTCACCAAAGAACGGAATAACACATTCTTCATAAGTGTACAAGAAGCATTCTCCTAGATAGGTCATGCTAGGCTGCAAAATGAGCCAAGGTAAATTTTAAAAAGGATTAAAATCATACAAAATATGTTCTCTGATTACAGTTGTGTGAAATTAGAAATCACAAATAACTAACAAATCTTGGAAATTCACAAGCATGTGAAAATTAAATAACACACTCCTCAATTGCCAGTGGATCAAAGAAGAAATTACAAGGAAAATTACTAAATAATTTGAGATGGGTGAAAATGAAGACATACCCCACCAAATATGTGATGCAGCTAAAGCAGAGCTTAGGGAGAAATTTATAGTTATAAATGCCTACATTTAGAAGGAGAAAGATATCAAAATCGAAAATCTAATCCTCTATTTTAAGAGAAAGAAGGGACAATAATCAGGTCTGAGATGCCCTGAGGAGATAGAATGGGATGAAAGCCCAGATAAGAGAGGTTGACCTTAGCTGAGAAGGACAGCTTCTCCTTGTAACTAGAATGTGTGCATGCCTTCTAAGTCGCTTCAGTTGTGTCTGACTCTTTGCAACTCTATGGACTATAACCCACCAGGCTCCTCTGTCCAAGGGCTTCTCCAGACAGGAATACTGGAGTGGGTTTCCATGCTCTCCTCCAGGAGATCTTCTTACCCAGCAATCAAACCTGAGTCTCTTGCTTCTCCTACATTGGCAGATGGGTTCTTTACAAATAGGAAAGTATTAATAGAATGGTTTATATATTTGCTATAAGATTATAAATTTCCAATTTTTACCACTTTCAACTGTTTTCTCTGTAAAACTTGAGTTGAGCTCCTTTGTAGAGAGTAAAGAGAAATGAAGCATTGGAGATCTGAGGAATAGTTTTTGTGCCGAATGGTTGAAATAGTCCTCCAATGGAGTTGACCAGGAAAAACTATTAAGAATTTTGGCCTGTTGAGGATCCTTTTGAGGCTGGTAGTAGTATGTTATAGAAGAACTACTGATCTGCCCTGCTGTGTAATTCCTTCAGTTTCACTGAGTATGTAGGTAAAGGCACAGAAAAGGCAAATGTTGACATTCATATAATAGCTAGATGGGTGAGATAAGAAGATAAATAGGCAGGGAAATTTAGGATATTGAAATGATGAGTCATGGGCAATAAGCTAGTTAAGGACAGAACTTAAGAAAAAAAACTTGCTTCTGGTTCAAGATGGTGGAGTAGAAAGATGTGCATTTATCCCCTCCTGAGAGAGTACCAAAATCGCAACTAGCTGTTGAATAACCATTGACAGAAGGACTCTGGAACCCACCAAAAAAAGATACCTCACATCCAAAGACAAAGAAGAAGCCACAGCAAGGTGGTAGGAGGGGCACAATCACAATGAAATCAAATCTCATATCTGCAGTGTGGGTAACCCACAAACTGGAGAACAATAATACCAAAGAAGTTCTCCCACTCTTAGGAAGGTTCTGAACCCCACATCAGGGTTCCCATCCTGGGGATCCAACAGTGGGACTGGCAGTCCCCAGCACATCTGACCTTGAAGACCAGTGGGATTTGACTATAGGACTTCCAAAGGACTGGAGGAAACAGACTCCTGTCTTGGAGGGTACAAACAAAATCTTGTGTACTCCAAGACCCAGAGGAAAGGAGCAGTGATGCCACAGGAGACTGAACCAAAACTCCCTGCAAGTGTTGGAGGGTCTCCTGTGGAAGAATGGGTTGGCAAGGCCTCACCACAGGGACAGGGCCACTGGCAGCAACAGGCCAAGAAGGTCTCCCTTGGTGTAAATCCTCTTGGAGTTCTCTATTAACCCTACCATAGAGCCCATAGACACCAGAACTGGGTCCCCTCAAGCCAAACAAGTACCAGAAGGGAAGGCAACCCCAGCCATCAGTTTTACTGATCAATGCCCTGCCCGCTAGAGCAAGACCTAGTTTTTCCCTTTGCCAGTCCATCCCATCAGGAAGCTTACACAAGCCTCTTAGCCTCCTTCACCAGAGGACAGACAGAAGAAGCAAGAAGAACCACAGTCCCACAGCAGCTGGAACAAAAAAGACATTACAGAAAGTAAATCAGGATGAAAAAGCAGAAAGTTATGTCCCAGATGAAGGGAAAAGATAAAACCCTAGAAAAACAGCTAAATGAAATGGAGATAGGCAACCTTCTAGATAAAGAATTCAGAATAATGATAGTGAAGGTGATCCTGGATCTTGGGAAACAATGGAGAAGGTGCAAGAAATGTTTACCAAATACCTACAAGAACTAAAGAACAAACAAAGAGAAGTGAATAATACATGAGATGGAATCAATAGCAGAGTAACTGAGGCAGAAGTACAGATAAATGACCTGGATGTCAGAATGGTGGAAATCACTGCCACAGAACAAAATATAGATAAAGGACACATAGTAATCAAACTGAAAAAAATTAAAGACAGGATAAAATATTAAAAGTAACAAGGGAAAAATGACAAATAACATAAAAGGGAATTTTCATCAGGCTGATTTCTCAACCAAAACTGTATAAGCCAGAAGGGAATGGCACAATATATTTAAAGTGATGAAAGGGAAGAACCTACAATCAAGAATATTCTACCCAGCAATACTCTCATTCAGATTGGATGGAGCAATCAAAAGCTTTCCAAACAAGCAAAAATTAAGAGAATTCAGCACCACCAAACCAGCTTTACAACAAATGCTAAAGGAGTTTCTCTAGGCAGGAAACATAAGAGAAGGAAAATACCAACAAAAAATAAACCCAAAACAATTAGGAAAATGGTAATAAGATCAAAACTGTTGATAATTTCCTGAAATTTAAATGGATTAAATGTACCAACCACAAGACATAGGCTGGCTGGGCAGATGAAAACATGTGTGTATGTATTTCCACTTAGCACATCACTCTGCTTGACCCCCCAAACTGTATGTAATTATTTTATATTGTTAAGTTAATCATGTTCCCATTATGGCTTGCAATTGTAATTATCTTTTATTTTTAGTCTACCGATTGATTGTGAAAACTGACAAACATTTTTACTATTTTAAAAAATGGTATACATGTGAAAAAAATTTTTAATAAAATAAAAATCACCCCTCTTATAAGGGGAAAAGGGATAAATTGGGAAATTGGGGTTGACATATGCACACTACCATATATAAAATAGATAATTAATAAAGGCCTACTTACAGCACAACGAACTCTATTCAATACACTGTAATGGCCTATAGAATATGCGTGTATATATAACTGAGTCATTTTGCTGTACACCGGAAACCCACACAAATTGTAAATCAACTATACACCAATAAAGTTTTTTTGAAAGATTGAAAAGAGAAAGAAAGGAAAAAGCTAATGAATAGGGAGCAAATCAATTAACTGGAGGTTGTCATGAGGTCTAATATACAAGTCAACATCATTTTTATTCACTAACAAGTCCCAGCTCCTGGAGTAGTGCCTGGCACAGAGTAAGTGTAATATATTGTAAATGTTAAATGAATGATCATGGCAGAGCAGAAATCATTTAGTAAGGAAGATAGAATAATAGGAGGTTGTGGTCAGAGTTGATGTTTGAGCAGGTGATGGAGGAGGTGAAGCATCATGGATAATGCTTCATATGTCTGGCATGCACATGCAGTAGGTAACTGATTTTTGAGCTTTTATATGAAATAAGTATTTTTCAAAAAATTTAAATAGTCATTTTCTACAAATGGGTGAACTGACATTTACCAAATAATTATCATTTAAAGCCACTAAAACTATCAGAGTTTTTAATTCTACCTCATATAGGCAGAATAAACAAAATACTAGTAGGAATGATCTTCCCTTCCAAATTAGCCTAGTCTAGTTCTTAAAGCCAGAAGCTCAGAGTACTTCTCATGATTTCTATTTTATTTTGTTTATCACAGGTATGGACAATTTTAGGTTCACAATACTATATCACCTTTCTAAAGTATATTGATCTTTTGGTAGGCTTTGAAAGACCTCTTTTTTTGCTTTCTTGAGAGTCCCTTGGACTGCAAGAAGGTCCAACCAGTCCATTCTAAAGGAGATCAGTCCTGGGTGTTCATTGGAATGACTGATGCTAAAGCTGAAACTCCAATACTTTGGCCACCTCATGCGAAGAGTTGACTCACTGGAAAAGACTTTGATTCTGGGAGGGATTTGGGGGCAGGAGGAGAAGGGGATGACAAAGAATGAGATGGCTGGATGGCATCACCGACCTAATGGACATGACTTTGAGTGAACTCCGGGAATTGGTGATGGACAGGGAGGCCTGGTGAACTGTGATTCATGGGGTCGCAAAGAGTCGGACACGACTGAGCAACTGAACTGAACTGAATAAGGCTAAAGTCTCATTAAAAATAGACTGTAAAGATTTACAGACAGAATGGCAGTGATCTAATTTTTAAACAATGCCAGTCTTTTCCATTTAGCTAAATGCATCAAAGAAGTATTTTGATTTTGATGATTCATGTCTTTTTCAGATAGCTTGCATTAGTTCTTACCCTGTTTCTCTCCCACACCCTACTGTGTAATTACTTGTACAAAGTAGATACTTAATAAGTCTGTACTAACTTATCTTTAATTATGTAATAAGTTGTTCCCTGAAATACCCTTCTCTCTACTTCTTTCCCTGGTAAATTTCTCTTATGATCCAGCTCAAATATCATCTCTGAAATTATCCCCCATTCTTACAGGCAAATAATCAGGTCTCTGCCCTTAGAGTATTTCTGTTTTCTATCATATCATCATTATTAGCAGGTGTAGCTATTTCTTATCCTAGCCTTTTATCTACCACGGAGCAGAGCAGGGACTTTAACTTATTCATCTTAGGGGCTCCATACCTTGTATGTGCCTACTGTATAGTTCCAGGTTTGTCTGGCAAATAGTATGGCAGTGAGGAAACTCATTCTACAAGCACAGTGTTGGCTTATATTGGGAAATCCTGTCCTCTAAAGGATTTTGCCTCTTTAAAATTTTCCTAAAGTTAGGATATTGCTGTTAGGTGAGCAATGATTAGTTAGTAATGGCTCTGTAATCCAACCAGTGGATAAGAAAAATTAGCCTTTTCCCCTATACCAACCTTTTTTCTTTTCTCTTTTTCAGAAAAATTTATGCAGTTTTTAAAGGTTACAACTTCTTTTAATTAAGCATATAACATAGTTTATTTTCAATATATATTTATTAAAAGTACAAGTGTCCCCCAGGATGTTAACTCTGACCATTCTTAGGATGGTGGCATTTTTATTTTTTAACTTTTTCCTCTAGGTGTAATTTTTTTTCATTCTTTGAATTTTCTATTGCATGATCTATATTAGGAAAAAATTCCATTTTTTAAAAGATATGGTACATTATGGAAACATTTAAGAGAAGTAAATGCTTTGGTACAGTTTGGAACCAGGTAGCTGGTTTAAAATGGACCAGTCTGTGCTCTGGTAACAAATCTCAGTGGCAAAAAGTATATTTGCTGCTGGCAGAATGGAGTTCTTCTACATACAATACTGCACATCCAGTCCACCTCCATTTCAAAGTGGTTTCCAAATTTGCTGCATCCAGAGTAGGGAGAGATGGAAGAAATCAGCCAGTTCTAACCTGCCTTATCACAAGTTATTTGCCAGAGCCAAACCGAGTCACATGGCCCTGAGCTTACTGCAGAGTGGAAAATGCAGGGAAGCACATAGAATACAGTGTGTGCTGAGCATCAGTTGTCTCTGTTAACATGACTGCAACTCGTTTCATTTTACAGTTACTGTAACGAATGTATGTTGGATCCAGACTGCGGTTTCTGTTATCGTATGAATAAATCAACGGTCATTGACTCTTCCTGTGTTCCAGTTAATAAAGCATCCACAAATGAGGCAGCCTGGGGCAGGTATGTTGCTCATTACATAAGAATATACAATAAAATTTCAGCTTGAGACTTATATTTAAACTTACAGAATGACTGCACTTATGCACTCTACTACTTTTAAATTGGTCTTCTTTTAAAGAATCTTTGTTCTTTATAACTACATTACTTTGCAACATGTTCCAATGAGAGTGGGTAGAAATATTGCAAGTGTATGCTTCACAAACTTAGCATATAAACTCAAGCCTAGACTTCAGGAAATCCAAATTCCAGACCCAACTCTGTTCTAATAAACTACAGGAGTCTGGACCTTGAGGCAAGTATCGCTAAATATTGCCACAGTAGTTTCTCCCACTGGGTATTTTTTCATTATACCAATAATTTTCAAACTCCCAAACTTAAGTGAAAGACAGAAAATTGTGAAGTCACAATGAATTCGTATCATTTTAAATTCTTTAATTCATATTGTATGTTTCTGGAAGTCAGAGAAATTAAACAAAATAAGGATAAATTTGGTAATTTTGGGCATGTATGAGAAACTGTGAATCTTTCTTTTTTTGACAGATCCCATTGGTTTAGAGTAGACACATAAATGAAACATTTGTGTACAACAAATATCCCCTATTTATGAACTAGCATTCATATTCATGAACACAGAAACATGTAAATATTATTTGACATGGCTTTTGCATTTTAAATTCTCAAAAAAAGATTACCATGCTCTCGTGCTGTCTGCCTCCTAATACTGGGGAAGGCAATGAAATCTGTAATAAAGTGCTTGTATCTCCTAGGAGCCAGAAAGTATAATGTATCATTATTAATAATTAGGCTGTTTTCATTAATCATTTTATTATGGAATTATTCCAAAGTAGTAGTAGTAAATTATATGATATTGAGTGAAAATCCAGATCACATTTTAAATACACTGATTAAAAAGAAATATGTAAAAGAAGTATAATTATTACTTAAAATGAAAACTTGAAATAGCTTCTTTTAAAAACACCTAGTGTATGCTTTCACTAGTCAAGCTTTATTAGGAAGTTAATTAATTATTTCTGAATGTAATACTTTACAGTTTTAATCCTTTTGATTTTTTTCAATAGAAGAAGCCTGAAAGTTTCTAGTCAAGAATTATGAACAATTTGAAATCTATGTATGTAGTTTCCTGTACTTCATATAATTAATTTAAAAACTTATGGGGACACTAAAATTATGTTTATCTCTTTCTCACAAGAAGGTCTATAGGTCGGTGGTCTCAAAATAAGAGTTTTATTCTTTTTGCAACTAACAAACTTTACAACTATTTAATAGAAATGTGTATTACTTCTTTTATTTACACCTATTTTAGATATTATTTATATTTTTGTACCATTATTCCTGGGCTACACCCACTACTAGAGAAAAGTGAAAATAGATAATACCCAAGTAGGAAAAATACAAAAAACTAAACAAAATACGCAAGAAACTTTTATGCTTGTGGAATATTCTTATTAATAGAATAATAAACTAAAACTCTTTACCTCCCACCTCGGAAGGAAAACAGATTTTCTCACTCTACTCTGTGCTGAGCAGCAATCTTCCTCTTAGCCTGGTCACCATGCTGGGTTGCCTCAATCTCTCCTACAAAGAAAACAAAAAATGCAGGATGTGTTTACTGTGAAAAATTCCTACAACAGATTCTCTAATTATAGATAAAATAGCATTCATTATATTTTTGTTTATTTTGTTGATAGGTATTATGCAATTACCTAGAAAGAAATTTTCAGGGAAAAAGCCACCTTTACCTTGGATTCCTATTTGAGATATACTATTTATAGATGTTTTAGGGTCAAGTATTGAGGCAATTCAATGACATATTCACAGATCTCTGTTGTTGTTCAGTTGCCAAGTCGTGTCTGATGCTTTGCAACCCCATGGACTGCAGCACGCCAGGCTTCCCTGTCCTTCAATATCTTTCAGAGTTTGCTCAGACTCATGTCCATTGTGTTGATGATGCCATCAAACCATCTCATCCTCTGCTGCCCCCTTCTCCTGTTGTCTTCAATCTTTCCCAGCATCAGGGTCTTTTCCAGTGAGTCGGCTCTTCACATCAGGTGGCCAAAGTACTGGAATTCTTCAGTTCACGTACTTGAAGACTTCACATACTTCAAGACTAGCTCGAAGGATTTTGAGCATTACCTTGCTAGCATGTGAAAAGAACACAACTTTACGGTAATTTGAACATTCTTTGGCATTGCCCTTCTTTGCAGATGGGATGAAAACTCTCCTTTTCCAGTCCTATGGCCACTACTGAGTTTTCCAAATTTGCTGGCATACTGAGTGCAGCACTTTAATAACATCATCTTTTAGGATTTAAAATAGCTCAGTTGGAATCCCATCACCTCCACTAGCTTTGTCCATAGTAATCCTTATAGGGCCCACTTGACTTCACATTCTAGGTTGTCTGCCTAAGTGAGTAACCAAACCATCATGGTTATCCGAGGCATTAAGACCTTTTTTGAATAGTTCTTTTGTGTATTCTTGCTACCTCTTCTTAATCTTTTCTGCTTCTGTTAGATCCTTGCCTTTTCTGTCCTTTATTGTACCCATCCTTGCAAGAAATATTCCCTTATTATCTTCAGTTTTCTTGAAGAGATCTTTTCTTTCCCATTCTGTTGTTTTCCTCTATTTCTTTACATTGTTTACATAAGAAGGCTTCTTGCATATTTTTTTTCTTGGGGATGGTTTTGGTCACTGCCTTCTGTACAATGTTACAAACCTCCCATCCATAGTTTTTCTGTTTTTTCATAGTTTTTCTGGTAGGCATTCTGTCTACCAGATCTAATCCTTGGAATCTATTCATCTCCACTGTATAATCATAAGGGATTTGATTTAGGTCGTACCTGAATTGCCTAATGGTTTTCCCTACTTTCTTCAGATTAAGCCTGAATTTTGCAATAAGTAACTGATCATCTGAGTCACATTCAGCTCCAGGTCTTGTTTTTGCTGACTGTATAGAGCTTCTCCATTCTCAGCTGCAAAGAATCTCTAGTTGTAGCTGTTTCCTGAAAAACACAAGATAGAAGGGTAATACCATTCGTGATGAAGAGTATGCTAATTTTTATCTCAACATAATGAAAAGTATTTGTCCATATAATTAACTACAATTAATTTGAAATAAAACTTTGACATTCAGTATGCTTTTCTATGTGAGCGTATGTGCCCGGTTCAGTCTTGTCTAAGTCTTTGCGGCCTTATGGACTGTATGTAGCCTGCCAGGTCCCTCTTTGCATGAGATTCTCTAAGCAAGAAAACTAGTGTGAGTTGCCAGGCCCTCCTCGAGGGGATCTTCCCAACTCAGAGATTGAACCCACGTCTCCTGCATCTCTTCATTGCATATGGATTCTTTACCACTTAGTCACCAGGAAAGCTTTTTTATATTTCAATCAAAAAGTTTTCTGTTTATCCTTGTTCTCCAAAAAAGATATACAAATGACAAAGCTCATGAAAAACTGTTCAGCAGCAGTAGTTATTAGGGAAATGCAAGTCAAAACTACAAAAGATATTACCTCAGACGCCTTGGGATATAAAACAAATAACAAAGAAAAATAAAACAATAATTATGTGGAAGATGTGAAAAATTGGAAACTGTATACACTGTAGATAGGAATATAAAATGGTGCAGCCACTATGGAAAACAGTGTGGCAGTTTTTACATGATTTTAAGATAGAATTATATGTCATCTAATAATTCCACTTTGGGGCACACATCCAAAAGCATTGAAAATAAGGTCTTGAAGTTTTATTTGAATACTGTATTCATAGCAGCGTTGTTTACAATAGCCAGAAGTTGGAAGTGACTCAAATGCTCCTTGACAGACAAATGGATAAGCAAACTATATACATACAATTAAACATATTTAAAGAAAATAAATTCTGGCTACTACAACATGAATGAAGCTTGAATATGAGAAGATGAGTGAAATGAGCAAATACGAAGTGATTCCATTAAAATGAGGTACCTAAGAGTACTCAGGTTTATAGAGAAAGAATGAAGAATGGTAGTTGCCACAAGCAGAGGGAAGAAGGAAATAGGGAGTTGTTGTTTAATGGTTATGGGGTTTCAGTTTTGGAAAATGGAATGAGTTTTGGAGATTGCTTGCACAATAAGATGAATATACTTAAAAATTTAAATAATTAAGATAGTAAATTTTTTTAATGTGTATTTTACAATTAAAATTTTTAAAAAGGAAAACCCATGTTAAAATCATTTAACAAGCTTCTAGAAAATTCAGTACATTGAACTAATAGAAAATCTTTCCTCCTGCCCATCATCCTCTGCATCTCCCACATGCTTCCCACACAGAGACAAATATAGATTTAATTCACAGCTGAACTTGAGAGAAATGCCCAAATGCTACCAGTGAGAGTGAGAGCAGCAAAAGCCCATGTGGAAACCGAACAGCACACAAGATATCAGAACAGAAGCCAGTCTAAAAGGTGAGAGGCTAATGTTTTAGGTGCTGAGAAGACAAAACTCCAAGTCTTTCCTCTAGAACTATGATGGGCCACCTAAGCTCTAAAACAGAGACCAAAAGAACTGTTGGGATGTGCTAGGCAAAATTCTCTGTGACCCACCTGGGACCTTGAGTTGAAACAGTGTCACACATGAGAAAGCAAAACCAGAAGCCTTCACTATAGGGAAATATGGCTTCTAATTTCATATTGCCTTTGTGAAGGGGAACCATCAGTTGACAAACATGAATAGTAAAAAATCAAAATGTGGGTCCCAAACTGGAGACATCCATAAAGCTAACTCAGCAAACATGTAGTTATCAGAACCCCGGACACATGAGACTTCCATCAAAAGCAAATATGAGATAGCAGTAAAATTTTAAACTATATCAACTTATGAAAGAAAGGTACCACGTGTGACAGACAGAAGAATGAACACAAAAAGAACCTTACATTACCAAAAAAATTTAAGAGACTTTAAAATAATACGTTAGAAAAAAAGGAAATAGTATAATTTTTTCAATTATACTGAAAGTTGCACCCTTATAATTTGCACAGTGTATATATATTTGTATATGTATGTGTCTGCAGGAGAAAGCAATGGCAACCCACTCAAGTACTCTTGCCTGGAAAATCCCATGGACGGAGGAGCTTGGTAGGCTGGAGTCCATTGAGTCGCTCAGAGTCAGACACAACTGAGAGACTTCAGTTTCACTTTTCACTTTCACGCATTGGAGAAGGAAATGGCAACCCACTCCACTATTCTTGCCTGGAGAGTCTCAAGGACGGAGGAGCCTGGTGGGCTGTCATCTAAGGTGTCACACAGAGTCGGTCACGACTGAAGCAACTTAGCAGCAGCAGCAGCATGTATGTGTCTGTATATTTATACAAATTTATGTGCAAATACACAGACACACACACACACACACATATATATATATATATATAAAACACATGTTATACTTAGGTGAATTTTGTAAAAAAGAAAAACTTGGAAAGCTAAAATTCTAGATAACATAAAATGTAGTATGGGAGCTTTGGGGGGAAAGCCTTCTACATTCTTTGGTTTCCAGAAAGAAATGGAGATTATAATTAATTTTGCAACATGTCAAATATAGATATTAAAAATATAAGTGTGATCTCTTAAAGATATATACAAGCACAGAGTAAAAACCAAGAAAAACTAATAAAAACAAGAAAAGGGGGAAATTACAGGAAAAAAAAAAAACATAGTTAAAAGAAAACAGAAAAAAAGCAGCAAAATTAGTTACATATAAATGTACCTGTTATTACAGTAAAAATAGCTCAATTAAACATACCTATTGGGCTTCCTTCATAGCTCAATCAGTGAAGAATCTGCCAGCAATACCGGAGACCCGGGTTCAATTCCTGAGTCAGGAAGATCTCCTGGAGAAGAAAACGGGAATCCACTGCAGTATTCTTGCCTGGAAAATCCCATGGACAGAGGAGCCTGGCAGGGTACAACCATGGGGTCACAAGAGTCAGACATAACTTAGTGACTGAACCACCACCAAACATACCTATTAAAGACAAAGACTTCCCTGATAGCTCAGTTGGTAAAGAATCCGCCTGCAATGCAGAAGACCCCAGTTCGATTCCTGGGTCAGGAAGTCCCCTGGAGAAGGGATAGGCTACCCACTCCAGTATTCTTGGGCTTTAGAAGATATTAAGAAGAGGTGGCAAGAATACACAGAAGAACTGTACAAAAAAGATCTTCATGACCAAGATAATCACGATGGCATGATCATGCACCTGGAGCCAGAAATCTTGGAACGGGAAGTCAAGTAGGCCTTAGAGAGCATCACTACGAACAAAGCTAGTGGAGGTGATGGAATTCCAATTGAGCTATTTCAAATCCTGAAAGATGATGCTGTGAAAGTGCTGCACTCAGTATGCCAGCAAATTTGGAAAACTCAGCAGTGGCCACAGGACTGTCAGTCTTCATTCCAATCCCAAAGAAAGGCAATGCCAAAGAATGCTCAAACTACCACACAATTGTACTCATCTCACATGCTAGTAAAGTCATGCTCAAAATTCTCCAAGCCAGGTTTCAGCAATATGTGAACCGCGAAATTCCAGATGTTCAAGCTGGTTTTAGAAAAGGCAGAGGCACCAGAGATCAAATTGCCAACATCCGCTGGATCAAGGAGAAAGCAAGAGAGGTCCAGAAAAACATCTATTTCTGCCTTATTGACTATGCAAAAGCCTTTGACTGTGTGGATCACAATAAACTGGAAAATTCTGAAAGAGATGGGAATACCAGACTACCTGACCTGCCTCTTGAGAAACCTGTATGCAGGTCAGGAAGCAACAGTTAGAACTGGACATGGAACAACAGACTAGTTCCAAATAGGAAAAGGAGTACGTCAAGGTTGTATACTGTCCCCCTGCTTATTTAACTTATATGCAGAGTACATCATGAGGAACTCTGGGCTGGAAGAAGCACAAGCTGGAATCAAGATTTCAGGGAGAAATATGAATAACCTCAGATATGCAGATGATACCACCCTTATGGCAGAAAGTGAAGAGGAACTAAAAAGCCTCTTGATGAAAGTGAAAGAAGAGAGTGAAAAGGTTGGCTTGAAGCTCAACATTCAGAAAACAAAGATCATGACATCTGGTCCCATCACTTCATGGGAAATAGATGGGGAAACAGTGGAAACAGTGTCAGGCTTTATTTTTGGGGGGCTCAGAAATCACTGCAGATGCTGATTGCATCCATGAAATTAAAAGACGCTTACTCCTTGGAAGGAAAGTTATGACCAACTTAGATAGCATATTAAAAAGCAGAAACATTACTTTGCCAACCAAGGTCCGTCTGGTCAAGGCTATGGTTTTTCCCGTGGTTATGTATGGATGTGAGAGTTGGACTGTGAAGAAAGCTGATCGCCGAAGAATTTATGCTTTTGAACTGTGGTGCTGGAGAAGACTCTTGAGAGTCCCTTGGACTGCAAGGAGATCCAACCAGTACATTCTAAAGGAGAAAAATCCTGGGTGTTCATTGGAAGAACTGATGCTAAAGCTGAAACTCCAATACTTTGGCCACCTCATGCGACGAGTTGACTCACTGGAAAAGACTCTGATGCTGGGAAAGCTGGGGGCGGGAGGAGACGGGGACGACAGAGAATGAGATGGCTGGATGGCATCACCGACTCTGTGGACATGAGTCTGAGTGAACTCTGGGAGTTGGTGATGGACAGGGAGGCCTGGCGTGCTGTGATTCATGGGGTCGCGGAGAGTCGGACACGACTGAGCAACTGAACTGAACTGAACTGAAGCAACTCCATTTTCATTAAAGAAAAAGCTCCTCACATTGGATTTTTTTTAAATGCAGTTATATGCTGTTTACAAAAGGCAGTCACAGAAAGATGGAAATAAAGGAGTAGAAAAAATTAGGTATGTGGTCTACTGAGATGACAAAACAATAGCAGAGATTATAGAATTTGGAAAGCTTAATATTATCAAGTTTGATTTAAGAGTTAACGAACCTAACACAGAGAGAATTTCATTCTTTTCAAGCAAGCATAGAGCACTTATGAAAATTTACCATCTTCAAACATAAAGAATAAATTTATTTAAATGTGAATTCCAATAAAATCTAAGTAAATCCAGATAATCAGTATTGTGCAAAATGTTTTCTAACCAAAATGCACTGGTAACACTGCAAAGCAATAGAAAGATATTTATCACCCCTTCTAATTATAATCTGAAAACTTAAAAAAAAAATAACTTCAAATTAATGAATGAGTTAAGAACAAATCATAATAGAAACCAAGACATGGAAATTAGTAACTGACAAGATCCTCAAGGAGTAAGAGCTTAATACAAAGTGAGTTGGTAAAGTAAGCAGAGGATAGAAATTAAAAGAGGAAAAAGTAATGGAAAGCAAAAAAATACTGGAGAGGATCAAAAGTTGCTTCTTAGAAAAGACAAATTTAATGGAGAAACCTTTGGCAATACTGGTTAAGTACAGAGAGAAGGCACACATAAAATTAAAATGAGAAAATGGGACATTATAAAATAGTAAAGATTTAAAAGTCTTAAGAGACTATTAATAATATTGTCTAGTACATTTGAAAACAGACAAAACAGACAATTTTCTGGGAAAATAATGTAAATTTCCAGAACGAACTCAATACCTCTGTGAAGTGTGGTTTTTGTTCCTGCTGTGCAGATGAACTCAGTGAGGCTTAGAGGCTGAATTACTTTCTCAAAATCAAAAAGACAGTAAGGCCACTGCTTTTAGGGGAGCAGCAACTGGGTAGGAGAAAGATGCACATTTGTTTAGTCAGTTTCATATATGAGCTTTTATCATTTACTTCATAAGTGGCACTGGGCTTTTCTGAGCCCCAGTCTTCATCTGTAAAATCAGAATAATATTATTGCCTTGTTGAACAATATGGTGTTTATTTGTTTTCATCAAAGTATAGTTGATTTACAATACTGTATTCTTTCAAGATGTATAGCATAGTGATAGTTATTTTTTCAGATAATATTCCATTATAGGTTATTTAAGATATTGAATATTATTCACTGTGCTATACAGTCAATATATTTTATGTATAGTAGTTTGTGTGTGTTAATTCCAATCTAATATACAGTATAACATAATATTCCATTGTACATATACATATGTGTGCATATATATATATAAAACACTTCTCTATCCGTTCATCTGTTAATGGACATTTGGTTACTTGTGTCTTTTAACTATTATAATTAGCTCTGCTGCTTTGAACACTAGGGTACATATATCTTTTTGAATTAGAGTTTTCCTTCTTTCTGGATATATACTCAGGAATGGGATTGCTGGGTCATATGGTAATTCTATTGTTTCTTTTTTGAGGCACCTCCATACAGTTTTCCATAGTGCCTGCACCAATTTACACATCCAACAACAGTGTTCGAGAGTTTCCTTTTTCCACAACAGTATGGTTTTTATGAACTTTAAATGAGTATTTCTGAAGACGCTTGTAAAAATGTAATGTTCTGCACACATGTAAGTAGTAAATATCCTGCACTAATTTTATTTTTTCTTATATTTGTCAATACCACATTTTCTAGATTAGAATAAGCACTTCCTAACAGATAAGTACATTAGAATACTTTCTATTTATTTGTCTATGTCTATTCATCCACCTCTTCTTCTCCTGGCTTTCTATACACAAAAATATAAATAATCTATTCTGGAACTTCAAACATCCCGATTCTTTAAAAGTATTGCTAATTAGGGATACTATCTTAATGTGCTGATTCAGTGTTTGTTTCCTATAATATAACATGTTCGCTCTGTAATTAGATACATCAAAATAGCTAGATAGATCCTTATTTGGCAATTCATTGTTTTAACTTGCGCTGATTCCTGGTTTATTGTAATCATTCAGCAGATATTTTTCTCAAAGCTGAACTCTGATGCAACACCCAGCCTGTTTTCCCAGCCACCCACTTCTCTTCCATATAGAATTCTAGTCAGTCAAAACCCCCTGCTATCACCCTAGTATCCATTATGATTTCCCATCTCTTTGCCTTTCCTAATTCTGTGCTTTCTGCCTAGGATTTATCCTCCTCTCTCTTTTGAATCTCTGCCTCTGACTTCTACGGATTATTTTTTGCTCAGATCAGATATCACTTTTTTTCCTTGCAGTCTCTTCGATTAGCCCCTGAGAACAATGCTTATTATATCCCCTGTTTTCCTCTAGCACTTAACTGTCTAACAGTGATAATTATATTGTGTTATGTGATAATGATTTGAGTTTGGATGTATCTTTTCTCTTAGATTATAAATTCCAGTGTTCATATCCTGCACTATTTTAAATCCCTCACTGCCCTACCAGTCAATTCAGTCAATAATTATAAAAAAAAAAAAATGGAAAAGACTGCCATCACCAGAAATTATATAAGGGTTTGAAAGTACCAGAGTTCCAAATGGGAGGATACAATGTTCCCATCATTTTATTTTAGTGATATCCTCTACATTCTTACTTATTTCCAAGAAAGGACACCTCTAAAGGAAAAATGGGAGTGATATGGTTTTAATAAACAATGTTAAATGTTTACCTGGTCCTCATTAAAACACTCAGAAAGTTGTAAAAAATAAAAATCATGTACTCCTGATATGCATACTACGCATTGCTTGTAGTCATACTACATGAAAAAAATACCTTTTTTTGAATTGGAGGGTAATCGCTTTACAATGTTGTGTTCCTTTCTGCCAGGCAGCAGCACAAATCAGCTGTACATATATCAGCTGCACATAATCAGCTATACATATATTCCCTCCATCTTCTGCCTTCCTCCCACCCTCACATCTCACCCTCTAAGTCATCACAGAACATCAGACTGAACTCCCTGCATTATATAGCAACTTCCCGTAAGGTATTTTACACGTGGTAATGGACAGGGAGCCCTGGCATGCTGTGATTCATGGGGTCGCAAAGAGTCGGACATGACTGAGCAACTGAACTGAACTGAATGTATGTATTTGATAATTATTAGAAGAAATATTCAGCACATTTCCTTGAAACATTCATTGGTATACTAGACAAGCGATATTTCTATGGTGACAGTATATAATATGGAAGTAGACCAAATAGCAAAAGGAAATTTCCCCTTTATCACCTTTTGTGTTTTAATTTGTAAAGACATTTATCAGTTTTGCCTTTAGAAACAGGAATTTATTTTATCATTAACAAAATATGTTGTTGTTTAGTCACTAAGTCATGTCTACCTCTTTGTGACCCCATGGACACACCAGGCTCTCCTATCCTCCACTATCTCCTGGAGTTCGCCCAAATTCATGTCCATTAAGTCAGTGATGTTATCTGACCAACTGCTACCCCCTTCTCAGTTTGCCTCCAGTCTTTCCTAGCCTCAGAATCTCTTCCAATGAGTTGGATCTTGGCATCAGTTGGCCAAAGTATTGTAGCTTCACCTTCAGCATCAGTCATTCCATTGAATATTCAAGGTTGATTTCCTTTGTATTAACTGGTTTGATCTCCTTGCTGTCCAAGGGACTCTCAAGAGTCTTCAGCACCACAGTTCAAAGGCATCAATTCTTTTTCACTCAGCCTTCTTTATGGTTCAGCTCTCATAATCATACATGACTACTGGAAAAATCATAGCTTTGGCTATACATACCTTTGCAAGCAAAGTGATATCTCTGCTTTTTAATGTGGTATCTAGGTTTATCAAAGTTTTCCTTCCAAGGAGCAAGTATCTTTTAATTTCATGGCTGCAGGCACTCTCAGTGATTTTGGAGCCCAAGGAAAGAAAATCTCACTGCTTCCGCTTTTTTCCCTTCTGTTTGCCATAAAGTGATGGGACTGGATGCCCTGATCTCAGTTTTTTAATGTTGATTTTCAAGCCATCTTTTCACTCTTCTCTTTTACCCTCATCAAGAGGCTTTTCAGTTCCTCTTCACTTTCTGCCATTACAGTGATAGCATCTGCATTTCTGACATTGTTATTTCTAGTTTCCAGCTTGTGATTCATCCAGTCTGGCATTGCACATGATGTACTCTGCAAAGAAGTTAAATAAGTAGGGTGACAATATGCAGCTTTGACGTATTCCTTTCCCAATTTGGAACCAGTCCATTGTTCCATGTCCAGTACTAACTGTTGCTTATTGACCCACATACAGGTTTCTCAGGAAACAAGTAAGGTGGTCTGCTACTCCCATCTCTTAAAGAGTTTTCTACAATTTGTTGTGATCCACACAGTCAAAGACTTCTGTGTAGTCAATGAAGCAGAAGTAGAAGTTTTTCCTGGAATTCCCTTTATCTGTCTGATCCAACAGATGTTGGCAATTTGATTTCTCTTTCTCTACCTTTTCTAAACTCAACTATACGTCTGGAAGTTCTCGGTTCACATACTGCTAAAGCCTAGCTTGAAGGATTTTGAGCTTTACCAAACTGGCATGTGAAATGAGCACAATTGTGTGGTAGTTTGAACATTCTATGGCATTGTCCTTTTTTGGGATTAGAATGAAAACTGACTTTTCCAGTCCTATGGCCACTGCTGAGTTTTCCAAATATGCTGGCATGTTGAGTGCAGCACTTTTAACAGCTTCATATTTTAGGGTTTTAAATAGCTCAGCTGGAATGCCACCACTTCCAATACCTTTGTTCACAGTAATGCGTCCCGAGGCCCACTTGATTTCTCACTTCAGAACGTCCAGAAGTGACCACATCATCGTGGTTATTTGGGTCATTAAAACCTTTCTGAATAGTCTTCTATGTATTCTTGCCACTTCTTAATTTCTTCTTCTGTTAGATCCTTACTCTTTTTGTCCTTCATAGGAAAAAACAATAGAATGGAAAGGACTAGAGATCTTTTCAAGAAAATCGGAGATATCAGGGGAATATTTCATGCAAGGATGGGCCCAATAAAGGACAGAAACAAGCTATATCAGTATCTTATTTACAAGATTGATATTTGTATTATTCATATTAAGGATTTAAAATATTCACACTGTGCTCCTAAACTAATAACACTATAGCTCAATATTACTTTTCCTAGTATTTATTTTGTATCAAGGGAAGTAACAAGGAATCTAATACAAAATTCCTTAGTTAATTTTGGTTTTTATAATTTTTAATTTTTTATTGATTTATAATCTTTAAGGTGTAGAGCAAAGTGAGTAAATTATATATACACACACACACACACACACACACACACACACATTATTTTTCAGATTCTTTTCTATTTTAAGTTATTGCAAGATACGGAATATGTACCCTGTGCTGTACAATAGGTCTTGTTGTTTCTCTATTTTCCATGTAGTAGTTTGTATCTGTTAATCTCAGATTCCATAGTTATCCCTCCAACTCCTTTCCCCTTCGGTAGCCATAGTTTGTTTTCTACATATGCACGTCTCTGTTTTTTATTTAAACTTTTTATTCTGAATTGAGGTGTAGCTGATTAACAACAATGTGATATTTTCAGGTGAACAGCAAAGGGACTCAGCCATATATGTACATATATCCATTCTCCCCCAAACTCTCCTCCTATCCAAGTCTGCCACATTGAGCAGAGTTCCATATGCTATACCATAAGTCATTTTGGTTATCTATTTGAAATATAATATTGTGAACATGTCCATCCTAAATGCCCTTACTATCTCTTCTCCCCATCCTTCCCGCAGCAACTATAAGTTCATTCTCTAAGTCTGTGAGTCTGTTTATGTTTTGTAAATAAGTTCATTCGTATCACTTTTTTAGATGTCACATAAAAGTGATATTGTATGATATTTGTCATTGTCTGACATAGTTCACTTAGTCTGGTAGTCTCTGGGGCCACCCATATTGCTGCAAATGGAATTATTTCATTTTTTTCATGGCTGAGTAGCATTCCATCGTATATATACACCACATCTTCTTTATCCATTCATCTGTTAGTGGCTATTTAGGTTGCTTCCAGTATTGGCTATTGAGACTAGTGCTGCTATGAACATTGAGGTGCACTTATCTTCTTGAATTTGAATTTTCTGTAGATGTATGCCCAGGAATGGGAATATTGTTCTATATGGTAACTCTTTTCTTAGTTTTTTAAACGACCTTTGTAATGTTCTCCATAATGTTTGTACCAATTTGTATTCCCACCAACAGTGTAGGAAGGTTACCTTTTCTCCATACCCTCACCAACATTTAATATTTGTAGATTTTTAATGATGGCTATTCTGATATCTACTACTGTGGGCAGGAATCCCTTAGAAGAAATGGAGTAGCCATCATGGTCAACAAAAGAGTCCGAAATGCGGTACTTGGATGCAATCTTAAAAATGACAGAATGATTTCTGTTTGTTTCCAAGGCAAACCATTCAGTATTACAGTAATCCAGGCCTATGCCCCAACCAGTAATGCTGAAGAAGCTGAAGTTGAATGGTTCTATGAAGACCTACAAGACCTTTTAGAACTAACACCCAAAAAAGATGTCCTTTTCATTATAGGCGACTGGAATGCAAAAGTAGGATGTCAAGAAACACCTGGAGTAACAGGCAAATTTGGCCTTGGAGCACAAAATGTAGCAGGGCAAAGGCTAATAGAGTTTTGCCAAGAGAACGCACTGGTCATAGCAAACACCCTCTTCCAACAACACAAGAGAAGACTCTACACATGGACATCACCAGATGGTCAACACCGAAATCAGATTGATTATATTCTTTGCAGCCAAAGATGGAGAAACTCTATACAGTTAGCAAAAACAATACCAGGATCTGATTTTGGCTCAGATCATGAACTCTTTATTGCCAAATTCAAATTTAAATTGAAGAAAGTAGGGCAAACAACTAGACCATTCAGATATGACCTAAATCAAATCCCTTATGATTATACAGTGGAAGTAAGATATAGATTTAAGGGACTAGATCTGATCGATAGAGTGCCTGATGAACTCTGGACCAAAATTCGTGACATTGTACAGGAGACAGGGACCAAGACCAACCCCATGGAAAAGAAATGCAAAAAAGCAAAATGGCTGTCTGAGAGGCCTTAAAAATAGCTGTGAAAAGAAGAGAAGCGAAAAGCAAAGGAGAAAAGGAAAGATATAAGCATCTGAATGCAGAGTTCCAAAGAATAGCAAGAAGAGATAAGGAAGTCTTCCTCAGCGATCAGTGCAAAGAAATAGAGGAAAACAACAGAATAGGAAAAACAAGAGATCTTTTCAAGAAAATTAGAGATATCAAGGGAATATTTCATGCAAACATGGGCTCAATAAAGGACAGAAGTGGTATGGACCTAACAAAAGCAGAAGATATTAAGAAGAGGTGACAAGAATACACAGAAGAACTGTACAAAAAAGATCTTCACGACGAACATAATCACGATGGCATGATCACTCACCTGGAACCAGACATCTTGGAATGTGAAGTCAAGTGGGCCTTAGAGAGCATCACTACGAACAAAGCTAATGGAGGTGATGGAATTCCAATTGAGCTATTTCAAATCCTGAAAGATGATGCTGTCAAAGTGCTGCACTCAATATGCCAGCAAATTTGGAAAACTCAGCAGTGGCCACAGGACTGGAAGAGGTCAGTCTTCATTCCAATCCCAAAGAAAGGGAATGCCATAAAATGCTCAAACTACCACACAATTGCACTCATCTCCCACGCTAGTAAAGTCATGCTCAAAATTCTCCAAGCCAGGCTTCAGCAATATGTGAACCGTGAACTTCCAGATGTTCAAGCAGGTTTTAGAAAAGGCAGAGGCACCAGAGATCAAATTGCCAACATCCGCTGGATCATGGAGAAAGCAAAAGATGTCCAGAAAAACATCTATTTCTGCATCATTGACTATGCCAAAGCCTTTGACTGTGTGGATCACAAGAAACTGTGGAACATTCTGAAAAAGATGGGAATTCCCAGACCATCTGACCTGCCTCTTGAGAAACATGTATGCAGGTCAGGAAGCAACAGTTAGAACTGGACATGGAACAACAGACTGGTTCCATGGAAAAGGAGTACGTCAAGGTGGTATATTGTCACCCTGCTTATTTAACTTATATGCAGAAAACATCATGAGGAACGCTGAGCTGAAAGAAGCACAAGCTGGAATCAAGACTGCTGGGAGAAATATCAATAACCTCAGATATGCAGATGACACCACCCTTATGGCAGAAAGTGAAGAGGAACTCAAAGGCCTCTTGATGCAAGTGAAAGAGAAAGTGAAAGGGTTGGCTTTAAGCTCAACATTCAGAAAACAAAGATCATGGCATCTGGTCCCATCACTTCATGGGAAATAGATGGGGAAACAGTGGAAACAGTATCAGACTTTATTTTAGGGGGCTCCAAAATCACTGCAGATGCTGTTTGTAGCCATGAAATTAAAAGACACTTACTCCTTGGAAGGAAAGTTATGACCAACCTAGCTGGCATATTAAAAAGCAGAGACATTACTTTGCCAACCAAGGTCCGTCTAGTCAAGGCTATGGTTTTTCCCGTGGTCATGTATGGATGTGAGAGTTGGAATGTGAAGAAAGCTGATCGCCGAAGAATGGATGCTTTTGAACTGTGGTGCTGGAGAAGACTCTTGAGAGTCCCTTGGACTGCAAGGAGATCCAACCAGTCCATTCTAAAGGAGATCAATCCTGGGTGTTCATTGGAAGGACTGTTGCTAAAGCTGAAACTCCAATACGTTGGCCACCTCATGCGACGAGTTGACTCACTGGAAAAGACTCTGATGCTGGGCGGGATTGGGGGTGGGAGGAGACGGGGACCACAGAGAATGAGATGGCTGGATGGCATCACCGACTCGATGGACATGAGTTTGAGTGAACTCCGGGAGTTGGTGATGGACAGGGAGGCCTGGCGTGCTGTGATTCATGGCGTCACAAAGAGTCAGACACGACTGAGCAACTGAACTGAACTGAACTGATTCTGACTAGTGTTAGGTGATACGTCATTGTGGTTTGGTTTACATTTCTCAAATAATTAGAAATGTTGAGCATGTTTTCATGTGCCTGTTACCCATCTGTATGTCTTATTTGGAGAAATGTCTGTTTAAGTCTTCTGCCTATTTTTTGTTTTGGTTGCTTGTTTTTGTATTATGGAGCTATGTGAGCTGTTTGTATATTTTTTTAATTAATCCTTCATCAGTTGCATCATTTGCAAATATTTTCTCTTACTACATAGATTATCTTTTTGCTTTATTTGCAGTTTCCTTTACTGTGCAAAAGCTTTTAGGTTTAATTAGATCCCATTTGTTTATTTTTGTTTATTGTTTTTCCTTTACTCTAGGAGACAGAGCCAAAGAAAATATTCCTGCAATTTATATCAAACAGTGTCCTGCCTTTGTTTTCCTCTAGGAGTTTAAAAGTATCTGGTCTTACATTTAGGTCTTTATTTTGAGTTTATTTTGGGGTACAGTGTTAGAGAATGTTCTAATTTCATTCTTTAAATGTAGCTGTCCATTTTTCCTAGCACCACTTATTGAAGAGAGTTTCTTTTCTGCAGTGTGTATTCTTGTCTCATTTGTTGTACATTAATTTACCTTAAGTTTATGGATTTATATCTGCGTTTTCTATACTATTCCATTGATCTTTGTATCTGTTTTTGTGCCAGTGCCATGCTATTTTGAAGACTGTAGCTTTGTAGTATAGTCTGAAGTCAGAGAGCTTGATTCATCTAGCCCCATTCTTCTTTCTTAAGATTGCTTTAACTTTGATATCTTTTGTGTTTCCATACAAATTTAAATTTTTTTTTTCCTTTTTTGTGAAAAATGCCATTGATAATTTAGTTTGGATTGCACTGGATCTGTAGATTGCCTTGGGCAGTGTGGCTATTTTAACAGTATTCATTCATCCAATCCAAGAATAGAAATATGCCTACTCAGTCTCTCCAGTCATGTTTGACTCTTTACAACCCTGTGAACTGCAGCCCACCAGGATCCTCTGTCCACAGGATTCTTCAGGCAAGAATACTGGAGTGGCTTGCCATGCTATCCTCCAGGGGATCTTCCCAACCCAGGGATTGAATGCAAATCTCCTGTATCTCCTGCATTGGCAAGAAGAGTCTTTACCCACTGGGCCACCTGGGAAGCCCCAGAAATACATATAGAAATATACATATAGCAATACATAGTATATAGAAATGTTCCTTGTATATTAATTTTGAACCCTAAAACTTTATCTAATTCATTGATGAGCTCTGGTAGTTTTCTGTTGCCACCTTTAGAATTTTCTATGTATAATGTCATGTATAATCTATCTATAAAATCATATCATCTGCAGATAGTGACAGTTTTACATCTCCCATTTCAATTTGAATTCCTTTTATTTACTTTTTTCTTCTCTGATTGCTGTGCCTAAGAGTTCTAAAACTATGTGAGAGTTGACATCTTTATCTTATTCCTGTCCTTAGAGTGAATGCTTTCACCTCTTCACCACTGACTGTGATGTTAGCTGTGCGTTTATCATACATGGCCTTTATTATGTTGAGATATATTCCCTATATTTTATGCCCAATTCCTAGAGAGCTTTTGCTATCAAGGATGTTGAATTTTATGAAAATCTTTTTCTGCATATAGTAAAATGATCATATTGCTCTTATTCATTTTTATTACTGTGATGTATCACATTGACTGATTTGTGGATATTGAAAAGTACTTTAATCCCTGGGATAAATCCCACTTGATCATGGTATATGATCCTTTTAGTATGTTGCTACCTTAGGGCTTCCCCGGTAGCTCAGCTGGTAAAGAATCTGCCTGCAATGCAGGAGACCTAAGTTCAATTCCTGGTCAGGGAGATCCACTAGAGAAGGGATATGTTACCTGCTCCAGTATTCTTGAGCTTCCCTTGTGGCTCAGCTGGTAAAGAATCCTCCTGCAAGGAGGGGGAGCTGTGTTCGATTCCTGGGTTGGGAAGATCCCTTAGAGAAGGGAATGGCTACCCACACCAGCATTCTGGCCTGAAGAATTCCACGGACAATATATATAGTCCATGGGGTTGCGAAGAGTCGGATACAACTGAGCAACTTTCACTTTCACGTTAGGTGTGTTTGCATTTTGTTGAGGATTTTTGCATCTAGGTTCATATGTGATATTGGCCTATAATTTTTTGTGTGTGTGATATCTTTTTCTGGTTTTGTTACCAGAGTGATGACAGCCTCACAGTTTTCCTCTTTAAGCTACATTTTTTTTAATGCGTTTGCTTGAATAATAGTCGTTATGCTAGTTTAATCCCTTTAAGATCTGTAGCTGTATACTATATGTTTCTAAGTTTTATCTATCCATAAATAATTTCAGAGATTGTATGCCTCTTGGTTCTTCTTTTTTCATGTCCAGAAGCTAAGATTCTCCTGGATTTAGTGACTATGTATATTACAGATTCTGATGCTATTTATGTTGCAAAGTGTGCAAATCAAAAAAGAACAAACATTTGTTAATAACTTATCTCCCCCCTCAATGTTAGTCTGTCCAATTTATTGGTTGACATTTAATTATAATAAACACAATTTAACAGTTTTATATAAGAAAGTAGTAACGTTCATAATGTTTTGACTATCCTTCATCTGAGGTTAAAACCTTCCATTTCTAGTCACTTCTTTTACCTTCTTCATTTTAGAAATTATTCTTCAATTTGTATCATCTGAAAAGTAGTCTGTGAGTTTTTTCTCACTGAAGAAAACTGTAGGACTTTTTATATGAGGATAAGGGTCAAGACATGAATTGCATGTGCTTCGATCACAGTTTCAGAGAGCCTTATTCAGATTTGACTTTTGTAGATGTATTTTCATAGATGTATAAATCATATTGGTAATGCCATTGATGCCGGGAAAGATTAAAGGCAGGAAGAGAAGGGGACAACAAAGGATTATTGGTTGGATGGCCTTACTGACTCAACGGACAAGAGTTTGAACAAACTCCAGGAGATGGTGAAGGACAGGGAAGCCTGGCATGCTGCAGTCCAGGGGGTTACAAAAAGTCAGATACAACTAAGTGACTAAACAGAATGATTTGGGCAAATAATTTTATGTAATACTTATATAGGGCATGATATTATATCATATATAGAGATACAATTCTCCTTAAAATACATTAAGAAAAAATCAGTTAGCATTCTTTTTTAATATTTATCTATTTATTTGGCTGTAGCAGTTTTAGTCATGTCACAGAATCTTCAATCTTCATTGTAGCATGCAAAATCTTTAGTTGTAGCATGCAAACAAATCCCTTAGTTGTGACAGGGATCTAGTTCCCTGATCAGAGATCAAACCCAGGCCCCTACATTGGGAGCACAAACTCTAGAACACGAGGGAAGTTCCAGTTGACATAATTTACCATGACATGATTTTAACACTTGGAAGGAAACATTATCTAACTGGAAATTAATATCATTGTCTTTTTTATTCCATTTTTATTTTAATTATCTTCTGTTCATGACAAGTGTGTTTGAATGTATTATTGTTCAAAATATCTGCTGTACTGTCTTGGGAAGTATTAGATGTCCATGGCACATTCAGTCTTATCCACATGACTTGTTCTAGCCAAGGAAATGGAAGTGGAACCAATCTGTGTCACTTCTAAACTAAAACTTTAAGAGAAAGGATTGGCCGTATCCTCTTTTCCCTCTGCAGTAGAGTTGGCAGTATCCCAGAATAGAAGATGTTCCATTAGCTTTGGTCCCAGAGTAGAGAAAAGGTGGAGCAGAATCACAACTGACCTCAGATGGACCAGTAGCATGAGCAGCAAATTAGCCTAGTTTATGGCACTTGATTTGGGGTTAGTTTGTTATCTCTATATAACCTACTCACTTCTAATAAAGCAAGATGAACTGTACTCCCCTGTGCAAGTGGCATGAAATTTACTTACATTATAAAAGGAAGATTATTTTTTTAAACTATTAAATAATAGTACAGGGAAAAGTTGGCTTAAAACTCAACATTCGAGAAACTAAGATCACAGCATCTGGTCCCATCACTTCATGGCAAATAGATGGGGAAACAATGGAAACAGTGACAAACTTTATTTTCTTGGGCTCCAGAATCACTGCAGATGCTGACTGCAGCCATGAAATTAAAAGACTTTTGCTCCTTGGAAGAAAAGCTATGACCAACCTAGACAGCATATTAAAAAGCAGAGACATTACTTTGCCAACAAAAGGTCCATCTAGTCAAAGAAATGAATGTGAGAGTTAGACTATAAAGAAAGCTGAGCACCAAAGAATTGATGCTTTTGAACTGTGGTGTTAGAGAAGACTCTTGAGAGTCCCTTGAACTGCAAGGAGATTAAACCAGTCAACCTTAAAGGAAATCAGTCCTGAATATTCATTGAAAGGAATGATGCTGAAGCTGAAACTCCAATACTTTGGCCACCTGATGGGAAGAACTGACTCATTAGAAAAGACCCTGATGCTGGGAAAGATTGAAGGCGGGAGGAGAAGGGGATGACAGAGGATAAGATGGTTGGGTGGCATCACCAACTCAATGGACAAGAGTTTGAGCAAGCTCTGGAAGTTGGTGATGAACAGGGAAGCCTGGCATGCTGCAGTCCATGGGTTCACAAAGAATCGGACATGACTGAGTGACTGAACTGAATAGGAAAAAGAAAGATGTGGTGGTTAACAAATGCCTTAACTTTGAGGAATATTGCTATATGTGGTAGGAACTGCTACGTTTACAAATATATGCTAATGTGAATGGCTTTTGATTTAGAAGGCAAAATTCTGATAGAAAAAGGAGGGAAATTTTTTTAAATGAACAGGTAGAAGGTAAGGGAAGGCATTTGGAAATTTATTAGTATAAGGGATACATGGAAGGATGGTATCTGTGCTTTAAAATATTGTTATATATTTTAATAAAGACATTTAAAGGAAAGACTATATACATTACTATGATATAGAAAGAATAATAGCATTAGAAATCCAAATACTCTCAGAAGTTTCTTGCTAGACACCAGGTGTGAACTAAAATCCAGATATTGAAATTAAAGAGCTGCTGCCTCTATACACATCATTTAGTATTCAAGTCCTTCCTACTTTCATGATTTCAGTGCTAGCTTCAGAAAAACAAAAACAAAACAAAATTGGTTTTCCATTAGATTTTTTCTGCGTTTGCAACTTCTACAGTTGTACAGTAACAACTGCATGTTTTATCCCTGGGTATTTGCACAGACATTCATGAATTAGTACCAATCAGAATTCTGTTTCAAAATAAGCCCACCATGGCAACCTGGAAACTGAAAGCAAAATGCTCTGTCCCTGTGGTTTCTGGGAAGAATTACTTATAACCCTGTCCACAGTATCGTCACTTGTCATTTCTTATGATAAGTGCTGCCCTATTTCATTTAATAATTTAGTTTTAAAATAAATAGTTCCAAAGTATTAACCAACTTTCAAAGGCAATATGTGCCCTAGAATCCTCTATGAAATAATTTTTTTCCTTATTGTTGTTATTTATTTGTTTGATATATGAGTTATGCGGGAAAGATTGGAAAGTTATGCATGTATAAACTCATATATGTTAACATTTTTATGTCTAATTATTGGTAGGTTGGATTTTCATAACAGTTTAAATTCTATTCATGTTCGTATGGCATTTGTAGCTGGAAATACAAAGTATTTTTTCTGAAGGTACTTTATAACACTGGAATTTGATATTGTGCTATGTGATTTTAAAAATGTACTTCAAAAGACACCGACATTACCTCAAGATTTATAATCTAGAACAGCAACATTTATGCATGCAGATTTCAAAGATACTGTAAATAAATGAATGTTTCTTTACAAAGGTATGAAAAAAATTTTTTTATCATGTACACTTCTTGGGCTCAAAACCATTCAGGAGAGCAAGTGTGTGAAAATATGTTGTAGAATGAGCAAATATGAGATGAGTTTAATAAAAAATAATAATAACTCTGGCTTTCAAGAATTCAAATAATGGAAGGCTTGATGTTTATGGTAAACTATGAGGTAGATGCAAAATACTGACTGTAAAATTTATAAAATTCTGTGTTCCTACCTTAAAATGTTTTAAAATAATGTTGAATTCCCCCATCATGGTGACTTACTTGAACTTTCTGTGACTCTTGTTGTTCAGACACTAAGTCACTTCTGACTCTTCATGACTCCATGGACTGCAGCACGCTAGGCTTCCTGTCCTTCATTGTCTACTGGAGTTTGCTCAAACTCATGTCCATTGGTTGGTGATGCCATCTAATCATCCCATCCTCTGTTAACCACTTCTCTACCTGCCTTCAGTATTTCCTAGCATCATGGTCTTTTCTAGTGTGTGGGCTCTTCACATCAGGTGGCCAGAGTATTGGAGTTTCAGCTTCAGCATCAGTCCTTCCAATGAATATGCAGGGTTGATTTACTTTAGGATTGACTGTTAGTTTTTCTTCCAAGGAGTAAGCATTTTTTAATTTCATGGCTGCAGTCAACATCTGCAGTGATTTTGGAGCCCAAGAAAAGAAAATCTTTTCCACTGTTTCCATTTTTTCCCCATCTATTTGCCATGAAGTGATGGGACTAGATGCCATGATCATTAAGTAATTATAAGATCATGTTTTTCTGTGACATAGCTGAGGAAAATGTCTCTGAGCTGTAGACCCATTAATCGTTAATTTGTTTTATGAGCTTTTAAGCCTCATGAAAATATGCCATATATTATTCTTTATTCTCCTTTCCAACTTTATTGAGGTATGATTGACAAATAAAATTTTTTTATATATAGGTTGTGTTATACAATATAATTTTCTTAAGGTATATAACATAATGATGTATACATTGTGAAATGCCTACCAGCATCAAGTTAATTTTGACATCTAGCACTTCACATAATTACCATTTATATCTTTGTATGGGGTGAGAACACTTAAGATTTACTCTCTAAGCAAATTTCAAATACAAAATTCAGTATTATTACTGTAATCACCGTGGTATACATTAGATCCCCAAAACTTACTACTTGTTTAATTGAAAGTTTTTGCCTTTTGACCAACATCTGCCTATTTCTTCCATCCTCCAGACTCTGACAACCACTAGTCTACTCTGGTTCTATGAGCTTGACTTTTTAGATTCTACATATAAGTGAGATCCATACAGTATTTGTGTTTCTGTGTCTGATTTATGTTATTTAGCATAAAACTCTCCTCATTCATCCATACAGTCACAAATAACAGGATAATTCTCTTTTATAGTTGAATAATATTACAGTGTGTCATGTGTTTGTGTATACATATACATGTATAAGACCATGTTTTCTTTGTATGTACATCCATGGTGGGATAGTTAAGTTGTTTCCATATCTTGGCTCTTGTGATAAACACTGCAATGAATGCTCTTTTGATGAAGAATCTTATTCTTGAAGAATATTTCATTGAAAACTTAAAAATATGATGTGTGATGTGCAGAAACCCATTTTATTAAAACACTTGAACTGTCCAAACTTTTGAAGCATCAGGGACAGAAAGCTAGAGTTCAGATAACTACACTGATTTCAGTTTTGTGGGTGCATGCTAATTCACTGAAAACATGAGTACTTGAAAAATCATCTCATTTGTTTTAGCACTGATCTCAGAACTATTGTTTGTTGTTGTTCAGTCACTAAATCATGTCTGACTCTTTGAGATTCCATTAACTGCACCAGGCCAGGCTTCCTAGTCCCTCACCATCGTCTGGAGTATGCTCTGACCCATGCCCATTGAGTGGGTGATGCCATCCAGCCATCGCATCCTTTATGCCCTCTTCTCCTTATGCCTTCAGTCTTTCCCAGCATCAGGGTCTATTCCAGTGAGTCAGTTCTTTGCATCAGGTGGCCAAACTAGGAACTTCAGCTTCAGCATCAATCTTTTCAATGAATATTAAGGGCTGATTTCCTTTAGGTATCTCCTTGCAGTCCAAGAGACTCTCAAGAGTTTTCTCCAGCACCACAGTTCAAAAACATCAATTCTTCAGTGCTCAGGTTTCTTTATGGTTCAGTGCTAACATCCATTGACTACTGGAAAAATCATAGCTTTGAATATACAGACCTTTGTCAGCAAAATCATATCTCTGCTTTTTAATATGCTGTCTATGTTTGCCATAGCTTTTCTTCCAAAGACCAAGCATCTTTTAATTTCATGACTGCAGTCACCATGTACAGTGATTTTGGAGCCCAAGAAAATAAACTATTCACTGTTTCTAAGTTTCCCCATCTATTTGCGATTAAGTGATGGGACCAGATTCCATAATTTTGGTTTTATAATGTTGAGTTTTAAGCCAGCTTTTTCACTCTCCTGTCTCAATTTCATCAAGAGGTTCTTTAATTTCTCTTTGTTTTCTGCCATAAGGGTGGTGTCATCTGCATATCTGAGGTTTTCATATTGATATTTCTCCTGGCGATCTTGATTCTAGCTTGAGCTTCATCCAGCCCAGCATTTTGCATGATGTACTCTACATATAAGTTAAATAAGCAGGGTGGCGATATACAGCCTTGACATACTCCTTTTCCAAGTTGGAACCAGTCCATTATTACATGTCCAGATCTCATTGTTGTTTCTTGACCTGCATACAGATTTCTCAGGAGGCATGTAAGGTGCTCTGGTATTCCCATCACTTTAAGAATTTTCCACAGTTTGTTTTGTTGGAGAAAACTCTTGAGAGTCCCTTGGACTGCAAAGAGATCCAACCAGTCCATCCTAAAGCAAATCAGTCCTGAATATTCATTGGAAGGACTCATGCTGAAGCTGAAACTCCAATAGTTTGGCCACTTGATGTGAACAAGTGACTCATTTGAAAAGATCCTGATGCTGGGAAATATTGAAGGCAGGAGAAGGGGATGACAGAGGATGAGATGGTTGGATGGCATCACTGACTCAATGGGCTTGAGTTTGAGTAAACTTCGGGAGTTGGTGATGGACAGGAAGGCCTGGCGTGCTGCAGTCTGTGGGGTCACAAAGAGTCAGACACGACTGAGCAACTGTACTGAACTGAATTGAACATACACTAATAAAATTTTCCAAGTGAGACTTCAACAGTACATGAACCGTGAACTTCTAGATGTTCAATCTGGATTTAGAAAAGGCAGAGGAACCAGAGATCAGATTGCCAACATGGTGCTGGATCATAGAAAAAGCAAGAGAAATACAGAAAAACATCTACTTCTGCTTTATTGACTTCATCAAAGCCTTTGACTCTGTGGATCACAACAAACTGGCTTTGGGGGAATCTGGGTGTTATTCTGATGGACAGGGCCATGCTCACTATAATTTTCTGTTGATGGGTGGGACTGTGTTCACTCCCTGTTGTTTGGCCTAAGACCAGGCAATGGTAGGGGTATGGTAATGGCAACCTCCTTCAAAAGGGCTTATGCAAGCACTGTTGTATTCAGTGCCCCTACCCTGTGGCAGGCCACTGTCGACCCAGGCCTCCACTGAAGATTCTTGGACACTCAAAGGCAAGTCTTGCTCAGTCTCTTGTGGGGTCACTTATTCTTTCTCCTGGGTTCTGGTGCCCACAGGTTTGTTTGTACCCTCCAAGAGTCTGTTTCCCCAGTCCTGTGGAAATTCTATAATCAAATCCCACTGGCCTCCAAAGTCAAATTCCCTGGGGTTTCTCAGTCCCTTCCCAGATCCCCAGGTTAGGAAATCTGGTGTGGGTCCTAGAACTTTCGTAACAGTGCGAGAACTTCTTTGTTATAATTATTCTCGAGTTTGTGGGTCATCTACCTGGTTCACTGTGTGGTGGGGCTTCCAGCAACCTCCTCCAAGAGAACTTATGCCACACTCCCTGCCTCCCAGGTATGCTGCAGCAAGAACCCCTGTCCCCACAGAAAGCCACTACTGACCTGTCTGTCTGCAAGAGACACTGAAACACTCAAAGGCAGATTTGGCTTAGTCTCTGTGTGGTCCCTGGTGGCTAAGATGGTAAAGAATCTCCCTAGGTTCCACCCCTAGGTTGGGAAGATCCCCTGGAGAAGGAAATGGCTACCCACTCCAGTATTCTTGCCTGAAGAAATCCATTATCAGAGATGTCTGATATCTTGGAAGCAGTGAACATTTAGCAAATAATTCTTGATAACAGTGTTACAATTTTGCTCCTTTAAATAAAAGTTAAGAAGGAAATAGTCTATGTCTTCTACAGTTAAACCGAGAAACATATTTAATGCTGCTGCTTATTTAAGTTTGAGAATTTCTATGTGTTTATTTCTGGAACTCAGGGAACAGTCTGTTTCTGTTACCGAGACAGTCTTTTAAGGCAGCTCAGGAAACAGTCTGTCTGTTACAGAGCTTACCCAAGAATCTAGAATGTGTAGATAACACAAACAGAAGTTTATCAGTATCTGTATCTTTTATATATATATATATAGTGAATGGAGTTGCTCGGTCGTGTCTGACTCTTTGCGACCCCATGGACTGTAGCCCACCAGGCTCCTCTGTCCATGGGATTCTCCAGGCAAGTATACTGGATTGGGTTGCCATTTCCTTCTCTAGGGGATCTTCCTGACCCAGGGATCGAACCCAGGTCTCCTGCATTGCAGGCAGATGCTTTAGCCTCTGAGCCACCAGGGAAGCCCCATATATATATATATGTGTGTGTGTGTGTTAATGTAAGAAGCTCAGGAATGAGTAACTCAAAGAGCTGACTTAGAATTCAGGTTTGTGTAGCATTTTCAACATAGGACAATACATTTTAGAAAAGTCACAAGACAAAAGCAAATACCTTGAGTCTCTAGAGGTGGCAAACTATAGGAAGGCAAATACATGGGAAGGGAATGGGAGATCATGGCTTGTTGGGAAAGTCTGTTACATAGGTTCCTCTAGTGCCAACTCCAGGCTGATAAGGGTCTACTGTTGTCTACATGATTAACGTTTGTCTTTCTTGGTAGAGATAGAAAAAGGGATGTACTTCTAAATTTATGTCCTGTTTTTAGGAAAATAAGGGAAAGGCAGAACGCTTTTCCTGGAGAATGAAAAAATCGTTTTTGTCTAAAGGCAATTAATAAGCAGCAAAAGCTGTGGTGGTGGTTTAGTCACTAAGTTGTGTTGGACTCTTGTGATTTCATGGACTGCAGTTAAGGAGCCTCCCAGGCTCCTCTCCCATGGACAGAAAATCATGGGAAATCACAAGAGTCCAACACAACTTAGTGACTAAACCACCACCACAGCTTTTGCTGTTTCTTAATTGCCTTTAGATAAAAATGATTTTTATATTAAAAAGGCTATTTTGGCATGACATATTTTGGTTTCCTTGATTTGGTATGATAAAGGGAGATCATACACCTAAGGGATATCATTTCGGTCAGGAGCAGCCCAGGGAAGCTCAGAGGCAGAATACAAATGCAGGAAGTAAATTAGAAAGCATGGGGAGAAGATAAAGAGCTGGAAAATGTTATCATAAAGATAGCCAGATTGGAAGGGCAAAGTAGATAAGAATCTGGAGAAACAAAATGAAGATAAAACAGTGCAAACATAGACAAGTGCCAGGAAGGCAGCTCAGGAAACACACTGAACATAGTCAGCCTTTCCTGCGGTTAAGTTTTTTCTCATCTGCAAATCTCTCTTATCTGGGCAAGGAACTGCCTTTTTTTGTTTGTTTGTTTAAGATAAACAGCATTTTGTTTAATCAATTATTATTAGTTATTAAAAATACAGGTGAGATTTGAAAAGCAATTATATCCTAAATTTTTATTAGACAAAATAAGAGTATGCTCTTTTAAAATCTTTGTTGTTCATCATTGTCAACATTTAAAAATCCACACATCCAGTTTGGTAAATATGAGAACACTCATGATCCACCCTTATAAGTAAGCAGAATTTCTCTCGGTGTTGGAAAAGTCTCATAAAATTAACAACTTTGAATTTTTCTTGCAGATTTAATGTTTTGCAGCTATATATTAGGGCTTCCCTGGTGGCTCAGTCGGTAAAGAATCCGCCTGCAATGAAAAAGACCCTGGTTCAATTCCTGAGTCAGGAAGATTCCCTTGAGGAGGGCATGGGAACCCACTCCAGTATTCTTGCCTGGAAAAATTCCATGGACAGAGGAGCCTGGTGGGCTATAGTCCATAGGGTCACAAAGAGTCAGACATGACTGAGCCACTAAGCACTGCACAGCACAGCACAGTAGTATATATTAATACATTGTGTGTGTTGTGTGTGTTAGTCACTCAGTCACGTCCAACTCTTTGAAACCCTGTGGATTGTAGCCCACCAGGCTCCTGTGTCCATGGGATTTTCCAGGCAAAACAACTAGAGTGGGTTGTCGTTTCCGTCTCCAGGGGATCTTCCCAGCCCAGGTATTGAACCTAGGTTCTCCTGCATTGCAGGCAGATTCTTTACTGAGTCACCAGGGAAGTCATTAATGCATTAGGTATAGATATTTCTTAAATATATATTTAACATATAAAAAACTAAAGATAAAATAGTATGTATAAAATCAGATAATATTGTCTACTTTGTACAAATAACTTTATGAATGTAGATGAAGAGTAGTATACCTCTGTTTCATTAAACTGTTTTGCAACCATCAGTTTCTTTTCTCAACTGGTTTCTATCAATTGTTCATGTCTTATAGTGCGACCATTTCATTTCAGGCAAGGAACTGTTTTCTGCTTTAGATGAGGAGGTGATAGAATATAAACTATTGAGAACCTAAATTTGTAGAATATGTAATCCACAACTGAGAGCTGTTAGAGCCCTTTCAAAATTGAAATAGGAATGGAGCTTATCACACTGTGAATTTACCTGTGATTTGTAACAGCAATGTTACTTTGACTGATGATCTTCTTCATCCCACCCCACATATACACACTACTCCTAAAATGAGTGACATAAAACTGGTTGTGAATTAATCTGAATCTTTGGAAAGACACTTTCTAGCCCTTGTGAATTGGAGTACTCCTGAGTGAGATGTTCAAAGAAGTTTGTTAGTATTTTCCCAGTACCATTCATTCTTCTTTATCTCTCAGCTCAAATAATTGAATGAGATATTCTGTGTGTGCTGTTTTATAAGAAAAGTCACTCACTACCTACATATTCTTTCCCCCTCATTCAAGAAGTTTGTAACTTTTGGCATTCTAAAATTGTGAATGATCCAAACTACAGTGGAATAATAATATACTTGCCCAAGAGAAATGATCAGGCACACCTCATGTATTTGATATAAAACAAGTTCAGAGCATCTGATCCTCTATGCCTTTTTTTTATTAAATTCTTTCAAACTCTTAAAAGTAATGATATTCAGAGTTCTGAATTCAATAAAGCATTGCTTATCACCAACTTATCCCTAAGAGTTCAGTACAATAAAAATGAATGGATAGAGTTTCTGGCAGCATAGCCCATAGAGACATAGGGAAGGGCAGATTTGTTTGTATTTGTTTGGTTGCTTTTTAACCTAGTGTTTTTTTAATTTATATGAATTTTCCTTTATATTCTAAAATATAGCATGTTCAGCTTAGTATTATAACTATTATTCAGTTCAGTTCAGCTCAGTCGCTCAGTCATGTCCGACTCTTTGTGACCCCATGAATCACAGCACGCCAGGCCTCCCTGTCCATCACCAACTCCTGGAGTTCATTCAAACTCATGTCCATCGAGTCGGTGATGCCATCCAGCCATCTCATTCTCTGTCGTCCCCTTCTCCTCCCGCCCCCAATCCCTCCTAGCATCATAGTCTTTTCCAGTGAGTCAACTCGTCGCATGAAGTGGCCAAAGTATTGGAGTTTCAGCTTTAGCATCAGTCCTTCCAATGAACACCCAGGGTTGATCTCCTTTAGAATGGACTGGTTGGATCTCCTTGCAGTTCAAGGGACTTCCCCAGCACCACAGTTCAAAAGCATCAATTCTTCGGCTATCAGCTTTCTTCACAGTCCAATTACTTATCCATTAATTTTTCTAGACAACCCAGCCTACCATCTCATACTTCATCCCATCATTTAAAAAAGGAAAGTCTTTGTTCTTTGGAAATATGCTTTTATTCTGTAGCACATGTGGTAATTTCAGAAGCATGACAATAAAAAACATAGACCCATCCTACAAACAAACACTCAGTTCACTAAAATTTTAAGAGGAATAGGCAAACTCTAGTGAAACTATTTCAGGCTTTTTCATTAGGATACATGTGCCTCATGGATTTAAATGCTATAGTTAGAATTTTGTCAACACTGGATCTACAGTATAGCTAACTGAATAATACTTGAACATCTAATTGAATTTCTTGAATAAAAATATTGCTCTGAACAAAAAAAACATATTTTATAAGCCTCTGTATTTATAATATTACCAATTGATTTGAAATGTAAACACGAGAAGATTATTTTACATCTCCATTTTTGGCTACACTTATTTTATATGTGGCTTTCTTACGGAGTGATATAATTTATCAACTAAAATAGCAGTTAATTATTTTTTCCAGACTGGAAATATAAGAAGTTATTTCATTATAGCTAGCATATAGTAAGATTCAGTACTTCCCCCTATTATTTCAAAGCACCCTATTCTCAGCCACTTAAGGACTACTGCTCTCCAGCACTTTATCTATAACCTACAATTATTTTTTTATGTTGCATTATGGTTATTTATATACCTATTTTCCTCTGACTATTGGAAATTTCTCAAGGGCAGAGTTGAGATAATATTGTTCTATATACCAGACATTTTGCCTGGCACATAAAAATCTCTCAGTACGTGTGACTGTTGTTGAAAGTATAGTAATAAAATATTAGTGCTCCAGCCACCAGTCCTCTAGGTGTTTTGACAGAGAATCTGCCAATTTCATTCTTCTGGATGATTTTGTGTCATATGGACAAGGCTAGACTTTTTTGAGAAACTTAGAGTAGAAACGTCAGTGGTTAACAGTAAAGGTCATGATATCATCATATCCACTACAGCTCACAGGATTCTAAGCCTTATTCTATTTCCTCTTTTTCTATTTCTGACTCATAGTCGAGTATATGGGATTTTGGAAGTTCTTTTCAAAGATCTAAAATCAACTGCTTTCTGGTATAACAGAAAGAAAGAACAATATGGAGTCAGAAGACTGATTTTTGTCTGTACTCTGTAACTAACCACAGTATGCCCTTGGATCATTTTACTGTCTTTCATCAGTTTGCTTATTGTTAAAAGGAAAGGAAGGATTTTACTTGCCATGCAGAATCATTGAAAAGTCAAATGAAAATATGTGTGAAAAGAATATATACACTTGATTAAAAGGACCTGATTATAAATCTCATTTCCACAATCTATAGAAAACTTCTATAATCTGAGATAACTTCCTGATATAACTGTGTAAACTGGAATTGCATACCTATTTGGCAAATATAAAATTAAAATTTTCTTTCTTAAACATGAAAGTATTTTGAGGTAAAAAGAGTTCTTTTCCCTATAAATGCGTTTTTAAGTTTATGAGAACTTTTGTAAATTCATTTTCACTAAATCTTACACAGTTATTCTTAGTATTATCAGAATTTTTTTTTAATTTCTTTGGTGAGTATGTTATTTGATGACATAATATCAGTTCAAGCCTTCTTGCATTTTTCTCAAAGTAATAGATGTTCCACTTTACCCTCTATTTGTAAAAAGTTTAAGCTGGTAAAAAAATAAAATGTACACTGAAGAAATTATAAATAACTCATTAAATGTTATTGATAAGTGTATTCCTCATAAACTGCCCACTGCCGACTCTACATGTAGCTCATTTTCTTGAGTGGTAAAGTAATGACATTCAAACTCCAGTAGTACCGTCTACCCCGGAATGACTGGTTAATTTTTTGAAGTCTTGTCCCTAGTCTTCACATTCTACATTAACTTAGCCCCTACTTGTAATAAAGAAATAAACAATATTATGCAGGCAAAATTTAAGGAAATACTCATGAGCAGTTTTCCTCCTTTTGAAAGAAATTATTATCTCCTTACAGCATTTGGCAATATAATATTGGTGAAGCAATAGGAAATCACTCATACTGGAATTTGTCCAAAGTTGAAATTTTAAAATATGGAGTTACTTAAGGTTTGTCAGGGTAGGTATAAGAGAATTTCCAAGACTGACATTCTTCAGTATAAAATGGAAACCCCAGCTCAAAAATGTACATAGTGTAAGAGCTCTATTTAATTAAAATTACAAATTAAATCTTTTAAATTATTATTTTTAATTTTAAATCAAATGGAAGTTGTGGTGGAATTCAGAGATGGTGGTAGTAGCAGCAATGTTTTTAAATCTCCCTGAACTCTTTCATTCCTACTATCTGAATAAAAGCAAACAGTTGCAAGGAATGACCTTATTTGAACTTGATTCAAACAAACTGAAAAAAAAAAATCTTTTTACAGTTCAACCAGAGAAATCCGAACAGTGATTGGCTATTTAATGATATTAAGAAATTGTTAATTTTTTAGATGCAGTAATTATATTGCTTTTATATTTTTAAAAGTCCTTACAGAGATACATATTGAAATAGTTAAAGTTGAAATATAGATACTGCAGATTTGGTTCCATATCATTGCAGTAAAGCAAATATCACAATAAAGAAAGTCACACAATTTTTTGTTTCCCAGTGCATATATAAGTTATGTTTGCACTATACTGCAGTCTATTAAATATGCAGTAGCATTATGTCTAGAAAACAATGTAAATATCTTAATTTAAAAGCACTTTATTGCTGGAAAATGCTAACCATCATTTGACAAGACAGAGTTGATACAATCCTTCAATTTCTAAAAAATTCAGTATCTGTGAAGCACAATAAAATGAGGTGTGCCAGTAATATGATCTGGAATTTGCCTATAAATAATCTGAGAGAGATGAGAGTTAATGGGTGTGTAGATTTGGGGGATTTAGGAGGAGAGGCTGCATCACACTGCTTATGGTATCTTAGTTCCCCAAGTAGGAATTGAACCTTGGCCCTTGGCAATGAGACTATGGAGTTCTAACCTCTGGACCTCGAGGATAATTTCCCAATGGGTGTTTAGATGAAACAAAATTATCTTTGCATTTGTAGTTGTTGAAGGTTTATTATGGATATATCAGATTAATAATACTCATCGTCTTTTGAGTACATATGAGTATATTTGTAGTAAAAGAAAAAGTTAATGTTATATCAAAATAACTTGATTTTAGTTTAAATCAATGACTAAAAATTAAAATATAAAATGATAGTTAAGCAAATAGAAGTGGTGAAGTGGAATATGGAAATGTATGTGGTTAAGGCAATAGAAATCATTAAAAAAGAAGAGTAAAATAACAAAGGTCAGATGGGAGAAATACAAGACAAACAGATGGTAGATTTAAACCAATTGTATTGATAAACTACTTTAACTGTAAATGATCTAGAAACTCTAAATAAAAATGAGAAATTGTCCAAGTAGATTTGTCTAACAAGCACATGAAAAGATGCTCAACAACACTCATTATCAGAGAAATTCAAATCAAAACCACAATGAGGTACCATCTCATGCCTGTCAGAACTGCTGCTGCTGCTGCTAAGTCTCTTCAGTCGTGTCCGACCCTGTGTGACCCCATAGACGGCAGCCCACCAGGCTCCCCCATCCCTGGCATTCTTTAGGCAAGAACACTGGAGTGGGTTGCCATTTCCTTCTCCAATGCATGGAAGTGAAAGTGAAGTCGCTCAGTCGTGTCCAACTCTTCGTGACCCCATGGACTGCAGCCTACCAGGCTCCTCCATCCATGGGATTCTCCAGGCAAGAGTACTGGAGTGGTTGCCATTGCCTTCTCTGGACTGTCAGAACAGCTGCCATCAAAAAGTCTACAAACAATAAATGCTGGAGAGGGTGTGGAGAAAAGGAAACCCTCTTAACACTGTTGGTAGGAATGCATACTAGTACAACCACTATAGAGAACAGTGTGACGATTCCTTAAAAAACTGGAAATAGAACTTCCATATGACCCAGCAATCCCACTGCTGGACATGCATACCAAGAAAACCGGAATTGAAAGAGACACGTATACCCCAGTGTTCATTGCAGCACTGTTTACAATATCTAGGACATGGAAGCAACCTAGATGTCCATCAGCAGATGAATGGATAATAAAGTTGTGGTACATATACAAAATGGAGTATTACTCAGCTATAGAAAAACACACCTTTGAGTCAGTTCTAATGAGGTGGATGAAACTGGAGCTTATTATACAGAATGAAGTAAGTCAGAAAGAAAAACACCAGTACAGTATATTAACGCATATATATAGAATTTAGAATGGAAAAGGCAATGGCAAGCCACTCCAGTACTCTTGCTTAGAAAATCCCATGGATGGAGGAGCCTGGTAGGCTGCAGTCAGTGGGGTCGCTAAGGGTCGGACACGACTGAGTGACTTCACTTTCACTTTTCACTTTCACACATTGGAGAAGGAAATGGCAACCCACTCTAGTGTTCTTGCCTAAAGAATGCCAGGGACGGGGGAGCCTGGTGGGCTTCCATCTATGAGGTCACACAGAGTCGGACATGACTGAAGTGACTTAGCAGCAGCATGGAATTTAGAAAGATGGTAATGATGACCCTGTATGCAAGACAGCAAAAGAGACACAGATGTAAATGATATCATTGGACTCTGTAGGAGAAGGCAAGGGTGGGGTGATTTGAGAGAATAGCATTGAAACATATATATTACCATATGTGAAATAGATGACCAGTCCAAGTTTGATGCATGAAACAGGGTACTGAAAACCGATGCACTGGGACAACCCAGAGGGATGGGATGGGGAGGAAGATAGGAGGGGTTTCAGGATGAGGAGACACATGTACACTCATGGCCGGTTCATCTCAATGTATGGCAAAAACCACCACAATATTGTAAAGTAACTAGCCTCCAATTAAAATAAATAATTTTTTTTTTTAAAAAGCAGTATTTAACTATTTTCTGTCTGGGGAGAAAAAGCAGTTTAAATATAGAGACATTTCTGAGTTTAGAAGAGAAGGAATGGGAATATCATTAGAGATAAAGAGAGACACTTCATAATAATAAAAGGGCCAATTCATCAAGAAGACATAAAAATCTTAAATGTATATTTCTCTAATAGCATAGTTCAAAACTGCAAAAAGCAAAAACTAGATCCACAATTATAATTGGAGTTTTTCACCACTCTCTCAGTAGTTTATAATACAGACAAAAATAGTAAATATATGGAAGACTTGAACAGTACTATCAGCCAATGGGACCCAGTCAACTTTATAGAACATTTCACCCAACAATAGCAGAATACATACTCTTTTCAATGAAACATTACTAAGACCTGTAGTATTCTGAGTTATAAAACAAGTTTCAACAAGTGTTAAATAATTAAGTTCATATAAAGTGCATTCTCTGACCACAATAAAATTAACTTAAAAATCAATTTTTAAAAAAGTTTTCACAAAAATTTTCTACGTAAAGGAAATTAAACAGCACACTTCCAAGTAGCCCATGGTGTAAAGAAGTCACAGGGTAAATTAGAAAATATTTTCAACCCACTAAAAATGAAAAGACATCAAAAATCTTGGAATGCAGCTTAACGCAATGCTTGGGACAAAAGTATGGTTTGCTGTAATTATATTAGAAATTAAGAAAGGTCTAAGATCAATGTTCTAAAAGCTTCCAATTATGAAGCTAGAAAATGAAGAGCAAATAAAACCAATAGTAAGTAGAAGAAAAGAAAAGATACATGCTGCTGCTGTTGCTGCTGCTAAGTCACTTCAGTCGTGTCCGACTCTGTGTGACCCCATAGACGGAAGCCCACCAGGCTCCCCCGTCCCTGGGATTCTCCAGGCAAGAACACTGGAGTGGGTTGCCATTTCCTTCTCCAATGTGTGAAAGTGAAAAGTGAAAGTGAAGTCGCTCAGTCATGTCCGACCCTTAGCAACCCCACGGACTGCAACCTACCAGGCTCCTCTGTCCATGGGATTTTCCAGGCAAGAGGACTGGAGTGGCTTGCCATTGCTTTCTCCGGAAAGGATACATAGAAATCAATAAAATAGAAAACAGGAACAATAGATAACATAAATATAATCAAAAGCTATTTTTAAAGGGAGCAATGCATTTGATTAAGTTATACCTCAACTCATCTAGGAGTAAAAAAAAGAGCGAACATATAACTCATGACTATTAGAATTAAAAGAGAAAACTTAGATGAAGTGGACAAAATCTTAGAAGACACAAATTACCAAAACTGACACACACAAAGATTGAAAACTTATTCACCTTATATCTATTTTAAAAACCAAATTTGTAACTAAAAACCTCCCCACAAAGAAAACCCCAGACCCAGATGGCTTCATTGGTGAATGATACCATATATTTAAGAAAGAAATAATGTCAATCTTATAAACTCTTTCAGGAAGTAGCAGGGGAAGCAAAGGATGGGAGTACTTAATATTGGCATCATCTTGGTACCAAAGCCATACAGAAACTACCAAAAACGGATTACAGACCAACATCCCAGTATCCCTCATCTATATATAGATACAGAAAATCTCAAATTGAATCTAGTAGTATAAAGGAATGCTAGATTGATTTATCCTCTGAAATCAATCAGCATAATGCATCTTAGAATAAAGATAAAAGTACTTATAATCATCTCAACATATACAGAAAAATTTTTGACAAAATTCAATACCCATTTGTAATTAAAAATATTCTCAAAGGATAGCATTAGAAGAAAGCTTCCTAAAACTGATAAAAGATATTTGTGGAAAAAACGTACAGCTAACATCATACTTTATGGTGAATACAGTATTTTTCCTCTAACATTGAGACCAAGGAAAGAATATCTATTCCTACTGCTTCTATGCAAAATTTTATTGGAAATCTTAGCTGGTATAATAAGGTAAGAAAAAGCATGCAAGCTGGAAAAGGTGTTTTCTATTTTCAGATTACACTATTTTTACACAAGAGCTATTAAAACAAATAAATGAAGTTAGCAAGTTCTTAAAAAGGACAATATACAATAGTAAATTTTATTTCTACTACTTATCAACTGGCAAATTAAATGTGTTTAAAAAACAAAGTTAATTATAATAAGAAAAAGATGTATAAATTCTTAAAGATAAATTTAACAAGAAATGTCAAGATCATTACACTGAAAACTGCAAAATGTTGCTGAATGAACTGATGATCTAACTAGGTATAGAGATACACCAGGCTCATGAAGTAGAAGACTCAGTTAGAAGACTCAGTTAAGATGTCAATTCTCTCCAGTTAGAAGATTCAGTATTGTTAAGATGTCAGTTTTCTCCGTCTTGATCTATACATTCAGATAGTACCAATCAAAATCCTAACCACTTATTCTGTAAAACCATGGCAAGTTGGTTCTAAGGTTTATGCAGAAATGCTAAAGAAGTGGAGTGGCCAAAACATTTTTGAAAAAAAAATAGTGAAGATTGGCTTGAAGGATTTCAAGGTTTACCATGAAGTTACAGTAATTAAGACAATGTGAAATTGGCAGGACATCTGAGTGAAATAGAATAGAGTCCAGAAATAGATCCATACATGTATAGCCAGTTGATTTTTAACAAAGTTACAAAGTTAATTCTATAAGGAAAGCATATCGTTTCAACAAATGCTGTTTAAGAAAAGTTGGCTATCTGAATGGGGGAGAAATGGACCTCAATCCTTATCTCACACCATGAACAATTAATAACTCAAAGTGGATCATAGGCCTAAATGTAACACTTAGAATAGTAAAATTTTCATAGGGAAATGCAGGAGGATTCTTTGTGACTTCAAGGTAGGAAAGAATTCTTAGGAAGGTAGAACTCAAAAAGCATGAGCAATAAAAGAAAAAAGAAATTGATAAATTAGAGCTCATAAAAATTAAAATCATCTACTCTTTGAAAGACACTTAAAAGAATGAAAAACATATATACTAGAAGTAAATATTTGAATACATATATATGACAAAGAACTTTATGGATAATTAATGTTATAATAATATAAACAACAACAACCCAAATAAAGACCAAAAGATTTGAACACTCTACGAAACACAATATAGTAATGTCAAATATGCACATAATAACATCATTTGTCATCAGAAAAATGAAAGTAAATGTGACATGCCATGCCATAGATCATCAATAGAATAGCTAAAAATACCTGGGAAGCTTTGATGCTTCCCAGGTATTGGCACAGTGGTAGAGAATCCACCTACCAGTGCAGGAGACGCAAGAAACTAGACTTGGATCCATGGGTTGGGAAGGTCCCTTGGAGTGGGAAATGGCAACCCTCTCCAGTATTCTTGCCTGGAAAATTCCATGTGTTTGCAAAGAGTCAAACATGACTGAGCCACTGAGCATACACACACATCAGCATCATTCAATGTGAGATGCTTCCTTTGTCTCTCCCCTTCAGTCTACATCCTGTTAAACATCCATAACTCAACAAAGGATCACAATACACCAAGATGCTGGAGAGACCTGTGCATCTGAACATGGGTAGATTGGAACACATACAGGAGGCAGAACCAGGGAAATACTGGTGCCCCAATCCTGGTCCTTGGCTGCAATGGAGACATCCATGACCCCAGCTCTCCCCACCACTTTCTCCCTCCCATAGTGGTGGTGCCCATGACCCAGGTGACCCCAGACATGGCAGAGGAGCCCTCCATCACCATGCCCTCAGGGGTGACAACAATACCATTAATAGCAGCAGCAGCACCAAGGTACCAGGAACCCTGGAGGAACTAGCAACAAAGACAAGGGCACCAGGGACACCTCTGGCAGAAACGCTAGAGGGTGGAAAGTGCTGGTTCTCCAGTATATCCAGAAGAAGCCCAGATGAGGGGTACCAAAAACTTGTGTTACAGTGCCACCTACTGAAAAACAAAGACCTCTAATTATCAGTCTGTTCAATTGTTGAAACCAAAACTTTACAATTCCATTTACCATTGTATCAAAAAGAATAAAATACCTCGGAATAAGCCTAAGGAGACAAATGACCTGTACTCTGAAAACTATAAGATACTGATGAAAGAAATTGAAAAAGACACAAACAGATGGAAAGATGTATCATGTTTGTGGATTGGAATAATCAATATTGTCAAAATGACTACACTACCGAAGGCAATTTACAGATTCAATGCAATCCCTATCAAAAGAATTTTAGAATTTGTATAGAGACACAAAAGACCCCAAATAGCAAAAGCAATCTTGAGAAAGAAACATGGAGCTGGAAAACTCAGGCTCCCTGACTTCAGACTATGCTACAAAGTTACAATCATCAGAACAGTATAGTACTGGACCAAAAATATAAATATAGATCAATAGTACAGGATAGAAAACCTAGAAATAAGCCCATGCACCTATTGTCAGTTAATCGATGATGAAGGAGGCAAGACTACCCAACATTGGAAAGACAGTCTCCTCAACAAATAGTTCTGGGAAAACTTCACAGCTACATGCAAAAAAATGAAGGTTATTCTTTAGCATCATACACAAAAATAAGCTCAAAATGGGTTGAAGACCTAAATGTGAGACTGGACACTGTAAAACTCCTTGAGGGAAACATAGGCAGAACAATTTCTGACATAAACCACAGCAATATCTTTTTCAATCCATCTCTCAGAATAATGGAACTAAAAACAAAAATAAACAAATAGGACCTACTTAAATTCAAAAGCTTTTGCATAGCAAAAGAAACAACGAACAAAACAAAGACAACACACAGGTTGGAAGAAAATATTTGCTCAAATGATATAAGTCAGATGGAGGAGAAATTTCATATGACATCCCTTGTATGTGGAATTGAAAAAGAAATTATGCAAATGAACTTACAAAACAGAAAGAGACTCACAGACTTAGAAAACAAACTTATGGGTGCCAGGGGGAAGAATGAGGAAAAAGGATAGTTAGGGATTCTGGGATGGACATGTACACACTGCTATATTTAAAGTGAATAACCAACAAGGACCTACTGTATAGTGCATGGAACTCTGCTCGATGTTATTTTGGCAGCCTGGATGGGAAGAGAGTTTGGAGAAGAATGGATACGTGTGTATGTATGGCTAAGTCCCTTCACTGTTCACCTGAAATTATCATGATATTGTTAATAAGCTATACCCCAATAGAAAATTAAAAGTTTAAATTAAAAAAATCAAGTTCAATTCAGTTCAGTCGCTCATTTGTGTCCAACTCTTTGCAACCCCATGGACCACAGCCCTCCCTGTCTATCACCAGCTCCCGGAGTTTACTCAGACTCATGTCCATTGAGTTGGTGATTCCATCCAACCATCTTATCCTCTGTCGTCCCTTTCTCCTCCTGCCCAAAGCTTTGCCTAAAAAGAAAGTTGATTGCTATTCAATTTTCTATTCAAATATACCAACAGAAGAATGACTCATCTAGCACCATGAAAAACCACAATAACACAATATCTCTCACACACACACGAATAATAATAATAATAAACTTCTGAAACCAAACTTAAAGTCTGGTAAGGTTGGTATCTTAACTAATAAAGAACTCAAAATAACTATCATGAAGAAACTCAAAAAGCTAAAAGAAAACTCAAAAAGGCAATTCACTGAGTTTGGAAATAAAATTAATTATCAAAAGGGATACTTTGCCAGAGATGGAAACTGTAATAAAGAACCAAATAGAAAGTATGGAGCTGAAAATCTCTCTCACTGAGCTGAAAAATTCTTACAAAGCATTGGAAATAGTACTGACCATACTGAAGAGAGAATTAGCAACCTTGATGATAAAAATCTAGAAGTCATTTAAATAAGAGCGATAACTGATTTTTTTTTTAAATACACCCTATAACAACTATTCCACACCATTAGAAAAGACAATATAAGGATAATGAGTATCCCAGAAGAAGAAAAAGAAGGTAACAGAGTTTATTTGAAAAAGTAGTAGCTGAGAAGTTTCCACACCCAAGGACAGAGCTATATATTCAAATCAACAAAGCTAATATAACACCTAATTATCTAATTACAAAAAAATGTTCTCCAAAATACACTGTCAATCATAAGGAAAAAATTTTAAAGGCAGCTATGGCAAAAATGGGCACCAGTTAGGCTGATGGCCCAGTAGAGTATCAGTGCATTTCTCAAAAGAAACTCTATAGGCCAGGAGAAAATGAAATGAAGAATGAAAACTGAAACTATTGAAAGATTAAAAAACTTATCAGCCAAGAATATTGCAGTGAAGTTATCATTCAGATATAAAAGAGAAATAAAGTCTTCCCCAAGACAGACAAAACCTGAGGGAGCTCATCACCACTAAACCTCCCTTACAAGAAATGTTGAAATGAACTTTTCTACCTGAACTTAAATTGCAAAGAGACATAAAACTTGAGTAAGGTGATAAATAGTCAGAAAATTACATTTCTATATCAGAATAGGTTATTAAACAATTATAGCGTAAATGTTAACAGGAAAGAAAACTAAAAAATGACCTCAATTTGGCAACAAACGTGCAACATAAAAAGGGGTAATTTGTGACAATAAAAGGGGAAGAAGAAAAGGATGAAACCTGAAGATAAAATGCTATCTTAAGGGGAAAAAAGACTATTTATATAAACCTCCTAGTAACCACAAAGCAAAAATGTAGAACAGACATAAAAACATTAAAAAATTTAAAAACATAAAAAATTATGGAGAACCACCAAGTAAAATAGCAAACAGAAACTCAAGGAAAAATAATCAATGGAGATACTGAGCAACCAGTAAACAAAAGATAAAATGGCAGTTCTAAGTCGGTGTCTATTGGTAATCACCCTAAATGTAAACAGACTGAATTAACCAATCACAATACACATTATGGCTTGATGGATTAAAAGCAATATCCAACTACACGCTTTCCGCAGGTGACTCAGCTCAGCTCTAAGGACAGACATAGGCTAGAAGTGAAGGGATACTTCAAGCAGCCAAAAGAAAGCAGGTAGTAGCCATACTCATATCAGAAAGGAAAGACTTTATGCTAAAGAAAGTATTAAGAGACAAGGATGGATATTAAGTCATGATATTTATTAACATATTTGCACTTAACACAGGATCGTCAAAATAAATAAAACAATTATTGACACATCTAGGGTAAAAGCTGGCAGCAGTACAGTAATCATAGGGACATTTAACACCCCGTTACATCAATGGAAGGGATTCCCTGGTGGCTCAGATAGTAAAGAGTCTGCTGGTAATGCTGGAGACCTGGGTTCTATCCCTGGGTTGGGAAGTTCCCGTGGAGAAGAAAATGGCAACCCACTCCAGTATTTTTGCCTGGAAAATCTCATGGACAGAGGAACCTGGCAGGCTGCAGTCCATGAGGTCACGAAGAGTCAGACACGACTGAGCAACTTCACTTTCACTTTCTTTTCACTTACCTCAATGGATAGATAATCCAGAGAGAAAGTCAGCAAAGAATATCAACCTTAAATGAAACGTTTTTAGGTCAGGTGAACTTAATACATGTATACAGTTCATTCCATCCAAGAGCAGCAGAATATACATTCACAAGTACACATGGAACAGTCTCCAGAATAGATCACATTAGGCCACAAAACAAGTCTCAGTAAATTTAAAAGTTTGAAATCATATTAAACGTCTTTTCTGACCACAACAGTAAAAATCTAGAAATCAGTGATAAGAAGAAATGAAGATTCCTCAACACAAATGAAAATATGGTATACCAAAATCTGTGGGAAGCAGCAAAAGTGGTACTTTTATAGCAATATAGGCCTACCACAAGCAATGAGAGAAATGTCAAATACACAATCTTAGCTTACAGCTAATGGAACTAGAAAAAGAAGAAATGAAGCCCAAAATCAGTAGAAAAGAAAGAAATAATAAAAAAGTGGAAATAGATGAAGACTGAAAAACAAAAAGATCACTGAAACTAAGAGTTTCAAAATGATAAAATTGACATGCATTAGCTATACTCACAAAGAAAGAAGCCTCAAATAAAATTAGAAATGAAACAAGCTACAATGGATTCCACAGGGGCAAAAAAAAGGGTTCGTTTATAAGACATTACTATGAACATATTGAACAATCTGGAAGAAATGGATTAATTCTTAGAATCATACAACTTTCCAAGATAGAATTATGGAGGAAGAGAAAAATCATTAGTAAGATTGAAACAGTAATCAAAAAGCTTCTGGAACTTCCTTGGTGGTGCACTGACTAACACTACCTCCTCCCAATGCAGGGGGCCCAGGTTTGATCTCTGGTCAGGGGTCTAAGGGGCTTACCTTGTGGCTCAGCTGGTAAAGAATCCACTGGCAATGCAGATCTGGTTCTATCCCAGGGTTAGGAAGATCCCCTGGAGAATGGAAAGGCTACCCACTCCAATATTCTGGCTTGGAGAATTCCATGGACTGTACAGTTGGATATTGTCTTTTAATTCCATGGGGTCACAAAGAGTCGGAAGCGACTGAGTGACTTTCACTTTCAGGGGCCTAAGATTCCCCATGCTGTGGCAACAAAGAGCCAACATTCTGCAACTAAGACCCAGCACATCCTACATAAATAATATTTTTTAGAATAATTATGAAAAACATTAATTTTTTAAAAACTCCCAAAACATAAAAGTCCAGGTCCAGAAGCATGCACTGATGAATTCTACCAAACAAATTCAAGAAATTTTTAATACCTGTCCTTCTCAAACTCTTCCAAAAAATTGAAGGGGAAGCAATACTTCCTAAATCATTCTATAAGGCGTATATTACCCTAATACCAAAACAAGACTAGAAAACCCCCCAAAAAAGAAATAGAAGCTAATATACCTTGAACATAGAAGCAAAAACACTAAACAAAATATTGGTAATCAAATAAACATACATTAAGAGGATTATACATGATGATCAAGTAGGATTTATTCCATAGATGCAAGGATGGTTTAACAACTACCAATTAGTCGATATGATCAACCATATTAACAAACTGAAGGATAAAAATTATGTGATTATCTCAACAGATGCAGAAAAAAATATTAAATAAGATTCAATTTTCATTTATAATAAAAACTTCCAATAAAATGGGTATCAAAGAAATATACCTCAAAATATTAAAGGCCATATATGACAGACCCACAGCTAACATATTCAGTGATGGAGAACTAGAACCAGTCCCTCTCAGATTAAGAACAAGAATACCCACTCTTTCACTTTTATTCAACATAATGTTGGAAGTTCTAGCCAAAGCATTTAGTAAAGGAAAAAAAAAAAATACATGGCATCCAAATTAGGAAGGAATAAGTAAAATTGTCACTAGATGACTTCAAATGTAGAAAGTCCTAGACAACCATAAAATGAAGTAAAGTTTTAGAGTACAAATTAATGTACAAAAATATTTATTGTGTTTCTATACAATGATAATAAACTAGCAGAAAGGAAAATTAAGGAAATAATCTCATTTTCACTCACAGCAAAAGAAATAAAATTAAATACCTAGGAATAAATTTAATCAAATAGATTAAAGACCTATATACTGAAAGCTGTAGCCCATTGTTGAAAGAAATTGAAGACACAAAGAAATGGAAAGATACTTCATGCTTATGCATTGGAAGAATTAACATTGTTAAAATGTCCATATTACTTAATGCCAGCTACACATTAAAAGCAATGCCTATCAAAACCCCAATGACTTTTCACAAATAATAAAATTAAAAATTCAAAAATTGCAACCACAAAAGACCCTGGATAGACAAAGCAATCCTGAGAACAAATCTGGAGGTATCATGCTCCCTGATTTTAAGGTATACTACATAGCTGTAGTTTTCAGAACAGCATGATAATGTCAGAAAAACAGACATACAAATCAATGGAAGACAAGCTGGAGCCCAGAAATAAACCCACAAATATACAGACAACTAATTTACAAATTACTTTTTTTGGATTGTCTGAGGCGGCCTTTCAAATAGCTGTGAAAAGAAGGGAAGCGAAAATCAAAGGAGAAAAGGAAAGATACCCATTTGAATGCAGAGTTCCAAAGAATAGCAAGGAGAGCTAAGAAAGGCTTCCTCAGCAATCAATGCTAGGAGGTAGAGGAAAACAATAGAATGGGAAAGACTAGAGATCTCTTCAAGAAAATTAGAGATACCAAGGGAACATTTCATGCAAAGATGGGCTCAATAAAGGACCAAAATGGTAGGGACCTAGCAGAAGCAGAAGATATTAGGAGGTGGCAAGAATACACAGAACTGTACGAAAAAGATCTTCACGACCCAGATAATCACAGTGGTGTGATCACTCACCTAGAGCCAGACATCCTGGAATGTGAAGTCAAGTGGGCCTTAGGAAGCATCACTACAAAGAAAGATAGTGGAGGTGATGGAATACTAGTTGAACTATTTCAAATCCTGAAAGATGATGCTGTGAAAGTGCTGCACTCAGTATGCCAGCAAATTTGGAAAACTCAGCAGTGGCCACAGGACTGGAAAAGGCCAGTTTTCATTCCAATCCCAAAGAAAGGCAATGCCAAAGAATGCTCAAACTATTGCACAATTGCACTCATCTCACATGCTAGTAAAGTAATACTTATAATTCTCCAAGCCAGGCTTCAGCAATACGTGAACCTAGAACTTCCAGATGTTCAAGCTGAATTTAGAAAAGGCAGAGGCACCAGAGATCAAATTGCCAACATCCGCTGGATCATGGAAAAAGCAAGAGAGTTCCAAAAAAATTTATATTTCTGCTTTATTGACTATGCCAAAGCCTTTGACTGTGTGGATCACAAGAAACTGTGGAAAATTCTTCAAGAGATGGGAATACAAGACCACCTGACCTGCCTTTTGAGAAACCTGTATGCAGGTCAGGAAGCAACAGTTAGAACTGGACATGGAACAACAGACTGGTTTCAAATAGGAAAAGGAGTGCTTCAAGGTTGTATATTGTCACCCTGCTTATTTAACTTATATGCAGAATAGTTCATGAGAAACGCTGGGCTGGAGGAAGCACAAGCTGGAATCAAGATTGCTGGGAGAAATATCAATAACCTCAGATATGCAGATGACACCACCCTTATGGCAGAAAGTGAAGAGGAACTCAAAAGCCTCTTGATGAAAGTGAAAGAGGAGAGTGAAAAAGTTGACTTGAAGCTCGACTTTCAGAAAACTAAGATCATGGCATCCGGTCCCATCACTTCATGGTAAATAGATGGGGAAACAGTGGTTGACCTCATTTTTCTGGGCTCCAAAATCACTGCAGATGGTGACTGCAGACATGAAATTAAAAGGCGCTTACTCCTTGGAAGGAAAGTTATGACCAACCTAGACAGCATATTGAAAAGCAGAGACATTACTTCATCAGCAAAGGTCCGTCTAGTCAAGGCTATGATTTTTCCACTGGTCATGTATGGATGTGAGAGTTGGACTATAAAGAAAACTGAGCCTCAAAGAATGGATGCTTTTGAACTCTTGTGTGAGAAGACTCTTGGGAGTCCCTTGGACTGAAAGGAGAGTCAACCAGTCCATCCTAAAGGAGATCAGTCCTGGGTGTTCATTGGTAGGACTGATGTTGAAGCTGAAACTCCAATACTTTGGCCACCTCATGCAAAGAACTGACTCATTTGAAAAGACCCTGATGCTGGGAATGATTGAGGGCTGGGGGAAAAGGGGACAGCAGAGGATGAGATGGTTGGATGGCATCACCGACTCAATGGACATGGGTTTGAATGGAGTCTGGGTGTTGGTGATGGACAGGGAGGCCTGGCGTGCTGCGGTTCGTGGGGTCACAAAGAGTCGGACATGACTGAGCCACTGAACTGAACTGAACTGAATTTACAAAAATAATGACCCAAAACATACACTGGAGAAAGAAAAGTCTCTTTAATAAATGATGTCAGGGAAGCTAGATAGGCACAAATAATAAGGAAAGTAGATCACTGTAATACACCAATGGATAAAACTGGATCAAATGGATTGAATACATACATGCTAAGTCGCTTCAGTCATGTCTGACTCTTTGCAAACCTATGGACTGTAACCCACCAGTCTCCTCTGTCCATGGGGATTCTCCAGGCAAGAATACTGGAGTGGGCTGTGATGCTCTCCTCCAGGGGATCATCCCGACCCAGGGATTGAACCTGTGTCTCCTATAGCTCCTGCATTGCAGGTGGATTCTTTATCACTGAGCCACCAGGGAATGGATTGAATACTTGAATGTATGACCTGAAATCATAAACTCCTAGAAGAGAATATAAGTAGTACACTTTTACATTGATCTTAATAGTGTCTTTTTGGATACTGGCAAGAGAAAAAATTGAAAAAAGTGAAAATAAATTAATGGGACTGCCATCAAACTAAAAAGCTTCTGTACAGCAAAGGATACCATCTCCAAAATTAGTGGAATGGAATATAATCATCAGCCCTTTAGTACTGAGCACACTGTAGTGTATACAGAATTCAAATTATAATGTTCACATAAATATTAGATAATGTGGTAAGCCAATTTTACCTCAATTAAGAAAAGCAATGGAAAAAGATCCCATGTCTTCCTTACCCAGTTTCTCTCGGTAATAACATTTTGCAAACCTATACTACAATATCACAGCTTGGCTGTTGACATTATTGCAATCCACCAGTCTTATTCAAGTTTCCCCAGTTTTGTTTGTATATGTCTGTGTCTTTTGTGTCACAGTTGTATACCTGTGTATCCACTAACACAGACAAGTTCCATCACAAGGATCCCTGACATTGCTGTTGTAATCACAACCACTTTCCTCCACCCTTCCCCACTCAAATCTCTCCATCCCTTCCCTTAACCGCTGACAAGCATTATATTTTCCATTTCAATAATTTCATCATTTAAGAATGTGACCTTCTTTACAACCTTTTTTAAAGGTTACATACTTAAAGGTCTTCAATAACCTTTAAATATGTAACCTTCAGAGACAAGCTTTTTTAACCAGCATAATTCTCTGGAGATTTGTATTGATATATCAATAGTTACTCCTTGGAAGGAAAGTTATGACCAACCTAGATAGCATATTAAAAAGCAGAGACATTACTTTGCCAACAAAGGTCCGTCTAGTCAAGGCTATGGTTTTTCCCGTGGTCATGTATGGATGTGAGAGTTGGACTGTGAAGAAAGCTGATCGCCAAAGAATTGATACTTTTGAACTGTGGTGCTGGAGAAGACTCTTGAGAGTCCCTTGGACTGCAAGGAGATCCAACCAGTCCATTCTAGAGGAGATCAATCCCGGGTGTTCATTGGAAGGACTGTTGCTAAAACTGAAACTCTAATACTTTGGCCACCTCATGCAACGAGTTGACTCACTGGAAAAGACTCTGATGCTGGGAGGGATTGGGGGCAGGAGGAGACGGGGACGACAGAGAATGAGATGGCTGGATGGCATCACCAGCTCGATAGACATGAGTTTGAGTGAACTCCGGGAGTTGGTGATGGACAGGGAGGCCTGGCGTGCTGTAATTCATGGGGTCTCAAAGAGTCGGACACGACTGAGCGACTGAACTGAACTGAACTGATCAATAGTTTGTTCCTTTTTATTGCTGGCTAGTATTGCATAATACTGGCTATTCCACTTTTTAACCATTCACCAATTGAAGGACATCTAAGCTATTTCCAGTTTTAAATTCTGAAAAGTTATTTTGCAATATTTTAACTTCATTATTACATGACAAAATTTAAAACAGCTAAATTGTTTTCCATATATAATTTAAAACACTTAACAGAATTTTCAAATATTACAATGTTAACCATTTGTATACGGTCTAAAGTACCTTTAAGATCTTTTTCCTCAGTTGAACTATAAGGAAATTTACTTGAATTTTATAATATGCAGATAAATGATAAATGCAGTAATCATCCTGTGTCACTTCTAATTGGAGCCTAGGAGAAATATATCTAGTAGTGTTTAGGGAAAAGGGATTTTGTTCTAGATAAAGTAATTCCTCAGGCATCTAGGGTCAGTTAGATATTTCCCTTAAGATTAATTTACAATCTGTTGGGCAATAGAATGGTTCTGACATATCCTTCATTTCATTTTCAAAATGATTGAGAGCTTTTGGCCTGATATTTCAACTTCACAGGTTTCAGGAAAGATCAGGGAAATCAACTCTAAAATACAAATTTCTCAACAATTTTAAATTTGTTTTTGTTTTTGAAATTACATTATTTGGAGAACTTGTAAATTGATTTGCATTTTCAAATACAAATGGTCTTGTGATTTTAAATAATCTGTTCTGCTTTAGCTAAGATTTTGTTATTTTACGCTTTCTCAGACAGCAGTCAGTATCAGAAAAAAAGGCTGTAAAAATTTCAGGGAACATGCTATAGCTAAGAAAGTGTTTAATGAATAACTAGCCATTAATTGTCTCTTGCTGTTTTATTTAATTACCCATCAGTCCCCAACTTTTTGACACCAGTGACTGGTTTCATGGAAGATAATTTTTTCACAGACAGAGGGGTGGAGTGGTTCAGGTAATAATGTGAGCAATGAGGGAGATAATGCATGCCTTAATGAAATTGATGGGGAGCAGCAGATGAAGCTTCACTCACATGCCTGCCACTTACCTCCTGCTGTGCAGCCCAGTTCCTAGCAGGGGTTCAGGGACCCTTACAATTACCCATGAAACTAGATAAATTCTCCCCACAGCTTTCTGCTCTCTGCCTGTGTTTCTAAAATGTCCATTCGGCTATCTTTTCTTTTTTCCATTCAATAAACAAAAGTGAAGAAAAGGCCAGGTAACTCCCCTTTCTCTGTCATTTGACAAAGATCTTGACTGAACTGCCCACTCAGATCCAGTTTCCAAGGTACCTGACTTACTGAGGAAGTGTCACCCAGAACTCCTTTCACATCCCTTTGCCTTTTAATGAACAGGTTATTTATACAGAATATATTTTTATTCAGGTATAGTTGATTTACAATATTATATAATTTTTAGGTGTGCAATATAGTGATTCACAGTTTTTAAAAATTGTACTCCATTTATAGATATAAAATATTGGCTGTATTCCCTATGCTGTACAGTATATCATTGAGGTTCATTTATTTTATATATAGTTGTTTGCACCTCTTAATTCCCTATTTCATTTTGCCTCTCCCCCTTCTTTCTTCCTACTTGTAACGACTAGTTTGTTCTCTATTATATTTGTCAGTATGTTTATTTTTTGTTGTATTCACTGGCTTGTATTATTTTTCAGATTTCACACATAAGTCATATCATACAGTATTTGACTTTCTCTACCTGACTTATTTCTAAGTATTAGTTCAGTTCAGTCGCTCAGTCGTGTCCGACTCTTTGCGACCCCATGAATCACAGCACACCAGGCCTCCCTGTCCATCACCAACTCCCGGAGTTCACTCAAACTCATGTCCATCGAGTCGGTGATGCCATCCAGCCATCTCATTCTCTGTCGTCCCCGTCTCCTCCCACCCCCAGTCCCTCACCAAATTCATCCATGTTGTAGCAAACAGCAAATTTTCATTCTTTTTTATGGCTGACTAGTGTCCAGCTGTGAGTGTATACACCACATCTTCTTTATCCATTTATCAATTGATGGACACTTAGATTGCTTCCATATGTTGGCTATTGTAAATAATGCTGCTAATAACATTGGGGTTTTTGCTATTCAGTGTTTTGTATTTCCATACAAATGGATTACTACAAACAACTGTATGCCAATAAAATGTATAATCTATAAGAAACAAATTCCTAGAAATGTACAATTTTCCAGGACTGACCCAAACAGAAACAGAAAACATGAATAGACCCAATACAGTACTAAAATTGAATCAGTAATAAAAACGCCAATCTTTGCTTCACAGGTGAATTCTACCAAATATTTAGAGAATTAACACCTATCCTTCTCAAACTATTAGGAAAAATAGCAGAGGAAGGAATACTTCTGAATACATTCTAAGGGGCCAGAACCTCTCTGCTACCAAAACCAGAGAAAGATATCACACACAAAAAATATAGGTCAATATCATTGATGAACATAGATACAGAAATCTTCAATAAAATATTAGCAAACTGAATCCAACAATACAGCAAAAATACCATACACCTTGATCAAGTGAGATTTATCGCATGGATGCAGGGATGGTTGAGTATCCACAAATCAGTCAGTGTGATACATCACATTAACAATTTAAAGCCTAAATCCATGTGATCATGCCAATGGATCCAAAAAAAACTTGACAAAATTCAACACCCCTGACTGACTCAATGGACAAACTCAGAGCAAACTCCGAGAGATGGTGAAGGACAGGGAAGCCTGGCATGCTGCAGTCCATCGGGTCGCAGAGTCAGACACAACTTATCAACTGAACAATAATGATAACAACATCCATTTGTGATAAAAAAAAAAAAACTCTTCAGAAGGTGGGTATATAGAAAACATGTGTGCATGCTCAGTCACTTAGTCATATCCAACTCTTGCCACCCTGTGAACTGTGGCAGGATCCTTTGTCCATGGGATTGTCCTGGTAAGTATACTGGAATAGGTTGCCATTCCTCCTCCAGGGAATGTTCCTGACTCAGGGATCAAACCAGTGCTCCTGCGTTAAAGGCAGATTCTTTACCACTGAGCCACCAGGAAAGCCATAGAGGGAACATAATTCAGTATAATAAAGACCATATATGATAAGTCCATGGCTAACATGACACTCAGTGGTGAAAAGTTAAAACATTTCCTCTAAACAAGACAAGCATGCCCACTCATGCCACTTTTATTCATTGTGTGTGTGTGTGTGCTCAGTCACTCAATTGTGTCCGGCTCTTTGTGACACCCAAGGACTATATAGCCTGCCAGATTTCTGTCCATGGAATTTCCCAAGCAAGAATACTCGAGTGGCTTGCCATTTCCTTCTCCAAGGGATCTCCCCTACCCAGGGATCGAACCCAGTCTCCTGCATTGGCAGGCAGATTCTTTACCACTGAGCCACCTGGGAAGCCCTTTATACAGCATAATATTAGCCATTTTAGGTAATCAGACAAGAACAATAAAAGGAATCCATGTTGCAAAAGGAGAAGTAAAACTGTCACTGTTTGCAGGTGACTTGATTATACTATATACAGAAAACTCTAAAGATGATACCAAAAAACTACTAGAGCTCATCAATGTATTTGGTAACGTTTCAAGATACAAGAGCAATATACAGAAATTTGTTGCATTGCTATATAGTAATAATGAGTTATCAGAAAGGGAATTTGAGGGAATACCATTTACCACTGCATCAAAAAGAATAAACTATCTAGGAATAGACTTACCTAAGGAGGTAGAAGACCTGTACTCAGAAAACTACGAGTATACCAATGAAAGAGATTGAAGACAACAGAAACGGGGAGATTAGAAGAATTAATATTGTTAAAAAGACCAAACTACCAGAGGCAATATCAGAGTCATTACAATCCCTATCAAAATACCAGAAGCATTTTTCAAAGAATAGATCTTTCAGTGAGAGCTGTCAGCAGTATTTACAACTTCTTCAAAGCTTTTTTTAAAAAATACATGTTTCAGTAGGTAAGTTTTAAGTATAGTTTTTACATGCCTATAGCCTATGGGAGTAAGGACTGTGAAAAGGAAAAAAAAAAAAAAATCAGAGGCACTAAGAACCTGAAAGGAAGAGTATAATATAGGTGGCTGCTGCTGCCTGGAAAAACTCATCATTTACCCTGTGGCCCTCTTCACAATAGATGCAGAATCCTTCTTCCCTCCCCTTCTACTGCCCTTGTTTCCAACTACTGGCCTCTCTTCCCTGGATTACTTCAGAAACCTTTTAAACTCATCTCCCTACTTTAGCCCTGGCCCCTCCACAACCACCTGTCTATTGTGTTCTCCACAAAACTTCCACAGTAACCCTTTAGGACTGGAAGCCAGATCACACTGCTGTTCTATTCAGGACTCTCTCAGGCTTCCCGTGAATAAAAACCACCCCTACAAAGTCCTATACACTCTGCTCAGGTGAAACACACTTCTCTGACCTCGCCTTCCAATACTGTCTTCCTTGCTCACTTTGCTACAGCTTCTGTTCTTGCAAATACTGAGCAGGCTTCCATCTTGGGCTTTCACACTTGCCTGGAAAGCTCTCTCTTCACATATCTACTGGGAGTACACCCTTCCATCTCTGCTCAATCATCACTTTACATTAGAGTCCTTACCTGAGATCCCTATTAAAAAAAAAACAAAAAAAAAACAACTATCCCTGCTGGACTCATTGTACTTTTAACTCTCTTTTGTTTCTCTTTTCAGTAATAATGATACTATGTTTATATTTATATATATAAACATATTTGTGTGTTTATCTGTTGTTTTCTGTGTGGTCACTTAAAATGTAAGCTCCATGAGAGCAGAAATCTTTTCTGTTTAGTGCTGTGGCACCACAGACTAGAAAAATACCTTGAGCCTAGTCGGAGAAGGCAATGGCAAGCCACTCCAGTACTCTTGCCTAGAAAATCCCATGGATGGAGGAGCCTGGTAGGCTGCAGTCTGTGGGGTCGCTATGGGTCGGACACGACTGAGCGACTTCACTTTCACTTTTCACTTTCACACACTGGAGAAGGAAATGACAACCCGCTCCAGTGTTCTTGCCTGGAGAATCCCAGGGACGGGGGAGCCTGGTGGGTTTCTGTCTATGGGGCCACACAGAGTCGGACACGACTGAAGTGACTTAGCAGCAACAGGAATCATGTGGTAAATATTGTTGCATAAAGTAACCAATCTGTGTCCCCTTTGTGGTATATACTGCAGTTAGCAAAAGAGGAAGAGCAACCTAAGAGCAGAGGAACCAGGGAATACTAAAGGAAGCCTAAGTATATAACATGAAAATAGTAAGTAAATTGGTTTTGACAGGTAATAATAATTAACTTAGCAGTTTTGAGAATGAATGTTAAAGTCTATCGTCATGATTATGAAGTTGTCAGTTTTATTTGAAAACTATGTTGCTGTACATAGTGTTGCTCTGCATAGCTTGAACTATATTTAATCAGATGTTTATAAGATTAGAACTATTATATTTTTCCAATGAAATGAACCTTTTATTATTATGAATCATTTATGCTTGATGACTAATTTTGCCTTAAAATCCATTGTGTCCTTTATTGTGTGGTTTCACCAGTTTTCTTTTCGTTAATTTGTTTGTCACATCTTATAATTATTATTTCAGCTATCCACATCCATATACTTAGGCATGTCTTCTGAATAACATGTGTAGTAATTTCCCCCTCCATTCTAACCAGTGCCTGTTCATCAAATTACGCCTTGTTTACATTTATCCACATGCAACACAGTTTTCTGTTCATAATTTCTTTCTCTTTTCTTGAAAAATATTTGATATATATTTTTATATTAGTTTCAGGTGTGCAACATGATCTGACATTTGCAAACATTATGAAATGATCACCGTAGTCATTTGCCCCATACAAATTTATTAAGAATAGTATTTGCCATATTGCTTATGCTATATATTACATCCTCATGGATTATTTATTATATAACTGGAGGTTTGTACCTCTTAATTCCCTTCACCTGTTTTTCCCAGCAATTCCTACCTGCCTTTCTTCCGAAAACCACCAGTTTGTTTTCTATACCTATGAGTCTGTTTTTCTGTTTTCTTTGTTTTAGATCTCACATATAAGTGAGTTCACATAGTATTTGTCTTTGTCTGACTTATTTCAATTAGCATAGTACCCTCCAAGTTCATCCGTGTTGTTGCAGAAAGCAAGATTTCAACTTTTTATGGATGAGTAACATTCCAGTGTGTGTGTAACATGTTTTATCCATTCATCTGTCCATGGGCATTCATCTATCCAAGGTTGTTTCCGTATCTAGGCTGTTGCAAATAATGTTATAGTGGGCATAACGGTACATTTATCTTCTTCAATTAATGGTTTTTTTCTTTGGGTAAATACCCAGAAGTGAAATTGATGGATAATATGATTCAGTTCACTTCAGTTCAGTCGCTCAGTCATGTCCGACTCTTTGCGACCCCATGAATCGCAGCACACCAGGTTTCCCTGTCCATCACCAACTCCTGGAGTTCACTCAACCTCATGTCCATCGAGTCGGTGATGCCATCCAGCCATCTCATTCTCTGTCGTCCCTTCTCCCGCCCCCAATCCCTCCCAGCATCAGAGTCTTTTCCAATGAGTCAACTCTTCACATGAGGTGGCCAAGTATTGAAGTTTCAGCTTTAGCATCAGTCCTTCCAATGAACACCCAGAACTGATCTCCTTTAGAATGGACTGCTTGGATCTCCTTGCAGTCCAAGGGGCTCTCAAGAGTCTTCTCCAGCACTACAGTTCAAAAGCATCAATTCTTCGGTGATCAGCTTTCTTCATAGTCCAACTCTCACATCCATACATGACCACGGGAAAAACCATAGCCTTGACTAGACGGACCTTTGTTGGCAAAGTAATGTCTCTGCTTTTTAGGTTGGTCAAAACTTTCCTTCCAAGGAGTAAGTCTCTTTTAATTTCATGGCTATGGTAGGTCTATGCTATTATGAATTTTTTGAGGAACCTCCATACAGTTTTCCACAGTGGCAGCAACAGGTTGCATTCCCACCAACAGTGCACAGGTTTCCTGTTTCTTTACATCCTTGCCAATACTTGTTATTTTTGGTCTTTTTAATAATAGTCTTTCTGACAGGTGTGAAGTGACATCTCATCGCAGCTTTGATTTGCATATCCTTGATGGTTAGTGATGCAAAACATCTTTTGTGTGCCTGCTGCCCATCTCTATGTCTTCTTTGGAAAAATATCTGCGAAGATCATCTGGTCATATTTAGTTGTGTGGGTTTTTCATGTTGGGTTGTAAAAATTCTTTGTATGTTTTTGGTATTAATCCATTATTGGGTATATCATTTGCATAAATCTCCCTTTCTGTATATGACTTTTTCATTTGGTTGATAGTTTTCTTCACTGTTCAAAAGCCTTTTAGTAGGATATAATCCCATTTTTGTATTTTTGTTTTTGTTTCCCATGCCTTGAGGAGACAGGTCCAAAAACATTATTCCTAAGACTATGGACGGAGGAGCCTGGTGGGCTGCAGTCCATGGGGTCGCTAAGAGTCGGACATGACTGAGTGACTTCACTTTCACTTTTCACTTTCATGCATTGGAGAAGAAAATGGCAACCCACGCCAGTGTTCTTGCCTGGAGAATCCCAGAGACAGGGGAGCCTGGTCGGCTGCCGTCTCTGGAGTCGCACAGAGTCAGACATGACTGAAGCGACTTAGCTTCAGCAGCAGCAGCAAGACAAAGGTCAAAGAACCCACTGCCTATGTTTTCTTGTAGGAGTTTAATGGTTTCAGTTCCTAATTTCAATTCTTTTATCTGAGTTTATTTTTGTACATTGTCTGATAAAGTATAATGAGTTCAGAACTGTTCCATCCTCTTTGGTTTTTTGGAATAGTTTAAGAAGGATAGATGTTAGCTCTGTAAGATTTTGTAGAATTCACCTCTGAAGTCATGTGGCTTGGACTTACGTTTGTTGTGAGTTGTTTTGATTACTGATTCAATTTCTTTGCTGCTAATTAGTAGTCTGTTCATATTTTTTATTTCTTTCTAAGTCAGTCTTGGGGGATTATAGATTTCTGGATGTTTAGCCATTTCCTCTGAATTGTCCATTACATTGGCATATAATTGTTCATAGTAAACTTTTATGATCCTTTGTAATTCTGTACTATTGGTTATAACTTCTCCTCTCTCATTCATGATTTTATTGATTTGAGCCCTTTTTTTTCTTGATGTATCTAGCTGAAGTTTTATCAATCTTGTTTATCTTTCCCAAAGACCAGCTCTTAGTTTCATTGGTCTCTTCTATTACGTTTTTTAGTCTCTATTTTATTTCTGCTCTGATCTTTCTTATTTCTTTCTTTCCATTAATATTAATATTGGATTTTTTTGTTTTTCTTTTTCTTCTAGTCCTTTTGGTGAAAGATTAGATCATTTATTTGTGATTTTTCTCATATCCTGGTAGACTTTTATCACTCTAAACTTAGAACTACTTTTGCTGAATATTATGTATTTCAGTGTGTTTTTATCTACTTTTACTTGTTTCTACATCTTTTTTTTTAATTTTTTATCTGATTTTGTCCAGTGACCCATTGGTTGTTTAGTATTGTTTATAGTTCACATTAGTGCATTTCGTAGGTATTTTTTTCTTTTAGTTGATTCATAATCTAATACATTTGTGGTCAGAAAGCATCATTAGTGTAATTTTAATATTCTTAAATTTTGACTTTCTATCCTGGAGAAAGTTCCTCACGCATTTTTTAAAAATGTGTGTTTTGCCTGTTTTTCATGGCATGTTTTCTGTATATCTACTAAACCATCTGATCTAATGTGCTGTTTATGGCCAGTGTTTCTTTATTGATTTTCTGTCTGTATTGTCTTTCCATTGATTTATGTGGTATGTTAGTCCCCCCAGTAGTATTGTCTTACTGTCAATTTTTTTCCCTTTATGTTTGTTTCTATTCAATTTATGCATTTAGGTGTTCCAGCATTGAAGGAATATATATTTGCAATTGTTGTATCTTCTTCTTGATTAATCCTTTTGTCCTTACGCAATGTTCTTCTTTGTCTCTTGTTACAGTCTTTGTTTTAAAGTCTATTTTGTCTGATAGAAGTGTTGATACTTCAGCTTTCTTTTGATTTACATTTCATGCAGTATCTTTTTCCATCTTTTCAATTTCAGTCTGTGTGTAGCTTTAGATCTGAAGTCAGTCTCTTGTAAGCAGCATATATGCAGATTTTGTTTTCGTATCTGTTCAGCCAGTCTATACATTTGCATTAGAGCATATTGTCGATTTAAAGTTAATTATTGATTGGCATGTACTTATTGCCCTTTTGTTCATTTCTTCTGGTTATTTTGTAGTTTGGGGTTTTTTGTTTGTTTGGGCTGTCTCCTTTTGTTTGTTCTCTCTTCCTTTGTAATTTGACTATCTTTGTGTTATGCTTGAACTCCATTCTTTTTTGTGTGTTTATCTAAGTTTTTGGTTTGTTATTACTGTGAAGTTCATATTTAACTATATATATATGTAATACACATATATAAATATATGATTATTTTAAGCTGATAATCTCTTAAATTCAAACACATTCTAACCACCTTACATTTTAATACCCCCAATGTTTAATGTGACATCATATTTTACACCTTTTGTTTTGTGTATCTCTTAAACTTTTATTGTGAATATAGATGATATTGATACTTTTGTCTTTTAACATCCCTTCTAGCTTAATGAGGTTTTGTTTTGCCACCTTTAGTGTATATTTTCTTTTACCAATGATATTTTCCATTTTTTATATTTGTAGTTGTGGCCTTCTTTTCCACTTAGAGAAGTCTCTTCACCATTTCTTGTAAAGCTGGTATAGTGGTACTGAATTCTTTTAGCTTTTGCTAGTCTGCAAAACTCTTTATCTCTTCTTAAATCAAGTGATAACCTAGCCAGATAAAGTATTGTTTTTGGAGGTTTTTTCCTTTAATTTCTTTGAATATAGCATGCCACTCTCTTCTAGTTTCTGCTGTAAAGTCAGATAATAGTCTTTTTAGAGTTTCCTTCTATATCGTTGCTTTTCTCTTGCTGCTTTCTTAATGAGTCTCACTCACTCACTGAGTGAAGTGAGTGAAGCCACTCAGTCGTGTCCGACTCTTTGCGACCCGGTGGACTATAGCCCACCAGGCTCCCCTGTCCCTGGGATTCTCCAGGCAAGAATACTGGAGTGGGTTGCCATTTCCTTCTCCAGGGGATCTTCCCGACCCAGGGATTGAACCCGGGACTCCCGCATTGCAAGCAGATGCTTTAACCTCTGAGCCACCAGGGAAGCCCAAAATTCAGCCATGGAGAATGCGGGTATTCTCTCTTTATCTTTAATTTTTGCCTTTTTATTTATTGTGCCTTTGTATAGACCTCTTTGTTTTTGATTTTTTGTTTGTTTTATGTATAATAACAATTTTACTGCTATTATTAATAATGCTACAATATATACTCTTTTTTTCATATACAAAAGTTGTTTAATACCATTTTACAAAACCGCCACAATTTCGTAATTAGCCTCCAATTAAAATTTAAAATAAGTCAAACTTGTACAATACATACTCTAAGAAAAATTTCCTGTCTAGTAGCAATTCCATTTTTTTTAATTAATTATTTATTTTACTTTACAATATTGTATTGGTTTTGCCACACATTGACGTGAATCCTTCATGAGTGTACATGTGTTTCCCATCCTGAACTCTCCTCCCACCTCCCTCCCCATCCCATCCCTCTGGGTCATCCCAGTGCACCAGCCCCAAGCACTCTGTATCATGCATCAAACCTGGACTGGCGATTCATTTCACATATGATATTTTACATGTTTCAATGCCATTCTCCCATATCATCCCGCCCTCGCCCTCTCCCACAGAGTCCAAGAGACTGTTCAATACATCTGTGTCTCTTTTGCTGTCTCGCATACAGGGTTATCATTACCTTCTTTCTAAATTCCATATATATGCGTGAGTATCTCTATTGGTGTTTTTCTTTCTGGCTTACTTCACTCAGTATAATAGGTTCCAGTTTCATCCACCTCATTGGATTAAGCTTGTTTGGGACTATCTTTGCTTCCAGGACTTAGATGTCTGTTTCTTTGCCAGGTTAGGGAAAATTTAAGTTCTTCTTTCTTCAAATAATTTCTCTACTTTTTTCTCCCACTGTTTTCCTGTGGGATCCTTATAATATGAATTTAGGTATAACACTTCTTGTCTCTGAGTCTCTTTAACTTACCTTCATTTATTTTTTTTTCTGTTCAGCTTAGATGATTTCCACTACTCTGTCTTCTCTAGATCATATATCTGTTTCTCTGTAATATCTAATCTACAATGATTCTTTCTAGTGCACTTTTTAATTTCAGCTATTGTATTTTTTAGCTATTTGGTTCTTCACATCTTGTAACTCTGTTGAAATTCTCACTGTGGTCATCCACTCTTCTCCTTAGTTCACTGAGCATCTTTATGATGATTTCCTTGAATACTTTATCAGATAGATCACTTATCTCCATTTTGTGTAGTTCATTGTCTGAGTTTATTTCTTGTTCCTTCATTTGCAATATATTTCTTGGTCTCCTCATTTTGCTCAGTTCTCTGTGTTTATTTCTTTGTTAGGAAGGTCATTACATTTCCCAGTCTTGAAGAACTGACCTTATATAGAAGATCTCCTATGTGTCTGGGCAACACAGTCCCCCCTGTTCACTAGAACTGTGTGCTCCAGGGGTATCTTTTAAATGGGATGTATATGCTCTTCTGATGTGGGGAGACTGACTGCTATGGGCATGTGGTAGGCTGGATTTGTTCCCAGTGTGTGACTGCAGGTCTGCTGTTTTATGGGGCCAAGTCCCTCCTAGTCTTTCTGCACTAGCACCTCAGGGTTGGTGCTAACACTGGGGCAGGTTCCCAGCACTACTAGGCTGTAGGAAAGATTCCAAAATAGCACTTGCCAGAGCCAGTATTAGTTCAGTTCAGTTGCTCAGTCATATCCAACTCTTTGTGACCCCATGGACTACAGCACACCAGGCCTCCCTGTCCATCACCAACTCCCAGACTTTACTCAGACTCATGTCCATTGAGTTGGTGATGCCATTCCATCATCTCATCCTCTCTTGTCCCCTTCTTCTCCCGCCTTCAATCTTTCCCAGCATCAGAGTCTTTACAAATGAGGCAGCTCTTCACATCAGGTGGCCAAAGTTTTGGAGCCAGTGTTATCACAGTATAATTAGCTCTCCAAACTTGCTGTTTCCAGTATCTCCTTCCCACAGGAAGTTCCAATTGCCTCCTGCCTCTCCAGGTAGCTCTCCAAGATCAGCAAGTGGGCCTGACACAAACCCCTCTGTGCTGGGAAGTCAGCGCATATAAGATTTTGCATATGCCCTTAATAATGGAATCTCTGTCTTGAAGTCCTTCAAGCTGTCCTTCTGAATGTAAGCCCCACTGGTTTTTAGAGCCAGACCTTCTGGGAGTTCGTCTTCCTGGTGCAGGATCCCCAGGCTGGGAAGCCCAATGTGGGGCTCAGACCTATCACTCTCTGAGGAGAATCTCTATGATTGTGATATTCCTCCCTCTTGTGGGTCACCAACCTGGTCGTCCTGATTATAGCCCATCTTTGGCCCTACTACCCATCTGATTGTGGTTCCTTATTTATGTTTTTAGTTATGCAAAATCTTCCCTGGTAGTCTTCAGGTTGTTCTTATAGATAATTGCTCTATAAGTAGTTATAATTTTGGTGTGTCCATGAGAGGAGATACAACAAGTCCATCCTAAAGGAAATCAGTCCTGAATATTCATTGGAAGGACTGATGCTGAAGCTGAAACTCCAACAATTTGGCCACCTGATGCGAAGAGTTGACTCAGTGGTAAAGACCCTGATGCTGGGAATGATTGAAGGCGGGAGGAGACAGGGACAACAGAGGATAACATGATTGGATGGCATCACTGACTCAATGGACATGAGTTTAGTAAGCTCTGGGAGTTGGTGATGGACAGGGAAGCCTGGTGTGCTGCAGTCCATGGAGTCGCAAAGAATCAGACACAACTGAGCAACTGAACTGAACTGATGAGAGAGATTATTTCAGGGTCTTCGTCCTCTACCCTTGGCCATCCCCTCATAATTTCTTGTTCCATATTTTTCCTTCTGTTTTTTTTCTAAACTTACATTCATAAATATATGGCTATATATAAGAAGAAATATGTGTGTGCTTAGTTGCTCAGTCATGTCCCACTCTTTGTGACCTGATGGACTGTAATCCACCAGGCTCCTCTGTCCATGGAGATTCTCCAGGCAAGAATACTGAAGTGGGTTGCCATCCCCTCCTCCAGGGGATCTTCCTGACCCAGGAATTGAACTGGGGTCTTCTGCACTGCAGGCAGATTCATTTCTAGCTGAGCTACTAGAGAAGTCCAAGAAGAAATATATATATTTATATTTATTTATATATTAAGAAGAAACATATACATAAATATAAATATATATGTATATATTTCTTCTTTCTACTGTATCCTTCAGAAACCTTTTCTACAAGAGTATTGATATATAGCTCTCCCAGGAGTTGTCTGAAATTTTGCTTATTTTTGCATCACTGTTTATTGATAATAATCTGGTCACAGAAATCTAGATTTACAGTTTTTTCTCATAATACTTTGAAAACGTCATTTCATAATCTTCTGAATAGCCAGATGCCAGGTTAGTTATCATTTATTTTAAAGTATTCTTTGCTTTCTTTGGATGCTTTAATCCCTGTTCTTTGTCTTTAGTATTCTGTAGTTCCCATAATGTATGTTAATATGAATTAATTTTACTTATCCTGCTAGTAATCATTGTTCTTCATAAATATGAAGTCTTATTTTTCATCAATTACCAAAAATTCTCAGCATCCTGTATCTCAAAATATTGTCCCTCTTCCCAAATTCTCTCCTCTGTCCTTCTGGAATTTCAGTGAGGTGCATGTTGGCCATCATATTCTGCCTTCTCTGTCTTCATTTAATGTCTTTTTTAGCACCATGTTCTGAGAATTTATGTCAGATCATTCTCCAGTCTTTAATTTTCTTCACTGGGGTCTAATCTGAGGGTTAGCACCTCTATTGAAGGGTTTCTTTCCTAAGATTATTTAAGTCATATTTGATTCTTTTTCAAATCTGAATATTTTATAGTCTTTTATTCATATCTTAGCTGTCTTCTTTAAGTCATTTAACTATTATTATATATATATTTTTTTTGCTTCTGGATTTTGTTGATATTCTTTTTCATAGAATGTCTTTCTACTATTGTCACGAGATCTAGCTCCTACTTGCCATTCACATCTCACTTCTCTGCAAGACCAGAGGCATTAAAAACTTCAAGACAGTGACAACAGAGCATTAAACCAGCTCTTCTAAGCATGGGCCTGTGCAATAGCACATGTCACATATTCATGAAGCTGGCCCCATTTTCCCTGACTAGTCAATCGAATGCCCATTTCCACTTAGTTTTTCTCTATGTTTTTCACTCTGGTATTTCTTTCTTCATGACAGTTACCATTATCTGACGTTATTTATTTGCAAGCCCATCTCCAGCAGCTAGAATATAAAATCTGTGCAAAAAGAAACTTCTATATTGTTCACTGCTGTAGCACCTGGAATGGTGCATGGCTCAATAAATATTTTGTTTTATGAGTGAATAACTTAGTTCATTATTTTTAAGGTTACAAAAGCAATTTACTTTAAGGTCAAAGATATTCCAGAATGACTTACCCTATCCCTAAAGCCAGAAAATCTCAAATATATGTATGCATTTAATAGATATAAAAGTAAACCCACAATCAGAATTTTAAAGGACTAGCTTAGAAGCTAGAAAAATATTCTTCCCATTCAGATGCTCGAAAATGGCTTCTGGGACCAAAAGCCCTTAAATGACTTATGTTTTTGTTTATATAATACAAAATGATATTTGATGATGTTGTTTATTATAGAAAAAAAGATTAATATTGTCAAGGCTGCCAAGAACATATGAAGGCAGATTTTACCTATTTTTTTTAGTAACAATTTTATTTTATTCTTTTCAGAGTTCCAGTAAAGTTCAAAACTATCATATGGACTAACTAGGCTTTATTATCTGGAAAATTTCAGTGATATTGAAATTTATCGTTAGTATATTATCTTGCTGCTAGATTTTATTGTAACCTTGATCCAAGAACAGTTAATCCACTATGGTCAGATAACTGAGTACCAAGCTTCACAAGAGGAAATGAATTTGAATTTGTTAACTTCTGTAATTTCCCTATACTTACATGATTTTACAACTTTACCAGAATGCACTTTAAAATATTTTTATGAATGTGTAAGTTATTCTAGACTAAAAATCACTCTAAAAAATTTCTAGTTGGTTGTTTGATTAATGTACATTTTAACTAAGTTTTTGTTAATGCACAATAATTGAGAAATAGGTTAATGGTCTCCCCAATAACAGCAGCAAAACCATGGATTAAAAATGTGACCATCAATTGCCAGAACTCTTTCTTATTGCATCTCTTTTAATTTAGGTGGTAAAGCCTACAGTGGTTTTTTAAATGGTGCTGTAGCTATTTAGAATTTTACAAAAGTATGACAGGTAAAATATAAGGCATTTTAATGAAGTGCTGGATATTATACCTGATAAGCATAATATTGCCTCAGGTCTAAGAAATGAATGACCATGTTCTGATCATGATCTTAGGTTTTTATCTATTCAACCTAGTACCTACCATTGAGTTTACTTTTCATTTTTAACAATTGCTTTAAAATAATCATTATCTCTTCAAATTAAGTCTTTAACAATAAAGAATTTTCCATCTGTTCATTACATAGCTCTTTATATTTCCGAAATGTGTATTTTTGTTGAAATGATCTATCATGGGCTTTCTGGTTAGTTATATTCAATGAATAGTGATAGAATCTTATAGTTGTAAGTGCTCTTAAAAATGATTGAGTCCAAGGGCAGTGATGTGCCCTTCTCCAGCCATTTCTTCACCGTGTCTTACCCTGGCACACATTACTATTTCGTTACAGTCTCCTTTCCTAATGAGGTCCAAGCAGCCTGGGAATCTTCCTCAGCACAATATTGACTGTCCTCCAACTAATAATTCCTACATCCTAGTTCTTTCATTTTATAGATGAGGAAACTGAATTTCATTCATTTTAAATAATTTGTTAAGACTGACAAAGCCAACTACTTAATGGCCAAGCTAGAACAAGAAGGTAAGTCAGCTGACTCCCAACTAAGTCCTATTTCTCTCAGCACTAGTACCTTCAGTGAATATTCCTATTCTAGTAATCTTTTAATTCAACTACTGGGCTTGGAAAAAAATTAATAATATATATACCCACTTGCTACATGAAAGACACCCAGGAAAACTGAGTAGCTCCTTAAAATGGTCCAGTCCCTCACTTAAATAACATCGTCAGCTTCAGCTAAAGACAAAAGAAGATATTGGGGAGGGAAGGGAGTCAATTATGGGATCAACTATCTGACTTTTAAAATAATCTCATAGTGGAATACTAGCAATTTTAAATCTTATCTTTGTGCCAAAGGAAATTAGGCTATGTTAAAAGGTCAGCCTCTCAAGTAGATTGTCATCATCTCTAAGGGAATTTCTCTGTTTATGACTCTGCTACCTATAGAGCCTCCTTTGGGAATGGGCCTGCCAAATCTTACCGAGAATAAGTTGCTTTTCTGTTTATATTATTTTCAGACAAGACTTTACCCACAAATTTTTCTTAGTTTACAATTCTCATTCAGAGCATGTCGGTATCAATTACCTCTCTGCACAAATGCCAAGGATTTGAAGTTGTATAACTGGTGTGGGAAGTTCAGAGGCAGTTTTAAAATTTCCCTGATTTCTCTGTGTACTAAGAAAATTGGAATACTTCCAACTAAATATCATGATAAGTATTGTGTATAAGTTTTCTTCGTAAGGGTCTGTTTTTTGTGGAATTGAAGAAAAAACTGGCATCTATCTTGATTACATATTTTGTATGTAACAGCTTCTTTAGTACAGATCAGGAACAAATTCTTACTGTAAAGATTCAGACAGGTTACAAATTATGCTGTTATATATTTGATTCTCTCTGGACCAGTGAACCGAAAGGTCTACCAATTTTCTTTCTGGATAATGTGAACTCATGGCTCAACAAATGCTCTTCAATAGTCAGACTTTAGTAGTGGGAAGATATTATATTCCTCTTTGTGCATTTTTTTATGATAGGCCTTTAAATGCACTTAGTTACTGCATGTCACTGACATCCATGTCTACCTTTTGAATTGCTATTAGTTGTACAGACCAATTTGTATCCTTGATTTGTTCAATCTTTTTGACCCACGAACTCACTGTATCTCAAGATTTTTTTTTTTGAGCTATCATACTTGTTTCCTTTATTTGCCTTGCTCAGCCAATAGCAATGAAAATGAAATTTAGTTTTACTCTAATCTTGGAAATTATTCTGCATAGTTCCCTGAAAAAGTATACATTGGGGATGCTAATGTTCAAAATTAAGATAATTCTACAGATGGTTGTACATTTCCTGAGGTGGGAAAGGCGGGTAAGGGTGATGAGATCGCATATAGTTTAAAGACAGTTTGTTTCATAACCTCAATTTATTTTGGGGGCCATTTATAAAGTATTTGAACTTCTTTTAGTATAAAGGGGTGTGAGAGATTTTTATGTTTATACAAAGGTACCTTGGGAAATGTTCTAAAAGCTTAGGAAAATCTTGAGTAGAGTTGATGTGTCCCATAAGTCTCTCTGCTACCTTAGCACTAGCCTGGGGTATTCCTTGGAAGTATACGCATACACCTTGTAAAGAGGCTGAACTCAGAAGGCATGGCTAGAGGACCTACGTAGGAGTGAAGCACCGGCTCTACAGTTAGAAAAAATTAATGGGCTCTTATACATAATAATATGTTATAAATTTTTGATGAATTAAAAGTTACATGGAAAAATAGATTTTAATTTACTGTAAAGGTGTCTTCTTTTGCCTTTCAATTTCTTATTAAGATTAATTGATCTTCATTCTATATTCAAAAGCCCCTATCAGTTCAGTTCAGTTCAGTTCAGTCGCTCAGTCGTGTCCGACTCTTTGCGACCCCGTGAATCACAGCACGCCAGGCCTCCCTATATTAGTAATCTATTTCTATATTATAAAACCCCCAAATTTAGCAGCTTCACACAATAAACATTTATGGTGCCATATGCAGGAGGAGAAGGGGAAGACAGAGAATGAGATGGTTGGATGGCATCACCGACTCAATGGACATGAGTTTGAGTGAACTCTGGGAGTTGGTGATGGACAGGGAGGCCTGGCGTGCTGTGATTCATGGGGTCGCAAAGAGTCGGATACGACTGAGCGACTGAACTGAACTGAACTGAACTGAACGTTTGTATGTGTCAGAATCCAAAAATAGCTTGAGAGATTCTAGTTCAGTGTTGTTCATAGACTGCTGTCATTTGAAGTCTTAACTGGAGCTGAAGAATTCACTTACAAGGTGATTCACTCATATGCCTAGAAAGTTAATGCTGGCTGTTGTCAGTCATGCCTTAGTTTCTCTTTGTGTGTAGCTCCCCTTCAGGCTGCTTCAGTGTTCCCATGACATGGCATCTAGCTTCCCCAGAACAAGTGATCCAAGAGACAGACAGATGGGGGTCAGAATATCTTTCATGAACTAGCTTCAGAAGTCATACTGTATTATTCCACAATATTGTGAGTGAAAGTCGCTCAGTTGTGTCCAACTCTGCAACCCCATGGACTATAGCCTGCCATGCTCCTCTGTCCACGGAATTCTCCATGCAAGAGTACTGGAGTGGGTAGCCTCTCCCTTCTAGAGGGACTCTTCCCAACCCAGGAATCAAACCAGGGTCTCCTGCATTACAGGTGGATTCTTTACCATCTGAGCTACCAGGGAAGCCCATTAGTTACACATGTTAACCCTATTCAGTGGAAACTACACTGGGGCATGTGTACCAGGAAGTGGAATCACTGGGGGACATCTTACGGGCTGCTTCCCCCAACTCCAAATAAAAATCATGTGCAAAGTAAATTTTAATCAAAAACATAAACAAAGCTTTTATATTTGTACAGAGAGAATGTATACTTTTGAGTATGTGTCTATGTATGCCTATATCTACCATAATCAGCATATAACATGTATCCATTAACTTTTTATTTTAGAGCACAGTTGTATTTGGACTATGATTACATTATCTTTTTTATGTTTATCATTCTCACAGAATAAAAGCTACCAATATGAGACAACAAAAATTAGGCAATTGTCCTCATCATCTGTGTAAAACAAATTGAAGTATTTAGCTATAAGAAGAGATGGGTTATTGGACTAGTTCCTCATTTTGTGTCAAATCACCACTTATATATTTTTTACATATTACTGTTGTTTATGAAAACAGAAAATCATTTTCTGCTACAGAACCATAACATAAATGAGAAAATATTGAGCTGAAATGGGAAATTAACATTATAATTATACCTCAGGAAATGAAAGTCAGAAATCCAGAATAAGTTCAGTATATGCTGAAAATGTCATTTTTTAATGTACTTAAAGATAATTATATTGCAAATATAATACAATTTTACCACTGTTTCCCAGTTGAAAGGCTTAGGGATGCTTGCATGCTTAATTTAAATTCCTTGAAGAGGTATATGTTGTTATCTTAGCATCAAAACTTATACACATAATAAAAATGAATAGTTTTCACTATTAATTAGTTGGTTATATTTACCCTAAGCAAGGTATCAAATAAAAATTTTAGGTAATTTTTTAAGTTTTAAAGAATAATCAAAAATCAATCTACTGCACTGTCAAGAGTAAAACAAACCATCATTCTAAATGGAAATTTGTCAATACTTATCAAGAGATTTAATAATGTAGTCAACCTATGATTAGCAACCCCAGTTCTAGAAATGTGTAATAAAGAAATAATTGGAGAGGAACTTAAGGTTCACGGCAGCATTATTATTATTTAAAATATTTTAATAATATCCAGTAAACAATAAAATAAAAGATGCTACATACTAATTATGTTATTTAGTGTATAGATTACACTATTGTAACCAAATGATCTATCTAAATAAAGTTTATTTCAGTCAATTTCAATGTTCCAGACATACTAAATCTTGTAACTCTGTACCACAGCATGGTCCATAGTCAAGGGACATAGGCCTCTACTCTCTTTTTCTGTTAATTTGAAGAATAATAGCTTCTACGTAGTTTCAGCCAACTCACCATTACCATCACTTTGTGCCAGCCAATGGGAATGGGGAAAAAGGAATGGAGAGCAAGCAGCTGTCTTTTAAGAAAATGACCTGGAAGTCATATACCTTATTTCTGCTCACATTCCAATGGCTAAAACTTAATAACTTTGTCACACTCAGATAAAGTGAGAATGTTAAGGTCTGTACCCTGCATTGTGAGAGTGGATGAAATATGAGAGCTGCCATGCATAACATAGAAAACATTATTTTAAGTGAAAGAAACCAGTTATAAAAGGTCACATACTATATGATTCCATGAAGTGTCCATAATGGGCAAATCTCTAGAGACAGAAAGTAGATTTATGGTTGTCAGTGGCTAGAAGGAGGAAGGGTTGAGGGGACTGCTAACTAGAGTGGGGTGATAAAAATTCTTTTAGGGGTATTCCAAACTTAGCGATGATAGTGGCACAACTCTGAATATACTTAAAAAAAAACAATGCTGAATTATATACTTGAAAATGATGAATTTAATGGCATGTGAATATATTTCAATAAGACTGTTAGAAAACACTGTTCCCATGGAAAAGAACCAGAAGTCAGCCCTTCATGTGGCTTCAGCCTGAATTCATGCTCCCTATGCTTCAGCAATATGTGAACCGTGAACTTCCAGATGTTCAAGCAGGTTTTAGAAAAGGCAGAGGCACCAGAGATCAAATTGCCAACATCCGCTGGATCATGGAGAAAGCAAGAGAGGTCCAGAAAAACATCTATTTCTGCTTCATTGACTATGCCAAAGCCTTTGATTGTGTGGATCACAATAAACTGGAAAATTCTGAAAGAGATGGGAATACCAGACCACCTGACCTACCTCTTGAGAAACCTGTATGCAGGTCAGGAAGCAACAGTTAGAACTGGACATGGAACAACAGACTGATTCCAAATAGGAAAAGGGGTACATCAAGGTTGTATACTGTCCCCCTGCTTATTTAACTTATATGCAGAGTACATCATGAGGAACACTGGGCTGGAAGAAGCACAAGCTGGAATCAGGATTGCCGGGAGAAATATCAATAACTTCAGATATGCAGATGACACCACCCTTATGGCAGAAAGTGAAGAGGAACTCAAAAGCCTCTTGATGAAAGTGAAAGAGGAGAGTGAAAAGGTTGGCTTGAAGCTCAACATTCAGAAAACTAAGATCACGGCATCTGGTCCCATCACTTCATGGGAAATAGATGGGGAAGCAGTGGAAACAGTGTCAGACTTTATATTTTTGGGCTCCAAAATCACTGCAGATGCTGATTGCAGTCATGAAATTAAAAGACGCTTACTCCTTGGAAGGAAAGTTATAACCAACCTAGATAGCATATTGAAAAGCAGAGACATTACTTTGCCAACCAAGGTCCATCTAGTCAACGCTATGGTTTTTCCCGTGGTCATGTATGGATGTGAGAGTTGGACTGTGAAGAAAACTGATTGCCGAAGAATCGATGCTTTTGAACTGTGGTGTTGGAGAAGACTCTTGAGAGCCCCTTGGACTACAAGGAGATCCAACCAGTCCATTCTAAAGGAGGTCAATCCTGGGTGTTCATTGGAAGGACTGATGCTAAAGCTGAAACTCCAATACTCTGGCCACCTCATGTGACGAGTTGACTCACTGGAAAAGACTCTGATGCTGGGAGGGATTGGGGGCGGGAGGAGACATGGACGACAGAGAATGAGATGGCTGGATGGCATCACCGACTCGATAGACATGAGTTTGAGTGAACTCCGGGAGTTGGTGATGGACAGGGAGGCCTGGCATGCTGTGATTCATGGGGTCGCGGAGAGTCGGACACGACTGAGCGACTGAACTGACTGAACTGATATCTGTAAAACCTCCAGCTAAGGTCTTAATCTAAAGTGGGTCCTTGTTTTACAGCAGCCCCCTTGGGTTTAGCAGAAGCAAATGTGAATTCTCTTTGGAAATATTAACCTCAATCAAAACTTCAAATCATTCACAGAGGTAAAAGTCCAAGGAAAACAAACGGTTCACAGACCAAATCATAAAACATCTAAGGATACTAGCCGCCTGAATGGGAATCAAAGAAACACAGGACAACAGCAATGACCTGCAGAGGTTTCAGGTATTAGGTTTGTTTTTTCTTTTTATATATACATATATATAATCACAATATGTTTTAAAAATAAAAGAGAATTGAAAATTGAGCAAGGAATAGACAGATTTTTTTAATAATTATAACATTCTAGAAAAGAAAGATAATACATTAAGTTAAAATTTTGCTTATAGATTTATTAACAGATTCGACTTAGTAGAATTGATGAACTGGAAGACAGATATTAAAATGTATCCTTAACAAAGTCTAAAGAAACAAAAAGATGAAAAAATATGAGAAAACAGGATATAAGATGGATTAGGATAAGAAGTCTAATAAATTTCATATGGAGTTCTAGAAGGAGAAAATAGAGGTAATGGGGAAGAGACAGTATTTGAAAATATGACTGAGAATATTCCAGAATATTTGAATCCACAGATTTAAGAAAGTATCCCCAGCAGTATAAGTAAGATGCTATCCACACTAAAACACCTTAGTGTGAAACTGCTAAACAAAAATCTTAAAAACAGCTAATGAAGGTAGAAAAATAAATCATTTTTCAAGGCAAACGCAATTAGATTACAGCTTATTTTTCAACAGAATCCAGAAGAGAATTGAACTATATTGTTGATATGCTGAGAGAAAATATACATCAACTTATAATTCTTTGTTTGTTGAAAATATCTTTCAAGAGTCATAGTAAAGGGCTGCCAATTTCTCAGAAATTCTTTGAATCTCAAAACGTGACAGAAAAGGTACTTTATTAAAGCATTTGCCACAGGGAGAATAGCCAATGGAAGTTTCTCTTTGAAAATGAAGGTTAAGATTTTATACAAGAACAGTCTTTGGGACTCTGTGGGAGAGGGTGAAGGTGGAATGATTGGGGAGAATGGAATTGTAGCATGTATATTATCATAAGTGACCAGTCCAGGTTCGACGCATAAATTTTCCTCTGTTCAAAAAAAAAAATAAATAAATAAAGTTTTGCTACTATTACTGCAAAAAAAAAAAAAAGATTTTATACAAGAAAGAGATAAAAGCAGCCATGTGCCAGCTGTAAGGTTGATGGGTGTTGGTCAGGCAGGTGTCTTACAGAAAGGAGATGTCTTCCTTGCAATTTGACCATCACAGGCCATTATGTCCTCTTCTAGGAATTGTTGGCTCAAAAGAGGGATTTAGAGGGAGAGGGTTAGTTTTCAGTACCAGAGAACAAGGAGGTGGTATAAATCAGAGCAGAAAATGTTGACAGTTCCCCAAAGCCCATCCCCTTAAATACAAGGAAGACAGAGTCTAGCATCTGCCAGCCTTAATGGGCCTGTTGAGATAAAAGTTATTAGAATGGAGGTCAATTTAAGGATTACAGTTCCTTTTGCTTCTGTTTTGAGATAATATTCTGGGATCATTTGTTTTGAAAGGATGTTCCTGCTTAGCTAAATGACCCTAGAAATTACACATTTAATGAGAAGAGCAGATGAATGAACAGCATTTGGAGGAATGTTCAAAGCTGAATTTCTGACAGAAATGTCTGAGATGCCCAGGCCCATTTACCCAAGGCAGAGTCCATTCCAGAAGTCAGAACAAAGTTGCCTATACAGAGAACACTTTTTGTGGCTTCATATCAAAAAGGTTCTGAGGGATGTACAAATACACATCATCTCCAAAGACTGTACCAGAACTCCACTCCGGAGACTAAGATGGAGGCAAAGATGACTTGGCAATTCCATATGAATATTAGAATCAGCTTATTTATTACAAGAAGCCTGCTAAGATTTTAGTTGGGTTTTGTGTTGTCTCTTACAGATCAGTTTGGGGGAAACTGCTATCTTTAATAATGGACAGAGTATATCTCTGCACATATTTAGTCTTTAATGTTTCTGCAGTGTTTTGTAGTTGTTAGTATATATCCCTTCCACATTTCTGTCAAATTTATTCCTAAATATTTTATATTTTGGATGCTGTCCTTAATGGAATTTCTCTTAATTTCCAATAGTTTGTTTTTGTATGTAGAAATATAATAGAATTTTATATGTTAATTTTAAAAACATAACCTTGCTAAATACACATAGTCTAGTAACTTTTTTTTGTTAATTCCATTGGATTTTCTATATATATAGCCAGATTCTTTGCAAACTTTAAAACTTTCAATAGAAAATATAGTTACATATCTTTATGACACAGGAAACATGAAGGATTTTTTTAAACCAGTTCTAGAAAATACAGACCATAATGGAGATTATAGATGTATTTCTGAACTTTGATTTATGAAAGAATACCTTAAAGAAAGTGAAACAAGAAGCCCTACAGTGATAGAAACTATGTAAAATATATATACTTGGCAAAGTCTTAGTATTTAGAATTGTGTTAGAACTGGACATGCAACAACAGACTGGTTCCAAATAGGAAAAGGAGTACGTCAAGGTTGTATATTGTCACCCTGCTTATTTAACTTATATTCAGAGTACATCATGAGGAACGCTGGGCTGGCAGAAACACGAGCTGGAATCAAGACTGCCGGGAGAAATATCAATAACCTCAGATATACAGATGACACCACCCTTATGGCAGAAAGTGAAGAGGAACTAAAAAGCCTCTTAATGAAAGTGAAAGAGGAGAGTTGAAAAAGTTGGCTTGAAGCTCAACATTCAGAAAACAAAGATCATGGCATCTGGTCCCATCACTTCATGGGAAATAGATGGGGAAACAGTGGAAACAGTGGCTGACTTTATTTTCTTGGGCTCCAAAATCACTGTGGATGTTGATTGCATCCATGAAATTAAAAGACACTTACTCCTTGGAAGGAAAGTTGTGACCAACGTGCTACTGCTGCTGCCAAGTCACTTCAGTCGTGTCCGACTCTGTGTGACCCCATAGACGCCAGCACACCAGGCTCCCCTGTCCCCGGGATTCTCCAGGCAAGAATACTGGAGTGGGTTGCCATTTCCTTCTCCAATACATGAAAGTGAAAGTGAAGTCACTTAGTCGTGTCCAACTTGTAGCGACCCCATGGACTGCAGCCCACTAGGCTCCTCCGCCCATGGGATTCTCCAGGCAAGAGTACTGGAGTGGGGTGCCATTGCGTTCTCCATATGACCAACCCAGATAGCATATTAAAAAGCAGAAACATTACTTTGGCAACCAAGGTCCATCTAGTCAAGACTATGGTTTTTCCAGTGGTCATGTATGGATGTGAGAGTTGGACTGTGAAGAAAGCTGATCACCGAAGAATTGATGCTTTTGAACTGTGGTGCTGGAGAAGACTCTTGAGAGTCCCTTGGACTGCAAGGAGATCCAACCATTCCATTCTAAAGGAGATCAGTCCTGGGTGTTCATTGGAAGCACTGATGCTAAAGCTGAAACTGCAATACTTTGGCCACCTCATGCGACGAGTTGACTCACTGGAAAAGACTCTGATGTTGGGAGGGATTGGGGGCGGGAGGAGAAGGGGACGACAGAGAATGAGGTGGCTGGATGGCATTACCGACTCGATGGACATGAGTTTGAGTGAACTCCGGGAGTTGGTGATGGACAGGGAGGCCTGGTGTGCTGTGATTCATGGGGTCGCAAAGAGTCGGACACGACTGCACAACTGAACTGAACTGAACTAAATAGGGTAGCCACAAGCCACTGTGGCTTTGGCACTTGAAATGTGTCTCATCTTAACTGAAATGTGCTGTATATGTAAAATGCAAACCAAATTTCAAAGACTTAGTCCAATAAATGCTGGGGAGGATGTGGAGAAAAGGGAACCCTCTTATACTGTTGGTGGGAATGCAAACTAGTACAGTCACTATGGAGAACAGTGTGGAGATTCCTTAAAAAACTGGAAATAGAACTGCCATACATTCCAGCAATCTCACTCCTGGGCATACACACCGAGGAAACCAGAATTGAAAGAGGCACATGTACTCCAATGTTCATTGCAGCACTGTTTATAATAGCGAGGACATGGAAGCAACCTAGATGTCCATCTGCAGAAGAATGGATAAGAAAGCTTTGGTGCATATACACAATGGAGTATTACTCAGCCATTAAAAAGAATACATTTGAATCAGTTCTAATGAGGTGAATGAAACTGGAGCCTATTATACAGAGTGAAGTACGCCAGAAAGAAAAACACCGATACAGTATACTAACGCATATATATGGAATTTAGAAAGATAGTAACAATAAACCTGTATACGAGACAGCAAAAGAGACACAGGTGTATAGAACAGTCTTTTGGACTCTGTGGGAGAGGGTGAGGGTGGGATGTTTTGGGAGAATGGCATTGAAACATGTATATTATCATATGTGAAATGAATCACCAGTCCAGGTTTGACGCATGATACAGGATGCTCGGGGCCGGTGCACTGGGATGACCCAGAGGGAGGATAATGGGAGGAGGAAGGTGGGAGGGGGGTTCAGGATGGAGAAAACATGTACACCCAGGCGGATTCGTGTCAATGTATGGCAAAACCAACTAATATAATATTGTAAAGTAATTAGCCTCCAATAAAAAAAAATAGGAAGTCCTTTTTAAAAAGTCCAAAAAAAAAATAAGTATAATATCTTCTTAAAATTTTTATATTGAATACACATTGAAGTGAAAATATTTTCAGTTCAGTTCAGTCGTTCAGTCACGTCCAACTCTTTGCGACCCCAGGGACTGCAGCACACTTGGCTTCCCTGTCCATCACCAACTCCCAGAGCTTGCTCAAACTCATGTCCATGGAGTCGGTGATGCTATCCAACAATCTCATCCTCTGATAAGATGAAAATATTTTAGATATATTCAGTTAAGTAAAATATATTACTAAAATTTATTTCATGTGTTTCCTTTTGATTTTTAAATGTGGCTACTAGAAAATTTTTCGTTATATATGTGGCTCACATTATATTTCCATTGGGTAGCCGTAATCTACAATATACCTAGATATTTCTGTGAACCAATTGGAAAAATAAAAATAAGAAAAATGGGGAAGAACAGACATTTTACAAAAGTAGATACTTGAATGGCCGATAAAAGTATGGGAAAAATGCTCTAGATTTTAAATAAATGCAAATTAAAACTAAAATGGATTACCACTTTGATCTACCACAGAGGCAGATGATTAAAAAAAAAACTGGTTAGGTTCAGTGCAGAGCTGCTATCCCTTGTCTGCAACTGGGGAGAATCTAAATTTGGTGCAACTCCTTAGGTGTTATCCATGAAGTTGACTGTGCATGTATCTATCATCCAACAATTTTACTTCCTCTAGTAGAGAAATTCTTAGACACATGCACCAGGGAACATGTTAAAAATATGTTCATAGCAGCATTATATACAGTTTTTTAAAACTGGGGGGAAAATGGTTGAATGGGTAAATCGGTATATTCATACAAGTATATACTATAGACCACTGAAAATGAACTGTAAACTAAAGGAATCAACATGGATGACTCTCAAAAGCTTAATATTAAAGAATGAAGCAAGTCATAAAAGGAAACATGTTGTATCCCATTATATAAAATTCAAAATCAGGTACAACCAAGCTATTTATTTTTTAAGAATGCATGTATAGATACTGTTATTATACAGAGAGACAGCATGATTATCACTGAATTAATGATAGTCACTATCTGTGGGCCAAGGGAGGGGATACAATCAGAAAGTAGTCAAGAGACATCTTCTAAAGTCTACTACTGAAGTAGTCCTTAACCTGGTTGATGAGTATATCAGTGAGTAACTTATTGTTGTTTTTTAAAGTATACATAAATATTTTATAAGTTATTTGTATGTATGATAGATTTTAATAAATTATGACAGGCTATAAAACAGTTATATCACTGAAACTAACTTTATTTGCATGCACACACACACACACACACACAAAACTAGATTTTTAAATATGTATGGGAAAAGAAGGGCTTCCCAGGTGGTGCTGGTGGCAAAGAATCTGCCTGCCAATGTAGGAGACCTAAGAGATGTGGGTTCAATCCCTGGGCCTGGAAGACCCCCTGGAGAAGGAAATGGCAACCACTCCAGTATTCTTGCCTGGAGAATCCCATGGACAGAATCCCATGTAAGAACTCTAAGGAAGTAAACCAAAATATTTATTTAATGATGAGGATGCATGTAGATGAGTAATTCAAGGGAAAGTTTGAATATTTAAGCTGTAGGGCAGCTTTGATTGTTGAGGTGCTTTCTCATAGATCTCAGCATTCCTCTAGTTGTGCTTATTAAAAAGATAAGCAGCATTATACTACAGACAAAAAGGCAAGCTTGAGTATATTTAGGAAAGTTCTAGATGCTTCCTAATTCTTTTGCACATATAGAAATTTATGACTCGTTCATTTGAATGTACATAATCTCCAAAAAGTGGAATACTTTTTATGAATATGCTCCAGCAAGAATGTGTAATAGAATGTTATTTTGATTACTATGTAATTGTTCTTAGGATATATACTCATATTTTGGTCAAATTTATATGATGAATGAACCCTATTACATGTAACAGTATCACATATTATCTTACCAGTAAAACTTGTACATTTAGTAAATAATACCTCTCCTCACTTGGTGGACTCATGGCTAGCAAATGTCAGTTTTGCATCAATAAACTTAATGGATTTGTCCTTTTTTATTTTTAGATGAAGGGAATATGAGACTCGTCTCTGAATGATTTCCATTCACTCTGCAGCATGATTCATTTATTTATTCACAGGTCACCTTCTCTTGTCTCTTACCCTTGTTATTTTTTCATTTTCATCCTAAAATTTATGATAATGATCTCAAAGACAATGCTTACACTACTTTACAGAAATACCAAAAAGTTCATTCATGATTACATGAAAGGGAAGCTTGTTTCAATAAGGACTAAAGAGAAAGCTAAGAAACTATAACAATTTACAATTTACTAAATTTACTAAGTAAATTTACTAAATTTACTAAGAAACTATAACAATTTACAATTACAATTAACAAAAAGATTGTGACTGGAATAAATAAATAAGCTGAGCTGAAGGAAAAAATAATGCCCTAGGAATCCAGATGATGTTACTTCCTTCTCCTTTAGAAAGCCTATCATATCCACAAGGAAATATTGCAATGTATAGAATTTTCTAGAAGAAAAAAATATTCTTTTTTATCTTTGGACCCCAGCCTGCCAAATACATGCATCTTATTATAGCAAGAATGATTACTGTTATTTTTATAAAAATGATAATTTTATTGCCTGATTTTAAAGGAAGGTAGCAAGCCCCAGGTTAAATAACTTGCTAAATGTCATTGGTAGAAGCCAGTAAGTAGTTAAGCTAGAATTCAAGCCTAGGTCTGTCCTGTTGCAGAGTTTGTCCTGTTAACATCTGTACAAAACTGACCATATGCCCAAATCCATCTTCATTTCCTCTGTAGCTTTTAACCAGATCAACTCATTCCTGATATATCAGTTCAGTTCAGTTCAGTCGCTCAGTCGTGTCCGACTCTGCGACCCCATGAATCACAGCACACCAGGCCTCCCTGTCCATCACCAACTCCCGGAGTTCACTCTAACTCACGTCCATCGAGTCGGTGATGCCATCCAGCCATCTCATTCTCTGTCGTCCCCGTCTCCTCCCACCCCCAATCCCTCCCAGCATCAGACTCTTTTCCAGTGAGACATTACAAGACCCTAATTTTAACTTTTTTAGAAGAAAAAATTTACAGAATAATTGTGACTATAACTTGACTCCTATAAAAATTCCTGCTATTAGAAGTACTAAGGCAAGAGCAAAGCCAGATGGGACCAAAAAGAAGCCCAGAGTAGCCTGTTTACTTCAATCTCAAATTTAAGTAGCACTCACTTTCCAAAGAAAATAGTCTTTTACCTTTTATAGAAGAGAAACGATTTAGATACTATGTTTAACCTCTTCAGCTACCTCCCACACTCCCATAGGGTATGTGAGGATAGTACAAAATGATTCACTCACAAAACTGAGCCTATATTCTCTGTCTTGAAGTTTCTCCAACTCCTAAAACTTTGTGATATTTGGTTTTCTATGTTGTTATCAGGCAGCCACACTAATCTAACCATCCCTGAGGAAACATCTCTGAATTTTGTGTTCTCTCTGTATATGCCAATGATGTATGCTTAGAATGTATTTCAGATGTTTTGGGACCTCATTTTAAGGGATAGAACTTTGAGACCTGTTATCAACCACAAGGGTCCTTTTGGAAAAATTTCTACCCAAGGTAAACTCAAGCTTTTCTCAATAGGAGACTACCTTTTACTTTTTAATAAAAGCATAGCAAGCCTTCCTTTTTTAAGTATGTGATTCTTACCCTAAAATTTGTCTTTATCCAATAAACAAGAGTTTGAGTAAACTCCAGGAGTTGGTAATGGACAGGGAGGCCTGGTGTGCTGCTGTCCATGGGGTCACCAAGAGTCGGATATGACTGAGTGACTGAACTGAACTAAGACTTTGGCCTTATTTCTAGGCATACTTCCATGACCGTGGTTATCCTAACTCCACAGAGTACAAGTTTACCTAGGATCCAAGATAGAACCCAGACATTTAGTAATTCCCAGGTCACATGTTCATGCGTCACTCATAATCTCAGACAGTCCATTGCTTCTTCATTTGCCCAGAATAGTCCCCATCACCAGGCACTAGAGGTGATCTCCTAAACAACTCTGCAAATACAGGCAAATGTGCCAAAGTTCCCTCCTTCAAGATATGTCAGAGTCCTACCCAAACCCACCCTCCACTTCTGTCCATTGCTACCAGACCCTTTTCTCTTTGTAAAGAAAAATACCATGTGGTGGGGGGGCTGGGTAGGGAGCAATGTAAACTCTCCCATCTCACTTCAACTGCCAATTTTTTTTTTTTTTTTGGCTCTGTTTCTAATGATTTCAGTTGGCACCTAGCTTGTAGTAAATGTTTGTTGAATGAGGGAATGATTTAATATTTAATTTCATCTATTCTAATGCTTATTCTCATGCCTAGAACCCACAAGCATTTATTTGTTGAAATGCTAAATTAATTACATGAGTAATTACTTGGAGTTAAAATATATGTGGCTTTAAATATATGAAAATTCATACAAAGATTAAAAGGTAGATTACATTGCTAATTCATTCTATCCTTAACATAAAATTGCTTTGGACATAAAGTAATTTCAAAATTGTAAGACAGTGTTTTATTGTTAAATTGTCAAATGGTGAAAGTAATTTATTCATTTGAAAATAGTTTGTGAATCCTAACTGTGTGCCTGCCTCTAGAGTGGGCCTGGAGGCACAAGGGCGATGGTCTTGAGTAAAGTGGAGGAGGTGCCAGGTGAGACTGTACAGAGGCCTCCCCCTAGTGTAAAGCCACATCTATTTTTAGGAAGATGAATGTGATGGTGAGTATGACACAATTTTCTTTGCTCCAGTGCCATGAACAGATAAGGAAGAATTTGGTGGATTTCAGTGGACCTCTTTAGCTTAATATTCAACCATATGGTAGAAAAACCATCTTTTACTAAGAGGAATTAAGATACATCTTTTCTGTTTTATACTCTGTCTCATCGCTAATAAAAAGGTGTTTCAGAAGTTTCTGTACAAATCAGGATTTGAGAAAACAGGAAATTGTGGTTATAATGCTTAATTTGTGAAGCTATTACGTTTTCACTTTAGCAGTAATATGAGGTAAAGTAATGTGAAACTGCCTTACAGTTTATAATTTTATGATAATGATTTCCATCTCATTGTTTATAAAATTTTTATGTCAATAACAAATGGCACTATTTCCTTTTAAGTAATTGCTGAGATATTACATGTATATTTTTATCATACTCCAAGCAACTTCTAGGAGTACTTTTCATTCCTTATAACTGCATCAGACAAAGTCTTTAGGTAATTTCATGTTTTAGAATATGTATTATTTAAAGATTGCTACACTGCCATCTTGGGGCTTCCCAGGTGGCTCTAGTGGGAAAGAACATGCCTTCCATTGCAGGAGACATAAGAGATATGGGTTCGATCCCTGGGTTGGGGGATCCTCTGGAGAAGGAAATGGCAACCCATTCTAGTATTCTTGCCTAGAGAATCGCATGGACAGAGGATCCTGGTGGGCTACAGTCCAAGAGTGGCAGAGTCAGACACAACTAAAGCAACAGCACCGCATGGCACAGTGCCATCTTATTATATTAAAACAACTGTTCTCCGTGTCATACATTTGTACTGTTAACATCACTGTCCTCAAATATGTCAGTTATTGAGTTTTTTATGTGATATTTTAGTGTCCAGTTCATATGAGCATTCTTCTCGATCTAATTGTTGTTTTGTGGTTTGGAGAAAAATGGATACTGAATCAAAAAAGAATGTCCAAGACACAGAGGCCCGGGTCAGCCATGATGCTCCTTATTTTAATTCCTAATGCTCTTTAGGAAGCATTTTGTTCTCACTTTAGAAAGAGATTTAAATGACTGGCTTTACTACCAGCATTAAGGAAGAACACTGACTTAGGGAATATTTCAAGCACTTTTTATCTCAATTCATTTTCCATTTAAATTCCATAAAAAGTAAGTACCCCAAGAAAGAGAGGTTTTCGTGTATATGTTAACTGGTGGGATGATTATGTTGAAGGTTAAGTAAACAGAAAACACTGAATTTTAAGTGTAATTTCAATTACACAGCAGAGGAAATCTTAGAAAAAATCACTTAAAAGACTTATATGCAAAATGGGAAGAATAATGCTATTGCATCATTTAGGAGAACTAAATGAGTTAATGTGATCCAACCAGTCCATCCTAAAGGAGATCAGTCCTGGGTGTTCACTGGAAGGACTGATGTTGAAGCTGAAACTCCAATACTTTGACCTGATGCAAAGAGCTGACTCATTGGAAAAGACCCTGATGCTGGGAAAGATTGAGGGCAGGAGGAGAAGGGGACGACAGAGGATGAGATGGTTGGATGGCATCACTGACTCAATGGACATGGGTTTGGGTAGACTCCAGGAGCTGGTGATGCACAGGGAGGCCTGGCGTGCTGCAATTCATGGGGTCGCAAAGCGTCGGACATGACCAAGCCACTAAACTGAACTGAACTGAATGTATATTAAGGTGTTTTGTATATTGTGAAACTTTATACAAATATTAGCTAATTTCATTAAATGATGATTTACAGTTATTCAAAGATATTTCTGTTGGGAGCACAATTTTCATAATGAAGCCATAGAACTCACACTTCATGGAAGGCAGCTGTAGAATGGATTGAAAAGAACCCAGGAACAAACAAAAAAAAAGAACCCAGGAACAAATTATAAAATTGTTTGTATTAAGATAGCCTACAGCAGTAAATGAGCTACATTCATTCCCATGCACCTGCGAATAAAAACAAGAGAGGGATCCTGGGAGGCACTCTTGCAGTGGAAAGAAAATCAGATCAGAGTCTTGGTGTGGTTTGAAATTCTTTAAGTTTGAAATGATACAGATGGGTTTTGCAGTGACTCGCTGGAAAAGACTCTGATGCTGGGAAAGGTTGGGGGCGGGAGGAGAAGGGGACGACGGAGAATGAGATGGCTAGATGGCATCACCGACTCTGTGGACATGAGTTTGAGTGTACTCCAGGAGTTGGTGATGGACAGGGAGGCCTGGCCTGCCGTGATTCATGGGGTCGCGGAGAGTCGGACACGACTGAGCGACTGATCTGATCTGATCTGATCTGATGGTATGGAAACGTACTACCACAGGCAATAACTTTTTAAATTAAATAGAGATAACCTTCTTAGAATTAAAATATTTTTAATGATAAATATATCTGTCTTCTCTAATGTTTACAATATAATGGAGAAATTGGTGTCAGATGACCAATGACCAGTTTAATGGAAACTGATTAAAGTATTTTACTTTTTTGTTTAACAAACATTTATTGAGCATTGCTTATGTGCAAAATGTTGTGCTAAGTACTAGCCTATGAGGCCCAGGGAAGGAAGAAGGAATATAGAAGTATTGTGTGCTCACTGGAGAATTGTACCCAAGTAAAACAGAGGCTGTAAAAGAAGTCTGGTAGGTTGGAGCAGGAAATAGCCATCTACTCCAGTATTCCTGCCCAGAAAATCCCATGGCAAGAGGAGCCTGGTGGGCTACAGTCCATAGGGTTGCAAAGAGTTGGACACAACTGAGCACATACACACAGGAAACTAAGATCCTATACACCTTGGAGCAACAGAGCCCACACACCACAACTGCTGAACACACACACCACAATTTAGTGCAGCGAAGGACACCACATGACACAAAGAAAAAACCCTGCACGCTGCAGCTGAAACCTGACACCAGAAAAATAAATGAATGAATAGATTTTTTTTTTTTTAAAGTCAGGTAGGAGAAAGAATCTTTCAGTGTGGAAAAACCTCAAGTCTCTGGATTAAAACTTGAGAGGGACGGTATAGCTCCCCATCATGGAATCCTTGTCACAGCATAGTCACATGAAGGCCCTTCATATAATTGTATTACCGATTTTACTTGCTTTAGTATTTTTTTTTGAAAATTTGTTTTTCATTATTATAAGATTATTAAATTATTAAGTAGTAATAGCAATAACTCTACTGAATACATTAAGCCTTTTCATTCATTCATTTACAAATAAATGTCTACATTGTGCCACATACCAAACATCATTTAAGATAGCACAACAAATGGCTATCAGCTTATATACCAATGATTGGAGCAGTATGCCTGCAGCAAACCCCATTTAGCATAATCCCTCTCATTTCTTGTCTTCCTCAGTGGCTCAGTGGTAAAGAACCTGCCTGCCAATGCAGGGGATGTGGCTTCAATCCCTGGATCAGGAATATCCCTTGGAAAAGGAAGTGGCAACTTACACCAGTATTCTTGCTTCGGAAATGTCATGAATAGAGGAGCCCGGCAGGCTACAAAAGAGTCAGAAATGACTTAACCATGAAACAACAATCTCATTACTCACTGTTCTAGAGCCCATAACACACAAATGAACTTTTCCTCTGTGTTTGCTGCTACTGTTTCCATTACACTGTTTCCCTGACTCCATTCAATTTGGTTCGGTCTCTCCTTTCCACCCTGTACTTCAGAATTCCTCATATGATTGCCTCATAATGGCAAGAAATGAAAAAAGAAAGGAAAGGGAAGGAAAGAAGAAAGCCTGAAATTGAAAGTAAAAAAAAAATAATAACATTGATTTTCTTGAAAAAGGAAGTGTTAGTCGTTCAGTCATGTCCAACTCTTTGCAACCCCATGGACTGTAGCTGGTCAGGCTCTTCTGTCCAGGGAATTCTCCAGACAAGAATACTAGAGTGGGTTGCTATTCCCTTCTACAGGGGGTCTTCCCAACCCAGAGATCGAACCCAGGTCTCCCACATTATAGGCAGTTTCTTTACATCTGAGCCACCAGGGAAGAGGGAAATTCTTAATATGATTCCTAAAGGAATTCTTGAAAATATTTAGTACAGAATAATTGGAATAAGTATAGTATCTCCTCCAGTGACTACATAGGGAACATTTATTTTTTTATACCATATTTCAAATTTGAAAAAAACCTTTTTGAGGGAATGGATATGCGTGTCCATTAGATACACTCTGTGCACTCTTTTCTGGACCTGTAAAATTTGGATTAGAATCACACTCAGTACTCTATCATAGAATTTAGCCTTTATATTGTTAGAACTTCTCATGTTGAGAGGAACAGAGACACACTTTGTTTCCTCAGTTACTGGAAGCTTTATGGTAAAGGTGCATAGAAAAGTAAGTGGGGAAATGAGAAAAATATTCAACTTTTATGCAGCCCTGCTTCATGGAGATCTAGAATACTAATCATCAGACTGGTAGCTGTCTGCTCTTGGTCTTTCTCTTCTGCACTTCCCCCATCACTATCAACTACATCACTCTTCTTGTGACCTCTGTTTATTCTTCTCTCTCTGAGTCTTTCCACTTCTGTATTGCTGTGTCCTCTTCAGATGTTTCATATTCTGCTTTCCTGAAAGAGGAAGAATATAGATTGTTTCTCAACATTCTCTGGTATAAAGCATCCACCCTATACCAAGGCTGTTGATGCCTTGGTGTCAAACATATTTATATCCAGGCAGGGAGTTTATGGGTCACAGTATTACTATTTGCATATGGGAGACCTCTCCCCAACTTCCCCAAGCTGTGGGTAGAGATGGGGCTTGTGATATTCCTGAGAAGGGAAACAGCGTTAGCGATGACTATGGTGTATAAATATGCCAACCAAAGCTTTTGAAGCCTTTTGCACAATATGAAGGAACAGTGTGATGGAGAACATATGTAATTCAAAGGCAAGATTTCCCTTCCTGTCAGTGCCATTTGAAGCAGGAGAATGGCTAATAACTTTAATGTCTGCCTTTAGTATGGGAAAAATTATAGAGTAAAAAAAATGGGAAAAAGAATCCCAAGATTAGTTGTCCTCAGTTCAGTTCAATTCAATTGCTCAGTAGTGTCCTACTTTTTGCGACCCCATGAATTGCAGCATGCCAGGCCTCCCTATCCATTACCAACCACCAGAGTCTACAAAAACCCATGTCCATTGAGTTGGGGATGCCATCCAACCATCTCATCCTCTGTCGTCCCCTTCTCCTCCTGCCCTCAACTTTCCCAGCATCAGTGACTTTTCCATGAATAGGCTCTTTGCATCAAGTGGCCAAAGTATTGGAGCATCAGCTTCAACATCAGTCCTTCCAGTGAACACCCAGGACTGATCTCCTTTAGGATGGACTGCTTGGATCTCCTTCCAATCCAAGGGACTCTCAAAAGTCTGCTCCAGCACAACAGTTCAAAAGCATCAATTCTGCGCTCAGCGTTCTTCACAGTCAAAATCTCACATCCATACATGACCACTGGAAAAACCATAGCCTTGACTAGATGGACTTTTGTTGGCAAAGTAATGTCTCTTCTTTTCAATATGCTGTCTAGATTGGTCATAACTTTTCTTCCAAGGAGTAAGCATTTTTTAATTTCATGGCTGCATTCACCACCTGCAGTAATTTTGGAGCCCAAAAAAATAGAGTCAGCCACTGTTTTCACTGTTTGCCATCTATTGGCCATGAAGTGATGGGACTGGATGCCATGATCTTAGTTTTCTGAATGTTGAGCTTTTTTTTTTAATTGGAGGCTAATTACTTTACAATATTATATTGGTTGGTTTTGCCATACATTGACATGAATCTGCCCCGGGTGTACATGTGTTCCCCTTCTTAAACCCCCCTCACACCTCCCTCCTCCCCTTATCCTCCCTCTGGGTCATCCCCGTGCACCAGCCCCGAGCATCCTGTATCATGAGTCAAGCCTGGACTGGTGATTCATTTCACATATGATAATATACATGTTTCAATGCCATTCTCCCAAATCATCCCACCCTCGCCCTCTCCCACAGAGTCCAAAAGACTGTTCTATATACCTGTGTCTCTTTTGCTGCCTTGTATACAGGGTTAAGGTTACCTTCTTTCTAAATTCCATATATATGCATTAGTATACTGTATTGTGTTTTCCTTTCTGGCTTACTTCACTCTGTATAATAGGCTCCAATTTCATCCACCTCATTAGAACTGATTCATATGTATTCTTTTTAATGGCTGAGTAATACTCCATTGTGTATATGTACCAAAGCATTCTTATCCATTCTTCTGCAGATGGACATCTAGGTTGCTTCCATTTCCTTGCTATTATAAATAGTGCTGCAATGAACATTGGAGTGCATGTGTCTCTTTCAATTTAGCTTTCCTCGGTGTGTATGCCCAGGAGTGCAATTGCTGGATCATATGGCAGTTCTATTTCCAGTTTTTTTAAGGAATCTCCACACTGTTTTCCATAGTGACTGTACTAGTTTGCATTCCCACCAACAGTGTAACAGGGTTCCCTCTTCTCCATACCCTCTCCAGCATTTATTGCATGTAGACTTTTGGATAGCAGCCATTCTGACTGGTATGAAACAGTATCTCATTGTGGTGTGGGCTTTATCCCAGGAATGCAAGGATTCTTCAACATCCACAAATCAATCAATGTAATACACCACATTAACAAACTGAAAAATAAAAATAATATGATTATCTCAATAGATGCAGAGAAAGCCTTCGACAAAATTCAACATCCATTTATGATAAAAACCCTCCAGAAGGTGGAAATAGAAGGAACATTCCTCAACATAATAAAAGCTATATATGACAAACCCACAGCAAACATTATCCTCAATGGTGAAAAACTGAAAACATTTCCCCTAAAGTCAGGAACAAGACAAGGGTGCCCACTCTCACCACTACTATTCAACATAGTTCTGGAAGTTTTGGCTACAGCAATCAGAGCAGAAAAAGACATAAATGAATCCAAATTGGAAAAGAACTAAAACTTTCACTGTATGCTGATGACATGATCCTCTACACAGAAAACCCTAGACTCTACCAGAAAACTACTAGCGCTAATCAATGATTACAGTAAAGTTCAGGATATAAAATCAACACACAGAAATCCCTTGCATTCCTATACCCTAATAATGAGAAAATAGAGAAATTAAGGAAACTATCCCATTCACTGTTGCAATGAAAACAATAAAATACTTAGGAATATACCTACCTAAAGAAACAAAAGACCTGTACATAGAAAACTATAAAACACTGCTGAAAGTAATCAAAGAGGACACTGATAGATGGAAAATATACCGTGTTCGTGGGTTGGAAGAATAAATATTGTCAAAATGAGTATACTACCCAAAGTAATTTATACATTCAATTCGATCCCTATCAAGCTACCAACAATATTTTTCACAGAACTAGAACAAATAATCTCACAATTTGTATGGAAATACAAAACACCTCGAATATCCAAAGCAATCTTGAGGAAGAAGAATGGAACTGGGGGAATCAACCTGCTGGACTTCAGGCTCTACTACAAAGCCACAGTCATCAAGACAGTATGGTACTGGCATAAAGACAGAAATATAGATCAATGAAACAAAATAGAAAGCCCAGAGATAAATCCACGCACCTATGGACACCTTATCTTTGACAAAGGAGGCAAGAATATAAAATGGAGAAAAGACAGTCTCTTTAACAAGTGGTGCTGGGAAAACTGGTCAGCCACTTGTAAAAGAATGAAACTAGAACACTTCCTAACACCATACACCAAAATAAACTCAAAATGGATTAAAGATCTAAATGTAAGACCAGAAACTATAAAACTCCTAGAGGAGAACGTAGGCAAAACACTCTCCGACATAAATCACAGCAGGATCCTCCATGACCCACCTCCCAGAATATTGGAAATAAAAGCAAAAACAAATGGGACCTAATTAAAATTAAAAGCTTCTGCACAGCAAAGGAAACTATAAGCAAGGTGAAAAGACAGCCTTCAGAATGGGAGAAAATAATAGCAAATGAAACAACTGACAAAGAATTAATCTCCAAAATATACAAGCAGCTCCTGCAGCTCAATTCCAGAAAAATAAATGACCCAATCAAAAAATGGGCCAAAGAACTAAACAGACATTTCTCCAAAGAAGACATACAGATGGCTAACAAACACATGAAAAAATGTTCAACATCCCTCATAATCAGAGAAATGAATGTTGAGCTTTAAGCCAACCTTTTCACTCTCCTCTTTCACTTTCATCAATAGTCTCTTTAGTTCTTCTTCACTTTCTGCCATAAGGGTGGTGTCATCTGCATATCTGAGGTTATTGATATTTCTCCCAGCAATCATGATTCCAGCTTGTGCTTCATCCAGCCCAGTGTTTCTCATGATGGAATCTGCATATAAGTTAAACAAGCAGGGTGACAATATATAGCCTTGATGTACTCCTTTTCCTATTTAGAACCAGTCTGTTTTCCATGTCCAGTTCTAACTGTTGCTACCTGCCCGGCATACAGGTTTCTCCAGAGGCAGGTCAGGTGGTCTGGCATCCCCATCTCCTTCAGAATTTTCCACTGTTTATTGTGATCCACACAGTCAAAGGCTTTGGCATAATCAATAAAGCAGAAATAGGTGTTTTTCTTAAACTCTCTTGCTTTTTCGATGATCCAGCAGATGTTGGCAATTTCATTTCTGGTTCTTCTGTCTTTTCTAAAACCAGCTTGAACATCTGGAATTCACGTGTTCTGGAACCTGGCTTGGAGAATTTGAGCATTACTTTGCTAGCATGTGAGATGAGTGCAATTGTGCAGTAGTTTGAGCATTCTTTGGCATTGCCTTTCTTTGGGATTGGAATGAAGACTGACTGTTTCCAGTCCTGTAGCCACTGCTGAGTTTTCCAATTTTGCTGACATATTAAGTGCAACACTTTCACAGCATCATCTTTCAGGATTTGAAATAGCTCAGCTGGAATTCATCACCTCCACTAGCTTTGTTCGTAGTGATGCTTCCTAAGGCCCACTTGATTTCACATTCCAGGATGTCTGGCTCTAGATAAGTGTGAGTGATCACACCATCGTGATTATCTGGGTCGTGAAGATCTTTCTTCTACAGTCCTTCTGTGTATTTTTTGCCACCTCTTCTTAATATCTTCTGCTTCTGTTAGGTCCATACCATTTCTGTCCTTTATTATGCCCATCTTTGCATGAAATGTTCCCTTGGTATCTCTAATTTTCTTGAAGAGATCTCTAGTCTTTCCCATTCTGTTGTTCTAATTCTTTGCATTGATCGCTGAGGAAGGCTTTCTTATCTCTCCTTGCTATTCTTTGGAACTCTGCATTCAGATGCTTATATCTTTCCTTTTCTCCTTTGCTATTAGCTTCTCTTCTTTTCACAGCTATTTGTAAGGCCTCCTCAGACAGCCATTTTGCTTTTTTGCATTTCTTTTTGGGGATGGTCTTGATCCCTGTCTCCTGTACAGTGTCACGAACCTCCGTCCAGAGTTCATCAGGCACTCTATCTATCAGATCTAGTCCCTTAAATCTATTTCTTACTTCCACTGTATAGTCATAAGGGATTTTATTTAGGTCATACCTGAATGGTCTAGTGGTTTTCCCCACTTTCTTCAATTTAAGTCTGATTTTGGCAATAAGGAGTTCATGATCTGAGCCACAGTCAGCTCCTGGTCTTGTTTTTGCTAACTGTATACAGCTTCTCCATCTTTGGCTGCAAAGAATATTATCAATCTTATTCCGGTGTTGACCACCTGGTGATGTCCATGTGTAGAGTCTTCTCTTGTGTTGTTGGAAGTAGGTGTTTGCTATGACCAGTGCGTTCTCTTGGCAGAACTCTATTAGCCTTTGCCCTGCTTCATTCTGTGCTCCAAGGCCAAATTTGCCTGTTACTCCATACTTTGGCACTCCAGTCCCCTATAATGAAAAGGACATCTTTTGTGGATGTTAGTTCTAGAAGGTCTTGTAGGTCTTCATAGAAGTGTTCAACTTCAGCTTCTTCAGCATTACTGATCAGGGCATAGACTTGGATTACCATGGTATTGAATGGTTTTCCTTGGAAACAAACAGAGATCATTCTGTCGTTTTTGAGATTGCATCCAGGTACTGCATTTCGGACTCTTTTGTTGACCATGATGGCTACTCCATTTCTTCTAAGGGATTCTTGCCCACAGTAGTAGATATAATGGTCATCTGAGTTAAATTCACCCATTCCAGTCCATTTTAGTTCGCTGATTCCTAGACTGTCAATGTTCACTCTTGCCATCTCCTGTTTGACCATTTCCAATTTGCCTTGATTCATGAACCTAGCATTCCAGGTTCCTATGCAATATTGCTCTTTACAGCATCGGACCTTGCTTCTATCCCCAGTCCCATCCACAGCTGGGTGTTGTTTTTGCTTTGGCTCCATCCCTTCATTCTTTCTGGAGTTATTTCTGCACTGACCTCCAGTAGCATATTGGGCACCTACCGACCTTGGGAGTTCATCTTTCAGTGTCCTATCTTTTTGCCTTTTCATACTGTTCATGGGGTTCTCAAGGCAAGAATACTGAAGTGGTTTGCCATTCCCTTCTCCAGTGAACCACATTCTGTCAGACCTCTCCACCATTTCCCATCCATCTTGAGTGGCCCCACATGGCATGGCTTAGTTTCAATGAGTTAGACAAGGCTGTGGTCCATGTGATCAGATTGGCTAGTTGTCTGTGATTGTGGTTTCAGTCTGTCTGCCCTCTGATGCCCTCTCTCAAGGCTACCGTCTTACTTGGCTTTCTCTTACCTTGGACATGGGGTATCTCTTCATGGCTCCTCCAGCAAAGCACAGCTGCTGCTCCTTACCTTGGAGGCGGGGTAGCTCCTCTCGGCCGCTGTCCCCCGACCGCTGATGTGGGGTAGCTCCTCTCGGCTGCTCCTGTGTCAGTACGGCAGCCGCCACTGCACTGTCGCAGCCGCCCTCTTAGTCCTATGAGTCACTAAAGTTTTGAACTATAAATTCAAAAGTGAAATCAATCATCATCTGAGTAGATGTACTTTCCCCTCAATTTTCCATTCTTCCATTTAGTCTTACCCATGTGACTTTATATTCTAGATAATATTTTGAGTTTGATATCCCCACACTGCCAACTTTATGGCATTTTCCATGTTTCCAGATAATCTTTACAAAGTAGACCACAACAAGGCTGGCTGTAGGTATGATGATGTAGTAAGAAAAAGAATGATGAAGTATTCTCTTATTAAGTAATACAGTGAAAATTTTTTCTTACATGAAATGGGGTTGAACCTTGAATGCTGATGAGAACTCTCTCCAAGGCAGAGTTCAGGGCTCCTCTGACTTGGTGATTCTTTACAGTCAATCCAGAACTTCAGAGACATGTGTGGAAGGAACCAGAGAGGCAACCAAGGACCATGTCCTCTTATTTGTGGCCATAATTGTACTATCCATTGTACTGTTAGCCAGTTTGATACCAAAATGAAAGTAACTGAAGTTAAATCTAAGACATTTTGACCAGGCTTCAAACCCAGACCATCCTCTGTATCTTGCCCCAGCTTATTTTTTGGCTATTATTTTAATGGCTCCTTTATTCTATTCAGCTGTGGTACCCTTATTGACTTAACTATCCTCCGTTGTAGTATATCTTCATTATTTCTAATTATTTAACTATTTTATGCCTGTGATAAATAAAAGTACAGTGACAGTATATCTTCCAGCATACAATAATTTTTCATTTAGATAATTTCCTAAGGATACATTTTAGAAATGAGACTTTGGGTCAGGAATAATTGGGTATGAATATTCTTATGTAAAACTGCCAGATTTCATTCCAAAAGGAAGTTGAATTGAAGTCACTCAGTCATGTCTGACTCCTCCGTCCATGGGATTTTCCAGGCAAGAACACTGGAGTGGGTTGCCATTTCCCTCTCCAGGAGTTCTTCCTGACCCAGGGATTGAATCTGGGTCTCCCCCATTGTAGGCAGACGCTTTACCATCTGAGCCACCAGGGAAGCCAAAAGGAAGTTACACTAACTTAAACTCTTACCAGAATTAAAGACTATACCAATATTACTGTATCTTCATCAGCTTTAAGTATTGCTGTTATTTTCATTTGCTTGCCAACTCATTTTCTGTCCATCTTTTCCCCATATTAGGGCATATTAACTAGCCAACATACTGGTATATAGCTTCAATTCGGTGTTGTTATTCAGTCTCACAGTCATGTCCAACTCCCTGCAACCCCACAGGCTGCAGCACACCAGGCCTCCCTGTCCCTCACCATCTCCCAGAGTTTGCCCAAGTTCATTCCATCAGTGATGCGGTCCAGCCATCTCATCTGACACTCTTTTCTCCTTCTGTCCTCAGTCTTGCCTAGCATAAGGGACTTTTCCAAAGAGTTGTCTGTTTGCATCGAATGACCTAAATACTGGAGCTTCAGCTTTAGCTTCAGTCCTTCCAGTGAATATTCAGGATTGATCTCCCTTCAGATTGCCTGCTTTGATCTCCTAGCAGTCCAAGGGAATTTCAGGAGTCTACTCCAGCACCACAGTTCAAAGGCATCAGTTCTTTGGTGTTCTTCATTCTTTATGTCCAGCTCTCACAACTGTACAGTGATTTATATATAAATAAAGCTTTTTTGATTCATTTTTAGAAATGGCTGTAGCTCCAAATTTCTAGTGCTTTTGAAATTTACCCATGTCCATGTTTAATCATCTCAATAATTCTAAAGGTTTTATTTTTAAAAGAAAACAACAGTAATTTTAAAAAGATACTAGATGATTTTTTTTTCAACTTGCCTTTATGTAGGAAAAATGTGAAACATGAAAATAGAGGGGAAAGGCTTGACTATAAAGAATAATCCAAGACCAAGATGTTCACCATGGTCTTCATACTACATGCTCGGGAGCTATACTTCTCTAAAATTGTTGAACTCCACATATTTTAGTTTAAACGCTGTGTTGCCAGACTTGGCAGAAGTTTGTTTCATGTTAGTCTATTAGTAAACAGAAGTTACACTGTCTGAGGAGTAATGATTCAAGTTTGTTAAAGTAATATTTTCTGATTGGATGCCAACCACTCCAGTACTCTTGCCTGGAAAATCCCATGGACAGAGGAGCCTGGTAGGCTGCAGTCCATGGGGTTGCTACGAGTCAGATATGACTGAGCGACTTCACTTTCACTTTTCACTTTCACACATTGGAGAAGGAAATGGCAACCCACTCCAGTGTTCTTGCCTGGAGAATCCCAGGGACGGGGGAGCCTGGTGGGCTGCCGTCTATGGGGTCACACAGAGTCGGACACGACTGAAGTGACTTAGCAGCAGCAGCAGCAGCAGCAGTAGCAGCAGCAAGGGTACTTGTAAATTTATATCACCCTAGTCCTCTGATTGATTGACACTGTGTTTCTTTATTTCTTCTCAGACAAAAGTGAAAATGCCCTTTCCTGGAGAGGTACTCTGTCCTTTTCTAGGTACCTCTACCACCACCATTAGACTATAAACATGTGTAATCAAACCATCAGTTCAGTTCAGGTCAGTTCAGTAGCTCAGTCACGTCCAACTCTTTGCGACCCCATGAATCACAGCACGCCAGGCCTCCCTGTCCACCAACTCCGGGAGTTCACTCAAACTCATGTCCATCGAGTCGGTGATGCCATCCAGCCATCTCATTCTCTGTCGTCCCCTTCTCCTCCTGCTCCCAATCCCTCCCAGCATCAAAGTCTTTTCCAGTGAGTCAACTCTTCACATGAGGTGGCCTAATTCCTATAAAGAACTATGAGATTTAACCCTTAGCAGTGTCCATTTGGTTTTGAGGTGATAGCTTAATGATCTTGTTTAAAGAAATCACAGTTCTGCATCAGGAATTGGAGATGAAATCTTGCTTCCCTAACACTTCTCAGAAATGAATTGACAAGTGAAGCCTGTGTGGTAAGCCAGTAGAAGAATGGTAACTGTGTCACAAAATTGTAGTAAACTGAAAGGTTGGGGGCGGGAGGAGAAGGGGATGACGGAGAAGGGGATGACAGAGAATGAGATGGCTGGATGGCATCACTGACTCTGTGGACATGAGTTTGAGTGTACTCCGGGAGTTGGTGATGGACAGGGAGGCCTGGCGTGCTGTGATTCATGGGGTTGCGGAGAGTCGGACACGACTGAGCGACTGAACTGAACTGAACTGATTCCTTCCTTTCTCCAAAACCCCATCTTTTTAAAAAAATTTATTTCCTTTTTTAATTGAAGGATAATTGCTTTACAGAATTTTGTTGTTTTCTGTCAAACCTCAACATGAATCAGCCATAGGTATACACATATCCCTTCTCTTTTGAACCTCCCTCCCATCTCCCTCTCCATCCCACTCCTCTGGGTTGATACAGAGCCCCTGTTTGAGTTTCCTGAGCCATACAGCAAATCCAAAATCCCAAGTCTTTCATAAACTCTTCTGGGAAGATGGCAAAATTCTGTAGGTTTCTCAGTGATTAAGATTGGAAAGATAAAATTTGAAGTTTTGTGCTATAAAAACAAGTCATATTTTTTTCCATCCCCCATACATGAACATGAAACACATAAATAATTTCATCATACTGAATAAAGGAACAATACAAAAAGCATGTACTGTGTAGGAAGCAAGGAATAAGTTATGTATGGTTAATTGTGGCAAGAGCAAATTGCACCACTTTATTCCTTTGGTTATTTCTTTGGTTTAAAACTGTTTAGAAATGTGATGGAGAAATAACACCAAAAAAAAAAATAGAAATAGCTCTACGTATGAACTGATTTGGGAGTAGGTGTTGAGTAGGCAAGGGAGAATTGTTCTACCTTCAAAGAAAGCTGTTAATTTCTAGATGCATTATTAAGGGAAGCACTGTGGACTTCACAGCTAGAACAGGGAACTAATCTTTTTTTTTTTTAATCTACATATCAAGTCTTAGTCTAGTCTGTTAGTAAAGAGTAGTTCTCTCACTCCACCAAAATGAGACCTATTTTGCTTGCTTGCATATAATTCTTCTTTGTTCACTGCAGTGCTCTCTTCTCAGCTGCTATTATTCCAATTATTTTCTGTTTTTGCTCTAGGATGTGGTGAGAAGGTGCCTCATCAGAGAGCATGACTCTTTCTAATCCCAACCCACACACTTATGTCAAAGTACTTTTGTTCTTTCCCCAGAGCACTGTGTTCTTCCACCAGCAGTCACTAAGCCAGGAAAGCATGAGGGTATTTTGTAATAAAACTTGGAATATATACTTTTATTTTTTAGTTGGAATTTCTAGTGTTTATATTTTGAAGGTCACGTGTGATGTCACATTCTTAGTCATAAGCTGTCTACGCATTACTAGGTAAGTAATTCTGCCAGGTTCATGCCTGCAGCGCTTTCCTAAAATCAGCATGAGAATGAAGAGGAGTTAGCCTTCTATGTGTATAAATGTGTGTGTCCAGATGGTTGAAAGCTACATCACAGCGAGCAGAGTCTACCTGAAAAGATCCTGCTTTCCATTGTTCAGCAAGCAATCATACAGGAACTTTGATAATAATGAGTTGTAAATAGTGAATAGAATTTTTCAGTGAATTTTAGTGATCTATTTGTAAGCATTTCTGTCCTCAGCAATCTGTCTTTTCCCTTTCCTTCTCCTTCCCTTTTTCCCTTCATTCCCCTCCCCCTCCCACTTTCTATCCTATTCTCTCATTTTAAGATCTTCATAAGCAAAATATTATTTGACAGGTGGGAAGTGAAAGTGGAGGATTTACTGATCAGGGGATCGCTAATGCTGTTTAATACTTATCATTTAACAAATGTTAAGGATTCACCATTCAATGACCATTGTTCTCTATACAGAGTTCTAGGATGGACTAGTGGTTGAGATTTTTTAAAGGGAGGGGAATACAAAAATAACCATTCTTTGGCAAACAGATAAATTGCTTTCTTTGTCAATTAATTTGAACAATCAATCTTTGTAACAAGTCTATTGTTAAGGACTCTTACTTTACAGATGGGTTACCCAGATGATGCTAGTTATAAAGAACCCACCTGCCAAAGCAGGAGACATAAGACTCAGGTTAGATCCCTGGGTTGGGAAGATCCCCTGGAGGAGGGCATGTCAACCCTCTCCAGGATTTTTTGCAGGGAGAATCCCATGGACAGAAGAGCATGGTGGGCTGTAGCCCATAGAGTCACAAAGAGTCAGACATGACTGAATGACTTAGCACACACATATACATTTTGCAGATTATAAAACCAAGGTAACTTTCCCAAAGTTAAACAGTGGGTAAGTGGCAGAACTGAGATACTGAACTGTGCAGCTTGATGCTAGACCCTGTGTCCTTAACTTTTGTGCTGTGCTGCCTGGGATGAGAGCTCAGGATGGTAGAGGAGGGAGTACATTCAGATAGCATAATACAAAGCACTATGTGATAACAATATAGATGAGGAAAATGAAAAGGCATTGAGAGGAGGAAGACTATTTCAGACAGGTGAATGGGTGGCGTCTGTACTAGCCTTGAGGGCTAGGTAGGTTCTGATAGTAGAAATCAGGAATGAGAATCTGCCTTCAGTTAGGAAAAATGGCATGAGTACAAGATGCTGAGTCTGGAAGGTAGGTTCAGAAAATAAGTAATCTAGTTTAGCTGGAGAAAAGGATTGTGTACACAGTACAGAATAAATGAAAGGAAGGGAGTCACCAGCTTCCCAGGTCATACTCTCCTCCTCTGATCATTCATCCCTCAAGGTTTGGTGGTGGTGGTGGTTTAGTTGCTAGGTCATGTCTGACTCTTGCTACCCCAGGGACTGTAGCCTACCAGGCTCCTCTGTCCTTGGGATTTCCCAGGTAAGAATATTGGAGTGGGTAGCCATTCCCTTCTTCAGGGCATCTTCCTGATCCAGCAATCAAATCCTAGTCTGCATCATAGGCAGATTCTTTACCACTGAGCCACCAAGGAAGCCCTCACAGGATAAGGTAGGCTACAGCCAAATTTTGCAGGCCCCATTTCATGGGCATTTGGAATAAGGAGGATGATGTGTTTTGAGCTGTGAGGTGGCATGAACAATACTCTAAAGAGCTCAGCTTGGTGGATTAGTAGTTTGAAGAAAGCAATGTGAGAAGCGGGAAAAATAACTAAGATTGTATTTGTTTTCTATTGCTGAAAAACAGTCTTACCACAATATTAGGTTAGCAGCTTAAAACAACCCACATGTATGATATCAGTTTCTGTGGATCAGGAGTCTAGGCATAGCTTAGCTAGGTCTTCTGCTTAGGGTCTCACAAGATTACAATCAATGTTGGCTGGGTCTGTAGTTTCATCTGGGGCTCAGTTAGGAAAGGATTAGCTCTTGTTAGCAGAATTCTATAGCTTTTGTACTAATGACTCTGTTTCTTGCTAGCTGTTAACCAAAGGCTACCCTCAGCTCCTAAAGATTTCTCTCAGCTCCTTCCATGAGCATTTCAATACTGGCATTCCATAACATGGCAGCTTGCTTTTTCAAAACCAACAAGGCCACCTCACGCGACGAGTTGACTCACTGGGAAAGACTGATGCTGGGAAGGATTGGGGGCGGGAGGAGAAGGGGACAACAGAGAATGAGATGGCTGGATGGCATCACCGACTCTGTGGACATGAGTTTGAGTGAACTCCGGGAGTTGGTGATGGACAGGGAGGCCTGGCGTGCTGTGATTCATGGGGTCGCGGAGAGTCGGACACGACTGAGCGACAGAACTCAACTGAAGGAAATTAGAGACTTCAGCTTAATAGCACTATAATCTTAATCAAATGTGTCCTGTTACTTTTACCACATTCTGTTGGTTTTTAGCCAACAAATCAAAGGTCACCCCCACACTTAAAGGGAGAGGATGACCTACGAGCATGAACATCAGGAAACACACAGGTAGAGACTCATAAAGGCCCTATACTAAGGTCTGCGACAGCCAGATACAGTTGGTGAAACCAACACTCCAGAATCTGAATTAAGTTGGTATGAATGAAAATAGAAAGGAAAAGTCAAATTCAAAAAATTATGTCTAGGAAAGATAATTATGATATCTTGCAAAATTCATTGCATATATTAACTCACACATGCCTCAAAATATCTCTGACATAGCTACCAGGAAAATCCTTATTTCACAGGTGAGAACACAGACTTTTAGAAGTTAAGTGCCTAGATCACATACATATGGCTTCAAATCTGAGTATCCTAATATAGATTTTAAAAGTAGGATATCAGTCCCAGAGTTCATTCTCTTAGCCACCCTTCTTTACTTGTGCTTCCATGGTGCCTCAGCTAGTAAAAAATCTGCCTGCAGTGCGGGAGACCTGGGTTTGATCCCTCGGTTGGGAAGATACCCTGGAGAAAGGAAAGGATACCACTCCAGTATTCTGGCCTAGAGAAGTCCATGGACTATATAGTCCATTGGGTCACAGAATCAGACACAACTGAGCAACTTTCACTTTCAAAAGTATAGAGAATTTAAAGAGAGATAGATAAGAAAGACTGATGATTTTATCTAATTTCAACTCTGTTTCAACTCAGAGAAATGTCATGAGAGGCACTATTAAAATAATATGTATTGTGTATTTACTACATGCCAGGTAGTGTGGTTAGCACTCAATATTCATCATCACATTTAATGTTCCCAACAGCCTATGATAATAGTCTTTTCTCCTGTTTTACAGATCAGAAAACATGACTGTGCCTATACTCACTAAACTCTAGTTTCCACAAAAAAGGGTTGTTATTTTGTTCATAACTATATCTCTAATGTCTGACACATAAAAAAAAGTGTTCACTATATAAATTTTTGAATGAATGAGCATAGCTTATAAGTGGTAGAGTTATGATAGGAACTCAGAATAGCCTCACTCTACCTCCTCTAGAAAATAATGCATTCCACTATAGTCTAGAAATCTATATATGGATGTTCAGCACATATGTAAATTCAATTAATGGAGCTTGAGGAAGAGGTCATGTCTAGGTTCCCTGTAAGGGAGCATCTATGTGGATATCAAAATCCCTAAAATTAGATGAAATGATTAAGGGAGAGGGTATAAGCCCCAAACCAGAACCTGAGAGAACATCTGTATTTAGAGGCTGAGGGGAGGAAGAGTCGTTTTAAAAGGCAATGAAGACAAATACATTAGAGAGTCGAGATGGATATATTGACATAAAAATAAAGGGGAAAGAGAAGGGAGGAGAGTTTTCAGCAATATCAACTACCACAGGGTAATCAAAGAGCCTCAGAATTAAGGCAAGATAATTACAGTTGAGAATTAGGAGGCCATCAGTTTGGGGTGAACAATTCAGAGAAAATAGGGCATGAGTAAGAATCAGGAGAGTGTCTGCGGATGAGGACCTCACTACTGTAATCTACTTTATAATTTCAGATGAGCTAGCAGTAGTAATATGAAAGGGATGAAAGATTTTAATAGGAGTAATTTTTGTGTGTTGTAAATAGAAGGGTAGGCTCAAGTAGGAAGAAACTAAAGATGGCATAAAGAGAATTGACTATTGATGGAACATACCATAGAGGAAATAGAAGCAAATGTAGAACCACTAATAGGAAGGGCTGTCCTTAGAAGAGGCAAGAGACATGTTACCATTCAAAGTAGGAGAAGAATCTGAAATAAAATAAAAGCAAAGGTCCAATAGAGAAAAATTGACGGAATTCAAATTGAAAGTCTTCAATTTTTATGAAAACAGAGGCAAGTTCTTCATACCCAGGAAAGGTGGGAAAGATTTCAGGACTAGAGGATAGTAAGAAATATTTTATTAATTGAGGGAACAGTTGACTGAAGGTTTATTCAATGTTTACTCTAAAATAAGCAGAAAATTCAACAGAGAAGACAGTAAAGAATCATTGTTAGGAACCCAACTGAGGAGAAATAACATGAACTTTTAATAGATGTCATTAGCATAGTTTCATAATTTTACCCAGCTTCTGAAAAGTGGTTATTAATGGAAGTTAATAGTCCTGCACAGAGTTGGGAACTGAAACTATTAGAATGACAGGCAAGCATGGAAGAATGAAAGATGGATTCTAGACATCAGTAAAGACAATATTGGCGTGGTCTGAGTTGAACAATGATGTGACTGAATACTGAGAGGAATTGAGAGTCTAAAGATGTGATTTGGGTACTAGAAATAAATAACATGTTTATAATCAAAAGGAATGAGGTACGTTTGAGACCCTGAAGTAAAGTAGTCAAGCTAATTATAATACCCTTTCCGCAGTTTCAAAGGTTAAGTAAGGAACTATGAAACCAAGATATCAGATGAGCCAGAAATAAATGTAAACTAATATGGCAGAGGATGAGAAGGGTGGAAAAGATAACTGACCAGGACAAGACAATTAGGGTGTTATGATGGAGGTCATAAACACAGGAATAAGAACAGAGCTTAGATGTCAAGGTTCAAAAATAGAGGTTGATAGCGATAGAACAATAGCATAAGAAATAACAGTAGAAGAATGTTTTTCAGGTTGATCAGGTCTTCAGATGTGCAGTCAGCAGAGAGAGACTGCTAGAGAAGCAAGTGCATATAGCAGGAAGGTAAAGGGTTATTTTAAATAAGATAGAAGCATTGCTCCCTGCCCATACTACCTTATCACCCCTTTACAGGTGATCCTTCTAATCCTTAAAATTACCTGTAAGGAATTTTCCCCCATTTTACAAATGAAATATTCTGGTTCTAAAATTTGAAATTTTGCCCTTACTTCAAAATCTAAAGCTTTACAACATACTGACTTTCAGTGGTTTTTAAACTGTTACTGCAGCCTTCAAAGACTAACTAGAAATCATGTCTGATATTTGAAATGGATATGAAACACAATGGTCTTTTTTAAGGTATAATTTACATATATAACTATATTAGTTTCAGGAGTACAATATAATGATTCAACATTAGGGTATACTGGGAAGTGATCACTACAATAAGTCTAAATAACATCCATCTCTACCCATACTAATAATTTTTTTCTTAAGAATTTTTAAGATCTACTCTATGCAATACAATATTATCAACTGTGGCTACTATGCCACACTTTGGCCACCTGATACAAAGACCCAAATCATTGGAAAAGACCTTGATGCTGGGAAAGATTGAGGGCAAGAGGAGAAGGGGACAACAGAGGATGAGATGGTTGGATGGCATCGCTGACTGAATAGACATGAGTTTGAGGAAACTCAGGGAGATAGTGAAGGATGGGCAAGCCTGGCATGCTGCCATCCATGGAGTTACAGAGTCAGACATGACTTAATGACAACAACTACAACCATGCCACACACTACATCCTCATGACTTTTTATTTTATAACTAGACGTTTCTGTCTTTTGGCGCATTTCACCCCACACTACTCCCCACTCCTGATGACCACTGATCTGTTTTCTGTATCTATGAGCTCCTTATTTTTATTAAGAATACATATACAAATGAGATCATATGGTATTCGTCTTTTTCTGATTTATTTCACTAAGCATAATGTTCTCAAGGTCCATCCATGTTGTCTTGAATGGAATGGAAAGACTGAGTATCACTTCATGGCAGATAGATGGGAAAACAATGGAAACAGTGACAGACTTTATTTTCTTGGGTTCCAAAATCACTGCAGATGGTGACTGCAGCCATGAAATTTAAAGACACGTGCTCCTTGGAAGAAAAGTTATGACCAACCTAGACAGTATATTAAAAAGCAGAGATTACTTCACCAACAAAGGTCTGTCTAGTCAAAGCTATGGTTTCTCCATTAGGCATGTATGGTTGTGAGAGTTGGACCATAAAGAAAGCTGAGCACTGAAGAACTGATGCTATTGAACAGTGGTGTTGGAGGAGACTCTTGAGAGTCCCTTGGACAGCAAGGAGATCCAACCAGTCCATCCTAAAGGAAACCAGTCCTGAATGTTCATTGGAAGGACTGATGCTGAAGCTGAAACTCCAATACTTTGGCCACCTGATGTGAAGAACTGACTCATTAAAAAGACCATGATACCGGGAAAGATTGAAGGCAGGAGGAGAAGAGGAAGACAGGATGAGATGGATGGATGGCATCACCAACTCATTGGACATGAGTTTGAACAAGTTCTGGGAGTTGGTGGTGGACAGGGAAGCCTGGCGTGCTGCAGGCCATGGGGTTCCAAAAAGTTGGACACACCTGAGTGGCTAAACTAACACACTGACTGACCATTTGTTTGTCTTTTGAAAAATGTCTCTTATGCTCCTCTGCCCATTTTTCATTCAGATTATTTTTTTATTATTGAGTTGCATGTACAATGTTTTGTTCTTGAATTATATTCAGCTGTAAAAAGTTTCATGTGAGCTTACATATATAGTCCTCCTTTTTAAATTTTTTTCAAGAGAAACATCTTGGTTTCTTTTCCTTCATGAAATTAAGGAACTTACAAATGCATTCTAGATAATACATTGAATTTCTGCAACTACAACCTAAAACCGTAAGTTAATATTTATCTTGCCTTACTTTTCAGGTGTGAAAATGAAACCAAATTCAAAACAGAAGAAGTATTTTGGGCTTACAATTTCTGCCCTACTCCATACTCCTGGACTGCACTTCTGGGCCTTGTTTTATATCTTATTTTCTTTGCACCTGGTAAATAAAAACTCTATTGTTGTTATTGTTATTTTAATTAAATTGTCTCTATTTAGAGAAGACAAGCTACTCTTTTAAATTCCTTACATGCTACTTTACTGAAATTCTTCATTTTGTACTTCTCAGGAATGGGACCAATGCCTTGGACTGTGAATTCTGAAATATATCCCCTTTGGGCAAGAAGCACAGGAAATGCATGTTCATCTGGAATAAATTGGATTTTCAATGTTCTGGTTTCATTGACATTTTTACACACAGCAGAGTATCTTACATACTATGGTAAGATAATATAGTTTCATTTTTATTTTCTACTCTTGTTTTTAGATTTGCTGTCATTTGTGATTGAAAAACTAAATGGTTATATTTTTGCTATTATAATTATCTCTGTAAGGCTGTCTTATTCCCCAGAACCCTTGGAAATGTTTCTGGGAAAAGATAAGAGAAACTGTCCTTTCCTAAGCAGTATTGCTTCTTGTCCCTCAGTGCTTTATAGCTTTCACCCACCCACCTACACTTCAAACCCAAACATCTCCCAGCTATCCCTCAGTTGGAAGTCTTTACAACAAGGCCTTTAGTTTAATGGAAAAAACATAAACAACAGAGAATTGTAGAAAGATCCTGCAGTCTGGTGGTAATGCTTGAGAATGTCTCTTAACAGGGATGGGTTGTATCCAAGAGTAGAATCAAAGTAGGGTCAAAGTAGCTCCCCCAAATGTGCTATGTGCTGTGCCTTCCACTCTATCATATCTGCTGTTCAGACCAAAGTATTTCAGGATCCACTGAGACCAGCACTTACCACTGCTGAAACTATAAATGTAGCAGAGGTGTTCATGTGAAAAATGCAGAGAGACCATAACTCAAAGAAAACAATCTTGAGGAGTGACTGAGTTAGGAAAAAACTTTGGGAAGCTACTTCAGGTTTATCTTTACTAAAATGAAAAGGCGTCTGTTTAACAAGAGAATTTCTTTATTGTCTGTATGAGTTTATAGGTTGTGATTGGATTCTAAATGATGAAATAGGGGTTTTCATGATAATCTCCTGAGACTTTGTGATTATGTACTGAATGTCTATTGCTTAGAACCCCCCCGTTCACCCCTCCCCCATTCATGGATCACATACCCTGGAGACGGGTCTTGCATGATTCAATGAAGGTATGAGCCATGATGTACAGGGCCACCCAAGATGGACGGTTCATGGTGAAGAGTTCTTAGAAAATGTGGTCCACTAGAGGAGGAGATGTCAAACCACTCCAGTAACCTTGCCTGGAGAACCCCATGTACAGTATGAAAAGGCAAAAAGATATGACACCAGAAGATGAGCCTGCCAGGTCAGAAGGTGTCCAATATTCTACTGGGGAAGAGCAGAGGACAATTACAAATAGCTCCATAAAGAATGAAGGGGATGAGCCAAAGTGGAAACACTCAGTTGTAAATGTGTCTAGGGTGAAAGTAAAGTTTGATGCTGTAAAGAACAGTATTGCATAGGAACTTGGAATGTTAGGTCCATGAATCAAGGTGAATTGGACATGGTCCAGAAGGAGATGGCAAGATTGAACATCAAAATCTTAGGATTCAGGGAACTAAAAGCGAAGAGAATGGGTGAATTTAACTCAGATGAGCATTATATTTATTACTGTGGGCAAGAATCCCATAGAAGAAATGGAGTAGCCCTTGTAGTCAATAAAAGAGTCTGAAATGCAGTACTTGGGTGCAGGTTCAAAAAGCAACAGAATGATTTTGATTTCTTTCCAAAGCAAACCATTGAACCTCAGAGTAATCCAAGGCTGTGTCCCAACCACTGATGCCAAAGAAGCTGAATTTGGTGCTAGTGGTAAAGAACCTGCCTGCCAGTGCAAGAGATATAAGAGACTTGGGTTTGATCCCTGGGTCAAAAATATCCCCTGGAGGAGGAAATGGCAACCCACTCCAGTATTCTTGCCTGGAAAATCCCGTGGACAGTGGAGCCTGGCAGGCTATAGTCCATGCGGTTGTAAAGAGTTAGACATGACTGAAGCAACATAGCATGCACACATGCTTGCCCCAGCCACTGATGCCGAAGAAGCTGACATTGATGGGTTCTATGAAGATGTACAAGACCCTCTAGAACTAACACCAAAAAAATATGTTCTTTTCATCTTCAGGATGTAATTTAAAAGTAGGAAATCAAGAGGTACCTGGAATAACAGGCAAATTTTGCCTTGGAGTACGAAATGAAGCAGGACAAAGACTAATAGAGGTTTGTTAAGAGAACACGCTGATTATGTATAGTGAATACCCTTTACCAATAACGCAAGAGACAACTCTACAAATGGACATCACCAGATGGTCAGTACCTAAATCAGATTGATTATGGTCTTTGCAGTCAAAGATGGAGATGCTCTATACAGTCAGCAAAAACAAGGCTGAGAGCTGACTGTGGCTCAGATCATGAACTCTTTATTGCCAAATTCATACTTCAGTTGAAAAAAAGTAGGGAAAACCAATAGGCCATTCTGGTTTGACCTAAATCAAATCCCTTATGATTTATACACTGGAAGTGATGAATATTTTTAGCAGATTAGATCAGGTAGAAGAACTATGGACAGAGGTCCATAACATTGTATAGGAGGTGTTGACCAAAACCATCCAAAACATAAAGTAATACAAGAAGGCGGAGACGGAACAAGATGGGGAGACGGAACAAGATGGCGGAGGAATAGGACAGCGAGACCACTCTCTCCCCCACAAATTCATCAAAAGAACATTTGAACGCGGAGTAAAGTCCACAAAACAACTTCTGAATGCTGGCAGAGGACGTCAGGCACCCAGAAAAGCAGCCCATTGTCTTCGAAAGGAGGTAGGAAAAAACATAAAAGATAAAAAGCGAGACAAAAGAAGTAAGGACAGAGCTCCGTCCCGGGAAGGGAGGCTTTAAAAAGAGAGAAGTTTCCAAACACCAGGAAACACTCTCACTGGCGAATCTGTGGCGAGCCTTGGAAGATCAGAGGGCCACATAACCCTCTTTTTTTTTTAAGATTTTTTTAAAAACCCACAGACTACCCACCAAACAGTAACTCCCACAGGAGAAGCAGCGCAGACGCCTGCATACACCATTAGCAAGCGGGGGCTGGGCAGGGAGGAGCCGGCTGAACTGCTTAGAGAGAGGACTGGGCTTGAATGCCGCGAGAACAATTTGAGAGAACTGGGGAGAGCAAAGCAGACTGTGGGATAGCGTCCCCACGAAAAGGCGGAAAGCTCTAACCTAAGATTCGGCCAGCCCCGCTCACAGAATAAAGGACTGAGCAGAGCGAGCCGGCTGCGGTCGGCCCATTCCCCATCCCCCGCTGAGACAGGCAGTGAGCGCAGCCAGAGCCAGAGCGGGCATCCGCGGCCCCAGAAAGGCATCTGATACAAACTGCAGACCGGCTTGTTGCTAATCAGGACTTCTTGGGCTCGGGCCGGTCGATATCCCCCTGAGAAGGTGCGCTGGTTGTACACCCAGAAAACTGAATGGCGGGGACTGGGGAGGCGATAAGTCACAGAGACAGCGCTCTCCAAACATCTGGTCCCCTGAACCGCTCGGACCAGGGAAGGCACAAAACGCAGGCCCAACCAAGTCTGCGCCTTTGTCGAGTACCTGAGAACCTGAACTTGAACCGCTCAGACCTGGGAAGTGCATACAACCCGGCACCGGCCTCGGACAGTTCCCGGCAGAGCAACCTAGAGCCTGTGCAGTGTAGACTGGGACAACACACGTGCTGTGAGCGGGGGCAAACCAGGTGTGGCCGAGTCGCTGTGAGCACTCCCCACAGACGCCAGAGATATTTGTCTACAGCGTTCCTCCCTTCCCAGAACAGGAATGAACAACTGAGCCTTAAAAAGTGTCCACCCACCCCCTAGTATCAGGGCGGAAATTAGACACTGAAGAGACCAGCAAATAGAAGCTAAAACAGAGGGAACCACCTTGGAAATGACAGATAGAGACGTCTAGAGGCTACTCCAAGAATAAGACTAAAAACCAGAGGCAAGAGGCTTAAGCCCGAATCCTGAGAACACCAGAGAACTCCTGACTCCAGGGAACATTAATCGATAGGAGCTCATCATACGTCTCCATACCTACACTAAAACCAAGCACCACCCAAGGGTCAACAACTTCCAGAGCAAGACATACCACGCAAATTCTCCAGTAACACAGGAAACTAGCCCTGAGCTTCAATATACAGGTTGCCCAAAGTCACTCCAAACCCACTGACATCTCATAACTCATTACTGGACACTTCATTGCACTCCAGAGAGAACAAATCCAGCTCCACCCACCAGAACACCGACACAAGCTTCCATAACCAGGGAACCTTGACAAGTCACCTGTCCAACCCCACACACAACGAGGAAAGTACATAATAAAGAGAACTCCACAAACGGCCAGAAGAGGGAAAGGCCACCCCAAGCAAAGCATTATAAGCAAGATGAAGAGGCAGAGAAATACCCAGCAAGTAAAGGAACAAGATAAATGCCCATCAACACAAACAAAAGAGGAAGATATAGGGAATCTACCTGATAAAGAATTTCGAATTTTGATGGTGAAAATGATTCAAAATCTTGAAAGCAAAATGGAGTTACAGATAAATAACCTGGAGAAAAGGATTGAGAAGATGGAAGAAAGGTTTAATAAGGACTTAGAGGAAATAAAAAAGAGTCAATATACAATGAATAATACAATAGATGAGATCAGAAACACTCTGGAAGGAACAAACAGTAGAATAACAGAGCCAGAAGACAGGATAAGCGAGTTAGAAGATAGAATTGTAGAAATAAATGAAACAGAGAGGAAAAAAGAAAAACAAATTAAAAGAAATGAGAACAATATTAGAGACGTCTGGGACAATGTTAAACGCTCCAACATTCGAATCATAGGAATCCCAGAAGAAGAAGACAAAAAGAAAGACCATGAAAGAATACTTGAGGAGATAATAGTTGAAAACTTCCCTAAAATAGGGAAAGAAATAATCACCCAAGTCCAAGAAACCCAGAGAGTCCCCAACAGGATAAACCCAAGGCGAAATACTCCAAGACACATATTAATCAAATTAACAAAGATCAAACACAAAGAACAAATATTAAAAGCAGCAAGGGAAAAACAGCAAATAACACACAAGGGGATTCCCATAAGGATAACAGCTGATCTTTCAACAGAAACTCTTCAGGCCAGGAGGGAATGGCAAGACATACTTAAAGTGATGAAAGAAAATAACCTACAGCCCAGACTACTGTACCCAGCAAGGATCTCATTCAAATATGAAGGAGAAATCAAAAGCTTTACAGACAAGCAAAAGCTGAGAGAATTCAGCATTACCAAACCAGCTCTTCAACAAATGCTAAAGGATCTTTTCTAGACAGGAAACACAGAAAGGGTGTATAAACTCGAACCCAAAGCAATAAAGAAAATGGCTACGGGATCATACTTATCAATAATTACCTTAAACGTAAATGGGTTGAATGCTCCAACCAAAAGACAAAGGCTGGCTGAATGGATACAAAAACAAGACCCCCATATATGTTGTCTGCAAGAGACCCACCTCAAAACGAGGGACACACACAGACTGAAAGTGAAGGGCTGGAAAAAGATATTCCAGGCAAATAGAGACCAAAAGAAAGCAGGAGTAGCAATACTCATATCAGATAAAATAGACTTTAAAACAAAGGCTGTGAAAAGAGACAAAGAAGGAAACTACATAATGATCAAAGGATCAATCCAAGATGAAGATATAACAATTATAAATATTTCTGCACCCAACATAGGAGCACCGCAATATGTAAGACAATTACTAACAAGTATGAAAGGGGAAATTAACAATAATGCAATAATAGTGGGAGATTTTAATACCCCACTTACATCTATGGATAGATCAACTAAACAGAAAATTAACAAGGAAACGCAAACCTTAAATGATACAATAGACCAGTTAGACCTAATTGATATCTATAGGACATTTCACCCCAAAACAATGAATTTCACCTTTTTCTCAAGCGCACACGGAACCTTTTCCAGGATAGATCACATCCTGGGCCATAAATCTAGCCTTGGTAAATTCAAAAAAGTTGAAATCATTCCATGCATCTTTTCTCTCCACAATGCAGTAAGATTAGATCTCAATTACAAGAGAAAAACTATTAAACATGCCAACATATGGAGGCTGAACAACACGCTGCTGAACAATGAACAAATCATAGAAGAAATCAAAAGAGAAATCAAAATATGCATAGAAATGAATGAAAATGAAAACACAACAACCCAAAACCTCTGGGACACTGTAAAAGCAGTACTAAGGGGGAAGTTCATAGCAATACAGGCACACATCAAGAAACAAGAAAAAAGTCAACTAAATAACCTAACTCTACATCTAAAGCAACTAGAAAAGGAAGAAATGAAGAACCCCAGGGTCAGTAGAAGGAAAGAAATTGTAAAAATTAGGGCAGAGATAAATGCAAAAGAAACAAAAGAGACCATAGCAAAAATCAACAAAGCCAAAAGCTGGTTCTTTGAGAAGGTAAATAAAATTGACAAACCTCTAGCCAGACTCATCAAGAAACAAAGGGAGAAGAACCAAATCAATAAAATTAGAAATGAAAATGGAGAGATCACAACTGACAACACAGAAATACAAAGGATTATTAGAGAATACTATCAGCAATTATATGGCAATAAAATGAATAACCTGGAAGAAATGGACAAATTCCTAGAAAAGTACAACTTTCCAAAACTGAACCAAGAAGAAATAGAAAATCTGAACAGACCCATCACAAGCACGGAACTAGAGGAAGTAATCAGAAATCTTCCAGCAAACAAAAGCCCAGGTCCAGACGGCTTCACAGCCGAATTCTACCAAAAATTTAGAGAAGAGCTAACACCTATTCTACTCAAACTCTTCCAGAAAATTGCTGAGGAAGGGAAACTTCCAAACTCATTCTATGAGGCCACCATAATCCTAATCCCAAAACCTGGTAAAGACCCCACAAAAAAAGAAAACTACAGGCCAATATCACTGATGAACATAGATGCAAAAATCCTTAACAAAATTCTAGCAATCAGAATCCAACAACATATTAAGAAGATCATACATCATGACCAAGTGGGCTTTATCCCAGGAATGCAAGGATTCTTCAATATCCGCAAATCAATCAACGTAATACACCACATTAACAAACTGAAAAATAAAAATCATATGATTATCTCAATAGATGCAGAGAAAGCCTTTGACAAAATTCAACATCCATTTATGATAAAAACCCTCCAGAAAGTGGGAATAGAAGGGACATACCTCAACATAATAAAAGCTATATATGACAAACCCACAGCAAACATTATCCTCAATGGTGAAAAACTGAAAGCATTTCCCCTAAAGTCAGGAACAAGACAAGGGTGCCCACTCTCACCACTACTATTCAACATAGTTCTGGAAGTTTTGGCCATAGCAATCAGAGAAGAAAAAGACATAAAAGGAATACAAATTGGAAAGAAGAAGTAAAACTTTCACTGTTCGCTGATGACATGATTCTCTACACAGAAAACCCTAGAGACTCTACCAGAAAACTACCCTCGCTAATCAATGATTACAGTAAAGTTCAGGATATAAAATCAACACACAGAAATCCCTTGCATTCCTATACACTAATAATGAGAAAATAGAAAGAGAAATTAAGGAAACTATTCCATTCACTGTTGCAACGAAAAGAATAAAATACTTAGGAATATATCTACCTAAAGAAACAAAAGACTTGTACATAGAAAACTATAAAACACTACTGAAAGCAATCAAAGAGGACACTAATAGATGGAGAAATATACCATGCTCATGGATTGGAAGAATACATATTGTAAAAATGAGTATACTACCCAAAGTAATATATACATTCAATGTAATCCCTATCAAGCTACCAACGATATTTTTCACAGAACTAGAACAAATAATCTCACAATTTGTATGGAAATACAAAAGACCTCGAATAGCCAAAGCAATCTTGAGGAAGAAAAATGGAACGGGGGAATTAACCTGACGGACTTCAGGCTCTACTACAAAGCCACAATCATCAAGACAGTATGGTACTGGCATAAAGACAGAAATATAGATCAATGGAACAAAATAGAAAGCCCAGAGATAAATCCACGCACCTATGGACACCTCATCTTTGACAAAGGAGGCAAGACTATAAAATGGAGAAAAGACAGTCTCTTTAACAAGTGGTGCTGGGAAAACTGGTCAGCCACTTGTAAAAGAATGAAACTAGAACACTTCCTAACACCATACACCAAAATAAACTCAAAATGGATTAGAGAGCTAAATGTAAGACCAGATACTATAAAACTCCTAGAGGAGAACATAGGCAAAACACTCTCCGACATAAATCACAGCAGGATCCTCCATGACCCACCTCCCAGAATATTGGAAATAAAAGCAAAAATAAAAAAATGGGACCTAATTAAAATCAAAAGCTTCTGCACAGCAAAGGAAACTATAAGCAAGGTGAAAAAACAGCCTTCAGAATGGGAGAAAATAATAGCAAATGAAGCAACTGATAAAGGATTAATCTCCAAAATATACAATCAGCTCCTGCAGCTCAATTCCAGAAAAATAAATGACCCAATCAAAAAATGGGCCAAAGAACTAAACAGACATTTCTCCAAAGAAGACATAAAGATGGCTAACAAACACATGAAAAAATGCTCAACATCCCTCATCATCAGAGAGATGCAAATCAAAACCACAATGAGATACCATTTCACACCTGTCAGAATGGCTGCTATCCAAAAGTCTACATGCAATAAATGCTGGAGAGGATGTGGAGAGAAAGGAACCCTCTTACACTGTTGGTGGGAATGCAAACTAGTACAGCCACTATGGAGAACAGTGTGGAGATTCCTCAAAAAACTGGAAATAGAACTGCCATATGATCCAGCAATCGCACTCCTGGGCATACACACCAAGGAAACCAGAATTGAAAGAGACACATGTACTCCAATGTTCATCGCAGCATTGTTTATAATAGCCAGGACATGGAAGCAACCTAGATGTCCATCTGCAGATGAATGGATAAGAAAGCTTTGGTACATATACACAATGGAGTATTATTCAGCCATTAAAAAGAATACATTTGAATCAGTTCTAATGAGGTGGATGAAACTGGAGCCTATTATACAGAGTGAAGTAAGCCAGAAAGAAAAACACCAATACAGTATACTAACGCATATATATGGAATTTAGAAAGATGCAAATGATAACCCTGTATACGAGACAGCAAAAGAGACACAGATGTATAAATCAGTCTTTGGGACTCTGTGGGAGAGGGTGAGGGTGGGATTATTTGGGAGAATGGCATTGAAACACGTATGTTGTCATATGTGAAATGAATCACTAGTTCAGGGTCAATGCATGTTATAGGATGCTCGGGGCTGGCATGCGGGGATGACCCAGAGGGAGGATAAAGGGATGAGGGAGGTGGGAGGGGGGTTCAGGAGGGGGAACTTATGTAAACCCGGGGCGAATTCATGCCAATGTATGGCAAAACCAACCAATATAATATTGTAAAATAAAAAAAAAAAAACAAGAAGGCAAAGTGACTGTCTGAGGAGGCTTTACAAACCAGTAATGCTGAAGAAGCCGAAGTTAATCGGTTCTATGAAGACCTACAAGACCTTTTAGAACTAACACCCAAAAAAGATGTCCTTTTCATTATAGGGGACTGGAATGCAAAAGTAGGAAGTCAAGAAACACCTGGAGTAACTGGCAAATTTGGCCTTGGAGCATGAAATGAAGCAGGGCAAAGGCTAATAGAGTTTTGTCAAGAGAATGCACTGGTCATAGCAAACACCCTCTTCCAACAACACAAGAGAAGACTCTACACATGGACATCACCAGATGGTCAACACCGAAATCCGATTGATTATATTCTTTGCAACCAAAGATGGAGAAGCTGTATACAGTTAGCAAAAACAAGACCAGGAGCTGACTGTGGCTCAGATCATGAACTCCTTATTGCGAAGTTCAGACTTAAATTGAAGAAAGTAGGGAAAACCACTAGACCATTCAGATATGACCTCAATCAAATCCCTTATGATTATACAGTGGAAGTGAGAAATAGATTTAAGGGACTAGATCTGATTGATAGAGTGCCTGATGAACTCTGGACGGAGGTTCGTGACATTGTACAGGAGACAGGGACCAAGACCATCCCCATGGAAAAGAAATGCAAAAGAGCGAAATGGCTGTCTGAGGAGGCCTTACAAATAGCTGTGAAAAGAAGAGAGGCGAAAAGCAAAGGAGAAAAGGAAAGATATAAGCATCTGAATGCAGAGTTCCAAAGAATAGCAAGGAGAGATAAGAAAGACTTCCTCAGTGATCAATGCAAAGAAATAGAGGAAAACAACAGAATAGGAAAAACAAGAGACCTCTTCAAGAAAATTAGAGATTCCAAGGGAACATTTCATGCAAAGATGGGCTCGATAAAGGACAGAAATGGTATGGACCTAACAGAAGCAGAAGATATTAAGAAGAGGTGGCAGGAATACACAGAAGAACTGTACAAAAAAGATCTTCACGACCAAGATAGTCACGATAATGTGATCACTGACCTAGAGCCAGACATCTTGGAATGTGAAGTCAAGTGGGCCGTAGAAAGCATCACTACTAACAAAGCTAGTGGAGGTGATGGAATTCCAGTTGAGCTATTTCAAGTCTTGAAAGATGATGCTGTGAAAGTGCTGCACTCAATATGCCAGCAGATTTGGAAAATTCAGCAGTGGCCACAGGACTGGAAAAGGTCAGTCTTCATTCCAATCCCAAAGAAAGGCAATGCCAAAGAATGCTCAAACTACCGGACAATTGCACTCATCTCACACGCTAGTAAAGTCATGCTCAAAATTCTCCAAGCCAGGCTTCAGCAGTATGTAAACCGTGAACTCCCAGATGTTCAAGCAGGTTTTAGAAAAGGCAGAGGCACCAGAGATCAAATTGCCAACATCCGCTGGATCATGGAGAAAGCAAGAGAGTTTCAGAAAAACATCTATTTCTGCTTCATTGACTATGCCAAAGCCTTTGACTGTGTCGATCACAATAAACTGTGGAACATTCTGAAAGAGATGGGAATCCCAGACCACCTGACCTGCCTCTTGAGAAACCTGTATGCAGGTCAGGAAGCAACAGTTAGAACTGGACATGGAACAACAGACTGGTTCCAAATAGGAAAAGGAGTACGTCAAGGTTGTATATTGTCACCTTGCTTATTTAACTTATATGCAGAGTACATCATGAGGAACGCTGGGCTGGAAGAAGCACAAGCTGGAATCAAGATTGCTGGGAGAAATATCAATAACCTCAGATATGCAGATGACACTACCCTTATGGCAGAAAGTGAAGAGGAACTCAAAAGCCTCTTGATGAAAGTGAAAGAGGAGAGTGAAAAGGTTGGCTTGAAGCTCAACATTCAGAAAACAAAGATCATGGCATCTGGTCCCATCACTTCATGGGAAATAGATGGAAAAACAGTGGAAACAGTGTCAGACTTTGTTTTTTTGGGCTCCAAAATCACTGCAGATGCTGATTGCAGCCATGAAATTAAAAGACACTTGCTCCTTGGAAGGAAAGTTAGGACCAACCTTGATAGTATATTAAAAAGCAGAGACATTACTTTGCCAACCAAGGTCCGTCTAGTCAAGGCAATGGTTTTTCCCGTGGTCATGTATGGATGTGAGTGTTGGACTGTGAAGAAAGCTGATCGCCGAAGAATCGGTGCTTTTGAACTGTGGTGTTGGAGAAGACTCTTGAGAGTCCCTTATACTGCAAGGAGATCCAACCAGTCCATTCTAAAGGAGATCAATCCTGGATGTTCATTGGAAGGACTGATGCTAAAGCTGAAACTGCAATACTTTGGCCACCTCATGCGACGAGTTGACTCACTGGAAAAGACTCTGATGCTGGGAAAGGTTGGGGGCGGGAGGAGAAGGGGACGACGGAGAATGAGATGGCTGGATGGCATCACCGACTCTGTGGACATGAGTTTGAGTATACTCCGGCAGTTGGTGATGGACAGGGAGGCCTGGCGTGCTGTGATTCATGGGGTCGCGGAGAGTCGGACACGACTGAGCGACTGAACTGAAAGAAAAAAAGTGAAAGGCAAAGGAGAAAAGGAAAGATATACTCAACTGAATGCAGAGTTCCAGAGAAGAGCAAGGAGAGAGAAGAAGGCCTTAAATGAACAATGCAAGGAGACAGAGCAAAACAATAAAATGGGAAAGACTAGAGATTATCATCAAGAAAATTGGAGATATCAAGGGAACATTTCATGAAAGAATGTGCACGATAAAGGACAGGAACATTAAGGACTTAAGAGAAGCAGAAGATATTAAGAAGAGGTGGCAGAAGTACAAAAAAAGTCTTAATGACCGGGATAAACTCTATGACTGGTCACTCACCTAGAGCGAGACAACTTGGAGTGTGAAGGCAAGAGGGCCTTAGGAAACATTACTAGGAACAAAGCTAGTGGAGGTGATGGAATTCCAGCTGAGCAATTTAAAATCATAAATATGATGCTGTTAAAGTGCTGCACTCAGTATGTCAGCAAATTTGGAAAATTTAGCAATAGCCACAGGACTGGAAAAGGTCAGTTTTCACTCCAGTCCCAAAGAAGGGCAGTGCAAAAGAATGTTCAAACTACCATACAACTGTGCTCCTTTTACATGCTAGCAATGTAATGCTCAAAATCCTTTGAGCTAGGCTTCAGCAAATCATTAATTGAGAACTTTCAGATATACAAGCTGGGTTTCAAAAAGGCAGAGGAACCAGAGATCAAATTGCCAGCATTTGTTGGATCATGGAAAAAGCAAAGAAGTTCCAGAAAAACATCTACTTCTGCTTCATTGACTACACTAAAGTCTTTGACTATGTGGATGACAACAAACTGCAGAAAATTCTTAGATGTGGGAATACCAGACCACCTTACCTGTCTCTGAGAAAGAGGTCAAGAAGCAACAATTAGAACTGAACATAGAACAACAGACTGGTTCAAATTTTTTGAAACGAGTATTGCAAGGCTGAATACTGTCACCCTGCTTATTTAACTTCTATGCAGAGTACACCATGCAAAATGCACATGAGTGAACATTGGGCTGGATGCAGCACAAGTTGGAGTCAAGATTGCTGGGAAAAATATCAACAACCTCAGATACACAGATGATATTACCCTTATGGCCAAAACCAAAGAGGAACTAAAGAGCCTCTTGATGAAGGTGCAAGAGGAGAGTGAAAAGACTGACTTGAAACTCAGCATTCAAAAATCTAAGATTATAGCATCCAGTCCCATCACTTCATGGCAAATAGAAGGGGGAAAAGTGGAAGCAGTGACAGATTTTATTTTCTTGGGCTCCAAAATCACTGGGGACAGTGACTGCAGTCATGAAATTCAAACATGCTTGACCCTGGAAGGAAAGCTATGAGGAACCTAGACAGCATATTAAAGAATAGAGACCTCACTTTGCCAACAAAGGTCCATATAGTCAAAGCTATGATTTTTCCAGAAGTCATGTACGGATATGAGAGTTGGACCATAAAGAAGACTGAGTGCTGAAAAATTGATGCTTTCGAATTGTGATGGTGGAGAAGAGTCTTGAGAGTCTCTTGGACTTCAAGAGATCAAAGCAATCAATGCTAATGGAAATCAACCCTGAATATTCATTGGAAGGACTGATGCTAAAGCTGAAGCTCCAGTACATTGGCCACCTGATGCAAAGAGCCAAATCATTGACAAAGATGCTGATGTGGGGAAAGATTGAAGGCAAATGAAAAAGGGCGCGGCAGAGTATGAGATGGTTAGATAGCATCACTGACTCAGTGGACATGAATTCACACAAAGTGTGGGAGATATTGGAGAACCCGGGAGCCTGATGTGTTACAGTCCCTGAGGTCCCTAGTCGGACAGGAGTTAGCAACTGAACAACAAGTGCTTAGACCATTCTCAGATCCTCTCCCCCATTCCTCACTGCACCTCACCTCATCTCACCTCATCCCATATTCTGGCTACTTATAATTTCTTTTTGTGAGAACAAATTTATTTGTCAGTTTCTCTATCTACCCTCTCACTGCTGGACCTTGAACTTAGGCCAGGATTATACTTTGTTTGCCAATATATTCCCCATGCCTTCCAGGGCATCCTATTAAGCACTCAAAAGTGTTTGTCAAATGAATAAATACATAGTTGAACTTTTAAATGAATGATGAATATGTGGAAACATCATATGTCTATTCCTTCTCTCTTAGGAACATTCTGATTTGGTGTTTAGTTTTATTTAAAACTATTTATCTAATACTTTTTTTTTTTCTAATCTTTATGAAACTCATTTCTCTCCCAAACACGATTTGAAACATTTAGAAATATTTATTTTCTTGGAAAGGAAACGCACTGGCATTTTAAACTGGATGTATATTTAGTATGTTCAGCTTTATCCCATTTGGCAATTAGAATGTTTTACATAAATTTGTAAGCTTATCTTCCTAACAGCATAAATATAAACACAATAAATATTTACCCATATCTTCTGGTCCTTGAGAATACTTAAATATTTAAATATGGACTTATTTCTTGAGAAAGCATTTTTTAATGGAAAGTCATAGACCAAATAATAAAAGTCTATATAGTAAGACTTTTGAAAGCAAAGCTCCTCTTCTTCAATCAGTTCTTTCAGGAAAACATAAGGCCACAGAAGTAAAATTTAAATAGGGCATAGCCAGGCTTCTTTCAAAAACATCTCAGTAGAAGCTTTTTGTTTTGCATTAAGCCAGACTTCTTTCTTGTCAGCGCACTGTCCATTAGGTTTTCACTAGTGGAACAATAGCTCAGCTCAGGTTAGAGTTTTTCTGTTTATTGCTCTATATTTTAACCTAGGGGTTACTGATTGATATAAGTTATCTGTTTATATTCCTGACAACAAATAGGCACCATAATGATATATTTCTCTGGAAATATTCATGTCTTCTTTTACTTCCTTTTTTATTGTTTCATAAGACCTCAAGTCTTGATTCCTTCCTAAACTATACTGCCTACAAGGGACTGGGCCCCATTCAGTAATGTTTATTACTAAAAATTATCATTAAAATGTCACCAGTATATCACTTTATTTATATCACATATGACTAAATAGATCCCTTGGTGAGCATTATTAAAGTGTCTGTGTTGAATCTTTTAACTCCTCATTTTGTATAATTCAATTAAATATCTGTTTTAATCTGAAACTTAATATAAGGACTCTAATAAGATTTATTTCCTTTAAAATAAAATTGCACTTTTTAGCAATCCTAACAGATTTGCTACAGACATTTTTTTCATTTTCATCCTAAAGGGGCATAATTAAGAAAATGAATTACATAATTGACTTGCCCATTACATGAAGCAGATTACAGCCTCCCAGGCCTGCCTACACTTCTGTTGGCTTAACCACAGGTCGCACCAGTGAAGCCTATATACACAGTTGTAGCATTTGCCGTCTTTAGATTATTCAGATTTTTATAGAAGTATCTTGTTTTTTAATAGAATTTCCTTTATGTTATTTGGCTTTGGGAATCTTGTTCACACAGACAAGAAACTGTGTGGCCTTTAAGAATATCAGTAATCCAACTAATTGCTTTTACTGTAGAAGTTTAGTATGAAGAGATTTGATTTTTTACTTCCAATCATGCCATTGTACTTAAATTGTGAAACATGATGAATAGTTTCTCAATATTATATTTTACAAAGGCAGACTATATTTACTCCATTAGATATTTTAGAGTTTAGCATCCCAGTTTAGTCTAAAATGTTTTATCATCTGCATCTATTGTTTTCTTACCTCCACAATTTTGCTTATCTGTATTCAGAATACAAGACTTCACCTTCTATCATTTTTTTTCCCTCAAAATTCCACATGCTCCAAGAGCCAACTTGTCACAGCACCCCTTAGATGAAAACATTCTTGATTTATTAGTCATGCTGATCTTACTAGTCACTATTCTTCCCTATTCATTTAGTATAATTTAATAATGTTGTCTATCACTTTTCCAGGCAACTGACATCCAAAATTCTTTCTATTCTTTGCAGTTTATAGCGAGGGAGGATTTATTTTCCCTGTCAGATCAGGAAGCTAAAATCAAGACAATTCAAGAAACTGCACAAGGATTCAGCCTGTATAACTTTTTGACTTTCAGACGCACAGTGTCTACAGAGCCTTCCTCTCACTGTAACACTCAGATATGCATGCCAGATGACCTATTATTATTTTTTTATCAAGTATGACATAAAAATATATAAACTTGTAGTATAATGTAGACCAAACTGAAATGAAATAAAGGAGCCTTGTATTTGTAAATGGAATTTTATTTTTATTAAAGAAAAAATTTGATTTATACAGGTCCAGCTCCTTAAGAATTTTATAGTTTCTGATGATTTAAGCTAACAATGTCTTGATTTAGTCAATCCTTTTATGTTTTAATATCTCATAATTTACCTCTGTTTCCCTTTTATTTTCTCATGGCTGCTCCTTCAATGGAGCAGATTCTTGGGGTAGCCAGGTCAGCAGCATTTTTCCTCTGTAGTTTTACTTGAGTCTTCCCAAGAAGTGTTTCTATGGATAGTACTTCAATGGTTACTTCTAGGCCTGTCTTTAAGAAAGTAGTCTTAAAAATATCTTTCCACATTCTGTAGTGACAATGAACTGATAAATATTTTTCAGTTTGTACTTTTCAGCTTCAAACTTGACTTTCAAATATATAGTCATGTTGTCTGGTTTAGGCCTTTATTTCAAATCTATTACCCAACGTATGCCATCTGGCAGTCAACAAGAGAATATTTGTTCTCTAAACTCTCCAATGAATCGGCACTGTACTAGGAACCCAGAGACAAGCCATAGACTCTGGTCTTGAGGAGAACACAGGCCACTTTTGCTGGTCTCCTCCTCAAGCATACCATTACCACCTGTCCTATACCTCATCCTATTGGGTTGTAAAACTTACAGAATTACAGTTAAAACCATAAATTTAAATAGGAGCTGAGAAATCATCTTATTTTACTTAATGAGGAAACTGAGGTCCAAGGAGGAGGTTAAATGACTATCTAGAAGTCACATATTGTTTTTGTTGTTCAGTCTCTCAGTCATGTCTGACTCTTTGTGACCCCAAGGACTGCAGCATGCCAGGCTTCCCTGTCCTTCACCATCTCCCAGAGCTTGCTCAAACTCATGTCCATTGAGTAGGTGATGCCATCCAACCATCTCATCCTCTGTCATCCCCTTCTCCTCCTGCCTTCAATCTTTCCCAGCATCAGGGTCTTTTCTGACTCAGCTCTTTGCATCAGATGGTCAAACCATTGGAGTTACAGCTTCAGCATTAGTCCTTCCAATGAATACTCAGGGTTGATTGCCTTTAGGATTGACTAGTTTGATCTCAAGAGCCTTCTCCAACACCATAGTTCAAAAGTATCAATTCTTTGGCACTCAGCCTTCTTTATGGTCCAACTCTCACATCCATACACGACTACTGGAAAAACCATAGCTCTGACTAGATGGACCTTTGTCAACAAATTAGTGTCTCTGCTGTTTAATGTGCTGTCTAGGTTTGTCATAGCTTTCCTTCCAAGGATCTAGCATCTTTTAATTTCATGGCTTCAGTCACCACCTGCAGTGATTTTTGAGCCCAAGAAAATAAAGTCTGTCACTGTTTCCATTGTTTCCCAATCTATTTGCCATGAACTGATGGGACTGGATGCCATGATCTTAGTTGTTTGAATGCTAAGTTTTAAGCTAGCGTTTTCACTCTCCTCTTTCACCTTCATCAAGAAGGTGTTAATCCCAGAAGATCTTGTAGATCTACACAGAAAAATTCAACTTCAGCTCCTTCAGCATTAGTGGTCGGGGCATAGACTTGTGATATTCAATATCATATTAATGTGATATTGAATGGTTTGCCTTGGAAAGGAACTAAGATCATTCTGTCATTTTTGAGATGACACCCAAGTACTGCATTTTGGACTCTTTTGTTGACTATGAGGGCTACTCCATTTCTCCTAAGGGATTCCTGCCTGCAGTAGTAGATATTATGGTCATCTGAATTAAATCCACACATTCCTGTCCATTTTAGTTCACTGATTCCTAGAATGTCGATGTTCACTCTTGCCATCTCCTGTTTAACCACTTCCAATTTGCCTTGATTCATGGACCTAACATTCCAGGTTCCTATGCAACATTGCTCTTTACAGCATCAGAATTTACTTTCACCACCTGACATAGCCATAATTGGGCATTTTTTCCCCTTTGGCTCAGTCTCTTTATTTCTTCTTGAGCTATTTCTCAACTTTCTCTAGTAGCATATTGGACACTTACTGAGCTGGGAGTTTCATCTTTCATCATACCTTTGGCCTTTTCTTACTGTTCATGGGGTTCTCTAAAGCAAGAATGCTGAAGTGGTTTGTGATTCCCTTCTCCAGTGGACCATGTTTTGTCAGAACTCTCCACCATGACCCATTCATCTTGGGTGGCCGTATACAGCCTGGTGCATAGTTTCATTGAGTTAGAATGTAGCCCACCAGGTTCCTCTGTCCATGGAATTTTCCTGGCAAGAATACTGGAGCAACATGCCATTTCCTTCTCCAGAGGATCTTCCTGACCCAGGGATTGAACCCACCTCTTGCTTCTCCTCCACTGGCAGGAGGATTCCTTACCACTGAGAAGCCCCAAGTGCTATTGACACATACACACAAAAATGGACTGTAGGAGCCTCAGAGAAGGAATGGGACACTAGTTAGGAGACTCTTACAGTACTTCAGGTAAAGAGGAAGGCTTTTAAATCAGAGATGTGCACAAATGGCAAAAAGTGGTCATCTTTGGATTGTATGTGAAGGTAGATCCAACAGGATTTTCTAAGAGTGGATATTGGGTGGGAGAGTAAGAAAAAACTCTGTTGACTGCTAGACTTTGAGCTTTGATTCAAGAAATCAGCAGTGTAATCACTGAATATGGTTCTGGAAACATTACACTCAAGATAAATGAGAAGAGAATTTCTTCCTGAAAGTGTCTCCAGTCTAGTGGCTAACACAAATATATTCACATGATTATAATGCTACTTTGTTGTTATATACCACTTTGCTGAGGCAAAGTGTTGTGAAAGCACAACCCTAACCAGGGAAGTGAGGAAAAATTTCAAAGCAGAAGTTATTCTGAGCCTGGGCTATCATTCTTCTTGAGTTTGGTATTACATAACTTGAGTTTAGAAAGACAAACTCTATTATATTCACAGAATTAAAACAATTAGAGTAAACCAAATAAACCAAGCTGTAAGCAAATTTTTGCGGTCCATTTCAGACCACAGTCATGCATTATTGACCAGAAACAGAAGTTAAAATCAAGTCCCCTTTCCACTGTAAGCCTTTACATATATAGTATTTTCCATTGCAGGAGCCTTCTTCCTTTATGCTGGATTTGCTTCGATGGGTCTCCTTTTCATCTACGGCTGTCTTCCTGAGACCAAAGGAAAAAAATTAGAGGAAATTGAATCACTCTTTGACAACAGGCTATGTACATGTGGTGCTTCAGATTCTGATGAAGGGAGATATATTGAATACATTCGGGTAAAGGGAAGTAACTACCATCTTTCTGACAACGATGCTTCTGATGTGGAATAATTATCAGCTGCTTATATATTTAGTCATTTAAACAAACTTGGGAGAGAAGAACAGCAATTGGTGACCTCACTGCCCTGCTTTTAATCTGGTTCTTTCCACAGTCTAGTTTTGAACGACTTCATATCCTAGAATATTTGATTCCAAGGAAGATACCATCACAATGACATTTTTTTCACACAGAGAGATGTAAAACATTTACGGAGATTTTAAACTAATAATTATTGAACAAATGTGTGTAATTCCCTCCTGAGATAGTTTAAAATGAATATTGTACCCAGTGACTTCAGTGATATCCTTTTTTCCTAAGACTATATATAATTATTAGTGGCAATTGAGTCAGTGCTAATCCAGCCAAATCATATATGTATGATATACTTACAACAAAGGATGCTAAAATATGGTCCAAAGGTATTTTCTGTCAAAGCGTGGTCTGTTGGCCCTAATTTTTCCTAAGGATGAGGCGCTTATCTGTGATCAGCTATTAGAAAAAAGTTCCATTTAAGCTTTCATCAACAAATTCAAAAGTGTCTCCTACAAGGGCACAGCTGTCCTTATATCCTTTGTATTCTACATTTTCGTTTCTCTCTCCAACTCAAATCTTGAAAATTCTTCAGCAGCTGACTCTGTACAGAATCTTTTGAACATTTAAAAAGCAGGTCTTTTAGGGTTTATTTTCCTACATATTTTTTGCATCAGTTAAGAAGTATACATTTGCACAGATTAGCTAGTAAGTTTTGATAAGTATATTTTATTGCTCGAAAGAAAGAAAAGATTTTTATGGACCTTAAAGATTTTTAACCCTGAGTTAGTCACTTAAGTGTGCAGCTGTAAACACAAAATAGCACTAGATCTTCAACTGTATTTCAGGGTCAGTTTTTGTTCAAGCCAAAATCCCCTGTATTCACAACTTCACTCATCAACTCTGGATTCCTACTATTTGTGCCTTCATTTGTGTTCTATAAATAGCTTCTAGTAGACTATTTTTCCTCTCTTTTAATCAAATAATTTCTGAAACAAGAAAGGAAGGAAGGAAGAAAATCAGCAACAGAAATAACCCTGCTGTTTATGTTTGTTTAAGTAATGAGACTTCTATTTTTCTTAACTTTTTATTAACTCTTCCTAAGGGAATTGTCACATTTTATTACATAATGGTACTTGTCCTTTTTTTTCCTCTTTAATTCTAAGAGTATAAACTGGTTTTTATTTTGCACACTTTCTCATTTTCTCTGACATTCTCTTAAAAATAGATACATAGATTTTTCTGTGGGTGTATCCTTTTTCTCGTGCTTGACTTGGATTTTTTTCCTTCTTGTCTAAAAACTGGGATTTTCCATTGAAACAGATTAATGGTTCTCATGTGTCTTTTAGAAATGTTGACTTACTATATTTCTGCAGTGTTTTTTCAAAGTATTCATTAGTTTCTATGCTCATTCATCAGTGAATTCCAATTTTTGTTCATATATTAAGAACTTCATGGTATATAAAAAATCACTCACAAAATTAGTTCCAGTGAAAATATGAATGAGTCTTCTGAGGTCAGTTAAGAGTGCAAACATTTGATGCATTTTAACATGTCTCTAAACATCCAATAAGGTATTCTTTGGAGTGAAAGAGTGACTCTAAATTCAGTATATTTCTGCTAGTCTCCAAGATGGTTTGGTCTCTCTCAAAGTCTGACTTTAAGAATGTCATAAGATCATTATGACAGCTGAGAATGTAGCCAAGGAGGTTCATTCTCTAAAGTTAAGAATCCTTCCACCAAAAAAGAGTTTTCTCCCTTTGATCATTTCACTTAATTAAACAAATATATATTTTTGAGAGCTTTTTTCCCTGAATTAGGTGCTCTGACAATTGATTTCTAAGGGGATATTAATTTTTATTTTCCCCAGAAAAGTAGATATGCTTTAACAAAGAAAGTTATTATTCTATTGATATTTCTTATCCCATGAGAAATTTCTTATTTGTATAATATTTCACACAGGGAAAATGAAATATTGTATGATAAAATCAGAATATAATGTGGAAGAAAAGTATTTAAACCCATAAAGTGATCTCTTTAGAAATGTGTTTTCCTGATTTATCTAAATAATTCCCACAATTCTTCTGTTTATTGTATACATGGCCTTAACTATATGCTTATACTCAGCTGAGCTGAATGCCCAGTAACTTTATTAAAGGAACACTTGGGCTTATTATTTCCTATGTCAGAACATGGCCTGTTCTCCCTGACATAAGTAAATGGTGTTTTCAACTTTGTATCCATAAATGCACATAATAACAGGGAAAAATAGCCACAGTTCTTGTCTTCTATTCTCAATTCCTTCTATAAAGGACTACTTGTTATTTATATAGTGATAAAGATAATATTCCTATCTTTGAAGTACAAGACAGAGAGGCACAGTATAAGAATTATTTATAATTTTTTAATGACAACTACTTGAAAAGGAACCTTATAAAATTAGGGTATTATTTTTAGATTCAGTGAACATTTATAGTATATTAAAAATTAAGTATTTGAATTTTGCAGGTTTTTTAATAATATGCACCTTCTAAGTTATCAGCATCTTTGGCTACCACTGTCAACTTGAAAACATTCCATTTGAAATATCATCAAATATATATTTTATAGGAAAATTTATATATGGTATGATTTGATCTATCATATTAAAACACATTAAGCATCACACTGTTAGCTGAAATATGTTTCCTTCTAAATATGCTACAAATTTAATAGAAGTATATTGTGATTTAGGTAAATATAGGAAAGATGGTCATAACCTCTACTGAGGCCTAGCTGGATGGCTGGTAAGATATGCACTAGACTTAAGAGAGTATAACATTTCATTTGCATCTGAACACATAAGGCCGAATGTTAAAATCAGATAGTTTTTAAAGATTAGGTATTAATATTTTTCTTAAATATAAAATTCCTAATAATTTTGATTGTTGCACCTTAGTCAATAATTACCCAAAACATGATTTTAATGTATATATAAAAGTTCTAAACTAAAATTAGATTTAAAAGGTATTATTTCCATCTGAAATTTTATCACCAGTAATATGCAGTAGTTAGTTCCCAGATGGAAAACACTGAGAGTAATGTTATCAAGTACTTTTCATATTTTTATTTTACCACTGAACCATTTTAGTGCATGAGTCTTAATATTATTTCTTAAGTTATTCACTCTAAAATGGGAAATCTGTGAAAGTAGAGAATTTAGAAACTGTTTAATTTCAAAATCAGTTATCCAGAGGAAGAATTAACAGGGAAAAATATAAGCTGACAACTTATCCTTTTGCCTTTATATCAGAAAGTAGAATTGAAATGCTTTATAATACTCCATAGATCTTGGGGGGAGGGTATTCTATAATGTCCTCTTCATGGCATCTAAGAAAATCTCACTAGTCTCATTAGCTTAATGACACTAATATATTTTATAAATGCTATAATACAGTAAGATGGGTGGGAGGATTCTTTTGACTTTCTTTCATCAGTAATTAAGAACAATAAAATTAATAAGGTGTTTTGTTATAATTAATTTATTTTACTATTCTCCTAGTTATGAAATCGCAAATTAGACTAAGCACCTAACAACTAACATTTATACAGTTGTTGTGTCAGTTTTAAGATGCCACATTCAGACATTTTCAGTAACTACAAATAAAAGAATGACATACCATGCCAGAAGCTGAGAATTCATAATATGTACTTTATACCAAAATGTATTGAGTTTTGGATAAATTTTACAACTTATGTGTAGCTTCTGCCTGTTAAGAGACTCAGAATTGTTCTCTGGATTAATTTTAGCATCCTGTTTTCTGTCACTTTCTGTTTTCTTAGCCTCATGTACAATAATGTTAACCTAATTTGATGAGGTGATCCAGGTTGCTAATATCACTGCTATTTTCTAGAAATCGCAATCATTTTAAAATGCCAACAGCTAACTGCTCCCAACTCTCTTAAAGATCATCTCTTAGAGAAGGAGATTTTTGTGTGCCAGTAATCATCAGAGAGAGATTTTGTAAGTGTTAATGCTATTCAGAAATACATGAAAGAATTTTATCTCATAATTTGCTTGTAAGTGTAAAACAATACAATTCTCATAAGTCTTTACTTTTTATGTATAAAACAAAGTTTACACTTGAATGATTTGGTCTGTGGAATGTTAAATATCTGTTTTCATTTAGCAGTATTATTCAGCTTTTGATTTTAGACAGTTAAATCCATGCATTTGATTTTATCATATCTTTTTCTCAAAAAGAAACATAGCTTACAAGTACTAAAAATTTAAAACCACAAATATTTTATAAAATTTTAGCAAATTTACTCATCTCATTTGAAGGTTAAAAAAATGAGACTCAACTCTTGCCAAAGTAGAAATTTATGATCTACATGTCCAAACTGGTTCCTAACAGCTTTTGGACTATATTTCACTTGATGTTATAGTATCTTTTATTTGTACTAACTGTTCAAATTTCTATTTAAAAGCTCTGATATGCATCTAGATTAAATGGAAACACAGTTTTGTGCTTTTAAAATATGTTTTCAAAATGTATGTTTTAATTTCCAAGAGTGCATGTCATATAGTGTTTATTTCATGTCTTAACAAATCCAATATAAATATTTATTCCTACATGTGACATGAGATATCTCTTAAAAATTTGAATATGTATCATTTCCTTCAAAGTCATCCTAGCTATAGTTGTATCAAAGTATTGTATATTTTATGGAGATTTAATGATGTATATGTAAATGTTTTTTAAGTTATTTTATTGACCTTCAGTCTTTACATAAAATTAAATCTTTTTTTTAAAGTGTCAGTGCCAGAACTGTAAATGAAAATAATCAAATAAAAGTTAAGACAATTCACTACTCATTTATCTTCCTTGTAGGTTTATATTTTAACCAATTATCTTCTTTGGATTTTAGAATCTAGGTTACATAGTAAAAGCATCTACAAAGATTACTTATATCTGTATATTTATGCAATGCTATTCATTTTAATGATATTTTAACTTTAAAAAATATTTTAATACCTAAAAATTATTGCAAGGAATTATTCTGAATAGTATATATTAAGCTGTGAAAAGAAGTACTCAGAAATCCTTGAAGAAATTTCTTACTGTTGTCAGAACCAGACAATGACATGAACCACTGTGTCAGACTGACAAAAATTATGTGAGGTTGTTGCTTTGTAAATGAAAAAATACCTACTGGATGACCAGTTGACAGTTCTTTTTGGAATTATATATGCTATTCTCCATTACCATTCTCCCCCTCTATAGCTTTTATTGGTAAGCATTATATTATTATTTGATCTGTGTAACCATTAGAATTACCTCTCCGTAGTTAGGGTGAGCCATCTTGAGTCCAGCTGTAGAACAGGTTTGAGGAGATCCTCTGGAGACCCTAGATCCACTGTCACTCAATGGCTTACAGTGGAGTTGCATCTTAAGCAAGGATTCTGATGTCAACAGGTAAGACAAAACTCCTACAGTTAAAATAACCCTTGAAAAGCCCCTAAGTTATACACAAACTGTTCACACATCTTAACACCTGAATTGTGCATTTCATATCTGTATCAGTGATTAGCAAAGTCTTCATTTAATTGCCCAGTCTTATTGGAATGCTGTCATCCTTTTATGGATACTAAAACCAGTTCAGAACATTTTGGTGACTTGTCCAAGATCACACACTAGGAAATATGTACAAAATTTTTCTGTGCAGTGATTACTCTACAGTCTTTCTCTATTAGTCCTCATTTGGAATGTCTTCTTGTCAGATCAAGGCAGAAAGACTGAAAAATAGACATTGTGTTTTTCCTGTATTAGAACTGAAAGGATGTGAAGGAAAAGAATCAGATACCTCATTTTAACCTGGACTATAGACACAAATCTTGAAAACTTTTGATCTGGGGATTCTTTTCCAAATATGAAGCAGTATACAAATGGTCCCCAAGCTAAAGAGGTTCAAGTTAATTTTTCAACTATAAGAAGACATGAAAATGATTCATATTAAGTAAAAATTGTACTTTGAATTTTTAATTTTGATATTGTCCTGGGCTAGCCAGATCTGGTACAATAGTCTCTCCTGTGATGCTAGACAGGACAGCAGCCAGAGCTCCCAATCAGCCATGAAATCACCAGGCTAGAAAACTGATACACCTATAACCATCACATAACCGCAGAGCCATTCTGTTTTCACTTTCAAAATAGTATTCAATAAATTACATGAGATAATACCTTACTATAATATAGGCTTTGTGTTAAATGGTTGTGCCCAACTATAGGCTAATAAACTTAATTCTGAACACATTTCAGGTAGGCTGGGCTAAGCTACTAGGTTTCACTAGGTTAGTATTAAGTACATTTTCAACTTTGAATTGGTTTGTCAGGGTGTAACCCCATCAGAAGTTGAGGAATATCTATATAGTACATTGTTTAAGAGGTCAGGCTGATGCAAATTGCCTAGGTTTGGATCCCAGCTTTTCCACTTACTGCCTGGTAACCTGAATTACTGAATTACTCTGTGTTTCACTTTCCTATATATATATATATATATATATATATATAAGTGAAGACATTACTAACTCCCTCATACATGTGGCAGGGAGGAGTCAAACCAGTTAATCATGTACAGCACTTAGAGGAGTGGGACATTCCTTAGGGATTGTCTTAGGGATTGGCTGTTCTTAGTATCATCATCCATAAGCTCTCCCTAATGCTGCTAAGACCATGATATGCATATAAATTCCCTTCCTTGGGGCAGGAACACATGGACTTCTTTGACATGTATCATGCAGGCTGTATGAGTGCAGCAACCAGAATTCTTTTGACCAGAATGGTTTAAGCTGACTAGCCTGATACCTCTCTTCCTTTCTCTATCTTTTCCGTGAGCATCCTCATGAATGGCACAATGGATGAGAAGTACAGCCTTCTCATATTCTTCAGATTAACAGGATGTAACATGCAATTGCTATTTACGTGATCTCCAAGCCATGAAAAAAATTTAAATCTCTCAGTTAATTATCATTTAAATTCCTGTCAGCATTTAAAATATAATTTTGAAATCTTCTCCAGATGACAGTAGACACTAACCCTTCACCAATAGGCTATATTGAAATTAAGCTCATATTATTACTGATGCTATTAATTTAATATAGAACATTAAAGGTATTTTTACCTCTAATATTTTATATACTTTTACACTAAAGTTACAAAAATTAATTCCAGATGTTCACCATGCAGAGGAAGTAATTTTTTTACATGAAAGAAAATATTGGCATGCTTTATTTTATCAAATAAATGTTAAACTCAAAGGATAGATTTTATAGAGCTACATCTCTCAAAGTGTTGTCCCCAGGCTAATAGTGCTGGCATCACCTGTGAATTTATTAAAAATGCAAATCTGTGGGCCTCACCCTGACCTACTAGATCAGAATCTCTGGAGATGTAGCCCAGGAAACTCTTTAAAAATATAATTGACATATGTAACACTGTGTAAGTTTAAGGTATACAAGGTATTGATTTGATACATTTATACATTGCAATAGAATTACCACCATAGTGTTATCTAGTACATCTATCACATAGCTATCATTTCTTTTTCTGTTGTGAAACAAGATCCAGTCTCTTAGCAACTTTGAATTTATAATACAACACTGTTGTCTGGAAAGCTCACCAGGACTTATTTGTTTGTACCCTTAATCATCTCCCCAGTTCCTCCAACCCCCAGCCTGCTAACCGCTATTCTACTCTCTATGAGTTCAGCTCTTTTAGACAAGGAAACTATATTTTAACAAACTCTCCAGGCAATTCTTAAGAATGTGATACGGGAACCATTGAATTAGAATTTTGAAACTGTCACTTTAAAAAGGAGTCAATAGTATGTTCTTTCAAATAGTAGGCTCATCTACTGAAAATTGAACTGATTGAGTGGATTTATCTTCAAGTTACTTAGGAATTCATCAAGCTAAGTCACTTCCACCTCAGGGGTGTTACACATGGTTTTACCTTTGCCTGGTCACTCTATTTGTGCCCCTGTTTCTTTTTTGTTATTCAAATATCAGCTCAAAGTCATCTCTGTGGCCTACCTTGATTATGCAACTTAATTACTCCCTTTCTCCCACAGTATATTACCAGGTAACCTTGTTTTATTTTCTTTCTAGTACTATCACTACTTGAAAATTATTTTTATTTCTTGTCTGTTTCTCCCACTAGAATATATACAACATGAGAGCAGAGAATTTTTATTATTTACCACTGACTCTCCAGCACCTCATATAATGCTTACCATATAGTATGTGCTCAATAAATATTTGAAGAATCAATGGATGCATGCATCACAGGTGCTTCTATGGTCCATGAAGGAAGAGAGGAAACTTTTTATAGGCTAATAAAATGATTAAAATGATACCATGACACCAGGCCAAAATCAAAAAGTATGCTTTGAAGACAAACTTTTGATTAGGAAAGTTATTTTAACCAAACAGCAAATTTCCATGTGGTATATGAATGTATGTGTATTCACATAAACACATTTGGATGATAAATTTTGTTATAATTCCTATTAAAAAAGGATAAATCTATTAACAAAAGTTCTTAAATATTAGTATAGTAAGCTTGGAGTGGAATTTGCATGATTTATAATAAATTAATCTACTTACACATTTTGATTATAGATAACACCTCACTATATGCCAGATACTTTATAAATACATCATTTTATTCTATCTTCACAGAAATCCTATACATAAAGGACTGTTATTACCACTACTTTATAGATGAGGAAATAGTTGAGTTACAGGAAGTATAGTAACATATTCAGTAGCATAACTTGTAGAGTCTGAACTTAGACCGAGGTCAATTTCTGTCACTGTTGTTGTGTTTTGTTTTGTTTTTTTACAATGAGCTTTATCATGGAAAAATTGAAACTTGCCACTAAATGAAAATTTTTGTACTATTTTTTTCCTACAGGGTCACTAGTTATGGATTTAGAAACTAAAACATAACCAAAGGGTAAAGCTTAACAGTATAATTTAGAGGCAGATGTGAAAGGATTCCCCGGTGGTGCAGTGGTAAAGAATCTACCTGCAACACAGGGAAAGGCTACCCACTCCAGTATTCTTGCCTGGATAATTCCATGGACAGAGGAGCCTGGCAGGATAAGTCCATGGGGTCGCAAAGAGTTGGAAACGACTAAGGAACTTTCACTTTCACTTAAGTAAAAAATGGTCAGTAATTTCTGAAAACATGTCTGAATTTACATTTATGAATTAACCCTGAGAATCCTAGTGAGTTTCCTTGCTCTAAAGTCATCTCTGTCTGAAATGAATATAGCTACTCCAGCCTTTTAATTAGTGCTTTAGCTTGTTATATCCTGCTCTGTCCCTTTACTTTTAATGTATATGTTTTATATTTAAAGTAGGTTTCTTGAAGGCAATGCATAGTTGGATATTGGTTTATGATCTACTGTGACAATCCATTTTTTAATTGGTGTATTTAAACCATTGACATTTAAAGTGATGTAGTATCTATCATATTTCTTACTATTTTCTATTTGTTGCCTTTGTTCTGTATTCCTATATTTTCCACTTTTTCTGCCCTTTGTGATTTTAATTGAACATGTTATATATATGATTCCATTCCTCTTTATATAAGCATATCAATTATAATTTTTTTCTCATTCTTTAAAGTGATTTCCCTAAGAGTTTCCAATATGTATATGCAATTAATACAAGTCCACTACAAATAACACTATACTCCTTCACAAGTGATACAAGTACCGTATAGTAACAAAATATTCCTAATTTCTCATTTCTGTTCCTTGTATCTCTGCTCTCATTCATTTATACATAAACTATTCGTTGGATGCAATGTTTTTATTACTATTTTGAATAAACTGTTTAAACAATTATGGATTAGAAAAATAAATTTTTTAATTTACCTTCACTTGTACCTTTTGTGTTGTTGTTGTCCTCGTACAGACCCAAGATTCTGACATACATAATATTCTTTCTCTCTGAAGAACTTCTTGTAACATTTCTTGCAAGTTAGGTCATATAGCAACAAATTCCCTCAATTTTCATCTGAGAAAGTCTTTCTTTTTCACTTTTGAAGGATAATTTTATAAGACCTAGAATTCAAGGTTGGTTTTTTTTTTCTCTCTCATACTTTAAACATTACCACTCCACTCTCTTCCTGCTTACCTGATTTCTAAGATATCAGATGTAATTCTAATATTTGCTCCTCTATAAATAAGGTGTTTTTTTTTTCCTTCTGGCTTTCTTCAAGATTTTTTCTTTATTTTTTATTTTCTGCAGTTTGAATATACCTGCCTAAGTGTAGGATTTTCTGGCATTTATCTGAGCTTCCTAGATCATTGATCTGTTATCCAATGTAAATTTAAAGAAATTTTCAATCATTATTGCTTCAAATATTTCTTCTGTTTCTTTCATCTACTTCTGATATTTCCATTATATGAATGTTACACCTTTTGGAATCATTCCACCATTGTTGGAATTCCCAGGTAGCTCCGTGATCAAAAATCCACCAGTGCAGGAGATGCACAATTCTTGGATATTCTGTTCATTTTTAAAGCTCATTTCCCTTTTGATTTAGTTTCGAAAGTTTCCATTGACATAATCTGAAGTTCAAGGATTTATTTCTGAGCAGTGAACCCATCTCATTCCATTAGTGAACCCATCAGAGTCAGGCTTCATTTCTGTTAAAATGTTTTTGGTCTTTAGTGTTTCTTTTAGATTCTTTCTTAGAACTCTCTGCTCTCTGCTTAACATCACTCCTCTGCTTTTACATGTCGTCTGCTTTTTCCATTAGAGCCTTTAGCATATTAATTATAGTCAAAACGAATTCTCACTTTGATAATTTCAACATCCTTGGCATATCTTAATCTAATTCAGATGCTTGTTCTGATTCTTCAAACTATGCTTATTGCCTTGTAATACGCCTTATAATTTTTTTTTGTTGAAAGCTGGGCATGATGTACTAGATAAAAGGAACTCCAGTAAATAAGCCTTTAGTGAAACAGTAATAGGGTGTGGGTAGAAAGAAAGTGTTCTATAGTCCTATGATCAGGTCTCAGTATTTAGTGAACCCCTGGGCTATGAATTCTTCACAATTCTCAGTTTTTTTCTTCCCTTAGGTGAAACAAAATGTCTATAGGGAACTAGCAAGGGGTATTTCCCTTCCTCCAGATCAGTTAGACTCCGATAAAGTCCCAGCAGGTAGTAGTTTTCTATTGACCTTTTTAAGAACAGAATGCTCTGGCCTATTTCAAAATGATTCCTTTTTCTTCCTCCTGTCAGAAGCCTGAGAGAATATTTCCCAATGTCCACTGTCAGAACTTGGTAGAACTCTTAGAAATAAAGCTAAAAAAAATTGTATGAGAGCCCCAGTATGACTATGACCTCCTGTAATTTTTAAGTCTTAAACTTTTCCACACTGAGCTTCCATAAATTACAATTTAGTTTTGTCACCCTGGCACTGGTTTCCATAGAGGTTTCTGTCTTGACTTTCTGCTTAGTAAGTTGTGATTCTCTGTGTCCTCCTGTCTCCAGTTTTGTTGTTGTTCAGTTGCCCAGTAGTGTCCTACTCTTTGTGACCCCATGGACTGCAGCATACCAGGCCTCCCTGTCCCTCACCTGTCTCCAGTTCAGGGGGCAGCAATTTGTCCTGTTGGCTCCCCTGATGGCTCGGTGGGTAAAGAACCCACCTACAATGCAGGAGACACAGGTTTGATCCCTGGGTCAGGAAGATCCCCTGAGGTAGGAAATGGCAATCCAATCCAATATTCTTGCTTGAAAAATCCCATGGACAGAGGAGGCTGGTGGGCTACAGTCCATGGGGCCATAAAGAGCTGGACACAACTGAGTGCTCATGCTGCTGCTGCTGCTAAGTCACTTCAGTTGTGTCCGACTCTGGGCAACCCCATAGATAGCAGCCCATCAGGCTCCCCCATCCCTGGGTTTCTCCAGGCAAGAACACTGGAGTGCGTTGCCATTTCCTTCTCCAATGCATGCATGCATGCTAAGTCGCTTCAGTCTTGTCCGACTCTGTGTGACCCTATGGGCAGAAGCCCACCAGGCTCCTCCGTCCACAGGATTCTCTAGGCAAGAATATTGGAGTGGGTTAACATTTCCTTCTCCAGGAGATCTTCCCGACCCAGGAATTGAACCCAGGTCTCCCACACTGTAGGCAGACACTTTACCGTCTGAGCCACCAGGGAAGTCCTTACATGCCAGACTATAAGCCTAATAAGCTTTCTCAGCTCTATAATATACAATTAGGAAAACTCCAGCTGACTTAGACACAATACCTTTTTATACACTTTAAGAGACTTCTTTTATACAAGGATGAACCACCGGACAAGTGACCAGAAGATACTGAAGCCTCCTCAGGGGTGATTACAGGCAGGGAACTCCCTGAACTCCCAGACAACTATAATTTTAGAAACCAAAAATAAATATATTAACTCTATTTTTGAGGTTCAATCAGAAATCTCAGGTAACCTGAAGGTGTCAACAGATAAGACCTCAAATTACTAGATGATGGAACTCATTTATGAATGCACTTGATAAACATAGTATAAATATAACTTCCAGTTACATGACCTCTATCTGTATCAAAAAAAAAAAAAAAGATGTTTAATTGTGGGAAGAAACCCAAGAAAGTGGCCTCTTATGAAAAAGCATCCAGCTAAACACAAAAAAGGAAATATTCACAGTCAGTGTACTATATACCATTGCTCCATACCCCAAGAGCTATGAAACGAATCATGACAAAATTCCTCTATCCTCAGTGATACTGCTTCTCCTCAGTAAAATGATATTATAACATTCGAATCATGTTCCCCAATAAGATGGTGATTAAGCTGGTTGAATTCTATTCAAATGATTATATATCCCCAGGATTATAGTAGGTCCTGTGTAAGCTAGTCTTATAAAGGAGAGGATGTGACCCACGAGAAGCTTAAAGTCCAGTTGGAATGACAGAAAAGGAGATATGTAAATCCAATGAAAATTCTAAAGGCATAATAAAAATAATTTTTCAGAGAGAACTATAGAAATTAATTTTAACTAAGTTAAGAAAACTTGAAGAACATTCTATAAATTAAAGATGTTTTAAAATGTAAAAGAGCATGCTAACAACTATTAAAGGGGAAATGGATGGAAACACAATGATAGTGAGGGATTTTAATACTCCACTCACACCAATGGACAGATCATCCAGAAAGAAAATTAACAAGGAAACGAGCTTTATATGATACATTGGACTAGCTGGACCCAATTGATATCTACAGGGCATTTCACTCAAAAATGATGGATTTCATCTTTTTTCAAGTGCATATGGAACATTCTTCATTATAGATCACATCCTGGGCCACAAATCAAGCTTTGGTAAATTGTAAAAAATTGAAATAATTTCAAGCAACTTTTCTATCACAATGCAGTAAGATTATATATAAACTACAGGAAAAAAAAATTATAAAAAACACAAACATATGGAGGCTAAACAACTTGCATGCCTCTGAATGATCAACAGATCACTGAAGAAATCAAAAAGGAAATCAAAATATACATAGAAATGAATGATAATGAAAACATGACAATCCAAGACCTATGGGATTGAGTAAAAGTAGTGCTAAGAGGGAAGTTCATAGCAATATAAGCCTACCTCAAGAAATGAGAAAAACATCAACAACCTAACCTTACACCGAAAGCAACTAGGAAAACAAGAACAAAAAAACAAAAGTTAGTAGAAGGAAATGAATCATAAAAGTCAAAGCAGAAATAAGTGAAAAACAAATGAAGAGAATGATAGCAAAGATCCATAAAACTAAAAGCTGGTCCTTTGAGAAGATAAATAAAACAGAAAAACTCTTAGCCTAACTCACCAAGAAAACAAGGGAGAAAATTCAAATCAATAAAATTAGAAATGAAAATGGAGAAATTACAACAGACAACACAGAAATACAAACAATCATAAGAGACTACTATGAGCAACAATATGCCAATAAAATAGACAACTTGGAAGAAATGGACATTCTTAGAAAAGCATAACCTTCCAAAACTGAACCAGGAAGAAATAGAAAATTTTAACAGACGAATCACAAGCATGGAAATTAAAACTATAATAAAAACTCTTCCAACAAGCAAAATCCAAAGCGATGACTTCACAGGTGAATTCTACCAAAAATTTAGAGATGGGAATACCAGACCACCTGACCTGCCTCTTGAGAAACCTGTATGCAGGTCAGGAAGCAACAGTTAGAACTGAACATGGAACAACAGACTGGTTCCAAATAGGAAAAGGAGTACATCAAGGTTGTATCTTGTCACCCTGCTTATTTAACTTATATGCAGAGTACATCATGAGGAACGCTGGGCTGGAAGAAGCACAAGCTGGAATCAAGATTGCTGGGAGAAATATCAATAACCTCAGATATGCAGATGACACCCCCCTTATGGCAGAAAGTGAAGAGGAACTCAAAAGCCTCTTGATGAAAGTGAAAGAGGAGAGTGAAAAGGTTGGCTTGAAGCTCAACATTCAGAAAACAAAGATCATGGCATCTGGTCCCATCACTTCATGGGAAATAGTTGGGATAATAGTGGAAACAGTGTCAGACTTTCTTTTTGAGGGCTACAAAATCACTTCGGATGCTGATTGCAGCCATGAAATTAAAAGACGCTTACTCCTTGGAAGGAAAGTTATGACCAACCTAGATCGCATATTAAAAAGCAGAGACATTACTTTGCCAACAAAGATCCGTCTAGTCAAGGCTATGGTTTTTCCCATGGTCATGTATGGATGTGAGATTTGGACTGTGAAGAAAGCTGATCGCCAAAGAATAGATGCTTTTGAACTGTGGTGCTGGAAAAGATTCTTGAGAGTCCCTTGAACTGCAAGGAGATCCAACCAGTCCATTCTAAAGGAGATCAATCCTGGGTGTTCATTGGAAGGACTTATGCTAAAGCTGAAACTCCAATACTTTGGCCACCTCATGTGATGAGTTGACTCACTGGAAAAGACTCTGATGCTGGGAGGGATTGGGGGCAGGAGGAGAAGGGGACGACAGAGAATGAAATGGCTGGATGGCATTACCGACTCGATGGACATGAGTTTGAGTGAACTCTGGGAGTTGGTGATGGACAGGGAGGCCTGGTGTGCTGTGATTCATGGGGTCACAAAGAGTTGGACACGACTGAGCGACTGAACTGAACTGAACTGAATACCTATCCTACTTAACTTTTTCAGAAAGCTGCAGAGGGAGGAAAACTTCCAAACTCATTCAATGAAGCCACCATCCCCCAACACCAAATCCAGACAAAGATGCCACACACAGAAAAAGAGAAACTACAGGCCAATATCACTGATGAACATAGATGCAAAAATTCTAAACAAAATTCTACAAAAGGAATCCAACATCATATTAAAAAGATCAAACATCATGATCAAGTGGGTTTTATTCCAAAGATTCAAGGATCCTTCAATATTTGCAAATCAATCAATGTGATCATACCTGGGTCTACTGCATTGCAGGCAGATTCTTTACCAACTGAGCTACTAGGGAAGCCAGCTTAATCAACCTGATACAACATGTTAACAAATTGAAAGATAAAAACCATATGATTATTTCAATAGATGCAGAGAAAGCCTTTGACAAAATTCAACTCCAGTTTATGGTAAAAACTCTCCAGAAAGTAGGCATAGAAGGGACATACCTCAACGTAATAAAACCACATACAACAAACCCAAAGCAAACATTATCCTCAATGATGAAAAATTGAAAGCACTTCCTCATTAGGAAGTGCTAATTTTGAAGGTGCCCACTTTCACCATTACTATTGAGTAAGAGTAGAATAAACAAAAAAGAAATCCAGATTGGAAAAGAAGTAAAATTCTCACTGATTGCAAATGTTTGATCCTCTACCTAGAAAACCCTAAAGATGCCACCAGAAAATTACTAATCAATGAATGTAGTAAAGTCACAGGATATAAAATTAATAAACAGAAATCCCTTGCATTCCAATATGCTAACAATGAAAAATCAGAAAGAGAAATTAAGGAAACAATCCCATTCACTATTGCAATAAAAAAAATAATATAGGAATAAGTTTACCTAAAGAAACAAAAGACCTGTATACAGAAAACTATAAAACACCAATGAAAGAAATCAAAGATGACACAGATAGATGGAGAAATATACCATATCCTTGGATTGGAAGAATTAATATAGTGAAAATGAGCATACTACCAAAGCAATCTATATATTCAATGCAATTCCTATCAAACTACCAATGGTATTTTTCACAGAAGGAGAACAAATAATTTCACAATTTGTATGGAAACACAAAAGAGCCTTAATAGCCAAAGAATCTTGAGAAAGAATAGAACTGGAGGAATCAACCTTCCCTACTTCAGACTATACCACAAGAGTATAGTCATCAAGACAGTATGATACTGGCACAAGGAAATATAGATCAATGGAACAAAATAGAATGCCCAGAGATAAATCCACACACCCGTGGATACTGTAACTTTTACTAAGGAGACAAAAATATACTATGGAGAAAAGACAGTCTCTTAAATAAGTGGTGCTGGAAAATTGGTCAACTACATGCCAAAGAATGAAAGTAGAACATTTTATAACACCATACACAAAAATAAACTCAAAGTGGAATAAAGACCTAATTGTAAGACCAGAAAATATAAAACTCTTAGAGGAAGACATAGGCTGAACATTCTCCAACATAAAGCACAGCAAGATCCTCTATGACCCACATCCCAGAGTTGTGGAAATAAAAATAATAAACAGATGGGACTTAATTAAGCTTATAAGTTTTCTCACAACAAAGGAAACTATAAACAAGGTGAAAAGACAGCCCTCAGAATGGGAGAAAATAATAGCAAATAAAATAACTGACAAAGAATTAATCTCCAAAATATACAAACAGCTCACACACCTCAATACCAGAAAAATGAACAAATGGGCAAAAGACCTAAACAGACATTTCTTCAAAGAAGACATACAGATGGCTAAAAAACACATGAAAAGATGCTCAGTATCACTCATTATTAGAGAAATGCAAATCAAAACCACAGTGAGGTATCAACTCACACCAGCCAGAATGGCCACCAACAAGAAGTCTACAAAGAATAAGTGCTGGAGAGTGTGTGGAGAAAATGGAACCCTCTTACACTGTTGGTGGGCATGCAAACTGGTACAGTCACTATGGAAAACAGTGTGGAAATTCCTTAAAAACTGGTAATAGAACTGCCATATAACCCAGAAATACCACTGTTGAGCATATAATCTGAGGAAACCAGAACTGAAAGATATACATGAACCAATGCTGGTCGAATATGGAAACAACCTAAATGTCCATCAGCATATGAGTAAATAAGGAAGTTTTGGTACATATACACAATGGAACATTAGTCAGCTATAAAAAGGAATGCAATTTGAGTCAGTTTTAATGAGATGGATGAACCTGGAACCTATTATGAAGAGTGAGGTAAGTCAGAAAGAGAAAGACATATTGTATGTCAATGCATACATATGGAATTTAAAAAGATAGCGCAGGCTATTCTACATGCAGGGCAGCAACAAAGACACAGACTGAAGAACAGAATTTTGGACTCAGTGGGAGAAGGTGAGGGTGTGATGATCTGAGAGAATAGCATTGAAACGTATACATTCAGTTCAGTTCAGTTTCGTTCAGTCGCTCAGTTGTGTCCGACTCTCCGCGACCCCATGAATCACAGCACGCCAGGCCTCCCTGTCCATCACCAACTCCCAAAGTTCACTCAAACTCATGTCCACAGAGTCGGTGATGCCATCCAGCCATCTCATTCTCTGTCGTCCCCTTCTCCTCCTGCCCCCAACCTTTCCCAGCATCAGAGTCTTTTCCAGGGAGTCAACTCGTCTCATGAGGTGGCCAAAGTATTGCAGTTTCAGCTTCAGCATCAGTCCTTCCAATGAACACCCAGGATTGATCTCCCTTAGAATGGACTGGTTGGATCTCCTTGCAGTCCAAGGGACTCTCAACAGTCTTCTTCAACACCACAGTTCAAAAGCATCGATTCTTCGGCGATCAGCTTTCTTCACAGTCCAACTCTCACATCCACACATGACCACGGGAAAAACCATAGCCTTGACTAGACGGACCTTGGTTGGCAAAGTAATGTCTCTGCTTTTTAATATACTATCAAGGTTGGTCATAACTTTCCTTCCAAGTAGTAAGCGTCTTTTAATTTCATGGCTGCAATCAGCATCTGCAGTGATTTTGGATTACTGTATGTGAAATAGATGACTGATGTGAGTTCGATGCATGAAGCAGGGCACCCAAAGACAATGCTCTGGGACAACTTAGAGGGACAGGGTGGGGAGGGAGGTGGGAGAGAGGCTCAGGATGCAAGGACAATGTATACCTATGGGCAATTCATGTTGATGTAAGGCAAAAACCATCACAATATTGTAATTATCCTCCAATTAAAATAAATTAATTTTTAAAAAATAATGTAAAGGGGCACTTTTGTTCATGAAATCACTACTCATGTTACATTAAGGTTTTAGTTCATTCAGACAACACAAATCAGATTTTTTTTAACATAGCTTTAATTTTATTATAAAAGAATCAGGAATAGTAAATTTTAACCATTATCACTTAGCTTGAAGGAAGCAAAAAGAAAATTTTTTTTGAGAACAGAAAATACAACCTTTTAAAAAACAAAGAAAATTTGGGGAGGGGGGACAGTCATTAGATGGTGGAGGAATAGGATGGAGAGACCACTTTCTCCCCCACAAATCCATTGAAAGATCATATGAAGGCTGAGCAAGTTCCACAAAACAACTTCTGAACGCTGGTGGAGGACACCAGGCACCTAGAAAGGCAGCCCATTGTCTTCAAAAGGAGGTAGGACAAAATATAAAAGATAAAAAGAGAGACAAAAGAGTTAGGGATGGAGACCCATCCTGAAGAGGCAATCATGAAGGAGGAGAAGTTTTTAAACACCAAGAAACCCTCTCACTGGCGGGTCTGTGGGGAGTTTTGGAATCTCAGAGGGCAACATAACCGGGAGGAAAAACACACACACACACACACAGATTACACGCCTAACCGTAACTCCCAGCGGAGAAGTAGCCCAGACGCTCATGTCCACGATCAGCAAGCAGGGGCTGAACAGAGAGGTGCAGGTTGCGTTGCTTAGGGTAAGGAATGGGCCTGAATGTCCTGAGTTCAATCTGAGGGAGCTAATGTGAGATAGCAACCCAGACTGTGGGATAGCCAGAGAGAGAGAAAGAGAGAGAAATTTCTCACAAAAAGCAGTAACCTAAGGCACTGCCGGGACGCTCACAGAACAAAGGACTGAGAGAATACTAAAGGAGCCCCATACCCCTGTGGAGGCAGAGAGGCAGGCGAGGGACAACCAGAGCCAGAGGGTGAGAGGCATCCTCGATCAAACTGCGAGCAGGCTCCCAGTTGCTAACCAAGTCTGCCTGGTATCCTGAAAGGTTGAAATCTGCCAGGAGGGCTGCAGCCAGAGATCAGCTCCCCAGAGGAGACACACCGCACACCTGAGACGGCACTCCCACTACGCACCAGGAAACAGAGCAGCTGGGACTGGGGAGGTGATAAGAGTGCAGCCCACCTGGGGAGAGTGCGCTCACCAAGCACCTGGTCACCTGATCTGCTCGGACCTGGGAAGGGCACAAAACTCAGGCCCATCCAAGTCTGTGCCTTTCTGGAGTACCCAAGAACCTGAACCTGAGTGGCTTAGACCTGGGAAATGCATGCAACCCAGGGCCTGCTTTAGACAGTTCCCCTGCAGAGCAACCTGGACCCTGAGCAGTGTAGACCAGGAGCGCACACATGCCTTGAGCAGGGGCAAACCCAGTGTGGCCCAGACACTGCGAGTACTCCCCACAGATGCCAGTGATATTGGTTTGCAGGGTTCCTCCCTCCCCACAGCACAACCGAACAAGTGAGCCTAAATAAGTGACCACCTTTGCCCACTTGTGTCAGGGCAGAAATTAGACACTGCAGAGACTTGAAAACAGAGGAAGCCAAAATAAACAAAGAAGAGGGAACTGCTTTGGAAGTGACAGGTGCAACAGATTAAAACCCTGTAGTTAGCACCAACTACGTTGGAAGGGGCCTGTAGACATTGAGAAGAAGTATAAGCTGGAACAAGGAAGTATCTGAAACTGAACTGACCCCACACTGCCCTCAACAGCTCCAGAGAAATTCCTAGATATATTTTACTATTATCATTTTTAAAATATTTTTTTTATTTTTAAGTTCTTTATTTCTCCTTTAATTTTCATTTTTATGACCTATTATTACTTGAACAAAAAAGACCCTATTTTTAAAGCAAATTTCATATTTTTTTATAATTTTTGTGATTTTGTTTTTTAAATATTATATTTTTGAGAGTCTAACCTCTAGTCTAGATTTTTAATCTTTGATTTTTGGTATTTGTTATCAATTTTGTACTTTTCAGAACCTAATCTTCAGTACTCATTTTTACTTAGGAGTGTGATTACTGGCTTGATTACCCTCTCCCCCTTTTGACTCTACTTTTTCTCCCCCAGGTCACCTCTATCTCCTCCCTCCCAGTTCTCTTCTCTACCCAACTCTGTGAATCTCTTTGGGTGTTCCAGGCTGTGGAGAACACTTAGGGAACTGATTACTGGTTTGATCTGTCTCTCTCCTTTTGATACCCCTCTTCTCCTCCTGGTCACCTCTATCTCCCACCTCCCTCTTCTCTATGTAACTCTGCGAACATCTCTGGGTGTCCCTCACTGTGGAGAATCTTTTCTCCATTAACCTAGATATTTTATCATTGGTGCGGTACGGATGGAGAAGTCTTGAGGCTACTGTAAGAACAAGACTGAAAACGAGAGGTAGGAGGCTTAAATCCAAAACTTGAGAACTCCAGAAAACTCCTGGCTCCAGGAAATATTAATCGACAAGTGCTCATCCAAAAGCCTCCATACCTACACTGAAACCAAGCTCCACCCAAGAGCCAAAAAGTTTCAGAGCAAGATATACCAAGCTAATTCTCCAACAACAGAGGAACGTAACCCTAAGCATTAAAATACAGGTGGCCAAAAGTCACACCAAACCCACAGACACCTCAAAAGTCATTTCTGGTCACTTCATTGCACTCCAGGGAGAAGAGATCCAGCGCCACCCACCAGAACACCAACGCAAGCTTCCCTAACTGGGAAACCTTGACAAGCTTCTCATCCACCCCACCCACAGGAAGGAACCTCCACAATAAAGAGGAACCAGAAACTTCCATACAGAAAGGCCACCCCAAACACAGCAACCTAAACAAGATGAAAAGACAGAGAAATGCTCAACAGTTAAAGGAACATGATAAATGCCCACCAAACCAAACAAAAGATGAGGAGATAGTGAGTCTACCTGAAAAAAAATTCAGAATAATGATAGTAAAAATGATCCAAAATCTGGAAAACAAAATGGAGTTACAGATAAATAGTTTGGAGACAAGTATTGAGATGATGCAAGAAATGTTTAACAAAGGCCTAGAAGAAATAAAGAGTCAATCAATAATGAATAATGCAATAACTGAGATCAAAAACACTCTGGAGGGAACCAACAGTAGAATAACCGAGGCAGAAGATAGGATAAGTGGGGTGGAAGGCAGAATGGTAGAAATAAATGAAGCAGAGAGGAAAAAAGAATTAAAAGAAATGAGGGCAACCTCAGAGACCTCTGGGACAATGTCAAACGTACCAACATTCGAGTCATAGGAGTCTCAGAACAAGAAAACAAAAAGAAAGTCCATGAGAAAATACTTGAGGAGATAATAGTTGAAAACTTCCCTAAAATGGGGAAGGAAATAGCCACCCAAGTCCAAGAAACCCAAAGACTCCCAAACAGGATAAACCCAAGGCAAAATACTCCAAGATACATATTAATCAAATTAATGAATATAAAAGACAAAGAATAAATATTAAAAGCAGCAAGGGAAAAACAACAAATAACACACAAGGGGATTCCCATAAGGATAACAGCTGATCTTTCAGTAAAAACTCTTCAGGCCAGGAGGGAATGGCAAGACATACTTAAAGTGATGAAAGAGAAAAACCCACAACCCAGATTACTGTACCCAGCAAGGATCTCATTCAAATATGAAAGAGAAATCAAAAGCTTTACAGACAAGCAAAAGCTGAGAGAATTCAGCACCACCAAACAAGCTCTTCATCAAATGCTAAAGGATATTCTCTAGACAGGAAACACAGACTCGAACCCAAAATGACAAAGTAAATGGCAATGGGATCATCCTTATCAATAATTACCTTAAATGTAAATGGGTTGAATGCCCCAACCAAAAGACAAAGACTCGCTGAATGAATACAAAAACAAGACCCCTATATATGCTGTCTACAAGAGACAAACGTCAAAACAAGGGACACATACAGACTGAAAGTGAAGGGCTGGAAAAAGATATTTCATGCAAATGGAGACCAAAAGAAAGCAGGAGTAGCATTATTCATATCAGATAAAATAGACTTTGAAATAAAAGCTATGAAAAGAGACAAAGAAGGACACTACATAATGATCAAAGGGTCAATCCAAGAAGAAGATATAACAATTATGAATGAATAAATATGCACCCAAACATAGGAGCACCACAGTATGTAAAGCAAATGCTAACAAATATGAAAGGGGAAATTAACAGTAACACAATAATAGTGGGAGACTTTAATACCCCATTCACACCTATGGCTAGATCAACTAAACAGAAAATTATCAAGGAAACACAAACCTTATATGATACAGTGGACCAGTTAGACCAAATTGATATCTAAAGGAAATTTCACCCCAAAACAATGAATTTCATCTTTTTCTCAAGTGCACACAGAACCTTCTCCAGGATATTGCATTCTGGGCCAAAAATCTAGCCTTGGTAAATTAAAAAAAAATTGAAATCATTCCAAGCATCTTTTTGGATCACAATGCAGTAAGATTAGATGTCAACTACAAGAAAACTGTTAAAAATACAAACATATGGAGGCTAAATAACACGCTTCTGAATAACTAACAAGTCACAGAAGAAATAAAAATATGCATAGAAATGAATTAAAATGAAAATACATCAACCCAAAACCTATGATATTCAGTAAAAGCAGTGCTAAGGTGCTAATGAGAAGGTTCATAGCAATACAAGCCTACCTCAAGAAACAAGAGAAAAATCAAATAAATACCCTAACTCTACACCTAATGCAACTAGAAAAAGAAATGAAAAACCCCAGGATTAGTAGAAGGAAAAAAAATCACAAAAATTAGGGCAGAAATAAATGAAAAAAAAAAAAAGGAGACCATAGCAAAAATCAACAGTGAAAAGCTGGTTCTTTGAAAAGATAAATAAAACAGACAAATCATTAGACAGAGTCATCAAGAAAAAAAGAAGAATCAAATTAACAAAATTAGAAATGAAAATGGAGAAATCACAATGGACAACACAGAAATACAAAGGATCATAAGAGACTACTGTCAGAAACTATATGCCAATAAAATGGAAAAATTGGAAGAAATGGACAAATTCTTAGAAAAGTACAACTTTCCAAAACTGAACCAGGAAGAAATAGAAAATCTTAATAGACTCATCACAAGCATGGAAATCCAAACTGTAATCAGAAATCTTCCAGCAAACAAAAGCCCAGACGGCTTCACAGCTTAATTCTACCAAAAATTTAGAGAGGAGCTAATACCTATCCTACTCAAACTCTTCCAGAAAGCTGCAGAGGAAGGTAAACTTCCTAACTCATTCTATGAGGCCACCATCACCCTAATATCAAAACCAGACAAAGATGCCACCCAAAAAGAAAAACTACAGGCCAATATCACTGATGAACATAGATGCAAAAATCCTTAACAAAATTCTAACAAACATAATCCAACAGCATAGTAAAAAGATCATACATCATAACCAAGTGGCCTTTATCCCAGGGATGCAAGGATTCTTCAAATTTCACAAATCAATCAATTGACACACCACATTAACAAATTGAAAGATAGAAACCACGTGATTATCTCAATAGATGCAGAGAAAGCCTTTGACAAAATTCAACATCCATTTATGATAAAAACCCTCCAGAAAGCAGGCATAGGAGAAACATACCACAACATAATAAAAGCCATATTTGATAAACCCACAGCAAACATTATCCTCAATGGTGAAAAATTGAAAGCATTTCCCCTTAAATCAGGAACAAGACAAGGGTGTCCACTCTCACCACTACTATTCACTACTAGTTTTGGAAGTTTTAGCCACAGCAATCAGAGAAAAAAGGAAATAAAAGGAATCCAGATTGGAAAAGAAGAAGTAAAACTGTCACTGTTTGCAGATAACATGATTCACTACATAGAAAACCCTAAAGACTCCACCAGATAATTATCAGAGCTAATCAATGAATATAGTAAAGTTTCAGGATATAAAATAAACACACAAAAATCCCTTGCATTCCTATACACTAACAATGAGAAAACAGAAAGAGAAATTATGGAAAAAATTCCATTCACCATTGCAACAAAAAGAATAAAATACTTAGGAATAAATTTACCTAGAGAAACAGAATACTATATATAGAAAACTATAAAACACTGATGAAAGAAATCAAAGATGATACAAATAGATGGAGAAATACACCATGTTCATGGATTGGAAGAATCAATATAGTGAAAATGAGTATACTACTCAAAGCAATCTACAGATTCAATGCAATCCCTATCAAGCTACCAATGGTATTTTTCAGAGAACAAGAACAAGTAATTTCACAATTTGTATGGAAATACAAAAAAGCCTCGAATAGCCAAAACAATCTTGAGAAAGAAGAAAGGAACTGGAAGAATCAACCTGCCTGACTTCAGACTATACTACAAAGGACCAGTCATCAAGACAGTATGGTACTGGCACAAAGACAGAAATATAGATCAATGGAACAAAATAGAAAGCCCAGAGATAAATCCACATACCTATGGACATCTTATCTTTGATAAAGGAGGCAAGAATATGCAATGGAGAAAAGACAATCTCTTTAACAAGTTGTGCTGTGGAAACTGGTCAAGCACTTGTAAAAGAATGAAACTAGAACACTTTCTAATACCATACACAAAAATAAACTCAAAATGGATTAAAGATCTAAATGTAAGACCAAAACCTATAAAACTCCTAGAGGAAAACATAAGCAAAACACTCTCTGACATAAATCACAGCAGGATCCTCTATGACCCACCTCACAGAGTAATGGAAATAAAAGCAAAAATAAACAAATGGGACCTCAGTTTAGTTCAGTTCAGTCACTCAGTCGTGTCCGACTCTTTGCGACCCCATGAATCACAGCACGCCAGGCCTCCCTGTCCATTACCAACTCCCGGAGTTCACTCAGACTCACGTCGAACGAGTTGGTGATGCCATCCAGCCATCTCATTCTCTGTCGTCCCCTTCTCTTCCTGCTCCCAATCCCTCCCAACATCAGAGTCTTTTCCAGTGAGTCAACTCGTCGCATGAGATATCCAAAGTATTGGAGCTTCAGCTTTAGCATCAGTCCTTCCAATGAACACCCAGGATTGATCTCCTTTAGAATGGACTGTTTAGATCTCCTTGCAGTTCAAGGGACTCTCAAGAGTCTTCTCCAACACCACAGTTCAAAAGCATCAATTCTTCGGCAATCAGCTCATGCAGCTCAATTCCAGAAAAATAAACAACTCAATCAAAAAATGAGCCAAAGAACTAAACAGACATTTATCCAAAGAAGACTTATAGATGGCTAACAAACACATGAAAAGATGCTCAGCATCACTCATTATCAGAGAAGTGCAAATCAAAACCACAATGAGGTACCATCTCACACCAGTCAGAATGGCTGCTATCCAAAAAATCTACAAGCATAAATACTGGAGAGAATTCAGAGAAAAGGGAACCCTCTTACACTGTTGGAATGCAAACTAGTACAACCACTATGGAGAACAGTGTGGAGCTTCCTTAAAAAACTGGAAATAGAACTGCCATATGACCCAGCAATCCCACGGCTGTGCATACACACAGAGGAAACCAGAATTGAAAGAGACACGTGTACCCCAATGTTCATCGCAGAACTGTTTACAATAGCCAGGACATGTAAGCAACCTAGATGTTCATCAGCAGACGATGGATAAGAAAGCTGTGGTACATATACACAATGGAATATTATTCAGCCATTAAGAAGTATGCTTTTGAGTCATTTCTAATGAGGTGGATGAAATTGGAGCCTATTATACAGTGAAGTAAGTCAGAAAGAAAACACCAATACAGTATATTAACACGTATATATGAAATTTAGGAAGATGGTAACGATGCCCCTATATGCGAGACAGCAAAAGAGACACATGTACAGAACAGAATTTTGGACTCTATGGGAGAAGGCAAGGGTGCAATGATTTGACAGACTAGCATTGAAACATGTATATTATCATATGTGAAATAGATTGCCAGCCCAGGTTCGATGCATGATACGGGTGCTCAGGGATGGTGCACTGGGATGACCTTGAGGGATGGGATGGGAAGGGAGGTGGGAAGGATGTTCAGGATGGGGAACACATGTACTCCCATGGCTGATTTATATCAATGTATGGCAAAAACCACTACAATACTGTGTATTAATTAGCCTCCGATTAAAATTAATTAATTAATTTTTTAGAAAAAGAAAATTGTATTTTCTTAGCAGATATAGCTATTTTCACTCCAAATCTCACATTTTTTTCTTTTTAACTATAGCATTTCAAAAGGAAAACAAGAGCCTCACTGATTCTGTCAGTTTTTATTTCTGACCACGAGTTATCTTTGCAAGTGAACCCATTATGCAAACCTAAGTAAACCTTAATATTTTCACTTTTGCTTGACAAAGTGCCCCTCCTCAAAATAAAAATAAAGCTAACAGACCAAAAAAAAAAAGCCATTAAAAATTACAACACATTGTTTTAGTGAAAGATAAATACCTATCTCATATTAATTTGATACATTTTGAAAAGCTATAGTTCACCTATATTGTCATTCCTAATTCCAATTTCACCATAGGAAATCTAACATAGGAATTCACTAGGAAATAAAATTGACAGAAAAATTATTTAAAGCAATTTTGGCTGAAAACGCTCCTAATCTGTCAGAGTAAAAAGATATCCAGGTCCACGAAGCAAATAAATTTTCAAACAAGATGAAACAAATGAGATGCCCACCTAAAAACATAATTAAAATGTTGACAATTAAAGCTGAAGAAAAATCTAAGCACAGCAAGAGAAAAAAAAAAACACAACCAGTTGTGCACAAGGGAACCACCATAAGACTATTAGCTGAGTTTTTTTAAGCAGGAACTTCACAGGACAAAAGACAGAAAAGAAAAACTTCAACCAAGAATACTGTATACAGGTAGGTTATCACACAGAGTTGAATGAAAGACAGAGTTTTCCAGACAAGCAAAACCTAAAGAAGTTCATTACCACTAAACCAGACTTAAAAGAAATGTTAAAGAGACTTCTATAAATTGCAACAAAAGGTTATAACTAGTAATAAGAAATTCTACGGATAAAAAAACTGCAAATATACTAAATGTAGTGAATTAATACATCAAAAATTATTCAACATATTGCAGTGAAATTCAATAAAACCTTCTCGGTTCAGTTCAGTTGCTTACTTGTGTCCGACGCTTTGTGGCCAATGGACTGCAGCACACCAGGCTCCCTTGTCCATCACCAACACCCAGAGCTTGCTCAAAATCATGTCCATCAAGTCCGTGATGCCATCCAACCATTTCATCTTCTGTCGTCCCCTTCTTCTCCTGCCGTCAATCTGTCCCAGCATTAGGGTCATTCCCAATGAGTCAGCTTGCATCAGGTGGCCAAAGTATTGGAGTTTCAGCTTCAGCATCAATCCTGCCAATGAATATTCAGGACTGACTTACCCTAGGATTGACCAGTTGTTTTTTCTTCTTTTATTTTTTTATTATTATTTTTTTAATTTACCAGATGCCATGATCTTTGTTTTTTGAATGTTAAGTTTTAAGCCAGCTTTTCACTCTCCTCTTTCATTTTCATCCTGAGACTTTAGTTCCTCTTCACCTTTTGCCGTAAGGGTGGTGTCATCTGCATATCTTAGGTTATTGATATTTCTCCCAGAAATCTTGATTCCAGCTTGTGTGTCATCCAGCCCAGCATTTTGCCTGATGTACTCAGCATATAAGTTAAATAAACAAGGTGATGATATACAGATTTGACATACTCCATTCCCAATTGGGAACCAGTCTGTTGTTCCATGTCCAGTTCTAACTGTTGCTTCTTGACCTGCATACAGATTTCTCAGGAGGCAGGTAAGGTCATCTGGTATTCCCATGTTTTTAAGAGTTTTCCACACTTTGTTGTGATCCACACAGTCAAAGGTTTTAGCAAAGTCAATGAAGCAGAAATAGATGTTTTTCTGGAATTCTCTTGCTTTTTCTATGAACCAACAGATGGCAATTTGATCTCTGGTTCCTCTACCATTTCTAAATCCAGCTTGAACTCTGGAAGTTCTCACTTCATGGACTGTTGAAGCCTCACTTGGAAAATTTTGAGTATTACTTTGCTAGTGTGTGAGATGAGTACAATTGTGCAGTACTTTGATCATTCTTTGTCATTACCTTTCTTTGGGATTGGAATGAAAGCTGAACTTTTCCAGTCTATGGCCACTGCTGAGTTTTCCAAACTTGCTGGCATATTGAGTGCAGCACTTTCACACCGTCATCTTTTAGGATTTGGAATGCTTGAATTCCATCACCTCCACTAGCTTTGCCTTAGGCCCACTTGATTTCACATTCCAGGATATCTGGTTCTAGGTGAGAGATCACACCATCATGGTTATTTGGGTCATTACACCTTTTTGTATAGTTCTTCTGTGTGTGCTTGCCACCTGGTCTCAATAGCTTCTGCTTCTATTAGGTCTATACTATTTCTGTCCTTTATTGAGCCTGTCTTTGTATGAAATGTTCCCTTGGTATGTCTAATTTTCTTGAAGAGATCTCTAATCTTTCCCATTCTATTGTTTTCCTATATTTCTTTGCCTTGATCATTTAGGAAAGTTTTCTTATCTCTCCTTGCTATTATTTGGAACTTTGCATTCAGATGGGTATGTCTTTCTTTTTCTCCTTTGCCTTTAGCTTCAATTCTTTTCTCTGCTATTTATAAGGCCTCCTCAGACAACCATTTTGCCTTTTTGCATTTCTGCTTCTTGGGGTTGGTTTTGACCACCTCCTCCTATAAAAAATTACAAACTCTGTCCATGGTTCTTGAGGCACTCTATCAGATCTAATCCCTTGATTCTATTTGTAACTTCCACTGTATAAATTAAGGGATTTGATTTAGGTCATACCTCAATGGTCTAATGGTTTTCCCTACTTTCTTCAATTTAAGTCTGCATTTGGCAATAAGGAGTTCATAATCTGAGCCACAGTCAGCTCCTGGTCTTTTTTTACTGACTGTATAGAGCTTTACAGTAATCCAGGCCTATGCCCCAACCAGTAATGCTGAAGAAGCCGAAGTTAATCGGTTCTATGAAGACCTACAAGACCTTTTAGAACTAACACCCAAAAAAGATGTCCTTTTCATTATAGGGGACTGGAATGCAAAAGTAGGAAGTCAAGAAACACCTGGAGTAACTGGCAAATTTGGCCTTGGAGCACGGAATGAAGCAGGGCAAAGGCTAATAGAGTTTTGTCAAGAGAATGCACTGGTCATAGCAAACACCCTCTTCCAACAACACAAGAGAAGACTCTACACATGGACATCACCAGATGGTCAACACCGAAATCCGATTGATTATATTCTTTGCAACCAAAGATGGAGAAGCTGTATACAGTTAGCGAAAACAAGACCAGGAGCTGATTGTGGCTCAGATCATGAACTCCTTATTGCGAAGTTCAGACTTAAATTGAAGAAAGTAGGGAAAACCACTAGACCATTCAGATATGACCTCAATCAAATCCCTTATGATTATGCAGTGGAAGTGAGAAATAGATTTAAGGGACTAGATCTGATTGATAGAGTGCCTGATGAACTCTGGACGGAGGTTCGTGACATTGTACAGGAGACAGGGACCAAGACCATCCCCATGGAAAAGAAATGCAAAAGAGCGAAATGGCTGTCTGAGGAGGCCTTACAAATAGCTGTGAAAAGAAGAGAGGCGAAAAGCAAAGGAGAAAAGGAAAGATATAAGCATCTGAATGCAGAGTTCCAAAGAATAGCAAGGAGAGATAAGAAAGCCTTCCTCAGTGATCAATGCAAAGAAATAGAGGAAAACAACAGAATAGGAAAAACAAGAGACCTCTTCAAGAAAATTAGAGATTCCAAGGGAACTTTTCATGCAAAGATGGGCTCGATAAAGGACAGAAATGGTATGGACCTAACAGAAGCAGAAGATATTAAGAAGAGGTGGCAGGAATACACAGAAGAACTGTACAAAAAAGATCTTCACGACCAAGATAGTCACGATAATGTGATCACTGACCTAGAGCCAGACATCTTGGAATGTGAAGTCAAGTGGGCCTTAGAAAGCATTACTACGACCAAAGCTAGTGGTGGTGATGGAATTCCAGTTGAGCTATTTCAAGTCTTGAAAGATGATGCTGTGAAAGTGCTGCACTCAATATGCCAGCAGATTTGGAAAACTCAGCAGTGGCCACAGGACTGGAAGAGGTCAGTCTTCATTCCAATCCCAAAGAAAGGCAATGCCAAAGAATGCTCAAACTACCGCACAATTGCACTCATCTCACACGCTAGTAAAGTCATGCTCAAAATTCTCCAAGCCAGGCTTCAGCAGTATGTAAACCGTGAACTCCCAGATGTTCAAGCAGGTTTTAGAAAAGGCAGAGGCACCAGAGATCAAATTGCCAACATCTGCTGGATCATGGAGAAAGCAAGAGAGTTTCAGAAAAACATCTATTTCTGCTTCATTGACTATGCCAAAGCCTTTGACTGTGTGGATCACAATAAACTGTGGAACATTCTGAAAGAGATGGGAATCCCAGACCACCTGACCTGCCTCTTGAGAAACCTGTATGCAGGTCAGGAAGCAACAGTTAGAACCGGTCATGGAACAACAGACTGGTTCCAAATAGGAAAAGGAGTGCGTCAAGGTTGTATATTGTCACCTTGCTTATTTAACTTATATGCAGAGTACATCATGAGGAACGCTGGGCTGGAAGAAGCACAAGCTGGAATCAAGATTGCTGGGAGAAATATCAATAACCTCAGATATGCAGATGACACTACCCTTATGGCAGAAAGTGAAGAGGAACTCAAAAGCCTCTTGATGAAAGTGAAAGAGGAGAGTGAAAAGGTTGGCTTGAAGCTCAACATTCAGAAAACAAAGATCATGGCATCTGGTCCCATCACTTCATGGGAAATAGATGGAAAAACAGTGGAAACAGTGTCAGACTTTGTTTTTTTGGGCTCCAAAATCACTGCAGATGCTGATTGCAGCCATGAAATTAAAAGACGCTTGCTCCTTGGAAGGAAAGTTAGGACCAACCTTGATAGTATATTAAAAAGCAGAGACATTACTTTGCCAACCAAGGTCCGTCTAGTCAAGGCAATGGTTTTTCCCGTGGTCATGTATGGATGTGAGAGTTGGACTGTGAAGAAAGCTGATCGCCGAAGAATCGATGCTTTTGAACTGTGGTGTTGGAGAAGACTCTTGAGAGTCCCTTATATTGCAAGGAGATCCAACCAGTCCATTCTAAAGGAGATCAATCCTGGATGTTCATTGGAGGGTCTGATGCTAAAGCTGAAACTGCAATACTTTGGCCACCTCATGAGACGAGTTGACTCACTGGAAAAGACTCTGATGCTGGGAAAGGTTGGGGGCGGGAGGAGAAGGGGACGACGGAGAATGAGATGGCTAGATGGCATCACCGACTCTGTGGACATGAGTTTGAGTGTACTCCGGGAGTTGGTGATGGACAGGGAGGCCTGGCGTGCTGTGATTCATGGGGTCGCGGAGAGTCGGACACGACTGAGCGACTGAACTGAACTGAACTGAACTGACTGAACTGAACTGAACTGATAGAGCTTTACCATCTTCAGCAGCAAAGAATGTAATCAGTCTGATTTTGGTATTGGCCATCTGGTGATGTCCTTCTCTAGAGTCTTCTCTAGTGTTTTTGGAAGAGGGTGTTTGCTGTGACCTGTACATTCTTTTGGCGAAACTGTTAGACTTTACCCTGCTGCATTTTGTACTCCAAGGCCAAACTTGCCTGTTACTCTAGGTATCTCTTGATTTCAAACTTTTGCATACCAGTCCCCTATGATGAAAAAGCTATCTTTTTGTTGTTGTTGTTAGTTCTAGAAGGTCTTGTAGGTACTGAACAAATAAATCATAACTCAGATATCTTATGAAATAGTTTAGGAAATATCACTTAATATTTTGTGGGCATCACTTTCTGTGAAGTCAGATGAATAATTTCAAGTAAAAGCAACTCAGGAAAATAATAATGCTTGGATCTGATCTTACCTAAAATGAAGTAGTTCCCTATTCAGTTCAGTTCAGTTCAGTCACTCAGTCGTGTCCGACTCTCCGCGACCCCATGAATCACAGCACGCCAGGCCTCCCTGTCTATCACCAACTCCCGGAGTACACTCAAACTCATGTCCACAGAGTTGGTGATGCCATCCAGCCATCTCATTCTCCGTCGTCCCCTTCTCCTCCCGCCCCCAACCTTACCAGTTATTAAAGAGAGATTAGAATTGACTAATATGAAACATAATGAAGTTTCAGTATAATTGGGTTATGCTAAGAAAGGAACTTTTCTTTTGTACTTCTTTTGTGGTCTACATTCTTAACTCGTCTCAATTTTTAAACACTTGCTTTCTCTCTGACTCATAAATAACATATCATTAAAAGTCCTTAATACAACAGATGAGTCAAAAATATTGTTCATACTGAACATGTTCAGTGAAACCAGAAGTATTACTGAGAACCAAATAACCAATAGCAACTCAAAGAATTAGCTATTATGGTGACATATAACAACAACAACAAAAATAGTCCTTTAATGTGAGCATGATTGCACCTTAATAGAAAAACTAGCATTTACTGGCATATTAATAGGACTTAAAATGTCTAAAACTGTGAAATATAATATCAGAAAGAATTTCTGCAAATTTTCTCCATTCTCTTTTGTAAATTAATATTTATTGGATATAGTTCATTTACAATGTTGCATTAGTTTCTGTTGTATAGCAAAGTGAAGCAGTGATACATAAAAATATATCTACTCTTTTTAAGATTCTTTTTCCATATAGGTCATTACAGAGTATTTCAAGATACCTGTGCTATACTGTAAGCCCTTATTACTTATCAATTTTATATATAGCAGTGTGCATATGTCAATCCCAATCTCCCAAATTATCCCTCCTCCTCCTTTCCACCTTGATAATGATAAGTTTGTTTTTCTACATTTTTGACTCTGTTTCTGTTTTGTAAATAAATTCATTTGTACCATTTAAATGATACCCTGTATCTTTCTCTGTCTGACTTACTTCACTCTGTATGACAATCTCTAGGTCCATCTATGTCTTTGCAGGTGGCATTAATTTTATGGAACCTGGACCAGAGTGATGTCCTTGGGCATAAGGCAGGATGTGGTGAATGTAGGATGAGGTTGAGGGAGGAAGTAGGACTCCTTATAAAACTATACCCAGCAGAGAAGTAAATCTTGGAAGTATATAAACTGGATTGTGTACTGACTTTATTTTTTGGCTCCAAAATCACTGCAGATGGTGATTGCAGCCATGAAATTAAAAGATGCTGACTCCTTGAAAGAAAAGTTTTGACCAATATAGACAGCATATTAAAAAGCAGAGACATTACTTTGCCAACAAAGGTCCGTCTAGTCAAGGCTATGGTTTTTCCAGTGGTCATGTATGGATGTGAGTGTTGGACTACAAAGAAAGCTGAACGCCGAAGAATTGATGCTTTTGAACTGTGGTGTTGGAGAAGACTCGAGAGTTCCTTAGACTGCAAAGAGATCCAACCAGTCCATCCTAAAGGAGATCAGTCCTGGGTGTTCATTGGAAGGACTGATGTTGAAGCTGAAACTCCAATATTTTGGCCACCTGATGTGAACAGCTGACTCATTGGAAAAGACCCTGATGCTGGGAAAGATTGAAGGCAGGAGGAGAAGGGGATGACAGAGGATGAGATGGTTGGATGGCATCACCGACTCAACGGACATGGATTTGGGTAGACTCTGGGAATCGGTGATGGACAGGGAGTCCTGGCATGCTGCAGTTCATGGGGTCACAAAGATTTGGACACTACTGAGAGACTGAACTGGAACTGGAACTGAATACCTAGAGGCTTCAGTGGTTTCCCTCTGAAGGTAGAAGGAACCCCTGCCTGCCCATCTTGCCTTGGGGCTGCCACTCCTGCTTTGGAGTCTCCTATCCTCAAAGTCAAAGCTATGGTTTTTCATAGTCAAAGTTATGTTTTTTCCAGTAGTCATGTATGGATGTGAAAGTTGGACTACAAAGAGAGTTGGACTATAAAGAAAGCTGAGTGCTGAAGAACTGATGCTTTTGAACTGTGGTGTTGGAGAAGAATCTTGAGAGTCCCTTGGACAGCAAGGAGATCCAACCAGTCTGTCCTAAGGGAAGCTAGTTCTGCATATTCATTGGAAGGACTGATGCTGAAGCTGAAGCTCCAATACTTTGGCCACGATAGTGAGAAGGTCTGACTCAATAGAAAAGACGCTGATGCTGGTAAAGATTGAAGGTGGGAGAAGAAGGGAAAAACAGAGGATAAGATGATTGGATTTCATCACTAACTCAATGGACATGAGTTTGAGTAAACTCCAGGAGTTGGTGATGGACAGAGAGGCCTGGCATGCTGCAGTCCATGGGGTTACAAAGAGTCGGAATGACTGAGCTACTGAACTGAACCCTCAAAGTCTTCCTTCTGCCAAATCACCCTCTTCTCACCAAGCCCAGCCACCTGTCAAATTCCAGTTTAAGTGCCACTTTCTCAGCAACTTTGTTATCCCTCAAATTACATGATGGGCTTTTGCGCATACACACACACACACACACACACACACACACACACACACACACACACACACACACACAAACTCAGCAGTGGTCACCGGACTGGAAAAGGTCAGTTTTTATTCCAATCCCAAAGAAAGGCAATGCCAAAGAATGTTCAAACTACTGTAAAATTGCACTCATCTCACATGCTAGCAAAGTAATACTCAAAATTATACAAGTGAGGCTTAAACAGTCTATGAAGTGAGAACTTCCAGATGTTCAAGCTGGATTTAGAAAAGGTAGAGGAACCAGAGATCAAATTGCCAACATCTGTTGGTTCATAGAAAAAGCAAGAGAATTCCAGGAAAACATCTGCTGCTGCTGCTGCTGCTAAGTTACTTCAGTTGTGTCCGACTCTGTGTGACCCCATAGACGGAAGCCCACCAGGCTCCCCTGTCCCTGGGATTCTCCTTTATTGACTACGCCAAATCCTTTGACTCTGTGGTTCACAACAAACTGTGGAAAATTCTTAAAGACATGTGAATACCAGATGACCTTACCTGTCTCCTGAGAAATATGTATGCAGGTCAAGAAGCAACAGTTAGAATCAGATATGGAACAACAGACTGGTTCCAAATTAGGAAAAGAGTACGTTAAAGCTGTATATTGTTACCTTGCTAACTTAACTTATACGCAGAGTACATCATGTGAAATGTTGGGCTGGATGACACACAAGCTGGAATCAAGATTTCCAGGAGAAATAACAATAACTGCAGATATGCAGATACATCACCCTTATGACAGAAAGTGAAGAAGAACTAAAGAGCCTCTTGATGAAAGTGAAAGAGGAGAGTAAAAAAGCTGGCTTACAGCTCAACATTCAAAAAACAAAGATCATGGCATCTGGTCCCATCACCCCATGGCAAATAGATGGGGAAACAAGGGAAACAGTGAGAGGTTTTATTTTGAGGGGATCCAAAATCACTGCAGATGGTGACTGCAGCCATAAAATTAAAAGACTCTTGCTTCTTTGAAGAAAAGCTGTGATGAACCTAGACAGCATATTAAAAAGCAGAGACGTTATTTTGCTGACAAAGGTTCATATAGCCAAAGCTATGGTTTATGCAGTAGTTATGTATGGATGTGAGACTTGCACCATAAAGAAAGCTGAGCAACAAAGAATTGATGCTTTTGAATGGTAGTGTTGGAGAAGACTCTTGAGAATCCCTTGGACTGCAAGAAGATCAAACCAGTCAATCCTAAGGAAAATCAGTCTTAAATATTCATTGGAAGGACTGATGCTGAAGTGGAAGCTCCAATAGTTTGGCCACCTGGTGTGAACGGACTCATGGAAAAGACCCTAACGCTGGGAAAGATTGAAGGCAAGAGAAGGGAACAACAGGAGGAGAAGAGGATGAGATGGTTGGATGGCATCACGGACTCAATAGACATGAGTTTGAGGAAGCCTGGGTGTTGGTGATGGACAGGGAAGCCTAGCATGCTGCAGTCCATGTGGCTGCAAAGAGCCAGATATGACTGAGCAACTGAACTGAACTAAACTGAAAGCAGAGTCATAAGGGACATAGGCTTTCAAGTTACATCTTTGATTTGAATTCTGTCTCCACTGTTGACTATACTATCTTGGAGAAGTCACTTCACCAATTTAAACTTAAATTTCCTTGTTTATAAATTAAGGACAATAATCCTCATAATGTTGTTGCAAGGATTCAAACAGGTGGTATATATAAGTTCCTCTTCTGTTTCACATAGTTAAGGTCAATCGACACATAATTACTGATTTGTACTATGTACTATGCACTCTTCCATGGATACAGCGGCTCTTCACTTGTAGGACAGGCCTGTACTATAATTTACAGGGCTTCTTTGAAAAATAGGAATGACTTTCTCATCACCCACAGGCAAAGGGTTGGGAGCAGTAAAAAGTATGTCGTGGAAAAACATCTTGAAAACAAGATGTTGAAGTACTGATGTGACTGATGGAAAATGATTAGTGACTGTTCCCATAACCAGAACCCTGAGGGAGTTGCTGAGAAAGGTCATCACTAGCTGAAGGGCTCAGAGAAGGAAATGCAACCGAATCCAGTATTCTTGCCTGGAGAAATCCAGGGACAGAGGAGCCTGGTTGGCTGCCATCTATGGGGTCGCACAGAGTCGGACACGACTGAAGTGATTTAGCAGCAGCAGCAACTAAAGGGCTAAACAGAGTCATGAAAGGCCTGAAAGTTTGACATTGAGGACTCTGCACTGTATATCTTTATCCCCGATCTGAGATTGTAAAAAACAGTTATCTCTAGATCACGCACAAGGAAGTAGATGTTAGCAATAAAAAGCATGCAAGGATTAGGATCTGGGCTTTTGCCTGCAAACAGCATCAGCCCCCTGTTCCCCACCTTATTTCTGAGTCTTATTTTTCTTTATTCTTCTGCGGCATCACTCCCTCAGGTCAGTTCATTGTCGGGCTGGTCCCAACAAAACTTACATATAACTCAATATATTTTAAGAGTTATCATCAACATCATGCCATGAAGGAGTCAGGGATGAAGTAAAAGAGATATCAGAGTTATGAACTGGAGCCAAAGTCAGAAAGGAACTAAGGTAAACAAACAAGATCAAAGATTCAAAAGGGAAAAGTGAAGTAATAAAACTATATAGTTAAATGAAGTTGCTTTAAAAGAGCCAAGAGATGTACTCTGTGTTATGCTTCAATCCATTTAAGAATATCAAGTAGATTTACATAGTACCTACTGTGTGAAGAGAACTATTTTGGGTTATACACATTAAAAAAAAAAAATAGTGCAAAACAGTGTTATAACTCTCAATATCAAATGTAACGGTGAGAAGAATAAGACATGTAAACATAAACTGTTCTGGTAATCTAATGTGTAACAAATCACCTCAAAACCTGACACATTTTGATCATATTCAGTCTAAGCAGGGCTACCTGGGAGAGCTTATTTCTACACATCTTTGTCTGGGGCTTCTTGAAAATAGGGGTCTAGTGCCTGGATTGAAAAACCTGGAAAAACTGGGAGTGAGAAAACTTGGGCTCCTCTTGCATCTTACTTATCTCTACATGGTCATTCAGTGTGGCCTCTCCAGCATGGAGGTATGGTAGCCAGACTTCTTAAATGGCAGCTCAGGGCAACAAAGGCAAGTGTTCTGAAAAATGCAAAGAGAGAGCACTAACTGGAAATATCAGTTTATATGACATACTCTTGGAAGTCCTGCAACATCACTTCTGCCACATTACATTTGCTAGAAGCAAGTCACTAACGGAAGGGCAATTAGACCACACTTTTTATGGAAGGAGAGTCAAAGAATTACAAGCATACCTTTACCTCAAACTATATTCCTTCTGCATGCAAAATATACTCTCCACTTTCCAAGGCACAGAAGCGTCATCTATTATGGCATCATGCATAGGTTCAAAGTCTAAAATCTCATCTAAGTGTGTATTAAACTTTTCAGATGTTATGTATCAAGTGCAGCTCCTCAGGTTTAGCTCTTTTCAATCTGTAGATCTGGTGAACTAAAAGGACAAGTTGTAGGTTTTGCACATGCCAATATATCAGTGAAAGAGGCATAAGAAAATCACTGTAGACTTTTGCATTAAAAGCTAGGGGTAGGGAATAAAAAATGGCAAACAGCAGTTATGAGTCCATACATAATTCTGAATACCAGCCAGGAACATACTGATGGTTCCTTGACTCAGGCCTGTTGCCTGGGTATAGAGAACAATAAGTATATAGGTCTTAGCTCTATTTGCCAGGCTTATGGTTCTACTCCCTTATTCATCCTTTTCCATAAAAATATTCTGATGTTTACAGATTAGTTTTATCAGCTTGTTTCCTACCAGTGGAAACTTCAAAAGTCCAAAGGTCTATTTTCATGTTGTACTGTCTCTGTCCCTTGGTAGTGTTCTTGCAACAATACTTCTCTTAGAACTGTGGATTTCTTTTGAATTGTAGTAGGGTTGACCCTAATAGTCAAGAGCTAAATGCACAAATTTCACCATAATAATACTTTCGCTCTCCTTAGCTGCTTTAAGGAAAATCTTTAGTATTCTTTAAAAGCCCTATTGTTGAACAGAAACAATTTGCAGTGCATGCTTTTTAAACTCCTTAGAGATATTCATCTGAGATGCCACCTTAAATTTTTCTTATTTGCAAGGAGTTGTAGTGTAACACCCTTGATATCATCTTTATTATCTATTTTCTTGAGAGTGTCCTGGAATGATTTTTGTCCAAAAGCCTTTTCATAATTTCAGCATCATTTGCCATCTGAAGAAACTGAGATTAAAAACAGCTTTATTTTTTATTTCAGTAAGTCCTGGATCCATTATATATAAAGACATTTCTTTCACTTAATATTCTCATCTTGCATTTTACTACCAGTAGCTAGAAGAAGCCAGATGGCGTCTTCAACACTCTCCTTTGAAATCTCAGTTAATTTTCTACTTCTACTTTGTTCTATTTCCCACATTACTTCAGTTCATAGTGTTCCTTAATTTTCTGCCACCACATAATAAATATACCTGTCCTTCCAACTTTTAGTAACATTATCCTCAATTTCTTTTCAACTCACCAATAAACCACCAAAAGTTTCTTCAAGGGCCATTAGACTTTAATAATATTCTCAAGATCCTTCCAGTTTCAGCCCGCCACTCAATCCCAGAGCCACATTTTCAGTTTCTGTTATGGCAGTACCTCACTTCCAGGTACTAAAGTGTGTTTTGATGATCAATTACAGGAAAACAAACCCCACAAATGTACTGGTTAAAAACATTTATTCTTTTCATGAAGCTGCAATCTAGGCAAAACCTTGGTATAAGAAATTAAAGAAAACCTAATCAAGTGGACAGATATAGTCATTGATTATAAAGCTCACTATTATGAAGACATCAGTTCCCCCAAATTACTATACAGATTCAGCACAATGCCTATCAAAATTGAACTAAATTTTTTCTCATAGAAATTGATAAGCTGAGGCCAAAATTCAAATGGAAATACACACAAAGCCAAAATCATTTCTTAAAATCAAGTAGTAACACTACATGAATTTTTCAAAACTCGCTATAACACTGCATTAAATAAGACAGTGTGTTATTTCTATAAAAAGATATGAATATATAGATCAATGGAATGTAATAAAGAATTCAAACCCACACTTCATGATCAACTAATTTTTGACAGGGGTACAAAGTTAATTCAACAAGGGAAATCTGTTTTTCAAAAAAGGTTACTGGATCAATAGAATATCTATCTATAGAAAAGCAACAACAACAAACTCTTACAAAATTTTGGTTGTTGTTCAGTCTCTCAGTCATGTCTGACTCTTTGTGACCCCATGGACTGTAGCATGCCAGGCTTCCCTGTCCACCATCTCCCGGAGTTTGCACAAACTCATGTCCATTGAGTCAGTGATGCCATCCAACCATATCATCCTCTGTTGTCCCCTTCTCCCTCTGCCTTCAATCTTTCCTAGCATCAGGGTCTTTTCCAATGAGTTGCATCAGGTGGCCAAAGTATTGGAGCTCCAGTTTCAACATCAGTCCTGCCAATGATGATGAAGAATCTGCCTGCAATGCTGGATACCTGGGTCGAAAACATCCTCTGGAGAAGGGAATGGCAACCCACTCCAGTATTCTTGCCTGGAGAATTCCATGGAGAGAGAAGCCTGGCAGGCTACAGTCTGTGGGATGGCAAAGAGTTGGACACAACAGAGACTTAAACTTTACATGATACCAAAAAGTTTAGCTGGAAATGAATTATAAATCTAAATGTAAGAACTTAAAATATAAAAGTTCTAGAAAGAAACAGAAAATTTTAGTGACCATGATTTTTCAAAAAAGGTAAGTTAGATTTTATTAAAATTTAAAACTTTTGCTCTCCAAAAGACACCATCAAGAAAATAAAAGACAATACAGTCTGGGGAAAATAGAGTCAGTTTTGCTAAAACAATTATTTTGAGAAGGTTGCCACATGATATATTAAGGAACATTTTGAGAATGACATACATTGTCATTCCAGTTTGATTGAGATGTAACTGACATGAAAGTGAAAGTGAAGTCGCTCAGTCGTGTCCGACTCTTTGCCACCCCATGGACGGTAGCCTACCAGGCTCAGCGGTCCATGGGATTTTCCAGGCAAGAGTACTGGAGTGGGCTGCCATTTCCTTGTCCAGGGGATCTTCCCAACCCAGGGGTCGAACCCCGGTCTCCTGAATTGCAGACAGACGCTTTACCATCTGAGGCACTAAAGCACTGCATATCATATGACTTACAGGCTTCATGAAACAATTATCACAATAAGTTTAGTGAACATCCATCATCTTATATAGATACAAAATTATAGAAAGAAAAAATTTTACTTGTGATGAAACCTCTTAGAATTTACTGTTAACTTTCATATGTAACACACAGCAGTGATAACTATGGTTATCATAATGTATATTAGAGTTCTAGTAGTTTTTAATCTTATAATAGCAAGTTTGTACCATTAAACTGTCTTCATCCAAGTCCTCCTCATCCGACCCCAGCCTCTGATAACCATTAAGCTAATCTCTTTTCTATTAACTTGTTTTTGAAATTATGTTAGTTCTTATTATACAACATAATGATTTAATATTTCTATATATTTCAAGATGATCATCATAATAAGTCAAATTACATTAGGTCACCATACAAAGATACTACATACTTATTGACTATCTTCTCCATCTTTACATTTTATACATATGACTCATATTTTGCACCTGGAAACTTGTACCTCTTGATCTCCAACACCTGTTTCTCTCGTTTGCACCCACTTCCCCTCTGACAGTCACAAGTTTGTTCTTTGCTGTTTTGTTGCATTTGTTCATTTGTTTTTTAGATGCCACACATAAGTGAAATAATACAGTATTTGTCATTCTCTATTTTCACTTAGCATAATACTGTCTAGGTCCATTTATGCTGCTGCAAAAGGTGAGATTATATTATTTTTATGGCTGATAATATTCCATAGTACATACTATGTCTTCTATGTTGATCCATCTGTTGATGCGTATCAAGTTTGCTTGTATATCCTGACTATTGTAAGTAATATCATAAAGAAAAAAGGCCTACATAAATCTTTTATAATTATTATTCTCATTTTCTTCAGCTAAATACCCAGGAGTGGAGTGGTTGGATTACATGGTAGTTCTATTTTTAATTTTTTGAGGAATCTTCATACTGTTTTCCAAAGTGGCTGCACAATTTACATTCCCTTTAACAATGCACGAGTCTTCCCTTTTGACACATTTTTGCCAACCCTTGCTATTTATCTTTGTTAATAAACATTGTGACATAATTGAGGAGATAACTCACTGTGGTTTTGATTTGCATTTCCAGGATGATTAGTGATACCAAGCATCTTTTAAAAAAAATTATTTTGTTGAAGTATATGTGTTAATTTCTACTGTACATCAAAGGGATTGAGTTATACATACATATATATGTATGTATATTCTTTTTTGTAGTCTTTTCTGTTACAGTTTATCATAGAATATTGAATCTAGTTCCCTGTGCTATATAGTAGGACCTTGTTTTTTATCCATTATCTGTATAACAGTTTACATCTGCTAATCCCAAATTCCCAGTCCACCCATTCTGTACCCCACCATCCACTTAGCAACCACAAATCTGTTCTCTATGTCTGCAAATTTGTGTCTGCTTCATAAGTAAGTTAATTTGCATCATAATTTAGATGCATGTAGCATCTAAGTGATATTATCTGGTATTTGTCTTCCTCTTTTTGACTTAATTCACTTAGTATGATCATCTCTAGGTCCATTCATGTCATGTCAAATGGCATTATTTCATTATTTTTATGGCTGAGCAATATTCCGTTATATATACATATATATAATTTCTTCTTTATTCATTGATCTGTCTATGGATATTTAGATGGTTTTAATATTTTGGCTATTGTAAATAGTGTTGCAATGAACATTGGGGGGCATGAATATTTTTAAACTATAATTTTCTTGAGATATATGCCCAGGAGTGGGATTGCTGGGTCATATGGGAACACTATTTTTACTTTTTTGAAGAATCTCTGTACTGTTTTCTATAGTAGCTGCACCAATTTACATTCCCACCAATTTACATTCCCTCCAGTGTAGGAGGGTTCCCTTTTCTCCACATCCTCACCAACATTTGCATTTGTGAACTTTTTAATGATGTCCATTCTGGTTGTCAAGTATCTTTTAATGTGCATGTTGGCCATCCGTATGTCTTCCTTGAAAAAATTTTCTAACAGATCCTTTGTCCATTTTAAAATTATTTTTTCAAATAACTGGTAAGAAAATGCCAGTTTAAATTTTATTTTATTATTGAGGTATAAATGATTTACAGTATTACATTAGTTTCAAGTGCACAACATAGCTTATACTACACTTATTATAAGATATTGGCTATATTCCATGTTCTATACAACCTGTCCTCCCTTGTAGCTATTTTATACATGATTGTTTGTACCTCTTAATCCCCTGTCTCTTCTTGCCTCTCCCTTCTTCCTCTCCTACTAGCAACCACTGATTTGTTCTCTATATCTAAGAGTCTGTTTCTTTTTTGTTATATTCACTAGTTTTACTTTTATATTTTACATATAAAATATGTCCAATAATTGTCTTTTTTCTGACTTATTTCACTATACATAATACCCTCCAGGCCCATCCATGTTGCAAATGGCAAATTTTCATTCTTTTTTATGGCTGAATAGTATTCCATTGTATTAGGATACATATATATATATATACATATATACACACACATATACACGATGTCATACACACATACACACGTGTATGTTCAGTTGCTAAGTTGCGTCTGACTCTTTGCAACCCCATGAACTGCAGCACTCCAGGCTTCCCTGTCCTTCACTATCTTCTGCAGTTTGCTCAAATTCATGTCTATTGAGTCAGTGATGCTATCTACTCATCTCATCTTCTGCCATCCCCTTCTCCTTTTGCTTTCAATCTTTCCCACCATCAGAGTCTTTTCTAATGAGTCAGCTCTTTATGACACGTGGCCAAAGTATTGGAACTTCAGCTTCAGCATCAGTCCTTCCAATGAATATTCAGGACTGATTTCCTTTAGGATTGACTGGTTTGATTTCCTAGCTGTCCAAGGGACTCTCAGGAGTCTTTTCCAGCACCACAGTTCAAAAGCATCAATTCTTCAGCACTCAGACTTCTTTGTGGTTCAACTCTCACATCCATACACGACTACTGGAAAAACCATAGATTTGAGTATATGGACTTCTGTTGGCAAAGTGATGCTTTTGGCTTTCCTTCCAAGAAGCAAGTGCCTTTTAATTTTGTAGCTGCAATCACTGTCTGCACCACTTGGAGCCCAAGAAAATAAAATCTGTCACTGTTTCCACTTTTTCCTCTTCTATTTGCCATGAAAGTGATGGGACCAGATGCCATGATCTTGTTTTTGAATGCTGAGATATATGTGTATCTCACATCCTCTGTATCCATTCATCTGTTGATGGATACTTAAGTTGCTTCCCTATCTTTGTTGTTATAAATAATGATTCTATGAACATTGTGGTGCATGTACCTTTTCAAATTAGTGTTTTCATTTTCTTCAGATATATACCCAGGGATGGTCATATAGATCATAGGGTAGTTCTGTTTTTCGTTTTTGAGGAATCTCCCTACTATTTCTCCACAGTGACTGCACCAAATTTACTGTCTCACCTATAGTATATAAGGGTTCCCTTTTTTCTGTGTTGTGTTCTCTCCAACATTTGTTATTTGTAGACTCCATGATGAAGAAGGAAATGGCAACCCCCTCCAGTGTTCTTGCCTGGAGAATCCGAGGGATGGCGGAGCCTGGTGGGCTTCCGTCTATGGGGTCACACAGAGTCAGACAAAACTGAAGTGACTTAGCAGTAGCAGGAGCAGACTCTATGATGATAGCCTTTCTGACAGATGTGAGGTGACTGTGGCTTTGGTTTGCATTTCTCAGATAATTAGCAATGTTGAGCATGTTTTCACTTGTCTATTGAGTATCTGTATGTCTTCTCTGTAAAAATGTTTGTTTAGGTCTTCTTCCCATTTTTTTGATACGGTGGTTTTTTTGATACTGAGTTGTATAAATTATTTTTATCTTTTGGATATTAATGACTTGTCATCACATCATTTGCAAATATTACTCCCCATTCCATAGATTGTCTTTTTGTTTTGTTGATGGTTTCCTTTGATGTTTAAAAGCATTTATGTTTGATTAGGTCTCATTTATTTATGTTTGCTTTTATTTCTTTTGCCATGGAAGACTGATCTAAGAAAATATTGTTACAATTTATGTCAGAGAATATTTAGCCTGTGTTCTCTTCTAGGAGTTTTATGGTGTCATGTCTTAACTTTAGGTCTTTAAACCACATTGAGCTTATTTATACATAATGGTGCAAAGGAGTTTTCTAATTTCATTGATTGACATGTAGCTTTCCAACTTTATGAGCACCACTCCCTAAAGAAACTGTTTTTTCCACCTTATATTCTTGCCTAATTGATCTAGATTAATTGACTATAAGTGTATGGATTTATTTCTTATGCTTTCTATTCTGCTCCATTGATCCATACATCTGTTTTCATGCCAATACCATGCTACAGTGATTATGGTAGCTTTGTAGTGTTGTCTGAAGACTGTGAGGGTTATGCCTCCAGCTTTATTCTTTTTCTCTGGATTGCTTTGGCAATTTTGGCTCTTTTGTGATTCCGTATAAATTTTATTTATTCTAGTTCTTTGAAAAATGTCATGGGTACTTTCACAGGGAGAACATCAAATCTGTAGATTGTTTGGGTAGTATGGTCATTTTAACAGTATTAATTCTTCCAATTAAAAAAAAATAGGATATCTTTCCATTTATTTGAATCATCTTCAGTTTTCTTTATCAGTGTTAAATAGTGTTCAGTGTAAAGGTCTTTCACCTTGGTTAAGTTACTCCTAGGTTTTTGTTTTTGTTTTTGTTTGAGTGGGATTTTAAATTGAATTATTTTTTACTTTTTTTTTAAATATTTCATTGTTAGTGAAAAGAAATGGGAGAGATTTCTTTATGTTAATATCTTGAATTGATCTATCACTTTTTATGTGGAGACTTTAAGGTTCTCTATATAGAGAATAAGGAGAAGGTAATGGCAACCCACTCCAGTACTCTTGCCTAAAAAATTCCATGGACAGAGGAGCCTGCAGTCCATGGGGTCGCTAAGAGTAGGCTGCAGTCCATGGGGTCGCTAAGAATCTAACACCACCGAGCGACTTCACTTTCACTTTTCACTTTTGCATTGGAGAAGGAAACGGCAATCCACTCCAGTGTTCTTGCCTGGAGAATCCCAGGTACAGAGAAGCCTGGTGGGCTGCTATCTATGGGGTCGCACAGAGTCGGACACAACTGAAGCGACTTAGCAGCAGCAGCAGCATATAGAGAATAATGCCAGCTGCAAATAGTGACAGGCTTACCTCTTCCCTTCCAATTTGGATATGTTTATTTCTCTTTCTTGTTTGAATGCTGTGAACTGAACTTCCAATACGATGTTGAATAGAAAAGGTAGGAGTGGGCATTCTAATCTTGTTCCTGAATTTAGCAGTAAGGTTATTAGCTTTCCACCATTGAGTATAAGTTGACTGTGGTTTGCTGTAAACAGCTTTTCTTATGTTGAGCTACATCATCTCCAAACATTTTTAGTGAGAGTTTTTATCATAAATGGATGTTGAATTTTATAAAATGTGTTTTCTGAGTCCATTGAGATGACCATGTTTTCATTAATATGGTATGTATCACATTGATTGGTTTATGTGGAACCATTCTTGTGACCCTGGAAAGAATTCAACTTGTGATTGTATATGATCTTTTTCCAAGTATTGCTAGATTTGGTTTGCTAATATTTTGTTGAGGACTTTTGCATCTATATTCATCAAAGATATTGGGATATAACTTTTTGGTAGGGTCTTTTTCTGGTTTTGTTATCAGGGTGATGGTGACGTCATAAAATGAATTTGAGACTGTTTTCTCCTCTTCATTTTTTTTTGTAACTGTTTGAGCAAAACAGGTATAAATTATTTGTATAACTCCCTAGCTTCATTCACTTCTCTTAGCTTCATTGATCTTTTCAAATTTTAGTCTGTATTTTGTTTATTTCTGCTCTGATATTTATGATTTATTTCCTGCTACTAATTTTAGGTTTACTTTGTTCTTTTTCTAGTCCCTCTGGGTATATGGTTAGGTTTTCTATTTAAGATTTTTCTGTTTCTTGAGGTAGGCTTGTATCACTGTTTATAAACTTCCCTCTTAGAACTCCTTTTCTGGTGTCCCATAGATTTTGGACCACTGTGTTTTCATTTCATTTTCATATGTCTCCAATATTGTTTTATTTCTTCTTTCATTTCTTCAGTGATCCATTGATATAGTATAGCTTTCATGTGTTTATGTTTTTGCAGACTTTTTCTTGTAGTTGATTTCTAGTCTTATAGTTTTGTGGGTAGAAAAGTTGCTTGATATTGTTTCAATTTTCTTAAATTCAGTGAGACCTGTTCTGTGGCCTATCATGTAATATATCCTGGAGAATTCTCAATGCCACATGAAAAGAATGTGTAATCTGCTGATTTTGGATGGAATGTTCTATTTATAAATATACTAAATTCACCTGGTCTTAATGTGACATTTAAGGTCAGTGTTTCCTGGTCGATTTTCTGTCTGATGATCTGTCCATTGATGTAAGTGAGGCTTAAAGCCCCCTATTATTATCAAGAAACACCAGGAGTAACAAGCAAATTTGGCCTTGGAGTAGAGAATGTGGCTGGGCAAAAGCTAATAGAGTTTTACCAAGAGAATGCACTGGTCATAGCAAACACCCTCTTCCAACAACACAAGAGAAGACTCTACACGTGGACATCACCAGATGGCCAACACCGAAATCAGACTAATTATATTCTTTGCAGCCAAAGATGGAGAGGCTCTATACAGTCAGCAAAAACAAGACCGGGAGCTGACTGTTGCTCAGATCATGAACTTCTTATTGCCAAATTCAGACTTAAATTGAAGAAAGTGGGGAAAACCACTAGACCATTCAGGTATGACCTAAATCAAATCCCTTATGATTATACAGTGGAAGTAAGAAATAGATTTAAGGGACTAGAACTATGGATGGAAGTTCATGACATTGTACAGGAGACAGGGATCAAGATCATCCCAAAGCAAAAGAAATGCAAAAAAGGCAAAACAGCTGTCTGAGGAGGCCTTACAAATAGCTGTGAAAAGAGGAGAAGTTAAAAGCAAATGACAAAAGGAAAGATATACCCATTTGAAGGCAGAGTTCCAAAGAATAGCAAAGAGAGATAAGAAAGCCTTCCTCAATGATCAATGCAAAGAAATAGAGGAAAACAATAAAATGGGAAAGAGTAGAGATATCTTCAAGAAAATGAGAGATACAAAAGGAACATTTCATGCAAAGATGGGCACGATAAAGGAGAGAAATGGTACGGCCCTAACAGAAGCAAAAGATATTAAGAAGAGGTGGCAAGAATACACAGAAGAACTGTATGAAAAAGATCTTCAAGATGCAGATAATCACGATGGTGTGATCACTCACCTACAACCAGACATCCTGGAATGTGAAGTCAAGTGGGACTTAGGAAGCATCACTATGAACAAAGCTAGTGGAAGTAATGGAATTCCAGTGGAGCTATTTCAAATCCTAAAAGATGATGCTGTGAAAGTGCTGCACTCAATATGTCAGCAAATTTGTCACTCAATATGTCACCACCCTTATGACAGAAAGTAAAGAAGAACTAAAGAGCCTCTTGATGAAAGTGAAAGAGGAGAGTGAAAAGTTGGCTTAAAGCTCAGCTTTTAGAAAACTAAGATCATAGCATCTTGTCCCTCACTTCATGGCAAATAGATGGGGAAACAGTGGTGGACTTTATATTTTGGGGCTCCAAATTCAGTGTAGTTGGTGACTGCAGCCATGAAATTAGAAGATGCTTACTCCTTGGAAGGAAAGCTATGACCAACCTAGACAACATATTAAAAAACAGAGACATTACTTTGTCAACAAAGTTCAGTCTAGTCAAAGCTATGGTTTTTCCAGTAGTCATGTATGCATGTGAGAACTGGACTATAAAGAAAGCTGAGTGATGAAGAATTGATGCTTTTGAACTGTGGTGTTGGAGAAGACTCTTGAGAGTCCCTTGGACAGCAAGGATCCAGCCAGTCAATCCTAAAGGAAACCAGTGCTGAATATTCATTTTAAGTGTTGAAGCTGATGCTCTAATACTTTGGCCACCTGATGTGAACATTTGGCTCATTGGAAAAGATCCTGATTCTGGGAGGAATTGGGGGCAGGACGAGAAGGGGATGACAGAGGATGAGATGGCTGGATGGCATCACCAACTCGATGGACATGAGTTTGGGTAAACTCCAAGAGTTGGTGATGGACAGGGAGGCCTGGCGTGCTGCCATTCATGGGGTCGCAAAGAGTCGGACATAACTGAGTGACTGAACTGAACAGTGGTTCAATGGTAAAGAATCCACCTGTAATACTGGAGGCACAGGAGATGTGGGTTTGCTCCTTGGGTTGGGAAGATGATACACTGGAGGAGGGCATGGGAACCCACTTCAAGTATTCTTGCCTGGAGTATCCCATGGACAGAGGAGCCTGGTGAGCTATAGTCTATAGAGCTGGACAGGACTGAAGCAACTTAGCACACATGCACACACTAGCTAATATGTGTTTGATTTACACCTTTTATATCTATTACCTTTGCCAATGAGAGTTTGTTCTTTTGTCATTTTCCTGTTTCTAGTTATGGCATTTTCTTTTTCTTCTTTATATATATATAATTGAATTATAATGTATTAAATATATTATTATAATTAAAATCATATATATTATATATATAATTTCTTAATATATATCTATATATTAGACTTAAAATGTTTCAGGTTCACAGCTGGTGATTCAGTTATACGTATACACATATAATTTTTTTCAGATTATTTTCCATTATAGGTTATTACAAAATATTGACTTTAGTTCCGTGTGTTAAATGGTAAATATTTGATGCTTGTTGTCTATATATATTTTTTAATTAGAAATTAGCATTCTATTCAATCTAAGTCAAAGAAGTGAAATCAAAATTTCATATATTTTTAGTGGTGCAAAAATTCATAAGCTTTCTAAAATATATATAGTATGCATATTTATATATATGTATACAAAAGCTTTTCCAAGTGCATGATAAAGGCTAGAGAAAGAACATAAAAAAAGAAGAGATGGAGAAATTGGAAAACATAGACTGAATGAAATGAAAGAACTGAATATGAAAGAGAAATAGTGAAACAAACTAGATAAAAGATCATCATAGAGTCCAGTTGTTTTTAAACATGACTGCTCACTAGAAACCTATCAGGAGTTCTGGAGGAAAAAAAAGCAATACCTGAGCATTTTTATTTTTTAAAATCTTCAAAGATAGTTCTGATATTCATCTGGAATTTAGAAAATGATTACAGGGTTTTATCTTAAATCCTAGTTTTGGTGATACAGAGTTGGATTATTTTTCTGTTGACCAATCATTATACAATGGTATTAAGTGAGTTCAGTTCACTTCAGTCGCTCAGTCATGTCCAACCATTTGCGACTCCATGAATCACAGCAGACCAGGCCTCCCTGTCTATCACCAACTCCCGGAGTTCACTCAAACTCATGTCCACAGAGTCGGTGATGCCATCCAGCCATCTCATTCTCTGTCGTCCCTGTCTCTTCCCGCCCCCAATCCCTCCCAGCATCAGAGTCTTTTCCAGTGAGTCAACTCGTCACATGAGGTGGCCAAAGTATGGGAGTTTCAGGTTTAGCATCAGTCCTTCCAATGAACACCCAGGATTGATCGCCTCTAGAATGGACTGGTTGGATCTCCTTGCAGTCCAAGGGACTATCAACAGTCTTCTTCAACACCACAGTTCAAAAGCATCAATTCTTCGGTGAACAGCTTTCTTCACAGTCCAACTCTCACATCCATACATGACCACGGGAAAAACCATAGCCTTGACTAGATGGACCTTGGTTGACAAAGTAATGTCTCTGCTTTTTAATATGCTATCTAGGTTGGTCATAACTTTCCTTCCAAGGAGTAAGCATCTTTTAATTTCATGGCTGCAATCAGCATCTGCAGTGATTTTGGAGCCCAAAAAAACAAAGTCTGACACTGTTTCCACTGTTTTTCCATCTATTTCCCATGAAGTGATGGGACCAGATGCCATGATCTTTGTTTTCTGAATGTTGAGCTTCAAGTCAACCTTTTCACTCTCCTCTTTCACTTTCATCAAGAGGCTTTTGAGTTCCTCTTCACTTTCTGCCATAAGGGTAGTGTCATCTGCATATCTGAGGTTGTTGATATTTCTCCCGGCAATCCTGATTCCAGCTTGTGCTTCTTCCAGCCCAGCGTTCCTCATGATGTAGTCTGCATAGAAGTTAAATAAGCAAGGTGACAATATACAACCTTGATGCACTCCTTTTCCTATTTGGAACCAGTCTGTTGTTCCATGTCAAGTTCTAACTGTTGCTTCCTGACCTGCATACAGGTTTCTCAAGAGGCAAGTCAGGTGGTCTGGGATTCCCATCTCTTTTAGAATGTTCCACAGTTTATTGTGATCCACACAGTCAAAGGCTTTGGCATAGTCAATGAAGCAGAAATAGATGGTTTTCTGGAACTCTCTTGCTTTCTCCATGATCCAGCGGATGTCGGCTATTTGATCTCTGGTGCCTCTGTCTTTTCTAAAACCTGCTTGAACATCTGGAATTTCACGGTTCACATATTGCTGAAGCCTGGCTTGGAGAATTTTGAGCATGACTTTACTAGCGTGTGAGATGAGTGCAATTGTGTGGTAGTCTGATCATTCTTTGGCATTGCCTTTCTTTGGGATTGGAATGAAAACTGACCTTTTCCAGTCCTGTGGCCACTGCTGAGTTTTCCAAATTTGCTGACATATTGCGTGCAGCACTTTCACAGCATCATCTTTCAAGACTTGAAATAGCTCAACTGGAATTCCATCACCTCCACTAGCTTTGTTTGTAGTGATTCTCTCTAAGGCCCACTTGACTTCACATTCCAAGATGTCTGGCCCCAGGTGAGTGATCACGCCATCATGATTATCTTGGTCGTGAAGATCTTTTTCGTACAGTTCTTCTGTGTATTCTTGCCAACTCTTCTTAATATCTTCTGCTTCTGTTAGGTCCATACCATTTCTGTCCTTTATCGAGCCCATCTTTGCATGAAATGTTCCCTTGGAATCTCTAATTTTCTTGAAGAGATCTCTTGTTTTTTCTATTCTGTTGTTTTCCTCTATTTCTTTGCATTGATCACTGAGGAAGGCTTTCTTCTCTCTCCTTGCTATTCTTTGGAACTCTGCATTCAGATGCTTATATCTTTCCTTTTCTCCTTTGCTTTTTGCTTCTCTTCTTTTCACAGCTATTTGTAAGGCCTCCTCAGACAGCCATTTTGCTTTTTTGCATTTCTTTTCCATCGGGATGGTCTTGGTCCTGTCTCCTGTGCAATGTCATGAACCTCCGTCCAGAGTTCATCAGGCACTCTATCTATCAGATCTAGTCCCTTAAATCTATTTCTTACTTCCACTGTATAATCATAAGGGATTTGATTTAGGTCATATCTGAATGGTCTAGTGGTTTCCCCTACTTTTTTATTAAGTGAGTAATAGCTACATAATCAAGGGCTTCCCTGTTGACTCAGAGGGTAAAGCGTCTGCCTGCAATGCAGGAGACCCGGGTTCTATCCCTGGGTCGGGAAAATCCCCTGGAGAAGGAAATGGCAAGCCACTCCAGTATTCTTGCCTGGAGAATCCCATGGACAGAGGAGCCTGGCCGGCTACAGTCCACGGAGTCACAAAGACTCGGACACGACTGACAGACTTCACTTTCTTTAGGGTTCAAGTACCCACTCCAACGTTCTTCCCTGGAGAATCCCAGGGACGGTAGAGCCTGGTGGGCGACCGTCTTTGGAGTCTCACAGAGTCGGACACGACTGACGCGACTTAGCAGCAGCAGCAGCATGGAATCAAGTAGAGTGATGTGGTAAGTGGAAGTGCATACATGCACGTGTTCTCATCCACCCAGCCAGTCTATGTCTTTTGGTTGGTGCAGTTAATCCTTTTACATTTAAGCTAATTGTTGATATGTATGATCTGATTACCGTTTTCTTAATTGTTTTGGGTTTATTTTCTGTAGGTCTTTTTTTTCTCTCGAGTTTCCTGCCTAGAGAAGTTCCCTTAGCATTCACTGGTGGTGCTGCATTGTCTTAACTTAGCTTGTTTGGCAAGCTTTTGATTTCTCTATCAAATCTGAATGAGAGTCTTGCTGGGTAGTGTATTCTTGGTAGTAGGCTCTTCCCTTTCATCACTTCAAATATATCACTTTTGAGATAGCCATTTATAAAGCCATTCTCTTCTGACTTGTAGAGTTTCTGTTGAAAAATCAGCTGATAGCCTGATGGGAGTTCCCGTGTATGTTATTTGTCATTTTTCCCTTGTCACTTTCAATATTTTTGTCTTTTAGCTTTGTCAGTTTGACCGCATTCATTGTAAACCTGTTCTTCCTAGACTTTGTTGACTATTGTCTTTCCCATGTTAAGGATGTTTTCAGCTATTGTCTCTTCAAATATTTTCTCAGATCCTTTTTCTCTCTCTTCTTGTTCTGGGAACCCTATAACGCAAACGTTGGTGCATTTAATGTTGTCTCAGAGGTCTCATAGGCTGTCTTCATTTCTTTTCATTCTTTTTTCTATATTCTGTTCTGAGGCAGTGATTTCAATGATTCTGTCCTCCAGATCATTTATCTGTTCTTCTGCCTCACTTATTCTGCTATTCATTCCTTCTATTCAGGCTTCCCTGGTAGCTCAGCTGGTAAAGAATCTACCTCCAATGCAGGAGACCCTGGTTCAATTCCTGGGTTGGGAAGATCCCCTAGAGAAGGGATTGGCTATACACTCCAGTATTCTTGGGCCTCCCTGGTGGTTCAGCTGGTAAAGAATCTGCCTACAATGTGGGTAGACCTGGGTTCAATCCATGGGTTGGGAAGATAAGATCTCCTGGAGGAGACATGGCAACCCACTCCAGTATTTTGCCTGGAGAATCCCAGTAACAGAAGAGCCTGTCTGCCTACAGTCCATGGGGTCACAAAGAGTCCAAGCATAGCTCAGCACAGTGTATTATTCATCTTTGTTTGTTCTTTTTTCTTCAAGGTCTTTAGTAAGTATTTCTTGTTTCTTCTCCAATGCTTTTCTGAGATCCTAGATTATCTTCACTATCATTATTCTGAATTTTTTCCGGAAAGTTGCCTATCTCCATTTCATTTAGTTATTTTTCTGAGGTTTTATCTTGTACCTTCATCTGAGACATAACTTTCTGCTTTTTCATCCTGATTAACTTTCTGTAATGTGTCCTTTGTTTTAGCTGCTCTGGGACTGTTGGTTTTCTTGCTTCTTCTGTCTGCTCTCTGGTGAATGAGGCTAAAATGCTTGTGTAAGCTTCCAGAAATTGAAGAAAGTAGGGAAAACCACTAGACCATTCAGATATGACCTCAATCAAATCCCTTATGATTATACAGTGGAAGTGAGAAATAGATTTAAGGGACTAGATCTGATTGATAGAGTGCCTGATGAACTCTGGACAGAGGTTCGTGACATTGTACAGGAGACAGGGACGAAGACCATCCCCATAGAAAAGAAATGCAGAAGAGCGAAATGGCTGTCTGAGGAGGGCTTACAAATAGCTGTGAAAAGAAGAGAGGAGAAAAGGAAAGATATAAGCATCTGAATGCAGAGTTCCAAAGAATAGCAAGGAGAGAGATGAAAGACTTCCTCAGTGATCAATGCAAAGAAATAGAGGAAAACAACAGAATAGGAAAAACAAGATACCTCTTCAAGAAAATTAGAGATTCCAAGGGAACATTTCATGCAAAGATGGGCTCGATAAAGGACAGAAATGGTATGGACCTAACAGAAGCAGAAGATATTAAGAAGAGGTGGCAGGAATACACAGAAGAACTGTACAAAAAAGATCTTCACGACCAAGATAGTCACGATAACGTGATCACTGACCTGGAGCCAGACATCGTGGAATGTGAAGTCAAGTGGGTCTTAGAAAGCATCACTACTAACAAAGCTAGTGGAGGTGATGGAATTCCAGTTGAGCTATTTCAAGACTTGAAAGATAATGCTGTGAAAGTGCTGCACTCAATATGCCAGCAGATTTGGAAAACTCAGCGCTGGCCACAGGACTGGAAGAGGTCAGTCTTCATTCCAATCCCAAAGAAAGGCAATGCCAAAGAATGCTCAAACTACTGCACAATTGCACTCATCTCACACGCTAGTAAAGTCATGCTCAAAATTCTCCAAGCCAGGCCTCAGCAGTATGTAAACCGTGAACTCCCAGATGTTCAAGCAGGTTTTAGAATAGGCAGAGGAACCAGAGATCAAATTGCCAACATCCGCTGGATCATGGAGAAAGCAAGAGAGTTTCAGAAAAACATCTATTTCTGCTTCATTGACTATGCCAAAGCCTTTGACTGTGTCGATTACAATAAACTGTGGAACATTCTGAAAGAGATGGGAATCCCAGACCACCTGACCTGCCTCTTGAGAAACCTGTATGCAGGTCAGGAAGCAACAGTTAGAACTGGACATGGAACAACAGACGGGTTCCAAATAGGAAAAGGTGTACATCAAGGTTGTATATTGTCACCTTGCTTATTTAACTTCTATGCAGAGTACATCATGAGGAACGCTGGGCTGGAAGAAGCACAAGCTGGAATCAAGATTGCTGGGAGAAATATCAATAACCTCAGATATGCAGATGACACTACCCTTATGGCAGAAAGTGAAGAGGAACTCAAAAGCCTCTTGATGAAAGTGAAAGAGGAGAGTGAAAAGGTTGGCTTGAAGCTCAACATTCAGAAAACAAAGATCATGGCATCTGGTCCCATCACTTCATGGGAAATAGATGGAAAAACAGTGTCAGACTTTATTTTTTTGGGCTCAAAAATCACTGCAGATGCTGATTGCAGCCATGAAATTAAAAGATGCTTGCTCCTTGGAAGGAAAGTTATGACCAACCTTGATAGTATATTAAAAAGCAGAGACATTACTTTGCCAACCAAGGTCTGTCTAGTCAAGGCAATGGTTTTTCCCGTGGTCATGTATGGATGTGAGAGTTGGACTGTGAAGAAAGCTGATCGCTGAAGAATTGATGCTTTTGAACTGTGGTGTTGGAGAAAACTCTTGAGAGTCCCTTATACTGCAAGGAGATCCAACCAGTCCATTCTAAAGGAGATCGATCCTGGGTGTTCATTGGAAGGAGTGATGCTGAGGCTGAAGCTGCAATACTTTGGCCACCTCATGCGATGAGTTGACTCACTGGAAAAGACTCTGATGCTGGGAAAGGTTGGGGGCGGGAGGAGAAGGGGACGACGGAGAATGAGATGGCTAGATGGCATCACCGACTCTGTGGACATGAGTTTGAGTGTACTCCGGGAGTTGGTGATGGACAGGGAGGCCTGGCGTGCTGTAATTCATGGGGTCGCGGAGAGTCGGACACGACTGAGCGACTGAACTTAACTGAACTGAACTGAAGCTTCCAGATGGGAGGGACTGGCAGTGGGAAAAACTGGTTCTTGCTCTGGTGGGCAGGGCCTCAGTAAAGCTTTAATCCAATTCTCTGCTAATGGGAGGGGTTGGGCTGTAGTTTTTTGGCCTGAGGCATCCCAGCACGGGGGTCTACAGCCTCTCTGGTAGGGCTAATGGCAACCTCCAAGAGGGCCAAGGGGTACCTTTCCAGATGTGCTGCCAGGGCCCTTATCTCTGTGGTGAACCCCTGCCAACCCACACCCAACAATAGCAGGTAGTTTTGGTTCAGTCCCCTGTGGAGTTACTGCTCGTTTCTTCTGGGTGTTGGTATGCAGAGATTTTGTTTGTGCCCTCTAAGATTGGAGTCTATGTTTCCCCTACTCATGTGGAAGTGCTATCATCAAATTCACTGGACTTCATGGTCAGATTCCCTGGGGACTCCCAGGCCCTTTGTCAGATCCCCAGACTAGGAAGCCTGACTTGGGGTTCAGAACCTTCAGAGCAGTTGGAGAACTTCTTTGGTATTATTTTTCTAGTTTGTGGGTTGCCCACCTGGTGGATATGCAATTTTATCATGATTGCAGCCCCTACCGTCTCACTGTGGCTTCTTCTTTGTCTTTGGACATAGGATTTTTTTTTTTTTAATTGGGTTCTAGTGTCCTCCTGTTAATGGTTGTTCAACAACTAGTTGAGATTTTAGTGCTCTTGAGGGAGATGAGTGCACGTCCTTCTACTTTGCCATCTCGAACCAGAAGCTATGGCTTTTTCTTTTTCACTTAGAGAATTCCCTTTAACATTTGTTGTAAAACTGGTTTGGTGGTGCTGAACTCTTTCAGCTTTTACTTGTCCATAAAATTTATTTTGGTGGACAATGAGTTTGAATGAAATCTGAATGAAAGCCTTGGTGGGTGTGTGTTGTAGCTTGGTTGTAGCTTTCTGCCTTTCATGTCATTAAATATATAGTGCCACTCCCTTCTAACCTGCACAACCTGTGCTTAAAAGTCAGCAGGTAACCTTATGGAAATTTCCTTTCATGCAACTTATTGCTTTTCCCTTGCTGTTTTTTAGTACTCCCTCTTTTTTGTAATATTTATTTCGCTGAGTCAAGTCCCAGTTGTGGCACTCTGGATCTTCATTGCATCATGTGGGGTCTTTCATTGTGGTGCTAGTTGTGGCATGTGGGTGCGTTTAGTTGCCCTGTGGCATATGGGATCCTAGCTCCCCAGTCAGGGATCAAATCCATATCCTCTGAACTGCAAAGCAGACTCTCAACCATTGGACAACCAGGGAAATCCCACTCCCTCTTTTTGACATTTTAACTACAATGTATCTTGGTCTGTTACTCTTCTGGATGATCTTTTTAGGGACATAGTTCTTCCTTAATCTGGATATTTGCTTCCTCTTCCATCTTAGAGACATTTATATCTTTTATGTCTTCAAATATATTCTCTGCCCCTACTTTGGGTCTTCTCCTTCTGGGACCCTTCCCCTATGATGTGAATGATAGTGAACTATCCTCATTTCTGTTTATTCATTCTTTTTTTGGGTCAGCTTCAGTAATTTCCACTATTCTGTCTTCCAGCTCACTGATCTGTTTCTCTGTATCATTTAATATTGATTAAATGATATTGATTCCAACACTGATTCCTTCTAGTGTATTTTAAAATTGCAGGTGTTTTCTTCGTCTCTGGTTCTTCTCTGCATTTTCTCTTTGTTGAAGACTTCCAACTATTCTTCCAATATTCTCCTGAGTTTTTGTACATCTTTACAGTCATTACTTTGAACTGTTTATTGGGTAGACTGCTTATCTCCACTATACTTAGTTTCTCCTCTGGGGTTTTATCTTGTTACTGTTTGTGGGGAGGCAGGGGGACTTTTCCTCTGTCACCTTATTTGCTTTTTTCTTTTCAATGTATCTGGTAAGTTAGTTACATTTGCCAATCTTGGAGAAGTGACATTTTGTAGGAGATAGCCTATGCTTCCCAGCAGTGCACTCCCATCTGGTATCCAGAGATACACGCCCCAGGGGTGTCCCTTATGTGGGCTGTATGTGTCCTATTGTTGTGGGCTGACTACTATCAACCCTCTAGCACGCGTGGCTGGCTCCCAGTCCATATGGTTGCCAGAATCTACCTTGTGCAGAGTCTGCTTGCCACTGGTGAGTGGGGCCAGGTCATGAGGTGGCTGACTCTGGAGCCTAAGGGGGTCCCAGGGCAAGCATTGGCCTATTGGTAGATGAGTGGGTAGCTAGGCTCTGGGGGTGGATGGTTGTGAGCCTGGGGTTCCTGAATCTAGTATCAATCTGCTAGTAGGCAGGACTTGTTCCTGACATGTCCTACTTCAAAGTCCAGGGAATCCTAAAGCTGGTGTCAGTCCATTTGTAAGTGGGCCTGAATCCTGGTATGGATTTTGAATGGTCAAATGTGTCTTGGAGGTGGTGTCAATTTGCTGGTAGGCAGGCCAGGACCCAGGAGGTCCTGAATGTTGTGCTGGCCTATTGGCAGGTGGACCCAAGACCCAGATCCAGGGGAGCATCATGTGTCTATGTCACTGACTGATGTTCAGTTGCATCCACAAGAAACACTAGGTGAATGCAAAAAACTACCTATTTGAACTGAGTCACATATGTATAAACAAAATGAACATACATCCATCAAAAACCCAGCAGTTGCCTCAATTCACTGTATTATATTTTAAGTTGTCACATCTGTGGATATCTATATAAATAGACATATAGATATCAACATTCAAAACCTATCTAAGTATCTTGATTCAAAAAAGTCAAGCAGTACATGTCAAAGCTGTCATTGTCGCTCAGTCACATCCGACTCTTTGCGACCCCAAGGACTGCAGCATGCCAGGCTTTCCTGTCTTTCACAATCTTCCAGAGCTTGCTCAAACTCATGTCCATTGAGTTGGTGATGCCATCCAACCATCTCATCCTCTTTAGTCCCCTTCTCCTGCCTTCAATCTTTCCCAGCATCAGGGTCTTTTCTAATGAGTCAGTTCTTTGCATCAGGTGCCAAAGTATTGGAGCTTCAGCATCAGTCCTTCCAATGAATACTCAGGATTGATTTTCTTTAGGACTGACTGGTTTGATCTCCATGCAGTTCAAGGGACTCTCAAGAGTCTTCTCTAACACCACAGTTCAAAAGCATAAATTCTTTACATAACTTGTCAGTACGGATTACCTCCTCTTTCTTGGTGGCTCAGACAGTAAAGAATCCTCTGGCAAAGCAGGGGATCTGGGTTTGATCCCTGGGTTGGGAAGAACCCCGGGAGAAGGGAACAGCTACTCACTCCAGTATTCTGGCATGGAGAATTCCACAAACAGGGGAGCCTGGCAGGCTACAGTCAGTCCACGGGGTTGCAAAAGTTGGACATGACTGCACGACTTTCACTTTTCTTTTTCATGGATTACCTCAGAAGCAAAGCATAAGCCAAGAATTTAAGTGCATGTAGTATGTTTGGGGTGTGATCTCAAAAAACACTGTTATGGAATTAAAGATGTGAGAAAGGAAACGAAGCATGCTAATAAAGGGCTTACTATTACTATCAAGTAAGTCACAACTGAAAGCAACTGAAGCTTAATACTTCTGAGCAGCTCTGGAAGAACAGTGTTTCTATAACTTCAGAATGTATAAACATCACCTATTTTTTTCATTAAATTATTTCACCAAGAGAAGATCTAAACTAGTATTATCTTTTGAGAAGTATGTTAAAATGTATTGTTATATATGTCTTTTTTATTACATAAATCCATACTTACTTTCCTATCCAAATATATTTATCTCCCTAAGAGTTTGAGTGAACTCTGGGAGTTGGTGATGGACAGGGAGGCCTGGCGTGCTGTGATTCATGGGGCCACAAAGAATCAGACACGACTGAGCGACTGAACTGAACTGAAAGAGTTAGTAACTGCAATGTTAAGGAACAGACCATAAAACTTCAGGGGTTCCAAGAGCACCCTCATATTTAATAGTTTGCTGGTAGGATTCAGAACTCACTGAATGCTGTTATATTCACAGTTACAGTTTATTATAGGGAAAGGAGATATTAAAACCAGCCCAGGTAAAAAGCACATAGGACAGAGTCTAAGGAAGTAATACAGAGCTTCCAGTCTTCTACAAGTCATGGGGAGTGTTAATTTCCTGGTATCAATATGTGACAACACGAAGTACTGCCAACTGCGGATGCTCCCATGAGCCTTGGTGTCCAGAGTCTGTCTTTGGCTCCATCACAGTGGCATGATTGACTGCCCACATGGCTGACTTCAGTGTGATCTTACATCACACTATCTGGCTTGGCTCAAGGTCCCCAGGCAAACAAAGTTACTTCTATCAGGCATAACACTCCATGAGCTTAAAGATTACCTTACAAACCCAAAGGTAAAAAATCCAGATCTCTTATAAGGGAAGTTTAAATCCTTCACTATATTGCATCTTACTTCCCTTTTACTGTGTGCAGTCATTACCCTATATTCTTATTTACTTCACTAGGCTTAACTGCCACATTATGATATTGATAAAAATGTAACTAATCATGGACTTTTGTAATGAATGTGCTTTTAATAACTGGTAGACTTTCAATTGTATTGGAAAAAATCAATTTGATATTTGAAACCAATCTGATTCAAAGCTCAATCTTACTCTAATATCACCAGTATAATCTTCTTTTCCATATATAGGCCTTTACTATAATATATCATATTTTGCAAAATAATGCTCAGGATAATCAATCCACTATGGAATACCTTTTATTGAATATCAGGATATTCAATATCCTGGCCTTTTGAAAACTATCAATGTATGTCAGATAATTATATTCCCCTTTCATGAGAGGATTACTATCCTTAAAATTACTTAGGAGTTAATTGTGTTCTCTGAGGCCAGAAAGAGAACTTCCTAAAACTAACTAAAACCCTGAAGACTGCTACTGTTTAAATATTAGTTTAGTGTTTCTAAATTATTATGTTTCAGATCACCTCTGCAAAACAAACTGTGGAGTGATATGTACATGAATACATGTAAAAATGCACTAATCACTTTAACAGAAATCCCTATTTTATTTTTGCTAGTTAGATAGAATGCCCCTTGTTGATCACTTTGTAACATACAGATGTCCATTTTCTAAAGTGCCTAGTGTCAACATTTAAAACCTTGACAACAAAAATAAGTGTTATGTTGGAAACAAAGCCAATACTTTACAAAAGCGAGATTCTAATGCAGTATTTATGAAAATTTTATGTAATATTAAAATTAGAAAACATAAATAACTTTCCAATGTTGAATAATTCTTTTACAAAAGTGCTGAAACAATTTTTTTTTACTCTTGAAAAGAAAAAACATTCCTTTGAATTAATATAAGCACCAACAAAAAATTTTTCTCCAAATTAGAAAAATATTTTATCTAAAAATTAATGCCAGAATTTTTAACAACAGTATAATGTTTAAGATAAGTAGCTAAGGAAATCTTATAATTAGGCTATAAAACATATTTAATATTATTTAGTATTATTTTGTCTTAAATTCTTAGAAGAGAATATTTTTGCCAAAGATACAACTGCACTAAATTTTAAAATAAATGTAACAAGAACTGTCAACTAAAAAATACAGTCACAACCTGAAAGTAGACAGTTATTTTATTTGGGGGGAATGTTTAGAACTCTGAGCCCTGGAGACAGCATCTCAGTAGCTCTGAGAATACTGTTCCAAGAGGGCAAGAGGGGAAGTCAGGATATATATAAGTGCAACAAAGGGAGCAGGCAGTCTGAACATCAAAGATAAGTATCAAGGAATTTAGCATTCTATGTATGGGAAGATGCAAGTCTCTGGAATCACTGAATTCATTCCTTTCATATGAACCTCAGCTACCTGGGGCCAATCCTGTTTCCTTTTTCATTTTGATTCTTGCATTCCCCCAGCTCCTCAGCAGTCACCATGGGGAGTGGCAGCATCCACTGGATCCCAGTTTTGGGAGCCTTCATTCACATTTGGAGGTCAGAAAATGCTGATGACTGTGACATTTCTTGTTTATTAACATGGCAGGAGATATTTTTCACAGAAGTAACAGTTAAACATTTTTAATCAATAAACAGCAGCATTTCATAATAAATAATCAGCATAAGAACAATAGTAAATTTACATATATATTATTTTCTAAAAAAAATTTAAGATATACTAAAGCTATTAAAAATACCTATGGGAAATTAAAGCATAAATTAGTAATACTAAAAAATAAATACATCTTCTGAATACTTTCATCTAGTTGCTTAGCTACAAAAATATTCTTTATTATGTTAGTGAAATTCTAAACATTAAAACAAATGCAAAAACTCAGGTTAAGGTTTTAGAATATTAGTTGTTTTTAAGGATTTCCTGCCCTCCAGTGGTATCTGCCTTAACATTTTCATTGTACCTTTCAACATTACAAAAAGAAGACACATCATTTCTACACTTACATTTTGAAATTATATCACATTGTATGGCAGCATCTAATTTTTCCTCCATTATAAGTTCACTCTCCGTTTGTACCCATGCATCGCACCTTGCAACCTGCAGAATGCAGTTATTACTGGTTTTGCTTTGCAATATGTGTGCTGAATTACACTGAGACTCTGGAAACTGATGTATATTATTATTCACTGAAAACTGGTTAAAATTCTCATTTTGTTTATGAAATTTGACATTGTTATTAATAACCTTATCACATGGAAATTTTTCCATGTTTTCTAAATAAAAATTATTAGTTGTTTCTTTGGTTTTGATGGATCTCCTATTTGAATCTTCAGTTTGATCTTCATCTTCAGATTGCTAAAAGAAATTAGTAATTTTGCTGTAAATTATGGTTATATTAAAAAAAATTATTCAACCTTGAAGCAGACATTCTTAAAATTCACATTATAGAAACTTTCAAAAAAAGAAAAGACTTTGATAGGTGGCAAATCAACCTAGATTTTTTTAAAAATCAAGGTTATAGATTTTAAAATATCATGATACAATATTAAGAATTCTTATATTAAAGGGCTTCCCTGGTAGCTCAGCTGGTAAAGAATCAGACTGCAATGCAGGAGACCTGGATTTGATTCTTGGGTTGGGAAAATCCCCTGGAGAAGGGATAGGCTACCCACTCTAGTATTCTTGGGCTTCCGTGGTAGCTCAGCCCGTAAAGAATCCGCCTGCAGTGTGGGAGACCTCGCTTCAATCTCTGGCTTGGGAAGATTCTCTGGAGAAGGGAACACTACCCACTCCAGTACTGGCCTGGAGTCCATGGGGTTGCAAAGAGTCGGACACAACTGAACAACTTTCACTTTTTCACTTATATTAAAGATGGAAAAACACTAAAAAGAAAAGACTTTTGTCTCTTATTAGTCCCCATAATCATAGGTGACATTATCCTACCTTTTCACAGAGATGAAATGATATAGAACATATACTCTTCAACTACTTTAAGAGTGGACTAGAAGTATAACTTTGAATTAAAAAGCTAACACATACAATTTAGTATTCACTCCTTGACTCTTAAGTTAATAACTATATTATATCTTTCATGGACTCAGTCTTAAGAAGACTTATTAAGAATAGCATTAATAAACAGAAAATCAAATACACAGAAGAAAAGTTAAATAGTAATAAATATAACAATCACTATATAAAAAGTCAAATGTTAAAATTTTTAATAGGCCTAGCTTTCAATTTAGTAATTTTAATTTTTAAATTTCAAGAAAAATTATCTTTTAATTACTAAACAAAATATTACTTTTAATTAAAAAATCCGATATAAAATCTTATTTTAGCTAAAAATACAAAGCAAAGTTAACATTAAAAAACCTAAAATGAAATATAAGACTCAGCTGATTGGCACTAAAATAGGAAAAGTAAGCCCAATAAATAGTATTAAAACTGGCAGGGCACAAATTAGAGAAAATAAAGTTCAATACACTTATTCAAGAAATAAATATTCAGTTAGCATCTGCAATGTGAGTGAAGCAGACATGATTGCTGCGCTCTATATCACACATATCAACAGAAGAATGTTGGATCCCATCAAAAAAAGATACCCCACATCCAGGGTATCCCAGGAGGGGCGAAATCACATTAAGAATCACACCCCATACCCACCAGAGACGTCAGAGGTTCAAACAAACCTTGTGTGCACCAGGACCCAGAGACCCCACAGAGACTGAGCCAGAGCTGTGAGTGTCTCCTGTGGAGGTCAGCAGTAGACTGCTGGAGGGGCAGGGGCTCTGGGTGCAGCAGACCTGGGTATGGCATAAGCCCTGTTGGAGGAGGTCGCCATTAACCCCACCATAGATCCACCAGAACTTACAGAGGAATGGGAAACACAGTCTTAGAGGGCACAAACAAAAGCTTGTACACACCAGGACCCAGGAGAAAGGAGCAGTGACCCAACAAGAGACTGACCCAGACTTGGCCGTGAGTGTCCAGGAGACTCCAGCAGAGGCAGGGATCAGCAGTGGCCTAGCTGCAGGGCTGGAGGAACTGAGTGCAACAGTGCCTGCATGGGACCATTTGAAGGAGGTCTCCATTATCTTCATTACTTCCACCATAGTTTGCCCTCAGGTCAAATAACAGGGAGGGAACACAGCCCCATCAATCCCCATTGGATTAAAGATTTACTGAGCATAGCCCAACCATTCAGAACAAGACACAGTTTCCCTCTCAGTCAGTCTCTCCCATCAGGAAGCTTCCATAAACCTCTTATCCTTCTCCATCAGAGGGCAGACAGACTGAAAACCACAATCACAGAAAACTAACCAATCTGATCACATGGACTGCAGCCTTGTCTAACTCAATGAAACTATGAGCCATGCCGTGTAGGGTCACCCAAGACAGACAGGGCATGGTGGAGAGTTCTGACACAATGTGGTCCACCGGAGAAGGGAATAGCAAACCACTTCAGTATTCTTGCCTTGAGAACCCCATGAATAGTATGAAAAGGCAAAAAGATAGGAAACTGAAAGATGAACTCTTCAGGTTGACAGATGCTGAGTATGCTACTGGAGATCAGTGAACAAATAATTCTAGAAAGAATGAAGAGATGAAGCCAAAATAAAAACAATACCAGTTGTGGATGCAACTGGTGATGGAAGTAAGTCCGATGCTGTAAAGAGCAATATTGCATAGGAACCTGGAATGTGAGGTCAATGAATCAAGGCAAATTGGGAGGGGTCAAACAAGAGATCACAAGAGTGAACAAGAGATTTTAGTAATCAGAGAACTAAAATGGACTGGAATCAGTTCAGTTCAGTTCAGTCGCTCAGTCGTGTCCAACTCTTTGCGACCCCATGAATCACAGCACACCAGGCCTCCCTGTCCATCACCAACTCCCGGAGTTCACCCAAACTCATGTCCATAGAGTCGGTGATGCCATCCAGCCATCTCATTCTCTGTCGTCCCCTTCTCCTCCTGCCCCCAATCCTTCCCAGCATTAGAGTCTTTTCCAGTGAGTCACCTCTTCGCATGAGGTGGCCAAAGTATTGGAGTTTCAGCTTCAGCATCAGCCCTTCCAATGAACACCCAGGATTGATCTCCCTTAGAATGGACTGGTTGGATCTCCTTGCAGTCCAAGGGACTCTCAAGAGTCTTCTCTAGCACCACAGTTCAAAAGCATCAATTCTTCGGCGATCAGCCTTCTTCACAGTCCAACTCTCACATCCATACATGACCACGGGAAAAACCATAGCCTTGACTAGACGGACCTTGGTTGGCAAAGTAATGTCTCTGCTTTTTAATATACTATCTAGGTTGGTCATAACTTTCCTTCCAAGGAGCAAGCGTCTTTTAATTTCATGGCTGCAATCAGCATCTGCAGTGATTTTGGAGCCTCCCAAAATAAAGTCTGACACTGTTTCCACTGTTTTTCCATCTATTTCCCATGAAATGATGGGATCAGATGCCATGATCTTTGTTTTCTGAATATTGAGCTTCAAGCCAACCTTTTCACTCTCCTCTTGCACTTTCATAGAGGCTTTTGAGGGGTGAGTTTAACTCAGATGACCATTATATCTAATACTGTGGGCAAGAATCTTTTAGAAGAAATTGAGTGGCCATCACAGTCAACAAAGGAGTTTGAACTGCAGTACTTGGATATAGTCTCAAAAAGGACAGAATTATCTCTATTCGTTTTCAAGGCCAACTATTCAAAATCACATTAATCCAAGTCAATACCCTTTAAATTAAAACACGTGTACTCCTTGGAAGGAAAGTTATGAACAACTTAGATAGCATATTAAAAAGCAGAGACATTTATTACTTTGCCAACAAAGGTCCGTCTAGTTAAGGCTATGGTTTTCCAGTAGTCATGTATGGTTGTGAGAGCTGGACTATAAAGAAAGCTGAGTGCTGAAGAATTGATGCTTTTGAACTGTGGTGTTGGAGAAGACTCTTGAGAGTCCCCTGGACTGCAAGAAGATCCAACCAGTCCATCCTAAAGGAGACCAGTCCTGTGTGTTCATTGGAAGGACTGATGATAAAGCTGAAACTCCAATACTTTGGCCACCTCATGTGAAGAGTTGACTCATTGGAAAAGACTCTGATGCTGGGAGGGATGGGGGCAGGAGGAGAAGGGGACGACAGAGAATGAGATGGCTGGATAGCATCACCGACTTGATGGACGTGAGTTTGAGTGAACTCTGGGAGTTGGTGATGGACAGGGAGGCCTGGCATGCTGCTATTCATGGGGTTGCAAAGAGTCGGATATGACTGAGTGACTGAACTGAACTGAACTGAACTGATGCCCTAACAATTAATGCTGAAGAAGTTGAAGTTGAACAGTTCTAAGAAGACCTACAAGACCTTCTAGCACTAACACCCAAAAAGATGTCCTTTTCATTATACGGGACTGGAATGCAAAAGTATGAAGGCAAGAGATACCTGGAGTAAGAGGCACATTTGGCCTGGGAGTACAAAATGAAGCTGCAGAGGCTAACAGAGTTTTGCCAAGAGAATGAACTGGTCACAGCAAACACCCTCTTCCAACAACACAGGAGAAGACTCTACACACGGACATCACTAGATGGTCACTACTGAAATCAGAGTGATTATATACTTTGCAGCCAAAGATGAAGAAACTCTATACAGTCAGCAAAAACAAGACAGAGAGCTGACTATGGCTCAGATAATGAACTAGTTATTGCAAAATTCAGACTTAAATTGAAGAAAGTAGGGAAAACCACTAGACCATTCAGGTATGACCTAAGTAAAATCCCTTATGATTATATAGTGGAAGTGACAAATAGATTCATGGGATTAGATCTGTTAGACAGAGTACTTGAAGAATTATGGATGAAGGTTTGTGACACTGTACAGGAGGCAGTGATCAAGACCATCCCCATGAAAAAGAAAAGGAAAAAAGCAAATGGTTGTCTAAAGAGCTGAGAAAAGAAGAGATGTGAAAGGCAAGGAAGAAAGGAAAGATATAGCCATTTGAAAGCAGAGTTCCAAAGAACAGCAAGGAGAGATAAGAAAGGCTTCCTCAGTGATCAATGAAAAGAAATAGAGGAAAACAATAGAATGGGAAAGATTAGAGATCTCTTCAAGAACATTAGAGATAGTAAGGGAACATTTCATGCAAAGATGGGCACAATAAAGGACAGAAATGGTATGGACCTAACAGAAGCAGAAGATATTAAGAAGAGATGGCAAGAATACAGAAAATAACTGTACAGAAAAGATCTTCTTGACCCAGATAACCACCATGGTGTTCTTTTGGCAAAACTCTGTTAGCCTTTGACGGGCTTCATTTTGTACTCCAAGGCCAAACTTGCCTGTACCTCCAGGTAGCTCGTGACTTCCTACTTTTGTATTCTAGTCCCCTATGATGAAAAGGACATCTTTTTTTGGAGTTAGTTCTAGAAGAATAGCAAGGAGAGATAAGAAAGCCTTCCTAAGTGATCAGTGCAAAGAAATAGAGGAAAATAATAGAATAGGAAAAATTAGAGATCTCTTCAAGAAAATTAGAGATACCAAGGGAACATTTTATGCAAAGATGGGCACAATACAGGACAGAAATGGTATGGACCTAACATAAACAGAAGCTATTAAGAGGTGGCAAGAATACACAGAAGAACTATACAAAAATGATCTGAACGACACAGATAACCATGATGGTTGGATCACTCACCTAGATCTCCAGATCCTGGAATGCAAAGTCAAGTGTGCCTTAGGAAGCATCACTATGAACAAAGCTACTGGAGGTGATGGAATTCCAGTGGAGCTATTTCAAATCCTAAAAGATGATGCTGTGAAAGTGCTGCACTCAATATGTCAGCAAATTTGGAAAATTCAGCAGTGGCCACAGGACTGGAAAAGGTCAGTTTTCATTCCAATCCCAAGGAAAGGCAATGCCAAAGAATGCTCAAAATACCGCACAATTGCACTCGTCTCACACGCTAGTAAAGTCATGCTCAAAATCTCCAAGCCAGGCTTCAACAGTACATGAACCATGAATTTCCAGATGTTCAAGATGGTTTTAGAAAAGGCAGAGGCAACAGGTATCAAATCGCCAACATCCGTTGGATCATCGAAAAAGCAAGAGAGTTCCAGAAAAACATCTACTTCTGCTTTATTGACTATGCTAAAGCCAGGCTTCAGCAGTATGTGAACCGTGAACTCCCAGATGTTCAAGCAGGTTTTAGAAAAGGCAGAGGCACCAGAAATCAAATTGCTAACATCTGCTGGATCATGGAGAAAGCAAGAGAGTTCCAGAAAACCATCTATTTCTGCTTCATTGACTATGCCAAAGCCTTTGACTGTGTGGATCACAATAAACCGTGGAAAATTCTGAAAGAGATGGGAATACCAGACCACCTGACTTGCCTCTTAAGAAACCTGTATGCAGGTCAGGAAGCAACAGTCAGAACTGTACATGGAACAACAGACTGGTTCCAAATAGGAAAAGGAGTACGTCAAGGCTGTATATTGTCACCCTGCTTATTTAACTTATATGCAGACTACATCATGAGGAACGCTGGGCTGGAAGAAGCACAAGCTGGAATCAAGATTGCTGGGAGAAATATCAATAACCTCAGATATGCAGATGACACCACCCTTATGGCAGAAAGTGAAGAGGAACTCAAAAGCGTCTTGATGAAAGTGAAAGAGGAGAGTGAAAAAGTTGGCTTGAAGCTCAACATTCAGAAAACAAAGATCATGGCATCTGGTCCCATCACTTCATGGGAAATAGATGGGAAAACAGTGGAAACAGTGTCAGACTTTATTTTTTTGGGCTCCAAAATCACTGCAGATGCTGACTGTAGTCATGAAATTAAAAGACGCTTACTCCTTGGAAGGAAAGTTATGACCAACCTAGATAGCATATTAAAAATCAGAGACATTACTTTTCCAAACAAGGTCCATCTAGTCAAGGCTATGGTTTTTCCCATGGTCATGTATGGATGTGAGAGTTGGGACTATGAAGAAGGCTGATCGCCGAAGAATTGATGCTTTTGAACTGTGGTGCTGGAGAAGACTCTTGAGAGTCCCTTGGACTGCAAGGAGATCCAACCAGTCCATTTTAGAGGAGATCAATCCTGGGTGTTCATTGGAGGGACTGATGCTAAAACTGAAACTGCAATACTATGGCCACCTCATGTGATGAGTTGACTCACTGGAAAAAACTCTGATGCTGGGAAAGGTTGGGGGTGGGAGGAGAAGGCGACAACAGAGGATGAGATGGCTGGATGGCATCACCGACTCTATGGACATGAGTTTGGGTGAACTCCGGGAGTTGGTGATGGACAGGGAGGCCTGGCGAGCTGTGATTCGTGGGTTCACAGAGAGTCAAACACGACTGAGCGACTGAACTGAACTGAAAGCTTTTGACTGTGTGGATCACAACAAACTGGAAAATTTTTCAAGAAATGGCAATACCAGGCCACCTGTCCTGCCTCCTGGGAAATCTGCGTGCAGGTCAAGAGGCAACAGAACTGGACATGGAACGACAGACTGGCTCCAAATCATGAAAGGAGTACGTCAAGGCTGTATACTGTCACCCTACTTATTTAACTTATATGCAGAGTACATCATGTGAAATTCTGGGCTGGATGAAGCACAAGCTGGAATCAAGATTTCTGGGAATAATATCAATAACCTCAGATATGCAGATGACACCACCCTTATGGCAGAAAGTGAAGAAGAGCTAAAGAGCCTCTTGATGAAAGTGAAAGAGGAGAGAGAGTGGAAAAAGTTGGCTTAAAACTCAACATTCAGAGAACTAAGATCATGCATCCAGTCCCATCACTTCATGGCAAATAGATGGGGAAACAATGGAAACACTGAGAGACTTTTCTTGGGCTCCATATCATTGCGGATGGTGATCACAGCCATGAAATTAAAAGATGCTTGCTCCTTGGAAGAAAAGCTATGACCAACCTAGACAGCATATTAAAAAGCAGAGACATTATTTTTCCGGCAAAAGTCCGTCTAGTTAAAGCTAAGGTTTTTCCATTAGTCATGTATGGATGTGAGAGTTGGACTATAAAGAAAGCTGAACACTGAAGAACTGATGCTTTTGAACTGTGGTGGTACTGAAGAAGACTCTTGAGAATCCCTTGGACTGCAAGGAGATCCAACCAATCCATCCTAAAGGAAATCAATCTTTATTATCCACTGAAAGTATTGATGCTGAAGCTGAAACTCCGATCCTTTGGCCACCTGATGAGAAGAACTGATTCAATGGAAAAGACCCTGATGCTGGGAAAGATTGAAGGCAGGAGGAGAATGGGATGACAGGGGATAAAATGGTTGGTTGGCATCACTGACTTGATGGACATGAGTTTGAGTAAGCTCTGGGAGTTGGTGATAGGGAAGCCTGGCATGCTGCAATCCATGGGGTTACAAACAGTTGGACACTACTGAGAAACTGAACTGACTGACAGCACACACTCTTATATGTGGAAAGGATGTTAATCACATAATTACAAATTGAAAAAAGCATTATGAAAAGCAAGAATAAAGTATTATAAGAACACATCTAAGGGGCCTGATTTAGATTGAAAAGTAAGGAGGGGCTTCAAAAGCACTGACATGTTTAAGCTGACGACTAGCAGAATATATTAATATAAATGTCCTGAAGCAGAAAAGAGACCAGTCAGCTAAGGAAGTCGCATGTCACTGTGTGGTGAGAGAGGAACACTAGAAGTTGGAAATGTAGTCAGAAGCTATAATCACACATGGCCTGAGGCCACTTTAAGTAGTTTAGATTCTAAAGCAAAAGAGGAATTCACTGAATAATCAAATAGGAAAAATATCACTCAATTTAAGCTTTCAAAAGATCATAATGATTGCTAAATGGAAAAAAAGTGGGGCAAGAGTGGAAGTAGACCTCTTGGGAAACAGCCATAATAATTTATGAATAAGATGATGATAGTGTACTGACACTTAGTAGGTGAGAGAAGTAGATAAATATCCAATTTATTTTGCAGGTAGAATTGATTGAAGTGATGAAATGAATATGGTTAGGAAGGCATGTTGAGACTGAAATGCCAAACTAAAGTTTCTGGCAACAACTGTGTGGGTAAAAAACTACCCACTACTAATCTACTAATATTAGAACTATCAGGAAAACTGATATAAGGAGATCAGGGGGTGTTCAGCTTTTTGTGAAATATCTAAGAAGATATCCAATAAGAAACTGGACACTTAATTAAGGATCTCAGCTGAATTCATAAAGTTGAGAATTATCATCAACCAGGCAATAGAATTAAAAAGTCACTGGAATATATAACATCATCTAGAGTTTGGAGTGCAGGTTAAGAGAAGAGAAGGGTCCTGAAGCAAACCCTAAACATTACAATTTATATACAGGGAAAGGTGTAAGAGAAGTGGGCAAAGGCATAAAGTAGCGTACAGAGAGGTATGAAGGAGCCTAAGACAGTGTGCATCACAAAAGCAAAGAGAAGAAAACATTTCAAGAAAAGAAAGTAATTACTTCCATTAATGTTGCTAGAAATTCTTGTAAAATAAAAACTGAAAACTGCCCAATGATTTTGGCACCATTAGAGGTCACTGGTATCCTTCCTTAGCAAGAGCAGTTTGGATAGCAAGCTAGAGACAAAGGTAGATGAAAGGAAGAAGGAAAAATTAATGGAGAACTCCATTTAAACATGTGATTTGTGAGAAATCCGCTCAGAATATGATGGAACTCCAATTATTCAGATTATAGTTCCCACTCAGCACTAAACATGTCACTCCCATTATTCAGATTATATTTTATAGTTTTCTTTATATAAGCCTTGAGACTTTCTTTTTGTATGTATTATTAGTTATTTAAGGTTTCAATTATTGTGAATGGGTTCTTCTAAAAACTCTTTTAAAAGAAACACGCATTTACCATATATATATACACACATCTTAATATGAGTGTGTTTTGTAAATAACAATGAATACATTATAAACATGAATGAATGAATGATGCTTCATAAACATGAATGAATGATGCTCACATTTTAATTTACATTCTTAATATTTTCACATTTTTATTTACATTTATTTTCACTATTATCTCAACTTTTTTTTCAGAATGAATAATTAAACTATGAGAAATACAAGTTATTCTAAATTAGTACAGCATATATTAACAAGCAAAAAAGAACATAACTTACCATCTCTGAACTAGAACTGAAACAACTATCTGTGGGCCTTGGAGAGTAACTGGAAGACTGACTGCTCTGTAAAGAATCAAGATCTGAAAATAAAGATTTAATTTGCCAAGTTTATTAAGGTACCACATATTTGTTAATTTGTGAAGACTAGTATGTATTAATATATACACAGGCAGAAAATAGCTGCTGGTAAATAAGTTCAGTTAACATACTATGAAACATTTTAAAAATTAAAATTTTGGATATGTGGCAGCTTGCATTTTTGACAGGGTATTTCGGATTTATTCTCCATGTATCTGCCTTCCAATGCAAGACATGTGAGTTCTATCATTGAGTCAGGAAGATCCTCTAGAGAAGGAAATGACAACCCACTCCAGTATTCTTGTTTGGGACATGCTATGGACAAAGGAACCTGGTGGGCTATTGTCCACGGGGTCGCAAGAGAGTTGGACATGACTTAGTGACTAAAACAACAACAACAAAACATGTGTATCTACAAGTAAAACAAGGGGAGAAAATATAAGGGAAGAAGTGAAAACAGAGAAATTGAACTGATTTTTTCCAGTATAATGAACCTTTATGAACAAACAAAATGTCAGTCCATAGTAAAAAGGATAAGCCAAGGTACCAGACATTTGCTAATTTAGTAAATGAAGCTTCATCATACAATTGAAACGATATTTAACCTATGATTTCATAACTTCAGAATTTTAAAGCTATTTGTAAATTCAAAATTAATATAAAAATATATCTTTTGACATTTGATGACTGCAACACTGTTAAATTTATTTTTTAAAAAACTGTATTTCAAAAATTAACTCAAAGCACCTAGTATGTTATTCATTATCTGCTTAATATATTCTCTTATGATTCCAAGAAAAGTTTAAAAATGGGCCTCATAAGTAGGTCATGACTGCCTAGAATGCACAAATACAATACTATATATAGATGAACAGTAGGTTCAACCATTCCTCTTCTTGCTTGTAAAAGTGATTTTGCTATTAGAAAAAGCAAAAGGTAATGGAATGTAGTGGAACAACATAAATCACATGCCCTCCTATATACAGCAGACCATGACTACTCTTCATACCTCAGGCTGGATTTGGCGCCTTCTGTAACAGAACCTGTCAGTCAGCTGAGAGGTAGAGAGAACTTAGGTAAATTCAGTTACCCTCAGTTCATCATTTTAGAAAGAATGTATATTCTCACAAAGGTTCTTCTTAACAGTGGAAAGCAGAGAGCAGAATGAACGGTAGGATTTTACTAACAACATGAACTAAGGGTATTCCCCACAATAAGATCCATTCCATTCATAAGTACAGTAAACCCACAGTTATTAGTAGAGAAGATAAATGTCTATTAAATGAATGTAGATCAAAATGTAAATTCAAGACTTGATTTATTACCTTATGTAAGGCACTGTAACAGAGAAGGCAATGGCAAGCCACTCCAGTACTCTTGCCTAGAAAATCCCATGGACGGAGGAGCCTGGTAGGCTGCAGTCAGTGGGGTCGCTAAGGGTCGGACATGACTGAGCGACTTCACTTTCACTTTTCACTTTCACACATTGGAGAAGGAAATGGCAACCCACTCCAGTGTTCTTGCCTGGAGAATCCCAGGGACGGGGGAGCCTGGTGGGTGTCCGTCCATGGGGTCACAGAGTTGGAAACGACTGAAGTGACTTAGCAGCAGCAGCAGCAAGGCACTGTAATAGTTTTTAGGAATACATGGCCATAATGCTCAAAGGATTCGGCATTTTGAGATGAGGAAAAACAAATACAGTTTTTAAAAACAGTCACAAAGTTAGGGGCAACAATAAAAGTGATAGAATATACAAAAGCAGTAGAGACCTAAGTGTGATGAGTTCTAGGGAAAGAGATTTGGTGAATAGTAATAAAGAAAGCACAAGATAAAGAATAGGTTTTATAAGATGAATAAGCAAGTTCCCAAAAGAAAAGATGAAAAATAGTGTATATGATGGGGGAAAAGAAAGTGTAGAGGTGCACTTTAATACTAAGGAAATTTTAGACTGTCTACCAAGGTATCTAATTGGGGATTAATTAAAGAAGGGTAAAATGTATGAAAACATAGATCATTGAGAGATTAACACAACAATCAAGTTATGATGTGATGAAGATCTGCAATAAAACAGATTTGGTTGAAGAGGCAAGTGATTCAAGTTTCAAGACAGTTTTTAAATATCCTCAATTTTTATTATAAACTTAAAAACATTCTAGCAATCTGATAGAACATTAATTCCAAAATGTGAGAAAGATTAAACATGCACTACACACACATATATTATATAGGCCAATCTCACCAACAGCATCAATGCAAAAAGTGTATATGAGTTAAAATTTTATACAGAAAACTATAAAACACTGGTGAAAGAAATTAAACAGGACACTAATAGAGAAATATACCGTGTTCGTGGATTGGAAGAATAAATATTGTGAAAATGAGTATACTACCCAAAGTAATTTATAGATTCAATGCAATCCCTATCAAGCTACCAATGGTATTTTTCACAGAGCTAGAACAAATAATTTCACAATTTCTATGGAAATACAAAAAACCTCGAATATCCAAAGCAATCTTTAGAAAGAAGAATGGAACTGGGGGAATCAACCTGCCAGACTTCAGGCTCTACTACAAAGCCACAGTCATCAAGACAATATGGTACTGGCATAAAGACAGAAATATAGATCAATGGAACAAAATAGAAAGCCCAGAGATAAATCCACGCACCTACAGACACCTTATCTTTGACAAAGGAGGCAAGAATATTCAATGGAGAAAAGACAATCTCTTTAACAAGTGGTGCTGGGAAAACTGGTCAGCCACTTGTAAAAGAATGAAACTAGAACACTCCCTAACACCATACACAAAAATAAACTCAAAGTGGATTAAAGATCTAAACGTAAGACCAGAAACTATAAAACTCCTAAAGAAGAACATAGGCAAAACACTCTCCGACATAAACCACAGCAGGATCCTCCAAGACCCACCTCCCAGAATATTGGAAATAAAAGCAAAAATAAACAAATGGGACCTAATTAAAATTAAAAGCTTCTGCACAACAAAGGAAACTATAAGCAAGGTGAAAAGACAGCCTTCAGAATGGGAGAAAATAATAGCAAATGAAGCAACTGACAAAGAATTAATCTCAAAAATATACAAGCAACTCCTGCAGCTCAATTCCAGAAAAATAAACGACCCAATCAAAAAATGGGCCAAAGAACTAAACAGACATTTCTCCAAAGATACAGATGGCTAACAAACACATGAAAAGATGCTCATCACTCATAATCAGAGAAATGTAAATCAAAACCACAATGAGGTACCATTTCACGCCAGTCAGAATGGCTGCTATCCAAAAATCTACAAGCAATAAATGCTGGAGAGGGTTTGGAGAAAAGGGAACCCTCTTACACTGTTGGTGGGAATGCAAACTAGTACAGCCACTATGGAGAACAGTGTGGAGATTCCTCAAAAAACTGGAAATAGAACTGCCATATGATCCAGCAATTGCACTCCTGGGCTGCACACCGAGGAAACCAGAATTAAAAGAGACACACATACCCCAGTGTTCATTGCAGCACTGTTTATAATAGCCAGGACATGGAAGCAACCTAGATGTCCATCTGCAGATGAATGGATAAGAAAGCTGTGGTACATTTACACAATGGACTATTACTCAGCAATTAAAAAGAATACATTTGAATCAGTTCTAATGAGGTAGATGAAACTGGAGCCTGTTATACAGAGTGAAGTGAGCCAGAAAGAAAAACACCAATACAGTATACTAAGGCATATATATGGAATTTAGAAAGATGGAGGTGGGAGGGGGGTTCAAGATGGGGAACACATGTACACCCAGGGCAGATTCATGTCAATGTATGGCAAAACCAATACAATATTGTAAAGTAAGTAGCCTCTCATTAAAATAAATAAATTAAAAAAATTTAAATATCAAATTAAAAAATAAGAAGAGCAAACTTAATCATAAATCATGATTTGGTGGAATTTATTTTAGGAATGCTAGAATGGTCCATATCACAAAATCCTTTGGCAAAATTCACTATTTTAAAAGACATACATCACAATTAGATATCACCTCACACCCACTAAAATGCCCACTTATTGAAAAAAATGAAAATAATAAGCGTTGGTACAGATTTCAAGAAATTGGAACCCTGGTGCATTATTGCTGGGAATGCACAATGGTATATCTGATATGGAAAACAGTATGAATATTCTTCAAAAATTCTAAAATAGGGACTTTTATGGTGGTCTAGTGGTGAGGAATTCATCTGCCAATCTAGGATTGAACTCCTGTCTGGGAAGATTCCACATGCTGTGGAGCAACTAAGCTTGTGTGCCACAAGAACTGAAGCTCCCATGCCTAGAGACTGCACTGAACAACAAGAGAAGCCGTCATAATGAGAAGCCCACACACTGCAACTAGAGAAGCTCCCACTTGCCACAACTAGAGAAAGCCCACACACAGCAGTGAAGACCAAGTGCAGTTAAATAAATAGATAAAATTTTAAAGCAGAACTTCCATGTGATCCAGCAATTCCATTTCTTGGGATACATTCAAAAGAATTTAAAATGGACTCTTGAAGAGATATTTGCACACCTATGTTCACTGCAATATTACAATAACCAAGAGGTCAAAGCAATCTAAATGTCTGTTAACAAATGAATGGATACACAAAATGTGGTTTATACATACAACGGAATATTTTTCAGCATTATAAAAGAAGGAAATCCTGTTGTATGCTACGACATGGATGAACCTTAAAGACATTATACTAAGTGAAATACATCACAAAAAGATAAATATTATATGATCACACTTATATAAGATATATAAAATATTCAAACTCATAGAAAGAATTGTGGCTACCAAAGGCTGAAGGGAAGAGAGGTATACCTTACTCTTTGAAACTGTTGAAAGGGTGAATTTTATAGTATGTGTTTTGGGGTATAAAAAAAGAGATATGAGGGAAAAATAATAATCATTTTCATAGATGCCAATACTCTTTCCCAAGTTACAAACTGACTCAAAATCACCTCCTAAAAAGACCTTTCAGTAAAATAACACATATGTGCTTGTGTCCAAAATCCAGATTCAATGTAAAAACATGCGGTGTGCATTCACATTAAAGTAGCAACAAAAACAACAAACCTATAGCTGAATCTAAGAGACATTCAGAATCTACTTGAGAAAAACCTTAAAGTGCATAAAGGAATTTTAAACAGCTATTACAGATACAAAATTAGACTGAATTAATAAAAAAATCCTTCTTCTTAGATAGTACTACTCAACATCATTAGGATGACAATTCACACTTAATGTAAACTCTTCAGTTCAGTTCAGTCGCTCAGTTGTGTCCGACTCTTTGCGACCCCATGAATCACAGCACGCCAGACCTCCCTGTCCATCACCAACTCCTGGAGTTCAAACTCATGTCCATCGAGTCGGTGATGCCATTCAGCCACCTCATTCTCTGTCGTCCCCTTCTCCTCCCGCCCCCAATCCTTCCCAGCATCAGTCTTTTCCAGTGAGTCAACTCGTCGCATGAGGTGGCCAAAGTATTGGAGTTTCAGCTTTAGCATCAGTCCTTCCAATGAACACCCAGGACTGATCTCCTTTAGAATGGACTGGGTGGATCTCCCTGCAGTCCAAGGGACTCTCAAGAGTCTTCTCCAGCAAATTTTGAAAACCCAGCAGTGCCCATAGGACTGGAAAAGGTCAATCCTCATCTCAATCCCAAAGAACAGCAGTACTAAAGAATGTTCAAACTACTGGACAATTGTACTTATCTCCCATGCTGGTAAGGTTACGCTCAAAATCCTCCAAGCTAGCTTGTGTGGATCATAACAAACTATGTAAGACTCAAAGAGATGGGGAGACCAGACCACCTTACCTGTCTCCTGAGAAAACTGAATGTGGGTCAAGAGCAACAGTTAGAAGCCTGTATGGAAAAACTGACTGGTTCAGGATTGAGAAAGGAACATGACAAGGTTGTTTATTGTCACCCTGTTTAACTTATATGCAAAGCATATCATGCAAAATGCTGGGCTAGATGAGTTACAAGCTGGAATCAAGATTGCTGGGAGAAATACCAACAACCTCAGATATGCAGATGATACCACTCCAATGGGAGAAAATGAGAGGAACTAAGTGTTCATTGGAAGGACTGATGCTAAAGCTGAAACTCCAATACTTTGGCCACCTCATGCGATGAGTTGACTCAATGGAAAAGAGTCTGATGCTGGGAGGGATTGGGGGCGGGAGGAGACGGGGATGACAGAGAATGAGATGGCTGGATGGCATCACCGACTCGATGGACATGATTTTGAGTGAACTCCGGGAGTTGGTGATGGACAGGGAGGCCTGGCGTGCTGTGATTCATGGGGTTGCAAAGAGTCAGACATGACTGAGCAACTGAACTGAACTGAAATAGCCTCTTGATGAGGGTGAAGGGGAAGAGTGAAAAAGCTGGCTTAAAACTCAATATTAAAAAAAAAACACAACAAAACTAAGATCATGGCATATGGAAAAGTTGGAAGCAGTGACAGAGTTCCTCTTCTTGGGCTCTAAAAACACTGAAGATGGTGACAGCAGTCATGAAATTAGAAGACAACTGCTTGTTGGTAGGAAAGCTATGACAAACCTAAACAAGTATGTTAAGCAAAGACATCACTTTGTTGACAAAGGTCTGTACATTCAAAGCTATGGTTTTTCCAGTAGTCATGTATGAATGTGAGAGTTGAACCATGAAGAAAGCTGAGCACTGAAGAACTGATGCTTTTGAACTGTGGTACTGGAGAAAGCTCTTGAAAGTCCTTTGGAAAACAGAGATCAAACCAGTCAATCTTAAAGGAGATCGACCCCGAATACTTTTTGGAAGGACTGATGTTGAAGCTGAAGCTCCAACACTTTGGCCAGCTGACTCACTGGAAAAGACTCTGATGCTGGGAAAGATTGAAGGCAGAGGGAGAAGAGGGTGACAGAGATGAGATGGTTGGATGGCATCCCCAATTCAACAGACACAAACTTGGGCAAACTCCAGAAGTTGGTGAGGGACAGGGAAGTCTAGTGTGCTACAGTCCATCAGGTCACAAAGAGTCAGACACAGTGACTGAACAAATAAAAATGAATACATTTCCTTGGCAGGACTTCCTTGGTGGTCCAGCAGTTAAGACTCCATGTTTCCACTATAGAGGGCACAGGTTAAGTCCCTGGTTGGGGAATTAAGATCCCACTAGACACGTGGTCTCTTTTCCCCCCAAAAAACCCTTTTCCTTGGAGTTACACAGTTGATGTTAAAGTTATATATAAAAATATCAAAACTAATCAGAAAAATCTTTAAAACGCACAAAGGGAGGTGTAACTCTTAGAAATTAAACATTGTTGTGGCTGTTTAATTGTTAAGTTGTGTCTGATTCTTGTGCAACCCCATGGACTGTAGCCCGCTAGGCTCCTCTATCCATGGGATTTCCCAGCAATAATACTGGAGTGGGTTGCCATTTCCTTCATAGTATAAAGTAATTATAATAAAAATAATGTGATATTAGCACATATGAAATAGGAAAGCTCAATAGAATGGTAAAGAAAGCCCCAGAACAGACTAAAGTATATATGGAAAACTGACACAAGAAGATAGTATTACAAATACCTAGGGTAAAGATGCATTTTTTAAAAACTTGAATCAATATAAACTCTTAAATCAGGATAAATTCTCAGTGCAAAAAAATACAAAATCATACCAATACTAGAAGAAAATATAAGTGAATTCATTTGTAACCAGGGAATATAATGAGTCTTTCTAATTAAATCCAAAAGTATAAAAGATAAGACTGATAATATTAACTACATAAAAAATGTTCAGCCTTTTGCAAAGCAGGAGATACCATAAGCAAAGTACAAACAAACAAATCAAAAATTAATAATAAACTAGGTGAAAATATTTGTGATACATCACAAAGACCTAAATCTCTTTAATATATAAAGAACTCTTAAATATCAAGAAAAACATGTAAAAACTCAATGCTCCTAAGGACACAAATGAAGTTCATAGAAAAAAAAATCACAAATAATCATTACACATTTTTAAAAGATGCTCAGCTTCACTCAAGTAAAGGAAGTACAAACTGAAACTTCTATTTCTTTATTTTTATAAGATTCACAAAAATTCCCAAGTTGGACTACAATCACTATTAGTGAGGCAGTGGAATAAAAATCACATTTATGATAGGACTGCAAATGATGCAATCGGGAATTCAGCAATCTCTATCAAAAACAGATTTTGGCAATAACTATCAAAAAAAAAACCACAAAAACTCCACAATGTATCTCCTCTTTCATTCAGCAATCCCATTTCTAGAAATTATCCTGAAAATGCACCTCTACAATTGAGAAATATGTGCTCAAAGTTTTCACTGAACATTGTAAAAATGAGATACTAGAATCAATTCAAATGCCCACCAACAGGGCACTGTCTGAGTAAACTACAGATCATCCACATAATGGATTACTAAATGGGCATAAATAAAGGATTAATAAATGCCTAGTATTAATATAAGGAAACCTACAGAAAATTTGTTAAATAAATCCATTTAATTTATGTATAAAATATACTGTATTAAGATATCCTACATTACATTTAGAGTGAGAAGGGCAGGGAAACAAGACACACATATATGTGCATTTATATACTTTTTGGCTTTATTTTGGGCCTCCCTGGTAGCTCAGCTGGTAAAGAATCCACCTGCAAAGCAGGAGACCCTGGTTCAATTCCTGGGTAAGAAGATCCCATTAAGAAGGGATAGGTTACCCACTCTAGTATTCCTGGGCTTCCCTGGTGGCTCAGACAGTAAAGAATCCCCGTGCAATGTGGGAGACCTGGGGTCAATTCCTGGGTTGGGAAGATCCCCTGGAGGAGGCATGGCAATCCACTCCAGTATTCTTTCCTGGAGAATCCCCATGGACATAAGAGCCTGGCAGGCTACAGTCCATGGGATTACAGACAGCTGGACAGACTGAGTGACTAAGCACAGCACAGAAGAGTGCATATCATATGAACTAGTCAATTCTACTTCTAGAAATAAATCCTAGAAGAATTTTTTATACATGTGTTCCAGGAGAAGTGTCAAGATTTGCTAAAGTAGCATTGTTTATCATAGCAAAATATTCAAAACAACTTAAATAATCATTGCCAAAAGACTGTGTTCTGTTCCGTCGCGACCGACTCTTTGCGACCCCGTGGACTGTAGCCTACCAGGCTTCTCCGTCCATGGGATTCTCCAGGCAAGAATACTGGAGTGGGTTACTGTTTCCTTTTCCAGGGGATCTTCCCGACCCAGGGATCGAACCCGGGTCTCCAGCATTGGAGGCAGAGGCTTTAACCTCTGAGCCGCCAGGGAAGCCAGTGTTACATTAATACAATAGAAAGCTGTATAGCAGAAAATAAATGATGAAATGTATTAGGGTCACAAGTGTCAGCATGATTGAATCTCAAAACATATTTCGAGGTGAACACACACACACAAAAGTAAGTTACAGAAAAATATAGAGATCTTGCCTCAATTTGTCGTAGAAAGCTGAAAACCAAGCAATTGGAAAAGTCTACATGTGCTATCACAAAAATCAAATTCAGGATAATAGTTACCTCTAGAGGGCAGGATAGGAAGTACAACGGAAAAGGTATTCAAAAGTATTGATTATGTATTACTTCTTAAACTACAATCAAGGGGAGAAAAAGGTATCTTTTTTTAATCATTCACTAAGCAGTACATATATATTATATATACTCATCTTGTATAACATTTTATAAAAGATGAAGTTAATTTTAAGGGGCCAATTATGCAATATATTCTAAGATACTTATAAAATACATTTGCTGGCAAAACTCTAAGAAAAAAACAAAACTTCAAATTTAACTGATTTCTGAGGATTTCTCCCTAGTGGTCCAGTGACTAAGTCCAGACTCACAGTGCAGGGGGTCTGGGTTTGGTCAGTGAACTATATGCCACGTGCCACAATATAAGATCCTGTGTGCTGCAACTAATTCTGGAACATCCAAATTAAAAAAAAAAAAAAAAAGATTTTAAAATTTAACTGATTTCTGTTAAAATGTTATTTTTAAAAGAATAAAATTCACTTATAGTTACACTGACAGGTTTTCCTAGTAGATGTTGTCCCGCCTTTGAAAGAACACATTCCTCCTTCTTCCATCAGAATCTAGAAGCAAAACAAAATTTTAACAGCTCCCAAGTATATACCATAATATCTACTTAGAGCTACCTTTTAACCACACCAATTCAACTTATAGCACTCATCTTTCATATTACTTTAATTGAACAAAGATGATTATAAAACCGCAAAGAAAAATTCACCTGTGATGAAAAGTAATTGAAACAAAATTTAAATTGGTTTAGAAACAGAAAGCAACAGAACAGATATTTGCCAGGAAATAAATTACTGACAAAAAGGAGAGACTTTGGGTAATCTTAGTAAATGCAGTTGAAAGAAGACAAAGACATTAAAGCAATTTGGATATCTATTCCATTATTCTTTTTAATTTCTTAAGTTGGATATCAGTTCATTTAATTTCAGATTTTTTTTTAATAATAAAAGCTCTTAAAGGTATAAATTTTCTGTAGAATACACCACTGGTTTTGATTTTCATCAGTTTCTATGTAATTTGTATTTGCATTTCTTTTTTCTTTTTGTTAAACCCCCAGTATTTCTTAATTTCCAAAAAGGTAAGGGAGGTTAGGGCTTCCCTGATGGCTCAGTGGTAAACAATTCACCTTCAAGGCAGGAGACAAGGGTACGATCCCTGGGTCAGGAAGATCCTCTGGAGCAGAAAATGGCAACCCACTGCAGTATTCTTGCCTGGGAAATCCCATGAACAGAGGAGCCCGGCAGGCTACAGTCCATGGGGTCGCTGAAGTGTTGGACATGACTTAGTAACCGAATAGCAACAACAAGAAGGGAAGTTAAGCACCTTTTGTTGCTGCTGTTCATCTCTACTTAAGTGAATTTTTATTACAGAATGTGGCTATGAATCTTTTCAAAGAAAAGGATCTTACAGTTTTTTTATGGCTTACTGTATGAATTATATTTGTAAATATACCATGGACTTATAGAAAATAGATATTCTCTGTTGGTAGGATATAGTTTTTTAGATAGATAGGTAGTATAAAAGAGAAACTGTCCAACTGCTCACTGAACCTGTTTCTCTTAGGCATACAGCTAAACTTCATTTCTTAGCCTTCCTTGGAGCTGATAAGAATGAGCTATTTAAGTTCTGGTCATGGGCAAAAGTGGCGCACACTACTACCAGTCTCTGCTATAAAATTTTTCTCCATAATCCTCCATTTTCTTTCCCCTCTGATATCAACATACAGTGCAAACATGGAAGCTTACCAGTTGAAGACAGAGTCCCTACCAGCTCAGGGTCCTGAATAACTTTTTGGAGCACAGCCTCTTCTCTAACCCTAGTATTCAACCATTTTAAAAAGTCTTGTATATTCAGTTCTTAACACATTCATGCTTTTGAACTGTGGTGCTGGAGAAGACTCTTGAGAGTCCCTTGGTCTGCGAGGAGATCCAACCAGTCCATTCTGAAGGAGATCGATCCTGGGTGTTCATTGGAAGGACTGATGCTAAAGTTGAAACTCCAATACTTTGGTCACCTCATGCAAAGAGTTGACTCACTGGAAAAGACTCTGATGCTGGGAAGGATTGGGAGCGGGAGGAGAAGGGGACGACAGAGAATGAGATGGCTGGATGGCATCACCGACTCGATGGACATGAGTTTGAGTGAATTCTGGGAGTTGGTGATGGACAGGGAGGTCTGGCGTGCTGTGATTCATGGGGTCACAAAGAGTCGGTCACGACTGAGCGACTGAACTGAACTGAACTGAACACGTTCAAGCTCCAAACGTGCACCAGAAACCCACAAGCTGAAAAAGCTACGGAGACCCAAGAGTAGGCATATACTCCGATACAAACTTCAGATCTTTTGATAGAGAATAACAGAAAAATAAGACCAGACCAAACAGAAAAAAAAAAAACAAAACACTTAATTATTCAAGGAATTTCCCCCATCCTCCAGTTCAGCAAGTGTTCACAATGTCTGCCCAGAAGGATTTCATAATTGGTATGGATAAATAAGTTTCTGTCTCCTCTTTTCTAAATGGGCATTTTAGTGCATTTATACTGTCCTTGTCCTACTACAATTTCCTTCATATATATATATATATATATCTTTTCCTGTCTTTTTATGTTCAACTTTATTATGTTCTACATGTTTCCTGAAAAATATGTAGATTTTTTTTCTTCTCAATTTGATATTCCTTGAATCTTGGTAAGAAAAATCAGCCTTTTAATAAAATTTAATATATTAATTGCTAAGCAGGATTCGCGTGAACTCCAGGAATTGGTGATGGACAGGGAGGCCTGGCATGCTGCGATTCATGGGGTTGCAAAGAGTTGGACACGACTGAGCGACTGAACTGAAACAGGATTCATTCCTTACATTTTATGTTTACTGTTTATGAAGAAGTGTTATTTCACTTTTTTCCCATCTGTTCTACTGTGACATCCCCACTCTTTTATATTCTGACATTCTTCCATCTGTCTCCATTTCTCTAGTGATTATCTTCCCATTTTAAACAAATATATTTAAACTGTATTCCTCCACTATTTCAAAATTTCATAGGCTGCAGTTAAAGATGGCAATGTAGAGGGATCCTGAACTCACTTCCTTCCATGGACACACTGAATCTAAGTTACATACAGAATAGTATCTTCCAGCCCCACCCCCCCATTCCCCCACCTCCCGCCAAAGAAACAACTACTTCAGTTCAGTTGCTTAGTTGTATTCGACTCTTTGTGACCCCATGGACTACAGCATGCCAGTCTTCCCTGTCCATCACCAACTCCCAGAGCTTATTCAAACTCATGTCCATCGAGTTGGTGATGACATCCAACCATCTTATCTTCTGTGATCCCCTTCTCCTCCTGCCTTCAATCTTTCCCAGCATCAGCATCTTTTCCAATGAATCAGTTCTTCACATCAGGTGGCCACGGTACTGGAGTTTCCGCTTCAGCATCTGTCATTCCAATGAATATTCAGGACTGATTTCCTTTAGGATTGACTGGCTTGATCTCCATACAGTCCAAGGGACTCTCAAGAGTCTACTCCAACACAACAGTTCAAAAGCATCAATTCTTTGGTGCTCAGCTTTCTTTACAGTCCAACTCTCACATCCATACATGACTACTGGAAAATCCATAGCTTTGAATACATGGAATTTGTCGGCAAAGTGAGTGAATGAGTGAAAGTCGTTCACTTGTGGCCAACCCTTTGCAGCCCCATGGACTATACAGTCTATGGAATTCTCCAGGCCAGAATACTGGAGTGGGTAGCCTTTCCCTTCTCCAGGGGATCTTTCTAACCCAGGGATCAAACCCAGGTATTCCACATTGCAGGCAGATTCTTTACCAGTTGAGCCCCAAGGGAAGCCCAAGAATACTGGAGTGGGTAGCCTTACCCTTCTCCAGGGGATCTTTCTAACCCAGGGATTGAACCCAGGTATCCCACATTGCAGGCAGATTCTTTACCAGTTGAGCCCCAAGGGAAGCCCAAGAATACTGGCGTGGGTAGCCTTACCCTTCTCCAGGGGATCTTTCTAACCCAGGGATTGAACCCAGGTATCCCACATTGCAGGCAGATTCTTTACCAGTTGAGCCCCAAGGGAAGCCCAAGAATACTGGAGTGGTAGCCTATCCCTTCTCCAGCGGATCTTCCCAACCCAGGAATCGAACCAGGGTCTCCTGCATTGCAGGCAGATTCTTTACCAACTGACCTATCAGGGATGCCCTGGCAAAGTGATGTCTCTGAATTTTATTTTCTTGGGCTCCAAAATCACTGCAGATGGTGCCTGCAGCCATGAAATGAAAAGATGCTTGCTCCTTGGATGAATAGCTATGACCAATCTAGACAGCATATTTTCATCCAAGGAGCAAGCATCTTTTCATTTCATGGCTGCAGTCATCATCTGCAGTGATTTTGGAGCCCAAGAATATAAAATCTCACACTATTTCCATTGTTACCCCATCTTTTTGCTAGGAAGTGATGGGACTGGATGCAATGATCTTTGTTTTTTGAATGTTGTGTTTTAAGCCAACATTTTCATTTTCCTCTTTCACTTTCATCAAGAGGCTCTTTAGCTTTTCTTCACTTTCTTCCATAAGAGGAGTGTCATCTGCGTACCTGAGGTTACTGATATTCCTCCTGGAAACCTTGATTTTTATCTTGTGCTTCATTCAGCCCAGCATTTCACATGATGTCCTCTGCATATAAGTTAAATAATCAGAGTGACAATATACAACCTGGATGTACTCCTTTCCCAATTTGGAAACAGTCCGTTGTTCCATGTCCGGCTCTAACTGTTGCTTTTTGACCTGCATACAGATTTCTCAGGAGACTGGTATTCCCATCTCTTGAAGAATTTTCCACACTTTGTTATGATACACACAAAGGCTTTGGCATAGTCAATAAAGCAGAAGTAGAATTTTCTGGAACTCTCTTGCTTTTTCAATGATCCAGAGGATGTTAGTAATTTGATCTGTGGTTCCACTCTCTTTTCTAAATCCAGCTTGAAGATCTGGAAGCTCCTAGTTCACATACTGTTGAAACCTAACTTGGAAAAATTTGAGCATTACTTTGCTAGCATGTGAGAAGAGTGCAGTTGTGTGGTAGTTTGAACATTCTTTGGCATTGCCTTTCTTTGGGATTGGAATGAAAACTGACCTTTTCCAGTCCTATGGCCACTACTGAGTTTTCCAAATTTATTGGCATATTGAGTGTAACACTTTCACAGCATCATCTTTTAGGATTTGAAATAGCTCCACTGGAATTCCATCACCTCCACTAGCTTTGTTTGTAGTGATGCTTCCTAAGGCCCACTTGACTTCGCATTCCAGGATGTGTAGCTCTAGGTGAGTGATCAAACCATCGTGGTTATTTGTGTCATTCAGATCATTTTTGTATAGTTCTTCTGTGTATTCTTGCCACCTCTTCTTAATAGCTTCTGTTTATGTTAGGTCCATACAATTTCTGTTCTTTATTGTGTCCATCTCTGCATAAAATGTTCCCTTGGTATCTCTAATTTTCTTGAAGAGATCTCTAATTTTTTCCATTCTGCTGTTTTTCTCTATTTCTTTACATTGATCACTTAGGAAGGCTTTCTTATCTCTCCTTGCTATTCTTCTAGAACTAACACCAAAAAAAGATGTCCTTTTCATCATAGGGACTAGAATACAAAAATAGGAAGTCAAGAGCTACCTGGAGATACAGGCAAATTTGGCCTTGGAGTACAAAATGCAGCACGTCAAAGGCTAACAGAGTTTTGCTAAAACAACGTACGGGTCATAGCAAACACCCTCTTACAACAACACAAGAGATGACTCTACACATGGACATCACCAGATGGTGAAAAATGAGATCCATCCATGATTATATTCTTTGCTGCTAAATATGGAGAAGCTCTATACAGTCAGCAAACACAAGACCAAGAGCTAATTGTGGCTCAGATCATGAACTCCTTTATTGCAAACTTCAGACTTAAATGAAGAAAGTAGGGAAAACCACTAGACCATTAATGTATGAACTTAATCAAATCCCTTATGATTGCATATTGGAAGTGATAGATTCAAGGGATTAGATCTGGTAGACCGAATGTCTGAAGAAATATGGACAGAGGTTTGTGACTGTACAGGAGGCAGTGATCAGGTCCGTCCCCAAGAAAAAGAAGTGCAAAAATGCAAAATGGTTGTCCGAGTATGCCTTACAAATAGCTGAGAAAGAAAGCAAAGCAAAAGGCAAAGGAAAAAAGGAAAGATATACCCATCTGAAAGAAACAACCAGCTAGGAGCCAAATTGAGGAAATGTAAACGTATTGGCTAAATGAGAAAAAAACACAAAAAAACAAAAAACCTCACATTGAGGCCGGTAGGACAGGCTAAGATCAATCTTAGATTACTCTGAGACACCATAAACCTCACTCCAGGTGCAGCAACCCACAATCAGGAAGGAACCTACAATTGAAAGTGTCTTCATTAAGAGCTAATGGTTTGAACCTTATATTTGATTCCTGAACTTATAAGACCTGTATCTGAGAGATGAGCCTCCCAAATATCAAGCTTTGAAAGCCAGTAAAGTCTGTGTCCATGAGATCCAGTTCTCAAAGGGTTTACACAAGCTCCATGGAACTACTCTCCAGGGCTTAGAGTACAGGCAGTCCACTGACTCACTCAGTCTTTCTGTGAAAGAAGCCCACTAGTTTATCTTCATAGATGTGGCCTTAACAGAAGGCTTCTGATTAAACTCATATCTAAGGGCAGGCTGTAATTCTCTCCAGGGACCTCAGAGTCTAGGCATTATTTTCATGCTCCTTCTGCTTTGATCTAGGTCACCAGTATCTCCCAAAGATGAAATTATACACACAGATGAGATTATACACCTGAGCTTTTGTGGTTTCCATCCTTTGTCTGACTCTGGTAGCCAACGCATCTTATACTCGGAGGTCCTGTAGCACTATAACAAATGGAGAAATAGTTCTCAGATGGTCATTCCCCTCAGAGCACAGCACAGAGGCAGCAGACTGAAACATACCCTCAATCTTTCTGTGAAAGAGGCCTACCTGTTTATCTTAAATCTTCAGCCTCAGGGACAGGATTCTTATTTGACACACTTTTAGAGGCATACTGAAATACTTTTTGAAGACCACAGAACTCAGCAGGTGCCATCTTTGCCCTTTCCTTCTGCCAGATTCTAAGCTGTCACAAAGAATGTTACCTGCCATATCAGTAAACAAAGGATGTTGCAGCCATCAAGACATCAGCTAGTGCAGCCTCCTCTGCCCCCTCCACCTATGGGTGCACCCTGACGGGATTCAGGGTGAGAGAAAACAGGATACTGGACTTAGATAGTTAAGGTATATATCAAATAAATTATTTTAAGAAGTCCAGCACTTGCTTCTTCTCACACATAAAGAAGTGCTATATTGATTAACTTGAGATGTCTGGTTTTTCTTTAATTCACAGTAATCCTTTGATGCTCAGACTGTTTTCCGCTTTTGTAGAAATACCTGTATATCCTGGCTCCTCCCTTACCTTGAAGGAACAGCTCCTTAGAGCTGAGAGACTGTCCCCTGGGCAAAAGACCCTAGTATACCTGCTCAAAAAAAAAAAAAAAAACACCAAAAAAACATAATTCTCAACTTTCAGGATGTGATTTTTTTTTTTTTCAGTTGACACTGGTATCTTCCAGAAAAGAGCTTGTGCACACATCTGGTACCCTGACTTTTGAGGCTGCTGCCCAAAGGACACGTCCCTTGCTATCCTGGTTCCGCTGGCCGGTATGGCTTGTGTTCACAGGTTTAACAGGTTGTTGGCTGTTGGTGTAGTAACTAAGTCGTGTTCAACTCTTGTGACCTCATGGAGTGTAGCCTGCTAGCCTCCTCTGTCCATGAGATTCTCCAGGCAAGAATACTGCAGTGAATTGCCATTTCCTTCTCCAGAGTTCAACAGGGTGTTTGAGAATTGTTTCTTTGTTAAACAGGGTGGTAGCAAACAAAGAAAAACTCTCAACTGGTTATCACACCAGGTCTCAGTATAGAGGGGGCAGAAAGAAATCCACATCTCAAAGTCTTCTCATGAAAGAGGTATATTTACATACCTTATAGGCTATTGGCTGAGGGTCCAGCTTCAAATCAGACTAAAACTATATTTTGACTGGCAGGTTTTGGCACACCCACAACTAGGAGCCACTTAAAGCAAACTAAGATGCTTGGATAATCACAAAGATTTGAGAGACAACCAAGACCTAGGGCAAGGTTGAAACATAGTGATCATCACTTACGTGAAGCTACTCCTTCAAGACTATGAAAGGCAACTTTCCTATCTCATGTGTGAAAACCAACAGAGTGTTAGGAAAATGAAGAAACAGAAGAATATTTTCCAGATGAAAGAAAAAGATAAAACCTTAGAAACAGACCTTAATGAAATGGAGGTAACTGATTTACCTCATACCTTACAAAATAACAGTCAAAATAATTGATCACTGAGATCAGGAGATCAACATGTGAACAAAGTGAGAATTTCAACAAAAAAACATAAAGGAAAATATCAAACAGAAATCAGAGCTAAAGAATACAATAACTGGACCTAAAAATACAATAGAAAGCTTCAACAGAAGACCAGATTAAGATGAAGAAATGATCAGAAGACTGAAAATAGGGAAAGGAACCTATCCAATCAGAGTAGCAAAAAAAGATAAAGAAATGAAAAAGAGTGAAAATACGAAAATACAGTAAAGGACTTATGAGACACTATCAAGTGGACCAATATTCACATTCAGTTCAGTTCAGTCGCTCAGTCGTGTCCGACTCTTTGCACCCCATGAATCACAGCACGCCAGGCCTCCCTGTCCATCACCAACTCCCAGAGTTCACTCAAACTCATGTCCATCCAGTCGGTGATGCCATCCAGCCATCTCATTCTCTGTCGTCCCCTTCTCTTCCCGCCCCCAATCCCTCCCAGCATCAGAGTCTTTTCCAGTGAGTCAACTCGTTGCATGAGGTGGCCAAAGTATTGGGAGTTTCAGCTTTAGCATCAGTCCTTCCAATGAACACCCAGGACTGATCTCCTTTAGAATGGACTGGTTGGATCTCCTTGCAGTCCAAGGGATTCTCAAGAGTCTTCTCCAGCACCACAGTTCAAAAGCATCAATTCTTCAGCTATCAGCTTTCTTCACAGTCCAACTCTCATATCCATACATGACCACTGGAAAAACCACAGCCTTGACTAGATGGACCTTTGTTGCCAAAGTAACGTCTCTGCTTTTTAATATGCTATCTAGGTTGGTCATAACTTTCCTTCCAAGGAGTAAGCATCTTTTAATTTCATGGTTACAATCAGCATCCACAGTGTATTCACATTACAGGAGTCCAAAAAAGAACAGAAGAATTAAAAAGGGCAGAAAAATGATTTGAAAAAAAAAATAGCCAATAACTTCCCTAACATGGGAAAGCAAACAGTCTTCCAAATACAAGAAGACAATATAGCTCCAAGTAAGATGAATCCAAAAAGACTCATAAAGACATTAACTTATCAAAAGTTAAAAACAGGGAGAGAATCTTAAAAGCAGCAAGAGAAAAACAACTTGTTACGTACAAGGTAACCCTCATAAGAACAGCAGCAGGTTTTTCACCATAAACTTTTCAGTCCAGTTTAGTGCCGTGATCTTAGTTTTCTGAATGTTGAGTTTTAAGCCAACTTTTTCACTTTCCTCTTTCACTTTCATCAAGAGGCTCTTTAGTTCTTCTTTGTTTTCTGCCATTAAGGGTGGTGTCATCTATATATCTGAGGTTACTGCTATTTCCCCCAGCAATCTTCATTCCAGTTTATGCTTCATCCAGCCCGGCATTTCGCATGATGTACTCTGTATAAGTTAAATAAGCAGGGTGACAATATACAGCCTTGATGTACTCCTTTCCAATTTGGAACCAGTCCGTTGTTCCATGTCTGGCTCTAATTGTTGATTCTTGACCCGCATACAGGTTTCCCATGAGACAGATAAAGTGGTCTGATATTCCCATCCCTTTAAGAATTTTCCACAGTTGATTGTGAACTACAGTCAAAGGCTTTAGTGTACTCAATGACGCAGAAGTAGATGTTTTTCTGGAATGTTTTTGCCTTCTCTGTGATCGAGTGAATGTTGGCAATTTGATCTCTGGTTCCTTTGCCTTTATAAATCCAGCTTGCATGTGAAGTTCTAAGTTCACATACTGCTGAAGCCTGGCTTGAAGGCTTTTGAGCATTACTTTGCTAGCATGTGACATACCAACTGTATGGTAGTTTGAACATTCCTTTAGGTGGTAGGTCGGGTTTTTTTTTGAGATTTTTCTTGCTTCCTGATGAAGTCCTGTATTGGTGTAAATTTCCCTCTTAGAACTGACATTTTAATTATATGTCTTACTATGGGTCTGTTTGAATTCATCTTATTTGGGACCCTCTTTGCTTCCTGTCCCTGAACATTTCTTTCTTTCTTTAGTTTTGGGGATTTTTCAGCCATATATCTTCAAATACATTTTCATAAACCTTCTCTATCTCCTCTCCTGGCAGCCCTATGATGTGAATGTTGACACCCTTAACATGATACTAGTGATCTCATAGATTGCATTCATTTTTCTTCATTTATCTTTTTGTTCTTCTGATTTAGTGATTTCTATTATACTAAATTCCAGATCATTTATGCATTCTCCATTATTTAGTCTGCTATTCATTCCTTCTAGTTAACATTCTAAAATGTTAATTTTATTTCTAGATCCAAGCAATAATTTTCCCAAAGTAAAAAAAAAAAAAATGTAAAAAGGTTACCCTAAACAGAAATTTTTCAGAAAGAGCTAACTAAAATTAATTTCAAATACTAAGATATGGCATGATAATACAACTCACTTAACTGGAAAGAAAATGTAAGATTGTACTTTACCTCACCAACTCCAAAGTCCCATGATTGCTCAGAATGCAATTCTTCCAAAGGGATATTACCCCTAAGGGTTATAAATAAGACAGTATTAGAATGTGCTTTAATCCCTCTGAAATTACTGTTCTAAATTATGACTCCCAAAGTTGATTAAAGGTCAGAATTATAAGAGAAAGTGAAGTCACTCAGTCATGTCCAACTCTTTGCAACCCCATGGACTGTAGCCTGCTAGGTTGCTCTTCCATGGGATTCTCCAGGCAAGAATACTGGAGTGGGTTGCCATTTCCTTCTCCAGATTATAAGGGAAGTTTTTAAAAATAAGGATTCACAAGCTCTATCTTATATGTAGGTCAAACTTGATATTTTATATTTTAAAAACACCCTCAAGTGATAAGTATCTGCACACAGGTTTGGGAGCCATATTCTAAATCATTTTCATAAAGTATATTTTAAAATTCAAGTTTTAACATTCGATTTTTCATTCATGAAACTGAATATTTGGAAGTTTTTACAATGAAGAACCTAAGTTGATTTTATTAAATGGTGAATCTCTTTTTTAATTAATTTAGTGCCAGTCCCATAAAAATGGCATCTGATATTCTTTGTATTAATAGATATTATATATATTTTAAGAAAGTATTCTCAAAATAAAAATCTATCCTAATTCATGGTTTTCAATTACCAAGATTGAAAATAAATAATAAATAAATCATAACTATTACCAAGAAAGTTAAGCTTATTCTGAACGAAATTTTCTTTCAGTTCAGTTCAGTCACTCAGTCGACTCTTTCTGACCCCATGAATCACAGCACCCCAGGCCTCCCCGTCCATCACCAACTCCCGGAGTTCACTCAGACTCACGTCCATCGAGCTGGTGATGCCATCCAGCCATCTCATTCTCTGTCGTCCCCATCTCCTCCCGCCCCCAATCACTCCCAGCATCAGAGTCTTTTCCAGTGAGTCAACTCGTCGCATGAGGTGGCCAAAGTATTGGAGTTTCAGTTTTAGCATCAGTTTTCTTTAATTATCTACAACATCAGTCCTATAAATTGTTGATATGCTTGTTTATGCTATTAACCTTTGACTTCTATTACTCCCTCATTCTGAGTCTATATTAACCAAGCAAATTTCCCATGGAGAGCTGCCAAAATGTAGAAAATATGCTTCTCATGCCAGTAAGCATTCCTATATATGTCATCTTTCTATTTCTTATTATAAATTAATAAATTGACATTCGGGAGGGTAAATAAACTTGCTGAACACATAAATCAGTTTTTTTCAAATCAACTAACACTACGAGGAGTTAACTAACACAACTAACATTAGAAGGAGATCCAACCAGTCCATCCTAAAGGAAATCAGTCCTGAATATTCATTGGAAGGACTGATGCTGAAGCTGAAACTCTAATACTTTGGCCACCTGATGTGAAGAACTGACTCACTAGAAAAGACCCTGATACTGGGAAAGACTGAAGGCAGGAGAAGGGAATGACAGAGGATGAGATGGTTGGATGGCATCACTGACTCGATGGACATAAGTCTGAGTAAGCTCTGGGAGTTGGTAATGGACAGGGAAGCCTGGCATGCTGCAGTCCATGGGGTTGCAAAGAGTCAGGACACGACTGAGTGACTGAACTGAACACTACGACTTAGATATTTTTGCACTGGTTATTATGAAGACCAAATTATCAACTAGGGTGATATTACCAAGGTTCTGATGACTGATTTTTTAAAAATATTTATTTGGCTGCACCAAGTCTTTAGTTGCAGCAAGCAAACTCTTAGCTGTTGTATATGGGATCTAGTTCCCTGAGGAGGAATTGAATCCGGACCCCCTGCATTGGGAGCATTGAATCTTAGCCACTGGACCACCAGGGAAGTCCCTGACAATTGATTTCTGAGTCCAGTCTTCCCACCCTAAGACAGCAAAATGTCTACTTCCCTTTGTATCCTTCAAAATGCATTATTTTAGACCCCAATTGGCATTCCTCAGATTCATCTAAAAACTTACCTATAGTTCACCGAATATTTCTGTATTTTTTCCTGGGATATCTTCTCTTGGTAATCACTTTCAAATTTTCCTTTAAAAATAAAATTATGCATTGAAATAAAACTTTAGCATGACCCATATGAAGGGATGCCACTAGTCTACAATGTCATATAATGTCATTCATCCTATTTTTAATTTCATATTCCTCCAAACACACACATATATATTCATTAAAACTAAAAACAAAAAAAATCCAACAATCTGTTTAACACCAACCTTTTTTATTAGAGCTGGCTGAATAAAAATCTTTCTCAAAAGATGTACTAAAATTATTTCTTTCATTATTCTTGTACTCTTCCTGGCAAATCTTGTTTGGCTGACACTTTTCTGAACAACTTGATATTTTAAAAGTAGAATTACTAAAATCCAACTCCAGATCTGTAAAAATACTTTTAATGTGGCTATCAATGAAATGGTTTTTATCAGAATCAATGGCTGCACATATATCTTGTGTATTATCATAACCATACTTGTCAAAGGTTTCCTTTATCTTCTGTTCGTCTAGGTTTAATAAATCAATCATATTTTCACTAATAAAAGAGTCACAATTATCTGATAGAAGGCTGGAGGTTTGCTGGCTCATATCTTCACTTGAAAACCTTTTTCTATTTTCTTTCCAAATATGTTGTAATGAGTTATTTTCAGTAATGAAGTGTGACTGTCTTCTCTCATCCATGCTTCCACAATCTTCACCTACAACTACAGTAGGTGTCCTTGTAATGAAGTTTCTATTTCCTGGACTTTAGGATAAATAAAACATATTTAGCAAGAAAAGAACAGGGCATTCTCATTCAGAAACACCTGAAGCTAAATTCTTACAGAACATATTGAGTAGCTATTAACATTTAGCAGCAGCAGCAGCAGACCATGTTCACATTTTTAAAATTTAAATAAATGATACTGCCTTAAGTGGAAATTTGTTTAATATGCTATCCTAGTATCTTAGTGAATACAAAAATAATCTATACTTAATTTTGTACTTCAACATGAAATACTAGTATTTAGTTCAACTTACATTATATTAACAAAACAAAAGATGAAAATCCCATAATAATGTCCTAGACAAACTCTGAACATAAATGCTGCTTCATTTAAATAAAGAAAGATATTTTGAAGACTATGCAGGAAAGAAAATTATCCCTAGTGTTAAAATGTCAAATAAAATTGTTATAAGAACATTCTATCAGATATTTCTCAGTCTAACAAGGATCTCAACCTAACAAAATCTCTCTCAAGTTCCCAAGGAAGAGCAATATACATAAAAATGTATACATAAGGATTGATAGTAAATCCAAGAGATGAATTAGAAAAAAAGGTACCTTGCAAATTCCCTTCTAATGCAGAAATCATAATTCTAAACTATGTCTAATTTATATAAAAGAATCAAAACTATCATGGTATGTAACTGGAAATCAAGATATTCTGAATTTTGTTGCCTTTGAGTATCTACAAATTTACATAGGATTGGCTTTTTTTTCCTAGAGATTAGAGATACCAACTAAAACTATGATTGAGTTCCAATTTTATTTTTAATTAAAGTACTACTCTGCCTTGGACTGAAAGGAAATCCAAACAGTCCATTCTAAAGGAGATCAATCCTGGGTGTTCATTGGAAGGACTGATGCTAAAGCTGAAACTGCAATACTTTGGCCACCTCATGCGACGAGTTGACTCACTGGAAAAGACTCTGATGCTAGGAAAGGTTGGGGGCGGGAGGAGAAGGGGACGACAGAGAATGAGATGGCCGGATGGCATCACCGACTCTGTGGACATGAGTTTGAGTGAACTCCGGGGGTTGGTGATGGACAGGGAGGCCTGGCGTGCTGTGATTCATGGGGTCATGGAGAGTCGGACACGACTGAGCAACTGAAGTGAACTGAACTGAATGTTATTCTATTATACCAAAAGACATAACCTATAGTATGCAATAATATACACTATCAACACAAGAGAAAATTCTATTACTCTAAATGAGAAAATAAATTTAAAAGCACTGCATAAGTTAGAAAGCATACTACAAATGTAAATCATTCTAAACATTTGCAAAATGTGCCAGAATTGAAAAAGACATGTACACCCCAATGTTCATTGCAGCACTGTTTATAATAGCGAGGACATGGAAGCAACCTAGATGTCCATCTGCAGACGAATGGATAAGAAAGCTGTGTAACATATACACAATGGAGTATTACTCAGCCATTAAAAAGAACACATTTCAATCAGTTCAAATGAGGTGGATGAAACTGGAGCCTATTATACAGAGTGAAGTAAGTCAGAAAGAAAAACACCAATACAGTATACTAACACATATATATGAAATTTAGAGATGGTACCGATAACCCTATATGCGAGACAGCAAAAGAGACACAGATGTACAGAACAGTCTTTTGGACTCTGTGGGAGAAGGCGAGGGTGGGATGATCTGAGAATAGCATTGAAACATGTATATTATCATATGTGAAACAGATCGCCAGTCCAGGTTCAATGCATGAGGCAGGGTGCTCAGGGCTGGTGCACTGGGATGACCCAGAGGGATGGGATGGGGAAGGAGGTGGGAGGGGGGTTCAGGATGGGGAACACATGTACACCCATGGTTGATTCATGTCAATGCATGGCAAAACCCACTACAATATTGTAAAGTTATTAGCCTCCAATTAAAATAAATTAAAAAAATAAGGTATTTACAGTAGTAATCTATAGGGAATGAAATTGTGATTTTTTAAAATTTATTTTTGGTTGTATTTATTAATTTTCTTAAAAGGTACATGTACTATTTCTATGATAATTTAATAATATTTTAAATCAACTAAATAAAAAAATCAAATGCAAAAGAAATTTGCAAAAATGTGGGCAATAGAAAAGTGTATAGTAAACAGCTGTTGCTCACAAGAAATAGACTGGAAGATGCAAAAAGAAAAATTAGGAAGTGAAAAGAGCTAGCCTATTGCCAATTATTACCATAAAACATAAAGAGAAGAAATTATTTTGATTGAGAAAAATCAGGCAGGTGGCATTTGAGTTGGGGACCGAATGTTGGGCAGAACTGTTACTTATACAAATGGAAGTAAGAAATGATGGGAAACATATAAAAGACGTATTAAGACAAATCAATCCAGTTTTTTTAACAATTTATTTTTCCTAGAGATAAAGATAAAATTCATCAAAATTATATACCAAAATAGGGATAAAGTTATTATCTGAATAAACAGTATTCAACAGATAATTAATACAAGTCTGCTGTTTCTAAGTTGCTTCAGTCATGTCCAACTCTTTGTGACCTGATGGACCATAGCCCATCAGAATTTTCCGTCCCTGGGATTCTCTAGGCAAGAATACTGGAGTGGGTTGCCATGCCCTCTTCCAGGGGATCTTCCTGACTCAGGGATTGAAATCGCATCTCTTGTCTCCTGCATTGGCAGGGACTTCTTTACCACTGTTGCCACCTGGGAAGCCCAATGTATGCCTACTATGTAGTAAGGAGACAGTAGAGTTTATATTCTCGGAGAAGGCAATGGCAGCCCACTCCAGTGTTCTTGCCTGGAGAATCCAAGGGACGGCGGAGCCTGGTGGGCTGCCGTCTATGGGGTCGCACAGAGTCGGACACGACTGAAGCGACTTAGCAGCAGCAGCAGAGTTTATATTCTAGTGAAAAAATATATTAAACAAATAAGATAATTAACAATTATTAAGTACAATGAATGGAAAAAATTAAACAAAAAGATAGTAACAGCTCCTTTAGACATGCTACAGGATCACATGATGGAATAACATGTTGGAGGTCCTATTCCAGATAGTTTGATCAGGAAAGTCCCTAATAAGGACTGATAAGTAAGCTAAAGGTACAGAATGGTTACACATGTGAAGAAAGGAGTAAATACACCTCTGGGGGATGGACTAATAAGCACAAATGCAAAATCTACAGCATGTTTGAAAAATGAAAAGAGGAGGAATAAGACCAGATTATAATCAGTAAAAGAAAACTTATGACTTAAGGTTTAAGTACAAAAGGGCCAAAAATCATGCAGAGCTTTATTTTTGAAAAGAGTAATAAGAAATACTTTAAGATTCTAAGTACAAAAGCAAAATTGACTACTTTCTGCCTCTGAAAATATCAGTCTGATTTCTGGGCAGATATGAATTTGAGGACTTTTGACTGCCCACATGAAGTAAAAGAGACCAGATTAACCCTCCCAACTGACACAATTAAAAAACTAGACAAAATACATGAGACAATGATTTTCAGACATTGGTCATCAGGTATAACAGAATAATGATTCCTGAGAGAGAGAAAGCAAATTAAATGAATCCCATAACTGCCCCTAGTTTACTGCCTTGAGACTGTCTGTATCCATGCCATGGAATACTTGAAGGAAAAACCTAGTCAGAGTCCTAAGAATCCCCTTCTTGAGGAAACAGAGCAGAGGGTTCAGGGAGACTACAGAAAACAGAATTCACAGGGCAGAGTACCATGAAGGAGGGTGTTTCAAAATAAAAAAGCAAACTGGAGATCTACAGAGAGTTACCAAATTTTTAACCAAGTACTTACCAGCAAATGCCTATGAAGCAATTACTCAAGACTGGGAAAAGAAACCCAATGTGAGAAGGTGGAACAGTTTCAGGAACTCAGATAAAGATGGGAATTTTGTGTTTCCATCAACCAGAGTGGAAACTCTTGTTATCCAAAGAAAACTAGAGAAGACTCAGAAGAGTATTGCCTCAGCCAAGGGCAAAATAGCTACAGACTGAATGAAGGTGTACCTGGTGCTGCTTAACGAATTCTAAAGCAAGTCTCAAAAGAATCATGTTACTTCCGAGTAACTAAACTGTATCCCAGAACAAAGCTTAGGATATCTATAGGAATATGACATTTCCAGAAACCAAAAAGATGATTTACAAGGTGTAGAAGCTAAACAAAATTATCAAGACTGCAAAGAAGCAGCAAGTTGCAGTCGTTAATAAGGAGGAAAATCAGTTTTTAGAAACAGACCAAGAAATGACACAAAATGATATACTTTAACTTTATACACAAGGACATTAAAAGATTTATTCTAACTATATTCCCTATTTAAAGAAGCTAGACAAAAGATTAAGCATGTTGAATAGATACCTGGAAAATAAACAGAGAAGTTAAATCAAACTTCTAGAGATGAAAAATGCACTGAATAGATTTACCAGTATTGGTTACCAAAGAAGATACAATTAGTAAATTTGAAATTCTAACAAAATATATATAAAATGCTGCTGCTGCTGCTAAGTCACTTCAGTCGTGTCCGACTCTGTGTGACCCCATAGGCGGCAGCCCACCAGGCTCCCCCGTCCCTGGGATTCTCCAGGCAAGAACACTGGAGTGGGTTGCCATTTCCTTCTCCAATGTGTGAAAGTGAAAAGTGAAAGTGAAGTCACTCAGTCATGTCTGACTCGTAGCGACCCCATGGACTGCAGCCTACCAGGATCCTCCGCCCATGGGATTTTCTAGGCAAGAGTACTGGAGTGGCTTAAATGAAAGGAGAGGAAAAAATTTTTAAATAAATAGAGCATCAGTAAACTGTTATACAAGTTCAGTTGGACAATTTTATATAATATTTAGATTCCCAAAGAAGAGGGGAGAGGAATCAGAAAAAATATTTGAAAAATTAATGACTGAATTTTTTTCAAATGTGGTAAAAACAGTAAGTCCACAAATCCAAGAAACTCAACACATCCCAAACACAAGAAATAGAAAACAAACATTCTAATCCTAATGGAGAGAAATCTATAGTAGAAAATTTGTAGTAGAGAAACCGTGATAAAAAAAACTTAACAGAGAAAAATACATATTATATACACAGATATTTAGAAATTTAGCAAACTTCTAGTTGGAAACAAGGCCACTCAAATGTCTTTGAAAAATGGTACTCATCCCTGACTGAATGTGAGGTCTTATACTCAAGATGTTTAAAAACAACCTCCAACTCATCACTGTCTGACCTCTGAGCGCGGCTTTTCAGCTGTAAATATATTAAAAGAGAAGAAAGATATCAAATCACTAAGTTAAACGTACATCTTAAGAAAATAGAAAAAAAGAAGAGCAAACTAAATCCAAAGTAAGTAGAAAAAGGAAATCATAAACATCATTGGAAGCACGGAGTCTTGAACACTGGACCACGAAGGAAGTCCCCCTTTATATTTTAAACATGTAAGTCATTTCATTTTCTTGAAGTGATATTCTTGCTTTTTATTTTATTTTTTATTGGAGGCTAATTATTTTACAATATTATATTGGTTGGTTTTGTCATACATTGACATGAATCCGCCCCGGGTGTACATGAGTTCCTAAAATCTGTCTCTGAATAATTTTGGAATCCTTCCATAAAAATTTTAAAAAATTATTAGCAGCTGATTTAGTGCATTTATGGAACATGGGCGATTTCAATATATCATTACATTGATTTTTCCATATAACCCTGAAGGAAAGATGCTACCGCTAGTCTAGATGAGGTAGACGAAATGCCAAAAGATATAAATAAGTTAGCTACAGTCTCGTGACTAATAAATGAGAGATCTATTTTTCAAAATAAGTTTGACACTAAGGTATAATATCTGTATTTTTAACAATTTATTTTAAAATCTATATTTGCAAACAAAAAACATCTCTGCTAAACTGTCTCTAGTTGAGTAAGTCAGATGAAGGGGAGTCATGACCTTGTCAGTTCTGTCTCCTTTGATTGTCACAATTTCCTTTAAATACTGACCAGGAATGTACTTTTTAACATTTCTCTAATTTCTCAAGACTTATCTATAGAAGAACCCTTGGCAAAATTGATCTTATGCCTCTTTTGCATCCAGTATTTGGAGATGATTTAGACTAAACTTCAGTCATTATCATTTAGACTAAAATTTAAAATACCCAGTTCTGGATAATTTCTTCTTCCATGAGAAGGTTTCTAGGCCCTTTCAGTTCTCTGCTGCTGCTGCTGCTAAGTCACTTCAGTCGTGTCCGACTCTGTGTGACCCCATAGACGGAAGCCCACCAGACTCCCCCGTCCCTGGGATTCTCCAGGCAAGAACACTGGAGTGGGTTGCCATTTCCTTCTCCAATGTGTGAAAGTGAAAAGTGAAAGTGAAGTCACTCAGTCGTGTCCGACCCTTAGCAACCCCAAGAACTGCAGCCTACCAGGCTCCTCCATCCATGGGATTTTCTAGGCAATAGTACTAGAGTGGCTTGCCATTGCCTTCTCCGTTCAGTTCTCTAGCTACTGTCAATTCAGTTCAGTCGCTCAGTTGTGTACGACTCTTTGCGACCCCATGGACTGCAGCACGCCAGGCTTCCCTGTCCATCACCAACTCCCAGAGCTTATTCAAACTCATGTCCATTGAGTCGGTCATGCCATCCAACCATTTCATCCTCTGTGATCCCCTTCTCCTCCTGCCTTCAATCTTTACCAGCATCAAGGTCTTTCCAAATGAGTCCATTCTTCACATCAGGTGGCCAAAGTATTGGAGTTTCAGCTTCAGCATCAGTCCTTCCAATGAATATTCAGGATTGATTTCCTTTAGCATCAACTGGTTGGATCTCCTTGCAGTCCAAGGGACTCTCAAGAGTCTTCTCCAACACCACAGTTCAAAAGCATCAATTCTTCGACACTCAGCTTTCTTTATAGTCCAACTCTCACTCTGTAAATGATTACTGGAAAAACCATAGCTTTAACTAGACAGACCTTTGTTGGCAAAGTTTAGGTTCATGAATCAAGGTAAACTGGAAGTGGTCAAACAGGAAATGGAAAGAGTGAACGTCAACATTTTAGGAATCAGTGAACTAAAATGGACTGGAATGGGGAAATTTAACTCAAATGACCATTATATCTACTACTGTGGGCAAGAAGAAATGGAGTAGCCATCATAGTCAACAAAAGAGTCCAAAATGTGGTACTTAGGTGCAATCTCAAAAATGACAGAATGACCTCTCTTCGTTTCCAAGGCAAACCATTCAATATTACAGTAATCCAAGTCTATGCCCCAACCAGTAATGCTGAAGAAGCTGAAGCTGAACCGTTTATGAAGACCTATAAGATCTTCTGGAACTCACACCCAAAAGATGTCCTTTTCATTATAGGGGACTGGAATGCAAAAGTAGGAAGGCAAGAGATACCTGTAGCAATAGGCAAATTTGGCCTTGGAGTACAAAATGAAGCAGGGCAAAGGCTAACAGAGTTTTGCCAAGAAAACGCACTGTTTGCCAACAAAGAGCAAGCACCGTCTTCCAACAACACAAGAGATGACTCCACACATGGACATCACCAGATGATCAACACCGAAATCATACTGATTATATTCTTTGCAGTCAAAGATGGAGAAACTCTAAACAGTCAGCAAAAATGAGACCGGGAGCTGACTGTGGCTCAGATCGCAAACTCCTCATTGCAAAATTTAGACTGAAATGGAAGAAAGTATGGAAAACCACTAGACCATTCAGGTATGACCTAAATCAAATCTCTCACAATTATACAGTGGAAGTGACAAAAAGATTAAGGGAATAGATGATAGAATGCCTGAAGAACTATGGATGGAAGTTCATGACAGTGTACAGTAGGCGGTGATCAAAACCAACCCCAAGAAAAACAAATGCAAAAAGGCAAAATGGTTGTCTTACAAATGGCTGAGAAAAGAAGAGAAGCAAAAGGCAAAAGAAAAAAGGAACGATATACCCATGTGAATGCAGAGTTCCAAAGAATAGCAAGGAGAGATAAGAAAGCCTTCCTCAGTGATCAGTGCAAAGAAATAGAGGAAAACAATAGAATGGGAAAGATTAGAGATCTCTTCAACAAAACTGAAGATACCCGTCCGTCTAGTCAAGGCTATGGTTTTTCCCATGGTCATGGATGGATGTGAGAGTTGGACTGTGAAGAAAGCTGATCGCCGAAGAATTGATGCTTTTGAACTGTGGTGCTGGAGAAGACTCTTGAGAGTCCCTTGGACTGCAAGGAGATCCAACCAGTCCATTCTAAAGGAGATCAATCCTGGGTGTTCACTGGAAGGACTGATGCTAAAGCTGAAACTCCAATACTTTGGCCACCTCATGCGACGAGTTGCCTCACTGGAAAAGATTCTGATGCTGGGAAAGGTTGGGGGCTGGAGGAGAAGGGGACGACAGAGAATGAGATGGTTGGATGGCATCACCGACTCTGTGGACATGAGTCTGAGTGAACTCCGGGGGTTGGTGATGGACAGGGAGGCCTGGCGTGCTGTGATTCATGGGGTCGCATAGAGTCGGACACGACTGAGCGACTGAACTGAACAGCAGAATTAACTATAATAAATCTCTCTACATATTTTTAAAAATCATCAACAAAATATTACCAAAAAGAATCCAGCACTTTATGTAATGGGTTATAGAACATGACTAAGCAGCTTTTATGTCAGGAAGGCAAGGTGGTTTAACATTTGAAAGTAAAGTATATACTAATAGAATAAAAACAAACTGTGATAATTTCAAAGGACATAGAAAGAGCACATGATAAAAGCCTTCAATAAACTAGGAATAGAAGTGCAGCCTGACAAAGGGCACCTACAAAAACCTAAAGCTAACATCGTACTTCGCCTTCCCAGCTAGCACAGTAGTAAAGAATCTTCCTGCCAAGTAGGAGAAATGGGTTTGATCCCTGGGCTTGGAAGATCCCCTGGAGAAGGATATGCAAACTCATTCCACTATTCTTACCTGAGGAAATGACATGGACAAAAGAGTAATTAAATATGATGTTCTATTTGTTGTTTAGTCACTAAGATGTGCTCAATTCTTTTGAGACCCCATGGACTGTAGCCCACCAGGCTATCCAAAAATTGCAGGCAGATTCTTTATCAGCTGAGCCACAATGGAAGCCCATCCAAAAATAAAATTAAGAAAATAACTGCAGGTCAAACAAGTGGAATCAAAATGTTATAAATTTTTAAGTGAGGCAAAAATTCTTAAGTTTTCTAAAATATATATATTATCCATATTATAACATTTTGATTCCACTTGTGTGACTGAGTATGGATCAGTTCAGCTCAATTCAGTCACTCAGTCATGTCTGACTGTTTGTGACCCCATGGACTGGAGCACACCAAGCTTTCCTGCCTATCACCAGTTCCCAGAGCTTACTCAAACTCATGGCCATTGAGTCGGTGATGCCATCCAACCATCTCATCCTCTGTCATCCCCTTCTCCTCCTGCCTTCAATCTTTCCCAGCATCAAGGTCTTTTAAAATGAGTCAGTTCTTCACATCAGGTAGCCAAAAGATTGAAGTTTCAGCTTCAGCGCTTCCAATGAATATTCAGGACTGATTTCCTTTAGGATTGACTGGTTTGATCTCCCTGCAGCCCAAAGGACTCTCAAGAGTCTTCTCCAACACCATAGTTCAATAGCATCAATTCTTCAGTGCTCAGCTTTCTTTATAGTCCAACTCTCACATCCACACATGGCTACTGGAAAAACCATAGTTTGAATAGATGGACGTTTGTTGGCAAAATAATGTCTCTGCTTTTTAATATGTGTCTAGGTTGGTCATGGAGAAGGAAATGGCAAGCCACTCCAGTACTCTTGCCTGGAAAATCCCATGGATGGAGGAGCCTGGTAGGCTGCATTCCATGGGGTCGCTAAGGGTCGGACACGACTAAGCGACTTCACTTTCACACACTGGAGAAGGAAATGGCAACCCACTCCAGTGTTCTTGCCTGAAGAATCCCAGGGACGGGGGAGCCTGGTGGGCTTCCGTCTATGGGGTCACACAGAGTCGGACATGACTGAAGTGACTTAGCAGCAGCAGGTTGGTCACAGCTTTTCTTCCAAGGAGCAAATGTCTTTTAATTTCAAGGCTGTAGTCACCATCTGTAGTGATTTTGGAGCCCAAGAAAATAGTCTCTCACTGTTTCCATTGTTTCCCCATCTATTTGCCATGAAGTGACAGGACCATATGCCATGATCTTTGTTTTCAGAATGTTGAGTTTTAGCCAATTTTTTCACTCTTTCACTTTCATCAAGAGGCTCTTTAGTTCTTCTTTGCTTCTGCCATATGGGTGGTGTCATCTGCATATCTGAGGTTATTGATATTTCTCCTGGCAATCTTTACTCCAGCTTGTGCTTCATCCAGTCTGACATTTCACATGATGTACTCTGAAAAGAAGTTAAATAAGCATGGTGACAATATATAGCCTTGACATACTCCTTTCCAGATTTGGAACCAGTCTGTTGTTCCATGTCCAGTTCTAACTATTGCCTCTTGACCTGCATACAGATTTCTCAGGAGGCAGGTCAGATGGTCTGGTATTCCCATCTCTTTCAAGAGTTTTCCACAGTTTGCTGTGATCCACACAGTCAAATGGTTTGGCATAGTCAATAAAGCAGAAGTAGATATTTTTCTGGAACTCTCTTGCTTTTTTGATGATCCAATGGATGTTGGCAGTTTGATCTCTGGTTCCTCTGTCTTTCCTAAATCCAGCTTGAACATCTGAAAACTCCCAGTTCACATACTGCTGTATGTTGAAGCCTGGCTTGGAGAATTTTGAGCATTACTTTGATAGTGTGTAATGTGCAATTAGTGTGATGAGTGCAATTGTGCCGTAGTTTGAGCATTCTTTGGCATTGCCTTTCTTCGTGATTAGAATGAAAACTGACCTTTTCCAGTCTCTTTTAAGATTTGTAAAGAAACAGCTCAGATTTTATTTTTTCATAAACATATCTCAATCAGGATCCTTTCAATAAAACAAAACAATTTTAAGAAAATAAAATAATTGCAAGGATGTTGGCCTGTAATTTCTTTCTTGGTGGTATCTTTGTCTGGTTTTGGTATCAGACTGATGGTGGCTTCATAGAATGTCTTTGGGAGTATTCCTTCTTCAGTTTTTGGGAAGAGTTTGAAAAGACTCAGTATAATTTTTTCTTTGTATGTTTGGTAGAATTCACCTGTGGAGCCATCTGGTCCTGGACTTGTTTGTAGGGCATTCATTATTGTTTTTACAGATTCTATTTTACTTCTAGCAATTGGCCAGTTAAATTTATCTATTTCTTCTTGACTCAGTTTTGGCAAGCTGTATATTTCTAGAAAATTGTCCATTTCTTTAAGGTTTTCAAATTTGTTGGAAAATAATTATTCACAGCCATTTCTTAACTTTTTTATTTCTGTAGTATCAATTATGATTTCTCCTCTTTCATTGCTTAGTTTCCTTTTTTTGGGTCTTCTCTCTTTTCCTCCTTGTGAGCCTAGCCAAAGGTTTATTAATTTTGTTTACCTTTTCAATGAAGTAACTCAGTTATATTGAGTTTTTCTACTGTTTTTAATCTTGATTTTATTTCCTCTGATCTTTATTATCTGCTTCCTTTGGCTGACTTTAGGTTTTGTTTGTTCTTTGTCTACTTCTTCTTAGGTGGTAGGTTGTGTTGTTTAAGATTTTTCTTGTTTCTTAAAGAAGGCCTGTATTGCTGTGAACTTCCCTCTACGAACATCTTTTGCTGTATCCCATAAATTTTGTAAGGTTGTGTTTTCATTGTCACTTGCCTCAAGGTATTTTTTAACTAATTTATTTATTTATGCTTGACTGTGCTGGGTCTTCATTGCTCTGCAGGCTTTTTTCTAGTTGTGGAGAGCCAGAGCTACTCTTCATTGCAGTGCATGGGCTTCTCATTGTGGTGGCTTTTCTTGTTGTAGAGCACAGGCTCTAGGGCATGCAGGCTTCAGTACTGAGCCCATAATGAAGCATATGGGCTCAACAGTTGCAGTTCCTGGCCTCTAGAGCACAGGCTCAGTAGTTGCGGCAAATGGGCTTAGCTGCTCCATGGCATATGGGATCTTCCTGGACCAGGGATCAAACCTGTGTCTTCTGCATTGACAAGCAGATTCTTTAACACTGAGCCACCAGAGAACCCAACCTCCAGGTATTTTCTAAATTTCTTCTTTGATTTCATTACTGACCCACTGTTTTTTCAGTAAGAAGAAAATTACAGGTCAATATCTTTGATGAACATAGATGTAGAAATTCTCAACAAAACATTAGGAAATCAAATCCAACAACACATAAAAAAGATCATACACCATTACCAAGCTGGAGTCATCCCACAGTTACAACAATGGTTCAACATACACAAATCAATGTGATACATCAACAAAAGAAATGATAAAAACCACAAGATACAGAAAAAAAATTTGATAAAATTCAACATCAATTCATGACAGAAACCCTTATGAAAGGGTAGAGAGGGAATATATTTCAACATAATACAAAATATTTATGTCAGACTCATAGCTATATAATACTCAATGGTGAAAAGCTAAAATCTTTTCTGCTAAAATCTGGAACCAAACAAGGATACCCACTCTCATCACTTCACTCAACATAGTACTGGGAGTCCCGGCCACAGTAATCAGAAAAGAAAAAGAAACAAAAGGTATTTGAACTGTTAGGGAAGTAGCAAAATTGTCAATTTACCACTCGATAGTAAGATGACATGATATTATATCTAGAAATCACTAAAGACTCCATACAAAAAGTATTATAACTAATAAATTCAGCAAAGTAGCAGGATATAAGATTAACATACAGAAATTGGTTCCATTTCTTTATATTAATAATAAAATAAGAGAAAGGGAACATGAAAAAAATCAGTATCTTTCAAAACTGCATAAAAAAATGCTTGGGAATAAACCTCACTAAGGAGGTAAAAGACATATCTGTAAACTACAAAACATTAACAGTAGAAATTGAAGATAATTCAAAGAAATGGAAAGATATCCCATGTTCTTGGGTTGGAAAAATCCATACTGTTACAATGGCCACACTATCCAAAGCAATCTATAGATTTAATGCAATCCTTGTTAAATTTTCCATGATGTTTTTTCACAGAACTAGAATTAATAATCCTAAAACTTACATGGAACTATAGAAGTCCCAGAATTGCCAAAGGATCCTGAGGAAAAGAACAGAGCAAGAGTCATAACTCTCCAAGACTTCAGATAATACTACGCAGCTGTAGTAATCGAAGCAGCATGTGACTGGCACAAAAACAGACATGTGGATCAATACAACAGAGTAGACAGCCCAGAAATAAACCCATGCAACTACATACAGACAGTTAATCTTTGAAAAAGGAGGCAAGAATACATAATGGGGAAAGGGTAGTTTCTTCAGCAAGTAGTACTAGGGAAGTCAGACAGCTACACAGAAATCAATGAAGTTAATAGCACACCCTTCCAAATTACACAAAAATAAACTCAAAAGGGCCTAAAGACTTAAATATAAGGCAAGACACTGTAAAATGTCTAGTAGAGAACACAGGCAAAACATTCTTTGACATAAACTGTACCCAGTATTTTCTTAGGTCAGTCTCCCAAGGCAACAGAAATAAAAGCAAAGATAAACAAAGGGGATCTAACCAAACTTGCAAGCTTTTTCACAGAAAAAGAAACCATAAACAAAACGAAAAGACAACCTATAGACTGGGAGGAAATATTTGCGAATGATACAACTGACAAGGGATTAACTTCCCAAATAGAGAAACAGCTCTTACAATTCAATAACAAAGAAATAAATAACCCAATTGAAAAATGGGCAGAAGACCTAAATAGACAATTTTCCAAAGAAGACATACGTATGGCCAATAAGTGCATGAAAAGATTCTCTGTTAGAGAAATGCAAATCAAAACTTCTGACTTCACACCAGCCAGAATGGCCACCATTAAAACATCTACAAATAAATGCTGGAGAGGGTGTGGAGTAAAAGGAACCCTCCTTTGATACTGGCAGGAATGTAATCTGGTACAGCACTAGGGAAAACAGTATGAAGGGGCTCCTTAAAAAGCCAAAAATAGAACTACCATATGATCCAATAATCTCATTTCTGGGCATATACCCAGATAAAACTGTAATTCAAAAGACAGATGCACCTCTATATTTGTAGCAGTACTATATACAATAGCCAAGACATGGACATAACCTAAAAGTCCACTGACGGAGGAATGGATATAAAGATATATATTAAATATATATGATGGAATATTACTCAGCCATAAAAAAGAATGAAACAGTGCCATCTGCAGCAACATGGATGGACCTAGAGGTTATTACACTAAGCAAAGTCAGTCAGAAAGAGGAAGGCAAATACCATATGATATAATTTATATGTAGAATCTAAAATATGACACAAACATACCTATCTATGAAACAGACTCATGGACATAGAGAACAGATTTGTGGTTGCCAAGTGGGGCTTGGGGGAGAGGAGAATTAGGAGTTTGGGATTAGTAGATGCAAGCTATTATATATAGGATGGATAAACAACAAGGTCCTACTGTATAGCACAGCAAACTATATTCAATAACCTGTGATAAACCATAGTGGAAAAAAATATGAAAAAGAAATATATATGTTTAACTGTGTCATTTTGCTATACAGCTGAAATTAACAAGTGTAAATCAACTATACCCCCCAAAATTTTTTTAAATGAAAATAATTCCATTCATAACAGCATAAAAAGAATAAAATACTTGTTTAACAATATAAACATGAGGCTTATCAAAAGCTACTGTAATTAATTTCATTACATAGAAAACTACTGCAATTATTGAGAAAAAATGAAAGGATGTTAAATAAGATGGAATGTTATTCATCCCTAAGAATAAAAATTATCATATTTATGGCAACATGAATGAACAGGGAGGATATTATGCTAAGTGAAATAACCAGACACAGAAAAATACTGTGAGATCTCACTTAAATGCAGAATCCCAAATTAAAAAATGCAGAGGGTAGTATCATGGTTGCTAGGGGCTGAGGAAGTAGGGGAAATGGAGAGAAATCGGTCCAAGTGTACAAATATCCAGTCACAAGATGAATAAGCTCTGGGGATCTAATGTATAACAAGGAGACTATAGTTCTTAATGCTACATTTCCTCTTGAAATTTGTTAACAGAATAGATCTTAAATGGTCTCACCATACATATAACAATGGTAACTATGTGAGGTGATCGATGATTATGGTAATCATTTGAATATGTGTATGCCTGTTAAATCATCAGAGCAGACAACTTAAATACATACAGTTTTTATTCATCAGATCACAGGTCAATAAAGCTGAGGAGAAAGAAAAGCTCACTTCAAGTACACTGGAAAGTTCTCTCATGACCTCTAAGTTCACACCTCCAAAAAGTAACCACTATTCTGCTTGCTGTCTGAACATCATATAAATTAAATTGTACAATGATTCTCTTTTTGTGTTAAGATTTATGCATATTCTTGCTTGATATGACATATATTAGCAGCTCACTTTTTTCATTTCTGGGTACTATTCCATTATATGAATATTATATAATATTCTATTCTTAATGGACATCTGGGTTAGTTCAAGTTTGGGGCTATTAAGAATAAATCTCTTATGACATACATATGACAAAAATTGACTAGGAGAAACATTTCATCTTCATGGATTAGAGGAGACACTATTGTTAAAATGTTAAAATTTTCCCAAAATTGGTTTATAGATTCAAAACAATCCCTATAAAAATCAAATTAAACTTCCTTTCCCCAGAAATGGACAGGCTTATCCTAAAATTCATATGAAAATACAAAGGACTAAGACAAGCTAAAACATTTTTTTTAAAAAAGAATAAATTGGAGGACTAATACAGGAGATCAATCCTGGGTGTTCATGGGAAGGACTGATGCGAAAGCTGAAACTCCAATACTTGGCCACCTCGTGCGAAGAGTTGATTCACTGGAAAAGAGTCTGATACTAGGAGGGATTGGGGGTGGGAGGAGATGGGGACGACAGAGAATGAGATGGTTGGATGGCATCACCAACTTGATGGACATGAGTTTGAGTGAACTCCGGGAGTTGGTGATGGACAGGGAGGCCTGGCGTGCTGTGATTCATGGGGTCACAAAGAGTCGGACATGACTGAGCAACTGAACTGAACTGAACTGAATACAATTCCCAATTTCAAAACTTACAGTAAAGCTTTAGTAGTTGAGACAGTGTGACAAACATAAAAACAGACATGATTTTTCAATAGAACAGAACTGAGATTACGGGGAAAATACTTTATACTCTTGTCAATTAATCTTCAACAAACATCTCAAAGCACTCAATGGGGTAAAGATATTCTTTTCTTTCCATAAATGCAAATGATGAAATTAGTTCCTTATTTCATCACACCATATCCTTATGATCCTCATACTACACATAAAAAATTAACTCAAAATGGAAAATGTTATATTGCAAAACCACAAGACAGAAGTAAACATAAGAGAAAATCTTCATAACCTTGCCTCAGGCAAAGACTTGTTAGCTTTGACACCATATGCATGATTCATATATAAAAAATTAACCAATTGCATTTCATCAAAATTAAAACCTTTGTAAAAAAAAAAGGTTAGTGTCAAGAAGACACCATTAAGAAAATGAAAAGGCTAAGCATTTCACCAAAGATACATAAATGATTAGTAAGCACATGAAAAGATGCCAACATCATTAAAATCCCAATAAGATACCATTACATGTTGACTAAAGTAGCATAAATTTTAAAAGACTAACCATACCAAGTGTTGTCAAGAATGTATTGCAAATGAAACTCATTCTTTGCTGTTGGGAATGTAGAAATGACACGAATCACTTGGGAAATAAGTCTGCCAGTTTCTTAAAATGTTAAACACATACAAGCCATTCCATATGTAGGTATTTGGTGGTAGTTTAGTCACTAAGTCATGTCTGACTCTCGGGCGACCCCATGGACTGCAGCCTGCCAGGCTCTTTGGTCTATGGGATTCTCCAGGCAAGAATATGGAGTTGGTTGTCATTTCCTTCTCCACGGAATCCTCCCAACCCAGGAATCAAACCCAGATCTCCTACATTGCAGGTAGATTCTTTACCGACTGAGCTATGAGGGAAGCCCTGTAGATATCTACCCAACAGAAATGAAAGCATATATTCAAACAAGATTTCGACATCAATGTTCATAGTAGCTTTATTTTGGAATAGCCAAAACTGGGAGAAAAAAACCCAACTGTCCATCAACAGATGAATAAACTTTGCTATATTCATACAATGGAAAACTACTCAGCAATAAAAAGAAATGGACTTACTGATACACACAATAAACAAGAAAGATGAATCTCAAAGTAAATATGCTGAGTGAAAAAAGATAAACCAAAAATGGGAAAACATACAGTATAATTCACTTACAGACTAATTGATAGTAACAGAAATCAGATCAACAATTGCCTTGGGATGGGAGTAAGTGATGTAAAATGACCAGAAGGATGGATTTACAAAGGTGCCCAAGAAACTACAGGAGATGATGAATATGTTCATTATTTTTAAAATACGCCAAAACTTACCAAAGTGCACATTTTAGGTAAGTTCAGTTTGTTATATGTTGATAATACATTAATAAAGTTGTTTAAAAAAATCTCAGAACAAAGAGAGAAAGAATTGTTCTGTGGCTTTTACAATTCTCCAGGCAAGAAGCAGTGCTTGCTTAGACTGGGATGGAACCCTTAGAGACAAAAACGTAAGTAAATAATATTAAGGTTTCTTTAAATGCAGAAATGACAATACTTTGTTGGTGAAATGTATATTGAGAGATGAAGAAAAGGAAGAAATCAAGGACAACTTTTATTTTGGCTTAAGCAACTGAGTGAATAGTGGTGCTATCTACTAATATGAAGACTTGGATAGGATTACAGAGTCAAGGTTTCCCATCACAATTAACAAGAAATAATTCAAACTGGTTTGACAAGTTCAATGGATTTTTTAAAAAAAGAGCTAGGGTTTATATACAGACACCTAGAAAATAAAAATAGGGCACTGATCAACTACCAGATATGAAAAAGAAGTTAATATGATATGACACAGTAAAGGAAACTAGTAATTCATGGAAATTACAAAACAGGTGCAAAACACCTTGCCCCAAATATTTTTTAAAATAAATCAGTTAAAGGTCAATTCGACAATAATTACTTAAAAGTGATTTAATGAAATACTATATTTAATTGATAGTGTTTTTTTTCTGGCAGTAATATTTAGGTCTGTTTACATCTCTAACTAAAAATAGTTGTGTCTGTTAAAAGCAAATTAATAATTTAAGAAACAAATGCTACAGGTTATTACCTTCAACATCTTTGCTTACCTGTTTAATCTTTCAAATAATGGTCTAGATTGTGCTGTTTCATATGATGGATTGAAAGTATCTTGATTTTCATTTAATTTAGAAACCAAGGAATGAGAATAATTAACATTACTGAGCTGAAAAAGAAAGGAAGAGCTGCCAAACTGGTAATGTACAGATGCACAATTTAAATTATTTACCATAAAATGTCACTGAAGTGAATATACATATATTCAAAAAATGTATTATTTTAATCTAAAAGAAAATAATTGCATCCTAATTGAAAATAAAATAGTTTCTAACAATGAAAGCATATCAGTATTTGAGTGATTATTAAAATAATACGGTTGATACTATGGTGAGCTAAATATTTTTTCACTGATTAAAAAATACCCAGAACACCAGGATCTTGAGTAAATAAAAGTTAAATTTCTCTCATAGAAATCACATAATCTCTTCTAAGAAAATAGCTGTACTTTACTCAGTTTTTCCATCTCCTGAGTAAAATTTTAGACTGCTACTTTAATATTTCTGAATATCAATATCACTGAGTGCAAGATGCAGAAAGGATTGGAAGACTATTGAGACAAGCAATTGAAATAATAATCCATTTATTAATGTGGAAAGTATCATAAGACATTTTATTCGCTCAACATTAATCCATCCAGCAATAATAATTTACATCTGCAGGGTATATTTATCTGTAAGCCATGAAACATAGAGATAAGTCCAAAGAAAATCAATGACAGAAATAGAAAAAAAAGAGAGGGAGACAAAAAGAGATACTGAAAGGCTTCAAAAAAATATAAAGGTCTAAAGTAAGGGAAAGTTGAAAATAAAGTCTGATAATACATCTCACATCTCAGTCTCAGAGAGACACTGACAGAGTAACAGAGACAAATTCATTCCTCAGAGCGAGTAACAAACAAATAGAAAGAGAAGGGAATATTATAAATTGGCTCAAATATTAAGTTCTCCAGGGCAGTGAGAAGTGAGTCCCAGAAAAATTTTTTTCTTTTTTTTTCAGTTCTTTGTATCTTATAATTACATTTCAGTTCTTCTTACTTTTCTTCAAATCCCTCCAATAAACTATTAAATATTTCACTAAAACTTCACAATGTGACAATATGCCTTAGACAGGTACAAAAGACTTGTTGCTGTCTTCTGCTCTAGTAAGTATAGCATTATTTACCCTTGTGCAGATAATCACTAATAATCTATAAGTAGATTATTTAAATAGATCACAGAGCATTTCATTCTCTAGCCAAAAAATTATCTAAAGAATAAGCATGAGTTTTAAGCAGATCTAGGACTTTTCACTGCATCCTTCAAACATTATTGGGTTCTTAAATTAATAAAGCTAACACATATCATTGAAACATAATATCAGTACTTCAATTTTTCTTTTCTGAAAAACAGAAAACTTACATTAACAAAAGTGAATCATGATAATACCATAACTATAACTAATAAATTTATAATTATAAATTAGTTTATAAATAATACATAAATATGGCATAAACCACTGCACGCTAAAATTGGGAGGAATTCAAAATAAATATTCCTGCTAATAAGACACAGCATTTATATAACCATTTTCCTCACTATCATTATATATTAATACAATAATCCCTGATGGCTCAGCAGGTAAAGAATCTGACAGGATTTCTTGAGACACAAGAGACACTGGTTCAATCTCTGGTCAGGAAGATCACCTAGAGGATGAAATGGCAACCCACTCCAGTATTCTTCCCTGGAAAATACCATGGGCAGAGAAGCCTGGCGGGCTAGAGTCCATGGGGTCACAAAAAGTCAGACATGACTGAGTGACTAAGCACAAGCAAACACACAGTAATTTTTAATAATTTCATTTCTAAACTCTATGTAAATTTAATAAAAAATCATTTCTTGGCATTTTCTATGGAAGATATATTTCAGAATTTTAAATTTTTAGTATTCTTAACCTTAGCACATAAAATAATTAAACATTTTAGCATTACACATCTCTACATATATGTATAATTATAACTGAGATACATATAACCAGTTGGCATCTGTCAAATCATGAAAAGAATCAAGCCATCAAAATTCATACTTAATAGGCTACTATGATATCACTGAGGTTATATATTGCTATTCACAGGACCCTTTCTATAACACATCAGCTGTGCCACCATGACATCACCAACTATTTATTTACTGTAATTACAATCATCATACTATTATGTAACACACTGAATGATTTTCAGTTTCACTATCAATTTTATTAAAAAATGATTTTTTCAAAGATTTTTAAAGAACATTTCAGTTTTTTAATTCATAATCTCCTACAGTGCAGAAAATTAAGTTATAACATAAGAACTTTATACCTAATTTATATCCTGTTGTGACTATATCTGGCAGGAATGATATAGATGAACCAAATGAACAAAATGGTCAACACTGAAATCATATTGATTATATTATTTGCAGCCAAAGATGGAGAAGCTCTATACAGTCAGCAAAAACAAGACCGGTAGCTGACTGTAGCTCAGATCATGAACTCCTTACTGCCAAATTCAGACTTAAAGAAATTAGGGAAACCACTAGACCATTCAGGTATGACATAAATCAAATTCCTTATGATTATACAGTGGAAGTGAGAAACAGATTTAAGGGACTAGATCTGATACACAGGGTGCCTGATGAACTATGGACGTAGGTTCGTGACATTGTACAGGAGACAGGGATCAAGACCATCCCCATGGAAAAGAAATGCAAAAAAGCAAAATGGCTGTCTGAGGAGGCCTTACAAATAGCTGAGAAAAGAAGAGAAGTGAAAAGCAAAGGAGAAAAGGAAGGATATTCCCATTTGAATGCAGAGTTCCAAATAATAGCAAGGAGAGAGGAGAAAGCCTTCCTCAGTGATCAATGCAAAGAAACAGAGGAAAACAACAGAATAGGAAAGAAAATTAGAGATACAAAGGGAACATTTCATCCAAAGATGGGCTTGATAAAGGACAGAAATCGTATGGACCTAACAGAAGCAGAAGATATTAAGAAGAGGTGGCAAGAATACATGAAAGAACTATAAAAAAGACCTTCACAACCCAGATAATCACGATGGTGTGATCACTGACCTAGAGCCAGACATCCTGGAATGTGAAGTCAAGTGGGCCTTAGAAAGCATCACTACCAACAAAGCTAGTGGAGGTGATGGAATTCCAGTAGAGTATTTCAAATCCTGAAAGATTATGCTGTAAAAGTGCTGCACTCAATATGACAGCAAATTTGGAAAACTCAGCAGTGGCTACAGGAGTGGAAAAGGTCAGTTTTCATTCCAATCCCAAAGAAAGGCAATGCCAAAGAATGTTCAAAATACCGCACAATTACACTCACCTCACATGCTAGTAAAGTAACGCTCAAAATTCTCCAAGCCAGGCTTCAGCAATATGTGAACCATGAACTTTCAGATGTTCAAGCTGGTTTTAGAAAAGGCAGAGGAACCAGAGATCAAATTGCCAACATCTGCTAGATCATCAATAAAGCAAGAGAGTTCCAGAAAAACATATATTTCTGCTTTATTGACTATGCCAAAGCCTTTGATTGTGTGGATCACAATCAACTGTGGAAAATTCTGAAAGAGATGGGAATACCAGAGCACCTGACCTGCCTCTTGAGAAACCTGTATGCAGGTCAGGAAGCAAAAGTCAGAACTGTACATGGAACAACAGACTAGTTCCAAATAGGAAAAGGAGTACGTCAAGGCTATATATATTGTCATCCTGCTTATTTAACTTCTATGCAGAGTACATCATGAGAAACGCTGGGCTGGAAGAAGCACAAGCTGGAATCAAGATTGCTGGGAGAAATATCAATAACCTCAGATATGCAGATGACACCACCCTTATGGCAGAAAGTGAAGAGCAACTAAAAAGCCTCTTGATAAAAGTGAAAGAGGAGAGTGAAAAAGTTGGCTTGAAGCTCAACATTCAAAAAACTAAGATCATGGCATGTGGTCCCATCACTTCAAGGGAAATAGATGGGGAAACAGTGGAAACAGTTTCAGACTTTATTTTTGGGGGCTCCAAAACCACTGCAGATGGTGATTGCAGCCATGAAATTAAAAGACGTTTACTCCTTGGAAGGAAAGTTATGACCAACCTAGATAGCATATTAAAAAGCAAAGACATTACTTTGCCAACAAAGGTCCATGTAGTCAAGGCTATGGTTTTTCCAGTGGTCATGTATGGTTGTGAGAGCTGGACTATAAAGAAAGCTGAGTGCTAAAGAATTGATGCTTTTGAACTGTGGTGTTGGAGAAGACTCTTGAGAGTCCCCTGGACTGCAAGGAGATCCAACCAGTCCATCCTAAAGGAGAGCAGTCCTGGGTGTTCATTGGAAGGACTGATGCTAAAGCTGAAACTCCAATACTTTGGCCACCTCATGCGAAGAGTTGACTCACTGAAAAAGACTCTGATGCTGGGAGGGATTGGGGGCAGGAGGAGAAGGGGACGACAGAGGATGAGATGGCTGGATGGCATCACCGACTAAATGGACGTGAGTTTGAGTAGACTCCAGGAGTGTGTCATAGACAGGGAGGCCTGGCATGCTACGATTCACGGGGTTGCAAAGAGTTGGACACGACTGAGCGACTGAACTGAACTGTGACTATATCTACAGCAAGTTACAACCAATATTTTAAAATCTATAAATAAGAAAAGAACATATCATAATATATAATAGTATCAAAATGCTAAGAACCTTCGACTCAAAGATACTTATTCATCCTATCTCTTTTTATATGAAACTTTCTGAAGACTAGGTATTATTCTAGGAATGAAATTCTTTTTGTAATATTTCCACTGGAAGATACTTCTGCTGAAAAAGATAGTGGAGTGAAAATGCAGTTTTCTGTTCTGTTGAACTGAAGTTAAAACATTCTATATGAGCCCATGACTTGTGATAACTACAGGAAAGGCACAATCATTTGATTTGCCAAAATGTATAAACGAGAGGTGAGAAAAGTGAAAAACAGAAGCAAAGAAGGTCATGAGCTTCAGAAAAAGTTCCAAGGAAAGAAAAGCAAGTAAATCAGCAATTCACAAGACTTATTAAGACCAGAGAGTTTTTCAGCTAAGATTATACTTAAGAGCTCCTTTTCACTGGACTTTATCATTCTCGGTCCTCTCAACCCTCAAGTCCCATTCTGCTACATGACATCTTCTAAAAATGGAAAGCCTCAGTTTCATTAATACACAGCACAGCTGATAAGATTTTCAAGAGATTTTAGTATCACTGTTTTAACCTTTCTGTAGTTTAATTTTAGCAATTGAAAGAAAAGAAAGGATAAACATTACTATAGCCTTATATCTTAATATTTCAAACTTTAATCACAATCTGTTTATTTTCTAATTGAACAGAATTTTATTTGCTAAAGGTAGCTCTTTTAAAGTTATGACCAACCTATATAGCATATTAAAAAGCAGAGACGTTACTTTGCCAATCAAGGATCTGTCTAGTCAAGGCTATGGTTTTTCCAGTGGTCGTATATGGATGTGTGAGTTGGACTGTGAAGAAAGCTGATCGCTGAAGAATTGATGCTTTTGAACTGTGGTGTTGGAGAAGACTCTTGAGAGTCCCTTGGACTGCAAGGGGATCCAACCAGTCCATTTTCTCAAAACATAAACTGTAGCGATGTTGAAGAGTATACTTCTCCCTAAAAATTTGTTGTTCTTTCTTTAATTACTTCGAGAAATAGTACTTGATTTTTTCTTTATTGTATATATTTGACTTTTAGTCACATTCTAACATGAAAGAGAATTACAGAATGTGTCTTGCACAAAGCATGGTGCTTTTAATAATTAAAAATTTCCCACCATAAAAAAAAAATAAAGGAAATCAATCCTGGGTGTTCATTGGAAGGACTGATGCTAAAGCTGAAACCCCAATACTTTGGCCACCTCGTGCGGCGAGTTGACTCACTGGAAAAGACTCTGATGCTGGGAGGGATTGGGGGCAGGAGGAGAAGGGGACGACAGAGGATGAGATGGCTGGATGGCATCACCGACTCGATGGACATGAGTTTGAGTGAACTCCGGGAGTTGGTGATGGACAGGGAGGCCTGCCGTGCTGTGATTCATGGGGTCACAAAGAATCGGACACGACTGAGTGACTGAACTAACTAACTAACTAAAGGTAGCTCTAAGAGGGAAGTGTACAGTGATGTAAGTTTACATCATGAAACAAGGAAAGTCTCAAATGAACAATCTAATCTTATACCTAAATCAACTAGAGAGGAAGAATAACCAAAACCCAAAATTAGTAGAAGGAAAGAATTCATAAGTCTCAGAGAAGAAAATAAATGAAGTAGAGACTAAAATACAACAGAAAATCAAAAAATTAAAAGTTAGTTCTTTGAAAATATTAACAAAATTGATAAACCTTTACTCAGAATCATCAAGAAAAAAAGGGAAAGGGTCCACATCAATAAAGTGAAAGTTTCAGTCACTCAGCTGTGTTTGACTCTTTGTGACTTCATAGACTGTAGCTTGTCATACTACTCTGTCCATAGCATTCTCCAGGAAAGTATACTGAAGTGGGTAGCCACTCCCTTCTCCAGGGGATCTTCCTGATCCGGGCATCGAACCAGGGTCTGTAGGCAGATTCTTTACTGTTTGAGCCACCAAGGAAACCCCAAATCAATAAAATTAGCAATGAAAAAAGCTACAACCAACACCACAGAAATACAAAGGACCACAAGAGACTACTGGGTTTTCCTGGTGGCTCATCGGTAAAGAATTTGCCTACAAAGCAGGAGACCCAGGTTTATAAATCCTTAAAAAGGTACAATCTCTCAAGAATGAACAAGGGATAAATAGAAAATATGACAGACCAATTATAAGTACTGAAATTGAAACTGTAACTTTAAAACTTTCAACAAACAAAAGCCCAGGACCAGAAGATTTAACACATGAATTTTACCAAACATTTGGAGAAAAGTTAACATCTATCCTTCTGAAACTATTTCAAAAACTGCAGAGAACGGTACACTTTCAAACTCATGGTATGAAGCCACCATCACCCTAATACAGAAAACAGACAAAGGTACTTCCCAAAAGAAAATTACAGGCCAATTATCACTGATGAAAAATCCTCAACAGAATATTAGCAAACTGAATCCAACAATTCATTAAAGGGATCATATACCAGTAGTCACGTACTAGACCATAAAGAAGGCTGAGTGCTGAAGAATTGATGCTTTTGAATTGTGGTCCTGGAGAAAACTCTAGAGAGTCCCTTGGACTGCAAGATCAAACCAGTCAATCCTAAAGGAAATGAACCCTGACTATTCATTGGAAGGACTGATGCTGAAGCCGAAGCTTCAATACTTCGGCCTCCTGATGCAAAGAACTGACTAAAAAGACCCTGATTCTGGGGAAGATTGAAGGCAGGAGGAGAAGGGGGTGACAGAGGATGAGATGGCTGGATGGCATCACAGTCTCAGTGGACATGAGTTTGAGCAAACTCCGGGAGATAGTGAAGGACCGGGAAGCGTGGCATGCTGCAATTCATGGGATGCAGAGCCAAACATGACTTAGCGACTGAACAACAAATGCCATGATCAAGTGGTATTTACAGGAATACAAGGTTTTTTCAATATCCACAAATTAATCAGTGGAATATACCACATTCACAAACTGAAGAATAAAAGTCATATGACCATCTCAATAAATGCAGAAAAAGCTTTTGATAAAATTCAACACCCATTTATGATGAAAACTCTCCAGAAAGTGGGAATAGAGGGAACATATCTCAACATAATACAGGCCATATATGACAAACGCACAGTAAACATCATACTCAACACATTTCCTCTAAGATCAGGAACAAGACAAGGATGTCCACATTTACCACTTTTACTCAGTGCAGTTTTGGAAGTCCTGGCCATGGCAGTCAAAAAAGAATGAGAAATTAAAAAAAAAATCCAAATTGGAAAAGAAGAGGTAAAACTGTCACCATTTGCAGTTGACATGACACTATATTTGCTTCCCTGGTGGCTCAGCTGGTAAAAAATTTTCCCACAATGTGGGAGACCTGGGTTTGATCTCTGGGTTGGGAAAATCCCCTGGAGAAGGGAACAGCTACCCACTCCAGTATTCTGCCAGGAGAATTCCATGGACTGTATAGTCCATGGGGTCACAAATAGTCGGACATGACTGAGAGACTTTAACTTTCACTTTTATACACAGAAAACCCTAAAGATGCTATCAGAAAACTTCTAGAGCACATCAGTGAATGTGGTAAAGTTGTAGGATACAACATTAACACACAGGAATCTATTGCATTTCCATACACTCACAATGGAGGATCAGAAAGAGAAATTAAGGAGACAACCTCACTTACCATCACATCACAAAGATGAAAATATCTAGAAAGAGACCTGTCAAAGGAGGCAAAAGACCTATACTCTGAAAATGGTAAGACACTGATGAAAGAAACTGAAGATGACACAAACAGGCAGAAAGATATACCATGTTCCTGAACCGGAAGAATTACTGTTGTTAAAACAACTCCCTACCCAAGGCAATTTACAGATTCACTTTGGAGTATAGTATGAAGGTTCCTTAAAAACTAAAAATAGAGCTATCATACACTCCTGCAATCCCACTCCTGGGCATATATCTGAAGAAAACCTTAATTTGAAATGATACATGCATCCCAATGTTCATCACAGCACTATTTACAACAGCCAATACGTGGAAGCAACCTAAATGTCCACGAACAGATGACTGGATAAAGAATATGTGGTATATATACATTTACTCAGTTATAAAAAAGAACAAAATAATGCCATTTGCAGCAACATGGATAGGCCTAGAGATAACCATACTAAGAAAAGTAACCCAGACAGAGAAAGACAAAAATCACAGGGTATCACTTATGAGTGGAATCTAAAAAAAACAGATACAAATGAACTTATCTACAAAACAGAAATAGACCCACAGACATAGAAAACAAACTTATAGTTACCAAAGTCAAAAGTGGGGAGGGCTAAATTAGGAAATTGGGATTAACATATACACACTACTATATGCTTCTCAAGTGGCTCAGTGGTAAAGAATCTAGCTGCTAATGCCGGAGCCACAGGAAATGTGGGTTTGATCCCTGGGTTGGAAAGATCCCCTGGAGGAGGAAATGGCAACCCATTCCAGTATTCTTGCCTGGAAAATTCCATGGACAGAGGAGCCTGGTGGGCTACAGTCCATGTGGGTCACAAAGAATCAGACAGACATGACTGAGTGACCGAGCACCCATCCACTACTATATACAAAGTGAATAACCAATAAGAACCTATTGGATAGCCCAGAGAACTATACTCAATATTTTGTAATAACTGGAACTTCCCTGGGGGTCCAGGGGTTAAGAATCCACCTTGCAATGCAGGAGATATGGATCTGATCCCCGGTCCAGGAACTAAGGTCGCATAAGCTGCAGAGCAACTAACCCTGCATGCTGCTACTACTAAGTGCATGTGCTCCAGAGCCCATATGAAGAACACACATGCCACAACTAGAGAGTCCATGGCCTCAATGAAAGATCCCACATGACTCAGTGAAGATCTTGAGTGCTGCAAGTAAGAGCTGATGCTTCCAAATAAATATATAAACAAATACTTTAAAATATATAGTTTGTAATAACCTATAAAGAGAAACATTCAAAAAACTAATGCCATCACTTCATGCCAAATAGATGGGAAAAAACTGGAAACAGTGACAGACTTCCTTTTCTTGAGCTCTAAAATCACCGTAGACGGTGACTGCAGCCATGAAATTAAAAGATGTTTTGTTGGATGACACTACTGACACAATGGACTGGACAAGAGTTTGAGCAAACTTTGGGAGATAGTGAAGGACAGGGAAGCCTGGTGTGCTGCAGTCCACGGGATCACAAAGAGTTGGAGACGACTGAGCTACTGAACAACAATAATAAAGGAAAAAAATTCAAATATATACCCAAAACTAACACAACATTGTAAATCAACTGTACTTCAATTAAAAAATAAGTAAATAAAATTTTTAAAAATTAAAGTTTGCTTAAAAAAATAATCATTTGGAATACTTTGAAAAATAATCCTAGGATCAACAAGACTATTGAAAATCACATTTTCATATGAAATCAAATAATCTGATCACTGTGTGAAGAGATGAATTACTCAATGATCACATGAACCAAAAACAGGAATCTCCAAATGAACTACCCTTTACAGCTTGTCAGTAACAAGCAGAAGCAAATGTTACGCACACATAGGCCTCATCTACCTTATCAGAACTCCAAAATGTTTCTCATAAGCAATTGGTTAAAATATTCTTAAGGTATAGGTCCCTTATATTAAAAACTTTTAAAAGAATAATTATAAATACTAAGTTTTTCCAGTATTTGAAAAATTTATGTCATTTGTTGGCATATCACAATTATCAAAATAATAAAATTTAATTTAAAAAACCTCACCTGAACTGGGTCAAGTTCTTCGCTGGTGTCTAGTCTTTGATAGTATACACTAACAAAAATAAAATTTTAAGGTTAGAAATATAGCTGGCAATAAAATTGACCATCTTTATATATATATTTAAAATTCATACTGTTACATACAAATACATGAAAACATGGAACTCTAAGTAACTCTTTTCATTCCAGATCATAATATTATTGAGTTTTCTAAAAATTATATTGTCATAAGAGAGATATTTTATAAGAAAGTCAAACTATGTGTACAAAAAACTTAGTATGGACATTTGATCATTTGATAAATGTCTTAATAGTTTAATGATATTACAACAGCTGAACAAATAAAAACTGGAGCTAGTATAGAAGAATAAATCCTCTGTATATCTTCCAGTGAGTAAAATGGTAAAACAGTAATGACCATTTAAATAATATATAATAATATATGATGTTATAGTATATATTATATATTAATGTAATATATACATCCAATAGATACATTAATATAACCAAGCTAAAACCTACTTGTTTTCTATATCATCAATGAAGAGTTTAGATGGTACACAGTTAGGTGACATTGGAAGTTCTATATCATGCTTTCTTAGGGGCATTTTTATGTCTTTATTCATATTCACATGCATTGGTTTTCTCATGGTTTCTAAAATGAAAAAATATATAATTTACAAAAAATTATATGAAAAATAAAATCTTTTAAAGCATCATTTGATATACTATGTTCATTAAATAAATGCACATTTTAGAAATTTACTGAAACCACCTGTATTCTATATATGCTAGAAGTCATTACAATACTATCTCAGATATTTTGAATCATTCTTTTTACTTTATCATCTTAAATACTCCTCTTGAAAGGGGTTCTACCAAATCCCTTCTACTTTTTTCTTCCTCTAATACTTCCTTGAAACCCAGACCATATCAGATGTTGTTTTACACATTCTCTTAGCACTATATAGATTCTGTATCATAACATTAACTATCCTTTGTTGTTCTTGATTAACTGTTTCCCTCACTAGATTTTTTTAAATTTATAGAAGCAGAATCTTTGTCTCTCTTTATAGAAAAAGTCTCTGTTTTGTCTGTTCAGTACTTGTAACAACTTTTCTTCTCTGGGAAATGCTTTTTACACATGCATCAACTATACAGTTCTATGGAGACTTTCCACCATCTTATAAAACCCTGCCTTTCGGTAAAAATAATTGCTGAAGGGGTAGACATCTAACCCAAGAAGAATTAAGAACTGTTCCCTCTGGTTAGGAGTAATTGTTCCAGTGCTAAGACCTGGGGTAAGGCAATGCTCCTTCAGCGGAATTTTCAAAAGTTCAGGACCAGTGAAACATCTCTCAGTATTTCTCTAATGGCAAAACTAGGAGAGATGAGCAATGTTAGTTTTTTAAGGTAATGTTTTAAGCCCCAAGGATGAAGGCAGTCTGAGAGAATGAAGCTAATATCTGAAGTGAGAAAAAATCTTGATTGAATTCAAAGCCTCTGATTCAAGCAGTTTCTGAAGCCCAGCTGCACCACTGCCCTTCCTTTTAATTAAGTACCTTGGTCCTTTCAAGGCTGCTGTAACTGGATGCCATAGACTGGGTGGATTATGAACAACAGAAATTTATTTCTCAGTCTGGAGGCTGGGATGGTCCAAGATCAAGGTCCTGGCAAATTTGGTGTCTGGTGAGGGCCTACTTCCTGTTTCTCAGAAAACCATCTTCTCATTGTGCTCTCAGATGGCAGAAAGGGAGAAAGAGCTCTCTGGGGTTTCGTTGTTGTTGTTGTTCAGTCACTAAGTTGTGTTCAAATCTTTGCAGCCCTGTGGACTGCAGCATGCCAAGCTTCTCTGTCCTTCACTATCTCAGACTATGCTCAGATTCATGTCCATTGAGTCCGTGATACTATCTAACCATATCATCCTTTGCTGCCTTTTTCTCCTTTTGCCTTCAATCTTTCCCAGCATCAGTGTTTTTTCCAGTGACTTGGTTCTTCACAAAGTATTGGAGCTTCAGCTTCAACATCAGTCCTTCCAATGACTATTCAGGGTTGATTTCCTTTAGGACTGACTTATTTGAACGTATCAATTCTCTGGCACTCAGCACTCTTTACATCCAGCTCTCACATCAGCACATGACTACTGAAAAAAACCATAGCTTTGACTATATACATACCTTTGTCAGCAAAGTGACACCTCTGCTTTTTAATATGCTGTCTAGGCTTCTCATAGCTTTCCTTCCAAGGAGCAAGTATCTTTTAATTTCATGGCTGCAGTCACTGTCCACAGTGATTTCAGAGCCCAAGAAAAGAAAATGTCACTGCATCTACTTTCTGCCCTTCTTCGCCATGAAGTGGTGGAACTGGATGCCAAGATCTTCATTTTTTGAATATTGAGGTTTAAGCCAGCTTTTACACTCTCCTCTTTCACCCTCATCAATAGAATCTTTAGTTCCTCTTCACTTTCTACCATTAGAGTGGTATCATCTGCACATCTGAGGTTGTTGATATTTCTTTAATAAGGGTACAATTGTATTCATGAGAGTTTCACCCTCATGACCTAATTGCCTCCTGAAAGTCCCTCCTGAACCATTACAAGTTGGAATTTCAATATATGAATGTGGATGGGGGGGACACAAACATTCAGTTCATAACATTATTTGAATGTCTGTTAGTTGAGCCTTACTTATAAAGTCTTGTTTTAAAGGAGAGTAAAAATACCTCTATCCTCTACCCTTCTAAACTCCCAACTGGGGCTCCTGTGACAAAAGATGGATTAACAAGAGGAAAGCATACAAACTTATTTAATATAAGTTTTACATAGAAAACGTCATAAGAAAATAGAGACCCAAAGAAGTGTTTAAACATGAGTATTTTTATGTTAGGTTTGATGAAGAATGGAAAAGTTATGGAAAATGTGATAGGACAAAAAAGGAGTATGAGCACAGTGTGTAGTAAATTGGGGGAAGCAGCAGTCCTGTTCATTTAGATTCCTCTCAGTGTCCCTCTGTCTTTGAGATAAAGATGTTCCCTGGTTGAGGAACTAAGATCTTGCACGCTGTATATGGCCGAAGGAAAAAAAAAGTAAAAACTATACGGCTCAAAATTATAGAACTCTTAAAAGAAAATACAGCAAACATAAAGGGTAAGCTCTTTGTCCTCCATTTTGGTAATTTTTTGCATTTGACATCAAAACAAAGGCAACTAAAGCAAAAATAAACAAGTGAGACTACATTAAACTAAAAAGATACCACATAGCAAAAGAAACCACTAACAAAATGAAAAGACAACCTAAGGATCGGGAGAAAGTATTTGCAAATCACATATCTGATAAAGGGTTAATATCCACAATATATAAAGAATCACATAACTTATTAGCAAAAATAAAAAAACTAATTTAAATATGGGCAGAGGACTTTATTAGATAATTTTCCAAAAAAGGCATACAAATGGCAAAGGGTACTCAATATTAGTAATCATCAGGAAAATGAAAAGCAAAACCACAATAATACATCTTCTCAAACCTGTCAGAAGGAATTATCAAAAAACAAGAGATAACAAGTGCTGACAAGAATGTGGAGAAAAGGAAACACTGGTGCACTGTTGGTGGAAATGTAAATTGGTTCAGCCACTATCGAGAACAGAATGGAAGTTCCTCAAAAAATTAAAAGTAGACTAACACAAGATTCAGCAATACTCCTTCTGGGTATATATCCAAAAGAAACGAAAAAGGATCTTGAAGACAGATCTGCACTCTCACGTTCACTCAAGTATTATTCACAATAACCAAGATATGGAAACAACCTAAGTGTCTGTCAACGGATGAATAGAAAACAAAGATGTGGTGTATACATAAAATAGTCTTCCGCCTTGAGAAAGAAGAAAATCCTGCCAATTATGACAACGTGGATGGAACCTGAAAATATTATGCTAAGTGAAATAAGCTAGACAGAAAAAGACAAATATGGCATGGTATCACTTACATGTGGAGGCTTGGGGAAAACAAAAGTCAAACTCATAGAAACACAGAGTAGAAAAGTGGTTTCCAGAGGCTGAGAATGAAAGAGAAGGGGAAATAGGCAGAGGCTGGCAAAAAGGCACAAACTTAGAGCTTTATGATGATTAAGATCTGAAGATCTAATGTAAAATATGAGTATAGTTGATAACAGTATTATATAAGTGAAGAAAGTGAAATCAGATTTACAATAAAAAATTTTATTGCTAAAGTCCATGAATTATGTATTTACTTTTACTACAGTAAAAGTTTTTTACTTGTGTAAACTGCTCTGTGGAGGGAGAAACAAAAAATGACAGAGAAAGGAAAAGAGGGGACACTAAGAATACTATAATCAATTTCTATCTATCATTTATGAACTCTTTTAAGCTCTCATTTTAGCACTTGTTTTAAAAATTAAGTATCAGACAAAGGTCCCTTGAGATAGAAAAAAAAATAGTCTGATTAAACTTTTTTATTTACTTAAAGAATCAAAATGCAAGCCAAAATGAACTTTATTTTGAAGTATTAAGACTACTACAATTAACATCCCAAGAATGCCTGAGAAATTATTTAAGTTGTGAGATACGAAACTCATCATTGAGACAAAAATCTTTTCAGTTCTTCCTTTTTAAACAGATTCTCTAAATAGTATAAGATGATAAATACATTTATTTCCTGCTCTTTAGCTGAACTTTGGTAACTAACTGCCAAGACAGAATAATGTAACAACTGAAACAGCTGCACTGTAATAAGTCTAACCGTGCCTGATAAACTTAATTTTATAAAACCTTTATACAAACTAAAAGTAAAAATAAAAGGATTAAGGAATAAGAGATTTTAAGCAAAAATTAACAAATCTTATTTAAGCAGGCAACTAAGTTTTAAAAGTTTCCTTTCCACATCCTTTGAGTTCTAAAATACACTTATTAGAAAACTAAATCTTATAATCACATTGAAATTTAAAAAATGGTATTAGAAAATTTTACTTACCAGATGTTTTCTTCTGGCAAGATATCTGATTTACCATATACAGGTTAAGGAGGTCTAAACTGACAGTAGAATTTTTGACAGGGGATAAAACTCCCAGTAATTTCATTTTTGATTTTAACCTTTTCTTTTCAAAATATTCCTAAAATAATTAGATAGAAAGTTACTGCAGCAACTATATGGTTTCAGGCAGAATCATAAATATAAAAAGCAATAATGCAATCAAATAAATGACAATATTTGTATATTCTTGTGACACACTTTATATATTTACATATGAATTAAAGTCAACCATGAAACTAGCAGTTTGCCTAAAGAGTCTAAATTTCACAGCCTCCTATACTACTGGTGGTAGAAATGTGAGATAATTCTCATCTGATAGCTTCTATTTCCTTTGAAATATGAGACAAGGTCATCTAATTAGTACGAAGGAAAAAAGAACAGGGATGGGGAAAAGAGGCTTGAGGAGACAATGGACGGTATGAAATTTTCAAAGAGTAAGAAGGTGACATGACTAGAGATCAATCCTTTAGGAAAGTGCCGTGAGTCTTTTCTTATAAATGTTCAAAAGAATGATCCAAATAGTTTTAAGATTTTTTAAAAAAATAGCCTGGGGACAGACTACATTCATAGATTATTTAGTATCAAGTACCTATGTTACACACCATTGTAGGCATAGGAGATACAGAATGATTAAAAGTGGCAAGATCCCTTTTTTATTAATATATATTAATAGGGGTGGGAGAAGAGAACAGAATCAATAAATTTATGAGAAAATACCAGACTTTGAAAAGAGTGATAAATAAAAGGGAATACTGAAGAAAGAGTAACTGGAGGATGGGGAGCTATTTAGATGTAGTGATCAGAGAAAGTCAATCTAACAGATACTTTAGCTGAGACACAAATATTGACAAGCCAGACACAAAATATCTCGAGGGAGACTATTCAGAGAAAGGGAAGAAGAGTGGCAGAAAGAAGGTCACTGTGGCTGAAATACAATGAACAACAGGGAAGCAGTAAAACATAAGGTCAGAGAAGCAGGCAGGATGCAGATCCTTTAGGTCCTTTTAGGCTATGGTTGCATGCGTCCTGCTCAGTCATGTCTGACTCTTTGTGACCCCATGTGTGGCCCACCTGGCTCCTCTGTCCATGGAAGGACAAGAAAAAATTTATCAGGTAAGAATATGGAATGAGTTGTCATTTCCTACTCCAGGGGATCTTCCCATCCCAGGGATTGAATCCACATCTCCCGCATTGGCAGGCGGATTCTTTACCACTACACCACCTGGGATTGTCAAGTTACGGTTACATCAGAATTATTCTAAAAGCAGTGAAAAGCAATTGAGGTATTTAAGGAAATGATAAATTCTGGCTTGTGTTTTTCTAAAACAGAAAAAAAGCAAATCATGCTAACAATTGTGTGAGGAACAGAATACAAAAGAGTAAAAGAAAGAGCAAAAAAATTTTGATAAATTCAATGACATTAAAAGTGAGAACTTTCCTTCAAAGATATCATTAAGAAAGTAAAAATAAATGCTAGTGAGTACACATATAACTGGCAAAGAATTCCTAGATATATAAAAACACAGTAAGAAAAAGACAAACAACCCAAATAAAAAATGAAAGAAATACTTGGAAATGTATCTCATGAAGCAGAAAATCTGAATGAAAATATAGTCAGCCTCAGTAGTAATAAAGAAAAAAAAGGTTAAATTTACAATAAGGCATCATTTCACTAAGGTAACACATATCCTACTTTCATCACAATCACTCCCTTAACTTTTCTTTAAATTTTACTACCTCTGAGGCTTCCCTGGTAGCTCAGTTGGTAAAGAATCCGCCTGCAATGAAGAAGACCCCAGTTCAATTCCTGGGTCAGGAAGATCCACTTCCCACTCCAGTATCCTTGGGTTTCCCTGGTGCTCAGCTGGTAAAGAATTCATCTGCAATGCGGGAGACCTGGGTTCAATCCCTGGGTTGGGAGGATCCCCTGGAGAAGGGAAAGGCTACCCACTCCAGCATTCTGGCCTGGAGAATTCGATGGACTATATAGTCCATGGGCTTGCAAAGAGTCGGACACTACTAAGCGACTTTCACTTTCACCTCTGAACATATTTTTACTGTTTTAGGACATTTTGTAAATGAAATCTCACTGCCTGTATTTTTCTGTGAGTTTCTTCATTTGCTCAACATTCTGTTTTTGAGATTTATCTACAATAATTACATGCAGATGATACATTTTCACTGCTATACCTTGGGTATACCACAAGTTGCTTACTGGTGGTATACAGTAAGCACAAGTGGTATACTTGCAGCACAAGTCTACTGCTCCTGGACATTTGTTTGGTGCTCCCTTTTCTCTCCCCTGTACCCTGTCCTTCTTCTTCCTCTCTTTCTTCTTCTCTCTCTCTCTCTTTTGCTTGCTATTTAACAACAACAAAGATCCAAAGAAGCATGTACATATCTCAAGCTGCACATATGGAAGTTTCCTTGGGATATATATCACTTTTTTGCAAGATACATGCTCAACTTTACTATGTAATACAATCAATGTAATTATTTTTTAAAAACACTACAAAAAGTAGGAGATAGGTTATAAGGTCATTATAGTACCCTGGGCAACAAATGATAATGATGTGGATAAGGGGGCTAATAGTACTAACTGTGAGAAGTGAACAGACTTGGGATATACTGGAAGTAGATGACAACAAGAATCAACAATGCTCCATAATTCTGTGCCTGAGAAAAATGGGTAGCTAATTAAGCTACCTATAAGAATGAAGAAACTAAGATGGTATTCCAGTTTCACTCAAGTGAATTTATTAACCTTGGAAAAATGATCCAAAATATCACTGTTTTTATAACACTATGAGACACAATAAAAATAGATTTTCTTTACCTTTTGCTTTCTCCTTTCCTGCTTGATCAGAACCCTGGTCCTGAAAAGGGAAGCAGGATTATTTTATAATGATTAAATAAATGGTCTCTAAAACAACTGCCATTTTATCTGAATTGAAGACTTGAAATTAAAATCTAAAAGTAGCAACAATTATTTTCTGAGAAGAAACTATTAAAATGTTCTCAAATTATTTATAAAATATATACTGTTTCACAAAATTTTCCTGGATAAAAAAATCCAAGAACTAATAAAACAGACTATAGTCTACGGTGAATAATTAAGCATAAAACAAATCAGTTATAAAAATCAAGATAAGCAGAGAAATCAGTGCATTGGAAAGAATGTATCATCACTGAAACACTCTTATCTGATAGCAATATTTTAGGTCAACACTGCTATTTTCTTTGCCTTTCCTTGTAATTCAATATTCTACTAAAATTAACACAGAATAGAGAGAAGATGAAAATCTATATAGGATCTAACGAAATGTTAAGTTTATTATTAGAGCAACTTCAGTTACATTAGCTACGTGTATCTGAAACCTCAGAACTTCTTTAAAACACTGCTAGTCATTATAGATGTGCTTCAGACCACATAACCTTCGTGCCAAAAACTGCACTGAATCCCAATGATAATGCAACATTTAAGAGTTATAAAATATTTGCTCTATTAATAATAGTGAAATGCTATAAAACATTTATTGATAATATAAGCAAATATGCAAAATGTATCTTTTGGACATACATGAATTGTGGTCTCCAATTCAATATTTAAGAACTATAAATAAAATAAAATGTATTCTGGTTATATGATATTATGCAATAACATGAAAATAAAATTTCTAATAATGAGTACCATCTATCTTGCATCATTCTAGATACTCCAGAATCTTTACATGTAAAAACTCATTTAATCTTCACAGCAACTCTATAAGGTAAATTCTACTTTTACTCCCACTTTACTGATGAAGAAACTAGACACAGAGAGGTTAATTAATTTGTCCAAGGTCACACTGCTAATAAGTGATACAGCCAGGATTCAAATTCAAGAATTCTAGCTTTGAAATTTTAAATCAGTGCCTTCTACTTCCTTCTAAGCATGCTGCTGCTGCTGCTAAGTCACTTCAGTTGTGTCCGACTCTGTGTGACCCCATAGACGGAAGCCCACCAGGCTCCCCCATCCCTGGGATTCTCCAGGCAAGAACACTGGAGTGGGTTGCCATTTCCTTCTCCAATGTGTGAAAGTGAAAGTGAAGTCGCTCAGTTGTGTCCGACCCTTAGCGACCCCATGGACTGCAGCCTACCAGGCTCCTCCATCCATGGGATTTTCTAGGCAATAGTACTGGAGTGGCTTGCTAACTGTGAATAAACAGAGCTGTCCATTTTTAAAAACGATTTTCATAAACTACATGAAGGACAGTTCTGATTATCCCTAGACTCAGCTGCTTACGTTCAGTAAATTGATCACTTTGAAGTCATTGAAAAATAAATCCAATCTATCATGCTCCATGCTGCATCCTAAGTATACTGTTGGCATTCAAACTGTAGGAAAAAAAGGAAATAAATTACATTTCATTAACTCATCAAATGCTAAGGCTAGAATGGACCTTTGAGATTAGTTTATTCTCCATCATTTCAAAACTTAAAAAACTACGGCACAGAAAACGAAGTGACTTTTCAAAGTTCAGAAATATAAGAAGATGCTGTAATAAAACTTAACAATCCAGACGATAAAGAGAAAATAAAAACATCAATTTTATAAGTAGTTCCACATTGTAAAGATCAATATAATCAGGGATAAGTCAAAAACTAATAGTCTTCTTATGTATAAAACAAATGAACTTATTCCAGGTTGATTTTCCATTATCCAGGACATTATCTTATGGCTTTTACCAAATTCTATGTACTAGATAATCCCCATTTCTATTTGCCTAAGAAAAAGTTAATTAGGAATTCAAGACCAATTGCAAGATCAGCCTACTATCACTAAACCACAACAAAAGTAAAAATGGATCCTGATGTATAAGTCAAAGGTAATTTCTTAAACTAAACATTTTAGACTATTATTAAGGCAGCAATGTTATTCTAAGCAGTACTCTGTGTCTAAATGTTTTACTGAATATAGTCACTTTCAACTACCTACATTAAAAAAGAATATCAGTTAGGATTCATAGTTACAAGAAAGGAAAGCATCTTTGGTTAATTTAAATAAAGGAAGTTGGGTAACCAGTAGATCTGCCAAAGGGCTGAGGAAGCATGTTTGGCAACTGGCAGGAACAAGGAAGACTAAGCAGCTGTGGTGTCACAGTCAAAATTACACTACAATTAGTCTCAAAAGGATACCACTGCTAGCTCTTGTGAACACTGGACACCACTGACTGCAGCATTTCTACTACTGAACAATGAACAACCACCTCTTCTGGCATCTTCCAGCATTACTAACCCTGAAAATTCAATCCTGTTGCAGCTCCTGCAGCTGCCTACAACTAGAATAGGCACCCTGCAGGCCTTATTTCTTTGGGTTACTAACTTGATTCAAGGTTAAAGATAAGTGCATCAGTCTGAGCTTAGATCATATGCCAATTCACTAGTAGTAAAACAGGCTGAAACAGGTATGTTATTTTTCTTTTTTTCTTCTAGATTCTACAGAGGTAGGTAGGCTGTGCTGTGTGTGCATGCTAAGTCACTTCAGTTTTGTCTGACTTTTCGTGACCCTACAGACCATAGCCTGTCAGACTACTCTGTTCTTGGGATTCCCCAGGCAAGAATACTGAGGTGGGCTATGCCTATTATCAAAATTCATAAGGTGAGAAACACCTCAGAAGTAGACAAGCTCAGATACTGGGTTGTCAAAGAGTGTAAATGTTCACTAAAGAGGAAAAAAAAGTCAAAGTGAGAGTGGCTCAGTTGTGTTCGACTCTTTGTGACTCTGTGGACTACACAGTCCATGGAATTCTGCAGGCCAGATTACTGGAGTGGGTGGAGCTGTCCTTCTGCAGGGGATCTTCCCAACCCAGGGATCGGACCCAGGTCTTCTGCACTGCAGGTGGATTCTTTACCAGCTGAGCCAACAAGGAAGCCCAAGAATACTGGAGTGGGAAGCCTATCCCTTTTCCAGTGGATCTTCTTGATCCAGGAATTGAACCAGGGACTTCCCTGGTGGCTCAGATGGTAAAGCGTATCCCTACAATGCGGGAGACCTGGGCTCGATCCCTGGGTCGGGAAGATGCCCTGGAGAAGGAAATGGCAACCCCCTCCAGTAATCTTGCCTGGAAAATCCCAAGGATGGAGGAGACTGGTAGGCTATAGCCCACGGGGTCACAAAGAGTCGGACACGACTGAGCGACTTCACTTTCACTTTCCTCCTGTATTGCAGGCACACTCTTTACCAGCTGAGCTACCAGGGAAGCCCCATTAAAGAGATGTACAGTTAAAATAGTTAACAATCCAAGTGATTTTTTTATTTGGCTATGTCAGGTATGTATCTGTATGTATGTACTTATACGTGTGCATGTTGGGAGGGCTCTCCTCTCTATACATATACATATTCCTAACAGTTGCTTCTAACGGTTTCACTAGATTAATATTAAAATAAGACAACAAAGTTGTTTCTTTCTCCCAAGGGTTAACCAAGATTGTGTCAGACAGAAAAAAAATTTTCATCTGCCCTTCTAGGTTCTTCTGACTGGTCTAAGAATTAAGTTGACATGAGACACATTAACAGGAGAAAGCCAAACAAAAGTTTAATAATATGTATGCATGAAAGTGATGGTTTAGTCACTCAGTTGTGTTTGACTCTTTGCAACCCCGTAGACTGTAGCCTGCCAGGCTACTCTGTCCATGGGGATTTTTCAGGCAAGAATACTGGAGTGGGTTGCTATTTCCTTCTCCAGGGGAACTTCCTGACCTAGGGATCGAAAACTGGTCTCCTATACTGCAGGCAGTCTCCTGTATTGCAGGCAGATTCCTTACTGACTAAGCCACCAGGGACCCAGGGAAGCCCTTCCAAGTTAGTTGCTCAGTCATGTCTGACTCTTTGCAACCCCATGGACTATAACCCACCAGGCTCCTATGTCCATGGAATTTTTCTGGCAAGAATACTGTAGTGGGTTGCCATTTTCTTCTCCATATATGAAAGAGACCAAGGAAAACTGAGTAATTAGCCAAAATGGCTAAAGTCCTTACCTTAAATACCATCTTCACCTAAAGACAAAAAAGGATATTCGGAATAGTGGTTTGGGACTTCACAGGGGAGAAAGGCAATTCATATGGAGATGGAAAAGCAAATGTTTGGTACATAAATGTTTCATGGGCCACGCAGACAATGGGACACAGATTGGAATTTGATCTGCAGGCCTTGCCAGGTTTCCCATACCACACCCAGTCCATATTTGCAGATACCTCTGATGACAGCTCTGTTCTGGGAACAGACCCCCTATATGAAATATTTGCATATCTTATATTGGACAAGGAATCAATATCTAAAATATGTAAGGAGCTAGGAACTCATAATACTCCATAACAAAAATTCAAATAACCCAATTTAAAAATTGGTAAAGGACCTAAATAGACATTTTTTTTCCAAAAAAAGACAATAAATGGACATTCCAAAAAATGGCCAACAGGTACATGAAAACATGCTCAACATAACTATCAGGAAAATGCAGATTAAAACCACAATGATTTATCATCACACACCAGTTAGGATCACTTTTATCAGAAAGAAAAAAGATAAATGTTAGGAGTACTTCCCTGGTGGTCTGGGGGCTAAGACTCCTATTACCAATGCAGGGACCCTGGGTTCAATCTCTGGTCAGGTATATAGACCCCACATGCACCAACTAAAGGTCTGCATGCTGTAACTAAAGATTCGGCATGTTGTGGTGAAGATCAAAGATCCCGACTGCTGCAACTAAGGCAGGTTACAGACAAATAAATAAATATACAAATAAATGTCTTTTTAAAAAGAAAGAAATGCTGGGAAGTGGAAAAGAGGGAACCCCTGCAAACTGTTAGTAGCAATGTAAATTGGTGCGGCCACTATGGAAAACTGGAGAAGGCAACAGCAACCCACTCCAGTACTCTTGCCTGGAAAATCCAATGGACAGAGGAGCCTGGTAGGCTGCCGTCCATGGGGTCGCAAAAAGTTGGACACAACTGAGCAACTTCACTTTCACTTTTCACTTTCATGCATTGGAGAAGGAAATGGCAACCCACTCCAGTGTTCTTGCCTAGAGAATCCCAGTGATGGGGGAGCCTGGTAGGCTGCCATCTATGGGGTCACACAGAATCAGACCCGACTGAAGCAACTTAGAAGCAGTAGCAGCAATGGAAAATAATATGGAATTTACTCAAGAAATTAAAAACAGAGCTACTACATACATGATTCAGCAATCCCACTTTTGGGTATGTATCCAAGAGAAATCAATATCTCAAAGAGACCACTCTAGTTACATGTTCATAGCAGCATTATTCCATAGCCAAGATATAAAAACAATCTAAGTGATAGATCAAGAAAATGCAGTACATATATACACAATGGAATGTCAATGAGCTTTTAAAATGAATGAAATCAGAACTTTCTTGGCAGTCCAGTGGTTAAGATTATGTGCTTCCAATGCAAATGGTGGAGAACTAAGATCCCACATGTGGTGTGATGTGGCCAAAAAAATTAAAAAGAAAAAAAAAGGTATTTAACAAAATGAAATTATGTCATTTGCAGTAACATGGATGAACTTGGAGGGCATTATCATAAGCAAAATAATCCAGGCAGAGAACAACAAATATCACATGGTAACAGTTATATGTGGAATCTGAAAAGAAAAAAAAAAATCAAACTCAGATTCAGAGAATAGAAAAATGTTTCCTGAAGGGTGGGGAAATAGGGAGGGAAAGCTCTGTAAAAAAGGATACAAATTTTCAGTTACAAGATGACTAAGGTCTGATGATCTAATGTATACCATGGTAACTACAGTAGATAATGTATCATATAATTGAAATTTGCTGGGAGAGGAGAACTTAAATGTTCTCACCAAAAAATAAATCTGTGAGGTGATGAATATAATAATTAACTTGATGAGAGGAATACTTTCACAATATACACATATATCAAATCATCATGTTGTATACTTTAAATGCCTTGTATTTTTGTTTGTCAGTAATACCTCAATAAAGCTTGAGAGAAATAAAGTAAGATAGTAATCTTACTGTGTTTTCTAATACCCCTAAATAATAGGGGAAATGATGGACTTCATATCTGACAAAGAAGAAAGATGTCCACATAATTAAAACAGCTTGCCATTTTTAAAATATGAATCCCCAGAAGTCATCTGCTTAGTTTTGCTGTTGTCCTGTTGGTAAACCATGTCTGACTCTTTGCGACCCCATGGACGTCAGTGCACCAGGCTTCTCTGTCCTTCACTATCCCCTGGAGTTCGCGCAAATGCACGTCAGTTGAGCCGATGACGCCATCCAACCATCTTATTCTCTGTTGCCCTCTTCTCCTGCTGCCCTCAATCTTTCCTAGCATCAGCATCATTTCCAATAAGTTGGCTCTTTGCATAGGTGGCCAAAGTATTGGAGCTTCAGCTTCAGCATCAATCCTTCCAGTGAATATTCAGGGTTGATTTCCTTTAGGATTGACTGGTTTGATCTCCTTGCAGTCCAAGGGACTCTCAAGCGTCTTCTCCAGTACCACATATCAAAAGCATTGATTCTTCAGCGCTCAACCTTCTTTATGGTCCAACTCTGATATCTGCATGACTTCTGGAAAAACCATAGCTTTGACTATATGGACCTTTGCTGGCAAAGTGATAGCACTGCTTTTTAATATGCTGTCTAGGTTTGTCATAGTTTTCCTTCTAATGAGTCTTCTAATTTCATGGCTGCAGTCACCATCCACAATGATTTTGGAGCCCAAAGGAATAAAAATAGGTCACTGTTTCCACTTTTTTCATTTCTATTTGCCATGAAGTGATGGGATCAGATGCCATGATCTTAATTTTTTGAATGTTGACTTTTAAGTGAGTTTTTACACTCTTCTCTTTCACCCTAACCAACAGGCTTTTTAGGTCCTCTTTGCTTTCTGCCATTAGGGTGGTATCATTTGCATATCTAAGGTTGTGGATACTGCTCCCAGAAATCTTGATTCCAGCTTGAAATTCATCCAGCCCAGCATTTGGTATGATGTACTCTGTAGTCAAGGTTATGGTTTTTCCAGTGGTCATGTATGGATATGAGAGTTGGACTGTGAAGAAGGCAGATCGCCAAAGAATTGATGCTTTTGAACTATGGTGCTGGAGAAGACTCTTGAGAGTCCCTTAGACTGCAAGGAGATCCAACCAGTCCATTCTGGGGGAAATCAATCCTGGGTGTTCACTGGAAGGACTGATGCTAAAGCTGAAACTCCAATACTTTGGCCACCTCATGCGACCAGTTGACTCACTGGAAAAGACTCTGATGCTGGGAAGGATTGGGGGTGGGAGGAGAAGGGGACCGCAGAGCATGAGATGGCTGGATGGCATCACCGACTTGACGGACATGAGTTTGAGTGAACTCCGGGAGTTGGTGATGGACAGGGAGGCCTGGCGTGCTGTGATTCATGGGGTCGCAAAGAGTCGGACACAACTGAGCTACTGAACTGACTGAACTTAACTGAACTCTGTATAGAAGTTAAATAAGTAGGGTAACAATATACAGCCTTGACTTACTCCTTTCCAAATTTTGAACCAGTCCATTAATCCACATCTGGTTCTAACTGTTGTGTCTTGACCTGCATACTAGTTTCATAGGAAACAGGTAAGATAATTCTGGTATTCCCATCTCTTTTAAGAATTTCCATAGTATGCTGTGATCCACACAAAGGCTTTTTCATAGTCAGTGAAGCAGAAGTAGATGTTGTCCTGGAACTTCTTTGCTATTGCTATAATTCAACAAATGTTGGCAATTTGATCCCTGGCTCCTCTGTGTTTTCTAAACCCAGCTTGTACATCTGAAATTTCTCAGTTCACATACTGCCTAGTTTGACTACAATGATATTAAATATGTAACTAACAGCCATGATTATATTTTAAAGTCTCCTCAAGTTTATGTAAATATTCTCCAATATATTTTACTACAAAGTACACTAAAACACAGCACTGATTCTTAGGAATACTTAGGAGCATGACTTCCATAGCCTGTCCATCATTCAGATTTCAACCTTGTTTTCCATCCCTTCACTTCATATATTCTAACACCCAACTAAATTAAAATATACATTTCTCTTTTTCATATATAGATAGTTCTCTCACCATATTTTTGTATTCAAAACTTTTAATACTTTATGGCTTCATTCAAATGAAGTTTTGTCATGAAATTTATATGTACTTTACATAAAATAACTTTAAGTGTATTTCTAGTATCATCTTGAAATTTTAACTACCAGAGAACTGCGAGTGGTAAAGTAGAAATGAGGCTCATTCTTTAACGATTATTATGCTATTCGGGAAAATGGATTTTTAAAAACACATACTGCAACTATATCTTTCAATAAAAGTTTTAATGAACACTATTAGTTGCCATTATAGCACATAATAAAATCAGTAGGTCATAACATCTTCATAAAACACAAGTTATCAATTCTAAGAAGCAGGAATATAGATATTTATTACATTATTTTTGTTAAGAAAAAAAGTAGAACAGGTGTAAAGAGGTTAACAGAGGGAAAATGGGGAAAGAAGGGAATAAAAGTAAGGGGGCAAGTGAGGGAGGGGCAGAGAGAGACAGAAAGAAAAACTATGCTGAGTACAGAAATATATCAGGGCATCTGCCCCTTGCTAGTCTTTCTAATAAGAAAATATTTAAAGCAAAATGTTAAAGAAATATTTTCTCTTGGGAAAAAAAGACACAAAAGCAATAAAGTTGTCAAAGAAATATAAAACACAATACTAATGTACATTTTACACAGATATGCAGGAGATACTGAAACAATTGGGTTGGCCAAAATGTTCCTTTTTTGTTAACCCAACTGAACTTTTTGGCTAACTCAATACATTAGGGGTTTAAAATTATAGGTGTCATATGCCTTAATTATCAGTTAGTCTTGACTTATTCTTTGTTCTTTTGTTTTTTAATTTGCTTATTTTTTAGTGCCATGGTGCCATGCAAAAGAAACTATTTCCAGTTTGTTAAAATCATATAATAATACCTTAAGTGTGATTAAAAGTGAAAAATATAAATAAAATTAATAGAGTAATAACTAACAAATGAAAGATAATATTTTATAGCTCATGTTACACTGAAATTAATATTAACTTAAAACATCAAAATCTAGCACTGTTAGCTAGCAGACTTATTAAGATTCAGGGCAGTAATTAGCCTAGAAAAAGTACTTACATTGGCTTTCCTTAAAACTAAAGCCAGTCTACCTGATGTGTTAGGAATACTAATGATATATTTTAGAATATTATAATTCTAAATAAATTCTTCTCTTATAATACCAGAAAAAAGTTTTTAGATGTGTACATACTATAAAAGGCAAAGTATTGTAAAAAATTTGGCAAATCAATATGGCAGAAACACATCTATTAATAATATTCAGAATACAAAGCCTCATTAAATAAGTTCTTAGATACTTAATTCTTAAGAGTAGTTTCACACAGAAAACAATTTTTATAGTTACAGGCTGTAATGATAAACATGAGCAGCCATCTCTTGAATCACACAGTGGAAGAGATTTTAGAATGTGAATGATACCCCAACATAGGTGTATATTTCAGGATATTCACAATGAATTTTTAAGAACATTATTTTCAATAATTATAATTCACTAAAATATTCAACAGCTGACATTTTTTCATTCCATTCAGGGAATATTTTGAGTAAAGATTTCCAACTGTTTTTGAACAAAATGTCATCAAAATTTAGAGGACATGCTTACAAAAATGTTCAATAACAATGCAGGACAAACAGACTGATTCATAAAGTAATTCTTTTTGGCTGTTCAGTCACTCACGTGTGTCTGACTCTTTGCAACCCCATGGGCTGCAGCTTCCCTGTCCCTCACCATCTCCTGGAGCTTGCTCAGACTCATGTCCACGGAGTCAGTGATGCCATCCAACCACACCATAAGGACTTAAATGCTTGTAAAATTCAATTAATGAAAGGCAGCAAAGACAGAAAGCTTATAATGACATGCGGAAGTATTTCTTTGTATTCAACATTATTATTGTCTCAAAAACTTTGTAATTCAGATACATTAATTGTGCATCTATAAAATTATTTGAAATTTTGATAAGTTCCGTTTTTGTTTGATAAATTATCAAGCCTCTTTGGATGAACTATGAAATATCTGTAAATTCCAACCAATTCCATGTATAAATTGGTTATTTAGGATACATAATTTAGGAAGAATCCTGTTTTACCCATAACACCATGATCCACCAAATCTCTGTTCATACTATCTTTGTAGAAATAATTCTACCTTTAATGTTCTACAGTTCCATGTATCAAATTACTGTCTGAAACTATAATCTCCTTAAAATAACTAACTACTAAATCTGAAAGTAAATCCTTTGCTTTTTCAGTAGATTTGTGTCTTCAGATTATTCTGTGGTCAATGATAAAGCCATGAAAGGTGATAACTGCTGGCACACACCATGTACACAAGTTACAGATTCATATCAACTTTAATGAAAAGCAAAATGTTAGAACTTATCATTAAGCATTAGTTTTTCTTTATTTGAGCTCCATGCTGCCAAAAATTTACAAGAGTTTTACCCAAAAATATAACAAAAGAAAGTAATTGTTGACAGAAGCACTATAGCAACAACATTTCAACTACCCTTTGTATGTTCTCTGACAGGTCTGACGAGCCTCTATTCCTTGTAGATATTTCACTGACACCTAGTCTAAAATCTTCCATGTTTCTAATTGGTCCCAACCCCATGCATGGTGTCTGTACAAATCTCTCCATGGTACAACTAGCTATTAAAACAGCGGCCAGCAGGGATTGTTGTTGTATTAGTCACTAAGTTGTGTCCAACTCCTTTATGACCCATGTAGCCCACCAGGGTCCTCTATTCATGGGATTTCCCGGGTAAGAATACTGAAGTGGGTCGCCATTTCCTTCTCCAAGGGAACTTTCCTGAGCTGGGGATCAAACCCATGTCTCCTGCATTGGCAAGCAGATTCTTTGCCACTGAGCCACCTTGACCACCAGCAAGGATAGCAGCATTAAATACTTCGCCTACTCCAACAAGTTAGGTGTTGTGAGCCACTCATATCCTAGCACACTTTATTTAAAAGCATGTGCCGATAAAATAGTATTTGTATATATATGTGTAACTGAATCACTTTGCTGCATACCAGAAACTAATACAACATTGTAAAGCATCTATACTTCATTTAAAAATAAAAATAAAGGACTTCCCTGGTGGTCCAGTGGTTAAGTATCCACCTGCCAATGCAAGGGACATGGGTTTGATCCCTGCTCCTAGAATATTCCACATGCCATGGGGCAACTAAGACTGTGTGCCACCACTATTGAGACTGCACTCTAGAGCCTGTGAGCTACAACTTCTTAAGCCTTCATGCCCAAAGCCCACGCTCCACAACAAGAGAAGCCACGGCAATGAGAAACCTATGCACCACAACTAGAGAACAGCTTTTGCTTTCTACAACTAGAGACTGAAAATGCAGCACAACCAAAAATGAAATAAATAAATACATTTAAAAAATTTTACAAAACAAATAAAAATAAAAAACCCCATACCCCAAAATCCCTCCAAGACAAAAGCTGAACTGGACATGCTACTAGGACTACAAGCATAAACCATGGCTGTCCCAAGCAACTAAGATGACCTTCACTGCATGGCGGTGGTGTAGTAGTTAAGTCACGTCCGACTCTTGTGACCCCATGGACTGTAGCCTACCAGGAACCTCTGTCCATGGGATTTTTCAGGCAAGAATACTGAAGTGGTTTACCATTTCCTTCTCCAGAGGATCTTTCTGATCCAAGGATCAAACCCTGGTCTCCTGAATTGCAAGTGGATTCTTTACCAACTGAGATACCAGGGAAGCCCTGTTCACTGTATATTTAAGTATTATCCCATTTAACAGATGAATAAAGAGATGTAGAGACAGAGGCTAATTTCCTGTAAAGAGAATTTATCATAAAGCTTAAGTTTCAGGGCACTTCACTTGAATATGCATGCCCCTGTGATAATTTTGTAATCACAATTTTGAATTTTTTACATAAAGTGGGCTCCTTACAACCTAGATCTGCTTTTGTACAGAGAGGTTTAAAAATCAAACCAAATTCACATAGCCTGCAATACCCAAAAGGAGTTAGCACTAGTACCAATTTCATTTAGAGAATTTATAGTCATATCAGAAAATGAAAAAATAGTATTAGTTGTTTTTAGTTCCCTAAGCAGAATTCTATCTGATATATCTTGGGAGTCTTGCTGTATTCCAACCTACACACTACTAATACCACAAATCATCATAAAATGCCACTTTCATTATATTACTTCTGAATTTGAATGAGTCCTCAATAACTAACAGATTAAATTTCAACTTTTCAGTCTTTCACTTCACTATCAAGCAGACACAACACGCATTTTAAAATATTTAAATGTATAATCTTATCTCAAATTACTTATGTAGTATTCATTTTCTTGTTGTCTTTTTCCATATGAAGTTTCACTTTTGTTTCTAATTTGTCAAATCCTATCTAAAACTATCTTATGTTTTACTATTATTCACAGTATCTATTTTTTAAATTACTTATTTTAGCCTCTGATCTTAAACATTTTCAAGCATAATGGCATGTCATATTCCCCCTCTCCCAATAAACTATAGAATCAAATCTATCATTGACTAAATTTCAATTATTTTGTACCCCCACCTGGCACAACACCTGATGCATAGTATTAAACAAACGTTTTGCCCAGATGAACATTTTAGGCCTACATTTAGAACTGCAAACCTCTCCATCATCTAAATATAAACAAAATTTTATATGTGTCTTTCTAATAACACTGGTTACATTCTTTAATCTAAGTTATAAAAAGTTGATCTCATTCTGAATAGCATATTGTGGCCCAAACTGGTTACATCTTTATATTCTACCTCCTCCTCTGTCCTACCACCTTCATTTCTGAGGAAGCTATGAATTTGGTGAAAGAAGTCACCGGTCAATAAACAAGGAAAATAAAAGAGAATATTTTCCAAATTTAAAGAATTAGTGCTTATACCTGACTTATCTCAAATTTACACATTAACCTGAGTAGAAAAATACAGGGTCTCAGTGGTGACTTATAAAAAATACAAAACAAAAAAAAAATACAAAACAAAAATTAGAGTTCTAGGTCAAAAATATCCAGATAAGTAAACAAATTTTTAATTGGTAACAATGACAAATTACTAATATTTTAATTTCATCTGGAGAAGGCTGGAAAGGGCACTTTATAATAAAAAAAAAGTAAGAGAAATATAATTTTAGAACAGTCTATTAAATTGAAAAATCTGACATTATCACTGATTAGCAAGTTTCAGGGACAGTAGATTGGGAATTGCTATCAGAGATATATAAATTAGTTTCAACTTAGATAAAATATCTTTACCCTAAATGAGACTTTGCTTGAAATGAAATGTTATGACATTTTACAAAGATGTCCAAGCCATAACACCAAAGAAAACACAAGTAGTTTAAAAAGGAATATAAGGGAACCTTATTTCTTTCATAGCCCTTTCCCTAACAAAAGACATGTTATATATAACTAACTGGTAGAGCCCTAAATTGAAAAGCAGCAAAAAGTCAAATGCCAAGTTTATTTTATGCCAAGGAAAACTGTAAAGACCTTTGCAATTGTAAAGATCCTCCTATTAGATGATTCTTTAATTAAACTTAATTTATATCAGGTTCCTATAATATACAAGAATACTCTGCTTCAATTTAATGCATGCAATCAAGTTACTATGACCAAAACAAACTTGCTACAGCCTGCTTCTTTCATTCCCTTGACAAAAATGTATAGGTCCCTTAAGTGTTTTTCTGTCCTTATATAGACCCCCTTACTATCTGTTAAATAATTCCTCCAAATTCTTTAATACCTCCGCCCTCAACCCAACTCTTCTAGGAACTACTGCTAAAGATTAGGTCTCCAATTTGATTATTTATCTTACCTCCTTTACAACTTTTAAGAACCTGTATCTTATTGCTTCTTCATGGTGCTTGTTCTGTGCAGTACTGCTGTCCTTCAAGGCTTAATATAATTTCCTGCTTCTCAGTTCTCTAAATATCCACAGCCCTTTATTTATTTATCCACAGGCCACTTTTACAAGACTCATGTTTAAGAACCCGCCTGCAGATGCAGGAGACATAAGAAATGCTGGTTTGATCCCTGGGTTGGGAAGATTCCCTAGAGGAGGAAATGGCAACCCACTTCAGTAGTCTTGCATGGAGAATCCCATGGACAGAGGAGCCTGGTGGGCTACAGTTCACAGGGTCACAAAGAGTTAGACATGACTGAAGCAACTTAGCAAGCACAGTGGTTAAGCACAGTGTTCTGAAGACCTAACTCTGCCACTGACTAGCTAGGTGATCTTGTGCAAGTCACTTAACATTAGTGGTTTCCCCATCATTAAAATGAGGATACATTTGTACATACCTCATAGGGTTCTTGTTAAGAAAAAAATGAATTAATATACAAAAAGAACTGTGCTTGTTAGATATTAAGTGCTACTTATCCACAAAGGAGAAAGGGACGACGGAGAATGAGATGGCTGGATGGCATCACCGACTCTGTGGACATGAGTTTGAGTGTACTCCGGGAGTTGGTGATGGACAGGGAGGCCTGGCGTGCTGTGATTCATGGGGTCGCGGAGAGTCGGACACGACTGAGCAACTGAACTGAACTGAACTGATCCACTATTACAGTCATTTACCTAATTCTAATCTCACCATTCTACCACATATTCTTTTTGTGGGGCAAAATTATATCCTTTTATATCTGAATCCCCCTATACATACTAACAGTGCCTTAAATAGGACATATTTGTTGAATACTTATGTTGAATATTATGACAAAGCAGTTGTTCTGAGGGAACTCAGTAAATGTTCTCCAGTTAATTCCTTTGTCTATATTTTAAGTTCCTAATAGTTCTCAAAATTTTCAACTGCAGAACAATCCTAACATCAGAGGAGAATAAATAAGTACTCCAGGATGGTCTAGTAAAAGAATTAAAATTTCTATTCTACAGTAGCACCATTCAGCTGTTAGTGATTACTAAGCCTTGTCTGGGACTCTGAGGCCCTTTAGGGTCTCAAGATCAGACTCCATGATCAACTAATCTTGTCGACAGTATTAATAGAAAGTGGAAATACTTACTGTTTCATTACCAATCTGGGTTTGACCCTAAGGAGCCCATTCACCCCTTCCACCCTCACCATGCATGAGAAAGTTTATTTTAAAATTGCATATTTTATCTTAAAATTTCACAAGAGTTTTGCAATTTGCTCTATAATGTATCCAAGATAGTTTAAATTTTAAAATATTATTTTCCTCTTATCTCTGGGTAAAACTGATGCTCCAAGGAGATGTGTCTGTCATGTTTTTTCTATCGTTTCTTAAGCGTCCTAGTAACTAACAATTCTAGGTACAGTACTATCTCACTTTAAGAAACACAGTCTTTGACAACAAATTTCTTGTGGTATGCTCTAGTCAAATCCTCCCAATAGCAACTCCCCAGATACTACTCCCTGAATAATCAGAAATTTGAGATATATGACAGAGTAAAAATAGCAACAACATTTTCAGGATTAAAATGTAATACATTTTTAAAAGCTTCAGCATCTGTGAAATGACTTATTTAATAGTCACATTTTCAAGAATATTATAATCAAGTTGTATGAAATTATAACCATATATCAAGTAAATCTTGCAAAGCCAGTATGAAAATTTTCACTTTTCTCAAAGTGTAAGTTTGATGTTACAACTTACTTTCTAGCCAGAAATAATGATAAATTTCTAAAATAAAATGCTAACATATTTTTCAACAGAATAAATGCATCTGCTAAAATTATTGGGCACAGTTACAATATTTGGTGAATGCAAAAGATGTCTTTCCTCATAAAATTCATTCGAATTTAAATGTGTTTTAGTGCATCCATATACTACTCTCCTGGGTCTACTTGTAAAAAAAATGTATTTAATGGCTCAGTTTCAATCAGAACAATTTTTTTATCAAGGAATTTGATCAAATTAAATTATAGGTCTACATAATTTCCATCCTGTGGACTTCAAAGTCAACAGCAATGAATAGGTTATATAAAACTAAATTTCCAACCTATTATGTTTTACTCCTAAATACAAAATACATTGGAAATTCTCTGTAAATTAGTAAAGTAAAAATTGTTTATTCTACCTTCCTTGGAAACAAACTATACTGGATTTTTATGGTTGATGCTGATCATGCCTCCCATTAAAGGATTTAAGGGCAGCAACTTCCTCCATACTTTTCAAGTTCATGCAAAAATTACATATTGACCCAAAGAAACCCCTTCCAAGAAAGAAGGGCAGAACAGAAAGAAGGCAGAAAAGGGATCAGGTGCTGAGAGGCCTCATTAGAGCAGGACGCAGGACAGAGAGCAGGTACAGACCTCGTGGAAAGTGACTCCACGTGTGAAGCCTTGGGAAACACAGCGGGAAGAAACGGGATTGCTTCTGGTTTAGGAATAGAGACTTCGCTCTATGCCGTCCATGTTGTATAACGATTAAAAAATCCACTCCTGGCAAGTTCTTTCCAGTTAAGTCTGTGCAATGACCTCCAGGGCCTAGGAAAGAGGCGCCATTATGGGAATGAATATCCAGGGACTCAAGGGCTACAATCTCAAGCGCCAGCAGCAACTTACCGGGAACCCCCGACCCAATTCATCTCCTCAAAAGTTCGGAGCGAGGAGACACTGGGGTCCTGACTGCGGGTGCTCTGGCGTCTTCGTTTTGCGCTGAGCGACAGGTTCCTTGGCCTCAGATGGCTCCTTCCCGCCTCCGGGCAGTATGGCCCGGCCTCCCGACAGCCTCTGCGGCCTGGGGTGCGCGGCTTCCCGGCCTCCCGGCAGCCTCTGTTGTTTCTGCAGGGAACCTATCCCGACAGAGCCGGAAGCGACGCTGTGGGAAAGCCATGAGTCCACGTCAAGGAGGAAGAACACAACAGTTTTAACCGCTCAGACAGGGGAAACCTGAGTAAATGAGATACCGGACTGTGGCCACGGGGTTAGTGTGTCAAACTACCTACACTGTAATTTTATTTAGTTCTCTATTGGTCTCAGCCCTTCTTCAGGTCAAAGACGAGCCTTGCTGAATAAAAAGAAAGCGAGGACAAAGTTATAGATCCATAATCCTAAAAATAGTTCCATTCCCACTTACCGATTCTCCAAATCGTTTAAAATCTTTCACTTTTAGTTTTAATGGACTTCCCTGGTGGCTGAGACGGTAAAGCGTCTGTCTGCAATGCGGGAGATCCGGGTTCGAGCCCTGGGTTGGGAAGATACCCTGGAGAAGGAAATGGCAAGCCACTCTAGTTCTATTGCCTGGAAAATCCCATTCCCACTTACCGATTCTCCAAATCCATTAAAATCTTTCATTTTTAGTTTTAATAGTTAGTATACAGTTGTCTATTAGAAACAGTGCACTATAGTAATTGACAAGTCTGAATATTTTGTAATTTTTTGAGAACGCCACATCAAAACTTGATTTAGCTATAAAAGCCCAGAGACTTTAAACTCTTTACTGGAAAAAACTCAAAACAAAATTGAGTTTTACTCTTCATTTCTGTGTTATATTTGAATATCCTTACAAAAATGTATCTTACAAACTGTTCGATTATATTTTGATTAGAAACTAGAAATCTCTTTTCCCAAACAAATGCACAAAGTTCTTTCTTTCCCTCAAGTGTCGTGATCGTTTTTCACATATTAACCTGGAGAATATCTCATAATTTCAAATGTAATACATTTTCTGTTAAGTCATTAGGAAATAGTACCTAAAATAGGATTATGTCCCAGGGCAGGCATCTTGTATAATCATGGGCTAAGTTGCTTCAGTTATGTCCGACTCTGTGCGATGCCATGGACTGTAGCCTGCCAGGCTCACCTGTTCATGGGATTCTCCAAGCAAGAACACTGGAGTGGGTTGCCAGTCCCTTCTCCATATATAATTATAAAAGTACTGATTTTTATAACAAAAATTCAGTGAAGTACGTCTATCATTGGTTTGATTTAGACTAGATATTAAGTTTTATTTGTAACAACTGAAATGTTGACCTAAGATTTCATTGTCAATATTATGCCTCACATGAAAAAGGCTGGCACAACTGATAGATAATGAGTCAAATACTGAGTTATTTTGGGCCAGAGGGCAATTAAGTAATCTCTTGGATCAGGAAACAGTTCAAGAAAGAAATACAGCACTAATAAAATATTATTTAACATTTGTTGAAAAAATCCATCCAAAATTCTTAAATCTTAAATTATCATTATTACTAAAAATCATTTACTTTCTGGTGACTTACTATCTAAAAACACAAACATTCATTATCTGCAGGATATATTTTATTTATTGGTATATGTATATCAGTTTATTATAAAAATTATTTCTGACGTTTTACAGTTTATAAATCATATACTTTTTCTAATATATGTATATATACTGTATCATATATAAAGTGTATTTAATTCTGCTCTTCAATGAACATTGGTAGTGTTCACTTTGACATGGACATTGAGAGTATCACACTTGAGAACAGACTAATTTGATAATTATTGCTTATTTTTAATTTTTACTTACTTTCAATATTTTTCTAAGATTTTTCCTCCCGTTAAGAAAATTTTACTTTTCCACATAAAAACATGTAAACTCGACAAGCTATGTTTGCTATAGTAAGTAGTGATTTTTTTTTCACCTCCCTTTTCTCTAGTTTCAAACACAAACTAAATTAACATTATTGTTGCTTAAATTGCATTATGAAAGAAAGACCTTGACATTCTTAGTTTCTCATTTAAATGGCATATGTTTCCAACTGGAATTACCTATCTGGTTTTCTACCATCTCTGCCTTTCCTGAAGGCTTGAGTCTAGTCTCAGGATCTCAAATCAATCCTAGCCTTTGGGAGCAAAGTGGGGTTATATGGGGGTTGTGGGATTTAAGTGGTGATAGGTCTGTACTTTAGTGGTTTTACAACAGGTTAAATCTTATATTGACCTTTTCCCAGGTCTAGTAACTAAACTTCAACTTTCCTTGTACCACATTTCTGGTAACCAAATTTCTATCTTGATTATTTTCTTTATACCCATTTCGTCATTCTAATAAGTCTTTCACTCTAGGCTTTAAAAGCTTTTCCTGTACCTAAGTTTCACTTTCAGTTGGTAAACTGACCTGCCTATATATTTAGGTCTCTAATTTTCTTAGCTTGTAGATTTCCCACTGCTCTTCTTCTTCCCTGATCTTGCCCTACACCAGTGATGCAAGCCACTTCCTTGACTGCCAACTGCTTTCTGATCCATGAATCCCTCTGTGTATCATGTTTTGCCAACTGAACATCCTCCTATACCCCAAGTTCAGTTTCTCCTGACCCTCCACATGTCCTGTCACGGTCAGGAGATGTGACATAAAGAATTCAATTTTATAAATGTAAGGCAGCCTTATTTTGACACTGGAAAAGCATGGGATTAGGAACAAAAATTTTTTTGAAAATAAAAATGGCACTATGAGCTCTATGTACCGACTTAGAAAGTCTTAATGGAATGATAGATTATGCTGCTAATATGGCCAACTATCAGAGTCTTGCATGAATTTGTCACTTATGTATTAGTAAATCTGCTGAATTGAATGCAAACAAATGAAGAGACCTATGATGATTCTTGGACATCATATAAGTATTTGGAAAAGGAGGAATGTTTATGGTTACTTATAAAAGTGATGATAGTTCTTTAGTCACAGTCAACTGAATAGTGAAGATCATTCGACAATGAGGTTTAATATTCTAGCACAGTGACCGACAAACTTTCTTAGAGGGCCAGGTAATGATTATTTTGAGCTCTACTTCATCTACCTAATTCTGTCTCTGAGCTCTATTTCATCTACCTAATTGTCTGTCTTTATTGCCACAGACAATAAGCAAATATATGGGTGTGGCTATGTTCCAATAAATCTTTATTTATGGACACAAAAATTTAATATAATTTTCATGTCCCAAAATATTCTTCTTTTGGTGTATTTTTGGCCAGAGTTTACATGTAAAAACTATTCCCAGGTGGCACTAGTGGTAAAGAACCTGCCTGCCAGTGCAGGAGATGGGGGTTCAGTCCCTGGGTCGGGAATATCCTCTGGAGGAGGGCATGGCAACCCACTCCAGTATTCTTGCTTGGAGAATCCCAAGGACAAAGGAGCCTGGCCAGCTGCAGTCCATAGGGTCACACAGAGTTGGACACAACTGAAGCTACTAAGCACTCAGTCTTAGCTCATAGGCTACATAAAAATTGGTGGGACAAATGTGGCCCACTGGTTAGGTTGTAGTTTACCAACCCTATTCTCATTTAATGGACATCTTCCCAGGATTCCAGTTGACTAGAAATGTGTGTGGATGTTGTGGTGGGGCAGGGAGGTCAATGAGGGGTAGAGAAGCAAAAATGTTATGCATTTTTGAGAATAACTCATCTTTGCCTAAAAAACATGTCTGTTACATTTTTTAAAAATATGCACAATTTTGCTTGATTGTTTACAGTTTAGTCCTCCATTAGAGATGCTGAGAATATTTTTGAACACTTGATTTTTATCAAATAATCAAAATGGAGATGGGAAGTAGATTAACTTTAAACCTAAACAAAACAAACAAAACATAAGCTTACAAAAGACAAGGAACTCTTGCAGAATGAAGTAGGATGGTAGAGAAGCTATTTCTAACATCTAATTCCCCTCTGACTCCCAAATGGTTAACTTTTGAATATAAAGGCACATACCTCCAAGTACCAACTCTCTAAAGGACATAGGGGTGGTAGAAGTGAAACACTGCTCTCATTTATTTAATAGTCAGTTTGTAAATAATCACCAGTGTATCAGATCTCCATTGTTAAGAATAGCAGTTATGAGGCTTGAAGATTTTTATTATAAGGACAAGTAAACTTTGGAATGAAGTCATAGCAAAGAATTATTTGCTATTACACTGAAGACTTATCTCCCATTTATTTACGAAACAATAGCCTCATACAACTTGTTTGATAGGTTCTGGGATTTCATGTGAAATTACAGACACTAAAAAAAAAAAAGGGCGAGGGGAGAGTGCTGAAAAACAGATCCAAATATTTGATACTTTGTTTTTTCCAGTATCCCTCCCATATGCTACTTTCTTCTCCCTTTCAGATTCATTCCATACCCTTTATCTGTTGATCCTCTCCTCCGTCATCTCCCCGGTTCCTTCTCCGTCATTGGAAATCTCTCTTTTTAGCTCTTGGAAATCTCCCTTTCTTTTTGCTCTTCTGTGGTATCTACTAAAACGTTAGAGAAGTGATGTATTTTCTGAAACTTCTGTGGGTTTCTAAGTGACGCTGAGCATGCTCAGTCGCCTAAGCAGGTTTTGTCGCCAGCAGCTGCCCTGATTCGACCTCTCCAAAAATAGACATTTAACTCTCTGAACTGTTTAAGGGTATAATTCGTTTTGCTCTCTCTTCATTTTCAAGGTTCAAAGGAAAGCAGCGAGGATTCCAAGGGTCCCTTCGTCCTTACAGCCAATGAGGGGCCTGAGAGGGAGGAGCTTGGGGCTGCTCCGTGCAGCTTGAGCGTCTGAGGGAATCATCCCCAGTAGACGCGGTGGAGCCTGAGCTCTGAAGCATCTGTCACAGAACAAAATTTTTAAAAATAAAAACAAAAACAGAAGAGGAGAAACGCTGTAAACTATGGAACGCTCTAAAACTTTCTGAAAATTTTGCTGGGGATTCCTGTGGAGCATGATATTTTAAAACCAATTATTTTTGAAGCCGGTTTGGGTAACTGGGAAAATGATATATATGCTAAATGCAGCAGCTGATCGAGTGAAATGGACCAGATCAAGGGCTGCTAAAAGGGCTGCCTGTGTGGTAGCTGCAGCATATGCCCTGAAAACCCTCTATCCCATCATTGGCAAGCATTTAAAGCAATCTGGCCACAGGAAGAAAAAAGTCGCTTATCCGGCTGCGGAGAACAGAGAAATACTGCATTGCACCGAGGCCACTTGTGAAAAACCTTCACCTGGAGTGAACGGAGATTTTTTCAAACAGCTACTAGAACTTCGGAAAATTCTCTTTCCAAAACTTGTAACCACTGAAACAGGATGGCTCTGCCTCCACTCGGTAGCTCTAATTTCAAGAACCTTTCTGTCTATTTATGTAGCAGGTTTGGATGGAAAAATTGTGAAAAGCATTGTGGAAAAGAAGCCTCGGACTTTCATCATCAAGTTAATCAAGTGGCTTATGATTGCCATCCCTGCCACCTTTGTCAACAGTGCAATAAGGTACTTGGAGGGCAAATTGGCCTTGGCCTTCAGAACTCGCCTAGTAGACCATGCCTATGAGACCTATTTTACAAATCAGACTTATTATAAGGTGATCAATATGGATGGGAGGCTGGCAAACCCTGACCAGTCTCTTACTGAGGATATTATGATGTTTGCTCAGTCGGTGGCTCACTTGTACTCCAATCTGACCAAACCTATTTTAGATGTAATCCTGACCTCCTATACACTTATTCAGACTGCTACATCCAGAGGAGCAAGCCCAATTGGGCCCACTGTTTTAGCAGGGCTTGTGGTATATGCCACTGCTAAAGTGTTAAAAGCCTGCTCTCCGAAATTTGGTAAATTGGTGGCTGAAGAAGCTCATAGAAAAGGCTATTTGCGGTACGTGCACTCCAGAATCATAGCCAATGTTGAAGAAATTGCCTTTTACAGAGGACATAAGGTAAGAAATTAAGATGATGGGTGAAATGTGAGATTGTTCAAACTGCCACTGCAGTGCCGGATACCATCTGTTGTATTGTTTTTGTGTTCATTTCTTTAGCATTTCGGATTCTTATGACATTTAAACCTGTATTAAAATTTATGCTTTGTTACCCTTTTTAATCATAAGCTGTTAAACAATTATATGTTAAGTGAAAACTTTTCTAAAGTTTCATGAGAATAACATTTTCACCACTCTAAAAAAGTCTACTTAGCCTCAGTTATCCAAACATGCTCAGAATTATCTCCAAAGAATTTTCTTAAAATTAAAATCCTAACTAAGTAGATGGTTCTAGAACACTGAAGAAAAATATATGTTTAGAAGCTAAGTAAACATGATTCCCCTGAGATGGGAAACTTAGGATAGTATTGTTTGTTTATTTTTCAAAAGAAAAAAAAGTGCTTTCATATGAGAAGACAAGTGTGACAATTTTGCATGACTGGTCAGTGATGGATTTCCTTAGTTCTAAGAAGTATAGGAGAGTGACTTACAAATGGCATTTTCATTGCTCATCATATTTTGAGACAAATAAAAAAAGATAGTGAAATGAAATTTTGCCCAGTTTTGAGGGAAAAGTGAAGATTAGAGATGAAGAAAGAAAAAGGAGTTACAAAATATTTTTATATATTAAAGATTTTCAACATTTAACAGGTTCTGGCGTGCTGTGATTCATGGGGTCGCAAAGAGTCGGACACGACTGAGCGACTGAACTGAACTGAACTAGAATAGTTAACCTAATTATATAAACTTGCAGTCCATTTAAGAATATTAAATATGACAGGAATCTTTAAGGTGATACACCTGAAATCTTAATACAAATGATCTGGCAAATGAAACAGTAAATTATTCTAAAGTTGAAATGGCATTATGATTATGAAGCAAAATCATAGGTCTCAAAACCATCAATTATTTAAAAAAAATTTATAGTACCATTCTGAAGAAGAAAATTTAAAGCAGATTTAACACTTATATTCCCAGTTGAAAATTGGCTACATACATTGTATAAGTCATATTTATTTTGAATCATTGAACTCAGTGATATAAATTATAGCAAGCTGTAGGCTTCCTGTATTTAGACAAAACATAGTAAATTGAGTGCTCAAAAGTGGAGTTAATTACACATATACATGTCATGTGTTTATTTTCACTTATTTTTGGTGTGATCAAGGACAAGGTTCTAACTGTTTATTCATGTTTTATGGATTATCATTTAGTGTTAACATCTTATACAGATAAGTTTGAAACCATAAGTATAAATCACTTGTCTGTATTTATATTTAACATTATATATACTAAATATCAGATATTTAAAAAATAATTTAGATGTGATTACAACTGAAATAATGGCTAATTCTGACATAATCTGTATTTATTGGTTGTTAGAATCACAGATAAGAGTATACTAAGAAAGAGAAAATATGAAATTATCTTTAAAGAAAGTCCTCAAACATACATTATTTATTTTTATAGTTCATAGTAGGTTAATTTTTATCTCTTTTTCTCTCCATAGGTAGAAATGAACCAACTCCAGAAAAGTTACAAAGCTTTAGCAAATCAGATGAACCTCATTTTATCCAAACGTTTATGGTACATCATGATAGAGCAGTTCTTGATGAAGTATGTTTGGAGCAGCAGTGGACTAATTATGGTGGCTGTACCTATTATCACTGCAACTGGCTTTGCAGATGGTGGTAATGACATTTACACTTAATATTAAATATATGCTTCAGATTAATTCTTTTTTAAAGTGTCACTGCTTGAGTTGTGTGAGTAAATTGTGTAGCCATCATTCTATAGTCCTTAATGGTCAGAAACAATGGGAAACTTTGAAACATCCAATAATAAGACCAACTGTTTAAAAGAAGTGACTCAAAAGATCTTTCCACCTCTGCAGTATTTCAGAAAACTCTGATGTAGTGTTTTGGGGGGTTAATCTCAAGCAATTTCAGTTATACTGCCTAATAAAGAATGATTCTCTAGTTTATGTTTAAACTCAACACAAATTAATACCTTCGTGAAAGAGTATAATAGTTCTCACCATGTATTGTAAATTTCAGTTCTGCACATAACATGCTTTTAGTCTATCAATATTCTATAACTGGATCTGCCCTGATTGTAATTTGAAGAGTTGGTTGACTGCCTTAAACAATCAATAATACTGTTTCAGGGAGTGCTTCATTCCATGGAACAGAGTTTCCTCTTCTTGTAGGTAGTATATTAGATAACTTCCTATTTAGTGGTATTGAGGGGATAAGGGTTGTAAAGTTGCACGTGTCTAATTCTATCTTATTACTGTTTCAGTGGGTTTTTTTTTTTTTAGCATTTTTCATCCTTTGGGACAACTAAGAAATGTAAGGACAAGGAGGACAATATTAAAATGTTATGTAATATTTGAGATGGGAGTTTGGGTCTTAATTGGCAGGACAGATGTTATTAATTAAAAAAGAAGAATTTCCCTGTGTCTCTCCAAAGTAAAACATTCACCTTCCTCTTTAAAAACCATTTGACCAAACTTGGTGTTAATATTGAAGGAGCTAGACAAAAACATTGGCTTTGTGGTGAGACAGAGCTTTGCTCAACTCTGCGTTTCTTCTTTTGGCCTGTGTCCTGTTAGTCAAGTTAATTAAACTATCTTAACCTCAGTTTCCTCATCTGTATCAGATGTATTCCTTTGCGTATCAGAAAGACCACTTCAGAGTGCTGTTGTGAGGGTTTAGGAGAATAATGTATCAAGAACATCAGTGTTCTTAATACATGGTGATAATTATTGCCTAGAAAACAAATGTCAACACTAAGAAAAATGTAACAGAATTCACACTATTTACAGTTATTTTTGGTATAGAATTAAGTATTAATAATTGTTTGTTTGAAGTCATCCAATAAAAACAAAAAAATTACCATGTGCTTTAGCATTTTAAAACAGTGCTTTAATGCTTTACCAATTCTTACAAAAACACTTGTCAAATTTGAGTTATTCTCAACTAAACTTATTCATTTTGGTAAAGTAGAATTTGTCAGTCCCTTGTGATAAGTGATACATAAACCAAATGTACTCTACAGCTCAACTGTCTAATAGACAATGTATTTAGACCATGAGGAAAACTGAATTTTACCTGTTCACTTAATGCTTTCAAAATTTGTTTTAATCGTTTAAAAAAGTTTATATTGAAAAAGGCATTGTTAGTATTTTAGATTTAATCTTTTCATAATGAAATAAAATAAATTGCTTTTTCAAAAGAGTATTAGAGAAAAAAAGACACAAAACTGTACAGTCTTAAGATTAGTTCTACTAAGAAATTTAGCAAAATTGTCAAATATTCAAAGTGAATATGTACAAGTTTATGGATATTTTAAAGGTTTGTGGATAAACTATATTAGAAACTACCCCAATAACAAAATTATAGCATTGTTCTCTTAGTCTTTGGAAGAACTGATCTTATTAGAAAACCTTGGAGTATTCAACATAGAGCAGAGAAAATGTAGCTATTAATGGTGACAAATTAAGACCACAGAGACCAGTAAGAAGTAAACAATGTATGCAAAAAATCTAACAGTCTTACTTCTGTAGATGATGTAATAAGACATTTAAAAATAAATACTGTGAATCTAGAAAGTACCATGGTAACTTAAAAAACAGCATTCAAATTTTAGATTGAAATTATGATAATAGTCCCATTGATGCAAGTGAAACAAAATAATTCTTAAAACTCTTTTCAAAAGAAAGTTTTATGAAAAGAAAAGCAATATAATAATTTCATCGAAGAATAAAATGAATTCATATGATGATATTATTATGAAAATATGCATCAGTATGGTAATTTCTAAGATTACTATATATATCCTTATAATATTTGTATGTATATATTTACTAAATATATTTGACTTATAACGATATAATACATTAAAATATTATCATTTTACTCAGACAAAATAATTAATTTTTTTTAGATAATGACATTATTTTTGAGGCTTTGGGTCTTGGAATTAAATACTATGTATTCTAATCTAGTCTTCGATCTTAATTTATGCTTAGGCCCTGAGTTGTCTCTTACATTAGAGATAAATGAAGTGCATGATACTATATATTTTAATGCAAAATAGATTGGGAAAATGGGTGAATAAGAGAATAATAGCAAAGAGAAAAAGGAGAAAAGGTAGAAAACAGGAAAGAAAGAGAATAAAGGATGAAACAGGCTACTGTTCAAATGTTGATTGCTATTTTATTCATCCTTGAGAAAGTTACAGAAACTTTATATGCCTAAATTTTCCTTTCTTAACTGTAGGAATAATAAAGTATTTTAAGAATTGTTAAGAAATTATATATAACATATTTAATGTGCCTTGAAACAGTCCATGGCAAGTAGTAAGAATTTAGGTGGAAGCAATGGTTAATGTTTATTATATTCTTACTCTGTGGGCTCTGGTATCAGATTGCCTGGGTTCAAATCTGGCTTTTTCGTTTATTAGGTTGTGACATGGAACAACTCATTTAACCTTTTTGTGCTTCAGTTTCCCCATTCTAAACTGGGAGAAATTATAGCAGAGTTGTTATGAAGATTAAAGAAGATCACATGTGTAAAATTTAGAACAATGCCTACATCATAGGAATTGTTCAGTAGATGTTTGCTGGTCTGATTATTATTGTTAAAGGGCAAGACATTTGAAAGTGATTAGAAAGTTGGTGGTAAAGATGAAGATAGGAGGAATAGCCTACATAATTTTGGCGGGAGGAGAAAAGAAAAATAGTTGTGTAGTAGATTTATTATACCATATAGCTACAACTTTTAAAATCTTGTGGTAAGAACAAGATGACACTTATTAATATATTGAGGTTCACATTGCAAAATTGCATATTTTATCGTGTCATTTTCACATCAGAAGAGGAGTTTATAAGTGATCTTGTCAGGAGCCCCAAATCTGCCTAAGGTCACACAAATGGTTAGTGAAAGCACTAAGGATAGAAGACTATATAATTCCTTGTGCAATGCTTTTTTTCTCTTTCACTGTGCTGTCTTTATATTAACTATATTGGAGCTTACTCTATAAGGGACTTACTTGAGACCAAGTAATCGTGGGAGCAAATCATTGATAAAGAGGGATTGATTATTAATTACATATAATCTGTTATTTTTATAGAGGACAGTAGTCCTTTATTTGCTTCGCATTAAGAGAAAGACTGAAATTATGTGAAGGAAATAATTACCTGGGAGCTATAATCTCAATTGTTTTAATGCTATTGACCACTTCTATTCATATCAAGAGCAATTCTAAAAAGGCTAGGAAAACTACTTATAAGTCTCTGCTGCCAGACCTTATTACAGGCACCTAACAAGCAAGGAAGAGAGCAGCTAAGCCACTGGTGCTGCCAGGATTGGTAATCAAATAGTGTAAGGTGCACATCAGAAGTGGCGACTGAGAGGTACTGCTCTTAGGAATGGAACTAAATTCTGCCCATCACCCTAGTAACATGGGTGATGTTTTCATCCTCAAAAGTGTACCTGCAACGAGACTATATCTAGGCTCTTGCTACATTAGCATGTCTCATTCTAATGTCAAATTATTTAACTAAAATGTTATATTGTAGGTCAATTTAGATATGATAGGTTGCTAGAATACAAAGAAGAACTATACAAAAAAGATCTTCATGACCCAGATAACCACGATGGTGTGATCACTCAGCTAGAGCCAGACATTCTCGAATGCAAAGTCATGTGGGCCTTAGGAAGCATCACTACGAACAAAGTGAGTGGAGGTGATGAAATTCCAGCTGAGCTATTTAAATCCTGAAAGATGATGCTGTGAAAGTGCTGGACTCAATATGCCAACACATTTGGAAAACTCAGCAGTGGCCACAGGACTGGAAAAGGTCAGTTTTCATCCCAGTCCCAAAGAAAGACAATGCCAAAGAATGCTCAAAGTACCACATAATTGCACTCATCTCACAGGCTAGCAAAGTAATGCTCAAAATTCTCCAAGTAAGGCTTCAATAGTACGTGAACCAAGAACTTCCAGATGTTCAAGCTGGATTTATAAAAGGCAGAGGAACCAGAGATCAAATTTCCAACACCCGTTGGATCATAGAAAAAGCAAGAGAGTTCCAGAAAAAAGCATCTACTTCTGCTTTATTGAGTATGCCAAAGCCTTTAACTCTGTGGATACAGACAAGCTATGGAAAATGCTTCAAGAGATGGTAACACCAGACCTCCTCACCTGCCTCCTGAGAAATCTGTTTGCAGGTCAAGAAGCAACAGTTAGAACCAGAGGTGGAACAACAGACTGGTTCCAAATTGGAAAAGGGTTACATCAAGGCTATGTATTACCACCCTGCTTATTTAACTTATATTCAGAGTACATCATGCGAAATGCCAGGCTGGATGAAGCATAAGCTGGAATCAAGACTGCCGGGAGAAATATCAGTAACCTCAGATATGCAGATGACACCACCCTTATGGCAGAAAGTGAAAAGGAACTGAAGAGCTTCATGATGAAAGTGAAAGAGGAGAGTGAAAAGGCTGGCTTAAAACTGAACATTCAAAACTAAGAAGATGGTATCCGGTCCCATCACTTCATGGCAAATTGATAGGGAAACAATGGAAACAGTGACAGATTTTATTTTCTTGGGCAAATTCACTGCCGATAGTGATTGCAGCCACAGAATTAAAAGATGCTTGCTCCTTGGGAAAAAACCTATGACAAATCTAGACAGTATATTAAAAACAAGAGACATCACTTTGCCAAGAAAGGACAATCTAGTGAAAGTTATGGTTTTTCCAGTAGTCATGTATGGATGTGAGATTTGGACCATAAAGAAAGCTGAGTGCCAAAGAACTGATGCTTTTGAACTGTGGTGTTGAAGAAGACTCTTGAGAGTCCCTTGCACTCCTAGGAGATCAAACCAGTCAATCTTAAAGGAAATCAGTTCTGAATATTCATTGAAGGACTGATGCTGAAGGTGAAACTCCAATACTTTGGCCACCTGGTGTAAAGAACCAACTCATTAGAAAAACCCCTGAAGCTGGGAAAGCTTGAAGGTGGGAGGAGAAGGGGATGACAGAGGATGAGATGGTTGGATGGCATCACTGACTCGACACACATGAGTTTGAGCAAGATCCAAGAGTTGGTGATGGACGGGAAAGCCTGGTGTGCTGCAGCCCATGGGGTCACAAAGAGTCGGACACGACTTAGTGACTGAACTGAACTGTCCTATTGACCAATCATCGTAACAGCAATTATCAATATATATCAGACATACTTTTAGCTGTAAGTAGCTATGCATCTGGAGAAGGAAATGGCAATCCACTCCAGTGTTCTTGCCTGGAGAATCCCAGGGACAGGGGAGCCTGGTGGGCTGCTGTCTATGGGGTCGCACAGAGTCAGACACGACTGAAGCAACTTAGCAGCAACAGCAGCAGCAACAGCTATGCATCTAAGTAGTTACACTTGTAAAGTATAATACATATGTCAACAGGACATAGTCATTAGTGTACCACTCAATGACTTGTCATAAAGTTAACACATACATAATCACCACTCAGAAGAAATAGAAGCTTACCTTCATCCCAAAAGTCCTCATACCCTTTCCCAGTCCTATCCTCATCCTAAGGCTCCCACCCCCATCCCTACTTACTCCTGCCCCTGCCATGCCACATCAAAGGTAATTATTTATTAGTATTAGACCATTTATCTGCTGGTTTTGGAATCTTCCATAAGTAACCTTGTATAGTATGTATAAGCATTCTAGTTGTTCCATTCTTTGTCGATGTTTGATGTCAGTGTTTTTCACTCAGGTATTTTTCATTTTAGGCATATGGTAAGTTTGTAGTGATACTTCATTGTGGTCTTTTCATTTCTTTGTTGACAGATGAGATTAAGCACTTTTTTTCATTTGTTGGCCATTTGGATAGCCATTCTTATGAAGTGTTGATAATTTTTTTGATTAATTTTAGATTGTTTTTAAATATGTTTTTTCTCACTGATTTGTAAAAGCTGTTATGTATTCTGTAGTAAGTCTTTTGTCAGACACACACGCAAAATGTCCAATATTTTTCCCAGTTGATTCTTCCTTTTTCAGTCTCTTAACAGCTTGTCTAAGTAATCATTTTAATATAATTCCATTTGTCAGTTAATTCTTTGTGGTTAATGGCTTTATGTCCTGTTTAAGAAATATTTGTCTAACCCAAGGTCATAAGATATTGTCCAATTTTATCTCTTAGAAATTATTTTTCATTTCACATCAGTCTACTCAAAATTGATATGTGGTATGATGTTCAATAAGGCTGTAAGTTTTTGCTGAGATTTTTCAAGATGTCACAGGTAAAATATAAATAAAAAGAAAGAAACTCAAGTATAAATCAAAGGATAAAAGTACAAAAGAAGAGCCTGCTTTTTCAACTTTTAAAAAGTTAACAATTTTCTTAGAACAGTTTTCGCTTTATGGGCGAATTTATCAGGACGTACAGTGTACCTCCCAGAGTTCCCCCTCTTATTTACATCTTGTGTTAATGTTGCACATTCATTACGACTAACAAGCCATTATTCACACATAGTTAACTGAAGTTCACAGTTTACACTAGGGTTCGCTCTTTGCATCGTACAGTTCTACAGGATTTGAGAAATTATGACATAACCTTCGTTTTAAAATCCTTTTTCATCTTTTCAGTGAAATAGCAACTGATGTGACTATGTTTCAATGTAAACTTATTATTATCAGGCCTGAAAAGTACTAATAAGATGAGAATATAATGCTATTAAATCCTTAAATGCATAACTTTTGAAAAAATATTGAAAATATTTGGTGAGGAAAATGAAATGTGTCTACCTAGCATACAAAAGAGGTGAGGGCTTTAGGTTGTGAGTTTCTATGTCTAACAGACACTAAAAAATCTGACTTTGTCATAGAAGTCACATAGTTCCCTACTGTGTGTATGATAAAACACTCCTGCACTGCTCTTAAACCACCTGCTTAAGAACAATTAGTAGAATAAAAATGTCAGATGAAGTCTCCAGAGCTATTTGTAATTTTGTTACAAATTTGCAAGTTTAAAAGCTTGGAGAAAAACCAGTAGGTATTAGTCTGCCAAAGTAGCATAGAAAGTACCATCCTATACCAAACTGTTTGCGCTAGTGTTCTCTCTTTAATACAGACTGGCAGTGAAAGCTGTTATTCAAACCCCTTTTAACCCAAATTGATAAAATCTCATAATTATTTTAGGTTCTCTGAGTCAAAACTATTCTTAGCGCTTTAACTGATATAGCAATCACTATTTTGGTAGCTTGCTGAGAATCCTTTATTAATTTTTTGTGGCTGTCTAAATTTTGTCACACATTTAAATATTCTTAAGTATATGAAGATTCTGTTCCCAGTTTATCCAATCTCGTCTTTCTTGTCTTAGTTACACTAACTCTTATAGCCTTTCTTTGTACAAATAACTTCAAGGGAAACAAAAATAATTCTCTAAAGCAGTGCTCAACAGCCAAAACAGGAGGTTCCCATGAATTCATGGTTATTCTGATTCTCAAAATAAAATCAGTGCTTGACACCAACCAATACTATAACTTGACCAAGTTATTTATTCAATTGGCATTGCTTGGAATTTCTGTTCTCTGAGATATTGCTTATGCTGTACTTGCGATCTTTTAAAATTGTATGCAGTCTTCAAGCCCTCACTCACAGTCTATTTCTCCATGAAGCTTTCCTGTCTCTTGCAGCAAGAAATTATATTTGTCTCTTTCAAATGTATCACAATAACTCTCCTCATAGGTTGCCCTGCATTGTTATTTGGGAACTTGTCTTCTCTCCTACCAAACTGTAAGCTCTCTAAGGAAACAGTTTGAAAAGCACATTTAATCCTTGCATGTCCTGTGGCACCTTGCCTAATTTCTTGTAAATCTTGCTGTTCAGTAAATATCTGCTAAATGAATTTACCTTCTATTATGCATGGATCCCTTTCAAACTCAGCTGAGCTGTCTATGAGCAAGTAAAGGTGAAAGTATCTGGTAATTATATCTGGGCACATGTTAAATATTTGCATTGTCAGGGAGGAAAAAAAAGTCCTTTTTTTGCTGAGATAAATCCAGGTGAAATAAATATCAAAGTGGCTATGATATACGGCTATATTATTCTATTTTCTTCATTCATTTATAGCTTTCAATTTAGAAATTTGGTGATAGTCTGTAGAAAGACTGGATAGAGAATCAAACTGATGGCAAGATAAAAGTAATGACCTCGAGAGAATAATTTTGAAGAGCAAGACTAAACTGAGTAGATATAAAATGGCAACACTTACAGAAAATAATAATGTCTAACATTTAAGAGAAATTATTATAAGCTACAGATTAGGCTAGCATGGAATACTATGTTCTAAACACTCTGGTGAGTACTCGGAAGAATGAATAAAATACAGTTTTGCCCCTTAAATAACTTATAGTCCACTGGAAAAGCCAGACAAGGATTTCCAGGGAAACCTGTGTTAAAAAGTTAACTCTTTAAGAAAGAGCTCGGCAAAAAGGGAAGTATATTAAAATCAGGAGAAATTATATATACAAATACTAGAGAGTAAACAGAATTTTACATGATTGGGTGTTGCTGAACTGCAGGGTGAAAATTGAAACAAGTAGACAGAGGTAGATTATGATGGTCAGCTACTTTGCATTTCTTTTAAAATAAATCACACCAGAAATATTTGCTTAGATTCAGTTAGTGGTTTTTTTATTGACTGAATCAGTAGTATTTTATTACCTAGCTGTAATAGAGCAGGGAGTTGGAGTTGGTGATGGACAGGGAGGCCTGGCGTGCTGTGATTCATGAGGTTGCAAAGAGTCGGACACGACTGAGTGACTGAACTGAACTGAACTGAACTGAAAAGAATGCTAAGTGAAAATTGTCTTAATACCTATAGATTTAATTCTTCTAACTCTCCTTCTAGAAAAATAAGACAAAGGAAGATTTGAATAAAATCTGGTACAAATACTATATTTGTAATAATTCATTAATTTCTAGGAAATCCTGATACTAATGAAAAGTTCACATATGATTGAGTCACAGCTTGAATCAAAACTCGGTATAAAATAAAACATTGTTACTTAAAAAATTCAATAGTTTTTAATTTGCTTTTAGATCTAGAGGATGGTCAGAAACAAGCTATGGTTAGTGAACGGACAGAAGCCTTTACCACTGCTCGAAATTTACTGGCTTCTGGAGCTGATGCTATTGAAAGGATTATGTCTTCATACAAAGAGGTACTTGCATTTCTTGTCAGTTTGATTTAAATAAGATGTATGAAAATCAAGCAAAATTGTAAATTAATACGTATGTTTATTATTTTGAAAACACCTATTCTCTAGCAAAAACTGCTAAGAGTATAATCAAGATAAAGGACAAGTCCCAAATGTATTATCTTTCAGTTTTTATACTCTCAATTGTCAACAACTCTTTTTTTATCTGTAGTATAACATATTTGTTTTTTAAATTTTACTGTGAGGACTTTTGGTATGCATTCTGGAGTGAGAATGTCTAAATTTAAATTCCTGCTCCAGTGTTTGCAAATTATTTGAACTCAACCTGTTTGTGTCTGTGTCTTCATTTGTAAAATAGGGATAATGAAGATGATGACTTTGTCAAGTTATGATAGTAAGCACTTTTATAAATGTTAGCAAATAATATTACTTATATACCTTTCAAACTTTTACTTATCCTTAAAGTCGACCACATGTAAGAAACCCTTTTGTGATTCCATTTTCTTTTTGAAGCCTCGGTCTTCCTTCTGTGTGCTCATAGTGCATCTGGTTCTTTACCACATTATAATTGTTTATTCCTGCTTGAGACCCTGAGTGGAAAGCAGGAATTATCTTATTCATCTTTACATTCTTAATATCTATTTTAATGTTTGGAATATCGTATATGGTCAGTAAATGTTTCCTGAAAGAATGGTAGTACGATCTACAGATAGACCTACAGATATCACAGGGTTAAGATTAAAAGTCGTTCTTTTCAACTCAGATATTAAATAATATTCCCATGGATAGTCATTCTTGCTATTAATGACTCCTGTGGCTGTTGTATCAATATAGATTGCCAGAGCATCATTATAAATTTATCTGCCTATTAAATTATCCTTGAATAAATTATATAAGATAGTTGCAGAGTTTGTGATTTGCTGACAGAATTTTTCAGTCTCTTTCAACAACTGATTTATTGAATTTTTTTTTAAAAAAGATAAAACCAGTTGTTTAGGGCCATAAAGCAAAACAGCTCAAATTTTTTTTTCAAATAGTAATTTGATAATCTGGAGACATAGCTTTGAGGGTAGGTTTTTTTATCTAATACATTTCTTATTAAAATTAAATGACAAATCAAAATTTTATACAACTCACATTCAAACACTTTGCTAAGTCACAGAGAGAATATCAATTTGTTTTTCTAGATTGTCTGCAACACAAGAAATGATTGCATTTTATTTTATTTTGACTGTATGTGAATTGAATCATAGAATTTTCACTTCTAAAGAGTGTTATTATTGCTGTGCAAGTACATGAAAACATCATGGTTTTTCACTAGCTCTGAAGGGAACAAGATTTCTTTTTAAAGAAACCCCCTTTTATATCTTGAAGTAATTTGTCGGCATTCACATTCTCTCTTTTTTTTTTTTTTTACACTCTTGGCCCATTCAACTCTGCATCCTGGTATACTAACTCAGTGCCTCCTGCCTTTTTTAATTGACCTCCAAATATGTTTAGATTTGTTTTACACAAATATATTTTCCTAGATTTCTTTTGGATCCATATTTTGTTAATCCTTAGCCCTGTTTACCTCTACTTGGGAACTCAAAAAATTCTTCTAGGAAATGTTTTAGAAACTATCCTATATAATAAGTATAACAATATATAGAAATGAAATACTCATCTAATTATAGACCTCTCACATGGTAGAGACAAGTGGCAGAAGGCTTTTAGCAATAATACCTGTTCATTCCTTGCTTTAGTTTTGTATTCACAAAAATCTTACACAAATATTGGTATTATATTAGTCCACAGTTTACTGTTTAAGAGACATTTATTAGTGACATGCCTTGCTTATTGATACCAATATCCTACTAAACAATTCTATAAGGGAAGGTTTTTCATTGCCTCCTTTACACTGAGAAAGATAGTCAAAGAGGACATGAATCACCTTTCACATGAGTCACCTTGATAAAGAAGTGTTCTTTTAATAGAAAAGTAGCAGAGATTCAACCTAAATTGGACAACTGGCAGAATAGGAGCAAGACACCATTTTATTGAGTCTTTTAACTAAAACAAAGATTTATCTCATTATCTCATCTAGAAAAAAGTCATATTTAATATTTCTCTTTGGGCATATCCATCATGTTTGGCTTGAAAAGAAGCTGAATCTTGGGACTTGGACTGAAAAGAATTTAAAGTTTTTCACTGAGCTGACTCAAGGTTGATATCTTCTAGCAGGGGTAAATTTAGGAATTTTGCGCCTAATTTAGGAATTTTGATAATCACTTTGACTTAGAAACATTATTTCTTAAGAAAAAATGCATTTTTCTTCTTAAAATCTTCTATTTTAAATTGAAAAAACATATCAAAATAATTTCATTGAATGAATTTAAGCTTTACACAAAACTTCTAATTTCTGGAAACCAAGTGTTCATGTAAATGGAGCCAAGTCAAAAAATCGATTGAAAGATTTTGGAAGATTTTTAAGTCTCACTAATATTCTGAAATCTTTACATGTCACTCTGAATCCTGACTTGAAGAAATAATTTTGATGAGTTTTATAATTCCAATCAAGCTTAAGCTGTGAACTTGCTATGCCGCTTCTTGGTAAGCTTTTTAGTGCTACTAGTTTTAGTTATCAGATATACTTACCTATTTTTCACATAATAAAATAAAACCTTTAACATTAAATCAAGAATCCTATATGATTGCATATTTGTTTAAAAGTCTGTCTTGAGTATATTAACTATTTTATATCACTGCGTTGGTTTTAGATAACTGAATTAGCAGGCTATACTGCTCGAGTATACAACATGTTTTGGGTTTTTGATGAAGTAAAACGAGGCATTTATAAGAGAACTGCTGTCTTGCAAGAGTGTGAAAACCGTAGCAAGGGTGGAACTAACATAGAATTACCCCTCAGTGAGACGTTGGAAATCAAAGGTATTAAACTCAAATGTTTTTGTACTTCTATATTTTAAGTGTTTATCAACAGAACCAAGATATTTTAGAAGATAGCTAAGGAACCAACATTTACTTATTTAAACAGTTATTCCTAAAGTTAGTGCTGTATTTTGAGGAGTAGTGACTAAAATTATCGTAAAAAAGACTATGCTACTTTTATTTAGGACAAAATGTCTAGAATAATTTCTGGAAACTGTACATATTGCAGAATGATTTTTTTTTTTTGCTTTTAAAATTCAAGTAATAGAATTAGAGTTAATGTTATATTGTTCTCCTTTATTCTATCATTTGATTTGGTTATTATAGTTTTAAAGATTGTGTTTTTCTGTCTTTGTTTCCTTTCTGCAGCATTGGTATTTTTTCTATAGGAAAGTTTAATTTAGAGAAATAAGTAGTTATAAGCAATGTAGCTGATACCAGATAGAGTTTATCTTTGCTCTCATTTTGATGTCAGCATCATATTATTGTAGAATAATATTTCTGGGAAAGATAGTCCAAATAGATACATCAAAATGTGCAAGTTTACATTAGGCTTTGTTTTAGATATAGATATCTATATTTGCATTTATTTCTATAACTTATTACTGTGAATTATCTTTATAATAAATTTATCTGTTATGTGGCATTATACTTTAAATTATTTAATTGGCAATAACACATGATACCTTTTGAAATGTAAACTGTTCCTTAACTTATAGGAAAAGTTATTGATGTGGAGCATGGAATTATTTGTGAAAATGTTCCCATAATTACACCAACGGGAGAAGTGGTGGCTTCCAGACTAAACTTCAAAGTAAGATGATATTCAAGAATCTTCTGATTTTTGCCAACACACTAATACAAAAGAACTCAGAATTCTTGTACCTTATATTAAATACTTGGAGGAAGCATATGGAAAGGAGGGGAAATCAAGAAAGGTAGGCATAGTGAATCAATTACAGAAGCAGTTACTTCCTCAGAAAGCAGAAAGAAAGAGAAATTTAATTTCTACTGCTTTATTGCCTGGTTGAAAATCAAATTACAGTACCCTGAGAGCCTAAACAAGGTAACTTTGGGGAGCAATAGGAAATTTCCTCAGAAATTAATATCTAGAAATAGATTCTAATTTGTTTTCCTTATAGGAATTACTCAAGTAATACAAGCCTGTATTGTTACATATTTACTAAAATATGAGAGAAGAGGTAATCAGCAAGTTTACATTAAATTTATGTTTAACTTATATTTTCATTAACTACATCTTCTATTAGGAAAATATAATCAGAAGAGTCACAAATTTGAATTTAGTTCTTAATTCTATTGAGAATAATAGTTATTTATTGTTTAATACTCTGTCTTGATTATAAAAACTAAGGTGTAAAGATAGCTAATAAATCTGAGACCCTGATTTAAAGCATTATAAGATTCAAATATGCTTTTGGAATTCAAATGCAAAATAATTGGTTGATAATTAGAATGAAGTTATCTGCGCTTAGTTCAAACAATGACATGATTAGACCTAATAACAGAATTAGAAACGTGACCATATATGTACATTTAATGATTTTAATGTGAACCTTAGTCTAGGTTTAATAATTTAAAGATATATTTGCAAATTCATTAGGCTGCTGAAAGAGGATAAGAAGTACTAAACAGGGGGAAAGTTTGTGTTAATAAATGTGAGAGAAATTGTGTTTTAACTGCAATTTGGTTGGGCTCTGTTTTTCAATTTATAGACCTTTAGAGCAACAATATGGAGAAGGCAATGGCAACCCACTTCAGTACTGTTGCCTGGAAAATCCCATGGATGGAGGAGCCTGGTGGGCTGCATTCCATGGGGTCGCAAAGAGTCAGACACCACTGAGCGACTTCACTTTCACTTTTCACTTTCCCTACATTGGAGAAGGAAATGGCAACCCACTCCAGTGTTCTTGCCTGGAGAATCCCAGGGATGGGGGAGCCTGGTGGGCTGCCATCTAAGGAGTCGCACAGAGTCGGACACGACTGAAGCAACTTAGCAGCAGCAGCAGCAGCAGAGCAGCAATAAGGGGCCTCCCCAGTGGCTCAGTGGTAAAGAAACCTCCTGCATTGCAGGAGATGCAGGAGATGGGGGTTCAGTCTCTGGGTTGGGAAGATCCCCTGGAGTAAGGCAGGGCAACCTACTCCAGTATTCTTGCCTAGAGAATCCAATGGACAAGAGGAGCCTGGTGGGCTACAGTCCACAGGGTAGCAAAGAGCCGGACACCACCGAAGTGACTGAGTCACAGAGTAGTGATGAGTGCTAATGATGCAACATAGTCTTAAATAGATTTAACATGAAACCTTTGAAGAGTCCTCTGTTGCATATTTAACTATTTATCAATACTTTAGCAATTTATATTTTATGGTTTTTGCAACCTAGAGGTTTTCATCAGGTTGGATTTCATAATATCAATTCTGGTTGCTCCATTTATTAAATAGAGGAAGAGTCTTGAATTCTGCCACCTACTAACTACATTATTGTGGACACATCGCACTCTTTCTGTGAAAAATTTCAGAACTCAGTATATTTTTATATAAAATGAAGTTTTAAATCTAGTGAAAGTGTCATGAATTTGGAGGTTGTGCAAAGTTATATATAGTATACTTTTATGATAATTGTTTATTTCTAAGTCAGACAGTTTTATTGAAAGTCTCAGGTTGCTAAAGTATAATAGAAAATTCTGTTCCCACTACATGGATTAATAAATAAACAGGTTTCTAGAGGAAAATGTACTCTTTTTTATGTTTGCCGTTTGGAATTGAAAAACCATTTGGAGAAGAAAATTTTGGTAAATGTAGGAATTATTTTGCCTAACACTCACTGTTTACTAAACATTAAAAAACTTATGCTAAAAATAATATGAATGTAGAAAAGTCTTCTATAAGACTCAAAATGTGTTACATTTCTGAGAATTCCCAGTAGAGAATGATTCTATTAAATATTTTGCTGACATACCTTTTGTCATGGCACATACCTTTAAAAATCATTTAATAACTATATATGCTTCTACAAAGTTAAACTTTCTTAATCCTCTTTCTATTGAAAGAGCAGTGCAAATTTCAAAAATAATTCTTTCTGGGTTCTTTCCAGGATATTTTTTAAACTTTATTCTATCAAAATAGCATTTCAGTTTGGCTACAATTAGGGAGAAAAAACATCTGCAGTTAGATTTTATAGATTCAAGCTTACTCCCATCTCATGTCCTTGTGTTAGCTATCTTTATTGCCTGGAATGCTCTTCTGCCAGATCTGACTGGTTGCTTGTTGTCAACAGGCTAAACCAAAATATTACCTCCTCAAAGAGGACTTCCCTGAAGCACCTAATCAAAAGAAGCCCCACCCCACCAGTTTCACAATGCCACTGTCTTTCCCTAATACATCATCCTTTTTTGCTATCACAATAGCATTTATAACTCGTTAATTTTTTGTTGTAATCTTTGCCATTGAAATGCAAGCTACACAAGAACAGAGACTTTGTCTTGGTCAGCACTATATCCTCTGTGCCTAGAAGAGTGTCAAACACATGTCAATATTTGCTAGGGAAATGTCTAACTACTTAGAATGTGAATTTGAACCATTTTTGCTTTACATGTGCTTATTACATACATTATTAGTTATTTTACCTAACCTTCATATCAGCCCTTTTCCCTCCCATGCTCCCTTGCTCTCCCCACTACCTTCTTTCAACAAAAAGATTTTACCTTATGTTATACACAACAAATAGGTAATGGATATATATGGAACTGGTTCCTTATACTGACTTTATACAAGTAATATGATGTTCTTTTACCTTTGAGTATTAAACATGATGTATTCTACATCATGGACACTAGATATTTGTATCTATACTGTATGAAGCTACTTCTACAGACATACTGTAAATTGCTGCCTCTTGTATATTCATGCTATATTAATTTTTAAAATCTTTTTCTTAAAAACGTATATTTTATTGAAGTATAGTTGACTTTCAATGTTTCAGGTGCACAGCAAAGTGATTCAGTTATACATATACACAAATATTATTTTTGAAATTATTTTCTATTATAGGTTATTACAAGATATTAACTATAGTTCCCTCTGAAAAGAAAGTGAAAGTTGCTCAGTCTCATTTGACTCTTTGTGACCCCATGGACTATACAGTTCATGGAATTCTCCCGGCCAGAATACTGGAGTGGGTAGCCTTTCCCTTCTCCAGGGGATCTTCCCAACCCAGGGATTGAACCCAGGTCTCCTGCATAGCAGGTGGATTCTTTACCAGCTGAGCCCCAAGGGAAGCCCAAGAATACTGGAGTGGGTAGCCTATCCCTTCTTCAGCGGATCTTCCCAACCCAGGAATCCAACCAGGGTCTCCTGCATTGCAGTTGTATTCTTTACCAACTGAGCTATGAGGGTAGCCCATACTATATAGCATAGTTCCCTCTGCAATACGGTAAACCTTTGTTGCTTATTGCATATCTATTTTCTTAATTAGAAATCTAGCATTCAATCCATACAAAGTCAAAGAAGTGGAATCAAAATGTTATAAATTTTTTAGTTAGGCAAAAATTTGAAAGTTTAAAAAAAATTATATATATATATATACACACACAAAAGCTTTTCAACTATGCTTAATAAAGGCTTGAGAAAAAACATCAAGAAAAAAAGTAGACATGGAAAAGTGATAAACATAAACTAAATGAAATGGGAGCACTGGATATGAAATAGAAAAAATGAAACAAACTAGATAAAAGTAAAATATCATCATATAGTCCAGTTGGTTTTAAACATGACCGCTCATTAGAAACGTATCTGGAGATCTGGATAAAAAAAGCAGTGCAATACCTGGGCATTTGTAATTTTCAAACGATTTTAAGATAATTCTGATATGCATCTGGATTTTAAAAAGTGATTGCAGTTTTTTCTATTAAATCCTAACTTTGGTGATATAGAATTCCATTATTTTTCTGTTGACCAATCATGATACAATGGTATTAAGTGAGTAATGGTTACATAGTCACAATAATAAAAAATAATTATCAGTTTTCACGGTCAGTATCCAGACAAAAAATAAAAGAAAATTACAATTGCAAGTCATAATGGGAACATGAATAACTTAACAATATTAAAAAAAAAATTTGTTCAAATTGAGGGAAGAGGTGGTCAAGCAGAGTGTGTGATAATTGGAAGTGCATACATGCACATGTTTTCATCCGCCCAACCAGTCTGTGTCTTTCGGTTGGTGCATTTAATCCATTTACAAAAGTAATTATTGATATGTATGATCCTATTACCATTTCTTAATTGTTTTGTTTTGTTTTTTTTCTGTAGGTCTTTTCCTTCTCTTGTTTCCTGCCTAGAGAAGTTCCTTTAGCATTCATTTTAAAGCTGGTTTCGTGGTGCTGAATTATCTTAAATTTGCTTGTCTGGAAAGCTTTTGATTTCTCCATCAAATCTGAATGAGAGTCTTGCTGGGTAGAGTATTCTGGTCTGTAGCCTCTTCCCTTTCATCACTTTAAATATATCATGCCATTCCCTTCTGGCTTGTAGTATTTTCATTGAGAACTCAGCTGATAGTGTAATGGGAGTTCCCTTGTATGTTATTTGTCGTTTTCCCATTGCTGATTTGAATATTTTATGTCTTTAATACAATTTTGTCAGCTTGATTACTGTATGTCTCAGTGTGTTCCTCCTTGGATTTATTCTACCTGGGATTCTCTGTGCTTCTTGGACTTGGTTGACTATTTCCTTTCCCCTATTAAGGAAATTTTCAGCTATTATCTCTTCAAATATTTTCTCAGATCCTGTCTCTCTCTCTTCTTCTGGGACCCATATAATGCAAATCTTGGTCTGTTTAATGTTGTCCGAGGGTCTCTTAGGCTGCCTTCATTTCTTTTCATTCTTTTTTCTATATTCTTTTCTGCGGCAGTGATTTCTACCATTCTGTCCTCCAGGTCGTTTATCAGTTCTTCTGCCTATTATTTTGCTATTAATTCCTTCTAGTATATTATTCATCTCTGTTTGTTTATTTTTTAGTTCTTGTAGGTCTTTGGTAAATATTTCTTGCATCTTCGCCATTGTTTCCCTGAGATCTTGGATCATCTTCTCTATCATTATTCTGAATTCTTTTTCTGAAAGTTTGCCTATCCCAACTTAATTTAGTTGGTTTTCTGGGGCTTTTATCTTGTCCCTTCAATGGGGACATAACTTTCTGCTTTTTCATCCTGATTAACTTTCTGTAAGGTGGATTTTGTTTAGCTGCTAGGGATTGCTTCTTCTTGCTTCTTCTGTCTGCCCTCTGATGGATGAGGCTAAGAGGCTTGTGTAAGCTTCCTGTTGGGAGGGATTGGCAGTGGGTCTTGCTCTCGAGGACAGGGCCTTGTTCAGTAAAGCTTTAATCTAATTATCTGCTGGTGGGAGGGGTTGGTCCCTCTCCCTGATAGTTGGTTCTAAGTGATCTAGCCCTGGGGTCTATGATCTCTCTGATAGGGTTAAACCCCAAGAGGGCTTACACCAAGGGAGACCTTCTGAACCTGCTGCTGCTAGTGCCCTCATCCTTGTAGTGAGTCCCTGCTGACCCAGGCCTCCACAGGAGGCCTTCCAACTCTAACAAGTAGTTTTGGTTCAGTCTCCTGTGGGGTCACTGCTCCTTTTCTCTGAGTATTGGTATGCACAAGACTTTTTTTTTGCCGTCCATTACTGGAGTCTTTGTTTCCCTCAGTCCTGTAGAAGTCCTATAATCAACTTCTACTGGCCTTCAAAGCCAGATTCCCTGGGGATTCCCAGTCCCTTTGTCAGATTCCCCAGACTGGGAAGCCTGATGTAGTAATCAGAACCTTCCTAACAGTTGGAGAACTTCCTTGATATTATTGTTCTCCAGGTTCTGGGTCACCCACCTGGCAGGTATGGGATTTGATTTTATCACGATTGAGCCCCCCTCCTGCTGTCTTGCTGTGGCCTCTTCTTTGTCTTTGGTTGTGGGGGTTCTTTTTTCAGTGAGTTCCAGCATCCTCCCCTCGATGGTGGTTCAACAGCTAGTTGTGATTTTGGAGCTCCCATAGAAGGGAATGAGCACGTGCCTTTCTACTCTGCCATTTTGAACTGGAAGCCTATAGTCATTTTTTAATCACTGATTATAAAATATCATTTATTTTAAAAAGTAAATACAATTTCTGAATTATGTTTCTTTTCCTTGATCTTCACAATACCTTTTAAATAGCAAATTGATAACTTCTTGATTCTATTGGTTGGAATGGGAGCTCATGAAATTTATTGTTTAAATTTAAATGATAAATAAGATGAAAGATTCTAAGAAAAGTATCAAATCAACATGGATATGTTGTTTTTTTATGTGTGTGTATATTTGTTTTAATTCATCCATAGGCATTAGACTATATTACAGTCCTCGTGCTTATTTCTGTCTTAATTTGGTAAACCTATCTTCTCTCTGTGTGAATAAAGAAAAATTAGGTTCATTTTATACTTATTATGTTCTTGGATCATTTGTATAATATTTCAGACTACTGAACTAAACAACCCAGCCAGCTCTTAGAAAAACTAGTTTGTAGCTAATTAACTTCAACTTACAAATACAGCAAAGTTGTATTTTAATTAAAATAAGTTTCATCAAATATTAATATTAAATAAATTTATTCTAATTTAAATTAAATTTTTGCAGTTTCTTATTCCCACATGATAATGTTCCTTCATATCTGTGTAATGTGTGAAGATAAAACCTCAATGAAAATTTTGGGAAGTGAGTGCTCATTTCAAGGAGATCCATTATCTTTGGAACTGGACTGTTTTATGATGCTTTTAGCTTCAGAGCCAAATTTGATATTCTCAATCCTGATATATTTATCTTTGATTTATTTTCCTAGGTTATCATGTGTTTAAAAGTTTTTAAAAATCACTTTTAAATGCTGACAGATGAAATAATTTGTAAATATTGTAATTCCTAATTTTATTTCTTATCGTAGGTAGAAGAAGGAATGCATCTTTTGATAACTGGTCCCAATGGTTGTGGGAAAAGTTCTCTCTTCAGAATTTTAAGTGGACTCTGGCCTGTATATGAAGGAGTCCTATATAAACCACCTCCACAACATATGTTCTATATTCCACAAAGGTGGGTAAAGTTTTTTATAGCACAAGGAAAAATTTTCTTTTGCTTTTGAATTATCTTGATTCCTTAAGCTCTTCTGCAAGTAATCTTTCAAGCATTTTTTTGAGAGAAACTATTAAGGAAATAAATATTATCCTAAAAAGTTTTATTACTTCTTTGACTACAATAGTTTCCAGGAAAATACCAATTCTTTTCATTTTCACTTCTCATTGTAATGAACATTCAAAAGACTATAGACGTTGGCCTCAAGAAATAGTAGGCTAGTCCAAAGAATAATTATATTGCTTTAGATATAATCTCTATTATCTCTTCTCACAGAAATGAGTGGTACTTGAATAGTATGCTAGTCTTTTCATAAAGCTGCATATATTTATATGTTCTGAAATTGTTCACTTATGTTTTTAGAGCCTCTGTATAGTAATCTTTATCACAATTCTATGTAATTAATTAATGATTTAGAACTACTTTAATTAAAATATTTTACTTTAAGAATGAATATAAAAGTAAGCATAGAAATATTTAAAAGATTGTTTCATCTATAATTTTTAGCTATCTTCCTTCATAACAATGTACAGATGTCTAAACAGAAACTTATACCTGAAAATTTGGAATATTCATTGTGGATGAGACAGTGAAATTTAAAGAAACAGATCTCATGTTCATCCAACCCAGTAATTTTTCCCACCTTAGGTTAGGTTGACATCATAAAAGTACTTCTACCGTGCTAGAGGACAATTCTGTGGGGCCTAATCAAGCACCTATGCTGGAATTATAGTACAGGAGCAAATATAAAAGTTCCATTAAATGTGTGCTATCACATCTCTTTTGTTCCTTTTCTTTTGTCAGAAAATGTTTGTACCATCCTGCCCACTGGACTAATTTTTAGATCTTATATTACAGCTATGCAGATGAGTTTTTGTAGGACTTTTTCCCTGAAGTAAAACCTATCGTAGTGGTATTAAGCTATCTGAAGTGTAGAATGATGAACTGTATTAGCAATAAGAACATATTGGATGTGAGCAGTGCTGTGAATACTTGTGTTTAACACAAAATAGATAACATCTGTGATACCAGAATTATTGAATCTTTCTGTCTGTGCTTTAGATTTCTTTTGGGAAAGCTTCTGGATCTGAAAACTAAATAGTAGTGCCAAAGTTTAAGTTTCAGGTATTAATACATTAAGTAGACTGATTTTGATTTTCTATTTATGTTATAAAGCATAAAATTGTGAGGAAAATATTCTGTTATAGCATGGAATCAACTCCTTTAATGCAAATAGAATAATATACATAAATTTTATGTTTTGAGCTATTTTAGATTTCATTTATAGTATAAAAACAGTTCTTGAATATAGCTATAACCTGAGCAATAAAAGACATTTCCAAGACTAAGAAAGTTCCTAATTAACAAAGTCATCCTTCAGAAATGAAGGAAAAAGACTTTCCCAGACAAACAAAAGAGGAGGGAATTCATCTCCATTAGATCTGCTGTACAGGAAATGAGAAGAAGAGTTTTTCAAATTGAAATGAAATGATGCTAATTAGTAGCATGAAAACACACAAAAATATACAGTATTAGTAAATGTAAATATATACTCAAATTCATAATACTTGAATACTGTATTATGGTGGTGTGTTAACTATCTAACTCTTAGTATGAATGTTAAAGGATAAGAATATTAAAATTACTATAGCTAGTATAATTTATTAATGAACACACAACATAAAAAGAGGTAAATTGTGATGTTATAAACATAAAAGGGGGAGACTAAAAGGGTAGAGGTTTTATATGCAATTGAAGTAGTTAATATAAAACTTGTAAAATGTTTTATTTATGCCTCATAGGAACCACCAGGGTTTCCCCAATGGCTCAGCAGGTAAAGAATCATTCCGCAGTGTAGGAGACACAGGGGACTGCATTCAGTCCCTGGGTCGGGAAGATCCTCTGCAGGAAGAAATGGCAACCCATTCCAATATTCTTGCCTGGAAAATCCCATGGACAGAGGAGCCTGGCAGGCTGCAATCCATGGGGTCGCAGAGTCGGACACAAATGAGCATGCACAAATGCATAGGAACCACAAAGTACAAACCTAAAGTAGATTCACAATAGATAAAGATAAGGGAATTAGAGCATTCCACTATGGAAATCACCAATTCACAAGGAAAGGCTGCATGAGAGGAAGAAAGGAACAAGGGACAAAGCACCCAGAAAGCAATAACATGGCATTAGTAAGTCCTTATCTGTCAATGATTAGTTTAAATGTAAATATACTGACTTATCCAACCAAAAAACATAAATGGCTAGAAGATATACTTTACACTGGTTACAAGACAACCACTTCAGCTTTAAAGACACACATAAACTGAAAATGAAGGGATGGAAAAAAGGTATTCCATCTAAATGGAAACCAAAGGAGAACAAGGGTGGTTACACTTATATTAGAAAAATTAGATTTTAAGCCAAAAATGCTAAAAAGAGACAAAGAAGGTCATTATACAACAGTGGGATCAATTCATCAAGAAGATATAACAGTTGTAATATATATGCACTCTATATCAGAACACCTTAATATATTAAGCAAATACCAACAGATCTGAAGGGAGATAGACAATAATACATTAATAGCTGGGAACATCAGTACCCCACTTTTGACAGTGGATAAATCATCCAGACAGAAAATCAACAGGGAAATATGGGACTTGAACCATATTTTAGACCAAATAGACTTAACAGACAAATATAGACATTCTATTCAACAGCAGTAGAATACACTTCTCAATCATGTACAGAACATTCTCTAGCATATTTTATGATATGAGACAAAATAAATCTTAGCCAATTTAAGAAGACTGAAGTCATACCAAGTATTTTTCCCATCATAATGCTATGAAACACAACCTATAAGAGGAGGAGGGCTGAAATTTTTACAAATATGTGGAAATTAACACACTCCAGACCAACCAGTGAGTCAAAGAAGGAATCAAAAAAGAAATTAAGAAATATATTGAAAAAAACGAAAATGGAAACACAATTTATGAAAATCTATGGAATATGGCAATAGCAGTTCTGAGAAGGATGCTTATAGAAATAAATGTCTAAATTAAGAAAAAAAGAGATTTCAAGTAAACCTAATATTTCAAGGATCTAGAAAAAGGGTAACAAAGTCCAAAGTTTGAAAGAGGAAGGAAATAACAAAAAGGGAAGAAATAAATGAAATTGAGACCAGAAAACAAAAGGAAAAGATCAATTAAAAAATCAATAAATAAATGAAATAGAGACCAGAAAACCAATAGAAAAGATCAATAGAAACTAAGAAATAATTATTTGTAAAAATAATATTAGTGAACTTTATCTCTGCTAACAAAGAGACAAAAAGAATAAATAAAATAAGAAAGAAAAGATGAGAGTATTACCACAGAAATACACAGGATCATTAGACTACTATAATAATATGAACAATAATGTGCCACAAAGTAGAAACCTAGAAGAAATGGATAAATGCTTACAAACAGAAAATTTACCAAAACTGAATCATGAAGAAGTAAAAAAAATATCAGTAACAAGTACGGAAATTGAATCAGTAATCTAAAATCTCCCCAAAACAAAAGCTAGTTGGTTTCTAATAGTTGTTCAGTTGTTAATTTCTGTCTGACTCTTTGTGACCCCATGGACTGTAGCATGCCAATCTTCCCCGCCCTTCACTATCTCCGAGTTTGCTCAGACTCATGTCCATTGAGTCAATGGTGCCATCCAACCATCTCATCCTCTGTCACCCCTTTCTCCTCTTGCCCTCAATCATTCCCAGCATGAGGGTCTCTTCCAATGAGTCATGGCATCAGGTGGCCAAAGTATTAGAGCTTCAGCTTCAGCATCATTTCTTCCAATGAATATTCAGGGTTGATTTCCTTTAGGATTGACTGGTTTGATCTCCTTGCAGTCCAAGGGACTCTCAAGAGTCTTCTCCTGCATCACAGATAGAAAGCCCCAATACTTCTGCACTCATCATTCTTTATGTTCCAACTCTCACATTGGTACACGACTATTGGAAAAACTATGGTTTTGACTGTATGGATCTTTGTTGGCAAAGTGATGCCTCTGCTTTTTAATATGCTATCTAGGTTTGTCATTTCGGAGAAGGCAATGGCAAGCCACTCCAGTACTCTTGCCATAGCTTTTCTTCCAAGGAGCAAGCATCTTTTAATTTCATGGCTGCAGTCACCATCAGCAGTGATTTTGGAGCCCAAGAAAATGAAATCTGCCACTGTTTCCATTTTTTCTCCATATATTTGCCATGAAGTATGGGAATAGATGCCATATTCTTAGTTTTTTGAATGTTGAGTTTTAAGTGAGCTTTGTCACTCTCTTCTTTCATCTCTATCAAGAGACTCTGGTTCCTCTTCACTTTCTGCCATTAGGATGGTATCATCTGCATATCTGAGGTGGTTTTTTCTCCCAGCAGTCTTGATTCCATCTTGTGATTCATCTATCCTGGCATTTTGCATGATGTATTCTGCATGTAAGTTAAATAAACAGGGTGACAATGTACAGTCTTGACCTACTCCTCTCCAAATTTTGAACCAGTCCTTTGTTCCATGTCTGGTTCTAACTGTTGCTTCTTGGCCTATATGCAGGTTTCTCAGGAGACAAGTATGGTAGTCTGGTATTCCCATCTCTTTATGATTTTCCCACAGTTTGTTGTGATCCACACAGTGAAAGGGTTTAGCATGGTCAGTTAAGTAGAAATATATGTTTTTCTGGAATTTTCTTGCTTTTGCTATGATACAATGGGTATTGGCAATTTGAAATCTGGTTTCTCTGCCTTTCCTAAATCCAGCTTGTACATCTGGAAGTTCTTGATTTAAATACTATTGAAGTCTAGTTTGTAGGATTTTGAGCATTACCTTACTAGCATGTGAAATGAGTGCAATTGTATGATAGTTTGAACATTCTCTGGCTTTGTCCTTTGGGATTGGAGTGAAAACTGATTCTTTTCCAGTCCTGAAGCCACTGATGAATTTTCCAAATTTGCTGGCGTATTTAGTGCAGTACTTTCACAACATCATCTTTTTGGATTTGAAATAGCTCCACTGAAATTCCATCACCTCAACTAGTTTTGTTCATAGTAATGCTTCCTAAGGCCCACTAGACTTCATACTCTAGGATGTCTGGCTCTAGGTGAGTGACCACACATGGTTATCTGGGTCATTAAGACCTTTTTTTGTATAGTTCTGTGTATTCTTGCCACCTCTTCTCAATCTCTCCTGCTTCTGGTATGTCCTTGCTTTTTCTCTCCTTTATTGTATCCATATTTGCATGAAATGTTCCCTGGGTATCTCTAATTTTCTTGCAGAGCTCTCTTGTCTTTCCCATTTTATTTTTTTCCTGTGTTTCTTTAAATTGTTCATTCAAGAAGGCTATGTTATGTTTCCTTGCTATTCTTTGGAATGCTGTATTCAGTTGCGTATATCTTTCCTTTCTTCCTTTGCATTTCACTTCTTTTCTCAGCTATTTGTAAGGACTCCTCAGACAACCATTTTGCCTTCTTGCATTTCTTCTTCTTTGGGACAGTTGTGGTCACTGCCTCCTGTACAGTGTTATGAACGTCATCCATAGTTATTCAGGCACTCTATCAAATCTAATCCATTGAAAATATTTGTCACTTCCACTGTGCAATCAGGGATTTGATTTAGGTCATACCTTAATGGCCTAGTGGTTTTCCCTAGTTTCTTCAATTTAAGCCTGAATTTTGCAATAAGAAGGTCATGTTCTGAACCACTGTTAGCTCCCAGTCTTGTTTTTGCTGACTGTATATAGCTTCTCCATCTTCGGCTGCAAAGAATATAATCAATCTGATTTTGATACTGAGTATCTGGTGATGTTCATGTGTAGAGTCATCTCTTTTGTCATTGGAAGAGGATGGTTACTATGACCAGTGTGTTCTGTTGGCAGCACTCTGTTAGCCTTTTCCCTGGCTCATGTTGTACTCCATGTCTAAACTTGCCTGTTATTCCAGGTATTTCTTGACTTCCTACTTTTTCATTCTAATCCTAATTCTAAACCATTCTATGATGGTTTCACTGGTGAATTCTAACAAACATTTAAAGAAGAATTAATAATAATCTCCTCAAATTCTTCAAAAAAATTGAAGATAAGGGAATACTCCCAAACCCATTTTATGAGGCCAGCATTACCTTTTTACCAAAGCCAGTTAAGGACATGGCAAGGTAAGAAAGCCACAAACCAATATCCATGCTGAATACAGATGCAAAACTTCTCAGCAAAATATTAGAAAACTGAATGTAACAACCATTAAAAGGAAGATACCCTGCTCAACTGGGACTTATCCCTGGGATGCACAGGTAGTTTAACATTGCAAATAAAGAAATATGATGCTAGAATGAAAGACCAATATCATATGTTCATCTCAATAGAGGCTGAAAAAGCATTTGACAAAATGTACATTCTTTCATAATAAAAACTCAGCAAGCTGGGTGTAGAAGGAACATACTTCAGCGTAATAAAGGCCATACATGACAGACTCAGAGATTATATCACATTCAATGGTGAGAGATTGAAAGCTTTCCCTCTAAGATCAGGAGCAAGACTCGGGTGCCTGCTCTGACCATTCTCATTCAGCAAAGTACTGGAAGCTCATAGTAATCAGGCAAGACAAAGAAAAGGCACTCAAATCAGAGAGAAAAGGTATTATATGTGTTTATGATCTTTACATAGATAAAGTCCTAAAGATTTCACCAGAAACATTTAGAACAAATCAATGAATTCAGTAAAAATTGAAGGATACAAAATCAGCATACAGAAATCAAGTGTGTTTCTGTATGCTGACAACAGCTCTTGAAAAAGAAATAAAGAAAAACAATTCCAGTTATTGTAGTATCAACAGCAATAAAGTTTTTTGGAATAAATTTTACTGAGGAAATGAAAGATCTGTATATTGAAAACTATAAGGAAACTAAAGAAAGTGCAAACAAATGGAAAGATGTCCCATGTTCATGAACTGAAATAATATTATTAAAATGTCCATAATGCACTAGATCATCTATAGATTCAACGCGATTCCTATGGAAATTCCAGTGGCATTTTCCACAGAAAAAGGAAAAACTATCCTAAAATTTTTGTGAACGCGTAAAAGACCCCAAATAGCCAAAGCAGTCATGAGAAAGAAAAATATTGCTGGAAATCTAACCCTTCCTGTTTCCAAATGCTGTTAGAAAGCTATAGTCTTGAAAACATTATGGTACTAGTATAAAAATAGACATAGACCAATGAATCAGAATGAAGGACCCAGAGATAAATGCCTACATATGGTCAATTATCATTTGCCAAGAGAGTAAAGACTATTCAAGGATAATCTCTTCAATAAATGGATTGGCAAAATAACTATATGCAGAAAATGAAATTGAACTTCTTCTTTACACCACTCACAAAAATGAACTTGAAATGGATTAAATGCCTAAATGTAAGGCCAGAAATTATAAAACTCTTAGAAGAAAATATTGGAAAAAGTCTTTGACATTGATCTGGCAATAATTTTTTAATATAACACCAAAAATGCAAGAAATAAAAGCAAAAGTCAATAGGTAGAACGACATCAAATTAAAAGTCTACACAGTGAAGGAAACTATCAACAAAATTAAAACCAACCTATGGAATAGGAGGAAATATTTGCAAATCATATCTGGTAAGCTGTCAATATACACAATATATAAGGAGCTCATACAATACAAAAAGGAAAAAAATTGTAGTTTAAAAATGGACAGAGGTTTTTGAATAGACATTTTCCCAAAGAAGATACACAGTTAATCCAACAGGTACATGAAAATGTACTCAATCTTACTAATCATCAGAGAAATGCAAGTCAAAACCACAATGAGATATAACCTCACACCTGTCAGAACGGCTCATCTCAAAAGATAAGAAATAACAAGTGTTGGCAGGGATGTGGAGAAAAGGAAACGTCTATCCATTCCTAGTGAGAATGTAAGTTGGTGGAGCCACTATGGAGAATAGTATGGAGATTCTTCAGAAAATTAAAAATAGAGCTGCTATGTGGTCTGCGCTCCCATGTTCATTGAGGCATTATTCACAATAGCCAAAACATGAAAACAATTAACAAATGAATGGAAAGATGTGGTATGTATTTATATACAATGGAATACCCTTAGGTCATGAAAAAGGAAATCCTGCCATTTGTGACAACGTAATGGCATAGGTCTGACAGAGAAAGATAAATACTATATTGATATCATCTATATATGGAATCTAAAACAGCTAAACCTGTATAAACAGAGTAGAATGGTGGTTACCAGAGGCTGAAGAGTCTGAGGGATGGGGAGATATTGGTTCAAAGTACAGACTTACAGTTAGAAGTTGAATAAGTTCAGTAAATTTGACTGACATCATTGTGATTAGAGTTAATAGTAACAAATTATATACTGGAAGTTGTTAAAGAGTAGGCCTTTAATAGTCTCACCACAAAAGAAGTGGCAATTATGTGAGTAACAGATGTGTCAGGTAATGCTAAAATGATAATTATTTTGCTATATGTAAGTGTATGAAATCAACAGGTTTATAACTTGAACTTACATAAATTGTATGTCAATTTTGTCTCAGTAAACATGGAAAAAATGCCACTGAGCTGTATAATTAAAAATAGTTAATATGGTAAATTTTATTTTATATGTATTTTATTGCAGTTTTTAAAGTGGAAAAAAAAAGAGAAAATAGTACTTAAATTCCAGTCTTTGCTCTCAGGATAACTAACTATGTCATTCTGCAACAAACATAAATCACTAGGAAACTTTTTCTTAGTTATGAAATTTACTGTTCCCTAGGCAAAAAATCGGGCTTCCCTGGTAGCTCAGAGGTTAAAGCATCTGCCTGCAATGCAGGAGAGCTGGGTTCAGTCCCTGGGTTGGGAAGATCTCCTGGAGAAGGAAATGGCAACCCTCTCCAGTATTCTTGCCTGGAAAATCCCATGGACAGAGGAGCCTGGTGGGCTACACTCCATGGGGTAGCAAAGAGTCAGACACAACTGAGTGAATTCACTTTCACAGGCAAAAAATCAACTACAACTTAGTTAAGAACAAATGAGAATGAAATTCTATTTCTTAAGGTTAAAATTTTCAAATAATTAATGTTAAAATTAGTTTTATCTTGATTACAGAGTTTCTAGAAACTTGAGAATTTGTATTTATGTTTAGAATTCTACAGGGCCAATATCTTGCAAAAGAGCATAGAATTTATTTAAATGTATATGTAAACTAAGAGGGCCTAAACGTAGTATTTACGTTTAGTATTCTAAAAGCTACTGATTTTTCAAAAAAGTTTCAAAATAATCTTATGAGTCTTTATGATTTAAAAGAAAGCTGCTATGACCTATTTCAAAATATTTGTTGATAGATAATCTTTTCTTGTTAGGATATTCTCATTAATGAATATTATCTAGTATCTTATTGCATAGACACTATATAATTTATAGCAATAGAATGTAGCTTAAGTACTAATTTGTCAGGAAAAAAACTAAATTAAATGTAAAATTAAGTCTTATGTACCTATAGAACAAATTTCATAAGTCATAAACAGACCTTTGTAATAATCCCCCTGTTTTCACTTTTTGTGATTCAGATTTCTTGGTAGAGGATCAGTCTCCTTATACAATGATCAAATAAATTTGTTGTTATTTTCATGCAGAAAAAGAGTGGGTTTTGTTAAAGTGGATTTCTAACAATGCCATGTAATGTACAGAAAAAAAGTAAACAGGGTAAAAATGTTCTGAATAAGTATATTAGGACTACTTATTTTTGTAATGAAATTTTCAGAGAATTTGAAGAGCTTCTGTCCAGTCAGTTTACAAGTTGGGAGACCTGAATTCCTAAGAAACTGTGAAATCAGCTCAATATTTTCCCAATTAATGTATTCTGATACTTCAGCAATGTTAATAATGAGAGTCAGATAAAAGAAAATCAGGGTCTTGGGTTCATGAATACAAAAAAAAAAATTTATACTAGGTAAATTAGTTTCAAAGCAGTTTCCTCTCATCCCATAATCATCAAATGATTGGATATGAAAACTGTTTGAGCATTTGATACATTTTAGCAAAGAACATTTCCTCTATAATGTAGATTTAGCCACTTTAAATCTGTGGAATGGTGGATAATAAAATGCTTAGCTTTGCTCAGATAGTACTTAAACTATTTTGGAAATTTTAGGCTGTTTAAGGGGTTTTCTGGGTAGCTCAGCCGGTAAAGAATCCACCTGCAATGCTGGAGACCCTAGTTCGACTCCTGGGTTGGGAAATTCCCCTGAAGAAGGGATAGTCTATCCACTCCAGTATTATTGGGCTTCCTGGTGGCTCAGATGGTAAAAAATATGCCTACAATTCAGGAGACTTGGATTTGATCCCTGGGTGGGGGAAGATTACCTGGAGGAGGGCATGGCAATCCACTCTTGCCTGGAGAATCCCCATGGACAGAGGAGCCTGGCAGGCTACAGTCAATGGGCTGCAAAGAGTTGGACATGACTGAGCCACTAAGCACAGCACGGGCTGTTTGAGACTGAATTTCCTGAGCAGTGTGACTGTCCCCTTTAAATTGTTAATTGAAATTCATTGTTCTCCACTGTATTAGCCATCTGATCCTCAGGAAAATTCTTACACTTGAATACAGATCCTGAATTTCTTTTGTCAATTCTTGAGGCACTTTCACTGTCTTCTCACCACTAAAAGGCTGATTTATCATCTCTTTACCAGCTGAGTTATCAGAGAAATTATCAGGGCTTCCCTAGTGGCTCAGTTGGTAAAGAATCTGCCTGCAATGCAGGAGACCCAAGTTCGATCCTGGGTTGGGAAGATCCCTTGGATAAGGAAATGGCAGCCCACACCAGTATTCTTGACGGGAAAATTCCATGGACAGAGGAGTGGGACAGTCTGTAGTCCATGGAGTCCCAAAAAGTCAGACACGACTATGCAACTAACTTTCACTTTTATGATCTCTTGCTTTCACTAACCTACAATTTTATGGCTTATTAGTTACTTAGTTGCTGCTGCTAAGTCACCTCAGTCGTGTCCGACTCTGTGCGACCCCATAGACGGAAGCCCACCAGGCTCCCCCGTCCCTGGGATTCTCCAGGCAAGAACACTGGACTCTGAATCCCAACCTTCATTTGTTTAGTTCACTTGCTAACAAAATACTGGGAAAGGTTGGGGGTGGGAGGAGAAGGGGACGACGGAGAATGAGATGGCTGGATGGCATCACCGACTCTGTGGACATGAGTTTGAGTGTACTCTGGGAGTTGGTGATGGACAGGGAGGCCTGGCGTGCTGTGATTCATGGGGTCGCGGAGAGTCGGACACGACTGAGCGACTGAACTGAACTGAACTGAACAAAATACTATTATATGCTAACACTTAGCAAAATAGAAAATTGAAACATTTGATGGGGTTAAGGAAACAGTGAGTGAAGGAGAGGAAGGGAAGAAGGGAAGAAGGAAAGTAGGAAGACAGAGATGGAGGATGGAGGAGAGTGCAGGAAGCAAGACAGAGAAATAAGGCAGGAAAGCCTTGGGTTCCTTTGTACTACTTTTTTTTTTTTCTCTCCATTTCCCAGGGTATCAGTTGTATACATCACATATTTCTCCCCAGCAACAGTCTCCAGTTTGGCAACAACCCACCATGTAATTCCGTTCCCAAAGCTCCTGCTGTCACTGCCCTTTCTTCTTAGAAGTATCCAGGGAGAGAAATGTTGATCATGATCTTCCTACTATTGTAGACTTTATACCGAAATACACACTAAGGTCAACAGATTTAAAGTGGATTCAGACTTCCCACAATTTTGCATGACATTTGTACAAATTTGTACAAATTTTTTCTGCCCATACTTCACTTTGGAGTCTAAAAAGTAACAGGTTAAGAAAGTGAAAGTATTATAAGGATTGAATTAAATTTGACTAAACATTTTTTAAAAGAAAAGAGAAAGAATTGAGGGTGGAATGGTAGGAATATCATACTTCATATCTTGGGAAAATTATTTTTGTAAATGCTATACTCTTATTTTTTTTAAATCAGCATTTATTAAAGCCCTGCTTCAGCTGTTAGTGTTAACTAACTTTAGATGTTAGTAAGATGCTTTAGAGGTTAGTGAATAAAGAAAGACACAGTCACTCTCAACGTGAGTTTTGTTTCTTTAGTTTTCAGATACTTTCTAAGCAGAGTTGTCCTATCCACTGTCCTAATACACCAACCTGAAGACAGCAAATATTTATTAGACTCATCTCTATTAATAAATATGTCATTGGTACATACTGAAAATAATAGCATCCAACCCCTAGGTCCTTAACCATCGCTAAGATGTTCTTTCCATTGAAGTTCTTTGAATTACTTTTTAAAATTCTCTAGTCTTTGGGTCTGCCATCTCCTTAATTTCCACCTAAGAAGATCATCTCCTCTTTTTGAATAAATACATAATGCTAAAATTAGGTTAAATTTTAGTCTTTTAGTGCTTCCTGAAAACAGAAAAAGAAGTACCTTGTTTCTATACAACTCTCATTTCTTTTTGTCAGAGATATTCTGAAATTATAAATAACATTATATATCCACTCAGTTTTTGTTTACTAACTACTTCAGTCACAATATAGTCTATCCAAGTATCATGTTACTTAATCCTTTAAATGCAAATGTGACTTAAAAATCCAATACTTTGGCCACCTCATGCGACGAGTTGACTCACTGGAAAAGACTCTGATGCTGGGAAGGATTGGGGGCCGGAGGAGAAGGGGACGACAGAGAATGAGATGGCTGGATGGCATCACCGACTCGATGGACATGAGTTTGAGTGAACTCCGGGAGTTGGTGTTGGACAGGGAGGCCTGGCGTGCTGTGATTCATGGGGTCGCAAAGAGTCAGACACAACTGAGTGACTGAACTGAACTGAACTGAAAGTAGTTATGAATAATAGTTTTAAATGAAAAACACATTAAAATCCTAAATTTGGTTGTTCACAGGGATAACAGCATGACTAATTAGATTAATTAGATTGAACAGAGAATGAAATATAGATAATGTTGCTTGTATCTTTTAAGTATAAATAGTACCTATTGATTTAGGTCATATCTGAAAGGTCTAGTGGTTTTCCCTACTTTCTTCAATTTAAGTCTGAATTTAGCGATAAGGAGTTCATGATCTGAGCCACAGTCAGCTCCTGGTCTTGTTTATGCTGACTGTATAGAGCTTCTCCATCTTTGGCTGCAAAGAATATAATCAATCTGATTTCGGTGTTGACCATCTGGTGATGTCCATGTGTAGAGTCTTCTCTTGTGTTGTTGGAAGAGGGTGTTTGTTATGACCAGTGCATTCTCTTGGCAAAACTCTATTAGCCTTTGCCCTGCTTCATTCCATGTTCCAAGGCCAAATTTGCCTGTTACTCCAGGTGTTTCTTGACTTCCTACTTTTGCATTCCAGTCCCCTATAATGAAAAGGACGTCTTTTTTGGGTGTTAGTTCTAAAAGGTCTTGTAGGTCTTCATAGAACCATTTAACTTCAGCTTCTTCAGCGTTACTGGTTGGGGCATAGACTTGGATTGCTGTAATATTGAATGGTTTGCCTTGGAAACGAACAGAGATCATTCTTTCGTTTTTGAGAATGCATCCAAGTACTGCATTTCGGACTCGTTTGTTGACCATGATGGCTACTCCATTTCTTCTAAGGGATTCCTGCCCACAGTAGTAGATATAATGGTCATCTGAGTTAAATTCACCCATTCCAGTCCATTTCCAGAGATCAAATAGCCAACATCCGCTGGATCATGGAGAAAGCAAGAGAGTTCCAGAAAACCATCTATTTCTGCTTCATTGACAATGCCAAAGCCTTTGACTGTGTGGCTCACAATAAACTGTGGAATATTCTGAAAGACATAGGAATACAAGACCACCTGAACTGCCTCTTAAGAAACCTGTATGCAGGTCAGGAAGCAACAGTTAGAACTGGTCATGGAACAACAGACTGGTTCCAAATAGGAAAAGGAGTACGTCAAGGTTGTATATTGTCACCCTGCTTATTTAACTTATATGCAAAGTACATCATGAGGAACGCTGGGCTGGAAGAAGCACAGGCTGGAATCAAGATTTCCGAGAGAAATATCAATAACCTCAGATATGCAGATGACACCACCCTTACGGCAGAAAGTGAAGAGGAACTCAAAAGCCTCTTGATGAAAGTGAAAGAGGAGAGTGAAAAGGTTGGCTTGAAGCTCAACTTTCAGAAAACAAAGATCATGGCGTCTGGTCTCATCAATTCCTGGGAAATAGATGGGGAAAGAGTGGAAACAGTGTCAGACTTTATTTTTTTGGGCTCCAAAATCACTGCAGATGTTGATTGCAGCCATGAAATTAAAAGACGCTACTCCTTGGAAGGAAAGTTATGACCAACCTAGATATCATATTAAAAAGCAGAGACATTACTTTGCCAACCAAGGTCCATCTAGTCAAAGCTATGGTTTTTCCCGTGGTCATGTATGGATATGAGAGTTGGCCTGTGAAGAAAGCTGATCGCCGAAGAATGGATGCTTTTGAACTGTGGTGCTGGAGAAGACTCTTGAGAGTCCCTTGGACTGCAAGGAGATCCAACCAGTCCATTCTAGAGGAGATCAGTCCTGGGTGTTCATTGAAAGGACTGATGCTAAAGCTGAAACTGCAATACTTTGGCCACCTCATGCGACGAGTTGCCTCACTGGAAAAGACTCTGATGCTAGGAGGGATTGGGGGTGGGAGGAGACAGAGACAACAGAGAATGAGATGGCTGGATGGCATCACTGACTCTGTGGACATGAGTTTGAGTGAACTCCGGGAGTTGGTGATGGACAGGGAGGCCTGGCGTGCTGTGATTCATGGGGTCGCAAAGAGTCAGACACGACTGAGCAACTGAACTGAACTGAACTGACTGAGTACCTATTGATCATGCTGTGCATAAATCATATTAAATAGAATATGTTAAATGATTAAAGTTCAAGGGATTATAAACTTTACTACTTAGAGTTGCACAGCAGTTTAAAGCCAGGGTCAAAATTCACCAAATCTTTGGATACAAATCCTCTGTATTCACTGCCTCTTATTTAGGATTAATAAGATAGACATATTAAAAACATCTACCCCTGATTGAAAAAGAAAAACCTACTATTTGATCTTAAATATTTTCTCAGAGAAGATGAATTCATTTTCTCTTAATAAAATAAAAAGCTTCTCTAGCAAAGCCCCAAATTTATGGGGAATAACAAACTATTATTCTTTTACAGTTTGCATTCACTTTAAAAAATTTCTATATTCTTCAAATGTTTTTCTTAGAAGAGCTTGAGACATGAAATCTCATCTTTTAGAAGTGCCAACATTTAAGTCATGTTTTCTTTTATGGAATTTCCATTCATCTCTTTAATGATATAGTTTTTGTATTTTTAAAATAAAGCAAATTAATATTTATTTTTGATCATCTAATGATATCCTGAGATAATTGGTGAATTCTAGGGCATCTTGCGGAGAAGGCAATGGCAAGCCACTCCAGTACTCTTGCCTAGAAAATCCCATGGATGGAGGAGCCTGGTGGGCTGCAGTCCATGGGGTCGCTAAGGGTCGGACACGACTGAGCGACTTCACTTTCACTTTTCACTTTCGCACATTGGAGAAGGAAATGGCAACCCACTCCAGTGTTCTTGCCTGGAGAATCCCAGGGATGGGGGAGCCTGGTGGGCTTCCGTCTATGGGGTCACACAGAGTCGGACACGACTGAAGTGACTTAGCAGCAGCAGCAGGGCATCTTGAGCAAAGACTGATCATCTCTAGGCTATTACTATTAACACAATCTATTGCTGTGTATTAGTCACTGTTCTACACATATTACATGTTTCTAATTTTTGTATATGACAACCCATAAAGCTGTTGTTAGTATCCTTATTTTATAGATGAGAAAGCTTGGAGAGACTGCAGTCATTCCATTGATAAATTTTGGAGCCAGCATTTGAACTTAGGCATGTCTGACTCTAAAGTCACTTTGTCCTGCTTATTGCCAGCAGCAGGGGACATGTTTCTGAAAAATTACTACTCTCTTGCCTGCCCTTGAAAGTGAGTATTGCCAGTTAAGGTTGTTTGCTGGGTTGCTAGTTGTTGCTGAAATTGTACTAATATCAAGCTACTGTTTGGAAGCAGAAATCCTTATAATGCTTGGAATACAGGGCAATCCAAGTCAATTTAAACATAAAGGTTAGCACAGATACTTGGCTATCATTTATGTTAATGTGAAAGAAGCTATATTCTTGTATAAAAGTGAAATTCATTTAAACTGTGTTCATATCACTTTCAAAATAGAATATGTTCTCTATTTTTTCCTATTCTTCTAAAATCCATTTCTTTATAAAATATAAATTAATCTCTCAAAAATATGCTGTTAGTTTTAAATCAGTCTTCTTGCAAAAGTATAAAATAAGCAAATCTTAGTTTTCATGATGCATTGTGATTTAAAAATTATTATTTACCATTTATTTTGTCAAAAGAGGAGATTATCTTACTCATCAGAACATACTGTGTTATGTTTTAGGAAAGTCAGTAGAATGGACAAAATACTTAAATAATACCAGTAATCTAATATAATAATAAATAAAACAAAGTTGACTTTTAAGAAGTTTGCATTCTTCTTAGTCTGGGAGTACTTTGATTATTACACTAAGAGTATTCTTATTACTGCTTGTAAATAACACTATCCCTCCTCTTTAAAAGGTGTGCACATGTCTCCTGTAGTACCTAGAAGTATCTTTTCTTAGAAACATAATTTCAGTTAAGTATATATTTTCAGTTGAATATTTCTTCTTTTTTGCTGCATATTTATTTTAAGAATATTGTGAATGACATGCATTGAGGACTCAAACCTGGTTCTTGCTGTTCAAGAAAAAAGTCTGATGATATAATTGGTCCCAAAATGTGCATTTATATGAATTATTAATAGCTAGATTTTATGGCTTTCAGATTGCTAACTTATTACTATGGCAACACAGCAGTACTTCAGTTCAGTTCAGTCGCTCAGTCGTGTCCGACTCTCCGCGACCCCATGAATCACAGCACGCCAGGCCTCCCTGTCCATCACCAACTCCCGGAGTACACTCAAACTCATGTCCACAGAGTCGGTGATGGCATCCAGCCATCTCATTCTCCATCGTCCCCTTCTCCTCCCGCCCCCAACCTTTCCCAGCATCAGAGTCTTTTCCAGTGAGTCAGCTCGTCGCATGAGGTGGCCAAAGTATTGCAGTTTCAGCTTTAGCATCAGTCCCTCCAATGAACACCCAGGATTGATCTCCTTTAGAATGGACTGGTTGGATCTCCTTGCAGTATAAGGGACTCTCAAGAGTCTTCTCCAACACCACAGTTCAAAAGCATCCATTCTTCGGCGATCAGCTTTCTTCACAGTCCAACTCTCACATCCATACATGACCACGGGAAAAACCATTGCCTTGACTAGACGGACCTTGGTTGGCAAAGTAATGTCTCTGCTTTTTAATATACTATCAAGGTTGGTCATAACTTTCCTTCCAAGGAGCAAGCGTCTTTTAATTTCATGGCTGCAATCAACATCTGCAGTGATTTTGGAGCCCCAAAAAATAAAGTCTGACACTGTTTCCACTGTTTTTCCATCTATTTCCCATTTAGCTGTACCTTATTCTTAAACTTATCATACTTTAAATACATGAGTATCGCTATAAAATTTTGATCAGTACTGTTCACAGTTAAATTCTGGATGGCTATCCCCGGTGGCCGAGATGGTAAAGAATCTACCTCAAATACAGGAGACCCGGGTTCAATCCCTGGGTCAGGAAGATTCCTTGGCAAAGGGAATGATAACCCACTCCACTAATCTTACCTGGAGAATTCCATGGACAGAGGAGCCTGGAGGGCTACATTCCATGGGGTTGCAAAGTGTAGGACATTAACTGAGCAACTAACGCACATGAACTATTTAACATTTTGGGTGATCATTCCAGAGACTTTCAAGTTCAGAGTTAACATTTCTTAATCTTTCTTTTTCATTCTACTTTGTCTTCTTTAAAGAGAAAAATAGAGAATGGTATAAAAATGAGTATTAACCTTAATAAATGTAAATCAGTTCAGTTCAGTCATTCAGTTGTGTCCGACTCTTTGTGACCCCATGGACTGTGGCATGCCAAGCTTCCCTGTCCATCACCAACTCCCAGAGCTTGCTCAAACTCATGTCCATTGAGTCAGTGATGCCCACCAACCATCTCATTCTCTGTCATCCCCTTCTCTTCCTGCCGTCAGTCTTTCCCAACATCAGGGTCTTTTCCAATGAGTCAGTGTCCAAACAACTTCAGCTTCAGAATCAGTCCTTCCAATGACTATTCAGGACTGATTTCCTCAGTCCAAGGGACTCTCAAGAGTCTTCTCCAACACCACAGTTCAATAGGATCACTTCTTCAGCCCTCAGGTTCCTTTATGATCCAACTCTCACATCCATACATGACTACTGGAAAAACCATAGCTTTGTCTAGATGGATCCTTGTCAGCAAAGTAATGACTCTGCCTTTTAATATGCTGTCTAGGTTGGTCATAGCTTTTCTTCCATGGAGCAAATATCTTTTAATTTCATGGCTGCAGTCACCATCTACAGTGATTTTGGAGCCCAAGAAAATAAAGTCTCTTAAACTGTTTCCATTGTTTCCCTATCTATTTGCCATAAAGTGATGTGATCAGATGCCATGATCTTAGTTGTTCGAGTGTTGAGTTTTAAGTTAGCTTTTTCACTCTCCTCTTTCACTTTCATCAAGAGGCTCTTTAGTTCCTCTTTGCTTTATGCCATAAGGGTGGTGTCATCTGCATATCTGAGGTTATTGATATTTCTCCCAGCAATCTTGATTCCAGCTTGTGCTCTACCCAGCCCAGCATTTTGCATGATGTACTCTTCATATAAGTTAAATAAGCAGGGTGACAATATATAGCCTTGATGTACTCCTTTCCCAATTTGGAATCAGTCTGTTGTTCCATGTCCAGTTCTAACTGTTGCTTCTTGACCTGCATACAGATTTCTCAGGAGGTAGGTCAGGTGGTCTGGTATTCCCATCTCTTGAAGAATTTCCCACAGTTTGTTGTGATCCACACAATCAAAGACTTTAGCATAGTCAATAAAGCAGTAGATGCTTTTCTGGAATCCTCTTTCTTTTTCTATGATCCAGCTGATATTGGCAATTTGATCTCTGATTCCTCTACCATTTCTAAATTCAACTTGAACATCTGGAAGTTCATGGTTCAGGTACTGTTGCAGCCTGGCTTGGAGAATTTTGAGCATTACTTTGCTAGTGTGTGAATAAATGTCAATACATTTTCCCAAAAGTCATGTATTGTCAAATATTTAATATAGGAAAGTAGAGAGTATAATACAAATTTTAAAAGTACCCTGAAACATTTGTAATATAACTATAAAAAGCCATAATCCCTGTATGTGGATTTGATCTCTAATAATTCTACTTATAATTTACTATTATAATTAACAGTTTTAAGTATAGATGCATTCCAAGTAATTTCAGATAACAAAATAAATTTTGATAATTGCTTAATTCATGATAATAATTTAAATTATATTGGTAGTAGTACTCCTAGGTGGTGCTAGTGGTAAAGAACCTGCCTGCCAATGCAGGAGACATAAGAGACGCAGGTTCAATTCCTGGGTTGGGAAGATCCCCTGGAAGAGGACATGGCAATCCACTCCAGTGTTCTTGCCATGAGAATCCTATGGACAGAGCAGCCTAGCAGGCTATAGTCTGGGTCAGCACAAAGTGGAACACGATTGTAGCAACTTATCTCAGCACAGAACATGATACCTATAGATTTATTCCAAAATCCTTCCCACAAGAAATAGAGTTAATTCTGGATTTTACTTAGGGAAAGTAAATTGAAGCTAGATAGTGTTTCCTTTATGATATCTACTAATTATATCTATTTCTTTTGTTGTTTGTACAAGGTATATTGCCTGATATACTTTCTGTTGGGCCAGAGTATGCAAGCTAATAACTTTCTGACATAGTAATTGACCTACCTGAAATATTTAGAAGTTAGTCTGACTAAGTCTATATATCTAGAAAAGAAAGTTTAGTAAAGAGTACTTTAAGTGCTTATCAATTATGTATAATTGTCATAGAACTAGAGTAACTTGAGCTAGATTAAAATGTTAAATTCCAAGCCTTTGAAAAGGAAAAAGGATCATATACAAACTAATCATATAGATAGTTGGATATACATTCAACATCATCCCAAATGTCTTTGATATGCCTTTCCAGAGAATTCAGTTGTAACTTTAACTTTATAACAGTATTTTTAAATAATTATATTTATATAATTTACTAGAGTATTCTTTTTTTTTATTTTATTTTATTTTTTTTCTTTATTCAGTTAAAAGTATTTTTATTAAAAAAGCACAAATGCAAAGAAATGAACAGAGGAAAATCCATGCGTATTCTTAGGTGCTGGATACCTCAATAAAAACATATAGAATATGTTATTTTTTATCATTTCATGTGAGTATAAAACAAGTGAGAGAAAAATAGAACTTTAATATTTGTTGGGTCCTTAATGAATATAAACTTTTATGAAATATTTTGTATGATTTCATCAGTATTTCCTTCATATAAATTTGCAAAATAGCAATTTTGATATTTTGTTAAATCATTTTAATAAAAATAAATCAAATAACAAATTATTTTATTTAAATTTCATCCTGATTGAATTTTTAAAATTTAGTAGAAGAATATTTTTTGTTTTGTTTACTTTTTAAAAATTTTGAGAATGCGTGTTCATCATATGGTTAGGCTTATAAATGCAATAAGAAATTAAACATTGCAAAAATAGAACTTAATTATAATTAGAAGTTCTTATGAGATAAATTTCCATATCTGTTCATCAAAGAGAACTGACAGATTTCTGAAGTCATAAAGAAATCATAAATAATATTAAATTAACCTTTTAAAGAAGTTACAAAATTTTGCTTCTCCAAATGTCTCCTACAAAGAAAATATTTGACAGCCTTACGAAACCTTTGTGTGTTTAGCCTCTAAATTTTGTCTGACTGTTTTGCAGCCTCATAGACTGTTGCCCACCAGGCCCCTTTGTCCATGGGATTTCCCAGGCAAGAATGTGGGAGTGGGCTGCCTTCTCCATAGGCAACCTTTGAGGTTCCATCTATTGCTACAATGAGCTAAGTGGTTCTCCAGTTACTAAAAGAAATATTTCTAGGTAAACTTGAGATACTTTCTTATATGTTTAACAGGATATACTCTCTAAAAATCTAGAGAATTAGATATTGATTATTTTTTAATGATGTTGACAATTTTAAAAAATTACCTTTGGAATAAAACCACATAACTTTTAACTGGCTATATAGAAATTCTTTTGTATCTGTTTTCTTCTTCTTTTTTAAATTGAAGTATAGTTGATTTACGGTGTTGTATTAGTTTCTGATTCAGTTACGTCTATGTATATTTGACACATATATATTTGATTCAGTTACATTTATATAAAGTGATTCAGTTACATATGTATATTTTCATATTCTTTTATAAATTGACATATAGTTAATTAGCAATGTTTTGTTAATACTGCTGAACAACAAAGAATTTCCAATATGTGTATATATATATATATATATTCTTTTTGATATTATTTTCCATTATGGTTTATCATAGAATATTGAATATAGTTCCCTGTGCTATACAGTTTTGTTTGTTCAGTCACTAAGTCATGTCTGACTGTGACCCAATGAACTAAATCACTCTAAGCTTCCCTGTCCTTTGCTATCTCTTGGAATTTGCTCAAATTTGTGTCCATTGAGTCAGTGATGCAAACCAACCATCTCATCCTCTGTTGTCCCCTTCTCCTCTTGCCCTCAATCTTTCCCAGCATCAGGGTGTTTTCCACTGAGTTGGCTCTTCATATCAGGTGGCCACAGTATTGGAACATCAGCTTCAATGTCAGTCCTTCCAAAGAATGTTCAGTGTTGATCTCCTTTAGGATTGACTGGTCTGACCTCCTTACAGACCAAGTGAATCTCAAGAGTCTTCTCTAGCACCACAATTGAAAAACATCAATTCTTCAGTGCTCAGCCTTCTTTATGGTCCAACTCTCACATCTATACATAACTACTGGAAAAACCATAGCTTTGACTAGATGGACCTTTGTTGGCAAAGTGATGTCTCTGCTTTTTAATATGCTGTCTATACTTGTCATGACTTCTTTTCCAAGAGCAAGCCTATTTTAATTTCATGATTGCTGTCACTGTCTGCAGTGATTTTGGAGCCCAAGAAAATAAAATCTGTCACTGTTTCCACTTTTTTCCTATCTATTTGCTGTATGCCATGATTTTCATTTTTTGAATGTTGAGTTAAAAAAGCCAGTTTTTTTACACTCTTCTTTCACTCTCAACAAGAGGCTTCTTAGTTCCTCTTCACTTTCAGCCATTAGAGTGGTGTCATCTGCATATCTGAGATTGTTCTCCTGGCAATCTTGATTCCAGCTTTGAGTCATCCAGCCCAGCGTTTCACATGAGGTACTATGCATGTAAGTTAAATAAGCAGGGTGACAATATACAGGTTTGATGTACTCCTTTCCCAATATTGACTTAGTTCATTGTTCCAACAGTCCAGTTCTCACTGTTGCTTCTTGGCCTGCATACAGGTTTCTCAGGAGACCAGGTAAGTTGATTTGGTACTCCCATATCTTTAAGAATTTTCCATAGTTTGTTATGATCCACACAGTCAAAGGCTGTTTATCCATTCTATATGTAAAAGTTTACATCTGCTAGCCCCAGTCTTGCACTCAATCCCTCCCTAAAACTCTCTCTTGGCAACCATAAGTCTCTTCTCCATATCCCTGAATCTGTTTCTGTTTCATAGAGGGGTTCATTTGTGTCATATTTTAGATTTCACATATAAATGACATCATATGGTATTTGTCTTTCTATTTCTGCTTTACTTCACTTAGTGTGATAATCTCTAGTTGCATCTATGTTGCTGCAGTAGGCATTATTTCATTCTTTTTAATGGTTGAGTAGTACTCCATTGTATTGATATATATGTACCATATCTTCATTATCCATTCATTGGTAGATGGACATTTATGTTGTCTCTGTGTCTTGGCTATTGTAAATAGTGCTGCTATGAACACAGGGTATATATATCTTTTGTAAGTGTAGTTTTGTCCAGATATATGCCCAGGAATGGGATTTCTGGATCATATGGTAATTCTATTTTTAGTTTTCTGAGGAACCTCCATACTGTTTTCCACAGTGACTATACCAATTTACATTCCTACAATCAGTGTAAGAGAGTTCCCTTTTCTCCATATCCTTTCCAGCGTTTATTATTTGTAGACTTTTTAATGACTGGTGTAAGGTGGTACCTCATCATAATTTTGATTGTGTCCCTCTAATAATTACTGATTTTGAGCATCTTTTCATGTGCCTTTTGGCCATCTATATATCTTCATTGGAGAAATGTCTATTTAGGTCCTCTGGCCATTTTTGGATGGATTTTGTTTTTGAGTTGAATGAGCGCTAGGCCATTCGTGTATGACCTAAATCAAATCCCTTATGATTATACAGTGGAAGTGACAAACAGATTCAAGTGATTAGAACTGATAGAGTGCCTGAAGAACTATGGATGGAGGTTCATGACATTGTACAATGGGCAGTGATCAAGACCATCCCCAAGAAAAAGAAATGCAAAAAGGCAAAATGGTTGTCAGAGGAGGCCTTAAAAATAGCTATGAAAAGAAAAAAAGCTAAAGGCAAAGGAGAAAAGGAAAGATACACCCATTTGAATTCAGAGTTCCGAAGAATAGCAAGGAGAGATAAGAAAGTCTTCCTCAGTGATCAGTGCAAAGAAATAGAGGGAAATAATGAATGGGGAGACTATAGATCTTTTCAAGAGAATTAGAGATACCAAGGGAACATTTCATGCAAAGATGGGCACAATAAAGGACAGAAATTGCGTGGACCTGTTAGAAGCAGAAGATATTAAGAAGAGGTGACAAGAATACGTAGAAGAACTATACAAAAAAGATCTTCATGACCCAGATAACCACGATGGTGTGATCACTCACCTAGAGCCAGACATCCTGGAATGCAAAGTTAAGTGGGCCTTAGGAATCATCACTACAAACAAATCTGGTAAGGAGATGAAATTCCAGCTGAGCTATTTCAAACCCTAAAAGATGATACCATGAAAGTGCTGCACTCAATACGCCAGCAAATTTGGAAAACTCAGCAGTGGCCACAGGACTGGAAAATGTCAGTTTTCATCCCAATCCCAAAGAAAGGCAATGCCAAAGAATGTTCAAACTACTGCACAATCACTCATCTCAACGCTAGTAAAGTAATGCTCAAAATTCTCCAAGCCATGCTTCAACAGTACCTGAACCGTAACTTCTAGATGTTCAAGCTCATTTTAGAAAAGGCAGAGGAACCAGAGATCAAATTGCCAACATCCACTGGATCATCAAAAAGCAAGAGAGTTCCAAAAAAAATCTGCTTTATTGACTACACCAAAGACTTTGACTCAGTGGTTCACAATAAACTGTGGAAAATTCTGCAAGAGATGGGAATACCAGACCACCTCAGACCACCTTACCTGCCTTCTGAGAAATCTGTATGCTGGTCAAGAATCAACAGTTAGAACCAAATGTGAAACAACAGACTGGCTCCAAACTGAGAAATGAGTACACCAAGGTTGTATATTGTCACCCTGCTTATTTAACTTATATGCAGAGTACATCATGCAAAATGCTGGGCTGGATGAAGCACAATCTGGAATCAAGATTGTCGGGGGAAATATCAGTAACCTCAGATATGCAGATGACACCACCCTTATGGCAGAAAGCGAAGAAGAACTAAAGAGCCTCTTGATGAAAGTGAAAGAGGAGAGTGAAAAAGTTGGCTTACAACTCAACATTCAGAAATGAAGTGGTCCCATCACTTCACAGCAAATAGATGGGAAAACAATGGAAGCAGTGAGAGTCTTTATTATTTTAGGCTCCAAAGTCACTACAGTGGACTGTAGCATGTATATTATCATAAGTGACCAGTCCAGGTTCGACGCATAAATTTTCCTCTGTTCATTTCTTTGCATTTGTGCTTTTTTAATAAAAATACTTTTAACTGTATTAAAAAAATAAAATAAAATAAAAAGCTTAAAAAAAAAAACAACAAAGTCACTACAGATTGTGACTGCAGCCATGAAATTATTTTCTTTTCTTTATTTATTTTTTTAATTGGAGGCTAATTATTTTACAATATTTTATTGGTTGGTTTTGCAATACATTGACATGAATCCGCCCCGGGTGTACATGAGTTCCCCTTCCTGAACCTCCCTCCTCCCCTTATCCTCCTTCTGGGTCATCCCTGTGCACCAGCCCCGAGCATCCTATATGCTGCGTCGATCCTGGACTGGTGATTCGTTTCACATATGATAATATACATGTTTCAATGCCATTCTCCCAAATCATCCCACCCTCGCCCTCTCCCACAGAGTCCCAAAGACTGTTCTATACACCTGTGTCTCTTTTGCTGTCTCGTATACAGGGTTATCATTTCCATCTTTCTAAATTCCATATATATGCGTTAGTATACTGTATTGGTGTTTTTCTTTCTGGCTTACTTCACTCTGTATAATAGGCTCCAGTTTCATCCACCTCATTAAAAGATACTTACTCCTTGGAAGAAAAGCTATGACAAAACTAGACAGAATATTAAAAAGCAGCATTACTTTGCCAACAGGAGCCTGTCTAGTCAAAGCTATGGCTTTTCCTGTAGTCATGTATGGATGTGAGCGCTGGACTATAAAGAAGGCTACGTGCTGAAGAACTGATGCTTTGAATTGTGGTGTTGGAGAAGATTCTTGGGAGTCCCTTGGACTGCAAGGAGATTCAACCAGTCAATACTAAAGAAAATAAGCCCTGAATATTCATTAAAAGGCTGATGCTGAAGCTGAAACTCCAATACTTTGGCCACCTGATGTGAAGAACTGACTCATTGGAAAAGACCATGATGCTAGGAAAGTTTGAAGGCAGGAAGAGAAGGGAACGACAGAGGATTAATTGGTTGGATGGCATCACTGACTCTATGGACATGAGTTTGAGTAAACACCGAGTGTTGGTGATGGACAGGGATGCCTGGTGTGCTGCAGTCCACAGGGTTGCAAAGTGTTGGACATGACTGAGTGACTGACTTGTTTCATTTTGTTTTTGAGTTGAATGAGCAGTTTGTATATTTTGGAAGTTAAGCCCTTGTCTGTTGCATCATTTGGAAATATTTTCTCCCATTCTGTGATTTCTTTTCTGTTTTGTTTATGGTTTCCTTTGCTGTGCAAAAGCTTATAAGTTTGACTAAGTGCAATTTGTTTATTTTTGTTTTTATTTCTATTACCTTGGGAAACTGACCTAAGAAAACATTAGTACAATTTATGTCAGAGGGTGTTTTACCTATGTTATCTTTTAGGAGTTTTATGGTGTAATGTTTAATGTTTAAGCCTTTAAGCCATTTTGAGGGTTTTTTCGTGTGTATAGTGAGAAGTTATGTCCTATCTTCATTGATTTGCCTTTGGCTGTCCAATTTTCCTAACACTGCTTGCTAAAAAGACTGTCTTTTTTTCGCTGTTTGTTCTTGCCTCCTTTGTTGAAGATAAATTGACCATAAGTGTGTGGTATATTCTTTTCCAGTAAAGGTTGTGACAAGATATTTAATATAGTTCCCAGTGCTATCCTGCTTAATAGTTAAATAGTATATAAACTTACTGTTTATCGATTTTGTATACAATAGATTTTATGTTCTAATTTCAAACTCCTAATCCATCCCTCCCCTTCCTCTTCTACATTTGGTAACCATCAGTTTGTTTTCAAATGAACTTTCAACTTTCAATTGAACTTTCCTGTTACAAAACAGAAACAGACTCAGACACAGAAAACAAACTTAAGTTCTTTTTTTAAATGTTGCCTTTTTAATGAACTTTTTTGTCTCCATAATGGTTTATTGAATGCCTACTGTGTGTCTGTCATACTGTACTAAGTTGCTTCATGTGAAAGTGTTAATCACCCAATGCTGTCCAACTCTTTGTAGCATTGCCTCAATATACTGTAGCCTGCTAGGCTCCTCTGTCCATGGAATTCTCCAGACAAAAATACTGGAGTAGGTAGCCATTCCTTTCTCTAAGGGATCTTCTTGACCTAAGGATGAAACCCAGGTCTCCTGCATTGCAGGCAGATTTCTTCACTGTCTGTCGTCTGGCTATATTGCTTTATAAAAACCCACTCCTTCATTTTATCCTCATAACAAATTCAATAAGTAAGTTGCTTTACAATGAGGTAAGTGTAGCTCAGGATTTGGTTCATATTGCTAGTAAATGGCCAGATCAGGATTCTAGTCCAGAACTATCTCTCCAAAACCCATTATCACATCCATGTCTCTATACTGTCTTCCCCGAAATGTAGATATAAAATGGTATTTCATCAAATATTGCTGGTTAGGACTGATGCTAAAGCTGAAACTCCAATACTTTGGCCACCTCATGCGTGAAGAGTTCACTCATTGGAAAAGACTCTGACGCTGGGAGGGATTGGGGGCAGGAGGAGAAGGGGACGACAGAGAATGAGATGGCTGGATGGCATCACCGACTCGGTCGACATGGGTTTGAGTGAACTTCGGGAGTTGGTAATGGACAGGGAGGCCTGGCGTGCTGTGACTCATGGGGTCACAAAGAGTCGGACACGACTGAGTGACTGAACTGAACTGAATCAGATCTTACAGTGGAATCCTGTAGAAAAACCTTTGAAATGAGTGTTCAGATGTATTTTAATCATTGTAGTCTCATGTATTGTCATGGCTGTTGGCTGTGGATTGAATTTATTTGGGTTTTATGCTGAGGATATCTCTGCCTCTGATTTACATTAAATTGGAACAGACATTGCTTTGTAAGTTAGCAAAAGTACTGACTCTTAATATTTCCTTGTATTTCTTCTTAGTCTCAGGGTGCCAACTAAAAAATTGTTCCCTGGTCCTGAGGGCCACTGTATATTTTGTGCTACTGTTGTTATTATGAGAAAATATCACATTATATAAATGCTTAAAATGATGTAAATAGGTAAAATTGTATCCTTATTCTGTTTTTTTTTTTTTAAAATATGGTTAAACTGGAGAGGGAAGATAAAGCAGAGACCAGAAAGAAAAGACATAGGGAATACAAAAAGTGAAAATGTTAGGCACTCAGTTGTGTCTAAATCTTTGCGACCCCATGGACTGTAGCCTGCCAGTCTCCTCTGTCCATGGAATTCTCCAGACCAGAATACTAGAGTGGGTAAGCCAAGGCAGAAGAAAAGTGACTAGAAATGCTGCAGCCACTTGGGAAAAACAACTGATCAGTTCCTCAAAAAATTAAACAGAGTTAGCATATGCACCACTCCAAGATGTATACCCACTGTTCATAATGGCCAAAGAATGAAAACAACTGAAATATCCAGATTACCAAAATGTGGTGTATCTATGTAGTGGAATTTAATTCAGACATAGAAAAGAATGAAATACTGCTACCTACTACAACATGGAATAACCTGAAGACTTTATGCTGAGAGAGAGAAGACTACATATTGTGTGATTCCATACATATGAAATCTCCAGAATAAACAAATCCACAGAGACAGAAAGTAGGTTAGTGATTGCCAGGGAGGAAGAAAGAACCAGGAGTATCTGCTGAATTTCTTTTGGGATAAAGGAAATCTTCTATAATTAGATAGTGGTTATATTTACATGAGCTTGTAAATATACTAAAAATCATTGAATTTTATACTTTAACAGTACAAATTTTATAATGTGGATTATATTCTCAGTTAAAAAATTATGACTAGAGATTCCTTATATTGCAAAGACTCCATTGAGAATCTTATTATGTGAATGCATACATGTGTAATTGAAATATAAATTATTTTTATTTTCAAATATTAGTTAAACCTGCTGTAACCTCATGGTATCTATCCTTAAACTAAATCATTTTAATGGTGTAGGAATATAGGTAGATAACTGATCTACAAAACACATTTTGTATTTCAGACCTTTAATTCTCTCTCTTTGTACACTAAGATCTTTGATTCTTTCTCTCTTTCTTTGTACACCTACACACATACACACCTTATTATTATTTTAAGTAAGTTCCAGTAAATAAATCACGCATAACTTCTTTAGTATATGCAGTTGACCCTTGAGCAATACAGAAGTTAGAGGAGCTTACACCCCAGGCATTTGAAAATCCATGTATAATTTATAGTTATTTAACTACAGATAATGTAGTTAATGTAATATTTCCTATAATAATTTATATATTTTTTAAAGCTGATATAATATTATCTGAACATACTTTTATTGGTTTTTATACTGTCCCTCATACACAGAGGGCAAGAAGAGACCAGGGAAAGGCAGACCACTCTAGACTGGTGGGTGGCAGGTTTAATAAGCAGGGGAGGTTACATCTGAGGCTTGGATGGGCAGCCTCAAGATGAGTAGATCTCTAATTCCATCTATCAGAATCATAAAAATTTGTACAGACTTTAATGGAATTCAGTCATGTATACTGTCTCAACACTACATTGCTCTCTCAGGCAGTCTCCTTTTAAAATTCTTGGTGGCTGTGGGAACTGTGGGTTGAACATAGGCCAGAGGAGAGGGTCAGGAGCATCAGATTGCCTGAGTCCAACTCATTGGACAACTGACAGTGAAGTCCTCTTGATAACCTCCAACAACTTTCTACACTGAAATGCTGCCAATTGATACATTGTTATTCTTTATAATAACTTATTTTTCTCAGTCCATCATCATACATTGCATTTTAGTTGCCATTTGCTCTAGTTTCTTTAAACCTGAATGAATTCCTCAGCATTTTTTTTATGATTTTTTTTATTGATATTTGTAATGAGTACAGAACTATTGTTGGTTATTCATATAGTCCCTAAGCTTGGGTTAATCAGATAGTTTCTTCATGATATTTTTGTTTAAAAAAATATGAATTCATGGTGATACTGTAAATCAAACACTACAGTTTTGTTTTGTTTTTGCTTTTCCTCCCACATTTCATATTTATATCTTCCTTCTTCCACCATGAGAACCCTACCTTGTGACATTATTAAAATTTACTTCCTTGGTCTTTCCTACAACATAGTTTCAGAATTTCTACACCTGCAGCAATAAGAAACATGAACAGTTAATTTCACAGTTGCTTTGTGGTTCTTTTGGTTTTCAACAGAAATTTTGTAGCCAAATTTGAAAGTTACTTGGATCAGTCTCTCTTCCCCTTTCAATATGGTTATGTTGTTCATTTGATATACTTACAGTTTATTTGTTTCTGTTTGTATTCAATTTTAGGGTTTCTTCCTTCATCTTTATTAGCTAGTTAAAATGATAACATTTAACATCAGTCTAAGAGTAAAAATACACAGAGAGGATATTTAGAGAGGAGAAGGCAATGGCAAGCCACTCGAGTACTCTTGCCTAGAAAATCCCATGGATGGAGGAGCCTGGTAGGCTGCAGTCTGTGGGGTCGCTAAGGGTCGGACACGACTGAGCGACTTCACTTTCACTTTTCACTTTCACACATTGGAGAAGGAAATGGCAACCCACTCCAGTGTTCTTGCCTGGAGAATCCCAGGGACAGGGGAGCCTGGTGGGCTTCCGTCTATGGGGTCACACAGTCGGATACGACTGAAGTGACTTAGCAGCAGCAGCAGCTCCCTTCCCTATCTATTCTGCTTTGTTCCTCCCATCTCCTATAGATAAGTGATTTCATTAGTTTCTGGTTTACTGTATTTCTTTTTGTAAATATCAGCAGATAAATTTATGTTTTCTTATTTTGCTTTCATTTTACATGAAAGTAGTATATTGCACATTGGTGGGTCTATCAAATGGGGACGGTTTTGTCCCCTGGAGGATAATATTTGAAAACTTTTTTTGTCTCTGCCACAGTGAATGCTACTAACATCTAGTCATCTAGTGGGTAGAGACCAAATGTGCTGTTAAACATCCTATAATACAAATAATGTACCTCAGTAACATATAATTATCTGGTTAAACATATCTATGATACCACTGTTGAGAAATTCTGCTATACATCTACTTTGTACTTTGCTTTTCAACTTAATATATTATAGAAATCCGTGTCCAACTCTGTGTGACCCCATAGTCGGAAGCCCACCAGGCTCCCCCATCCCTGGGATTCTCCAGGCAAGAACACTGGAGTGGGTTGCCATTTCCTTCTCCAATATGTGAAAGTGAAAAGTGAAAGTGAAGTCGCTCAGTCCTGTCCGACCCATAGCGACCCCACAGACTGCAGCCTACCAGGCTCCTCCATCCATGGGATTTTCTAGGCAAGAGGACTCGAGTGGCTTGCCATTGCCTTCTCTGATTATAGAAATCACTCTATATCAATTCATAGAGATCTTCCACATCCGGTTTTATAGCTGAATGGTACAGGTACTATTGTTTATTTAATCAGTCTCCTTTGTATGTGCATTTAGTTTTTCTCAATATTTTGCAATTTCAAATAATGCTGTAATGGATAACTTTACATACTTTTTTGTTGTTGGTGGTACACTTTTGAAAGTATATTTTTAGAATAAAGTCCTAGAAGTGGATCAAACACCAGATGATATATTGGTTTGCCAAATCCTCTCCAAAGGGTTGTACCAGTTTGCATTTTCATGATTGTAAGAAAGTACCTGTCTCTCCATAGACTTGCCAATTGAGTGAATTGTCAAGTTTTTTAACTTCTACCAATCTGATAAGTAAGAAACTAAGTATATTGTTAGTTTGCATTTCTCTTATTTTGAATGATATCTTTAAAAAGTTTTGTTTGTTCATATTGTCAAAGTCTCAAATTTTATAATTTTTAACCCAAATAGTTTTAGATGAAATACAGAAGCAACGTTTATAAAATATAAACAGAGCACATCTTTCAAGATTTGAAATATCTCAACTGGAATTCCATCACCTCCACTAGCTTCGTTCGTAGTGATGATTTCTAAGGCCCACTTGACTTCACATTCCAAGATGTCTGGCTCTAGGTCAGTGATCACATTATCGTGATTATCTTGGTTGTGAAGATCTTTCTTGTACAGTTCTTCTGTGTATTCTTGCCACCTCTTCTTAATATCTTCTGCTTCTGTTAGATCCATACCATTTCTGTCCTTTATCGAGCCCATCTTTGCATGAAATGTTCCCTTGGAATCTCTAATTTTCTTGAAGAGATCTCTTGTTTTTCCTATTCTGTTGTTTTCCTCTATCTCTTTGCACTGATCGCTGAGGAAGGCTTTCTTCTCTCTCCTTGCTATTCTTTGGAACTCTGCATTCAGATGCTTTATCTTTCCTTTTCTCCTTTGCTTTTCGCTTCTCTTCTTTTCACAGCTATTTGTAAGGCCTCCTCAGACAGCCATTTGCTTTTTTGCATTTCTTTTCCATGGGGATGGTCTTGGTCCCTGTCTCCTGTACAATGTCACAAACCTCCGTCCAGAGTTCATCAGGCACTCTATCAGATCTAGTCCCTTAAATCTGTTTCTCACTTCCACTGTATAACCATAGGGATTTGATTTAGGTCATATCTGAATGGTCTAGTGGTTTTCCCTACTTTCTTCAATTTAAGTCTGAATTTGGCAATAAGGAGTTCATGATCTGAGCCACAGTCCACTCCTGGTTTTGTTTTTGCTAACTGTATGCAGCACAAGCTGGAATCAAGATTTCTGGGAGAAATATCAATAACCTCAGATATGCAGATGATACCACCCTTATGGCAGAAAGTGAAGAGGAACTCAAAAACCTCTTGATGAAAGTGAAAGAGGAGAGTGAAAAGGTTGGCTTGAAGTTCAACATTCAGAAAACAAAGATCATGGCATCTGGTCCCATCACTTCATGGGAAATAGATGGAAAAACAGTGGAAATAGTGTCAGACTTTATTTTTGGGGGCTCCAAAATCACTTCAGATGCTGATTGCAGCCATGAAATTAAAAAACACTTACTCCTTGGAAGGAAAGTTATGACCAACCTAGATAGTATATTAAAAAGCAAAGACATAACTTTGCCAACCAAGGTCTGTCTAGTCAAGGCTATGGTTTTTCCTGTGGTCATGTATGGATGTGAGAGTTGGACTGTGAAGAAAGCTGATCGCCAAAGAATGGATGCTTTTGAACTGTGGTGCTGGAGAAGACTCTTGAGAGTCCCTTGGACTGCAAGGAGATCCAACCAGTCCATTCTAAAGGAGATCAATCCTGGGTGTTCATTGGAAGGACTGATGCTAAAGCTGAAACTCCAATACTTTGGCCACCATGCGATGAATTGACTCACTGGAAAAGACTCTGATGCTGGGAAGGATTGGGGGTGGGAGGAGAAGGGAACGACAGAGAATGAGATGGCTGGATGGCATCACTGACTCTGTGGACATGAGTTTGAGTGAACTCCGGGAGTTGGTGATGGACAGGGAGGCCTGGTGTGCTGTGATTCATGGGGTCGCAAAGAGTCGGACATGACTGAGTGACTGAACTGAACTGAACTGAACAGAGCACATGGAAACTTACAATGCCATATGTAAAATAGATAGCCAATGGAATTTGCTGTATGACCCAGGGAGCTCAAACAGGGGCTCTGTGACAATCTAGAAGGGTGGGATGGGGAGGGAGATGGGAGTGAGGTTAGGGATGGAGGAGATATGGGTGTACCTATGGCTGATTCTTGTTGATGTTTGACAGAAAATAACAGAACTCTGTAAAGCAATTATCCTTCAATTAAAAAGTAAATAAAGTGGCAAATAATAATAATATATCTTATAGTATTATCCTCCAAGTATGTCTTTATATGATATAGTCATAAATCGTTTTTGGATGAAATAATCAAAATGTTATGGGCAACTGTTACTCAAGTTTTTCACTGATTGAATCAAATCCCCTAAACAGAATCCTTGTCCTCTTGGAAAGGACTTGCCTTTTCAAGTATTTTGAAGAATTAAATTCAGAGTATAAAACTTAAAAAAAAATACAACAGAACAAGTATGTATTTCTGTACTGAAAATATTCAAGTGTTTCTTATAGAAACTTTTCTTGTGGCATGTCTCAATATGCTTTTTTACATGAATATAACAGCATATTATCCTGCCACATCTGAGAGAGAAATACTCATCACCTGGTAATAAATATAATCCTAGAAATAGAGTATTTAAAGTCTCCTCTAGAGTTTTCAGGCTACTAGGATGTCACAATAAGTAAACTAAACTTATTTTGTCATGGATTCTTATGTTTTACAGGCCATATATGTCTCTTGGAAGTCTTCGAGATCAAGTAATTTATCCAGATTCAGTGGATGACATGCATGACAAAGGCTATACAGACCATGATCTAGATTGTATTCTAAACAGTGTTCATCTCTATCATATAGTTCAAAGAGAAGGAGGTAAAGTCTATAATTCATGGCTTTTTTCGTATATTTAACATAACTTTAAAAAATTAAGTTGGGTTTAATTTTGATGTATGCCGTTGTTGGAACATAAGCAGACAAGAAAAGATGGAGTTTATGGCTTTTGTTGCTTTTGCATTGTTAACTTGCTCTTTTCTGTTTATGCTATGTTTCATTCAGCAAACTAATCTTTTTCCTAAGTCTGAAGCTAGCATTTGAAGATTTTTTTCATATTTGGATGAACATGTCTTCCTGAAGTCATAGTCAATCTAAATGTATGTAAGGTTCATGACAGAAATATTCTCCTGTTAATCCCTCAGCTTACATTAAATATAGTAATTTGAGAAGTAGGTATCACAGAACTTTTTTTATTTTCAGACCAACAGTCTTACCAATACATTTTTTTTCTCTACAGCAACACATAGAGAATTAGATAAAACATAGCAACTTCTGTTTGGTAGTTTTTCAGCATAAAACATACTTTAAAAAAAGTAAGAATAGGAGTTATACATATCAGCTCAAGAAAGAATTACTTTCAGAACACAGAATTATTTTCAAATAAATTGATAACACATAATTTGATAGCCTAGAAAAACTACTGAAATAGCAAGCTGGAATTCTAGTTTTAATTTTGCACGTGCTTTATGTTTTATTTTTTTAGCCCACTTAAATGATCAGAAGAAGCAGGGTAGTACAGTAGTTAAGAATGTAGGTTTTGAAATCAGAATTCCAGAATCAAATCTTTAATAGCTCTGTCTCTGTATCTTTGTATCTTCACCTGTAAAATGGAGATAAATACCTTATAAAGATGCTGTGAAGATTTAATAAGACTTTATTTTAAGTATTTAGAACAGTGACATATCATTTTATAATATCATAATTCATAAGTTCTATAAATATGGAAAGCTGGTTGTGTTTTTGTGTCATATGGTCAGCTTCTTCCCAGTTTTAAAACAGTGTGGCAAAATAGCAACTACCTATTAATTTGGGGTAAGTTATTTGGATAAGTTTGAAATCTATTAGTCCAAATAGAAATTTATAATAATTTTTGACATATTCTATTCTTTTAGAAGTTATCAAGAAATTCTAGAACTAGTTTTAAGAATTTTTAAACCTTAAAAATATATGATAGTAATTGTTATGGTTTATTGAGTGCTTGCTCTGCAGAATATAACATGTTACTCAGTTTATACTGTCATCTTATTTAATATTTGTACCTGCCCAATGATGTAGATTTTACTAACTCCCCCTTTACAGATGAAATTCAGAAGTTTAGCAGTTTCCCCAGGGGTCCTCAGCAAGTGGTGGAACAGGGATTCCAACACAGATGAGACTTGAATGTCAATGTTCTATGTAAGATATGCCACTGTGCTATGCTATCTCAACATCTTAGGTACTAATAGGCTTGTTATATCCTTATACATAAAAAATGCTAAGGAAATCCACTTTACTTGCCTAATTCTTAAACCATGAAACATACTTTTAAGCACAGCAAGAAAACAAATTTGCAGTTACTCTGGAAGAAGCCTTCTGAAGTTCTAGTAAGACTATTAACGATTTGAAGCAACACTAGTTCCAACACTTAAAGAAATTTGCTTAGAGAAATTCTTTACTTTAGTATAAGATAGATTTTAAAACTATGTTTTATTCCATCAAACAAATTACAGAATAGAAAAGTGTAGAATTGTTAACAAATAGATGTGAGCTAAAGCAGTTTGTACATCTTGAGGAAGCAAGAAATCTTCACTTCTTAGCTGACTTAGTCTCATTGTTTCAGCATCAGAAGTATCATGACTCAGAGTTTTGATCTGTATGGTCTGTGATCAAGAAAGATTGCCTGTTAAAGTTTTTGGGTTTATTGAAACAATGAAGATAATTTATTTAAATACATAAAATTTAAGGATTCTTTGACCCAAATACTTTTGTCTTGTGCGTTCCTATTTCAAGGAGGGAGCTATTTTTTTAAGTCCAGAATATTTCTCCACTGTGTAGCAATCTAAACCTAGTTTTTAAATCCCCACTTGTTTCATAAATGCTATAAAAGTCACAGAGGAAATTTTAATTCATAGTTTTCACTAGAAGCAAGAACTTTGAATCACATGGCATTTAGATATTATTTTCCCTAATATAAAATTATGCTTTTAAATAGTTGAAAAATTCCTGGAAGTTTGCCCAGGAATGAACACTGGTCCCTTTTGGGGAGTATTATTGGGAAATTGGGAAAGTCTTTTCAATCCAGTGCACAAGAAACAATGAAACTCTAGTTCTCATTTCCTTTCCCTTTGACCAAGTTTATTTAGAAATTTTAGTAAAGATGAAAATTCAATTGAGAAATAATAAAGAAAGCAAAGGGCCTGGATTTTTTCCAAATGGGAAAATTAAGCCTGGATTACTTGGGATTTGGTAATGTCCTAAGTGTATATCTGTGTGTTTGTGCATGTGTATATTTGCGTGTGTGTGAATATGTGTGTGAGAGTTTTGAACTCTCATTTTCCTCTTTGAAAATCGGATTTGCTTAGTCTGCTCTGTTTTCTGATATTCTTACTTCAGAAAAATATCTGATGTGGCTACCTTCCTAAAAGACCCAATGATTTTGTTTCTAAGTGACTTTTCTTATTAAAAATTGAGACAGGCCATAAAAATAATATAAAGATAGTAATTTTTCAAATATTATAAAAATGTACATCTTAGAAAGTAAAAGCCTCATAATTCCATTCCCAGAGATGTATATGTTTATTTATAGAAATGCAATTATAATTTATAGGGCTTCCCAGGTGGTGCTAGTGATAAAGAACCCACCTACCATTAGTGGAGACATAAGAGACACAAGGTTGATCCCTGGGTTGGGAAGATCCCCTGGTGTAGAAAATGGCAACCCACTACAGTGCTCTTGCCTGGAAAATTCCATTGACCGAGGAGCCTGATGGGCTACAGTCCATGGGGTCACAAAGAATCAGACACAACTGACAACTGAGTACAATTATAATTTATATACATTTATGTGTTCTTACTTCTAATAAAAACTGTTGCAAAACATTTTTTCTCTGTGACTTAATTTTATAACATTTGTGAAACACAAATGAGATTTTGAAAAGTAGGTTCAGATTGCTACACAGTGGAGAAATGTTCTGGGCTTAAAAAATTTCCCCTTACTAACTGAGAAGGCAAAAGAGAAATGCATTCGGGTCAAAGGCAGCTTTAATTTTAGATATTTAAGTAAACCATGTCCTTTTGTTCCACTGAACTCAAAAGTTTTAGCAACCAATTGAAAATCTGAATATAACTTATAGAAGGCCCTCATATTCATGGTTCTTTCATATCTGCTGTTCTGCAGTTGTGGGTTAAACAAACCACAAACTGTATAGTACCACAGTATTTACTGTTGAAAAAAACGTGTGTGTAAGTATTTCACAGTACAAAATTATATTGTTTAAGGGTGATCTGTATACAAACACACAATTTTGCAATTTGGTTTTCTATATAAAAAAGTATTCTAAGTATATTTTTATATCAGTATGTATTTTTTAAAAACTTTTATTGAAGTATAGTTGCTTTGGACATCCCAAGTGGTATGAATTGTAAAGAACCTTCCTGCCAATCCAGGTGACATAAGAGACACGGGTTTGATCCCTGGGTTGGGAAGATCCTCTGGAGGAGGGCATGGCAATCCACTCCAGTATTCTTGTCTAGAGAATCCCCTGGGCAGAGGAGCCTGGTGGGCTACAGTCCATAGGGTTGCAAAGAGATGGATACAACTGAAGTAGCTTAGCACACATGCACACATAGTTGCTTTACAATATTGTGTTTCTGCAAAGTGAATCATCAATATGTATACATATATCCCCCCCTTTTTTAGATTTCCTTCCCATACAAATCACCACAGAATATTGACTTCCCTGTGCTACACAGTAGGTTCTCATTTTATGCATAGCAATGTGCGTATGTCATTCCCAACCCCAATCTCCCAATTCACCCCACCCTCCTTTCTCCCACTTATATCCATAAGGTTGTTCTCTACATCTGTGTCCTGATTTCTGCTTTGCAAATAAGTTCATCTGTACCATTTTTCCAAGTTCCACATATAAGTGATATTACACGATATGTAGTTTTCTCTTTCCAACTTACTTCGTTCTATATGACAGTCCCTAGGTCTCTTCACATCTTTGCAAATGGCACTGCTTTGTTCCTTTTTATGATTAATATCCCATTGTAAATATGTACCACGTCTTTATCCATTCCTCTGTTGATGAACATTTAGGCTCCTTTCATGTCTTGGCTATTGTAAATAGTACTGCAATACTGGGGTGTGTGTGTCAATTTTAATTATGGTTTTCTCCAGATATATGACTGGAGTGAGATTTCTGGGTCATATGGTAGTTCTATTTTTAATTTTTTAAAAAACCTCCTTATTGTTTTCCATAGTAGTTGGACCGATTAACTTTCCCACCAACAGTGTAGGAGGGTTTCCCTTTTCTCCACACCCTCTCCAGCATTTATTGTTTATAAATGTTTTCATGATGGTCTTTCTGAAAAGTAATTTTGATTTTCATTTCTCTAATAATTAGTGATGTTGAGAATCTTTTTTATGTGCTTTTTGGCGATCTGTATGTCTTCTTTGAAAAAATGTCTGTTTTGGTCTTCCACCCACTTTTTCATTGGATTGTTTCTTTTATTATTGAGCTACATGAGCTGTTTATATATTTTGGAGATGAATCCCTTGTTGGTTGTTTTGTTTGCAAATATTTTCTCCTATTCTGAGGGTTGTCTTTTTGTTTTATTTATTGTTTCATTTACTGTGCAAAAGGTTGTAAGTTTAATTAGATCTCATTTTGCTTATTTTTGTTTTTATTTTCACTATTCTGGGAGATGGATCCAAAAAGATCTTTCTATAATTTATGTCAGAGAGTGTTCTGCTTATGATTTTCTCTAAGAGTTGTAATTGCCCAGCCTTACATCTAGGTCTTTAATCTATCTTGAGTTTATTTTTGTGTATGGTATTTGGAAGTGTTCTAATTTCATTCTTTTACAGATAGCTGCCTAGTTTTCCCAGCAGCACTTATTGAAGAGACTGTCTTTTCTCCATTGTATATTCTTGCCTCCTTTGTCATAAATTAGGTGAACATAGGTGTCTGGATTTATCTTTGGGCTTTCTGTCTTGTTCCGTTGATCCATTTGTATTTTTTTGCCCAAGTGCCATATTGTCTTGATTATGTAGCTTTGGAGTATAGTCTTAAGTCAGAGAGCCTGACTCCTCCAGCTCTGTTTCTTTTTTTCAAGATTGCTTTGGCTATTTGGGGTCTTTTGTGTTTCCATACAAATTAAAAAATATTTTAATCTGATTCTGTGGAATAATGCCATTGGTAATTTGATGGGGATTGCATTGAATCTGTGGATTGCTTTGGGTAGTATAATTATTTTTACAATATTGGTTCTTCCAATCCAAGAACATGGTATATCTCTCCATCAATTTGTGTCATCTTTGTTTTCTTTCATCAGTATCCTATAGTTTTCTGAATCAAGGTATTTTTCCTTCTTAGGTAGTTTTATCCCTAGATAGTTTCATCTAGGGATGCAATCATAAATGGAATTTTTTTCTTAATTTCTCTTTCTGATCTTCTGTTAGTGTATTGTAATGAAAGAGATTCCTGTGTATTAATTTTGTCTGGTTTTGGTATCAGGGTGATAGTGGCCTCATAAAATTAGCTTGGAAGTGTCCTTCCCTCTGCAATTTTTGGAAGCATATGAGAAGGACCTGTTAGCTGGTCTCTAAAATAGAATTCACCTGTGACACCATCTAGACCTGAACTTTTGTTTCTTGGAAGATTTTAATTGCAGTTTCATTTCAATTTCATTACCCATGACTGGCCTGTTCATATTTTTGTTCAGTTAAAATAAAAAAAAAATTTATTTACTTATTTGGCTGCATTGGGTTTTAGCTGTGGCATGTAGGTTCTTTGTTGTGGCACATGGGCTTCTCTCTAGTTGTGGCATGTGGGCTTAGTTCCTCTCCGGCTTGTGGGATCATAGTTCTCCAAGGATCAATCTGTATCCCCTGCTTTGGGAGACAGATTTTTTTTTTAAACCTTTATTTATTTTTTTCAGTTGTTACTGTATACTTTTTATTTTATTTATTTTTTATTGGAGGCTAATTATTTTACAATATTATATTGGTTGGTTTTGCCATACATTGACATGAATTCTCCCCGGGTGTATATGAGTTCCCCTTTCTGAACCCCCCTCCCACCTCCCTCCTCTCCTTATCCTCCCTCTGGGTCATCCCTGCACACCAGCACCGAGCATCCTTTATCATGCATTGACCCTGAACTGGCAATTTGTTTCACATATGATAATATACTTGTTTCAATGCCATTCTCCCAAATCATCCCACCCTCACCATCTCCCACAGAGTCCCAAAGTCTGTTCTATACATCTGTGTCTCTTTTGCTGTCTCATATACAGGGTTATCATTTCCATCTTTCTAAATTCCATATATATGCATTAGTATACTGTGTTGGTGTTTTTCTTTCTGGCTTACTTCACTATGTATAGATTTTTAACCACTGGACCACCCGGGAAATCCCTGTTCATACTTTCTATTTCTTCCTAGTTCAGTCTTAGAAAGTTATACCTTTCTAAGAATTTGTCCATTTCTTCAGGTTGTTCATTTTATTGGCATACATCGAGTTGATCAAAAAGTTCACTCAAATTTTTCCAGAAGATGTTACAGAAAAACCCAAACATTTTGGTCAACTTAGTAATTGCTTGTAGTAGTCTCTTATGATCTTTTGTGTTTCTGTGGTGTCAGCTGTAACGTCTCCTTTTCCATTTCTAATTTTATTGATTTGAGTCCTCTCCCTTTCTTTTCTTAAGGAATCTGGCTAATGGTTTTATCAATTTTGCTTATCTTCTCAAAGAACAATTTTTAGTTTCATTGGTTTTTGCTATTCTCTGTTTTATATCTCATTTATTTTTGCTCTGATTTTTATGATTTCTTTCCTTCTACTAACTTTTGGGTTTATTTGTTCTTGTTTCTCTAGTTGCATTTGGTACAAGGTTGTGTTGTTTATTTGATATTTTTCTTGAGATGGATTGTATTGTTATAAACTTCCCTCTTAGAACTGTGCTGCTTTCCATAGGTTTTGGGTCACCATGTTTTAATTTTCAATTGTTTCTAGATATTTTTTTATTTCCTTTTTGATTTCTCCAGTTATCCATAGGTTGTTTAGTAGCATATTGTTTAGTCTCCACATGTTTGTGTTTTTTATAGTTCCCCGCACCCCGTATTTGCTTTCTAATCTCATAGCATTGTTTCAGAAAAGATACCTGATACAATATCAGTTTTCTTAACTTTACTGAAGCTTGATTTGTGACCCAAGATGTGATCTATTCTGGAGAATGTTCCATGTGTTCTTGAAAAGAAAGTATATTCTGCTGTTTTCTGATGGAATGTCCTGTATATATCAATTAAGTCTATCTGGTCTAATGTTTCATTTAAGACTTGTGTTTTCTTGTTAATTTTTTTGTCTGGATGATCCGTCCATTGATATAAGTGGGGTGTTAAAGTCCTCCATTATTAATCGTGTTCCTGTCAGTTTCCCATTATATGACTGGTAGCATTTGCTTTATCTCTGATATTCTCCTAGGTTGAGTGCATAAATATTTACAATTGCTTTATCTTTTTCTTGAATTGATCCCTTGATTATTAGGTAGGATTTTTCCTTGTCTTATTAACAGTCTTTGTTTTAAAGTCTATTTGGTCTGATGTGAGTATTGCTACTCCAGCTTTTCTTTGCTTTCCATTTTTATGGAATATCTTTCTCCATCTCCTCACTTTCAGTCTGTATGTATCCCTAGGTCTGAAGTGGTTCTCTTGTAGGCAGCATATACACGGGTCTTGTTTTTTCATCCATTCAGCCAGTCTGTTTCTTCTGGTTGGAACGTTATTCCATTTACATTTCAGATAATTATCAATATATATGTTCCTATCGCCATTTTCTTAATTGTTTGGGGTGTGGTTTTCTTTGTATATCTTTTTACTCTTTGCTTTCCTTTTTCATTCTCCTTTCTAGTGTTTTTTGCCTATAGAAGTTCCTTTAGCAGTTGTAAAGCTGGTTTGGAGGTGCTGAATGCTCTTAGCTTTTGTGTGTCTGTAAAACTTTTGATGCTCTGTCAAATCTGAATGAGAGCCTCCCCGGTTAGAGTATTCTTGGTTATAGGCTTTTCCTTTTCATCATTTTAAATATATCCTGCCACTCCCTTCTGACCTGCAGAGTTTCTACTGAAAAATCAGCTGATAACCTTTTGGGGTTTCCCTTTTGTGTTATTTGTCGCTTTCCCTTCGTTGCTTTTAATAATTTTTGTACTTAATTTTTGTTAGTTCAATAATATGTGTCTCAGTCTGTTCCTTCTTGGGTTTATCCTTTATGCAACTCTCTGCTTTCTAGGCTTGTGTGATTATCTCGTTTCCCATGTTAGAAAAGTTTTTTACTGTGATCTCTTGAAATATTTTCTCAGACCCTTTTTCTTCTTCTTCTGGGACCTCTATAATTCAAATGTTCATGCATTTAATGTTGTTCCAGATGTCTCTGAATTTATTCACATTTCTTTTCATTTTATTATTATTATTCTGTTCTACGGCAAAGATTTCTACCACTCTGTCTTCCAGGCCACTTATCCATTCTTCTGCCTCATTTATTCTGTTATTGATTTCTTCTAATATATTTTTCATTTTCAGTCCCTGTCTTGTTCATTTATGTTTATTTGTGTTTTAATTCTTCTAGGTCTTTGCTAAACTGTTCCTGTATCTTTTCAATCCATGCCTCCAGTCTGTTTCTAAGATCTTGGATCATCTTTACTATGATACTCTGAATTCTCTTTCAGATAGATTGCTTATCTGCTCTTCATTTAATTGTTCTTGTAGGTTTTAATCTTGCTCCTTTGTCTGCAGCATATCTGTTTGTTACCTCTTTTTTTTTTTTCCCTCAAATTTTTGTGTTTGTGATCTGCTTTCCAGGCTGCAGGGTCATAGTTCCTCTTGCTTCTGGTATCTGTCCCCTGGTAGGTGAGGCTGATCCAGAGACTTGTGCTGCTATCCTCTTAATGAGGGTTAGACTATTGTTGTGGTGACCAGAGCCTGCCCTGGATATTGAGTGGGGCCTCCCCTTTGCTCTTTGGTTGTCACTGCCCTGTCAGGGGTGGAGTCGGCTTCCTAGTTGTTGTAGTAGAAGCCCCAAGATTTGCTTGCTTCTTAGCTGTGTTTCTGATCTGTGGTGCAAAGTAGGCAAGGTTGAAACACTCCTGGTGCGAGGGAAACTACTGAGTATCCCTTCTTTGAAACTACTCTCCTGTGGTGTACTCTGTTGAGTGATCTTTCACCCATTGTGCAGACCCTCAGACTACACTGATATTAGCATTGCCACACTATCATTTGACCCTGGTGTCTCTTAGAGATTTCTTTCACCAGGCCATCAGAGTAGAGCCACTGAAGTCCAGCCCCAGGACTGCAGTAATCATGGATCTGGACCAGTTGTGGGTATTAGGTGCTCAGTCATGCTCAGTTGCTCAGTCATGTCTGTCTCTTTGTGACCCCATGGACTGTAGCCCACCAGGTTCTGCTCTCCATGGAATTTTCCATGCAAGAATATGGGAGTAGGTTGCTATTTCCTTCTCCAGGGATCTTCCTGAGCAAGGGACTGAATCCTCGTCTCTTGCATCTCCTGCATTGGTAGGTAGTTTCTTTACCAATGCACCATCTAGGAAGCTACCAGATGTTATAGGGGCAGCTCAGACTTTAGCCTGGCACAGGCTTCCATGTGTACATGCATGTTAAGTCACTTCAGTTGTGCCTGACTCTTGCAACCCTATGGACTATAGCCTGCTAGACTCCTTTGTCGATGGGATTCTCCAGACAAGACTACTGGAGTGGATTGCCCTATTTCCAGGGGATCTTCTCAACCCAGGGATTGAACCCACATCTTTTAGGTCTCCTGTATTGGCATGTGGGTTCTTTACCACTAGTGCTACACCTGCTAAAACTAGGTCTGTCTTGGCTGTGGGAGCACTTATCTGTTCAGATGTTTTGTAAGTGCTGAGTTTTTACCAAGCTGTTTGTGAGGGTTTCAATTTGTGCAGCTGCAAGGAAAAATTTCAGTTTTTCTTCTTACATTGAGTGGCCCCTGGGACTTAGCTGTGGTTTTAGCTCCACCTCTGTAAGTTGCACACAGGGATCTACTCCCAAGGCTGCCCTGGAGCACTTTGGTCTGCCCCAGTGAGGACAAGGCACGGAGGTGGCACAGCTGCCAGCGTCATGGGAGGCAACAGGTGCACAAAGGGGTTGGAAGTTGTAAGAGATCTGGCCCAGTCACAAGTTCACAGGGGAGCTGATGGCCGTGATGTGGGAGATCCAGCCCTGGTGGGAGTCTTTCCTAGTTCCCAGCCACAGGCACAAGATGGCCAGCCCCAGTGGGAGCCTTTCATACCACCAGGTGGCAGGCACATGAGGGTTAGCCCTGGGTGATCTTTCCAAGCAATCAGCCACTGGTGCATAGAGCCAGCCCTGGCAGGGGCCTTTCCTAGTTCCTAGCAGCAGGTGATTGGGGCCAGCCCTGGCAGGGGCTTTTCCTAACTTTTGGTCACAGGTACAAAAGGGTTAGCCCCAGCAGGAACCTTTTCAAGTGCCCAGTGGCAGGCATGAGACAGCTCACCCTGGTGGAAACCATTTTTACCACCTGGCGGGGTATAAGTAAGGGCTTACAGTGTGGGGAGAGAGGCTACAATGACAGCTGCACCCCCTACATGTCACTCAATAATGGTTCCTTGCTTCTATGGTAGTCCAGGTTTCCTCCACAAGTATTCCCAGTTGTGGATTTTCTCATTTCCATCCCTCAGGCTGTCCTGTCTACTTGCATCCAGCAGCAGTCCTCTCCTCAGCTTTTCTCTCCATTGCCTATGTTCCAGCACCCAGTGCCCATGCACACTGACATACACAAGTCCCAGGCTCGGAGGTACAGGGCTGTGGCATAGACCATCTATGTAGGTCTCACTTTGTCCTGCCTGCCATAGACCGGCTGTTTCACTCCCCTCCGACAGGCCCAGATGATTTCCTCTGTCCCAACCAATCTGCCCCTCCGTGAGGGGGTTTCCCGGGATACAGGAACTTCTCAGATTCTTCAGATCCCCTACCTGGAAGCAGATCCTATCCCACTTCCTGTCCTCTTCTTTTTCCCTTCTTTCTTTTGTCTTACATGTTTCCACATGGATCTTTCTTGTCCTTTCCAGTGTCCAACATCTTCTCCTAGTGTTCAGCCAGTGCTCTGTGAGAACTGTTCCATTGGTAGATGTATTCTTGATGCATCTATGGGGAGAGATGAACTCCTTGTCCTCCTACTTCTCTGCCATCTTGCTTTTCCCTATACTAGTATGTATTGACGGAGAAGGCAATGGCAACCGACTCCATTACTCTTGCCTGGAAAATCCCATGGACGGAGGAGCCTGGTAGGCTGAAGTCCATGGGGTCGTGAAGAGTCAGACATGACTGAGCGACTTTACTTTCACTTTTCACTTTCATGCATTAGAGAAAGAAATGGCAATGCAACCCAGTGATCTTGCCTGGAGAATCCCAGGATCGGCGGAGCCTGGTGGGCTGCCGTCTATGGGGTCGCACAGAGTCAGACACGACTGAAGCGACTTAGCAGCAGCAGCAGCAGCAATAATAAGTATTGATCTAACATTTTTTTTTGATCTAACCTATTTTTTGGAAAATAAAAGACTTGCTTTTTGAATAAATAACTAACATAAAGTATTTACGATGTTCTCAGAGATGGAATAAGTAAATTGTAAAACATGAAGATACACCTACATATAAATTCTAGCTCTGATATATAGTTGTATAAATTTTTATATATTAATTTCTTCATGAATTTCAGTCTATCTACTTATAAAATAACACTAATAATAGACACCTCATAAGGTTGTGAAATATACAATGATAAAACTCATATAAAGTGCCAGGCAGATGGAAGCCATTTAAACAAGCTCCTTTCATATCTTTTGTAGACTTTGTAATGTGTGTGTGTGCTCGGTCACTTCAGTTATATCTTACTCTTTGCAACCCTGTGGACTGTATCCTGCAAAGCTCTTCTGTCCATGGGATTCTCAGGCAAGAATACTGGAATAGGTTGCCATCCCCTCTTCCAGGGGATCTTCCAGACCCAGGGATCAAACCTTTGTCTCTTGCACTGCAGGCAGATTCTTTACCCACTGAACCACCCAGGAAGCCCAGACTTTGTAATCAGTTCAGTTCAGTCGCTCAGTCGTGTCTGACTCTCCGCGACCCCATGAATCACAGCACGCCAGGCCTCCCTGTCCATCACCAACTCCCGGAGTTCACTCAAACTCATGTCCAGAGTCGGTGATGCCATCCAGCCATCTCATTCTCCGTCGTCCCCTTCTCCTCCCGCCCCCAACCTTTCCCAGCATCAGAGTCTTTTCCAGTGAGTCAACTCGTCGCATGAGGTGGCCAAAGTATTGCAGCTTCAGCTTTAGCATCAGTCCCTCCAATGAACATCCAGGATTGATCTCCTCCAGAATGGACTGGTTGGATCTCCTTGCAGTATAAGGGACTCTCAAGAGTCTTCTCCAACACCACAGTTCAAAAGCATCGATTCTTCGGCGGTCAGCCTTCTTCACAGTCCAACTCTCACATCCATACATGACCACGGGAAAAACCATTGCCTTGACTAGACGGACCTTGGTTGGCAAAGTAATGTCTCTGCTTTTTAATATACTATCAAGGTTGGTCATAACTTTCCTTCCAAGGAGCAAGCGTCTTTTAATTTCATGGCTGCAATCAGCATCTGCAGTGATTTTGGAGCCCAAAAAAACAAAGTCTGACACTGTTTCCACTGTTTTTCCATCTATTTCCCATGAAGTGATGGGACCAGATGCCATGATCTTTGTTTACTGAATGTTGAGCTTCAAGCCAACCTTTTCACTCTCCTCTTTCACTTTCATCAAGAGGCTTTTGAGTTCCTCTTCACTTTCTGCTATAAGGGTAGTGTCATCTGCATATCTGAGGTTATTGATATTTCTCCCGGCAATCTTGATTCCAGCTTGTGCTTCTTCCAGCCCAGCGTTCCTCATGATGTACTCTGCATAGAAGTTAAATAAGCAAGGTGACAATATACAACCTTGACGTACACCTTTTCCTATTTGGAACCAGTCTGTTGTTCCATGTCCAGTTCTAACAGTTGCTTCCTGACCTGCATACAGGTTTCTCAAGAGGCAGGTCAGGTGGTCTGGGATTCCCATCTCTTTCAGAATGTTCCACAGTTTATTGTGATCGACACAGTCAAAGGCTTTGGCATAGTCAATAAAGCAGAAATAGATGTTTTTCTGAAACTCTCTTGCTTTCTCCATGATCCAGCGGATGTTGGCAATTTGATCTCTGGTGCCTCTGCCTTTTCTAAAACCTGCTTGAACATCTGGGAGTTCACGGTTTACCTACTGCTGAAGCCTGGCTTGGAGAATTTTGAGCATGACTTTACTAGCGTGTGAGATGAGTGCAATTGTGCGGTAGTTTGAGCATTCTTTGGCATTGCCTTTCTTTGGGATTGGAATGAAGACTGACCTCTTCCAGTCCTGTGGCCACTGCTGAGTTTTCCAAATCTGCTGGCATATTGAGTGCAGCACTTTCACAACATCATCTTTCAAGACTTGAAATAGCTCAACTGGAATTCCATCACCTCCACTAGCTTTGTTCGTAGTGATGCTTTCTAAGTTGTGGATGTGACCAGTGATAGAAGCAAGGTCCGGTGCTGTAAAGAGCAGTATTGCATAGGAACCTGGAATGTTAGGTCCATGAATCAAGGCAAATTGGAAGTGGTCAAACAGGAGATGGCAAGAGTGAATGTTGACATTCTAGGAATCAGTGAATTAAAATGGACTGGAATGGGTGAATTTAACTCAGACGACCATTATATCTACTACTGTGGGCAGGAATCCCTTAGAAGAAATGGAGTAGCCATCATGGTCAACAAAAGAGTCCGAAATGCAGTACTTGGATGCAATCTTAAAAATGACAGGATGATTTCTGTTCGTTTCCAAGGCAAACCATTCAATATTACAGTAATCCAGGCCTATGCCCCAACAAGTAATGCTGAAGAAGCTGAAGTTAATCGGTTCTATGAAGACCTACAAGACCTTTTAGAACTAACACCCAAAAAAGATGTCCTTTTCATTATAGGGGACTGGAATGCAAAAGTAGGAAGTCAAGAAACACCTGGAGTAACAGGCAAATTTGGCCTTGGAGCATGGAATGAAGCAGGGCAAAGGCTAATAGAGTTTTGTCAAGAGAATGCACTGGTCATAGCAAACACCCTCTTCCAACAGCACAAGAGAAGACGCTACACATGGACATCACCAGATGGTCAACACCGAAATCAGATTGATTATATTCTTTGCAACCAAAGATGGAGAAGCTGTATACAGTTAGCGAAAACAAGACCAGGAGCTGACTGTGGCTCAGATCATGAACTCCTTATTGCGAAGTTCAGACTTAAATTGAAGAAAGTAGGGAAAACCACTAGACCATTCAGATATGACCTCAATCAAATCCCTTATGATTATACAGTGGAAGTGAGACTTTGTAATAGGCCTGTGCAAATTTTTTGGTCTTTTCTTCTAACCCCCTGCAAAATAAGTCTAAGTATACCAACTCTTTGGAGACATTATAAAGTAAATACCTTTTCAAAGTGTCAGTATTTAGTTTTTCTTAGAATATGTTCTGTCAATATAAGTAATTATTACCATTTAAAAATATCAAATCTAAGACCAAGTGCTTAAACATAAGGCATTCTGATCTATCCAGGCATATGTTTTGTGAAATATCAGGTTCTTTATGTAATAGCTTAAACTTGCTAAGAATCACTCGTCTAGGTAAAAACTGTAAAAGATACTCTCTTTGGTTAAAAGATGCGTTATAAAATATGTTTTTTTTACATATTTTAAAGGATGGGATGCTATTATGGACTGGAAAGATGTCTTATCAGGAGGGGAAAAACAAAGAATGGGCATGGCTCGCATGTTTTATCATAGGTAAGTGTATTATACTCAAGTTACTATTGATATACTCTATTGTAATCAAAAAACGTTTGGATAGGATCCCTTGTCCTCATTTGCTTTGAAAATATATTTCTGAAAAGCTAGTGCTTAGAATTTATAGTATTTAAATTTCTTAGGTTATTTTTTAATGTGACAGAAATCTCCAAGTGTTTGTTCTATTTGAGTAATGTTAGATGCAACCAGTCCATTCTAAGGGAGATCAATCCTGGGTGTTCATTGGAAGGACTGATGCTAAAGCTGAAACTCCAATACTTTGGCCACCTCATGCGACGAGTTGACTCACTGGAAAAGACTCTGATGCTGGGAAGGATTAGGGGCGGGAGGAGAAGGGGACGACAGAGAATGAAATGGCTGGATGGCATCACCGACTCTGTGGACATGAGTTTGAGTGAACTCTGGGAGTTGGTGATGGACAGGGAGGCCTGGTGTGCTGTGATTCATGGGGTCGCGGAGAGTCAGACACGACTGAGCGACTGAACTGAACTGAACTGAATGTTAGATGACAAAATTAAATTTTTATGTGTCCTATGTTTGAAAGTGGGATTATTGCTAATTTTAAAATGCGGAGAATAGATAACCACTATTATACTGTTGTGAACGCAGTAGGTAGACATTCAGTGAAAGTGAAAGTCACTTAGTTGTGTCCAATTCTTTGCAACCCCATGGACTGTAGTCCTTCAGGCTGCTCTGTCCATGGAATTCTCCAGGCCAAAATACTGAAGTAGGTAACTGTTCCCTTTGCCAGGGGATCTTCCCAACCCAGGGATCAGACCCAGATCTTCTGCATTGCAAGCAGATTCTTTACCATCTGAGCCACCAGGGAAGCCCAGATATTCAGTAATACTTCTCAATTAAATTATTAAATTAAAACTAAATTAACTTTCTAATCAGTCAGTGGCCTATAAAGCTCAGTAGTGTTCTTCTTGAGAGGAGGCATATCTAATGGTAAAAGGAACCAACCAGCATAAGTCTTAATGGACTCAGAAATAAAGAGATTCAGGAAATAATTTCTCTTGATAAAAATTTTCTATTTCTAACCAGCTTCATAGCCTTTTGGTTCAAAGTATCAAGCACAAGACACTGGAAAGAAATATTGAAGTTATTATGATTTGTTCCTTTTTTTTTTAATCCTATTCTTCTGTGAAAAATAAATTCCCATTTTAATGTTAGGCGTCTGGCAATGAGAACCTAAGTTGTTACTTTCAATACTTATATCTCGGGCAATAAAGTTATGTACATGGATGGCTGAGTGGACCATAAGCTAGGGCACATGCAATACTCTTGAAGAACTTGCAGTGGAAGCAATAAAACTTCTGTAGGGAGCTTTTAAAAGCTGATAAAAAATGCAAAAAAAAAATTAAGTAAGCCTCATTAAACACTTAGCAACAAGTTGACTATCAATTTTTTAGAAATCTTTTATTATGGAAAAGCCATTAAAAGTTCATCAAAACAGAGAATATTGTAAGATGAACCCTATATTCCCATCACACTGATTCAACAAGTCTAATATTTTACAGCACCTGTTTTATCTATTTTTTTAATATAAAGCATTGTGAAGCAAATCCAAAATCATGGAATTTTTCATGAAATATTTTGACATCAATCTATGAAATATTAGGATATTTTCTTATATTATATACCATAATCATCATTAATGCAATTGACAATAATAATTTAAAATTATTTCATACCTGGTTCATATCCAATTTCCCTGATTGTCTCAAAAATATCTTTTTATACTTGGCTCGTTCAAACCAAGATCCAAACAACTTTTATGTATTGAATTTTGTTGTTATATATCTCTTAATTATTTCCTAATTTAAAGAGTTGTTTCTTCTCCCCGCCACTGTGCCCCTCCCATCTTTTATACTATTGACTTGTTGAAGAAACTCAGTCAGTTGTCCTTTAAGAATGTTGTCCCTTCAAGATTGAACTGATTGCTTCCTCTTGAGATCCCTTTACCACTTTCCTAATCTACTTTTTTTCTTATAAACTGGAAATTAGAGCTAAAAACTTGATTATATTTAGGTTCAACCTTTTTGATAAGAATGTAACATGTAATATTTATCACTGAAAAAATAATGTATAGTTTAAACAACTTTATTAAATATTATTATGTGTTTATATTATAGAAGTAGAAAATTTAGATGAGTAAAAAGAAGAAAAACTTCTGTTTTACTACTTGTAGCACATAAAATTTTAGTATAGTTTTTTCCCTATTTTAGTATACAAAAGTTGGTTGTTATTTTTAACTTTTTAATATGTAACTATTTTCATAAAGTGTATTACGGTTTATATTCCTCTTTTTTTTTTTTTTAGCCATACCACATGGCTTGTGGAATCTTAGTTCCCTGACCAGGGATTGAATTCAGGCCCCAGCAGTGAAAGCACTGAGTCCTAACAACCAGACCACAAGGAAATTCCCTGTATCCCTCTTTTTATTTTTTATCCTATTATGTGTATTACTATGAAATAACTAGGCAAGGTTTGTTTATTATTATCATTATTATTATTATAACATTCATGTACCAAATGCATAAATGTATTTAACTATTCAATTCAATGAATTTTGATAAATGTATATACAATATATAATCAATATCCCAATTAAGATAAAGAATGATTCTATCACCCTAGAAAGTCCCTCATGCCCCTTTCCAGTCAAATCTTTCCATAGACAATTTCTGTTTCCATTTCTGTTGAATAAATTAGTTCTCCTGTTCTATAACTTCATATAAATTAATCGTGTGTGTGTGTCGCTCAGTTATGTCCAACTCTTTGTGACCCCAAGGACCGTAGCTCACTAGGCTCCTCTCTCCATGGAATTCTCCAGGCAAGAATACTGGAGTGGATTGCCATTCCATCCTTCAGGGGATCTTCATGACCCAGGGATCAAACCCAGGTCTCCCACATTGTGGGCAGATTCTTTACTGTCTGAGTCACCAGGGAAGCCCCCAAATTAAATCATACAATGTGTATTATTTTGTGTTATAGCTGGAATTTATAAATGAGAAAAATGTTGTGTAATAGCATGGTATTTTAATAAAACATACATGGTTAGTTCAAGGATAAGGCAAACTAAAAAATATAAACCAAAATTTGGAAACTCTGAATTTTTAGTGAAGTATATTTTGCAATGACATTTTTGAGATAATGTGGTGAGATTCAAGAGTAAACTTTGTAGTATGAAATGTATGACTAGCTGTTAACCACCATTACCTTGAATCTGTTTGTGCCTTGTCCATAAATATTCAGTAATATGATCCCCCGTATAGTTGGTGAAATGTGACATGGTGGTGGTTTACCTGCTAAGTCATGTCTGACTCTTGCAATTCTATGGACTGTAACCTGCCAGGCTCCTCTGTCCATGGGATTCTCCAGGTGAGAATACTGGAGTGGGTTGCCATTTGCTTCTCCAGTTGAATCTTCCCAACTCAGGAATCAAACCCAGGTCTCCTGCATTGCAGGCAGTTTCTTTACCAACTGAACTGCAATTGAAGCCTGAAAATGGCCACCTCATGCAAAGAGTTGACTCATTGGAAAAGACCCTGATGCTGGGAGGGATTGGTGGCAGGAGGAGAAGGGGACGACAGGGGATGAGATGGCTGGATGGCATCACCGACTCAATGCACATGAGTTTGGGTGAACTCGAGTTGGTGATGGACAGGGAGGCCTGGCGTGCTGTGATTCATGGGGTCGCAAAGAGTCAGACATGACTGAGCGACTGAACTGAACTGAACTGTACATGGCTGCAAATTTCTCATTATGTCAGTGTGTTAATAAGATAAAAAGCAAGTGGCATTAATAAAAGATGCTAACTTAAAGAGATTTTTAAGTGCCTATAACTTAAATACTTGATACTCATATATCTAAAATATTTTGGGCATAAAATGATACTGAATAAAAATAAAGTTCTAAGTGTATTTATGTAAAAAATTTAGTGATCCATGGGAAGATGAGCAAGTTGAAAAGCAAAATCTATTTAGAAAAAATAAAAGGAAATAGAAATACTAAAGCCAGTGAGGGCTTCCCTGGTGGCTCAGAGGTTAAAGCGTCTGCCTCCAATGCGGGAGACCCGGGTTCGATCCCTGGGTCGGGAAGATCCCCTGGAGAAGGAAATGGTAACCCACTCCAGTATTCTTGCCTGGAGAATCCCATGGACGGAGAAGCCTGGTAGGCTACAGTCCACGGGGTCGCAAAGAGTCGGACACGACTGAGTGACTGAACAGAACAGAACAGAAAGCCAGTGAAGGACCTACACTGTTGGTGGAAATGTAAGTTGGTGCAGCTACTGTGGAAAACAGAGTGCAGGTTCCTTAGAAAACTAAAACTAGGATTACCATATTCCTGGGCATATATCTGTACAAAACTATAATTCAAAAATATACATGCGCCCCAGTATTCATAGCAGCACTATTCACAATAGCCCAGACATGGAAACGACCTAAATGTCCATGTACAGATGAAAGGATAAAGATGTGGTACATATATATAATGGAATACTTCTCAGCCATAAAAAAAAATGAAATAATGCCATTTGCAGCAACACAGATGCAACTAGAAGTTATCATACTAAATGAAGTCCAAAAGGGAAAGCAAGTACCATATGAGGTCATTCATATGTGGAATCTAAAATATGACACAAATAAACCTATCTATGAAGCAGAAACATATTCATTAACAGAGAGAACAGATTACTGCTTGCTTGGAGAGAGGATTTGTGGGGACAGACTGAGTAGAAGGTGGGGGTTAGCAAATGTGATCTTTTATATATATAATGGATAAACAACAGGGTCCTGCTGCATAGCAAAAGGAACGATGTTCACTATCCCATGATAAGCCATAATGGAGAAGAATATAATAAAGAATAAATGTATATGGATTATATTTTATTATAGTTGATTTACAATGTTATATTAATTACTCCTGTACAAGAAAGTGATTCAGATATATAGGTATATGTACATGTATATGTATATATATATACATGTATATGGAGAAGGAAATAGCAACTCACTCCAGTATTCTTGCCTGGGAAATCCCATGGACAGAGGAGCCTGGTGGACTACAGTCCATGGGGTCACAAAGAGTCAGATATGACTGAGCAACTAAACACACACACATATATATATCTGAATATATATACACACACACACACAGATATATATCTGAATCACCTTGCACAGGGAAAGTGAAAGTAAAATCGCTCAGTCATGTCCTACTCTTTGCGATCCCATAGTCTATAGCCTACCAGGCTCCTCCATCTATGGGATTTTCCAGGCAAAAGTACTGGAATGGGTTGCCATTTCCTTCTCCACCTTGCTCTACAGGAGTAATTAATGTAACATTGTAAATCAACTTTAAAAAAAATTTAAAAGCCCAGTGAAGGAAAAGTATAATAATGAAAAATTGCCTCCCCTCTTTCTCAAAGGATTAATAAGAAGATTTGACTTATAATGAGAAAGACTTGAGCTAAGAACTAAAGTGGAGAACTTTAGAAAGGAGAATTATGTGTCACAATCTTAGTCTTGTTGAGAGTATTTTAATTTTAATGTTTAAAAATGATTGGAAAAGCCCCATCTTATAGGAAATAGATTAGATCCTTCTTAAGCCTCACTCTTCTGATGATGCACCAAAAGTAAAATCTGAGAAACAGTGTTATCTAATGTTTTACTTAGTTATATCAATTTCAGCTTAGTCACTGCTTAATATATTTGCATGCATGTACACATGCGTGTACACATGCGTGCACACACACACACACCACAAAACCAGTCCTACCAAGGAAACAAAATATCTTACATCTGCTAAGCTAAGAGTTGCTATGACAACAGAGTGTAAGAAATATACGTTTTTTTCTAATTCTAAAATGGCATCTCGTCTGTTTACGTCAAAGCACTCTAAAAAATAAGACATAATACAGTAACTTATTACTAAAAATAGTTACACAAAGAAATAAAATTTTACCCCAAACCTCTCTTTTTTATACTTCCTTTTCTCCTCTATCATTTTCACTTAAGAAAATCATCCACAAACAGAAATAAACTCTAAGACAAATAATCCTTAATACTTTAATGTGAACAATAACCAAAAGCTAACCAGTTAAACCACTTCTGTTGTCAAGGGGAAACTGCAGTGATCTTTATTTCTTTGTGTGGAGAGCTGATATTAAAATCAAATGTAGTGTTACAGTTGGCTTTGACTCCTATATCTATTATCCTTACATTTAGTTATTTTTGGCTATGCTGGGTCATTGGTGATGCAGAAGGGCTTTCCCTAGTTGTGGTGAGCAGGGGCTACCCTTTGTTGCGGTGCATGGACTTCTCATTGTGATGGCTTCTCTTGTCGCAGAGCACAGGCTCTAGGCACATGGGCTTCTGGAGTGCAGGCTCAGCAGTTGCGGCTTATGGGCTTGCTGCTCCACGGCATGTGGGAGCTTCCTGGACCAGGGATAAAACCAGTGTCCCTTGCTTTGCAAGGTGGACTGTTAACCACTGGACCACCAGGGAAGCCCTCTATTATCCTTGACAGGTGCCCCCCCCAAATAGGAAACAGGATCCTATTAATAAACAATCAGTCAAATTACTAGGAAAACAGTTTTCAATGCCAAATATTTTTGCTGAAAGAGAAATTACTACTGGTTTCAATTTTTATCTTTTCTTTGTCATTTTATTTTATTCTTTTACAGTATATTTTTTCCTGAAGCATAGTTCATTTACAATGTTACATTAATTACTCCTATACAACAAAATGATTCAGTTATACATATATATGTGTTCAGTTCAGTTCAGTTCAGTCGCTCAGTCGTGTCCGACTCTCCGCGACCCCATGAACCACAGCACGCCAGGACTCCCTGTCCATCACCAACTCCCGGAGTACACTCAAACTCATGTCCACAGAGTCGGTGATGCCATCCAGCCATCTCATTCTCCGTCGTCCCCTTCTCCTCCCACCCCCAACCTTTCCCAGCATCAGAGTCTTTTCCAGTGAGTCAACTCGTCGCATGAGGTGGCCAAAGTATTGCAGCTTCAGCTTTAGCATCAGTCCCTCCAATGAACATCCAGGATTGATCTCCTTTAGAATGGACTGGTTGGATCTCCTTGCAGTATAAGGGACTCTCAAGAGTCTTCTCCAACACCACAGTTCAAAAGCATCGATTCTTCGGCGGTCAGCCTTCTTCACAGTCCAACTCTCACATCCATACATGACCACGGGAAAAACCATTGCCTTGACTAGACGGACCTTGGTTGGCAAAGTAATGTCTCTGCTTTTTAATATACTATCAAGGTTGGTCATAACTTTCCTTCCAAGGAGCAAGCGTCTTTTAATTTCATGGCTGCAATCAGCATCTGCAGTGATTTTGGAGCCCAAAAAACAAAGTCTGACACTGTTTCCACTGTTTTTCCATCTATTTCCCATGAAGTGATGGGACCAGATGCCATGATCTTTGTTTTCTGAATGTTGAGCTTCAAGCCAACACATATATATATGTATATATTCTATTTTTTAAAAATTGGTCTCCATTTTATGGTTTGTCATATGATACTGAATATAGTTCTCTCACTATACAGTAGATATTTCTGTTTATCCTTTCCATGTATAACAGCTTATATCTGCTTAACCTCAACCTCTCACGCCTTCCCTTCCCCAATCCCTCCCCCTTGGCAGCCATAAACATGTTCTCTATGTCCATGAGTCTGTATTTCACAGACAGGTTCATGTTAATATAAAATATAATAGCATATGGTATTTGTCTTTCTCTGGCTGTCTTCACTTAGTATGATAATCTCTGGTTGCATCCATGTTGCTGAAAATAGCATTGTTTCATTATTTTTTATGGCTAAGTACTATTTCATTTTGTGGAATACACCAAATCTCCTTTATCCATTCATCTGTCCATATTCATTTAGGTTGCTTCCATGTCTTGGCTACTGTAAATAGTGCTGCTTTGATCATAGGAGTGCGTGTATCTTTGCAAATTCTAGCTTTATCTAGGCATATGCCCAGGATTGGGATTGCTGGATCATATACACTTCCCTGGTTGCTGAGACTGTAAAAAATCTGCCTGCAGTACAGGAGACCCGAGTTTGATCCCTGGGTCAGGAAGATCCCCTGGAGAAGGGAATGGCAACTCACTCCAGTATTCTTACCTGGAGAATTCCATGGACAGAAGAACCTGGCAGGCTGCAGTCCATGAAATAGCAAAGAATCAAAAATGACTGAGCGACTAACACACACAAATAGAAACTCTAATTTTAGCTTTTGAGTAATCTTAATACTGTTTTCCATAGTCACTGTACCAATTTACATTCCTACCAACAGTATAAGTAATATGTTTGCACTTTTCTTCACACACTCTCCAGCATTATTCGAAAACTTTTTCACGATAGCTGTTCTGACTGATGTGAGTTGGTACCTCATTGCAGTTTTGACTTGCATTTCTCTAATAATTAGCGATAATGAGCCTCTTTCCATGTACCTATTTCCCTTGGGTATATCTTCTTTGGAGAATTATCTGTTTATGTCTTCTGCCCATTTTTTTGGTTGGGTTAATTTTGTTGTTGTTATTGAATCATAAGAGTTGTTTCTGTGTTTTAGAAATTAAGCCCTTGTCAGTTGTATCATTTACAAAGACTTTTCTCCCAGTCCATAGATTGCCTTTTAATTTTGCTTATGGTTTCCTTTGCTGTACAAAAGCTTACAAGTTTGATTAGGTCTCATTTGTTTATTTTTGCTTTTATTTCTATTGTTTTGGGAGACTGACTTAAGAAAACATTGATTTATGTCAGAGAATGTTTTGCCTTTGTTCTATACTAGAAGCTTTATTGTGTCTTGTCTTGTATTTAACTCTTTAAGCCATTTTGAGTCTGTTTTTGCATGTGGTGTGAGGGTGTGTTCCAATTTCATTGATTTATATATGGCTGTCTAACTTTCCCAATACCACTTGCTGAAGAGACTATATTTTCCCCATTGTGTATTGTTGCCTCCTTTGTCAAAGATTAATTATCCATAGATATGTGAGTTTATTTCTGGGCTCTATTCTGTTCCATTGACAGAAAGAAGACAGAGAAAGGAAAAAATGATAAAGAGCTAGAGGGTGAAAATTAAAGAGAGTAAACAGAAGTATATGGTGGCAAATGTCAGGTGCCTCTGATAGTAGTAGATAGTCATTTACAGAGGAAAAATCTGAGCTTGAGAAATAAAGTGTTGAGTGCAATCAGAAAATTATATATAGATTTTTTTCCCAAAGAAAATGGTCGCATTGTTACCAGGTTAAATGCCTGCTCTAAATTTGTCAGATTAGCCATACTTACTTTTGCAGTCTTGTATCAACAAAATTCTATCAATAGTGATTAGATACTTACATTATTGATAAAATTATCTCTTAATAAATTTTTGCAAACAGAATTGTGACATAATTGATAATTAGCTACTAAAATGTATTTTTCATGTAATTAGAACCTTGTCACCAAGAATGAACTGTCTTTTGCAGCAAGGTTCTTTCAGTGACCTGTCCTCTTTCTTCTGCCTCATAGTCATGATTCACCAATCTGCAATAAAGCTTATTGTATTATGAGCAGAAATAAAAATTCTATTTAAAATCTAAGAAGAATATGAAATTCTATTCCAAAGAAAGGGGAATGACTGCTTTTTTTGCTTTATCATTTTTCATCTTAAACATGTCATTACTCTGTTTTCTCCTTTAAAGTTGTTAACATTGCAGTTCCTATCGCCAAATAAAGATTTATAATTCAAAATGAAAATTATTAATTTATTTGTGCTTATTTTTAAGACCAAAATATGCATTGCTAGATGAATGCACCAGTGCTGTCAGCATTGATGTTGAAGGAAAGATATTTCAGGCTGCAAAAGGAGCTGGAATTTCCTTACTTTCTATAACACACAGGCCTTCACTTTGGTAAGTGTTTCCAATGCTCATTTATGATAAATGATTTTTCTTTTTGTTTCTTAAAGAATGACTTTGCTAAACTTTTTATCATAGAGCATAAGACATTTCAGTTATTTTCCACCTGCATTTCAGTTAAGGTTAAACTATGCCTAAGAGAGGGAAATCACTCTTAAGCTAAAAGTTGAAGTTCCGGTACTTGATAACATATGACAGAAATTAGTGATCTTTTCCATATGCTTTTCAAAATTGTATTTATTCACTTAATTTTTGGCTGCACAAGGTCTTTGTTGTTGCACACGGGCTTTCCCTAGTTGCGGCAGGAACTAAGCGGGCTACTCTCTAGTTGTGGTATGCGGACTTCTTGTTACAGTGGCTTCTGTTGTTGCAGAGCATGGGCTCCAAAATGTGCAGGCTTCAGTAGCTGCTGCTCGCAAACTCAGTAGTTGTGTGCCCGGGCTGTAGAGCACAGCCTCAGTAGTTTTGGCACACAGGTTTAATTGTTCCACAGCATGTGAAATCTTTCTGGATCAGGAATTGAACCAGTGTGCCCTGCATTAGCAGGTGGATTCTTAACCATTAGACAACCGAACAAGTCCTTTCATATACTTTTGAGTAACTCTCTTTAGGTTTTAAGTTTTCCAAAACTTTGGCCTCCCAATGGGTGGGACCTTACCAACATTAAATTGAAAACTATGTCAAGGGAAAAATTACAGTGTGTAAACAGAGCTCTTTTTTTTTTCCTTTGTTTTAACAAAAAAAAATGAACAGACATTTTTTATAAATAATATTTCATAAAACCTAATGGAATTTTCTCTTTTTAAAAAAACATCACTATTTTTATCATCCCCTTATGTTTTTATTGATTCATCATCATCATAAGAGTCACTAATGCAGATTCAACACCTATTCTATTCCAAGCTTATTTTATTTAAGCCTAATAGCAACCTTATAGAGTATAGGTAGCCTAATTTTTCCCATTATACAGATGAAGAAACTGAGAGCTAGAAAATGAGGAACATAATTTTCTATGATCATATTCTCTATACCCGCCTCTATTGCACTACTTATTATAAGGAACCTAAAGAGTATCTCATGCATGATTCATAAAAAACTTTAATTCTCACTATAATCTAATGTCTACATTTGCATTTCTGTGTCATCAATCAAAATCTTTTCCTCTGACATGTTAGTAGGTATATGGTGGACTTTACATGCTATGGCTTCCTATTTCCCAAGGGATAGGCAAGATTCCTCCTCTCTCTCTGACTGGAGCATTCTGTAGCATATGGCTGATCACATTTGTGCCAAAGCTATAATTATGTACATGACTTCAAACCTAGACTAAATAGCAAGCTTTAAGTTAATACTTAAAGCATTTCCAGCCCTTTACCTTATAGAGAATGTTTACTTTAAGACTCTGAGTAAGTCAAGTGTTCCGTTCAGATCAGATTTTAATTGTTCAAAGTTCTTTGACTCTGAATTCTACTTTTGAGAGGATAATCTATTTCACACTTTATTTAAACATTCAGATTTTTAATATTTTTCTTTCTCAAATTTTACCTGCAAATAGAGAATTTCATGAAGTGATCTTTTCTATAGAATCTTGTAGTTTGTCTCTCTGTTGTTAAAAATATTAATCAGCATCTGGAGTGATAGGACCCTGATTTGCCAATCTCCCCAGAGGCAGTCTGGATCTAGTCCAGGATGAGTTAGAGTCCATGTCAAATGTGTGATATCTATGACCTTCTCTTAGAGAGAACCAACATGAACTGGTTTAAGACAATTATGACATATGCCTGTGGAGCCAGACTAGTAGAACTATTCAGTCCTTTCTAAGGCAGTCCCGGTGTTTTTCTAACCTCTACCAATGAGTTAATTATGCTCTCTTTTCATTTAGTTCCTATTCAGGTAGCCTACTTTGGCCACCTCATGCGACGAGTTGACTCACTGGAAAAGACTCTGATGCTGGGAAAGGTTGGGGGCGGGAGGAGAAGGGGACGACCGAGAATGAGATGGCTGGATGGCATCACCAACTCTGTGGACATGAGTTTGAGTGAACTCCGGAAGTTGGTGATGGACAGGGAGCCTGGCGTGCTGTGATTCATGGGGTCGTGGAGAGTCGGACACGACTGAGCGACTGAACTGAACTGAACTGAAAGTGGTGTTGGAAGCATGTTTAGCTGTGTTTTTTTTTTTTCTTTTCTTCATTTTAAAACAAAGAGGTTTTTGTTGTTGCTGTTTCTAAGACTTTTCTTTTTTAAAAAAGTTTTAGGTTCATAGCAAAATTGAACATGCAGAAATATGCCCATACTCTCTGTATGGCTATACATGTATAGGCTACATGTATAGTCTCCTCCGTGATCAATATCCTCTTCCAGAGTGGTATAATTGTTACAATTAATTAACCTATATTGACACATTCTTAGCATCCAAAATCCATAATTTTCCTTACGATTCACTTACTGTTGTGCATTGTATAGGTTTGGACAGATTTAAAATTACATGTGTCTACCATTATAGTCATACATGACTGAGCCTGCACATTCTCAGGCTCAGTTCAGTTCATTTTCAGTTCAATTCAGTCACTCAGTCATGTCCAACTCTTTGCAACCCATGGATGCAGCTGCATGCTGGATTTCCCTGTCCTTCACCAACTGCCAGAACTTACTCAAATTTGTCCATCAGGTCAGTGGTGCAATTCAACCATCTCATCCTCTGTCATTCCCTTTTCCTCCTGCCTTCATCCTTTCCCAGCATCAGGGTCTTTTCCAATGAGTCAGTTGTTTGCATCAGGTGGCCAAAGTATTGGAGTTTCAGCTTCAGCATTAGTTCAATTCAGTTCACTAGCTCAGTTGTGTCTGACTCTGTGACCCCATGGCCTACAGCACGCCAGGCCTCCCTGTCCACCACCAACTCCCGGAGTTTGCTTAAACTCATGTCCAGTCAGTTGGTGATGCCATCCAACCATCTCATCCTCTGTCATCCCGTTTTCCCACCTTCAATTTTTTCCAGCATCAGGGACTTTTCAAATGAGTCTGTTCTTTGCATCAGGGGGCCAAGGTATTGGAGTTTCAGCTTCAACATCAGTCCTTCCAATGCATATTCAGAACTTATTTCCTTTAGGATGGACTGGGTGGATCTCCTTGCAGCTCAAGGGACTCACAAGAGTCTTCTTCAACCCCACAGTTCAAAAGCATCAATTTTTCAGTGTTCACCTTTCTTTATAGCCCAACTCACATCCATACATGGCTACTGGAAAAACCATAGGTTTGACTAGATGGACCTTTGCTGGAAAAGTAATGTCTCTGCTTTTTAATATGCTGTCTAGATTGGTCATAGCTTTTCTTCCAAGAAGAGAGCATCTTTTAATTTCATGGCTGCAGTCACCATCTGCAGTGATTTTGGAGCCTAAAGAAAAAAGTCTCTCAGTGTTTCCATTGTTTCCCCATCTGTTTGCCATGAATTGATGGCACCAGATGCCATGATCTCTGTTTTCTGAATGTTTTAAACCAGCTTTTTCACACTCCTCATTCACTTTCATCAAGAGGCTCTTTAGTTCTTCTTTGCTTTCTGCCATATGGGTGGTATCATCTGCATATCTGACATTATTGATATTTCTCCCAGCAATCTTGATTCCAGCTTGTGCTTCCTCCAGCCCAGTGTTTTGCATGATGTACTCCGCATAAGTTAAATAAGCAGGGTGACAATATACAGCCTTGTCATACTCCTTTCCCGATTTGGAACCAGTCTGTTGTTCCATGTCCAGTTCTAACTGTTGCTTCCTGATCTGCATACAGATTTCTTAGGAGACAGTAAGGTGGTCTGGTATTCCCATCTCTTGAAGAATTTCCCACAGTTTGTTGTGATCCACACAGTCAAAGGCTTTGGGTAGTAAATAAAGCGGAAGTAGATGTTTTTCTGGAACTGTCTTGCTTTTTCAATGATCCAATGGATATTGGTAATTTTATCTCTGGTTCCTCTGCCTTTTCTAAATCCAGCTTGAACATCTAGAATTTCACAGTTCAGGTACTTTGAAGCTGGCTTGGAGAATTTTGAGCATTACTTTGCTAGCATGTGAGATGAGTGCAGCTGTGCATCAGACCTTCCAATGAATATTCAAGACTGATTTCCTTTAGGGTTGACAGGTTTCATCTCCTTGCAGTTCAAGGGACTCTCTAGAGTCATCTCCAACACCACAGTTCAGAAGCATCAATTCTTCAGTGCTCAGCTTTCTTTATAGTTCAATTCTCACATCCATATGTGACTACTGGAAAAGCCACAGCTTTGATTAGATGGACCTTTGTTAGCAAAGTGATGTCTCTGCTTTTTAATACACTGTCTAGGTTGGTCATAGCTTTTCTTCCAAGAAGCTAGCATCTTTTAATTTCATGGCTGCAGTCACCCTCTGCAGTGATTTTGGAGCCCTAAAAAATAAAGTCTCTCAGTGTTTCCATTGTTTCCCCATCTATTTGCCATGAATTGATGGCACCAGATGCTATGATTTCTGTTTTCTGAATACTGAGTTTTAAGCCAGCTTTTTCACTCTGCTCATTCACTTTCATCAAGAGGCTCTTTAGTTCCTCTTCACTTTCTGCCATAAGAGTGGTATCATCTGCATATCTGAGATTATTGATATTTCTCCCGGCAGTCTTGATTCCAGCTTGTGCTTCCTCCAGCCCAGCATTTTGCTTGATCATTCTGCATATAAGTTAAATAAGCAGGGTGACAATATATAGCCTTGACGTACTCCTTTCCTGATTTGTAACAAGTCTGTTGTTCCATGTCCAGTTCTAACTGTTGCCTCTTGACCTGCATACAGATTTCTCAGGAGGCAGGTCAGGTGGTCTGGTATTCCCATCTCTTGAAGAATTTTCCACATTTTGTTGTGATTCACACAGTCAAAGACTTTGGCATAGTCAATAAAGCAGAAGTAGTTGTTTTTATGGAATTCTCTTTCTTTTTCTATGATCCAACTGATGTTGGCAATTTTATCTCTAGTTCCTCTGCTTTTTATAAAACCAGCTTGAATATCTAGAAGCCACGGTTCATGTACTGTTGAAGCCTGGCTTGGAGAATTTTGAGCATTATTTTGCTAGCATGAGATGAGTCCAATTGTGCAGTAGTTTGAGCATTCTTTGGCATTGCCTTTCTTTGGAATTTGGATGAAAACTGACCTTTTCCAGTCCTGTGGCCGTTGTTGAGTTTTTCAAATTTGCTATCATTTGAGTGCAGCACTTTCCCAGCATCATCTTTTAGGATTTGAAATAGCTCATAGGGGACTGGAATGCAAAAGTAGGACGTCAAGAGATACATGAGGTAGCAGTCCATTTTGGCCTTGGAGTACAAAATGAAGCAGGGCAAAGACTAACATACCATGTGAACGCAGTGGTCATAGCAAACACCCTCTTCCAACAACACAAGAAAAGACTCTACATATGGATATCACCAGATGGTCAATACCAAAATCAGATTGATTATATTCTTTGCAGGCAAAGATGGAGAAGCTCTATACAGTCAGCAAAAACAAGACCAGGAGCTGACTGTGGCTCAGATCATGAACTTCTTATTGACAAATTCAGACTTAAATTGAAGAAAGTAGGGAAAACCACTAGACCAATCAGGTATGACCTAAATCAAATTCTTACACAGTGGAAATGAGAAATAGATTCAAGGGATAAGATCTGATAGACAGAGTACCTGAATAACTATGGCAGTTCATGATATTGTATAGGATGCAGGGATCAAGACCATCCCCAAAAAAAAGTAATGCAGAAAGGCAAAATGGTTGTCAGAGGGGACCTTACAAATAGCTGAGAAAAGAAGAGAAGCTAAAGGCAAAGGAGAAAAGGAAAGATATACCCATTTCATTGCAGAGTTCCAAAGAATAGCAAGGAGAGATAAGAAAGCCTTCTTCAGTGATCAATGCAAAGAAAGAGAGGAAAACAATAGAATGGGAAAGGCAAGAGGTCTCTTCAGGAAAATTAGAGATACCAAGGGAACATTTCATGCAAAGATGGGCACAATGAAGGACAGAAATGGTATGGACCTAACAGAAAAAGAAGATATTAAGAAGACATGGTGAGAATACACAGAAGAACTATATAGAAAAGATCTTAATGAACCAGATAATCATGATGGTGTGGCCACTCACCTAGATCCAGACATCCTGGAATGTGATGTCAAGTAGGCCTTAGGAAGCATCACTGTGAACAAAGCTAGTGGACGTGATGGAATCCAGTTGACTGTTTTAAGTTCTAAAAGATGATGCTGTGAAAGTGCTGCAGCTCAATATGTCCTCAAATTTGGAAAATGCATCTTTAAGTGTTATACAAAATATTTAGATTGCTCTAAAAATCCTCTGTGCTCTGCCATTTTATCCCTCTCCTCAACCCATGGATCATGAGTTCCAATCCCAAAACTTCATGACAAATAGAAGGGGAAAAAGTGGAAGCAGAAAAGATTTTATTTTCTTGGGCTCCAAATCACTGCAGACGGTAACTGCAACCATGAAATTAAAAGACCTTTGTTCCTTGGAAGAAAAGCTATTACAAACCTAGACAGTATATTAGAAGTAGAGACATCACTTTGCTAACAAAGGTCCATCTAGTCAAAGCTCTGTTTTTTCCAGTAGTCATGTATGGATGTGAGAGTTGGACCATATAGAAGCCTGAGCACTGAAGAATTGATGCTTTGAATCATGGTGCTGGAGAATATTCTCGAGATTCCCTTAGGCTACAAAATGATCAAACCAGTCAATCCTGAAGAAAATCAACCCTGAATATTCACTGGAAGGACTGAGGCTGAAACTGAAATTCTAATATTTTGTTCACCTGATGCGAAGAACCAACTCATTAGAAAAGACCCTGATGCTGGGAAAGATTGAAGGCAGGAGGAGAAGGGGACCACAAAGGATGAGATGGTTGGATAGCATCACTGGCTCAATGGTCATGGGTTTAAGCAAACTCTGAAGATAGTGAAGGACAGTGAAGCCTGGTACAGTGCAGTCCATGGAGTTGCAAAGAGTTGGACACAACTTAGAGACTGAACAACAACAACGTCAACCCCAGAAACCACTCATCTTTAATGTGTCCACGGTTTTTCCTTTCCCAGAATATCGTGTACCTGGAACCATACAGTATGTAGCCTTTTCAGATTGGTTTCTTTAACTTAGTGATAATCATTTATTTCCTCCTTGTCTTTTCACAGCTTGATACCTCATTTCTTTTTAGCGTTAAATAATATTTCATTGTTTCAATGTACACAGTTTGTTTATCCATTCACCTACTGAAGATAGGCTTGGTTGTCTCCAAGTGTTAGCCATTATGAATAAAGATGTTATAAACATTCATATGCAGGTTTTTGTGTGGACATGTGTTTTCTCAAGTCCTTTAAGTAAATATCAAGAAGTGAAGTTACTGGATTGTACTGGTAAGAGTATGTTTAGTTTTGTTAGAAGCTACAAAACTGTATTCCAAAACAGCTATACCATTTTTCATTTCCACTAGCAATAAAAGCCCCTGGAGAAGGAAATGGCAACCCACTCCAGTATTCTTGCCTGGAGAATCCCATGGACAATGGAACCTAGCAGGCTACAGTCCATGGGTTTGCCAGAGTTGGACACAACTTAGCAACTAAACCACCAAAAAACAATGAAAGAGAGTTCCTGTTGGTCCACAGCTTTATCAGCTTTTGAAGATGTCAGTGTTCCGGATTTTGGCCATTTCAAACAGGTGTGTAGTAGACAAATTTTTAAATAAATAATAAAATCTAATTTCATACTTTCTAACCAAAACACAAACAAACATATTTTTAATTGTAGCTACCCATAGTGTATCTCCCTATAAACTAATAATCATGTTAGTTCTGATTTATGAGCTAGTTTAGTCATTTTAGGTTATAGAAATCTATCATTTCTGATTATCCTTTCTTCCTACATGAAATTCTTATTTTCCCTGAAAAGATTCCAGAAGAGGAAAAATATGTATTATATTTTCCTCCATACGACAAATGGGTAATTGTTGAATATAAAGAATAAAATCAATACTGTATCTGAAGACATCAAAAATTATAAAAGCTTATTAAATTATATGATTCCTGAATAGAATTATAATTTTATAATTACCACTATCCAATGCTTTATCTTGTTTGTACAGAAAATCTGCAGATTATTTCCAATAAACTTCTGTTAAAATAGTTTTATTTTAAATTCTTCTGATAAAATAAACCCTGAAATAGTATTTTAGCATATAATATAGAACATAGGTCATGAAACACCAATATAGTTTCTTCCCCCATGTAGAAACCAAATAATGTTGTAGGACTTGAATGATGAGCCAAACCTTCAATATACACTGAAAGTGGAAGTTGCTCAAGATCTGAACTACTGCATTCTGAAATTGCTCCTGGTTGAAGATTCATGGTTAGGAAAGTCCAAGAGAAGTTGACAATGAAATAAACAAATTATATTCTTTTCCTATTAATTCTCTTTCCTGTATCACCATCCTTCTTTTGTTTTTCCATTACTTTTGTTTTCTGGTGGTGGTGGTTTCGTCGCTAAGTCGTGTCCGACTCTTGCGATCCCACGGACTGTAGCCTGTTAGGCTCCTCTGTCCATGGGATTCTCCAGGCAAGAAGAGTGGAGTGGGTTGCAATTTCCTTCTCCAACTTTTGTTTTAGCTCTCATATTTTAATAGCAATGTTGTCATTTAAAAAAATTTTCCCTTGATGTAGGAACACATTGTTTTAAATTTTATTTTTGCAAGGTCCCACCTGTTGGGAGGTCAAATTTTTGGAAAAGTTGAAACCCTAAAGATATACTCAAAAGTATATGGAAAAGATTAATATCTTTCATATGATATCAAACATACGAACGTCAGTCTTCAGCTTAAGAGTGATATTTACCCTTTTGGACATAATTTAATTTAGTTTAGTTTCCCCATCTTAATGGTAAAACCATCCAATCAAAACGTAATGAAACCCAAATTTCTATCAATTGATAAATAGATAAAATGTATAGTACCATACAATGGAATATTATTCAGCCATATAAATGAAGTACTAATACTACAATTAGATGAACTTTTAGATCATTTGTTGGGTGGAAGAAGTCAGTAATAAAAAGCCATTTTGTATGAGTCTGTATGTATGAAATATCCAGAATAGACAAATCTGCAGAGAGGAGCTTGGTAGTAGGCAGGGACTGAGCTGAAGAAGAAATGGAGATGGACTGCTAATGGGTATGAGGTTTCTTTTGGGAATGAAGAAAATGTTCTGGACTTGGATAGTGCTGATGGTTGTATGAGGGTGTGACTATACCAAAAATCACTGAATTTTGCATTCTAAAAGAATGAATTTATAATATATAAATCATATTTCAATGTTAGAAAGGAGGCTAAAGTGATCTGATATATCCACACTGATCATAGTAACTAATAACAATGAGCACTTAAAAGAAATTAAGAAGTGAGAAAACCTGTAAGGTAAAGGCATAAAAACTGAGGACACATAAGAACATGTGTCATTTCAGCATAGTGACAAGATGCAGTGGCCCAGCCATGTGAGGCCAGAATGCCAGGACTACCTTCTTTAAACATACACCCCGCAATTCCCAAAGATTGGTAACCTTAACTTTCACTTAGGAAAAGGTTGTTTACCTCCTGTCTCATCAGTAAAATCATCTATATGCCTCTCTGAAATTCCTAGTTATGAACTTGAACCATGAGAAAAAGAGAGCAAATTATATGAAAGCATGAAACTGGCTTTAGAGGATTTCTATAGGTTCATTTTTAAAAAACATTTTAAAACTTTGACTTTCAAGAAAATTTTCTTATGTTGACTAACTCATTCCCAAAGGATAGTGTATTTCCTTTATTTTTCTTAGTTATTTTCTTAATAACCTTTAAAATTTTTACTTTCTTGCCTCAGCTTCCTGTTCTTATTCCCATTCTAATTCAGTTCAGTTCAGTTCAGTCACTCAGTCATGTCCGACTCTTTGTGACCCCATGGACTGCAGCACGACAGGCTTCCCTGTCCATCACCACGTCCCAGAGTTTACTCAAACTCATGTCCATCAAGTTGGTGATGCCATCCAATCTTCTCATCCACTGTTGTTCCCTCCTCCTCCCACTTCAATCTTTCCCAGCATCAGGGTCTTTTCCAATGAGTCCGTTCTTCTCATCAGGTGGCCAAAGGATTGGAGTTTCAGCTTCAGTATCAGTCCTTCCAATGAATATTTGGGCCTGATTTCTTTTAGGATGGAATGGTTTGATCTCCCTGCAGTCCAGGGTACTCTCAAGAGTCTTCTCCAGCACTGCAGTTCAAAAGCATCAAGTCTTCGGCACTCAGCTTTCTTTATAGTGCAACTCTCTTTGTAGTCCAACTCTCATATCCATACATGACTACTGGAAAAACCATAGCTTTGACTAGATGGACCTTTGTTGGCAAAGTAATGTCTCTGCTTTTTAATACACTGTCTAGGTTGGTGATAACTTTTCTTCCAAGGGGCAAGCATCTTTTAATATCATGGCTGCAGTCACCATCTGCAGTGATTTTGGAGCCCCCTGAAATAAAGTCTCACTGTTTGCATTGTTTCCCCGTCTATTTGCCATAAAGTGATGGGACCAGACATCATGATCTTAGTTTTCTGAATGTTGAGTTGTAAGCCAACTTTTTCACTCTCCTCTTTCACTTTCATCAAAAGGCTCTTTAGTTCTTCTTCACTAAGTATTCTTATATTTATTCAGGAGCTATACTAGGCTATGAATATAAATAAATGTAATAGTATGTCTTCCTTTGCAATTCACATATATTCAGAATATAAAATAAATCTAATACAAACAATAGAATTTCCTAGAGACTAATGATTTTGGGAGTGAAAACAATCACAATATTTTACCTCTTGAGGGATTCTTGAAAATCAAAGTAAAATAGACACCTTACTTAAAATTTGCCTTTGAGTATCAATTAGAATGATAAATCTGTAAGTAAAATGGCTTTTTGTAATTATCGCTAATAATATGATTTCATTTTGATTATGCAGGAAATACCACACTCATTTATTACAGTTTGATGGTGAAGGAGGTTGGCGCTTTGAACAACTGGATAGTGCTATTCGTTTAACACTAAGTGAAGAAAAACAAAAGCTGGAATCTCAGCTAGCTGGAATTCCCAAAATGCAGCAGAGACTCAATGAACTATGTAAAATTTTGGGAGAAGACTCAGTGCTGAAAACAATAAAAAATGAAGATGAAACATCCTAATTTAGTCTGATATGTTTTAAATGTTCATTTTTAGTTAAAGGCTCAGAGACATGGTTACAGTTCATGCATTGTGTTAAGCTAAGCACGGAAGAAAGGTAGCAAGAAATGTTTTATAAGATTTTAGGATCAAGGAAATATATGAGCTGACTTTTCAGAAGAAAATAAATGCATTATGTAAGACTGGCCATTATGACTTATACTAATTCCTAATGAAAGACTAATTCACATGTAAAACAGGATTTTCTAGGTGAGTTAGCAAATTTGCTATGTGTATGTGATGTGTCTGAAATTCTTGACAAACATGAGACCTATCTTGAGGATGGACAACTTAAGAACAATGTTTGGGTTGAAACCATGTGCATAAAATTAGAAGTTTGAGTGACATTTTTGTCCATTTATGGTTGTTAGATTTAACAGCTAGAATTGATAGTGGTCAGCTAAACCTGTATACACGATAGTTTGATCGATTTCAACATGAAAAAATTCTTTTAATGACGGTGGTTGAATGAAAGAAGCATGGCTACGCTTCTTTTATATGTAAAAATATTTTATTTTTAATTTTAAATTTTGAGCATCCCAATGTGGGCACGTAACAAGTTCATTTTAATGAGAATCTTACATATTTGTTAGTAAACTTTTTCATTTTAAAAAGAGAACTGCCAATATAGAAAAGGAGTATCCAAACAATGTTTGTCTCAGCCTATTATTTTACTTGAAAGGATTATTTATTGCAAATTCTGCCCAGAAATACTTAGCTTGGTTTTATGTTCAAAGGAGTCCACCACACTTTAAAAATAGCAGTGCTGTAAGAATAGATTTTCAAAATCAGAGTAATAATATACACTGAAATAGTACTTTATAATTTGCAATTTATAATAATATAATTTACAATCCTCATTTACATCATTTCATTTTAATCCTTATGGCAAACTTTTGAGGCAGATATTATTTTTCCTAGTTTGCTTTTGGGAAAATTGACACTCATATTTTCCCTAATCATGCAAATTTGTTTAAGGGCAAATCCCAGGCTCAAATAAAGTTTTCCTGTTTCCCTCATTCAGTGCTATTTTCACTATTATCCTTGAAATTCAACTGGGCTGTAATAGCAATAAAAGATGAGATGTTGTAAAGAGAATAAATTTAGTAATGCTAGTATTGTCATTATTTGATTATTGTCTATAAGATATGGAAATTAAGTATAAAATGGAAAGGTCATTGGTCTGTGGCTTAAAATGGGGCAGAAATATTAGAAAAATCTTTCAACCACTGTGCACTCTTACTCAATATTAATGTACCCCTACACCCAGCATTCAAAAGGGGAGCTATTATGTCAATTTAATATTTATTGAACATAATGAGAAATAAATGGAATAGTCTTATGAGATAAATCTTACATATTCGATTGCCCTGGAATTAGTATGAAAGCCAGGACTAGCATTTTAATCTCCTACTGCCTGTGTGGCCATTGATAGGCCAGGAAAAATGGAAATACTCAGTTATTAGTGGTTTAAGATTTTATTTGCTTACTTAGACACAGCCATAATAGACGCTAAGTCAGTGACTCTCAGTTGACTTTTTCAACTGGTAAAAGTTGACTTTTTCAACTGGTAGAAGACCTGGATGTCATTCATGATGCCTGTAATGGAACACCATAACATTTCACATTTTCAATTTTTTGACACTGACATTTTTAATTATCAATAAATGTAACCACATTACTTGAAAGAATGTAATATAAAAATCAAAACCATTACATCTAAGTTTTTCTGTTAGTATCATTAACTGCTCATTTATTCATTTGCCACTTACTACTACTTACTATTAGAAAAGTGAGGCAGGCGTCAAAGGTTTTATTAAAAATGCATGGAACTAAAACTTGAGAACTGTTATTCATTTATCTAAATTATGCATTAGTAGTTATCCAGTTTATACCACTGTAGGGAAAAGTCTAGGGCAGTTATCTGAAGTTAATTTTTAAAGGTAGAAGAAGAAAATGAAAAGTTCTCATTTGAAACGTGCATAATTTTTATGCCTTAATTTTCTTAATTTGAAAATAAAACATTTAGGGAAAATATATATTGTGTTTGCAACTTTGAAAAAAATGCCAAAGCAAATATTAGATTTTTAATTAGCCCTTATTTAATATATCCTCTGATTCATGGGGTCGCAGAGTCGGAAACGACTGAACGACTGAACTGACTGACTGACTGACCAACTGGCTGAAGTGAAGAACTCATAATTTATAATGTACAGGATTCAAGGATTTTTAAAATTCTGTATTAAAAGCTGTACACATTGTAAAAGTTTAAATGTTAAGAGCTCTAAAAGAAACGTATTTTGCATGCACATTTTGTGTCCATTTATTTTCTGAATTTTCTTCCAGGACTGATATCCCCTAACTTGGAGGGGAAAAAACTGTACTTTGAATTTGTATTTATGTTTCATTTAAGTGTTTACAAAATGGTCCAATGAGTATAACATGTTTTACTATTCTTATAGTTAAATTTTGCAAAATATGTAAGATTGATAAATAAAATAGCCATCTTTGAATATAGCATCCTTGAATATAGCCATTTTTGATTTGTGGGTGAGGAATGGAAAAAGGATATTTAAATTTTCAAACAAATCTATTTGTCCAAATTATTTTGACATCTGTTTTGTTTTGGTCAAAAAAGCCTATGAGTTTATAGAGATTTATTTTTAAATGTGTTGTCTTTGGTTAACTTATGAACTTGGAAAGTAAGTTGCATTTTATGAAAATGTTGCATTATATTTCTACAGCATGTAATGTTATGCCAAGCATGAGTCTAAAATAGTGTGTGTTCTTGTAAACAAGATCATGTGTGAAAATCTCTCTCCATTAATCTCAAGGAGAATGATATATCTTGAAATTCAACTGGAGTTTACATTTGTTTCTGATAGGAATAGTTTTCCCCTGATAATAGTTTAGTTTTTGTGTCAAATTTTGTTCTTCCAGTAAAGGTATAAATGACTGTTAATTTTGTTTTGAGACTTTGATTCCAAGCATAATTTCATGTTTTGCAATAGTCTTAGCCTATTTTAATAGATTTTAATCTATTTGGAATAGTTTTTTGACTCAATAAGCCTAGAAAAGTTTGTTACATATTGGAACCCCTATCCAGAGAATGTTACATATTTCTGAGATATGCATAAAGTGGTAATTACTTTTATTAAAAGAGATGTCTTTGATATAACTACTTTATGGCAAAATTACATTCATTTAGAAGTGTAAAATACTTTCACATAGCTCAGAGTATTTACAAGTCTGATGATGTAGGTATGATTAAGAGGTATGATTTAGGTATAATTAAGAGTTATACTTGCAGCGTTTGCCACATGACAGCTTGCAGATGGATGTAGAGAATATTTTCATTAAAAGCAAATTCTTTCTTCAGAATTGCTGATGCCTTTCTTGATTACCAAATACAAAAGGCTTTACAGTTTTTGTTGTGAAATTTTCAAAACCAATTATCTACACTTATAAGCAAGCATTGTATAGTAGGAGTTGTACTAATGAAACCAAATGAGAAAAATTCCTTAATGGTAAAAATCACCATGTGGTTACTTAAAGCTACAATGTGGCTATGGTGTGAATACACTGTAATGTCGTCTCCATCCGATACACAGTTATTTGAGCTCACCATTACTTGGGAGTTCCTAAATTATCATAGAAAATCTTGACTAATCAAAGGAATTACAGATCATTCCAGTAATAGAAAATATCCTATTTCTATATTGTAAATGACTCTGTTGAGTGTTTTCATACACTTCAGTTACAAGTTATATGATGTTCCATGCACAATAGTCACCAAACAGTTGTTTAAATATTTATTTTCTTTATTAATTCAACACATATTTATTTATTAAGTACCAACCTCTGCCAGATACTGTGCTAGGCTCCAGGAATAAATAAAATATGGTCCCTGCCCCAAGAAGCTTGCAGTCCACTGAAAATTAGGAAAGTGAATACCATCATTCAGAGAAAAATTCAATAGATACTATTTATTATTTATCATGTAGACACAAGGGCTTCCCAAATGGCTCAGTGGTAAAGAATCTGTTTGCCAACACATAAGATGCAGGAGATGAAGATTCGACCGTTGGGTCAGGAAGATCCCATGGAGAAGGAAATAGCAACCCGCTCCAGTTTCTTGCCTGGGATAATCCTATGGACAGAAGAGCCTGGCGGGCTACAGTCCATGGGGTTGCAGAGAGTCAGACACGACTGGGAACAAAGGCACTACATGTAGGCACAAAACACTGTGTATACATTGACTCATTAAATCTTTACAAAACTCTAATTTAATAAAAGGAGAAAGTGAGAACAGACGTTAAGCAATTCATCCAACCAGATGCAGCTGTTAAACTGTAGAGCTGAAATTTGAGCCTAGCAATATTTGATTACCAAGTTTTTGCCACTCCCCATTACCTTCCTTTCAATTAGTTTAGGTCACTTTTCATTATTACAGTTTTTAAGTCCAAAGTTGTAGTATATTTTTTAACTGGCTCAGGGTTTCTGGTTAAGCAAAAAGAAGCATTTGTTTTCCTCTAAAAAGGAAATTTGTCACACAAATTATATTTTTCCTTGTTTTTATTGTAAATGATAGATATATGGTCCTATGGAAGAAGGAGGACAAAGGCAAGTTTTCAAATATTTTGAGGAAGAAATTCCAAACTGGTGAACATTTATTAATTCAGTAAACAATGACACATTTAAGGTCAGTTACCATGCTAGGGACTCAGAAGTGAAAGAGGCAAACCTCATCTCAGCCCTCATGAAACCTTTTAGTACATCAACACTAAACAACTTATCCTTCTTAGATGTGTTTCCATCTAAATAGTGTGTTTGTTTATGGAGTTTTCTTAGTTCTTGTATTTCTTGCCTAAGTCCACTCTCGTGCAATATTTAAGCAATAAGCATTTTTTGGCAGCAGGATTCCCTTGATTATACACGTAAGGGCTTCATCATCCTCATACTAAATTACAAGGTCCAATAGCAGCAGGACTATATCAGCTTTCACCAGTAGGTGCTCCCATACATTTAACTTGTCTTGAGACCTGAGAAATAGGAGCTTCTCAAGTTCAGATCATGTAAAGTGAGCCAGTTTTGCACAATGAAAAGCATCCCTCTTGTGTTAACACAAAACTCAGGTAACTATAGCAAAAAAGTTCTAAAAAGCAAAAAGCAAAACAAAAACAACCAAAAAATTTCCAGCAATTATAAAAGTAAATAGACAAGGACTCCAGAATTAAACACATCCATTGGAAGGACTGATGCTAAAGCTGAAACTCCAATATTTTGGCCACCCCATGCAACGAGTTGACTCACTGGAAAAGAGTCTGATGCTAGGAGGGATTGGGGATGGGAGGAGACGGGGACGACAGAGAATGAGATGGCTGGATGGCATCACCGACTCAATGGAGGTGAGTTTGAGTGAACTCCGGGAGTTGGTGATGGACAGGGAGGCCTGGGGTGCTGTGATTCATGGGGTCGCGGAGAGTCGGACATGACTGAGCGACTGAACTGGACTGAACTGAACTGAAAATTATATATGCTTTATCTCAGTACTCATGTCCTAATGCAGGTGATATAGTGATTAAGTATTTAGTTTATGTATTTTTATGTAATTTAATATCTGTAAAATAGAAAATGCATCAAGAAACAATGAAATATTAAACACTCAACAATATTCACTTGGATCTATCATTTAATTGTAGTTTAATCTGTATAAAAGAGGAGACAATCATATATCCAAAATAATTTTACATATTAAATATATTAAACTTAATAATTAAAATATATTGGGTTTAGAGATTATGCAAATATATAAAGCTAGAAAAGTGTCCAAGAGCTCACACAGGGATGGGGCAAATGAAATCCTATAATCATATGGCATCTTATTGGGGAACTAATGAGACCTTTTGCAACACACAGATATTGATAAAACCAGAGGAACAAAGACTGATGAAACAATAATCGACATCCCCTTGTTTAGGATAGCTTATTGATCAATATGGGAAAAATTTCCAAGATACATACAACTGGGATTTAGATGAATGAGGTTAATGTAGATCCAAGCAGATACGTATATTTTCCTGCCATGTAATATACAGACATGCGCATGCACACGCACACACACACACACCCCTTAGAAGTTTAATACAAAAGCAGCATAACAATTTTGAGTACTTAACTGAAGAATTTTATTTTTAAATTTTTTGTGATGAAAAGCATTTACTATCTCAGCCATTTTCAAATGTACTTCTCAGTAGTGTTAACTACATTCGCATTGCTGTTAAGTAGATTTCTAGGATTTTTTTCATGTTAAAGGTATGACATTTTATATCCTTGAAACAATAGCTCCTCTTTCTCCCTCCCCGTAACTAACCCCTGGTAACTATCATTCTACTTTCATGAATTTGCCAATGTTAAATGTATCATTTAAGTAGAATCACACAGAATTTGTCTTTTTTAAATGGCTTATTTCAGTTAGTATGACATCCTCAAGTTTCATCCATACTGTGGCACATGAAAGGATTTCCTTCCTTTTGAAGGCTGACTAATATTCCATTGTATGTATATACCACACTTCATTCATCTTTTCACCTAATGAAAGAGTAGATTGCTCTTGGTTACTGTGCATAGTACTTCTATGAACATGGCTGTGAAATAGCTCAAGATCCTCCTTTCAAGTCTTTTGGATATGTAGCCAGGAGTGAGATTGTTGTTTCATATGGTAGTTCTGTTTTTAATTTTTGAGAAACGTCCATCATATATTCCATACTGGCTGCACCCATTTACATTCCTGCCAATAATACACAGGGGTTTCCTTTTCTTCACACCCTAATCAACACTTGCTATTGCTTGTCTTTTTGGTAACAGTTATTCTAACAGATGCAAGTTGGGTGTCATTTGTGATTTTGATTTGCATCTCTCTGATTATTAGTGATGCTGAGCATTTTTCCACATGCTTCTTGGTCATTTGTATATCTTCTTTGGAGAAATGTCTATTCAAATACTTTGCCTGAAGAATTTTTTAATTAAAACTTGTTTCAAGATGTTGAAGACCACAGTCCGTTTCCTCTACTTCCAAAAAGCTGCCTCCCCTACCCCTCCTCCATTCTTCTGCACCTAATTCCCTTGGCTGAACATGGCAGGTGTTCCCTTTTATTTCTTCTCTTATTCGTTTTCTTTTCTCAAACCCGAAATGTCTTTATTTCACCATCTTCATCTACCAAAACTCTAACTTTAAGGATGCCTTAAATTCTGTCCAGTTATACGTAATTTTTTCTTTTTTTTAATGCTTACAGAGCTCTTTATTTAAAATCCTGTCATCATGTTCATCACATGCTAACTTTTGTTATTTATGTGTGTACCCTTCTTCTTTACTCATTCAATCATTTATTCATTTGTCACGTAATCTAAAATAACTCCCCAACCAGTTCCTCTCTATCACATCAGCCAGTTTTATTTCTATAACTTATTTCTCCATTTATTTGTTAGTTGTTTCAGTCTGTCTACTACATTTGCCCTCTTTAGACTGTAAACTCTGTGGACCAGGAATCTTTGCTTGTATTATTTATTGCAATATTCATAATACTACAGCTCAATGAACATGAGTCTGAGCAAACTCCAGGAGACAATGAAAGACAGGGAAACCTGGTGCACTGCAGTCCTTGGGGTCACAAATACTTGGACACAACTGAGTGACAGAACAACATAGTACCTATGGCAACACATGGAAGATGAAAGACATTTAAAAAGTATTTGTTCAGTAGGTTCATAAATGGATGAGTAAACAAATGAATAAAAAATGGTGCAAGAGAACAAGTATATGAATGAAAGAATGAAAATGAATTAATGAGAATGAGTGAAATCACTGAGAAAGATGTGAAAAGAAGGGCACTCTCTCCTTCATATCCTTGTAAATTAAACCCACACTATTAGGTAAAAATATAATGTGCATTCTTTTTTTTCTCTGTTGAAAACAATTGAGCATCTTGAGACTTCACAATATTTACTTCACCCACCTTCTTTCCTTTTCTCTAGAATAAGTTAAGAAGTAATAAACTGGTCTTAATCTTCCCAACAGGATGCTGAATATAAAATTCTACAAATATTTCTTCTTATTCACTGATTCAGTAAAAATTAGATATCACATTAACTGTCTAATTGGATCACCTAGATCCATGTTTCTTTCTTTCTGAGCTACCATAAATGTATATCCTTCCTCTTTCTACTTCTCTGGGTAGGTCGCAATACCCCTAAAACAGGGAGAATAGACCCAGAAATTTGTAGATCCTACAGCCTCATTATTAGCAGTCCCAATGACCATGAGGTCTTTCCTCAAATTAGAGACATGGATAGACTTTTGCTTTCTTCAATGTTTACATAAAATTCAGCGGCAACTGAACATTTTAATGACCATTAGACTCCTAATGGTAAGAACAAAAGGGTGAATTTATAGCAGAAAGCAGTTCAATTCCAATCCATAACAGAGTCTATTAGAATATAGCACTTCTTCTTGCCTCACCACAATCCTAAGGCATAGACTGTCTTGGGCAATGATGAGCAAACAGAGCTAGACCCTGTGGGGCCCAGTTCAGTTCAGTCAGTCAGTCGTGTCCGACTCTTTGTGACCCCATGGACTGCAGCACACCAGACCTCCCCGTCCATCACCAACTCCCAGAGCTTGTTCAAACTCATGTCCAATGAGTTGGTGATACCATTCAATCATCTCATCTTCTGCCTCCCCTTTTCTTCCCACCTTCAATCTTTCCAGCATCAGTGTCTTTTCAAAAGAGTCAGTTCTTTGCATGAGGTGCCCAAAGTATTGGAGTTTCAGTTTCAGCATTAGTACTTCCAATGAATATTCAGGACTGATTTCCTTTAGGATGGACTGGTTGGATCTCCCTGCAGTCCAATGGACTTGCAAGAGTCTTCTCCAATACCACAGTTCAAAAGCATCAATTCTTCAGTGTTCATCTTTCTTTATACCCAACTCTTACATCCATACATGACTACTGGACAAACCATAGCTTTGACTATACAGACCTTTGTTGGCAAAGTCATGTCTCTGCTTTTTAATATGCTGTCTAGGTTGGTCATAAACTTTCTTCCAAGTAGCAAGCAACTTGAGTTACATTGCTAAAGTCACCATCTGCAGTGATTTTAGAGTCCCCCAAAATAAAGTCTCTCACTGTTTCCATTGTTTCCCCATCTATTTGTCATGAAGTGATGGGACCAGATGCCATGATCACCATTTTCTGAATGTTGAGTTTTAAGCCAACTTTTTCCACTCTCTTTTTTCACTTTCATCAAGAGGCTTTTTACTCTTCTTCTCTTTCTACCATAAGGGTGGTGTCATCTGCATATCTAATGTTATTGATATTTCCCTGGCAATCTTGATTCCAGCTTGTGCTTCATCCAGCCCAGTGTTACTCATGATGTACTCTGCATATAGGTAAATAATCAGGGTGACAATATATAGCCTTGCCATAACCCATCCCGATTTGTAACCAGTCTGTTTTTCCATGTCTGGTTCTAACTGTTGCTTCCTGAATGTCATACTGATTTCTCAGCAGGCAGATCAGGTGGTCTGGTATTTCCATCTCTTGCAGAATTTCCCACATTTTGTTGTGATCCACATAGTCAAAAACTTTGGCATAGTCAATAAAGCAGAAGTAGATGTTTTTCTGGAACTCTCTTGCTTTTTTGATGATCCAACGGACGTTGGCAATTTGATCTCGGGTTCCTCTGCCTTTTTAAAATCCAGATTGAACATCTGGAATTTCCCAGTTCACATACTATTGAAGCATGGGTTGGAGAATTTTGAACATTACTTTGTAGCAGTGTGAGATGAGTGCAATTGTGTGGTAGTTTGAGCATTCTTTGGCATTGCCTTTCTTTGGGATTGGGATGAAAACTGACCTTTTCCAGTCCTGTGGCCACTGCTGAGTTTTCCAAATTTGCTGGCATATCTAGTGCAGCACTTTCATGGCATCATCTTTTAGGATTTGAAATAGCTCAACGGGATTTCCTTCACCTCCACTACCTTTGTTCATAGTGATACTTCCTAAGGTCCACTTGACTTTGGATTCCAGAATATATGGCTCTAGGTGAATGGTCAAACCATCATGATTATCTGGGTTGTGAAGATCTTTTTTGTATAGTTCTTCTGTGTATTCTCGCCACCTCTTAGTATCTTCTGCTTCTGTTAGGTCCATACAATTTCTGTCCTTTATTGTGCCCATCTTTGCATGAAATGTTCCCTTGCTATCTCTGATTTTTTTGAAGCGATCTCTAGTCTTTTCCATTCTATTGTTTTCCTCTATTTCTTTGCATTGATCGCTGAGGAAGCCTTTCTTATCTCTCCTTGCTATTCTTTGGAACACTGCTTTTAAATGGGTATATCTTTCCTTTGTCTTTTTCGCTTCTCTTCTTTTCTCAGCTATTTGTAAGGCCTCACCTGACAACCATTTTGCCTTTTTGCCTTTCTTTTCCTTGGCAATGGTCTTGATCCCTGCCTCCTTTACAATGTCACGAACCTCCGTCCAGAATTCATCAGGCACTCTATCTATCAGATCTAGTCCCTTAAATCTATTTCTCACTTCCACTGTATAATCATAAGGGATTTGATTTAAGTCATACCTGAATGGTCTAGTGGTTTTCCATTCTTTCTTCCATTTCAGTCTGAATTTAGCAATAAGGAGTTCACGATCTGAGCCACAGTCAGCTCCCAGTCTTGCCTTTGCTGAATGTACAGAGCTTCTCCATCTTTGCCTGGAAAGAATATAATCAATCTGATTTCAGTATTGACCATCTGGTGATGTCCATCTGTAGAGTCTTCTCTTGTGTTGTTGAAAGAGGATGTTTGCTGTGACCAGTGCGTTCTCCTGGCAAAACTCTATTAGCCTTTGCCCTGATCCATTCTGTACTCCAAGGTCAAATTTGCCTGTTACTCCAGGTATTTCTTGACTTCCTACTTTTGTATTCCAGTCCCCTATAATGAAAAGGACATCTTTTTTGGGTGTTAGTTCTAGAAGGTCTTATAGGTCCTCATAGAATTGTCCAACTTCAGTTTCTCCAGCATTACTGGTTGGGGCATAGACTTTCATTACCGTGATTTTGAGTGTTTACCTTGGAAATGAACAAAGATCATTCTGTAGTTTTTGAGATTGCATCCAAGTACTACATTTCGGGCTCTTTTGTTGACCATGATGGCTACTCCATTTTTTCTAAGGGATTCCTGCCCACAGTAGTAGATATAATGGTCATCTGAGTTAAATTCACCCATTCCAGTCCATTTTAGTTTACTGATTCCTAAAATGTCAATGTTCACTCTTGCCATCTCCTGTTTGACCAATACCAATTTGCCTTGATTCATGGACCTAATATTCCAGGTTCCTATGAAATATTGCTCTTGACAGCATCAGACTTTACTTCCATCACCAGTCACATCCACAGTTGGGTGTTGTTTTTGCTTTGGCTCCATCTCTTCATTCTTTCTGGAGTTATTTCTCCACTCTTCTCCAGTAGCATATTGGGCACCTACTGACCTGGGCAGTTCATCTTTCGGTGTCCTCTCTTTTTGCCTTTTCATACTGTTCATGGGTTTCTCAAGGAAAGAATACTGAAGTGGTTTGCCATTCCCTTCTCCAGCGGACCAAGTTTTGTGGTGCCCTCCCAGATATAAATTCTTTCTGTGTCCCCCATACTTGTCTGTAGGATCTAAGTTTTGTTCATCCTCCTTGACTTTCCCCCAAGTCTCAACAGGAAGATTCAAACAGTTGCTTACCAGAAACCTGAGGGAAATCAGAAACAAAAGAGGAACAGTGAAGAAACAACAGTGCAGCTGTGGGGCAGGATCCTGGTTCCTCCTCAAGGAATATACATAACAGAATACTTTTGAATTTTTCTATAGGAGCAAAGGCCCCACGCAGGTGAAAGATGATAATTTTAGGCTGAGCATAAGAGTCCTGGAACACTTATCTCTTACCTCAGTTCAGTTCAGTCGCTCAGTCGTGTCTGACTCTTTGCAACACCTTGGACTGCAGCACGCCAGCCTTCCCCGTCCATCACCAACTCCCGGAGTTTGCTCAAACTCATATCCATCAAGCCAGTGATGCCATCCAGTTATCTCATCCTCTGTCTTCCCCTTCTCCTCCTGCCTTCAATATTTCCCAGTGTCAGGGTCTTTTCCAATGAGTCAATTCTTTGTATCCGGTGGCCAAAATATTGGAGCTTCAGCTTCAGCATCAGTTCTTCCAATGAATATTCAGGACTGATTTCCTTTAGAATTGACTGGTTGGATCTCCTTGCAGTCCAAGAGTCTCAAGAGTCTTCTCCAACACCACATTTCAAAAGCATCAATTCTTTGATGCTCAGTTTTCTTTATGATTAAACTCTCACATCCACACATGACTACTGGACACATGACCCAGTAGCTTTGACTAGACAGACCTTTGTCGGCAAAGTAGTGTCTCTACTTTTTAATATATTGTCTATGTTGGTCATAGCTTTTCTTCCCTATTGTCTCACCAACCAATCAGAAGAAAGTCTGCACACACAGAAGATAACAATGACTCTGACCCATTTCCAGATGATTCTTCCTTTAAAAACATATTCATAGTCAAGCAGAATATTTGGAGTTGGTTTGGGAAATGAGTTTACCTTCTTCTAAGATTGCTGCCCCCTGAATAAAGCTACTTTTCCTTTCCAAGCAGCATTCATCTCTTGAGTATTGGCTTCCAAGTGGTGAGCAGCTGAACCTAAGTTTAGCAACATAAGGAAAACAGATTTTGGAGAAAGACTATTGTTCAGTCCTGACTCTGCCACCTTGCTGGTGAACATGTTAGTTAATCTCCCCATCCCTAGGGTTTCTCATTTTTAAAGTGGACATAATAATAGTACTTATCTCATAATGTTTTGGGAAGATAAAATGTATTCATACTTATAAAATTTTTAGGAGGGAATTTGGCATATGTTTATAGTTACTACAATATATGTATATATTGATATGTGTTATTTAAATAGAAATCTAGTCATATGTGAAATGAATCACCAGTTCAGGGTCGATGCATGTTACAGGATGCTCGGGGCTGGTGTACGGGGATGACCCAGAGGGAGAATAAAGGGAGGAGGGAGGTGGGAGGGGGGTTCAGGAGGGGGAACTCATGTACACCCGGGGCGGATTCATGTCAATGTATGGCAAAACCAACCAATATAATATTGTAAAATAATTAGCCTCCAATAAAAAATTAATTAATTAATAAAAAAATAAATCTAATTAATATTCCTCAGGAAATGGTTAGTTTTGATTACATCATAGAAAAGAGGGTTAATTTAGGATAGAATGCAGGTCCTTTTGGATTAAGAGACTCCCCAAATATGGCTTGTTAGGACACAACTATGTTAGTGTCTGATGTATTATTATACATCAGTAGTTATTTAATATGTTGTGGAATAAATGACTGAGCAACTGAATGAATAAATTAACTATTAGTAAAAGAAAGAGAAAGGGAGATAGGTATGTGAAAAAAAATAAAAATGCTTTCTTTTGCAATTTTGACTAGTGCACAAATATTGGTTGACATATGTCTGAAGTTGTATAGACTTTGCACTGGTCTTTACAACAGGTCCCCTTGGTTACTAAAGCCTAAAATTATACATAAACTTCCAAAAATCTAAAACACTAATCTTCCTCTCAATTTAGTTTCTCCATTCCCAAGTCTGTCAGGGTCCAAACATACTTTTCAGCAGGTACACTTCATTTATTTTTTTCTATGGGAAATAGATGGGGAAACAGTGGAAACAGTGTCAGACTTTATTTTTTTGGGCTCCAAAATCACTGTGGATGCTGATTGCAGCCATGAAATTAAAAGACGCTTACTCTTTGGAAGGAAAGTTATGACCAACCTTGGTAGTATATTAAAAAGCAGAGACATTACTTTGCCAACCAAGGTCCATCTAGTCAAGGCTATGGTTTTTCCCATGGTCATGTATGGATGTGGGAGTTGGACTGTGAAGAAGGCTGATAGCCGAAAAATGGATGCTTTTGAACTGTGGTGCTGGAGAAGACTCTTGAGAGTCCCTTATACTGCAAGGAGATCCAACCAGTCCATTCTAAAGGAGATAAATCCTGGGTGTTCATTGGAAGGACTGATGCTAAAGCTGAAACTCCAATACTTTGGCTACCTCATGCGACGAGTTGACTCACTGGAAAAGACTCTGATGCTGGGAAGGATTGGGGGCGGTAGAAGAAGGGGACGACAGAGAATGAGATGGCTGGATGGCATCACCGACTCAATGGACATGAGTTTGAGTGAACTCCAGGAGTTGGTGATGGACAGGGAGGCCTGGGGTGCTGTGATTCATGGGGTCGCAAAGAGTCAGACATGACTGAGCGACTGAACTGAACTGATACAATCCCCTAAGGGGACTTGGAGAAAAAGAAAAAGATAAGAAGGAAAAATGGTAATTTGTGATTGTGATTGCAATGACAATGGAAAGTATATTTAGTAGTAATGATTCGGAAGACCTATGACTTTTATCACACTGTCTTCCTTCAGTTACTGTCTCAACTGAATTTCCATATTCCCAGGTGTGGCCAAAATCTCTGTGCACTGATATTGAACAGAAATACATAGAGTTATGGAGAAGAAAGAAAGAGTGGCATTATTTCTTTGCCAGGCAAAGGGGGAACACCGTAGGCTAGCATCTCATGAACTGTGCCCCTGCTTCCCCAGGAAATAGGAAGAGGTTATGTAGTCAGGCAGTGGTTTGTGATAAAGAACAAGGCAGTAACAATCTCTTTCTTCTTTCTTCTGCAAAGTTTCACAAGAGTGGGGTTGCTGACAAGATTAGGGTATATGTAGGGTCTTAGGTGGTCTCCTAATCCTGATTTTCTCTGGTCCCTTTTATCTTGTCTCAGGTGGTTTTGTGGCTGCTCCTCCTTTGATTAGTAGCTGTTCAAATATTCTCTTTGGAACTTGGGAAAGGTCATGCGGGCTGAAGTCTTACCTACCAGAAATGGAAAACAGACAGGCCTCCATGCCCAGAAGCCCTACGTGGTCCTGCTCATCATCACAGGAAAGTCTTGAATAGGTGCCCATTGAGATCCTCTTTCGTTATGATGAGGATGGAAGGTTCAGATTTACCCCAACTCTTATTGATCTATTTGACTTATCATTTTACCCAAAAACTGTATTGATCGTTTCTGTCTGACAAAACTCCAAATATGTGTGATTCTAATCATTAGTTCTCTCTTGCCTGGACAAGAGTAGCTGAGTCTTGACCAAAAAAGTCACTTTTCATGGTAAAATGCTCACTATAAATTCATGATGATCAACTTAAAACATTTTTTTCAGTACCTTTCTGTAATTCTATTTCTTTAGTTTATTCACTCTCTCACTCTCCACAACTCTGCCTCTGTTCTCTGAACAAATGCAACACTACCTCCTTCTTCTTTCCTCCATCTTCCTTGGTGGCTCAGACAGTAAAAGCATCTGCCTAAAATGCAGGAGACCTGGGTTTGATCCCTGGGTCAGGAAGATCCCCTGGAGAAGGAAATGGCAACGCGCTCCAGTACTCTTGCCTGGAAAATCCCATGGATGGAGAAGCCTGGTGGGCTACAATCCATGGGGTCGCAAAGAGTCGGACATGACTGAGTGACTTCACTTTCTTTCTTGCTTTCTTTCTTTACTCCTTTCCTCACAGCTCAGTCATTCTACCCCTTATCTCTTCTCACAAATAGAGGAATGCCTCTTTTGTTTCCTAAATCAGTTGCTCCAAGGAACACTCCTTATTATTTCTTCATTCCTCATAGGCCATATCTAATTCATCACCAAATTCTGTTCATTTTGCCTCATAAATAATAGCTCTCGAATAAGTCTTCTTTCCATATTCAATTAGCAAGTTTCAAGGAGAAGTCATTTCTCCCACTTGAACTACTGCCATTGCTTCCCAACCAATCTCATAGAATCCATTCGTGCATGCTGCATACTAAGTCACTTCAGTCATCTGACTCTACAAACTTAGGGACTAGAGCCCACCAGGCTCTTCTGTCCATGGAATTCTCCAGGCAAAAATACTGGAGTGGGTAGCCATTCCCTTCTCCAGGGGATCTTCCCAACCCAGGGATCGAACCCAGGTATCCTGCATTGCTGGCAGATTCTTTACCATCTGAGTCACCAGGGAAGTCCCAGCATCCATTCAATAACTCCTAATAATATAGTCTATTCTTTTGGGCTCCAAAATCACTGCAGATGCTGATTGCAGCCATGAAATTCAAAGACGCTTGCTCCTTGGAAGGAAAGTTATGACCAACCTAGATAGTACATTAAAAAGCAGAGACATTACTTTGCCATCCAAGGTCCGTCTAGTCAAGGCAATGGTTTTTCCCGTGGTCATGTATGGATATGAGAGTTGGACTGTGAAGAAAGCTGATCGCCGAAGAATGGATGCTTTTGAACTGTGGTGTTGGAGAAGACTCTTGAGAGTCCCTTATACTGCAAGGAGATCCAACCAGTCCATTCTAAAGGAGATCAATCCTGGATGTTCATTGGAGGGACTGATGCTAAAGCTGAAACTGCAATACTTTGGCCACCTCATGCGACGAGTTGACTCACTGGAAAAGACTCTGATGCTGGGAAAGGTTGGGGGCGGGAGGAGAAGGGGATGACAGAGAATGAGATGGCTGGATGGCATCACCGACTCTGTGGACATGAGTTTGAGTGTACTCCGGGAGTTGGTGGTGGACAGGGAGGCCTGGCGTGCTGTGATTCATGGGGTCATGGAGAGTCGGACACGACTGAGCGACTGAACTGAACTGAACTGATTCTTTAAAAAAGTTTTAAAATGTTTTTCATTGTAATATTGTATTGCTTTTTACTGAAAACTGCATGAAGTGTAAATATACAGTGAAATACATTATCACAAATCCAGTACCTCTTTAACCACCACCTAATAAATAGGACATTGACAACACTGAAGCCCACCTAATGCTCCCTTACTCTTCCCTTCTTCCTCACTCGTAGTAAAACTACTATTCTAACACCTAACACCATACATTAGTCTTGCCTGCTTTTAACTTTATGCAAAGAGAATGATACTGTATGTGTCTTTCTGGGTCTGGCTTATTTTATTTATTTAACATTATGTGTTTGAAGTTCGTTCATGTAGTAGTGTTCAGTCATAGTCTGTTCATTCTCCTTTTATTTAGAAACTCATTGTAAACTTTAGTGACAATTTAGTTATTCATTCTACTCTTGATGAACATTTGGTCTGTATCTACATTAGAGCCATTAAGAACAGTAAACTACTATTTATGTCTCATGCTGCTGCTGCTGCTGCTATGTCTCTTCAATCGTGACGGACTCTGTGTGACCCCATAGACGGAAGCCCACCAGGCTGCGCCGTCCCTGGGATTCTCCAGGCAAGAACACTGGAGTGGGTTGCCATTTCCTTCTCCAATTCATGAAAGTGAAAAGTGAAAGTGAAGTCGCTCAGTCATTTCCGTCTCATGCTACACATGTACAAAATTTCTCTTCGGCCCATTCATTCTAGTCACAATAAAGTGACTTTTCTTAATGCAGCTCTAATTCTATTCTTCTTCTCTACTTTCAATAACTTTTAATTTGACCTACAAAATCCTGCATAATCTGGATTCTCTCCTTCCAGAGCCTCTTCTTGAATCATGCCTTCTTTGCTCCGCGTTCTTTTTTATTTTCTGAAATGGGAAGCATACCTTCCTGTCACAGGGTCTTTTACAGATCCTTCTTCTTGACCACAGAGTTACTCTTCTGCCTTCTCCCCTAGCTTAGTCTGTTTTTGTTTCGATCTCAATTATGTCCTCAGCCCTACAGGGAAGCTTTCTCTAACACCCATCTCCAATTAATTTTCATAGCATCACAATTTTCTTTTATTTTGACCTCACTGCATGGAATGTGGGATCTTAGTTCCCCAATCAGAGGTCAAACTTCTGCCCTCTGAAGTAGAAGCATGAAGTCTTAACCACAGGACTGCCAGGGAGGTCCTGAAACTGTCTTTCTTATAATTTTCTCACTATTGTAATTTAGTCCTCTTTGATTAATATCTGTCTTTCCCTCCCCAACACTAGATCATCAGTTTCAAGAGAACAAGGGTTGTGAAATTTGCTTCTGTTTGTTTGGGCTCTAGATTTTATCATAGCCTGCTGCTTGGACCAAACAGCTCAATCAATCACTCAAATTAAAATTGAATGAATCAAATTAAAATTGAGACCAAGTATCATAGAACCAGAGTTAGAATCAACTAAATCAGTTTCTGAGAGGCTTATCAAAACAAGGACAACAATATAGAACTCTCCTCCTCATTTTTCTATTTTCAAGAATCTGTCACCAAGCTCATTATATCACTTAAAATCAGGATTGTTTTGTTTCATATACATAATTGGTTTTTTTGTGGTATAATTGACATATATTAGTTTCAAGTGTACAACATAATTGGAGAAGGCAATGGCAAGCCACTCCAGTACTCTTGCCTAGAAAATCCCATGGATGGAGGAGCCTGGTAGGCTGCAGTCCATGGGGTCGCTAAGGGTCGGACATGACTGAGCGACTTCACTTTCACTTTCACACATTGGAGAAGGAAATGGCAACCCACTCCAGTGTTCTTGCCTGGAGAATCCCAGGGACGGGGGAGCCGGGTGGGCTTCCGTCTATGGGGTCACACAGAGTCGGATACGACTGAAGTGACTCAGCAGCAGCAGCAGCAGCAGTACAACATAATGATTGATATTTGTATACACAGTGAAATAATAACCACAATGTGTAGCTAACATCTATTACCATACAATATTATAAGATTGTTTTCTTGTGATGAGAACTTTTGAGATTTACTTTTTAGCAACTTTCAAATATGCAGCACAATGCTATTGACAATAGTCACAATGCTGTACATTATATCCCCATGATTTATTATTTTGTAACAGGATGTTTGTACTTTTTGACTCACTTTACCCATTTCACTCAACAACACTGCCATCCCCCAACAACCTCCCCTTGGGAAACCAACAATCTGTTCTATATATGAGTGTCACTTTGTTTTGCTTATTCATTTATCTTTAAGTTTTACACTTCACATATAAGTAAAATCATATGCTGTTTGTGAATCTTTGTCTATTTCATATCCCATTACACCCTCAAGTTTCATCCATATTATTGAAAATAAGATTATTCTTTTTTTGTGGCTGAACAGTGTTCCATGTTATACATAATCACATCTTCTTTATCTACATTTATTGATGGACAGTTAGGTTGTTTCCATATCTTAACTTTTTGAACTGAAGAGTGCATGTATCCCTTTGAATTAGTGTTTTTCCCTTTGAATTAGTGTTTTTGTTTTCTTTAGATATATAACCAGAAGTGAAATTGCTGGATCATGTAGTAGTTTTTTTTTTTTTTGAGATTAACATTTTATGCATTTTATTTGTGAACAATTAGTAAAAAATTAACCTATTTAGAATTTTAATTAATAAATCAGATTTTTCTTTACATTAAATAATAAAAATCAAAGCACTATTGTTCCAAACAGTATTTTTCTTACAAAAGATATCTGTGGATTTGGAAAAAGAAAAGATTTTACTTTCTTCCTCAGAAAAAAAAGTTACTGAAATTAAAATTCATAATTAAAATTTAGAAACATTTAAAACATGGATTCCTCTCATATGATAGTTCAGTTCAGTCGCTCAGTCGTGTCCGACTCTTTGCGACCCTATGAATCGCAGCACGCCAGGCCTCCCTGTCCATCACCAACTCCCGGAGTTTACCCAAACTCATGTCCATGGAGTTGGTGATGCCATCCAGCCTTCTCATTCTCTGTCGTTCCCTTCTCCTCCCGCCCCCAATCCCTCCCAGCATCAGGGTCTTTTCCAATGAGTCAACTCATCGCATGACGTGGCCAAAGTATTGGAGTTTCAGCTTCAGCATCAGTCCTTCCAATGAACACCAGGACTGATCTCCTTTAGAATGGACGGGTTGGACCTCCTTGCAGTCCAAGGGACTCTCAAGAGTCTTCTCCAGCACCACAGTTCAAAAGCATCAATTCTTCAGCGATCAGCTTTCTTCACAGTCCAACTCTCACATCCATACATGACCACGGTAAAAACCATAGCCTTGACTAGACGGACCTTTGTTGGCAAAGTAATGTCTCCTCTTTTTAATATGCTGTCTAGGTTGGTCATAACTTTCCTTCCAAGGAATAAGTGTCTTTTAATTTCATGGCTGCAATCAGCATTCGCAGTAATTTTGGAGCCCCCCAAAATAAAGTCTGACACTGTTTCCACTGTTTCCCCATCTATTTCCCATGAAGTGATGGGACCAAAAGCCATGATCTTCATTTTCTGAATGTTGAGTTTTAAGCCAACTTTTTCACTCTCCTCTTTCACTTTCATCAAGAGGCTTTATAGTTCCTCTTCACTTTCTGCCATAAGGGTGGTGTTATCTCCATATCTGAGGTTATTGATATTTCTCCCAGCAATCTTGATTCCAGCTTGTGCTTCCTCCAGCCCAGTGTCTCTCATGATGTACTACTACATGAGGGACTGCTATCCCTTTATGGGAAGGAGACAAGGTCTGAAGTTTGTTTCCCAAAGAGCTGCCAACTGAAGACACTTTACCTGAAGGAGCACCTACAACAGCTTTGCTAGTGCCACTTGGTTGTGGTAATCGTGATGAACCCGATGAGGTGGTCCCAGGAGAATTCAACTTTTTAAGTGCAGGCGGCTTCTACTGTGTCCGAGAAGTTGATTTTCCTTTGGTATCAGTAGAAAATTTGCCTTTATTACTAATACATGCTGCCTGTTCTTTACAAAAATTTATATGTCTATCAGCTGCATTTTCATTAAATCTTCTCTGGCAATATGGACACTGAATATAGTCAGAATCATAAGACGGTGGAGGAGGTGGAGGAAGTTTGCCACCCTCTTTCAGCACTTAACCAAGGCCTTTAGCTGCTCTTATTGTGGCAATGAACTCCTCATGCTTTCTTCTCCAATTAGATGGCTTCGTTGGTGGTTCAGGCCTAGGTTTAAGAGGTTTTACTGTTGGAATATCAGTTCCTTCAGCTCTTTGTCTGCTTGAATCAAAAGTCTTCCGTTTTTTAGTGGCAGTTTTCTGGCAAATAGGTCCATGTTTTTTCAATGCCACTGGAAAGAATGTTCTTCCACAAATCTTGCAAGGCAACAATTCTCCAACTTGGACACTTCCATTTTCTTCCAGTCCCTCCATCGCCCCAATGCTTCAGGTTCCACCGGACTCCTAGAGCTGCACCCACCACCACCGCCGCCACCCAGCTCCCACTGTAGCAACCCGGTCGCGCCTCCCACCTGCTAATATTCCTCATGTGGTAGTTTTATTTTTAGTTTTTTTTTAAGAAACACCACAATGTTTTCCATAATGGCTGCATCCCAACAGGGCACAAAATTCCCTTTTCTCTACTTCCTTGCTATTACTTTCTATTTCTTATCTATTTGATAATGATAGTTCTGACAGGTGTGAGGTGATAGTTCAATGTGGCTTTGATTTGCATTTCCTTAATTATTAGTGATATTAAGCATCTTTTCATGAGCCTGACAGTCATCTGTATATTTTCTTTAGAAATATGTCTATTCCTCTGCCCCTTTTAAATTGGATTGTTTGTTTATTCATTGTTGAATAGTATGAATTTTTTATATGCTTTGGACATTAACCTCTTCTCAGATACATAATTTCAAAATTTTTCTCCCTTTCTGCTTTTTTGTTTTGTTGATGGTTTTATTTCCTCCACAGAAACTTTAGCATTATATAATCTCACTTGTTTGCTTTTATTTTTGTTGCCTGTACATTTGGAGTCAGATTCCCCCCAGAAAACATTGCCAAGATTGATGTCAAAGAGCTTATCACCTATGTATTCCTCTAGGACTTTTATGGTTTCAGGTTTTATATTCAAGTCCTTAATCAACTTTGGGTGAACTTTTGTGTATTGTGTAAGACATGTATGCATGCATGCTCAGTAGCTCAGTCATGTCCAACTCTATGCTACACCATGGACTGTAGCCTGCCAGGCTCCTCTGTCCATGGTATTTTCCAGGCAAGAATATTGGAGTGGGTTGCAATTTCCTACACCAAGGTGTCTTTCCAACCCAGGGACTGAACTGACATTTCTTGCATTTCCTGCAATGGCAGGTGGATTCTTTACACTGCACTATGGTAAGACAGTAGTCTAATTTTATTCTTCATATGTAACTGTCCATTTTTAGCAACACCATTTAGTAAAAAGACTATCCTTTCCCCATTATACAATCTGCACACGTTTGTCATAAATTAATTGACTGTATATGCATGGGTTTCTTTCTGTGAATATTTATTGGTCTACAATCTGTTTTTAGTCAATGCCATATTGTTTGATGACTATAGCTTTGTCATATTATGAAATCAAGAAGTATAATGCCTCCATCTTTGTTCTTGCTCAGTACTGCCTTGGCTATTCAGAGTCTTTTGCAGGTTCATACAAATTTTAGGAGTGTTTTCTTTAATAGTTCTGTGAAAAAAGACATTGGAATTTTGATAGGGTTTGCATTAAATATGCAGATTTCTTTGAAAACTATGGTCCATTCAATGATATCAGTTCTTCCAATCCATAAGCACAGAATACCTTTCCATTTATTTTTGTCTTCTTCAGTTCCTTTCATCAATGTCTTATAAATTTTAGTGTACAAGTCTTTTATTTATTGATTAAAATTTGGGGGTAAATTTTTATGCAATTATAATTATTTATTTATGACTTCACTGGGTCTTCGTTGCTTTGTTCTGGCTTTCTCCAGTTGCTAAGAACTGGAGCTGCTCTTCACTGAGGTGCACCCGCTTCTCATTGTGGTGGCTTCTCTTGTTGTGGAGCACAGGCTCTGCGTGCATAGGTTTCAGTAGCTGTGGCATGCAGGCTAGGTAGTTGAGGCTTGCGGGCTTTACCGTGCAGGTTCAGTAGTGATGCACAGGCTTTCTGCCCCAAGACATGTGGGATCTTCTCAGATCAGAGATCAAACCCATGTCCCCTGCCTTGGCAGGCAGATCCTTATCCACTGAATCACCAGAAATGTCCATATGCAATTATAAATGGGATTGTTTTCTTCATTCTCTTTTTGCTGGTTTGCTATTAGTGTTTAGAAATGCAACACATTTTTGTATATTGATTTTGCTCTCTGGAATTTTAGGGAGTTGGTTCATTAGTTCTAAATATTTTTTGGTAGTAACTTTAGTGTTTTCTATATGTAAAATAATGTCATCTGCAAATCTGTCAGTGGGGTGTAAAAATCCACTACTATTATTGTATTGCCAGTTTCTCCCTTTAAATCTGTTAGTATTTCCTTTATTTATATAGGTGCTCTTGTATTGGGTACATAACTGTTTACAAATGTTGTGTCTTTTTGTCGTGATCCACTTATCTTTATGTAATGCCCATCTTTATCTCTCATTACAGTCTTTTATTTTAGTCTATATTGTTTTTTCTAAGTATAACTAACCAAACTTTTTTTTGGTTTCCATTTGTAAGAGATACCTTTTCCCATCCCTTCACTTTCTATTTGTGTGTGGTCTTACATCTCAAACAACTGTCTTGTAGACAGTATAGATGGGTCTTCCTTGGTGGCTCAATGGTAACAAATCTGCCTGCAATGAAGGAGACCGGGGTTTGATCCCTGGGTAGGGAAGATTCCCTGGAAAAGGAAATGGCAGCCTACCCCAGTATTCTTGCCTGGAAATCCCATGGACAGAGGAGCCTGGTGGGCTACAGTCCACAGGGACGCAAAGAGTTGGACATGACTGAGCGACTAAGCAGTAGTATCCATTCTATGTCTTCTGATGGAAGAATTTATTACATTTGCATTTAAAACAATTATTAATAGATATGTACTTACCACCATTTTATAACTGTTTAAAATGTTATTTAAATATTGCCAATTGCTCATGGTATTTTATGGGCAAATTTATGTGTCTTTTCTTAAAATGTAACTTAAGCATGAGAATATATTTGTCTACTTCCCTCTTGATGACATGATAATCTTGGAGCCTCCAACTATTTTGTCCTCTCCAGTACAGTTCTTAGGTAGAGACAGAATTCTCACTGCCAACAGTTTTCCTGTGGTAAAACTGTGCAGGGCTTAGATCGTCCTCAAATTATCATAGCAATATTTTTTTAGAATCTAGATAAATATAAATATTTTTGCATATTTTGCATATGTTTTAGAATGAATGGATGTTCAAAGTTAAGAAATTACTTTAATTCTTGGGCTACTTAGATACCTAAGTAGAGACTACTTTTAATTATTAAATGTTAAAGTAAAAATTAAAACACAACACAATTAATACAATATATTAAATTATATATAATTATATATTATACATATAATTTAATATAATATAAACTATAATTTAATATATAATATAATATATAATTTAATAATATAAGAATAATTTATATATATATATTTACCAGATCTTCTTTAAACATTTCTCTGTTGATAGACATTTAAGTTGCTTCCATGTCCTGGCTATTGTAAATAGTGCTGTAATAAACATTGGGGTGCATGTATTTTTATTTTTTTAATTATGGTTTTCTCTGGGAATATACCTAAAAGTGGGATTGCTGGTTCATATGGTAGTTCTATTTTTAGTTTTTTAAGGAACTCCACACTGTTCTCCCTAGTGGCTGTACCACTTTACATTTTCACAAAGTGTCGGAGGGTTGCATTTTCTCCACACCCTCTCCAGCATTTATTCTTTGTAGATTTTTTTCATGATGACCATTCTGATCAGTGTGAAGTAATAACTCATTGTAATTTTGATTTGCATTTCTCTAATAATTAGTGATGTTGAACACCTTTTTACGTGCTTTTTGACCATCTATCTTTGCTGAAGAAATGTCCACTTAGATCTTCCAGTTTTTTATTCAGTTATTTGTTTTTTGATATTGAGTAACATGTATATTTTGGAGATTAATCTCTTGTCAGTTGCTTCATTTGCAATTTTTCTCTCCGAGAATTGTCTTTCTGTTTTATTTATGATTTCCTTTGCTGTGCAATACAGATTACACATAGTTGAATACATGCATTTATTTTGAACTTTAAACTATTTGAGTTAATTACAAACTGGCTTTGTTGCTAAAGGTTTTTTTGCCCTCACATGTGACTGTTGTCTTTAATTTTTCCAGAAAATGGTTTAAAAGGAAGTTTTCAAGGAAAATAAAATATATTTTTTAAATTCATATATTGTAGAGGTAATAATTTGAAAAATGTAAAGATTACCTGGATAACAGTTAATCCATCATCTTTAATATTATTTGTTGTATTAGATATTTTCTAATACCTCTTTAACATTCTATACTTCTTTGATTCTTTTTTGATTTTTAGCCTCTGATCCTATTCATATATTGTAGAGGTAATAATTTGAAAAATGTAAAGATTACCTGGATAACAGTTAATCCATCATCTTTAATATTATTTGTTGTATTAGATATTTTCTAATACCTCTTTAACATTCTATACTTCTTTGATTCTTTTTTGATTTTTAGCCTCTGATCCTAATGAGATCAAGGTGAGTGGAATTGTATCTTACTATATATCCCTCTGGAGGAGGGGATGGCAACCCACTCCAGTATTCTTGCCTGAAGAATCCCCATGGAGAGAAAAGCCTGGCAGGCTGCAGTCCACGGGGTTGCAAAGAACTGGACATGACTTTGCGACTAAGCACATATATCCCTCTAGTGGCTAGAATTTAAAAGAAGTGCAATACTAAGAAAGAAAAAGAATCACAATTGTTTCAAAGAAAGAATATGCCTTTAGAGAAGGAAAAGGACCAAGAAGAGCAGAAAGTAAGTGAACTAGCAAGTGAGGGGAAAATTAGATAAGAAGTCATGTAGGTAGAATAGGTAGACGAGAGGATCTAAGGATTCAGTCATTTCCAAGCAGACATTTCACCAGGAACTTATCATGTATTTTCTCACTTAATATTCACAAAAGCTCCACAAAGAGGATACAGACAAAAAAGTTGAATCTTAGAGGGTAAAATAACATAATCAAATCATACTGTTAGAATAAACATTGATGATTAAGTGAATGGAAGTTTTCCTTTATTCTTTATAAGGTGACAATTTCCTGTTGATTCAACAACTGGATAAGCAGGAGTATGATAAATGAGTTTGACAGGGCCACCACCCTAACACACACCTATCTACCTACTTATAGTTCTTGTAGAACTGGAAGTAAGGGGTGGAGTTCATTGATGACATCTAGGTTCTTTGCTCCAAACACGAAGCTTAAATAGGTGGACGAAAAAAAACAAACAGCAAAAAAAAAAAAAAAAAAAAACCCACAACCCAGCAACACCCTGACAATTTGGACTAAAGAAATAGTTCATATATACCAGTTCTATAAAATGCAATATTCACATGCAGGGATTCTTCATGATCTTGGATTAAGAGAGATAATAATTTCATCTATCATATATGCCTGCTGTTTCTTTTCTTTAGCTATTTTCATGACCTGTAATACTGTATCTATAGCCAAAGGCTAGGGATGGGCTGTTTAGGAAAACAGTACACTGGTTCCAGGCAATATCTAGACACTATGAAGAGTTTCAAAGACATGTCTTAGGCAATGAAATAAGACAAGTGCTATGGAGTGCTTTTTAAATTCTGAGAACTGCTTTCAAAATCTAGAGCTTAATGCTTTCTAATTTTTTTTTTTTTAGTTTTTAAAGGAGCTCCTAATACACATAAAATTTTTTTTTTTTCCTGTAAGGTAGATCTTGCTAGTACATCTTTGCTAGTCTAACTGGATATCAAACTTAGGATTTTGAATAGGTTGATATTTTTTCTTTAAAATGCCATTAACTATGAAAAAAATTTTATGGAGTTCTTTCCTTAGACTATGTCCTCAATGGGTTATTTATTGATATTTCAAGGCTCATCAATTGTTCTGCTTCTTGGTACTATTTGTATACTTCTTTTATCCTTTTATAAGATTTTAATTCCTTTTGAAGAAATTGTTCTATTATTATGATACTTTTATTTTTAAAAGTAAAAGTAGTACTGACAAGTCAAAAAAGTCAAAGTGTATAAGGAATACACTCATAATCTCTCTATCTTCTCCCTTTAATCCTGTCCCAAAATATAACTCATATGATCAAACTGGAGGGTAATCTCCAAACCTTTCTTTCTTTTCATACAAATATATACAGAATTTATTTCCTTTTTATTGCTTCCTCCACATAGAATTCTGTAACTCAAAAAAAAAAAAAAAAAAACACTTACTTATTGTAGATATCTGCCCATAAATCACTTACATCTAACTTCTTCTTAGTAGGAGCATATTATTCCATACTATGGATGCTTTGTTGCTGTTATTGTTCAGTCACTAAATTATGTCCAACTCTGAGATCCTATGGGCTGCAACATGCCAGAATTCTGGATCCTTCACCGTCTCCCAGAGTTCACTCAAATTCATGTCCTCTGAGGTGGTGATGCTATCTAACCATCTCATCCTCTGCCACCCCCTTCTCCTTTTGCCTTCAGTATTTCCCAGATTCAGGGTCTTTTCCAATGAGTCAGATCTTTTCATCAGGTGGCCAAAGTATTGGAGCTTCACCTTCAGCTACAATCCTTCCAATGAATATTCCAGGGTTGATCTCCTTTAGGGTGGACTGCTTTGATCTCCTTGCTGTCCAAGGGACTCTCAAGAATCTTCTCCAGCACCACAATTCAAAAGCATCAATTCTTTGGCACTCAGCCTTCCTTATGGTCCAACTCTCATATCCATACATGGCTACTAAAAAACTATACCTTTGACTATGTGCACCTTTGTTGGCAGAAATCATTCTGTCGTTTTTAAGATTGCATCCAAGTACTGCATTTCAGACTCTTTTGTTGACCATGATGGCTACTCCATTTCTTCTAAGGGATTCCTGCCCACAGTAGTAGATATAATGGTCATCTGAGTTAAATTCACCCATTTCAGTCCATTTTAATTCACTGATTCCTAGAATGTCTATGTTCACTCTTGCCATCTCCTGTTTGACCACTTCCAATTTGCCTTGATTCATGGACCTAACATTCCAGGTTCCTATGCAATATTGCTCTTTACAGCACCGGACCTTGCCTCTATCACCGGTCACATCCACAACTGGGTTTTGGTTTTGCTTTTGCTCCATCCCTTCAATCCTTCTAGAGTTATTTCTCCACTGATCTCCAGTAGCATACTGGGCACCTACTGACCTGGGGAATTCCTCATTTAGTATCCTATCATTTTGCCCTTTGATACTGTTCATGGGTTTCTCAAGGCAAGTATACTGAAGTGGTTTGCCATTCCCTTCTCCAGTGGACCACATTCGGCTGTGGTCCATGTGATCAGATCAACTAGCTTCCTGTGATTATGATTTCACTGTGTCTGCCCTCTGATGCCCCCTCGATCGTTTCCAAGGCAAATCATTCAATATTACAGTAATACAGGTCTGTGCCCCAACCAGTAACGCTGAAGAAGCCGAAGTTGAACAGTTCTATAAAGACCTACAAGACCTTTTAGAACGAACACTGAAAAAAGATGTATTTTTCATTATAGGGGACTGGAATTCAAAAGTAGGAAGTCAAGAAACACCTGGAGTAACAGGCAAATTTGGCCTTGGAGCACAGAATGAAGCAGGGCAAAGGCTAATAGAGTTTTGTCAAGAGAACGCACTGGTCATAACAAACACCCTCTTCCAACAACACAAGAGAAGACTCTACACATGGACATCACCAGATGGTCAACACCGAAATCAGATTGATTATATTCTTTGCAGCCAAAGATGGAGAAGCTCTATACAGTTAGCAAAAACAAGACCAGGAGCTGACTGTGGCTCAGATCATAAACTCCTTATTGCCAAATTCAGACTTAAATTGAAGAAAGTAGGGAAAACCACTAGACCATTCAGATATGACCTAAATCAAATCCCTTATGATTATACAGTGGAAGTGAGAAATAGATTTAAGGGACTAGATCTGATAGATAGAGTGCTTGATGAACTCTGGACGGAGGTTTGTGACATTGTACAGGAGACAGGGACCAAGACCATCCCCATGGAAAAGAAATGCCAAAAAGCAAAATGGCTGTCTGAGGAGGCCTTACAAATAGCTGTGAAAAGAAGAGAAGTGAAAGGCAAAGGAGAAAAGGAAAGATATAAGCATCTGAATGCAGAGTTCCAAAGAGTAGCAAGGAGAGATAAGAAAGCCTTCCTCAGTGATCAATGCAAAGAAATAGAGGAAAACAACAGAATAGGAAAAACAAGAGATCTCTTCAAGAAAATTAGAGATTCCAAGGGAACATTTCATGCAAAGATGGGCTCAATAAAGGACAGAAATGGTATGGACCTAACAGAAGCAGAAGATATTAAGAAGAGGTGGCAAAAATACACAGAAGAACTGTACAAAAAAGATCTTCACAACCAAGATAGTCACGATAACGTGATCACTGACCTTGGTATGTGAAGTCAAGTGAGCCTTAGAGAGCATCTCTACAAACAAAGATAGTGGAGGTGATGGAATTCCAGTTGAGCTATTTCAAATCTTGAAAGGTGATGCTGTGAAAGTGCTGCACTTAATATGCCAGCATATTTGGAAAACTCAGCAGTGGCCACAGGACTGGAAAATGTCAGTCTTCATTCCAATCCCAAAGAAAGGCAATGCCAAAGAATGGTCAAACTACCACACAATTGCACTCATCTCACACGCTAGTAAAGTCATGCTCAAAATTCTACAAGCCAGGCTTCAGCAATATGTGAACCATTAACTCCCAGATGTTCAAGCAGGTTTTAGAAAAGGCAGAGGCACCAGAGATCAAATTGCCAACATCAGCTGGATCATGGAGAAAGCAAGAGAGTGCCAGAAAAACATCTATTTCTGCTTCATTGACTATGCCAATGCCTTTGACTGTGTGGATTACAATAAACTGTGGAACATTCTGAAAGAGATGGGAATACCAGACCAGCTGACCTGCCTCTTGAGAAACCTGTATGCAGGTCAGGAAGCAACAGTCAGAACTGTACATGGAACAACAGACTGGTTCCAAATAGGCAAAGGAGTACGTCAAGGCTGTATATTGTCACCTTGCTTATTTAACTTATATGCAGAGTACATCATGAGGAACTCTGGGCTGGAAGAAGCACAAGCTGGAATCAAGATCTCTGGGAGAAATATCAATAACCTCAGATATGCAGATGACACTACCCTTATGGCAGAAAGTGAAGAGGAACTAAAAAGCCTCTGGTTGAAAGTGAAAGAGGAGAGTGAAAAGGTTGGCTTGAAGCTCAACATTCAGAAAACAAAGATCATGGCATCTGGTCCCATCACTTCATGGGAAATGGATAGAAAAACAGTGGAAACAGTATCAGACTTTATTTTTTGGGGCTCCAGAATTACTGCAGATGCTGATTGCAGCCATGAAATTAAAAGACGCTTACTCCTTGGAAGGAAAGTTATGACCAACCTTGATAGTATATTAAAAAGCAGAGACATTACTTTGCCAACAAAGGTCCGTCTAGTCAAGGCTATGGTTTTTCCCGTGGTCATGTATGGATATGAGAGTTGGACTGTGAAGAAAGCTAATCGCCAAAGAATTGATGCTTTTGAACTGTGGTGTTGGAGAAGACTCTTGAGAGTCCCTTGGACTGCAAGGAGATCCAACCAGTCCATTCTAAAGGAGATCAATCCTGGGTGTTCATTGGAAGGACTGATGTTAAAGCTGAAACTGCAATACTTTGGCCACCTCATGCGACGAGTTGACTCACTGGAAAAGACTCTGATGCTGGGAGGGATTGGGACGGGAGGAGAAGGGGATGACAGAGAACGAGATGGCTGGATGGCATCACCAACTCAATGGACATGAGTTTGAGTGAACTCCGGGAGTTGGTGATGGACAGGGAGGCCTGGCGTGCTGTGATTCATGGGGTCGCGGAGAGTTGGACATTACTGAGCGACTGAACTGAACTGAACTGACCTTTGTTGGCAAAGTGATGTCTCTGCTCTAATACACTATCTATGTTTGTCATCACTTTCCTTCCAAGGAGCAAATGTCTTTTAATTTCATGGTTGCAGTCACTGTCCATGGTGATTTTGGAGACCAAGAAAAGAAAATCTGTCACAGATTCCACTTTTCCCCCTCTATTTGCCATGAAGTGATGGGACCAGGTACCATGATCTTTGTTTTCGTAATAGTGAGTTTTAAGCTAGCTTTTTCACTCTCATCTTTCATCCTCATCAAGAGGCTCTTGAGTTCCTCTTTCAGTTCAGTTCAGTTCAGTCGCTCAGTCGTGTCCGACTCTCTGCGACCCCATGAATCACAGTACGCCAGGCCTCCCTGTCCATCACCAACTCCCGGAGTACACTCAAACTCATGTCCACAGAGTCGGTGATGCCATCCAGCCATCTCATTCTCTGTCGTCCCCTTCTCCTCCCACCCCCAACCTTTCCCAGCATCAGAGTCTTTTCCAGTGAGTCAACTCATCACATGAGGTGGCCAAAGTATTGCAGTTTCAGCTTTAGCATCAGTCCTTCCAATGAACACCCAGGATTGATCTCCTTTAGAATGGACTGGTTGGATCTCCTTGCAGAGCAAGGGACTCTCAAGAGTCTTCTCCAACACCACACTTCAAAAGCATCAATTCTTCGGTGATCAGCTTTCTTCACAGTCCACCTCTCACATCCATAGATGACCACAGGAAAAACCATTGCCTTGACTAGACGGACCTTTGTTGGCAAAGTAATGTCTCTGCTTTTTAATATACCAGCAAGGCTGGTCATAACTTTCCTTCCAAGGAGTAAGCATCTTTTAATTTCATGGCTGCAATCAGCATCTGCAGTGATTTTGGAGCCCCCAGAAAATAATGTCTGACACTGTTTCCACTGTTTTTCCATCCACTTCCTATGAAGTGATGGGACGAGATGCCATGATCTTTGTTTTCTGAATGTTGAGCTTCAAGCCAACGTTTTCACTCTCCTCTTTCACTTTCAACCAGAGGCTTTTTAGTTCCTCTTCACTTTCTGCCATAAAGGTAGTGTCATCTGCATATCTGAGGTTATTGATATTTCTCCCAGCAATCTTGATTCCAACTTATGATTCATCCAGTCTGGAATTTCACATGATATACTCTGCTGCTGCTAAGTCACTTCAGTCGTGTCCGACTCTGTGTGACCCCATAGACGGAAGCCCACCAGGCTCCCCCGTCCCTGGGACTCTCCAGGCAAGAACACTGGAGTGGGTTGCCATTTCCTTCTCCAATGTGTGAAAGTGAAAAGTGAATATACTCTACATGGAAATTAAATAAGCAGCCTTGTCTTACCTCTTTCCCATTTTGAGTGAGTCAATTATATGACACAAATAAATAGATATCCCATGTTCTTTGGTTGTAAGAATTAATACTGTTAAAGCGGCCATACTACCCAAAACAAACTACAGATTCAACCCAACTTCTATCAAAATACTCATGACATTCTTCATAGAACTAAAACAAACAATCCCAAAGTTTGTATAGAATCACCAAATATACAAAGCATCTTGAGAAAGAACAATAAGAAAGAGATATCACATTCCCTGACTTTAAATTATACTACAAAGCCACAGTCATCAGAACAATAGGGTGGTCAGTGGGTCTCGAGGCTGTGGCTGCAGAGGAAGCACCTGAGGAGGAGCTGCAAAGATGCTGTCCATGCGCATCGCCACAGCCATACCCACACTCTCCCTCTGTGAGCCGGGCTGGTCTCCAAAAATGCTTTGGGATCATCCTTCATTGCTTCAAGGAACCTCCATGCCTCTAACTCTTGTCTTCAGAAGACTGGCACTGCTGAGGTGTCCTCTGTTCTTGAAGAGTGTATTCTTGGAGCTGATACCTCTGTTAACCTTGAAGAGACTGGGCATGTTTTAAGTATTGGTGATTATATTGCCTGGGTACTTCGGCTAAGAAATGTTCAAGCAGAAGAAATGGTAAAATTTTCTTCAGGTTTAAAGGGTATGTCTATGAACTTGGAGCCTGACAATGTTGGTGTTTTCATGTTTGGAAATGATAAGCTAATTAAGGAAGGAGATATTGTGAAGAGAACTGGGGCTAGTGTAGATGTTCCAGTAGGTGAAGAGCTGCCGGGTCATGTGGTCGATGCCCTTGGTAATGCCACTGATGGAAAGTGTTCAATTGGTTCAAAGGCCCAAAGACGAGTTGGCTTGAAAGCCCCTGGGATCATTCCTCGAATCTCTGTGCAGGAACCAATGCAAACTGGCATTAAGGCTGTGGACAGCTTGGTGCTGATTGGTCATGGTCAGTCTGATCTGGTTATTGGTGACTGATAGACTGGCAAAACATCAGTTGCCAGAAACACCATTAACCAGAAACGAATCAATGATGGAACTGATGAAAAGAAGCAGTACGGTATCCATGTTGCTATTGTTCAAAAGAGATCCACTGTTGCCCAGTTGGTGAAGAGACTTACAGATGCAGATGCTGTGAAGTACACCATTGTGGTTTCAGCTACTGCTTCAGATGCTGCCCCACTTTAGTACCTGGCTCCTTACTCTGGGTGTTCAATGGGAGAATATTTTAGGGATAATGGCAAACATACTTTGATCATTTATGATGACTTATCCAAACTCCGGGAGTTGGTGATGGACAGGGAGGCCTGGCATGCTGTGATTCATGGGGTCGCAGAGAGTCGGACACGACTGAGCGATTGAACTGAACTGAACTGATCCAAACAGGCAGTTGCTTATTGTCAGATATCTATGCTGCTCTGCCAACCCCCCAGTCGTGAGGCCTATCCTCATGATGTGTTCTACCTGCACTCCTGTATACTGGAGAGAGCAGCTAAAATGAACGATGCTTTTGATGGTGGCTCGTTAACTGCTCTACCACTCATAGAAACACAAGCTGGTGATGTGTCTGTTTACATTCCAACAAATGTCATTTCCATCACTGACAGACAGATCTTCTTGGAAACAGAATTGTTCTACAAAGGTATCCGCCCTGCCATTAATGTTGGTTTGTCTGTGTCCCGTGTCAGATCTGCTGCCCAAACCAGGGCCATGAAACAGGCGGCAGGTACCATGAAAATGAAGTTGGCTCAGAATCGTGAGGTTGCTGCTTTGCCCAGTTTGATTCTGACCTTGATGCTGCCACTCAACAACTCTTGAGTCGTGGTATGCATTTGAGCGATCTGCTGAAGCAAGGACAGTATTTTCCCATGGCTATTGAAGAGCAAGTGGCTGCTATCTATGTGGGTGTTAGGGGGTATCTTGACAAGCTAGAGCCCAGCAAAATCATAACATTTGAGAATGCTTTCTTGCCTCTTGTTATCAGCCAACATCAAGTCCTGTTGGGTAAAATCAGGACCGATGGAAATATCTCAGAAGAGACCGATGCAAAGCTGAAAGAGATTGTAACAAACTTCTTGACTGGATTTGAAGCTTAAACTCCTGTGGATTCACATCAAGTGCCAGTTTGGTTTTGTCATTGCTTCTTCTAGTTCCACTTGTAAAAGGATTACTCCAATACTGCAGATGTACAGTAATCACATTAAAATAAAGGTTCCACGGTAAACAAAGAAAAACTATATGGTATTGACACAAACAGACAGATGACAATAGAACAGAATAGAAAATCCAGAAATGAACCTATGCTCATATGGTCAATTAATCTATATTGATGGAAACAAGCATATACCATGAGGTAAAAACAGCCTGTTTAATACATGTTGTTGAGATAACTGGACAGCTACATGCAAAGAATAAAAATGGACCACTTTATCATGTCATATACAAACATAAACTAAAAATGAATTAAATATTTAAATGAGACCATAAATCTCCTAGAAGAAAATATAGGCAGTAACCTCTCTGACATCAATCTCGGCAATATTTTAAAAATTTGTCTCCTCAGGCAAGGACAACAAAAAGCAAAAATAAACTAATAGGACTACATCAGACTAAAAGCTTTTCACAGCAGAGGAAGCCACCAGCAAAATGAAAAGGCAACCCACAGAATGGAAGAAGTTATTTGTAAATGATATCTCTGGTAAGAGATTGGTATCCAAAAGTACAAAGAAATACATAAACTTAACATCAAGAAAACAATTAAAAATGGGCAGAGGATCTGAATAGTCACCAAAGAAGACATGTAAGTGGTCAACAAGCACATGAAAAAGAGTTCAACATTACTAGTCATCAGGGAAACACACATCAAAATCACAATGAGATACCATCCCACAACTGTCAGAATGACTTTTATCAAAAAGGTATAAAACAACTGCTGAAGAGGATTCAGAGAAAAGGAAATCCTTGTATTTGCTAGTGCAGTTATAAATTGATACAAATCTTATGGAAACAGTATGAAGATTCCTCAAAAAACTTAAGATAGATTATATATTATCTAGCAATTCCACTTTGGGGACTTTACCTGAAGAAAACAAAAACTCCACTTACTGGAATATATATACATTCAATATACACTATATTCACTGCAGAATTATGACAGTCAAAATACTGAAGCAACTTAAGTATCCATCAATGGATAAATTGATAAGGAAGATGTAATAGTTGTATATACATGCATACATACATACCTCAATGGACAATTATTCTAGTATAAAAAATAATAAAATCAGAGAGAAGGAACAAGATGGCAGAGGAATAGAACCGTAAGACCACTCTCTCTCCCACAAATTCATCAAAAGAACATTTGAACACGGAGTAAAGTCCACAAAACAACTTTTGAATGCTGGCAGAGGACATCAGGCACCCAGAAAAGCAGCCCATTGTCTTTGAAAGGTGGTAGGAAAAAACATAAAAGATAAAAAGAGAGACAAAAGAGGTAAGGCGGAGCTCCATCCCGGGAAGGGAGGCTTTAAAAAGAGAGAAGTTTCCAAACACCAGGAAACACTCTCACTGGCTAGTCTGTGGCGAGCCTTGGAACCTCAGAGGGGCACATAACTGGGAGGAAAAAGAAAGAAATAATTAAAACCTACAGATTACCTGCCAAACAGTAACTCCCAGCGGAGAAGCAGCACAGACGCCTGCATACACCATTAGCAAGTGGGGGCTGGGCAGGGAGGAGCCGGCTGAACTGCTTAGAGAGAGGACTGGGCTTGAATGCCGCGAGAACAGTCTGAAAGATCTAACAGGGGATAGCAAAGCAGACTGGGATAGCTTCCCCATGAAAAGGCGGAAAGCTCTAACCTAAGACTCCGCCAGCCCCACTCACAGAACAAAGGACTTAGCGAGTGAGCTGGCTGCGGGCGGCCCATCCCCCAACCCCCGCTGAGACAGGCAGGGAGGTCAGCCAGAGCCGGAGGGGGCAACCGTGACCCCAGAAAGGCATCTGATACAAACTGCAGGCAGGCTTGTTGCTAATCAAGACTTCCTGGGCTTGGGCCGGTCTATATCTGCCTGAGAAGGTGTGCCAGTTGTATACCCAGAAAACCGAGTGGCAGGGACTGGGGAGGTGATAAGTCACAGTGTCCGCGCTTGCCAAACACCTGGTCACCTGAGCTGTTCATATTAGGGAAGGCACAAAATGCAGACCCAGCCAAGTCTGCGCCTTTGTGGAGTACCCGATAAAACTGAACTTGAGACGCTCAGACCTGGGAAGTGCATACAACCCAGCGCCGGCCTAGGGCAGTTCCTGGCAGAGCAACCTAGAGCCTGTGCAGTGTAGACTGGGACAACACATGCGCTGTGAGTGGGGGCAAACCCAGTGTGGCCGAGATGCTGCGAGCACTCTCCACAGACGCCAGAGATATTTGTCTGCAGTGTTCCTCCCTTCCCAGAACAGGACTGAGCAACTGAGCCTTAAAAAGTGTCCACCCGTCCCCTAGTATCAGGGTGGAAATTAGACAATGAAGAGACCAGCAAACAGAAGAAGCTAAAACAGAGGGAATCACCTTGGAAGTGACAGATAGAGAAGTCTAGAGACTACTCCAAGAATAAGACCAAAAACCAGAGGCAAGAGGTTTAAGCCCGAATTATGAAAACACCAGAGAACTCCTGACTCCAGGGAACATTAATCGATAGGAGCTCATCAAACGCCTCCATACCTACACTAAAACCAAGCACCACCCAAGGGTCAACAAGTTCCAGAGTAAGACATACCACGGAAAATCTCCAGCAACACAGGAAAATAGCCCTGAGTTTCAATATACAGGCTGCCCAAAGTCACTCCAAACCCACTGACATCTCATAACACATTACTGGACACTACATTGCACTCCAGAGAGAAGAAATACAGCTCCACCCACCAGAAGACCGACACAAGCTTCCCTAACCAGGGAACCATGACAAGTCACCCCTCCAACCCCACACACAGCGAGGAAACTACATAATAAAGAGAACTCCACAAACTGCCAGAAGAGGGAAAGGCCACCCCAAACACAGCAATATAAGCAAGATGAAGAGGCAGAGAAATACCCAGCAAGTAAAGGAACAAGATAAATGCCCATCAACACAAACAAAAGAGGAAGATATAGGGAATCTACCTGCTAAAGAATTTCAAATTTTGATGGTGAAAATGACTCAAAATCTTGAAAGCAAAATGGAGTTACAGATAAATAACCTGGAGAAAAGGATTGAGAAGATGGAAGAAAGGTTTAAAAAGGACTTAGAGGAAATAAAAAAGAGTCAATATACAATGAATAATGCAATAGATGAGATCAGAAACACTCTGGAGGGAACAAACAGTAGAATAACAGAGGCAGAAGACAGGATAAGCGAGCTAGAAGATAGAATTGTAGAAATAAATGTAACAGAGAGGAAAAAAGAAAAACGAATTAAAAGAAATGAGGACAATATAAGAGACCTCTGGGACAATGTTAAACACTCCAACATTCGAATCATAGGAGTCCCTGAAGAAGAAGACAAAAAGAAAGACCATGAGGGAATACTTGAGGAGATAAAAGTTGAAAACTTCCCTAAAATGGGGAAAGAAATAATCACCCAAGTCCAAGAAACCCAGAGAGTCCCCAACAGGATAAACCCAAGGCGAAATACTCCTAGACACATATTAATCAAATTAACAAAGATCAAACACAAAGAACAAATATTAAAGCAGCAAGGGAAAAGCAGCAAATAACACACAAGGGGATTCCCATAAGGATAACAGCTGATCTTTCAACAGAAAATCTTCAGGCCAGGAGGGACTGGCAAGACATACTTAAAGTGATGAAAGAAAGTAACCTACAGCCCAGATTACTATACCCAGCAAAGATCTCATTCAAATATGAAGGAGAAATCAAAAGCTTTACAGACAAACAATGGCTGAGAGAATTCAGCATCACCAAACCAGCTCTCCAACAAATGCTAAAGGAACTTCTCTAGACAGGAAACACAGAAAGGGTGTATAAACTCGAACCCAAAGCAATAAAGAAAATGGCTACGGGATCATACTTATCAATAATTACCTTAAACGTAAATGGGTTGAATGCCCCAACCAAAAGACAAAAGCTGGCTGAACGGATACAAAAACAAGACCCCCATATATGTTGTCTACAAGAGACCCACCTCAAAATGAAGGACACATACAGACTGAAAGTGAAGGGCTGGAAAAAGATATTCCATGCAAATAGAGACCAAAAGAAAGCAGGAGTAGCAATACTCATATCAGATAAAATAGACTTTAAAACAAAGGCTGTGAAAAGAGACAAAGAAGGAAACTACATAATGATCAAAGGATCAATCCAAGAAGAAGATATAACACTTATAAATATTTATGCACCCAACACAGGAGCACCTCAATATGTAAGACAATTACTAACAAGTATGAAAGGGGAAATTAACAACAATGCAATAATAGTGGGAGATTTTATACCCCACTTACATCTATGGATAGAGCAACTAAACAGAAAATTAACAAGGAAACACAAACTTTAAATGATACTTTAGACCAGTTAGACCTAATTGATATCTATAGGACATTTCACCCCAAAACAATGAATTTCACCTTTTTCTCAAGCACACACGGAACCTTTTCCAGGATAGATCACATCCTGGGCCATAAATCTAGCCTTGGTAAATTCAAAAAAATTGAAATCATTCCAAGCATCTTTTTCTGAACACAATGCAGTAAGATTAGATCTCAATTACAGGAGAAAAACTATTAAAAATGCCAACATATGGAGGCTGAACAACACGCTGCTAAATAATGAACAAATCATAGAAGAAATCAAAAGAGAAATCAAAATATGCATAGAAATGAATGAAAATGAAAACACAACAACCCAAAACCTCAGGGACACTGTAAAAGCAGTGCTAAGGGGGAAGTTCATAGCAATACAGGCACACCTCAAGAAACAGGAAAAAAGTCAACTAAATAACCTAACCCTACATCTAAAGAAACTAGAAAAGGAAGAAAATGAAGAGCCCCAAGGTTAGTAGAAGGAAAGAAATCGTAAAAATTAGGGCAGAGGTAAATGCAAAAGAAACAAAAGAGACCATAGCAAAAATCAACAAAGCCGAAAGCTGGTTCTTTGAGAAGGTAAATAAAATTGACAAACCACTAGCCAGACTCATCAAGAAACAAAGGGAGAAGAATCAAATCGATAAAATTAGAAATGAAAATGGAGAGATCACAACTGACAACACAGAAATACAAAGGATTATTAGAGAATACTATCAGCAATTATATGGCAATAAAATGAATAACCTGGAAGAAATGGACAAATTCCTAGAAAAGTACAACTTTCCAAAACTGAACCAGGAAGAAATAGAAAATCTGAACAGATCCATCACAAGCACGGAACTAGAGGAAGTAATCAGAAATCTTCCAGCAAACAAAAGCCCAGGTCCAGACGGCTTCACAGCTGAATTCTACCAAAAATTTAGAGAAGAACTAACACCTATTCTACTCAAACTCTTCCAGAAAATTGCTGAGGAAGGGAAACTTCCAAACTCATTCTATGAGGCCACCATCACACTAATCCCAAAATCTGGTAAAGATCCCACAATAAAAGAAAACTACAGGCCAATATCACTGATGAATATAGATGCAAAAATGCTTAACAAAATTCTAGCAATCAGAATCCAACTACACATTAAGAAGATCATACATCATGACCAAGTGGGCTTTATCCCAGGAATGCAAGGATTCTTCGATATCCACAAATCAATCAACGTAATACACCACATTAACAAACTGAAAAATAAAAATCATATGATTATCTCAATAGATGCAGAGAAAGCCTTCTACAAAATTCAAAATCCATTTATGATAAAAACCCTCCAGAAAGTGGGAATAGAAGGGATATATCTCAACATAACAAAAGCTATATATGACAAACCCACAGCAAACATTATCCTCAACGGTGAAAAAATGAAAGCATTTCCCCTAAAGTCAGGACAAGACAAGGGTGCCCACTCTCACCACTACTATTCAACATAGTTCTGGAAGTTTTGGCTACAGCAATCAGAGCAGAAACATAAAAGGAATACAAATTGGAAAAGAAGAAGTAAAACTTTCACTGTTCGTTGATGACATGATCCTCTACACAGAAAACCCTAAAGACTCTACCAGAAAACTACTAGAGCTAATCAATGAATACAGTAAAGTTGCAGGATATATAATCAACACACAGAAATCACTTGCATTCCTATACACTAATAATGAGAAAATAGAAAGAGAAATTAAGGAAACTATTCCATTCACTGTTGCAACGAAAAGAATTAAATACTTAGGAATATATATACCTAAGGAAACAAAAGATTTATACTTAGAAAACTATAAAACACTAGTGAAAGTAATCAGAGGACACTAATAGATGGAGAAATATACCGTGTTCGTAGATTGGAAGAATAAATATTGTCAAAATGAGTACACTACCCAAAGTAATTTATACATTCAATGCAATCCCTATCAAGCTACCAACGATATTTTACACAGAACTAGAACAAATAATCTCACAATTTGTATGGAAATACAAAAAACCTTGAATAACCAAAGCAATCTTGAGGAAGAAAAATGGAACCGGGGGAATTAACCTGCCGGACTTCAGGCTCTACTACAAAGCCACAGTCATCAAGACAGTATGGTACTGGCATAAAGACAGAAATATAGATCAATGGAACAAAATAGAAAGCCCAGAGATAAATCCACGCACCTATGGACACCTTATCTTTGACAAAGGAGGCAAGAATATAAAATGGAGAAAAGACAGTCTCTTTAACAAGTGGTGCTGGGAAAACTGGTCAACCACTTGTAAAAGAATGAAACTAGAACACTTCCTAACACCATACACCAAAATAAACTCAAAATGGATTAGAGAGCTAAATTTAAGGCCAGAAACTATAAAACTCCTAGAGGAGAACATAGGCAAAACACTCTCCAACATAAATCACAGCAAGATCCTCCAAGACCCACCTCCCAGAATATTGCAAATAAAAGCAAAAATAAACAAATGGGACCTAATTAAAATCAAAAGCTTCTTCACAGCAAAGGAAAGGTGAAAAGACAGCCTTCAGAATGGGAGAAAATAATAGCAAATGAAGCAACTGAGAAAGGATTAATCTTCAAAATATACAAGCAGCTCCTGCAGCTCAATTCCAGAAAAATAAATGACCCAATCAAAAAATGGGCCAAAGAACTAAACAGACATTTCTCCAAAGAAGACATACAGATGGCTAACAAACACATGAAAAAATGCTCAACATCCCTCATAATCAGAGAAATGCAAATCAAAACCACAATGCGATACCATTTCACACCAGTCAGAATGGCTGCTATCCAAAAGTCTACATGCAATAAATGCTGGAGAGGGTGTGGAGAGAAGGGAACCCTCTTACACTGTTGGTGGGAATGCAAACTAGTACAGCCACTGTGGATAACAGTGTGGAGATTCCTCAAAAACTGGAAATAGAGCTGCCATATGATCCAGCAATCGCACTCCTGGGCATACACACCGAGGAAACCAGAATTGAAAGAGACACATGTACTCCAATGTTCATTGCAACACTGTTTATAATAGCCAGGACATGGAAGCATCCTAGATGTCCATCTGCAGATGAATGGATAAGAAAGCTGAGGTACATATACACAATGGAGTATTACTCAGCCATTAAAAAGAATGCATTTGAACCAGTTCTAATGAGGTGGATGAAACTAGAGCCTATTATACAGAGTGAAGTAAGCCAGAAAGAAAAACACCAATACAATATACTAACGTATATATATGGAATTTAGAAAGATGCAAATGATAACCCTGTACACGAGACAGCAAAAGAGATACAGATGTATAATACAGTCTTTGGGACTCTGTGGGAGAGGATGAGGGTGGGATGGTTTGGGAGAATAGCATTGAAACATGTATACTATCATATGTGAAACGAATCTGCAGTTCATGGTCGATGCATGTTATAGGATGTTCGGGGCCGGTATGCGGGAATGACCCAGAGGGAGGATAAGGGGAGGAGGGAGGTGGTAGGGGGGTTCAGGAGGGGGAACTCATGTACACCTGGGGCAGATTCATGTTAATCTATGGCAAAACCAACCAATATAATATTGTAAAATAATTAGCCTCCAATAAAAAAATAAATAAAATCTTGCCTTTGTGGCAAGAGAGATAGATCTGGATACTAAGTAGTATACTAGGAAAATGAACAGTGTATGATTTCACTTATATGTGGTATTTAAAAAAACAAATGAATAAACAGTACAAAATGGAAAAAGAGACTGTTATATACAGAGAATAAACTGTTGGTTGTCAGAGGAGAGAAAGATGGGTGAAACAGGTAAAGAGGATTAAGGGATGCAAATGTCCAGATATAAAATAAAAGTCATGAAGTTGTAATGTACACATAGGAATATAGCCTACTGTAACAACTTTGTATGATAATAGACTGTAACTGAACTTTATTGTGGTTATCATTTTATAATGTGTAAATAAATTGATCCTAAAGGAAATCTTAAAGGAAATCAGTCCTGAATATTCATTGGAAGGACTGATGCTGAAGCTGAAGCTCCAATACTTTGGCCAACCTGATGCAGAGGACTGACTCACTGAAAAAGATCCTGATGCTGGGAAAGATTAGAGGCAGGAGAAGGGGACAACAGAGGATAAGATGGTTGGATGGCATCACCAACTCAATGGACATGAGTTTGAACAAGCTCTGGGAGTTGGTGATGGACAGTGCAGTCCATGGGATCCCAAAGAGTTGGACATAACTGAGTGACTGAACTGAACTGAAATAAATTGAATCATTATGTTGCATACCCCAAAATAATACAATACTTTATGTTAATTATAACTTAAAAAGCAGATTTTTAATAAGGTCCTACAGAATAGCTTCTCAAAAATGGGATGGGTGAATTAATAGATATTTTCAAATATCTAATCAAAAGGATAGTAGCATTCACTTCAGGAAAACATAAGAATATCTGTTTGCCTATTTAGGCCTCTATGCAAAACATCTTTTCAGTTCAGTTCAGCTCAGTTCAGTCGCTCAGTCGTGTCCGACTCTCCGCGACCCCATGAATCACAGCACGCCAGGCCTCCCTGTCCATCACCAACTCCCGGAGTTCACTCAAACTCATGTCCACAGAGTCGGTGATGCCATCCAGCCATCTCATTCTCTACCGTCCCCTTCTCCTCCAGCCCCCAACCTTTCCCAGCATCAGAGTCTTTTCCAGTGAGTCAACTCACCGCATGAGGTGGCCAAAGTATTGCAGTTTCAACTTTAGCATCAGTCCTTCCAGTGAACACACAGGATTGATCTCCTTTATCTTTTAATGTTTACCAAATTGATAAAAACAAAAAAACTAGTACCCTATTATTTTCTAATTTGCTTCTTCCTGAGTATTGAAGTTGGCAAATATATTTTCACAGGTCCCTTTTTAAGTCTTGATGATCTTACCTAGTTTGTCCCAAATCCTGCCATCATTCTGAATCTTTTCAACATACATGTGAATAAATCACCCCCAAAATGGCAATTTTGTTACTTAGCATCTTCATCTTTAATGATATTCACTTCCACCCACATAAGCCATCCATTTCCATTTCTACAAATGAACTTGTCACCATATGGAACTAGTTGAACTTCTAAATTAAATTTGAATATCTTATTCAGATTATCACATTCTTTCTACTACTTTGTGTCTCTTTCCCAGATACTCCCACATTACTTATTAATCCACCTAATTAAGATTTTCAGTCCTTTTTATTCTCTGTAAGAAGATCATCCCATAAGCAAGTTCAGTCACTCAGTCCTGTCTGACTTTTGCAAACCCATGGACTGCAGCACACCAGGTTTCCCTGTCTATCACCAGCTCCAGGAGCTTGGTCAAATTCTTGTCCATGTAGTCGGTGGTACCATCCAATCCCTTCTCCTCCTGGCCTTCAATCTTTCCCAGCATCAGGGTCTTTTCCAGTGAGTCAGACCTGCTCATCGTGGTGGCCAAAGTATTGGAGCTTCAGCATCAGTCCTTCCAATGAACACCCAGGACTGATCTCCCTTAGGATGGACTGTTTGGATCTCCTTGCAGTCCAAGGGACTCTCAAGAGTCTTCTCCAGCACCACAGTTCAAAAGCATCAACTCTTTGGTGCTCAGCTTTCTTTATGGTCCAACTCTCACATCCATATATGACTACTGGAGAGACTATAGCTTTGAGTAGACGGACCTTTGTCGGCAATAAGCAAGAACACTTCAGAAAATGAAGCATTTGGAAAGCTATGTCTCTTACTCTTCTTTGGGATAATAACGTATCCACACAGAAAAAACATCAACAAGTATACTAAACTTTCTTCTCCTCAAAATTAGGTACAGGTTTTCTTCTGTCCTCAATTAGATAACTAGAAATTGCTTTTTATTCTAATATGGTTTAAGTTCCATTAACCAGGTCATCTCATTTTCACATGCCTGCACTCCTTCGCTTCTATCCTGTTAGACTAGGCACCATTTCCTGAATTTGAAGTGTGATTTCACATTCTCTGTTTTTTTGTCATACTGTTTATTTATTTATTTTTTTACTCATTCTATCAGCAGAAGCGTAGTCATCCTTCAAAACCCAACTTAACATTATGTTGTCCATAAATATTTTCCTGATTAACTACAATCAGAGTTATTTAGGGATTTTTCATTTCTACATTACATAATTTTATCTCTTCTGTGTTTTTACTTAATTCTGTCCCATGTAGTTAATTATACATTTAATGTATGACTTTCACTAGATAGTAAACTTCTGGTGATCATAACTATCTCTTTTTCATATTTGAGTCCCTGTCTTATAGGACACAGTACCATGCCTTGACTACATCTAAAATACCTGCCTTTTTATTCCTTTAACAATACTATACTCATTTTCCCTTTGGAAATTATCATGGTCTGTATTTATTTGCTTTATTTATATACACATTCACTGCCTGAATCTTTCAATAGAATGTAAATTCCATGAGGAAAGGGATCATGCTTAACCTAGTTATCATTGTTTCTCCAGATAAAAAAATATATAATCAATAACTGCTTGTTTTCCCATAAATTCAGCCTCTAGATTATCAGCATTTTGATATTATGGAATATTTCACATTTAAATTCAGATTATTCTCTAATATTTAGTAAGTAATTTCTAGTTAAAACCATACATGGAGAAAGGAAGTGGTCAATATGATAGAGTAGGAAGACACTAAATTCAGTTCCTCCCACAGACACACCAAAATTCCAAATACTTGCCCCTTCCCACAAAATACCCAAAACAAAAAACAAAGTTACATTACTTAATGGAGCAACTAGCTATAAGAGTAATCTTTATTCCAGTAAAAGATTTTTTACAAATAAAGATATGGAGAAGGAAACGCAGTTAGATTAAGTAGGTGGGAGAGAGTCACAGTATAATTAAGACCCATACCCCTGGGTAGGCAATGCACAAAGAGAAGAATAATAAAAACTGCAGAAGCTCTCCCCAAGAAGCAAGGGGTTCAAGTCAGATCGAGGAAGCAGAGAGTTCCAAACAAGAAGAACCCAAAGAGGTCCACACCAAGACACATTATAACAAAAATGGCAAAAATTAAAAAGAAAAAGAAAGTTTTAAAGGGAGTGAGGAAAAAGAATCTTAAAAGAAGCACAAAGGAACTCTCATAAGAACATCAGCTGGCTCTTCAGGTGAAACTGCAGACCAGAAGGATATAGTGTAATATAGTGAAAGCAATGAAACAGAAAAGCTCTATGATCAAGAATACTCTACCAGGCATATTTAATATTCATATTGGAAGAAGAGAAAAGTTTCACAGACAAAAAAATTTTAAAGAATTTATCACCTGTGTACCAGTTTTAAAAGAGACATTAGAGGAATTTCTTTAAGCAGACAAGAAAAGATCACAATTATAAACATAAATAGTATGAAGGGGAAAAAATCACCTTGGTAAATAAAAACATATAGTTAAGGTAACAGATCATTTATAAAACCAGTGGGTGGGTAACATAATCATCAATGTTTATAAAAAGTAGTTAAGGAATACACAAAACAGAAAGATATAAAAATGTAGAGTGATTTGAATGTGTTCAAAACGAAGAAACCATCAACTTAAAATATATAACAAATATAAAAATAAAGAATAATCATCAAATTACAAGGGTAGAAAGCAAAAGTAAAGAAGATGAAAGGAACAAAAGAGAACTACAAAACCAAAAACATGGCTGTAGTACATACCCATCACTAATTAATTTAGATGTAAATATATTAAATGCTCCAGTCAGAATATGTAGGGTAGCTGAATGGCTTTTTTTAAGAAAAGGAATTATATATATACATGCAAATAACTGATCTAAAGACACACATAGACTGAAAGTGAGGAGACACAAATATATGTTCCACGCAAATGGAAATGAAAAGCTGACAGCAATACTTAGATAAAAACAAGCTTTATAACCCTATATCAAGAGACAAAGAAAGGCATTACATAATAATAAAGAGATCAAGTTTTAGCAGGAAGAAGTAACAATTATAAATATAGATATTCCCATCATAGGCACACCTAAATACATAAAACAAATATCAACAAATATAAAGGGAGAAATTTACAGTAATACAATAATAGGAGGGAACTTTAACACCCCAGATACATCAAAGGACATGTCACTCAGACAGAAAATCAGTTAAGGAAACCCTAACCTTAAATACCACATTAGCCCATACAAAGTTATAGATTATATACAAAATATTTCACCAAAACCAGCAGAATATACTTTCAAGTGCACATGGGCTATTCTTCAGCATAGATCTCACACTAGATCACAAAAGAAGTATCAATACATTTAAGAAGATTGAAATCATATCAAAAATCTTTTCCAACCACAAAGTATGAAATTAGAAATTACCTACATAAAAAAAATAAGAAACAAAAAAAACACAGACACTTGGAGGCTACTCAACATTCTTCTACACAACCAAAATGGTCACTGAAGAAACTAAAGAGGAAATTTTAAAATACCTGAAGCTATGAAAATGGAAACACAATGTTCCAAAATCTATGGAGTGCAGCAAAAGTGTTTCTAAGACAGAAGGTCATAGCAATAAGCTTACATCAAGAAACAACACAATCTTAAAGAAATAATCTAAAACTTATAGCTAAATGAATTGTAAAACGAACAGACAAACCTGAAGTTTGTAGAAGGAAACAAACAATAAATATCAAAGCAAGTATAAATAAAAGAAAGACTAACATTAAAATAGAGGGTTCCCTTTTCTCCACACCCTCTCCAGCATTTGTTGCTTGTAGACTTTTGGATAGCAGCCATTCTGACTGGTGTGAAATGGTACCTCATTGTGGTTTTGATTTGCATTTCTCTGATTATGAGTGATGCTGAGCATCTTTTCATGTGTTTGTTAGCCATCTGTATGTCTTCTTTGGAGAAATGGCTGTTTAGTTCTTTGGCCCATTTTTTGATTGGGTCATTTATTTTTCTGGAATTGAGCTGCAGGAGCTGCTTGTATATTTTGGAGATTAATCCTTTATCAGTTGCTTCATTTGCTATTATTTTCTCCCATTCTGAAGGCTGTCTTTTCACCTTGCTTATAGTTTCCTTTGCTGTGAAGAAGCTTTTGATTTTAATGAGGTCCCATTTGTTTATTTTTGCTTTTATTTCCAACATTCTGGGAGGTGGGTCTTGGAGGATCCTGCTGTGATTTATGTCGGAGAGTGTTTTGTCTATGTTCTCCTCTAGGAGTTTTATAGTTTCTGGTTTTACATTTAGATCTTTAATCCATTTTGAGTTTATTTTGGTGTATGGTATTAGGAAGTGTTCTAGTTTCATTCTTTTACAAGTGGTTGACCAGTTTTCCCAGCACCACTTGTTAAAGAGACTGTCTTTTCTCCATTGAATATTCTTGCTTCCTTTGTCAAAGACAAGGTGTCCATAGGTGCATGGATTTATCTCTGGGCTTTCTATTTTGTTACACTGTTGGTGGGAATGCAAACTAGTACAGCCACTATGGAGAACAGTGTGGAGATTCCTTAAAAAACTGGAAATAAAACTGCCATACGACCAAGCAATTGCACTCCTGGGCAAACACACTGAGAAAACCAGAATTGAAAGAGACACATGTACTCCAATGTTCATCAGAGCACTGTTTATAATATCCAGGACATGGAAGCAACCTAGAGGTCCATCTGCAGATGAATGGATAAGAAAGCTGAGGTACATATACACAATGGAGTATTACTCAGCAATTAAAAAGAATACATTCGAATCAGTTATAATGAGGTGGATGAAACTAGAGCCCATTTTGCAGAGTGAAGTAAGTCAGAAAGAAAAACACCAATACAGTATCAGTTCAGTTCAGTTCAGTCTCTCAGTCGTGACTGACACTTTGTGACCCCATGAATCACAGCATGCTAGGCTTCCCTGTCCATCACCAACTCCCAGAGTTCGCTCAAACTCACCTCCATTGAGTCGGTGATGCCATCCAGCCATCTCATTCTCTGTCGTCCCTTTCTGCTCCTGCCCCCAATTCTTCCCAGCATCAGAGTCTTTTCCAGTGAGTCAACTCATCGCATGAGGTGGCCAAAGTATTGGAGTTTCAGCTTTAGCACCAGTCCTTCCAATGAACACCCCGGATCGATCTCCTTTACAATGGACTGGTTGGATCTCCTTGCAGTCCAAGGGACTCTCAAGAGTCTTCTCCAACACCACAGTTCAAAAGCATCAATTCTTCAGCGATCAGCTTTCTTCACAGTCCAACTGTCACATCCATTCATGACCACGGGAAAAACCATAGCCTTGACTACATGGACCTTGACTGGCAAAGTAATACTAATGCATGATGCTAAAGCTGAAACTCCAATACTTTGGCCACTTCATGCGACGAGCTGACTCACTGGAAAAGACTCTGATGCTGGGAAGGATTGGGGGTGGGAGGAGAAGGGGACGACAGAGAATGAGATGGCTGGATGGCATCACCGACTTGATGGACATGAGTTTGAGTGAACTCCGGGAGTTGGTGATGGACAGGGAGGCCTGGCGTGCTGTGATTCATGGGGTCTCAAAAAGTTGGACACGACTGAGCGACTGAACTGAACTGATATATGGAATTTAGAAAGATGGTAACGAAAACCCCGTATACTAGATAGCAAAAGAGACACAGATGTATAGAACAGTCTTTTGGACTCTGTGGGAGAGGGCAAGGGTGGGATGATTTGGGAGAATGGCATTGAAACATGTATATTATCATATGTGAAATGAATCGCCAGTCCAGGTTCGATGCATGATACAGGATGCTTGGGGCTGGTGTACTGGGATGAACCAGAGGGATGAGATGGAGAGGGAGGTGGGAGGGGGGTTCAAGATGGGGAACACATGTACACCCGGGGCAGAATCATGTCAATATATGGCAAAACCAATACAATAATGTAAAGTAATTAGCCTCCAATTAAAATAATTAAATTAAAAAATAAATTAAATTTAAAGTAGAAAACATCAATGATACTAAGATGTAATTCTTTGGAAAGATAACAAAATTGGTCAACTTTTAACCATACTCATGAAGAAAAAAGGAAGGTACAAATTAATAAAATCAGAAATGAAACAGACACCAGTGAAATACAAAGGATCATAAAAAATTACTATGAAGAGTTATATACCAATAAAATGGAAAACTTGGAAGAAATGGATAAATTTCTAGAAATGTAATCTCCTAAGCCTGAATGAGGGAGAAATAGAAAATATGAACAGACCAATTACTGATAATGTATTTGAGTCAGTTAAAAAAGAAATCCCACCACACAAAAATCCAGGATGAGACAAACTCACAAGTGAATATTACTAAACTTTTAAAGAAGAGAAAACACTTGTTGTTCTCAAATAGTTTTTAAAAATTGAAGGTGGAAGTACCCTAATACCAAAACTAGACAAAGACTATTTGAAAAAGAAAATTACAAGCCAATATCACTGATGAACATAGATTAAAAATCCTCAAAAAAATATTAGCAAACCCATTAAACAGTAGTTTCAAAGAATCATATGACATGGGATTTATCCCAGGGATACAAGGATGGTTTAATATCTACAAATCAAACAATGTGACTCCCCACATTAACAACTTGATGAATAAAATATATCATCTCAATAGTTGCAGAAAAAGCTTTTGACAAAATGAAATATTCATTATGAGATAACCTCTCAACATAGTGGATATAGAAGGCTGTGACAAAGTTACAGCCCAAATCATATTTAATGGTGAAAAATTGAAAGCATTTCCTTTAAGACTAGGAACAAAGATGTCCACTCTTGCCACTTCTATGTAGCACAGTATTGGAAGTCTAAGTCACAACAGTAAAAAAAGAAAAAGAAATAAAAGGTATTTAAATTAGAAAGAAAAAGGTAAAGGATCATTGTTTGCAGATGACATGATAATATATATGAAAATTCTAAAGATGCTACCAAAAATCTGTTAGAGCCTATACATGATATCAGGGAAATTTCAAGATTCAAAATTAATATACAGAAATCTGTACTACTAACAAACTATTTAAAAATTAAGAAAATAATCTCATTTACAACTGCATTAAAAAGAATAAATACCTAGGGATAAATCTAACTAACCACGTTAGACTTTAACTCTGAAAAGCATAAAACTTTGCTGAAAGAAATTGGAGATGACATAGACAAATGGCAAGACATACCTTGGTCATGAATTAAAAGAAATTAATATCATTAAAATAACCATACTACTCAAAGTAATCTACAGATTCAGTGCAACTCCTATCGAAGTACCCATGACATCTTCACAGAACTAAAGCAGATATTCCTAACATTTGTATGGAACCACAAAGAACCCCAGAGCAAAGCAATCTTGAGAAAGAAGAACAAAACTAGAGATACCATGCTCTATGGTTTCAAACTATATTATAAAGCTACAGTAATCATAGCAGCATAAAACTTGTATTAAAGAAAAGATACATAGATCAATGGAACAGAAATAGGGTATAGAAATGTAGCCAAGTTTATATGGAAAGTTAATCTATGGCTGAAGTGGCAAGGTATATACAATGGAAAAAAGACAGCATTTTCAATAAACGGTTTTGGAAAAACTGGAAAGAATGCAAAAGAATTAAACAAGACTACTTTCTCACACTGTATATGACAACAACAAAAGCAACCTCAAAATGGATTAAAGACTTAACTGTAGTTGTTGTTCAGTCTCTAAGTGGTGTCTGACTCTTTGTGACACTACAGACTGCTGCACATCAGGCTTCCCTGTCCTTCACTATTTCCCAAAGTTTGCTCAGGTTCATGTCCAGTGAGTCAGTGATGTTATCTCACTATCTCATTCTCTGCTGCCTTCAATCTTTCCCACCATCAGAGTCTTTTCCAATGAGACAGTTCTTCACATCAGGTGGCCAAAGTAGTGGAGCCTCAGCTTCAGCATCAGTCCTTCCAATGAATATTCAGGGTTGATTTCCTTTAGGGCTGACTGGTTTGATCTCCTTGCAGTCCAAGGAGCTCTCAAGAGAGTAATTGTAAGACCTGATGCTCTAAAACTCCTAGAAGAAAATATAAACAGTACAGCCTTTGACATTGGTCTTACCAATATTTTTTGGATATGTCTTTTCAGGAAGACCTAAATCAAATGCTAAAATGACCTAAAACAAATCCCTTATATTATACAGTGGGAGTGACAAACAGATTTAAGGGATTAGATCTGATAGAGTGCCTGAAGAACTATGGACAAAGATTTGTGACATTGTACAGGAGGCAGTGATCAAGACCATTCCCAAGAAAAAGAAATGCAAAAAGGCAAAATGGTTGCCCTACAAATAGTTGAGAAAAGAAGAGAAGTGACAGGAAAAGGAGAAAAGGAAAGATATACCCATTTGAATGCAGAGTGCCAAAGAATAGCAAGGAGAGATAAGAAAGGCTTCCTCAGTGATCAATGAAAAGAAATAAATGGAAACAATAGAATGGGGAAGACTAAAGATCTCGTCAAGAAAATTAGAGGTACCAAGGGAACATTTCATGCAAAAATGAGCACAATAAAGGACAGAAATGGTGTGCACCTAAAAGAAACAGAAGATGTTAAGAAAAGGTGGCAAGAATAAACAGAACTATACAAAAAAGATCTTCATGACCCAGATAACCAGGATGGGGTGATCACTCACCTAGAACCAAACATCATGGAATGTGAAGTCAAGTGGGCCTTAAGAAGCATCACTATGAACCAAGCTAGTGGAGGTGATGGAATTCCAATTGAGCTATTTCAAATCCTAAAAGATGATGCTGTGAAAGTGCTGCATTCAATATGCCACCAAATCTGGAAAACTCAGCCATGGCCACAGGACTGGAAAGGGTCAGTGTTCATCCCAATCCCAAAGAAAAGCAATGCAAAACAGTATTCAAACTACCACACAATTGCCCTTATTTCACGCAGCTAGCAATAAAGCTCAAAATTCTCCAAGCCATGCTTCAACAGTACCTGAACCGTGAACTTCCAGATGTTCAAGCTGGTTTTAGAAAAGGCAGAGGAACCAGAGATCAAATTGCCAACATCTGTTGGTTCATCAAAAAAGCAAGAGAGTTCCAGAAAAACACCTACTTCTGCTTTATTGACTATGCCAAAGCAATTTGGCTACGTGTATCACCACAAACTGTAGAAAATTCTCCAAGAGATGGGAATACCAGACCACCTTGCCTGCCTCCTGAGAAATCTGTATGCAGGTTAAGAAGCAACAGTTAGAACCAGACATGGAACAACAGACTGGTTCCAAATAGGACCTTGCTTATTTACCTTATATGCAGAGTATACGCAAAATGCTGGGCTGGATGAAGCACAAGCTGGAATCAAGATTGCCGGAGAAATATCAATAACCTCACGTATGCAAATTAAACCCCCCTTAGGCAGAAAGTGAAGAAGAACTAAAGAGCCTCTTGATGAAAGTGAAAGAGGAGAGTGAAAAAGTTGGTTTAAAACTCAACATTCAGCAAACAGAGATCATGGCATCTGGTCCCATCACTCCATGGTAAATAGATGGGGAAACAATGGAAACAGTGAAAAACTATTTTCTTGGGCTCCAAAATCACTGCAGATGGTGACTGTAGCCATGAAATTAAAAGATGCTTGCTCCTTGGAAGAAAAGCTGTAACCAAATTATACAGCATATTAAAAAGCAGAGTCATTACTTTACCAACAGATGTCCGTCTAGTCAAAGCTATGGTTTTTCCAGTAGTCATGTATGGATGTAAGAGTTGGGCTATAAAGAAAGCTGAGTGCAGAAGAATTGATGCTTTTGAACTGTGGTGTTGGAGAAGACTCTTGAGAGTCCCTTGGACAGCCAGGAGATCAAACCAGTCCATCCTAAAGGAAATCATTCCTGAATATTCATTGGAAGGACTGCTGCTGAAGCTGAAACTCCAATACTTTGGCCACCTGGTATGAAGAATCAACTCATTGGAAAAGACCCTGATGCTGGAAAATATTGAAGGTGGGAGTAGAAGGGGGCAACAGAGGATGAGGTGATTGGATGGCATCACTGACGTAATGGAGATGAGTTTGAGTAACCTCCAGGAGTTCGTGATGGACAGGAAAGCCTGGCGTGCTGCAGACCATGGGGTCTCAAAGAGCTGGACACAACTGAGCAACTGAACTGAACTGACTGAACTGATCAAATCATGACAGTTTACTGTATTTTTCCCCAGATATCTTTTCTTTGATGAGAAGTTCTGAGCTGTATGGCAACAAAGAACATCTAAGAAAGGACGCAGATCCATGAATTTGTGCAGATTAAAAAGTCAGGGAAAATTTTGACTTCCCAAGTTGCTTGTAATCTTGAATTCAAGAAAGTAAAAAAAAAAAGGCACTCATGTTATTTGGAAGTATATTACTGTATACTTACGTTATTTGGAGGAATATTATCCTTTTGATCATTCAGCTACTAAACTATTTGATTTATGCAGATTAGTACCACTTCTGATAGGGATAGAGTAGGATCATTGCACAGGTAGCTTTAGAAATCCCACTAGGGGAATATAGATAGAGCGGGAACAGTAGGGAACTTTGAGAGACCATTATATGTTAATTATTGCTCAAGAAAACTACCAGAACATCATAAAACAAAGCAGCTTTTCTTAAATATAAAGCCTTCAATAAAACCATGAGATAGGCTCCCAGGGCATTAAGTGAAAAAACGAGGCCTGCATCTGCTGGCTGAGTCCAGCAAGACAATGATCCTCAGAACCAAGGACAGGAATATAAGGGAAAGGTGACATTCCAAAGTAGAATACCATCATTATACTAAAATCTGAGATGACTTGATATATTTTAGTATTATGTTACCACCCTTCTGCTGATTTGAGTAAGTTCAATGACAGTTTTGAGCTTATAGGATCAAACACTCTCCTGCCCAATACTGAGAAGGAGTTACTGATAAAAGCCTGACGCCTACTCAAAGAATGAGGAAGAAGGTGGTCTTCTCCCCTTCCCCACTTTCTCTAATTATAAAAATATAGCTTGCTTAATTCTCAGGGCACAGCCCCCTTGCCTTCCAGCTTGTATCCCTCACAAGTGCCCTATATTAATAAATCTACATCTTGCCTATAATTTTGACTCTTGCTGAAATCCATTTCCACTGAAACAAAGAACCTGATCCTCACTAAGTCCTGAAGCCAAGTGAGTGATTCCAATTAAAAGGCTGTGGGCTCATGTCCCAATCTGGATTTTGGCCCAGTTTGAATACCAGCATTTGGCTTCAAATCGCAACCTGAGGTTTATGGTTTCATTTTCCTGCTACAGAGCAAGTAGGAATAGTAGATACTTGGCTTCCCTGGTGGCTCAGAGGTTAAAGCGTCTGCCTCCAATGCAGGAGACCCGTGTTCGATCCCTGGGTCGGGAAGATCCCCTGGAGAAGGAAATGGTAACCCACTCCAGTATTCTTGCCTGGAGAATCCCATGGACGGAGAAGCCTGGTAGGCTACAGTCCACGGGGTCGCATAGAGTTGGACACGACTGAGCGACGGAATGGAACAGACAGTAAGATCTTAATGAGCTCTATGAGTTACATTGACCCTATATTTCTAAGCTTCTGTAACTATAAAAATTCTGCCCATTACAACTGATGAATGAGGCTCTATGCAATATTTTAGTTTCCTCAGGGGAGCCAAAGGGAGCTAAAGATAGCCATAGAATGAATTGTGCCCTTTGATACTCTCCTCTCCCTTTCTGCCTTCTTAAAAGCTTATCCAGTGCCCTTTCACAAATATCTCCAGCACAATAAAAAAACACACTTTATGAGAAAAATCTAGTCTATGTGTTCAAGCTATAACAGTCAAACTGATTGACCACATCCTTCCATAAAGAATACACTTTGGGGATTTCCCTGGTGGTCCAGTGGTTAAGAATCTGCCTTGCAATGTAGGGCACACTGGTTTTATCCCTGGTTGGGGAACTAAGACCCCAAATACTGTGGAGAAACAAGCCTGTGCACCACAAAATGCCCAAGCACTCTGAAGCCTGAATGCCACAACTAGAGATTATGCATGCTGCAACGAAGATACCATGTGCCACAAAGAAGCCAAAAAAATATAAATAAATAAATACTTAAAAAATGATTCCTAAAAAAAGAATACATTTTACCACATGTCCCAATACACCCATAAATGACTGAAGTTAAAAAGTATCCTGAAATAATACCTTCCCTTATTAGGAAGGATAAACTCAAATATTTTCTATTATATTCCATTTAATTTATTTTGTATTCAAGTTCAGTTCAGTTCAGTTGCTCAGTCGTGTCCGACTCTCTGCGACCCCACAGCATGCCAGGCCTCCCTGTCCATCACCAACTCCCGGAGTTCACTCAAACTCATGTCCACAGAGTCGGTGATGCCATCCAGCCATCTCATTCTCTGTCGTCCCCTTCTCCTCCCGCCCCCAACCTTTCCCAGCATCAGAGTCTTTTCCAGTGAGTCAACTCGTCGCATGAGGTGGCCAAAGTATTGCAGTTTCAGCTTTAGCATCAGTTCAAGTTAAGATCTAATAAATTAATTTTATAGACGTATATTAAAAACAGTGGTCTTATGCATACAAATGCTTAGTGGAATGAATGTTTTGCCTTTTAGATATATTTTCAATATAGATATTGAAAGATATCAAAAGATAGTAAGAACAAATTTAGAGTCTCTAAACTTAAATTTTAGACATCAATAAGCTTACTGAAAATGCAATTTTGAGGACAAGGGAGACATTTCATTAGTCTTGAATTCCCAACAAATAATTAGTCTCCTCAATTGCCTGTTCTATTTTTTTAAATTAATGCTTTAGTTACAAAATAATATATTTTCAAATCAGAAACCGAGGGAAATGCCAAAGAAAAGTTTACTATAATCTTACCACCCAAATATAACCACTGCTATCATTTTACTTTTATCCTTTGATGTTTTGTAAGTGTGTATTTACATATGTAATAAAATAAATAGCATGATTTTAAAAGAATATATGATAATCAGGTTTCATGTTAATAATAATGTTAATATCCCTTTACAATTTGATTTTTAGTTGAAGTTAGCCAATTGTACGGATGTATCATAATTTACTTAACCAGTGTCAAATGTATAGCATTGCTAAGATTGTTTCTTGCTTTTTATAAATAATGAGGAATCAGTGTAAGCACATCTCTGAATATTTCCTTAGGTGAAATTCCTAGAAATGAAACTCAGCAATAAAGGATTTGCACACTTAAAATACTCAGTCATAGGTATTGTCCTTACTCTGTGTGGTCAGTGACACAGAACTTTCTGTAGCAGAAGGACCATCTTGAGTAGGATTCAGATTTCAGAACAAACAGTGCATTTGCTGATATTTAAAATGTGATTAATAGATGAATACTAAAGGCTGTTTTAAAATGGAAAAGGGAAAAAAGTGAGAAGTCACTGATATGGATGTGTGCAAAAGAGTGTGGTTCCTGATAAACCATCCACAATCCAGGGCTATTTGCAGGGGAAGAGGTTGAGAAAGATGTGAATTGCCTTTGTTGCTGCATTTAGAAGCTCCCATCTATTTTAGCATCAGCTAGTAAATGGCAACCCACTCCAGTGTTCTTGCCTGGAGAATCCCAGGGATGGGGGAGTCTGGTGGGCTTCCATCTATGGGGTCACACAGAGTCAGACACGACTGAAGTGACTTAGCAGCAGCAGCAGCAGTATTACATCTCCTTCCTACTCATCTTTCAGTTCTTTTCCTGAGTTTCAGTCTAGCTTCCCCAACTTTGAAATGGTGTGCCCCTTTTCAATGTTCAAGCCAGAGATAATCTGTTAATAAAGAATGTTAGCTTTGCTTATAGATTGGAATTCTAATCATTTTCCCTAATAAGTATCAAATAATTTATTGGGCCATGCACTTATTTATCTTGATATATAAGATCAGCATCTTCTAAAAGCCTTGCAATTACCTATAATGTTGGACCATAGGAGAAAAGTGACAGTTCCTTTTGAGGTAGAGATGAAGAAAGGAAACTGCAGTAGGGAAAGGGCAAGGGAAAAATTATCACAGAAGAGAGAATTGGTCTTAGTTAATGTATAGCATCAATAGAATTATTTTTGTATGAGATTTGAAGTACATTCATTTCTTATTTATTCATTTATTGACACATCATTTATTAAATACCCATAAAACATCAGGCTTTAGATACTGGGAAGTCAGTTAAATACTTTATATTCTTTGTCCTTAAGGAACTTGCAATCTGAAAGAGGAGCATGCAATGTTTGAGTTGTATCTAAATTTTAAAGAAAGGAAAAATGATATCTCTAGTTTCTATTGTAAAGATCTAATTGGGACTGAAGAAGCAGCATGATCCAGAGCAGAAGCTGGAGCTAAGTAATATTTTGTGGTGCCATTTGGGTGCTCTGGATACTGGATAATTTGGATTTACATATTGGAATTGCATTTGAGATGTACTCATCATATGTGCTTACAGAGCTAGCACTTCATGGCCATCACGGATATGTCCCTTTAACTAAATGCTTATTATTAGTTCTTGAACTAAATGCTTCAAAGTAAGAATAATTATGGCTTCATGAAATCTACATCTAAATTATTTGAGCACCTAGGGAAGAGGAAAGAAAGAAAGTGAACGTCCCTCAGTCATGTCTGACTATTGAGACCCCATGGACTATACAGTCCATGGAATTCTCCAGGCCAAAATACTGGAATGGGTAGCCTTTCTCTTCTCCAGGGGATCTTCCCAACCCAGGAATCAAACCCAGGTCTCCCTCATTGCAGGCAGATTCTTTACCAGCCAAACCACAAGCAAAGCCAGAAGGTGTTTTGATGTTTGGCGTATGAGTGTGAAGTAAAGCTGATGTAAGATCTCTTAAGAAAGGTTATCAGAATGGATTTGGCCCAGTTGGTTTATTCCAGAAGCCATTCACCTGGGTCAAGAAGAAGAGCTACAAAAAACAGAGAGTTAAGAGGCAATTATCTTAGATTATTTGGTAGTTCCTCTGAAGAAGCTGTACCATCTCCTTTAAAAACAAGATATGTAATGTCAATACTGGAAAAAATAAATGTCAAATCAAGGGAAAATGCAACAGTTGAAATTGCATTGCAAAATTAAGAAAAGAAACAGATTACCTAAAGGAGACACCAAAGGAAAAAATTCTGGCATCAAGGAAGCTTGTGAATGAGTATAGCACAAAATTAAATTTAAAAAAAATCTCAATTAAATCCTATGCTTCTCTTTGACAGTGGTCCCACCCCCAATTTTGTGATAACCCAACTATCCCCAACTATCTTAAAAGGTGTCATAAAATTTTGTCAACAAAATTAATTTACTAAGATAAATAGTTAGGAAATATACTCAGCTACAATGCTAAATCCTTTCCTAGTTAGCCAGTAACTAGTGTGAATTTCAGCAAATGAATTCTCTAACTCTGAATTTCTTCACTTTTGAGTTAGGATATCTGACTGGTTTATACAGTACTACACAATGGTATGATTTTGTCCTTTTGCACATCTTATGCCCCATATATGTGTGGAGATAGCGGGGAGTGGAGAATAGTATTAATTATTTGGAAATTAGTTTTCTACCTCTGTGAATCTGTGGATTCATTATTACATGCTAAAGAAACTTATACTTTCTTGGGGCAAATGGGATGAAATATTGTCTTGGAGCTGGGAAGACCCATAGAATACTCAACAGAGCATAATGAGAGGGAAGAGTAACACCAGAGGGCTGCGTCTGGTAGTGAAGACAGGAAATGGGCCAAAGAAACAAATAACAGGCTATCTTCCTACATATTTTATTATTTAGTAGGAACCTCTGTTATGTTTTTATGTTTCACACTAATGTCTGACTCAGGAAAGTGCCAGATTGTTCCTTTCCTGGAATTTAGTAATCCCTGAAGTCATGTCCCTAGTAGCTTTACTTTAGCTTGTCAGAGTAGCAGGTACCTTACCCCTGGTTTTACATGGTTTACAGCTGAACAAAGTCTTCTGTTTTCCCTTGCTCAGCTCTGAACACGAAAGAACAATTGCTTTTATGTGTTTTGTTTTTCAATTGAAGGAATCATTCTGAGTTGTAGCTAATACCCATTCCAGGCATGTAGAGTCAAGTGTTTCATCCAGTCAACACCGCAATGGATAGAGGAAGGTGACTTTTGGGTCAGGTATTAAACCATGGAGAGGCATACAGATATCTTACCTACTGGATTTTTAAAGAATTACTTGTGATGAAATACTTAAATACGAGACATTGTAGCAAGAAGTGTGTAAATGTTTAGACTGCCACCACTTCAAGTGGTTGCTCACAACACAACCAAGGTGTGGCATTTGTACCATGCAGGTCTTATCTTGCTGATTCTTTATGGTGATTATAAAGAGGCAAGCACATAGAGCAAGCTGGAAAAAAATAAAGACATTATGAGAGTTGAGGGGAGAGGAGAAGAGGGGAGGAGAGAGCAAGGGGTAGTGAATGAAAGGTATATGTTCTGGTTCTGAAACCTCAATGTCTGTTAATCATGAGATAACACAGATTGCTGAAGCACTAAAACTGCTAGAAATCTTGTTTTAAGCTTTTATTCCAGCTAATGTTTTTATATGCTGATTGCAGCCATGAAATTAAAAGACGCTTACTCCTTGGTGTTCATTAGAAGGACTGATGCTAAAGCTGAAACTCCAATACTTTGGCCACCTCATGTGACGAGTTGACTCACTGGAAAAGACTCTGATGCTGGGTGGGATTGAGGGTGGGAGGAGACGAGAATGGGACAACAGAGAATGAGATGGCTGGATGGCATCACCGACTCAATGGAGGTGAGTTTGAGTGAACTCCGGGAGTTGGTGATGGACAGGGAGGCCTGGCGTGCTGTGATTCATGGGGTCGCGGAGACTGAGCGACTGGACATGACTGGACATGACTGAGCGACTGAACTAACTAACTAACTACTCCTTGGAAGGAAAGTTATGACCAACCGAGATAGTATATTGAAAAGCAGAGACATTACTTTGCCAACAAAGGTCCGTCTAGTCCTTATCAGGACTACAACTCAGAATGATTCCTTCAATTGAAAAACAAAACACATAAAAGCAATTGTTCTTTCATGTTCAGAGCTGAGCAAGGGAAAACAGAAGACTTTGTTCAGCTGTAAACCATGTGCTTATCAGACATGCTGGTGTATATGATAAAATCATTAGTTGATATTTAGACACTTTTATTGGAGAAGGCAATGGCAAGCCACTCCAGTACTCTGCCTGGAAAATCCCATGGACAGAGGAGCCTGGTGGGCTACAGTCCATGGGGTCGCTACGAGTCTGACACAACTGAGCGAATTCACTTTCACTTTTCAATTTCACGCATTGGAGAAGGAAATGACAACCCACTCCAGTGTTCTTGCCTGGAGAATCCCAGGGATGGCGGAGCCTGGTGGGCTGCCATCTATGGGGTCGCACAGAGTCAGACACGACTGAAGTGACTTAGCAGCAGCAGCAGCAGCAGACACTTTCATTACTCTCCTCCTATGCTGCTGATTAGTTTTTTCCATAGGCATCTAACATTTAAAAAGCATACATTTCAAAAAGTTTCTTGCTTAGAAGATTTTAAAACATTTTATTCACATTCAGTTCAGTTCAGTCGCTCAGTCGTGTCCGACTCTTTGCAACCCCATGAATCACAGCACTCCAGGCCTCCCTGTCCATCACCAACTTTCGGAGTACACTCAAACTCATGTCCATCGAGTCGGTGATGCCATCCAGCCATCTCATTCTCTGTCGTCCCCGTCTCCTCCCACCCTCAATCCCTCCTAGCATCAGACTCTTTTCCAGTGAGTCAACACGTCTCATGAGGTGGCCAAAGTATTGGAGTTTCTGCTTCAGCATCAGTCCTTCCAATGAACACCCAGGACTGGTCTCCTTTAGAATGGACTGGTTGGATCTCCTTGCAGTCCAAGGGACTCTCAAGAGTCTTCTCCAGCACCACAGTTCAAAAGCATCCATTCTTCAGCGATCAGCTTTCTTCACAGTCCAACTCTCACATCCATACATGACCACTGGAAAAACCATAGCCTTGACTAGACGGACCTTGGTTGGCAAAGTAATGTCTGTGCTTTTTAATATACTATCTAGGTTGGTCATAACTTTCCTTCCAAGGAGTAAACATCTTTTAATTTCCTGGCTGCAATCAGCATCTGCAGTGATTTTGGAGCCCAAAAAAATAAAGTCTGACACTGTTTCCACTGTTTCCCCATCTATTTCCCATGAAGTGATGGGACCAGATGCCATGATCTTCGTTTTCTGAATGTTGAACTTCAAGCTGACCTTTTCACTCTCCTCTTTCACTTTAGAAGATTTTAAAACCTTTTATTCACATTACTTTGATTTAAAAAATAAAAGAATATTTTATATTCTTCTTGTTTATGACTTGTATTGGTATCTATACTTTAGCTATAGTGTTTATTTGGGAATTTATTAAACTGTCCAAGCTTCAGTTTTCTCAGTAATAAAGTGGGATTTGAATAATTCCTAAAGATTGCTGGAAGGATTAAATGAAATAATGTAGACAAATCATCTAGCACAAACTCTGACAGTTAGTAATAAATTAATGATGTCTATTGTTAGTGTGATAAACACAGTTGAATCTTCAAAATGTTTATTGCATAGATATCAAATGGTCCAAGGCATAATTTTTAGATGTGATTTTAGAGACCTTGAGAATTACATTGTTCAAAATTCTGCATCTATTCTTATCATTTATTCCTTGTGGTCAAGGAAGGCTTCCTAGTATACCTGTGTTGTAAGATAAGATCTGTAGCATGTGTAGGAGCTAGGCAACTTGGCAAAGGCAGGAGAGAATAAACAAAGTAGGGATAGAGATGGGGCCAGGGAGAGAAAGAAAATATAAGCAAAGATTTGCAGAGGCTTGCAAATTTGAATACACATTGGAATCATCTGTAAAGTTTTAAAAGATATATTGATGGAACTTCCCTAGGAGTCTAGTTTTTAAAACTTTGCCTTCCAATGCAGGGGGTTGTAGGTTCAGTCCCTAGTTGGGGAGCTAAGACCCCACATGCCTCATAGCCAAAACACCAAAAGATGAAACAGAAGCAATAATGTAACAAATTAGATGAAGACAAACAAAATGGTCACATAAAAAAATTTTTTTTGAATAACCCCAAAACATATTGACCCCTGGCTGTCACCCCCAGAAGTTCTTATTTACTTGGCCTGGATGACCTGGGTGGTAGGAATTTTTAAGACTTTCAAGGTGAGCTTTCTAATGTGCAGTAAAGGATCAGAATAATTACTCTGGAGGTAAGAAATCAGGGAGCTAAAAGTAAATAGAGGAAAAAGGTAATAGGGAAAGAAAATAGAGGTTAAGAAGGAAGAAGCTGGCAATTCATGGGATGTCTTGCTGACTGAGCAGTGCTACTCTTGAACTCCCAGGCTTTATTGTGAAGAGGGAATAATTGCAAGAAAAAGTTATGATGTCGTTTGCTACAAGGTTTAGAACTCATTCTAGACAGCATGATTGGAAGCAAGTGATAAGTTAGATGAGTTGTCCACACTAGAGAAGATGTAGCCTAAAAAAGAGCAGTGACAGTGGACTGGAAAAAGGAGGAGTCATTTGAAAGGCCTTAAAGTAAGAACTGACAGGAGCTGGTGCCTGATGGAAAGCAGAGTAAGGAAGAGCTATCTGGAGATGCTATTAATTGAAATAAGCAAACAAGTTGAAGTCTGTGAAAAGAACATTCAGTGTTGGAAATGCTGATTTAAAGTATCCGTTATATGTCTAGATGAAGGTATTGGTAAGCAGTTGGACATGCAGATTGGGAGCTAGAAAAGGCAAGTTTGACGGGGGCAGCAGGTGGGGGGCTCTACAGGTCTCATGCATGCTTTCTTTCCCTTCGCTCATTGCTGCTCCACAGGGCTGGTGTACTCTGAACCTGAATTTCAGGGTCTGCCACATAAATAATCTTTGAATTTAGCACATTGTATTAGTAAAACACTGAAGTAAAGGGGGAAAATCAAGGGAGAATAACATTATAGAGACACCTTGTCACAACTCTTTCTACGGAGATGGTAAGAAGCACTGGATAAGCACCAAAAAGACAAAATCAAGTAAGGAATAGGCTATGTGCCTCACCTCAGGTATTGGTTGTTGGCAGCCTTTTTTTTTTTTTTCCCCTAAGTGACCGAGACTCCTCTATCAAACCTCATTGGACCAAATGTAGCACCTGACTTCAGCTAGATCAGCCCAATACTCTCCGACGAATTTGACCCGAGACATAATAATGACACAGCTCTGGCTTTTGTTTGTTGTATGCTTGTCAGTCTTGTCTGAGAGTTTGCAGGATGCTTGTGTGACTTTAGAGGAGAGTGAAAAAGTTGGCTTAAAGCTCAACATTCAGAAAACTAAGATCATGGCATCCAGTCCCATCACTTCATGGGAAATAGATGGGACAGTAGAAACAGTGGAAGACTATATTTCAGCTCAGTTCAGTTCAATCGCTCAGTCGTGTCCGACTCTCTGCGACCCCATGAATCACAGCACGCCAGGCCTCCCTATCCTTGGGGGCTCCAAAATCACTGCGGATGCTGATTTCAGCCATGAAATTAAAAGACGCTTACTCCTTGGAAGGAAAGTTATGAACAACCTAGATAGCATATTAGAAAGCAGAGACATTACTTTGCCAACAAAGGTCCATCTAGTCAAGGTTATGGTTTTTCCAGTGGTCATGTATGGATGTGAGAGTTGGACTGTGAAGAAAGCTGAGTGCCAATGAATTGATGCTTTTGAACTGTGGTGCTGGAGAAGACTCTTGAGAGTCCCTTGGACTGCAGGGAGATCCAACCAGTCCATTCTAAAGGATATCAGTCCTGGGTGGTTCATTGGAAGGACTGATGTTGAAGCTGAAACTCCAATACTTTGGCTACCTCATGCGAAGAGTTGACTCACTGGAAAAGACCCAGATTCTGGGAGGGATTGGGGGCAGGAGGAGAAGGGGACGGCAGAGGATGAGATGGCTGAATGGCATCACCGACTCTGTGGACATGAGTTTGAGTGAACTCCGGGAGTTGGTGATGGACAGGGAGGCCTGGCGTGCTGCGATTCATGGAGTCGCAAAGAGTCGGACACAACTGAGTGACTGAACTGAGCTGCGTGATTTTATCTTAAATTTTGCATGTAACAGTTCCAGTATAATGTCCATAAAATTTGTTTAAAACTATAAATATGCTACATGTCAAACTACATATTACAGCCATTACAAAATGAGGAATTTATCTAATTTACTTTTAAATAATGTCTTGGAAAGTTGTAGATTAAACTAAAAAAAATTGGAAGAGCAATTTTCATGTGAGGAAAAAAAATTTTCTTGGAAGTAGATATAAAATTTGTGAGGGGGTTCAAGATGGGGAACATATGTACACCCGGGACAGATTCATGTCAATGTATGGCAAAACCAATGCAATAATGTAAAGTAATTAGCCTCCAATTAAAACAAATAAAATAAAATTTGTGAATATCCAAAGCCACATTTTTTTTTTATTGAAGTATAGTTGGGCTTCCCTGGTGGCTCAGAGGTTAAAGCGTCTGCCTCCAATGCGGGAGAGCCGGGTTCGATCCCTGGGTCGGGAAGATCCCCTGGAGAAGGAAATGGTAACCCACTCCAGTATTCTTGCCTGGAGAATCCCATGGACGGAGAAGCCTGGTAGGCTACAGTCCACGGGGTAGCAAAGAGTCAGACACGACTGAGCTACTGAACGGAACGGATAGTTGACTTGCAATGTTACTTTAATTTTAGGTGTATAACACAGTAATTTGACATTAAAACTCATTGCATAATGTTGTTGCTCAGTTGCTCAGTTTTGTCTGACTCTTTGCAACCCTATGGACTGCAGCGTGCCAGGCTTCCCTGTCCTTCACCATCTCCTGGAGTTGCTCAGACTCATGTCCATTGAGTCAGTGATGCCATCCAACTATCTCATCCTCTGTTTTCCCCTTCTCCTCCTGCCTTTAATCTTTCCCAGCATCAGGGCCTTTTTTAATGACTCATTTCTTCGCATCAGGTGTCCAAAGTATTGGAGCTTCAGCTTCAGCATCAGTCCTTCCAATGAATATTCAGGGTTGATTTCCTTTAGGATTGATTGGTTTGATCTCCTTGTACAATGATGCCCATAATAAGTCTAGCAGACATCTGTTACCATAAAAAGTTATTAATCCCTGTGACATTATAACTCGAAGTTTGTACCTCTTAATTCCCTTCACCCATTTTCCCCAAACCCCTAATAGCCTTTCCTCTGGCAATCACCTATTTGTTCCTTGTCTCCATGAGTATGTTTCTGACTTGTTTGATTTGTTTCCTAGGTTCCACACATAAGAGATATAATATGGTATTTGTCTTTGACTTATTTCAGTTCAGTTCAATTCAGTCGCTCAGTCATGTCCAACTCTTTGTGACCCCATGGACTGCAGCACACCAGGCCTCCCTGTCCATCACCAACTCCCAGAGCTTACCCAAACTCATGTCCTTTGAGTCGGAGATGCCATCCAACCATCTCATCTTCTGTTGTCCCCTTCGCCTCTCGCCTTCAATCTTTCCCATCCTCAGGGTCTTTTCAAATGAGTCAGCTCTTCTCATCAGGTGCCAAAATATTGGAGTTTCGCTTCAACATCAGTCCTTCCAATGAATATTCAGGTCTGATTTCCTTTAGGATGGACTGCTTGGATCTCCCTGCAGTCCAAGGGACTCTCAAGAGTCTTCTCCAACACTAAAAGCCTCAATTGTTTGGCACTCAGCATTCTTTATAGTCCAAGTCTCACATCCAAAACATGACTACTGAAAAAACCGTAGCCTTGACTAGGTGGACCTTTGTTGGCAAAGTAATGACTCTGCATTTTAATATGCTCTCTAGGTTGGTCAAAACTTTCCTTCCAAAGAGTAAGTGTCTTTTAATTTCATTAACTTAGCATAATCCTCTCTTGGTCCATGCATGTTGCTGAAAATGACAAGATTTCAAACTTTTATGACTTAGTGATATTCCATTGTATATACATTTATACATATCTTCTTTTCCCATTCATATATCAATAGACACTTAGGTTGATCCCATATTTTGGTCTTTATAAATAGTGATGCAATGAACACAATGGTACATTTATCCTTTCTATTTACTGTTTTTGTTTTCTTCAGAAGCAGATTTTTTTGGATCATATGATAGTATAGTTCTATTTTTCAGTTTTGAGGAAACTCCACACTGATTGCCGTCATGACTGTACCAATTAACATTCCCACCAACAGTACTCAGTTGTTCCTTTTCTCCATGTCTTTATCATTTCTGTTATTTGTTGTCTTTATGATGACAGCCATTCTGACAGGGATGGGTGGTATCTCATTGTGGTTTTCACTTGAACTTCCTTGAAAATTGATTAGTGATGTTGAGCTTCTTTTCGTGTGTCTGTTGTACAACTGTATGTCTTCTGGAAAAATGTCTATCACCTAGTTCTTAATCGAATTGTATGATTGATTGATTTTGAGTTGTATAAATGTTTAAAATAAATTTTAGATATTATTCCTTAACAGATATATCATTTACAAATATCTTCTCCTATTCAGTAGCTTGCTTTTTTATTATGTTCATAGTTTTCCTCACTGTGTAAAAGCTTTTTAGTTTTTATCATAAATGGGTGTGAGTTTTATAAATACTTCTATATATCGAGATGATAATGCAATTTATTATCTTTCATTTTAATGAAGTATATCACAGTGATTGATTTGCATATACTGAACCATTCTTGTGCCACTGGCAGAAGTCCCACTTTACCATGGTGTATGCTATCTCTGAAATATTTTTGAGTTTGGTTTGCTATCATTTTCTCAAGAATTTTTTCATCTGTGCTCATCAAGGATATTGGCTTATAATTTTCCTTTTTCCTTTTGGATTTTGGATTCTGTAATATATTTGTCTAGTTTAGATATTAGGGGATATTGGACTCATGGTATTCCCTTATCTTTAACATAAAAAAAACTTTTTATTTCACATTGGGGTATAGCTGATTAACAAAATAGTTGTGTACAGCAGGTGTACAGCAAAAGGATTCAGATGTACAGCAAAAGGATTCAGTCATACATATACATGTATCCATTCTCCCCCCAAATCCCCTCTCATACAAGATACCACATAACATTGAGCAGAGTTCCATGCGTTATGCAGTGTATCCTTGTAGGCTATCCATTTAAAATATCAGTTCAGTTCAGTCGCTCAGTCATGTCCGACTCTTTGCGACCCCATGAATCACAGCATGCCAGGCCTCCCTGTCCATCACCAACTCCCGGAGTTCACTCAAACTCATGTCCATCAAGTCGGTGATGCCATCCAGCCATCTCATTCTCTGTCGTCCCCTTCTCCTCCCACCCCCTAATCCCTCCCTGCATCAGAGTCTTTTCCAGTGAGTCAACTCGTCGCATGAGGTGGCCAAAGTATTGCAGTTTCAGCTTTAGCATCAGTCCTTCCAATGAACACCCAGGATTGATCTCCTTTAGAATGGACTGGTTGGATCTCCTTGCAGTCCAAGGGACTCTCAAGAGTCTTCTCCAGCACCACAGTTCAAAAGCATCCATTCTTCGGCGATCAGCTTTCTTCACAGTCCAACTCTCACATCCATACATGACCACTGGAAAAACCATAGCCTTGACTAGACAGACCTTGGTTGGCAAAGTAATGTCTCTACTTTTTAATATGCTATCTAGGTTGGTCATAACTTTCCTTCCAAGGAGTAAGCATCTTTTGATTTAGTGGCTGCAATCATCATCCGCAGTGATTTTGGAGCCCCAAAAAATAAAGTCTGACACTGTTTCCACTTTTTCGCCATCTATTTCCCATGAAGTGATGGGATCAGATGCCATGATCTTTGTTTTCTGAATGCTGAGCTTCAAGCCAACCTTTTCACTCTCCTCTTTCACTTTCATCAAGAGGCCTTTGAGTTCCTCTTCACTTTCCGCCATACGGGTGGTGTCATCTGCATATCTGAGGTTATTGATATTTCTCCCAGCAATCTTGATTCCAGCTTGTGCTTCTTCCAGCCCAGCGTTCCTCATGATGTACTCTGCATAGAAGTTAAATAAGCAAGGTGACAATATACAACCTTGACGTACTCCTTTTCCTATTTGGAACCAGTCTGTTGTTCCATGTCCAGTTCTAACTGTTGCTTCCTGACCTGCATACAGGTTTCTCAAGAGGCAGGTCAGGTGGTCTGGTATTCCCATCTCTTTCAGATAAATGAATGCAAATCATCTTTCCTGTTATACAGTTAGACTTCCCAGGTTGTGCTAGTAGTAAAGAACCCACCTGCCAATATAGGAGACATAAGAGTCATGGCTTTGATTCCTGGATGAGGAAGATCCTCTGGAGGAGGGCATGGCACTCAGTATTCTTGCCTGGAGAGTCCCATAGACAGAGGAGCCTGGCAGGCTACAAACCATAGGGTCACAAAGAAGCAGATTCAACTGAGGAAACTTGGCACGCACACACACTGTACAATTATATTAGGAAGTAGCCTCTAGAGGCTTACGTTATAGCGCAAGAAATTGTTTTGAATATATGAAGTATTTTCAACTGAAAATTTTGAGTCTAATCTGGATTTAGTGGTTGTAGAATTGTTTTGTTAACTTTTTCTTAATTAATGCTTCTACAATCAGTATCAACTTTTAAATTTATTAACACCACAATTAATTCTTTATTTGGCATCTAGAAGAAAGTGACAGCAAGCTCAGCAGAGATATTTAAAACATTCAGAGACTTATAGAACAAAAATATGCCATCCAACTTATGTAAACCTCTGGGGAATAAGAAATAACATCTGTTTAGCATCACTGAATCAATGGACATGAGCTGGAGGAAACTCTGGGAGATGGTGAAGGACAGGGAGGTCTGGCATGCTGTAGTCCATGGAAACACAAAGAGTTGGATATGACTTAGCAACTGAACAAAAACAGCAACCATAATCTACTGCCAACAATTTTTAAATGAAGGATTTCTTCTCATCACTAAAAGGTGTAAAATCTGTACATTCCCACATAGAATCCATGCAGTTATAAATAATCCCTCAGTGTATCAGCTAAAACTTACTTTATATCTTCAAAGTATTAGGCAGATTCAACTAACTGTGACAGTGATTTTTAGCCATTTTATTGCAAAATATAATGCTTTCAAGAAACTTTGTAGAAAACCACAGATGTTGCCACCACACAGGTTAGGAAATAGAACAACGCTGGCAACTTGCAAGCCCCCACACATATGCTTTCTAGAGTACATTCTCTTCCCTCTGCCATAGACATAACCATTATTATGAGCTTATAATAATCACTTCCTTATTTTGCTATAGTTGTTTTTACCACCTATGTTTGCATCCCTCTTTCTGAACTTTATATAAAAGTTATGTTTGTTCAATGTTACAATTATGTTTTATCCATATCTCCCTAGTTGGGTGTACCTATAATTAATTCATTTTCATTGGTGGGCAATATTCCAGTGTAAAAACATCAGATTTTTTGTTTTTGTTCTATATCTAGTAGACAAAAAAAATATACATCTTAAGACCTAAGAGAAAATAAAGCTGGTTGTGAATCTAATAAATTTATCCAAAGCTCTATTTGAGACTGTATTTTTATAAAATAAGAATCTCTCCAGAGCAATATTGTTCAATAGAACTTTCCATGATGCTTGAAATGGCTCAAAAATCACTTCCTCTCTCTGTTTTTCTTTCAGTTTTCCTGTAAATTTTTTTTTCATTCTATAAGATCTTTTATAAAGTTATCCTATCTTTGGAAAACAGCTACACATTACTGCTTTCCACAAATTAAAGACAAAAGATAGGAAATAATTTCTCACAGAAAAATTCATTGAAGATATTGTTAGCCTGATTGTTTTGCATGTGAATTCTTAAAACAGCCAAGTATTTGCACCTCATGTTGAAGAAATAACTACTGAGCATATTCTCTGCATGCTTTGTCCCTGTCAGGCTGTCACCACAGCTGTGCAACAGGTATAGAAACCTTTTTTCTTTTTTAAAAGCAATTTCAAATAGCCTTACTGTCTTCACCCAGTCAGTAGGTGGTCTTGAGCCTTAAACAAAACGAGGAACTGAGAAAATAGTCTTCTTATTACTGAATTCTACTTATTAGGTAGGAATGATGACTTTCCAGAATGATAGAAGTGGTTATAACCAAATTATTTCTATCAACAATATATAGCCAAATTATAGCTATTTTCTATACTTGGCAAAAGTAAATGAATAAACGCTCAAAACTTGGAAAATAGTTGTGTAATGTGTTATTGAGAACATTAATCAAACACTGGAGCAGGAAAACCATATAAACTTAGCGGCAATAAAATAAAATGTGTTTGGTTACCTAAAAATGTTAAATCCCATATTAACGTATGGTGAAAATATAACAGTAAGCTACTCTCAGTCTGTGGGGTCGCACAGAGTCAGACATGACTGAAGCGACTTAGCAGCAGCAGCTTTTTATGTAAGAAGGAATTTTTTCATCAATATATAAAAACACTAAATAATAAATGATCACAGAAAGTTCCCAAATTAGTGAATGCATCTAGTAAACGAATACCTCCTTACACAAGGTCCCTTTCCTGATTAAATTAGAAAAATCTTGGGTAAATCTTGCTGTTAGCCTGATTTGATCCAATCACTACAACTAGAGGTGACTGAGTAGTAATTTCCAATTCCTACCACAAAAGGTGGACAGGGGAAATTTTCTACAGAAAAATATGGTACATTTACTAAAGAAAAGGAGGTTAAAGTATTGGGTGTACAAAGTAATTTATATAGCAAAATTTGAGAATAAATAAAATTTACATCAATTACTTTGCTTATTAACAACAGATTATACAGAAAACATGATGGGGAAAATGGGTTTAGTTCAGCTGCTCAGTCGTGTCCGACTCTCTGCGACCCCATGAATCACAGCACGCCAGGCCTCCCAGTCCGTCACCAACTCCCGGAGTTCACTCAAACTCATGTCCATCGAGTTGGAAAATGGGTTACTGACTAAAATATAACTTCCAAAACTTTGTGCCTCTACCGTGTGAATTTCCTGTAACTATAAAATTTTGTTTCATTTTACTAGAAGAGAGATCATGATTAATAGCATCAATTAAAATTTAAATTCAAAGTCAAAAGTCTTTTGGTATGAAGATAAAAAGTATGAATAAAGTGACGAACACAGAACATAACAATGAAGAGTATCAATTTATAAAAGAGTGAAAACTTTTATATTTAGGTATCTAGTGAGTCTTACATCCTAAGCTTCAATTGCACTGATATATTTGGAAGTCATTCTCACTGAGCTAGCCAATTCCCCTTGTAGAGGATGAATAGAACCATCTCAGCTCTGATTGACTGGGCACAGTGATTTCCAAAACAGGAAACTATCTGCCTGGGACATAACAACCTCTGAAACAGCAATTTCCTTTTCTGAATGCATGTATTTGTATTAAACTGGAAAACATTTCTGAGCACGGCTTACAAGCTAGAAAACCATACTCTTGGTAAAGTCTCACAGTTGGACAGCTTTAAATGAGAGCAAACGTAAGGTTTTCAAAACTCTATTTCAGAACAAACTTGTGGATGCAGTGGGGGAAGGAGAAGGTAGGACAAACTGAAAAAATAGCATTGACATATATACACTATCATGAGTAAAATAGATAACTAGTGGGAAACTGCTATATAACACAGGGAACCCAGCCTGGTTAGAGGGGTGGGATAGGAGAGGCGAGGGAGCCTCAAGAGGCAGGGGATACACATGTAATTATGACTGCTGTACAGCAGAAACCAACACAATATTGTGAAGCAATTAAAAAAAACTCTATTTCAACTTAATCCTTTTTTCTCACTCTCAATATTTATGAATACTCAAGAAAAATGTTTATAATACAATCTATCTTAAATTTCATCACAAAAAATAAAGAGCCACAGGAACTCAGCATATTTGTTATTAAATATGTATCAACATATGTTCATTGGAAGGACTGATGTTGAAGCTGAAACTCCAATACTTTGGCCACCTGATGCAAAGAGCTGACACATTTGAAAAGACCCTGATGCTGGGAAAGATTGAGGGCAGGAGGAGAAGGGGACGACAGAGGATTAGATGGTTGGATGGCATCACCAACTCAATGGGCATGGGTTTGGGTGGACTCCGGAAGTTGATGATGGACAGGGAGGCCTGGTGTGCTGCGGTTCATGGGGTCGCAGAGTTGGACACAACTGAGTGACTGAACTGAACTGAATATTATGAACTGAAATTGATTCTCTATTAAAATAGGTAATTCAGAACCTCCAAATCATTGAGCATGGTTTTGAACTTGGTTATTTTCAGATTAAATTTCCTTATTCCAAACCTGAAGATAAATATTTTAAAATGATTGACAAATAGTATAAAGCAAAAGTGTTCATCAAGCTGAAGATTTGAGTTAATAAATAGTGATGGTTGAACAGTACAATCTTTGGTTTATTTTATATTTATTTCCTCTATTTAAAAAGTACATACTTAACTATTTAAAAAGTACATACTTAACAATAACTGAGTTTATACTGGGATAGAAAATATTTTTAATTATTGAGAAGCCCAAATTCTGAATACCAAGAAAATGATTTGTCAGTATAGTGTCTTCATAAGCAGTCTATATCATAGGATTAAATTTTGCTTTAATTCAAAATTTACCTCAACAGTATACCTCAACAGTGTATTTTACATACACACACCTAGGTAATAATTATATATGTTGTATAAATATTACATTTGATAGTTTTGATAATTTTTCTCTATTCAGATAACTTCTTTATTACTCTGACTAAATACATTCAATTATTAAAACATTAAATTCATAATTTTGTAGAGTGTTTGTAAAGGATAATTCATTCTAGGCTTTGGCACAAAACTGTATTATAAAAGGGAATCATATAAGCAATTATTAATTAAAGAGTATTTTTTTTTCCTTTTAAGATTCGTGAGGAAACCAAAAAAAACCACTAACTACTGAAGATTATGGAGATATTTCATTTATGTGTCAAAGGGAAATATATTGAAATTAGAGCCAGATTATTTATTATGCTGATGATCTTGAAAATTAGACAAAATTAAGTTACCTAATAAAATTAAATCAGATTTGATAAATATTAGATAGTTATTTCCAAGCAGAAAAACCCACACCATAAATATTTGGTGGTTAAGTAATATAGAGAAAGTGCTATCGCTATAGGAAAGCTAGGAGTAAGTGCAATTGTTCATTAGATTGACTTGCCATTCTTAAGTAGAGTGCCTGCCTTCCTTTTTCTGCAGTTAAAGTCAATGCAGAATTGTCTGTGAGTTTGCAGATGCATTGTATCGAAGTACAGGAAGGTGCTCCTGTCTCCAGGCAGTTTCTCACTAAGGTATTGTTGAAACCCCACAGAAGAAGAAATCAGTCAATGGAAGTATTTTTTCAGTGTCACACAGACCTGGTATTCTAACTTGTTGGCATCCACATCCAGATTTGCCACTAAAACAGCTCTCAGTTGGGCAGTCTAAAATAAAGGCAGCTTTGGTGCAGAAATGGTATCAGGGTTTGTTTGTTTGTTTGTTTGTTTTTAATTGAAATATAGTTGATTTGGGGCTTCCCAGGTGGCAGTAGTGGTAAAGAACCTGCCTGCCAATGCAGGAGACATAGATCTGATGGGTCTGATCCTTGGGTTAGGAAGATCTCCTGGAGGAGGGCATGGCAACCCACTCCAGTATTCTTGCCTGGAAAATCCCATGGATGGAGGAGCCAGGCAGGCTACAGTCCATGAGGTCACAAAGAGTTGGACATGACTAAAGTGACAGAAGCAACAGCAGGTAGTCTACACCTCTTAATCTCCTTTACTTATTTCACCCAAAGTAAATGTACAGACATCAGTTGCATTTTTATACAATAATAACTATGAGAAAGAGAAATTAAGAAAAATCCACTTAGAATTTCATCAAAAAGGATAAAATACCTAGGGATAGATTTAACCAAGAAGGTGAAAGACCCATATCTTAAAAACTATAAAACATGGATGAGAGAAATTGAAGATGATGCAAATAAATGGAAAGATATCCTGTTTTCTTGGATTTTAAGAATTAATATTGAGTTCAGTTCAGTTGCTCAGTTGTGTCTGACTCTCTGCGAACCCATGAATTGCAGCACGCCAGGCCTCCCTGTCCATCACCAACTCCCGGAGTATACCCAAACCCATGTCCATCGAGTCAGTGATGCCATCCAGCCATCTCATTCTCTGTCATCCCCTTCTCCTCCTGCCCCCAATCCTTCCCAGCGTCAGGGGCTTTTCCAATGAGTAAACTCTTCTCATCAGGTGGCCAAACTATTGGAGTTTCAGCTTCAACATCAGTCCTTCCAATGAACACCCAGGACTGATATCCTTTAGGATGGACTTGTTGGATCTTCTTGCAGTCCAAGGGACTCTCAAGAGTCTTCTCCAGCACCACAGTTCAAAAGCATCAATTCTTCAGCGGTCAGCTTTCTTCACAGTCCAACTCTCACATCCATACGTGACCACTGGAAAAACCATAGATAGACTTGACTAGACAGACCTTTGTTGCCAAAGTAATGTCTCTTCTTTTCATTATGCTGTCTAGGTTGGTCATAACTTTCCTTCCAAGGAGTAAGCGTCTTTTAATTTCATGGCTGCAGTCAGCATCTGCAGTGATTTTGGAGCCCAAAAAAATAAAGTCTGACCCTTTTCCCACTGTTTCCCTATCTATTTCCCATGAAGTGATGGGACCGGATGCCATGATCTTAGTTTTCCAAATGTTGAGCTTTAAGCCAACTTTTTCACTCTCCTCCTTCACTTTTATCAAGAGGCTTTTTAGTTCCTCTTCATTTTCTGCCATAAGGATGGTGTCATCTGCATATCTGAGGTTATTGATATTTCTCCTGGCAATCTTGATTCCAGCTTGTGCATCTTCCAGCCCAGTGTTTCTCATTAATTAACATATAATTAGCATATAAGTTAAATAAGTAGGGTGACAATATACAGCCTTGACGTACTCCTTTTCCTACTTGGAACCAGTCTGTTCCATGTTCAGTTCTAACTGTTGCTTCCTGACCTGCATACAGGTTTCTCAAGAGGCAGGTCAGATGGTCTGGTATTCCCATCTCTTTCAGAATTTTCCACAGTTTGTTGTGATCCACACAGTCAAAGGCTTTGGCATAGTCAATAAGCAGAAACACATGTTTTTCTGGAACTCTCTTGCTTTTTTCCATGATCCAGCAGATGTGCGCAATTTGATCTCTGGTTCCCCTGCCTTTTCTAAAACCTGCTTGAACATCTGGAAGTTCATGGTTCACATATTGCTGAAGCCTGGCTTGGAGAATTTTGAGCATGACTTTGCTAGAGTGTGAGATGAGTGCAATTGTGTGGTAGTTTGAGCATTCTTTGGCATTGCCTTTCTTTGGGATTGGAATGAAAACTGACCTTTTCCAGTCCTGTAATTTAATTTCTTAATTTTCCAAAGGAATTTACAGATTCAATGCAACTCCTATCAAAACACCCTTTAGCATTTTCCACAGAACTAAAATAAGCAATTATAGAATTTGTAATGGAACCACAAAAGACCTCAAAAGTGATCTTGAGAAAGAAGAAAAAAGCTAGAGGTATCACACTGCCTGACTTCAAGCTATATTACAAAGCTATAGTCATCAGAATAGCATGGTGGTAGTACATAGACCAGTGAAAAAGAATATAGAGCTCAGAAATAAACCCAAGCCCACATTGTTAACTAATTTATGAAAAAGGAAGTAAGTTTAACTAATTTTCTGAAGAATCTCCAAAACTCTTGGCTATGTGGCTAAGAGAAAAGTACATAGTTTAGGATTCTGGTCTTACAGAGAGAGAAAGCACTAGGCTAAAACTCTTACTGTAATGAGCACATGCCAGAAATGGGATACCTAAGTTTACATACAGAAATTTTAAAAAAGATAAAGTAGCCTAGAAAAAATTATTGAGAAAATTGAAGAAAAAATAGTTGAAAAAATATGGCCACCTAATTATGATCACATTAGTTTTGGGGATTTGAAATGTGAGGATCCTTAAGTGTTTCCCTGGTAGCTCAGATGGTAAAGAACCCAGCTGCAGCGTGGGAGGCCTGAGATCAATCCCTGGGTCAAGAAGATCTCCTGGAGAAGGTAATGGCTACCCACTCCATTATTCTTCCCCGGAGAATTCCATGGACAGAGGAGCCTGGTGGCATATAGTCCATAGGGTCACAAAGAGTTGGACATGACTGGGGGACTAAACACTTAAGTACCTGAAGATTTAGAGGCAGTGATGACTTGTTGTATAAAGGGCAATGATATAAGTAGTACTACTTATTCAGAACTACCTATATTTTAGACATTTTCTGGAGGCAGGTAATACATATTACTATATGTATATACACTATGAAAGGTAGGCATTATTGTCTTCCAAACACATTAGTAAATTGTGGCATTGCAAAATTCCTTAATTTTCTAACAGTGACATAGCTATTTTAAGTGACAGATTCAACATTTAACACAGGGCTGTTCTGACTTCAAACCCTAGAGTCATTACTCTAGGTTAAAGGGGGTTGATGTAGTCTGGGTCTTGATACTGTTCTAAGGGGAAGACTTTTTTTAAATGATAATAAAACAAAAATTCCCTGGGTGCTTTAGCCAGTGAGATTTTTGTCTCTTGAGCTGAGGACTCAGACACTTTAATAAGGGACAAGCCCTACAGAATTCTGAGATAAATAGAGTCATTTCAGGGTCTGTGCTTCCTAAAGCAGTTAACAGCATACGACCCTCATGAATTTCATTCTATAAGAATCACATGGAAAATATTTGACTCTATATGAACAATCTTAAGAATTTTAATGGCTAAGTCTTCACAGACCTGCATAAGAGAAATGAAATTATAATTTCAAATTATATTTGCATTGCTAGTATAGTCACTGGAAAAGAATGGGGTGTTAGTTTACTACACAATGAAATGGTTACCTGCGATGTTGTAAAAACATAGATATTCATCAGTGTGCATATGTTTTACACATATTGTTGTTGTTCAGTCACTAAGTCATGTCCAACTCTGCGACACCATGGACTGCACACGCCAGGCTTCTCTGTCCTCCACTGTCTCCTGCTTGTTGCTACTGTTCAGTTGCTAAGCTGTGTCTGACTCTGCGAACCTGTGAACTGCAGTGTGCCAGGTTTCTCTGTCCCTCACTATCTCCCTGAGTTTGTGCAAACTCATGTCCATTGAGTAAGTGATACCATACAACCATTTCATCCTCTGTCGTCCCCTTCTCCTCCTGCCTTCAGTTTTTCCCAGCATCAGGGTCTTTTTGCATGAATCGGCTCTTCACATCAGGTGGTCAAAGTATTGGAGTTTCAGCTTCAGCCCTTCTAATGAATATTCAGGATTGATTTCCTTTAGGATTTACTGATTTGATCTCCTTGCTGTCCAAGGAACTCTCAAGAGTCTTCTCCAACACCACAGTTCAAAAGCAGCAATTCACGCTGCTCGGCCTCCTAAACGGTCCAACACATCTATATGTGGCTACTGGAAAGACCATAGCTGTGAATATACAGACCTTGGCTGGCAAACTGATGTCTCTGCTTTTTAAAACACTGTCTAGGTTTGACATAGCTATTCTTCCAAGAAGCAAAAGTCTTTTAATTTCATTGCTGCAGTCACCTCCACAGTGATTTTGGAGTCTATAAATTTTATGCTTAAGTCTTGCTTTAAAATTTGGATCCTAGGCTTCATTCCCCAAATCAATAACTGACATTTCACCAAGTGGCAGAAATTTGACTTAGTTTTGGTACTTAAAAAATACTTAAATGTAATAAAGTTTTCAGAGAAGGCGATGGCACCCCACTCCAGTACTCTTGCCTGGAAAATCCCATGGACGGAGGAGCCTGGTAGGCTGCAGTCCATGGGGTCACCAAGAGTCGGATATGACTAAGCGACCTCACTTTCACTTTTCACTTTTGTGCATTGGAGAAGGAAATGGCAACCCACTCCAGTGTTCTTGCCTGGAGAATCCCAGGGACGGGAAAGCCTGGTGGGATGCCGTCTATGGAGTCTCACAGAGTCGGACACGACTGAAGCAACTTAGCAGCAGCAGCAATAAATTTTTATCATGACAACTTATCTGAAAGAGAGAAATTCTAATATTTTGTGTATTTTTAAAACTGAATAGATACTATAATATCAGAATATAAATATGTAATTGAACTTTTCATGTGAAAGCAATTGCTTGAAAAATACACCCTTAATTACTTTACAGGAGGAAAAGAATTTCCTTATTTATTTAAGGTAAATAAACTCATGTATTTTTACATTAAATAAATAAGAATCAGTATTGGTCCAGTTCTTCCACAAACTAGACCCTGGATAAGTTTCAAACACAAGATGGTTGGATTTGGTGATCTCAAATGTTTTGTGCAGCTCAAAGAGTCGATGTATCTCAATTTCCTAAGACCAAGATGAGTAGCTTACAAAATATTTTCTCAGGTAAGAGTAGAATCATTACTACTTGAGTCATTGAAACAAGCTAATCCTGGAGGTACTATCTGGGAAGATTCTTTCTTGGCTCACAGTGCACAGCATGATGTAATGTTTTAACAGGCCCCACCTCAGTCTGGTGGAATCACTTTATCAGTTGAGTTCTGGGTTGACAGCTCTAAGAGTGTACTCAAAGTGGACTATATATGAGATTTAAAATTCTTTCATTATGCTTCATAAGGAATTTGGGAAAATCAGTATTCCAATTGTACTGAGAAGTTTAAACTATCACTATTCCCATTTATGACACTGAGTGTGTGCTGTGTAACGCATGCAATTGTGCAGCTAAAGGTTTATTTGGCAAGGAATTAACAATCAGTGAGTGGAGAAGAAGTTCTAATGAAGCTATAACTCTTATTATCATGCCTTTACACAGTGAGTTTCTTTAAGGAAAGCTTCATGAAACTTCTTCCATGTAATGTGGAAAGATTGGCATCTAGCCATGGTGAAAGAATCATCATGTGATAGTTTTCTGGGTGGATGGGGAAAGTTGCTTTGCTACAAGGACACCTGGAATATTCCTTCAATGTAATAATAGGGTGAAACAAAATAAATAAAGACATTTCTCTGGCACTTCTTCCTCTGTCTTCCTGATCATCTCTTACTTTATCTGTTCTACTTTTAAAATGAGGAAGAAAAACATATCATAGACATGCAAATATCCTTGCTTGGCTTTTGCTCAAATTTAAGTTTTCTTACTTTGAATTTATAAGCCAATTTCCCCAGTTTTAAACAGTTTGGAATTTAACTTTTGGTTTAGAAATATAGATCAAGTAATAGGTTTCAAAAGACCAAGTGTACTGTTTCCTCCCTACAGTCCGCCATATAAGAGATCAGGAAAAATGAAAAGTATTTATTCTGTATATTTCTCTCTGTAGATCATAGACACAGTTCAGTTCAATAAACATGTACCAAAAACTATGCTAGTATGAAGTTTAAAAAATAATGATTGTTGTTTATAGTTAACTAGATATATAATTATAATAGTAGTAATAATAATGATAATGACTAACATTTATTGAGTGGTTCCTATAGTGTCAAGTTAGACTAAATGTTTTAGGTGAATTATCTCATTTATCACCCCTTATATCCTTCTGGGATAGAAATTACTGCTATCCCCATTTTATAGATGAGGAAGTTAAACATTGGGAGAGGTTCAGTAATTGCTCAAAGTCACACTAGAGATGAATGAAAAGCTGCCTTCAAACTTTCTTCTATCAGCTTTGGAACCTCATCCCCTTAATCAGTAGCTTAAAGCCCTCTAGGAGCACATTTAACAAGAAAGGGAAGAGAAGCAAAGACATTTCACAGAGGGACCCTGCAGTAATCCATGGCTCTGAAGATGTTCAGTTAATTCTATAGAAGAGGTGGTGAAAGAAAGTTAAAGGTAGTTTATGAATTCTAGGCCTTGACACAGAATCAGGCCGAGCTTTGATCAAAATATATGTTCTTTTCCTTCACTTCATTTTCTAATTTAGATATTTACAGAGCTCTGGATGAAATGCTAGAAATTCAACAGGGAAGAATATTTATCCCATCCTCATAGATCTTAATTCTAGCAATTCATACATAATCCAGAAATTTCAGATTTCCAAAATTTGTAAAAGCAAAAACAAACCAACAAAATCCTGTAAATATCCAGGCAAAATAATCCCTTTTTAGTGTATACTTTATATATTTTATTATTTGAGGTATAATTGATTTACTGAGTTGGGTTTTTTCTGTATATCATTCATTATTATTATTTTCTGTAACATTATTATTCATTTGGGTTTTTCTGTAACATCTTATATATATTAATATCTTATATGTCTTCTTCAGATTCTTTTCCATTACAGGTTATTACAAAATATTGAGTCTAGTTCTCTGTGCTATACAGTAATTCCTTGTTGATTATCCATTTTATTCACAGAATAGTGTATATATGTTAATCCTAATCTCTTAATTTATCCCTCTCTGCCTTTCTCTTTTGGTTTTCTATGTGTTTGGATCTTCGTTTTCTATGTGTATGGATCTATCTCTGTTTTGTAAATAAGTTTATCTGTATTTTTATTAGATTCCACATATATCATATGAGATTTGTCTTTCTTTGATTTATTTCACTTAGCATGATCATCTTTATGTCCATCCATGTTACTGTAAATGGCATTATTTAATTGTTTTTTATGGTTGAATAATATTTCATTATATATAGGTGTGTGTGTGTGTTCCACATCTTCTTTATCCTTTCATCTGTTGATGTACCCTGAGGTACATTAGGCTATTGTAAATTGTGCTGCAATAAACATTGTGGTGTATATATCTTTTTGAATTATAATTTTCTCCAGATACACACCTGGAGAGTGGTATTGCAGAATCATATGGTAGCTCTATTTTTAGTTTTTGAAGGACCATCTGTAATGTTCTCCATAATGGTTGTGCCAATGTATATTTCCACTAAGAGTGTAGGAAGATTTCTTTTTCACTACACCCTCTCCAGTGTTTATTATTTGTAGACTTCTTGATTATGCCTAATCTGACTGGTGTGAGGTGATACCTCATTGTAGTTTTATATTTCTCTAATAATTAGCAATGTTGAGTATGTTTTTCATGGAGGCATAATAATTCTTGTGGCTATCTTTATTGGAGTCTTCAAGCTCTTTGGAAAAAAGAAACAGAGAATGTGGCTATATAGTAAAGTGAAGATGTGAATTGCTATGTCTCAATACATCTTAACAGTTTCTATAGCATTTAAAAATAATATGTAATTTTAGGTGCTGGGAAAACTGGTCAGCCACTTGTAAAAGAATGAAACTAGAACACTTCCTAACACCATACACCAAAATAAACTCAAAATGGATTAGAGAGCTAAATGTAAGACCAGAAACTATAAAACTCCTAGAGGAGAACATAGGCAAAACACTCTCCGACATAAATCACAGCAGGATCCTCCAAGACCCACCTCCCAGAATATTGGAAATAAAAGCAAAAATAAACGAATGGGACCTAATTAAAATCAAAAGCTTCTGCACAGCAAAGGAAACTATAAGTAAGGTGAAAAGACAGCCTTCAGAATGGGAGAAAATAATAGCAAATGAAGCAACTGATAAAGGATTAATCTCCAAAATATATAAGCAGCTCCTGCAGCTCATTTCCAGAAAAATAAATGACCCAATCAAAAAATGGGCCAAAGAACTAAACAGACATTTCTCCAAAGAAGACATACAGATGGCTAACAAACACATGAAAAAATGCTCAACATCCCTCATAATCAGAGAAATGCAAATCAAAACCACAATGAGATACCATTTCACACCAGTCAGAATGGCTGCTATCCAAAAGTCTACATGCAATAAATGCTGGAGAGGGTGTGGAGAGAAGGGAACCCTCTTACACTGTTGGTGGGAATGCAAACTAGTACAGCCACTATGGAGAACAGTGTGGAGATTCCTTAAAAAACTGGAAATAGAACTGCCATATGATCCAGCAATCGCACTCCTGGGCATACACACCGAGGAAACCAGAATTGAAAGAGACACATGTACTCCAATGTTCATCGCAGCACTGTTTATAATAGCCAGGACATGGAAGCAACCTAGATGTCCATCTGCAGAAGAATGGATAAGAAAGCTTTGGTACATATACACAATGGAGTATTACTCAGCCATTAAAAAGAATGCATTTGAATCAGTTCTAATGAGGTGGATGAAACTGGAGCCTATTATACAGAGTGAAGTAAGACAGAAAGAAATGCACCAATACAGTATATTAACACATATATAAGGAATTTAGAAAGATGGAAATATAACCCTGTATACGAGACAGCAAAAGAGACACAGTTGTATCGAACAGTCTTTGGGACTTTGTGGGAGAGGGTGAGGGTGGGATGATTTGAGAGAATGACATTGAAACATGTATGTTGTCATATGTGAAACGAATCAGCAGTTCAGGGTCAATGCATGTTACAGGATACTCGGGGCTGGTGTGTGGGGATGACCAAGAGGGAGGATAAAGGGAGGAGGGAGGAGAGAGGGGGGTTCAGGAGGGGGAATTCATGTACACCTGGGGCGAATTCATGTCAATGTATGACAAAACCAACCAATATAATATTGTAAAATAAAAAAAAATAAATAAAGATCAAAAAAAAAAGAAAAAAAAATAATATGTAATTAAGGTAGACCCATTGGAATTTAGCCAAAGAATAAATATTTTCAAAATTTTTACAGGTTACAATTTTAAAAAATCTACTTTCTACAGGATTTGCAAGATGTATCAACATTTTACTCAGAAGAATCTATAATATGGGAAAAAGTGACAGTGAGAAATTGTATTTTTTTAGATAAGACACTAAAAGGTGTGGGAATTCAAGGAAGGATATTTAAAGTCAAGGAGCAAAAACAAAGAAAAGACCTATGAAAATTTTTTTCATTATTGTTTGCAACAGAATAGATAGTTTTATTTTTATGGTAACTCCAAGTTAATTAGTATTTCATAAAGACTAGAGAAGAAAATTCAATTTTAACTATAGTTGTGAATTTCACTTTAAAGTATTCTTTAATATTTGCTTTGAATTCAATTTGCTTTAATTTTTTATTATGCCCATAACCAAGTCTAACAGATCAACTCTTCTTTATTGTACACAGACCACCTTGGGATGTATGAACAGAATGCCTATTCTTTTAAAATCTGTAAATAATGAGGTATGGCTATAAGGTTGATTTTTTTATTTTTTAAAATGACCCTATCCAAACAGAAACATTCTAGTATGTATTGCTTTCTTTCATATGATCACTGTATATTATCGACTGATTACTTGATCTATTGAATTTGCTGTGACAAATAATTTTGGAAATGCTCATTTGAAAACAGTCTTCCAATTCTGAATTGCATTTTTCAAAATTTATTATTTGTCAAAATTCACATTTTGAAAGTGGATTTAATTTTGGAGTAAAGCTAAAATCATTGAGCCAAGTCTTATAAACAAGAAGGATTATTTGTAATCCAAAATGAGTTACATCTATCTTTAAAGTAATAAGACTAATTCTGATATGAGGTTATGGAAAGTGGAGGAGTGATAATAGGAGAGGAGTGTCACAACAATGATTTGCTTGGTTAACAATGTTAAGTCATTGATAAACTAGATTACCAACCAAGAGTATAAGAGATCTGAATAACATATTCATGGTGAACTCAGCAGAACAAATAGAATACATAGTCGAGCATTTATTTGAGGATATACTCACCTAGGTGGAGCAATCACTGCTTGTCTGGGCTGGACCAACCAAAATGACAAGTTTTATAGTGGAACAAAGAACAAAGAGAAATGTAAGGGATTATGATAGTGAAGAGGAAAGTTCTTTGCATTTTTGATTAATGAATATGATAAATTTCATTGCTGAAAAGTATGAGATGAAAAACTTTTATTAAAATTTAAATAGTTTACTCAATTATATATGTTAAACGATGAGAAGTAAAGGATGGCACTGTTCTTCCTCCTCCCTTTTTAACCTTGGCCATTATATTGAAAGTCACAAAATAAGGAACTAAAACAATTGTTCTTAAACATCATTCTTCTATTTCCCTCATCTTCCCTTTTGAAACTGGCATTTCTGTTCAAAATACTATTTACAATGTCCTTGACAAGAACTTTACAGACATATATATTTGCATTCATCAAATTAAAATACATATTTGAAATGCATTTGGAGTGATAACACCTTGACAACTCAAGGTTGTCATAATCATATTCCTAATTCTGTGGCATATTACCAGAAAAGGTGTATCAGTCAGGGTTCTCCAGAGAAACAGACTAATATAGTGTAGATAATAGATAGATAGATTTTAAAGACCTGACTTACACAGTTATGGGGACTGTCAAGCTTGAAATTTGTAGGACTGGTTTTTCATATCTTGAGGTAAAATTCTTTCTTTTCAAGGAAACCTGGGTTTTCACTCTTAAGACTTCTAATTTAAGATTGGATAATAAAATAAAAATAAAGTCTGTCAAAAAAATAAAGTCTGTCATTGTTTCCACCCACATAAATAACGATATCTCCTTTATTTAAAGACTACTAATTGTAAATGCTAATCACATCTACAAAATACCTTCTTGGGCTTATTACTCATTTGTTATGTGAGGAAACCAAGGTTTGGTAAAGTTAAGTAACCCAAGTAAATCATATAGGTATTGACAGAAGCCACATTAGATTTCATGTTCCAACTCCTAGGTTAGGGTTTCACCACTCCACTCTATTCAGTTCAGATGCTCAGTCGTGTCCAACTCTTTGAGACCCCATGGACTGCAGCATACCAGTCCTCCCTGTTCATTACTAACTCCCAGAGTTTACTCAAACTCATGTCCTTTGAGTCAGTGATGCCATCCAACCATCTCATCCTCTGTCTTCCCCTTCTCCTACTTTCAATCTTTCCCACCATCAAGGTCTTTTCAAAAGAGTCAGTTCTTTGCATCAGGTGGACAAAGTATTGGAGTTTCAGCTTCAGCATCAGTCCTTCCAATGAACACCCAGGACTGATCTCCTTTAGGATGGACTGGTTGTATCTCCTGCAGTCCAATGACTACTGGAAAAACCATAACCTTAACTAATCAAACCTTGACTAGTTTTCCAAGTGGTTATGTATGGATGTGAGAGTTGGACTATAAAGAGGGCTGAGCTTAGAAGAATTGATTCTTTTGAACTGTGGTGTTGGAGAAGACTCTTGAGAGTCCCTTGGACTGCAGGAGATACAACCAGTCCATCCCAAGGGAAATCGGTCCTGGGTATTCATTGGAAGGACTGAGGTTAAAGCTGAAATTTCAGTATTTTGGCCACCTGATGTGAAGAGCTGACTCATGTGAAAAGACCCTGATGTTGGGAAAGACTGAAGGCAGGAGGAGAACCGGACGACAGAGGATGAGATGGTTAGATGGCATCACCAACACAATGGACATGAGTTTGGGTAAACTCTGGGAGTTGGTGATGGACAGGGAGGCCTGATGTGCTGCAGGTCATGAGGTCGCAAAGAGTAGGACACAGCTGAGCAACTGAACTGAACTGAACTGACTAGATGGACCTTTGTTGGCAAAGTAATGTCTCTATTTTTTAATACACTGATAGATTGGTCATACTTTTCTTCCAAGGAGTAAGTGTCTTTTAATTTAATGGCTGCAGTCACCATCTGCAGTAATTTTGGAGTCCAAAAAAATAAAGTCTGTCATTGTTTCCACTGTTTTCCCCTCTATTTGCCATGAAGTGATAGGACCAGATCTTAGTTTTCTGAATGTTGAGATTTAAACCTACTTTTTCACTCTCCTCTTTCACTTTCATCAAGAGGCTCTTTAGTTCTTCTTCGTTTCTGCCATAATGGTAGTGTCATCTGCATATCTGGGGTTATTGATATTTCTCCTGGGGAATCTTGATTCCAGTGTATGCTTCATCCAGCTAAGTGTTTCTCATGATGTACTCTGCATATAAGTTATATAAGCAAGGTGACAATATACAGCCTTGACATACTCCTTTCCCGATTTGGAACCAGTCCCGTGTCTATTTCTAACTGTTGCTTCTTGACATGCATACAAATTTCTCAAGAGGCAGGTCAGGTGGTCTGGTATTCCCATTCTTGAAAAATTTTCTACAGTATGTTGTGGTCCACACAGTCAAAGACTTTGGCATAGTCAATAAAGCAGAAGTAGATTTTTTTAGAACTCTTTCTTGTTTGATGATCCAACGGATGTTGCCAATTTGATTTCCAGTTCCTCTGCCTTTTCTAAATCCAGCTTGAACATCTGGAAGTTTATGGTTCACATACTGTTGAAGTCTGGCTTGGAGAATTTTGAGCATTACTTTGCTAGCATGTGAGATGAATTCATTTGTGCAGTAGTTTGAGCATTATTTGGCATTGCCTTTCTTTGGGATTGGGATGAAACTGATCTTTTCCAGTCCCGTGGCCACTGCTGAGTTTTCCAAATTTGCTGGCATATTGAGTGCAGCACTTTCACAGCATCATCTTTTAGGATTTGAAATAGATCAGCTTGAATTCCATTACCTCCATTAGCTTTGTTCATTGTGATACTTCCTAAGGCCCACTTGACTTTGCATTCTGGGATGTCTGGCTCTAGGTGAGTGGTCACATCATTGTGATTATCTGGGTCAGAAGATCTTTTTTGTATAGTTCTTCTGTGTATTCTTGCCACTTCTTAATATCTTCTGCTCCTGTTAGGTCAATACCGTTTCTGTCCTTTATTATGCCCATTTTTGCATGAACTGTTCCCTTTGTATCTCTAATTGTCTTGAAGAAAACTCTAGTCTCTCTCATTCTATTGTTTTCCTCTATTTCTTTGCATTGATCCACTCTATTACCTCCCTTGAATGCCTTCAGTAAAGCTCATGTCTAGTATCTAGAAAGGAACTTATTTCCTCAATCACAATGATTTTTTTAAAAAATTGAAGTTTAGTTGATTTTCAAGATTGCCTTCATTTCAGGTGTACAATAAAGTGATTCAGTCATACCTATTTTTTTTCCAATTCTTTTCCTTTACAGGTTATTACAAAATATTGAATATAGTTCCTATGCTATATAGTAAGTTCCTGTTCATTGTTTTATATATAGTAGTGTATTTATGTTAATCTCAAACTCCTAAATTATCCCATCCCCCACTTTCATTTTGGTAATCATAAGTTTATTTTCTATGTCTGTGAGTCTACTTCTGTTTTTTATTTAAGTTCATTTGTATCAGTTTTTTTAGATTCCACATATAATATCATATGATATTTGTCTTTCTCTGTCTTATTCATTTAGTATAGTAAACTTAAGGTCCCATTGTGTATATATACCACATCTTCTTTATCTGTTCATCTGTTGATGGGCACTTAGGTTGCTTCCATGTCTTGGCCATTATAAAAAAGTGCTGCAATAAATATGCATATATCTTTTCGAATTATGGCTTTCTCCAGTGATATTCTCAGGAATGGGAATGCAGAATCATTGTAGCTCTATATTTAGCTTTTGAAGGACCCTCCCTACTTTTCTCCATAGTAGTTGTACAAATGTATATTCCCACCAATGCTTAGGAGGGTTCTTTTTCTCCACACCCTCTCCAGCATCCATTATTTGTAGACTTTTTGATGATGATCATTCTGACTGGTGTGCGGTAATACCTCACTGCAGTTTTGATTTGCATTTTTCTGATAATTATCAATATTGAGCATCTTCTCATGTGCCTTTTGGCCATGTCTATATCCTCTTTGGAGAAACGTCTATTTAGAACTACTATCCACTTTTTTTATTGAGTTGTTTGATTTTTTTGATATTGAGCTGTATAAGATCTTCATATATTTTGGAGATTAATCCCTCACCAGTTGCATCATCTGCAAATACTTTCTCCCATTGTGTAGGCTGTTTTTTCACTCAACTGATAGGCCCTTTTGCTGTACAAAAGCTTTTCAGTTAATTAGCTGTTATTTGTTTACTTTTGTTTTTATTTCAATTACTCTAGGAGGTGAATTTGTAAAGATATTGCTGCAATTTATGTCAAAGAGAATTCTGCCTATATCCTCTTCCAGGAGTTTTATAGTATCCAGTCATACATTTATGTGTTTAATCCATTTCATAAAGGTCATCTAAGAGATATCCATAGCTAACATCATTCTGGATGATGAAAACCTGAAAGCATTTCCTCTAAGATCAGGAACAAGATAAGGATGTTCACTCTCACCACTATTATGCAACACAGTTTTAGAAGTCCTAACCATAGCAATTAGGCTTCCCAGGTGGCTCAGTGGGTGAAGAATCTGCCCACAATGTGAGAGACACTGGAGACATGGGTTCAACTCCTGGGTTGGGAAGACCCCCTGGAGGAGGGCATGGCAACCCACTCCAGTATTCTTGCTTGGAAAATCCCATGGACAGAGGAGGCTGGTAGGCTACAGTCCATTGAGTTACAAAGAGCTGGACACATCTGAGCGACTGAGTACATGCACACACACAGCCACAACATCAGAAATCAGAAAAAAAAAAACATAAAACAGTCCAACTTGGAAAGAAAGAAGTAAAGCTGTCATGGTTTGTAAGCGACATGATGCTATACATAGACACATTCTAAAAATGCTACCTGAAAACAACTGGAGCTCATCAATGAATTTAGTAAAGTTGAAGGAAACGTAATTAATACACAGAATTCTGTTGCATTTCTATACTCTAACAATGGAAGATCAGAAAGAGAAATTAAGAAAACAATTCCATTTACCATTGTATGAAAAAGGAGAAAATATCTAGGAATAAACTTACTGAAGAAAATAAAAGACATATACACCAAAAACTTTAAGACAGTAATGAAAGAAGTCAAGTATGATGCAAATTGATGGAAAGATAGCCTTCATTCTTAAATTGATGAAATCAATATTGTCTAAATGACTGTGTTACCCAAGGCAGCTACAGATTCAATGCAATCCCCATCAAATTGCCAATGGCATTTTTCACAAAATTAGAACAAAAAAGTTTTCTAATTTGTATGGAAATACAAAAAACCTCAAAGAGCAAAAGCAGTGTTGAGGGGAAAAAAGAAACAAGCTGGAGGAATCAAGCTTCCTGAATTCAGACTATACTACAAAGCTACAGTAATCAAAACAGTATGGTACTGTCACAAAAACAGAAATAAAGATCAATGGAACAGGGTAGAATGGTCAGAAATAAACCCACAATTTCTGACAAAGGAGGCAAGAATGTATAATGGAGAAAAGACAATTTCTTCAATAGGTAGTGCCAGGAAAATTGAACAGCTACATGTAAAATAGTGAAATTAGAACATTCCCTAACATCATACACAGTGACTTTTATTTAAAGGTTTCATGAATATTTAGCTAACATAAATGTCTTGTTCTTAATTGAAAAGATTATCTTCTTGGTTCATGTATTTCCTCATTTACTCACTTCACCTGAAAAATGTAATCCCAAAGAATCCAGTAGAACCTACAATCTTATTTGTCACAGAGGAAATTGTTGTTGTTCAGTCAATAAAGTGAAAGTGAAAACCACCCAGTCATGTCCAACTCTTTACATCCCCATGGACTATACAGTCCATGGAATTCTCCAGGCTAAAATACTGGAGTGGTTAGCCTTTACCTTCTCAGGGAATCTTCCCAATCCAGGGACTGAACCCAGGTCTCCTGCATTGTAGGTGGATTCTTTACCAGCTGAGCCACAAGGGAAGCCCCAACCAGTCACTAAGTCATGTCCAACTCTTTGTGACCCCATGGACTGCAACATGCCAGGCTTCCCTGTCCTTCACTATCTCGTGGAGTTTACTCAAATTCATGTCCATTTAGTGGTGATGCCATCCAATCATTCTCATCCTCTGATGCCCCATTCTCCTTCTGTCCTCAGTTGTCCCAACATCAGAGTATTTTCCAATGAGTTGGCTTTTCACATCAAGTGGCCAAAGTATTGGAGCTTCAGTTTCAGCATCAGTCCTTCCAATGAATATTCAGGGTTGATTTCCTTTAGGACTGACTGGTTTGATCTCCTAGCTGTTCAAGGGAACTCTCAAGTGTCTTGTCTAGCACCACAACTTGAAAGCATCAATTCTTTAGTGCTCATTGAACAGTAGCCCCCAAGTATACTACCAGAGAAGCTATCTCAGTATTCAGAAAGGCCCCTGTGTTCCATGGAAGACAAAGAGTCATAGAAAAAAATAAATTTAATTAAATAACATGAAAATATTAGTGTGAAATCAGATAAAAGGAATGGACTAGGTTAGCACACTTAGAAAATGTTATAAGGGGAAATACCACACTACATGAATCCCTTTTGCAAAGTTCTTATGTCTGCTCTCTCTCTCTCTTTGCTGCAGCAGATCTCCCAGCTTAAGATACGATTATGAGAATCATAGCTGAGGTTTGAATAAAGGGGCCCACAGATGAGAGATGTCTGGGGTAATGATACTCAACTGCTGTATCAGAAAATTCAGGTCAATTAGCCTGATGAGTCACTACAGTTTTTATTTGTGTTTCTTGGGTTGAGAAGAAAAACAACTTGGGACAAGAATGGAACCATACTGTGTGTTATCATTGCCCAGAGCAGTCATGTTAATTAATTGGTTTTTACACTTATTTCTATTTTTAAGTAACAGTTTTTCGGTCATCATATTCCCTATTGATTCTACCTATCTTTGGCATGACATAGATTATTAATTTACTCTTGATAATTCATCTATATATGAGTTTGCCTATATCAACATGCTCTATTTAACATATCCTATTCCACACTATCTGAATCTTTCATGCAATCCCTATGTTCACATCATGTGAGCTTCAACTATATACTGTAAACTAATAATTTATTTACTACCTATGCTTGACACTTTTCATTAATTTCACCATTTTTCTTATCTTTTATAGAATAATTGCATGTTCTTAAATAGCTTGCATATTACAATATTAGGAGAAATAATCACAACTTTTATAAACGCAAAGATCACTGAAGAGCCTTAAAAAATGTTGCTGTAAGAGTGGAGCTTTAATGTTCTCATCATAAAAGCAACAGCAAAATGGTAATTATGTGGGGTGAAGGATATGTTGGGCTTCCCTGGTGGCTAAGTGGTAAAGAACCCACCTGTTAATACAGGAGATGTGGGTTGGATCCCTGGGATGGGAAGATGCCCTGGAGAAGGAAATGGCAACCCACTCTAATATTCTTGCTTGGAAAATCCCATGGATAGAGGAGCCTATCAGGCTATAGTCCATGGGGTTGCCAAAGAGTAGAACTCTAAGTGACTAAACAACAACAACAACAACAAAGGATGCAACTAACCTTATTGTGGTAAACATTTCACAATATATATGTGTATCAATTCATCACATTGTACACATAAAAGTTCTGATGATTCCAACACCCAGTTCCAATGTCTGGGAGGAGGGATCCCACACACCAAGTAATTCTTAAACAGCTGCATGTCCTACAGTTTAATGAAATTCAAACACTGTATAGCATCAGATTCTACAGGTTAAGGGCTCAATCCTTCAACATTTTTCATCCCCTTTTCAAGAATCAGTTGCAAGTCCAGATTGTTACCTGTGCTTCTGTAAGATCTGAGGTTCCAAAAACTCCCTCCTTGGGTTGGATTAGTTTGTTAGACTGGTTCACAGAACTCAGAAACATTTCACTTAGCAGACCACCAGTTTATTGTAAAAAAGGTTACAACTCAGGAACAGCTAGATGGACGACATTCATAGGGCAAAGTATGTGGGAAGAGATTGTTCCACTTTCCCTAAACCTCCACATGTTCATCATTACAAAAGCTTTCTGAATACCATCCTTTCCAGTTTTTCTGGAGGTTTCATTACACAGGCATAATTGATAAAATCATCAGGCCTTTGGCTATTGATTCATCTTCCAGTTCCTCTCCCCTCTCTGAAGTTGGTGGGGTGGGACTGAATGTTCCAGTCCTCTAATTGCAGAGTTGATTTCCTACCAATGAGTCTCAATTTTTAACTGTGTTCTGAATTCACCTCATCAACATAACAAATGATGTTTTTATGTTTTTGGTGCTTAGACAGTTCCAAGGATTTTGTGAACTCTGTTAGAAACATAGACAGAGACCAAATATATATTTCTTATTATAACTCACAATGCCACAAATTCTTAAACTTATACAATGCTATATTTCAATTATAACTCAATGAAATGTGAAGATAGAATAAATAATATAATTACATTTTAGAATTTTGCCTTTAACATCACATCAAATTGGATTGTTATATTGAGGAGTGCTTGTACCATTAGACTAGCAGAAGACAGTCAGTCCTGCCTTTGAGACTTACCTTGGGAGAATCCAAGTTATAAATACAGCTTCTCATGGACTAATCCAATTTCTCCGATATATGTTTTTTTAAAAGGGAATATTATAACTACTAATACAGAGCTCTTTTTATCATATGACTTGGATCCAAAATCTATACAAACACAAACATGAATATGATGTAGTCTCTGAGTTTGAGTAGCTCTAAGTAGTTGGGGAGGAAGGTCCATAAAAATTAATTACTGGGACTCCCATGGCTTTCTGGGAAAAATAATCTACTTTGCAATGCAGGGGGCACCAGTTCAATCCCTGGTCTGGGAAGATCTCACATGCCTCAGGGAAACTAAGCTTGTGTGCCACAATACTGAGCCCATGCACTACAGTCCACTAGTTTAAACTACTGAGCCCATGTGCCACCACTACTTAAGTCCAGCCTGGAGCCTGTGCTCTACAACAAAAGAAGCCACTGCACTGAGGAGCTCATGCACCGCAGTGGAGAGTAGCTTGTGCTCACCACAACTAGAGAAAGCCTGTGTGCAATAAGAAGATCTAGGGTAGCCAAAAATAAATGTAAAAATAAATTTTAAAAATTTTATAAAGCATTACTATCAGAATGAACACTGTCACAAAATAATAGAAGAGGAAATGCTATCATAATAGCATAAACCTTCTAAGAGGAGTCATTAAAGTTGGATTTGATGAAGAGAAGTTTGCAAAAATCGCCAAGATAAAAGCAGACACACAAACTATGCAGGAAAAACATGGAGGAATAAAAGAACATAACATGGACAAGGCCTGGAGCAAATATGGAATAGTACAGGTTTTCTTAGGATTAGAAGATAAATATAGTAAGGTTACTTGTATCCATAGTATGAAGGACCTCATTGGACTTTTTTCATGGAGTTTAGAATTCATTATCAGACAGTGAGGAGTTATAAAAGAAGTTTAAACTAGGGTGTGAAATAATTGGATTTGTCTTCCCAGATACCATCCAATTTGGGTCAGACAGCTCAGATTCTGATTTTGGTTTTCACTTCAGGCCTTTGAGTAACCACTCTTTGCCTCCAGCCTCTATAGTTAGGCCTCCATGACCTGCCAACACCCTCATGTAATCCCATCAGCCTTCCTCTTCCAAACACACAAAGAAGCACACTTTGTACTTTTTGGTTGTACATTGAACTCAAGCTTTCTTTGTAGTTTTCCATGTGTGTAAGTTTCAAGTATACCTTTACCTGTCCTAAATTCTGTTTTTCTATAAACCCCTCTTTTATTTTCTGTGCTGCCAGACCTGTGGGATCTTCCGTGACCAGGGATCAAGCCTGAACTCCCTTCAGTGGAAGCACAGAGTCTTCCACTTGCCAGGGAAATCCCTATAAAATTCTCTTGAATTTAAAAAAAAATGGTACAGCATCAGATTAGAAATCATTCAGTTCAACCTCCTCATTCCATTCTATACTGATTTACTATAAAAATTTTGAAACTTTTTTGCCCTATTTAGCTCTTAGTTGTATAACACCTTATTATGCACAGTTCCCTTATAGATTCATTTCCAAGTCTTATTGTCATGAAGATTTTTTTTTATAACTATATGTCTTTAATACAGCTATTTAATTTTAGAAGCAAAACTCTGAAAAATGGTATCACTAACGGCCTATGGAGTTCGAAATGGCATTATTAATAATCAAAAGTCAAACTGTATTTTTGTAAGAGTAATTCCAGGGTTTTGAATATATGATCAAGAGTACAGAAAAAATGGCTGTTGTTATTTGCGACACAATTTTGCAGATATGAAAGTGAAAGTCGCTCAGTCATATCCAACTCTTTGAGACCCCATGGACTATACAGTCCATGGAATTCTGCTGGCCAGAATCCTGGAGTGGGTAGCCATTCCCTTCTTCCCAACCCAAGGGTTGAACCCAGGTCTTCCACTTGGCAGGTGGATTCTTTACCAGAGGAGCCACTAGGGAAGCCTATTGTAACAAAAAACAGGAAAGAGACTTAGTCGAGTTCCAGTAACAGTTATATTAATTGAACTCCAAATTGAAGACACTTCTGTTCATTACAAAAAAGTTTCTCCAGTTAATCTCTTGCCGGAACATATTGAAATTCTCTTTTTGCTGTGAATGATATATATTCAGGTTTCACTTATTTTTAGGAAACACCCTTTTGACTGATGCCTAGGAACCTTTGAGAACTTCTGGAGCTAAAGAGTTCTCTCCAAATATGAAGGTTCAAATGTCTATTGCTAACTCACAGCTGAGTTAAAGCTCCAAAGAATTGATGCTTTTGAACAGTGGTGTTGGAGAAGACTCTTTAGAGTCCCTTGGACTGCAAGGAGAGCCAAACAGTCAATCCTAAAGGAAATCAGTCCTGAATATTCATTAGAAAGAGTGAAGCTGAAGTTCCAATACTTTGACCACCTGATGTCAAGAGTCGATTCATGCGAAAAGACTCTGATGCTGGAAAAGATCTAAGGCAGTAGGAGAAGGGGAGGACAGAGGATGAGATTGTTGAATGGCATCACTGACTCAATGGACATGAGTTTGAGCAAAGCTCTGGGAGTTGGTGATGGACAGGGAAGCCTGGCATGCTGCAGTCAATGGGGTCACAAAGAGTAGGAAATGACTGAGCAACTGAACTGAATTGATACATATATGTATATATCACTGGAGATAATTTGGTAGTACTTCTTGACATTTTAAATACAAACACTCTTTAAGCCAACACTCCTATAATTAGAAATACACTGCATGTACACATATGTATAATAATATACACATTTTTAGGAATGTTTGCTCTAATAGCAATAAGTTGCAAAAAACTAAAAGTCCATCAATGAAGAAATTGTTAATTACAGCCATAAAATGATTACCTGAACTCATTAAAAATACATATTACAGATAAAGAGATAGAGATGACAGGGAAGTAGAGAGATATGAAAAGATGCCCAAGAATTATGGAGACATAACAAATTGAAGAATTATGAGTATACTATGGTTTTACTCATGTGTTTTTTTTTTTAAGGATTCTGCAAGCAATGAAAGAAAAAATAGACACAGAACTTCATCAAAATGAAGATTTTTTTTTGTTTCAAAGGACATCATAAAGAAAGTAAAAAGGCAACACATAGAATAGGAGGAAAGATGTGAAAACTATATAATAAGGGATTGGCATCCAAAATATATAAAGAGCTCTTACATCAATAATAAAGGCAACCAATTAAAAAGGGGAAAGGATCTAAATAGAAATTTCTCCAAAGAAGATATATAAATGTCTAATTAGCACATGAAAAGACATTCAACATCATTAGTCATCAGAGAAATGCAAATCAAAATCATAACGAGATACTATTTTGTCCCCAATAGAATGCCAAAAACAAAAGATGAACAGCAAGTGTTTGGGAGAATGTGGAGAACTGGAATTCTCAAACACTTCTGATGAGATTGTAAAATTATGCAGTCACATGAATTGTTACAAATAGTTTACCATCAGTTCAGTTCAGCTCAGTCGCTCAGTCGTGTCCGACTCTTTGCGACTCCATGAATCACAGCACGTCAGGCCTCCCTATCTATCACCAACTCCCGGAGTTTACCCAAACTCATGTCCATCGAGTCAGTGATGCTATCCAGCCATCTCATCTGCTGTTGCCCCCTTCTCCTCCTGCCCCCAATCCCTCCCAGCATCAGAGTCTTTTCCAATGAGTCAACTCTTCGCATGAGGTGGCCAAAGTATTGGAGTTTCAGCTTTAGCATCAGTCCTTCCAATGAACATCCAGGACTGATCTCCTTTAGGATGGACTGGTTGGATCTCCTTGCAGTCCAAGGGACTCTCAAGAGTCTTCTCCAACACCACAGTTCTTTAAAAGCATCAATTCTTCGGTGATCAGCTTTCTTCACAGTCCAACTCTCATATCCATACATGACCACCGGAAAAACCATAGCCTTGACTAGACAGACCTTTGCTGACAAAGTAATGTCTCTGCTTTTTAATATGCTGTCTAGGTTGGTCATAACTTTCCTTCCAAGGAGTAAGCATCTTTTAATTTCATGGCTGCAATCACCATTTGCAGTGATTATGGAGCCCCCAAAAATAAAGTCTGCCACTGTTTCCACTGTTTCCCCATCTATTTCCCATGAAGTGATGGGACTAGATGCCATGATCTTAGTTTTCTAAATGTTGAGCTTTAAGCCAACTTTTTCACTCTCCTCTTTCACTTTCATCAAGAGGCTTTTGAGTTCCTCTTCATTTTCTGCCATAAGGGTGGTGTCATCTGCATATCTGAGGTTATTGATAGTTCTCCCAGCCATCTTGATTCCAGCTTGTGCTTCTTCCAGCCCAGTGTTTCTCATGATGTACTCTGCCTGTAAGTTAAATAAGCAGGGTGACAATATACAGCCTTGACGTACTCCTTTTCCTATTTGGAACCAGTCTGTTGTTCCATGTCCAGTTCTAACTGTTGCTTCCTGACCTGCATACAGGTTTCTCAAGAGGCAGGTCAGGTGGTCTGGTATTCCCATCTCTTTCAGAATTTTCCACAGTTTATTGTGATCCACACAGTCAAAGGCTTTGGCATAGTCAATAAAGCAGAAATGGATGTTTTTCTGGAACTCTCTTGCTTTTTCGGTGATCCAGCGGATGTTGGCAATTTGATCTCTGGTTCCTCTGACTTTTCTATAGCCATCTTAAACATCTGGAAGTTCATGGTTCACGTATTGCTGAGGCCTGGCTTGGAGAATTTTGAGCATTACTTTATATACGATACAGCAATTCCACTCTTAGGTACATACCAAAGAGTATTAAAAGTAGATGTTCACACAAAACCTTATGAGTTGTTGATCTACTGGCATTATTCGTATTGGCCAAAAAGTGGAAACAGAAATGTCTGTCAAAAATAGCTGTATGGTATAGCCATAGAGTGGTATACTATATTGCCAGAGAAAGGATAGAACATGATGTATACTCTATAATACAGGTCAACCTTGAAAACACCTTGCTAAGTAAAAGAAGCTCAACACACAAGACCACATTTTGCATGATTCCATTTATATGAAATGTTCAGAACAGACATTTTCCATACAAATAGAATTTTCCATAGAAATGAAAAATAGATTAGTGGTGCTACAGGTGGAATTGATAATTTTATAATGCCCTTTTTGGAGAAATGAAAAAAAATCTAGAATTAGATAATGATTATGACTTTAAAACTTTGTGAATGTATTAGAAACCACTGATATTTTTATACTTTAAAAATTGAATATTAAATTATGTGAATCCTATCTCAGTAAAGCTATTATTTTAATAAGTAATGGGATAGTGATTTATGTATTATCCGTATTTGTTAGTTTTTTGAACTTGGTAGAGTGCAAGAAGGAAACAAATTTATTTATTCTCCCCACTAGACTTCAAACAAGCACTGCAAGATCTTCCATTTTGGACAATATCTCAGACAAAGCCCTTTAACTTTTCCCTGTCATTAGCATGAATTACCAAAAAGCCTCACTTGTAAGCCTCATAAAGTCTAGGCCAATCTAATATCAAGAATAATCTTTTCCAGTTCAAAACTTCTCTCCTCTGCCTTCAGTTCTTTACTCTTCTGCCTTATGTTATGCTTCTACCCTTTCATGTCTTCTCTCTTTACTACCTCTGCCACCTGCTTTTGTGATGCAGTTACTGTCTGGGAGAAGTTCAGATGCCGGCTCTTCTCTCTCGGGCTGTTTTTGTGAGCTCTCTGGGCACCTCTCCCTATTCCCACTGCCCAGTGCCCTCATTACATTGTCTTCCCTCAGACAGGCCTCAGCTTCTCAGATCCTACCCACTCACCCTCTTTCTGTTGGGGTTCCCTCACCTTGCATGGCTGCCCTCTTGGGTAGGGTTCTTTCAGGATAATTCAATCTTCTTTGGCACAGGCTTAACTCACAGAAAAGTTCTGGAAAAACAGATTTCTCCTTCACTTCAAGGACCCTCTGTTCAGGGTCAACCTCTCTCTTTTAACCTTTTCTTAAAATTGAGAAGTATAACACACTGAGAAGTACCATCCATAATGTATATGTATAGTTCAGAGAATAGTAATAGTAATAATAAAATTGACAACCATGTACACCCCTCCCAGATGCTCTCTTAAGAAACAAAATATTGCCACAAGTTTTCAACACAAGGAAAAAAATTTCTTTTTTTTCCTTTTTTTCATATCTGTAAGAGATGATGTGTGTTAACCAGACTTATTGTGGTAATCATTTAAGTAACATAAGTCAGTGATTACACTATGTATGTTAAGCAGATTAAACTGTATATGTTAAACATATTAAACAGTGTTTTTATGTCAGTTGTACCTCAATAAAACTAGAGGGAGAAAAGGAAAGAGAATATTGACAATTTCCTTGACTCTCTTAATGTTTTGTGTTAATCTTTCTTTTAACATTTTGAAATAGTTTTATATATATATATATACACATATATGTATATAAAATACATATACAATACTCTATTTAGCTGTACCTGTGTTTGAATTTTACATGAATGGAATGATACTCTAGACACTGGAACCACATTGCCCATTCCCATTACTAGATATGTGACACTGAGAGGTTACTTAACCTTTCTATACCTCAGTTTCAGCATCTGTAAACTGAAGCCAATAATAAAGGTTCCATTGTCGAATTGTTTAGAGGATTAAATGAATCAGTGATCATAAAATGCCTAGTCTAACATGGTAATTACATGTTAAAATGTTTCTTAAATAAAATAAAACTGTGTATATTCCACTATATTTAAAATTTTTTTTTATTTGGCATTGAATTTTTTATTTTTCATTGCATTGAAACATTTATGCTATATCCAAGGTACAGGTTAATTTTTAAATTTCCCTGTTTAACATTCTAGTGTATAACAATTAGTCTATTGTACGCTTCATTGATATTTGAAATGTTCCCAAACTAAGACTATTTCAGACATTAATATCTTTCGATCATCTTTTTATTTGCCATGTTCTGGCTTAATATGCCAGCAAATTTGGAAAACCCAGCAGTGGCCACAGGACTGGAAAGGTCAGTTTTCATTCCAAGCCCAAAGAAAGGCAATGCCAAAGAACACTCAAACTACTGCACAATTGCACTCACTAGTAAAGTAATGCTCAAAATTCTCCAAGCCAGACTTTAACAGTACATGAAATGTGAACTTCCAGATGTTCAACCTTGTTTTAGAAAAGGCAGAGGAACCAGAGATCAAATTGCCAACATCTGTTAGATCATTGAAAAAGCAAGAGAGTTCCAGAAAAACATCCATTTCTTCTTTATTGACTAAGCCAAAGCCTTTGACTGTATGGATCACAATAAACTGTGAAAAATTCTTCAGGAGATGGGAATACCAGACTGCCTTACTTGCCTCTAGAGAAATCTGTATTCAGGTCAAGAAGCAACAGTTAGAAATGGACATGGATCAAAAGACTGATTCCAAATTGGGAAAGGAGTATGTCAAGGCCGTATGTTGTCACCCCGCTTATTTAACTTATATGCAGAGTACATTGTGGGAACCGCTGGGCTGGATGAAGCACACGCTGGAATCAAGAGAGCTATCAATAACCTCAGATATGCAGATGACACCACCCTTATGTCAGAGAGTGAAGAACTAAATAGCCTCTTGATGAAAGTGAAAGAGGAGAGTGAAAAGGTTGGCTTGAAGCTCAACATTCAGAAAACTAAGATCATGGCATCTGGTCCCATCACTTCATGGGAAATAGAGGGGAAAACAGTGAAAACAGTGTCAGACTTTATTTTTCGGGGCTCCATAATCACTGCAGATGGTATTGCAGCCATGAAATTAAAAGACGCTTACTCCTTGGAAGGAAAGTTATGACCAACCTAGACAGCATATTAAAAGGCAGAGACATGACTTTGCCAACAAAGGTCCGTCTAGTCAATCTATGGTTTTTCCAGTAGTCATGTATGGATGTGACCGTTTGACTATAAAGAAAGCTGAGTGACAGAGAATTGATGCTTTTGAACTGTGGTGTTGGAGAAGACTCTTGAGAGTCCCTTGGACTGCAAGGATATCCAACCAGTCCATCCTAAAGGAGATCAGTCCTGGATGTTCATTGGAAGGACTGATGCTAAAGCTGAAACTCCAATACTTTGGCCACCTCATGCAGAGTTGACTCACTGGAAAAGACCCTGATCCTGGGAGGGATTGGGGGCAGGAGGAGAAGGGGACGACAGAGGATGAGATGGTTGAATGGCATCACCGACTCAATGGACATAAGGTTGAGTAAACTCCAGGAGTTGGTGATGGACAGGGAAGCCTGGTGTGCTGCAGTCCATGGGGTCTCAAAGAATGGGACACAACTGAGCAACTGAACTGAACTGAATAGGAATACGTTATGTATTCCTACTATTAAATATGGCATCCTAATTCATTGTCACCTTTATGTGAGCAAGTCATTTTCCTAGGTTTTTGCTTATCTTTATATTTTTGATACTGTGTTTGGATTTAACTAGCCAGTTTTTAAAAAACATTTTATTTTGAGACTACAGATTCACCAATTCTGTGTTTTGAGACTATTATTTTTAATATAGTCAAATTTATCAATGTTTACCTTTATAGTTAGTGTGTTTTTTAATTCTTATTTAAGAAATTCTTCCCTGAGATTCTAAATACTGTCTCCTATATAACTTCTAAAATGTTTATAATTTTGCCTTTTATATTTAGATCTTTCCTGTGTCTAAATTTACTATGTACTGAAGCTGGAGCCCATTTTCCTATTTTTCTTATTCAAATTTTTCCAAATTCCATTTATGAGAAAGTTGGTCCTTTATTCACTTTCCTCCAGTGCCATCTCTCAGTTCAGTTCAGTTCAGTTCAGTCGCTCAGTTGTGTCCGACTCTTTGCGACCCCATGAATCATAGCAAGCCAGGCCTCCCTGTCCATCACCAACTCCCGGAGTTCACTCAAATTCATGTCCACAGAGTCGGTGATGCCATCCAGCCATCTCATTCTCTGTCGTCCCCTTCTCCTCCCGCCCCCAACCTTTCCCAGCATCAGAGTCTTTTCCAGTGAGTCAACTCGTCACATGAGGTGGCCAAATACTGCAGTTTCAGCTTTAGCATCAGCCCTTCCAATGAACACCCAGGATTGATCTCCCCCAGAATGGACTGGTTGGATCTCCTTGCAGTACAAGGGACTCTCAAGAGTCTTCTCCAACACCACAGTTCAAAAGCATCAATTCTCTGGCGATCAGCCTTCTTCATAGTACAACTGTCACATTCATACATGACCATGAGAAAAACCATAGCCTTGACTAGACGGACCTTTGTTGGCAAAGTAATGTCTCTGCTTTTGAATATGCTATCAAGGTTGGTCATAGCTTTCCTTCCAAGGAGTAAGCATCTTTTAATTTCATGGCTGCAATCAGCATCTGCAGTGATTTTGGAGCCCAAAAAATAAAGTCTGACACTGTTTCCACTGTTTCCCCATCTATTTCCCATGAAGTGATGGGACCAGATGCCATGATCTTCGTTTTCTGAATGTTGAGCTTCAAGCCAACCTTTTCACTCTCCTCTTTCACTTTCGTCAAGAGGCTTTTGAGTTCCTCTTCACTTTCTGCCATAAGGGTGGTGTCATCTGCATATCTGAGGTTATTGATATTTCTCCCAGCAATCTTGATTCCAGTTTGTGCTTCTTCCAGCCCAGCGTTCCTCATGATGTACTCTGCATATAAGTTAAATAAGCAAGGTGACAATATACAGCCTTGATGTACTCCTTTGCCTATTTGGAACCAGTCTGTTGTTCCATGTACAGTTCTGACTGTTGCTTCCTGACCTGCATATGGGTTTCTCAAGAGGCAGGTCAGGTGGTCTGGTATTCCCATCTCTTTCAGAATGTTCCACAGTTTATTGTGATCCACACAGTCAAAGGCTTTGGCATAGTCAATGAAGCAGAAATAGATGTTTTTCTGGAACTTTCTTGCTTTCTCCATGATCCAGCGGATGTTGGCAATTTGATCTCTGGTGCCTCTGCCTTTTCTAAAACCTGCTTGAACATCTGGGATTTCACGGTTCACATATTGCTGAAGCCTGGCTTGGAGAATTTTGAGCATGACTTTACTAGTGTGTGAGATGAGTGCAATTGTGCGGTAGTTTGAGCATTCTTTGACATTGCCTTTCTTTGGGATTGGAATGAAAACTGACCTTTTCCAGTCCTGTGGCCACTGCTGAGTTTTCCAAATTTGCTGGCATATTGAGTGCAGCACTTTCACAGCATCATCTTTCAAGATTTGAAATAGCTCAATTGGAATTCCATCACCTCCACTAGCTTTGTTCGTAGTGATGCTTTCTAAAGCCCACTTGACTTCACATTCCAAGATGTCTGGCTCTAGGTTAGTGATCACGTTGTCGTGACTATCTTGGTCGTGAAGATCTTTTTTGTACAGTTCTTCTGTGTATTCCGTCTCTAGCACAGATTAAATGTCTACAGATTGTGGGATTTTTCTGAGATTGGTAATGAAATCATTCTTTCTCTTTAATAAAACTTAATCTGTTACTGGTATGTGGAGATGTGACTGACTTCTCAATGATGATTTCCTGCTGACAATCATGCTAATATTAATTTTTCCAAAGATTATTTTTCTTGCAATAGTGACAGTCATTTTCAAATAATAACAATTTTATTTGTTTCTTGCCAACTTTGATACATTTTATTTATTTTTCTGGCCAGAGTGCAGCTGCTAGGATCTTTAGGACAATGTTGAAAAGAAGAGTCATTGGGAGGAATGCCCAAGATGGTGGAGTGTGAAGACCCCTTCCATGGGCACACCAAAATTTCACCTCCAGAGAAACTACTGACAAGAAAAACTGGAATACTAGTAGAAAAGGCCTTCTGCAAGTAAAGATTTTAAAAAGGAACCACAACAAGGAGGTGTGGAGGCATGGTACGGTTAAGACGCATACACTCAAGTGGGCAACCCACAAATAGGAGGATAATTACAACTGCAGAGATTCTCCCCAAAGAGTGAGGAATCCAAACCCTACATTGGGCTCCCCAACCCTGGAGTTCTGCACTGAGGAGATGAAAACTGAGAATGTTTGTCTTTTAAGGCCAATGGGACTTATTTTTAGAAGAGCCAGAGAGCTTTGGGAAATAGAGACTCCGTTGTTGAAGGACACACACAAAATCTCACACACTCCAGGACCGAGGGCAGAAGAAGTAATTTGAAAGAAGTCTGGATCAGACCCACCTGCTGATCTTGGAAAGCCTCCTGGAGAGTTAGGAGGCAAAGGATACTGGCAGCAGCCATTTGGGGAAGCTTGTTCTACCACATGAACATTGGTGCTGCCAAATGCCATTTGTGGAATTGTTCTTCTACTTTATTAGTGCCAGACCCTCTCACTAGCCTGTGGGGCATGACTGCAGTGACACCTCAGGTCCACCTACCAGACCTGGTACTTTCAAGAGCTGTATTGAGCTGTATTGAGACCCAGCCCTGCATACCAGTGACCTGACACTAGTGCCAAGACCATACTTATCCACCAGTGACCTGGCACTAACCCGTAGACACTTGGAACTCAGCTCCTCCCACCAGTGGGCTAACACCAGTTCCAGGACCTGCCAACTCTGGGACACCTGGGGACCCTCAGTCAGCCATGCCAAAATCCAGCATTATCCACTGATTGGCTGACACCAGCTCCAGAACTCCCAGAGCCTTGCATTAAGAGACCCTGGAACAGGGTTCCAATTACCAATGAGCCTACATTGGCTCCAGGACCTGCCAGAACCCAGCCCCACCAAAGAGTAGGCCAACATAAGGGTAAGGACCTTCTGGAGATCCAGGTCCACCCACCAGCAGTCCAACCCCAGCTCTGAGACACCCTGGGTTCTCAGCCCCACCCCAGTGTTCAAAGGCCAACACCAGCTTTGGGACATAACAGACACCATAACCAGTGGCCTCAGGAACTAGCCCTAAACACAAGCAGGCAGACACTATATCTGGGACCTCCAGCATTGCAATCACACCAGAACCTGGGTCTACCCACCAATGGGCCAGCAATAACCCTGGGACCCCTGAAATTTCTCACCCAGCAGTCTTGGGATCCTGCCCAGCCCATCAGTAACCAGCTGCTTTTACACAAGGCAGGGCCTGGCAACCAAAGCGACAAAGCCAGCCATACCTAATGAACTGGCTACAGTAGTCAACCTGCCACCACAGACTCATGCAGCCCCAATAGGGAGTATCCTTAGAGGTTATAGCTCTGGTGACCAGAAGGGAGTATGCTGTTGGGACACATAGGATGCCTCCTACAGAAAGCCACTTCCCCAATGTCAGGCAACATAACCAACCTACCAAATATATAGGGGGAAAATCCAACAAATTAGGCAGAAGGAGGTGACAGAGGAATATGTCTCAAACGAAGGAGCAAGATAAAACCCCAGAAAAAGAACAAATGACATGAAGTTAGGCAGTTTAGAAACCTTGATAGATCAAGGTGGTGATTGTGAAGGTATTAAAAAAAAAAACTTGGCAGAATATTAGAACAGAGTGAGAAATTAGAAACTTTTAACAAAGAGTAAGAAAATATAAAGAACAAAGCAGATAAAAATACAATAAGTGAAGTGGAAAATACAATAGAAGGAATCAACAGTAGATTAGATGAAACAGAGGATCAAATCAGCCTGATGGAAGAGAGGGAAGTGAAAATCACTGAAACTGAAAAAAAAAAGATTAAACAGGGAATATTCCTCAAAAAATTAAAAATAGAACTACGTACGATCCAGCAATTCCATTCCCAGATATTTGTCCAGAGAAAACAAAAACACACTAGTTTCAAAATATATGTGCATCATTGTGTTCATTGCAGCTCTATTTAGGATAACCAATATGAAATCAACCAATGTGTTTATTTACAGATGAATGAATATAGAAGAGGTGGTATACATATATAAAACAAAATATTACTGAGCCATGAGAAGAATGAATTTTTGCCATTTATGATAACATGAATGAACTAGAAGGTATTACACTAAAGGAAATAAATCAGACAGAAAGACAAATTCTGTATGTTTTCACTTACAAGTGGAGGCTAAAAAAATAAAACAAATGGACAAACATAACCAATCAGAAACAGAATTATAGACACAGAGAATGAAACAGGTGGTTGCCTGAGGAGAATGTGATAGGGGAGGAAAGAAATAGGTGAGAGAGTTTAAGAGGTACATACTTCTAGTTGCAAAATAAGTGAGTCACAGGTATGTCATGTACAGTGTGGAGAATATAGTCAATAACTATGTCATGTCTTTGTATGGTAACATATCCTAACTAGACTTATTGTGGTGAATAACTTGAAATGTACAAAAATACCAAATCACTATGTTGTGTAACAGGAACTAACACAGTGTTGCAGGTCACTATTTCAAAAATGAATGAACACATAAACTGATGAGAAAAGAAATCCGATTTGTGGTTACAGAGTTAGGAGAGGTGAGATCAGGGTGAAATGAATGAAGGCAGTCAAAAGGTGTAAACTTTCAGTCATGAGATACATAAGTATTAAGGATGTAATGAACAAAAAGATAAATACAATTAACTCTGATGTATGTTAGATGTGAAAGTTGAGAGTAAACCCTAAGAGTTCTCATCAAGAGAGAAATTTTTTTCTTTTTCTTTAATTTTGTGGCTATATCAGATGATGGATTTCACTAAACTTATTGAATACGATAATCATATTATGATTGATGTGTGTAAGTCAAATCATTATATTTTAAACTTACACAGTGCTGTATGTCAATTATATCTCAATAAAACTGAAAGAAAAGACAGAAAAAGGAACCCCTTCTTGCTTCTGAGGCATCACCATTAAGTAGGATTCTTGCTACGTTCTGTGGGTTTGTGTGTATGTGTGTAGATATCTTTCATAAAATTAAAGAAACTTCTTTCTATTTTACTAAGAGCTTTTATCAAGAATTGTTGTTAAATGTTATACAATGTTTTTTTCTGCATCTATTGCAATAAGAGTTTTTTACACCAAAATTTTAAAACAGATGCTTATTCTAATTCTGAACAAACTTTCTATTCCTCTAATTAAACTAACTTCAATTTGATATATTGCCTTAATAGTATGCTAGAGGGCTAATCTGCTGATATCTCAGTTAGAATTGATTCTTTAGTCAGGAGAGAGATTCTACTATAATTATCTTTTTTTGTGTTCTTGTCTGAATTTTATATAAAGCTCCTCTCATTTTTTTATTAAAGAAGTTGGCGAATGTTCCCCCCTTTATACTTTCTGAAAATAGATTAAAATCAAAATTATATGTTTCTTAAATTATTGGTGGGACTCATAAAACTATTTGGGCCTAGGGTTTTATTATAGTACCATTTCAATCTAGGGGTTCAATTTCTTTTATTCCTAATGAGCATATAGATGCTCTATTTCTTGCTTTATAATGATACAGATTTCTATTTTAGATTGATAATTTCTATTTTTCTAGAACTTTGTCTATTTTGCATATATTTTAACCTTTTGTGATAAGATTTTTAGAATATTTTAAATACTTGCTGTTTTTATTATTCATTTATTCATTCCTATTATTTTTCACGTGATATTTTTTGTTTTTCATTGCTGCTGCTGCTGCTAAGTCACCTCAGTCGTGTCCGACTCTGTGCGACCCCACAGACGGAAGCCTACCAGGCTCCCCCATCCCTGGGATTCTCCAGGCAAGAACACTGGAGTGGGTTGCCATTTCCTTCTCCAATGTGTGAAAGTGAAAAGTGAATTGTATTCATCACTCCAATCTTTTGTTCATACTCTTTATTTTGTTTTCTATTTTCATGTATGTCTGCTCGTTCCTGTATTATATACTTTCTTTCACTTTGAGGTCATTGTGTTGTTCTTTTTCTAATTTGTTAAATAGAAATGCATATTGAAATGCTTATTTCATCAATTTTCAACTTTATTTTAAGGTTGTAAGTTTACCTCCACAGATTCTGACAGGCAATATTTATATTATTTTTCTTTTTTAAATATATTTCCACATTTTTATAGACCTGTCTTTTTCTCTTTATAAAAGTTGGAAATTATTTTATAGTTTATCATTATTTTCAACATAATTGTATCATAATTGGAGAATGGTGTGTAAGAATTTTGTTCTATCTTTCTTTTATGAAATGCCAAAAATTATTTGTTGTTGTTCAGTCACTCAGTCGTGTCCGACATTTTGTGACCCCATGGAGTGCAGCACACCAGGCTTCCTTGTCCTTCACCATCTCCTAGAGATTGCTCAAACTCATGTCCATTGAGTCAGGGATACCATTCAACCATCACATCCTCTGTACTCCCCTTCTCCTGCCTTCAATCTTTCCCAGCATCAGGGTCTTTTCGCATGAATCGGCTCTTTACATCAGGTGGTCAAAGTATTGGAGTCTCATCTTTAGTCCTTCTAATGAAATTCAGGACTGATTTCCTTTAGGATTGACTGATTTGATCTCCTTGCTGTCCAAGGGACTTTCAAGAGCCTTCTCCAACACCACCACACAAAGGAATCAATTCATTGGCATTCAACCTTTTTTATGGTCCAACACTCACGTTCAAACATGATTACTGGAAAAAATATAGCTTTGACTACATGGACCTTTGCCAGCAGATTAATGTCTCTGCTTTTTATTTTATTTTTTTTTAAAGCTATGCTTTGTCATAGCTTTTCCTCCAAAGACCAAGCGTCTTTTAATTTCATGGTTGCATTCGCCATCTGCAGTGATCTTGGAGCCCAAGAAAATAGTCTCTCACTGTTTCCATTGTTTCCCAATCTATTTGCCATGAAGTGATGGAACCAGATGCCATGATCTTAGTTTTTCAAATATTGACTTTTAAGCCAGCTTTTTCACTCTGCTCTTTCCCTTTCATCAAGAGGCTGTTTAGTTCCTCTTTGCTTTCGGCCATAAAGGGTAGTATCATCTGCATATCTGAGGTTATTGATATTTCTCCTGGCAATATTGATTCCAGCTTGTGCTTCATCCAGCCAAGCATTCTGCATGATGTGCTCTGCATATAAGTTAAAAAAACAGGTGATAGTATACAACTTTATTGTACTCCTTTCCCACTTTTGAACCAGTCCATTGTTCTATATCCAGTTTCTAACTATTGCTTCTTGACCTGCATATAGGTTTCTCAGGAGGCAGGTAAGGTGGTCTGATATTCCCATCTCTTTAAGGATTTTTTTTGGTTTGTTGTTATCCACAGAGTCAAAGGCTTTAGTGTAGTCAATGAAGCAGAAGGAGATGTTTTTCTGGAATTCTTTTGCTTTTTCTATGATCCAACAGATGTTGCCAATTTGATCTCTGATTCCTTTGCTTTTTCTAAATTCAGCTTGAATATCTGGAAGTTCTAGGTTCATGTACTGTTGAAATCTAGCTTTAGAATTTTGAGCATCACTTTGCTAGCATGTGAAATGAGTGAAATTTTGTGGTAATTTGAACATTCTCTGGCATTGCCTTTCTTTGGAATTGGAAGGAAAACTGAACTTTTCCAGTCCTGTAGCTACAGCTGGGTTTTCCAAATGTACTGGCATATTGAATGCTGTACTTAAGCAGCAGCATCTTTTTGGATTTGAAATAGCTCAGGTGGAATTTCATCACTTCCACGAGCTTTTTTCATAGTGATGATTCCTAAGGCCCACTTGACTTTACACCCCAAGATGTCTGGTTCTAGGTGAGTGATCACACCATAAAGGTTATCTGGGACACAAAGATATTTTTTGTATAATTCTTCTGTGTATTCGTGCCACCTCTTTTTAATAGCTTCTGCTTCTGTTAGGTCCATACTGTTTCTATCTAATGTGCCCATCTTTGCATGATATGTTCCCTTGGTATCTTTAATTTTTTTGAAGAGATCTCTAGTCTTTCTCATTCTATTCTTTTCCTCTATTTCTTTGCATTGATTGCTAAGGAAGCTTTCTTAACTCTCCTTACTGTTCTTTGGAACTCTGCATTCAGATGGGTATCAGTTCAGTTCAGTTCAGTGGCTCAGTCATGTCCGACTCTTTGCGACCCCATGAATCACAGCACACCAGGCCTACCTGTCCATCACCAACTCCCGGAGCTCACTCAAACACATGTCCATCGAGTCGGTGATGCCATCCAGCCATCTCATTCTCTGTCGTCTCCGTCTCCTCCCACCCCCAATCCCTCCCAGCAACAGACTCTTTTCCAGTGAGTCAACTTGTCGCATGAGGTGGCCAAAGTATTGGAGTTTCAGCTTTAGCATCAGTCCTTCCAATGAATACCCCGGATCGATCTCCTTTACAATGGACTGGTTGAATCTCCTTGCAGTCCAAGGGATTCTCAAGAGTCTTCTCCAACACCACAGTTCAAAAGCATCAATTCTTCGGTGATCAGCTTTCTTCACAGTCCAACTCTCACATCCATACATGACCATGGGAAAAACCATAGCCTTGACTAGACGGACCTTGGTTGGCAAAGTAATGTTTCTGCTTTTTAATATGCTACCTAGGTTGGTCATAACTTTCCTTCCAAGGAGTAAGCGTCTTTTAATTTCATGGCTGCAATCAGCATCCAAAGTGATTTTGGAGCCCCAAAAAATAAAGTCTGACACTGTTTCCACTTTTTCGCCATCTATTTCCCATGAAGTGATGGGACCAGATGCCATTATCTTCGTTTTCTGAATGTTGATCTTCAAGCCAAACTTTTCACTCTCCTCTTTCACTTTCATCAAGAGGCCTTTGAGTTCCTCTTCCCTTTCTGCCATAAGGGTGGTGTCATCTGCATATCTGAGGTTATTGATATTTCTCCTGGCAATCTTGATTCCAGCTTGTGCTTCTTCCAGCCCAGCGTTCCTCATGATGTACTCTGCATATAAGTTAAATAAACAGGGTGACAATATACAACCTTGACGTACTCCTTTTCTTATTTGGAACCAGTCTGTTGTTCCATATCCAGTTCTAACTGTTGCTTCCTGACCTGCATACAGGTTTCTCAAGAGGCAGGTCAGGTGGTCTGGGATTCCCATCTCTTTCAGTATGTTCCACAGTTTATTGTGATCCACACAGTCAGATGGGTATATCCTTCCTTTTCTCCTTTGTCTTTAGCTTCTCTTCTTTTCTCAACTATTTGTAAGGCCTCCTTAGACAACCATTTTGCCTTTTTTCCCTTGGGGATAGGTTTGTTCATGTTCTCCCATACAATGTCACAAAGTGAAAGTGAAAGTGAAGTTGCTCAGTCATGTCCGACTCCTTGCGACCCCATGGACTGTAGCTTACCAGGCTCCTCCGTCTGTGAGATTTTCCAGGCAAGAATACTGGAGTTGGTTGCCATTTCCTTCTCCAGGAGATCTTCCCGACACACGGATTGAACCTGGGTCTCCACTATGTAGGCAGATGCTTTACTATCTGAGCCACCAGGATGTCATGAACCTCCATCCATAATTCTTCAGGCACTCTATCAAATCTAATTCCTTGAATCTATTTGTCATTTCCACTGTATAATCACAAAGGATTTGATTTAGGTGATACATCTATGGTCTGGTGGTTTTCACTACTTTCTTCAATTCAAGTCTGAATTTTGCAATAAGGAGTTTATGATCTGCCACAGTCAGCTCCCAGTCTTGTTTTTGCTGACTGTATAGAACTTCTCCATTTTGGCTGCAAAGAATATAATCAATCTGATTTTGGAATTGATTTGATGAGGTCCATGTATAGAGTCTTCTCTTGTGTTGTTGGAAGAGGGTATTTGCTATGACCAGTGTGTTCTCTTGGCAAAACTCTGTTAGCCTTTGCCCTTCTTCCTTTTGTACTCCAAGGCCAAACTTGCCTATTACTCCAGGTCTTTCTTGACTTCCTATTTTTGCATTCCAGTCCCCTATAATGAAGAGGACATCTTTGTCTTTTGGTGCTAATTGTAGGAGGTCTTGTAGGTCTTCATGGAATCTTTCAACTGCAGCTTCTTCAGTGTTACTGGTTGGGGCATAGACTTGAATCACTGTGATATTGAATGGTTTGTCTTGGAAATGAATAGAGATCATTCTGTCGTTTTTGAGATTCCACCCAAGTACTGCATTTTGGACTCTTTTGTTTACTATGAGGGCTACTCTATTTCTTCTACAGGATTCTTGTACACAGTAGCAGATAAAATGTTCATCTGAATTAAATTCACCCATTCTGGCCATTTTAGTTCACTGATTTCCAAAATGTTGATGTTCACTCTTGCCATCTCCTGTTTGACCACTTCCAATTTATCCTGATTCATGTACCTAACATTCCAAGTTCCTATGCAAGCTCTGGCTATGGAGGCATCTGCCAAGCCCCTCTGCAAGAGTGGGGTTCATAGCATCTCCTGCCCTGTCTGCCAATAATTATTTGGTTCCTATGCCAATAATTATACATTTTATTATTTATTTAGCTTTAATTATATTTACTTTTTTTCTTTGTTCATCATTCCTCTTGCTTCTCTGGGATATCTGGGATTATTTACCTCCCTCAAATTTCTTTATTGAATTTCTGTATAACACCAAACAGATGATATTAAATGTACAGAAAAGAGAGATGTGTATGGAAATAACATCACAATGGCTGCCCAAGGAGAACCCCAAGTTCAGCTCAAGCTTGTATTGATTGGTGATGGTGGTACTGGAAGAACTACATTCATGAAACAGCATCAGGCTGGTGAATTTGAGAAAGTGTATGCAATAGCTACCTTGGTTACTGAAGTTCATCTCCTTGTGTTCCATTCCAACAGAGGACCTATTAACTTCAATATATAGATTACAACTGGTCAGGAAAAATTTGGTGAACTGAGAGATGGCTATTATATCCAAACTCAGTATTCCATTATAATGTTTGATGTAGCATTAAGAGTTACTTGCAAGAATGTGCCTACTTGGCATAGTGATGTGATAAGACTATGTGCAAACATCCTCATTGTGTTGTATGGAAGCAAAGGGGATATTAAGGATGGAAAGATAAAAGCAAAATCAATTGTCTTCCACTGAAAGAAGAATTTTCTGTACTATGACATTTCTGCCAAAAGTAACTACAACTTTGAAAAGCCCTTCCTCTGGCTTGCTAGAAAACTGATCAGAGAAACTAACTTGAAGTTCATCTCTATGCATGCTCTTGTCCCACCAGAGATGAGCATGGCCCCAGTCTTGGCAGCACATGAGCATGAACTGGAGGTTGCTCAGGCAACACCTCTCCCAAATGAAGATGATGACTTGAGAGAAAGTGAAGCTGGAGCCCAGAGTCAGAATTTTAGTTTTGTGGGCAGTCCAGCATTTGCCACATTATTGTATAGTTAAATAGAACATGTACTTAATCTTTGGGATGCTGAAGAAGATGAATGGGCTTCAGAGTGAATGTGGCAGCTAAAACACCTTCACTTTTTAGATCTGCATATTGAGCTACTTTGGAACAGTTGTTTCCTTCTTGCTACAGTCACATCACAGTATTCAGTGGTGGAGTCTTGTTTGTTACTGATATTTCCATTCCTTTTCATTTAGAATCAAAATCAACTTGTATTACAAATGTCTTTAAAAAACAGAGGAAAGAAAATTCTGCACACCTGCAAAGGTATAACCCATTAGATAGACAGCTGCCCCAAGAGCAATGCTAGTTATGAAAAAATACTGAAGTGACATTTTAAAAATGTTGAGAAGAAATAACTAGCAAATTTAAAATTATCTAACTCATTGAACCACTCTTTTAAAAGGAAGCAAAAATAGGAAAACATTTTAACCAAATAAAAACTGAAAATATTTACTATAATCATACTGAAAGTTGCTCAGTCATGTCCAACTCTTTGTGACCCCATGGACTGCCAGGCTCTTCTGTCCATGGAATTCTCCAGGCAAAAATACTGGAGTGGGTAGCTGTCCCCTTCTCCAAGGGATCTTCCCAACCCAAAGATCAAACCCAGGTCTCCTTCATTGCAGGCAGATTCTTTACCAACTGAGTCACCAGGGAAGACCACTATCAACATAAACAATATTTTAAAAGATGAAAAACACAATTTTCATGAATTATTGACAGTCATACATTATGAGATTCAGGAAGCTGAAAAGTTATAAGCAAGATAAGTAAAAGTTAATCCATAACTTTCTCATTCTCTTTAATCATTCTGGGCCTTAGAATGAAACATATAAAAGGAATTTTCACTGTATCCTTCATATATTTTTAAGATCTCTTTAACTTTGTTTCTTCTTTTGTCTTTCTGTGCTACGTTTGTGTCCTTTTATTAGATTTAATTTCCAGGTCCATTCTTTTTTCTTCAGTTCAGTTCAATTGCTCAGTCGTGTCCGACTCTTTGCGACCCCATGAATCACAGCACGCCAAGCCTCCCTGTCCATCACCAACTCCCAGAGTTCACTCAAACTCATGTCTATCGAGTTGGTGATGCCATCCAGCCATCTCATTCTCTGTCGTCCCCTTCTCCTCCTGCCCCCAATCCCTCCCAGCAACAGAGTCTTGTCCAGTGAGTCAACTTGTCGCATGAGGTGGCCAAAGTATTGGAGTTTCAGCTTTAGCATCAGTCCTTCCAATGAACTCCCAGGATTGATCTCCCCCAGAATGGACTGGTTGGATCTCCTTGCAGTCCAAGGGATTCTCAAGAGTCTTCTCCAACACCACAATTCAAAAGCATCAATTCTTTGGCGATCAGCTTTCTTCACAGTCCAACTCTCACATCCATACACGACCACGGGAAAAACCACAGCCTTGACTAGACGGACCTTGGTTGGCAAAGTAATGTCTCTGCTTTTTAATATGCTATCTAAGTTGGTCATAACTCTCCTTCCAAGGAGTAAGCGTCTTTTAATTTCATGGCTGCAATCAGCATCTGCAGTGATTTTGGAGCCCCAAAAATTAAAGTCTGACACTGTTTCCACTGTTTTCCCATCTATTTCCCATGAAGTGATGGGACCAGATGCCATGATCTTCGTTTTCTGAATGTTGATCTTCAAGCCAACATTTTCACTCTCCTCTTTCACTTTCATCAAGAGGCCTTTGAGTTACTTTTCACTTTCTGCCATAAGGGTGGTGTCATCTCCATATCTGAGGTTATTGATATTTCTCCTGGCAATCTTGATTCCAGCTTGTGCTTCTTCCAACCCAGCGTTCCTCATGATGTACTCTGCATAGAAGTTAAATAAACAGGGTGACAATATACAACCTTGACGTACTCCTTTTCCTATTTGGAACCAGTCTGTTGTTCCATGTCCAGTTCTAACTGTTGCTTCCTGACCTGCATACAGGTTTCTCAAGAGGCAGGTCAGGTGATCTGGTATTCCCATCTCTTTCATAATTTTCCACAGTTTATTGTGATCGACACAGTCAAAGGCTTTGGCATAGTCAATGAAGCAGAAATAGATGTTTTTCTGGAACTCTCTTGCTTTCTCCATGATCCAGCAGATGTTGGCAATTTGATCTCTGGTTCCTCTGCCTTTTCTAAACCTGCTTGAACATCTGGAAGTTCATGGTTCACATATTGCTGAAGCCTGGCTTGGAGAATTTTGAGCATTTTACTAGCATGTGAGATGAGTACAATTGTGCGGTAGTTTGAGCATTCTTTGGCATTGCCAGCTAAGTGTATTTACTACTTGATTTATTTATTGAGTTTTCAATATAAATTATTAATACTTACATTTCTAGAGCTTCTATTTGGCTCATTTTCAAATCTGATTAGCCAGTTTCTGGCATTTCCCCTGATCTCTTATTTTCACTTCCATTTACTATTTCTTAAAGTATACCCTAGTTGTTGAAGTATAAAGGTAGTTATTTTCTATTCTATTTCTCATAATTTCTGTACAGCAATCCTTAGATATCTGATTTTATAAATTGTTGATTTGGAGTTTTATGGACCTTACAGGTAGATCTCAGGCTTACAATTAAGAAATTTCAGGGTAGGTGCATTTTTTTCTCTTCTATCTAGATCCAGAAGCAAAACAGGATCATATGGTCACAATCTCATGTTGTGTGGTAGAGTTTTCCCATTTATTCAGTGAGGGCATTACTCTTAGTAGATCTTGGTTCAATGCAAGTTTTCTTCTATCTGATATCTTGCTACACATACTCCTATTTTAAACTGTCTCTTGTTCCTGATCCACGTGATATTATTAATAAAACCCAGATTTGATCCATATTGATAAGCAGATTTGTTCACTCAGTCTTTTCCAACTCTTTGCAACCCCATTGATTACAGCACACCAGGCTTCCCTGTGCATCACCAGCTCCCAGCACTTGCTCAAACTCATGTCCATCAAGCCAGTGATGTGATCCAACCATCTCATCCTCTGTCGTTCCCTTCTCCTCCTGCCTTCAATCTTTCCAAGCATCAGGGTGTTTTGGAATGAGTCAGTTCTTCGCATCAGGTAGCCAAAATATTGGAACTTCAGCTTCAGAATCAGTTAAGCAGATAATCCCAGGTCAAATGCTATCTCCAATTCTTTTTTACTGCTGTAGATTTTTACCTTTTTGTTGTTTTCAAACTCAGCTCAGTTATGCATTTAAATTTTTTATTTCATATGTTATTAAAAAATGCTATTTTAGAGAAATTTTATATTCACAAATAAATTAAGAGGAAGGTACAGAAATATCTCATATACTCCCTGCCTTCATATATGAATGGTTTCCCCAACAAGAGTGGTGCATTTGTTACAACTGATGAACTTATACATCATAATCTTCTAAGATGCATGATTTACATTAGGGCTCACTCCTGGTGGTATACATTCTATGGGTTTGAACAAATGTATAAAATAAGAGATATAATGCATAACATATAAAAAGTGTGGTGACATACATCCAACATTACCATGTTGTACAGGATGTCTTCAGTGCCCTAAATATTCTGTGTTACTTCTTCTCCATCTTTCATTCCCTCATCACACATACACTCAATCCCTGGCAATCACTGATCCTTTTATCATTTCCATACTTTTGCCATCTTCAGAGTGTCACATAGTTGGAATCATAGAGTATGTAACCTTTTAAAATTGAATTATTTTATTTAGTTATATGCATTTAAATTTCCTACTTGTCTTTTCATGGCTCAATTCATTTTGCACTGAAGAATACTTTTTCCATCATCTGGCTATCAGTTCAGTTCAGTTCAGTCGGTCAGTCGTGTCCGACTCTTTGCGACCCCATGAATCACAGCACAACAGGCCTCCCTGTCCATCACCAACTCCCGGAGTTCACTCAAACTCATGTCCACAGAGTCGGTGATGCCATCCAGCCATCTCATTCTCTGTCGTCCCCTTCTCCTCCCCCCACAATCCCTCCCAGCATCAGAGTCTTTTCCAATGAGACAACTTTTCGCATGAGGTGGCCAAAGTATTGCAGTTTCAGCTTTAGCGTCAGTCCTTCCAGTGAACACCCAGGATTGATCTCCTTTAGATCTCCTTGACGTACTCCTTTTCCTATTTGGAACCAGTCTGTTGTTCCATGTCCATTTCTAACTGTTGCTTCCTGACCTGCATATAGGTTTCTCAAGAGGCAGGTTAGGTGGTCTGTTATTCCCATCTCTTTCAGAATTTTCCACAGTTTATTGTGATCCACACAGTCAAAGGCTTTGGCATAATCAATAAAGCAGAAATATATGTTTTTCTGCAACTCTCTTGCTTTTTTGATGATCCAGCGGATGTTGTCAGTTTGATCTCTGGTTCCTCTGCTTTTTCTAAAACCAGCTTGAACATCTGGAAGTTCGCGGTTCATGTATTGCTGAAGCCTGGTTTGGAGAATTTTGAGCATGACTTTACTAGTGTGTGATGTGAGTGCAATTGTGCGGTAGTGGGCATGGAACAACAGACTGGTTCCAAATAGGAAAAGGAGTACGTCAAGGCTGTACATTGTCACCCTGTTTATTTAACTTATATGCAGAGTACATCATGAGGAACACTGGGCTGGATGAAGCAGAAACTGGAATCAAGATTGCTGGGAGAAATATCAATAAACTCAGATATGCAGATGACACCACCCTTATGGCAGAAAGTGAAGAGGAACTAAAAAGCTTCTTGATGAAAGTGGAAGAGGAGATTGAAAATATGGCTTAAAGCTCAACATTCAGAAAAGTAACATCATGACATCTGGTCCCATCACTTCATGGGAAATAGATGGGGAAACAGTGGAAACAGTGTCAGAATTTATTTTTCTGGGCTTCTAAATCACTGCGGATCATGAAATTAAAAGACATTTACTCCTTAGAAGGAAAGTTATGACCAACCTAGATAGCATATTAAAAAGCAGAGACATTACTTTGCCAACAAAGGTCCGTCTAGTCAAGGCTATGGTTTTTCCAGTGGTCATGTATGGATGGGAGACTTGGACTGTGAAGAAAGCTGATCACTGAAGAATTGATGTTTTTCAACTGTGGTGTTGGAGAAGACTCTTGAGAGTCCCTTGGACTGCAAGGAGATCCAACCAGTCCATTCTAAAGGAGATCAGTCCTGGGTGTTCGTTGGAAGGACTGATGTTCAGGCTGAAATTCTAATACTTTGGCCACCTCATGCGATTGGAAAGACTCTGATGCTGAGAGCGATTGGGGGCAGGAGGAGAGGGGAATGACAGAGGATGAGATGGCTGGATGGCATCACCGACTCAATGGACATGAGTTTGGGTAGACTCTGGGAGTTGGTGATAGACAGTGAGGCCTGGCATGCTGCAACTCATGGGGTTGCAAAGAGTCAGACATGACTGAGCGACTGAACTGAAGTGTCTTTTGTATATTTTGGATAACTGTTTTTTATCAGATGTGTCTTTTGCAAATTGTTTCTCCTGGTCTGTGGCTTATCTTATCCTTTTTATAGTGTCTTTTGCAGAGCAGAAGTTTTTACTTTTAATGAATTCCAACTTCTCAATAATTTACTTCCTGTATTATGTCTTTGGTATTGTATCTATATGCTTTTATCCAGAATATTTGATGTATTGTTTCACAAAGAGTTCACTGAACCTCTAGTATATCTCACAGTTATAAGCAGAAATCCTATTCATTGGATTATTTTAGGTAATAATTAAGTACTTGCCTCTGTCTACATCAATTCCAGTGAATATCCATCAACTTCTCTTGTATGCTATCACCAAGTTCCACTCCTGTCCTGTGATACTTGTTCAGCAAGTTTTTGCATCTCAGTAAGCATCCAGTCAAAGCAGGCTGGGAAGGAAAAGGAAAAGAGACTCTGTAACATGTAGGTCCCCTTCCTAGCAGACATTCTTATTCTGAATAAATACATTTCTTGATGCTCTTATTTGGGTTGTTATGAGGGAAAAGAATACACAGCAATAATGATCATAAAGACTCACTTTCCAATTTTTCTAACCTTTTCATATACAGGTTGGAAATGGGAGATGGCTGTAGAACTATCTTAGCATAATCTGCATAGCACATCTCTTTGGATCAAAGGAGTCCTTACACTTTTCACCTATGGTTATCAGCTTTAACACCTTAGTCGAAACTAGAGATCCTATTTAACTTCTTGTTAAATATACATGTACCAACATATTAATATAAGTATATATGCATAGCAAGTTTCTGAAAGACTAAGCACAAATCAGCTAATCTGGGAAATAGAAATCATGAGATGATGAGAAAGGAATTGTTTTCCTTTATATAGTTATATATTTTTACTTTTTTTTAAACCATGAAAATATATTCCAAATATATTATTTCAAATATCTTGAAAAAGTCTTGGCTTTTCAAAATTAGTGTTTACAAAGAAGTGGATCAGTTTTATTCAGGATATAGGAGAAATAAAGGAGCAAAATGGATTTTCAGTACATGTTTTACTCATAAAAGTTTACTTAGCAGATATCTGTTGTCTGCTGCTGCTGCTAAGTCACTTCAGTCGTGTCCAACTCTGTGTGACCCCATAGACGGAAGCCCACCAGGTTCCCCCTTCCTGGGGATTCTCCAGGCAAGAACACTGGAGTGGGTTGCCATTTCCTTCTCCAATGTGTGAAAGTGAAAAGTGAAAGTGAAGTCGCTCAGTCGTGTCCGACCCTTAGCGACCCCACAGACTGCAGCCCACCAGGCTCCTCCATCCGTGGGATTTTCTAGGCAAGAGTACTGGAGTGGCTTGCCATTGCTACATACTAGCATATTAAGCACTGGCAAATGTAAAGATAAATAAACCCTTCAAGGACAACTTGTAATTTAGTAGGAGAAATCGACATATACATAAAAAATTGAAGGGAGTCAACCAAGGCACTGAAAATGGAAAAAAATGTGTGTCTGAGATTCTAAATTAGGAAAAAAAAATTTGCAGATAAAATTCTATCCCACTAGCAAACTTCCTGTATCATAAATATGTTGAAAGACAATTTCCACAACAAAAGGAAAATCTCTCCACTAATGGTATAGGTTTTCCATAACAAAATAAAATTATGAAGCCCTTCTCTCTCATATATGTACCACACAGATATCAATATTTGCTTTGTATTCTGCATATAAGTATTTTTACCCAGTTATCCAAATCCGTGTTCATTCAGGGCTTCCCTGGTGGCTCAGATAAGAAAGAATCACCCTGCAATGAGGGAAGCCTGGGTTTGATCCCTGGGTTTGGAAGATCCCCTGGAGAACCGACTTCAGTTTTCTTGCCTGAAGAATCACTTTGGACAGAGGAGCCTGGTGGGCTACCGCCCATGCGGTCACAAAGAGTTGGACATGACTGAGCAGCTAAGCACACATGGCACATGGTCATTCAACTATATATCTTTTTCCTTTGTGATGATATTGATGTTAAGTGGCATCTACCTTTGTTATTCATAAAATAATTTCCCAGTAGTTCATTGTTTATTGTAGCTAATTTTAGGTTTCTCAGTCAAAGTGTGACATAAATATTTTGTTTTAAAAAAGGCAACTTTATGGAAGAGGCAAAACTATGAAGGCAGTTGTGAAAAACTGCCTTCCTATGGGCAGTTTTTCCCCTTATAAAGGGGAAAGATGAGTATGTGGAGCACAAGAGATTTTTGGGGCAGATAGAGTGCTCTGTATGACATTATAATGGAGATACACATCATTATACATTTATCAAAATGCATAGAATGTACAATACAGAGAATGAATCCTAATATTGTTTAAACTCCGGACTTAATAACAATGTATCAATACTGGCTCATTGATTTTAACAAATGGCATCACCGACTCGATGGACATGAGTTTGAGTGAACTCCAGGAGTTGGTAATGGACAGGGAGGCCTGGCGTGCTGTGATTCATGGGGTCACAAAGAGTTGGACACGACTGAGTGACTGAACTGAACTGAACTGAACTGAATGCAAAATGTTATTAATACAGGAATCTGGGGAGGATTGAGGAGGTATGTAGGAACTCTGTACTTTCCACTCAATTTCCCTATAAACCTAAAAATGTTAAATAAATAACATAAGTTAATTCAAAAAAACAAAATGAAATTTTGAATTTAAGTTTCCTCTGAAGTTTTGCTTGCATCTTCACTTTTAGATACAAACAAAGGAAGGATAGGGACACCTGGAGTGCAGTAGTTCGTGGGGTCACATACACTCAAACCCAATTTAGGGACTGAACAACAACAACTTCAGTTTAATAATGGAAGATATCACTGTTGCCTTTTTTTCTGTAAAACATGATTTTTTTTTTTAATCAAAGAGGTTACTATCCTTTTTCATAAAGTGTGACAAATTTTGTGTATCTATTTTTAAATTAGAAATTAGCATTCTATTCATACTAAGTAGTGGAATCAAAATGTCATAAAAATTTTAGGCAAAGATTCGTAAGTTTTCTAATATATATATATAAAATACCTACTATTTACATATATGCATACAAAAACTTTTCTACTACACTTGATAAAGGCTTGAGAAAGAACATAAAAAAAGGAGATGGAGAAATTGGAGAATATGAAGTAAATGAAGTGGAAGCAATAGAAAAAGTCAAAGAAACCAGATAAAAGTAAAAGATCATCATATAACTCAGTTGTTTTTAAAAATGGCTGCTTATTAGAAGCATATCTGGAACTTTGGAGAAAGTAAACAATACCTGGACATTTGTATTTTTCAGAGAATTCCAAGATAATTTGATATGCATTTGGATTTTAAAAAGTGATTATAAGCTTTCCTATTAAAGGGTAGTTTTGGTGATATAGAAATCTATTGTTTTTCTGTTGATCAATCATATACAATTGTATTAAGTAAATAATAGTTACATAATCACAATAGTAAAAGATGTTTACCAGTTTTCACAATCAATAGTCAGACAAAGAATAAAAGATAATTATAATTGCAAGCCATAATGGGAATATGATTAACCTAATAATACAAAATAATTGCATACAATTTGGGAGGGGGGGTCAAGCAGAGTGATGCGGTAAGTGGAAGTGCATACATGCACATGTTTTCATTTGCCTAGACATTCTTTGTCTTTTGGTTTGTGCACTTAATCCATTTATATTTAAGGTAGTTATCCATATGATCCTATTACCATTTTCTTAATTGTTTTGGGTTTATTTTCTGTAGGTCTTTTCCTGCCTAGTGAAGTTCCTTTAGCATGTGTTGTGAAGCTGGTTTGGTGGTGCTGAGTTCTCTTAACTTTTGCTTGTCGGGAAAGCTTTTGATTTCTCCATCAAAAAATTTCTCCTTGGTTGGAGGTTCTTCCCTTTCATCACTTTAAATATATTGTGCCATTCCCTTCAGCTGATAACCTTACGGGAGTTCCTTTGTATGTTATTTGTCATCTTCCCTTGTTGCTTTTAATATTTTATCTTTGTCTTTAATTTTTGTCAGTTTGATTACTGTGTGTTCCTCCTTGGATTAATCTGCCTGGGACTCTCTGTGCTTCCTGTACTTGACTATTTTCTTTTCCATGTAAGGAAAGTTTTCAACTGTTATTTCTTCAAATATTTTCTCAGGTCCTTTCTCTCTCTTCTACTTCTGCAGCCCCTATAATGTGAATCTTGGTATATTTAATGTTGTCCTAGAGGTATCTTAGGCTTCTTTTTTTTCATTCTTTTTTCTATATTTTGTTCTACAGCAGTAATTTCCATGATTCTATCCTCCAGATCATTTATTCATTCTTCTGCCTCAGTTATTCTTCTATTGATTCCTTCTTGTATGGTATTCATCTGTGTTCACTTGTTCTTTAGTTCTTCTAGGTCTTTGGTAAACACTTCTTGCATTTTCTTCATTGTTTTTCTGAGTTCCTGGATAATCTTCACTATCATTATTCTGAACTCCTTTTCTGAAAGATTGCCTCTCTCCACTTCATTTAGTTGTTTTTCTGGGGTTTTATCTTGTCCCTTCATCTGGGACATAACTTTGTTCTTTTTCATCCTGTTTAACTTTCTGTGATGTGGCTTTTGTTCTAACCACTGTGGGATTGTGGTTCTTTTTGCTTCTCTGTATGCCCTCTGATGGATGAGGCTAAGGGGCTTGTGTAAGCTTCCTGAAGGGAAGGATTGGCATTGGGAAAACTGGGTCTTACTCTGGTGGGCAGGGCCTTGCTCAGTGAAGCTTTAATCCAATTATCTGTTGATGGGTGGGTTGCACTCCCTGTAAGTTGTTTGGCCTGAGGTGACCCAGTCTTGGGGCCCACAGGCTCTATGGTAGGGTTAATGGTGGCCTCCAAGAGGACTAACACAAAAGGAGTCCTTGCAGGACGGCTGCTGCTAGTCACTTTGTTGCTATGGTGAGCTCCTGCTGACGGACGCTTCCACAGGAGACCCTCCAACACAATTAGGCTTTTTTTGATTCCGTCTTCTATGGGGTCACTGCTCCTTTCCTCTGGGTTTTGGTGTGAGCAAGATTTTTTTTGTGTCCTCCTGTGGAAATCCTATAATCAAATCCTGCTGGTCTTCAAGGTTAATTCCCTGGGGATTCCCAGTCCTTTAGCCAAATCCCCAGGCTGGGAAGCTTGATGTGAGGTTCAGAAGCTTCACAACCATGGGAGAACTTCTTTGGTACTATTGCTCTCCAGTTTGTGGGTCACCACCTGGTGGGTATGTGATTTGATTTTATCGTGACTGCACCCCTCCTACCGTCTCACTTCAGCTTCATCTTTGTCTTTGGACATGGGGTGTCATTTTGTGTGTGGTGGATTCTAATATGCTCCTGCTGATTGTTTAACAGGTAGTTGCAATTTTGGTGTTCTCAAAGGAGAATATGAGCACATATCCTTCTACTTTGCCATCTTAAACCAGAAGCCTAAAGTGTGAGAAATTTTATAACAGCTTATGCACTGGAATCTAAATGTAAATGAATAGGTGGAGCAATATAATTTTATTTTCTATATTATTCACCAAAATTCCAATTCTCACATTTAAATTTTGGCTGCTGGTGCTGTCATCACATTCTCAGATTCCTTTGTTCCAGTGTGTAAAGATTCCCATTCTAAATGAGAGTAGTATTTTGAAAAATATTATTTCTACTTTTTCTTTCTTAAAGCATATTTTAAGCACATTTCTTCTAGAACACATTTTTTGAAAGTACACTTTACTGAATCCCTATTTGATTTTTGAAGAGTGCTAATTTTTCTACTTTTCTGACTACTCTTTGAAGCTAGAATTAATAGCATAGACACTTACTTTATGCCAGGGCCTGTGTATAATAAACATTTTACTTATGTTAAATAATCTCCAAGATAATCCTTTCTTGTAGGTGGTGTGATTTCTATTTTAAGAAACTAAAGAAAACCAGATATGAATTAGGCCTTGTCTGACACCAAATAACCTTTTACTTTCAAGAACTTTACTATAATTTTGTCTTATTTTAATGTTAACTCTGTTACATGTTGCTGTACTATTTTGTAAATGTTCATTCACAAAGGTGCATGTTAAGTAATCCTAAGGAAAAGACAAATTATGAAGGGAAATCATTATGAGTCCTTTTTCTCTGTTTGCCACTTCTTTTCTCAAGTGAATTCTCATGTTAGTATTTAGTTTTGAATAAATAATGATGACCAAGTCCAAAATTTTTTTTAAAGAAAAAAGAAATTACAGGAATCACCAAATAGGAAAAAACTACTAGTTTTACATGAAAATATTTTTATTCAGCAAACTCAACCACTCAAACACCAAGAAGAGATGCTCCCCTAAAGAACAAAAAATCGGTAAAATGTTAAGAATATCTTACAATGCTTTCAGTTTGAAAAATGCTTTAATGTACATTATGTACTTTAATTCTCACAACACACTTAGGAAAAGTTATATAACCATTTTAAAGATAAAAATTTTGGGACTCAGATATGTAAACTGACTTGCTTAGTAATTAGTGGTGTTCAGATCCAACCTAAGTTGGAATTTAATTTAATTTGGAATTTAATTTAATTCCAGATCCCAGACTACTCAAGACTCAACAGCTTGTGTGCCCATTTAAAAATTTTCATTACAGCCAAACTGCCATCCAGAGAAACCACTACCAACTTATAGGTAGTCTAGTCTAATGGTTAAAAGTGTTGAATAGAGAAGCACTTACAAACTGTGAGATCTTGGTATATGTCACTAAAACATGTTCCATCAGGTAGATAGCATCACTGACTCAAAGGATTTGAATTTGAGCAAACTCTGGGAGATAGGGGAGGACAGAAGAGTCTGGCATGCTACAGTCCATGAGGTCACAGAGTCAGATATGACTTAGCAACTGAATAACAACAACAACATGTCCCTCAGTTCAACTGTAAACTGAAAATGACAATATGACACTTACCTACAGGGTTTTTATGAGAATTAAATGTGTTGATATATGTAAAATACTAGAAAGAGAGCTTGGTACATTGTAAGAAGTCCTTAAGAGCACCAAACCTTTGCTGGCACTGGACATTCCCCCAGAATGTCATTATTATTATTATTATTAACAAACTGAAGGATAAAAAATGCTATTGACTTACCATTTTACTTTCTTTTTTCCTAATTATTAGTAAGGGTATCTTCTTGAATGTATGTTTTATGTTGCTGTTGCTGGTAGTGTTGTTGTTTTGTTTATTTGTTTTTTGGTATTATCTGATGGGTCAATTCATATCCTTTGATCATTTTATAAATTTTCTGGGTGTTTTTATAATGATTTATAGGAGTTTTATAACAACCTGGATACTAATCCTTTGTAATATAGAGCAGTATTTTCCCTTAGTTTTTATTTATCTTTTAAATTTGTTCAAGTTGTCTTTTTGTTCTAGTTTAAAATTTTTATGTACTCAAGTTTGTCAAGATTTTTCTTTATGGCTTTTATGTCACATGTTTTACATTTTCATCTAATATCTATATACTTTTGTTTTTTATATGTGGGTATTTAATACTCTAGAAGTTTATTTTTCTGTATAGAATGAGAAATGGGTCTCCCTTTTTCTTCCCATAGGAATAGGAATCTTCACATGAATAAACTGGAATTTGGTCATCTGTCCAGGTTTGAGCACTTGCACTTCACATCTCCTCAAATTTGCCTCTTACCTATACTGTGGCTTCTTAAAAAATAAGAGTAGATAATCTGATTAATTCTTTCTCAATCTTAGTTTTCTACCCTGCATATGGAAGCTAACCATGGGGCAGTGCATGGACATCCAGATGAGTACCATTGAGAGGCAGTATGAGATGGAAGAGGGGTAATCCAGTAGGTAAGCAGGTCACTTTCTTATGAAAGTGGCTCAGCTGCCATAACAAAATGCCACAGACAGGGAGGCTTAAACAACAGCAATTTATTTCTCACATTTCTGAAGGCTGCAGAGCCCAAAATCAATGTGCTGGCTGACATATGCCTGGTGAGAACCTTTCCTGGCTTCCTATGGCTGCTTCCTTGCTGGTTGCTCATATGATCTCTTCTTTGTGCACACTGGAAAAGAGACTGCTTTCTGGTATCTCTTTTTAAAAGTCACTAACTCCAATATTGGCAATGCCCAAGAATGCTCAAACTACCGCACAATTGCACTCATCTCACATGCTAGTAAAGTCATGCTCAAAATTCTCCAAGCCAGGCTTCAGCAATATGTGAACCGTGAACTCCCAGATGTTCAATCAGGTTTTAGAAAAGGCAGAGGCACCAGAGATCAAATTGCCAACATCCGCTGGATCATGGAGAAAGCAAGAGAGTTCCAGAAAAACATCTATTTCTGCTTCATTGACTATGCCAAAGCCTTTGACTGTGTGGATCACAATAAACTGTGGAACATTCTGAAAGAGATGGGAATCCCAGACCACCTGACCTGCCTCTTGAGAAACCTGTATGCAGGTCAGGAAGCAACAGTCAGAACTGTACATGGAACAACAGACTGGTTCAAAATAGGAAAAGGAGTACGTCAAGGCTGTATACTGTCACCTTGCTTATTTAACTTATATGCAAAGTACATCATGAGAAACACTGGGCTGGAAGAAGCACAAGCTGGAATCAAGATTGCTGGGAGAAATATCAATAACCTCAGATATGCAGATGACACCACCCTTATGGCAGAAAGTGAAGAGGAACTAAAAAGCCTCTTGTTGAAAGTGAAAGAGGAGAGTGAAAAGGTCGGCTTGAAGCTCAACATTCAGAAAACAAAGATCATCGCATCTGGTCCCATCACTTCATGGGAAATAGATGGGGAAACAGTGGAAACAGTGTCAGACTTTATGTTTTGGGGCTCCAAAATTACTGCAGATGCTGATTGCAGCCATGAAATTAAAAGACGCTTACTCCTTGGACGGAAAGTTATGACCAACCTAGACAGCATATTAAAAAGCAGAGACATTACTTTGCCAACAAAGGTCCGTCTATTCAAGGCAATGGTTTTTCCCGTGGTCACGTATGGATGTGAGAGTTGGACTGTGAAGAAAGCTGATCACCGAAGAATTGATGCTTTTGAATTGTGGTGCTGGAGAAGACTCTTGAGAGTCCCTTGGACTGCAAGGAGATCCAACCAGTCCATTCTGCGGGAGATCAATCCTGGGTGTTCATTGGAGGGACTGATGCTAAAGCTGAAACTGCAATACTTTGGCCACCTCATGCGCCGAGTTGACTCACTGGAAAAGACTCTGATGCTGAGAAAGGTTGGGGATGGGAGGAAAAGGGGACGACAGAGAATGAGATGGCTGGATGGCATCACCGACTCAATGGACATGAGTTTGGGTGAACTCCAGGAGTTGGTGATGGACAGGGAGACCTGGAGTGCTGTGATTCATGGGGTCGCAGAGAGTCGGACATGACTGAGCGACTGAACTGAACTGAACTCCAATATTGTAGCCACCTGATGCGAAGAGCTGACTCATTTGAAAAGACCTTGATACTGGCAAAGATTGAAGGCAGGAGGAGAAGGGGATGACAGAGGGTGAAATGGTTGGATGGCATCACTGGCTCAATGGACATGGGTTTGGGTAGACTCTGGGAGTTGGTAATGGACAGGGACGCCTGGTGTGCTGTGGTTCATGGGGTCGCAGAGTCAGACATGACTGAGCGACTGAACTTGACTGAGGTGAATCTCATCATGGGGATCCCAACTTTGTGAGTTCATGTAAACCCAAACATCTTCTAAAGCCCCATCTCTGAATACTGACACACTGGGGTCTAGAAATTCAGGGTATAAATTGAAGGGGGACACAATATTCATTCTATAACAGTCACTGTTCCTGGGCATTAGGTCATATTTTCATCCTAAATAACCTTCAGGTCTGGGCTGACCAGAGATGGTGTCATCATCTGCCACTCTGAGGTTTGTTGTTTAGTCTCTAAGTAGTATCTGGCCACTCGGAGGTTAGCCCACAATAAAGCAGAAGCTGTGCCACTTCAGTGTGTTCACAGTGGTTGGCGCAATACAGGCAGTAGTGGCCCAGTGTATTGGGGCATACCACTTGCCTACTCTTTCTAGAAAGAATGACACACAGAATAGTGCCAATTATGGCTGGGATGACAAGGAGCCTTATAGCCATTGTCATTCAAGGTTATCAACTGGATTTTCTCTCAAAGTCTATGTCCCTCAGTATCTGATGATGCTGGATACCACAACTCTAGTGATGGCAGCAAGGACTTCATGCACATTGTCTTGGTACTGCTGTCCTGGCCTTGGCCTCACCTTAGGCTTGGAGTTCCACATGGGAAGTACAGAGCCTGGACTTTGAGAAACAAGATATTTTAAAAGCATTCCACCCACTAGGAAAAAACAAACAGAATAATTTGGTATTTAGATTAACTAAGAAATTGAAATTATTTTAAATAATCAGATAATGTTATTATGCGTTACCAAATAAAAGCATCAAATATGTATTAATGAGGGGTATAAGAAAATATGAGAAGCAATAAAAATTACTAATGCACTATGGTACACATGTGACTGCTTTTTTTCCTATGAAAACTCATAACATTTTATTTATATTTAGAATCTGAGTCCAAATTCTCAGTTCAGAATATGAGAGATATTTGGCATAATAAAACTTCCCACATCTTTTTTTACATGTTATCCTGAGCTGTTTTTCAAATTAAAAAATAACAGGATCAAAATAGAACCCCTGGGCACATCTGCATTCCCTGGATATTCAGTAAAGGTGCAAAAACTTATTGGTATACCTATGCTCCAAGAATAGCAGATTTTCCTTAACTAAAGTTTGTGTTAGTTAATGTTTGGGCTTGAAGAAAGTGGTGTTCATTTATCCTTTTATTGAGTAAATATTTCTTGAACATCTACCTTGTGCTATTGCACCATGGTAGACATTGGATGCAAAGGAGTGAATAAGACACAGGCTTTGCTGGAAATTACAGTCAAGTGGAAGAATACTGGAGTGGGTATCTGTTCCCTTCTCCAGGGTATCTTCCCAACTCAGGGATTGAACTTGGGTCTCCTGCATTGCAAGCAGATTCTTTACTGTCTGAGCCACCAGGAAAACCCCAAGTAGAGTTTTCAGTCAAATGATAAAGAACAGAATACATCAAGAGGACAAAGATTTGACAGAGAACAAATAATATGGATGTGATCAAGGTGGAAGTTTGAACAGGAGGCTTAAATTTTTAAGAGGATAGAGAACTCTGAAAAGGGCAAGGAAATCTCAGGTATGGAGATAACAAATAATGTGTCTTAGAAACATACATATAAAACTATGCTTTGATTTTATTTTATTCATGTATAATTTTAACTGATTGACTTATTTATATGCCTGCATCAGGCTTTACTTGCAGAACGAGGAATCTTTGTGGCAACATGTGGCTCTTTTGCTGGGGTGCACAGACTGTCTCTAGTTGTGGCATGCAGGCTTAGTTGCTCCAAAGCATGTGGGATCTTAGTTCCCTGACCAGGGATGGAACCCTCATCTCCTGTATTGCAAGGCAGATTCTTAACTGGACCATGAGGAAAGTCCCCCAGCCTGTTCTTTTATCTTAATTTGGAAACCACACTATTCTATGGAATCTTTATCAGGTTCACAGAAATAGTAAAAAATGATTATCTGGGGAAGTATTCTTTTAGAAAAATGCATGTGCATATAACGCATTACACTATTAATGTATTGATTTGCTATGTTAATTTTTTTTAACTAAACACTCAAATATTTCCAAAATCTTAATGACATAAATTAATTTGAAGATAATTTGACAGCTGTTCTGGTGTTTCAACACTGATGTGTGGAATGAATTGCTTGGGGTTGATTTTGTAGATCTTTTTCCTTCTCTTGTATTTCTTGACTATATAAGTCCCTTTAACATTTGTTGTAAAGCTGGTTTGGTGGTACTGAATTCTGTTAACTTTTGCTTGTCTGTAAAACTTTTTATTTCTCCATCAATTTTGAATGAGATCCTTGCTGGGTATAATAATCTTGGTTGTAGATTTTCCCCTTTCAGTACTTTAAATATATCCTGCCATTCCCTTCTGGCCTGCAGTTTCCATGGGAAGATCAACTGTTAAATGTATGGGGTTTCCCTTGTATGTTACTTGTTGATTTTCCCTTGCTGCTTTTAATATTCTTTCTTTGTGTTTAGTCTTTGTTAGTTTGATTAGTATGTGTCTTGGAGGGTTTCTCCTTGGGTTTATTCTGTATGGGACTCTTTGTGCCTCTTGGACTTGATTGACTATTTCCTTTTCCAAGTTGGGGAAATTTTCAACTATAATCTCTTCAAAAATTTTCTCATATCCTTTCTTTTTCTCTTCTTCTTCTGGGACCCCTACAATTTGAATGTTGGTGCATTTGATATTGTCCCAGAGGTCTCTGAGACTATCCTCAGTTATTTTCATTCTTTTTACTTTATTCTGCTCTTCAGAAGTTATTTCCACCATTTTATCTTCCAGCTCACTGATTCGTTCTTCTGCTCCAGACATTCTGCTATTGATTCCTTCTAGGGTGTTTTTAATTTCAGTAATTGTGTTGTTTGTCTCTGTATGTTTATTCTTTAATTCTTCTAGGTCTTTTTAATTGATTCTTGCATTTTCTCCATTTTGTTTTCAAGGCTTTAATCATCTTTGCTATCATTATTCTGAATTCTTTTTCAGGTAGTTTGCCTATGTCCTCTTCATTTATTTGGACTTCTGTGTTTCCAATTTGTTCCTTCATTGGTGTAGTATTTCTCTGTCTTTTCATTATTTTTTTTTTAAACTTATTGTGTTTGAGGTCTTCTTTCCCCAGACTTCAAGGTTGAATTCTTACTTCCTTTTGGTTTCTTCCCTCCTAAGGTTGGTCCAGTGGTTTGTGCAAGCTTTTCATGCAAGATTTCTGCTGAGTTTTTGTTTGTTTGTTCGTTTGTTTGTTTTTCTTCTGATGGGCAAGGTTGAGTGAGGTGGTAATCCTATCTGCTGATGATTGGGTTTGTATTTTTGTTTTGCTTGTTGTTTAGTTGAGGCATCCTACATAGGGTAATAATGGTGGTTGGGTGATGCTGGGTCTTGTATTCAAGTGGTTTCCTTTGTGTGAGTTCTCACTATTTGATACTCTCTAAGGGATAGTTCTCTGGTAGTCTAGGGTCTTGGAGTCAGTGCTACCACTCCAAAGGTTCAGGGCTTGATCTCTGGTCAGGAATGAAGATTCCACAAGTGGTTTGTTATGGCATTAAGTGAGACAAAAACAAGTACCCAAAAATGAGAAACCAAAGATGAACCCTAGACAAATGGCAGTTACAAAATCAGGCAAACAATAATTAAAATAATGGAATATACACATATACATATATACCCATAAGCAAAGTCAAACAGTCCAACAAAAAGTGCAGTAGATTGACCTGATGAACAAAAGAAATCAAAAATTATATTTACCAGTTAAGAATAAAACTAACTAAAGCACAAACTGGAAAACAAAACTAAAGCAAGGTGCCAATTGGGGAATAAATCAAAGAAAACAAAATTAACAAATATGTTGAGAGGAAAGGAAAGAAAGAAAAGAGAGCAAGAATAGATATGCAAAGTTAAAAAGAGGCAGATGAAGAAGACTTATATACATTAAAGATTAACTGCAAGGGGAAAAGAATGGAAAAGGCAAACAAAAGAATAAATGTAGAAAAAATATAATAGGTTAAAAAATTAAAGTTATAAAAAAGAGAAAAGAAATAAATAAGGAAGAAGAAAGAAAAAAAGGAAAAAGTAAGGGAAAACTTCACAGAACTGCAAAAGCTCAAAATAGAGGCAGAGGTTTATAACAACAATAAAACGTGTGACCGAATATACACATATACATATACACCCATAAGCAAAATCAAAGCAGTCCAACAAAAATAAAGTACAATAGATTAACCTGGCTAACAAAGGATACCGAAAATTGTATCTACCAGTTAAGAACAAAACTAACTAAAGCACAAACTAGAAAACAAAATTAAAGCAAGGTGCCAATTGGGGAATAAAGCAATGAAAATGAAACTAACAAAAATGTTGAGAGGAGAGGAGAGAAAGAAAAGAAAGAATAGATAAATGAAGTTAAATAGAGGTAGATAAAGAAGATTTATATACATTAAAGATTAGTTGCAAGGGGAAAAAAGAATAGTAGGAAAAGCAAACAAAAGTATAAATGTAGAAAAAATAATAAGAGGTTTTAAAAATTAAAATTAAAAAAGAAAGAGGAAAAAAAAAAAGGAAAACTCCACAGTACTGCAAAAGCCCAATGTAGAGGCAGAGGTTTATGACTACAAAATGTGAGTGAAAAAAAAAAAAGTTCAAAAGCTTAATTAGATTTCATAGTGCCAATAAAATCAACAACAATGGGGGTGGAGGGGAAGGAAAAAAAATCCAAAAGAATCTACAGAACAAGTGAAAACATAAGAATAATAAATATTTTTCTTGAGTCACTGCTGTCAGAGTCCTTTCCCTCTATCAGAGTCACAGTACACCCCACCTCCCTAAGATGCCCTCCAACACTGTGCTGATCTCTGGACCTGTTGTGGGGGCAGCTCAGTTTCTAATCTGGTCCTACTCCTATCTGTCCTTGCCTCCAATGTCCACAGTTATCAGAACTAGTGTATTTTCTTTTGTGGGAGCTCTCAATGTTCTTTTATTTATTCCATAGACACAGAGTCTGCCTAGTTGATCGTGTGGATTTAATCTGCAGCTTGTACATTTGGTGGGAAGGTTTTGGGTCTTCTTCCTTAGCCACACTGCCCCTGGGTTTCAATTGTGGTTTTATTTTCACCTTTGCCTGTGGGGTTTGCACCTGAGGCTGCCTTGGAGGACTTGGGTTTTCCCCCGTGAGGGCTAGGTGTGGAGGTGGTGAAGTTGCTTGGGTCACAGGGGTTCTGGCAGCATCAGGTACTCAGGGGGGTTGGCAGCTAGGGCGGCAGGAAATACAGTGCTCTAGAAGGGTATGGCAACCAGTATTGGCCAACACACTCCAGTATTCTTGCCTGGAGAAGCCCCCTGACAGAGTAGCCTTGCAGGCCACACTCTACAGGGTCCCATAGAGTTGGACGTGATGGAAGCGAACCTGCACATATAGACACAAGATTTTTTTTTTTTTGCCTGTGGCAGCTCTGCCCAGTGAGAGTTGAACATAAAGGTGGTGTGGCTGCTTGGCTTGTGAGAACACTGGCAGTGCAAAGTGTGCAGGGACACGGATTGCCTCTGCCGCAGGAGTTATGGCTCTATCTAAGTCTTTTTTTTTTTTCAAGCCTCTTGTATCGGGTGATCAGAAGGCCTCTTTGGCCAGTCTTTCTCTGTAGCTCTGTCCTTTCAGGCGGAGCTCCCTTAGAAGGTTCCCTTGCCTGGGGTCCTTCTCTGTTGCTCGGTGCATCAGGCACAGAGGCAGCTCCCCCCCGCCCTGTCCCCCAACTGGGGTCGTACTCTAGATTGGCACGTCAGGCACTTAATGGGGCACCCTGGGTAGGGTCCTACTCTGTAGCTCTGCGCATCAGTTACTTAAAGGAGCACCCTTGGTTGTGTCCTACCCTGTAGTTCAGTGTGTCAGGAGTTGATGGGCCAGCCTCTCTATTGTTCAGCTGCCAATGCTGGCATGTGGGGAGAGAGAGGATGTGGTGATGGTTCCACCCCCTACATGTGACTCAGCAGTATTACCTTGCGTCCATGGCTCTCCGGCTTTCCTCCACAGGCATTTCACACCACAATCTCCTCCCTCACATCCCCTTGATCACAGTCAACAGCAGCCCTCGCCCTGAGATTGCTTCACAATCTCTAAATTTCAGCTCCTAGCTGCTGCGCCTTCCAGAGGACCTGCATCCCTGTTTGGGGTATATATGGCTGCGGCAAGGAATGTCTGATTCTCAATCCATTGACGCTGCCACAGATTAGCTATTTCACTTCCAGCCTTAAATGTTTCTCCTCTGACTCAGGCAATTGCCCCAATGTGAAGATTGGACCCCTGCTTCAGTTCCCCCATGCACTGAGGGCAGGCCCAGTTCTACTAACACTCTTGTTTTTCCCCCTAGTTCCTTCATCCTACAGAGTTTTGCGTGGTTCTATATATTCATTTCCACTAGTGAGTTACTCCTGTCTGCTCTCAGCTGGTGTTCTGCATGCACTTCTGTGTCTGAAGGTGTATTCCTGATATATCCATGGACAGAGATGTACTCCATGTCCACTGACTCCTCCGCCATATTGTTCTCCTTAATTTATTTTAAAAAGAGTATTTCCAGTATGTAATAATGTTGATACTCTGGTTTGATAATTATGGGATATTTATTAGTTCAGTTCAGTTTAGTCGCTCAGTCATGTCCAACTCTTTGTGACCCCATGGACTGCAGCATGCCAGGCTTTTCTATTACCAACTCCCAAAGTTTACTTAAACTCATGTCCATTGAGTCGGTGATGCCATCCAACCATCTCATCCTCTGTCGTCCCCTTCTCCTCTTCCTCCTTCTCCTCCTGATCTACAGGGATATTTATATATGCTATTGTATTAAGGGAGCTGAACATAAGGGAACCCTTTGTTCTACTTTTGCAACTCTTTTTAGGCCTAAAATTATTTCAAAATGAAAAACTATAAACAAAACACACATTCGTGTGTGTGTGTGTGTGTGTGTGTGTGTGTGTGAATGTGTGTGTATATCTCCAGAATCTGACCTGTTCTCACTCCCTTTACTGGTACTGGTCAGATCATCTCCTGCTTGGATTACAGCAATAGCTGCCTAAACATCTCCGACATTCTATTGCTAGCTTCTCTCAGTTTATTTTCAACCCACTGTTCATAGTGACTCTATTAGAACATAGTGAGTTATGTTATTACTTAGCTCAGTGTGATCCAATGGCATTCTATCTCACTCCTTGATTTCAGTGGCATACAAGATCTACCTTGCATGACAATTTGATGACACTTTGGCCTTTTCTACCTTGTACTATCACCATCCTCCACTTCTGTAATCTCATTTTCCATTCTTCTTCCTGGCTCCAGTCATATTGGCTACTTCATTGCTCCTTAAACAAACATCAGATGTGTTTTCACTTGCAGGTCTTTGCATTTACTGTTCCCTCTATCAGGGATGTTATTCTAGTTTCCTCATGTCTCATCCTTTCTTTTCAGGTCTTTACTCAGTGTCATCCTCTTATTGAGATTCTTCCTGATTATTTTACTTAAAATACAAAACATTACCATCACCCATGCATTCTGTATACTCCTTTTTTTTGTATAGCATTAATCATCATTAAACATGTATTATACTGTGTTTATATTGCTTATTGTCTTTCTCGCTCCTAAAAATGCAAGCTGCACGAAGGCAAAAATTTTGTGCATTTTGTTTTCTGTTGTATTTCCAGTTCTTAAAACTGGTTTACACACTATAGACACTCAACATATAGTTACTGAATAAATGGTTGTATGAATGGGTAGTAATCACCATACAGATTGAATTTAAGCAGTGGAATAAAGTATAAAAAGGAAAGAGAAAAGGGCACTGGACCAAGACTTGTGAGTTTCAAACCTTACAAACTGGGAAGTGAAGGCCTGCAAAGAAGTCCAAAATACTGTCACCTGAATTACTGGTTTAAATGTAGCACGTATCTCAGGAATAAAAGAGCACTGCTGCTGCTGCTGCTAAGTCACTTCAGCCGTGTCCGACTCTGTGCGACCCCATAGACGGCAGCCCACCAGGCTCCTGCGTCCTGGGGATTCTCCAGGCAAGAACACTGGAGTGGGTTGCCATTTCCTTCTCCAATGCATGAAAGTGAAAAGAGAAAGTGAAGTCGCTCAGTCGTGTCCGATTTGTAGCGACCCCATGGACTGCAGCCTACCAGGCTCCTCCGTCCATGGGATTTTCCAGGCAAGAGTACTGGAGTGGGTTGCCATTCATTGATAAAGAGCACAGTCAACTATTAATTGTTATTTGGAATTCAAGAACAATAAAGGAGGACTTTTAGTCATCTGTGAACATTTACTAAGTATCAAATAATATGTATTGTTTGGAGATATAAGTATAGTGAGCTTACAATCTAGTGGAAGAAACACTGTTAAACAGATAAATTTGAAGAAAATTAATAACTTTAATAATGCCCAAGTTCAATGTGAATATTCAAAAGGGGTCTCTTTGATCTAATTGAAGTGTGAAGGTATAAAGAAGAGCCTCAGAACACTTTCAAGATTGGGCAGAATTTGGCCAAAGACATAAGGGTTAAAATGGAGATAAATTAATGAAAGTAGTTTTAAATATGATGTTATTTAAGCACTAAAACAATTTTTGAATTGATTTAATGACTTATAAGTAGAAATAAAATTTAGTTCAAATTCTTTTTTATCTTCATTACAAACTCCTCAAGGGAATAACTGTCCTCTTGCCTTCCTATCAACAATCCTTAGCCCCCTGGACAGCTAGCTCTCCATTCCCCTGTCCTTCTAAAGCTACCCTCTATGTTTACAACTAGCTGTGTTGATCTGATAGATCCATTGATTGATTCCTCTGTTCTTTTCCCTTTATATCTCCATTGCCTTTATGCTTGTGTTCTACCCACCATTTGACATTGTCTCTACCTTTATTTTTCTCATATTTCTTCATCCCAAATCTTTGACTATTCACTTTTTCTTTCTGCTTTCTTCTACCAGATGAGCTCTCTCTTCCTTCCACCCAATTATTAATAACACTGCAATTATTATCTCAGCTACCTAGGATGAAATAAAAACTCAAATATTAAGGCTGCTGCTACTGCTGCTAAGTCACTTCAGTCGTGTCCGATTGTGTGACTCCATAGATGGCAGCCCACCAGGCTCCGCCATCCCTGGGATTCTCCAGGCAAGAACACTGGAGTGGGTTGCCATTTCCTTCTCCAATGCATGAAAGTGAAAAGTGAAAGCGAAGTCGCTCAGTCTTGTCCGACTTGTAGTGACCCCATGGACTGTAACCCACCAGGCTCCTATGTCCATGGGATTTTCCAGGCAAGAGTACTGGAGTGGCTTGCCATTGCCTTCTCAGAAATATTAAGGCAAGACAAGAAAAATTTAAACATAAAACATTTTCTTTGTCCTTTGGGCTTTCCCTCCCTTCTAATGTGCATTGTGATTCTGTATTGTGTTAACCAGACCGTGCCAATGGCAGAAATACCTTCTCAACCATAAAGATCAATTTTTCTACTTCTGGTGCCAGGCACGTAATTCCTTAGAAGGTGACATTCCTTTCTCAATCTTATAAAGGTAGAAGCCCAGCAGGGCTCCATGGGGTTCCAAAGAATACGCATGCACACAACATGACCTAGCCCAGGAATAGAACATTGAGTGTTCTATCAATGAAATTCTTCCCTGATTTGAGAATAAGCATTCTTAGTGCCTGGGGACAAATTGGTTGTGAGATGTCTCCTAAAGTTTGATCGAAATTAAGATAAAAAGGGAGGAGAATGTAAAATAAAGAATGTTGCCCACCATCCAGTTCTACAAGAATCCATCCAGTCATTAGCCACTGCAGTTGCTACCTATAATACATCCTGAAAGGAATTCAGAGTGAAGATCAGGATGAGACACTCTGTGCTCTGTGAAAAATGACAGGACTGGCCCTCAGATAGATATTTTCCAGAGAAAATTTTTGATCATGCCTCTTCCCAATACTTAGAAAAGCACTAAAACCATTAACTAACATGAATATTCCTTTCAAATAACAGTGACCTTCTAGCAAGATATGTGCTTGTTTGCCCATTCAGTTCAGTCGCTCAGTTGTGTCTGACTCTTTGTGACTCTATGATTGCACATATTCCCTTCACAAAAATCACATATACACTGGCCTCTGCTTTACCTCTTCAGAACAATTCTCAAAGCTCTCTGCAAGACTATCTCCTGAGTTATAATACTGAGGTTGGTTTAAATAAATTTTCCATTTCTTTCTAAGACTATTAATTTTTCATAGACACTTGCATTTAGTGATATTTTAAAACTACTTTATAAATTCATAGTATTTGATTGAAGGACTCTCTTGTTGTTCAGTCGCTCAGTCGTGTTCGACTCTGTGACCCCATGGACTGCAGCATGCCAGGTTTCCCTGTCCTTCACTGTGTCCTGGAGTTTGTTCAAACTCATGTCCATTGAGTCAATGATGCCATCCAACCATCTCATACTCTGCATCCCCTTCTCCTCCTGCCTTCAATCTTTCCCAGCATCAGGGTCTTTTCCAATGAATCAGCTCTTTGAATCGTGGCCAAAGTACTGGAGCTTCAACTTCAGCATCAGTCCTTTCAATGAATGCTTGGGGTGTATTTCCTCTAGGATTCACTGGATTGATCTCCTTGATATCCAAGGGACTCTCAAGAGTCTTCTCCAGCACCATAGTTTGAAAGCATCAGTTCTTCGGCGCTCAACCTTTTTTATTGTCCAGCTCTCACATCCGTACATGACTACTGGAAAATTGACATATCTCCCTTGTTCTCTCCAGTTGATGCATCCTTTTGGTGGTCTCTTTATCCACCTTTTTCTTGCTTATGCCTGAAGTTTAATATCAAATCCCCTTTTATTTCTCAATATTGCTAATTTCTATTAATTATTCCCTAAGGATGTCTTTCAATTCTCAGTCCTAGTTCTGCATTTTCACCATAGTCTATTAAGATGCCTAGTTTAGGACCTTACCATTTCATAATTTATTTAGTATGATATGGTTGCCTGAGTGAGCCTCCCAAATTCATCTCACAGACTTGGATCAGACTCATAATGCTTTTTAAAATTTTATTTTACATATTTTAAAATACTGCTTCTGTCTTACTCAGTGCAGTCAGTTCAGTTGCTCACTCACGTCTGACTCTTTGCAACCCCATGGACTGAAGCATACCAGGCTTCCCTACCCATCATCAGCTCTCCAAGCTTGCACAAACTCATGTACATTGAGTTGGTGATGCCATCCAACCATCTCATCCTCTGTCATCTCCTTCTCCTCCTGCCGTTCCATCTTTCCCAGTATCAGGGTCTTTTCTAATGTGTCAGCTCTTATCATCAGGTGGCCAAACTATTGGAGTCTCAGCTTCAGCATCAGTCCTCCCAGTGAATATTCAGGACTGATCTTTAGGATTGACTGGTTTGGTCTCCTTGCAGTCCAAGGGACTCAAGAGTCTTCTCCAACACCAGTTCAAAAGCATCAATTCTTCAGCACTCAGCTTTCTTTATAGTCCAAAGAAAGACTTTCTTCATAGTCTCACATCCATACATGACTACTGGATAAACCACGGCTTTGAGTAGATGAACTTTTGTCAGCAAAGTAATGTCTCTGCTTTTTAACATGCTGTCTAGGTTTCTCATAGCTTTTCTTTCAAAGAGCAAGCATCTGTTAATCTTATGGCTGCAGTCACCATCTGCAGTGACTTTGGAGCCCAAGAAAATAAAGCCTGTTACTTTCCATTGTTTCCCCTTCTATTTGCCATGAAGTGATTGGACCAGATGCCATGATCTTAGTTTTCTGGGTGCTGAGTTTTAAGCCAGCTTTTTCACTCTCCTCTTCACTTTCATCAAGAGGTTCTTTAGTTCCTCTTTGCTTTCTGCCATAAGGGTGGTGTCATTTGCATATCTGAGGTTATTGATATTTCTCCTGGCAATCTTGAATCCAACTCGTGCTTTGTCCAGCCTGGCATTTCGCATGATGTACTCTGCATATAAGTTAAATAAGCAGGGTGACAATAAATTATATTAATAAGTATAATTATATTAAATCTTGTCATACATATTTAAATGTCGTCTTGTATTCTACTTTCATCAGTCTAAACTCCTCTGCTTTCCAGATCCTACCCATGTTATTTCTCTTTGATATTGAAACACACCATTTTATGGTGTATGCATAAGGAAATATATTTAGCAGCTGCCATTAACTTGCTGCTAATTTACTGTCCATTGACATCTTACTGTGTACATATCTCTGTTGCCAATGTCACAAGTAGAAAGAAGTCCTTTAAATTTTTATGTTTGGCTAAAAAGAAAGTTTAACAACAATTGTCCTAACAGAAATAATTTTTCCCTTTTGGACTTCTGCAAAAATTGAAGAGGTGGCTTGGGATTATAAAATAAATACAAATGTCACCAGTTTCTCCTGTCCGGGAGGCTTTTCTTGGCAGAGTCTACTGTGAAAACTGATCAAATCAAGGAATTAAAAACTGAATTGACATTGATTTAGGCAAGTTTCTTGTGTTTTCCCTTAAAATGCACTGATTCTACCAAATGGATACTTTTATTGAGATAAATCTTAGTATATTTTTTTGCAAAAGTTGATAAAATATTTACCATATAGCTATAAATTATAATTAACTTCAACTTCATATTTTTAACTGCTTTAGGTCTTTTAAAAATAGATTAAGGACAAAAACCCAGAACTTCATTAATCTTTTGGTTTCAGGGTATTCAGAACTATGAGAATTTGAAAAATACCCATGTAGAGGTAACAAGAAAAGAAAATGTTTAGAAAAGAGAAAATAATCTACCAACAATAAATGCTGGAGAGGGTATGTAGAAAAGGGAACCCTCCTGCACTGTTGGGAATGTAGATTGATACAGCCACTATGGAGAAGAGTATCAGGGTTCCTTAAAAAAAAATAAAAATAGATTAATTAATTAAAAATAAATAAATAAAAATAGAACTACCATACGACCCATGAAAATACCCTGAGAAAATGCTAATTCAAAAGACACACCGCATCATAATGTTCATTGCAGCACTATTTACAATAGCCAGTACTTGGAAAAAATCTAAATATCCACTGACAGATGAATGGATAAAGAAGATGTGGTACCTATATACAATGGAATACTACTCAGCTATAAAAAGAACAGAACTGTGTCATTTGTAGAGACATGGATGGATCTATAGTCTGTCACACGGTATGAAGTAAGTCAGAAAAACAAGTATCGTATATTAATGCATGTATGTGGAATCTAGAAAAATGATACAGAAGAACCTGTTTGCACGGCAGGAGGAGAGATGCAATCACAGGGGATAAACCTGTGGACAAGGGGCAAGGCAATGGAGGATGAACTGGGAGATTTGGAATTGATGTGCGTGCGTAAAACAGAGCTAGTGGGAACCTGCTTTATTGTGCAGGGAGTTCAGCTTGGTGCTCTGTGGTGACCTAGACAGATGGGATGGGGGTGGTGGAGGGAGGTCCAAGAGGGAGGGAGTATATGAATACATATAGCTGATTCACTTCACTGTACAGCAGGAACTAACGCAACATTGCAAAGCAACTGTACCCCAATAAAAATTAAATGAAGGCAGTAATTTCAATCAACAGATATGGGGTTGGTGGTACTGATGAATAAGTAAAAAAGGATGGGCTAGTAAACAGTGGAATGTTTACAATTAAAAAAGCTAATAAAATTATCTTCGGTGATTGAGTTCTATATTTCCAAATTAAAAAAAAAAAACACACAAAGAATGAGGTTTTAGTGAATGATGAGCCAAATGGCTTATCAAGTTCTGTCCTGCACAGTTAGAAAAAACACACTCCTCTTACTAGCTTGGCACAAGATGTTGGCTCAAGACCAGCATGACTTAATAGCTGTAATTTGCATTTGAATGCAATTAACTGGGCCAGTACTTTGGGGTAATCAAGTTGCATGCAATACACATATGCTGAAAACTCAGCAAAAGTCCAAGTCCTGGAGAGACTGGAGAGAAGAGTCTTTATTCTTTGAATTTCTCTTAGATTTGGAATTCAGGTCCAAGACTTTAAATGAAATTTTAGATTTCAAATTCTGATTTTAAGTGTAAACAATGAAATATAACCTCAGTATAATCTAATTGTTTATTCTTAATAAAGAGGAGTTTACCTACCTGCCATTTTTTTCTCTGAGAAGAAAAATTTCACTTGTTTTTGAACAAGTGTTTTATGTTATTTTTAAATTTTCAAGCAAGAGCCAAAGAAAGAAAAAAGTCACTCAAACGTTTGTCTTCCACCCAAAAATAATTCTCACCAATATTTAAAAAAAACCTAAATGAAAAAAGTGTATACAGGTAAAAGGTTGATCTTTTAGTAATGTTATGAGTCATTAAAAATAAATTTACAAGATGTTAAATTGCTTTTATCATGAGAGAAACTACTACAATAAGTATGTAAGCTCTCCTTGTGTCACTTTTCAATAATATATTCTTCATATGCAAACACTTGTAGTTTAGGCTGAGATTTTCTAAGTCTCCAAAATAAAATGTATAATGAAACCAAGAGTGAAGACCAAAGAGTCCAGAACAGAGAGTTAAGATGCTTGGATGTTTATTCAGCTCTGCTAGTAATTTACTGTGTAATATGTGTTTGTGTTGGGAACAGGAGGAACTGGTGTGGTGATCAATTCTCTCAGAAACTGTTTCCTTATCTGTAAAATGAAAGAGGTGAACTAGAATTGTAAAGTGTCCTTTGTTTCCAAAATTAATGAAATCGTGCTTACATTTTCTCAGCTCAGGTGTTCTGGTTTCCTTCCTGATAGTTTGCATGCCACTTTTAAGAGACACTATGGTCAGGACACAGTCTTCTCTGAGACCATTACCAATGGGCAGCAGGTGATCTACAGTGAAAACTTGTTCTGTTCTGAAAGCATACCATGTCCTTCTGGTAATCACTGATTTATACAAGGAAGCATTGGCTGCACTCTAGAATTTTCCACAAACCCCACCCATTAGGAATTTATGATTTAGTTGAGTTAAAAAGTAATGATTACAACAACAACAAAGACATAAATGAAGTACAAAGATCTGGAAGAAGAAAAATAATATACATCTGGTCCAGAGGAGGAGTGAAATCAGGAAAAGTCTGAATAAGTAATTTTTGAGTTGGGCCTGACACATGGACAAGATTTTAATAGAGGTTTTTGGGGAGGCTTCTGTTTACTCATATGCAAAATGGAAGTGATAATTGTACCCATCTACTAGAATCATTGAATCAAGTGAAATAATGCATGTCAGTCACTTAACACATTTCACTAGCATGGTGGAAAAGCCCTATACATGCTTAGCACTGTTAATAATAGGGACAATGTACTAAAAATCTAATCATTGAAGGAAAATTGATATTTCTGATTATGGTATTAAGGATTAGTCTTCTAAAGGGTTTTTTCAAAAAGATATCTGAGGAGATATTTGTCTGGGCATGCTCTTCCAAAACCAGCTGTTTGCACATAGAGTTGTAATCAGTAGTATTTCTTTTAATCTTTCTGCTAGAAGCATAAAGGAAGAAGCAAATAACTTTTAATGACTGATTAGAATGTGGAAACCAAAAAACAAACAAAAAACACAGAGTAGAAAGTCTAGAAGGAAAAAACTGGTGATGGTTGTTCTCGTGCATGTTTAGCTTTCTTTTGGATGCCTGTTTAAGGTATACTGGGCTTCCTTGACAACTCAGCTGGTAAAGAATCTGCCTGCAGTGTAGGAGACCTGGGATCAATCCCAGGGTCAGGAAGATCCTCTGGAGAGATGAATGGCTACCCACTCCAGTATTCTTGCCTGGAGAATTCCATGGACAGAGGAGCCTGGTGAGTTACAGAATACTGGAGTGGGTTGCCATGCCCTCCTCCAGGGGATCTTCCTGACCCATAGTCTCCTGTGTCTCCTGCATTGGCAGGCAGATTCTTTTTTTTTTTAATTTATTTATTTAATTGGAGGCTAGTTTCTTTACATTATTGTATTGGTTTTGCCATACATTGACATGAATCTGCCCCGGGTGTACATGTGTTCCCCATCTTGAACCCCTCTCCCACCTCCCACCCCATCCCATCCCTCTATCCCAGTGCACCAGCCCCGAGCATCCTGTATCATGCATCGAACCTGGACTGGCGATTCGTTTCACATATGATAATATACATGTCTCAGTGCCATTCTCCCAAATCATCCCACCCTTGCCCTCTCCCACAGAGTCCCAAAGACTGTTCTATACATCTGTGTCTCTTTTGCTGTCTCGTATACAGGGTTATCGTTATCATCTTTCTAAATTCCATATATATGCATTAATATACTGTATTGGTGTTTTTCTTTCTGGCTTACTACTGCACCATCTGGGAAGCTTGAAGGTATCTTTCATCCAAACACACCTTAGGCAGGTGCAGCTAAAGCATCAGCACCTGCTTTGTAAAACAATTTGTATTTATAAATATATTTATATTGTATATTAAATAAGTATGTAGCTCTTTTTATAGCTAACTTTATTGTGCACTTATTGTGTTAATGCTGTGATTAACATGTGATAAGCAAAGCTCTCAATCTACAAAACAACTTCATAAGGCCAAAAATACATACAAGAAGCATCTTGCCCAAAGTCACATAGTCATTCAGCTAACATTTAATGACCTGTACTACATGTCAGACACTGTTGTAGGAACTACAGATACATTAGTGAATAAAACAGAAAAGATCTCTGCCATCTTAGAGGAATTGTATAATTTATAAATTCCACAAATGAGTTAAGTGCTTTTCTAGTCATACTTAAAAGCTGGCATTAAACAATATAAAGATGAATAGTAAATTTTGCCAATAATTAAAAATTTTATTTTCTCTCTATGGAAAATAACATTAAAGTTAAAAAAAGTTAAAAAAAAAAGAAAAATCATGACAAGTCAAGTGGGAAAACTCAGAAGAAAGGAAAAAGCTTTTATTTTTTACTAACATTAATAACATTATTACATTGCTTTTACAATAAGACACTCTGCATTTTCACTTTGCACTGGACCATGCAAATCATGTGAGCTGGGCTTAGAGGCAGTGCTACTTTAGACTGAATTATCAGGAGAGGTCCCTCTGAAGAGGTTGCATTTAAACTGACATCTAAAAGACCAAAAGAAGCCAACCAAGGGAAGATTCAGGGAAAAAACATTCCAGGTAGAGGGATCAGTTAGCGCAAATGTCCTAAGGCAAAGAAACTGTTTTCAAGAAACAGAAAAAAGGCTAGTTTCGCCAAAAAGTAGTTTTTAAAATTTGGAGTGGCATAAGATAAGGTTAGAGTTTGGAGAGGCCAGAGTGTGAAGAGCTTTGAATCTAGAAGAATTCATTCTATTTGTGTTAGTTAGCTATTGGAATGTTTCAGGCAGAGGAATAACATAGATGACTTATGTTTTAAGAAATCATTTTTTTTTTTGCAGTGCGAATACAATAGTGGACGCAGAGAGATGATCCTGATTGGTCTATACCTGAAGAACTCCTCACCTTTCCAGATGGAATTTATCATACTTTTGTCATAATTTCTATTATTGCACTTACAGCTTTTCAAATTTGTCTTTCTGAACAGAACTGTTAGATAGTCTTAATTCTTTCCATATAACTAGCTCCCAGCATCACGTGCATATTGCACTTATTAAATATCTATTGAGTGAATAATTGGGAAAGGAATTTTTACTCTTATGGTAGAAGTTCTTTCCTAGGAATCTTCTTCAACTTAAGGTAATTAATTAGAAGATTCAAAAGGAAAGGGGTTATACCAGACACAAGGAATCTGAAGCAAATAAAAAATATATAGTTGATTTAAAAATGTTGAAATTTGGGAGAAAAATACTGACTCAATCACAATGGGAATTTGAATTTTTATGTTACCTCTTCCTGAATCCATACGTAACATGTATCCAAAGACACGGCAATTACTGGTGTTAATATTTTCTCTGCAAGTTCCAAACTGATGTGGGCTTCCCTGATAGCTCAGTTAGTAAAGAATCTGCCTTCAATGCAGGAGACCCTGGTTGGATTCCTGGGTTGGGAAGATCTGCTGGAGAAGGGATAGGCTACCTACTCCAGTATTCTTGGGCTTCCCTTGGGCTCAGCTGGTAAAGAATCTGCCTGCGAAATGGGAGACCTGGGTTTGATCTCTGGGTTGAGGAGATCCCCTGGAGAAGTGAAAGGCTACCCACTCCAGTATTTGGCCTGGAGAATTCCATGGACTATAGTGACTTTCACTTTCACTTTTCCAAACTGATGGCCTGGGATTGAAGTTGGCCCCAGACCTATTTTGATTGATTTGCATAGTATGCAAATATAGTGCTGAATTAGTTATTGATGTTTAAAACTAAGGAATTTTCACATAAAAGTCTTACTTTTCTCTATCTCTTGAGAATTAACAAATATATAAGCAAACAAAAAGCTTGGCAGCATTGGGTCTGCATTCCAGTTGACCAGAGCCAAGAAGGGTGGTTGCCTTTGTAGGATGCCTATGTTCTCTATTTTAGCACAGTTCTCACTCTGCTTGCTCCACTCACTTAAATTACTTGTCTGGCTCCTGGTGACACTTGTGTTTGTGATATGAATGTACTACTGCTATTTTAAATGATAATTTTTTTTTAATAAAAGGTTTTAAATTATACATTTTTTTTCAGTTTTCTTGTTATATTTGTTTGACTTTACTTGCCTATCTTGTAGCTTTTATCAATCAAAGAAGCAAGATGGCCAGACTGGATCCACCCAAATGTGGGACTGCCAGGGAAGGAGGACACTGTGCTCTGATTTGTTCACAGACAAAACACTGAAGGAAAGGAGGCTCTCCAGCCGGCAGCCATTGGAGAGCTTTGCCACCAATTTGATCTGCACAAGATACTCACCATCTTTGCCCTCTTTCAGTTCAGTTCAGTTCAGTTCAGTTACTTCCTACTTATATGTCTGTTAGGGCTCAGAAGAGGATTGAGGTTAAGGGATGGAATAAATTTAAAACTTCTATTATGACATATCACATAGGCCTTCACTTAAGATCATTGAACACTTATTGTATGTCCCAATGTGTGCCACTGCCCCTGACCCACGCTGTTGTATCTCTGATATGGATGATTACATGTGCCATTGTTGGTACTTGGGTCAGTGTCTTTATTTGGATGGAACCATTTAATGTATTATACTGTTTCATATGAAGCCACACACACACACACACACACACACACACACACACACACACACGGGGCAACCCACAAAAGATACTCTGTGGCAAAGTTAATAAAGGCTGTTTCCACAGAGCTATCTAAAGGCATGGGGAAGAACAATAGCCACAAGCAGAAATCACAATGGGTCAATGTTGATATAATCACGGGATTGGGAGGTGTTTTTTGAAGGCCAGAACGGAAAGAAAGTCAGTTGAGAAGGATGTACTACACAGCAGGTCTTGGTGAATATACAGTTCTGGGGACTAGTGGCAGTACCAGGGTGCAGTTCATTTACCAATATACAAATGATTTAACAGAAAGTCATTCAAGGGTCTCAAGAGTCAATCATTACCACATCCCACAGGCGATGGACTGCAGAACAACCCAGCTGCTCAGAGGCAGTGGTCAAACCGGGGAGCTGGGTTTAGTATGAATGACTGACTCCTGGGAAGGAGGGCGTTCAGAAGGGGCTGGGGATAAGGGTCAGAGTCCAAGCTGGAGCGAGGACAATAAGCTAAGGGTGGAAACAAAGGCGAACCTGAGCGGCAGCGGGTAGATGCAAGCTCTGCACTGGGGAATCAAGCTTTGCTTTTAGAAGGCGCAGGCTGCAGCAGGGCGGGCACTTGCCGTGGCGTTCTCACAGCCTGCAAGGGCGCCAGGCCCGTCACCCCGGGGCGTGGGCAACCCGCGGCCGGCATCCCTCCCCCGCGCGCCTCCCGGCAAGCAGCGCCTGGCAGTGCCCACCGAGCGCAGGGCGGGGCGCAGGCCGGGCAGCGCTATAGGTGGGGCCGGCAGCTCGGCCGCCGCTGACGCAGTGCGGGCCAGCAGCGGGAGAGTCCAGGCAGGCGTGGAGGGTTCAGCCCGGCCGCCCGCAGGCCGCGTTCCCATCGGAGGGGGCAGGGCGCACTCACCCGGCCAGCCGCAGGCCGCCGACGGCCTGCTGGCTCCGCCGCCACCGCCGAGCTCGCCATTCAGCGCGCCTCGTCTCCGCCCCAGTCCTGAGGGCTGAGCTGGGGAGAAGGGGCGGGCGCCCGCGAGCAGTGAATCACCAACTCCTCCTCCTCCTCCTGCCTCAGAGCCGCCGCCACCTTTCCATTCAGTCGCCCAACATGGCTGGAGTGCGGCGGAGGTGAGCCGACCGCCCCCTGCAGCTCCAGCCTCCTGAGCGCCAGCGCCGCGGCTCCAGCGGCGCCTCAGTTCTGCGGTGCAGAGGCCCAGGGACCCCGCTGTCGCTCGCCGCCGGCATGTGGGGCGCCCCGGACGAGAGCTCGGTGCGGGTGGCTGTCAGGTAAGGACGGACGCGGCGAAGGGCGGGCTGCGGGCTCCCTGAATGGATCTGCCCTGACCTGGGCTACCGGCCGCCGCGCTGCGGGGACCTAAGGGGCCGCCCGGCGGGGGCCCTGCAGCTCGGCAAACCGAGCCCGCGGGTGCCCGCCGGCCTGGCGCGCGAGGCCGGGTGCTGGCTGGAAAACCTCGCGCCCTCGGCCCCCTGGCGTTTGCAGGTGACGGGCGGCTGCTCGGCGCCGGGTCCCGGGGGGCGTCCTGACTCAGCGGGAGAAGCCGTCGCCTTCTGCCCTCTCCGGGTCGCGCAGCCGAGGAACAGTTGCCTCAGGTTTGGCCGCCTTGGGCAATCGCCTGTCGGGCTTTGCCCAGAGGAGCTGCCTCTCTCCAGGGTTGTGGTGCGCTTCTTGTATTTGCAGCGTGACTGTCTTTACGGGTACCTGCCACTCCGGCCTTCGTAGGCAGGAGACAAAGCCTCAGCACAGCGCTGCCAACCGCGGGGGTCTAGATCTCTGTGCAAATAAATGGACGTCTTGTTAAGCACCGGCGGGGACTAGATAGCAGCAGCGTGTGGGTGTTGGAGACATTTCTGGCATTGCAAGGGATATTATATTTAAGGGAAAATTCTTTAGTGATCAGTCTGTAGAAGCAAGAAGACTCTTCAGTAAGTGGAAGGGTTAAATGAGGGAGTGGTGAAAAAGAAACATCCTGAAGTTCAACCGGGTGGTTACAATATAAAATGACACATTCCAGAGTGTAAGTTTTTAAATACTAGATACATCAAAATTGTAATTTGGTCAAGGACAGATACATGAGAATCGAACGTAATATGGATTGTTTTGATACGTATCGAGAAGCGGAGCTCTGACAGTTGCTCATGGAAAATTGCAACATCATCACTGAAATATTAATGAAGGCTTCATGGTAGAATAAGTGCGTTTCTTTTATAGCGCTGATACTTTACTGTGAATTCATTTCTCTTTATGTACACATTATAGGATTATAAAGATAATCTGTTTTCTCTGAGAAATTATTTTTTAAAATTCTCCACTCGTAGTCTTTCTGAAAAGCTGTTCTTATCCCATCATGTCAACATTTCAATAGTTATTTTAGTGACAAATCTTGTTAGTTATAGAAATGGTAGTTTTATATATGCTTTGTATTTTAATCAATCTAAAGAATAAGATGAATTTCAAAGATATTTTTCATTCCCTTTACAGACCAGGAGATAACTACCCATGGAGGTGACATTTTTATGACCTGTTATAAAACTTTTGAAGTTTTAATTTGGCCTCTCTGGTTATTCTAGGACTATTTGTTCAGTTGTTGGATTAGTTGTTTCTCCTGTTTACTGTTGCTATCTCTCTTTTGGCCTTTTAACACTTGCTAGTGATTCTACCACCACAGAGGAAGGGGAAGGAAAAAGAGAGGAAACTCAATAAGAAGCAGTTTTGTTAATCAGCAGATCTGGTCAAAGAAGGTGAAGAAGGAGCATAAAATAGTAATGAAAATAAAAAATTGGCTATCAGAGAAAGAAGCTGTTGTTACAGAGTTAATATTTTTATCTGTGAATTCTGTGGAATATAATAGGGTAGTTTATTGACCATGCAGTTAAAACTGATGCTGCTTGGAATGGAGATAAACAGAGTAATGAATCACCCCAAAGTGATATTGACAGATAAATAACTTATATTTGCTTTTTATATGCATATTAGCTTTTTAAAAAGGAAATATGTGTGGGTCTGTTTGTTGGAGAAAGGCTTTATAAAAACACAGTGTGAAGTAAGCCATATTTTGAGGGTCTATTTTATTTTTATTAAATACATTGAATAGATTCACTGGTTAAACTTACTGTGCATAGAATAAGAATAGCTTAGATAGCACTTCTGTATTTATAAAGTATATGGACATTTATTTCCATTTACAATAGAAATTAAGTTCCATCTCTTTTGTCCTAACCTCTGAGCTAAAAAGAGAAATAATATTGGACACACAGTATGTGCCAGGATCAGTGCTGTGTGTTAAGGTGTTTTATATGCTGTGAAATTGCATTTATTTCTCATAACAATCTTTGACTTAGGTCTGTTATTATTATGGCCATTTTACAGGTGAGACATAGAAGGATTAGGTGATCTTCCCCAAGTTAAACTGGTAGCAAGTGGCAGAAATAGCGTTCTAACTCTAGACAGCTTGACTCTAGCTCAAATTCTTAACCATTAAATCCATACAGGTGAGAGGCAAGAACATCCTTTTCAAACCTTTACTTAGCTTAAGGTCTCTTGCCTTTTCCTGGTTCTGAACTAGTTTAATTAAAAATGAATGACTTTGACAGGACTTTTATGCCTTATATTTCTAGGAAAGATAGAGCTCAGAAAGGGGAAAACTGAACTTACCTAAACTGTTTTCCTGATTTTTAAATTTTGCAGTGACCTCCAGTCTTACTTTCCAGTTTGTGATAGACTTTATCAGCAGGGTAAATAAATCAACACATAGACACAGATGATCAGAACACTTGATTAACTTTTACCCTTCAATGAATGGGATAGCAAGTAATAGAAAGTTGGCTGTACTTGTGTAAATGCACAGTGTCCTAGAGGTCTTTATGTTTTATCAGATATGGAGATTGACCAATGTGTTAAAGTTGATGACTGTATTTTAGGTTTCTCAAAATAAATGCCTGGGTCATATTATATGACCTTTGGAAAAAGAAGTTAAATAGAAAATTTCTTATTTTGGGAGAACATTTTAAATTCAATTTCTGAAAAATGCCTTTGGGTAGAGTATATCTGAGATGTTGGTGGTGCTGGTTATAAAGAGCTTGCCTGCCAATGAAGGAGACCTAAGAAATACAGATTCAATCCCTGGGCCAGGAAGATCCTCTGGAGAAGGAAATGGCAACTCACTCTAGAATCCCTGCCTGGGAAATCCCATGGACAGAGGAGCCTGGCGGGCTACAGTTCATGCAGTCGCACAGAGTCGGATAGGACTGAAGCCACTTAGCACTGCAGCATGGAGGTGTTCTGTAGGGTATCTTTCTTTCATTGTGTAGATGTGGATTTAGGACCCCCCTCCACCACTATGCAACCCCATGTAGCACTCAAATTATGATTAATGCTGTAACCAAATCAAACTTGGTTTCACTCTTCCATCACACAGCGAAGCCAATCTATTGACACCAGGTTGTGGTGAAGTAAAGGACAGCTTATTGAAGGGTACCCACTATGGGGCCAAGCAAGGAGAATGGGCAGTTCACGCTCAAAAGATGCAAATTCCCTGATGGCTTTCAGGGAAGGGTGTTTAAGGGCAAGGTGAAGGACAGGGTCACAGGGTGCCAGATCAGCTTTTGGGTATCTTTCTGATTGGTTGATGGTGAGGTAACAGGAGTTAACATTTTGGTATTTCAGGAGTTAACATCATCAACCTTCTGGTTCCAACTAGTGTGGGGTCTACCTGCTTGTGGTCCGCATGAGGTTAACTTTTTCCACTTGGTGGGGGTTTTAGTATCTGTAAAACCACTCTGGGATGTAGCTCAGAATATTATCTATAGCCCTGTGGAGGAACTAGTGGCCTTTGACTTAGTTTTAATACAAATAGAACTGTTAGTACTTTGTCTTGCTTGACTGTTTTCCTTTCTGTCTGCATTACTCTGATTAAATATGCTCTTAAGAACTTGGGGACGGCTAAAACTTTTCTGCAAACAAGAGCCTGGTGACATAGGGTGGGGTGTGTCTGTCCCTAGGAAGACCCTGAAGGGTTGCTTGGTTTCAACACTACTGAGAAGCTAAATTTTAAATTTTATTTAATGTTAATTAAATTTAAAAACTGTCCCTTTAGTTTTTGGAAAGCTTGTAGGTATGCCTGGAACAATGTAGTTATATGGACCTATTTTTTAACTGTAAAGTTTATCAAATCTAAATACTTATAAAGTATTTCTGATGGAAATTTAGTCTTCAGATTGACATGTATTTTCTGTGTTACATATATATATTTGATTTTAAAGACAGTATAAGAAAATGAATGTAAATATATCAATGATCTTTATATTGATTACATACTAAAATGATGGTATTTTGATATGTTGAGTTAAATAAAATATTAAAATTATAATAATTTCATCTACTTTTCCTTTTTTAAAATGTGGCTCCCAGAAATTTTAAAATTAAATGTAGTGTTGTTGACATGATATTTCTATTGAATAGTGCTGCTCTACAGGTTTTTAAAAACATGAGAAAGAGTATAGAAAAAAAATTGTTCACAGATATTACTAGGCCATAAAACGGAATGAAATTGTGTCATTCGCAGAGACATAAATGGATTAGAGGCTGTCATACAGAGTGAAGTAAGTCAGAAAAGAGGAAAACAGATATCATATATTACTGCATATGTGTGAAATCCAGAAAAATGGTATAATATTATTTGTAAAGCAGAAATAGAGACACAGATGTAGAGAACTAGTATATGGATACCAAGAGGGAATTAGATGGTGGGATGAATTGGGAAGTTGGGATTGACACATACACATTCAGTTCAGTTCAGTTCAGTTCAGTCGCTCAGTCGTGTCCGACTCTCCGCGACCCCATGAATCACAGCACGCCAGGCCTCCCTGTCCATCACCAACTCCCGGAGTTCACTCAAACTCATGTCCACAGAGTCGGTGATGCCATCCAGCCATCTCATTCTCCGTCGTCCCCTTCTCCTCCCGCCCCCAACCTTTCCCAGCATCAGAGTCTTTTCCAGTGAGTCAACTCGTCACATGAGGTGGCCAAAGTATTGCAGTTTCAGCTTTAGCATCAGTCCCTCCAATGAAAACCCAGGATTGATCTCCTTTAGAATGGACTGGTTGGATCTCCTTGCAGTATAAGGGACTCTCAAGAGTCTTCTCCAACACCACAATTCAAAAGCATCGATTCTTTGGCGATCAGCCTTCTTCACAGTCCAACTCTCACATCCATACATGACCACGGGAAAAACCATTGCCTTGACTAGACGGACCTTGGTTGGCAAAGTAACGTCTCTGCTTTTTAATATACTGTCAAGGTTGGTCATAACTTTCCTTCCAAGGAGCAAGCGTCTTTTAATTTCATGGCTGCAATCAGCATCTGCAGTGATTTTGGAGCCCAAAAAAACAAAGTCTGACACTGTTTCCACTGTTTTTCCATCTATTTCCCATGAAGTGATGGGACCAGATGCCATGATCTTTGTTTTCTGAATGTTGAGCTTCAAGCCAACCTTTTCACTCTCCTCTTTCACTTTCATCAAGAGGCTTTTGAGTTCCTCTTCACTTTCTGCCATAAGGGTAGTGTCATCTGCATATCTGAGGTTATTGATATTTCTCCCAGCAATCTTGATTCCAGCTTGTGCTTCTTCCAGCCCAGCGTTCCTCATGATGTACTCTGCATATAAGTTAAATAAGCAAGGTGACAATATACAACCTTGACGTACACCTTTTCCTATTTGGAACCAGTCTGTTGTTCCATGTCCAGTTCTAACTGTTGCTTCCTGACCTGCATACAGGTTTCTCAAGAGGCAGGTCAGGTGGTCTGGGATTCCCATCTCTTTCAGAATGTTCCACAGTTTATTGTGATCGACACAGTCAAAGGCTTTGGCATAGTCAATGAAGCAGAAATAGATGTTTTTCTGAAACTCTCTTGCTTTCTCCATGATCCAGCGGTTGTTGGATTTACTGTGTATAAAATAGATAACTAATGAGAACCTACTCTATAGCATGGGGAACTGTACTCAGTGCTCTGTGGTGACCTGTTTAGGGAAGGAAATCCCCAAAAGAGGGGATTTATACGTATGGCTGATTCACTTTGCCGTCGAGTAGAAACTGATACAGCAGTATAAAGCAACTAGGCTCCAATAAAAAAGTGAAAAACCAAAAAACTGTTCACAGCCACCACATCATAGATCTGGTATTTTCTGTAGATTAAGAAAATACCAAAATACTGGGTGTCTGTTTTTAGAGTGGTTGTATATATAAACACACACACACATATGTATCTATGCACGTATATCCATGTAAGATTTGATTTAACAGTGACATTTTTCCCTCTGGGTTGCATACGTATAGAAAGCTACGGGTAATAGGTTGATGGTAACTGATTTCCTAGAAAACGTAGTAAGCTGATCGATTCCATCTACAAAAGTGAGCAATGAGGTTTAGTGCGTATTCTGTTCTTATCGCCTAAGTAGTATACTGAATTGAACCATTCAGTTAACATTTTAAACTCAAACATTTTGAATTCTAAATCTGGAACTTCATTGGAGAAGGAAATGGCAACCCACTCTGGTACTCTTGCCTGGAAAATCCCATGGACGGAGGAGCCTGGCGGGCTACAGTCCATGGGGTCACAAAGAGTCGGACACGACTGAGCGACTTCACTTTCTTTCTTCTGGAACTTTATGAATGATGTGAAGGAAAGTGCAGTGTTTGCTGCAAGGCACCTGCTGTGGGGCCAAGCAAGAAGACTGGACAATTCATACTTTCCATGTCTGATGCTGATATAATATTTGAAACTTTTCCCCAAGAATTTTAGCTTTCAAAATATGAGAGGAACTGAAGGAAAATAGAGATACAGAAAGGACCATTGTGTTTTCATGTCATTGTCTATGTGGTTGTGAGCTACGATTTTTTGCTTAGCTTTGGCAGAGAACAGGACATATCCTTGACAGCAAGTTCAGATTAGAGTGTAATATTGTTTAATTTGCTGTGTTCTTTACCTTACTACAGCAATTTTAAGAAGTGACATTGCTCAGCTAGATTAAGTGCTGATTGGATTGTAAATGCTCTGTTTTGAGTCCGTCACTGGCACTGATTTGCAATGTGATCTCCTGGAACTTTTCTTTTTCCTCATGCTGAGGTATTAAGGGTTGTAAGAACTTTCCATATGCAATATATTAAATGTATGCTTTTTTGTTGTTAGCCAAACTGTTGGCACTAGTGCTGCCTCTTTATTGATAGGAAGGAACTATTTTAACATTTTAAACTTGACTTTCTCACAATATATTTATTGCAGGTACTGCTGTTACTTAAGAGGAAACTTTTCGGCTTTTGTGGTCTCTTTGTCCAATTCTGGATGTAATATAAATATGCAATAGTTTAATATACTTTAAAACCATATGAGGTGGGCTGGACAGATATTATCCCTATCATGGGGTCACAAAGAGTCAGACACGACTGAGCAACTGAATGGAACGGAACGGAACAGATGGAAAAATGAGTCTCAAAGATACTAGGTGACCTGTTCAAGGTTTCTCAGCCATAAATACCAGAAATGGAACTCAAACTCAGGCCTCTGGTACCTGTTTCTTTATTCTTAATAATATTTCCAAATGTTTTCAAAATATTTCACATATTAATGTCAATGTAATAAGGATCTTTCCGGCTAAAACACGAATATACATGTGATGTAACTTATTTGAAACAATTTAATGTCTAAAGAATGTAGAGACAGATAAGCAAGGCTTTTAGAAATACTTTGTGGAAACAGATGGTTATCTGCTGTTCGATCATTTGTTTATTCCTTCCTTTATGCATAAAGTATTTGTTAGGTGCCTACTATGTGCAGAACACTTCCCTACTACTGAGGATATAGAATATACATGACAGACGTGGTTCCCACTTTCACGGAGCTTAGACCTAGCAATGTGAGGCTCTTTTAGTGCACAAACTATATTGAGTCTAACACAATACATATCAGTAACACAACCTAGAAATTAAAGAAAGTTGTTGCAGTTTAGTTTTTATCTGTCTCTTATTTTCTTCAGTAGCATTTTTTTAGTTCATACTTTCCTCAAGGACAGTGACTTAAAAGACAGAAGTTGTGCCCCACTTACAAGCATATGTCATATGAAGTTTGGACTTCAAAACCTGTGCGTTAGAAAGATATTTCCATTTTTGTATGTGTAGCATGTGTACCCTACTTGTATGTCTTTGTGTTTGGATCATAAAGTAAAGGAAACGAAACAGAGGAGACTAAAGAGCTTGTAGATGATATGAGCTTAAAGTCAGTGAAATTATTTATTTAAATATGAGTTGATACTTTTTCTTCAGATAAGGTTTATTAAGTTTACAGTGTGGGAGGCCTGATTGTTATTTGGAACTCCACAGAAGTTCAGATTTCATGTCTAATTATTACTACCCCTTGAGCTCTTACTCTCTTACCTGCTAATTAGTTAATATTTTGATGCATAATTATGGGTTTGTAAATGATGCACTAGAAATTCCAGTTTAGTGAAGCCATGAAAGCAGAAATTATCTTGGTAGTTAATTTCATAATGTGCCCAATCTTCCAGTTCTCATCCATTTCTCCTCAAAGAAATGAACTTGAAATATCCATTGTTATGGATAGTTTCCCCCAAGACATGTTATAGCTCACCTATGTGACCTTGACTTATAAATTGTTATTTTCTGTCAACATTAGATATGAAACTATCTAAGTTTCAGATTTGGGAAGAAAGACACATCAGTGCAAATGCATGCTAGATGGTACCATTTGTATTCAGTGTATCATTAAAATGATTTTATTAAAAATAAAATGGATGTTTGTTATTTGTAATGCTTCTCTCTGGAGAGCGGATTTGTGAATTCTGTCTTTGAACTTGGTTTCCCAGTGGATTAACTATTTAATCTTCTCAGGGTGTTAAAATAGTTTTCTCGTGGCTCAGGCTTTATTTGAAGCAAATGACACATAGCCAATGGAACCATTTTGATGAAATTCTACAATTATTATGAGATAGTTCTTAATGTTTAAGAATTATATTTGAGATTCCTTTGTTTTGAAATTATTAGACATTTATATATTGAACATAACTTTTAGTACCTCTGTAATTATTGGATTTGAAATAGATTTTTAAAACTGAAAGGGACCATAAAGGAACTAGCTGGTTGAAGCCCCTTCAAGATAATTGAGGTAACAGAGACCCAGAGCGATTGAGGGAATTGCTCGAGGTCCTACAACTATCAGCTCAGGTCTTCTGTTGACTGTTGCTTTGGATTTTTTAGGATTTTATGTTTTGCTGGCAAACATCCCAGAAATATAATAAATTTGTATTTTGTAAACTACAGTTTTAATCCCTCAAGTGCCCTTTTAAAAATTTAATTTAACATTTACGTGAGTGCCCCCAATCTCAGTGCCCTTTATTTTGGCTTTATGATTGCCTCAATTCTAGAAACTGGACCAATGATTCTAAGAAGGACCTCTCAAGAGTCAGAGAGAGAGGGATCCCGGGAGTAGAAATCCAGGTTATATTTTAAGGTTCCTATTATATTAAAGTGTGAAAAAATGCCAACACTAGGTTATAAAAATTGTTAAAACAGACTGATTTCAGCATATGCGCGTACTACATTAATGCTTTAACAACCACAGAAATACAATATCTGGGTAGCTTAATTTGGAAATAGTATTAATCATGTAAATAGAATTTGGTGAATGCTAGGCCTGGGACATGTGGCCTTCTCCCTTTGCTGTCACCTTGGTTCTTACATTTTTTTTCCCTGCCTCAATAGATTTGACGATTAGAGCACGTTCCGTTAATAGTGACAACCTCACTGTCGGGGAGATGACTGGAGAGTGGGGAAAGATGGAGATAGAGTAGGGTCAGTGTGGTATATTTACTGGGATCTGAAATTGGGGCTGGAGGTAGACATCTGAGTGGTTTAAAAATAAAACACTTTGAGAATTACTTCACTAGAAAGGTGGTTCTTAAACTTTTAAATAGCATCAGTCCCTTCTATCCTTACTTTAGAAGGAGATGAAGGATACAACACATTTTGGCCATACATTTGGCCTTGCATCCAAAAAATACCCTAAATCCCACCTCTGCTTGAAGCCTTTCTAGACTTTATGCAGGGGAATTTCTTCCTTCTGGGGCCTTATTTATTTATTTATCTGATTCTCTCTCTTTCTCTCTCTAAAATTCCAGTGTGAGAGGTATACACAATATGATGATTTTCACTGTTTGACTTGAAATGTCCCCCAACATGAGAGAATATTTGACATTTTTTTTAAAAAAAGATGCTAATATACTGACAGCACTATTAGAGGATTTGAAAATCACTGTATTTACTGAATTGAAACAAGGTGGTATTTGCATGTCCAGATTTGAAATGAAGGCCATTCAGGATTTAATCTTAAGGTCAACTTACTTGGGTGCTGTTACACGTCCATCTACTTCTTCAATAAGAGCAAGAAAACCAAGAAGTTGTTCAAACTTGGGTGTAGCAAGGTGGGCATCATGAACCCACCCAGGGGCTAAAGCAAGGATAGTTTAAAGTTTATTCCCTACTCTTTGGATCTCTTAGTGTGTAGTATAATTTTAGATTTTGGGATTGGACTTTACCTTATTCTCAATTTTGGGGAGCTATGTCTGTCACTTAGAAATCACAATATCAGTTCTTCTGAGTAGGATGATGAGTTATATTTTTCACAGTAGATATTCACATTATTTGACATAGCTTCACAGAATAGAGACTTTTTCTTTCAGCAAACAGGAGCAAGGAGCCTTGGAGAGGGTCAGGCTGTAGTAACTGTTATGAAGTGGTATGTTGAGCACATGGTGTACTAATAAGGCATGGGGCACCTCTACTCTTAGTTGTATTCTTTATAATCTTATTTACTATTTTTAGATCAAAATTCATTCATTTATTACATAATTATTGAATGTCTGTTGTGCACTAGAATCACATAAGTTAGAGGCATTAAAGCTGTTGGAAGCAATATGATAGAATGAACTTTGGATATTTAGAAAACTGTTTTGGTCTTAACCAATGATAAACTTGGCTTTGTGTATAGATATCCACTTACTTCAGTGGACTTGGGAAAAGATCAGCAGAGACAACCATGTGAAATCATTTGGAAAATAGTTTTTATACAAACACAGGCAGTAATATTATTAGTGATGAATTAGATGTATAACCAATGAATATATTGGTTATATTCCAAACTCTAGCAATTAGATTAGTCATTCTCTAATATGTAATCCATAAATTGAATTTGTGAAGTACATTATAGGTGTTGTATCTGTTCTTTTGCTTTCTGAGTGCCTATTACTTATACCACTATGAATATAGCAGAAATGTATATAAATAGTTAAAAACCTTCCTTTATAACAGTCGCCTAGTTTTCATTTTGTTTTCACATGTAAATCACATACCATCCTTCTCTAGTTTACCAAATTCCTTTTTATATAGTTTAGTATAATCCACCATTTTTATTCTTTCTTTTCCCACATAAGACTTTCAGTTGGCATGGTGTTTAGTGTTTATAAAGTTACAATTAATACAATATACTTTGTGAGATTAACAATAATATTGTTGTATTTGCTGTTAGTTGCTTAACCTGATGTAAGACACTGATGACTAAATTGGTTAATAATAACGTGAATTTTCCTTCTGAACTGGCTTGCACCAGATTTTTGAAAATGTTGCTAATGCTTGTCTTGTTTTCTCTCATCAATCTTGGCAACAATATACTAAACCAAGCTGTGGATTAAAGAGCATCTTAAGGCGTAAACTAAGTAAAAAGACCTGAAGTAATAATAACATAGAATTTTGAAAATCAATTTAAATTTTCTATATATATATTTTCTCATACCTAGAGTTGATGGGCAATGCTCCTGCAGAGTTCATTGACAGATCTATATGAAAATTTAGCTGAAAGCATTTTTAAAAAAGGCTAACACTTAGAAGCAGAAAATAGATCTTGCAGGCATAGTCTGTCTTCAAGATCAGCTTTTAATTTCATAAGTTATTTTTATTTCTTTTCCTGTTAATGAAATAATGTAATCAAATTAGAAAAAAATACCTGAGAAAAGATGAGAAAAGCAATCAATTATAGGTTACCACCCTGTTATAATTGCTACTAGCATTTTGGTATATTTATTTTTAATCTGTTTTCTTACGTATACTTTTATATTTTTAAAATTGCTGCAATGTGTACACACTTTTATAGCTTGATATTTACCACTTTATAGAGTAAAACAAGAATTTTTCCACTCAAGTAAGTGAAATTATTGAAAGCCTCCTTTCGGTGATGGGGAAAAAACCATTTTTGTTTTCTAACTGTGGTGTCCTTCAACTCATGTGGGCTGCTTAGAACTGGAAGTCACTACCAGGTTGAATCTAATTTTGTACATGTGCTGCCAGTGATCAAGCCTGGGTCACTCTGGACCTTACTTCACTTCCATGTCACCTAGGCCTCTGGCCAGGCTAGTTGTCCAACCTTCTTTCTCCCTTAATCCATGCCAACCTGGAGGCCCCAGTATGTTTTGAAACAGATTTTACCTGAAATCAACAAACTCTGATTTTGGTAAGGGATTGACATAAAACACATAAACACACAGATATACACACCCCTGCCCCCCATAAAGATGAAATCTACTAGATGTTGATGAATCTGACCAATATAGTATAAAATATATTTATGTTCATAAACAAAATAAAATGATATTTGTTTTTTAATCTCAGTTGCTGGAAAAGATTCTCAACTTGTCTTTATGATATTTTGGTCAAAAATGATACATTGGGATTGTTAGGAGACTGAAGTTTTGAGTCCTCATCTGTGGTTCTCTTGGCTGTCATTTTGAAATGAAAAATTTTAGTCACGCCTGAACTGTACCTACCTTTACATCAATGTGAAAATGTTTCTTGGCTTCTGCTGTGGCCATGTAACATATGTATACTGATGGATTGGCATCTCAATTTGGGTAAAGCTGTCCATAGACTGTGTGCTGAGCTAGGCCAGGCCACTTGTATGCACTCTGCAATTGCTCTGTATGGGACTAGCGAATCTAGGTGAATTGGCCATTGCTTTTTTTCATAGCAGATTTCCTGACAATGATATAGGGTAGGCAAGAAGAATAATGTTGAAGGGATCAAAGGCACTGATTCTTGAAATCAAATAGCTGTTCTGGCTTCTGACAGCCCTGCATTCTAGTTTAAAAGCATCATAGCTCTGCGACAGTAGTGCTCTGTCTTATCCCAGTATCCATCAAAGAACTAAAAGCTGGTTTATCTCCAGTCTTTTTTATGGATTTGCATTCTTTATTATCCCTTTACTCTATCCTTGCCTTAATTTTATTTTCCTTTACAGCATGGCTTATTGAAAAGAGTTTGGATTTTAGTCACAAAGATTGGAATTCAAAATTTTAGGACAGCCACTTAATCCTTATGACCCTTATTTTTTCATCTGTAAAATGGAGTTAATACCTCTTGATAAGACTATTAAGATTATATGAATGTTATAAATGTCTTGCATTTAGAAGCACTTGGGAGATGTTAGATTCTTTATTACTTTTTCAGTTATTGCTCCTTCCTTCACTTCCTGCTTCCTCCCATCTCTCTGTGTGTACACACACACACACACACACACACGCGTGCACACACACACACACACACACACATCTTTAAATCTCGCTTTTTCCTCTTATAGATAAGACTTACAGTGACCAACCACAGTTTCTTTCTAATCACCTCAAGATTTGGATAATTTCTTTGGTGAGCTCTTGTTCTCCTTAGTTTCTCTGTGAAATGGAGAAATAAGAGTACTAAACTCATAAGATAGTGAGAATTAGTTGGCATATTTATAAAGCACTCAGAATAATGCTTGGCATATAGTCATTTTGTGTGCGTGCTCACTTGGGTCCAACCCTTTGCAACCCCATGGACTGTAGCCCACTAGGCTCCTCTATCCATGGAATTTTCCAGGCAAGAATACTGGAGTGGGTTGCCACTTCCTTCTCCAGTGGCATATAGTAGGCCTTGATAAATGTCAGTTGTAGTCATTAACTTGCAAAAATTTATTTCTTTAGCAGGGATTCTTTTGAGTCTTTACTTGAAGCCCCATTTTACAATGTATTATGTCTGTTTCTAAAGACAAAGCAAAGGGATAATGGGATATGGAATAAATAGGAAGAGACTGGTAAAAGGGCACAAACTTTGAGTTGTAAGAAGAATAAGTCTTGAAACCTTAATATATAACATGGCAATTATAGTTGTTAACATTGTGTTGCATAATTGAAATTTGCTGGGAGAACTTAAATGTTCTTTTTAAAATAATGGCACATATGTGAGGTAATGATTGTGTGAATTGAAGGGAGGAACACTTTCACATGTTTATATCAGGATCATCATAATGTAAACTTTAAATATCTTATGATTTTGTTAATTATATCTCACTAAGGGCTTCCCCATGGCTCAGTGGTAAATGCACCTGCAATGCAGGAGACGGAGACTTGGGTTTGATTCCTGGGTTGGGAGGATCTCCAGAGTAGGAAATGGCAAGCCACTCCAGTAATCTTTCCCAGAAAATCCCATGGACAGAAGAAAACCTGGCCGGCTACAGTCCAAGGGGTCTTAAAAGAGTCAGACATGACTGAGTGACTGAACAAAAGCAACAACAAAATATCTCAATAAAGCTGTAAGAAAGGATGGTAAGAGTACATTTATATTAAATAATATATGACCTTCATGTTACCAGCTTATGTTATCAGCATTGTATTTATATGGTAGAATGAATACCATTGTTTGTCTTTATGAATGTATTGAGTTGTGAAAGTCAAGGCAGATCATTATGCTTTCTTGACCAGGTTGAATAAAATATTTTATTAATAATCTTTGTTCTCTTTTGTAAATAAAGAATTACATTTCTTTCCTGTTTATCCTTAAGGACATGGGAATACTGATTGATTTCCAACTGCTCACCTGGTAAGGTGAGCTGACTGACACCTTAATCCTTAAACTCTTAAGTATATTCCTTGCTATATTGTTAACGTGAGCACATTCTTCTTAAGCCAACAGAAGTTTTACTAAGACCCCAAAAGTGATCAGAAATACACACATGCTCATGTCCTCAGTTTACATGTACTTATACACATGTACGCTCACACACGTATACACACACACATACACATTCACTTTATAAATGATCTCTAGGAAACCATCTCACTATTTCCATGCCTAATGTGAGGTAATTGAAAGATTTCAGGTGACTGAGTTCCCTTGCTAACTTAAAAAGACATTGGCTTAATTTTAGCCTTCCATTTTCAGTAATTCATATTATGAGATGTTATTTTGCAAATTTTTAGTTTAATTACTGTGATTAAAGAAGAGATAAAATTAATTTGCGACTCTTTTTTTCTTAGGATGTTATTCAAAAACCAGGTCTTTTTATATAATACTAGCCACTGAAACCTTTGACTAGATGACTAGTTTGGTTTGCATTGAAAAACAGGTTCGGAGTGATACAGGATCGACAAAACCAAGTCAGAAACGTAAATGATCTTGAAAACAAGTTTCACTTTTAGAAACGAACCTATTTAGAAAACAAATTTGATTGAACTGGTAAAATAAATACTTTTTGTGCCCTTCACAAATTGGTTTACTGTGAGATAAAAGCTTCCCTGATAGCTCAGTTGGTAAAAAAAAAAAAAAAAGATAAAACAGTGTGATGACAAATCGAGTTTAAAAAATATGTAGTAGAAAGTTAAGTGAACCATTGAAGATGACTTAAGACTGCCTTAGCACTTAAAACTAGTCCCACTTGCTGTCTTTGACAAGCAGAAAAATACTACAAATACCAGTTATCAAAACAATAAACACAGCGGTAGAGATAATGTAACTGAGGATAAGTATTCTGCAAAATCATCCGGTAGATTCCCTGCCCTTGCTTATATGTTTGTTCTCTGAACATTCTGATAAGAACCATGCTGTCTATTTTATGTGAAAAAAGAATGCAGTTACAGGAACTTCTGTTTCTAAAAGCAGTCATCTTTGTGCCTTTTTTGACTATCAAATATGTTTATTTGTATATTACATAATTTTGCTTTTATGATTGAATCTTTTAAGGTGAACTTTGGTGAGGAAAATAATGATTTTGGAGTTTGAGTTCAGATCTCCTTTGTTCCACTGACTCACTTTTATGTGGCAGTAATATAAAAAGTAATCCTGTGGAAAAATAATATGATGTCTCTCTATGACTCAATTTCATCTATGTATAAAGCGGATTATACTTCTGCTATGTATATTACAGCATCTTTGTAAAGTATAGATAATAAAAGTGTAAAAAGAGGGCTATTACTCTAAGCTCATTGTATGTAGAACAGAAGTTACTTAAGTAAGTATATTCTGGTATCTAAAATGGAGAAATAAAAGTGTATTTGTGGGGATAATTAATATTTCCCATTCCTGACCATTCTAATTCAATTTGACCAAGTAAATTCAATGTATCTCAGTTTAGCCCTATTCAATTATTAGTTATTGCACCCCTATAATTAAGTACACTCAAAACACTAGTGCTAGGCACTGGGAAATGCAAGATGAATCAGATGTGGAATTTGCCCTTGAGAAACTCGGTCCAGTTGGGTTATAAGATGGCTTTCCCATGAACTGTGCCAACAATTAAGTTTAAACACATTACATGCAAGTTATTAGAGTGGCATACCTCTATAGACATTGTGATCACATTAGCATACTTTCTAACACAGAAAAATGACTCTTTATTTTCCAAAACAGCAACATAAAGTCTTAATAATCTGTACCATGATGTCTAATCTTTCCATTCTCCTAATCTTTAACATAGGCATGTTCATCTATTTGCTTATTTCCCCTCTGTTACTTATCCTTTCTCATCTTTCCTAATTTTCATGCTCATTCCATTAAAAAAATCCCTTTCCATAAATTTCATCCTATTTTCATCAGATATTAATTGCAGAAATTTAGACAACAGCTCATTTGCACATAAAAAGACTTGAATACATGCACATCTGTGCTCACTCACACATAAACACACATTTTTTTCCTGTATAATTAATAACTCATTCAGAGTGGCTAGCTTGGATCTGAGTGAGGCAGGAAGCTTCTATGGAAAGTTTCCTAAAACATTTCACTTCTAAGGATAGTTTGAATAAAATTTGAAATCCCTTCGTTAACTGTTAATCTTTTTACTTCATCAGTCCTAGTGTCCTGTGGGTAATAGGCTCTGTTTTTTTTTCAGGGAACTGATGATCTGTTTTACATTTCAAGACTCAAGGACTCAAGCCCTTTGGGAATTTAATATTGGTGAAGTTATAGACTTCCAGGTGTCCCTGACAGATATTATAGTCTTACTTCTGGTAGATGTATCTTTCATAGTAGTGAGCTTTTGTTATAAGGACCTGCCCGAAACAGGTTCCTATGAGGAGAATGGGCTTTGACATCAAGAGGTGTGTTTGAACTTGACTTCTTTCCTAGTTTTTTTAAAAAAATTAATTTATTTTAATTGGAGGCTAATTACTTTACAATATTGTAGTGGTAGTGTTGTCTTTCCTAGTTTTTAATTTTGGGTGAATTGTTTGAGCTGCCTGAACCTCAGTTTCCTCATCTGTAAAATGATATATACTCATATTAATTGAATTATTTTTCCCTAAGGATTCCTCTCGTCGATTTCTACTGTGTATACATATGTAAGTCTAACATGGAACATGATAGCTTGCTTTGTAAATACAGTTGATGCTTGAACAACACCAAGGTTAGAGTCGCCAACCTTCCCCTCCCTGCAGTCAGAAATCCTCATATAACTTTACGGTCAGCCCTTTCATCTGTAGTTCTGCATCCATGGATTTAACTGATCTTGCATTGTTTAGTACAGTAGTACATGTTTATTTATTTATTTATTTTTAAAGTGAGTTGACAGGCGTAGTTAAAACCTGTGTTATTCAAGGGTCAAGTGTAGTATTTTAGTAACTTGGGTTAGTAGCTCTTCTTCCTTAAATGGATCTTGAATTATTTAAAAGCAGGGGTACTTTTATTTTTTCTTTGTCCTTTTCTGTGAAATGCTTAACCCATCAGTAGACATGTAAGTGCATGCTCAGTTGTTCAGCATTGTCTGACTTGTGACCGCATGAACTGTAGCCATCAGACTCCTCTATCCATGGAATTTTCCAAGCAAGAATACTGGAACAGGTTGCATTTCCTACTCCAGGGGACGTTCCTGACCCCAGGCATGTCAGAGCTGGCCCTCAATACCAGAGAAGAAAAATATAGTCTACTCCTGATTATTATGGAGACTTTAATCAGTCTGTCAAGAAATATTTGACTGCCATTGATGTTCCAGAAAGAGTGTCTGGGTGTTAAGGATATAGATATAAGACAAGTGTTTCTACTTTCAAGAAGTTAACATTGGGTAAGGATAGAGACAATAAACATAAAAAAGGTAACTTCAGATGTTGATAAGTTCTGTGGAGAAGATAAGACAGTTTGCTTGAGGGTAGTTAGTCATGACTGGGAAGGAGACGTTTGAATTAAATGTGAATATAGAAAAATAAGCAATGAGAAGATCAGAGAGAACATCATTTTATGCAAAAGAAAATGCAGAAGCCATGAAAAATAAGCTGATATGGTTAGTGGGATGGTAAGAAGAGTAGGATAGCCAGATATAGTAAATGAAAAAGAGGATGGAAATAATAACAGAGATATAGGCAGGGGCCTGACTGTGTAGGGCTTTGTAGTCTAGAATGGAAATTTTGGACTTAATTTTTTGGGAAGGCTTTAGAAAGCTTTAAGTGGAGATATGATTTACATTTTAGAAAGATAACTTGTTGCTATATAGAAGATGGACTATGTTATAAGAGTTAAAAATAGAGGTGGAAGACCAGTGAGAATGCTGTTATTTTGTTCCAGGAGACAGATGGAAGCAGCTTGGACTAAACAAGAGTGGTACAGGTGGTAAACAGTAGATCTGAGGTGTATTTTGGAGATAGAATTGTTAGGGTTTGCTGATAAAGAGTGTAAGGGAAAGAGAAAAATCAAGTAAATTGTTTAGATGGATGGTATAAAAAAAAAAAAGAGGAGACACTTGTAGGAGTGAAGTCCTTGGGAAGGAGACGAGGGATGAGATTGAGGAGAAAAAGTTGACAGAGTGGCCTTAAATAGAAGCAGTGACGCTTCTATTATAACAGTAAAATCTCCCAGAATTTGTGGGTATAGATGAAATATAGTTTGGATCTGGAAGCATGAAGATGAAGATGGAGTAGAACTCTTCTGACTGCATCATCATCATCTTCTTCTTCTTTTTTTTTTTTTTAACAAAAATGAAACTGGTGTTAAGGAGGCCAAAGAACTGTGAGATAAAATTGTTGGGTGTATTACCTAAGGGAATTGAGGTTACTAAGAATGCTGAAAGAAGTAGTGGTGATAGAAGTAGCTGATAGAGTGGCCCATGGTGAGATCAGTGGATAAGGCAGTGTGGCAAAGAGCAGCTTGTAGCACGATCTGACTACAGGTGCTTCAAATAAGATGGGATCTTTGGAAGAGGAATGATAGACTGGAAACTGCACTCAGGAGCAAGAAGAAACCTCACCTCCAGGCAGTGTCTTATACATACAAAATGTGAAAGAAAAAATAACCTTACTTGGGAGCACTTCAGTAAGAGCCACATCCTTGGGATGAAAATGTAAGGTTTATGTTGAGAGTACAGGTGAGTTTTCTGATAAAAATAAATGAATTATCAAACACTCATTGTGTGGCAGAATCAAATGTTCTAAACTCTAAATACACATTAGCTCACATAAACCTAATGATAAGGAAAATAGGTACTATTATTAATTCCACTTTATGAATGAGGAAATTGAGAATTTAAGCAATTTGCCTGTGGTCACATAGCTGTGACAGGGCTGGTGAACTTGGTTTCAGCCAGTGAAAATGAAGTGAAAGTGACAGTGACAGTCACTTAGTGATGTCCAACTCTTTGTGACCCTGTGGACTATACAGTCCATGGAATTCTCCATGCCAGAATACAGAAGTAGGTAGCTTTACTCTTCTCCAGGGGATTTTCCCAATCCAGGGATCAAACCCAGGTCTCCTGCATTGCAGGCAGATTCTTTACCAGCTGAGCCCCAAGGGAAGCCCAAGAATACTGGAGTGGGTAGCCTATCCCTTCTCCAGTGGGTCTTCCTGACCCAGAAATCGAACCGGGATCTCTTCATTGCAGGCAGATTCTTTACCAGCTGAGCTATCAGGGAAGCCCTTGTTTCAGGCTTAATGACTGGTCTATACTGTTGCTGATGGATTGTAATTTCTAACACATAGCATTTAGAAAGGAAGTGAGGGATAGATGATGGGACCAAATTGGATGCTATGCAAGGTAGTTATTGAATGAGCATTTTTATACTGAAGGATGATTTGGAACGCTTGGACTTCTGATGGCTAGTTTGGTGAACACGGATTTGATGAGCTTTTTCTATATTTTGAACCAAAGAGCAATTTGAAGATCTTAGATGGCTGGTGTTCCTGGGGGCTGGTAGAAAGTGAGTAATGAAAATTTTGAGTTAGCTGGTGACACCACTGAGAGGAAGTGGAAGGGCAATTGATTATATTCTGGTAGCAGGGTTCTGCTGTTATTGTCATGTAGAGAGCTCATTTGACAATCTTGGGTGAACATAATATGGGCCAGTTTATCTTCCTGGCCCTGAAATTCAAGCATTGTTATATTTCTCATCATCAGATATTGTTAAAGCAACTGCTTTTGGCTGCAAGATTCAGAACAGTACTAATGGTACTGAAAAGAAGATAGAAGTTGATTTTGATAGTAATAGTCAACGTTTTCATATTTTTCCACAAAGTTACTTGCAAGCATTCTTAATAGTGTATTTTTTCTGATTATGAAAAGTATTTTCTGTTCATTTTAGAAAATTTGTAGGAATTTCACTATCCCGATAGGAACATATGTCTACTTATTATATTTTAATATGTGCTGGGCTTAGTCGCTCAGTCATGTCCGACTCTTTGCAACTGCATGGACTGCAGCCCACCAGGTTCCTCTGTTCACTGGATTCTCCAGGCAAGAATACTGGAGTGTGTTGCCATGCCCTCCTCCAGGGGATCTTCCCAACTTGGGCATCCAGCCCAGGTCTCCCTCATTGGAGGGAGCCACCTTTACCATCTGAGCCACCAGAGAAACCCATATTTTTAAAAAATATAGTCTCATATTATTTATATAGAATAATAAAATTATATCTTATTGCATATATAGTTTTTCATCTTTTTTTTTCCACTTCACATTTTTAAATTTCCTGAGTATTTTCCTAGGTCATTAAGTGATATTCTCATATCTGATTCTTAAAGCCTATATAACTGTTTTTTTTTTTATTAGAAAACTGAAATTTACAATGTGTTTATATCACTCACTGAGTACATGGCATTTAAGAACAACACTATTACAGAAAGATAACAAAAATACGAAATTTTAAAACCTACAGGATATGGAAAACATTATCCACTGAGGCCTTAAAGGTAGTAGACTTTACATAAAAAGGAAAAGCAATGAGTATACAAGTATACAGCCAGTTTAAAAAGTTAGCAAAATAAACAGAATAATCATAAAGAAAGCAACTAATACATACCAGGTATTAATGCAATAAAAATAAAGATAAAATTGAGAGGCTCAATAGAGTCAAAGCTGCCTTAAAAAGCTTCTCTAAAAAGGGAAACATCAGGTAGCAATAATAAAAGAGAGGCCTCTGTCTGCCTCTTCTGGGCCTTCCAAAGAGGGACTGGGGAGACATTTAATGAAGAACGGGTTTTTTTAAACTTCATATTCTTTGTACTTCTCTTCTCAGTGCTCTTTGTAGTTTTTTTCCTTGGCTTTTACTAACTGACCATTATGCCCTTGGGTTCTTTGTAGAGCAACCCCTTGAGGACAACCTCCTTACTACGTCTGTAATGAGAGTTGCACCCTCTGCTTGACCTTTTGAGGGATGCTCTGTCTCCTTTTCCCTTCTATCCTCCTCATACACCTATAGCCTGTGACACTGAATGTCCATGTGCCTCGGTGATAGTCAGCTTTCCTTGGCAGAATTCCTGTGAAATGGCTTATTGTTTGGCTGCTCTTGTTTTTGTCCACTTGAACAATGAGAAATATCACATATCTGTGACTTGTTAAATAGCAGATGTGCAACTTGCTTGTTCAATTACTACCCTTCAATTTTTTTTTTTGACCTCCTATCTTCATATATAACAGTACCTAGATTCCCAAAGACAAACATTAGATTTTCCCAGGAATTCTCTCGCCCCTCCTCTCTGAGTGCTCCTGGACACTCTGAGATGGGCCTGAACTTTGTGATATGGGCATTTTAGATGGGATACTCTGCATTCTGCAGAAGTGAAATGCTACAGTCCCCTTCTTATAGCTCTGTAAGTAAAGAAAACATTGGACCACTCACTCACTTGTTTTGATAGAGGAGAAAAATTTTGCCTTACTATATTTTGGAAAGGAAAAGAGAAGACAGTGTTCTCTGTATCTGTGAATTCTCTTCAAAGTATCTCCACCATGGATCTTGAACCTTATTTTAAATAACCTGAAGATAAGAGGTTAGGACTGATAGTTGATGAGCTGGTTTGGTCAACTCTTTGTAAATGCTGTAGGGATATGTCTAGAAACTTTTCTTGAGGCTTGTAGTTGAAATTATGAAACAATAAGAAAAATTCCATTCTTTGTTATAACTGCTAGTGTTTTATTATATGAATTAGTGGAATGATATCATAGTAAGTATTGCTGGTCAGTATGTCTCCTTCATAAAGGAACTCCACTCAGATCCCAAGGGAGTAGTGAAAAAGAGGAGCTGTTTATACTAGAGGAATGAAAGTTAGAAGACCTAGGGCTCAACCCTGCTTCCTCTAGTAACTAGATGAGTTACGTTAGGCAAAACACATATTTTTTTGTTACATTAGGTAAATCACATATTTTCTCTTGGACTTATATTTAAAATGAAAGTTAGACTAGATTTCCTCCAAGATTCTGTCTGTCTTTAAAAGTGATGAGTCAGTTTCCAAAACATTCCTGCTACTATACCACTCTAGGAACTTGTCAACAGATTATCCATGGATTTGGGACTTTCAGAATAGAGCCATTACCATCCTATCCCAATATCATACCATCTCCAAGACATTTCTTACATCACCATATCATACTGTACCATATGATTACTGTATGGTAATTGGACGCAATTACCATATCATGCCATACCATAACATTGGATTACCTTGTCATTATCATAACATGTGAAATACCGGGCTGGATGAATCACAAGCTGAAATCAAGATTGCAGGGAGAAATATCAATAATGTCAGATATGCAGATGACACCATCCTAATGGCAGAAACTGAAGAGGAACTAAAGAACCTCTTGATGAAGGTGAAAGAGGAGAGTGAAAAAGTTGGCTTAAAACTCATCAATGAAAAAACTAAGATCATGGCATCCCATCCCATCACTTCATGGCAAAAAGATGGGGAAGCAATGGAAACAATGACAGACTTTATTTTCTTGGGCTCCAAAGTCACTGCCAATGGTGACTGCAGCCATGAAATTAAAAGATGCTTGCTCCTTGGAAGAAAAACTATGACAAACCTAGATAGTATATTAAAAAGCAGAGACATCACTTTGCCAACTAAGGTCTGTATCATCAAAGCTATGGTTTTGTACAAATGTGAGAGTTGAACCATAAAGAAGCATAAGCACTGAAGAATTGATGCTTTCGAACTGTGGTGCTGGAGAAGACACTTGAGAGTCCCTTGGAGTCCCAAAGACATCAAACCAGTCAGCCCTAAAGGGAATCAACCCTGAATATTTGTTGGAAGGACTGATGCTGAAGCTGAAGTTCCAATACTTTGGCCACTGGATGCAAAGAGCTGACTTATCGGAAAAGACACTGATGCTGGGAAAGATTTAGGACAGGAGGAGAAGCAGGGTGCAGAGGATGAGATGGGCGGATGGCATCATCGACTCAATGGACATCAGTTTTAGCAAACTCTGGGAGCCGAAGGGCAAGCAAGCCAGGTGTGCTGCAGCCCATGGGGTCACAAAGAGTCAGACACGACTGAGTGACTGAACAACAACCACTGCACCATACTATACTATACTGTACCATACCATAGCATACTGTATACCGTACCATTATTATATCGTGTCGTATCATTGCTATTACTATATCTTATCATTCCTTTTCTTTCTTTTCATTAATTTGTTTTGTAATTAATTGATTCATTTAACAAAACTACTCTATTTACTCATATGAATCCATTCATTGCATTGATTTCACATACAAGGTAGATAATGTATCTTTTCTCTAAAGAGAGGAGAAAATAACCAGAATTTTAAAAGATAGTTGAGCAAATAGCAAATAAAGTAACAGAAATAGATTCTAAGTATAGTTTCTGATACATAGTAACTCCTTGAAAAATATTAAGGGCAATTAAGCAGTTGAACATGTCCTTAGTTCCACTGTTTGTACCATATTATTGCTAAATTCTTGGTGATTCCTGGGTGCTCAAAGTGCTTTATTAATAAAATATAATTATGAAATATCATCATCATAGATACTAAGCAGTTAGTTCTTATTTCAGAACCAGGCCTTTCTTTTATTTATTATTTGTTAATTCTCACTGATGCTACTGTAAATACTTGTAAATACTCACCAGTCATTGAAGAACATTGGCTTTGGTTGAAGCCATTGAAGAATTAAATGGCTTTGGTTCATAATTTTTGTTGCTTCTGCAGTTTTCCAGTATTTCCAAATGCCCTCATGTTTATGTTTTCAGGTCAGGTATTATAATAAGATAGGGTCAACAGACAATGAACTTAATAAAATATCCCCAGGAAACCCTATATTGTTTTTATGTATCAGATATCTAAGTTAAGAGAAGAAGCAATTGCACTGTTGGAGGAGATTGATCAACATTATATGCTATGCCTTTCATTACTCAATGTGTCACTTCATGTATGTATGTTATTCCTAGAATTACTAAGTAGGTGGTCCTCAAAACTATTACTAATCATCTTTATCCAGATATATATCAGACCTTACAAAGCCAGTGTTTTCTGGATGCTATTCTGTCCAGTTACACTTTGCTCATCTAAATGATAGAATTAGGCATTGCACAGAAGGGGCACCTAATTGAATTCCACCAGTGTAATCGAGGTGGTAGAACCCTTGTCATTCCATATTTGTGTTTAGGTGTGTTGTTTTCATTGTCTATACAATTTTTCATTGTCTATACATTGTCTATACAATTTTTTCCCATCCCTTTGGCACCAACCTAGTGTTCAGGTTTTAAATTATGTAATGACTGTATGATTACAATGATGTTTTGATTAATGATGAAGACCAGTATGATATGAGCATTCTGAAGAGCAGGCCTTCCTTCCATGATGCTCTGACCATCAAATCTAGAGTTATTAAGGGTTATTTTGTTGACTATAGCCTTGCCAGAACCAAACAGGTGACAAGATGAAGGAAACAATACCTTTTCCTTGTTCACTACATTTGCAAAGTAATATGAAGAAGCATCACTGCAGTTTCCCTTTATAAGTTAAAAAATGACCAGCTGAGGAGGTTAACCAAGGTGGTGGAGGAGTAGGAAGTCATGGACTTCATCTCTTCGCAAATGCATCAAGAACACATTTACAGATGGAACAGTTCTCACAGAACACCAACTGAACACTGGCAGATGTTGGACACTGGAATGGACAAGAAAGATTCCCACATATCTCAGTAGGATGAAAAGAAAGAAAGAAAGTGAAGTCACTCAGTTGTGTCCGACTCTTTGCAACACCATGGGGTGCAGCCTACCAGGCTCCTCCATCCATGGGATTTTCAAGACAAGAATACTGGAGTGGGTCGCCATTTCCTTCTCCAAGAAGGAAAAAAGAAGAGGAGAGGAAATGAGATGGGATCTGTGTCCATCTGTTTAATTTACATAATCTGTTTAAATTATGTAATGCCTGTATGATTACATTGGTGTTTTGATTAATAATGTGGACCAGTATGATATGACCATTCTGAAGAGCAGACCTTCTTTCCATGATGCTCTGACCATTATGGAAGTTGAAGCAGAGGAGAGGTTCCTGCGTCTGGGGAAACCTTATCACCAGCAGAGGATTGGTTGAGACAGAAGGAGAACATCTGAGGCTGCCAGAGGAGTGTGAAACAGCTGGTCTGTGGCAGACAGGACAGAGTGAGACTTGTACAGATGGTCTGTGCCACAGCCCTGCATGTTCCAGACTGGGACATGCAGTGTACATGGAGTCTGAGAGCTGAAATATGGGGATTGAAGAGTAAACCCATGAAAAAGACTACTCTTGCCTGTGAGGAGATAGCCAGAGGGGATAGGAGGGAGGAAATCTGCAACCAGGAATGCTTCTGGGGGAAATCCAGACTGCCACAGAAGCAAGATGCTACTGTTGAGTGACACACAGGGATGGAGCCACCATTGTAGACTCTTTCTCCCCACTCATTGGACACCTGCCCTTCCAGGTGCTAAGAAAAGCCCCAGCAAAGGCTGACCTCACTCCTGCTCCCAGGCACTAGGAAAGGCTCCCATTAGTGCTGGATCTCTTGTGTTGTGGCCTGTGGCTTTCCTACACACCTCTCATCACCAGGCCCTTGTGACACAGGCAGTTGTGCCACATTTGTACCCTGTCTTCACAGGGGTGAGATAGGGTACAAATGCTCCAGGGTAGCCTTGGGAGGAGGCTCCTGTGGGGGGCCCACATACAGAGGTGGGGCTAAAATCACAACTGAGACCCAGGATGGGGTGACTAAGGAAGAGGAACAAAAATATTTCTGTGCAGCTACACAAACCACTGATTCAGTTCAGTTCAACCCTGCAATTGGCTTGGTAAGCCCTGCATCTATGGAATATCTGAATGGACAGTCAGTGTTTTCACAAATGAAACTGGTATAGCTATAGCAGCAGTAGACTTGGGGGTCTAGTACCCATGGGTATTAGGCCAGGTTAGAGTCTGAGCTACCTGCCACAGTGCACACAGAGGAACCAGAGAAATGCCTAGAAGTTTTAGAGAGCATCCTGAGGAGGTGGAGATGACTCACAATGGAGAAAAGGATACTGGCAGCTGAGACGTTAGGAGAATATAATTATTACTATTTTGTTGTTTTGTTTTTGTTTGTCGTCTTTCTCTTGTTGTTTTTTATCTTTTGTGTTTTCATTTTTAATATATTTTTTATTTTTTGTATTTCTCTTTCTACATTGATTTTTTGTTCTGTGCTTTTCCCTTGTTTTTCTCTCTTTGTTCTATGTTTTTACCTTTTTTCCTTTCTTTTATTTGTTTTTTTTTTTTTAATCTTTTTAAAATTTTAAAAATCATTTTGTGTGTTTTGATTGCTTTATCCTTCAGTTTGCATTCTGCTTTTGTTTTTTGGTTTTGTTAGTTTTGTTTTTTGGATTTTGTCTTGGGATTCTTTTGTTTGTCCAGTTATTCTCTTGTTTTTTGTTTTTTCTGTTTTTGTTTCTTATTTTGTCTGTGCCTGTGTTTCTTTTGTTTGTTTGTTTGGTTTTCTTTGATCTTTTACCATTTGTCTGGGCTTTTGTTTGCTCATCTGGTTGGTTTTAATTGCTATTGTTTGCTTGTTTTTGTCTTTCTTATTTGTCTTAGATTTTGTCTGTTTTCATTCTACCTACTTTTTTCCTCCCCATCTTCTTTTATCTTTTCTTTTCCTCCCCCCTTTTTTTGCAGAGCCATGTGGCTTATTGGGTTTTGGTTATGAGGCCAGGGTAGGCCTGAACCTGTGCTGTGTGAGCTCTCAGTGCAGGATTCTGGAATGCCAGAGAATTTCCAGTCCTAGGGAATATTAATTGGCAAGAGCTCTCCCAGAGTTTGATCTCAGCTCCAAGACCTGGCTCCACCCAACTGGCTGTAGGCTCCAGTGCTGAACATCCCACACCAAATACCAAGCAAGATAGGAACACAAAGCCATGCTGCTCTAAGATCACAGACACCCCAAAACACACCAGTTGACATTGCCTCTCCTTCAAAAGGAAAAGAAATAGCTCAACCTGCCAGGATGCAGGCACCAATCCCTCCCTTTAGGATGGTTATACAAGTCATTGGACCAACCTCAATGGCAAGCCACTCCAGTACTCTTGCCTAGAAAATCACAAGGACAGAGGAGCCTGGTAGGCTGCAGTCCATCGGGTCGCTACTAGTCAGACAACACTGAGCGACTTCACTTTCACTTTTAACTTTCACACATTGGAGAAGTAAATGGCAACCCACTCCAGTGTTCTTGCCTGGAGAATCCCAGGGACAGCAGAACCTGGTCGGCTGCCATCTATGGGGTCGCACAGAGTTGGACACGACTGAAGCGACTTAGCAGCAGCAGCAGCAGCACCCACCTGGGGCAGACACCAGAAGCAAGTGGAACTATGACCCTGAAACCTGTAGAAGGAAGACCTCAAGCACTGAAAGTTAGACAAAACAGGAAGAGAGAGAAATATGTTGCAGATGAACAAGCAAGGTAAAAAGTCTCAAGACCAAATAAATGAAGAGGAAATAGGTAATATACCTGAAAAAGAATTCAGAGTAATGATAGTGAAGATGATTCAAAAACTTGGAAATAGAATGGAGGAAATACAAGAAATGTTTAGCAATGACCTAGAAGAACTAAAGAACAAACAGTGATGAACAATACAATTAAAAATACACTAGAAAGAATCGATTGCAGAATAACAGGCAGAAGAATGCATAAGTGAGCCAAAAGCTAGAATTTGTGCAGAAAAACTGCTCAGAACAGAATAAAGAATTAAAGAACTCAAGACAGTCTTAAAAACCTCTGGGACAACATTAAACATTGATTATAGGAGTCCCCAGAGAAGGCAATGGCAAGCCACTCCAGTACTATTGCCTAGAAAATCCCATGGATGGAGGAGCCTGGTAGGCTGCAGTCCATGGGGTCACTAAGAGTCGGACACGGCTGAGCGACTTCACTTTCACTTTTCACTTTCACACATTGGAGAAGGAAATGGCAACCCACTCCAGTGTTCTTGCCTGGAGAATCCCAGGGACAGGGGAGCCTGGTGGGCTTCCATCTATGGGGTCACACAGAGTCGGACACGACTGAAGTGACTTAGCAGCAGCAGCAGCAGCAGCATAGGAGTCCCAGAAGAAGAGAAAGAGAAGGGTCTGAGAAAATATTTGAACAGATTGTAGTTGAAAACTTCCTTAACATGGGAAAAAAAAATAGTCAAATCCAAGACACATATTAATCAAACTATCAAGATTAAATACAAAGAAAGAATATTAAAAGCATCAAGCAAAAAGCAACAGGTAAGATAGAGGTGAATCCCCATAGGTTATCAGCTATCTTTCAGCAGAAACTCTGCAGGCTGGAAGGGAGTGGCAGGATATATTTAAAATGATGAAAGGGGAAAACCTACAACTAAGATTACTTTACCAGCATTTAGATTTGACAGAAAAGCTAAAAATCTTACAGACATACAAAAGCCTAAAGAATTCAGCACCATCAGACCAGCTTTGCAATAAACGCTAAAAGAACTTATCTAGGCAAGAAACACAAGAGAAAAAAATGACCTACAAAAACAAATCAGAAACAATAAAATGGTAACTGGAACATCCCCTTCATGGATCACAGCCTTGTCCTAATGAAGGGGCTTACATAATTTAGTGAAGCTATAAGCCATTCTCTGTAGGGCCATCCAAGATGGATGGGTCATAGAGAAGAGTTCCGACAAAACGTGGTCCACTGGAGGAGGAAATGGCAAACCACTCCAGTGTTCTAGCCTGGAGACCCCCATGAACAGTTCAGTTCAGTTCAGTTCAGTTCAGTCGCTCAGTCGTGTCCGACTCTCTGTGACCCCATGAATCACAGCACGCCAGGCCTCCCTGTCCATCACCAACTCCCGGAGTACACTCAAACTCATGTCCACAGAGTCGGTGATGCCATCCAGCCATCTCATTCTCCGTCGTCCCCTTCTCCTCCCGCCCCCAACCTTTCCCAGCATCAGAGTCTTTTCCAGTGAGTCAACTCGTCGCATGAGGTGGCCAAAGTATTGCAGTTTCAGCTTTAGCATCAGTCCCTCCAATGAACACCCAGGATTGATCTCCTTTAGAATGGACTGGTTGGATCTCCTTGCAGTATAAGGGACTCTCAAGAGTCTTCTCCAACACCACAGTTCAAAAGCATCGATTCTTCGGCGATCAGCTTTCTTCACAGTCCAACTCTCACATCCATACATGACCACGGGAAAAACCATTGCCTTGACTAGACGGACCTTGGTTGGCAAAGTAATGTCTCTGCTTTTTAATATACTATCAAGGTTGGTCATAACTTTCCTTCCAAGGAGCAAGCGTCTTTTAATTTCATGGCTGCAATCAGCATCTGCAGTGATTTTGGAGCCCCAAAAAATAAAGTCTGACACTGTTTCCACTGTTTTTCCATCTATTTCCCATGAAGTGATGGGACCAGATGCCATGATCTTTGTTTTCTGAATGTTGAGCTTCAAGCCAACCTTTTCACTCTCCTCTTTCACTTTCATCAAGAGGCTTTTGAGTTCCTCTTCACTTTCTGCCATAAGGGTAGTGTCATCTGTATATCTGAGGTTATTGATATTTCTCCCAGCAATCTTGATTCCAGCTTGTGCTTCTTCCAGCCCAGCGTTCCTCATGATGTACTCTGCATAGAAGTTAAATAAGCAAGGTGACAATATACAACCTTGACGTACACCTTTTCCTACTTGGAACCAGTCTGTTGTTCCATGTCCAGTTCTAACTGTTGCTTCCTGACCTGCATACAGGTTTCTCAAGAGGCAGGTCAGGTGGTCTGGGATTCCCATCTCTTTCAGAATGTTCCACAGTTTATTGTGATCGACACAGTCAAAGGCTTTGGCATAGTCAATGAAGCAGAAATAGATGTTTTTCTGGAACTCTCTTGCTTTCTCCATGATCCAGCGGATGTTGGCAATTTGATCTCTGGTGCCTCTGCCTTTTCTAAAACCTGCTTGAACATCTGGGAGTTCACGGTTTACATACTGCTGAAGCCTGGCTTGGAGAATTTTGAGCATGACTTTACTAGCGTGTGAGATGAGTGCAATTGTGCGGTAGTTTGAGCATTCTTTGGCATTGCCTTTCTTTGGGATTGGAATGAAGACTGACCTCTTCCAGTCCTGTGGCCAGCACTGAGTTTTCCAAATCTGCTGGCATATTGAGTGCAGCACTTTCACAGCATCATCTTTCAAGACTTGAAATAGCTCAACTGGAATTCTATCACCTCCACTAGCTTTGTTCGTAGTGATGCTTTCTAAGGCCCACTTGACTTCACATTCCAAGATGTCTGGCTCTAGGTCAGTGATCACGTTATCGTGACTATCTTGGTCGTGAAGATCTTTTTTGTACAGTTCTTCTGTGTATTCCTGCCACCTCTTCTTAATATCTTCTGCTTCTGTTAGGTCCATACCATTTCTGTCCTTTATTGAGCCCATCTTTGCATGAAATGTTCCCTTGGAATCTCTGATTTTCTTGAAGAGATCTCTTGTTTTTCCTATTCTGTTGTTTTCCTCTATTTCTTTGCATTGATCACTAAGGAAGACTTTCTTATCTCTCCTTGCTATTCTTTGGAACTCTGCATTCAGATGCTTATATCTTTCCTTTTCTCCTTTGCTTTTCGCCTCTCTTCTTTTCACAGCTATTTGTAAGGCCTCCTCAGACAGCCATTTCGCTCTTCTGCATTTCTTTTCCATGGGGATGGTCTTGGTCCCTCTCTCCTGTACAATGTCACGAACCTCCGTCCAGAGTTCATCAGGCACTCTATCAATCAGATCTAGTCCCTTAAATCTATTTCTCACTTCCACTGTATAATCATAAGGGATTTGATTGAGGTCATATCTGAATGGTCTAGTGGTTTTCCCTACTTTCTTCAATTTAAGTCTGAATTTGGCAATAAGGAGTTCATGATCTGAGCCACAGTCAGCTCCTGGTCTTGTTTTTGCTAACTGTATACAGCTTCTCCATCTTTGGTTGCAAAGAATGAAAAGGCAAAAAGATAAGACACTGGAGGATGAGGCCCCCGGTTGGAAGGGGTTCAGTATGTTACTGGGGAATAGTGGAGGGCAATTGCTAATAGCTCCAGAAATAACGAAGCAACTAGGCCAAAGTGGAAATGACACTCAGTTGTGGATATGTCTGGTCTTGAAAGTAAAGTCCAGTGCTGTAAGAACTGTATTGCATAGGAATCTGTAATGTTGTTCCCTGAATCAAGGTAAATTGGACGTGGTCAAGCAGAGGGTGACGAGATTGAATGTTGACATTTTAGGAATCAGTAAAACTAAATGGATTGGAATTAATGTTCATCTAGTTTAATTCATATTAACATTACACCTACTACCGTGGGCAAGAAACTCTTAGAGGAAATGGAATAGTCCTTATAGTCAATAAAGAGTCTGAAATGCAGTATGGGGGTGCAACTTCAAAAACAACAGAATGATTTTGGTTCCTTTCCAAGGCAAACCATTCAACACCACAGTAATCCAAGTCTGTGCCCCAACCACTGATGCCATAGAAGCTGAAGTTGACTGACTTGATGAAGACAACAAGACATTCTAGAACTAACACACAAAAAAGATGTCCTTTTCATCATAGAGGATTGGAATGCAAAAGTAAGAAGTCAAGATATACCTGAAAAAACAGGCAAGTTTGGCCTTGGAGTGCAAAATGAAGAAGGGGAAAAGCTAACAGAGTTTTGTCAAGAGAACATGCTGATCATAGAAAATACTCTCTTCCAACAACACATAAGCTGACTACACATTGACATTACCAGGTGATCAATATCCAAGTCAGATTGATTATATTTTTTGTAGCCAAGTTGGAGAAGCTCCATACAGAAAGCAAAAACAAGATAGGGAGGTGACTGTGGCTCAGATCATGAGCTCCTTATGATTCAGGCTTATAATGAAGAAAGTAGGGAAAAACCACTAGACCATTCAGGTATGACCTAAATCAAATATTTTATGATTATGGAGTAGAGGTGAAGAATAGATTCAAGGGATTAGATCTGGTAGACAGAATGCCTGAAGAACTATGGAAGGAAGATTGTAAAATTGTGCAGAAGGCAGTGACCAAAACCATCCCTAAGAAAAAGAAATGCAAAAACGCAGTGTGGTTGTCTGAGGAGCTTTACAAATAGCTGAGAAAAGAAGACCAATAAAAGGCAAGAAACAAATGGGAAGATATACTCAACTGAATGCAGAGTTCCAGAGAATAGTAAAGAGAGATAAGAAGGCCTTCTTAAATGAACAGTGTATTGAAGTAGAGGAAAACAATAGAATAGGAAAATCTAGAGAGCTTGTCAAGAAAATTGGAGCTATCAAGGCAAAATTTCATGTAAGGTTGGGCACGATGAAGGACAGAAATGGTAAGGACTTAATAGAAGCAGAAGAAATGTCAAGAATACACAGAAGAATATACAAAAAATGTCCTAATGATCGAGATAACCACAGTGATATGGTCACTCGCCTAGATCCAGAAATCTTGGGATGTAGAGTCAAGTTGGACTTAGGAAGCATTACTGTGAACAAAGCTAGTAGAGCTGATAAATTCCAGCTGAGCTATTTAAAATCCTTGGAGTTTATGGTGTTAAAGTGTGGCATTCAGTATTTCAGCAAATGGAAAAACTCCTCAGTGGCCACAGGACTGGAAAAGGTCAGTTTTCATTCTGAACCCAAACAAGAGAAATGATAAATGTTCAAACTGCCATACAGTGGTGCTGATTTCACATGCCAGCAAGGTTGTGCTCAAAATCCTTCAAGCCAGTTTCAGCAATATGTGAACCAAGAACTTCCAAATGCACAAGCTGGGTTTCAAAGAGGCAGAGGAACCAGAGATCAAATTGCCAGCATTTGTTCAATCATAGATAAAGCAAGAGCGTTCCAGAAAAAACATCTGCTTCATGACTAAAGTCTTTGACTTTGTGGATCACAACAAATTGTGGAAAATCTGTAGAGATGGGAATACAAGACCACCTTGACTATCTCCTGAGAAACCTGTATGTGAATTGAGAAGCAACATTCAGAATCCAATGTGGAACAGCTGACTGATTCAAAATTGGGAAAGAAGTAAGACAAGGGTGTATATGTTCACCGTTCTTATTTAACTTCTAAGCATAGTATATCATGTGAAATGCCGGGCTGGATGTCTCACAAGCCAGAATCAAGATTGCTCTGAGAAATACCATCAACTTCAGATATGCAGATAATACCACTCTAATGGCAGAATGTGAAGAGGAGCTAAAGAGCCTCTTGATGAGGGTGAAAGAGGAAAGTGAAAAAACTGGCTTAATACTCAACATTCAAACAGAAGGGGAAAAGATGGAAGCAGTGACATATTTTATTTTCTTGGGCTTCAAAATCACTGGATGGTGACTGTAGCCACGAAATTAAAAGACACTTGCTCCTTGGAAGGAAAGCTATGAAAAACCTAGACAGTGTATTAGTAAGCAGAGACATCACTTTGCTGACAAAGGTTCATATGATTAAAGCTATGGTTTTTCCAGTTGTCATGTGTGGATATTACAGTTGGACCATAAGGAAGGCTAAGTTCCTAATAACTGATGCTTTTGAGTTGTGGTGTTTGGGAAGACTCTTGAATCCTCTGGGCTGTAAGGAAATCAAACAAGTCAATCCTTAAAGGAAATCAACCCTGAATATTCATTGGAAGGACTGTTGCTGAAGCTGAAATTCCAATACTTTGGCTACCTGATGCGAAGAGCCTAGTCATTGAAAATGACTCTGATGTTGGGAAAGATGGATGCAAAAAGGAAAAGTGGAAGGCAGAGGATGAGATGGTTAGATAGTATTACCAACTCAATGTATATGAATTTGAGCAAACTTTGTGAGACAGTGGAGCACAGAAGAGCCTGGCAAGCTGCAGTCTATGGGATTGCAAAGAGTTGGACATAACTTAGCAACTAAACAACAACAAAATAGGAACATACATATCAATAATTACTTTAAATGTAAATTGATGAAATACTTTAAAAGACCTGGACTGGCTGAATGGATACAAAAACAAGACCCAAATATATATATATATTGTCTATACCCTGTTCAGGCCCAGGGACACCTACACTACAGACTGAAAGTGAGTGGTTGGAAAAAGATATTCCATGCAAATGGAAATGAAAAGAATGATGGAGTAGCAGTACTGATATCAGTCAGAATAGTCTTTAAAGTAAAGATTGGTAGAAGGGGATAAGGTAGGCCACTGCATAATGATTAAGGGATCAACCCAAGAAGAATATATAGCAATGGTAAATATTTATGCACCCAAATAGGAACACCTCAATGCATAAAGCAAATGCTAACAGCCATAGAAAGGGAACTGACAGTAACACGATAATAGTGGGGTACTTTAACACTCCACTTACACCAACATCCAGACAGAAAATAAGAAGAAAGAATCTTTAAATTGCACACATTAGAACAGGTAGAGCTAATTGGTATTTATAGGAAATTCCATTGGAAAGCAGCAGAATACACTTTCTTCTGAAGTACATGTGGAACGTTCTCTAGGATAGATCACATCTTGGGTCACAAATAAAGCCTCAGTAAATTTAGGAAAACTGAGATCATTTTAAGCATCTCTTCTGACCACAGTACTAAGAGATTAGAATCAATTACTGGGGAAGAAAGTGTAAAAAGCAGAAATATATGGAGGCTAAACAATATGCTGCTAAATAGGAAATAACTGAAGAAATCAAAGAGGAAATAAAAAAAATACTTAGAAACAAAGGAGAGTGAAAACATGACACTCCAAAACCTACAAAAGGCAGCAAAAGCAGTTCTAAATGTGACATTTATAGCAGTGCAATACCTCAAGAAACAAGAAAAATCACATATAGACCACCTAACCTTACTCCTAAAGCAACTAGAGAAAGAAGAACAAACAAAACCCAAAGTTGGTAGATGAAAAATAATTATAATGGTCATAGCAGAAATAAATGAAATAGAGATGAAGAAAATAATTGTGAACACCAGTGCAACTAAAAGCGGTTCTTTGAGAAGATAAACACAGTTGATAAGCCTTCAGCCAGATTCATCAAGAAAAAAAGGGAGAGGACTCAAGTTACTAAAATTAGAAATCAAACAGAAGTTACAACTAACACCATAGACATACAAAGGATCATAAAAGACTACTATCAGTAACTATATGCCAATAAAATGGACAACCTACGATAAATGATCTAATTCATAGAAAAGTACAATGTTCCAAGACTGAATCAGAAATAGAAAATATGAACAGACAAGTTATAAGCACTGTGATCAAAAGTCTTCCAGTGAACAAAGGTTAAGAACCAGATGCCTTCACAGGTGAATTCTATCAAACATTTAGAGAAGAGTTAACCTTTTGAAATCTTCCAAAAAACTTCAGAGAAAAGAACACTCCCCCTCATTCTAGAAGGCCACCATCATCCTGATACCAAAACAGACAATGAAAACACAAAAAAGAAAATTTCAGGCCAGTATCACTAATGAACATAGATGTTAAAATTCTCAACAAAATACTGCTAAACAGAATGTAACAACACATTAAAAGGATCATACACCATGACCAAATAGGATTTATCCCAGGGATGCAAGGATCAGTATCTGCCAAGCAATTTGTGATTGTTGTTTTTGTTCAGTCATGTCCGACTGTTTGTGACCCCGTGGACTGCAGCACGCCAGGCTTATGCCACATCAGCAGACTGAAGAATAAAAACCATATGATCATCTCCATAGATGCAGGAAAAACTTTGGACAAAATTCAACACCCATTTTTGATAAGAACTCTACAGAAGGTGGGCACTGAGGGAACCTATCTCAACATAATAAAGGCCATATATGACAAACCTATAGCAAACACTAATCTCAGTGGTGAAAAGCTGAAAGTAGTTCCTATAAAATCAAGAACAAGACAAAGGTGGTTACTCTCACCACTATTATTCAACATAGTTTTGGAAGTCCTAGCCATGACAATCAAAAATAAAGAAATAAAAGGAATACAGATTGGCAAAGAAGTAAAACTGTCACTGTTTGCAGAGTGCCATGAAACTACACATAGAAAATCCTAAAGCTGTCACCAAGAAAACTACTAAAGCTAATCAAGGAGTTTAGTAAAATCACAGGATACAAAATTAAAACACAGAAATCTCTTGCATTCATTATACTAACAATGAAAGATCAATTAGTGAAAGTGAAATTAAGGAAATAATCCCTTTTACCATTGCAACATTAAAAATTACATACCTAGGAATAAATCTACTTAAGGAGATTAAAGACCAGTACACAGAAAACTACAAAATTATGCTGAAAGAAATGAAAGACAACACAAAGAGGCAGATCTACCATGTTCTTGGATTAGAAGAATCGACATTGTGTAAATGACAGTACTGCCCAAAGCAATGTACAGATTCAGGGTAATCCCTATGAAATGATGAATGGCATTTTTCACAACACTACAACAAAAAATTTAGTTAGTATGGAAACACAAAAGACCTTGAATATCAAGAGCAATCTTGAGGGAAAAAAATGGAGCTGGAAGAATCAGGCTCCCTGAATTCAGAGTATACTACAGGGCTACTGTAATCAATCCAATATGGTACTGTCACGAAAACAGAAATATAGATCAGTGGTGCAATATAGAAAGCCCAGAGATAAACCTATGCACCTATGATCACCTAATCTATGACAAAGGAGTCTAGGATATACATTTGAGTAAAGATATCCTCTTCAATTAGTTGTGCTGGGAAACCGGACAGCTTTATGTAAAAGAATGAAATTTAAACACTCACTAACACCTGCATGAAAAGAAAGTCAAAATGGATTAAAGACCTAAATGTAAAGGTGGACACTGTAAAACTCTTAGAGGAAAACATAGGCAGAGCAGTCTTTGACACAAATTGCAGCAAGATCTTTTTTGATCCTAGAGTAAAGAGAATAACTGCTCCCCCCAAAAAAGGACCCTATTAAACTTAAAACCTTTTGCACAGCAAAGGAGATCATAAACAAGACAAAAAGACAAATGTCAGAAAGGGAGATGATATTTGTAAACAAAGCAACTGACAAAGGATTAATCTCCAAAATACACAAAGAGCTCATGCAGCTCTCTTTCTATATATAAAAGTTAATCCAATCATAAAGTGGACGGAAGACCTAAATAGACATTTCTCCGAAGGAGACACACAGATGGTCAAAAAACACATGCAAAGATGCTCAGCATCACTAGTCATTAGAGAAGTGTAAATCAAAACTACAATGAGGTATCATCTCATACCTGTCAGAATGGCCATCATCAAAATCCTATAGACAACAAATCCTGGATAAGGTATGGAGAAAAGGGAACCCTCTTACATGGTTTGTGGTACAGCCACTATGGAGAACAGTATGGAGGTTGCTTAAACGATGAAAAATATATTTTTATTTTTATATGAAAAAAATTGAAAAAAGATGAAAAATAGAACTTCTATTTGACTCAGCCATCCTGGTAGTGGGCATATACCCAGAGAAAACCATAATTCAGAAAGAAACATGCACCTGTGTTCATTGCACCACTATTTATAATAGCCAGAATATGGAAAAACCATATGTGGAGTCACCTATCCAAACAAGGATATGGAAACAGCAAGTCCATCAGCAAAGAAATGGATAAAGATGTGATATGTAATACAATAGTTCAGTTCAGTTCAGTTCAGTTGCTCAGTCGTGTCCGACTCTCTGCGACCCCATGAATCACAGCACGCCAGGCCTCCCTGTCCATCACCAACTCCCGGAGTTCACTCCAACTCATGTCCACAGAGTCGGTGATGCCATCCAGCCATCTCATTCTCTGTCGTCCCCTTCTCCTCCCGCCCCCAACCTTTCCCAGCATCAGAGTCCTTTCCAGTGAGTCAACTCGTCGCATGAGGTGGCCAAAGTATTGCAGTTTCAGCTTTAGCATCAGTCCTTCCAATGAACACCCAGGATTGATCTCCTTTAGAATGGACTGGTTGGATCTCCTTGCATTCCAAGGGACTCTCAAGAGTCTTCTCCAGCACCACAGTTCAAAAGCATCAATTCTTCGGCGATCAGCTTTCTTCACAGTCCAACTCTCACATCCATACATGACCACGGGAAAAACCATAGCCTTGACTAGACGGACCTTTGTTGGCAAAGTAATGTCTCTGCTTTTTAATATGCTATCTAGGTTGGTCATAACTTTCTTTCCAAGGAGTAAGCGTCTTTTAATTTCATGGCTGCAATACGATAGTACTCAGTCATAAAAAGAAACAGAATTGGGTCATTGTGGAGGTGTGGATGGACCTAGAGTCTGTCATACAGAGTGAAGTAAGTCAGAAAGAGAAAAACAAATAGCATGCATTAACTCATATATGTGGATTTGAACAAATTGGTTTATACGATCTTATTTACAAATTGGAAATAGAGACAGAGACATAAAGAACAAACATGGATATCAAGGGGAAAGGGGGTTATGAGATGAATTGTGAGATGGGGATTAAGATAAATGCACTACTGATACTATGAATAAAGTAGATAACTAATGAGAATCTACTGTATGGCATAGGGAACTCTGCTGAGTGCTCTGTGGTGACCTAAATGGGAAGGAAATCCAAAAATGAGGCGATATATGTATATGTAGATGGGAAACAGTGGAAACAGTGTCAGACTTTATTTTTTGGGGCTCCAAAATCACTGTGGATGCTGATTGCAGCCATGAAATTAAAAGACGCTTACTCCTTGGAAGGAAAGTTATGACCAACCTAGATAGCATATTAAAAAGCAGAGACATTGCCAACAAAGGTCCGTCTAGTCAAGGCTATGGTTTTTCCCGTGGTCATGTATGGATGTGAGAGTTGGACTGTGAAGAAAGCTGATCGCCGAAGAATTGATGCTTTTGAACTGTGGTGCTGGAGAAGACTCTTGAGAGTCCCTTGGACTGCAAGGAGATCCAACCAGTCCATCCTAAAGGAGATCAGTTCTGGATGTTCATTGGAAGGACTGATGCTGAAGCTGAAACTCCAATACTTTGGCCACCTCGTGTGAAGAGTTGACTCATTGGAAAAGACCCTGATGCTGGGAGGGATTGGGGGCAGGAGGAGAAGGGGACGACAGAGGATGAGATGGCTGGGTGGCATCACTAACTCAATGCACATGAGTTTGAGTGAACTCCGGGAGTTGGTGATGGACAGGGAGGCCTGGCGTGCTGTGATTCATGGGGTCGCAAAGAGTCAGACATGACTGAGCAACTGAATTGAACTGGACTGAGAATTTTATGCCATCTTAAATGGTTTTGGGCTTCCCAGGTGGCACTAGTGATAAAGAACCAGGCTGCCAATGCTGGAGATGCAATAGACCTGGGGGAGGAAATGGCAACCCACTCTAGTACTCTTGCTTAGGAAATCCTATGGACAGAGGAGCCTGGTTGGCTACAGTCCATGGGGTCACAGAGAGTTGAACACGACTGGGCAACTAAACACACACACATGGTTTTAGTATTATTAGATGTTATATTCATGTTTAACATTTTTTCCCACAATTTAATACTGTAATAGTTTTTCATTACTGTGCCCATTGTCATCGTGTCTTCTGATACTTACATTTTAAAAATTTCTCTTCTTTTCACCTACCTCTGGTTGTTGCCAAATCTTGCTGCTTCTTTCTCATTGGTGTCTCTTGTACTTTTCTCCTTGCCAGTCCTTAGTAATTGACGTTGTGATTGCTCTAGTTATGGTCTTTACTGCTTAACGACTGACCTTTTGCTATGGTTTTTTTCTCTAATGATTGTAGTAAGTAACATTTGTATAACTCTTTGCAGGTTGAGAGTAAATCCTCATTGCTGTATGTGTACTAAGCCACTTCAGTTGTGTTCAACTCTTTGCGACCCTGTGTGTGGACTGGAGCTTGACAGATTCCTCTGTCCATGGGATTTTCCTGGCAAAGAATACTGAAGTGTGTTACTATGCCGTCCTCCAGGGGATCTTCCCAACCCAGGGACTGAACCAGTGTCTCTTCCATCTTCTGCACTGGCAGGCGGGTTCTTTACCACTAGTGCCACCGAGAAAGCCGATTGATGCTGCTGCTGCTGCTAAGTCACTTCAGTCGTGTCCGACTCTGTGTGATCCCGTAGACGGAAGCCCACCAGGCTCCCCCGTCCCTGGGATTCTCCAGGCAAGAACACTGGAGTGGGTTGCCATTTCCTTCTCCAATGTGTGAAAGTGAAGTCGCTCAGTCATGTCCGACCCATAGCGACCCTATGGACTGCAGCCTACCAGGCTCCTCCATCCATGGGATTTTCTAGGCAAGAGTACTGGAGTGGCTTGCCATTGCCTTCTCTGGGAAGCCTTTTAGGCACCTTCTAATCAGCTTGTTTTTTTTTTTTTTCCTGTTTTAAAGATGACAAAACAAAGACTCTGAAAGTGTCAGAGTAATAAAAGAACAGGGACTAGAGCCAGGTTTCCTTATAGTTCCATCACATGCTCTTCCTATTATGCCCTCTGCCTTATATTATGTCCCTCTCTAATCTGTTTCATTGCCATCAGATTATTCTTTCTTAAAGCACTGCTTTGAACACATTTGTACTTATCTCTGTCTTCTTGCTCTTGTGTATCTCGACTCATAGAAGTTGTTACTTAACACTTGCACATTATCATTACCTCAAACTCTAGGATAGATCTGTTCTTAAACACCAGGCCATCCTGAGCTCCAGTGGCTCAGAAGGTCAGTTTTGTTTTATCTTTCTAATTTCTAATATTTAGTATAGACATACATTTTTTTGGTGGATGAATTGAACCTTTATTACTAGGTTTTCAGTAGCTTGATTCCAGGAACTGAATGCTTCCTTGATCACCGCTTCGGTATTTTGTACTGTCTTGTTGATCCATATGTCTTAGTTACTGCCTTTGTTTACTGCTTAGTTCATCATTAAACTGTCTCTTGAACTAACTTCAACAAAAGCAGCACTTCCATTCACAGAATGTTTAGCACAGGCTCCTGTAAGCGGTTGTTTTTGTTTATTCATAACTGGATCACCAGGGTCTGGGTGGTAGTGGTGGTGGTGGTGGAGCATGTTCTGCCATGTCCGACTCTGTGACTCCACAGACTTAGCTCCTCAGCCTTTTTAGTCCATGGGACAGTGATTAATTCAGAAGAGATATCCAGTATATATTTGTTGACTGACTGTATAACTTTTTGTTATAAAATAAATGTTTGTGATTGAACCTCTGATTCCTGCCAGCATACTTGCACTATATCTGCTTAGACTTCTGCCTGTTGCTTGCCCTCGTTCTTGCTGTTCTCTGCCTCCTGCTAGGCTTAGTTATGTATTTGCCTACATGCATGAATATTTTTCCTGTTGTTTGGTGCTACTGGCATCCCCTGATTATCAAGTCTTCATGGATCTATTTTGGTCTTTAGGTCTTATGTTTAGCTGTGTGTGTTAGTGCGCAGTTGTGTCCGACTCTTTGTGACTCCATGGATGGATTGAAGCCCACCATGCTCCTTTGTCCATGGAATTCTCCAGGCAAGAATACTGCAGTGGGTTGCTATGCCCTTCTCCAGGAGATCTTCCCAACCCAGAGATGGAACCCAGGTCTCCCGCACTGCAGGCACATTCTTTACCGTTTGAGCTACCTGGGAAGCCCTATGTTTAGCTGAATTAAATGTTTACCAAGCCTATGTAGAATTCTTTAAGAGCTGTTTAAAAGCTTTTAAATTGTTTTTTTTAAAGAATGATTTTCTTTGTTTAGAATATACAGTTGTCAACCAAATATCAGCTAGATCTTTTGAAGATAAAGTCACCAGACAGTGTTGTAATGGCAATTAATGGTCTCATGAATCCCAGGGACGGGGGAGCCTGGTGGGCTGCCGTCTATGGGGTCGCATAGAGTCGGACACGACTGAAGTGACTTAGCAGCAGCAGCAGCAGTGATCATTTTTAGTCTGCATTATGTACAGCTAGCTGTACTTTTCTCATTGAACAAATGTGGGGGAGAAGAGAATAAAAAAGACAGTTGAGTGAAACATAATCTTTATATTAGTGTCTCTAGCAATAGAAAGAATAATTATGTCTAAATCTTTTAGTAAAATATCTTAAGTCTATAGAAAGATTTAGAATGTTTCTGCTATATGTAATGTAAAAGAAAATATCAATTCAAATGTCCCTACTTTTTATTTTAAAGGATGTTGAGCCATCCAAACAAGGCCCCTAAAGTTGTGCCAAATTTTAATTTACAGTGATATAAAAGGATAATCTTATAAATTTTAGTCAATCTGTTATATATACCATGTTTTCTTTTAAGGTTCTTATAGAGTAGATATTTAGTTAAACTCAAGTACATCTGAACCTTTATAAAATCAAGCATACAGTATGTTTATGCCCAATTTGTGGGTGTTGATGCAATAGTCTTATTAGCTTTAACAAATAGCTTTATTATTTTGTTGTATGATATTTTGTTGATTTTATCTGTCAGGACAGTCAAATTTCTTCCTATGGGAAAATAATTTAATTAACTATTTACATTTTAATATAGCCTTAATTCTATATGTCACATTTAATGGCCTTAATTATTATTATAACAATAAAAAGGACATACTGCTGCTAAGTCACTTCAGTTATGCCTGACTCTGTGTGACCCAATAGATGGCAGCCCACCAGGCTCCCCCGTCCTTGGGATTCTCCAAGCAAGAACACTGGAGTGGGTTGCCATTTCCTTCTCCGATGCATGAAAGTGAAAAGTGAAAGTGAAGTCGCTCAGTCGTGTCCAACTCTTAGCGACCCCATGAACTGCAGTCTACCAGACTCCTCCATCCATGAGATTTTCCAGGCAAGAGTACTAGAGTGGGGTGCCATTGCCTTCTCTGATAAAGGGCATAGTCTGAATATATTTTTGTATTCTGTTATGTATATGATTTTTTTAGTTTTACCACCCGTTTTGAAGAAATCAGAATTAATTATTCCTTGTAGGACTTCAGAATTATGATCCATCAGAATTGAATTTTTTCTTTTAGATCAAAGAGAGGTATGACAGTGGGCATCTGTCTGGACACACTTCTTCCTTATCCCTGAATAACCTACCTGGCCAAAGGGACTCCGGGATTAGATGTTGATGTTTTGTTTAAGTGAAATAGCATTGAATAGGTAGGAGCAGGAGGGAAGGATTAAACAGTTGTTTCCAAAATTGGAGTAAGAAACTGGGCGTGCAATATAAACGACCAATTTATCTGTTTAAACTAGAAATGAAGATTTTTAGATACTACAGTGTAAAGGAGTCCAGTCCTGGGTGTTCATTGGAAGGACTGATGCTAAAGCTGAAACTCCAATACTTTGGCCACCTTGTGTGATGAGTTCTCACTGGAAAAGACTCTGATGCTGGGAAGGATTGGGGGCGGGAGGAGAAGGGGACGACAGAAAATGAGATGGCTGGATGGCATCACCGACTTGATGGACATGAATTTGAGTGAACTCTGGGAGTTGGTGATGGACAGGGAGGCCTGGCGTGCTGTGATTCATGGGGTCGCAAAGAGTCAGACACGACAGCGACTGAACTGAACTGAACAGTGTCAAGATAATGAAATTTTACTTATTCTTTATGGTATATTCTCAGGTGCCATATTAATTTTTTTAAGAAGTTCAAAGAGGTCAAGACTGGTGTTTTCCCTGCAAAATAGAGGAAGCATTCCTAAAAGATTTCCTGATCCTAAACTTATTGTGTGCTCTTTGTATGTTAAAGATGTAAAAGCATGCATATGTTTTTAGATTATTTTGAATTATATTTATTGAATTGCTTCTATATATAATTTATTGTGATGGTTATAAATGCCTTCAGTGTGGGAAAATCTGGTTCAGTCCCTGGGTTGGGAAGATCCCCTGGAGAAGGAAATGGCAAACTCCAGTATTTTGCCTGGAGAATCCCATGGACAGAGGAGCCTGGTGGGCTAGAGTCCATGGGGTGGCAAAGAGTTGGACACGACTGAGCAACTAACAACTAAACTAACAACTAACTAAACTGAGCAATTAAATTTCAGTTTCAGCTTTCAAAAAGAATGACTGTAAGGCATAGCATTTCAAATTTCAGCATTTAAGTCACTTAAGAGTTAGTTAAAATGCAGATTTTAATTTAATAGTGGCATGAGATCTGAGACTCTGCATTTCTAACAAGATCTCCCAGCTGATGGTCACGTTGCTGGTGCATGAGTAGAAAGTCAGAAGGTATAGATTATATCATTAAATAACTGACATTGTTATTGAAAAATTAGTGTTTATACATGTGAAATATTTTTAAAGTACTTAAGAGGAAATTGAAGGCTAAAGGAGACATGGACAATATTTAGTTTAAAAGTGAGGGTAAGTTGAGATCATTAGGAACCGCTTCAAGGTAAAGACAAGGTTAAAAGCTGGGCCATGAAGGCAGACAGGAATTGGTGAAAAGGCAAAAGAGAAGGCTTTATATCGAACAGAGCAGTGTTAAGGACAAAGATGAGTCTGAATGAGGGCAGTGACATTTGAGCAAGGAGAATCATTCTCCCTCTCTTTCTCTGTCCTTTCAAGCTTCTGATATACAAGAACTTGGTGCAAGGGGAAGGGGAAGAATGAGCTCTGTAATTTAATTTTCTATATTTAGGAGTTTTAGAGTTTTGTGTTGTTTATTTCTAGTTTAGTTCCACTGTGGTCAGAGAATATAATTCGTGTGATTTCAGTTCTCTGAAATTTGTAGAGACTTGCTTTATGACCCAGCAGATGGCCTCTTTTGGTAAAGGTTGTATGCATATATAACAAGTGTATGTTCTACAATATTCACCTTTAGTATTTTATAAATATCAAATAAGTCAAGATTGCTTAAATCTTCTAATTCTTTAAGTGAGTGAGAGTCACTCAGTCGTGGCCAACTCTTTGCAAACCCATGGACTATAGCCTGCCAAGCTCCTCTGTCCATGGAATTCTGCAGGCTAGAGTACTGCAGTGGGTTGTCATTTCCTTCTCCAGGGAATCTTCCTGACCCAGGGATTGAACTGAGGCCTCCTGCATTGCAGGCAGATTCTTTAGCATCTGAGCCACCAGGGAAACCTCTAATTCTTTACTGTTTTTTAAAAATGTGCTTATTTTACTAGTTGCTAAGAAATGTGAACTAAGATTCTTCAACTGTGATAATGAATTTGTTGATTTTGCTTGTCCCATCAATTTTTGCTTTTTATATTTAAAGTCATATTATTGGGTGGAGGCATTCAGGCTTATTTTATTTTCTTGTTTTATGGAGCCTTTTACTAGTTTTCTACTACTGCTGTAACAAGATGCTACAAACTTAGTAGCTTAAAAAAATGCAAATTTATTATCTTTCTGTTCTTGGGATCAGAAGTCCAAAATAAGTTTCTCTGGGTAGAAACCAAGGTTCTCCAGAGGCACTAGAGGGGAATTCCTTTCCTTGCTTTTCCTAGCTTCTGCTGTTGTAATCCTTATATTCCTTGGCTCTTTGCCCCTTCTTCATCTCCAAAGCCAGCAGAATAGCATCTTCAGTCTCTGCTATCATCTTCACATTGCCTTTTATCTTAAGACTCTTATGATTAGATTATGTCTACATGATGTCTGATTCCTGGTAATACAGGAAAATCTTTCATCTCAAGATCCTTAATTTATTCACATTTGCAAAGTCCTTTTTTGCCACATAAGGTAACACTTTCACAAATTCCAGAAATTAGGGCATGGACATTTTAGGGTGGGCCTTGTTCTATTACACTCCTGTAATTATTATGAAATATTCTTCCGTATCTTTAGTGCTATTTCTTGCCATAAATTGTCTTTTATTTGCTTAGGGTTCATTGAGTTCCTTAAATCTCTGCGCTTATGTCTTTTTATAGTTTTGTAAATTTTTTGGCCATTGTCTTCTCTAGTATTTCTATGGTCTCATTTTCTTGCTTTTCTCCTCCCGGGACTCCAGTTACATTTATGTGATATATTGAGTGGGTTCCATATCTTCCTGATGCTCTGTTCTCTTCTCACTCTTTTCTTTCTGTGCTTCAGATTGTATATTTTCTATTGATATGTCTTTGAGCTAGCCAGACATGTCTTCTTTGTCTCAGTTCAGTTCAGTTGCTCAGTCATGTCCGACTCTTTGCAACCCCATGAACCGCATCACACCAGGCCTCCCTGTCCATCACCAACTCCCTGAGTTTGCCCAAACTCATGTCCATTGAGTCGGTGATGCCATCCAACCGTCTCATCCTCTGCTATTAAACCTGTTTAATTAGTTTTTTTATTTTGGATATTGTATTTTTTAGTTACAGATTATTCATCTTTTTTAAAATTCGAATTCTCCCTTGAAATTCTTTTAATCTATTTGGTAAATCTTTTCTTCCCTCTTTAAAATATATATGTAATAGTTATTTTAAGATCCTCCTAGCTCGCTCCAACATCTTGATGATCTGTTGATTTGTTTCCATTATCCACTTTTTCTGTTGATTATTGGCTACATATTCCTTCTTCTATTTCTTGACATTATTGACATTTTTATTGACATTTCTTGACATTATTGATTTCAAGCTAGGTACATGTGTAAAAGACTAGTAGAAGATTTTTCTTTGAAATGGGCATGGAATTAAGATTGAGAATCATTGTGAATAGTATAGTGTAGGGACACAAGGACATTGGTTTATGGCTTGTGAAGGAACTGAGTAGGGTATATTTATTAAAATAGATAGTAGAGACAAATTGTGGGATTTTGTCTTAACTTGCTGAGAGATTGAGTAAACCGTGACATTGAGTTAGTTACTCAGCTTCATGGTGCTTTGGTTTCTTCATTAAAATGACATAATTACAGTATCTGTCCCACAGAGTTATCCTGAGTGTTAGATGAGCATGTCTGCAGGACAGTAAGTGTTCAATTTGTTGTTGTTCAGTTGCTAAGTCATGTCTGACTCTTTGCAACCCCATGGACTGCAGCACGCCAAGCTTCCCTGTCGTTCACCATCTCCCAGAATTTACTCAGACTTGTGTCCATTGACTCAGTGATGTCATCCATCCATCCCCCTTCTCATTTTTCTCAATCTTTCCCAGCATCAGGGTCTATTCCAGTGAGTTGGCTCTTCAGGTGGTCAAAGTATTGGATCTTTAGCTTCAGGATCAGTCCTTCCAATGAATATTCAGTGTGGATTTCCTTTAGGATTAACTGGTTTAATCTTCTTGCTGTCCAAGGGGCTCCTAAGAGTCTTCTCCAGCACCACAGTTTGAGATCATCAATTCTTCATCACTCAGCCTTCTTTATGGTCCAACTCTCACATCTGTACATGACTGCTGGAAAAAGCATAGCTTTGACTGTACAGACCTTTGTCACAAAGTGATATCTCTGTTTTTTAACATGCTGTCTAGGTTTGTCATAACTTTTCTTCCAAAGAGTAAATTCATGGCTATAGTCACCATCCACAGTGATTTTGGAGGCCCCCCCCAAAAAAAGTCTGTCATTGTTTCCATTTTTTCCATTGTGTGTTGGCTATTTTTTCCTTGAGAACTGAGGGTGGAGTATTGGATTTGGTTACATGGTAGTCATTAGTGTATTTGTCAAGTGAGTTTTCAGTGCATGATGGTGACAAACGCCTGAATGGAGGAGATTAAAGGGAGAATGAGGAGTTACAGACTAGGAATTGGCCACTGTTTTGAGATTGCTATAATGGGAATGAGAAAAAAGTGGTAGGCATAGGAAGGCATGAAGGTAAGGGATGAATTTAAGATATTATAATCATAATTATAATCATAGTAATCTTCACAGCAACTCTATAAAATAGGTACTATTTTTACTCCCATTTAATCTGAGGCATAAAGATAGGAATGCAATTATAAAATGTTTGTATGCTGAAAGTGATCTAGTAGGGAGGGAAGAATGCAGGAGTTGAAGGGATATTTCCAGGAATAAAGTTTTCAAGGTGAGAAATGATGGAATGCAGCCTGTATGTGGAGAAATTGACCTTTGATAGGAACAGGGAATGTGCATTCATTTTAACAGCAAAGTGTGTGTGTAGATTTGGGAGTGGAAAAATACTTGAGACTTATTCTGACAGCTTCTATTTCTCATTGAAATAAGAAACAAGGGGATCAGCTTAGAGTAGAGTTGGATATGTTGGAGAAGAAATGGTTATTTTGTACAGTGTGTGAGTGAATTCACTTGGGTATGGATGAGCACGCTGGTAGTGCTAAGGGCTCATTTGAAGACTGTGATCATAATTTAAAGTGGGGATTGTGGCTACTGGAGAGAAAAGGGAGATAAGGAACTCAATAAATAGGTTACCTAGATCACAGGCTTTGTCCCTTCAAGGGAGGGAGTGAACACTTTGGGCAACATGGATAGCTTCAGTGGGAAGTGATCATAGGGCATTAAAATGTGTGTCAATGCCAACAGGATAAACATTTAGCATTTCTGGTTTCAGTGAAAGTTGCTCAGTTCTGTCCGACTCTTTGCAACCCCATGGATTATATACAGTCCATCGAATTCTCCAGGCCAGAATACTGGAGTGGGTAGCTTTTCCCTTTTCCAGGGGATCTTCCAAATCCAGGGATCAAATCCAGGTCTCCCGCATTGCAGGAGGATTCTTTACCAGCTGAGTCCCAAGGGAAGCCCAAGAATACTGGAGTGGGTAGCCTATCCCTTCTCCAGCGGTTCTTCCAGACCGAGAAATTGAATTTGGGTCTCCTGCATTGCATGCGGATTCTTTACCAACTGAGCTATTGATTTCAGTACTGTGCTGTATTCACTGAGACTTTGAATTCCTTGTCTCTGAATTGTGCTTCCTGTGTAGATGTGCTTCCTCGGTAGATAGAAACATTGATTTGTACATTTCCTTATGAAGAAAATACATTTCAGTCATGCTTAAGGGAAATATAATCATATTGTAATGACCTTGAATTATTTTCATGTTATATACCAAATGTATTGCTTGGAAATTTGTTGAAATTAGAAAATTTAAAAAAAAATTTTTTTTTAGTAGGGCAGGATGATGTTGGGGAGTAAAAGAATAATTTTTTTAACAGGCTATGTTCTGTAACTTCAGGTTTCTGTTAGAACTTTCAGGAGTGTTTTTTGAATATTCTAAGCCTTCTTTGTCACTTGAACAAGAAGAGTGGCCAGGGAAGAAATATTTAGAAATGTACTTTATATATGAAATAAAGAAAATATCTTTGTATACAAAATGAAATATTAATTACAAAATTAAAATGATAAGGTTTGTACCTGTCTTGTTACTATTTTGTTCATTATTTGAGTAAATTTATTATTTTTCTAATTGCACATTTTTTTCCCCTATGGCCTACTTAAGAATGACCAACTCCACGTTGTTAGTCATTTCAGTGAACAGGAGGCCCTCTGTTTTAAACAGAGAAACGTCTGTTAGTGAGAGACATGCAGAAGTAATATAGGGCCTTTCTTCATAGTTTGTTTTGGAACTTTATATACACTTTTATAAAGCAGCTGCAAGGAAAAGTGTGTATAGGTTTTTGTTTCTTAAAAGTTAATGTAAGGAATAGCTTAAGAACTGTATGAAGCTTTTTAGCAGTGCTTTTATTCAACTATTTAAATTTTTCTGCATTTCAGTTTTATTAGATGGATAAAATCTTACAAAAGATCTTACATAGTTTTACTATATAAATGTGTGTTTTATACTGACATCCTTAAAAATGTTATAATTGCTTTGTTAAAGATATATTTTTTGGACAACAAATTCTATATATTTTTCTAATTAATCTTTTCACTTTTAGAATAGCATTTAATATTAAGACAATTTAAATGTAAATTCATAACTATAATTTTATTGCATAAATAGCTTTAAATTCTCTATTACATATTTGAATAGCATCCACTATCTATTTTTTACTTAAAGAAACATCTTTTGAAAAATTAGTTTACATAAGAAGAATTTCTTTAACATTGGTGCATTTGAAATTTATATTGGTTCAGTAAAGAATGTATAATATTTGGAATAGTGAGTTTTCAGTGCATGATGGTGACAAATGCCTGAATGGAGGAGGTTCAAGGGAGAATGAGGAATTATTCTAGGAGACTAGGAATTTGCCACTGTTTTGAGATTGCTATAATGGGAATTAGAAAAATGTGGTAGGCATAGGAAGGCATGAAGGTAAGGGATGAATTTAAGATATGATAATCATAGTTATAATCATGGTAATCTTCACAGCAACTCTATAAAACAGGTACTATTTTTACTGCAATAGCGGTAGGTATTACTAATTTTATATTTAATTTGCCAAGAAGAGCTCTTAGAATTTCATTACTTTCTTTGTGTGTATTTATAGAAAATTCAATTTAGAAACATGTAAGAATTCTCATTTATCATTGAAATTATAGAAAGCATACTTGCAGAACTATTGACTATATAATTTTATCTTGCCATCTCTATCATGAACCACGATGATTGTGTGACATTGCAAGAAGTTAGTAGCATTTATACTAAATTGTTTTCTTTCAGCAGAAAAAAAGACTTTATATTAATGGTCCAAAATGCTTATTGTATATTTCCCAATTGCTTTTGGGTGTAGTTTTTATTTTTAGCACTATTTAAGTTGTGAAACTAATTTATTCTTAATGTTATTCTTAAGCATATTATTTAACACACTATTTTTTAAATAAAATATTTTTAGGAAGCTGGAAAATGCAGCTGTATTTCTATGTGATGTTTTATTTTCTAATCAAAACGCTTTATTTCTTAATCTTATTGGATAATAAAGGCAGAAGGATAAGGTGATCTTTCGCCATAGGTTAGTGGCTCTTATATTTTAATGTGTGTAAATAATCTCCTGGGTACTTGATAGCTTGTAGATTCCCAAACTCAACCTTCTAGAAATCAGATTTACAAGTCAATGTTTAACAGCTCCTAAGTGATTAGGATATATCTGCTTCTTTGAGAAACTTTGGCCAAGTGGTTGTTCTGCAGCATTAACTCAAATCTCATTACATCTTCAGCATTATTCTTCAAAGGAATTAAGACTTTGCTATTAAGCTGAGATTGCTTGAAAAACTTACATGATGGTATTTAGCAGTTTTAAAAGCTTTGCAAAATTGAAATAACAAGTTCACATATTTGCATTATAATACATTTTAAATTTGAATCGAGTTCTATAGTTTAATTTATTGTTCTTATTCAGTCGCTAAGTCATATGTGACTCTTTGTGACCCCATGGACTGTAGCATGCCAGGCTCCTCTGTCCAACACTGTCTCCCAGAATTTGCTCAGATCCATTGAGTTGGTGATGCTATTTAACAATCTCAGCCTATGATGCCCCCTTCTCCTTTTGCCATCAGTCTTTTCCAGCATCAGGGTCTTTTCCAGTGAGTTGGCTCTTCACATCAGGTGGCCAAAGTATTGGATCTTCAGCTTCAGGATCAGGACTTCCAATGAATATTCAGGGTGGATTTCCTTTAGAATTTACTGGTTTGAGCTCCTTACAGTCCAAGAGACTCTCAAGAGGCTTCTCCAGCACCACAGTTCAAAAGCATCATTCTTTGGCCCTCAGCCTTCTTTATGGTCCAACTCTCACATTCATACATGACTATTGAAAAAAACAATAAAACTACAATTGAATATACATTGTTATATTTTTTCCTATTTGATCTTCATAACAAGCCTGTGAAGTAGGTAAAACAAGTATAATTACTTTCATTTTATGTGTTGAGAAACAGGTTGGTAAAAGTTGTGACCTGCCCTAGGTCATGTAGCTAAGAAACAGTTGAGCTGACTAGAATGTATGTCTTGACTCCTAGAGCAGGGCTCTTTTCATATCATGCCATATAAGCTATCTAGAATTGAAGATTTTTTTAAAAAGCATATGTTAGTGTATGTGTGTATGTGTGCACACACAGGTATACACACGAATGCAGGCATATAATTTTATTGCACTTTGCTTTATTGCATCTCAGATATTGTATTTTTTATAAACTGAAGATCTGTGGCCACCTTGCATCAAGCAAGTCTATCAGTACCATTTTTCCAGCAGCTCACTTTGTGTTCCTGTGTCACATTTTGGTAATTTCTGCAGTATTTCAAACTTTTTCATTATTATATTTGTAATGATGGTCTGTGATCAGTCTGTGATCTTTTATGTTACTACTATAACAGTTGATGGTTAGCATTTTTAGCACTAAAATATTTTTTAATTGTGATATTTGCATTTTTTGATCATAAATGCTATTGCAAACTTTAATATACTGTAGTATAGTGTAAACATAACTATTAGATGCATTAGGAAGCAAAAAAATTGTGTGATGTGCTTTATTGACTTTATTGAGGTGGTCTGAAACGAAACCTCCAATATCTCTGAGGTATGCCTGTATATCTACTGCATATACACATACATATACATCATCAAACATGGCTGAAGTTTTCTAATAATTAGAAAAGTTAATACACTGACTAGATTTTAGCACAGGTTTAGACAGTACATATGCTTTATCTTACAAGCTCTAGACTGGGCAATATAAGGACATGGATTGTATATATCTTTGTATTCTAATTGCCTACCTTACTCATTTGCAAAGAGAATCCAGGTGTTCAACAAGTGTTTGATAAATGAATGGATAGATAAATGAAAGACCTTCAGGCGTTTGTGTCAAGAGGGAGTGTTTGAAGAATTTTGGTGTATATTCTTGTCTTAAAATGGGAAAGGCTCACTATTGGGCTCTTGATTTTTAATTTCTGATGACACATATTCTTGAGTCATGAATACATATATTAACCCAGTTCTCACAAGCAGATGCCAAATAGTGCTTAATGAAGAAACACAGCAATCATATAATGGTTGGGATTTTATTTTGTAATTCATCATAGAATGTTTTCTAAATTTCAAGTCATATGCACACTTTTTTCAGTAATACAATGTGTGTTACCAGGATAGAACTAAATTTTCAGTAAATATGAAAAAAATTCCATTTATTTTTTAAAAAATATAGAACCCCTTAGGGAATATCTGAAGAAAATGTTTCTAAACCTAACAGACCTTTAAATTACTATTATAACTTTCTCTTTGCCTTTCTTTCTAAAAAGAAATGACTGACCTCTTGCTCTATCCAAGTAGTTTTGGTAGTTCAGAAAGATTTCCAATATTCTGGTATATGTCTACTAGAGATTCTTTTGTGTTATATAAAATAAAATGTATTTGGTGTTCCTTCCTAAGTGTGTAAAATTTCCTAAGAGACATAATTACCTTTCTTTTCCTAGAACCAGATTATTCCTTATGTTAATTATTTAACTGTCCCAATATAGTTTTTTGTGCCACTAGTTTTGTTTGATTTTGTTTTTGTCTTACCAATATACAAATAATTTTCTTTTTATATCTTAAATATGCTTCCTATTTCTGTGCACGTTTGTGTATTTGCAATTCATAACTAGTTTGGCAAGAAAGTGTATTGACTCAGATGTTCGAAAGATGTTTTGGATCAACTGTGACTGACCCAAATACATTGATTTTCATGTGTCTATATAATTCTCTTTGTATTACGTATAATTGATAAGTATTCATTATTAATCCTGAAATTCCATTTCCAAAGGTAAGTGTCTGTCAAAATACTTTTCTTGAAAAAAAAATTGAGAAGAATTTAAGAAGAGGAAACACTTTATACACTTCCTGTGAAGACATGGTTTTGATTGATATTCTAGGCACTGATTTTTATTTAGTGTTTGACACTTAGACAAGTGTTCCTCCACCAAACACTTAAGTTCTCTGACTTGTCTTAGTATCTGTAGAATTATGGGAACTTGCCTTTTACCATTGTTGATAAATATTATTATGAGCATCCTTTTAATCCATGGAATGCTAAATTTTCATCTGAAGCATTTTTTTCAGTGTGAAAGTGAAAGTGTTAGTCAGTTGCTCAGTTGTGTCCAACTCCTAGCGACCCACGGATTGTAGCCTGCCAGGTTTCTCTGTCTATGGGATTCTCCAGGCAAGAATACTTAGAGTGAGTAGCCACTCCCTTCTCCAGGGCATCTTCTTGACTCAGGGATCGAGCCCAGGTCTCCTGCATTGCAGGCAGATAGATCTGTGCTCTGGCTATGGTGGTAGTGCTTTAGTCGCTAAGTTGTGTCTGACTCTTGTGACCCCATGGACTGTAACCTGCCAGACTCCTCTCTCCATGGGATTCTCCAGGCAAGAATACTGGAGTGGGTTGTCATTTCCTTCTCCAGGGGATCTTCCTAACACAGGAATCAGATCCAGGTCTCCTGCCTTGCAGGCAGGTTTTCTACCAACTGAGCTACAAGGGAAGCTATGCATTGCAGGCAGTTACTTTACTATCTGTGCTCTGGCTATATTGCTTTGTAAAAACTCACTGTTTCACTTTATCATCATAACAAATGCAGTAACTAAGTTACTTTACAAATGAGGTAACTATAGTTCAGAATTTGGGTCACGTTGCTAAATGTTTTTCAAAACTTATAAATAGAGAAACTTGGCAAAAAATTTCAAAAATTTGTTTCTTTAAACACTCTACTTTCCATCTATTCTTATTTGTTTTGACCCAGAAACAAGTTTATTTTCCCATATTATTCTCAGATCTTTTGGCTCTTCTGAAAACTACAGCTTCCTAACTGTAGTAAATATTCTTTACAAATGTTTTAGTTTTCCTTTTTACTATACTATATTAAAAAAGGTCTCTGACCTTTTTCTGATTTTCTGCCCCCCTACTTTTATAGTTTAAAAAGTTTAGGTTTTTAAAAAGTATTTTTATTTATTTATTTTTTCATTAGATATAGTTGTGCAATATTATATTAGTTTCAACTATACACATAGTGATTCAAAAATTTTGTAGATTATACTTCTTTTAAAGTTATTATAAAATATTGGCTCCTGATTTCCTTTTAACAGTAATTCCCCTTGATTCCTAGAACACATTTTTGATTCTCCTTTTCAGTACTTATTTTGTCTTGCTTTTTTTTTTTAAAGGACTGCGTCTATGTTTTCTGAAATGCATGCTCTGTGAGAATGAATTCTTGCCTTACCTTTATTTCTCACCAGTGTCAAACATAGGACTTTTCAAAAGGTGAATGCTCAATAAATATTTATTCTCTTAGTCTAAATTAATCTTTTAGTTTGGTTTCCTTTAATATAACTCTATAAAGCTCCTTGTTTCCATGAAACTTGATAAAACTAATACAAAAGATATTTTACTCCTTTGGTATAATTAACCATTTTCTCTTTAGATTACTTTTGATTCTGGTTTCTGATGTGCTGTCTTTGTGCATATCTTTGGTGGTGCATTTCTCTCTTGTTTTCTTTTAAAGATAAGACATTCTTCAGAATATTGGAGAATAATTATATTGCAGAGGCACTCCCACAGGAGTGAGAATTCTGAGCCCCACATCAGGCTCCCCTGCCTAAAGGTCTGGCATTGGGAAGAGGAGCCTCTAAAGCATTTGGCTTTGAAATGAGGCTTAAATGCTGGAGTTCCTAAGGACTGGGGAAAGCAGTGACTTCACTCTTAAAAGGTACACACAAAATATTACATGCACTGGACCCAAGGGCAAAAGCAGTAACTTCATAGGAGCCTGAGTCAGACCTACCTGCTGATCTTGGAGGGTCTGCTGGGGAGCCCTGGGGTAGGAGGGTACTGTGGCTCACCCTGGGGTCATAAAAACTGGTGGTAGACATATTGGGGAAAATCCATCTGCGTGAATTCTCCCAGAGTTGGATATTTTGCTTGGCTTATTAGGACCAAGATGTGGCCCCGCCCAGCAATTTGTAGGCTCCAGTGTTGGGATTCCTCAGGACAAAAAACTAACCAGGCAGGAACCCAGCCCCCAACCCATCAGCTGCCTAAAGACTTCTAGAGCCACAGCCATCCCTGGACAAACCCCCTAGCCATGGCCTTATCTACCAAATGGCCAGGGCCCAGATCTACCCACCAGGGAGCAGACACCAAAGCAAGAAACCTTCAGTCCGACTGGCCTGTCACTGTCCTAGGACTAGATAGTCCCTGACCCTTGTGTGATGAGAGGGAGGTGTACTGCTGGGATGCATAGGATATCACCTACAGAGGGCCACTTCTCCAGGTTGAGAAATGTAACTATCCCCAAAATACAAATAGAAATTTAGACAAAATGAAGTGTTAGATGAATATATTTCAGATGAAGGAACAAGATAAAACCCCGGAAGAAGGGTTTCATACTAAATCATCTTTTCTCTATTTCTGTACCCAGTGATAGTATGGGACAGAGCAATTGGCTGTAGTTAGCAAGAAATTAGCAGCAGTTGAAGACCCTCCTGATCCAGTGTTTAAAAGATTCCCAGACTTTATTTTCCTATTCCATTACCTAAAGTAGGTGCTGAACATCCAGCACTGTAAAGACAGTTGTGGATAGAGGAAAATCACAAAATTCAGGCTTAAATTGAAGAAAGTAGGGAAAACCACTAGACCTTTCAGATATGACCTAAAACAAATCCCTTATGATTATACAGTGGAGGTGATGAATAGATTCAAGGGATTAGATTTAGTAGAGAGAGCACCTGAAGAGCTATGGACAGAGGTTCATAACATTGTATAGGAAGTGGTGATCACAACCATCCCCAAGAAAAAGAAATGCAAGAAGGCAAAGTGGTTGTCTGAGGCGGCCTTCCAAGCAGCTGAGAAAAGAGAAGCGAAAGGGAAAGATATACACCCACTGAATGCAGAGCTCCAGAGAATAGCAAGGAGAGATAGCAAAGCCTTCTTAACTGAACAACGCAAGGAAATAGTGGTAAACAACAGAATGGGGAAGACTAGAGATCTCTTCAAGAAAATTGGAGATAACCAGGGGACATTTCATGCAAAGACCGTAGCAATAAAGGACAGAAACGGCAAGGACCTGACAGAAGCAGAAGAGATTAAGAAGTAGTGGCAAGAATACAAAAGAACTATGCATTAAGGTCTTAATGACCTGGATAATCATGATGATGTGGTCACTCACCTAGAGCCAGACGTCCTGGAGTGTGAAGTGAAGTGGGCCTTAGGAAGCATTGCTGCTGCTGCTGCTGCTGCTGCTAAGTCACTTCAGTCGTGTCCGACTCTGTGTGACCCCGTAGATGGAAGCCCACCAGGCTCCCCCTTCCCTGGGATTCTCCAGGCAAGAACACTGGAGTGGGTTGCCATTTCCTTCTCCAATGTGTGAAAGTGAAAAGTGAAAGTGAAGTTGCTCAGTCGTGTCCGAACCTTAGCGACCCCACAGACTGCAGCCCACCAAGCTCTTCCATCCATGGAGTTTTCTAGGCAAGAGTACTGGAGTGGCTTGCCATTGCTACGAACAAAGTTAGTGGAGGTGATGGAATTCCAGTTGAGCTATTTAAAATCATAGCAGATGTTGCTTTTAAGGTGCTGTACTCAATATACCAGCAAATTTGGAAAACTCAGCAGTGGCTGCAGGACTGGAAAAGGTCAATTTTCATTCCAATCCCAAAGAAGGCAGTGCTAAAGAATGTTCAAACTCCCAGATAATTGTGCTTATTTCACAGGCTAGCAAGGAACTGCTCAAAATCCTTCAGGCTAGTCTGCAGCAGTATGTGAACCAAGAACTTCCAGATGTACAAGCTGGATTTAGAAAAGGCAGAGGAAGAGGAACCAGAGATCAAATTGCCAACATCCATTGGATCCTAGAAAAACAAGAGAATTTAAAAAAACAACACATATACTTCTACTTAATTGATTACACTAAAGCCTTTGACTGTGTGGATCACAACAAACCATGAAAAACTCTTAATGAGATGGGAATACCAGACCACCTTACCTGCCTCCTGAAACCTGTGCAGGTCAAGAAGCAACAGTTAAAAGTGGACATGTAGTAATGGACTGATTCAAAATTGGGAAAAGAATATGTTAATTGTATATTGTCACCCTGCTTATTTAACTTATATGCATAGTACAGCATGCAAAATGCGGGGCTGGATGACACAAACTGGAATCAAGATTGTGGGAAGAAATATCAACAACCTCAGATATGCAGATGTCAAAACCCCTATGGCAGAAAGCAAAGAGGAACTAAAGAGCCTCTTGATGAAGGTTAAAGTGGAGAGTGAAAAAACTGACATAAAACTCAACATTCACAAAACAAAAATCATGGCATTCAGTCCCATCATTTCATGGCAAATGGATGGGAAAAAAGTGAAAACAGTGACAGATTTTATTTTCTTGGGCTCCAGAATCACTGTGGGCAGTGATTGCAGTCATGAAATTGAAAGACACTTGCTCCTTAGAAGAGAAGCTCTTACAAACCTAGACAGCATCGTAAAAGCAGACACATCACTTTAGTGACAAAGGTCCATGTAGTCAATGCTGTGGTTTTTCCAGTAGTCATGTATGGATGTAAGAGTTGGACCATAAGGGAGACTGAGTGCCAAAGAACTGATGCTTTTGAATTGTGATGCTAGAGAAGACTCTTGAGAGTCCCTTGGACAGCAAGGAGATCAAACCAGTCAATCCTAAAGGAAATCAACCCTGAGTATTCATTGGAAGGACTGATGCTGAAGCTGAAGCTCCAATACTTTGGCCAGCTGATGTGAAGAGCCTACTCATTGGAATAGGCTGATGCTGGGAAAGATTGAGTGCAAGAGGACAAGAGGGCAGCAGAGGATGAGATGGTTAGATAACATCATTGACTCAATAGACATGAGTTTTAGCAAACTCTGGAAGATAGTGAAGAACAGAGACGCCTGGCGTGCTGCAGTCCATGGGGTTGCAAGGAGTCGGACGTGACTTAGTGACTGAACAACAACAACAAGAAAGTCTAGGACCACATTTCCCTTCATTTTGAGATACACAGTTTTGTTATGCTTTTTCCCTCTGCTTTAACTGCAGAGAGGACCAGAATTGAAGTGAGGGAGAGGCCCAGCCTTGGTAGTACTGGTGCCATATGCTTGCTCTACAAGAGAGCCCCAGGTCTAGTATGCCTGACCTTAACTGTAGCTTGCCAATTAGATCACTAAGCAGCTGCTTTCTTTGTATTTCTCAGACAAAGAACACGTGGGATAACCAAATTAAGACATTGTACATAAAGAATACCTCATGTCTTATGATTATTTAGTATTCATGTATACTGTCAGTGGATCAGGATCACATATCTAGAGCCTCTTCAATACTTGGTGCTACATGAATTTAGGTTTCTCTTGGTCCTTCTTACATTCCTATCTCTGTTTAGGGATGCATGCTTTACTTACTACTTCCATTTGTGTATTCAAGTTGTCTTATGAATTCTAGCTGTGTCTTACAAGCTATTCAGTAATTACTTTTCTTTAAAGGCACACCTTTAAAGTTTACCTGTGTCTTACAAACTATACACTTTATTCATCTTTATATATTTTTAAAAGCAAGTGCTTATTAGAGGACCTTTACACTTGCTGTTCTCTTTTGTCTGTTAATGCTCTTCCTCCAGATATCTACAGGACTTCTCTTTCTTCAAGCCTTTGCTCAATTGTTATATCAAGTATTATTTCACTAATCGTGAGACCCTCTCTCACCACTATATATAAAAGAGTAACCTGCTTGCTTCCTCAGCCCTGATCCCCTACTCCCTTTTCTGCTTTAGTTTTTTCCTTTTCACTTATCACCATTGGGTATTATATTTGCTGACTTCCTCCTAACTAGAATCGAAGCTACTTGAAGTTAAATACTTTAATCTGTTTTATTCAGTGTTCTTCTAGTGGTTGGCACATAGTAGTTATCTAATAAGTATTTGTTTAGTAAATAAATGAATATGGATTCAAATGATTTTTGGAGCATTCACTTAAAAATAGTGGGATTCTTTTTCTTCTTTAAAGAAATAATATAAGTATAAGGAAAAGTTGTGATTATAAAGGCCATGAAGCTACTAACCTGGCTGTCAAGCAACATTTTATGTGAGAGAGTTAACAATGTAATAAATATTAACTTTTAAATAATATACAATAACTTTCTTAAATTTATCTGATAGCATAAAGATGATTAACTTTATCATTTTTGAACCTATGTTTACATGATAAATCAACTAAAGAATAATTTTTGCAATAGTTACCATGTATTTCAACAAGTACTTATGGAATTTATGCTTTTTCCAAAACAAGTACAAATAGTGGATTTGGAGATTAAAGATTTTATATTCTATATGGGAAAAATTTTACCATTAAAGAAATAGCAGAGGACAGTGTATGACAAGATAGAATTTAGAATAAAATGAATTAGAGAGCCAATAAATACATGATGTAGGACTTCAGAGAAGGAAAAATTCAGTATGGGCTAGAATGCTAGGGTGGTCACTGTCTGAACTTTGGAGGATGGATTAGATTTGTAGAAAGACATGCTGAAGTTGTACATAGCATAATAAAGAGTTTGAATAGAAAGTTTTAAAATAAGGAGTAACATAATCAGACAAATGTTTTAGAAATACAGTAATGTCCGTTGTATGGGAATGTCTCTGAGGAGAGATGATGGCTCCAGCAAGAAAACAATTAAAGAAAATAGAGAAGGCTATTTAGCAATTTAAGAGAGAGAACAGTATTTTGTACTCAAATAATGTGGGATATTTTTGTTACCTTTCATTAATGTTGTCTGTGGAATAAATAACTCTCTCTTTTTTACCAGGTTTATCATAACCTTCATATAGGTTTCTGTTATTGCCACATATTGCACAGTATTGCAGTAGTTCATTTTCATGCTTCTATCCTCTACTAGTTTATAGTCATCCTGTGCCCCATGCATCTAACTCAGTGTTCGAAAAATGTAGGACAAATAAATGAGCTTAATGAACTTCTAAGCTGTTTAGTTAACACGGCATGTATCTAAGCTGGTTTCTTTCTGAAATTTATCTCTCAGGTTTTTTTTTAAGATTTCAGTCTTAAACTGAGGGATCATCAGTGGCTAACATAAATATGTTAAAATATTTCAGGTGACTGGCACAAAGTAAAAACATTAGCATCTTAATAGTGTCTAAAAAGGCATATTCCCCACATTTCAATTCCCTTAAGCAAGTCTGTTCTCCCTCTTTCTCTTATAGTTCATTTATGCATGATTCCATTTCCTTCATCTTGGTTGTCATAATGAGATGAAAGCATTCGTATATAGAGAGTGCTAAAATCTGCAAAACATAAGATTTATTTTTTAAATATAATGGAATAAAGATAAGCATCTTGCACTGAGAAAAAGACTTTAATATTTTGTCTTAGAATTCTTATTCTACTAAACATGTTTCTTTGATGGTACTGATATATGGAGAACCCTTAGGCATAGTGGTTTGGTAAATGCTTAGCATTTCAGAGCAAAGATTAGAGTTGCTGTCTACAAGGAATCTGAGAGGAAGGATAAGAGAACAACGTAAAAAATGTATATTACAAGTACAAAATATATACATATCTCTTTGGGCTCTTAAGTACCTTCTAATAATTTCATTTTAGTCTCACTGCTATCTGAGTAATAACCAGATTAGATACTACTTATTTTTGTTTGACAGATAAGGAATTGTGGTATTGTCTTCTATTAGAGGTCTGTTTTCCTTATTTCTTTATATTTCTATGCATGTTCTCTTGTAAAAACTTATTCATGAGCTGTCATTTGATCTTAAAGATGGCCAGTTCTTGGTTTACAAGAATCAATGACCCTTCCTCCTTAAGATGGTTTCTTTAAACATAGGTTGTAAATTGCCCAGAGTCCTCTACAGTGCATATTTTGAATACTGTGTAAAGTTGGCACCATGGATAAATAAGAATCTGTCCGTTACTTTGAGTTTACAGCTAAAATTCCAGTTGGAAGAATGCTTTTTAGTTGTGAATTTGACTTGTGGCTAAATAAAAGCACCTTGGGATACAATTTAAAAATCCATCTAATAGTATTATGTTAGATTTGTGTGGGTGGCTGCAGGCTGCAGTTGAGGCAGACAGAACTTTGTATGTCATACTCCAAAACTGAGGAATTTCCTCACTTCACCTAACATTGTGTTAAGTCTATAAACGCAGTCTATAGCTATTTATATCATTGTGGGCATTGTTTGCCGTTAGATTATTTTTCCCACTACTCAAGTTGCTATGGCCATGAGTAAAGGACTGGGCTGCCCATGGGCCAGTAGATCCCGAATGTTAATTTGCCTTTTTTTTTTTTTTTTTTTGAGAACTAGGGAAGATGTATACTTCAGGGCAGATGTGCGGGAACCTAAATTTCGTTTATTCAGCAAATATTTGAGTGACTATAATACAGATGGTCCCCAACTTACAGTGATTTGAATGATTTTTCTACTTTATGATGGGGTGAAATCAATATGCAGTCAGCAGAAATTGTACTTTATTTTGATCTTTTCCTGGGCTAATAAAATGCAGCAGGGTATACACTTCTGATGTGATGCAGTGGCATTGCTGCACAGCTCCCAGTCAACTATTTAATCAGAGGAGGGAACAGTTGTTATACTTAGAACAATTCTGTTTTTTACTTTCAGTATAGTATTCAATAATTTACATGAGCTTTTCAATCGTTTTCTATAAAATAGGCTTTGTATTAGATGCTTTTGCCCAACTATAGGTTAATATAATGGCTTCCTAACTGAAAGGTGGCACAGAATCTGCCTGCCAGTACAGAAGATACAAGAGACGTGGATTTGATTCCTGGGTCAGAAAGATCCCCTGGAGTAGGAAATGGTACCCTACTCCAGTATCCTTGCCTGGGAAATCACATGGTCAGAGGAGCCTGGTGGTCTTTAGTCACTGGGGACCCAAAGGAGTCAGACTTGACTTAAAGACCAAACAACACTGTAATATGTTAGAGATTATTAAATGTTATGAAAAAGAGTTGATTAAAGTGGATTAGCAGTGTTGTTTATTTATTTGCTGAATCATGTCTGACTCTTTGTGACCCCACAGACTGTAGCTCACCCAGCTGTCCATGAGATTTTCCAGGCAAGAATACTGGAGTGGGTTGCCATTTCCTTCTCCAGGGGATCTTCTTGACCTAGGGTTGGAACCCACATCTCCTGCATTGATAGGTGGATTCTTTACCGCCGAGCCACCAGGAAAGCCTGTTCTGTCTCTATAGCTTTGCCTTTTCTAGAAACGTTTAATAAAAGGAATCATATCATATTTAGTCTTTTGAGGCTGAGGTGTTTCATTTGTAATATGTTTTTGAGTTTCATTCATTTTGTTGCATGTGTTAATAGTTCCTTCGTTTTTATCACACAAAGAGTCGGACACGACTGAGCGACTGAACTGAACTGAATAATGTGTTTGCTGGCTATACTGTACTTTATCTCTTCACAGTTTGATTGGATATAGGATTGTTCTTAAGTTTTAGGCTATTTTGAATAATCCTGCTGTGTATATTTGCACACGTCTCTGTATGGACATGTGTTTTCTTTTTTGATGAGTAGTTTTAATATTTAATATTTCCATGAGCAGTATATGAGGATTCCAGTTTTTCCAAATCCTTGTCAACACTTGGTATCCTATCTTTCCTATCTTATTTTTTTAATCACAACTCATCCTGTTGGATACGTAATGGTATCTGTTTGTGGCTTTAATTTATATTTCCCTATATCTCCCTAAGGAGATGAAGCAGTTCTTTGGAGAAATATCTATTCAGATCCTTTGTCCATTTTTATTTTGGGTTATTTATTTTTGATTTGTAAGAGTTCTCTTCATATTCTGGATATTAGACCCTTATCTGATACATGATTTACAAATATTTCCTCCTTTTCTCAAGGTTGTATTTTCACCTTCTTGGTAATCTTCTCTGATGCACAGTGCTTTAAATTTTGATCAAGCCCACTTTATCTACTCTTTCTTTCACTACTTGTGCTTTTGGTGTTGTGTCTAGGACTACATTGTCAAATCTGAGGCTGTGTAGGTTTACCTCTATGTGTTTATTATTCATTCATATATATTCCCGAAGGATAAACATCTAGAAAAGAAAAAAGCCAGATGACTAGTCTATATAAACAGTAGTTCCTACTTTTCAGTTATCTGATATCTCCGGTCTAGGATTGTCTTTCCTTGTCATTGCACCCCTCTATATCCTGAGTTTGAAGTGAAAATTTTTCACAGAACTCCTCTCAAATTTATTTCTTGCAGTTAACCAACTCTTAGGTTGATTTCAGTAGTTAAAATACATTGAAGTTAGCTTGATTAGAAACAACAACAACAAAACAACAAAATTAGATGGAGAAGTTGAAAAACAAAGTAAATAAAATGGGAGTACTGATTATGAAATAGAAAAAATGAAGCAAGTTAGATAAAAGTAAAAGATCATCATATAGTCCCATTGTTTTTAAACATGGCTGCTCTTTAGAAACACATCTGGAACTCTGGAGAATTGTAGCAATATCTGGGCATTTCTACTTTTCAAAAAATTCCAAGGTAATTCTGTTTTGCATCTGGATTTTAAATAGTGACTACAATTTTTTAAATTAAATGATAGTTTTAATTAAATAATAGAGTTCTATTATTATCCATTGATCATTCATAATAGAATGGTATTTATTGAATAATAATTACATAATCACAGTAGTAAATGATGTTTATCAGTTTTCACAATCAATAGCCAGACAAAAAATAAAAGATAATTACAATTGCAAGCCATAATGGAAACATGGTTAACCTAACAATATAAAATAGTGACATACGATTTGGGGGGTTCAGTAGAGACGCTGTGAGTGGAAGTGCAGATCTGCACATGTTCTCATCCATGCAGCCAGTCTGTGTCTTTTGGCTGGTGCATTTAGTTCATTATAGCTAAGGTAATTATTGATATGTATGATCCTGTTACCATTTTCTTAATTGTTTTGTGTATGTCTTTTCCTTCTCTGTGTTTCCTGCCAAGAGAAATTACTTAAGTATTTATTGTAAAGCTTGTTTGGTGGTGCTAAATTCTCTTAACTTTTGCATGTCTGGATAGCTTTTGATTTCTCCATCAAATCTGAATGAGAATCTTACTGGGTAGAAGATTCTTGACTGTAGGTTCTTCCCTCTCATCACTTTAAATATATCATGCCATTCCCTGCTGGCTTGTAGAATTTCTGTTGAGAAATCATCTGATAACCTTATGGGAATTCCCTTGTATGTTGTTGTTTTTCACTTGTTGCTTTTAATATTTTATCTTTAGTTTTCATCATTTTGATTATTGTGTGTCTTGGTGTTTTCCTCTTTGGGTTTATGCTGCTTGGGACTCTCAGTGCTTCCTGGATTGGTTGAATATTTTCTTTGCCATGTTAGGGAACTTTTCAGCTATTATCTCGTTAAATATTTTCTCAGGTCCTTTCTCTCTCTCTTCTCCTTCTGGGCTTCTATAGTGTGAATGCTGGTGTGTTTAATATTGTCCCAAAGGTCTCTTCATTTTTCCTTTCGTTCTTTTCTCTAAATTCTGTTTTGTGGCAATGATTTCCACAGTCCTGTCCTCCAGATCACTTTTCCATTCTTTTGAATCAGTAAATCTGCTATTGTTTCCTTCTACTGTATTATTCATTTCTGTTTATTTGTTCTTTAGTTCTTCTATATCTTTGGTAATCATTTCTTGTATCTTCTCCATTCTTTTCTGAGATACTGAATCAGCTTCACTATCATTATTCTGAATTCTTATTCTGAAAGATTATCTATCTCTACTTCATTTGGGTGTTTTTCTGGGGTTTTATATTGACCCTTCATCTGGGACATAATTCTCTGCTCTGTCATCCTGATTAACTTTCTGTAATGTAGCTTTTTTCTAGCCACTGTGGAATTACTGTTCTTCTTACTCCTGTTTGCCCTCTGGAAGTTGAGGCTAAAAGGCTTGTATAAGCCTTCTAATGGGATGGGACTGCTGGTAGGAAAATCTAGGTCTTGTTCTGGTGGGCAGAGCTGTGCTCAGTAAAACTTTAACCTAATTTTCCATTGAAAGGTTAGGTTGTGCTCCTTTCTATTAGTTGTTTGGCCTGAATTGACCCGGCCCTGTGGGCTACGGGCTCTATGGCAGCGTTAATGATGACCTCCAAGAGGATTTATGCCAAGGGACCCCTTCTAGGACTGATGCTGCCAATGTCTCGATCCCCATGGTGAGCCGTTGCCAACTCACACCTCCACAGGAGAACCTCCAGCACTAGGAGGTAGGTCTGGTTCATTCTCCTGTAGGGTCCCTGCTCCTTTCCCCTGGATCTTGACACACTCAAGATTTTGTTTATGCCCTCCAATAGTGTAGTCTCTATTTCTCCCAGTCCTCCGTAAGTCCTGTAATCAAATCCCATTGGACTTCAAAGTCAGATTCCTTGGAGATTCCCAGTCCGTTTGTCAGATCCCAGGCTGGGAAGCCTGATGTGAGGTTTAGAACCTTCACAACTATGGGAGAACTTCTTTGGTATTATTGTTCTCCAGATAGTGGGTTGCCCACCCGCTGGGTATGTGATTTGATTTTATCATGTTTGTGCCTCTCTTTCCGTCTTGTTGCAGCTTCTTCTTTGTCTTTGGACTTTGGGTATATTTTTGGTGAGTTCCAGCATCCTGCTGTTAATGATTATTCAACAGCTAGTTGCAATTTATTGCTCTTTTAGGAGGGAATGAGCAATAGTTCTATTTTTAGTTTTTTAGGAAATTACCAAGTTTGTGAGAGTTGTCCTTTTCATCATAGGGGACTGGAATACAAAAGTAGGAAGTCAAGAAATACCTGGAGTAACAGGCAAATTTGATCTTGGAGTGCAAAATGAAGCAGGGAAAAAGCTAATAGAGTTTTCCTAAGAGAATGCACTGGTCAAAGCAAACATCCTCTTTCAACAACACAAGAGATGATTCTACACATGGATAGCACCAGATGGTCAATACTTAAGTCAGATTGATTATATTCTTTGCAGCCAAAGATGGAGAAGCTCTATACAGTCAGCAAAAACAAGACCGGGAGCTGACTGTGGCTCAGATCATGAACTCCTTATTGCCAAATTCAGAGAAAGTAGGGAAACCCAAAGTAAGTATTCAGGTGTGACCTAAATCAAATCCTTTGCAATTATACAGTGGAAGTGACAAATAGATTCAAGGGATTAGATCTGATAGACAGAGTGCCTGAAGAACTATGGACACAGGTTCACAGGAGGCTGTGATCAAAACCATCCCCAAGAAAAAGAAATGCAAAAAAGGCAAAATGGCTGTCTGAGGAGGCCTTACAAATAGCTGAGAAAAGAAGAGAAGCAAAAGGCAAAGGAGAAAAAGACAGATATACTCATCTGAATGCAGAGTTCCAAAGAATTCCAAGAGATAAGAAGGCCTTCGTAAGTTATCAATGCAAAGAAATAGAGGAAAACAGTAGACTGGGAAAGACTAGAAATCTCTTCAAGCCAAGGGAACATTTCATGCGAAGATGGGCCTAGTAAAGGACAGAAGTGGTATGGACCTAACAGAAGCAGAGGATATTAAAAAGAGGTGGCAAGGATACACAGAGTGTGAAGTCACTCAGTCATGTCCAACTCTGCAACCCCATGGACTGTAGCCTGCCAGGCTTCTCCGTCCATGGGATTTTCCAGGCAAGAAAGTGGAGTGGGTTGCCATTTCCTTCTCCAGGATACACAGAAGGACTGTAAAATAACAATCTTAGTGACCCAGGTAACCAAGATGGTGTGATCACTCACCTGGAGTCAGACATCCTGGAGTGTGAGTCAAGTGAGCCTTAGGAAGTATCACTATAAAGTTAGTGGAGGTGATGGAATTCCAGCTTACCTATTTCAAATCCTAAAAGATGATGTCACTCTGCTTATTTAACTTATATGCAGAGTACATCATGAGGAACGCTGGGCTGGAAGAAGCACAAGCTGGATTGCCGGGAGAAATATCAATAACCTCAGATATGCAGATGACACCACCCTTATGGCAGAAAGTGAGGAGGAACTAAAAATCCTCTTGATGAAAGTGAAAGAAGAGAGTGAAAAGGGTGGCTTGAAGCTCAACATTCAGAAAACAAAGATCATGGCTTCTGGTCCCATCACTTCATGGGAAATAGATGGGGAAACAGTGGAAACCGTGTCAGACTAATTTTTTGGACTCCAAGATCACTGTGGATACTGATTGCAGCCATGAAATTCAAAGACGCTTACTCCTTGGAAGGAAAGTTATGACCAACCTAGATAGCATATTAAAAAGCAGAGACATTACTTTGCCAACAAAGGTCTGTCTAGTCAAGACTGTGGTTTTTCCCGTGGTCATGTATGGATGTGAGAGTTGGACTGTGAAGAAAGCTGATCGCTGAAGAATTGATGCTTTTGAACTGTGGTGCTGGAGAAGACTCTTGAGAGTCCCTTGTACTGCAAGGAGATCCAACCAGTCCATTCTAAAGGAGATCAATCCTGGGTGTTCATTGGAAGGACTGATGCTGAAGCTGCAGCTCCAATATTTTGGCCACCTCATGTGAAGCACAGACGGATTAGAAACGACCCTGATGCTGGGAAAGATTGAAGGCAGGAGGAGAATGGGTTGACAGAGGATGAAGTGGTTGGATGAACCAACTCAATCAATATCAGTTTGAACAAGCTCAGAGAGACAGTGAGAGGCTGGGAAGCCTGGCATGCTGCAGTCCATGGGGTCGTGGAGCCAGACACGGCTGAGTGACTGAACAATAGCAAAGAAAATTCCACACTTTTTCCATAGTGGCTACATAATTTTACCTTCCCACCAACATCCTCTCCAGCACTTATTATTTGTAACTTTTTGATGATAGATCATTCTGACTGTTGTGAAGTAATTTGAAGTTCTGATTTACATTTATCTAGTAGTAATGATATTGAGCATCTTTTCATATTCTTATTAGCCATATGTATGTCTTCTTTTGTAATATATCTAGTCAAAAGTTCTCCCTATTTTTTATTTATTTGTTTTTTTGTATTAGTTTTATAAGCTCTTTGAATATTTTGTATATTAACCACTTGTTTGTGCCATCATTTGCAAATATTTTATCCCATTACAAAGGTTGACTATTTGTTCATTATTTCCTTTGTTGTGTAAAGGTTTTTAAGTTTGATTAGGTCCCATTTGTTTATGTTGCTTTTATTTCTTTTGCCTTGTGAGACTGATGTAAGAAAATATTGCTATTGTTTATGTCAAAGATTGCTTTGCATATGTTCTCTTCTAGAATTAGGTCTTTAAATCATTTTGCATTTATTGTTGTATTTCATTATTTTATACATAGCTCTCTAAAATTCTCAGCATCACTTATGGAGGAGACTTTTTTTTTCATTGTATATTCTTGCTTCTTTTTTCATAGATTATTTGATCATAGGTTTGTGGACTTCTTTCTGGGCTCTTGCCTCTATTCTGTTGGTCTATGTGTCTGTTTTTGTGCCAGTATCACACTGTTTTGATCACTGTAGTTTTGTGGTATAATCTTGAGTTCTGGCAGTATTATAGTCCAGCTTTGTTCTCTTTCCTCAGGGTTGCTTTGACAATTCTGGGTCTTTAGTTATTCCATACCAACTTTAGGATTATTTTTTTCTAGTTGTGTGGAAAATGTTATGGGTATTTTGATAGGAATTGCATTGCATCTGTAGATTGCCATGAATAGTATGGCCATTTTAACCATATTCCAGGCAAGGAGCATGGGGTATATTTTCAGTTTTTGTTATCATCTTCAATTTCCTTTATCAATATAACGTACAGGATATAGTTCTTTCACCTCCTTTGGTAAATTTATTCCTAGTTATTTTAATTACTTATATTTTGCAGAAATTTTAAACTTTTTTTAACTTTCTGATAGTTAATTGTTAATGTATAGAAACACTACAGATTTCTGTATATTTATCTTGCTATTTTACTGAAGTCATTTATTCACTATAATAGTTTTTGTGTATAGACTTTAAGGTTTTCTATATAAAGTGTCCTGTCATCTACAAGTAGTCACAGATTTACTTCTTCTCTTTCAATTTGGATATATTTTATTTTTCTTCTCTGAGTACTGTGGTCATTCTAGTACTGTGTCAAATAGAAGTGGTTTGAGTGGCCATCCTTGTCTTGTTCCTGAATTTAGTGTGAAGGCTTTCAGCTTTTCACCACTGAGAATAATGTTTTCTGTGTGTTTCTTGTAAATGGTGTTTGTCATGTTGAGGTATGTTCCCCCTGTCCCTGTTTTGAGGAGACTCTTTATCATGAATGAGTATTGAGTTTTGTCAAATTCAGTTTCTACATATATTGAGAAAATCATGTGGTATTTTTTTCTTTCCTTTTGTTAATGTGGTGTCTCACATGGGTTGATTCACATATTTAGAACCATCTTTGTGACCCTGGAATAAATTCAGCATGATCATAGTGTGTGATGCTTTTTATGTATTATTGGATAACTTTTGGTAATATTTTGTTGAGGGTTTTTGCATCTATAATCATCAAAGATATTGGTTTGTAATTTTCTCTTTTGTATTGCCTTGGTCTATTGTTTACATCAGAATAATGCAGGCCTCATCAAATTAATTTGGGTGTGTTCCCTTATTTCATTCTCTGTGATAGTTTGAAAAAGACAACTTTATCCTTTTAAATGTGTTGAGGCTTGTGTTATGACCTAGGATGTAGTCTTTACTAGAGAATGTTCTGTGTGAGCTTGAGAACAATATGTATTTTCCTTTTGGGGGGATGTAGTGTCCAGTAGGTAACAAGTACGTCCAGCTGGTCTGTTGTGTCATTTCAGACCTCTGCTGCCTTATGATTTTCTGTCTGGGTGATACGTCCATTGACGTCACTGGGATGGTAAAGTTTCCTTCTATTATTGTATTGTTGTCAATGTCTCTTTATGTTAGTATTTGTTTTACGTATTTAGGTGCTCCTGTATTGGATGTATATGTTAATGAATGGAATACCTTTTCGTATTGATTTCTTTATTATTATTATATAATGCCCTTCATTGTCTTCCTTTAAGGCCTGTGTTTTCAAGTATATTTTATGTGATATAGGTATTGCTACCCCCACTTTCTTGTCAATGTCTATCTGCATGAAATATCTTTTTCCATCCCCTCACTTCCAGTGTTGTGTGTGTCTTTCACCCTGAGATGAGTCTCTTATAGACAGCATATTACAGGATCTTTTATTTTTCCATCCAATTTGCCATCCTGTGTCTTTTGATCAGAGCATTTAGTCTGTTGACATTAAAGTAATTATTGATAGGTATGTACTTATTGCCATCATTTCCCTTGTTTTCCAGTTGATTTTTGCAGTTCTTTCTTCCTTTCTTTTTTTTTGTGTTTCCTTTTGCAGTTTGATGATCTTCTTTTGTAGAATATTTGAGTTCCTTTCTTTTGGTTTTTGTGAATCTGTTGTAGGTTTTATTTATGGTTACCATGGTAGTTCATGTATATTGGCCCATAACTATATCTACTTGCTTCAAACTGATAATCATTCAAGTTCAAACAAATTCTAAAAGAGCTTCATTTCACCCCTCCCCCACATTTTATGATTTTGATGTCTTGGTTTATATCTTCATGCCTGTCTTTTTACTGTCTATTGTGGTTATAATTGCTTTCATATTTATTTTTTTTGTTTTCTAATCTACATACTGACTTATGTGATCTTTAATCCTTGTTATATATTTGCCTTTCTTAATGAGATTTCCCATTTCCTATAGATTCTTGCTTCTTTTCCATTTAGAGAAAACTCTTCAACATTTCTTTAAGGGTAGGTTTCAGTTCAGTTCAGTCGCTCAGTTGTGTCTGACTCTTTGCAACCCCATAAATCAAAGCACGCCAGGCCTCCCTGTCCATCACCAACTCCCAGAGTTCACTCAAACTCATGTCCATCGAGTCGGTGATGCCATCCAACCATCTCATTCTCTGTCATCCCCTTCTCTTCCCACCCCCTATCCTTTCCAGCATCAGAGTCTGTTCCAGTGAGTCAACTCATCACATGAGGTGGCCAAAGTATTGGAGTTTCAGGGTAGGTTTAGTATTGTTGAATTCTTTTTGTTATTGCTTGTCTGATAAATCCTTTATCTCTCTTATTCTAAATGATAATCCTGCTGGGTGGAATATCCTAGATTGCAGTTTTTCTTTTTCAGGATTTTGTATATATCATGCCACTGCCATGTGGCCTGCAAATTTTCTGCAGAGAAATCTGCTGTTACCTTTATAGTGGTTCTTTTGTAAATGGTTGTTTGTTTTTTTTCTTGCTGCCTTTAGAATTTTCTCTTTAACTTTTACCAGTTTAATTATGATAAGTTTTGGTGTGGGTTTGTTTGGGTTTATCTTGTTTAGGACCTTCTGTGCTTTGTATACCTAAATCTATTTCTATCTTTGGTTTTGAGAAGTTTTCAGCTAAAATTTGTTCAAATTCATTTTTATCTCCTTCTCTCCTTCTTGAGCCCTTATTATGTATTTATTGCGATTTTTATATTATCCCATAGATTTTGTATACTCATTTCATTTTTCTTCATTTATCTTTCTGTCTGAAAAATTGCAAGCTAATAATTTATTTATATATGATTGTTTGCAAATTGGTTTGTCAATAACAGTTATGGAGATTGCTTAGATAGAACCACAGTTTGTTTCTTTAAAGTGAAGTGAAGTCACTCAGTCGAGTCCAACTCTTTGCAACCCCATGGACTGTAACATACAAGGCTCCTCCATCCATGGGATTTTCCAGGCAAGGGTACTGGAGTGGGTTGCCATTTCCTTCTCCAGAGGATCTTCCCAACTCAGGGACTGAACCCAGGTCTCCAACATTGCAGGCAGATGCTTTACCATCTGAGCCACCAGGGAAGCCTTATTCCTTCAAAGACCTTGTTAAAGAAAATGAAGTTGAATTAGCAGAAGCTCAACAGATTCTGTCCTTAACAAGGCAGGTAGACAAAGACTGACATTTGATATGATGATGACATCTGTATTGCATGCTTTGCTGAATTTCCAGAATTGGTTTAGTAAAAGTGCTGTTTGGCTACCTCTGAGCTTTGATTAGCATCTTAATAGTGAAATGAAAATGATGAAACAACACATTCAGTATGAGAGGAAAAAGAGGACTAAAGGATTTCCTGCAGTTTGGTTTAGCATTGCAGATTCTCAACTTCTGGACTCATCTGAACACTGAACAGTGTTAGTCACTCAGTTCCGTCCGACTGTTTGCAACCCCATGAACTGTAGCTTGCCAGGCTTTTCTATCCATGGAATTCTCCATGCAAGAACACTGGAGTGGGTAGCCATTCCTTCTTCAAGGGATCTTCCCAACCCAGGGATCAAACCCTGGTGTCCTGCATTGCAGGTGGATTCTTTACTATCTGAGCCACCAGAGCAGCTGACTGACTACTATACTGAATCCAAGCTGTGATGCCTGTTCTGCTGTGCTGAACTCAGTATTATATACAAACTAAAAACCTAACCTCTTTTCTTATATTTCCTTGTTTTCTAGTGATAAAGTTACATGGTATATTGTGAGGATTAAATGAGATTATGTGAAATAACTTGAAAATCCATTATAGTTTCAGGTATACTGTAAATGTTCAACCTATATTAATTCCTTTTTTCCTTACTCCACTGTATGCACAGTGGTAGTTAAAATGCTATTTCTTCACTCTTGTTCCTTTGGGGAAAATATAGAAAAGATGCTTCAGTTAGTTTAATGCTGTTTATTTTACCCTAATTTCCTAGACAACAGAGCTGAGGCAAAGCCTAGTAGCATGCTGATGCTTTGCCAGGAGTACAGTCTGAGGTTAACAAAACTGAGGGAAAAATTAAGCAAAGCTTTGAAGATGGGATAGTAAAGTATACATATTGAATTGAAAACATAGGCATGTGTTTAGAGATGTCTCTTGATAAGCTTTGTGGAGACACTCACTTTACAGTCATCTTTTGGAGGGAAAAAAGTGGAATAATTTATCTGCCTCTTCTTCCTCTCTCTTGTCATTTATTGATCAGAATTTGCCTCCTGTCCTCCTGGGTTTTTCCTCTCAGCCCTTTGGGCAGCTGTTGGGAAGCCAGATCCTGCAACCTATGGAGCAGTTCATCTTTTGAATCTATAAGCAGTGGTAGGGGCCAGGGCCTCTGAGTTTTGTCAGACCATGTCTGGTTCCATGCTGCTGCAGTTCCAGGGCAGCACCAGGAGCCCATCCCTCTTTCCAGGTATGGCTGGGATAGATAAAAATATTAGAAGGTGATGCTAGTGCAGCTGAAACATCTGCAGAAGATCAAAAACAAAGTTTAGTACACAACAGATTCTGTATTGCTGTTTGTTTCTGAAATATTTTCTTTTGAAATGATAATCCTTGCATATATAACATCTAGTATAGTTCCTTTATAGTATATATTTTTTCATGATCGGAATTTTATTTTATGCTCTTTACCAATGAGAGCCAGCCCAACAGATGGTGGTGCATTGTTCCTTGAATGTGAGTACACTGTGCTTCAATTGGTTTCAGCTAATGAGAACACCAGCTGCCTCCTTGAGCTGAGGGAACTGTGCCAAGTGTCATGCACTTTGGCGGGACACTGCCATTTATTTCACTATCTGCAAATACAAATGATTGATAAAAGGTGCATAAGTGCTGAGTTTTCCACAAAGAAACAATGGAATAACTGTTGGATTGCAATGCAAGTGTTCAGTGAGATTCTTCAAAGAAATGGTGAGCAAAACTAGGGTAACCTTCTTTATGTACAACAAAATATACATCACTGCAAACTGAGAGGACCGGCCAACAGTTGTATGAATAGAAACTAGGAGAAATGATGGTAGAGGCATGCTGTGGCTGCAGGCACAAACTATTATATGAAAAGTGACTGGCATATATAGTGGACATGATAAATATTATCTCCATCAATATTGTTAGTCATCTCATTAAATGCTTACAAATTGTTTTCCCCTTCTCTAAGAAACCAGTCAGCTATGTATTGAATAACTTTCATGAAAATATAGGAGGAATTAACTGAATACTCATACTGTATAAAGGTTGTACCATGGGTGGATTACACAGCTGTAAATACGTTTTTTGCCATTTTGAATTGTTTCCATAGTCTTCCCTCTCCCACCCATCTAAGAACCTGTAAGGTGGAAAGCATAGTTCTAAATGGGAGAAGAGAGACACAACAAGATAAGCGAGAGATATTACAGTTTTTAACATCCCCTAATGCTAGGAGGGATTGGGGGTGGGAGGAGACGGGGACGACAGAGAATGAGATGGCTGGATGGCATCACCGACTCGATGGACATGAGTTTGAGTGAACTCCAGGAGTTGATGATGGACAGGGAGGCCTGGCGTGCTGCGATTCATGGGGTTGCAAAGAGTCGGACACGACTGAGCGACTGAACTGAACTGAACTGAAAGCATAATTTTCCCTGGAGAAGAAAATGGCAACCCACTGCAATATTCCTGCCTGGGAATTCCCGTGGACCATGGAGCCTAGCTGGCTATAGTCCATGGGGTTTCAGAGAATCAGACACAACTTAGTGACTAAATAGCAGCAGCAAAGCATATTTTGAAAAGTATAATTTGAGTGGAAATTTGTGTGGGATAAAGACAGATATACCACATGAAGGTAAGGTGTGTGGTAGGGGTAGGTGGAATAAGGGAAGAAGAAAGTGTTGTCTTCAAATCCTAGATTACATGACATCCCACAAGATCTTTACAACATGTAATCATCAATTGAAATGGAATTAAATTATTTAAGCTTCTGTGAATTTCAAATTTAAAGGCTTTTCATCTTTATAAAAGTAGATAGCTCAGAAAAAGTGCCTTGTACTTCAAGAAAGTAATGATAAGGATGTGCCAGGAGTCATTTGCTTATAGAAGGAGGTTGGTCAGTCTCCCAGTACCCCTAGAATCTCAGCATGCCCTGAAGGCTAATGGAAGATACCCATTTATGGTAAATGTGTCTGCCCTAAAGTTCTTTCATAGTTTAAATGCTTATTGGCTTATTTGTCCTATAAAGGTTCTGTTCAGGGGCCATGGCAAGCAGATCCAATGAAAATAGATCTGTGCGGAGCATATATTATAATTGCCCATTAGGACAGCCAGCTAGTGCACCATGAAACATAGTATCTGTCAATTTATATCGCATGTTGCTCTTTTGAAAGCTGTGTTATAGATGATAGAGTATTTTTTTTATTGTTATATAACACTCAAATGCACAAATCAAATTTCTATACTTAAAAGATATACTTTCACTAGTGTTTTATAGTTTTCTATGTACAAGTCTTTTGTTTCCTTAGGTAGATATATTCCTAAGTATTTAATTGTTTTCATTGCAACAGTGAATGGAATAGTTTCCTTAATTTCTCTTTCTATTTTCTCATTATTAGTGTATAGGAATGCAAGGGATTTCTGTGTGTTGATTTTATATCCTGCAACTTTGCTGTAATCATTGATTAGCTCTAGTAGTTTTCTGGTAGAGTCTTTAGGGTTTTCTGTGTAGAGGATCATGTCATCAGCGAACAGTGAAAGCTTTACTTCTTCTTTTCCAATTTGTATTTCTTTTATGTCTTTTTCTGCTCTGATTGCTGTGGCCAAAACTTCCAGAACTATGTTGAATAGTAGTGGTGAGAGTGGGCACCCTTGTCTTGTTCCTGACTTAGGGGAAATGCTTTCAGTTTTTCACCATTGAGGATAATGTTTGCTGTGGGTTTGTCATATATAGCTTTTATTATGTTGAGGTATGTCCCTTCAATTCCCACTTTCTGGAGAGTTTTTATCAAAAATGGATGTTGAATTTTGTCGAAGGCTTTCTCTGCATTTTTTTTTTTTTTTACAAATGAGAAAAATGTTTATTAAGGGAAACAATTTACACTAGTGAAAGTAATCAAAGAGAACATGAATAGATGGAGAAATATACCGTGTTCGTGGATTGGAAGAATAAATATTGTAAAAATGAGTATACTACCCAAAGTAATTTATACATTCAATGCAATCCCTATCAAGCTACCAACAATATTTTTCACAGAACTAGAACAAATAATCTCACAATTTGTATGGAAATACAAAAAACCTCGAATAGCCAAAGCAATCTTGAGGAAGAAGAATGGAACTGGGGGAATTAACCTGCCGGACTTCAGGCTGTATTACAAAGCCACAGTCATCAAGACAGTATGGTACTGGCATAAAGACAGAAATATAGATCAATGGAACAAAATAGAAAGCCCAGAGATAAACCCACGCTCCTATGGACACCTTATCTTCGACAAAGGAGGCAAGAATATAAAATGGAGAAAAGACAGTCTCTTTAACAAGTGGTGCTGGGAAAACTGGTCAGCCACTTGTAAAAGAATGAAACTAGAACACTTCCTAACACCATACACCAAAATAAACTCAAAATGGATTAAAGATCTAAATGTAAGACCAGAAACTATAAAACTCCTAGAGGAGAACGTAGGTAAAACACTCTCCGACATAAATCACAGCAGAAGACAACCTTCAGAATGGGAGACAATAATAGCAAATGAAGCAACTGATAAAGGATTAATCTCCAAATTATACAAGCAGCTCCTGCAGCTTAATTCCAGAAAACTAAGTGACCCAATCAAAAAATGGGCCAAAGAACTAAACAGACATTTCTCCAAAGAAGACATAAAGATGGCTAATAAACACATGAAAAAATGCTCAACATCCCTCATCATCAGAGAAATGCAAATCAAAACCACAATGAGATACCATTTCACACCAGTCAGAATGGCTGCTATCCAAAAGTCTACATGCAATAAGTGCTGGAGAGGGTGTGGAGAGAAGGGAACCCTCTTACACTGTTGGTGGGAATGCAAACTAGTACAGCCACTATGGAGAACAGTGTGGAGATTCCTCAGAAAACTGGAAATAGAACTGCCATATGATCCAGCGATCGCACTCCTGGGCATACACACCGAGGAAACCAGAATTGAAAGAGACACATGTACTCCAATGTTCATTGCAGCACTGTTTATAATAGCCAGGACATGGAAGCAACCTAGATGTCCATCTGCAGATGAATGGATAAGAAAGCTTTGGTACATATACACAATGGAGTATTTCTCAGCCATCAAAAAGAATGCATTTGAATCAGTTTTAATGAGGTGGATGAAATTGGAGCCAATTATACAGAGTGAAGTAAGCCAGAAAGAAGAACATCAATACCGTATATTAACGCATATATATGGAATTTAGAAAAATGGTAACCTGAACCCTGTATGCTGCTGCTGCTAAGTCACTTCAGTCGTGTCCGACTCTGTGTGACCCCATGACGGAAGCCCACCAGGCTCCCCCGTCCCTGGGATTCTCCAGGCAAGAACACTGGAGTGGGTTGCCATTTCCTTCTCCAGAACCCTGTATAAGAGACTGCAAAAGAGACATAGGCATTTAGAACAGTCTTTGGGACTCTGTGGGAGAGGGTGAAGGTGGAATGATTGGAGAGAATGGAATTGTAGCATGTATATTATCATAAGTGACCAGTCCAGGTTCGACGCATAAATTTTCCTCTGTTCATTTCTTTGCATTTGTGCTTTTTTAATAAAATTCTTTTTAAAAAAAAAAATAAAAGATATAAGAAAAGCATAATTTGTGCTGTGACACATAAACACATATATGTTTTTTTCCTAACTTTTTTTCTTTGTTTCTGGACTTTTAGGCAATGTGAATATAGCTTTTATTGAGTACATATTAAGTGACTATATATAAATAAATAATAAGCTAATATTAAATTTATACTACAGGTATTTTCATTTTAAAGTTATTTTTTTAATTGAGGAAATGAACTGATGAATAATTTCATTTCTAATGACTCTAAAACACGTATGTACTAATAAAAAAATTATATATTAAGAAATGTCACCTTGACAGATTATTTCCTAAATTTTATAATTCAGAGCATTTTTATTGTGCTTACCAATTTCTATTATAGAATTTCTAGTATTTCATTTCAGTGAGATTTTTGACTGTTTAGTTTTCTTAAATTTTTAAAGCAAATGGTAATTTATCACTGTATTTTAGTCACTATTATTATTTTGTAGCAAATGGGTTTAGAAAATACAGAATTACCATAGTGATAGCTTAAAGTGAATAATGTCAGATTTGTGTTCCCTGAAGAAGAAGATTTAGCTTCAGGACCAGGAACAGGCTTGATCACTCAGAGCTTTTGTGTGGCAGAAGTTTTATTACTGTGAAAAAGGACAGAGAAAGCTTCTGAAATAGGCAGACGGGGGACAGAGAGTGCCCCACTCGCTAATCTTATCAAGTCCTTATATGCTTTTACCAGACCCACTCCTACAACATACATCTTAAATCTTAAATTAACAAGATTAGAACTAACAATTCAGTTCAGTTTAGTCGCTCAGTCATGTCTGACTCTTTGTGACCCCCATGAATCACAGCACACCAGGCCTCCGTGTCCATTACCAACTCCCGGAGTTCACTCAAACTCATGTCCATCAAGTCAGTGATGCCATCCAGCCATCTCATTCTCTGTCGTCCCCTTCTCCTCCTGCCCCCAATCCCTCCCAGCATCAGAGTCTTTTCCAGTGAGTCAACTCTTTGCATGAGATGGCCAAAGTATTGGAGTTTCAGCTTGAGCATCAGTCCTTCCAATGAACACCCAGGACCGATCTCCTTTAGAATGGACTGGTTGGATCTCCTTGCAGCCCTAGAAAGTTCTTACTAGACACACTGCCACAACATACATCTTAATATAACAAGATTAGTCACAAGTTTCTTGTTAAGAAGAAGAAACATGTTCTTGAGCAAGATACATTGTTATTATATAATCATTAGTACAGAGCTTAAGAAAAAAAACATACCCTTGAGCAAGATGAGTTGTTTTGTTGAGTAATCATTAGCTCTGGGCTTAAAGAAAGTTAGTCTTAAAGATTGTTGTAATAACAACTCAGAGTTTAAGAAAAAATGTCTATGTTACTAAGATAAAGCAATGTAGGAAAAAGTTTGTCCTTTTCTCCTCCTTTTCTTGGACCCTTTTCTCCTCCTTGAAGAGGAGACCTGGACCCCTTACTCCTTGAGGGCCCCGGGCTTCATGTCAATCTGCAGAGTTAACTCTTTCAGTAGTGAGTCATGATCCAAATTACTGAACAGTTTAGCTGGATTAGGCTTTTAAATCTATTCTATGTGTCTCTACATGTATCTATACAATGTGTTGAAAAGTTTCATGGTATAGTTTTATAAACATGTATAAGGATGCAGACTTTGCTGCTATCACAGAGATCCAAAGCCTCAGTCGTTTAGATACGATAGAAATTATTATGCTATTCCAAAATTAGCAAGGAATATGCAGTAGCGGTCCCCAACCTTTTTGACACTGGAGACAGTTTTTGTGGAAGACAGTTTTCCCATGGACTGGGGAGGGTGGGATGGTTTGGGCATGATTCAAGTGTATTGCATTTATTGTGTATTTAATTTAAATTATTATTACATCAGTTCCTCCTCAGATCATCAGGCATTAATTCCCAGAGTTTGGAACCCCTGGAGAAGACCCGGTCACCTTCCATATTTTCACTTTGCTGTCCCATGGATGTTGATCTTGTTTATGGACGGAGACCACCATGCTTACCTCCCATCAAGAACTAAAAAGGGAGGACTTTATCCTTTCTTCAAAGGAATTGAGCTGCATTGTATTAGGCAGAATTCAGTCATATCACCATGTGTAGCAGCAAAGGAAGCTAGGCAGTGAAGGATACTATATACCTAGCTAAAATTCTCATTACTGTGAAAAAAGAACATGGGTTTGGGCAGACATCTAATAGTTTCTGCTATGTGCACTCTTATCTCCTGAGTGTGAAACTTATCTACTCCGTCTGTAAGTCTCATTCTTCTCATAATTCATTATATCTGTGTAATGTGAGGTCTATTCTTTTTCGCAATCCCTGATATTACTTCTTATGTTTGGCACATCTGATCTGAAAGTCAATTTATCTGGCATCTGCTCCCCCTCCCGCCTCCCCCCACATACACATCCAATATCCAGTGGTAAATACGAGGCAAGGTAACACATACAAAAGACAGAGGTAGAAGAGAAGCAGAATAAGACACTCCCATTTGGAAAAGGGGAAGATGGGAAGCCTAATAGTCCCTTCAGTTTAGTTCAGTTCAGTTGCTCAGTCGTGTCTGACTCTTTGCGCAGTGGTCAAATCCTGTGTGTAGGAATCATGAAGATTTTTATCCTTGTAGTAGAAAAGTTTCTTTATTAGTCCCCTTGGCAAGTTTGTCCCTCTGCCTTGGGGGGAAATCATTTTTCTCCATGGTTCCTGACCTTGTCCTTTGGGAAATTCTTTATTGTCTGTTATTCTCCAAGTGTAGATCTAAAGTGGGCCTTAAAAAATTATACCTTTTGTATGGATTAGATGGCTTTCAAAGTTGACTTCCTTCTAGTGCAGGTAAGAGAGCCTAGAGGGTTGTCTTTGTGTTGACCAATTATAAGCTTTTATAGTCTCTGTTTGTGTGTGTGTGCTCAGTTGCTCAGTCATATCTGACTCTTTGAGACCCCAGGGGCTTGAGACTGCCAGGTATCTCTGTCCATGGAATTTCTCAGGCAAGAATACTGAACTGGGTTGCCATGCCCTCCTTCAGAGGATCTTCCCAACCCAGGGATGGAACTCACGTCTCCAGCATTGGCAGGTGGATTCTTTACCATTGAGCCAAGTGGGAAGCCAGTGTGTGTAGTTGCTGCTAAGTCACTTCAGTCGTGTCCGACTCTGTGTGACCCCATAGACGGCAGCCCACCAGGCTCCCCCGTCCCTGGGACTCTCCAGGCAAGAACACTGGAGTGGGTTGCCATTTCCTTCTCCTTATACAGCCTTACTCAAAAACAATTTTAGGAATCTTTACTTAAAAACAACCTTATCTAAAATGGAGTAACTTTGGTACTATGAGCAGCAAGCAGCAAGCAAAGTACAGAAGCAAAAATGCATTACAGGAGCATTAAGTTTTACATTAGGTTACAGCGTCTAATCTGAAATCACACCCATAATATCATTTTTCAGGATATCTGGGAAATAGTTATTTTCCAGGATGTCTGAACCATGGCTACTCTATTTTGACTTTTAATTGTAAAATTTGTTTAATAGCTAAAGCAGACGTCACCATTAATGACGTCAGTGTTTTTCTAGGTATGAGAAGATGCAAGAATTGGAACTCATAAAACCTTTTTCTGAAAAGATCTGACTATCTGAAGGCCTGTTCTGCCAGTTTTTTCAGAGCACAGAGTGTGTGTAGTACATCCCCTCAAAACCTTACTGCATTTTCTGCCTATTTATACTGATTAATTTCAAGTGCAAGTAAATATAGCCAAACGTTAATCAATTCAGTTTTGTTTCCTAGATAAATAACTGGATTTTAATTGTTGGCCTTTGTGTTTAGCAAATCCCTCAGTTTCTAAATCAGGGTCAGTTATCTTGAGGCTTACATGAGGAGGAAGTTCTCTTAATATCTTCCTGATTGCTGGGCTGAATCCCATTGACTGCTGAACTCTTGGAATCTCAGGTTCACATCAGCTTAAGCAGTACCTTCTGAACCTCTTGTTTAACTACATGTGACTGGAATATAGAAGAATTAGGTTTAAAACCCAGTGTAGCCACATACTCACTAGACACTCAGTCAATTTAGGTTTCACCTGTAGGTGGGATGAGCAGTACTGAATTCTATTCCATATCTGCTTGCTGCTGCTGCTGCTGCTAAGTCACTTCAGTCGTGTCCGACTCTGTGTGACCCCATGGATGGAAGCCCACCAGGCTTCCCCGTCCCTGAGATTCTCCAAGCAAGAACACTGGAGTGGGTTGCCATTTCCTTCTCCAATGTGTGAAAGTGAAAAGTGAAAGTGAAGTCGCTCAGCCGTGTCCGACCCTTAGCGACCCCATGGACTGCAGCCTACCAGGCTGCTCTATCCATGGGATTTTCTAGGCAAGAGTACTGGAGTGGCTTGCCATTGCCTTCTCCGCCATATCTGCTTAAGACTTCCTTATTTAGGTTGAGTTTATATCTTTTAATGTTGGAAGGATCAAAAAGTTAGCCATGCATAAACTACCATTCATACTTTTTCCACTCACTTTTTCTCAAGCTGGAGGCTTAGTTATTACTTTTGAAGTACTTTCAAGATGAAAGTTCTACTAAACATTTTGCTGTGGCATAGCAAGAGTCAGCAAACTTATCATCTTGCTTTCTGTTCATCATCACCTACTGTTCAGTCTCCAAGTCAGTACCACATATTGTAGGTTTGGATAGCATGTATGCACACGTTCAGTTGTGTCTGACCTTTTGTGATCCTATGGACTGTAGCCTACCAGGCTCCTCTGTCCATGGGATTCTCCAGGCAAGAACACTAGAGTGGGTTGTCATTTCTTCCTTCTGGGGATCTCCTAGACCCAGGGCTCAAACCCACGTCTCCTGCATTGGCAGGCAATTCTTTACCATTTAGCCACCTGGAAAGCCCAGGTTCTGATAGGGCAGCTATCAGATTCTGTGTTAGTTAGGAAATGGGTTCAGCTGCTCTAACAGTGACCCCAAATTACAAAGACTTAATCAAAATAGAGCCTTCCACCTTACAGCCTGGGTACACACAGCCCAGAGCTGTATTCCATTGTATTGGAGATCCAGGATACTAATGTTTTGTTGCTCTACCATACTTTGAGTGTTGCTCTTGTCCACATGAGTCAGGATGATACACCACCATCACTCTGCATTTCAGGCACTGGGAAGAGGGGGAAAAAAAAAGAGAAAGCCATTTCTTCTATTTAACTGTTCACATTAACCCAAACTTAACCGTATGACCACATCTAGCTGCAAGGAGGCTTGAAATATGCAGGATATTCAGATAAAAAGTTTATTAATAGTAAAATGTTTTTAAAGAAAAATGAAAGAATAGACTGGACTATTGTTAAAAATTTACACGACAAAACACAGGATCAGCATTTGGATCTTCAAAAAACAAAACCAACCAACCAGTGAACAAAAAGCCTTTAATACAGTGCTCAACGTGGAACAACAGACTGGTTCCAAATCAGGAAAGGAGTGTGTCAATGCTGTATATTGTCACCCTGCTTCAGTTCAGTTCAGTCACTCAGTCGTGTCCAACTCTTTGCGACCCCATGGATTGCAGCACGCCAAGCCTCCCTGTCCATCACCAACTCCCGGAGTTTACCCAAACTCATGTCCATTGAGTTGGTGATGCCATCCAACCATCTCATCCTCCGTTGTCCCCTTCTCCTCCTGCCCTCAATCCTAGCATCAAGGTCTTTTCAAATGAGTCAGCTCTTCACATCAGGTGGCCAAAGTACTGGAGTTTCAGCTTCGACATCAGTTCTTCCAGTGAACACCCAGGACTGATCTCCTTTAGATGGACTGGTTGGATCTCCTTGCAGTCCAAGGGACTCTCAAGAGTCTTCTCCAACACCACAGTTCAAAAGCATCCATTCTTCTGTGCTCAGCTTTCTTTACAGTCCAACTCTCACATACATACATGACTACTGGAAAAACCATAGCCTTGACTAGACGGACCTTTGTTGGCAAAGTAATGTCTCTGCTTTTTAAGTACTCACCCTGCTTATTTAACTTATATGCACAATACATCAGGTGAAGTGCCACACTGGATGAAGCACAAGCTGGAATCAAGATTGCTGGGAGAAATATCAATAACCTCAGATATGCAGATGATACCACTCTTATGGCAGCAAGTGAAGAGGAACTAAAAAAACCTCTTGATGAAAGTGAAAGAGGAGAGTGAAAAAGCTGGCTTAAAACTCAGCATTCAGAAAACTAAGGTCATGGCAGGTTCTTTCAGGTTCTATCACTTCACAGCAAATAGATGGGGAAACAATGAAAACAGTGAGAGACTTTATTTTCTTGGGCTCCAAAATCACTGCAGGCAGTTACTGCAGCCATGAAATTAAAAGACACTTGCTCCTTGGAAGAAAAGCTATGACCAAACTAGACAGCATATTAAAAAACAGAGACATTACCAACAAATGTCCATCTAGTGAAAGCTATGGTTTTTCCAGTAGTCATGTATGGATGTAAGAGTTGGACTATAAAGAAAGCTAAGCACTGAAGAATTGATGTTTTTGAACTGTGGTGTTGAAGACTCTTGAGAGTTCCTCGGAGATCCAACCAGTCCATCCTCAAGGAAATCAATCCTGAATATTCATTGGAAGGACTGATGCTGCTGCTAAAACTCCAATACTTTGGCCCCCACTTCAGTGAGTGAAGAACCAACTCATTGGAAAAGACCCTGATGCTGGGAAAGATTGAAGGCAGGAGGAGACGGGGATGACAGAGGATGAGATGGTTGGATGGCATCATTGACTCGATGGACATGAGTATGAGCAAGCTTTGGGACTTGGTGATGGACAGAGAAGCCTGGCCTGCTGCAGTCCATGGGGTCACAAAGAGTCGGACACAACTGAGACTCTACTGAACTGAACAATGCCCAAGACTCCAGTATGGGATGACTGCATGATATATACATTTAAATGTCTTTTTAACAATTTAGTCTGTAACTTGTCTGGTAAAGACTGCAGTAAATATGCTCATGTGTATTACATTTGAGATTATGTGCTGGAAATTTTATTTCTTAAGATTTGTTATTTCCCCTCATTAATATTTAATGAGGTTTGAAGTAGAGACTAGAAGCAAAAGAGCATTGAGTGTCAAGCATTTCCACCAAAGTTCCCCTAATTACAGAGAGAGAACATGTGTAATACCCTCTCAAATTGGAAATTTCTTGGTGGGAGGCCTCAAGTTTTATCTGAAAAATTAGATTGTACTCCATTTCATATACTCATTCTATAGGTATGTTTGGTTTTTAACAAGAGTACATTGCTTTTTTATAAAGTTGCCACTCCAGTAAGACATACATCATTTTTCCTGTGTCTCTTAGCTTAATGTGTACCTCTTGGGGTATGAAATTGTTGAGAACTTGGATAGTTGGATTTATAAAACTCACACTGTATCTTTATTTGCATTCATTAGCACCAAGTGATGAAATGAAAAGATAACTAATACGGCTACTGCTAGGAGTCATTTTCAGTTCTGTCTTCTTCCTTATCCCATTTCCCCTTCCCTGTATTCCCAGTGGATGCCTCCTTAGCCCATTGCTTTAACATAGTTGATTCTCCATTCGTAAAGTGTCTAATCAAATATCACATTTTCTGAGAAAGAACTTTCTTGACCATGGCAGAGAAACTCTAAGGTGACATTCAGCGATCCTTGCCTGGATTATTGGATCATCACTAAAGGGATGGTGTTCATGCCATTCTGGAATCTATTCTGCTTCAGTGTGGGCGGTATCAGTGACTTGCTTCTAATCAGTAGAATTTGTCAAGAGTGATGAGAAGTCACTCCCATAATTGCATTATGTTATGTAAGACTCAGCTTCAGACTGGAGCAGGAACTTTTTCTGGGTAGTTTTGAAGCAATAAGATGTCATGTTCTAAGAGGGCCATACAGCTAGAACCTGACAGTGGAATGTGGGAGTTGAGAGCTCCTCATGTGGCAGCAGGGAAAAAAGAACCTTAGTCCTACAACTGCAAGCAAATGAATTTTTTTCACCAACTTGAATTCACTTGGAAGAGAATCCTGAAACTCTGAGAATGCTGCCCAGCTGATGGCTTGATTTGAGCCTGATAAGACTTTGACCATAGATTTCAGCCTGAGTTTCTTATCTATAGAAAATGTGAGATAATATATCTGGATTGTCTTAGGCCCTAAGCTAATAGAAATTTGATACATAGCAATAGAAAATGAATTTAGATGTTAGGAATCCAGTGTTGTTTGAGGGGAAAAAACCCACATTCCACATTCTACCTCCCTTCCTCATGGTAGTGTCTGTCCATGTTTGGGGTAGTCTTGTCCAGCAATAGTGGAGATTTTGCAATCCAAAATCAGGTTTATAAACTTCAACTTCTGTCAACTTCTGTTGAGCTTTCTTGTCTGAACTCATCCTGTGAACCACTGGTTATCCTGCTATAGTGTAAGGAAGCTTAACTGCAATGACTAGAAACCAAAGTTACTAGGAATGGCACTTTAGTAGAGTTCTGTCTAGTATATCTCTACATGTAATATAAGATCGCTATAAAACAATAGATCTAATAATCATTAGTAGGCTTTATTTTAAATGAAAAACAATATTAACAAAAAAGCAGGTTTCTGTTTTTTGTATGTGAAGTATAGTTAGCTAGTTGGCATACAATAGTATACTAGTTTAAGGTGTACAGCATAATGATTGAACATTTGAATGCATTATAAAATCATCACTATGATAAGCCTAGTTTGTTTGTCCTCAAAGTCATTATAGTTTGTTTGTCCTCAAAGTTATTCTAGTATTATTGACTATATTTTTATGCTGTATATCCTTGTGATTTATTCATTTTATAATTGTAAGTTTGTTCCTCTTAATACCCTTCATCTATTTTGCCCAGTCTCACTCTTCCTTCTGTCTGACAACTGCCAGTTTATTCCCCGTATCTATGAATATCTTTTCATTTTGTTTTCTTTGTTTAGATACTGCATGTGTGTGAGATCATATGAAATTTATCCTTTTCTGTCCAATTTATTTCACTTAGCATAATGCCCTCTAGATCCATCCATGTTGTTGCAGATGCAAGATTGTATTCTTTTTTATGGCTAAAGAATTTTTTTTTTCTTTTAGGTGATTTCTAGTCACATTCCATTGTGTCTGGAAAACACACTTGACATGATTTCAGTCTTCTTAAAGTTATTGAGACTTGTTTTGTGGCCTAGCATGAGGTCTGTCCTGGATAATGCTCAATATGCTCTTGAAAAGAATGTATTCTGCTGTTTTTGGATGAAATATTTTGTGTATATCTGTTAATTCCCAGGCTGATCTAATGTGAAGTTTAAGGCCTGTGTTTCCTTGTTGATTTTCTGTCTGGGTGATCTGTCCATTGATGTAAGTGGGGTGCTAAAGTCCCCTACTTTTATTGTGTTACTGTGAATTTCCACTTTATACTTGTTAACATTTGTTGTATGTATTTAGGTACTTCTATATTGAGTGCATACGTATTTGTAATTGTTGTATCTTTTAGTTGGATTGATACCTTTATTTTATAATATCTTTGTCTCTCAAAGTCTGATATCAGTATTGCTACCTTCATTTTCTTTTGATTTCCGTTTGTATGGGATACATTTTTCTATCACTTTCAGTTTCTGTGTGCCTTTAGATCTGAAGAGAGTCTTTTGTAGACAGCATATAATAGGTCTTTTTAAAAAAATCAAGTTAGCCATTCTGTCTCTTGATTGGAGCATTTAGTCCACTTACATGTAAAGTAATTATTACTAGATATGTACTTATTGCAACTTTTAAACTTGTTTTCTGGTTATTTTTGTAGCTGTCCTCTGTTCATTTCCTCTTCTCTTGTTCTTTTCCCCTGTGATTTGATGGCTACCATTAGAGTTTTATTTAGATTTTTTTCTATTTTTGTGTATCTTTATAGGTTTTTAATTTGTGGTTACCCTATATATTACAACCTATGTATATAGTTGTCTATTTTAAGTTGATAATCTCTTAGTTTGACACATTATAACAGGTCTTCATTTTTACTATCCCCTACCCATTTCAACATTTTATGTTTTTGACGTCATATTTTATATTTTTTTGTTTTGTGAATCCCTTAACTAATGATTGTGGGTATTAATGATTTTACTTTTCAAGGTAGTACTTTTACTTCTTTTGTCTTTTAGCCTTCCTACTACCTTTATATTTGTCTTTACCGTTAGATTTTTCCTTTCATAACTGCTTTATTTCTATTTGTGACTTTTTCTACTTAGAGAAGTTTCTTTAATATTTCTTATAAGACCAGTTTATTGGTGACACAGTCTTACATTTTTGCTTGTCTGTAAAATCTTTATCTTCTTCAATTTTGAATGATAATCTTGTTGGATAGAATATTCTTATAATATTGGTTGTATGTTTTTTTCTTTCATCACTTTGAATATATTGGGCCATTCTCTCCTGGCCTTCAAAATTTCTGCTGAAAATTCAAGTATCTTATATGAGTTTCCTTGTTTATAATGACTTGCTTTTTCTTGTTGCTTTGCAGATTCTCTGTTTAATTTTTGCCATTTACTTGTATCTTGGTGTGGACCTCTTTGGGTCCATCTTGTTTAGGACTCTGTGCTTCTTGGACCTGAATGTATGTTTCTTTCCCCAAGTCAGGAAAGTTTTTACCTATCATTTCTTCAACTAGGCTCTCTACCCCTTTCTCTTTCTTCTCCTTCTGGGACCTTAATAATGCAAATGTTAGTATTCTCGATGTTGTCACAGAGGTTCCTTAAATTGTCCCTCATTTTTTAAAGTCCCCCTTTTTACCCTTTCAGCGTGGCTGATTTTCACTACTTTGTCTTCAAGATTGCTGATCTGGTGTGTGTGTGTGTTTTAAGAATCAAATGGGAGACATTTATTTCCCTACATTAAAGCTTATTTTCAATATGTACTGTAATAGATTTAATAAGGAACCTCTACCGTAACCACCAGAGAAGGCAATGGCAAGCCACTCCAGTACTCTTGCTTGGAAAATCGCATGGACGGAGGAGCCTGGTGGGCTGCAGTCCATGGGGTCGCTACAAGTCCGACACGACTGAGCAACTTCACTTTCACTTTTCACTTTCACACATTGGAGAAGGAAGTGGCAACCCACTCCAGTGTTCTTGCCTGGAGAATCCCAGGGACGGCGGAGCCTGGTCGGCTGCCATCTGTGGCATCGCACAGAGTCAGACACAACTGAAGTGACTTAGCAGCAGCAGCAGCAGCATAACCACACTTAATGACATTCTTGATCCAGTGATTTTCATGAAAATAGGCAAAGAATTTAAATGTTGACCAATTTGGAAACTACTTGGTATGCCAAGGTCATATAACATACTGTTGTTTCCCACTAGTATATTTTTCACTTCAGTTAATATATTCATCAGCTCTGATTGCTTCTTTTTTATTATTTTCTAACTCTTTGTTGAAATTCTCACTGTGATTATCTGTTTCACATTTTCTTCTCTTTAGTTCAGTGATCATCTTTATGATCATTATCTTGACCTCTTTCTCAGGTAGATTGCTTATCTCTATTTTGTTTAGTTTTTTTTCTGAGATCCTACCTTGTTCCTTCATTTTAACATATTCTTCTGCCTCCTCATTTTTTTTCTTTATTTTCTATAAGTTTTTTTGTGTGTATTAAGCAGGTTGGTTGTGTTGCCTGAGCTAGGAGACTATGTACTCTGCTTTAAGTATTTTAATTGAATATCTATATGTCTGAGCAGAAATAGATGGGGAAACAGTGGAAACAGTGTAGACTTCATTTTTTTGGGCTCCAAAATCACTGCCGATGCTGACTGCAGCCATGAAATTAAAAGACGCTTACTCCTTGGAAGGAAAGTTATGACCAACCTAGATAGCATATTAAAAAGCAGAGGCATTACTTTGCCAACCAAGGTCCATCTAGTCAAGGCTATGGTTTTTCCCGTGGTCATGTATGGATGTGAGAGTTGGACTGTGAAGAAAGCTGATCGCCGAAGAATTGATGCTTTTGAACTGTGGTGTTGGAGAAGACTCTTGAGAGTCCCTTGGACTGCAAGGAGATCCAACCAGTTCATTCTAAAGTAGATTGATCCTGGATGTTCATTGCAAGGGCTGATGCTAAAGCTGAAGCTCCAATACTTTGGCCACCTCATGCGACGAGTTGACTCACTGGAAAAGACTCTGATGCTGGGAAGGACTGGGGATGGGAGGCGATGGGGACGACAGAGAATGAGATGGCTGGATGGCATCACCGACTCGCTGGAGGTTAGTTTGAGTGAACTCTGGCAGTTGGTGATGGACAGGGAGGCCTGGCATGCTGTGATTCATGGGGTTGCAAAGAGTTGGACATGACTGAGTGACTGAACTGAACTAAGGAAAAATTCGAGTTAGCTGGACCGTAGAGAGATGAGGCAATAGGATACATAGCTAATCATACAGGTTAGGATAAGATTTCTGAGCAGTTTTTTAAAAAGTGATTCATCATTAATGTATTAAAAAGTATGTTCTCACCATTTCTGTTATTCACAGAAGTGTATACTTCCTGATCCCTGGTACACACTGCTGCTCTTTATTGTTCTTAGACTTTTTTCAAAATTAATCTCTTTAGTGGAATTATTTAGGTGTGCGTCTTTCATGAATGTCTTGAAGAAATATGCTTCTTCCCTTCAACCATCATTGTAATTAAAGATCCACTTAGGTGAAGATTTTTGTGGATTTGTGTTACTTATGATTAAGGCAGTGCCTGTTCTTTTAGGAAAATAAATCAACAAGGCTACAAATGTTGTAGCAAGTTCCTCTTGTGTGTCAGAATGTCTCTTCTAGAATAGACTGCAGAGGGTTAAAGTAATGAAAATTCTTAGTGGTGTCTACTAACTGGAATGAACTAGGAGAGAATCAAACAAGGGACAAAAAGTCAGTCACTTAGTCGTGGTGACAGAATGCCCTAACTTTTAAGAAATAGAACAGAGGAAATTAATAGGCTATAATTCACATTAAGATATCACATTGAATACTAACAAGTGTTGTTCACTAATAATGGTCATCTACTGACAAATTTAAAAGGCAAAAGATCTGTTGAGGGAACAGATTTATTTGTGTCCTGTAAGAAGAACAAAGGTGTTCACAAGGTGCCAAATGGGCTAGTTACAGATAGCTGCAAGTAAAAGAGCCACACAAAATGGGAATCGGGTCAGATTATTGAGTAAACTAGACAACTACCAAAATCACATGGGGATGAGATCAGAATAACTCAAGCAAAAAGAGAAGAGACAGTTTATAAAGACATTTAGGTAATGGAAAATTTTGTCATGATTATGCCACTCCAGTACTCTTGCCTAGAAAATCCCATGGACAGAGGAGCCTGGTAGGCTGCAGTCCATGGGGTCACTAAGAGTCAGGCACGACTGAGTGACTTCACTTTTCACTTTCACACATTGGAGAAGGAAATGGCAACCCACTCCAGTGTTCTTGCCTGGAGAATCCCAGGGATGGGTGAGCCTAGTGGGCTGCCATCTATGGGGTCGCACAGAGTCAGACATGACTGAAGCGACTTAGCAGCAGCAGCAGCATGAAACAGTAGATTAGGGTCGATGGCATTTTCTAACAGGACAAGAGATTAACAATGGCCTACGGCAAAAAGGATGACATTTTGTGTGTTATTCCTTTTCTCTTTGTAGGGAAAAATGAAAATAACTTGACCCACATGCTGCAACTAAAATCCAGTGCTGCCAAATAAACAAAATAAAAGCTAAAAAAAGACCTGTACAGAGTCTGGGATTTTATCCTGTTTACAAGTAAACAAGCTAGCCTTTTCACTGCTTCATGTGTCATGGCAGAAGACAAAGGATTCCTGAGTTAGAGGCAGAGAGTTTTTATTATTTCACAACACACTAAGCATCATAAGTTTCCTGGTGATTGGAACTGATTCCCCACCCCTGAACCCCTAATCCAAAAGAGGCAATGCAGGTAGACCTGTTACATGGATGCTGTGCAAACAGTGGGATATCAAGAAATAGCAACCTTCTCATCACAAGGAAAAAACATATATTTTCTATTTCTTTAATATCTGTATCTTTAGTACCTATATGAGATGATGAATGTTCACTGAACTATTGTGGTAAGTATTTCATGATTTATGTAAGTCAAATCATTATATTGTATACCTGAAATTTATATACAATGTGTGTGTGTGTGTTCAGTTGTGTCCAACTCTTTGCAAGTCCATGGACTGTAGACCGCCAGGCTCCTCTGTCCATGGGATTATTCCAGGCAAGACTACTGGAGTGGGTTGCCATTTCCTCCTCCAGGGGATCTTCCCAACCTAAGGACTGAACTTGCATCTTTTGCATCTTCTGCATTGACAGGCAGATTCTTTACCATTAGCACCACCTGGGAAACCCTCATATACAATGCTGTATGTCAGGTATTGTGCTTCCCAGGTTTCACTAGTGGTAAAGAACCTGCCTACCAATTCAGGAGGCATAAGAAACACAGGTTTGATCCCTGGGTCTGAACGATCCCCTGGAGAAGGGTATGGCAACCCCCGCCAGTATTCTTGTCTGGAGAATCCCATGGACAGAGGAGCTTGGCTGGCTGCAGTCCATAAGGTCACAAAGAGTTGGACACGACTGAAGCAACTTGCATGCACGTATGTGCCAATTATATCTCCATGAAATAGGAAGGAAAAGAAACACTGAACTTGGGAATTCACTGTTTTTATTTTTTATTCATTGTTTCCATTGTTTTGCTGAAGCAAGCCAACTCTTTGTCAGGAGGAAGACATTATCCCTGAAGGTTGCTTGCTGCAAATGCAACCTTGAGAAGTGATCCATGAGAAGAGCTGCCAGGATTTTGCATTCTTGGCATATTGAGCAAGAATTTTCAGGGATTCAAGAGGGAGGGGACATATGTATACTTATGACTGATTTATGTTGTTGTATGGCAGAAACCAGCACAACATTGTAAAGCATCTATCCTTCAGTTAAAAATTAAAAAAAAGAATGTGTAGGTGTGCTAAGGTCTCATGGTAGGATGCTTCTTCCAAGAATATTTGGCAAAATTAGACCGTAAATATTACTGGGCTTCCCTGGTGGCTCAGATGGTAAAAAATCTGCCTGCAATGTGGGAAACCCAGATTTGATCCCTGGGTCAGAAAGATCCCCTGGAGAAAGGAGAGGCCACCCACTCCATTATCCTTGCCTGGAGAATTCCGTGGGCAGATGAGCCTGGCAGGCTACAATCCATGTGGCCACAAAAAATCAAATGTGACTGACCACATTGTGTGCAATTCTGCCAAATATGCTTGTCTTATTTTTCTGTCTTATCTAGGACATCTTGAACTAGTCCTCTTAGCTTATTTAATAAATCCGGTTATGATTATTATTTAAGCAGAGAATAAAAAACAAGACCCAATTTAAGGAAATTTACTGGTCTTATTCTCAGATTCTCTTCTAGTCTTCACTGGATACTGCCACTGCAAAGAGCCACCATATTTTTATGAAGGAAGTTCTTTGTCCCTATGGCCACAGTAGTAATTGCTATAAAAACTGGAGAGAATAATAGGAACTATAAAGAATATGGAATGAGTAATGTGACTAATGGTGGATATAAGGTGTGGCAAAAGAAAAAGGTTGTTTGTTGATACCTTTTAAAGTCAGCATTTTCCTTTTCATAAGGGAATAATTAAAATAGAACTTGAAGTTAGAACTTTAGGAGTATTAAATACAGGCTCCTGTATTCATTTTATAGATTAGAAAATTAAGACATAAATTTGTTAAATGATTGCTCAAGATCAAGTTTCTAGTAACAGAGTAGAGTGATGGGGAAAAAGTTAAGTTACTATGATAATCACATGCCCAGTATTGGAATATTCCTCCCTCATAACTAGAACAGTTTATAGGAGTCAGTCAATCAACATTTGTTGAATTAATTTTATGATTGAATAAGATATATTCTTAGTTCTCAAATAATTCATTTCCTAGTGATCAATAAGAATTCAATTTGATATCTATTATTCTAAAATCTCTTCCCAGTTGGCTCAATGGTAAAGAACTCGCCTGCCAATGCAGGAGACACAGGGGATGCGGATTTGATCCCTGGGTTGGCAAGATGCCCTGTAAAAGGGAACAGCAGCCCACTCCAGTATTCCTGCCTGGAGAATCCCATGGACAGAGGAGCCTGACAGGCTACAGCCCATGGGGTCGCAAAGAGTTGGAGACGACTGAAGCAACTTGTCACATTCTAAAATCTTGTATAAACTGCATAGATTAATTCGAGTTTGGGAGGAAAGGGAAAGCTTTATAAATGTACTGATATTTGAGTTAGGTCTTAAAGAATTACAAGGAAGTTGCTATGCAGAGACCATAGAGGCCCAGCATTCTAGGTAGAGAGAAAAGCATGTAGGTTGGCACAGTGAATGAAAGTATGTAGTTAGTTAATTAAAAAATGATCAGTGGTTTGATATAGCTGAGTAATGTAACTAGATTTGAGAGTGGAATTGTAGCATACCATGCTAAATAATTGGGACACTTTAGTGGCCAGGAAAACACTGATATTTTAAGACAGCTTGGTATATGAGATACAAGAGGAAAAGATAAGTTCAGAAGGAATGTCACAAAAGCCAACTCCTGAGAAATATGGTATTTGTAGGGAGCAGAAAACGCCACCCCATTATATGCCAATTTGACATAAGAATTGTTTTGGATTTAAGGCAATTAAAAGAAACATATATTTGCCAAAAAGCAGGATTTTCTCCCTCTGCTCTGCTCCAAGAAGGACAGAAATTAATCACCAGAGACTGCACCAAAGGATCCTGCATAATAAAGTTTACTTAATTAGCCTTTGTCTTCCACTAGTTTCTATACATATTTATATTCTGACAGTTTACTGTACAAGAAACTCAAAGTCCTTTTTCTTTTTGTTGAGATGCTATATAAATTCAAGTTGCAACCACACTTTGATTTACTCATCACTGAATATTCCCATGTATATGCACGATACAAAAGTTAATAAACTTGTTTTTATTTTGTTAATCTGTCTTATTAAAAGGGTCCTAGTCAGGAGAATCTAGAAGGGTAGAGGAAAAAAGATTTTTCCTCCCCTACTGGTTGTGAATAGGATCAAATGTGTCAGGTAAGATGAAGACTAAAAAGGATCCATTGTATTTGGAAATAAAAAGGTCATTGGTACCTTCTGTCTAAGCAGTTTAAATAAAGTGTGAGAACAGAAACTAAAAGGCTGCTATATGCTGATGGAAAGATTCAGAACATGGATACATTTGTTTGTGTCCTTTTATCTTCAAACTGAATAATTGACAGCTTGTATCATATTTTGTTTCAAACCTTCAACCTTCAAAAACTAGTTATAACAAAGTACATTTATTTCTGTATGGCTCTCCATGGATTTTCCCCTTTCAGATCCCACCCTGTTGGTCAATAGCCCAGAAAGGATTAAAGGTTCAGTGCCTCATGCTAAGAAACAGGGCACATTCTCTAGTGAAACTGCCACTGTTTTCCATAATGGCCCCACCTTGCCTATATTCGTGTCTACTGTAACATTTGAAAAAACCCATCTCCATTAGCAAATTACTGTTTTAGATAGAACCCACATTGTTGTTGGCTTTTTAAATATTGCTGTGTAGTATTAGAATATCTTAAATATTTATGATGTAAGTTTTATGCATATTTTTTTCTTTAAGAAGTAGTTTCAAATATTAATGTATCTGGCTGTTTGATTACAAACATTTAAAAGAGCCTGCAAGGCTTTTTGTTATTGCTTAGTGATGGGATTAGATGAGTATGTTTAATGTTCTTAATTTTATGTAAAAAAACTAAGAAGGTATTTCAAAATATGTAAAGTAATAAATTATCAAATTTTAGTTTTATTCTTGTTTTTCCCAGAAGGGTGGTTTATCTTGTCTATCTATAACATCAAATTATAGTTTTTAAATAGAAGCTTGTTGCTATGTAAATTTCAGACTGCATTATTAAAGTAGGTTAATTGGTTTGGGTTAAGACTATCTGAGAATTCCTGACTTGAGTATAAGTTTAGGGATTTGGAGAGTTTATAATCTGAATTTTCAAAAGGGAATTGAGGAGGTGAATCTATCTCTGAACTTTGAAGTGTAGTCAGCTTCCAATTATCTGCTTGTGCCAAAGACCATCCCCTCCTAGGTGGGAATTGCTCAGACTGCTGGGAAGCTGCCATTGCCTGTTTTGGGTAGAAAAGGGTTCCACCCATCTTTTTGGTTTTTAAAGTCACTCTCCCCACCCATGCAGATGGTATGATTACATATCATCCATCTTTCAAATGCACTCCTCCTTGCCATTAGCAAGGATAATAAGCAGGTGAGTAGAGGTTAGGTAAATTCTGAATGACACTGGCATTCTAAAATTGGCTGTGCTATCTGCAGTTCAAATAGTGCTTATTCTTTATGTTGAAACTAAATTAAAAATATTTTAATAGCCAAATAAGATGGCCTGTGGTTATAGTCATTTACTTAAAATTAATGGGGCACTGATTTCAAACAGTAGCCTAGTGCTCATTTTCATTTAGTTGTTTTTATGTTTATCTGTTTTATTACATGGAGTTTATTAAATTTCACAGTGCAGCTATAAATCAGGGAGAGAGCAGAATTTTGGGATAAATGGGATAGCTCTCAGGAGACCCAGCCTCGGCTCAGATATGACTTTATGGTGGATTGCAGAATTAGGTGAGTGCTTCTGAAAGAAGTGAAATCTAAACAGAGATTGAAAATGAGATGTTCAGGCGGGAAAAGGAGTTGGGAATTGAGAAGGAAGAATGTCCAGGAGAGAAAATCATATTTGAAAGCATAGATGCTAGAGAAAGCATAATTTGTTAGTGAAACCAGCTAAAAATAAACCGTCACCACAACTACAATCACTAACCAAAGTCCTTTGATGGGAAGATTAACCATGGCAAGAGGAGACTGCAGAGTGATTTAAGGATATACTAGAGGGTCTTTGGGTTTCCCAGATGGGGTTAGTGGTAAAAGAATCCACCTGCAAATGCAGGAGACATAAGAGATGTGGGTTCGATCCCTGGGTCTGGAAGATCCCCTGGAGGAGGACATGGCATCCGACTCCATTATTCTTGCCTGGAGAATCCCATGGACAGAGTAGCCTGGTGTGCTATAGTCAACATGGTTGCAAAGAGTTTGACACAACTGAAGCAACTTAGCACACACACACAGAGTTTTAGGCAAGGCAGTGATCAACCATATTTTACAAATATCATATCAACTTCATATTTTACAAATATATCAACTTCATATTTTATACATATCTGTACCAATCTGTGGAACAGATTGATAGGGGGTAAAATTTGACGCAGGCTCTCTGGTGAGAAGACTTTTTGCAATAATCCAAGTAAGAGATAATGGTGGCTTGATTAGGTGAGGAAGGGAAGAAAATGGATGAGCTATTTCTGAGAAAATTAATAGTTGTTATAGATAGGTTGGATAGATAGAATGGGGAATAGGGAGTAATTGAAGTTGACTCTTCTAACTGGAAACAGACAAGATGGTGATTCTGCTAAGGAGGATGGGGGATTTGTTTTTTTTCCATTGACTCTCCTGAGGAGGATGGTATTTATCATTTTTATCCCCATGAATGGATGGAGTGAGACAGGAGAAGGGGAGTTTGGAAAGAAGGGAATATTAACTTTGAGAAAGACAACTCATCAATAAAATGTGGAACCAGAAAGTCAAAGCTGCTTACTACAATGGGCTGTTTTTATAGTCCTTGGATATAGTTTCTTGTAAGAAACACTTATTTCTTATAATTTTATCAGTTCAGTTCAGTTCAGTCGCTCAGTCGTGACCAACTCTTTGCGACCCATGAATCACAGCGTGCCAGGCCTCCCTGTCCATCACCAACTCCAAGAGTTCACTCAAACTCATGTCCATCGAGTCGGTGATGCCATCCAGCCATCTCATTCTCTGTCGTCCCCTTCTCCTCCTGCCCCCAATCCTTCCCAGCATCAGAGTCTTTTCCAGTGAGTCAACTCTTCGCATGAGGTGGCCCAAGTATTGGAGTTTCAGCTTCAGCATCAGACCTTCCAATGAACACCTAGGACTGATCTCCTTTAGAATGGACTGGTTGGATCTCCTTGCAGTCCAAGGGACTCTCAAGAGTCTTCTCTAGCACCACAGTTCAAAAGCATCAATTCTTCAGCGATCAGCTTTCTTCATAGTCCAACTCTCACATCCATACATGAACACTGGAAAAACCATAGCCTTGACTAGACGGACCTTTGTTGGCAAAGTAACGTCTCTGCTTTTTAATATACTATCTAGGTTGGTCATAACTTTTCTTCCAAGGAGTAAGTGTCTTTTAGTTTCATGGCTGCAATCAGCATCCACAGTGATTTTGGAGCCCAGAAAAATAAAGTCTGACACTGTTTCCACTGTTTTTCCATCTATTTCCCATGAAGTGATGGGACCAGATGCCATGATCTTTGTTTTCTGAATGTTGAGCTTCAAGCCAACCTTTTCACTCTCCTCTTTCACTTTCATCAAGAGGCTTTTGAGTTCCTCTTTACTTTCTGCCATAAGGGTGGTGTCATCTGCATATCTGAGGTTATTGATATTTCTCCTGGCAATCTTGATTCCAGCTTGTGCTTCTTCCAGCCCAGCATTCCTCATGATGTATTCTGCATATAAGTTAAATAAGCAGGGTGACAATATACAACCTTGATGTACACCTTTTCCTATTTGGAACCAGTCTGTTGTTCCATGTCCAGTTCTAACTGTTGCTTCCTGACCTGCATACATGTTTCTCAAGAGGCAGGTCAGGTGGTCTGGGATTCCCATCTCTTTCAGAATGTTCCACAGTTTATTGTGATCCACACAGTCAAAGGTTTTGGCATAGTCAATGAAGCAGAAATAGATGTTTTTCTGGAACTCTCTTGCTTTCTTCATGATCCATCAGATGTTGGCAATTTGATCTCTGGTTCCTCTGCGTTTTCTAAAACCTGCTTGAACATCTGGAAGTTCACGGTTCACATATTGCTGAAGTTTGGCTTGGAGAATTTTGAGCATGACTTTACTAGTGTGTGAGATGAGTGCAATTGTGCAGTAGTTTGAGCATTCTTTGGCATTGCCTTTCTTTAATTGGAATGAAGACTGACCTTTTCCAGTCCCGTGGCCACTGCTGAGTTTTCCAAATTTGCTGGCATACTGAATGCAGCACTTTCACAGCATTATCTTTCAGGATTTGAAGTAACTCCACTGGAATTCCATCACCTCCACTAGCTTTGTTCGTAATGATGCTCTCTAAGGCCCATTTGACTTCACATTCCAAGATGTCTGGCTCTAGGTCAGTGATCACGCCATTGTGATTATCTTGATCATGAAGATCTTTTTTTATCTTTTTAATAGTATATAAATATTATTCCTCAGTGTTCTTCAGACAAATAGTGATAGATCTGAAAGGAATCTTGGAAATGATAGTTTCTGTCAACTGGTGAGGAAATTGGAGCTCCAAGAGAAGACCACATGATAACAACAGAGTGAGAGAAGTAATAGAATCCAAGTCTCCTATGGACCACTTCATTACTCTTTCCGCAGTACCTAGCCAGCTCCCCATTGATTATTGCATGCTCTGAAAACAAATCACTGAAGTTGAAGACCTTATGGAAGAAAAACATCATTATTACAGAAGAAGGGAAAATTGCATAAATAAATAAGATTCTTTCAGTCAGTTCAGTTCAGTTCAGTCGCTCAGTCGTGTCCGACTCTCCGCGACCCCATGAATCACAGCACGCCAGGCCTCCCTGTCCATCACCAACTCCCGGAGTACACTCAAACTCATGTCCACAGAGTCGGTGATGCCATCCAGCCATCTCATTCTCCGTCGTCCCCTTCTCCTCCCGCCCCCAACCTTTCCCAGCATCAGAGTCTTTTCCAGTGAGTCAACTCGTCTCATGAGGTGGCCAAAGTATTGGAGTTTCAGCTTTAGCATCAGTCCCTCCAATGAACATCCAGGATTGATCTCCTTTAGAATGGACTGGTTGGATCTCCTTGCAGTATAAGGGACTCTCAAGAGTCTTCTCCAACACCACAGTTCAAAAGCATCGATTCTTCGGCGATCAGCTTTCTTCACAGTCCAACTCTCACATCCATACATGACCACGGGAAAAACCATTGCCTTGACTAGACGGACCTTGGTCGGCAAAGTAATGTCTCTGCTTTTTAATATACTGTCAAGGTTGGTCATAACTTTCCTTCCAAGGAGCAAGCGTCTTTTAATTTCATGGCTGCAATCAGCATCTGCAGTGATTTTGGAGCCCAAAAAAACAAAGTCTGACACTGTTTCCACTGTTTTTCCATCTATTTCCCATGAAGTGATGGGACCAGATGCCATGATCTTTGTTTTCTGAATGTTGAGCTTCAAGCCAACCTTTTCACTCTCCTCTTTCACTTTCATCAAGAGGCTTCTTAGTTCCTCTTCACTTTCTGCCATAAGGGTAGTGTCATCTGCATATCTGAGGTTATTGATATTTCTCCCAGCAATCTTGATTCCAGCTTGTGCTTCTTCCAGCCCAGCGTTCCTCATGATGTACTCTGCATATAAGTTAAATAAGCAAGGTGACAATATACAACCTTGACGCACTCCTTTTCCTATTTGGAACCAGTCTGTTGTTCCATGACCGGTTCTAACTGTTGATTCCTGACCTGCATACAGGTTTCTCAAGAGGCAGGTCAGGTGGTCTGGGATTCCCATCTCTTTCAGAATGTTCCACAGTTTATTGTGATCCACACAGTCAAAGGCTTTGGCATAGTCAATGAAGCAGAAATAGATGTTTTTCTGAAACTCTCTTGCTTTCTCCATGATCCAGCGGATGTTGGCAATTTGATCTCTGGTGCCTCTGCCTTTTCTAAAACCTGCTTGAACATCTGGGAGTTCACGGTTTACATACTGCTGAAGCCTGGCTTGGAGAATTTTGCAGTGGAAGTGAGAAATAGATTTAAGGGACTAGATCTGATTGATAGAGTGCCTGATGAACTCTGGACGGAGGTTCGTGACATTGTACAGGAGACAGGGACCAAGACCATCCCCATGGAAAAGAAATGCAAAAGAGCGAAATGGCTGTCTGAGGAGGCCTTACAAATAGCTGTAAAAAGAAGAGAGGCGAAAAGCAAAGGAGAAAAGGAAAGATATAAGCATCTGAATGCAGAGTTCCAAAGAATAGCAAGGAGAGATAAGAAAGCCTTCCTCAGTGATCAATGCAAAGAAATAGAGGAAAACAACAGAATAGGAAAAACAAGAGACCTCTTCAAGAAAATTAGAGATTCCAAGGGAACTTTTCATGCAAAGATGGGCTCGATAAAGGACAGAAATGGTATGGACCTAACAGAAGCAGAAGATATTAAGAAGAGGTGGCAAGAATACACAGAAGAACTGTACAAAAAAGATCTTCACGACCAAGATAGTCACGATAATGTGATCACTGACCTAGAGCCAGACATCTTGGAATGTGAAGTCAAGTGGGCCTTAGAAAGCATCACTACGAACAAAGCTAGTGGTGGTGATGGAATTCCAGTTGAGCTATTTCAAGTCTTGAAAGATGATGCTGTGAAAGTGCTGCACTCAATATGCCAGCAGATTTGGAAAACTCAGCAGTGGCCACAGGACTGGAAGAGGTCAGTCTTCATTCCAATCCCAAAGATTCTTTACTTAACACTTTTTTGCTAGTACTGAATTCTGTTTAAGATAACCAGGGTTACAGAAATTCAGTCGCTTCTCGGTGTTACCAAGCATTAAAACAGGTGATCTGGACTTAGGCTTGGCTTTATTTCTAATAAATAGATGAACTCATTCTACTTCCATAGATCTCTATTTCTGTATCTCAGAAAATGAGATTTCTTTAAAATCCTTTCTATTTTCTGTCTGTATCATTTTCTATTTTCTATTACTGGTTGTCTTTACTTTCTTCCTTAAATTGCTTCTTTTTCTGCATGGCAAATAGGAACCTCTTAAAAACCCAAGTAGAATAAATCAATGACATGTATGTCCTGATGGTCCTGTTTATGGAGTGAATAAAACAGGGCCAGATTTTGCTTTGTTCTGTTAGTAACATATCTCCGTATTTACTTTCCTTCTTTGAAAAACAGGCCTTGAAATCAGGATGCTAACGCATAAGAGGAAGGTCCTAGAATCTGAAGTATGAGAGTTGGGTGTAGGTCAAGTATAATGCTGTGATGTAAATGATGATTCAGTAGTTTTGGAGAGAAAATATTTAGAACTTTTTTGTGTTTTTATTTTTAAATTCTTTCTTTTCAAAATTCTGCTTTTGTGTATATCATATCAATATGGTACATGCATATACTTATAAGTGAATACAATGTGCGATTGTATATTCTGGGGTTATGCTTAAATATGTTAAGCTAACAGAAGGTTATGGTCAAATAAGTTTGGGAACCATTAGTGAAGAGTTTTCAAAAAATGGTGAGTCACGGGTATTAAAATAACTGCTATGTTCTTAACTTCTCATTTTTGGATATCATCCTCTCTGGAAATAAAGAAAAGAAATCTAAAAGATAACAATAAATAGTGTTTTGGTAGTTGAACTTACTTAACTGAGTCTTTACTTCTTACAGAGTTGAGAAAAGATATTCACTCATAAAAGTACTTAATTTTAAGATTAATTTTACTCTTAATCATGATTTTTTTGGATTAAGTAACTTATATTGAAATTAACTCAGTATTATTTAACTTAAACTTTTCAACTCAGGTGTAAATACTAGATTACATTTGTGACTTAAAAAGATTTGGCTAGGATTTTCAAAATCCTACTTCTTCAGTTTTTTTCCATTTATTGTATCTTATTTTATTTCTTCCTGTTTTTTTCCTCACAGAATAAGACCACAGCTTGCCAAAGAAAGGATTGAAGGATGCCATATTTGTACATCTGTAACACCTGGAGAACCTCAAGTCTTCCTAGGCAAGGATAAAGCTTTCACTTTTGATTATGTGTTTGACATTGACTCCCAGCAAGAGCAGATCTACACTCAATGTATAGAAAAACTAATTGAGGGTTGTTTTGAAGGATATAATGCTACAGTTTTTGCTTATGGACAAGTAAGTATCAAGTTATTTTCATAGAAGCTGTAACTTTTCAGAAGTGTTAATTCAGTTCCACTTTCATTTTTGTTGCTTGAGATTGTTATTAAGATCAAGCATCCATTTTTTTCCATTCTTTTATTCAGACTGGAGCTGGCAAAACATACACAATGGGAACAGGATTTGATGTTAACATCATTGAGGAAGAACAGGGTATTATTTCTCGTGCTGTTAAACATCTTTTCAAGAGTATTGAAGAAAAAAAACACACTTCCATTAAAAATGGACTTCCTCCTCCAGATTTTAAAGTGAATGCCCAGTTCTTAGAGGTAATGGTTTAACTGTGTCATTAGTTTCCTTTAAATATTATTCTTAAGACCATAGTCCTGACTTTATAGTCCAGCTTCCATTTTAGTGCTTGGCATATGGTATTCAATAAATGTTGTTTGAGTAAATTAACATAGGCACTAATAACAAGAGATAATAGGTAATAAGTATTCCTTACTTACTGGCATTTAAGATTATAGATATTTGACCAGCATCCATAGAGTAAAACAATTAATATTTATTTCAGATTTTTTTTTTTCTTTTCTGAGAATTACTTTTGTAATGTAGTTAGGTTCATAAAGTGCTAGGAATTCAGTAACTCAGACCAACAGGGAGGGAGAGAATATGAGGAATAATACAATTGATGCTTCAGCACTAGTCTGGCTGCAGAAACTGGTATTACTATAAGGATATGTGGGTATTTTAATGCAGTATCTAAAGATTAGGGCAGGTTTGGATTAATTTAGGGCAGTCTAAGCTGGTAGGAAGGTCATGCTAGTAAGGAGACATTTAAGGTTTAAGCAGTATTGCAATTGGGTGGACAGTGCCGTTATAATTCTGTATGCTTGGTCCAACGAGCGTTCTAGTCTAATTGTAGTCTAGATCACCTAAGCAAATCATTTTGATAATTGATGAAACATTTTATTCAGCATTATATAGCACAAAGTAGAAAACAATTCAAATTAACATGTTATCTTACTGCTAGTTTTAATGGACATTCCAATTTAATAAAAACCAAGAATATAATTATGTGTTTCTACCAAAAGAATGGTAACTAATGATGGAAAAAGAAAAGAAACAGTGTTCTTTTATCTTCCCTTTCACCCTGTGTTATTAGGCATTATGACTTTAAGAATATTGATAGAAAATTTGGTGTATACATCCTCTTATAAGGTAGCACAATCTCATCAGAGTCTATTGATATGTTGCTCATCTTGCAAAAATACTAAGTATTAATTTTTAGATACACTAAAAAGGGTTGTAGGGCCAAAGAAAATATATTTTTAGTTCAAACACTAAAAATTCTTAAAACCTTCCCTAAATTTTCAAGCTTAGGATTTGTCTACATTTGATACATATATTTTCATAATGTACTTGTATTTATAAATATTTATCTCTTGCAGAGGGTTAGTGGATCATTTTATCTAGTCCTTAACTCATTAGTCAATTTTAAGTCTTTTACTCTTCTTACTCTTGTAAAGAAATCTGGCATTTATTTTTATTTGTGGTCATTTTTATGTGTTATTTTGAATAAATATATCATTTAGAAGAACTTTTAAGGTATGTTTCAAACAACCATGAGGCAATTTTGGCTAATGTTAAACTTACTTCTTTTGATAGCTATATAATGAAGAGGTTCTTGACTTATTTGATACTACTCGTGATATTGATGCAAAAACTAAAAAATCAAATATAAGGATTCATGAAGATTCAGCTGGAGGAATTTATACTGTAGGCGTCACGACACGGACAGTGAATACAGAATCCGAGGTGACATTTATGTTATAGTTAAAATAGAGCATGTTTGGGGGAATTTCCTGGTGGTGCAAGGGTTAGGGCTCTGCACTCCTAATGCAGAAGGCATGGGTTCCATCCTTGCAAGCTTCGAGTCACGGCCAAAGGAAAAAAATAGAGCACATTTGGCTTTATTTAATAGCTTTGCTGCTCACCATATGAAATTTGTATCCTAAAGAGTAGCACTGAGGTAAAATTTTATCTTCATCATTTTTCCTAGGATTTTATTATTAAAAATGTCACAGTTGTGATAAAGTCAGTGCATTTATCATAACATCTAAAGAATGTAAAGCATTGTATGTAGAGTTTCCTTTCACACCTAGAAAAAGAGGGTTAGATAATTTAAAGTGAAGGATGATACCACAGTCCTTTGTGCTTTTTGCCATAACACATGGAGGCTGTGGGGCTTCCCTGGTGGCTCAGTGGTAAAGAATCTACCTGCAATGCAAGAGACAAGGATTCAGTCCCTGGGTCGGGAAGATCCCCTGGAGAAGGAAATGGCAACTTGCTCCAGTATTCTTGTTTGGGAAATTCCATGGACAGAGGAGTGGCCTGGCAGGCTACAGTTCATGGTCGCAAAAGAGTCAGACATGACAGTGACTAAACAACAACATCATGTAGTCCTGAATTATGGCTCCTAAAGAGAGACTGTTAAAAAACTTACACTGGGGAGTTCTGTGGCAGGCCAGTGTTTTGGACTCAGTGCTTTCAGTACCTTGGCCCTGAGTTCAATTCCTGATGGGGAACAAAGATCTGCAAGTCACATGGAGTGGTCAACAGTAAAAGAGTTACAAATAAGAAAATACAGAAGAGCCTGAGTAATTCCAGTTATTGCTCAGTTTGTTCCAAAGTGTTCTACTGTAATAGTTTTGAAATAGAAGCTGCAGACATCAGCAAATGGCAAACAATGGAATCTCAGTGTTTTCTCCTATTTACAAAAACAAACACTGTTATACTTTCTGGTCAAAAAGTGCCTGTAAATAAAATAATAAGACAGTCTACCTCTTGTACATCTTTTAATACGATGAATTTTAACCAGTAGCTCAGACTTACGATTGAGTAGATTTAGTTTAAGTATTTTCAAGTAAAACCCCTCTTTCTTTCCCTTTTCCAGATGATGCAGTGTTTGAAGCTGGGTGCTTTATCTCGGACAACTGCTAGTACCCAAATGAATGTTCAGAGCTCTCGTTCACATGCCATTTTTACCATTCACTTGTGTCAAACCAGAATGTGTCCCCAAATAGATGCTGTGAGTTAGTTCTAATATCTTAAACTTTCAGGTTTCATTTCTATAAAATCACATGAGTATCAAAGAGAATATTTGTGTCAAATTTAGTTTGTTTAATCATTCCTTTTCCTAATGAGATGTCCCTGGATTTATTTAAGCTAAAGCTGGCCAGCTGTATAAAATTTTGAAATTAAAAATTGACTATATGTCTGCAGTAGCCAGAAAGTATGGTGATGGATTAGTTACTTGAGACCCTTTGTTTTTGAGGGCTGTATGCTACAAATTTCTCTTCAATATAAGCAAAGCCTCAGTTGATAGCTTTTTTTGATCTTTGTCTAAGCTTCTAGTTGCAACAGGCATTTTTGTGCTCATATTTATTTGACTACAGGCCTATACTTGGCTATGTGAATAATGAAGGCAAGATGGGGTTGAAGGATATTTAGTGTCACATTAATAAGGTATTTTCAATTATTTTCCTCAATTACAGGAAACTGCAACTGATAATAAAGTGATTTCTGAATCATCACAGATGAATGAATTTGAAACTCTGACTGCAAAGTTCCATTTTGTTGATCTGGCAGGTTCAGAAAGACTGAAGCGTACTGGAGCTACGGGCGAGAGAGCAAAAGAAGGCATTTCCATCAACTGTGGACTTGTAAGACTAAGACTTTGTGCTGGGAATATATCAGGGTTATTTTATTATCCTTTTCTGTTTTATAATATATAATACCCAAGTGGAAATCCTTCATACACTGAGCTGAGAAATGAAAGTTACTGTAAACTTATGAATAATGAATTGAATTTTGATGTCAGGCTGTCAGCTTTTTTCTCCTTCTCATATTGTAAGTTTTCTTCAAGTGTAAAAAATTAATTGGTTTAAATTTTATGATGTGTGCATAAGATATGTATATATATAATAGAAATGATTTAAAAATTCTTCTCAAATTTAAAAATATACTCTTAATATTAAATATTATATGGGATGACCTTTAAAGTAGTTTTATGTTAACATCTTTATGACAGACTTTATTTTGGAAATTATAATAACATGTTATTTAATAATGATTGTTTCAAAATGATAACTTTTCTCATTTTAGGAATTAACTTTAATACCCTGCCATCTAGTGGTGTTTTTGATTGATTGGAAAGCACCTTGTGTTGGAGTTAGCCTAAAGTTTCTATTATCTGAAAGAAAATGTTTTGAACCAAATTTTTATGTAATCTTTTTTTCTTATTGACTTCTTTATAAAAGTGGTTCTTTGTTCCTGCTTAAAAGTAATGGCATTGTCAATTTCTGTGATGCTGACAGCATCAGAACAGGTGTTTTCTGCTTTGCCTCTCTCCCTTTCTTCCTAGAGCAGGGGATCCAAGCATATGGTCCTTTTTTTGGTCATTGCCCAATATTTGCTGTTACATGATTATAACCCTCCTGTGGGGGAATTATCAGCTGAGACTGATTAGAGAGAATCTTCTTTCCATCCATGCATCCTGATGCTTCCACCATATGGTTGAATATTGTGGTCAGAGGAGTGAGTGAGCAGGATTCTGGACTTTATGTATTGTTTTGAATTTCTTGAGATATAAAATCACGGTATGGTATTTGCCTTTGTGCTGTTTGGAAAAGACAAAAGCCATTGCTCAGTTTTCTTGTTTAGGCTATTGAAACATGTTCAGATGTATGGTAGAGGTTCAGTGTGACCAGTGGCTAAAACTGCAGACTCTAGAAAAGGGGGACTAAGACACAGTGTGATGATGATGCATTCTTTGCAGCATCCATTGGCTCTAACAGAAACATAGTTATAGGCGAGTATGGCAAGCATTTAGGAAAGCTTATGCTGTAGGTGCTAGTTCAGTGACTAGGAAAAGTAGAAGCGGGTGGCAGGAGGAGGGACTAAAGAGTGCTACAATTTGACTTAATTTCTTAAATATTGGATGCTTAGTACATAGATTAATTGAATTTCTAAGTGCTGCTGTACTTAATAATACTTTATTTAGAGATACCATACTGATATGTTTATTGTGGTTAAAAGAAATTTTGTTTTCATATAAGGAAGATATAGTACAAAAACATTCCATGAAATTGTTAACTAGCAATTTATTTCTTCATTGAGCTGAGGAGAATTTGCAACATGAATTGGCAGTTTTGTGAGAGATACCTCATGATGTTCTGATAATTCTAAGAATGGTTTAAAAGTCATCAATCTTACAACATTCCTATTTCTAAAGAAAATCTCTTCATAGATGTTTTAGTATTTGTGAGTTATAGATATTTATAAAACCAAACAGAAGTGGTCTCAATTCTGCCATATCTTTGTATTATTTTCTATAAGATTTCATTATTTTAAAGTGTTATAATTAGTACATTTTTATCATTTTCCTCTCTCTCTTTCTACTTTTTAGTTGGCACTTGGCAATGTAATAAGTGCATTGGGAGACAAGAGCAAGAGGGCCACTCATGTTCCCTATAGAGATTCTAAGCTGACAAGACTACTACAGGATTCTCTTGGGGGCAATAGGTATGTAGAAGTGTTTATCCTCCATAGTCCTGGATTTCAATTATTCATTATTTTTAAAATGTTTGAAAAGTGATTTTTAAGAATTGTTTTCTATAAAATAAATTAATGAGGAACTAGTAGTTATTAAGTGCCTCAAGTGCATGAGTGCTTTCACATGTCATTTCACATATTTCTTGTAACATCTCTTGAGGTAGGTATTGTTATTCCTATTTTATAGATAAGAAAATTCAAATTCAGAGAGATTAAGTAATTTATTCAGTCACTTGGCATATGTTCTCTCTACTATACAGAGTTTCAATTTTGAGTGCTTGGCACATACTTGATGCCTAGTAAAATTTTGTTGAAAAATTCTGTCTTCTATGTAATTTAAAAAATAATTTAAATATTATTAATTTTTTTACAAATCTCTTAAAAATTAAACGTTTTTTTACATCTTTGGAAAACTTTATAAATATTAATTGAATGAAATATAGGGTGTTTGCTCGTTATTAACTTCGCCAGAATCGCTGATATTCCTCCTCTTCTGTACTTTGCATCATCCTGATATGTTTCATTAGCTAAATGTATTCTTTTGGTAATGCACTCCTCTTTATAAACATCAGCATTTGGCTTTCAAAGTGAAAACATTTTTGGCATTTAAATTCAGTCTTCGCATAGTTCAGTGTTACATACAAACTGACGCTGTAAAACAATCCAGTAGTTAAACTTGCCAATTTTCTCTTCGAACAACTATTATTCAAAGAATTTTGATAATGTTGAATTTATTTGGGCTGAGGTTGGATGGATTGGGAAATAATGTTTTGTTTTATAGAATTTAACAGTATCATTTTTATATTGCTTCTTTTTTTAATATTGGCATTGTTTTGACTCATCTCTCTTCTAGCATATCCTTTGTATTGCTTCCATTTATCCATATTTCTTCTGTTCTATATTTCCATTCAACTTTCAATATCAATCTGAATCTTATTGTAACTGGACAAAAATTTTTGTTTTTTAAGCCAAATATAAATTATTAATGTTTGCTAAATTGTAGCCTTTTACTGTGTTTATTTCTTTGCTTTATAGCATAGCTTTGTTTTGTAACAAAGAAGAGGTAGTAAACATCTTCCCCTTACCAGTGTTAATACTTTGGAATACTTCAGTACTTCTGAGAGTTTGCTTGCCCTGTAATAATCTAAGATATTTGCACTATGGATTTTGAATTCCTCTTCAGGTTTATCTAAGCTACAGCTGAAGAATCTCAGATATTCCTCACCCATTTCCTAGGTAAGGTAAGGTGAAGTCGCTCAGTCGTCTCCGACTCTTTGCGACCCCACAGACTGTAGCTTACTAGGCTTCTCCATCTATGGGATTTTCCAGGTGAGAATACTGGAGAGGATTGCCATTTTCTTCTCCAGAGGATCTTCCTGACCCAAGGATCGAACCCAGGACTCCCGCAGTGTAGGCAGACACTTTACCGTCTGAGCCAACTGTGTGGGTGGTAACTCCTTTCTTCTAATCCCTTTCTCCTCTGTTCATGGAATTCTCCAGGCAAGAATACCGGAGTGGGTGGCCATTCCCTTCTCTAGCGGATCTTCCCGACCCAGGGATTGAATCCAGGTCTCCTGGATTGCAGGCAGATTCTTTACCATCTGACCACCAGGGAACCCCAGTCCCATTTTCAGTCACCCTCTTAAAATTGTGAGATTAGTCTCCTCTTTCAAAAGCATTGTACTTCGTATAAGCATTAGAGAACAAAACGTCTTCATTTTGTGATGTTTATACAAATTACTCTTAAAGAAAAATTAGATCAAAGATAATTTGTGGAAACAAGTTGCATATATTTATATGAACAATTTGGTGACTTTTTTTAAAAAAAAACAACCTGGCTTTTATATGTTTATAATGTTTATAATAGCCAGGACATGGAAGCAACCTAGATGTCCATCTGCAGATGAATGGATAAGAAAGCTTTGGTACATATACACAATGGAGTATTTCTCAGCCATCAAAAAGAATGCATTTGAATCAGTTTTAATGAGGTGGATGAAATTGGAGCCAATTATACAGAGTGAAGTAAGCCAGAAAGAAGAACATCAATACTGTATATTAACGCATATATATGGAATTTAGAAAAATGGTAACCTGAACCCTGTATAAGAGACTGCAAAAGAGACATAGGCATTTAGAACAGTCTTTGGGACTCTGTGGGAGAGGGTGAAGGTGGAATGATTGGGGAGAATGGAATTGTAGCATGTATATTATCATAAGTGACCAGTCCAGGTTCGACGCATAAATTTTCCTCTGTTCATTTCTTTGCATTTGTGCTTTTTTTAATAAAAATACTTTTAACTGTAAAAAAAAAAAAAAACAACCTGGCTTTTATATGTTTATAATGTTTAATACTTAAAAAGTTTATAGCAAAAACTCTGAAAATATAAAATATGAATAAAAATTAATTGTATTTACCTGTAGTTAACTATTGTTAATATTGTGATATATTTCCTCCCTGATGAAAAATATAATATGATATAATAACATATAAGATAAGTAACTTTATTTATTTATGCCATACTGCATGGCTTATGGGATCTCAGTTCCCTGACAAAGGATTGAACCTGGGCCACATCAGTGAAAGCCCTGAATCCTAACCATTAGACCACCAGGGAACTTCCTAATACTGGGTCGCCAAAAGGTTTGTTAATTTTTCCATAAGATGGCTCTAGTAGTGCTTGGTTGTCTTTACTTCATTCGAAATAATTTTGTTAGACGGTATCATGATAACTGTCATATTAGCATGCATTACAAAAACTTATCAAAGTTAGTGAATTTTTGTGTAGTCATTTTAATATTGAAGGTGGAAGGAAAAAAGGAACATTATTGGCATATTATGCTTTATTATTTCAAGAAAAGTAAAAATGCACCTGAAATGCAAAAAACAATTTGTGCAGTGTATGGAAAATGTACTGAGACTGACTGAATATGTCAAAGTGATTTGATAAGATGTATGCAGGAGATTTCTCTCAGGATGATGCTCTATGGTCAGGTAGACTAGTTGAAGTTGATAGTGGACAAATCAAGATATTAATTGAGAAAGATCCATGTGATACCATGCAACAGATAGCTTACACACTCAAAATATCAAAATCAACCACTGAATTTCAATTGTACCATCTTGGTTATGTTCAATTCAGTTCAGTCGCTCAGTCGTGTCTGACTCTTTGTGACCCCATGAATCATAGCACACCAGGCCTCCCTGTCCATCACCAACTCTTTGAGTTCACTCAAACTCATGTCCATTGAGTCGGTGATGCCATCCAGCCATCTCATCCTCTGTCGTCCCCTTCTCCTCTTGCCCCAATCCTTCCCAGCATCAGAGTCTTTTCCAGTGAGTCAACTCTTCGCATGAGGTGGCCCAAGTATTGGAGTTTCAGCTTGAGCATCAGTCCTTCCAATGAACACCCAGGATTGATCTCCTTTAGAATGGACTGGTTGGATCTACTTGCAGTCCGAGGGACTCTCAAGAGTCTTCTCCAGCACCACAGTTCAAAAGCATCAATTCTTTGGCACTCAGCTTTCTTCACAGTCCAGCTCTCACATCCATACATGACCACTGGAAAAACCATAGCCTTGACTAGATGGACTTTGCTTGGCAAAGTAATGTCTCTGCTTTTTAATATGCTATCTAGGTTGGTCATAACTTTCCTTCCAAGGAGTAAGCGTCTTTTAATTTCATTTCATAATCAATCAGCATCCGCAGTGTTTTTGGAGCCGAGAAAAATAAAGTCTGACACTGTTTCCACTGTTTCTCCATCTATTTCCCATGAAATGATGGGATCAGATGCCATGATCTTAGTTTTCTGAATGTTTAACTTCAAGCCAACTTTTTCACTCTCCTCTTTCACTTTCATCAAGAGGCTTTTGAGTTCCTCTTCACATTCTGCCATAAGGGTGGTGTCATCTGCATATCTGAGGTTATTGATATTTCTCCCGGAGATCTTGATTCCAGCTTGTGCTTCTTCCAGCCCAGCATTCCTCATGATGTACTCTGCATATAAGTTAAATAAGCAGGGTGACAATATACAACCTTGACGTACTCCTTTTCCTATGTAGAACCAGTCTGTTGTTCCATGTCCAGTTCTAACTGTTGCTTCCTGACCTGCATACAGGTTTCTCAAGAGGCAGGTCAGGTGGTCTGGGATTCCCATCTCTTTCAGAATGTTCCACAGTTTATTGTGATCCACACAGTCAAAGGCTTTGGCATAGTCAATAAAGCAGAAACAGATGTTTTTCTGGAACTCTCTTGCTTTCTCCATGATCCAGCGGATGTTGGCGATTTGATCTCTGGTTCCTCTGCCTTTTCTAAAACCATCTTGAGCATCTGGAAGTTCACGGTTCATGTATTGCTGAAGCCTGGCTCGGAGAATTTTGAGCATGACTTTACTAGTGTGTGAGATGAGTGCAGTTGTGCGGTAGTTTGAGCATTCCTTGGCATTGCCTTTCTTTGGGATTGGTATGAAGACTGACCTTTTCCAGTCCTGTGGCCACTGCTGAGTTTTCCATATTTGCTGACATATTGAGTGCAGCACTTTCACAGCATCATCTTTCAGGATTTGAAGTAGCTCAATTGGAATTCCATCACCTCCACTAGCTTTATTTGTAGTGATGCTTTCTAAGGCCCACTTGACTTCACATTCCAAGATGTCTGGCTCTAAGTGAGTGATCACACCATCGTGATTATCTTGGTCATGAAGATCTTTTTTTGTACAGTTCTTCTGTGTATTCGTGCCACCTCTTCTTAATATCTTCTGCTTCTGTTAGGTCCACACCATTTCTGTCCTTTATCGAGCCCATCTTTGCATGAAATGTTCCCTTGGTATCTCTAATTTTCCTGTAGCGCTCTCTTGTCTTTCCTATTCTGTTGTTTTCCTCTGGTTATGTTTCCTTTGGTTATGTTAATCGCTTTGATATTTGGGTTCCACATAAGTTACGTGAAAAAACCTTCTTGACCACATTTCTGCATGCTATTTTCTACTTAAACATAATCAAATGTTGTTTTTAAAACAAATTGTAATGGGCAGTGAAGAGTGGATACTGTAAAATGATGTGAAATGGAAGAGACCATGAGGCAAGTGCAATGAACCACCACCAACCACACCAAAAGCCAGTCTTCATTCAAAGAAGGTGATGTTGTGTATATAGTGGGATTGGAAGGGAGTCCTTTTTATGAGCTCCTCTGGAAGACCAAGTGATTAATACCAACAAGTTCTGCTCCCAACTGAAAGCAACACTCAAAGAAAAGCATTTGAAATTAGACAACAGAAAATGTATAATCTTCCATCAGGATAAATCTAGACCATATGTTTCTATGATGACCAGGCAAAAAATTGATTGCTTGTTTAGGAAGTTCTGATTCATCCATTGTATTCACTGTATATTGAATCTTCAGATTTCCATTTATTTCAATCTTTACAAAATTGTTTTAATGAAGAAAATTTCAGCTCCCTAGAAGGAATATACAAAGCACCTGGAACAGTTCTTGACTCAAGAAGATTAAAAGTTTTGGTAAGTTGGAATTATGAAGTTGCATGAAAAGCAGCAGAAGGTAGTGGAACAAAATGGTGAATATGTCATTCAATAAAGTTCTTGGTGAAATTGAAAATTGTGTCTTTTAATTTTTACTTAAAAACCAAAGGAACTTTCTGGCCAACCTAATATATTTAAGTTACATCAGTTTCTTTAAGACAGTTATGATTATATAAAAATAAGCCACTTTCATTTTAAAAACATTTTTCATAAAACTATTCTTGAAATTTGTGCATTTTGGGTTTTATTTAATACGTGACCTTTTTCCTATGTGATAGACGTTAGCTCCTCTCATTCCTAATTTCACTATTCTTAAGCACTTGAACCCAGTACTTTTTGTAAAGGAGAGTTCTCTACTTTTCCCACTTCCCAGTTGTGGTGGATTGATATTGTACATGACTGTATTCAGCTTATCCCATTATGTGAGTTTGAAAACACTAGAACTGCTGTGTATGCTATTCAATAAAATGAGTTCATTGATTACAGCAAGTTCAAATGTTGTAAAAGTTTCTAAAATGCTTGCTTTCAATTTCTATCCTTGTCATGAATTTCCCAGACTGGCACTGGACTGGAGACTACACTTTGAGTAGTACTGACCTCTAATTAGTATTCATGATCATCACTCTTATTGGATTACCTTATCTTCTTCATCAACAGAGGTGCATGAATTATTTTAACTTCTCACTTCAAATAAATAAATATACACATGATATATGAACAATTATTAGGGACCTAATATGGGGTTGCAAAGAATCGGACATGACTGAGAGACTAAACTGAACTGAACTGTTATGTATGAGTATGTTAAATGGCTGGATGGCATCACCGACTTGATGGACATGAGTTTGGGTAAACTCCGGGAATTGGTGATGGACAGAGGGTCCTGGTGTGCTGTGATTCATGGGGTTACAAAGAGTCGGACAAGACTGAGGGACTGAACTGAACCGAACTGAATATGTTCCAAATCCTAATATGTTCCAAACAAATAACAATGAGCTAATATGTTCCAAATAGATGGGCAAATACATGGGGAAACAATGGAAACAATGACAGACTCTTTGGGGGGGAGCTCTAAAATCACTGCAGATGGTGACTGCAGCCATGAAATTAAAAGAAATTTGCTTCTTGAAAGAAAAGCTGTGACCAACCTAGACAGCATATTAAAAAGCAGAGACATTACTTTGCCAGCAAAGGTCCTAGTCTAGTCAAAGCTATGGTTTTTCCAGTAATATTGTATGGATGTGAGAGTTGGAATATAAAGAAAGCTGAGCACTAATTAATTGATGTTTTTGAACTATGGTGTTAGAGAAGACTCTTGAGAGTCCCTTGGACTGCAAAGAGATCAAACCAGTCATTACTCAAGGAAATCAGTCCTGAATATTCATGGAAGGACTGATGCTGAAGCTGAAACTCCAATGCTTTGGCCACCTGATGCAAAGAACTGACTCATTTGAAAGATCCCGATGCTGGAAAAGATTGAAGGTGGGAGGAGAGGGGGACGACAGAGGATGAGATGGTTGGATGGCATCACCGACTTGATGGACGTGAGTTTGAGTAAGCTCTGGGAGTTGGTGATAGACAGGGAGGCCTGGCATCCTATAGTCCATGGGGTCTCAAGGAGTCGGACACAACTGAGCGACTGAATTGAACTGAATATGTTCCAGATATCTTTTGTGTGAAATAATCTGATGAATAAAAAATATTTGATGATCTTTTTCCTCTTGGAGTTTAGTATCTAAGAGTTTGGATCTATAAAATTGTAATATAGTCATAATCTTTATCCATAAAGAATAGGTATGCAGAGGGTATGAGGAAGCAGACAAAGTATAGCCAAGCTCAGGGTTGGATTCTTAGACTAGAAGATATCTAAATTCAATCTTGAATAATAGTAAAACTAAGGGTAAGGATGAGCAAGAGTTCACAAAGGAATAAAGATAGATGGAATGGGTCCCTTTTTAAAAGGGTAATTATGAAGGGCTTTCTGCTAAGTGAAATAAGAGACAAATAGTATATGACATCACTTATATGTGGAATCTAAAAACAACAAATTGGTGAATATAACAAAAAAGAAACAGACTTACAGAGAACAAACTAGTGGTTACCAGGTGTGTGTAGGGGGAGGCAGTATAAAGATGGGGGAGTGGGAGGTACAAGCTGTTGGATATAAAATAAGCTCAAGGCTGTAAATGGAAGGTAACCTTTAAAACTTGTGTAAACATTTTTACAATTTAGGAAAAAACACAATGAGACATTACTACATATTCTCTAAAATGAATAAAAATAAAGCTTGAAAAAAAATGAAAGGGGTACTATGAATGCTTTGTTGAAATTTTCGGGAGAAGGCAACATTGGAACAGGAGCTAGGAGGCCATAGATTAGAATTGATAGGTGTACATTGCAGACGAGCCTGGGTAAATTACATCCTTAATTGGAAGTATGTAAGTGCCTATTAGAATTTCCACATCTGATTCATTGACAGAAGTTTCTTAGGCATAATAAGGATTTTATCATCTTATTCTTTGGTTGATAAAGCAATTCATCCTGACTGTAAAATAATGTTTCACATTTTTCCTGTGTAATCTAACCGGAAATTTCTGGTACTTTGACCACTCAATCACAAATGATATTTCATATTGCGAAACATATGGGTATACTAAGTACTTTTCTTCAACAGGTGATAGAATTTTGTGTGAAATATTTTGCTAAGAAAAAGATCAGGATGCAAGTGATTTAAAAAAAGAAAACATTTAAATCCTGAAATATTAAGCAGATAATGAAAGCAATGGGTTTTGAATTTCAACATTTCATAGCTAGATTAATTTTTAGAATTATTCTGTGTATATTGCTTCAAAATTTTTTGTAAAAAAGATGAGATGAGAAATAAATTTATGCACTTTTGCTTTCTCACGGTGTTAGGTGTCAAAAAGTGACAATATAAAAAAATCTTTTTCCTTAAGATAGCATTGAGGCTTTAAAATTTGCTTTTATTTTTATGTTTGGTAATATCAATCTTTTGGTATCTTGAAGAGTAGATATTATTCAAAAGACAGGTATTTAAAATGATTATTTTGGCATTTTATTTGCTTTTATCTCTAAACCTAATTAATTATTTTTTTGTATCTTTCAGCCAAACAATCATGATAGCATGTGTCAGCCCTTCAGACAGAGATTTTATGGAAACTTTAAATACCCTGAAATATGCCAATCGAGCTAGAAATATCAAGAACAAAGTAATGGTCAATCAAGACAGAGCTAGTCAGCAGATCAATGCGCTCCGTAGTGAGATAACACGACTTCAGATGGAACTTATGGAGTATAAAACAGTAAGTTAATGATTTTGCATTTTGTGTACACAGTGATACCTTTCTGTGATGGCTTTCACATATGTCTCTGGAGTCTCTTGTCATAATGGTGACATCTTTCCTTTTAGGGGTAGAATTCTATGGTTTTCTTTGTGGGTAACCTTTAAATAATGTTCAGTCTAACAACTTGGTCAGCCTCTTGTTTCAAAAGACTACTTTCTCAATCAAATTCTTTAGTGACATGCTCAATGAAGTGATGTAGTAGAGGGAAAAGGAACTCTTGCCTTGAGGCTATTAAGGCAAAAGGGCTCTTGGTTGTAGAATTACACAGTCCTACAGTATCCTTTCGGAGAAGGCAGTGGCACCCCACTCCAGTACTCTTGCCTGGAAAATCCCATGGACGGAGGAGCCTGGAAGGCTGCAGTCCATGGGGTTGCTGAGGGTTGGACACGACTGAGCAACTTCACTTTCACTTTTAACTTTCATGCATTGGAGAAGGAAATGGCAACCCACTCCAGTGTTCTTGCCCGGAGAATCCCAGGGATGGAGGAGCCTGGTGGGCTGCCGTCTATGGGGTCGCACAGAGTCGGACACGACTGAAGCGACTTAGCAGCCACAGCAGCAGTATCCTTTAACAAAACTCTAGTTAGAACATCTCAGCCAACAAGGAAATAACTTTTCTTTTCTAGGGCAAAAGAATAATTGATGAAGAGGGTGTGGAAAGCATCAATGACATGTTTCATGAGAATGCAATGCTACAGACTGAAAATAACAACCTGCGTGTAAGAATTAAAGCCATGCAAGAGACAGTTGATGCACTGAGGACCAGAATCACACAGCTTGTTAGTGACCAGGCCAACCAAGTTCTTGTCCGAGCAGGTTTGTGTGTAGACTGTGGAATGAGTGAGGGATTACTTTTGGAGGGCAGGAAATAGTCTTCATGGTTTTTAATTTCATGGAATAGTTGAAGTAAAGATGTCAGTTTCTGTGATTTTAAGTTAATGTTTAATTTATAAATAATACATTCTTATAGAAATGAAATGTGTCTTTGCTTCATCATATTGTCTTTCTGCTCATGGAATTAAGGGCAGGAAATTTGCTGTTTAAATTATGTTTCAAAGCATTATTGTTTGTTTCCATAACCTTGTTTTTCTCTTATTCTTTTCTGTTGAATTTTAAAGGAAATTCTTTTTTTATTAACTTTTATTGGAGCATATAGTTGATTTACAATGTTGTGTTAGTTTCTGCTGTACAGCAAAGTGAATGTTACACATATACATATATTCTCTCATTTTTAGATTTTTTCCTCTGTAGGTCATTACAGAGAACTGAATAGAGTGCCTTGTGCTATACAGTAGGTTCATATCTATTTTTAAATATAGCGGTGTGTATATATATATATATGTCAATGTCAATTTTTATTTTTAAATATAGCGGTGTGTGTATATATATATATGTCAATGTCAATCTCCCAGTTTATTCTTTCCCCCTTTCCTTATTTTTTCTTGCAGGTGAAGGGAATGAGGAGATTAGTAATATGATTCATAATTATATTAAAGAAATTGAAGATCTCAGGTATAGTTTATATTCTGCAATATATAATGCACATATTTGGGTTTTGCAGTGAAGTATTATTGCTACTATTTATTTGTTGGGCTTATTTTGTGTAGGGCTTCCCAGGTGGTGCTAGTAATAACCTGCCTGCCACTGCAGGAGACATGAGATGTGGGTTTGATCCCTGGATTGGGAAGATCCTTTGGAGGAGGGCACGGCAACCCACTCCAGTATTCTTGCCTGGGGAATTTCATGGACAGAGGAGCCTGGCTGGCTACAGTCCATAGGGTTGTAACTATTCACAGTGATATTTTGGTCACCTCTTTGGTCAGGTTAACTTTAGGGGAATAGGTCAAATTGAAGCCAAAGTGAAGTCACTCAGTCCTGTCCGACTCTTTGTGACCCCATGGACTGTAGCCTACCAGGCTTCTCCATCCATGGGATTTTCCAGGCAAAAATACTGGAGTAGGTTGCCATTTCCTTCTCCAGGGGATATTCCCGACCCAGGGCTCGAACCCAGGTCTCCTGCAATGCAAGCCAGATGCTTTACCCTCTGAGCCACCAAGGGAATAGTTACTTACCTGTAATGAAACATATGGGAACATAATGTCACAAACTACTTTCTTATTCTCACATTATCTTCCTGTGTTCTTCTACTACTCTAGTTATTATACCCTTAATTAGAAACTTACCAAACCTTATATCAGGATAGGCATAATTGATGTCATGGAGTTGCCTCCTTGTACTCCTCACCCTCCATTTGGGAATGCTCAATACCAATAAGTCATCCCTAATTTTAAAAATTTCCCATTACTCCTGTTCCTTTATACTTCCCCAGCTGTCTTTTATGAGTGAGTTATTGCATCCGTATAATTTGCCTGCCCCTGGTACATATAAAGCTCATTCATCACTCACATTTCACACATGTACAGCAAATACTCACTGTAGGCCAAGCATCACGCCATGGATTGAACAAGTATGACATAAACAAGGAGTTTACAGCCTACTTGGGTCAACTTACATAAATAGTCACATGTTGTAAATGGGATGACCAGAATTGGTAAATGGAACACCCACACCTGTTGTGGGAATGTGGAGGGGACCACTGAGCACAGATTATGAGAATAAAGGTCAGAAAGATGATCAAGAACAAGAATTATTTCTGTAATATTTTCAGGTTCCATTATTTGCCCAGTTGGCTGAGCTGCTTTCTTGAAGTAAAACTACAGTCAGCTCCATCGGGAGCATCTAAATAAATCAGAACTCACTTCTGCTATCCATATGCAGAAAATAATCAAGTGAAAGATCATCTTTCACAGCTACCCTAACAATTCTCTATCTTGTGTTTGTCTTCTCTTTCCCTTTCTCTTCCTGTAGCTATTTTAGAGATACTTAAACAGAGATGAGTAGTTTTTCTACTATTTCTGCCTCCATAAGGCACACCAGATCCCTTAAATGCTTCAAAAAGTAAAAACTGATGAGAAAACATCTGATGTAGAAATCAGTTCAGTTCAGTTCAGTCGCTCAGTCGTGTCCGACTCTTTGCGACCCCATGAACCACAGCACACCAGGCCTCCCTGTCCATCACCAACTCCCGGAGTTCACTCAAACTCATGTCAATGGAGTCGGTGATGCCATCCAGCCATCTCATTCTCTGTCGTCCCCGTCTCCTCCCGCCCCCAATCCCAAAGATACTCCAATTGTTGTTCACTCAGTTATGTCTGACTCTTTGTGACCCTGTGGACTGCAGCATGCGAGGCTTCCCCGTTCTTCACTATCTCTTGGAGTTTGCTCAAACTCATATCCATTGAGGTGATGATGCCATCCAACCATCTCATCCTCTGTCGCCACCTTCTCCTCTTGCCCTCAATCTTCCCAGCATCAGGGGCCTTTACAGTTTGTAGACTCTTCACATCAGTTGATCAAAGTATTGGAGCTTTAGCATCAATCCTTCCATGAATATTCAGCATTGATTTCCTTTAGGATTGACTGGTTTGATCTCCTTGCTGTCCAAGGGACTCTCAAGAGTCTTCTCCAGCACCACAATTGGAAAGCATCAATTCTTTGGTGCTCAGCCTCCTTTATGGTGAGACCCTCACATCAATACATGACTACTAGAAAAACCATAACATTGATTATATGGACCTTTGTCAGCAAAGTCATGTCTCTGCTAAATTTTAATAACACTGCCTCGGTTTGTCATAGCTTTTCTTCCAAGGAGCAAGCGTCTTTTAATTTCATGGCTGCAGTCACTGTCTGCAGTGATTTTGGAACCCAAGAAAATAAAGTCTGTCACTATTTCCATTTTTTCCCCATCCATTTGCCTTGAAGTGATGGGACTAGATGCCATGATCTTAGTTTTCTGAATGTTGAGTTTGAATTTATTCTGTTTGTATATTTCCAAACTTTACCTTTTTGATGGAGAACTTTGGAGCCTTAGGTTATAGTTTTGGTCAGCAACCCAACCTGGGCTTGTAATTTCCATCTTTATTGGCAATGATCTTTCCTGCCCACTGCCAAAACCTTGTTCTCTGACCAGTCTCCAGTCCTTCCTGACTCTTTAGAGTCTGTCTTTACCATTCCTTCTGACAAAACTAATCTCTTTTAGTACCTAAAGATACTTTTTCTTCTCCTATTTGCTTCTTTTTATCTTTTTTTATTTTCTTGGCATTGGTCAGTTGTCAGGTTGATCCATACTCTGGTTCTTGGGCTACATTTTCTCTCCTCCTTCCTGCTATTCTAAGACTGGGTCTAAGCTTGATCTCACTATTTGGTGAATGGCTTGACTAGTGTCACTATTTCCTAGAAAACTGACTAAATCATTTCTATTCCTTCTAGTAGCTAACAGAAGCATCTTATATCTTTTTTTTCTTTAAGTTCTTGAGTTAAGACTATTGCCTAAGTCATCTAGAGAACAATGATGACTCTTAGGCCTTGAGTTCGGTTGGTCATCAAATCTTTTGTGATATGGGTTAAGAGTTTATTCCACTTTCCCAACTTTTATTTGATGGCTCTTTAATTCAGTTTGTCCCACTCATAAGGAGTATTCTTCTACAATCTCAGTACTGTAATTTGTCATGTAAATGTAATTTACATATGGAATAAACTTAAATAAGCTTTGAATTTAAATTGTTACCTGGATTGAAAATTTTAAGCTTCTGTCTATTAAGTGTATGAACTTGAACAAATTACCTAACATCTTTGATCTTTAGTGTTCATTTGTAAAAATGAGATAATGCCCACTAGTGTCAAAGAATTTTTGTTGTTATTGTTGTTCAGTCACTAGGTCATTTTAAAATCTTTTCGACCCCATTGACTACAGCTTGCCAGGTTTCCCTGTCCTTCACTATCTCCCAGAGTTTGCTCAGATTCATGCCCTTTGAGTCAGTGATACTATCTCGCCATCTCATGTTCTGTTGCCCCCTTCTCCTTTACCTTCAGTCTTTCCCAGTATCAGGGTGTTTTCCAGTGAGTCGGCTCTTTGAATCAGATGGCCAAAGTATTGGAGCTTCATCTTCAGCAGCAGTCCTTCTAGTGAATAATCAGGGTTGCTTTCCTTTGGGATTGACTGGTCTGACGTCCTTGCAGTCCAAGGGATGATCAAGGGTCTTCTCCAGCACCACAATTCTTTAACTCTCAGCCCTCTTTATGGTCCAGCTCTCACATCCATACTTGACTACTGGAAAGACTATAACATTGACAATACGGAACTTTGCAACTTTGTTGGCAAAGTAATGTCTTTGCTTTTCAATATGCTGTCAAGATTTGTCATAGCTTTTCTTCCAGGGAGCAAACATCTTTTAATTTCATGGCTGCAGTCACCATCGGCAGTGACTCTGGAGCCCAAGATAATAAAATCTGTCACTGCTTCCACTTTTTCCTCTTCTATTTGCCATGAAGTGATGGGACCAGATGCCACGATCTTGGTTTTTTGAATGTTGAGTTTTAAGCCAGCTTCTTCACTCTTCTTTTTCACTTTCATAAAGAGGCTCTTTAGTTCCTCTTTCCTTTCTGCTATTAGAGTGGTATCATCTGCATATCTGAGTTTATTGATATTTCTCCTGGCAATCTTGATTCCAGCTTGTGATTCATCCAGCCAGGCACTTTGTATAGTTCTTCTATGTATTCTTGCCACCTCTTTTTAATCTCTTCTGTTCTGTTTGGTCCTTGCCATTTCTATCCTTTATTTTACACATCTTTGTGTGAAATGTTCCCTTGTTATCTCCCATTTTCTTGAAGATATATCTAGTCTTGACCATTCTATTGTCTTCTTATACTCCTTTACACTGTTTAGTTAAGAAGGCATTCTTACCTCTCCTTGATATGCTCGAACTCTACGTTCAGCTGGGTATATCTTTCCCTCTCTCCCTTGCTTTTTGCTTCTCTTCTTTACTCAGTTCAGGTCAGTTCAGTCCAGTTGCTCAGTCGTGTCCGACTCTTTGTGACCCCATGAATGGAGAACACCAGGCCTCCCTGTCCATCACCAACTTCTGGAGTTCACTCAAACTCATGTGCATCAAGTCAGTGATACCATCCAGCTATCTCATCCTCTGTCGTCCCCTTCTCCTCCTGCCCCCAATCCCTCCCAGCATCAGGGTCTTCTCCAATGAGTCAACTCTTCTCATGAGGTGGCCAAAGTATTGGAGTTTCAGCCTCAGCATCAGTCCTTCCAATGAACACCAAGGCCTGGTCTCCTTTAGAATGGACTAGTTAGATCTCCTTGCAGTCCAAGGGACTCTCAAGAGTCTTCTCCAGCACCACAATTCAAAGCATCAATTCTTCGGCACCCAGCTTTCTTCACAGTCCAACTCTCACATCCATACATGACCACGGAAAAACCATAGCCTTGACTAGACGGACCTTTTTTGGCAGAGTAATATCTCTGCTTTTTAATATGCTGTTTAGGTTGGTCATAACTTTCCTTCCAAGGAGTAAGCGTCTTTTAATTTCATGGCTGCAATCACCATCTGCAGTGATTTTGGAGCCCAAAAAATTAAAGTCTGACACTGTTTCCACTGTTTCCCCATCTATTTCCCAAGAAGTGATGGTGTAAAGCTTCCTCAGACACCACTTTATTTTCTTGCATTTCTTTTTCTTTGGGATGATTTTGGTTACCATCTCCTGAACAGTACTATGAACTGAAGTTCTTCAAGCACAGTCTGCCAGATCTAATCCCTTGAATCTGTTCATCACTTCCACTGTGTAATCATAAGGGATTTGATTTAGGTCACACCTGAATGGCCTAGTGGTTTTCCCTACTTTCTTCAATTAAGCCTGAATTTTGCAATAAACAGCTGATGATCTGAGCCTCAGTCAGCTCCAGGCCTTGTTTTTGCTGACTATATAGAGCTTTTCCACCTCTGGCTGCAAATATAATCAGTCTGATTTCAGTATTGACCATTTGGTGATGTCCATGTGTAGAGTTATCTCTTGTGTTGTTGGAAGAGGATGTTTGCTATGACTAGCATGTTATCTTAAAAAAACTCTGTTAGCCTTTGCCCTGCTTCATTTTGTACTCCAAGGCCAAATTTGCTGGTCATTTCAGGTATCTCTTGACTTCTTACATTTGCATTCCAGTCCTCTTTGATGAAAAGGACATCTCTTTTTTGTTTTAGTTATAGAAGGTCTTATAGGTCTTCATAGAACCATTCAGCTGCTGCTTCTTCAGCATAGTGGCTGGATCATAGACTTGGATTATTGTGATTTTGAATGATTTGCCTTGGAAATGAACTGAGATCATTCTGTCGTTTTTGAAACTGCACCCAAGTACTGCATTTCAGATCCTTATGTTGACTATGAGGAGTACTCTGTTTCTTCTGAAGAATTCTTGTCCACAGTATAAAGATAATGGTCATCTGAATTAAATTCATCCATTCCCATCCATATTAGTTCACTGATTCCTAAGATATTGATGTTCATTCTTCCCATCTCCTGCTTGACCACATCCAATTTACCTTGATTAATAGACCTAACATTCCTGGTTCCTATGCAATATTGTTCTTTATAGCATTGGACTTTACTTTCACCACCAGACACATTCACAACTGTGCATCATTTCTACTTTGGCCCTGCCTCTTCATTCTTTCTGGAGCTGTTAGTAATTGCCCTCTGCCTTTCCCCAGTAGCTCACTGGACACCTTCTGACCTGGGAGGCTCATCTTGCAGTGTGATATCTTTTTGCCTTATCACACTGTTTGTGGGTTTCCTGTGGCAAGAATACTGGAGTGGTCTGCCATTCTCTGGTGGCTCAGTTGGTAGAAAATCTCCCTGCAGTGCGGGAGAACCAGGTTTGATCCCTGGGTGGAGAAGACTCCTTGGAGAGGGAATGGCAATCCACTCCAGTATTCTTGACTGGAAAATCCAATGGACAGAGTGGCCTGGTGAGCTATAGTCAGTGGGGTCCAAAAGAGTCAGACATGACTTAGTGACTAAACCACCACTTGTCATTCCCTTCTCCAGTTGACCACATTGAACCATGAACTATGAACCTCTTGGGTGGCCCTGCACAGCATGGCTTATTGCTTCATTGAGTTACACAAGCCCCTTTGCCATGACAAAACTGTGATTCATGAAGAGGAAAGAATTATTTTGGGGCTCCAATAAAAGGACAGGATATATAAAATCTTAAATTGAAAAATGCTATAAAGGTCTAACATGTTATTACTACTTAGTTATAAGTTCTCACATTGTATTTTTATCTACCAAATTCTACTCTAGTCCATATTTTAATCAATAATTTCTCTTAGAAAGGCATTCATTCACAGCTTTTTAATGCAGATTATGTCAATGTATTGCCCCACATGGGAATGTTTATATTTTAAGTCTTATCATTTTAATTATAAAATTACTAGTTACCTTTTAATAAACTTATACATCACATTATTTGTTGTGAAATGATAATAGTCACTAATTAATCCTAGTTTTCTGAGGTTTAAAGTTTTTGTAGAAATTTCTGAAAATATAGAAAAGTATTAAAAAAGTTAAAATCATCCAGAGTCATCATTCTAAGAACTGATGTTTCATTTTTGTATATCACAAAATATATTTATTTTTTTCAATGCATACTTTTGTAAAATTTTTATCACATTGTATATATTGTTTTGCTATCTATTCTTTGAAATATGATATTCTGTTCAGTTCAGTTCAGTTCAGTCACTCAGTCGTGTCCGACTCTCTGCGATCCCATGAATCACAGCACGCCAGGCCTCCCTGTCCATCACCAACTCCCGGAGTTCACTCAAACTCATGTCGACAGAGTCGGTGATGCCATCCAGCCATCTTAAAATGCTATTAAATATTTTTTCTAACATGAGTTTTGCAGGGCTCCATGAGTACTATCTCATGGTTGTAGTTGATTTAACTGAACACCTACAATTAGATAATTATATTTTTTCAATTTTTAAATAAGAATAGTTACTATTTGTTAAAATGTTCCCAGATAAATTTTAAATTCATTGTGTATCATCCTCATAACTGTGCTAGAGAAGTATATATTTTCATCTCTTTTATGGAAGAAAAAGTGGAAGCTTTAGCAGCAGCATCTTTTAGGGTTCAGTGAGTGATAAAGCTGAGATTGAACTGTCAGTTTTCCTGTGTACTTCTCCTTATGCCTCACTGATTGGTCTCCAATTTAATGAAATGCAGACAGCAACAAATGTGTGGGTGGGTAAGTGGAAAGAGAAGAAATTGCAAAGAGATGTTATCTCTACAGCCCTCACAGAAAGCGGGAGTGTGGTGTGGGATTAGTGGAGTTGGAGGTGAGCCCTAAGGGTTTCAGCCTTTATTAGCACCAGGACTGAAGCATTAAAAATATGCCCTTACCAAATGCAAACTGTTAAAATCTGGTACTAATAAACACAGATTATCTGATTATTATATAAATGAGCCAATTAAAAACAGGTCATTATTGATACCTAATTTGTATTTTCAGTCATTCTTAGCATTCACTATTATGTACTCGGGCTCTAGCTAGATATTGAAAATATGAAAAAGTGTAAATTTTGACTTTGAGTTTTTATCTTTAAGCTGAGTTTTTATACTTAGGTTGACTTCTTATTAAAAAATAACAGCCTTATATTCAGAATTTTCTTTAAATTGATTTTGAAATCATTTAATTTAGAAGTGTGTACATTTAACACTTTTAAACATTTAAATTTTAAACAATTTTAAACATTTAAAATTTAAGCTATTTAACAATTTTAAAACATTGTAGCTGTTGCGACTGGATATAAAGTAAAACAATTTCATTAAAGAATATATAGAACATATAAAATATATTCACTGATTTGTGTATATTCTGTCTCTAACTGATTTCAGTGGTGTCAGGAATAATTTTGGTAGACAGTGAAAAAACAGAGCTGACTGTGTCTTCTAGAGCTCAGTAGCTGCAAATAATCTAGCATCTTCCTCTGAAATATTTGAACTTATGCGAAAGTACATAGTAATATAGTTTTGAGACAGAGAGGAGTACATGCTAGTAGTAGAACTAGCATATAGCATTTTCTCCTTATAGCTCTGCCTCAGTCACTCTTGGCCTTCCCAGGTGGTGCTAGTGGTAAAGAACCTGCCTGGCAATGCAGGAAACATAAGAGATGTGGGTTCTGTCCCTGGATTGGAAAGATCCCCTGGAGAAGGGCATGGCACCCACTCCAATATTCTTGCCTGGAGAATCCTCTGGACAGAGGAGGCTAATGGGCTACAGTCCATAGGGTCTCACAGTGTTGGACACCAGCGAAGCTATTTAGCATGCGTTCAGTCATCCTTGCTCCAAATTGACCTGGGAAATGTATTATATTGAGATCTATAATCATGTTCATGATAATTTAAATTAAATGAACTTAAGGAACTGGCCTAGAGTAGTCTTTGAATCCCTTGTAATCTCAAGAATCAAGGTTCTTTTAGGATTTCATCATTCAGTGTTTTTGCGTTTTACTAACAGCACTTGCATTATTCTCCTGTCATTGTGAGGACCATTTGAGCAAACAAAAGAATGCTTTCAATTATCAGACTCAGGTTTCCTTGGTGATTTTGTCTTTTCCTTTACCATATTCAGGAAACAGATATCTTTCAACCAGTTAGGGGTATGTTTGACTAACTATTTGGAAACGTTATTATAACATGATGAATAACGAATGGAAGGAAGGGACCCATGCTGCTTCTACATTTTAAGTTTAAATGATGGGTTTACAAAGCCAGAATAACAAATGTCTATTGGCCAGAATGCCAGTAATCTAATTATCACTTGCACTTTTGAGCACAGATGTTACTTCAAATTTATAATTATTTAATCAGGGAAGTTTTAAAAATATCTCAAACACTAAAGTTTGTGAACACATTTTTTAAAAAACTGTAGCTTGTAGCAGTGTTGAAATACGTTTTGGGAAATGTTTTAGCTTGCAAAACAACTCATTTAATGTGTTCGCCATTTATTCCTAGAGTTGTCCAGTTTGCAAAGATAAAAGGTAGAATAGTACTTGCTGGGGACTCGGAGGAGAGGGGAATGAGAGGTTATAGTGTATTTTATAAGATGGGTACAGAGTTTCAGTTGGAGAAGATAGAAAAGTCTGAAGGTAGATGGTAGCAGTGGTTGTACAACAGTGTGGATGTACTTTGTGCTGTAGAACTGTACATCTAAGAGACAGAGAGGTAAATTTTATGTTATGTATTATTTCCACAGTAATAAAATGTTTACAACTGAAATATATTTTTATTCACTAGGGCAAAATTATTAGAAAGTGAAGCAGTGAATGAAAATCTTCGGAAAAACTTGACAAGAGCCACATCAAGATCACCATATTTCAGCGGATCATCAGCTTTCTCCCCTTCTATAGTATCCTCAGATAAAGAGACCATTGAGATTATAGACCTAGCTAAGAAAGATTTAGAGAAGCTGAAAAGAAAAGAAAAGAAGAAGAAAAAAAGGTAGTGTTATAAAATCACTTCTATATGAATCTCTATTCTTCTCACTTTTAAGGATATTTTAATTTGCAGTTGCAATGAGTATATATAACCTCATATTAAAAAATGAAGTGTCATTTAACATAGATTATAATTATATACTTTTAAAGATTTATCTCTTCCTTATATGTAAAAAATTAATTTAATTACAATAATACGGTAGTGAATTTTATTTAGACTATGGCAAGGTAAAATTACTATTAGAAATTATTTTATTATTTCTTCAAATAGCTGTCTTTGCATTCCATTCATTTTTTCTGCAAAGCTTTTCTATCATTACTTAGTATTTTCATTTTTTTCCATTTTCTAATGCAGTTAAATAGTCTCACTGATATATTCTGCTTCCTGTCTAGATTAGTTCAACTAAAGGCTAAATTAATTCATCAGGCTGTCATTTAATGTCATTTGGTCTCTTAAGTATTTTCAGCAGGACTTCTGATTTGATTATGTCAAAGTTATTTATGTTATTTCAGACTTTCTGACTCTTCCAACAAGGAGTTACTCAGCTTTTCACCACTGTTCTAAGCTTCCTTTTCCTTGCATCCTGGTAGTATCTCCCTCTGAAATCAACTGGATGCAAAGAAGAGGAGGAAAATTATAACCACATGTAATGTGCGAGTGGTAAAGACCTCGTAAATTGTGTACATGTTTACATATTGATTCTATGGTGCAGTCAAATTACTTACATAGAATATATTTTAAACATGCTGGTCAAATTAATTTTAAGCATTTTTGGCTAGATATTCCAAAGGGGAATAGAATATCTTATTTGTTAAATAGCTTGTTTCGGAAGTGCACTTTGTAGAATTATTATTGATATTTGATCTAGTGCTGCTTTGCTCTGTTTATTTAGACATTTATTTTGGCAACCAGGCATATCTTCCTTGAAAAGTCTGTTGACTAAAGTTGTTAAAGGTTCAGACTCTCAGAATTAATTCTGCTGTGTGTCCTTGAGTTAAGAAGGGATTATTAGAATAATTACAAAAAAAAAGAATAATTAAAACCAGGAATTGCACATCTATGGTCTTAGGAGCATTGTAATTGCAATTGCATCCTTGAGATACTAATGTCTTAATAGGTATTGCTCATGAGTGGTTGATTATGGCAGCATTAGAAATATATCATGATGAGTTTTTATGTAGGGCACTTAAAACTATAATAGTGTTCACAGAATTATCAAAACTGGTGTGACTCAACATACTGTGGAAATGAAAATGAGACCTTTGCATATAACTTATCATTTATTTGTAAAATTCAGTTGTGTAGTTGGTCAAAATGTGAAATGGTATGACTTGTTTTTAAAGGTGTAGGTAGTTTGGGTTCATGAACAGTAAGCAAGGATATATTTCTCAAGGTCATGAGTTGATTCTGCTCTTTCATTTTGAGGTAAATTTAGATATGTTACCATAGTCACCAGTTGGGTATGAATAATAAATAATAGGGATCCCATTAGAAACCTAGGCTCTTTTGACATTTTTATAGTGATCATAGATACCATAAATTAATACCTCTGATACAGGTTATTTTTGTAACAATGCAAAGTTGTAAGCATTTTGATTGATAAATATTACTATTTTAATCAGCTTGATAAAGCATTTCATTTATCACCAATAACTTTTAGCTGTATGTATACGTAATATAAATTCTTATTTTAAAAATGTTAGTAAGCTCTCATTTTAGCTAATGGGTCTTTTGTTACGGTTGAAACAAAAATAATAAACAAAGAGGTCCAGAAATCTTTAGAATGATAGCAACTTTACTGAAGTTAGTGATTAGTCTCTGTAGGAACTCTTTGGAGGCAGTAGGTCCTGTTTAGATGTATTGATTCTGGTTGAGTTGTCTTACTTGCTGCATATTTATTTATTTATCAAATAGAGCATTGCAAGATTTGGTGCTACCTCAACTTTGCATATACAGTGAGTTCCATTTAAAATTGTTTGCAACTTGGAACTAATTTTTCTCTAGAAATTATTACAAATGTATAATGTCCAGATTTCCTAACTCATACACATAACATGATATTTATTCATTTTATAGCATAATACAAGCAATTCAAAAAGGAATAGGGAAAGGAAAGTAGCAGAGGGAAAAAATGAATTTCTGCCTTAGCCAATCTCTCTTATTCCTACTTAGTGTCCCAATGGTGCCTTGATTCATTCCTCCCTTATGAGGTCAGTTCTCATGTAATTCTTCCCTAGTCCAAAGCACTCCCAATTTCAAAATCATCTACTTCTCTCATCTCCTTAAATTCAAAGTTGGAAACAAAGCTATCTGACTAAAGGAACTCATGCCAGTGGAAATGACTTATAACTAAGAAGATTCCTCTAGGGAGATTTGTAATTTTGAAAGAGAAAGCATTAATCCAACTATTGAAAATGTGGGCAGCAATCTCATGAAAATTAAATGGTGTAGGGAAGATTTTTTTTTTTAACACCCCTTTTTGGTTGAGAGTTTCCAAAACCTATCTGGAGTTTGGCCTTTAGGTTCAGTTTTGCTCAGTTGTCCCAGTTCTCATAGCTGCTTTCGTTTCTCCCACTGAATCTGCAAATTTTTTAGAAGCTCCGTGTCTTTTAATTTACTTTGTTTTGTGTTGTTAGCATTTGGTTGTAGTTACTACAGGGCTTCTGACACTGTAAGTGTTGGTTGGAAGAATGATAACTATATCATTTTTAAGTCAGAAGCTATGTTTGTTTTCAAGGAATATGCCCTAAATCATGTTTTATGTGAATGTTTCACCCTCTTATGCATCAAAGTTTTTATCTAAACTACAACCAATTGTTAATATGTGTGGTTTAAAGGTTGGCTCTTCTGCCTTTCTGTGCTTGTTTTCTGTTGAACTGTAAAATAATCCAAGTGTAGACAGTAAGCAGGTAAGGAAGAATAATTGAATGGGCAACATTGCCTATTTCTATTATTTAGTTATACAAATGTTAGAATGGTTAGCAAGATTTGTCACAGGCCCCACACCCCATTTAACTTTGGAAGAACATAATAATGGAACTAAATGAAATAAAGACCGTACTCCTTTAAATTATGGAGAATTACCAGATTATTAGTTTACATCTCTGTCCCTCTACTGTCTTTGGAACTATTGATTGCAGTTTTTTGTTTTTTTTTTTTTAAAGAAGCAACTGGGGAGGCATCTAAAGTTTATCTGTTTATTAGCTCATATCATCCATGTGTTTTAATATAGCTCTCTTGTGTAAGGTAAACAAAATTTCTTCATGTTGAAAATAGAAAATCAGGACTGTTTGCCAGGGAACCATATTCTTTGAGCCAATATAGCTCATTACAGTCACTATAAGCCTAGATTTTTTTTTCTTTTTTTGTGTATATGGATAAATAAAATTTGCCTTTTACACTATAATCCCCATATTTTGGATATCTAGCTTTAAATGATTTGCATTATATCAATAAAAAATTCTGTCATTCATCAGACTGCATTATGTTTGTATTTAGTGGTGTCAGGTTGAAACTCTAGAAACTCTAGAGAGATTTCTTAAGCAATGGCTTTTCTTTCCCTTTTTTAGCCATTATACTGGACATTTTGATCCCTGATGAATATCACTGCAAAATTTTTTCTCAGAAAGATTGCTAGTCTCTTCTTGCAACAGCAGTTTATAAGTTGATTGTGAAAACAATCACAGACCTGTGAATTAAAATCACATTATAAAATTAAAATGAGAAATGCCTTGATGAAATGATGCATTACTAAGACTCCATCTCTTTACTTAAAAATATTGATGATTCTGAAAAGTATTTTTGGAATTGCAGACAGAAGTGTACTATGTCAAGATTGCTATATGCTTAATCAGAGCCTAGCACATCTATTTCTATCTTTTTGTCTACATGAGAGATAATGGGTATTCAGTACATTCCATTGAGTAAAGATTCCCAATTCTGTGTACTGAATATTCTTTAAACTTCAAACTTCTAAATACATATTTATAGTTTTTCTCATAGTTTCCTGGTTAAAAAATAATCTTACTAATGAAAAGTACTACATTTCCCATTTTACTGCAGCCTTTGCCTTAGATATAACCTTTTGATAGTCTAGTAATTAGTACAGTGATATTAATTTCAGTTAATAAAATTATAATTTTCCACTGATATCATAACAACCATATTCATTTGACCATAATACCATTTCATATATAATTCTGAAATAGAATTTTTAGTGATGTTCATGTGTAGTGTATTAAAATATAAAACAAGTTTAAAAATTAGTATCCTAGTATATAGTATTAATGGTATTTTCATATTATGGTATAAAGGCATTACTTTTCGAAGCTCTTTAAATGATGCCATAAAAAAGTCTTTTTTAAAGGTTTTAAAGGAAGACAGTATCATTGAAAGTGAGCTTTTCTTTTATTTTTGGAAGCTGAGAAAATTGATCCATTTCAGGTTAAGAAAAGCAATGGCATCCAAATACTCGTACTATTTATCAGCTTCATAAATTGAGAATGTACATTTTACTGCTGAGTAATTTCAACTGATAGTCTATATACTCTTCTTAGATATATTGCTGCTTGTTTTTCTACTTACTTTTTATTTATACAAAATGTATTGCCTTTTTACTGTGTATTGTCCTTTGATGATATCTTTTAAAATTTATTTTAAAGTCTTCAAGCTCATGTATCATTTTTACCTTCTTATCACTTTCGCTTTTTACTGTCTGGTTTGTCCTTCATTGGCTTGGCCTTCCAATACTGTGCCTCGTGATTTTGAAGGCTACAGAAACTTGAGGAAAGCAATCGAGAAGAAAGAAGGTTGGAATATTTTCCAGGTTTTTTATTAAAATGTCATTTAAATACTTAGTTGCCATTCACAAGGATATGTGTTGTAGAATTATATTTCAGACTATATTAGCTTGGTGTTCCTAAAAATAATGATGATCTTATAAAATTAACAAAAACACTGAAAATATAAAAACTACTTTTTGAGAAAAAAACCCACACCAGTTATATGAATTAAAATTCAGGCAATTTCATGTGAATTTAGTATAGACTATTATAATTTTTATGGCTAAAAATGACCCAAGAACCCCACCATTAGACTTTTAGAACATATCTTTTGGAATCCTGTGAATAGAGAATTATTAATTTGGTGGGAACTGACATTTTATTGCAGCACATGCTAAGTTAGGGGTGGACTCCTTCTCTTCACTTCCTTCTTTTATGTATCTTTGTTGGGAAAACAACATTAAAATGACAAGGCAAAAGGAAACTGTGGCCTTGCTACAGACAAGATTTATAAGGCATATTTAAGGTTGAATAAGAAAAACAAGTTTTGCTATTTAAATGTATCTAAAATGAACATCAAAAGCAGGATCTTTTCCTTTTTTTTTCCATTGGATATTTGAGCAAAATTTAGGAACACACTTCTGAACTCTCAATATAATAAAAATTTGCAGTTTACTCATTAGTATTATGATTATTTAACCATGTGTCAAGTACTATTTTACTTATTAGAAATTCTCTCTATTGATTTTACTAAACATCTCCTAATTACATAATCAAAATGATTAACATAAACTGATTTCAAAAGAATATTAAATCTTTTAGAAGCACCACTTTATAAATTTTCTTACTTAAAATAAGCCTTTTGAGAACTTTTATTTTGCAACAATTAGTTAAACTAATTTCTTAATTTAAATAGCTGAAACCTTAAAATTATATTTTAAGTTATTTAATAATCTACATTCCACAATTATGTTCTACATATTGTATTCTAGTGAAAGTCACTCAGTTGTGTCCAACTCTTTGCGATCCCATGGGCTATACAGTCCATGGAATTCTCCAGGCCAGAATACAGGAGTGGCTAGCTTTTCCCTTCTCCAGGGGATCTTCCCAACCCAGGGATCAAACCCAGATCTCCTGCATTGCAGGCGGATTCTTTACCAGTTGATCCACAAGGGAAGCTTGTATTCTAAAGTTGCTATAATTTATTCCAAAACTTATTTAATATATTCTATAGTTAGACTATAATTCTATCTATCTATAAGTCATCTTAGGACTCACCTAATTATGTTTAGGATATTATGTTTATCATTGGATTAAATCAGGGCAATAAAATGTGAAAAATTTTCTATTTTGAAAGGTCAAAATAAAATATACAGTTTAAGTAGTGTAATAGAAACATTTTCCCACCTTCAAGTAGTTAAGTCCTTTAAATGTACTTAATGAACATAGTTTGCTTCTAATATTTATATGATCCCTAATGGATAACAAAAGCAGAATTATTTGGTGTTTTAGGACAAGGCTTCTTAGACATGAATGTGCATGTAGATAACCTGGGGAGTTTGATAATATGAAGATTTTGACTTCATTTTGAGGTGGAGCCTGAGATTCTACATATCTTACAAGCTCCTGGATGATGCTGATGCTTCTGTCTCTGTGAACCGAACTTTGAGGCAATGTTCTAGAATACTGGCCTTGGAGTCATGACACCTGGATTTACGTCCCCTTGAGTTGATCAACTTCCCCAGGGCAAAGTTTCTTTTTTTCGTTGCCAACAGAGATGTTGACGTTGGTTGTCAAGATGTCAAAGGTTTTAAGTCATTTCATCACGTCTTCCAGCTCAAAGATTCTGATTCTATGTAAAGTGCAAACTTACATATTTTTCATTGCTGCTTAGACAGTTATTTTAGATATAAAATTTCCCCAGTTTATTGAGGAAAGCGTGAATAATTGCTGTATAATAATCATTAAGTATCAAATTGTACTTTAAAGTTGAAGCTTTTAAGTGATATAGGGTAAATTAATAACAAACTTACTGCTGATTTTTCTGCATCAGAATTGGCACAAACAGATTTGTTGAGCTGGACTCTGGTGACTTGGAGGAAGTAGGAGGGTGTTTTAGGTCAAGTATCTGGAATAAGATGGTTGTATGGCTATAAACCTGAATAAAAGGAAATTTGTGCTGGAACCTGAAGTAATGAAGGAACTGATAATAACAAAAATTGTATGTTGCAACAGTTGCAGGTGAGGAAGGGAAACTTCAGAGAAGAGGGAGTAAGAAATATCTCCATACACATGCTCTTTTCCTAGCTCTAAGCCTTAGGTCTATCTCAAGTATAGCACTGCTTGAGTACATGGTGCTGGTCTTTGAGTCAGATGATTGGATGAAGGGGAATTTCTTTCTAAATTTCCATCTTGAAATGCATGATGATGGAAAATCAACATCCTAAGTGATGTATGACAGGCATTCAAGTATGTTCAGCATTTTTCTCTAACAAGTGATTTAACACACTCATGTAATCTTGCTGTAGTGTACTTGGTTCCTCTCCAGTTAATTGATATTCCTGCTAGTAGTTTCTACTCTAGAGATGTGCTGTATTCCACGCATCTGTACAATTTTACTCCAACATAATTAGTATGTGAGACTCAGGCAGAGGTGCCAAACAGAGATGCTCATGCACAGTCATAGGGATGAATATGTTTAATAAATCCTTCATGTGCATTTATTATGCACATACCATGGGTACTGGGCATGTAATGCTGAGCCAAACAGACATGATCCCTACCCTCACGAGTCTTAAAGTCTAGTGGGGAAGAGAGAAATTAAAGAAATAACTACCTAAATAAACATAAATTAAGAATTATGAAAATTTTGAAAATTAAGAATTATGAAAATTTTGAAAATTAAGAATTTTCAAAGGAAAAGTATTTATATTCATCTTGTTCTGAGTTCAAAAATATCTCTGAGAATTGGGACCTAGAGTTAAACATTACAGATTAATAATAATAGCAGGGCCTACATAATATTAATTTTTTAGCCTAGAAGCTAAGAATAAGTCCATGTATTAGGGCAGTTATTTAATGTAGCAGAATATCTGAAAGAAATGATAGCTGTTATAAAGATATTCTGATAAAATTTTTAAACTGTTTCTAAGGAAATTTTATTTCGAGAATATTGCTTTATTCAAGTATTCTTTTTATTCTTAATGATTAAAAAAGTTTACTAAAGCACAAGAAGAAAATGTTCACATGTAGATTCATTTGAAATTCATTTTCTTAATATTATGTGGCTTGATAAAAATATATGAGTCTGACGAACAGAAGTATAACTTCTGTGCGTAATTGATCATGGTTGTTAAACCAAGAAGGGTCAGAGTGACTTAACTATTTAAATTTTTTTCTTGTTGTGGAGTCTTCTTTTTCTCATGGCCACTAGGGCTGAAGTAGTTTAGCTATAACATTATTTGACATCAGTATGCAGTTAGAGCTGTTGTACTGATACCCGAAAATGAGACTTTTGATTGGTTGGTGAATCTTGTAGCAGATCCTGGAATTTCCTATTCAATCGGTGGTCAGGCTGAACTTCAGACAGTTTTGATGTGCGGAGATCCATTTCTGTGAAAACATTATGAAAAATAGCCTTGTGCTACAGGGATGACCTAAGAGAAAAGAGCCGGTGCTATTACCAGGGGAAATCTGAACACAGTGACAGATGCACCCAGTGGCAACAAACCTACCGTGGGCACATTTATCCTTAAATGTACTAGGACATCAATAAAAATGAAGTTTCTATATCTTTATATTAAGATGAGAAAAAATTTATATATTTAGATGAGAAAACAAAACTATTTTTAATTTCCATTGAAATTAGTTTGCCTGCATTCTAGCTTATTGAGTGTTACTGTGAGTAGTTCTTGGCTGTCTTATCAGGTGTCATGCTCCAGGGTATAATCTATTCCTCAGTGTTTCTAGAAAATAAGATTTTCTCCATTCATATAAATTCATTACACTATGAGTTGAATGGCAGTTTCTATTTTCCTCTGAAGCATCAGACATGATAACTTTGCTCTTTGTTAAATGATGAACTCCTCTCATTTGTTTTCAGAAATAATTGATGGTTTTTAAAATTCTGCAAGGAGAAAAGTGAACAATTTTCCTCTTTAATACTGTACACTTTTGTTTCTTTTTTTTGAAGTGTGGCTGGTAAAGAGGATAATACAGACACTGACCAAGAGAAGAAAGAAGAAAAGAATATTTCAGAAAGAGAAAACATTGAATTAGACGTTGTAAGTATCAAAGAATGAACCTGGAATTTTGAGTCCCTGGATTAGGTTATTCTTGGTTGCTGATAACTATACTAACCTATATGTAGAAAAGAGAGTCAGTTATCATGCATCCATTTTAAACTGTTTCCTTGAGGATTTCTTTTCTTCAGAAATGAAGAGCTATGAAATAGCTATGAAATATTTTCTTCAGAAATGAGCTATGAAATATTAGCAACTTATAGTCTTATGCATTATGAAAACATTTTCTATGGGATGATAGAGTACTAAGAGATAAAGTACTCTTTGATTTAAGACAAAGTTATTATAAAATAACCTTAAAATTGTGTATTGATATATTCTAACAAGAAGTGAAATTTTTATGCTCTTATACTTTATAATCACGCAGTCTCTCTTTTTTGTATTTATTCAGTGAGACTTTATTGCAAATTTTAATATGTGAAGTATCATAATAGAGGCGGGAGAAAATTAAATCATACTGCTAGGCACTCTCCATAATATTGAGGGAAAAAGAAAAATTCTAACTGATTTTGGTTTTTTTGTTTTTTCTTTATTTTATTTTTTTTACTGAAATGTGGTTGCTTTACAGTGTTGTTCATTTCTGTTGTACAGCAGAGTATGTTAGTTATATGTATCCATATATCCACTCTTTTTTAGATATCTTTCCCATTTAGGTCACCATAGATCATTGAGTAGACTTCCATTTGGTATTTGGTGTACAGCAAGTTCTCATTAGTTATCTGTAGTATATATATATGTCTATCCCTATCTTCCAAATCATCCCACCTCTCCTCACCTCCTTGGTAACCATACATTTGTTCTCTTCATCTGTGATTCTATTTCTGCTTTACAAATAAATTCATCTGTATCATTTTTCTAAATAATACGTGTATTAATATACTATATTTTTTCTTTCTAACTTACTTCACTCCATATGACAATCTCTAGATCCACCCATATCTCTGCAAATGGTACTATTTTGTTCTTTTTTATGACTGAGTAATGTTCCATTGTATATATGCACCACATTTTTTTTATCCATTCCTCTGCCAATGGACATTTAGATTGTCTCCATGTCCTGGCTATTAGATATAGTGCTACAATGAACAGGGAGCATGAATCTTTTTGAGTGATGGTTTTCTCCAGATATATGCTTAGGAGTGGGATTGGTGGGTCATATGATAGCTCTATTGTTAGTTTTTTATGGAACCTCCATACTGCTCTCTATAGCACCTGTACTAATTTACATTCCCACCCATAGTGTAAGAGAGTTCCCTTTCCTCTACACCTTCTCCAGCATTATTGTTTGTAGATTTTTTTCATGCTGGCCACTCTGACCAGTGTGAGATTTTGCATTTCTCTGATAATTAGTGATGTTGAGCATCTTTTCATGTTTTCTTGACCTTCTGTATGTCTTCTTTGGTGAAATTTCTATATAGGTCTTCCATCCATTTTCGATTGGAGTGTTTGTTTTTTGATATTAATATTTAGTTTCATGAGCTCTTTGTATATTTTGGAGATTAATCCTTTGTCAATTGTTTCATTTTCAAATATTTTCTCCCATTCTGAGGGCTATCTTTTGGTTTATGGTTTCCTTTGCTGTGCAAAAGTTTATAAGTTTAGTTAGGTTTCATTTGTGTATTTTTTTTGTCTTCATTAGTCTAGGCAGTTGATTAAAAAAGATCTTGCTGTGATTTATGTCAAAGAGTGTTTTGCCTATATTTTCCTCTAAGTGTTTTATAGTATCTGGCCTTGCATTTAGGTTTTTAATCCATTTTGAATTTATATTTGTGTATTATGACAGAGAGTGTTCTAATTTCATTTTTTTACATGCAGCAGTCCAGTTTTCCCAGCACCATTTATTGAAGAAACTGTCTTTTCCCACCCCCACTCTGTATATTCTTGCCTCCTTTGTCATAGATTAAGTGGCTGTAAGCGTGTGGGTTTATTTCTGGACTTCCTATCCTGTTCCACTGATCTATATGTCTGTTTCTATGCCAGTACCATACTGTTTTGATGACTGTAGCTGTGTAGTATAGTCTGAAGTCAGGAAGCCTGATTCTTCCAGCTCTGTTCTTTCTCAAGAGTACTTTGAGTATTCGAGGTCTTGTGTTTCCATACAAATTGTAAAATTTTTTCTTCTAATTCTGTTGTGTAGTCTCTCTTAATGAGGAAATCAGTTTACTTTCCCAATATTGTGCTATTAATGGACACACATCACATTTTAGGAAGAAAGTCAAGAAATGAGTGATCATGAAGATGAGGAAGAGGAAGAGGAGGAGGAAGAAGATGACATTGAAGGGGGTGAAAGCTCTGATGAATCAGATTCTGAATCAGATGAAAAAGGTATTTGTCCTTTGGTGCAAGGACAAAAATTTGTTTTGGGAAATTGTTTAAAAAACATGACAGAAAAATCTTAGCCCTCTCCATCTCATCCTTGTATGCCCTCCAAGACTCAGGTTCGTCTCTTATACTAGTTAGTCAGTATGTGACTTCCATTTTTATTTGGAACCAGTGGTGTTTCTTTTCCTTACCCAACATGAACACTGTTTATCTTGTTGCCACTTTTTTAGTTTTTGGTATATTCAGAATATTTTCCTTACAGCTGCCAGGTGAATACTTGAATGTAGAGATGATTTTCATGCTTTGATTATAGCCTATCCAGTATTTTTATTTTTTTCTTTTATACTAGCCAATTATCAAGCAGACTTAGCAAACATTACTTGTGAAATTGCAATCAAGCAAAAGCTGATTGATGAACTAGAAAATAGCCAGAAAAGACTGCAGACGCTGAAAAAACAGTATGAAGAGAAGCTAATGATGTTACAACATAAAATTCGGGACACACAGCTTGAAAGAGACCAAGTGCTTCAAAACTTAGGTAAGAATTTTATTTAATTCAAATTAAAGTTCAGACTAAATTGTCACATTAGATTTTTATCTTCTCTTCCTTTACAAGAAAAAAATTATAAGTCACATTAAACGGTAATTTATCTTATTATGTTAAATATTACTGTTCATTTTGTTTTTTTCATGGTAGTATCTGTCTAGGCTATTTTTTTCCCCCCAAAAGTTGTGGCTAATTGTTTTAATGCCTTGATTTATGCTGGGAACATTTTTAAATTAGAAAGATAAAAATTCAATAGCTGTTAAGTAAGAATCAATATTAAAAGAGAGGGTAATTAAAAGACACCCTGGCCTCCTGAGGTTTGTATTTGGGAGGTAGTTCTTCTCTAAGGTCATGAATTATAAATCTGTAAAATAAATATCTGTATCTCACAAAAACAAATACAAATATTGTTTGGTCATTTAGGCTCAGTGGAATCTTACTCAGAAGAAAAGGCAAAAAAAGTTAGGTCTGAATATGAAAAGAAACTGCAAGCCATGAATAAAGAACTGCAGAGACTTCAGGCAGCTCAGAAAGAGCATGCAAGGTTGCTTAAAAATCAGTCCCAATATGAAAAACAATTGAAGAAATTACAGCAGGATGTGATGGAAATGAAGAAAACTAAGGTATTGATTATATTTTCAATTAATGTTTGATGGTAATCGTGTGTCATTTGGGACCAAAAATATTATTGTGATTCTTTCTGTATTGTGTATTCTTTCTGTAACCTAGAAATGATGCATTTCCTTTTGGCAGTTAGTAGTTGTTTCCTGTAGTTATCCATTATCAGAGTCTTTCTTTTAAATGGCTGAAAATCATGTGGTTAGTAGGACTTCTCTGACTTTAATAGATATTTATCTTTATTTTCTTAAAACTCTTACACAGATTAGCAAAAGTAAAAATATTTCAAGCATGCAAAAAGAGATAATAACAATGAACAATATATTCAGTGTCTAGTTTAAGGTATTAAATATTACAGATATGTACAAACCCTCCTATATCCCTTCCTGATCATAGTCTCCTTTCCCTTAGAAGTAACAACTATCTTGAATTTGGTAATTATTGTTCCCATGCATAAAGAACTGCAGGTTTTTTTCCCTTGACCAAAGAGAGTATGTGTATTCTTATCTGTTGTTTTTGTTTTAGAATAGATTATTCTTAACATTTTGCCATGAAAATCAACATAGTTTCCTTAAAATAGGAAGTGTGGAAATGATTGAAAAAGTAGTTAATTATGTTGTATAATTGCTGATGACAGCAAAAATAGCTAAAATAACTTAAGTGCTTACTATGTGCCAGGCACTGTTATAGGCACTGTGTGGGTATAAACTCATTGAATTCTCAAAGGAATCCAATCCCATAGAAATATTACCTCCATTTTATACATTAGGAAACCAAAGCATGGAGTGATTAAGTAACTAGTTCAAGGTGACACAGCTACTGATAATAACTTAAATACCAAAAAATTATTCTAGTAATAAAACACCTGGGCATTGAATATAAAAGCTTAGAACAGTAAGTAATTTGATAGAAGTATTAATATGTCAAAAAGGGTTTCCCTGGTAGCCCCGAGGGTAGTGTCTACCCGCAATGTGGGAGACCTGGGTTCGATCACTGGGTCGGGAAGATCCCCTGGAGAAGGAAATGGCAACCTACTCCAGTATTCTTGCCTGAAAAATTCTGTGGATGGAGGAGCCTAGTAGGCTACAGTCCATGGGATCCCAAAGAGTAAGACACGACTGAGCATCTTCACTGGTTCACTGGATTGATATGTTAGAAGTGTATTCAAAATATAAATACATTAATCTTACAAAAATAAGAACTGACCATTTAACATGTTGCAAAACTCCACATTTTTTCTTGTTCAGTATTCAGAATCCTGAGTATACTTCCATACATGTGATTTATTTAATGAATATTGTAAAAGGGTAATCACAGTATATTTACCTATTAGGTTCGCTTAATGAAACAAATGAAAGAAGAACAAGAAAAAGCCCGATTGACAGAATCTAGAAGAAACAGAGAGATTGCGCAACTGAAAAAGGATCAACGTAAAAGAGATGTAAGTGGACTCAGTTATGTAAAAATACTGTACGTCAATAATATTGTTCAATAAATGAAAGAAACTTTTTGATAACTTTATTAAAAAGAGGGACAATAAAGCATTTTTATTTATGACATTTATTATAGTATGTAGATTATAGTAATTCAATACAAAAATTTATGAAAAGCAGTATAATATTACTATAAGTTTTATTGGAGGCTTATTTCCTAGATGATCAACTGGAAGAAAGTGGCAAATAATAACTGATTATTTCTGGGGAGACCAAGGAAGTAGTTGCAGTAAAATAGTGATTTTTAAGGTAGTTCCAGAGATAGAGATTCTTATGAAAATTCCTTAAGACTTAATAATAACCAGACTTAATAGTAATAACCAGACTTAACTAGAAGAGGCTTTACTAATGGCTATACAAATTTTTGTATTCTTTGACCCAAGAATTATGTTTCCATGAACTCAGACTAAGCAAATAATTTAAACTAAGAAAAATTACATTACAGTATATTAAAATCTTCACTTTAGATTATTTATAGTAATGAAAAATGTAAAAACAACTAAGATGTGTGACGGTAGGGGTAACAGTTAAATAATTATAATTCATTCCATTTAATAGGTATTTATTTATTCATCTGTTACCAATTAGGATTTGGAAACTGCATAGTAAAATGAAAAATGACTATGATTTAACATTAAGTGTAAAGTAACATTTTATATATGAACGCTTATTTACAATGACAGAAAAATTAAAAAGATGCATATCAATATGCTAAATGTGGTTGTATTAAGATTATAGGTTATAGTTGACTGGAATTTTTTCTTTCCAAATTTTTGACAATATAGTTATTTATGACTTTTTTTTTTTTTTAAAAAGGAGCCATCACCTTCTTTACCACAATATCAATTAGGTTCCAACCTTTATTCCATTTTTCTCACCCAACTTTTTCTAAATTCTCCCTGAATAAAACATGAATATACAGGATATTTTAGAAAATAGGAATCTGTTTTGTGAGCTAAAGATAAAATAGGGAGCTAGAGAATGACTAATGAGATAGAAAAATAAATATGTTAGTCAGATGACTCCCATATTTATAACTATATGTATTTATTAATTTTCCCAAGATATTAATGTATTTTAATAATCAGTCTATTTTATCATTTTTAATACCTGGTGATTTTAGATTTTGTTTATATCAGTACATTGTTACTGAAATCAGGTAGAAGCACACTCTAGCATATGGTCTGTTCTTTTTTTCCTGCTTTTTAAAAAATTGATAAAACTCATATGCCATAAAATTCAGTTTTAAACTATACAATTCAAGTGTTTAGTATGTTCACAAATTTGTACAACAATCACCATTCCATAACATTTTCATCACTCTGATGAGAAACCCCAGACCAATTAGCAATTACTCCCATTCCTCTCTTTCCCTGGCTCCTGACAGCAACTAATCTACTTCCTGCCTATGCATTTGCCTATTCTAGACTTTTATATACGTGGAATCATACAATATGTAGTCTTTTGTGTCTGGCTTCTTTCATTTAGTATATTTTGAAGGTTTATCCATGTTATAGCATATATCAGTAGTACATTTTTTTTTAATGACTATATGTACAGAGCATGTTTTGCTAATCCATTCTTCAATTGGTGGGCACTTTGGTTGTTTTGACTTTTAGGCTATTTATTTCATTTTTAATGAAATTTTTGGATGACAGGTATGGTTTCCTTACAGTGTATGCTACCTATTTCTTTATTACTAAGTGGGACACAATGATTAAACAACAACAGCATATGGTGTATAGAGTGATCAATATTGAACGATTAATTCCCAGGACTGAACTTTTGAATTTTATCCACACATATGATGTCTCTTTTCTGGCTATTCATGTAAAAAGCTACCATTTCAGACTTTTTCCTCTCTTTAATGTGTTGCTTTGTGTGCATATTCTACTCCTGTCAAAAGTGTTCACTCCAGTGTTCTTGCCTGGAGAATCCCTGGTGGGCTGCCGTCTATGGGGTCGCACAGAGTCGGACACGACTGAAGTGACTTAGCAGTAGCAGCAAAGTGTTTCTTGTAATATTCAATTTGAACCCTTAGAGAACCAAATATATTGTGTACTTCATACAAAAATTATGAATGAGCTTGAGATTTGATTTTTAATATGAAGAAATTAAATTCAGTAACAAGCTTGAAACTATAGGTTAATTTTAGTTTTGGATAGTTCATTAATTTAAAAAGATTTATTAGCTTTTCTTCCATGTCTATTATTGTATAGTCAAGATGTCGCAGTGATAAGACAGAGTCCTTTTCTCAATGAATTCCTATCTGATAAGATAAGAATATATATAAACTTGAGATGAATCATCTGTTTGAATTTGGGATGCACAACATAGAGAGTTATTTGTTACATCACAGAGTTAAAGTCCTAGAAAAGATGTTTGTGATCAAGTCCAACTCCAAAGCTTTGCCCATGATCACAGAGTTAAATAAATGACAGAACCAGAACATGTTTTATTTTTAGTCCAAAATTATTTCCTAAATTATATCCCTATAAAATGGCTTAAAATAATTAATAATTTTCTTTATCATATAGACTACCTAGAAACAAATTGGTAGCCAGTTAATTTTACTGACCAACATAGTATTTCCAAAGTTATTATAAAGTGCTAATACAATTAATATGTGTTCTCTCTATATTTAAACCAGAGTTTATAATTATTGTATACCTTGTAAGGTGCCTCTATTGAAAATATTCTAAGTTGTGTTTTTTCCTGTTCATGCCTCAGCCAGCAACCAAAACATAAATGAGATATTTGTGAAGTGTTTAGGAAGGTACTTGCCTATAGTAAGCTCTTTATTGCTGCTGTGTTGTGTTTAGTCACTCAGCTATGTCTTACTCTTTGTGACCCCATGGACTGTAGCCCACCAGGCTCCTCTGTCCATGGCTTTCTCCAGGCAAGAATACTGGAGTGTGTTGCCATGCCCTCTTCCAGGGGATCTTCCTGACGCAAGGATAGAACTTGTGCTTCTTTATGTCTCCTGCAGTGGAAGGTGGGTTCTTTAACTCTAGTGCCACCTGCGAAGTCCATAGTAATGGATGCAAGGAGATTATTAGCTCAGATGCTGCTGAGAATTCTTACAGTTCCCAGTGAAATGGGACAGCGATGATGAAGAAGCAAGAAGTATTTTATCTTTCAGTTTACTATTTTAACTTATTCAATATTATTTTATAGCATCAACTTAGACTTCTAGAAGCCCAAAAGAGAAACCAAGAAGTGGTTCTTCGTCGCAAAACGGAAGAGGCAAGTTGACCATTTGGAGGAAACATTCTGGCTTTGAAATAAATAATGTAGTTCTATAGACTAAGAGAGTCAGTCTCCATTGCTATTTCAGGTTACAGCTCTTCGTCGGCAAGTAAGGCCCATGTCAGATAAAGTGGCTGGGAAAGTCACTCGGAAGTTGAGCTCATCTGATACTCCTGCTCAGGACACAGGTTCCAGTGCAGCTGCTGTAGAAACAGATGCATTAAGAGCTGGAGCCCAGCAAAAAATGAGAATTCCTGTGGCAAGAGTCCAGGCCTTACCTACACCCACAGCAAATGGAACCAGGTAAGCATGTTCTTCTGTTCCTACTGATGTAATCTTTATATCACTCGATGTTGGACTTAAATGAAAAACAGCTCATCATTTGGCGTCACATAATCAAACAAGCACATGAGTAACTATGTTTGTGTGTTTTCATATGATTATAGAAAGAAATATCAAAGGAAAGGATTGACTGGCCGAGTGTTTACTTCTAAAACAGCTCGCATGAAATGGCAGCTTCTTGAACGCAGGGTCACAGACATCATCATGCAGAAAATGACTATTTCCAATATGGAGGCTGATATGAATAGGCTGCTCAAGGTGTGAAAAGTAGAAAGTAGATTTGCGCTCTCTGAGCTGTTAATTTTTGTTTTCTACATTTGTTTGCTGGGTAAATTGAATACTTGCCAAGCTGTGTTTTTTTGGGGGGTGGTGATTGCATTGTGTATGAATAGATGAACATCATTTTTTTTTAATTGTAGTAAGAACAGATGCCATGAGATCTGCCCTCTTAATACATTTTAAAATGTGTAGCCCAGTGTTTTCAACTATAAGCACATTGTTGTAAAGAATTCTATAACTTACTCATCTTATATAACTGAAACTTTATATCCACTGACCAGTAACTCCCCATTTCCTCTTCCTTCCGATCCCTGGTAACCACCATTCTGTTTACTGCTTCTGTGAATTTGACTATTTAGATGCTTCCCAGAAGTGGGATCCAGCAATATTTACCCCTTCTGTAACTCACTTATTTCATTTGGCATAAAGTTCTCAAGATCTGAGATGAACATAATTTCTTAAAGTCTAATCTGTTTTCTCAATAGCAACGGGAAGAACTCACAAAAAGACGAGAGAAACTTTCAAAGAAAAGGGAAAAGATAGTTAAGGAGAATGGAGAAGGAGATAAAAATGTGATTAACATCAATGAGGAGATGGAGTCATTAACTGCTAATATAGATTATATCAATGACAGTATTTCTGATTGTCAAGCCAATATCATGCAGATGGAAGAAGCAAAGGTTTGTAACTGAGAAAAAATGTTTAATGAGAAGTATTTTTGTATTTTTTGTCATTAAAAGCACTTTTAATTTTTATATGAAGGGACTTTTTAATCTATGGTTTAATATAATTCTCAGGTTTTGCATGTATACCCTTCCTGCCTGATTTCTAGATTTCTCTGCTGATTGTGTGATGTTATTTATCATTGATAAAACATATATATCACTTATTAATCCACCTTGAATTCTTAACTGCCCAAATGTTTTATCTTTTAAAGTAGACCATATGTTTCTTAGAGTAGGGATTTTTTTATGCTTTTCTGAGAAGTCTCATTAGCTAATCCAATAATATCAAATAAATGGATGAAGCAATAGGGTTTGTCTTCTGTTAAATAAATTCAGCTCAAGGTAACGATACATCATATGCTGGTTTGATGCAGGAAGAAGGAGAAACATTGGATGTCACTGCAGTCATTAATGCTTGCACACTTACAGAAGCCCGATACCTTCTAGATCACTTCCTGTCAATGGGCATCAATAAGGTAAGATCTAACTACGCTGTTATTGAAAAACCTAAACTTTTGTTAATTCATTACAGTTTTGTTTATCTTTTTCTAATGACCCTTTCCTTTGTAATAAGGAGGAAGATTATTTTACAATGGAAAGTGTTCCTTTTATCTTTCTTTAGAGTTAAGAAAAGTCAGTATTTACATCAATTCCATTCACTTCTCATCTATTATGCTTGTGTATTAGAACAGGTAAACAAAGAATCATTTCTTTTTTGCTTTAACAAAGGAAAAGGTAAAAGAAAAATCTCTTAGTGTGCAAACAAACTCAGTGTTATAATTTTGATTTAATAATGATTCTTTACAACTCAAAAAGTCAGGAAAATATATAGTTGCACTCCCTTTATCTTAAGCAATTTCTGCTTAAATATTAAAGATGATAATGATTTCTGACTCACCTTTTTTCTCCACACTGAGACTGTGCTAAACCTTTAGTTTTGTTCTCTTGCTTAATCCTTACAATGTGCATGGAATAAATATTATTTTATTATTTTGAATACAAGGAAACTGAGAATCAGGAAGATTCCTCTGATACTAATAGCTAGCCAGCACTTGCTCAGGGTCACTGAGTTTGCAAGCAGAAGAGCTAGGATGAATCAAGGTCTATCTAATGTCAAAGTCCAACATTATATGCATTTGCCATTTGATACAGATCTTCATGTAGTTGATTCTGTTTTGTGTGATCTAAGATATATATTTTTTCTGGTGGGGGAATGTTATAGGGTCTTCAGGCTGCCCAGAAAGAGGCTCAAATTAAAGTACTCGAAGGTCGGCTTAAACAAACTGAAATAACAAGTGCTACACAAAACCAGCTCTTATTCCATATGTTGAAAGAGAAAGCAGAATTAAATCCTGAGCTAGATGCTTTACTAGGTCATGCTTTACAAGGTAATTGGGATTAAATTTTAATTAAATAAATTGCATGGTAACTTTGCTCTTTGAGTATGCTGTACTCTACCTCTTTCCTCTATAGCTTAACTGAATAGATGCTGTATTTACTTATGCTTTTAATAATTATTCCTTTTTTAATTTGCATGTATAAATTTGGGGGGATGTAAATATTGTCATTACAAGAAATGATTAGTAACCTTAGCATTATTAAGCAAATAATTTTTATGAATTAAAAATGATCAACAGTGTTTCTGAGTTGGTTGTTTAAATTATTAACCAAGTTTCATTACTTTATTCTGCATATCTAACTGTCTTAAAAATAAATGTATAAGTGTTTGCTATGGCATCTATTCTACGTATCTTATAAATGGTACATAATCTTGTTTTATGTGAGAGTTCTTAACATTGGATCTGTTTTGATTGGAGTATTGCTTTTTGTTTCCTTTTTGCTGTTATTTATACAGATCTAGATAGCGTACCATTAGGTAAGTATGTTTAGCTTTCTGTGTACCCTACAGCTGCATGAATTACTAATTGTTCATGTACACTAATTGTGGTACATCTTATTTAAAACATTTTTATTGGCAGCCAGCTGGTTTTTGCATGATCTTTTTTGAAATGTATCTGTGACCACAAACATACTAAGTCTTTTGTCTTACACATTTCTTGATTTTTAAATTCTTAGATATTTAAAGAAGTATAATTTTCTATTTTATCATTTGAACTCCAGTTTTGGCTCTAGTTTCATAAGCCCCTCTTTCTATTTCTTGAAGGGAAAAATGGGATATATATTCCTTTTTAGTTTTAAAATCTATCCATTTTGCATTTGTCATTTTACCCTCATAAATATCTTTCTGTGTTATATATCTTTTATATATAATGTCTTTGGTTTATTTTTGATAGATTCTCAGCTATTCTTAAATTTTATAGAATTAAGTACATATATTTTAATATTGTAAGTTGAATAAAGCTATCCAAGGAATTTTACATGAATGGATTGAAATAATATTTATAATTATAATATGTTCAAGTTAGAAAGAGCTTAAGAGATGTTTGAATATTGATATTTTCGACCTCTTGCCTCTATGCCTACCCATGAATACTATCTGAGCTTCTCCTGGCATTTATATATATTTAGGAAAGATCAGGAGTATCAGGGTAATTTTATTGCTTGCAGTTCTCCTGAATGATTATTTTTGAACAGTTTTTATTTAAAATTATTTCAAAATCTGATCCTAACTTTTTTTCCTAATCACACAGCTGTCAAAAGTTTTCTAAAGTATTTTTCTTGAAGGAGAGGAATGTGGCTGAAAGATTAATGTAATTACCTCTCTGGATCATTAAACAGTCTATGAATCTGAATTTATTTTAAATGGTAGAATGTTACACAAATAAAATACTTGAGCTATTTGATAATTCTTAGGTCTTTCTTAGTTTGCCCTGTGTGTTAAATCTCAAAATAATACTTCCTTGAGATCAACTCAATAATATAGATGTGAACTTTTAACCTGTTCAAGCTATAACAAAGACAGGTAGAGAAAATCTTGATCATATTAAAGAACCATGTTAAGGCTGCCAAAATTCCTGAAATATAATGAGAATTATTGCCATTCCATGTGTTATTAAGCATATTTTCTCTCCTCTTCCTCTTCACCCTCTTTCTTTTTGTTCTTCCCACCCGCTCCTCTGCCTTTTCTTTGTTCTTCTTCATCTTAGTGGCTCTACTTGCAGTAATAAGTAAATTCTTATTTAAGTCTATTATCTCTTTTAACTTGGAAGAAAAAATGCAGTGCCCTCTTTGATGTCATTTTGTGCAGAAAATATTAAACTGTTATTTGATGCGTGTTGTTGCTTCTTCACAACTTTCAATTATCTATAGCTTAAAGAAGGGTGAAAACAGAGAAGAGGAACACATTCAACTGATAACAACCTGTTCCTCATGACATAAATTTTCCCTAAGGCCATAATCTAGACCCAGAAGTGCTTGGAAGAAAAGCATGGAAGGAGAAAAACATGGAAGTAAATCCATACAAACTAGATGGTCATATGTACATTGCTTTAAGAAAAAAAAAACACATTTGTTTAATTTCAATTTATCTCGAGCTTTGGGCTGGGTGCTGGGATTCAGAGATAAATAAGAGACAGAATCTTGCTCTCATGGACTATACCTTACTGAGTGTGACAGGGAAGAGACTTGAGATATGTACAGGGAATTATAGGACCACAGAATGGGGCTACCTAACAGAAATGGAAGAGTTGATGAAGGCTTTCTGGAGCCGGTAAAATTTGAGCTGAAACATAAAGGAAGAAAAAGATTTAGCCAGGCAAGAGACAAGGTAGAAGGGTGCTAGGCAGATGAGTCACTCTTGGCAATGAGTAAGGTAAAGCATGGACATTTAGCCACAGCATTATATGTATGAAGACTTCAAGCAGGTTGGTGCCCTAGAGTAACAAGTATGTGACTTGGGATGATGAACATAAGGTTAGAGGCCAGTACTCCATGCTAATAGGTGTGTGTTGTTGTAGCTATTGAAGAACACCTTTATTTTCCCCTTCTTATTCCTCTACCTGTGTTTATGTTGTTGTTCCTAGGATCTTTCCCTACCTTTAGGGATTTGCTAGAAGATTCAAGATTCATACAATTATATTCATGGCAAAGATTAATGAGAGCAATGTCGGAAGGATACACAACAGTATTATAAAGGAAAAGATGCAGATGGAGTAAGGAAGACTCCATATCCACGCTTTCTTATGCCCTTTTCCTTCCAGGAATCATCACACAGAGTATACATTTCTCTCTGGAATGAAAGTGCAGCCACATGAGTGCATTGTTCACATCCAGGGAATTCCATTAGACACTCAGCACCTGAGGTTTTTACTGGGTACTAGTCAATGGCAAGCCACTCCAGTACTCTTGCCTAGAAAATCCCATGGATGGAGGAGCCTGGTAGGCTGCAGTGCGTGGGGTCGCTAAGGGTCGGACTCGACTGAGCGACTTCACTTTCACTTTTCACACATTGGAGAAGGAAATGGCAACCCACTCCAGTGTTCTTGCCTGGAGAATCCCAGGGACGGGGGAGCCTGGTGGGCTTCCGTCTGTGGGGTCACACAGAGTCGGACACGACTGAAGTGACTTAGCAGCAGCAGCAGTCACATACTTTCCTTTTGTATAGTAGTACCAGAATTCCAGATTCTGGAAGGAAAGCAGGAATTCTCAGCATAAGCCATATTGTTTGCACAAATATTCTAGGTGTAATGAACTATATTAGTTAACTGGTGACTAGAGAAATTCTGAGAGCTAAGTTTCCAGACAACAAAGTCCAACTTTGCAAGAACGCCTTTCTAAGGATAGTAGTCTTGGGCTGCTGTTGTTACCCAGTCCAGACTCCCTCTGATCACTGCACAATGAACCAATTAACTAAGATTGAGATGTTGAGGCAAGAAATACGACTTTACTCAGAAATCTGGCTGACTGAGAAGAGGCAGACTAATGTCTCAAAATAATTGTCTTATCAGGATCTGGATGCCAGGTTCTTTTATAGAACAGAAATGGGGAGAGGTGAGGAAATGAAGTAAAAAGGCCATTAACCTTGCAAACATCACTTGGAATGGCCAGTCTTGAGGAGGGGATATGTTAATTTCTTGCTTTCTATAGTCATCCACAGGTGGACAGGATCCTGAATAAAGGCATTTTGGTTTAACATTCAAGCAGAGGGGCAGGGTTCCCTGAGGCAGGCCATTATGTAGGGACAGTATACCTTTAGTGAACAAAATCAACAGTAAGCAAAGGTTAAGGTAAAAGAAACAGATCTAATGTGGAGTCATAATTGACTCTTCCCTGCAACACTATGTCAACTCTTCTCCATATGTATTTATATTAATATAAGACTTTAATAATAACTGTTTGGTTAGCTTCTAGTGACGTGAGATTACGCAACTATGTACCGATATGGATGACTTTAAGACATTTTGGAGTTTTAAATCTCACTGCTTTTAGCTTTAATGCTTAGTGATGAGAAAAGAAGCTGACACTTGGCTGGAATTATGTTCTTAAGAGGTGAAAGTAGAGCAGTGAGATGGTGGCATATCCTGCTGCCCAGATCAGATGGCCATAGTGCCACAGATAAAGCTCAGTCCTGAAGAGGTGTGTGATTTGGTGAATGTCTCGGTGAAGGGCTCTACCTTCTGCTAGGTTAGTTATGCCAAACTGTAATCATCTCTAAATAAAGCATACATGCATATGCAGGAGCTAAGTAATTTTTACTAAGCACTTATATGATTTTTGATATTCTAACTGGTTTCATCATTCCCTACAAGATAATTACTAGTCAATCTTTGCTTTTATGTATGGGGAAATAAAGACTAGATTTGTCATTTCTTTCCATTTTCTATGTTATTAACTAATTCAGTTACATTAGCGCTCAATATCCTGTCTGTGAAGCACATCCTCCAGCTTCTAAGTATGGGCTTTGAGATACAAATTGCCTCAAGACCACCATTTTCCTCATTTCAGAAAGTAAACTCCCTTTTTGTGGGTCCTATTAGATGGGCTCCATTTTAGATAATGCTATCATTTATTACTGAATTTCTATCCAGTTGTCTGCTAAACAGGGAGGAAGAATGGGAGCATCTGAGAAAGGAATTAAGAATATGATTTATGAGCATAATACACCTGTATGATATAAAAGTAAAAGTTAAAAATAGATTAATCCTACATATTTTAATTAACATATATCATTGAAAATATTGCCTTTAGTTTTGTGATATGGCTTTATAATAAATTGTATAAGTTTTGGAAATTTGCACCTGTGTTAGGGGCTCACTGACATTTTAAATAACTTACTTTAAGTGAATGTTTTATTTACTGACTTTCTGCTAGTTTTATATGTTTGCCTTTTCCTCTCTTTTCATCAGTGTGCTACTGTTCTGAAATAGCAGTGGTTTGTTTGTATTTATTTATAAAACTATCGCATGGAAACCTATAGTTTTAGGCTTTTATGTACATGTGAATGAGCTGCATGCTGATGTGTAACTTCTGAATACCTTCACAAACACATACTCTCGTTCTATTTGAAAACAAAAATAAAAATAGAAGAAAATCTATAAGTACATTGTAATACTGATAAAATACAACATATATGTTTACACTTATGTATTTTTTGATGTTGCCTCAGTCTACTGAGCTTGTGCAGCATTTACTTTAATCTTTCATGTTTTACTCAATGGTTTATCATACATGGAATAAATGGATGGTGTGGGATAAATACATACTCTGAAAATATATTCAAATAATTACACATACTTAGATAAATACATGATCTCATTTCCATACTGTGAATGCTGTTCTTCTTTATTTTATCATTCAACTCATGGTTTTCCTATCTTGAACACATTTTTCTCATCCTAGGACATATAATAAAAAGAGTTTCTTAGAATTTTTTTTACATTTCTATTTTGACTCAGTTACTGAAACCAAAGTGCCCATGTTGAGAGACCTCAGACTGATGGTCTATTATAAACCATAATAAACTGATGGTTTATTATAGTATAGGCATTACAGTCATTCAAAGTGTGACATGGATAATACTTACATTTTGGACTTTTTTTTTTAGAAAATGTAGAGGACAGCACTGATGAGGATGTACCTTTAAACAGCCCAGGATCAGAAGGAAGGTAAGAGAACCTTTAGAAACTTAATAAGTTGACTTGTTTCTATAATATTTTTAATACTTTTATCTTGTTGAATCAATTAATATAGAACAAATAATTTTAGATTTTATGGCTAAGTGAAGAACAGTAGAAATAGTAATATGAAAGGCAAACTGAGTAATGCTTAACCGTCAAAATTTTAAAATAAAATACTGAGATATTTAAGGAAGGAAAATGAACTATGATTAGTTTATTTTAAATATTGTCTTTCTGTGTTTTCCATAGGCTTATAAAATTTTTTTCCATACTTAAACTCATTATTAACCAACTCTTAATAATTTAAAACTTATAGTTTTCTATATTGTTTCATTTTATTCATATGATTAATTATTTATTTGCACACAGCTCACTGTCTTCAGACCTTATGAAGCTTTGTGGTGAAGTGAAACCAAAAAGCAAGGTAAGAATAGAAAATACCAGGTAAACATTTTTTCTGATGTTCTTTATTATCACTATTAAAGGCATAGGCCTTGGGCGAAGATTCCATGATAGAAATTTAGTTCTTTATCATATTCTCCCTTGAAAAGAATTTATATTGACAAATTTCTCCTTGGTGAAACTTGTTATTTACTGTATTCTTGTACTTTTTCTGCTAGGTAAGATATGATTATGGAGAATAATGCTTAAAATAGAATAACAGGAGATTTTTGAAATTTTAACATTCTAATATGTTCCTAAGTTTCTTATTTATTTTAACATATTTTGAGATGGTTTGAATAGACCAACTCTTAATCATCATATTGTATTAAGAATTGAGACTATAATGCATATTTGTAAAGCTTAAAAAAATAAAGTATACATGCTGTTACATGTGTGAGAAACAACATGGTATATTTCAGATTGCGTGTTGGTAGCATTTGATACTAGATGAGTTAACTATCTATTTTAAGATGTTTGAAAACAGAGAATTCTTGCAGTGCTTAGTAAATATTTGTTGGATGAATGGATGAAATTGAGACCTGAAAGAATAGTACTGTACTAATGCACAGGATGGATATAAGGCCCACAGTGGTTCGCCCGGTAATATAGATAAATAATTTGGCTAGATATAAGATAATTAACAGGAATCATTATGATTACCTAAGGTGGACATGGCCCATCTAAAGCAAATAGGCATCACTAACTAATGCTTATTTTTGCCATCATGGAATATGGGCCTAAGACTACCAGATCCTCAACTCTTTCATGAGTAGCTTTAAATATAGATTTTAATGGAGAATTTCCTTCTCTTTAAAATATTGAGCTAGCCAATTGAAAAACATCTCCAAGCTTTATGTATGGTCCTTGAGCTACCAGTTTGGTGACATGTGGTTTGAGTTTGATTGTTCTAAGTGACCAGAAATTACCCAATCTCAAAGAAAATATTCTAGTATAGTTTGGATTGAGTCTTAACGTGGAGGAGAGAATATCTTAAAGTAACGGTCTTTCAGGCTCTGTGAAATCCAGGGAGAGATGTGAAGTGGTAACCTGAAGGTCATCTCCTTAAAAACCACTGTGATTATGAATCCCCATGAAAATGATTCAGTTGGCAGTAGGGGAAACTGATACAATGAAAAGCTGGCCTGCAGCGCTTCCTTTTTCAAAAAGTTTTCTGGTAATATCTATCACTCCTTTGAAACTGCATGGATGCCTAGTGTTAGTTGCTCAGTCATGTCTGATTCTATGCGACCCCATGGACTGTAGCCTTCCAGGCTTCTCTGTCCATGAAATTCTCCAGGCAAGAACAGTGGAGTGGGTAGCCATTTCCTTCTCTTTCTGACTCAGAGATCAAACCCCGGTCTCCCACATTGCAGGCAGATTCTTTACTGTCTGAGCCACCAGGGAAGCCTGTAGATGCTTAAAAGGATCTAATATTTATTTTCACTCATTGAAGAAATGAAATTGATTATATATCTTAAATACACTTGTACCATCACTACATTAAATGCAAGACACATCAGGTTGAATAAAACAGGGTGTCTACCGTTTAGGGGTTTATAACCTGGTAAACACTTTGATTATCTTTTAATATATTAGTGATAATAGCCAGCTCTAAGTATTAACAACAAAGGAGTCTCTGTTTTTTTAGGAGTATGGAAGGGAGTGCTTAAATAAATAAAGTAACCTTTACCTGCCTTACCATGCTGCCAATAACTGGTATAGACTGGTGTTGGATATCCATCAGGGAGATTAAACAGCCAGTTAGGGCATCAGGGGAGCAGGGTCATAAAAATGGAGAAACAGATGTAAAAATTGGTATGTAAAATTTAAATTTATATATTATATAATATATATTAAAATGTATATTAAATAAGTCATCCAAGCCTGGGAAAGATCAGAATTTAATTGAATGCCACTGCAACAGTCTTTTGGTTTAATTTCTTTATTCCTTCTTTTCTTTTTTTTTTTCTAAAATGATATATTGAGAAAGCTGGCCATTAGTATCAGAATAGCATAATAATATTGGAGGCAGATTGTCTGGTTTTGAATCTGACTTTGCCACTTACTAGCTGTTTGACTTTGGGCTGTTAGCTATCCTGTGCTTTAGTTCTCATTTTGTGAATTGGGATAATAATAGTATATACTAATAGAATAAATTATTTAGAATTTCTGGCATACAATAAGTATAATACAAACATTGGCTATTATTATGACCTCTAAATTTCTCAGCTGGCTGTTATCTCTGGCTTGTCACTATCTTACATGTTGTGTTTGACACACTTGCTAGGAAAGACACGCTGAATGTTTTACCTATTTCAAACTAATATTAAATCTCTATTGCCTAATCATCTTCTCTGCAGAAGTTTGCATATGATTGCTTTTCCTTCCATTCTCTGACTAGGCTCGAAGGAGAACCACCACTCAAATGGAATTGCTGTATGCAGATAGCAGTGAACTAGCCTCAGACACTAGTACAGGAGATGCCTCCTTGCCTGGCCCTCTTACACCTGTTGCAGAAGGGCAAGAGATTGGAATGAATACAGAGACAAGTACTTCTGCTAGGGAAAAAGAGCTCCCTCCCCAGTCTGGCTTCCCTTCTAAGATAGGCAGCATGTAAGTCTGGCCCAGCTACACTAACTTCCTTTCTTTTGCCTTTTCTTTAAAAAAAAAAAAAAAATGCATGTTACTAATTTCTTATTTCTATTTTTAAAAATTTATGTAAATAAGATCTCTAGTTTTCAAAGTAATTTCTGTTAGGTGTTTTATCCCCTAATTTTTGCACATTCAAAATAATTTAAATGAGATGTTCTTGGTTGAATTGCTTTGTCTGATATTTAACTTTCAGAGTCTTTCTTAAAGATTATAGTTTTTATAAAGGCTGAGTTATAAATTACAGGCAAAATTTATTTAGAAACACCTAAATTAAAGTTATAACTATAAAACCACTATATAAACAGAAGCTTTAAAAGACTCTTAAATTTGCTCTTAATTATGTTAAACCCTAGTTCTAAGAGCCTGGTCAGGATAATAAACCTTGGCTGAAACTCTTAAAGAAAAGTACGAGTACCAGTTAAAAACAATACATTTTGAAGTTTCCTAACTCTTTCCCTTGAAGTACATTGCATGTCTGGGATGAGTGTACACACAAAGTGTGAATACTGCATTATTAAAGATGTGAAGGAGGGACTGTTTCTTCTTTCCTCTGTGATAATCTTAACAAAAAAATTCCTGTCAAAACAAATCTTATTTAGAAATTTTTTATTATTATCTTGAGAACAAAGATTTCCCTACACAGGCCAGCATGTGTTTGTGTATATGTCTTTTCTTAGTTATATTAAAATTATATCAATCGTTCACTTGGCAAACATTTTTAATGCCTTATTTCAAACTAATTCTCACATATGATCTTGCAAATGATCTATTGAATGAACGCATCACTTCATTGAGAAATATTGCCAAAAAGTGGTAAACACTATATGACTCTGTAAATAACGAAATACAACAAACTCCCCACCCCAACCTGAATATCTGTTTCCCATAACTTTTTTATCCTATGAAGGTATTTTCATTGTCTTCCATTCAGTAAGCCCATCTGCTACCTTTAGTTCCAAAATTAATGATGACAGAACTATCCTGCATGTGCTTGAGGTGACTTATGTAATTAATAATTGGATTTGCTATTAGAGATTGCTAACCAGTATAGCTTATGGCTTCAGTGCTTTTTTGATAACAGTAGAAAAAATGCTTTTGGTGAAGGTAGTGATATAGAACTGAGAACAGATTTTAGAGACTACTATGTGTTCAGCATTTAGTCTATCAGATGAATAGAGACTTTTGGAACTTCAAGACTAAATCTATGACCTGGATTCCAGAATGCAGGTAATACCTCCTTGTTACCTTTTTTTTTTCTCCCGTTTTAAAAATGTATCATTCATGACAGGTTGTAGAAAATATCTTTTAGACACTGTCTCTTCACATGATTTATTATCAAGTTTTCATAAATTAAGATGCTTGTATAGTTCTATATAAATTTAACAGTTGGTCATATGCTTGGTACAGTAACTCTTATAACTCATTAGTATATGACTTCTATTGCATGAAGTAAAATGATTTACTCAAGTGGGCCATATGATTTAAATAATGCAGAACTTCTAAAATATGTTTTCCTCTAATTAAAAAAATCAGGCACATAAAGTTTAATTATATTTAGTTTTCACTTTCAAATAGGAATCATTGTAAGCCCGTTCTAGGGATCCCACTTGCTAATTTTTTTTTTTTTTTTACTAATATAACCAGTCAAAGATAGCAAAAGTTAATTTTTTTCAATTAAAATTCATTACCACTATGCACAGAAATCGTAGTCTTAAATTATTAATTACATACTACTCAACATTTAAAGTCTATAATAAAACAAAAGTATTTTTAGTACTAAAATTTATATACCTAATGCTTAAATACTAGTTAACTAAAATAATTGTGGGTTCTTCGTGATTACCTGTAGTATTCTTTTGTGAGTGTGTAAATATTAATTCATTAAATCTCATTGTTTCTCATACTCTGATATTCTAATATTTTTGTTATTGCAAAACTGTAAAGACAATTTTCCCTCAATTGAAGCAATTTAATCAAACTTATACACTTATGTTTTTAAACACTTGTATTTAAAGTAAAAAATATTATTTTAGCTATTTGGCAATATAGCATTGATGTTTACATTCAAAGATAATGGTTATGTATATTTGACAAGATTACCAATTTAAAAATTAAAATATACTGTTGTCAAGATCCCATTAATTAAAAATAATTCATGATATTTTCCTATCCTAGTTCTGTTTCATTTCCAAATAATCTTTCTCAAATTCCAGGTGTTACTCTATTAAAAATTGAATATCTGCCAAATTATGTATATTTATTTAAAATCAGATAATTGAAGAATCTTCTCTCTTAGTTCCAGGCAGTCATCCATGTCAGAAAAAAAGCTACCAGAGCCTTCCCCTGTAACAAGGAGAAAGGCATATGAGAAAGCAGAAAAATCAAAGGCAAAGGAACAAAAACAGTAAGCTATTCATGCTCTTTATCTAGTAGATTGTGTGAAATGTCTGATGCCTTTAGATGCTAAGGGACAATGGTGAAATTATTTTCCATATTCAGGCTTACTCTGGGATTGTGACTTGGTCTTATAGAAAATTTTGAAATTAATTTGACTGTTATTTGATAAAACTGACATTGACTTCACCTCCTTAAAGTGATTAACAGAAATCTAGTATTAGAAGATATGTGCCATTGTGCCATTTTATTTCTGTTCGTTTATGTTTAAATTGATAACGATCATCATTTTTTTTGTTAAACTAGTTTAATAGCTATTTGTATGTTTTGTAAGGGTTAGCTTACTTAACAGTACACAGTATAATCTGATGATCCACTTACCTGGACATTTGTCAATCACAATAACACAACAGACAGAAAGTTTTAAATGGGTTAGAACCACTATCACCTTTCTACTCTGTGGCATAGTGAGAGGTCCCTTAGGCCACCTCAGGAGCTACATATGGCAGGTAGATTCCTGACATGGTCTTGAGTAGGAATATCAATGCTAATTTATATTTAAGTATTGGTAAAGCAAATTTTTTTATTATAAAAATAAGCTTTCATATGTTTTCTGTACCTGTGAAGATGATCTTGTACCGTCTTCCTCCCTTGTACCAACATGCACACTCTCTACTTTGACCACTGGTTTAGCTGACTCGAATATCATGGAAATTACTCTTCTAATTAACCTTCTTCCTGTATTTAGAGATGGAATTTACCTGTTTCTACTGAATTGAATGTCATAATTATAAGCAGGAGGTAGGGGATGGGACAAATATGTAATTTAAAAATAAATGAATAAATCAGCTGAATAGACAAATTCTTCTTAAACTCTCAGGGTTTGTTTTCCCATCTGTAAAGTGAACAACTTGGTCTCAGCTCTCAAATTGTATCATTTTAAATTTGATTTGCTTTATTTATACTGACTTTAGATTTTAGCTGACATTTTCTGTAGTGCCATCTTGTGTCCAAATGTGACAAAATTCAGTGGAAAAAAATTTCAGTGAAATTGTTTGGAGTACATTTTATCTTATATAAAAGGAAGAGAGGATGAAAGGAAGGAATTCTATAATGAAAAGCTTTTTTTAAAAAATAAAAGCATGTTTCTTATAACATTTCTAACAAATTAAAGCCAATTAAAGCCACCTATGTAATGTTCTTTTTTTCTTGTAGCTCAGATTCTGGAACCTCAGAGGCTAGTCTTTCACCTCCTCCTTCCCCACCAAGCCGGCCCCGTAATGAGCTGAATGTTTTTAATCGTCTTACTGTTTCTCAGGGAAACACATCAGTTCAGCAGGATAAGTAAGTCATCATGTAAAAGAGCCCCAATTATTCATTATAATATTCTGAACCTTTCAGTATAGTCTGCAGAAAACATTTAGCCTCTCTCTGTGTGGGAGATGGAGTCTGACTTTTAAACTCTTCCCATATTTAATGTATTTTTCCAATGGAAAATGAGCCATATAGACAAAATTAGAGAAATTTATTTTCCTGCTGAACATTATTCCCTGCTATGGATTTGCATAGCTGTACTTCCATGCTTGTCTTGCCTTTTTTTTTTTTTTTTACAAGTAAATTAGAATTGAAAATCTTTGAGATCACTTGAAGTTTAAATTTCTTGAGATTCTTCAGCTTTATTGAGCCCATAAAAGCCTCTAACCCAGATAGCCTGCCCTGAAAAGAGGCAAATTATTTTACTTTTGGTGCATTTATCATCTTTTAAAACCATTGTCATATGTGTATGGGTAAAAGAGTACTTTGATGGGTGGATGATAGAACTCTGGGTTGTTGGAGAAGAGAAGTTGGAGAGGGATGGAAAATATAATTTTCATTAAATTTGAAGTGAAAAAATATTCCCACATTGAGCCAGAATCTCTTTTGCAAGAATTTCCTACTAACAGTGTTGCTGTAAGGTATTTATTAACTGACTTCTCTGCTTTGAGTTTGAATGATAACATTGTGGATAATATACCTACTTGATATTCAGTATCCCACACCAGTTCTTTGTTTTTTTATGCTATAATCTCCCTGTATATAATATCAGTTTCTCAAATTTATAAGGTATTGTTTAAGATCCGTCTGACATGTTTGCTTCCACTGCTGCTGCTAAGTCGCTTCAATCGTGTCCGACTCTGTGCGACCCCATAGACGGTAGCCCACCAGGCTACCCTGTCCCTGGGATTCTCCAGGCAAGAACACTGGAGTGGGTTGCCATTTCCCTTTCCAATGAATGAAAGTGAAAAGTGAAAGTGAAGTCACTCAGTCGTGTTCGACTCCTAGAGACCCCATGGACTGCAGCCTACCAGGCTCCTCCGCCCATGGGATTTTCCAGGCAAGAGTACTGGAGTGGGTTTCCATTGCCTTCTCCGCATGTTTAGATCATGCTAAATGGCTCTATGTACATCAGCACATCATCATTTTGAAAGATTGTTTAATCTACTTAATTTATGAATACACTTTTATTAGATTTTAATATAGTTTTAGCAGTAGATAGACATGTCCTTTAAAATGATCTAGATAGGTTTTTTAAAAAAGTATTTAAAAGAGAAAATTGTTATATCCTATCTCTTATTTAATTGAGAAAGAGTAAAACATTAAGAATATCTTTAGGAAGTCCATTTTCACTAGCAGTATGAAGAATTACTAAATTTTGTCTCCCTTGGATTCACAGTCATAAAATTTTTGTGTCAGTCTTTTGATAATCTTGATGATCTAATCATAGTTCCATATTTTCTGAAATTGTTTATGAGTTACCAATCATTTGACTCTGTTGTCGTGTCTATAAAGTAAAATTTAGAATAACTGACCACACTTTCAAAAATTTCACCTACCTTTTGAATCACTTTCTTTGGGCTCCTTTTTGAGACTAGCATATTTTACCAGGTAGAATTAGGTCCTACACATTGTTTCTGATTACATAATATGCCAGCATTCACTTTGTCTCCATTCTTCCCAAGTATTAGAATGACTAAAAAGTTTGTTTGGGAATTTTTCATAAGACATTATGGAAAGCCCAAATCAACTTGTTGCTCAACCCAAGATATTATATAATAATACAAGTTAAATAGATTTTCATAGTAACTAGACTTATTGTCAGTCCTGGAGGTTTCAGGTTAAGGCTGATGAGAGTAGCTCATCTATTTTTAAAATTCCAGTAAAACCTCCTAACTATTCCTAAGGGACTGCCTAGTCAGAAGAACTCCTAGTTTTTGAGATGAATTAAAATCCAAGGTTATTAAATTTTGAATGATTTGCTTTCCATGTATACATATGATGTATTTGTGCAACTTCCATATGAAGAGTCTAAATATAAAGTAATTATCAAGAGGAATAAAATTCATTAATGACTATTGAGACATAAAAAGTTTTCTAGTACTAGTCAAATTAGAGTCTTGAGGTGATGTATTTCACTAGCTTGATGCTATTCCTCTTCAGGGCCTTATTTTAGAAAGTGAGAGTAGATTAGGTTATGTGGATCAGTAATAGAAAGTTTCCCCCCAAAAAAAATTTTGGAAGAAAACATAAGCATAAAATTTTAACTAATTTGGCTATCAATGAATTTGCTGACAGTTTATGCAAATAGAAAAGGAATGCACTGTAAAGGAAATGTATTTCTGTTATTCATAGTACTGAATCTGTTCAGTCTCAGTGTCTTTACCTGTTGACATCTGTTTTCTTCTCCTCATAATTCTAACTCTTTCACTGTAGGTCTGATGAAAGTGATTCCTCTCTGTCGGAGGTACACAGGTACTTTCTATCTTTCCTACGTTCTGGCATTTCATTGATGTTCTAAAATGCCTTCCAAGAAACTTTAAACAAGTCTCATTTTTGTTGCACTCATAACTTGTAAGCCATATAAATGCACTAATATTTTTAAAAATTAATTTTAATATACTTTTGTGAGGTCATAGCTTTCAAGGTAATGGCAAACTTTTTAAATATAATAGTATAAAACTTGTGCCATTTGTATTCTGTCTATAATTTAAAACTTTTATAATTAAGTTTTATGAAAATTAATGTCAAAGTTTGCTCTTCATCAGACATTTTTTTTCCACCTCAAAGTGTAGGAAGTGAATAAGGTATTTTTTCATGTTGATTTATTGATTTTAAATAAAACTTTATGGCAGGCTCTGTGATTTTAAAACAAAAGGTGTGCTAGGGGACAAAAGTATACTGTGATACATAAAATATAGAAAGTAAAGAATTTTTTAAACATAATATTTTAAGCATTTTAGATGCTGTTTTTAAAATAATGTTGCATTTTTTCATGTTATGGATTTTTAGGACCCTTAATTTCTCTTTTTTTTCCTTTCATTTCCTGTCCTTACTAATCAATTTGTCTCCTTTCTCTTTGCACTACTTTCCCATGTTTCATGACCATTTTCCTGATCATCAGTAGATCCTCCAGAAGGTAGGCAGGGGAAGGGAGAGGAAATTAATATCATTCACAGTATTACAAGACTTTACTAGTTTTTCATGGACCAAAAAGCATTTTTTTCTCTTTCACATCAGATCTGTTGTATAAGTTTGCAATATTAAACTTGAGTTATATATTTCATAATGTGAATAGATTTTTAATAGAGAAAGAAATACCTTTGACTTATGTTTCCAATTTTTATATTTTTTCTATTAATATTATCTTTTGTATCAGGTAATGGCTATAAAAATTAGCCCCAATAATCTGAATATTTTAGAGTATTTTTCATTATCTAATGATTATAATATATATTTAATGTTGAAATTATTTTCTTCAGAATTCTGAATAAATAAAATACATAAGAATGAAAAAGAGACATCCTGGTCTCTAAGGTGTGCCATACATAAGTTATTGGAAACAGATATTTACCTTTGTTATTTTACAACCTTTCACATGGCAGAATTGTGTTGAATTAACGTTATGTCATCAAGGGGACATTAGTAGATTCTTGGGATAAAGATAGTAATTTGAAGGAAGGAAATCTTCGGAGACATAGTATTAAATAACCAAGGGTACCATTTTAACTTTTTTCTTAGGATGATTTGTGTCATTTAATCTGCCTTTGTGCAGATCAAAACAGCTCTAAGCTTGTTAAAATGAATTCTTTTCTTTATAATCAACTTGTTAAAATATACATACATGTATATGTAGTGTTTTAGAAGTATTATAGCAATGGGTTATGCATTAGGTCATAACTTTTCAACATCTGAAGCAGCAGTTAAAATTTGATGGCTTCAGTTCATAACTATAAACTCCACATAATAGGATTTCAAAATGGCAATTTTAGACTTTTGAGGAGATTTTGCTACAATTTCTGTTTCAACCTGATTAAATTTTTAGATAACCCACAAATTACTGAGCATTAATTTCAAGGATCTCAAGTTAATGTGTATATGCAAATAATACTTTAGATTTTGTAGTTATTCATCCATGTGATGGATGATCCATGTGATCCATCCATGTTCCTGGTCTTATTTCTGCTGATGAGAAACTCCCTTTACTTTTTGAAATCATTATAACTAAATCCTAAAAATAAATATTTATTAATCCTGAGCCTAATTTATTACCGCTTTAAATTTTTGTTCATTGGTCTGTCATCAGTCCTCTTGAGCTATACTAGCATTAATCCAGTACATCTGTTTTGCATGCATATGACAGCTCTTTAAATATTTAGTACTTTTGTATGGTCTCTCCAATGAAGGTTTTTTTATCAGCTCAATAGATTTAGATTAATCTGTTTCTAATGTGATATAGTCTGCAGATCCTTCTTTTTGCTTCTACTGTTTTGAAAAATCTCCAGGTTTTCAAAGCTCTTTTTAAAATGTGGCCTCTAGAATTCCACTTCATTCCAGATGTAGCCTTGGCAGAGTATAGTAGTTCTATTGCTTTCTTTCTCCTGAAATATTTACTTATATTTCAGAAGTTATTGAAAATAGTGTTAGAGGAATCATACATTGTTGATCCATTGATCTTGTATTCAATAAACAAATTTCTTTAGCTTTTAAAATCTAATTAAGCCCCTTTCCTACTTGGAGCATTCTATCTTCAGCTTAAATTTTATGTTTAAATTTTATCCAGTGAATATTTTAGTGCTAAGTACATACTTGAACAGATTTGGGGAATAATTTTCTAGACAATTTAGCTCTTTAATATGTCAGTTTAGTAAGCATGCCATATCTGCCTTCAGTTCGGTAGAAAGACTGACTAGATATTGAAGACCTTTTTCCAGATTGAGAGGAACACTGATTCTAGGGTAACTTTTCAGCCACTGATGGAACTACCTTACTACAACAATTTCAAACATATCCACCATGTATGTAGGGATATCATTTGAAAAGCTTTTTGTATGGACTTTATTGGAGTCAATATACCTTATGAATATGACATTACCCTAGTTTGCTGCCTACTAATTTTATAAAAAATCTTCCCATGAGATGTTATCACTTACTCATGGGCAGTTAGATGTTTGTAATTTTTGTAATTATTTATTTAATAGTTTCCCTCTATGAAACTCAACAAGTTTTACCCATCTGTAATTTCTGAAATCCACTTTTTTTTCCTCCTTTCTGGAATATTGGATCTACATGTTTTATCCCCTTTCTTGATTCTCTTAGCATACCAACAATGATTTTGCCTCCACAATGATATATACTTTCAAAATCCTGTGATATAATGTTTTAAAAATAGAAATACTTGAACTCATTGAATGTCTCCATTGTCAGTTCTAACTTATGTTGGGCTCACATTTCTTCTGAATTATTTCTGTCCCTGGCATCTTAAAGATTGTTCTCATTCATCAAGAATGTGGATACAGACAGTTTTATCTCTGAATCTGTCCTAATATTAGGCCATTTGTCTTATATAATGGACACACGTACATGTGTGCTAAGTCACTTCAGTCATGTCCGACTCTTTGTGACCTTATGGAACGTAGACTTCCAGGCTCCTCTGTCCGTGGGATTATCCAGGCAAGAATACTGGAGTGGGTTGTCATGCCCTCCCCCAGAGGATCTTCCTGACCCAAGGATTGAACTCGCATCTCTCACGTATCCTGCACTGGCAGGCAGGTTCTTTACGGCTGATGCCTCCTGGGAAGCCCATAAAATGTACATATTTCAGCATAACTTTTCTTCCTGCTCTGAGAAAAGATACATCTAACTTATATACATATATATATATATGTTTATCATTCTTAATTCACTCTCATTTTTAGTCTTCCCAATACAATTATTTCAATTTAGATTCTGTCTTAAACTCCTTTAGGATAGGGACAGTGTTTTGATAAACTTAACATTTCCACAGTTCATAGTCCAGTGGCATAAAGCAGAAATTCAAAAAATATTAAACTTAGGAAAAAGCTCCAAAGAGCATCACTATTCTTTTAATATCTTATTCTTTTTAAAAAAATCTTCTTTGAGATTGTTAGAATTTTAAAAGCTTTTGTTATTTTTGAGCCATTCTCCCTTTAAATTTCTATTGTATTTCTTCAAATTTGTTTGAAATCTGCTTTCTTAGTATTTTAGGTAGTATATATTATACCATCTTTAAAATGTCTTTTTTGACATAGAATTCCAGTCTGATAGTTACATCTTCCAGTTTTCCATCATTAATACTTCTTATTTTTCATAAATTTACTATATTTGAATTGCTCCCAATATTCATTAAATTTTGAAGAGATAAAATTGTTAGTGAGAAAATTCAAATGTATTGTTGACTTTGCTCTTTGCAGAATACAGCTGCTAGCTGATTCCTAAATAGTTGATGCACTTCATCACTACTATTATAATTTCACACTTTGTCCCTTTGCTTTAAAAAAAGACAAGAAGCAATCTGGTTTTTCAGTTCAGTCACTCAGTCGTGTCCGACTCTGGTTTTTATATAGTACCAATTATTTAGAACAACTTCTTAAAGTCAGGGAAATAAAAAATAGTTTCATGATATAGCTACTGAAGAAAATCTTATTTTTCCCACCACCTCAGGGGCATAATCAACCCGTTTCCAGCTTCAAAAGGAATCAGAACTTCTCCACTTCAGTGTATTCACATAGCTGAAGGGCATACAAAAGCTGTGCTCTGTGTGGATTCTACTGATGATCTTCTTTTCACTGGATCAAAAGGTGCTAAGAGTTGTGTCATGTGAATGTTTAACAGATCTTTTTAATGATTACATTTTAACAGGTTTTGAAATACATCAAGCTGCTTAAGACTCATAGGAATCTGAAAGATAATATTGTTCAACTGCTGAATTATGTAAAATATAAAATCATTACATAGTTGAGAAGAAAAATCTCTGTTGATGTTATGTGAATAGAATGGTGAAGGAATATATCTCGATTTGGTAATTGAGCACGTAATGCATGCAAAGCCCTGAGCTTAGTAACACAGGCTATATATAAATCCATAAAAGGCCATTACAGTATACAGTGTGGTAAAGGAATAATATGGGTAGCAACCAACATTTCTTGAGCACTTAATAAGTGTCTGAAACTATACTCGCCACTATGCAAATTTTATCTCGTTTAATTCTCACAACAACGCCAATGTTGCATCCTCATTTTACAGATCAAGAAGCTGAAGATTCCAGGAATTAAATGATTTTTCCAGATAAGCTTAGCTAGTAAGTGGAAGAGCCAGGATTAGAAACCTAGGTCTGCATATCCCCCAAACCTGCACTTGCAGGCAACTAGAAATTAACTATAAATGATTTGAAGAGTTATACATGAATATTTGGGGTTTCAGAAGAGAAAGAGATTATGCTAAATTGTGAAAAATAAGGAAGGCTTTGATGAGGAGGCACTTAGGGTGAACCTTACTGGATTATTTGGATATTGGCAAATAAAAATTGGCAACCAAGATTAGAGAGCAGTGTAAGCAGATACATGGAGGTAGAACAGTGTAAGCAGATACATGGAGGTAGAACAGTGTAAGCAGATACATGGAGGTAGAACAGTGTAAGCAGATACATGGAGGTAGAAGTGGTTTTGGAAACTAAATCCAGTTGGCTTGAAAAGTAGATTATATGTAGAAGTGATGGATAATGAGGCTGGAAAGATGAGAAGGAAGCATGTGTAGGAATTTGGGAAGCTAGTTAAAGTCTTTTAGCATTTAAGGATATTACAAGATAAAGGGAAGACTCTTGCCAGCACTTGTAAATAATAGCAAGCAATTCCCCAATTAAAAAAAAAATTGCCCCGTAAATGTATAATTTTCTAATAACTCAAATTTATTTCTCCAGGATAATTAGATACTTATGTCAGAAAGGGAAAGTATTGAATAGAATAGTTTTATGATCATGTTTATGATTATGTTAATGAAGTCAGTTAGTGACCGCTGGAAAAGAAATGTGTATGTAGTTCTGCATGTGGAGTGTTGTGAGTAGGTAAGAGAGTATCAAAACAAAATATTTTGAAGAGGCTGATTTGGGATGGCCATCTTAAATTCAGGGGCAATTTGAAATAAGACTATCAATATGTCTATTTTAAAATTTTGTATAGTTATTCTTTATTGCCACTTGATTCATACACCAGATATCCTAGCTTTCATCTAATCCTTATACCTACTTTGCCCTTGAACCTGCTGCAAAGTGTCAAGGATAGAGTTAGGATGCTATTGCAAGTTAATTAAATAATTGCCATTTTCTTGTCTCATATTTTCTCATAGAGAAATTGTTATTGCTAAGAGAATCTAATTTAGTTCTTATTGACAATATTTCCTCTTTTTTGTTTGCTTTTAGATCGTACTTGTAAAGTATGGAATCTGGTGACTGGGCAGGAGATAATGTCACTGGGAGGTCATCCCAACAATGTGGTATCTGTAAAATATTGTAATTATACAAGTTTGGTCTTCACTGTGTCAACATCTTATATTAAGGTGTGGGATATCAGAGATTCAGCAAAGTGTGTTCGAACGCTAACGTAAGTAGCTTAGAGGCAAATAGCATAAGGGGCAAATAGTTCTTGTTTATAAAATATAAGAAAAGATAGGTCTATATATGCATTTTTGTTTATTTATACCTGTCTACTTGCAAAGAACATTAAAATGTTTACAATAAGAATGTATATAACATAAGGTGAAAAAATATTGAGAAAATAAAATACAATAGTTCAATATTAAACAGAAAAGGAGAAGTCATATTTAATCTGTGACTCAATACACATTTCATATTTCCTTCCTCCCCAAAACTAAGGAGCTGAATTTTCATTATTACTTGATGTAGTAAAATGATTTACATTACTTGTTTCGAATGAATGCCACTCCTTGGAAAATGGCCGAAATCACCATTACAGACCATTAAGAAGTACTTGCAAAATTCAGTTAGCATCTATTGAATAACTGAATAATTGAGGAGTGTTTTTCTTAAGACTTACACTGCTTTGATGTTAGCCTGTGTTTCATAACTGTATATTGGACAATTGGAGAATAAATTTGTTTTCTGCATCTGTTATTATATATGTCTTTAAAACGTACAGCAAATAATGATTCTTTATCCAATAAGATTGATGATCTGTTTCACGTAATTAAAATTTTAATTAAAAGATGAATTCTATTGGTTTAAATAAGAGAAAGGAGCATAAGGATGGCTAATTTTACTAATTTGTAGAGTGAAGATTATTAACACTTAAGTGCTATTTTATATGTTGAGACTACTAATTATTTACTATGCTGAATATAGGTCTCTTGAGGGAAATTTTATAGGAAAAAGCACTATCTTAGAAATTTACCAATCCAGTTGACTCATTAAAATAATTTGAAAATGTTGATTGTAGCTTGATTTTTTAGAAGTTAGCTAATAAAATGATTCAAAATTGAAAAATATATTTGCTATTTAGAATTTAGCTGAGGAAATAAATCATGTTTAAGTCTTTTCCACATAGTTAACAATCCATATATGATTGGGTTAAAGTATACAAAAACTTTTACTCGAAGGGTCATATCTTATATATGAAAGAAATATTGGTTTGTTCCTCACTGGACTTCTGCAAGCTGCAGGAAAATGAATTAACTTTGTGGCACTGTATCATTTGTTGAGCCTGGCAGGCTACAGTCTGTGGGGTCACAAAGAGTTGGACACAACTGAGCGACTGAGCACATGCCCACATCATTTGTTGAGTTTTGTTATCTTTGTCATCTAGTCTTTTCTGAATCATATTTAAGTCATCTCTAATAGGGCCCAGAGCCTGGATACCCAGGTGGCTTTGTGGTAAAGAGTCTGTCTTTCAGTGCAGAGATGCAGGAGACGTGGGTTCAATCCCTGGGTTGGGAAGATCCCCTGGAGTAGGAAATGGCAACCCACTCCAATATTCTTGCCTAGAAAATTCCATGGACAGAGGAACCTGGTGGGCTACTGTCCATGGGGTAGCAAAGAGTCAGACATGACTGAGCATGGCACAGTGACTAATAGAGCCCCAAACTCCTAGTGTTATAACTTGCAAAGTAAGAGTTTAAGTCATGTCATCTTATTTTCTTCATTCATTTTTTTCATTTATCTTTCGAAGTGTTCATTTATTAGTGCCACCTTTGTGCATGTGAACTGCTGTGCTAGGTGTAGTGCATACAGTGACCAAAGAACATGGGTGTTGCCTGCAGCCAGTTTTCTGGGAATTTAAGGAATTCTATGGCATCACTCACTCAATGGACATGAGTTTGAGTGAACTCCAGGAGTTGGTGATGGACAGGGAGGCCTGGCATGCTGTGATTCATGGGGTTGCAGAGTCAGACACGACTGAGCGACTGAATTGAACTGAACTGATGAATAACTTTTGTCCAGAATTGTGACTTACTTTGTTTTGTCTCTGTTAAAGGTCTTCAGGTCAGGTTACTCTTGGAGATGCTTGTTCTGCAAGTACTAGCCGAACAGTTGCTATTCCTTCTGGGGAAAACCAGATCAATCAAATTTCGCTAAACCCAACTGGGACTTTCCTCTATGCAGCCTCTGGAAATGCTGTCAGAATGTGGGATCTTAAAAGGTAGAATTTTAAAGAAAATGTACTTCCTGTATATGGCAAATGCAGTTTTCACACATTAATATTAGTGCCGGTGCAATCTAATTTATATAACCCCAGAAGTTAATATAAAATCCTAGATTTTTCTGTTTGATTCAGCACCCCTAAATGTCTCATCTATCCTCATTAGCACACTCAAAAATTTTCTTTCTTTTAATCTCCATTGCTGGGGAAAAAAGTATATGAAAGAAAATAAACTTTATTAATATTTGTCAATAAGTTGCATTGTTTACTAGGAAGAGAACAAGATTCTCATGTTAGTTGCATCGGTACCTTTGAAAGAATTATTTTTTTGTAACATCCCTTTGACTGTGTGGATCACAATAAACTGTGGAACATTCTGAAAGAGATGGGAATACCAGACCACCTGACCTGCCTCTTGAGAAACCTGTATGCAGGTCAGGAAGCAACAGTCAGAACTGGACATGGAACAACAGACTGGTTCCAAATAGGAAAAGGAGTGCGTCAAGGCTGTATATTGTCACCTTGCTTATTTAACTTATATTCAGAGTACATCATGAGGAACGCTGGACTGGAAGAAGCACAAGCTGGAATCAAGATTGCTGGGAGAAATATCAATAACCTCAGATATGCAGATGACACTACCCTTATGGCAGAAAGTGAAGAGGAACTCAAAAGCCTCTTGATGAAAGTGAAAGAGGAGAGTGAAAAGGTTGGCTTGAAGCTCAACATTCAGAAAACAAAGATCATGGCATCTGGTCCCATCACTTCATGGGAAATAGATGGAGAAACAGTGGAAACAGTGTCAGACTTTATTTTTTTGGGCTCCAAAATCACTGCAGATGCTGATTGCAGCCATGAAATTAAAAGATGCTTACTCCTTGGAAGGAAAGTTATGACCAACCTTGATAGTATATTAAAAAGCAGAGACATTACTTTGCCAACCAAGGTCCATCTAGTTAAGGCTATGGATTTTCCTGTGGTCATGTATGGATGTGAGAGTTGGACTGTGAAGAAAGCTGATCGCCGAAGAATTGATGCTTTTGAACTGTGGTGTTGGAGAAGACTCTTGAGAGTCCCTTGGACTGCAAGGAGATCCAACCAGTCCATTCTAAAGGAGATCAATCCTGGGTGTTCATTGGAAGGACTGATGCTAAAGCTGAAACTGCAATACTTTGGCCACCTCATGCGACGAGTTGACTCACTGGAAAAGACTCTGATGCTGGGAAAGGTTGGGGGCAGGAGGAGACGGGGACGACGGAGAATGAGATGGCTGGATGGCATCACTGACTCTGTGGACATGAGTTTGAGTGAACTCCGGGAGTTGGTGATGGACAGGGAGGCCTGGCGTGCTGTGATTGATGGGGTCACGGAGAGTCGGACACTACTGAGCGACTGAACTGAACTGAACTGAACTGAACATCACTTATGCATCTTATATTTCAAAATTTTCAGTTTATAAACCGAATAAGTTTGATCATAAATCTTCACAGGATTTTTATAAATATAAAATTATATATGTATATATGATGAAGTATTAAGAAGATGAAGTGAGTAAAAAGAGAATACCATGCATTACATCTTTGATTTAATTTTTATTTACCATGAAGTAGGAGCTTTCATCCTTCACTTGAGTGTTTATTTTAGATTTTTTTCAGTTCTTAAAATGTTGGCAGCAAGGGAATATTTATTTATTAGTTAACAAATATTTATTCACATCAATTGTGGCAGCAATTATACCAACACTATGGTAGGTACTGGAGATATAGATTGCGCAAGACAAATTTGATGTCCACCTTCTCAGAACTCATCTTGTAATGGAGAATAAAGGCCACTTGGGGCTTCCCTGGTGGCTCAGAGGTCAAAACGTCTGCCTGCAATGCAGGAGACCTGGGTTCAATCCCTGGGTCGGGAAGCTCCCCTGGAGAAGGAAATGGCAACCCACTCCAATATTCTTGCCTGGAGAATCCTATGGACAGAGGAGCCTGGTGGGCCCCAGTTCACGGGGTCACAAAGAGTCAGACATGACTGAGCAACTTCACTTCACTTCACTTCAAAGGCCACTTACAAGATTCTGAGTAAAGTTGGTAATTCAGGTAATAATCCCATTTAGAAGGGTAAATAATCCCATTTAGAAGTGGTAAATCAAAGGGAAATTTATTTTAGAAATTTTGAGGGTAACTATTTGTTACTTGTACCATTTTAATGGTTAGCTGAAAAAGTATAATAAGCATAATTTATAGATAAATAAATGAGTAGAGAAAGAAGAAACACAGTCATGAGTACCGTTTTAGAAATAAAAAATTGAAAACAGTGCTTCTTTAAGAAAATGTGGAATGTGATGAAAACTGGGTTTATTCTTAAGGATATTAAACTTGACTTGTATTCAGAGTACCATGAAGGAAGATACTCAACATCATGACATGAGGCAGAAAAGATACCAGCTTCTAAAAATTTTTACACTTTCTTGTCTGCTGAAAAGTTAGATCCTTTGAAACTTGCTTGATTTCAACAACATAATTAAACACAGATTCATCTTAATGAATAAACTATAAAAAAGAGTTACAAGAAATAGTAATATTCTAGAAGCCAGATATATCTCTGTATTCCAGCTGCTTGATTTGAGGTAGGATTATGAAACAAAGGTTCATTGCCACCTCCTAACAATGGACATCACACGTTTTTCTACCAGTCATATATATTCCTGGCCATTTTTCATATCTTTGTAATAACTGATGAAATGGACTATGTTTTCTGATGTACAAATGTGTGCATATGTGTATGTGTATAATACATGCGTACATATGATGGATGTACATATATGTGTATATATGAAAATATATGTGTGTATAATAAAGTAATCTTACTTTCTCCAAATTTTTATTTTCTAATTATATCAGTGACCTAGTTGTTTTAGTCAAATTTAAAATTGACCCTAATAAATCAATCATATGTTTGTAACATGTTGAGATATTTAACAGATTAAGGTTTATCTGGATTTAGGTTGGAGTTAAAATTAGCCCTAGGCAAGTTTTTGGACTTTTGATGCTTTTTTTTTTACTATCTGAATGACATCAGTCACTTTGGAATAACTTATTTAAGATTCCCAAACTTCCATCAGATAATCAATTAGTTTGGCTATTTTTTGACTCAATTTGAGGAGAGTTGCATAGAGGTGGAGTTAAAAAAGAACAGTTTTAGCAAAGACTGTTATTTTTGTTGAGACTTAGTCTCAGCATACTAAGAAATATTTTCAAACAAAATTATTTTTCTTTCTTTTTATAGGTTTCAGTCCACAGGAAAGTTAACAGGACATCTAGGTCCTGTTATGTGTCTTACTGTAGATCAGATTTCTAATGGACAAGATCTAATCATCACTGGCTCCAAGGACCATTACATCAAAGTGTGTATGATAAAGCTATTGAATTATATTCTCCTATTAAATGATAAGTTTGAAGTATTCAGATGTACCTAGGATGCTTTTCTCTTAGTCAGTTCTTTTTTTCTCATTTCTAGCCTTTACTTTTTCTTCCTGATCTTTTCCTCACTCAGTTCCTGATTTTGTTGTCTTATTTAAAAATGTGTTCTCACTTTTTCATAGAAGATATGTTGGGAGGGATTTTAAAGACTTTTTTTTACCTAGTTCATCCAACTAATGCTTAAATCTCATCGTCACCATCTATTATACTGAGCATATTATGATCTTCAGGTTTGTTTTATGCAAGTAGCAGATAAGATGAGGAGACATGAAAAGTTTGATTCTGGAGATGTTAAATTTGAAATACTAATAGAGGACCTCTTCATGTAAGCCAATATGCTATTTGAAAGGCAAGTACAAAGTCCAGGATAAGTTATGACTAGACACATATGTTTCAGAACCATTCAAATAGAAGCAGATGTTTAAGGAGTACTTATATGACCAAAGGAGAGAGGTTGATATGACTCAGCCTTGGGGAATCCTGTAAGGACCAACAGGAACAAAAAGAGAATATAGTTATAAAGAGAGACAGAAAGAGTGTAAGTAATCTTTTTTTAGAAACTTGTGTTATGAGATGAGAAGTGGGTTAATGACTTAAAAATAGAATGGTTACTGCAAGAGGATTTTGTATTGGTAGACTTGAGCATGTTTATTTGGTTAGAAAATGGGCTTAGTGGAGAGGGAAAGTGTGAAGAGTGAAGTAGTAGCAATTGGTGAATCAGATTAAAAAGAGATCAGATCAAAGATGTGAACCTTGAGAAAAAGTAAGTACACTTTAGTACTTTGGAAAGAAGGGAAGGGTAAGAGAATGTTTGAGAATAAAAGGAAACTTTTGTAACTGTGAGGGGGAGTGGTGGTCCAGAAAGTCTATTTTTGGTTATACTAGACTTTTTAGGAACTCACAAGTTCAGTAGTTAAAAGAAATGAGGGCAACTGAGGTGAGTGAAATTGAATAGCAGCTCTGGAAAATTTGTGATGACCACCAAGATTGCAGAGCTGCCTAATGTGTTTAAATAACAATCATATCATTTATTTGAGTTTCAACTGGATTGTTATATGTAACATTTTTATTATTTAACATATCATTTGTACACTTATACATGAAAAAATTGGTTGTCTTTCTTAAGAGCTTACAAACATGTAAGCATGTGACATGTGAAAATCAGGGCTCAGGTTCATCCTGAGTCACTCAAAGCAAGTTATTTTTGTTAATATTTTTGTTAGTAAAATATTTATAACAAAACAAGTCACATTCGGTTAATATACATGTGTACGTGTTTCTATGAATGAATACCTAAGGTGCTTATTTGTAAGTTAAATAGGATGACTACTTTCATTTTGCTTTTATTTAGATGTTTGATGTAACTGAAGGGGCCCTGGGAACTGTGAGTCCAACCCACAACTTTGAGCCCCCTCATTATGATGGCATTGAAGCATTAACCATACATGGGGATAACCTATTTAGTGGGTCCAGAGATAATGGAATCAAGAAATGGGATTTAGCTCAAAAAGATCTTCTGCAGGTAATTCAAAACCTTTTCATGTGATGGAGTGGGTACTTCTAAGTCATCAGTATGCTAATAAGAAGTGAAGAGTCTTTATGTAGATTTTCATCATTTAGGGATGGTATCAATCAGGGCTTTCTCTTAAAAAGTGTTTCATTATCACATACCAGAGTTACTAATTATGAAAAGGGCAACATTAGACATTTAATGATATCTCGTAGATAAGAGAAGAATAGACTCTGATAAGAATTGGAAGCTCTGGGACTGCCCTGTGCATGTGTTTACTAAATACAGGATTGGAGTGAAGAAGTCAGTTTCTCATTTTGTTTTGTTTTTATATACACATATTCCAAGGGCTTCCCTGGTGGCTCATATGGTAAAGAATCTACCTGTAATGTAGGAGATCCAAGTTTGATCCCTGGGCTCTGAAGATCCCCTAGAGAAGGGAATGGCAACCCACACCAGTATTCTTGCCTGGAGAATTCCATGGATGGAGGAGCCTGCTGGGCTACTATCCATGGGATTGCAAAGAGTCGGACATGACTGAGCAACTAATACTTTCAATACTTTCACACATATTCCACAGAGTACTAAGTTTTGCTAAGGTCAAAGCAATCTAAATGATTCTTCATCTCATTTTCATACATCCAAGAATGGTGGTTCTCTCATTTCCTATAGAATGATAGTTGGGAAAAAGTGTTTTGTCAGTATAATCAAATATCAGTAGCTTTTCCTAATTCCCAGAGGAATTGTTCTCAATTTCAGGCTTTTTCTTATAAATGTATGAGTGTGTATGCATGTATTGCAATTGCTCACACTTTCCTGCTTACAATCAGATGAAAAAAAAGAACAGGTAGCATGAATGTTAATAGAAAAAACTGGCAACAGGCACATATATTGCACTCAAAAGCTTTTCTTTTATAGATATACATTCTAGGGTGTCTTTTATATTATATATAAGAATATATATATGCATAAAATGTGGTCATATAGTCTGAGCTTATAATTATTGTTTGTTGTTATTGTTTAGTCGCTAAGTCGTGTCTGACTCCGTGGACTGTAGCCTGCCAGGCTGTTCTGTTCACGGGATTTCCCAGGCAAGAATACAAGAAATTTGCCATTTCCTTCTCCAGAGGGTCTCCCTAACCCAGAAATCAAACCTGAGTCTCCTGGGTTGGCATGTGGATTCTTTACCACTGAGCCACCAGAGAAGCCCATAAGTATTGTTTACACATTGTGAAACATGTAGGTTAGCTCCAGCCTTCTTCAAAAAGCTTTAGGCCTCTATGTTCTCTTTCAAAATTTAAGGCAGTTATTTTAGGGGACAGTCCTTATATTTTACATACCAGGTGTAGTTTTCAAACTTGTTGTGTGAGATACATTTTCTAGAAAGGTGAGATATTTACTCCTTTGAAGAGGAAGTGATGTTTGAAAAATTCTGTATGCTTTCAGTGTGTTTTAGAGTCTATAGATTTTTTTAACGTTGTAGGCCTTTAATACTGATAACACTGATGATAACTAGTTAATTAAATTGAGGAGCAAATTACGATTATCTGTTTAAATTGCTAAGAGTGACTTAATGGAAAATAATTTTTATCATTTCCAGACCAATTCAGTGTTCCAAAATTTGAATTTGTCAATAAAACTTTGGTAACTTATTTTGGTGTGAAAATGTCAGTTTGAAAGGCTTCCCTTAAGCTGCTAATTTTTCTTTTTTCTCTCAGCAAGTTCCAAATGCACATAAGGATTGGGTCTGTGCCCTGGAAGTGGTACCAGGCCACCCAGTTTTACTCAGTGGCTGCAGAGGGGGCATTTTGAAACTCTGGAACATAGATACCTTTGTGCCAGTTGGAGAGATGAAAGGTCATGAGAGTCCTATCAATGCCATATGTGTTAATTCCACCCACATTTTTACTGCAGCTGAGTAAGTTTTTCCTATTGGTTACTTGTGTTCAGATTTAATAAATGCTATAGGTTGTAAATATTTGGAAATGTAGAACATATGAAATATTTCTTTTATTACAGCTATTCCAATGTCTGTTTATAATGTTTTATTTATGTTTTCTGAGATGCACCGTGGTCACCGAGTTTGGGCTCCCCAGGTTATATGATAATAGTGTTACTGCTGTATCAGCTGTCTGCTTAGACTAGGAAGTCTGCTACCAGATCTTCCTGTAGCAGTTTTAATTTTTAAAAAATCATTCAGAAGTGATTAAATTCTAAATTGTCTTTCCAAAAAAGGCATCAAACTTGCCTCATTCTTCACATTTGGACCAAATCATAAAAAAAAAAAAAAAAATATTTTATGCCTCTTCCACCTCCTTTAAAATCTAAGTACATAGTAATAATATTTACTCCCTCCCTCTTAGAATGGCTGAATTGATTAATTTATTTGCTCATTTTCTCATTCATTGTGAATCTCCTGTGTGCCAGGCACTGTTCCAGAATCTTGGGGATAGAGAATTGAACAAAACTGATATAAACCCTAATTTCATTCTAAGGAGAAGAAAATAAAATGAATAAGTAAAATATGTTACATGGTAAGAGATACTATGGAGAAAAAGCAAGCAGAGAAGGCAGATGAGAGCATCACTAGGGAACAGGGCTTGCACAATAGAGTGGACAATTAAGATCTTAGTGAGAAAGTGACATTTAAGACGGTGCTTGAAGAAGGTGTAGAGATGTGACCATAAAAATGACATAATATGTATTATATCATAATACATTATGTATAAGTACTTTTGGAAAGGAAATCATATGTACTATAATGTGAGGTGTTCATCTCATTCAAATAAAATGTGATTTCTCATGAAAATCTCCATATGTCATTTGTGTACTAATTACATTACTTAATTTATTGAGCCATTTCTTGATTCATCTGTCCTAAATACACAATTCCCTGATTTTATTTAGAAACTTCTGCTAAATTTCTGTACTGTCTCTTTTTGTTTGTGCTGTTTCAACTGAATCCCTTGTCTCATTTAAATTTACTTTCTCTCATCTCTAAAATACATCAAAGCCTATGGCCTTCTGATTCTATTGGTTATTTTCCTGATTTTATGTTACATGGTAAATACATCTGCATCTGATGCACTATAGGTAAACTGAGGACATTTTCAGTTTCTCAAAATAAAACTGTATCATGGAAAAAAAAATTACATCATACCTCAGTGATCAGATCTCAGTGAGTCATAATAATTTTATAGTGTCCCACAGCTATGAGGGGTATCATTTCCCACAAATTGTAAAGGACAAACAAGTTTCTAAGGGAATAAACAAAAGTGATGAAACTTAAAAAATGTATCTCAGAAATAGCATCAATGAAGCATTAAAAATTAGAGATACAAAGGGAACATTTCATGCAAAGATGGGCTCGATAAAGGACAGAAATGGTATGGACCTAACAGAAGCAGAAGATATTAAGAAGAGGTGGCAAGAATACACAGAAGAACTATACAAAAAAGATCTTAACAACCAAGATAATCACGATGTTGTGATCACTCACCTAGAGCAAGACATCTTGGAATGTGAAGTCAAGTGGGCCTCAGAAAGCATCACTATGAACAAAGCTAGTGGAGGTGATGGAATTCCAGTGGAGCTATTTCAAATCCTGAAAGATGATGCTGTGAAAGTGCTGCACTCAATATGCCAGCAAATCTGGAAAACTCAGCAGTGGCCACAGGACTGGAAAAGGTCTTCATCCCAATCCAAAAGAAATGCAATGCCAAAAATGCTCAAACTACCGCACAATTGCACTCATCTCACACGCTAGTAAAATCATGCTCAAAATTCTCCAAGCCAGGCTTCAGCAATACGTGAACCGTGAACTTCCAGATGTTCAAGCTGGTTTTAGAAAAGGCAGAGGCACCAGAGATCAAATTGCCAACATCCACTGGATCATGGAAAAAGCAAGAGAGTTCCAGAAAAACATCTATTTCTGCTTCATTGACTATGCCAAAGCCTTTGACTGTGTGGATCACAATAAACTGTGGAAAATTCTGAAAGAGATGGGAATACCAGACCACCTGACCTACCTCTTGAGAAACCTGTATGCAGGTCAGGAAGCAACAGTCAGAACTGGACATGGAACAACAGACTGGTTCCAAATAGGAAAAGGAGTACGTCAAGGCTGTATATTGTCACCTTGCTTATTTAACTTATATGCAGAGTACATCATGAGGAACGCTGGGCTGGAAGAAGCACAAGCTGGAATCAAGACTGCTGGGAGAAATATCAATAATCTCAGATATGCAGATGACACTACCCTTATGGCAGAAAGTGAAGAGGAACTCAAAAGCCTCTTGATGAAAGTGAAAGAGGAGAGTGAAAAGGTTGGCTTGAAGCTCAACATTCAGAAAACAAAGATCATGGCATCTGGTCCCATCACTTCATGGCAAATATATGGGGAAACAGTGGAAACAGTGTCAGACTTTATTTTTTTGGGTTCCAAAATCACTGCAGATGCTGATTGCAGCCATGAAATTAAAAGACGCTTACTCCTTGGAAGGAAAGTTATGACCAATTTTGATAGTATATTAAAAAGCAGAGACATTACTTTGCCAACCAAGGTCCGTCTAGTCAAGGCTATGGTTTTTCCAGTGTTCATGTATGGATGTGAGAGTTGGACTGTGAAGAAAGCTGATCACCAAAGAATTGATGCTTTTGAACTGTGGTGTGGAGAAGACTCTTGAGAGTCTCTTGGACTGCAAGGAGATCCAACCAGTCCATTCTAAAGGAGATCAATCCTGGGTGTTCATTGGAAGGACTGATGCTAAAGCTGAAACTGCAATACTTTGGCCACCTCATGCGACGAGTTGGCTCACTGGAAAAGACTCTGATGCTGGGAAAGGTTGGGGGCGGGAGGAGAAGGTGATGACTGAGAATGAGATGGCTGGATGGCATCACCGACTCTGTGGACATGAGTTTGAGTGTACTCCGGGAGTTGGTGATGGACAGGGAGGCCTGGCGTGCTGTGATTCATGGGGTCGCGGAGAGTCGGACACTACTGAGCGACTGAACTGAACTGAACTGAATATTTTATTGAATGTTGAACATTGTAGTGTTGTGTTTTGAGTATCTGGATTTTGTTTTATTCCTTTAAAGACAGTTGGGGTTTTTTAAAGTTATGTATGTTACTTGTGATTCAGCTCATCTTTTTGAGACTTCAAGTCGGGTTTTTACTGAATGTCTTGAATGTTTGATGCTATTCTCTGCTTTACTGGTCAGAACTTGACCCTCACAGCTGTGTTTTGGTCTGGCCGTATAGTCTGACTCTACTCATGTGCAGCTTAGCCTTCAGTCAAAGACGTTAGGGGACCCCTATGTATGTAGATTAATGGAATGTTTTTCCCTATAATTCCATAGTCCTTTTTGCATACCTCTCCCCTCTTCTCTATTTGGTTTTATAAATTACAGCTATTTCACACTTCCCAGATTTTTATTACTCTCTTTTCAACTGATTCTGTGGTCTTCTGTTTATTTCCCCTCTTTCTTGCTGTAGTGTGGCAAGTGCTTCCAGACTGAAAGTCAGGGCCATCACAGAGCTCACCTTCTCTTGTTTCCCTTTTCTCAGGAATTACAGGCCTAAAGTATCCATCCCCCAGTTTCTGAAAATAGTTGTTCCTTATATTTTGTCAAGTTTTCACTTTGTGTTGACTCACAGAAGTGTTAACCTGGCACAGGTTACTCTGTCATGACTAGTAGTGGAAGTTTGCTCATCTTAGATTTTGTATGTCCAAAACTGAACCCCCAGCCTTCCTAAGAAACCTCTCATCCTGTGCCTTTCTCCATGTCAGCTGATGGCTCCTCTTTTTTTTTTCTGTTGCTCAGTACAGGAACCTTCATTCCTCCCTTTCTTTCATACTCCATATCCAATTCATAAGCAAACTATGTTGGTATTCTACCTTTACATTATATCTAGAATCTGATTTTCTCACCCTGCCTTTTGTTACCTCACTGACCCTAGTCACCATCAGCTCTTGGATTACTACAATAGCCTCCTAAAGGTCCCTTGCCCATATGTAGTCTATTCTCAACACAAACACCAGAGTAATTTTTAAAACTTTTTAAAAATTATGATCATCTCGTTCTATCTCTGCTCAAAAACTTGTATTGATCATCCATTTTATCTAAAGTAGAGGCTGTACTTGATCTAAACCCTTTGAGCATTTGTTATCTCTCATCTTAACCTTCTAATACCCTCTGGCATGCTCCTTCTCTTACAGCACTGATAATATCTTTGCTGGTCTTGTACATATTAGGCTTATTCCAGCGTTAAGACCTTTGCCCAGAGTGCCTTCAGATATCCTGATCTTCTAACGTTTTTCTTTCTCAGTAAGAATAACCCTGCGATTTTATTTACAATTGTAATCTCTCCTATCACCTACCATTTCTGATCCTGATCCCCTTTGCTGTACTCTTTAATTTCTCTGTCACGTTTATTACTTTCTAATAAACTATATAATTTTTATTGTGTTTTATTGTCTGTCTCCTTTTGGTGATGGACAGGGAGGCCTGGCGTGCTGTGATTCGTGGGGTCGCGGAGAGTCGGACACGACTGAGCGACTGAACTGAACTGAACTGAACTGATGATCTACAAAGGCATAGGATTCTGTTATTTATTTATTTATTTACTTTTAATTGACCCCAAGCACCTAGAATAATGCCTGGGACACTGTCAGTTCAGTTCAGTTCAGTTGCTCAGTCGTGTCCGACTCTCTGCGACCCCATGAATCACAGCATGCCAGGCCTCCCTGTCCATCACCAACTCCTGGAGTTCACTCAAACTTATGTCCATAGAGTCGGTGATGCCATCCAGCCATCTCATTCTCAGTCATCACCTTCTCCTCCCGCCCCCAACCTTTCCCAGCATCAGAGTCTTTTTCAGTGAGTCAACTCGTCGCATGAGGTGGCCAAAGTATTGGAGTTTCAGCTTTAGCATCAGTCGTTCCAATGAACACCCAGGACTGATCTCCTTTAGAATGGACTGGTTGGATCTCCTTGCAGTCCAAGGGACTCTCGAGAGTCTTCTCCAGCACCACAGTTCAAAAGCATTAGTTCTTCGGCGATCAGTCTTCTTCACAGTCCAACTCTCACATCAATACATGACCACGGGAAAAACCATAGCCTTGACTAGACGGACCTTGGTTGGCAAAGTAAGGTCTCTGCTTTTTAATATGCTATCTAGGTTGGTCATAACTTTCCTTCCAAGGAGTAAGCGTCTTTTAATTTCATGGCTGCAGTCAGCATCTGCAGTGATTTTGGAGCCCAAAAAAATAAAGTCTGACACTGTTTCCACTTTTTCGCCATCTATTTCCCATGAAATGATGGGACCAGATGCCATGATCTTTGTTTTCTGAATGTTGAGCTTCAAGCCAACCTTTTCACTCTCCTCTTTCACTTTCATCAAGAGGCTTTTGAGTTCCTCTTCACTTTCTGCCATAAGGGTGGTGTCATCTGGACACTGTAAGTTCCCAATAAACATTTGTTGAATGGATAGTTGAATGAATAAATGGAATGAATAAATGGGTGGACAAATGAACGTATCCCCTTGCTGTTTTCAGTTATCTGTGCTGTGTGAGCTGGTGAAAGATTATTATTTTCCCCCAGTTTTATTGATTTATAACTGACGTATAACACTGTTTAAGGTATAACAGTATAATGACTTGACTTACACATATAATGATTACTGTGGTAAGCTTAGTTAATATCCATCATCTCATGTAGATTTAAAAAACAGAAAAAAATGTGATTTTTTACCCCCATGTGGTAAGAATTAGGGGTGAGGAAATTATTGATTACAAACTAGAAAGCCTGGATTCTAGGCTCAACTCTGTCTTCTGCAATGTTACAATGACAAGTCACTAAACTTTCTATATCCTCAAAATATGCTACATAATCTTTGAAATGCTTTTAAACTATACAGTTTTATGGCAACTCTTTCCTTTGGCTTTGGGTATATTAAGAAATTGGAGAAAAGCAACACTGTCTTTCTAGAGCCGGGAGAAATGTAACTGTCTAATGACTAGTACCCAGAACCTACATGTTAGGTGAATAAAAGTAAGTTTTCTCAGAAATGCATTGAATTGTCTATGTTCTATGATAGGTAGAGTGTTTGACTATTTCCTAGTAGCTGTCTGCTTTTTCTGTGGGCTTATGCTGATTTCACCTGAACGTAACTATTTTTAATGAACTTTTTAATTTCATTATTATGGGTAACTATTTGATATACCTATGGAAAAATGTATATTTTTATCTATATCTATTAAAGACCTTTTCTGTAAATGTTTCTTGATAAGTATTTCTAAGAACTGTATTTTTCCACCTGTTTTCACATGTTCATTTTTAATTTATTGTTTTGTAGTGATCGAACTGTGAGAATTTGGAAGACTCGAAATTTGCAAGATGGTCAAATCTCTGACACAGGAGATTTGGGGGAAGATATTGCCAGTAATTAAACATGAATGAAGATAGAAGCTGAATACTGTGATAATACTTTATCTTCTTTATGGAAAATCTTGTCCTGCATTTATTAGGGAAAAATTTGTGAATGGAGTTAACTGGAAAATATATATGAATCCAACTACTGAATATAAATGGTATTCTAATAAAATTGTGTACCCTATGTGCTAAATTTTAATATCTACCAATGCATATATAACCTATAATTGATACAGTGCTTGATTCACACTTTCATCGTGGCTGGATTTTTGTGCCTATCTATAAAAAAAATCTTCAAATTATCTGAAATGCAAAATGTCTGCTTTTGTGACAGAAAATACACTTAGAATACAATGCCACCCACTGTTATTCATATAGTCTGTTCGGCTGATTTACATATTTAAAGCATATGGTAATGTTAGTCAAACATTGGTTTGTCTGGTATTTATGTCAGTCTCCAGAGGGTTCCCAAATTTTAAAACTCTTTTAATGTAATGAAAAAGATGTGAGAATATTATTGACGGTGATTTTTCATAAAATGGATTTGACTTTAATCTACTAACAAAGAATGTTAAACAGATTGTGTTAGATGTTGACATTTACTTGTATTGACCAAAGTTTTGCAGTGCTATTTTGTGTGCTCAGGACTAAAATGCTGTTAAATTATTTTATTAGTGCTGTGCATACATTCTGTGATGGGAAACATTTTTGATGTCCTAACAGAAATATATTTTGATCTATTTTCCTATGGAGTTGTTTCTATTATCCACCTTTTAATTTCATTCTTATTTAATAGTAGTATTTCTTTCCCTTTTAATCTAATTTTTATATGCTGCTAAATATATTTTAATTATACTGTGTTTGCAAACCTTGGTAGCTATGATGAGAACTTTATCATCTGCAGTGGGAAAAGCTATGTAAATAGGTAGACTGTAAAGAGAGAATGTCTTATGTTGTAACTATGAATTTGTAGATTGGATTTTGGAAAAGGATGTATAATTTATGCCTGCTCAGAATATTAATTTGTAAATTCTTCAAGTTTAATTTTTATGTGAGTGACATGACACTTGAAAATATTGTCTTGTGATTTTTCCCCAAAAAATATTTGCTTGTAAATGAAGGCTTTGCTAGGGCTTAAATAAACACGTTGCTATGAATAATTTTTATTCTTTTGTTCTTTTCCTAATAATATGAAAATGGGCACTGTTTGTAAAAGTTTATTTTATCTGTGTGATTTAAAGAAAGGCATCTTTTTGTTATCCAGCATTACATATGCATTCCTTTTTTTTTTTTTTTTTTGCTCACTATTGAAGAATCTGCCTGAAGTGCAGGAGAACCAGGTTTGATCTTTGGGTCAGGAAGATCCCCTGGAGAAAGAATGGTTACCCACTCTAGTATTCTTACCTGGAGAATTCCATGGACAGAGGAGCCTTGTGGGCTACAGTCCATGCGGTCACAAAGTGTCAGACATGACTGAGTGACTAACACACACACAAGATGTGAAGTATTCTTGAAAAGTGTAAACCATAACCTAATCTGGAGGAACCAAGGAAACTTACTATTTAAAGGAATTAAACTGTATAGTTCAGGGATTTGAAAATAGATGATTAAACAAATAAAAAATATTCCCATAATGATTAGGATAATAGCAACCTTGGTTACTTGGGGAGGAAATGGAAGGCAGGTATTGCAGGAGGTGAGCTGGAAGTATAAAGGGATATGGTGATGGTGGTTCAGGTGTTAAAGTATGTCCAACTTAATGGGTAGTTTGGAGAAGGAAATGGCAACCCACTCCAGTATTCTTGCCTGGGAAATCCCATGGACAGAGGAGCCTGGTGGAATACAGTTCATGGGGTAGCAAAGAATCTGACATGACTGAGTGACTTCACTTTAATGGGTAGTTACCCACTACCAGTTATTGCCTCTCTTACTTTTTAGTAATAGAAGTCTGAGAATTTTTGCTGAGCACATGGCTGTGCACACAGATTACATTTCCCCCAAACCTTGTAGTACACCATGGCAATATGCCATGTTTCTGGCCATGTGATTCAAGGGGGTGTGATACATGAAACCTATGGTCTTATTTTTAAAAATGAAGTGCTTGACATTTACTTTAACTGTACCCTTTGCAATGACTAGGATGTGGAAATAGTGGTAATGTACCAACCTTGACCATACAGATGAAGATGACATCCTGGGTGAGGGTAGTAGAACAATATGCTAGAATAAATCTGAGTCCTTGAGTGACCTTGTGGCACAGAGCTTCTTTCCTATCTTGGAGCATCCAACAACTTTTATGCTGCTGCTGCTGCTGCTAAGTTGCTTCAGTCGTGTCCAACTGTGTGCGACCCCATAGACGGCAGCCCACCAGGCTCCCGTGTCCGTGGGATTCTCCAGGCAAGAACACTGAAGTGGGTTGCCATTTCCTTCTCCAATGCGTGAAAAGTGAAAGTGAAGTCGCTCAGTCGTGTCTGACTCTTCGCGACCCCATGGATTGCAGCCTACCAGGTTCCTCCATCCATGGGATATGCTAGGGGTCAGCAAAATTTTTTTTTGTAAAAGGCCAAATAATAAATATTTCAGGTTTTGTGGTCATATGTTTCTCCTGTCATACATTTGATTTTTTATTATTTGTTACATTTAAATATTTAAAATTCTTAGCTTGAGGACCATGCAAAAAGAGGCTGGGCACCAAATTTGGCTCATAGGCTATAATTTGCTGAACTGTTATATCAGAGAAAGATAACTTGTATCTTTTTTGAGTCACTGAATTTTAAGATCCTTTGTTAAAGCAGTCCAGCCAATAACGCATACTGCTACAGAGAGCTTTAAAAAAATACACTCTAGAAAAGGTTTTCTGCACAGAGGGAGTGTCTCAGCTACCAAACATGGTTGCACAGATTGTGCACTGCACAACTAAAGAGATACCATTCACTTTTAGACATGATCAATTTATACATTTGTTAAAAGTTTAGATGACATTAAGTCACTTGTTATTAAAAGTAAAAGAATACAATGATAATTTCAGCACACGGAGGAAAAACTATGTTAAGAAAAGCATCTTCTTCTAATTTGAACAAGGGGTGCCTATGTCCTAGTGCCCTTTGATATCCATTCCTTGTTATGTAAGGCCACTAAAAAATAATGAATTTCTTTCCTTAAAAATTATTAGTAGCTCAGGAAACTGGCTTCATGTAATTTTTCACTAAAAATTCAAAATTTTAAGTACCACAATATTTTCTTTCACATACCTTTTTTAAAAATGTGATAAAAATAGCTGTTTGAATGGAAAGATTTGGATGAGATGGCATAGTGATAGTTTATCTATCATTAGTATCCAATTTTTCTGTGAATAATTGAAATTTTTGATCAGAATTTTATTTAATACAGATTTTATGTTGTCTCTGGATCCCATGTGGTGACATGGCAGCCACTGAGCAGGACACTCTTGCTGCACTTGCTTTCTATCATCTCCACTAAGATGCTAAAAAGTCTGCAAATGTGCACTTGGACAGTGTGTAACTTTTGTACTTGCTTGCCTCCTCCATACATACCTGAAGGCCAAGAGAAAAGAAAAGCTGAGTATAAACACATAAAGGATCCTAAGTCTGGATCTAGTAGTTACCACATTTTTTTTCTTTTATTCTTGCAGTTTAACTGAGATATAATTGACATTTAGCACTGTATAAGTTTAAGATGTATGCATAATGATTTGAGTTTTATATATCATGGAGTGGTTATGACAGTTTAATGAACATCATCCATAATCTCGTATAGATACAAAATTAAATAAACAGAAAAAAAATGTTTTCCTTGATGAGAACTCTTAGGATTTGCTCTCTTAATAATTTTCATACATAGCATATAGCAGTTTTAACTATCTGTTGTACATTACATCCCTAGTCCTTATTTATCTCATAAGTGGAAGTTTGTATACTTTGTACAAACTTCATCCAATTCCCCCTCTCCCTAACCCCACCTCTAATAATCACAAATCTGATCTCTTTTCTATTGTTTGTTTCGTGGGGAATATAATTGACCTAAAACACTATGGGTGTGAGCGTGCTAAGTCGCATCAGTCATGTCCAGTTCTTTGTGACCCCATGGACTGTAGAGTCTGTCAGGCCCCTCCATCCATGGAATTCTCCAGGCAAGAATATTGGAGTGGGTTGCCATGCCCTCCTCCAGGATATCTTCCGGACCCAGAGATCAAACCTGAGTCTTCTAAATATCCTGCACTGACAGGCGGACTTTTTACCACTAGCACCACCAGGGAAGCCCCTACAATACTGTACTAGTTCCTATTACACAGTCTAGTGATTTCATATTTCTATACACTTCAGAATGATCACCATGATACGTCTAGTTGCAATCTGTCATCATACTAAGATATTACATAATTATTGACTATACCCCCACATTATTATTTGAAATTATTAATTTCAAATTAATTTGAAATATTAATTAATATTATTTGAAATTAATTTGAAATTGGAAGATTATACCCCTTATATGTCCATCACCCATTTCTTTCCTTCCTGATCCACCTGCCCTCTGGCAACTGCATTTTTGTTCTATACATCTGCAACTGTTTCTGCTTTGTTTTGCTTATTCATTTGTTTTGTTTTTTAGGTATCCCATATAGGCAAAATCATACAGTACTTGTCTTTCTCTGTTTGACTTATTTCTCTTAGCATAATACCTTCTGGGTCCACTGAAGTTCTTTCAAGTGGCAAGATTTCATTTTTTTATATGGCGAGTGTTTATGTGTACACACACACATACACCATGTCTTCTTTACATATTCATTTATCAATGGGCACTACGGTTGCTTTCATATCTTGGTTACTGTATATAGTGCTGCAACGAACACCAGTGTGCATATAAATTTTCCAATTAATATTTTCATTATCTGGATAAGGACCCAGTGGAACTGTAGATTTGGAAAACTCAGCAGTGGCCACAGGACTGGAAGAGGTCAGAGAAAGGCAATGCCAAAGAATGCTCAAACTACCGCACAATTGCACTCATCTCACGTGCTAGTAAAGTCATGCTCAAAATTCTCCAAGCCAGGCTTCAGCAATATGTGAACCGTGAACTCCCAGATGTTCAAGCAGATTTTAGAAAAGGCAGAGGCACCAGAGATCAAATTGCCAACATCCACTGGATCATGGAGAAAGCAAGAGAGTTCCAGAAAAACATCTATTTCTGCTTCATTGATTATGCCAAAGCCTTTGATGTGTGGATCACAATAAACTGTGGAAAATTCTGAAAGAGATGGGAATCCCAGACCACCTGACCTGCCTCTTGAGAAACCTGTATGCAGGTCAGGAAGCAACAGTTAGAACTGGACATGGAACAACAGGCTGGTTCCAAATAGGAAAAGGTGTACGTCAAGGTTGTATATTGTCACCTTGCTTATTTAACTTATATGCAGAGTACATCATGAGGAACGCTGGGCTGGAAGAAGCACAAGCTGGAATCAAGATTGCTGGGAGAAATATCAATAACCTCAGATATGCAGATGACACTACCCTTATGGCAGAAAGTGAAGAGGAACTCAAAAGCCTCTTGATGAAAGTGAAAGAGGAGAGTGAAAAGGTTGGCTTGAAGCTCAACATTCAGAAAACAAAGATCATGGCATCTGGTCCCATCACTTCATGGGAAATAGATGGAAAAACAGTGGAAACAGTGTCAGACTTTATTTTTTTGGGCTCCAAAATCACTGCAGATGCTGATTGCAGCCATGAAATTAAAAGACGCTTGCTCCTTGGAAGGAAAGTTATGACCAACCTTGATAGTAAAAAGCAGAGACATTACTTTGCCAACCAAGGTCCGTCTAGTCAAGGCAATGGTTTTTCCCGTGGTCATGTATGGATGTGAGAGTTGGACTGTGAAGAAAGCTGATCGCTGAAGAATCGATGCTTTTGAACTGTGGTGTTGGAGAAGACTCTTGAGAGTCCCTTATACTGCAAGGAGATCCAACCAGTCCATTCTAAAGGAGATCAATCCTGGATGTTCATTGGAGGGACTGATGCTAAAGCTGAAACTGCAATACTTTGGCCACCTCATGCGACGAGTGGACTCACTGGAAAAGACTCTGATGCTGGGAAAGGTTGGGGGCGGGAGGAGAAGGGGACGACAGAGAATGAGATGGCTGGATGGCATCACTGACTCTGTGGACATGAGTTTGAGTGAACTCCGGGAGTTGGTGATGGACAGGGAGGCCTGGCGTGCTGTGATTCATGGGGTCGCGGAGAGTTGGACACGACTGAGTGACTGAACTGAACTGAACTGATGGTAGTCTTATTTTATAAATTTTTTGAGCACCTTCCATACTATTTTCCATAGTGGCTACATCAATTCACATTATGATCAAGCGTTCCCTTTTTGCCACACCCTCACCAACCAACACTTTCTGCTTGTTATCTGCCATTCTGACAGGTATGAGATATCATATTGCAGATTTTACTTTACATTTATTTGATGATTATTGATGCTGAGTATCTTTTCATGTGCCCGTTGGCCATCTGTATTTCTTCTTTGCAAATATATCTATTAGATCCTTTACCCATTTATTAATCAGGTTATTTGTTTTTGTGATATTGAATGGTATAAAATTGTTGTATTTTTTGGATATCAATTCTTTATTGGATATATTGTTTGTAAATATCTTCTCCCATTCAGTAAGAGGCATTTTCCTTTTGTTGATAGTTCCCTTTGCTATGAAAAACATTTTTTGTTTGATGTATTCCCATTTTTTAATTCCAGTTTTTGCTTCCCTGTCAGAAAACATCCAAGATTGATGTCAAAAATATACTTCCTAAAAAAAAAAATATATATATATATATTCTTCCTGTTTTCTTCTAGAAGTTTTATAGTTTCAGGCCTCACATTTAAGTCTCATTTCATTCTGAATTTATTTTTGTGCATGGTGTGAGAGAGTAAGTAGTCCAGTTTGATTCTTTTGCATGTAGCAGTCCAGTTTTCCCAGTACCGCTTATTGAAGAGACTTTTCCCCATTGCCAGCCAACCCCACCAGTGGTGCTAGTGGTAAAGAATGTGCCTGCCAGTGCAGGAGACCTAAGGGACACTGGTTCCATCCCTGGGTCGGGAAGGTCCCCTGGAGAAGGAAATGGCAACCCACTCCAGTATTCTTGCCTGGAGAATCCCATGGACAGAGGAGGCCAGAGGGCTACAGTCCTGAGGGTTGCAAAGATTTGGACATTACTGAAGCAAATTAGCATGCATGCATTTCCCCATTGCATATTCCTGTCCTCTTTGTCATATATGAATTGCCTGTACAAGTGTTCTTTCATTTCTGAGTTCTCATTTCTCTTCCATTGATCTATGTGTCCATTTTTCAGTTGCCAAGTCATGTCTGACTCTTTGCCACCCCATAGATTGCAGTACCATATTGAGTTTTTTTTTCTTACTGTATCTTTGCAGTATAGTTTGAACTCAGGGAGTGTTATGCCTCCAGCTTTGTCCTTTCTCAAGATTGTTTTGGCTATTTGGGGGTCCTTTGTATTTTTGTACAGTTTAGAACTACTTCTTCTAGTCCTATGAAAAAATGCTACCTGCATTTTGGTAGGGATTGCATTGAATCTGTATCTTGCCTTGGGTAGTATGGTCGTTTTAACTATTCTTCCAGCTGATGAACACAGTGTATCTTTTCATTTGTTTGTGTCTTCTTCAATTTATTTCATAGTTTTCCAAGTACAGGTCTTTTACCTCCTTAGAATTATTCCTAGGTATTTTATTTTTGATGTGATTATGAATGGGGTTGTTTTCTTAATTTCTTTCTGATAGTTTGTTGCTAGTGTATAGAAATGCAGCAGATTATTGTATGTTAATTTTGTATCCTGCGACTTTACCAAATTCATTGACAAGTTCGAGTAGTTATTTGGTAGCATTATTAAGATTTTCTATCTATGTCATCTAAAAACAGTGACTGTTTTACTTTTTCCTTTCTAATTTGGATTCCTTTATTTCTTTTCCATGTCTAACTGTTTTGGCTAGAACTTCCAATACTATGTTAAATAAAAGTGGCAAGAGTGGGTGTGCTTGCCTTGTTCCTGATCTTAAAGGAAATACATTAAGCTTTTCACTGTTGAGTATGATATTCACTGTAGGCTTGTCTTATATAACTTTATTATGTCGAGGTGTGCGCCCTCTATACCCATTTTATGGGGAGTTCTTAATCATAAATGAGTTTTGTCAAAAACTTTTTCTGCATGTAGTAACATGAGTATATGGTTTTTATTCTTTGATTTATAAATGTGGTATTTCACATTCAATGATATATGGACTTTGACTATTCTTGCATCCTTGGAGATAATCTTACTTGATAATGGTGTGTGATCCTTTCAATGTATTTTTTAAATTTATTATTATGTCTTATTGGAAAATATTTGCTTTACAATGTTGTGTTAGTTTCTGCTGTACCATGAAATGAATCAGCTATATGCATACAAACATCCTCTCCTACTTGGACCTGCCTTCCACCCCATCCAAATCCAATCCCTCTAGGTCATCACAGATCACCAAGCTGAACTTTCTATGCTTTATAGCAGCTTCCCTATCTATTTTACACATGGTGATATATATGTGTCAATCCCAATGTACCAAGTCATCCCACCTTCCTTGAATTCACTTTGCTAATATTCTTTTTGTGGATTTTTTGCATCTATGCTCATCAGGGAGATTGACCTGTCATTTTCTTTTTTTGTGTTATCTTTGTCTTGTTTTGGTATCAGGGTGATGCTGGCTTTGTAGAATGAATTTCAAATAATTCATCCATCTGCAATTTTTTGGAATAATTAGAGAATGAAAGATATGGACTGTTCTCTCTATATTTGCTAGAACTCAGTTATAAATCTATCTGATCATTGCCCTTAATTTGTTGGGAGTTGTTTTATTAGTGATTCAATTTCATTTACTGGTAATCTGTTCACATTTTCTATTTCCTCCTGATTTAATCTTGGGAGATTATACATTTCTGGGAATTTTTACATTTCTTCTATTTTGTCCATTTTATTGGAGTATAATTGTTCATAGCAATCTGTTATGATCCTTTATATCTGATGTGTTGGTTATAATTTCTCTTTTTTATGATTTTATTCATTTTGTCCTTATCTCTTTTTCTCTTGATGAGTCTGGCTAGAAGTTTATCAATTTTGTTGATCTTTCAGAGAACCAGCTCTTAGGGTCATTGATCTTTTTTATTGTTTCTTTAGTGCCTATTTTATTATTTCTGCTCCTATCTTTATGATTTCTTTCCTTTCATTAATTTTGTTTTGATTACTCTTCTTATTCTAATTTATTTAGCTGCTAGATTCAATTCTTATTTGAAGTTTCTTTTGCCTCCCAAGTTAAACTTGTATCACTATAAAAATCCTCTCTTAGAACTGCTTTTGCGGCTTCCCATGGATTTTTGGATAATTATTTTTCTCTTCATTTTTTCCTGGTATTTTTTTTTTTAAATCTCTTCTTTGCATTCTTTAGTAACCAACTGGGTGTTTAGTAGCATATTCATTCTTCCAATGAATAATCAGGAATGATTTCCTTTAGGATTGACTGGTGTGATCTCCTTGCATTCCAAGGGACTCTCAAGAGTCTTCTCTAACACCACAGTTCAAAAGTATCAATTCTTCGGTGCTCAGCTTTCTTTAACGTCCAACTCTCACATCCATACATGACTACTGGAAAAACCATAGCCTTGACTAGATGGACCTTTGTTGGCAAAGTAATGTCTCTGCTTTTTAATATTCTGTCTAGGTTTGTCACAGCTTTTCTTCCAAGGAGTAAAGAGCTTTTTAATGTCATGGCTGTAGTCACCATCTGCAATGATTTTGGAACCCGAGAAAATAAAGTCTCTCACTGTTTCTGTTGTTTCCCCATCTATTTGCCATGAGTGATGGGACCAGATGCCATGATCTTAGTTTTTGAATGTTTTTATAGAAATAATAGTTCTATCTTCTTGGATTTATCTTTTATGTTTATGTTATGGCCTTCTTTGTGGGTTTTGTTGCTGTTGTTGTTACAGTCTTTATTTTAAAGTCTATTTTGTCTTGTATAAGTAATACTACCCTGACTATTTTTCATTTCTGTTTGAATGAAATAACTTTTCCCATCCCCTCATTTTCAGTCTCTTGTGTGTCTTTAAGTCTGAAGTATGTCTTCTGTAGGCAGCATATGGATGGGTCTTTTTTTGTATCATTTCAGCCATTCTGTGTCTTTTGATAGTAGCAATTTGTCCATTTAAATTTAAAGTAATTATTGATAAGTATATACTTATTGCTATTTTGTTCATTGTTTTTAGGTGGTTTTTATGTTTCTTTTCTTTTTTTCGTCTTCTTTTTCTCTCGTGATTTGATGACTGTCTTTAGTGATATGTTTGGATTCCTAATTTTTGTGCATATTCTACAATCTACTATAGTTTTTTGGTTTGTAGTTACCATGAGGTGTGTATGTATATATATTTCTTTAAGTTGTTGACCTCTTGAGCTCAAGCACATTTTAACATCCCTGCGTTTGTACCCCTTCCAACAGTTACTGTTTGACATATTTTACTTCTTTTTCTTTGTGTATCCCTCAACTATTTATTGTGAATATAGATAATTTAATTACTTTTGCCTTTTAATCTTCCTACTTGCTTTATACATGTTTGATCTACTACCTTTATTATATTATATATTTTCCTTTACAAATGAGATTTTTCCTTTCATAATTTTCACATTTATAGTATTTTTGGCTTGGAGAAGTCCCTTTAATATTTGTCATAGAACTGGTTTGGTGGTGCTGACCTCTTTTAGCTTTTGCTTGTCTGTAAAATTTTGATCTCCCTATCAAATCTGAATGTAAGCCTTGCCAAGTAGAGTACTCTTGGTTGTACATTTTCCCCTTTCATCATTTAAATGTATCATACAGTACATTAAATGTATTATGCAGTACAACTCTTCTGGTCTGAATTGTTTCTGCTGAAAAGTCAGCTGATTGCCTTATGGGAGTTTCCTTTCATGTAACTTGTTGCTTTTCCCTTGCTGCTGTTAGTATTCTCTCTGTATCTTTAAGTTTTTCCATTTTAATTACAGTGTATCTTGGTGTGCTCTTTAGGTTTATCTTGTTTGGAACTCTCTGTGATACCTGGACCTGGATGTCTGTTTTCTTTTCCAATTTAGGTAAGTGATCAGCTGTTATTTATATTCAACTATGTTCTCTGTCCTTTTATGTCTGTCATTTCTTCCTGGAATCCCTATATTGTGATTGTTAGTACACTTGATGTTGTCCCACAGGTCTCTTAAACTGTCCTCATTTCTTTTAATTCATTTTTCTGTTCAGCTTACTGATTTTGACTATGTCTTCCAGCTTGCTGAAGCTTGTATCATCTAATATACTTTTTATTCCTTCCAGTATATTTTTTATTTCATTTATTATATTCTTCCACTTTGCTTGCCTCTTCTTTATATTTTCTAATTATTTAAACTTTAACATCACACTGTTCATCCAGTCTTCTCCCTAGTTCTTTGAGCATCCATGATTATACCTTGAACACTTTATTGGGTTGATCACTTATCTCCCCTTCACTTAGTTATTCTGAAGTTTTATCTTTTTCCTTCATTTGGAACCTATTTTTCTGTTTACTCAATTTGCCTAATTTGCTGATTTTATTTCTCTGTATTTGGCAGGGTTGATTGTGTTTCCTGACCTTGGAGAAGTCTTCCAAAAAAAAAGTATTTTTTTAGGATTAGGAGACTTTCTATGTGCCAGCAGCACATTCTCCTCAGGTTACCAGAGCTATATGTTTTTTCATGGGCTCCTTCTGTGGGCTGGGTGGGTCCTTCTCTTTTGCGGGATAACTACTGTTGACCTTCTGGTAGGCATTGCTTGTTTCCAGTCTGAAACCTCCAATCTGGTTGTTTGCCAGGCCCAGCTTTTACAGAGGCTTCTGGCCACTGGTTGGCAAGACTTGGTTATTAGGCGGCTTTCTGTAGAGCCATAGAAGGTCCTGTGTCTAGGACTACCACCATGGCCACCACTTGGCCATGTGGTGTCTGAAAACATGGTCTGGGGTGGTTGACTGCAGGCCTGGGTGTCCTGGGTCAGTGTCAGCCTGCTTGTGAGTGAGACCAGTTTCCAACTTACTGGGTGTAGAATCTGGGGTATCTCAATGCTAGTTTTGGCTTGCTGGTGAGTGGGGCTGGATCCTGGGGCACCTAGTAAAGAGTCCATGGTGTTTCAGAACTGGTGTTGGCCTGTCGGTGGGTGGGGTCAAGGCCTGGATGGGGTCTTGTCAGTTGATGTTGACACAGTGGTGGTCAGAGTCAGATCCTAGGAGAACTGGCAGCAGGGCCTGGGGTCCAAGAACTGGTGTAGACCTTCTGGTGGGTCGGATGGATTCTTACATGGCAGGTGCAGGGCTGCAGGTGTTCTGGGGGCTAGTGTTTGCCTCTGGTGGGAAGGGTAAGGGCTTAGGGATTCATATGGCTAATGCCTGCCCACTGGTGTGTAAAGCCAGTCCAGGAGGTATTTCTGGACTCACTAGTGAGAGAAGCTATGTCCTGGGGTCTCTGTAAGCAATGCTCTGTGGGTTCTGAAGCTGGTTTCAGAATGTTGGTGGGTGGGGCAAAGTCTTAGGTCCTCTGGAAGACAAGGTTGTGTCCCTGGGTGGCTGTGAGAATGGGAAGTCTCAAAGCAGTTGCCCTGTTAGTGAGTGGAGCTGTGTTCATGACTGGCTACCCACTTGGTCTGAGGCCTTTAAGTACTGGTGCTGAGAGTCTGGAAGGCATGGCTGGGTCCCAGCATTAATAAGATAGAGAAGGATTCCAAAATGGTGCTTAACGGTGCCAGCACCTACATGGTAGAACAAGTTCCCCAAAATGGCTGCCACCTATGTGTTTGTCCCGAGTGAGCTCTGGTTGCCTCCTGCCTCTCTGGAAAGCTCTTCAAGATCAGCAGGTAGGTCTGACCCAGGTTTTTTTATCAAGTTACTGCTTTTGCCCTGGGCCCTGGAGTGTGTGTCCTGTAAGAGTCTTCTGGACCTCCTGAAAGTATATCTTGCTGGCTTTCAAAGCCAAATGTTCTAGGGACTCTTATTACTGGCTGAAGACCCCCAGGCTGGGGAAACTGATATGAGGCTCAGACCACTTACTCCTTGGGGAGATCCTCTGCAATTGTATTTATCCTCCTGGGTTCATAGGTCACCCACCCAGGGGAATGGATCTTGGCTGTACCACATCTCTGCTCCTCTTACCTGTCTCATTGTGGTTCCTTCTTCATGCGTTTAGTTGTAGATACTTTCTGCTAATCTTCTGGTCTTTCTCATCAACGGTCTCTCTGTAAATAGTTGCAATTTTGGTATGCTCACTGGAGAAGGTGAGCTCAGGGTCTTTCTACTCTGACCACTCTCCACCATTTGCCACTCCTTTGGATTTCTTAGCACCTTTGAAAAATTGTCTATGTTAGAGATATTTCCATCTTATAAATTTTATTTCTTACTCTAGGTGACAATTACTCATTTTCCCCACCTCCTCCTATGGCCAGCATGGCATGTGACAGACTTGGCCTATGAGAGCCACTAAAACAAAATTTGATTTAGAAACTAATGATACAAAATGTTGACATGTCACTGAATCCCATGATGAAGGTTCAGTTCAGTCACTCAGTCGTGTCTGACTCTGCAACCTCAAGGACTGCAGCACCCCAGGCCTTCCTGTCCATTGCCAACTCCCGGAGTTTACTCAAACTCATGTCCATTGAGTCAGTGATGCCATCCAACCATCTCATCCTCAGTCATCCCCTTCTCCTCCTGCCTTCAATATTTCCTAACAACAGGGTCTTTTCAAATGAGTCAGCTCTTCACATCAGGTGGCCAAAGTATTGGAGTTTCAGCTTTAGCATCAGTCCTTCCAATGAATTTTCAGGACTAATTTCCTTTACGATGGACTGGTTGGATCACCTTGCAGTCCAAGGGACTCTCAAGAGTCTTCTCCAGCACCACAGTTCGAAAGCATCAATTCTTCTGCACTCAGCTTTCTTTATATTCCAACTCTCACAACCATACATGACTACTGGAAAAACTATAGCTTTGACTAGATGGACTTTTGTTGGCAAGTAATGTCTTTGCTTTTTAATATGCTGTCTAGGTTTGTCATAACTTTTCTTCCAATGAGCAAGCATCTTTTAAATTCATGGTTTCATCACCATCTTCATGATTTTGGAGCCCCCCAAAATAAAGTCTGTCACCATTTCCACTGTTTCCCCATCTATTTGCCATGAAGTGATGGGACCAGATACCATGATCTTCTGAATGTTTTCTGAATGTTGAGTTTTAAGCCAACTTTCTTACTTTCCTCTTTCACTTACATCAAGAAACTCTTTAGTTCTTCTTCACTTTCTGCCATAAGGGTGGTGTCATCTGCATATCTGAGGTTATTGATATTTCTCTCAGCAATCTTGATTCTAGCTTGTGCTTCATCCAGCCATGATGTACTCTGCATATAAGTTAAATAAGCAGAGTGACAATATACAGCCTTGACGTACTCCTTTTCCTATTTGAAACCAGTCTGTTGCTCCATGTCCAGTTCTAACTGTTGTTTCCTGACCTGCACACAGATTTCTCAAGAAGCAGGTCAGGTGTTCCCATCTCTTTCAGAATTTTCCAGAGTTTGCTGTGGTCTACAGAGTCAAAGACTTTGGCATAGTCAATAAAGCAGAAGTAGATGTTTTTCTGGTACTCTCTTGTTTTTTCGATTATCCAACATTTGTTGGCAATTTAATCTCTGATTCTTCTGCCTTATCCAAATCCAGCTTGGTCTTCAGGAAGTTCAGGGGTTACGTACTATTGAAGCCTGGCTTGGAGAATTTTGAGCATGACTTTACTAGCGTGTGAGATGAGTGCAATTGTGTGGTAGTTTGAGCATTCTTTGGCATTGCCTTTCTTAGGGATTGGAATGGACACTGACCTTTTCCAGTCCTGTAGCCACTACTGAGTTTTCCAAATTTTCTGGCATATTGAGTGCACAGCATCATCTTTCAGGATTTGAAATAGCTCAACTGGAATTCCATCACCTCCACTAGCTTTGTTTGTAGTGATGCTTTCTAAGGCCCACTTGACTTCACATTCCAAGATGTCTGGCTCTAGATGAGTGATCACACCACCATGGTTATCTGGGTAGTGAAGATCTTTTTTGTATACTTCTTCTGTATATTTTTGCCACCTCTTCTTAATATCTTCTGCTTCTGTTAGGTCCATACCATTTCTGTCCTTTATCGTGCCCATCTTTGCATGAAATATTCCCTTGGTATCTCTGATTTTCTTTAAGAGATCTCTAGTTGTAGAGTCCCCTTGTTTCTCCCCCAGTGGCGCCGCAGGGGAGAGCAAGGCGTCGGCGAGTCCTCAGCCTCAGATGTGGAGCCCGTTTTGCCTCCCCGCACCGGAGTGGTGGGGAGGAAACCCCAGGGGAAGGCTGAGCTGGCCGCCCGCCCTGCAGCCCTCCTCGCTGGAGAAGGACACTCAGATGCGGCGGGGGTTCTGTCAAGGCAGTTCCTCTTTATTGTTACAAGCTCTCCTGTATAAAGGCAAGCGTGGGGATTTTGCAAGGGACTTCCTGTGGTCGGCTCCAATCATATTAAAGGTCAGGTCATCACGCACTGACGTCACAACAAAGGTCTAGGGTGATCATGCACTGTTCATGCAAGGGGAAGTGTTCAGGGGCCAATCACAATTTTTTGTGATTATCTGGGGCAGCGCCCTCCTGACATCCACTAGGCGCCATCTTTATGGGTGCGCCTTTGCCATGTGTCTTTTTTCAGCCATGTGCCCTATATCTAGTCTTTCCCATTCTAATGTTTTCCTCTATTTCTTTGCATTGATCACTGAGGAAGGCTTTCTTATCTCTCCTTACCATTCTTTGGAATGCTGCATTCATATGGGTGTATCTTTCCTTTTCTTCTTTGCCTTTTGCTTCTCTTATTTTGCAGCTATTTGTAAGGCCTCCTGAGACAATCATTTTGCCTTTTTGCATTACTTTTCCTTGATGATGGTCTTGATCCCTGCCTCCTGTGTAATGTCATGAACTTCCATCCACAGTTCTTCACGCACTCTGTCTAAATGTTCTAATCAGTTGAATTTATTTTTCACTTCCACTGTATAATAGTAAGGGATTTGATTTAGGTCATACCTGAATGGTCTAGTGGTTTTCCCTACTTTCTTCAATTTAAGTCTGAATTTGGCAATAAGGAGTTCATGGTCTGTGCCACAGTCAGGTTCTGGTCTTGTTTTTTCTGACTGTATAGAGCTTCTCCATCTTTGGCTGCAAAGAATGTAATCAATCTGATTTTGGTATTGACCATCTGGTGATGTCCATGTGTAGAGTCTTCTCTTGTTTTGTTGTAAGAAGGTGTTTGCTATGACCAATGTTGTCTCTTGGCAAAACTCTATTAGCCTTTGCCCTGTTTCATTCTGTACTTCAAAGCCAAATTTGCCTGTTATTCCAGGTATTTCTTGAGTTCCCACTTTTATTTTCCAGTCCTCTGTTGAACAGGACATCTTTTTTGGGTGTTATTTCTAGAAGGTCTTGTAGGTCTTCATAGAACCATTCAACTTCAGCTTCTTCAGCATTACTGATTGGGAATAGGCTTGGATTACTGTGATATCGAATGATTTGCCTTGGAAACGAACAGAGATCTTTCGATTGTTTTCGAGATTGCATCCAAGTACTGCGTTTTGGACTCTTTTGTTGACTTTGATGGCTACTCCATTTCTTCTAAGGGATTCTTGCCCACAGTAGTAGATATAGTGGTCATCTGAATTAAATTCACCCATTCCAGTCAATTTTAGTTTACTGATTCCTAAAATGCCAGTGTCCACTTTTGCCATCTCCTGTTTGACCTCTTCCAATTTGCCTTCATTCATGGACCTAACATTCCAGGTTCCTATGCAATATTGCTCTTTATGGCATCAGACTTTATCCATCACCTGTTACATCACAACTCGGTGTTGTTTTTGCTTTAGCTCCATCTCTTCACTCTTTCTGGAGTTATTTCTCCACTGATCTCCAGTAGCATATTTGGCATCTACCAACCTAGGGAGTTCATCTTTCAATGTCCTATCTTTTTGCCTTTTCATACTGTTCATGGGGTTCTCAAGGCAAGAATACTGAAGTGGTTTGCCATTCCCTTCTGCAGTGGACCACATTTTGTCAGAACTCTCCACCATGACCCGTCTGTCTTGGGTGGGCCTACATGGCACGGCTCATAGTTTCATTGAGTTAGACAAGGCTGTGGTCCATGTGATCAGATTGGTTAGTTTTCTGTGATTGTGGTTTTCAGCCTGTCTGCCCTCTGATGGAGAAGGATAAGAGGTTTATGGAAGCTTCCTGATGGGAGAGACTGACTGAGGGGGAAATTGGGTCTTGTTCTGATGGATGGGGACATGATCAGTAAATCTTTAATCTAATTTTCTGTTGATGGGTGGAGCTATGTTCCCTCCCTGTTATTTATCCTTTTTAATGTGATTGATTTCCTTTCTTTGCAGCTTAAGAATAAAACTCATTTAAATTTTCAAATAGATCTGATAAATAGTTGCCATATCATGAAGTAAAATTTTCATTGATTGAAAAGATTAATTATAGTATCAAAGACTGAACAAGGTGTTTTTTTAAAAAAAATATTCTTTGGAGAGCTCTCTTCCTCCCATTTTCAAAAGAAACTAATGTTGTGTTTTTCTAACAGTGGGTTCCAACACTTAGTGTGTTCTGAAATAAGTTCAGTGGCTTGAAACCAATTTACTATATTTTTAATGGATAACAAATAGTAGTATAGAAAACATGAGAACATCTTTATTGGTAAGGGTAATATTTTTGGTGAAGTACATATTTGGTTTTTTGCCTCTGAGTCCTGGTTACATGTTAAAGGTATTTCTTACAGTGGGTCATGATCAAAATTTTTGTCAAACTCTGGGCAAGAGGATACTGTGAATAGAACTAAGACAGATATCAAACTACCTGGGACAAGAGGAAACCTAATCAGAGAGATTACTGATGATACATCTGATGAAATTAAGTTTTTCAGTTTCTGGCTTAGAGAGGATCCCTAGTCAAGGGTCACTTCCATATCTGTGGAGCTGAGTTGAGACTTCCTTCTCTTATAGGATTTTCCTACTATAATCTGCACCAATGATGATACAAACACAAAGTCATATAATATCTGTGCCACTGGGCAGTAAGGAAAACACTCTGATTAAACCAAAAATTTTAAATAATTTGTTAATTTACAATCTTGTCTTATACAACAAGAAGCCTATTCAGAATTGAAAACAATAAAACTTTGATTCATGAAAACTTCAAAATATTAAAATGTCACCATGCAAGGAAATTATCAATGTTATACTCTATTAATGTTGCCTAGATAACACTTGACATTCACCTGTGAATTTTGATACTCTTAACAATTGTCCAGCACAGAAAAGAATATATATTCCTATCAATTTGTCATTTTATCGAAACTAAATAGCTCCACAGCAAAAGATACCAATTACATCTATTTTGTAGTTATTTAACACAAGAAAGAATGCTGGTGTTTTGCTGCTGAATAAAGATTATGACACAAGATAACTAGAGTGATACAGTGGCACCTCTGTATAGAAGACAAACACTATTATTAATTTTGGGTTTGTGTATTCTCTTATTTATGTTATTATTTGAGAATACCCAGTATTTGCTTGTTAAATTCTGCTAAGATAATTTAGGCATTGTATTATTTTATCTGTGGGAACTATGACAAGACACATTTATCAGAGCTAGTTAATCTATGTGAGGCATCTTTTCCCTTTTGTAGCCTTGCTGCTTATACCAGATGATAACCTTAACTGTAAGTGTAAACATATTAGGAGAACCCTATGACCCTGAAGGGAAACAGACCGAATACAGATCTGACCTTTGCATGGAGAGGTCTCCTGCTGGGTTAGAGTTAGGTGAGGAAGTACGTGAAATGCGAGCAGGGTTTCAACTCATTCATTTTATGGAGAATTCTTCTAAACCAGTGTTGTCAGATAGAAATATGATGTGAGCAACATACGTAATTTAAGAATTTTTAGCAGCTACATTAAAATAAAGTAAAAAGGATAAGTGAAATTAATTAAATAAAAACAAATCTATCTATTCATTTGGCTCTGTTGGGTCTTAGTTGCAGCATGCAGGATCTTCATTGTGGCATGCAGGATATTTCATTGTCGCATGCCATCCCCCACACTGCAAGGCAGAGTCTTAACCACTGGATCACCAGGGAAGTCTTGGTAAAATTGTTTTTAATAACATATTTCATTTAGCACAATCTATCCAAAATATTATCTCAGCATATAATCAATATAAAAAACTGATGAGATATTTTATATTCTTTTTTCACTGTTTTTGTAAACCTAGGGTAATTTAACACTGATAGCACATCTCAATTCAGACACTAAATTTTCATTTTCAGACACTAAAATTTTTTTTAGGGTTCTTATTGTAGAGACCATTTGAACATGAATTAATTAAGGTGACTGAGGCTAAATCAAGATAGATACAATGTATGATTCTCCAGGCAAGAATACATGGAGTGGATTGCCACGCCCTCCTCCAGGGGATCTTCCCAATTCACGGATGGAACCCAGGTCACTCACATTGCAAGCAGATTCTTAACTGAGCCACATGGAAAGCTCAGGAGTACTGGAGTGGTAGCCTATCCCTACTCCAGGAGATCTTCCAAACCCGGGAATCGAACCAAGGTCTGAGGAACTTGAAGGGCTGCAGTCCATGGGGCTGCAAATAGTTGGACATGACTGAGTGACAACGCACAACACAGAGGCTAAATCAGTGCTTGAGAGGTTAGTGAGGGAAAAAAGAGAAATCGGATAATAGTGACCCAGCTCCTACGACCTTTTAAACTTGTAGGTTTCTAAAGGGTTAGTTTTTTTCCTGTTGAACTTGCAGAGCTTTTGTCCTTAGATTTTTATTTTTATGAGAACAGTCTCAGAAACAAATTTTAGTTTTTCCACCAGGGGGCAGTGATGTCCTCTACAATTTGGTGATTATGGTGAAGAGCAATATTTATTTTTTCTGACTTGAAGTTGGTGTGAGTGGGAAAAACTGAATAATTCTGGCTGCCCACGAACATTAGGGTGGATTTGGAACTGCATTCCAACAGAAGATAAGAGTGAGGAAGGTTAAATTGTGTCAACTGCAAATTGGCACTTGCCATTTACCTCTGTGCACGTGCATGCTAAGTCGCTTCATTCACGTCCAAGTCTTTGTGACGCCATGTACTGTAGCCCACCAGACTCCACTGTCCTTGGGATTCTCTAGGCAAGAATGCCAGAGTGGGCTGCCATGCCCTTCTCCAAGGCATCTTCCCTACCCAGGGATTGAATTCGTGTCTCTAATGTCTACTGCATTGGCAGGTGGGTTCTTTACCATTAGCTCCACCTGGAAAGCCATCTGTCTCATGTGCTGCTGCAGCTGCTGACCTTCAATACACCCTGAATGGAGTTTAGGGAAGAGATGAAGAATGAGTTATACCGTGCTCTGGAAAACCAGAACAGGTCTTCAGATAGTTAAGTATTTTCAGGAGCTAATTTTATTAGATCAATTCTTTCTTGCCTCATATCTCGAAGAGCACTAAATTCCTTTGCGATGACATCTGCTCTCCTGGGCTACAATCTTCATTTTGCCCCAAATAAAACTTAACTCACAACTGTCATGTTGTGCTTTTTTTTTTTTTTTTTAACTTGACAATAACATTGGTAGAACTAGAATCTTTTAAAATAGAATTACCACTTGATTAAATCAATTGCTATGGTTAAATTGAGTAGCCATCTTGAGACAGAAAATTCATAATTTTTGAAGTTCCTATCTAGCAGCCATAGGAAATTTGAGTACTTTGATTTGGCAAGAACTGTATACCCTCATGTCCTGGGCAGCCAGTGGCAGCAGTGAGACTGCAGTGCCCTCCCACTGATGGGCATCCTCAATATTGGATCCAGACTTTCCAGGACCCCCTTCCTGGCAACTCCAGCAGGACCTCTACCTTGGCCCCAAATAGGACCAGCAGTGGGACAACCAGGGCACTGGGCTTCTCATTCAGCTTTGTGGAGTGACTGACGGGTATGTCCCTGCTAGTCAGGGTCTGACAAAATATGGTCAACTGGAAATGGAATTATCAAACCACTTCAGTATTTTTGCTTTTAGAAACTCATGAACATTATGAAAAGGCAAAAAGATATGATGTAGAATATGACCCTCCAGGACAGTAGGTGTCCAATATACTACTGGGGAAGAGTGGAGAAATAGCTCCAGAAAGAATGAAGAGGCTGAGCCAAAGCAGAAACGACACCCAGTTGTGGATGTGTCTGGTGGCTTCCCTGGTAGCTCAGACAGTAAAGAGTCTGCCTGCAGTGCAGGAGACCTGGGTTCAATCCCCAGGTCAGGAAGATCCCCTGGAGAAGGAAATGGCAACCCACGCCGGTACTCTTGCCTGGAAAATTCCATGGATGGAGGAAGCTGGCAGGCTACAATCCATGGGATTGCAAAGAGTTGGACAGGACTGAGCAACTTCTCTGGTTCACTGGTGGTGAAAGCAAAGTCTTATAAGACTGTAAACAACAGTACTGCAAAGAAACCTGAAATGTGAGATCCATGAATCAAGGTAAATTGGACGTGGTCAAACAGGATATTGCAAGAGTGAACATTGACATTTTAGGAATTAGTAAGCTAAAATGGATAGGAATAAGCTAACTTAATTTAAATGATTATATCTACTACTGTGGGCAAGAATTCCTTAGAAGGAATGGAGTAGCCCTCATAGTCAACAGAAGAGTCCAAAATGTGGTACTTGGGTGCAATCTCAAAAAGGACAGAATGATCTCCGTTTGTTTCCAAGGCAAACCATTCAACATCACAGTAATCCATGTCTATGCCCCAACCACTAATGCTAAAGAAGCTGAAGTTGAAGGATTCTATGAAGACCTACAAGACATCCTAGAACTAACACCAAAAATATACGTCCTTTTCATCATAGGGGACTGGAATGCAAAAGTAGGAAGTCAAGAGATACTTGGAGTAACAGTGAGGGTTTGCCTTGAAGACAATGAAGCTGGACAAAGGTTAGCAGAGTTTTGTCAAGAGAACACAATGATCATAGCAAACACTCTCTTCCAACAATACAAGAGATGACTCTACATATGGACATCATCAGATGTTCAATACCAAAATCAGATTGATTATACTCTTTGTAGCCAAAGATGGAGAAGTTCAATACAGTCGCCAAAAACAAGACCAGGAGCTGACTATGTCTCAGATTATCAGCTCCTTATTGCAAAATTCAGCTCAAACTGAAGAAAGTAGGGAAAACCACTAGGCCATTCAGATATGACCTAAATCAAACCCCTTATGATTATACAGTGGAAGTGACAAATAGGTTCAAGGGGCTAGATCTGGTAGACAGAGTGCCTGAAGAAATACTGATGGAAGTTCATGCCTTTGTACACAGAAGGTGGTGACTAAAACCATCCCCATGGAAAAGAAGTGCAAGAAGGAAAAGTGATTGTCTGAGGAGGCCTTACAAATAGCTGAGAAAAGAAGAGAAGAGAAAGGCAAAGGACAAAGGGAAGGATATATCCAACTGAATGCAGAGTTCCAGAGGATATCAGGGAGAGGTAACAAAACATTCCTCAGTGATCAATGCAAATAAATAGAGGAAAACAATAGAAAGGGAAAGATTAGATAAAGATCACTTCAAGAAAATTAAAGATACTAAGGGGATATTTCATGCAAAGATGGACACAATAAAGGACAGAAACAGCAAGGACCTAACAGAAGCAAAAGATATTAAGAAGAGGTGGCAAGAATACACAGAAGAACTGTACAAAAAATGTCCTAATGAGCCAGATAACCACAATGTTGTGGTCACTCACCTAGAGCCAGACATCCTAGAATGTGCAGTCAAGTGGGTCTTAGAAAGCATTACTAGGAACAAAGCTAGTGGAGGTGATGGAATTCCAGCTGAGCTATTTAAAATCCTGAAAGATGATTCTGTTAAGTGCTGCACTCAATATGCCAGCAAATTTGGAAAACTCAGCAATGGCAACAGTACTGGGAAAGGTCAGTTTTCATTCTAGTTTCAAAGAAGGGCAATGGCAAAGGATGTCCAAACTATCTCACAATTGTGTTCATTTCACATGCTAGCAAGGTAATGCTCAAAAGCCTTCAAGTTAGGCTTCAGGAGTCAGTGAACTGAGAAATTCCAGATGTATAAGCTGTATTTTGAAAAGGCAGAAGAACCAGACACCAAATTGTCAACATCCGTTGGATCATAGAAAAAGCTAGGGAATTAAAAACACATCTACTTCTGCTTCATTGACTAAGCTAAAGCCTTTGACTGTATTGATCACAATAAACTGTGGAAAATTTTGAAAGAGATGGGAACACCAGACCACCCTACCTGCCTCCTGAGAATCCTGCATGCAAGTCAAGAAGCAACAGTTAGGACCTTACATGGAACAACAGACTGCTTCAAAATTGGGAAAGGAGTACATCAATCTGCATATTGTCACCCTGCTTATTTAACTTATATGGAGAAATCATGCGCAAATGTCAGGCTGGATGAAGCGCAAGCTGGAATTAAGATTGTTAGGAGAAATATTTGGAGAAGGAAATGGCAACCCACTCCAGTGTTCTTGCCTGGAGAATCCCAGGGACGGTGGAGCCTGGTCGGCTGCCGTCTATGGGATCACATGGAGTCAGACACGACTGAAGCGACTTAGCAGCAGCAGCAGTAGCAGTATCAGCAGGAGAAATATTAACAACCTCAGATATGCAGATGATACCACCTTAATGTCAGAATGCAAAGAGGAACTAAAGACCTTCTTGATGAAGTTAAAAAGAGGAGAGTGAAAAAGCTGGCTTGCAACTCTACATTCAGAAAATGAAGATCATGGCATCTGGTCTCATCACTTCATGGCAAATAGATGGGAAAAAATTGGAAATGGTGTCAGATATCATTTTCCTGATCTCCAAAATCACTGAGAATGGTGACAGCAGCCACAAAATTAAATAAATGTTGCTTCATGAAAGAAAAGCTATGACAAACAGAGTGTGTTAAAGCAGAGACATCATTTTTACCAACAAAGGTCTGTATAGTCAAAGCTATGGTTTTTTCCAGTAGTTGTGTACGGATATTTGAATTGGACCATAAAGAAGGCTGAGTGCTAAAGAATTGATGCTTTTGAACTGCGGTGCTAGAGAAGACTCTTGAGGGTTCCTTGGACAGCAAGGAGATCAAACCAGTCAGTCTTAAAGGAAATCAACTCTGAATATTCTTTGGAAGGACTGCTGCTGAAGCAGAAGCTCCGATACTTTGACTACCTGATGGGAAGAGTTGACTCTTTGGAAAAGATCCTGATGTTGGGAAAGATTGAGAGCAAAAGAAAGAAGGCCGACAGAGAATGAGATGGTTGGATGGCATCACTGACTCAATAGACATGAGTTTAAGCAAACATGGGGAGATAGTGAAGGACATGAAACCCTGGCACACTGCAGTTCATGAGGTCACAAAGATTTGGATAAGACTTAGGGACTTAAGAACAACAACAACAACAACGTGTTCTATGAAACCCTAAGGAGCAAAAATTGTAGAATAAATGGCAAGGGAGAATTACTTCTAAACTCAATGAATTCAGCCTGCATCTTGTCACTAATCCCATCTTAGCTAGTTATGGTGTTACTGAACTCAAGTTCATGTGTCTGACACACAATGAGGCTAAACAAACTGATACATTAGAGTTTGGAGCAAAGAAAGATTCGTTGCAGGGCCAATTAAAGCAACAGGTGGCCTGTGCTCAAAATACCTGAACTCCCAAGTGGTTTAGGGGGGTGGGGTGTTATAGACAAAATTTGGGGTGAGGACTGCCTGCTGTGTGACTTTCTTCTGAGTAATTAGTGGTGACGTCACAGGGCAGTGGCCCTGGAATCTCATGCTCAGCCTGAAGTTGCCATCCTCCTTCTGGGTGGGAGCCTTAGTGTCAGCAGAAGAACACAAAGATATTGTTACATATATATCCCTTGAAGAGGAATTAAGATACTGCTTTAATCACTGCACTATTGTTTCTTGATTGCTCCTCTTTTGTTTCTGCCTTTCCTTACTTCCCTGATGAGCAACTGTTTAAACCTGCCTTTGGTATTCAGGGAAGGTTGAGGAGCTTGAAGCATTTTTTTCCTACAAACGAAGTAAGGGATTATGGAGAGGATTTGTTCTCAGGAGGCCTCACAAGGTCCTGCTTGGTTTCAGGAGATATTTGGTTGCTGGAAGAATAAGCTATGTTTCTACTCAGGTAGGTTTGTCAGGGCCCTTAGCAAGACTGTAGCCATGAAGATGTTATGGTAGGAAAAAGAGCAGACTCAGAATTAGAGGAAGATATTTAAATCCTGGTGTAGCCCTTTTAATGACAGAGAACCATCACTTAACTATAATGGGTATGGAGTTCAGTTCAGTTCAGTCGCTCAGTCGTGTCCGACTCTCCGCGACCCCATGAATCACAGCACGCCAGGCCTCCCTGTCCATCACCAACCCCCGGAGTACACTCAAACTCATGTCCACAGAGTTGGTGATGCCATCCAGCCATCTCATTCTCCGTCGTCCCCTTCTCCTCCCGCCCCCAACCTTTCCCAGCATCAGAGTCTTTTCCAGTGAGTCAACTCGTCGCATGAGGTGGCCAAAGTATTGCAGTTTCAGCTTTAGCATCAGTCCCTCCAATGAACATCCAGGATTGATCTCCTCTAGAATGGACTGGTTGGATCTCCTTGCAGTATAAGGGACTCTCAAGAGTCTTCTCCAACACCACAGTTCAAAAGCATCGATTCTTCGGCGGTCAGCCTTCTTCACAGTCCAACTCTCACATCCATACATGACCACGGGAAAAACCATTGCCTTGACTAGACGGACCTTGGTTGGCAAAGTAATGTCTCTGCTTTTTAATATACTATCAAGGTTGGTCATAACTTTCCTTCCAAGGAGCAAGCGTCTTTTAATTTCATGGCTGCAATCAGCATCTGCAGTGATTTTGGAGCCCAAAAAAAACAAAGTCTGACACTGTTTCCACTGTTTTTCCATCTATTTCCCATGAAGTGATGGGACCAGATGCCATGATCTTTGTTTTCTGAATGTTGAGCTTCAAGCCGACCTTTTCACTCTCCTCTTTCACTTTCATCAAGAGGCTTTTGAGTTCCTCTTCACTTTCTGCCATAAGGGTAGTGTCATCTGCATATCTGAGGTTATTGATATTTCTCCCAGCAATCTTGATTCCAGCTTGTGCTTCTTCCAGCCCAGCGTTCCTCATGATGTACTCTGCATATAAGTTAAATAAGCAAGGTGACAATATACAACCTTGACGTACACCTTTTCCTATTTGGAACCAGTCTGTTCCATGTCCAGTTCTAACAGTTGCTTCCTGACCTGCATACAGGTTTCTCAAGAGGCAGGTCAGGTGGTCTGGGATTCCCATCTCTTTCAGAATGTTCCACAGTTTATTGTGATCCACACAGTCAAAGGCTTTGGCATAGTCAATAAAGCAGAAATAGATGTTTTTCTGAAACTCTCTTGCTTTCTCCATGATCCAGCGGATGTTGGCAATTTGATCTCTGGTGCCTCTGCCTTTTCTAAAACCTGCTTGAACATCTGGGAGTTCACGGTTTATATACTGCTGAAGCCTGGCTTGGAGAATTTTGAGCATGACTTTACTAGCGTGTGAGATGAGTGCAATTGTGCGGTAGTTTGAGCATTCTTTGGCATTGCCTTTCTTTGGGATTGGAATGAAGACTGACCTCTTCCAGTCCTGTGGCCACTGATGAGTTTTCCAAATCTGCTGGCATATTGCGTGCAGCACTTTCACAGCATCATCTTTCAAGACTTGAAATAGCTCAACTGGAATTCCATCACCTCCACTAGCTTTGTTCGTAGTGATGCTTTCTAAGGCCCACTTGACTTCACATTCCAAGATGTCTGGCTCTAGGTCAGTGATCACGTTATCGTGACTATCTTGGTCGTGAAGATCTTTTTTGTACAGTTCTTCTGTGTATTCCTGCCACCTCTTTTTAATATCTTCTGCTTCTGTTAGGTCCATACCATTTCTGTCCTTTATCAAGCCCATCTTTGCATGAAATGTTCCCTTGGAATCTCTAATTTTCTTGAAGAGCTCTCTTGTTTTTCCTATTCTGTTGTTTTCCTCTATTTCTTTGCATTGATCACTGAGGAAGGCTTTCTTATCTCTCCTTGCTATTCTTTGGAACTCTGCATTCAGATGCTTATATCTTTCCTTTTCTCCTTTGCTTTTCGCCTCTCTTCTTTAGGATCCCACAATCCAAGCTTTTTTCCTGGCTTTGCCACTAACTGTGTCATCTTGCCTAAGTCATTTGGGCCCTCTGCTCTTCTATAGCTCTTATCTGCAAAGTGAGTCACTTGGTTCAAGTGAGCTTCTGGATTCATCATGATTATAAAATTCTTAACTATATGAATACACAAATCATTCACACTGTATGATTTAGCTACCAGCTTAACAGCTCGGAGTAAGTCTGGAAGAAGAGGTTCTTCAGCATGATATGGAGGGTGAGTCAAACTAGTTTTATCTGGCAACACAGAATTTGAACTCAATTATAAACAAAAATGGAGAAGGCAATGGCACCCCCACTCCAGTACTCTTGCCTGGAAAATCTCATGGAGGGAGGAGCCTGGTAGGCTGCAGTCCATGGGGTCGCTAAGAGTCGGATATGACCAAGCAACTTCACTTTCACTTTTCACTTTCATGCATTGGAGAAGGAAATGGCAACCCACTCCAGTATTCTTGCCTGGAGAATCCCAGGGACAGGGGAACCTGGTGGGCTGCCATCTATGGGGTCACACAGGGTCAGACACGACTGAAGCGACTTAGCAGCAGCAGCAGCAACATAAAAGAGGAAGGCTCCTTCTTGAGTTCAATGGGCTAAGAGCTCAGAGAAATGGATCATATAAAGTTTTGTCAGGCGAGTATATGTTTCTTGGTTCTTGTCTCGTCACAACAATGATTTGGGGCAGTGGACATTAAAGCCCTCTGCACGTCACAGCTCTCAGGTCTTGAACAAACCATGTCATAGCTCTTAGACAAATCAGTGTTACAGCTCTATTTTATTTAGAAGATAGCAGGAGAATCCATCCTCGAAGAAGAGAAGACAGTGGAGAAGCGCACCAGTGCGCATGGGGACCAGGGTGGGGGTTCGAGAGAGAGAAAGAGAGAAAAAGCATACGCACGCGGGAGAGAGAGAGAGAAAGAAAGAGCATATTCATGTGGGAGAGAGAGAGGGAGAGAGCGCTTTGTTCCTTTTTTTATATGTTTTCTTCCCCTGGGCCTGCCCTATGCAAATTGGGCTTAGTCGGAAGAGCTGTTCTACTTGCAGTCCTCACTCTGGTCCTCGGACCTTCCTTTGACCTTCCTCTGTTCTATTTTTGTGGGCTTTTCTCTTCCTTGTCTTTCAGCTACCATCATTTTGGACTCTTTTTCCCTAATCTACCTAACATTCCCCCCTCAAAAGATGGGAGACCCAATTCTTTGGAAATAGGGATGTCGAGGACTTTCTGGCTACTTCCTGCTGAACTGGGATGGTGAGGGGTATTGGGCCTCCCCCTCTTGCTAGTCTCAAGCCTCAGAGTCCTTATAGTGGTGTCCATCTAAGGGTGAGTGGTATTTTCCGTGGTTGGCTGTAGTTTTGTATCTTTGTTGAACTGGCACTGCATGTTGTTGCTTGTTGACCTGAGTAGAGACAAAACAGGTTAGACAATTGATAATGTTTGGAACAATCATAAGCAGCATCAGTAGGGTGTAACAAGGACTAGTAGGGGCATTCAGTTCAGTTCAGTTCAGTTGCTCAGTCGCATCCGACTCTTTGCGACCCCATGAATCACAGCACATCAGGCCTCCCTGTCCATCACCAACTCCAATTCTAAATTCCCATCACTAGGATGGCTCAAGTCCTTCCCTGTTCGGGGATCAGAAGATTTATCTCATGCCTCTTTCAGAGTACAATCTCTACCAAGCTGTGTTGTCTCTTTAGAACTATCCTGAGATATCTTATCCCCAGAAACCAGATTTTAGGGGTGTTCATTAGAATGGCACTCATTAGTAGTTCTGAATAGGTATCTGAGATCTCCCAGGGGCTCACAGGTGTATTGAGTGTCCTCTTCTCTTTTCTTCCATGGTTTGACTCATGAGTAGTGAATCCAAGGGTCATGTCCTGGTACCTTGACTGCTGTGGGGGTAGAAAGTATTACAGGGTAGGGGCCCTTCCATGTGGGCTGGCGTTGAGCCTTTGTGGACCCATCTTTCCAGACTTTAATTAGGATTTGAGTCCCTGGAGCATATAGTGGTGACTCTTTAGAATCTTTTGGGTCCTAGTTCATGCCCCACAAGCGTATATCCTGTTGAAATTGCCCAATGGCCATGGTATAAGACTGGAGGGTCTGAACCTCTGGATCTAGGAAGAGGTCATTGACATAAACAAAAGGTCTCCCATATAACGTCTCATAAGGACTAAGACCAACCTGTTCCTTAGGGGTGATTTGGGTGCAGAGGAGGGCTATTGGTAAAGCCTCCTTTCATCCCAGGGAGGTCTCCTGGGTTATCTTTTTTATCACTGATTGGGATTCTTTAGCCAATGGTATGCAAAAAAATGCATCTTTGATATCCAAGACTGTAAACCAGTTGGCATTGGGTGGGATATCTCCCAAGATTACATAGGAATTGGGTACTGTGAGATGGAGGGGGACTACAGCTTTATTTATGATCTGGAGATCTTGAACCATTCACCAAATTCTGTCCTTTTTCTTTACTGAGAGGATTGGGGTGGGGACTAGTAGTCCAAAGCCTCTTGATGAAAGTGAAAGAGGAGAGTGAAAAGGTTGGCTTGAAGCTCAATATTCAGAAAACTAAGATCATGGCATCTGGTCTCATCACTTCATGGGAAATAGGTGGGGAAATAGTGTCAGACTTTATTTTTTGGGGCTCCAAAATCACTGCAGATGCTGATTGCAGCCAGGAAATTAAAAGACGCTTACTCCTTGGAAGGAAAGTTATGACCAACCTAGATAGTATATTAAAAAGCAGAGACATTACTTTGCCAACCAAGGTCCGTCTAGTCAAGGCTATGGTTTTTCCCGAGGTCATGTATGGATGTGAGAGTTGGACTGTGAAGAAAGCTGATCGCCGAAGAATTTATGCTTTTGAACTGTGGTGCTGGAGAAGACTCTTGAGAGTCCCTTGGACTGCAAGGAGATCCAACCAGTCCATTCTAAAGGAGATTAATCCTGGGTGTTCATTGGAAGGACTGATGCTAAAGCTGAAACTGCAATACTTTGGCCACCTCATGTGACGAGTTGACTCACTGGAAAAGACTCTGATGCTGGGAAGGATTGGGGGCAGGAGGAGAAGGGGACGACAGTGGATGAGATGGCTGGATGGCATCACCGACTCGATGGACATGAGTTTGAGTGAACTCCGGGAGTTGGTGATGGGCAGGGAGGCCTGGCGTGCTGTGATTCATGGGGTCGCAAAGAGTCTGACAAGACTGAGCGACTGAACTGAACTGAGAATTTATTGATTAAAGGCTGTAGTCCCTCCCGAGCCTCTCTTTTGAGGGGATGTTGTTTCCGGTTAGGAAACCAAGTGGGATCTCGGAGGATAATGATGACCGGTTCAGCTTGGTGGGCTCATCCAGGAATCTCCTGGTCCCATACCTGGGGGTTAATTTTGTCCTCCCATGGTTTTTGGTCCCTCTCTATTGGAGAAGGGGTAATGGGTTCTTCAGTAGTAACCAGAAGTTGTAGGGCTCTAGGGGCTGAAAAACTTCCCATCACAAGGGTGGCCCCCAATTTAGTGAGTATATCTCTTCCCAATAAGGGAGTAGGACACTCAGGGACCACCAGAAATTGGTGGGAAAATATTTGTCCATCCCAGCAACAAAGAAGTGCTCAGGTGAATCTTCTGGTAGTTGCTTTTCCTGTAGCACCCAGAATGGTACAGGTTTGGGAGGAGAAGGCTCCAGAGTAGGAGATCAAGACAGAGTAGGTAGCCCCTGTGTCAACCAAGAAATTCTTGGACCTACCTGCCACATCCAGTTGCACCCTTGGCTCCAGCCCCATGATGGTTATCTGTGACAGGCTGGCTGGCTGGAGCGGGCCACTTCAGTCCTCTTGAACCATCGTGAGGGAAGGCTTGGCGCTTGACCTTGAGGCTCTTGGGTCCTGAGGGCAGAGTCCCGCCCAGTGTCCCAGTTGATGGCATTTGTGGCAAGCCATTCTAGTAGACTTGTCACGATTTGGACACTCTCTGGCCCAGTGCCTCGCCAGTCTACAGATTAGGCATTTGTCTAGTACCTTGTCCTTCAAGGACTCAGGGTTTGCCATAGGGCTCCTCTGGAGGGCGGCCAGCATCTGGGCATGAATTGTCTCTTTCCTTCTCTCCCTCTCCTGGGCCTTGGCCTCCTTTTCCTGTTCTCTGTTATAAACAGTACTGGTGAGTGTCTGGACCATCTCATCTAAATAGGGTCCTGCTGCTGTAGCTGTTGTAACTTAATTCTGATATCTGATGAACATTGGGACAGGAATTTGTCCTTTAAAATCACATGTCCCTCATAAGAGTCTAAGGCCAGATTGGTAAACTTTTGGAGGGCCTCTTTAAGCCTTTCCAGAAAGGCAATGGGGTTCTTGTTGGGCTCCTGAGTTATTGCTGATACTGTGCACAATCCCATGAGTAATAGGCTTCCTTCTGTTTCCATGGGTGGACTTCCTTAGGGGGTGAGTCTTTCTGAAGCTTATTCTACCCAGCACTGTTGCAACCTGAGAGCCAGGCGTCCCCGGGTCAGGATGCAGATCCCCAGGCAGGCTGAGGTGTGACAGCCTCCTAGAAATCGAATCCCCGGGCAGGTAGAGGCGTGAGACCTCTTGGGACCCCTGGGACTGGCGGATCCCCGAGCAAGTTGAGGCATGACAACCTTTTGAGAACCAGATCCCTAGGCAGGTCGAGGCGTGATGACCTTCTGGGACCCCTGGACTGGAGTTTGGGCATCCCCAAGGTCTCCAGCATGACCAGTGCTAGGTAGGATTAAGGGGTTGTAACTCATTGCTAGTTTGTTCACCACAGATAGAAATAGATATCATGATGTAAAACAATCCAAGCCTGTGCCCTGAGACTGGGAAACAGTGAAACAGTCATAAGCCTTGTCCTCTTACTCTAAGGGATTGTAAGTCACTGATTTTTTCCACTAATCCTCCTTAAGAGCAGGTTAGGGTGTCTCCCCTGGTAAGCATTTCATTGTCATAGACTCACTTTAGGTAATAACAGAAGTAGTGACAAAGGAGTGGGTTATCTGACCCTGTTAAGGGCATTAAAGTGGTTTAATAATAGGCTGGGTGGAGTAGTGTTGCCTACAAGGGGCAAGGTCCTGATTATAGGAGTTAGTAATTGGCTTAAGAAACAGTTTGTTTAGAGGCAACAGACCAAATGTTCCATAAAAGTAGAGTGGAGATGTACCAAAGCTTTCTTATCCATTCTGGTTTCCTCGGTGTGCATGCCCAGGAGTGTGATTGCTGGATCATATGGCAGTTCTATTTCCAGTTTTTTGAGGACTCTCCACACTGTTCAGACGAATGGATAAGAAAGCTTTGGTACATATACACAATGGAGTATTCAGTTCAGTTCAGTTCAGTTCAGTCGCTCAGTCGTGTCCGACTCTTTGCGACCCCATGAATCACAGCACGCCAGGCCTCCCTGTCCATCACCAACTCCCAGAATTCACTCAAACTCATGTCCATCGAGTCGGTGATGTCATCCAGCCATCTCATTCTCTGTCGTCCCCGTCTCTTCCCACCCCCAATCCCTCCCAGCATCAGACTCTTTTCCAGTGAGTCAACTCATCGTATGAGGTGGCCAAAGTATTGGAGTTTCAGCTTTAGCATAAGTCCTTCCAATGAACACCCAGGATTGATCTCCTTTAGAATGGACTGGTTGGATCTCCTTATTACTCAGCCATTAAAAAGAATGCATTTGAACCAGTTCTAATGAGGTGGATGAAACTAGAGCCTATTATACAGAGTGAAATAAGCCAGAAAGAAAAACACCAATACAATATACTAGCGCATATATATGGAATTTAGAAAGGTGCAAATGATAACCCTGTATACGAGATAGCAAAAGAGACACAGATGTATAGAACAATCTTTGGGACTCTGTGGGAAAGGGTGAGGGTGGGATGGTTTGGGAGAATGGCAGTGAAACATGTATATTATCATATGTGAAATGAATCGCCAGTTCAGGGTCGATGCATGTTACAGGATGCTCAGGGCTGGTATTCGGGGATGACCCAGAGGGAGGATAAGGGGAGAAGGGAGTTGGGAGGGAGGTTCGGGAGGGGGAACTCATGTACACCCGGGGCGGATTCATGTCAATGTATTGGAAAGCCAACCAATATAATATTGTAAAATAATTAGCCTCCAATAAAAATAAAAATTTTTTTAAAAGTGGAGTGGAGATTTGATCTAGGGGTATGTTTCTAACTTTAGGAGAAGGGTGGTAGGGTTTGGGCCCAAATGGCCTGTAGCACTTACTCCCAAAGTGGCAAACATTATCCCTGGAAGTCCAATTGCTTTGAAGGGATGCCAACTGGCATTGTGTGCCTGTCACCCATCCTAGAGGGTTCACTGAGATATACTGATGTTGTACATGTTGTAGGAAACCTGGAAGGTGAAGGGCTGAATATCTAGAGGGGTTGGATATTATACAGTATTTCCTTTCCAAGGGCCAGCTATTTTCTGGTTGTCCCTCCAGAAGATTGTAGAGGCGACATTGTGGGCCTGGACGGGGCTCAGGAAAGGATCATGAAACAGGAGAAAAGGAGGCAGAGCACAACCTTTGAAAGAATGACCTAGAACAAGGGCACAACAGAAACCAATTAAAATCAGTTGGGTCAAAGATGACAAGTCAAATTCAAGTAAACCTTAATCCCCAATCTATAAGCCAACAGACACACCCAGAGGTAGCAGGACAGCTCTAGTTCAGTTCAGTTCAGTTCAGTCGTTCAGTCGTGTCCGACTCTTTGCAACCCCATGAATCACAGCATGCCATCACCAACTCCTGGAGTTCACTCAAACTCATGTCCATCGAGTCGGTGATGCCATCCAGCCATCTCATTCTCTGTCGTCCCCTTCTCCTCCCTCCCCCAATCCCTCCCAGCATCAGAGTCTTTCCCAGTGAGTCAACCCTTTGCATGAGGTGGCCAAAGTATTGCAGTTTCAGCTTTAGCATCAGTCCTTCCAATGAACATTAATCTCCTTTAGAATGGACTGGTTGGATCTCCTTGCAGTCCAAGGGACTCTCAAGAGTCTTCTCCAGCACCACAGTTCAAAAGCATCAATTCTTCAGCGATCAGCTTTCTTCACAGTCCAACTCTCACATCCATACATGACCTCGGGAAAAACCGTAGCCTTGACTAGACGGACCTTGGTTGGCAAAGTAATGTCTCTGCTTTTTAATATACTATGTAGGTTGGTCATAACTTTCCTTCCAAGGAGTAAGCCTCTTTTAATTTCCTGGCTGCAATCAGCATCCGCAGTGATTTTGGAACCCCCAAAAATAAAGTCTGACACTGTTTCCACTGTTTCCCCATCTATTTCCCATGAAGTGATGAGACCAGATGCCATGATCTTAGTTTTCTGAATGTTGAGCTTCAAGCTCTAAGACACTGTCAAAAAAGGGAGGAGTGGGTGGTTCCCCAATGGCTGGGATGATCCTCCCACTCATTAGCATATGAATTCACCCCACTTGCAAAACCTCAGTTCAGTTCAGTCGCTCAGTTGTGTCCGACTCTTTGAGACCCCATGAATCACAGCATGCCAGGTTCTCCCTGTCCATCACCAACTCCCGGAGTTCACTCAAACTCATGTCCATCGAGTCGGTGATGCCATCCAGCCATCTTATTCTCTGTCATCCCTGTCTCCTCCCACCCCCAATCCCTCCCAGCATCAGACTCTTTTCCAGTGAGTCAACTCATCGCATGAGGTGGCCAAAGTATTGCAGTCTCAGCTTTAGCATCAGTCCTTCCAATGAATACCCAGGATCGATCTCCCTTGGAATGGACTGGTTGGATCTCCTTGCAGTCCAAGGGACTCTCAAGAGTCTTCTCCAGCACCACAGTTCAAAAGCATCAATTCTTCGGCGATCAGCTTTCTTCACAGTCCAACTCTCACATCCATACATGACCTCTGGAAAAAACCATAGCCTTGACTAGACGGACCTTGGTTGGCAAAGTAACGTCTCTGCTTTTTAATATGCTATCTAGGTTAGTCATAACTTTCCTTCCAAGAAGGAAGCGTCTTTTAATTTCCTGGCTGCAATCTAGCCAGGCCTAATTCCATGGCCCCAGCACTTTCCCTTGGCAATGGTTCACACCCTGAAGAGTGGCTTCTCTCTGAATCCTAACAAGTCCACCTCTTACTTATCACTTTGTCTCTCAATGAATTTTTGCAATGAGGCATCAGGGCCTGAGCTTCATGGGTTTTGGGTGGCTTGAGTTCTGGGAGAAATCTGAAGGACAGTAGGAAAAAGGAGTGGGAAAAACGTGCCAAGGAATCCCCTTCATAGCCTGCCAGAAAATTTGCTAAATATCTGACTGGTGCTCACAGTTTTCATGGGCCTGATTCTTGGCACAGAGAGGAGTAAGGACAGAAGATCCCACTGGCTTGGGTAACAGCCACTGGGGCCCAGCAGATGGTGCCTTTGGGACATACCGAAGAGTAGCCTCTCCAGAGTCCCTCAGTTGCACCGGCTGCTGCCCACCTGTTCGCGGGGGCTTCAAGGAAACAAGAAATGAGAGATTGTAAAGGAATTATGATTTCGTTAGGCATGCCCTTCCAGCCATAGGTATGAGGACCTCCTACCTTAACCGGAGGTCTTCTGGAATCTGAGGCTGAGCTGTGTGAGCTTTCTGCTGAGTTCGTTTTTTGCTGTCCTGGTCTCCAGCATGATAGGCCTCTTGTTAGTTCCCTTGCTCTGGGTTTTCTTCGTGTTTTGCTTCTACCACGGGAGCTTTTGCCGAGTTGGGCTCCTGCTGTGCTTGGCCTCTTCCGAACGGAGGTTGTTTCAGCCAGGTTACATCTGAGTTATGGCACCATAGATGCCAGGCAAGTGTATGTTTTTTGGTTCTTGTCTCATCAAAACAATGATTTGGGGCAGCGGACATTAAAGCCCTTGGTGCGTCACAGCTCTTGGATCTTGAACAAACCGTGTCATTGCTCTTAGACAAATCAGTGTTACAGCTCTGTTTTATTTAGAAGATAGCAGGAGAATCCATCCTTGATGAAGAGAAGACAGTGGAGGAGCGCACTAGCACATGTGGGGGTGTGTGGGGGGGAAGAAAGAGAGAAAGAGAGAAAAAGCATACACACGCGGGAGAGAGAGAGAGAGAAAGAAAGAGCATATTCATGTGGGAGAGAGAGAGGGAGAGAGTGCTTGGCTCCTTCTTTATATGTTTTCTTCCCCTGGGCCTGCCCTATTCAAATTGGGCTTAGTCGGGAGTGCTGTTCTACTTGCAGTCCTCACTCTGGTCCTCGGACCTTCCTTTAACCTTCCTCTGTTCTATTTTTGCAGGCTTTTCTCTTCCTTGTCTTTTAGCCACCACCATTTTGGACTCCTTTTCCCTATTCTCTCTACCTCACAGTTTCATTTAGAAAGCTTTTGTACTTTTATTTCTTCCCCATTACTTTACAGATGAGGAAGAGGATTCATGACGAAATTCTTCAAGATTCATTCATACAGAAGCTGTTGTTAATGGAGATAGAGAAATAGACAAAGGACATAAAGTCCCTGATCTCTTAAGTCTCATTTGGAGGAGAACTACCTGTATAGTGTTGTGGAGGATGGGAAATGGGGAAGTTAAAAGTAGAGTAAGGAGGAAAGGGAATGCCAGGTTTCCAATTCATTTATGTTGTCCAGGAAGGCCTCAATACATTTGAACAGAGCCCTGGGAATATGGGCTTCCCTGGTGGCTCAGACAGTAAAGAATCTGCCTGCCAATGCAGGACACGTGGGTTCAATCCCTGGGTCAGGAAGAGCCCCTGGAGAAGGGAAAGGCAACCTGCTCCATTATTCCTACCTGAAGAATCTCATGGACAGAGGAACCTGGTGGGCTACAGTCCATAGGATCACAGACTCAGACATGACTGAGCAACTAACATTTAATTATTTATTAGGGAATACATCTGGGGAAAGATTGTTTCAGGTAGAGTGGACAGTGAGTGCAAAAGATTGGTGGCAACCCAAGAATAATAAGCAGAGCCAGGATTTGCCTATTCACTTGTCCATTCATCTCAACAGTGCCTGTTCTGGACTATGGATTGTTTCAGCTCCAAGTCTGGAAACTTGATTAATTCTAAAGCATTTGTATTCAACTACTTCAAATGTTGCCTGCCTGAAGAGCATCCTTTTTCTGAGTACCCACACTTTGCTAGGTACTTTTTAGATGTTTTATTGAAAGTAACTTTTATAACAACTCCATAAGCTTATTTCATAAAGAATAAAAAGAAACATGATACTAGGAAATGAAACCTAATGCCATTGATTTTGAGAAAAGAGATAGCTGGGCCCCTGACTGAGAAGTTGAAATTTGTCTCCTGTAGACACTTCAATATAAAGATAACGCAGGAGCAGAGAGGAGCTGGACCCTGTTTCAGTATAAGGAGGCCACATAATTATCATCCTTGGGGTCAAGGAGACCTCTCAGATCATACATGCACAGAAAGGATCTTGAGGGGTCAGAGAATGGAAGGGATGCCAGCCCATAATATGTCCTGCCACCCTTCCAGAAACCCTTGTGCTGGAATCCATCTTGGCTACAAGATGCACATGCACAACAGGGAAGGCCTTGAGTAAGATCAAATATGGACACAAGCCAGATAATTGGCCAGAGATGATCTGGAAAACTGCCCCCCTCCCTTATAAATGATTTTAACTACCTCATTGACTGTAGCTCGCCAAGCTCCTCTGTCCATGGTATTTCCCAGGCAAGAACACTGGAGTGAGTTGCCGTTTCCTCCTCCAGGGATTCTTCCCAACCCAGGGATTGACCCCAGGTCTCTTGCATCTCCTGCATGCAGGTGGATTCTTTACCACTGAGCCATCAGGGAAGCCTCTTTGCTGAATTCTTTCTCAAGGAAGACAAGAACAGAGGTTCTGCTTCAAGTCTGCTGACCCTTGGGGTCCAGTGGATAGGATTCAGTGCTTTCACCATCCCAACCAGGATTTAATTGCCAGTCGGGGAACAAATTTCTGCTTCAAGATGCTGTACCTTGAGGTACTCCCAGATAAATTTCAGTTATTAATAAATTAGATGGAAAGACTCACTGCTTATCTTATGAATAACTACTGTATTGTTATCTGAGTGACTCCTTTGATATTCAGTAAATTCACATGAACATTTATTGAATTTATGGTTTGTGCCTAGATTAGTATTATAAAGATATATATAGCATGAAGTCACAAGAAGAGTTACATTGGAATTGATAAATCTTCTAAGTGTTAGGATGAACTCTAGGGAATGAATAAAGTGCCATTGATCTGAGTAAAGATCTGAGTCGTCCTGGGGAGGTTGGGAAAAGCTTTATGAATTAATACGGGCAGGAAATCGAAGCTGTTGTGCCAAGGGATCACAAACACACACCATGATCACTGAATGGATCAGCTATTTTAAAGGGAGATATTGGGAGGAATCTTAACAAGCAGAACATTAGTGGAGAACATGCAAACTGCTGATTTCTCACTGACCCACAGTTTAGACCAAAGGGCTGCATATATGCTGGTGAACATTCCAACTGAAAGAGATTCCAACCCTGTAACTCTGTACTTATAGGGTCAGAGGAGTGGCCTGCCACTATGTAACAATTTGTAACATTGTTAGAAAGGCCGAACCTCTGAAAATTAGCAGCTGGTATCATCCAGGAGTTTTTTATTTTGCGAATTCAGACCTACTGGCTCAACTCTTTGCTAATCTAACCAAGGCAGAAGACATGAGCCTGCAGGCCCATCAGGACCTGCCTCTTCTTGGATGGATGAGTAGGAGTTTCAAGGTGCTCAAAGGCATTCCAGATAGAGGGAACAGCATGTGGAGCTAGAGGGAAACAAGAGATCATGGTGTGTTTGGATTTTGTCATGATTGAAGTATGCAGTATGAGGTCAGTTGGAGATGGGCATCAGAGGTGAGGGGGCATCTGGAAGAGGATGATTCCAGAAAGGTTGCCCTGAAGATGCATAACTGTTAGATGACTTTGTATGCCATGTTAAAGTATTCAAATTTTGCTTTTTACAAAAAATAAAATAACCGTTATATAACCTAAGTGAGTGACATGGGCTGGGGCTGGAGCTCAGGACATTCCCAGTCTATAGGAAGTAGGTGGTGTTCAGTACCTTGTGGTGGCTATGTGGAAATTTGTGTCCAGTGTTACAGTTCAGTTCAGTCGCTCAGTCATGTCTGACTCTTTGCGACCCCATGAACTGCAACACTCCTGTCCATCACCTGTCCATCACCCTGTCCATCACCAACTCCCGGAGACACTTGAATTTTTCAAGTGGAGTTGTAACTTTTGTACAACAAATATTCCAATTTTAAATGTTGAAAACAGTTTCAAATTTACTTAACAAATGTATGTGACTGACTAAACATTGACTGAATTGATCTTTTGTTTCTGATTGATCCAATGGGAAGTGAAAGGGCATGCGAAACATTAGAAGGCATGTTAATGTTATCAGATTTGCTTAGTGGAAGGATTATTCTGAATATGATGAGCAGAATAAATTGAAGGAGGCTAGAATAGAGTCAAGAAGAGTAATTACGATCCTTCTGAAATAAAAATTGAGAAGCTGAACTAAAGCAAGGTAGCAGGGATAAAGCTCAGATATATTTAGAATTGGCAAGATTGGTAACCAGTGGGATATACGTACTGAAGAGAATTGAATGCAAGATGACTTTTAGATTTATGATCTGGATGGCTAAGCAAATGATCATTCCAGTTATTTCACAGGAAATGAAGGGCCATGCTATTTTACAAAGCAATATGAATAGTTATTTTTGTGTATGTTGAGTTTGAGGAATCTAAATGAAAATCTCATAGCCATTATGGTGAATCTGTAAGCTTAGAAAAGAAATTAAATTGGGATAACATACTAGGGAGTCATCCGTGAATGGTTGATATTCATTCTTTCAACAGATATAAATATTTTATCATCATCTGACATTTTATTATCATCATTTCTAAAACCTACTTCATCTGAGTCTTCTCCTTCTCAGCAAATGACAACTCCATTCTTCCAATTGCTTAGGCTGAAAAGCAGTAAGCTCTGTCAGTTCTACCTAAAATGTACATCCAGAACCTAATTGCTTCTTATCACCTCACTCTTACCTTGACTGAAAACTAATAATATTTATCATCTGGAATATGACAATCCAAACTGATCTTCTTCCTTCAATCCATGAACTCCTTCATTCTATTCCAAAAGAGCAGCTAGAGTTATCCTGTTAAAATACGTCTCATGTCACTTCTCTGGTAAAATCCCCCAAAGAGTTCTTTGCCTCAGTTGGAGTAAAAGAGAGTTAGTCATGTCTGATTCTTTGCAACACAATGGACTATACAGTCCACGGAATTCTCTAGGCCAGAATACTGGAGTGGGTATCTTACCAAACCAGGGATTGAAACCAGGTCTCCCACATTGCAGGCAGATTCTTTACCAACTCAGCTATCAGGGAAGCCCTCCAATGATCATACAAGGCCTTATATAGTCTGTTCCCAAATGCCTCTCTTCACTCAATTTCTATTTCTCTGCCCTGTGTTTGCTTGGCACCAATCACACTGGTCTTGAAGTTCTTCTAATATACCCCACACATTGCTGCCTCAGGGCTTTGAAGTTATGTTTTCTCTTCCAGGATTGATCTTCCCCCAGAAATCTACATGGTTTACTTCTTTCATGTTTTTAGTCAGTATCAAATATCACATTTTCTGGCTATTTTCTTTAAAATTACAACTCCAAACTGCTTGAACTCTTTATCCCAGTTTCCCCATTTTATTTTTCTTATTCTTAGCAGTTCTCATTTTATAGTATACTGTTTTACTTATTTCTCTATGTCCTTCTTTATAATGCAGATTCTGTGAGATTAAGCATTGACTGTTTAATTTACTATTGTATTCACAGAATTTGTAAGTATCTGGCACATAATAGGATATCAATAATTATTTTTCAAATAAAAGAACACAGAGTTAGGGAACCAGCAAAAGAGAAATCCTTTCAAGGAAAATTCGTTTTCAAGAAAAGAGTGGATAATAATCCTCAAAGTACAGAAACAATAAGAACTGAAAGATAGGCTATATATTTGGCCAGTTAGAGGCCACCAGTAACTTTAGTGAGAAAGAGTAAAGGAAGTGGAGGTTGTTAGAGTGCTACAAAGAACCAAACCAGAAAGAGTGGTGAGGAAGCAGCAGTAAAGTATGCAGACCTTGCTCATGAATCAGTCTGGGAAATTAGAGCAATAGCTAGAGTGTTGTTGAATAGAACGGGAGGACAGAGAAACTTGAGGTCTTAGTGTTTCTTTATAGTAGTGAGATGTCTCTCAGATTTGATTGTGCTGCTGCTAAGTCACTTCAATTGTGTCCGACTCTGTGCCACCCCACAGATGGCAGCCCACCAGGCTCCCCCATCCCTGGGATTCTCCAGGCAAGAACACTGGAGTGGGTTGCCATTTCCTTCTCCAATGCATGAAAATTAAAAGTGAAAGTGAAGTCACTCAGTCATGTCCGACCCTCAGCGACCCCATGGACTGCAGCCTTCCAGGCTCCTCCGTCCATGGGATTTTCCAGGCAAGAGTACTGGAGTGGGGTGCCATTGCCTTCTCCGTTGATTGTGCTAGACTTTGTAATTTCCCACGTTCTCAACATTTTTTTACCTGTGGTAAAATGAAGTGGGGTGGAATTGTTAAGTGCTTTCAAGGGCCCATCTCACTCTTATCTCTTCTTGAATATTTCAGAAATAGTTTCAAATGTCCCAGGTATTTTGAGGCTTGTTTGTGTTCAATTAGTATTTAATCTTTGATTATCTTCCAGTTTTGTCAACATACAAGTATCTTTTCAATAATGCTGTTAGCCACTTATGTTATTTCGGTATTTTCCCTGGTCAAAGCTTATGTGAATTGCCGCTAGACTTCTTTGTTGATTTGAAGGACCTGGCTTGGTTTGATTACAAACTTAATTTAAAAAAATAAAATCCATTATTTACTGACAATTGTCTTTTAATCTCTTGTGCCAGAGTATATTTTCTTCACCCTAGATCAATCATTAAAAGTCATTTTCTAAACTTTGATGTATTGAGATACATACAAAAATAAGATCAGACTACTTTTACAGTCTATATTATTTTTTGTCAGAAAATATTATAAAATATTTTATATTAAAAATATAAAATATATTATAAAATGCTTTCAGAAATGTCAGAATTTAACTGACTTTTATCTTTTTGGGGCCTTCCCTGGTGGCTTAGACAGTAAAGTGTCTGTCTGCAATGTGGGAGACACAGGTTCGACCCCTGGGTTGGGAAGATAGATCCCCTGGAGAAGGAAATGGCAACCCACTCCAGTACTCTTGCCTGGAAAATCCCATGGTCAGAGGAGCCTGGTGGGCTGTACTCCATAGGGTCGCAGAGTCGGACATGACTGAGCGACTTCACTTCACTACCTTTTTTGCTTTCTCTTTTATTTTTTGAATGTGTAAGACCCTATCTGTGGGTGCTGTGCTGTAATGCTTATTAATGTGGCTCAATATAATAGAAACCCATTATATTCCTCATAAAAAAAAAAAAAACTTCTTTCTTAAGAGTAGAGGTGAACCCAAGTAAAATTCAATTTTTGACTAAGAGTCAGCATGTATTTTTTTAAGGAAGAAGAAGAAAATAAAAAGATAGAAAATTAGACCTCAGAATTGCAATTTCATGCTTCTGTATAAAATGAAACCCTTATGGTAGAAGACAAGTTGTCACTAATTCTGTGGAACAGATGGATTTATTCTTTCAAGTGACAAAAGAACCTACATCTTTATTCCTAAAATATCATGAAGTGGAAGAAAGCAAGATTTATTTTCATCATCATTTTCCATTTCACTGGTATTTTTTAAAAAGTCACTAGGAATCAGCAGGAAACTCTTGAATAAATTAGCATTAAAGCACAAAATTGTTGCATCATCCATTTTATAGGAAACTGATATTTTTTAAAGTGCATTTACTCTTGGTTTGCTTTTTTATTTCTTCATTCATTTCCATTTTCTTTTCTCCTTTTCACTAATTTAAAATTTTAAATTTAATTCCGTAAACAATGAAAAGCAATAAACTCTTGTTTACCCCTACCTATTCTTCAAACACATACTTTAGAAGTAAACTCTTAGGTAATTTCTGCTTTTGCCTTTTGGTGATTACTTCAGTGAACCAGAAAATATGACTATCTTTCTATTTTTACTTCACCAATAAACAATTACCAATTTAGATGGAAGTGTAAAATAGATAACATTGATGGAAGTTCTGTTGTGAAAGATGAGACTTTGATTTCACTGACTCCTGTTTCCTTCTAGTTCTTCCTGTCTATGTCTAATGGTTATATTACTCTTATGTTACTCAATTACTTAACTTGGTAATTTTAAACAGAAGCTTTGATTCTGTTTCTTACTTTCTTTATTTCCATTAGGTGTTTTCACTTCCCATTGTGTAAGATACATATATTGGCATCTTTCTCCTTTTGTCTGATCTTCCTCTCTTCGATCTCATCTACCATAAAATCAATTAAGGTTTTGCTTTATTGTTATATAGGTTATTAGGAGAAACGGCAACCCACATCAGTATTCTTGACTGGAAAATTCCATGGACAGAGGAGCCCGGTGGACTACAGTCCCTGGGGTTGCAGAAAGTAGGCCATGACTGAGAGACTGAGCATACTAAAGGTTGTTAAAATTTATTTTCTGTTCAGAAACCACACCCAAATCTACCAAGATTTTTCCATATGTTAAATCAAATGATGGACAATGGTATAGAAAATGATATTACTATAACAAAATGTGTAAAATTTAATTTGTCACCAACAGATGTATTGATTACAATTCTTCTCTTCTATTGCAAAGGCATGGTCTAATTATTTAAAATAATGCTGCATTTAATTTTGTTTTATATTTGGACCTTGATTTTTTGTAGTGCCTTTTTTGTTCCCCTTTGTTCTTTATTTTAGGGACTTGCTTTAATCAGTGTTCAGAACTTATTGCCAAATCCTATATCTTTTTCCTTCATATTATCTGTCACTTCTTTTTTGCTACATATCTTGGAAAATTTATTGAACTCTTTCACAGTATTTAAAAAAATTTTTAAAATTTACTTTGTACAATTTGTGGTACCAGGACTCATAATCATATTCATGTCTAAGAAGATACTGAGACTAGAGACCACACTCTCATTCTTCTCCGTTCCCAAAGTGAGCTACATAAGTCCTTCAAAACTAGAAGCCATCTTGGGAAGCAGGGGTATGAGGGATAAACTTTGAGAGAAAAGACAAAAATCTTGTGAGAAATTTTAAACTTTCACAGTTTTTAGCATTTCTTCAGAAAACAAAGCATCCTCCCCTACTCATAGACATTATTTAAAGCCAGAGAGACAGAAATAACTTTGTTAATTTTTCAGTAGAAATTAAGCTCTAAAACAAAATGAAATCAAGTTTAGAAACAAACATAACTTCTTGATTTTACACATCTGAGGCTCATGAATAAATTTGACTACTATATTATAATTTCTTTGAGTATTCAGTTCACTTCAGTTTAGTCATTCAGCCATGTCTGATTCTTCATGACCCCATGGAACACAGCACACCAGGCCTCCCTGTCCATCACCAACTCCCGGAGTTTACTCAAACTCATCTCCATTGAGTCAGTGATGCCATCCAACCATCTCATCATCAGTCGTCCCCTTCTCCTCCTGACCTCAATCTTTCCCAGCATCAGGGTCTTTTCAAATGAGTCAAATCTTCTATCAGGTTGCCAAAGTATTGGAGTTTCAGCTTCAACCTCAGTCCTTCCATGAACACTCAGGACTGATCTCCTTAGGATTGACTGGTTATATCTCCTTGCAGTCCAAGGGACTCTCAAGAATCTTCTCCAACACCACAGTTCAAAAACATCAATTCTCCTGCATTCAGCTTTCATTATAGCCCAACTCTCACATCCATACACGACTACTGGAAAAACCACAGCCTTGACTAGACAGAACTTTGTTGGCAAAGTAATATCTCTGCTTTTTAATATGCTGTCTACGTTGGTCATAACTTTCCTTCCAAGCAGTAAGTGTCTTTTAATATCAGGGCTGCAGTCACCATCTGCAGTGATTTTGGAGCCCCCCAAAATAAAGTCTGACACTGTTTTCCCATCTATTTGCCATGATGTGATGGGATAAGATGACATGATCTTAGTTTTCTGAATGTTGAGCTATAAGCCAACTTTTTCACTCTCCTCTTTCACTTTCATCAAGAAGCTCTTTAGTTCATCTTTGCTTTCTGCTATAAGGGTGATGTCATCTGCATATCTGAGGTTATTGCTATTTCTCTCAGCAATCTTGATTCCAGCTTGTGCTTCATCCAGCCCAGTGTTTCTTACGATGTACTATGCATATAAGTTAAATAAGCAGGGTGACAATATACAGCCTTGACGTACTCCTTTCCCAATTTAGAACCAATTAGTTGTTCCATGTCCAGTTCTAATTGTTTCTTCCTGACCTGCACAGATTTCTCAAGAGGCAGGTCAGTGGTCTGCTATTCCCATCTCTTAAAGAATTTTCCAGTTTCTTATGATCCATACAGTCAAACGCTTTGACATAGTCAATGAAGCAGAAAGAGATGTTTTTCTGGAACTCTCTTGCTTTCTCCATGATCCAGTGGATGTTGGCAATTTGATCTATGGTTCCTCTGCCTTTTCTAAAACCAGCTTGAACATCTGGAAGTTCATGGTTCATGTATTCCTGAAGCCTGTCTTGGAGAATTTTGAGCATTACTAGCCTGTGAGATGAGTGGAATTGTGCAGTAGTTTGAGTATGCTTTGGCATTGCCTTTCTTTGGGATTTGGATGAACACTGACCTTTTCCAGTCCTGTGGTCACTGCTGAGTTTTCCAAATTTGCTGGCATATTGAGTGCAGCACTGGCACAGCATCATCTTTTAGGATTTGAAATAGCTCCAGTGGAATTCCATCACCTCCACTAACTTTGTTCAAAGTGATGATGCTTCCTAAGGCCCACTTGACTTCACATTCCAGGATGTCTAGGTGAGTGATCACACCATCGTGATTATCTTGGTCGTGAAGATCTTTTTTGTACAGTTTTTCTGTATACTCTTACTACCTCTTCTTAATATCTTCTGCCTCTGTTAGGGCCATACCATTTCTCTCCTTAATTGAGCCCATCTTTGCTTGAGATGTTCCCTTGGTATCTCTAATTTTCTTGAAGAGATCTCTAGTCTTTCCCATTCTATTGTTTTTCCTCTATTTCTTCGCACTGATCACTGAGGAAGGCTTTCTTATGTCTCCTTGCTATTCTTTGGCACTCTGCATTCAAATGGATGTATCTTTCTTTTTCTCCTTTGCTTTTCACTTCTCTTCTTTTCACAGCTATTTGTAAGGCCTCCTGAGATAGCCATTTTGATTTTTTGTATTTCTTTTTCTTGAAGATGATCTTGATCCCTGTCTCCTGCACAATGTCATGAACCTCCATCCATAGTTCACTAGGCACTCTGTCTATCAGATCTAGTCCCATAAATCTATTTCTCACTTCCACTGTATAAATGTAAGGGACTTGATTTAGGTCATACCTAAATGGTCTAGTGGTTTTCCCTACTTTCTTCAATTTAAGTCTGAATTTGACAAGAAGGAGTTCATGATCTGAGCCATAGTCAGCTCCCGGTCTTGTTTTTTGCTGACTGTTTGGAGCTTCTCCATCTTTGGCTGAAAAGAATATAATCAATCTGATTTCAGTGTTGGCCATCTGATGATGTCCATGTGTAGAGTCTTCTCTTGTGTTGTGGAAGAGGGTGTTTGCTATGACCATTGTGTTCTCTTGGCAAAACTCTATTAGCCTCTCCCCTGCTTCATTCTGTACTCCAAGGAAAAATTTGCTCATTATTCCAGGTGTTTCTTGACTTCCTACTTTTTCATTCCAGTTCCCTATAATGAAAAGGGCATCCTTTTTGGGTGTTAGTTCTGAAAGGTCTTGTAGGTCTTCATAGAATTGTTCAACTTCAGCTTCTTCAGCATTACTGGTCAGGGCGTAGACTTGGATGAAGGTGATATTGAACATTTAGAGTACTTTTAAATTTATATACCCTCAAGGTGAGAGTAAATCAGAAGCTCTGGGGATGAGACCCAGACACCAGTAATTTTTAAAGGTCCCAGATCACTTCAATGTAATGCCAAGTCTGAGAAGTAGTGAAATAGAATTGTGACAGATTGATATTTGTGAAGTGGTTTTGTTGGTAGTGTAATGCTAATGAGATATAATTTCCCCTCCAAATTTATTAAAACTTTGTAAGCTAGGAAATGCACCTTAATTTGAAAAAGCTTTGCCAAAATCCCTCTTATATTAAATTTTATAAGTAGGCTAGGTGAGTTCAACGTTTGAAGATATACATATGAACATCTTTCTAACAAGTTTTCTGAAGAAGAATCCCAAAGTATACTGGGATTGAAGAACAGTCAGTAATGGGCAAAAATAGAGAAAAAGTTTGTTCAACTTTTCCTGTAGTTTCCATAAAGCTACAATTTATATTTTTTGCTTTGGAGAGTAAAATTGAAGAAATGTGATCACAGCAGCATGGGGGAACAACAAGTGGTATTTAGAAACATTGTCTCAAAAGTGACCATTATCTGATATGAGTATTGTTACTCCTGCTTTCTTTTGGTCTCTATTTGCATGGAATATCTTTTTCCAGCCCTTCACTTTCAGTCTGTATGCGTCCCTCATTTTGAGGTGGGTCTCTTGTAGACAACTGGTACTGGCATAAAGACAGAAATATAGATCAATGGAACAAAATAGAAAGCCCAGAGATAAATCCACGCACCTATGGACACCTTATCTTTGACAAAGGAGGCAAGAATGTACAATGGAGAAAAGACAGTCTCTTTAACAAGTGGTGCTGGGGAAACTGGTCAGCCACTTGTAAAAGAATGAAACTAGAACACTTCCTAACACCATACACCAAAATAAACTCAAAATGGATTAGAGAGCTAAATGTAAGACCAGAAACTATAAAACTCCTAGAGGAGAACGTAGGCAAAACACTCTCCGACATTAATCACAGCAGGATCCTCCAAGACCCACCTCCCAGAATATTGGAAATAAAAGCAAAAACAAACAAAAGGGACCTAATTAAAATCAAAAGCTTCTGCACAGCAAAGGAAACTATAAGCAAGGTGAAAAGACAGCCTGCAGAATGGGAGAAAATAATAGCAAATGAAGCAACTGATAAAGGATTAATCTCTAAAATATATAAGCAGCTCCTGCAGCTCAATTCCAGAAAAATAAATGACCCAATCAAAAAATGGGCCAAAGAACTAAACAGACATTTCTCCAAAGAAGATATAAAGACGGCTAACAAACACATGAAAAAATGCTCAACATCCCTCATAATCAGAGAAATGCAAATCAAAACCACAATGAGATACCATTTCACACCAGTCAGAATGGCTGCTATCCAAAAGTCTACATGCAATAAATGCTGGAGAGGGTGTGGAGAGAAGGGAACCCTCTTATACTGTTGGTGGGAATGCAAACTAGTACAGCCACTATGGAGAACAGTGTGGAGATTCCTCAAAAAACTGGAAATAGAAATGCCATATGATCCAGCAATCGCACTTCTGGGCATACACACCGAGGAAACCAGAATTGAAAGAGACACATGTACTCCAATGTTCATTGCAGCACTGTTTATAATAGCCAGGACGTGGAAGCAACCTAGATGTCCATCTTCAGACGAATGGATAAGAAAGCTTTGGTACATATACACAATGGAGTATTACTCAGCCATTAAAAATAATGCATTTGAATCAGTTCTAATGAGGTGGATGAAACTGGAGCCTATTATACAGAGTGAAGTAAGACAGAAAGAAACGCACCAATACAGTATACTAACACATATATATGGAATTTAGAAAGATGGAAATATAACCCTGTATACGAGACAGCAAAAGAGACACAGTTGTATCGAACAGTCTTTGGGACTTTGTGGGAGAGGGTGAGAGTGGGATGATTTGAGAGAATGACATTGAAACATGTATGCTGTCATATGTGAAACGAATCAGCAGTTCAGGGTCAATGCATGTTACAGGATACTCGGGGATGACCCAGAGGGAGGATAAAGGGAGGAGGGAGGTGAGAGGGGGGTTCAGGAGGGGGAACTCATGTACACCTGGGGCGAATTCATGTCAATGTATGGCAAAACCAACCAATATAATATTGTAAAATAAAAAAAAGAAAAAAGAAAAAAAAAGTGACCATTACATTGGGCTAAGATATGAAATAAAGGGCTCAGTCAGTATTTATCGGACAGTGATTTCAGGGAAGTCAGCTCCTGGTGGTGATCTCCTGCCACCACTGAGCATTTTCTATCTTTCTATCACCTTCCTACCAAGCATCTGAATAGATATTGTTTGGCAGGCTTAAGTAACACTTTCTACTCTGGATTTTTAAAATGCATCAACATTTTAGGGTTATATGCCTTAACCTTAATTCTTGTTTTATTGCTGATGATCTCAGAAGATGCAGTTGATGGGAAAGCTTTCTTACCAAGTTGCTCTGTGGTCCCAATTAACAAGCCACAGACTAAGAGGAGTTTTAAGTGTTTAACACTGAGCTCTTATTATATCTGATATACTAGCTTTTTTAATATTTATGTACCATTGCCAAAGACTCACAGAAGAACCGCCAGGAAATGATTGCATTTCCTGTTTCTAGGTAAGATAACCGTTTTCTATACAAGTGATAATATCTTTGTGTGTAAAAGGAAGTTTCCATAGTAGTTTGTTATAGTATTTCACAATTTAGCGACCACACCCCTAATGTTATATATCTAGCCAAATTAACACAGCAAGAATTCTCATTTTCAGATATTGTGGATCTTTTGAAAAGTCATAGTACTCTTTCAGTTAATTTATTTTCTTCATTTTTTTCTTTTCTTTCTCTTGGCAGCATCACACAGCACTTAAAGTAAGTTCTTGACAATTAAAAAGAATACATTTGAATCATATCTAATCAGGTGGATGAAACTGGAGCCTATTATACAGAGTGAAGTAAGCCAGAAAGAAAAACACCAATACAGTATATTAATGAATATATATGGAATTTAGAAAGATGATAACGATAATCCTGTATACGAGATAGCAAAAGAGACACAGATGTATAGAACAGTCTTTTGGACTCTGTGGGAGAAGGCGAGGGTGGGATGATTTGGGAGAATGGTATTGAAACATGTATATTATCATATGTGAAACGAATCACCAGTCCACATTCGATGCATGATACAGGATGCTCGGGGCTGGTATACTGGGATGAACCAGAGGGATGGGATGGGGAGGGAGGATGGAGGGGGGTTCAAGATGGGGAACAAATGTACACCCGGGGGAAGATTCATGTCAATGTATGGCAAAACAAATACAACAATGTAAAGTAATTAGCCTCCAATTAAAATAAATAAATTAAAAATATAATAAAATAATTGGCAGAATCTGTAAGCAAGAGAGCCAAAGGAAAACCCTAAGGAAAAATATAGACATATCAGATCACATAAAACACATATATTTGTTGGCAAAAAATTCCACAAACAATCTCAAAAGAGAAAACTTAGAATGGAATCCTTTATATACAAAGAAGGTAGGTAAATGTGGGGACTTCCCTGGAAGTTCAGTGATTAAGATTTTACACTTCCATTGCAGATGGCATGGGTTAAATCTCTGGTTGAAGAAGTAAGATCCCACATACCATGTGACATGGCCAAAAAAAAAAATAAAGAAAGAACAAGACACAGCAAACTGATAATATTAGTTGTTTCATGGAGATTGAAATCGAGGTGGTGTTGGGCTAGAGACTAAAGATAATGGAAAATTTCCCCATGTTTTTGGTCTGCTTTCTTGTTACAGTTAATTAATATACTTTTATAATAACAAAAATTTTAAATAACATGTTAAAGTGGAAGAGTTAAATGTAAAATCAAGCTATGATACATATCATAGTCTAAATGCGATTTGGAAGACAGACTATGATGTAAAAATTTCCTAGTAGATTTCTAGAAACAATAGACTATTCAAAGTGAATAAAATGGTTGGACAGTTAGGATGATGGAGTTTAGGAGAGACTTGAAAAGAAATACTTTGGAGAGAGTTGCACAAGGTAGTGCTTTCCAGGTGGCTCAGTGGTAAAGAATCTGCCTGCCAATGCAGGGATGCAAGAGATGTAAGTTTGACCCTTGGATTGGGAAGACTCCCTGGAGGAGGGCATGGAAACCCACTCCAGTATTCATTCTTGCCTGGAAAATTCCGTGGACAGAGGAGCCTGGTGGGATATAGTCCATGGGACTGCAAAGAGTTGGACAAGAGTGAGCACTGGGTCTTAGAGAATGACTAATCCTGCAAACAAGCCCAGTAGGGAATGGGGCTTCAGTGGAAATCCTGAAAAGCTTTGTGTGTGATCTTCCCTTCCTCCCTCCCATTCTTCAGGGCTCTTTGGCTGTTGTCTGATTTGCGCCTGGAGAATCTCATGGGCAAGAAAGAAGTTCCTTTTGCTTCCCTGGTGGCTCAGACGGTAAAGCGTCTCCCTACAATGTGGGAGACCCGAGTTTGATCCCTGGGTTGGGAAGATCCCCTGGAGAAGGAAATGGCAACCCACTCCAGTATTCTTGCCTGGATAATTCCATGGACAGAGAAGCCTGGTAGGCTACAGTCCATGGGATCGCAAAGAGTCAGACACGACTGAGCTACTAACACTAACACACTTGAAGACCAAGTGAAGGAGAGTTGCTGCTCTCCCAGAGTATTTTGGTAAAAGATGGGCAATGGGATTCCAGTAGAGAGAGTTCCATGGAGTTGACTATTGGAAACCTGAGGACTGATAAGAGAAAAGCAAGAATAGAATCCATCAACAGCTTTATAGGAATTTCAGTCATAATTTTCCCCCAGAGTAAGCATTAGCATTAAATGGGTTGCCCAGAGATTTTGAAAACAAAGGCTTCTTTTATTTTAAATGAAGTAAGAACTTTTATGCTACTCTTTCTCCCTTCTTAAGCAGCAAGCATGACCATGGGGTCAGAAACATGCCCAGGCAGCTGTGGAGGGAGGGGCTGAAAAAGGGATGTTAGTTTCAAATCAAGTGTGGAGTTTGGATTATTATCTAGAATCAAAAATTTTTATAAATGTTTAGAGTCTATGTTGGTAATTTGAACTGGAAAATACTAGGGAGCCTGATGGAGAAATAACTCCACTAGGAGATGTGATTTGAAAGTATATAGAAACTTTTCATTTAATTGAAACTTCTGTCCAAAATAATTGAGATGAGGCTAAAATATATATTCTTTTAATTAATTATATTATTATTTTAAATCTTTCTGATAGAGGACAATTATTAGTGAACTACTGTGGTCATGAACTAGTCTATTCCTGAGAAATAAAGGGCTTTATTTTCCTTGAAGGAGGTACTCAATGAAAAAATGATGACTAGTTCTAACACCCAGATGTTTTAATGTCATACTCCTCAGGTGAACTCCTGTTTATGATGTCTCCTCCAACTCTAGGGAAACTGGCTGTATAAAAATCCTAAAGCCTTGGCTCCAGTTCACTAAAAGACACCAGTTGTTGAGATTGGTGTCTGAATCACTAGTATCCAACCCAGGGAGCCTGAATTCCTCTGTTCTCTAGGTCTTGATAGAATTTACTTCAAAAAGAGCATTAATGTTAGGATATTGTCAATAAAAATAACTAATGATTACATTAATTGAATTGGGTCCATTTGTGACAGTTAAGTTTGTTTCCTCAACTCTTATTTTAATGCTAGTTCTAGTAGTACTCTTTCTGTTCCCTGTACTTCAAATTACTGGATCTCTATGCCTATTAATGAGAACTTCATCTAGCCTTTTCCATAGGCTAACATTTAGGATCTGCTTTATGCTAAGCACTTTCTACAGACATTTCTTCTTGTACTCAGAATAAGAGATGTTAGAGTTCTTTAGATTTCATTTCTGTTTTAGTTGTGCTTATTTTTCCTTCACTTTTTTGAAAATATGGATTATATTTATAATATCTGTTTTAACATCCTTCTTTACTAGTTTCATAATTGCTATAAATTCTGAATATATTTCTATTGATTGTTTCCTTCTCCCCCCACAACTTATGTGCCATATTTTTATATTCAATTAATTATTTTTTATTGCATGTAGATATTGTGTCACAGTATTCATTGCTGTATTTTACTATATTATTTTAAATATGATGTTGGATGTCTTTCTGACATAAATTTTAGTTAATTAGAATCTGTTAGATCTTCTCAGGGCTCCTCTGGTGGCTCATTTGTAAAGTATCAGCCTGCCAATGCAGGACACATGGATTTGATCCCTGGGTTGGGAAGATCCCCTGGACAAGGAAATGGCAACTCGCTCGCTTCTTCCCTGGAAAATTGCAAGGACAGAGGAGCCCGGTGGACTATAGACTACGGGGTCACAAAAGAGGTGGACATGACTTAGCAACTAAACAACAGCAAAGAACTTCTCAAGCCTTTTATGCTTTATTAAGATAAGCCTAAGTGAAACTCCAATACTTTGGCCACCTCATGCGATGAGTTGACTCACTGGAAAAGAGTCTGATGCTGGGAGGGATTGGGGGTGGGAGGAGACGGGGACGACAGAGAATGAGATGGCTGGATGGTATCACCGACTCGATAGACATGAGTTTGAGTGAATTCCGTGAGTTGGTGATGGACAGGGAGGCCTGGCATGCTGTGATTCATGGGGTCGCAAAGAGTTGGACACGACTGAGCGACTGAACTGAACTGAACTGAACTGAAGGATGCTTTTAAGTCTAGGGTCAATTTAGCTCATTACTATAGCTATATCATTTTTAGGATTATAGTCAGTGTCTGATTCTGTGTGGGCTCCAAATGTTCTGCTGTTGCAGAAGTCGAGAAACAAAGCACCGCACCGGGAAAGTTGGAGAACTCAAGTTTATTATGCTGGCAGGCCCAGAGGAATTAACACTCCAAGCTCTGAGCCCGGACAAAGGGGTTACAAGGTTTTTATAGACAGTGCATGACATCAGACTATAGTGGGCAATGCTAATTGTTAATAGGCTGGTTTAAACCAAGGGATTCGTGTGTGCGGGAACAGCAGTTAGGACAGGGCGGGGAATGCCTGACCTTTATACAGACAAGCATAGTTAGGCAGGATTACAGGGGCTGGGCAATTGAAAAAGTAGGGCAAGGGTGAGTCAGATAAGCTTCAGTTCCTAGCATTGTTGTAAGTCTCCATTTTCTTGAGGTTATGTGACTTTCATGACTTTGGAAGGAGCAAGCTGAGTTACAGAAGCAGAACAAGCAGGAAGTTATTGTAAATTTTAACTTTCCCTCTTCATCCCACCCTCACCCCCTGATGCTCATTAAATCTTATAAGGCATCAAACTCTAGATCTTTTTGTCTCAGAAGCTGATAACCCTTCAGGGCTAGGAGGTATGTGGTAGCCCTCCTGTCCCTGATGGCCTCAGCTAGACTGGAAATGGCTTTCATGAATAATGACAAGAGGCAAGGTAAGAGGAGACAGGTTCCCAAGGAAGAGCAGGACTAATCCCACTAGAGTTTTGAATATTCCTGGATAAGAAAACCATTCCCCAAATAGCTCTCTGGGATTGCATCCTTTCCAAGTATGGACTGAGACATGAGCTCTGTTAGTCATCTTTCTGGTTATTTCTTCTATAAACTTGCCTTTATCATCTATCTGTAGACAATAGTTGCTAAGATTGATCTTTCCACAGACGCCCCTTTCTAGGTGGCGAACTTCTAACCAATTTTCACTAGGAAGAACCAGGGGTCAAAACAAATGTATTGGCCTTTTTGTTGACAAATAGAACAAGTTTTTTTGTTATGTATGCAGGTTTCCTTGACCTCTCCTTGGCAAAGAAGTGAGTATGTAAAGCAAGGTCCAAGTAACCCCTTGACCTGATCTAGTCACGTGGATACATGGAGTTCATGTGGGGTCTATTTTACTTCCTGATCCACTACAGCTCAGCAGGATATAAACTGCTATTACACAAAACATTTGATTCCACTTAACAATCCCACTACTTCTGGGTGGATTGTAGTCAAAGTGACCTCTTGTATCTGACCCACAGAAAGCATCAAGGCCAGTGGTGCAACCAGTATCCATTTGGCAGGGTTTCATCATAACCCTGACTCTCTGATGTCCCTCATCAAGGGTGGGGCTGACTGGAGAGTGATTACAAGAGGCACCTAATAAGGATGATACTTCCCACTATGATGAGATAGTAGATAGCTGACAGCAGCCTCTGACCCAAACTCCATTTTTGGGGTATAGCTGAGGCCAGTCCTATAGCAAAGAGCATGGCAGTAATACCAATCAGGAAAGAGTCCAGGGGTGACAATGGTAGCCCATTAATATCCTGATAACCAGATCCTCAAGTTTCTGCTGTGCATCAACCAGCCAGCTACAGGGATGTGACTGGAGCAGGGCCAAAGAATCCTCAAGCTTCTGCCGTGTGTTGACTAGTCAACTTCTGGAGTGACGAGAGCAGGGCTCAGAGTCCTTTGTAGGTGAGGGCTATAGCTTTTGGATCCAGACTTTGAGAGGGTTCTTGGGGTCTTGAACTGCCTTCCAGATGTCCTTGTCATGCTGCTGTCTTGACTCTGGTGTGGTGGGTCCAGGGGTGATACCTGTAACTTTAACAGCAGTAGAGGTCTCCAGGGCTACCGTAGAGGGCCTGTCCAAACTGGCTTAAGTGGTTCCTTTTTCCAATCTTTAACCCACACCTCATCTCATGGCTGATGAACCCAATTGCTGAAAGGAATGAGTGTCCTGTCTAAGGCTTCTTGGGTGATAAGGTGGAAGACTTTTCCCAGGGCCTGGAAGTGTCACGACATCTCCAAGTCAGGTAGTTGTTGGAGGTCTCTGTTGAGCTTTTCTGTCACTGGGAGTGTTCTCCTGTGTAAGATCTCAAAGGGAGAATAGCCTGAGGACCTTGGGGTGCACTGGATTCGGAACAAGGTTAGGGGTAGCATGTCAACCCAAGGTAACTGGGTCTCCTAACAGAGCTTAGCTAACGTAATCTTGAGGATCCGATTCTTGTGCTTAGCTTTCCCTGAGCTTTATGGCATGTAGGCAGTGTGGAACTTCCACTTAACTCCCAGTGTCTTGGACAAAGTCCAGATTATCTCCAACACAAAGGCTGGCCCATTGTCAGACCCTATGGAGAGAGATAGCCCATATCTCAGGATTATGTCTCTTAGTAGCGTCTTGACTACCTCTCATGCCCGTTCAGTGCATGTGGAGTAGGCCTTAACCTGTCCCAAGAAGGTGCAGACTACCACAAGTAAAGGGTTTCCCTCATAGCTCAGTTGGTAAAGAGTCTGCCTGCCCATGCAGGAGCCCTGGGTTCGAATCCTGTGTCAGGAAGATCCCCTGGAGAAGGAAATGGCAAACCACTCCAGTATTCTTGCCTGGATAATCCTATGGACAGAAGAGCCTGGCAGGCTGCAGTCTATGGGTTTGCAAGAGTTGGACATGACTGAGCGACGAAGCACACAGCACCACAAGTAAATACTATAGGGCCTGACTTCAGTAAAGTTCACTTATAAATCTTCAAAGGGCAATGTCCCAACTGTCTGCTCCCTTGGGTTGGGTCTTGGTCCTTGGCTGGCATTGTTCTGTGCATGAGTCTCACATCTAGCACTGATCTGGGTATACATGGTTGGGAGCTTAGGAACGAAATAGTAGTGGCTCAGTAAACTTTTTAGTGCAGTTTTTCCTAAATGAGTCGTCTCATGATGCTGTTTCACCAGATCGACTGCTATATTGCTGGGGACAAAAAGTCTTTGGTCTGAGAGCTTCCACCAGCCCTCTTTTCCTTTTGTTCCTCCATCCTCTAAAGCCCACTGATTTTTTTTTTTTTATTGGAGGCAAATTATTTTACAATATTATATTGGTTGGTTTTGCCATACATTGACATGAATTCGCCCTGGGTTTATATTAAGTTCCCCCTCCTGAACCCCCCTCCCACCTCCCTCCTCCCTTTATCCTCCCTCTGGGTCATCCCCGCATGCCAGCCCCGAGCATCCTATAACATGCATTGACCCTGAACTAGTGATTCGTTTCACATATGACAACATACGTGTTTCAATGCCATTCTCCCAATTCCTCCCACCCTCACCCTCTCCCATAGAGTCCCAAAGACTGTTTTATACATCTGAGTCTCTTTTGCTGTTTCGTATACAGCGTTATCATTTGCATCTTTCTAAATTCCATATATATGCGTTAGTATACTGTATTGGTATTTTTCTTTCTGGCTTACTTCACTCTGTATAATAGGCTCCAGTTTCATCCACCTCATTAGAACTGATTCAAATGTATTCTTTTTAATGGCTGAATAATACTCCATTGTGTATATGTACCAAAGCTTTCTTATCCATTCGTCTGCAGATGGACATCTAGGTTGCTTCCACGTCCTGGCTATTATAAACAGTGCTGCAATGAACATTGGAGTACATGTGTCTCTTTCAATTCTGGTTTCCTCGGTGTGTATGCCCAGGAGTGCGATTGCTGGATCATATGGCATTTCTATTTCCAGTTTTTTGAGGAATCTCCACACTGTTCTCCATAGTGGCTGTACTAGTTTGCATTCCCACCAACAGTGTAAGAGGGTTCCCTTCTCTCCACACCCTCTCCAGCATTTATTGCATGTAGACTTTTGGATAGCAGCCATTCTGACTGGTGTGAAATGGTATCTCATTGTGGTTTTGATTTGCATCTCTCTGATTATGAGGGATGTTGAGCATTTTTTCATGTGTTTGTTAGCCATCTTTATGTCTTCTTTGGAGAAATGTCTGTTTAGTTCTTTGGCCCATTTTTTGATGGGCTCATTTATTTTTCTGGAATTGAGCTGCAGGAGCTGCTTGTATATTTTGGAGATTAATCCTTTATCCGTTGCTTCATTTGCTATTATTTTCTCCCATTCTGAAGGCTCTCTTTTCACCTTACTTATAGTTTCCTTTGCTGTGCAGAAGCTTTTGCTTTTAATTAGGTCCCATTAGTTATTTTTGCTTTTATTTCCAATATTCTGGGAGGTGGGTCATGGAGGATCCTGCTGTGATTAATGTCGGAGAGTGTTTTGCCTACGTTCTCCTCTAGGAGTTTTATAATTTCTGGTCTTACATTTAGCTCTCCAATCCATTTTGAATTTATTTTTGTGTATGGTGTTAGAAAGTGTTCTAGTTTCATTCTTTTACAAGTGGCTGACCAGTTTTCCCAGCACCACTTGTTAAAGAGACTGTCTTTTCTCCATTTTATATTCTTGCCTCCTTTGTCAAAGATGAGGTGTCCATAGGTGCGTGGATTTATCTCTGGGCTTTCTATTTTGTTCCATTGATCTATATTTCTGTCTTTATGCCAGTACCATACTGTCTTGATGATTGTGGCTTTGTAGTAGAGCCTGAAGTCCGGCAGGTTAATTCCCCCAGTTCCATTTTTCTTCCTCAAGATTGCTTTGGCTATTCGAGGTTTTTTGTATTTCCATATAAATTGTGAGATTATTTGTTCTAGTTCTGTGAAAAATATCGTTGGTAGCTTGATAGGGATTGCATTGAATGTATAAATTACTTTGGGTAGTATACTCATTTTTACAATATTTATTCTTCCAATCCATGAACATGGTATATTTCTCCATCTATTAGTGTCCTCTTTGATTGCTTTCAGTAGTGTTTTATAGTTTTCTATGTACAAGTCTTTTGTTTCCTTAAGTAGATATATTCGTAAGTATTTAATTCTTTTCGTTGCAACAGTGAATGGAATAGTTTCCTTAATTTCTCTTTCTATTTTCTCATTATTAGTGTATAGGAATGCAAGGGATTTCTGTGTGTTGATTTTATATCCTGCAACGTTACTGTAATCATTGATTAGCTCTAGTAGTTTTCTGGTAGAGTCTCTAGGGTTTTCTGTGTAGAGGATCATGTCATCAGCGAACAGTGAAAGTTTTACTTCTTCTTTTCCAATTTGGATTCCTTTTATGTCTTTTTCTGCTCTGATTGCTGTGGCCAAAACTTCCAGAACTATGTTGAATAGTAGTGGTGAGAGTGGGCACCCTTGTCTTGTTCCTGACTTTAGGGGAAATGCTTTCAGTTTTTCACCATTGAGGATAATGTTTGCTGTGGGTTTGTCATATATAGCTTTTATTATGTTGAGATATGTCCCTTCTATTCCCACTTTCTGGAGGGTTTTTGTCATAAATGGATGTTGTATTTTGTCAAAGGCTTTCTCTGCATCTATTGAGATAATCATATGGTTTTTATTTTTCAGTTTGTTAATGTGGTGTATTACGTTGATTGATTTGCGGATATTGAAGAATCCTTGCATTCCTGGGATAAAGCCCACTTGGTCATGATGTATGATCTTCTTAATATGTTGTTGGATTCTGATTGCTAGAATTTTGTTAAGTATTTTTGCATCTATGTTCATCAGTGATATTGGCCTGTAATTTTCTTTTTTTGTGGGGTCTTTACCAGGTTTTGGGATTAGGGTGATGGTGGCCTCATAGAATGAGTTTGGAAGTTTCCCTTCCTCAGCAATTTTCTGAAAGAGTTTGAGTAGAATAGGTGTTAGCTCTTCTCTAAATTTTTGGTAGAATTCGGCTGTGAAGCCGTCTGGACCTGGGCTTTTGTTTGCTGGAAGATTCTTGATTACAGCCTCTAGTTCCGTGCTTGTGATGGGTCTGTTTAGATTTTCTATTTCTTCCTGGTTCAGTTTTGGAAAGTTGTACTTTTCTAGGAATTTGTCCATTTCTTCCAGGTTATTCATTTTATTGCCATATAATTGCTGATAGTATTCTCTAATAATCCTTTGTATTTCTGTGTTGTCAGTTGTGATCTCTCCATTTTCATTTCCAATTTTATTGATTTGGTTCTTCTCCCTTTGTTTCTTGATGAGTCTGGCTAGTGGTTTGTCAATTTTATTTACCTTCTCAAAGAACCAGCTTTTGGCTTTGTTGATTTTTGCTATGGTCTCTTTTGTTTCTTTTGCATTTATCTCTGCCCTAATTTTTACGATTTCTTTCCTTCTACTGACCCTGGGGTTCTTCATTTCTTCCTTTTCTAGTTGCTTTAGATGTAAAGTTAGGTTATTTAGTTGACTTTTTTCTTGTTTCTTGAGGTGTGCCTGTATTGCTATGAACTTCCCCCTTAGCACTGCTTTTACAGTGTCCCAGAGGTTTTGGGTTGTTGTGTTTTCATTTTCATTCATTTCTATGCATATTTTGATTTCTCTTTTGATTTCTTCTATGATTTGTTCATTATTCAGCAACGTGTTGTTCAGCCTCCATATGTTGGCATTTTTAATAGTTTTTCTCCCGTAATTGAGATCTAATCTTACTGCATTGTGGTCAGAAAAGATGCATGGAATGATTTCAACTTTTTTGAATTTACCAAGGCTAGATTTATGCCCAGGATGTGATCTATCTTGGAAAAGGTTCCGTGTGCGCTTGAGAAAAAGGTGAAATTCATTGTTTTGGGGTGAAATGTCCTATAGATATCTATTAGGTCTAACTGGTCTATTGTATCATTTAAAGTTTGTGTTTCCTTGTTAATTTTCTGTTTAGTTGATCTATCCATAGATGTAAGTGGGGTATTAAAATCTCCCACTATTATTGCATTATGGTTAATTTCCCCTTTCATACTTGTTAGTAATTGTCTTACATATTGTGGTGCTCCTATGTTGGGTGCATAAATATTTATAATTGTTATGTCTTCTTCTTGGATTGATCCTTTGATCATTATGTAGTTTCCTTCTTTGTCTCTTTTCACAGCCTTTGTTTTAAAGTCTATTTTATCTGATATGAGTATTGCTACTCCTGCTTTCTTTTGGTCTCTATTTGCATGGAATATCTTTTTCCAGCCCTTTACTTTCAGTCTGTATGCGTCCCTCGTTTTGAGGTGGGTCTCTTGCAGACAACATATATGGGGGTCTTGTTTTTGTATCCATTCAGCCAGCCTTTGTCTTTTGGTTGGGGCATTCAACCCATTTACATTTAAGGTAATTATTGATAAGTACGATCCCGTAGCCATTTTCTTTATTGCCTTGGGTTCGAGTTTATACACCCTTTCTGTGTTTCCTGTCTAGAAAATATCCTTTAGCATTTGTTGGAGAGCTGGTTTGGTAATGCTGAATTCTCTCAGCTTTTGCTTGCCTGTAAAGCTTTTGATTTCTCCTTCATATTTGAATGAGATCCTTGCTGGGTACAGTAGTCTGGGCTGTAGGTTATTTTCTTTCATCACTTTAAGTATGTCTTGCCATTCCCTCCTGGCCTGAAGAGTTTCTGTTGAAAGATCAGCTGTTATCCTTATGGGAATCCCCTTGTGTGTTATTTGCTGTTTTTCCCTTGCTACTTTTAATATTTGTTCTTTGTGTTTGATCTTTGTTAATTTGATTAATATGTGTCTTGGAGTATTTCGCCTTGGGTTTATCCTGTTGGGGACTCTCTGGGTTTCTTGGACTTGGGTGATTATTTCTTTCCCTATTTTAGGGAAGTTTTCAACTATTATCTCCTCAAGTATTCTTTCATGGTCTTTCTTTTTGTCTTCTTCTTCCGGGACTCCTATGATTCGAATGTTGGAGCATTTAACATTGTCCCAGAGGTCTCTAATATTGTTCTCATTTCTTTTAATTTGTTTTTCTTTTTTCCTCTCTGTTTCATTTATTTCTACAATTCTATCTTCTAGCTCGCTTATCCTGTCTTCTGCCTCTGTTATTCTACTGTTTGTTCCCTCCAGAGTGTTTCTGATCTCATCTATTGCATTATTCATTGTATATTGACTCTTTTTTATGTCCTCTAAGTCCTTCTTAAACCTTTCTTCCATCTTCTCAATCCTTTTCTCCAGGTTATTTATCTGTAACTCCATTTTGCTTTCAAGATTTTGAATCATTTTCACCACCAAAATTTGAAATTCTTTATCAGGTAGATTCCCTATATCTTCCTCTTTTGTTTGTGTTGGTGGGCATTTATCTTGTTCCTTTACTTGCTGGGTATTTCTCTGCCTCTTCATCTTGCTTATAATGCTTTGCTTAGGGTGGCCTTTCCCTCTTCTGGCCGTTTGTGGAGATCTCTTTATTATGTAGTTTCCTCTCTGTGTGTGGGGTTGGATAGGTGACTTGTCAAAGTTCCCTGGTTATGGAAGCTTGTGTCGATGTTCTGGTGGGTGCAGCTGGATTTGTTCTCTCTGGAGTGCAATGAAGTGTCCAGTAATGAGTTATGAGATGTCAGTGGGTTTGGAGTGACTTTGGGCAGCCTGTATATTGAAGCTCAGGGCTAGTTTCCTGTGTTACTGGAGAATTTGCGTGGTATGTCTTGCTCTGGAACTTGTTGACCCTTGGGTGGTGCTTGGTTTTAGTGTAGGTATGGAGACGTTTGATGAGCTCCTATCGATTAATGTTCCCTGGAGTCAGGAGTTCTCTGGTGTTCTCAGGATTCGGCCTTAAGCCTCTTGCCTCTGGTTTTTGGTCTTATTCTTGGAGTAGCCTCTAGACGTCTCTATCTGTCATTTCCAAGGTGGTTCCCTCTGTTTTAGCTTCTGTTTGCTGGTCTCTTCAGTGTCTAATTTCCGCCCTGATACTAGGGGGTGGGTGGACACTTTTTAAGGCTCAGTTGTTCAGTCCTATTCTGGGAAGGGAGGAAAGCTGCAGTCGAATATCTCTGGCGTCTGTGGGGAGTGCTCGCAGCGTCTCGGCCACACTGGGTTTGCCCCCGCTCACAGCACGTATGCTGTCCCAGTCTATACTGCACAGGCTCTAGGTTGCTCTGCCGGGAGCTGTCTGAGGCCAGCGCCGGGTTGTATGCACTTCCCAGGTCTGAGCGGCTCAAGTTCAGGTTCTCAGGTACTCCACAAAGGCACAGACTTGGTTGGGCCTGCGTTTTGTGCCTTCCCTGATCCGAGCAGCTCAGGGGACCAGGTGTTTGGCAAGCGCGGTCTCTGCGACTTATCGCCTCCCCAGTCCCCGCCACTCAGTTTTCTGGGTGTACAACCGGCGCACCTTCTCAGGGGGATATCGACCGGCCCGAGCCCAAGAAGTCCTGACTAGCAACAAGCCTGTCTGAAGTTTGTATCGGATGCCTTTCTGGGGCCGCGGTTGCCCGCTCTGGCTCTGGCTGCGCTCCCTGCCTGTCTCGGCGGGGGATGGGGGATGGGCCAGCCCCAGCCGGCTCATTCTGCTCAGTCCTTTATTCTGTGAGCGGGGCTGGCCGAGTCGTAGGTTAGAGCTTTCCGCCTTTTCGTGGGGAAGCTATCCCACAGTCTGCTTTGCTCTCCCTGGTTCTCTCAAATTGTTCTCGCGGCATTCAAGCCCAGTCCTCTCTCTAAGCAGTTCAGCCGGCTCCTCCCTGCCCAGCCCCCGCTTGTTAATGGCGTATGCAGGCATCTGTGCTGCTTCTCCGCTGGGAGTTACCGTTTGGCGGGTAGTCTGTGGGTTTTTGAAAAATCTTAAAAAAAAAAAGAGGGTTATGTGTCCCTCTGAGCTTCCAAGGCTCACCACAGATTCGCCAGTGAGAGTGTTTCCTGGTGTTTGGAAAGTTCTCTCTTTTTAAAGCCCCGGAGCTCCGTCCTTACTTCTTTTGTCTCGCTTTTTATCTTTTATGTTTTTTCCTACCTCCTTTCGAAGACAATGGGCTGCTTTTCTGGGTGCCTGACGTCCTCTGCCAGCATTCAGAAGTTGTTTTGTGGACTTTACTCCGCGTTCAAATGTTCTTTTGATGAATTTGTGGGGGAGAGAGTGGTCTCACCATCCTATTCCTCTGTCATCTTGTTCCTTCTCCCCCACTGATCTTTTCCCTTGGTATATCTCGAAGATGGAGGCAATTCTGGTACCAAGAGGACCTTAAGGATTGGCTCAGGGCCCACTGTGGGGCTCTGTTGGGTTGCTGCCTCCTTGGCTGCCTGATCAGCCAATCGATTCTCTTTGCTGACTGGATCAGTTCCTATTTGATGGTCTTTGCAATGGATGACTGCCACTTGGGAAGGCTTCCAGGCTGCCTCTAACAGCTGAAGGATTTCTTCTTTGTTTTTGATCTCTTTTCTCCCTGCTGTCAGTAGTCCCCTTTCTTCATAAATTGCTCCATGAACATGTAAAGTAGCAAAGGCATACCTCAGGTCAGTGTAGATGTTGACTCACTTTGCTTCAGCAGACCTTAGCACCTGGATAAGTGCCCACAGCTCAGCTGTTGGGCTGACCAAGGCAAGGCATCAGCCTTCACTGTCTCGTTGGTTGTTGTTATGGCACAGTCTACCTTGCGTTGTCCATGTTAGATGAAACTGCTTCCATCAGTGAACAGTCCCAGTTCTGGGTTCTGGAGGGAAATGTCTGTCAGGTCTGGTCTGCTGGAGTAAATTTCAACTATGACCTCCTGGCAGTTATGATTGGGGGTTCCCACCTCCATAGGTGATAAGGTGGTGGGGTTCAGCGTCTGTACAGTCTCAAGGTGGATCCATGGATTTTTCGCAAAGCAGTCCCTGATAGCGTGTCATCCTGGTGTTGGTCAGCCACTTATGCCCCTGGCTGTTCATCAGGGCAGTAACAGCATGGGGAACTTTTATATTTTGTCCTAGCATAAGCTTATCAGCTTCCCTGACCAGGACCACAGTGGAAACTAAGGTCCGGAGACATGGCAGCCATCCTGCAGCCACAGGATCCAGTCGTTTGGACAGGTATGCAATTGGGCGCTGCCATTGCACGACTGTTTGTGTGAGGACCTGCAGTGCAGTGTGATTTTTCTCATGTACAAAGAGATTAAAGTCCCATGTCACATCTGGCAGCCCTAATGCTGGAGCACTGGTCAAGAGGCTCTTTATATCGCTGAAGGCTTTTTCTTTTTTAGGCTCCCACTCTAGGGGGTCCTTACCAGACCCTGCTTGGCTTCATACAATGGCTTGGCAATGTCAGAAAAACCCAGTATCCAGACCTGGCAGAATCTGGCAGCTCTGAGACACTCACGGACATCTTTCTTGGTGCTTGGATGAGGTGTTGAGCAGATGGCTTGTTTTCTCTCGTGTTCAAGTGCCTGATGCCATTTTGAGATGACGGATCTTAGGTACTTCACCTCCTATCTTAAGATTTGAGCCCTTTTCCATGACACCTTGCACCCCATGGTAGAGAGTAGAGCCAGTAGGATTTGAGTGCCTTTCCAGCAGTCCTCTTGGGTGAGACTAGCTAGCAACAGGTCATACACATACCAGAGTACGGTGCAGCTCAAGGTTTCTCCGGGAAAGGCAGAAAGATCTGTAGCCAGGACTTCACCAAACAGGGTAGGTGAGTTCTTGAAGCCTTGTCGTAGTCAGGTCCAAGTCAGCTGTGTCTTTCTCCCTGTGTGGGAGTCTTCCCACTCAAATGTGAACAATGGCTGGCTGCCCAGTGATAGCTGGAGGCAGATGAATGAGCATTTGAGATCGAGGCAGGTGAACCAGCTTGCTTGAGTGACTAAAAGACTCAGGAGTGTAAGGGTTCGGGACAACTGGATGGCTGGTGATCACTGTGTTGTTGATGGCGTGGAGGCCCTGGACAGGGCAGTAGTCATTTCCTCCAGGCTTCTTGACTGGTAAGAGCTGAGTGTTCCAGGGAGACTGACACTCAATTAGGATTTTGGCATCTCACAGGCACTGGATGTGGTCCTGAATTCCCAGGTATGCTTCCCGTGGTACTGGATATGGTCTCTGCCTACAGCACAGGTCCTGGCCTCAGGTCCACCACAACGGGTGCATGGTTTTGGCCAAACCTGAGGGCCCCTTTTCTGCCTAGATAGCAAGGAATTCTTTTAGCAGGCTGGTTGGATTTATTTGTTCTCTTTCTGAAGAACAGAGGTCCCATTCATCTTCCCTGGGCATGGTCACAGCCATCCTCAGAGCTGATGGCGCCCCAGGGTGAGCTTGCAGGCTTCCTGGGGGAGAAGATGATCTGTGCTCCCAGTTTTGTCAGTAAGTCTCTGCCAAGCAGGGGAAAGGGGCATTCTGATGAGTACAGAATTTAATAATTCGCCATTTGGCCCCCTAACTGGCATGAGTGTACCTTGCAAAATGAGAGGATAGCCATAGCCCCTGTGGCTCCAGTGATAGTTGCTCTTTGGCCTGTGAGGGGAGTCACAGGTGTGGTTACCACGGAGTGTTCAGCTCTGGTGTCTGCTATAAAATTCATTGACTGGGCCCCCTACTTTCAACGTGACTGTAGGCTCCCCGGGTCCCAGAATCAGGGATCCCTGTCCTCCTTAATGGTTCTGGGCTGGAGTCTTGCTCATGAGGTGGCACAGGGGACATGGAGGTGGGGGACTGACCAGAAAAGTATCTAACACTGGTTGTGCTGAAACCTGTGGAGCATGGGAATATATGGCAAGGGCAGCGGCAGATTTTCCACTGGGTCTCCTTGGAATATATGTTTTTTCTTCTTCTTCCTTCTTCTTTTTGAGCACTTGAGCCATAAATACCCAACTCTGTACAGTCCATTTATGCAAAATCTTGCCTATGGGGGTAGGGTCTGTGCTATTAGGAGCCAAGAGTCTATGTACAGAAATTGATCTGGATGTCCTGGTGCCCTGATAACTACCCAGTACACTGCTAGGATGGTGGGCAGGTCGATGGTGCCCTCTGGTGGCCACCCAACATCAAAGGATGGTTATTCAAACTCACAATGATTATGGAGCTTCCAGGGCGTCATCTTGATTCTGTAATCTCCTATAAAGCCCTTTTCAAAGTTACCATGCAATCTAAAATTGTTGGCCTAGAGAAACTTCCCCCATGCTGACAAATGTAATCTACCTCTTTGACCAGAAATAAGAGGGGCATGCACAGGAGGGAGCCTTATAACCTAGGTAACACTGATGTTGCCACTTCTGGAAGGCCCAGTATTCCTAGACAGCATGATTACATGCCTCCTTGAAGATGGCCCTAATTGCTAAATGTCCCAGGGAGAGGGAACTGAAGGAGGTGTTCCCTTGTAATGGGGTTTGCAGAGGAATAGCTTCAGGTAGGCCTCCAGAAGGGGTCTAGGGTGATTGACCCTCTCAAGAACACTAAGCAGGCAGAGAGAGCAGTATACATACTCTTCACCTGGGTAAAGGGTCTGAAATGCTCGGGGAATCAGGGGATTATGAAGAAAACGGTGACAGAGGAAAGCAGCCTCATAATGAGATTCTAAAAGTATGCAGGAGCATGTCAGAGTATGCCAGTCCACACAGGCTGGCTCAGAGTACCAAGAGAGAGGGAGATACAGATCTTCCTGGCAAAAGTGGCAAGTTTTCTGAAGAAAACCTAATTTCTCAATAAGGTGACTCAAGGAGTCAGCTGACAGAGGGGAAAGTGAGCCTTAAAAATTTTAAGAAAATAATTTTGGCGGCGGGCCCTAGGGCAAAAGGGCCATTTGGACATACACAACTATTAAATCAAATCAGTAACCAATTGTCCCTCTTCCTGTGTATCCTGTCCTATGTCAGTGGTGCAAAGGCAAACAAGGGTGGTTGCCCCCTGAAAAGAGGAGACCATTCAAGTGCCCACCTGGCCACATCCCTATGAGGAACTTAGGTGTCTCTTAGCCCTGGTGGGTCAGTATAATCCCCTGATCTGGATCTGACTCACAGGGATGGACTGAGTCCCCGAGAGACAGACACCACTTTGAGCTGTATGAGGTCTCCATGGAACCGCAAGTTAGGGCCCATGCAGACTCTGTAGCCACGAAGGCCATGGAGCCACACAATTGAGTATGAACCAGGGTGCTCATTCACACACATTCAGACCAGAGTTTATCACAGTGCCTCTCCCCTCTGGGAAGGTCCCTGACTGGTGGTCTTCTTGCTGAAGACTGTAGGAGGTGATCAAACTCCTCTTCCGTCTAGAGCCGGGACCTGACTGGGTTCTGGCACCTGACTGGGTTCTGTACCCTGGGGCCCTTACCTTAAACTGTGGCCATTCCTGGTGAGTTGGTCCATCCCTCCAATGAGTCCGGTTGGGGCTTGGCTGTCAGAGTCAGAATGCAAGTCTGAAAGAGAAACCGGGAAACCATCATGTGGCACACCTCCTCGATTGTCTCAAAGTTCCTCTGCTCAGGCTCAGCCAAGCCACTGGTCCAGCAGCGCAAGGGGCTGGCATGGTTGGAATCTTTCTGGGGCCTCCAGAAACTTTGCAGAAGTTGGACCGTCAAGAAATGAAGCACTGAGCTTGGAGAGTTGGAAAACTGTTTTATTACACCAGCAGGCCAAGAGGAGTTAACGCGCCAAGCTCTGAGCGCCAAACAGAGGGATTACAAAGGTTTATAGACAGTGCATGACATTAGACTACAGTGGGCAATGCTGTTAATAGGCTGGTTTAAACTAGGGGTTCTGCACACGTGGGAACAGCAGTTAAGACAGGGTGGGAGAATGCCTGACCTTTATACAGACAAGCATGGCTAAATAGGATTACAGGGGCTGGGCAACTGAAAAAGCAGAGCAAGGGTGAATGAGATAAGCTTGAGTTCCTAGCATTATTGTAAGTCTCCATTTTCTCCATGTTACATGACTTCTGTGACTTTGGAAAGAGCAAGCTGAGCTACAGAAGCAGAATGAGCAAGAAGTTATTGTAAATTTAAAATTTTCCTCTTCACTTCCTGCTCACTTTCACTGTTAAAGTACTGCACTCAATATGCCAGCAAATTTGGAAAACTCAGCAGTGGCCACAGGACTGGAAAAGGTCAATCTTCATACCAATCCCAAAGAAAGGCAATGCCAAAGAATGCTCAAACTACCGCACAATTGCGCTCATCTCACACGCTAGTAAAATCATGCTCAAAATTCTCCAAGCCAGGCTTCAGCAGATGTGAACTGTGAACTTCCATATGTTCAAGCAGGTTTTAGAAAAGGCAGAGGCACCAGAGATCAAATTGCCAACATCTGCTGGATCATGGAGAAAGCAAGAGAGTTCCAGAAAAACATCTATTTCTGCTTCATTGACTATGCCAAAGCCTTTGACTGTGTGGATCACAATAAACTGTGGAAAATTCTGAAAGACATGGGAATGCCAGGCCACCTGACCTGCCTCTTGAGAAACCTGTATGCAGGTCAGGAAGCAACAGTTAGAACTGGACATGGAACAACAGACTGGTTCCAAATAGGAAAAGGAGTGCGTCAAGGTTGTATATTGTCACCTTGCTTATTTAACTTATATGCAGAGTACATCATGAGGAACGCTGGGCTGGAAGAAGCACAAGCTGGAATCAAGATCGCAGGGAGAAATAACAATAACCTCAGATATGCAGATGACACTACCCTTATGGCAGAAAGTGAAGAGGAACTCAAAAGCCTCTTGATGAAAGTGAAAGAGGAGAGTGAAAAGGTTGGCTTGAAGCTCAACATTCAGAAAACAAAGGTCATGGCATCTGGTCCCATCACATCATGGGAAATAGATGGGGAAACAGTGGCAACAGTGTCAGACTTTATATTTTTGGTCTCCAAAATCACTGCGGATGCTGATCGCAGCCAGGAAATTAAAAGACGCTTGCTCCTTGGAAGGAAAGTTATGATCAACCTAGATAGCATATTAAAAAACAGAGACATTACTTTGCCAACCAAGGTCCATCTAGTCAAGGCTATGGTTTTTCCCGTGGTCATGTATGGATGTGAGAGTTGGACTGTGAAGAAAGCTGATGGCCGAAGAATAGCTGCTTTTGAACTGTAGTGTTGGAGAAGACTCTTGAGAGTCCCTTGGACTGCAAGGAGATCCAACCAGTCCATTCTAAAGGAAATCAATCCTGGGTGTTCATTGGAAGGACTGATGCTAAAGCTGAAGCTCCAATACTTTGGCCACCTCATGCGACGAGTTGACTCACTGGAAAAGACTTTGATGCTGGGAGGGATTGGAGTCGGGAGGAGAAGGGGACCACAGAGAATGAGATGGCTGGATGGCATCACCGACTCGATGGACATGAGTTTGAGTGAACTCCGGGAGTTGGTAATGGACAGGGAGATCTGGCATGCTGTGATTAATGGGGTCGCAAATAGTCAGGCACGACTGAGCAACTGAACTGAACTGAAGAATAACCATTACTAGTAACACTAGGAAACTGGGCTATGTGTCTTATAAACAGTGCCAATATAAAATTTCCCTGGAAGATAAGGATTGGTACAATATAGACTAATTCAGATGACCTGGGATACTACTGGGCTGCACCTAATGGAGTTCTTGGCTTAATTCTTACTTATGACTTTAGTAATACTATTCACTATGTTATTTGTATTTCATCTGTTTTACAAAATTGCTGTTTCTTACATTGCCAAATGTGTGGCTCTGTCTCTGATAAAGTAATATATAGTTCTATATTAGATCAATGATTGTGACAATGTAACTGTAAATATGGGAGGAAGCAACAAGAGATAATATTTTCTTGGACCAAGAGGCTCCTAAGACAGGTGGTCCAGAGAATTTGAGTTACTGTTTTATGGCCCAGTCTAGTAATAGCACATTGAGTGGCCTAACAGCAAAATCTTTGCCAGACTTGAGAAGGAGTATTCTCAGCACTGTGAGACAAAATGGTCATGAAATGCATCCTCCCAAATCACGGTCAAGCTTATGATTATGAAGGTGCCATACCAACTGAAGACCATCACTTGCCACTTACTTCTGCAAAGATTATATCATGGCCACTGAAGATGCTGATCTTCAACACCCCTGAAAGCAGTTCAGAGTGGAAATCAAAAAATGAGACACTCTGTGCTCTGGGAAAAACTGACAGAACAGGCCTTCAAATAGTTAGATATTTTCAGAAAAAGATTTTGTGAGTCCCAATCCTTGCATCTTCTCATACCTAGAAAAACACTAACATTGTTAATGATGACGTCTCCTTTGCCTCTAAAGGGAATATTACACTGAAAAGTCAGAATAAAGTAGCTACGGTTCAGACATCCAAGGAAATAGCTACATGATACTATGGGTGTAATATCAGACTAGTTCTTATACTGCTAAAAACTTGAGCTTTCTGAATTGTGACAAACTTGGATGTCACTGGACATTCTCAAAACAATGTCTGCTGGCAGCTGGTAACTGCAACCTTACTTTTTATAAAACTAGGTATATACCTGTATAAGTCTCCCCTCATTTCTTCTAAAAAGAAATGAGATTTATTTTGTCTATTAAAATTCCAGTTGTCACTCCTCTAACTACTTCTAATTGGGTCTGTTAAAACCAAAATGGCAGACCAAAGAATTCTGATTTTGATCATATAAGGCTCAGATCCAGGACTTGAAATTCAAAAACACTTTTGATTCAGGGTCTGTTCTCAAAATTGAGGTAACATTATATCCCATTTGACAGGAAGTTGCAGAACCATAGTTGCCCAGTTCTCTGAATTAAAACTCAGCAGGACTCTCTGGGGCTCTGAAGCACAGATCCTTTCTGTGTTCCCTGTTTCTTGTTTGTAAGATATAGGTTTCATTCAGGCTCCATGACCTTCCCTGAGTTCCAAAAATTGTTAGTCTCTCAGTCATATCTGACTCTTTGTGACCCCATGGACTGTAGACCAACCAAGTTCCTCGGTCCGTGGAATTCTCCAGGCAAGAATACTGGAGTGGGTTGCCACTTCCTTCTCCAGGGGAATGTTCTTGACCCAGGGATTGAAGACCCTGGGTCTGTCACATTGTGGGCAGACTCTTTACCAACTGAGCCACCAGGAAACTGCTAAGTTTCAAAGAGAAAATTCAAATAGGTGCTGATCAAGGAATGAAGGGGATACAAAAACAGGGGAAGAACAGTCAAGTGTTCTTGGGACAGTGTCCTGGTTCCTACTCAAGAAATATATCTAACAATGTCTTTGAGTTTTTCTGCAGAACTGGGGCCCCCACCTAGGTGGAGGATAGTAACTTCAGGCTAAACACAAGATTCTTGGAACACCTCCCTGTTACTTCACCACCAACCAATCAGAAAAAGTCACATATCCTGTAGAGCTCATTCCAAATGCTGCCTTCTGTTTCTGGGGACTGATGATAAAAATTCTATTAGGTCTCCTGTTTGGCCACTGTCTGTTTCATCTCTGACAGGGTCCGAAAGTTTGAGGCTAAATTGCTGTTAATACAAAGGTGGAAGCCAGTTTCAGATATGGAATACCTCAACTTAGATCAGGTAAAGAGAGACTTCTGCTCTTCCAGGCAGGACTACGTCCATGCACAGCAGAAAGAAATTACAAAAGAAAGAGACCTCTGCCCCAGTTTCCCAAAATGTCTTAAATATGAAGTCTCTCAGGGGGTAGATTTTAGGGGACACACACTGACTAAAATTGCCCATCCTGGCCAGGCACCATAGCAACTATTTGCATGAATTATTTTATGACAGGAGGTCCTGGTAAGGAACATGGAACTAATAAGCCAACACCATCCAGAAGAGTTAGAAAAAGGTCAAAAGGAGACACCATGTGTCTAACCACTTCCCAGAATCCTCTCTGGCATCCATCTTGGCTGAGCAAAGTGTGTACCACCAGGAAGGACTCTGAGTCAAAATGATTGGCCAAAGACAACCCAGAAACTAATCCCATTACCATAAAACCTGAGATTGCCAGCCACGAAGCAGAGTAGTTCTCCTGGGTTCAGTTACCCTACTGCTCTCTACCTGGGTGCCCTTTCCAATAAAATCTCTTGCTTTGTCAGTATCCATGTCTCTTCAGAGAATTCATTTCCAAGTGTTAGACAAGAGCCCCATTTGGGCCCTGGAAAGGTCACCTCTTCTTGCAGCAAAGAGGCTTCCCAATAAGAAAGAGAGGAGGATGGCAATTAAATAAAATAAGAGACAGAGGAGGATGGCATCTAAATAAGATCCAGAAAGTTCACTTCCAAAAGGAGTATGGCAGAGTTCAAGTTTTCAAAACACACACACACACACACACACACACACACACACAGAATGTCCTAAGCAGACCAGATCAGGCAGAACATTTACATTTCAAAGATGAAGGAAGAGAAATGCAAGTTTCTCTTAGAAAGATTTTCTTTCTTTCAGATCAGAATTCTGAAAAGATGATTTTAACAAACCAGATTTTTAAAATTAACTGTATATGCAATAAAAGAGCTCCCTCATCTTTAGGACAAGATTTCCTTTGTTTCCTTTTATGAACACTGTGTGCACACATGAGTCTACCTGGTCAGAGTTTGGCTTTCTGATCTCTTTTGTTTTTGTTTGAGGGAATATGATAGGGACAGAATAAGGAATTGTAGATAGAGAGGGAACTTTAGGGGGACTTGGGAGACCACAATAAGTCTAATGATCGCTCAAGAAAGTAATAGGAAAATTCTGAAACAATGGGGGCTTGCTTGACTTATAAGGCAAAACAAGTCACTTATCGTCAAAGTCAGATTGACTTTCTTAATGATTGTTGCTTTTCAGTTGCTATGTGGGGTCCAACTCTTTGCAACCCTATGAACAGCAGCACCCCAGGCTTCTCTGTCCTTCACTATCTCCCAGATTTTGCTCAAATTCAAGTTAATTGAGTAGATGATGCCATCAAACCATCTCATCCTCTGTCACCCACTTCTCCTGATGCCCTCAGTCAGTCATTTCCCATGAATCATCTCTGCATCAGGTAGCCAAAGTATTGGAGCTTCTACTTAGGAGGACTCACTGAGTCCTCCAGTGAGTATTCAGGACTCATTTCCTTTAGAATTCTCTGGTTTGATCTACTTGCAGTCCAAGGAACTCTCAAGAGTCTTCTCCAACACCAAAGTTCAAAAGCATCAATTCTTCAGCACTCAGTCTTCTTTATGGTCCAACTCTCACATCTGTACATGACTACTGGAAAAACCAAACTTTGACTGTACAGACCTTTTTGGGCAATGTGATGTCTCTGCTTTTTGATACACTGTCTAGATTTGTTCTAGCTTTTCTTACAAGCAGCAAGCGTCTTTTAATTTCATGGCTTCAGTCATCATCTGCAGTGATTTTGGAGAAAATAAAGTTTATCAATGTTTCCATTTTTTCCCCATCTATTTGTCATGAAGTGATGGGACCAGATGTCATGATCTTAGTTTTCCTAATGTAGAGTTTTAAGCCACTCTCCTCTTTTATCTTCATCAAGAGGCTCTTTAGTTCCTCTTCACTTTCTGCCATTAGGTCAAATGTCTTCTGTATATCTGAGGTTGTTGATATTTCTCCCAGTAATCTTGATTCCAGCTTGTGCTTCATCCAGTCCAGCATTTTGCACGATATAGTCTGCATACAAATTAAATAAACAGGGTGACAATATACACGCTTGACATAATCCTTTCCCAATTTGTAACCAGTCCATTGTTCCATGTCCTGTTCTAACTGTTGCTTCTAGTCCTGCATACAGGTTTCTCAGGGGGTAAGGTGGTTTGGTAATCCCATTTCTTTAAGAGTTTTCCATAGTTTGTTGTGATCCACAGAGTCAAAGGCTTTAGCCTAGTCAATGAAGCAGTAGTAAATGTTTATCTGGAATTCTCTTGCTTTTTCTATGATCCATTGGATGTTGACAATTTGATCTTTGGTTCCTCTCCTTTTCTAAATCCAGCTTGTACATCTGGAAGTTCTTGGTTCATGTATTACTGAAGCCTAGCTTGAAGGATTTTAAGTATTACCTTGCTAAAGTGTGAAATGAGTGCAATTGTGCAGTAGTTTGAACATTCTTTGGCATTGCCCTTCTTTGGGATTGGAATGAAAACTGACATTTTCCAGTTCTGTGGCCTCTGCTGAGTTTTCCAAATTTGCTGGCACCAATTTGAGTTCACCAACAGTGCATAAAGGTTTCCTTTCTCTACATCTTTCCCAACACTTGTTATTTGTTATCTTGATAACATTCATTCAGAAGTGAGGAGATATCTCAGTGTGGTTTTGATTTGCATTTACCTGATAACTAGTGATACAGAGTCTGGTATATCTTCTCATTTGTTTATATCTTCTTCAGTTTTTTTCAGCAATGTCATAGATTTCTGAATACAGGTCTGTTACCTCCTTGGTTAAATTTATTCTTAAGGTATTTTGTTTTATTTGATGCCTTTGTAAATGGGATTATTTCTCAATTTCCCTGTCTTAGAACTCATTATTAATGTATGGATATGCAACAGAGTTCTATATATTAACTTTTTATAAATTTTTTATAATATATATATGCTATATATATGCACATATGTATACATAGGAGGCAGTGGAGCCTGAGGAGGTGGTGACTGCACAGGAAGCAGCTTCATGGAGATTATGGCAGATGCAGAGGCGGGAGCAGGGTAGTGACCCATGCCCTTAGTTCCTAGTGAGGCAGCATGGGAGGCTGCTAAGCACTGTGCACCACCCTCAAGGCCACTGAGCTCACCAGACCAGGACAATAATGCTGAGAAGCCTGAAGCAGGGAAAGGCTAGGGCCAGAGTTCAGCCTGGTGTTGGGCCTTGCAGGTGGCAGAATGGCCCCAGGGTGGCCAGCAGCAGCAATGAAGCCAGGGAACCCTCCACTCCTGGGCCTCTTCCAACCTCAGCTCCAGCCTTCCCCAGGACCCCTTCCTGGCAACTCCAGCAGGGCCTTAGCCCTGGACACCAGGTGGCATGTTGACTGGTACTCAGCAGTGAGTAAAGTTTACACATTCAACAAGGAACAGCAGTGGGACAACTGGGGCACTGGGCATGTGTCATCCAGCTATGTGGAGACTTTGAGGGTCATGTCCCTGCTAGTCACAGCTGAGAGCGACCTTAACAGGTGAGGAGAAGTTGGCAAAAACCTTTAGAACCTTTCAAATATGCCCTAGTGGTGTGTAAACTTCACAAATTTTGAAACAACCCTAAAGGTTCAAAAGCTTTTCATATTTTTAAAGACTCATTGTCTAGGAATTGCCACTTCCCTGGTGGCAAATCATGAATTTCCCTAAAAGTTAGCACTAGTTGTTCCAAACTGGAGCACAATAATACCAAAGAAGTTCTTCCACTGATGCAAGCACATTAGACCCCACATCAGGCCTCCCAACCTGGCGATCTGGCAAAGGGACTGGAAATCCTCAGGAATCTGACTTTAAAGGACAGTGGGAATTCATTACAAAACTTCCACAGGACTGAGGGAAACAGAGACTTAGAGGCACAAACAAAACCTTGTGTGCACCAGGTAGGACGAAGGAGCAGTAATTCCACACGAGACTGAGCCAGATCTGCTTGTGAGTGCTTGAGGATCTCTTTTGGTGGCCTGGGTTGGCAGTGACCTGCTTCAGGGACAAGGGCACTAGAAGCAGCAATCCTGGAGACAGGTGTTGGCATAGTCCTTTTTGGAGGTCACCAGTAGCCATATCATAGAACCCACAGACTACAGGACTGAGTTGCCCAGGCCAAACAACTAACAGGGAGGGAGCACAGCCCTACCCATCAGCAGACAATTGGATTAAAGATTTACTAAGCATGGTTCTGCCCACCAGAGTAAGACCCAGTTTTCCCCACAGCCAGTCCCTCCCATCAGGAAATAGACCTATAATTCCACAGCTTAAAGGGTGAAAACTACAATCAAAGAAAGCTAACCAAAATGACCACGTGGATCACAGCTTTGTGTAACTCAAGGAAGCGAGCCACACTGTGCAGCACCCAAGACAGACGGGTCACGGTGGAGATTTCTAACAAAATGTGGTCCACTGGAGAAGTGAATGGCAAACCATTTCAGTATTTCTACCTCAAGAACCCCATGAACACATGAAAAGGCAACAAGATATGACACAAGAAGATGAGTCTCACAAGTTGGTAGGTGTCCAAAATGCTACTGGGAGAGAGTGGAGAAATAAATCAAGAAAGAATGAAGAGGTTGGGCCAAGGAGGAAACATTGCTCGGTTATGGATGTGTCTAGTGGTGAAAGTGAAGTCCAGGCTGTGAAGGAGTGAAGTATGGGCTGCATAGGAACATGGAATATTAGGTCCATGAAATGAGGTAAGTTGAAAGTGGTCAAGCAGGAGATAGCAAGAGTGAACGTTGACATTTTAGGAATCATTTAACTAAAATGGATGAGAATGGGCGAATTTAATTCAGATGACCATTACGTCTACTACTGTGGGCAAGAATCCCTTAGAAGATGTGGAGTAGCCCTCATAGTCAACAGAAGAGTCTGAAATGCAGTACTATGGTGCAATCTCAAAAACAACAGAATGATTTCCATTCATTTCCAATGCAAACCATTCAACATTAGAGTAATCCAAGTCTATGCCACAACCAATAATGCTGAAGAAGCTGAAATTGAATGGTTCTATCAACACACACAAGACATTCTAGAACTAACACAAAAAGAGATGTCTTTCTCATCATAGAGGACTGGGAGGCAAATGTAGAAATAAGAAGTCAAGAGATACCTGGAGTAACAGGCAAGTCTAGCCATGGAGTACAAAATGAAACAGGGCAAAGGCTAACAGTGTTAGGCAATTTTTTAGTCATGAAGAAGAACTTTTTACTTAAAAAAAATAAATTTGTAAGTTTTTATAATTATATATAAAATAAATATTATGGATTATTTCAAGTGAGGTCACTGAGCTTGTTCTATTGTTATTTATATCAGTCCTCAAACTTTTTCACAGGAATTATCTGGAAATCTTATTAAAATGCAGATTCTGCATTTCTAACAAATTCTCAGGGGTTGCTAATGTTGCGAGTTCATGGACTGCACTTTGAGTAGCACAGATTTAGGTAAAATAGACTAAATTGAAATGCACCAACTCAATAGAATATTTTGGAGCCATTTAAAATAATAAGGCTAACAGAGTTTTACTATGAGAATTCACTGAAAAACAACACAAGCAATGACTCTACACATGAATGTCACCAGACGGCCAATACTGAAATCAAATTGGTTATATTCTTTTCAGTTGAAGATGGAGAAGCTCCCTACAGTCAACAAAAACAAGCCCTGGAACTGACTGTGGCTCTTCTCATGAGCTTCTTATTGCAAAATTCAAACTTAAAGAAAGTAGAGAAAACCACTAGGCAATTTAGGCATGACCTAAAACAAATCACTTATACAGTGGAGATGACAAATAGATTCAAGGGATTAGATCTGATAGAGAGAGTGCCTGAAGAACTATGGACTGAGGTTTGTAACATTGTACAGGAGGTGGTGACCAAAATCATCCCCAAGAAAAAGAAATTCGAGAAGGCAAAGTGGTTGTGTGAGGAGGCCTTACAAACAGCTCAGAAAAGAAGAGAAGCAAAAGGCAAAAGAGAAATGGAAAAATATACCGAACTACATGCAGAGTTCCAGAGAATAGCAAGGAGAGATAAGAAAGCCTTCTTAAGTGAACAATGGAAAGAAATGGAGGAAAACAGTAGAATGGGAAAAACTAGAGAGCTCTTCAAGAAAATTGGAGATACCAAGGAAACATTTCATGCAAAGATGGGCTCCATAAAGGACATAAATGGTATGGACCTAACAGAAGCAGAAGATATTAAGAAGAGTTGGCAAGAATACATGGAAGAACTGTACAAAAAAGATCTTTACCACCTAGATAATCACGATGGTGTGATCACTCACCTAGAGTCAGGCATCCTTGAATTGAAGTCAAGTGAAGTGGGCCTTAGGAAGCATCACTATGAACAAAGCTAGTGGAGGTGATGGCATTCCAGTTGAGCTATTTCAAATCGTAAAAGATGATACTGTGAAAGTGCTGCACTCAATATGTCAGCAAATTTAGAAAACTCAGCAGTGGCCACTGCACTGGAAAAGTCAGTTTTCATTCCAATCCCAAAGAAAGGCAATGCCAAAGAACATTCAAACTACTGTAAAATTGCACTAATTTCACATGCTAGCAAGATTATGCTCAAAATCCCTCAAGCTAGGTTTCAACAGTATGTGAACCAAAAACTTCCAGATGTACAAGCTGGATATAGAAAAGTTAGAGAAACCAGAGATCAAATTGTCAACATCCATTGGATCATAGAAGAAGTAAGGAAGCTAAAAAAAAAAAAAGCAAAACTACCTCTGCTTCATTGACTAGGCTAAAGCCTTTGACTCTGTGGATCACAACAAACTGTGAAGAATTTTTAAAGACATGGGAATACCAAGACCACCTTACCTGCCTCCTGAGAAGCATTTATGCAGGACAAGAAGCACCAGTTAGTACGGAACATGGAGCAATGGACTGTTTCCAAATTGCAAAGAGTATGTCAAGGCTGTATACTGTCACCCTGTTTATTTAACTTATGTGCAGAGTACATCATGTGAAATGCCATGCTGGATGGCTCACAATCAGGAATCAAAATTTCTGGGAGAAATATCAATAACCTCAGATATGCAGATGATGCCTCTGTAATGGCAGAATGTGAAAAAAAGCCTCTTGATGGAAGTGAAAGAGAAGAGTGAAAATACTGGCTTAAAACTCAACATTTAAAAAATGAAAATCATGGCATACAGTCCCATCACTTCATGGAAAATAGATAGGGAAAAAACAGAAACAGTGATCAACTTTATTTTCTTGGGCTCCAAAATTGCTGCAGATGGTGATTGCAGCCAGGAAATTTAGACACTTGTGGCTTGGAAGTAAAGCTATGACAAACTTAGCATATTAAAAAGCGGAGACATCACTTTGATGACAAAGGTCCTTATAGTCAAAGTTGTGGTTTTTCCAGTAATCATGTACAGATGTGAGAGTTGATCATAAAGAAGACAGAGCACCAAAGAATAGATGCTTTCAAATTGTGGTGGTAGTGAAGAATATTGAGGATCCCTTGGACAGCAAGGAGATCAAACCAGTTAATTCTAAAGGATTTCAACCCTGAATATTCATTGGAAGGACTGATGCTGAAGCTGAGGCTCTGATAGTTTGGACTCCTGATGGGAAGAACTGACTCCTTGGAAAAGACCTTGATGCTAGGAAAGATTGAAAGCATGAGGAGAAAGGTGCGGCAGAGGATAAGATGTTTGGATGGCATCACTGACCCAATGGCCGTGAGTCTGAGCAAACCCTGGGAGATAATGAAGGACAGGGTAGTCTAGAGTGCTACAGTTCATAGGGTGGCAAAGTGTCTGATATGACTTAGTGACTGAACAACAACAAATATATAGACGTAAATGTAAGAGATGGGTTCTATCTCTGGGTTTGGGTTGGAAAGATCCTCTAGAGGAGGGCATGGCAACCCACTTCATTATTCTTGCCTGGAGAATTCTATGGACAGAGGAACCTGGCAGACTGTAGTCCATAGGGTCGCACTGAGTCAGACATAATTAAAGTAACAGCATGCACATATATTTATATATATTAGTGATGTCTTTAGAATTTTTTTACATGTAGCACCATGTCATTTCTCAATAGTGACAATTTCACTTCTTCCTTTCCAATTGGACGTCTTTTATTTTTTTCTTTTCTGACTGCTATGGTTAGGACTTCCAATACTCTTGTACAAAAGTGGCACTAATGGGCATCCTTGTCTTATTTATGAACTTAGATGAAATGCTTTCAGGTTTTTGCTATTGAGTATGATGTTGGTTGTAGGTTTGTCATGAATGGCCTTTTTTACGTTGAGATATATTCCCTCTATGCATATTTTGTTGAGATATTTTATTATAGATAGATAATAAAATTTGTCCAAAGCTGTTTCTATATCTATTGAGATGATCATACAATTTTTATTCTTCAGTTTATTAATGTGCTCTATCATATTGACTAATTTGTAGATGTTGAAAAATTTTGCATCCCTGGTATACATCTCACTTGATCATAGTGTATAAACATTTTAATGTATTATAGGCAATGGCACCCCACTCCAGTACTCTTGCCTGGAAAAATCCCATGGATGGAGGAGCCTGGTAGGCTGCAGTCCATGGGGTCGCTAAGAGTGGGACACGACTGAGCAACTTCACTTTCACTTTTCACTTTTCACGCCTTGGAGAAGGAAATGGCAACCCACTCCAGTGTTCTTGCCTGGAGAATCCCAGGGACGGGGGAGCCTCGTGGGCTGCCATCTATGGGGTCACACAGAGTTGGACACGACTGAAGTGACTTAGCAGCAGCAGCAGAATTTGATTTGATAGTATTTTGTTGAGATTATTTACATCCACATTCATCAATGAATCAGTGATATTGGCAAATAATTTTCTTTCTTTTCCCCCTGTGGTGTCTTTGATTTTGGTTTCAGGGTGATATGGTCTCATAGAATGTGTTCAGAAACATTCCTTTCTTTTCAATTGGAATAGTTTAAGAAGAACAAACATTAACTCTTCTTTAAATGTTTGGTAGAATTCCCCTGTGAAAATATCTGGTCCTGACCTTTGTTTCTTAGGGTTTTTTTTTATTCTAATGTAATTTTATTACTGGATATATCTTGTATTCCTTCAGAATTCATTCTTGGGAAATTGTATGTTTATAGTAATTTATCCACTTTTAATTTAATTTTATTTTTTGTTACAGCACCCTGTGCAGACTAATATAAACCTGAAGGACAGGAGGAGGTGGCTATGTGCAGAGTAGGGCATTTCCAGGCAGAGCGAACATTAGACCTTAAGCCCAGGAGTCTGAAAATGAGTGAAAACCTTGGACAACTGAAGGACAAACATCGTACCTGGGATCCTATGGTTCCATTGTGAATATTTCTGAGATATCTTTGGAAAATGAGGCCAAAGTGATATAACAACTAGTTACGGAAATAACAAATGGAATCATTCTTCAGATGGATTTTGAGTTCCACTTCTAAGGGGTACAATGTGACTGAGATATCCGCTTTTTAGATTGTTCTTTTTATTGTTGCACAGTTGTTCATAGCAATCTCCTATGAGCCTTTGTATTTCTACGGTTTCAGTTGTAAAGTTCCCTGTTTTATCGATTTGGGCCTTCTCTCTTTTCTTCATGAGTCTGACTAAAAATTTATCAATTTTATCTTTTCAAAGAACTCAGCTCTTGGTTTTATTTATTTTTCTATTGTTTCATTCTCTATTTCATTTATTTCTTTTGTAATTTTTGTTATTTTCTTTCTTCTACTATTGTTCAATTTTTTTTATTCTTTTTCTAGCTTCTTTAGTTTTAAGTTTAGATCATTTATTTGAGATTTTCTTAATTCCTGTGGTACACTTGTATCAATATACAATTCTTAGTTCTGATTTTTCTATATTGTATAGATTTTGTGGTTTTTGTTATCATTTCACATCTCCAGGTGTTTTTTAAAAATTTCCTTTTTGATTTCTTCAGTCACCAAATGGCTGTTAAGTATCTTTTTGTTTAGCTTCCATGTGTTTGTGTTTTTTTTCTTGTTGGTGGTATCTACTCTCAAACTGTTTTCTTTGAAAAAGATGCTTAATGTGATTTCAGTATTAAATTTATTGATATTTGTTTTGTTGTATAGCATGTGGTCTATCCTGGAGAATGTACTTTTATTTTTGGTCATACTGTACAGTATGTGGGGTCTTACTTAACCAACCAAGAATTAAACCTATGCTTCCTGCTGTGGGAGTGTGGATTCTTAACCACTGGACTGTCAGGGAAGTCTCATTCTTCATGCATTTTAAAGAATGTGTATTCTGCTGCTTTTGAATACAGTATTTTATATAAAGCTATGAAGTTCATCTGGTCTAATATGTCCCTGGAGACCAGTGTAAGTGGAGTGTTAAAATTTGCTACTCTTATCAAAAGTGTGAAACTGTTAGTCACTCAGTCATGGCTGATACTTTGCAATCCCATGGATTATAACCTGACAGGCTCCTCTGTCCATGGTATTTTCCAGGCAAGAATACTGGAGTGGGTTGCCATTCCCTTCTCCAGGGTATCTTCCCAACCCAGGGGTTGATCCTGCGTCTCATGCACTGAAGGCAGATTCTTTACCATCTGAGCCACCATGGAAACCCCTGCTATTGTTGGATTACTGTAAATTTCTCCCTTTATTTATGTTAATATTTGCTGTATGTATTCAGGGGCTCTTATGTTGGGTACACAAATATTTACAATTATTATATATTCTTGTTGGATTAATCTCTTGATCTTTATATAATATCCTTCTCAGTCTTTTTTTCCAGTCTTTATTTAAAGCTTATTTTTCTTAATAAATATTGTTACCTTGGCTTTTTTTTTTTTAATTACCTTTTGGATGAAACACCTTTTTCTGTACCCTCACTTTCAGTCTGTGTATGTTTTTGGATCTGAAGTGAGCCTTGTAGGCAGCATGCAGATGAGTCTTATTTTTGTTTTTTCAGCCCACCTTTTTTATTAAGATTTTTTTCGTTAGTGATAAAATTGAAATCTTAAACTTGTGGAGCAATAATGTCATATAAACATTTACCAAGGCCTCAGCACTATCTCCACTGACTCTTTCTCTTTTTTTTTAACCACATAAACACAAAAACTTCCTATTGGCTAGCTGGTATTTCTACATTTATCACTATACCCTGATGACCACTCTATGCCCTTAATGGAAACATTTAGTCTATTTGAATTTAAAGTGATTATTGATATGTATGTTCTTATTGTTTCATTGACTATGCTAAAGCCTTTGATTCTGTGGATCACAACAAACTGTGGAAAATTCTTAAAGAGATGGGAATACCACACCACCTTACCTGCCTCTTGAGAAACCTGTATGCAGGTCAGGAAGGAACAGCTAGAATTGAACAAGGGATACCAGACTGATTCCAAATTGGGAAAGGAATATGTCAAGGCTTTATATCATCACCCTGATTATTTAACTTATATGCAGAGTACATCATGTGAAATGCTGGGCTGGATGAAGCACATGCTAGAATCAAGATTGTCAGGAGAAACATCAATAACCTGAGATATGCAGATGACACCACCTCTATGGCAGAAAGTTAAAAGGGACTAAACAGCCTCTTTTGAAGGTGAAAGAAGAGAGTGAAAAACCTGGCCTCAAACTCAGCATTCAAAACACGAAGATCAAGGCATCTCATCCCATCACTTCATGGCAAATAGATGGGGAAACAATGGAAAAAGTGACAGACTTTAATTTTCTTGGGCTCCAGAATCACTGCAGATGGTGACTGAAGCCATGAAATTAAAAGACGCTTGCTTTGGAAGGAAAGCTATTACCAACCTAGATAGCATATTAAAAAGCAGAAACATTACTTTGCCCATAAAGGTCTATATAGTCAAAATTATGGTTTTTCCTGTAGTCATGTATGGATGTGAGAGTTGGATCATAAAGAAGGCTGAGTGCTGAAGAACTGATGCTTTTGAACTGTGGTGTTGGAGAAAACTCTTGAGGCCCTTGGACTGCAAGGGGATGAAACCAGTCAATTCTAAAGGCAATCAATCCTGAATATTCTTTGGAAGGGCTGATGCTGAAGCTCAAGCTCCAATACTTTGGCCACCTGATGCAAAGAGCCAACTCATTAGAAAAGCCCCTGATAGTGGGAAAGATGAAGGCAGGAGGAGAAGGGGATGGCAGAGGATGAGATGGTTGGATGGCATTTCTGATTCAAAGGACATGAGTTTGAGAAAACTCTGTGAGATGGTGAAGCCTGGCATGCTGCTGTCCATGGGTTGCACACTATTGGACTTGACTGAGCAACTGAACAATTCTTATACTGTTCTGTTACTTGTTTTCCAGTTGTTTTTATAGTTTGTTTCCTATTTTTTTTCTTTCTTTGTAATTGGATGACTATCTTTAGCGTTATGTTTGGATTTTCTTTTCCTTTTTTCTCTATTATGTATCTGTTATAGGTTTTTGGATTATGGCTACCATAGGTTCATATAATATATGTATATATATTATACACACACACACACACATATATATAATGTTAGATTATTTTAAGTTGGTGATCTCTTAAGTTCTAATACCTTCTAAAACACTTCATTTTTACTTCCCCACTACCATGTTTAATGTTTTTCACATTATTTTTCTTTTTGGTTTTGTGCATCCCTTTTCTAACTGTTGTCATTCACTTTACTACTTTTTATATGGCTCATTTTACTACCTTTGTCTTTTATTCTCCTACTAGCTGTATAAGTGGTTGATCTGTTATCTTTACTGTATGCTTGCTTTTAACTATGATAGCTTTTTCATAATGTTCATACTCCTAGTTCTGGTTTTTTTTTTTTTTTTCCATTTAAAGAGTTTTTTTTTAACATTTCTTTTAAAACTGACTTAGTGGTGCTGAAAACTATTTTAGTTTTTGCTTATCTGTAAAACTCTTTAACTTTCCTTCAATCTGAGTTATAGACTTTCTGGATAGAGTATTCTTAGCTATAGGCTTGCTTCTTTCAGCACTTAGAATATATTATGTCACTCTCTCTGGCCTGCAAGTTTTCTGCTGAAAAGTCAGCTGATAGTTTAATGGGAGTTCCCTTGTCTGTAATTAGTTGCTCTTCTCTTGCTGCTTTTTAAGGTTCTCTCTTTAATCTTTAATTTTTGCTCTATTAACTGTAATGTTTTATGGTGTGGATCTCTTTGAATTTATCTTGTTTTGGACTCTCTGTGTTTTCAGAACCTGTTTGTAGGTTTCTTTTCCCAGATTAGGAAAGTTTTCGTTATTATTGTTATATTAAATATATATTATAATATATTAAATATAATATTAATATTGTTATTATTTTTATTTCTTTAAATAAGTTCTCTGTCTCTTTCTTTCTCTCTTCTTCAAGCTTTATCATGTGAATGTTGGTCTCTTCAACTTTTTTCACTTAAAATATTTTTTTCTCTTCAGCTTGGGTGATTTTCACTACTCTGCCTTCTAATTCACTGATCCATTCCCTTGCATCATCTTTTCTTCTATTGTACTTTTTATTTAGTTATTTTATTCTTCAGCTATGATTTTTTTTTTCCAACTTCTCACTATGTTCACCCATTCCTCTCATGATTTTGTTGTGCAGTTTTATGATCATTACCTTGAAGCCATAATTGTTTAGATTATGTTTTTTCTTTTTTGGCTACTCTGTGGGGCATGCAGGATATTAGTTCCCTGACTAAGGATTGAACCAGTGTCTCCTGCAGTGGAAGTATGTTTTCTTAACCACTAGCTCTCCAGGAAAGTCCCTTGATTACTTATCTTTACTTCACTTAGTTCTCCTGTGATTTATCTTGTTCTTTTCCTCTGTCTCTTCATCTTGCCAAATTCTGTGTTTATTTTCATGTATTAGATAGGTTGATTATATCCCTGATCTTGGAAAATGTCCTTATTAGGAGACATTCAATAGGCCCATTAGCATCACCAGAGCTTTATGCTCTATGGTAGCACCTTTGTGGGCTATGTGGACCCTTCTCTTGTAGTGGAACCAACTACAGTGGGCGTACAGGTAGGTGGGGCTAACACTGGCCTCATTGTTTGTCAGGCCTTGCCTCATCTGGTGGCTAGTTGACCTGCTGATAGGTGGGGCCAGGTCCTGTGGCAGCTGTATGCTCAGCCTAAGGAGTCCCAGGACCTGTGTTAACTCACCGATGGTCTGTAAGTCTTTGGCATTAATAGTATAGAGGGAGGATTTCCAAGTGGCACTTGTCAGCCTTCATGTCATCATAGTAAAACATTCTTCTAAAATTGACTATGAGTGTTCCTAGGGGGAGCCCATGCTCTCTTCTGCCTCTCTGGGATATTCTCTAAGCTGTTCACAAACTGTGCTTGCCTTCAAAGCCAGACTTCAGGGAACTCATCTTCCCAGTATAGGATCCCTGGCTAGGAATCTTAATGTGGGCCTCAGATGCCTGGCTCTTTAGGGGAACCTCTGCAATTGTGATTCTGTTCTCACTGGTGAGTCACCTATACAGGAGTGTGGGTCTAGACTCTACCACTACTCTGTCTCTTCTACATATCTCATTTTAGCCCATTCTTTATATCATTAGCTGTGAAAAATCTTTTCTGCTAGTCTTTAGGTTGTTATCACTGATAGATGCTCTAATATAGTTGTAAATTTGCTGTGTCTATGGGAGGAAGTGAGCTTGGGATCTTTCTACTCTGCCATCTTGGCCACACCTCCCTCTTCATAATCTTTATATAATTTTCTCTGGCTTTATATTCAGAGCTGGCATGGCTGTATCATATGGTAATTCTATTTTTAATTTTTTGAGGAACCTTCTTAATATTTTTGATAGTGGCTGTGAAAATTTCCATCTTACTAACAGTGTTGCAGGATTACCTTTTTCTTTACAATCTCTTCATCACTTGTTATTTTTTGCTTTTTTATAATACCCATTCTAATGGGTATTAGGTGATATTGCATTGTGGTTTAGATTTGAATTTCCCTGATGATTAATGATGTGAACAACTTTTCATATACCTATTGGCCATTCTGATGTTTTCTATGAAAAATAACTATTTAGACCTATTCAGGGCTTTTGCCATTTAAAAATTAGATCACTTCTCTCATGTTCTTGAGTTGTATGAGTTTCCTATATATTTTGAATATTAACTCTTATTTTCTCCCATCCATGGGTTTCTTTTTCATTTTATTGTTTTGCTATGTATAAAATTTTTAGTTTGAAGTCATCTCATGAGTTTATTATTTTGCTTCCAGTATTTTTTCCAGAAAAATCCTTACCAAGATAAATGTCAGTGAGCATTTTCTCTATGCCTACTTCTAGGTATTTGCATTTTCTCTGTGTTTTCTTCTAGGAGTTTTACAGTTCTAAGTTTTGCATTAAAATTTTTAATCCACTTCAATTTTTTTGAAGCAGATTCTCAGGATCTGATGAATCACAAACTCTATAGATGAGCCCACCATTCTGTTTTAACTAGCAGTCCAGGTGATGCTGAGGCAACCAAATTTGAAAATCATGTGACAGAATAATCTATGGCTCTTCTAGTTGGAGATTTTTGATAATTCATTGGAAATGAATCTGTAGAGTTCTGGAATAAGCCTTGGCTGGGAGATTTTGGACAGACTAGCACATGGTTGGTAGCTGAAGACATAGAGGTATATGAGATTGTCTACAGATACATAGAGTTATGTTTAGGATGAAAAGAGTTTGATACCAAGATACCAATACCAGATACCAAGTACCACTCTACAACAACAACAGTTAAGGGGAGATGAAGGTGAGATTAGTTTTATATGTATCTCTACCAGCATTAAACAGCAACACCCAAACTCGCTATCTGGTTTCATTGGGAGTTTAGCTCCGCTGATTTGATTGGGGCCTTGCCTCCTGTCCTGTAGAATCTAGAAAACTAGAAATACAGTAGTAACAAAGGGAACATATCTGTATGAAAAGTTTTTTCCATCATGGAAAATTAGGCATAAGAAGTACGTGATGGTTGGTATAGGGAGAAGGAAAATTTCTAGTTGTTCATTTCATTGGCTTTTGCCACATGATAAACAGTTTATTTTATGTTGGGTATACTTTTCAACATTTCATGCAAAGATAGGCACAACAAAGGATATAAATGGTATGGACCTAACAGAAGCAGAAGATATTAAGAAGAGGTGGCAAGAACACACAGAAGAACTATATAGAAAAGATCTTCATGACCCATATAACCATGATGGTATGATCATTCACTTAGAGCCAGACATCCTGGAATGCGAAGTCAAGTGCATCACTATGAACAAAGCTAGTGGAGGTGATGGAATTCCAATTGAGTTATTTCAAATCCTAAAAGATGGTGCTGTGAAAGTGCTGCACTCCATATGACAGCAATTTTGGAAAATTCAGCAGTGGCCACAGGATTGGAAAAGGTCAGTGTTCATTCCAATCCCAAAGAAAGGCAATGACAAAGAATGTTCAAACTACTGCACATTTGTACTCATCTCATACACTAGCAAAGTAATGCTCAAAATTTTACAAGCCAGGCTTCAACAGTACCTGAGCCGTGAACTTCCAGATGTTCAAGCTGGATTTAGAAAAGACAGAAGAACCAGAGATCAAATGCCAACATCCATTGGATCATAGAAAAAGCAAGAGAATTCCAGAAAAACATCTACTTCTCATTTATTGACTATGTCAAAGCCTTTGACTGTGTGGGTCACAACAAACTGTGGAAAATTCTGAAAGAGTTGGGAATACCAGACCACCTTACTTGCCTCCTGAGAAACCTATATGCAGGTCAAGAAGCAACAGTTAAAGCTGCACATGGAAGAATGGACTGGTTCCAAATTGGGAAAAGAGTATGTCAAGGCTGTATACTGTTACCCTGCTTATTTAACTTATATGCAGAGTACATCATGAGAAATGCTGGGCTGGATGAAGCACAAGCTGGAATCAAGATTGCCAGGAGAAATATCAATAACCTCAGATACACAGATGACACCACCCTTATGGCAGAAAGCGAAGAAGAACTAAAGAGGAGAGTGGAAAAACTGACCTAAAACTCAACATTCAAAAAACGAAGATCTTGGCATCCAGTCACATCACTTCATGGCAAATAGATGGGGAAACAATAGGGACAGTGACAGACTATTTTTGGGGGGCTCCAAAATCACTGCAGATGGTGACTGCAGCCATGAAATTAAAAGATGCTTGCTCCTTGGAAGAAAAGTTATCACCAACCTAGACAGTATATTAGAGAACAGAGACAGAGCTAGTTGGTAAAGTCAAAGCTCTCTAGTCAAAGCTATGGTTTTTCTAGTAGTCATTTATAGATGTGAGAGTTGGACTATAAATAAAGCGGAGAATGAAGAATTGATGCTTTTGAACTGTGGTGTTGGTGAAGACTCTTGAGAGTCCCTTGAACTGCAAGGAGATTCAACCCGTCAATCCTAAAGAAAATCAGTCCTGAATATTCATTGGGAAGACTGATGCTGAGTCTGAAGTTCCAATACTTTGGCTACCTAATGCGAAGAACTGACTCATTGGAAAACATCCTGATGCTGAGAAAGACTGAAGGCAGGAAGTGAAGGGGATAACAGAGGATGAAGTGGTTGGCATCACCAACTTGATGGATATGAGTTTGAGCAAGCTCTGGGAGTTGGTGATGGACAGGGAAGCCTGGCGTGCTGCAGTCCGTGGGGTCACAAAGAGTTAGACAAAACTGAGCAAATGAAATGAACTGTTACTTTTCAAGCCCAGTTTTGTTGGTTTGTTTTGTCTTTATGGTAGTATTTGAAAGCCTTCTGAAACTAAACTATTATTTATTACTTTTCTGATACTGCTAAGCCAGTTAATAGACTAAGTAGAGAATAAGACAACTGTGAAAACATCTGCTAACTATCTCTTAATCATTTTCTACTCCTCTTGTGTTTAATCTCTAATTATGAGATATGCTTATTACACTTTAGTAGCTTTTTTTAGTCATGTAGAAAATATTTTACTTTAAAAAATAAATTTTAAGTTTCTATAATTATATGCAATATAAATATTTTATATTATTTCAAGTGAGATCACTGAGCATTTTCTATTGTTATTTACATCAGTTCTTCTCAAATCTTAATTTTCATAGGAATCATCTCAGAATCTTATTAAAATGCAGATTCTGCATTTCTAACAAATTTCCAGGTGTTACTGATGTAGCTAGTTCATGGAGCACACTTTGAGTAGCACAGATTCAGGTAAAATAGGCTAAATTGAAATGCATCAATTCGATAGAAACATATCAATTCAAAATATACCCTATTTCAGAGCTATTTAAAATAATGAGGTTAAAAATGGAGAAATCTGAAAGGTGTATTGCTTAAATGAAAAAAATAAAGTGAAGAACTCAGTGTGATTTTTTTCCCATCTAAATATTTATAAGTTCACTGGTTTCACAAAATTTATTTTTATCCTTAGCACAATTCTAGGAGGTAGACCCTCATGTTTCATCAGAATTAAAATTTCATCAATTGTAACATGCATCTTTATTTTTATGTGCCATTAACAGCAAAACAAATGTGCCAATTAAACCCCATCACAATGCCTTCTTATTTATTAGAACTAGTTTATTAGAACTAGCTTATTAGAACTAACTTATTTATTAGAAATTTTTACTTATTGAAATTATATTTTCTAGGCTTATTTAGACTTTTTTGGTCATACATTATGTTGTGCAACAGAAATGGAAAACATGAATGAAATAAATTGGTATTCCTAAACCTTTTTCACGGTTAAAGTCCATTTCTTCTGAATCATTGGCCTAATTGCTTACCATGAGAGGCCCTAGCCTTGCATTCTAAGCCCTAAGCAAGCAAGTTCCTGCTGTAATTTAGAGTGGTGTAACTCCAATATTGAAGTTATAGTCATTATCTGCTAGTTTTTCAAGAAAAATTCCAAATGCTTTATTTGTACTTCATTTGGTTTATTCATGGTGGGCATGCCCCAATACATATCTTTCAGCTAAGGAATTATTCTATTTTTAGAGAGGTGAATAAGACAAGGCCAACCAAGGCCTAGTCCAGAACTGTAAACCTTTATTAATATTTCCAATGAATTCTAAAAATCTACACCTGGATGAGCCACAGACTATTCTATCACAGTGGCTTTCAAATTTCAGGTGCTTCAGCATTATGTGTATTGCTTGTTATTAGAAAAACAGAATGATAGACTCATCTTCAGAGTTTCTGATTCAGCAAGTCCTGAGAATCTGCTTCTAAGAGGATAGAGGATATATTACAGATGGCTCTGAGATTATTAAGCTTTCTGGATTAGCTATTAGGCCTCTTAAGCTTCTTATTTCTCCAAAGTTTGCTTTTTTCACAACTAATCAAATTCAGTGATACTTACTGTAATATATATACTCTGGTCATCAAATAGAATAATAAATATTTTTATGCAAATAAAGGTTTCTCCTTGTGAAATTGTTTTTCACTATTTCTTTTGAGTGATTATAGCTCTTTGCTTACATTTCCTCAGCAAAAAATTACAGAAATTCACAAGTGCTATGATTCAGTTCCCACTGAATCATGATAAAAAGGAAAGCAAAACTGAAAGAACAAAACTAAAATTCTAAAAATGATGTTACCATATTTCTCTCAGGCTTTTGGAGATAAAAGGATCTTCATCTCTCCTCATCAGATGATCCAAAAAAACAGGAAGTGGGATATGAAAGCTACCCTGTGCTTTCCTCAATAGAGTACTGAGCACAGGAAGTCAGGACCAAGAGAGATAGAAAGTCAGCTTAGCCATCTAAAGCCATGTGCTTAAAGCTACTGGGAGCTGGGAGCTGAAGAAGACTCACCAGATCATTCACCAGTGATCTCCAATCATTCTTCTAAGAGGGAACTTCTAGTAAGAGGGTGGAAAGCAGGCTCTTGATGCCATCAAGATGATATGTATAGTGGTAATGTGGAATATGGGAAAAAGTACAGCTTTTGGAGACAAACATACTTGGGTTGGGTTTTTGTCTCAGTCACTTGTCAGGTGTTTAAGGTAAAATAGACTTTTCAAAAGGCTTTTCATGCTGACATGTTGATAAAAACTCAGGGAAACAATAGAATTTTCCAGATTCTCAAGGCTATTTTTCACTGTCACAAAAATGACAAGGCCAATTCCATTTTTTTTTTTTTTTGCAGTGGTAGAACATTAATACAAAATGTCCAGATTACTCTGCCATTGCTTTCCATTTCTATGCACATCCTTCAAGTGGTTTTAACTTGAGTTGAAGATTTCATAACCAGATGAAAATTTTAGTCAAGAAGATATATATGGTAATGTGTTAAAGAGCTGTTTAATACATAAAAATTTAACCATTTCATTATATTTTGTTTCTGTTTTTATTTTTATTTTTTTTTTGAGAGGAAATTTTGAAAACTAACTGACAATAGGTCAAATTTAAAATTTTCAGAATTAACTTCTAAAAATCCTAGAGTAACTCACTTTCTTCATAAATAATCAAGTAGAATTAATGTTTTTTTCAGTTTATTCCTGCTTTTCTAAGTAGTTCAGAGCAATTTTGCATAAATGGGATGGTTTACCTTCAAAACTTACTTAGAATACAACTAGGGAAATGCCATCATTATCTCAAGTTTGAATATATAGAATAAAAGACAGAAAATTTACCCTGGCAGCAGATTCCGGACTAGACTTAGATGCCCTAGATCTTTCTAGTTATCTTGTTCTCCTGCCAATGAAGGCTATTGGTACAGCTAAAAATGAGGGTTTTTTTTTCCCCTGAAAGACATTAGCTGCCTTGATTCTGCAAGATGGCCAAAATGGTAAATTGAATAATTTAAAAAAATTAATCAAGTTTTTCCTATGTGGCAGGAATTATGAATGATATTGGCATAAAATGAAGAGCAGCAAACCAACGTGCGTCTCATCCTCATGAAATCTATAATCTAGCAGGACAAAAGAGGTGTCAACTAATATTAGATCAGGAGATTAGAGGCAAGGCTGGACCAAAGATCTAATTTTGGACTCAGTATAAATGGTATGAATGAGATTGGCTGGATGAGTATTCTTCAACACTTAATTGCACATTAGAGTAACTTAGGGAGTTTAAACAAATTCTGAAGCTTAGATTCTATCCTAGACCAATTAACTCAGGCCATCTCCTGGGTTTGCACTCCCATACTGGTATTTTAAAAGTTTCCCAGGTCATTGCTAACACTCAGCCAGAATTGAGAACCACTTGTCTAGAGAGGACAGAAGACACAGATGAAAAAGAACCTGTGGGAATGCATAAATTCCAGTTACTAATTAGATTCTTAAAAAGAAATCTATTTTAAAGAGGAGTTGGAATATCAAGTTCCTAAGTGCTGAGGAAAATGATTTGATCTGCATATGTGTGTAATTTGGAATTTTGATGACTTTTCTAAAGCATCAGCATGATAAACCAGTCTCACAGCTTCCCAGAATCAGCATCGTTTTGACAGCTGTGAAATTGGCACTGGGTGTGAACTTTGATCAGTGAAAGAGTCAAAATAGACCTGGAAATAACACTTCTATGCCTGACCATTTCTGTTCTCCTACATGAAGATTTCTGGACTTATATGTGTCTGATTATAATACATTGTCTTCTGGTGTGTTTCCTCCTACTTCACAATTCAGATTTTATACCCATCCACAAAAAGCTTTGGTAGGTTTTTATTTCAGGATTAATAGGTATTATCACCTATGTACAAAATCCACAGTGGAACATAATTCGTGTCTTAATTTAAATAACTTCATGTTCAACTTGGTAAGTATCTTTTATTTTGAGTGTTTACCACTGTAATAAGTTCAGGAAGTGGAGAGGGAAAGAAGGGGCATCTGACTCCACATTCTCAAGGAGCTTACCAAAGTGATTAAACAGCAAATAAGTGCCACATGTTATAATAAATGTGTTAGAAGAATTATAATGTATATAAAGAAGGTATTTTTCCCTGTGCTGTGGTAACAACTCTATTCAGAGAAGGGCAGAGATGCCATGTCTATCTTTTACTTTGGACTTGACAGAGGGCTTAAAACATTTCATCCCCTAAAACAGTATGACTTCCTTTCTTCTGCTGTGTGATCATTTTACTTTATCCAATTACAAAGAACTATGACTATTGCCATCTAGGATCCCATCATTATGATAAAGTGTTTCTTCAAACTATTCCATCAAAAACAGAATGATCCCCTAACTTGGGATTCTACCTCACGGAAGTACCAGCGCATTGTGTAGTTTATATGTTTTTCTAAATTGCTTTTCTCTCAATATAGGTCTTGACATTTTTCTAACTAAATGCAGTCACCACCTTTGCTTTGAGATGTGAGTGGCCAGATCCAGGGTGTCAGGCAAACTGAAGGACAAAGCCAGAGCCCTAATAGATGACTGAGCCTGCCATTTATGGTATAAATTGGGCAGGAAAATCCATCTCTTTGTCGACCTTACCAGGCATCATGCTCAGTGCTTTTTATTTATTGTACCATCAAATATTCTCATGATTCCCATTGAAAAGGCCCTCTTAAACTCCATCTTAAGCATGAGAAGTAAAATATCATAAAGAATAAGGCCCTATAAATTCTTCATTGCAAAGCTTAGATTTAAATCCAAGTCTGAGTCCAGAGTACCTCATACATCCTACAGTCAAAATATGTATCAACTCAATATCTAGAAATCTAATCTGTGGATAGGAGACAGGATCCATAGCTGGAATTTGTGTTGCAATCTCAGCAAAATGTGGGTGTTGTAAAATCCAACGGATATGGGCAGACATCTCTGTACAATTAAAGTATGCCTATCCTGGGTGTTCATTGGAGGGACTGATGCTGAAGCTGAAACTGCAATACTTTGGCCATCTCATGCGATGAGTTGACTCACTGGAAAAGACTCTGATGCTGGGAAAGGTTGGGGGTGGGAGGAGAAGGGGACGACCAAGAATGAGGTGGCTGGATGGCATCACCGACTCTGTGGACATGAGTTTGAGTGAATTCCGGGAGTTGGTGATGGACAGGGAGGCCTGGTGTGCTGTGATTCATGGGGTCACGGAGAGTCGGACACGACTGAGCGACTGAACTGAACTGAACTGATCTTCTATTTAACACACAAATATATTTTCCCCTGACAAATGAAAAACTTCTTTTTAATTTTACCTTTCACTCAAATATTTCAGAAAAAAAAAGATAGACATGTATATTCTAGTCATATAATACTTGGCAAACATGGTGCACTTGGCTTAGCACTAGGTATAATATAACTTCAGGCACAGAAAAAAAAAATTTTCAAAAAGTAATGACATATCTCTAAAGTTGAATGAAGAATGGTAAAAAGTTTTCCTAAATAATTATTTTTGTGGTAACTCAAGAAGCCAACTTATAGGAAGATTGTCTTTATAGTAATCCATCAGTATTTTACTACTCTTCAGATCTTGAGCATTTCAGTGATTATTTTAGCTTTGTTTCAAACACTAATTCATATAGTGGCATTTTCCATGGTGGTGACTAGAGTATATACCATCATCAATAAACACAGCCTAGATAAGTTGCAAAATTCTGGGACTTATTAGGTCTAATGTAAACAGAATGATTTTGGTTATATCAGCCTTCATAATCATGTCCTTGTTAGTTAGGAATGCATTGAGTTGTATGTGAATATTCTTTAGACGATGTGTGTTAGTCACTTAGTCATATCCAACTTTTTGCAAACCCATGGACTGTAGTCTACCAGGCTTCTCTGTCCATGGAATTCTCCAGGCAAGAATACCATTTGTATTTGTCGGAGAAGGCAACGGCACCCCACTCCAGTACTCTTGCCTGGAAAATCCCGTGGACGGAGGAGCCTGGTAGGCTGCAGTCCATGGGGTCGCTAAGGGTCAGACACGACTGAGCGGCTTCACTTTCCCTTTTCCCTTTCATGCATTGGAGAAGGAAATGGCAACCCACTCCAGTGTTCTTGCCTGGAGAATCCCAGGGACGGGGGAGCCTTGTAGGCTGCCATCTGTGGGGTTGCACAGAGTCGGACACCACTGAAGCTACTTAGCAGCAGTAGCAGCAGCATTCCATTCCCCAGGGTATCTTCCCCACCCAGGGATCGAACCTGGGTCTCCTGCATTGCAGGGAGATTCTTTACCATTTGAGCCATTAGGGAAGCCCAGAGTAGGATTTTATTTGAGAAAAAGAAAATCTATAGTAAAAAAACCCCCTCTTTAACTCACAAATATAGATTATACTGATATGTCCTCAGATCATGACAGTATTTCATTGTAGTATTTCATATAGTATTTTATATTCATATAGCATTTCATGTGTCACTTATATGCATGACGTACTCTGCATAAAAGTTAAATAAGGAAGGTGACATTATACAGTCTTGACATACTCCTTTCCCAATTTGGAAACAGTCTGTTGTTTCATGTCCAGTTCTAGCTGTTGCTTCTTGACCTGCATGCAGATTTCTCAGGAGGCAGGTCAGGTGGTCTGGTATTCCCATCTCTTTCAGAATTTTCCACAGTTTGTTGTGACCCACACAGTCAAAGACTTTAGCATAGTCAATGAAGTGAAAGTAGATAATTCTTTTCTGGAATTCTCTTGGTTTTTCTATGATCCAATGGATGTTGGCAATTTGATCCCTGGTTCTTCTGCCTTTCCTAAAATCCAGCTTGAACATCTGGAAATTCTCAGTTCACATACTGATGAAGCCTAGTTTGGAGAATTTTGAGCATTATTTTCCTAGCGTGTGAAATGAGTGCAATTGTGCAGTAGCTTGAACATTCTTTGGCATTACCTTTCTTTGGGATTGAATGAAAACTGATCTTTTCCAGTCTTGTGGCCTCTGCTAAGTTTTTCAGATTTGCTGGCATATTGATTGCAGCACTTTCACAGCATCATCTTTTAGGGTTTGAAATAGCTCAGCTGGAATTCCATCACCTTCGTTAGCTTTCTTCATAGTGATGCTTTCTTAGGCCCACTTGACTTCCCACTCCAGGCTGTCTGGCTCTAGGTGAGTGATCACACCATCATGGTTATCTTAAGATCATTAAGATTTTTTTTGTATAGTTCTTCTGCGTATTCTTGTCACCTCTTCTGAATATCTTCTGCTTCTGTTGGGTCCAAACTATTTCTGTCCTTTATTGTGCCCATCTTTACATGAAATGTTCCCTTGGTTTCTCTAATTTTCTTGAAGAGATCTCTAGTTTTTCCATTCTATTGTTTTCCTCTATTTGTTTGCATTGATCACTTAGGAAGGCTTTCTTGTCTCTCCTTGTTATTCTTTGAAACTCCGTATTCAGATTGCTATGTCTTTCCTTTTCTCCTTTGCCTTTTGCTTCTCTTCTTTTCTTAGCTCTTTGTAAGGCTGCCTCAGAGAACCATTTTTACTTTTTTACATTTCTTCTTCTTGGGGATGATGGTTTTGATGACTGCCTTCTGTACAATGTTACAAACCTCCATCCATATTTCTTCAGGCACTCTATCTATCCTTTAGGTTCCCTTTTTCTCCTTCTTAAGAGCGAAGTACCAGAAAGTACAATGGAAGATCTATGATCTACAAGTGGGCTTCATTGCAGGATGGTCAAGCAACTTGCCAACCTTGGGGGACTAGTACATATCTGAGGTAGTTCAGTTTCTGAAAGAGAGAATGAATCCAGCTCATGCATACGTTTACAATTTTCTGGGAAAAGGTGTGAGAAGGAGGCTGAAATATTCACTGTTTATGATGGAAATACTCATTCCATTTCTTTGTTTTCATCTTGCCACCTCATTTCAATCGTAAATGCTGCCTGGAGTCCCTGAGCATGGTGATAAATTTCTAATCTCCTGTAAGGAATATGGGGATCAAATGGGGGAAAAGGAAGTTTCTCTAGCTGGGTACAATAACATGGTTGATATGTGGTTGATGAATTCAGATATTTTCATTTTCACAGGGAAGAACTACAAATATTGATCCTGGGGCCATATTAGTTAGATGTAGTAATTAAGATGAAAGTGCCTTTGGGGCATACAAATTAGAATTCATTATTCTATAATCATGACTTTTGTGTATAATCATTATCAAGAGCTATATGTTTGGCTGCTGCTGCTGCTAAGTCACTTCAGTCATGTCCGACTCTGTGCGACCCCAGAGATGGCAGCCCACCAGGCTCCCCCGTCCCTGGGATTCTCCAGGCAAGATATGTTTGGAGAACTTCATAAATTTATTTTTTTTTATAATCAAAATGAAAGCGAAATAGAGCTTGGAACATGATTAAGGAAACTGATGCTGCTTATCCACCATTAAATTTTTGAACAGTATTACATTTTAATTTTTCATTTATTTGGCTTTGATTTTTCTGGAATGATTGGAAACATTGACTAAATATTCATACTAATAAAAACAAAAATGCTGCACAAAGAAATAGACTTGTCAACTTTATTTTTAGGGTGAAATGATTTTATGTATTTGAAAGTTTACCACATGGAAATAATTTAATACTTTCTACTACACCATAAAAGACAAAAAAAAGCTATGTTTCCCATAATTATTTCAAGACTTTTCCATTAATATACTTTCTCAAGTTTCACAGTAAAAATTCAAGAATCCTATTCCTATTTCCATCTCAGCATTAAAAAGCCTCCCTTTAGACACCACTACTTACATATATGCTTTCCAAGTGAAGGAGGAGACAGAACAGGGTCCATCTTGAAAGCAGGACTTCATCTTGGGCCACATTGTGGGCTTTGAGCTATGTGCCCAGTATCTATGGAAATGATGTACCAACTGGAAAACCAGACCCCCTGGATGGAAGAGCCCCAGGGTTCGTACCTAGATTCTCCTTCACCTAAAAGAATACCCTAATTATCTGTGTAACCGAATAGAATCATACATTCAATTATGCTTATTGGGATATGACCACAGGCCTATTGATAATTGTCCACTGTTAAATGCCTAGGCTTAAGGCATACGAAACACAGGTTAACTTTAATTGTATCTTTCTTTTCCTTTATTCAGACTAGTTTCAGAGAATTTGGGGAGGTGGGTTTGAGCACGTACACTTAGGGTATATAAGGTTTTCACAAAAACTGGTCGGAGTCCTTGGCTAAGAGGAGACTCTGCCTTGGGCCTGCTGGTGTAATAAACTGCACTCTACTGTCTGCATTGTCCTTCCGAGTGAGTTTGTTTCCCAGAATGCATGGCTACAACACAAGAACTGGCAATTATGTATCTGTTGCCAGTTAAAGTTCATAAATAAGCGTGAAATACCTTTATATGTGTATTTTTCAATTTGAAGAGGTATAATTCTAAGACTTTCAAAACTTATGAGTAAGAATAACATTATTTTCAAAATCTGAACTTAATGAAATTAAAGTCATGAAAATTGCTTACTGGAAGACACAAAAATTGGATCTGTCTTCACAAGGCAAAATTTTCTTACCTACTATATTGATTTTCCTGGGTTGTCATAATAAAACACTATAGACTGGGTGGCTTAAGCAATGCAAATTTAATTTTTTTATTATTATGGAGGCTAGAAATCTGCTATCAAAGTGTCTACAAGATTGCTTTCTTCTGAGAACTTTCACTTAGGTATGCAGATATCCATCCTTTCCCTCTATCTCCATATTGCCTTTCTTCTATAAGTGTCTATATGTACACATCACTTAAAGGCAAAGAAGCTCATGTAATGTTATCAAAATGACATGTAAAACAGCTTTTCTTGAACAGAAAGAAAAACCAAATCCAAGTCTTAGCTTACTCCCAAGCCAGATTCATTCACTCAAATGAATTCAATCTAGTTTTAGGAGATTTTCATTATGCATAACTCTTCTGTGTTTTTCTTGTTGATAAATTTGTGACAAATATACTGCCTTATTTATTTTAAACGTAGGCACAATTGAAGTATTATATTTAGTATATATCTAATGTCTTGATGATTCAAGACATGTCTATGTTATTACTATTAGATCAATAAACTTAAACATTAATATCAGATACTAATTTAATATTAAATATTTCCCATAATATTAAATATTCATGTGAACCTGAAACTCATTTAATTTAATTTCTTTTGTATTAAAAATTTTTTTTTTGTTTGTAAGCACTTACTTTTATTTAAGCCAATCAAATAAAGCTCTTCTGCAAATTAACCACTGCAATGTGATTTAAAAAAATATCTGAAGACATACAGACACACAGTGAGGCCTCAGCTTTTATTTTGTTTTCATTCTGAGTCAGGTACTGTATTATAAAACCCATTAGTTTACAAAAAGTTTAAATTAAAGATTGGGTTATAAGCAGATTTTTATTTTTCCTATTCTAAAATCACATTCCAAAAGACAGCAGAGATGAGACCAGATAGGACATTTGCATCTCAAAGACATACAGAAATGTAAATTTCTCTCTACAGAGTTTTCGTGCAAACTCACTGGGGGCTCTGTTTATTCAGAGCATTTTTCTCTCTTCCCTCTTATGCAGTGGTGGACAGCACTGTGGTGCCACTGGCAAGCCTTAGATAGGTGGATGTGTGAGTTTCACTTCCTTACAATCATTTCATGGATAGTGTGAAATGGAATATCTCCTGTCATATCAACAAAGATGTCACATCTATCTGTGATTCTGGCCTCCCCAAATGTGAATTTCTGGGCCCTGTGGATAAACAGCAGAAGAAGACAGCTGGGCACATAAAGAATTCAAGAATGTTACAGTACTTCACAGGTGGGCAGGGTCAGGCTATCTCCCTGAGGCAGGCCCTTATGTATGCTTATAATTACAAAAGTGGCAAGATAAAAGTTAAAGTCCCAGAAGCAGATCCAGGGTAATTTAAAATTAACCCTTCCTGGTTACTGGACAGTGTGTGCTGCTTAGGAGCTTACTCCTCTTGTGTTGTCTCAGAGTTTTTTCAGCCCTGTCTTATGTTCCTCAGGCTTCCCAGTGTAGTACAAGTCTTCCATGGGTGCTCAGATCATGGAATGCCTAATTCTTATTTGCATCCCTGGTTGAGCAGTTTGTTAATTAAGTGAATGGGTTTCCCTATAGGAGCAAGCTATGCATGAAGTTTTTCTCAGTAGCCTGAGAAAGCCTTTGCTGGCTAGGAGAGAGTCCTTTCTTTGGAGCACAAGAGCTCTCATGAGATTTCAGTTTTATTTTGACAAACTTCATTAAAGTAGCCAGTTCATGGAAAAACGACAGGCCAGTCTTCCCCCTAACAACTCAGTCCCACTTTATTCAGTGTTTAACTGAGCAAAGTCTTCTCATTCTCTAAACTGAGGCTATCCACTTGGTATCCTAACTAAATCTTCCCAATTCCTTCTCTGAGAGTCCCCTGCTGGAGCCAAATCTTCCCAGTGCATTCTACACTGAGTCTAAACTGAGCAATCCAGTTTCAAGGATCACATTTTTCCCCCAGTGAATAGAACTTGGGCTTCCCTGGTGGCTCAGAGGTTAAAGCGTCTGCCTCCAATGCGGGAGACCCGGGTTCAATCCCTGGGTCGGGAAGATCCCCTGGAGAAGGAAACGGTAACCCACTCCAGTATTCTTGCCTGGAGAATCCCATGGACGGAGAAGCCTGGTAGGCTACAGTCCACGGGGTCGCATAGATTCGGACACGACTGAGCGACGGAATGGAACGGAAGGGAATAGAACTTAGGATCATCAACCAATAACGGGAGATCATAGAACCAGGAGAGACTCACTCAAATCCATCTCAACTTCCTGAGGAGGTGGGAGGGCACAACAGGCCTCTGCTGGTACTAAGGTTCCAAATCCTCAAAGAGTTCAGGAGTAGAAGAGGAATTTGCTCTGGGTCTCATCATGCTGGTCACCAAAACTGTCAACTAAACTATAGTCATAACCTGGGAGTAAATAGTATTTATTTGGTGGGAATTCTTAGAACTTCAAGCCCAGGAGGTGTCATCTCAGGTAAAACTACTCCGAGGAGGCAGAGGAAGAAGTCAGGATATATGGAAGCTGGCAACAAAGGAGTCAGGCAGTCTGAATGTTGCATGGAGGAATACAGTTCGGACTCCATGTTGGAAACTGTTTCTTTGACTTGCTTTTACTATTACAGTCATACTCAGTGGCTTGCCTGGAGGACCCTGCCCTCTGCTTGACTGTAAACTAAAGTGCCTTTGTTCAGCTTATGGAGAGATAGTTTGTCCCTGCTCACCTGTGGATAGACGAGATGAACACCCCGCTTCTGAAGGCTCGACATTCCTTTGGAGATGTTTTACAAGACTGAAGACCCTTTCACTTTACTTCCCCAATGCATCTCCCTCTCTATGCAACATTTTGACTTTAGTTCCTCATTGCTTCTTTCTCTCTGATCTATAAAAGAACCTGGCATCCAGGCCCCAGTAAGATGGTTATTTTGAGGTGCTAACCTGCCATCTTCTAGGCTTGCCAGCTCCCCTATTAAAGTCTCTTCCTTGCCTCAGCACCTTGTCGCTTGGATTCATTAGCCTATCATGTGGCGAGCAGAGTAGAGAGAGCTTGAACTTGGTAACAGTTTGGTAACAGGAGCCTTGCTACCTGTGACTAACTGGCCCCAATCAGGGAATATTGGGGCAAGACCGTGGCAGCTGCTGGGACCATTTGTTGTCCTGAGGTTCATTCTTCAAGATTCCCTGAAGTGGCACCTGCTGCCCTCAGTGCTTGGCTGTTGAGACAAGGAACCGACAAATGTATATAGCGGACAGACTCAATTTTGTTTGTCAGGTAAGTCTACCCAATTTGATAGCTGGTTCAGCCAGTTCACTTCTTTTGTGTTTCTTTTTGTGTTAAGAGCTGATGGGCTTAATTTTGGAGGGTAAGTCGTTCTGTAGTGCACACCAGGAATATGTTTTCCCCTCAGTCTGAGCTCTTCTTTTACAGGATTAGCCAATTTGGTTAGGTACCCATTTGCAGAGTGGAGGTTTTGTTGGACTCTACCCTGGTTCATTGGGAACTAGTCCTCTTGGGGTAAGCCCACCCTAATTGGAATTAGCTCATTTGTAAGGTTAATTTATTTACATGATTTGGGAACTGGTACAGTTGGAACCAGTTCATTTGGGAGCAAGTTCTTGTCAGGGTGGGTAGCCTAGTTGGAATTAGTTCATTTGTTTTATACACTAAATTTATTTACCCTATCTGGGAATTGGTTTGTCTAGATGCATCAATACTGGAATCTGTACAGTTTGTGTAGGAATTTGTCTGTGTCTTTTGTGTTTGGTGTTGTACAGCTTATAAAAGTGGGAAATATATCTATTCTGAGGAAAGACCCTCGGGAAACACATTAAACATGTTAAGATCAGAAGAACAATGGCCCCTGAATGGCTCACGTTTAAACAATCTGTCAGTCAAGGAGCACATTACAAAGCGCTGATAATAAACTTGCCCAGGAGGGTTCCCTTGGACTTGAGACTTCCAATTCTAACTTTCCAGGTAATTTTGACAGTGGAAACAAGCTGACTGTCTCTCTAATAGACACTACTCTCCTTTGTAAATTAAATGCTCAAATAACTTTTTGCTCAGAATAGCTTGACATCAAGGTCCCACAATGGCCTGTTGGACCTTGTCCAGTCTGGGAAGCTTTGGCTCCCATCTGGGCTGTTTGGCTCCAATTTGGGGTGTTCTCCCTGTGAAGGGAAACTCCCTTTATAAGGCGCTTTGGAGAAAGGTCACCAGTCTAATGGGACTGGGAACCCCTGTTAATGAGACTTTCCACCTGATTGGGTTTTGGTTTATTCTGATCACTTTGGTGATGTGCAGACATGTGGTGCTGTTTCCTCTAAGGCTTTCCCTATAGTTTCTCCTTTTTTCTTTCTCCTCACACCCTTTGGGAACAGGTCAGGGACTGTGGAAACAACTGAGGAATTCTGGCCAGAATCACCCTCTGGCATATTGCAAAGGCCCCAATGCTCCCTGGGCCCCAGTAGCTACTGCCCAAGTGGGTGAGTGTCTCTCTTTTTGACTCCCAGGGATCACAGGGCAGATTCCTCAGTCTTCCCTATCTTTCCTGTTACATTTGCCTCTTTTTTTGTGGGAGGCTGGGTGTTGCCCCGGGGCCTTCCAGAGAAGCTTTCTCTCTTAGGCTAGAGGAAGAGAGGTGAAGCTTTCCAACATGGATGAATAGATGTGTCAGTCTTTGTTGGGGCAGCCACCCAATTCTTTTGGGAAAGGAGGGAAAAATAAAACTGTCCTTGGCTTACAAATGTAGCCTTTTCAGGACCAGAAGCATGGTTCCAAAAATCCTTTCACCACTCCCAGAACCTCTGTTCATCTTGTGAAGTTTGTAACTACTAAGCAAAGGGGAAACAAAGCCATCCTAGGAAAAATTTGCCTGTATCTTTGAGATGAAAATATCCTCTCTGGTCATTCTTGGACCTTATCTCTGCCGTCTTTTTGAAATGCAAATTTTAGAGAGGGTAAAGTAATTTAGAAATTGGCTTGTCCAAGATAATGAGAAATTGCTTCTTTTGCAAATAGAATATTTAGCCAAGTGAGTCTGACTTGTTTCATCTGTGAGAACTCCAATTTTAATCCAACCTCTTTTGTAAACAGATGGGTTTGGTATACCTTAATCAGAACTGAAATTTTGAAGTAAGAACTGAGGCCTCACCATTTGTGTGTGTGTGTACATTTATATATATATTTGAATAACATTGCCCCAGGTGACTTGTAAAAAGAGCTCTATTTAATTGGCTTATATAACAATAATAAACCCTTACAAACCAAACAATTCTAAATACAAAAAGTGAGTTAAGTGAGTTTCAGGTTCACATGAACTGGGAAATATTTAATACTAGATTAGTACCTGGTATTAATGTTTTAGTTTGTTGACATAATTATAATAATAAAGACTTGTTTTGAGTCATCAACATATCAAATATAATTTTAGCGTAATACTTCCATTGTGCCTAAGTTTAACATAAATAGGTTATTACATATTTTACAAATTTGCCAGCAAGAAATGTTCTTCCTTGTGGAAAAAAAACTTTAGGGAAACTACGATGTGCTTTTAGTAGAAAAAGCAAATACTGTGAAGAAAAAGAAATACTGAAAATAGTTATGCATGATCACAATTTCCTAAGACTTGGATTTGGCTTTTTCTCTCTGTTCAGAGAAAAGTTTTCTTTTTCAAAGTGATTTATATTTGCTTTTGAGATCTCTCATTACTCTGATTAAAGAATAAGTATTGTCCAAGTGTCTTTATTAATTTATTAAATGCTTTGCCATGACTTTTAAGATTTTTGTCATTTGTAGATACTTTTGCACTTGTCATGATATTACAGAAAGGGTTTCACTATCGAGGAGATTTACAGGTGTAAGGTCACGAAAACGGGCGTCTCAAGCTGTAAGGAAATAACCCAGACACCAAGGGAAAGTAACAGGCTTTATTGGCAGTGCGCTCCCGGGCAGAACCCACTGACCGCAAGAATGGCCATGAGGAGTTCTGCCCCGAACAAAGGCAGGGTGTGATTTTTATGCCGTAGGGGCAGGAAGTGGCATCATATAACCTGGACAGGCTTAAAATAAGGTAAAGCTCGGGAACATGAGATTGAGAATGGTCAGCTAGTCGAGGTGGCGAGACCGGGTTGGTCACTCTGGAGGTCAGGAAGTGGGGGGTAGATCTGGGCAGAGGGTTATCACGTCAGAGATTCCTCAGCGGTTTGGCGTGACTTTTTCCCTCCGGCAGGGGATGGAGAGGGGAAGAAGGAGCCAAGATAGTCACCAGAAAGGGGAAGCCAAGAAGGCCACCAGGGTCCAACCTTACAACAGGAAGGCTATGAAAGCAATTACAGCAGTTCCACATCAAAATGATGGCTATGTGAGCCAAGATAGTGCAGTAGTCGACTTCCACTAGACCTTGAGCCTCAGTATATGCTCTTTGTAACACTGAAGGAGGAAACAGAACAGGCTCTCTCTTGAGGGCGGGACTCCATCTTGGGCCAGACTGTGGACTTTGAGCTATATGCCCAGTATCTATGGAAACAACATACCAACTGGAAAACCAGGCCGCCAGAAGGAAGAGCCCCAGGGCTCTCAATCGCCTAAAAGAATACCCTAATTATCTGTATAACTGAATAGAATCATACATTCTATTATGCTTACTGGGATATGACCACAGGCTTATTGATAATTGTCCACTGTTAACTACCTAGGCTTAAGGCATATGATTCCGGGTTATCTTTGATTGTATCTTTCTTTTTCCTTTGTTCAGACTAGTTTCAGGGAACGTTATACACAGGGTATATAACGGTTTCACAAAAACTGGTCGGGGTCCTTGGCTAAGAGGAGACTCTGCCTTGGGTCCGCTGGTGTAATAAACTGCACTCCACTATCTGCATTGTCCTTCTGAGTGAGTTTGTTTCCCAGAACGCATGGCAACAACAACACATCAGCAAGCTAAGTGCTGCACCCACAAGTAGATGGTGTCCCAATTCAATGTAAAGAAACTTCTCCATATATTCTACAGCTTGATAGTTAAAATTGTGCTGAAATAAGTTGTGTTGAAAGGTTTGTGGAAAATGGACCACCAAAAGGATTTTGTACATGATTGGTCAGGATTTACTAAGACTAAAATAAGTTTCAACTAGATTACAGCTAGTTATACTAATCATTGCTTAAATTTGTTCTTTGTTTTCAAATTGTGCTTTGTGTCTCCCTGCTGCACTATGTCATTGGCTGCATTATTTATATTCTGTTCAATTTATAAATAAGATTTTGGTCTCTTGCAATGCTAATGTGTAATCAGGCTTCCAACAAAACTTCAATCGCTAAATGTTTTGAGAAAATCGCATTTGTAACATAAAATAATTGCTGCAGTGTGATTCTAAGTATGGGAAGAAGCAACAAGGAAAGTGTCTTCTGGATTTTAGTTAAAATACAGAGAATTTTAATTATTGATGGGGCCTGGTCCAAAACTTAACACTTGGAGTGCCATATCAAGAATGTTTGACTGAACTGGGATGAGCCTCCCAGCACTGCTGACAAAAGTTGGTCATGAAATGTCTCCCAGATAACGGTCATTCATAGCCAAAAAGGGAAGACCTGAGGAATGGAATCAGTGATTGCAGCCCTTCAATGTGAACCAGTGAGCCCCGAGGAAGGGGAATACCTGCCACCTGGCAGTCATCTCACTCCAGCCACTCCCTATATTGAACCCTGAGGGAACTCAGAATGCAGGATTGCAGGCCCCAGATGGCTGAGGTTCATACCAAGGAAATTAAATTTTAGTGAACTCTGACTCTTGCATCTTCCCATATGTAGAAAAGCACTAAATTTCTTAACTTGAGATCTTGTCTCATGGATTTGAAGTTCAGTGTTCCTAAGTCTACAGGTGTAAAATAAACACTTTCCAAAAGAGGATCAAAAAGAAGACAAATCTCAATGCTTGAAACACTGGCGAAGATGGTGGATACTCCCAGAAAGATCCGTCTGACTAAGCAGAAAGGTCATCAATCCCTTTTCCCACAAGATTGTGGAATGGACATTGACAGCGGGGAATTGTTGCAGGGTGGAAGCCAATTCTGACTCCACATTGGAAACTGTTTCACTGACTTTTTTTTATTACTGTAATCATACTCAATGGCTTGCCTGGAGGACCCTGCCCTCTGCTTGACTGTAAACTAAAGTGCCTTTGTTCAGCTCATGGAGAAATAGTTTGTCTCTGCTCACCTGTGAATAGAAGAGATGAACACACCCCTTCTGAAGGCTGGACATTCCCTTGGAGATGTTTTACAAGATTGAAGACCCTTTCATTTTACTTCCCCACTGCATTTCCCTCTCTACACAGCCTTTTTAATTTAGTTCCTCATTGCTTCTTTCTCTCTGATCAATTAAAGAACCTGGCATCCAGACCCTAATAAGATGGTTATTTTGAGGTGCCTGCCTGCCATCTTCTCTGTCTGCTGGCTCCCCGATTAAAGTCTCTTCCTTGCCTCAACACCTTGTCTGTCAGATTCATTGGCCTATAGTGTGGCAAGCAGAGTGAGCTTGGACTCGGTAACATGAGCATCAGATTATTATTAATTAAGAAAAATCAGATGTCTCAAGGGATTTAGCACTCTTCTATGTATAAGAAGATGCAAACATCTGGACTCACTGAATTCATTCTTTTTATGTGCATCTCAGCTATCTGGGGCCATATCCTGCTTTACATCTTTAATTACTCATTTATTATAGGGAGTGTTGGATGTGGTGGATGACTGCCTCTTGTGCTTTCTTGAATGCCTCTGAGCGCCTCACCTAGGGAGCACTTACTGGGGAAGTGGTTAATGGCTACTGGATAGCCATTATTATTTTCTTGGCTCAGAAATTTACATTTAAAAGGCTGGAGTCCCTGATGACATCCTTGTGACCTCTGTGTTTACCAATATGGTAGGAAATATTCCATTTCACAACACACTGATAAGTTGATGTTCTTAAAATATTTTTCTGGAAGAACCACTGAGTAACATACATTCAACTCATTGCTGTAAGTGTGTCCTGGGGTTTGTTATAACTTTGTTAAATTAACATTTGTTAAGTGTAACACAGGATGCCAGATGGTGAACCATGGCTCAACAACTGACAATAGAAATTCAAATAGAGAAATTTATTACTCATAGGTCCTGGAGGAAATACACAGCATGCCTGGAGGGTATCAGCTTATCAGTATAGTGTGAAATGGAATATTTCCTGCCATACTGATAAACACAGAGGTCACAAGAATGTCACCAGGGATTCCAGCAGCCATCAGCCACTTCCCCAGGAAGTACTCCCCAGGTGAGCGCTGAGGAGCTCAGAGCCATGCAAGAAAGCACAGGAAGGTGCAGAGAGAGTACAGAGAGTACGTAGATCCAGAACCTGGAGCTTTTGCCTTTATTAGGTCTACAGGTAGAGTGCTTTGGTGTCCCTGGGCTAGGGTTGAACTGATCAGTTCAGTTCAGTTCAGTCGCTCAGTCGTGTCCGACTCTCCGCGACCCCATGAATCACAGCACGCCAGGCCTCCCTGTCCATCACCAACTCCCGGAGTACACTCAAACTCATGTCCACAGAGTCGGTGATGCCATCCAGCCATCTCATTCTCCGTCGTCCCCTTCTCCTCCCGCCCCCAACCTTTCCCAGCATCAGAGTCTTTTCCAGTGAGTCAACTCGTCTCATGAGGTGGCCAAAGTATTGGAGTTTCAGCTTCAGCATCAGTCCCTCCAATGAACATCCAGGATTGATCTCCTTTAGAATGGACTGGTTGGATCTCCTTGCAGTATAAGGGACTCTCAAGAGTCTTCTCCAACACCACAGTTCAAAAGCATCGATTCTTCGGCGATCAGCTTTCTTCACAGTCCAACTCTCACATCCATACATGACCACGGGAAAAACCATTGCCTTGACTAGACGGACCTTGGTCGGCAAAGTAATGTCTCTGCTTTTTAATATACTATCAAGGAATGGTTTTGATAAACCCACAGAGGTCTTATCTAAGGTAAGCACAAGGCATACAGGTGGTGGGAGGCAGAGGAAACTGTAATCATGAGGGCTATTGCAGAAATCATATTGTTATAGCAGGCAAGTAGCTAGATATGAGCAGAGAAATGGGGGCAAGCCCAGCTGCTTGTACCTTCACAACTATATTTTTTCATGTGAGAAATTTAGCTTTTAACAGCAGTGTTTTAATAGTCAGATTACCTGCTCCTCTTTGCAAAACTTGTATATAGTCTAGCTCCTCTCCTGCCTCCTTGGAGTCAGCTTTCTCAGGGTCACCAGAGATGCTGCCTTCTGGGCTCAAGTCCTAACATTCTACCAAATAAAACCTAACTCTCAGCTTTTAGGTTGTGCATATTTTTCTGAGCCAACTATTTGGTGACTATGAAGGGACCCAGAGCAGACTTCCTTTTTTTCACCTGAACTCTGGAGGAGCTGGAGACCTGGTACCAGCAGAGGCCTCTTGCACCTGTCTCCTCCCTAGTTGGGAAACCTGTCTCCTTCCTAGTTGGGATGAATTGAGTAAGTCTTTCCTGGTCTTTGGCTCTTTGAATCTAAGCTAGTTTAGGACATCAACCATACTGGTATTGTAGGGGGTCACCCAGTGGGAAGACACCAGGAAATACCCACCTGGGGTCTACATACTGAGTGGGGCTCAGTTGGAAGATACTGAAGGGAACTGCCACCAAGTTGAAAGACACTGGTGGGGGAGGGAGTCAATTAATGACACCCAGAGTTCGCTTTGAAGAAACCAAAGTTACTCAGTGCAGAACACTGAGTGGTCTGTGCTGGATAGTTAGATAAGAGTCTCATCCGACTCTTCCTCAATTCAGACACGTTAACAGAAATTGTTGTGATAAAAGTGAAGCTATAAATATTTACATGAGAGTGTTGCTCTGAAGAAAAGGTACAAAATTACTCCCAGTTGTAAAACATTACACATAAGAACTGGCCATTCAGTGATCTGAGCACCCACAGCAGTCTTAGACTGCTGGAGGGAGAATCTGATGCACCAATGATGAGATGAAATGATTCTGAGGTGACTCCTGGAGGAGTTAAGCTCACAAGAGGCCCACCACACGACTTCACTAGTAAATTTTATTCCTGACAAATTCAACTTAAGATGGGAAATAGTTCAGTTCCTTTCAGCCGCTCATTCATGTCTGACTGTTTGCGACCTCATGGACCGCAGCACACCAGGCTTTCCAGTCCATCACCAACTCTTGGAGCTTACTCAAACTCATGTCCATCTAATTGGTGATGCCATCCAACCATCTCACCCTCTGTCATCCCCTTCTCCTCCTGCCTTCAATATTCCCCAGCATCAAGGTCTTTTCAAATGAGTCAGTTCTCACATCAGGTGGCCAAAGTATTGCACCACTCCTTCCAGTGAGTATTCAGGACTTCAGCACCAGTCCTTCAGATGAATATTCAAGAGTGATTTCCTTCAGGATTGACTGGTTGGATCTCCTTGCAGTCCAGGGCACTCTCAAGAGTCTTCTCCAACACAATTCAAAAGCATCAGTTCTTCGGTGCTCAGCTTTCTTTATGATCCAACGCTCATATCCATACATGACTACTGGAAAAAACATAGCTTTGACTAGACAGACCTTTGTCAGCAAAGCAATGTCTGCTTTTTAATATTCTGTCTAGGTTGGTCATAACTTTTCTTCCAAGGAGTAAGCATCTTTTAATTTCATGGCTGCAGTCACCATCTGCAGTGATTTTGGAGCCCTCTCCCCCACAAAAAAGATGGTAAGCAGAATCTCCCAAAAAGAAAGGGGCATCAGAAAGCCATCTTCCAACTAACACCCCAGCCAATTTCATGTATAATATCTATGGAGCTTATGCTGCTGCTGCTGCTAAGTTGCTACAGTCGTGTCCGACTCTGTGCGACCCCATAGATGGCAGCCCACCAGGCTCTGCCATCCCTGGGATTCTCCAGGCAAGAACACTGGAGTGGGTTGCCATTTCCTTCTCCAATGGAGCTCATACTTGCAAGTATTTAATTAAATGGGGAAATTTTACTAAAAGAGATCTCAATCTAAAGTGGCATAATTGGGATTCATTTGATATTACAAAGCTGGTATTTTTGCATACACAATTAGGGAAAAAAAATAGCCATAAGATCAAACAGATTGAATGGAATGCTTATTTTTATTGGTGTTTAGAAGCTTCTAAAAGAGGAAATGACAGAATAACTTCTTTGCAGTAAATCAACCAAAAGGTTGCTTGCAAATATATCAGAATTTTTAAAAAGCTACAAGTGTTAACCCTGTCTGTCCCTCTGTTCCTCCTTTATATCCTTTATCTGAGCTTCCTATCTCTCTCTCTCTCTCTGTTTCTCTCTCTCATCCATCAGTCACACCTCCTGTCACTTCCCCTTCCCCAGAAAAGGAAGACAGAAAATTAAAAGTAATTGTGGTTGTCTTCAAGGAGAAACCTATTGCAGGAAGGGGCCAACTGTCCTCCTTCTTACTTATACACCCTGGACCCGAACAGAACTTAGAGATCCTTCATTGTTGTTCAGTCGCTCAGTTGTGTCCAGCTCTTTGCCACCCCATGGACTGCAGTACACCAGGCTTCCCTGTCCTTCACCATCTTCCAAAGTTTGCTGAAACTCACGTCTATTAGTCAGTGATACCATGCAACCATGTCATCATCTGTCATCCCCTTCTCTTCCTCCTGCCTTTCGCAGCATCAAGGGCTTTTCTAATGAATCGACTCTTCCTATCACGTGGCCAAAGTATTGGGGCTTCAGCTTAGGCATTATTCCTTCTAAATGAATATTCAAGATTGATTTCCTTTAGGATTGACTGGTTTGATCTCCTTGCAGTCCAAGGGACTCTCAAGAGTCTTCTCCAACACCACAGCTCAAAAGCATCAATTCTTCAGTGCTCAGCCTTCTTTATGGTCCAACTCTAACATTCATACATGACTACTACAGAACTTAGAGCTCTAGCTAAGGAATTTCCCAAACCTAGCCAAGATTCAGTGGGATTTACTAAGGAATTTGAGCTAACTATTCGAAACTATGACCCAGGGTACTCAGATCTTTATTTATTAATACACCTATTAGTTTCTGAGAGTAAAGCAAAGGAATGGATAGAGAAAGCAGGATGGAAAGATCCTTTAGCAGATTTTGAATTTTATAACACAAAGGATCACGAAAACTGCAAGAAATTAGCCCATAAATTGCTTAAGTTTATTCCAGAGCTTTTCCCACAGGTAGAAGATTGGTCAAAGATTTAACAATGCAAAGACCAGATGAATTAATTCCAGATTACTATGAGAGGTTCAATAAAACCTTTAAATAATAGTCAAGCATGACACCAAAATAATCTCTAACCACCAAAATTATTCTTTACTCAACTTTACCTTTTTAAGAGGTTTGGATGAGGAGTTGGCTACCCTAATTAAAAGACATAATTTAGGTTGATCTGCATTACATACAAATAGTCATACTGGCAGATAAACTTTTTGGAACCATTGAAAAGAAAGAAAGAATTAAAAGAATAAAAAATTATAAACCTTCAAATGCACCAATTAAATACTCAACACCAGGCAAAGATTAATCAATTCCCATTTAATTTTCAACTTAAAAAAAAAAAAAAAAAGAATGAAGGGTTTCTTATACTACAGAAAACCAGGGCATCAAAAAGGGAACCATAAGTGAAAAAAGGACTGATGCTAAAGCTGAAACTGCAATACTTTGGCCACCTCATGCGACGAGTTGACTCACTGGAACAGACTCTGATGCTGGGAAAGGTTGGGGGCGGGAGGAGAAGAGGACGACCGAGAATGAGATGGCTGGATGGCATCACCGACTTTGTGGACATGAGTTTGAGTGAACTCCGGGAGTTGGTGATGGACAGGGAGGCCTGGCGTGCTGTGATTCATGGGGTCGCAGAGAGTCGGAGATGACTGAGAGAATGAACTGAACTGAACTGAACTGAAAAAAGTGAAAGCTAGGGATAGAACTGGATTTTAAGCCAGAATTTCAAGTTACACAAGGATAAGGCTACTCTGAGGGTTCATGGGGAGTCTTTCCCCTTCTCTGTTCTAACACTTTTGGAGAAGTGGAAATATATATATATATATATAAGGAAAAGTAATTAAAGCTTTAATAGATACAGGGGCTACCTTTTCAGTTTTAAACCCTACCAAAATCAAAGGCTCCATCCCTCAGAGTAAAACTTCAGTATAAATGATGGGAGTTTCCACTGTACCCATTAAGGCATTTAAATCATTACCTTTAGAATTTTACTTAGGAGAACTTAGAGGAAAACACTCCTTTTTCTCAGTAGAAAGTGCCCTATTCAGTTGATAGGCAAAGATTTGTTAGAAATCTATGAAGCCCACATTTCTTTTACTCCCAAGGGAGAAATGTTTTTGGACCTGAAAGATTAGTCAGATTTTTTTTTTATCACACAATGTTCTTAGTTCAGTTCAGTTTAGTTGCTCAGTCGTGTCCAACTCTTTGCGACCCTGTTGACCACAGCACACCAGGCCTTCCTGTCCATCACCAACTCCTGGTGTTTACCCAAACTCATATCCGTTGAGTCGGTGATTTTATCCAACCATCTCACCCTCGGTCATCCCCTTCTCCTCCAACCTTCAATCTTTCCCAGCATCAGGGTCTTTTCAAATAAGTCAGCTCTTTGCATCAGGTGGCCAAAGTATTGGAGTTTCAGCTTCAACATCAGTCTTTTCAATGTGTAATCAGGACTGATCTCCTTTGGGATTAACCGATTGGATCTCCTTGCAGTCAAGGGACTCTCAAGAGTCTTCTCCAACACCACAGTTCACAAGCCTCAATTCCTTGGTGCTCAGCTTTCTTTATAATCCAACTCTCACATCCATACATGACCACTGGAAAACCATAGCCTTGACTAGACTCATGATAAAGATAATGCTAAAAGGGAAAAAGTGATAGACTTAGTCCCCCAAAATTTATAGACATGTAATTCTACTGACATAGGGAGAATATATTCTACATTGTCCATTAAAATTACCATAGACCAAAATAAACTCCTGCCCAATATTCACCAATTTCCATTAAGGCACAAAGGTATAGAGAGAATAAAACCCCTGGTATCAGCATACATTAATCAAAGGCTTATCATACTATGTACTAGCCCTTGTAACACTCCCATTCTACCAGTTAAAAAACCTAATGGCAAGGGTTGGAAATTTGTACAAGATATGAGATCTATAAATGCCATTGTATTCCTCACTACTCGATGGTACCCAACCCCACACCGTCTGTCCTATATCCCTGAAAATAGTGACTTCTTTTCAGTGACAGATATCTGCAGTTCATTCTTTAATATCCTTGTACATCCTGATGACCAATGTCTTTTTGCCTTCACTTGGAACGAATGATTATATACATAGGCTATGATGCCACAGGGCTACACTGGAAGCCCCACTGACATTTCTCAGATATTACAGACAGATTTACATGATCTAGTTTCTCCTCATAAATCAGTCTTGATATAATATATAGATGAATAGCTATCGTGTTCAAATTCTTTAATAAATAGTCAGCAAGACACTCTGTACTTACTCCAGAAATTAGCTTCAAAAGGCCATAAGGTTTACAAAGAAAACTTTAATTTTGTAAATCCAATGTAAAGTACTTAGGACATGTGATGGTGACGTCAAAGGATGGGCTTTTAATTTATCCAGATGGAGTGAAGGACATTTTGGCCTTCCCTACCCCAAGAACTGCAAGGAGATCCAACCAGTCCATTCTAAGGGAGATCGATCCTGGGTGTTCTTTGGAAGGACTGATGCTAAAGCTGAAACTGCAATACTTTGGCCACCTCATGCGACGAGTTGACTCACTGGAAAAGACTCTGATGCTGGGAAAGGTTGGGGGTGGGAGGAGAAGGGGACGACCGAGAATGAGATGGCTGGATGGCATCACCGACTCTGTGGACATGGGTATGAGTGAACTCCAGGAGTTGGTGATGGACAGGGAGGCCTGGTGTGCTGTGATTCATGGGGTCGCGGAGAGTCGGACGCGACTGAGCGACTGAACTGAACTGAACCCCAAGAACAAAAAGACAACTAAGAGGACTTCTGGGCCTCTCAAGCTACTGTAGGAATTGGATCCCAAATTTTTCATTATACCTCAACCATTATATGATTTACTGAAACAAATCAAACTGAACCTCTTTGTTGGGAAACACAACATTCTAAAGCCACGGAGACTCTGAAAGGTCTCCTGGTAAAGACCCCGGCCTTAGGGCATGCAAAGTAGGTTTATCCTTTTTCCTCTTTGTCCATGAAAACAAGGGAACTGCCCTCAATTCAGTTCAGTTTAGTCGCTCAGTCGTGTCTGACTCTTTGCAACCCCATGAATCCCAGCACGACAGGACTCCCTGTCTATCACCAACTCCCAGTTCAGTTCAGTTCAGTAGTTCAGTCACTCAGTCGTGTCCGACTCTCCGTGACCCCATTAATCACAGCACGACAGGACTCCCTGTCCATCAACAACTCCCGGAGTTCACTCAAACTCATGTCCACAGAGTCGGTGATGCCATCCAGCCATCTCATTCTCTGTCGTCCCCGTCTCCTCCCGCCCCCAATCTTTCCCAGCATCAGAGTCTTTTCCAGTGAGTCAACTCGTCGCATGAGGTGGCCAAAGTATTGCAGTTTCAGCTTTAGCATCAGTCCTTCCAATGAACACCCAGGATTGATCTCCTTTAGAATGGACTGGTTGGATCTCCTTGCAGTCAAAGAGACTCTCAAGAGTCTTCTTCAGCACCACAGTTCAAAAGCATCAATTCTTTGGCGATCAGCTTTCTTCACAGTCCAACTCTCATATCCATACATGACCACGGGAAAAACCATAGCCTTGACTAGACGGACCTTGGTTGGCAAAGTAATGTCTCTGCTTTTTAATACTATCAAGGTTGGTCATAACTTTCCTTCCAAGGAGTAAGCGTCTTTTAATTTCATGGCTGCAATCAGCATCTGCAGTGATTTTGGAGCCCCCAAAAATAAAGTCTGACACTGCTTCCACTGTTTCCCCATCTATTTGCCATGAAGTGATGGGACCAGATGCCATGATCTTTGTTTTCTGAACGTTGAGCTTCAAGCCAACCTTTTCACTCTCCTCTTTCACTTTCATCAAGAGGGTTTTTAGTTCTTCTTCATTTTCTGCCATAAGGGTGGTGTCATCTGCATATCTGAGATTATTGATATTTCTCCTGGCAATCTTGATTCCAGCTTGTGCTTCATCCAGCCCAGCGTTCCTCATGATCTACTCTGCATATAAGTTAAATAAGCAAGGTAACAATATACAGCCTTGACATACTCCTTTCCTATTTGGAACCAGTCTGTTGTTCCATGTACAGTTCTGACTGTTGCTTCCTGACCTGCATACAGGTTTCTCAAGAGGCAGGTCAGGTGGTCTGGGATTCCCATCTCTTTCAGAATTTTCCACAGTTTATTGTGATCCACACAGTCAAAAGCTTTGGCAAAGTCAATGAAGCAGAAATAGATGGTTTTCTGGAACTCTCTTGCTTTCTACATGATCCAGCGGATGTTGGCAATTTGATCTCTGGTGCCTCTGCCTTTTCTAAAACCTGCTTGAACATCTGGGAGTTCATAGTTCACATATTGCTGAAGCCTGGCTTGGAGAATTTTGAGCATGACTTTACTAGCGTGTGAGATGAGTGCAATTGTGCAGTAGTTTGAGCATTCTTTGGCATTGCCTTTCTTTGGGATTGGAATGAAGACTGACCTTTTCCAGTCCTATGGCCACTGCTGAGTTTTCCAAATTTGCTGGCGTATTGAGTGCAGCACTTTCACAGCATCATCTTTCAAGATTTGAAATAGCTCAACTGGAATTCCATCACCTCCACTAGCTTTGTTAGTAGTGATGCTTTCTAAGGCCCACTTGACTTCACATTCCAAGATGTCTGGCTCTAGGTCAGTGATCACGTTATCGTGACTATCTTGGTTGTGAAGATCTTTTTTGTACAGTTCTTCTGTGTATTCTTGCCACCTCTTCTTAATATCTTCTGCTTCTGTTAGGTCCATACCATTTCTGTCGTTTATTGAGCCCATCTTTGCATGAAATGTTCCCTTGTTATCTCTAATTTTCTTGAAGAGATCTCTAGTCTTTCCCATTCTGTTGTTTTTCTCTATTTCTTTGCATTGATACCCAGCAGCATGGTGGCTACTACACAGAAAGCAACAATGCTTTTGGAGTGGGACGTGATTTTGGTATGCTGTGGAAACAAAGAGGGTATCTAATATCCTTGAAGGAGCAAAACAGGCTCCTTCAAGATAGAATGGATTTAATCTTGGAAATTAGTCTCCATCTTGAAACTACTGTGAACTTTGGACTGCATGCCTGGGTTCTCTCCTGATGGACTCTGAACTATTTGTCTGGTATCCAGAAAGACAACTGCCGACTGGAAAACAGACACTCCAGATAACAGGCCTCTAGGATTCATACCTTGATATCCTGTCGCCAAGGGAATGTGCTAATATACCCCAAAGCAAAACAAATTGTTATTTGTACAATGCTTATTAAGATATGTTACTCTGTTTAGCCAACTAAGACTTATTGCACATGAATCATAGTTAGCCTTGATTGTATCTCTCCCTTATATTATCCAGACTAGTTTCAAGGAATTTGGGGATGTGAGCTTGAGCACATACACTTATGGTATATAAGGTTGTCAGAAAAACTGGTTGGGGTCCCTGGCTAAAGAGGAAACTCTGCCTTGGACCCGCCAGTGTAATAAACTGCACTCCATTATCTGTGACATCCTTCCAAGTGAGTTTGTTCCTGGAGAGCATGGCTACAACATCCTCAGGGCAACCTATCAAAACTGGAAAACAAGTAGCAGAACTATTGGATACAATCCTGCTGCCAAGTGCACTCACCATTAATAAGGTATCGGGCCATTCAAGGACTGGCACTGCTTCAGTTCAGTTCAGTTCAGTTGCTCAGTCATGTCTGACTCTCCGCGACCCCATGAATCACAGCACGCCAGGCCTCCCTGTCCATCACCAACTCCCGGAGTGCACTCAAACTCATGTCCACAGAGTCGGTGATGCCATCCAGCCATCTCATTCTCGGTCGTCCCCTTCTCCTCCCGCCCCCAACCTTTCCCAGCATCAGAGTCTTTTCCAGTGAGTCAACTCGTCGCATGAGGTGGCCAAAGTATTGCAGTTTCAGCTTTAGCATCAGTCCTTCCAATGAACACCCAGGATTGATCTCCTTTAGAATGGACTGGTTGGATCTCCTTGCAGTCCAAGGGACTCTCAAGAGTCTTCTCCAACACCACAGTTCAAAAGTATCAATTCTTCGGCGATCAGCTTTCTTCACAGTCCAGCTCTCACATCCATACATGACCACGGGAAAAACCATTGCCTTGACTAGACGGACCTTGGTTGGCAAAGTAATGTCTCTGCTTTTTGATGTACTATCAAGGTTGGTCATAACTTTCCTTCCAAGGAGCAAGCGTCTTTTAATTTCATGGCTGCAATCAGCATCAGCAGTGATTTTGGCACTGTTTAGGCTAAAGGACATTCTTCAGCTGATTACACTGCCAAGGCAGCAGCCACTCAAATCGTCAATGACCAATTAACTGCTGCTTTTCCCTGTCAGCCTCCCAGTAACCTTACTAACATGTTATCAAGACTTTAGAGAACAGCATCAGACAAGGAAAAAGACACCTGTATACAGAAAGAAGGAAGATTCAACTCTAAGAGAGAGCTGTGGATAGGCCCAAATGTGAGGCCCATCCTTTCATTTGGAGCTCAATATACTGTTTCACAATACATTCATAAGTTATTGAAACCTAGATAAGATGGCGTGGGGTAAACAATATACTTGGAAACCATCCTTTACTATAGCTTGGAAGGTCTATTAAGGACGTAGTATGTGTCCAAAATATAATCCAGAAAAGCCATTGCATAGTTCTCATGTAAGTGTTCCATTACCTGCAGGTCCTTTTGAAATATGACAGATCAATTTTATACAGCTGCCTCCCTTGCAAGGTTATCAATATGCTCTTGTTAGGATCTGCATGTTTTCACACTGTGTAGAGACATTCTCTTTCGTAAGGGCTATGGTACAGTCTGTAGGGAAGCTACTTTTAGAAAGAGTGATTCCCTTCTGGGGAATACCCTCTGAACTACATCGTGACAGAGGAACTCATTTTACTGGACAAATTTTTAGGGAAATTTGTAAAATTTGGCTGATTATGCAACATTTCCATTGTGCCTATCACCCCCAATATTCTGGGATAGTAGAAAGGACAAATGGAACAATTAAAACACGATTGGCTAAAATTACAGATGCTTATTCCTTACCCTGGCCTAAAGCCCTTCCACTGGTTCCCCTCAACTTCAGATCTACTCTTTTAGGCAAACATCACCTGTCTCCCTTTGACATTATTACAGGGAGACCAGTGAGACTAGATGAAGGATTATATAGTCCTATATTACTAAAGGGATATATATTACATTATTACAAGGATTTAATAAAATTATTGGCAGGTCATTCCTAACTTGTCTCTGAAGCTTATTACAGTAATTTATCTTCAAATGAAGACCAGATGTCACATGACTTACAACCAGGAGATTATGTATATTGGAAAAGATACCATTTCAAGGACTCCCTCCAACCTAAATGGAGGGGCCCTTATCAGGTTCTTTTAATTAATTCAAGAGCAGCAAAACTGAAGAGAACTGACTCTTGGATTCATATTTCCCACCTGTACCAGGTGGTCTATAGAGAGAACAACTGGTCTCAAACTCATCTTAAAGCAATGCTCTGATAATAAGGAAACACCAACACCAGGTTGAGAAAAACACAGCATTAGAGGTAGACAGCTGACCCAAGATGCTGGAGACCCATATGATTGTTCATAACATTTGTTTCTTGATCATTGGGCTCTTGCACATGAATCAGATACTTTTTCTATCATGGGCATGATCTTATGCAAATTTTAGAAATCAATAAAATTATTGAGTTTGTGGTCAATTACCTGCACCCAGCACCTCTGGATGGCGTGTTTCTCCTCTCCAAGGCTCTGACTGGAAGGCTGTTAGAAAGCTTATTTTAGAAGAAAGGAGTTAGAGTTCTGTCTGGGCAAGTACTGATATCACTAGATGGGATCCACTTATTTGGCTAATCAAACATACTTATTCTGATGCTGGCCATAAATATGAATTTTCCCTTAAGGTTACTCTAGCTCAGTCAGAACAACAGGCTAAATTCCACTAAAAAAAAAAACAAAAAACTGTAAACTCTAGGTTATTAGGAGGGATGCTTCCTCAGTTATGGACAGATTTATCTGGCTAACACCAGGCTATGGTCATCTAACCCTAAAGGCTCCCCTATGTGGGGAACAATTAAATAATGCCAAAGATAATCAATCTAATAACACTAGAAAATTAGGCTGGGTATCTTATAAAAATTGCTGATATGCCATTTCTCTTAAAGACAGTGATTGGTATGTGACAGTTGAGTCAGATGACCAAAAATATACTGGCTAGCACCTAAAGGAATTCAATGGCTTTGTAGGTCCGACTTATGGCCCTGGCTTCTGCCAGGATAACTTGGGAAGTTAAGTTAGTTTGCCCTTGGGCTCAAGGTCACTTTCATGCAAGCTTAGATGTGACTCCAACAAATTTACCATTAATACAAGCCTGTTGGACCAAGAGATCTGTATTTCATTGGTATGGTCACTTATCAGCTATTTTTGTGCCTTCAGTAGGATTGGAAAGTGTTATTTCTCACACTGCAACTTTAACAAAATTCACTCAAAAGGCCTTAAATGATAGCAACCAGGCTACTAAATTCTGAAGTCTTTATGATAAGAAAAGCTGTCTTACAAAATCGTATGGTCCTTAACATCCTTACATCTCAATGGGCACCTGTGCCGTAATTCAAACTAAATGTTGTATTTACATACCAGATGAATCCTCTAATATAATACATTTAATGACTCACATGAAAAATCAGACTGTTGCCTTAGATGAGCCACTACCTAGCCTTGGTGATCTTTTAGGAAGTTGGCTTGGTTCTGGAAGTTCATGGCTTAAATCTCTACTTGCAACTTTAATAACATTATTAGATGTATTATTTGTAAGCTTTTTACTTTATAAGATTGTTGTCTTTTGTATTACCAGGCCTCTGGCCAAATTAATGTTAGCTAAACATCTTAAAGAAATAGATTGTGTTTATAACATAGAATAATTGTGCTAGTGTAATTCCAGGTATGGGAAGAAGCAACAAGGGAAATATCTCCTCGATCCTATGAGGTTAGAAGATAGAGGAAGCAGAAAATCTTTTATTATCTACCAATGGGCCTAATCTGAAAATTAACACCTGGAGTGACATATCAACAAAAAGCTTTCACCTGATCTGGGATAAGCCTCCCAGCAACTTGAGACAAAAGGAAATAGTGGTCATAAAATATCTCCCAATATGGTTGAATTTCCCAAGGGGAGGGACTGTAAGATGAAATATTTTCTGCTCTCCTTTTCACCGGGAAACAAGCCTCTTCCAAATGCAAATATCTGAGCCCAGGTGAAACAAAGCCAGCTATTTGAAAGCCATCAACTACTTCCTCAGTGGTAGCACTGAGGAAAGTGAAAGTCGCTCAGTCGTGTCCGACTCTGTGTGACTCAATGGACTATACAGTCCATGAAATTCTCCAGGCCAGAATACTGAAGTCGGTAGCCTTTCCCTTCTCCAGAGGATCTTCCCAACCCAGGGATTGAACCCAGGTCTCCTGCACTGCAGGCATATTCTTTACCAGCTGAGCCACAAGAGAAGCCCAAGAATACTGGAGTGCATAGCCTATCCCTTCTCCAGCGGATCTTCCTGACCCAGCAATCAAACCAGGGTCTCCTGAATTGCAGGTGGATTCTTTACTAACTGGGCTATCAGGAAAGACCCAAAACCTTTGCTGACAAAGGTCCGTGTAGTCAAAGCTATGGTTTTTCCAGTAGTCATGTATGGATGTGAGAGTTGGACCATAAAGAAAGCTGAGCGTCAAAGAATTGATGCTTTTGAATTGTGGTGTTGGAGAAGACTCTTGAGAGTCCCTTGGACTGCAAGGAGATCCAACCAGTCAATCCAAAAGGAAATCAGTCCTGAATATTCACTGGAAGGACTGATGCTGAAGTTGAAGCTCCAATAGTTTGACCACTTGATGCAAAGAACTGACTCATTGGAAAAGCCCCCGATGCTGGGAAAGATTGAAGGCAGGAGGAGAAGGGGAAAAAAGAGGGTGAGATGGTTGGATGGCATCACTGACTTGATGGACATGAGTTTGAGCAAGCTCTGGGAGTTGGTGGTGGACAGGGAAGTTTGGTGTGGTGCAGTCCACGGGATCGCAAAGAGTTGGACATGACTGAACTGAACTGAACTGATCACTGAAGAGCTGGGGTGATGTGAGAGATGGACATATACCAAATCCACCATTCCTTACAGTAAATAAGGGATTAGGAAGTTAACAGTAAGGAAAGCAGGGTTGGGCCCAGATAACTAGATGCATATATAAAAAAAAATGATTTCAACAAACCCAGGCACTTGCATCTTCAGATACATAGAAGATCACTGTATCTTTCCATGTGAGAAATTTAGCTTTTAACAGCAGTCTTTTAATATTCAGATTACCTGCTCCTCTTTACAAAACTTGTATATAGCCCAGGTCCACCCCTACCTCCTTGGAGTCAGCTCTCTCATGATCGCCAGAGATGCTGCCTCCTGGGCTCCAGTCCTAACATTCTCACCAAATAAAACCTAACTCTCAGCTTTTATGTTGTGCGTATTTTTTCCACTTGACACCCTCATAACTGGCTTTCCAAAGAAACCCAGTACGGCAGTTCCTCACCTGCCTGCCCCCTCTCCCTTTGGGGGCATATCGTTGCTAAATAAACTTCTGCTTTACTTTCTCAACCTCTCTGCTTTGTATCTGAATCCTTTCATGTTGTCAACTACAAATTGGCACTTGCCAAAGGCATTTGCCATCTGCCTCTGTGGAGACTGAATCCTGTGCTGCTGCAGCTGGTGACCTCCAACGTACTCTAAAAGGAGTTTGAGGTGAAGAATGAGGCACCCGGTACTCCAGGGAAACTGGTGGAACAGGTCTTTAGATAGACATTTTCAGGACTGATTTCATGAGCCCAATTCTTGCATCTCCTCATATCTGCTGCTGCTAAGTCACCTCAGTCGTGTCCGACTCTGTGTGACCCCATAGATGGCCTCATATCTAGAAAAGCACTAAATCCCTTAATGGTGACATTAGCTCCTCATGACTAGCAGAAAACTTATTATAAAATAAATGCTCGATTTCGCTGAACTCACCCTTCACCAAATTCATATATATTGACTTTCCCCCATGCCTTCTTTGGAGCGGGTTCTCAGAGATATCCGAGAAGCAGTTACAGAATGAAAGTGCTTCCCCTTTCCTGGGCAGCCATAATCTCCTAAAAGAAAAAGAGGGGAATGAAAGAGTTAAAGCTTAGGCAGGCAGTCCAAAGGTCTTTAAAAAGGAGGTGAGCATTCTTGCTCAAGCTTTCCTTAAGCAGTGTGTAACAATGTATCTTGCTGGTGAACCGGCCTTTCTTTCAGTTCAGTTCAGTTCAGTCGCTCAGTCATGTCCGACTCTCCGCGACCCCATGAATCACAGCACGCTGGGCCTCCCTGTCCATCACCAACTCCCGGAGTTCACTCAAACCCACCTCCATCGAGTCGGTGATGCCATCCAGCCATCTCATTCTCTGTCGTCCCCTTCTCCTCCCGCCCCCAATCCCTCCCAGCATCAGAGTCTTTTTCCAGTGAGTCAACTCTTCGCATGAGGTGGCCAAAGTATTGGAGTTTCAGCTTTAGCATCAGTCCTTCCAATGAACACCTTTAAGTCCCAACTAAAGACTACACGAGGCCTGGCGTGCTGTGATTCATGGGGTCGCAGAGAGTCGGACACGACTGAGCGACTGAACTGAACTGAATGACTACACAGCACAGTGTATTACTCATGGAAATGCTTTACTTAGGCTCTATGTTAATGATTATAATTGTAATAAATCTTGCCTGGGAACCTGTTTCTCAAGACTTGTACCCCTGATTACACAGCAACAGTATATCTTCCCCAGAGACTGTTGCCCAGAACCCATTCTCCCTGGTTAATCTTGTGCCAAAGTTATCTCAGGATGTGTGCCTTGGGAAAGGATCTGGTGGAACTTTTACAAACCTTGAGGCATTCTTATCTATTCTCAACCAGTTGAGAAGTATGTTACTTAAACTAGTGAGGGTGGGTACTGTCCTGCCCCCTTCTGATGTCTAGGTCATAAGCTTTTTCTGTCACTTTCACTTTAAATAAGATGACAAGGTGAGCTGTGAAGACATAAACAGAGATGTATTAGAAGTTCTTTGAAGTCAGTAAATTACAGTTGAATGTGCTTTGGGAAATGCATGAGATGATAGACTCTTAAGAAATGAGGTTTTTGTGCTTTGAAGATTTCATCCCAGTGAACTACAGGTCAACGTGTTCCCCAGAACAGAGATAAAACAAAGCAAGGAATGATACCACAGTTTCTCCCCTATGAAATGTCTACCAAGGAATGTGAAAGCTTTTCAATTAAATGAGGGCAAAAGAAGGAGCAGGTAAAGAGACAGGATGGAGAGATGACTGAGCTTGGATCACATAAGCAGTTGAAAGTCTCGTTAAGATGTTTGGGCTCCATTCTAAGATAACTAGAGGATAAGAAATTGTTTTATTAAACTCAAAAATAATAAAGTCTACACAAAGCTCTGAGTGACTGAAACTGTCTTTGGTCCTGGAATTAAATCTTCTCCTTCAGAGACTACAAATCTTGCAGCACCATTCACCGTATGCTTAAGTATCATCAGTATATTTTGCTGGGCATATTTCTGTCCCCAGTCTCACTCCCTAAATGTGGGCACAGTTATTAAGGAAGAAGGGTACTAGACTAGCAATGACCACAAAGTACACTTGGCCCATTAATAACTGATTCATTTATCAAATATGTATTGAGAGCCTATTATGTATGTAACAACAAGTTTTCTGGATCCTGGAGATAGAACAGGAAACAAACAGACGCGCAGATGCAGGTTTGCTCTCAAGGCTTTCATGTTATTATGTAGAACACTCATGTTTGTGGGTTAAAAAAAATGAAAAAAATAAAATATCAGAAATTTCATATGATCTAATTTTCTAACGACTGTGTAAGCTCCTGGAGTTGGTGATGGACAGGGAAGCCTGGCATGCTACAGTCCATGTAGTCCCAAAGGTCAGACATAACTGAGCCACTGAACTGACTGACGGATGTAAGTAAGCTTACTATGTATAAATAATTATTTGATGTTGATGCTTCTTTTTAGTAGAGCCTAGAAGGCATTTTAGTTTACAAAGTAGACTCTTGTAATGAGTGCTTGATTGCATTGGGTATATAGACAGACGTGTTCAAACTAGTTTAAATAGAAGATTTGTTGTTTTTTAAAAAATCACATGGACAAAAGGAGTCACAGCACTCTCATGAAGATTAGTAATAGAAGACAGTTTTGAATTCAAGTTGGCTACAAAGAGTTCAATGGCAATAATTTGTGGATATTTATTCTAATTTTTTCTATTAACTTTCCTTGGGCTATACATTATGACTTTACTTCTATTAGTATTTTCCTATGAGCTGGATGTCGATGACTTTATTATAGTCTCTCTGATCTGCATTCTTCCTATTGGCATGTTTTCCTTCACCTACCCCCCCCCCCACTTTAGCCAGTGCATTCCTCACTTATGGACTAAATATTTGTGTTCCTAAAATTTCAAATATGAAATCATAACCCCCCAAGGTGCTGATATTAGCAGTTGGGACTTTGGGAGGTGCTTAGGTTATGAACGTGGAGAGGGATTAGTGCTCTTTTAACTGTAGCTCCAAAGAGCTCTTTGGCCTCTTCAATTGCATGAGAGGTTATAGCAAAATGTGGCTGTCTATGAATCAGGAAACAGATTATCATCAGACACTGAATCTACCAGATCCTTGCTCTTGGATGTCTCAGCCTCATGAACTGTGAGATATAAATTTCTGTTATTTTTAAGCTACTTAGTCTATAGCATTTTATTATAGCAGCCTGAGCTATAACACACCCATATTTCTGATTTTAAATTACTGAGAAAAAAAAAAAAGGATAACCTGATTTACCAAAATCAGTATTTTCTTTCTCCCAGGTTGCATAAATTATAGTTTGCCCACAAGACTAGGAGCTGACTGTGGCTCAGATCATGAACTCCTTATTGCCAAATTCAGACTTAAATTGAAGAAAGTAGGGAAAACCACTAGACCATTCAGATATGACCTCAATCAAATCCTTTATGATTATACAGTGGAAGTGAGAAATAGATTTAAGGGACTAGATCTGATAGATAGAGTGCCTGATGAACTCTGGACGGAGGTTCGCGACATTGTACAGGAGACAGGGACCAAGACCATCCCCATGGAAAAGAAATGCAGAAAAGCAAAATGGCTGTCTGAGGAGGCCTTATAAATAGCTGTGAAAAGAAGAGAAGTGAAAAGCAAAGGAGAAAAGGAAAGATATAAGCATCTGAATGCAGAGCTCCAAAGAATAGCAAGGAGAGATAAGAAAGCCTTCCTCAGTGATCAATGCAAAGAAATAGAGGAAAACAACAGAATAGGAAAAACAAGAGATCTCTTCAAAAATTAGAGACTCCAAGGGAATATTTCATGCAAAGATGAGCTTGATAAAGGACAGAAATGGTATAGACCTAACAGAAGCAGAAGATATTAAGAAGAGGTGGCAAGAATACACAGAAGAACTGTACAAAAAAGATCATCAAGACCAAGATAATCACGATAACATGATCACTGACCTAGAGCCAGACATCTTGGAAAGTGAAGTCAAGTGGGCCTTAGAAAGCATCACTACAAACAAAGCTAGTGGAGGTGATGGAATTCCAGTTGAGCTATTTCAAATCTTGAAAGATGATCCTGTGAAAGTGCTACACTCAATATGCCAGCAAATTTGGAAAACTCAGCAGTGGCCACAGGACTGGAAAAGGTCAGTCTTCATTCCAATCCCAAAGAAAGGCAATGCCAAAGAATGCTCAAACTACCGCACAATTGCACTCATCTCACACGCTAGTAAAGTCATGCTCAAAATTCTCCAAGCCAGGCTTCAGCAATATGTGAACCGTGAACTCCCAGATGTTCAAGCAGGTTTTAGAAAAGGCAGAGGCACCAGAGATCAAATTGCCAACATCCGCTGGATCATGGAGAAAGCAAGAGAGTTCCAGAAAAACATCTATTTCTGCTTCATTGACTATGCCAAAGCCTTTGACTGTGTGGATCACAATAAACTGTGGAACATTCTGACAGAGATGGGAATCCCAGACCACCTGACCTGCCTCTTGAGAAATCTGTATGCAGGTCAGGAAGCAACAGTTAGAACTGGACATGGAACAACAGGCTGGTTCCAAATAGGCAAAGGAGTACGTCAAGGTTGTATATTGTCACCTTGCTTATTTAACTTATATGCAGAGTACATCATGAGAAATGCCAGGCTGGATGAAGCACAAGCTGGAATCAAGATTGCCAGGAGAAATATCAATAACCTCAGATATGCAGATGAGACCACCCTTATGGCAGAAAGCGAAGAACTAAAGAGCCTCTTGATGAAAGCAAAAGAGGAGAATGAAAAACTTGGTTCAAAACTCAACATTCAAAAATAAAAAAGATCGTGCGATCCAGTCCCATCACTTCAAGGCAAATAGAAGGAGAAACAATGGAACAGTAACACACGTTATTTTCTTGGGCTCCAAAATGACTGCAGATGGTAACTGCAGCCATGAAATTAAAAGATGCTTACTCCTTGGAAGAAAAACTATGACAAACCTAGATAGCATATTAAAAATCAGAGACATTACTTTGCCGGTAAATGTTCCTTTAGTCACAGGTATGGTTTTTCCAGTAGTCATGTATGGATGTGAGAGTTGGACCATAAAGAAAGTTGAGTGCCAAAGAATGGATGCTTTTGAACTGTGGTGTTGGAGAAGACTCTTGAGAGTCCCTTGGACTGCAAGGAGATCCAACATGTCAATCCTAAAGGAAATGAGTTCTGAATATTTATTGGAAGGACTGATGCTAAAGCTGAAGCTCCAATACTTTGACCACCTGATGCGAAGAACTGACTTACTTTAAAAGACCCTGATGCTTGGAAAAATTGAATGTCGGAGGAGAAGGGGATGACAGAGGATGAGATGACTCGATGGACATGAGTCTGAGCAAGCTCCGGGAGTTGGGTTTGGACAGGGAGGTTTGGTGTGCTGTAGTCCATGGGGTTGCAAAAAGTCAGACAAGACTGAGGTACTGAACTGACCTGATTTAATTTGAGAATAACTGATACCAAGAGCACGGGCACAGCTAAACAATGCTGTATACACTCTTTCATTAGAAATCACTGAAGTCCAAATCAAATTAGTTTTAGCAAAAGTGGAAAATTTGTTATAACACTGGGATTTCTTATAAAGTTGAAGGAAGAATCACTGGAACATGACAATACCGAAAACCTCAGGATTTTGACATCAGCGTTGGCCTCCAGGATTCTCCACATTTTGTCCTCTATTTTTGCCATTTCATGGATGGGATTATTATAGCCAGGAGCTCCATTTGTATCCCTAGAAGGGAAGAATGCTGTACTATTTCCACATAGTAAAAGGCCATAGATTATCTCTAAGTTGACCAAATTGTTAGCAACATGCTTGAACAAATCACTGTTGTTAAAAAAAAAAAAAAATGATGGAACATTTAACCTCAACACATGTTCACTTATGCAAGATTTGTGTGTGTGTCAGTTGCTCAGTCATGTCTGACTCTATGTGACCCCATGGACTGTAGCCAACCAGGAGGGTTCTGTTATACTCTGTGCAAGAGATTCAATTGCACTGGGTAGACAATATCATAACTGGCAGACTGTTGTTATTTAGTTGCTAAGTTGTGTCCCACTCTTTTGTGATCCATGGACTGTAGACTACCAGGCTGCTCTGTCTATGGGATTTCCCAGGCAAGAATACTGATGTGGATTGCCATTTCCTTTTCCAGAGGTCTTCCTGACCCAGGGGTTCAATCTGCATCTCCTTCATTAGCAGGCAGATTTTTTCCCACTCAGCCACCTGAGACGCTCCAATTGGCAGAGTAGTCTTATTTAAATTGAGGATATCTATTCTTAGATTATGTTTATTAACACCTTGAATAAAGCTATTTTTAAATATGATGACTACTTTTTTGTAGGAAATGTGGAGGTTTAATTTTTAATGGGGCACATGTAGCTTTTCTGCTTTGCATTCAAAACTTGGAAAGTTGGTATAAGCTTTTTTATAATGTATGTCGAAATGATCATTGTCAAATCACAATATCCTTATTTGTCTTCTTGGCTCCATCTCTTTGCAAAGAGAATCTTGTTCATGTTAAAATAGATCATTTCTTGAGGCTCTAATTATGTACAACAGAACACACAGCTGTGAATTCATCATTGTAATAGAAACTTCCACATATTACTTTATAAGTGCACACTTCCAGTGTTAGCTGCCACACAGACAAAATAATTGTCAGTAATCTTGAATTTGATTATGTTTGCCTCTGGCAAAGATAAATTTGTAGGTGACTTAGAGATATGCACATATAGATAAATTTAAGTTCATTTGAGAATGATGGTGATAATTCTAGAATCTTATACATACATCATTGGTCAGAAGAAACCCTTGGTAACAGATTTAGCCTAGGAATGATTTGCCCATGAAGATTTTATAAGGAATTCAAAGGATAAAAAAATAATGCTAAAGAATTAAGCAAAAGAAAAAAAAAGTTTTTCTGGAAATAATGTACTTTATTTTTCTTTTAAAAAATAAGTAAATAAATAAATAATTTCAAATTTCCCACAACTGAAATTCATTTCATATGGACAGAATTTGGCGGATTTTTCACTGCTCTATGAAGATTATCATAAAACAATATGGTCTCTGCTTTTCCAAAAAAATTCATAACATTACTTTAAATAATAGTTACAATTATTAAAGAAATAAATTAAGGGAGAAAAGGTAAATAAATTTTATTTAACAATTCCTATATGCCACGCATTCTGTCAGATACTCAGATTTCTTATCTTAACCTCTCATGTATCTGAAAAGTATATAATCATTCCCCTTTAAAGAATATGGGAATTAAGATTCCAGAGATTAAGCAGTTAATCAAAGGAATACACCCATTCAGTTCAGTTCAGTTCAGTCACTAAGTCGTGTCCGACTCTCCGCTACCCCATGAACCACAGCACGCCAGGCCTCCCTGTCCATCACCAACTCCCGGAATTCACTCAAACTCATGTCCATCGAGTCGGTGATGCCATCCAGCCATCTCATTCTCTGTCGTCCCCGTCTCCTCCCACCCCCAATCCCTCCTAGCATCAGACTCTTTTCCAGTGAGTCAACTCGTCGCATGAGGTGGCCAGAGTATTGCAGTTTCAGCTTTAGCATCAGTCCTTCCAATGAACATCCAGGATTGATCTCTTTTAGAATGGACTGGTTGGATTTCCTTGCAGTCCAAGGGACTCTCAAGAGTCCTCTCCAGCACCACAGTTCAAAAGCATCAATTCTTCGGCGATCAGCTTTCTTCAAAGTCCAACTCTCACATCCATACATGACCACGGGAAAACCATAGCCTTGACTAGACGGACCTTTGTTGGCAAAGTAATGTCTCTGCTTTTTAATATGCTATCTAGGTTGGTCATAACTTTCCTTCCAAGGAGCAAGCGTCTTTTAATTTCATGGCTGCAATCAGCATCCAAAGTGATTTTGGAGCCCCCAAAATAATCAACATTCAAATATTATCTGCAAATTCCCTGTTCATTTATTGAACTAATATTTACTAAGTATCAATAAGACTAAGAGTTACTAAGTATCAATAAGAACTAAGAGTTCAGTTCAGTTCAGTTCAGTCGCTCAGTCGTGTCCGACTCTTTGCGACCCCATGAATCACAGCATGCCAGGCCTCCCTGTCCGTCACCAACTCCCGGAGTTCACTCAAACTCATGTCCACAGAGTTGGTGATGCCATCCAGCCATGTCATTCTCTGTCGTCCCCTTCTCCTCCCACCCCCAACCTTTCCCAGCATCAGAGTCTTTTCCAGTGAGTCAACTCATCGCATGGAGTGGCCAAAGTATTGCAGTTTCAGCTTTAGCATCAGTCCTTCCAATGAACACCCAGGATCGATCTCCCTTAGAATGGACTGGTTGGATCTCCTTGTGGAACTAAGAGTACTACAGGGAAAACAACAAAACACTAGAACCACTTCCCAGTGGAGCTTAACTGATAATGCCATGAATAGGGCCTCAGCTGCGATGTCAGTCCAGTGTGGACACACATCAACCAGTGTGCCTGGTCTCTCATAGGTTAGCCTCTTGATTGTCATTGGATTTCTATGAAATGAAGAAAGCCTAGTCGCACGTCTTATCCTGCAATTCTATCTCACTTTATTGATCTCTACCCTAAGCCCCAGTAAGAAGTGAGAGTGAAAATCATCAACCACCTATTTGGTCAAACCAAATTATATTCCTGCTTTGTATCTGATTCTTGATTCTGTTTTTTGTCTTTTTTTGGTCCTAATTACTATTTCAGTGAGTTCTATTAGAGTAATTTTAGCTAGGATGAGTATATAAATCATGTTTAATTTCATAGATTAAACCTAAGAGGCATTTAATCTATTTTAAGAAGACGCTGACCTTTCCTAAGGCAAATTGTGAGAAGAGGCCCTTTTAATTCTAGTGTAGAGTTTTCCCTTAATTTTAAGGAAATCATACAGATGTGACCAAACCTCTGAACAGAATATGGATGTGGATGAAATCTGAGATTGTTGGCCAATTCTGCCTTGGGGAGAAGGAAATCTTCCCTAGTAACAAATTTTAATGACTGAACAGGTTTCTGACCATGGAAAGGGGTTAAGGGCACTCAGGCCAAGATTCTGAGGAGAGCCAGAGGCTCTGAACACTGAGGCTGGGTGGGGGCGTTGGGGTGGCAAACTAATTTGAGGAACTAAATTTAGAGAGGTTAAATTACCTGACAGAAGTCATTTGTTACAACCCAGGTTTTTAATTTAAATTTAACGTTTTTTTCTGATGAAGCATTCCTTCTTATGTTTTAAAAAGTATTTTTAATGTATTTTATTCAATAGTGCCATATTTTAATAGGAATATAATGCTTTTATTACCTGTTACCTGTCTCGGGTACCTTCTTGAGAAACATGTATGTCTCCTGAGAAACCTCTATGCAGGTCAACAAGCAACAGTTAGAACCGAACATGAACAATGGAGTGGTTCAAAACTGAGAAAGGAGTCCATAAAGGCTGTATACTGCCATCCTGCTTATTTAACTTATATGTAGAGTACAGAATGCAAAATGCCGTGTTAAATGAATCCAAGCTGGAATCAAGATTGCTGGGAGAAATACCAACAACCTCATATATGCAGATGATAACACTCTAATGACAGAAAGTGAAGAGGAGCTCAAGAGCCTCTTTATAAAGGTGAAAGAGGAGAATGAAAAAGTTGGCTTAAAATTCAACATTCAGAAAACTAAGATCATAGCATCTGATGCCATCATTTGACAGCAATTAGAAGGGGAAAAAGTGGAAGCAGTGACAGATTTTATTTTTGGGGGCTCCAAAATCACTGTGGATGATGACTGCGGCCATGACATTAAAAGATGCTTGCTGCTTGAAATGAAAGGTGTGACAATCTGGACAGCACATTAAAAAGCAGAGACAAAGGTCCATACAGTCAAAGCTATGCTTTTTCCATTAGTCATGTACTGATGTGAGTGTTAGACAATAGAAAAGGCTGAGTGCTGAAGAACTGATACTTTCAAACGGTGGTGATGCAGAAGGCTCTTGAAAGTTGCTGGGGCAGCAAGGACATCAAATCAGTCAATCCTAAAGGAAATCAACCCTGAATATTCATTGGAAGGACAGGTACTGAAACTGAAATTCCAATATTTTGACTATCTGATGTGAAGAACTGACTTATTGGAAAAGACTCTAATGTTGGAAAGACTGGGGGCAAAAGGAGAACAGGCAGCAGAGGATAAGACGGTTAGATAGTATCACTGACTCAACAGACATGAGTTTTTAAAAATTATTTATCTTAATTGGAGGATAATTACTTTATAATATTGTGATGGTTTTTGCCATACATCGACATGAATCGGCCACAGGTATACTTGTGTCCCCCGATTCTGAACTCCCTCCCATCTCCCTCCTCACCATATCCCTCTGGGCTGTCCCACAGCACTGGCTTTGGGTAGAATGCTTCATGCATCAGACTTGCATTGGTCATCTATTTTACATATGATAATACACATGTTTCAATGCTTTCTCTCAAATCATCCCACCCTTGCCTTCTCCCACAGAGTCCAAAAGTCTGTTCTTTACATCTGTGTCTCTTTTGCTGCCCTGCATGTAGGATCGCCATTACTGTCATTCTAAATCCCATGTATATGTGTTAATATATAGTATTTTTGTTTCTCTTTCTGACTTACTTCATTCTGTATAATAGGCTCCAGTTTCATCCGCCTTATTAGAAATGATTCAAATGTGCTCCTTTTTATAGCTGAATAATATGCCATTGTGTATATGTACCACACCTTCCTTATCCATTCATCTGCTGATGGACATCTAGTTTGCTTCCATGTCCTAGCTTTTGTAAATAGTGCTGCAATGAACATTGGGGTTCATGTGTCTCTTTAAATTCTGGTTTCCTCAGGGTGTATGCACAGCAATGGTATTGCTGGGTCGTATAGCAGTTCTTTTCCCATTTCTTAAAGGAATCTCCGCACTGTTCTCCATACTGACTGTACCAGTTTGCATTCCCACCAACAGTGTAACAGGGCTCCCTTTTCTTCATGGCCTCTCTGGCATTATTGTTTGTAAACTTTTTGATGATGGCCATTCTGACCTGCATGAGATGATACTTCATTGTGGTTTTGATATGCATTTCTCTAATAATGAGTGGTTTTGAATATCTTTCCATGTGTTTATTAGCCATCTGTATGTCTTCTTTGGAGAAATGTCTGTTTAGTTCTTTTGCCCATTTTTTGATTAGGTTGTTCATTTTCCTGGTATTGAACTGTATATGTTGCTTGTATATTTTGGAGATTAATCCTTTTCAGTTGTTTTGTTTGCTATTATTTTCTCCTGTTCTAAAGGTTGTTTTTTCACCTTGTTTATAGTTTCCTTCATTGTGCAAAATTATTTGTTTAATTAGGTCCCATTTATTTTTGTTTTTGGTTCCATTACCCTGGGAGGTGGGTCATAGAGGATCTTGCCGTGATTTATGTCAGAGAGTATTCTGCCTCTAAGAGTATTATAGTTTCTGGTCTTACATATGGATCTTTAATTCATTTTGAATTTGTTTTTGTGTATAATGTTAGAAAGTGTTCTAATTTCATTCTTTTGTGTGTGGTTGATCAGTTTTCTCAACATCACTTATTGAAGAGACTGTCTTTTCTCCATTGTATATTTTTGCCTCTTTTGTCAAAGATAATGTGCAGTGGACATGAATTTGAGCAAACTCTGGGAGATAGTGGAGGACCTTTGAACCTATTGTACTGCAGTCCTCAGTATCTCAAAGAGTTGGACATGACTTAGTGACTGAAAAACAGCAATAACAAATGCTTTTATTTGGCATCTTTAATGAGTTTGTTTTGAAACAATTCTGTAGTGTACCAGATTTGATGATTATTGATTGCATTTCTTTGGGTAACTCTTCCAACAGGGGACAAGTTCCATTTTATTCCAATTTGTGTTGTTGTATATATTCATACAGCAACCTGGAGAGTAGCTGTGTGCTCAGCCACTCAGTTGTATCCGACTCTATGACGCTTTGGATTGTAGCTTACCAGACTCTTCTGTTCATGGGATTTTTCAGGCAAGAATACTGGAGCAGTTTGCCATTTCCTCCTCCAGATAATCTTTCTGACCCAGGGATCACCAGCTAATACAGTATTATCATATTTATCATGAGAATCAGTTGCACCCTCTGGTGTCTCTGCTGTGTCATTATTTTCTGAATACTTCAAACTTGGAGATGACTTAGTGTGCTTTTTGTCAAGGGAAATATCAAGAAGTTGAAGATGGAGCTGCAACAACTGTAGCTGGTTTTGTGCAACACTTTTTCAGGTAAACTTGCCTATATTTTTAAAAATTGTAATAAACACATAATGAAATCTACCCTCTTAACAAGAGAGTTCCAGGAAAACATCTATTTCTGCTTCACTGACTACGTCAAAGCCTTTGAGTATGTGGGTCACAATAAACTGTGGAAAATTCTGAAAGAGATGGGAATCCCAGACCACCTGACCTGCCTCTTGAGAAACCTGTATGCAGGTCAGGAAGCAACAGTCAGAACTGGACATGGAACAACAGACTGGTTCCAAATAGGAAAAGGAGTGTGTCAAGGTTGTATATTGTCATCCTGCTTATTTAACTTCTATGCAGAGTACATCATGAGGAACGCTGGGCTGGAAGAAGCCCAAGCTGGAATCAAGATTGCTGGGAGAAATATCAATAACCTCAGATATGCAGATGACACCACCCTTATGGCAGAACATAAAGAGGAACTAAAAAACCTCTTGATGAAAGTGAAAGAGGAGTGAAAAGTTTGGCTTAAAGCTCAACATTCAGAAAACAAAGATCATGGCATCTGGTCCCATCACTTCATGGGAAATAGATGGAAAAACAGTGGAAACAGTGTCAGACTTTATTTTTTGGGGCTCCAAAATCACTGCAGATGCTGATTGCAGCCAGGAAATTAAAAGACACTTACTCCTTGGAAGGAAAGTTATGACCAACCTAGATAGCATGTTAAAAAGCAGAGACATTACTTTGCCAACCAAGGTACGTCTAGTCAAAGCTATGGTTTTTCCAGTGTTCACGTATGGATGTGAGAGTTGGACTGTGAAGAAAGCTGATCGCCGAAGAATTGATGCTTTTGAACTGTGGTGTTGGAGAAGACTCTTGAGAGTCCTTTGGACTGCAAGGAGATCCAACCAGTCCATTCTAAAGGAGATCAATCCTGGGTGTTCACTGGAAGGACTGATGCTAAAGCTGAAACTGCAATACTTTGGCCACCTCATGCGATGAGTTGACTCACTGGAAAAGACTCTGATGCTGGGAGGGATTGGGGTTGGGAGGAGAAGAGAATGAGATGGCTGGATGGCATCACCGACTCGATGGAGATGAGTTTGAGTGAACTCGGGAGTTGGTGATGGACAGGGAGGCCTGGCGTGCTGTGATTCATGGGGTCATAAAGAGTCAGACATGACTGAGTGCCTGAACTGAACATTATTAACTATAATCACAGCATCATACAGCAGAGCTTTAGACCTTTTTCAGCTTGAATGACTGAAACTCTATGTCCACAGAATAGCAACTTGTCTTCCCTCAAGCAATCACTTGAAATGTAATTTTATTTTCTTCTGTGAGTTCCAACACTTTATAAACCTTATGTAAGTGGACTCATGACACTATCCTTGCCTGTTTTTAACCAGGCTGTTTTTAAGTTTTTAAAATTATTTTATTCAAGCATTGTTGATGTATAGGGTTACTTAAGTTACAGGTATGAAATATAGTAATTCACAATTTTAAAAGGTTGTACTCCATTCATAGTTTTTATAAGATATTGGCTATATTTCCTGTGTTGTATAATATATCTATGTATATATCTTTTGTCCCCTTCTCTTGTGATTTGAAGACTATCTTCAGTGTTATGTTTGGTTTACTTTGTGTGTGTGTATCTGTTATAGATTTTTGGTTTATGGTTACCTTGAGGTTTCTGTACAGCAATATATATCTATTTATCTACATGATTAAGGTGCTGATCATTTCATTTCAAATGTATTTTAAAAACCCTGCATTTGTACTCTCCTCTCCTCATGATTACTGCTTTCACTATCATCAGTTCAGTCAGTTCAGTTGCTCAGTCGTGTCCGACTCTTTGTGACCCCATGAACCACAGCACGCCAGGCCTCCCTGTCCATCACCAACTCCCGAAGTTCACTCAAATTCATGTCCATTGAGTCGGTGTTTTACATCTAATTGTTCTGTATACCCTTTAACTGATTATTGTAGCTATAGAATATTTACTAGTTTTTGTCTGGAACATATTTTTCTGCTACCTCATTTTGTCTTAGTTTTTACTTATGTTTTTATGTATGTAATAGGTTAGTCATGTTTCTCAACTTTGGAGGCTTTCTGTAGCAGACTTCTTATGCATCCCAACAGTACATTCTCCTCTCATGACCTAAGCTATATGCTCTAATGGTACCCCCTGATAAGGTTGTGTGGATCCTTCTGTTGTGACAGGCATACTGTGTGGGCAGTCTGCTAGACTTCGTTGGCCCCTAGCCTGTTCATTGCCAAACCCTCCTTGGGTGGCTGCTGGTTAGTGGGGCCTGGTGTCGAGATGGCTAAATGCAGAATCCCAGGGGTCCCTGGCTCAATGGTGGGTGGAGTCAGGACCCAGAAGATGCTGAAGATGTTGCCCATCCACTGGTAGGTGAAGTCAAGTCTTGTGGGTAGTGCTGGAATACTGGCAGACAGAGCTGGGTCTTAGAGTCTGGCTGCTGGGCCTAGGGATCCCAAAACTGATGTCAGATTGCTGGTAGGGGATGACAGTTTTTTAAATAGTTGGATATGGAGTTTGGAGTGTTCTGAAGATTATGTTGGGCTGCTCAGGGATCAGTTCTGGGGCCCACTAGTCCCAGGGTAGGGTCAGGTCTGCTATAGGTGGGCTGGGTCCACAGGCTTTGAAATTGTGATCTTCTTGCATTGAGTATCTGTGCATTGAGGACTGTGGTTGGGGAGATTGGGCTAGAGGCTGTGCAGGCTTCCTGGAAGGCAAGGCTAGTCCCTGCCACTAGCAGGTGGAGCTGGGTCCTGGCCCTCTGTTGGGCAGGGCCATGTCTAGAGGAGCTGTGGTCTCAGGAAATCTTTAGGTAACTTGTCTGCTGATGGGTGAAGCTGTATCCCTGCCCAGTTAGTTGTTTGGCTTGAGGTTTCACAGTACTGGTGCCTATAGGTTGGGTAAGGTCAAGCCTTAGTGACAGTGAGCTTGAGGATAGGCCCCATGATGGCATCTGCCCACGGAAGAGCCCATTCAGGAGAAAGATCCCAAATGTAGCTGCTGCCAGTGTCCATGTCCCTAGAGAGAGCTGCATCTGCCTCTGCCTCTCCTGGAGAAGCACCGAGACCAGCAGGTAAGTATGGTCCAGGCTCCTATCGAATTACTGCTTTTGCTGGGTCCTGGTGCTTATAAGATTTTGTGTGTGTCCTTTAAGAGTGAAGTTTATATTTCACCCAGTCCTTTGGAATTCCCCAAATTAAGCCTTGCTGACCTTCAAAGCCAAATGCTTTTGAGGTTTATCTTCCTTGTGCAGGACCCTCAGGCTGAGGAGACTGACAAGAGGCTCAGAACTCTCCTGTGGCAGAACCTCTGCAATATAATTATTCTCTAGTTTGTGGGTCACCCACTAGGGGGTATGGGGCTTGATTATGTTACTACACTGCCCCTCCTACCTCTATTAATAGTTGTATTTCCTTCTTTATATCTTTATTTGTAAATCATTTCTGATAGCTTCTGGTCTTTTTAGTTGATGATTGTTCTGCAGATATTTCAGTGTGTTCATGAGAGGAGGTGCGGAGAAGGCAATGGCACCCCACTCCAGTACTCTTGCCTGGAGAATCCCATGGATGGAGGAGCCTGGTAGGCTACAGTCCATGGGGTTGCTAAGAGTCAGACACGACTGAGCAACTTCAGTTTCACTTTTCACTTGCATGCATTGGAGAAGGAAATGGCAACCCACTCCAGTACTCTTGCCTGGAGAATCCCAAGGACAGAGGAGCCTGTTGGGCTGCCGTCTATGGGGTCGCACAGAGTCGGACATGACTGATGCGACTTAGCAGCAGCAGCATGAGAGGAGGTGAGTTCAGGGTCTTCCTACTTTGTTATTTTGGCCAGTCTCAATCTGCTAGAGAAGTCTTCTGTGGAAAGAACCTTTCATGGTCTTAGGTTCCAATGAGGTACAGACTTTATCTTGCAAAAGAGCTGCTTTTCCACAGGCCCCAGTCTTTCCCTGTAGTCAACCAACTGATCTTGGAGCTAAAGAAACTTGTAGTCTTCAACAGAATACTTCTGAAATTCTAATCAGGTTATTGTTATCATTATTATTATATTTTATATATTATTATTATCATCAGGTTATTATTATTATTACTGCTATTATTTGTTACTATTAAGTTGCATGAACTTCTTATATATTTTAGATATTAACCTCTTATTAGATAGATGGTTTACAATAATTTTCTCCTATCCCATAGGTTACTTTTTACTCTGCTGATTTTTCCTTTGCTGTGGACAAGCATTTAATTTGGTGTTATCCCACTTATCTATTTTTGCTTTTGTTTCCTGTGCTCTTGGTGGTAACCAAGAAATTGTTGCCCAGATATAGCTCTTTCAGTATTTTTCTTCTCCTAGTCTTACAGTTTCATGTCTTGTGTTTAAGCCTTTAATCTATCTTGAGTAGTATAAGTCAGGGTTCCAATTTTATTCTTTTGCCTATGGATGTCTAGTTTTATGAGTATCATTTATTGAAGAGGATATTATTTCTTCATTGTATAGCTCTTCTGGCTATAGCAAGCTGCCCCCAACTCATGTTCTTTCTCAATGGCCCCTAGGTTTCCAAACTATGCTAGGTGTACCAGTGCTCTGAATATACTGCTAATGCTATGTGAGGAAGAAACAAGTCCTTTAGGTAACCTGTCAAAAAACTAAAATAGTGGATGTAAGCTCATCTCTTTATTTTCCCCTCTGAGTGAGAAGTGGGGGAATTCTCTCCTGGTGCTAAGCTATGGCAGGTTTGGGAAAGGTCTGTATAGGGAGAGAGCAAATTAGCCAAGATGATGTGTTCAGGCTCTCTCACTCCACGGTTTGTAAATAATGACTATGTAACAGCTGAAATCATTTATACCACCGTACATGCACATCATGAGGTACTCTCTTGATCACAGGTTTGTGTGTGGTTCAGTTCAGTTCGGTCGCTCAGTCATGTCTGACTCTTTACGACCCCATGAATCACAGCACGCCAGGCCTCCCTGTCCATCACCAACTCCCGGAGTTCACCCAAACTCATGTCCATCGAGTCAGTGATGCCATCCAGCCGTCTCATTCTATGTCGTCCCCATCTCCTCCCTCCCCCAATCCCTCCCAGCATCAGAGTCTTTTCCAGTGAGTCAACTCTTCGCATGAGGTGGCCAAAGTATTGGAGTTTCAGCTTTAGCATCAGTCCTTTCAATGAACACCCATGGGCTTCCATGGTGGCTCAGCAGTAGAGTCTGCTTGCAATGCAAGAGACGTGGGAGTTGTGGGTTTGATTTCTGGGTGGGAAAGATCCCCTGGAGGAAGAAATGGCAACCCACTCCACTATTCTTTCATGGAAACTCTCATGGACACAAGAGGCTGGTGGGCTACAGTCCATGGGGTCTCAGACTAGGACAAGACTGGGCAATTGAACACAGCACACCCGTATAAGCTTCACCTGGAAAAGCCCTGAAGGGTTGTATGTGATTATATTGTGTTATATTATGTCTGCTGCAACAACTGCTATGCCAGCCATGAGAGAAATGTGTCTGCAGTTCCTATGGCTCCTCCCTTCTTCTTCCAGCCTCTCAGCTCAAGTCTTGCCTACTCTGGGTTCAGTGAACAGTGTACAAAGTGAGGTATAGTGAGACAATTAGCATCACAAACAGGATCAGCAATATAATTGGCATAGTCAGCAGGATACCCAGCAGGTAGAAAAGCCTGAGGCTCCATGGGATGGAGAAAGTCAGTGGCCACCATACAGCATGTGGTACTATGTGGCCATGGTCCTCTCAGGGTGGACTCCAGTGGAAGATTGGAAGGCAGTGGACAGGTCACCAGATAGCATTGAAAAGGTGTTATAGGTGGTGAGTTCCCATTTGCTGAACAAGGTGGCACAGACTGCTGCTGGCACCATGGGGTGGATTTTCCTGACTGCCCTGAAGGCAAATATGGATAGTGCTCTCCATGATGCCACACCAGGGTGTAATGTGCAGAGACGCTTGGAAGAACTAGAGCAATGATTATTGACATTAGAGCAAGAACCCCATGGCAAACAAGCCAGCATCTCTGACAGTGAGGTGCTAAGTGATGGTGAAAATGAACATTATGAGACTGTGTCTACCTGCTTGGCAGCAAGGCCCATTGTACAGAAGAAAGTGAAAAATGAGCAGCCTATGGTGGAGGTGGGGACATCCTCAAGGAGCCCCCATTGTGACTGAGTTCATGGTGTATCAACCATATACTCAGGAGGAGTTGGTTGACTTGAGTAAGCAGTTTCAGCCAATGTAAGGGGAAACTTTGGCAGCTTGGCTTTTGTGACTCTGGGATACAGTGTTGGGCCCAGCACCTGTGGGGGTTTTGCAGGTCCTTACTGAGAGAAGCAGAAGGATGACACGTGAGATACCACTTTGAAAGTATGAAGACACCAAAGGGGGCCTAAGTTGGCAGGGTTCCCATCGAGATTATGCAGAGGCAAATGTGGGCTGATTTGTGTGCAGGTATTCTGTAAAGACTGTGTCCTATAATGAACATGGTACTGTAAGGCTGTGTGCTATGATGTAGATTTAGTAGAACAGTATACTGTAAAGGCTGTGTCCTGTGACATAGGCTTAAAACAGTATACTGTAAAGGCTATGTCCTGTGATGTAGATTTAATAGAACAGTGTATAAAGGCTGTGTCCTATGATGTGCTACTAACCTCTGATTCTCTTGCAGATTTAGAACAGTGTGAAAGCATTTGGAATCTTGTGGGTGGGCTGGAAATTCTACAAAAATCCCCTCCTTGAAGGTTTGAGCCTGGCACCTGTGGGAAGTTTTGCAAGATTCTCAATAAAAAACTCCACGGAGGAGGAGTTGTCTCTCTGGAGGCTTTCCTGCAATTTTACGACAGATGGTAGACTGGACTTGACCATGGAAGATAAAGTTATTCCACATGCAGTGGGTGGCTCTTCTAGCCCCATAAGGACAAGGAGTACAACATGAGTTCCAGGTGATATCTGGCATTGGGTCTTGCTGTGTTTTGGGGTTGTAACTGTTTGCTGTTGTAGCTACTGCTGTTGCAAAAAATAAATCCAAGAGTCAGTGCTACTCACCAAGGGAATATCGCAGAAGATGGACTATGCAGAATGTGAGGTGAGAGACCATGAAGGGGTGGAGTGTGGGGAGAGAGGAAATCAGCCAAGATAGTGTGTTCAGGCTCTCTTGCTCCACGTTTTGTAAATAATGACTATGTAACAGCTAAAATCATTTATAGCACTGTGCATGAACATCATGAGGTACGTGCTTGATCATAGGTTTGTGTGCGGTATACCTGTATAAGCTTCACCTGGAAAAGCCCTGATGGGTTGTGTGCAGTAATGTGTTATACTATGTCTGCTGCTATGCTGTTGCACCAGCAAGGAGAGAATAAATGTGTCTGCAGTTCCTATGGCTCCTTGCATCTTCTTCTAGCCTCTTAGCTAGAGCCTTGCCTACCCTAGTTTCAGTGAACAATGTGGACAGTGTGAACAGCAAGACAACTGGGGCTCTGAGCAGAATGAACAGCAAGACAGTTGGTGTCACGAACAAGATCAGCAACATAGGCTGGTATCTGTGAAGTGCAATTCTTCTTCTTACCCATTTCAATCTGAGTGTTCTAGATTTTGCTCCTGTGGGATACTACAACTTCTTAACTGGATTCTAGAGATCTCATAAGGTATTTTGGCAGGTCTATCTTTGGTAAATCAGTGGTTCCAGGAGAAAACAAAGGCTGAACTTTCTATTCTGCTGTCTTACTGCTATCTGTTTTTAAGTTTATATTACCTAGGAAATTCTATTACAATGATAGGTAAATATAGCAACTCCCTTATGTCCAATATAGCTTCTCCAACTTAATCATAAAGTTGCCAGATAAAGTGATAATAAGCTTACATGTTAAACAGGGTTTTACTTCATGTGCCCGTTAAGTTACTATCAAATAACTGCCAACATTTTTAAAAATATTTCTGAATAGACTATTTAAAATTTAGTTAATAAGATATTTAGACTTCTAGTATTAATGTAAGATAGGAAGTCTTTCATATCAAGTGTACTGAATAAGTACAGGACTGTGAAAGTATCTGAATTTGAATCCTAGCTCTGACCTTTGTTAGCTTTTCAAATTTGGACTAGTTTATTAACCTGTTTCCTAGAGTTTACTTGTAAAATGAGGATAGTGAAACTACTTACCTTATATGGTCTTAGGGATATTCCATACATATACAATATCAAAATATATAAAAGTATATAATAAATGCTATGAGTTAATTACAGTTATTATAAAAATTTTATTAAATAAATTTTAATAAAAGATGCCATTATCTTTTGTTTTGAGGCAACAAAGTTGGTTCAGAATTGCATGTTTTGTTAGAGGAAATCTTTCTATAATTTATGAAAATATTTAAATAAATTTACATGGACAAGTGAAACATAATAAAAGGTATGCAAGATAATAATGAGGCAGTTTAAAAAGATGAAAGCCTTAATCATTTGGAGATAGGAAATTATAATTGAATCTAACAAAATTCAGTTTAATAAATCAGCAATGAAGACTACAGATAGAAAACAATAATGACTGGTTTAAAAGCATGGATAAAGATTTGTTAGACTCTGTATCTGAGACTGTATCAACAGAAATTGAAAGAAAAAAGATTATTAATTTGTCATTAAAATGTATAAAATATTTGATATTGACATTTAAAGAATCTATAGAATTTTCTTTACTTCATTTAAAATGGAAAATGTATGGCACATTGATAAAATTAAAATGATTTAAATTTCCCTCCATTTTGATTTCTCATAAGCATTCCTAATGCTAACTTATATAAGCAGCTCTGTTGAGGTTGAGAAATATATTATACGTTGTTGATTTCCTATGCAGCTACTCTTTCAGTACTCAACCATTTTCTTCTTAACGAAATCTTGTTTTATTTGGAATATCAGGGAGTCATGCACTTCAGAGGAAACTAGGCCACCTTTGATTTCAAGGGATGCATCTTAGTTTTTTATTCAATTAAAAAAATTCTGATAATATACACATAACAGAAAATTTACCATCTTAACCATTTTTTAAGTGTAAAGTGGAAACAAATACAGTCATGATGTTGTGCTATCATCACTACCATGGAGGGAGGAATCTTGGTTAATCTAATGCACTTGTGGAAATTCTAAACCCTTTTGTCAGAAACTGGTTTAATTATGAGCATGTGATGCAATTCTGGCCAATGAGATGAAAGCATTACTTCTAGAGGGCATCAGAAATATTTCCTCATCCTAAAAGTAAGACACAAAAAAGAGGTACTCTGTCTTCTAGCTTTCAATCATAAAAAGAAGTGTCTGAGGATGTGAGAGTTGGACTGTGAAGAAAACTGATCACCGAAGAATTGATGCTTTTGAACTGTGGTGCTGGAGAAGACTCTTGAGAGTCCCTTGGACTGCAAGGAAATCCAACCAGTCCATTCTAGAGGAGATCAGTCCTGGGTGTTCATTGGAAGGACTGATGCTAAAGCTGAGACTGCAATACTTTGGCCACCTCATGTGACGAGTTGACTCACTGGAAAAGACTCTGATGCTGGGAGGGATTGGGGGTAGGAGGAGACGGGGACGACAGAGAATGAGATGGCTGGATGGCATCACCGACTCGATGGAGATGAGTTTGAGTGAACTCCGGGAGTTTGTGATGGACAAGGAGGCCTGGCGTGCTGTGGTTCATGGAGTTGCAAAGAGTCGGACACGACTGAGCGACTGAACTGAACTGAACTGAGGACAAAAATCAGCAGACCAAAGATGGCAGAGATGGAAGATGGAAAGGACAGGGGTCTATGATGAGGTTATAGAGTTCTTGAACTAGATTTCTCTGGGATGTCAAACTTCAGAATTTTTCATTTTATGAGTTAATAACTGTCTTATTGTTTAAGACATTTTTAGTAGGTTTTCTGTTACTTGACACTGAAAATTTACTCAAGAAAAGAGGGAGAAAGGAGTATGTGTGTTGTGTGTTCAGTCAGTCAGTTGTGTCCAACTGTTGGTGACCCAAAAGACTGTAGCCCACCAGTCTCCTCTGTCCATGGAATTTCTCCAGCAAGAATACTGGAGTGTGTTGCCATTTCCTACTCCATGGGATCCCCCCAACCCAGGGATTGAACCCAAGTATCCTACATCTCCTGTGCTGCATCTTCAGGTGGCTGGTTTCTTTCCCCTGAGTCACCTGGGAAGCCCCATGAATAGAGTATATTTGCATGTAATAAACAGAGAACATAGTCTTCACCTACTAACAGAAGAAAACTTGCCATAGTTGAGAAAGAAAATTTCTCACTTTTTAAAACTGTGTGGGGTTTTTGGTGAAAAGAAACAACAAAACAACCACAAAACTTTTCAGGATCTTCTTGGTGGAAAATCTGTAGCTTTTATTATATAGTCAGTCTTCAATCTTATGGGAGCATGCACTGAAGCCTTGGATAGAAATAGTGACTATACTACTTCTTTGTAACCTCATGGACTGCAGCATGCAAGGCCTCCCTGTCCATCACCCACTCCTGGAGTCTATTCAAACTCATGTCTATTGAGTCGGTGATGCCATCCAACCATCTCATCCTCTGTCATCCCCTTCTTCCACTGCTTTCAATATCTCCCAGCATCAGGGTCTTTTCAAGTGAGTCAGCTCTTTGCATCAGGTGGCCAAAGTATTGGAGTTTCAGCTTCAGTATCAGTCCTTTCAATGAATATTCAGGACTGATTTCCTCTAGGATGGGCTGATTGGATCTCCTTGCAGTCCAAGGGACTCTCAAGAGTCTTCTCCAACACCACAGTTCAAAAGCATCAGTTTCTTCTGTGCTCAACTTTCTTTATGGTCCAACTCTCACATCCATACATGACTACAGGAAAAACCATAGCCTTGACTAGATGGACCTTTGTTGGCAAAGTAATGTCTCTGCTTTTTAAAATGCTGTCTAGGTTTGTCATAACTTCCCTTCCAAGGAGTAAGTATCTTTTAACTTCATGGCTGAAGTCACCGTCTGCAGTGATTTTGGAGCCCCCCAAAATAAGTCAGCCACTGTTTCCACTGTTTCCCCATCTATCTGCCATAAAGTAATGGGATGGATGCCATGATCTTAGTTTTCTGAATGTTGAGCTTTAAGCCAACTTTTTCACTCTCCTCTTTCACTTTCATCAAGAGGCTCTTTAGTTCTTCACTTTCTGAGTTAAGGGTGGGGTCATCTTCATATCTGAGGTTATTGATATTTCTCTTAGCAATCTTGATTCCAGCTTGTACTTCATCCAGCTCAGCATTTCTCATGATGGGCTCTACACATAGGTTGAATAAGCAGGGTGACAATATACAGCTTTGATGTACTCCTTTTCCTATTAGGAACCAGTCTGTTCCATGTCCAGTTCTAATTGTTGCTTCCTGGTCTGAATACAGATTTCTCAAGTGGCAGTTAGGTGGTCTGGGTTTCCCATCTCTTGAAGAATTTCCACAGTTTATTTTGATCCATACAGTCAAAAGCTTTAGCTACTTCAATAAAGCAGAAATAGATGTTTTTCTGGAACTCTATTGCTTTTTTCATGATCCAGCGGATATTGGCAATCTGATCTCTAGTTCTTCTGCCTTCTCTAAATCCAGCTTGAACATCTGGAAGTTCACGGTTCACTAATTGCTGAAGCCTGGCTTGGAGAATATTGAGCATGACTTTACTAGCGTGTGAGATGAGTGCAATTGTGTGGTAGTTTGAGCATTCTTTCATTGCCTTTCTTTAGGATTGGAATGAAAACTGACCTTTTCCAGTCCTGTGGCCACTGCTGACTTTTCAAAATTTGCTGACATATTGAGTGAAGCACTTTCACGGCATCATCTTTTAGGTTTTGAAATAGCTCTACTGGAATTCTCTCACCTCCACTTTGTTCATAATGATGCTTTCTAAGGCCCACTTGACTTCACATTCCAGGATGTATGGCTCTAGGTGGGTGATCACACCATCGTGATCAACTGGGTTGTGAAGATCTTTTTTGTACAGATCTTCCGTGTATTCTTGTCACCTTTTTTTAATATCTTCTACTTCTGTTAGGTCCATATCATTCCTGTCCTTTATTGTGCCCATCTTTGCATGAAATGTTCCTTGGTATCTCTAATTTTCTTGAAGAGATCTCTATTCTTTCCCATTTTATTGTCTTCCTCTATTTATTTGTATTGATCACTGAGCAAGGCTTTCTTATCTCTCCTTGCTGTTCTTTGGAACTCTGCATTCAAATGGTATATATTTCCTTGCTCTGTGGCTTTGGCTAAATCACTTGACTTTTCTGTCTCTGTATCTGGAGTTACTTTTGAGGGGTTACCAGAAACTGGGAGTGGAGTCAATAAAATGTAAATTTTGTGCTAAGCTATTTATGTTCTAACCAAATCCTTTGTGGGCTATTTCCTGTCTAGAACTGTTCCTACAGAGTCGACGAGCAAGGAACTCAATTAGGCTATACACATGGGTCAGACAATCGAGTGTTAAAAACAGTAGTAGCAGTACTGTGTAAAGTTCTGTCTGATGTCATTTTGGAATTTGTCATGAGGTGAATTCCAATGGAGCTATTTGAAATCCTGAAAGATGATGCCGTGAAAGTGCTTCACTCAATATGTCAGCAAATTTGGAAAACTCAGCAGTGGCCACAAGACTGGAAAAGGTCAGTCTTCATCCCAATCCCAAAGAAAAGCAATGCCAAAGAATGCTCAAACTACCGCACAATTGCACTCATCTCACATGCTAGTAAAGTCATGCTCAAAATTCTCCAAGCCAGCCTTCAGCAATATGTGAACCATGAACTTACAGATGTCCAAGCAGGTTTTAGAAAAGGCAGAGGCACCAGAGACCAAATTGCCAACATGCGCTAGATCATGGAAAAAGCAAGAGAGTTCCAGAAAAATATCTATTTCTGCTTCATTGACTATGCCAAAGCCTTTGACTGTGTGGATCACAATAAACTGTGGAAAATTCTGAAAGAGATGGGAATCCCATAACACCTGACCCTCCTCTTGAGAAACCTGTATGCAGGTCAGGAAGCAACAGTTAGAACTGGACATGGAACAACAGACTGGTTCCAAATAGGAAAAGGAGTACCTCAAGGTTGTATATTGTCATCCTGCTTATTTAACTTCTATGCAGAGTACATCATGAGGAACGCTGGGCTGGAAGAAGCACAAGCTGGAATCAAGATTGCTGGGAGAAATAACAATAACCTCAGATATGCAGATGACACCACCCTTATGGCAGAACGTGAAGAGGAACTAAAAAACCTCTTGATGAAAGTGAAAGAGGAGAGTGAAAAGGTTGGCTTGAAGCTCAACATTCAGAAAACAAAGATCATGGCATCTGGTCCCATCACTTCATGGGAAATAGATGGAAAAACAGTGGAAACAGTGTCAGACTTTACTTTTTTGGGCTCCAAAATCACTGCAGATGCTGATTGCAGCCATGAAATTAAAAGACACTTACTCCTTGGAAGGAAAGTTATGACCAACCTAGATAGTATATTAAAGAGCAGAGACATTACTTTGCCAACAAAGGTCCGTCTAGTCAAGGCTATGGTTTTTCCCGTGGTCATGTATGGATGTGAGAGTTGGACTGTGAAGAAAGCTGATCGCCGAAGAATTGATGCTTTTGAACTGTGGTGCTGAAGAAGACTCTTGAGAGTCCTTTGGACTGCAAGGAGATCCAACCAGTCCATTCTAAAGGAGATCAATCCTAGGTGTTCATTGGAAGGACTGATGCTAAAGCTGAAACTGCAATACTTTGGCCACCTCATGCGAAGGGTTGACTCGCTGGAAAGACTCTGATGCTGGGAAGGATCTGGGGTGGGAGGCTAAGGGGATGACAGAGAATGAGATGGATGGATGGCATGACCGACTCGGTGGACATGAGTTTGAGTGAACTCCAGGAGTTGGTGATGGACAGGGAGGCCTGGCGTGCTGTGATTCATGGGGTCGCAAAGAGTTGGTCGTGACTGAGCGACTGAACTGAACTGAACTAAGATTGAACTTAGCAAAAGACAGAAGACTCCTGCAATTTCATTTTTGGGTGTCATAACTTATGCCCAGTTTTCAAGGCTCAGAATGACAGCAGAGTCAGCCGTAAAGACATTGACCTAACAGGAAGAGTTTTCTACTGATAAAGAATAGACAGACTAATGCATTAGCTCTAAAGAATCTGCATTTGAACCCTGTCTTCACTACTTGATAATTGAATTTTTGGGTAAGTCAATTAAGTTCTTTATTCTTCAGTTTCCCTGTCTAAAATAATGGGCCTTATTATTATAATAAGCACATATGTGATGATGCTGGAATTTTTATTCCTTGTTTCCAAATCTTTTATTAAATTTCACTTTCTTACTCATATCTCCATATTTAAAATTATAACTCTCTTGTCATACCAAGAATTTCCTTTTATCTGCTCTATTTTAAAAATAAACTTGTTAATAACTATGTATAATTATATATACACAGAACATTGCCCCAATGTGAGCACATTCATAAAATAATCACCCAGAACAAGACATATAATGTGACCACCAGCACCTCATAAATTCTCCTTGTGCACTCATTGCCCCAAAGGAACCACTATCTTGATTTCTAATACCATACCCTTTGTTGAATTTATATGAAATTTACATGAATGAAATAATATAGTCAACCATCATGGCCTTATTTTTTCCTCAACTTGATTAACCTTGAGTTTCATTCTGACTCTAGGCCCCTGACCATCCTTAGAGCATTTATTTTGGAAAATTTGTGATTGTAAATTCTTTCTTTACCCCCTTAAAATGCATTCAAATCTTCTCCCAACCAATTGAAACATTGTTGAACCATGAAAGACACCGAGATTCTTGGCCTCTGGAGGAGAAGAATTCAATCCGGAGCCAGTGAGGGGGCTTGATCACTCAGAGCTTTTGTGTAATAAAGTTTTATTAAAGTATAAAAGAGATAGAAAAATGTTCTGACATAGACGTCAGAAGGGGGCAGATAGAGTGCCCCTCTGCTAGTCTTTAGTCAGATGTTTTATGTCTGTTAGAAAGCTATTAATCAGATAAGAGAGATAGCTCAAGGCTGATGAAGTTTCACCAGGCCCCTCTCCCACAATATGCATTTTTGAGATAGAATGGTACTAGGTGTGTCATCCCCCAGCCATAAAACAATTGATATGAATACTGGTTTGTTGAGTTATTATCAGCCCAAGGTTTTGGAAAGGAAAAAAAGTTAGTCTTAGGTGGAACCATTTTGAAGAAAGGTGAATTCCAAAGTAAATACATATTTCATTAACATAACTTAAGAAAAATATTTCCAAAAGAAAAACACATTGGTTAGTTCAAGGCTTGAGAAAAGTTAAGTTCAGGTGAAACCAAGTGTCATCACAGCAACACAGAACTTTAAGAGAAAAAAATCTGACACTTGCAGCCTATTTCCTTGGTTTGGAGATCCTTGACCTTCCTGCCTGTTACCCTCTCACTATGACCAACTTTATGGTCCAGGAATATCTCTCCCAATGACCTGGGTGTCATCCCTTTGAAATGTCCTCATTCACCACAGATAGTCTAATCACAGAAAAACACATTTGCCCACTCAGTATATTGGACGCATCCCATTGGCCAGCCTCTCTCCTCGTTTCTTCTTTGTCCCATTGAACCAGTTGGAACTGCCAATAAAATGTGGGTCCTTCCAGCACCAAACGTGGAATCCCCTCTCTCCCTTTCCCTTCTCCTGCCCTGTAGCGCTCCAAGACAGAAGCCAGAGATTGAGGGGAGCCTGGGTCTCGACAAGAGAGCCGCCCGAGATTAGCCCCTCCGGGGGTCTAGATCAGAAGGAGCAAGCCCCAAAGAAGAGGTGAGTGGACTGCCCGCCCCACAGCCTCCCTCGCCTGGAGAGAGACACTCAGACGCAGCAGGGGTTATGTCAAGGCAGTTCCGTTTTATTGGTGTAAGTTCCTCGTATATATAGGCAAGCGCAGGGTTTTTGAAAAAGGCTTTCCAATCACATTAAAGCATGCAAGGGGAGGTGTTCAGGAGCCAATCAGAATTTTTTGTGGCTATCTGGGGCCGCGTCCTCCTGACATCTGTCAGGCGCCATCTTGTTGTGAGCACATGTAAGGCGCCCTATACATCCCACTTTTTTATTTGTTTTTTACGGGGGAAGGAGCCATCGGGGGGCCACCGGCATGGCCTTGCTGGAGACTCAGTGACTGTGCCTGTCTTAGGTTGTCCCCCTCTGGGGATCTCACCTGTCATTGGCTACCCAGTCAAGCATAGGCTCTGGTGGCTTGAGACCTGGCTGAAGGTCTTTTGGAGGGCTGGCTGGACTTAGGCTCTGTGGCGAGGGGCTTGGCCCTAGACCCACCGGGTATTGAGGTTCTTGGGCCCTTTGTGTCCTGGGCGAGTAGATTGGCTTGTTGGGGCAGTTAGAGTGTCCCTCACCTTAGGCTTGTAGCCTAAAGGAGGCAGACGGTTGCCAGGGATGTTTTGGGATTTTGGGTCTGTCCCCCGTATTTGAGCGAGGAGGATGGTCTTCACTTGTTCCCAGGAAATGGTCCGAATCCGCTCCTGTAGGAACTTTTGGAAAAGGTTGACAAGACAGGGTCCAACCAAAAGAAGAATAACAATGATCATTATTGGTCCCAGGATGGAGAGCAGCCAGGGGGACTTATTAAACCAAGCCTTGAACCAGTCCTGTGCCTCTGTTTCCTTCTTTCTCTTGGCTAGTCCTTCTCTAACCTTAGCCATAGATTCTTTTATTACTCCCATGTGGTCAGCATAAAAGCAGCATTCTTCTCTTAGCATGGCACATAGCCCCCCCTGTTGGAGGAACAGCAAATCAAGCCCTCTTCTATTTTGGAGTACTACCTCGGACAGGGAGGTGAGGGATCTTTCTAGATGACTAATAGAGGTCTCTATTCTTTCTAGATCTTCATCGACGGCTGCCCTCAGGGAGGTCATGCCTGTTTGTTGATTGACCAGGGAGGCTATGCCGGTCCCGTCCCCATACTCCCAAGCTGAACAGAGTGGCAATAGTTAGTGCAGTGAAGACCTCTGTCTCACTTCTCCCGCCTGTACCTCTACTCCAGTGAGAATACATGGTTTCTTCGGAGTGGTAGAGGATGCGGGGAATCACAGTCACTAGAATGCAGAACTCTTTAGAGACTTTAAAGACTGAGGTTGAGAGGCACTGGGTGAGGCCCGTTTCAGTGCACACCCACCACCCGCCGTCTCTCAGGACAAGCCATTTTGAGCCATCATTCCAACTAGGGGAGCTACTTATGGAGGCGCATAAATCTTGTCTATCCCATGGCACCTTTCCTAGGCAGGTCCCGCTACCACTCATATGCTGCAGGGTCAGGCCGACTTTGCGGTCCCCCCACAAACACTGAGAGGGACTTGTATCAGATGATATATCATAGGTGATGTTTAGTCCTAAAGCTTCATTAAATGGTGGCTTTATATCATAACATAACCACCATGAGGCTGTGAGGTTAGGGTTGGTAGCATTAAGGGTCTCATACATAGTGCGCATCAGCTTCCACAATGGGTCCTTGGAGGCCTGTAACCTCTGGGGTTGAGAAGGACTCCTAGCAGGTGTTTCCCCCCTGGGTGGTCGGGTGGATCTGGTGACCTCCCTGGGGCTTTGGGGTCTTGTAGTCTTATTTGAGGTGCCCTTGTCACCTGGGCTCTTGGTAGGGGTGGAAGGCTCTAATACCTTATTTGGACCTATAGGAGCTGTATTGTTCTGTGCCTCCTTGATAACCTGTTTAATGGTTAAGAATCTACCTGGGTAAGGGCCGGGCCAATTCAAGTGAAGCTGAAAACCCCAAGTTAACCCAGACTTCCAGTGCTTTTCTGCTTTAGCCCGTTCCTGGTTAAACTGTACTCGCACCTGGGGTACCCTGTATCTGGGGTCGGGGATGGTGAATTTAACTAAATCTCTGTTTCCGACATTCCATTTCCAGGGCCCATCACAAGAGGTCACACAACTCCAGTCCTTGCAATAAAAACTTTCCATGCCACCGCAGATTTCCCAGTTACCTGCCAGGACAAGCCCAGAACCCTACCGTCCATTTCCCATTGACCCTAACTGATGCTTCCCGCTACGGTCGTTACCTCCTATCCTCTGTCTGGATCCAAAGAGTTCCCTGATGTCAAAATATAAATCTGGCCACCATGTGGAGAGTGGGGCTGTGTGGGTAGTCTTGTTAAGTGTTTTACCCGTCTGTCCATCAGTCAGGATCCATGGCTGTTCCCAAGGTTTATGAGGATTGGCTCTTGTGTGGTCTCCCTTCCAGTCGTTGAGCAGGGTCAGGACCAGTAGCCATTTCACCATCATTATTCAGATTTAGCAATGGGTAGTAATAGGGTTTTGGGGATAAAGAGTTTAGTAGGATTTGAATTGTGTTTTGAAAGGTTGGGGGCGGGAGGAGAAGGGGACGACCGAGAATGAGATGACTGGATGGCATCACCGACTCTGTGGACATGAGTTTGAGTGAGCTCCGGGAGTTGGTGATGGACAGGGAGGCCTAGCGTGCTGTAATTCATGGGGTTGCGGAGAGTCGGACACGACTGAGCGACTGAACTGAACTGAACTGAATTGTTTTTAAGTTGGAGTAGAAGGCTGGGAATGTCTGTCTCAGGCGAAGAGGATATAGGCAAAAATCAAAGTGGAAAAGCCTATTTGGGTATCAGTGTAGGGGAGGAAGGTGCCTTGTAACCAGAAATTGGTAGTTGCTTGAGTAGAGGTGATAAAGTCGGTGATAGGAATCGCCAATTGGAGGTCTTAGAGCAAGTCTGTCAGGAGAAGTTTAAGGCTGGCTAAGGTTAGAAACCTGAACTGGTAGGGAAGAACGAAGGAACAGTAACAGCTGCCTAGGCGTATACAAACTAGTAGATAGAAGAAGCCTTAAAGGAAGTGTTGAAAGGGCGACCAGTCGCTGGGGGCAACAGAAATTAAGCCAACAGCAAACAATAGGGCCAGCAAGGATGGCAAGGCTAAAGGAACTAGGTCCCAACTGAGCATTACTAACTTCAGCAGTAGGGGTCATTCGTAGATAGGTGTTGGCCTCTTCTGTGGGCAATCTGAAAGAGAGAGAGAGAGAGTACCGCCTCATGAACTTTTTATTGTTCTTGGGCTGAATGTTTATTATCTTCAGGATGGTCAAGATATTTAAGATTTTGGGCTGGCACCCAGATTGGGTTGGTTTCTCCTATGGGATAGATGCATCCAAATCCTCTCCCGGTGGTTAGCAGCTGATCGGGTCCGCTCTATTGCCCCGTGAGGGGATCCTTCCATCTTACTACCACCTCTGGCCTTGGCTCCTGGCTGGTCCAATGTTTTTGGAAGGCTGTGAGTGGCTCATTTTTTGAAAAATTTAAAATATTTAAGGTAAAAAGGGCCATTCCTGGCTGCTGGTGGGGGTTTATTCCCCCTTTTTGTTTTTGTAATTGAGTTTTTAATGTTCTGTTTTGTCGTTCTATGATTGCCTGTCCCTGAGGGTTGTAGGGGATCCCTGTGGTATGTTGAATATTCCATTGTTTGAAGAATTCTTGTAGTTGTTTGCTAATAAAGCGTGGTCCATTGTCATTTTTTATCTGTATTGGTAGCCCCAAAGTGGCAAAACATTGAAGGAAATGACTCAGCGTGTTGTGCCTTTTCTCCGATGTGAGCTGTGGCCCAGCATGCATGGGAGTAGGTGTCAATTGAGACAAAAATGTATTTAAGTTTGCAAAGGGGGGGTAGTGTGTGACATCTGTCTGCCAGAGAGTGTTGGGCCTCATTCCTCTGGGACTGACTCCTGCTGATTGTAGAGGGCGGACCTGGAGGAAGGGGATGCATGATCGGCAGATATGTATGATTCTTTTTAGGTCTTTGATAGGGACCTGAGGGAATCTTTGATGTAGTCCTTTCCAATTAACATGGGTAAGATCATGGAATTTTTGGGCCTGTTGAACAGTGTATGTATTGGCAGAGGTGGTTTGGTCGGCCATTGAGTTTCCTAAGGAAAGAATCCCTGGTAGGGCTTGATGGCCTCGGAGATGATGTAGGTAGAGGGGTTGGTTCCTAGCTTGGAGAAGGGAGGGGGGTAATAGGATTATCATCAAGCTGAATATGAGAATCAATAAACCCACGGAGGAGGTTTTTTACATAGAGGCTACCAGTGAATAGATTCATGGCTTCAGGGACCTTGGAAAGTGCAAGAACGATAGCAAATAGCTCTTCGTATTGCGCTGACCCTTCACAGGGGGAGTAATGTGTATGGGGGTTGTCTTTAAGTCGGTAAAGATGATTATGCCACTCCCTGTTTTCCCCCATCAGTGAAAACATTAGTAGTATTTAAGATAGGCTTAAAAAAAAAGCCTCTTGATGAAAGTGAAAGAGGAGAGTGAAAAGGTTGGCTTGAAGCTCAACATTCAGAAAACAAAGATCATGGCATCTGGTCCCATCACTTCATGGGAAATAGATGGAAAAACAGTGGAAACAGTGTCAGACTTTGTTTTTTTGGGCTCCAAAATCACTGCAGATGCTGATTGCAGCCATGAAATTCAAAGACGCTTGCTCCTTGGAAGGAAAGTTATGACCAACCTTGATAGTATATTGAAAAGCAGAGACATTACTTTGCCAACCAAGGTCCGTATAGTCAAGGCAATGGTTTTTCCCGTGGTCATGTATGGATGTGAGAGTTGGACTGTGAAGAAAGCTGATCGCCGAAGAATCGATGCTTTTGAACTGTGGTGTTGGAGAAGACTCTTGAGAGTCCCTTGGACTGCAAGGAGATCCAACCAGTCCATTCTAAAGGAGATCAATCCTGGATGTTCATTGGAGGGACTGATGCTAAAGCTGAAACTGCAATACTTTGGCCACCTCATGCGACGAGAAGACTCACTGGAAAAGACTCTGATGCTGGGAAAGGTTGGGGGCGGGAGGAGAAGGGGACGACAGAGAATGAGATGACTGGATGGCATCACCGACTCTGTGGACATGAGTTTGAGTGTACTCCGGGAGTTGGTGATGGACAGGGAGGCCTGGCGTGCTGTGATTCATGGGGTCGCGGAGAGTCGGACACGACTGAGCTACTGAACTGAACTGAACTGAAAGGGGAATAATTGGGGAACCTTCCATGGCAGCCGAGAGAAAGCGGCTACCCATTTATGGGGCCCGTAGTGGCAATCAACCTTTCCTAGGAAACCTTCTAGGGCCAGGGTTATCCTTTTATTATTTCTTTGAGCCCATTGGAAATCTGCCATCCTATATGGTACAACAATCTTGTCAGGATCCCGGGCGAAGCATCTAAGAGCCGTATCTCTGCCCCTTTGGATTAAATCGGCCATTTGATCTAGATGAGTATAGACCCAAGGGGCTCCCCCCAAGGAGATATGTATCCATTGAAGGGGCTTGTCTTTTTGTATCAATGTGGCTAGGAGTGTCTTGGGAGAGGTTATCACCCATAGTTGAAGCTCTTGGATGGGATCAAATCTGGAGAGTTGGACGGCATCAAGGGCTTGTTGGACCTTCTGGAGGATTGCCTCGTGGGGGGGGCAAGAGGATTATCGTGTCATGAGGGAGTTTACCTCGAAGGAGGTCGAAGAGTAGCATTAGCTCACCAGTGGATATGGAGAGCCAAGGTCGTAACCAGTTAATCTCTCCCAACAGGCTTTGGAGTTCTGTTAGGTAGTAGGATTTTTTGATTGCTATCTGAGGTTTTAATGGGGAAACGGCCTCTAGGGTAAGTTGAGAGCCCAAAACCCTAAAGGGAGGCACATGTTGAATTTTGTCGGGGGAAATTATGAGTTGCCCTCTGGTGAGGCACCCAAGCAATAACTCGGATGCCTGCAAGAGTTTTGGGGCACTGGGCATGCCAAGGATGATGTCGTCCATGTACAAATATAATAAAACACTTGGCAGTTGTCGAACGGGTTGTACTAGATTTGATACAAATTGTTGGCAGAAAGAAGGACTATTGGCCATACCCTGGGGCAAAACAACCCATTCATACCGTTCGTCAGGTCCCTCAAAGTTGGTGGAGGGCACCGAGAAGGCAAATTTTTCACAATCTTTAGGGTTCAAAGGTATTGAGAAAAAAACAATCCTTAATGTCTATCACTAAAAGGTGTAAACCAGTGGGAATGGCTGGGACCCAGGGCATTCCCCTTAAGGGGGTTCCTTGTACTTTCATTCTTTCATTAATTTTTCTAAGGTCTTGTAGTAGTCTCCATTTCCCTGAGGCCTTTTTGATCACAAAAATAGGTGTATTCCAAGGACTGTTGGAGGGTCTGATATGTCCAAGTTGGAGTTGTTCTTTTATCAATAATTTTAGGGCTTGAAGTTTTGCTGAGGGGAGTGGCCACTGCTCCACCCATATTGGGGGTCCCAGCGTCCATGTGATAGGGGGTTCCGAGGGAGCAATGGCCTTTAGAATTGGGGGTGCTTCTCCTTTTCTCAACTTTTCGAATTCTGGGTCCCCTCGGTAGTTTGGGATACCAGGGGGTGTAAATTGCTGTTGGTATCCTTCCTCATCTAATATATCTTGATAGAACCCTCTGTAATCTGTGGTTATGTAAGCGTCTGCCTGTCCCAGGATATCCTGACCTAGTAAGTTGGCATTAATCCTAGGGGCGATGAGAGGCTTGACTAAACCTTCAGTCCCGTCTGGGTCTTCCCATTTTAGCCATTTAGCAGACTCTCGAGAGGGGGTGCTACCCCCGATGCTTGCTAATTGAGGGCCGTATATTGTAGACCAGGTGGGGGGCACTTCTTCTTGTCTCAATATAGTTCTGTCAGCACCTGTATCAACTAGGCATCTGAACTTTTTTCCTCCTATAGTCATGTCCATTTTTGGCCTAAGTCCGGGCACTATGGGGACTGTCCATTTGACTTCAGGCTTCCTATATATAGGCTTATTAATGCCTATTAATTGGTAAGGGGGCTTTCTGGTAGAATTGCACCCGGGGAAGGGCTTTTCTAATTTATCAGACATCTCTTGGGAGAGTTCGATAACCTCAGGAATGGCATACCCCAGGAGGAGGGCTTGGGGCTTCCCCTTGGGATGACGGGGCTGGGGAGTGCCCCTCACTTAGTTTAAAGGCTTCCCGTCTTTATCAAATCTGGACTTTATCAATCTATTCTCCAATGGTATCCCTTTTTACAACGTGGACAGGGGCTTGTAGGTGGTCCTCTATTTCCAATTCTCCCCGGCCTCAGGGGGCAGTCCTTTTTAAAGTGCCCTTCCTTTCCACATTGGTAACAGCATCTGCCCTTATTCTCCTTTTGGGTCCCTTCTGAGCCTGAGTTTTGAGTGTTTGTCACTTTGTTAAGAGCCGAGGACAAAGCTTCAGCCAGAGCCTTAGTTTGAGCCTCTAGGGCTGCCACCATTGTTTGCGCCTGGTGATGATGTGTTCCAATATCTTTGGTGGCTATTACCCAACGTTCCATTGACCTATCTTTCTGCCCAGCACAAGCCAACTTGTGGTCTGAATTCATTCCTTCCCATACCAACATTTTAATGAATTGGTCTCTCAAAGGGCCTGGAGGGAACTTTCTTTGCATGCTCTTTTCTATTCTGTCGATAAAGGTGGGGAGGTCTCCATTATTTTCCTGGGTGATCCCTGATATTACAGGCTCACTGGGACCCTCCTCTAACTTTTCCCAGGTGGCTAGGCAAATGGTCTGAACTTGATCCATGTATTGGGCCAGTATGGTGGCTTGTTGTATATCTGTACTCCATTGATCGGCCGTGCCAGATAACATTCCAAATGTTATGGGGATAACAGGATTGGCGGCCTGGTTCCTCTCAGCTTGGGTATGGCATTCCTCCTTAAAGAAGGCGCACCATTTAATGTACTGGTTACTAGGAAGGACCACTTTACATAACATTTTCCAATCCTGTGTCATACAGGGTTGGTGGGCTAGGCCCTGGAGAATAGTCTCTGCCCATGGGGAGTTGGGGCCATCTTCTGCTACTGCCTTTTTGAGCTCTTTGAGATCATTTGGTTCCCAGGGGTACCAAGCTGCTGGTCGATTGCCCCCAGGGTTTACATTAACAGGGAAGGCTTGTATTGAATTTGTAAAAGGTGGTGGCCTTCCCCAAGGGTCCTCTGGGTAGCTTTTTCTTCTCCAAGGGGATTCTCCTACCAGATGGGGCTGGGCATCATTGACCTCTTTTTTGTTGGTGGGCATCAATGGAGGGTAGAGGTGGGATTTGGGAATCTTCAGGCTCGGGTGCACTAGGTGGGTTTTCGCCATTATTGGGTTTATCTTCCCCCTATATTGGTGGCCATAGGTTATTATTTATGGTGATGCCCTTTTCTCTCTCCTCACTTCCCCGGGGTCAGCTGTTCTTTCTCAAATTGTTCCCATTGTTTATCACAATCAGGTGTAGAAGCTCCTTCTCCATTGGGGGATTTAGATTCAGTAGAGAAACAACTCTTAAGGGCAGTAATGGTGGGGTAGAACCCTAGGGGTGGGTCTTCCCCGTCTCGTATTTCCCTTTCTTGCTAGGACATGTATTCTGTCCCAAGTATCCCAGGAGAATAGGTTGGCTGAGTCTACCCATGGGGCCAACCGGGTGATAGTTCCCCAGACCTTAACGCCCTGGGTGTCAGAAATTTCTAGTCCCCTACTTTTGAGCATATATCGTAGGGCCTTAAGGGCAAGTTCATCTGTCTTACTTATGGAGTCCCCCATGATTCAAGAGAGACTGCAGATAGTTAAAAGGTTGCCAGGGATATCCACCGAAAAAGCCTCATGGGGTGCGGGGGTGGCCTATATCTTGGGGTGGTGGTATGCTTTAACAATGGTGTGCCTGAACGTTGCACGGAAATTTGTTTCCAGGAGGTGGGCACCCTGATGGCTTCTGGCCCGTTCTGTGCCCTCCTTATCCCATCACGGGAGTCTTCTAGTGGCGGGCGCCCTAGTGGCTCTTAAGTGACCGACCCGTGCCCACAGGTTGGTATTGGTCTTGCCCCTGGCAATGAAAGAGAAGGAGGGAGTTCACCCGACTGGGCTCCCGTTACTAGACCACCAACTCAGAGAGCCTTCAGTTATCCCCCAGGGAGTGCCCTGGGCAGGAAACCTCAGTTGCTCCACCGAATGATTGCCGTTCACTGAACTCCTTAGAAAGAAGGAGAAGAAGAAACGGGAAGAGAGAAAAATGAAGAAAGGATGAAAATGTGAAGAAGTAGGGTCAGTTGGTGTACTCACCCCTGGAGATGTCTTTTCAACCTGCAAACACTTACCTTGGGGTTGTGGCCCTCAGTGGGACCGCTGCACTGAAGCCGGAGGGCTGTCTCGTTGTCTCTCTTTCAAGACCGTGCAGTGGGGGTGGCTCTCACAGAGAAGATCCGAGTCATGGCACCAGATGTGGGTCCTTCCAGCACCAACCGTGGAATCCCCTCTCTCCCTTTCCCTTCTCCCGCCCTGTAGTGCTCCAAGACGGAAGCTAGAGATTGAGGGGAGCCTTGGTCTCGGCAAGAGAGCCGCCCGAGATTAGCCCCTCCGGGGTCTAGGTCAGAAGGAGGAAGCCCCAAAGAAGAGGTGAGCAGACCGCCCGCCCCACAGTCTCCCTCGCCTGGAGAGAGATGCTCAGATGCAGTGGGGGTTCTGTCAAGGCAGTTCCGTTTTATTGGTGTAAGCTCCTCGTATATATAGGCAAGCGCGGGGTTTTTGAAAAAGGCTTTCCAATCACATTAAAGCATGCAAGGGGAGGTGTTCAGGAGCCAATCAGAATTTTTTGTGGCTATCTGGGGCCGCACCTTCCTAACATCTGTCAGGCGCCATCTTGTGAGCACATGTAAGGCGCCCTATAAATAAAATGTAGGATACAAGTTGTGAGATTAATTTGCCTAATTGCCAAAGTCAGTGAGAGAGATGTAAATATTTTACTATTATATTTTATGTCTATTTTAGGCTTTTCATAGTACTCAGAATGAAGTTCCATTCTATTCTTAATTTGTTAAGAATTCTTTTCATCTGTACATGTTCATTTCTTTTCAAATGTTTTTAATTTGCAACATGTATTCATGTGATTTTTTTCTCCTTTTGTCTGTTAAAATGGTGGATTATAATAGTTAATTTCAAACTTTAATATCTTGCATTCTTACAATTAAAACAACTTAGTTGTGAGATATTATTTTATTTTATATATCTCTGGATTCATTTGATATTGTTTTTGCTTAGTATTTTGTGTGTATTTATGAGACATAATGACCTGTAATTTTCTTATAATTAAAAAAATTCGGTGTCAATTTATTCTGGCTTAGAAAAAATAAATCCAGCTAGGAAATGTCCATCTTATATTTCAGAAAAAGTTTATATAATATTCACTGGGAAGCCATTAAAGCCTGTAGATTTACTTGTGGGACAATAATAGATTCACCTTCTGTAATATACATAGGACAATTCTGATATTCTATTTCTTCTGTCCATTTCAGTAATTATGTTTTTCAAGAAATTTATTTCATGCAAATTTTAATTTTTTCTGATATAAAGTTGTTTATAATTTCTTATTTTCTTTCTAATGTTTTTAAGACATGTAATGTTGTGTTGGAAATGTCAGAAAAGCCATTTATTTCCCATTGAGCTGTTTTGGGACCCTCTTGTAAAGTTAATCATAAATGGAAGAGTTTTCTTCATTCTACTGCATTGACCAATGTGTTTAGCCTTATGTCAGTACCACACTATCTTGGTTACTTAGCTTTGAAATGAGTTTTGAAATCCAGTTGTGAAGGAGGAAACAGACAGAACAGGCTCCATCTTGAAAGCAGGACTCCATCTTGGGCTTGACTGTGGACTTTGAGCTATATGCCCAGTTCCTATGGAAACGACATACCAACTGGAAAACCAGACCCCCCAGATGGAAGAGTCCCAGGGCTTGTACCTAGACTTTCCTTTGCCTAAAAGAATACCCTAATTACCTGTGTAACCAAATAGAATTATAAATTGTATTATGCTTATTGGGGTATGACCACAGGCCAATTGATAATTGTCCACTGTTAACTACCTAGACTTAAGGCATATGAATCATGGGTTAACTTTGATTGTATCTTTCTTTTCCTTTGTTCAGACTAGTTTCAGAGAATTTGGGGAGGTGGGTTTGAGCATGTACACTTAAGGTATGTAAGACATTCACAAAAACTGGTCGGGGTCCTTGGCTAAGAGGAGACTCTGTCTTGGGCATGCTGGTGTAATAAACTGCACTCCACTATCTGCATTGTCCTTCTGAGTGAGTTTGTTTCCCAGAATGCATGGCTACAACATTGCAACTCCTTCATCTTTTTTCTTTTTAAAGATTTTTGAGCTATTCTGGATTCCTTGTATTTCCATATAAAGTTTAGGAGTAGCTTTGCCATTTGGCAAGAAAGGAAGCTGAGATTTTGATAGAGATTACACTGAACTGTAGATCAATATGAAGATCATTTCCATCTTACAATATTAAGCCTTCTTATTCATAGAGAATCCAAGGGAACATTTCACGCAAAGATGGGCTCAATAAAGGACAGAAATGGTATGGACCTAACAGAAGCAGAAGATATTAAGAAGAGGTGGCAAGAATACACAGAAGAACTGCACAAAAAAGATCTTCACGACCAAGATAGTCATGATAACATGATCACTGACCTAGAGCCAGACATCTTGCAATGTGAAGTCAAGTGGGCCTTAGAAAGCATCACTATGAACAAAGCTAGTGGAGGTGATGGAATTCCAGTTGAGCTATTTCAAATCTTGAGAGATGATGCTGTGAAAGTGCTGCACTCAATATGCCAGCAAATTTGGAAAACTCAGCAGTGGCCACAGGACTGGAAAAGGTCAGTCTTCATTCCAATCCCAAAGAAAGGCAATGCCAAAGAATGCTCAAACTACTGCACAATTGCACTCATCTCACATGCTAGTTAAGTCATGCTCAAAATTCTCCAAGCCAGACTTCAGCAATATGTGAACCGTGAACTCCCAGATGTTCAAGCAGGCTTTAGAAAAGGCAGAGGCACTAGAGAACAAATTGTCAACATCCGCTGGATCATGGAGAAAGCAAGAGAGTTCCAGAAAACCATCTATTTCTGCTTCATTGACTATGCCAAAGCCTTTGATTGTGTGGATAACAATAAACTGTGGAAAATTCTGAAAGAGATGGGAATCCCATACCACCTGACCTGCCTCTTGAGAAACCTGTATGCAGGTCAGGAAGCAAGAGTCAGAACTGTACATGGAACAACAGACTGGTTCCAAATAGGAAAAGGAGTGCGTCAAGGTTGTATATTTTCACCCTGCGTTTTTAACTTATATGCAGAGTACATCATGAGGAATGCTGGGCTGGAAGAAGCACCAGCTGGAATCAAGATTGCCGGGAGAAATATCAATAACCTCAGATATGCAGATGGCACTACCCTTATGGCAGAAAGTGAAGAGGAACTCAAAAGCCTCTTGATGAAAGTGAAAGAGGAGAGTGAAAAGGTTGGCTTGAAGCTCAACATTCAGAAAACGAAGATCATGGCATCTGGTCCCATCACTTCATGGGAAATAGATGGAAAAACAGTGGAAACAGTGTCAGACTTTATTTTTTGGGACTCCAAAATCACTGTGCATGCTGATTGCAGCCATGAAATTAAAAGACGCTTACTCCTTGCAAGGAAAGTTATGACCAACCTTGATAGTATATTAAAAAGCAGAGACATTACTTTGCCGACAAAGGTCTGTATAGTCAAGGACATGGTTTTTCCAGTGGTCATGTATGGATGTGAGATTTGGACTGTGAAGAAAGCTGATCGCCGAAGAATTGATGCTTTTGAACTGTGGTGCTGGAGAAGACTCTTGAGAGTCCCTTGGACTGCAAGGAGATCCAACCAGTCCATTCTAAAGGAGATCAGTCCTGGGTGTTCATTGGAAGGACTGATGTTAAAGCTGAAACTTGACTCAATTAGAAGAACCTAAAACTGGAAAGGAAAAAAAAAAAGGCAAAAAGACGCCTTTTAAAATCAAGTGAGTAAACTTAACTGATTCCAACTGTTATTTATAAACCAATGAATTTTATATTATAATAACTGATTCATGACTGTCTTAAAATGAAGCTACAAGATCTCTGATAATGTCTACCTTTATGTCTGTGTGTAAATTACAAGTATGAAATAGCTTAAACTCTGGATGATTTTACCAAAATTAATTTGTAAATGAGCTCTAATTGGCTTAAAGGAAAACAAGGGATAGAGAAATTCTCAGAAATTTAAATAAAACTACTCTGAATGAATTTCAAGTTCACATGATCTGAGAAATATTCAGCATTAAATTAATATCTAGTATTAAAGTTAGCTTAAATTTGTTGTTTTAATTAATACAGACATGTATTTAGAGTCATCAGTCTTAAGTATGATATTTTTATTTTGCCTAGGTTTATGAAAAGACAGTAAGTTCCTATTATCTTTGCTGCAAAATTTCTCAGCAAGAAAAATAACATGATATGATAAAATTTTAAGTAAATAAAATGTAAATGAGATAATGATGTTTCAGTTCAGTTCAGTCGCTCAGTCGTGTCCGACTCTTTGCCACCCCATGAATCACAGCACCCCAGGCCTCCCTGTCCATCACCAACTCCTGGAGTTCACTCAAACTAACCTCCATCGAGTCGGTAATGCCATCCAGCCATCTCATTCTCTGTCGTCCCCGTCTCCTCCCTCCCCCAATCCCTCCTAGCATCAGTCTCTTTTCCAGTGAGTCAACTCGTCGCATGGAGTGGCCAAAGTATTGCAGTTTCAGCTTTAGCATCAGTCTTTCCAATGAACACCCAGGATTGATCTCCTTTAGAATGAACTGGCTGGCTCTCCTCGCAGTCCAAGGGATGTTCAGGTCAACTCTTTAGAATGATCGTGTTTTAGACTGTCTACTTAAAAATAGCTTCTCCAGATTTTTGATAACGTGAAACTTTAGAGTTTTGCTAAGTTAAATAGAAAGATGAGCATTCATTGAATATCCAGGTCATTCCAAATAAGATAAGACATTGGAACGAAAATCACTAAACAGGTCTATCTCCTTTGTCTCCTTATGAAAGAACAACTAAAGATACTTGGATTTATTATACACATATCTTTTGCCACATTAAGGAAAGAAATTACATTGTGAAAAAATGTATATTTCTAGAAGTTGTCATATATGTTCATAAGTTTGCCAAACAGGAAATGCTGATATGACAAACTATCAACAGTTATTTACTTCTTGGTTTTTGCTAGAAACAACCTAGACATCATATTAAAAAGCAGAGACATTACTTTGCCAACCAAGGTCCGTCTAGTCAAGGCTATGGTTTTTCCCGTGGTCATGTATGGATGGGAGTGTTGGACTGTGAAGAAAGCTGATCGCCGAAGAATTGATGCTTTTGAACTGTGGTGCTGGAGAAGACTCTTGAGAGTCCCTTGGACTGCAAGGAGATCCAACCAGTCCATTCTAAAGGAGATCAGTACTGAGTGTTCTTTGGAAGGTCTGACGCTATAGCTGAAACTCCAATACTTTGGCCACCTCATGCGAAGAGTTGACTCACTGGAAAAGACTCTGATGATGGGAGGGATTGGGGGCAGGAGGAGAAGGGGATGACAGAGAATGAGATGGCTGGATGGCATCACCGACTCTACAGACATGAGTTTGAGTGAACTCCGGGAGTTAGTGATGGACAGGGAGGCCTGGCGTGCTGTGATTCATGGGATCGCAAAGAGTCAGACACGACTGAGTGAATGAACTGAACTGAAGATTTGTGAAGGTTAAAAACTGTAACATATAATTAAGTCCGCTAGAAATAGTAAGGGAAACATTTCAATATGCAAGAAAAGTAGGACATGTGTTTCAGTAAAAGAAGGCATAAGGGATTGAAATGCACTTGTTAAAGGAAAAGAAAGTGATTTTTTAAAAAAAGCTGGTTATTTATAAATGTGAAACAAAAAAGGGAGAAACTAATATGGATACAGAAAATTATAAAATTTGGTTGAAAAGAACCCTGGCGAAAAATGTTTTGTACATGGTCAGGACTGGCTAAGATTAGATTGAATTTATTTAAGTAAATGAATTTTGTTATTAAAAGTAAGCTGATTCAAGACTGGAGTTTGGTTCTCTCTCTCTGTTGAGAGAACTAAGTTTTCTTGGACTATTGAGCTATTTTTTTTTTTTATTACAGATTGTAAATTTCTTTACCTTTTAAGTGATCTGTTGTAACATTCTGTACTTGCATTTCAAATATTTTATTATCACTATGGTTAAATGAATAGGTATTATTTCACAGTGACCTATGATCACATTTATCCAAATGTTTTAAAGCCTTTTTGATATCTTTAACATACATCCCAAGGATTGAATTCAAATTGAAGTTCTTCTGACCTCTAGCTAACTCTGGGATTCTTCAGAGGACCCCTTGGAGCATCTCAGAAAAAAAAAAAAAATTGAACTAATTAGAAGTATTTTGTACATTAAATTACATGAAAAATATTATCACAGGGGTGGTGATAAATCTTCTTTGGTTATCTTGCATGGTAAATGTCATAAATGTTATGGAAATTATATGAAATTTTTAAAAATTATATATGTCCTGGTATAACATGATAGTCATCTTAAAATATATGTTACAGCAATAGCCAGTTTTTTTTTGTCTAGCATGTTGTAGTCAGATGTGTCCTTTAGTATTCTGTCATTCATAGACAGTTATTGTGTCACTGATGCTTTTGCAAAAATGTTTTATCTTCAAGACTTACAATAGAAAAAATTTTTGATAAGTACATATTTCTGATACCTTTCATATCATATGGCTGAAATTAAAGAAATCGAATAGGTCAAAGGGGAACCCTGATGGCTTCATAAAACTGCTAAAAACTAAAATCAAGGATTAGTTACGTATGTCCTAGTGAACTGATGGATATGATTATAGTTTTTATAGTTTTTGTCTGATATACTATGTTTTTTACATATAAGGAAATGTCATACCTTCAGTAAATTATGACTTAGAACATCGTGGACCTTAAACTTTTGTAAGTAGAATTGGAACATTTATCTGTTCTAACCTAGTTCTCCCAGAATATGGAAGATCCTAGTGAATATTCTTATTTTCATGGATATAGTTATTTTCATGAGTTTAGAAAGAATCTCTTCTCATTATAACAGGACACAGTGAAAATATGGGTATATTATCATGGCTTTGACTGAAATGTCATATATGGGAATATACATAAAATAAAATATGACCAGATAGTTTAAAGAACTAAGGTGGACTCTTTGAAGGTATAAAACTTCTTGGAAAGACAACCTAGTACGTACTTACAGAGTTCCCAGAAGGATTTCCAGGTAAGAAAGAAAGGCCACTTCTCTGTAGGTACAGGAACCTGTATATTTTGTACCCCAAGAAGAGAGGCAGTCACCCAAATCTATAGATATTGCAGGCAAAATCTGTAACTTTCTTGGCCTTGAGACCTCTTTCAAAAAACTCAGCTTGAAATTCCTTATGAAAAGTCCTAGCAAAAACCCATTTTAAAAGAACCTATGTGGTAAACTACACTTACATAAGTAATTAGGCAAAATTTATTGAAACCAGGTTATATTGTAAACAAATTGGTCTTCATCTGGCTATGTTTGGTAGAAATGATAATTTTTGGAGGGAAATTATGTTTTAATAATTTACTTTTGTGTATATTGAGGTTTCACATACACTGAGATTTGGCATTTATTATTGTGTCTAAGATGGCTCCTTGTTGTTATGATACACGATTGTAAGGTTCAATTGAAATATTAAAAGGAAGTTCTCAGCTTGTTTCTGAAGCTGATCATAATAATCTAGCTTTGAAGATCAGATGCCTAATGGCTGGCAACCAGGAAATTTTGCATATTGGAAAATAAATTACTTAAAGAATTCTCCAACCTAGATGAAAGTGTGCTCATGAGGTATTCTTAAGTAGCTCATACACAGTGAAACTGAAGGTAATTGACTCTCCAATTCATATTTCCCACTTACAAAGGGTTTTGGCACTGGTCTAGTCTCTTAAAAGGACTGTTAACCCCAAATGACATCAACACCAGGACGAAAAGATGACAGCAGTGGTAGACAATTAATTCAAGAATCTAGACTAGACCTGTAAGAACCATCCTTCTAATTCAAGTGAACTGTTACCAAATGTTTGTCTCTCAATCAAAATGAAGTTATTGTTTTACTTCTAAATATACTTTTGACCACAGTGTTCAGAATGGAAAGAAAATTCTCTAGTGTAGTTGTCACAGAGTATAATCACTCATGACATGTACCACTGCTTGTTTTAAATCTACTAATAATGGATTAAACGCCTCGACTGAAAGACACAGACTGGATGAAAGTATTCAGAAACAAGACCCGTGTGTATGCTACAAGAGACACACTTCAGACTGAAGGACACATGCAGACTAAAAGAGGATGGAAAAAGATATTCCATGAAAATGGGAATCAAAAGAAAGCAGTAGTAGCAATATTCATATCAGGCAAAATAGACTTTAAAATAAAAACTGTTACAAGAGATAAGGAAGGATACTAAATTATAATCAAGGGATCAATCCAAGAAGATATAATATTTGTAAATATTTATGAATATAACATAGAAGCACCCCAATACAAATGTGGTTGTTTTACCCCAACAACTGTAAAAGGGGAAATCACAATAATCATAGGGAACTTTGACACCCCAGTTACACCAATGGACAGATCATCTGGACAGAAAATTAATAAGTACAATCCTTAAATCACTTATTAGATTAGATGGACCTAATTGATATTTTCAGGACATTCCATCCCTGAAAGCAGAATGCACTTTTCTCTCAAGTGCACATGGGGCATTTTCCAGGATAGATCAAATCTTGGGTCACAAATCAAGCCTTTGTAAATTAAAGAAAATTGAAATCATATCAATAACCTTTTCTGACCACAACACTATAAGATTACATATCAACTACAGGAAAAAATAATGTAAACCACAAAAACACACGGAGGCTAAACAAGACACTTCTAGATAACCAACAGGTCACTGAAGACAACAAAAAGAAAATAAAAAACAATAATTAGAAACAAATAACAACAAAAACCCAATGACACAGAACCTATGGGACACAGCAAAAGCTGTTCTAGAGGGAAGTTAATAGCAATACAAGCCTACCTTAAGAAAAGAGAAAGACGTAAAATACACAGCCAAACATTACACCTAAAGCAACTAGAAAAAGAAGAACAAAAAACTTTCAAAGTTAGTAGAAGAAAAGAAATCATAAAATAAGAGCAGAAATAAATGAAAAAGAAATGAAGGAAACAATAGCAAAGATTAATAAATCTAAAAGCTGGTTGAGAAGATAAACAAAATAAGCAAACTACTGCTGAGACTCATTAAGAAAAAAGGTAGAAGACTCAAATCAGTAAATTTAGAAATAAAAAAATAAAGGAGATACAACAGAAAATGGGGAAATACAAACGATCTTAAGGGACTACTATGAGCAACTATGTGCCCAAAAAATGGACAGTCTGGTAGAAATGGACAAGTTCTTAGAAAAGTACAACTTTCCAAAACTGAAACAGGAAGAAATAGAAAGGATGAACGACCCAATTACAAGGACTGAAATCAGAAATGTAATAAATAATCTTCTGACAAACAAAAGCACAGGTCAGATGAAGTCACAGCAGAATTCTAACAAAAGTTTAGAGAACAGCTAACATATAACAATATGGACATCGCCAGATGGTCAATGTGGTCAAAGATGGTCAAAATCTGATTATATTCTTTGCAGCCAAAGATGGGGAAGCTCTTTACAGTCAGCAAAACAAGACCTAGAGCTGACTGTGGCTCAGATCATGAGCTCCTTACTGCAAAATTCAGTCTTAAATTGAAGACAGTAGGGAAAGCAACTCAACCATTCAAATATGGTATAAATCAAATCCCTTATGATTACACAGTGGAGGTGACAAATAGATTCAAGGATTAGATCTGATAAACAGATGTTTGAAAACTATGGAGAGAAGTTTGTAACAGTACATGAGGTGGTGACAAAAACCATCCCCAAGAAAAAGAAATGCAAGAAGGCAAAATGATTGTCTGAGGAGGCCTTACAAATAGCTGATCAAAGAAGAGCCATGAAAGGCAAAGGAGAAACAGAAAGATATACCAAACTAAATTCAGAGTTCCAGAGAAATTAAAAAGTATTTAAGTAAACAATGCAAAGAAATAGAGGAAAACAATAGAATGGAAAAGACTAGAGATCTCTTCAAGAACATTAGAGATACCAAGGGAACATTTCCTGCAAAGATGGGCTCAATAAAGGACAGAAATGGTATGCACCTAACAGAAGCAGAAGATATGAAGAAGTGGTGGCAAGAATACACAGAACTATAAAAATTTATGACCCATATGACCATGATGGTATGGTCACTCACCTAGAGCCAGACAACCTGAAGTGTGAAGTCAAGTGGGCCTTAGGAAGCATTACTATGAACAAAGCTACTGGAGGTGATAGAATTACAGGTGAGCTATTTAAAATCCTAAACAATGATGCTGTTAAAGTGCTACACTCAATATGTCAGGAAATTTGGAAAATTCAGCATATCCACAGGACCAGAAAAGATGCACTCCAATCCCAAAGAAAGGCAGTGCAAAAAAAATGTTCAAACTACCACACAATTGCACTCATTTCACATGATAGCAAGGTAATGCTCAAAATCCTTCAAGCTAGGTTTCAGCAATACATGAACGAAGAAATTCCAGATGGACAAACTGGATTTAGAAAAGGCAAAGGACCAAGAGATCAAACTGCCAACATCCACTGAATCATTAAAAAGTGAGAGAATTCTAGAAAAATATCTGCTTCTGCTTCATTGACTACACTAAAGCCTCTGGAAGTGAAGATCACAACAAACTGTGGGAAATTCTGAAAGAGATGGGACTATCAGGCCACCTTATTTGCCTAAAGAAAAACCTGTACATGGGTCAAGAAGCAACAGTTAGAATCAGACATGGAACAACAGACTAGTTCCAAAGTGGGAATCCTTTCAAGGATTTCAGTACGTTAAGGCTGCATATTGTCACCCTGCTTATTTAACTTATATGCAAAGTACATCCTGTAAAATCCAGTCTGGAAGAATCACAAGCTGGGTAAAGATTACTGTGAGAAATAACCACCTCAGATATGCAGATGACACCTCTCAAATGGAATAAAGTGAAGAGAAACTAAAGAGTTTCTTGATGAGGGTGAAGAAGGAGACAGAAAAAGCTGGCTTAAAATTCAACATTTAAAAAACTAAGATTACAGCATCCAGTCCCATCACTCCAGGGCAAATAGATGAGGGAAAAGTGGAATCTGTGGCAGATTTTATTGTCTTGGGTTCCAAAATCACTGTGGATGGAAACTGCAGCCATGAAATTAAAAGATGCTTGCCCCTTGGAAAAAAAGCTATGACAGAACTAGACAAGCATATTAAAAAGCAAAGACATCATTTGCTGACAAATGTCCATCTTGTCAAAGCTATGGTTTTTCCAGTAGTAATATATGGATACGAGGGTTGGACCATAAAGAAGACTGAGCACTGGAGAACTGATACTTCTGAGTTGAGATGCTGGAGAAGATTCTTGAGAGTCACTTGAACTGCCAGGAGATCCAACCAGTCAATCCTAAAGGAAATCAGTCCTGAATATTCATTGGAAGGACTGATGCTGAAGCTGAAGCTCCAATATTTTGGCCACCTGATGCAAAGAGCTGACTTGTTGGAAAAGACCCTGATGCTGGGAAATATTGAAGGCAGGAGGAGAAGGGAATGAGAGAGGATAAGATGGTTGGGTGCCATCATATATTCAGTGGATGTAAGTTTGAGCCAACTTTGGGAGATAGTGAAGGACAGGGAAGCCCTGTGTGTTGTAGTCCATGGAATTGCAAAGAGATGGATATAACTTAGCGACTTAATAACAACGATAACAACATCTATCCTGTTCAAACTGTTCCAGAAAATTGCAGAGGGAGGAAAGCTTCCAAACTCATTCTACAACATCACCCTCATACCAAAACCAGAAAAAGGTATCACAAAAAAGAAACAACATCACCCTCATACCAAAGAAACAACACCCTCATACCAAAGAAACAACACCCTCATACCAAAGAAAAAAACATCACCCTCATACCAAAACCAGAAAAAGGTATCACAAAAAAGAAAACTACAGGCCGATATCATTGATGAACATAGATGCAAAAGTCCTCAGCAAAAATTTCCAGCAAACAGAATCCAACAACACACTAATGGTATCATACACCATGATCAAGAGGGATTTATCCAAGGAATGCAAAGATTCTTCAATATACACAAATCAATATGATACTCCATGTCAACAAACTGAAAGATGAAAACCTATGATCATCTCAATAGATGCAGAGATAACTTTTGACAAAATTCAGCATCCATTTATGATTTTTAAAAACCCTCCAGAAAATAAGCATAGAAGGAACCTACCTACACATAATAAAGGCCACATACAACAAAACTACAGCAAACATTATTCTCAATCATAAAACACTGTAAGCATGTCCTCTAGATCAGGAACAAGACAAGGGTCTCCACTCACCACTATCATCTAATATAGCTTTGGAAGTCCTAGCCATGGAAGTTACAGAAGAAAAAAAATTGGTGAAATCATCTTTTTGGAGTCTAAGAAAATAGTCTGTCACTGTTTCCATTGTTTGCCCATCTATTTGCCATGAAGTAATGGGACTGGATACCATGATCTTAGTTTTTTGAATGCTGAGTTTTAATCCTGTTCTTTCACTTTCCAATCTATATTCCACCTCTAGATTTCATGAGGACAAGGGGACGACAGAAGATGAGATGGTTTGATGGCATTACAAACTTGATGGGCATGAGTTTGAGCAAGCTCGAGAGCTGATGATGGGAAGGAAAGCCTAGCTTGCTGCAGTTCCTGGTGTCTCAAAGAGTCAGACATGACTGAGCGACTGAATTGAACTGAACTGAGATTAGAGATGAAGTAAAACTCTCACTGTTTGCAGATGATATATTACTATACATAGAGTTAATCAATGAATTTAATAAAGATGCAGGATACAAAATTAATACACAGAAATCCCTTGCATTCTTATACACTAACAATGAAAAATCAGAAAGAGAAGTTAAGGAAACAATCCCATTTACCACTGCAGTAAAAATGATAAAATACCTAGGAATCCATCTAAATAAAGGGACAAAAGATCTGCATGATGAAAACAATAAGACACTGATGAAAGAAATCAAAGATGATAAAAATAGATGGAGAGATATACATGTTCTTGGATTTGGAGAATCGATATTATGAAAATAAGCACATTACCCAAAATAATCTACAGATTCAATGCAATTCCTATCAAACTACCAATGGTATTTTTCACAGTAATAGGCCAAATATTTTTGCAATTTTTGTGGAAACACAAAAAACCCAGAATAGCTAAAGTAATTTTGAGAATGGAAAAAGGAGCTAGAGAAATCCACTTTCATTACTTGAGACTATACTCCAAAACTACAGTCCTCAAGACAGTATGGGACCAACACAAAAACAGAAATATAGACCAATGGAACAAGACAGAAAGCCCAGAGATAAATCCACATACTTATGAGTACCTTATCTTTGACAAAGGAGGCAAGAATAATATACAATGGAGAAAAGACAGGATCTTCAACGTGGGGTGCTGAGAAAACTGGGCAGCTACATTTAAAAGAATGAAACTAAAATTCTTCCTAACAACAAACACAAAAATAAACTCAAAATGGATTTAAAGATGTAAATATAAGTTTGGAAACTATAAATTTCTTAGCAGAAAACATAAGCAGTACACTCTTTGACATACATCACAGCAAGATTCTCTTTGACCCTTCTTCTACTAGAGTAACGGAAATGTAAACAAAAATAAACCAATGGGACTTAATTAAACTTAATTACACAGTAAAGGAAACAATGAACAAGATTAAAAGAACCCTCAGAATGGGAGAAAACAATAATAAATAAAACAACTGACAAAGGATTATTCTTCTAAATATATAAGCAGCTCATGCAGCTCAATAACAGAAAAACAAACAGCCTGTTCAAAAAGTACACAGAAGACTTAAACAGAAATTACTACAAAGATGTTAAACAGATGGATGATGAACACGAAAAGATGCTCGACATCATTCATTATTTGTTGTTGTTCAGTCGCTCAGTCGTGTCTGACTTTGTGCTTTCCTGTCCTTCTCCATCTCCCTGAGCTTGCTCAAACTCAATGTCCATTGAGTTGCTGATGCCACCCAGCTATCTCATCCTCTGTAGTCCCCTTTTCCTCCTGCCTTAAATCTTTCCCAGCATCAGAGTCTTTTCCAAGAAGTCAGTTCTTCAAATCAGGTGGCCAAAATATTGGAGTTTCAACTTCAGCATCAATCTTTCCATTGAACACCCAGGACTGATCTCCTTTAGGATGGCCTGGTTGGATCTCCTTGCAGTCCAAGGGACACTGAAGAGTCTTCTCCAGCACCACAGTTCAAAAGCATCAATTCTTCAGTGCCCAGCTTTCTTTATGGTCCAACTCTTACATCCATACATGACTACTGGAAAAACCATAGCTTTGACTAGACGGACTTTTGTCAGCATAGTAGTTTCTGCTTTTTAAAATGCTGTGTCGGTTTGTCATAGCTTTTCTTCCAAGGAGCAAGTGTCTTTTAATTTCATGGCTGCAGTCACCATCTGCAGTGATTTGGTCAAGCAAACCAAAGCTTAGTTTGCTACCAGCTGGGTCTATTAATTAGCCTGCTTTTTAAATTTGCCTTTCAAAGCAAATTTTAAGTAAAAATATTTTTAAAAGTAGTGCCCCTACCCTGAAATGCTAAAGTGGGAGCCCCAAATAGACATTATTGAATAGATTAGCAGCAAAGTGCCAGTGACATTTTATAATTATAGCTTGCCAGGGTTTTTGAAATCCAAAGTGGGAGAAGAGAGAAGGATTGGAAAACTCTAATTTAGCAACACGCCTTTGCCCATCTCTAATAAGCTGCTTCCTTTCTTGCCTGGGAGTTTCCTAGGAAATAAGCTGCCTGTGACATAGTCAGGGCAACTTCAGTGGCTTTATTTTTTTGTCTCCTGTTTCAGTGAACAGGCAGTACACAAACCTGTGAAGCTAGTCAAGAATTTAATTTTTTATCTAGACTGGGAAATTAAACTAAATCCTTTAAAATGATCATAAACTAAATCCTTTAAAATGATCAGCTACAGACACTGCAGAACAAACAAGTGTGTGGCCATGGGAAAAGCAGGCTGAGAGAAAATTCAGAGCTAAAGCAGGAAGAGCACCTCTTGTTTCAGTCTTCACAGGTGAGTTACCAGGGAGATGATTTAATAGCGTCTTCTTGCTCAGCTGTTGGAAGATATATTTTTATTATTCTTTCAAAGAGCCTCCCTGGTGACTCAGACGTGCAAGAGACATGGGTTCCATCCCTGGGTTGGGACAATCCCCTGGAGAAGGGAATGGCTACTTACTCCAGTGTTCTTGCCTGGAGAATTTCTTGGCCAGTGGACTCTGGCAGGCTATAGTCCATGGTGTTACAAAGATATATTTTTACTATTTTTTTCTCTCAACAAAAGTTACCACTGGGTTTAACAGTACAGCATCACATACTATATATAATAATACCTTTTGTGAATGGATGGGAAAACCATGCTACCCAAAGTGGAGAGAGCCATCCAGAAGGATTTTGTATTTTTGGTCACTATTTAATCATTTTCTAAAATTAAGTAAGATGATTAAACTTTAGATACGATTAATCATTCAGTCCATACAAAGACATGATGTAAGGTTCCCATACAAGTGGATATTAAGAGACATATTCTCATCAAATCACTCTGGGGAATTTACTCAGAGGTAATGGACTGGAGTCCCACCTCTGCGTTTTACTTGGCTCTGTCTCTTAATCCTTCTTTGGTTTAGACTTCCCACATGCAGACAGGGATAATGATACCAGGCCTGCCTAGTCACAACTTTCTGTGAGCAATTCCTAAGAAAATAAATTTAAAAATATTCTGGAAAGCACTGGGATACCACTGAATATGAGACAGTAGTACTAATAATTTTATAATTTTGCCTTAAAACTTGACAGCTAAAAGTGTGTTAATTCTGTGTCAAATAAGCTGTTTGCAGTGTAAGCTGGTTGATCTGTTAGTTACTTCAGCTGAAACTGAACATAGATGTTTGTAAGAAATTGATTCTCTAATCCAAATGTCTTCCATCATTTATCAGTTGATTTCATAAGCTTCACAGTGTTGGGAAATATTTAACAGTAAAATTCTTATATTGGTAGGGGTTGAGTTCTTTGGTTACATCATATTTTAGTTTGAAAAATCTTGATTATTTGTATATGATTTTTTTATAGACAATTTTCTGGCTCACAGAAAATTACAAACTTATTTTGTGTTTTCTACCCAAATTCTGGTCCTCTTTTGGTTTGACTCTAGCAGTTTGAACTTGTGAAGCTATAGTTTACATTATATGGTGAGAAAGCAATCTGCCTTGTGTTATCTGCTCTGTCCAGTTCTAACAAATGTGTAGTGTTGCATCAAGCTTCTCTGTAATTTAGGTTTCCTGTGACTAACCAAAACCATTACTGTAGCTAATTTTAAAACATTTCTCTATATATGTTGTCTACAAGAGATCCACCTCAAAACAAGGGACACAAACAGATTGAAAGTAAAGGGCTGGAAAAAGATATTCCACACAAATAGAGATCAAAAGAAAGCAGGAGTAGCAATGCTGATATCAGATAAAATAGACTTTAAGACAAAGGCTGTGAAAAGAGACAATGAAGGACACTATATAATGATCAAAGGCTCAATCCAAGAAGAAGATATAACAATTATAAATATATATGCACCCAACATAGGAGCATCACAATATGTGAGACTAATACTAACAAGTATGAAAGGGGAAATCAACAATAACACAATAATAGTGGGAGACTTTAATACCCCACTCACACCTATGGATAGATAGACTAAACAGCAAATTAACAAGGAAACACAAAAGTTAAATGATACAATAGACCAGTGAGACCTAATAGATATCTATAGGACATTTCACCCCAAAATAATGAATTTCACCTTCTTCTCAAGTGCACACAGAACCTTCTCCAGGATAGATCACATCCTGGGCCATAAATCTAACCTTGGTAAATTCAAAAAAATTGAAATCATTCCAAGCATCTTTTCTGACCACAATGCAGTAAGACTGGATCTCAATCGCAGGAGAAAAACTATTAAAAATTCCAACATATGGAGACTGAACAACACGTTGCTGAATAACGAACAAATCATTGAAGAAATCAAAAAAGAAATAAAAATATGCATAGAAATGAATGAAAATAAAAACACAACAACCCAAAACCTGTGGGACACTGTAAAAGCAGTGCTAAGGGGAAGGTTCATAGCAATACAGGCATACCTCAAGAAACAGGAAAAAAGCCAACTAAATAACCTAATTCTACACCTAAAGCAACTAGAAAAGGATGAAATGAAGAACCCTAGAGTTAGTAGAAGGAAAGAGATTTTAAAAATTAGGGCAGAAATAAATACAAAAGAAATAAAAGAGACCATAGCAAAAATCAACAGTCAAAAGCTGGTTCTTTGAGAGGGTAAATAAAATTGACAAACCACTAGCCAGACTTATCAAGAAACAAAGGGAGAAAAATCAAATCAATAAAATTAGAAATGAAAAGGGAGAGATCACAACAGACAATACAGAAATACAAAGGATCATAAGAGACTATTATCAGCAATTATATGCCAATAAAATGGACAACTTGCAAGAAATGGACAAATTCTTAGAAAAGTACAACTTTCCAAAACTGAACCAGGAAGAAATAGAAAATCTTAACAGATCCATCACAAGCATGGAAATTGAAACTGTAATCAGAAATCTTCCAGCAAACAAAAGCCCAGGTCCAGATGGCTTCACAGCTGAATTCTACCAAAAATTTAGAGAAAAGCTAACACCTATCGTATTCAAATTCTTCCAGAAAATTGCAGAAGGTAAACTTCCTAACTCATTCTATGAGACCACCATCACCCTAATACCAAAACCTGGCAAAGATCCCATTAAAAAAAACAAAACAAAACAAAACAAAACTACAGGCCAATATCACTGATGAACATAGATGCAAAAATCCTTAACAAAATTCTAGCAATCAGAATCCAACAACACATTAAGAAGATCATACATCATGACCAAGTAGATTTATACCAGGATTGCAAGGATTCTTCAATATCCGCAAATCAATCAATGTAATACACCATATTAACAAATTGAAAAATAAAAACCATATGATTATTTCAATAGATGCAGAGAAAGCCTTTGACAAAATTCAGCATCCATTTATGATCAAAAGGCGGGAATAGAAGGAACATTCCTCAACGTAATAAAAGCTATATATGACAAACCCACAGCAAACATTATCCTCAATGGTGAAAAACTGAAAGCGTTTCCCCTAAAGTCAGGAACAAGACAAGGGTGCCCACTCTCACCATTACTATTCAACACAGTTTTGGAAGTTTTGGCTACAGAAATCAGAGCAGAAAAAGACATAAAAGGAATTCAAATAGGAAAAGAAGAAGTAAAACTCTCACTGTTTGCAGATGACATGATCCTCTACACAGAAAACCCTAAAGACTCTACCAGAAAATTACTAGAGCTAATCAATGAATATAGTAAAGTTGCAGGATATAAAATCAGCACACAGAAATCCCTTGCATTCCTATACACTAATAATGAGAAAATAGAAAGAGAAATTAAAGAAAGAATTCCATTCACTGTTGCAACGAAAAGAATTAAATACTTAGGAATATATCTACCTAAAGAAACAAAAGACCTATATGTAGAAAACTATAAAACATTGGTGAAAGAAATCAGAGAGGACATTAATAGATGGAGAAACATACCATGTTCATGGATTGGAAGAATAAACATTGTGAAAATGAATATATTACTTAAAGTAATTTATAAGTTCAATGCAATTCCTATCAAGCTACCAACGGTGTTTTTCACAGAGCTAGAACAAATAATTTCACAATTTGTATGGAAATACAAAAAGCCTCGCATAGCCAAAGCAATCTTGAGAAAGAAGAATGGAACTGGGGGAATCAACCTGCCGGACTTCAGGCTCTACTACAAAGCCACCGTCATCAAGACAGTATGGTACTGGCATAAAGACAGAAATATAGATCAATGAAACAAAATAGAAAGCCCAGAGATAAATCCATGCACCTATGGACACCATATCTTTGACAAAGGAGGCAAGAATATTCAATGGAGAAAAGACAATCTCTTAAGAAGTGGTGCTGGGAAAACTGGTCAGCCACTTGTAAAAGAATGGAACTAGAACACTCCCTAACACCATACACAAAAATAAACTCAAAACGGATTAAAGATCTAAATGTAAGACCAGAAACTATAAAACTCCTAGAGGAGAATATGGGCAAAACACTCTCCGACATAAATCACAGCAGGATCCTCCATGACCCACCTCCCAGAATATTGGAAATAAAAGTAAAAATAAACAAATGGGACCTAATTAAAATTAAAAGCTTCTGCACAGCAAAGGAAACTATAAGCAAGGTGAAAAGACAGCCTTCAGAATGGGAGAAAATAATAGCAAATGAAGCAACTGATAAAGGATTAACCTCAAAAATATACAAGCAACTCCTGCAGCTCAATTCCAGAAAAATGAACAACCCAATCAAAAAATGGCCAAAGAACTAAACAGACATTTCTCCAAAGAAGACATACAGATGGCTAACAAACACATGAAAAGATGCTCAGCATCACTCATAATTAGCGAAATGCAAATTACAACCACAATGAGGTATCATTTCATGCCAGTCAGAATGGCCACTATCCAAAAGTCTACAAGCAATAAATGCTGGAGAGGGTGTGGAGAAAAGGGAACCCTCTTACACTGTTGGTGGGAATGCAAACTAGTACAGCCACTATGGAGAACAGTGTGGAGATTCCTTAAAAAACTGGAAATAGAACTGCCATATGACCCAGAAATCCCACTCCTGGGCATACACACCGAGGAAACCAGAATTGAAAGAGACACATGTACCCCAATGTTCATCGCAGCACTGTTTATAATAGCCAGGACATGGAAGCAACCTAGATGTCCATCCACAGACAAATGGATAAGAAAGCTGTGGTACATTTACACAACGGAGTACTACTCAGCGATTAAAAAGAATACATTTGAATTAATTCTAATGAGGTGGACAAAACTGGAGCCTATTATACAAAGCGAAGTAAGCCAGAAACAAAAACACCAATACAGTATATTAACACATATATATGGAATATAGCAAGAGGATAACGATAGCTCTGTATACGAGACAACAGCAGAGACTTGGATGTGTGGAGCAGTCTTTTGGACTCTGTGGGAGAGGGTGAGGGTGGGATAATTTGGGAGAATGGATTGAAACATGTATATTATCATATGTGAAATGAATCTGACGTGGTTGGGGGCTCTCCACCTCAACACTCTGTGTTTTTAAGAGGCTGTTCCTTCCGGAAGTGTATAAATTAGCCTGAGATAGAAACTGCATGCTGAATTTACTAATTAAGAAATGAGAAACCAGAACTATAAAGGTGGAATAGAAATACGAGAAACTATTCTTAAGTAATCTTTTAAAACTTTGAACAGAGTTACAGATTTTGCCATTTGTTATAAACTGGTATATGTAATTTAACCAGAACCATGAGAAAGTTGGTATTGTGTGAATTCTGAGGCACTTTTAACATGTTGTAGGAGTGATGTGGACTTTTTTGAGTTTTACACATTCATAAGTGAATGGTCTGTATCTCGTGCCTTTGTTGGTTTTCTGTGAGCTGTAGTTTCTGGGAAATGAGCAGCTCTCATATCTGTAACTCTTGTAACCGAGTCATTCGTGTGCCTCCTTTATGAGGATTCAGTGCGGCTGTGGTGCTGTTATCCCTCTGATAGGAACTCTAACTCAGTGTAAAGCCCCAAAGATCTGTTACTTATTAGCAAAGTGATACAGTCATATATATATATATATGAATTAACAAAACCAGTTTCTGTCTTTTGATGGGGAGTTCGTGGTTTATAATATAAATGGCATTATTTTTAGAGAGGGATAACTTAGGTAAGGTATTGGGTTTTTTTTCTTTTTGCAGCTTGAGGCAGTTGTAAAATAACTTAATGTAGCTTTTTGCAACTGTGTATTCTATAGTATTTTTTTCATTTGGTGATATTTTAACTGTTAATGTTTATGGCAGTGTACTTTGTACCATTTATTAAATTTTATAAATAAAAAATAAAAAAATAAACTTAATCATTGATAAGTTAAAAAAAAATAATAAAACATTTCTCCTAATTAGCTTTTTATAGCTCCCTCCTACATTTGTTACTAAGAAAAAATTTAGACGAATATCATAACAGCGGCTTCCCAGGTGGCACTAGTGGTAAAGAACTTGCCTGCCAGTACAGAAGATGTAAGAGAGGCAGGTTCAATCCCTGGATCAGGAAGATCCTCTGAAGGAGGAAATAGCAATCCACTCCAGTATTCGTGCCTGGAGAATCCCATGAACAGAGGAGCCTGAGGGGCTGTAGTCTATAGGATTGTAAAGAATTGGACACAACTGAAGTGGCTTAACACACATCATAACATCTTGAGTCATGAGTTGTGTAACTCATTTGAAGTCCTTGAATTTCAAAGGAAACTTCAGAGTAAATCCATACGTACAATCCTCCCTGAAGCTTATCAGGCTAAAAAAAGTGAAAACCACTTACTCAGCTTTTGAGCTTTGCATTTCATTTCCAAAGTCTATACACAGTTGGTATGAGGCTCGCTGTAGTCAATCATAGAGGAAAGAAGAGACTCCTATTCAGCTCCTTTACTGACTAAATGAGAAGATGGAGCTCTGGAGAGATAAATTGACTTGCTTAAAGTTACACAGCTGGCCCTGAGTACAGAGCTGGAGTCAGGATGCAGGTCTTCAGTACAGAGAAATGCCTTTTCCACTACTCCACTACTTCATGGAGCCTATCTAAATTCTTTACTGCTTCATGTGCCTTTCTATAAGAAAGTCCAGAAATGCAAGAATTTTGCCTGTTTGAATACTTTATTTCCTGACAAAGTCTATTTGACTACTATGAAAATGTTGATCAGTGGAAATGCAACTGATCATAGGCTTTCTTTGAAGTACAAACACAAATGGGAAAAGATAGTAAAAACTTTTTAATTGTTATCAAATCAAATTATAGGAAAAGAAACTTTCCCATCTCAATGAACAACTATTCAGAGAAGCATCAACATGAAAATACATTTGTTGATATATGAAAAGCAAATGAATTCTTCCTGCTTCACAGAACTGACTTCTTTAACCTCTGTAAGTTCATCTAATTGACTTTGAATAGAATAAATAATCTGATGATTTATTTAAGAATAAGAATTACTCATGTCCTCACTTAGTACTCAAGTTCTTGCTTAGTACTAATGAGATTTTTGGTTAACAAGCATGTTTTACCTTTCTAGTTAATATATTCACATTTATGAGAGCAAAATAGTCAGTATTAGAATTAGTATTAAAATATGATGAATAATTCCTGAGCACTGAAATCTTTAACAGTCCTCAGCTTTTTATTTGCCATTTAGTTATGGATCAGGCCCACAGAAATTTGGGCATAAGAATTTTTCTAAGCATACTGAAGGATTATTTGGAAGATAATTTTTTCTTCTTCTTCTCTAGAAAGCATATATTAATAATGTGGGGATGTTTTTCTAGTTTAAAGATTAAGAAGTTACTTGAAGTTAATTTTCAATAAATTTGAAATCACAGAATAATCTCATGTGATGAAACCATCATAGTGCAGTGGAAAGAGTAATGAATTTAGAATAAAAGCAGCTGATTCAACCTCCCATTGATTAAGAGATTAAGGGAAAGTTGTTTAAGGTTCTCATTTTGAGGTAAAAATTCTTACCATTCAGAGTTGTTCAGACAATTCCATGAGAGGATTTTTTTTTTAAAAGAAATAACAGGACCTAGTGCATATGGAATCCATAAATGAAAAATTATTCAATATACAAAATTTAATTCAAAGTAAGATAAAGTAAGGAAAGATAAGGCATTAAAATAAAGTAGGTAGTGATGACAAGCTTTCGACTTTATTTTTTATTCCTCAGAATATTTAAACATTTTGTTTCAGTGAAGTTCTATTTATGTTAGAAATTATAATGGGATTAGTTTTCATTAGCCAAACTAGTGTCTATTAAATTTTGTCTTTAATTAATGTCTTGGCCTGTAAGAGTGCTATGAGTGCTGACTCAAGCAAATCGAAAGGACAATGTTCAGAGCTGGAGTAAGAAGTGAGGTCATTTAAACTATGTCATGTTCAGTTATACATAATTAGTAACATTTATCAAATGTCTAAAATCTTTCTTCAAAACAAAACTAAAATAGCTATTTAGAAATAAAATGACAAAAAAACTTTTGTGACAATGTCCAAGCTTGCTCTGCTCACCACATGACAGGCCAGTGAATCCAAGAGATGAGGTGTTGAGGCAAGGAAGAAACTTTAATCAGGGAGCCAGCAGACTGAGAAGATGGCAGACGGCTGCTGCTGTTACTAAGTAGCTTCATCATGTCCGACTCTGTGCGACCCCGTAGATGGCAGCCCACCAGGCTCCCCCGTTCCTATGATTCAGACTAGCACCTCAAAATAAGCATGCTATTGGGGTATGGATGCCAGGTTCTTTTATAGATCAGAGAGAAAGAAGCAATGGGGAACTAAAGTCAAAAGACAGACTAGAGAGGGAGATGCAGTGGGGAAGTAAATTGAAAGGGTCTTCAATCTTATAAAACATCTCCAAGGGAATGTCCGGCTTTCAGAAGGGGTGTGTTCATCTCTTTTATTCACAGAAGGGCAGGGACAAACTATCTCTGAGCTGAACAAAGGCACTTTAGTTTACAGTCAAGCAGAAGGCAGAGTTCTCCAGGCAAGCTATTGAGTATGATTATAATAATAAAAACAAGTCAAAGAAACAGTTTCAAACATGGAGTCAGAATTGGCTTCTACCCTGAAACAATTCACCACTGTCAAAGTCCATTCCACAATCTTGTGGGAAAAGGTAGTGATAACCTTTCTGCTTAGTCAGGTGGATCTTTCTGGGAGTGTCCACTATCTTTGCCAGTGTTTCAAGCATTGATATTTGTCTTCTTTTTGATCCTCTTTTGGAAACTGTCTATTTTACACCTGTAGATTTAGAAACACTGAACTTCAAATACATGAGACAAGATCTCACATTAAGAAATTCAGTGCTTTTATATAAATGGGAAGATGCAAGAGTCAGGGTTCACTAAAATTATTTCCTTGGTATGTACCTCAGCCATCTGGGGCCTGTAATCCTGCATTCTGAGTTTCTTCAGGGTTCACTGTAGGAAGTGGCTGGAGTGGCTGCAGTCCAATGACTGCCAGGTGGCAGGTATTCCCCTTCCTCAGGGTTCACTGGCTCATGCTGAAGGGCTGCAATAGCTGGTTCCATTACTGAAGTCTTCCCTTTTTGGTCATGAATAACCATTATCTGGGAGACATTTCATGATCAACTTTTGTCAGCAGCACTGGGAGGCTCATTCCAGTTCAGTCAAACATTCTTGATATGGCACTCCAAGTGTTAAGTTTTGCACCAGGTCCCATGAATAATTAAAATTCTTTGGATTCTAACTACAACCCAGGAGACATTTTCCCTTGTTGCTTCTTTCATACTTAGAATTGTTAGGTAGTTAGAATAGGAAAAAGGAGTCCAGAATGGCAGAGGCTAAAAGACAAGGAATGGAAAAGCCTACGCAAATATAACAAAGGAAGGTCCAGGGATGGGAGTGAAGACCTCGGGTAGAATAAACAGAACTCCTGGTTAGTGCAATTTACATAGGGCAACCCCAGGGGGAGGAAAAAAGACATATAAAAAGAGGAGCCAAAGGGCCGGGGGTCGGTCTCTCTTCTCTCCTTTGAGTCTTTTGGTCAGCATACCCTCATGCCTCAAGGATGTATTTTCCTTTATTTTCTAAATAAATCTAAGCTGTAATAAGGAGCTGTAACACTGATCTGTCCAAGAGCTGTGACATGGTCTGTCTGAGGGCTGTAATGCTGGTCCGTTGCTGCAAATTTTTGTTGTGATGAGACAGAACCGAGGAAATTACACGTTCCTCCGACAGAATCATACTACTGCAATTTTTTATGTTACAAATGTGATCTTCTCAAAACATTTAGACATGGAAGTTTTGGTGGAGTCCTAATTCAGTTCAGTTCAGTTCAGTCGCTCAGTCGTGTCCGACTCTCCGCAACCCCATGAATCACAGCACGCCAGGCCTCCCTGTCCATCACCAACTCCCGGAGTTCACTCAAACTCATGTCCACAGAGTCGGTGATGCCATCCAGCCATCTCATTCTCTGTCGTCCCCTTCTCCTCCCGCCCCCAACCTTTCCCATCATCAGAGTCTTTTCCAGTGAATCATTTCGTCGCATGAGGTGGCCAAAGTATTGGAGTTTCAGCTTTAGCATCAGTCCTTCCAATGAACACCCAGGATAGATCTCCTTTAGAATGGACTGGTTGGATCTCCTTGCAGTCCAAGGGAGTCTCAAGAGTCTTCTCCAACACCACAGTTCAAAAGCATCAATTCTTCGGTGATCAGCTTTCTTCACAGTCCAACTCTCACATCCATACATGACCAGGGGAAAAACCATAGCCTTGACTAGATGGACCTTTGTTGGCAAAGTAATGTCTCTGCTTTTTAATATACTATCAAGGTTGGTCATAACTTTCCTTCCAGGGAGAAGGCGTCTTTTAATTTCATGGCTGCAATCAGCATCCGCAGTGATTTTGGAGCCCAAAAAAATAAAGTCTGACACTGTTTCCACTGGAGTCCTAATTACACATTAGTTATTACAAGAGACCAAAATCTTATTTATAAATTAAACAGTATATAAGTAACGCAGACAATGATAGAGTGCAGCAGGGAGACACAAAGCACAATTTGAAAACAAAGAACAAATTTAAACAATGATTATTATAACAAGTGTAATCCAGTTGTGGGGCTTCCCTGGTGGCTCAGAGGTTAAAGCGTCTGCCTCCAATGCGGGAGACCCGGGTTCGATCCCTGGGTCGGGAAGATCCCCTGGAGAAGGAAACGGTAACCCACTCCAGTATTCTTGCCTGGAGAATCCCATGGACGGAGAAGCCTGGTAGGCTACAGTCCATGGGGTCACAAAGAGTCGGACACGACTGAGCGACTGAACGGAATCCAGTTGTGGCTTATTTTAGTCTTAGTCAATCCTGACTGATCATGTGCAAAATCCTTTTGGTGGTCCATTTTTCACAAATCTTTCAGCACAACTTATTTCAACACAATTTTAACTATCAAGTTGTAAAATATCTGAAGAAGTTACTTTACAATGAATTGGGACACCACCTACTTGTGGGAGCATCATTTAGCTTGCTGATGTGTTTCAAAGGGCATGTACTGAGGCTTAAGGTTCAGTTGAAGTTGACTACTGCACTATCATGGCTCACATAGCCATCATTTTGATGTGGAACTGCTGTAACTGCTTTCTTAGTCTTCCTGTAAATCTCCTTGATAGTGAAACCCTTTCTTGATATCATGACAGTTCAAAATAATCTACAAATAACAAAAAGTTAAATTCATGGTTAAACATCTGATAAATTGATAAAGACACTTAGACAATACTTATTCTTTAATCAAAATAACAAGAGATCTCAAAAGCAAATATAAATCACTTTAAAAATGAAAACTTTTCTCTGGAAGAGAGAAAAAGCCAAATCCAAGTCTTAGGAAATCCTGATCTTGCATAACTCTTTTCAGTATTTCTTTTTCTTCACAGCTTTTTCTACTGAAAAGATGTCTTAGTTTCCCTAAAGTTTTTTCCACAATGAAGTACATAACTTGTTGACATATTTGTAACATATATAATACCTTATTTATGTTAAACTTGGCACAATGGAAGTACTATTACTTAATATTATATTAAATATGTTGATGACTCAAGACATGTCTATATTATTATAATTAGATCAGAAAACTTAAACATTAATACCAGGTAGTAATTTAATATTAAATATTTCCCAGTTCACATGAACCTGAAACTCATTTAACTTAATTTTTCATATATTTAGAATTGTTTGGTTTGTAAGTGCTTATTGTTATTGAAGCTAATTAAATAGAGCTCTTTTTACAAGTCAACTGGGGAAATTTTATTCAAATATATCTATATGTAGATATAGAAATACACACACACACACACACACAAACAGTGAGGCCTCAGTTCTTACCTCAAGATTTCAGTTCTGACTCAGGTGCAGTAAAGTAAAACCCATCTGTTTACAAAAGAGGTTGGATTAAAATTGGGGTTCTCACAGATGAAACAAGTCAGACTCACTTGACTAAATATTCTATTTGCAAAAAAAGCAATTTCTCATTATCTTGGACAAGCCAACTTCTAAATTACTTTACCCCCCTCTAAAATTTGCATCTCAGAAAGACAGCAGAGATAAGGTTCCAAGGAAAATCAGAGGGTACTTTCATCTCAAAGATACAGGCAAGTTCTTCCTAGGATGACTCTTTTTCCCCTTTGTTTAGCATTTATGAGCTTCATAAGATGAACAGAGAAGGTTTGGGGAGTGGTGAAAGGATTTTTGGAACCACGCTTCTGGTCCTGAAAAGACTAAAATTGTAAACCAAGAGCAGTTTTGTTTTTTCCTTCTTTCCCAAAATTATTGAGTGCCTTTCCCAAGAAGGACAGTTACATCTATCCATCCATGTTAGAAAGTCTCACATCTCCTCCTCTAGCCTAATGGAGAAGGCCTCTATGGAAGGCTTAGGGGAAACACTCAGGCTTCCACAAGAAAGAGACAAAAATAACAGGAAAGATAGGGAAGACTGAGAAATCCATTCTGTGATCCACTGGCCTGGTCCTCAGAAAGGAGTAAAAAGGAGAGACCCTCACCCATTTGGGTAGCAGCTACTGGGGCCCAGTGAGCATTGGGGCCTTTGTTTTTTTTTTTTTCACTTTCTTTATTTTATTTTATTTTTATTTTTTTATTTATTTTTTAATTGATAATGAATTTACAGAATTGTGTTGTCTTCTGCCATACATCATCATGAATCAGCCATAGGTATACGTACGTCCCCTCCCTCTGAACCTCCTTCCCATCTCCCTTCCCATCCTACCCCTCTAGGTTGATACATTGGGGCCTTTGGAACACACCAGAGGGTAATCCTGGTCAGAGTTCCTCAGTTGCTTCCATAGCCACTGGCCTGTTTGCAGAGGGTGTAAAGAGAAAGAAACGAGGAGAAAACCATAGAGAATGCCTTAGAAGAAGCAGTACCACATGTATGCACATCACCAAAGTGATCAGAATAAAGCAAAACCTAACCAACTGGAAAGTCATTAACATGGCTTCCCAGTCCTGTTAGACTGTTGACCTTTCTCCAAAGCACCTTATAAATGGAGTTTCCCTTCACAGGGTGACTAGCCCATGTCGGAGCCATAGCCTGCCGGGTGGGAGCCAAAGATCAGATTGTACAAGGTCAAAAAGGCCACCATGGTATCCTGACGTCAAACTGTTCGGGCCAAAAGGTTATTTGAGCATTTAATTTACAAAGGAGAGTAGTATCTATTGGAGAGACGGTCAACTCATTCCCCACTGTCAAAATTACCTGGGGCTCCTGTAGGGAAAAATAGAATTGGATGCTGCAAGTGCAAGGGAGCCCCCGTGGGCGTTTATTATCAGCACTTTGTCACGTGTTCCTTGAGTGACAGATTGTTCTTCTGATCTAACATGTCTCATGTGCACCCTGAAGATCTTTCCTTCAAAATATATAAAATATTTCCCACTTTTATAAACTGTCTTAACACCAAACAGAAAAGACACAGACAAATTTCAACAAAAATGGCACAAACAGATTCTAGCATCGATGCATCCAGACGAAGTGATTCCCAGATAGGGTTACCGTATAAAAAATGAATTAATTCCAACTAGGCTACCCACCCCCACATGGACTAGCTCCCAATTAACCTGTTCCTACTGGACCAGTTCCCAAATCAGGTAAATAAATACCTTACAAATGAACTAATTCCTAGAGTGGGCTTGCCCCATGAGGACTAGTTCCTTATGAACCGGTACAGGGTAGAGTCCAAAAACACCTCCCCTTTGCAAATGGATACCCAACCAAATGACTAATCCTGTAGAGGAAAAGCCCAGACTGAAGTGGGAAAATGTTCCTGGTGTGCACACCTTAATGACTTCAGTTCAGTTCAGTTGCTCAGTCGTGACCAACTCTCTGTGACCCCATGAATCACAGCACTCCAGGCCTCCCTGTCCATCACCAACTCCCGGAGTTCACACAAACTCACCTCCCGGTGATGCCATCCAGCCATCTCATTCTCTGTCGTCCCCGTCTCCTCCCACCCCCAATCCCTCCCAGCATCAGAGTCTTTTCCAGTGAGTCAACTCGTCGCATGAGGTGGCCAAAGTATTGGAGTTTCAGCTTTAGTATCAGTCCTTCCAATGAACACCCAGGACTGATCTCTTTTAGAATGGACTGGTTGGATCTCCTTGCAGTCCAAGGGACTCTCAAGAGTCTTCTCCAACACCACAGTTCGAAAGCAGAAATTCTTCAGCGCTCAGCTTTCTTCACAGTCCAACTCTCATATCCATACATGACCACTGGAAAAACCATAGCCTTGACTAGACGGACCTTGGTTGGCAAAGTAATGTCTCTGCTTTTTATTATGCTATCTAGGTTGGTCATAACTTTCCTTCCAAGGAGTAAGCGTCCTTTAATTTCATGGCTGCAGTCACCATCTTCAGTGATTTTGGAGCCCCAAAAAATAAAGTCTGACACTGTTTCCACTGTTTTTCCATCTATTTCCCATAAAGTGATGGGACCAGATGCCATGATCTTTGTTTTCTGAATGTTGAGCTTCAAGCCAACATTTTCACTCCCCTCTTTCACTTTCATCAAGAGGCTTTTTAGTTCCTCTTCACTTTCTGCCATAAGGGTGGTGTCGTCTGCTTATCTGAGGTTATTGATATTTCTCCCAGAAATCTTGATTCCAGCTTGTGCTTCTTCCAGCCCAGCGTTCCTCATGATGTACTCTGCATATAAGTTAAATAAGCAGGGTGACAATATACAACCTTGACGTACTCCGTTTCCTATTTGGAACCAGTCTGTTGTTCCATGTCCAGTTCTAACTGTTGCTTCCTGACCTGCATACATTTTTCTCAGGAGGCAGGTCAGGTGGTCTGGTATTCCCATCTCTTTCATAATTTTCCACAGCTTATTGTAATCCACATGGTCAAAGGCTTTGGCATAGTCAATAAAGCAGAAACCCTCCAAAATTAAACCTGTCAGCTCTTAACACAAAAGGACACATAAAACGAGTGAACTGGCTGAACCAGCTATTGAATTGGGTAGACTTACCCGACAAACAAAATTGAGTCCATCAGCTGTAGAATTTTGTTGGTTCCTTGTCTCAATGGCCAACCATTGGGGGCAGCAGGTGCCTCTTCAGGGAATCTTGAAGGAATAAACCTCAGGACAACAAATGGTCCTGGCAACTGCTACGGTCTTCCCTGATTGGGCCCGGCTAGCCACGGGTAGCAAGGCTTCTGTTACCAACTGTTACCAAATCCAATCTCTCTCTGCATGATAGGCCAGTGAATACAAGAGATGAGTTGGTGAGGCAAGGAAGAGACTTTAATTGGGGAGCTGGCAAGCCAAGAAGATGGCAGTCTAGGGCTTCAGAATAACCATCTGATTGGGGCCTGGATGCCAGGTTCTTTTATATATCAGAGAAAAAGAAACAATGTGGAACTAAATTCAAAAGGCTGAATAGACAGGGAGATGCAGTGGGGAAGTAAAGTGAAAGCGTCGTCAATATTGTAAAACATCTCCAAGGGAATGTCCAGCCTTTAGAAGGGGTGTTTTCATCCCTTTTATTCACAGGCAGGCAAGGACAAACTATCTCTGAGCTGAGCAAATACAGTTTTGTGCCTTTTGCAATCAAGCAGAGGGGCAAGGTCCTCCAGCAAGCCATTGAGAATGATTACAATAATAAAACCGAGTCAAAGAAACAATTTCCATCGTGGAGTCAGAATTGGCTTCCTTACAGCAACATTTCTTTAAAAATATGAAAATTAAACTCAGAAAATTAAGAAAAATTGAAAAGAAAATTAAGCTCTGAAAAAAATAATGCAACATTGATACAACTCAGCTGACTTCAAAAGTTAATCTGCCATTATCAAGTGTGACTGCCTTGGCAGAGTTTTCCTTTGCAACAAAAACATGTGGCATGCAGTGAACCAGGTAGCTTGTTGCATGTGTTCCAGCAATAGAATTTGTAATGGCCTCTTTCCTTAATATCAATTCTACACATGCATGCCTAAATGCCACACCTCCAATACAAACTTACCTTTTATTATTTCCAGCCTAAATTCTCTACTTCTGTCTTTAGGCGTCAATCTTACTCATTTCTACCTGTTTCTCTTTGTACACTTCTGTTAGTTACCTATCTACCTAGAAAAAGCTATATTTTCCATTGCTTCTATGACATTTTTCAGCTTACTCCAGGCTTTTCTAATTTTCTCTTTTAGCCCAGGCCTACTTATGGCACTTTTTATCTGTTTCAGACATTTTGGTACATGATTATCTTCTGACCAAATAATTTCATATTTGTATATACATATATATACTTAATAGACACATTAAAGGCAAGAATAAATATTATATATTTTATCAATACTTACTAAATTATTTTTTATTGAACTGAATAAACACTTGTATCTCAAGAATTTGTGTAATCCTTATTGCATTTCTACCTCTTATTTACTTCCCAAAGTTCTAATATTTGAAAAATGTCTTAACTTGCAGTAATAACAAATAAGTTTTCTGTCAGAAATTGGAAATGAAAATCTTCTCACTTCTTACTGGAAGTAACTGTACTATCAAAAAATAAAGATTCAACACAGGCTTTGTTTCTTCTTTTCTTTTTGTTTCTCTCTGTGTTCTATCTATTCCATCTACCATCTGATATTTATCATCCATCTACTTGTAGCAGGAGCTTCCCTTGTGGCTCAGCTGGTGAAGAATCCTGGGTTTGAGACCCTGGGTTGGAAAGATCCCCTGGAGAAGGGAATGGATGCCCACTCCAGTATTCTGGCCTAGAGCATTCCATGGACTGTCCGTTCACAAGTGAAAAGAAATATGATAGCTAGTTGTTTGGTGCTTCCCTCATAGCTCAGTGGGTAAAGAATCTGCCTGCAATGCAGGAGATTCAGGTTCGATTCCTGGGTTGGGAAGATCTCCTGGAGAAGGAAATGGCAACCCACTCCAGTATTCTTGCCTGGAGAATCCCAAGGACAGAGGAGACTGGCAGGCTACTGTCCATGGGGTAGCAAGAGTCAGATACGACTTAATAAATAAACCACCACCACTTGTAGCAGGCACTATACTAAACAATTTATATGTATATTTCCCCGTTTTCTCCATTTTTTGCAATACTTCAATAAGTCTCTAACATTCTCTGAACCTTGATTGTTCCACCTGTAGAATGGAAGCCATAGTATCTCTCAAAGTTATAGAAGGATTACACGAGATCATATCACACCTTGCACTCAGTCTATAAAATACAACCATCTAACTTATTATAGTCTTCCTTGCTTACATAATCTTTTACTTGAAGGACAAATCAATAATGCCATAAAACTGTAAACATCTAGTTATGGAAACATTTCTATTTGTTATTTCAAAATTCCAGAGAGGTTTATAAATGTGGATTTTAATTTAATCAGCTCTTATAAGGATCTAGTATTTTGAAAACAGAGACACATGTCATTTACACGATGTCATTTTATAAAATCAAATGTTGCACTTAAGCTTATACTAAGGATATATCCTGCAGAAGTGACATGCTTATCTTTGTATTTTGAGATTCCATCAGAGGATAGGTAGGTGAAAGGGAATTTAAAATATAACTTGAGAATCCACTTTTTTTTTTCCTCTTGCATTTTAAATGATAGATTGATTTTAATTCTTTGTTTAAAAATTCTGTTCTCATGAAGGGTTTGAATGTGAGGGCATTAGAGATCTTTGGCATTTAGATTTTCCATCAATTTCACAATCAGAACAGACAGGTGGAGTCATCCTTGTGTTTAAGCAATTATTTTGCATAAAATTGGAATCTGTTGACATATCCCTATTAAATATTTCCACCCATAATACAACTCACCATCTCACTTTTTGTTAACTGTTGCAGTCAGAAAACCTTCATTTTGTGATATTTTTTCTATGCTGTGCTATAGTCCATGTATCTGGAAATATGGGATTTTTCTTTTTTATGAGCAATAGGCACTTGACTTTATAAACACTCTCAAATTATTATTGTCCAAATTTCATAACTTTGACAAATGAAAAAATTTGCCATAGTTCAGAACAAAAAATTACTAACTTTACGATTACTAACTTTACGAATGTGAACTGAAAATCCATCTCTTTTTTCCTTTCCTGTCTCTGTTCCTACACTTCACTGTGTACTGAAGGCAGGTTACTTTTCCTCCCTTAGTTTCACTTTTGTTTTTAGTAAAACTAGAAAGATACCTTGTTCATTCCAACTGAATTTAGGTTTCACTAAAATATTTCATTTTAAAATGGATCCTTTGAAAAGTTCCTGTAGTTTTTATATTTTGTTAGTGTCAACAGCAATGGTTACCCAAACATAATGGTATTTGGATCCATCTTATTTTCAACTCTGCCCAGAAAAAAATATAAGCCAGAGAAATGTAAAGACATTGGATTTTTTTTTTTTTTTCCTTTTCTTGAGTCTGGCAATGTAGTGTTCTGGAGATGAAAATTTATCAGGTTCTGAGTCGGTTCTGACTCAAGGCTCAGTCAACATATACAATAACTTTGATTAAAGATTTGTAACCTTTGATAATTTGTAACCAAAAATTAGACCCTTTGTGAACATCCTCACCCTAATATTTCTTTTGCATTTTTCAGCAGGCAGGATCCATGACTTTCATCAGACAAATCAAAGGGTCTATGAGACAAAACTTGTTAAGAACACAGTTTCCTGTGGTTTTCCAAATTACAGATTGCTTAGGAACTTCAGAAAGTGACAGTCAAAACACTAAGTTCAACAAAGCTGTTATAATAAAAGGAAAACAGAGTTGTAATTTTCCAGAACTTGGATTACTCTTCAGAGATACTTCAGTATTATGAATAAGAGGATGTTTAGTGCTGAAAATGAAAGTGAAGTTGCTCAGTCGAGTTGCAGCCCCATGGACTGTAGCCTACCAGGTTCCTCCGTTCATTGGATTTTCCAGGCAAGAGTACTGGAGTGGATTGCCATTTCCTTCTCCAGAAGATCCTCCAGACCCAGATATTGAACCTGGGCCTCTGACAGTGCAGGCAAACATTTTACCATCTGAGCCACCAGGGAAGTCCTGTTTAGTGCTGAATGAGAAGGTAAACCTATGAGGATACAGCAGACCACAGAATAATGATTAGGAGCAGAACACCTTTCCTAAAACTGAGAAAGGGTAGCCTATCACATCATAACCTGTGATATATGTTGAATATGAGGCTGGTCTTATTTTTTAAATGTTAATCTTCCTTATTTTACCTAAAATATTATCATGAGATATTTGTTCTTTCTATTAAGAAGGCTGTCTTCTGAAAAACTCATATTAAAATATATACATCTGTAAAAATGATTCTTAAAAGTCTGTTCTGGGATTCATCCTAAATATATATTTATTACATTGTTTTTCAGTCACTAAGTCATGTCCAACTCTTTGTGACCCAATAGACAGCAGCATGCCAGGCTTTCCTGTTCTTCACTATCTCCTGGACTTTGTTCAGACTCATGTACAGAGTCAATGATGCCATCCAACTGTCTCATGCTCTGTTGTCCCCTTTCACTCCAGTTCTCAATCTTTCCCAGTATCAGGGTATTTTCCAGTGAAAAATATTGGAGCATCAGCATCAGTCCTTCCAATGAATATTCAGGGTTGATTTCCTTTAGGATTGACTGATTGGATCTCCTTGCTGTCCATGGGACTCTCCAGAGTCTTCTCCAGCATCACAATTCAAAAGTTTCAATTCTTTGGCACTTAATCTTCTTATGTTCCAAATCTCACATACATACATGGCTACTGGAACAAACATAACCTTGACTATGTGCACCTATGTCAGTAATGTGATGTCTCTGCTTTTTAATATACTGTCTAGGTTTGTCATAACTTTACCTTCAAGCAGTAAGCATCCTTTAATTTCATGGCCGCAATTGCCATCTTTAGTGATTTTGGATCCCAGAAAAATAAGTCAGCCACTGTTTCCACTGTTTCCCCATCTATTTGCCATGAAGTAATGGGACAAGATGCCATGGTCTTAGTTTTCTGAATGTTAAGCTTCAAGCCAACTCTTCTTTCACTTTAATCAAGAAGCTCTTTAGTTCTTCTTCACTTGACGCCATAAAGGTGATGTCATCTGCATATTTGAGGTTATTGATATTTCTCCTGGCAATCTTGATTCCAGCTTGTGCTTCTTCTAGCCCAGCGTTCCTCATGATGTACTCTGCATGTAAGTTAAATAAGCAGGGTGACAATATACAACCTTGACATACTCCTTTTCCTATTTGGAACCAGTCTGTTGTTCCATGTCCAGTTCTAACTGTTGCTTCCTGACCTGCATGCAGGTTTCTCAAGAGGCAGGTCAGGTGGTCTGGTATTCCCATCTCTTTCAGAATTTTCCACTGTTTATTGTGATCCACACAGTCAAAGGCTTTGGCATAGTCAATGTAGCAGAAATAGATATTTTTCTGGAACTCTCTTGCTTTTTCCATGATCCAGCAGATGTTGGCAATTTGATCTCTGGTTCCTCTGCCTTTTCTAAAATCAGCTTGAACATCCGAAAGTTCACAGTTCACGTATTACTGAAGCCTGACTTGGAGAATTCTGAGCATTACTTTTCTAGTGTGTGAGATGAGTACAATTGCGCAGTAGTTTGAGCATTCTTTGGCATTGCTTTTCTTTGGGATTGGAATGAAAACTGACGTTTTCCAGTCCTGTGGCCACTGCTGAGTTTTCCAAATTTGCTTGCATATTGAGTGCAGCACTTTCACAGCATCATCTTTCAGGATTTGAAATAGCTCTACTGGAATTCCATCACCTCCACTATCTTTCCTCCAGTGGTGCTTCCTCAAGCCCACTTGACTTCACATTCCAGGATGTCTGGCCCTAGGTGAGTGATCACACCATCGTGATTATCTGGGTCATGAAAATCTTTTTTGTACAGTTCTGCTGTGTATTCTGTCCACCTCTTCTTAATATCTTCTTCTTCTGTTAGGTCCCTACCATTTCTGTCGTTTATTGAGCCATCTTTGCATAAAATGTTCCCTTGTTTGTAGTAATGCTTCCTAAGATCCATTCCAAGATGTTTGGCTCTAGATGAGTGACCACACCATCATGATTACCTGGGTCATCGTTATGGTCTTTACAGACCGGGACCTGGAGCCTGGAGTCGAAGAAAAGAGGCCAAGAAAAGAAGGATGTGGGGGATCCAATTCTCGAGTGAAACAAGGGTATTTTATTTGCAGAAATGCATGCTTATATATCTTCAATAAAATGATTCCTCAGCCATTAAGATTTAAATTCCATCAGTTGCAACAAAATGGATAGTCCTTTAAGTAAAAGATCACTGAAGAGAGTCACTGAAGGGAGTCACTGAAGGGAATCCAAGCAGGTGCTCTTTCCCATGATCTCAGTCCTGAGAACTGCGTGCAGCTCTGCTCATTCCTGCCTGCATTCCAGGAACTGATAAGGAACAGAGAGTCCTTGAGAAACGGCACACAAAGGAAGAACATGCAACATATTGGATCCCTTAAAGTTGAACGTCCCCTGACAGGTCATTAAAACCTTTTTAAATAAAACATGTCAGGGTCAACTGGAAAAGAGAGTGTGAAGATTAAACATCTTGCCAAATCCTTTAAAAGTCTCAGATGCTGATATTGACTCAAGATCTCCAGTTTAAAAAATGTCCTGGGGCAGAATAAATTTCCCAAAATCCTAGCAAGGACTCCTGCACATCAGAAGAGACAATGGGAGATTTTAAAAAGCTATTCTGGCTTTGATGAACAAGGGGAAAACATCAAATATTTATCACTGTTGAGGAACATCTTACCTATAAATTTATCCCCAGAGACATTTTAAATTTTCAAGAAGAACTTTTAAAGAACAACATAAAACAAATTTTTCTTTTCAGAAGATACAGGCCACACCACTGACAGCGTGTCACATTCCATCAAAACATCACATCATGACTATCTCCCTGAACAAGCTTTCTGCTGTAAGAATTTTTCAAGTCATTCCATTGAATTCTTAGCAGCATTATCAAATTTCTCTCATGATACGCCTTTCAAAACAAATGTGATTTTAAAAAGAGAAAAAATTGCAACATATTGAAATGAATCACTTGATTATCACCTTTAAAATGGCTTTTGAACTGTTCTCTGCCACTTTGTTAAATCAATCTTCTTGCACTTTAAAAAATCTTAGATCACATAGAACTGTCACAAAATCCTTTACACAACATCCATTAATAAAGGCTTTTATGGTTTCTTTGTTTTTATTTATACATGATATATAATATTAATGTATTTTACTAGAAACAGGCATTAAACATAAATAACATTCAATGAAAATATTATGATTGTCAAGCCTAACTCTACCAGGAAGCATGGCATTATTTTTTTTTCAAATATATTCTGAGGCCTAATTACAGTCTGCATTGTTTTGATAGCACATATCAAAATAGTATTACCTAGGTCCAATTTCAACCCCAGAACATGTTATCACATGGGGTGAGGAAGATGGAGGGTGTATCACAAAGTGTAATTCACATATTGATTATGAATCAAATTTCTTTATTTTCTAGCAAAACAGGGCTCTCTACTTATTTTCCTCAGTGAATTTATACAGAAGGCAGACTCACTCTGCTTTTCCACATCAAGGAAAACAAACAATACTGCAATCGGAAGGAAATTGGTACCAATTAAGACAATTGTGCAGCTGTGAAAGAGGGCATGTTTATGCTTAGACTACTGCCATTATGGTATGCTTAATAATGGCAAGTCTAACAATATGATATAGAAATCAGGCTTATGATTTCCTGCAAAGTTTTAACTTTTATTTACCAAATGGTACTATTTTTATTCTGGCTCACAAATTGGAACAGATATGTGTAAATTATTTAAAACACATTCTGTAGTGTTCATTGTGTTGTCACATTTTTCCATTTGCATTCTCCGTTCTGTCATTTTTTTTCCTCAGAGAATTCTGTATATGTTAAAATAGATCACTTGTTGAGTTGTTAATTATGTATAAGGGAAGACCCAACTGTGAATAGATTGGCCTCATCAAGGGTTTTCCAGTTTTAGCCTTTAATGTTTTCTTATATGTGGTAGTATTCAGAGCTAGGTGGACACAAAATAATGTCAGGAGCACATCCTGCATTCTCAGATATTTTGTAGATGGATTTGTGGGCACCTTACAGACATACAAGAGAAAGGATTCCAAATACAGAACATATAGGCATATGATTAAATTTTGCTGTTGTACAGTTGTTCAGTTGTGTTCGACTGTTTGCAACCCCATGGACTGCAGCACACCAGGTCTCCCTGTCCTTCACTATCTCCCAAAGCCTGCTCCAACAGAAGTATTTCTGATTAAATACATATATATATATATATATATATATATAAGCATGCTGCTGCTGCTGCTGTTCTAAGTCACTTCAGTCGTGTCCAACTCTGTGTGACCCCATAGACGGAAGCCCACCAGGCTCCCCCATCCCTGGGATTCTCCAGGCAAGAACACTGGAGTGGGTTGCCATTTCCTTCTCCAATGTGTGAAAGTGAAAAGCGAAAGTGAAGTCGCTCAGTCGTGTCTGACCCTTAGCGACCCCATGGACTGCAGCCCACCAGGCTCCTCCATCCATGGGATTTTCTAGGCAAGAGTACTGGAGTGGCTTGCCATTTCCTCCTCCGATATATAAGCATATATATATATATATATATGTAATTAAAGACATATATATGATTAAATACTCATATTGCATAGAAGCATAGTACAAGCTAGTTTTTTTTAAGTAAACATGATGGCATTAAGATAAAGTAAGTGGCTTCTCTGATTGTTAAAATTTTCGTACATGAGGAAGAATTCAGCTTTCAAATGAATTTTTTAAAGTGATCTTATTGGACCTAAGGAAGGAAATTGGAGGGATCATAAAGTATAAGACAGAAAACACTTTCAAAGTAGAAAATTTTGCAAAGCTTTCTAAAGGATGGAAAGTAGCTTATAATGTCACCTCTGAGAAGTTCATTTTAAATCAAATTACAGTTGCACTGAAGGCATTCCTCTCTGTTGAAAGTGAAATAAAAATAAGACTGTGTGCTTTTGGACATAAGAGATTAGTTGCTTTACTCTCCCATCTTTAATAACTGATAAAAACAAAATACATGAAACATTTTGCAGGCAGTGGAAAACAGGCAGTTCAGGACAGTAATCCTTGAGACAGAAAACAAAGGAGGCAAATTTTAGGAGTACTCCAGGGTTGACTTTAAAAGTGCACAACTTGAAAGTTGCGAGTTAAGTTTTATTTGGGACAAAATGGGAGCTGTAGCCTGGGAGACAGGAACTCAGATAGTTCTGAGAAACTGCTCTAAAGAGATGGGGGGAGGACAGTATACATGTGGTTTTGATGAAGGAAGAGTACATGCAATCAAAGCACATAGGCCAGAGGATTTCTACTAGTTTCATGAAACTTTCTTCTAGTTACAAGGAACAGTTGTCACCATGAAGGCTATAAAGAGATACAAGAATTGGACTCATAAAATCAACTCTTGAAAATATCTATCTGAAGACCTGTCCTGAGGTTTTCCTCCAAGAACAGAGTGCTCATTCTGCTCTTCACCTTGAACTCCTTTCAAGGAGTGTTGAAAATGAGCAGCTGCAGCAATACTTGTTTTAATCCTTGTAGAGGTATATGACAAGTGCCAGTGGTAAGTGCCAATTTTTAGTTAACATCAGCTTCTTTCCAGGGCAGAGTTTCCAGGCCATGGCTCACAGAAGGGACTCAGACACAGCACAGCTGACTGCCCAACTCAGGAGACATCGAATTTGGAACCCAGACGCCAAGGCAGAGAACCAGAGAGGAGAGAGTTGCTTTATACTTCCATGAAAGGAGTCTAAGATTGTCAAATAAATCAAATATCATTTTTTTAAATTGAGTTCTAGCCTATTAATCTAAAAATCTAATTAACTAATGAAAGTAAAACTGAAACAGTCCTGGCATAAGTCCTTTTGAAGGACATACCATAATTTGATCTCAGGCCAACCTACAGGCAGGGAACACAGCCCCACCCACAAACAGAAAATTACATTAAAGATTTACTGAACATGGCTTCTCCCATGAGAGCAAGACCCATTTTCTGATATATAGAGTGCCTGAAGAATTATGGATGGAGGTTCATGACATTGTTCAGGAGGCAGTGATCAAGATCATCCTCAAGAAAAAGAAATGCAAAAAGGCAAAATGGTTGCCTGAGGAGGCCTTAAAAAGGTTGAGAAAAGAGAAGTAAAAGGCAAAGGGGAAAACGAAGGATATATCCATCTGAATAAAGAATTCCAAAAAATAGCAAGGAGAGATGGAAAGCCTTCCTAAATGATCAAGGCCAAGAAATAGAGGAAAACAATAGAATGGGAAAGACTAGAGATCTCTTCCAGAAATTTAGAGATACCAAAGGAATATTTCATGCAAAGATGAGCACAGTAAAGGACAGAAACTGTATGTACCTAACAGAAGAAGAAGATATTAAGAAGAGGTGGCAAGAATACACAGAACTATACAAAAAAAGAAATGACCTTTCTTTTTATCTTAATGACCCAGATAACCATGATGGTGTGATCACTCACCTAGACCCAGATATCCTGGAGTGTGAAGTCAAGTGGGCTTTAGGAAACATCACTATGAATAAAGCTATTGGAGGTGATGGAATACCAGCTGAGCTATTTCAAATCCTAAAAGATAATTCTGTGAAAGTGCTGCACTCAGTATGTCAGCAAATTTGATAAGCTCAACAATGACCACAGGGCTGGAAAAATTCAGCTTTCATTCCAATCCCAAAGAAAGGCAATGCCAAAGAATGCTCAAACTACCACACAATTGCGCTCATCTCACATGCTAGTGAAGTAATGCTCAAAATTCTCTAAGCCATGCTTCAACAGTACATGATCCATGAACTTCCAGATGTTCAAGCTGGATTTAGAAAAGGCAGAGGAACCAGAGATCAAATTGCCAACATACATCAGATCATAGAAAAAGCAAGGGAAGTCCAGAAAAACATCTACTTCTGCTATATTGACTATGCCAAAGCCTTTGACTGTGTGGATCACAAGAAACTGTGGGACATTCTTCAAGAGATGGGAATACCAGACCACCTGACCTGCCTCTTGAGAAACATGTATGCAGGTCAGGAAGCAACAGTTAGAACTGGACATGGAACACCAGACTGGTTCCAAATTGGGAAAGGAGGATGTGAAGGCTGTAATTGTAACCTTGCTTATTTAACTTATATGTAGAGTACATCATGTGAAATGCCAGGTTGGATGAAGCACAAGCTGGAATCAAGATGCTAGGAGAAATATCAATAGCTTCAAATATGCAGATGACACCACCCTTATGACAGAAAGCAAAGAGGAACTAAAGAGCCTCTTGATGAAGGTGAAAGAAAAGAGTGAAAAAGCTGGCTTAAAACTCAACTTTCAAAAAACCAGTATTATGGCATCCCGTTCCAACACTTCATGGCAAATAGATAGGGAAACAAAGGATTCAGGGACGGACTTTATTTTCTTGGGCTCCAAACTCACTGCAGATGGTGACTGCAGCCATGAAATTAAAAGATGCTTGTTCCTTGGAAGAAAAACTATGACAAACCTAGACAGCTTATTAAAAAGCAGAAACATTACTTTACCAACAAAGCTCTGTATAGTCAAAGTTGTGGTTTTTCCAGTAGTCATGTATGAATGTGAGAGTCGGACCATAAAGAAACCTGAGTACTGAAGAATCGATGCTTTTGAACTGTGCTGTTGGGAAAGACTCTTGAGAGTCCCATGGACAGCAAGGAGATCAGCCCATTCAACCCTAAATCCTGAATATTCCTTGGAAGGATTGATGCTGAAGCTGAAGCTCCAACACCTTGGCCACCTGATGAGAAGAACTGACTCATTGGAAAAGACCCTGATGCTGGGAAAGATTGAGGGCAGGAGGAGGACAACAGAGGAGGACAAAGATTGAGGGGCCGATAGATGCTGAGATGCTTGGATGGCATCACCGACTCAATGGACATGGGTTTGGGTGGACTCCGGGAGCTGGTGATGGACAGGGAGGCCAGGCGTGCTGAGGTTCGTGGGGTTGCAAAGAGTCTAACACGACTGAGCGACTGAACTGAACTGAACTGAAACTTACAAGACAGATAGCAGAGTTTCTACAATAAACAAATTTCAAAGGTGGGAGGGGAATGATCGAGGGAAGGAAATCTTATATTAAAGCAAATTTGACGCATATACCAAAAATGTGCAGTCTTTATTTTGATCTGATTAAACCAAATAACATAAAAAAATGTGAAAAAATATTTGTCAGGAAAATGTGAATTCTGTTTGGATATTTAATAATAATGAGGAGCTGTGATTAACTTTTCAAGTAATATGTTGGTTTTATGATTATGTTTTTAAACTTGACTCCTTATTATTTTAAACTACATGTTGAAGTGTTTAAAGATGCAGTGATATGATGTCTAGAATCTGCTTCAAAATAATTTAGAATAAGGGTGGAAAGGAACTAGATAAAAATGAAACAAAATTGGCTTTGAGTAGGTAAATACATAAAAGAGGTGATAGGTACATGAGGTTTTATTATACTATCCTTTATGTATTTTTATATTTTAAAATTTCATAATAAACTCAAAAAATCTCTAAGGAAAAAAAGCAATTATTTTTCTTTTTCTTCTTCCTCTTCTTTCCCCCTCTTCTTGCTTCTCTTCCTTTTTTCTCCCTTCCAACTTATGTTTCTCTTCAGTTCAGTTCAGTTAAGTCGCTCAGTCGTGTCTGACTCTCTGCGACCCCATAAATCACAGCACGCCGGGCCTCCCTGTCCATCACCAACTCCCGGAATTCACTCAAACTCATGTCCACAGAGTCGGTGATGCCATCCAGCCATCTCATTCTCTGTCATCCCCTTCTCCTCCCGCCCCCAACCTTTCCCAGCATCAGAGTCTTTTCCAGTGAGTCTACTCGTCGCATGAGGTGGCCAAAGTATTGCAGTTTCAGCTTTAGCATCAGTCCTTCAAATGAACACCCAGGATTGATCTCCTTTAGAATGGACTGGTTGGATTTCCTTGCAGTCCAAGGGACTCTCAAAAGTCTTCTCCAACACCACAGTTCAAAAGCATCAATTCTTCGGTGATCAACTTTCTTCACAGTCCAACTCTCACATCCATACATGACCACTGGAAAAACCATAGCCTTGACTAGACAGACCTTTGTTGTCAAAGTAATGTCTCTGCTCTTCAATATACTATCTAGGTTGGTCATAACTTTCCTTCCAAGGAGCAAGCGTCTTTTAATTTCATGGCTTCAATCAGCATCTGCAGTGATTTTGGAGCCCAAATAAATAAAGTCTGACACTGTTTCCACTGTTTTTCCATCTATTTCCCATGAAGTGTGGGAACAGATGCCATGATCTTTTTTTTCCGAATGCTGAGCTTCAAGCCAACCTTTTCACTCTCCTCTTTCACTTTCATCAAGAGGCTTTTGAGTTCCTCTTCACTTTCTGCCATAAGGGTAGTGTCATCTGCATATCTGAGGTTATTGATATTTCTCCCAGCAATCTTGATTCCAGCTTGCGCTTCTTCCAGCCCAGCGTTCCTCATGATGTACTCTGCATATAAGTTAAATAAGCAAGGTGACAATATACAGCCTTGATGCACTCCTTTTCCTATTTGGAACCAGTCTATTGTTCCATGTACAGTTCTGGCTGTTGCTTCCTGACCCGCATACAGGTTTCCCAAGAGGCAGGTCAGCTGGTCTGGTATTCCCATCTCTTTCAGAATGTTCCACAGTTTATTGTGATCCACACAGTCAAAGGCTTTGGCATAGTCAATGAAGCAGAAATAGATATTTTTCTGGAACTCTCTTGCTTTCTCCATAATCCAGCCAATGTTAGCTATTTGATCTAGGGTACCTATGCCTTTTCTAAAACCTGCTTGAACATCTAGGAGTTCACGGTTCACATATTGCTGAAGCCTGGCTTGGAGAATTTTGAGCATGACTTTACTAGAGTGTGAGATGAGTGCAATTGTGCGGTAGTTTGAGCATTCTTTGGCATTGCCTTTCTTTGGGATTGGAATGAAGACTGACCTTTTCCAGTCCTGTGGCCACTGCTGAGTTTTCCAAATTTGCTGGCATATTGAGTGCAGCACTTTCACAGCATTATATTTCAAGATTTGAAATAGCTCCACTGGAATTCCATCACCTCCACTAGCTTTGTTCATAGTGATGCTTTCTAAGGCCCACTTGACTTCACATTCCAAGATGTATGGCTCTAGATCGTGATTATCTTGGTCCTGAAGATCTTTCTTGTACAGTTCTTCTGTGTATTCTTGCCACCTCTTCTTAATATCTTCTGCTTCTTTTAGGTCCATACCATTTCTGTACTTTATCGAGCGCATCTTTGCATGAAATATTCCCTTGGAATCTCTAAGTTTCTTGAAGAGATCTCTTTTTTTTCCTATTCTGTTGTTTTCCTCTATTTCTTTGCATTGATCACTGAGGAAGGCTTTCTTATCTCTCCTTGCTATTCTTTGGAACTCTGCATTCAGATGCTTATATCTTTCCTTTTCTCCTTTGCTTTTCGCTTCTCTTCTTTTCACAGCTATTTGTAAGGCCTCCTCAGACAGCCAGTTTGCTTTTTTGCATTTCTTTTCCATGGGGATGGTCTTAGTCCCTGTCTCCTGTACAATGTCATGAACTTCTGTCCAGAGTTCATCAGGCACTCTATCAGATCTAGTCCCTTAAATCTATTTCTCATTTCCACTGTATAATCATAAGGGATTTGATTTAGGTCATATCTGAACGGTCTAGTGGTTTTCCCTACTTTCTTCAATTTAAGTCTGAATTTGGCAATAAGGAGTTTATGATCTGAGCCACAGTCAGGTCTTGTTTTTGCTAACTCTACAGAGCTTCTCCATCTTTGGCTGCAAAGAATATAATCAATCTGATTTCGGTGTTGACCATCTGGTGATGTCCATGTGTAGCTTCTTCTCTTGTGTTGTTGGAAGTGGGTGTTTGCTATGACCAGTGCGTTCTCTTGACAAAACTCTATTAGCCTTTGCCCTGCTTCATTCCATGCTCCAAGGCCAAATTTGCCTGTTACTCCAGGTGTTTCTTGACTTCCTACTTTTGCATTCCAGTCCCCTATAATGAAAAGGATGTCTTTTTGGGTGTTAGTTCTAAAAGGTCTTGTAGGTCTTCATAGAACCGTTCAACTTAGGCTTCTTCAGCGTTACTGGTTGGGGCATAGGCCTGGATTACTGTAATATTGAATGGTTTACCTTGGAAATGAACAGAAATCACTCTGTCATTTTTAAGATTGCATCCAAGTACTGCATTTCAGAGTCTTTTGTTGACCATGATGGCTACTCCATTTCTTCTAAGGGCTTCCTGCCCATAGTAGTAGATATAATGGTCATCTGAGTTAAATTCACCCATTCCAGTCCATTTTAATTCACTGATTCCTAGAATGTCTCTGTTTACTCTTGCCATCTCCTGTTGGACCACTTCCAATTTGCCTTGATTCATGGACCTAACATTCCAGGTTCCTATGCAATATTGCTCTTTACAGCACCGGACCTTGCTTCTATCACCAGTCACATCCACAACTGGGTATTGGTTTTGCTTTTGCGCCATCCCTTCATTCCTTCTAGAGTTATTTCTCCACTGATCTCCAGTAGCATACTGGGCACCTACGACTTGGGGAATTCCTCATTCAGTAGCCTATCATTTTCCCTTTGATACTGTTCATGGGGTTCTCAGGGCAAGTATACTGAAGTGGTTTGGCTGTGGTCCTAGTGATCAGATCGACTAGTTTCCTGTGATTATGATTTCATTGTGTCTGCCCTCTGATGCCCCCTCGCAATACCTACCGTCTTATTTGGGTTTCTCTTACCTTGGGTGTGTGATATCTCTTCACAGCTGCTCCAAGAAAGCGCAGCTGCTGCACCTTACCTTGGATGACGGGTATCTCCTCAAGGCCACCCTTCCTGTCCTTGAACGTGGAGTAGCTCCTCTCGGCCCTCCTGCACCCGCGCAGCCACCGCCTATTGGACGTGGGGTAGCTCCTCTCAGCCTCCGGCCCTGGCTTCATGCGTGGGGTAGCTCCTCACCTTCACGCCTCTTTGCATGGTCGGTTGCGCCGGGACCGGCGGTGCAGACGCGAGAGACGCCGGCCCTGGAAGCTAGTTGAGTAACATTTCTAAGTCATAGTAATTTCCAAACTGTCTTACCAATTTCTAAAATGGAGATCATTAAACTCATAACCCTACAAGAAATATTTGTGTGTGTGTGTGTCCTTTTGTATGTTTCTCCCTGAGAGGGAGGGAGATCTTTTCCTTTCTTTGGACTCTCAAATAGATGCAGATCTCTTTGAGAGCAAATATAAGTGCAGTGTGCAGAATTTTATGAGAACATAGAACTTAGACTATGTATTTTACTATTTAATTTTCAGTAAATAATTAATTTTGTGCATTCAGATAAATATAGCTTGATTAACTATAAAACATAAAGCATACACCGTCTTCTACCTTTAGTCCTGACCAAACTGAAACTATAATAATTGAAAACTTCATCTGAAAACAATTTTACCATGAAGAAATAAGTTCCTTTTTCTTCTGATTACTCAAGATGCATATTACATGTGGGGGAAAAAACCCAAAACTGGGTAAGTATAAATAACTAAAAAAGAAATCCTACTGCTTCACAAAATATTCTTCTTGAAAATATCTACCATATAGTTTAGTGTGTATCCATTCAAATTTTTCTATGAGTATATATCTATATGTCTATTAGAACGAATGTACATTTTAAAAATACTTAAATGGAAACATTCTATATATTTTTCCTGTGATTTGCTCTTTCTCCTTAACAATAATCATTAGGATATAATCCTGGGCAAGCTGGTATAGATCTCCTTGTTCTACTTAACCACTGTGAAGAAGGCTGATCGCCGAAGAATCGATGCTTTTGAACCGTGGTGTTGGAGAAGACTCTTGAGAGTCCCTTATACTGCAAGGAGATCCAACCAGTCCATTCTAAGGGAGATCAATCCTGGATGTTCATTGGAGGGACTGATACTAAAGCTGAAACTGCAATACTTTGGCCACCTCATGCGACGAGTTGACTCACTGGAAAAGACTCTGATGCTGGGAAAGGTTGGGGGCGGGAGGAGAAGGGGACGACCGAGAATGAGATGGCTGGATGGCATCACCGATTCTGTGGACATGAATTTGAGTGTACTCCAGGAGTTGGTGATGGACAGGGAGGCCTGGCGTGCTGTGATTCATGGGGTCGCGGAGAGTCGGACACGACTGAGCGACTGAACTGAACTGAACTGAACTGATGAATGCATTATGATGCTAGTCCCTTACTGTTAGATACTAAGTTGTTTCCAGTGTCCATATTACAAACAGTACTGTGATACATATGCTGTACTTGTAATGGGTGACATGAAGGATACTTGCTTATATCGGTAGGATTAATTGTGAAATTACTCAGTCAATAATTTTCTTTAAAGCTCTGTTCAGTACCAATAAGTTTCCCTTGAAAAGCTATACAAATTACTTTCTCATGAGCAGGGATTTTCAGGGCCTATTTCCCCATACCCATGATAATAATAGCTATTATCAACTCACTGAATTTAATTACATTTTATGTATAAAAGTAGTAACTCATTTATTTTTCTAACTCTTAGACAGTTTACACATCATTTACAGATTTATGGACCATATCTATTTTTTTTTTTTTTTTTTGTAATTTTTTCTCTCTATTCTTCTGTGTTTAAAAGAAAAAAATTGTGTGGACACTCTTTCCATACAATTGCTACTATTTTCTCTATATTTCAATTTCAGATATTAACATTCAGCTCTGTGTCTTTAATTATGATTATACAATCCATTCACATAGAGAAATTTTGATTTTTGTGCAACTTTCTAGCAAATATCATATTGTTTCTTGCTAGGAAAGCCCTCCCTGAACATCAACATTTTAAAAATATAGGTGTATATGTTGATTTTAAAAATGTATTCTTCAGTAGTGTTACAAACTTGTACTATACATTGTGACTTATAATCCACTTGATATTTTTGGAATGGGGTGTGAGGTAGGGATAATTTTTTTAAACTTTATTGTTAATTCCCTTAACAGGATTTAATAGATAAATTAAATAAATTATGCTTTTGGTATCTCAGACAGTAAAGAATCTACCTGCAATGCTGAAGGCCCTGGTTTGATTCCTAAGTTAGGAAGAGCTCACAAAGAGTCAGACATGACTGAGCAACTAACATTTTCACTTTCACGCTTTTCCCATTTATTTGAATTGTCAATTTTATCTCATTTCCATTAAAACATTTTTTTCTTTTTATAAATTCTTCTGTAAAAAGAGTGGTATTTTTATTTGTTTTAATTAGCAGAGACTTCTATGTATTTTGGCGTAAATGACAACAACTTCAGTATTCATGCCTAGAGAATTCTGGGACAGAGGAGACTGGCAGGGTACAGTTCATGGGGTCTCAAAGAGTCTGACGTGGCTGAGTGACTAGCACTCACTCACTGTATGTATTTTAACATATGCTAAGTCTAGTCAAGTCTATGGTTTTTCCCGTGGTCATGTATGGATGTGAGAGTTGGACTGTGAAGAAAACTGATCACCGAAGAATTGATGCTTTTGAACTGTGGTGCTGGAGAAGACTCTTGAGAGTCCTTTGGACTGCAAGGAGATCCAACCAGTCCATTTTAAAGGAGATCAATCCTGGGTGTTCATTGGAAGGACTGATGCTAAAGCTGAAACTGCAATACTTTGGCCACTCCATGCGACGAGTTGACTCACTGGAAAAGACTCTGATGCTAGGAGGGATTGGGGGTGGGATGAGACGGGGACGACAGAGAATGAGATGGCTGGATGGCATCACCGACTTGATGGACATGAGTTTGAGTGAACTCTGGGAGTTGGTGATGGACAAGGAGGCCTGGCGTGCTGTGACTCATGGGGTCGCAAAGAGTCGGACACGACTGAGCGACTGAACTGAACTGAATGGTGAATATTGGGGTTTCCTTGGTGGTTCAGATGGTAAAGAATCTGTCCACAATGCAGAAGACCCAAGTTCGATTCCATGGTCAGGAAGAGCCCCTGGAGAAGGGAACACCAATTCCAGTATTCTTGCCTAGAGAATTCCATGGACAGAGGAATCCGGTGAACTACAGTCCATGGGGTTGCAAAGCATCAGACAGGACTGAGCGACTAACACTTTCACTTTTCGCACTTTACTGCTAAGTCTGCTAACCGTTTCAGTCGTGTCCGACTCTGTGTGACCCCATAGATGGCAGCCCACCAGGCTCCCCCGTCCCTGGGATTCTCCAGGCAAGAACACTGGAGTGGGTTGCCATTTCCTTCTCCAATGCATGAAAGGGAAAAGGGAAAGTGAAGTCACTCAGTTGTGTCTGACTCTTAGCGACCCCATGGACTGCAGCCTACCAGGCTCCTCCATGTATGGGATTTTCCAGGCAAGAGTACTGGAGTGGATTGCCATTACTATTCTGTTTCACACTTTCTTTTCTTTCTTTCTTTCAGTCGCTCAGTCGTGTCCAACTCTTTGTGACCCCATGAATCACAGCATGCCAGGCCTCCCTGTCCATCACCAACTCCAGGAGTTCACTCAAATTCATGTCCATAGACTCAGTTATGCCATCCAGCCATCTCATTCTCTGTCGTCCCCTTCTCCTCCCGCCCCCAATCCTTCCCAGCATCAGTCTTTTCCAGTGAGTCAACTCTTCACATGAGGTGGCCAAAGTATTGCAGTTTCAGCTTTAGCATCAGTCCTTCCAATGAACACCCAGGATAGATCTCCTTTAGAATGAACTGGTTGGATCTCCTTGCAGTATAAGGGACTCTCAAGAATCTTCTCCAGCACCATAGTTTAAAAGCATCAATTCTTTGGCGATCAGCTTTCTTCACAGTCCAACTCTCACATCCATACATGACCACTGGAAAAACCATAGCCTTGACTAGATGGACCTTGGTTGGCAAAGTAATGTCTCTGCTTTTTAATATACTATCTAGGTTGGTCATAACTTTCCTTCCAAGGAGTAAGCGTCTTCTAATTTCATGGCTTCAATCAGCATCCGCAGTGATTTTGGAGCCCCCAAAAATAAAGTCTGACACTGTTTCCACTGTTTCTCCATCTATTTCCCATGAAGTGATGGGACCAGATGCCATGATCTTTGTTTTCTCAATGTTGAGCTTCAAGCCAACCTTTTCACTCTCCTCTTTCACTTTCATCAAGAGGCTTTTGAGTTCCTCTACCCTGTCTGCCAAAAGGGTGGTGTCATCTGCATATCTGAGGTTATTGATATTTCTCCCAGCAATCTTGATTCCAGCTTGTGCTTCTTCCAGCCCAGCATTCCTCATGATGTACTCTGCATATAAGTTAAATAAGTAAGGTAACAATATACAGCCTTGACGTGCTCCTTTTCCTATTTGGAACCAGTCTCTTTTTCCATGTCCAGTTCTAACTGTTGCTTCCTGACCTGCATACAGGTTTCTCAAGAGGCAGGTCAGGTGGTCTGGGATTCCCATCTCTTTCAGAATTTTTTACAGTTTCTTGTGATCCACACAGTCTAAAGCTTTGGCATAGTCAATGAAGCAGAAATAGATGTTTTTCTGGAACTCTCTTGCTTTCTCCATGATCCAGCGGATGTTGGCAATTTGATCTCTGGTGCCTCTGCCTTTTCTAAACCCTGCTTGAACATCTAGGAGTTCACGGTTCACATATTGCTGAAGCCTGACTTGGAGAATTTTGAGCATGACTTTGCTAGCATGTGAGATGAGTGCAATTGTGCGGTAGTTTGAGCATTCTTTGGCATTGCCTTTCTTTGGGATTGGAATGAAGACTGACCTTTTCCAGTCCTGTGGCTACTGCTGAGTTTTCCAAATTTGCTGGCATATTGAGTGCAGCACTTTCAAAGCATTATCTTTCAAGATTTGAAATAGCTCCACTGGAATTCCATCCCTTCCACTAGCTTTGTTCGTAGTGATGCTTTCTAAGGCCCACTTGACTTCCCATTCCAAGATGTCTGGCTCTAGGTCAGTGATCACGTTATCATGATTACCTTTGTCGTGAAGATCTTTTTTTCACACTTTAGTACTTATCAAATGAACATAATTTGTAATATATGATGCATTCATGTGAACAATACAGTTTATAAACAATTTTCAAAAGATTTTACTCTTAATACATATTTCCTGTTCTCTTAAAATTTCAGTTCAGTTCAGTCGCTCAGTTGTGTCCAACACTTTGTAACCCATGGACTGCAGCATGCCAGGCTTCCCTGTCCATCACCAACTCCCAGGGCTTGCTCAAACCCATGTCCATTGAGTCAGTGATGCCATCCAACCATCTCATCCTCTGTTGTCCCCTTCTCCCCCTGCCTTCAATCTTTCCCAGCATCAGGGCCTTCTCCAATGAGTCAGTCTTTGCATCAGGTGGCCAAAGAACTGTAGCTTTAGCTTCAGCATCGGTCCTTCCAATAAGTATTCAGAACTCATTTCTTTTAAGATTGACTGGTTTGATCTCCTTGCAGACCAAGGGACTGTGAAGTGTCTTCTCCAACACCACAGTTCAAAAGCATCAATTCTTTGTGCTCAGCTTTCTTTATAGTCCAACTCTCACATTCATACATGACTACAGGAAAAACCATAGCTTTGACTAGACAGACATTTGTTGACAAAGTATTGTCTCTGTTTTTTAATATGCCGTCTAAGTTGGTCACAGCTTTTCTTCCAAGGAGCAAGAGTCTTTTAATTTCATGGTTTCAGTCACCATCTGCAGTGATTTTTTAATCCCCCCAAATAAAGTCTGTCACTATTTCCATTGTTTCCCCACATATTTGCCACGAAGTGATGGTACTGGATGCCATGATCTTGGTTTTCTAAATGTTGAGTTTTAAGCCAACTTTTTCACTCTCCTCTTGCACTTTCATCAAGAGACTCTTTAGTTCTTTGTTTTCTGCTATAAAGGTAGTGTCATCTGTGTATCTGAGTTTATTGATATTTCTCCCGGCATTCTTGATTCCAAATTCTGCTTCATCCAGCCAGGCATTTCTCATGATATATTCTGCGTGTAAGTTAAATAAGCAGGGTGACAATATATAACCTTGATGTACTCCTTTCCCAGTTTGGAGCCAGTATGTTGTTCCCCATATGGTTCTAACTGTTACTTCTTGACCTTCTTACAGTATTCTCAGGAGGCAGGTCAGGTGGTTTGGTATTCCCATCTCTTTAAGAATTTTCCACAATTTATTGTGATCCACACAGTCAAAGGCTTTGGCATAATCAATAAAGCAGAAGCAGATATTTTTCTCGAACTCTCTTGTTTTTTCAGTGACCTAGCGGATGTTGGCAATTTGATCTCTGGTTTCTTTGCCTTTTCCAAATCCAACTTGGACATTTGGAAGTTCACAGTTTACATCCTGTTGAAGTGTGGCTTGGAGAATTTTGAACATTACTTTGCTAGCGTGTGAGATGAGTGCAATTTTATGGTAGTTTGAGCATTCTTTGTCATTGCCTTGCTTTGGGATTGGGATGAAAACTGACCTTTTCCAGTCCTGTGGTCACTGCTGAGTTTTCCAAATTTGCTGACATATTGAGTGCAGCACTTTCACAGCATTTGAAATAGGATTTGAAATAGCTCAACTAGAATTCCATCTTAAACTTTAGCATCTCAAATTCTTGCTGTTCTATTACCATAATTGCATATAGTAACTTCATAAATTTGGCTTTAATTTATTGACAAAAGCAAAATATATCTATTTAATTGAAGCTTATTTTATACTATTCAAATTCAATAGTTTTATTCTCAGAGCTTTTAGATAATTTTCATTCTTATTCTAGCTCTGGAACAAGGAAATGTAGAAGATGAACATAAATCTTATCTTTCCATACCATCAAGCAAGAAGCTATCAAAGAGTCATGTCAAAAAAGCTTAGGATCCAATTTGAATAGGCTCTTAGGCTAAAGATGAGAAAAAGTGGTTGCCAACCAAAGTAGTATCTTCAATGGCTTTAGACAAGAATATATTTAAATTGATATGTTCATAATAGTAGTAGAAAGTCATTTGATAATTTTGAGATTGCTAATGAAAGCATTATTTGGAAAGCTAAGAAACAAAAGGAAATAATAAGTTGTCATGCCTTTCTTATACACACTGTACCTCAGGTAACCAAATATTTAATGAGGGATGTATTAATATTAATATTTAAAGAGACAAAGAGCCACTAGATCTATCAATTTCTAACAAATGCAGAGGGTAGAAGAATATGTTAATATATAAAGCACAGAGGTACTCAGCAAAATAATGACTATAATAAACTCTGCAGCACAAGTAACACAGTTGCTTAAAACACAATAAAACCTCTCCAGAAAAAAAGAAAAATCACAAGAAAAAATATGGAGGGGAAAACTTGAGAATAAAAGAGACATAAAATATTTATCAAACAACTAAAACATATGTGTGCTTTGTTTCCTAGTCTAAACACTAAAAGACAATGTAAACTAGCTGGATATAAAAGAATAAAAGAAATTTGTTTCTTTTTAAATTGTATAACAAAATCGAAGTTATGTTTTAAACTTTATCCTGAACAAATGTTGACCTTGTAGTCAATAATGCAATCTAGCTACATTTATATTGCTATACATCCATTTGCTAAAGTTTTAATACCTTATCACTTTTTACATTTCCACACTCTTTTTTCTGAGTTCAGTTCAGGTGCTCAATTGTGTCCACCTCTTTGTGACTCCATGGACAGTAGCACGCCAAGTTTCCCTGTCCATCACCAACTCCCACTACTTGTTCCAATTCACGTCCATCAAGTTGGTGATGCCATCCAACCATCTCATCCTCTGTCATCCCCTTCTCCTCCAAGTGCCTTCAATCTTTCCCAGGATCAAGGTCTTTTCCAATGAGTCAGTTCTTCACATTAGGTGGCCAAAGTATTGGAGTTTCAGCTTCAGCATCAGTCCTTCCAATGACTATTCAGGACTGATTTCCTTTAGAATTGACTGGTTTGATCTCCTTGCAGTCCAAGGGACTCTCAAGAGTCTTCAACACCACAGTTCAGAAGCATCAGTTCTTTGGCACTCAGGTTTCTTTAAATCCAGTAATATGCTGTGAATATAATAGGTTTTAAATTTTCTTTCAATACATCATTTTTAGCTTAATGTGTTTTAATGTAGTACTCTACTCATTCTTCCCTCCCCCTCAGATATTAGTCATTTCATTGACTGAATTCAGTGCTTCTCTTTCAAAATGTTGATTTTCCCTAAATTATTACAACTCTTTTTTAGAGTCTTAATATTTTAAATATGTGTAATTTCTAAGGTGAAATCTGACATACAGGTGAGAATTAGCTAGGTAAGACAAGGAGAAGAGCAGAAAGAGTGACAAAGTGAGGAAAAACTCAGGATGAGTACAAAAATGTACATTGTTTAGTAGAGCTGAGATAAAACTTTTAAAGGGGTGTGATTATTATTTTTTTGTAGGTGGCAATTTTTAATAAACAAGGGAACTTACATACAAGGCTTGCCTTGGATAGCTATGGATAAGTAGATTTCTGCACCCACCAGACAGAATCTCAATGTTTTTATAGAGGTTTTAATGGGGTACCCAGTCAGATAGAAATACCACATTTCTTTCTCAAAGCTGTATCCTCAGAACACTTCTGGAAGTGAAGAAGGCAAGCGGAAGGCACATTCCAAGCAAGGGGGAAGGTGATAAGCTGCCAATTGTTGGGGTAAATATGTGTGATTATGATAGAGTAGGCTAGAAAGTTAAAAAAAAAAAAAAAAGGAATGGCTTTATGTGTAATACTAAGACACTTTGGACTTTATTATACAATTTATGTGGAGTAATAATTGTGGTTTACAGAAATTACTTAGAATAAATGGTTTTCAAGGAAATGTGAAGCATCTTTTTGTTTGTTTGTTTGTTTTTTAAGAGAATGAGCTTCAAAGACATAGGCTTGGTTTGATAGCTGGCTTCACAACTTGCAAACTTCACAGTGTAAGGCAAGTTATATTACCATGCCTTGATAAATTTCAATGCCTTTCAAAAATTTCAGCTAATAATACTCATCTCATGTGTTCTGTAAGAATTAAGTTAGTCTAACATGGCACTAACAAGACCATGAGAGAATACTTGAGGAGATAATAGTTGAAAACTTCCCTAAAATGGGGAAGGAAATAATCACCCAAGTCCAAGAAACCCAGAGAGTCCCTAACAGGATAAACCCAAGGCGAAATACTCCCAAGACACATATTAATCAAATTAACAAAGATCAAACACAAAGAACAAATATTAAAAGCAGCAAGGGAAAAGCAACAAATAACACACAAGGGGATTCCCATAAGGATAACAGCTGATCTTTCAACAGAAACTCTTCAGGCCAGGAGGGAATGGCAAGACATACTTAAAGTGATGAAAGAACATAACCTACAGCCCAGATTACTGTACCCAGCAAGGATCTCATTCAAATATGAAAGAGAAGTCAAAAGCTTTACAGACAAGCAAAAGCTGAGAGAATTCAGCATCACCAAAGCAGCTTTCCAACAAATACTAAAGGATCTTCTCTAGACAGGAAACACAGAAAGGGGATATAAACTCGAACCCAAAACAATAAAGAAAATGGCAACGGAATCATACTTATCAATAATCAACTTAAACGTAAACGGGTTGAATGCCCCAATCAAAAGACAAAGACTGGCTGAATGGATACAAAAACAAGACCCCTATATATGTTGCCTACAAGAGACCCGCCTCAAAAATAGGGACACATACAGACTGCAAGTGAAGGGCTGGAAAAAGATATTCCACGCAAATAGAGACCAAAAGAAAGCAGGAGTAGCAATACTCATATCAGATAAAATAGACTTTAAAACAAAGGCTGTGAAAAGAGACAAAGAAGGAAACTACATAATGACCAAAGGATCAATTCAAGAAGAAGATATAACAATTATAAATATTTATGCACCCAACATAGCAGCACCACAATATGTAAGATAATTACTAACAAGTATGAAAGGGGAAATTAACAGCAATGCAACAATAGTTGGAGACTTTAATACCCCACTCACACCTATGGATTGATCAACTAAACAGAAAATTACAAGGAAACACAAACTTTAAATGATACAATAGACCAGTTAGACCTAATAGATATCTGTAGGACATTTCACCCCAAAACAATGAATTTCACCTTTTTCTCAAGAGCACACGGAACCTTTTCCAGGATAGATCACATCCTGGGCCATAAATCTAGCCTTGGTAAATTCAAAAAAATTGAAATCATTCCAAGCATCTTTTCTGACCACAATGCAGTAAGATTAGATCTCAATTACAGGAGAAAAATTCTTAAAAATGCCAACATATAGAGGCTGAACAACATGCTGCTGAATAATGAACAAATCATAGAAGAAATCAAAATATGCATAGAAATGAATGAAAATGAAAACACAACAACCCAAACCTCTGGGACACTGTAAAAGCAGTGCTAAGGGGAAGGTTCATAGCAATACAGGCACACCTCAAGAAATAAGAAAAAAGTCAACTATTTTACCTAACTCTACACCTAAAGAAACTAGAAAAAGAAGAAATAAAGAATGGCAGGGTTAGTAGAATGAAAGAAATCATAAAAATTAGGGCAGAAATAAATGCAAAAGAAATAAAAGAGACTATAGCAAAAATCAACAAAGCCAAAAGCTGGTTCTTTGAGAGGGTAAATCAAATTGACAAACCACTAGTCAGACTCATCAAGAAACAAAGGGAGAAAACCCAAATCAATAAAATTAGAAATGAAAATGGAGAGATCACAAGAGACAACACAGAAATACAAAGGATCATAAGAGACTATCAGCAATTATATGCCAATAAAATGGACAACTTGGAAGAAATGGACAAATTCTTAGAAAAGTACGACTTTCCAAAACTGAACCAGGAAGAAATAGAAAATCTTAACATAACCATCACATGCACGGAAATAGAAGCTGTAATCCGAAATCTTCCAACAAACAAAAGCCCAGGTCCAGATGACTTCACAGCTGAATTCTACCAAAAATTTAGAGAAGAGCTAACACCTATTCTACTCAAATTCTTCCAGAAAATTGCAGAGGAAGGTAAACTTCCAAACTCATTCTATGAGGCCACCATCACCCTAATCCCAAAACCTGCCAAAGATCCCACAGATAAAGAAAGCTACAGGCCAATATCACTGAGGAACATAGATGCAAAAATCCTTAACAAAATTCTAGCAATCAGAATCCAACAACAAATTAATAAGATTACACATCATGACCAAGTGGACTTTATCCCAGGAATGCAAGGATTCTTCAATATCTGCAAATCAAACAATGCAATACACCACACTAACAAACTGAAAAATAAAAACCATATGATTATCTCAATAGATGCAGAGAAAGCTTTCAACAAAATTCAACATCCATTTATGATAAAAACCCTCCAGAACGTGGAGGAAGGAACATACCTCAACATAATAAAAGCTATATATGACAAACCCACAGCAAACATTATCCTCAATGGTGGAAAACTGAAAGCATTTCCCTTAAAGTCAGGAACAAGACAAGGGTACCCACTCTCACTACTACTATTCAACATAGTTCTGGAAGTTTTGGCCACAGCAATCAGAGCAGAAAAAGACATAAAAGGAATCCAAATAGGAAAAGAAGAAGTAAAACTCTCACTGTTCGCTGATGACATGATCCTCTACAAAGAAAACCCTAAAGACTCTACCAGAAAACTACTAGAGCTAATCAATGAATATAGTAAAGTTGCAGGATATAAAATCAACACACAGAAATCCCTTGCATTCCTATACACTAATAATTAGAAAATAGAGAAATTAAGGAAATTATTCCATTCACTTTTGCAACGAAAAGAATAAAATACTTAGGCACATACCTACCTAAAGAAACAAAAGACTTATATATAGAAAACTATAAAACACTGGTGAAAGAAATCAAAGAGGACAATAATAAATGGAGAAATATTCCGTGTTCATGGATTGGAAGAATAAATATAGTGAAAATGAGTATACTACCCAAAGTAATTTATACATTCAATGCAATCCCTATCAAGCTACCAACGGTATTTTTCACAGAGCTAGAACAAATAATTTCACAATTTGTATGGAAATAGAAAAGACCTCGAATAGCCAAAGCAATCTCGAAGAGGAAGAATGGAACTGGGGGAATCAACCTGCCGGACTTCAGACTCTACTATAAAGCCACAGTCATCAAGACAGTATGGTACTGGCATAAAGACAGAAATATAGATCAGTGGAACAAAACGGAAAGCCCAGAGATAAATTCACCCACCTATGGACACCTTATCTTTGACAAAGGAGGCAAGAACATAAAATGGAGAAAAGACAGTCTCTTTAACAAGTGATGCTGGGAAAATTGGTCAACCACTTGTGAAAGAATGAAACTAGAACACTTCCTAACACCATACACAAAAATAAACTCAAAATGGATTAAAGATCTAAATGTAAGACCAGAAACTATAAAACCCCTGAGGAGGACATAGACAAAACACTCTCCGCCATAAATCACAGTAGGATCTTCCATGACCCACCTCCCAGAATATTGGAAATAAAATCAAAAATAAACAAATGGGACCTAATTAAAATTAAAAGCAAAGGAAACTCTAAGCAAGGTGAAAAGGCAGCCTTCAGATGGCAGAAAATAATAACAAATGAAACAACTGACAAAGAATTAATCTCCAAAATATACAAGCAGCTCCTGTAGCTCAATTCCAGAAAAATAAATGACCCAATCAAAAAATGGGCCGAAGGACTAAACAGACATTTCTCCAAAGAAGACATAAAAATGTCTAACAAACACATGAAAAAATGTTCACCATCCCTCATAATCAGAGAAATTCAAATCAAAACCACAATGAGATACCATTTCACACGACTCAGAATGGCTGCTATCCAAAGGTCTACAAGCAATAAATGCTGGAGAGGGTGTGGAGAAAAGAGAACCCTCTTACACTGTTGGTGGGAATACAAACTAGTACAGCCACTATGGAGAACAGTGTGGAGATTCCTTAAAAAACTGGAAATAGAATGGCCATACCATCCAGCAATCGCACTCCTGGGCATACACACCGAGGAAACCAGAATTGAAAGAGACACATGTACTCCAGTGTTCATTGCAGCGCTGTTTATAATAGCGAGGACATGGAAGCAACCTAGATGTCCATCTGCAGATGAATGGATAAGAAAGCTTTGGTACATATACACAATAGAGTATTACTCAGCAATTAAAAAGAATACATTTGAATCAGTTCTAATGAGGTGGATGAAACTGGAGCCTATTATACAGAGTGAAGTAAACAAGAAAGAAAAACACTGATACAGTATACTAACGCATATATATGGAATTTAGAAAGATGGCAATGATAACCCTGTATATGAGACAGCAAAAGAGACACAGATGTATAGAACAGTCTTTTGGACTCTGTGGGAGAGGTGAGGGTGGGATGATTTGGGAGAATGGCATTGAAACATGTATATTATCATATGTGAAATGAATCACCAGTGCAGCTTCAACGCATGATACAGGATGCTTTTGTCTGGTGCACGGAGATGACCCAGAGGGAGGATAAGGGGAGGAGGGAGGTGGGAGGGGGGTTCAAGAAGGGGAACACATGTACAACCGGGGCGGATTTATGTCAGTGTATGGCAAAACCAACCAATATAATATTGTAAGGTAAGTAGCCTCCAATAAAAAAAAAGAAAAAGAAAAAAATATTGAAGAAGTGTAGAAAGTAATGGAGGAGATGGAGAAAGTTCTCAGTACATGGATGTAGGATCAGTATCAACTTCGAGTTCCACTCAGCTTATTGTTGATTCAAGGGAAAGCTAAAATCTTTTATGAAGACTTAAAGAAGAAACACAGCAAAGAATCAGAGGACATATCTTTTTATTTTTTTGTACTATAAAGAAAGCTGAACTCGGAATTGATGCTTTTTTAAAATTTTTTATTTAATAAATGGTAAAAAGCACAATGCCAAAAACATTAACAGTTAAAATTTCACCAAATGAAAAAATACTATAGAATACACAGTTGCAAAAAGCTACATTAAGTTATTTTACAACTGCCTCAACCTGCAAAAATAAAAAAACCCAGTGCCATACCCAAGTTATCACTCTCTCAAAATAATATCATTTATGTTATAAACCATGAGCACCCCATCAAAAGACGGGAACTGCTTTTGTTAATTCATATATATATATATGACTGTATCACTTTGCTATACACCTAAAACAAACACAACACTGTAAATAAAATATGCTACTGCTGCTAAGTCGCTTCAGTCGTGTCCGACTCTGTGCGACCCCATAGACAGCAGCCCACAAGGCTCCCCTGTCCCTGGGATTCTCCAGGTAAGAACATTGGAGTGGGATGCCATTTTCTTCTCCAATGCATGAAAGTGAAAAGTGAAAGTAAAGTTACTCAGTCGTGTCCAACTCTTTGCGACCCCACGGACTGCAGCCTACCAGGCTTCTCTGTCCATGGGATTTTCCAGGCAAGAGGACTGGAGTGGGGTGCCATCACCTAGTATACTGTTAATCTCCACAAGGAGGGATATTTTATACAGCACTTTCCAAATTTATTTAACCACATTAAAAGCTCTTAATATCATACCTATTATAACATTTCCCAGAGAAGTGCTGCTAGAACACAACTTAGGAAACACTGGAAGGGATCATTTGAAGAAAAAGAAAACTAAAGACACATAACTGAACAAAACTTTAAATAAAGCAATACAAAAGAGCTGTTGCAAAACCTAGCAAGATCTTACTGTTACAAGCATGTGCTGTGCTGTGCTTAGTTGCTCAGTCCTATGTGACTCTTTGTGACACCCCCAAACCTCTACCCCCATCCGCCACTGTCTGTAGCCCTTATGGCCCCTTTGCTCCTTTGTCCATGGGATTTTCTGGGCAAGAATACTGGAGTGGGTTGATATTTCCTCCCTCAGGAGTTCTTCCCAACCCAGACATCAAACCCTCGTCTCCTGTGTCTCCTGCACTGCAGGCAGATTCTTTACTGCTGAGCAACTCGGGACTCCTAATACATGTATATAATTCAAGAAAGAGTTGTATCTCAAAAGAACTCATAAAGATTAAAAAAGATAATACCAAATGAAGGTGAGAATATTAATTGCAATTAGTACAAACTTGTCTTCCAAAAAGGGTGTAATTTTTATCAAACTTTTTAAAAGCAGATCCTGTTTACCCAAAAATTCTATTTACAGTAATTAATCTTACATTTAAAAAACTCACAAATATGCACCAATAAATGTGCTATGTTATCATCTACAGTAATTGACACATGAAAAATTAGAAACCTCTATGTCCATCAATTGAGGATTGATTAAATATACCGTAACCTATGATGATATATAACAAACATTAAAAAGAAAGATGTGCATCTCTATGAACTATTAAATGCCAAGGAGTATACTATAGTGGTTAAGAGCTTTACTCTAGGAACAGCCTCTGTGTGTGTCCTTAGTCACTCAGTCGTGTCTGATTCTTTGCGACCCCATGGATCACAGTCTACCAGGTTCCTCTGTCCAAGGAGTTTCCCAGGCAAGAATATTTCAGTGGGTAGCCATTCGTTTCCCCAGAGATCTTCCTGATCCAGGGATCAAAACCAGATCTCCTGCACTGCAGGCAAATTCTTTACTGTCCGAGCTGCCAGGGAAGCCCTAGGAACAGCCCTAGGAACAGTTCAACTCATAGTTTAGCCTTTTCTCATTGTGGCCTCTTATTACAGTAATTTGAGCAAATTACTTAATCTCTCTCTGCTACAATTTCTTCTAATGCAAAATGGAGATATTGATACTATAATAAGAATTAAATAAATTAATAGATTCTATGGCAGGCTCTAGAAAATTATCTCATACTTGGTAACTCTCAGTTAACTCTGTATTATTACTTCCACTAACATGAAAAGTTGTCCGAACTATTATGAAAAAAGAGGAAGGTACAGAATACATATGAGTAAAGATCACAAACTCAAACACCTACCAGGCAAGGCAGATAACAAACAGGTTAAGTGGGAATTGTGGGAAACTGGAGAATACATGCCCTATCTCAAGAGGACAGCTACTCTAACCAACTACTGTCCTATGGGAAGAGATTACAGCATTGCTGATCTTAAAAAACTAAAAATACAGGTTAATATAAAATGCCTTTTTTAATGTTAGAAAGATACTTTCTTGTAAAGACACAGTTTGGGCCTAATGAAAGGTTGCACTGGTTACTTATGGTCCATAGTCTACCACTGACTGCCACAAAAAGGCATCTATAATAGATGAGAAACTACAAGTAGGGAAGGGGGCAAGTGTGTAAAGTCACAGCAGAAAAGAAGACACTACAGAGAACTACAGTACCATACACCACAACAAAAGGGATTCAGAATAGAATACAGAAATATAACTGCTCAGAGTACAGTTGGGCCTGTGCTTGAATTCTGGCAGGGCTGCAGGTGCAACCTTGAGCAAGTTACCTAATCTCTATTTCTCAGGCAGAATAAAAAGGAATAATATATTTCCTTATAAAGGCTATAAAGAGTAAATTACATGTGCTAAGTGCTAAGTACAAACAGGACATATTCATGCCATACAAATATGTATATATATATAAACTCGACAGATGTTAGCTATAATTACTTAAACCTGATTAAATAAGATAATTAAATTATGTTCAATACTTTCTATCTTAGAAAGCAGAAAATGTGTAATAGTTTAAAAATTTGTATCAAAAATGGTTTAACGTGAAACAGTTTTGGTACTTATACTTAACCACATCAAATAAAATACAGAAGCACTTTATTCCTCAAAATGCAACATAAATGAAATATGATTTGTCAGAATCTCACTGACTAAATAGTGTGTTCCTGTTGGTACTAAAATATAATCTGCAAGAGGATGACTGTGTCTGTCTCACTCACTGTGGTATCCCTCACTTTAGCACAGAGCCAAGCACATAGTAGGTACTATGTGCCTACTATTGCTTTCTGTCTCCCTCACAGTAACTGGATAAGGTAAGTAACAGACCTTTGGGGCTTTACACCGAGTTAGAGTTCCTATCAGAGGGATAACAGCACCAGAGCCATACTAAATCCTCATGAAGGAGGCACACGAATGACTGGATTACAAGAGTTACAGGAATGAGAGCTGCTCATTTCCCAGAAACTGCAGCTCACAGAAAACCAACAAAGGCACAAGATAGACCATTTACTTATGAATGTGTAAAACTCAAGAAAGTCCACATTATTCCTACAACATATTGAAAGTGCTTCAGAATTCACACAATACTAATTTTCTTTGGGTTCTGGATAAATTATATATACCAGTTTATAACAAATGGTAAAATCTGTAACTCTGTTCAAAGTTTTAAAAGATTACTTAAGAATAGTTTCTTGTATTTCTGTGCCACCTTTATAGTTCTGGTTTCTCATTTCTTAATTAGTAAAATCAGCGTGCAGGTTCCGGAAGGAACGGCCTCTTAAATCCACAGAGTGTTGAGGTGGGGAGTCCCCAATCACATCAGATTCGTTTCACATATGATAATATACATGTTTCAATCCATTCTCCCAAATTATCCCACCCTCCGCCCTCTCCCATAGAGTCCGAAATACTGCTCCACACATCCATGTCTCTGCTGTTGTCTCGTATACAGGGTTATCATTATCTTTTAATGCTACCTATGGCTGGTTGTGATGGAATTCCAGTTGAGCTATTTCAAGTCTTGAAAGATGATGCTGTGAAAGTGCTGCACTCAATATGCCAGCAGATTTGGAAAACTCAGCAGTGGCCACAGGACTGGAAGAGGTCAGTCTTCATTCCAATCCCAAAGAAAGGCAATGCCAAAGAATGCTCAAACTACCGCACAATTGCACTCATCTCACACGCTAGTAAAGTCATGCTCAAAATTCTCCAAGCCAGGCTTCAGCAGTATGTAAACCGTGAACTCCCAGATGTTCAAGCAGGTTTTAGAAAAGGTAGAGGCACCAGAGATCAAATTGCCAACATCTGCTGGATCATGGAGAAAGCAAGAGAGTTTCAGAAAAACATCTATTTCTGCTTCATTGACTATGCCAAAGCCTTTGACTGTGTGGATCACAATAAACTGTGGAACATTCTGAAAGAGATGGGAATCCCAGACCACCTGACCTGCCTCTTGAGAAACCTGTATGCAGGTCAGGAAGCAACAGTCAGAACTGGACATGGAACAACAGACTGGTTCCAAATAGGAAAAGGTGTACGTCAAGGTTGTATATTGTCACCTTGCTTATTTAACTTCTATGCAGAGTACATCATGAGGAACGCTGGGCTGGAAGAAGCACAAGCTGGAATCAAGATTGCTGGGAGAAATATCAATAACCTCAGATATGCAGATGACACTACCCTTATGGCAGAAAGTGAAGAGGAACTCAAAAGCCTCTTGATGAAAGTGAAAGAGGAGAGTGAAAAGGTTGGCTTGAAGCTCAATATTGAGAAAACAAAGATCATGGCATCTGGTCCCATCACTTCATGGGAAATAGATGGAAAAACAGTGGAAACAGTGTCAGACTTTGTTTTTTTGGGCTCCAAAATCACTGCAGATGCTGATTGCAGCCATGAAATTAAAAGACGCTTGCCCCTTGGAAGGAAAGTTATGACCAACCTTGATAGTATATTAAAAAGCAGAGACGTTACTTTGCCAACCAAGGTCCGTCTAGTCAAAGCAATGGTTTTTCCCGTGGTCATGTATGGATGTGAGAGTTGGACTGTGAAGAAGGCTGATCGCCGAAGAATCGATGCTTTTGAACTGTGGTGTTGGAGAAGACTCTTGAGAGTCCCTTATACTGCAAGGAGATCCAACCAGTCCATTCTAAAGGAGATCAATCCTGGATGTTCATTGGAGGGACTGATGCTAAAGCTGAAACTGCAATACTTTGGCCACCTCATGCGACGAGTTGACTCACTGGAAAAGACTCTGATGCTGGGAAAGGTTGGGGGCGGGAGGAGAAGGGGACGACGGAGAATGAGATGGCTGGATGGCATCACCGACTCAGTGGACATGAGTTTGAGTGTACCCCGGGAGTTGGTGATGGACAGGGAGGCCTGGCGTGCTGTGATTCATGGGGTCGTGGAGAGTCGGACACGACTGAGCGACTGAACTGAACTGACTGATGGCTGGTTTCATTGGTTCAAGCTAGAACCAAACTTCACAACCTAAAAGTAAGTGGTAAGGCAGTGAGTGCAGATATGGTAACTGCCCAGCAATTTCCTGAAATGCTCTGAGAAACTATTGATGAAGGCACTCATTTACCTGAAGAAGTTTTTAATGTGGATGAGACAGGGCTGTACTGGAAGAGAATGTCAGGCTGAAGTTACCTCAGTAAGAAGGAAACGTTGATGCCAGGCTACAAAGCAGCAAAGGATAGGCTAACTGTTTTTTGGTGGCAGTGCTTCTGGCAATATGAAGCTGAAGCCTCTTAGTTTATCATTCAGAGTACCCAAAAGCCATTAAAAACAAAGCCAAGGGCTTTTTTCTTTTTGTGTGGAAGAGTAACCCCAAAGCCTGGGTTACACAGGCCATTTCCCAGGACTAGTTTATCCCAGAGGTAAAGAAATATTGTTTGGAGAAAGACATCTCATTCAACATTCTTTTGCTCCTCGTCAATACTCTGGACCACCCAGCCATTCATGAATAACTTTCATCCCAACGTCTAAGCAGGGCATTTGCCACTGAATACTACCTTATTCCTTGTTCATCCAACCTATGCGCCAGGGAGTTACAGTGACTTTCAATAAATATTACTTATGTCACACTTTTTGTTAAACAGTAACGGCAAGTAATGAATCAGGAATGACTTTGTGATAATTGGAAGGACTAGTCAAGGCTATGGTTTTTCCAGTGGTCATGTATGGATGGGAGAGTTGGACTGTGAAGAAAGCTGATCGCCATAGAATTGATGCTTTTGAACTATGGTGTTGGAGAAGACGCTTGAGAGTCCCTTGGACTGCAAGGAGATCCAACCAGTCCATTCTAAGGGAGATCAGTCCTGGGTGTTCATTGGAAGGACTGGTGCTAAAGCTCCAATACTTTGGCCACCTCATGTAAAGAGTTGACTCACTGGGAAAGTCTGATGCTGGGAGGGACTGGGAGCATGAGGAGAAGGCGACGACAGAGAATGAGATGGCTGGATGGCATCACCGACTCGATGGACATGAGTTTGAGTGAACTCCGGGAGTTGGTGATGGACAGGGAGGCCTGGCGTGCTGTGATTCATGGGGTCGCAAAGAGTCGGACATGGAACCAAAACCTATGCCATCATCATCAGGTATGAGTGAAATTGCAGCTAACACTCTGTCTCACAATGCTGATGATCCCTCAGCTTTACCATCTCCCACATCTCCTCCCTTCTCCAGTCAGTAAGTCTTCTTGCCTGTTCACTTGATGTTAGACCCTGAGGATCAGGTGTTGTACTTCCTACTGTACTTTTCAAGGTACTATACTGTAAGATTAAAAATGTTTCTGTTATTTTTTAATGCATTATTTGTGGGAAAGTATGAAACCTATTCCAGTACAGTACTATATAGCCAATTGTGTTAGTTGGATACTTAAGCTAACTATGTTGGGTTTATGAACAAATTGGACTTAGCAAACATGCTCTCAGATCAGAACTCAGTCATATGTAGGGCACTTATCACAGTAAAAATCAAGGAGTTTACATTTTAATTTGGGCAGAGATTCTTAGTGCAAGCAAAATGTTCTATATTTCCTTGTGTCTCTTTCAGTAAATTAGGGGCCATTTAATTAGTTTTAGCTACTGAAATCTGAGATGTGGTATATGGCCATACCATAAAGAACTTATAACAGTGAAAGAACTTCTTTGGTATTATTGTTCACCAGTATGGGGGTTGCCCACTCACCCAGTGGGTATGGGATTTGATTTTATTATGATTGTACCTGCCATCCCCCCACCGTCTCATTGTGTCTTCTCTTTTGTCTTTAGACATGAAGTATCTTCTTCTGTTAGGTTCCAGTGTCCTCCTATGATCGTTGTTCAAAAGCGAGTTGTGATTTCAGTGCTCTCATGGGAGAAGGTTTGCACACATCCTTCTACTTTGCTCAGTGAGGTCCTACAGTATGGCATAGGGAACTTGGCTCAATGTATTATGCCAGCCTGGAAGGGAGAGGAGTTTGGGGAAGAATGGATATCTGTATAGGTATGGCTGAGTCCCTATGCTGTCTACCTGAAACTATCACAGCATTATTAATTGGCTATACTCCAATATGAAATAAAAGTTCAAAATACACACACACACATACACCTTATAGATCATATGTTGCATATAGCATAGCTAAAATATAGAAGTGAGATACATGATTTACACAGGTGTGTGATATTGTTGTAGCCTCGCATTCCGGGAAAAAAACTCACTTGGAAGGATAATGCAGATAGAGGAGTGCAGTTTATTACACAGGCGGGCCCAAGGCAAAGTCTCCTCTTAGCCAAGGACCCCGACCAGTATTTTTTTTTTATTGGAGGCTAATTACTTTACAATGATATATTGGTTGGTTTTGCCATTCATTGACATGAATCCGCCCCAGGTGTACATGTGTTCCCCTTCTTGAACCCCCCTCCCACCTCCCTCCTCCCCATAGCCTCCCTCCAGGTCACCCCCGTGCACCAGCCCCGAGCATCCTGTATCATGCGCCGAACCTGGACTGGTGATTCGTTTCACATATGATAATATACATGCTTCAATGCCATTCTCCCAAATCATCCCACCTTCACCCTCTCCCACAGAGTCCCAAAGACTGTTCTATACAACTATGTCTCTTTTGCTGTCTCGTACACCGGTTTAAGGTTACCATCTTTCTAAATTCCATATATATGCATTAGTATACTGTTTGATGTTTTTCTTTCTGGCTTATTTCACTCTGTATAATAGGCTCCAATTTCATCCACCTCATTAGAACTGATTAAAATGCATTCTTTTTGATGGCTGAAAAATACTCCATTGTGTATATGTACCAAAGCTTTCTTATCCATTCATCTGCAGATGGACATCTAAGTTGCTTCCATGTCCTCGCTATTATAAGCAGTGCTGCAATGAACGTTGAAGTACTTGTGTTTCTTTCAATTCTGGTTTCCTCAGTGTGTACGCACAGGAGTGCGATTGCTGGATAATATGGCAGTTCTATTTCCAGTTGTTTGAGGAATCTCCACACTGTTCTCCATAGTGGCTGTACTAGTTTGCATTCCCACCAACAGTGTAAAAGGGTTCCCTTTCCTCCACACCCTCTCCAGCATTTATTGCTTGTAGACTTTTGGATAGCAGCCATTCTGACTGGTGTGAAATGGTACCTCATTGTGGTTTTGATTTGCATTTCTCTGATTATGAGGGATGTTGAGCATTTTTTCATGTGTTTGTTAGCCATCTTTATGTCTTCTTTGGAGAAATGTCTGTTTAGTTCTTTGGCCCATTTTTTTATTGGGTCATTTATTTTTCTGGAATTGAGCTGCAGGAGCTGCTTGTATTTTTGGAGATTAATTCTTTGTCAGTTGTTTCATTTGCTATTAATTTCTCCCATTCTGAAGGCTGTCTTTTCACCTTGCTTATAGTTTCCTTTGCTGTGCAGAAGCTTTTGATTTTAATTATGTCCCATTTGTTTATTTTTGCTTTTATTTCCAATATTCTGGGAGGTGGGTCTTGGAGGATCCTACTGTGATTTATGGCGGAGAGTGTTTTACCTATGTTCTCCTCTAGGAGTTTTATAGTTTTTGGTCTTACATTTAGCTCTCTAATCCATTTTGAGTTTATTTTTGTGTATGGTCTTAGGAAGTGTGCTAATTCCATTCTTTTACAAGTAGTTGACCAGTTTTCCCAGCACCACTTGTTAAAGAGACTGTCTTTTCTCCATTTTATATTCTTGCCTCCTTTGTCAAAGATAAGGTGTCCATAGGTGTGTGGATTTATCTCTGGGCTTTCTATTTTGTTCCATTGATCTATATTTCTGTCTTTATGCCAGTGCCATACTGTCTTGATGACTGTGGCTTTGTAGTAGAGCCTGAAATCCGGCAGGTTAATTCCCCCAGTTCCATTCTTCCTCTTCAAGATTGCTTTGGCTATTCGAGGTTTTTTCTATTTCCATACAAATTGTGAGATTATTTGTTCTAGTTCTGTGAAAAATATCGTTGGTAGCTTGATAGGGATTGCATTGAATGTATAAATTACTTTGGGTAGTATACTCATTTTTACAATATTTATTCTTCCAATCCACGAACATGGTATATTTCTCCATCTATTAGTGTCCTCTTTGATTTCTTTCACCGGTGTTTTATAGTTTTCTATGTACAAGTCTTTTGTTTCCTTAGGTAGATATATTCCTAAGTATTTAATTCTTTTTGTTGCAACAGTGAATGGAATAGTTTCCTTAATTTCTCTTTCTATTTTCTAATTATTAGTGTATAGGAATGCAAGGGATTTCTGTGTGTTGATTTTATATCCTGCAACTTTACTGTATTCATTGATTACCTCTAGTAGTTTTCTGGTGGAGTCTTTAGAGGATCATGTCATCAGCAAATAGTGAAAGTTTTACTTCTTCTTTTCCAATTTGTATTCCTTTTATGTCTTTTTCTGCTCTGATTGTTGTAGCCAAAACTTCCAGAACTATGTTGAATAGTAGTGGGGAGAGTGGGCACCCTTGTCTTGTTCCTGACTTTAGGGAAAATGCTTTCAGTTTTTCACCATTGAGGATAATGTTTGCTGTGGGTTTGTCATATATAGCTTTTATTATGTTGAGGTATGTTCCTTCTATTCCCACCTTCTGGAGGGTTGTTATCATAAATGGATGTTGAATTTTGTCAAAGGCTTTCTCTGCATCTATTGAGATAATCATATGATTTTTATTTTTCAGTTTGTTAATGTGGTGTATTACGTTGATTGAATTGTGGATATTGAAGAATCCTTGCATTCCTGGGATAAAGCCCACTTGGTCGTGATGTATGATCTTCTTAATGTGTTGTTGGATTCTGATTGCTAGAATTTTGTTAAGGATTTTTGCATCTATGTTCATCAGTGATATTGGCTTGTAGTTTTCTTTTTTTGTGGGGTCTTTACCAGGTTTTGGGATTAGGGTGATGATGGCCTCATAGAATGAGTTTGGAAGTTTCCCTTCCTCAGCAATTCTCTGGAAGAGTTTGAGTAGAATAGGTGTTAGCCCTTCTCTAAATTTTTGGTAGAATTCAGCTGTGAAGTCGTCTGGATCTATACTTTTGTTTTCTGGAAGATTTCTGATTACAGCCTCTAATTCCGTGCTTGTGATGGGTCTGTTCAGATTTTCTATTTCTTCCTGGTTCAGTTTTGGAAAGTCGTACTTTTCTAAGAATTTGCCCATCTCTTCCAAGTTATTCATTTTATTGCCATATAATTGCTGATAGTATTCTCTAATAATCCTTGGTATTTCTGTGTTGTCGGTTGTGATCTCTCCATTTTCATTTCTAATTTTATTGATTTGGTTCTTCTCCCTTTGTTTCTTGATGAGTCTGACTAGTGGTTTGTCAATTTTATTTACCTTCTCAAAGAACCAGCTTTTGGCTTTGTTGATTTTTGCTATGGTCTCTTTTATTTCTTTTGCATTTATTTCTGCCCTAATTTTTACGATTTCTTTCCTTCTACTAACCCTGGTGTTCTTCATCTCTTCCTTTTCTAGTTTCTTTAGATGTAGAGTTAGGTAATTTAGTTGACTTTTTTCTTGTTTCTTGAGGTGTGCCTGTATTGCTATGAACCTTCCCCTTAGCACTGCTTTTACAGTGTCCCAGAGGTTTGGGTTGTTGTGTTTTCATTTTCATTCATTTCTATGCATATTTTGATTTCTTTTTTGATTTATTCTATGATTTGTTCATTATTCAGCAGCGTGTTTTTCAGCCTCCATATGTTGGCATTTTTCTCCTGTAATTGAGATCCAGTCTTACTGCGTTGTGGTCAGAAAAGATGCTTGGAATGATTTCAATTTTTTTTTGTATTTACCAAGGCTAGATTTATGGCCCAGGATGTGATCTATCCTGGAAAAGGTTCACTTGAGAAAAAGGTGCACTTGAGAAAAAGGTGAAATTCATTGTTTTGGGGTGAAATGTCCTATAGAGATCTATTAGGTCTAACTGGTCTATTGTATCATTTAAAGTTTGTGTTTCCTTGTTAATTTTCTGTTTAGTTGATCTATCCATAGGTGTGAGTGGGGTATTAAAGTCTCCCACTATTATTGTGTTGTTGCTAATTTCCCCTTTCGTGCTTGTTAGTAATTGTCTTACGTATTATGGTGCTCCTATGTTGGGTGCATAAATATTTATAATTGTTATATATTCTTCTTGGATTGATCCTTTGATCATTATGTAGTTTCCTTCTTTGTCTCTTTTCACAGCCTTTGTTTTAAAATCTATTTTATCTGATATGAGTATTGCTACTCCTGCTTTCCTTTGGTCTCTATTTGCGTGGAATATCTTTTTCCAGCCCTTCACTTTCAGTCCGTATGTGTCCCTCGTTTTGAGGTAGGTCTCTTTTAGACAACTTATATGGGGGTCTTTTTGTATCCATTCAGCCAGCCTTTGTCTTTTGGTTGGGACATTCAACCCATTTACGTTTAAGTTGATTATTGATAAGTATGATCCCATTGCCATTTTCTTTATTGTTTTGGGTTCGAGTTTATATCCCCTTTCTGTGTTTCCTGTCTAGAGAAGATCCTTTAGTATTTGTTGGAGAGTTGGTTTGGTGATGCTGAATTCTCTCAGCTTTTGCTTGTCTGTAAAGCTTTTGATTTCTCCTTCATATTTGAATGAGATCCTTGCTGGGTATAGTAATCTGGGCTGTAGGTTACTTTCTTTCATCACTTTAAGTATGTCTTGCCATTCCCTCCTGGCCTGAAGAGTTTCTGTTGAAAGATCAGCTGTTATCCTTATGGGGATCCCCTTGTGTGTTATTTGTTGCTTTTCCCTTGCTGCTTTTAATATTTGTTCTTTGTGTTTGATCTTTGTTAATTTGATTAATATGTGTCTTGGGAGTATTTCGCCTTGGGTTTATCTTGTTAGGGACTCTCTGGGTTTCTTGGACTTGGGTGATTATTTCCTTCCCCATTTTAGAGAAATTTTCAACTGTTATCTCCTCAAGTATTCTCTCATGGTCTTTCTTTTTGTCTTCTTCTTCTGGGACTCCTATGATTCGAATGTTGGGGCATTTAACATTGTCCCAGAGGTCTCTAATATTGTCCTCATTTCTTTTAATTTGTTTTTCTTTTTCTGTCTCTGTTTCATTTATTTCTACAATTCTATCTTCTATCTCGCTTATCCTGTCTTCTGCCTCCGTTATTCTACTGTTTGTTCACTTGAGAGTGTTTCTGATCTCATCTATTGCATTATTCATTGTATATTGACTCTTTTTTATTTCCTCTAATTCATTATTAAACATTTCTTGCATCTTCTCAATCCTTTTCTCCACTATATCTGGAACTCCATTTTGCTTTCCAGATTTTGAATCATTTTCACAATTAAAATTTGAAATTCTTTATCAGATAGGTTCCCTATATCTTCCTCTTTTGTTTGTGTTGGGGAGCATTTATCCTGTTCCTTTGTTTGCTGGGTATTTCTCTGCCTCTTCATCTTGCTTATATTGCTGTGCTTGGGGTGGCCTTCCGTCTTCTGGCAGTTTGTGGAGTTCTCTTTATTATGTAGTTTCCTCACTGTGTGTGGGGTTGGACGGATGACTTGTCAGGGTTCCCTGGCTAGGGAAGCTTGTGTCAGTGTTCTGGTGGGTGGAGCTGGATTTCTTCTCTCTGGAGTGCAATGAAGTGTCCAGTAATGGGTTTGAGATGTCAGTGGGTTTGGATTGGCTTTGGGAAGCCTGTATATTGAAGCTCAGGGCTATTCTCCTGTGTTGCTGGAGAATTTGCGAGGTATGTCTTTCACTGAAACTTGACCCTTGGGTGGTGCCTGGTTTCAGTGTATGTATGGAGGCATTTGATGAGCACCTATCAATTAATGTTCCCTGGAACAGGAGATCTCTGGTGTTATCAGGATTTGAACTTAAGCCTCTGACTCTGGTTTTCAGTCTTATTCTTGCAGTAGGCTCAAGACTTCTCCATCTGTTACTTCCAAGGCCGTTCCTTCTGTTAAAGCTCTTTTGTTTGCTGGTCTCTTTAGTGTCTAATTCCCGTCCTGACACCAGGGGGCGGTGGTGGACCCTTTTTTTTTTTTTTCCAGCTCACCTGTTCAGTCCTGCTATGGGGAGGGAGGGACCTTGCTAACAAATATTCCTGGCATCTGTGGGGAGTATGCGCAGTGTCTCAGCAACACTGGGATTGCCCCCACTCGCGGCATGTGTGCTTTCCCTGTTTATGCTGCTTAGGCTCTAGGTTGCTCTGCTGGGAGCTGTCCATGGCCAGTGCTGGGTTGCATGCACTTCCCAGGTCTGATAGGCTCAGGTTCAGGTCCTTGGGTACTCCACAAAGGCACAGACCTGGTTGGGCCTGCGTTTTGTGCCTTCCCTGGTCTGAGCAGCTTAGGTGACCAGGCATTTGGTGAGCGCAGTCACTGCGACTTATCGCCTCCCCGGTCCCTGCCGCTGGGTTTTCTAGGTGTACAACCGACGCACCTTCTCCGGCGGATATCGACTGGCCGGGACCCAAGAAGTTGGTTAGCAATGAAGCCTGCCTGCCGCTTGGTATAGGAAGCCTCTCTGGGGCCACGGTTGCCCCTTCTGACGCTGGCTGCCCTCCCTGCCTGTCCAGGCGGGGGCTGGGGGATGGGCCGCCCACAGCCGGCTCACTCTGCTGAGTCCTTTGTTCTGTGAGCGGGGCTGGTGGAGTCTTGCTGCTGCTGCTGCTAAGTCGCTTTAGTCGTGTCCAACTCTGTGTGACCCCATAGACAGCAGCCCACCAGGCTCTGCCATCCCTGGGATTCTCCAGGCAAGAACACTGGAGTGGGTTGCCATTTCCTTCTCCAGGCGGAGTCTTAGGTTGGGGCTTTTCGCCTTTTAGCTGCAGTCTGCTTAGCTGTCTCCCGTTAACGCCCTCAGCTTGCCCTCAGGGAGTTCAGGCCCGGTCCTCTCTCTAAGCGCTGCTGCCGCGCCTCCCTGCCCGGTCCCCACTTGCTAGTGGGGGGTGTGGGTGTCTGCGCCACTTCTCCGCTGAGAGTTTCCTCTGAACACTTAGTCTGTGGGTTTTAATTATTTATGTCTTTTCTCTCCTGGTTATGTGGCCCTCTGAGGTTACAAGGCTGGCCACAGACTCGTCAGTGCCTGTTTCCAGGCGTTTGGAAATGTCTCTCTTTTTTTTAAAGCCTCCCTTCCTGGGACGGAGCTCCATCCCTCCCTCTTTTGTCTCTCTTTTTATCTTTTATACTCTTTCCTACCTCCTTTCGAAGACAATGGGCTGCTTTTCTGGGTGCCTGATGTCCTCTGCTGGCATTCAGAAGTTGTTTTGTGGAATTTACTCAGCATTCAAATGTTCTCTTGCTGAATTTGTGGGGGAGAAAGTTGTTGCCCTGTCCTATTCCTCTGCCATCTTCTCCACCCCGCCCCAACCAGTTTTTGTGAAAACTTTATATACCTTAAGTGTACATGCTCAAACCCACCTCCCCAAATTCCCTGAAACTAGTTTGAATAAAGGAAAAGAAAGATACAATCAAAGTTAACCCGTGATTCATATGCCTTAAACCTGTGATGTGTATGCCTTAAGCCTAGGTAGTTAACAGTGGACAATTTTCTATAAGCCTGTGGTCATACCCCAATAAGCATAATAGAATTCATTATTCTATTCACTTACACAGATAATTAGGGTATTATTTTGGGCGAAGGATAGTCTAGGTATGAGCCCTGGAGCTCTTCCATCTGGGGGATCTGGTTTTCCAGTTGATATGTTGTTTCCATAGATACTGGGCATATAGCTCAAAGTCCACAGTCCAGCCCAAGATGGAGTCCTGCTTTCAAGATGGAGCCTGTTCTGTCTGTTTCCTTCTTCAATATAAAGGAGAAATAAAACTTTGTTTTGTTAAGTTTTATTGCTTTGTTAAGTCACTCAGGTTTGAATGTTTATTTGTTACTGAAACCTATTTGACAGTACTAATAGTAAAATATGATCAAATTATAAATGGTAGAATGGGGGACCTACAAAAAATTTCTAAAATACTGGAACATAGCGAAAATGTTTTTACAGGAGAGTTTGTGAATTGGCTGTAAGTAAAGAGGGAAATTTGGGGGACACCAAGGGAGTAAAGTTTAGAACATAGTAAACATGTTGAAAGGGAAGCCTCTAAGGCACCAGAATAGACCTTCTGATTGAGAATTTAAGTGATAACTTGAATCTTTCACAAGTGACTAAGATGAAATTTAATCTGTACTGTAAACTTTGATAGTCCCTGATCTGAAATATGGCTTTAAGACATTCAAATTACTAGAAGAAAGAATGCATGTGTTGACTTTAAAAAATAGTCAAAACCTAAAAGTTGAGAGATATGTTTTATTTGGTGAGAATTTTTAGGACTTTAAGCCCAGAGACAGTATCTCAAGTGACCCTGAGATAAGTGTTCTGAGGACGTGGGGGGAGGAATCAGGTTATAGAAGTTTGCAGCAAGGTGCAGGTCATCTGAACATCAAAAGATTATTGTTAATTAAGGAAAACCATATATCCCAAGTTAAGGACTTTAGTGCTTTTCTATGCAGAACCATTCAGAAGAGGCAAGAGTCTGGGCTTGCTGAAATCATTCCTGTCATATGCATCTCAGCTTTCTGGGGCCAGTTCTTACCATGAGGAGTGGCTAATCGTGCTGCCTGAGCTTTTTTACATCTCTGATGGCTGCTGGATATTCATTATTGCTCTTCCTGAACAGAAATTCATATTGCAGGGCCAGAATTACTGATTGCTGTGACATCCTTGTTTATTGATATAGCAGGAAATACTTCATTTCACACATGATAATTATGAGAGATATAAAAGTAAAGTGGTAGAAGAGCTGTTGACTTAAAAAATAGTCACAACCTAAAAGTTAAAAGTTATGTTTTATTCTGTGGAAATTTTTAGGACTTAAGTCTGGGTAGCAGCATCTCAAGTAGCCCTGAGAGAACTGTTCCAAGGAGGCAAGGGAAGGAGCCAGGTTACACAGAAGTCTTACAGCAAAGTGCAGGTAGTCATAACATTAAAAGATTATTGTTAATTAAGGAAAACCAGATATCCCAAGTAAAGGAATTTAGTGCTTTTCTATGCTCGGAAAAATGCAAGAGTCTGGGCTCACTGAAATCATTTCTTTTGCATGCATCTCAACCATCCTGGAACCAGTATCCTGTGTTTTTCACATCCTGAGTTTCTTGGGTTCAGCAGAGGGATTGGCTTCAATCTGATGGCTGTTAGATAGTGGGTATTTTTCTTACTCCTGAGTGCCCCAGAAAGCTGGAATTGCTGATGACTGTAACATCCTTGCTTACTGATATGGCAGGAAATACTTCATTTCTCAGAGCTGAGTGTACATTTATAAGATGTTTTATGTCTAGTTCTGTTTTAGACACTGGGGAAGATGTGGAGATGGTTGATTTGAGATGGGAGATAAAACTGTCAGGTGAGTGTAATCTCCTTGGTTCTTGTCACAACAGAGATTTGAAGCGATGGACATTAAAGCCCTCAGTGCATCACAGCTCTTGGACAGACTGTGTTATTGCTCTCGGGTCTCAAACAGACCGTGTTATAGCTTTTAGACAGATCAGTGTTACAGCTCTGTGTTACAGCTCAGTTTTATTTTAAAAATAGCAGGAAAATACATCCTCAAGGCGTGAGGGAATGCTGACCCAAAGACGTGAAGAGAAGAGAGAGACCCGGCCCTTTGGCTCCTCTTGTTGTATGTTTTTTCCTCGCCCTGGGCCTGCCCTATGTAAACTGGGCTAGACAGGAGTGCTGTTCGTTCTACCTGAGATCCTCACTCTGGTCGTCAGACCTTCCTTTGTTCTGTTTTCACAGGCTTTTCCCTTCCTTGTCTTTTTGTCACCACCATTTTGGACTCCTGTTTCCTATTCTAACTACCTAACAAAACTATGATAAAATTCTGATAGATGAACATAGGCAATTCAGGTGAAGGAAATGATATAAGCCAAAGGATAATAGGTAGCTCAGATGGTAAAGGATCACCTGCAATGCAAGAGACCAGGATTCAATCCCTGGATCAGGAAGATCCCCTGGAGAAAGACATAGCTACCCACTGTAGCTTCTTCCCTGGAGAATTCCATGGACAGAGGAATCTGGCAGGATACTGTCAATTGGTTCACAGAGAGTGGGACATGACTGAACAACTAACACTTTGACTTTCGCTTTCATTTTCAAAGGAGAGTAGAGGTAGATATTGAGCTTGCATCAAAGGCAATCTAATAGCTAATCTTTGTAAATTGCTTACAAAGTTTAAGCTGAAGATTTTTAAGTATAACTCTCCAACTTTGATTTCTCTCCCTATGTTATAGCAGGATGGTAGCTAGGTATGGGGAGAAAAATGGGGGCAGGGGCCAGGTGGCAGGAAATTAAACATCTTGCAAACAACTGGGGCCCATAGGCAGACAAAGGAAAGAAGGAACCTCCACACTGACTGGAAACCACACATTTTGTGATAAGAGTCTAGGTAGCAGACAGAGAAAGGTGGCAAAGGGCGGGAATCTGCTGCATCCAAATGTAACTTGTTGATCACTGTTAGGGTTCACAAGTGGCTCATAGTGTATTCTTTAAAAATGGCCCATTGTGGTGACCTGACAAACAAGGGATGAAGCCACAGTGGCCACATAGCCCTGGTGGCATTCCATTTTTTCCTTAAGGCGACATCCTGTTTTTCCCTGCTGGTGCCAATTTCTCAAGACTACATGATCACCCAATTATGACCAGCTGTGGGCTGAAGACAAACTAAGGCCCCCTCCCTTTGGGGTGCAATTTCCCATCAATAAGGTATAAGAAGTGTGACTGTAAAGGGAGAGCACTGGTTTTTCACTAAAGCCAGTTACTTTCTCTCTTCCTATAATAAATCCTTATCTGCCTGACTGCCTGGCTTGCTCTCTTTTTCTCTGGTTTAAATGTTCTCATTACAAAAGAAATAACCTTACAGATAATAAGTACCCATCATGCACCGACATCATGACACTTTCTGATCTAAGCTAAATAAGGACAACAATCCCTCCTCCCCTCGGGAAATTGGAATTGGGATGAGAATCCTGGGAAGATGACCCCCAAACTCCTCCTTCATTAGTGAATATTCTGCCCCTTCGTTTGTACATCCCTCCTAACCACCTTGCCAAAGAAACCAAGAGCAGCAGGTTCTCACTGGTCTGCCTGCTCTCCCTCAGAGAGCACACAGCATATCCTTGCTTAAGTAAACTTTTACTTTACTTTCTTAACTTCTCTGTTTCTTCTCTGAATTCTTTCATGATGAAGAACCTTAAATTCACTGACAACATCAACATCCTGTTGCAAAGACAAAGATTAGAGTTTCTGGTTTCATATAGATGTTTGAATTAACCTATAATATCTTAGAAATTCCTTTTTAAATTGATAATTTCATAATTAAAGAAAATAATTTTCTGCTAATATTGTGCACTGATTTTTATTATAAATTTATAATGCTGTAATAGCAAGACTTAAATTTATTACTTGTTTAGATTTTTTCCATAAATGGATGGATTACTAATCCTTCTTGCTATGACAATTGTTAAATTTTCCTAGCTCTTCAACTAAATAACAGTTTTTAGAACTCTCCTTAGATTCTGAGTCATGAAAGATCTCCAAGATGTGTTAATTAATGACTTCCAATGGAAACAAAGAAGGAGATTGTGGAGGAGTGATTGATATTTACATCCTGTGGTACTTCAGTTAAATTATACCACTGAAACCTAGAACAACGCAATACTTTAAAGACCAGGTTTTGCATTCTTAAATGTTCTATGCCTACTTATTCTGGAGAACTGTAGGTTATTTACAGGCTCTAGGGGGGAAGGTCTTTGTGTTTTAAGCTAGGTGAGAACTCATTATTTGGTGTCTATTATTTTTTATGACACCTCATCATCAACGACTACTGCTACGGCCTTTACACAATATTACTCTAACTCCTGTTTAGTGTGTTACTATAGAAATACATGTTAATATAAAAATACCTCTTTTGACTTAAAAATTAAGTTTTAGCTCAATTTCCTACTTATTTGTTACATTCCTTGAGTAAAATGCATGAAATCCTTTGGAACAAGTGTCATAATGTGAAATATAATAGGAAATATATTTTTCTATACCGTTTGTGTTAACTTTTCCTACCTTTCAGCTAGAGAAAATGATGTGTTATTTCCTACAATTATTGGTAGGAACTGTATAAAAGCACACAATGAGTAAAACTTATAAAAGCACACAATGAGTAAAACTTTTCAAGTCACCATCTCACAGGAAAAACAAGTCTTGGAACAGGCTCTTTCTAACCAAATTTTAAGTATAGCAACACAGTGCTATTTAATACCAAAAATCAAAGTAGGAAGTAAGGAAAATATGAAATAAGTGGCCCCTGGTGTCAGTATTTACGGGTCACTTGGGTAACATTTCAGAATATTGGTCTTATGATATTAGCTTTTTCTGCCAATTGGCACATAGGGTTGCATTTTCTGGTCTAAATTCCAGACTTAGAATGAGTAGCTTAGAAACTGAGGAGAAAGGGTGCCTGCTAACTTCTAGTTTAATTTTAGAAATGTTTTTAAATGTAGTCAGCTTAATTTTTAGTAAGAGTATGCATATAAATTAATGGAAGAAATGGATCAGTTCATTACTGTTGACACTGCACAACTAACAGAATCAATCTGCGAATGTGGTTTTTCCTTAATTTATTTATTCAATTATTCAACACTTTAGAGGATTTATTTCTATGGTAAGATTTCTATCAAAGTTTCTGAAAAGAAATAGAGACATGAATAAGACGTGGCTCCTGGCTTCCAGAAATCAGTACAGGCTAGTGAGAGTTTAATATTGCCCTTGCACGTATGGGGGGATTTTAAATTGTTGATCATTTAGATTAAAATTTGGCATTTGCAACTGACTAAAAATAGAAGAGCATAATTGGATGAAGTTTATTAAGAAGATATCATTCTAAATCACTAATGCAGAGAAGGAACAGATTTCTCATTCTATGAGACTCATGTCCCCCTCTAACTGAGGTTACTCACAATCTCAAGTCCCTATTCTAATCAGCAGTGAAAGCCTGTTCTTGACTTTACTCTTTAGGTGCTGCTGCTGCTGCTGCTGCTAAGTCGCTTCAGTCGTGTCCGACTCTGTGCGACCCCATAGATGGCAGCCCACCAGGCTCCTCCGTCCCTGGGATTCTCCAGGCAAGAACAGTGGAGTGGGTTGCCATTTCCTTCTCCAATGCATGAAAGTGAAAAGTGAAAGTGAAGTTGCTCAGTCGTGTCCCGACTCTTCGCGACTCCATGGACTGCAGCCTACCAGGCTCCTCTGTCCATGGGATTTTCCAGGCAAGAGTACTGGAGTGGGGTGCCATTGCCTTCTCCGCCTCTCTCCCTTGGTAAGCATTTAATTTTCTTGCATCTCAATAGCATCATAAGAACATAAGGTAGAGATACAGAAGTTTGAATTCACTCATGCTTGATTCCTGTCCCTGTGTTCTGGCCTCTACTTTGTAATAATGAAGATACATTTCTTGGATAAAAGTATGTTATAAGGGATGCAATGACAGTGATTAATGTTTGGCTGTATGAGCACTTAATGCAGAATGCTTTCAACTAGTCCACACAGTAATGATTCTGTTGAATTAGAGCTGTGTCTACCAGCTGGGCAGATGATTATTATCTTGCTTTTTGAGGTTATTCAGTCAATCAGTATTCATGAGATACATATTTGTGGTACAGTGAGCTGATTTGCATGGGTTTTCCTGGGTTTACCATATACCCTAACATTGAGAGGGTTTCCCTGGTAATTCAGCTGGTAAAGAATTTGCCTGCAATGCGGGAGACCTGGGTTTGATTCCTGGGTAGGGAAGATCCACTGGAGAAGGAATAGGCTACCCATTCCAGTATTCTTGGGCTTCCCTGGTGGCTCAACTGGTAAAGTATCTGCCTGTAAGGTGGGAGACCTGGGTTCGATCCCTGAGTTGGGAAGATCCCCTGGAGAAAGGAATGGCTAGCCACTCCTGTATTCTGGCCTGGAGAATTCCATGGGCTGTATACTCCATGGGGTCACAAGAGCCAGACACAACTGAACAACTTTCACTTTCACTACCACTGAGAAGCAGTTTGTCTTATAAAAGAGTAGAAAACTCGGGAAGAGTTGGGAGTCAAATACCTGTGAGGTTGTGAAGTGTTAGTCACTCAGCTCAGTTGTGTCCAACTCTGTGATCCCATGGACTCAGGCTCACCAGGCTCATCTGTCCATGGGATTCCCCAGGCAAGAATACTGGACTGATTGCCATTTTCTTCTCCAAGGGCTCTTCCCCACTCAAGGATAGAAGCCATGTCACTTGTGACTCCTGCTTTGGCAGGTGAATTCTGTACCACTAATGCCACCTGGGAAATTCCACTTTAAAGATTATTGAGACAAAATTATGTTGGAATAAGAAAAGCCATGAGCATCCTCTAGAGAGGATCTTGAAACAGGTTATAGTAACTAATATGTCTTTGTGGTGATAATGAGTGTCCATTTGATGTGCAAGGCATAGTTACCATGTGTTATATGTAATCATACAAGTGGGTGTATGCATCCAAATATATATTTAGAAAGTCTGTATTTAGAAATTCAGTGAAATTTGTATTTAGAAATTCAATGAAATACAAAGAAATTTGTATTTAGAAATGGCCTCAATATGATCTATCTGATGGTTAAAAATGCCCCCCTGAGGACTCACTTAATTATAATACCATCCTCCAACTAGACCTCTTTTGTAGATGAGAAGGAAAATGGTCAGAAGTCCCATATGTAAAGGTTATCTTTGTTTGGAGATAAAAATCCTTCTTATGCAGGAGTTGTGGGCTTGTTCCTTCTATGATACCTATAATTTCCCCCAAACCTTCAGGTTCAAACTGTCCCCCTTTTCTAGGGCTGCCCAAACCTAGCCCACAGGGGCCTCCACAATCTCCAGTAATGCCTCCATCACGAGCAGCAGCTCCTACCCCAGTGGATCCTAACCCAACTCCAATGACCTCTAGGCTGTATCCTTCTGTCCTTCCAGTACAGGAAGTTACTAATGGGGACTTGGGGCCCACACCAGTCCATGCCCCTTTCCCTCTCCAAGATTTAAGACAAATTAAATTAGACCTAGGAAGCTTTACTGAAGATCCTGACAATTATATAAGTGTTTTCCAGGATCTAACACAATCTTTTGAAATGGCATGGAAAGATGCCATGCTTATCCTGACTAGCACCCTTACTGACAATGAAAGTAGTAGAGTAATTAAACATGCCCAGTAATGGGGAGATGAATGGTATTGTACTAGCATGCAGGGTAGATCTGACAGTGAATAAGCCTGGTTACCTACAGGATTCCAGGCAGTGCCCATAGATGATCCTAATTGGTCACATAACAAAGGCAGTGTGACTGGAAGAGACTTCACTTTTTCACTTGCATTAAGAAAGGCTTAAAAAAAATCATGAGTTAAGCCCTTAAACTATTCCAGATGGTTTAAGTATCTAGGGATACTGGATACACTGGATATATATCTGGAGTGACTCAAGAAAAGGAGGAAAATCCCACAGCTTTTCTGGAAAGGCTCAGGGAGGCATTGAGAAAGCACAGTTATTTGGACCCAGATTCCCCAGAGGGCCAACTTATTCTTAAAGCCAAAGTTACTATTCAGTTGGTTTCAGATATTTGGAGGAAACTCCAAAAATTGACCTTTGGCCCTGATATGGATTTACAGTGCCTCCGAAGAGCTGCCACATCAGTATTCTTTAATAGAGATTAGGAGGAACATAAGGAAAGGAGAGAAGCGATAAGAGAAAGGCCAAAGCTCTCATTACGGCCTTACAGGGAGTTAACTTTAGGGCTCCAAAGGTGAAAGGACAAAAGCAAAAACCTGGAGCCCATTTCTGTTGTGGCAAGGATGGACATTTTAAGGAACAATGCCCCCAAGGCAAGCAGAGGCCACCACCCAGGCCTTGCCACACTCTCAAAGGAGATCATTGGAAGAGTAACTGTTCCCAGGGAAGTGGGTTTAAAGGGTCAGAAACTCAGATCCAGGATCAAGACTAACAGGGCCAAGGGCTTTCCACTTTGGCTCCTGTCCTGATCACGACACAGGAACCTTGGATGACTCCAACTGTAGGAGGCCATCCTGTTAACTTCCTACTTGATACAGGAGCCACTTTCTCAACCTTCCTCTCTAATCCAGGTCCTTCTTCTACTAATTCAGCTACTATACATGGCATTTCTGGAAAGTTGATTACAAAATTCTTTACACAACAGTTGAGTTGTAGCTGGGATTTCATACTTTATTTCTCATGCCTTTCTGATAATACCAGAAAGCCCAACCAGCAGCGTAGAAAGAGATATTCTATCTAAAATGCAAGCTTCAATTCATATGGAAAAACTTACCCCTGACAGAAGCAGAAATTAACCCCCAAACCTAGGCAACTAGAGGAAAGACAGGAAGAGCCATCTCAGCTAAACCAGTACAGATAACTCTTCAGTTCAGTTCAGTCTCTCAGTTGTGTCCGACTCTTTGCAACCCCATGAATCACAGCACACAAGGCCTCCCTGTCCATCACCAACTCCCGGGTTTCACTCAAAGGCATGTCCATCGAGTCAGTGATGCCATCCAGCTAACTCACTCTCTGTCGTCCCCTTCTCCTCCTGCCCCCAATCCCTCCCAGCATCAGAATCTTTTCCAGTGAGTCAACTCTTCGCATGAGGTGGTCAAAGTATTGGAGTTTCTGCTTTAGCATCAGTCCTTTCAATGAACACTCAGGACTGATCTCCTTTAGAATGGACTGGTTGGATCTCCTTGCAGTCCAAGGGACTCTCAAGCATCTTCTCCAACACCACAGTTCAAAAGCATCAATTCTTTGGCGATCAGCTTTCTTCACAGTCCATCTCTAACATCCATACATGACCACTGGAAAAACCATAGCCTTCACTAGATGGACCTTTGTTGGCAAAGTAATGTCTCTGCTTCCTAATAATTTTCCACACAAAGTTACACACATTTTGTGTAACTTACACACACACTTCCACACTTCCACCCAAAGAAACAATACCCTTTAAAGCCAGAGGCAAAACAGGGATTCATTCCCTTGATTGAGAACCTCAAAGGGCAGGGGCTCTTAATTGAATGTAACAGACCTTGTAATACACCTATCCTGGGAGTCCAAAATTCTAACGTGGAAAAGCATCTAGTTCAGGACCTCCACCTCATTCAGTTCAGTTCAGTTCAGTTCAGTCGCTCAGTCGTGTCCGACTCTCTGCGACCCAACGAATCACGGCACACCAGGCTTCCCTGTCCATTACCAACTCCCGGAGTTCACTCAAACTCATGTTCATCGAGTCGGTGATGCCATCCAGCCATATCATTCTCAAAATCAAAATCAATATCAAAATCAAAAGCTCAAATGAGCCAACAGTCAAATATTTAGGACTCAAACTCTCCCATAGAGTTCAAACCCAGGGAAAGGAAAGAATGGAACCCATTTTACAACACCCTCTCCCTAATACTTTTAGACAACTCCTTGGTTTCCTCACCATAATTGGCTACTGCCAGATTTGGATTCCATGATATGGAGAGCTGGCTTGACCTTTATATAAGTTACTAAAAGAGGCTCAGCAATCAAGACAAAGGTACTGCAATGGGAATCTGGAGAAATATCTGTGATTATGACTTTAAAACAGGCTCTTCTTCAGGTTCCTGCTCTAAGCCTGTTTACAGGAGACCAATTTAATCTTTTTGTAACAGTCAGTCAGTCAGTTCAGTCTCTCAGTCATGTCCAACTCTTTGAGACCCCATGAACCACAGCACGTCAGGCCTCCCTGTCCATCACCAACTCCCAGAGTTCACCCAAACCCATGTCCATTGAGTCGGTGATGCCATCCAACCATCTAATCCTCTGTCATCCCCTTCTCCTCCTGCCTTCAATCTTTCCCGGCATCAGGGTCTTCTCAAATGAGTCAGCTCTTCCCATCATGTGGCCAAAGTATTGGAGTTTCAGCTTCAACATCAGTCCCACCAATGAACACCCAGGACTGATCTCCTCTAGAATGGACTGGTTGGATCACCTTGCAGTCCAAGGGACTCTCAAGAGTCTTCTCCAACACCACAGTTCAAAATTTCTCTAAATTTTTGGTTGAATTCAGCTGTGAAGCCGTCTGGTCCTGGGCTTTTGTTTGCTGGAAGTTTCAGTTACAGTTTCAATTTGCATGCTTGTGATGAGTCTGTTAAGATTTTCTATTTCTTCCTGGTTCAGTTTTGGAAAGTTATACTTTCCTAAGAATTTGTCCATTTCTTCCAAGTTGTCCGTTTTATTGACATATAGTTGGTGATAGTAGTCTCTTACGATCCTTTGTATTTCTGTGTTGTCTGCTGTGATTTCTCCATTTTCATTTCTAATTTTGTTGATTTGATTCTTCTCCCTTTGTTTCTTGATGAGTCTGGCTAATGGTTTGTCAATTTTATTTATCTTCTCAAAGAACTAGCTTTTAGCTTTGTTGATTTTTGCTATGGTCTGTTTTGTTTCTTTTGCATTCATTTCTGCCCTAATTTTTATTGTTTCTTTCCTTCTACTAACCCTGGGGTTCTTCATTTCTTCCTTTTCTAGTTGTTTTAGGTGTAGAGTTAGGTTACTTATTTGACTTTTTCTTGTTTCTTGAGGTAAGGCTGTGTTGTTACGAATTTTCCCCTTAGCACTGCTTTTACAGTGTCCCATAGGTGTTGTGTTTTCATTTCCATTCGTTTATATGGATATTTTGATTTCTTCTGTGATTTGCTGATTATTCAGAAGCATGTTGTTTAGCCTCCATATGTTGGAATTTTTAATTTTTTTCCTGTAATCCTACTGCACTGTGGTCAGAAAAGATGATTAGAATGATTTCAATTTTTTGAATTTACCAAGGCTAGATTTATGGCTCAGGATGTGATCTATCCTGGAGGAGGTTTTGTGTGCACTTGAGAAAAATGTGAAATTCATTGTTTTGGGGTGAAATGTCCTATAGATATCAATTAGATCTAACTGGTCCACTGTGTCATTTAAAGTTTGTGTTTCCTTGTTAATTTTCTGTTTAGTTGATCTAGCCATAGGTGTGAGTGGGGCATTAAAGTCTCCCACTATTATTGTGTTATTGTTAATTTCCCCTTTCATACATGCTGGCATTTGCCTTACATGTTGCAGTGCTCCTATGTTGGGTGCATATACATTTATAATTGTTATATCTTTTTTGGGGTTGATCTTTTGATAATTATGCAGTGTACTTCTTTGTCTCTTTTCACAGCCTTTATTTTAAAGCCTATTTTATCTGATATGAGTATTGCTACTCCTGCTTTTCTGGGGCCTCCATTTGTGTGAAATATCTTTTCCCAGCCCTTCATTTTCAGTCTGTGTGTGTCCCTCATTTTGAGGTGGGTCTCTTGTATATAGCATATTTAGGGGTCTTGTTTTGTTTCCATTCAGCCAGTCTTATTCTTTAGGTTGGGGCAGTCAACCCATTTTCATTTAAGGTAATTATTGATAAGTATGATCCCGTTGCTATTTACTTTGTTGCTTTGGGTTCGAGTTTATACACCCTTTCTGTGTTTCCTGTCTAGAGAAGATCCTTTAGCATTTGTTGGAGAGCTGGTTTGGTGATGCTGAATTCTCTCAGCTTTTGCTTATTGTAAAGCTTTTGATTTCTCCTTCATATTTGAATGAGGTCCTTGATGGGTACAGTAATCTGGGTTGTAGGTTTTTCTCTTTCATCATTTTGAGTATGTCCTGTCATTCCCTTCTGACCTGAAGAGTTTCTATTGAAAGATCAGCTTTATCCCTATGGGAATCCCCTTGTGTATTATTTGTTGTTTTTCCCTTGCTGCTTTTAATACTTATTCATGTTTGATCTTTGTTAATTTGCTTAATATGTGTCTTGGGGTTTATCCTGTTTGGGATTCTCTGGGTTTAGTGGACTTGTGTGACTATTTCCTTCCCAATTTTAAGGAAGTTCTCAACTATTATCTTCTCAAGTATTTTCTCATGGCCTTTCTTTTTGTCTTCTTCTTCTGGGACTCCTATGATTTGAATGTTGAGGCCTTTCACATTGTCCCAGAGGTACCTGAGGTTGTCCTCATTTCTTTTAATTCTTTTTTCTTCTCTGCTTCATTTATTTCTACCATTCTATCTTCTACTTCACTTATCCTATCTTATGCCTCAGGTATTCTACTGTTGATTCCCTCCAGAGTGTTTTTGATCTCATTTATTGCATTATTCATTATTGATTGACTCTTTTATTTCTTCTAGGAAGAAATAAAAAGGAAGTTAGTCATGAGTGTTCATTGGAAGGACTGATGTTGAAGCTGAAACTCCAATACTTTGGCCACATGATGCAAAGAGCTGACTCATTTGAAAAGACCCCAATGCTGGGAAAGATTGAGGGCAGGAGAAGGGGCTGACAGAGGATGAGATTGTTGCATGGCATCACCAACTCCGTGGAGATGAGTTTTAGTAAACTCTGGGAGTTGGTGATGGACAGGGGAGCCTGGCATGTGGTGGACCATGGGGTCGCAAAGAGTCAGACACAACTGAGTGACTGACCTGAACTGACGTACATCAAAAGATTTGCTTACTTCATCAAAAGTATGCAGGAAAAGTATTGCAAAGATCTTTTAAAGCAATGCTAATCAAAGTTCTGCTAATATTTAGTATTCACATTTTAATAATGGTATGCAATAAAACAGAAGTAAAATAATTTCAAGGGGGATAAAGTGTAATGATTTGGCTAGGCATTATACCAAAGTGGCTAAAAAAAAAAAGAGCAAAATTCAAAGAAAGCCCAGAGGGTATATGGTAAAAAGTCTATTTCATGCTTTCATCTCCAAATCAACTACATTCAGGGCAGATGTAAATGGGGACAAATGATAAGCATCAATTTTATGTGAACCATTTCAGATAATTTTAAAACATAAATACATGTATATGTACATGCAAATATATTTTTAACTTTTTAAATACAAAGGTTAGCATAACATACACACTGTTCTGCATCTGTTTTCTATTGCTTGATATATTAGAGATAATTCTATACTAGGGACTTCCCTGGTGGCTTTGGGACTTTCTTTCCCAATGAAAGGCAATGACAAAGAATGCTCAAACTATCGCACAATTGCACTCCTCTCACACGCTAGTAAAGTAATGCTCAAAATTCGGCAAGCCAGGCTTCAACAATACATGAACCATGAACTTCCAGATATTCAAGCTGAATTTAGAAAAGGTAGAAGAACCAGGATTGAATTGCCAACATCCATTGGATCATCAAAAAAGCAAGCAAATTCCAGAAAAAATATATATTTCTGCTTTATTGACTATGTCAAAGCCCTTGAGAAGGACATGGCAACCCACTCCTGTATTCTTGCCTGGAGAATCCTGTGAACAGAGGAGCCTGGCCGGCTGCTGTCCTTGGGGTAGCACAGAGTCGGACATTGGAGAATCCCAGGGATGGTGGGCTGCCATCTATGGGGTCCCACACAACTGCAGTGACTTACCAACAGCAGCAGCAAAGCCTTTGACTGTGTGAAACAAAAGAAACTGGAAAATTCTGAAAGAGATGTGAATACCACCTGACCTGCCTCTTGAGAAATCTGTATGCAGGTCAGGAAGCAACAGTTAGAACTGGACATGGAACAACAGACTGGTTCCAAATCAGGAAAGAAGTACGTTGAGGCTGTATATTGTCACCCTGCTTATTTAACTTTTATGCAGAGTACATCAGTACATCATGAGAAATGCTGGGTTGGATGAAGCACAAGCTGGAATCAAGATTTCTGGGAGAAATATCAATAACCTCAGATATGCAGATGACACCACCCTTATGGCAGAGAGTGAAGAAGAACTAAAGAAACTCTTGATGAACATGAAAGAGGAGAGTGAAAAAATAGGCTTAAAGCTCAACATTCAGAAAAGTAAGATCATGGCATCTGGTCCCATCACTTCATGGCAAATAGATGGGGAAACAGTGGAAACAGCGACTTACTTTATTTTTTGGCCTACAATATCACTGCAGATGGTGACTGCAGCCATGAAATTAAAAGATGCTTACTCCTTGGAAGGAAAGTTATGACCAACCTAGATAGCATATTAAAAAGCAGAGACATTATTTTGCCAACAAAATTCCATCTAGTCAAGGCTATTGTTTTTCCAGTAGTTATGTATGGATGTGAGAGCTGGACTGAGAAAGAAAGAAAGCTGAGCGTCAAAGAATTGATGCTTTTGAACTGTGGTGTTGGAGAAGACTCTTGAGAGTCCCTTGGTCTGCAAGGAGGTCCAACCAGTCCATCCTAAAGGAGATCAGTCCTGAGTGTTCATTGGAAGGACTGATGTTAAAGCTGAGACTACAATATTTTCGCCATCTGATGTGAAGAGCTGACTCATTTGAAAAGACCCTGATGCTGGGAACGATTGAGGGCGGGAGGAGAAAGGGATGACTGAGGATAAGATGGTTGGATGGTATCACCGACTCGATAGACATGAGTTTGGATAAACTCCGGAAGCTAATGGACAGGGAGGCCTGGTGTGCTGTGATACATAGGGTCGCAAAGAGGTGGACACGACTGAGTGACTGAACTGAACTGAACTGATTTTATACTAGCAGACAATAAACTTATTCTTTAATATGCCTACCTAATATTCAGTTGTGAAACATGATTTATTTATCAAGATCCTTACTGGTGAACATTTCACTTGCTTACATTCTTTTGGTATTATTAACTATGGTACAATAATTTATCATGGGAAAATATAATTTCACACACTTGTAAATACTGATATTTTTGTAGAATAAGATAGATTTCTGAATTGAAATTTCCAGGTCAAATGGTTTATGCATTTTAAAAGTAGCTTTATTGAGGTTTTATTGACATACAATAGACTATACATGATTAAAGTGTTCAATTTAATAAATTTTGATGTATATGTACAACCATGTAGCCATGATCACAATCAAGATTATGAACATATCCATCTCCTGCCAAAATATATTCATGCCCCTTTGTATTCTGTCCTAGTCTGTCCTTTTGCCTAAAACCTTCTGGTTTTTAGGCAACCAGTGATCAGTTGTATTTCACTGTGGGCTAGTTTACATTTTATAAAATTTTATGTAATCAGATTTATGCAGTATGTAATCTTTTCTTTGGAGTTCTTTCATTGGAATAATTATTTTGAGATTTATTTGAGTTGTTGCCTCTATCAATAAATCATTGTTTTTATTGTGTGCCTGTCAGCAAATCTGGAAGTTCCAGCAGTGGCACAGGACTGGAAAAGATCAATCCTCTTTCCAGTTCCCAAGAAGGGTACTAAAGAGTGTTCAAACCATCAGACAATTGCACTCATCTCCCATGCTAATAAGATCACGCTTAAAATCTTACATGCTAGGCTTCAACATTGTTCAAACCAAGAACTTCCAGACATCCATGCTGAGTTTAGGAAAGGCAAAGGAACCAGAGATCAAATTGCCAACATTCTCTGGATCATAAGCAAACAAGGGAATTCCAGAAAAACATCTACCTGTATTTCGTCTTCTAAGCTAAAGCCTTTGACTGTGTGGATCATAGCAAACTATGGAAAGCTCTTAAAGAAATGGGAATACCAGACCATCTTACCTGTCTCCTGAGAAACCTGTATGTGGGTCAAGAAGCAACAGTTAGAACACTGTATGAAACAACTTATTAGTTCAGGATTGAGCAAGGAGTAGGACAAGGCAGTCTGCTGTCACCCTGTTTGTTTAACCTACATGCTTCATAAGAAATGCTGTGGTGAATGAGTTACAAACTAGAATCAAGATAGGTGGGAGAAACTTCAACATTCTCTAATGGCAGAATGGCAGAAAGTGAAGAGAAATGAAAAGAGCCTCTTGATGAGGGTGAAGGAGGAAAATGAGAGATCTGGCTTAAAACTAAATATTAAAAAACTAAGATCATAGAATCTGGTCCCATCACTTCATGGCAAATAGAAGGAGAAAAGGTGGAGCTAGTAACAAAGTTCCTCTTCCTTGGCTCTAAAATCACTGCAGATGGTGACTTCAGGCATAAAATCAGAAGGTGATTTCTTCTTGGAGGAAAGCTATGACAAACCTAGACAGTTGTGTTGAAAGCAGAGACATTACTTTGCTGATAGAGGTCAATATAGTCAAGGCAATGGTCTTCCCAGTGGTCTTGCATGGTTGTGAGAGTTGGACCATAACTAAGGCAGAGGGCCAAGAATTGATGCCTTGTCTGACTCTTTGTGACCCCATGGACCAAAGCATGCCAGGCTTCCCTCTCCTTCACTATCTCTGGGAGTTTGTTCAAGATCAAGTCCTTTGAGTGGGTGATTCTATCTAACCATCTCATCCACTGCTGCCTCTTCTTCTTTTTCCTTCAGTCTTTCCAAGCATCACAGTCTTTTCCAGTGAGTTGGCTCTTCGCATCTAGTGGTCAAAGCACTGAAGCTTCAGCTTCAACATCAGTCCTTCCAATGAATATTCAAGGTTGATTTCCTTTCAGATTGACTGGTTTGATCTCCTTGTAGACCATGGGACTCCAAGAGTCTTCTCTAGCATCACAAAAAGAAAGCATTTTTCTTTTTGCCCAGCCTTTGGTGGGCAAAATTCTTTGGTGCCCAGCCTTCTTTATGGTCCAACTCTCACATCCATACATGACTACTGGGAAAACCATAAATTTGACTAGACAGAATTTTGTCAGCAAAGTGATGATTCTGCATTTTAATGTGCTGTCTAGGTTTGTCATAGCATTCCTTCCAAGGAGTAAATGTCTTTTAATTTCATGCTTACAGTCAATATCAGCAGTAATTTTTTAAATGTTTAACTTTTTAAAAATAGATGGTCAAATTGTTTTGTCTGTATTTTGCTATCTTATTAATATATTTAAATTGAAACATAATTGATTCACATAATTATATTAGTTTCAGGTGTACAGCACACTGATTCAATAATATAGATTATACTCCTCTTAAATTTATTGCAAGATAATGACTATATTTTCCTGTGCTATACAATGTATCCTTGTTGCGTATCTATTTTACAAACAATAGTTTGTATCTTTGAATCCCATGTCCCTGTCTTGCTTCTACTAGTTTTCCCCCACTGGCATCTACTAGTTTGTTTTCTATATCTGTGAGTTTGTTTCTGTTTTGTTATATGCATTCATTTATTTTATTTTTTAGATTCCACACACATGTGATAACGTACAGTATTGTCTTTCTCTGAGTTATCTCACTAAGCATAATAATATCTAGGTCCATTCACACTGTTGCAAATGGCAGAATTTCATTCTTTTTAATGGCTAATTAATATTCCATTATGTGTGTGTATGTGTGACATTTTTCTTTATCTTTTGATAGGTACTTAGATTGCGTACATATCTTGGCTATTGTAACTAGTGCTGTTATGAGTATTTGGATGCATACATCTTTTTAAAATAGCATTTTCATTTTCTTTGGATATGTTCCCAGCAGTGGAAATGCTAGATCATATGGTAGATCTCCTATAATTTATCTTCCTGTGTTCCATAGTGGTTGCAGTAATTTACAGTCCCACCAACAGTGTACTAGGGTTACACTTTGTCCACATTTTCACGAACATAGACTTCTTGGTGATAGCCATATGTATAGGTATGAAGTGATAACTCACTGTTTTTATTTTTTGGTCTGTGTATCTCTGATGATTGGTGATGTTTTACTTTTTTTTCATGTACCTATTAGCCATCTGTATATATTCTAACTTCTTATTTCTTAATGAAGTTCTTTATGTTTTTGATGTATGAGCTGTTAATATATACTGAATATTAACTACTTGGCCGTATGATTTGCAAATAATTTCTCCCATTCAGTTGGTTGCCTTTTCATTTTATTAATGGTTTCCTTTGCCACACAAAAGTTTTGAAATTTAAGCCGGTTTCACTTGTTTATTTCTGTTTTTACTTATTTTACCTTAGGAGATAGATCCAAGAAAATATTGTAATTGTGACCTTACAGAATGAGTGTTTCTGAATAGATTGGAAATGGGTATTGAATCTTCTTTATATGTTCAGTTGAATTCCTACGTGAAGACATTTGGCATTGAACTTAAAAAACAAAACACTTTTTTCTGCACTAGGTTTCTATTGCAAAGCACAGGCTCTTTGTTGATGCATGTGGGCTTTCTCTAGTTGTGGTACATGGACTCTTGAGTGAGTGGGCTCAGTAGTTGAGATGTGTGGGCTTTGTTGCCCCATGGCATGTGGAATCTTAGTTCCCTGGCCAGGGATCAAACTTGAATACTTGCATTGGAAGGCAGACTCTTAACCACTGTACCACCAGGAAAGTCTGTGGTTTTGAACTTTTGTTTGCAAGGAGATTTTTGCTACAAATTCAATTCCACCACTAGTGATCAGTTTGCTCAGATTATCTATTTCCTCCTGATTCAGCTTGAAAGGTTGTATGTTTCAAGAAACTGCCAGTTTCTTTTTGGTTGTACATTTTATTGGTATATAACTTTAAAAAATTTTTATTGCAAGAAACATTATTGACATAGCTATGTTAAATCATAGTTTCCTTTCTTTTTTCTTTTTTAAATCTCTATGGTATTGGTTGTGATTTCCCCTCTTTTATTTCTCATTTTATTTGTTCAGGTCCCCTCTCTTTTCTTCTTGATGAGCCTGGATATGGTTTATCCAATTTGCTTATATTTTCTAAGAAGAGCTCTCAGTTTCTTTGATATTTTCTGCTGTATTTTAGTCTCTATTTTATTTATTCCTCTCTGATCTTTATTTTTCCCTTTCTCTTGCTGATTTTGGGCTCTCATTGTTTTTCTTTTCCTAATTCCTTTAGTTGAAAGGTTAAGTTTGTATAGCAGATTTTTTCTTGTTTGAGGTAGGCCTGCAATTGCTATTCTAAAACTTCCCTTTTTGAACTGTTTTTGCTGCATCCCATTTTCATTTGTCTTGTGTGTCTTATTTTATGATTTCCTCTTTGCTTCCTCATTGCCTTTGGTTTTGTAGTGCTATGGTGTTTATTCTACAGGCATTTGTACTTTTCCCATTTTCTTTCCTGTGATTAATTTATAGTTCCACTCATTGTGGTCAGAAAAATGCTTGATATAATTTCTGTCCTCTCAAATTTGTTGAGATGTGTTTTGTGGAATAACATATAATCTATTCTATAGAACGTTCCTTGTGCACTTGAAAAGAATATGTATTCTGCTGGTTTAGATCAAATGTCTTATAGATATCTATTAAGTCCTCTGGTCTATTATGTTATTTAAGACCACTGTTGCCTTATTGGTTTTCTGTCTGGGTGATATGTAGATTGAGGTAAGTGGGTCATTAAAGTACCCTTCTCTTAATGTATTGTTTTCAGTTTTTCTCTTAATGTCTGTCAATAATTGCTTTATATATTTAGGTGTTCCTTATTGGGTCCATTTGCATTAACCAGTGTAATGTCCTATTTTGGTATTGATCCTTTCTTCATATTCTTCTTTCTTGAAATATTCTTCTTTGTCTTTTGTTAAAGATTTTGTTTTAAAGTCTGTGTTGCCTGTTATGAGTATTGCTAATCCCACTTTCTTGTTATTTCCATTTCCAACTAATGACTTTTTCCATTCTCTCACTTTTAGGCTCTGTGAATCTTTAGTTCTCCGGTGAGTCTCCTGTGAGCAATATATAGATGGATCTTGTTTTTCATTCAATCATCCATCCTCTATCTTTTGCTTGGAGCATTTAGTCCATTGCCTTTTAAAGTAATTTTTGATAGGTATGTTCGCAATGCCTGCCATTTTGCTACTTGTTATATATTTGTTTTGTAGTTCTTCTCTGTTCATTTCTTCGTCATTATGTTTCTTCCTTGTGGTCTGATGATTTTCTTTGGTTGTATACTTGTGCACCTTTCTTTTTCATTTTGCATTATCTATTGTAGGGTTTTGATTTGTGATTACCATGAACTGTGAAGAAAGCTGATCGCTGAAGAATTAATGCTTTTGAACTGTGGTGCTGGAGAAGACTCTTGAGAGTCCCTTGGACTGCAAGAAGATCCAACCAGTCCATTCTAGAGGAGATCAGTCCTGGGTGTTCATTGGAAGGACGGATGCTAAAGCTGAAACTCCAATACTTTGACCACCTCATGCGACGAGTTGAATCACTGGAAAAGAGTCTGATGCTAGGAGGGATTGGGGGAGGGAGGAGAAGGGGACGACAGAGAATGAGATGGCTGGATGGCATCACTGACTTGATGGACATGAGTTTGAGTGTACTCCGGGAGTTGGTGATGGACAGGGAGGCCTGGCGTGCTGTGATTCATGGGGTTGCAAAGAGTCGGACATGACTGAGCGACTGAACTGAACTGAACTGAACTGATGGGGTTCCAACCAGTCCATCCTAAAGGATATCAGTCCTAGGTGTTCTTTTGAAGGACTGATGTTGAAGCTGAAACTCCAATACTTTGGCCACCTGTTGTGAAGAGCTGACTCATTGGAAAAGACCCTGATGCTGGGGAAGACTGAGGGCACGAGGAGAAGGGGACGACAGAGGATGAGATGGTTGCATGGCACACTGACTCAATAGACATGGGTTTGGGTAAACTCTGGGAGTTGGTGATGGACAGGGAGGCCTGGCATGCTGCGGCTCATGGGGTTGCAAAGAGTCGGACACGACTGAGTGACTGAACTAAGCTGAACTGAACTACTATGGGGTTCATTATGTGGACCTATAACTAGATCTATTTGTCTCAAACAGGTATTCCTTTAAGTTCAAGCATATTCTTAAAAAGCTATATTTTTTACCCCCTTCTCCTACATTTTGTGTTTTGATTTAACATTATCATGTTTATCCCTTTACTGATTATTGTAGATATACTTTATTTTGCATTTATCTTTAAGCTTCATACTATCTTATTTAAGCTATCATCTTCAGCCTTTATTATATGTTTGCCTTTAATAGAGAAATTTTGCCTTTTCAATAGATATTTAACTCTTACTGTAGCTTTTTGTTTTCCACTTTGACAACAGCACTTAATATTACTTTTAGGGCTCTGTGCATGATGTCACTTCAGTCATGTCCAACTCTTTATGACCCTCCTCTGTTCATGGGATTCTCCAGACAAGAATACTGGAGTTGTTTCCCATGCCCTTCTCCAGGGGATCTTCCTGACCCAGGGGTTGAACCCACATCTCCTAAGTCTCCTTCATTGCAGGTGGATTCTTTACCACTGAGTCACAAAGGGAGTCCATTTTAGGGTTAATTTAGTAATTATGAACTCTTAGTTTTTCCTTGTTTGATAAGCTGTTTATCTCTCCTTCAATTATAGCTGTCTTCCCTGGTGGCTCAGATGGCAAAGCATCTGCTTACAATGCAGAAGACCGGGTTTGATCCCTGGGTTGGGAAGATCCTCTGGAGAAGGAAATGGCAACCCACTCCAGTACTCCTCCCTGGAAAATCCTATGGATGGAGGAGCCTTGTAGGCTACAGTCCATGGGATCACAGTAGAGTATCCTAAGTTGTAGGTTTTTCCCTTTTGGCACTTTAAATATATTATGCCACTCCCTTCTAGCCTTCAGATTTTCTGTGGAAAAGTCAGCTGATAGCCTCATGGGGACTCCCTTGGATACGACTCTTTGTTTTCCTCTTGCTGCCTCTAAAAATCTCTCTTTATATTTACCCTTTGCCATTTCAATTATATATATTAGCATGGGTCCATCTCAGTTTATCTTATTTGGGACCGTCTGTGCTTCTTACACCTGGATATCTCTTTCCTTCTTCAGGTTGAGAATTTTTCAGCCATAATTTCATTAAGTTCATTTTCAAGTCCCTTCTCTTTCTCTTGCTTTCTAGAACCACTATAATGAAAATGTTGGTTCATTTCCTGTTATCTCAAACATCATTTAAACTGCTATCATTTTTTTAATTTGCTTTTGTTAGTACTATTCTGATTGGGTGATTTCCATTATTCTGAATTCCAGATCATTTGTGTGTTGTTCTGATTCATCTACTCTGCTATTTATTCCTTCTACTCTGTTTTCCATTTTACTTACTGTATTCTTCAATTCTGACTCATTCTTTTTATGTTATTTTTAGCTCCTTGTTAAAATTCTCACTGTGTTTATCTATTCTTTTCCAAAGTTCAGTTAGCGTTCCTGTTTCTGAGAGGGTTAACAGGTAGGAAGGTCAGAGGTCGCCAAGCAGCAGGAAGAAATAAATTGTAAGTGGCAGACTTTTTCTTTTTTCCTTCTCTATTGGTTCAGAACATCTGGTTCTGTATGAACTTAAATTTTCTCAAACCTTGAGCTAACCAATGTGTTTTTCTTATGAAAACATTTGGCTTAAGCTATGTTAATGAACTATACAAAAAAAATCTTCATGACCCAGATAATCACAATGGTATGATCACTCACCTAGATCCAGAAATCCTGGAATGTGAAGTCAAGTGGGAGTTAGAAAGCATCACTGTGAACAAAGCTAGTGGAGGTGATGGCATTCCAAATGAGCTATTTCAAATCTTAAAAGATGATGCTGTGAAAGTGTTACACTAAATATGCCAGCAAATTTGGAAAACCCAGCAGTGGCCACAGAACTGGAAAAGGTCAGTTTTCATTCCAATCCCAAAGAAAGGCAATGCCAAAGAATGCTCAAACTACCACACAGTTGCACTCATCTCAAACTCTAGTAACGTAATGCTCAAAATTCTCCAAGCCAGACTTAACAGTACATGAACCGTGAACTTCCAGATGTTCAAGCTGGATTTAGAAAAAGCAGAGGCACCAGAGATCAAATTTGCAGCATCCTCTGAATCATTGAAAAAACAAGAGAGTTCCAGAAAAATATCTACTTCTGTTTTATCAGCCATGCCAAAACCTTTGACTGTGTGGAGCACAAGAAACTGTGGAAAATTCTGAAAGAGATGGGGATACCAGACAACTTAACCTGCCTCCTGAGAAATCTGTATGCAGGTCAGAAACAACAGTTAGAACTGGACATGCAACAACACACTGGTTCCAAATCCAGAAAGGAGTACGTCAAGGCTGTATGTTGTCACCTTGCTTATAACTTATATGCAGAGTACATCATGAGAAATTCTGGGCTGGACAAAGCCCAAGCTGGAATCAAGATTGCCGGGAGAAGTATCCATAACCTCCGATATGTAGATGACACCACCCTTGTGGCAGAAAGTGAAGAAGAACTAAAGAGCCTCTTGATGAAAGTGAAAGAGGAGAGTGAAAAAGTTGGCTTAAAGTTCAACATTCAGAAACCTAAGATCATGGCATCTGGTCCCGTCAGTTCATGGAAAATAGATGGGGTAGCAATGGAAACAGTGAGACTTTAGTTTTTGGGCTCCAGAATGACTGCAGATGGTGATTGAAGCCATGAAATTAAAAGACTTTTGCTCCTTGGAAGAAAAGCTATGAACAACCTAGACAACAACATATTGGGAAGTAGAGACATCACTTTGCCAGCAAAAGTCCATCTAGTCAAAGCTATGGTTTTTCCAGTGGTCATGTATGGATGTGAGAGTTGGACTATAAAGAAAGCTGAGTGCTGAAGAATTGATGCTTTTGATCTGTGGTGTTGGAGAAGATTCTTGAGAGTACCATGGACTGCAAGCAGATCCAACCAGTCCATTCTAAAGGAGATCTGTCCTGAGTGTCCACTGAAGGACTGATGTTGAAGCTGAAATTCCAATACTTTGGCCACCTGATGCGAAGAGTTGACTCATTGGAAAAGACCCCGATGCTGGGAAAGATTGAGGGCAGGAGGAGAGGGGGACGACAGAGGATTAGATGGTTGCATGGCATCACTGACTCAATGAACATGGATTTGGGTAGACTCTGGGAGTTGGTGATAGACAGGGAGGCCTGGCATGCTGCAGTTCATGGGGTCACAAAGAGTCAGACATGACTGAGCAACTGAACTGAACAGACATAAAACACCTTGCTAAAAACTAGCAAACAGACATTCTTTCTGCCCTCTTCTGATGTCTATGTCAGAATCTTTCCCTATCTCTTTTACACTTTAATCAAATTCTGTTACACAAAAAGCTCTGAGTGGTCAAGCCTGGTCTTTGGCCCCAGATCGAAATCCTCTCCTTAAGAGGTCACAAATCCCAGCATAGCACACAGCTTGCAACTGCAACCTTTCATCTCTAATGCTTTGAATTATTTATCTGATCATACATCATGGCCAAGTGGGCTTTATCCCAGGAATGCAAGGATTCTTCAATATCCGCAAATCAATCAATGTAATATACCACATTAACAAATTGAAAAATAAAAACCATATGATTATTTCAATAGATGCAGAGAAAGCTTTTGACAAAATTCAACATCCATTTCAAAACCCTCCAGAAGGCGGGAATAGAAGGAACATTCCTCAACGTAATAAAAGCTATATATGACAAACCCACAGCAAACATTATCCTCAATGGTGAAAAACTGAAAGCGTTTCCCCTAAAGTCAGGAACAAGACAAGGGTGCCCACTCTCACCATTACTATTCAACATAGTTTTGGAAGCTTTGGTCACAGCAATCAGAGCAAAAAAAGACATAAAAGGAATTCAAATAGGAAAAGAAGAAGTAAAACTCTCACTGTTTGCAGATGACATGATCCTCTACACAGAAAACCCTAAAGACTCTACCAGAAAATTACTAGAGCTAATTAATGAATACAGTAAAGTTGCAGGATATAAAATCAACACACAGAAATCCCTTGTATTTCTATACACTAATAATGAGAAAATGGAAAGAGAAATTAAGGAAACAATTCCATTCACCGTTGCAACGAAAAGAATAAAATACTTAGGACTATATCTACCTAAAGAAACAAAAGACCTATATATAGAAACTATAAAACATTGGTGAAAGAAATCAGAGAGGACACTAATAGATGGAGAAACATACCATGTTCATAGATTGGAAGAATAAATATTGTGAAAATGAATATATTACCTAAAGTAATTTATAAGTTCAATGCAATCCCTATCAAGCTACCAATGGTGTTTTTCACAGAACTAGAACAAATAATTTCACAATTTGTATGGAAATACAAAAAGCCTCGCATAGCCAAAGCAATCTTGAGAAAGAAGAATGGAACTGGGGGAATCAACCTTCCAGACTTCAGGCTCTACTACAAAGCCACAGTCATCAAGACAGTATGGTACTGGCATAAAGACAGAAATATAGATCAATGGAACAAAATAGAAAGCCCAGAGATAAATCCATGCACCTATGGACACCTTCTCTTTGACAAAGGAGGCAAGAATGTTCAATGGAGAAAAGACAATCTCTTTAACAAGTGGTGCTGGGAAAACTGGTCAACCACTTGTAAAAGAATGAAACTAGAACACTATCTAACACCATACACAAAAATAAACTCAAAATGGATTAGAGAGCTAAATGTAAGACCATAAATTATAAAACTCCTAGAGGAGAACATAGGCAAAACACTCTCCAACATAAATCACAGCAGGATCCTAGATGACCCACCTCCCAGAATATTGGAAATAAAAGCAAAAATAAACAAATGGGACCTAATTAAAATTAAAAGCTTCTGCACAGCAAAGGAAACTATAAGCAAAGTGAAAAGACAGCCTTCAGAATGGGAGAAAATAATAGCAAATGAAGCAACTGATAAAGGATTAACCTCAAAAATATACAAGCAACTCCTGCAGCTCAATTCCAGAAAAATAAACGACCCAATCAAAAAATGGGCTAAAGAACTAAACAGACATTTCTCCAAAGAAGACATACAGATGGCTAACAAACACATGAAAAGATGCTCAACATCACTCATAATCAGAGAAATGCAAATTAAAACCACAATGAGGTACCATTTCACGCCAGTCAGAATGGCTGCTAACCAAAAGTCTACAAGCAATAAATGCTGGAGAGGGTGTGGAGAAAAGGGAACCCTCTTACACTGTTGGTGGGAATGCAAACTAGTACAGACACTATGGAGAACAGTGTGGAGATTCCTTAAAAAACTGGAACTAGACCTGCCATATGATCCAGCACTCGCACTCCTGTGCGTACACACCAAGGAAACCAGAATTGAAAGAGACACATGTACCCCAATGTTCATCGCAGCACTGTTTATAATAGCCAGGACATGGAAGCAACCTGAATGTCCATCCGCAGACGAATGGATAAGAAAGCTGTGGTACATTTACACAATGGAGTACTACTCAGTGATTAAAAAGAATACATTTGAATCAGTTCTAATGAGGTGGACGAAACTGGAGCCTATTATACAAAGTGAAGTAAGCCAGAAACAAAAACACCTATACAGTATATTAACACATATATATGGAATATAGCAAGAGGATAACGATAACTCTGTATACGAGACAACAGCAGAGACTTGGATGTGTGGAGCAGTCTTTTGGACTCTGTGGGAGAGGGCGTGGGTGGGATAATTTTGGAGAGTGGATTGAAACATGTATATTATCACATGTGAAACGAATCTGACGTGATTGGGGCTCCCCACCTCAACACTCTGTGGTTTTAAGAGGCCGTTCCTTCTGGAAGTGTATAAATTAGCCTGGGATAAAACCTGCACACTGAATTTACTAATTAAGAAATGAGAAACCAGAACTATAAAGGTGGCATAGAAATACAAGAAACTATTCTCAAGTAATCTTTTAAAACTTTGAGCAGAGTTACAGATTTTGCCATTTGTTATAAACTGGTATATGTAATACCAGAACCATGAGAAAGTTGGTATTGTGTGACTTCTGAGGCACTTTCGACATGTTGTAGGAGTGATGTGGAATTTCTTTTTTTTTTTTTTTAAAAAAGAATTATTTATCTGGTAAATTCTCTACTTTTGTTTCATTCATTGTTAATTGTGTTTTCCTTTCTTTCTTTTGCTGGGATTTTCTCTTGCTTTTTCAATTGAAACCAGTTCTTCTCTGTCTTTTCATTTTACTAAAAACTCTGTCTCTATGAATATAAGTGAAACGATTATCTGTTGTTTTTTCTAAGCATGTACTTATATTTTAGTGTCCTTATCAGTCACCTTGTGCCCATATCTTTTTGATCTGAGAGCCCGAGTTGATGGGAATAGGAGTCATGTCTTTCCTCAGGGTATATTTGCAGAGATCATCTTTGTAGGTGGTGGGCCTGGAAATGAAGGGCCTAGGTCCAGTCAGATGTCAGCTGAGGCTTCCAGTCTGTTTAGTGACCATTACCACCCTATCAAGGGCTGGTTTCGATTCCAAGTATCCTTGCACCAGAGGGTAGCAACACTGTAGTAAGAGAGGTCCATGTGGGCTTTTGGCTTGTAACAGGCATAAGCTGTGATAGGCTGGCCTGAAACAGAGGTTTGGTCTGCCTCTGTTGTGTAGTCTGTGCAACCACCAGCAATGTCAGACCCACTGTATCTGAGTCTCCTTTATATCTCACAGCTGTTGACCCCAGCTTCCACTGCTCCCACTCCTTTGTGGCATTGTTCTCTAGGACATGAAGGGCCTGTGTGGGCTTTCAGAATGTACGTGGTATGGGCTGTGGCTGTCTGGATGCTGTCAAAGTTTGGGACCATCTATCAACTCTCTCTGTGCAAGCAATTGCAATGGCCACTTGCAGTGTGTTCACATACTACCCCTGGTCCAGTTCACCTCGTGTCCCACAGTTGAGCTCTCACTCAGTTTAACTTTAGGCACACATGTGGAAGTCATGGGAAACTAGGCAGTCACTGAAACAGTCCTCAGTCTGTCCTCTCTGCTCTGCCTCAGTGGCAAGTCAGTGTTCATATGCTCCTCGTGAGCAGAGCTCAGGATTCCCAAAGTTTAGCCTGTTAGTCTAAGTTGCCCTCCAACAAACCATGGGGGATGCTCTTCTCTGTGTCTGACTTCAGGGCTGGCACACCCAATATGTGGCTTATAGCTCACTCCCAAGGGCAGATCTCCACAAGTATATTATCCCGTTTACTCTGAGTCCTCTCCCAAGGACAAAAGTCCCAACCCGATCACATTTATTCCCTTACTATTCAATTCTGTGTGGGTATTTCTTACAGCTTTGGTTATAAAGGAGTCTTTCTGCCAGTTTCCAGTTAGTTTTCAGTGGTATTTATTCTACACATAGACATATTTTTGATGTGTTCATAAAGGTAATCGAGTTCTATGTATTCCTACACTACCATCTTGATCAACTTCTCTATGTTGAACTTTTAAGGAACTACCAAACTGTTTCCCAAGGTTGTTATATCATTTTGTGTTCCCACTAGCTGTATAGGAGAGTTCCAGGTGTTCTAGACCCTTGTCAGTGTTATGTAGTGTTATGAAGTGTTATGTCAGTGTTATGTAGTGTTATGAAGTCTAACTTCAACATTCTAACAAATATGTAGTGGTATCTAGTTGTGGTTTTAATTTATAGCTTTCTAACCAATAATGTTGAGCATTTTTTTTGTGTTCTTATTTGCTATTTGTAATCTGCCTCCAATGTGGGGTACCCGGGTTTGATCCCTGGGTCGGGAAGATCCCATGGAGAAGGAAATGGTAACCCACTCCAGTATTCTTGCCTGGAGAATCCCATGGACGGAGAAGCCTGGTAGGCTACAGTCCACAGGGTCGCAAAGAGTCGGACACGACTGAGCGACGGAACAGAACGGAACGAACAGAATCTTTGGTGAAGCTGTTATTTCTTATAGATTTTGAGTGTTCTTTATATATTCTGGATATATGTTATTGATCATATATATAAATATTATAAAATGTTCTCCCAGTGGGTGCTTTGTCTTTTTATTTTCTTCATAACATCTTTCAAAGAAAAGGAAAATTTTAATTTGAAGTTCATTGTAATAGTGTGTTCTTTTATGGGTCATGATTTTTGTATTTTATCTATGAAATCTTTGCCTAACTCAAGTTTGTAAAATTTTTCTCTTACGTCTTTTTCTAGAAATTTTATAATATTAGGGTTTTTGTTGAGATATATGATATATTTCAGGTAATTTTTGTATATGGTATAAGGTTTGGATTAAAGCTTATTATTTTTCAAATAGATATTCTATTAAATTATTTTTAACTGGGATAAATATTATCACATTGTACTCTTTAAAGGTCATACAATTTAAAATTCTAACAAAAATGTATGAGGGTGTCTCTCAGTCTGACTATACTTGTATACTAGGAAAGAGTAGTGTCTTCATCTATTGTTGAATTGCTTTTTAAAATTGTGAAGTTAAGCATCATTTTTGATACGTTAGAGCTATTTCATTTCCTTTCTGTGAACTAATTATTTCTGTCCTGTGCTCATTATTTTCTATGGGATGTTGGTCATTTTTTTTCTATTTTAGGAAAATAATTTAAAATGTTGAATTTTATTTTATTGCTTTTGTAAAAATAAAATAACTTTCAGAGTATAACACATGAACACTGAGTTTGTAAAAAGTATTTGAACTTTTAGCACTCTAAAATAGTCTTTTAAAAGGGCATCTCAAATGGTTTCATTAGAAAACTATTGCCAAGTTAAATGTAGGACTTTCAGTTCAGTTCAATTCAGTTCAGTCTCTCAGTCGTGTCCGACTGTCTGTGACCCCATGAATTACAGCATGCCCGGCCTCCCTGTCCATCACTACCCAGAGTTCACTCAAACTCATGTCCATCAAGTCGGTGATGCCATCCAGCCATCTCATTCTCTGTCATCCCCATCTCCTCCTGCCCCAATCCCTCCCAGCATCAGAGTCTTTTCCAGTGAGTCAACTCTTCGCATGAGGTGGCCAAAGTATTGGAGTTTCAGCTTTAGCATCAGTCCTTCCAATGAACACCCAGGATTGATCTCCTTTAGAGTGGACTGGTTGGATCTCCTTGCAGTCCAAGGGACTCTCAAGAGTCTTCTCCAATACCACAGTTCAAAAGCATCAATTCTTTGGCAATCAGCTTTCTTCACAGTCCAACTCTCACATCCATACATGACCACTGGAAAAACCATAGCTTTGACTACACGGACTTCTGTTGGCAAAGTAATGTCTCTGCTTTTTAATATAGTATCTAGGTTGGTCATAACTTTACTTCCAAGGAGCAAGTGTCTTTTAATTTCATGGCTGCAATCAGCATCCATAGTGATTTTGGAGCCCCCCAAAATAAAGTCTGACACTGTTTCCACTGTTTTTCCATCTATTTCCCATGAAGTGTTGGGACCAGATGCCATGATCTTTGTTTTCTGAATGTTGAGCTTTAAGCCAATCTTTTCACTCTCCTCTTTCACTTTCATCAAGAGGCTTTTGAGTTCCTCTTCACTTTCTGCCAAAAGGGTGGTGTCATCTGCATATCTGAGATTATTGATATTTCTCCCAGCAATCTTGTTTCCAGCTTGTGCTTCTTCCAGCCCAGCATTCCTCATGATGTAGTCTGCATATAAGTTGAATAAGCAAGGTGACAATATACAACCTTGATGTATTCCTTTTCCTATTTGGAACCAGTCTGTTCTTCCATGTCCAGTTCTAACTGTTGCTTCCTGACCTGCATACAGGTTTCTCAAGAGGCAGGTCAGGTGGTCTGGGATTCCCATCTCTTTCAGAATTTTCTGCAGTTTATTGTAATCCACACAGTCTAAAGCTTTGGCATAGTCAATGAAGCAGAAATAGATGTTTCTCTGGAACTCTCTTCCTTTCTCCATGATCCAACGGATGTTGGCAATATGATCCCTAGTTCCTCTGCCTTTTCTAAAACCTGCTTGAACATCTGGAAGTTCACGGTTCACATATTGCTGAAGCCTGACTTGGAGAATTTTGAGCATGACTTTACTAGTGTGTGAGATGAGTGCAATTGTGCAGTAGTTTGAGCATTCTTTGGCATTGCCTTTCTTTGGAATTGGAATGAAGACTGACCTTTTCCAGTCCTGTGGCCACTGCTGAGTTTTCCAAATTTGCTGGCATATTGAGTGCAGCACTTTCACAGCATCATCTTTCAAGATTTGAAATAGCTCAACTGGAATTCCCTCACCTCCACTAGCTTTGTTCATAGTGATGCTTTCTAAGGCCCACTTGACTTCACATTCCAAGAGGTCTGGCTCTAGGTCAGTGATCACGTTATCGTGACTATCTTGGTTGTGAAGATCTTTTTTGTACAGTTCTTCTGTGTATTCTTGCCACCTCTTCTTAATATCTTCTGCTTCTGTTAGGTCCATACCGTTTCTGTCCTTTATCGAGCCCATTTTTGCATGAAATGTTCCCTTGGTATCTCTAATTTTCTTGAAGAGCTCTCTTGTTTTTCCTATTCTGTTGTTTTCCTCTATTTCTTTGCACTGATCACTGAGGAAGGCTTTTTTATCTCTCCTTGATATTCTTTGGAACTCTGCATTCCGATGCTTATATCTTTCCTTTTCTCCTTTGCTTTTTGCTTCCCTTCTTTTCACAGCTATTTGTAAGGCCTCCTCAGACAACCATTTTGCTTTTTGCATTTCTTTTCCATGGGGATGGTCTTGGTCCCTGTCTCCTGTACAGTATCATGAACCTCCGTCCATAGTTCATCAGGCATTCTATCTATCAGATCTAGTCCCTTAAATCTATTTCTTACTTCCACTGTATAATCATAAGGGATTTGATTTAGGTCATATCTGAATGGTTTAGTGTTTTTCCTCACTTTCTTCAATTTCAGTCTGAATTTGGCAATAAGGAGTTCATGATCTGAGCCACAGTCAGCTCCTGGTCTTGTTTTTGCTAACTCTACAGAGCTTCTCCATCTTTGGCTGCAAAGAATATAATCAATCTGATTTTGGTGTTGACCATCTGGTGATGTACATGTGTAGAGTCTTCTCTCGTGTTGTTGGAAGAGGGTGTTTGCTATGACCAGTGCGTTCTCTTGGACTTTGTAAGATTCAGATCTCTTTATTTACCAAGATAATTTTCAGTAACATAGACTGATCAGAACAGCATTTGAGAAGTCCAGAGACACTGTGAGGACATCTAAATAAGCTGCTTTGACTTAAATGGGTTGTTGCTTTACTTTATTTTACTGTCTATATTTGCAAAACAAGACCTCAAAATAAAAAAGCTTGACGCCAGTCAATAAGATAACTTGGATAACTATTCTAACTAGGATAACTATTATCACATTGGGTCTCAACTGACTGATTTCCTACTATGAATCTCTTTAACAGTATCAATATTATTTGGCAAATATATCTATGGAGCTTTGGTCCCTCAACCTCCATAGGCAAAAACAGGAATATGTTGCAATGTTAAATCATTAAGATTCCTTGGACAGCTGTTGATGGATGAATTTTAACTAAGGAGGAGCTTAATAAATGCCATAAATTATCTTTCATTAAAGCAGAAACTAAACCACGACACATTTTCATAGAATAAATAACTCAGGTTATTCTTTTTAAAACAAAATCATCATCCTCAGTGTCTATGTAAACTTTTCTTGAGCATCTAAAAACTAAAATCCATGTTTATTTCTGTTAACTTACAACATTCTAAGAGACTCACTTGAGAAACACAGTGGTTTAATTATTCGAATTTGAATAGAAAATACCCCATTTACTGTGACAAATCATGGTAAATTTAACAGCAATTGTTAAGGTATGAAACAGTTTTGTGAATTACAGAATTTTGCCCAATCTCTTGGGCATTAAGGGAAGTTCCACTGAAATAACTATTTTAAAATATACCAAAAATGGTGCTAAGTGTTAATATCACTAAATTATTAAATATGTAAGATTTATATACTTATCTTGTATGCTTCTCTAGTTTCCAATAAAACTTTCACTTTAATGCACCTTCTAATTGTCCAAGCAGGTAAGAAACCAGAGTATACTCTGACCATAGACTAATTAAAACTTTATCTGCCTTGCCTTAAGAAAGGTCTAAATAAGGTTTAAAAATTAGGCATTAGTTTCTTACATACTACGGCCATAAAATGCCAGAGAGCTTGTTTCTGTGTGAGGTCCTCAGCAATGCAATTACTTACTCGATGCCTAGTTTTTGCACTAATGACTTCTGAAATAGGGTGGGCTTCATGCTCAAGGCAGTAATATGGGGCTAAAGGTGAGTTTCCAGAAGCATTTCAGCAGAAGAATCTGAAAAATAGACCTGGAATAATAACTGAAAATCTTTAGTGTTCTGTAATATCGGTAATTGTCCAAGTAAGAGAACGAGGCAAGTGCAGAAACAGAAAAACACAAGGCAGTAATGTGACCTCTGCAGGATCTGCTACAACGATCCTGTTGGTCTTTTTCCCTTGAAAGCCTCTTCTTCCTTTTCTTTAGTGTCTTTGTCTTGTTTTCTTTTTTCTTTCATATTTGTTCAAGTGCTTCTTCCCTACCCATTTCTTTGGTGGGATACTTCTTTGTCTTTCGTCCAGGGCAGATACTCATCCTACTTGATTCTTATTTTTATATTTTTTTCTCCTTTTTTCCCTGGAGTGTTCACCCATATCCTTGGATTCAACTCTAACTCTAAGTCATTGGCTCCAACCTCAGAAATCCTGTTTCTTCATCATAGCTTCAAAAGCCTCTTGTACTTTCCACCTGAGTGTTCAGCTCTCAATTGAACTCATGTATCAAAGCAATTATGACACATTCAACAGTTGCTAGCCAAATAGCACCTGAATCACATCTTTTTACTCCATCATTTAGTTCAGTTCAATTCAGTTCAGTAGTTCAGTCACTCAGTCGTGTCCGACTCTTTGCGACTCCATGGACCGCAGCATGCCAGGACTCCCTATCCATCACCAATTCCCGGAGTTTACCCAAACCCATGTCCACTGAGTCAGTGATGCCATCCAACCATCTCATCCTCTGTCATACCCTTATCCTCCTGCCCTCAATCTTTCCCAGCATCAGGGTCTTTTCAAATGAGTCAGTTCTTCGCATCAGGTGGCCAAAGTATCAGAGTTTCAGCTTCAACATCAGTCCTTCTGATGAACACTCAGGACGGATCTCCTTTAGGATGGACTGGTTGGATCTGCTTGCAGTCCAGGAGACTCTCAAGAGTCTTCTCCAACACCACAGTTCAAAAGTGTCAATTCTTCTGCACTCAGCTTTCTTAATAGTCCAACTCTCACACCTATACATGACTACTGGAAAAACCATATCCTTGACTAGTTGGACCTTTGTTGGCAAAGTAATATCTCTGCTTTTTAATATGCTGTCTAGGTTGGTCATAACTTTCCTTCCAAGGAGTAAGCGTCTTTTAATTTCATGGCTACAGTCACCATCTGCAGTGATTTTGGAGCCCCCCAAAATAAAGTCAGCCACTGTTTCCACTGTTCCCCCATCTATTTGCCATGAAGTGATGGGACTGAATGCCATGTTCTTAGCTTTCTGAATGTTGAGCTTTAAGCCAACTTTTTCACTCTCCTCTTTCATGTTCATAAAGAGATTCTTTAGTTCTTCTTCATGTTCTCCCATAGGGTGGTGTCATCTATGTATTGGAGGTTATTGATATTTCTCCCAGCAATCTTAATTCCAGCTTGTGCTTCATCCAGTACATCTCGTGATGTACTCTGCATATAAGTTAAATAAGCAGGGTGACAATATACAGCCTTGATGTACTCCTTTTCCTATTTGGAACCAGTCTGTTGTTCCATGTCCAGTTCTAATTGTTGCTTCCCGACCTGCATACAGATTTCTCAAGAGGCAGGCCAGGTGATCTGGTATTCCCATCTCTCTCAGAATTTTCCAGTTTCTTGTGATCCACACAGTCAAAGGTTTTGGCATAATCAATAAAGCAGAAGTAGATGTTTTTCTGGAATTCTCTTGTTTTTTCAATGATTCTGAGGATGTCGGCAATTTGATCTCTAGTTCCTCTGCCTTTTCTAAAACCAGTTTGAATATCTGAAATTTCACAGTTCATGTACTGTTGAAGTCTGGCTTGGAGAATTTTGAGCATTACTTTACTAAAGTGTGAGATGAGTGCAACTGTGTGGTAGTTTGAGCATTCTTTGTCATTGCCTTTCTTTGGGATTGGAATGAAAACTGACCTTTTCCAGTTCTGTGGCCACTTCTGGGTTTTCCAAATTTGCTGACATATTGAGTGCAACACTTGCACAGCATCATCTTTCAAGATTTGAAATAGCTCCACTGCAATTCCATCACCTCCACTAGCTTTGTTCATAGTGATGCTTCCTAAGGCCCACTTGACTTCACATTCCAAGATCTGGCTCTAGGTGAATGATCATACCTTTGTGATTATCTGGGTCGTGAAGATCTTTTTTGTACAGTTCTTCCATGTATTCTTGCCACCTCTTCTTAATATCTTCTGCTTCTGTTAGGTCCATACCCTTTCTGTCCTTTATTGAGCCCATCTTTGCATGAAATGTTTCCTTGGTATCTTTAATTTTCTTGACGAGATCTCTAGTCTTTCCCATTCTATTATTTTCCTCTATTTCTTTGCATTGATCACTGAGGAAGGCTTTCTTATCTCTCCTTGCTATTCTTTGGAACTCTGCATCAAATGGGTATATCTTTCCTTTTCTCCTGTGCTTTCATGTCTCTTCTTGTCACAGCTATTTGTAAGGCCTCCTCAGACAGCCATTTTGCTTTATTGCATTTCTTTTTCTTGGGGATGGTCTGATCCCTGTCTCCTGTACAATGTCATGAACCTCCATCCCTAGTTCATCAGGCACTCTGTCTATCAGATCTAATCCCTTGAATCTATTTCTCACTTCCACTGTATAATCGTAAGGGATTTGATTGAGGTAATCCCTGAATAGTCTAGTGTTTTTCCCCACTTTCTTCAATTTAAATCTGAATTTGGCAATAAGGAGTTCATGATCTGAGCCACATTCAGCTCCTGATCTTGTTTTTCCTGATGGTATAGAGCTTCTTCATCTTTGCCTCCATCATTACTTAGTCAAATTTCAATCATCCCTTATGGCGTATATGTGTCCAATAAATACCTCTGCATTGTTTTCAAATAACTAATCTGACAGGATGACTTTATGAACAGAGAAGAATCAAAGATGAAATTCTATGATTATTTTATTTTATTTATTTTTTTTTATAGTTTAATGTATTTTAATAGCAAACTTACAGGAACAGCACAGAAGACAGACAACATTAAAAACATGTACTTGCATGTAGGACAACTCAGTTAGAAAAGTATAGTGAATGGATGGAAACTACCGTATGATAAAAATGCTACAAACACCATTTAGTTGCAGTCAATAAGAAATTTACTTGTTTTAAAAAAATCCAAATGCTGGCATTGTCCAGAAAAATTTAACAGGTTTATTTATAATTGTTATAAAGTTGAACTGCTGAAACTTGTTCACTGAAACATTTTGACTTTCATTAATGCTTTATGTCCCCGCATTTATATTAAAAATTCACACACAAATGAAAATGGAAAAACTGCCAATACCCGATTTCTGTCCCCTATTTTTCCACTTGCAATCATATACTTAGGTACCTTTTGACCCCATGGAAAAAAAATATCTAACGTTCAGAACTACCAATAACAGGAAGAAGAGAATTTTTTTTTTTTTTTTAAAGAATGAAATGTTTCCCATCATAGTGGATTCTTAAGCACGTTCTCCACGTATGCGGCGTGCTAGCTGAATGTCTTTTGGCATAATTGTTACACGTTTGGCATGGATAGCACACAGGTTGGTGTCTTCAAAAAGGCCAACCAGATAGGCCTCACTTGCCTCCTGCAAAGCACCGATAGCTGCACTCTGGAAGCGCAGATCTGTTTTGAAGTCCTGAGCAATTTCCCGCACCAGACGCTGGAAGGGAAGTTTGCGAATCAGAAGTTCAGTGGGCTTCTGATAACGTCTAATTTCACGGAGTGCCACAGTACCAGGCCTGTAACGATGAGGTTTCTTCACCCCTCCAGTAGAGGGCGCACTCTTGCGAGCGGCTTTTGTAGAGAGTTGCTTCCTCGGTGCTTTACCACCGGTCGATTTGCAGGCAGTCTGCTTTGTACGAGCCATGGTATAGAGACCTCCTTACTTACCCCCCTTCTCCTTCGGCTGGAGCTCGGCGAGCTAGAGGCGGCGCTGGTGTTGGAGAGCAACGGCGGCGCGGCGGCGGCTGCGAACCTAAATTCTATGATTATTTTATCTAACAAGAAAATTGAAGTTTACATTTCTTCTAGAATTATAGATGTTCATCTGAATATGGTTATCTAGTGATAACTAGCCAACTTTAAGAACTTTTTCGGAATAAACCCAGCATTTCTTGAAATGCTTAAAATGTCTTTAAATGATGCTTTTATTAAGAATTTTACAAGAACTTATTTTCATGATTACTAAACACAGAATAAGTCTTATTTTTATTTCTTCAATAGACTTCTATAAAAGTATGGTTAGCTTAAAAAATATACTTAAGTCTCTTCCCCAAAACTAATTTTGGTTATTACAATGGAAATGTCTAGAATTTTAGGGCATCTCCAAACAGGGAATGGGAAAGAGAAACAGACAACTCTAAACTAAACTAAAGGGTGACAAGTGCTGGGTTGGGGGGACAAGAATGAAACGTGGGAAGGATTCTTGGCAACATAAAGCCTCAAGACTGCACTCACACATCCTCATCTGCAACTCTATAGATTCTCTAGTCAGGTGGCTCCCAGCGTATTAAAATATTACAACGTAGGGCAGGTCCTCAACCACGAAAACGGTTTGCCCCCTGAGTCAGTCTTGCCAGCTGGCAACTCTCGTTATTGGTGCTGTAAAGGAAGATGGATATGTTCTCACTCATCTTCCCTCCTCCAGTCCCCGCCCCTCTCCTACTTTTGCATTACTCCGAGTGCTGATCTCTGTCTCCCCCTGGTGGCAACCGTCCAGGGACAAGCAGGCGCTCCGGCAAGGCAAGGAGGGAACATGCCTCTAATAAAGATCGCGGCAAAGGAGCTGGGAGGAGGGTACCTCCTATGGCTTTTGCAGCTTCTACATACTGGTACAAGTCTGGCCTTCCCAGAAAACAGTTTCCCCAAAGTGGCGCTCACTCTGTCCCGCTTCATTCAGGTCTTACGGGTTGGGAGTCCTATTTTGTTGTGACTTTCAGGTTTTAGGGCGTCACTTCCACGCATTTGGAAGTGAGGGGGCGCAGGAGAGTCCAGACGGTAAAAGGATTACAGGCATCAGCGCCCCCCGCCCCCCGCCCTTATTCAGAAGAACTGAGGGAAAGGGAAACCAGATTGCTCCCTTAAATCGCAAATAGTTCCCCGCCCGCCCCTCGCTCCACCTTAGGTTTCCCCTGCTCTCGCCTTGTTCCGTATATTGATCCGTTACTTTACCACTGCTTAGAAAAGGTTGGAGATCGTCCCGAAGGCCGTCTCATTGTCCCCAGCCCTTAAGTGGCCGAGAGTGGGCAGTCCAGAAGCGAGGATTCGGCTCATCTGCTGTAGGGAACAGTGTGTGTTGGGGGGGACCTCCGTGGACTCCGAGGGCGAGATGAGGATCGCCGGTAAATGGGAAGGGGTGGGCTTGTGACGCGGGATTTAGGAACAGGCGTGGGTGTAAAGAGGCGGAGATAAAACACCAATCGCTTGCCAAGCCGGCCAGGGTTTGTACTACTAGACGGCTGGGGTCTGTGTCTGATGCCCCCAACCCCGCTAGGCTGCCCAGTGGCTCCACCGAGCCTGAAGCCTAGAGAGAGTAAAGGATCGCGGAGTGTCCTCAGCTCGGGCTGAGGGGGCAGGGAAGCCGAAAGCCCCGGGCGCCACTTCCTCAGCAGCTTCAGCTTCTGCGGGCCTGTTCCCTTGCGGCTTGACGCTGAGATCCGCCTCTTCGCTGCCTCCCCCTTTCCGCGAACTGCCTCCGCCTCCTTCCTCTGCCTCCACCCTCGATTCCCAACCCTGTTTGTCTGAAGCTGGGCTGGGAGCCCTCGGTCGGCCAGAGCTCTGGATGTGGGTGCCAGACAATTCCACGGCGCCTCTCAAGATGGACAGCCGCTGCACCAGCTCCGCGGGACTCGGGGATTTAAACCCGCTGAGCACGGCCATCCCGGCCACGCGAGTGGAGGTGTCCGTGTCTTGCAGGTGAGGACGCAGCCCTTCCCCTCCGTCCTTTCCCCCGCATCTACTGGGTCGGTAGCGTTTGGCGAGCGCGCAGGGTACGCCGAGGCGCTGCGAGGGTGAGAAGTCGCGCCATGAGTGGGAAATAGCTCAGTTGTGGGTCTCGAGTCACCGCCGGGTCGAATCGCAGAGCGAAGAGTCAGAACTCGGAGCGAGTGGTCGGCTACCGGACTGAGACTTTCTTTCTGGGAAATGCTGTAAAAGTTGGCAGGGCTGTGACTCAGCGCCGGGAACCCCTGGCCGCCGCCCACTTTACGAGCCCTTTTTCACGTCCCAAACTCGAGCTGTGGGGTTGGATGATGACAGGAATCGAAGGGCACAGCGTTGCCAAAAGCGCTTGTGACCAATGCGCGCAGTGGCCCAGGACTCCCTCTGCTAGGCTATGCAAACCTGAGGTTGGCACAGTTGGCTCCAAACCGGGCAGTTCCTCCCAACCCACTTCCTGGAGCCCTTCAGCTTGGTTCCCCGCCTCCCCGCCCCCACCTTCCCCGGGGGAGCCTTTTCGCCTTTGACCTACTACGTAGAGATTTCGACCGCAGCCTTACCTAAACTGTGGGAAGTCACGACTTTATGCCTGCAAGTGGATGCTCTGCTGTACATTTCGAACTCCTTTGGCTGACGTTCTTTGGGTCAGTTTCCTTGTAAATAAAGTAGCGTAATTGCTATATCACAGATGATTTTAAGATGACAACACTGAGTGGAGCCGACTCCCATGTTTGCAGACTTTGATCTTTCTCAGTGGAAAACTCTTAACGTGTACACTTTTCACTTGTTTTTAAAGCCCTCAAATCCTTTCCTCCTTTTTTTAAAGAAAAAAAAAAAAAGGAAGAAATCTAATAAACATGGTTAAGGTTAAGCCCCTAGGCTTAAAATACTATTAATCTAATGATATTTAATTTTGCATTGTCACAAGACTAAACCTGAAAGCCAGATGAATGATTTCTTAAGGCTGACTTCAGACCATTAAACACCAATGCTGATAGTGATGGCTAAATGCTGCCTGAGATTTCTGTCAGTTGAACAAGTGAAACTGTATGGAAAATTCTTCTTAGACATTTATTTCTAGATATTTTTCTCTTTTCTGAAGCTGGCTTTGGATGCTAGAGGGAGGTTATCAGTATTTAACAAGTAATGCATAGGCTGAAGTCCTACCATAACAGCATTTTCTAGAGTTCTTATTTTCTGCTGAAATACTGTAAATCTGAATGGTATGTGGCCTGTATGAGGAATGAATACAAATGTAAGTTAAGTCTGAATTTCCCATAAACTTTTTAGGGGTTGTGGGGAAATTATACTTTAGCTACTCTTCCTGCCAGTAAGGTCCATATTTAACCACTTTCTCTACTCCCTCTGATGCTTGTTTGCTGTGGTGCTGGGAATCCTGGTCAATTGGCTTTAATCTAGTTTCTTTCAGCTTGCTCCCCTTGTTTCACCCCCTTTTTTTGATACCATTGATTTCATGTATTGTTTTTAATTTTTAATGTTCAAATAAAATAGTTCTGGAAGAGAACCCAAGTACTTGTAGTACTTATATTGTTGATAATCGAATCTTGTGATGATAGATGTTGGTGTCCCTGGGGCTTTGGCATAAGAGATCTGGTTATACATTCTGGCTTTATATATATTCTGATGTCTAAAATGAATATAATTTTGGCATTTATCTTATATAGGATGCTATCAGAGTTTAATAAAATGATATCTGAAAAACACTAATAATATAGACATAAAAGAAAATGTTAAAAATATTAGCTATTATTATGATATTGGAAATAGTACTTATTGAATCAGTGTACTTACTGAACTTATTGCATATGGTTCAGCTATGGAATTCTGTAAATAGTCCTTCTCTTTTGAACTTCAATAAATTGGTGAAAGAAGACACAGATAGAGGCAGCCTCAGGATATCTGTTCTTTATTTCTCTTTCCTCTTTGATATATATATAAAGAGCATATTTCCTAGATATTCTGTGGGGATTTTATCTAGCAGCAAGGCAGAGTTGTGGGTCCCTTACCCTTACCATTGGCAAGCAGAGCAAGGAATCACCTTGCTTTTTCATATTGAAGACTTCTGATGATTTGCTGATGACCCTTTGATAACCTCCTTTCATTGTACCCTTTCTAAAGTTTTTTAAAAGCTTTATAATGTTTGTATCTTCATTTTGAGTAAGGTGAGAAAATCAACAATTGAAGCTTGAAGTTAAATATAATTCATGGAAATCATTTAGTCTATTCACTTAAGTAAGTGTTTGAGTGTCTTTTATGTTTAGCACTATGCCATGTTCCATGAGAAATGCGTGAGAAGTTCTCTAGAAAAGTGAAATCTTCTTGGGAGATAAATATAATATTATATAACACATAATAACATAGGACTAAATGCAAAGATTAGGTTCATGAAGAGGAATGGAAGAGATCATTGTGGAACAGAGTACTTGGAATGTGTTGCAAAGAGGAGATGGGGGCGTGAGCAGAGACAAAACAGACTGGCATGGTTTTATGAGAGAAAGAGCAGTGGAGTTTCTGTAGTAGCTACAAAGTTGGTGTGTTAAAGTGACAAATATTTTCTAGCTTTATTTATGCAGAGATAAAACTCCTACTCTTTAACTTACCTTCTACTCATTATTCAGCTCTTCTTGCATTCATTAAAAAAATTTATGTTAATTTGTAAGTTTTAAGATTTTTAAGTTATTGGGTTACCTAATTAAAATGTCTATAGATGAAATGACACAACCTTAGAAACATAAAATAACATTCCTGTTTTATTCGGAAAACAGATTAATATAAAATAAAGGTAAAATCAATGGGAAAAGTAATACGCAGTAATTAACTGTTTTCCCTGAGAACTTGGTTTGTTGCACTGTTTCTTACACATTGTTTTGATGATTTTTGTGATGCCATTTTGATAAGCCAATGAGAAACTGGCTTATCAAGTATAAAAGCAGGGATAGCAGTCTATATTTCTAGACATTGTAGATTGGATATCACAAGTGAATCTTATTGAAGTAATAATCCTATAATGTTAATAAAATTAATTTTAAAATCTAGTGTGGAAGGAAGAATACAAAGTGGAAAGTAATGAGTGCCTATTTTGTACTCAGTTCAGTTCAGTTCATTTCAGTCGCTCAGTCGTATCCGACTCTTTGCAACCCCATGAATCACAGCATGCCAGGCCTCCCTGTCCATCACCAACTTCCGGAGTTCACTCAAACTCATGTCCATCGAGTCGGTGATGCCATCCAGCCATCTCATTCTCTATTTTGTACTAAGAATTCTAAAAAGCACTTCCTGACATGGCTTTAGGAGGAGGCAATGGCAACCCACTCCTGTACCCTTGCCTGGAAAATCCCATGGACGGAGGAGCCTGGTAGGCTACAGTCCATGGGGTCGCTAAGAGTAGGACACGACTGAGCAACTTCACTTTCACTTTTCACTTTCATGCATTGGAGAAGGAAATGGCAACCCACTCCAGTATTCTTGCCTGGAGAATTCCAGGGATGGAGGAGCCTGGTGGGCTGCTGTCTATGAGGTCGCACAGAGTCGGACACGACTGAAGCGACTTAGCAGCAGCAGCAGACCTGACTTTAACTGTCTTGCCTAATCTCCCACTACTCCTCACATAAGCTATATGACTGAACATAGTGTCGATTTAAAAAATAGTCACAACCTACAAGTTGAGAGTTACGTTTTATTTGGTAGGAATTTTTAGGACTTTAAGCCCAGGAGACAGCTTCTCAAATGACTCTGAGAAAACTGCTCCTAGGAAGCACAGGGAGGAGTCAGGTTTTATGGAAGTTTGCAACAAGGGGAAGGTAGTCTGAACATCAAAAGATTATTGGTAATTACGGAAAACCAGATATCCCAAATTAAACAATTTAGCGCTTTTCTATGTATGGGAAGATGCAAGAGTCTGGGTTTACTGAAATTATTCCTTTCATATGCATCCCAGCTATCTGGGACAAGGTGCTTACCAGGGGGATTGGCTGATGGCTGCCGGATTGTTTTTCTTGGGTGCCCTCTGGGCTCAGAAATTCATATTTGGTGGGCCGGAATCACAGATTGCTGTGATATCCTTATTAGTTGATATAGCAGGAAATACCCATTTCACAATAACCTAACAACTATATGCTTAGTATATGCAAAAGTTGGTGCCAGATAAAAGTTGATTACAGAACAGTACTAAGAGGTACAGTCCCAAAGCATGTTCTGTTATCCTGTTGAACTAGACTTTCTTTGCGTGTGTGGCTGTGCACATGCTTTTCTCTGACCTGAATATCCCTTCCTCCATACCCTTCCTTTCTTGATTAGCATTGTCTCCTTCTTCCAGATTCAGATATAACATAATTTTCTATCATGATCCCCTCCCAAGCTGTATTTTGCTATAGTCTCAGAGCAGCTGGAAATGGACGCCTACTCCAGTATTCTTGCCTGGGAAATCTCATGGACAGAGGAGCCTGGCAGGCTACAGTCCATGGGTTGCAAAGAGTTGGACATGACTGAGTAACTAAGCATTCAAAACAACTTATATGTACCAATATCATAGTTATAATTACTGGTCTCTGTAGTCTTCTTGAGGACAAGTTTTGTCTCTTTCATGTTTATGCATTCTGAACTTGGCACAGAATAAGTAGTCAGTAAATGCTGCTGCTGCTTCTGCTGCTGCTGCTAAGTCGCTTCAGTCATGTCCGACTCCTAGCGACCCCATGGACTGCAGCCTACCAGGCTCCTCTGCCCGTGGGATTTTCCAGGCAAGAGTACCGGAGTGGGTTGGGTTGCCATTGCCTTCTCCATCAGTAAATGCTAGATGCTGTAATTTTCTGAATGATTCATCTGGCATGGGATGGAGGTTTGCTTGTTAAAATATAGACTCTTAGGTTCCAAACTAGATCTGCTGAATGAAAATGCCTGGAACTAAGGCCCAGGAATCTGTACCTTTAGCATGTTTACCATGTGCTGGTGACACACATTAAACTAAAAAAAATATTGGTGGAATGAACAAATCTGTGATTAAATCAACACTGAACCTAGTAGTCAGAAATTTCTGTTTGCTTTGTATAGTGTCATTAGTGATTAATTCTCAACTTGTACCACCCACCCCAGCAAGCTGACAAGATGTCAGGCTCTCTTGGCACTGAAGTCTTCTCAGACACCTCATATATATATATGTTTTAATTGGAGGATAATTGCTTTACAATGTTATGTTGGTTTCTGTCATACAACAACTTGAATCACAGAGAGCATGGAACTCAGTTCCCTGTCTTATACAGCTGCTTCCCTCTATCTATTTTACACACGGTAGTATATTTGTCAGTGCTATTCTCTTAGTTCGTCCCACTCTTTCCTTTCCCCACTGTGTCCACAAGTCTGTTCTTTACAGCTGTGTCTCTATTACTGCCGTGCAATAGGTTCATCAGTACCATTTTTCTAGATTCCACATATATGTGTTAATGTATATTTGTTTTTCTCTTTCTGATTTACTTCACTCTGTACAACAGGCTGTAGGTTCATCTCCACCTCACTACCACTGTCTCAAATTTGTTCCTCTAATGGCTGCGTGATATTCCATTGTATAACACAATTTTTTTATCCATTCGTCTGTTGATGGATATATAGGTTGCTTCCATGTCCTGGCTATTGTAAATAGTGCTGCTGTGAACATTGGGGTATATGGATCTTTTTGAATTATGGTTTTCTCTGGGTATATGCTCAGGAGGAAGATTGCTGGGTCATATGGTAGTTTTATTCCTAGTTTTTAAAGAAATCCATATTGTACTCCGTAGTGGCTGTATCAGTTACCTTCCTAACAACAGTGCAGAAGGATTCCCTTTTCTTCATCCTCTCCAGCATTTATTGTTTGTAGATTTTTTTTGATGATGGCCATTCTGACTGGTAAGAGGTGATACCTCATTGTAATTTTGATTTGCATTTCTCTAATATGTGATGTTGAGCGTATTTTCATCTATTTGTCAGTCATATGTATGTCTTTTTTGTCAGACACCTCATATTATATAAGACTTATGGATTGTCTTTTGGAAATTTTTTACCAGACTGTTTTTTTTTTTTTATTTTACCATTTCTCTGTATACCAAAAGTTTTTTTTTTTTTTCCTTTTCATTCTTGAAAAGGTGTTTTTCTTTTTTTTTTTTTTGTAGTTAATTTATTTTTTATTGGAGGCAAATTATTTTACAATATTATATTGGTTGGTTTTGCCATACATTGATATGAATTTGCCCCGGGTTTACATAAGTTCCCCCTCCTGAACCCCCCTCCCACCTCCCTCCTCCCTTTATCCTCCCTCTGGGTCATCCCTGCATGCCAGCCCCGAGCATCCTATAACATGCATTGACCCTGAACTAGTGATTCATTTCACATATGACAACATACGTGTTTCAATGCCATTCTCCCAAATCATCCCACCCTTACCCTCTCCCATAGAGTCCCAAAGACTGTTCTATACATCTGTGTCTCTTTTGCTGTCTCGTATACAGGGTTATCATTTGCATCTTTCTAAATTCCATATATATGTGTTAGTATACTGTATTGGTGTTTTTCTTTCTGGCTTACTTCACTCTGTATAATAGGCTCCAGTTTCATCCACCTCATTAGAACTGGTTCAAATGTATTCTTTTTAATGGCTGAATAATACTCCATTGTGTATATGTACCAAAGCTTTCTTATCCATTCGTCTGCAGATGGACATCTAGGTTGCTTCCATGTCCTGGCTATTATAAACAGTGCTGCAATGAACATTGGAGTACACGTGTCTCTTTCAATTCTGGTTTCCTTGGTGTGTATGCCCAGGAGTGCGATTGCTGGATCATATGGCAGTTCTATTTCCAATTTTTTGAGGAATCTCCACACTGTTCTCCATAGTGGCTGTACTAGTTTGCATTCCCACCAACAGTGTAAGAGGGTTCCTTTCTCTCCACATCCTCTCCAGCATTTATTGCATGTAGACTTTTGGATAGCAGCCATTCTGACTGGTGTGAAATGGTACCTCATTGTGGTTTTGATTTGCATCTCTCTGATTATGAGGGATGTTGAGCATTTTTTCATGTGTTTGTTAGCCATCTTTATGTCTTCTTTGGAGAAATTTCTGTTTAGTTCTTTGGCCCATTTTTTGATTGGGTCATTTATTTTTCTGGAAAAGACAGCCTTCAGAATGGGAGAAAATAATAGCAAATGAAGCAAATGATAAAGGATTAATCTCCAAATTATACAAAAGTTTTAATTTATTAGTTTGATGACTTTATGTCTCTGTGACTATAGTTTCTTGGTTTGGATTAACAATACTGTCAATTAAAAATAAAAACACATGCAACCTAAAAGTTGAGAGTTAGGTTTTATTCGGTGAGAATGCTAGGATTCAAGCCTGGGAGACAGTATCTCAGGTGACTGTGAGACACTGACTCAGAGGAAGCAGGGGAGGAGCCAAGGTATATACATGTTTGGAGGAGGGGAGGTAATCTGAATATTAAAAGATTACTGTTAATTAAGAGAAAGTTAAATCTCTCAAGAGATTTAGAGGTTAAATCAAAAGAGATTTAGTGATCTAAAGAGATAAAGTGATCTATGTATGGGAAGAGATTTAGAGATCTTCTAAATAAAGAGATTTAGGGATCTTCTATATATGGGAAGCTGCAAGCATACAGTCTTGTGAAATCATTTTTCATATGCATCTAACATTCTAAAGGGATGGGAATCCCAGACCACCTGACCTGCCTCTTGAGAAACCTGTATGCAGGTCAGGAAGCAACAGCTAGAACTGGACATGGAACAACAGACTGGTTCCAAATAGGAAAAGGTGTACGTCAAGGTTGTATACTGTCACCTTGCTTATTTAACTTATATGCAGAGTACATCATGAGGAACGCTGGGCTGGAAGAAGCACAAACTGGAATCAAGATTGCTGGGAGAAATATCAATAACCTCAGATATGCAGATGACACCACCCTTATGGCAGAAAGTGAAGAGGAACTCAAAAGCCTCTTGATCAAAGTGAAAGAGGAGAGTGAAAAGGTTGGCTTGAAGCTCAACATTCAGAAAACGAAGATCATGGCATCTGGTCCCATCACTTCATGGGAAATAGATGGAAAAAAAGTGAAAACAGTGTCAGACTTTATTTTGGGGGGCTCCAAAATCACTGCAGATGCTGATTGCGGCCATGAAATTAAAAGACGCTTGCTCCTTGGAAGGAAAGTTATGACCAACCTAGATAGCATATTAAAAAGCAGAGACATTACTTTGCCAACCAAGGTCCATCTAGTCAAGGCTATGGTTTTTCCTGTGGTCATGTATGGATGTGAGAGTTGGACTGTGAAGAAGGCTGATCGCCGAAGAATCGATGCTTTTGAACTGTGGTGTTGGAGCAGACTCTTGAGAGTCCCTTATACTGCAAGGAGATCCAACCAGTCCATTCTAGAGGAGATCAATCCTGGATGTTCATTGGAGGGACTGATGCTAAAGCTGAAACTGCAATACTTTGGCCACCTCATGCGACGAGTTGACTCACTGGAAAAGACTCTGATGCTGGGAAAGGTTGGGGGCGGGAGGAGAAGGGGAAGACCGAGAATGAGATGGCTGGATGGCATCACCGACTCTGTGGGCATGAGTTTGAGTGAACTCCGGGAGTTGGTGATGGACAGGGAGGCCTGGCGTGCTGTTATTCATGGGGTCGCGGAGAGTCGGACACGACTGAGCGACTGAACTGAACTGAACTTTCTGGGGCCAATCCTGCTTTCTTTATTATTCACATACTAGTTCCTTGTATACTGTAAAAGATGGTGAATGTGGCAGATGGCTACCTAGCTCTCACTTCCCCCTAGCTCCTCTGTGCTTACTGGGGAGGAAGTATCTGATGGCTTTCTAATAACTGACTTTCTTTAACCTGACCTCAGAAATTTGCATTTGGAAAAGACTTGTTTACTGGTAGACCATAGAGGAGAAAACATTTCATTTCATAGTCTCTCCCCATGGTTGGAAATTCGACCATATTGGGAGATATTTCATAACCATTGTTTCTTTTTGTCCCATGGTGCTGGGAGACTGATCCTAGGTCAGGTGGAAATTTTTTGTTGGTAAGTCATTCTAGGTGTTAATTTCTGGATTAGACCCATTGATGAATAATACAAAGATTCTCTGAATCCTCTATCTTCTAACCTTATAGGATCCAGGAGATATTTCCCTTGTTGTTTCTTCCTATACCTAGAATCACACTATTAAAATTATTCTACATTATAAATATGATCTGTTTCTTCAAGCTGTTTGAAAAAAAAAAGTGAAAGTGAAGTCGCTTAGTCGTGTCAGACTCTTTGCGATCCCTTGGACTGTAGCCTACCGGGCTCCTCAGTCCATGGGATTTTCCAGACAAGAATACTGGAGTGGGTTGTCATTTCCTTCTCCAGGGGATCTTTCCGACCCAGGGATCGAACCCGGGTCTCCAGCATTGTAGGCAGATGCTTTACCGTCTGAGCCACCAGGGTAGCCCAAAATAAGCTAGATTGAACCCAGGTCTCCCACACTGCAGGCAGATTCTTTACCAGCTGAGCCACAAGGGAAACCCAAGAACACTGGAGTGGGTAGCCTATCCCTTCTCCAGCGATCTTCCTGACCCAGGAATCGAACCAAGTTCTCCTGCATTGCTGGCAGATTCTTTACCAACTGAGCTATCAGGGAAGGCCAAGCTGTTTAGCTGTCATTAATTTGGCTGGGGCCTGGTTATACATAATCTAATACAAGAGACAACAATCTTATGAAATAAACAGATTACAAGCAATATAGCTAATAACTTGTTAAAGTTACAAGTAGAGATTCAAACCATGAGCTTCCGAAACAAAACTGTCTTCCTAAAAGATCACCAAGGCTAGGAAATGGATCATCTAAGGCAGCAATATAATTTTTCCTGTGAGTCATTAAATATGTTATATTAGAAGATTCATCTGGTATGAAAACATAACATTTAGTTTGAATTATAGCACTGTTGTCCCCTTGAGATGTGCTAAAGATATCAAGGGCCATACGATTTTGTAATACAGCTTTTCTCCACATAGAGACTCAAAATTTAGTAGGCTAATAGCCTGGCTGCTATCATTTAAGGCCTTTTGAGTGAATTCTGTTAAAGTTTCAATGTGAGAAATAATATTTTTTCACGTTGCAAAGAAGGTGGAAAAGTAGCTGCTAAGTGATCATACCAGTGAAATACAGATCTCTTGATTCTTCAGGCTCATGTTGATGGTAAATTTGCTGGAGTTACATCTAAGTTTGTACATAAATGGCCTTGAGCCTAAGGGAATCCTAATGTATACCTTCCTAGCCCTCTTGGCAGAAGCCAGGGTCATAAATTAAACCCACAAAGCCATTCAGTCCCATGAGTTGCCAGTCAGTTTATTTCTCGGAGAAGGCAATGGCACCCCACTCCAGTACTCTTGCCTGGAAAATCTCATGGATGGAGGAGCCTGGTAGGCTGTGGTCCATGGGGTCTTGAACAGTCAGACACGACTGAGAGATTTCACTTTCACTTTTCACTTTCATGCGTTGGAGAAGGAAATGGCAACGCACTCCAGTGTTCTTGTCTGGATAATCCCAGGGATGGGGGAGCCTGGTGGACTGCCATCTATGGGGTTGCACAGAGTTGGACACGACTGAAGTAACTTGGCAGTAGCAGCAGCAGGAACCCAATCTGTTCCATATCAATCACTGTCTTGAAGAGACATGGTACACTGGCAGTTTTCATAAGATACCCAGCCTAATTTTCTAGTGTTATTAAGTTGGTTTTCCTTGATATGATTTAGTTGTTCTAAGCATAGGGGGGGCCTTTAGGCTTAGATGACCATAGCCTAGTGTTAGCAGATAAAGCCATCCCATAACTGAGGAAGTGTCCCTCCTAAAAGTCTAGAGTTAACATTTTTTTTTTTGTTTTTTTTTTTAGTGGAATTTAGCATGTTGTTCCGGAGAAGGCAATGGCAAGCCACTCCAGTACTCTTGCCTAGAAAATCCCATGGACGGAGGAGCCTGGTAGGCTGCAGTCCGTGGGGTCGCTAAGGGTCGGACACGACTGAGCGACTTCACTTTCACTTTTCACTTTCACACATTGGAGAAGGAAATGGCAACCCACTCCAGTGTTCTTGCCTGGAGAATCCCAGGGATGGGGGAGCCCGGTGGGCTTCCGTCTATGGGGTCACACAGAGTCGGACACGACTGAAGTGACTTAGCAGCAGCAGCAGCATGTTGTTCTGACTAAACTAGAATAATCTTAAGGGAAAATTCATATTTATGTCCAGGGTTAGAATAAGTGTGTTTGACTGGGCAAGTAAGTGAGTCCCATTTAGTAGCCCAAACAGAAAACTGTAATTCCTTTCTTCTAAAATAAACTTTCTAAGAGCCATCCAATCAGAACTTTGGAGGGGACAAACCTACCAAGGTAAACCAGAGGTAATGGATGCAGGTAATTGACCACAACCAAACAATTTGATTGATTTCTAAAATTTGCATAAGATTGTTCCAATGATAGAAAAAAAAATTTGATTTACCTGCAAGAGTTCAAGAGAACAAGAAGAAAACATGAACAATCATAAGGTCAGGTCCAGGATCTCGGTTCAGTTGTCTACTTCTGATGTCATCTTCTTGTCCTGGCGTTGGTCTTTCCCTGTTGTCAGAGCACTGATTTAAGGTGACTTTGAAAGTCAGCAGTTCTCTTTATATACCAGTCTCATGCAGGAGCCCTTTTTAGGTGAGAATTATGAATTCAAGAGTCAATTCCCTGTCTCCCAGGCTTGAGTTCTAGCATTCCCACTGAATAAAACTTAATTCTCAAATTTTAGGTTGTGCATATGTTTTTAGCTAACAATACCTTCCTCAATAAGGTGTTAGAAATATACTTTTCAATGGCATGTTGCAACTGCTTTAATGGGATTCAGATAGGAATTTATGTGCTGCTAGTTAAACAAAATGATTGTAAAAATGTAAGTTATATAAACCTAAAGTTAAATAGATTACAGTAAAACAAAATTAAGGCATACTCAAAAGTTATTACTTTCTATTTAAGTAGCTGCATTTTGTTAGACATCTAGATTCTCTGCTATAATCTATGTTCTGTTTTTTTAATCTGCGGGTTGAGAATATTATGCATTCATGTGCTATTGCTCATCTCATTTCAATCCATGTTCAGTGACATCACATTTGGTTGCTTGAAATTGACCATAGTGGGAATATTTATATTATGGAAAGTGACAAACACTGCAAATCAGAGTTTGATTTATTGTTTTGTTGTTGTCTACACATAAGACAGTCTGTGGGAATCAGTTGGCTCTACAGAATTTATAAGAAAAGTATTATATATATATTATTTATATATTGTGTGCTCATCTACACATACTTTATATCCATAAAATTTATAATAAGGTACACACAGCACATACATGCATTTAGCTTTTTTAGGGAAAACCTGTGGTTAAAGATATTTGCACATCACTGTTTATAGGCCTTTTATAAAAGATACAGCATATTCAGGGGAAAATTATTGCTGTTGTTTGTCACTATTAGAGATGGTGGAAAATTCTGAAATAGATGGGAATACCAGACCACCTGACCTGCCTCTTGAGAAACCTGTATGCAGGTCAGGAAGCTACAGTTAGAACTGGACATGGAACAACAGTCTGGTTCCACATAGGAAAAGGAGTACATCAAGGTTTTATATTGTCACCCTGCTTATTTAACTTCTATGCAGAGTACATCATGAGGAACACTGGGCTGGAAGAAGCACAAACTGGAATCAAGATTGCCGGGAGAAATATCAATAACCTCAGATATGCAGATGACACCACCCTTATGGCAGAAAGTGAAGAAGAACTAAGAAGCCTCTTGATGAAAGTGAAAGAGGAGAGTGAAAAGGTTGGCTTGAAGCTCAACATTCAGAAAACAAAGATCATGGCATCTGGTCCCATCACTTCATGGGAAATAGATGGGGAAACAGTGTCAGACTTTATTTTGGGGGACTCCAAAATCACTGCGGATGCTGATTGAAGCCATGAAATTAAAAGACGCTTGCTCCTTGGAAGGAAAGTTATTACCAACCTAGATAGTATATTAAAGAGCAGAGACATTACTTTGCCAACAAAGGTCCGTCTAGTCAAGGCTATGGTTTTTCCCGTGGTCATGTATGGATGTGAGAGTTGGACTATGAAGAAAGTTGATCGCTGAAGAATTGATGCTTTTGAACTGTGGTGTTGGAGAAGACTCTTGAGAGTCCCTTGGACTGCAAGGAGATCCAACCAGTCCATCCTAAAGGAGATCAGTCCTGGATGTTCATTGGAAGGACTGATGCTAAAGCTGAAACTGCAATACTTTGGCCACCTCATGCGAAGAGTTGACTCACTGGAAAAGACTCTGATGCTGGGAAGTATTGGGGGCGGGAGGAGAAGGGGACGACAGAGAATGAGATGGCTGGATGGCATCACCGACTTGATGGACATGAGTTTGAGTGAACTCCGGGAGTTGGTGATGGACAGGGAGGCCTGGTGTGCTGTGATTCATGGGGTCACGGAGAATCAGACACGACTGAGCGACTGAACTGAACTGATTAGAGATGGTGATATCAAGTTTGGCTCTGTCTCTGGTTTTACTCTTTATTATAAATGGAGTTATGTGGTCTTTTATAATCTATGAAAATTTTGGCAGCCTGCAAGTATTTTGGGAGTGAAATAAGATGATTGAAATTGTGTATACTTTTCCCTTTCTTCTCCTTTTCATGTGGTTCTCTCTATATCCTTATTCTTCTTTACTTTGAAGAGTTTTTTGTTTCTCCATCTACTAGTGGAATGTACTTTGCAAATTTAGGTGTTACAGTTCCAACTCATTTAGTGATTCATTGACCACTGGGGGAAGCAAACTGAGATTTGAAGAGACAGAATCTGATTGGTCCAGTGAGAAATGGTCTAGTTTGAAACAGATACTGTTACTGTTTTGAATTCTTTGGTGAAAGAGAATCAAAGTGCTCAAACACAATTGGCAGCTCTACCCCAGTCCACCTTGGTCTATTTCTTAGACACATTTTACCATTCTTTTGTCAGACAAAATGTTTGATGTTAGCATGTAAGTAGTGTTTCACATGATGCTGATAAATTATAAAGTTACTATGAGCTAGGAAAATAAGTCACAATGTGGGAGTTGCCTAGATATTTCTTAGCAGAGAAAAGCTTTGCTCATGTTCTGTCAGTAGTTTGGTCCACCCTGCATGTATGTATGTATGTGTGTGCTGCTGCTGCTGCTAAGTCACTTCAGTCGTGTCCGACTCTGTGTGACCCCATAGACGGAAGCTCACCAGGCTCCCCCATCCCTGGTATGTGTGTATATATACATATATATATATATTAATGCTAACATACATATTAGCACTTGGTTCAAAACAGCCTTGTGATGTCGAGAATGTGCCTCTAGAAGCAATTCACAAAGCAGGGCCCCATGAGAGAGGGTGCTTAAGCTGTGCTTTTTTAGGTATGCTGTTTGTTGCATGACAGGCAGAAACCTGAATTCCTTACTTGATTTTATGCAAGTCAGAGAAGAAAAACTATTCCTCTCAAAGAGGTTTTATTCATTTGTTAGCCTGTTTTATAGCAATAGCCAGTTTGCTTACTCTTGAGGAGCATGGGTGTGGAACCAGACCACATGAACCTCTTTGTTTCTCAACTTCTTCGTTTGTAGAGTGGAGATAACAATAGTCCCTACCTCTTATATTCGTTTTGAGGGTTACATAAGCTAATACAGCTACATGAGTTAAAATAATGTTTGTCATGTAATTGCAAATAGATATAGGCACAAAATAAAAATCACCCAGTATTTCATCAAACTATATCCGTTTAGTTCATTTCTCTCTGTTAGGAGGTGAAGATATTGAGTAATAGCCTCTGAACTGAGAAGGAATTTTGAGACTGAAAAAAGGAGCAAGCAAATGAAGCTTCTGTCATGAAGTTTACTGTAGTAAAGTATAGGCAGGAAAGATGGGGTGGACAGAAGATCCAGAGGCATTGACAACTTTACTCTGCACTGCCAAAAGAGATACAGGGGGTTCTAAAGGGGCCAAAGGTAAAAACAGAATCTGACTACCAAGTGAGAAGCATATCCACAGTTTAGAACTGGGGGCACCCACCCAACTTAACCATCTCAGCAAAAGGCACTATTCCAGCTTTCATTTTAAATGAAGGCAAGGGTAAAAGGGAACTCAGTCTGGCTTGAGTGCATTAGTTTGTGAGTTAGGCTAAATCTCAGTCAGGTGGAAAGCACTGCAGACCTAGATGGAGCTGAAAAGGTGGAGCCAGTATGGTTCAGCTACACATTCCACCCACACCATCTATATGGCCCACACTATATTTATCCACCATTCTTCCAAGAATACTCTAGAGCCAGATATCAGGAGTTTACCTGCCGTCCCCACATATTGTCCCCATGTTATAAGGTTGAAAGATAACGACCCCTGACATAACTTCAGCAATGGACATTGGCAGCAATCTATACACCTGTAAGTCAGAGCAGTTGTGGATGTCAGCATAGGTAGTGGCCCAGGACAGGAATGCAATAGTGGAGATATGTGGCACTAATCCTAGAAGGAAAACGCTAAGGATAATAAGTGTTTTAAAGGTAGTGCTTGCCTTAGTTGTTCAACCATGTCTGACTCTTTGCAACCCCACCAGGCTCCTTTACTCATGGGATTCTCCAGGCAAAAATACTGGAGTAGATAGTCACTCCCTTCTCCAGGGGATCTTCCTGACCCAGAACTTGGGTCTTCTGCATTTCAGGCAGATTCTTTATTGTCTGAGCCACTGGGGAAGCCCCTTTAAAGGTAGTAAGAAAGACAAATCTTCATTCAGGATCTGTACTGTAGTTTGTTCTCCATGAACCAGGATCACCCTGGACTTTGACACTTCTCCCATAGGACAATACCAGACATTTTGTCCCTTTACATTAGAACCAGGCAGGGAGATATTATATGTGGGGACTTTAGTAGGGCCCATAAAAGAAGCCCTATTTCAGTCTCCCATTTGATTTCTATATCAGAGATCACCTTGGTTATTCTGGGCCTTCACTTAGACAGAAAGATTGAGGAATTACTACGTCAAGGCCTAGCCTAGCCCTTGTCCCCAAGGTAAAAGAATGCCAAACCCCTGTGAGGAGTATACCATTACATCTCCAATCTAAAATAATCTCCCCAGGTAGGAGGTTCTGTGGCACCCCTAGGATAAGGCCTGAATCCCCCTGGATAGGTCTCAGTCCTTCTTCTAACACTTGAAATTTTAAGGATCTAGTTGGTAGAATAGGTACAGTCAGCCTCTCAGAAGCAGACATGTGGCCTGCTGCGGTTCGGTGTTTAACAGCCAGATGGCCTCTAATAGTGGTCAAGATAGCCTCTTAAAGACTCATCTGGAGAAAGCTTCTTCAATGTCTCTTTCAGTTCTTTCTACCAAGCCTGCATCTGTTGGGTTATATGGCAGATGGAAGGTCTGTGAAACCTCATGGGCTTCAACCCATTCCTTTAGGTTGTGCCCAGTGATATGGGTCCCTTGGTTGCTATTTATATAACTGGGGACTCAATGCATACTTTCTAAGTTGGTCAAGCCCCTAATAGTGGCTTTTTGATTTGCTCTTTTACTGGGAACAGTTTCTATCAGTCAGATCTCTGAATCTGCACAGGTCAGTCACACTTGTGTCCTTCTGATAAAGGCAAGGGGTTGATATAGTCCACTTATCATCTGGTCACTGGGCTAGTGGCTAATCTGATGTGATCAGGAATATGTCTCAAGGGTTGTCACCACAAGCTGCGGTGGGTCAGTCCCTGTCAAATGCCTGCCCGTCAGTGTATTTGATATGGAGGTGTAACCTCTTGGCTGTCTCCCAGGTGGTTTTGGGGCCTCAGTGTCTGTCTGTTTTCAGTGAAGGCACTGTGCTATATCCAGAGAAGTCTTTAAGTCTTCTAGGACAACAGTTCTTGCCTTGGCTAAGGTGTCTGCTTTGTGGTTCCCAGGTAGTGTAGTTGGAGAATATACAGAGATGTGTCTTACCTTGACGGCAGCACTGGGTCGTGTGCACACATCCCATATGTCCCTCCATAGGTTAACTCCCCACAGGGGCTATCACAAGATAGCCTAAATTTTCTGATATGCTGTGGCATCCACATGGCCAGACCCTTCACACAGTCCACCTGTCTGTGTTTGTGTAGAAGGGCATAGATTCCTGAGTTACCATAGTCCTTACTGCCCTCAGTTTAGTCCATTGCCTGCTGTGCTTAATGTCTTCTGCAAACCAAGTGATATTGAAATCCAGGAGAACTGCTGAAGTGGGCCAAGTGTAGGTATTGCCTTGACTGCTGCCATTGTGAAGCGTGTCTCAGGATGGAGGGAGCCCTAATTCTCTTTTTGACTTGGCTGAGAAGGAGAGAGATGGGTGGTGTCTGAGGGGCCATATCTGGATGCATGTAAGACACTGGCCCAAAGACAGAATGTAATTCCATAGATGGCAGACTTGAATTGTGCACATTGCCTTGTTGCAGATACGGGTGTCACTTTTGCAGTATGCTTACTTGGGCACAGTTACTTTCTGGTTTGAGAGGCATGTTCTTAATCCATTTACTTACAGGAAGTAAAGTTTGAACATACACTTATAAGTCAATGGAGAGGCCTGTTTGCTGCAGGGCCAGGATGACTATCAGAGCTGTTTTCCAATAGAACTTTACTTCACTTGGGGTCCCTTCCACAACTGAGACTAAAATCCTAGTGGGATGTGTTTCCATTCCTGCCTTTCCCACAGACCCTAGCCAAAACCTTCTTGGTACAAGTTTACATCTAATTCACAGGCAGCATTCCATATACATATGCCCAGAGCTTGAACTTGTTTTACTACAATTTTGGCCTTTTCAAAGGCTTCCTAATGGTGGATGCCCCATTCCCATTTTTGTCCCTTTCTAACCAGAGAGTATTATGTGAAGAGAATGTCGCTCAGTTGTGCCCGACTCTTTGCGACCCCGTGGACTATACAGACCATGGAATTCTCCAGGCCAGAATACTGGAGTGGGTAGCCTTTCCCTTCTCCAGGTAATCTTACCAACCCAAGGATCGAACCCAGGTCTCCCACAATGCAAGTGGATTCTTTCTGAGCCTCCAGGGAAGCCCAAGAATACTGGAGTGGTAGCCTATCCCTTCTCTAGTGAATCTTCCTGACCCATGAACTAAACTGTAGTCTCCTGCATTGCAGGCAGATTCTTTACCAACTGAGCTATCAGAGAAGCCCAGAGAGTACTGTAGGAGCCAAATTATTTGTGCCAAACACATTATGAAAGGATCACATTCTGGTGATCCCAGAAAGGATTGTAATTCCTTGACTGGCTGGTGTGGCTCAGGCTTGGATTTTATTGATAACTGAGGCTGGGATAACTTTTGTCTTACCTGACCAAATAACTCCCCAAAACTTTACTTACTACCTGGGTCCCTGGATCTTGTCAGTTTTTACTTCCCATCTTTGGTTCTGTAAATGTGTCTATAAAGAGGCAGCAGTTTGGGAGAGAAGGGACAAGTCATCACAGGTTATTGATGTCATCAAGACATCAATCTAATGAAATAATTCCAACTCAGGGTGGGACATTCACCAGATTTCTAGGTCCTGACTGACCAAACTATAACAAATGATAGGACTGTAAATAACCTTGAGGCAACACCTGAAAGGTTCATTGCCTCTCATCCCAGACGAAGACAAATTGATCTTGAAAGCTAGTACCCAAAGGAATGTTGAAAAAAGGGATTACACAGGTCAAGCACACAATGGAAAGTTTTCAGTGCAGAGAAGACCTGTTGTAAGAGAACAGCAATATTGGAGACCTCCACACGAATGAAACAACACTGGTCAAGAATCAGCAGTTAGAACCCTGTATGGAACAGGGTTCAGGACTGAGAAAGGAGTACAACAAGGCTGTTTATTGTCACCCTGTTTATTTAACTTATATGCAGAGTATAACATGTGAAATGCCAGGCTGGAAGAGTTAGGAGCTGGAATCAAGATTGTCAGGAGAAATATCAACAAGCTCAGGGACGCGTATGATACCACTCTAAGGCAGAAATCGAGGAGGAACTAAAGAGCCTTTTGATGAGGGTGAAGGAGAACAGTGAAAAAGCTGACTTAAAACTCAACATTAAACTAAGATCATGGCATCTGGTCCCGTCACTTCATGGCAAATAAAAGGGGAAAATGTAGCAGCAGTGACAGATTTTCTCTCCTTGGGCTCTAAAATCACTGCAGATGGTGACGGCAGCCATGAAATGAGAAGATGATTACTTCTTGGCCAGAAAGCGATGACAAACCAAGACAGTGTGTTAAAAAGCAGAGACATCACTTTGTCGACAAAGGTCACATGGTCTTTCCAGTAATCATGTACAGATGTGAGAGCTGGACAGTAAAGAAGGCAGAACACTGAAGAATTGATGCTTTTGAACTGTGGTGCTGAAGAAGATTCTTGAGAGTCCTTTGGAAAGAAAAGAGATCAAATCAGTCAATCTTAAAGGAAATCAACTCTGAATATTCTTTGAAAGGACTGATGCTGAAGCTGAAGGTCCAATACTTTGGCCACCTGATACGAAGAACTGTCTTATTGGAAAAGACCCTGATGCTGGGAAAGATTGAAGGTAGGAGGAGAAGGGGAATCCAGAGGATGAGGTGGTTTATGGCATCACTAACTCTATGGACATGAGTTTGAGCAAGCTCTGGGGGTTGGTGATGGACAGGGAGGCCTGGTGTGCTGCAGTCCATGGGGTCACAAAGAGTGGGACACGACTGAGCCACTGAACTGAACTAAACTGAAGGTCTACTCAACTGTGGTGTCTACAGCTCTAAGATTTTTTGTTTCTGCTCAGTAAGTCAGTCAATAAATCATCAATTCCACTTGGAGCCTCCAGTTACTTCCCACCACACACAGTAGAGGACAACATTGTCCCAACTTCTGGTTACTCTGCATGTAGGGAATCTACTCTGGGGTTCTACTTGCAGTGATGGGACTCTGGGACACATTGCCAAACATTTATGGTCAGTAGACACAGGAGTGAACTGTCTTTTGTTAGGGCTTTCTGCAAAGATAACAGGTCTGAATTATGTGGTTTATCAGTGTCTTCTTTGAAGTCCTTGCTACTAATAATCCTCCAAATTTGTTTCCATGTCAGCTGCGTTGGTCCTTTCTCTGTTTTTTTTCCATCCTTTGTTTCACCTTTATTTTTTTATTTTCTGTTTCCCTGGTGGTGGACTCTCTCTGTTTCACTGAAATCTGCTATAATTGCAGCTATTAGAGCTACTGCTTTACTAACCATTGGTGCCAGGACTGATAATAAGGTGCCACACCAAACACCAGGAGTAAAACTGTAAGATGCAATCCTTCATGTGTGTGTGCTTAGTCTCTCAGTCATGTCCAACTCTTTGCAACCCCGTGGACTGTAGCCTACCAGGCTCCTCTTACCATAGGGATTCTCCAGGTAAGAATACTGGAGTGAGTTTCCATGCCCTCCTCCAGGGGATCTTCCCAACCCAGGGATCAAACCCAGGTCTCTTGCATTGTAGGTAGATTCTTTATCATCTGGTCCACCAAGGAAGCCCAAGAATATTGGAATGGGTAACCTATTCCTTCTCCAGGGGATCTTCCTGACCCAGGAATCAAACCAGGGTTTCCTGAATTGCTGGTGGAGTCTTTACCAGCTGAGCCACCAAAGAAGCCTGAAATCCTTCATACCTGCTACAGATAGCTATTTATCTGGTCCCTAAAGTTTTCTGCATATATAGCATGTCTCATTCCCAATTCTCTAATGAAATCATAAGTCTTCTATTGGAGTTTTACCTGAGTCCTAATTCAAGTAACCAATTCAGCTACCCATCCTCAGTTTGTCTCATTCCAGCATCATATGACCTTTATCTCAGGACTGGCTATTCTTTCACTGAGGCTATTTGGACACCTCTAGGTCATTTAGTATGATATTGTCTCCATCCTTGTCCCATAGGCAGTTGCCATGCAGCTACTTCTTGCCTGGTCTCTTTTTGAACCTAATGTCAACTCAGCTACTTCTGCAGAGGAGTATTTCCTCATAGTTATCTTTTGGCTAGTTATTATCTCTTATTGATTCACAAGTTACCTTAGTCTTTGTTTAAATGAGGGAATGAACCTTTAGGTCATTTTTTCTTCAACAATTTTATCTTCCTACTCAGAGGAATCATTATACCTTGGATCCACTATTTGGGATTCTGGTCTTCCTGTGTTCATTTTCTTGGTGAATGCAGGTGCTGTATGTGTGCTTAGTTGCTCAGTGGTGTCCAACTCTTGGCAACCCCATGGACTGTAGCCTGCCAGGCTCCTCTGTCCATGGGATTCTCCAGGCAAAAATACTGGAGTGGGTAACCATTCCCTTCAGGGGATCTTCCTGACCCAGGGGTTGAACCTGGGTCTCCTGCTTTTCAGGAGCATTCTTTACCATCTGAGCCACGAGGGAAGCCCAAATACAAGTGCTACCTTTGCATTTTTAGCATGCTTTCCAGGTGTTCTTATTGTTATATCTTTTTGACTAGTAGATCCCAGCTAGAGGAACAAGCCACTTGTAGATCTTATTCTTATGCCAGAACTTCTTTAGATTTTTCTAGTTCCTACCTGAGCTGGAGCTCATTTTCTCTAGCAGTCTCAGGACCCAAAGCAGAGGGCATAACCTACCTACTTTCACACCTTAGTTTCTTTTTCCCTGTTGTTTTGGTTAGAATGTCTAGTAACTCTTTTGGTGTTTTCAGGGTGTCCTCAAACTCATGTGCCTATCTGGAGCATTCCAAACTTGGCAAGATATCCCTACATGGAGGAGGTTGGGCACCCTGGGATTTCCACCACTGACAATGGGCTTTCCCTCGAAACAGTTTCTTTACCCATGCCTGTTTCATTTTTGGTCTCTGGCTGGCTTGCCAATTGTTGGGAGGCTGAGATATTGAATAATATCTCCCAAAATGTGAAAGAACTTTGAGACCAAAAAACGAAGCAGGCAACTCCATAAATTTCGGTGGGTGGATGGGAAGGGAGTAGGCCTGGGGGCTTAAGATAGAGCTGACAAAATGGAGTCAGTGCGATTCAACGATTCAACCACATACTGTCATTTATAGTATCACATTTATACTCTCTCCTTCTGTATATGTAATTATGTGTATGTTCACAAACACCGTATAGTGGGATTACACTATAATTCTATACAATTTATCTTTTGCACTTTTCTATTAATTTTATGTCATGAAGAATGTTATTAGTTTTTTTGCAAATACAACCCTCTATACCTGTGCTGTAGTCTGTTATTTGGGTATACCATATTTATTTAACTCATCTCTTATTTTCCAAAAGTTACTGTTCAAAATATGCTTCAGATGAGCATTCTTAGTTATAAACACATGAATACATTCTTTTTTTCTAGGGAATAATTTTCTAGAGCTAAAGTTATTGATAAGCTATCTTCTCAGGGGGATTTTAATAGCTTATTTTGGTTATTTCTCCTTATTCCTCTTTAAATAAACAGAGCCAAGTATAAACTTCTTGCTGTACCTTTCTAAATACTTTCATTCCCATGAGTAAGTTGCACTTAAAGATTAATGAGAATTTGGGGCAGCAGAGTGAAACAGCAAGAAAATGGATTTAGCAGTCAGAAGGTATCTTTAAATCTCATTTTTGTCACTTTTTGTAATGTTATTTTGGATAACATTTCAACTTCTGGAATCTTATTTCCTAATCAGTAAAATTGAAATGATTAAAAACCAAATTAGTAGGATTATTGGGGAAGTAAATGAAGTAAAGTCTATAAAATGCCTAGCACTTTATAGTCACTGAAAGGAACTCAATAACTGTTAGTCTTATCTCAGTTTCTTATCAGTACATTTCCATGTGGCATACAGGCAATGGGGCTTCCCTAGTGGCTCAGACTGGAGAAGGCAATGACACCCCACTCCAGTACTCTTTTGCCTGGAAAATCCCATGGACGGAGGAGCCTGGTGGGCTGCAGTCCATGGGGTCGCGAAGAGTCGCACACAACTGTGCGACTTCACTTTCACTTTTCACTTTCATGCATTGGAGAAGGAAATGGCAACCCACTCCAGTGTTCTTGCCTGGAGAATCCTAGGGACGGCGGAGCCTGGTGGCTGCCGTCTATGGGGTCACAGAGAGTCGGATCTGACTGAAGCGACAGCAGCAGCAGCAGCAGCAGCAGCAGCAGCAGTGACTCAGACAGTAAAGAATCTGCCCGCAATGTGGGAGACCTGGGCTTAATCCCTGGGTCAGGAAGATCCCCTGGAGAAGGAAATGGCTACCCACTCCAGTATTCTTGTCTGGAGAATTTAATCGACAGAGGAACCTGGCAAGCTACAGTCCATGGGGTCGCAAAGAGTCAGGCACAACTGAGGGACTTTCACTAGTGTATTTTTCATTTCAGTTATTATGTTCTTTATCTCTCGTTGTCTTTTGTATTTTCTAATTCTTTGTTGAAAATCTCTAACTTCTTGCTCTATGCCTCTACTCCCAAGTTTTTCAAACATTTTTATGATCATTACTCTGAACTCTTTCTCAGGTAGATTGACTTATTTCCACTTTGTTTAGTTATTATTCTGAAATTTTATCTTGTTTCTTCATCTGGACTTTATCCCTCTGCTGCCGATTTTGTCTAAGTTGTTACTTTTATTTTTGTATCTGTGGTATGTTAGTTATGTTTCTTAACCTTGAAGAAGTGGCCCATTCTAGGAGACATCCAATGTATCCCAGTGATCTACTCTGTTATTGCCCAAGTTATATGATCTAGGGACCATCAGTTCGGTTCAGTTCAGTTCAGTTCAGTCGCTCAGTCTTGTCTGACGCTTTGCGATCCCATGAATCACAGCACGCCAGACCTCCCTGTCCATCACCAACTCCCGGTGTTCACTCAGACTCATGTTCATCGAGTCGGTGATGCCATCCAGCCATCTCATTCTCTGTCATCCCCTTCTCCTCCCACCCCCAATCCTTCCCAGCATCAGAGTCTTTTCCAGTGAGTCAACTCGTCGCATGAGGTGGCCAAAGTATTGCAGTTTCAGCTTTAGCATCAGTCCTTCCAATGAACACCCAGGATTGATCTCCTTTAGAATGGACTGGTTGGATCTCCTTGCAGTCCAAGGGACTCTCAAGAGTCTTCTCCAGCACCACAGTTCAAAAGCATCAATTCTTCAGCGATCAGCTTTCTTCACAGTCCAACTCTCACATCCATACATGACCACGGGAAAAACCATAGCCTTGACTAGATGGATCTTTGTTGGCAAAGTAATGTCTCTGCTTTTTAATATACTATCTAAGTTGGTCATTACTTTCCTACCAAGGAGTAAGCGTCTTTTAATTTCATGGCTGCAATCAGCATCCGCAGTGATTTTGGAGCCCCCAAAAATAAAGTCTGACACTGTTTCCACTGTTTCTCCATTTATTTCCCATGAAGTGATGGGACCAGATGCCATGATCTTTGTTTTCTGAATGTTGAGCTTCAAGCCAACATTTAGGTTTTTCTGTTATGGCGTAGGTTCTTCTGTTATGGCAAGCTATTAGGGAAATTAGATGGAGGTAGTCTTGTTCAGACTTCAGAGACAAAGAAAGCAGAGCAGGCCTCAGACCTTGCTTCTAACCTGCCTGGATACTGCCATGATTGAGCGCCTGCTGTGAGTACAAGCAACATGGCACCATAGAGAAGATACGGGAAGGATCTTGAGATTGTTGAGACCCTGGAGGGGGTCTGGTCAACCATTAAAAACACTCCAAGATTTACAAAGCAAAGCAAACAGCAATAACATGAAACCAGAGCTGCAATTTGCTCACAAGTTAATGAGGATATCATTTTGAGCCCTGAGATTATAAATGAGAATCCTCAAACTGCAATTCTGAGGTCTCACCTGTGGAGTGGATGTGCTACCCAGCACCTTTCCCAATTAGAATTACAGATTGTGGTGACACAGGGATTTCCCAATGCTGTTTCAATTCTAGATGTTGGTCAAAATACAATTTGGTGATGTTATCTGCAGTTCTATTTCTCTTACCTTTTCAGTTCAGTTCAGTTCAGTCACTTAGTCATGTCCAACTCTTTGCGACCCCATGAATCACAGCACGCCAGGCCTCCCTGTCCATCACCAACTCCCGGAGTTCACTCAAACTCATGTCCATCGAGTTGGTGATGCCATCCAGCCATCTCATTCTCTGTCGTCCCCGTCTCCTCCTACCCCCAATCCCTCCTAGCATCAGAGTCTTTTCCAGTGAGTCAACTGGTCACATGAGGTGGCCAAAGTATTGGAGTTTCAGCTTTAGCATCAGTCCCTCCAATGAACACCCAGGATTGATCTCCTTTAGAATGGACTGGTTGGATTTCATTGCAGCCCAAGGGACTCTCAAGAGTCTTCTCCAGCACCACAGTTCAAAAGCATCAATTCTTCGGCGATCAGCTTTCTTCACAGTCCAACTCTCACATCCATACATGACCACGGGAAAAACCATAGCCTTGACTAAACGGACCTTGGTTGGGAAAGGAATGTCTCTGCTTTTTAATATGCTTTCTAGGCTGATCATAACTTTCCTTCCAAGGAGTAAGCGTCTTTTAATTTCATGGCTGCAATCAGCATCCGCAGTGATTTTGGAGCCCCCAAAAAATAAAGTCTGACACTGTTTCCACTGTTTTTCCATCTATTTCCCATGAAGTGATGGGACCAGATGCCATGATCTTTTTTTTCTGAATGTTGAGCTTCAAGCCAACCTTTTCACTCTCCTCTTTCACTTTCTTCAAGAGGTCTTTGAGTTCCTCTTCACTTTCTGCCATAAGGGTGATGTCATCTGCATATCTGAGATTATTGATATTTCTCCTGGAAATCTTGATTCCAGCTTGGGCTTCTTCCAGCCCAGCGTTCCTCATGATGTACTCTGCATAGAAGTTAAATAAGCAGGGTGACAATATACAACCTTGACACACTCCTTTTCCTATTTGGAACCAGTCTGTTGTTCCATGTCCAGTTCTAACTGTTGCTTCCTGACCTGCATACAGGTTTCTCAAGAGGCAGGTCAGGTGGTCTGGTATTCCCATCTCTTTCAGAATTTTCCACAGTTTATTGTGATCCACGCAGTCAAAGGCTTTGGCATAGTCAATGAAGCAGAAATAGATGTTTTTCTGGAACTCCCTTGCTTTCTCCATGATCCAGCGGATATTGGCAATTTGATCTCTTGTGCTCTCTGCCTTTTCTAAAACCTGCTTGAACATCTGGAAGTTCACGGTTCACATATTGCTGAAGCCTGGCTTGGAGAATTTTGAGCATGACTTTACTAGTGTGTGAGATGAGTGCAATTGTGTGGTAGTTTGAGCATTCTTTGGCTTTCCCTTTCTTTGGGATTGGAATGAAGACTGACCTTTTCCAGTCCTGTGGCCATTGCTGAGTTTTCCAAATTTGGTGGCATATTAAGTGCAGCACTTTCACAGGATCATCTTTCAGGATTTGAAATAGCTCAATTGGAATTCCATCACCTCTACTAGCTTTGTTTGTAGTGATGCTCTCTAAGGCCCACTTGACTTCACATTCCAAGATGTCTGGTTCCAGGTGAGTGATCACGCCATTGTGATTATCTTGGTTGTGAAGATCTTTTTTGTACAGTTCTTCTGTGTATTCTTGCCACCTCTTCTTAATATCTTCTGCTTCTGTTAGGTCCATACCATTTCTGTCCTTTATCGAGCCCTTCTTTGCATGAAATCTTCCCTTAATATCTCTAATTTTCTTGAAAAGATCTCTTGTTTTTCCTATTCTGTTGTTTTCCTCTATTTCTTTGCATTGATCGCTGAGGAAGGCTTTCTTATCTCTCCTTGCTATTCTTTGGAACTCTGCATTCAGATGCTTATATCTTTCCTTCTCTCCTTTGCTTTTCACTTCTCTTCTTTTCACAGCTATTTGTAAGGTCTCCTCAGACAGCCATTTTGCTATTTTGCATTTCTTTTCCATGGGGATGGTCTTGGTCCCTGTGTCCTGTACAATGTCACGAACCTCCGTCCAGAGTTCATCAGGCACTCTATCTATCAGATCTAGACCCTTAAATCTATTTCTTACTTCCACTGTATAATCATAAGGGATTTGATTTAGGTCATAGCTGAATGGTCTAATGGTTTTCCCTACTTTCTTCAATTTCAGTCTGAATTTGGCAATAAGGAGTTCATGATCTGAGCCACAGTCAGCTCCTGGTCTTGTTTTTGCTAACTGTATAGAGCTTCTCCATCTTTGGCTGCAAAGAATATAATCAATCTGATTTCAGTGTTGACCATCTGGTGATGTCCATGTGTAGAGTCTTCTCTTACCTTTTAATGATTGTTTATTGAAATTAAGTTCAGTAATTCTCTATTAAATATTAAAATTGTTTATTTGTGTATAACAAGTGGTTCATTTTCTTAACAGATCCTTTGAATGTGAGATGAAAGTTAATAAAACTTTGGAGAGAACATAGGCTATGTGGGTAGTCTGGTAGGCTTGGTTGGTCCCTAGTCTGATTGGTTGCCAGATCCTGCCTTGTGCAGGTGCTGCTGGCTGCTGTGGTCACAGAGTGACTGGGTTGCAGAACCCTAGGAGGTCCTAGGGCTACTTCTGGCTCACTGAAGGGTGGAGTTATGGTCCCATAAACTCTGGGGCCCACCACTGGCAGGTGAAGCCAGATTATGGCATTAATGCTAGCAGTCAGGGCCACTTCCTGGAGTCTGACTTCAGGGCCCAGGAATCCCAGAGCTCATTTAAGGTCATTGGTTGAGGAGGGTCAGTTCTTAACATAGCTGGGTATGTAGTCTTGGGTGTACTAAAGGTCGTGTTGGTCTGCTATTGGGCAGGGTCAGGGACCAGCTGGTTCTAGGGTAGGATCTGGCTTGTGTTATGGGATCACAGTTTTCTTGATTCTTGCATCTGCCCCTTGGTGAGTGAGGCTGGTCTAGAGGCTTGTGCAGGTTTTCTTGAAAGAGGGACAGTGCCTGCACATCAGTGGGTGGAGCTGGGCCTTGGCCCTCCTGTAAGCAGGGTGGTATCTAGGGACATGTCTGTAGGCAGCTGTGGGCTCAGGAAGCCTTTAGATATCCTGTGCTGATGGGTGGGGCTATGTTCCTACCCAGTTAGTTGTTTCACCTGAGGTGTCTCTGCACTGGAGCCTATGAGCTCTTGGATGAGACCAGGTCATCTTGCTAATGATCTAATAGGTCAGCCTCCAGAAGTATTCATCTGTTTGAATGTTCCCCAATATGTGTGTCACCCGTGTCTGTCTCCCACTTAGCCACGGCTGCCCACTGCCTCTCCAGGAGACTCCTCAAGACCAGCAGGTAGGTCTGGTCCAGTGTCTTATCAAGATACTGCTTATACTCATATATGGGTCCCAGTGCAAGTGGGATTTTGTGTTTGCCCTTTAAAAATGAGATCTCTGTTCTCCCATTCCCATGGGACTAATGAAATTAAAAACCCTACTGACCTTCATAGATGCACTGGGAGCTCATTTTCCTAGTGCTGGAGCCCCACACCAGGTGCTCAGAACTCTCACTCCTTTGGGAGACCCCCTGCAATGTAATTATTCTCGTTTGTGGATTGTGCACCCATAGGGTATGGCATTTGATGGCATCACAAGTCTGTCCCTCATACCTATCTCACTGTAGTTCCTTCTTTATGTCTTTAGCTCTAGAAAATCTTTTCTGCTAGGCTCCAGTCTTTTCTTCTTCTTTTTTTAAATCAATGTCTGTTTTATAGATGTGATTTTGGCGTGCTTGTGAGAGATGAGCTCAGGGTCTTTCTACTTTACTCTCTTGGTCACTCTCCCCTTTGATTTTAGCTTGACTTTTCATTTTAAAAGTATGTCTATAATATCTTTACTTTAGAATTTAAGGGTGAAGGTGTTTCTTATCAGAATTTAGGTGTTGGTGACTGAAGAAAAACCACAAAGCTGGGAGAAATCATTATAGTAGATGATTATCAATACTATCCCAAAGGGGTGTATGGAATTCTTTTGTATTTTTTCCATCATCACTTGGTGAGACTATGGGGAGAACAATTCAAATGAGTGACAAACTTTGACAATTTGAGTTTTATTTTCCACCTTTTTTCACTGCTGAGTTACCTAATGAAGATATGAGAAATTAAGTAAGGAGAGGACTATTTAACTAGAAACCAAAAGGCAGGGTGAGATGAAAGCTAAAGACTAGAGAACGGTGATGAAGTGGGCAAATGAAAAGTGTAGGAATATTAATTGAATTATTCTTTAGAATTCAATGTAAATAAAATAATTACTTAGATTTTGAAAATGTTGCAATAGTTTTATGACTGAGTTGTGACATGAGTTTATAAAGTCAGTATTTTCTACTTTGCTAATTAACTGCTCTCTTTCTTTGAGTCTATATATGTGTGTGTGTATATATATGTATACACACATACACGATATGTATATATTTATAATATGTGTATGATAAGTACAGACTATTTTTTTGGGCTCAAAAATAACTTTGGATGGTGACTGCAGCCATGAAATTAAGAGATGCTTGCTCCTTGGAAGAAAAGCTATAAGAAACTTAGACAGTGTATTGAAAAGCAGAAACCACTTTGCCAACAGAGGTCCATCTAGTCAAATCTATGGTTTTTCCAGTAGTCATATATGGATGTGAGAGTTGGACCCTAAAGAAGCCTGAGCACTGAACCATTGATGCATTTGAACTATAGCTCTGGAGAAGACTCTTTAGAGTCCTTTGGACTGCAAAAAGATCAAATCAATCAATCCTAAAGGAAATCAACCCTGAATATTTAATGGAAGGACTGATGCTGAAACCCCAATACTTTGTCCACCTGATGCATAGCCGATTCCTTGGAAAAGACCCTGATGCTGGAAAAGATTGAGGGCAGGAAGAGAAGGAGGCAACAGAGAATGAGATGATTGGATGGCATCACTGACTCAATGGACATGAGCTTGAGCAAACTCTGGGAGATAGTGAAGGACAGGGAAGCCTGTGTGCTTCAGTCCTTGGGGCTACAAAGAATCAGACATGACTGAAAGATTAAACAACAACAACAAATTTAATAAATAACAAGTGATGCATTAGTTTCGTTAAGGTGGGGGTGGTGGTTTAGTCACTCAGTCATATCCACCTCTTGTGACCCCGTGGACTGTAGCCCACCAGACTCCTCTGTGCATGGGATTTACCAGGCAAGAATACTGCAGTGGATTACCATTTTCTTCTCCAGTTTTATTAAGAATGATCTTAAATGTTATTAGAGAATGTAATGAACCATATATGTTTATCATTGTCATAACTGGTTAAAAACAACACATTTCTCAGCCTTAGTTAGCATAATAGTGATTTTAGAATCATTTTGAGAAATTTGTTCCTCAATGTGTATAACTCTATGAGCATTCTTATAAACTTTAAAAAAAGAAAAATCTAAATGAACTCCCATAAAGGGAGTATCATATTATTTATGGTTTTCTGGGTAATTGAAAGCTCAATTGTTCCTCTTTAATGTCTTCTGTCAGGTTTCATGTTTCTCTGCTATAAAGCAAAGAATATAAAAGCCAGAGAGAGAGCTAGTAGAGTGAGAGCTACCGAGACTGATACTTCAGAACTGTATCAGAATAATACATTTATTTGCTAAGCACTTCTAAATGACCTAAAGCTATTTTGGACATAGCTTATTTTCTGACTTTCCTTGATATCTCAACTTTCAAATTAATCATGAAAGCAGAAATATTAAGAAAATTGATTGCGATTGATTTTTATGCTGGTGGTTTCATATAATGGGTTTTGGTAGGCATTGGGAGACAATGCATCATCAATATTAAGTTAATAATGAAAACTTTTCTTAATGGTAAGTTCAGTTAGTAAATTGAAAAATATATTTGGGGACTTCTCTGGCTTACCAGTGGTTAGGACTCTGCCCTCCCAATGCAGTGGGCATTGGATTAACCCCTGGTTGAGGAGCTAACATCCAATAGACCTCACAGCATGGCCAAAAATTAACTAAATAAAGTACAAAATCACACAATATATTTTAAAAAATAAAAATATATTTGTAGTGAAGCTTGAAATATACTTTTAGCTAAAAGATTGATTTCAACTTGATATTTGCATCATGGGGTTCTCAAGGCAAGAATGCTGAAGTGGTTTACCATTCCCTTCTAATTGGCAAAGGAGTACGTCAAGGCTGTATATTGTCACCCTGCTTATTTAGCTTGTATGCAGAACACATCATGCAAAATGCCAGGCTGGATGAAGCACAAGCTGGAATCAAGATTGCCGGGAGAAACATCAATAACCTCAGATATGCAGATAACACCACCCTTATGGCAGAAAGCAAAGAGGAATTAAAGAGCCTCTTGATGAAGATGAAAGAGGACAGTGAAAAAGCTGGTGTAAAACTCAACCTTAAAAAAACAAACAAGATCATGGCTTCCGGTCCCGTTACTTCATGGCAGATAGATAGGGAAACAATGGAAACAGTGAGAGACTTTATTTTCCTGGGCTCAAACAATCACTGTGGATGGTGACTGCAGCCATGAAATTAAGATGCTTGCTCCTTGGAAGAAAAGCTATGACCAAACTAGACAGCTTATTAAAAAGCAGAGGCATTACTTGGCCAACAAATGTCTGCCTAGTCAAAGCTGTGGTTTTTCCAGTAGTCATGTATGGTTGTGAGAGTTGGACCATAAATAAGGCTGAGTGCTGAACAATCAATGCTTTTGAATTGTGGTGTTGCAGAAGATTCTTGAGAGTCCCTTGGACTGCAAGGAGATCAAACCAGTCAATCTCAAAGGAAATCAGTCAAGAATATTCATTAGCAGGACTGATGCTGAAGCTCCAATACTTTGACCACCTCATGTGAAGAGCCTGATGCTGGGAAAGATTGAAGGAAGGAGGAGAAGGGGACGACAGAGGACAAGTAGTTTGATGGCATCACTGACTCAATGGATATGAGTTTGAGCAAGCTCCAGGAGATGGTGAAGGAGAAGGAAGCCTGGCGTGCTGCAGTCCATGGCGTCACAAATAGTCGGACACTATGAAGTGACTGAACAACTGAACAGCAACTGCAAAATTTGCTTCACAATTTAAATGATTTCAGTTTCTTTGTTTCACTTAAGTCATTTTGCCATTTTAATGTCCTTTATATGACTTTGTTTCCTCATAGAAAATGTCAGCAAGTACAGTGGAAATCTCTGAGTTTTCATTATGTTTCTGACACTGGTTTTATGACCTTTGACAATCTCACCATTCTTGGGCATTTTTTTCTAGTTGATTTGATATGTTACCTGCAACTTAATAATTATTAATAATAATATCACATGCTTAATAATAATAGCATCTATGATTTTAGATGTGGGAAATTGTGTTTTAGTCACTCAGTCCTGTCTGACTTTTTGCAATTCCATGGACTGTAGCTCATTGGGCTACTCTGCCCATGGAATTCTCCAGGCCAGACAACTGGAGTGGGTAACCTTTCACTCCTCCAGGGGATCTTCCCTATTCAGGGATTGAACCCAGTTCTCCTGCATTGCAGGTGGACTCTTTACAGTGTGAGGCATCAGCCAGAAGAGAACCTTGAAATAAAGTGCAAACATGCTCTGTTTTAAGGAAAGGTAATCATCAATGCACATTTGAAAACTTAGGCTCTAATTCTAGTGTCTGAGTTTTTAGAGGAATATTTTGGTAGATTTAGAATGTTAACTACTTTCTACTTCAGAGCCCTCATTTTACTTAATATTCTCCCTCAGGGATGCCAAGTTCTGTAGTTGCTGTTCTAGTTTTTCCTCTCAATAGGGATCTACAGCTAGCTTGCTTCATCCTGAAAATGAATGTTTGATATTAATAGATATCTGTACCTTTTTGCAATTTACTTTTGTAATATGTTACCATTTTCTCTCTCCCCTCACCATTTATATCTCTGTGGCAAATCTAGGGCTTATGGTGGAGAAGACAAATGGATTCAATCTTGTGTTAACTGGTTAGTTGTTAGTAAATGCTGGCTCCCTGATGTTGCACCTAGAAGGGCTTTTGAGGGAGTATCTAGGTTTTGTGGGAAAAAAATACAATAGTTGACTTTTGAAGTAAAGTAAATGTAGCTTGTAAACTATTACTTTTTTATCATTAACCTTTGATTTACTGACTGATCAGTCACTGAAACTTGTTATTCAGCAGTTCAGAGTATCTGTTGCTTCCCTCCCTTTCTATTTCTGCTGCCACCATTCTTATTCAGGAAGTTGTCACCTTACCCCAACTGTTAAAATGTTTTCTGAATTATTCTCTGTGACAACAGAATTCATGTCTGATCTATTTTTCAGTTAGCTTCTCAAGCAAACATTGAATTGTGTGATTTTTCTTTACAGAAACTTTCAAGTGTTTCTCCTTTGCTTACAGAATGGGATCCAAGCACCTTAACATGCTGTTCAAAATCTTTCCTCATCCTGACCACATATCCCCTTCCAGTCATGTCTCAGACATGAGGTCTAGAAAAAGTGGATTATTTATTAAATGCCAAATCGCTTGTGTGTACTCTCACTTCCCACTATTGGTACTTTCCTTTGGGGTGAGACTTCACCTTCTCCCTGGCAATTTCTGTATGTATCCTTGCTTATCAAGGTTAACTCATGATGTTTTACTGGATTTCTGAAACTGGAAATAATTTTCCTTCTTTGAGTTCTCACACTACATTTCCTATAAGTTCAGTTCAGTCACTAAGTTGTGTCCGACTATTTCAGACCCCATGGACTGCAGCACGCCACGGTTCCCTGTCCATTATCAACTCCCAGAGCCTACTCAACTCATGTCCATTGCGTCAGTGATGCCATCGAACCATCTCATCCTCTGTCGTCATCTTCTCCTCCTGCCTTCAGTCTTTCACAGCATCAGGGTCTTTTCCAATGAGACAGTTCTTCTCATCAGGTGACCAAAGTATTGGAGTTTCAGCTTCAGCATCAGTCCTTCCAATGAATATTCAGGACTGATTTCCTTTAGGATTCACTGGTTGGATCCGCTTGCAGTCCAAGGGACTCTCAAGAGTCTTCTCTAACACCACAGTTCAAAAGCATCGGTTCTTTGGCACTCAGCTTTCTTTACAGTCCAACTCTCACATCCATACATGACTACTGGAAAAACCATAGCTTTGACTAGACGGACCTTTGTTGGCAAAGTAATGTCTCTGCTTTTTAACACACTGTCATGGCTTCTCTTCCAATAAGCAAGCATCTATTTATTTCATGGCTGCAGTCACCATTTGTAGTGATTTGGGAGCCCAAGAAAATAAAGTCTCTCACTGTTTCCATTGTTTTCCCATCTGTTTGCCATGAAGTGATGGGACCAGATGCCATGATCTTACTGTTCTGAATGTTGAGTTTTAAGCCAACTTTTTCACTCTCCTCTTTCACTTTCATCAAGAGGCTTTTGAGTTCCTCCTCACTTTCTGCCATAAGGGTGGTGTCATCTGCATATCTGAGGTTATTGATATTTCTCCGGCAATCTTGATTCCAGCTTGGGCTTCATCCAGTCCAGTGTTTCTCATGATGTACTCCGCATATAAGTTAAATAAGCAGGGTGACAATATACAGCTTTGACGTACTCCTTTTCCTATTTGGAACCAGTCTGTTGTTCCACGTCCAGTTCTAACTGTTGCTTCCTTACCTGCATACAGATTTCTCAAGAGGCAGGTCAGGTGGTCTGATATTCCCATCTCTTGGAGAATTTTCCACAGTTTGTGGTGATTCACACAAAGGGACTCAGACATACATATACATGCATTCATTCTCCCCCATGTCCCCTTCCCATCCAGGCAGGCACATAAATTTGAGCAGAGTTCCATGTCCTATACTATAGATCTTTGTTGTTTATCTGTTTTGTATATAGCAGTGTATATTGACCTTCCAGAAGTCCCTAAGTATCCCTTCCCCCAGGCAACCATAAGTTTGTTTTCTAAGTCTGTGAGTCACTTTCCCTTTTGTAAGTAAGTTCATTTGTATCATTTTCTTTTGAATTCCTCATATAAGGGATGCCATATGATATTTTGCCTCTGTCTGATTTACTTCACTCAGTATGACACTCTCTAGGTCCATCCATGTTGCTGCAAATGCATTATTTCATTTATTTTAATGGCTGAGTAATGTTCCATTGTAATTGTATACCACATCTAGGCTGCTTCCGTGTTTTGGCTCTTGTAAACAGTACAGAAAAGAACACTGGGGTGCATGGTATATTTTGGGCCATGTTTTTCTATAGATATATGACCAGAAGTGGGATTGCAGGGTCATATGGTACCTATATATTTAGTTTTTTAAGGAATGTCCATACTTTTCTCCATAGTGGCTGTACCAGTTTACATTCCCACTAACAGTGCAAGAGAGTTCCCGTCCATCCACATCCTCTATAGCATTTGTTATTTGTGGATTTTTTGATGATAGCCATTTTCACCAATGTGAGGTGATATCTCATTGTAGTTTTGATTTGCATTTCTGTAATAACTAGTGATTTAAACATCTGTTCATGTGCCTGTTGGCCATCTGTATGTCCTCTCTGGAGAAATGTCTATGGTGGTCTTCTGCCCATTTTTTGAGTGGGTTGTTTGTTTTGATGCTATCATCATATGCTGCTAGTAAATTTTGGAGATTAATCCCTTATCACTCACATCTTTTGCAAATATTTTCTCCCAATTTGTGGGTTGTCGTTTCCTTTTGTTTATTTTTTCCTTTGCTGTGCAAAAGTTTTTGAGTTTAAGTAGATCCTTCTTTTTTCTTAATTTTTGCTTTCATTTCCATTATTATGGAGATGGATCAAAAAAGATATTGTTGTGAATTATGTCAGAGATTGTTCTGCCTCTGTTTTCCTCCAGGAATTCTGTAGTGTTCAGTCTCACATTTAGGTCTTTAGTCTATTTTGAGCTTATTTTTGTGTATGGAGTTAAGGAATGATTTGATTTCATTTTTTTACGTGTGCACTATATGTACACTATATTTTTCCCTTGTACTATATGTTAAAGAGACTGTTTTTCTAACATTGTCTTGTCTCCTTTGTCATAGATTAATTGACCATAGGTGCATGGGCTTATTTCTGTGTTTTCTATCCTGTTCCATTGATCTATATTTCTGTTTTTGTGCCAGGACCATACTGTTGTGATGACTGTGGCTCTGTAGTATAGTCTGAAGTCAGGGAGCCTGATTAGAACTGCTTCTGCTACATCCCATAAATGTTGGACTGTTGTGCTTTCATTTTCATTCGTCTCTAGGTAATTTTTAAATTTCTTTTTTGATTTCTTCAGTGATCCAGTGGTTGTTTAGTATCATATTGTGTAGCTGCCACATGTTTGTGTTTCTTAGAGGTTTTTTCTTGTAATTTATTTCTAATCTCATAGAATTGTGATCAGAAAACATGCTTGACATGATTTTGATTTTTTTTAATTTACCAAAGCTTTCCCTGTGGCCAAGCTTGTGGTCAGTGTTGGAGAATGCTCCATGATAACTTGAGAAGACTGTGTATTCTGCTGCTTTTGGATGGAATGCTCTATAAATATCAGTTAAGTCCAACTCATCTAAAGTGTCATTTAAGGCCTGTGTTTCCTTATTGATTTTCTTTCTGACTTATCTGTCCATTGATGAAATTGGTAAAGTCTCCCACTATTGTGTTATTATCGATTTTGTCCTTTATGTTTATTAGTATTTACCTTACATACTGAGGTGCTCCTATATTGGGTGAATTTGGATTCATAATTGTTATATCTTCTTGTTGATCATTATGTAATGTCCTTCTTTGTCTTTTATAACAGTCTTTGTTTTAAAGTATATTTTGTCTGATATGAGTATTGTTACTCCAGCTTTCTTATGATTTCCATTTGAATGAAGTACCTTCTCCCACCCCCTTACTTTTAGTCTGTAAGTGTCCACAGGCCTATGTATGGGTCTTGTTTTTGAATCCACCCATCCAGTCTATAACTTTTGGTTGGTACATTTAATCCATTTACATCTAAGATAATTATCAATATGTATGAACCTATTGAAATTCTGTTCATTGTTTTGGCTTTGTTTTTGTAGATTTTTTCCTTCTCTTGTGTTTCCTGCCTATAGAAGTTCCTTTAGCATTTGTTGAAAAGCTGGTTTAGTGGCGTTGAATTCTTTTAACTTTTGCTAGTCTTGAAAGTGTTTAATTTCTCCATGAAATCTGAACAAGAGTCTTATTAGGTTGAGAATTCTTGGTTGTAGGTTCTTCCCTTTCATCACTTGGAATATATCATGCCATCCACTTCTGGCATGTAGTTTCTCTTGAGAAATTGTCTGATAACCTTATGGTGTTTCCCTTCTATGTTGTCATTTTGTCCCTTGTTTGTTTTAATATTTTAAGTTTGTCTTTAATTTTTTCAGTTTGATTACTGTGTGCCTGGGTTTGTCCCTCCTTGATTTTATCCTGGTGCACATAAGATTTTGTTTGTGCCCTTCTAGACTGGAGTCTCTTTTTCCCCCAATACTGAGGAAGTCATATAATCAAATCCCACTGGCCTTCAAAGTCAGATTCCTTGGGGATTCCCAATCCATTGGCTGGACCCCTAGGCAGGGGAGCCTGATGTGGGGCCTAGAACCTTCATAACAGTGCAAGAACTTCTTTGGTATTATTGTTCTTCAGTTTGTTGGTCACTCATTTGGCAGGTATAGGATTTGATTCTATCGTTTGTGTCCTTCCTACCATTTTATTGTGGCTTCTCTTTTTTCCTCGATTTGGAATATAGTTTTTGTTTTTCTTGTGGGTTCCACTGTGCTGGGAGAAATATCAATAACTTCAAATATGCAGATGACACCACTCTAATGGCAGAAAGTGAAGAACTAAAGAGCCTCCTGATGAAAGAGAAAGAGGAGAGTGAAAAAGTTGGCTTAAAGCTCAACATTCAGAAAACTAAGATCATGGCATCTGGTCCCATCACTTCATGGCAAATAGTGGAAACAGTGGCTGACTTTATTTTTCTGGGCTCCAAAATCACTGCAGATGGTAATTGCAGCCATGAAATTAAAAGACGCTTACTCTTTGAAAGGAAAGTTATGACCAACCTAGACAGCATATTAAAAAGCAGAGACAATACTTTGTCTACAAAGGTCCATCTAGTCAAGGCTATGGTTTTTCCAATGGTCATGTATGGATGTGAGAGTTGGACTACAAAGAAAACTGAGCACAGAGGAATTGATGCTTTTGAAGTGTGGTGTTGGAGAAGACTCTTGAGAGTCCCTTGGACTGCAAGGAGATCCAACCAGTCCATCCTAAAGGACATCAATCCTGAGTGTTCATTGGAAGGATTGATGTTGAAGCTGAAACTCCAATACTTTGGCCACTCTGTGCAAAGAACCAACTCATTTGAGAAGACCCTGATGCTGGGAAAGATTGAGGGCAGGAGGAGAAGGGGATGACAGAGGGTGAGATGGTTGGATGGCATCACCGACTCGATGGACATGGGTTTGGGTGAACTCCGGGAGTTGGTGATGGACAGGAAGGCCTGGCGTGCTACAGTCCATGGGGTCGCAAAGAGTCGGACACAACTGTGTGACTGAACTGAGCTGACTATTCCTGTCAATGGTTGTTCAACAGCTAGTTGCGATTTTGGTGCTCTGGCAGGAGAAGATGCCTAACTGATATTTATCATGATGATCTCTCCACTGATGTCAGTACGGTGTTGAAGTCTACTTTTATTGTATTATTGTTGATTTCTCCCTTTATTTCTGTCAGTATTGGCTTTACATATTTAGACACTCCTCTACTGGGTATACCTATGTCAGTAAGTATCATTTTCTCTTCTTTTAGCAATCTTTTTATCATTATACAGTGCTCTTCTTTTTCTTTACAGTATTAATTTCAAAGTCTGCTTTGTTTGATACAAGTATTGTTTAGTATAAGTATCCCTGCTTTCTTGTTATTATCGTTTCATGAAATATCTTTTCATTCTATCTCTGTCTTTCACACTGAAGTGAGTTTATTCCCATGGATGGAGGAGCCTGGTAGGCTGCAGTCCGTGGGGTCGCTAAGGATCGGACACGACTGAGCGACTTCACTTTCACTTTCACACATTGGAGAAGGAAATGGCAACCCACTCCAGTGTTCTTGCTTGGAGAATCCCAGGGACGGGGGACCCTGGTGGGCTTCCGTCTATGGGGTCACACAGAGTCGGGCACGACTGAAGTGACTTAGCAGCAGCAGCAGCAGCATGTTGAAGTTTTTTTTTTTTAATCTAATAAGAATTCTATATTTTTGATTGGTGCATTTAGTTCATTGATATTTAAAGTAACTATTGATAGTTTGTATTCATTACTATTTTTATTTCTTATTTGTAGATTTTTTAGTTCTTTGGTCATTTCTTCTTTTTTCCTACCCACCATTGTAGTTTCATAATTTTCTGTGGTAGTATGATTGAGTTCCTTTCTTTTTGGTTTTCTTGAATACTGTAGGTTTTCGATTTGTGGTTACCATGGAGTTCCTGTAGCTTGACCTATAATGATATGTACTTCTTTAAACTGATTATCACTGATGTTCAACACATTCTAAAATTTCTACATTTATTACTCTACTTGTCCACATTTTGTGTTTGATGTCATGTTTTCATCTTCATGCTTATTCTTTTACTGTTTATTGTAGCTATCGTTGCTTTTACAATCTTTTATTTATTTACTTTTTAATCTGTGTACTGGCTTATTTTGCTCTTCCCCCATGGCTCTATGATAAAGAATCTCCCTCTAATGCAGGAGACTCCGGATTGAACGCTATCTTGGGCAGATCCTCTGAGAAGGAAATGTCAACCCACTCTAGTATTCTTGCTTGGGAAATTCCATGGACAGAGTAGGCTTGCTACAGTACGTGGGGTCACAAAGAATTGGACGTGACTTAGCAACTAAGCAACAACAATTCAAACTGGCTTATTTAAGTGTCCTTCAATTCTTACCATATACTTGGCCTTCCTGTTGTGGATTCCTATTGGGATTCTTTCTAGTTAGGGAAGACTTCAAGATTTCTTTAAGGGTAGGTTTGAAATTGCTGAATTCTTTTAGTTATTACTTGTCTGAGAATTCTTTTCCTTTCCTTGTATTCTAAATGATAAAATTTAGTGGTAGAGTATCCTAGGTTGAAGGCTTTTCCTTTCCAGGACTTTTACTATATTCTGTGACACCCATTTGGCCTGAAAAGTTTCTATAGATAAATTAGCTGATAGTCTTATCCTTTCATATAGAGAATGCCCTATATGAGTGGTTTTCTCATGCTTCCTTTAGAATTCTCTACTTTTAGCTTTTGCAATTTTAATTATATGTCTTGGTGTGGGTTTTTTTCTTTCTTTCTTTTTTTTTTGTTGTTGTTGTTATTGTTCTGGTTTGGGAGCCTCTGTGCTTCCAGGGCTTGGATATCTGTTTCCTTCTTGAGGTATGAGAAGTTTTCAGCCATAATTAATTCACATACATTTTATCCTTTGTCTCTCTTTCTGGAATCTCTGTTATATGTAGTTTGGTATGTTTCATATTATTCCATAGATCTTGTATGTTGTTTTGTTTTTATTTTTCTATTTGCTGTTCTGTTTGGGTGATTTCCAATATTCTGTCTTCCAAATCACTTTTGAAAACTTTTGTGTCATTTGTTTATAGTTGGCTATTCATTGATTCCTATCTTAGAAATTGAGATATCTATTTTTATGTCACCTTTATAATTTTTAATTTCTTGTTAAAATTGCCTTTCTTGATATCAATAAACTTTCTCAATTCATTTAGCATTTTTATTACTGACATTTTGAACTCATTGTCTGGTAGGCTGATTATCTCTGTTCAATATTTTTTCAGGAGTTTCCTTTTGCTATTTCAGTTGAGAATAGTTTCTCTGCCTTTTTATTTTATTTAACTTTGTCTTTCTCTGTGAATTCAGAAGAAACAGTTATTTTTTGTGGTCTTAAAATGTGTTTTTATGTAGCAGCATCCCTGAGTAGACTGTGTGTGTTTGGTGTCTTTCATATGATGGGTGGTTTTGATATGGATGCCTGTCATGTCTTTCCTTAGGATGTGCTGGCCATTGTCTGTCACTGCCCTGTGAGAGGGGGCTGTTCTCTGTAGTTGTTTGACTAAAGCCCTGAGGGTGAAGGTGATCAGGTATTATTAATCTTTAGTGTCTGTCCTGTACCAATAGAAAGGATTGCTGAGGCAAGTCCCATGCACTCACCAAGGTCTAATGTGCTACTTATCTAGGCATATGCAGCTCTTTATACTTGATCTAGTACAAGTCTATGTATGGAATGGATGGGTCTAGAGCATTTGCTGGACTGGAACTGGACTTTTGCTGAAGCTGAAACTCCAATACTTTGGTCACCTGATGCAAAGAACTGTCTCATTGGAAAAGACCCTGATGCTGTGAAAGACTGAAGGCAGGAGGAGAAATTTTTTAAATTCATGAAAAATTTTAAATTCATGGCTACAGTCACCATTTGCAGTGATTTTGGAGCCTAAAAAAAGAAAATCTCTCACTGTTTCCATTGTTTCCCCATCTGTTTGTCATGAAGTGATGGGACTAGATGCCAGGATCCTCGTTTTTTGAATGTTGAGTTTTAAGCCAGTTTTCTCACTCTCCTCTTTCACTTTCATCAAGAGGCTCTTTAATTCTTCTTCGCTTTCTGGCATAAGCATGGTGTCATCTGCATATCTGAAGTTATTGATATTTCTCCCAGCAGTCTTGATTACAGCTTGTGCTTCATCCAGCCAGGCATTTCACGTGATGCATTCTGAGTATAAGTTAAATAAGCAGGGTGACAATATACAGCCTTGATGTACTCCTTTCCCAATTTGGACCCAGTCTGTTGTTCCATGTCTTGTTCTAACTATTGCTTCTTGACCTTCATACAGCATTCTCAGTAGGCAGATAAGGTGATCTGGTATTCCTATATCTTGAAGAATTTTCCACAGTTTCTTGTGATCTACAAAGTCAAAGGCTTTGGCATTGTCAATAAAGCAGAAGTAGATGTTTTTCTCGTAATCTCTTGCTTTTTGTATGATCTAATGGATGATGGTGATTTGATCTCTGGTTCCTCTGTTTTGTCTAAATCCAGAGTGAACATCTGGAACTTCACAGTTCACGTACTGTTGAAGCCTGGCTTGGAGAATTTTGAGCATTACTTTGCTAGCATGTGAGATGAGTGCAATTGTGTGGTAGTTTGAACATTCTTTGGCGTTGCCTTTCTTTGAGATTGGAATGAAAACTGCCATTCTACAGTCCTGTGGCCACTGCAGGATTTTCCAAATTTACTGGCATACTGAGTGCAGCACTTTCAAAACATCATCTTTTAGGATTTGAAATAGCTCAACTGGAATTCCATCACCTCCACTAGCTTTGTTTGTAGTGATGCTTCCTAAGGCCCACTTAACTTCGCATTCCAAGATGTCTGGCTCTAGGAGGGTGATCACACCATTGTAGTTATCTGGGTTGTGAATTTCTTTTTTGTATAGTTCCTCTGTGTATTCTTACCACCTCTTCTTAATATCTTCTGCTTCTTTTAGGTCCATACCATTTCTGTCCTTTATTGTGCCCATCTTTACATGAAATGTTCCCTTGGTATCTCTAATTTTCTTGAAGGTATCTCTCATCTTTCCCATTCTGTTGTTTTCCTCTATTTCTTTGCACTGATCACTGAGGAAGGCTTTCTTAGCTCTCCTTGCTATTTTTTGGAACTCTGCATTCCAAATGGATATATCTTTCCTTTTCTCCCTTGCTTTTAGCTTTTCTCCTTTTCTCAGCTCTTTCTAAGGCCTCCTCCGAGAACCATTTTGGCTTTTTGCACTTGTTTTTCTTGGGGATGGTGTTGATCCCTGCCTCCTGTTAAATGTCAGGAATGTCCGTCCATAGTTCTTCATGCGCTCTGTCTGTCAAATCTAATCCCTTGAATCTATTTGTCACTTCCACTGTGACAAATTGGTGCTTTGTGGTTTTTTTAGGTCTTGGGCATAGACTAAGTATTTGCTTGACATTAACTTGCAAAATCACATTGAAGTTTAAATGGAATCGCTATTTTCCTATTGGAGAAAGACAAGCCTGAGATGTCATTTTTAGAGGTTAATTGGCTGTTCAGTCTTGGTATGCCACTTAAGAATAAAAACTCTAATGGTCAAGAAAACTGTAATGTTCATCTTGGCCACTCTGCACAGTTCTGTGCTAATATCTTTATGAGAAGCTATCTTAAAATTGTCAAGTGGCTTGCTGAGTGTAAAATCAGAGTAAGCAAGGTTGTCCAATGAGGTAACTGGCTATTGTCATCAAAGGAAGGTCGCTATATGCATTGGTCTGTTTTAAGAGACTAGTATCAATGATGGTTGAATAATAAAGGGAGAAGTCAGGAAAGCTTTTCTCCTGGACGGTGCTGGAAAGATGTTACTAAACTCTTGCTTATCTTTTCCTATTTCAGGCTTCATGCAAAATATGCTCTTGCTTTAACCTAGTACTTCTTCATACAGGTTAGAGTTTAATTTCTTGGGCTTCAGCTTTAGTTGTGCTATTTCAATCATACTCTTAAGTCCAGGCATTTTAATTGGAATTTGAGATGAGTGGTTATTACTGGAACAACTCATGAAATTCACAGATCAAAGTTTTGATTAAATTATTTCTTTAGGTAAGTTTTCTAACTCATACACTGTATTTTTCCATGATTTCTTCTCGGGAGTTTGTTCTCTACCTTGGTTTATCTACATCAATATTTATAGAATAGAAGGGGCTGTTCAAGATTTTAACTTAATGTTCAGTTCAACCTCACATTATAAAATTGTAGGCATAATATTAAAGGCATCCTAACTCAAGCAAATGACAATACCATGGAGGGAAGTGTATTTAGCTTTCCTATATAAGAGCTGATGAGGAGTGGGGTGTGTGTGTGTGTGTATTTTTTCTTAAGAACTGTTTTATGTAGAAAAAATGATATTTTTCTGTGACAAAATACCATTATATTTGGCTTCCTATTCTAGTTATTTTTGTTCATTGCATATGTGGCATCTCTCTTCTCATTAGTCTATAAACAATATTTTATATATACTTTTTTGACATAACCAACAGGTATAAGATGAAACTTTTCCTTTCACATTTCCAACAGTTGTAGGAAAACAGGTGTTTCTCTCAGGCTTCTCCAGACAATGTAGCCTTTTGTAAAGTTGAGGGAAATTGGGTTCCAAAAGTTGACTTCTTTGGAATATTTCATACAGGGCTGTGTGCTCTTATTCATTTACTCAATTTCTTTGACCTTCAACTTAGTTTCTATTCCTTTTTTTTTTTTTTTTATAAAATAGCCATTGCAATAATGCTTCTCATTTAACTTAATGTGGGTGTTTTGCATCTATATTAGGAAGGAAAAAATCTTGCGTTTCTGTCATCAATCCACTTTGTGATTCATTTTGATAATCACTGGTCTTTTGCAGTGTATATATCATTTAAAAATATTTGTCTTTTCCCAAATTTAAAAATCATACAGTTCAGTTAGTTCAGTCGCTCAGTCATGTCCAACTCTTTGTGACCCTATGGACTGCGACATGCCAGACCTCTCTGTCCATCACCAACTCCCGGATTTCACACAAACTCATGTCCATTGAGTTGGTGATGCCATCCAACCATTTCATCCTCTGTTGTCCCCTTCTCCTCCCGCCCTCAATCTTTCCCATAATCAGAGTCTTTTCCAATGAGTCAGTTCTTTGCATCAGGTGGCCAAAGTATTGTATTCAGCTTTAACATCAGTCCTTCAAATGAAAACCCAGGACTGATCTCCTTTACAATGAACTGATTAGAGCTGCTTTCAGTCCAAGGGACTCTCAAGAGTCTTATCCAGCACCACAGTTCAAAAGCATCATTCTTTGATGCTCAGCTTTCTTTATAGTCCAACTCTCACATTCATATATGACTACTGGAAAAACCATAGCTTTGAATACACGGACCTTTGTTGGCAAAGTGAAGTGCTTTTTAGTATGCTATCTAGGTTGGTCATAGTTTTTCTTCCAAGGAGCAAGCATCTTTTTATTTCATGGCTGCAGTCACCATCTGTAGTGATATTGGAGCCCCCCAAAATAAAGTCAGCCACTGTGTCCACTGTTTCCCCATCTATTTGCCATGAAGTGATGGGACGGGATGCCATGATCTTAGTTTTTGAATGTTGAACTTTTAGCCAAATTTTTCAGTCACCTCTTTCATGTTGTTCAAGAGTTTCTTTAGTTATTCTTCACTGTGCCGTAAGGGTGGTGTCATCTGCAAATCTGAGGTTATTGATATTTTTCCCAGCAATCTTGATTCCAGCTCGTGCTTCTTCCAGCCCAGCGTTCCTCATGATGTACTCTGCATATAAGTTAAATAAACAGGGAGACAATATACAGCCTTGACGTACACCTTTTCCTATTTGGAACCAGTCTGTTGTTCCATGTCCAGTTCCAACTGTTGCTTCCTGACCTGCATACAGATTTCTCAAGAGGCAGGTCAGCTGGTTTGGTATTCTCATCTCTTTCAGAATTTTCCACAGTTTCTTGTAATCCACATAGTCAAAAGATTTTGACATAGTCAATAAAGCAGAAACAGATGTTTTTCTGGAACTCTCTTTCTTTTTCGATGATCCAGTGGATGTTGGCAATTTGATTTCTGTTTCCTCTGCCTTTTCTAAAATCAGCTTGAACATCTGGAACTTCATGGTTCATGTATTGCTGAAGCCTGGCTTGGAGAATTTTGAGCATTACTTTACTAGCGTGTGAGATGAGTGCAATTGTGTGGTAGTTTGAGCATTCTTTGTCATTGCCTTTCTTTGGGATTGGAATGAAAACTGACCTTTTCCAGTCCTGTGGCCACTGCTGAGCTTTCCAAATTTGCACACATTCAGTGCAGCACTTTCACAGCATCATGTTTTCGAATTTGAAATAAGTCAACTGGAATTCCATCACCTCCACTAGCTTTGTTGGTAGTGATAATTCCTAAAGCTCACTTGATTTCACATTCCAGGATGTCTAGCTCTAGGTGAGTGATCACACCATCGTGATTATCTGGGTCCTAAAGATCTTTTTTGTACAGTTCTGTGTATTCTTTCCAACTCTTCTTAATATCTTTTGCTTCAGTTAGGTCCATACCATTTCTGTCCTTTATTGAGCCCATTTTGCATGAAATGTTCCCTTGGTATCTCTAGTGTTCCTGAAGAGATCACTAGTCTTTCTCATTCTATGATTTTCCTCTATTTCTTTGCGTTGATTGCTGAGGAAGGCTTTTTTATCTCTCCTTGCTATTCTTTGGAACTCTGCATTCCAGATGAGTATATCTTTCCTTTTCGCTTCTCTTCTTTTCACAGCTATTTGTAAGGCCTCCTCAGACAGCCATTTTCCTTTTTTGCTTTTCTTTTTCTTGAGGATGATCTTGCTCCTTGTCTCCTGTACAGTGTCATGAACGTCCATCCATAGTTCATGAGGCACTCTGTGTACCAGATCTACTCCCTTAAATCTATTTCTCACTTCTACTGTATAATCATAAGGGATTTGATTTAGGTCATACCTGAGAGGTCTAGTGGTTTTCCCCACTTTCTTCAAGTTAAGTCTGATTTTGGCAATAAGGAGTTCATGATCTGAACCACAGTCAGCTCCCGGTCTTGTTTTTGCTGACTGTATAGAGCTTCTCCATCTATGGCTGCAAATAATATAATCAATCTGATTTCAGTGTTTGCATCTGGTGATGTTCATGTGTCGAGTCTTCTCTTGTGTTGTTGGAAGACGGTGTTTGCTATGACCAGTGCATTCTCTTGGCAAAACTCTATTAGCCTTTGCCCTGCTTCATTCCGTGTTCCAAGGTCAAATTTGCCTGTTACTCCAGGTGTTTCTTTACTTCCTACTTTTTCATTCCAGTCCTCTATAATGAAAAGGACATCTTTTTTGGGTGTTAGTTCTAGAAGGTCTTGTAGGTCTTCATAGAACCATTCAACTTCAGCTTCTTCAGTGTTACTGGTCGGGGCATAGACTTGTATTACCGTGATAGTGAATGGTTTGCCTTGGAAACAAACAGAGATAATTCTGTTGTTTTTGAGATTGCATCCAAGTTCTGCGTTTTGGACTCTTTTGTTGACCATGATGGCTATTCCATTTCTTCTAAGGTATTCTTGCCCACAGTAATAGATATAATGGTCATCTGAGTTAAATTCACACATTCTAGTCCATTTTAGTTCGCTGAGATGGACCTAACATTCCAGGTTCCTATCAGTATTACTCTTTACAGCATTGGACCTTTCTTCTATCACCAGTCACTTCCACAACTGGGTGTTGTTTTTGCTTTGGCTCCATTCCTTCATTCTTTCTGGAGTTATTTCTCCACTGATCTCCAGTAGCATATTGGGCACCTACTGACCTGAGGAGTTCATCTTTCAGTGTCCTATCTTTTTGCCTTTTCATAGTGTTCATGGGGTTCTCAAGGCAAGAATACTGACGTGGCTTCCATTCCCTTCTCCAGCAGACCACATTTTGTCAGAACTCTCCACCATGACCTGGCCATCTTGAGTGGCCCTCCATGGCATGGCTTAGTTTCATTGAGTTAGACAAGGCTGTGGTTCATGTGATCAGTTTTGCTAGTTTTCTGTTATCATGGTTTCAGTCTGTCTGCCCTCTGATGCTCTCTCTCAGCTCTTACTGTCTTGCTGGGGTTTCTCTTACCTTGAACTTGGGGTATCTCTTCACGGCTGCCCCACCAAAGGGCAGCCACTGCTCCTTACCTTGGACGTGGGGCATCTCCTCTCCAACGCCTCTCCTGACCTTGGATGTGGGGTATCTCCTCTCGGCAAATTGCACTCCAGCGCCGTGCAGCCATTGCATAAATCAATCTTTGGGGAATTAAATCTAGTCAGAAGCAGTCTATTCTATGTTGCTCATATGATCAAAGTATAGCTGAAATTTATTATCAAAGAGCAATGAGAAATTTAAATTGCAAAGTTTAGGGACTAAGTTATGAAGAGTTTATGGATTTTTTTTCTCATATTATAAAGGATCTAAATTTTGGGTTTTTTTTTTTTTTTTTACCTTACCACTATATGTTATGGATCTTAATGGCTAGAAGAAATAATGTTCAAATAAAGTCTATGATTAAGAATATTTATCTTTTTGTTGTTTGAAATCCATTATTTTCTGTTTGTGGTTAAAGATTTTGTGGGTTTTTTTTTAAGATAAGTAAGGTACCAGAATCACATTATTTTTATTTATATGTGTATAACACTGTTTTTGAGTTCTAAGCTCACTGCAGTATTTGTACTGTGTTTCCTTGATTTTTATGAACTCTGAAAGAGCTGAATTACAATTTTTAAGGACACTTAATGAGAATTGATGCTTCTGAACTGTGGTGCTGGAGAAGACTCTTGAGAATACCTTGGACTGCAAGGAGATCCAACCAGTCCATCCTAAAGGAGATCAGTCCTGGGTGTTCATTGGAAGGACTGATGCTAAAGCTGAAACTCCAATACTTTGGCCACCTCATGTGATGCATTGACTCACTGGAAAAGAGTCTGATGCTAGGAGGGATTGGGGGTAGGAGGAGACGGGGATGACAGAGAATGAGATGGCTGGATGGCATCACCGACTCGATGGACATGCGTTTGAATGAACTCTGGGAGTTGGTGATGGACAGGGAGGCCTGGCGTGCTGTGGTTCATGGGGTCTCAAAGAGTCGGACACGACTGAGTGACTGAACTGAACTGAACTGAACTGAATGAGCAAAACTAGACACAGGGAAAACTGGAAAATTTCCACTTAAGTGGAGCACTTCCATTATAAATATATAACACAGTATATTGTCAAATGGAAATGTTTTAAAACTTTACTGGTTTTTCAATCCTTGCTGGAGTCATAGTGTCTGCTTAAGGGACAAATGAATTATTTCAATTTGATTTCTGAGTAGTAGTTTTAGAAACTGACAGTTCCAAATATAAACATGTCTGATAGTTCCTTTTCTTTTTGGGAATATTTGAAGATGTAGTGTGATTTTGTTTTCTTTTTTTGGTGTGTGCTTTTCTGTTGACTATATTTGTATTTTCTCAGTGTATCATGATTCCATGGAAAGAGTAATTTTTAAGAACCTTGAATATGGAAGTGTATCAGGTTGATATGAAAAAAAAGCATTTCAAATATTAAGCACAGTACTGATAAATGCACATGGGTGGTACTCTTGGTAGAAAAATAGGACAGGGTAAACATGAGATTATTAATGTAAATATTAAATATAAAAATGTAATATAGCTTTTATAAATTATTACCAGTTAGTAGAGGATGAATATGCAGCACAAATTTAAATTTGAGAACTTCTAAGTCATTATTAATTTAATGTATATATTACATTACATTTATATGTTTATACATTTATATAAATACTTTGGTATTACATTTATCTAGCATTTTCTTTTTTCTTCAACAGAAATCTTCTTGACAGAGACACATTTTCTAAATCTGATCCAAGTAAGTATTTAACTTGCTTTTTGAAATAGTCTATTCAGGAGGAGAAGGGGGAAACAGAGGATGAGATGGTTCAGTGGCATCACTGAGACAATGGACATGAGTTTGAGCAAACTCTGGGCGATAGTGATAAAAAGGGAAGGTTGGTGTGCTGTGGTTCATGGGGTCACAGAGACTTGGACACGACTTAGCAACTGAACAACAACAACTTATTTTACTTACTTGATTTTATAGAAAGTTGTATGAAAATTATAATTTTTACTTAAATATTGTCTTAAAGACTAGAAAGCAAGGAGGAATATGGTCTCAGGCCCTGCATTCTTATCTATCTTGGCAGTACTCTGACTAAAGAGAGGGAATTGCTTAACATTTTGAGACTAAGAAGAAAATACAAATGACTCCAATGCAGGACAATTCATTTTGAAATTAAAACCTCATTGTAAAGCCATATGATAGAAATTATATTTGAAAGACAGCTGTAATGGACCATAATTCTAAGTGATCAAGTCACAGAGTAACAATTTTCGGGGTTTTTTGTAAATAAAGGAAGTATATAGAGTCATGTATAACCAAGTGAATTATATAACACATGAATGAGCTGAATTTTTTTATTGCTAATTATGTATATATTGAAAACTGGAGATATTTATACAATGAAAGCCAATTTTAATTAGAAAACCAGAGAAATAATGTATAAATCAAAAAAGTTGATATCCATTTACTCTCCATCTCTACAAATGTATGAAACTATGTGGTTTAATGATGGGAGAGAGGTTTTTTCAATTGATGAAAGAATTCTTGAGATTGTCACTGGAGAAAAGGTATTACAATTTGTGGGTATTAAAAGTTCCCAGGACTCATCAGTAAGTGAATGGGATATTTTTATCCCTTAATCTTTACTCTAGACTCTTAATCTACCTTTTTTGGACTTCCATTTGTGGTTGACAGGATTTCTTGTTTACAAACATTGAGGATAGGAATTGCAGATATTAAATTTAACATTTGATTTGGTGCAGATTGTCCTTCCTATGATGCTTCTGAGAATTATAAGTATCCTAGGAAGAGCATGACATATGGCTGGTAACATACTGAAATACTTCAAAACTATGTGTGTGTGTGTGTTAGTTGCTCAGTTGTATCCAACTCTTTGAGACCCCATGGACTATAGCCCACCAGGCTCCTCCATCCGTGGAATTTTCCAGGCCAGAGAACTGGAGTGGGTTGCCATTCCCTTCAACTGGGGATTTTCCTAACCTAGGAACTGAACTCTGGTCTCCTGCATTGCAGGCAGATTCTTCACCAGCTGAGCCCCTAGAGAATTCACAAAACTGTTTAACCTTACTTTAAAAAAAAATCATCTACATTTGTTGCATAATGTAAGTGAAGACGTTAGGAAATAACTATTATCTTTTTGTGCCAAGACCTATACATGTTAAGGTCTAAAGACATTTTGTAGTTTTTTTGCTTATTTACAAAAATTTTAATCATGTGATGATTTATTAGCAATTTTCCTGCCAGAGTTAGGTGAGGTATTAAGAACTGATTTTAACATACCTTTTGGACAGCTGAAGAATAAATTTGGTTTGTTCACTTGATATTTATAAAAAATATTTAGATATATTTATTTTTTTCATCTTTTTGTAGTTTGTGTCTTATATATACAAGGAGTTGGAAATAAAGAGTGGAGAGAGGTAAGAATTGAAATTTTAAAAATATGATTTTTATGCTGCAAGACATGGTATAAGTTACAATATAATCAAGATGATACTTAACTGTTTTTAGTTATTTTAAGTCATTTTCAACCCAAATATTGAATTTCTTTTTAATTTTATTTCATTTTAATTTGATGAAAGCAATTTTTGTGTTTTATTTTTAATAGTCTTCAATGGTTAGCTCATTTATGATCTTTCTGTGAAATAATCTAGCCTTGATTTGTGTTTTCCTCAGTCTTACATAAATTTCAGTTCAGTTCAGTTCAGTCACTTAGTCGTGTCCGACTCTTTGTGACCCCATGAATCACAGCATGCCAGGCCTCCCTGTCGATTACCAACTCCCGGAGTTCACTCAAACTCATGTCCATCGAGTCGGTGATGCCATCCAGCCATCTCATTCTCTGTTGTCCCCTTCTCCTCCTGCCCCCAATCCCTCCCAGCATCAGAGTTTTTTCCAGGGAGTCAACTCTTCGCTTGAGGTAGCCAAAGTATTGGAGTTTCAGCTTTAGCATCAGTCCTTCCAATGAACACCCAGGATTGATCTTCTTTAGAATGGACTGGTTTGATCTTGCAGTCCAAAGGACTCTCAAGAGTTCTCCAACACCACAGTTCAAAAGCATCAATTCTTCAGCAATCAGCTTTCTTCTCAGTCCAACTCTCACATCCATACGTGATCACTGGAAAAATCATAACCTTGACTAAACGGACCTTTGTTGGCAAAGTAATGTCTCTGCTTTTTGATATGCTATCTAGGTTGGTCATAACTTTCCTTCCAAGGAGTAAGCGTCTCTTAATTTCATGGCTGCAAACAGCATCTGCAGTGGTTTTGGAGCCCCCCAAAAAACAAAGTCTGACACTGTTTCCACTGTTTCCCCATCTATTTCCCATGAAGTGATGGGACCAGATGCCATTATGTTAGTTTTCTGAAAGTTGAGCTTTCCAACTTTTTAACTCTCCTTTTTCACTTTCCTCAAGAGGCTCTTTAGTTCCTCTTCACTTTCTGCCATTAGGGTGGTGTCATCTGCATATCTGAGGTGATTGATTTTTCTCCCAGCAATCTTTATTCCAGCTTGTGCTTCATCCAGCCCAGCATTTCACATAATGTACTTTGCGTATAAGTTAAATAAGTAAGGTGACAGTATACAGTCAAAGGCTTTGGCATAGTAAATAAAGTAGAAGTAGGTGTTTTTCTGGAATTCTCTTCCTTTTATTATGATCCAACAGATGTTGGCAATTTGGTTTCTGGTTCCTCTGCCTTTTCTAAATCCAGCTTGAACATCTGGAATTTCTCAGTTCACATATTGTTAAAGCCTAGATTGCAGAATTTTGAGCATTATTTTGCTAGCATGTCAGATGAATGCAATTGTGTGGTACCTTGAACATTCTTTGGCATTGTCTTTCTTTTGGATTGGAATGAAGACTATTCTTTTCCAGTCTTTGGCCATTGCTGTGTTTCCCAAATTTGCTGGCATATTGAGTGCAGCACTTCCACAGCATTATCTTTTAGGATTTGAAATAGCTCAGCTGGAATTCCATCACCTCCACTAGCTTTGTTTATAGTGATGCTGTCAAAAGCCCACTTGATTTCACACTTTGGGTTGTCTGGATCTAGATGAGTGATCCCACCATTGTGGTAATCTGGGTCATTAAGATCTTTTTTGTACAGTTCTTCTGTGTATTCTTGCCACCTCTTCTTAGTATCTTCTGTTTCTGTTAGGTACATTAAATCAATACCATTTCTAGACTTTATTGTGCCTGACTTCGTATGAAGTTTTTCCTTGGTATCTCTAATTTTCTTGACGAGATCTCTAGTCTTTCCCATTCTGTTGTTTTCCTTTATTTGTCTGCATTGATCACTTAGGAAGGCTTCCTTATTGCTCCTTGCTATTCTTTGGAATTCTGCATTCAGATGGCTATATCTTTCCTTTTCTCCTATGCCTTTCACTTGTCTTCTTTTCTTAGCTATTTGCAAGGCCTCCTCTGACAACCATTTTGTCTTTTTGCATTTCTTCTCTTTTGGGATCATTTTGATCATCACCTCCTGTACAATGTTATGAAACTCTCTACATAGTTCTTCAGATACTCTACGTATCAGATCTAATCCCTTGAATCTATTTGTCACTTCCACTGTATAATCAAATTGAATATACTTATCTTCCACTTACTATATGACTGACATATAGTAAGACACTCTATGATTAAGCCTACAGTGGTTCTCTAAGAGATCAGAATACCTTTTTAAGAATAAAAAACTGGTAAGTGGCTGGTAAGTAAACTCCTACATTATAATATACTGTAAAGTTTATTGCAGAAGACCAGCTGTCAATGGGAAAATTGCAGTGGGATTTATTTGACTTCAAACCTAATATGATGCTGTGGTATTACATAGCTGTTAAAAAAGCTAATGGAATTGGAGAATTTATTGAGGAATATGCAATACTTACATTAAGGAAGATAATGCTATTATGTTGAACTGTATGCAGCTGTCATTATTGTAGCTTAAAAATTGAGTGTTGCAATTTGTCAATTTCATGTGATTTCAATTAAATACTCTTGTATTTTGCTCTGGTAGAAGCAAATCTGGAGTATTTGTTTTCATTTCTCCATTTGAGATTATTAAATGCCAACTATATATCTGAGGAGGGCTACCATCTTGAATAAAGTGATAGATGATATGTCATATGAATGAAGGAATGTTTAACCTGAAAAATGCAAAGTCTCTGAATAGTCATAATAATTGTCTTCAAATTCTTAAAGTATTTTGCTCTAGACATGGGGGAACAGTTACTTGATATTGAGACAAGAAAGCAAAAATTAAAATATAGATTCAAAGGATGAAGAGACAGAGAGCCATTATTTTGTTCACTACAGGGAAGACATTTGTAACGTTTAGAGTATCTTATGGTAGAATGGATTTCTTTGAGCAGTATTCTGGAGCTAGAACTATAGTGGGTGCTTTGTGCTCAGTCTGGGGTTGGACTAATTCATCAGGAAAACATAATTGAACTTGTTCTAATTTCTTGAAAGTCTGATAATATGATGCTATAGATGTCATAGTTTTGGATTCTTATCAATGTTCTCATTATCTTTTAAGTATTAAACATTATTTTACAGAATAGTAGCAAGAACCACCCTTTTTGATCTTCTGTTTGTGCTAAGTCCCTTCAGTTAGTGTCCAACTCTTTGCGATCCTATGGACTGTAGATTGTCAGCTGCTCTGTCCATGGGATTCTCCAGGCAAGAATACTGGAGTGGATATTCCATGTGTCCATGCCCTCCTCCAGGGGAATCTTCCCAACCCAGGGATCGAACCTGCATCTCTTGTCTCCTGCAATGGCAGGCCGGTTCTTTAACAGTAGTGCCTCCTGGGAAGTCCCCTTTTGATCTTAAAACATTTATTTCTCTCATGAAGGAGTTATTTAAAAAACAAAATAAACAGCTGGAATTTAGAGGAGATGAAGTTTAATAAGGGAGTGAAATAACTGTAGATGTCCTTCTACTTCAAAAATTTTCTGACATCTGAGCCAGAGGACTTTCTGCATCTATCAGTGACTTCCTCTTTATGTGTCACAAGAAGAGTGCAACACGCGTTACTAAATTCATTACATTTTAAGACCATTTCCAACAGCTGCTACCATAAATTAAGAAATCCATTTATTCAAGGTTACTTATGGAGAATTAATCACACAAAAAACCACTCTAATAATTACTCTCAGTATATTTGGAGTTAGACAAGTAAAATAATACTAGAGATACTTTGTTAAATACAATATCCGTTTATCAATTTGACTTGTTTCTATTGTGTGCCTATCATACAGTTGTTGTGTTGGAAAGAAATTTAAATAGATAGCATTTTTATCTCAAGAGCATACTGTATAGTTGAAGAGTTTTACCAGCAATTTCAGTATGTCTATACAGTCCATTTACTGATTTAGGTATCAATACTACTCAAAAGCCTCTTGATGAAAGTGAAAGAGGAGAGTGAAAAGGTTGGCTTGAAGCTCAACATTCAGAAAACAAAGATCATGGCATCTGGTCCCATCACTTCATGGGAAATAGATGGAAAAACAGTGGAAACAGTGTCAGACTTTGTTTTTTTGGGCTCCAAAATCACTGCAGATGCTGATTGCAGCCATGAAATTAAAAGACGCTTGCTCCTTGGAAGGAAAGTTATGACCAACCTTGATAGTATATTAAAAAGCAGAGACATTACTTTGCCGACCAAGGTCCGTCTAGTCAAGGCAATGGTTTTTCCCGTGGTCATGTATGGATGTGAGAGTTGGACTGTGAAGAAAGCTGATCGCCGAAGAATCGATGCTTTTGAACTGTGGTGTTGGAGAAGACTCTTGAGAGTCCCTTATACTGCAAGGAGATCCAACCAGTCCATTCTAAAGGAGATCAATCCTGGATGTTCATTGGAGGGACTGATGCTAAAGCTGAAACTCCAGTACTTTGGCCACCTCATGAGACGAGTTGACTCACTGGAAAAGACTCTGATGCTGGGAAAGGTTGGGGGCGGGAGGAGAAGGGGACGACGGAGAATGAGATGGCTGGATGGCATCACCGACTCTGTGGACATGAGTTTGAGTGTACTCCGGGAGTTGGTGATGGACAGGGAGGCCTGGCGTGCTGTGATTCATGGGGTCGCGGAGAGTCGGACACGACTGAGCGACTGAACTGAACTGAACTGAACTATGTCCGTAATATAGTGGTCATGTTTTTATTTGAATTTAGATGTATCCTGGGAAATTATGTATTAACTAGGAACATGATTTTATTTTCTGTGATGAATTACTTTTATATAATAAGGAGGAAAAAAGGAGCTTAAAATATGCGGAGACAAATGCTCCAAATAAAGTTGAAAAATTACTTAAAATTAATCTGTAGTTGAAATCTGCAAATTAAAAATTATATCTTCAGTTCAGTTCAGTTCAGTTCAGTCGCTCAGTCATGTCTGACTCTCCGCGACCCCATGAATCACAGCACGCCAGGCCTCCCTGTCCATCACCAACTCCCGGAGTTCTCTCAAACTCATGTCCACAGAGTCGGTGATGCCATCCAGCCATCTCATTCTCCGTCGTCCCCTTCTCCTCCTGCCCCCAACCTTTCCCAGCATCAGAGTCTTTTCCAGTGAGTCAACTCGTCGCATGAGGTGGCCAAAGTATTGCAGTTTCAGCTTTAGCATCAGTCCCTCCAATGAACATCCAGGATTGATCTCCTTTAGAATGGACTGGTTGGATCTCCTTGCAGTATAAGGGACTCTCAAGAGTCTTCTCCAACACCACAGTTCAAAAGCATGGCTTGAAGCTCAACATTCAGAAAACAAAGATCATGGCATCTGGTCCTATCACTTCATGGGAAATAGATGGAAAAACAGTGGAAACAGTGTCAGACTTTATTTTTTGGGGCTCCAAAATCACTGCAGACGCTGATTGCAGCCATGAAATTAAAAGACGCTTGCTCCTTGGAAGGAAAGTTATGACCAACCTTGATAGTATATTAAAAAGCAGAGACATTACTTTGCCAACAAAAGTCCGTCTAGTCAAGGCAATGGTTTTTCCCGTGGTCATGTATGGATGTGAGAGTTGGACTGTGAAGAAAAATTATATCTTACACTATCACAATTACCTGCATATTTCCAATAAATTCTAATGATCATGAGTTATCAAAGTAATTGATCTTTTAAAACTAAAATGTTATTTCAGTGAATAATAATTTTGAAGCTAGAAATGATGAAGTGACATGGATTTTAAAAATATGAAAACTCTTACTGGCAAATGGAAATAGCAAAATATCTCTAAAGATGCACACATATTTGGTTTTGAGAGTTTCTGAAAATGTTAGGATTAACTTCTTTGAGTTAAATTTGAGTCATCCATAGGTCATGTATTTTGTGAATTCTTTTAAATATTTAAAATTATAGTTGGTTCCCAATTCCCTAGGTTAGTGTGTAATGAAGGAACCTGAAGTTGTTTATAACTCACTTTTTGAGTGTAGTTTGGAGGCAAATCTACTGCCAAATGCTGATTACTGAATTTTGACATTGTCTCTGCTCTGCACCATTCCATTGACATTGAGCTGTTTTAATATTTATTCATGTCCATGCTGAATAATATATTTATAATATGTAAACGCACACATATTCAGAAAGGATTAGAAACTTATTCATAGCTCACCTTAAATGTTACTTTACCCATTAGTCTTTTCTAACCTTCACAACTAGAATTTCCTCCTTTCACCTTTATGAAATACCATAACTTAAATAACTTTCTTATGGTCCTTGTCACCGTCTACTTTATATCATTCAACAAATATCAAAGATTTTTTGAACTTATTTTCCCTTATGTCTTAACTTCACTTCTTAATTCAGTGCTGTTTAAAGGTCAAGCTTCTCTGCTACAGCATTTAGGATACGGCTTTTGTTCTTAGAAGATGTTCAGTTAAGATTTGTTAAAAGGATGAATTTGAGGATGCCCTCAAATATGGGCTAACACTTAACAACTGTCCTTTCAGAAATTGTGAGCTGCAAGAATCATCTGTAGAAATTTTTGTACTAGTGTTACATTTGTCAGATGAGAACATTTGTGTCACATGCTAAATAACTTATAAGAGCCCAGGGCTTATTCTGATGCTTTTTGTCATAACTTTAACTACATATTTAGGAATTTGAATTATAGCATCTATTGAAAAACATGCTTTTTACATCTTAAAACTTAGGCTTGAAAGCTCATTTCATTCTATCCTTTTGTTCTGTGAAAATTATAGACGGAAGCATCTGAAGTTATTGACACAGGAAAGAGGAAATTCCCCACAGTCTTTAGGCAGTCACGTGTTGCTAAACTGTTAAAGGTCCTGCATTTTTACTGACACTGTCTTCACTACTGGATTCATGCTGCAGAGCAACTGAATATTTTTGTTTGGTTTGCTTTTATTTTCTGACTCATAAAAGAGATTTTAATTATAATATACTGCAGAGCATTCAGTCTATTGATACTATATTCCTGTAGTAGATATTTGAAGGTTTCTTAATGTATGTATCATGTCTCCATTATTGTGATTAAGGGAATCTTAACAGAAGAGAATTGATGAGAAGCTGTGTGGCATGTGGTTGAAAGAATTTCATAAAAACAACATTTTCTATGGAAGATATAGTCAGTTTTAAGGAATTACTGTTTTAGCTTCTTTTTCCCCAAGAAAAGAAAATGCAAAAAGGCAAAATGGTTGTCTGAAAAGGCCTTACAAATAGCTGAGAAAATAAAAGAAGTGAAAGACAAAGGAGGAAAGGAAAGATATACCCATCTGAATGTAGAGTTCCAAAGAATAGCAAGGAGAGATGAAAAAGATTTTCCTAAGTGATCAATACAAAGAAATAGAGCAAAACAATAAAATGGTAATGACCAGTGATCTCTTGAATAAAATTAGATATACCAAGGAAACATTTCATGCCAAGATGGTACAATAAAGGACAGAAATAGTATGGACCTAACAGAAGCAGAAGACATTAAGAAGAGGTGGCACGAATATACAGAAAAACTATACAAAAACGTCATAATGACCGAGATAACCACAATGATGTGATCATTCACCTAGAGTCAGACATCGTAGATTGTGAAGTCAAGTGGGCCTTAAAAAGCACTATTAACAAACAAAGCTAGTGTAGGTGATAGAATTCCAGGTGAGCTGTTTCAAATCCTAAAAGATGATGCTATTAAAGTGCTGCACTTAATATGCCAGCAAATTTGGCAAACTCAGCAGTGGCCACAGGACTGGAAAAGGTTAGTTTTCATTCCAATCCCAAAGAAGGGTAATGCCAAAGAATGTTCAAACTACTGCACAACTGCACTCCTTTCACATGTTAGCAAAGTAATGTTCAAAATCCATCAAGCTTGGCATCAGTATTATGTGAATGAAGAAACTCTAGATGTACAAGCTGAATTTAGAAAAGGCAGAGGAACCTGTGATCAACTTGCCAACATCCATTGGATCATAGAAAAGCAAGAGAATTTCAGAAAAACATCTGCTTCTGCTTCATTGACTAGGCTAAAGGCTTTGACTGTGTGGACCACAACAAACTGGAAAATTCTTAAAGTGGTGGGCATACCAGACCACCTTACCTGCCTCCTTTGAAACCTGTGTGCTGATCAAGAAGCAATAGTTAAAACCAACAATAGTTAGTCCCGTATAGAACAATGGACTGGTTACAAATTGGGAAATGACTATGTCAAGGCTGTATATTGTGATCCTGTTTATTTAACTTATATTCAGAGTACATCATGCAAATGGTGGGCTGGAAGAAGCACAATCTGGAATCAAGATTACCAGGAGGAATATCAATAACCTCAGATATGCAGATGACACCACCCTAATGGCAAAAAGCGAAGAGAAACTAAAGAATGTCTTGCTAAAAGTGAAAGAAGAGAGTGAAAAACCTGGCTTAAAATTCAACATTCAAACAACTAAGTTCATGGCATCTGGACCCATCACTTCATGGTAAACAGATGGGGAAAAAATGGAAACAGTGACATACGTTATTTTCTTCAGCTCCAAAATCACTGCAGATGGTGATTGCAGCTATATAGTCAAAAGATACTTGCTACTTGGAAGAAAAACTATGAGAAACCTAGGCAGTGTATTAAAAAGCAGAGACATTACTTTGCTAACAATGGTCCGTATAGTCAAAACTATGGGCTTTCCAGTAGTCATGTACAGATGTGAGAGCTGGACAGTGAAAAAGGATGAGTTCCAAATAATTGATGACCTGGAACTGCAGTACTGGAGAAAACTCTTGAGAGTCCCTTGGACTGCAAGGAGATCAAACCAGTCAATCCTAAAGCAAACCAACCCTGAACAGTCATTGGAAGGGCTGATGCTGAAGGTGAAGCTCCAATATTTTAGCCACCTGATACCAAGAGCCAACTCATTGGAAAAGACCCTAATTCTGGGAAAGGTTGAAGGGGACAACAGAGGACAAGATGGTTGGATGGCATCACTAACTCAATGGACATGAGTTTGAGCAAACTCCAGGAAACAGTGGACAGGAAGCCTGCTATGCTGCAGTCCATGGGGTGACAAAGGAGTCACACACGACTGAGTGACGAACAACAGCAACAATTGTTTTAGCAATGTGTGTACCTAAAAAAAAAAAAAAAATACCATGTTATAATCTTTTGAATTCCTAACATCAGCCATACCAGTTTTGCAAACAGAAATGCAGATTGGTCTTGAAATTTTTCTGCTTCGAAAGGGACATAAAGTAGTTTTTACAAATATTTCTGGTTAGAAAGAATCAGAAGTTTCATCTTAATGTAATTGTTTATGTTTAGAAAATTAATTTGAATTTTGTGAGCTCTGTAAGTGGGCTTCCCTGGTAGATCAGCTGGCAAAAAATCCACCTGCAATATAGGAGACCCCGGTTTGATTCCTGGGTCAGGAAGATCCCTGGAGAAGGGATAGATTACCCACTCCAGCATTCTTGGGCTTCCCTGGTGGTGGCTCAGATGGTAAAGAATCTGCCTGCAGTGGGAGAGACCTGTGTTCCATCTCTGGGTTGGGAAGCTCCCTTGGAGGAGGGCATGGCAACCCACTCCAGTATTCTTGCCTGGAGAATCCCCATGGACAGGAGAGCCTGGTGGGCTGCAGTCCATGGGGACCCAAAGAATCAGACTCAAAGAATGGGGACTCAAAGAATGATTGAGTGACTAAGCACAGCACAGGTCTATCAGTATTTTATATCCAACTGAAAAGACTCTGATGCTGGGAGGGATTGGGAGCGGGAGGAGAAGGGGACGACAGAGCATGAGATGGCATCACCGACTCGATGGACATGAGTTTGAGTGAGCTCCGGGAGTTGGTGATGGACAGGGAGGCCTGGCGTGCTGTGATTCATAGGGTCGCAAAGAGTCGGACACGACTGAGCGCCTGAACTGAACTGAACTGAACAAGAATTATGCTTTCAAACTGAATTTTTCTGATTGTTAGCTGAAAATCAAATCCAGAATAATTTTCTTCTCTTGAACTATTTTTTTTCCAATCAACTTTTATTTTTTATCTTTCCAACTTTCAGTTCAGTTCAGTTCAGTCGCTCAGTCGTGTCCGACTCTTAGCGACCCCATGAACCACAGCACGCCAGGCCTCCCTGTCCATCACTAACTCCCGGAGTTCACTCAAACTCATGTTCACCGAATCGGTGATACCATCCAGCCACCTCATTCTCTGTCGTCCCCGCCTCCTCCTACCCCCAATCGTTCCCAGCATCAGAGTATTTTCCAGTGAGTCAACTCGTCTCATGAGGTGGCCAAAGTATTGCAGTTTCAGCTTTAGCATCAGTCCTTCCAATGAACATCCAGGATTGATCACTTCTAGCATGGACTGGTTGGATCTCCTTGCAGTCCAAGGGACTCCCAAGAGTCTTCTCCAGCACCACAGTTCAAAAGCATCAATTCTTCTGCAATCAGCTTTCTTCACAGTCCAACTCTCACATCCATACATGACCACGGGAAAAACCATAGCCTTGACTAGACAGACCTTGGTTGGCAAAGTAATGTCTTTGCTTTTTAATATGCTATCTAGGCTGGTCATAACTTTCCTTCCAAGGAGTAAGCGTCTTTTAATTTCATGGCTGCAATCAGCATCCGGAGTGATTTTGGAGCTCCAAAAAATAAAGTCTGACATGGTTTCCACTGTTTCCCCATCTATTTCCCAAGAAGTGATGGGACCAGATGCCATGATCTTTGTTTTCTGAATGTTGAGCTTCAAGCCAACCTTTTCACTCTCCTCTTTCACTTTCATCAAGAGGCCTTTGAGTTCCTCTTCACTTTATGCCATAAGGGTGGTGTCATCTGCTTATCTGAGGTTATTGATATTTCTCCCGGCAATCTTGATTCCAACTTGTGCTTCTTCCAGCCCAGCGTTCCTCATGATGTACTCTGCATACAAGTTAAATAAGCAGGGTGACAATATACAGCCTTGACGTACTCCTTTTCCTATTTGGAACCAGTCTGTTGTTCCATGTCCAGTTCTGACTGTTGCGTCCTGACCTGCATACAGGTTTCTCAAGAGGCAGGTCAAGTGGTCCGGGATTCCCATCTCTTTCAGAATTTTCCACAGTTTATTGTGATTCATGCAGTCCAAGGCCTTGGCATAGTCAATGAAGCAGAAATAGATGTTTTTCTGGAACTCTCTTGCTTTCTCCATGATCCAGCGGATGTTGGCAATTTGATCTCTGGTGCCTCTGCCTTTTCTAAAACCTGCTTGAACATCTGGAAGTTCATGATTCACATATTGCTGAAGCCTAGCTTGGAGAATTTTGAGCATGACTTTACTAGTGTGTGAGATGAGTGCAACTGTGCAGTAGTTTGAACATTCTTTGGCATTCCCTTTCTTTGGGATTGGAATGAAGACTGACCTCTTCCAGTCCTGTGGCCATTGCTGAGTTTTCCAAATGTGCTGGCATATTGAGTGCAGCACTTTCACAGCATCATCTTTCATGATTTAAAATAGCTCAATCGGAATTCCATCACCTCCACTAGCTTTGTTCATCGTGATGCTCTCTAAGGCCCACTTGACTTCACATTCCAAGATTTCTGGTTCCAGGTGAGTGATCACGCCAACGTGATTATCTTCGTCGTGAAGATCTTTTTTGTGCAGTTCTTCTGTGTATTCTTGCCACCTCTTCTTAATATCTTCTGCTTCTGTTAGGTCCATACCATTTCTCTCTTTTATCGAGCCCATCTTTCCAACTTTATTAAGAAGTAATTGATATAGAACAGTGTGTGAGTTTAAGGTGTAATGATTTTATATATATGTGTATATATTCTTTTTTGTTTTTGATGAGAACTTTAAAAATCTACTCTCCTAGCAACTTTCAGAAATACAGTATGGTATTGTATCATCACTATGATGTACATTACATCCCAGGAACTTATTTATATTTGTATTATAACTGGAAGATTTTACCCTTTGGCCTGCTTCACTCATTTCTCCTACCTGCTGATCCCTGGCATCCACCAATCAGTTGTTTCTGTTACTTTGGTTTTCTTAGATTCCACGTATAAGTGAGATCATACAGTTTTTGCCTCTGTTCATCTTTTTTCACTGGCCTAATACCCTCAAGATTTATCCACATTGTTGCAAATAGCATAATTTCCTACTTTTTAATGGCTGTATTCCTGTTCTAATTTTAGTATATCTCTTAATTGAAATAAAACACCCAGATGAAGGGGATACATCATACAGCACACTGAAATTGTTAGATGCAAATACATCTTGTAAGCACCCCCATATGAAGAGTAGAATATCACTAGCATTCAGGAATTCTGACTGTGTCTTTCCTTCCTCCCATATTAAACCTGAATCCTAACTTCTAGCACTGTAAAATAGTTTTGCATATTTTTAAGTCTCAAGTAAATAAAATCATATATTTATGTATTTGTTTGTGTCTAGTTTGTGTCTATCAGAATTATGTCTGTGGAATCTATCCATGGATGTGGCAAAGTTTTTTATATTTGTTGTTGTATGATTTTCTATTTTTTGAATATATCCCAATTTATTTATCCATTCTACTAGGGACAGATTTTTGAATTGTCACCAGTTGCTGAATATTATGATTAACTGATTGGAATATTCCAGTATTTTAGATCTTATAATTGTAATTTGGTATTGTCTGCACGTGTAGGAGTAAAATTTCTGAGCCACAGGGTATGTGTATTTCATCTTCAGTAAAAATTAATTGTTTTCCAGAATTTTTCACATGCCATTCTCACTGTAGTATGTCTCTGTTGGTACTTTTTATTGTTAATTTAAAAAATATATTTCCATTTGGATATTAGCTTCCTGATAATTTACATGACTGAGCACACTTTGGTAGGCTTAATAGCCATTTGGTTATCCCCTTATGATGTGTATGTTCAGGTGTTTTCCTTATTTTCTTGCTTCTTTCCTTATTCGGTTCAGTTCAGTTCAGTTCAGTCACTCAGTCGTGTCCAACTCTCCGCGACCCCATGAATCACAGCACACCAGGCCTCCCTGTCCATCACCAACTCCCGGAGTTCACTCAAACTCATGTCCATCGAGTCGGTTATGCCATCCAGCCATCTCATTCTCCGTCGTCCCCTTCTCCTCCTGCCCCCAACCTTTCCCAGCATCAGAGTCTTTTCCAGTGAGTCAACTCTCTTGCAAATATCTTCTCCTCTGTAGTAGTGTGACATTTTTACTCTTTGAACTATGTATTTTGTTGAACAGAGGTTCATAACTTTAATTTAGGTGGTAATAGTAATTTATTCTTTCTGATCTCTTTTGTTCTGTTTAAGGAATATTTGCTATTCAAAGCCCATGATGATGTTTCCAGTGTTATGTTCTATAAGTTTTACTGTTTTAACTTTCATATTTATATCTATGATTCCTCTGGGATTGATTTTTGTGTATGATTTGAGATAAGATTTACTTTGATCCAGGGGCATTTGTTGAAGATATTTTCTTTATTGCACAATCTTATGTCCTTTGACATTAATGAAATGACTAAATATGTGAGCACCTTGTTTAGGATTCTGTTTATGTTTATCCTATGCTATCTTAATAAGTAGTTGTATGTATTTTATAGTTATTTTCTTTTTTTTTCCCAAGATTTTCTAGGTCAGAGGTCAAGATATAAAGAAGAAGATACAAATAGGGACCAGAGCAAATATTTTAGACTAGGTTGCCCCTATGTTCTCTGGGGCTATTGTAGCATAAAAGCACCATAGACAATATATGAATGGTTAATTAGGGCTATGCCCCAATGAACCTTAATTTACAAATGAGTGGAAGGCCAGATTTGGCTTACAGAACAATAGTTTTCTGAACACATAGGATATTCTTAGCTTTTTACATCACCATATAAGTTTTAGAATTTGTCAGTGTATACACACATGCATGCATAAATGCATATACACACATGCATGCACACACACACACGCTTGAGATTTGAGTTTGTATTATAGGTTATTAATAATTTCAGAGAACTGAAGTATGTAAAATAGTTTGCCTTGTAACCTTGAATATGGATATTGCTCTATTTATTTAAATTTTATTTAGTTTTTCTGAATAATATTTTATAGTTTCTGTGGGAGAGTCTTGTACATTTTTAACTGTATTTGTCCCTAGTGATTAGATATTTTTGATGCTAATGTAACTTGTCATTTCTTATTTTTGTTTATTATTGTGGCATGTAAAATATTATTTGATTTTTTGAATAATTGAGGTCACCTTGCTTAACTTGCTAAGTTAATTATTCACAAATAATTTGTGAATTAAAAAAAATTTCTTCATATACTCTTGTAATCTGTACCTAATGTCTTATTTTTTTCCTTTCTAATCATGATGTTTATTGTACTGACAACTACTTCTGCACAGTGTTGAAGTAAAGCGGAGGTAGGAAGCATTCTGTCTTGTTCCTAACACTAAGGGTAAAATTTTCATATATTTGCATCTATGAGATGTTCATATGATTTTTCTTTCGTTTGTAAAAGTAGTGAATTACATGCTTCATTTTCTGTATTAAAACAAATATATTTCAGGAATAGTCCAACAGATTCATGATATATTGGAATGAAGACTAACATTTTCCAGTCCTGTGGCCACTGCTGAGTTTTCCAAATTTGCTGACATATTGAGTGCAGCACTTTAACAGTACCATCTTCTAGAACTCTAAATAGCTCAGCTGGAATTCTATCACCTCCCTAGCTTTGTTTGTAGTGATGCTTCCTAAGGCCCACCTGACTTCAGATTTCAGGATGTCTGGCTCTAGATGAGTGATCGCAACACCATTATCTGGATCATTAAGTTCTTTTTTGTATAGTTCTTCTGTGTATTCTTGCCACCTCTTCTTAATATCTTCTGCTTCTGTTAGGTCCATTCAGGTTTTGTCCTTTATGGTACTCATCTTTGCATGAAATATTCCCTTGGTATCTCTAATTTTCTTATCTCTAGTCTTTCCCATTCTATTTTTTCCCTCTATTTCTTTGCATTGATCACAGGTAGGCTTTCTTATCTCTTCTTGCTATTCTTTGGAACTCTGTATTCAGATGGGTATATCTTTCCTTTTCTCCTTTGCCTTTAGTGTCTGATCTTTTCTCAGCTATTTGTAAGGCCTTCTCAAACAACCATTTTGCCTTTTTGCATTTTTAGTTCTTAGGAATGGCCTGCCATGCCTCCTGCACAGTGTCATGAACCTCCATTCATAGGTCTTCAGGCAGTCTGTCTATCAAATCTAATCCCTTGAATCTATTTCTCACGTCCAGTGTATAATCATAAGGGATTTGATTTAGGTGATACCTGAATGGTCTAGTGGTTTTCCCTACTTTCTTCAGTTTAAGACTGAATTTGGCGATAAGGAGTTCATGATCTGAGCCACAGTCAGCACCTGGAATTGCTTTTGCTGACTGTATTGAGCTTCTCCTACTTCGGCTGCAAAGAATATAATCAATCTGATTTCAGTATTGACCATCTGTTGATGTCCATGTGTAGAGTGATCTTTTGTGTTGTTGGAAGAGGTTGTTTGCTATGAGCAGTATGTTACTCTATTGTATTCTCCTAGAAAGTCATAATGTAATAATAAAAAATTTAGCATTGACATATTTTTACCATTTAATTTTAAGACTCCACTCAATTTCACAAGTTGTCCCAATAATATCTTTTAGCAAATGGGTCCCATTCAGAATCGAATATAACCATCTCCTCTTTGTTGTTGTTTTGTTGTTGTTGTTTTCCACTTGATCTGAAATAGTTTCTCAGTTTTTGTTAACTTGGTATTTTTGACACTTTTGTAGATGGAATGTCAGCTACTTTTCAAAATTTCTTTTATTATGACTTTGTGTGATTTTTTTTTCCCCTCATGATGAATTTTTGAGTAGAGTATCACAGAAGTGGTACCATGCTCTTCTTGTTGTCTTATTGTATGGTATCTGGTGGCATAAAATTTTGAAAAAGCAAAGACATTACTTTGCCAACCAAGGTCCGTCTAGTCAAGGCTATGGTTTTTCCCGTGGTCATGTATGGATGTGCGAGTTGGACTGTGACGAAAGCTGATCGCTGAAGAATTGATGCTTTTGAACTGTGGTGCTGGAGAAGACTCTTGAGAGTCCCTTGGACTGCAAGGAGATCCAACCAGTCCATTCTAAAGGAGATCAATCTTGGGTGTTCATTGGAAGGACTGGTGCTAAAGCTGAAACTGCAATACTTTGGCCACCTCATGCGACACTTTGACTCACTGGAAAAGACTCTGATGCTGGGAAAGATTGGGGGAGGGTGGAGAAGGGGACGACAGAGAATGAGATGGCTGGATGGCATCACCGACTCGATGGACATGAATTTGAGTGAACTCCGGGAGTTGGTGATGGACAGGGAGGCCTGGCGTGCTGTGATTCATGGGGTCGCAAAGAGTCGGACACGACTGAGCGACTGAATTGAACTAAACTGAATGTTTATATCATTTATCTTACCTCATGGATTTGCTTTTGACTTTCTCATGTTTTATATTTGACATGTATCTCAAAAACAGTAGATAGTTTTGCTTAAATATAAACTTAAATTCAAATCTTTGACATTTATTGGGAGTGTTTAGATCATTTATAAGTATATCTGGTAAAACATCATTTTACTATTTCTTTTTATTTTATTCACATGTCTTAAAATTCTTTATCTTTCCTTTCTTTCCTCCTGTGGATTTGAATACTTATCTATCATCTGTCCTCCTTTCTTCGTATCTATCTCTTTATATATTTTCCATTATTACCTTGTTAGTTTTACTTTCTTTAACTGTTGTCTTAATAGTCGCCCTAAAGATTTCAACATACATAATGGATATTTTAGAATCTGTTAGAAACTAGTTTTGTAACAAATTCTCAGAAAGTGCTTGGTCCTCAAAACATTTTAACTCATTATCTCAACTCTTATTCTCTTTATCATTGTTAGTTTTGTATATAATATGAACACACAAGGCATTTTAGTATTTTCTTTTATCATCGATAGATTTTAAGATTTTACATATATTTCCCTGTGTTTCCTATCAGGTACTCTTCATTTCTTCATATGTTTGTATGTTTCCTTCAAGGATCATTTTTCATCCTGTATGAAGAAATCCCCTTAAAATATCTGTTTGTACAATTTTTCAGTTAGACTATCAGTGAATTTTCTTAATTGTTTTTAAGTGAGGAAATAATTTTTTTTTCTCTTTCTCATTGTTAAAAATAGAGAAAACAAGACAAAAAGTAGAAAACACAATGAATTATCATAAGGCAAACATCTTTGTAACCATTAGCAAGGTCAAAAATGCACCTTTACCAGCCACCCAGAATTTCCTTCCATGTGCCCCTCCTAATCAGAGCACTCAGTTTTCAAAGAATAATGACACACGTGTTCATGCATGCACCTTTATGGTTTTATCATCCAAGTGTGTACCCCTTGACATTATAATTTAGTTTTGCACACCTAAAAGGAATTGGCATGCATTTTCTTTTTGTTTTAACCTATGGCTCCCCTTCTACCCTTTAGTTTTCCTTGCAATTTTCCTCTTAGAGAGTTCAGACCATTTTACCTGTAGTGTTCATAGTCAGGATCTTACTGACCCTATGCTTATGGTTCAGTGCATCATGTTTTTCTGTTCTTTGTATATCTTCAATTTGACAAACTGACTCAAAAGGGTAATCAAACACAGGTTCAGTTCTTTAGCAAATATGTTGGTGGTGGTGTGAACGTTCATTAGGAAGCACTTTTTTTTTTTTTTTTGCTGTTAGTATCCTTTTATGTTTATTACCTAAATAATAAGGAATTTTCACTTGCTAGTTGGAATTATCCTATTTTATATCAACATTGTCAAATCATATTGCCATTGCATACCCTCATTTAGACCTAGTTAAACCTTAGTTCTATAAGTAATTCTCACCACTAATCCTACTTAGAATGATTTGACTTATGATTTTTGATTTTTTTACATCAGTGTTAATCTGTATCCAGTAGAAACTGTTACTTAGAACTTTCAATTTTGAACTCTTCTTGAGCTGGAAATGCTGTCTTCTCATGCTGAGCATGAGATCAAAAGAAAGCAGGAGTAGAAATATTCATATCAGACAAAATAGACTTTAAAATAAAGACCATTACAAAAGACAAAGAAGAACATTAAATAATGATCAAGGGAACATTCCAAGAAGAAGACATAAAAATTATAAATATATATGCACTCAACATAGGAGCACCTCAATACATACGGCAAATGCTAACAATTATAAAAGGTGAAGTTGAGAGTGACACAGTAATAGTGAGGGAATTTAACACCACTTCCACACCAAAGGACAGATCATGTGGATAGAAAGTTAATAAGTAAACGGTAGCCTTAAATTATATTGCCGCAGATGGACCTAATTGATATCTATGGGACATTCCATCCAAAAGCAGTAGAAATATGCCTCTTTTTTTCCTCAAGTGCACAGGGAACATTCTTCAGGATAGATCACATCTTGGATTATAAATCATATCTTGATAAATTTAGAATACCAAAATTGTATCAAGTACCTTTTCTGACCACAGTGACATAAGATTAGATATCAACTACATGGAAGAAAACTGTAAAAAACACAGACAACTGGAGGCTAAACCATATGCTTCTAAATAACCAAGAAATTATAAAAAAAAAATCAAAGAGGAAATAAAAAAATTCCTAGAAACGAATGACAGCAAAACACAACTCAAAACATGTGGGATGCAGTAAAAACAGTGCAAAGAGGGAAGGTTATAGCAATACAAGTCCATGTCAAAGAAATGAGAAAAGTCTCAAACAACCTAATCATATACATAAAACAACTAAAGAGAGAAGAAGAACAGCAATAAAATCAAAGTTACTAGAAGGAAAGTTATCATAAATATCAGAGCAGAAATAAATGAAAAAAAAATGAAGGAAACAATAGCAACACTCAGTAAAACTAAAAGCTGGTTCTTTGTGAAAATAAAACTGAGAAACCATTAGCCAGACTCATCAAGAAAAAAAGCTGTCATACAATTCAATATCAGAAAACAAACATCTCTATAAAAAAATGGGCATAAGACCTGAGCATACCTTTATCTAAAGAAGACAGAGAGATGTCCAATAAACACGTGAAAAGATGCTCAACAATGCTCATTACTAGAGAAATGCAAATTAAAACTATATTGAGGTCAGAATAGCCATCATCAAAAAATGTACAAACAATATATGCTGGAGAGGATGTGGGGATAAAAAGGAATTCCCCTTGCACTGTTGGTGGGAATGTAAATTGATACAGTCATTATAGAGAACAGTATGGAGATTCTTTAAAATCTAGGAATAAATCTACCATATACCCCAACAATCCTACTACTCTACATACAACCTGAGAAAACCACAATTCAAAATGACATATATAGCCAATATTCAGAACAACTCTATTTTCAGTAGCCAGGACATTGAAGCAACCTAGATGTCCACCAGCAGTTGAATGGATAAAGATATTTTACATATATGCAAGGGAATACTTCTCAACCATAATAGGAATGAATTTGAATCAGTTTTAGTGAGGTGTATGAACCTAGAGCCTGTTATACAGATTGAAGTAAGTCAGAAAGATAATAGAAAATATTGTATATTAACACATGTATATGGGATCTAGGAAAATGGTACTGATTTTGTTGAGAAGGAATGGAGACTCAGACACAGAGAACAGACTTGTGGACACAGCAGGAGGAGGAGGTGGGATAAATTGAGAAAGTAGCATTGACATATATACAGTATTATATATATCATAGTAGGAAGCTGCTATGTAACACAGGGAGCCAGCCTGGTGCTCTGTGATGACTTAGAGGGAAGGGATTTGGGAGAGGGGAAGCTCAGGAAGGAGGGGATTTATATATAATTATGACTGATATGCATTGTTGTATGGCAGAAACCAACACAACATTTTAAAGTGGTTTTTCTCCAGTTAAAAAAAAAGAATATTTGTCTCACATGAAGGAAAATGTCACTGATATCAACCCATATTTCCCAGTAAAGACCTCCTGAATAAATTTAGTCCTTTTTTTTTTAATATTCACATGATAAAACTTGTCACTAATCACAGAATCAATAGCCAGCAATGACATGGTTAAAGTAGTTCCTTAAGCTGTTGTTATTTTTGTAATTATGATTTAATATTAAATGTTTTAATTAAGGTATGAAATGACTATAATCTAATTTTTAAAATTGATGGAGTTTAGTCTTATCTATATTTTATGTGTGATAATTACAGAGATATGATCAAACTGTTTGTTTTTATGGTAATGGATTTAGGTTCATCCTAAAAATAAAGGACTCCCCCCAAAATGAATGAAATCCCCTTATATGAAATTCTCTGTCTTAACCAAGAATATTGGAAGTCAGTTTACTTCTCTTTGTGGTGTGTGCGTTTGTGTGCACATCTATAGTCATCTCATTCATATATGATGATATAAGATCTAGACAAAATCTTCAGATTTCCTATGTGTCTTCTTATAACTTAGTGAATTTGAAATCATTGGTTTGGGGAAAAAAAGTCTTATTTAATGAGTTATATGACAGTACTTTTATCTTTTATCCTCAGATGAAAAGATCCATGGATTCTCTGGTAATCCCATTGTTTAACTCCCAGTAGGAGTTGTTTACCAATGTAAATTTGTAATTTTGGTTGTTTGTGTGTGTGTGTGAGCATGTGTATTTGTGTGTGTTTGCACGTGCGAGCCAATGCACTTGCCCGTACTTACACTTGGCATCCTTTATGCAGGTTAAATATGTATCTTCTTAAACTGAAACATTTTTTTTTACCTAAGTTTCTCTTAATATTATGTCTGAAGTATTCAGTTTATCTAATCTTCTTGTCTAATCTTTGGAGACTGTCCTCTGTATATCACTGCTCAGTTCAGTTCAGTTCAGTCACTCAGTCGTGACCGACTCTCCGCGACTCCATGAATCACAGCACACCAGGCCTCCCTGTCCATCACCAACTCCCAGAGTTCACTCAAACTCATGTCCACAGAGTCGGTGATGCCATCCCGCCATCTCATTCTCTGTCGTCCCCACTGCTATACTCAGGTTTAATTCTAATTTAATAACTGATATAAAGAATGTGCTGTAGTCCACATGAGCTCTTTTCCTTCATGGTTTTCATTTAGACAAATGAATGTGAGATAGAGTGATTGTTCTGGCCTTCCACCATACAATAAACCTTCATGAACATTTTTCTCATGAGTTCATTTGCTTGGTTCAATCAATAGATGAATGTTCTTTCCAGTATAGCTCTTGTGGAGCAGTTTAACAATTGATTTAAAAATCAGGACTATTTCCATTCTGTTATTTTCAGCAAGATTTGTTCTTATATGGAAAAAACAGGTATTTATCCAATTAGCTCAAGTATAAAACAAAGGAAAACTTCCAATGACTTGATTGTGAATTGTATTTTATTTTTTTTGTGTAAAGTTTTACAACAAACAGTGTTTTGTGTTCTAATAAAATTAACAGTTTACATGCTTTTTCAAATAACTTAAAACTTTCACATTTGTGGAGATAAAAAATTATTTTCTAACAGTTTTTTATTTATGAGATAAGGAAATTAATGCTATATAATTATGTTAAAGCATTCTCCTGTCCACGTATTTATATATGTTCTTTGTGCCAGAGCTTATTGTAATCAGGTGTGTAGGTACTTCTAAAAATTCAGTATTCTTGATATTCAGAAAAAGATGTTTTAGGATACTGGTTGTAATTTTTTTTAAAGTAGCTGTTTTCTGGATGTATACAATTAGCAAATATTAATAATTCTCTTTCCGCAAAATTGTTAACTCTTTGTGGCCTTCACAGAATAATATGCAGCTGTGCATTTTCCAAGGAATTAGAAAAATTTTATTTTGTGATTTAAGTTATTAGCCAAGACCTAAACTTGAGTTTGAGCAAACTTCAGGAGATAGTGAAGGACAGGGAATCCTGGTATGCTGCAGTCCATGGGGGTTGCCAAGAGTCAGACATGACTTAGCAACTAGACAAAACAACAACAACAACACAAATTTCATTTAAGTCATGAAGATTAATCACTTGGTTGATAGTTAATAATTCCACCCTCTGGGTAAAAATGAGCATTTTATTCTGTAAGATGAACTGTCATAATTTATATGTAAATTTCTTATTATGACAGTTTGCACTTTTTATGAGGAAGCTTCCACAAACCTCTTATCCTTATTCCTTAGAGGGCAGAGAGAATGAAAACCTTAATCATGAAAAACTAACCAAACTGATCGCATGGATCACAGCCATGTCTAATTCAAATGAAACTATGAGCTATGCCATGTAGGGCACCCAAGACGGATGGGTTACACTGGAGAGTTCTGACAAAATGTGGTCCACTTGGGAAGGGAATGGCAAACCACTTCAGTATTCTTCCCTTGAGAACTCCATGAACAGCACGAAAAGACAGAAAGATATCACCCTGAAAGATGAACTCCCCAGGTTGGTAGGTGACCAATATATACTGGGAAAGAGTGGAGAAATAACTCCAGAAAGAATGAAGAGACAGAACCAAAGTGAAAACAATGCCCAGTTGTGAATGTGATTGGAGATGGAAGTAAAGTCCGATGCAGTAAAGAACAATATTGTATAAGGAAATTGGAATGTTAGGTCCATGAATCTAGGTAAATTGGAATTGGTCAGACAGGAGATGGCAAGAGTGAACATTGACATTTCAGTGAATTAAAATGGATTGGATTGGGTGAATTTAATTTGGATGACCATTACATCCACTACTGTGGGCAAGAATCACTTAGAAGAAAAGGAGTAGCACTCAGAGTAAACAAAAGAGTTCAAAATTCAGTACTTGGGTACAGTCTCAAAAATGACAGAATGATCTCTGTTCATTTCAAGGCAAACCATTCAGTACCACAGTAATCCAAGTCTATGCCCCAACCACTAATGCCAAAGAAGCTGAAGTCAAATGGTTCCATGATGACCTATAATATCTTCTATATTTAACATCCAAAAAAAAAAAGTTCTTTTCATCATCAGAGACTGGAATGCAAAAGTAGGAAGTCAAAAGATACCTAGAGTAACAGGCAAATTTGGCCTTAGAGTACAGAATGAAGCAGGGCAAAGGCTAACAGAGTTTTGCCAAGAGAACGCACTGGTCATAGAAAATACTGTCTTCAAAAACACAAGAGAAGACTCTACACATGGACATCACCGGATGGTCAATATAAAATCAGATTGATTACATTCTTTGCAGCCAAAAATGAAGAAGCTCTTTACATTCAGCAAAAACAAGACCAGGATCTGACTGTGGTTCAGATTATGAACTCCTTATTGCCAAATTCATACCTAAATTGAAGACAATAGGTAAAACCACTAGGCCATTCAGGTATGACCTAAATCAAATCCCTTAAAATTACACAGTGAAAGTGACAAACAAATGCAAGGGATTAGATCTGATAGACATATTGCCTGAAGAACTATGGGCCAAAGTTCATTACATGGTACAGGAGGTGGTGATCAAAACCATCCCCAAGAAGAAAAACTGCAAAAAGGCAAAATGGTTGTCAGAGGAGGCCTTATAAATAGCTGAGAAAAGAAGAGAAGTGAAAGGCAAGGGAGAAAAGGAAAGATATATATATCTGATGAGGAATTCTGAAGAATAGAAAGGAAAGTAAAGCCTTGCTAAGTGAACAATGCAAAGAAATAGAGGAAAACAATAGAATGGGAAAGAATAGAGATCTCTTCAAGAAAATTGGAGATACCAAGGAAAGATTTCATGCAAAGATAGGCACAATAAAGGATAGAAATGTTATGGACTTAACAGAAGCAGAAGATAAGAAGAGGTGACAAGAATACACAGAACTATACAAAAAAGATCATAATGACTCAGATAACCATGATGGGGTGATCACTCAGTTAGAACCAGACATCCTGGAATGCAAGGTCAAGTGGGTCTTAGGAAGCATCACTATGAACAAAGCTAGTGGAGCTGATGATATTCCAGCTGAACTATTTCTAATCCTAAAAAATATTCTCTGAGAGTGCTGCAGCACTTGCCAGCAAATGTGGAAAACTCAGCAGTGGCCACAGGACTGTAAAAGTGCAGTTTTCATTCCAATCCCAAAGAAAGGCAATGCCAAAGAATGTTCAAACTACCACACAATTGCAGTTATCTCACACACTATCAAAATAATGCTCAAAACTCTCTAAGCTGGCTTCAACAGTATGTGAACTGAGAACTTCCAGATTTTCAAGCTGGATTTAGAAAAGGCAGAGAAACCAGAGATCAAATTGTCAACATACATTAAATCATAGAAAAAGCAAGAGAATTCTGAAAAAGAAAAAAAAAACACATCTATTTCTGCTTTATTGACTACATGAAAGCCTTAGACTGTGCGGTCACAGCAAACTGGAAAATTCTTCAGTTCATTTCAGTCACTCAGTTGTGTCCAACTCTTTGCGACCCCATAGACTGAAGCATGCCAGCTTCCCTGTCCATCATCAACTCCCAGAACTTGCTCAAACTCATGTCCATCGAGTCAGTAATACCATCCAACCATCTCATCCTCTGTCATTCCCTTCCCCTCCCATCTGCAATCTCTCCCAGCATCAGGGTCTTTTCCAGTGAGTCAATTCTTTTCATCAGGTGGCCAAAGTATTGGAGTTTCAGCCTTAGAATCAGTTCTTCCAATGAATATTCAGGAGTGATTTCCCTTAGGATGGACTGGTTGAATCTCCTTGCAGTCCAAGGAACTCTCAATAGTCTTTTCCAACATAACAGTTCAAATGCATCAACTCTTTGGCACTCAGCTTTCTTTATCCAACTATCCCATCCATACATGACTACTGGAAAAACCATTGCCTTGACTAGATGGACCTTTGTTGGTAAAGTAATGTCTTTGCTCCTTAATATTCTGTCTTGGTTGGTCATAACTTTTTTTCCAATGAGCAAGTATCTTTTAATTTCATGGTTGCAGTCACCATTTGAAGTGATTATGGGGCCCCCAAAATAGTCACTGTTTCCACTATTTCCCCATCTAATTGCCATGAAGTGATGGGACCAGATGCCATGATCTTAGTTTTCTGAATGTTGAGTTTTAAGCCAATTTTTTCACTTTCCTCTTTCACTTTCATCAGGATGCTCCTTAGTTCTTCTTCGCTTTCTGCCATAAGGGTGTTGTCATAATTTTCCACAGTTTGCTGTGACTGACACAGTCAAAGTCTTTGACGTACTCAATAAAGCAGAAGTAGGTGTTTTCTTGGAACCCTCTTGCTTTTTCGATGATGCAACAGATATTAGCATTTTTGTCTCTGGTTCCTCTGCCTTTTTTAAATCCAGATTGAACATCTGGAAGTTCATGGTTCACGAACTGTTGAAGCCTGGCTTGAAGAATTTTAAGCATTACTGTGCTGGTGTGTGAGATAAGTGCAATTGTGCAGTAGCTTGAGCATTCTTTTGGCACTGCCTTTCTTTGGGATTGTATTGGAAAATTCTTAAAGAGATGGGAATACCAGACTACCTTACCTGCCTCCTGAGGAATCTGTATGCAGGTCAAGAAACAACAAATAGAACAGGACATAGAACAACGGACTGGTTCCAAATTGGGAAAGGAATATGTCAAGGCTGTATATCGTCACCCTGCTTATTTAATTTATATGCAGAGTGAAGTGAAGTGAAAGTCGCTCAGTCATGTCCGACTCTTTGCGACCCCATGGACTACACAGTTCATGGGATTCTCCAGGCCAGAATACGGGAGTGGGTAGCCTTTCCCTTCTCCAGGGAATCTTCCCAACCCAGGGATTGAACCCAGGTCTCCCGCATTGCAGGCCGATTCTTTACCCGCTGAGCCACAAGGGAAGCCCTTGTGCAGAGTACATATACAAAAAGCCATATGCAGAGTACATCATGCAAAATGCCAAGCTGGATGAAGCACAAGCTGGAATCAAGAATTCCGGGAAAAATACCAGTAACCTAAGATGTGCTAACACCACCCTATGTCAGAAAGCACTGGGATGGTAGCTGTGGTATAAAATAAATATTTCAGTTTAAATGTTAATTGTGAGGACCCTATAAGAAAACCACATGTATAAGTCAACAAGATAGCTGTGTGCATGAGTCTTTGTTGTTGTTGTTCAGCCACCATGTCATGTCTGACTCTTCGTTACCCCATAGACTGCAGGATGCCAGGCTTCCCTGTCCCTCACCACCTCCTGGAGTGGTGCCCAAGTTCATGTCCCTTGAATGTGTGATTCCATTCAACCATCTCATCCTCTGTCACCTTCTCTTTCTGCTTTCAATCTTTCTCAGCATCACGGTCTTTTCTAATGATTCTTCAGGTCATATAAGGTAGCCAAAGTATTGGAGCTTCAGCTTCAACATCAGTTCTAAGAAAGAGTATTCAGGGTTGCTTTCCTTTAGGATTAACAGGTTCGATCTCCTTGCTTTCCAAGGTATTCTCAAGAGTTTTTTCCAGAATCACAGTTCAAAAGCATCAGTTCTTCAGTGCTCTGCCTTCTTTGTCTTCCCTGATAGTGCAGTTGGTAAAGAATCCACCTGCAATGCAGGAGACCACAGTTTAATTCCTGGGTTGAGAAGATCCACTGGAGAAGGGATAGGGTACCCGCTCCGGTATTCTTGCCCCTTCCTTGTGGCTTAGCTGTTTAAAAGTCTGCCTGTACTGAAGGAAACCTGGGTTTGATCCCTGGGTTGGGAAGATCCCCAGGAGAAGGGAAAGTCTATCCACTCCAGTATTCTGGCCTGGAGAATTCCATGGACTATTATATAGTACATAAGGTCACAAAGAGTCGGACATGCCTGAGTGACTTTCACTTCACTACCTTCTTTATTTTCCATCTGTCACATTTGTACATGACTATTGGAAAGACCATAGATTTGACTATGTGGACCTTTGTCAGCAAAGTGATGTCTCTGCTTTTATTTATTAATTTTTTTTGGTTTTTAAACTCAAACAAGCTTTTAATCGGAAATTTTTAGGTGTTACACACACTCCTACATAATGAGGAAGGGGGATGCCTTGCCTAAGGACAACTTACAAAGATCACAGCCTGCCTTCTTTGAGAAGGAAACTCAGTGATTCTGTGATGGCTTCAGAGAAATTCCAGCCCTGGGAGGTGCTTTCCCTTAGTTCCTCCAGAACAGGAACCCCACCTACTTTGTTTTGTTTGTTTTTTTGGATGAGCATATATACATCAGTGAATTTTTTTTATTTATAGAAATTATATCAAACTCTATGCACTATTGTAGCCTTCCTCTTCATTTTTTAAATTTTTTTTTTAAAATTTATTTTATTGGAGGCAAATTACCTTACATTAATATATTGGTTGGTTTTGCCATACATTGACACGAATCCGCCCCGGGTGTACATGTGTTCCCTTTCTTGAACCCCCCTCCCACCTCCCTCTTCCCCATATCCTCCCTCCAGGTCATCCCCGTGCACCAGCCCCAAGCATCCTGTATCATGCGTCGAACCTGGACTGGTCACATATGACAATATACATGCTACAATGCTGTTCTCCCCAATCATCCCACCTTCACCCTCTCCCACAGAGTCCCAAAGACTGTTCTATATACCTATGTCTCTTTTGCAGTCTCATATACAGGGTTAAGGTTACCATTTTTCTAAATTCCATATATATGCGTTAGTATACTGTATTGATGTTTTTCTTTCTGGCTTACTTCACTCTGTATAATAGGCTCCAATTTCATCCACCTCATTAAAACTGATTCAAATGCATTCTTCTTGATGGCTGAAAAATACTCCATTGTATATATGTATGAAAGCTTTCTTATCCATTCATCTGCAGATGGACATCTAGGTTGCTTCCATGTCCTGGCTATTATAAACAGTGCTGCAATGAACATTGGAGTACATGTGTCTCTTTCAGTTCTGGTTTCCTTGGTGTGTATGCCCAGGAGTGCGACTGCTGGATCATATGGCAGGTCTATTTCCAGTTTTTTGAGGAATCTCCACACTGTTCTCCATAGTGGCTGTACTAGTTTGCATTCCCACCAACAGTGTAAGAGGGTTCCCTTTTCTCCACACCCTCTCCAGCATTTATTGCATGTAGACTTTTGGATAGCAGCCATTCTGACTGGTGTGAAATGGTATCTCATTGTGGTTTTGATTTGCATTTCTCTGATTATGAGGGATGTTGAGCATTTTTTCATGTGTTTAAACCTCTGGGACACTGTAAAAGCAGTGCTAAGGGGGAAGTTCATAGCAATACAGGCACACCTCAAGAAACAAGAAAAAAGTCAACTAAATAACCTAACTCTACATCTAAAGAAACTAGAAAAGGAAGAAATGAAGAACCCCAGGGTTAGTAGAAGGAAAGAAATCGTAAAAATTAGGGCAGAGATAAATGCAAAAGAAACAAAAGAGACCATAGCAAAAATCAACAAAGCCAAACCTGGTTCTTTGAGAAGGTAATAAAATTGACAAACCACTAGCCAGACTCATCAAGAAACAAAGGGAGAAGAACCAAATCAATAAAATTAGAAATGAAAATGGAGAGATCACAACCAACAACACAGAAATACAAAGGATTATTAGAGAATACTATCAGCAATTATATGGCAATAAAATGAATAACTTGGAAGAAATGGACAAATTCCTAGAAAAGTACACCTTGCCAAAACTGAACCAGGAAGAAATAGAAAATCTGAACAGACCCATCACAAGCACGGAACTAGAGGAAGTAATCGGAAATCTTCCAGTAAACAAAAGCCCAGGTCCAGACGGCTTCACAGCTGTCTCTGCTTTTAAGCAGTGTCTAGGTTTGTCATAGTTTTCCTGCCAAGAAGCAGTCTTCTAATTTCCTGGCTGCAAGTCACCATCCACACTGATTTTAGAGCCCAAGAAGAGGAAACTGGTCATGCTTCCACCTTTTCCCCTTCTATTTGCCATGAAGTGATGGGACCAGATGAGATGATCTTAGGTTTGTTTTTTTTTTAACATTGAGTTTTAAGCCAGCTTTTCCACTCTTCTCCTTCACCTTTATAAAGAAGCTCTTTAGTTCCTCTTTGCTTTCTGCCATTAGAGTGGTATCATCTGCATGTCTGAAGTTATTGATATTTCTCCCTGCAATCTTGATTCCAGCTTCTGCTTCATCCAGGCTGGCATTTTTGCATGATGTGCTCTGCATATAAGTTATATAAACAAAGTGACATTAAACAGCCTTTTTCATACTCCTTTCTCAGTCCTGAGCCAGTCAGTTGTTCCATACAGGGTTCTAACTGTTGCTTCTTTTATGGCATACAAGTTTCTCAGGAAGAGAGGTAAGATGGTGTGATATTCCCATCTCTTTAAGAGATTTCCACAGTTTGTTATGATCCATATAGACAAAGGCTTTAGTGTAGTAAGTGAAACAGAGGTAGTTGTTTTTCTGGAATTCCCTTGCTTTGTATGATCCAGCAAATGTTAGCAATTTGCTCTCTTGTTTCTCTGCTTTTTCTAAACCCAGCTTGAACATCTGGAAGTTCTCAGTTCGTGTAATGCTGAATCCTAGCTTAGAGGATTTTGAGCATAACCTTAGTAGCCTTGGAGATGACTACAATTGTCCAGTGGGTTGGACATTCTTTAGTACTGCCCTTCTTGGGAATTGGGATGAAGATTGAACTTTTCCACTCCTGTGGCCACTGCTGGGTTTTCCAAATTTGCTAACATATTGAGTGCTGTGCTTTAGTAGCACCATCTTTTAAGATTTTAAATAGCTCAGCTGGAGTCCATCACCTCCACTAGCTTTATTGGCAGCAGTGCTTCCTCACACCCACTTGACTTCACACTCCAAAATATCTGGCTCTGAGTGAGAGATCACCATTGCAGTTATCTGGGTCATTAATATCCTTTTTGTACAGTTCTTCTGTGTACCCTTTCCATCTCTTCTTGATCTCTTCTGCTTCTATTAGGTCTTTACTGTTTCTGTCCTTTACTGTGCCCATCTTTGAGAGTGTTATACATTTGCTAATTTGATATGTTTTGCTTTGGTCTGAGAACCATCTTGCCTCCTGGCAGGACAAAGGCTGGGAGGGCCCTGATTCTCTCTGATTCAGATTTTTACTTCTTGACCTCTGCACTGCTTTTGTTGGGTGCGTGGGTTCCCCTGGGTTATTCGGTACATGTCTTATTCCCATTTCTTTAAAATTAAAGACCAAGGATAGGCTTATTTTTTTAATCTTCCCAGGGCCTAATATATTCTATGCTGAAATAGAGAAGAGTCCTAGAAAGAATGAAAGTAGATTTTGTAACCAAAGTGGGTTAGGTTGGGACACTATACATCAGTTTTCTCATCTTTAAACAAGAATACTAATACCTACCTTGCGGAGTTATGATAAAGATTTCAAGTAATGTGTGAAAAGTGCTTAGAACAAAGTAAGTGAAAGTGAAAGTGTTAGTCTCTCAATTGTGTCTGATTTTTGTGACCCCCATGGACCATAGTCTGTCAATGGGAATTCCAGGCAAGAAAATTGAAAGGGGTTGCTATGGGGGGAGAGCAAATTAGCCAAGATGGCTGTTCAGGCTCACTCACCTCAGTTCAGTTCAGTTCAGTTCAGTCACTCAGTCATGTCCAACTCTTTGCGACCCCATGAATCACAGCACACCAGGCCTCCCTGTCCATCACCAACTCCTGGCATTCACTCAAACTCACGGCCATCAAGTCGGTGATGCCATCCAGCCATCTCATCCACTGTCATCCCCTTCTCCTCCTGCCCCCAATCCTTCCCAGCATCAGAGTCTTTTACAGTGAGTCAACTCATCGCATGAGGTGGCCAAAGTATTGGAGTTTCAGCTTTAGCATCAGTCCTTCCAATGAACACCCAGGATTGATCTCCTTTAGAATGGACTGGTTGGATCTCCTTGCAGTCCAAGGGACTCTCAAGAGTCTTCTCCAACACCACACTTCAAAAGCATCAATTCTTCGGCGATCAGCTTTCTTCACAGTCCAGCTCTCACATGCATACATGACCACTGGAAAAACCATAGCCTAGACGGACCTTTGTTGGCAAAGTAATCTCTCTGCTTTTTAATATACTATCTAGGTTGGTCATAACTTTCCTTCCAAGAAGTAAGCGTCTTTTAATTTCATGGCTGCAATCAGCATCTGCAGTGATTTTGTAAATACTATGTAACAGCTGAGGTCATTTGTAGCACTGCACAGGTGCCACATGAGGTACTGGCTTGGTCACAGTTTACTTTGTGCTATATGGATATATAAGCTCCACCTTAGAGCAGCAGGCATTACTGCTGCATCACAGCTGTGTCCGTTGGGTCAGCCATGAGAAGATAATATAGTATGTCTACTGCTACAGCTGCTGTATCAGCCAAGAGTGAATACTGTTATGGCCTCTGTGCCAGCCAGGAGAGAGGTTTGTGTTATGTGAGGTTATGCTATGGCTGCTGCTTTGTCTGCTGTGTCAGCCAGGAGAGAATAAATGTGTCTGCAGTTCCTACCTCTCCTGGAGTCTTCCAGCCTTTTACTTCGTGCTTTGACTACCATGGGTTCAGCAAACAGTACAGACAGTGTGAACAGCAAGACAATTGGCACTGTGAGTAGTATCAGCAATACAGTTGCCATTCCAGTACCCAGGGGATCATCCCAAACCAGGGATTGAACCCATGTCTCTCACATCTCTCACGTTGTCAGGCAGATTACCATCTGAGCCACCAGGGAAGAACGAAGTAAAGTACTCAATAAATGGTGACTGTAATTACTATTATTGTTCAGATAAATGTTTAATATTTTTGAAATGTTGAATTAGTTACCTGGGTTATGATTTCCCTTTATGGTTTTGTTCCAAGATATAAAAGCCCAATGCATAAGCTTCTGCAACCTAGTTCTTTTTTGGATAGTTAGTAATAGCCATATTGAATCTTCATCATCAATATTTTCTGTCATAGTTTTATTAACACAGTTTATGTGATAAACTCATGACCTTAACGGTGGATGAATAATTTTCTTGTTGTTTAGTCACTAAGTTGTGTTGGACTCTTTTATGATCCTATGAACTCTAGCCTACTAGGTCTTCCATCCATGGGATTTCTTAGACAGTATTCTACTGGACTAAGTTGCCATTTTCTTCTCCAGGGGATTGAACCTGGGATTCAGTCTTCTCCCTGGGATTTCTGGCCTAGGGACTGAACCTGCATCTTTTGTATTCTCAGGCAGATTCTAGTTATTTTCTTATTCCTAATAAAAAGTTTTACTTTGAACTTTAGTAATTTAGTTTTCTGATAAGACAACATGCATCATATTTTCATGGGGTGCTCAAGATGCGAATAAATAACTCATTGGGAAAGACCCTGATGCTGGAAAAGATTGAAAGCAGAAGTGGACGACAGAAGATGAGACAGTTGGATGGCATCACTGATTGGACGGATATGAGTTTGAGCAAGCTTTGGGAACTGGTGATGGACAGGGAAGTCTGGCGTGCTGCAGTCCATGGGGTCGCAAAGTTTCAGACATGACTGAGCCACTTAACTGAACTGAAGTGAACTGATAATATTGTTCAGAACTAATTGTTAAGATTCCCTCTTTAGAATTCCATGTCAGTAGAAGGGGAAGAAGTAAAGCCAAATACAAATAAAGAGACATGAGATTTGTATTTTTGATCATCTTTGAAAGCAGTGCAGATGACCTTCCTTCACGTTGCAAAGAAAGAGTACTATATATGGAGTTTTGTTTATTGGTTTCCACTTACCCTAAAATGGAAAAGCTTATTTTTTTTTTAAGCAAAAATAATACAGTAGCTTAAAAACATGCAATAATCATAGGTCTCATTCTGACTCTCTAGATACTTTAAGAATTAAAAGAGAAGGAAACAAACAAAACAAATGACTGAAGTGTGTAATATATTATAAGAAAGTTCTTCCCAGAACATAGCTAAGAAACTATTCTATGTAGAGGACTGCTTGATTATAACCTGAATATGAACACATATTCTTACAGCTGTGCCCTCCAGTTGTAAGAATATGCATTTGTTGGACTAGTTATGCACTAGGTCAAGAAGAATATTTGTAATAAACTAAACGTAGAAATAACTTCTTTTGAACGGAAAAGCATTGGCTTTCAAGTGGGGGGAAAAGTGAAGGAAGTATTACAGTTGTTATGTGCATTTTCAGAAGCTGCTTTTCTAATAAATTTGAATGAACTCAGGGCTCATTTTCTGAATTCCCTGGGTGTTGAAGAGGGATGATTTGATCTTTAAAACCTTTTCTGAAGGACTTTATCAAGCATTTCAATATTTATTGTGTTTTCAAGGAAATATATTAATAATAAGTTCTATACTGCAATAAGTAACCATGAAAAGCTTGATTTTTAACCTCTCTTTTTTTTTTTTCTCAACAGTTTGGAAGAACTGAAGTAATTGATAATACTTTAAATCCTGATTTTGTAAGAAAATTTATTCTGGACTACTTTTTTGAAGAAAGAGAGAATCTTCGTTTTGATTTGTAAGTTCCAGGAAAACTTGTATTTGGGAAAAAAAAAGATTTTTAAAGACTACATTCATAACATGATGCTGGGTGCTATGGTTGTACTAAATAGATATTAGCAGGAAATCAGATTAAATCTGTTTAGAGTGTGGCCTGAGCACTGTCCCCAGCACTGCTTTACATATAAATTATTTGTTATTTATTAAAAATATATATATTTTCAACTTTACCTTGTTGAAATGCTGGGTGGAATATACGGGCATTCTTTCAAATCCTCCAGTGGAATAGGTGTCTTACAAATTCTGCATATACTCCAGGGGGATCCTCATATATTTCCATGGCTGACTTTCTCAGATCTTTAGATTTCTCTCAGTTGATTCTTTTACATGGTGTGTGTGTGCATACTCAGTCATGTCTTGACTATTTGCAACCCCATGGACTGTAGCCTGCCAGGCTCCTCTCTCCATCAGATTTCCCAGTCAATAATACTGGAGCAGGTTGACATTTCCTCCTCCAGGGGATCTTCCCAACCTAGGGATTGAACCCGCATCTCCTACATCTCCTGAATTGGCGAATGGATTCTTTACAACTGAGCCACCTGGGAAGCCCCATATTACATGGATCTTTACCTAATTATGGCTCCTTTTATTTGCTCATGGACTCATATTTCTAAACTTAGGCTGCCAAAGCTAAAATTTTTTAATATTCTTGTTATTTTGATACTGAATCAGGCATATTAGACTATTATCTTTAAATTCAACTCCCTGTCCACAGAGAATCTGGAATCAGTCTATAATTGAGATATTACACTTTTGTTCCCCAGAGGTGAACTGTAGTGATTGTTGAAGGAAATATATTGAAAGGGAAAACTATAACATGTATTACAGTATGTGCTTTATATATAAAAATAACCAGAGGCTTTATGAACATCACAAGTATTTAAAAAGAAAAATGTCTTAGGTAGCTGAAAACAATATAGTACACACACTGCAACAGTTTATAGATATTTTTGATAACAAAAGCTATCAGAGTCTTATTTGAAAATGCTATAATTTTCCTCCTAATGAAAAACAAAGGTTCTTTGCTGTTAGCAGTCTTTCTCATTTTCCTCTAAAATGTGTGCAATAAAATAACCTGTAGTGTTTCTGTTTAAAAAAGGAGAATCTTATACCACTCCCTTTCCTCATGAGCTGTAGGAGTTCTAAGTATTTATTATTTTATCAAACAAAGTTTATTATGCCCCATTTGGTTGTTATTTCCTTGAAACACTTTTCCAAATAATAAAAATTAAGTTCCTGAGAAAAAGTTTAAATGTGGAATGTAATGATTCTCTGACCCTGTTTATCATGGTGATTGCATATAGCGTTACTATTTAAAAACAGACATATAAATCATACAGAACATGGTTTCATTCTTCCATTGTTCAAGGCCTCCATAGGAATCGTTTTTAAGAAATTTCCTTCTTTCTCAGCATGGTACTCCCTTAATTTTTATCAGTTAATTTCAGATCTAACTTTATTATGTTAGTCAGTATTTCATGATTCTTTATTCTCATTCTTTATTTTCCTTTCTCTTTTATTCTCTTTCTCAATTATCTGTATTGTTTTCTTCATTTAAGAGAAATACATTCTTATTATAAACTTTAAATAATACAGGCATTTATAAAGTGAAAGTTCCCTGTTACCCCAGCACCAGAACACACACATACCCACAAACAACCAAAACTGTAAATGCTTTTGCAGAACCTTTTCTTTAAATATATTCCTGTATATGGAATCTAAATATGTTGAATATCTCAAATACTTTCTAGTCACTTGTATTATTTAGATATCTTTCTATGCCATCTATATCTATATAGATATTCTTTCTAATGGTTGTATAATTTTCATTATTCAAAGAAATTCAGTTTACTTATCCAGACATTTACTGATGAACATTTTGGCTGGTTCTATTTCACTATTACATGTACTCCTGCAGTAAGTATTTTTTTACAGAAACATTTTGCTGATTCCTTGCGTTTTCAGAATATATACTACTCAGTCATATTTTAAGATGATATGATATGGCCAAGACTGCTTCTAACCTTTGAGACCACCTTAAAGATCATATGTGCTTTGTTGGTTCTTTAAACTCCTTGTCTAGATATTTGCTCTGATTTTTAGAATCATCCTTCTGTTTTCTTTTAGTTACTATCTATCATCAGGTCCCTGTCATCATCATGAGCAGCTGCTGCCAGGGGACTCTACTCACTCATTTTTCCACAGTGTCTCATTTTGCCCCTCCTTTTATTGGTTTCTTAAGTTCATGTCATTTGACATTCATAATGGTGACTATTATAGAATTATACAAGTAGAATGAAAAGAAGGGAAATGTTGGTCTCAAAGGAGTATAGCAATCAAATGCAAACCGGTAGATTAGAGAGCAAAATTTAAGAGCTGGACAGGTCATTCTGGAAAGAAGTAGGTAAACAATGATTTACCTGAACACAGATGGTGATCACATGCTCATCTCTACTGAACATGAGATGAAGGAAGCTAATGAATTTTAAGGAGTTTTCAGTAAGAAAATAAATTTCACTGAATTCAGTGTTGGTTCAGTTCAGTCACTCAGTCGTGTCTGACTGTTTGCGACCCCATGAATCACAGCACTCCAGGCCTCCCTGTCCATCACCAACTCCTGACATTCACTCAAACTCATGTCCATCGAGTTGGTGATGCCATCCAGCCATCTCATCCTCTGTCGTCCCCTTCTCCTCCTGCCCCCAGTCTCTCCCAGCATCAGAGTCATTCCCAGTGAGTCAACTCGTCCCATGAGGTGGCCAAAGTATTGGAGTTTCAGCTTTAGCATCAGTCCTTCCAATGAACACCCAGGATTGATCTCCTTTAGAATGGACTGGTTGGATCTCCTTGCAGTCCAAGGGACTCTCAAGAGTCTTCTCCAACACCACACTTCAAAAGCATCAATTCTTCAGCGATCAGCTTTCTTCACAGTCCAACTCTCACATGCATACATGACCACTGGAAAAACCATAGCCTTGACTAGCCGGACCTTGGTTGGCAAGGTAATGTCTCTGCTTTTTAATATGCTGTCTAGGTTGGTCATAACTTTCCTTCCAAGGAGTAAGCATCTTTTAATTTTATGGCTGCAATCAGCATCTGCAGTGATTTTGGAGCCCAAAAAAATAAATTCTGACACTGTTTCCACTGTTTCCCCATCTATTTCCCATGAAGTGATGGGACCAGATGCCATGATCTTTGTTTTCTGAATATTGAGCTTTAAGCCAACTTTTTCACTCTCCTCTTTCACTTTCATTAGTCATTTCAATATTATGTCTGTTTTGCTAAATATCATTTCAAGAGTTACTTTCACAAATTAATGACTCAAATGAGAACATATTAGGTTTAGGAAGCACTAGATACTTGTACTATATTTGACCGGCTTACCTAGGCATCCTTAGCATGGATAAGGAAGTCTTAAATATAGGACGGAAGTTAGGGCATTGATAGAACTTAATAAACATCTCTAGGATTTTGTCATAAATCAGTAATATTGTTTAACTTGACTGTACATGATTCAGGGAATTTAAAAAAAAAGAAAGCAGAACTTCAGCACACTCACTGATGGAAACATAGAAGAAAAGAATGATTGGATGGATTAATATGTTCGTTACAAACATCTACCAGTTATTTTTAAGCTAAAATAATTATAGAAATTCATGTAGTTTGAGGGTTAGTATGTAAGTTCTGTAAGTACCAGACAAAAAGATGTGGTGTGTGATAGTAATACTACTGCTATTATTTACAGCTTGTAGTAGAATCATTAATATATGTAAATAGATTTAACCAACCCAATAAATTTCTGAGGCAGAGTTATCCCATTGTTATAAAAGAAAATACCAAGGCCTGGATATGGGTTTAACTTGACATGCTCAAGGGTCTGGGCTTTCCAATATAAAGTCAAATTTTGCATAAAAATAGTTAATTTTTTTTTAATCTTCTTTGTAAACTGGCAGAATCAACCGTCTTTCTTATTTGCTTTTGGTTGTCCTGGGTCTTTTTTACTGCGTGAGGGTTTTCACTAGTTGTGGTGAGTGGGGACTACTGCTTGTTGCGGGGCGTGGTCTTCTCAGTGCAGTGGCTTCTCTTCCTGCAGAGTTCTAGGCATGTGAATTTGGTAGTTGTGGGGCATGCAGGCCCTAGAGCATAGGCTCAGTAATTTTTGTTTATGGGTATAGTTGCTCCATGGCATGTGGGATCTTCTTGGATCATTCATGTTCTCTGCATTGGCAGGTGGATTCTTAACCATTGGACCACCAGTGAAGCCCATGCCTGAAATAGTTTATAATTTAATGGTACAAAACCTGAGTTTCTAAAACTTTATGGAGAGTAAATAATTCCTGAACTATGTAATTTTAATTTTCCTCTTGGTTACCTAAAACTAATGAAAGTATTATGTTTGAAGTGTTCTACTTAACTCTGAATATAACAATAAAATATATTTACTCTAACTATGCAAAAGTAGGAATATGTAGGAAAGTAGTATGTTGGATTGGAGAAGGAAAAGGCTACCCACTCCAATATTCTGGCTTGGAGAATTTCATGGACAGTAAGGAGATCCAACCAGTCCATTCTAAAGGAGATCAATCCTGGGTGTTCATTGGAAGGACTGATGCTAAAGCTGAAACTCCAATACTTTGGCCACCTCATGGGACGAGTTGACTCACTGGAAAAGACTCTGATGCTGGGAGGGATTGGGGGTGGGAGGAGAAGGCAACGACAGAGAATGAGATAGCCGGATGGCATCACCGACTTGATGGACATATGTTTGAGTGAACTCCAGGAGTTGGTGATGGACAGGGAGGCCTGGCCAACTGAGCGACTGAACTGAACTAAACAAGAATAAAGAAAGTACCAAAGCAGTGTACATGAATGATATATTTTAACTTCTTCAACTTTTTCTTTTTTCCAAAAAAAAATATAGTATTTCTCATAGGAATTGTATAATGTTTGAAATGTGAGAGCATGTTTTAAAATGTAATTAAATAAGCATCAGTTAGAGGAGGACATGACAACCCACTCCAGTATACTTGCCAAGATAATCCCATGGACAGAGAAGCCTGGTGGGTTACAGTCCATGGAGTCACAAAGAGCTGGACACAACTGAGTGACTGGGCATGCAAGTATCATATAAACTTTTGAATGTAGTTGGTTAATTTCAGAAATTTGAGTCAAGTAATATTATTTGAATTTTATATGATCTCTAAAACATTCAGAAAATTATGACCTGATAAAGGGATACCTGAAGAAGATTATCAAGAAAAGTAACAAATATATTTTATCAGTTTATGCACTATTTTTGATATCACTTTAACATGGAAAGAAAGTTATGACCAACCTAGACAGCATATTAAAAAGCAGAGACATTACTTTGTCTACAAAGGTCCATCTAGTCAAGGCTATGGTTTTTCCAGTAGTCACGTATGGATGTGAGAGTTGGACTATAAAGAAAGCTGAACGCAGAAGAACTGATGCTTTTGAAGTGTGGTGTTGGAGAAGACTCTTGAGAGTCCCTTGGACTGCAAGGAGATCCAACCAGTCCATCCTAAAGGAAATCAGTCCTCAGTGTTCATTGGTAGGACTGATGCTGAAGCTGAAACTCCAATACTTTGGCCACCTGATGTGAAGAGCTGACTCACTGGAAAAGACTCTGATGCTGGGAGGGATTGGGGGCAGGAGGAGACAGCGACGACAGAGAATGAGATGGCTGGATGGCATCACCGACTCGGTGGACATGAGTTTGAATGAACTCCGGGAATTGGTGATGGACAGGGAGGCCTGGTGTGCTGATTCATGGGGTCGGAGAGTCGGACACGACTGATTATTTATTTATATTAATATATTTATTATATTTATTTATTATATTAATTTAAAAAATTTATATTACTTTTTTTATTGAAAAGAAGCTTTTCAATTGCATATTATGGAAGGTTTCAAAATGGCTTTCAGGAGGTTTTTTTAGTTAACTTTCAATGCTGATCAAAAATTGTTATCAGAGAGAGAGAGAGAAAGAGAGAGAATGAATATATATTTCTGGCAGCACTGGCCCAAATTCCTGGAAGTTCTGATTAATCTAAAATTATTATTATTATGGTGATTTGGTTGAGATATTTTAAGGTTAGTTTGTCAGCTATGAGTTGTAAATATCTCCTGCCTGTTTGATTTGATGTATCCTTCAAGAGACATGGTTTCTGTTATTATGCTATTTTTTATCACAGTGCTATGCTTTATCACAGATAAAGTCATAAACTTTATCATTCATTTATTTTGTTATAATTGTTACATGTATAATAGTATAGATACTTCATAATTCTCCTTGTCATAATTGAAAACTTTATTATTGGTAGAACAGTTGTCATTGAGCAAGAAGTGTGGGTAACTGTTTTAGTATGTAGTATTTTCTGAAGAATATGAGAAATCATATATAACTACTTATGCTCTAATTTTTCCATTTGGGTACACCAACAAGGGAGTTACAGGTCTAAATTTGACTTAGGTGAAAAGTGAAAGTGAAGTCATGAAGTCGTGTCTGACTCTTTGCGACCCCATGGACTGTAGCCCACCAGTCTCCTCCATCCATGGGGTTTTCTAGGCAAGAGTACTGGAGTGGGTTGCCATTTCCTCCTCCAGGAGATCTTCCCAACCCAGGGATTGAACCGGTTCTCCCGCATTGTAGGCTGATTCTTTACCATCTGAGCCACAGTAGATGATTTCCCTCCTTCATAAATGAAATGGTGATAATTATGGAATTATCAAAATTCAGTTGAAGCTGAAACTCCAATACTTTGGCCACCTGATGTGATGAGCTGACTCACTGGAAAAGACCCTGCTGTTGGGAAATACTGAAGGTGGGAGGAGAAGGTGATGATAGAGGATGAGATGGTTGGATGGCATCACCGACTCAATGGACATGGGTTTGGGTGGACTCCGGGAGTTGGTGATGGACAGCTGTGCTGCGGTTCATGGGGTCGCAAAGAGTTGGACACAATTGAGCGACTGAACTGAACTGATAATTATGGAATGCATATTGTTATTGCAATCTATTTTTGAAGCTTCTCAACACTTTGAGGGAAAATATGTTCCTTTATTTCTTCCAATAATTGTCCCAACACTGCCAATTTCAGTTTCTCCAATTGGTTAAGTGTCGTCTTAATAATGCCAAGGTCTATCTGCATGACTTTTTAGTCACTTTGTATATTAGAACTATCTCATTTGTTAATCGTTATATACTATTCATTTTAAAACTTTAATCTCAAACTTAATCCAAAACTCTTTGTTTTCTCTCCCTTCAGTTGGAGATAGTCATAGCTACTTACAAGATAGAAGGGGGTTGGAATAGCAGAAAGGTAGGGGAGTTGGGAAGCAGACAAGTGTGTCTTTCTCCTATGTTCTGAAAAACCTAGGCCTTAGAGTGTACTGGCCTCAGGGGATACATATCGAACACTCTGTCCTCCTCACTGTGGAGGAGGAACTAAAAAGTTGCTCACTAGTGCTGAATCAAATCTCAGAGGTATAATTTTGGATGAAGTAGAAAAAAAAATAGCTTTATTGCTTTGCCTGGCAAAGGGGGACACAGAAGGCTCCTGCACTTAAAAACTTGTGTCCTATCTTGGGAAGATTTGGTGAGGAATTTTACAGCAATGGTTCAAGGGTGGTGTTGTTGATAAGATTAGGGTCTGTGAAGGGCCTGTACTCTTCTAATCTGGTCTCAGGTAATCTCTTGATTTGCTTCTCTAGTTCCTTTAGTCTGCCCTTGGGTGGTCTTCTCTGGGAAAAACATCTTCCATTTGTTGAGAGTATTACTTCTATAAAGTGTTTGATGATATTGTTAAGTGGAATGAGTACCCTGCTCCAAGGCTTCACTATTGTTTCTTGGCTGCTCCTCCTCTGTCTTTGCATCCCTTCACTTCCTTGATTAGCAAGTGTGAAATCTGCAGTTTTGGAACTCAGGAAAGGTCATGGAGGTGGGAGTCTGTTCCCTACAAACAAGAAATGGGAGACATTGAAGGCTTCCATACCCAGGAGCCCCACAGGTCCTGCTTGATTTCAAAAAGATGTCATTCTTTGTACCTCAGCTTTCAGAAGGCACTTCCCAGCATTGTCAGCTAACATTCTCTTCCATTGGTAGCCAAGGGTGGACATATTGCTGTTGTTCAATTGCTAAGTCGTGTCCAACTCTTTGCAACTCCATGACTGAGGGCTAGACGCTATCCTCCCCTTCACGCAATCATCGTAGATTTTGGAGCTCCCCTTCACCTTGCTTTGGGGAATGGAAAGAACCTCCTCCTTCCCCTTCAGAGATAGTGAATAGCCTGTCACTTCATGAGTAAGCTTGGTAGAGAAGGGTTTGACTCTGATGAGAGTGACTTACTGGCAGCTCTGAGCTAAGCATGAGGAGGAACTTAGTATCTCTCGTTTTCAGCTTTGGGCCTTAGTTGGAATTTCAGAAATACAGGAAAAATTCCAGTCAACAGCTGTTACCCTCCATTAGAAAACGTAATCATTAGGAGTCACCCAATCTGCCAGTTCAGTATTTTACTAATAAAATTTCAACAGCAGGATGAAGTGGTTTACAAAATTCCTGTTAGTAAATTTAGGCACAACTGTACAATCCTGGGGGTAAACTACTGAACTTTTGCTTTGCAATCTATTCTTTTTTATTTAAGGGGATCATGGCATTCATAGACACATACCCACACTCACACTCTCCATCCCCATGCACACAGATATATTTTTTACCATTTAGGATGTAGTGTTTATGTTCTGACTTATGAGAATTAAAGCCAGTGATATTTTTTAGAAAGTTAGAAGGAAAATTCCCATAAAAGAAAAATTATGGTAATTTTGAAGGCATTGTAATATAGCATATTATCTAAAGCCTTGGGAGTAAGGCTGTAAATTACCTATTTTTGAGATAATAGCATTAAAAAGCTTTGTTAAAGACAATTAAGGAGGATTGTATTTGAAGATACTTAAATTCTTTGTGATGAAAACACAAACACTTCATTTTTGCTTATTGAATTGAACTGAATATACCATGTTCAGTTCTGTTCAGTTCAGTTCAGTCACTCAGTCGTGTCCGACTCTCCGCGACCCCATGAATCACAGAACGCCAGGCCTCCCTGTCCATCACCAACTCCCGGAGCTCACTTAAACTCATGTCCACAGAGTCGGTGACGCCATCCAGCCATCTCATTCTTGGTCGTCCCCTTCTCCTCCCGCCCCCAACCTTTCCCAGCATCAGAGTCTTTTCCAGTGAGTCAACTCGTCGCATGAGGTGGCCAAAGTATTGCAGTTTCAGTCGCTCAGATTTCCCCTTTCAGATTTCCTTTTCCCTTTAGGTTCACCACAGAGCATTGAATTGAGTTCCCTGTGCTATACAGTATGTTATTCAGTACAGTCGCTCACTTGTGTCCGACTCTTTAAGACCCCATGGACTGCAGCACGACAGGTCTCCCTGTCCATCACCAACCCTCGAGTTTATTCAAACTCATGTCCATTGAGCCGGTGATGCCATCCAACCATCTCATCCTCTGTCGTCCCCTTCTCCTCCTAGCTTCAGTATTTCCCAGCATCAGGATCTTTTCCAGTGAATCAGTTCTTCGCATCAGGTGGCCAAAGCATTGGAGTTTCATCTTCAACATCTGTCCTTCCAATGAATATTCAGGACTGATTTCCTTTAGGATTGACTGGTTGGATCTCCTTGCAGTCCAAGGTACTCTCAAGAGTCTTCTCCAACACCACAGTTCAAAAGCATCAATTCTTCAGCACTCACATCCATACATGACTACTGGAAAAACCACAGCCTTGACTAGACAGACCTTTGTTGGCAAAGTAATGCCTCTGCTTTTTTTTTTTTCTCTGCTTTTTAATATGCTGTCTAGGTTGGTCATAACTTTTCTTCCAAGATGTCAGCGTCTTTTAATTTCATGGCTGCAGTCAACATGTGCAGTGATTTTGGAGCCCCCCCCCCCCCGCAAAATAAAGTCTTTCACTGTTTCCACTGTCTCCCCATCTATTTGCCATGAAGTGATGGGACCAGATGCCATGATCTTAGTTTTCTGAATGTTGAGCTTTAGGCCAACTTTTTCACTCCCGTCTTTCACTCTCATCAAGAGGCTCTTTAGTTCTTCCTTCCTTTCTGCCATAAGGGTGATGTCATCTGCATATTTGAGGTTATTGATATTTCTCCTGGCAATCTTGATTCCAGCTTGTGCTTCATCCAGCCCTGCGTTTCTCATGATGTACTTTGCATATAAGTTAAATAAGCAGGGTGACAATATACAACCTTGCTGTACTCCTTTTCCTATTTGGAACCAATCTGTTGTTCCATGTTCACTTTTAACTGTTGCTTCTTGACCTGCATAGAGATTTCTCAAGAGGCTGGTGAGGTGGTCTAGTATTCCCATCTCTTTCAGAATTTTCCACAGTTTGTGGTGATCCACACAGTCAAAGGTTTTGGCACAGTCAATAAAACAGAAGTAGATGTTTTTATGGAACTCTCTTGATTTTTCGATGATCCAGTGGATGTTGGTGGTTTGATCTCTGATTCCTCTGCCTTTTCTAAAACCAGCTTGAACATCTGAAAGTTCACAGTTAACGTATTGTTGAAGACATGTTGGCGAATATACAATGTTATTTCTCCCCAATCCACCCTAAACCCTTTATAGAAACCAGTTCCCAGGGATGATACTTGAGAAGGAGCCAGGAGAGTTATACTTTACCTGTGATATTGCTACAGTTGCTAATTATAATCTTACCTCAAAAATTGTCTTGTTAAGAATTTTTTTTTTGCTAATATTTATAGGCCTTTAGTAGATGTTGGCCCAGGAACGGGGGAGCCTGGTGGGCTGCTGTCTATGGGGTCGCACAGAGTCGGACATGACCGAAGCAACTTAGCAGCAGCAGTAGCAGTAGATGTTGGCAATTTGCTGATTCAGAACTCTAGTTTACAGCTGTTGAGAGTGACCAAACTGCCCTGATATGAAGGAAAGTAATTTGTAACTCTTCTGAGATGGTCATTTGCATCACATAAATTTAAAGCCAGTTTGTTGCAAACATTCTTTACTAGGGAGTAAGTGTACCTTTGCCAAGAATCAGTATACACAGTGAACTGTTTCTATGCTTTTTTTTTTTTGACTGGGATGCTTTTCTTTCTCTGGGAAAACATTCTTGTTATGTGAGAGGGAAGATTTTAATGAGCCATTAAAAAAAAAGTTATTTTTTTGTAGGCAGTGGAGTCACATGACTTGAATTCCTTTTTGCCTCCACCAGTATCTTGTAAGGAAAAACTCCTGGCTTTAGCACTTTCTATAATTACTCACCACCCAATCATTTCTGAGCATTTGTCTTAATTGTCATGCATTTGCATTCACGTGTCTGTTGAGCATAAATGAGATGTTTCTTGGTACCGAAGTATTCAACTGCCGGTAAGGATGTTTCTGAAGAGTTCGCACCTCCAGCCCCCACATTTTAGTTTTCTCTCTAATAATCTTTCTGATAGCAAAAGTGGCAAAATTTGATGTTTTCCTCCTTTTTTAACACTCTGTGCTATCCCCACTTGTATTGAAGCGTGCCATGGTCTCAGACTCCTTTTTTTATTTGATTGAAGGGCCCACAAAGAAATATATAAGGAGGTCAGTGACCTTGTATTCTTGTGTGCAGAGAAATAATCTCAGCGGCCTATTGTCATATGAGGTTTTGGTTCTGTGAAAGAGGCCCTAGATATTCTCATTTGATAATATATTTCTAGCAATGGTTGCAAGTTGTCTGAAAATGGTAACTTTAAAGTATCAGTAATAATTGTGTGTAACATAGAATAGTGCTTTCTTTTTCTTTAAGATGAGCAAAAACCACTTTATCTTATATTACCCATGGAATAAATGAATATTATGAGTGTTTTCAGAAGAGTAGAACTCAATTATATTGTAATGTTTAAAATATCTAATTTTTCAAGGAGAATTAATATTAGGGCTCATTATGCATCTTAAAGTTTGAAAGATTTATGTGTGTAGAATCACATGAAGTATGGCCTTTCCTTGTGCCCAGTTGATTAGCTTTCCTCATAGTAAGGAATGGGGAAGGAAATGGCAACCCACTCCAGTACTCTTGCCTGGAAAATCCCAGGCACAGAGGGGCCTGGTGGGCTACAGTCCATGGGGTCCCGAAGAGTCGGACACGACTGAGTGACTTCACTTTCACTTTCATGCACAGGAATGGGAAAAGAATATGATTTGGGAGAAACACTGAAACCAGTACAAATATTTTCCTATTCAAGAATTCAGCAAATTGATGTTCCTTTAAATGTTCGCAACCTTTCTGCTTTTGAAAAAAAAAAAATTAAGACGAGGGACTAAGTGATAGTGAGTGATATTTTTCCCAGGATCTCTTCAAAAAGTCATATGCTTCCAGTACCATCTGATCAAAAGTAGGAACATAGTAGTCCTATATAAACACATTTTTCTTTCTATAAAATACATGTTTTCCCTAAATCCTATGATTGGAGAAAATTAATCTCTCATTACTTTGCCAATTTCAGAGTTAATAAGAGAATTTATGATATTAAACAAGAATTATTATATATACAAATGAAAGCCTGTTATCAGCACTTTTTTAAAAGAGGAATTTCAGTTTTTAGGGAGGATTATGAATCTATTGATTCACAGAAAAGGGAAGTTTTAAAATTTTCTTATCAAGAAGAAGAGTTGATGACTGTGAATGTATTAAATTTAAGACTTCTACTTAGGTGGTAGAAATAAAAGGACCCAGGCTTTATGAATCTGCCTTTAGTATGTAGGCCAGAGTTTATGAGAAATTTCTAAATTTGCTAAGTTTTTCTCCCTATCATATACTTTTGGTTCATTTTTTATATCGTTTGTATTTTGGGGAAAATACTAATGTTTTTCTCTAGTTTCACTTGTGGAAATAATTTAAAGTGTATATTTCAATTTTTTAGGTATGATGTTGATTCGAAGAGCCCCAACTTGTCCAAACATGTAAGTTCACATCTTTATGTTTTTTAAGATGATTTAAAATTAAATTAGTGTATCATGATTTCATGGGTATTTATGTTAATTGCTTCATATTAAAGTTGTATGTCCACAACTTACCTAATAATTACACTGAAAATAAATAATATTTTATTTACATTTAATTTTTTAAATTAGAGTGTTGTTACTTTGCAATATTGTGATGGTTTTTGCCATACATCAACATGAATCAGCATTAAGTATACATATATTCCCTCCTAATTCAACGCCCCCTCCCACTTCTTTCCCCCTTCCACCCCTAAGGTCACAGAGCACTGTCTTTGTGTTCCTTGTCCCATACATTGAACTCTCATTGGCTATCTATTTTACATATGGCAATATATATATTTCAATGCTATTCTCATATATCATGCCACCCTCTCCTTCCCTCACTGTGTCCAAAATGTCTGTGTCTCCTTGTGCTTTGCAAGTAAGATTTTAAGTACTGTCTTTCTGGATTCCTCATACGTGTGTTAATAGATGCTATTTGTCTTTCTTTTCCTAACTTACTTTTCTCTGTATAATAGCCTCTAGGTTCATTCACCTCATTAGAACTGACTTAAATGCATTCTTTTTTATAGCTGAGTAATATTCCATTGTGTATATACCATAACTTCCATATCAATTCATCTGTCTATTGCACATCTAGCTTGCTTCCAAGTTCTAGTTATTGTAAATAGTGCTGCAATGAACATTGGGGTGCATGTGCCTTTTTCATTTATGGTTTCCTCCAGATATAGGCTGAGCAGTGAGATTGCTGGGTCATATGGTAGTTTTATTCCTAGTTTTTTTTGATGAAATATCTATGCTATTTTACATAGTGGCCATATCAGTTTTTATTCCCACAAATGGTATAAGAGGGTTCCCTTTTCTCCACAACCTCTCCAGCATTTATTATTTGCAGACATTTTGATGATGGCCATTCTGACCTGTGTGAGATGTTTCCTCATTATAGTTTTGACTTGTATTTCTCTAATAATAAGCAATATTTAGCATCTTTTCATGTGATTCTTAGTCATCTGCATGTCTCTTTTGGAGAAATGTCTGTTTATGTCTTCTGTCCACTTTTTGATTAGGTTGTTTGTTTTTCTGATACTGAGCTGCTAAACTGCTTTGTTATTTATTTTGTTTGCTATTTTCTCCCACTCAAGGGTTGTCTTTTCACTTTACATATAGTTTAATTTGTTGTGCAAAAGGTCTTAGACTTAATTAGGTCCCATTTGTTTATTTTTGTATTTATTTCCATTACTCTAGGAGGTGGATTATAGAAGATCTTGTTGTGATTTATATCAGAGAGAGTTCTGCCGATGTTTTCCTCTAAGAGTTTTATAGTTTCTCACCTTCTGTTTGGGTCTTTAATGCATTTTCACTATATCTTTGTGTATGGTGTTAGGAAGTGTTCTAATTTCATTCCTTTACAAAGAGCTGAGCAGTTTTCCCAGCACTGCTTGTTGAAGAGATAATATTTTCTCCATTATACACTTTTTGCCTCTTTTTTTAAAGATAAAGTGTGGATAAGTGCATGGGTTTATCTCTGGGCTTTCTATCTTGCTCTATTAGTCTATATTTCTATTTTTGTGCCAGTACTATACTGTCTTGAGGACTGTAGCTTTGTAGTGTAGTCTTAAGTCAGGAAGGTTGATTCCTCCAATTTCATTCTTCTTTCTCAAGATTGCTTTGGCTATTCAGTATCTATTGTGTTTTCATACAAATAGTGAAATTATTTGTTCTAGTTTTGCAAAAAATACCTTTGGTAGTTTGATAGGGATTGTGTTGTAGCTGAGGATTGCTTTTGGTAATATAGTTGTTTTCACTATGTTGATTCCTCCAGTCCAAGAACATGGTATATCTCTACATCTGTTTGTGACATTTCTGATTTCTTCCATCAACATCTTACAGTTTTTTGCATACAAGTGTTTTGTCTATTTAAATAAATTTATACCTAAGTATTTTATCTTTTTGTTGCTGTGGTGAATAGGATGGTTTTCTTAATTTTTCTTTCTGATTTTTCATTGTTAGTGTGTAGGAATCCAAAAAGATTTCTGTATATTAATATTCAGTTCAGTTCAGTCACTCAGTCGTGTCTGAGTCTTTGCGACCCCATGAATCACAGCACGCCAGGCCTCCCTGTCCATCACCAACTCCCAGAGTTCACTCAAACTCATGTCCATCGAGTCAGTGATGCCATCCAGCCGTCTCATTCTCTGCTGTCCCCTTCTCCTCCTGCTCCCAATCCCTCCCAGCATCAGAGTCTTTACTAGTGAGTCAACTCGTCGCATGAGGTGGCCAAAGTATTGGAGTTTCAGCTTTAGCATCAGTCCTTCCAATGAACACCCAGGATTGCTCTCCTTTAGAATGGACTGGTTGGATCTCCTTGCAGTCCAAGGGACTCTCAAGAGTCTTCTCCAGCACCACAGTTCAAAAGCATCAATTTTTCGGTGATCAGCTTTCTTCACAGTCCAACTCTCACATCCATACATGACCACTGGAAAAACCATAGCTTTGACTAGACAGACCTTTGTTGGCAAAGTAATGTCTCTGCTTTTTATTATGCTGTCTAGGTTGGTCATAACTTTCCTTCCAAGGAGTAAGCGTCTTTTAATTTCATGACTGTAGTCAGCATCCGCAGTGATTTTGGAGCCCAAAAAAATAAATTCTGACACTGTTTCCACTGTTTCCCCATCTATTTCCCATGAAGTGATGGCATCAGATGCCATGATCTTAGTTTTCTGAATGTTGAGCTTCAAACCAACTTTTTCACTCTCGTCTTTCACTTTCATCAAGAGGCTTTTGAGTTCCTCTTCACTTTCTGCCATAAGGGTGGTGTCATCTGCATATTTGAGGTTATTGATATATCTCCTGGCAATCTTGATTCCAGCTTGTGCTTCTTCAAGCCAAGCGTTCCTCATGATGTACTCTGCATATAAGTTAAATAAGCAGGGTGACAATATACAATCTTGATGTACTCCTTTTCCTATTTGGAACCAGTCTGTTGTTCCATGTCCATTTCTAACTGTTGTTTCCTGACTGCAAGTTTACTGTATTCATTGATTAACTCTAGTATTTTTCTCTTGGCATCTTTAGGATTTTCTTTGTAAGTATTCATGTTTTCTGCTAACAAAGTTTTACTTCTTTTTCAATCTTGATTTATTTTATTTATTTTTCTTCTATGATTGTTGTGTCTTGAGCTTCCAAAACTATTTTGAATAATAGTGGTGAGAGTGGGTACCCTTGTCTTGTTCTTGATTTTAGAGGAAATGTTTTCAGTTTTTCACCATTGAGTATAATGTTTTCTGTGGGTTTGTTGTGTATGGCCTTTACCATGTTGAGTTATGATTAGTCTTTGCCTACTTTCTAAATTGTTTTTATCATAAATGATACTGAATTTTGTCAAAGTCTTTCTCTGCATTTATTGAGATGACCATATGCTTTTATGTTTGAATCTGTTAGTTGGTGTATCACACTGATTGATTTGTGGATATTGAAGAATCCTTGTATGCCTGGTATAACGCCCACTTGATGATGATGTATGATCTTTTTAATGTGTTGTTGGATTCTGTTTGCTAGAATTTTGTTGAGAACTCTTGCACCTTTGTTCATCAGTGATATTAGCCTGTAATTTTCTTATTTTGTGGCATCTTTGTCTGGTTTTGGTATTATTATGATACCAGGGTATAGAATGAGTTTGTGAGTTTTCCTTCCTCTGTGATTTCCTGGAAGAGTTTGACTAGGATAGATAACTCTTCTCTAAGCTTTTGGTAGAATTTGCCTATGTAGTCATCTGCATGTGTGCCAGGTTGCTTCAGTCGTGTCCAACTCTGCAACCAAATGGACTGCAGCCTTCCAGGCTCCTCTGTCCATCAGATTCTATAGACTAGAATACTTGAGTGGGTCGCCATACTGTCCTCCAGGGGATCTTCTTGACACAGGGATCAAACATGTGTCTCTTATATCTCTTACATTGGCAGGCAGATTCTTTACCACTAGTGCCACCTGGGAAGCCCGTATAGCCATGTAGCCCTGGGCTTTGTTTGTTGGAAGATTTTTTTTAATTATAGTTTTGATTTCTGTGCTTGTGATTGGTCTGTTCATATTTTCTATTTCTTCCTGGTTCAATTTTGAAAGATTATACATTTCTAAGAATTTGTCAATTTCTTCAAGGTTTTCCAATTTTATTGGCATATAGTTGCTCATGGTAGTCTCATGAGCCTTTGTATTTCTGTGTTGTCTGTTGTAACTTCTTTTTCATTTGTAATTTTATTGGTTTGTGTCTTTTTCCTTTTTTTTCTTGATGAGTCTGGCTAATGGTTTTATAATTTTGTTTATCTTCTTGAGGAACCAACTTTTAGTTGTATTGATCTTTGCTATAGTCTCCTTCATTTCTTTTGCATTTCTTTTGCTGTGATCTTTATGATTTATTTCCTTCTACTAACTTTGAGATTTTGTTGTTGTGTTTGGGTTTTTGTTGTTATTTTGGTTTTGGTTTGTTGTTTTTATGTTTGCTTTGTTGTTCTTCTTTTTCTAGTTGCTTTAGGTGTAGTGTTACATATATTTGATGTCTCTTGCTTATTGATATAGAATTGTATTGCTATAAACTTCCCTCTTAGCACTACTTTTCCTGCATCCCATAGATATTAAGTTGTCATGTCTTTGTTGTCATTTGTTTTTAGCCATATTTTGATTTCCTTTTTGATTCTTCAGTGATCTCTTGGTTCTTTGTAAGTGTATTGTTTAGCCTCCATGTGCTTGTGTTTTTCATAGTTTTTTTTTTCCCTATAGTTGCTATCTAATCTTACAAAGCTGTGATCAGAAAAGATACTTGAAATTATTTCAATTTTTAGAAATTTACCAAGGCCTGGTTTGTGGCCCAGGATGTGATCTATCCTAGAGAATATTCCACGTGCTTCTGAGAAAAAAGTGAAATCTATTTTGGGGGGTTGAAATGCCAATAGATATCAATTAGGTCCAACTTGTCCTATGTATCATTTATAGCTTGTGTTTCCTTACTAATTTTCTATCTGGATGATTTGTCCATTGATGTGACTGTGGTAGTCAAGTCTCCCACTATTATTGTGTTACTGTCAATTCCTTCTTTAATAGTTGTTAGCATATGCCTTACATATTGTGGTGCTCCTATGTTGGGTGCATGTATACTTATAAATTTTTTTTCAGTGATGTGTCTTTAATCAGTGTCTTATTTTTTTTTAAATTTTTATTGGAGGCTAATTATTTTACAATATTATATTGGTTGGTTTTTTTGCCATACATTGACATGAATCCACCCCAGGTGTACATGAGTTCCCCCTCCCGAACCCCTCTCCCACCTCCCTCCTCCCCTTGTCCTCCCTCTGGGTCATCCCCGCATACCAGCCCTGAGCATTACTTATAATTTTTATGTCTTCTTGGGATGATCCCTTGATCATTATATAGTGTCCTTTGTCTCTTGTAACAATCTTTGTTTTAAAGTCTATTTTATCTAATATGAATATTGATACTCCTGCTTTCTTTTGATCTCTATTTGCATGGAGTATCTTTCCAGCTTCTCACTTTCAAGGCTGTATGTGTCCTTAGGTTTGAGGTGTTTCTCTTGAAGACAGCATATATAGGGATCTCCCTTTTGTACCATTCAGCCAATCTATGTCTTTGGGTTGGAGCATCTAGGCCATTTACATTTAAGATAATCATTGATAAGCATGATGCTGTGAACATTTATTCTTTTGAGTTTGTTTTTATAGCCTTTTCCGTCTTTCTTGTCTGGAGACATTCCTTTAGCATTTGTTAAAGAGCTGGTGTGGTGGTGTTGAATTCTCTTAGATTTTGATTGTCTGTAAAACTTTTGATTTCTCTTCCAAATCTGAATGAGATCCTTGCTCAATAGAGTAATCTTGGTTCTGTGCTTTTTTCTTTCATCACTTTAAATATATCCTGCCATTCCCTTCTTGCCTGCAGAGTTTTTGTTGAAAGATCAGCTGTTAGCATTATGGAAATCCCCTTGTATGTCATTTGTTGCTTTTCCTTGCTGCTTTTAATATTTGTTCTTTGTGTTTAATTTTTGTTAGTTCGATTAATACATTTTTTGGCATATTTCTCCTTGAGTTTATCGTGGATGGAACTCTCTGGGCTTCCTGGACTTGGGTGGCTATTTCCCTCCCATTTTAGGGAAGTTTTCTACTATAATCTCCTCACATATTTTCTCATGCCCTTTCCTTTTGTCTTCTTTTTCTGGTACTCCTATGATTTGAATGTTAGAGCTCTTAGTGTTGTCTCAGAGGTCTCTGAGACTGTCCTCATTTCTTTAACATGTAAGATAAGACACTTTTGAATTTTATAATGGCACTCAAAATGAGCATTTGTACTGACCAAGAATGTAAAACAGTTTGGAAAAGAAAATATATTATTTTATTCATATATTTATAGTATCTCCAGTACTATAATCTAGTGGCTAGCAGAAAGTTGTGAGTATATAGTAATCTTTCATTCCAGGAAAGTAGGGGAAGAGAGAGGAGGCATATTTTTATTAAACTCTTACTATGTTCCAGGTATTTATTCTAAGTGTTTTGAATATGTTATCTAACTTAGATCTCCCAACAATTTAATTTGTAAGTATTATTTATAAAGTTTATTTTATCGATTAGAATACTGAAGGTAAAGGCTTTAGTAAATCTTTCAGTCAAAATACAAACACAGGTGGTCTAGGTTTGTTCAATATGGTTTATAGACATTTCAACAGACTTTAAAACTGAGTTCTATCTGTATATTATTTAGACTGTAAAATAATGATGAATACATTTAACAGGTATTTGTTGACCTCCTGATCAGTTTTTCAAAGCCATGTAGTTAATATGATGAAATTATTTGAAGCATTCTCAATTGCTAGCCACTCTAAAGTGGATTTTGTCTATGTGTTTGTTAGAGTTCTAGTAAAGTACTTGGTCTCTTGTTTTTCCTATTCTGTTGTTTTCCTCTATTTCTTTGCATTGATCACTGAGGAAGTCTTTCTTATCTCTCCTTGCTATTCTTTGGAACTCTGCATTCAGATGCTTATATCTTTCCTTTTCTCCCTTGCTTTTCGCCTCTCTTCTTTTCACAGCTATTTGTAAGGCCTCCTCAGACAGCCATTTCGCTCTTTTGAATTTCTTTTCCATGGGGATGGTCTTGGTCCCTGTCTCCTGTACAATGTCACGAACCTCCGTCCAGAGTTCATCAGGCACTCTATCAATCAGATCTAGTCACTTAAATCTATTTCTCACTTCCACTGTATAATCATAAGGGATTTGATTGAGGTCATATCTGAATGGTCTAGTGGTTTTCCCTACTTTCTTCAATTTAAGTCTGAACTTCGCAATAAGGAGTTCATGATCTGAGCCACAGTCAGCTCCTGGTCTTGTTTTTGCTAACTGTATACAGCTTCTCCATCTTTGGTTGCAAAGAATATAATCAATCTGATTTCGGTGTTGACCATCTGGTGATGTCCATGTGTAGAGTCTTCTCTTGTGTTGTTGGAAGAGGGTGTTTGCTATGACCAGTGCATTCTCTTGACAAAACTCTATTAGCCTTTGACCTGCTTCATTCCGTGCTCCAAGGCCAAATTTGCCAGTTACTCCAGGTGTTTCTTGACTTCCTACTTTTGCATTCCAGTCCCCTATAATGAAAAGGACATCTTTTTTGGGTGTTAATTCTAAAAGGTCTTGTAGGTCTTCATAGAACCGATTAACTTCGGCTTCTTCAGCATTACTGGTTGGGGCATAGGCCTGGATTACTGTAATATTGAACGGTTTGCCTTGGAAACGAACAGAAGAGGAGAGTGAAAAGGTTGGCTTGAAGCTCAACATTCAGAAAACAAAGATCATGGCATCTGGTCCCATCACTTCATGGGAAATAGATGGAAAAACAGTGGAAACAGTGTCAGACTTTGTTTTTTTGGGCTCCAAAATCACTGCAGATGCTGATTGCAGCCATGAAATTAAAAGACGCTTGCTCCTTGGAAGGAAAGTTATGACCAACCTTGATAGTATATTAAAAAGCAGAGACATTACTTTGCCAACCAAGGTCCGTCTAGTCAAGGCAATGGTTTTTCCCGTGGTCATGTATGGATGTGAGAGCTGGACTGTGAAGAAAGCTGATCGCCGAAGAATCGATGCTTTTGAACTGTGGTGTTGGAGAAGACTCTTGAGAGTCCCTTATACTGCAAGGAGATCACCAGTCCATTCTAAAGGAGATCAATCCTGGATGTTCATTGGAGTGACTGATGCTAAAGCTGAAACTGCAATACTTTGGCCACCTCATGCGACGAGTTGACTCACTGGAAAAGACTCTGATGCTGGGAAAGGTTGGGGGCGGGAGGAGAAGGGGACGACGGAGAATGAGATGGCTGGATGGCATCACCGACTCTGTGGACATGAGTTTGAGTGAGCTCCGGGAGTTGGTGATGGACAGGGAGGCCTGGCGTGCTGTGATTCATGGGGTCGCGGAGAGTCGGACACGACTGAGCGACTGAACTGAACTGAACTGAACTGAAAGTACTTGGATTTATTACTGGAAATTCTATTATGATCTAATTATAGTGGCTCATTAACTAAAATGCAACATATAATAAGAAACAATAAAGCAGTTTATGTTTTAGCTAGTCTTTATTTCTCTATCTAAATATAGACCAAATATCTAAAAATATCTATTAAGGGACACTAATGTACTACTACTTATTTAGGCCTCATTATATCTACTACCCACTATATCTACTATTTTGGGTAATAATCCCTTAGAAGAAATGGAGTAGCCCTCAGAGTCAATAAAAGAGTCTGAAATGCAGTACTTGGGTGCAATCTCAAGACTGACAGAATGATCTCTGTTTCCAAGGCAAACTGTTCAATATTACAGTTATCCAAGTCTATGCCCCAACCATTAATGCTGAAGAAGATGAAGCTGAAGAGTTCTATGAAGACTTATAAGACCTTATAGAACTTACACCCCAAAAAAGTTGTCCCTTCCATCATAGGGGACTGGAATGCAAAAGTAGGAAGTCAAGAAATACCTGGAGTAACAGGCAAATTTGTCCTTGGAGTACAAAATGAAGCAGGGCAAAGTCTAACAGAGTTTTACCAAGAGAACACACTGGTCATAGCAAAGATCCTCTTCCAATAACACAAGAGACGACTCTACACTTGGAAATCACCAGGTCGTCAACACCTAAACTAGATTGATTATATTCTTGGCAGCCAAAGATGGAGAACTCTATACATTCAGCAAAAACAAGACCAGGATCTGACTGTGGCTCAGATCATGAACTCCTTATTGTCAAATTCAGATTTAAATTGAAGAAAGTAGGGAAAACCATTAGACCATTCAGGTATGACCTAAATCCAATCCCTTATGATTATACAGTGAAAGTGACAAACAGATTCAAGATATTAGATCTGATAGACAGTGCCTGAAGAACTATAGACAGAGGTTTGTGACATTGTACAGGAGGCAGTGATCCAGATGATCTCCAAGAAAAAGAAATGCAAAAAGGCAAAACGATTGTCTGAGGAGGCCTTACAAATAGCTGAGAAAAGAAGAGAAGCAAAAGGCGAGGGAGAAAAGGAAAGATATACCCATCTGAATGCAGGGTTCCAAAGAATAGCAAGGAGAGATAAGAAAGCCTTCCTTAGTGATCAATGAAAAGAAATAGAGGAAAACAATAGAATGGGAAAGACTAGAGATCTCTTCAAGAAAATTAGAGATACCAAGGGAACATTTCATGCAAAGATGAGCACAATAAAGGACAGAAATGGTAGGGACCTAACAGAAGCAGAAGATATTAAGAAGAGGTGGCAAGAATACACAGGAGAATTATACCAAAAAGATCCTCATGACCCAGATACCACGATGGTGTGATCACTCACCTAGAGCCAGGCATCTTGGAATGCGAAGTCAAGTGGGCCTTAGGAAACATCACTACGAACAAAGTTAGTGGAGGTGATGGAATTCCAGTTGAGCTATTTCAAATCCTAAACGATGATGCTGTAGAAGTGCTGTACTCAACATGCCAGCAAATTTGGAAAACTCATCAGTGGCCACAGGACTGGAAAGGTCAGTTTTCATTCCAATCCCAAAGAAAGGCAATGCTAAAGAATGCTCAAACTACCACATAATTGCACTTATCTCACACGCTGGCAAAGTAATGCTCAAAATTCTCCAAGCCAAACTTCAGCATTACGTGAACTGTGAACTTCCAGATGTTCAAGCTGGCTTTAGAAAAGGCAGAGGAACCAGAAGTCAAATTGCCAACATCCACTGGATCATCAAAAAAGCAAAAGAGTTCCAGAAAAACATCTACTTTTGCTTTATTGATTATGCCAAAGCCTTTGACTATGTGGATCACAGCAAACTGTGGAAAATTCTTCAAGAGTTAGGAATACCAGGCCACCTTACCTGCCTCCTGAGAAATCTGTGTGCAGTTCAAGAAGCAACAGTTAGAACCAAATATGGAACAACGACTGGTATCAAATTGGGAAAGGAGGATGTCAAAGCTGTACATTTTCACCCTGTTTATTTAACTTACATGCAGAGTACATCATGCAAAATGTGAGGCTGTATGAATTACAGGCTGGAGTCAAGATGGCCAGGAGAAAAATCAATAACCTCAGATATGCAGATAACATGACCCTTATGGCAGAAAGTGAAGAGGAACTAAACAGCCTCTTGATGAAAGTGAAAGAGAAGAGTGAAAAAGTTGGCTTGAAGCTCAACATTCACAAAACTAAGATCATGGCATCTGGTCTCATCACTTCATGACAAACAGATGGGAAAACAATGGAAACAGTGAGAGACTCTTTGGGGGGGGGGCTCCAAAATCACCTCAGATGGTTACTGCAGCCATGAAATTAAAAGACATTTGCTCCTTTTAAGAAAAGCTATGACCAACCTAGGGAGCATATTAAAAAGCAGAGACATTACTTTGCCAACAAAAGTCCATCTAGTCAAGGCTATGAATTTCTAATAGTCATGTATGGATATGAGAATTGGACTATAAAGAAAGCTGAGTGTGTAAGAATTGATGGTTTTAAACTGTAGTGTTGGCAAAGACTCTTATTGAAATTTCCTTGGACTGCAAGGAGACCCAACCAGTCCATCCTAAAGGAAATCATTCCTAAATATTCATTGGAAAGACTGATGTTGAAACTGAAACTCCAATACTTTGGCCACCTGATGCGAAGAACTGACTCACTGGGAAAGACCCTGATGCTGGGAAAGATTGAAGGCAAGGGGAAAAGAGGTCAACAGAGGATGAGATGGTTGGATGGCATCACCAACTCAATGAATATGAGTTTGACCAAGCTCTGGTTTTAGTGGTGGGGTTGCAAAGAGTCAGACACTACTGTGACACTAAACTGAACTACCCGAATGAATTATGAGTATTGTGTAAAATGCATAGGGAATGTAGACCATTGAGCTGACTTGGTATGGTCTTACAGACCGGGACCTGGGGACTGGAGTCGGGGAAAAGAAAGCGATGAAAAGAAGGACTTGGGGGACCCAAGTCTCGAGTAAAACAAGGGTGCTTTATTCATGGCAGCGTGTGCTTATACATTGTTATACAACAAAACTTTAGGCAAAAAATAAAGTTGAGCAAAAACACCGAAAAGCAGACACATAACTGCAGTGGCTAAGGGAATAACAGTCGTCACAGGGCTGTAACACCCATAACTAGGGAAATAACAATCGTTACAGGGCCAGAAGACAATCCACATCTTGAGAAACAGAAACATGATTAAGTAGTTTTACAGAAAAGTAAAAAGTTACTGAAAGGAATCCACATGTGCATTCCATCTCATGACCTCAGTCCTGAGAACTAAGTGAAGCTTTGCTCGTTCTTGTTTTCCAGGAACTGATAAGGAACAGAGGGCCCCTGAGAAACAGAAACCAACATACAGGACTCCTTAAAATTAAACATTCCCTGACACTGACCGAAAAACGGATTCAGTAGAGCTTTTCCAACACAAGGAGTAGTTGACAAATATTAAGTATTATGTGCTGATTTTTGCATTATGAATAGCACATAAATTGTATGTACATCATGACTACATGAACGTAGGCAGATGTAAAACAATTACATAAGTACCATAATATTTAGGGACAGAGATTGCAGTGGCAGTAGTTACTTTATTGCAGTAGCAGTAAAATGTTTCAATGCACACTATATCTTTTTGATGCTTATTTTATTGATTTTATTAATTTTATTTCCTTTTAGTTCAGTTATGATGATATGTGTGTGTTCTATGCTAGTATATGTGGACTCTAATATGGAATGTTCAATATATCTGTTCTGTTTTCTTGAGTTATTATAACAGTGAACAACTTTTAGTGAGACTTGTTCTTTTATTGACCAAATCCATTTAATATGCAGAATGAGCAGCTGCCCATCAATATTAATATCCTTAGAAAACAGTTCTAGAATCCCTATGTATATTTTGTTGTTGACTTAGAAGACCAATGACATATTTCAAATCTTTAGAATCAAACTCTCATTCACAGTGTGACTTAGAAAAAGTTATGTTTGTTTTTTAAAAATCCGTAGACACATTTGTAAAGTCTGTTATGAAGTTGACAAAGACATGTTATTTTTAAGGATATTTAATTTAAATGTGTCAAGCCTTTACTTGAAGTACATTTTACTTACTTGAAAGCAAAATTTAAAATGATTTGCAGTTTAATGAAAGTATTGCTATTCTGTCAGCAATCAAGATCCAAATCCAGATTTATTTTCTTTGTCTCCCTATCTTCATTGCCCCACCCCAACTATGTGCAAGTATCGGTGTGCTAAGTCACTTCAGTCATGTCTGACTGTTTGCAACCTGCTGGACTGTAGCCCTCTAGGCTCCTCAGTCCATGGGATTCTCCAGGCCAGAATAATGAAGTGGGTTCTCATTCCCTTCTCCAGGGAATCTTCCCAACCCAGGGATCAAATCCCCATTTCTTATGTCTCACTGCCTTGGCAGGCAGGTTCTTTACCCCTGTTGCCACTTGTGAAGTCCATGTGCAGGTACAGTTTACACCAAATCCTGACATTTTCTGCACATTTCCCAAGTGTTTCTTACAACTTTAGCTTGAGACTTAACACTTTGCTTCTTGTTAACTACTGTAGCCTTTTGATTGATCTTACTTTCAGATTTTTCTTCACTCCTCAGTCCTTTCTGCAAATTGGTAGCTGAGTAATCTTGTGAATCCATTGTTCTAATGGTGTCCCTGCTTTGATGAAAGGTTGCTGAAAGGCTGCCAGTTGCTTCTGATTCTAAGGCTTTTTTTTTTTTTTTTTTGTCTTGGCCAAGAGGGCTCTCCACAGTGTTGGTTCTTCATCTCTGTCTCTGCCCTTTATTTAAGGTCTGCTCCTTTTTTCATTGTACTCTTGTCTGTTATTCTGATTTATTCTCTAGGACTGCAATGCTCCAACTTTTTCCTATTCGTAGTCTGATTCCTACATGGCTCTCAACACTTATGTACTTTGGAAAAATATTCCCTCTATTCTAGTCTACAGTGGCCTTTTATTTCTCTCATGAGATTTAGGGCAGCTTCCTGTGAATAACACAGTTTTTACTTTTGTGGCTTGTTAGGTATTTAAAATTTTTATTTAGTAAAACTTAAAACAGCATTTTGTTTGGTATCATTCTTTCTTAGGGATTTTCCTGGGCCAGTGCACAGTACAGTTTAGACAGATCTCCTACTTTCTCCTTTAAGGCAGCTTGGGATCATACACAGGCTATGATGTGCCTCTCCCTGAACCACTTCTATGTTTTCTTGACGCACATATCTGGATGGTGTTGGAACCCTTATTTTATTAACATGGGGCGTTGCATTGTGTTTATGATATTTAAATCTTTAGGCAGTATTTCGATTTTAAATCAGAATATCTGGGTTAGTTTTATCTCTGCTATTCATTGACTGCTTAAAACATGAAGGAAAACCTCTTAGATGATTAGTTGCTTTATATGTGAAATTTATTAATAGTAACAAATCTCTGATTTTGCAGGGTTATTCTGAGTCTTGAAAATAAGACTTAATATTATGCTTAACCCATTTGGGAGCACTTAGTATCTACAAATATTACCTCATGCAATAATAACTCATTGAACTCTCACAATAGCTTTATAGGGGGGCAACTACATGTTTGAGGAAACTGGACAGCATAATAACTGCCATTTCATAAATGGCCAGTGATTGTGCTGGAATAGACATCTGGCAGCGTGACTCTGGATCCTAGTTGTAGCCGTGCTATCACACTGCTTTTCTGTAAGTAGCACTGTTAGTGTTTGCCACCCCTGCCCTGTGCGTTTATGATTTGCCTTCTCAGACAAAATTTAGTAATTTCAGGGACATCTCAAGTCAAGTCAATTGTGAATTCAAATCCTGGAACTTGTTTTCCATTTTCATTTTAATTTAAAAAAGAGAAGGAAAGCAAATACAATGTCTGAACACTCATAATAACAAACCAACTTAGTGATTAAAAGAACAGAAGGCTGTGCAAACTTAGGGGACAGTCATATGCTAAAATTCATGCATTTTGAGCTTATTTTTGTTTATGATTGAAAGTTAGAGAATTCAGTATCTTAACAATGAAAACAATGCAGATATGATGTACAAAATACGTAAGAACAGTTTGGGGACTTAAGAGCCTTAATCTTTTTATCTATTTTAGGACTTTCTGGGACAAGTGTTTTGTACATTGGGGGAGATTGTTGGTTCACAGGGAAGTCGCCTGGAAAAGTCCATAGTGTAAGTATCTTTTTTAATTTTAGACAATGAAATGTTAACTTTTCATTTTCTATTTGGAAAGTTTTGAATTGATGCTGTGTTTTAAAATCTTGAGTTTTTTACTTCCAACAAATCATTTTGACATTTGGTAAAGGATAATTTGTATTTCAGCTGTCATATGCCATGCTACAAAATGTTCTCAGAATGAAATGAGAAAATTTAAGCTCGAAAATATGCTGTCTTCCTTTTAGTTTTAATATTATTTCTTAGATACAGTACTTTTTGAAGAAGAGATTTTACTTCTTTGGGCCAGCGAGTATATGTCGTACTACCTTTTATGTTTAACAAATGCATATTTAGTGATTGAGATTTTAATGATAATTTTTCCTGAAAAATTTGTCTGAAAAGAAGACAATGTATAAATGTTAAGAAAAGGTGTTCACTAAGAATTATATTTTTCATATTCATCTTCATTTATGGAAAAAATGTTTAATTTCCAGATTAATTGCATAGGCTGATCTATTTTCTCTAGTTCCATAAAAGACAGTAAACAAACTGTAAACATTCTCCCTAATCTTTTCCTCTCCTCTTCATCCTTCTCCCATCCCTAAATTTTGATGTTTTGGAGTCAGTTAACTGTTTTAAAACATCAAAAGATCTAAGAAGATCTAAGGCAACTGCAGACTACACCACAGTGTCTAAAGATTTGGGGAGTTTTGAAGTCTCTATCTTCACCAATCTTTTAAGAATCTCAAACTCATCATATAATGATGTCAAAACCCCTCAAATCTATTCACCTTTGACATCAAAAATTGAAATGATTAAAGCGTCATTCTCACATTCCCTGTATATAATGAAACTTTATACTTAATGTGTTTTTCTTAGGTTAATAAGAAGTCTATAAATTCTAAATTCTTTTATTTAACTTGATTTTCTTAGAAAATTATTGTGAAATATCAGTAGGAAAGCTTTTGCATACCAATTGCCTTTTAAACATTCTTTTCACATGTAATTTGTTTTTATATCATTGTAGGATTTGGAAGGATTATAGGATTTGGTTCACATATATTTATGCTCACTTAAATAAACCAATGATAAATAATCTATAAATAAAATATAAATATTTTTATTCAGTTCAGTTCAGTTCAGTCGTGTCTGACTCTTTGCGACCCCATGAATCACAGCACGCCAGGCCTCCCTGTCCATCACCAACTCTCGGAGTTCACAGCATATATAATTCTTATTGCATTATCTAGGCTAGTGAGGTAGGCCCATAAGCATTCTTAGAAAATTACTAAAACACCCTTTATTTTGCTAAAAAAATAATCAGCGTTATCTATTCAATGCCACCTTAACTATGCCTTTAACATTCTTTGAGAGAAAACAAAAGAAGTAAAAATGTAGAATTTTTATTTTGAACAGAGATTTCTACTCATATTTTTTAATTGCTAATTTTATTAAACAGTTTTATTTCATTTTATTTTTTCCATAAAAGGAAATCATAGCTCATTTCAGAAAACTCTTAAATACCATAGAATTTTTCCCAGTGGAAAAACAGCTTTATATTAGTCTTCAGTACAGTTCAGTTCAGTCTCTCAGTAGTGTCAAACTCTTTGTGACCCCATGGACTGCAGCATGCCAGGATTCCCTGTCCATCAACTCCCAGAGCCTGCTCAAACTCATCTTCATCGAGCTGGTGATGCCATCCAACCATCTTATCCTCTGTCATCCCCTTTTCCTCCTGCCTTCAATCTTTCCCAACATCGGGGTCTTTTCCAGTGAGTCAGTTCTTCACATCAGGTAGCCAAAGTACTGGAGTTTCAGCTTCAGCATCAATCCTTCCAATGAATATTCAGGCCTGATTTCCATTAAGATTGACTGATTTGCTCTTCTTGCAGTCCAAGGGACTCTCAAGAGTCTTCTCCAACACCACAGTTCAAAAGTATCAATTCTTCAGTGCTCAGCCTTCTTTATAATCCAACTCTCACATCCATACATGACTACTGGAACAACCATAGCTTTGACTAGATGGAAACATGCAAAATATTAGTCTTGAAAGATAAATAAATAATAAAAAATATTAGTCTTGAAACATCCAAATGTTGTTATTATATTGACTGGGGTATGTGGTAAATAGAATGTATTATAAGATGTGGTCCTTATTCAACTAATTCAGTAAGTTCTACTACACAAGACCAACAGAAGCAAATTCATGCTATGGAGTGAAAATTCCTAGAGTAATGATTGGCAGAATATACCAATTGTAGGGAGTATTTGCCCACATTTGAGTCATAATGATTTTACATAATCCGAAAGGATAAAATGCTCTCTAGATTTTTCTAAGCTTCTGCTGAGGATGGGGTAGCACAAATGAGGCAAAACCTTGGAAACCTTTTCAGACAACATGGATTATTATAACTACATGTTTTGTTTCATCTGTAGGATATTTTGTAATTTAGGCAAGTTTATCATAAGTGTTAATATTATACCTTATTTAAAAAGATATAATTCATTCATTTTTTAGGTATGTGTAACTAACCTTATATTCAGAGTCTCCCTTTGGCTTTATTGGGCAACCTTACCAGATGCATTCACATTAAGGAAAGGGCTTAAAGGTGGGCTTGTTGTTAAAATTATGGAAAATGTTTTGATCTTCTAAGTAAGTTTAGCTGCTGCTGCTGCTGTTGCTGCTAAGTCACTTCAGTCGTGTCCAACTCTGTGTGACCCCATCGACAGTAGCCCACCAGGCTCCCCCATCCCTGGGATTCTACAGGCAAGAACACTGGGGTGGGTTGCCATTTCCTTCTCCAGTGTGTGAAAGTGAAAATTTAAAGTGAAGTTGCTCAGTCGGGTCCAACCTTTAGCGACCCCACGGACTGCAGCCTACCAGGCTCCTCCGTCCATGGGGTTTTCTAGGCAATAGTACTGGAGTGGCTTGCCATTGCCTTCTCCGAAGTTTAGCTAGGCAAATGTTAATACTAAATGGGTAATGAAGTGTAGAGTTTGAGTATAGCAAATAAATTGGCTACCAAAAGAACCAAAGAAGAAACTATAATTGTAAAATGGTGGCCTATTACATGAAGGAATTAAATTAGATACTTGAGAAAAAGAGAACAAAGGAAAGAGTTGAGAGGGTTCTGAGGAGATTAATCAGAAGTACTACAGTACAACAGTACAAGTGAATGCATTTAGCTTGCTAGTAGAAGGATATTTTGGACTTATTCATCAAAACATCAGGTAACATATTCTCTCACCTGAGCAGTTACTCCAACCCAGGTGGATACTGGATAACATAAAACACACAAACAAATATTTTGTAGTCACCCACCCTCTTGCTTGAGAAAATACTGGCTTTTATTAAAAACTTTGTGTGTGTGTATCTGTGCTCAGTCATGTATGACTCTTTGTAACCCTATGGAGCATAGCACACCAGGCTCCTCTGCCCATGGGATTTTTCAGGCAAGAATACTGGAGTGAGTTGCTATTTCCTACTTCAGGGGATCTACCTGACAGAAATCAAACCCGTGTCTCTTGTGGTTCCTGCATTGGCAGGTGATTCTTTTCCACTGTGCCACCTGGGAAGCTTTAAAAACTCTAGCTATGAGAAAGGTATTTGTCTAGAGAAAGGGGAACATGTGAATTAAAGAACCAGGTACATTGGCTAAGCATTCTATCTTGGGGTCTTGGAAGTTCAAGTGCTTTGGAAAAAGATACAGCTTCTATTCAAATGGCATTCTACCTCTTTACCTCAACTTCAAATGAAAAGCAATCTAAACTATTCATAGTTTTTGTTTGAAGGAGCATGGTTTAGTTGAGGACAAAAGTGAAATATTGCTTGCATGGAAGCTGTATTGCTCATAGTGTCTAAGTAAGACTTCATAGCATTTGGTGCACTCCATGGATGTGTTCAGATTCCACACTTATTCTTGCTATCTCCATGTATTTGACTATTTTGAACAAATGTAATGGACAGATGGTAGGGAGAGATGGGAAGATCGGAAGATATGGCATTTCAGTGCAGAAGGGAACGGCTTTGTAAGAAAGGGTAGGGCCAGGTTGGGTACTGGAGTTGATGCAAAGTCAGGGAAGTGTTTTCCCTGACAACTTCTAAAGATTTCTTGTTTTATCACATGATATAGAAAAACAGTGGAATAAATGAAATCCTGGTAGAAATGATGAAGTTCATATTGGACAAATAGTATAATATATATTTAACATGCAGATCTTACATCTATTTCTCACAGTCCATTTTGTTTTCTCCCAACTTTCGCCTCCCTTGTGAACAGCTTTAGCCAGACTTAGCTATCTAGGGGAAAGATAATATTGTAGGATGGTCATTAAAGATGTTTTCATGGTCTATTTCTTAGAGCTGGAGATAGAGAATTTGTAAACTCTCCTGCAGCTATTACCTTTGGCAATTTTGTTCAAGAGTTAGGCAGTTTTTTTCTGTGTGGTTAGGTATAGGCTTAAGAATAGTAGCACAGGCTACCTCCTGAGGCAGATAATCTACCTGCAATTAATACAAATGGCTCATTGTGAACTTTAAAATCTTGTGTCCCATATATCATTTATCTAAAATAACATCATCCAAATGATTTAGTGTTTAGAGTTTTGTTTTCCAAATATTATCTCATTTATATTCTAAGTTATTAAAAATATTCCCTTGTTTTCTTCTCTATAAATGCCTTAGTTTAAATTATTTTTGGCTAAGGTATTGCGAAGAATGTCTGTAGCGTCTTAGTTGCAATTGTATTATAATATACCCTCAAAGATGGCCTTTTTTTAAATGATGTTAAATATGAAATCTGGAATTTTAGTATGACCAGTGCCAAGGGACTGCGAAATTGCCAAGGGAACACACTGGGTATAGCAAACACCCCATTCCAACAACACAAGAGAAGATTCTATGTATGGACATCACCAGAGGCTCAATGCTGAAATCAGATTGATTATACTCTTTGCAGTTGAAGATGGAGAAGCTCCATACAGTCAGCAAAAACAAGACCAGAAGCTGACTGTGGCTCAGATCATGAACTCTTTATGGCAAAATTCACACTTAAATTGAATTCCGTAGGGAAAATCACTAGACCAATCAGTATGACCTAAATCAAATCCCTTATGATTATACAGTGGAAGTAACAGATTCAAGGGATTAGATCTGATAGAGTGCCTGAAGAACTATGGAGGGAGGTTCAGGGCATTGTACAGGAGGCAGTGGTCAAAATCATCCATAAGAAAAAGAAATACAAAAAGGCAAAATGCCTGTCTCAGGTGACCTTACAAATGGCTGAGTAAAGAAGTTAAAGGCAAAGGAGTAAAGGAAAGATATACCCATCTCAATGCAGAGTTGCAAAGAATAGCAAGGAGAAATAAGAAAGCCTTCCTAAGTGAACAATGCAAAGAAATAGAGGAAAATGATATAATTGGAAAGAATAGAGATCTCTTCAAAAAACTTAGAGATACTGAGGAAACATTTCATGCAAAGATGGACACAATAAAGGACAGAAATGGTATGGACCTAACAGAAGCAGAAGATATTAAGAAGAGGTGGCAAGAATACACAGAAGAACTATACAAAAAAAGATCTTCATGACACAGATAACCACAATGGTGTGATCACTCACCTAGAGCCAGACATCCTAGAGTGTGAAGTCAAGTGGGCCTGAGGAAGCATTACCATGAACAAAGGTAGTAAAGGTGATGGAATTCCAACTGACTTGACATCTTTTCAAATCCGAAAAGATGGTGCTGTTAAAGTGCTGCACTCAATATTCCAACAAATCTGGAAAACAGCAGTGGCCATAGGACTGGAAAAGCTCAGTATTCATTCCAGTCCCAAAGAAAGGCAATGCCAAATAATGTTCAAACTACCACACAATTGCACTCATTTCCCACACTAGCAAAGTAATGCTCAAAATCCGCCAAGCCAGGTTTCAAAAGTACATGAACGAAGAACTTCCAGATGTTTAAGCTGGAATTAGAAAAGGCAGAGGAACCAGAGATCAAATTGCCAATGTTCGTTGGATCATAAAGAAAACAAGTGAATTCCAGAAAGACACACGTTGCTTCTTCATCGACTACTTGAAATTCTTTGACTATGTGTATGACAACAAACTGTGGAAAATTCTTAAAGAGATGGGCATACCGGACCACCTTACCTGCCTCCTGAGAAACCTGTATGTAGGTCAAGAAGCAACAGTTAGAACTGGACATGGAATAATGGACTGGTTCCAAATTGGAAAAGGAGTACATCTAGGCTGTATATTGTCACCCTGCTTATTTAACTTATATGCAGAGTATACCATGTGAAATGCCAGACTTTATGAAGCACAAGCTGAAATCAGAGTTGCTGGTAGAAACACCAGTAATCTCAGATATACATATGACAACACCCTTATCGCAAAAAGTGAAGAGGAGCCAAAGAGTCTCTTGATGAAAGTGAAAGAAGAGAGTGAAAAAGCTGGCTTACAACTCAGCATTCAAAAAAAATGATCATGTTATCTTGTCCCATCACTTCATGTCAAATAGACGGGGAAACAATGAAAACAGTGACAGACTTTATTTTCTTGGGTTCCAAAATCACTGCAGTTGGTGACTGCAGCCACAAAATTAAAAGATGCCTGCTCTTTGAAATAAAAGCTAAGACCAACCTAGGCAGCATATTAAAAAGCAGAGACATCAGTTTGTTTACGAAGGTCCATATAGAGTTGGACAATAAAGAAGACTGAGCGCTGAAAAATTGATGCTTTTGACCTGCAGTTTTGGAGAAGACTCTTGAGAGTCCCTTGTACAGCAAAGGGCTCAAACCAGTCAATCCTGATTATTCATTAGAAGGACTAGTGCTGAAGCTGAAACTCCAGTACCTTGGCCACTTATGTGAAGATCTGACTTATTAGAAAAGACCCTGATGGTGGGAAAGATTGAAGGCAGGAGAAGAGGTTGACAGAGGATGAGAGGGTTAGATGGCATCATTGACTCACTGGACATAAGTTTTGAGCAAGCTCTGGGAGATGGTGAAGGACAGGGAAGCCTGGCTTGCTGCAGTCCATGGGATGGCTAAGAGTAGGACATGACTGAGTGACTGAACAATGCTAGAGCTTTAAATTATTTATTAATCAAGACTTTGAAAATTGCTATGTTGACTACAAAGGAAAAATGATTTCTTGGACATAGCTTGATTACCTATTAAATCATCAGAATTTGAATATAAACTTATCTTTTCATTTTCTGTGCTTTTGTTACTGCTGTCACTTTTAAAAGTAGATTTTTCAATTTTTATGATAATAAAAATTTTTAGCATTCTATAGGAAATTTTATGTGGAATTTTAAAAAATTGATGTTAAAGAATTCATAGTATCTTATAATTTTCATAATTTCTAAGTGTTTTCTGTTGGATTCATGTTTGAGCAAACATATTTTTCACATTCCTTGTATTCCATCCTACACTTTAATCTTTTCCGTGAACTCCTGAAGTGAGTCTTGTGCTGCTTAATTTATCTGCAACATTTACTGTGTCTTCCTATGACTCATCAACTTCTCTCTTTACGTCATCCCTTTATTATGTACCATTAAACCCACTCAGCAGTGTGTTTTCTCATGCTGTGAGATTACAGCCAGTTTTCTTCAGATAAATCTGTCAGAGAATCTCTATCTTTAGAGATCTCATTCATGGTACTGCAAAACCTTCCAAAATACTAGAATAGCACCAGTTTAATAATGACTGCCATTGCCTTCTCTGGAAGGAAAGCATTTATTATATTTATAATGTAATATACCTGTTTGTTCCTGTTACTCACATTCAGACTTGACTGATTCCAAATAAAAGGATCGAGTAAAAATGTAGGGACAAGTTATGGTTAGAAAGAAGATTCTTACTCTGGGGAAGACTGGAAATTCCAGGGGTTATGGAATCAAGAGCTCTTTTGGCTACAGGGAAAGGTTATGTTCTTGGTACGTTGACTATAGCAGCTTGTGATCTGGCAATGAGTAGAAAATAAAGGAGGGATCCAAGAGGGATTCATGAGTGTCCTAAGAGGTGTGAAGAGTACAGAGATAGGAACTTGAAGGCAGGTGATAATTGGAAGAGTAGCTTTTAGTTGTCTGATTGATATTGGAATCTCGGTTCTAACATAGAGTTCAAGGGCAGAGCCCATTATATGCTTAAGTTCAACAGGAGAAATCTGGAAAGAGGAATAAACCAGAAAGAGAGCCTGGAAGTAAGGCAGAAGATTCAAATAAAAGAATAGCGCTCAAGGGAGACCTCAGAACCTTAAAGGGTTGGCTTAGAGATCTGTTTCAAATGTAGTCTTGCCCTGAATGTTATGCTGAGGCCGTGAGTGTATGTAAAGATCAAGAATCAACATGAGGAAGAAGAGGAGTACAAAGAAGGATAGAAGAATGTTTAGTCTTAAAGGTGAGCCACATACAAATTTACAATAAAGCAGTGCATGTCTTTATTGTGCAACTTTTGCATGTGAAAATGTAGTCAACTCGGGATGAAATTTTGACTTTCAAAATCTTCTTGACTTTATTCAATTCTCTAAAAATTAGATTGATACAGTTACTCCGTCTGGTTTATTTTGTTAGAAAGAATATGGGGCTGGGAATCAAATGATGTTTTAAGTCCCAACTTCGCTACTAATTTGCTTTGTAATATTACAAAATTGATACATCTGTGTTTATGTATATATATATATATATATATATATATATATATATATATATATATATATATATACACACACACATACGGAGAAGGCAATGCAAGCCACTCCAGTACTCTTGCCTAGAAAATCCCATGGATGGAGGAGCCTGGTAGGCTGCAGTCTGTGGAGTCGCTAAGGGTCGGACACGACTGAGCAATTTCACTTTCACTTTTCACTTTCACACATTGGAGAAGGAAATGGCAACCCACTCCAGTGTTCTTGCCTGGAGAATCCCAGGGAAGGGGGAGCCTGGTGGGCTTCAGCCTATGGGGTCACACAGAGTCGAACACGACTGAAGTGACTTAGCAGCAGCAGCAGCATATATACATACACACACATATATATATATGTCACATTTTTAATATGAAAAATTTAGTCTATAGATAAGTAAATAGCCACCATAGTAAAGTTGATAATACATAAACTTTGGCATCAATCAGACCTGGGTTTCGTAATTCATTAGGTATATAATTTGAGCAAATTACTTAAAATTCCTGAGCTCCAGTTTCCTCATATGAAACATATGAATAATATACTTTCAAAAGGATTGTTATAAGAAGTAGCAATACATAATATAATACATTTGTCATGGAGAACACTGGAATTTAATAAGCACTTAACAGTGGTTATTATTAATGTTTTTGTCACTATTAAAATAGTCAATATCTTTTAAGAAAAGTCTCTTAAATTGACTCACTCAACAATCTTCCTTCCTTGCTCCCTCATGGAGTTTGCCATTTAGTCATTAAAGAATAACGTCAAATAAGTATAATTACATATTGATATATGAACTATGAAATGGAGAAGGGCATAGCGGCCCATTCCAGTATTCTTGCCTGGAGAATTCCATGAACAGAGGAACCTGATGGGCTTTCAGTCCATGGGGTCACAAAGAGTGAGACATGACTGAAAGGCTATAGCATGCACTTAAGCTATGAAAATTAGGGTACAGACTAAAAAATAGGCTGTTTTAAATAATTTGAATTTTATCAGATGCAGTTGAAAGATTCATGATTTTAATTCAAAGATATTCATTCACTTCTTTGTGGAAAAAGATTGTGGGTGATTAAAAGATTTATCAGCTATTTAATTATTGATGAAATAATCTAGTTTGGAAGAGACAACTACTTCAGACTAAGAAGATAAGGAGAAATGAACAGATTAAAAACATGCTCTGAAGGCTGATTTTTTTTTTGTCATGCAGTTTGTTTTTAAGAATGGGTTTTGTTTCTGAAAAAATGATGCAAAGAATATCATGTATGAAGACTTAAATATTGGAAATTATCCATTCCAAAGAACATTTTTTGCAGCTTTTTTATTGTGGTGAAAAACTATTTTTCAAATTGTGAAACATGAGAATGTCTTAAGATTTTTCCACAAAAATAATTTGTGAGTATATTCTGACCAGGTCAAAGCTATTGTTTTTATAAGCGTTATTTGAGTTCTCCATTGATTACTCATTATATCATCATAGCTTTGATTGTTGATAAGTTGATAGTCTTGGTTGAAGAGGAAGATTTCAAGGATGACTTTCAGATTTCTTATACAAGTAACTGAGAGGATGGATGTATCATATTCTTACAAAGAAAGAATAATCCATTTCCAGGTTGAATGGATGGGTGTACCATATTCTGACAAAAAGAAAATCATTCATTTCCAGGTTTATCACTGATCAGTAAGCTTTAGGAGTGATGGGTCATTCCGGTCTTCTGTTGTAGATGTTTGTATTCACCTAGAGTGTAATCATCTGCAAAACTTTACTTCTGTTTGTATTTGCCTAACCGACGAGTTGACTCACTGGAAAAGACTCTGATGCTGGGAAAGGTTGGGGGCGGGAGGAGAAGGGGACGACGGAGAGTGAGATGGCTGGATGGCATCACCGACTCTGTGGACATGAGTTTGAGTGAACCCCGGGAGATGGTGATGGACAGGGAGGCCTGGCGTGCTGTGATTCATGGGGTCGCGGAGAGTCGGACACGACTGAGCGACTGAACTGAACTGAACCTTACTGGGTTGGACCGATAAACTGGTGGAAAATCCTAATGGAAGGAAAGAAATGATGAGACGTGATCTGTGTTATTTTGAAAGTGTGAGTTAGTCTCCCAGTCATGTCCTACTCTTCGCAACCCCATTGACTGTAACTAGCCAGGCTCCTCGATCCATGGGATTTTCCAGGCAAGAATATTGGAGTGGGTTGCCGTTTCCTTCTCCATTATTTTGAAAGATGGGTTCTAAATTATATAGTACCTGCCTTTATTGAATAAACATTCTTAGTTTCACTTAATTTTAATATTGGGTCAGTTTCTAAAGGGTAACTGCAATAACAAGGTTTAGATACCACATTGGTGTAAAATCTTCCAAAGAAATCAATTTCTTCTGCTGTGAAATTAATTGCTCCTTTCTTCCTACTTCCCTTTTGTATATGGTCTTAATTTGCTGATTCTGAAGTTAAAAAATGCAGGCTTGGATTATTAGTTCTACAGTTAAGCAAGGTAACTGGTGACTTGCCCATAAGCATCTTGGTCTAAATTCTAACATGCTGATGAAATCAATGTTTGGAACAAACATTTGGGGATTACCTCAGCTCCTGTGCTTAGACTCAATAGGTACTTTATCATGAAAGCAAGTGAGACGGAGTGGTGAATTGTTTTATTTCAAATAATATCAGGGCCTAACTTGATTGAGTTCTTAATTCAGTTCAGGTCAGTCACTCAGTCCTGTCCAACTCTTTGCAACCCCACGAACTGCAGCACACCAGGCCTCCCTGTCCATCACCAAATCCCAGAGTTTACTCAAACTCATGTCGATTGAGTTGGTGATGCCATCCAACCATCTTACCTCTGTCATCCCCTTCTCCTCCCACCTTCAATCTTTCCCAGAAACAGGGTCTTTTCAAATGAGTCAGCTCTTCACATTAGGTGGCCAAAGTATTGAAGTTTCAGCTTCAACATCAATCCTTCCAATGAGTATTCAGTACTGATTTCCTTTAGGATTGACTGGTTGGATCTCCTTGCAGTCCAAGGGACTCTCAAGAGTCTTCTCCAACATCATAGTTCAAAAGCATCAATTCTTTGGTGCTCAGCTTTCTTTATTGTCCAACTCTCACATCCATACATGACTACTGGAAAAGCCATAGCCTTGACTAGACGGACCTTTGTTGGCAAAGTAATGTCTCTGCTTTTTAATATGCTATCTAGGTTGGTCATAATTTTTCTTCCAAGGAGTAAGTGTCTTTTAATTTCATGGCTGCAGTCACTATCTACTGTGATTTTAGAGCTCCCCAAAATAAAGTCAGCCACTGTTTCCACTGTTTCCCCATCTATTTTCCATGAAGTGATGGGACTAGATGCCATGATCTTCGTTTTCTGAATGTTGAGCTTTAAGCCAACTTTTTCACTCTCCTCTTTCACTTTCATCAAGAGGCTCTTTAGTTCCTCTTTACTTTCTGCCATAAGGGTGGTGTCATCTGAATATCTGAGGTTATTGATATTTCTCTTGGCAATCTTGATTCCAGCTTGTGCTTCATCCAACCAGGCATTTCTCATGATGTACTCTGCATACAAGTTAAATAAGCATGGTGACAATATACAGCCTTGACGTACTCTTTTTCCTATTTGGAACCAGTCTGTTGTTCCATGTCCAGTTCTAACTGTTGCTTGCTGACCTGCATACAGATTTCTCAAGAGGCAGGTGAGGTGGTCTGGTATTCCCATCTCTTTCAAATTTTCCACAGTTTATTGTGATCCACACAGTGAAAGGCTTTGGCATAGTCCATAAAGCAGTAATAGATTATTTTCTAGAATTTCCTTGCTTTTCTATGATCCAGTGGATGTTGGCAATTTGATCTCTGGTTCCTCTGCCTTTTCTAAAGCCAGCTTGAACATCTGGAAGCTCATGGTTCACATATTGTTTAAGCCTGGATTGGAGAATATTGAGCCTTACTTTACTAGAGTGTTCTTATTTAGTCATTAGTTATTCTCCCAGCTTATACATAAAGTAATTTCTCTCATAGCACCATTATGAGGTTCATCAGAGGATGCACTGAAACAAGGACTCTGGCGAAACTAATAACTAATACACAAATAAAGGTTGAATATGCCCATCTGATATACCAATCTGAATGCAGAGTTCCAAAAAATATCTAGGAGTTATAAGAAAGCATTCCTAAGTAAACAAAGCAAAGAAATACAGGAAAACAATAGAATGGAAAAGAATAGAGATCTCTTCAAGAAAATTAGAGATACCAAGGAGACATTTCATACAAAGATGGGCACAATATAGGACAGAAATGGTATGGACCTAACAGAAGCAGAAGATGTTAAGAAGAGGTGACAAGAATACACAGAAGAACTATATAAAAAAAAAAAATGAACTAAATGACCCAGATAATGACAATAGTGTGATCACTCACCTAGAGTCAGACATCCTGAAGTGTGAGGTCAAGTGGGCCTTAGGAAGCATCACTATGAACAAAACTCGTGGAGGTGATGGAATTGCAGCTGAGCTATTTCAAGTCCTACAAGATGATGCTGTTAAAGGGCTGCACTCAGTATACCAACAAATTTGTAAAACACAGCAATGGCCACAGGACTGGAAAAGATCAGTTTTCATTTCAATCCCAAAGAAAAGCAATGCCAAAAAATGTTCAAACTACCGCACAGTTGCACTCATTTAACACTTTACCAAAGTAATGCTCAAATTCTCCAAGTGTGGCTTCAACAGTATGTGAACAAAGAACTTCCAGATGTTCTAGCTGGATTTAGAAAAAGAGAGGAATCAGAGAACAAATTGCCCACATAAGTTGGATCATGGGAAAAACAAGAGAATTCTGGGAAAACATCTACTTCTGCTTAATTGACTATGGTAAAGCCTTTGACTGTGTGGATCACAATGAACTGTGGAAATTTCTTTTTTTTTTTTCATTGGAGGCTAATTATTTTACAATATTATATTGGTTGGTTTTGCCATACATTGACATGAATCCGCCCCGGGTGTACATGAGTTCCCCTTCCTGAACCCCCCTCCCACCTCCCTCCTCCCCTTATCCTCCCTCTGGGTCATCCCCATGCACCAGCCCCGAGCATCCTGTATCATACGTCAAACCTGGACTGGTGATTTGTTTCACATATGATAATATACATGTTTCAATGCCATTCTCCCAAATCATGCCACCCTTGCCCTCTCCCACAGAGTCCCAAAGACTGTTCTATACATCTGTGTCTCTTTTGCTGTCTCATAAACAGGGTTATCATTACCATCTTTCTAAATTCCATATATATGAGTTAGTATACTGTATTGGTGTTTTTCTTTCTGGTTTACTTCACTCTGTATAATAGGCTCCAGTTTCATCCACCTCATTAGAACTGATTCAAATGCATTCTTTTTAAAGGCTAAGTAATACTCCATTGTGTATATGTACCAAAGCTTTCTTATCCATTCGTCTGCAGATGGACATCTAGGTTGCTTCCATGTCCTTGATATTATAAACAGTGCTGCAATGAACTTTGGAGTACATGTGTCTCTTTCAATTCTGGTTTCCTCGGTGTGTATGCCCAAAGAGTTAGGAATACCAGACCACCTTACTGCTTCCAGAAGAACCTGTATTCAGGTCAAGAAGCAACAGTTAGAACTGGACATGGAACAATGGGCTTGTTCCAAATTGGGAAAGGAGTACATCAAGGCTGTATATTATCACCCATTTTATTTAACTTATATACAAGGTACATTATGTGAAATGCTGGTCTGGATGAAGCACAAGCTGGAATCAAGATTGCCAGGAGAAATATCAATAACCTCAGATATGCAGATGACACCACCCTTTGGCAGAAAGCAAAGAGGAACTAAAGATCTTCTTCATGAAAGTGAAAGAGGAGAGTGAAAAAACTGGCTTAAAACTCAACATACAAAAGTGAAGATCATGGCATCTGTCCCACCACTTCATGGCAAATAGATGGTGAAATAATGGAAACAGTGACACTATTTTCTTGGGTTCCACAATCACTACAGATGGTGACTGCAATCATGAAATTAAAAGACGCTTCTTGGAAGAAAAGCTATGACCAACCTAGACAGCATATTAAAAAGCAGAGACATTACTTTGCCCACAAAGATCCATCTAGACAAAGCTATGATTTTTCCAATAGTCATGTATGGATGTGAGAATTGGAACATAAAGAAGGCTGAGTGTTGAAGAATTGATGCTTTTGAATTCTGGTTTTGGAGAAGACACTTGAGAGTCCCTTGGACTGCAAGGAGATTCAACCAGTCCGTCCTAAAGGAAATCAATCTTGAATATTCATTGGAAGGACTGATGCTGAACCTGAAACTCCAATACTTTGGCCACCTGATGCAAAGAACTGACTCATTAGAAAAGACCCTGGTGCTGAGAAAGATTGAAAGCAGGAGGACAAGGGGATGATAGAGGACGAGAAGGTTGGATGGCATCACGGACTCAATGGACATGAATTTGAACAAGCTTCAGGTAATGGTGAAGGACAGGGAAGCCTGGCGCGCTGCAGTTTATGGAGTTGCAAAGAGTTGGACAGGACTGAGTGACTGAACAACAACAACAAAAGGTTGTTTGACTTCTGAATCCGTACACTTAACCATAGCACTGTATTACCTTCAACAAATGGATATATCTATGTGTAACTTTGAAGTAAATTTTAAAATTTTATTATTCCTTTTTTAAATACAAAAGTAAAAATGTCTCTGGTTGGTGAAAAGAGCTTTGAAGGGACACCCATTCTGACTCAGGTCATTTTAAGGATGAAGTCCTTCTCATTATTTCTTAGCCACACAACTCTTCTTCAATGGTAGTCTAATGTACAATTTTTCCTTGAGGTAAACAGTACTCATCTCTCTAACAGTTTCTCCTTGCATCTACCTGGGTATGAAGACTTATCTGCTATAGATTACTCTAATCTTCCTTAGGATGTGCACTGAAACTCTTTCTTTCCTGTGGCTACTAAGAATCTGGCTTCCCAGTGCCCCAGTCTTCACTCTAGGGGGACAGCAATCACTCTTTCTGTGGTCAGCTAAGATTAATGGACTCTTCTCTAGAGGCAGTGTTAAATTTTCTCAGCACCAACACAGTCTTAATAGGAAGATCATTAGATGGAGATAATAAATCCATATCTGATTTTAGATAGTAGTAAGTAAGTTTATCAGTTTTTTTTTTCTGGATCTTCTGGAGAATCATTCAGCTTGAATTCAATGTGTGCTAACAAGTAACTACATGATGTTCTTTCCTGGTTACTTCTTCCATTCAGTAATGGAAGATGACTTGCCTCCATTACTAAAAATATTGCTTTCTTCCTTTTCAAAGGTTGTAAAGGAGAGAGTATTAAACATCCTGTTAGTGTTTCCCTCTCATCCTCCCTCCTTTCTTTCCTTCTTTCTTTCCCGTTTTTCTTCAGAGCAACTTTTGTGAATATTTAGCTTTGATTAGGCTATGGTTTCATTTTAGGTACAAGTAGATTCTCATGGCTTCCCTGATGGCTCAGATGGTAAAGAATCTACCTGCAATGTGGGAGATCTGGGTTTGATCACTGGGTTGGGAAGATCCCCTGGAGAAGGAAAAGGCTACCCCCTCCAATATTCTTGCCAGAATTTATGGACAGAGGAGCCTGGTAGGCTTAAGTCTATGGTGTTGAGTAGACACAACTGAGCGACTTTGAGAGAGAAATTCTCATGGTTGCTTTGAGAATAAGTTCTTTGGTTGACTCTGATGAGAGACTAAACACAGAAGATGATTTAGTAAACTGACATTTCTAATAGATCTAGATTCCAACATATATTAGCAGTCACTTGTATGCATTTATTGTTTTTTTAAAAAATATAAATATACCAATTCTAGCTAACTAAATAGTTAACTTCTCCCTTAACATGTCGTTATGTCCCTCTTCCTTTCACACTATTTTTGTTTGTTTGTTTTAAATTCTTTATCATCCTTTCTTATTCAAGTCCATTGGAAAACAAACAAACAAAAAACAAAGGAATACACATTAGATGTTCCTGATCTATTCTTATTAATTCTTCTGCGAACCATGACACATGTGGGTTCCTCAGCATGCTGGCGCAAAACACCTGGACAACCTTCTACAATTCAATCAAGAGGCTGACTACTCCCCTATCCCATCCCTTTCTTCATGTAACACTTGTGAAAAGACTTAAAAATAAGCCATTGTATCCGCTGTGTGGTAGAGATCTGTTGTACCTTGTAAATAGCAGAATTCAATAAATGTTGGACTGAATTTTCCAGAAAAATAGTCACATTATTATGCTTCTTTTTTGTTAAGTTCACTAAATGTCTGTTTAGCATATTTACAACTTTGTTTCCTAGGACTTGGAATTTTTAGATTATATTGTTACTACATATGGTGTTTTACTGCATTACAAATGCAAAGTATACTCTTAGCAGTATTAGCAGCCTAATGCTTATGTAGGTAGATGGATCAGTTCAGTTCAGTTCAGTTCAGTCGCTCAGTCGTGTCCGACTCTCTGCGACCCCATGAATCACAGCACGCCAGGCCTCCCTATCCATCACCAACTCCCTGAGTTCACTCAAACTCATGTCCACAGAGTCGGTGATACCATCCAGCCATCTCATTCTCCGTCGTCCCCTTCTCCTCCCGCCCCCAACCTTTCCCAGCATCAGAATCTTTTCCAGTGAGTCAACTCGTCGCATGAGGTGGCCAAAGTATTGCAGTTTCAGCTTTAGCATCAGTCCTTCCAATGAACACCCAGGATTGAGCTCCCTTAGAATGGACTGGTTGGATCTCCTTGCGGTACAAGGGACTCTCAAGAGTCTTCTCCAACACCACAGTTCAAAAGCATCAATTCTTCGGCGATCAGCTTTCTTCACAGTCCAACTCTCATATCCATACATGACCACGGGAAAGACCATAGCCTTGACTAGATGGACCTTTGTTGGCAAAGTAATGTCTCTGCTTTTTAATATATTATCAAGGTTGGTCACAAGGTAGATGGATAGATCTAGTTTATCACAAGCAAATTTTTAAAAAAATTTTTTTGACAAATGTGATTTTTAATTTTTTATTTATTTGAAAGTTTTTTTTTTAATTGGAGTACAGTTGATGGACAGGGAGGCCTGGCGTGCTGTGATTCATGGGGTCGCGGAGAGTCGGACACGACTGAGCGACTGAACTGAACTGAACTGAACTGAACAGTTGATTTATAATGTCCTAATGGAGAAGGCTGGAGAAGGCAATGGCAAGCCACTCCAGTACTATTATTGCCTAGAAAATCCCATGGATGGAGGAGCCTGGTTGGCTGTAGTCTGTGGGGTCGCTAAGGGTCGGACACGACTGAGCGGCTTCACTTTCACTTTTCACTTTCACACATTGGAGAAGGAAATGGCAACCCACTCCAGTGTTCTTGCCTGGAGAATCCCAGGGACGGGGGAACCTGGTGGGCTTCCGTCTATGGGGTCACACAGAGTCGAACACGACTGAAGTGACTTAGCAGCAGCAACGGAGAAGGCAATGGCAAGCCACTCCAGTACTCATGCCTAGAAAATCCCATGGATGGAGGAGCCTGGTAGGCTGCAGTCTGTGGGGTCGCTATGGGTCAGACACGACTGAGCGACTTCACTTTCACTTTTCACTTTCACACATTGGAGAAGGAAATGGCAACCCACTCCAGTGTTCTTGCCTGGAGAATCCCAGGGACGGGGGAGCCTGGTGGGCTTCTGTCTATGGGATCACACAGAGTCAGACATGACTGAAGTGACTTAGCAGCAGCAGCAGAGGTTTCAGGTACTCATCTCTCAGGTGTATAGCAAAGTGAATCAGTTATACACATACATATATCCATGCTTTTTAGATTCTTTTCCTGTGTTTGATATTAAGAGTTAGGATTGCACCATTTCTTTCAATAATTAACTACTTCTGAAGAAAATCTCAATCTCCTGAGATTTTAAGCAGTTCAGTTCAGTTGCTCAATTGTGTCCGATTGAACTGTGAACTGCAGCACGCCAGGCCTCCTTGTCGATCACCAACTCCTGGAGTCCACCCAAATCCACGTCCATCAAGTGGATGATGCCATCCAACCATCTCATCCTCTGTCATCCCCTTCTCCTCCTGCCCTCAATCTTTCCAAGCATCAGGGTCTTTTCCAATGAGTTAGCTCTTCGCATCAGGTGGCCAAAGTATTGTAGTTTCAGCTTCAACATCAGTCCTTAAAAATGAACACCCAGGACTGATCTCCTTTAGGATGGACTGGTTGGATCTCCTTGCAGTCCAAGGGACTCTCAAGAGTCTTCTCCAACACCACAGTTCAAAAGCATCAGTTCTTTGGCGATCAGCTTTCTTTATAGTCCAACTCTCACATCCGTACATGACCACTGGAAAAACCATAGCCGTTACTAGATGGACCTTGGATGGTAAAGAAATATCTCTGCTTTTTAATATACTATCTCGGTTGGTCATAACTTTCCTTCCAAGGAGTAAGCGTCTTTTAATTTCATTGCTGCAATCACAGTTTACTTTGTTTCTAGTACTAGAAAATGTGTATTAAATTATTGATTGTACTGTAATAATAACCATCTTGATTTTCTTTTAATGTCAGTGTTTACTGTCTCAATGGACATAAGTTTGAGCAAGCTCAGGGAGATAGTGAAGGGCAGGGAAGCCTGGCCTGCTGCAGTTTATGGGGTCACAAAGAGCTGGACATGACCTAGCAACTGACAACAACAATTTACATTTTAACTACAAAACAAGATCAGATTTAAGTAAATATTATTAAAAATTACAGGATAACAGATGAGTTTCTTCAACACAGTGTTTCAAATTATAAACAAAATTTGTGGTTGCATTTTTTTGGCATATGACATATTTTAACAGTGAGCACAATGATTTTCCTTTTCTGATAACTGATTTAATAAAAATCTTAGAAATGACATTTTACCAATACTTAAAGATAAAACATATTTTTGTCAACATTTTAGAGAAAAAACAGGAAGATATATGCATCAAATTTAAAATAAGTGAATCATTAGATATGTAAAATACTTGCATGAGTCTTTGTTTTTTATTTGGAAGTGACATGATTTCCTCATTCAGAATTAGTAATCAGATCTCAAAAGAAAACTAACATAGTAAAAGTAACATTCTTTCTACTTGAACGTTTGTGTTAGAGTTTTCAATTATTGAAAACTTTATGTAGCTTTGATTTTTCTTTGTTTAACAAGAAATAGTTAATATCTATGTCATCAGCCCCAGCTATTTACCTTCTCTGCATCTACAGTCATGTGGTCCGAGAATCACAAGGTCATAGTACAGAACCAAATCATCTGCTGACACCACTGACTCCTGGTCTCCAGCACCAGTTCCATCTTTGATGTTTTGTGACCCTCATGGGCACATTTTTCATTTCTCTTCAGCAGCTTTTCAAAATATTTTAAGTAACCTTCTTCAAGCAACCTTTAAGTAACTCTTTTCTCTCTTCTCTCCCAATCTTTTACAACTTTACCATTTATTCTCATAGAATACCATAAACATCAGTTACTATATTTGTTATGTGACACTCTACAAGACTGCAACAGAGCTTTACACATTGCATTTAATCTTTCCTCAGCCAATCAAAATAGAAATTATTGGTTATATTTTGTAGATGAGAAAAGTTACATTGCCCAAATTCAAGGAAGGATGGAAGCAAGAGCAGAACTGTGCTTTATTTAATAATTTAGTTGCATATTTAAAAATTTGTTTTCATTGGTGGATAATTACTTTATAATATTGTGATGGTTTTTGCCATCACATATCGACATTAATTGGCTATAGGCATACATGTGTCACGTCCCTCCCGAACCGTCTTTGTCAGAGATAAGTTGTCCATAGGTGTGTAGGTTTGTCTCTGGGCTTTCAATCTTGGTCTATTGATCTATATATCTATTTCTGTCCCAGTACCATACTCTCTTGATTATGTTTAGCTTTTTAGTATAATCCTATGTCAAGAAATGGTATGGACCTAACAGAAGCAGAAGATAATAAGAAGAGGTGGCAAGAATACACAGAAGAACCGTACAAAAAAGATCTTCATGATCAAGATAATCATGATGGCATGATCAGTCACCTGGAGCCAGACATCTTGGAATGTGAAGTCAAGTGGGCCTTAGAGAGCATCACTATGAACAAAGCTAGTGGAAGTGATGGAATTCCAGTTGAGCTATTTCAAATCCTGAAAGATGATGCTGTTAAAGTGCTGCACTCAATATGCCAGCAAATTTGGAAAACTCAGCATTGGCCACAGGACTGGAAAAGGTCAGTCTTCATTCCAATCCCAAAGAAAGGCAATGCCAAAGAATGCTCAAACTACTGCACAACTGCACTCATCTCACACGCTAATAAAGTCATGCTCAAAATTCTCCAAGCCAGGCTTCAGCAATATGTGAACCATGAACTTCCAGATGTTCAAGCAGGTTTTAGAAAAGGCAGAGGCTGCTGCTGCTGCTGCTGCTAAGTCGCTTCAGTCGTGTCCGACTCTGTGAGACCCCATAGAAGGAAGCCCACCAGGCTCCCCCATCCCTGGGATTCTCCAGGCAAGAACACTGGAGTAGGTTGCCATTTCCTTCTCCAAAGGCAAAGGCACCAGAGATCAAATTGCCAACATCTGCTGGATCATGGAGAAAGCAAGAGAGTTCCAGAAAAACATCTATTACTGCTTCATTGACTATGCCAAAGCCTTTGTGTGGATCACAAGAAACTGTGGAAAATTCTGAAAGAGATGGGAATCCCAGACCACCCGACCTGCCTCTTGAGAAACCTGTATGCAGGTCAGGAAGCAACGGTCAGAACTGGACATGGAACAACAGACTGGTTCCAAATAGGAAAAGGAGTACGTCAAGTTTGTATATTATCACCCTGCTTATTTAACTTATATGCAGAGTACATCATGAGGAACGCTGGGCTGGAACAAGCATAAGCTGGAATCAAGATTGCCAGGAGATATATCAATAACCTCAGATATGCAGATGACACCACCCTTATGGCAGAAAGTGAAGAGGAACTCAAAAGCCTCTTGATGAAAGTGAAAGAGGAGAGTGAAAAGGTTGGCTTGAAGCTCAACATTCAGAAAACTAAGATCATGGCATCTGGTCCCATCACTTCATGGGAAATAGATGGGGAAACAGTGGAAACAGTGTCAGACTTTAATTTTTTGGGCTCCAAAATCACTGCGGATGCTGACTACAGCCATGAAATTAAAAGACACTTGGTCCTTGGAAGGAAAGTTATGACCAACCTAGATAGCATATTAAAAAGCAGAGACATTTCTTTGCCAACAAAGGTCCGTCTAGAAACTCCAATACTTTGGCCACCTCATGCGATGGGTTGACTCACTGGAAAAGATTCTGATGCTGGGAGGGATTGAGGGCAGGAGGAGACGGGGACGACAGAGAATGATATGGCTGGATGGCATCACCGACTCGACAGACATGAGTTTGAGTGAACTCCGGGAGTTGGTGATGGACAGGGAGGCCTGGCATGCTGTGTGTGATTCATGGGGTCGCAAAGAGTCGGACATGACTGAGCCACTGACCTGAATTGAACTGTACTACGTCAAGAAGGTTGATTCCTCCAGCTCCATTTTTTTTCCTCAGGGGATTGCATTGTCTATTCAGGATCATTTGTATTTCCATACAAATTGTGAAAATTTTTGTTCTATCTGTGAAAAACACCATAGGTAGTTTGATATGGATTGTACTGAATCTGTAGGTTGCTTTTGGTAGTATAGTCATTTTCAAAATATTGATTCTTCCAATCCAAGGACATGGTATATTTATCCATCTGTTTGTGTCATCTTTCATTTCTTTCATCAGTGTCTTATAGTTTTTTGCATGCAGGTCTTTGGTCTCTTTGTTGTTGTTTGTTACTCAGTTGCTAAGTTGTGTACATGTCTGAGACCCTATGAACTGAAGCACGCCAGGCTTCCCTGTCCTTCACTATTTCCCTGAGTTTGCTCAAACTCATGTCCATTGAGTCAGTGATGCCATCCAATCATCTCATCTTCTGTCGTCCCCGTCTTCTCTTGCCCTTAATCTTTGCCAGCATCAGGGTCCTCTCCAACGAGTTGGCTCTTTGCATCACGTGGCCAGTGGTTTGGAGCTTCATATTCATCATCAGTCCTTCCAACAAATATTCAAGGTTGATTTCCTTTAGGATTGGTTTCTTTAGGTAGGTTTATTGCTAGGTATTTTATTATTTTAGTTGCATTGGTGAATGGGATTGTTCCCTTAATTACTGTTTCTGATTTGTCTTTGTTAGTGTATAGGAATGCTAGGGATTTCTGTATATTAATTTTATATCATTCAGCTCTACTATACTGTTTGATTAGCTTTAGTATTTTTCTTGTGACATCATTAAGCTTTTCTATGTATAGTATCATGTCATCTGCAAATAGTAAGAGTTTTACTTCTTTTCTAATCTGGATTCCTTTTCTTTCTTTTTCTTCTTTTATTGCTGTGACTAGAACTTCCAAAAGTGTGTTGAATAGTAGTGGTAAGACTGGGTATCCTTGTCTTGCTCCCAATCTTAGAGGAAATGATTTCAGTTTTTCACCATTTTTAGAGTAATGTTTCCAGAGGGTTGTTGTGTATGACCTTTACTATTTTGAGGTATGCTTCTTCTATGCCTACTTTCTAAAGAGTTTCTATAATAAGTGGGTGTTGGACTTTGTTGAATGCTTTCTCTGCATCTATTGGGATGGGATCTATGTTTTTTATCCTTCAGTTTGTTAATATGGGGTATCATATTGATTTGCATATATTGAAGAATCTTTGCATCCCTGAGATAAAGCCCCACTTGATCATGATGTAGGGTACCTTTAATGTGTTTTTGGATTCTGTTTGCTAGAATTTTGTTCAGAATTTTCACATCTATGTTCATCATTTAATTGGCTTTTTTTTTCTGTGTTTGGCATCCATGTCTAGTTTTGTATCAGGGTGATGGTGACCTCGTGGAATGGGTTTGGGAGTTTTCTTTCATCTTCAGTTTTCTGGAAGACTTTGAGAAAGATAGGTGTTGCCTCTTCTCTAAAATTTGGTAGAATTTGCCTGTGAGACTGTCTGGCCCTGGGTTTTTGTTTGTTGGAAAATTTTGATTACATTTCCATTTTCCATGCTCATGATTGGTCTGATTGTATTTTCTATTCCTGATTCCGTTTTGGAAGGTTATACATTTCTAAGAATTCTATCAGTTCTACCAGGTTGTCCATTTTGTTGGCATATATTTGCTCATAGTAGTCTCTCATGATTGTTTGCATTTCTGTGCTGTCAGTTGTAACTTCTCCTTTTTCATTTCTAAATTTATTGATTTGTGTCTTCTCCCTTTTTTTCTTGTTGAGTCTGTCAATTTTGTTTATCTTCTCAGAGTGTCAGGTTTTAATTCATTTTTGCTATTGTCTCCTTCATTTATTTTTTCACATTTTATTAATTCTCTCTGATCATTGCAATTTCTTCCCTCCTACTAACTTTGAGGTTTTATTTTGTTCTTTTTCTGGTTTTCTTTTTTTTTCAACTTTTTTTTTTAGTTGCTTTAGGGTGTTTATTTGATTTTTCTCTCATTTCTTGAGGTAAGCTTGTATTGCAGTAAACTTCTCTCTTAGCTCTACTTTTACTGCATCCCTTTGGTTTTGATTTGTCTTGTTCTCCTTCTCATTGTTTCTAGGTATCTTCTGATTTCCTATTTAATTTCTTCAGTGACCTCTTGATTATTCAGAAACATAGTGTTTAGCCTTCATGTGTTTGTGTTTTTCTTAGTTTTAGTTTTTCCTGGTAGTTAATGTCCAACCTTGTAGCGTTGTGGTCAGAAAAGATACTTGAAATTATTTAATTTTTAAAAATTTGCCAAGGCTTGATTTGTGACCCAAGATGTCATATGTCCTGGAGAATGTTCCATGTTCACTTGAGAAAAAAGTGAATTGGATGAAATCCCTTGTAGGTATCAGTTAGTTTCAAATGGTCCAATAATAATTTAATGTTTGTGTTTCCTTATTAATTTTGTCTTGATGATATGTCCATTGGTGTGAGTGGTGTATTGAAGTCCTCTAGTATTATTGTATTAATGTTGATTTCCCCTCTAATAGTTATTAGCATTTGCCTTATGTATTGAGGTGCTCCTATGTTGGGTGCATATATATTTATAATTGTTATATCATCTTCTTAAGTTGCTCCCTTGACCATTATGTGGTATCCTTCCTTGTATCTTATATTAGTCTTTATTTTAAAGTCTATGTTATCTTATGAGTATTGCTACTCTTGCTTTCCTTTGATTCACCGTTGCATATAATGTCTTTTTCCAGACTCTTGCTTTCAGTTTTTATGTGTCCCTACATGTGATGTGGGTCTCTTGTAGACAGCATATATAGTGATCTTGTGTTTTTTATCCATTCAGCCAATCTGTGTCTTTTGCTTGGAGCATTTAGTCCATTTTCATTTAAGGTAATTATTGATATGTATAATCCAATAACCATTTACTTTATTGTTTTGGGTTTCATTTTGCAGGACTTTCTCTCATTTTTTCTATCTAGAGAAATTCCTTTTGCGTTTGTTGTAAAGTGGTTGGTGGTGCTGAATTGTCTTAAGCTTTGCTTGTCTGTAAAATTTTTTATTTCTCCTTCGAATCTTAATGATATCCTTGCTGGATAGAGTATTCTTGATTGTAAATTTTTTCCTTTCACTTTAAGTATGTCCTGACACTCCCTTCTGGCCTGCAGTTTCTGTTGAAAGATCAGCTATTAGTCTTATGAGGGTCCCCTGTATGTTATTTGTTGCTTTTCCGTTGCTGTTTTTAATACTTGTTGTTTGTGTTTAATTTTCATTAATTTGATAAATATGTGTGTTGGCATGTTTCCTCTTGTGTTTATCCTTATGGGACTCTGGGCTTTTCTGATTTGAGTGGTTATTTTCCTTTTTCATGCTAGGGAAGTTTTCTACTATAATCTCCTCAAGTATTTTCTCATACCTTACTATTTTTCTTCTTCTTCTAGGACCACTTTAATTGTAATGTTGCTGTGCTTAATATTGTCAGAGATGTCTCTGAAAGTGTCATCATTTCTTTTCATTCTATTTTCTTTATTCTGCACTGCTTCAGTTATTTCCACCATTCTGTCTTCCACCTCATTTACTTGTTCTATTTATCTGTCTCTCCACTTATTTCTGAGATTGTGGATGATCTTTACTATCATTACTCTGAATTATTTTTAAGGTCGGTTGCTTATTTCCTCTTCATTTATTTAGGTTTATGCATTTTTACCATGTTCCTTCATCTGCTGCAAGTTTCTCTGTCTTTTCATTTTGTTTAATTTACTGTGTTTGAGGTCTTCTTTTCCAGGCTGGAAGGTCATAGTTCCTCTTATTTGTGGAATCTGCTCCCTATGTGTCGGGTTGGACCAGTGCCTTGTGAAGGTTTCCTGGTTGCGGGAACTTATGCCTGTGTTCTGGTGGATGGATCTGGATCTTGTCTCTCTGAAGGTCATTGTGTTGTACAGTAATGTGTTTCTGGGGTCTATAGGACTGGCATGGCTTTGTGCAGACTTTCTGCTCATTGGTAACATTGTGTTCCTCTTTGGCTAAAGGTTTGGTATAAGGCATCTGGTATTGGAGCTTTCTGGCCTTTTGGTGAGGCTTGCTGTTAGTTTTTATATCAAGGACTTTGGAAAAACTCTCACCAATTAATGTTCCATGTTGTTGTTCTTGTTGTTCAGTCACTAAGTCACATGAATTCTTTGCTGCCTCATGAACTGCAACATGCCAGGCTTCCCTGCCATTCACTATATCCTGGAGTTTGCTCAAACACACGTCTTGTGTGTTTGAGTCAGTGATACCATCCAACCGTCTCATCCTCTGTTGCTCTTTTCTCCTTTTGCATTCAGTCTTTCCCAGCATCAGGGTTTTTTCCAATGAGTCGGCTCTATGTATCAGGTGGCCAAAATATTGGACCTTCAGCATCAGCATGTTCCATGGAGTCAAGAGTTCTCTGGTGGTCTGAAGTCCTGGGCCAGGCCCACCTCAGAAGTTCCAGCTTGATCCCTTATAATATTACCAAGACTTCACGGGCCACACAGCACAGTAGACAAATCCCCAAGATTATGGTGAGAGCAACACTCAACAGCCAAGAATGCCCAAAGAAACTCACACACAAAGAGAAAAGAAGAGAAAAATAAATAAATAAATAAAGAACAACATGAGAACAATATTAAAAAGAAATAAATAGAAAGTCTTTCCTAGGATTTTTTATACACAGTATTATGTCATCTACAAAGAGGAACAGTTTTAATTGTTCCAGTCCAATTTGAATTCCTTTATTTGTTTTCTTATCTGATTATTTTTTTCCCTTCTATTATCTCTTGGTTTTGTTTGTTCTTTATTTTATAGTTGCTTTACATGTGAAGTTTGATTCTTTACTTAAGGTTTTTTTCTTGTTTTACAAGATAGACTTGTATTAATATAAACTTCCTTCTTACAACTGCTTTTATTGTGTCAATAGATTTTGGAATATTGTGTTTCCATTTATATTCATCTCCAGCTATTTTTTGATGAACTTTTTATTTCTTCAGTCAACCATTGGTTTTTTAGTAATATGTTAGACTCCATATGTTTGTGTTTCTTTCTTTCTTTCTTTTTGTAGTTGATTAAAGTCTTAGAAATCAGTGAACTAAAATGGACAGGAATTGGTGAATTTAATTCAGATAACCATTATATCTACCACTGTGGGCAAGAATCCCTTAGTAGAAATGGAGTAGCCCTCATAGTGAACAGACGAGTCCAAAATGCAGCACTTCAGTGCAGTCTCAATAATGATATAATGATCTTGGTTTGTATCCAAGGCAATCCATTCAGCATCACAGTACTCTGAGTCTATGCCCCAACCACTAATGCTGGACAAGCTGAGATTGACCAGTTATAGGAAGACCTACAAGACCTTCTAAAACTATCATCAAAAAAAAAAAAGAGAAAAACATGTGTTTTTCATTATAGGGAATTGGAATGCAAAAGTAGGTAGTCAGGTGATACCTGAAGTAACAGGGAAGTTTGACCTTGGAGTACAAAGTGATTTGTACTTGGATTTGCCATTGGAGTACAAAATAAATTTCTAGATTTAGTGAATAAACTATGTTCAACTTATCAGTAGCATTGATATTTTCAAAAATATCAATCAAAGCTCTCTATTAACAATTCATATTTAAATAGGATAACTAAAAACCTGACTGACCTGAAACTGGCTTGTAATAAGAAAAACTTACAAGTAATTTTTCTCAGACTATAGGTGATCACATTAAATGGTACAAAGTCCATTTACTAAAACATGTATAATTAAAGGACAAGTTTTCATCTTTCACTTAGAACTCAAGATTTAACAGAAGCAGAAGAGATTAAGAAAAGGTGAAAAGAATACACAGAAGAACTATAAAGAAAAGATCTTAATGACCCGGATAACCAGGCATCCTGAAGTGTGAAGTCAACTGACACCTTAGGAAGATTACTTTAAACAAAACTAATTGAGGTGATGGAATTCCAGCTGAGCTATTTAAAGTCCTAAGAGATGATGCTGCTAAAGTGCTCCCCTCAGTATGTCAGTATGTCCCCTCAGCCAATTTGGAAAACTCATCAGTGGCCACAGGACTGGAAAAGCTCAGTATTGATTCTAGTCCCAAAGAAGGGCAATGCCAAAGATGTTCAAAGTATCATTCAATTACACTCATTTCATATGCTAGTAAGGTCATGCTCAAAGTTTTCCAAGCAAGGCTTTAGCAATACATGAACTGAGAACTTTGAGATATACAAGCTGGCTTTAGAAGAGGTAGAGGAACTGGAGATCAAATTGCCAACATTCGTTGTATCATAGAGAAACAAGGGAGTTCTGGAAAATCATCTACTTCTGCTTCATTGACTATGTTAAAGACTTTGACTGTGTGGATCACAAAAAACTGTGAAAAGTCTTAAAGAAATGGGACTACCAGACCACCATACCTGTCTCCTGAGAAACCTGTATGAGTCAGTTAGATCCAGACATGGAACAACTGACTAGTTTAAAATTGGGAAAGGAGAATGTCAAGGCTAATACATTGTCATCCTGGTTATTTAACTTCTATGCAGAGTACATCATGTGAAATGCTGAGTTGGATACATCACATGCTGAAATCAAGATTTCTGGGAGAAATATCAACAACCTCAGATATGCAGATGAGGTTGCATCATAGTGGTATATGGCACTATAATGGCAGAAAGTAAAGAGGAACTAAAGAGTCTTTTGATCAGGGTGAAAGAGGAGAGTGAAAAAGCGGGCTTAAAATGCAACATTAAGGAAACTAAGATCATGGTATCTGGTCCCATCACTTCATGACAAATAGAAGGGGGGAAAGCGGAGACAGTGACCGATTTCATTTTCTTGGGCTCCAAAATCACTGCAGTTAGTGTCTGTAGTCATGAAGTTAAAAGTCACTTTCTCATTGGAAAGAAGCTATGACAAACCTAGACAGCATATTAAAAACCAGAGACATTTTTTGCTGACAAAGTTCTGTATAGAAGAGCTATGGTTCAGTAGTCATGTACAAATTTGAGAGTGGACCATAAAGAAGGCTAAGCATTGAAGTGTTGATGCTTTCAAATTTTTGTGCTAGAGAAGACTCTTGAGATTCCCTTGCACTATGAGGAGATCACAGCAGTCAATCCTAAAGGAAATATACCCTGAATATTTGTTGGAGTGACTGATACTGAAGCTGAATTTCCAATTCTTTGGCCCCCGGATATCAAGAGCCAACTCACTGGAAAAGACTGATGCTGGGAAAGATTGAAGGCAAAAGGAGAAGGGACCAGGAGAGGTTGAGATGTTTAGATCGCATCATAAACTCAATGGGCATGAATCTGAGGAAATTCTTGGAGATAGTGAAAGATAGGGAAGCCTGGTGGCTGCAGTCCATGGGGTCACAAAGAGTCAGACATGACTTAGTGACAGAACAGCGTTCTGATTGATGTGGGATAATACTTTATTGTAATTTTGATTTGTGTTTGTGTTTATCTAATAATTAGTGGATAAGGAAATGGATCTTATAATTAGTGGATAAAGAAATAGAGAAGGAAATGGCAACCACCTCCAGTGCTCTTACCTGGAAAATCTTATGGACGGAGGGAGGAGGCTGGTGGGCTACAGTCCATGGGGTTGCAAAGAGTCAGACACGACTGAGCGACTTCACTTTCATTTTGAATAATTAGTGATGTTGAGCATCTTTTCATGTTATTTTTGACTGTCTCTATGTGTTGGAGAAATATCTATTTAGATCCTTTGCCCTATTTTGTTTAGGTTGTTTACTTATTTAATATTGAGTTGTTTGAGCTATTTGTGTATTTTGGAGATTAATGCCTTGTCAGTTACTTTGTTTGCTATATTTTATTTTATTTTTTGATCCACCTCCAAGAATAATGATAATAAAAATAAACAAATGGGACCTAATTAAATTTAAAAGCTTTTGAACCTCAAAGGAAACAGCAAACAAAATGAATATGTCTTTCTTATAAGCATATTCTGTTATAGAATCACAGTTCAATAATCAAAATCAGGAAACTTTGCAAGAAAATAATGAAGTTATATACTCCACATTCTATATTCAAATTACACCAGTTGTCCCAATTTTTATAGCTATCATTCTCTAGTCTAGAATTTTAGTCAAAAATTGTACTTTGAGTTTAGTTGTTCTAATTTTTGTCACTTTTAACCTAGAATACTCAGCCTGATTTTTTTTTTTTTTACCTTGCCTTGTTTTGAATAAGAACTTTAGCTTTACAAAAACATTGAGAAAATACGGCAGAGAATTTTGCATATTCCTCACCCACTTTCATTTAATATTCATATTTTGCATTGTATGTGTGTGTGTTCCTCGCTTAGTCATGTCCGATTCTTTGCAACCCCATAGACTTATTACAAACCAGGCTCCTGTGTCCATGGTATTCTCCATGTGAGAATACTGGAGTGTGTAACCATTACCACCTCTAGGGGAATCTTCCCAACCTAGGAATCAAACCCAGGTCTCCTGCATTGCAGGCAACTTCTTTACCGTCTGAATCACCAGGGAACCCCATGTTTTATATTACTGTGGTATGTTTGTCAAAATATACCAATGTTGCTACACTTCCCTCGTAGCTCAGTTGGTAAAGAATCTGCCTGCAATGTAGGAGACTGGGGTTCAATTCCTGGGTCAAGAACATCCTCTGGAGAAGGAAATGGCAACCCACTCCAGTATTTTTGCCTGGAGAGTTCCATGGACAGAGGAGCCTGGCAGTCTACAGTCAATGGGGTTGCAAGAGGCGGACGTGACTTAGCAACTAAACCAAGCTACAGACTATTAGAGTTTCACATGTTTTTCCATGAATGTCATTTTTCCATGAATGTCATTTTCCATGAATGTCATCAGAATTCACTTCAGGATTCCTTTTTCCATGTAGTCATCCTCTCTCCTACTGTTCTCTGTTATGTGACAATTTCTTAGTCTTTCCATGATTTGGATATCTTTGGCAGTTTGAGGAGTACTAGTCAGATATTTTGTAGAATGTTTTTCAAATTGGGATTGTCTCATATTTTCAATATGTCTAGATTGTGGTTATAAACTTGAAGGGCAAGATTACAGTGGTGTAATGCCCTTCTTATTACATCATATCAGTGTTACATGATATCAATGTGGCTTATCACTGGTGATTATTAGCACTGATCACTGACCAATGTGCGCATACCAGGGTAGAATTTCTCAACATAATGGTATATCTTTTCTTTTGTTTGTATGGTCAGTTCTTAATGTATTTTGCATAGATGCATGTAATACTGAGATTATTGTATCTTACTAATCAATTGAACCTTTTATTATTGTACAGTGATGATTTTCAGATATGTTTACCATTAATGTAGATACACTGATTTGCATTAGTTATTTTTATTTCCTTTAGTGTAACTTTCCATTTTTTTGAATTTTCTAAATTTTAAAATTTTAATGTCTGTTTTAAATAGCTATGTATGAATTTTATTCTTTATATACTGCTAAGTCACTTCAGTCGTGTCCGACTCTGTGTGACCCCTGGGGTATAGACGGAAGCCCACCAGGCTCCCCCGTCCCTGGGATTCTCCAGGCAAGAACACTGGAGTGGGTTGCCGTTTCCTTCTCCAGTGTGTGAAAGTGAAAAGTGAAAGTGAAGTTGCTCACTCGTGTCTGACCCTTAGTGACCCCATGGACTGCAGCCTACCAGGCTCCTCCATCCATGGGATTCTCCAGGCAATAGTACTGGAGTGGCTTGCCATTGCCTTCTCCTTCTTCTTCTTTATATAGAATGACAATTTTTGTTTTTAATCTGTAGCATTTAGTTCACCAGCTTCCCTGGTGGCTCAGTGGTAAAGAATCCACCTGCAATGCAGGAGTTGTGAGTTTGACACCTGTCGGGATCATCTTGTCAGGAAGATCCCGTGAAGAAGGAAATGGCAACTCACTCAAGTATTCCTTCCTGGGAAGTCCCATCAACAGAGGAGGCTGGCGGGCTACAGTCCTATGAACAGAGGAGCCTAACAGTCACAAAAGAGTCAGACCTGACTTAGCAGCTAAACAATAGCAACAGCAGCAACATTTAGTTTATTAATGTGTATTTTCGTAACTGTTTCTCTGGATTTAATTTGATCACTTATTTAATGCTTCTCATGTGCTCCACTGTTTTTTCTTAGTGTCTTTGGAATTGCTTATATTTTTAAAACATCATTCCACAATCTTCCTTATCTTTTAGATATAAAGTCCTTAAGAATGGCATTTTCCTAGGAATTTGTAAATATTTTTATGTAACATCAAATTCTATTTACTTTAAAGCATCTTGTACTTTCTTCCTGAATAATAAAAGTACATCAGGGGACTTTAACCTAAATTCTCAGTTTCCTGATCAATGCTATCATCATTTGCATTTGTTGTTTAAGTTTTTTAATATTACTATTATTGATTTATTGTTAATATTAAGATTTTAAGTAAATATTTATTATATTTTTTCATATTTACAACTTCCCTTATTATTTCTTCATTCATCTCATGTTTGGTTATTCTCCTTCATCTTTCAGAAATTCCTAAACAAATGTGCTTGGCTATGTTTTTGCTGGTTTTTAGTTGCTAAGTCGTGTCTGACTCTTTTGTGACCCCATGGACTGTAGCCCCCCAGATTCCTCTGTCCATGGGATATCCTAGGCAAGAGTTCTAGAGTGGGTTGCCATTTCCTTCTCCAAGGGATCTTCCCAACACAGGGACTGAATTTATATCTCCTGCATAGTGAGGCAGATTCTTTACCACTGAGCCACAACAGAAGCCTGTTCTTGGCTATAAATTCACTCAATTCTATTTTGTTTAAAAATATCTGAGGTTCATACATGTTCTTAAAAGAGATATATACAGTCCTAGGGTAACAGTTATTTTCTTTTGAAACCATTCAAGAAATTTTTTCAGTTGTCTTTTATCTTCCAATACTCCTTCTCAGTAGTCAGCTCTAGTAGTCCTATTTTTTCTCCATATAGTCTTGATTATTTTCATAGTTCTTTGCTAGTTCCTCATATTTCCATTCTTCTCTTTACGTTTTAGGTATAGTATACATACTTACAAGCTTCCCAGGTGGTGCTAGTGGTAAAGAACCTGCCTGCCAATGCAGAAGACATAAAAAATCCAGGTTCCGTCCCTGGGTTGGGAAGATCCCCTGGAGGAGGGCATGGCAACCCACTCAAGCATTCTTGCCTAGAGAATCCTGTGGACAGAGGAACCTGGCAGGCTACAGTCCATAGGGTCACAGAGTCTGACAGGACTGAATGTCATGTATATTATGCATAGTATTTTTAGTGTTTAAGTCTGTTTTAGATTTTATAGCCTGCTTTCTCTGGGGGCTCTAAAATATGGTACATTTTTTCTTTAGAGTTTTGAGATATTTTTAAATGAGCTCACATATATTTTTACACTTTAATGTGATAGTATTTTGAGATGTAGTTTGAATATAAACCCTTCCACAGAGATTTTTCATTTATCAAGTAACTGTGATCACTTGAATGAAGCCAAATTCTCAGTTTGAAGTTTGTCACTACTCTAGTAGTGAAGATTAAGATGGCAAGCCTGATTGAGGTCTGAATTATTAGGAGACGTTTTCTGTTTCATTAATCACCACATTTTAAGGCATGGATTTATTTTGTAGATCCTGTCAAAGAGAATGTTTATGTCTAATTCATGCTACAATCAGGCAATACAGTCATTGTGATCCAAGCTTCATGCTGTGAACTTGTTTATTTATTGAATTTCCCACCTTGTGAGTCCTTCCTCACCTTTTGGCAGGGAGGAGGATTCTCATTTTTATGCCCTAAGGAGCCATAAAAAACAAGTTTAAGAGTAAACACTATAAGGTTTACTTCTGTTCATCTTTCTGGCTTTACGTCTTCAGTTTCTGGTTGGTCCTTACTTATTTTGATAGGTTTTCAGAGCATTTATAAATACTATTTGCAAACTTTATTCAGCATATTAAATTATTTTCAGGTAGATGTTCAGTCAAGATGCTTTGCTGCTGCTGCTACTGCTAAGTCGCTTCAGTCGTGTCCGACTCTGTGCGACCCCAAAGACGGCAGCCTACCTGGCTCTCCCGTCCCTGGGATTCTCTAGGCAAGAACACTGGAGTGGGTTGCCGTTTCCTTCTCCAATGTGTGAAAGTGAAAAGTGAAAGTGAAGTCGCTCAGTCGTGTCCGACTCCTAGCAACCCCGTGGACTGCAGCCTACCAGGCTCCTCCGTCCATGGGATTTTCCGAGCAAGAGTACTGGAGTGGGTTGCCATTGCCTTCTCCGATCAAGATGCTTTAGTTTGCCATAATATTGAAGGTATAAATCTTGTGATTCACAAACAGAGAAAGGAATGTTTTTTTTTTAATTCAGCAGTATTACAAAAATTAACTGATTACTGATGATGGAAGGATACTAAAATTGATGCTTTTATTATTCTAAGAAAAAATGTGCAAGGATAAAGTAACTTATCTTTTAGTCATAAAGATCTGGAGAAAATGTCACATACAAACTGGCATAGATTATTGGAGATGAATCATATTTTTGAAGACAAAAACACTCATTTTATTCTAATTCAATAACCTGTAGTTCCCTGGGAAAGCAGAAGAGTCTGGACTATGATTTGTGACAGGATAAAAAGAAGCATGAAGTATGCCTTTAGATCATTAGGATTAGTCTTTGAAACATTCCCTCAGGTAAAGCAGGGAACTATGAACATACCTTGCATTCTCCTAGTGCACTTTGCTTTTGGTGTCAGCAAGTTTTTGAGCATAAATATTATATGCCATAGACATGTAGAAAGAAAACTGGGTGGAACTGTTGCTTTGCATAATTTTGCTTATGTATTTATATATTCTCCTAAAACAATGAGTGCCTGTTATTAACAGATATTTAAATCTGTTGCTTTACAAGGGATTTATCGGATGAATTTTGCTCTTATAGAGTTTGTAATCAACTTGAGGAAAAGGGTTAAAAACATGGGATTGTAATAATTTATGAAAAATTAAATGCTAAACTTATGGAACTGGCTTTAAGTGTGATAGAAATGCAGAGAAGGTCAAGTTTTGTGTGAGGTTGACTTGGATACAGTTTCTTGGAACAAGTAAAACTTCATCTGCGGATGTATGGAGTTTGAGGCAGAATAGGGAAGAGTTTATTCTTACCATCTTCTTTTTTTTTTGTAATTAATTAATTTTTTATTGGAGGCAAATTATTTTACAATATTATATCGGTTGGTTTTGCCATACATTGACATGAATTCGCCCCGGGTTTACATAAGTTCCCCCTCCTGAACCCCCCCTCCCACCTCCCTCCTCCCTTTATCCTCCCTCTGGGTCATCCCTACATGCCAGCCCCGAGCATCCTATAACATGCATTGACCCTGAACTAGTGATTCATTTCACATATGACAACATACGTGTTTCAATGCCATTCTCCCAAATCATCCCACCCTCACCCTCTCCCACAGAGTCCCAAAGACTGATCTATACATCTGTGTCTCTTTTGCTGTCTCGTATACAGGGTTATCATTTGCATCTTTCTAAATTCCATATATATGCGTTAGTATGCTGTATTGGTGTTTTTCTTTCTGGCTTACTTCACTCTGTATAATAGGCTTCAGTTTCATCCACCTCATTAGAACTGATTCAAATGTATTCTTTTTAATGGCTGCATAATACTCCAATGGAGTATTATGCAGCCATTAAAAAGAATACATTTGAATCTTACCATCTTCTGCTTGACCACTTCAATTTACTTTGATTCATGGACCTAACATTCCAGGTTCCTATGCTATACTGTTCTTTGTAGCTTCAGATTTTACTTTCATCTCCAGACATATCCACAACTGGGAGTTTTTCTGCTTTGGCCCAGTCACTTCATTCTTTCTGGGGCTATTTGTAGTTCTCGTCTGCTCTTCTCCAGTAGCATATTAGACATCTTAAGACCTGGGGGACTCATCTTTTGGTGTCATATCTTAGCAACAGTTAGAACCCTGGTAAAGAACAACTGGTTCAAGATTGAGAAAGGAGTATGACAGGGCTGTCTGCTATCACCTTGTTTGCTTAATCTATATGCTGAGCACATCACGAGAAATGCCAGACAGGTTGAGTTACAAGCTGGAATCAAGATAGGCAGGAGAAACATCAACATCCTCAGATATGCAGATGATACCACTCTAATGGCAGAAAGGGAAAAGGAACTAAAAAGTATCTTGATGAGGGTGAAGGAGGAGAGTGAAAGAGTCAGCTTAAAACTGAATATTAAAAAAACGAAGTTCTTGGCATCCAGCCCCATTACTTCATGGCAAATAAAAGGGGAAAATGTGTAAGTAGTGACAGATTTCCTCTTCTTGGGCTCTGAAATCGCTGCAGATGGTGACTGCAGCCATGAAATCAGAAGATATTTGCTTCTTGGCAGGAAAGCAATGACTAACCTAGACAGTGTATTTAAAAGCAGAGGCATTACTCTGCCAACAAAGGTCTGTATAGTCAAGGCTATAATATTCCCTGGGGTCGTGTATGGTTGTGAGAGCTGGACAGTAAAGAAAGTGAAGCACAGAAGAATTAATACCTTCAAACTGTGGTGCTGGAGAAGACACTTCAGAGTCCCTTGAACAGCAAGATCAAACCAGCCAGTCTTAAAGGAAATAAATCCTTAATACTAGTTGGAAGGACTGATGCTGGGGCTGAAGCTCCAGTATTTTGGTCATCTGACTGGAACAGCTGATTCGTGGGAAAAGTCTCTGATGCTGGGAAAGACTGACAGCAGAAGGAGAAGAGGGCGTCAGAGGATGAGATGGCTGGATGGCATCACTGAAGCAATAGACATGAACTTGGGCAAACTTCGGGAGGTTGGGGACAGGGAGGCCTGGCGTGTTGCAGTCCATGGGGTCGCAAAGAGTCAGACATGACTAGACGACTGAACAACAGCAGAAAAGAGTTTTAACACGGTATAGTATGCTAAGGTGTAGGAATTGCACAAAGAAAAAATAAGCCCAAATAATAACCATATTAAAAGAAGAAAGAAATATTGAAAACCAAATTAGGAATATGTTGTAATCACATAATAGATATCTTAGAAGTCATGGGAGAATATTTCTCATATTATAGATATTGCATTGTATTGTATTAATTATCTATTATAAACAGTATGAATCTATTGGAGATTCTTGGGCAAAGTACTGACATGTTGAAAAGATTTATTAGTAAGTGTGAATTTATTAGTAAGTAGGATGAACTCAAGTTTGAAACTGGGGATATATTTTATTAGAGCACAATTATTAGTAGTATGCTTTTTTTGGTTATATAAAAATAGCATATATATTTAAAATTAATTTATTTGTTATATAATGTTAATAGAAATATCATTGTGTTTAAATATGCTTTTTGTTGTTTTAGAGGAATTCCAGGGAAGAAATGTGGTACAATCATACTTACAGCAGAGGAATTAAACTGTTGCAGAGTAAGTAAATATCTCTTTGGATTAGACAGTAGCTCCAAAACTTCTTTGAAATGGTATTTCTCAAACTATATTTAAATGATTTTTCTTGAGTAATTTTAGCAAAAATAATTAAAACTAAATTATATAATTCTGTGATTCATAAAAATATTATTTTATGTAGTACTTTAGCTACAGAGGCTACATTCTATAGTCCAGTTTTAACAGTCTTTTTAATGAATAGAAATTGTTAAAATAAAACCTAATATCATTTTGGGGTGGCATTAATATAAGGAATTGTCAATTGTATTAGTTAAATTTTTGTAAAAATTTGAAGATTTTATATGTGATCCTCAAGAAATATTTCTAGTCACTTGTCTGCAACCATTTTGTGTAACATACTTGTTCTTCTATCTTTCTGACTGAATTAATTCAGTATTTATATATGGTGTCATGTGTTCTTAGCTTGGGAAGCCCACATTTATAGAAATAACCAGCTACCACTCCAATTGAGTGTAATGACATAATGTATATTTATTAATCTTAGAAAATGACTAGCTTTAGTTGTGATTTGTGGACCTAATCAGCTTTCATACTTCTTGTTGGATTTGTATATGTGTATGATAATCTGCAGAGAAGGCAATGACACCCCACTCTAGTACTCTTGCCTGGAGAATCCCATGGACAGAGGAGCCTGGTGGGCTGCAGTCCATGGAGTCGAAAAGAGTAGGACACGATTGAGCGACTTCACTTTCACTTTTCACTTTCATGCATTGGAGAAGGAAATGGCAACCCACTCCAGTGTTCTTGCCTGGAGAATCCCAGGGACGACGGAACCTGGTGGGCTGCCATCTGTGGGGTCGCACAGAGTCAGACACGAATGAAGCGACTTAGCAGCAGCAGCAGCATGATAATCTGTGTTTATATGATGGAGGATATATATTCTTTATTGTGACATTAAAATGCTATTTTGACAAGCTCTTGATATTATTTTGTATAACTGTGCTAATGAACAAACTATTTTAAGTTCTATTTTGAAATAGATGTAACATATCAAGGGCATAGATTGAGTATTGCCAGTCTGCATCTTAAACATATTTTGCTTTCAATTCTGTTGTTTAATTTGGAGGAACAGAAAATTATAAAGCTTCCATGCAAATGAAGTGGAATATGTTATTTAGTGATCTAGAGGCATTTTCACCACTCTTTATAAAAATAAAGCTTTTTAAACATCTGAAATTTCCTTTTAATATATTTATTAATAATGCTAATTTATTTTTTACATATTTCCCATACTTAGAAATTATAGAACTAGAATTTTTAAATTTTTAGGAATCTTGACCTAACTTCACGTATGCATCCTACATTCTGATTCTTAGCTAAAGACATTGATAATCAGCATCATTGAAATAATATGGCTGTGCTAGTATAATAGAAGAAACAAGTGTTCAAAGCAGTGATTATAGTTAACTTCAGAAGTAAGAATGTGTTTTATTTATTTTTTTTAACTTTTTATTATATATTGAAGTATGGCCAATTAGCAATGTTGTTATAGTTTTAGTGGACAGCAAAAGGACTCAGCCACATATATAAATGTCGCCATTCTCCTCCAGGCTTCCCTGCCATTCATGCTGCCACATAACATTGAGCAGAGTTCCCTGTACTACATAGTAGGACCTTGTTGATTTTCTATTTTAAATATAGCAGTGTGTACCTGTTGTACCAAAATTCTCAAGTGTCCCTTCCCCCAACGCATCCCCCTAGCAACCATAAGTTAAGTCTGTGAGTCTGTTTTATAGATAAGTTCATTTGTATCATTTTCTTTTAGATTCCACATATAAGGGATGTCATAGAATATTTCTCTGTCTCTGTATGACAGTTCACTCAGCATGACAGTTTCTAAATTCATCCAAGTTTTAAGTGTGTATTTTATGGCACTTTAAAAATATCAGGCATTATCACTTACAATTTGTCATGAAATAATTTTATTTCATATTAGAAATTATCAAATTGACAAGTACTTTCTTGAAAACACATTGCCAGTTGCTAGCTTGAGCTTACAATGTAGACTCAGGACACCTAAATTTCAGTATGTCTCTTTCACTATTTGACTGAGTGAAAAGTTTTGGAACTTTAATTTCTACATTTGTAAACTGCTAAAAGTCTTCATACAGGTGCACTTCATTTTATTGTGCTTCACTTTATTGCATAGTGCATATAGTGTATTTTTTGCAAATTGAAGGCCTGTTTTAGACCTGTGGTGAAAAAGTCTTTTGGCACCATTTTTCCAGTAGTATTGCTCACTCCAGTCTCTGTGTCACATTTTACTAGTTTTTTTCAAAATATCAAAATTTCTCATTATTATTACATTTGTTATAGTGATCTGTGATCAGCAGTCTTCGATGTTACTATTGTAATTGTTTTGGGGCACCAAGGAATTAATAAAAGTGTGTGTGTTGCCTGCTCCACAAACTGGCCATTTCCCATCTCTCTCCTTCTTGCCAGGCATCCTTATTCTCTGAGATACAACAATATAGTAATTAGGACAGTTAATATCCCTATAACGGCTGCTAAGTGTTGAAGTGAAAGGGAGATTCACACGTCTCTCACTTTAAATCAAAAGCTAGAAATGATTTAGCTTACTGAGGAATGGCTTTCTAAAGCCAAGCTGAGATAGGCTGAAAGCTAGTCCTTTTGGGCCAAATGACCCAAGGAAAAGTTCTTGAAGGCAATTTCATGTGCTACTCCAGTGAATATATGTGTGGTAAGAAAACAGAACATTCTTACTGCTGATACAGAGAAAGTTGTAGTGGTCTAGATAGAAGATCAAGCCAGCCACAACATTTTCTTAAAAGCCAAAGTCTAATCCAGAGGAAGGCCCTAGTACTCTTAAATTGAAGGCTAAGAGAGGTGAGAAAGCTGCAGAAGAAAAGTTTGAAGCTAGCAGAGGTTAGTTCTTGGCGTTTAAGGAAAGAAACTCTGTCCATAAGATAAAAGTACAGATGTACTATATCAGCAGGTGCTCATATAGAAAGAAGCTGCAACAAGATATCCAGATGTTCTAGCTAAAATAATTAAGGATGGTTGCTGCTGCTGCATCGCTTCAGTTGTGTCCGACTCTGTGCGACCCCATAGATGGCAGCCCACCAGGCTCTGCCGTCCCTGGGATTCTCCAGGCAAGAACACTGGAGTGGGTTGCCATTTCCTTCTCCAATGCATGAAAGTGAAAAGTGAAAGTGAAGTCGCTCAGTCGTGTCCGTCTCTTTGCGATCCCTTGGACTGCAGCCTACCAGGCTCTCCCCTTCATGGGATTTTCTAGGCAAGAGTACTAGAGTGGAGTGCCATTGCCTTCTCCGAATGATGGTTGCTACACTAAATAAAAGATTTTCAATGTAGATGCTGCTGCTGCTGCTACTGCTAAGTCGCTTCAGTCGTGTCCAACTCTGTGTGACCCCATAGACAGCAGCTCACCAGGCTCTGCCATCCCTGGGATTCTCTAGGCAAGAACACTGGAGTGGGTTGCCATTGCCTTCTCCAATGCATGAAAGGGAAAAGGGAAAGTGAAGTCGCTCAGTTGTGTCCAACTCAGCAACACCAATGTAGATGAAACAACCTTATTTTGGAAGAAGATGCAATTTAGGACTTTCACAGCTAGAGAAGAGAAATAAGGGCCTGGTTTCAAAGCTTCAGAGGACAGACTGACTCTCTCGTCTTGCAGATGGTAACTATAAGGTGATGTCCATTTAGAAAGGTACTTCTCATGTGACTCAGTGGTAAAGAATCTGTCTGCCAATGAAGGAGGCAGAAGATGCAGGTTTGATTTCTGGGTCAGGAAGATCCCATGGAGGAGGAAGTGGCAACACTCTCCAGTATTCTTGCCTGGAAAATCCTATGGACAGAGGAGCCTGGTGGACTATAGTCTGTGGGGTTGTAAAGAGTCAGACACAACTTAGCAACTGAGCACACATGCAGCACGTCATTTAGACAATTATTGGGCCCTTAAGAAATATGCTCTATTTGCTCTGCTTATGCTCTATTACTGAAACAATAATGCCTGATTGACAGCGTATCTGTTTACAACATGGTTTACTGAATTTTAGAAATTAATTAATTAATTTTATTTTATTTATTTTTTTTTTTTGCGATGTCTTTGCTTTTTAATATGCTGCCTAGGATTGTCATAGTTTTCCTTCCAAGGAAGAGGCATCTTTTAATTTCATAGCTGCAGTCACCATCCAATTAATTTTAATTGGAGGATAATTGCTTTACAATATTATGACAGTTTCTGCCAAACATACCAGTTTCAGTAATGGGTATATATTTGTCTCCCCATCCTGAATCCCTCACCAACCTCCCTCCCCACCCCTATCCCTATGGGTTTTTCCAGAGCACTGGCTCTGGGTGCCCTGCTTCATGCATCAAACTTGCACTGGTCGTCTGTTTTACCTATGGTAACATACCTATTCTCTCAAATCATCCTACCGTCGCCTTCTCCCACAGAGTCGTTCTTTACATCTGTGTCTCTTTTGCTCCCCTGCATGTCAGGTCATCACTACCAAATTTCTAAATTCCATATATATGTGCTAATATACAGTATTTGCCTTTTTCTTTCTGACTTTCTTCACTCTGTATAATAGGCTCCAGTTTAATACACCTCATTAGAACTGACTCAAATGCGTTCCTATTTATAGCTGGATATTTAAGCCCATGAGCTTCCCAGGTGGTGCTAGTGATAAAGAACCTGCCTGACAATACAGGAGACATAAGAGATCCAGGTTCAATCCCTGGGTTGGGAAGATCCCCTGGAGAAGTGCATGGCAACCCACTCCAGTATTCTTGCCTGGAGAATCCCATGGACAGAGGAACCTGGCAGGCTACAGTTCATTAATAGGGTCACACAGAGTCGGACATGACTGAAGTGATTTAGCACAGCACAGCACATTTAAGCCCACTGTTGTGACCTATTGCTCCGAAAAAAAGGTTCCTTTCAAAATAATACTGCTTATTTACAGTGCACCTGGCCACACAAGAGTTCTGATGGAGATGTATGAGTTTGATGTTATTTTCATGCTTACTAACACACTAATTCTGCAAACCATGGCTCAAGGAGTAAGTTCTGCTTTCAATTCCTATTACTTAAGAAATAATGCATTTCATAAAGTTATAGCTTCCACATTCCATAAAGTTATATGAAATAATACATTTCATAAAATCATAGTGATTCCTCTAATAGATCTGGGCAAAGTCAATTGAAAATCTTCTAAAAAGGATTCCCCATTCTAGATGCCATTAAGAACATTTGTAATTCATGGGGAGAGGCCTAGATATCAACATTAACAGGAGTTTGGAAAAAGCTGATTAAAACCCTCACAAGAGGATGACTGTGAGGAGTTTAAGACTTCATTGGAGGAAGTAACTGATGATATTGTGAAAATGGCAAGAGAATTAGAATAGAAAGTGGAGCCTGAAGACATGACTAAATTGCTGTAATCTCATGATAAGATTTGAATGGATGACAAGTTGCATCTTATGAATGAGCAATGAAAGTGGGTTCTTCAGATGGAATCTACTGGTAAAGATGCTGTGAAGGTTATTGAAAGGACAACAAAGTTTGTAGAATATTATATGTACTTAGTTGACAAAACAGCAGCATGATTTGTGTGGATTTACTTTGGTTTTGAAAGAAGTTCCAACTATGGGGCAAATGCTAGCAAATAGCTTTGCATGCTACAGGGAAATCAATCCTGAAAGGAAGAGTCAATTGCAAATTTCATTGTTGTCTTATTCTAAGAAATCACCACAGCCACCCCAAACTTCAATAACCATCACCGTGATCAGCCAGCATCTGTCAACATCAAGTCAAGGCCCTCCACCAGCAAAAAGATTGTGACTTGCTGAAGACTCAGAGGATAGTTAGCATTTTTTAGCAATTAAGTATTTTTAAATCAAGGTATGGACATTGTTTCCTTAGACATATGCTACTGAGCACTTAGTAGACAAAGTAGTGTGAGCAATAACCTTTATGTGCACTAGGAAACCAAAAAATTGATGTGACTTGCTTTATTGTGATAGTCACTTTATTGTAGTGGTCTGGAACAGAATCCACAATATCTTTGAGATGTGTATGTATCTCCCCCAGGTGGTTCTTTGCAGAATTAAAAAGGGACTGTATTTCTTTCTTGAGAGAGGAAAAAAGCTGGAAGAATCAGACACCCCAACTTCAGACTATGCTACAAAGCTGTAGTCATCAAGCAGTATGGTACTGGGACAGAAATAGACATATAGATCAATGGAACAGGATAGAAAACTCAGAAACAAACCCACACACCTGTGCCCAATTAATGTACAAAAAAGGAGGCAAGACTATGCAACATTGGAAAGACAATCTCTTCAACAAATGATGCTGGGAAAACTGGACACCTACATGTAAAAAAATGAAATTAGATCATTCCATACACAGAAATAAGCTCAAAATGGATCAAAGACCTAAAGGTGAGACCAAACACTATAAAACTCATAGAGGAAAACATAGGCAGAACACTCACTGACATAAATTGCAGCAGTATCTTTGTCTGTCTCCCAGAGTAATGGGAAAAAAACTAAAGATAAACAGATGGGACCTACTTACACTCCAAAGCTTTTACACAGCAAAGAAGAAAGTAAACAAAATGAAAAGAAAACCCACAGATTGGGAGAAAATGTTTGCAAATTAAATGACCCATAAGAGATTAGTCTCTAAGATTTACAAATAGCACATGAGGCTTAACATCATCTAAGCAAAGAAGCCAAACAAAAAAAGCACAGAAGACCTAGATAGCCAACAGGCAAATGAACAGATGTTCAACCTTGCTAATTACTGGAGAAATGTAAATCAAACCTAGAATCAAAATGGATATCTTAAAAAAATCCAACAACAGTAAGTGCTAGAGAGGGTGTTTCAAAAAGGGAACCCTCCCACAGTTGGTGGAAATGTAAATTTCTACAGCCATTATGGATAGCAGTATCAGTTCAGTTCAGTCGCCCAGTCGTATCCGACTCTTTGCGACCCTATGAATTGCAGCACGCCAGGCCTCCCAGTCCATCACCAACTCCCGGAGTTCACTCAAACTCATGTCCATCGAGTCGGTGATGCCATCCAGCCATCTCATTCTCTGTCGTCCCCTTCTCCTCCTGCCCCCAATGCCCCCCAGCATCAGAGTCATTTCCAATGTGTCAACTCTTCACATGAGGTGGCCAAAGTATTGGAGTTTCAGCTTTAGCATCAGTCCTTCCAATGAACACCCAGGACTGATCTCCTTTAGGATGGACTGGTTGGATCTCCTTGCAGTCCAGGGGACTCTCAAGAGTCTTCTCCAACACCACAGCATCAATTCTTCGGCGCTCAGCTTTCTTCACAGTCCAACTCTCCCATCCATACATGACCACTAGAAAAACCATAGACTAGACTAGGTGGACCTTTTTTGGCAAAGTAGTATCTCTGCTTTTTAATATGCTATCTAGGTTGGTCATAACTTTCCCTCCAAGGAGTAAGTGTCTTTTAATTTCATGGCTGCAATCAGCATCTGCAGTGATTTTTGAGCCCAGAAAAATAAAGTCTGACACTGTTTCCACTGTTTCCCCATCTATTTCCCATGAAGTGATGGGACCAGATGTCGTGATCTTACTTTTCTGAATGTTGAGCTTTAAGCCCACTGTTTCTCATGATGGATAACAGTATGGAGATTCCTTAAAAGACTAAATATAAAACTACCATATAACCCTGCAATTCCATTCTTGGGCATATGTCCACAGAAAAACATTATCTGAAAAGGTACATACACTCCAATGTTCATCGCAAAATTTTATAATAGCGAAGACAAGGAAACAACCTAAATGGCCATCAATGGAGAAATGGATAGAAAAGATATGGTACATATAAACAATGAAATATCACTCTGACATTAAAAAAAATGAAATAATGCCATTTACAGCAACATGGATGGATCTAGAGAGTGACATACTGGGTGAAGTCAGTCAGACAGAGAAGGAGAAATATTGTATTACATCCCTTAGTTGTGGAATCTAAAAAGAAATGATACTAATGAACTTATTTACAACACACAAACAGACTCACAGACTTAGAAAACCAACTTATGGTTGCTAGGGGAGAAGGATGGAGGGAAGCAGTACACACTACTATATTAGAAATGGGTAACCAACAATGTCCTACTATATTAAAAAAGGGGGGGCATATTAGAGAAATGGATAAATTATAAATTTATACAAATGTTTATTTGTAGTGTGGTAATCCTAAATTTCAACTTAGCATTCCATAGTTTATTTCAAATGCAACTTTTGTGATATATCTTATCAAATTCTAGGATAGATATTAATTTTGAAGTCATATTGGAAATGTTTCCCTACTCAGTATTTTTAAATAGTTTCAAATTGTCCACAAATAATATTTTTCATTCTGATTGATTTAACAATATTCACAAAATGTGTAATATGCTATTCTGTGGTAAGGAAGCTGGGAATAGAATGGCGAGAAAAATAACAAGAAGCAACCTCTGTCCTTTTATTCAATACACATGTATTTTTTGAAAACAATATGCATTAATCAGATGATTCTGTAGGCAAATATTGATTCTACTATGGAGAATTAATTTATAATGGGTGGAGGTAACCAGGACTCTTTAAGAAAATTCCGTTTTAACTTAGCCCCAAGTAATGATAAAGATTACCAGCAGGACGCGCAACTTATATGGGGCTCAAAGAGGGAAAGAGTGTGTCTGGTGTGTGTCAGCAGGGGGATGGGAGTTGGGGAATGACTGATATAAAACTTTGTCAGATGAATATGGAAAAGGTTGCTCAGAGTTTTTTTTGTTTTGTTTTTGGTGTTGAGCTTTGTAGACTATGTTAAAGATTCTGTGTTTATCCAAAGGAAAGGCTTGAATAATTTTAAGTTATGAACAAAATTATTTATTTGATGTTTAAAGTCTGTTATCCTCCCTTCTGAATGGAGAATCGGTTGGATAGGTCCAAGAGCAGAAGAGGGAGAAGTGAACAAATGCCACTGTGCATATCCAGGTGATTGAAGACCTGATAAATGTTTTAGAGATAGCATCTCGCAACTTGGAGATGAACTAGATAAGAGGTCAGGAGAGGGAATAGTCAAGGACAACTTCCTTGAGCACTTTGGGTGGATGACAAGTCACTCATTGAATTTGGAAAAATGTCACAACAAGTTTGGTTTGAACTTGTTAGAACTTGTTAGAAATGTGAAACATTTAACTGCATTTCTTCATTAGGAAGTTTGTTACATTAGTGTGGAGTATTAAAGAAAGTCTTAAAATTCTCTCAGGGTGCTTTAAGCACAAGAGTTTTAAAAAATGTAATGATGTTCTTATATTTCTAAAAGTAAGTGAATGCTTGTGTTTTCCCCAGAAATTAGATTTCTTTTGTGTTTGATATAGATGGAATCTCTCCTGTTATTATCCTGAGTAATTACAAAAATATTTTCCACAAGTTTATATCATTTGGTGCATTGAAAGCAATATTTTATTTTGAGTTATTCATTTCCCAAGCCTTATGAAATGTAATTTGAAAAACTACAATTTGGTATTACATTTACCAGTGATCCGGCTTCCCAGTTGGTGCTAGTGGTAAAGAAACTGCCTACCAATGCAGGAGGTATAAGAGACGTGGGTTGGATCCCTTTGTTGGGAAGATCACCTGGAGAAGGAAATGTCAATGTATGGCAAAACCAACCAATATAATATTGCAAAATAATTTGCCTCCAATAAAAAATAAATAAATTTTAAAAAAATTTAAAAAAAAAGAGAGAGAAGGAAATGTCAACCCACTCCAATATTCTTGCCTGGAGAATCCCATGGAAAGAGGAGCCTGGTGGGCTACAGTCCATGGGGTTGCAAAGAGTTGGACATGACTAAAGTGGCTTAACATGCATGCACACATTAACAGTGATCTTATGAAAATTCATTTTACTCTTTGAAGTGTAATTCACCATCCATTTGAAATATACACAGTTCAGAATTCTACTGTGTATTTTAAGTGCATCATAATGTTTTTTGGTAATTTATGTTTTGTTTTAGGTGCTTTGGAAGAATGTCTTAGAGGAGTCATTTATTTCTGTGGCAAGACTAATGTCTTTGTCCCATGTTCTTGGAAAACCACACTCTCCTAAGGCCTTTTTAATATATGTGAAGATGAGAGGGAAAGAAAAGAAACAGAAAAGTAAAACCAGTCTTTCCTTTTCCATTTGCCTTGATTTTATTGTTTTATTTTCACGGTGACTCTGTCACTACTTCCTTAAAAGAAATTTTTGATTTTTTAACCTCAAATTGATCATGGTTGCAAAGTTTGAGTTGATGGTGATATCCATATTTTTATTTTCTCTGTTCTTGCAGTTTTCTTTAAAATATTTATTGTTACTATGCCAGCTTAGGCGTGTATTTCCTGCTCTATTATGGGTGTTCAACTGGTAAAGTTGAACTTCTATATGACTTCTATATGTTAAATAACAAAGTAAAATGATACCCCCCAATGCTTTTGAAATCCAGAAATCTGGAGTTATAAACTTCTCTGAAACCATCTGTTCATTCCCAGACCCTAGCCTAAGCATTCCTTGAGAAATGTTTGCTAAGTATATGAATGAATTAATCAATGAAAAAGACAGATAGCATCCATCACATCTTGAGTGGAGTTCTGGAATTACTGAAAGAAAATAAGGAGAATTAGGTGGATGCTTAGTAACTTTTGTTGAACTCTGCAAAATGAAGCAGTGAATGAGAGAGTGCCTTTTTAATCTTTGTCAACATTTTCACCAAACAGTATTTAAAAATGTGACCTCTTGATTTAATATGAATTACTTTGACTCTTCCATCTTTAAAAATTAATATCTGCTTTCAGTTAAAGAAAAACAAATCCAGGATACCGATTTTAATTTTTAAATTACTATATAATTTATACCTTTTAAATATGTTTATCATCATTGAATAATGTTTAACTTTCTTGATTTATGATACCTCATTTTGTTTAAGTTAGTTATGAGGATTATAAGTGCTTGAGTATATAAACTGATAAAAATAATTGCTTTGATATAGTAATTAGCATACAAATAAGTGATTTAAATTGGGGGTGAAAATGAAAGTGCTTCACTTCAAGCCCAATATAATTCACATTATTTATAAATGTAGCTATTGGGAATTTGTGATGCACTTTTGCTTAATTAAGAAGGAACCTTATCCCTCATTTAGATAGCAAACTATGTTGTCAGTCTGGATCTGTCTTACGCTTCATCTAATCATCTGATACATCCAATATCTAATACATAGTAGATACATAGTAGATGCTTAACAAATATTTCCTGAGGAAATTAAAGAAAAAAAAACACTCCTAAAAATGTGTACCTGAATAACTGAATATGTAAATAGAGATCTTATAATATTGGCTACACAGAGTTATCTAGCTTACTAGCAATTTTCCAGGGCAGGAAAGGTTAAAGGGTTTTAATAAATAATAATTCTGTGACTAGAACAAGAACTTCCAAGAGTCAATTTTTTAGTCTCATAGTCTCTTAAAACGTAATTTGATGTTGTCTGGAATGTTCCCACATTTGGCCATTTGTATGAAAATGGAAAATTTGTTTTCTTGTCAGGTCTTGCTTGTGATCTGCAGTTTCTAGTTACTTATAACCCAGGTTTTGAGCTTTTATATTAATTTTGTTTGTAGGATGCTGTTCTAATGCAATTTTGTGCAAATAAATTGGACAAGAAGGACTTCTTTGGAAAATCAGATCCTTTTCTTGTATTTTATCGAAGTAATGAAGATGGCAGGTAGATTTATCTTTTATGCATTTTAAGTCTATGATAAGTATGCTATTTAAATTATTTTTTCTAGAGAAGCTTATTAAACTGATAAACAGTGCAATATTTTGGTATTCACAAAATTATAGGATTTTTTTATTTCAATAACAATGTATAACTTTATAAGCATTTTATATGTTTTGTTTGATTTTTATAATGAGTGATTTTCAGCTTCATAGAAATATTTCCTCTTCTATTACATTAATAATATGGAAGCTTTATTTTGTTATAGAAATCTGAAATGCTGAAACTAATGGATTTTGTTAATAGAACTGAACTCTTAAGCAGATTTCTTGGAGAGGAACATGGATTTTTATTGGTTGCTTTTTATACTACATGGTTTTTTCATTAATATATGGCATTCAAGAAAATTTTTTTATTGTATTCTAGTAATTTGAATATTTTGCCAGTTATGATTAAACTGGTTTCCATGTGACTTGAAAATATATTATAGAGCATAATTTGTCTTAATTTTTATTGCCGTATTGTTGATCTGTAATATTATATGTTACAGGTGTGAGAAATAATGATTCACAATTTTTAAAGGTTGCACTTCATTTATAATTATTATAAAATATTGGCTGTATTCCCTGCATTGTACAACATATCCTTGTAGCTTATTTTATATGAAATAGTTTGTACCTCATAATCTCTTCCAGTATTTCTCCTCCTATGTCCTGTCTCCTATCTCCTCACTGAGAATCACTAGTTTGTTCTCTGTATCTGTGAGATACTTTTTATCTGTACTTCTTTTTGTTATGTTCACTAGTTTGTTGTATTTTTTAAAGTCCCCATATAAGTGACATCATATAGTATTTGTCTTTTCTGTCTGACTTACTTTACTTAGCATAATACCCTCCAGGTCTATCTATGTTGTTGCAAATAACAAAGTTTTATTTCTTTTTTCATGACTGAGTAGTATTCTGTTGTATAGAGTATAATTTAATACATATGACTTTACCATGAAATACATTTCTATTAGTTTCTGTGATTCTTACTGTATTTTCAATATTAATGAGAAAGTTTGTTAAAATTATGAGCTAAAAACGGTCCTACTACCTAGGTGTAAACTATGACCCTGCTACTTAATAGTTATGGGACCATAAGCAAGTTTTAAAACTCATGTGGGGCTCATTTTTCACATGTGTAAAATGGGTTAATAATCATAGTTACCTCCCAGGGCTGTTTAGAGTATTAAATGCATTACTACACAAAAATCATTCAGAGCTTACTTAACATAAGAATTATGTTTGCTGTTATTGTTATTTTATTATATTATGGTATAATGTTTCCTGTTTTCCTTAACTATGCATAATAAAGTAGTAGTTAAAAAGAAAATGTCATTGGGAGATTAAAATGAGAGGAATTGGCTGTTTTTTAAAAAAGGTAACCTTCAATACTTGTAAATGAAATTATACATGTTAATGTTATATAATAAGTATAAAATAGTATATAAAAATAGAAAGTTTTCTATTTAGTATGAATATACAGAAATATAAAATGATGCTTTACATAGTGTAGAATTTTTGTTGATGCAGTCACTGGGCAACTATTGATTATTTTTGTTATGGTATCATATTGTTAGATTTTGCATAATTCTTTTATATTTCAGTGGTAAAAATGTTAGAGTAGCATTACATCTGAACACTAATTTTACCCATGTGAAAAATATTGGACAGTGAAGAAAATAATAATTTTTTCAGTTTTTTGCAGAGTCAAAAATAAAAAACTAAAAATTCATTCAAAATTTCTTGAATAACAAAGAATAAAGTTCATGTTTATTTCTGTCTGAACAACCTATTTGCTGAATTTTCTCTTTTATTCTTACTTCATTACTTACAAATATTAGTTACACAGAGTTTCAGTCCACCACACATATAATGCCACTGGTAAGAGAATATTACAAAATTTTATTATGCTTGTAAAAAAAAACTTATTTATCAAATAAAATATGAATATTGAGTGTAACTAACCTAAAAATCTAAAATCATTTAAAAATAACTAAATGTATTTTAATACACGTTATTCAATAAAAATATTTTTCTTATAACACTATTTGTAATAAATATATACACATACTTATATATATATAGCAGGGCTCCTGAATATTAGCGCTGCAGCAGACTCCTGTCAGAGTTTTCACTAGTGACACTAGTGCTCGAATTATTAGTGAGTTTTTGCTCTCTATATAGCATATCAGTTTAGTTCAGTTCAGTCGCTCAGTCGTGTCCGACTCCTTGCAACCCAATGAACCACAGCATGCCAGGCCTCCCTGTCCATCACCAACTCCCAGAGTCCACCCAAACTCATGTCCATTGAGTTGGTGATGCCACCCAACCATCTCATCCTCTGTTTTCCCCTTCTCCTCCTGCCCTCAATCTTTCCCAGCATCAGGGTCTTTTCAAATGAGTCAGCTCTTTGCATCAGGTGGCCAAAATATTGGAGTTTCAGCTTCAACATCAGTCCTTCCAATGAACACCCAGGACTGATCTCCTTTAGGATGGACTGGTTGAATCTGCTTGCAGTCCAAGGGACTCTCAAGAGTCTTCTCCAACACCATAGTTCAAAAGCATCAATTCTTCAGCCCTCAGCTTTCTTTATAGTCTAACTCTCATATCCATACGTGACTACTGGAAAAACCATACCTTTGACTAGATGGACCTTTGTAGACAAAGTAACGTCTCTGCTTTTTAATATGCTGTCTAGGTTGGTCATAACTTTTCTTCCAGAGAGCAAGCATCTTTTAATTTCATGGCTGCAATCACTATCTGCAATCATTTTGGAGCCCCAAAAAATAAAGTCAGCCACTGTTTTCACTGTTTCCCCATGTATTTGCCAGGAAGTGACTGGACCGGATGGCATGATCTTAGTTTTCTGAATGTTGAGCTTTAAGCCAGTTTTTTCACTCTGCTCTTTCACTTTCATCAAGAGGCTCTTTCGTTATTTTTCACTTTCTGTCATAAGTGCTTTACAAATGAGAATGACAGATGACTACCTAGTTTATAAGTAGCTCACTAAGAAGGTGAGTCAGTTTATTAAGAGACATTTCAAAGTAATTTTGATTAATCTTTTAGAGTTTTCTCTTTCATTTATGTTTCTTTTAATGTTTTTTTTGCTCTGGCAGATTCCTATATTGCTTTGGGTGATTCAGCTTTGAGAGCATTTGACCACATTATACAAACACATATTCTCTTTTTTAATTTTTATTGGAGGCTAATTACTTTACAGTATTATATTGATTGCTTTTGCCATACATTGACATGAATCTGCCCCGGATGTACATGTGTTGACCCTCCTGAACCCCCCTCCCACCACCCTCCTCCCCTTATCATCCCTCTGGGTCATCCCCGTGCACCAGCCCCGAGCATCCTGTATTATGCGTCAAACCTGCACTGGTGATTCATTTCACATATGATAATATACGTGTTTCAATGCCATTCTCCCAAACCATCCCACCCTCACCCTCTCCTACAGAGTCCCAAAGACTGTTCTATACACCTGTGTCTCTTTTGCTGTCTCGTATACAGGGTTAAGGTTATCCTCTTTCTAAATTCCATATATATGCGTTAGTATACTGTATTGATGTTTTTCTTTCTGACTTACTTCACTCTGTATAATAGGCTCCAGTTTCATCCACCTCATTAGAACTGATTCAAATGTATTCTTTTTAATGGCTGAGTAATACTCCATTGTGTATATGTACCAAAACTTTCTAATCCATTCGTCTGCAGATGGACATGTAGGTTGCTTCCATGTCCTGCCTATTATAAACAGTGCTACAATGAACATTGGAGTACATGTGTCTCTTTCAATTCTGTTTTCCTCTGTGTGTATGCCCAGGAGTGTGATTGCTGGATCATATGGCAGTTCTACTTCCAGTTTTTTGAGGAATCTCCACACTGTTCTCCATAGTGGCTGTACTAGTTTACATTCCCATCAACAGTGTAAGAGGGTTCCCTTTTCTCCACACCCTCTCCAGCATTTATTGCATGTAGACTTTTGGATAGCAGTGAAAGTTTTACTTCTTCTTTTCCAATTTGTATTCCTTTTATGTCTTTTTTCTGCTGTGATTGCTCTAGCCAAAACTTCCAGAACTATGTTGAATAGTAGTGGTGAGAGTGGGCACCCTTGTGTTGTTCCTGACTTTAAGGGAAATGCTTTCAGTTTTTCACCGTTGAGGATAATGTTTGCTGTGGTTTTGTCATATATAGCTTTTATTATGTTGAGGTATGTTCCTTCTATTCCCACCTTCTGGAGGGTTCTATCATAAATGCATGTTGAATTTTGTCGAAGGCTTTCTCTGCATCTATAGAGATAATTGTATGATTTTTATTTTTCAGTTTGTTTATGTGGTGTATTACATTGATTGATTCGTGGATATTGAAGAATACTTGCATTCCTGGGATAAAGCCCACTTGGTCATGATGTATGATCTTCTTAATGTGTTGTTGAATTCTGATTGCTAGAATTTTGTTAAGGATTTTTGCATCTATGTTCATCAGTGATATTGGCCTGTAGTTTTCTTTTTTTGTGGGATCTTTACCAGGTTTTGGGATTAGGGTGATGGTGGCCTCATAGAATGAGTTTGGAAGTTTCCTTTCCTCAGCAATTTTCTGGAAGAGTTTGAGTAGAATAGGTGTTAGCTCTTCTCTAAATTTTTTGTAGAATTCAGTTGTGAAGCCATCTGGACCTGGGGTTTTGTTTGCTGGAAGATTTCTGATTACAGCCTCTATTTCCGTGCTTGTGATGGGTCTGTTCAGATTTTCTATTTCTTCCTGGTTCAGTTTTGGAAAGTTGTACTTTTCTAAGAATTTGTCCATTTCTTCCAAGTTGTCCATTTTATTACCATATAATTGCTGATAGTATTCTCTAATGATCCTTTGTATTTCTGTGTTGTCAGTTGTGATCTCTCCATTTTCATTTCTAATTTTATCGATTTGGTTCTTCTCCCTTTGTTTCTTGATGAGTCTGACTAGTGGTTTGTCAATTTTATTTGACCTCTCAAAGAACCAGCTTTTGGCTTTGTTGATTTTTGCTATGGTCTCTTTTGTTTCTTTTGCATTTATTTCTGCCCTAATTTTTAAGGTTTCTTTCCTTCTACTAACCCTGAGGTTCTTCATTTCTTCCTTTTCTAGTTTCTTTAGATGTAGAGTTAGGTTATTTAGTTGACTTTTTTCTTGTTTCTTGAGGTGTGCCTGTATTGCTATGAACTTCCACCTTAGCACTGCTTTCACAGTGTCCCAGAGGTTTTGGGTTGTTGTGTTTTCATTTTCATTCATTTCTATGCATACTTTGATTTCTCTTTTGATTTCTTCTATGATTTGTTCATTATTCAGCAGCGTGTTGTTCAGCCTCCATATGTTGGCATTTTTAATAGTTTTTCTCTTGTAATTGAGATCTAATCTTACTGCATTGTGGTCAGAAAAGATGCTTGGAACGATTTCAATTTTTTTGAATTTACCAAGGCTAGATTTATGGCCCAGGATATGATCTATCCTGGAAAAGGTTCCATGTGCACTTGTGAATAAGGTGAAATTCATTGTTTTGGGGTGAAATGTCCTATAGATATCTATTAGGTCTAACTGGTCTATTGTATCATTTAAAGTTTGTGTTTCCTTGTTAATTTTCTGTTTAGTTGATCTATCCATAGGTGTGAGTGGGGTATTAACATCTCCCACTATTATTGCATTGTTCTTAATTTCCCCTTTCATACTTGTTAGTAATTGTCTTACATATTGTGGTGCTCCTATGTTGGGTGCATAAATATTTATAATTATATCTTCTTCTTGGATTGATCCTTTGATCATTATGTAGTGTCCTTCTTTGTCTCTTTTCACAGCCTTTGTTTTAAAGTCTATTTTATCTGATATGAGTATTGCTACTCCTGCTTTCTTTTGGTCTCTATTTGCATGGAATATCTTTTTCCAGCCCTTCACTTTCAGTCTGTATGTGTCCCTCGTTTTGAGGTGGGTCTCTTGTAGACAACATATATGGGGGTCTTGTTTTTGTATCCATTCAGTCAGCCTTTGTCTTTTGGTTGGGGCATTCAACCCATTTACGTTTAAGGTGATTATTGATAAGTATGATCCTGTTACCATTTTCTTTATTGTTTTGGGTTCAAGTTTATACTGTGTTTCCTGTCTAGAGAAGATCCTTTAACATTTGTTGGAGAGCTGGTTTGGTGATGCTGAATTCTCTCAGCTTTTGCTTGTCTGTAAAGCTTTTGATTTCTCCTCCATATTTGAATGAGATCCTTGCTGGTTATAGTAATCTGGGCTGTAGGTTATGTTCTTTTATCACTTTAAGTATGTCTTGCCATTCCCTCCTGGCCTGAAGAGTTTCTATTGAAAGATCAGTTGTTATCATTATGGGAATCTCCTTGTGTGTTATTTGTTGCTTTTCCCTTGCTGCTTTTAATATTTGTTCTTTGTGTTTGATCTTTGTTAATTTGATTAATATGTGTCTTGGAGTATTTTGCCTTGGGTTTTTCCTGTTGGGGACTCTCTGGGTTTCTTGGACTTGGGTGATTATTTCCTTCCCCATTTTAGGGAAGTTTTCAACTATCATCTCCTCAAGTATTCTCTCATGGTCTTTCTTTTTGTCTTCTTCTTCTGGGACTCTTATGATTCGAATGTTGGGGCATTTAACATTGTCCCAGAGGTCTCTAACATTGTCCTCATTTCTTTTAATTCATTTTTCTTTTTTCCTCTCTGTTTCATTTATTTCTACAATTCTATCTTCTAGCTCGCTTATCCTGTCTTCTGCCTCTGTTATTCTACTGTTTGTTCCATCCAGATTGTTTGTGATCTCATCTATTGCATTATTCATTGTATTTTGACTCTTTTTTATTTCCTCTAAGTCCTTATTAAACCTTTCTTCATCTTCTCAATCCTTTTCTCCAGGTATTTATCTGTAATTCCATTTTGCTTTCAAGATTTTGAATCAATTTCACTATCAAATTTCAAAATTCTTTATCAGGTAGATTCCCTTTATCTTTCTCTTTTGTTTGCAAACACATATTCTCTTGAGCTCTGTCAGTTTAGTAACATGAATTTCTTTAGATAGGTGAGGCTACTACCAGGAAGAGTGTAGTGCTAATGCCATAAATCTTAAAATGAATACATGATCCATTCATATTATGTTTCTTTTTGATCTCTTAATGAAGAGAGACCCTTTCTCGACTGTGAAGCAGAAAATGGACTCAGTGCCCTTTCAAAATGGAATTATTTTCTTATAGGGTTTAGTTCCGATATGTTCACCATGGTGTAGTTTAGTTATGTAATACTCTCATGTTCATGACTATAAGAGGGATCCCTGCATTTAGAACACTACATGACTAAGGGTTTAGTAAAAGTTGAATTTAGGTATTCTAACCAAGATCATTTAAAACATTTTATAGCTCATGAACTGCAGCATAAATTTGCATTAGGCAAGAATATTACCAGGACCTGATTGATGTCCAGATGTTAAATGGCTTGGTGGAATCAATACTGGAATTTGAATCAGGAAACTAGTTTAAGGTTTCATGGATTCTACCCCTTATTATATATTCTTTAATTGCTATCTTTCTTCCCTCTAGGAGTAATCGACAGTTCAGATAAAAAAAAGAACCACATATTGAATGATCTCTCCTATAAATCCATTATGTTAATCCTAAATAAGCCTTTGATCCTCCTCAAAAATCATTCCTTTTTCTTAATCCATCAACGTTCTTCTCGCCCAGACACTTATGCACTTTTTTCCTCTTTCTTATTTACTGTTTATCTTGTTTCCTATTTAATAAGAAAATGGAAGCAAATGGAGAAATTCCTTAAAATCCCATCACAATATCCACCCCTGTGTTTGGCCTTCCCAAATGCTCTGCAAAATGACTATCCAAGCGCTTCCAAGGCCTACTACTCCATATTGATGCCCTCTATCCCATCCACTTCCATCTACTTCAGGAGATTACTCTAGCCTTCTTCCCCTTTCTCTCACACATCACAAATAGTCTTTTCTCTAATGTATTTTTCTTTTAGCATACACCCTTGCTGTTTTTAATTTCTTCTTGAAAAAAAGTTTAAAAGTGACAAAAACACACCTTTCATTTGACTAATCTTTCCCCTTTAAGTTATCCTAAGTTCTCTTTTTTCTTATTATAGCTAAACTGCTCAAAAATGTTTACACATTCTGCCTGTTTCTCTTCTCTTTCTTAGACATTCTAACCAGATTTTTGTGCCCAGCATTCCAACAAAACTTCTCAAAATTACTGAAACCTTCATGTTTAGTGACCAATAAATACTTTACACTGTAACAATATGTCACTACAATATTTATAGAGATTGTTTACAAGGCAGTTTTAGGATTTATTGAATGTTCAGGTCATTTTTAGTAAACTCATTGCACAGTTGCAATTTTTTATTTTTTTTATATGTATTCATTTATTTTTGGCTGTGCTGGATCTTTGTTGCTGCATGTGGGCATTTTCTAGTTGCAGAGACCAGAGGCTATTCTCCAGTTGTGGTGTACAGACTTATCACTGTGGGGGCTTCTTTTGTGGAGCCCAGGCTCTCGGGCATGCAGGCTTCAGTAGTTGCTGCACATGGGCCCAGTAGTTAATAGTTCACAGGCTCCAGAGTGCAGGCTCAGTAGCTGTGGTGCACGGGCTTAGTTGGCCCATGGCAATGTGGGATCTTCCCAGACCAGGGATAGAATTGGTGTCCCCTTCATTGCAAGGTGGATTCTTAACCACTGGGCCACCAGGAAAGTCCCTCATTGCTTTATGTTATGATGCTTCTGCTGCTAAGTCGCTTCGGTCGTGTCTGACTCTGTGTGACCCCATAGATGGCAGCCCACCAGGCTCTTCTGTCCCTGGGATTCTCCAGGCAAGCATACTGGAGTGGGTTGCCATATGTTATGATGAGCTAATCTTTAAAGTTTTGAAACAGCAAATCTCTTTTTATTGACTGATATAACAGTAACAGAGGGACTGGCAACCTGTATTCTGTACAAAATATAAAGAAAGAAATGATTACTGAGGCATATATTAGAACTAAATCATGAAAATAACTGGAAAACTTTTTTTTTTTTACAGTTTTACAATCTGTCATAAAACAGAAGTTGTCAAAAACACTCTAAATCCTGTATGGCAAGCATTCAAGATCTCAGTAAGAGCTTTATGTAATGGCGATTATGACAGGTAAAATAAGTGTCAACTTGTCTGAGTTTTAAATACTCACTGTAGATTTTGTATCCAATAATCTAAGTTGAATTTTTAAAATTAAGATGGCTTATTTACCAATGTAAATGTGTATTTACAAAAGCAGGGTTGACTTATTAAGAATTTTTAAGTAGCATTTTTTTACCCACAATGATATGGGCAAGAGTAATACTTTAAAATTTGATTTAACTGAGTTTTCAAAAACAAAAATGTGCAAAGTGCTAAAAATATACTATTTGTTTATTTTAACATATTCAAAAGTATCCCATAATTTTTATAGCCTCAAGGTTTTTATTTGGTATTTTCTTTTTAGAAAGGAATAAGTAAATATACAAGAGATGGAAAACTATGATTATGTATGTTATCAACCCTGTTTACTCCTGAGAATCCTATTTGACATCATCATTCTCATGGTCACTAAATTATAAAAGTTTTGTAGATCTAGAACAGGGAGATTCTGGTGTTTTACAAATAAGTAGGTGATGTGGCCCTGAAGATCTTCCCATGATATATCTGAAGATTTATTAATATCAAAGTTTTTTCTTTTTATTATGAAGATGGATTGTAAGATTACTATATAAAAACCCCTTCTCATGCCAAAACAGATTTTATCTTACTACTTGCATATTAGAAAAATGAGAATTTATTCTATACTAAAATCATAGGAAAAACTATCCATTACCAATATATCATTAGATGTTCTTAAAATGTATTATGCTACTTGCCTGTCACTTTATTCATTTAATAATGTCACAACTTTATTTAATTGAACTCATTCTTCCTAAGACCATGATTTGTATAATACAGTTCTAACTATATTGCATAATATAGTTAGCAGCATCAGCATCACTTTATGAAACATAAAAATTCAAGTTCTTGGGTCTACCCCAGGGACTACTGAACCAGAAACACTTGGGCATGAGGTCAAGTAATTCACATTTTTACAAGCCTTCCATGTGATTCTGATCTATGCCGAGTTTGAGAAATACAAACTCAATGTCAAAATACGAAGACAACTGTTTTGAAGAGTGGAAAAGTAGCTCTATGCTCCTCATTGAAGAGCTGAGTCAAACTATAAATGGTTTTCCTGTTTAATTTCCTACTCTGTTTAAAGAATTTAATAATCTGTGTGATTTTAAAAACCTATTTTAAAGTAAAAATTGAAGACTAGTGCAAAAATTAGGAAATCAACTTTATTTTGTAAAACTTGAAAGTATAAAATATTTTATCTAAGAAAATCTATAACTTATTTTTTAACTTTCAATCATATGTTAATTTGATCTTAATAAGTAACTTTATCCTGTGTGTATGTTTTCACCATGGACAGAACAGTCAAAGTAGAGGTGTATGACTGGAATCGAGATGGAAGGTAAGACATTGTCTTCTGTTTTGTTTTGCTTTTACAAATTAATATGCTTTAAGAAGCAAATATACTAAAATGGCCACATTTTCACGTTTTAAATTTTGAATTGCGTATTTTTGTCTTGTTTTTCTGTTACTAAAGTGTTCACATGAGATTTTAAGAATGAGTGTATTCAATTTGCAAAATAAAATAGAGGTCTTCCTCTATTTTTAATAGTAATAAAAAGCATAGTAATTTTAGAAACTACTAAAATTGCTAGTAAGATAGTAAAGATTGCTAGTAACATAGTAAAGATTTTCAACTTGGACTTGATTTCTCATTGTGTACAATTTATAGACATCTAGTTTTATAGCTGTAGAGTTGTGATTCTCAAATTTCTGCATCTCATAATCTCCCTGAAGATTTCTATAACCTTTCTACCCCACATCATCCATGGGAATACATCTGAGCTCCCCTTCCACAAAAAAGGAGCACATACCTCACAAACAAACAATAAAACGAAACTCTAGAATTACGTCTGCTAATTGCCAATAAAAATAAGTAAGCAGAGTTCTGAAATTATAGTTTTCCTCTGCATAGCGCAGCATGTTAATAAGTAAAAGAGAGGCACACACTACTTTTTTTTCTTTAGATATTTTCTATTTCTAATGTTTTAAGTAAGACTGATATTGGGGTGTTTTTTTTAATTTATTTACTTTTTAAAAAAATGTATTATTTAAATTTATAAATTTATTTAATTGAAGGATAATTGCTTTACATTATTGTATTCAGTTCAGTTCAGTTCAGTTCAGTCGCTCAGTCGTGTCCGACTCTCCGCGACCCCATGAATCACAGCACGCCAGGCCTCCCTGTCCATCACCAACTCCCGGAGTACACTCAAACTCATGTCCACAGAGTCGGTGATGCCATCCAGCCATCTCATTCTCCGTCGTCCCCTTCTCCTCCCGCCCCCAACCTTTCCCAGCATCAGAGTCTTTTCCAGTGAGTCAACTCGTCTCATGAGGTGGCCAAAGTATTGGAGTTGTATTGGTTTCTGCCAAATACCAATATGAATCAGCCATAGCTAAATCTATGTCCCCTCTCCCCTGAACCTTCCTCCCGCCTCCCTCTCCATCCCACCTCTCTGTTACAAAGCCCTGGTTTCAGTTCCCTGAGTCATACAGCAAATTCCCATTGGCTATCTACTTTACATATATTAATATATGTGTTTCCATGTTACTCTCTCCTTACATCCCATCCTCTCCTTCCACACCCCAGCCCTGTGTCCGTAAGTCTGTTCTCTATCTTTGGGCCTCCATTACTGCTCTGCATATAGGTTCATCAGTACTGTCTTTCTAGATTCCATATATATGCATTCAGTTCAGTTCAGTTCAGTCGCTCAGTCGTGTCCAACTCGTTGCGACCCCATGAATCACAGCACACCAGGCCTCCCTGTCCATCACCAACTCCCGGAGTTCACTCAAACTCATGACCATCGAGTCGGTGATGCCATCCAGTCATCTCATTCTCTGTCATCCCCGTCTCCTCACACCCCCAATCCCTCCCAGCATCAGACTCTTTTCCAGTGAGTCAACTCATTGCATGAGGTGGCCAAAGTATTGGAGTTTCAGCTTTAGCATCAGTCCTTCCAATGAACACCCAGGATTGATCTCCTTTAGAATGGACTGGTTGGATCTCCTTGCAGTCCAAGGGACTCTCAAGAGTCTTCTCCAGCACCACATTTGTTTTGTCTTTCTGACTTACTTCACTCTGTATGATAGGCTCTAGGTTCATCCACCTCATTAGAACTGACTCAAATGCGTTCCTTTTCAAATGCTGAGTATTTAAGCCTATGGGCTTCCCAGGTGGTGCTAGTGGTAAAGAACCCGCCTGACAATGCAGGAGACATAAGAGATCCAGGTTCGATCCCTGGGTTGGGAAGACCCCCTGGAGAAGTCCATGGCAACCCCCAGTATTCTTGTCTGGAGAATCCCGTGGACAGAGGAGCCTGGCGGGCCACAGTTCATAGGGTCACACAGAGTCGGACATGACTGAAGTGACACAGCACACTTAAGCCCACTGTTGTGACCTATTGCTCAGAGAAAAGAAAAAAAAAAAAAGGTTCCTTTCAAAATAATACTTATTTACAGTACACCTGGCCACACAAGAGTTTTCTGTTGGAGATTATTTTCATGCTTACTAACACACTAATTCTGCAAACCATGGCTCAAGGAGTAAGTTCAACTTTCAATTCCTGTTACTTACGAACTAATACATTTCATAAAGTCATAGCTTCCACATTGCATAAAATTATTTGAGATACAATGAACATTGGGTTACATGTGTCTTTTTCAATTTTGGTTTCCTCAGGGTATATGCCTAGTAGTGGTTTGATGGGTCACTGCTGCTGCTGCTGCTAAGTCACTTCAGTCGTGTCCGACTCTGTGTGACCCCATAGACGGAAGCCCACCAGGTTCCCCCGTCCCTGGGATTCTCCAGGAAAGAACACTGGAGTGGGTTGCCATTTCCTTCTCCATTGTGTGAAAGTGAAAATGAAAGTGAAGTTGCTCAGTCGTGTCCGACCCTTAGCGACCCCATGGACTGCAGCCCACCAGGCTCCTCCATCCATGGGACTTTCTAGGCAAGAGTACTGGAGTGGCTTGCCATTGCCTTCTCCGTTGCTGGGTCACATGGTGGTTTTATTCCTAGTTTTTAAAGGAATACTCCATACTTCCATACTGTCTTTCACGGTGGCTGTATCAATTTGCATATCAATCCCACCAACAGTGCAAGAGGGTTCCCTTTTCTCCACATCCTCTCTAGCATTTATTGTTTGTGAATTTTTTGATGATGGCCATTCTGACCATCTCATTGTAGTTTGGATTTGCATTTCTCTAATAATGAGCAATGTTGAGCATCTTTTCATGTGTTTATTAACCATCTGTGTGTATTCTTCAGAGAAATGTCTGTTTAGGTCTTTTTCCCAATTTTGATTAGGTTTGTTTTACTGGTATTGAGTTGTATGAGATGCTTGTATGTTTGGAAATTAATTCTTTGTCAATTTTTCATTTCCTATTATTTTCTCACACAATGAGAGTTGTCTTTTCATCTTGTTATCATTTCCTTTGCCGTGCAAAAGCTTTTAAGTCCAATTAGTTTCTATTTGTTTATTTTTGCTTTTATTTCCATTACTTTAGGAGGTGGATCATAGAGGATCTTGCTGCGATTTATGTCACAGAATGTTTACCCTATGTTTTCCCCTAAGAGTTTTATAGTTTCTGGTCTTGCATTTAGTCCATTAATCCATTTTGAGTTTATCTTTGTGAACAGCATTAGGAAGTGTTCTAATTTATTCTTTTACACATAGCTGTTTACCTGCCAGCACTTATCGAAGAGACTTTCTTCGCCCCATTTTATGTTTTTGGCTCCTTTGTTAAACCCCCTTAGTTGCATGGGGTTTTCTCTGGGTATTCTATATTGTCCCATTAGCCACTATTTCTGTTTTTGTGACAGTGCCATACTATCTTGATGAGTGTAGCTTTGTATTATAGTCTGGATTGCTTTGGCTATTCAGGGTCTTTTGTATTTTCATATGAATTGTGAGATTTTTTTTTGTTCTAGTTCTGTGAAAATGCTGATAGTAATTAGATAGGGATCACATTGAATCTGGAGATTTCATTTGGTTGTATAGTCATTTTCACAATATTGATTTTTCCCACTAAGGAACACGTACTGTCTCTCCATCTGTTTATGTTCTGTTTGATTTCTTTCATCAGTGTCATAATTTTCTGTATACAGTTCTTTTGTTTCCTTAGGTAGGTTTATTCCTAGGTATTTTGTTCTTTTTGTTGCAGTGATCATTGGGATTGATTCCTTAAATTTTCTTTCTGATTCTTCCTTGTCAATGTATAAGAATGCAAGTGCTTTCTGTGTACTGATTTTGTATCCTGTAACTTTGCTAAATTCACTGATTATCTCTAGTAATTTTCTGACAGTATCTATAGGGCTTTCTATGTGTAGTATCATGTTGTCTGCAAACAATGAGAGTTTTACTTCTTCTTTTCCAATCTGGATTCCTCTTATTTCTTTTCCTTCTTCAATTGCTGTAGCTAAGACTTTCAAAACTATGTTGAATAACAGTGGTGAAAGTAGGCATCCTTGTCTTTTTCCTGATCTGAGGGAGAATGCTTTTAGTTTTTCACCACTGAGCATAATATTTGCTGTGGGTTTATCATATATGGCCTTTATTATGTTGAAATAGTTTCTTTCTACACCCATTTTTTGAAGAGTATTTATCATAAAAGGGTGCTGAATTTTGTTGAAAGCATTTTCTGCATCTGTTAAGTATCATATTGTTTTTATCTTTCAATTTAATATGGTGTATCCCATTGATTGATCTGTGTATATTGAAGAATCCTTGAATCCCTAGGATAAACCTGACTTGATCATGATGTATGATCTTTTTAATATGTTGTTGAATTCTGTTTGCTAGAATTTTGTTGAGCATTTTTGCATTTGTGTTCATCAGTTATATTGGTCCATAATTATCCTTTTTGTGTTTTCCTTGTCTGGATTTGGTATCAGGGTGATTGTGGCCTTGTAGAATGAGATTGGAGTGCCTTACACTGCAATTTTTTGAAAGCATTTTAGAACCATAGGTATTTTCTCTAACCTATTAAGAAATCTTACCCTGGGCTTTTGTTTTTTGGGAGAGTTTTTATCACAGTTTCATTTTCAGTGCTTGTTAATTCACTTGTTCATAATTTCTGTTTCTTCCTGATTCAGTCTTGAAAGGTTGAAATTTTCTAAGAATCTTTCCATTTCTTCTAGGTTATCCATTTTATTGGCATGTAGTCTTTTATGATCCTTTGTATTTCTGTGTTATCTGTTGTAACCTCTCCTTTTTCATTTCTAATTTTGTTGATTTGATTCTTCTCCCTTTTTTTCTTTATGTTGGCTAATGGATTGTCTTTTTTTTTTTTTCATTTTCTCAACAAACCAACTTTTAATTTTGTTAATTGTTACTGTTGTTTTCTTCATTCCTTTTTCATTTATTTCTGCTCTTATCTGTATGATTCTTTCCTTCTACTAAATTTCAGACTATTTTATTCCTCTTTTTCCAGTCGTTCTAGGTGTAGTTAGATTGTCTGTTTCTCTTTTTAATGTCTATTAGTATTTATTTATGCATTGCAGTGCTCCAATGTTGGGTGTTAAATATTTACAATTGTTATGTCTTCCTCTTGGATTTATGCCATTAATCATTATGTAGTGTCCTTTTTTACCTCTTGTAATATTCTTTATTTTAACGTCTAGTTTGTCTGAAATGAGGATTGTTACTCCGAGTTTCTTTTGATTTCCATTTGCATGGAATATATTTTTCCATCCTCTCAGTTTCAATCTGTATGTGTCTCCAGGTCTGAAGTGGGTCTCTTGTAAGCAGCATATTTATGGTTTGTTTTTTTTTTTAATCCATTCAACCAGTCTGTGTCTTTTGGTTGGAATGTTTAACCATTTAAATTTAAATTAATTATTGATATATATGTTTTTATTGCCATTTTCTTAATTATTTGGGGTTTATTTTTGTAGGTTTTTATCTTCTCTCGTGTTTTCTGTCTGTATAACTCCCTTTAACATTTGTTGTAAACCTGGTTTGATGGTATGAAATTCTCTTACCTTTTCCTTGTCTTCAAAACTTTTGATTCTCCATCATTTTTGAATGAAATCCTTACCAGATATAGTAATCTTGGTAGTAGATTTTTCCCTTTCAGTACTTTAAATATACCCTACTTTTCCCTTCTGGTATGAAGAGTTTCTGCTGAAAGATCAACTGTTCATCATATGGGGTTTCCATTGTATGTTATTTGTTGCTTTTCCCTTGCTGCTTTTAATATTCTTTATTTGTATTTAATCTTTGTAAGTTTGATTAGTATGTGTCTCAGCATGTTTGTCCTTGGGTGTATTCTGTATGGGACTTTCTAGTCTTCTTGGACTTGGTTGAGTATTTCCTTTCCCATGCTGGAGAAATGTTCAACTCTAATCTCTTAAAAAATATACTCAGATGCTTTCTTTTTCTCTAATTCTTCTGGGACTCTTAGAATTCAAATGTTGGTGGATTTAGTAATGCCCCAGAGGTCTGAGGGTACCTCAGTTCTTCACTCTTCTTCCTTTATTCCACTCTTTGGCAGTTATTTCCACCATTCTATCTTCCAGCTCACTTATCCATTCTGCCTCAGATATTCTGCTATTGAGTCCTTCTAGAATATTTTTAATTTCAATAATTATGTCATTCATCACTGTTTTCTTGGTCTTTATTTTTCGCAGCTCTTTGTTTAATATGTTAATTGATTCTTGCATTTTCTCTATTCTGTTTTTGAGGCTTTTGGATCATCTTTACTATCATTAGTCTGGATTATTTTTCAGGTAGTTTTCTTATTTCCTCTTTGTTCGTTTAGTCTTGTGTGTTTCTAGCTTGTTCCTTCATTTGTGCAATATTTCTCTGCCTTTTCATTTTTTTTTAGCTTATTTTGTTTGAAATCTTTTTTTCCCAGGCTTCAAGGTCGAATTCCTTCTTCCTTTTGGTTTCTGCCCTTGGTGGGTAAGGTTGGTCCAATAGTTTGTGTAGGTGTCGTATTGAGTGTGACTTGTGCTTCCTTTCTGATGGGAGGAGGTGAGGTTTTTTTTTTCTCTGATGTTCAAGATTGTTTGATGTGGTAATCCTCTCTGCTGCTGATTGGGTTTGTGTTTTTGTCTTGTTTGTTGTTTGAGTGAGACACCTGCACGGGGTCCTGGTGACAGCTGGGTGATGTCAGGTCTTATATACAGGTGGAGGCCTTTGCGGAATTCTCACTAATGAATACTCCATGGGTTAGAAGTTCTCTGGAAGTATAGGGTCTTGGAGTCAGTATAGGGTCCCACTCCAAAGGCTCAGGGCCCGATCTTTGGCCAGGGAACTGAGATTACACAATGACTTTTTATGGCATTAAAGGAGATTAAAACAAACAGAAAAATCAAAAACAAAACAAGAAACAAAAGATGAACCCCAGACAAATGGTACATACAAAATCAGGCAAATAGTAACTAAAATATTGTAATACACATACACATACAAATATAAACAAAACTAAAACAATCCAAAAAAGAAAGTATAAGTAATTGACCCAGCAAGCAAGGCAAACCAAAAGTGTTATCAACCAGTTAAAAATGAAACTAATTGGAATAAATTGGAAATCAAAACCTTAGTAAGATAACACCTGGGGAATAAAGCAACAAAAACAAAGCAAACTAACAAACATGGTGAGAAAAATAACAGGAAGAAAAAATAGAAAAGCAAAGTTAAATAGAGGTAGATAAAAACTATTTAAATATAAATAAATTTATATATAAAAGAATAACTACTGCAGAAAGAGAACAATCAGAAAGGCAAACAAAATAATCTAAAATGTTAATAATAAAAATTTAAAAGTTTTTATTTTTAAATAAACCACAAAAATACTCAACCACAAAAGCCCAACATAGAGGCAGAAGTATATAAAGTAAGTAAGAAGTGTGATTTTAAAAAATCTCAAAACTTGAATAGATTTAATAGTACTAATGAAATCAACAATTAAAGCAATTGAGGAAAATCAAGAAATCCAGAAGCAACTACGGAGCAGGTCAAAATATAATAATAATAAATTATTTTTTTCTTGGATCTCAGCTGTCTTCATCCTGTTCCTCACTGTGAGTCACAGTCTGCTTGAGGTATTTTTAAATGATGTTAAGCTAAGGAACACAGAGATGCTCAAATCTCAGCTTGCTATAGATAACTGTTTCTTCTGGTGTTCCTGAAAGAGCTGAATCTACAGATGTTAAGGGAGAGTGACAAATGAGAAAACAAAAAGCACAATTTTACTTGACTAGTATTCTCCACTCCAGCCTGGAGCTGGTAAATGGAGCTGAAGTGTGAGATTGAAGCACAAAATATAAGCAAGGTCATTCTCTCTGTGTTTTATGTAAGCCAGCAGCCAGACACTAAAAGATGAGAAAATCTACATAGCAGAGCACTACTGTTAATTGAGGAACAAATTTGATTGAGAAAGTGACCTTTCCCAAGAAAGTACCTCCCCTTATTCCTTCTGCTTACATAAATAGAAAAATTCATTGAAGCAAGGCCTTCCATGACCAAAAAGTTGTGACTTATCAAAGTCTCAGATGATAATTAGCATTTTTAGTGATTAAGTATTTTAATATTATGGTATGTACATTGTTTTTTGAGACATAATTCTATTGCAGACTTAACAGACAACAGTATAGTATGAACATAACTTTTTAAAAAAAGAAATATAGTTGGTAAACAATATTGTTAATTTCAGGTGTACTGCAAAGTGCTTTAACATTTGCATAGATTATGATTATCACCAAGATAGGCTTTATAACCATCTATCCTCATAGGAAGTAATTGCAATATTATTAAACATATTGCTTCTGTTGTATGTTACATGCCTATGACTTGTCATTTGTGTGAGCTTGTGCTCAGTGTTGTCTGACACTTTGCAACCCCATGGACTATAGCGTCAATGGAATTTTCCAGGCATACTGGAGTGGGTTACCATTACTTATTCCAGGGGATCATCCCAACCAAGGGTCTGAACCTATGTCTCCTGAGTCTTCTGCAATGGCAGGTGTATTTTTCACCACCGAGCTACCTTGGAAACATCGCTGTGTCTTAGTTATTCTCAGCTTCCTTCACCTGTTTCATATACCCACTGGATGGAGGAGCCTGGTAGGCTGCAGTCCGTGGGGTCGCTAAGGGTCGGACACGACTGAGCAACTTCACTTTCACTTTTCACTTTCACACACTGGAGAAGGAAATGGCAGCCCACTCCAGTGTTCTTGCCTGGAGAATCCCAGGGAAGGGGGAGCCTGGTGGGCTTCCGTCTATGGGGTCGCACAGAGTTGGACACGACTGAAGTGACTTAGCAGCAGCAGCAGCAACCTCCTTTCTGACATCCACTGAGTTGTTCTCTGTATCGACAGCCTGTTTTCATCATTTATTAGCTTTGTTTTTTGTGGTTTTTTTTCTTTTACATAACAGATAATTAAGTTCATGAGATATTTTGTCTGTTTCACTCTTACTTCACTTGCTACAATATCCTTTATATTCATCTATATTGCAAATGGTGAGACTTCAATTTTTAAAACATTTCAGCAATATTCCTGTGTGTGTGTGTGTGCGTGTGTGTGTGTGTCTGTGTGTGTGTATAACATCTTCTCTTTATCAGGTGAAAGTTCAGTTGCTTCCATATGTTGGCTATTTTAAATAATGCTCTAACTAAACTTTTCTATATATATCCTTTCAAAGTAGTATTTTTGTTTTCTCTGGGAAAATACCAAAAACGAACTTGCTGGATCATGAGACAGTTCTTTAATTTTTTTGAGAACTCATCATACTGTTTACCTTAGTAGCTTCACCAATTTACAATCTCACCAGCAATACATGAGGATTTCCTTTGCTCCATGTTCTCACAAAAACTTGATATTTATCGTCATCTTTTTAATGATAATCACACTAAACTTGTGTAAGGTGATATCTCCTTGAAGTTTTGATTTAGAATTTGTCAGATGATTAATGATGTTGAGCAACTTTTCATGTGCCTGTTGGCAATTTGTATGTTGTCTTTGGAAAAATGCTCTTTATACCCTCTCTCACTTTTTATTCTGCTTGTTTTTATTACTGTTGAGTTGTATGAGTTCCTTCCATACTTTTTATATGATCAGATACATTGTTTGCTAATAACTTTTTCCACTTAGTAACCTGTGTCTTTACTTTTTATAGTTTCTTCTGATGTAAAAAAATTTTTTTATTTGATACAGTCCAATTCATTCAGTTTTCTTTTGTTTCCTTTGATTCTGGAGACAGATTCTTAAAAATATTGCCAAGATGAATGTAAGAGAGAGAGCATACTGCCTATATTTTCTTTTAGGTGTTTTAAGAGTTTCATGTCCTAAATTTGTCTGATTTCATTCTGGGTAAATTTTTCTACATGGTGTACGTAAATCATCCAGGTTAATTATTTTGCATATAGCTGTCCAGTTTTCCCAACATCATTCTTTGAATAGTCTGTCTTTTCCCTGTTTTCTATTCTCTCTCCTTTTTTGTAGATTATTTAACCAGGTAGTATGAGTTTATTTCTGGGTTCTTGATTCTGTTCCACTGATGTATGTTTCTGTTTTTGTGTTAGTACCATAATTTTTTCATTTTTACTGTAGCTTTGTGTAGTCTACTGTGAAATCAAGGAGGATAATATGTGAAGCTTTCTTCTTTTCCTTTGCAAATAGCTGAGAAAAGAAGAGAAGTGAAAGGGAAAGATATAACCAACTGAATGCTGGTTTCCAGAGAATATCAAGGAGAGATATAAAACCCTTCTTAAGGGAATGATGCAAAGAAATAGAAGAAAAGAATAGAATAGGAAATTCAAGGGATCTCTTCAAGAAAATTGGAGATGCCAAGGAAACATTTCATGCAAAAATGGGCACAATAAAGAAATGGCAAGGACCTACCAGAAGCAGAAGAGATTAAGAAGAGGTGGCAGGAATACACAGAAGAACTATACAAAAAGGTGGCATATTAGCATATTGCTGTTATGCTGATATGCTTATATTCATTTTTAATTTGGCATTGTTTTTATATATAGATGTTCTTTTCTTAAATCAAGTGGACATATCATAATCATTGTGTTTTATGATAGAAGGTAATTATCAGCAGAGGCTTTTCATTCTTTCTCTTCATGCTTTCTTTTTTTTTTTTTAATTGGAAGATGTTTGCTTTGCAATTTTGTGTTGTTTTCTGCATAAAACGGTTTGAATCAGCAGTAAGCATAGATACATCCTCTACCTCTTGAGCCTATCTACCACCTGCCCCTCCTCTGGTCCCTGTGTGTCATGACACAGCACCATGCTAAGCTGCATGTGTTATACAGCAATTTCCCACTAGGTATCTTTTTTACACATGGTGATATATATGTTTCAATGCTGCCGTCTCAATTTGTCCCACCATCTTCATCCCCCACTGTGCCCACAACTCCATTCCTTCCTCGCAAATATGTTCATAAGTACCATTTTTCTTGATTCCATGTACATGTGTTAATATACAGTATTTATTATTCTCTTTCTGTTTACTTCATTCTGTATAACAGGCTCTAGGTCATTCACCTCAGTTCAACTGACTCAAATTCATTCCTTTTTATGACTGATTACACTTCCATTGTATATATGTACCACAATTTCTTTACCCATTTATGTGTCTAGGTTGCTTCTGTATCTGGGCTATTGTGAACAATGCTTCAATAAACATTGGAGTACATGTCTCTTTTTGAATTATGTTTTCTAAGGGTATATGACCAGTAGTGGTATTGTTGGCTCATGTTTTACTCCTGTTGTTGTTTTTTTTAAATTCCATACTGTTCTCCATAGTGGCTGTATCAATTTACATTCCCATCATTACCATGAAGAGTGTTCCCTTTTTTCTACATCCTCGCCAGCACTTATTGTTTGTAAGTTTTTTTGATGATGGCCATACTGACTGGTGTGAGGTGATACTCACTGTACTTTTCATTTGCATTTCTCAAATAATGGACAGTGTTGATCATCTTTTCATGTACCTTTTGGCCATCCATATGTCTTTTTTTGAAGAAATGTCTATTTAGGTCTACTGCCCATTTTTTTGGGGGGAGGAGGGTTGTTAGTTTTTCAGATATTGAGCTGCATGAGTTGCTTATATATTTTCGTGATTAATCCTTTACCCATTGCTTCATTCACATTTATATTCTCCTATTCTAAGGGTTGCCTTTTCAGGTTGTTTATGGTATCCTTTGCTGTACAAAAGCTTTTAAGTTAATTATGTCCCATTTGTTTATTTTTCTTTTTATTTCTATTACTCTGGGAGGTCAGTCAAAGAGGACTTTGCTGCTATTTACTTCAAAGTGTGTTCTACCTATATTTTCCTCTAGAATTTCATAGTTTCTAACCTTACATTTACATCTTTAATCCATTTTATTTTTTGTTTGGTTTTAGGGAGTGTTCTAATTTTATTTTTTGACACACAATTATCCAGTTTTCCCACACCAATTATTGAAGAAGCTCTTTTCTCCATTGTATTATTCTTGCCTCTTTCGTCAAAGATAAGGCGCCCAAAGGTTCATGAGTTTATCTCCGGACTTCCTCTCTTGTTCTGTTGATCTGTAGTTCAGTTTTTGTACCAGTGCCATATTTTCTTGATTGCTGTATCTTTCTAGTATACTTGGGAGTCAGGAAGGATTATTCCTCCAGCTCTGTTTTCCTTTCTCAAGTTTACTTTGGTTATTTGGAATCTTTGTTTTACCATACAAATTGTAAATTTTTTTCTTCTAATTCTGTGAAAAATGCTAATTGGTAATTTGATAGATTTTTTGTTTTTGAATCTGTAGATTGTTTCGTATGGTATAGTCATTTTCACAATATTGATTCTTCCAATCAAAGAGCATGATATGCCCTCCATCTCTTGGTATCATCTTCAATTTCTTTCATGAGTGTCTTATACTTTTCTGCTTACAGATCTTTTTTCTCCTTCAGTTCAGTTCAGTTCAGTCGCTCAGTCGTGTCCGACTTTTTCTCGTTAGGTAGTTTTATTCCTAGGTATTGCATTCTTTTTCTCACAGTGACAAATGTGATTATTTCATTAATTTCTGTTTCTTATATTTCATTATTAGTGTATAGGAATGCAAGGGATTTCTGTGTATTAATTTTGTATCTGGCAATGTTACTAAATTCATTGGTTAGTAATTTTCTGGTGGTATCTTTAGGGGTTTCTTTATACAGTTGCATGTAGTCTGCAAATAGTGAAAGTTTTATTTCTACTTTTCCAGTCTAGATTGCTTTCATTTCTTTTGCTTCTCTGATTTCCATGACTAAGATTTATGTTGACACTGGTGGTGAGATCACTTGTTCCTGATCTTAGAGGAAATGCATTCAGGTTTTCACTGTTGTGAATAATGATTGCTGCTTGTCTGTCACAAATGGCCTTTATTATGTTCATGTAGGTTCCTTCTATGCCCATTTTCTAGAGTTTTTTAAATCATAAATAGGTTTTTAATTTTGTCAAAAGCTTTTTCTGCATATTTTGAGATTGTCATATGGTTTTTATCTTTCAATTTATTAATCTGTTGTGTCATGTTGATTTGCATATATTGAAGAATCCTTGGATCCCCGAGATAAATCCCACTTGATCATGGTGTATGATTCATTTATTGTGTTGTTGGATTCTATTTGCTAGTATTTTGGTAGGATTTTTGCATATATTTTCATCAGTGATATTGGCCTATAATCTTTTTTGTGCTATCTTGTCAGTTTTGGTGTCAGGGTCATGGTGGTCTCGTAGTATGGGTTTTGGAATGGTCCTCCCTATGCCCATTTTTCGAAGAGTTTGAGAAGAATAGGTGCTAGCTCTTTTCTACATGTTTGATAGAATTCAGCTGTGAAAGCATGTGGCCCTGTGATTTTTGTTGTTGTTGGAAGATTTTTGATCACAGTTTCAATTTCTGTACTTGTGATTGGTATGTTTATCTTCTCAAAGAACCACATTTTGGTTTTATTGATTTTTGTTATTGTTTTCTTCATTTCTTTTTCATTTGTTTCTACCTTGAGTATTATGATTCTTCTACTAACTTGGGTCTTTTGTTGTTATTCTTTTTCTAATTGCTTTTGGTGTAGAGTTAGGTCATTTATTTGATACTTTTCTTGTTTCTTGTGGTAGGATTACATTGCTAGAAAATTCCTCTTTGAACTGCTTTTGCCATGTCCCTTTTGTTTCTGATTATTGTATTTTCATTGTCATTTGTTTCTAGGCATTTTTGATTTCCAATTTGATTTCTTCATTGACCTCTTGGTTATATAGCAGCATCTTGTTTAGCCTGTATGTGTTTGTGTTTTTTATTTTTTTTCATGTAATTGATATCTAATCCCATATTGTTTTGATCAGAAAAAATGCTTGATATGACTTCAATTTCTTTAAATTTACTGAAATTTGATTTGTGGCCCCAGATGTGTTCTATACTAGAGAATGTTCCATATGAACTTGAGAAAAAAAATATATTTTGCTTCTTTTGGATGGAATGTCCTATAGATATCAGTTAGGACCACATGGTCTAATGTGACATGTAAGGCTTGTGTTCCCTTACAAATTTTCTGTCTGGATGATTTTTCCATTGGTGTAATTGAGGGTGTTAAAACCCCCTACTATGTTTTTACTGTTGATTCCCCTTTTTACATCTGTTAGCATTTCCTTTATGTATTGTAAGTTCTCCTATGTTGGACACATATATATTTACAATTTATGGACTGTAAATTAGATGGAGCCATTGATCATTATGTAGTATCCTTCCTTTTCTTTTTTAATAGTCTTTATTTTAAAGTCCATTTTGTCTGATATGAGAATTCATACTCTAACTTTCCTTTGATTTCTATTTTCATGGAACATCTTTTTCCACACCCTCACTTTCAGTCTGTACGTGTCCCTAGGTCTGAAGGGGGTCTCTTGTAGACAGCATATATATGGGTGCTGCAGGCACATGGGTGATGCCAGGTCTTGGATTCAGTTGGAGGCCTTCATGGACGTTCTCACTGATTAATACTCACTGGAATCTGGAGTTCTCTAGCAGTCTATCATCCTGACCTTAGTGCCCCCCACCCCAGATTCTCAGACCCAACTTCCAATTGGGGATCCAAGACTCCAAAAGCTTTACATCATGACTATAAAGAGGTTTAAACACTCCCCCCCCAGAAAAAAAACAGGAAATGAAAGCAAGATAAATGGTAAAAGCAAAGTCAACAAACAGAAAGAAAAACAACAGAACTTGGAGATCAATCCTGGATGTTCATTGGAGGGACTGATGCTGAAGCTGAAACTGCAATACTTTGGCCACCTCATGCGGCGAGTTGACTCACTGGAAAAGACTCTGATGCTGGGAAAGGTTGGGGGCGGGAGGAGAAGGGGACGACGGAGAATGAGATGGCTGGATGGCATCACCGACTCTGTGGACATGAGTTTGAGTGTACTCCGGGAGTTGGTGATGGACAGGGAGGCCTGGCGTGCTGTGATTCATGGGGTCACGGAGAGTCGGACACGACTGAGTGACTGAATTGAACTGAACTGAACACACACAAACACATATGCACATACATACATACATATACTCAAAAAGAACCAAAATATAGCAAAGAAAACAGTACAGGAATGTGACCCTAGAAACAATGAAACTGAAAATAAAATCAACTAATTAAAAGCAAAACTATCTAAAACACAAAACAGAAAATAAAACCAAAGCAGAGTACCAACTGTAGAATAAAGCACAAACCCAAACAAACAAAGATGTTAAAATATATATATAAAAGCAAAGTTAAATAGAAGTATTTAAATAAAAATCCATATGTATTCAAGAAAAACAAGAAGAAAGCAGAACCAAAAAGAAAACAAAAAAACACAAAACAGCAGAAAGGCAATGTGGAAGTAGAAATATATGAAAGAAATTAAAAGTATGATAAAAAATAATCTCATGTGCCTAAATAGAAATATAACAACAACCACAACAACTGAAATATGAAGAGAAACAAAATACTAAAACGAAAGGTAAAAAATAAAAACATAAAAAAAATAATAAATATTTTCTAGATTCTCAGCTGTCAGCATTCTTGCCCCTGCTGTGAACCATGACCCACCTCTGCCTCCTAGGAGGTTCTCCAGTGGTGGAAAGCGCTGTTTCCTAGACCAGCTGTTGGGACAGCTCACACTGTAATTTGGCCCCACTGCCATGTATGCTTGCCTCCATGTCCATAGCTTCCAGATCTAGAGCATTTTCTTCTGTGGGAACACTCATTGTCTTTTTATATAGTCCATAGACACAGAGTCTGCCTAGTTGAGCATGTGGATTTATTCTGAAGCTTGTGTAGCTGCTGGAAAATTTTTCCATCCTCTTCCTTAGTCTCTCTACCCCTGGAGCTGAATTGCAATTTTATCCCTACCTATGCTTGTGTGCCATTCACAGGAGTCTGCTCCTGAGGCTGCCTTGAGTACTTTGGACTGCCCCAGTGAGGATGGGGCATGGAGGTGATATGGCTTGTTGGATCATAGAGTCCCTTGCAGTGCCATTTCTGTAGGAAAGCTGGTGGCCACAGGCACGATATGGTTTTATTATTAGTCTTTTCTAGCCTCTAGCTGCTGGAGTTCAAAGGGCCTCCCTGGCTGATCGTTCTTTATTGTTTGGAAACAGCAGCCTTCACTGGGGTCTGTCTCTATTGCTTGACTGGCTGCCAGTGCTGATATTTGTAGGGAGAGAGGCTACACTGGGGGCTCGACCCCTTCACGTGACTCAGCAGTAGTACCCTGACTCCGTGGTCACCGAGTTTTCCTCCAAAGGCATTTCTTGCTGTGGATTCTACCCCACGTTCCCTCAGGCCATCCCCTCACAGTCAACTATAGTCCATGCCCCTGGATTGCTATCTGATCCCCATGGTTCAGCTCCCAGCCACCCTGCTCACTGGTAGGACACTCATCCTGTTCTGGGGTACCTAGGGCTAAGGCACTGGTTATCCGTGTGGTTCTCACTCCATTCAGGCTATTACAGCTCACCTGCTTCACTCAGACAGCCTCAAATGCTTCCCTTATGTCGCAACTGATTTTTTGAATGTGGGAATTTCTCCCTTGGCTTTAGCTCCTCCACCCCTGGCTGCAGGTCCATTCCCTCTTGCTCTCCTCCTCTTTCTCCCTTCTATCTTTCATTTTACCCAGTTATGTGTGGGTCCATATAATTCTTTCTGGTGATCAGTGACTCCTATTAGTCTTCAGCCAGTGTTCCATGTATTTCTGATGCATCAGTGGAGAGAGATGCATTCCACATCTACGTGCTCCTCCCCCATCTTGCTAGGTGTTCCTGTCATTTTTAATATTTGTCATAAATACTATATGTGTATCATTATTTAAATTGTATATCTAAGCGTATATCTGAGTGCTTTTGATTCCTCTTTTCAAGGAAGAGTATATGCTTGGTGGATTCCATCTTTTTTTTTTTTGACAGCTCGACTTAGTTTTGATCACTGGAAAAACAATGTTAGTCACATATGTATTTCAAATTTTCTAGTGGCAGCATTAGCAAGTATCAGGATAAAAAAAAATAGTTACAGTTTAGAAGTTGGGAGTTATGCTTTACTTGGTGGGAATTTTTAGGATTCAAGCCTGAAAAACATCATCTCAACTAACCCTGAGATAACTGCTCCAAGGAGGTGGAGGGAGAGGAGTAAGTTTATATAAAAGCTTATGACAAGGGGCAGATAGTTTGAACATCAAGAGATTATTATTAATTAAGGAAAACCAGAAATCTCAAGGAACTTAGCACTTTTCTATGTTTGGGAAGATGCAAGAGTCTAGGCTTACTGAAATCATTCCTTTCATATGCCTCTCAGCTATCTGGGGCCAGTGCTCACCATGGGAGTTGGCTGATGGCTGCCAGATAACACATACTATTCTTCCTGGACTTAGAAATTCACATTTGGAGGGTGGGAATCCCTGATGGCTATGACATCCTTGTTTATTGATATGGCAGGAAATAACTCCCTTGCACAGAAGTAAAACTGAACCAGTGAAACTGATGTACATATTAATTTTCTAATGGCAGCATTAACAAGTAAAACTTAACCAGTGAAATTGATGTAATATTTTAATTTTAAATATGCAAAATGCTTTTGATTGTGCAATCAATATCAACTTATTACGGAGAAAATTTTAAATTTTTATACTAAGTCTTTGAAATCTGATATGCTTATGGTACATCTCAATTGAGACTGGCTACAATTCAAGTGCCCTATAGCAACATCTGGTTGTCAGTTGTCATATTGTATAGCACTCTGTAGAGTGTAACAAAATTATTGACCTGAAACAAATAAGCTGCCAAATATTCCTTGACCAAAGAAGGAATCTCAGTTCAGAGACTGTGACCAGGACAAGTCATGTGCAAGTCCCTTCAGGCAAGTGAAGGTGCTGATGTATAGAGAAAAGGGAGTTAGGAGGGCCATAACAAAGAAGAGTCTGTGGCTTTTGATTATCTGAGTCCTTACCAAGAAGGAAGAGGAAGTTTCTTCTGCTTTGCATGTATGTGCATGCTTAGTTGCTTCATTCATGTCCAACTCTGTCGTCTGCCAGGTTCCTCTCTCCATGAGGTTCTCCTGGCAAGAATACTGGAGTGGGTTGCTAGGTCCTCCTCCAGGGGACCTTCCTGACCAAGAGATCCAACCTGCATCTCCTACAACTCCTGCATTGGCAGGCAGATTCTTTATCACTGAGCCACCTCACCTCAGAAGCTCTTATGTTGGAGCTCTTCTATTGTTGCAGGGTGGGAGAGCTCCCCTGTTGGTCTCCTTGCTATATTTATTTGAGGTTTCTGGTTTTATAAAGTCCATATACAGTGATATAACTAACTTTATATCAATTGTCTTATTCTTAAATCAGTTTAATTTTTCTGCATTTGATACAAGTTGAGAGTTTTCCCCTTATAAAGTGGAGGAAAACTGGTCAGACATATGTATTATTTTGTAAGTTTAACCATAGGAAGTGAATAGAGTAATATGATGTTTCTATCCAGAGAGTATTTCAGTCAAAAATTGAAGTGAAAAATGTTACATGCTTATATTGTTTTATTTGCTAATGTACATTATATAATTGAAGTGTTAATAATATTCGCTGATTGTTCTATATAGCATCAGACTTTACTTTCACCACGAGACACAACCACAACTTAGCATCATTTCTTCTTTGGCCCAGCCTCTTCATTCTTTCTGGAGGTAATACCCTGCTGTTCCCCAGTAGCATATTGGACACCTACCAACCAAGGGAGCTCATCTTCCACTGTCATAACTTTTGCCTTTTCATAGTGTTCATGGGGTTCTTGAGGAAAGAATACTGGAGTGATTTCCAGTTCCCTTCACCAGTGAACCACGTTTTGTCAGAACTCTACACTATGACCCATCCATCTTGGGTGATCCTGCATGGCATGGCTCATAGTTTCATTGAGTTGCACAGGGCAATGATCCATGTGATCATTTTGGTTATTTTCCTGTGATTGTGGTTTTCATTCTGGAGGCTATGGGATTGAAGTTCTTGTTTCTTCTGGAGATGACAGAGTTGAAGGACATGGGCTCTTCTTCTCCTTCCTGTGAGTGTTTGAAGGTCTCCTGCAGAGGCATGTAACAGCAGTGTCCCTTGTCCAGGGACAAGGGGACTGACAACTGCAGTCCTGGGAGGTGCATGTTGGCATAAGTCCCTTTGAAGAATGCCTTTAGACCTACCGCAAAGCGTATAGACTCTAATATTGTGTAGGAACCTGGAAGGTTAGGTCCATGAATCAAGGTAAATTGGACATGGCCAAGTGGGAGATAGGAAGCGTGAACATCAACATCTTAGGAATCAGTGAACTAAAATGGAAGGGAATGGGAAATTTTAATTTATTTGACCATTTTATCAACTACTGTAAGAATCCTTTAGAAGAAATGGAGTATCCCTCCTAGTCAACAAAAGAATCCAAAATATGGTACTTGGGGGCAGTCTCAAAAATGACAGAATGATCTTGGTTCTTTTCCAATGCAAACCATTCAACATCAGAGTAATCCAAGTCTGTGCCCCATCACTAACACCAATGAAGATGAAGTCAAACAGTTCTATGAAGACCTACAAGATCCTCTAGAACTAAAAAAAAAAAAAAAAATGTCCTTTTCATCATAGGGGATTGGAATGCAAAAGTAGGAAGTCAAGAGAACCTGGAGGAACAGGCAAGGTTGGTTTTGGAGTACAAAAGGAAGCAGAACAAAGGCTAACAAGTTTTGCCAAGAGAACACACTGGACATAGCAAATGTGCTCTTCCAAAAACACAAGAGATGACTCTACACATGGACATCATGAGATGGGCAGTACTGAAATCAGATTGATTATATCCTATGCAGCTGAAGATAGAGTCAGTGTAAATTTTACTATAAAGTCAGTAAAATCGGGACCAGGAGCTGACTGTTGCTCAGATCATGAGCTCCTTATTGCAAACTTCAGGCTTTCTTGAATAAAGTAGGTAAAACCACTAGGCCATTCTGATGTGACCTAAATAAAATCCCGTATAATTATACATAGAGGTGATGAATAGATTCAAGGTATTAGGTCTGATGGACAGGATTCCTGAAGAACTATGGATAGAGGTTTGTAATATTCTACAGGAGGCTGTGACCAAAAGCATCCCAAAGAAAAAGAAATGCAAGAAGGCAAAGTGGTTATCAGAGGAGGCCTTACTAATAGCTGAGAAAAGAGAAGTGAAAGGCAAAGAGAAAGGGAAAGATATTCCCAACTGAATGCAGAGTTATGGAAAATAGAAAGGAGAGAAAAGAAAGCCTTCTTATATGAACGATGCAAAAAAATAGAGAAAAACAACAGAATGGGCAAGATTAGAGATCTCTTCAAGAAAACTGGCGATACCAAGGGAACATTTCATACAAAGATGGCCACAATAAAGGACAGAAACAGCAGACACTCACCAGAAGCAGAAGAGATTAAGGAGAGGTGGCAAGAATACACAGAAGAACTAGGAAAAAACAGGCCTTAATGGTTTGGATAACCACTCTGGTATGATCACTCACTTAGAGCCAGATATACTGGAGTGTAAACTATAGTGGGCATTCAGTTCAGTTCAGTCACTCAGTCATGTCTGACTCTTTGTGATCCCATGGACTGCAACACGGCAGGCTTCCCTGTCCATCACCAACTCCCAGAGCCTACTCAAGCTCATGTCCATCATGTTGGTGATGACATCGAACCATCTCATCCTCTGTTGTCCTCTTCTACTCCCATCTTCAATCTTTCCCAGCATCATTGTCTTTTCCAATGAGTCAGTTCTTTGCATCAGGTGGCCAAAGTATTGGAGTTTCGGCATCAGCATCAGTCCTTCCAATGAATATTCAGGACTGATTTCCTTTAGGATTTCCAGGTTGGATCTCCTTGCAGTCCAAGGGACACTCAAGAGTCTGCCAACATCACCGTTCAAAAGCATCAAGTCTTCGGCACTCAGATTTCTTTATAGTCCAGCTCTCACCTCCATACATGACTACTGGAAAAACCATAGCCTTGTCTAGACAGACTTTTGTTGGCAAAGTAATGTCTCTGCTTTTTAATATGCTGACTAGGTTGGTCATAGCTTTTCTTCCAAGAAGCAAGCGTCTTTGAATTTCATGGCTGCAGTCACCATCTGCAGTGATTTTGGAGCCTCAAAAAATAATGTCTCTCAGTGTTTCCATTGTTTCACCATCTATTTGCTATGAAGTGATAGGACTGGATGCCATGATCTTAGTTTTGTGAATGTTGAGTTTTAAGTAGTGGGCATTATGAAGCATTACTATGAGCAAAGCTAGTGGAAGTGATGGAATTCCAGCAGAGCTATTTCAAATCCTAAAAGATGATGCTGTTAAAGTGTTCCACTCAATATGCCAGCAAATTTGGAAAACTCAGCAATGGCTACTGAACTGGAAAGGGTTAGTTTTCATTCCATTTGAAAAGAAATGAAATACCAAAGATGTTCAAACTACAGTACAGTTGTGCTCATTTCAATGTTAGGAAGGTGATGCTCAAAATATTTCAAGCTGGACTTCAGCAGTATGTTAACTGAGAACTTCCAGATGTACAAACTGAATTTACTAAGGACAGCAGAAACAGAGATCAAATTGCCAACATCCAAGGGATCATAGAAAAAGAAAAGGATTCCTAGAAAAGCATCAACATCTGCTTCATTGACTATGCTATAGCTTTTGACTGCGTGGATCAAAATAAAGTGTGGAAAAATTTTAAAGAGATGGAAATACCAGACCAGCTTCCTGAAAAACCTGTATGCAGTTCAAGACAGCTAAAACCAAGCATGGAACAATGGACTGGTTCAAAATTGGTAAAGGAGTAAGACAAGGCTGTATACTGTCAACATGTTTATTTAACTTGATGCAGAGTACATCATGCAAAGTGTCAGGCTGGATCAAGCACAAGCTGAAATCAAGATTGCTCAGTAGAAATATCAACAACCTCAGTTATACAGATGATACCACTCTAATGACAGAAAGTGAAGAGGAACTAAAGAGCCTCTTGTTAAGGTGAAAGATCAGAGTGAAAGTCCTGACTTAAAACTCACATTCAAAAGCTAAGTTAATGGCATCCAGTGCCATCACTTCATGGCAAATAAATGGGGGAAATGTGGCAGATTTCATTATCTTGTGCTCCAAAATCACTGTGGATAATGATGGCAGCCATGAAATTAAAATATGCTTGCTCCTTGGAAGAAAAACTAACTATGACACACTTAGACTGTATATTAAAAATCAGAGACATCACTTTGCCAACAAAGATCCTATTGTCAAAGCTTTGCTTTTTCCAGTAGTCATGTACAGATGTGAGCTGGACCATAAAGTAGGCTGAGCACTGAAGAAGTGATGCTTTCCAATTGTGATGCTGGAAAAGACTCTTGAAAATCCCTTTGACAGCAAGGAGATCAAACATGTCAATCCTGAAGGAAATCACCCCTTAATTTAAAATTCATTGGAAGGACTGAGGCTGAAGCTGAAGATCCAATACTTTAGCTACCTGATGTGAAGAGCTGACCTGCTGAAAAAGACTGAGGGCAGGAGGTAAGGGAATGACAAAGGATGAGATGGTTGGATAGCATCACTGACTTAATGGATATGAATCTGAGCAATCTCTGAGAGATGGTAAAGAACAGGGAAGCCTGACATGCTGCAGTCCATGGGATTGCAAAGAGTCAGACACAACTTAGTGACTGATTAACAGCAACAATAATAGTCACTGATTAGGAACTTCAGGAATTTATGTGATCTTTAATTTAGAAATCTGATGCTGTATTTGTCTGAATACATATACTTGAAATTAATTCTGTAGCAAATATCTTGTGCATGTATGAGGCATACAAAAACGTGATAATGTTGTTGAGCAAACAGACATCTGACATTAAAATGGGTATCCTGAACTCCTTAAAATAAAATAATTATAGTCATATGTACTATTTTTTAAAGTATAAACACATTAAAAATGACCTGTGAACGCAGAGGCATTGCATCACCTTGGTATGAATGATTAAGTGTACTTATGTACTTAATTTCAACAAGTTATACCACTTTTCTAAAATCATTCCCATAATTCCTACTATATGTTCAAGTCATGTGAGAGAAGAATATTTAAACCTCGTTTTAACAATTGAAAAGCTGAAATGCTGAAAAACTGACTTGTCTAGGTTACAGAGCAATCAGTGGTAGTATCCTTAAAATGATTCAAATTCTTCCAGTTGCTTCAGCTGAGTTAGTAGCTTAGTTTTAAATTCAGAGTGCATTAATGGAACAGCTCTGCCTTAAAACCATGTGATTCCAATGTAGGACTGATTATAAAAGGCCCACTGAGTAATTTGCTGTCTCCCAGAAAATGATTTGATGAAACAGTTGAATTAGTGAACTTCCAGTCATAAAATCCTGGCTTGTAGTGTCCTTTGAACAGAGAGCAAAAATTTCATTTTTATTACTGTGCACTTTATCAAATGTAGTCATTTTAAAAAGTGATAATACTTATAAATAAATAAATCTGTAAAATGCTATCCAAATGCTATCATTCTCTTGTATGTCACTTTTGAAAGTAATATTTGTTAAATGCATTTGATGTTTTATATACATAATTATAGGTCATCATGGTAAGAAATAACAGTGATTCCTGGTTCAGTGCTTTACTCACGAATTTAAGTTTTCTGAGTCATTATAACTCATTTACAAGGAGCCTTTTATATATACCTTTATATTTTTCTGATTTATTTTAATTTCCTCACATATTCTGATTAGTCTTTTTCTAGCAATAACCCTCCATTTGACTGTAATTAATCTTTAGTGCCCTAAATACATATTTAATGATGGGATCAGTATCTTTTCTTATTCCATTACCTATCACTCATTTGAAACCTTTTAAAATGTTAATTATTTTATTTACTTATGATCCAATTAATTCTATTAATTTTAGAATAAATTATTATTCTGTGCCAAACAGGTTACCATGGGATTGATTTAACAAAACACTCCAGTCTTTATACAACAATATTTTAATTTTTCATATTTTCATATCTTTTCACTCATTTTTATTATATATTCTCTTGGATGTGTATTTCAAGGAAAAAAATATTTTTCTTATTTTCAATAAGATTTTAAAGAAAATTATATAAACATTTCACATTGGTGCTTAACTAAAAGGTATATGCAAGATAGATTTTGGGAAGTATGATTGTAATAAAGACTGGTTCTACATCAGGAAAGGAGTACATCAAGACTGTATGTTGTCACCCTGTTTATTTAACTTATATGCAGAGTACATCATGAGAAATGCCAGGCTGGATGAATCACAAGCTGGAATCAAGATTGCCAGGAGAAATATCAATAACCTCAGATATGCAGATGACACCACCCTTAATGCAGAGAGTGAAAAACTAAAGAGCCTCTTGATGAAAGTGAAAGAGGACAGTGAAAAAACTGGCTTAAAACTCAGCATTCAAAAAACAAAGATCATCACTTTATCCCATCACTTCATAGCAAATAGATGGTGAAACAATGGAAACATTGAGAAACGTTATTTTCTTGAGCTCTAAAATCACTGCAGATGGTGACTGCAGCCATGAAATTTAAAAATGCTTGCTCCTTGGAAGAAAAGCTGTGACCAACCTAGACAGCATATTAAAAAGCAGAGAAATTACTTTGCCAACAAAGGTCCATACAGTCAAGGTTATGGTTTTTCCAGTAGTCATGTATGGATATGAGAGCTGGACTATAAAAAAAGCTGAGCACCGAAGAATTTATGCTTTTGAACTGTGGTGTTCAAGACTTCTGAGAATATCCTGGACTGCAAGGAGTTCCAGTCAGTCCTAAAGGAGCTCAGTCCTGAATAGTCATTGGAAGCACTAAAGCTGAAGCTGAAACTGCAATACTTTGGCCACCTGATGTGAAGAACTGACTCCTTGGAAAAGTCCCTGATGCTGGGAAAGATTGAAGGCAGGAGAAGAGACGACAGAGGATGAGATGGTTGGATGGCATCACCGACTCAATGGACATGGAGCTGGTGATGGACAGGGAGGCCTGGCATGCTGCAGTCCACGGGGTCTCAAAGAGTCGGACACGACTGAGCAACTGAACTGAACTGAACATTGTAAAATTGATGCTTTCAAACTGTGGTGCTGGAAGAGTCATGAGAGTCCGTTGGACAGCAAGGCAATCGAGCCAGTCAATTCTAAAAGAAATATTCATTGGAAATCAACAGAAGATGAGATAGTTGGATGGCATCACCAACTCAATGGACTTGAGTTTGAACAAGCTCCAAGAGATGGGATGGACAGGGAAGCCTCCAGTTGAGACCACTGCTCTAATGGTTCACAGTGTTTCTGGCACATTTTTTGGTGCCACATGTTTGCATTTTTCCATCTTCTTTCCTTCCTCCCTTCCTTCCTCCTTCTCTCTCTTGCTCCCTCTCTCCATCTTCCTAGCGTCCTCCCTTTTTTCTGTCTTCCTTCCTTTCTTTCTTTCATGGTTGATTTCTAACCTCATTCTTTTGCGACTAGAAAAAATACTTGATATTATTATTATTGTCTAAAATTTATTGAGGTTTGTTTTGTGGTCTAGGATGTGATCTATGCTGAAGAATATTCCATGAGCTCTTGAAAAGAGCATGTATTCTACTGCATTTAGATGTAATGTTCAATTTGTATCTATTAGTCCATCTGCTCTAAAGTTCAGGGTATTCTCATAGTTTTTCTGCATCTGTCTGTCGATATAAATGGAATGTAAATTCTATCATTATTGTGTTACTCTCAACTGCTCCCATTATTTTTTTTCCCAAACTTTATTTAGATATAATTGACATACAACATTGTGTATGTTTAAGGTGCACAACATGATGATTTTTTAAATTGATTAATTTATTTTAATTGGAGGCTAATTTTTGTAAATATTTGCTTTATCTATTAGGAACTTGTCAGCTGGGAGAATATGCATTTACAATTGTTATATCTTCTTGTTGGATCAGCCCCTAAAATTATGTAATGTGCTTCTTTGTCTCATTTTATAATTTTGTTTTAAAGTATCTTTTGGCTGATATATGTATTGATTCCTTAGCCTTTTTTGTGTGTTTTGTTTTCATTCACATAGAATACCATTTTCCATCCTATAAACTTTCAGACTGTCTCTTTAAATCTGAAATGAGTCTCTTGCTGGCCACATACGTATGAGTCTTGTAATTTAATTCATTGATCCACTCTATATCTTTTTAATTGGAGTTAGTATCAGTTTGCATCTTTTTTGAGGTATAGTTGATGTACAATATTATATAAGTTACAGATGTACAACAGAGTAATTCATGATTTTTAAAGGTTATACTCTATTTACAGTTATAAAATACTGACTGTACTTACTGTGTTGTAGGCTATAGCCTTTTGGCTTATTTATTTTACATGTCATTGTTTCTACCTCATAATTCACTGCCACTATGCTGAACACCGCCGCCCCCCCTGCCCCACACTGATAACCACAAGTTTTATCTCTGGATCTGTGAGTCTGTTTCCTTTTTGGTTGAATTCCCTGCTTATATTTTAAGATTCCACACGTAAGTGATATCACACATTATTTGTCTTTCTTTATCTGATTTATTTCACTTAGCATAATGCACTCTCAGTCCATCTATGTTGTCACAAATGGCAAAATTTCATTGTTTTTTGTGGCTGTGCAGTATTGCATTATAGATAAATGTTACATTTTTTTATCCATTCATCTATTGAAAGACACTCAGCTTGCTTCCATATCTTGGCAATTGTAAATAATACTGCTATGAACATTGGAGCTCATGCATCTTTTCACATTAGTGATTTTGCTTTTAATTATACATGCATGAGTGGAATTGATGGATCATATAATAGTTCTATTTTTCCTTTTTTGAGAACACCATACTATTTTTCACATGGTGTGCACCAACTTACATTCTCACCAACAGTACAAGAGGGTTCCTTTTTCTCAACATTGAACCACCAACATTTGTTATTTGTGCTCTTTTTCATGATACCCATTTTGACAGATGTGAAGTGGTATCTCACTCTGGTTTTAATTTATAATTCTCTAATGAATAATGATATTGAGCATCTTTTCATGTACCTGTTGGCCATCTGTCTATATTCTTCAGAAAAAAATACCTGTATAGTTCTTTGGTCCTTTTTTTAATTGGTTGAGTCTTTCTGATGTTGATTTATATGAGCTCTTTATATATTTTGGATGTTAAACCCTTATATTAAATATTTTCTCTAATATTTTGTCTTTTCATTTTGTCAATGGTTTTCTTTGCAAAAATTTTTAAGTCCAAGTCCCATTTGTTTGTTTTTGCTTTTATTTCCTTTCCTTTCAGAAACAAATCCAGAAAATATTGCTATGATTTTTGTTAAAGGGTATTCTGTCTGTGTTTTCTTCAAGAAGATTTAAGGTTTTTTAGTCTTTCATTTATGTCTTTATTTCATTTTTAGTTTATTTTTTATATGGCATAAGAAAAATGCCTGGCTTCATTTTTTATATGTAGCTTTCCATTTTATCAGCACCACTTATTGAAGAAACTGTATTTCCTCCATTGCATATTTTTGTATCCTTTGTCATAGATTAAATGACTGTTAATGTGTGGATTTCCTTCTGGGCTCTCTGTTCTGTTGAGCTAAGTGTCTGATTTTGTGACAGTACCATTCTGCTTTGATTATTGTACCTTTGTACTGTAGTTTAAAGTTGAATGTTATTCCTCCAACTCTATTCTTCTTTCAAAAGTTTTCACAAGATTTGCAGTCTTTTGTATCCGCATACTAATTTTAAAGTTACTTGTTCTACTTCTGTGAAAAATACCTTTGGATTCACTTTAAATCTTTAGATTGCCTTTGGCATTATTGTCATTTGAACAATATTAATTCTTCCAAATCATGAATGCAGTAAATCTTTCCATCTGTTGATGTCACCTTAAGTTAGTTTCTTTAGTTTCTTATATTTTTCCAAGTACAAGTCTTTTGTCTCTTTAAGTAGCTTTATTCCTGGGTAGTTTATTCTTTCTCATGCCATTGGAAATGAGGTAGTTTCTTTAATTTCTCTTTTTAATAGTTTGTTGTTATTGTATAGAAGAGCAATAAATTTCTTTATATTAACTTTATATCCTGCAATGTTACCAAATTCATTGCTGCACTCTAATAGTTTTCTGGTGGTATATTTACAATTTTTTATGCATAGTATCATATTATCTGCAAACAGTAAAACATGTACTTTATCCTTTGCAATTAGGATTCATGTTATTCATGTTCTTGTCTGATTGTTGTGGCCAGGACCTACAAAACTATGTTGAATAAATGTAGTGACAGTGAGAATCCTTTTGTTTCTGATCAAAGAGGGAATGATTTCACCTTTCCACTGTGGAGTACTATGTTAGCTGTGAGTTCACCATATATGGCATTTACTATGAACAACTATATGCCAATAAAATGGACAACCTAGAAGAAACAGACAACTTCTTAGAATTTGCTTTCTCCCAATATTGAACCAGGAAAAAAAGTGGAAACTATAAACAGACCATTGATCCAGACCTGTATGATATTTGATCAGTAATCAAAACACTCCCAACAAACTAAATCCAGGACCAGATTACTTTACAGCTGAATTCTACCAAAAAATTTTGAGAAAAGTTAACACCTATCCTTCCCAAACTTTTCACAAATTTCAGAGAATGGAATGCTTCTCAACTCTTCTGTGAGGTCAGTTTCATCCTGATACCAAATCCAGAAAAGATAACACAGAAAAAGAGAAAATTAAGTACCTATATCAGGGATTAAAATAGGTATACACATCCTCAATAAAATATTAGCAGCCAAATCAAGCAATACATGAAATTGACCATAAAGCATGATTAATAGAATATATCCCATGGATGCAAGGATTTTTCAGTATCTGCCAAGCAATCAGTGTGATACACCGCATTAAAATATTGAAGAATGAACACCATATCCGTTTCTCAATAGGGGCAGAAAAACCTTTTGCCATACTTCAACTTCCATTTACAAAACAAACTCTCCAGAAATTGGGTATAAAAGTATCATACGATGATGAAAACAGATGAATAAATATACCACAGTCTTCAATTGGAAGAATAAATATTGTGAAAATGAATATACTGCTCAAAGTAGATTCAATGCAATCCCTATCAAATTACCAGTGGCATTCTTCCCAGAGTTAGAACAACAACAAAAATTTGACTTGTATGGAAACACAAAAGACCACAAATAGCCAAAGCAATCTTGAGGAAGATAAACAGAACTGGAGGAATCAGGCTCCTTGACTTCAAACTATACTGCAAAGCAACAGTAATCAAAACAGTATAGTATTGGCACAAAAACAGAAATATAGATTAATGGTACAAGGATAGGAAGCCCAGAGATAAATGAATGCATCTATGGACACCTTATCTTTGACAAAGGAGGCAAGAATATACAATGGAGAAAAGACAGTCTCTTAAGCAAGTGATGTTGGAAAAGTTGGACAGCCACATGTGAAAGAATGAAATTAGAACATTACCTAAGACCATACACAAGCATAAATTCAAAATGGATTAATTAGCTAAATGTAAGACCAGACACTGTAAAATTCTTAGAGGAAAACATAAGAAAAACACTCTTTGAACTAAACCACATCAAGATATTTTTAGACCTACCTTTTAGAGTAATGAAATTAAAAACACAAATAAACAAATGTAATGTCATTAAACTTAGAAGGTTTGTACAGCAAAGGAAACCATAATCAAGATGAAAAGACAACCCTCAGGATAGGAGAAGATATTTGCAAATTAAGCAATGGACAAAAGATTAAACTTCAAAATATACAAATAGCTCATGGAACTCAATATCAAAAACCAAGCAACCCAATCTAAAACTGGAAAGAAGAACTAAATATCTCTCCAAAGAAGACATACAGATGCCAAAGAGGCACGTGAAAAGATACTCAGGCTCAGTAATTACTAGAGAAATGCAAATAAAGTCTACAATGAAGTATCCCCTTACACTGGTGAGAAAGACCATCATCATAAAATCTACAAACAATAAATGCTGGAGAGAATGTGGAGTAAAGAGTACCTTCTTGTACTGTTGGAGGGATTATAAACTGATATAGTCACTGTGGAGAACAATATGGAGTTCCCTTAAAAAGCTGAAAAGTACCATATGACCCAGAAATCCCTCTACTGGACATACACCTAAGAAAACCATAATTCAAAAGGTCACATGCACCGCAGTGTTCATTGAAGCACAATTTACATTACCCAGAACATGGAAACAACCTAAATGTACAATGACAGATGAATGGAATAAAATGTCTGTGTGTGCTCACTCAGTCATATCCAATTCTTTGTGAAACTTACAGAATGTAACCCACCAGGCTCAGCTATCCATGGGATCTTCCACGCAAGAATACAGGAGTGGGTTGCCATTTCTTCCACCAGGGGATTTTCCTGACCAGGGAATCAAGCTACATCTGCAACATAACTTTCATTCCAAGGAGGAAGCGTCTTTTAATTTCATGGCTGCAATCAGCATCCGCAGTGATTTTGGATGACCAACCTAGATAGCATATTAAAAAGCAGAGATATTACTTTGCCAACAAAGGTCCGTCTAGTCAAGGCTATGGTTTTTCCAGTGGTCATGTATGGATGTGAGAGTTGGACTGTGAAGAAAGCTGAGCGCCGAAGAATTGATGCTTTTGAACTGTGATGTTGGAGAAGACTCTTGCAAGTCCCTTGGACTGCAAGGAGATCCAACCAGTCCATTCTAAAGGAGATCAGTCCTGGGTGTTCATTGGAAGGACTGATGCTGAAGCTGAAACTCCAATACTTTGGCCACCTCAAGCGAAGAGTTGACTCACTGGAAAAGACTCTGATGCTGGGAGGGATTGGGGGCAGGAGGAGAAGGGGATGACAAAGGATGCAATGGCTGGATGGCATCACCGACTCGATGGACATGAGTTTGAGTGAACTCTGGGAGTTGGTGATGGACAGGGAGGCCTGGCGTGCTGTGATTCACGGGGTCACAAATAGTCGAACACGGCTGAGCAACTGAACTGAACTGAACTGAATGGTAGCTCTACTGCTATTTTTTGAGGAAACTGTATATTGTTCTCCATTTTAGCTGTACCAATTTATATCCCCAGCAACAGTGTAAGATGGTTCCCCTTTCTTCATACCCACCCCGCCATTTATTGTTTGTAGATTTTTTGATGATGGCCATTCTGACCAGTGTGAGGTAATATCTCATTGTAGATTTGACTTTCATTGCTCCAATAATTAGTGATATTGAACATCTTCTTATATGCCTCTTAGCTATTGATAAGTCTTCTTTGGATAAATGTCTATTTAATTCTGCCCATTTTTTGTTGTCCTTTTCGGTTTTGTTTTATATTGACCTGCATGAACTGTGTTTGTAAATTTTGGAGACGGTTCCTTTGTCATTTGCTTCATTTGCAAATATTTTCTCCCATACTAATGGTTGTCTTTTCATTTTCTCGATGGTTTCCTTAGTTGTGGAAAAACTTTTGAGTTTAATTATTTGCTTATTTTTGTTTCTAATCTCATTACTGTAGAGGATGGATCCAAAAAGGTATTGCTATGATTTATATCAAAGAGTGTTCTATGTATGTTTTCCTCTTAACAGTTTCATAATATCCGATTTTATACATTTAGATCTTTAATCCATTTTTAGTGTATTTTTGTGTATGATGTTAGGGTGTGTTCTAGTTTCTTCTTTTTTACATGTAGCTATATAGTTTTCCCAGCATCACTGGTTGAAGAGACTGTCTTTCCTCCATTGTATAGCTTTGCCTTCTTTCTCATAGAATAATTCACCATAGGTGACTGAGTTTATTTCTGGGCTTTATATCCTGTTTCATTAATCTATATCTCTGTTTTTGTGCCATTATCATAGTGTTTTCATGACTGTAGCTTTATAATATATAGAGTGAAGTCATGGAATTCCATTGATTCCTTCAATGCCGGCTTTCAAGATTGCTTTGTTATCCAAAACCTTTCGTGTATCCATACAAATTTTAAGATTTTTTTGTTCTAGTTCTGTTAAAAATGCCATTGGTAATTTGATAGGGATTGAACCAAATCTTTAGATTGTCTTTTGAGTAGTAGAGTCATTTTAAAAATGTTGATTCTTCCAATCCAAGAACATAATATATATTCTGTTTAAATCTGTATGTCATCTTCAGTTTTTTTCATCAGCTTCTTATAGTTTTCATTGTACAAGTCTTTTGTCTCTTTAGGCAGGTTTATAACTGGGTATATCCTTCTTTTTGATGTGATGGTAAATGGCCATTTTGTCTGACTTAATTCACAATGGTATTTTTTTTTTAACTTTTCTTTCTGATGGTTCATTATTACTGTATAGAAACACAAGAGATTTCTTTGTATTAACTTTGTATCCTGCATCTTTACCACATTCATTGGTGAATTCTGTTAAATTTCTGGTTTTCTTTTTTTTTTTTTTTTATTTATTTTTTTTTTTTACATTACTGGGCTTTTTATTTTATTTTATTTTATTTTTTAGTTCTTTTCTTTTTTTTTTAATTTTATTTATTTATTTATTTATTTGCATTACAATAGTTTAATATGAACAATCAGAACTAATTAACAGTATAACAATATTTTACAACTGAAATAATTAAAATAAACTATAAAATTACTACATAAAACAGGTCTGATCTAGCTTATTTACTTTCTATAATCTCTTCAGTGCTGCAAAACCATTTATTTCTTTTTTTTTTTTTTCATGTTTTAATAAACACTTCGTCTTTTTGTATTGCTTTTTTTTTCATCACAATAATAGAAATATAACATCATATATCACTGTAAAACACATTTCCACATAAATGCTGATAAGCACAAAATATTTTTCATCATTTACATTTTAACTGTAATAATATATGGCAGAATTAAAGCTGCATCCATCATGTGTCTAACTCACCTTGCTGTAATGAATTTTTAAATGTAATGGTTTCTGTCGCAAAGTAAAATCGTACATAATGTCTAGTGACACAGTACGCTGGTGGATGGGTGGATTTGGAAAATGGAAATGCAACTTCATTTTTAATTAGATTTATAAACTTCACCACCTCCACCTCCAGCCAGCTTCCCAACCCTCCCTCCCACCACCATTATTTATTTATTTATTTATTTTTTTAAAATGAGGCATTTAATTAATGTTTGACAGAGCTGATTCAGGTTGAATAGACTAAATTTCTTTAAACAAACTTACTTATACTCCAGAGTCCTTTAAAAACTTAATAGCATTTATACATTGAAGGTATTTGATTTTCTTGTAACTAGCACTTCAAATGCAACAAGCATTTGAAGCAACAAGCATTTGACCCAACAAGTAAAACTTTCTACAGTTCATAACTTTTATAAATAAAATAAATTAAATGTACAGTGAATAAATTCTCTGAAATATTTCAATATTTCTGCAGGTTTAGTAACATCGTAAAATACATTTCAACTAAAATTCACAAATCTAAAAACCTGTTAGGCATTTTTAGGCGTTTTAAGTTGGAAATGAAGACCAATGTTACATCGTAATATGCCAATTACAAATAGTACTTCAAAGAGCAAATACTACAGTTTGTCCCAAACTTTAAAAACTATTCATGAACTCAACACTGAACAATTGATGGCTATGAGAATTGTTTCCTAGCCTTTTTGAAAATTTCAACCCATTTACGTTTAAGGTAATTATTGATAAGTACGATCCCGTAGCCATTTTCTTTATTACTTTGGGTTCAAGTTTATACACTCTTTCTGTGTTTCCTGTCTAGAGAAGATCCTTTAGCATTTGTTGGAGAGCTGGTTTGGTGATGCTGAATTCCCTCAGCTTTTGCTTGTCTGTAAAGCTTTTGATTTCTCCTTCATATTTGAATGAGATCCTTGCTGGGTATAATAATCTGGGCTGTAGGGTATTTTCTTTCATCACTTTAAGTATGTCTTGCCACTCCCTTCTGGCCTGAAGAGTTTCTGTTGAAAGATCAGCTGTTATCCTTATGGGAATGCCCTTATGTGTTATTTGCTGCTTTTCCCTTGCTGCTTTTAATATTTGTTCTTTGTGTTTGATCTTTGTTAATTTGATTAATATGTGTCTTGGAGTATTTTGCCTTGGGTTTATCCTGTTGGGGACTCTCTGGGTTTCTTGGACTTGGGTGATTATTTCTTTCCCTATTTTAGGGAAGTTTTCAACTATTATCTCCTCAAGTATTCTCTCATGGTCTTTCTTTTTGTCTTCTTCTTCTGGGACTCCTATGATTCGAATGTTGGAGCGTTTAACATTGTCCCAGAGGTCTCTAATATTGTCCTCATTTCTTTTAATTCGTTTTTCTTTTTTCCTCTCTGTTTCATTTATTTCTACAATTTTATCTTCTAGTTCGCTAATCCTGTCTTCTGCCTCTGTTATTCTATTGTTTGTTCCCTCCAGAGTGTTTCTGATCTCATCTATTGCATTATTCATTGTATATTGACTCTTTTTTATTTCTTCTAAGTCCTTATTAAATCTTTCTTCCATCTTCTCAATCCTTTTCTCCAGGTTATTTATCTGTAACTCCATTTTGCTTTCAAGATTTTGAATCATTTTCACCATCAAAATTTGAAATTCTTTATCAGGTAGATTCCCTATATCTTCTTTTGTTTGTGTTGGTGGGCAATTATCTTGTTCCTTTACTTGCTGGGTATTTCTCTGCCTCTTCATCTTGCTTATATTGCTTTGCTTGGGGTGGCCTTTCCCTCTTCTTGCAGTTTGTGGAGTTCTCTTTATTATGTAGTTTCTTCGCTGTGTGTGGGGTTGGAAGGGTGACTTGTCCGGGTTCCCTGGTTAGGGAGGCATGTGTCAGTGTTCTGGTGGGTGGAGCTTGATTTCTTCTCTTTCCTTTAGAAGACAATGGCTGCTTTTCTGGGAGCCTGATGTCCTCTGCCAGTATTCAGATGTTGTTTTGTGGACTTTAGTCCGCATTCAAATGTTCTTTTGATGAATTTGTGGGGAAGAAAGTGGTCTCGCCGTCTTATCCCTCCGCCATCTTGTTCCTTCCTCCCCAGAACACTGGATTCTTATATTCCACTTGATCGTGGAGTACCTCTTCCCAGCTGCTCCAGCAAGGCGCAGCCGCTGTACCTTACCTTGGACGAGGGGTATCTCCTCAAGGCCGCCTCTCCTGCTTTGAATGTGGATCAGCTCCTCTTGGCCCTCCGGTGCCCAAGCAGCCACCGCCTCCTGGACGTGGCACAGCTCCTCTTGGCCACCGCCCTAACCCTGGGCGCGGGGCAGCTCCTCTCAGCCACGATTCTGCACGTGGTCGGTTGCGCCGGGAGCCGGGCGTCTCTCGCGTCTGCACCGCCGGGAGCCGGGCGTCTCTCGCGTCTGCGCCGCCGGGAGCCGGGCGTCTCTCGCGTCTGCGCCGCCGGGAGCCGGGCGTCTCTCGCGTCTGCACCGCCGGGAGAAATTTCTGGTTTTCTTTAGGGTTCTCTATGTATGTATGTATAGTATCGTGTCTTCTGCAAACAATGACAGATTTGCTTCTTCTTTTCCAATTTGGATTTTTTTTTTTTCTCATAGCTAACACTTCCAAATTATGTTGAATAAAGTGAAAAAAGTGGACATCCTATATGGTTCCTGATCTTTGAAGAAATACTTTCAGCTTTTCACCATAATGTTAGCTGTAGATTTGTCATACATGGCCTATATTACATTCAGCTATGTTCCCTCTTATGCTCACATTCAGTACACATTTTTGTCATAAATGTGTGCCAAATTTTGTCAAAACCTTTTTCTGCATGTATTGAGATAATCAAATGGTTTTTATTCTTCAGTCATTTAATGTGGTGTATCACACTGATTGATTTGTGCAAAAATGAAAAATCCTTGCATCCCTGGGATAAATCCCACTTAATCATGGTGAATGCTCCTTTTAATGTATTATTAGATTCAAATTGCTAGTATTTTGTTGAGTACTTTTATGTATATTCAAAAGGGATATTGGCCTGTTATTTTCTTTTTGTGGTGTCACTATCTATTTTTTGTATGAGAGTGATAGTGATCTCACAGAATGCATGCAGTCATGTACAATGTATCCATTCTCCTTCAATCTCCTTTCCCATCCAGACCACCACATAACATTGAGCAGAGGTCCATGTGCTATACAGTAGGTCCTTTTTGATTATCAGTTTTAAATATAGCAGTGTGTATATGTCCATCCCAAAGTCCCTAACTGTCTCTTTTTTAAATCACACTTTCAATTTCAGTACTGGTGGTTGGACTATTTATATTTTCCAAGTCTTCCTGGTTTAGTCTTGGGAGATTTTTATAATGCCCTTCTAAGAATTTGTCCATTTCTTCAAGTTTGTCCATTTTACTAGCATACAGTTGCTTGTAGTATTTTCTTATGATCCTTTGCATGTCTGTGGTGCTCACTGTAACTTCTTTTTCGATTCTAATTTTATTGATTTGAACATTCTCCCTTTTTTTCTTGATAAACCTGGCCAAATATTTATCAATTTTGTTTACGTTTTGAATGAACCAGCTTTTACTTTCATTTATCTTTTCTATTGTTTTGTTCATGTCTATTTTATTTCTTCTCTGATCTTTATGATTTATTTCCTTCTACTAACTTTCTATTTTGTTTGTTCTTCTTTCTTTAGTTACTTTAGGTATAAGGTTAGGTTATATGTGATTTTTCTTGTTTCTTGTTATAAGATTATATTGATATAAACTTTCCTGTTAGAACTGCTTTTGCTATGTTCCATAGGTTTTGGATTGTCATGCTGTCATTTTCACCTGTCTCTATGTATAGTTTTATTTCCTCTTTGATTTCTTCAGTGATCCATTGGTTCTTTACAAGCATATTGTTTTAGCTTCCGTATGATTGAGTTTCTTACAGATTTTTTTCTTATAGTTGATTTCTAGTCTCAGCATTGTGGTAGGGTAAAAAATTTTATTTCAGTTTTCTTAAATTTACTGAGGCTTGCTTTATGGCCCAGTGTTTGATCAATCCTGGAGAATGTTCCATGTGCATTCAAGAAGAATATTTCATTCTTCTTGAGAAGAATGAGTATTCTGTTGCTTTCAAATGAAATGCTCTATCAATATCAATTAAGTCCATCTAATCTAATGTATCATTTAAGGCCTGTGTTTCCTTTATGATTTTCTGCCTGGACGATGTGTCTATTGAGACATGTGAGGGAGGTTTAAATTGCCACACTATTATTGAGTTACTTCTGATTTCTCCTTTTATGATTTTTAGTGTTTACCTTATATATTGAGGTGCTTCTAATGTGAGTGCCCCTATAAATTGTTACATCTTCTTGGATAATTTACTGATCATTATGCAATGTCTTTTCTTGTCCCTTGTCTACTTTGTCTAATATATATATTGCAACTTTAGGCTTTTTTTGATTTCCATTTGTATGAAATTTCCTTTTCCATCCTCCCACTTCCAGTCTGTATGTGTCCCTGTATCTGAAGTGGTTCTCCTGTAGGCAATATATATGTGAGGTGTTTGGTTTTTTTTAATCCATTCAATCAATCTATGTCTTTTGGTTGAAACATTTAATCTCTTCATTTAAGATTATTATTGTATATATGTTCTGATCGCCATCTCATTGTTTTGTTAGTCTTTTTTCTTCCCTTCCTCTTTTGTTCACTTCTCTTATGATTTGATGACTAATTTTTGTGTTGTGATAGGATTCCTTTTTGTGTGTGTGTGTATGTATCTCTTATAGGTTTTCAATGTGTGCTTACCCTGAAGTTTTGTTATAGAGGTCAATATACAAACAAGATTGTTTTAAATTTCTGTTCTTTGCATTTCAAATGTATTCCCAATATCCTCCATTTGTGCTGTCCTCAAAATTGCTGGTTTTGATATCCTATTTGTGTGCAGATGATTTTCTACCTTTTCTGTGCATTTACCTTTACATGATTTTTCATTCATAATTCACTTTTTTCTTTTCCATTTAAAGAAGTTCCTTCAGCATTTGTTGTGAAGCTGGTCTGGTGGTGATGAATTCTCTTCACTTTTGCTTGTCTGCCAAGCTTTTGGTTTCTCCATTGAACCTGAATAAGAGCTGTGCTGAATAGAGTACTTTTGGTTGTAGGTTCTTGCCTTTCATCATGTTAAATATATCATGCCACTCTTTTCAGGTCTGCAGATTTTGTGCTGAGAAATCAGTTGATAACCTTACCTGCATTATTTTGTATGTTATTTGTTGCTTTTCCTTTGTTTCTTAATATTTTTTTCTTTCCTTTTAATTCTTGTCAGTTCGATTACTTTTTGTCTCAACATGTTACTCCTTGGGTTTAACCTGCTTGAGTCTCTGTTTTTCCTGGAATTGGCTGACTGTTTCTTTTCCCATGTTAAGGAATTTTTAACTATTATCTCTTCAAATATTTTCTCAGATCCTTTCTCTCCCTCTTCTCCTTCTGGGACCCGTATAATGCAAATGTTGGGTGCATTTAATGTCCCGGAGGTCTCATATACTGTCTTCACTTCTCTTCATTCTTTTTTTATTATTATTATCTTCTGCAGCAGTGATTTCCATCATTTTGTCCTCCAGCTTACTTAACAATTCTTCTGACTTAGTCATTATGCTATTGACTCCTTCTAGAATATTTTTCATTTCAGTTCATTTATTCTTCATCTATATTTGCTTGCTTTTTAGTTCTTCTAGGTCTTTATTAATCATTTCTTCTATCTTCTTAATCCGTGCTTTCCTTCTTTTTCTGAGATCTTGGATTGTCTTTATTATCATTACTCTGAATTCTTTTTCAAGTAGATTGCCTGTCTCCATTTCATCTAGCTTTTCCTCAGATTTTTATGTTGTTCCTTCATCTAGGACATATTCATCTGCTGTCTCATTTCTACAGGCTGCAGGATTGCAGTTTTTTTCTTGCTTATGCTGTCTGTCCTGTGGATGAGGGTGAGCAAGAGGCTTCAGAATGCTTCCTAGTGGGAGGGACTGTTTCCTTCCCACTGATGTGTGGAGCTGATTCTTCTCCCTCTGGTGGTCAGGGATATGATCAGGAAAAATCTTAAGCAGGCTTTCTGCTGATGGGTTGGGCTGTATTCCCACACTGTTGGTTGTTTGGCCTGAGATAGCTCAGTACTGGAGCCTACAGGCTAATGACTGGTCTAGGTCTTGAGGAAGAGATTGTGACCTCCAAGAGGACTCCCACCAATGGATACTCCCCCAAAGTACGTCTATCCATTGTTTGTCCCTGGAGTGAGGCACAGCCATCTTCCACCAACAGGAGACCCTCCAGCGCTAGGAAGGTGTTGTTCAGTTGCTGTCATGTCCCATTCTTTGCAACCATGTGAATTGCAGCATGCCAGGCTTCGCTGTCCTTCACTACCTCCCAGAGTTTGTTCAAACTCATATCCATTGAGTCAGTGATGCCATTCAACCATCTCATCCTCTGTTGTCCCCTTCTACCCCTGCCCTGGATCTTTCCCAGCATCAGGGTCTTTTCCAGTGAGTCAGTTCTTTGCATCAGGTAGCCAAAGTATCAGAGCTTCAGCTACAGCCTCAGTACTTCCAATGAATATTCAGGGTTGATTTCCTTTAGAATTGACAGGTTTGATCTCCTTGGCTGTCCAAGGGACTCTCAAAGTTTTCTCCAGCACCACAGTTTGAAAGCATCAATTGCTGTGGAATTTCTGTGATTAAACCCCACTGCCTTTCAAAGCTAGATTCTTCTGGGGCTCCTCCACCCATGCCATACCCCCATACTGGATAACCTGACATGGGACTCAGGACTTTCACTCTTGTGGAATAACTTCTGTGGTATAATTATTTTCCAGGTTGTCCATCACCTACCTGGCAGATATGGTTGATTTTATCACAGTTGCACCCTTGTTCGGAGAAGGCAATGGCAAGCCACTCCAGTACTCTTGCCTAGAAAATCCCATGGATGGAGGAGCCTGGTAGGCTTCAGTCTGTGGGGTCGCTAAGAGTCGGACACGACTGAGAGACTTCACTTTCACTTTTCACTTTCACACATTGGAGAAGGAAATGGCAACCCACTCCAGTGTTCTTGCCTGGAGAATCCCAGGGACAGGGGAGCCTGGTGGGCTTCCGTCTGTGGGGTCACACAGAGTCGGACACGACTGAAGTGACTTAGCAGCAGCAGCAGCAGCACCCTTGTTACCATCTCATTGCGAATTCCTCTTTATCTTTGGATATAGGGTATCTTTTATTTTTGGTATGTTCCAGCATATTTTGTCAGTGGTTGTTCAGCAATTAGTTGTGATTTTGATATTTTGTAAGAAGGGATAAGCACATGACCTTGTACACTGCCATCTTGAGCTACCATTTTAATTACAGTATATCTTCCTGTGGACCTCGTTCTTCAGTGAATTTCTCTGCCTGTTTATCTCTCCTTTTTTCTTCTTGTATAAGTGTTGGTATACTTGGTGTTGTCCCGGTAGTCTCTTTAAAATGTCCTCTATTTAAAAAAATTTTTTTTTCCTTTTGTGCTATTCATCATGGATATTTTTCACTACCGGTCTTCTAATTTGTTGATTTGTTCCTCTTTATCATCTAATCTACCAATAAGTCCTTCTCGTGAGTTTTAAATTTCAGTTATTATATTCTTCAGATTTGTTTGGTTCTTTATATTTCTCTGTCTTTATAAACTTCTCACTGCATTCGTACCTTCTCTCCTGAATTTGTTGAGCATTTTTATGATCATTGGTATTCGTGCATTCTCCTTGGTAATGTTCCTTATTCCAGGTCATTTTTTTTCCTGAGGTTTTTGTCTTACTACTTCATATGGAATAGACTCTTCTCTTTATTTTGTTTAATTCTCTGTGCTTGATTTTATGTTTAGGTGGCTTTGTTATGTTTCTGTCTTGGAGAAGTGACTTTATGTTGGAGACATCCTATGTAGTCCAGTAGCCTACCTCCCTCTGGTCACCATATCATTCTTGCAGAGCCCCCATGTGAACAGTGTATGCCTTTATGTTGTGTCAGTGCCAACTGCTGTAGCATGTTGGTGAGCAGGGCTGACTCATATCCTGGCTACCTGCAGGCCCTGCTTTGTGTCTTGACTAGTGGCCTGCTGGCAGGTATAGTTGAGTTCCAATAATACTGGTGGTTGTCTGGCCTGGAAGTTCTCAGGATTGGTGCTAACTGCTGGTGGTGGGGACTGGGTCCTGGTCTTAAGAAAAGATGTCAGCCAAATGTATAAAAATATCAACATTATAAATGAATCAATTTGGCATACCAACTCGCCACTTCCACAATGTGACTGAATAGCTCAATTCCTAAACCAGTTCATACCTCCTTATATGTGGAGTTAAGAGACAGTTGATTAAGTCAGTAAGCAGAGATTTTCCTTCTGGGACAGATACACAGTGGAGGGTATGTAACAAAGGATTCTATCTAGAAAATCTTTGGCAATAGATGCAAATTTAAGTAATAGTAGCATGATTAACTGTTATTAGAAAATGTGGTGTCTTTTTAGAGTTACAATCTATTATTCTCTTTCAATTAAGTCCAGAAAAATCTGGTTGCTTCAGATGAGCTTGGGAAGATCCAATTGATGGAATTCTATATTCCAAAAATAAATACTTAAGCTTCCCTGATAGCTCAGTTGGTAAAGAATCTGCCTGCAATGCAGGAGACCCTGGTTCAATTCCTGGGTCAGGACGATCCCCTGGAGAAAGGATAGGCTACCCACTCCAGTGTTCTTAGGCTTCCCTTGTGGCTCAGCTGGTAAAGAATCCACCTGCAATGAGGGAGACTTAGGTTCAATCCCTGGGTTGGGAAGATCCACCGGAGAAGGGACAGGTTACCCACTCTAGTATTCTAGCCTGGAGAATTCCATGGACTGTATACTCCATGAAGTTGCAAAGAGTCAGACATGACTGAGTGACTTTCACTTCCCTAAGTATAAATGACTGGCAAAAGTTAACCTAGCTCCCAGATCACTCATTTGTTCCAAATTTCAAATTCATCTTTATAGAAACTATGAATTAATTTTTTTCTCGCTCATTTAACTAATACACATTGTGTTTTCATCTTAATGATTCAAGTGACAAAAACTTCAAAAGCATATTTAAATTCAATCTGTATATTCCCTGTATAGGAGACTGGCTCTTGTTTTAAAGTTGAACAATAATAGAGGAAATTTTTGTTAGCATTTTATTCTCCATAAACATAAGGTAACACTTGTTTTACTACTGATCATTTTGATATCATTTCCTCTGAATCTTAGGATCTCTGTGAATCCTTATTGTTTGTCCTTAAACTGAAAACCTTTATGTTTCTATTTTATTCAAAATATTGAAGAATAATTTATTTAAGGAGACTTTTGGCCTTCTTGAAGGAACAGTCTCCCAATTAAATAAAACAGAGTTCTCAATGGCATTTTGAGAAACTGATATTTGCAAACAACTTTGAAGCAACTCATTTTTTTTTGAGTGTCGTTTTTGTTACTTCATGGTGTCTTTAACCTATCTTATAGTTTGCAATTTTGTAAAAAAAATCAGTGTGAAAAAAATACAGCTTATTTATATTATAGTATGCATGAGAAATGTATTAAGGTTTCCAGTGAAAAAAAAGGCAAAAAAGCCTTACTTTTTTTCCTAATTCATGATAACCATTTTTGACCTCAAATTTACTGGATAAAATATTGCATTGATTTATATTTTTGTGACTTTAGTTAACTTTACCATCTATATCCACAAAGATTTTGATTCATATTCAAAAGTTTTTACCTTTTGCTTAAATTGAAGAATGTTTTCCACATCTTTGTAATGACCTTAAGTGATATCTTCATTCTGTGAAATAGAAAATCTTGATTTTTTTTTTCTCTAGTCAGGATCAAAATATGTTGAAATTTTCTTATTGCCAGAAATATTTTGGGCCATTTACAGTAGTGGTCTCAACTGCAGGCTTGGTTGAGAATACCCTGGAGAGCTTTTCTCAAAATAGAACCTCTCCAGATCCTGTTTTAGGAGGCTTGGGATGCAATCTAAATGCTTGTTATTTGAAACTATTATTTTTTCTGAGATTTAGAACAGAAAATCAATACAATTAAACCATGTTTATGGATATAATGGGCTTGGTTTTGGACTTGGTGAATTTAAAATTCTAATTCTAGCTTTTGCTTAGTGTTTTCTAATATTATTAATTTATTATTATTATAATATTTTTAATTTCTAAATTTTATATTATTAATTTTCTAATATTTTAAATGGTTAATTCTAATATTAGCTTTTGCTTAGTCTCAATCAGATAATACTAAATCTTTCCTGATGACCTGATGCCAGAAAAATGAAAACATTTTAGATGACATCAACCTAATTCTGTTGTGCTTTCTTATACCTGGCCGAACTCTCTCTTCTAACAGATTCAGATATTTCCAAGTTCTAAATATGTGAGCTTCCCTGATAACTCAGTTGGTAAAGAATCTCCCTGCAATGCAGGAGACCCCGGTTCAATTACTGGGTCATGAAGATCCCCTGGAGAAGGGAAAGGCTACCCACTCCAGTATTCAGGCCTGGAGAATTTCATGGATTGTATAGTCCATGGGGTCTCAAAGAGTCAGACACAACTGAGTGACCTTCACTACCACTACAGTAACTACATTTTACCCTGCTTCTCTTTATTTCTCTCAAAAATGTATTGCTTAACACACAGATTTTGGCATTCAGTGTATTTCCTTTTCTCTTTCCAACCCCCAATTCCTCTTTTCAAAACTGTGTATCACACTGGAGACATGCAACAGGCTATTAGAAATATGAGACTAGGGAATTGGAGAGATGTTGAAATATAAATTAAAGGTATAAACTGGAGAACCTAATACTTTAAAAATTTGTTTGAAGCAATGTGAATATATGTGATTACTTCATGAAAGTTTTGGGAGAAAATTTAAAGCCAATTCCTTTTTGGCTATAAAGAACTTTCAGTTACATGAAACTTCTAGTTGTACATGATGAAGACTTTTTGTTGATAATGATGCTGGTCCTTTATACAATATGATGATTATTGGTATGTAATGGTTAACATGACCACGGGTAGACTCTTGAGAGTCCCTTGGACTGCAAGGAGATCCAACCAGTCCATTCTAAAGGAGATCAATCCTAGGTGTTCATTGGAAGGACTGATGCTAAAGCTGAAACTCCAATACTTTGGCCACCTCATGCGATGAGTTGACTCACTGGAAAAGACTCTGATGCTAGGAGGGATTGAGGGTGGGAGGAGACGGGGATGACAGAGAATGAGATGGCTGCATGGCATCACCGACTCGATGGACATGAGTTTGAGTGAACTCCGGGAGTTGGTGATGGACAGGGAGGCCTGGTGTGCTGTGATTCATGGGGTCACAAAGAGTCGGACACGACTGAGCAACTGAACTGAACTGAAGTGAATGGTTAACAACTATTTTCTCTGTGATTCTAAACACAGAAATAATTTGAGATTATGTGTTAACAACATGTATTGTGTAGCTCTGTGCTTATCAGTCATCAGTGTTCCAAATATACATGAAATTAAACAGCAGTAAGTAAGTCCTGTAAAAAGTTTGTTAAAATTCAGCCAGTGAGAAGTTCACGATATAGATTTGCCAAGTACATTTATTTTGTAATAATTTTAATATTCCATTGCAATTGGTTAGTCAGAAAGAGAGATAAAGAAAATAGAGACAATAAGAATGGGAAAGACAGAATGTTGTGATGTGGTCTTTTTGTTTTATAAATTTCTCTGACAGAATAGTTTGATAATCCCAGTTCATTATTATTCAGTTATAAGAGTTTTAAATTTTGAAATTCCAAGCAATTGTCCATAGCCATCTCAATTGTTTTACTAACTGTATAGAATAAGATATTTAATATGTAGAAAGAGTTGGCCATATATGTATTACTACTTTAGATTACATGCTAGTATATTCGTATATATTTTAGCACAGTTTAAACAAATAAATGGATTGTAGGTATTATAAATTTATATTTAACCTCAAATTAATTTTAACATATATTGAGACTATGCACGTATGGCTATTTTTTAAGATAATACCTTTCTTCCAATAACCCAAAATATATTTCTGGTGTTCTGTTCAAAACAACTCAAGTTAATCAATTCAACTTTTTTTTAATGTGGATGCTGCTGCTGCTGCTAAGTCGCATCAGTTGTGTCAGACTCTGTGCGACCCCATAGATGACAGCCCACCAGGCTACCCCATCCCTGGGGTTCTCCAGGCAAGAACAGTGGAGTGGGTTGCCATTTCCTTCTCCAGTGCATGAAAGTGAAAAGTGAAAGTGAAGTCACTCAGTCGTGTCCGACTCTTAGCCACCCCATGGATTGCAGCCTACCAGGCTCCTCCGTCCATGGGATTTCCCAGGCAAGAGTACTGGAGTGGGGTGCCATTGCCTTCTCCAATTAATTGGAGAAGGCAGTGGCACCCCAAATGTGGATGAGAAAATATATTTTATGATTTTGAGTGGTGAAAAAATTTTACCAGGAAGCTTAATGATTTACCCAGAGTCAGTAGAAATACGGTAAAACCGATAGGCAAACACTATTCTTTTTAGTTCCATGGATAGTTCTTTGCTTTCCACTAAGAAATTAACAGATTTTTAGGATAGGTTCCAAGGACAAGGTTCCTACTGTGCTTATTGCTAAAGAAGAAGGGCTTCTATAAATGGATAATACATGTAAGCATAAGTACACTTGGTACTTTTTATGTTGCTTAATATCTTAGATCTGTGTCTCTTAACTCAGATATTCTGATATTTTGCTTCATAGTCTTCTGGAGCCTTATATGGTTAAAAATATATTAACTTATTCTGAAGTCTCCTAAAATACCTAGTTTGTTTCTCCATAAGTAGTGTAAGAAAATAATATAGATATAATAATAAGCACATGACTTTCTCAAGCTGAAGCTCTTTCAAATGTGCAAGTTCTGAGCTGCCATATGAGATCTGTGTTAAGGATTACAGTAAACTCTGTCAGTTTGTGAAATTTCATCAAAGTGGGATGATAATTTTTTAATTTAAAACATGTACATTTTTTTTTTTTTTGCTGACAATGCCTGACCTACACAGCACAAAATAAAAGTAAATTTTGTAAATTCCTTGGTTTTATTTGAGATAAATATTCTAGGCAATTTGGATGACTACTTTCAGATTTGAATTATCTGAATTATATCTACATATTTATTAAAAATTGCATCAATAAGTCAGTTTTCTACTGACTAAACACTTTTTTTAGCTTATGTCTGTTAAATGTATGTGTGTGTGTATATATATATATATATAGAGAGAGAGTATTTATATCTTTCAAAAATTCTGTCTGTATTAGAAATGGATCAAGGAACAGGTGTGAATCAGACTGATAAAATTAGCCTATTGTCCCTGTAAACTGTTAACATTTGAGAGTAATTATATCACTTTCTTTCTTGGAAGCTAAGAAATGTAGTTGTGATCTACAGAGCGGCAAAGAAAGCGTAAACTTTTTGAAATTACTTAAAATTTCAGTAAAAATAGAGAAAAATGATAACTTCTACATTAAACACATTCATTTATATGTTATATATGATAATTCAGTTCAGTTCAGTCGCTCAGTCATGTCTGACTCTTTGCGACCCCATGAATCACAGCACGCCAGGCCTCTCTGTCCATCACCAACTCCCGGAGTTCACTCAAATTCATGTCCATCGAGTCGGTGATGCCATGCAGCCATCTCATTCTCTGTCGTCCCCGTCTCCTCCTACCCCCAATCCTTCCTAGAATCAGACTCTTTTCCAGTGAGTCAACTCGTCGCATGAGGTGGCCAAAGTATTGGAGTTTCAGCTTTAGCATCAGTCCTTCCAATGAAAACCCAGGATTGATCTCCTTTAGAATGGACTGGTTGGATCTCCTTGCAGTCCAAGGGACTCTCAAGAGTCTTCTCCAGCACCACAGTTCAAAAGCATCAGTTCTTCGGCGATCAGCTTTCTAAACAGTCCAACTCTCACATACATACATGACCACGGGAAAAACCATAGCCTTGACTGGACGGACCTTGGTTGGCAAAGTAATGTCTCTGCTTTTTAATATGCTATCTAGGTTGGTCAAAACTTTCCTTCCAAGAGTAAGCGTCTTTTAATTTCCTAACTGAAATCAGCATCCGCAGTGATTTTGGAGCACAAAAAAATAAAGTCTGACACTGTTTCCACTGTTTCCCCATCTATTTCCCATGAAGTGATGGGACCAGATGCCATGATCTTCGTTTTCTGAATGTTGAGCTTCAAGCCAACCTTTTCACTCTCCTCTTTCACTTTCATCAAGGGGCTTTTGAGTTCCTCTTCACTTTCTGCCATAAGGGTGGTGTCATCTGCATATCTGAGGTTATTGATATTTCTTCCAGCAATCTTGATTCCAGCTTGTGCTTCTTCCAGCCCAGCGTTCCTCATGATGTACTCTGCATATAAGTTAAATAAGCAGGGAGACAATATACAGCCTTGACGTATTCCTTTTCCTATTTGGAACCAGTCTGTTGTTCCATGTACCATTCTGACTGCTGCTTCCTGACCTGCATACAGGTTTCTCAAGAGGCAGGTCAGGTGGTCTGGGATTCCCATCTCTTTCAGAATGTTCCTCAGTTTATTGTGATCCACACAGTCAAAGGCTTTGGCATAGTCAATGAAGCAGAAATAGATGTTTTTCTGGAACTCTCTTGCTTTCTCCATGATCCAGCGGATGTTGGCAATTTGATCTCTGGTGCCTCTGCCTTTTCTAAAACCTGCTTGAACATCTGGAAGTTCACGGTTCACATATTGCTGAAGTCTGGCTTGGAGAATTTTGAGCATGACTTTACTAGAGTGTGAGATGAGTGCAATTATGCGGTAGTTTGAGCATTCTTTGGCATTGCCTTTCTTTGGGATTGGAATGAAGACTGACCTTTTCCAGTCCTGTGGCCACTGCTGTTTTCCAAATGTGCTGGCATATTGAGTGCAGCACTTTCACAGCATCATCTTTAAGGATTTGAAATAGCTCAATTGGAATTCCATCACCTCCAGTGATGCTCTCTAAGGCCCACTTGACTTCACATTCCAAGATGTCTGGCTCCAGGTGAGTGATCACACCATCGTGATCATCTTCATCGTGAAGATCTTTTTTGTACAGTTCTTCTGTGTATTCTTGCCACCTCTTCTTAATATCTTCTGCTTCTGTTAGGTCCATACCATTTCTGGCCTTTATCGGGCCCATCTTTGCATGAAATGTTCCCTTGATATCTCTAATTTTCTTGAAAAGATCTCTTGTTTTTCCTATTCTGTTGTTTTCCTCTATTTCTTTGCATTGATCGCTGAGAAAGGCTTTCTTATCTCTCCTTGCTATTCTTTGGAACTCTGCATTCAGATGCTTATATCTTTCCTTTTCTCCTTTGCTTTTCGCTTCTCCTCTTTTCACAGCTATTTATAAGGCCTCCTCAGACAGCCATTTTGCTTTTTTGCATTTCTTTTCCATGGGGTAGTCATGGTCCCTGTCTCCTGTACAATGTCACGAACCTCTGTCCAGAATTCATCAGGCACTCTATCTATCAGATCTAGACCCTTAAATCTATTTCTTACTTCCACTGTATAATCATAAGGGATTTGATTGAGGTCATATCTGAATGGTCTAGTGGTTTTCCCTACTTTCTTCAATTTCAGTCTGAATTTGGCAATAAGGAGTTCATGATCTGAGCCACAGTCAGCTCCTGGTCTTGTTTTTGCTAACTATATAGAGCTTCTCCATCTTTGGCTGCAAAGAATATAATCAATCTGATTTCGGTGTTGACCATCTGGTGATGTCCATGTGTAGAGTCTTCTCTTGTGTTGTTGGAAGAGGGTGTTTGCTATGACCGTGTGTTCTCTTGACAAAACTCTATTAGCCTTTGCCCTGCTTCATTCCATGCCCCAAGGCCAAATTTGCCTGTTATTCCAGGTGTTTCTTGACTTCCTACTTTTGCATTCCGGTCCCCTATAGTGAACAGGACATCTTTTTTGGGTGTTAGTTCTAAAAGGTCTTGTAGGTCTTCATAGAACCGTTCAACTTCAGCTTCTTCAGCATTACTGGTTGGGGCATAGACTTGGATTACTGTAATATTGAATGGTTTGTCTTGAAAACGAACAGAAATCATTCTGTCGTTTTTAAGATTGCATCCAAGTACTGCATTTCGGACTCTTATGTTGACCATGATAGCTACTCCATTTCTTCTAAGGGATTCCTGCCCACAGTAGTAGATATAATGGTCATCTGAATTAAATTCACCCAATCCAGTCCATTTTATTTCACTGATTCCTAGAATGTCGATGTTCACTCTTGTCATCTCCTGCTTGTCCACTTCCAACCTGCCTTGATTTTGGACCTAACATTTCAGGTTCCTATGCAATATTGCTCTTTACAGCATCGAACCTTGCTTCTATGACCAGTCACATCCACAACTGGGTATTTGTTTTGCTTTGGCTCTATCCCTTCATTCTTTCTGGAGTTATTTCTCCACTGATCTCCAGTAGCATACTGGGCACCTACCGACCTGGGGAATTCCTCATTCAGAATCCTATCATTTTGCCTTTTGATACTGTTCATGGGGTTCTCAAGGCAAGTATACTAAAGTGGTTTGCCATTCCCTTCTCCAGTGGACCACATTCTATCAGACCTCTCCACCATGACCCATCCATCTTGGGTGGCCCCACACGGCCTGGCTTAGTTTCATTGAGTTAGACAGGGCTGTGGGCCATATGATCAGATCAGCTAGTTTTATGGGATTATGATTTCAGTGTGTCTGCCCTCAAATGACCCCTCGCAATACCTACCGTCTTATTTGGGTTTCACTTACCTTGGTTGTGGAATATCTCTTCACAGCTGCTACAGCAAAGCACAGCCACTGTACCTTACCTTGGACGCGGGGTAGGTAGCTCCTCTCGGCCACGCTTCTGCATGTGGTCAGTTGCGCCAAGCCGGCGTCTCTCCCGTCTGCGCCGCTGGGGCCGAAGTCTCTACCAGTAAAAGCAAGCCAGGAAAAAAAAATTAGTTTTTCAGAATATGCTTACAATCTCTGTTTACTGGGGAAGTAAAGAACCATGATAGTTCTATAAATTTAAATTTAGACCAACTCATAATTGAATAATATTTAAAAGCATATTTCTGAACTTTTTAAAGGAAACTAACTTTTCTGTCAGGACTTAAGGAAATTACAAGGATAAAAAAGACTTGATTTTATTGAAATTTTAAGAATAAAGGAAGGGTAGTGTTATGGCATGAATAAAAACATTCCTAAATGCTGAAAAGTTATATTAAAGTCAAAAGTTTTGTCTGGAAGAAAAGTAAAGAAATAAAAGCAAAATCAAGGACAACTGGTACATTGTTAGCTGGACTTTTGTGATGATCATGGGAAATCAACATTTTCATGATACACTTTACCTACAATTATGGAATTAATGTCTTGATTTCAGTCACCTCTGGAAAAAAAAAACATTGCTGCTCTTCTCCTACAGTAAAAATAATATAAATTATTCTTAAATGTAGCTATTGAGAAATTGTGGTGTACTTTTGCTTAATTAACAAGGAACCTTAAAAAAGCAAAAAGAAGGAAATTTATCCCCCATTTAGATAGCAAACATGTTGTCAGTCTGGATCTGTCTTATGCTTCATCTTATCATCTAATACATCTCCACATCTAATACATGGTAGATACATAGTAGATGCTTAATAAATATTTCCTGAGGAAATGTTAAAAAAAACTCTTAAAAATGTGTACCTCAATAACTGAAGATATGAATAGAGATCTTATAATACTGTCTTCCAAATATCAATTTATAAGCCTGTTATATCTTCAGATATTATTTTGATTAAAGCTTCTTTAAGACACATATAGGTTTCTAGAGTCATATTACTTAAAAATCAGAAAAAAATGTATTTTAATAATGACTTGTATAAGGAATTATATGCCTTTCACAGGAAAAAATCAAATGAATTATCTAGGTTTATTTTCAAAACAGTAAATTGGCATTGCCTCCAATTTTTAGATGAATACATAAAGATCCCAAAGTGACTTACTCAAGACAACGTGATGATAGAGAAAAGGATAAGATAGATTCAGTATGTATTTGCTATTTGTACATATATGCAATATTAATTTAATGATTGCAAGGAAAATAAGAATCATCCATTGTGCCTAAAGCAGGATGTCCTTCAGGAAAACCATTGGAAATGCTTAGAAAAGGCAATATTCTGTCTCTTTTTTTATATCTTTTGTGTGATAATGTGGTTGCATTTTTATGGGAAAATAACGGTTATCAGCATTACCCTCAAAGAGAGTTGTTTCAAAGGAATAGAGTAGGAGTGGCTAATATGCTCAACACTTGTCCTATTCTTTTGTAGTAAAGGTAATTCATGTGAAGCAAAATTGTTAATATTATTGGTAAGGTAAGATTACAGCATGATTGTGACATTGACTTGAATATATTTGCAACAGTCAATAATGCCCATTGGTTACCAGGTGCTGAAGTAGATGCTGAGAACATGGTGATGAAATTAACATCTTTCCTTTTAATTTTATTTATTTGTGTTGAGATCTTTGATCTTCATTGTGGCATTTGGGATCTTTTTTTTTATTTGCAACTTGTGGGATCTTTAGTTGTGACACTGGAATCTTTGTGGCATGTGTGATCTAGTTCCCCAACCAGGGATTGAAACAGGGCATCCTACACTGGGAACAGAAAGTCTTAGCTACAAGACCACCGGGGAAAGTCACTCAGCTTTCTTAACTTTGAGTATGTTATAAAAACTAAAAGGGGAGATATATAAACAACATTTATTATGCAATATAGGAAGTGTGATGATAGAATTGTTTTTAAAAACAAAGAGAAAGCACATAAAGGAGGAGAGATTTTTTTAGAGGAGATAATAGTTAAGCAGTAGTGTAAAAGGTAAGTGAAAGAAGATGTCAAAAATGGGAAAGATGGACACTTTGTTAAGTAGGGACGGTCTTACAGGTTTCAGACGTAAATATAAATATGAAAAATACTCTTTTTACACTATTAATAGAATATAGAAATACTTATAATATTCAAATTTTATTCAAAAATTCAATCAGTTTACTCTAGACATTTTGAGGGCTGACTTACTACCTGTATTATTAATCAGTTTGTTCTCAATACCTGTTTATTCCTTCAGATTTTAAATAATATATTTCAATTTTAAAAAAATTGAAAAAAAATTAGAAATGTAAATGGACACAAATCAGATCAACCACCATGGAGTAAACTTTATTTTGTAAATGCAGAGAGCTTTGAGACTTATAACACAGAATAATTATTTTCGTTAGAACTAAACTAACAAGAAATATCAATGCAGTATTATTGAGTCTCAAGAAAATTGTTGGTTGTAACTTATTATCAGAGTACTTTTCATCATATTCCTCTGTGTAATGAGAATTGTTTCAATACTTTTGTATTGACAACTGTGAACAGATAAAATATTAAAATAAATTTCTTTCTTTTAATCTTAGTAAAATCTAGTAATAATTGATGATAAGGGAAAAAAGAATAAATCAGTGAAGAGCACCTTCAATACTCTCTTTAAAGTACTTATTTATGATTTAATATACAGTATTTGAATTACAGAAGTTCACAAAGGAAACTAAATATTCTCATTCACTTCAAGAGATCTGTAATAAAACTGACCTGAGAATTATTCACTTATGCACCTAGATGCTTGATATGTATTTGGGACAAAGCACCTTATGTCTAGGCTTGGCTATTATATTGCTGTCACCACTCACTGCCTTGTTTTTATGATTAATGTGGTGAGTTCTGGTATACGAAGCTTGTCCATACTTAACCAATATAAAGGTATTGTGCTTGAAATGCTTTAATAGAACCTTTTCTTGGTGACCATTACTTAAGATATCAAAACACACATACCAATGAAGAGAATAGATTCTAAGCAGAGTCTCAGAGATTTCTATAAAGATATCATGGTTATAAGCTTGCATTTCTGAAAGTCAAAGAGATTTATTTTATTTATAAGAAATATGTAGCATGAAATTACTGTTTTGTAATTTTCCCCATATAAACTGAAAGAGCAAATGCTGAGGGCTTTGGAATCACAAATACAAATATATTTTATTTATGGTTTTCAATCCTCTTTTCATTTACTAATTTCATGTGTGTATATCTTCTTTTAAAACTTAACTGTAGAAGAGGTCAAGGTGATACTGGAATAAAGAGAAATGCCCTACATAGATTATTGTCATAAATGTACAAGATCTTTAAAATATGGGAGAACTGGGAAAATGGATATCTAAATGAGTTGCATCTTACATCTTAATTTTAAAAAATTTATTTCAAAAACACTACTTAATGACCACTAGTTTTTTTCTTTGAAATCCAAACTTTAGAAATCAGTTGTGGTTGGCTAGCCACAATTTGCTTATTGCTTGTTACTGGTTATCAGATCTGTGGATTTTAGTGACTCAGAGTTAAGTATAAACCTGCCTGGAGTTTGGGGGAAATATCAGTTTTTATGATAACACCTCATATTTACAAGCAAATGGGCCGAGCTTAAATTCTATCAGACAAATAACAACGGCAATACCCTTTTTTGTTATACTAATTCAGCTCCTACAATCTTTTATCTTCCTCCTTTAATGTATTACATTTCAGCATTGCACCAAATACCAGCATTTTATGTTTATGTCTCAGTGTGTGTTCTGTGTGTGTTCAAACTAGTTTTGACCATAAAATTAGTGTGTGTGTATTAGTTGCTCAGTTGTGTCTGACTCTTTGCAACCTTACAAATACTCTCTAATCTGCTGAATGCATAACTCCTCTTTTACAGTTGCATAAATTGAGCTCAGTAATTACATTGTTAAGTATTTTATAGTGAAAACAAACATATACTTTCTCAATCTTTACCCTTCCATGTCTAAATTGAGAAGGCACTTGTAGAAGTTCTGCTTTCTGAGAAGGCAGTGATGATAGTTTTATGGTAAAGTTCAGAATAACCATATTTGGTATTATCAATGTACTTTAAAATTATTAGTATAATGCTTAGTGACTATTTTCTGTCAGGGGAGTATGTAATTTCCTCAGTTCTGTCTTGTCACAACAAAAACTTGAAGTGATGGACCAGTGTTACAGCCTTCAAATGGACCAGTGTTACACCCCTCAGATGGACCAGTGTTACAGCTCAGTTTTATTTAGAAAGTAAAGGAAAATACATCCTCAAGGTGTGAGGTCATACCAGCCCAAAAGATGTGAAGAGAAAGGAGGCACCCAGCCCAATTTTGGCTCCTCTTTTTATATGATTTTTCTCCTCCCCCTGGGCCTGACCTATGTAAATTGAGCTAGCCAGGAGTACTGTTTGTTTTACCTGAGCTCCTCACTCCGGTCCTTGGGCCTTCCTTTGTTCTATTTTCGGGGTTTTTCCCTTCCCTGTCTTTTAGCCACCAGCCATTCTGATTTTTCTTATTCTAACTACCTAACATTCCATATCAACATGGGATTCCCTTTAAAAAATAGCGATCTATTACATACTGGTCACTGGAAGATTTGAAGATTTTGTATATTTGTGATTATTGATATGTATGGTAATAAATTTTGTGTCTTAAAATTTCATCCTAGTTAATAAGTTAATCATTAGGATACCATAAATGAAATGCTTTTGAAATATGAGTTATTGACACTAATAACCCTATTTGAAATATTAACATTGGTGAGTTAAATGAAATATTTTTGAATACTAACAAAATGTAACTGGGGTATACATAACAAAGTATCAGTGTGTTTTAAATTATCATATTATTATTATTTTCATAGTAATATCAAGAATTTTTTCATGATAAGAATATATATGTAAAGTTTTAATATATAAGTAAAGTTTTAATATATAATTAACAAATGTCTGAAAGCTAATACTATATGTATTTTCTCCTTAATTATAGTCATGATTTCATTGGAGAATTTACAACAAGCTATAGGGAACTTTCTAGAGGGCAATCACAGTTCAATGTATATGAGGTAAGAGGAATTTTACTTTATGTTTTCTGGAATAAGTACATTTATGCTTTTAAAATATAGATTTTTACAAAAGATAATTGTCAAAGGCTACCAATATAAATAAGAATCTTTAAACTTATTGAGAAGATTGATTTTTGAGATTAAATAATATTTCTGTTCAAATCACATGGTCATTTGAATCTACTTTGTTGATTTAAAATTCTTGCCGATGAAACATTTTCTTATTTAAAAAACATCCAATATGGATATGTTTATTTTTCCTTGAGCTTCAGCCTTTATGTTTTATCTTCCTACTAACATTCTCCTCATCCTTTTTTTTAAAATTAATTTATTTTGTATTGAAAGATAATTGCTTTACAGAACCTTATTGTTTTCTGTCAAACCTCAACATGAATCAGCCATAGGTATACATATATCCCCTCCCTCCCATCTCCCTCCCCATCCCACCCTTCTAGGCTATACAGCAAATTCCTTTTGGCTATCTATTTTACATATGGTAATATAAGTTTCCATGTTACTTTTCCCATACATGTCACCCTCTCCTCCCCTCTCCCCATGTCCATAAGTCTATTCTCTATGTCTCTTTCTCCACTGTTGTCCTGTAAATATTCAGCATGATTTTTCTGGATTCCATATATATGTGTTAGACTACAATATTTATCTTTCTGTTTCTGACTTACTTCACTCTGTATAATAGGTTCTAGGTTCATCCACCTCATTAGAACTGACTCAATGGGTTCCTTTTTATGGCTGAGTAATATTCCATTGTTTATATGTACCACAACTTCTTTATCCATTCATCTGTCGGTGGATATCTAGGTTGCTTCCATGTTCTAGCTATTGAATAGTGCTGCAATGAACAATGGGATGTATGTGTCTTCTTCAATTCTGGTTTCCTCAGAGTATATACCTAAGAATGGGATTGCTTTTATACCTAGTTTTTTAAGGAATCTCCATACTATCTTCCACACTGGTTGTATCAATTTACATTCCCATAAGAGCATTCCCTTTCCTTCACACCCTCTCCAGCATTTATTGTTTGAAGACTTTTTGATGATGGCCATTCTGACCAGTGTGAGGTGATATCTCATTGTAGTTTTGGTTTGTTTTTCTCTAATAATGAGCAATGTTGAGCATCTTAGGTCTGAAGTGGGTTTCTTGTAGACAGCATACATATGGGTCTTGCTTTTGTATCCGTTCAGCCAGTCTGTGTCTTTTGGTTGGAACATTTAATCCATTTACATTTAAAGTAATTATTGATATGTATGTTCCTATTGCCATTTTCTTAATTGTTTGGGGTTGATTTTATAGATCTTTTTCCTTCTTTTTTATTTCTTGACTATATAAGTCCCTTTAACATTTGTTGTTGTAAAGCTGGTTTGATGTTGTAAAGCTGAATTCTCTTAACTTTCGCTTGTCTGTAAAGCTTTTTATTTCTCCATCAATTCTGAATAAGATCCTTGCCAGGTACAGTAATCTTGGCTGTAGATTTTTCCCTTTCAGTACTTTAAATATATCCTGCCATTCCCATCTGGCCTGCAGCATTTCTGCTGAAAGAGTGTGGGGAGAGAGAGGCTATGGTGATGGCTCCACCCCCTACACGTGACTCAGCAGTATCGCCTTCCTTCCATGGCTGTCTGGCATTCCTCCACTGGTATTTCCCACCACAATCTCCTCCCTCACATCCCCTCACAGTCTCTCCACAGTCAACAGCAGCCCTTGCACTGGGATTGCTCCACAATCCCTAAACTCCAGCTCCCAGCCACTGAGCCTTCCAGGGGACCAGCATCCCTGTCCAGGGTATGTATGGCTGTTGCAAGGACTGTCTAATTCTCATCCCATGTAGTCTGCCACAGATCAGCTGTTTCACTCTCAGCCTTGGATGTTTCTCCTTTGACTCAGACAATTGCCTTGATATGAGGATCGGACCCCTGCTTCAGTACTCCCACCCACTGAGGACAAGTCCAGTTCTACTAACACTCATTTTTTCCCCCCTAGTTCCTTCATCGTACCAAATTTTGCATGGTTCTATATATTCTTTTCCACTGGTCAGGTATTCCTGTCCACTCTCAGCTGGTGTTCTGCATGTACTTCTGTGTCTGAAGGGGTATTCCTGATGTATCCATGGAGAGAGATGTACTCCACATCCACCTACTCCTCCTCCTTCTTGTTCTCACTCTCCTCAACGCTTTTTTAATAAAAAAAGAAAAATATACATTTTAGTTGTGTCAGCAAGGTGTTACATAATAAGTTGTTTTTATGCTTAGTGTATTTGAACATCTTAAGCAAAAAGTCAGACACGACTGAGCAACTGAACTGAACTGAACTGTTGTTTAGATGAAGACTGAAGGAAGTGAAAAAGTATGGTTCAGTCATTAAAGAAATCCAAGTTATCGAAGCAAACACATTAGTTATTTCTGACTTAAACCTACCCTGCCAGTTAACTGCCACATATTTGTTGAGCATAAGATATGTTCTAGCACTATTAATCCTTGAGGTTTGTCATCTGTTACATTTTCTGTAATTATTTAAATTTAATATACATCAGTAGCAAAGGAGAATATCTCAGTACTTAGTCAATACTGATACTAAACTATAATTGACCTCCTTTAAGTTAAGTGGAGAAATCTCCTCCTGTTGCCTTACTAGGCTAAAGCACTTGTATTTCACATATTCATTCGTTTATTAGTTTATGAATAAGATATTTATCACATGACTTCTATATTCTGCACTCTATATTAGACCCAAAGGATGGAGAGATAAATGAAAACTTCACTGTCTAATGGGAGAAAAAAACACATAAAATATGATGTTTACATTACCTTGATAGGTGCTATATAGCTAGCAGACAATAAGATATCTAGAGGGGTGTGCAGCAAATTTATCCCAAGAAACCTTCCCAGGCAAAGACAAAGTTGGAGTAATGGAGCAATTTTTCTATCTGGGTCTTTCAGAAACCCATATTAAGGCTTGAAATAGACACTGAAATTAATATTACAGGTTGTACTTATATAGATATTTGTTCTTTCTCCATATCCTTAAAAGTTGAAGAGGAACAAGGCAAACATATTAGATCTTTTGTACTTAGAACACAGGTACTGCCTGTGTTCAGTAATAATGCTCCAGAGATCAATTACATTGAATTTCCTTATCTTTAAAATGTGTTTTTCTCTTTGGATCTCTCTATCCAACAAAGTTCGCTTAATGAAATTGGTGTCACATCTAATGACAAAGAAGTTTAGTAATAATTGTTCCTTATTAAATACCCTGCATGAAAATTGTGCCATAATTTCAGATAACAATGTGTTCTTATTCTTTATGTTGTCAATAGAAGAGATTAGTCTGAAGAATATCTGGAAGAACTTTGTATGTTATATATGACATATATATAGATCTTAGTCCTATATACATTGGAAACTTCACTTTTTGCACACACGTAAGGGGATTCAGTTTTGCTGAGGCAACTAGGGAAATTTTCAATCATTATTTCTTCAAATATTCTTTTGCCCCTTTCTCCCTTTTCCTTCTGGTACTCCCAGTACTTTCTATATCTCTATCTATCTTTGTATCTATCTATACATGTTTTTATGTTTGTTCATATCCCACATGTCTCATATGATTTGTTCTTATTTTTTATTTTTGTTTCTTACACTATAAAATCTCAGTTGACCCATCTTCAAGATTACTCATTATTTCTTCTGCCAACTCAAATGTTCTATTAAGCCCATCTAGCAAATTTTTCATTTGTTACTGTACTTTTAAAGTTGAGAATTTCTATTTGGTTTTTTTTAATAATTTTGATCTTACTGATTTTTCTATTTGGTGAAATGTTATTTCATAGTTGATTTCACACTTTATTTCTTTATTTCATAAATGTATTAATAGTGACTGATTTGAAGAATTTATTAAATAAATTCCATATCTACAAGTTACCAAGGATATAGTCTATTGATTGCTTTTTTCTATTTATGGAGCATACTTTCTTGTTTCTTTGCATATCTTATAATTTTGGTTGTTGTTGAATGCTGGAAATTTTTTAAAATATAATATAGTTACACTGGAAATCAGATCCTCTGCTTTTTCCAGGGTTTATTGTTATTGCTGTTGATGGGTTTAATGACTTTCTTGAAGTAATTCTGTAAAGGCTCTTTTTATTTTCTGTGTGGGTCACACATAATTTGACCGAGATTTGTGTATGTTGGTTCACTTCTTATATGTTCCAAATATAATATTCTGCCTTGGCTTTCACTTGATGCATAAACAGAGACTCAGAGTCAGCCATAGATGAAGAATTATGGTTTCCTCAAGGTCTTCCTTGGCCATTCACTCAGTTCTACACAAGCACAGGGCCTTCTAGATCCCCTGATCTAGAAGTAATATACCTGAGCTTTTAAAAGCCCTCCTATTTGACACTGGATCAAGATGGTGGAAGAGTAGGATATGGAGCTCATTTTCTCCTATAAACACATAAAAATACATCTGCAAATGGAAGAGTTCTCATAGAACATCTATTGAACATGGGCAGAAGCCCTCTGACTTCCAAAAAGGCAAGAAAATCTCTGGGCATGGCAAAAGAAAAAAGTTTTTTAAATAAAAAAGGAGACGGGGAGAAAGGAATCAGGATGGGACCTGTGTCCTTGGGAAGGAGCTGTGAAAGGGAAAAATTTTCTGCATGAAGGGAAGTCCGTTCACTGGCAGGCATATCAGCAGGGACAGAGAGGGAGCTTTGGAGCCTCCGAGGAGAGCATAGTAACTGGTTCACTGAGGCCAAAGCAGAGAGAGACTTGCACAGTCAGTGCTGCCCAGCACTCCCAAGCTTGAGGTTCTCATCACTGAGGTAGTGAGAGGCTTGTGCTTTGGAGGTAAGACCCAAGGAAGAGGACTGGGGTTGGCTGCATGGAGATAGCCTGAGGAGGCTAGGGTGTGGTGTGAGAGGAGGCCTGGGCCCAGCAGGGAGGGAGGGCGACATTGTTGGGTGGGTGTGGGAGGAGAGGGGTGGGCCCAACACAGGAGCTTCTTTCTCTGCACTCACTCTGAGTTGGAAGTTCAGTTCAGTTCAGTTCAGTCGCTCAGTTGTGTCCGACTCTCTGCGACCCCATGAATCATAGCACGCCAGGCCTCCCTGTCCATCACCAACTCCCGGAGTTTCCCTAAACTAATGTCCACAGAGTCAGTGATGCCATCCAGCCATTTCATTCTCTGTCGTCCCCTTCTCCTCCCGCCCCCAACCTTTCCCAGCATCAGAGTCTTTTCCAGTGAGTCAACTCATCGCATGAGGTGGCCAAAGTATTGGAGTTTCAGCTTTAGCATCAGTCCTTCCAATGAACACCCAGGATTGATCTCCTTTAGAATGGACTGGTTGGATCTCCTTGCAGTCCAAGGGACTCTCAAGAGTCTTCTCCAGCACCACAGTTCAAAAGCATCAATTCTTTGGCGATCAGCTTTCTTCACAGTCCAACTCTCACATCCATACATGACCACTGGAAAAACCATAGCCTTGACTAGACGGACCTTGGTTGACAAAGTAATGTCTCTGATTTTTAATATATTATCAAGGTTGGTCATAACTTTCCTTCCAAGGAGTAAGCGTCTTTTAATTTCATGGCTGCAATCAGCATCTGCAGTGATTTTGGAGCCCCCAAAAATAAAGTCTGACACTGTTTCCACTGTTTCTCCATCTATTTCCCATGAAGTGATGGGACCAGATGCCATGATCTTTGTTTTCTGAATGTTGAGCTTCAAGCCAACCTTTTCACTCTCCTCTTTCACTTTCATCAAGAGGCTTTTTAGTTCCTCTTCACTTTCTGCCATAAGGGTAGTGTCATCTGCATATCTGAGGTTATTGATATTTCTCCCAGCAATCTTGATTCCAGCTTGTGCTTCTTCCAGCCCAGCGTTCCTCATGATGTAGTCTGCATATAAGTTAAATAAGCAAGGTGACAATATACAGCCTTGACGTACTCCTTTTCCTATTTGGAACCAGTCTGTTGTTCCATGTACAGTTCTGACTGCTGCTTCCTGACCTACATACAGGTTTCTCAAGAGGCAGGTCAGGTGGTCTGGTATTCCCAACTGTGGCTCAGATCATGAACTCCTTATTGCCAAATTCAGACTCAAATTGAAGAAAATAGGGAAAACCACTAGACCATTCAGATATGATCTAAATCAAATCCCTCATGATTATACAGTGGAAGTAAGAAATAGATTTAAGGGAATAGATCTGATAGATAGAGTGCCTGATGAACTCTGGACAGAGGTTCGTGACATTGTACAGGAGACAGGGACCAAGACCATCCCCATGGAAAAGAAATGCAAAAAAGCAAAATGGCTGTCTGAGGTGGCCTTACAAATAGCTGTGAAAAGAAGAGAGGCGAAAAGCAAAGGAGAAAAGGAAAGATATAAGCATCTGAATGCAGAGTTCCAAAGAATAGCAAGGAGAGATAAGAAAGCCTTCCTCAGTGATCAATGCAAAGAAATAGAGGAAAACAACAGAATAGGAAAAACAAGAGATCTTTTTAAGAAAATTAGAGATTCCAAGGGAACATTTCATGCAAAGATGGGCTCGATAAAGGACAGAAATGGTAGGGACCTAACAGAAGCAGAAGATATTAAGAAGAGGTGGCAAGAATACACAGAAGAACTGTACAAAAAAGATCTTCAAGACCAAGATAATCACGATAACGTGATCACTGACCTAGAGCCAGGCATCTTGGAATGTGAAGTCAAGTGGGCCTTAGAAAGCATCACTACGAACAAAGCTAGTGGAGGTGATGGAATTCCAGTTGAGCTATTTCAAGTCTTGAAAGATGATGCTGTGAAAGTGCTGCACTCAATATGCCAGCACATTTGGAAAACTCAGCAGTGGTCACAGGACTGGAAGAGGTCAGTCTTCATTCCAATCCCAAAGAAAGGCAATGCCAAAGAATGCTCAAACTACCGCACAGTTGCACTCATCTCACACGCTAGTAAAGTCATGCTCAAAATTCTCCAAGCCAGGCTTCAGCAATATGTGAACCGTGAACTCCCAGATGTTCAAGCAGATTTTAGAAAAGGCAGAGGCACCGGAGATCAAATTGCCAACATCCTCTGGATCATGGAGAAAGCAAGAGAGTTCCAGAAAAACATCTATTTCTGCTTCATTGACTATGCCAAAGCCTTTGGCTGTGTGGATCACAATAAACTGTGGAACATTCTTAAAGAGATGGGAATACCAGACCACCTGACCTGAGGTGGAAAGGCACCACCAAAACAAGCTCCAGGGGTAGGTACAAGCTACTGCTGTCATCTCAGACTCCAGAGGTAGAATCAGACTGCTGGTGAGGGTTTGTGACCAGGAGCCAACCACTGCTTCTCTCTTTCTGGGAGCCCGCTTGAGGGATAATGGCCAGTACACAATAAGGAAAGAGACAGCAGTCTCCAAACCAAAAATAGCCTTCATACCAAAAAAATATTAAACCATTAATGCTACACAGAGAAGCTTCTACATATAAATAGCCCTTTAAGACTACAGTAGATGATTGTTTCTGCTAAACTCACAAGAGAAATATAAGTAAAATGACAAAGCAGAGGAACCACTCTCAGTTAATAGACCAAGAGAATTCCCCTGAAGGAACAAACAATGAAACAGACGATTTGAATCTAATAGACATTTAGTTCCAAATGGAAAAGGAAATGGCAACCCACTCCAGTGTTCTTGCCTGGAGAATCCCAGGGATGGGGGAGCCTGGTGGGCTGCCACCTATGGGGTCGCACAGAGTCAGACAATGAAAATACTGAGGAAATGAAAAAGTAATGAAAATACTGAAGAAATTAAGAAAGGATATGGACAGAAATGCAGATTACAGTAAAAAGGACTAGAAACTATAAGGAAAAGCCAAGAAAAGTTATAAAATTCATTTACTGAGATGAAAACTGATCTAAAAGCAAAATGAATAATGCAGAAGAAAGAATAAGTGATATGAAAGATAGAATAATGGTCAGTAACCAATCAGAATAGAAGACAGAAAGCCAAATTGGGGGGAAAAAATTGAAAGCAATATAAGAGACCTATGGGATAATATAAAGTGTGCCAGTCTACACATAATCAGGATTCTAGAAGGAGAAGAAAGAGAAAGGAGGACTGAAAATGTATTTGAAAAAATTGTGGCTGAAGCTTCCAAAATATAATCAAGGAAACATATATTCAGATACAGGAAGCACAGAGGGTTCTAAACAAGATGAACCCAAATAGACCTACACCAAGACATGTTAAAATGGCAAACATTAAAGAGAGGATTCTAAGTACAGCAAGAGAAAAACAAGTTCATTACAAGGAAATTCCCAGAAGGCTATCAGCTGATTTCTCTACAGAAACACTGCAGACTAGAAGAGAGTGGCAGAATATATTTAAAGGCTTGAAAGGGAAAATCTGAAACCTAGAATACTCTATCCAAAAGTTTATCATTTAGAAAAGGAGGAGAAACAAACAATTTCTCAGACAAGTAAAAGCTAAAAAAATATGGCAATACTAAATCTATCCTGCAATAAATATTGAAACATCTCCTCTAAGTGGAAAAGACGCAAGAAAACATAGGAAGAAGAAAATCATAATTTGAAAGTAAATCACTTAAATTAGCCAGCACACATATCAGAGATAGAGAAAAAAAATGTATTTTTTAAATCAATGATAAACACAAGGAACAGCAAAAGGATAAAGATGAAGGTATAAAAAACAACATCAAAATCATAAAATATAAGCAAAGAGTGAGAAAATGCAGATTCTTTTTTTTTTTTTTTTTTACAGTTTGAGCCTATATTGCTGTCAGATATAGGAAGGTATTAACATACTTGAAAAATAGGAAAACCACAATCAAAAACATACAGTGGATTCACAAAAAATCAAGAGAACACAAGCATAAAATAAATCATCAAATCACAAAAAGAAAGAAACAAGGAAAAAACAAAGAATCAATCACAAAACAAGGTTTAATATGTTAATAAATATTTGCTTATCAATAATTGGGCAAAATAATATTATTGTTGTTGTTTAGTTACTAAGTCATTATGAACTCTTTGCCACCCCATGGACTGTAGCCTGCCACACTCCTCTGTCGATGTGGTTTCCCAGACAAAATTTTTGAGTGGGTTGCCATGTCTTTCTCCAGGAGATCTTCCCAACCCAAGTAGAGAAACCACATCTCCTGCATTGCAGACAGGTTCTTTACCACTGAGTAGACACCCTCTTATTCACAGTCTCAATAAAATGCTCTGTTTTTATTAATATTTATTGGTGTATCAGTTCAGGCTCTCAGTCGTGTCTGACTCTTTGTGACCCCATGGACTGTAGCAGGCTTCCTTGTTCATCACCAACTCCCAGAGCTTACTCAAACTCACGTCCATCAAGTCGGTGATGCCATCCAACCATAGTTCCTTTCAAATCTTGTTAGTTTCTTGCTATAAAGCAACGTAAATCAATCATACAAATGCCTTTATCCACTCTTTTAGATTTCCTTCTGATTTAAATCACAACAGAACAATGAGTAGAGATCCCTGTGCTAAACAGGAAGTTCTCATTAGTTGTCTATTTATACATAGTAGTGTAAATATTTCAGCCCCAGTTTCCCAATTCATCCAACCCATTTTCCTCCCTTGGTAACCATATCTTTGATCTCTACATCTGTAGCTCGATTTTTGCTTTGCAAATAAGTTCATTTTTCAAGATCCCACATATAAGCCATCTCATGCGATATTTGTTTTTCTCTTTCTGACTTACTACACACTCTTCATGACAACCTCTAGCTGCATCCATGTCTCTGCACTCTTTCATTCCTTTTTATGATTGAGTAATATCCCATTGTGGGCTTTCCTGGTGGCTCAGCAGTAATCTCCCTGCAAGGAAGGACAGACAGCCTCAATCCTTGGATCAGGAAGATCCTCTGGAGAAGAAAATGGCAACCCACTTCAGAATTCTTGCCTGGGCAATCCCATGGGCAGAGGAACCTGGTAAGCTACAGTGCATGAGGTCACAAAAGCGTCAGGCACAACGAGATTACAATATGCTGCCTATAAATGACCCACTTAAGGGAAAAAGACACACATAGATCGAAAGTGAGGGGATGGAATGCTTGTATATTTTGGAGATTAATCATTTATCAGTTGCTTCCTTTGCAGTTATTTTCTCCCATTCTGAGGGTTGTCTTTCCACCTTGTTCATAATTTCCTTTGCTGTGCAAAAGCTTTTAAGTTTAATTATGATCCATTTGTTTACTTTTGTTTTCATTTCCATTACTCTAGGAGATAGGTCAAAGAAGATCTTGCTGTGATTTATGTCATAGAGTGTTCTATCTATATTTTCCTCTAAAAGTTTCATAGTTTCTAGCCTTACATTTAGGTATTTATTCCATTTTGAGTTTCTGTTTATGTATACTGTTAGAGTGTGTTCTAATCTTATTCATATACATGTAGCTATCCAGTGTACCCAGCACTATTTATTGAAGAGGCTATCTTTTCTCTATTGTATATTCTTGCCTCCTTTGTCAAAGATGCCAATAGAGACACAGGTTTATCTCTGGGCTTTCTATGTTCTTCCTTTTGTCTATATTTCTATTTTTTTGCCAGTACCATACACTCAACTATAGCTTTGTAGTATAGTATGAAATCAGAAAGTTTGATCGATCCAGCTTCATTTTTCTTTCTCAAGAATTCTTTGTCTGTTTAGGTCTTTTGTATTTCTGCACAAACTATATAATTTTTGTTCTAGTTCTCTGAAGAATGCTGTTGGCAATTTGATGAGGCTTGCATTGAATCTGTTGATTGCTTTGGGTAGTAGAGTTATTTTCACAGTATTGATTCTTATGATCATAGAACAGGCTATATCTTTTCATCTGTCTGTGTCATCTTTGATTTCTTTCATCAGCATCTTACAGTTTTCTGCAACCGATCTTTTCTCTCTTTAAGTAGGTTTATCCCTAGTTATTTTATTCTTTTTGTTGCAGCTTATGCAGCTCAATTTCAGGAAAAAAAAAATACCCAGTCAGAAAATGGGCAGAAGACCTAAACAGACATTTCTACAAAGAAGACATACAGATGGCCACCAAACATATGTAAAGATCCTCAGTATTGCTCACTATTAGATAATCGCAAGTCAAAATTACAAAGAGTTATCACTTCACACTGGTCAGAATGGCCGTCATTAGAAAATCTACAAACTATAAATGCTGAAGAAAGTGTGGAGAAAATGGAGTCCTCTTTCACTATTGGTGAGAAGGTACACTGATACAACCACTATGGAAAACAGCATGGAGATTCCTTCAAACACTATATGACCCAGCAATCCCACTTCTGGGCATATATCCTGAGAAAACCATAATTCAAAAAGACCTTTGTGCTCCAATGTTCATTTTGCACTGTTACAATCACCAGGATATGGAAGCAATCTAGATACCCATTGACAGATGAATTGATAAAGAAGTTGTAGCTCATATATACAATGAAATATTCAGCTCAGTTCAGTCACTCAGTCGTGTCCGACTCTTTGCGACCCCATGAATCACAGCACGCCAGGCTTCCCAGTCCATCACCAACTCCCGGAGTTCACTCAAACTCACCCCCATCGAATCGGTGATGCCATCCAGCCATCTCATCCTCTGTTGTCCCCTTCTCCTCCCCCCAATCCCTCCCAGCATCAGAGTCTTTTCCAGTGAGTCAACTCTTCGCATGAGGTGGCCAAAGTATTGGAGTTTCAGCTTTAGCATCAGTCCTTCCAATGAACACCCAGGACTGATCTCCTTTAGAATGGACTGGTTGGATCTCCTGGCAGTCCAAGGGACTCTCAAGAGTCTTCTCCAGCACCACAGTTCAAAATCATCAATTCTTCGGCGCTCAGCTTTCTTCACAGTCCAACTATCACATCCATACATGACCACTGGAAAAACCATAGCCTTGAATAGACGGACCTTTGTTACTCAGCCATAAAAATAAATGAATTTGAGTCAGTTGAAATGAGGTTGATGAACTTCGAGTATGATATACAGTGAAGTAAGTCAGAAAGAGAAAACAGATATCATATGCTAATGCAAATATATGGAATCTAGAAAAATGGTGCTGATGAAGCTATTTGCAGGGTATTTCTAGAGACACAGATGTATAAGACAGTCTTGTAGACACAGTGGGGGAAGGAGAGGGTGAGATGAATTGAGAAAATACCATTGACATGTGCACACCACCATGTTTAAAACAAATAATGGGAAGCTGCTCTGTAACTCAGTCTGGTGCTCTGTGACAACTTCAAGGGATCAGACGAGGGGGTGAGAGGGAGGTTCAAGAGGTATGGAATATATATAGTCATGCTGATTTGTGTTTTTGTACAGCAGAAACCAACACAACATTGTAAAGCAGTTACCCTCCAATTAAAAATAAAAAGTGAGGGGCTAGAAAATGTTTTATGCAAATGGAATGAAAAGAAAGTGGGAGTTGCAATACTCATATCAGACAAAATAGACTATAAAGCAAAGACTATATAAAGAAGGTTAAAAGGTATATAAAAGAAGGTATAAAAAGAAGATACTTAATGAAAAAAGTCAATACACAAAGAGGATTTTATAGTCATCAACACATATGCATCTAATATAGAAGCACACAAATACATAAAATAAATACTAACAATCATAAACGGAGAAATCCACAGGATTATAGTAACAGTAGGAGACTTTAACACCCCTCTCACATTAATGGAAAGATTTTCTGGACAGAAAATCAATAAGCAACAGAGATCCTGAATGATGCAATAGAGCAGTTAGACTTAATTGGTATTTTTAAGACATTACATTTAAAAAATCATAATACACATTCTTGTCAAGTGCACATCAAACATTCTCTAGGATGGACCACATACAGGGCACAACAAACCTCAACAAGTTTAAGAGTATAGAAATTATTTCAGGCATATTCTCTGACCACAACAGCATAAAACTAGAAATAAACCACAGGAAAAAACATGGGAAAAAAAAGGGATTACATGGAGACTAAAGGACAAGTTACTAAAAAATGAATGGATCAAAGAGGAAATCAAAAGGAAATTTAAAAATACCTTGCAACAAATGACAAAACACAGCCAACAAAATCTATGAGGCACTGCAAAAGCAGTTCTTGGAGAGAAGCTCATAGCAATACAGGTCTTTATCAAAAATCAAGAAAAATCTCAAGTAACCGAACCTATCACCTAAAAGAATTAGAGAAAAAAGGATTAGCAAAACCTAAAGTCAGGAGAAGGAAGGGAATATTAAAGATCAGGGAGGAAATAAATAAAAGAGACTAAAAAAAAAAAAAAAACAACCAAAAATTCAATAAAATCAAGGTCTAGTGCTTTAAAAGGATAAAGAAAATTGAATGCCTCTGGCCAGGCTCACCACAAAGAAAAGAAAAAGAATCCAAATAAAATAAGAAATTAAAAAAGAGAGTATCAGAAATCTGATACAACAGAAAACCAAAAAAAACATAAAAGAATACTATGAACAATATTTGACAACCTAGAAGAAATGAACCACTTTCTAGAAAGATACAGCCCACCAAAATTGAATCAAACGGAAATAGATAATTGAACTGACCCATCACTTGAAGTGAAATAGAATCTGTAATTTTTTAAAAAAGAAAACTACCTTTAAAAAGCACCTTATAAACAAAAGTCTAGGACCAGATGGTTTCACAGGCAAATATGATCACACGTACAAAGGAAAACTGTTTCTCTTCAAACTCTTCCAAAAGAAAGGAGTGAACACTCCCAAGACATTCTGTGAAGCCATAATCTCCCTTTACCAAAACCAGATAAGATACCACCGCTAAAGCAAATTACAGGTCAACGTCTTTTATGAATATAAATTCAAAAATTTTCAACAAAATATTAGCAAATCAAATCCAACAACACGTAGAAAAAGTTCCTACACCATGACCAAGTGGGATTCATTCAAAGTTCACAAGGATGGTTTAACATGCACAAATCAATCAATGCAGTACACCACATTGAAAAAGAAAAAAACCACATGAACAAATCAATAGATGCAAAAAAAAAATTTTTTTAATTCAATATTCATTTATGATTAAAAAAAAACTCTTACCAAAGTGAAAATAGAAGGAACATAGCTCAACAAAATTAAAGTCATTTATGGCAAACTCACAGCCAATATAATACTCACAGGTGAAAAGCTAAAAGCCTTCTCACTAATCTAGAAAAAAACAAAGATGCTCACTCTCACCACATCTAGTCAGCATAGTATTGGAAGTCCTAACCTGAGGAATCAGACAAGAAAAAGAAATAAAAGTTATCAAAATTGGAAAGGAAGACATAAAATTGTCACTGTGTGCAGATGACATGATAGTATATATAAAAGACTTCCCAGCTGTTCCCGTGGTCAATAATCTACCTGCCAATGGAGAAGACATAGGTTTGATCCCTGTGTCAGGAAGATCGCCTGGAGTAGGAAATGGCAACTTATTCCACTATTCTTGCCTGGAAAATTCCGTGGAGAGAGGAGCCTGGAGTGCTATAGTCCAGTGGGTTGCAAAGAGTCAGACACAACAGAGTGACTGAGAATATGGCACACAAGGACTCTATACAAAAATTGCTAGATCTAAAACATTAATTTAGCAAAGTTGCACAATATAAGATTAACATCCAGTTGTTTTGGTGCTATTATTTTCTCCCAGTCTGAGGGCTGTCTTTTCACCTTGTTTATAGTTTCCATCATTGTGCAAAAGCTTTTAAGTTTAATTAGGTCACTTCTGTTTATTTTTGTTTTTATTTGCATTACTCTTGGAGGTCATAGAGGATCTTGCTGTGATTTATGTTGGAGAGTGTTCTGCCTATGTTTTCCTCTATAAGTTTTATAGTTTCTGGTCTTACATTTAGGTCTTTAATCCATTTTTTAGTTTATTTTTGTGTATGGTGTTATAAAGTATTCTAGTTTCAGTCTTTTACACATAGTTGATCAGTTTTCTCAGCACCATTTGTTGAAGAGACTGTCTTTTCTCCATTGCAAATTTTTGCCTCCTTTGTCAAAGATAAGGTGTCCATAGGTACGTGGATTTATCTCAGGACTTTATTTTGTTCCAGTGGTTTTGCACAACAAAGGAAACTGTAAGCAAGGTAAAAAGACAACCATCAGAATGGAAGAAAATAATAGCAAATGAAGCAACTGACAAAGAATTAATCTCCAAAATATACAAGCAACTCATGGTGCTCAATACCCAAAAAATGAACAGTCAAAAAGTGAACAAAACACCTAAACAGGCATTTCTCCAAAGAGGACATACAGATGGTTAATAAACACATGAAAAGATGCTCAACATCACTCATTATCAGAGAGATGCAAATCAAAACCACAATGAGGTACCATCTCACACCAGTCAGAATGGCGATCATCAAAAAGTCTACAAACAATAAATGCTGGAGAGGGTATGGAGAAAAGGGAACTCTCTCACACTGTTGGTGGGAAAGCAAACTGATACAGCCACTATAGAGAACAGTGTGGAGATCACTTAAAAAACTGGTAATAGAACTGTCATACTACCCACCAATCCCACTGCTGGGCATACACCCCAAGGAAACCAGAATTGAAAAAGATGCATGTACCCCATTGTTAATTGAAGCACTATTAGCTAGGAAATGTAAGCAACCTAGATGTCCATCAACAGGTGAATGGATAAGGAAGTTGTGGTACATATACACAATGGAATATTACTCAGCTATAAAAAGGAATGGGCTTCCCTTATAGCTCAGTTGGTAAAGAATCTGCGTGCAATGAAGGAGACCCTGTTTGATTCCTGGGTCAGGAAGATCCACTGGAGAAGGGAAAGGCTACCCACTCTAGTATTCTGGCCTGGAGAAGTCCGTGGACTGTATAGTCTATGGGGTTGCAAAGAGTCAGACACAACTGAGTGACTGTCACTAAAATGGGATGCATTTGAGTCAGTTCTAATGAGATGGTTGAACCTGAAACCTATTATACAGAGTGAAGTCAGAAACAGAAAGAACTATACTGTAAGACCTATACTGTATATTAACACACATATATATATGGAATTTAGAAAGATGGTACAGACGATCCTACATGCAGGGCAACAAAGGAGACACATACAGAACAGACTTTTAGACTCTGTGGGAGAAGGCAAGGGTGGGATAATTTAAGAGAATAGCACTGAGACATGTTCATTGCCATATGTAAAACAGATGACCAGTGCAAGTTTGATGCATGAACCAGTGTACCCAAAGCTGGTGCTCTGGGACAACCCAGAGAGATAGCATCGGGAGGGAGATGGGAGGGGGGTTCAGGACGGGGGGGACATGTGTATACCTGTGGCCAATTCATGTTGATGTGTGGCACAAAGCCATCACAATATTGTAAAACAACTATCCTCCAGTTAAGATTAATTAATTTAAAAGAAAAAAAAAACCTTATCTTGGAAGCAGATGGAAAAAGCTGCCAATGTCATCCTGCTGTGCTTTTGGCCCCATCACTGTCTTGTACAAGTTCAACAGTCCAACTGTTTCTGCTCCACTAAAGTGGCTTTTTCTTTTTTGCCTGCAGCCTTCTAAAAGCCTCCACATGCTTCTAGGGATTTTGATATAAGGATAGCAGAGTCCATACCTTCAAGGTGCTATTCATTCCTACCCCTAACCCCCGCCAATTGAAAACAACCTTAGTATCAGAGGCTTTTGAGACCTGACTGATGGTCTCATTCAGCCATTTTTCAAACTAGTGTTTCAAGGAGGACTTTGATAGTTTTGCATATGTTACCTAGCTTCAAATTCCATTTATAATTGTAATTTTAAAATACATATTGGATAGCAGTTTTTAAGGTGTTGAAGATAACTAACATGGGATTCTCCCACCATCTTCATTTAACTTAGAGGGGAGGGGAGTCCTTGAAAAAAAAAAAAATAGCTACTCCTTGCCACTATGTCTCTGTGAGTCAGGGGTTTATCCAATGCAGAAATAAGATTTATCTGCAACTTCTGGCTTAAAATGTGTATGTCCATCTAAACAGCCTCAGTGAGAATCAATTGCTTTGTTCAGTTCAGTTCAGTTCAGTTGCTCAGTCGTGTCCGACTCTTTGCAACCCCATGAATCACAGAATGCCAGGCCTCCCTGTCCATCACCAAATCCCGGAGTTCACTCAAACTCATGTCCATCGAGTCGGTGATGCCATCCAGCCATCTCATTCTCGGTCGTCCCCTTCTCCTCCCGCCCCCAATCCTTCCCAGCATCAGACTCTTCCAGTGAGTCAGCTCATCGCGTGAGGTGGCCAAAGTATTGGAGTTTCAGCTTTAGCATCAGTCCTTCCAATGAATACCCAGGATTGATCTCCTTTAGAATGGACTGGTTGGATCTCCTTGCAGTCCAAGGGACTCTCAAGAGTCTTCTCCAGCACCACAGTTCAAAAGCATCAATTCTCTGGCGATCAGCTTTCTTCACAGTCCAACTCTCACATCCATACATGACCACTGGAAAAACCATAGCCTTGACTAGACGGACCTCTGTTGGCAAAGTAATGTTTCTGCTTTTTAATATACTATCTAGGTTGGTCATAGCTTTCCTTCCAAGGAGTAAGTGTCTTTTAATTTCATGGCTGCAATCAGCATCCGCAGTGATTTTGGAGCCCAAAAAAATAAAGTCTGACACTGTTTCCACTGTTTCCCCATCTATTTCCCATGAAGTGATGGGACCAGATGCCATGATCTTTGTTTTCTGAATGTTGAGCTTCAAGCCAGCTTTTTCACTCTCCTCTTTCATTTTCATCAAGAGGCTTTTGAGTTCCTCTTCACTTTGTGCCATAAGGGTAGTGTCATCTGCATATCTGAGGTTATTGATATTTCTCCCGGCAATCTTGATTCCAGCTTGTGCTTCTTCCAGCCCAGCGTTCCTCATGATGTACTCTGCATACAAGTTAAATAAGCAGGGTGGCAATATTCAACCTTGACGTACTCCTTTTCCTATTTGGAACCATTCTGTTGTTCCAAGTCCAGTTCTAACTGTTGCTTCCTGACCTGCATACAGGTTTGTCAAGAGGCAGGTCAGGTGGTTGAGAACCAAATAAAATTCCTAAAGTGAAAATAAGTAAGTAAATAAATAAATGCTGCCTGCTGATTTATAGACTTGTTTTGTCAGGTAAAAACCTTCTCCTGGTAGTTCTCAAGGGTTATGGGGCTACCCTCAAAACTGCAGTTGTGGTGGTTTAGAGCTGGCATTGAAGCAATTGCTAGGTATACAGTAGGATCTACTGATGGTATGCTTCTTACTACGGGCTCAGATGAGTGTGGGTTAGGTTTGCTGCTGGGTGGATGAGACTGGCTCCAGTACCTTTGTTCAGTAGTGTGGTCCTGGGCCAAGGTTCCTTTCAGAGTGCGCAGTTGAGACCTCAGTCAGTCAGCCTATTTCTAGGTTTGTGAATCCATGTGACTCCCACCAGGACTCCCACAAGGACTCCAAACTTTTACACATTATTATGTGTCTGATGGAAATTACTATCATTATTAAGCAATAAGTAGAGCCCTTAAATGCTTTCCCAGGTGATGCTCTGAGGGGCTTCCCTCCCAGCTAAGTTGGTAAAGAATCTGCCTGCAATGCAGGAAATCTGGTTTTGATCCCTGGGTCAGGAACATCCCCTGGAGGAGGAAATGGTAACCCACTCCAGCATTCTTTCCTGGAGAATCCCATGGACAGAGAAGCCTGGCAAGAGCCTTGTCCATGGGGTCACAAGAGTCAGACACAACTTAACAACTATACCACCAGCACCAACATCTCCACCAGGTGATGCTAGTGGTAAAGACCACCTGCCAATGCAGGAAGCATAAGAGACGTGAGTTTGATCCCTGGGTAGGGAAGATCCCCTGGTGGAAAGCATGGCAACCCACTCCAGTATTCTTGCCTAGAGAATTCCATAGACAAAGAAGTCTGGAGTGCTATTCTCCATAGGGTCAAAAAGAGTCAGACACAATTGAAGCGACTTAGCACTCATGCACAGAAACCTTAAAGAGTCAAATATTTGAATGATTTGTCATTAGTGTATATAATCAAATTAGAACTGTTATGTCTTAAATATATTTTATTTGAGAAATCTATAGTTTTTCTACAAATCAATCACTAATATTTGAGACCTCACAGCAGGAAGATGTATGTGGGTAGATTAATCAATGCATAAGGTAACTGAGAAGAATATTACTGAAAAAAAGATTTTTTTAAAGAAGATAATCACTAGTAATTTTGCAGAGATGTTTTGACTAATAAACTATCAAGGAGTTATACTAAAGACATTAATAAGTAAATAAATCCATAAGATGTGAAGACACAGGTTGGACTACACGTTTTTAAAATATTTCAGTATAAATCCTAACGTAATTGTTTTATCTGCTCTTTAAGGTGATAAATCCCAAAAAGAAAGGAAAAAAGAAGAAATATACTAATTCAGGAACAGTAAGTCAAATTTTATGTTATTCATTAAGGATTCAAATAGATGAATTAAAAAAAAAGCACAGATGTACAGAACAGTCTTTTGGACTCTGTGGGAGAGAGCTAGGGTGGGATGATTTGGGAGAATGGCATTGAAACATGTATATTATCATATGTGAAACGAATCACCAGTCCAGGTTCGATGCATGATACAGGATGCTCGGAGCTGGTGCACTGGGATGAACCAGAGGTATGGGATGAGGAGGGAGGTGGGAGGGGGGTTCAAGATGGGGAACACATGTACACCCGGGGCAGATTCATGTCAATGTATGGCAAAACCAATACAATATTGTAAAGTAATTAGCCTCCAATTAAAATAAATTTAAATATATATATATATAACACTTGTATCAAATAGAATCGACTAAAAACTGAACTGTTTCATTAGGGTTTTAATATGAAGGTATATAATAAAAAATTAACTCTCTATTGAAATGATTGTAGTAGAGAACACCTCATAGGACATAGCAACCCAGCTTCCTGCAAGTTGTTTAGGGTTTGAATTGTGTCTGAGGGAAGAAGAAGTTTCATTATGAATTCTTCATTTAATGAAATCACATGAGAAAATCAAGCAGACCTGAAAAAGTGAAGTAACCCTGTGTCTTTGTAGATAATTTGCATGTTGTTCTTCAAAGGAAGTAAATTGGTCATAGAAAGGAGTTACTTAATTTTTAACCCCTTTTCTTCTGATAATTTTAAATGTAAGAATAATCAGTCCTAGCAAAGTTTGAAATAGAATATCTTTACTGATTTTCAAGATGCTAGGGAATATAATTTTCTCTCTAACACTTAGAAAAAAGTCCGATTGGGATTGCAATTAGTACTAGTATATAATTCTCTTGTTTTTGCTTTCTTTCTTCAGGTCACCTTGCTGTCTTTCTTGGTAGAAACAGAAGTTTCATTCCTTGACTATATTAAGGGAGGGTAAGTCATTTTCTGAAATTGTTTCATTTCTTAAGCAACGCTGAGAGACAAGTTTGAATCTGTTTAGAAACTTCGTGACAACAGCGGTCAGAGACATCAATTCTGTAAACCTCTTCCAAATGATGATTAAGAGGGTTTTATTGTTCATTTTTGTTTGTTTTTGCAAATACTGGTTTATTGCTAGAGTGTTGTCAAGCCAAAGAAGTAGGGGCAAAGGAACAAACACAGTTGCCCCCAAAACAGAGAGCTTAACCCCTATTGCTGCTGCTGCTGCTGAGTCACTTCAGTCGTGTCCGACTCTGTGCCACCCCATAGATGGAAGTCCACCAGGCTCCCCCGTCCCTGGGATTCTCCAGGCAAGAACACTGGAATGGGCTGCCTTTTCCTTCTCCAATGTGTGAAAGTTAAAAGTGAAAGTGAAGTCACTCAGTCCTGTCTGTTTGTTAAGAAAGAAAAACAAAAGCTGTACTAGCCCAGATGGGCAATCTTTGCTATATATGGGCATCTTGAAACCTGCCACTTGGACATAGACTGATACTACAGGATGATTGTTTCAATAAAGTCAAAGGAAAACATACTAAGAAGGAAAAATGTTTGCAAACTCTCCTTAGTATTCCAATATCTGTGAATATTGTTGTCTTTTGAAGATGGGAAAATAGAAAGTTGAATTTGTCATAAAAAATATATTCCTAAGTAAATAAACTCCTTGGTAGCTGTAGGTAAAAAGATAAAAAAGATGAACTCTCTTAGCATGCTCTTTATAAACTTTTTTTTTTTAAAGAAAAAAAAGCACTTGATAGATCTGGCTATAATTTGCATGATGAAATGATAATTTAAAGTTTTAAAATTAAAAATTCCTTTCAAGTTTGTTTTCTTGGCTTTGCTTTGTGAGTCTTTGAGCGGTGCGTGTGTGTATGAGAAAGAAATACCCAATATGTATTGTCAGCAGTACAAATCTAGTAATATTTTCATGTGAATCTATCATTAAAGATATTTTAAGAATCTGTTATGAATAAATCAATTTTATTGGGTATTCATATTCTCCTTTCGAAGATTTCTAGGGCTAATTAGAACAAATGGGTTTCAATAATACCTAAGCAATAAACTCCTTGACCACTGTCATTTTTATACTGCTTACCACCTCCAAGATTTTATTTTATTTATTTTTGGATTCAGTTCAGTTCAGTCGCTCAGTCGCGTCCGACTCTTTGCGACCCCATGAATCACAGCACGCCAGGCCTCCCTGTCCATCACCAACTCTCGGAGTTCACTCAAACTCATGTCCATCGAGTCGGTGATGCCATCCAGCCATCTCATTCTCTGTCGTCCCCGTCTCCTCCCACCCCCAATCCCTCCTATTTTTGGATTACACGTGTCCAATTTATAGCACTGTCTCTGCTGGAAGAAATGTGACCTTTTCTGCTAGATTGTTGTTTTTCAATAGCTACATTGTGTTTGACTCCTTGCAACCCTGTGGACTTTAGCATGGCAGGCTCTTTGTCTTCCATTACTACCTGGAGTTTGCACAAATTCACGTTCATTGAATCGATGCTGTCATCCAACCATCTCATCTTCTGCCACCTCCTGCTACTTTTGCCTTCGATCTTTCCCAACATCAGGTATTTTTCATCTCTTCGCATCAGGTGGCCAAAGTATTGGAGATCCAACTTCAACAATAGTCTTTCCCATGAACATTCAGAGTTGATTTCCTTTAGAATTGACTGGTTTGGTCTCCTCGCAGTCCAAGAGACTCTCAGGAGTCTTCTGGCATCACAATTTGAGAGCATCAGTTCTTTGGTACTCAGCCTTCTTTATAGTCCAACACTCACGTTAGCATATGACTACTGGAAAAACCATAGCTTTGACTATGCAGGCGTTTGTTGACAAAGTGATGTCTCTTACTTTTAAACACAATGTCTAAGTTTGTCATAGTCTTCCTGCCAAGAAGCAGTCGTCTTCTTAATTTCATGACTGCAGTCACCATATGCAGTGATTTTCGAGCCCAAGAAGTGGAAATCTGTCCCTGCTTCCACCTTTTCTCCTTCTGTTTACCATGAAGTGATCGGATCAGATGCCATGATCTTAGTATTTTTAATATTGAATTTTAAGGCGGCTTTTTTTACTTTCCTCCTTCACTCTTGTCAAGAGGATCTTTGGTTCCTCTTCACTTTTTGCCATTAAAGTGGAATCATTTGCATATCCGAGGTTGTTGTTATTTCTCCCAACAGTCTTGATTCCAGCTTGTAACTTACCCTTACTGAATAGCTTTACCACTTTTAAACTTTGTTAATTTAATAGATAAATATTATAAGTCACTGTCAGTTTTTAATCTGTGGAACCTCTTTTTTAGTCATTGTGATATTCTTTGTAAAAGTCCATGTTTAACCAGCCGTATCTTTGGAAACACAGGTTTCAGAACCTTTTGATTTTGCTTTTCCTCTGCTCCATCTTCCCTAGCCCCACAAAAAGAGATTGAGGGTTTTCAGCTAAGGTCTTAAGACCAAATTCAGCTGGGAGCTACATACTTCCCTGCAGCTAACACTTCAACTAAACTTCCCCAAAGCTCACATCTTAGTCTTTGACACAACTCTTCCACACATATCTGGTGTGCGGGGATGACCCAGAGGGAGGATAAGGGGAGGAGGGAGGTGGGAGCGGGGTTCAGGAAGGGGAACTCATGTACACCTGGGGCAGATTCATGTCAGTGTATGGCAAAACCAACCAATATAATATTGTAAAATAATTCAGTTCAGTTCAGTTCAGTTCAGTTCAGTCGCTCATCGTGTCCGACTCTCCGCGACCCCATGAATCACAGCACGCCAGGCCTCCCTGTCCATCACCAACTCCCGGAGTACACTCAAACTCATGTCCACAGAGTCGGTGATGCCATCCAGCCATCTCATTCTCCGTCGTCCCCTTCTCCTCCCGCCCCCAACCTTTCCCAGCATCAGAGTCTTTTCCAGTGAGTCAACTTGTCGCATGAGGTGGCCAAAGTATTGCAGTTTCAGCTTTAGCATCAGTCCTTCCAATGAACACCCAGGATTGATCTCCTTTAGAATGGACTGGTTGGATCTCCTTGCAGTATAAGGGACTCTCAAGAGTCTTCTCCAACACCACAATTCAAAAGCATCCATTCTTCGGCGATCAGCTTTCTTCACAGTCCAACTCTCACATCCATACATGACCACGGGAAAAACCATTGCCTTGACTAGACGGACCTTGGTTGGCAAAATAATGTCTCTGCTTTTTAATATACTATCAAGGTTGGTCATAACTTTCCTTCCAAGGAGCAAGCGTCTTTTAATTTCATGGCTGCAATCAGCATCTGCAGTGATTTTGGAGCCCAAAAAAATAAAGTCTGACACTGTTTCCACTGTTTTTCCATCTATTTCCCATGAAGTGATGGAACCAGATGCCATGATCTTTGTTTTCTGAATGTTGAGCTTCAAGCCAACCTTTTCACTCTCCTCTTTCACTTTCATCAAGAGGCTTTTTAGTTCCTCTTCACTTTCTGCCATAAGGGTAGTGTCATCTGCATATCTGAGGTTATTGATATTTCTCCCAGCAATCTTGATTCCAGCTTGTGCTTCTTCCAGCCCAGCGTTCCTCATGATGTAGTCTGCATATAAGTTAAATAAGCAAGGTGACAATATACAACCTTGACGTACACCTTTTCCTACTTGGAACCAGTCTGTTGTTCCATGTCCAGTTCTAACTGTTGCTTCCTGACCTGCATACAGGTTTCTCAAGAGGCAGGTCAGGTGGTCTGGGATTCCCATCTCTTTCAGAATGTTCCACAGTTTATTGTGATCGACACAGTCAAAGGCTTTGGCATTAGCCTCCAATAAAAATAATAAAAAAAAATAAAATAAAATATGGCTGTTACAACTGAAAATTATTACAGGCCTACACTATCATGGATATTTTGGTCACCCAGAAATAATAAATGACAATGAATACTAAAAAAAATAAAAATAGACTCTTCTTAATCTGGCCTTGCCTTTTGCCCTGTGATTACACTGAAGAAAAGCAATAAAATTCACTGCATTTTGGGTTGCAATTGATGAAGCAATCCAAAAGATTATTTTAGAAATCGAAACTATTTGCACATTTGTGGAGTTATCAAGGTTTGGTCTTTTGAAGAGATGTTCCACCATATTTCTGAATAAGTATGACATTTCAGAAGTGATTGGAATCAAGTGTTGAATTCAGTTTTATTTTTATAAAAAATTATAGTAACTACTTACTTTTAACTTAAAATATCAAGATATCAGAATTTGCTACTAGTATTTGTGGATTTTTTTGTTGCTAACTTAGGTAAGCATCATTATGCTAATTTGTCTGGCATCAATTTAGAAATTTACTCACCCTACTCTAGTTCAGGAGAAACTATTGTTAGGTTTTGCTTGTGCTAAATCTTGATAAAACCAGAGGTCTTCAAAAAAGGTGAAAAATCATCATATAAAATATGAGTAACTACAATTAAACTGGTACTCTGACTAGCTGTGGCTTATTCAAAATAACATTAGTTTAGGTTTTCCTGTTTTCATTTTGTTCTCTACATGAATTTAGTATAAACTATTTTCCTTACCCTGGACAACATGAACATAAGAATAGACAAAGAGGGTAAAACAGGTGACTGGTGTGGAACATGTAGGACTAACAGATTGTGATTAAACTCTCAGAAGGAAATTCTTGAATTGCACTTTAAAATGTAATCTCTGTTTTTCATCTCACAAAAAATAATTGAATAGAAAATTGTGAAAATACTGTTTTCGCATGAATCCAGGTAGAAATTATGCATAATTAAGAAGGAACACATTTAAATATTAAACAAAATTGTTTTCATAATCCTTTAATATCTTCCCCTTCAAAGGAACTCCTTTATAGGTCTAATTCTTAATATTGGATATTCTAGGTTTCCATTCTCTAGTAATGATTTAGTTATTGATATAGATATGTACCTGATTGATTGTGAAATCATGTTAGCATGTTACTTTTCATTCATTTTCTCATTTCCTAACACCCTTTGCTTACCTGCAGTAGACAAGTGTATGGATGGAAGTACATACTGAGCAGATGAGACAAATGCATTCTCAGTTAGTCAAAGCCCAATTTTTATGGAAATATTATGTGAAATAAAAACTTAATTTTTAGTCCTTTTTCCCTTTAACTTTTTGTTTGTTTGTTTCCTTTTTTGTTTTTTTTTTTTTCTAAACAGCACCATGCTTTCCCTGGAGCATAACATACAATTAGATAGAATTCATGACTTGTTGTAGTAAAGAGTTTTATTTTCTAAATAGAATAATATCCACAAAGGAGACCTTACTGTAGAGTAAAAAAAAAAAAGAAAGAAAATAATTGCCTCTTCTGGATTGTTGACCTTGTGGTTATTATTTTTAATCATACTCTGTATGTTTTTCCCTGTGTTCATTTTATTTCTTATTAAAAATAATTTTAATTCCAAAAGTCTGGTATAATTGGCAACCAAAGATGTTTACTTAGCAATCCTTAATGTATGACACTGAATATCCCAATTGTCATTGGTAAGGACAATGTCAGATTCATTTAAAATCAGAGACAGTTCTGAAATCTAAATACTCCTTTAAGGTAACATCACCATTTTTGTAAAAATAATTATTACTTGTGAAGTGAGTTTATTGGCCTCTACAGACAATAGCTCACAATATAAGTATCTGAAGACAGCATCATAAATTTCAAGTTTGTTTTGTCTGCCCTTCCATCATCTGTGTCTCTCAGGTCTTCATGAAACTCCACTCTACCACTAACATGACCAAGGAAAAAATTACCTATAAAATTTTTCGCATTTCTTTGACTGGCAGATGAACAGAAAAAACAGATCTCAAGTTCTCATGCACACTGACTACTCCTAAGCAACCATCATGTCAATCTGAAACCCTATTCTACATTTTTATCAGAAAATTCAGTGTATTAGAATCTTGCAGGCCTAAAGACTGTCATTTACTTCCTCTGACTAAAGCCCAAAATGTCATCTGCCTGGTCCCAAATGAACCTCACAATCACTTATATACAGTGGTTGCTCGTTTCTCTGAGTGTCATTTTAGTTGTTCATTTGTATCACTTTTCTCCTCAAATGTCACTTAGTTGTGTCCAACTCTCTGTGACCCCATGTAGTCAGCCAGGCTCCTCTGTCCATGGGTTTCTCCAGGCAGAAATACTGGAGCGAGTCGCCATTCCTTTCTCTAGGGGATCTTACCGACCCAGGGATCTAACCGAGGTCTTCTGCATTGCAGTCAGATTCTTTACCATATGAGCCACCAGGGAAGTCTTTTTCTGTAAAGAGACTGGCAATCTAAAAATATTTTTATAGAGCACAACATACAGTAGACCCTGAATAGATACATATTAATTAGAAAGACACTTTAAGCCTGACTTCCCACTCTTTTCCCCAAATCTCTTAGCATGATGAAATATTAGAAACAAGCATGAACTTTAAGAAAGAGTGTGACAATTTATTTTACTGGATTACAAACCTCCATGTCTGTCTAGCTCAGATTTTATCATCTGTGACCTTCCTCTTTCTATAGCTCATATCACAAGCACCAAAAAACGAAACAGATAGACTAAACTTTCCAGGAAAAGAAAAAAATGCTTTTGTGTTGCCTCTGCCATAAATTACCTCAACTCTATATCTGGTTTCAGTGATTTTAAGGAAGGCAAGATAAAGATTAGGAGCATGAACTGCTTATTTTCATTACATACTAACTGAAAGGGGACATAGAGAAGGTAGGAGGAGAGATACTAAGTGGGCAAGTTCCAGGAAAGACAAAATAAGAGATAAATGTTTGGAAAAACATTAAGTCAGTTAAATAAATGGTTGCTGATGGCAGTGCCAGACCAGCTTACCTGCCTCCTGAAAAATCTGTATGTAGGTTAAGAACAACAGTTAGAACCAGACAAGGAACAATGACTGGTTCCAAGTTGGGAAAGGAGTACATCAAGGCTGTATATTGTCACCCTGCTTATTTAACTTATATGTAGAGTACATCATGCGAAATGCTGGGCTGGATGAAACACAAGCTGGAATCAACATTGCTGGGAGAAATATCAACAGCCTTAGATGTGCAGCTGACACCACCCATATGGCAGAAAGAGGAACTAAATAGTCTCTTGATGAAAGCAAAAGAGGAGAGTGAAAAAGCTGGCTTAAAACTCAGCATTCAAAAAACAAAGATCATGGCATCTGGTCCCATCACTTCATGGCAAATAGATGGGGAAACAATGGAAACAGACAATAGTGACAAACTATTTTCTTGGGCTCCAAAATCACTGCAGATGGTGACTGCAGCCATGAAATTAAAAGACGCTTGCTCCTTGGAAGAAAAGCTATGACCAATGTAGAGAGCATATTAAAAAGCAGAGACATCACTTTGCCAACAAAGGTCCATCTAGTTAAAGCTGTGGTTTTTTCAGTAGTTATGTATTGATGTAAGAGTTGAACCCTAAAGAAAGCTGAAAGTAAAAGTCGCTCAGTCGTGTCCTACTCTTTGCAACCCCATGGACTATACCGTCCATGGAATTCTCCAGGTCAGAATACTGGAGTGAGTAGCTGTCCCCTTCTCCAGGGGATCTTCACGACCAAAGAATCAAATTGGGGTCTCCTGCATTGCAAGAGGATTCTTTACCAGCTGAGATACCAGGGAAGCCCGAAAGAAAGCTGAACACTGAAGAACTGATGCTTTGAACTGTAGTGTTGGAGAAGACTCTTGAGAGTCCCTTGGACTGCAAGGAGATACAACCAGTCAATCCTGAAGGAAATTAGTCCTGAATATTCATTGGAAGGACTGATGCTGAAGCTGAAGTTCCAATACTTTGGTCACCTGATGGGAAGAACTGACTCATTGGAAAAGATCCTGATGGTGGGAAAGATTGAAAGCAGGAGGAGAAGGGGATGACAGAGGATGAGATGTTTGGAGGGCATCTCTGACTCGATGGACATTAGTTTGAGCAAGCTCCAGGAGATAGTGATGGACAGAGAAGCCTGTCATGCTCTATTCCATGGGGTCTCAAAGAGTCAGACATGACTGAGTGACTGAACTGAACCAAATTCTAAAATACTCACATTTTTCAAGTGCTCTTAAAAAGTACAATTTTTAATCCATAATAGTTTATCCTAAAATCCACTTCTGTCATATCTTTCAGCTGAACTGGAGTCATAATTTGTTGAATTCTGAATTTAACTGATGACAGTACATTATAATGACCAAGAATTTGGGTTCTGATACTAACTGCCTGGTTCAAATCTTAGATCTTTCCTTGCTAGCAAATCCAGTTTATGTTTCTGTGAAATAGGAACAAAAGTAAAAATAATAATACCTATCTCATAGGCTGATTTTGTGGATTAAATGATAAATAGCTATCATTTTTCTGAATAATCCGAATTTGTTTGAAGTTCTAATATGTCTTTACTCATTTGATCATCCTAATTGTCAGAGACAGGGAGAGAAAAAGACATTCAACTTTATAAAGTCAGTAAAACTCTTTTTTAAAGTTCAATTCTCTTTAAAGGATAATGCCAGGTTATTCCTCCCATTGCAGTCAATCGCCCAAACTCTTGACACTGAATCTAAAACTTGTCTGAAATTATACATAAAAGATTTATATTCCACTCTATAGTTAAAAAGTCTTAGAGTTAAAGCTACCTTCCTACCTATTATAAGCTCATTGTAGAGGCTCAAAGCTGGTTTCTTAATATGCCATTTTAAAGGTGAGTTGAATATCAGTAAGTGCCAGTATTAACAAGCCCCATAAGGATTTTTTGAAAACTACTTGAAGCAGTACATGATGTTATAAAACGCTTGTCTTAGTTTTATAAAATCAGTGGCATTGTATTGGATATCTCAGGAACCACATCTTGCCAGAAGATGCAGCACTTTAATATGCTGTATTTTGTTTTTTTGAAAAATGAATATACATATCTAGAGTTTTTATAGTACTTTACAGTGCTTCTTGTGGCACCTAGGCGTTTTACATTCATCAAATAAATTAAGAGCTAAACCCTTCAGTGCTGAGTGGGGATGAATGTAATAGAAAATAAAGCCATTCTGCCTTCCAAAAATGCATTCACATAAAACATTATCTTATCCAAACTAACATCTAAAATGTGATTTGGAAAAGAAACTTTTGGAAGTATTAAGATTCATAAGCAGTATTTTGGCTAATGCTAGATTCTAACTTTTGTATATACAAATTCAGGCTTGAGAATTCTAGAGATGTCCAGTTATAGCCTTCAAGATTGCGATTTAATTGCCAACTTATGCTATTTTTTTCAAGTGATTCTTTTCAGAACTATAGATTTCAAAGTCAAAGAAAACTGCATGTATGTTTCATCATCAGAACCAATGCTAATTTAACCAAAATATTGACAATCTATTTTGTACTAAGAAGTTTCTTAGTTATGTTTCATTATCAGAGTGTGCACTACTAGCCACAGTATGTCTAAAATTGTTTCTTTCTGTTGACCAACTTAAACCTTGGGAGCCAGCGGAAAGGAATTCAGTAAAGGTGGTTTACCAAGGGCAAGCTGTGAAAGGGTGGGAAGTTATCACTGACATTGTTTAGAACTGTTAAGAATGTGGGCTTCCCAGGTGGCGCTATTGGTAAAGAACCTGCCTGTCAACGCAGGAGACCAGAAGTCATGGGTTTGGTCTTTTGGCCGGGAAGATCTCCTGGAGGAGGGCATGGCAACCCACTCCAGTATTCTTGCCCGGAAAATCCCATGGACAGAGGAGCCTGGTGGGTTGCAGTCCATTGGGTTGTAAAGAGTTCAACATGACGGAAGCAACTTTTCATGCACACGCATGTTAAGAGTATGCTGATATTAAGATGTAGTCTGTGTATTAGTAGATTACATTATTGTGTTTTTTTAATTTATTTTAATTGGAGGCTAATTATTTTACATTATTCTATTGGTTTTGCCATACATTGACATGAATCTGCCCCAGGTGCACATGTGTTCCCCATCTTGAAGCCCCCCTACCTTCTCCCTCCCCATCCCATCCCTCTGGTTCATCCCAGTGCACCAGCCTCAAGCATCCTGTATCATGCATCGAACCTGGACTACATTATTGTTTTTAAGTTGTCTGCAGATTGTGTACCTCTTACTGCCTATACTCCTCGGGGTTCACTATACCAGTTGTGATACACCACTTACCACCTCTATGGGAAGAATTAATTGAAAAAGAAATATCTATATGTTAATGTAATGGGAGAACTGTCTCTTCTGATTCAACAGAGGAAAGGATTAATGTGAGTAAGGAAAGGACAACATGGATTGCTCAAGAGATATGTCGTCCAGCATGCAGAACATTTATTATCTTCCAGTACTTCAGAATTTTATTTCTAATAACCAGATAACTTCTTCAGAGCAGCTGTTACCTATCTATCATGTGAGCAAATTGAGATTCAGAAATGTGGTAATTTTGTAAATGAGTTATAACTCCAATCTGTAACATAAAAGTTCATAGGTTTTCTGCTAGGCATCATTCATCTCTTCAGCAACTACCTCATTTCACATGAGATACTAGGAAATTCCTTGGAGGTCTAGTGGTTAGGATTCAGTGCTTTCACTGTTTGGGCCTGGATTCAATCCCTTTTAGGAAACTAAAAGTCTGCCAGCCACAGCATGACCACAAATAAAATAAAAATGATATTCTAACGGATAGTGCTTCTATTTTTGGTTAGGTATAATATGACTTATTTTGTTTGTTTTGATTATGTCACTCATGAGATATTTTCTAAACTAGATTTGAGAAAATGTTGGCCATCTTGCATACCTTCTTTGATAAACAGTTCTTGAACTACAGGATTATGAGCTTATCTGCTTGCAAAGTTGTATTTTGGAATACTTTAATTGTGTTAAAAAATAACACTGAAATCAAGCTTCAAAGTCTGGAGAGTGTACAAAAGTTTGTTAATTTATGAAAGGTAAATTTAATAAGGACAAAAATATTAGCATAAACGGTTCAGGAATCATATCACTTGTCTCCAGTTTCTTTTTAGTCTTACTTTTGACGTTTCATTGATCCCACAGAAATCCAAAATTTCAGGAAGGAAAATAGAGCCATAATAAAAGCTTATAATTACTTCTTGGAGGGCAGTTTTGTTTAAAGTACCCAGATGACTGACATCTTCTAACAAAATTAGATCATTTATAGCTCTGTTTTGGGTTAAATAGATCGGGACCTTAAATGGCAAGCCACTCCAGTACTATTGCCTAGAAAATCCCATGGATGAAGGAGCCTGGTAGGCTGCAGTCTGTGGGGTCGCTAAGGGTCGGACACAACTGAGCGACTTCACTTTCACTTTTCACTTTCACACATTGGAAAAGGAAATGGCAACCCACTCCAGTGTTCTTGCCTGGAGAATCCCAGGGATGGGGGAGCCTGGTGGGCTTCCGTCTATGGGGTCATGCAGAGTCGGACACGACTGAAGTGACTTAGCAGTAGCAGATCGGGACCTTAGAAGCCAGTGTGAAGAAAAGGAAATTTGACATGGGAGGATCAGGTTCTAGAAAAAACCTGAAATTCTGGTAGATCCAGAAATTTGATAAACCCCACACATCAGTTTTCAAAGAAAGATGCTAAACTTGGATTCTAAAAAACTAACTTCAATAAGATGGTAATAACCATAACAATTCTTAAGTGTCTGCTATAAAGGACAGGTACTTTTCTTGTCCTTACAGCAACAATCCAAGAAAGATTTTGTTAATCTTATTACAAAGGAGGTGTAGGAAGGTTAAATAGCTTTTCTAAGATCATATTTCAAGTAGGTGAAAGTAGTTAAATTGCATTTTGCATCTCAAAGCATGATCTTATTCTAGCAGATCTAACTTGTCAAGGGCAAATAATCCTGTCGGTATTTTAATGGGCCCAGGAAGCAGGAATTTTGAAAGTGAAAGTCACACAGTCATGTCCGACTCTTTGCGACCCCATGGATTGTCCATGGAATTTTCCAGGTCAGGATACTGGAGTGGGTAGCCTTTCCCTTCTCCAGGGAATCTTCCCAACCAGACAGCTCTAAATTTGTTATTCAGGTAGTCAAACTGCTTTTAAGAAAAAGGAAAAGGTAAGACAGAAAAGGTCAAAGTTTAGGCCATGGTGAGCTTGGCACTAGAGGGTTAGGCTGGATAATAATTCCTGAGGAAGTGAACCTGAGTTCAGGGCGGGTCCCAGAACCCAAGAGTGAACTACAGTGCATCAGTTCAGTTCAGTCGCTCAGTCGTGTCCGACTCTCCGCGACCCCATGAATCACAGCACGCCAGGCCTCCCTGTCCATCACCAACTCCCGGAGTTCACTCAAACTCATGTCCACAGAGTCGGTGATGCCATCCAGCCATCTCATTCTCCGTCGTCCCCTTCTCCTCCCGCCCCCAACCTTTCCCAGCATCAGAGTCTTTTCCAGTGAGTCAACTCGTCGCATGAGGTGGCCAAAGTATTGCAGTTTCAGCTTTAGCATCAGTCCCTCCAATGAACATCCAGGATTGATCTCCTCTAGAATGGACTGGTTGGATCTCCTTGCAGTATAAGGGACTCTCAAGAGTCTTCTCCAACACCACAGTTCAAAAGCATCGATTCTTCGGCGGTCAGCCTTCTTCACAGTCCAACTCTCACATCCATACATGACCACGGGAAAAACCATTGCCTTGACTAGACGGACCTTGGTTGGCAAAGTAATGTCTCTGCTTTTTAATATACTATCAAGGTTGGTCATAACTTTCCTTCCAAGGAGCAAGCGTCTTTTAATTTCATGGCTGCAATCAGCATCTGCAGTGATTTTGGAGCCCAAAAAAGCAAAGTCTGACACTGTTTCCACTGTTTTTCCATCTATTTCCCATGAAGTGATGGAACCAGATGCCATGATCTTTGTTTTCTGAATGTTGAGCTTCAAGCCAACCTTTTCACTCTCCTCTTTCACTTTCATCAAGAGGCTTTTTAGTTCCTCTTCCCTTTCTGCCATAAGGGTAGTGTCATCTGCATATCTGAGGTTATTGATATTTCTCCCGGCAATCTTGATTCCAGCTTGTGCTTCTTCCAGCCCAGCGTTCCTCATGATGTACTCTGCATATAAGTTAAATAAGCAAGGTGACAATATACAACCTTGATGTACACCTTTTCCTATTTGGAACCAGTCTGTTGTTCCATGTCCAGTTCTAACAGTTGCTTCCTGACCTGCATACAGGTTTCTCAAGAGGCAGGTCAGGTGGTCTGGGATTCCCATCTCTTTCAGAATGTTCCACAGTTTATTGTGATCCACACAGTCAAAGGCTTTGGCATAGTCAATAAAGCAGAAATAGATGTTTTTCTGAAACTCTCTTGCTTTCTCCATGATCCAGCGGATGTTGGCAATTTGATCTCTGGTGCCTCTGCCTTTTCTAAAATCTGCTTGAACATCTGGGATTTCACGGTTTACATACTGCTGAAGCCTGGCTTGGAGAATTTTGAGCATGACTTTACTAGCGTGTGAGATGAGTGCAATTGTGCGGTAGTTTGAGCATTCTTTGGCATTGCCTTTCTTTGGGATTGGAATGAAGACTGACCTCTTCCAGTCCTGTGGCCAGCGCTGAGTTTTCCAAATCTACTGGCATATTGAGTGCAGCACTTTCACAGCATCATCTTTCAAGACTTGAAATAGCTCAACTGGAATTCCATCACCTCCACTAGCTTTGTTCGTAGTGATGCTTTCTAAGGCCCACTTGACTTCACATTCCAAGATGTCTGGCTCTAGGTCAGTGATCACGTTATCGTGACTATCTTGGTCGTGAAGATCTTTTTTATACAGTTCTTCTGTGTATTCCTGCCACCTCTTCTTAATATCTTCTGCTTCTGTTAGGTCCATACCATTTCTGTCCTTTATCGAGCCCATCTTTGCATGAAATGTTCCCTTGGAATCTCTAATTTTCTTGAAGAGGTCTCTTGTTTTTCCTATTCTGTTGTTTTCCTCTATTTCTTTGCATTGATCACTGAGGAAGGCTTTCTTATCTCTCCTTGCTATTCTTTGGAACTCTGCATTCAGATGCTTATATCTTTCCTTTTCTCCTTTACTTTTCGCCTCTCTTCTTTTCACAGCTATTTGTAAGGCCTCCTCAGACAGCCATTTTGCTCTTTTGCATTTCTTTTCCATGGGGATGGTCTTGGTCCCTGTCTCCTGTACAATGTCACGAACCTCCGTCCAGAGTTCATCAGGCACTCTATCAATCAGATCTAGTCCCTTAAATCTATTTCTCACTTCCACTGTATAATCATAAGGGATTTGATTGAGGTCATATCTGAATGGTCTAGTGGTTTTCCCTACTTTCTTCAATTTAAGTCTGAACTTCGCAATAAGGAGTTCATGATCTGAGCCACAGTCTGCTCCTGGTCTTGTTTTCGCTAACTGTATACAGCTTCTCCATCTTTGGTTGCAAAGAATATAATCAATCTGATTTCGGTGAACTACAGTGCATATCAGTAAATCAAACAGAAGCATAGTCTTGGTACTGGCATGGCAAGAATGAAAATACTAGAGGTGTGTGGGCATCTCAACTTCATTTATGGGTTCTAGATTTCAACAGCTAGTTGGTGCGCATCTGCCTTTGTCAAGATGACAAACTGCTGTGCTGTTTTGTTGTTCTTAGTTGTAGAAAGTTGAAGTGGAACTCTATGAATTCCAGGATAGTTGCTTTGCTCCCATTTTCTCTTTTTTCACTTCGCACAGTCCTTGACAACCAGAAGATGCTGAATAAATAACTGTAGATTTTTGGATGGAAAAATCCAAATGGCGTGATAATAAGTTAAAGGATCATCACAACCCTGAAATGATTTATGAGCCATCATATTTTCCTTTCTGATTAGAATACTGCTGATTCAAAACAATAAGGGAGTGAGATTCTTCCTGATACACAGAAGGAGGCAAGGGAGTAATCAGGTCTTGAAATCAGCTAAACACCAAGTGGTTGTTTTTACTTGTTGACTTTCTCTGTGGCACCATTATTATCAGATGGTCTTAGTTATCTTTAGTGCTAAATGCACTTATCTTTTATATTGTCTTGGAATGCCCCACCCTTCAAAGTTTCATAAGTACTCTTGGCACAGCCTGGCTCCCCTCCTCCCCCCTTTTCTTCTTTCTTTCTTTTTCCCTTCCTTCCTCCCTCTCTCCCTCCCTTCCTCACCTCCCCTCCTTCTTTCTTTCCTTCCTTTCTTTTCATTTCTTTTTAAATTTTCCTTCCTTTTTTTACATTTTTTGTTGTACCTAATCTACTTGTTTTTTTTTCAAGACAGATATTATCTTTTATTAAAGGATAGTTGATTCACAATGTTCTATTAATTAGTGCTGTACAAAGTGATTCAGTTATACGCATATATACATTCTTTTTTATATATATTCTTTTCCATTATGGTTTATCATAGAAGTATAGTTCTCTGTATTTATAGTAAAACCTTCCTTTTTATCCATTCTATATATAAAAAGCTTATATATGCTAACCCCACGCTCCTCCAACCCCCTCTCCATTGGCTACTTGGTTTTATAATTTAGTTTGTTTATCTAGCTAAGCTTTTCAGGAAATACTTTCCTCTCTTTTTTTATCCTTATGTATAGTATAGGTCTTTAGTTAGTAGCCTGTCTTCTCTTTGAAGTTTATGAATATGGTCTTGGAGGTTACATGTGAATTTGAATTTCAGAACTTGCATTTATAACTTATGTGGAAAGTTAAGTGTTATAATGATTAATTTCCTCATCTGTAAAAAGAAGAGACAGACAGATAATATTTCATGTAGTTTTTCTGTCAGTCCTTGCTTTATTGTTACTTGCCAAGCACCTGCCCGCTGGGAGTTTTTAAACTTGGCTAATGTCAGCAAGTGGGTTGCTGAAATTCAAACCCAGTTCATTCAGACTTAAAATCTAATAAACCCTTTCTAATACACCATACTATACCCTGTATTATAGTTACTTTCTCTCTATCAGCAGAATGACAAAGCAATGTGCTGATGGTGACTGTTCTTTCCAATTCCTCAAAGGGATTTATTATCTAAAAATAGTCTCCCAAATGTTTCACTGATTCTTTTTCTAAATGTTTTATGTGTTTTAAACTGTTATGCTCCAAATTAGCCTATATTCTTAGCCTATAAACCTAATTTCTACTCTGAGAAAAAAATTACCATCTAGCTATAAAGAGGATCCATATTAGTTTTCATTAATGTAAAGCACAAACTTGGTAAGCCACTCCAGTACTCTTGCCTAGAAAATCCCATGGACGGCGGAGCCTGGTAGGCTGCAGTCCATGGGGTCGCTACGAATCAGACATGACTGAGCGACTTCACTTTCACTTTTCACTTTCACACATTGGAGAAGGAAATGGCAACCCACTCCAGTGTTCTTGCCTGGAGAATCCCAGGGAAGGGGGAGCCTGGTGGGCTTCCATCTATGGGGTCACACAGAGTTGGACACGACTGAAGTGACTTAGCAGCAGCAGCAGCAGGGAGTAGAAGTGAACTTTTTTCAACAACTGAATCATACTAAGTATTTTTCAGGCTGAATTTTTATAGAAAGAAAGAAATAGTGTATACTATACTTTATACTAACAGAACCACAAGTAACTCTATACTGTCACACCTGTCATCATCACCATCATCATTAGCATCACCACCACCATTTAAATAACAGCTCCAACTTTGATGTGTTAAATAAATTGTACAGTGTATCAAAAGTAACTTGTTATTAAAGCACACAAACATAGACTATGTACTCATATTTTCAAATTATTTACTTTTTAAATTAAAAGTTATTTTGTAAATTATATTTGATAGTAGGTTTCCCCATGTCATTTTCATTTATTTGTGCTTTATTCCTTCTTTGGTGAGAAAGAAGTGGAATTACATATAGGAAGAGTCAGAGGTATATCCAAAAAAATGAATTTTTACTGTGAATGCCAGTTCCTTGGTTCTAATCCAGCAAAATAATTTTGGGTAATTACCATGTGCTGAAAATTTTAATTATATATACCCAACCTCATCTATGTAGATATTTTTATAATCTATAAATACACACATGAACACAAGAAAACTGTGAGCACTGAGGGATGGATCGGTATTTGAAACACTTGAGTTATGAAAAAAGCAAAAGAAAATCCTGTTTTTCAGGATTGTTGGGAACAATTATTTTAAGGAAAAATATTATTAGACATGGTTTTAGCAATGCCATACTTTTAAGAGTATAATAATTTCACTTTGACTAAAGAATAGTCTTGAAAGTAAATTAATAATAAATATTGGCATTGGATACTGGCAAATTATTATTTACAGTTTGACTTCATTATGAGCTCCTCACTTAATTATTGTGCTCTCAAACAGGATCTATATTTATTCCTGATGCTTTATTTTGTATTTTATAGTTGCATGATTGTAAAAGTATTTTGCCAAGTTCTTAGCTTGTAAAACTGCCTATCTGATACTATTCAGTGTGTGCTGTAACATAGTTGTAGTAATACCATTTAAGAAAATTAATGATATTAAAAATATAGCAAAAAATAGAAATCAAACTCCTTTTTATGAGGTTATTCAATTATTAATGATTCTTATTTATTTATATTTTAGAACACAAATCAATTTCACAGTGGCTATTGATTTTACTGCATCAAATGGTGAGTATTATGACTATCTTATAATAAGAATTATCATCTGTTACATTAAAAATAAATATTCATGAGGTTTGGATATTTTCTTTCCACATATATACACTTCTGAAATGCTTCATAAAAAATTCAGATAATTTTTCTTTTTTTAATATAATGAAATAGTTTAGGTATGTAAGACTATAAGAAATACAACAGAAGTGCATAGTAGTCCCATTCAAATTTTTTAACTATTGAAATACTATCTGTTTTGTTTTACACATTTTTAAAAGGAAAACTTTAAATTTAGTTAAGCTCATTGTGTACCCTTCCCTTTTTTTCCATACATAGCTGTAATTCTGAAGCATGTCTAACTATAATCCTCATTTTTATAGTACTTTTTTGTACATTATTTAAATGTAATTCAAGTACATGAACCTTCACAGCTTACTTTTATTTTATTTAACTGTTTTTAATAATTACTTATGCTGCTGCTGCTGCTGCTGCTAAGTCACTTCAGTCGTGTCCGACTCTGTGTGACCCCATAGACGGAAGCCCACCAGGCTCCCCTGTCCCTGGGATTCTCCAGGCAAGAACACTGGAGTGGGTTGCCATTTCCTTCTCCAATGTGTGAAAGTGGAAAGTGAAAAGTGCAAGTGAAGTCGCTAAGTCGTGTCCGACCCCCAGCGACCCCACGGACTGCAGCCTACCAGGCTCCTCTATCCATGGGATTTTCCAGGCAAGAGTACTGGAGTGGCTTGCCATTGCCTTCTCCAATTACTTATGCTAGCACATTTATATTTAATTAATTCAGAGGGACCGTCAACTAAATCCCATGCTGAGTTTAGAAAAGAGGAACTAGAGATCAAATTGCCAATATTCACTAGTTTATAGAGAAAGCAAGGGAATTTCAGTAAAACATCTATCTCTGTTTCATTGACTATGCTAAAGCCCATGACTGTATAGATCATGACATATTGGAAGTTCTTAGAGAGATGGGAATACCAGACCATCTTACCTGTTTCCTGAGAAACCACCTGTATGTGGGTCAAGAAGCAACAGTTAGAACCCCATATGGAAAAACTGATGGGTTCAAGATCAAGAAAGATGTACAACAGGGCTGTCTGCTGTCACCGTGTTTATTTAACCTATATGCTGAGCATATCATGAGAAATGTGGGCTGGATGAGTTACAGGCTGGAATCAAGATAGGCTGGAGAAACATCAACAACCTCAGACATGTGGATGATACCACTGTAATGGTAGAAAGTGAAGAGGAAGTAAAGAGCTGCTTGATGAGGGTGAAGAAGGATAGTGAAAGAACTGACTTAAAAATAAATATTTTAAAAACTAAGATCATAGCATCCACCCCCATTACTCCATGGCAAATAGAAGGGCAAAAGGTGGAAGTAATAACAGATTTCCTCTTCTTGGGTGCCAAAATCACTGAAGATGGTTGACTGCAGCCACGAAATCAGATGATTGTTTCTCAGCAGGAAAGCAACGACAAGCCTAGACAGTGTGTTGAAAAGCAGAGACATTACTCTGCCAACAAAGGTCCATATAGTCAAGGCTATGGTCTTCCCAGTGGTCACGTACAGTTGTGAGAGCTGGACCACAAAGAAGGAAGAATGCCAAAGAATTGATGCCTTCAAAATGCGGTGCTGGAGAAGACTCCTGAAAGTCCCTTGAACAGCAAGGAGATCAAACCAGTCAATCTTAAGGGAGATCAACTCTGACTATTCACTGGAAGGACTAATGCTGAAGCTGAAGCTCCAGTATTTTGGTCATCAGATGGGAACAGAGGACTTGTTGGAAAAGTCCCTGATACTGGGAAGATTGATGGCAGAAAGAGAGGAGAGTGTCAGAGGATGAGATACCTGGATAGCCTCACTGATGAAATGAACATGAACTTGGGCAAACTCTGGGAGATGGTGAGGGACAGGGACGCCTGGTGTGCTGCAGTCCATGGGGTCACAAGGAGTTGGACACGACTGGGTGACTGAACAACATGGATAATTTGTATATCAAACATTTTTAAAAAGGAAAGACAGTGAGTGGACTTTCAATCTTATTTTGAAGTGACTTTATTTCAACAGTTATTATGTACTATAAAAAAAGAATATCATTATTTAACTTTTACCAAAAGTTTCCATCAGTTTTTATATTTATCTAGTTTTTTCAAATTGGTTATTATGCTGTAACTCTCACATTAAATTCCCTTTTCTTCACATTTCTCTCATATTCACTCACATTTCACAAAATAATTGAATTTTTAAGTAAGAAAGCATCTCAGAGGTCAATTACTACAGCCGTCATTCTCTTAGGGCTTCCCTGGTGATTCATTCAGTAAAGAATCTACCCACAATGCAGGAGACCCAGGTTCTATCCCTGGGTTGGGAAGATCCCCTGGAGAAGGAAATGGCAGCCCACTTCAGTATTCTTGCCTGGGAAACCCAGTGGACAGAGGAGCTTGGCAGGCTACAGTTCATAGGGTCTCAAGAGTTGGACATTACTTAATGACTACTACCACCATCACCCTCATGTACAAAGAAGGATATTAAGATCTAGAAAATCTTTTACTAATAAGTCCTCTGCCTTGTTAGCAGAGGTGAGGAGACCAAACTCTAATATAGCCTTTGACTACATGGTAAATTTATTCTTCAACATTGTGGCTTCAAGTTGATGATTTTTACACATGTGTTTTATTCAGTAAAATATGAAATACATATACCTAAAATCCAACTGGATTCAAATGCTACCTTTTGTTTACCAATGAACATTAACACAAGCTAGAACAAGAATGTATTCAATGGAGTAATACAAGCAACTGAAACTGTCTTAAGAAAATAGACAATCTGAAAATCCTATAATAGAGATTGAATTAGTAATTTAAAAACTATTCACAAAGTTTTTGTGGGCCCAGGTTTAGATAGCTCCACTGATGAACTCTTTTAAAGAGGAATCAATACCAATTCTTCACAAATTCTTCTAAAAATAGAAGAGGAAGGAATATTTCTAACTCAACCCAAGAGGAATTACCTTGATACCAAAACCAGATAAAAACATAAGAAAAATCAGAAAACAATACCTTTTATGGATATAAAAATTCTCAGCAGAATACTGTCAAAATGAATCCAGCAGTATGTAAAAAGAATTATGTATCATGACCAATTAAAATTTATCTCAGTAATGCAAGGTTGACTTAACATTCAAAAGTCAAATAATATAACACCATACCAATCGAAGATAATGTAAAGCGCACATGGCCACCTCAAAGTTTGACGTACTTTTATAATGTGTGTGTGTGTGCTGAGTTGCTCAGTCATGTCTGACTCTTTGCAACCCCATGGACTGTAGCCCGTAAGGCTCCTCTGTCCATGGAATTTTTCAGGCAAGAATACTGAAACTGGTTGCCATTTCCTGCTCCAGGGGATCTTCCCGAACTGGAGACTGAACCCACGTCTCTTGCATCTTTTGCATTGACGGATGGATTCTTAAGTGCTGTGCCAAATAAAAATATATAAACTGGAATAGAAAGTGACTTATTAACCTTATGAAGGGAAAATATGAAAAATTATAGCAAACATCATTCTTAAGAGTGAAAATCTGGATGCTTTCACCTTAAAATGAGGAAAAGAACAAGGAAGTGAGTTCTTGCTTCTATTTTACATTGTACTGCAGGCTAGGGCGGAGAGGGCAATGGCACCCCACTCCAGTACTCTTGCCTGGAGAATCCCAGGGAAGGGGGCGCCTGGTGGGCTGCAGTCCGTGGGGTCGCGAAGAGTTGGACAGGACTGAGCGACTTCACTTTCACTTTTCACTTTCATGCATTGGAGAAGGAAATGGTAACCCACTCCAGTGTTCTTGCCTGGAGAATCCCAGGGATGGCGGAGCCTGGTGGGCTGCCATCTATGGGCTCGCACAGAGTCGGACACGACTGAAGCGACTTAGCAGCAGCAGCAGCAGCAATCTAGGGCAATTAGGCAAGAAAAAAATAAAAGAGATCCAGATTGGAAAGGAAGAAGTAAAATTATTTTTATTTGCAGATGACACAATCTTGTATGTAACACACAAAATCCTAAGGAATCCACTAAAAATCAATTAGAACTAATAAATGAGTTTAGCAAGCATGAAGGATGATCAATATATAAAAATCAGTTCATTTTCTGTACACTTCTAATGAACAATCTGAAAATGAAATTAATAAAACAATTCCATTTTTTAATAATATCAAAAGGAATACAGTACTTAGAAATAAATTTAACAAAAGATTCTTTACCATCTGAGTTACCAGGATCATTGTCGTCTTTGTTGCTCAGTCGTGTCCGACTCTTTGCGACCCCATGAACTGTAGCCTACCATGCTCCTCCCTCCATGGGATTCTCCAGGCAAGAGTAATGGAGTGGGTTGCCATTTCCTTCTCTAGGGGATCTTCCCAACCCAGGGATCGAACCCGGGTCTCCTTCATTCCAGGCAGACGCTTTAACCTCTGAGCCACCAGGGAAGAAGCCCCATTCATCTCCATCAGTTCAGTTCAGTCACTCAGTCGTGTCCGACTCTTTGCGACCCCATGAATCACAGCACGCCAGGCCTCCCTGTCCATCACCAACTCCCGGAGTTCACTCAAATTCATGGCCATCAAGTCGGTGATGCCATCCAGCCATCTCATTCTCTGTCGTTCCCATCTCCTCCCACCCCCAATCCCTCCCAGCATCAGAATCTTTTCCACTGAGTCAACTTGTCGCATGAGGTGGCCAAAGTATTGGAGTTTCAGCTTTAGCATCAGTCCTTCCAATGAACACCCAGGATTGATCTCCTTTAGAATGGACTGGTTGGATCTCCTTGAATAAGCAACCACTTTTCCCAAAACTCCACTTTTTGAGTTGGGAGTCAGCGTTTGTCCCAAGACATACATCACATCCTTCCAAGTAAGGTCATAAAGCAGAGTAACACCTTTAAAAGCTCTAATATATTTTTCTGGGTCCTCTAAATAGTCTCCCAGATCCTCCTTGATTCTTTGTATTTCTTGATAAGAAAAAGGCTTATTAACTCTCAGACTGTTTCTCCTGGTGGGTGCTTCATGAAAAGGCAACAGCTTGTGTGACTGTTCCTCAGTCTTTCTGGCGGCTCTGCACATATGATCCCAGGGATAGATTGGGGAAACCTGCTTTTCTTTATCTCTTTGTCTCCTGTCCTCCATCTCATCTAGCAAAGTAGAAGGACAGGAGGGAGCTAAAGGAGTCACACCCAAATCTATACCCTTAGGACATAAGTCTGGCATATTTCGCAGAGAGAAAAAGGGCAACACATATGCTGCTGCTGCTAAGTCACTTCAGTCGTGTCCGACTCTGTGTGACCTCATAGACGGCCTCCTACCAGGCTCCCCCGTCCCTGGAATTCTCCAGGCTACTTCTACCCATTTCCTTTGTTTTCTAAAGAACCAGTCTAACTTAAGAGACCCTTCAACCGGCCACCGTTCACCATCCTCCAGTGGATACCGTGGCCATGCAGTATCACATAGGAAGACCAGGTGTGTCTTCTTTAAGCCCTGGAGATCAAATCTATACCAGTTTTTCAGGATACAGTTCAAAAAGAGTGAGGCTGGAATTGTTAGCTCCCATCTGTAAGACAGAATAAAAGCGACCAGCACCATCTGTCTACCGGAGGTGTCCCTCCTTGCTCTAGATGGGGGTGTAGACAGATTTTGCTAAGTCACGTCAGTCGTGTCCGACTCTGTGCGACCCCATAGACGACAGCCTACCAGGCTCCCTCATCCCTGGGATTCTCCAGGCAAGAACACTGGAGTGGGTTGCCATTTCCTTCTCCAGACAGATTTTACACCAAAGCTTTTCTTTCCTGGTCGGACTTAATCTGTCCCTTACCGACACAGGCGCGGTACTCCTCCCTCCGGGTTCTACCACCAAGACGGGATGGGGATGCACCAGGGGTAGACCTGATGGCATCCCTAGCCGCACTCACCAGGATAGTGAGTGCAAAACTTATACCCTGAAATTATAAGCTGAAAATTTTTGAAAGAAATTAAGTATGAATATAAGCTGAAAAACATGCCATGTTCATTGATTAGGAAATTTAACATTGTTAAGATAGCAATATTTTCCACAGAGATTATCAGATTCACTGTAATCTCTATCAGAATCTGAAAGATTCTTCAAATTTTTTGAAGAAGTGGATAACTGACCCAGAAATTCATATGGAATTTAAAGAGATTCAGAAGAACCAAAGCATACTCTTCATTTTCAAAACTTATGATAGTAATTTCAAGGCAGTATGGAGCTGGCATAAAAATATTAATAGATACACAGATCAATGAAATAGAATTGAGATTCCAAAAATAAACCCATGCATCTTCAGTTAACTGATTTTGAGAAGAGTACCAAGACAGTTCAATGGGAGAAAGAATATTGTCTTCAGCAAATGGTACTGGTACAACTGAATGCCCATATGAAAAAAAAAAAAAAAATGAGGTTGGACCCTAGCATCATATACAAAACTAACAGAAAATAGACCAAGATCTAAATGTAAGGGTTAAAATTTTAAAGCTATTAAAAGAAAACAGGGATATATTTTCATGATCTTGGATTTGACAATTGATTCTTAGATATGACACCAAACACATGAACAACAGAGCAAAAAATAAATAAATTGAACTCTATCAAAACTAAGTTTTTTATGCTCCATGAAGCATAATTAGCAAAGTCAAAAGATGAACTCCAGAATGAAATAAAATGTTAGCAAATCAGATATCTCATAGAGGATTTGTATCTAGAAAATATGAAGAACTCTTATAATGCAAAAAAAAGACAAATAGTGCAAGTAAAAAATGATATTCCAGTTATTCAAAAGAGCTATATAAATAACCATTAACCCCATGAAATGGTACTTGGCAACTTATGTATCAGGAAATGCAAATCAGAATCATAATGAGATACAATTGGGTTGGCCAAAATGTTCCCTCTTTTTTTGTTTTGATTTTCCTGTTAGATGCCTCTAATAGAGTTTAGTTGTCTTTAACTTCATTTGAAACAATTTTATTAGATTGAATTGTAACAGCTGTCATATCAGTATGAATTTTTAAAAAAATCAAGATTGGTGGATTTTTGTGTGCCATTTGAAAATTGAAGATGGAAGAAAAAAGCAATATTTTCAGCATATTTTGCTTTACTATTAATATTTCAAGAAAGGTAAAAAAGCAACTGAAACACAAAAATAAGACAGAGAGAGATTTGTACAGTTTATAAAGAATGTGCTGTGATTGAACAAACATGGCAAAAGTGCTTTGCAAAGTTTCATGCTGGAGATTTCTTACTGGATGATACTCCACAGTCTGGTAGACTAGTTGAAATTGATGACAATGACATCAAAACTTTAATTGAGAACAATCAATATTATACCACACCAGAGATAGCCAACATACTCAACATTTCCAAATCAAGCTTTGAAAATCATTTGTACCAGTTTGGTTATGTTCATCACTTTGATCTTTGAGTTTCATATAAGTTATGCAAAAATAAAACCTACTTGATCGTATTTCTGCATGTGATTCTCTACTTAAATATGAAAGCATTCCACTTTTAGAACAAATTGTGACAGGTGATGAAAAGTGGACATGCTAGAATAATGTGAAATGGAAGAAATCATGGGAAAAGTTAAGTGAAGCACCATCATCCACATCAAAGGCTGGTCTTAATCCAAAGAAAGTAATGTTGTGTATATGGTGGGATAGGAAGAGAGGCCGCTATTATGAACATCTTCTGGAAAACCAATTAATTAACTCGTTGGGTTAATTTCAACAAGTATCGCACCCAATTAGAGCAACTGATAGCAGCACTTAATGGAAAGCATGCAGAATTAGTCAACAGAAAACACATACTCTTCCATCAGGATACTGCAAGACCACATGTCTCTTTGATGACCAGGCAAAAACTGTTACAGTTTGGCTGGGAAGTTCTGATTCATCCACCATATTCGCCAGACATTTCACCTCCCATTATCCATTTATTTCAGTCTTTACAAAATTACCTTCATGAAAGAAATGTCAATTTCCTGGAAGACTGTAAAAGGCACCTGAAATAGCTCTTTGCTTAAATGATAAAAAAAAATTGGGAGAAGATGAAATTATGAAGTTGTCTGGAAAATGATATAAGGTAGAGGCACAAAACATTGAATATGTTGTTCAATAAAGTTCTTGGTGAAAAGGAAAGGTGTGTATTTTTTTATTTATTTATTTTTTAATTGAAGGATAATTGCTTTCCAGAATTTTGTTGTTTTCTGTCAAACCTCAACATGAATCAGCCATAGGTATACATATATCCCCTCCCTTTTGAACCTCCCTCCCATCTCCCTCCCCATCTCACCCCTCTAGGTTGATACAGAACCCCTGTTTGAGTTTCCTGAGCCATACAGCAAATTCCCATTGGCTGTCTATTTTACATATGGTAATATAAGTTTCCATGTTACTCTTTGTATTTTAGTTTTACTTAGAAAAACTGAAAAAACTTTCTGGCCAACCTAATATTTCATACCACTAGGATGACTATAATCCAAAAGTCAAAAAACAGCAAGTGTTGGCAAATATGTGAAGCAATCGGAACCCATCCTCACATACTGCTGATGAGAATGTAAAGTAGTGCAGTCACTTTGGAAAACTCCGTGGCAGTTCTCCAAGTTGTTACACATAGTTACCATATGAACTAGCAATTCCACTCTTGGATATATATACAAGTGAGACGAAAACATATGTCCATACAAAAATTTGTACATGAATGTTTATAGCAGCATAATAGCCCAAATGTGGAAACAACCCAAATGTCCATAAACTGATAAATGAGTTTGAAAGTGTGATATACTCATGCAATGGAATACTATTCAGCAATAAACAGGAATGAAATATGGTGCACTAAAACATGCTACAACATGGATGAACCTTGAAATCACTGTACTAAATGAAACCTAGTTACAAAAGACTACATGTTATGTGATTCTATTCATAGAAAATGTCCAGAACAGGTAAATTAAAGAGACAGAAAGTAGATTAGTCATTGATTAATTCTGGGATGGATAGAATAATAAGGGAATGATAGTCAATAGGTACATTTTTTGAGGTGATGAACATGTTCTAAAATTGACAGTTGATGCTTGTGGATATTTGTAAATATACTTAAAAGCATTGAATTGTTCATTCTAAATGGGCTAATTGTAAGTTATATAAATTATATCTCAATAAATTTTTTTAAAGAGTTTGGTGGTTGTTTAGTCACTAAGTCATGTCTGACTCTTGTTACCCCATGGACAGTAGCCTGACAGGCTCCTCTGTCCGTGGGATTCTCCAGGCAAGAATACTGTAGTGGGTTGCTATTTCCTTCTCCAGTTAAAAGAGCTTATTCAATTGTTATTTTTTTATGAAGTCATCAGTTCAGTTCAGTTCAGTTGCTCAGTTGTGTCTGACTTCTTGCGACCCCATGAACCACAGCATACTAGGCCTCCCTGTCCATCACCAACTCCCAGAGTTCACTCAAACTCACCTCCATCGAGTCGGTGATGCCATCCAGCCATCTCATTCTCTGTTGTCCCCTTCTCCTCCTGCCCCCAATCCCTCCCAGCGCCAGGGTCTTTTCCAATGAGTCAACTCCTCGCATGAGGTGGCCAAAGTATTGGAGTTTCAGCTTTAGCATCAGTCCTTCCAATGATCACCCAGGACTCATCTCCTTTAGGATGGACTGGTTGGACCCCCTTGATAGTGACCTCTAAAACAAAATCATATATGTTTGATAATATTCAAGGTTTAAAATATTATAAAATCTTCAAGCAAAGAGTTATAACTAACAGTAGGAGCTATGAAATATACCTAGATTCTTATTCTAGTTTGACCAATTATTACAGAGTAATTTGGGCAAGTTACTTAATCTGAAAGTTATTTGATATGAAAAACAAGTGTAATAGGCTTGTTGAAAAGGGACTAAGTGAAACATGAAGTAAGTCCATACATGTTATAATAGCATGTATGTTATGTTCTATGCTATTATAATTATTATTGTTCAGTTCAGTTCAGTTCAGTCACTCAGTCGTGTCCGACTCTCCACGACCCCATGCATCACAGCACGCCAGGCCTCCCTGTCCATCACCAAATACCGGAGTTCACTCAAACTCATGTCCGCAGAACTCAATGTTATTAACTTACTACAAGTTCACTTTTCCGTGTGTGTTGCTGCTGATACGGAGGTGGTACAACTATGGTCCCAGTTTCAAGAAGTTGCCAAATTCTGTGGTGCAGAACACAAAAGCATAAGAGTAGAAGCGGAAAGACAATAAAGGCTAGACTAAATAAGGAAGGTCATCTCATGTGTGAGAAGAAAACTGTAGGAGGAGAAAGTGAATTTCAGGATTGGGTGGCAAACTGAGTGGTAGAGATGGAAAGAAAGATAGTATTAGTGATACAGTGAAGAGATTGGTCTGGGTAAAGATGCTGGAAAGAGATAGGGAACATCTTTGAATGGGTACAATTGGGCTCTGCTAGGCATGATAGGCCAAAGTATTTAGATATGCTGGGGCACTAGTAGTACTTTTAAGTTGTGGTTCTCTTAGAGAAATAGAATTAGTTGTGTATTGCAACCGTTGGGTAGCAACGCTTATATTTGAGAGTTGGGTTAAATAATCCCTTAGGCAAGTAGAGACGTTATTTATCTGTGGTTCCAGTAGGTCTTTGAACAAGAAACAAAAATCTCTGCTTTAGAAAGAGCTGTCAAAAATTACACCAGGTAAGTTAAACAGACAAGGAAGACTGTTCAGGATTTTTGCCATAGAGACCAAAGCTACAGCAATGGAAGAAAGAAATTGCACTCTTCTCCTCCAAAACAAAAGATGAAAGAGTTTATAAGTATTGTTGGGAAATAGTTGAAAGGTATTGAGAGATACTAGAGGCGAAATTAGTTGGTGTGATTAGGCCATCTGTGTTTACTGCATGCTCAGTCGCAACCAGCTCTTTACGACTGTTTGGACTGTAGCCTGCCAGGTTCTCTATCATGGGATATTTCAGTCAAGAATTCTGGAATTAGTTGCCATTTCCTCCTCCAGGGGATTTTTCTGACCCAAGGATCCAGGGATCGAACCCCAGTTTCCTGGTTTCTTGCGTTGCAGCCAGATTCCTTACCACTAAGCCATGGAGAAGCCATCTGTGTCTACTAATTAGCAGCTATTGAAGTTAGGCTCCTAGTCTCCCATAGAGACTAAGCAACAGAGGTGATATTTTTCTTGATTATTACATTTCAAAGGAATGACTCCCAGGTCCCTGAGAAAGACATTCCTGAATTGTAGAAGATTTATACTTCAAAGGAACAGAGAAAGAATTCACAATTCCAAGTTTTCTAAAGTAACTACTCTAAGAAATAAGAGGTCAAGGGCCTATAGTCAGGAGAAACCTTTCTAAAGTTAGTCAAGCTGAAGGAAACATTAGTGCCCATCTCGATCATAAGACACTTTTTTAAAAAAAATTTGTCATGTGGCCCTTGATTGCTGATAACCCTTGTAAATATATATGCATTTACACGATGAATATCTTTTTTTTTTGTAATTAATTTATTTTTTATTGGAGGCAAATTATTTTACAATATTATATTGGTTGGTTTTGCCATACATTGACATGAATTCGCCCCGGGTTTACATAAGTTCCCCCTCCTGAACCCCCCTCCCACCTCCCTCCTCCCTTTATCCTCCCTCTGGGTCATCCCTGCATGCCAGCCCCAAGCATCCTATAACATGCATTGACCCTACATTAGTGATTCATTTCACATATGACAACATACGTGTTTCAATGCCATTATCTTTAAGCCAAAAATGTTCTGGGTATTGTTATATACATTATAAACTAAAGGGAGATCTTTACTTTTTTTCTTTCAGGAACCCAAGTGCTTATAATTACCTTTTCCTTAACAAAAAACAACTGTGCTTTGCGGGCTTCCTTCTTTGGGCAATGTTTTAATGTAGAAGTGAGCTTTATGAACTGCTACAAGTCCCATTTAATTTCCATTTTCACTTAAGAAACTAAAGGGACTTTCAGGCTACCTTTATGCTGTTAATTAGGGCAACTGAATCTGAATCTCAGTGTGTTTGAGTCGTGGCGCATATATTGCTTTCTTTGTCAAATTCATCTTTATTCAAGTGAGACATCCTACACTTGGGGATGACTCAGGAGAAGGACATGGCCTCCCACTCCAGCACTCTTGCTTGGAAAATCCCATGGATGGAGGAACCTGGTAGCCTGCATCCATGGGGTCGCTAGGAGTCTGACACGACTGAGCAACTTCATTTTCACTTTTCACTTTCACTCACTAGAGAAGAAAATGGCAACCCACTCCAGTGTTTTTGCCTGGAGAATCCCAGGGACGGGGGAGCCTGGTGGGCTGCCGTCTATGGGGTCGCACGGAGTCGGACACAAGTGACCCGACTTAGCAGCAGCAGCAGCAGCAGACAATAATAACAGTAGTAGTTAAACTTTACATTTCAATTTGTTTAGTCACGAAGTCCTGTCTGACTCTTTGATGTGCTATAGCCCACCAGACTTCTCTGTCCATGGAATTTTCCAGGCAAGAATCCTGAAATGGGTTGCCATTTCCTTCTCTTACATTGCTATGGTACTCTATAATTTTTAATCACTTTCACACATATAATCTTAGTTTGTCTTCTCAGTGAACACTGTAGTAGGATTTCTAACAGGAATTTTATAGTTGTCCTACAGATGGAAAGATTTGACCTTGGGCCTTTTTACTCTTAATGTCTACTTAGAAACTGAATAATTTTTCAGATTCAGATTTTCAGCATGAATTTGAAAATCACCATGTTCGTCTCTTTTCAAGTGGTTAAACTGGGATAGGTCTCACATATTCAATTTATGTTTGTGATACAACTTTAAGAAGGCTCACAATTGTTGAAGCCTATTTATATCAGTTGGGTCCTTATAGGCATAAGAAGTCAAGCTAAAGGCACATAGTTTGTTTGTTTTAAATAAAGATTACAGTAAAATATGATCAACAAAATTATTTTTATGCTTCTGGGGCTAAAATTCAAGAATAGCCTATGACATTGACAATGGGAAATAATTTTTGAAAAAAGTATGAATATCTTTGGGAAATTATCTACACATCTGATCTAATTTAATAAATATCTCTGTGTCATTGTGTGTCCAAAAGAAACTATTGGGCTGACCAAAGGTCTGCTTGGATTTTTCCATAAAATGTTATGTAAAAACCTGAATGAACTTTTTGGCCAATCCAATATTTAACACATTATGAATGTAGGCAGAAAAACATATTATTGATATTTCAACCTGAAATAGATATCAAGAAAAATGTCTAAAAATTATATCTTTAGCTTGATCTCTCATGTTTTCTTTTTTTTTCTGTCATCAGGCCACCCTGCCCAGCCCACTTCTCTCCACTACATGAATCCTTATCAACTGAATGCCTATGGTATGGCACTGAAAGCAGTGGGAGAAATCGTTCAAGATTATGACAGTGATAAAATGTTCCCAGCTTTAGGTTTTGGTGCAAAACTGCCTCCAGATGGAAGGATATCTCATGAGTTTGCTTTGGTAAGAATACATGGAAACAATTGATATTTTGAAAAAAAAATAGTATTTTGGATCTTTTCATAGGTTCACTGCTTATGTTTTACTTACTCATGTAGCAACATCTTATGATTATACAATCAACTCAGTTTTAGTGAATGATTGATTTAGAAGTGTGATATTAATGTGAAAATTGACGAATAGACTAGCAACAAATCTACCTAAAGTGCATATGATTTAAAACCTATTTTGGTTTTCTGTTGCTACATAAGACCTTCCATTATATTCATGTTTTGTGGGTCAAGAATTTGAGCACGATACAAGGAGAATGGTACGTTTGTTCAAGATACCTGTGGCCACACCTGGGATGCCTTGATTGGCTAGAGATGGCTGGAATTGTTCTACTGGATCCATGTATCTGTTCCATTCTGACTGTTGTTGGATCCTCGGTTTTCTTCATGTCTTATCTCCTGGAGCTAGTACATCCACTAAGATGTCTCATTTGCTCATGACTAATGCCTACAGCTAGGATGGCTGAAAAACCTGGATTCTCTAGGCATCTTTCCTTCTTTCTACATACAGTTTGTACAGGTGGTTTTGTGGGCTTCATCACAGTGTAGTGGTCTCAAGGCAGTCATATTTCTTACACAGCAATCAGCTTTCTCAAAGTGGATATTTTAAAAGGCTGGGGAAGAAACTTCAAGGACTTAGAAGTCTCAGAAAGTTATTTCTCCTACATTCTTTTTTGTCAAGCAAGTCACTAAGTTCAGCCCAGTTTCAAGATAGTGGAAGTAACCTTCACCTCTCAAGGGGAACGGTATCCAAGAATGAGTAGCTATCCTTATTCTTCCATCTTCCCAAATGTCATTTCTTTTCAAATATAAAGGATCAGTTATTGGTAGAATTATTATTTTTCAAATGTAAAGCAATAATTATAGGTATAATTAATTATGGTTTCAATATAATGGAGTAGATGTGACTCAAATATTTATCTATTTAATGTTTAATTTACATAAATCCACTCCTGTCGTATGATTACAAATGAGCAATGTACTGTATTCTACCTTTAAAATAAACTTCACACAGATATACTTATAGGCCCAATCAGTCTTATTCTCACTTGCATTTTTTGATAAAAATAATGGGAAAAACTATGTGGGAATGGTTTGATATCATTTTGGAAAAAATTTAAATTTTCCTAATAGAAATGCCTCCCTGCTTTACCCTATATATTGTGAAATCAGAGTCTTCTGTGCCCAAAATTATTGTGCCCAATATTTTTGTAGGTATTCTTTGTGTGTTTTTATTCTTGTTACAAAAATAACATGTGGGATTTTTTTTTTTTAGTTCTGCAAGAAGAATAGACAAATAAACAATAATTCAATTATTTACTAATTACTGAGTATCAAGCCAGGTACTTTATGCTCATTTCTTGTACAATCTTCATAAAATTATTGTCTGATAGGTTTTCATGAGACGAGTGACATATCACACTACTATCAAGAGCCACTCACATTAAATACAGTGAAAAGAGTACCCCCAGGAGTTGTATAATTTAGCCCAGAGTCACAGAATTTAATCAGGTTTCCAGAAGACAGGACTTGAACCCAGGTCAGTCTTATTATAGAATCTTTGTTCTTAACCACTGCTAAACCACATTTTATAAAAGCATCTACAATAATACCACCTGTTAGATTATGTCCTTTATGAACCCCATTATGCACACAGACACACACACACACACACACTTCCAGGAGCTCCTATATGATTAGACTTTATCTTCTTTAATATATTTTAAGAATTGTATTTTAATTTTTTCCCCATATGTATTCTTGATTTTTCTGTTCCATCACCCCCATTTTGGGAAAGATTACTGGAGTTTTTAATTTTCTTCTGTGAAATAGCCCATATGCTACCACCCCCAATGTCATATAAAAAATGAATATCAATTGGGTTTTTGTTGTGTCCTGGAGAATTAAATTTTCCCAGGAACTTATAAGACCACAAAAATCACTCATGTGATCATATGTCTTGTGTGCCTCAGGAAAAAGGTCCTGACTATTTTAAAGCTTAAGAAAGGAATAATAAAAAAAAAATTATGTTAAACTAAATGAGATTAATTTTCCTTCCACAAGTTTTTCCTCACCTTTGTGTATGATTTTTTCCATTTGTTCTCTAATTCTCTCCTTTCCTGCGTTTCCTGCATCCATATTCATTCCTTACAACCAAACCTATGCAAAGGACTTTTTATTATTTGCATCTTAAATGATTCTTTGAACCAAACTCAACTATTTATAGAAGGTCACACTCTAAATTTATGAAAAATAGTTTCTAAAATTGGTGAAAGTGATGATGACAATGCCTCGTCTTTAATTTTACTTAATAATTATATGACTAACTTTTTTCAAAACACTTTTTTCTTGAATAAGACAAGGTTAAGTAGGTCTTCAGAGAGATAGTACTCCATTTAATTTTTGTCAACTTCATCCTAAATAACTGCAAAATATAACTGTAGATGCTGAAAATGGCAAATAGAAAAATTTCAGTCCGTGTCAATCTGGCAATTAGTGTACTACCTAATGTTACCAAACCCTCATATTTCCATGATAAGAATTTGTGATATATATATTAACAATTGGTAATATGTTTATCACATTGAATTCAAATAATCTTTCAGATAGCAAGGGAGGTGTCTCACTATTCACACTGTTCGCTGAACCCAGGGTAGGTAAGGTGCAAGCAAGGAAGCTGGAAGAAGATTCAAGGAGCCATAGGAACTGCAGACATGTTTATTCTCTAATGGCTGGTGTGGCAGCCATAATACAGCCAAGCTGTATTCTCTGATGACTGACCAAGCAGACACAGCCATAAACAGCTGCAAGGGCTTTTCAGGTGGAGCTTATATAGTTTTACAGAAAAAAAAAGTGGCCCATGACAAAATGAGTACATCATGACACTCAGGCACAGTGCTATAAATGATCTCAGATGTTACATAACCATGGAAAGTCATTGTTTATGAAACATGAGGCAAAAGCACGAGGTCCTGGGGCAAGAGAACCTGATCATTGTCATCATGGCCAATTGCTCTTTCCCTACAAGAGCTCTTTAACAAAAAATTTAAATCCCTAATTGGTGAATTTGAGGCCAGCACAAATGTTGAAGTTGAGCTTTAATCAATCAAAAGGGTCTAAGGTAAACCCTGGCTTTTTATTTGAAATGTGTATAGGAATAGGTATTGTGGGGAAAAAAAAGGGAAAATATCACCGTATTGCCACTTTAGCACTTTTGATTGTGGAATGCCATGGCTAACAGTGATACTTGGTGACTCATTACACTGTACCTAAAGATGCAATTACTCATTATACTGTACCTGAAGATACTGAAGTTTTCAACAGTATGTGAACCGGGAACTTCCAGATGTTCCTAACTGGATTTAGAAAAGGCAGAGGAACCAGAGATCAAATTGCCAACATCCATTGGATCATCGAAAAAGCAAGGAGTTCCAGAAAAAACATTTAGTTCTGTTTTATTGACTACGCCAAAGCCTTTGACTGTGTGGGTCACAACAAACTGTGGAAAATTCTTCAAGAGATGGGAATACCAGACCACCTGACCTGCCTCCTGAGAAACCTGTATGCAGGTCAAGAAGCAACAGTTAGAACTGGACATGGAACAACAGACTGGTTCCAAATCAGGAAAGGAGTACGTAAATGCTGTATATTTTCACCATGCTTATTAAACTTATATGCAGAGTACATCATGAGAAATGCTTGGCTGAATGAAGCACAAGTTGGAGTCAAGATTGCCGGGAGAAATATCAATGACACCACCCTTAAGGCAGAAAGCGAAGAAGAACTAAAGAGCCTCTTGATGAAAGTGAAAGAGGACAGTGAAAAAGTTGGCTTTAAGCTCAACATTCAGAAAACTAAGATCATGGCATCTGGTCCCATCACTTCATGACAAATAGATGGGGAAACAATGAAAACAGTGATCATTGAGACTTTATTTTTTTGAGCTCCAGAACCACTGCAAATGGTGAGTGTAGCCATGAAATTAAAAGACACTTGCTCCTTGGAAGAAAAGCTATGACCAACCTAGACAGCATATTAAAAAGCAGAGACATTACTTTGCCAGCAAAGGTCTATCTAGTCAAAGCTATCATTTTTCCAGTAGTCATGTATGGATGTGTGAGTTGGACTATAAAGAAAGCTGAGTGCTGAAGAATTGATGCTTTTGGACTGTGGTGCTGGAGAAGACTCTTGAGAGTCCCTTGGACTGCATGGAGATCCAAGCAGTCAATTCTCAAGGAAATCAGTCCTGAATATTCATTGGAAGGACTGATGCCGAAGCTGAAACTCCAATCCTTTGACCACCTGATGCAAAGAACTGACTCATTGGAAAAGACCCTGATGCTGGGAAAGATTGAAGGCGAGAAGAGGAGATGACAGAGGATGAGATGGTTGGATGGCATCACCGACTCAATGGACATGAGTTTGAGTAAGCTTCTGGAGTTGGTGATGAGCAGGGAAGCCTGGCGTGCTGCAGTCCATGGGGTCGCAAAGAGTCAGACACGACTGAGTGACTGAACTGAACTGAGGATACAATAAGGAAATATTAGGAGGAAATATTTCTAATAAGCACATGGTCACAGACCTTAAAAGAAAATCTTCTGCACTCTTCCTTAATAAACAACAAAATTAAATGTATTTATTTTCAAAAACATTCTGCATTTTACTTTTGTGTTAGAGCCTCACATAAGCTTATTTTTATTTGTCTTAACAAGCCAAAAACAATTCCCCATGTAATTTTAAGAAATACATTTTTTAAAGATTTAGAAAATCATTCTATCAACATAAATAAAATGATGGGGAAAATGGTACCTTGTTATTTCCAGAGGAATAAAGGAAATACATAGTTTTATAGGAATATAAATCTGGTCCAAGTCAAAATGTTAAAATGCTGATCAAAAAGTAACTCAGAACTATCCTGGTTTGTAACTATTCCCTTAAGGCAGATATATAATATATTTTATATGCCCAAAATCAGTAATGAGTTTTAATTTTAACTAGCTTTATACCTTATCAAGCAAAAGAACAACCTAAACTTATATTCAAAGGAAAGTTAATTAAAGGTCGGCTCAGATTAACATCAAAACCAATCAATTACTATTTTTATACTAATGTTTGTGCTAAATATTATACTTTCATGTTTTAATTTCAATTTGTATAGTCAATTTTATAATATAAATAGTTATTTTATTACTTTTATGTTTTAAAAGTTACATGAGGGTTAATTAATACATTTTGAAGGAGAAGACAAAATTTAAAGAACAAAGTGGATATAAATTATTCTTTCACAGGCGACAAAATTGAAGTCATTGGTAACATTTGGCTTAGTTCACTAAGATCCTCAGTCTTTCAAAATGCTTAGGATTTTTAATATCGTTACATAGTGGTGGTTTCCTGGTGGCTCAGATGGTAAAAAATGTGCCTGCAATGCAGGAAACCTGTGTTCAGCCCCACAGGCTTGGAAAGATGCTCTTGAGCAGGAAATGGCCACCCACTCCAGCATTCTTGCCTGGAGAATTCCATGGACAGAAGCTACAATCCATGGGGTCGCAAAGAGTCAGATGTGACTGAGCAGCTAACACTTTCACACTTTGATTGTTCAGATAAAAAATGTACAGGCTTATTATGTTTAAGCATAGTAACTATGTTTAGTTGGGCTTCCCTGATAGCTCAGTTGGTAAAGAATCCACCTGCAGTGTGGGAGACCTGGGTTATCCACTCCAGCATTCTGGCCTAGAGAATTCCACGGACTGTATATTCCATAGGGTCGCAAACAGTCAGACATGACTGAGCGACTTCCACTCACATGCTTAAGCATGGTTACTGTCTCTAGTGTTTTAAAAACATAACTACATTTTTTTTTTAATATTACCCCCTTCCAGGGGTGTAGCCTAATTCCTCCTCCCTTGAATGTAGGCTACACTTGAAAAAGAAAGTGAAAGTGAAGTCACTCAGTCGTGTCCGACTCTTTGCAACCCCATGGACTGTAGCCCACCAGGCTCCTCCCTCCATGGGATTCTCCAAGCAAGAGTACTTCTCCAGGGGATCTTCCCGACCCAGGGATCCAACCCTGGTCTCCTGCATTCCAGGCAGACGCTTTAACCTCTGAGCCACCAGGGAAGCTCTTAGAGACTCATTTCTAAAAAGCAGATGAAAGTAATTTTCTGCAACTTATTAGTTTTTGGGCTTATTGGAGATTCCTCCTTGCTTTCTCTCATTTTGGAGAAGTTAGCCACCATGTTGTTGGAATACTCAAGCAGCCCTATGCAAAGTTCCTTTAGCTTATTGCCAGCAAACCGTACAGGTGAGCCTTCTTAGAAGCAGATTGCCCAACTCTGGTCATGCTTTCAGATGACTGCAGCCGAGGTCGGCTTCTTGACCTTAAGCTCTTGAGAGATCCGGAGCAAAAATCACCTGGCTAAAAAATAAATGGGGTAATAAATGCCTACTGTTTTAAGCCACTACCTTTTGGAATGGTTTGCTAAATAGCAGTAGATAACAATGCCTTATTTGTGTTATTTGTGGAATCTGGACTCAGAGAATTAAACCCTAATAACAGAGCATTCAGAGTATGAGAAAGCTGGACTAAGTCTCCAGTTGCCCTTCTAGAGTCTATCTGCCAAATAAGAACTCCTGTGCTGTGCTAAGTCACTTCAGTCACATCCGACTCTTTGTAACCCCATGGACTGTAGCCTGCCAGGCTCCTATGTCTATGGGATTCTTCAGGTAAGAGTACTGGAGTGGGTTGCCATGACCTCCTCCAGGGGATCTTCCAGACCCAGATATCAACCCATGTCTCTTACATCTCCTGCATTGCAGAAGGATTCTTTACTGCTGACCACTTAGGAAGCCCAAGAACTCCTGTGGCAAGCTCCAATTCCAGTGAACAATATGAACAAGTTTCTCTGATTCTTTTCACTTTACCTTGTCTTGATGCTACTCACACCAAATTACATTCCCTTTGATCCCTTCTTTATTTGGGGTTATCAATTTTGGCTTAAAAATGTGCAAGTGGCAGATATTTTATGTTTTTACTTCCATAAAGTAAAACTATTTGAATTGATAGTATTTTTCCTGATTTTGATACATATCACTGCAGAAAGCTTGGACTAAACAATGAAATAAAAATTGACAGTTATAAAACCACTCAGAGGTAACCATATTTTGTTTCCTTCTTTTCAGATTTTTATATGTTCGTCTCTATATGTTCATAGATCTGTGTATAAGACAGTATTACTCATAAAATGTTGTGATATTCAACTTCTCAACATTATTTAGAATTTTCTTCTGCCCATTAGTTGAAAAGTATCCATTTTTAATGAATGCGCATTATCGCATATCACAATCTATTTAATGTTGATATATTATAATCTATTGTTGATTACTCAATTTATTATTATTGTTTGCTATTATAAATATATAACAGTTTTTTTTGAAAAAAAGCTTTATGGATATCAACCGTATTGTTCTCTTTTTTAGTTTATTTTTATATACATCATTCATTCCTTGCCTGTTTTTGCTGTAACTTTCTACAGAATGGAAACCCCCAAAATCCCTACTGTGATGGCATTGATGGTGTCATGGAAGCTTATTATAGGAGTCTGAAATCTGTGCAACTGTATGGGCCAACCAATTTTGCTCCTGTAATTAATCATGTAGCAAGGTAAGTGGGAGTAAATAATTTGTTTATTTTAGTGTGCTGGACCAGAATGAAATCATAATTTTGTTGTTGGCATGGCTCCACAAATGAAAGTTGTTTTCTAATAATTTATCTCTAAGAAAGTGAAGGAAAAGATATACAGTAAAAAGAATCTCCATTGAGCTATCATGATACTTCAATAAAAACTTTATATCAAAATATCAAATGAAAACTATACACTGGCTTATGTTAGGGCCTGTATTTGTTCAACCAAGGAAAAAAATTTTTATATTTGAATAAGCATCCATGAGAGCAATATCAATCACAATCTCAATTGTGAATGAGTGAAATCACTCATATCTAAGATTATATTCCATAGCAACTTAGAAGTAATAAGAGATTGAATTCTATGAAGACAACTAAAGCCTTTCAGTGATGTATAGGACACATTATTTTAACCTCCCTGATATTAATATATAGTATATGATATTGAGATTAGAATATAATTGCTTATGATTCCAAATACATGTTCTGAAAAAATTTTAATATAAAATTGTATATGCATTTGCTTAGCATTTTTACTAATGCATTAGTAAATTAGACACTACTTTTAAATCCCTAAAAAATTTTTACAGACACAGTTTTAAATCCTGTGAAACCCTGCCTAATTTTTAGATAATCAAAAAGGAACAACTCGCATGGATTTCCCAATATGTAACCAAAACTAAAAAAGTACTGCATTTGAATTACTGAAGTTCTCTGTTTGAAGGTTTCGGTACTTTACCATTTCCCTGTTAGATATGGTCAGGCTTCCCTAGTGGTTCAGTGGTAAAAGAATCTGCCTGCCAATGCATTTTCAACCCCTGCATCAGCATAATCCCCTAGAAGAGGAAATGGCAACCCACTCCAATATTCTTGCCTGAGAATCCCTTGGACAGAGGAGTCTTGGTGGGGTACAGTCCATAGGATTGCAGAGTCAGACATGACTGAGCACACACGAGTGCATTAGACATGATCAGCAGCTGAAATATATTCCACTTTTCATTACCTGGGACATAGACAAGATAATAAAATATCCCCGCACGCATGCAGGGCTGGACCCAGGGGACTGTCCTGTGGAATTCCATCTCAGGTTTACACTGATATATTGACAATGTTTTTTCTGAGTGTGACCCTTTAGATTAGGTTTTTCAAGCATTTTCAGCTACAGTTTGTATTCTTATAAATTTTATGGGCTTTCCTGGTCACTCAGTGGTAAAGAAACTACCTGCCAATGCAGGAGATATGGGCTTGATCCCTGGGTCAGGAAGATCCCCTGGAGAAGGAAATAGCAACCCACTAGAGTATTCTTGCCTGGGAAATCCCATGGACAGAGGAGTGAGGCAGGCTTACAGTCCATGGAGTCACAAAAAGTCAGACATGACTTAGCAATTGAACAACAGCAATGAACTTTATATATCAACCCTGGACACACATAATTAAAATAAAATAATATGAAATAATGCTTATTCTTAGCTCATATTTTCTTTTTTTATTACTATGGTTTCCTGTTCTTTTCTATTACTTTTTTAATGCAGGTCTTGACCCGTGAAATTGATTTCAAAATTCACTGAATCATTATTTGTAATTTGAAAAATACTTCCTAGCTTATTGTGTTAGCATGCTGCTTTTCCTGACTCTTTGATAGCTGTCAAATAAAGCAGAATGAACAATTATATTAATGCAAGATAAATTATAGTTGATTCTTATTCTCTTACACTCTATCATACCCATCACTCTTTTATGAAAAGATAAGAAAAATGATAGAACCTCTTTTGTGTGAACTCATGCTTTTTATTATAAATTGCATTTATAATAACTTATTATCAGTGTTTACCAATTAATTTCATAGATTTTATGCTGGTATATCTTTACTGTAATAGTTAAACTTTTAGATATAAAATTCCTAGGTGCACTTTTATGTACCACCTAAAACTACAGGCCCCATGATATAATATTGCCATTTTTTATATTTTGTCCAGCATTTAAAAAATTCTTAAATTATAGAGGTAGTTGCCAGTTAATACTTTAAGAGTCTTTGAAAATAATCTGGGATCTAATAATTCTTTATTGTTACTTTTATTAATAATAAAATAAGAAATATAAAAAGATATGACTTTGGGGGAATCATCTTTTCCTTCCAATGCAATTTGAAATTGCATTCATCTATCTCTTGAAGTGAAGTGAAGTGGCTCAGTTGTGTCCTACTCTTTGCGACCCCATGGACTGTCGCCTACCAGGCTTCTCCGTCCATGGAATTTTCCATGCAAGTATACTGCAGTGGGTTGCCATTTCCTTCTCCAGGGGATCTTCCCAACCCAGGGATCAAACCCAGGTCTCCTGCATTGCAGGCAAACACTTTACTGTCTGAGCCACCAGGGAAGCTATCTATCTCTTACTATCAATCTACCTAAGAAATACCTTTCTCCTGTTTTTCTAATCTTTGAGAGTTGTGTTTAAATTTTATTTTTAATCTTTTATGAAGACAGACAATTTCTGTCTTAACAAATTATCATATAGAAAATTTGTCAACTAAAAGACAAACTACTTTCAAGAATAAATCACTTTAGAACAAATAGTTCAAGACAACTGTCTGTTTCTAAATCAGGAGATGGTGCCATTATGCCCATGTATATGGCCTTTATTTATTTAAAGCTCCTTGTGCTTTAAATTTTGTCACTCTTACATACAGTTCAAAGATGCTTCAACATGTACTCAACAAGTAACTAGTAAGTGAATTCTGGATATTTGTCTATACAAATAATTTTTGTAAACTCAAAAGTAAATATATACCCATATTTTTTCTATTTCCTTAAATTTTCCGCTTAAAATGTATGTGTTTGATATTTGTAAAAGCTTAGTTATATGTTGCAGTTTTCTATAAACATTAAGAATGCTTATTGTTATTCTTTTTAAGAATAATCATTTAAAACACATGCTCATTTAACTAGTATCTATATGATAAGACTTTTGAAATAATATTGAGATTACTGATATTTTGAAATAGTCAAGACCCAAGGCATCAACTATACAAAACTTGAAGTCTTTATATGCTATTCTGAGATTTTCCAACCCTAACTCTTATTTCCTGTCTTCCCGGTTCTCATTTCACAAAGCTGTCCAGCGAACAACATTTCAAATGATGTCATGCCTTAATGACTTGTCACAAATTTAAGTTTCAACACTCTAGTTTGGTATTCAAGAACTTCCAGTATCTGGCTACCACCATCAATCCTATCTCATTTCCTTTCACATTCTCCAAAGTGTACTGCACTTCAGTCATTGAGGATCACTACGTCTGGCCTGTGATGTCATTCTTACATACTTTTATCACAGCATTGACTAATTTGATCCTGCTCCATTGTTATGTGCAGATCTTTTCAACACTGAAGAAAAGAATGTTTCACTGTTTTATTCACCTGACTAAAATAATACTTATTGTTTCCCAGTAATTATTCATGTTTCTGATGCCTAACCAGTCACTTGTCTTGAGGCTGTCACATTTCAGTTCTTAAGAGAGATACATCAATTTCTATTAGCTGTGCATGCTTTAGTCACACAGTTGTGTCCAACTTTTTGCAACTCTTTGGACTGTAGTCCACCAGGCTCCTCTGTCCATGGGATTTGTGAGGCTCAAGAATACTGGAGTGGGTTGCCATTTCCTTCTCCAGCTAGAGTGGGTAACCATTCCCTTCTCCAGGGTATCTTCCCAACCCAGGGATTGAACCTAGGTCTCCCACATTGCAGGTGGATTCTTAACCAACCGAGTTGCCAGGGAAGCCCTATTTGTGGTGGAGCTAAAATTTCAAACAAAGTAATCTAATTCTAATTCACTGTATTATATTCTCGGAGAAGGCAATGGCAAGCCACTCCAGTACTCTTGCCTAGAAAATCCCATGGACAGAGGAGCCTGGTGGGCTGCAGTCCATGGGGTCGCTACGAGTCGGACATGACTGAGCGACTTCACTTTCCCTTTTCACTTTCACACATTGGAGAAGGAAATGGCAACCCACTCCAGTGTTCTTGCCTGGAGAATCCCAGGGACGGGGGAGCCTGGTGGGCTGCCGTCTGTGGGGTCACACAGAGTCGGACACAACTGAAGTGACTTAGCAGCAGCAGTAGCAGCAGTGTTATATTCTGCATGCATTTTATCTCTGCTACAGAGGTAAAAACTCACAACAGAAAGTGCAACAAAGTGACCTATTATTGTGAATACTGTTGGTCTCTTCAGTACACTACCAAAAGTAGTTTGGGTAACAACTGAGAAACATAAAAATTGCTGTGTTACTTTGTATTGAAATATTTAAATGTATGCCATTTTAAGAAGAATTAATTCATAATGTAGATCAAAATTTACTTAAAGAAAACATTTCTGAGTCAGTTTTTCTTTTCTTGTTTGCCCTCTCTATTCCTATAAACTATTTAATACTGAGCTGAAAGAATATTCAAAAAATCTGAACCAACCATTTATGAACTTTTGTAAAAAATAATCCCAGAACTTGACCTGACAGAGACTCCACAGAAATGTGTTTGAATTCTGAAATGCTGGCAAAGTTGACCTCTCCCTAAAATTTGTCATAGTAATATTAAAATATAAATTATAGATTCTCTAATTTGAAAACAGACAGGAGAAGCAACTTTCTTTAACATCTTTAAAATTTAATTTGATTCTGTAGGTCTATATATCAACTTTACCTCCTTGATGAACAATTATGATGTTGATCAGCCTCTATTTTGTATTTCGTACATTTCTATAGTTTAATTATTTTATCATAAATAAACATAACAGTTTTTAAAAGGCTAAGTTAAAAGAAATCTTAGTACATAATATTATTTTGTTTGAAATTTAGACTTCCCTGAAAAGTGCAAAGTTATGTCAATGTACAGAACAAATACCATAGAAATAAATGTTTTAAAGGATTAATTTATGCTGCTGATGGTGACAAGACTAAAATGGATTGAATAGTTCTTAGGTAAAATGTAGTTTATTTTCAAATTAGTGTTCATAACAGTAGTGAGAGCCACACAATCAACTTACTATTTTTTCTGCAACATTGATTTTCCTCAAAGTTAAGACATAAAGCGTTAATACAGGCACATATTTGTTATAAAGTACTGCAAAGTTTCTATGAATTTTTAAGATAAAACAACAAATGACACTATTTCAAGCTTTATATCTGTTTTAGGCTCTATCTTTAACTGTCTTGATAGTATGACTGTTTTCTTCCCTTCTCTTACATATATATTATGTTGAATCAAAAAAAATCAAAATATAAGTGGATTAAATTCACCAATCAGAAGATATCAAGTGGCTAAATGGATAAAAAAGTCCAGTAATATGCTGTCTATAAGAGATTCAACTTAGATTTAAGGACAGAAATAAGATGAAAATTAACAAATGGATAAGAAGATACTCCATACAAATGGCAATCAAAAGGCAGAAGTCAAGGATGGTTATGTTTAGACAAAATAAACTTTAAATAAAAAGTGTCACAAAAGACAAAGAAAGTCATTACATAATAAAGGATCAATTTATGTGATATGTGTCATTATATATATCTATAGATATAGATATATAGCCTGCCATTTGCAACAACGTGGATGAACCTGAAAGATGTTATACTAGGTGAAATAAGCCAGAAACAGAAAAAAACTACACAGTCTCATTTATATGTAGAACTTTAAAAACCCAATACGTAGAACTTTAAAAACCCAATACGTAGAATTTGAGAGTTAAAACAATGGTTAACAGAGGTATGGTAAACGAAATGGGATGATATTGGTCACAGGGTACAAAGTTGCATTACATAGAATGAATAAGTTTAGAGATTTTGTGTATTGCATGATGATTATAGTAAATACTGTACTGAATGATGGAAATTTGCTAAAAGAGTAAACTTCAAGTGCATTGATCACATCCCCAACATGTGGTAACTATGTGATATCATGATATCATGCTTGACTGATTATTTCACTGTGTATATGTGTACCAAATCACCATGCTGTGCACCTTAAGTACAAATTTTATTTTAAAAAAAGAAATTTTGAAAAGGTAAACTCAGGATGACATATTTATAAATAGGTATATGCTGCTGCTGCTGCTAAGTCGCTTCAGTCGTGACTGACTGTGCAACCCCATAGACGGCAGCCCACCAGGTTCCCCCATCCCTGGGATTCTCCAGGCAAAAACACTGGAGTGGGTTGCCATTTCCTTCTCCAATGCATGAAAGTGAAAAGTGAAAGTGAAGTTGCTCAGTTGTGTCTGACTCTTAGCAACCCCATGAACTGTAGCCCACCAGGCTCCTCTGCCCATGGGATTTTCCAGGCAAGAGTACTGGAGTGGGGTGCCATTGCCTTCTCCATGTACACAGTACTATTTATAAAATAGATAACCCAAAAGGACCATTCCACAGGGAATGCTGCTGAATATTCTGTAATAACCTAAATGGGGGAAAATGGAAAATAATAACTGCATGTTTATATATAACTGAATCACTTTGCCATCCAACTGAAACACAACATTGTTAATCAACTATGCTTCAATATAAAATAAAAGTTTTTAAAAAGGAAAAAAAGAAAAAAATTATAAAGGTAGCAAGAGAAAAAAATAGATTTATATACAAGGGAACCCCTCATAAGGCTATCAGCTGATTTTTCTGCATAAACTTTACAAGGTGGAAAGGAGTGGCATGAAATACTTAAAGTGCTAAAAAAAAAAAAAAGTTGCAACCTAGGATTATCTACCCAGCAAGATTATGATTTAGAACTGAAGAAGAGATAAAGAACTTCTCTGAGAAGAAATAAATAAGATTTCTTCTATACTAAACCCACCTTACAAGAATGTTAACATGTATTATTTAAGTAGAAAACAAAAGGCTTTAACAAGAAGTACCTAGACAAAATGAAAAATCCCACTACTAAAGGCAAATATATGGCAAAGACTGAGATTCCACCTCTTAAATCAGCCAGTATTAAAATTAAAAGTAAAAATAAAATGCAAAATCAAATATAAGTGTAATAATCAGCAAAGGGACAAACATAAAGATATAAAATGTAACATCAGAAACATAACGTATAGTGGAAGGTAGCAATATTAATAAATTTAGGTTCTTTAGTACTTGCTTAAATTTCAAGCACTACCAGTTTAAAATATGTATATACCCAGCATCAAAGCACCTAAATATATTTTCACTTGACATATCTGAAGGGAGAAATAGACATCAATACAATAGTATTAGAAGGCTTGACTGCCCCACTTTCAATACTGAATAAGTCACAAAGGCAGAAAATATATGAGGAAACAGCAAACTTGAGCAATGTGCTAGACCAAATGGAAACTAACTGACTTAAAGATAATTCCACTCAGCAGCAACAAAATACATATTGTTTTCAAGCACACATGGAACATTCTCTAGAAAAGATCACAAACCAAATATTAATTGTAAGAAGATTGAAATCATTATGAATAGCTTTTCTGAACACAATGAAAAAAATCAGATGTCAATAACAAAAAGAAACCACAAAATTCACAAATGGAAATTAACACACTCTTGAATGATCACTGGGTCAAAGAAACCAAACAAGAAACTAGAAAACACAATGAGAAAAATTAAAGCAAAATATACCAAAATTTATGGAATATAGTAAAATCTGTACTATTGGGGAAATTTATAATGATAACACCACATTTTTAAAAAGAGGAAAAATCTCAAATGATCTGGGTTTACAGCTCAAGGAACTAGGGGAAAAAAAGGACAACAAACTAAGCATAAGTTAGCAAAGCAAAGAAAATAATAATTACAATTAAATAATATTTAGAACAGAAATAGAATAGGGACTAGAAAATAAATAGAAATAAATTGGCAACATTAAGAGTTGGTTTTGTTGAAAATGAAACTTACAAAGTTTTACCTAAACTAAAAGTGACTCAAATAAAATGAGAAATGAAAGAGGAGACACTACAACTGATGTCACAGAAATAAAAATTATTATGGGGGAATATTATTGATAATTGGACTTCAATAAATTGGAAAACTTAGAATAAATGAATAAATTCCTAGTACGTTATAACTTACCAAGAATGAATCAAGAAGAAATAGAAAGTCTGCAGAGACTGATAACAAATAAGGAGACTGAATTACACACACACACACACACACACACAGGAACACAAAGAAATGGGGCTAGTGGATACATTTATTACCTTGATTATTTTGATGATAACATGAGTATATAAATATTTTGAAATTCAAAATATTTTTGAAACAGTAAGGGATCATGCATGCATGCATGCTGGATCACTTCAGTCATGTTTGACTCTTTGGAACCCAGTGGACTGTGGCCTGCTAGGCTCCTCTGTCCATGGGATTCCCCAGGCAAGAATATTGGGTCAAGAATGCTAAAGCGGGTTGCCATGCCCTCCTCTGGGAGATCTTCCTGACCCAGGGATCAAACCCACGTTGCTTGTATCTCCTTCATTTGAAGGCAGATTCTTTGCCACTGATCTACCTGGGAAGCCCAATATGATAATTTTTTGTTGTTCAGTCACTCATTCATGTCTATTTGCAACCCCATGGACTGAAGCACATCAGGCTTCCCTGTCCGTCGCCAGCTCCCGGAGTTTACTCAAACTCATGTCCATCGAGTCAGTGATGCCATCCATGCATCTCATCCTCTGTCATCCCCTTCTTCCTCCTGCCTTCAATCTTTCCCAGCATCAGGGTCTTTTCTAATGAGTCAGCTCTTCACATCAGGTGGCCAAAGTATTGCAGTTTCAGCTTCAGCATCAGTCCTTCCGATGAATATTCAGGATTGATTTCCTTTAGGATTGACTGGTTTGATCTCCTTGCCGTACAAGAGACTCAAAAGTATTCTTCAAAAAATCAAATCAGCAAAATTAGAAATGAAAAAGGACAAATTACAACAGACAACACAGAAATACAAAGGATCATAAGAGAATATTATGAGCAACTATATGTTAATAAAATGGACAACCTAAAGGAAATGGACAGATTCTTAGAAAAGGTCAATCTTCCCAGACTGAACTAGGAAGAAATACAAATTATGAATAACCCAATTACAAACACTGAAATAGAAACAGTGATCAACAAAATCTCCCAAAGTACAAAAGTCCAGGGCCAGATGGCTTCACAGCGGAATTCAATCAAACATTTACAGAAGTGCTAATACCTATTTTTCTGAAACTCTTCCAAAAAATTGCAGAGGAAGGAACACTTCCAAACTCATTCTTCAAGGTCACAATCACCTTGATTCCCGAACCAGGGTCTCGATGATATAAATCAAAGGAAGATCTTCTATGGTCCACCTCCTAGAGTAAATAAAAACAAAAATAAACTAATTAAACTTAAAAGCTTTTGTACAGCAAAGGAAACTACAAACAAGATGAAAAGACAACCCTCAGAAAGGGAGAAAATAATAGCAAAGGAAATAACTGACAAAAAATTAATTTCCAAGATACACAAGCAGCTCATACAACCCAACACCAGAAAAGCAAACAACCCAATCAAAAAGTATGAAAAAAACCTGAAGAGACATTTCTCCAAAGAAGACATACAGATGGCTAACAAGCACATGAAAAGATGCTCAATTTCTCTCATTATTCAGTTCAGTTCAGTTCAGTCGTTCAGTCGTGTCCGACTCTTTGTGACCCCATGAATCACAGCACGCCAGGCCTCCCTGTCCATCACCAACTCCCGGAGTACACTCAAACTCATGTCCATCGAGTTGGTGATGCCATCCATCCATCTCATCCTCTGTCGTCCCCATCTCCTCCCACCCCCAATCCCTCCCAGCATCAGAGTCTTTTCCAGTGAGTCAACTCGTCACATGAGGTGGCCAAAGTATTGGAGTTTCAGTTTTAGCATAAGTCCTTCCAATGAACACCCAGGATTGAGCTCCTCTAGAATGGACTGATTGGATCTCCTTGCAGTCCAAGGGACTCTCAAGAGTCTTCTCCAGCACCACAGTTCAAAAGCATCAATTCTTCAGCAAAATGCAAATCAAAACTACAATAAGATACTACTTCAAACCAGTCAGAATGGCCATCTTTAAAAAGTCTACAAACAATAAATGCTGGTGAGGGTTTGGAGTAAAGGGAACTCTTGCATTACTGGTGGGAATGTAAACTGATACAGCCACTATGAAAGATGGTATGGAAATTCCTTAAAAAACTAGGAATAAAATCACCCTATGACCCAGCAATCCCACTCCTACATATATACCTTCAGGAAACAAAAATTGAAAAAGACACATGTACCCCCATGAGAGAAAAGATTTTCAAATTATACAACTGATTAGGGATTTGTTTCCAGAAAATATATTATTTATATATATGTATAATATAAAGAATTCTTGAAACTCAGCAATAAAAACCAAATGTCAAGTTTTAAAATGGAAAAGGATTTGAATATATTGTCTTTTTCCAGAGAAGATTTATGAACAACCAATAAGCAAATGGAAAGGTGCTCAACATCATTAGTCATTTGGGAAATGCAAATCAATAACACAATGAGATACCAGTTCAAAGACATATAATCATAAGCGTTGACAAGGAGTTGAAGAAACTGAAACTCTCATATGTTGCTAATGGGAATATAAAGTGATACCAACACTCTCAAAGCAGTTTAGCAGTACCTCAAAACATGAGACATAGAGTTACTATGTAACCCAGTAATTTCACTCCTCGCTATCTACATGTGAAACTTATGAAAAATTATGTCCCCATAAAAACCTGTACACAAATAGCAGAAACCCAAATATCCACCAACTGATGAGAAGACAGACAAAATGTGGTCTATCCAGTGGGCTACTATTTGGCAATAGGATGAAGTACTGACACATGCAATAAGGATGAATATTGAAAACAATGTGTTAAATGAGGGAAGTCAAACACAAAAGGCCACATATTACATGATTCTATTCACATGAAATGTCCAGAATAGGCAAATCTATAGAAATAAAAAAATAAATTGATTATTTCCAGGGACTGAAGGAGAAGTGAGGTGGGGGTGGGGAGTGACTATTAATAGGTACAGGGTTTCTAGAATGATGAAATGTTCTAAAATTAGATTTTGGTGAGACTGTCACAATTTTATAAATATAATAAAAACCACTGAAGTGTAAAAAAAAAAAAAGAAAGAAAACAAGAGTATTCTCCAACACCACAGTTCAAAAGCATCAGTGCTTCTTCTCTCAGCCTTTTATATGGTCCAAATCTCACATTCATACATGACAACCAGAAAAACCATACCTTTGACTCTATGGACCTTTGTGAGGCAAGTGATATATTTCCTTTTTACTATGTTGTGTAGGTTGGTAGGATCCCCTGGAGAAGGGAACGGCTACCCACTCCAGTATCCTGGCCTGGAAAATTCCATGGACTATATGGTCCATGGGGTTGCAAAGAGTCAGACATGACTGAGTAACTTTCACTTGGTTGGTTATAGCTTTTCTTCCAAAAAATAAGCTTATAATTTCATGACTGCAAATCACCATCTACAGTGATTTTGGAGCCCAAAAAAGTAAAGTCTCTCACTGTTTCCATTGTTTCCCCATCTATTTGCATGAAGTAATGGACTGGATGCCACGATCTTCATTTTTTGAATGCTGAGTTTTATGCCAGCTTTTTCACTCTCTTCTTTCACTTTTATCAAGAGTCTTTTTAGTGCTTCTTCACTTTCTGCCATAAGGGTGGTGTCATCTGCATATGTGAGGTTATGATATTTCTCCTGGCAATCTTGATTCCATCTTGTGCTTCATTCAGCCTGGCATTTTGCATGACGTACTAATATACATCGATAGTTACCGTAAATGTAAATGGATTAAATGCACCAGTGGAAAGACATGGACTGGCTAGGTGGATGAAAACATATGCATGGATGCACTTCAACTTACCACATCACTCTGCTTAACCCCCTCAAATTGTATGTAGTTAAGGAGAAGGCAATGGCAACCCACTCTAGTACTCTTGCCTGGAAAATCCCATGGACAGAGGAGCCTGGTGGGCTGCAGTCCATGGGATCTTGAAGAGTGGGACATGACTAGCCACTTCACTTTCACTTTTCACTTTGATGCATTGGAGAAGGAAATGGCGACCCACTCCAGTGTTCTTGCCTGGAGAATCCCAGGGACAGGAGAGCCCGGTGGGCTGCTGTCTATGGGGTCGCACAGAGTCGGACACAACTGAAGTGACTTAGCAGCAGTAGCAGCAGTATTTTATATTGTTAAGTTAATCATGTTCTTATTATGGTTTGCAATTGTAATTAGCTTTTTTGTCTGTTATTGACTGTAAAAACTGATAAACATCTTTTACTATTGTGATTATGTAACTATTACTGACTTAATACCATTGTATCATGATTGGTCAACAGAAAAATAATGGAACTCTATATCACCAAAACTAGGATTTAATAGAAAAACCTGTAATCACTTAAAAAAATCCAAATACATATCAGAATTATCTTGAAATTTTTTGAAACATGCAAATGCTCAGATATTACTTTTTTTTTTTCTCTAGAGATCTAGATATGCTTCTAATGAGCAACTATGTTTAAAAACAACTGGACTATATGATGATCTTTTACTTTAATCTAGTTTTCACTTTCACTTTTTCTATTTCATATTCAGTGCTCCAATTTCATTTAGTTTATGTTCTCCAATTTCTCTGTCTCTTTTTTTATGTTCTTTCTCAAGGCTTTATCAAGTGTAGTAGAAAAAACTTTGTATACATATATATAAATATGTATAATATATAGATTTTAGAAAACTTATGAATTTTTGCCTAACTAAAAAGATTATGACATTTTGATTCCACTTGTTTGACTTGGCATGAATAGAATGCTAGATATTTTAAATGTATTTATTTTTTAATTGAAGCATAATTGCTTTAAAGAATTTTGTTGTTTTCTTTCAAACATTGACAAGAATAAGCCATAGGTGCCCCCATGTCCCCTCCCTCCTGAATCTTCCTCCCATCTCCCTCCCCATCCTACCTTTCTAGATTGTTACAGAACCCCTGGTTTAGTCCCCTGAGTCATACAGCAAATTCCTATTGGCTATCTATTTTACATATGGTTTGTAAGTTTCCATGTTACTCTCTCCATACATCTCAACCTCTCTCTCCACACCTCCCACCAGGTCTATAAGTCTGTTCTCTATGTCTGATTTTCCATTGCTGCCCTGCAAATAAATTCATCAGTACCATCTTTCTAGATTCCATATATATGCATTAGTATATGATAGTTATATTTCTCTTTCTGACTTACTTCACTCTATTTAAAAGGCTCTAGGTTCGTCTACTTCATTAGGACTGACTCAAATGTGTTCCTTTTTATGGATGAGTAATATTCCATTATATATATGTACTGGGCTTCCCTGTTAGCCCAGTTGATAAATAATCTGCCTAAAGTGCAGGACCCAGATTCAGTCCCTGGGTTGGGAAGATCCCCTGGAGAAGGAAATGGCAAACCACTCCAGTATCCTTGCCTGGAAAATCCCATGGACAGAGTAGCCTGGTGGGCTGCAGTCCACAGGGTCACAAAGTGTTGGGCACGACTGAGCAGCTAACACTTTTATATATGTACCACAGCCTCTTTATCCATTCATCTGTTGATGGACATCTAGATTGCTTCCATGTTCTGCCTGTTGTAAATAGTGCTGCAATAAACGTTGGGGTACATGTATCTTTTTCAATTTTGGTTTCCTAAGGGGATATGTGTAGGAGTGGGATTGCTGGGTCATGGGCTGGTTTTATTCCTCGTTTCTTAAGGACTCTCCATACCATCTTCCATAGTGGCTGTGTCAGTTTACATTCCCCACCAGCAATGCAGAGAGTTCCCTTTTCTCCACACCCTCTCCAGCATTTATTGGCTGTAGACTTTTTGATGATGGCCATTCTAACTGGAATAAGTGACACCTCATTGTAGTTTTGATTTGCATTTCTCTAATAATAAGTGATGTTGAACATCTTTTCATGTGTCTGTCAGCCATCTGTCTGCCTTCTTTGGAGACATGTCTCTTCAGGTCTTCTTCATATTTTTTGATTGGGTTGTTTGCTTTTCTGGTATTGAGTTGTATGAGCTACTTGTATATTTTGGAAATTAATTCTTTGTCAATTGTTTCCTTTGCTATTATTTTCTCCCATTCTGAGTGTTGTCTTTTCACCTTGTTTATAGTTTCCTTTGATGTTCAAAAGCTTTTAAGTTTAATTAGGTCCCACTTTTTAATTTTTGCTTTTATTTCCATTAGGCAATGGCAAGCTACTCCAGGACTCTTGCCTGGAAAATCCCATGGATGGAGGAGCCTGGTAGGCTGCAGTCCGTGGGGTCGCTAAGGGTTGGACACAACTGAGCGACTTCACTTTCACTTTTCACTTTCACACATTGGAGAAGGAAATGGCAACCCACTCCAGTGTTCTTGCCTGGAGAATCCCAGGGATGGAGGAGCCTGGTGGGCTTCCATCTATGGGGTCACACAGAGTCAGACACGACTGAAGTGACTTAGCAGTAGCAGCAGGAGGTGGATCATAAAGGATCTTGCTTTGATTTATGTTGATTGTTCTGCCAGTGTTTTCCTCTAAAAGTTTTATAGTTTCCAGTCTTACATTTAGGTCTTTATTCCATTTTGAGTTTATCTTTGTGTATGGTGGAAAGGAATGGTCTAATTTCATTCTTTTACATGTAGTTGTCCAGTTTTGCCAGCACCACTTTGTCCAGGCTTTCTTTGTCCCATTGTATATTCTTGCCTCCTTTGTCAAAAATAAGGTACCCATAAGTGTGTGGGTTTATCGGTGGGCTTTCTATCCTGTTCCATTGGTCTATATTTCTCTTTTTGTATCAGTACCATACTGTCTTGATGACTGTAGCTTTGTAGTATAGTCTGAGGTCAGGAAGATTTATTCCTCCAGCTCCATTCTTCTTTCTCAAGACTGCTTTGGCTAGTTGGGATCTTTTGTGTTTCCACATGAACTGTGAAAATTTTGTTCTAGTTCTGTGAAAAATGCCATTGATAATTTGATAGGGATCATGTTGAATCTGTAGATTACATTTGATATTATAGTCATTTTCACAATATTGATTCTTCCTACCCAGGAACATGGAATATCTCTCCATCTTTTTTTGTCATCTTTTTTTTCTTCCATCAGTGTATTATAATTGTACACAATTATTTTGTCTCCTTAGGTGGTTTATTCTTAGATAATTTATTCTTTCTGTTGCAATGGTGAATGGTATTGATTCCTTAATTTTTCTTTCTGATTTTTCAGAAAGAATATAGGAATGCAGTATAGGAATGTTAGTATATAGGAATGCAAGTGATTTCTGTGTATTGACCTTGTGTCCCTTTTGTGTACATGCATGTAAATATGATAATGTATATAAATTTTGGAAAACAAGAATTTTTGCCTAACTAAAAAATTATGATATTTTGATTCAACTTATTTGACTTAGTATTAATAGAATGCTAGATGTCTAATTAAAAAATAGATATGTAACAAACAACAAAAAGGTTTACTGTATAGCATAGGAAGCTATAGTCAATATCTTATAATAACCTATGCTAGAGGATAATTTCAAAAATAATATATGTGAATTTGCATAACTGAATCACCTTGCTGTGCACCTGAAACATTGTAAGTCAACTATGCTTCAATAAAATATATCTGTATTTAGAGAAAAAAAAGAAAAGATGAGGGATCATAACAAGTAAGTGAGCTGGAAGACAGAGTAGCAGAAATCACTACCTCAGAACAGAATTTTTTTTAAAAAAGAATGTATAAAAAACAAGGTCCTAATATATAGTGCTAGGAACTATACTCAGTAGTCTGTGATAAACAGTACTGAAAAAGAATATAGAAAAGAATGTTTAAGTGTATATAACTGAGTCACCATGCTGTGCAGCAGAGACTGGCACAACACTGTAAATCAATTATATTTTAATAAAAATTAAAAAGAAAAAGGAATGAAAAGAAATGAGGACAGTCACAGAGACCTTGGGACCTCATTTGTATTATAGGGGTCCCAGAAGGAGAAGAGAAAGAATCTGAGAAATTATTTGAAGATATTATAGGTGAAAAATTCCCTAACATGAGAAAGGAAACACTGAAGTGAAGAAGTCACAGGGAGTCCCATACAGGACAATTCCAAGGAGGAACATGCCAAGATACGTATTAATAAAACTGATAAAAATTACAGATAAAGAAAATATGTTGAAAGTGAAAAGAGAAAAGCAATAAGTAACATAAAAGGGAATTCACAAGAGATTATCAACTTATATATCAGCAGAAACTCTACAGATCAGAAGGGCATGGTATGATATACTTCAGGTGATGAAAAGGAAGAACCTACAACCAAGAATACTCTATGCAGAAAGGCTCCCATTTAGATTCAGTGGAGAAATCAAAAGCTTTACAGGGAAGCCAAAACTAAGAGAATTCAGAACTACCAAACCAGCTTTCAACAAATGCTAAAGGAACTGCTCAAGGCAGGAAGGACACCAGCAACTTAAAGCAACCTTGAACATATATAGACTACCATATCAAAACCTCACAGTAACAGCACACACTCCCAAGAAAAGTATCCCAACCACAACACTAAAGATAGTCATCAAACAACAAGAGAAGAAGGCAAAAGAAGAAGGGAAGAAATATATGTATGGCTGAGTCCCTTTGCTGTTCACCTAAAACTGTCACAACATTGTTTGTTAACTGGCTATATGCCAATACAAAAAAGTTTTTAAAAATCCAAGATAATTAAGAAAATGGCAATAGGAACATACATATGGATAGATACTTTAAACAGATTAAATACTCCAATCAAAAGACTGGTTGAATAGACGCAATAACAAGATCCATATTATGATGTCTACAAGAGACCCACTTCAGACCTAGGGACACATGCAGACTGAAAACGAAGGGATAAAATGAGTTTCCATGCAAATGGTGAGTACAAGAAAGTTGAAGTTTAAATCAGTACAAACTTACGTCAGGAAACAAGAAAAAATGTCAAATTAAGAAACTAACCTTACACATAAAACAACTAAAAAAGAAGAAAAACCAAAACCTAAAGTTAACAGAAGGAAAGAAATAATAAAGAACAGAAATAGAGACAGAAGAAACAACAGCAAAGATCAGTGAAACTAAAAACTGGTTCTTTGAAAAGATAAAATTTGATAAACTTCATCCAGACTAATCAAGAAAAGAGGAAGAGAACTCAAATCAATACAATTAGAAATGAAAAAGGAGTATAACCAATACCACAGAAATACAAAGAAATCATAAGAAACTGCTACAATCAACTATATGCCAATAAAATGGACAACATATAAGAAATGGACAAAGTTACAACCTCCCAAGACTAAACCAAGAAGAAACAGAAAATATAAACATACCAGTCACAAATACTGAAAATGAAACTGCTTCAAAAACTTGCAACAAACACAAGTCTAAGACCAGATGGCTTCACAGTCAAATTCTATTAATATTACATATTTGGAGAAGCATTAACACCTATCCTTCTCAAGCTTTTCCCAAAAAATTGCAGAGGAAGGAACACTCCTAAGTTGTGTGGTCACCATCTCCCTAATACCAAAACCAGACAAAGATATTACAAAAAAGAAAATTATAGGAACTGAACTGAACTGATCACTGATGAACATAGATGCAAAAATATTCAACGAAATACTAGCAAACCAAATCCAACAACACATTAAAAGGATCATTCACAATGATCAATTGGAATTTATCCAGAGATGCAAGAATTCTTCAATATGCACAAATCAGTGTAATACACCACATGAACAAAATGAAGAATCAAATCCATGTAATTATCTCAGTAGATACTCAGAAAAAAACTTTTAACAAAATTCAACACTAGTTTTTCTATAAAATCTCTCCAGAAAGTGAGCATACAGGGAACAAGTCACTGCTGCTGTTTAGTCACCCAGTCATGTCTGACTCTTTGCAACCCCATGTACTGCACCACACTAGGTCTCTCTGTTTCTCATCATCTCCCAAAGTTTGCCAAGTTCATGTCCACTTCATCAGTGCCATCCAGCCGTCTCATCCTCTGACACCCTCTTCTTCTGCTCTTATATTTCCCCACATCAGGAACTTTCCCAATCAGCCAGCTGTTTGCATCAGATGACCAAAATACTGGCATTTCAGCTTCAGCCTCAGTCCTTCCAAGTATTCAGGGTTGATTTCCCTTAAGACTGACTGGTTTGATCTCCTTGCTGTCCAAGGGGCCCTCAGGAGTCTTCTCTGGCACCATAGTTCAAAGGCATCAGTTCTTTTGCACTCCACCTTCCTTATGCACCTTCGGTCACAACTGTACGTGATCACTGGGAAAACCATAAGGAACATACTTCAACATAATAAAGGCCATGTATGACAAGCCCACAACAAACATCATTCTCAACAGTGACAAATCGAAAGCATTTCCTCTAAGATCAGGAACAAGACAAGGATGTCCATCCTGCCACTTTTATTAAACATTGTTTTAGAAATCCTAGCCAAGACAATCATATAAGAAAAAGAAATGAAAGAAATCCAGATTGGAAAATAAGAATTAATACTGTCACTGTTTGCAGATGACATGATACTATACATAGAAAATCCTAAAGATGCTATCAAAAAGCTACCAAAGCTCATCAATGAATTTGGTACAGTTGCAGGATACAGAATTTATACATGGAAATGCCTTATTTTTCTATACACTAGCAATGAAAGATCAGACAGAGAAATTAAGGAAACAATCCTATTTACCATCACATCAAAAAGAATAAAATACCTCGGAATAAACCTACTGAAAGACCTGTGCTCAGAAAACTATAAGATAGTGATGAAAGAAATTAAAAGATAACACAAACAGATAGAGAGCTATACCATGTACTTGGACTGGAAGAATCAGTGTTGTCAAAATGACTATATTACTGCAGAGTAATCTATAGATTCAGTTCCTGCCAAATTACCAATAGCATTTTTCACAGAATTAGAACAAAAACATTTACAACTGTTTGGGAACACAAAATCTCTAAAAAACAAAGCAACATTGAGAAAGATGGAGCTGAAGGAATAAGGCTTCTTGACTTCAGATTAAAGTAGAAATCTACAATAATCAAGACATATGGTACTAGCACAAAACCAGAAATATAGATGAGTGAAACAGAATAGAAAGTCCATAGATACACCCATGCACCTATGGTCAACTAATCTATGACAAAGGAGGCAAGACAATCCATTAGAGAAGATAGTCTCTTCAATAAGTGGTGTTGTCCAATGGAACACTGGACAGTTCAGTTCAGTTCAGTCGCTCAGTCGTGTCCAACTCTCCACGACCCCAACTACATGCAAAACAATGAAATTAGAACATTCTCTAACACTATATGAAAAAAGAAATTTAAAATGGATTAAAGACCTAAATATAAGACTGGATATTATAAAACTGTTAGAGGAAAACATAGGCAGAGCACTCTTTGACATGTTGCAGAAAGATTTTTTGTTCCACCTCCCAGAGGAATGAAAATAAAAACTAGAGTAAACAAATAGGACCCGATTAAACTTAGAAGTTTTTGCACAGTGAAGGAAACCTTAAACAAAATGAAAAGACAACCCCACAGAATGGATTAAATATTTGCAAAAGAAACAATTGACCAAGGATTAATCTCCAAAATATATAAACAACTCATGCATCTCAATACAAAAAAAAATTTTTTAATTGAGCAAAAGATCTAAAGACATTTCTCCAAAGTCTTACAGATGACCAAAATGCACATGAAAAGATGTTCAACATCTGTAATTATTAGATAAATGCAAGTCAAACTACAATGAGGTATCACCTCACATCAATCAGAATGTCATCATCAAAAAAAAAAAAAATCTACAAACAAAAAATGCTAAAGAGAGTGTGGAGAAAAGGAAACCCTCCAACCCTGTTGGTGGGAATGTAAATTGGTATAGCCACTACACAGAACAATATCAGTTCAATTCAGTCACTCAGTCGTGTCCAACTCTTTGCAACCCCATGAACCGCAGAACGCCAGGCCTCCCTGTCCATCACCAACTCCCAGAGTCCACCCAAACCCATGTCCATTGAGTTGGTGATGCCATCCAACCATCTCATCCTCTGTCATCCCCTTCTCCTCCTGCCCTCAATCTTTCCCAGCATCAGGGTCTTTTCAAATGAGTCAGCTCTTTGCATCAGGTGGCTAAAGTATTGGAGTTTCAGCTTCAACATCAGCCCTTTCAATGAACACCCAGGACTGATCTGCTTTAGGATGGACTGCTTGGATCTCTTTGCATTCCAAGGGACTCTCAAGAGTCTTCTCCAACACCACAGTTCAAAAATATCAATTCTTCGGCGCTCAGCTTTCTTTATAGTCCAACTCTCACATCCATGCATGACCACTGGAAAAACCATAGCCTTGACTAGACAGACCTTCCTTTGTTGACAAAGTGATGTCTCTGCTTTTTAATATGCTGTCTAGGTTGGTCATAACTTTCCTTCCAAGGAGAACAGTATAGAGGTTCCTTAAAAAACCTGAAAATAGTTATCAGTTCTGTCACTCAGTCATATCTGACTCTTTGTGACCCCATGGACTGCTGCACGCCAGGCTTACCTGTCCATCACCAATGTGATCCAGCAATCACACTCAGGAGCATATAATCCAAGAAAACTGTAGTTCAAAAGAATAATTGCATCCCACTGTTCATTGTAGCCAGGACGTGGTAGGAACCAAAATATGCATTGATGGAGAAATGGATAAAGATTTGGTGCATATGTATAATGGGATATTAGTCACGAAAAATAATGAAATAATGCCATTTGCAGCAACCATGGATGGACCAAGAGATTGTCAAACTGAGTGAACTAAAGCAGACAAAGAAAGACAAATATTGTATGATATTGCTTATATGTGGAATCTAGAAATAAAAAATGGTACAAGTGGACTTATTTTTAAAAAGAAATAGAAATAGTCACAAATGTAGAAAACACATTTATGTTTGCCAAGGGGGAAAGGTGAGGGAGGGATAAATTGGCATATCTGGATTAATACCTACATACTACTATATATAAGGTAGGTAATTTATAATAACCTACTGTATAACAGAGGGAACTCTACTCCATACTCTTCAATGTCTTTTGCATGGAGAAATTATTGACAAAATAGTAAATATATGTATAACTGATTCATCTTGCTCTACAGCAGAAAGAAACTAACACAACCTTGTAAATCAACTACACTCCAGTGAAAATTAATTTTCAAAAGGTAAACAATCCCCCCCACCAAAAAGAGATCAATTAAGCCACATAGAGTAATATTTATATTACACAATACTCAATTTTCTATAGTCCATCTCGCCATTTTTAAAGCCTAATTTGGTATGAAAATCGTAAAGCCATACTGTTGAAGTCATGGATGCATCTCTCACTACCATTTATTGTTGCTATTGTTCAGTCGCTAACTCACGTCCCAGTCTTTGAGACCCCATAGACTGCAGGGCGCCAGGCTTCCCTGTCCTTCACTATTTCCCGGAGTTTGCTCAGACTCAGGCCCTTTGAGTCAGTGATGCTATCCAACCATCTCATCCTTTGACCCTCCTCCTCCTGCCAGCATCAGGGTGTTTCTCAGTGAGTCAGCTCTTAGCATCAGGTGGCCAAGGAATTGGAACTTCAGCTTCAGCATCAGTCCTTCTAGTAAACATTCAGAGTTGATTTCCTTTAGGGCTGACTGGTTTGATTTCCTTGTAGTCCAAGGGACTCTCAAGAGTCTTATCCAGCACCACAATTCAAAAGTATCAGTTCTTCAGCACTTGGCCTTCTTTGTGGTCCAACTCTCATATCTATACATGATTACTGGAAAAACCACACTTTTGACTATATGGACCTTTGTTGGCAATGATGTCTCTGCTTTTCAATATGTTGTCTAGGTCTGTGATAGCTTTTCTTCCAAGTAGTATCTTTTAATTTGATGACTGCTGTCACTGCCCACAGTAATTTTGGAGCCCAAGAAAATATGCCTTTGTCTCCACTTTTTCCCCTTCTATTTGCAATGAAGTAATGGGACCAGATGTTGTGATCTTTCTTTTTTGAATGTTGATTTTTAAGCCAGCTTTTTCACTTTCACACTCATCAAGAGTCTCTTTAATTCTTTTTCACTTTCTGCGTTAGAGTGGTATCATCTGCACATCTGAGGTTGTTGATATTTCTCCCGGCAATCTTGATTCCAGCTTGTCCTTCATCTAGCCCTGCATTTCTCATGATGTACACTGCATATAAGTTAAATAAGCAGGGTGACAATATACAGCTTTATTGTACTTCCTTTCTAATTTTAAATCAGTCCATTGTTCCATGTTTGGTTCTGACTGTTGCTTCTTGACCTGCACACAGGTTTCTCAGGACACAGGTAAAGTGGTCTGGTATTCTCATCTCTTTAAGAATTTTCCACAGTTTGTTGTGATCCACACAGTTGAAGGCTTTAGTGTAGTCAATGAAGCAGAAGCAGATGTTTTTCTGAAATTCTCTTGGTTTCTTTATGATCCAGTGAAAGTTGGCAATTTGATCTCTGTTTCCTCTGCCTTTTCTAAGTCAAACTTGTACACCTGGAAGTTCTTGGTTCACATGCTACTGAAGCCTGCTTGAAAGATTTTGAGCAACACCTTGCTAGTATGTGAAATAAGCACAATAGTATGGTAGTTTGAACATTTTTTGTCATTTACCTTCTTTGGGATTGGAATGAAAACTGACCTTTTCCAATCCTTTGGCCACTGCTGAGTTTCCCAAATTTACTGGCATATTGAGTGCAGCACTTTAACAACATCACATTTTAGGACTTGAAATAGCTCAGCTGGAATTCCATCGTCTCCACTAGCTTTGTTTGCAGTAATGCTTCCTAAAGCCCACTTGACTTCACACTTCAGAATGTCGGGCTCTATGTGAGTGACCACACCATCATGGTTTATCATCAGATAACCATGATGACCTTAAAGGTCATAAAGACCTTTCTTGTGTAGTTCTGTGTATTCGTGCCACCTCTTAATCTCTTCTGCTTCTGTTCGGTGATTACTGTTTCTGTCCTTTATCATGCCCATCCTTGCATGAAATATCCCCTCAATATCACTAATTTTCTTGAAGAGATCTCTAGTCTTTCCCATTCTGTTGTTTTCTTCTATTTCTTTGCATTCTTCATGTAAGAAGGCTTTCTTATCTCTCCTTGCTATTCTCTGGAACTTTGCATTCAGTTGGGTATATCTTTCCCTTTCTCACTTGCCTTTTGCTTCTCTTCTTTTCTCAGCTATTTGTAAAGGCTCCTCAGACAACCACTTTGCCTTCTTGCATTTCTTTTTGTTTTCAGTGCTTTTGGTCACCACCTCCTGTACAGTGTTATGAACCTCTGTCTGTAGTTCTTCAGGCAGTCTCTCTACCAGATCTAATCCTTTGTATATAATTGTCACCTCTACCATATAATCATAAGGGATTTAAGTTAGGTCATTCCTAAATGGCCTAGTGGTTTTCCCTACTTTCTTCAATTTAAGCCTGAATTTTGCAGTAAGGAGTTGATGATCTGAGCCACAGTCAGCTCCCATTCTTGTTTTTGCTACTGTATAGAACTTCCTCCTGACAATCACATGGAATATAAACCTTATGGTTTTGAGGAATAGTCAGTAAAAAATGCTTTTTATTTATTTATTTATTTTTATTAATTTATTTTTTCCATAGGGTAATTTTTTTTCTTTTTTTTTTATTGGAGGCTAATTATTTTACAATATTATATTGGTTGGTTTTGCCATACATTGACATGAATTCGCCCCGGGTGCACATAAGTTCTCCCTCCTGAACCCCCCTCCCACCTCCGTCCTCCCTTTATCCTCCCGCTGGATCATCCCCGCATACCAGCCCCGAGCATCCTATAATATGCATCAACCCTGAACTGGTGATTCATTTCACATATGATAATATACATGTTTCAATGCCATTCTCCCAAACCATCCCACCATCACCCTCTCCCACAGAGTCCCAAAGACTGTTCCATACATCTGTGTCTCTTTTGTTGTCTCGTATACAGGGTTATCATTTGCATCTTTCTAAATTCCATATATATGCGTTAGTATATTGTATTGTTGTTTTTCTTTCTGGCTTACTTCACTCTGTATAATAGGCTCTAGTTTCATCCACCTCATTAGAACTGGTTCAAATGCATTCTTTTTAATGGCTGAGTAATACTCTATTGTGTATATGTACCAAAGCTTTCTTATCCATTTGTCTGCAGATGGACATCTAGGTTGCTTCCATGTCCTGGCTATTATAAACAGTGCTGCAATGAACACTGGAGTACATGTGTCTCTTTCAATTCTGGTTTCCTCAGTGTGTATGCCCAGGAGTGCGATTGCTGGATCATATGGCAGTTCTATTTCCAGTTTTTTGAGGAATCTCCACACTATTCTCCATAGTGGCTGTACTAGTTTGCATTCCCGCCAACAGTGTAAGAGGGTTCCCTTCTCTCCACACTCTCTCCAGCATTTATTGCATGTAGACTATTGGATAGCAGCCATTCTGACTTGTGTGAAATGGTCTCTCATTGTGGTTTTGATTTGCATTTCTCTGATTATGAGGGATGTTGAGCATTTTATCATGTGTTTGTTAGCCATCTTTATGTCTTCTTTGGAGAAATGTCTTTAGTTTCTATGGCCCATTTTTTGATTGGGTCATTTATTTTTCTGGTATGGAGCTGCAGGAGCTGCTTGTATATTTTGGAGATAAATCTTTTATCAGTTGCTTCATTTGCAATTATTTTCTTCCACAATGAGTACTTAAAAATAATTTTTTAATTAACTCCTAAGGGACATTATCCTACTTCTTAAGAAAAAACAATTTAATATAAAATAGAAGAGTAGGTTCATACTTTGGATTTTCCATTGCCTATGTTCAGTTCAGTTCATTCATTCAGTCGTGTCCGACTCTTTGCAACCCCATGAATCACAGCACACCAGGCCTCCCTGTCCATCACCAACTCCTGGAGTTCACTCAAACTCATGTCCATCGAGTCAGTGACGCCATCCAGCCATCTCATTCTCTGTTGTCCCCTTCTCCTCCCGCCCCCAATCCCTCCCAGCATCAGAGTCTTTTCCAGTGAGTCAACTCATTGCATGAGGTGGCCAAAGTATTGGAGTTTCAGCTTTAGCATCAGTCCTACCAATGAACACCCAGGATTGATCTCCTTTAGAATGGACTGGTTGGAGCTCCTTGCAGCCCAAGGGACTCTTGAGAGTCTTCTCCAGCATCACAGTTCAAAAGCATCAATTCTTCGGCGATCAGCTTTCTTCACAGTCCAACTCTCACATCCATACATGACCACTAAAAAAGCCATAGCCTTGACATGACGGACTTTTGTTGGCAAAGTAATGTCTCTGCTTTTTAATATACTGTCTAGGTTGGTCATAAATTTCCTTCCAAAAAGTAAGCGTCTTTTAATTTCATGGCTGCAATCAGCATCTGCAGTGATTTTGGAGCCCAAAAAAATAAAGTCTGACACTGTTTACACTGTTTCCCCATCTATTTCCCATGAAGTGATGGGATCAGATGCCATGATCTTTGTTTTCTGAATGTTGAGTTTCAAGCCAACCTTTTCACTCTCCTCTTTCACTTTCACCAAGAGACTTTTGAGTTCCTCTTCACTTTCTGCCATAAGGGTGGTGTCATCTTTATATCTGAGGTTATTGATATTTCTCCCAGCAATCTTGATTCCAGCTTGTGCTTCTTCCAGCCCAGCGTTCCTCATGATGTACTCTGCATAGAAGTTAAATAAGCAGGGTGACAATATACATCCTTGACGTACTCCTTTTCCTATTTGGAACCAGTCTGTTGTTCCATGTACAGTTCTGACTGTTGCTTCCTGACCTGCATACAGGTTTCTCAAGAAGCAGGTCAGGTGGTCTGGTATTCCCATCTCTTTCAGAATTTTCCACAGTTTATTGTGATCCACACGGTCAAAGGCTTTGGCATAGTCAATGAAGCAGAAATAGATGTTTTTCTGGAACTCTCTTGCTTTCTCCATGATTCAGCGGATGTTGGCAATTTGATCTCTGGTTCCTCTGCCTTTTCTAAAACCTGCTTGAACATCTGGGAGTTCACGGTTCACATATTGCTGAAGCCTGGCTTGAAGAATTTTGAGCATGACTTTACTAGCGTGTGAGATGAGTGCAATTGTGCGGTAGTTTGAGCATTCTTTGGCATTGCCTTTCTTTGGGATTGGAATGAAGACTGACCTTTTCCAGTCCTGTGGCCACTGCTTGGCTTTCCAAATTTGCTGGCAAATTACTTATGTTACTATCATATTAATACAAATGTCTTAGCGCCAAGATCAATTGTTCAACATTGTGTGAGCATTTTGACTGTATGTTGTAGAACTGGTTCCATAGTATATGGAACTGTCACTTAGACTGTATTCTCTTCATAAGTCTATAAAATTACCATACATTTTGTTAACAGATGTGTAATTATTAGTTTCTCTTGTCTGTGGCAAAGTTGTAGTATTTCTTGTTCATATAATTATTAATTCTGCTTTGCAAAGAAATAAATTTTAACCTGATCTATTAGGCCATTGGTTTGTCCACAATGTATTCAAACTTTATTAATATAGAGTATATCAGGTACTGATTTTCATTGATAATCGACAGATATTTTGTTGAAATAATTTTTCTGTGATTTACTTGATGAGTTTTTTTAAACTGTCCTCTATGAGCACCATAATGCTTCCTCATTACTATATATTACCATTATACTAGTTATGTACTAAAAGCCATAAAACATATTCTATTCAGAATATCATCAGGATACTCAGAATGGTATAACAAAATTGAAAAAAAGAGAAAATATAGTAATAAAATTCTCCTGTATATTTCTGGTATTATTTGGTGAGAATTCTGCAGTCGAGTATAGAAGATGTAGAATATGTTCTCATTACATGCCTAATTTTTGTCTTTGTTTTTTACATTTTCCTTCTTATATTTCACCAATTTTACATGTATTAAAAACCTAGAACTATAGCTTTGTCAAAAAATATTTCTTCCATTGCATTTTTTTAATGAAGGTGAAACTCACATGACATAAAAGCAACCATTTTAAAGTTTACAGTTCAGTGACATTCAGCATTTTCACAATGTTATGCAATCATCACTGCTATCTTGTTCCAAAACAAGAATAATAATAATAATTTATATAATTTAACATATATAAAATCTACCAGTGTATAAGAGTATAAATATTTACTACTATACATGAAATTTCCTTGTTAACAATAGAAAGTTGTGTTATCTTGATTTTAAAGATAAGAAAATAAAGTTCAGATAGCTTATTTTATTTATGCAGAAGATCATACACATTATGTGTTGCTTAGACAAGATGTCTATTTCCAAAAGCCATAGCCATTCCTCTGTAGTAACAGCTCACCTTTTATTAGTGAATGAATTTCTAAGGCGACCCAGCATTTCTGTATGCCAGCATCCATTATGCTGTTATTCTAGTGTGATATCTTATATGCTGTTATTCTAGTAGCATGCTGTTATTCTAGTGTTCTATTTCAGAGAAAAAAAAATGTATATTTGAGAATTTGCATAATACAGGCTCCTAACAAATGTTTAAATATTTTCTTGAGATTAACAGATGTGTTGACTATTCCTAATTATATTTAGCAGCTATCATGTGAGAGAAACTGTTTTATTTTGGGTATTGTTTACCTTTTATTTGCCTTTCAGATATGCTGCTTCCGTAAAGGATGGCTCCCAGTATTTTGTGCTCCTGATTGTGACAGATGGTGTTATCTCAGATATGGCTCAAACTAAGGAGTCCATAGTTAACGTAAGTAGGAGTCATTCTGTCTTGGGCTGGCTATAATGAAAGCATGGTGCTACTTAGGTTAATTAACTGAAGTCTTCTTAGTTGACTTAACAGTGAAGCAAAATGCCCATGCCTTTGCAGCCAGTGCATTATCTAGACAACTCTTTTATAAATAAAAATAAATAATATCATCAACTTCATACATGAGTATGTTTATTAGTTTGATGTATATAGTCTTACAATTTGTTTCGAATATTTCTTAATATTTTCATTTCAGTTACAGGAGAACCGTACTCATTTCTATGTTTATAGAACTGGATGGGGACTAGTTTCCAATTATGTGCTACATTTATGATTAATTGATTATCTTCTTTATTATAGATTATAGATTATTATTTTTTAGACTATAATCTATAAAATCTATATTTACTAGATTGCAATCTATAAAATTATATCTGGTTTTACTTACCTTTCTATATTCAGGTTGAGCAGTATTTGACACAAAGTAGACATTAGTAAAAATGGTTGTGTGAAAGATTGTTTATCATATTTCATAATTATTAATGGCATATGAATGACATAATTATTAATATGATATAATTAACTGTTTGTGTGAGAAAAACTAGTTACATGTGGGAAAAAAATCAATTTTTTATAGACATATGCTTAGCAAAACCAAACACAAAATGAAAGAGGGGTAAAAACAAGCTTGCACATTATGTGGCACACTATCTTGCATAATATGTGGGAGCCTGGATGGAAAGGAAGTTTGGGAAAGAATGGATATATATATATGTATGACTGAGTCCCTTCACTGTTCACCTGAAACTAGCCCATTGTTAATTGACTATATTGGGCTTCCCTGGTGGCTCAGATGGTAAAGAATCTACCCGCAATGCAAGAGATCTTGGTTTGATCCCTGGGTCAAGAAGATCCTCTGGAAAAGAGAATGGCAATCCACTCCAGTATTCTTGCTTGGAGAATTACATGGACAGAAGAGCCTGGTGGTCTACAGTCCATGGGGTCGCAAAGAGTCAGACATGACTGAGCAACTAACATTTTAGCTTTCACTCCTATACAAAATAAAAAGTTAAAAAAAAAAACTTGAAAGGTGTTTCTCCAAAGATACACAAATGATCAACAAGGTAAAAGATCCTCAACATCACTAATATTTGTAAAATGCAAACTCAAACCACACTTAGATATCACTTCACACATGTTATGGTGGCCAATATTAAAATTTTTTTAAAAACTTAAAAAATAAACTAATAGGACATGTACTGAAGAACAGTTATTCATATTTCATTGACCTGATGATGTGGTTGCTATATTGTTCCACCTTTCTGTTGGTGGATCTCATAGTCTTACCATAAAATTATTTAATCATGCTAATAATAACTTTCTATAATTATCATTTGTAATCACGCACTTACTATAAAAATTGCTTTTCCTAACCATAACTGTAAATGAGATAAGAGTACTACTTTTTCTTCCCAGGTGACCCTATTGGTAAAGAACCTGCATGCCAATGCAAGAGTGGCATGAGTTTGATCCCTAAGTTGGGAAGATCCCCTGGAAGAGGGCACTGGCAACCCACTCCAGTAATCTTGCCTGGAGAATCCCACGGACAGAGGAGGCCGGCAGGCTACCGTCCATAGGGTTGCACAGAGTCAAACACAACTGAAGCGACTTAGCATGCATGCACACACTACTTTTTCACAAATATGGTATCTTTTTTCACCTTTCAGTAACAAAAAGATCTTCAAATAGAGAGAGAACATGAAAAAAAGAGACTAAAAGACCCAGAGTCAGCTTAGGAAGATTTTGTCTGAGAATAGCAAGTGTAAGCAAATGCTCAGTTTTTTAAAAAAAAAATATTATCCAAGACTGGTCATTCCTGAAGAAAATCCAAGTGAATTAGCATATGTGCGTAGTTCAGAAAGGATAAGAGTGGATTCAAATATATTATTCTATGTTAATATTAAATATGTTGAAAAATATTTTAATGAACTTCTGTGAAAAATTGTCAATACTTAGGATATTATTTTCTTCCTAATTCTTAGTTGTTTTCCTAATTCAGTTTCTTAATTGTGAACAAATTCTGTATTCTCTTTGAAGGCTTCAAAACTTCCAATGTCAATAATTATAGTAGGTGTTGGACCAGCAGAATTTGATGGTGAGTAATAAAATTTCAATAGCATTCATTGGGAATTTATTAACTGTAACTCATCATGTATTTACATATCTATCACTCCTTTTTTTTCATATAGGGATATGATTGTGCATGTGGATTTGTATACTATGTCCATGTATGTACAGACATAGATATCACATGATGGAGTCTATTGAAGTAAGCAAATTAAAAGACTGTCTTCTGAGTAGTTCATTATCTCTCTGCTGCTGCTGCTAAGTCACTTCAGTCATGTCCGACTCTGTGCGACCCCATAGATGGCAGCCCACCAGGCTCCCCTGTCCCTGGGATTCTCCAGGCAAGAACACTGGAGTGGTTTGCCATTTCCTCCTCCAATGTGTGAAAGTGAAAAGTGAAAGTGAAGTCGCTCAGTCATGTCTGACTCGTAGAGACCCCATGGGCTGCAGCCTACCAGGCTCCATCCATGGGATTTTCTAGGCAAGAGTACTGGAGTGGCTTGCCATTGCCATCTCCACATTATCTCTCTAGTATAGGTGAATTCAACATGTAGCTTTCTGTTTTATTAGAGATGAATTGTACCTCAAAATATTTCTTAATATTGAGTGATAAATTGAGTTTTTGTTCCTAAGGCAAAACACACTCTGAGTTCCCTAAAAACTTTTAAGGGTGAGCACTAAATTAATAAACCACTATGTTGTGAAGCATAATAATGGATTTTCAGACCTTGCCTAGTTGATAGACATTATCTTTATAAATATTTATGTTCTGTCATATGAAAGAGCAAAGTAAAATGAAAATGGATCTGACCATCTGAAACTTAATAAGATTATTTGCTGCTGCTAAGTCGCTTCAATCATGACTGACTCTGTGCGACCCCATAGACAGCAGCCCACCAGGCTCCCCCGTCCCTGGGATTCTCCAGGCAAGAACACTGGAGTGGGTTGCCATTTCCTTCTCCAATTCATGAAAGTGAAAAGTGAAAGTGAAGTCGTCCAGTTGTGTCCGACTCTTAGCGACCCCATGGACTGCAGCCCACCAGGCTCCTCCATCCATGGGATTTTCCAGGCAAGAGTACTGGAGTGGGGTGCCATTGTCTTCTCCGAATAAGACTATTTAATTATGCTCAATCCACATATTGGGTAGTTTTCTGTTTCTGTTGGCTCAGTCCATCTTCAAATGCCAATTAGTGATGGGTGTTCATGTAACTAGTAATCTGGGTAAACTCTAAAGTTAATCTGTTTCTTGTCACCTGATGGATTCCTTTAAGAGAACTCTATGCTAGATAGCAACTGCATAACCACATAATATTCACTTGATTATTGTGTTTTTACATTAATAATGAGAGTATTTAGCTTGGAACTTTAAAAATTAGAATAATTTTAAAATATTTGAAACAACTTTTGGTATGTTACAGGTTAAATTAGGCACATAGGTGACTAATCATAATATGATCATCACTAAGATGATTCTTGCTTAACCACCAGTGCCACCCCAATATGGACAGCATAGATCTGTCAGTCTCAGGTAAAACAACACAGCAGTTATATTGCTGATCTTGGAGATTTTTTCATTTGATTCCACATTTGGCTGGTCACACTTTGCATCATTATAATCTTCCAGTTTCTAAAGCAAAATCAGTTTAGCCCTGCCTGCTGTTGCTCCTGCTAATATTTTCTCTGTCTCTGAATATTTACATCTGTTTTCATTGTCCATCAGGCATGAATCTGAGCTATCTCTCTGGAGTCAGGAAGACACATCTTTCTTGTTAATACTTTGTGTACTTGATCATCTGCATTGAGCAGTGATAGGCTACAGTTCACAAACTTTACCAATTGCTAGGTTAAAGTAATTCATGATTTCCTTTTCAGTTATTAATTTGCTTTTGCCTCTCAAGTATGCACTTTTCACTGGGCACATCCCCGGTCTCCCAGAGTCCTGTGGAAGGCCATTGTTAGGTGTAAGACCTCAGTTACTTGTTCCTCAACCTCCCACACATAATGTGTGAATACAGAGCAACTGACATTTCCTGGTGAATATTTCTGGTCATATATTTCTATTCAAAGCAGCAGGCACAGCTATTTGGGTAGTACCCTCATACAATAGCCACATTTATTTTCTTCAGTTCTTTTGTTCCCAATGAATTATTTGTCAGAGTTTTAAGGTATGAAAATTCATTATTTCCCCCTCTGACTTCTTGAACTAACTAAAAAAAAAAAAAATATGCAAGAGTCACTCAAATAGAAATCAAAATGTAAGTTTTATTAACAGTAGTTCAGAATTGGAGAATCGGAGTTACCCTGTGCACAAACTCAGACTTCTTGTTTCTTTTCTGCCCCAAAATTAAATGACCTCACCTTTATCTCAAGGCCTCCTCTGGACAGGAGCAGAGCCTTACCTATTTATCATGCCACAGGGAGAAATTGCCTTCAACCTGAGGACAGAGTACTCCCAAAAGAGATTCAAGGTCAGTTCCGTCTCCTAATCTTAGTTATCCTGTGAATCACTCTTCTCATGAGGAAGAGTGAGTGAAGATTATAGACATAGGGAAGTTGCCTCCCCATAGAATTCTGTCCTGGGAATTAAAGTGAAATTTTCCTCTGGCAAGCCTATAAATAGGGAATTAGGGTCCTGAAAAAACTGATTTTTGTTTTCAGCCTGATGGAAGAAAATTTCTGAGCTACATTCAAGTTGGTACTATCTTATCAGAGGTGCCTTTTTCTAGGCACTTCCAAATCTGCCATAAGTAAGTTTATATAGTATGCATATAAATTAGTAGGAAAAAACTGAAGTAAAACTTTCATATGTTCTCAGTTAGCTACATAAATCCAACATCTACATGTATTTCAATCAAGAGGTTTACATAGGCAAGAAATACAACATATTGCCATCTATCCTTTGAAAGTAGAGGAAATATAAATTAACTGTTAGATTAATGAGTATTTAAATGTCTTATTTATGAATTTCAATGAGAATAATGTAAACCTTTCTATATAATTTTTCAAAGCAGAATTTCTTTGTCCTTAAAATGCAACAAGTCAATGTGGTATCCATTTAATTGCCTTGATCCAAGTTTAGGAAAGGGAGGAAAATATAAGGGGTTCTAACGTCATTTTGTCTCCCAAGGCTAGAAAGAAATACAGGTCTGTTTCTTATACATCTTTTTTCCAGGGAGAGGATCAGGTGGAGAACTGGGGCTTACAATTTCAGGCTCCTTGAGGACTAGATGATCTGAAAAATTGAAGGGTGAACATTTCCCTTACACCACTTACATGCCAATTCTTTTCTTCTTGCTCTCAAATGTGCAGTTTCCAATTCTGCTTCCTGCAGCCTTTTAACCCAAAGGACATACTGAAAAGTGGGTGATATTTTTATAGCATCTCATTCCAATACATTATTGCTGAATAACTGCCATTTTCTTTAACTGAAATGAAACACTCACAAAGTCCAATGGAGATTCTAGAGGATGAGGCCCAGAACATCATCTAATTTTTGTTTTCTATTTTTGAGTGAGTATAGGGTAATCATTATGAGTTATTAGCAAATTAGATAATATAGGAGAAAAATTCTCTGATTGCTGACATGTATGTCACCATCAATGTTCATTTGTGTCTCAAAGTAATATGAAAATTTTGAAAACAAACCTAGAAGAAAAAAAATTTAATTATTGAAAATATTTGAGTATATTGAATTTTCCTATTTAGATCCCTAATAAATAAGATAAAAAAGAAATAGTTCTTTTATATTTTGAATAATTCAATTGCCTTGTTATTGGAAATTTATACAATTTACTAAATATTGATATATATCTAAGCAGATTACTAGATGATGGTTCACTCAGTTATGTTTACTGGCAATGTTTCACCCCAGATATTTATTCCTGAAAATATGTAGAAAAGTAAAACTTTAAAAATATGTTTTGGTTTTTTTTTTTTTTTAAAAAAGCTTGATGATATAAAGAACAGTTTGATGGTTGCCAGAGGCTTGCCAGGGTTGGAGGAGGGTGAAATGGGTGAAGGAAGTCAAAAGGCACAAACTTCTAGTTATAAAATAAGTCATGGGGATGTAATGTACAGTGTGGTGAGTATAATTAATATCATGTTGCATATATGAAGGCTGCCAAGAGAACAGACTTAAAGTTTTTATCAGAAGAAAAAGAATTTGTAATCATGTATGGTCAATTAGACTCATTATGGTGATCATTTCACAGTATACACAAATAGTGAATCATTTCATTTTACTGAAAAAAATAATATAATGTTATTTTTCAGTTATACCTCAATCAAAAAAAATAGGAAAAACAGTAAAATATCTTTAACTGAAATGCATTATCCAAGCACTGAAGAAAACAGTGAAAAGTTGAGGACTGTATTCTAGTGTTATTTAGAAGGCAAAAAGCAAACAATTGCAAATGGCTCTCTGGAGTCTGGTGAATATCATGTGTGTACAAAATGAGTTATTAGTAAGAGAATTAGTTTAAGTACAAATTAGCATTCCTCATGTAATTAGTTATCTACAGAATTCGCACCAAATACATTAAACTCTGGAAAATGTTCTCGATTGCAGCATAACACTACTGTATACCAGCAATCCTGTTATATCACAGCATTCCCAAATAACAGTTGACCTATGTAATGTCAAAATTATTTTTAACCAATGAAAAAAATCATACCTCAGAAAAATCATGATTTACCCAGTCACTAAAAGATGCCTTTTTGTTTTAAAATCTATTCACAAAAAGATTACAGACAATATGATTGCATCAGTTCAGTTCAGTTCAGACGCTCAGTCGTGTCCGACTCACCACGACCCCATGAATCACAGCACGCCAGGCCTCCCTGTCCATCACCAACTCCCGGAGTACACTCAAACTCATGTCCACAGAGTCGGTGATGCCATCCAGCCATCTCATTCTCTGTCGTCCCCTTCTCCTCCCGCCCCCAACCTTTCCCAGCATCAGAGTCTTTTCCAGTGAGTCAACTCGTCGCATGAGGTGGGAAACCTGTATGCAGGTCAGGAAGCAACAGTTAGAACTGGACATGGAACAACAGACTGGTTCCAAATAGGAAAAGGAGTACGTCAAGGTTGTATATTGTCACCTTGCTTATTTAACTTATATGCAGAGTACATCATGAGGAACGCTGGGCTGGAAGAAGCACAAGCTGGAATCAAGATTGCTGGGAGAAATATCAATAACCTCAGATATGCAGATGACACTACCCTTATGGCAGAAAGTGAAGAGGAACTCAAAAGCCTCTTGATGAAAGTGAAAGAGGAGAGTGAAAAGGTTGGCTTGAAGCTCAACATTCAGAAAACAAAGATCAGGGCATCTGGTCCCATCACTTCATGGGAAATAGATGGAAAAACAGTGGAAACAGTGTCAGACTTTATAGACTTTATTTTTTGGGGCTCCAAAATCACTGCAGATGCTGATTGCAGCCATGAAATTAAAAGACGCTTGCTCCTTGGAAGGAAAGTTATGACCAACCTTGATAGTATTTTAAAAAGCAGAGACATTACTTTGCCAACCAAGGTCCGTCTAGTCAAGGCAATGGTTTTTCCCGTGGTCATGTATATGATTGCATAGTTTGTTGTAATTTCAAGGAGAATAAAGTTCAAACTGTTATTGGAAATTCTATAATGATTAGTACCAAGTTTCTTAAGTTAGAAAAAAAAACATTAAAACTGAATGAATTAGCTTCATTTGATGAATCCATCATAAGCATGTAACCCAGAGTTGAGAATTTTTAGGATGGGAGATGTACATAAAGACTTCTACACTGTACAGGCTCTCCTCACTTTTCAAAGCATCACATGCTTTCTTCATTTGTAAAATTGGCATTCAGGTAAGTTTTGTAAGGATCAGCAAACTTTCTGCCTTTACATAGGACATATTGTTACCTCATACATCTTGATTTCCTTATTGCCTACATTGTTAGAGTATATGGCTAAAATGCATTGGATAAATTATCCTATTTTGTTTTCAAGCAATGGTTGAATTGGATGGAGATGATGTAAGAGTTTCCTCCAGAGGAAAATATGCTGAAAGAGACATTGTGCAGGTAAGAAATTTGATGAAAATTATTTATTTTGTTCATTGTGAAGAGTCCATGTCAGTTCTAATTTGTAAATAAACAGTTTAAATTGAAATCAAATCTCAGGTTCTGTTTAATTTACGCAGATGATTATGAGATGCATGTTAAGTAACAGGGCCTAAAATAAGCACCCAATTACTTCATGTTCACCACATATAAAACAGAATTGTTAATAAGTAGCTTTTCTTACTTTATTATTACCAGAAAATATCATTGAGGTCTTTAGTAAAATTAAAATTCAGAAACACAACAGACTTTTAATTACACTTATTAATGTATTATTTAGTCCTCAATAAAGATTAAAAATATTTTAAGATAGCTGATATATATTCTGCATAACTAAACTTAGTAGAAACAAACAAAAAATGTAAAATTTTTATTTTTCTCATAGATTATTGCTGGAAAAGTAGAAAAATAGATCTTAGAATTATATATAAATATAAAAATTATTTAAAGGGTATGTGTTAATATACCAATATATAATAACATAATAATTTGTATAATAATATAATAAAATGTAGATTATATGTTTCTATATATAAATATATATATATACACATGATTCATAATTCTGTTAGAATAAAGAAAAATACTTAACTAAAGTCTACTATTCTGGGAGGGAATAGAAAGAAAAGAATCAGTTTAACCAAATTTTAACCAATACAGTAAGTTTATGATTGAAGCAATGGAGTTAAATCAATTAAATTTCTGCATACTTTAGAGTGTTTATATGTTTTAGGATGTCAGAAACAAAAAAGACTGCGAAGTACACCTTTTAAATAGGAAATGGAAGTCCCCATTACAATTTGAGCACATGATTTAAAAGTTTTGAAAGTGCAAATAATGGAATTCAATATTATCTCCTAAATAATAACTTATACATTCACCCATAATATAGTCATTAAGAGAATCTATTTGGAATCTAACAGAATTTGGTTCAAATCCTGGATTGTCCTCTCTGATAACTTGGACGAGGTTTCTAAACTTCCATGTTCTAGCATTGTTGTAAAGATTTAATCATTAATGTATATAAAATGCATTACTTAAATAACACTCAAAATGCAACAAAAATAATTTTTAAAATTACAGAGGGAAAATAATATAAAATAATCCATAAATATAGAAAACAGAAAACCAACAAAGGCACGAGATACAGACCATTTACTTATGAATGTGTGAAACTCAAGAAAGTCCATAAATATAATAAAAAAGATTAATCTTGACAAATACAAATGCGTTGTTCTTTATCAGTCAGCAAAATTGTTTTAAGATAGAAACATCCGTATAACAATTTTTTAGGGAGACAATTAAATATGATTTAAACTTTTAACCTAATGATCTTGGTAGAGTAAAAAGCACACACACATGAATAATTTGTTTAAAAGCATCTGACAAAGGGAACATGGTGATGTGGTCATCTATTTAAGAATCCCACAATGTTTTGTTTTTATAATTAGACACTTTATTCACCTTAACCTGGTTAGCATAATTATAGATCCAGGTAATTGCACTTTTTTCTAAAAGTCTCTCCATAATATTTGGTTCACAATTTCCTTAAAATCAAATTACTGCAAGGAAGTATAAATTTGAAGTCCCTTAAAATGTGTTATATTGCTATTTTAATGCATTTTTACAAAGTTAAAAGAGGCAACTTCATCTTTCGTAGTATCATCTAAATGATGCTTAAAGGAAATTGTCATTACTCTCTCCCTTAGAAGGTAGCTGCTTCCCAGGTGGTGCTAGTGGTAAAGCATCTGCCTGCCAACACAGGAGACACAAAAGATATAGGTTCGATCCCTGGGTGGGGACGATGCACTGGAGGAGGAAATGGCAACCCACTCCAGTATTCTTTCCTGGAAAATTCCATGGACAGAGGAGCCCTCAGGCTACAGAACATGGGGTTGCAAAGAGTCAGACACAACTGAGCACACACACATGTTAGAGGGTGGTTAAGATTGTTCGTATCATTAAGATTTCCTTTGAGATGACTAATATGTTAGTGACAACCAAGTTTTTTAGTTATTTTATTTATAAAACAAAAGTTCCCTTGATCATGAAAGTCTTTCATCTCTAATTGGATTTGCTACATTGGACAGAATATTGAGATAGGACTCAGGTCTATGAAATTATAATGTTGTCATTCTGATCTTGAACAAGTCAATATATTTCCCTTGAGCCTTTCTTTCATTATCTCCAGACTCCATCTCCATATATATATATAATATAATGTATATATATAATATATAATGCATAAATGCATTACAACAGCAACACAACACATTTTTAAGGACTTTAAATATATATATATATTCTCATTCTCATTAAAAGTCAGAATCTTGAGACTAATCTATCATCATAAAGTGACACTGAGGTCACCAAAGATTTTGAAGACACCTGATGACATATAGCTAAAGACTCAATGAATTTACTCAAGCTATTCTACCATATAAAGCTGAACTGAAAAAGTCATGAGATGTTACAGATACTGAACAGGATCTCCCCAGAGAATTAGTAGCCTCCTGAATGACAATGGCATCTTGACTTACATGTCTATATTTATTTAAAGATATTTGATGAATCCTTTTCTAATCTCATGGAAAAGTTCCTAAATGCTGACTGTCTTTTAAAAATAGTTTGCAAGGTAATCATTTACATATCACATTGTATTCAAGAAGAATTAGCATTTTTTCTCTCACTGTAATTAAAATCTAATAACATTGCACAATTACAGGTTTCCTGGTTCTACCATTCACTAAAACATTTTTAAATGAGGTATTTTTATGAATAGAAATATTCTTGAATATTTATAATATTGAGGTTGCAAAGACATACCAAGAATAATATTGTCAATCTTCCTACCAACAGAAAATATCTAAGTCATCATAATCAATGCTGTAAACACTGGTGGTTAAAATAATGTCAGAAAATAAGATCTATTTAAGCTGTCTGAACTTTTTGCTACTTTCTATTTCTTTCACATTGCTAATCAAGTTCAGTTCAGTTCAGTTCAGTTGCTCAGTCGTGTCCGACTCTCCACGACCCCATGAATCACAGCACGCCAGGCCTCCCTGTCCATCACCAACTCCCGGAGTTCACTCAGACTCATGTCCATTGAGTCAGTGATGCCATCCAGCCATCTCATTCTCTGTCGTCCCTGTCTCCTCCCGCCCCCAACTTTTCCCAGCATCAGAGTCTTTTCCAGTGAGTCAACTCGTCGCATGAGGTGGCCAAAGTATTGCAGTTTCAGTTTTAGCATCAGTCCTTCCAATGAACACCCAGGATTGATCTCCCTTAGAATGGACTGGTTGGATCTCCTTGCAGTCCAAGGGACTCTCAAGAGTCTTCTCCAACACCACAGTTCAAAAGCATCAATTCTTCGGCGATCAGCTTTCTTCATAGTCCAACTCTCACATCCATACATGAACACTGGAAAAAACCATAGCCTTGATTAGATGGACCTTTGTTGGCAAAGTAATGTCTCTGCTTTTTAATATACTAATCAAGTTAACACACTCCAAATGATATCCCAAATTTCTTAAGTGGACAAAGAAAAGCCTAACTGTAAACAGTAGAAGGAGGCTGAGTTCCACAGACAGCTGGGAGTGGTAGATGGGATTTTTATTATTATGTCAAATATTAAGTGGCATCCAACTTCTCCATTGTTGTTGCTGTTCAGTCACTCAGTCATGTCAGAATTTTTGCAACCCCATGGACTGCAGTACACTAGGCTTCCCTGTTCTTCACTATCTCGCAGAGACTGTTCAAACTCATGTCTGTTAAGTGGATGATGCCATCCAACATCTCACTCTGTCATCACCTTCTCCTTCTGCCTCCTATCTTTCCCAGCATCAGGGTCTTTTCCAATGATTGGCTCTTCAATTCAGGTGGCCAACGCATTGGAGCTTCAGCATAAGTCCTTTCAATGAATATTCAGGGTGGATTTTCTTTAGAATTGACTGGTTTGATCTCCTTGCTATCCAAGGGACTCTCGAGAGTCTTCTCTAGTACAACAGTTTGAAAGCATCAGTTCTTCGGCGCTAATTCTTCTTTATGGTCCAGTTCTCTCATCCATACATGACTACTGGAAAAACCATAGCTTTGACTATACAGAACTTTGTTGGCAAAGCATGTCTCTGCTTTTTTAATATGCAGTCTTGTTTTGTCATAACTTTTCTTTCAAGGACCAAGCATCTTTAAATTTCATGGTTATAGTCACCATCCACAGTGATTTTGGAGCCCAGGAAAATAAAGTCAGTCAGTCTCCACTCTTTCCCCATCTATTTGCCATGAAGCGATCGGACCAGATGCCATGATCTTAGTTTTCTGAATGTTGAGCTTTAAGTCAGCTTTTTCACTCTCTTTCACCTTCATCAAGAGGCTCTTTTCATTCCTCTTCATTTTCTGCCATAAGGGTGGTGTCATCTGCATATCTGAGGTTATTGATATTTCTCCCAGCAACCTTGATTCCAGCTTATGATTTATCCAACCTGGCATTCTGTGTGATGTACTCTGCATGTAAGTTAAATAAGCAGGGTGACATTATACAACCTTGACATATTCCTTTCCCGATTTGGAACCAGTACATTGTTCCATATCCAGATCTAATTGTTGCTTCTTGACCTGCATACAGGTTTCTCAGGAGACAGATAAGATGGTCTAGTAATTCCCAAATTTAAGAATTTTCCACAGTTTTTTGTGATCCACACAGTCAGGGGCTTTAGCATAGTCAATGAAGCAGAAGTAGATGTTTTCCTGGAATTCCCTTACTTTTTCTATGATCCAGCAGATGTTGGCAATTCAATCTCTGGTTCCTCTGTCTTTTTAAAATCCAGCTTGTACCTCTGAAAATTCTCAGTGCACATACTGTTTGAAGCCTAGCTTGAAGGATTTTGAGCATTACCTTCCTTCTATGTGAAATGAATGCAATTGTGTGGTAGTTGGAACAATTTTTTTACATTGCCCTTCTTTGTGATCAGAAAAAAAAACTGACCTTTTCCTTTATGTCAAATCTTAAGTGGCATCCATCTTCTTCATATAATAATAATACTTAATCATGTATTAAGTCCTTCATATGCTAGGCAGGCTAACAGCTATAACATTACTTCACCTTGACCTTATGAGACAAGTACTTTGATTACCATATTTTATTTTTTAAAAAATGAAGTTTTATCTCTCTTGTCCATACTCACATAGCTAGTAAGAAGTAGTGAAGTGAAAGTGTTAGTCATTCAGTTGTGTCCAACTCTTTGCGACACCATTGACTCAGCCCCCCAGGCTCCTCTGTCCATGGAATTCTCCATGCAGGGATACTGGAGTGGGTAGCCATTCCCTTCATCAGCGGATCTTTCCAACCCAGAGATCAAACACAGTTCTTCTGCATTGTAGGCAAATTTGTTACCATCTGAGCTACCTGGAAAGCCCAGTAAGAAGTAGAGTCACAGTGTAATCTTGAAATTTCTTATTCTAAAATATTTAACAAGTATTTTGTATATCTTTGATTCTAAAACCTAAACATAGCATTTAAGAGAATACATGGCCTGACTCTAATCTTCCTTTTTAGCTATACGCAAACACAAGCAAACACTCATGCCCACTTTGCCCAGGCAAATAGGACAATTAATTGTCTTTGCTTCACCCATTTCTGTAGTTCTGCTCTTATTTTCTCTTGTCATTTTACCTGGAATATTCTTCCCCCTCACTGGGCTGATTAAAACCCTGCATTTTGAAATTTCCCAGTGTACATAGCCTTTTACAAAACTCTCCTCCTGAACACTTGAATAAATTTCCCCATTCTTTCACTTTATTAACATATTACTTATATCTTCCTCAAAGTACTGGCCACTTTGCCTTTTAATGTTTATAAATAAGGACACCGAAGCCCAAGATGGAATGTTAACCAACTTGTGAGAAGTTATTTTAGGTCACAAGTCTGTGGATCCAAAAAGCCAACAGAGTTCTGATTCCAAAATCTTTTCTTTTATAATGTATCCACTCTCCTAAAAGGCCAAATTATAATTAAGATTAGAAAGATCTATTCCCCTTTTCATATCACTTTAGTAGTTAATGTATAAGAGATCAATTTGAATTTAATTAATATCTGATGCATGCAACTATCTGATCTTGGGGTAAGTAATTAAACTTAAAATTTTTATTTTCTTCTTTGTAAATTCATAATATGCTTATAAAAACTGAATAGATATTGTACTAAATCACTCAACAGAAAGCCTCCCAACTGCCAGTTGCTAAAAAAATTAATATCAGTACCCACTATTATTGACAGTATATTAGCATAATCCAGTAGGAAGGCATTTTTATATCATTGTTTCCTAGCAGCTGTACCTTGACATATGACATTGTAGTCAGCCTCATGTGTGATTATACTCATTGTCTCAAGATTCACTTTCATATGGCTATAATATAAACAGCATGCAGGATGAGATTCTATTGTTGTTATTATAAAACTTAAGTGAGTTATTTTCTAATAGATATGTAATATATGTATATTACATATGTATGTATATATCAATATATGTAAAGGTTTTCCATTTATTTGTTTACTTGCTTATGCTATGGATTGGCCACTGAATATAATGCAGTATCATTTATCCTGGCTTCATTCAGCTGCTATCCAGCCTATCATTCCCTTAAAAAATATATTTAAATCATATCTTCCATTAAAAGGTAAATGATAACCTTGAAGGCTTAGACATGAAAAGCACTAATGGAGCTCTGCAAAGTAAGAACAAATAAATTGAACAGAACTGCAACTAAAAGCTCATTTGCCCAAACTGATTCAAACTTTTTATACAAATAGGCTGTTAGAGCAACTCTGTAGAACATTTAGATGCAGAGTGTCAAGGATATGGTATATTTCCACTGAATAGAATGCATTTATTGGTATTCTTCGTATGAATGTGATAAATTAGTTCAAAGTAAAAATTGATTTGTTCCTCTAACCTGAACAGTTTAAGGGTCCAAGTTAATTTATGGTTCTAGTCAGTGATCAACATACATTCGTAAATGTGTGGGTGTTATTTTGAACAGGAGGTCCCTAGGTACAGTGATCAGAAATAAGTGATTAAAAAGGACAATAAACAGAAGGGTCTGATAAGTTGAGTGGAAAATTGTTACTGTAGAAGGATATGAACAATAGTCCAAAAAGAAAGAGAGTATATTTTTGTCTTGAATAGTGTGAGGTTCAACATTGATAAGAGGTAAATGAAACAGAGTCACTTGTCATTTTCATGTCACACTTAGGGAAGTGCTTCTTGACTTACTGAAGAGTTGAATGTTCCTTTGGAAAGGATGAGATAATTTAGGTTAGTGAGTAGAACATTCTCAGCATCTTTTTCTCCACTCCCAACACATATGGCATACTGCTGTTGATAATATCACAGGTACTCTTAGCTCAGGTACTCTTAACTCAGGGGCAAGGTCCATACTCAACAGGCATATCAGAATCTGTGCCCACATTTAGTAAGCATAAATTAAATGAGATATATACCTCCCTGCTTGGTTGAAAACTAAGATTTCTTTCTTACCTATTATTTATAAACATGTTCTAAGGATAAGTAGAACTGTATGTATTGTGAGAACAATGATTTTGAATCTTAGTTTTGACATTCCAGAGTGTCATAACGTTATTAAAAATAAATTTATATTTACTTCAATAAAAATTTAACACACCTTACAGCATTTGCTGGAAAAGTAGAAAAAACAGATGTTTTAAAATAACAAATAGGTCAGGAATTACTTTTTTTAGATTATAGTACTAGTACCTAAATTTGAAAGAGATAAAAACTTGATAAAAAATTTTTGTAAAGTTTGATATGAGTGTAAACAAAAGACTAGTAAGAAAAGAGTTCAATATTTATATTGTATATATAAATGTATAAATTAATGAATAGTAATAATAATGACTATCATACTTATATATATTTTGAGTTTAAAACTGTTTTAAGCACTTATTTGTTGATTTTTTAATATAACAACCAAATAAAGGTATTATTATCTTCATTTTATAGAAGAGGAAACTGAGTGACAGTAGAAAATAGACTTGTCCAAGTAGAAAACAACTTGTCCAAGATCACGCAGCTATTAAGCAGCAGGACCAGCCTCTGAACCTTGGAAGTCTAATTCCAGAGTTTGTGAGTTGAAGGAATAAAAAGATAACTAAATTTAGCTTCCATGGTCTAGGAAAAAAGTCAAACCCAAAATAAAAGTAAATATGAGAGCAAAGTTGAGGTAAAGGAAAGACACAAGCAGGTAAGGTCTCCCTCTTCCCTAGAGAAGTATCAACTATTTGCCAGAGTGTTGCTATTTCCCTGAAATATAGGTATTAGCTATAGATTGTTCAAAAACTGATCTCCTATTATATATATATATATATGCTTGCATATATATATATATATATATGCTTGCATATATATATATATATATATGCTTGCATATATATATATGCTTCCCAGGTGGTGCTAGTGGTAAAGAACCTGCCTGCCAGTGCAGGAGACATAAGAGACATGGGTTAGATCCCTAAATCAAGCAGATGCCCTAGAGGAGGTCATAGAAATCCACTCCAGTATTTTTGCCTGGAGAATCCCATGGGCAGAGAAGCCTGGTGGGCTACAGTCCATAGGGTTTCAAAGAGTCAGACACAACTGAAGTGACTTAGCATGCACACAGGCAACCAAACCATTACTAAATGTTTATTTTTAAAATAAGAATGAAATAAGCTATAGCAGAAATTAGGTATTTTTTCTCACCAGTCCTTCACTGTGTTCACCTTATAGTGTCAGAGAGAAAATAAGCCTAACTTTGTTTGCACCTCTTTGCTTTTTTGTTAAAAAAGTCATCTTGTCCAAGTTAGATAATAACTTTACATTCATATATGCCTATTTCTTTTCTCAACTGGAGATTATATTCACTCTGTCAGTGTTTTTCTTATCCTTACTTTGCTACCTTTAAGATAAGAGAAAGATTTTTCACCTTCTATCACATTTCTAAAAGTTGTGCTGTTTTCCTCTTGGTATCATAACAGGGTAAAATGAAGTATGCTTCTGTCTGTAGTATGCCTAGTATTAAAAAGAAAGAAGTACTTTTCTGTTCTTCCTGAAAAGATATTGCTTTCACCATATAAATAGTATTACATTTGCTACTTAATTTAACATTTTAACTTGCTTTATCTATCACAAGTATCTGACTGGTTTAAAGTCTGCTTCCTAATAACAGTTGTTTTCTGAAAGCACATCTTGAGTAACTGCTTAAATCAAAAGTAAATTTCTCAAAATAAACTTAAAGTAGTTATGTATGAGATGAGAGTGTGCTCACTCCCTGATTCTCTGGGGGAAAAAAAATTATTTGACTGAAACTTCAAAACATTAAATTTAAAAGTTGTTCAACCTCCTGCAATGTCTTCACTGTGCCTTTTCTCCAAAGCCTAAAATTACTGCACGCCCAAACCATCACATTACCAGTTCTCAAGTTGCTTTCCAGAATCATCATGTCTCTAAGGGGAAATTGAATTACTGCTCTCAAACAGCACAGTGTTTCATTAAGTAACCTTTATAACTGAGAACAGAATCAAGCAATCTATTGTCAGAGTGTTCAGTGATACAGATTCTCACATGATTGTTTATATAAAGATAGAGCAATCATTTTTATGTATTGTAAAAATAATATTGATATTTGGTATATGTCAATAAGAAGTATACCAAAATCTATGCTGAATTGTTTATTGTTTATTGTTTGCCTTTCTAAATAACATATAAAAATCAAGCATATTTTAGGTTCATACTAATGTGAACTGTATAAATTTTTTATTCATTGTCCATGTGATTTGATGGTCTGGTAATATAATTTAAAATACTTAACATGTGTTCAGGAATCTTTAGCAATTTACACTATTTTTTAACCCTGAATTGAATAATATTTCTACACTGAAAGCTGAGTTAAGCATGCATTAACTTCATTTGAGAAGAAACTGAACCCTGAAGAGGATAGTGCTCCATTCAATTGGGAGTCAGGTTAGGTGTAGAACTCAGAACTGTACAATGCATGCAGCAACATGATGGGTGTATCAGGACCAGGAGACAAAAGTTATTGTGGGGAAAAAACATAAATAACAATTACATCTCATTTTAGAAAAATTATTAGAACGGTGTGGCCACTGTTAGAGCTATTTATAATGAATCAAATCTCTTTAAAATCATAGTAATTATTATGCAACTTTCCATTACTCCAGCTTCTCTGATTAACCTACAACCAAATGTTTATATATGATGGTTTTGTGCCTATTTTTTTTAATTTATTTAAATAGCATGGTAAGCTCTGTTAAATAACTTGCTTTCAACTCTGTTTTAGTTTGTGCCATTCAGAGATTATATTGACAGAAGTGGAAACCATATTCTGAGCATGGCTAGATTAGCTAAAGATGTCCTAGCGGAGATCCCGGAGCAGTTTCTCTCCTACATGAGGGCCAGAGGAATCAAGCCATCACCTGCACCTCCCCCATACACCCCATCTACACATGTGTTACAGACTCAAATATAACTCTGCTCTGAAATGCTCATGTAACTACACTTTGGTTAGAACTGCTGAGTCCATGCTTTTCTCCTGGTGCTCTGTAATGAACCAGGGAATAAAATATTCATCTCAGTTTTGTTTCAGAAGAATTGGTTAGTATGCTATTTTCTATCCAAAATTTATTGTCTTCCTAAACCAAAACTGTAAATACTGTTGTTGCATGAGCAACAGAAAAAATTGTTTATATGCTTGATGCAAAATATGATGTCTTACATGAATCTTTAAAAGTTTTTGGACAGAAACAGCTGATTTCCAGTGAATTGTTGGGAAAAAGCACAACCTATGTTTTTAACTCAGATATGTCTTAGACTGCTCTGTGTATAGGAAAGCAGTCTCTCTATATCAATGTTTACATGTTACTACTTTTTAAATTATAATACTTTTATAGCTATTCTTAAGAATACAAGTTTTGAATATTGATTCCTTTGTCTTCTAAATTGCAATAGCTATAATCACAAGAGCAATATCTCTTTGAATGACTGATCAAATGCAATTGCAAAGAAGGGAAAGTAAAAATAAGTTCACATTCCTCAGTGAGTTGTCTTATGAAGCTGCATCTGTTTAGTAAACAGTTTCTCTATGCTATTTGTCAAGTGTGGGAATTTACTCTTAGCAGATGTGTATCCTGAAAGAACATGCACTTTTTCATCAAGTTTGGGTTCTAAATTTAAACTGCAGTTTGTTTATGTTCTGTAATGATAAATAGAAATAATAAAAAGTCAAACATTGTGTACTGTAAATGAACAGAAAATACTTTGTGTAAAAAGTAATGTCTTTATATTGCAATACTATGTAGAAAGACTAAAATTCAGACTATTTAACTGTGCAGCAGATGCTTTAAACACTTTTTTTCATTATTCCTTGCTTAGATGTTATTTTAATTCAAAGGGATACTGGCTCTTTTGATTTGGATTCCTTTCCAAGTTGCCACACAGCATGTACAGGCGAGAAGTTTTTTATGAAATTCCCAATTAAATATATACAACTGCGTGACTTAATACTCAACACATTTGTAAAAAAAAAACCTGCTCCTCTGTTCTGATCTGATAGTCCACAATTAAAAATTGTAAAGAGCTTTTGCATGTACAATTTTTACAAGGATTACAGTTTTATGACAAGAATAACAGTTGTATCTAAATTAAAGCATTTCTCTAGAACAAATGGCCTTAAATTCTTAAAGAATTCCTGGAAATGATTGTGCATTTCCTTTAAGTGATAGAAAAGTATGTTTATTTTTTTCTTTTGTGTCAATGGTGTACCTGCTTTATAATATTTTCCTTACTTATATCCTATTTATTACTTGGTTTATTCCTACTATAAGTTGTTCTCTTTGTCCCAAGTTGACTAAGGGTGACTTTTATAAGCATGAATTTATTTTACAGAAAAGAAAAATATACATGTATTCACATATCTAAAAATATCAATGTTATATAATTATGCAATCTTTAATTGTTCATTTTGGAATATAAGCTAAAATCTTTGAAAGGATGACTGTTTGCTCTCTACATTTTATGTATAAATGACATAGAATCTGATGATTTCCTTTACTGGTCCTATGTTTTTAACTCAGATATTGTCTTAGACTGCTATGTGTATAGGAAAGCAGTCTATGCCAGCATAGTTTATTACCCTGCAATTTTATTATTATTTGCCTTCATTCTTCAGTTCAAAAATAAAAATAAATAAAATAAATATTCTTTCCCTCTTGTAAAACATTACTTGTTTCTTTTTGAATTGATCAGAAATAAATGAAAGATGTGTGCTTCTTTGTCTAAATATTAGTGTGCCCAAATCTTGAGGGGGCACAGGGTTAAGAAACAGCCTCAGTTACAAGCTTTATCCTTTGCATGGTTGAGAATAATAATCAGAAATGTATGTGATATTAGTAACAAATATAAGATTAGAAAATACCTAGACTTGTCTCTTTGTTGCATAAATGAAGAAACCAAGACTGAAAGGGTTAGGTGATTTATCTAAAGCTGAAAAAATAGAATGAGAAAGACTAGACATCTCTTCAAGAGAATTAGAGATACCAAAGAAACATTTCATGCAAAGATGGGAAAAGTAAAAAATAGAAACAGTATGGGACTTAAAAGAAGCAGAAGATATTAAGAAAATGTAGCAAGAATAACTGAAGAATTACACAAAAATATATTAATGACCTGGATGGTATGATCACTCACTTACAGCCAGAGATCTTGGAGCGCAAAGTCAATTGGGCCTTAGCATCACTACGAACAAAGCTAGTGGAGGTGATGGAATTCCAGCTGAGCTGTTTCAAATCTAAAAGATGATGCTGTGAAAGTGCTGCAGTCAGTATGCCAGCAAATATGGAAAACTCAGCAATAGCTACAGGACTGGAAACGTCAGTTTTAATTCCAATCCCAAAGAAAGGCAATGCCAAAGAATGTTCAAACTATTGCTCAATTGCATTCATTTCACATGCTAGCAAAGTAATGCTCAAAATTCTCCAAGCTAGACTTCTACAGTACATGAAATAACAACATTCAAGATGTTCCAGATGTTCACGCTGGATATAGAAAAGACAGAGGAACCAGAGATCAAATTGCCAACATCCATTGGACCATAGAAAAAGCAAGAGAATTCAAGAAAGATATCTACTTCTGCTTCATTAACTACGCAAAAACCTTTGACTGTGTGGAAAATTCTTAAAGACATGGGAATACCAGACCACCTTACCTGACTCCTGAGAAACCTGTATGCAGATCAACAAGCAACAGTTAGAACCAGACATGGAAAACCAAACTAGTTTCAAATTGGGAAAGGAGTACATCAAGGCTGTATATTGTCACCCTGCTTATTTAACTTATATGTGGAGTATATCATATGAAATTCTGGGCTGGATAAAGCGCAAGCTGGAATCAAGATTGCTGGGAGAAATATCAATAACCTCAGATATGCAGATGACACTACCCTTATGGCAGAAAGTGAAGAGGAACTAAAGAGCCTCTTCATGAAGGTGAAAGAGGAGAGTGAAAAAGCTGGCTTAAAACTCGACATTCAAAAAATGAAGATCATGGCGTCTAGTCCCATCACTTCATGGCAAAATAGATGGGGAAATAGTGGAAACAGTGACTATTTTCTTGTGCTCCAAAATCACTGTAGATGGTGACTGCAGTCATGAAATTAAAAGACGCTTACTCCTTGGAAGGAAAGTTATGACCAACCTCGATAGTATATTAAAAAGCAGAGACATTACTTTGCCAACAAAGGTCCGTCTAGTCAAGGCTATGGTTTTCCCCGTGGTCATGTATGGATGTGAGAGTTGGACTGTGAAGAAAGCTGATTGCAGAAGAATTGATGCTTTTGAACTGTGGTGTTGGAGAAGACTCTTGAGAGTCTCTTGGACTGCAAGAAATCAAACCAGTCAATCCTAAAGGTAATCAATGCTGAATGTCTTTGGAAGGACTGATACTGAAGCTGAAGCTTCCGTACTTTGGTCACCTGATGCACAGAGCTGATTGATTAGAAAAGACCCTAATGAAGGGCGATCCCTTATGGCAAAGGAATAGGACAGGGAGACACTTTCTCCCCTACAAATTCATCAAAAGATCATTTGAATGCAGAACAACTTCCATAGAACAACTTCCATAAAACTACTTCTCAACACTGTCACAGGACACCAGGCACCCAGAAAGGCAGCCCAGTTGCCTCGAAAGGAGGTAGGACAAAATATAAAAGATGAAAACAGAGACAAAGGATTTAGGAATAGAAGACTTATCCTGGGGAGGGAGTCATGAAGAAGTTTCCACGTAATAGGAAACCCTCTGACAGCCATGTCAGTGGGGAGATTTGGAATCTCAGAGGGCTACATAACTGGAAAAATAAAATAAAATCCACAGAGTATGTGCCTAGCTGCAACTACCAGTGGAGAAGCAGCTCAGACACTCGCATCCACCAGCAGTGAGTGGGGGCTGGGCAGAGAGGCACGGGCTGCAACATCGGTCTTTAGGGTAATGATCAGGCTTGAATGCCCTGAGGACAATCTGATGGGGCTAATGTGACAACCAAACCATAGAATCACCAGAGAGACAAAGAAAAAGGACCTTTCTGGCAAAAGGCTCTAACACCACATGGTGACCCCTGGCATGCTCACAGAACAAAGACTTGTGCCCTAGCAAATACCAAAGGAGAGCAAGCCAGCTACCATTTAGGATCCTCTCTACCTAGAGGCAGAGAGGTAGAAGTGCAGCAGCCAGAGCCAGAAGGCAAGGGGCTGCTCCAGTCTCAGGTCCAGTGACTGCATTTTCCACCAAACTGTGAGCAGGCTGCCAGTTGCTAAGCACGTCTTCCTGGGATCCTGGAAGGTTCGCATCTACCAGGAATATCACAGCCTTAGATCAGCTCCTCAGAGGAGACACACGGCACACCTAGGGCTGTGCCCTCATGGCACACCCGGGAAACTGAGCAGCCAAGAATGGGGAGGTGCATAAGGCTTCACAGCCCACCTGGGACAGTGCGCTCACCAAGCACTCAGTTGCCTGAGCAGCTTGGACCTGGGAAGGGTGAAAATTGCCCAGCCCATCTGGATCTGTGCCCTTGTGCAGCACCTGAGAACCTGAGTGGCTTAGACCTGGGAAAGGCACAAAACTCAGGGCTCACTTGGGACAGTACCCTTGTAGAGCACCCTGGAGCCTGAGCAGGGTGGACCTGGGAAGTACACACCGTCTTGGGCTGTGGCAAACCCACTGTAGTCCATCCAGTGTGACCACTCCCCACACATGCCAGTGGTATTTGTTTGCAGAGTCCATCTCCACAGCACAACTGAACAAGTGAGCCTAAATCACTGGCCACATTTGCCCCCTCTTGTCAGAGCAGAAATTAGACACTGAAGATACTTGCAAACAGAGGAATCCAAAATAAACAAAGAAGGGTGAAATGCCCTGGAAGTGACAAGTGCAACAGATTAAAACCTTGCAGTTAATGCTGAGACTATGCATTTAAGGGGCAACTATAGAACTTTAGAACAAGTACAAGCCAGAACAAGGGACTATATGTCACTGAATCGACCCCACACTTCCCGCAACAGCTCCAGAGAAATTCCTAGATGTATTTTTACTGTTATCACTTTTTAATTTTTTTAAATTTTAATGCTTTATTACTCCTTTAACTTTCATGTTTATAGTCTACTATTGCAAGGAGATCCAAACAGTCTATCTTATCTAGTCTATCAGGAAATCAGTCCTGAATATTAATTAGAAGGACTGATGCTGAAGCTGAAACTCCAATCCTTTGGCCACCTTACATGAAGAACTGAATCATTGGAAAAGACCCTGATGCTGGGGAATATTGAAGGCGGGAGCAGAAGGGGACAACAGAGTATGAGATGGTTGGATGGCATCACTGACTTGATGGACCTGAGTTTGAGTAAGCTCCAGGAGTTGGTAATGGACAGGGAAGCCTAGCATGCTGCAGTCCATGAGGTTGCAAAGAGTAGGACACAACTGAGCAACTGAATGGAACTGATTACCTTTCTTAAAAAATGACCTTATTTTTTTAAATTCCATATATTTTTATTAATCTTTGTGACCAATTTTGTTTTGTATTTTTATATTGTATTTTTGAGAGTCTAACCTCTATTCTAGGTTTTTAATCTTTGCTTTTTGATATTTGTTATCAATTTTGTACCTTTAAGAATCTAATCTTCAGTATCCATTTTCACATAGGGATTTGATTACTGACTTGATTGTTCTCTTCCCTTTTGACACTCGTTTTCTTTTCCTAGTCACCTCTGTCTCCCCTCTCCCTTTTCTCTTCTCTATGAATCTCTCTGGGTGTTCCTGGCTGTGAAGAGTTCTTTCACCATTAATCTAGGGGTTTTATCTTCAGTGCTGTGTGGATGGAGAAGTCTCGAGGAGAAACCTTCTTCTGTAAGAGGAGGACGAAAGCCCAGAGGCAAGAGACTCAACTCCAGAACTTTAGAACATCAGACAACTCCTGTCTTTAGGGAGCATTAATATACAAGAGCCCACCCAGAAGTCTCCATGTGAAGTCATTCAGTCCTATCTGACTCTTTGCAACCCCATGGACAGTAGCCAACCAGGCTCCTCCATCCATGGGATTTTCCAGGCAAGAATACTGGAGTGGGTTGCTATTTCCTTCTCCAGGGGATCTTCCCGACCCAGGAATGAAACCTGGGTCTCCCACATTGTAGGCAGACGCTTTACCATCTGAGCCACCAGGGAAGTCTCAAAAGTCTCCATACATACACTGAAACCAAGCTCCTTCCAAGAGACAGCAAGTTCCAGTGAAAGACACATCATACTAATTCTCCAGTAAAACAGGAACACAAACCCTGAACATTAAAAGATGGGCAGCCCAAAGCCATACCAAACCCATATACAACCAAAAGTCACTACTGGACACTTCACTGCACTCCGGGGAGAAGAGATCCAGCTCCACCCGCAAGAACACAGACACAAGTTCCTCCAACCAGGAAACCTTGAGAAGCCATTGGTCCAACCCCACCCATCAGAGGCAGACTCCACAATTAAGAGGAACCACAACCTTCTAGCCTGCAGAAGGGACACCCCAAACACAGCAATCTAATCAAAATGAAAAGGCAGAGAAATATTCAGCAGTTAAGGAACATGATAGTTGAGTTCAGTTCAGTCACTCAGTTGTGTACAACTCTTTGCAACCCCATGAACTACAGCACACCAGGCCTCCCTGTCCATCACCAACTCCTGGAGTTCACACAAACTCATGTCCATTGAGTCAGTGATGCCATCAAACCATCTTATCCTCTGTCGTCCCCTTCTCCTCCTGCTTCAATCTTTCCCAGCATCAGGGTCTTTTCAGTTGAGTCAGCTCTTCGCATCAGGTGGCCAAAATATTGGAGTTTCAGCTTCAACATTAGTCCTTCCAATGAACACCCAGGACTGATCTCCTTTAGGATGGACTGGTTGGATCTCCTTACAGTCCAAGGGACTCTCAAGAGTCTTCTCCAACACCACAGTTCAAAAGCATCAATTCTTCAGCACTCAGCTTTCTTTATAGTCCAACTCTCACATCCATACACGACTACTGGAAAAACCGTAGCCTTGACTAGATGTACCTTTGTTGACAAAGTAGTGTTTCTGCTTTTTAATGTGCTGTTTAGGTTGGTCATAACTTTCCTTCCAAGGAGTAAGCGTCTTTTAATCTCATGGCTGCAATCACCATCTGCAGTGATTTCACTGTTTCCCCATCTATGTCCCATGAAGTGTTGGGACCAGATGCCATGATCTTAGTTTTCTGAATGTTGAGCTTTAAGCCAACTTTTTCACTCTCCTCTTTCACTTTCATCAAGAGGCTCTTTAGTTCTTCACTTTCTGCCATAAGGGTGGTGTCATCTGCATATCTGAGGTTATTGATATTTCTCCCGGCAATCTTGATTCCAGCTTGTGCTTCTTCCAGCCCAGCGTTTCTCATGATGTACTCTGCATATAAGTTAAATAAGCAGGGTGACAATATACAGCCTTGACATACTCCTTTTCCTATCTGGAACCAGTCTGTTGTTCCATGTCTAGTTCTAACTGTTGCTTCCTGACCTGCATACAGGTTTCTCAGGAGGCAGATAAGGTGGTCTGGTATTCCCATTTCTTTCAGAATTTTCCTGAAAGTATTTGAGCTTCCCTGGTTGCTCAGCTGGTAATGAATCTGCCTGCAATGCAGCAGACCTGGGTTTGACCCCTGGGTTGGGAGGATCCCATGATAAAGGAAACTGCTCCCCACTGCTGTATTCTAACCTGAGAGAATTCCATGGATTGTATAGTCCATGGAATCTCAAAGAGTCAGACAAGACTGAACAACTTTCACTTAAGTATTTTCCACAGTTTGTTGTGATCCACACAGTCAAAGGCTTACATAGTCGATGAAGCAGAAGTAGATGCTTTTCTGGAAATCTCTTGCTTTTTCTATGATCCAGAATATGTTGGCAATTTGATCTCTGGTTCCTCTGCTTTTTCTTAATCCAGTTTAAACTTCTGGAATTTCTCAGTTCACATACGGTTCAAGCTTAGCTTGTAGAATTTTGATCATTACTTTGTTAGCATGTGAGATGAGTGCAATTGTGCCATGATATAAACATTCTTTGGCATTGCCTTTCTTTGGGATTGGAGTGAAAATTGATCTTTTCCAGTCCTGTGGCTGTGTGGATCACAACAAACTATGGAAAATTCTTCAAGAGATGGGAATACCAGACCACCTTACTTGGCTCCTTCGAAACTTGTATGCAGGTCAAGAAACGACAGTAAAAACTGGACATGGAACAATGAACTTGATCAAAATTGGGAAAGGAGTATGTCAAGGCTGTATAGTGTTACCCTGCTTATTTAACTTATAGCAGAGTACATCAAGCAAAATGTCAGGCTGGAGGAAGCACAAGCTGAAATCAGGATTTCTGGGAGAAATATCAATAACTTCAGATATGCTGATGACACTGGAAGGTTGTTGCTGAAAGACACAAAGACGCCAGGATTCTCGGGCTCCAGAGGAGAAGAATTCAATCCAGGGCCAAAGACGAGGCTTGATCGCTCAGAGCTTTTGTGTAATAAAGTTTTATTAAAGTATAAAGGAGATAGAGAAAGCTTCTGACATAGGCATCAGAAGGGGGCAGAAAGAGTACCCCTTTGCTAGTGTTGGCCCTGGAGTTATATACTCTTTAATTAGCTATTACAGTGAATCAAAGGAATGTCTGGAGGTTGTAAAGACCTCACTAGACCTACTCCCATAATTTACACCTTAAAATAACAGGATTAGCCAGAAGGTTTTTTCCAGAGACTATCCTCAAGCAGGATACATGATTGTTATATAATCCTAAGGAATGTAGAGAGACAAAAAGTTTGTCCTTTCCCCCTCCTTGAGAATTCCAGACCCCTCTTTCCTTGGGGACCCCTAGACGTCTTATCAACCTGCCTAGGAATTGACTCTCTCAACACCACCCTTATGGCAGAAAGCAAAGAGGAACTAAAAAACCTCTTGATGAAAGTGAAAGAGGAGAGTGAAAAAGTTGGCTTAAAACAACATTCTAAAAACAAAGATCACGACATCCAGTTCCATCACTTCATGGCAAATAGATATGGAAACCGTGAGAGACTTTTTTTTCTTGGACTCCAAAATCACTGCAGATGGTGACTGCAGCCACAATACTAACAGGCAACTTGCTCCTTGGAAGAAAAGCTATGACAAACCTAGACACCATATTAAAAAGCAGAGACATCACTTTGTCAACAAAGGTCCGTCTAGTCAAGGCTATGGTTTTTCCAGTGGTCATGTATGGATGTGAGAGTTGGACTATAAGGAAAGCTGAGCACCAAAGAATTGATGCTTTTGAATTGTGGTGTTGGAGAAGACTCTTGAGAGTCCCTTGAACTGCAAGGTGATCAAGCCAGCCGATCCTAAAGGAAATCAGTCCTGAATATTCATTGGAAGGACTGATGCTGAAGTTGAAGATCCAGTCTGTGGCCAGCTGATGCATAGGGCTGACCCATTAGAAAAGATTCTGATGTTGGGAAAGATTGAAGGCAGGAGGAGAAGGGGACAACAGAGGATGAGATGGTTGGATGGCATCACCCATTCAAAAGATAGGAATCTGAGCAAACTCTGGTAGATAGTGAAGGAAAGGGAAGCCTGGTGTGCTGTAGTCCATGAGGTTGCAAAGAGTCAGTCGTGACTGATTGACTGCACAGCAACAACAAAGTAAATGAGCCATGAGGGACCCCCTACTGTGCTCTAACATTAAAAGCTAAACAAATTTGTTTTATTTACCCAAGTTTCATCTATTTAAGGGACTAGAAAACTTTACACTGAGATATCTGACCAATTATTTTGGGACAATTAGGCCAAAGGGCCTGACTTCTGGTTCTTTAACTGACTCTGGGGATAGGATATCCTTCCACATAAAAGTAGGTAAAACAGACAGGGAACAACAACAACACAAAGACTTCTACACTCTCCTATCTCCTATCTCCAATCAAAGCTTGTTGATTGGATCCTTATGAAAAATAAAGCTAAAGAATTTGGTGGAATTTAGATAGACCTCGTGAAGAGTTGACTCACTGGAAAAGACTCTGACGCTGGGAGCGATTGGGGGTAGGAGGAGACGGGGACGACAGAGATTGAGATGGCTGGATGGCATCACCGACTCGATGGACATGAGTTTGAGTGAACTCTGGGAGTTGGCGATGGACAGGGAGGCCTGGCATGCTGTGATTCATGGGGTCACAAAGAGTCGGACACAACTGAGCGACTGAACTGAACTGAACTGAACTGATATAAATTGGTATATTTAAATAGTCTTTATATAAGGTGATTACAGCTCTTAATTAATTATATTTTGGGGAAAGCAAGGCATATAGATTGCCACTAAGGAAATATTGACTAAAGGTGCTGAAGTTACCAATAGTTCCCCGAGTCACACAGACTAAGTACACTGGGAGTTCACATGCAAGGGTTAATAAAAAAAAAATGGTGGTTTTGCTTTGGTTTAATTTATAAACTCAGAAAAGTCTCTGATAAATGCCTTATACAAATCTTTGAAGACATGGTAAATTAAAACTTTAAGTTATGAAACAGAATTCCATAAATTAAATTTCAGTTTTATTAAAAATCTTGCCACTGATTTTAATAACTTTAGGTGACAGAACTGTTCTTCGAAAAGCTAAACTGTCTTTTTCTTGCAAGTATGTAAACCAGAATATGGATACAAGCCTCTAGGAGCTGAGACTAAGCCAAATTAAGCAGGCAAGTCCTGGGAAACCTAGGAAAAAAAAAATGGCAGCTTTAAATCAAAACTGCTGAGAATGTTCCCTCAGCCAAACCTTACAAATAGTAAGTCTTAACCATCTGAACAAGCAACCTGAAGATATTTCAACTGTTTGTTAACTAGTAAGTTTATATCAATATTGTAATACCTGGTTCATATCTAAGCCTTTAGTAAGTCATGAGATCTCGTAAATCTCTGCAAATTGTAGCTCGTGTAAATCATAGCTACCATATAAAGAACACAATGATGGGGGGAAATAACAGTAGGTAAGGTATTATTTTGGGGTTTCCCAGGTGGCGCAAGTGGTAAAGAACCCACCTGCCCAAACAGGAGACAGGAGATACGGTTTCTATCCCTGGGTCGTGAAGATTCCTGGATCTCACTACTGAACACACAGCACGGCATTTTGGTTTGTAACACTAGTAAAATCCTGTGTTAATTACACAAGCCTCTGAGCTTCCATCTCACCCTCTAGAAAATGTGATTAATAGTGTCTACATCATAGTTAAGAAATTTGAAAGGGAGAACTACACAGAAAGCACACTGTGCTGTCTGGGAAGAGTATATGCTCACTAATGCTAGTGAGAAGTTGCTTCAGTCATGCCCGAGTCTCTGCAACCCTATGGGCTGGAGGCCACCAGGCTCCTCTGTCCGTGGAATTGTCCAGGCAAGAACACTGCAGTGGGTAGCCATTCCTTTCTCCAGGGAATCTTCCTGACCCAGAAATTGAACCTGTTTGTCTTAAGTCTCTGGCATTGGCAGGCAGGTTCTTTACCACTAACGCCACCTGGGAAGCTCAGATGCCCACTAAGTCATAACATAATTTGGATTCAGCTTTTTTTTTTTTTTTTTCAGGAGCAAGAAAACATATTGAACCACTATTTCTAATAGATGATTCACAAGTTCATTTTTAAAAATTTAAGGAAGTTCAACAGGCTGCCTTTGTCATCATTTTTATTTTTCACTCAGAAATCATGTTATTTCAGACCAATGGGATCAGTACGGTAGCGGCACCATAACTAGAAGCTCAGAGTGGAGCGCCGCATTCCCACGGTGGCCATACTGACCCCTACGCACAGGGCCACCAGGAAGAGCGTGCCAAAGGGGTGGGGTGGGTTGCTTGGGCAGAAAGAACTCTGACTGAGTCCTCCAGTCCTGTCTGGTTTATATTAGTATTCTTCAGACACAACACCATTTTCTGTAAGCCTTATGTGGAAGAGGATGAAAGATGAGAATTTCCATTGCAATTCTGCCTTTGACCAGTGGGATAGTATGTGCGTATTTGGAGAGAGAAGCCAGGATAGACTGATTATGAGGAATTGACTCACACAGATATGAAGGCTTAGAAGTACCGTGATGTGCCATCTGATTCTGGAGAGCCAGGGAACTATAGGAGCCAATGATGGAAATCCCAGTCTGAGGACAGAAGATGGCGTGAGATGACCCAGCGCATCAGAGGAGGGAATCCTCCTTCTTCCATCTTGCTATAGTCAAGCCCTCAATTGATTGGACCATCCCCACCCACAAGGGGTGAGGGAGGTTTACCAAGTCCACCAACTCAAACACCAATCTCCTCTAGAAGCATGTCGAAATAATGTTCAATCTGGGTAACCCACAGCCTTCAGTTGCCCCATAAGATGAACCATCACAACTGCACATTGTTGATGGAAGTGTAAAATGGTACAATCACTCAAAACATTTGTTCTGCAGTTTGTCATAAGACAGGCTCAGCAACCCTACTCTTAGATATATCTTCAAGGCATGTGAGTGTGAAGTCACTCAGTCGTGTCCGACTCTTTGTGACCCCATGGACTGTAGCCCACCAGGCTCCTCTGTCCATGGAATTTTTTAGGCAAGAGTACTGGAGTGGGTTGCCATTGCCTTCTCCATGTGAGCCCATAAAAAGACTATTACAAGAGTTTTTGATTCATAACACTTCAAACTGTTCAAAACACTGCAAATAGTTAAAAACTGGGAACAATTCCATCAAATGGTCAGTGTATCCACAAAGTGTGATACAGTCACACAGTAAAACACTGTGTGTATAACAAAAAGTAACAGTAACAAGAAGGAATAAACCACACTCAGGAGCTGAGATGAACCTCAAAACCATTACACCGCATGAAAAAAAAAAAAAAAACAGACCTGGAGCAAACTCTCTGCCCCAAACTGTGTGTCACTCTCTACCTAAATGAGCACCAGAGTGTCTGCAGGTGCATTCCCTCAGCCCAGGGCCTGGACCAGAAAGGCTGGTGGTGGAAGGGTCCCAGCACCTGTGTCCCGATACAGGATCTCCTCCCTCCACACTCATCCTTCAATGGCTTGCATAAAGCATCCCTACTTCCCACCCGGCCCCACCCACAACACCTGTGATGGCTGACAGGCCAAGGGGACACTTCAGGGGGTGGGTGGGGGAAGCAAAACCCGGGAAGCAGAGAGGAGGCAGAGGCACCCAGGGAGATAAGTGAGGCGGGGTCACGCAGTGCTGGCAGTCACTGGAATCTGGAGGGGGAGAAGGAAGCATTGTTCCAGGCAGGAATTCCAGACTCTTTTGTTCCCGGAGAGCTTGCTGCAAGGACTAAGCTGCTTTCTTGCTTTGCTCTGTCTTCAGTGAGAGGAGGTGAAGGGCAGGGCTCTGGGCAGGGAAGGCGGCTGGGACCGGCCTTGCAGATTTGGAGGCCGGGGGTGGGGGGGGTGGGGGGGCAGGGCCGGGGGGAGGGGATACTGGAGAAGGCCCTCCATCTCAACACTTCAGGGTCACATGCAGGCTCCTAAGGGCCAGCAGGTGACACCCCGACGTGTGAGGGCCCCTAGGGTGGGGTGAGGGGTCTGCGCGCTTCCCTCCCTCTTTCCCCCTCCCCTCCTGTCCTCTAGCAGAACAGTTCAAAATTTGGGGATCTCGAACTGGGAAGGAATGTCAAAGAAGGGACAGAGAAAGAGGGATGGGTGTTCGAGAAGGTTCTTTCTTGCTCTCCACGTCCTGGTCCTGCCCAGAACAAGCTCTGATTCTTGGCAGGGCTGGTGCAGGGGTCACCGGTATCTAGCAGATATGTAGTCTGGAAGGTGCCATGGCTCGAGGAGCCCCAAGAAACGGCCAGCACCCCACTCCTGTGCATAGGTACATCCCTTTTTCTGTCACTGTGGCCTGAGGTTCTCTGCAGCAGCAGCAGCAGCAGCCCCCGCGGGCCCCCCTTCCCCCACCATCCTGTAAGAGGCCAGCACACCTCAGAATTGGACCGTCAACACCTTCACCTTGTCATCCGGGGACCCACTAGAAAGATCGGAGTGGGGAGTGGGCAGTGAGGGTCGGGTCTGGGCTCTGGGAATTCTATGCGGAGCCGTCTGAGCAGCAGAAGAGAGGGAGGAGCCTGCAGTGGACAGAGGGACTCAGACCAACCCGACCGCATTCCCTGCTTCAGCTTCCCTGCGGTTTCTGGAGCTGTGACCCCACGCCCCTTCGCCAGGATGTTTCCTTTGCCCAAGGTCATTTCCACCCACTCCAGGAAGATCACAACCCTGACCAATCCACTGGGCTCTTCTCCCACCCCTGACCTCTGCCTTTCCCTCTCAGCAGGATGCTGATTCCCACCGTATCTAGAACTGTGGAAGCGGGGTGACCTCCCAGTGTCCACTTCCATCCACACCGAAAGGACGTGAACGCCTTTCTGGGGACGAAGAGTCCCGGCTCCTGCCCAGGGCCACCTCGGCTACTTTGTAATCTGTGCTGCCACAACCCGCAGACCCACCTCCCCGACTTCCAGACCCTCGACAGGGCGCCTGCAGGCGGCCACCTCTGCTCCTGGGACCCTTCACGCAAATTTTGCACAAATTCTGGTCTGTGTCTGCAGAACTCCAGCTGAGATGCGCGCGCTTCCACTTCCCAGCCCCCTGAGCACCACCCTTCTCCCGCCTGGCTGTGGTCACGCAGCTGTGACCCAGGGGACAGAAGCCTGCCCCAGGGCCTGCCCCAGAACCCATCAATCCCATGGGGTTTCCTTGGTGCTGGGAGCGTGTTTGTTCTAATGAAGTGGCTTCAGGACGTGCTCCAAAATTACTGAGCCTGGATTAGAGGAAAGAGGCTGGAAGCTGAGTTCATGATGGATCGTGACGGTGCCTACGTGATGAAGCCTCCATCAAAACCCAAAAACTAAGGGGTTCAAAGAGCTTCCAGGAGCATAGGCATAGCCCAGCTCCTCCTGGCAGAAGCTCCTGTCTGCCCCCGCTCCCCGCCAGACACTCCCAGACCTCACCTTCTGTGCCTAGTCATCTGACTGTCTGTATCCTTTAACCTCACCCTTTCCTGTATTAGATAACAAACGTGTAAATATAAGTAGTGTTCCCTGGGTACTATGGTTCCCTGAGCAAATTGCTGAACCCAGGGAAGGGAGGAGCCCGGGTCAGTCAGAAGTGGCAGAGGTCTGGGCTAGTGTGTGGAGCTGGGCATCTGTAAGACCCAGCTCTTAACCACAGTGTCCCTCTCTTCATCCTCATTGTAATCCCCCGAAAAATGACCCTTCAGTTCAGTTCAGTCGCTCAGTCCTGTCCGACTCTTTGCGACCCCATGAATCACAGCACGCCAGGCCTCCCTGTCCATCACCAACTTCCGGAGTTCACTCAAACTCATGTCCATCGAGTCGGTGATGCCATCCAGCCATCTGATTCTCTGTCGTCCCCTTCTCCTCCCACCCCCAATCCCTCCTAGCATCAGACTCTTTTCCAGAAAGTGAAGAGGAACTAAAAAGCCTCTTGATGAAAGTGAAAGAGGAGAGTGAAAAGTTTGGCTTGAAGCTCAACATTCAGAAAATGAAGATCATGGCATCTGGTCCCATCACTTCATGGGAAATAGATGGGGAAACAGTGGAAACAGTGTCAGACTTTACTTTTTGGGGCTCCAAAATCACTGCAGATGCTGATTACAGCCATGAAATTAAAAGACGCTTACTCATTGAAAGGAAAGTTATGACCAACCTAGATAGCATATTAAAAAGTAGAGACATTACTTTGCCAACCAAGGTCCGTCTAGTCAAGGCTATGGTTTTTCCCGTGGTCATGTATGGATGTGAGAGTTGGACTGTGAAGAAAGCTGATCGCTGAAGAATGGATGCTTTTGAACTGTGGTGCTGGAGAAGACTCTTGAGAGTCCCTTGGACTGCAAGGAGCGCCAACCAGTCCATTCTAGAGGAGATCAATCCTGGGTGTTCATTGGAAGGACTGATGCTAAAAAATGACCCTAGTCATTTAAAAGGAGATGTTTGCTCCCGAGAATGAGAAGGTGGTGAATTTTGACAACACCAAGTGCTAGCAAGGCTGGAATTCTCATGTTGATTTTGAGGGTGCAGATAGAACATTTTATCAGGAACATCATCTGTAGTCTCATAAATTAAGTGTGTAAATTCCATCTGATCCAGCAGTTCCACTGGGTATTTATCCCAACTACATAAAAACATTCATCTACAAGACTTGTACAAGGAGTGTTCTAGGCAGCTTTATTCAAAACAGTGCCTGTGGAGAGACACCCCAACAGCAGGTAACTAAATAAATCCTGTTACATCCATGCAGTGGAATGCTGTTGCTGGTGTTTAGTCGCTCAGTCGCATTTGACTATTGCAACCCCATGGACTGTAGCCGGCCAGGCTCCTCTGTCCATAGGATTCCCCAGGCAAGAATACTGGAGTGGGTCATCATGCCTTCCTCTGCTACCCGGTATTTTAAAAAGAACAATGTTGATAAATCTGAAAAAAATAAAATACCTAGACTCTCTATTCCCATGTATGTGAAGTTCTTGAACAGGCAAAAATAATCTTCAGTGAAGCCTAGGATGAGACGCAAGGCCTGGGAGGAGCCCTGAGGTCATTTGGCTGTTGGAGATATTGGCTGGGCAGCCAGTAATAGGAGCGTTTGTGTTCTTCTAAACTCATCTCACTGTGCATTTAAAAGGGGCCTATTCATTTGATATTATACATATTATCCCTCAAGAGAGTTGTTTTTTTTTCCCCCCCCCCAAGGGAGTTGGATATCAAGGTAAAGAAGAAGCAGAATTTAAAGTAAGTTTTGATGTGATCAAAAAATACTGGGAATATTCAAGTCCATCATTCCTTTGGGTTCTCTCAGACTCTCAAGGCTCTCCTTCTGTCTTCTTTAATTAAATTTACTTGTGGGGGCAGCTGGAGAAGACAATGGCACCCACTCCAGTACTCTTGCCTGGAAAATCCCATGGATGGAGAAGCCTGGTAGGCTGCAGTCCATGGGGTCGCTAAGAGTTGGACATGACTGAGCGACTTCACTTTCACTTTTCACTTTCACACATTGGAGAAGGAAATGGCAACCCACTCCAGTGTTCTTGCCTGGAGAATCCCAGGGACGGGGGAGCCTGGTAGGCTGCGTCTATGGGGTCGCACAGAGTCAGACACAACTGAAGTGACTTAGTAGCAGCAGCAGCTGGGGGGGGGGCAGCAACATTTAATATAAAATTTAAATAATTTCATGTTTAGTTCTACTATTTTCAATTATTTTCACTTTGGTTTACTTGTGTGTATAGAAACAGTGTGTTTCATATTATAGTTCTAAATGCATGGTATTATAGCTTTGTTAGGTTTTGTGAGCTTGCCTGAGTAGAAGGCAACAATCAGAGCAATAGTCACAGATATTAACTTCATCTAAGGCTCGGGATGTGAAGTTCTGTGTCAGGAGCCACTCTCAGGTTAGGGACACTCAGTCATCAGATTCTCCCCCACAAGGTGCCAGTCCTCTGGTAAGCCCTCAGTAGCAATAGATTCAGTTTTCCTCCTACATCCAAAATCAGACCTTATATTAGTTTTTATCATTTTTTACCTTTTTGGATTTCACTTAATTATCCCCAAACTTAATCTGACTGAATTCTTCAATGAGCAGACAACAAAGAATCTGTTCTCAAAAACAAAGAGACCTGCCATTTCTAGTTCCTGGCCCATGGTGGGTCAACTCCAGCCAAGATTTGAAAGCATCTGTGGAAAAGCTATGATTCAGTATGTGCTCACCATATTGTTGTTTTCCTGTTTCCTTCCCAAGTGAAACTTGGGACAAGACCACCGTGTTGAAGATGAACACACTAATTTGAGGTGGGGAAGCAGTACCAGTTTCTAAACTCTGAAATATTTCTTTCCTTTATTTGTACTACTATTTATTACTTGTATCACTATTTATTGCTTGTAGCACTATTATTTTCACTGAGGACTTGCTGAGAGATTCCGTTTTGCCACACACTGCAGCAAAGCAAAGCGGATTCCTATTTCATTTCTGCTGAAACTGGCCTCCAGTCCACTTCCCCAGTCTGCTCCCTTCTCCCTGCATGAAGCCTCAGTTTCTAGAGCATGGTCCAGCCCTTCTCCCTAAATTCACACTTATGGAGTCTCTTCCCTATACAAGGCTCATCACTGTCCTTCTTGCAGTCCACAAAGTGGAAGTACAGAGCTTGGTGAGTGGAGCTCTTGGATTTCAGCTGCCACAAGTCCCTTGTGTAGTCAACAATCTGCACATCCGTACAGGCCAGACTTGTGCCCTCGAGGCTCCCATCTAACTCCAGACTTAAGTCTTATCTGCTTTGTAGCCCCCACAGCCTGGCGGTTTCTTCTTCCTCTAAACATTTTTGAGTCAGGTTGCTTACTTATGTGACACTTAAAAACATTTTAAACTTTGCTTGTACGAGTTTTAAGGCCACTTTTGTTCCTGAGATTCTGATCCTCAGAAATGCTGGCTGTCACTTTAAAATAAGAGATTAAGTACAGGTATATTCAGTACTAGACTCAGTATATTCAGTTCCAACTCATTCAGTACTCCTCTGAGGTTGGATTATAAAGAAAGCTGACCCCGAAGAATTGATGCTTTTGAACTGCAGTGTTGGAGAAGGCTCTTTAGCGTCCCTTGGACTGCAAGGAGATCAAACCAGTTCATCCTAAAGGAAATCAGTCCTGAATATTCATTGGAAGGACTGATGCTGAAGCTGAAACTCTAATACTTTGGCCACCTGATGCAAAGACCTGACTCATTGGAAAAGACCCAGATGCTGGGAAAGTTTGAAGGCAGGAGAAGGGGATGACAGAGGATGAGATGGTTGGATTGCTTCACCGACTGGATGGACATGAGTTTGAGCAAGCTCTGGGAGTTGGTGATGGACAGGAAAGCCTGGCTTGCTGCAGTCCATAGGGTCGCAAAGAGTGAGGGACTGAACTGAACTCCTCGGAGTCATTGCTCCGGGTTGCCATAGAAGAAGGCAGGCAGGAGACACAGTCTGTTCTCTCACAGAGCTCGTTAGTAGTGAGGCCAGGTTTCAACCTCACAATCCAGCATCTCTTGGTGGCTCTAGTCCCTTGATCAGTGCTATGTCTAACACCTCCTTGGGGGCTCAGCTGCCTGGTTTGGAGTGAGACAGTTGAGCCTGGATAGGATCACTGACCCTTTAGCTGGGTCTGCACAGACCTGGAGACCTTGTGATGTTTGGAGGCCTGGAGCCTAGTTGCTCCTGCACACAGGGACCACTAGGCACCTTTTTAGAGTCGGGATTCTGGCCCTCCCCCAGCTACCTATGCCCCCCAGGTTCCCCATGCCCCCAAGGTTCCCAACGCCCTGAGTCCCCACCCCTACACCCTGACTTCCCATCCATGCTCCCCCACACCCTGCCTTCCCACATCCATGGTCCCCCGTGCCCTGCCTTCCCACATCCATGCTCCCCCACACCTTGCCTTCCCATCCATGCTCCCCCACCAGTCCCCACCCCCTCGCCCAGCCTTCCCATCCATGCTCCCCGACCCCCTGCCATCCCGTGTCCACATCCCCCAGCTCTGCATTCCCACACCACACAGCCCTTGTCAGCTGTCAGTCACCTGTTTCCGGTCAGTTCCTGGGCTTCGCTGAGGTGTTTTGGAAGCTTGTCATCCTTTTTCTTTGTCCAGTTGTGAATATCCCCTTTCCGTGCTTTGCCTGTTTGCTTGCATTGAGCAAAACTAACTTGGTGATTCATTTGGTGATGAATTTGGAAGCGGGCTGAGAAGGAGGGCGTACAGGGGACCTCGGCCGAGGACTTGGCCGCTCAAGGGGACTGAGAGGCCTAGCCTGAGCCTTGGGTCTCTCTGCTGCAGAGCCGCCCCCCAGATCCTACCCAGTACCCTGACCTCCTGTGCTCGTTTTCGTTTTGTGGCAGAAAAGCAGTTTTGGGGTTCTGGTAGGAAGACGTCTTCTGGGTGTGTACCCTAGTTAAAGAGATGCTTCTGTGCCAAGTCGTCTGATGGTCCTGACAGGGGCGGGGCTGGAGGCCGCCTGGAGGGGTTTGGAGACAACTGGGGAAGGTCCGGCGGCTGAGGGGCTTCCCGTGGCTCAGGGGTAAAGAACCCGTCTGCCAATGCAGGAGAGAGAAGAGACCAAGGTTCGATCCCTGGGTCGGGAAGATCCCCTGGAGAAGGAAACGGCAGCTCACTCCAGTATCCTTGCCTGGAGAATCCCTATGGACAGAGGAGCCTGTGGGCTACAGTCCATGGGGTCCCGAAGAGCCGGACACGACTGAGCCAGCACACTGCTGCTGAGGCGCCAGGGCTGGAGGTCTCCTATCTTCATGTCTATGTCTGATTGTCTTAACTGTTGAGAATTGGCTGCTGGGTTATTGGTGATATAAAATGGCCCCAGATACTGGTTCTGTGCAAGAAACAGTTATCCAAAATGGTAATAAACTGAATATGCCCCTCAACTCTGAAAGAGTTAACGCCCTTTAAGGCGGAGGTGAACATTCTGACTCATGGTTTCCTTAAGTCTTGTAGACCATTGGATCTTGCCCGAGAAGTGGCTTTTCTTTAGGAGCTGGTGATCACACAGCTTAATGTCTTACTCATGGAAATGCTTTTCTTAGGCTCTATATTAATAATTATAATTGTAACAAATCTTGCCTGGGAATCTCTTTCTCAAGACTTGTACCCATGATTACACAATAGTATATCTTGCCCAGAGACGTTGCCCAGAACCCGTTCTCCCTGGCTAATGTTGTGCCAAAGTTATCTCAGGATGTATATCTTGGGAAAGGAACTGGTGGAACTCCTACAACCCTGAGGTATTCTTTTCATCTATTCTCAGTGGCCAGTTGAGAAGTATATAATGCCCTGCTTAACTAGTGAGGGTGGATACTCTCCTACCCGCTTCTGATGTCTATGTCATAAGCTTTTTCTGTCGCTTTCACTTTAAATAAAAATCTGCACAAAGCCCTGAGTGACTGAGACCCAACTTTGTTTCCGGAGTTAAATTTTCTCCTTTGGAGACTACGAATCCGGTGGCACCAAACACCTTAACCCATCAGCTCTAAGAAAATTATACAAATTAAGAAAATACACTTTAATCTGAGTGAGGTTGTCTAGAGTATAGAAGTGTGTGGATGAAAGGGCTGATGTGAAGAACTTTTTTTATTAATCTTTATATTTGTGGATAACTGTTGAAATTGAACAGTTGAAACATACAGAAATCCTGTATGCCTTGTACCCAATTTCCCTCATAATATCACCCGTGAAAATCTGTAGTTAAACATAGTAACTAGCATATTGACCCTGATACAGTCACATGCTGTTGCTTCTGTCATGTCCAACTCTTTGCAACCCCATGGACTGCAGTCTGCCAGGCTCCTCTGTCCGTGGCATTCTCCAGGCAAGAATACTAGAGTGGGTTGCCATGCACTTCTGAGGATCTTCCTGACACAGGGATAGAATCTGTGTCTTTTATGTCTCCTGCATTGGCAGGCAGGTTCCTTGCCACTAGCGCTACCATACAGTCACATACAGAATATTTCAGTGCCTGCAAAGATCTTGTTTCTTGCCTGCCTTTTAACAGCTACACTTGCTTTCCTCCTGTCCCTCCTGCTACCTCATTCATCCTTATCTCCATTTCTGTAATTTCCCCATTTCACAGATGCTGTTTATAAGCAATCATGTGGTATGTAACCTTTGGCTTTTTTTCACTCAGAATAATTCTTTGGAGATTCATACAGATTGAGGGCTTCATTAGTCTTTTCATTTTCATTGCCAAGTAGTATATCATTGTATGGATGTATTACAGTTTATTTACCTGATGAATGACATCTGCGTTGTTTCCTGTTTTGTGTTATGATAACTAAATCTTCTGTAAGAAAAACAAATTTTGATATTGGGGACTGAGCTTCTTGGTGATTACTTCAAGGACGCTTACATTTCATTGCTGTGACCACTGGAAACAAAGTTTTGCAAGTTTCCCCCTTGTGATTCCCTTATACACACACACACACACACACACACACACACACACACTCCTTTAGACTCCAACAGCCTGGAAATGGATTCTTAAGTTACAATACAACTTTTCAACCAGATTTATGTTGTTAAGGTGAAATGCTTTTTCACAGGCTCCTATATCAGAATAAACCTGTGCCAAGAAGATGTAAAGTCCCACAGGGAAGGAAAGAAACCTATTTCTCTAGGTCCTAATAAAAAAGAGAACAACCTGCTCTCAGTCAAACCCACCCGGGCACCCAACTGGGCCAGGAAGCTACCCAAACTCAGGTGGAGCAACATCTGTTAAAGCAGGTTCCTCTCGGGGGTGTGAATGCGAGGTGGATGGGATGGATCTGAGTCCACACTTCTGCAACTTTGGATTTATTTGGAAGAACAATATGCCAACTTACAGGGATGACCCCAAGGGGATAGAAAACATTTTTTTAATCTTTTTTTTCCTCTTGCAACCTGCAACCTGACCTGGGCAGTTGTTCAAACTGTATTAAACGCATTTCTCACTTCAGAAGAACGTAGAATAGTGCGGGATGCAGCTCAAAAAGAGGCGGATGGGCTTCTTATAGAAACACCTGGTGACCCAGCTTAGGCTGCAGCAAGCGTAGCTGTGTTAACAGCAGATCCCAGTTGGGATATGAATGCTGGGGACAGCCTGAAATGTGATCATGATAGAGACTGCATTCTTGCAGGGCTGTGAAGAGGGGGGCAAAACCAAGAAGCCTGAATGAACTACGGATGGGAAAACAGAAGCCGAATGAGGAGCCTTCAGAACTTCTGGGCAGGGTCTGTAAAGCCGACTGGCAGCACAGATACAGATGATGAGGACCCAGGGAATCCTAAACGGTCCCTGTGATTCTCATTGGTCAGAACGACTCTGACAGAAGAAGCTGCGAAAGATGGGAGGAGCTCTAAGGATGTCAATGTCCCAACTTGTTGGAATGGCCCTAAGTTTCTAATTTCAGGGACCAGTTTCAGGAGAAAAGGAAACCATGGAGGATAAAACAGGCCATTGTGCTGGTGGCTGCCTGAACCCAGGGAAGAGTAGACCAAATCGAGGCCCCAGTGAGGGAGTTGGCAAAAGGTAGGAAGCCACAAACCCCAACTCGAATGGGGCACCCGATAGTGGGACCACACTAATGTGCATACTGCAAGCAGGAGGGCCCCTGGAATAGTGTCCCGCACTGAGACTCTTAACGAAAGTAAGCAGGCAGCGTATGCGGTGCCTCAGGTAACTGACAATGACAGTGACCAAGGGTGATGCTGCCTAGCCTTCACCGCTTCCCACATGGAGCCCTGGGTGACTTGCCAAAGGGAAATCGTTACTTGGGAGTCGGGGAACTGATTTTAAACACCCAGCTTTCTAAACTTTCTTTTGAGACTGTTAGTAGCAAGGACTGTCAGAGGACCCCAGGGAAAAGCTTTTCTCGAGTAGGGGAAGAGCCCTTGATAGCTTTCTGTCTATGCCTGATGGCCTCACTTCCCCTCTGGGGTGAGACTGACTGAACTAAGTGCCAGGGTAGCCTCTGCACCTGGATGCTGGGTGGACGTTAAAGCTCCACCAGGGCAGTCCTGCGAGTTGCAGGATCTACCGCAGCGGTTCTGGGAGAGAAACCCCAGACGGTGAGTCCGGGGGATGGGCGAATGGGGGTACTGGGAAGATGGAAACGACCACAGCTGTATGGGTCAGGCTCTGCAGGGGTCAGGCATCCAGATTTTATGCAGTATCCATGAAAAGGAGGAAGAAAAGCTGGGGTGGACTCCTAACAGCCTTCCTTCAGGATGACCTATATGCTCCTGCTGGTCACTTTGTGATTGGCTGGTCCACAGCTGAGTGTTTGTACCTGACTGAAGAAAACTCAATAGGTTGTAGGAATACTTTGCTGTCCCTAACCAGTACTCTGCTCATGACTTTGTCCAGGGACTCCTGTTGGATGACCATTTTGGACTTGAAGGAGGCCTTTTCTGCACACTCTTGAGTTTTGAATCCCAAGTCTGCTTGCGAGTGGGAAGATGGGGATAAAGGAGTTAGGCTACATTAGTGCTGGACAGCGCTTCCTTGGGGACTTACACACTCACAATACTTGAAGAAGTCCTGGCCAGACTCAGGAGACCTTGAACAGGGAGGCCCTGCCCCAGGATACAGACGATGTTCTGATCACCAGTGAGACAGAGGACACCTGAGACTAAGGTACAGGTTTTGCTTCAGACTTCATGGCTGAATGAGGCTGTAAGGTGTCTGGGATGAAGGCAGACTCTCAGCCCTTATTAAATACTTGGGGTTTTGAACTCAAGGACAGAGAGCTGCCCACTGACCAGGGAGGTGGAGCTCTAACCAGGATTGCAGTTGCCACCAGAAGACACTGTGGGGGTCCTGGGAGTGACCGGGCTCTACCACATCTAGATCCCCAACTTTGGACTCACAGAAAACCCTTCTAGCGATGCTTTTAAAGGAGACAGGGAACCTCTAGGCTGGAATCTTGGAAGATGACCATCCAGAAGACTGGCTCCATCCCTGCTGGGCCCTCAGGAGAACTGGAATGGCAAATGTAGTGTCAGCAAGCTTTATATGCACTGGACACCAACCAGGTCACATGACTCACACTGTGTGATCAAGTCCTGGTGATAGACTTGAACCCAAGTTCTCTCCCATGTTTGCTTGTCACTCACCTCAGCGGGAGCCTGTGGAGTTCTGCAAGCAGGACTGGGGGTTCAGGAATACTGTGGAGCCCCCTGCACTGTGGAGAATGGACATTCTGGGCCAGTGTGACAGTGACAAGTGGGCTGGAGCAGAGGAAGGTCACAGTCTCCCGTGGACCAGACTCTAGTCGGGCTCCTCTGAGTGGCTCCCAGTGAGGTCCTGACTCCTCAGGCTTCGGGGTCTGTTTATTTATTGTCCAATTTTAGCAAGATTCCGGTTGAGTCAAATTAGTCAGAGCTCCCCAGCCTCAACATTGACCACACTGCTCATCCATCTTCCCCCATTAATGAGGTCTGATCCCCTGCCTGCCCTCAGCATGAATCCTGTAGGTCGGTTTAGTGCGGTCTTTCTGTTACATTCTGAGGGTGTATCTCCCCAAAACTCAGGTTGAATCCAAATGCCCAGGGTGATGCTGTTGGCCTTAGCAGGGGTGATGAGGTCATAAGGGTGGAGCTCCCCATGAATAGGATCAGAGTGTCCCCAGCCCTTCGGTCACTTGTGGACACGGGGAGATGGCACCATGTGTGAACTGGGAAGGGGTCTCACCAGACATCAAGTCTGTGGTGCATTGATCCCAGACGTCTGTCCTCCAGACTCTGAGGACTCAGCTCATGGTTCTGTTGTTACAGGAGCCCGACAGACACCCCCACACCTGCTATTTCCTCTCATCGACTTCCTGTTGGTGGCCCCACCCTGCTCCTGGCTGTCACCCCCAGAGTGGGAGGTGAGCCTGACCTCATCCCCACGTCAAAGTCCACTGCAAGAATGAATTCCTCTTGCCTGGATCTTCTACTGTCCTGACAAGCATTGGAGGGTGGACAAGGATGGGATCCAATGACAAAGGGGCGGCTGCCACGTGTCCAGTCCGGCAGTGTCCTCACGTGTCTGCTGTCAGACCGGTTGCCCCCTGACTTCACAGAGGAGAGTGTGGGGCTGAGATTTGCTGGGCTTTATCCATGCTTGTCTCAGTTTTCACTTGTGCTGCTGCTGCTGCTAAGTCACTTCAGTTGGGTCCAACTCTGTGCGACCCCATAGACAGCAGCCCACCAGGCTCCTCTGTCCCTGGAATTCTCCAGGCAAGAATACTGGAGTGGGTTGCCATTTCTTTCTCCAATGCATGCATGCATGCTAAGTTGCTTTAGTCGTGTCCAACTCTGTATCATTACTGTCTGACTAGTAATCATTAAAATATAGTAAACCCATTATATTTTGGCATAATATTTCCTGTCTTATGAGAACTGCTTTCTAAAACCAACCATTCACTGATCTGTTCCTCTGCTTCAATCTGTTGATGTCCTCTACCGTATTGATTTCAGTTATGTACTTCACCTCTGGTGGGTTTTTACCATTTTCTGTTTAAAACTTCTGTCTTCTTACTCAGTAAGAAGTACTTCTTACTTACTTAATCCATTCTTCTCCTTAGTTCTTCAGTCAGGTTTATGATCATCATCCTCCTGTAGATTCCCTGTCTTCCCGTCACTTCTACAAAGAAGAAGAAGAACTGATTTCTTCATTTGGAATACATTCCTCTGTCTCCTCGTGTTGCCTAAATTGCTACACTTTTTGTGCCTGTGACGTTTGGTTCAGTTTCCCGAACTTGGACAAGTGGCCCCTGTAGGAGACACCCTACATGTCCAAGAAGCACACTCCCCTCTTGTGGCCAGAGCTGTCTGCTCTAGGGATCCCCCTGAGGGCTGCATTGGTCCTGTGCATAGTGTTCACAGGCTGAACACTATGGGTGGTCTGGTAGACGTGGCTGGCCATCCCACCCATTTGGTTGCCAGGCCCTGCCTCGCACAGAGGTTGCTAGATTCTGGTTAGAAGGGGAGGTCCTGAGAAAGTGGCTGCAGCATCACAGGGGGTCCCCAGGGCTAGTGCTCGCTCACAGGTGAGATGAGTCAGGGTCCAGGTGGTGACACCAGGTTCTGAGGCTAGTGCTGGCCCACTGGCAGAAAGAGTCTGGCTAAGGGCCTGTGAGTCCAGTGGCTGGTGTCAGACGGCTGATGGGTGAAGAACAGGCATCCTGAAGCTTGCATTGGCCTGCTGGTGAGTGGGCTGGGTCCTGTCACAGCTGGCTGTGGTTGTCCTGGGGCTGGTGTCTGGTCCACTGTGGGTGAGGATGGACTCAAGGCTAGAGCAGGCTTGCTGACGCCAGGACTTGGTTTGGGGTCTCTGGATACAGGGCTCTGGGAGTCCACGGTCTAGGGACTGTGTGATGCATATGTATGGGGCTAGGTCCTGGGGCCTGTGGTTGGCAGGGCCAGGGCCATCTGTGGGTGCGCTTCAGGGGGTGGAACTTAAAGCAGCCTGTCTAGTGGGTGGGGCTTGTCCCTGCTCAGTTGGTTGCAGAGCCTGAGGATACCAGTCATGGTGCCCACAGGCTGTTGGATAGGGTCAGGGCTGGGTCCTGAGGCTGACCAGCTAGAGGGAGGATCCCACAGCGGTGCTGGCCGGCATGCGTCCATGTGGTCCAGTGAGATCGCAAGTGGCTACTGCCAGTGGCTGTAAATCCAGGGCAACTGGTCTCCTGAAAGTAAGCCCCACTGGCCTTCAAAACCAAATTGTGTAGGGTCTTGTATTCCTATTACAAGGCTCCTTGGGGAGCCTGATGGGGACCCAGACCTCTTGCTCCTTGGGGAGAACCTCTGCAACTGTAACCATTCTCCCATGTGTGGGTGACCCACTCTGGGTTCAGTTCAGTAGCTCAGCAGCTCCTATCTGGCTCTTTGCAATGCTATAGACTACAGCACACCAGTCACTGTCTCCCAGAGTTTGCTTAAACTCATACCAATTGAATGGGTGATGCCATCCAACCATCTCATTCTCTGTTGCCCTCTTCTCCTCCTGCTTTCAATCTTTCCCAGCTTCAGGATCTTTTCTAATGGATGAGCCCTTTGCATCAGGTGGCCACAGCAATTGGAATTTTAACTTCAGCATCAGTCCTTCCAATGATTAGGACTGATTTCCTTTAGGATGGACTGGTTTGATCTCCTTGCATTCCAAGAGACTCTCAAGAGCCTTCTCCAAAACCACAGTTCAAAAGCATCAATTCTTCAATGCTCAGCTTTCTTTACGGTCCAACTCTCACATCCATACATGACTATTGGAAAAACCATGGCTTTGACTAGACAGACATTTGTTGGTAAAATAAGGTCTCTGCTTTTTAATACGCTATCTAGGTTTGTCATAGCTTTTCTTCCGAGAAGCAAGCGCCTGTTAGTACCGTGGCTGCAGTCACCATCTGCAGTGATTTTGGAGCCCAAGAAAATAAAGTCTCTCACTGTTTCCTTGTTTCCCCATCTATTTGCCACGAAATGATGGGACCAGATGTCATGATCTTCATTTTTTGAATGTTGAGTTTTAAGCCAACTTTTTCACACTCCTCTTTCGCTTTCATCAAAGGGTCTTTAGTTCCTGTTAGCTTTCTGCCATAAGGGTGGTATCATCTGCATATCTGAGGTTATTGATATTTCTCCCAGCAATCTTGATTCCAGCTTGTGCTTCATCCAGCCTATCATTTCGCACGATGTACTCTGCATAGAAATTAAATAAGCAAGGTGAGAATATGCAGCCTTGACATACTCCTTTCCCAATTTGGAACCAGTTCCTTGTTCCATGTTTGGTTCTAACTGTTGCTTCTTGACCTGCATACAGATTTCTCAGGAGGCAGGTAAGGTGGTCTGGTATTCCCATCTCTTGAAGAATTTTCCACAGTTTGTTGTGATCCACACCGTCAAAGGCTTTAGCATAGTCAATGAAGCAGAAGTAGATGCTTTTCTGAAATTTTCTTGCTTTTGCTATGACCCAGTGCATTTTGGTAATTTGATCTCTGTTTCCTCTGGCTTTTCTAAATGCAGCTTGAACATCTGTAAGTTCTTGGTTCATGTACTGTTGAAACCTAGCTTGGAGAATTTTGAGCATTACTTTGCTAGAGTCTGAGATGAGTGCAGTTTGAACATTCTTTGGCATTGCCTTTCTTTGGGACTGGAATGAAAACTGACATTTTCTAGTCCAGTGGCCATTGCTGAATTTTCCAAATTTGCTGGCATACTGTGTGCAGCACTTTCACAGCATCATCTTTCAGGATTTCAATTGGCTCAACTGGAATTCCATCACCTCCACTAGCTTTGTTCATAGCCATGTTTCCTAAAAGCCCCACTTGACTTTACAATCCAGGATTTCTGGTTGTAGGTGAGTGATCACACCATCGTGGTTATCTGGGTCATGAAGATCTTTTTTGTATAGTTCTTCTGCATATTCTTGTCACCGCTTCTTAATATCTTCTGCTTCTGTTAGGTCTATACTATTTCTTTCCTTTGTTGTGCCCATCATTTTATGAAATGTTTCCTTGGTATCTCTAATTATCTTGAAGAGATCTCTAGTCTTTCCCATTTTATTGTTTGCCTCTGTTTCTTTGCATTGATCACTTAGCAAGGCTATCTTATCTCTCCTTGCTGTTCTTTGGGTTAGTGATACCATATAGTATTTGTCTTTCCCTGACTTGTTTCTCTAAGCATAATATTCTCTAGATCCATCCGCGTTGCTGCATGGCATTACTTCGTTTTATTTTAGTCATTTTTTCCATTTCTATGTACCACATCTTCTTTACCCATTCTTATGATAATGGACACTTAGGTGCCTTCTATATCTTGGCTACTGTAAATAGTGCAGCTATGGACATTGTGGTGCACATATATTTTCAGATTAGTGTTTGTCTTTTTTTTTATTTTGAAATGAGCCCAGAAGTAGAAATGCTGAATCATGTGGCAGTTGCATTTTTGGCTTTTTAAGGAACCTCTGTGCTGTTTTACATAGTGGCTACATCATTTTGCATTCTCATAAAAAGAGTACCAGAGTTCCCTATTCTCTACATCTTCTCTAACATTTAGCTTTTCACCATTGAGTATTATGTTGACTGTGGGTTTGCTTTAGTAACCTTTTTTATGTTGAAACATGTTCCTTCTATACCCACTTTGCTGAGAGGTTTTAGCCTGGATGGATGGTGAATTTTATCAAAAGCTATTCTGCATCTATTGAAATGAAGACTAGGTTTCAGTCTTTCTTTTTGAGAGTATAGTTATCACACTGTGTTTTTGTTTTCATTTTGCATATGTTGAACTATCCCTGAAACCCTCAAATGAATCCAGTTTGAGAGTGGTATTTGATCCTTTTTGTGTATTATTGGATTTGGCTTGCTAATATTTTGTTGAGGATTTTTGCATGTATGTTCGTCAAAGGTGTTGGCCTGTAATTTTCTTATTTTGTAGTGCCTTTGTCTGGTTTTGGTGTCAGGATGATGGTGACTTCATGGAATGAATTTGGGAGTATTCCCTCTTTAGTTACTTGGAAGAGTTTCAGAAGGATAGACAGAAGTCCTTTGTGTGCCTGGTAGAATTCCCTTGTGAACTAGACTAGGTTAGACTTTTCTTTGATGGGAGATTTTTGTGGTTTTCTTGTTTTTTTATTACAGATTCAGAGTCACTTCTAGTGATCAGGTCAGATTGTCCAATTCTGCTTGACTCAGTTTTTGCATTTTTCCATTTTCTAAGTTGTCCTATTTGTTGGTCTATTCAAAGAATATGATTTTTTTCTTTTTTTATTTTCATGGTACCTGTTATGTATCCTTTCATTGCTCTTTTTTGGGGGGTCCTTTCTCTTTTTTGTGAGTCTGGCTAAAAATTTTTATCAGTTTTAACTCTTAAAATACTGCATGGTTTCTTTGATCTTTTATTTTCTCTCTGATCTTCATTTCATTCCTCTGTTCATGTTGTGTTGTTTTTTCTTTTGCTAATTCTTTTCATTGGTAGGTTAACTTGTTTATGGACATGAGTTTGAGTGAACTCCGGGAGTTGGTGATGGACAGGGAGGCCTGGTGTGCTGTGATTCATGGGATCGCAAAGTGTCTGACACGACAGAGTGACTGAAGTTTTTTTTTTTTTTCTTGAAGGTCTGTATTGCTATGAACTTCCCTCTTAGAACTAATTTGGCTGAGTCCAGTAAATTATACAGAGCTGTGTTTTCATCTTCATTTGTCTGAGGTATTTCAGTTCTTTTATGATCTCACTGTTGACACATTTATTCTTTTCAGAAGCATGTTTAGTCTCCATGTGTTTCTTTTTTTCAGTTTTTTCTTTAGTTGATGGAACAGTCATAAAAATGCTTGATATAAGTTCTATCCCCTTATATTTGTTGAGGCTTATTTCTTGACCTAGTAGATGATCTATCCTGGAAAATATTCCATGTGCACTTCAAAAAAATTGAAATTCTGCTTTGTTAGATGGTATGACCTACTGATCTATTGTATCATTTAAGACTATGATTGACTTATTAATTTTTTTATTGTCTTTTCTGTTTGTTTTTTATGTCATTGGGCTGTTAGTCTCCTCCTATTATCAATATCTGTCTTCATGTCTATTCATATTTGCTTTATGTATATTGTTGATATTTAGTTGCTAAGTTATGTCTGACTCTTTGCAAACCCATGGACTGTAGCCTGCCAGGCTTCTCTGTCCATGGGATTCCCCAGGCAGGAATACTGGAATGGGTTGCCATTTCCTTCTCCAGGGGATCTTCCCAACCCAGGTATTAAACCAGCATTTCCTGCATTGGCAGGCAGGTTCTTTACCACCTAGACACTAGGGAAGCCCTTTTATATATGTTCAGTTCAGTCGCTCAGTCATGTCTGACTCTTTGCAACCCCATGAATCACAGCACGCCAGGCCTTCCTGTCCATCACCAACTCCCGGAGTTCACTCAAACTCATGTCCATCAAGTCGGTGATGCCATCCAGCCATCTCATTCTCTGTCGTCCCCATCTCCTCCCACCCTCAATTCTTCCTAGCATCAGACTCTTTTCCAGTGAGTCAACTCGATGCATGAGGTGGCCAAAGTATTGGAGTTTCAGCTTTAGCAGATGTTACATGATCTTATATTAGATGTGTCTATAGTAACAAACATTCTCTTCTTGCACTGATTCCTCAATCATTATATAATGATCTTTTTGTCTTTTTTGTCCTTTGATTTAAAGTCTGTTTTGTCTGATAGGAGTATTGCTACTCCGGCTTTCTTCATTCCACTTGGATGAAATCTTTTTCTATCGTCTTCTGTCTCTGTGTCTTTCACCGTGAAATGAGTCTCTCGTGGGCAACCTATTGAAAGGTCTTATTTTTTTAGTTCAGTCAGCCACCCTATGTCTTTTTGCTTTTCAAGGCTAATTTTTAGCTACTGAAGAGCATATACTTATTTAGTGACAGTAATTAATTCAGTGTACATAAAATGACTAAATTCCACAACTCTTGCTAGTTGTAACAGCAGAATGTGTTGAATAATGTTGATTCCAATTGTGCATGCATTGAAGCATATTTTAAATAGGATTGGCTTACCTGTAAATAAACTATTGCTACTTAAACTAAAAGAACATTATTAACCCAGATCTCCTGCATTGCAGGCAGATTCTTTACCATCTGAGCCACCAGGGAAGCCCAAAGAATATAAAACAGTATCAATGTTTGGGCTTCTCAGGTGGTGCTAGTGGTAAGGAACCTACCTGCCGGTGCAGGAGATATAAGAGATGTGGGTCCAATCCCTGGGTCAGGAAGATCCCCTGGAAAAGGGAATGGCAACCCACTCCAGTATCCTTGGCTAGAGAATCCCATGGACAGAAGAGCCTGGTGGGCTACAGTCCATAGGGTAGCAAAGAGTTGGACGTGACTGAAGCGACTTAACACACAATATCAAAGTTAAAAGAATATAATGATTTGGGAATTTAGGGGCAGTTTTTCTTTTTCATTTAATTTTTTATATTAAGATACAGTTTATTATCAATGTTATGTTATGTTCAGGTGTACAGCAAAGCAGTTCAGGTATACATACAAATAAATATATACATCTTTTTCAGATTTGTTCCTCATACAGATAATTGGAGAATATTGAGTAGAGTTCCCTGTGCTACACAGTAGGTCCTTGCTGATTATCTATTTTATAAATAGTAGTTTATATGCATGTTAATCTCAAACTCCTTATTTATCCTTCCCCTGCCTGCCTTGTCTCAGAGAAGGCAATGGCAAGTCACTCCAGTACTCTTGCCTAGAAAATCCCATGGATGGAGGAGCCTGGTGGGCTGCAGTCCGTGGGGTCGCTATGGGTCAGACATGACTGAGCGACTTTACTTTCACTTTTCACTTTCACACATTGGAGAAGGAAATGGCAACCCACTCCAGTGTTCTTGCCTGGAGAATCCCAGGGACGGGGGAGCATGGTGGGCTTCCGTCTATGGGGTCACACAGAGTCGGACACGACTGAAGTGACTTAGCAGCAGCAGCAGCAGCCTGCCTTGTCCATTTGGGAACCACTAGTTCGTTTCCAAAATCTGTGGAAAATCCCATGGACAGAGAAGCCTGGCAGGCCAGAGTTCATGGGGTCACAAAGAGTCAGACACAACTTAGCAACTAAACAACAAAAACAATTACAACCTTATTTACTCCTAAATGATATTTTTAGAGGAAGTAGCAATCTATATTTCAATTAATTTTCTAAACACACACTAGATTTTGACCAAAATTAATTATTCATTTAAGTGGGCAGTAAATTTTCTAGTTGCCATTGGACAAAAATGAAAGCAATATTTTAAAATACACATTAATCTGTGTATTTTAGTTTAAAGGACTGTTCTTTTAAGGAAATTTAACATATCATCTTAATAGTATGTCAGTATGTTTATTTTAAAGCTATGATTTCTAAATTTCTATACATAATTACATACATGTATGCAGAGGAGAGTAGATAGATAACAAATAGATGATAGATAGACAATTGATAAATAGATGATCAGGAGAGACAGAGTAGGAGACGAGAGCGAGGGCGGGGTGGGGATCAGGAGGAGAGAGAACTGACACCACCAAGGCTTCACTGTGCTGTAAGCTGCAGAGAGCAGAATGTCAGTGATCTACAAAGCTCCTGTATTCTCAATTTTAAGCAGTAAACTAACTTTATAGCCATTTCCAACTCTTTTGCTCTATTTCTTTAGACACACATTTTTAGTGTTGGTGAATATATAACATAGGCCTGTTATTTTTGAGACCATAGCTATTTAGTGGTAGGATATAAGTTTGTGTCCTTGACATTGGTTCTGCTTTTTAAACTTACAAATCTATGAACTCCAGAATGATACACTAATGACTAACAAAGTTGTGTATTTACAAATAAAAGTAATACCAAGTCAGAGCTGACAGCATCACACCTTCAGCTTCTCCACCAAACCACGCTTATACCTGATAGCTAAGCAGCAGAAAAAGACATGACAGAGCGTGACACAGCCCATGCCTTTAGCGGTAGCTTCTTAGAGCTTCTTTTAGTTCTCACTTCTCAATTCTGAAAGAAAGAATTCTCCTTCTGTGAGTTAGAATGCAAAGATGGGCTCAATAAAGGACATAAATGGTAGGGATCTAACAGAAGCAGAAGATATTAAGAAGAGGTGGCAAGAATACACAGAAGAGCTGTACAAAAAGTTTCTTCATGACCCAGACGATCACAATGATGTCATCACTCACCTAGAGCCAGACATCCTGGAATGTGAAGTCAAGTGGGCCTTTGGAAAAATCACTACGAACAAAGCTAGTGGAGGTGATGGAATTCCAGTTGAGCTATTTCAAATCCTGAAAGATGATGTTGTGAAAGTGCAGCACTCAGTATGCCAGCAAATTTGGAAAAATCAACAGTGGCCATAGGACTGGAAAAGGTCAGTCTTCATTCCAATCCCAAAGAAAGGCAATGCCAAAGAATGCTCAAACTACCGCACAATTACACTCATCTCATACGCTAGTAAGTAATGCTTAAAATTCTCCAAGCCAGGCTTCAGCAATACGTGAACCGTGAACTTCCAAATGTTCAAGCTGGTTTTAGAAAAAGTAGAGGAATCAGAGATCAAATTGCCAACATCCACCGGTTTATCGAGAAAGCAAGAGAGTTCAAGAAAAGCATCCATTTCTGCTTTATTGACTGTGCCAAAGCCTTTGATTGTGTGGATCACAATAAACTATGGAAAATTCTGAAAGAGATGAGAATACCTGATCTGCCTCTTGAGAAATCTGTATGCAGGTCAGGAAGCAACAGTTAGAACTGGACTTGGAACAACAGACTGGGTCCAAATAGGAAAAGGAGTATGTCAAGGCTATATATTGTCGCCATCCTTATTTAACTTATATGCAGAGTACATCATGAGAAATGCTGGGCTGGATGAAGCACAAGCTGGAATCAAGATTGCTGGGAGAAATATCAATAACCTCAGATAAGCAGATGACACCACCCTTATGACACAAAGTGAAGAACTAAAGAGCCTCTTGATGAAAGAGAAAGAGGAGAGTGAAAAAGTTGGCTTAAAACTCAACATTCAGAAAGCTAAGATCATGGCATCTGGCCCCATCACTTCATGACAAATAGATGGGGAAATAGTGGAAACAGTGGCTGACTTTAGTTTTTTGGGCTCCAAAATCACTGCAGATGCTGATTGCAGCCATGAAATTAAAAGAGGCTTGCTCCTTGGAAGGAAAGTTATGACCAACCTAGATACCATATTAAAAAGCAGAGACATTGCTTTGTCAACAAAGGTCCGTCTAGTCAAGGCTATGGTCCTTCCTGTGGTCATGAATGGATGTGAGAGTTTGATTGTAAAGAAAGCTGAATGCAGAATTGATGCTTTTGAACTGTGGTGTTGGAGAAGACTCTTGAGAGTCCCTTGGACTGCAAGGAGATCCAACCAGTCCATCCTAAAGGAGATCAGTCCTGGGTTTTCATTGGAAAGACTGATGTTGAAGCTGAAATTCCAATACTTTGGCCACCTGATGCAAAGAGCTGACTCATTGGAAAAGACCCTGCTGCTGGGAAAGATTTAGGACAGGAGGAGAGGGGACGACAGAGGATGAGATGGTTGGATGGCATCACCGACTTGATAGACATAGTTGTGAGTGAACTCCGGGAGTTGGTGATGGACAGGGAGGCCTGGTGTGCTGCGGTTCACAGGGTTACAAAGAGGTGGACACGACTGAGTGACTGAACTGAACTTAACTGAGTTAGATATCCCCAAGAAACCCCTTTCTGCCCTCAGGATCCCCCTGGAAACCGTCTTCTGCCTCAGGATCCCCCAGAAACTCCCTTATGCCCTCAGGATTTCCCTGGAAACCACCTTCTGCCTCAGAATTCCATCAGAAACCCCCTTTCTGCCTCTTAGGATACCGCGACACCTCCCTTCTCTCCATGGTGAATCCCCCAGAAACCCCCTTCTGCCCCTCACGATCCCCAGCAACCAGTACTGCCTGTGGGGAATCCCAGGGAAACAGCCTTCATGTGGTGGGGAATCCCCTGAGACCACCAGCTGCTGATGGGGAATCCCCTGGCCACCACTTTCCTCTGGTGGGGAATCCCCTGGAAACCATGTTCTGCTGGTGGGGAATACCCTGGAAACAACCTTCTGGTCCTCAGAATTCCCTGGGAAAACCCCTTCTTTTAGTTGGAAATCCTACACGGGACCATCTGCCAGTGGGGAATCCCCTTGAGACCACCTTCTGATGTTGGGGAATCCCCCGGAAACCACAGATATCCCGGGAAACCCCCTTATGTTGGTGGGGAATACCCAGGACACTGTCTTCTGCCCTCAGAATTCCCCAGGAAACCCTATTCTGTCATTCAGGAATCCCCTGAACACCACCTTCTGCCCTCAGAATTCCCTTGGAAATCCCCTTCTGTCAGTGGGGAATCCCCCAGACACCACTATTTGGTGGTGGGGAATCTGTCAGAAACCCCCTTGTCCATAAGGAACCCCTGGAAACCTTCTTTCATGGGGAATATCCCCCAAACCCCCTTCTACCCCTCAGGAATCCCTGGGAATCCTCATTCTGCCCATCAGGAATGCCCCTGGAAACCCTCTTCTGCTGCTTAGAATGCCCTGGGAAACCCCTTTTGTCGGTGGGGAATCCCTGGGGCCCCACCTTCTGCTGGTGAGGAATCTCCAGGAAACCAACTTCTATCAGTGGGGAATCCCCAGTAACTCCCTTCTGCCTCTCAGGAATCTCCGTAAACCACTTTCCCTGTCAGGATTTCCTTGGAATCCTCCCACTCTTGTCAGAATTCCCCCAAAACAGCCTTCTTTCTGTGTGAATCCCCTCAGAAACTTTCTCTCTGTTGAATTCACATTAGGAATTAAGATACTCATGTTTCCCTTGGCCCTCTCTCACAGAAATAATTGAACACATACTTTTAAAAAGTGATAATTTGTAGTTTGATACAAAACTATGAAAGTGAAGAGATTTTGAGTTAAATCTAAGTCGATAGACCAAATTAAACATTTTGCAGAGGAAGTGTTTTGATGTTGTTCACTACTACCTCGTGAGTTCATTGATTGCGGTGGGGATTTGGAAAACTGAAAGGGATTATGGTTCTTTTATGTAATTTTATAAATTACCTTTCCCTTGTGGGCAGGAGATTTCACAAAGGAGTGAGAAACACTCCTTTACAAGGCTGTCTGTTGTAACACACTGAATGCACAAGTCAGATCCAAACTGATTTCCACTAAGAAACTCAGATTTCCCACAAAAGCAAAGGATATTCTGCTGTGAATATATGAGTTTAAAATGAACATATATAAGATATTCCTATATTGTGGATTCAAGAAATCTGAAGAAACAAACATTGCTTCAGCTTGACATTTTTTCAAACTTATTAAAAATATTTTTTGAAATTGATAATTTGTGTCTTTTTACTGGGAAATAGATGGGGAAACAGAGGAAACCATGTCAGACTTTATTTTTTTGGGCTCCAAAATCACTGCGGATGGTGACTGAAGCCATGAGATTAAAAGACGCTTGCTCCTTGGAAGGAAAGTTATGACCAACCTAGATAGCATATTAAAAAGCAGAGACATTACTTTGCCAACCAAGGTCCGTCTAGTCAAGGCTGTGGTTTTTCCCATGGTCATGTATGGATGTGAGAGTTGGACTGTGAAGAAAGCTGATCGCCGAAGAATTGATGCTTTTGAACTGTGGTGCTGGAGAAGACTCTTGAGAGTCCCTTGGACTGCAAGGAGATCCAACCAGTCCATTCTAGAGGAGATCAATCCTGGGTGTTCATTGGAAGGACTGATGCTAAAGCTGAAACTGCAATACTTTGGCCACCTCATGAGACGAGTTGACTCACTGGAAAAGACTTGATGTTGGGAGCGATTGGGGGTAGGAGGAGACGGGACGACAGAGAATGAGGTGGCTGAATGGCATCACCGACTCAATGGACATGAGTTTGAGTGAACTCCAGAGGTTGGTGATGGACAGGGAGGCCTGGCGTGCTGTGGTTCATGGGGTTGCTAAGAGTCGGACACAACTGAGTGACTGAACTGAACTGAAAGGAGTGAGAGAAGTTTATGAAACAGTTACTAAAATTCTAGGTTTGTATACCAGAACAGCTACAGATTTAAATCAACTGTGATCTGTTCTCTACTATGCTGCTGCTGCTAATTCTCTTCAATCATGTCCAACTCTGTGCGACCCCATAGACAGCAGCCCACCAGGCTCCCCTATCCTTGGGATTCTCCAGGCAAAAACACTGGAGTGGGTTGCCATTTCCTTCTCCAATGCATGAAAGAGAAAAGGGAAAGTGAAGTCTCCCAGTCGTGTCCGACTCTGAGTGACCCCATGGACTGCAGCCTACCAGGCTCCTCCGTCCATGGGATTTTCCAGGCAAGAGTACAGGAATGGGGTGCCATTGCCTTCTATTATGTTGTGTCCAACCAAATAAACAGATTTTTGATTCCTTTAGTCCATGAACAAGTTAATGTTTCAGTTCTTTAAAACACCAAGCCCACACATATTCCTGTTTCACTCATAACCATGGTTCATTAATGGATCACAATACTTTACTTAAAAGGAAAACTTCTGTTGCTGTCCAATGCTGTTTTATTAAAAGGTTCCTTGGGCACTTTGTAGGCAGACGTGGACATCAGATGTTGACCCAGAATGTGGTATACCAGACAGCCTTATGAAAAGGGTTATGCGTCTTTCCTCCACATGAGGAAGCTCCAGTAAACAACACATCATAACAGCATCAGCTGTGCATTCCAGCAGTTCAAATGTGGGGCTGTATCCTTCCCCAAGTATCTCCAGCATCAGACATCCTCTGCCTCCAATACATTTTTTCTCATTTTCTGTTGTGTGTGATACCTTGGCTAATGCATGCTGCAGCAAATGGGAAAGGTGCAGGTTTATTTCCTAATGAAGATTCTCATTACTCCAAATCACCTGGCCTGTTGTACCTGTTATAAATTTAGAGAATATTTAAATAAGACGATGTGTCCACAAATTATAATGCTAAGTCAAAGTTAAAAAAAAAAATAGAACAGGAAACACTTAGATAAGTACACTCAAACTCATGTCCACAGAGTCGGTGATGCCATCCAGCCATCTCATTCTCCGTCGTCCCCTTCTCCTCCCGCCCCCAACCTTTCCCAGCATCAGAGTCTTTTCCAGTGAGTCAACTCGTCGCATGAGGTGACCAAAGTATTGCAGTTTCAGCTTTAGCATCAGTCCTTCCAATGAACACCCAGGATTGATCTCCTCTAGAATGGACTGGTTGGATTTCCTTGCAGTCCAAGGGACTCTCAAGAGTCTTCTCCAGCACCACAGTTCAAAAGCATCAATTCTTCGGCGATCAGCTTTCTTCACAGTCCAAATCTCACATCCATACATGACCACGGGAAAAACCATAGCCTTGACTAGACGGACCTTTGTTGGTTTTAACAGGTCCTTATTTATGAATTCATACTCTAGGGTCCCCAAAATTACCTTGCACCTTGACCCTGTGAATGTGTAAATAAGACAGACCAGGTGCTCAGATTAATCCTGTGTCAGAATAAGCTGAGACTTTATAAAATATTCAGATTTCTTAAGCTTACCTAGGTCCTTTGGATAATATGTCTCTTCATGGAGTTAGGATATTTTTCCCCAAAGGAAATGCTCTCCAGTGTGACTTTGATGCAATTAGGTTTGGATTTGGGAAAGAGGTTGGATCAAGTTGTTCAGATTGAGTCCCAGTGGACAGAAGTCCCCCTGCCATGTACAGTCTGATTGGGAAGGATCATACAGGAGGAAGCGGAAGTCCTGTTCATGGAGGACCAGCCAGGACCTGGTGTCCTGTGGGGTGCTGTAATTTAATCACCATAAAAATCTCCTGAATACATGTATCTTATCTCTACTGATATACACCCTGACCCCCTGGACAAAACCATTCAGCAGTCATTCTGAGGACCTTTGTCCACCATGCCATTCATTTCATTTTAATAAGTGCAGCTCATCTGTATAAATAGCTATATTTGGGGCTATTTTTATGGTCTCTCTCCTTTTTTATATTGAAAAATATTTGTTTTAAGTTTTACAAGAATTTTGCACAAACTCTTCACGTTTTTGACATAGCTGTCTTTATCAAGACTTTTTTTAGTTATTCAATATTTTTATAGAGTATTCTACATTTAATATTATTGTAAAATATTTGGTGTATTCCCTGTGCTGTATAATATATCCTTTTGGCTTGTTTATTTCATACACAGTAGTTTAATCCCCTAGGCTATGGCTCTTTTTCTTTCCTACAATGCATACCCCTGTCCTCAGAAGTGAGTAGAACCTGAATAAAAACATTGGACCTAAAAAATTAATATAACTGAATATTACTTTTGTTCCTTCTGCAGAATAAAAATGTTGAAATGAGTGACGTAGTTGATACTCAAGACAGATGAGGACTTCAGTAAGAGGTGGTTTTAGGAAAAAAGGACTGCAACTAAACTTTAAAAATAAAAACTTTAGTCTCTGTTATTAAAAACACTGTCCTCTCTGTATCATATTCTACAAAATGGGACAAGTGCCTACTTTCCTGATCATGAGTGTTCTTATGATGTAAGAATAACCCATGATCCTCTCCTAAGTGTTTATGAGAAGGAGGAGGCCCACTTACTTCTGAAAGCTTTTCAGATTAAAGGCCCAGTGGATATCTTCATCAGCAACTTTGAGAACAACAACTGGGGACTGGACGGTTATGTGAGTACTTCCTGGAGGGTTATCTAATCATCATGTCTGCACTGAGGTGGGGGCACCAACAGAGGGATTCCTTCTAAGGCAATCTGGGTCCTGTCTGCACTGAGAAAACTCAGGGCCCTCGTCCTGGCCTCTCAGCCACATCACCCCTTCATCATCTGATGAAAGAAACCCATCTCTGAGACGAGGAAGAAACTGTCCAGGAACGACAGTCTGTTCCTCCCAGACACACGAGAGCTTAGATGCAGACCACACCACACTGTCAGAGTGGGGCCAGACTCTTAGCAAGGCCATGGTAACCACCCTTCATACGCTGAGAAAGAGAGATTCCAGATGGCCCTTCATAGTCTCTTTGCAAGTTAACCCTTTGTTTGTGCTACTTCAGCATCAGACTTGAGCGTAGAGGGCCTCACGTGATACACAAGAGACAGTAGCTGTGACACAGTGAGTTTTACATACTGTAGGCTCTGAAGTAAGTCATACGTGTGTCACCCTTTACAAAGGACACTCAACCTATAAATTTAGTGTTAAATTTACTACTGTTTTTCAGATCAAAATGAGACAGAGTTTGTTAGTTGAAATTCAAGTCTGTATTTTTCAATTTTAACTGTAAATGGGAAACTCCAAAGAATGACAGATTTTTAAAAGAATTAACCATTAATGTCTGGGGCTTCCCAGGTGGTGCTAGTGGTAAAGAACCCACCTGCCACTGCAGGAGACATATGTGGGTTCGATCCTGGGTCAGGAAGACGTCCTGGAGGAGGGCATGGATGAACACATGGATTCACTCCAGTGTTCTTGCCTAGAGAATCCCCATGGACAGAGGAGCCTAGCAGGCTACAGTCCACCCAGTCGCAAAGAGTCGGACATGACTGAGGCAAGTTAGCATTAATGTCTAACTAGGAGAAATAATATTTATATTATGATAAAGGAATAGGTTATGATTAATCCTTATTGTTTTCTTCCTTTTCATGTGTATCAGGTATCATCTGGACTTGAAAGGGAAGGGTTTACTTTGGAAAATTCAAGCTGAAAGGCATAGTATGCTGTACTTAGATGATTTTTCAAAGCAAATATCAGGTTGGTCTGCAGATGACTGAGCTGAGTGTGATGGAAAGGATGTGACACAAAAGAAACAGAGACAAAAATACGAGAGAGACTCATGTATTTTACAACTGGCTGAAAAAAATCCCATTCACTGGCAAGCAAAATGGAAAATATCAGCTGGCATAAATTCATTAAATATGCCAGACACAGAATTAATATCCTTAATTTACAAAGAGATATTGTGAAAAACAGGAAAAAAAGCAAAGTGGAAATTCAAAGAATAAACTACATTACCCTAAGAATATCATTAATTATAAGTAATTAAAAATGGGCCAATAAATTATGAAAAGATCTTAACTTGAAAAATATGTATTATGACAACAGAGATCATTTTAAGCTATGAGAATATTGAAGTTTCTTAAAAATGATTTGGGGTGGATTAGAAAAAGGCACCTGAGTGTTCATTTTTGGTGAGTGTGTGAGTAGATATGTACAATTTGACCATATTCTTCTATCAACAATTGTACCTCTCAAATGTTCAATCAGACAAGGGTGATCATTATTTTTTGCATATTCAGGTATGTGTATAGCAGGACTATTTCAACAGTGGAAATTAGAAATAACCTGGGTATCTTACACATCTATCATAAATGAATTGCTTCTTATATCAATCTTTTACAATGTGTAGGCTCCCCTGTCCCTGGGACTCTCCAGGCAAGAACACTGGAGTGGGTTGCCATTTCCTTTTCCAGTGCATGAAAGTGAAAAGTGAAAGTGAAGTTGCTCAGTTGTGTCCAACCCTCAGCGACCCCATGGACTGCAGCCTTCCAGGCTCCTCCATCCATGGGATATTCCAGGCAAGAGTACTGGAGTGGGTTGCCATTGCCTTCTCCGGTTACATTACATAAAATACAGTTAATTTGGCATATGTCATTAGAGAACAAAGATTACATAATGATGTAGAAAGTTCTTCATGACTTATATAAGAGAAAGAAGCTTGTTCTAGATAAAAGAGACAAATATGTCTGCCTGCCTTCTTTCCGTCTTTCTTAAGTACTAGATCAAAAAAATGTCTGGAAAAAAAAAAAAAACACTAGATGTGATGTTTACATCATCCACTTGCTAGTTTTGTGATCCAGGAGGAATTAAAACATTCTTGAGATTATTTTTTCATCTAAAATTTCAGTAGAGCTTTCCTGGTTGCTGTGAAGATTGAGAGTCAATGTGAGGGTTTGCTTTATGCTAAAGCTCTTCTCACATTCGTCTTTACTCATGTTGGTACTAACACAGATGAGAAGAGGCATCTCTCACGGAGATGAGATAATGAGCACCATGTTTTGTAATGAGACAAGCACAACGTTTCTCCTTAGTAGTATCGGCCACTTCCTACTTTACTTACAGAATGCTACCAATATATTAACTGTACACAGAGGAGTACTGCTATGTACAATTTAACACTGAGCAGCCTCTCATGAGTGTATTACTTGGTGATGGCTGTCACTGATGTACTCATTTCACAAAACCTTTATCAATATCCTGAGGGATTCCGAAGGAAATGTATACCAACCTGTATAATAATCACCCTTGAAAAACAAAAAACGTGACCAAAAAGGATAATTACTCATAAAATATTCTAAACCCACCTTTCCAAACTAAGACCTTTTACATAGAAGAATTCTAAACTACAATGTCAGCCGTGGCCGAGATGGTGCTTTCAATGGGGTTATGTTATTTTGAGATAATGAAAACAGGCCAGATCTAATGTTGGTGAAGTTTTCTCTTACTCTGAGCCAAATCCTGTGGTTATCTGCCCTCCTTCCTCCAACGCACACACTCTAGTAATTCTGTCTAAGGACACTCCAACCAGTCTTGCACTGTACTCTGTGGATGTCGGAGTTTACTGATCCAGTCAGTCTGACTGGAACCATCACTTTGCTGTTGAAAATTTTCTTTGCACTGCCCCATTTCTTTTTAATCTAACAAAATAACAGCTTGCTTTAACAAGTAGTCTTTCTTCTCATGTGATAATGAGCTTACTGTCAGGGAAAACAATCTGCCTCACAAAATAATTTGAATCACAAGCAAGTCTCCCATCCAACTAAGGAGAAAAGGCTATGTGTTTAAGTAATGCTTCAACAACAGCCATTCATTTCTGAGTCATGGCTACACTCTGCTTTTATGGATATAAATAAACAACCTCTTAATTATCTCCAGTCAGTAAATAAACTGTAAAAAAACAAAAAAAGTCAGTAGATAAATAGAAACTTTGTGCTCCAAGTTCCCAGGCTGAAAGAGGGAAAAGTTCCTATTTCAGGCCGGCAATTCTGCGGGCTGAAAGGTGAACATTGGTTCATTTCACTTTATACTATTCCTGAAAACTGTACTTCTTCCAGGAAAATTTATGTACATATTCTCATCTAAGTCAAGGTTGTCAGAAACACAGAGAAAACTGCCATAGAAAATCACATTTAAGTTCCATCTAAAATAAGACACAAATGGATTTACCTATGAAACAGGAAGAGACTCACACAAATCCAGAAACTAACAGATGCCTGTGGGGATTTGGTTGTGAGTGTTGCCAGGTTGAAGTAGAAATGAAGAAATGAAAATCACTGTGTATAATGTAAGAAAAATAGTAGGATATTGTATGCAGCAGAGAGAAATATAGCCATGATTTTTCAATATCTTTAAATGGTATATATTCCATGAAAATACTGAATCACTCTGTTGTATCCCAAAGCAAATAGAGTAATATGAAATGTAGCTCAACTGAAAAATAAAGAGTGGATGGATGGCTACAAACACAAGAAACAAGAATGAAGATGCGCAAAATAAAAATGGGAAAGTTTTAGAAATAAAAACTCCCATCAAGAAATTAATTTGGATGTGATTACTTAAAATCTCCATTGGTTCATCCACTAGAAAGCACAATATGGAGGATCTTCAGAAAATGAAACATGGAAGTGCCGGAGGAAGCAGCAATCATATGCCTGTGCATACAGTCAGGGAAAAGAAACATTTTTGAAGAAAAGGGTACCCATGCCATCCCCGCCAGATCAGTTTCCAAAGGAAGGACACTGCTGCAGTGTAAGTGCACGAGAACACAGAAATGAATAAAGAAGATGGTTCTATATAAACAACGGTAAATGGATCAACCATAAGGAAGAATGAAGCAATGCCATGTTCAGGCACAGGCTAGAAGGTAGAGATGATCATACCAAGTGAAGTAAGAAAGACAGGGAGCAACAAATAGAATATGATGTCACTTGTAGGTGGAATCTAATAATGGTTACATAGGAGTTCTTTGAACCAAGATAAACACTTCCCAGACTTAGAAGAAACTTGTCTCCCTTACTATTAGCAGAGAAGAAAGGTGTTGGGCACATAGAAATAAGGTACTTGTGTAACATGAGCACACTACTATTTAGAAAATAAGCCCCAAGGACCTACTGGGTAACACTAGGAATGACACTCCACTTTCTGTCATAATCTGTGCAGGAACAGTTCCTAAATACAGCCTATACACATCAATGTGTGAGGGAATCAAGTGACTATGAATTAAAAAAAAAAAAAATCCACTGTCTTGCAATTCACCTATATATTCAAGTTCAAATAACTGGGTAAACACAGTAAATATAGAAACATATGCTGACTCTATTCCCCTCATCCCATGGCTACTTTGGCTGCTATCATATGTCTGGAGACTAGGCAGGCTTGGGTACCAAGGCTGGATTGTTTTTGGGTCCTGGGTCCGGGAAGGATGTGGCAGGCAGTGTGACCCCACAATGTTCTGGGGTGCCTCTTGCCCTCTGCAGGAACCTTCAATCTCTACGTACAGGCAAAGTATATGAAGAGATTTGAATTAACGCAGACACACATACGGGTATGCAATGCTGCTGCTGCTGCTAAGTCACTTCAGTCGTGTCCGACTCTGTGCGACCCCATAGACGGCAGCCCACCAGGCTCCCCCGTCCCTGGGATTCTCCAGGCAAGAACAATGGAGTGGGTTGCCATTTCCTTCTCCAACGGATATGCCATAGATGATCCAAAACGACCTACTGAATAGCAGGTGGAAGTTTATTGAACAGTGTAATCGACGACAGAGAATGAGATGGCTGGATGGCATCACCGACTCGATGGACATGAGTTTGAGTGAACTCCGGGAGTTGGTGATGGACAGGGAGGCCTGGCGTGCTGTGATTCATGGGGTCGCGGAGAGTCGGACACGACTGAGCAACTGAACTGAACTGAACTGAATCACCTAGAAGGGAACAAGAACTTGAAAGAGAATAGATAAATGTTCATCCATGAATGTATCAACTTCCTGTACACCTGAAGCACACATAAGATCAGAAATCACTTCTGTTCCAAGGTAAAATCACACAGAAATGACAGGGCTGGGGTGGGGGTGGGGGAACTTGTGGGACTGGGTAATGTTGCCGCCTTGTGGCCATTTTCTGTAACAACAGTTTGAAAACCTGTGCTGCTGAGCATTGAGTATTCTCAAGGCCAAAGGGTCTGGAAGTCAAAAACTGCTGGTCTGAACAACTGACGTGAAGGAGTCCTTGGGCCTAGAAAAGAAAACAAAGGGTTTCAAAGGCCCTTGCTGAATCATGCAACTTCAGAGAAAACAAAACTGAACTTTAAGTCCCGCCCTGATGCTCCGGGCCTGTTACATCTACCTGGGACTTATCACCCCCTGCCCAAAACCTCCCACTCCCTGTTCAACTACAAATGCTATCTCAACTAAAGATTACCCCAAACGTCCCACCTGACTAACGTTTCCTTTATCGCTTCCACAAACCTCCCCTTATATATGAAGCTTCCCTGACCCCTCTCGCGCTCAGCCTGGTCGTTAGGCCTACCGTCGCTCCTCCTTGCCGAAATAAAGGTACCCTACCCCACTGAGGTCCTCTCTCCTTCTTTTCTGCCTCCGCCGGAACTATATCTTACAGGGGTGATTATCAGAAAAGAATTTAGAACAGGGCCAAGTTACAGGAAGCTGAATTAAGAGGTAACATGAACTCACCCTTGAAAAGAAAGCACATGAAAAGAGGTCAATTTCGGTAAATAAGAGAAATGCAAATCGAAAGAAACCACAGGAAGGAATCATATCACAGCCCTCAGAATGGCCATTGTCAGAAACTTGACAAACACTGAAGAATGGAGGTGTGGACAAAGGGAATATTCCTCCACTGATGTTGGCAATAGACATTGGTAAGAGACACTATGAAGGATCGTGGCAGGCTAATTAAAACAAAGTAAACAAAAATGAGGTTAGAACACTCTCTAATACCATACACGAACTTCAAATCATAAATATCTAAAGGTTAGAAGATTCTATGAAACTTAAGGAAAACATAGACAGCACACATGAGGATATAAACTACAAGGTCTTTTTGGGTTTGGTTGATTTCATTGCAAGGTCTTTTGGAATCCATCTCCTAGAGCAATAAGACATAAAACCAGGAAAATGCGACCTACTTCAATTTCAAAGCAGGTCTTAAAACGGAAACCTTCAGGAATGAAGAAGGCAACCTGGAATGCAAAGAAACATTTGTAAACCAAGATACCCACAAGCATTTCATCTCCAAAACCAACAAAAAGCTCATGTCATAATATTTCAATAAAGTGGGTTCCGTAAAAGTATTGCACCCTTCTGTTGTTTAGTTCAGTTGCTTAGTCTTCTCTGACTCTTTGCAACCTCACAGACCACAGCACACACTGCTTCCCTGTCCATCACCACCTCCCGGAGCTTGCTTAAACTCATGTCCATTGAGTCGGTGATACCATCCAACCATCTCATGCTCTGTTGTCCCCTTCTCCTCCTGCTTTCAATCTTTCCCAGTATCAGGGTCTTTTCAAATGAGTTAGCTCTTTGCATCAGGTGGCCTAAGTATTGGAGATTCAGCATCAGTCCTTCCAATGAATATTCAGGGTTGATTGCCTTTAGGATTGACTAGTTTGATCTCCTTGCAGTCCAAAGAACTCTCAAGAATCTTCTTCAACAACGCACACAGTTCAAAAGCATCAATTCTTCAGCACTCAGCTCTCTTTATGGTCCAACTCTCACATCCATACATGACTGCTGGAAAAACAAGAGCTTTGACTAGACAGGCCATTATCAGCAAAGTAATGTCTCTGCTTTATAATATGCTGTCTAGGTTGGTCATAGCTTTTCTTCCAAGAAGCAAGCATCCTTTAATTTCATGGCTGCAGTCACCATCTGCAATGATTTTGGAGCCCAAGAAAATAAAGTCTGTCACTGTTTCCATTGTTTCCCTATGTATTTGCCATGAAGTGATAGGAATGGATGCCATGATCTTCGCTTTTTGAATGTTGAATTTTAAACCAACTTTTTCACTCTCCTCTTTCACTTTCATTAAGAGACTCTAGTTCCTGTTTGCTTTTTGCCATAAGAATGGTGTCATCTACATATCTGAGGTTATGGATATTTCTCCCAGCAATCTTGATTCTAGCTTGTGCCTCATCCAGCCTGGCATTTTGAATTATGTACTCTGCATAGAAGTTAAATAAGCAGGGTGATATATACAGTCTTGATGTACTCCTTTCCCAGTTTTGAACCAGTCTATTGTTCTATGTCTGGTTTTAACTGTTGCTTCTTGATCTGCATACAGGTTTCTCGGGAGTTAAGTTGGGTGGTATGGTATTCCCATGTCTTTAAGAATTTTCCACAGTTCGCTGTGATTCCCTCAGTCAAAGGTTTTGGTGTAGTCAATAAAGTAGATGTTTTTCTGGAACTCTCTTGCTTTTTTTATAATCCAGCGGATGTTGGCAAGTTGATCTCTGGTTCCTCTGCTTTTTCTCAATCCAGCTTGAACATCTGGAAGTTCTCAATTCATGTACTGCTGAAGCCTCGCTTGGAGAATTTTGAGTATTATTTTGGGAGCATGTGAGAGGAGTGCGATAGTTTGAACATTCTTTCGCATTTCCTTTCTTTGGGATTGAAATGAAAACTGACCTTTTCCAGTCCTGTAGCCACTGCTGAATTTTCCAAATTTGCTGGCATATTGAGTGCAGCACTTTCACAGCATCATCTTTAGGACTTGAAATAGCTCAGCTGGAATTTCATCACCTCCACTAGCTTTGTTCATAGTGATGCTTCCTGCTGCTACTGCTAAGTCGCTTCAGTTGTGTTCAACTCTGTGCGACCCCATAGACGACGGCTCACCAGGCTACCCCATCCCTGGGATTCTCCAAGCAAGAGTACTGGAGTGGAATGATGCTTCCTAAGGCCAACTTAACTTCAGATTCCAAGGTGTCTGACTCTAGGTGAGTGATCACATCATAGTGGTTATCTGGGTCATTAGGATCGTTTTTGTATAGTTCCTCTGTGTATTCTTGCCACCTCTTCTTAATATCTTCTGCTTCTGTTAGGTCCATATCATTTCTGTCCTTTATTTTGCCCATCTTTGTATGAAATGTTCCCTTGGTATCTCTAATTTTCTTGACAAGATCCCTAGTCTTTCCCATTCCATTGTTTTCCTCTATTTCTTTGCATTGATCACCGAGGAAGGTTTTCTTATCTCTCCTTGCTATTTTTTGGAATGCTGCATTCAGAGAAAGTCTCTGCTTTCCTCTTCTTTGCCTTTCACTTCTCTTCTTTTCTCAGCTGTTTGTAAGGCCTCCTCAGACAATCATTTTGCCTTTTTGCATTTCTTTTTCTTGGGGATGGTCTTGATCACTGCCTCCTGTACAATGTCACAAATTTCCATCCATATTTCTTCAGGCACTCTGTCGGATCTAGTCCCTTGGATCTGTTTGTCGCTTCCACCATATAATCATTAGGGATTTGATTTAGATCATACCTGAATGGTCTAGTGGCTTTCTCTATTTTCTTCAATTTATGTCTGAATTTGGCAATAAGGATTTCATGATCAGAGTCACAGTCAGCTCCCAGTCTTGTTTTTGCTCTCTGTATGGAACTTCTCCATCTTTGGCTGCAAAGAATATAATCAATTTGATTTTGGTGTTGACCATCTGGTGATGTCTGTGTGTAGAATCATCTCTTGTGTTGTTGGAAGAGGGTGTTTGCTATAACCAGTGCGTTCTCTTGGCAAAGCTCTGTCAGCCTTTACCCTGCTTCATTTTGTACTCCAAGGCCAAATTTGCCTGTTATTCTAAGTATCTTCACTTCTTACTTTTGCATTCCAGTCCCCTATGATGAAAATGTCATTGTTTTATGGTGTTAGTTCTAGAAGGTCTTGTAGGTCATCATAGAACTGTTCAAGTTCAGCTTCTTTGGCATTAGTGGTTGGGGCATAGACTTGGATTACTGTGATATTGAATGGTTTGCCTTGGAAATGAACAGAGATCATTCTGTCATTTTTGAGATTACACCCAGGTACTGCATTTGGAACTCTTTTGTTGACTATGAGAACTACTCCATTTCTGCTAAGGGATTCTTGCCCACAGAGGTAGATATAATGGTCATCTGAATTAAATTCACTCATTCCATTCCATTTTAGTTCACTGATTCCTATAATATCGATGTTCACTCTTGCCTTCTCTTATTTGACCACTTCCAATTTATCTTGATTCATGGACCTAACATTCCAGGTTCCTATGCAATATTGTTCTTTATAGATAGGACTTTAGTTACACTACCAGTCACATCTACAACTGCGTGTTGTTTTCACCATGATCTTAGTTTTTCTTAATAATTAGTTTTAAGCCAGCACTTTCACTCTCCTCCTTCACCCTCATCAAGAGATTCTTTAGTTTCTCTTCACTTTCTGTCATTATAGTGTTGTCATCTGCATATCTGAGGTTGTTGATGTTTCTCCCATCTATCTTGATTCTAGCTTGTAACTCATCCAGCCTGGCATTTTTCATGATGTGCTCAGAGTACAGATTAAACCAACAGGGTGACAGCAAACAGCCTTGCTGTACTCCTTTCTCAATCTTGAACCAATCACTTTTTCCATACAGGGTTCTAACTGTTGCTTCTGGACCCACATACAGGTTTCTCAGGAGACAGTTAAGATGGTCTGGTATTCCCACCTCTTTAAGAGCTTTCCACAGTTTGTTATGGTCCACACAGCCAAAGGCTTTGATATAGTTGATGAAACACAGGTAAATGTTTTTCTGGAATTTCCTAGCTTTCTCTATAATCCAGTGAATGTTGGCAATTTGATCTCTGGTTCCTCTTCCTTTTCTAAATCCAGCTTGGACATCTGGAAGTTCTTGGTTCACACAATTCTGAAGCCTACCATGCAAGATTTTAAGCATGATCATACTAGCATGAGAGATGAGTGCAATTGTCCGATGGTTAGCACATTCTTTAGTATTACCCTTCTTGGGAATTGAGATGAGGATTGATCTTTTCCAGTTCTGTGGCCATTGCTGGGTCTTCCAGATTTGTTGATATATTGAATGCAACACCTTGATGGCATCTTCTTTAGGGATTTTAATAGCTCTACTGGAATTCCATTACATCCACTAGGTTTATTAGCAGCATGTGCTTCCTAAGGCCCACTTGACTTCACTCTCCAGAACGTCTGGCTGTGTTGGCTGACCACACCATGCGGTTCATTTGGATCTTTTTTATGCAGTTCTTCTGTGTATTCTTTCCATCTATTCTTAATCTCTTTTGCGTCTACTAGGTCTCTACCATTTATGTCCTTTATTGTGCCCACCTTTGGGAAAAATGTTCCCTTGATATCTCCAATTTTCCTGAAGAGATCTCTGGTCTTTCCACTTCTGTTGTTTTCTTCTAGTTTTATACACTGTTCATTGAAGAAGGCCTTCTTGTCTCTCTGTGCTGTTCTTTGGAAATCTGCGTTTAGCTGGATATGCCTTGCCCTTTCTCCCTTGCTTTTCACTTCTCTTCCATCTTTAGCTATTTGTAAGTCCTCCTCAGATAACTACTCTGCCTTCTTGCTTTTCTTTTTCTTTGGGGTGGTTTTGTGTGCTGCCTCCTGTACAATGTTATGGACCTCCATCCATTGTTCTTCAGGCACACTGATCTAATCCTTTGACTCTATTTGGTACCTCTACTGCATATTCATAGGGGATCTGATTTAAGTCAGACATGGATGGCCTAGTGGTTTTCTCCACTTTCTTTAGTTTAAGCCTAAATTTTGATATGCGAAGCTGATGATTTGAGTCATAGTCAACTCCAGGTCTTGTTTTTCCTGACTGTGTACTGATTCTCCATCTTCAGCTACAAAGAATGCAATCAGTTTGATGTTGGTATTGGCCATGTGGTGACGTTGCATGTGTCTGGTGTTAGAAGTAAAGCATAATGCTGTAATGAACAATTTTGCATAGGGACCTGTAATGTTAGTTCCATGAATCAAGGTAAACTGTGTCAACTACAAACTGCACTTACCAAGAGCATTGCCAACAAGTGAACAACAAAAGCATTTGCCATCTGCCTCTACGGAGATTGAACCCCATGCTGCTGTAACTGTTGACCTTCATCAACCCAAGGGGGGTGTTCAGGGTGGAGTGAGGCACTCTGTACTCCAGGGAATCTGGTGGGGCAGGTCTTTAGATAGTTGGATGTTTTTAGGAACAGATTTTATGATCTCCATCCCTGCATCTTCTCATATCTAGAGAAGCACTAAATCCCTTCATGGTGACATCACGTCCTCATGACTAACAAAAAATCTTTTGTAAAATGAATGCTTCACAGTATTGAGCTTCCCCTTCACCAAAGCCTTACCTATTGACCTTCCCCCACTGCTGCCTTGGAGTAGTCTCTCAAAGCAATCTGACTTACTGCCTCCCGGTCTGCAGTCCTATTTTGCCCAAATAAAACTTAACTCACAACTCTCAAGTGGTACATCTTTTTTATTCAACAACTAGAAGTGGTCAAACAGGAGATGGCAAGAGTGAAAATTTACATTTTAGGAATCAGTGAACTAAAATGGACCAGAATGGGTGAACTTAATTCAGAAGACGATTGTGTCTACTACTGTAGGCAAGAATCCCTTAGAAGAAATGGAGTTGCCCTCATAGTCAACAAGAGTCTGAAATGCCACATTACCTGCCTCCTGAGAAACCTGCATGCAGGTCAAGAAGCAACAGTTATAACTGGACATGGAAAAACAGACTGGTTCCAAATTGGGAAAGGAGTACATCAAGGCTGTATATTGTCACCCTGCTTATTTAACTTCTATGCAGAATACATCATGCGAAATTCCAGACTGAATGAAGCACAAGCTGGAATCAAGATTGCTGGGAGAATATCTATAACCTCAGATATGCAGATGACACCACCGTTAGACAGAAAGCAAAGAGGAACTAAAGAGTCTCTTGATGAAAGTGAAAGAAGAGAGTGAAAATGTTGGCTTAAAACTCAACATTCAGAACACTAAGATAATGGTATCTGGTCCCATCACCTCATGGCAAATACATGGGGAAACATTAGAAACAGTGAGAGACTTTATTTTCTTGAGCTCCCAAATCACTGCAGGTGGTGACTGCAGCCATGAAATTAAAAGATGCTTGCTTCTTGGAAGAAGAGTTATAACAAACCTATACAGCATATTAAAAAGCAGAGCCATTGCTTTGCCAACAAAGGTCCATTTAGTCAAAGCTATGGTTTTTCCAGTAGTTGTGTATGGATGTGAAATTTGGATAAAAAGAAAGCTGAGTGCCGAAGAATTGATGCTTTTGAACTGTGTGTGGTGTTAGAGAAGACTCTTGAGAGTTCCTTGGACTGCAAGATCAAACCAGTCAATCCTAAAGGAAATTGGTCCTGAATATTCATTGGAACGACTGATGCTGAAGCTGAATCTCCAATACTGAGGCCACCTGACGTGAAGAATGGACTCATTGGAAAAGACTCTGATGCTGGGAGAGATTGAAGATGGGAGGGGACGGGGACAACAGAGGATGAGATGGTTGGATGGTACCACCAACTAAATGGACAAGAATTTGACCAAGGTCCAGGAGTTGGTGATGGACAGGGAAGCCTGGTGTGCTGCAGTCCATGGGGTCACAAAGAGTCAGACCTGACTGAGCAACTGAACTGAACTGAATTGAGGGTGGGCTTGCTCCGTAACCACTCATTCCCAATGAATCAGTTCAGGGTGAGTCCAACAACACCTCCCCTCTGCAAATGGGTACCCAAACCAAATTGGCTTGTCCTGTAAAGGAAAAGCCCAGATTGAGGAGGAAAAAAATGTTCCTGGTATGTGCACCGTAATGATTTGCCCTCTAGAATTGAGCCCATAGGCTCTTGACACAGAAGGACACACAAAACAGATGAACGGGCTGAACTGTCTATTGAACTGGGTAGACTTACCTTCATTGGAAGGACTGATGCTAAAGCTGAAACTCCAATACTTTGGCCACCTCATGCGACGAGTTGACTCACTGGAAAAGACTCTGATGCTGGGAGGGATTGGAGGCAGGAGGAGAAGGGGACGACAGAGAATGAGGTGGCTGGATGGCATCACCAACTCGATGGACATGAGTTTGAGTGAACTCCGGGAGTTGGTGATGGACAGGGAGGCCTGGCGTGCTGTGATTCATGGGGTCGCAAAGAGTCGGACACGACTGAGCGACTGAACTGAACTGAACTGAAACTTACAAACCCAGTCTGACTCTATAAGTCTGTCTGTTCCTTGTCTCAACTGCCAAGCTCTGGAGCAGCTGGCACTTCTTCACGGAATCTTGAAGGAAAGAACATCAGGACAACAAATGGTCCCAGCAGCTTCTAGGGTCTTGCCCCAATATTCCCTGATCAGGGCCAGCTAGCCACAAGTAACAAGGCTTCTGGCAGGCTAAGCCAAATTTTTACCAAGTCCAAGCTCACTCTGTTCACTGCACGACAGGCCAATGAATTCATTGAGAGATGAGGTGTTGAGGCAGCGAGAGACTTTAATTAGAGAGCCAACTGACTGAGAAGAAGGCAGGCTAGTGCCCCAAAATAACCATCTTGTCAGGACCTGGTTGGCAGGTCCTTTAAGGATCAGAGATGGCAGGGAGGTGAGGTAATAAAGAAAAAAGGCTATTCAGTCTTTGCAAATGTCCCTTAGAATGGCAAGCCTCAGGCAGGGGAATGTGTTAGTTTCACTTCCTCCAGTCCTTTACAGGAGGGCGGCTCAGGTTGCAGGCCATTTTGTTTGCTTACAGTAACAAAAAGGGTTAAAGTCACAAAAGCAGAGGCAGTGTAAATTTAAAGTTAATCCTTCTGGGTTACACTTCCAATAGCAAAGATGCCCAACCAGAAAAATCTCCAATGAGAGGTTAAAGCTGGAACAAGACGTGGTACAATTATACAGTAGACTATTTCTCACTCATTAAAAACAGCTACTGAAATTAGGGAATTAAGACACTGTTAGCCACAGGGACGGACCTTGAAGGATCACAGGCAAAGGGAAATCAGTCAGTGAGAGGAAGACTACGGTATAGGATGTACCTAGCCAGCAGAATAAAATTAGACATACAAAGCCAAAAATTTACAATCCAAAAAGAGACTCAGAGAATTCAAAGATGAACAAAGGATTCCAGGGAAATAAAATATGGGAATGGCCTTGAATGAATTAGGAAGTCCTTTCCCTCATAGACAAGAAATGTGAATCTGCAATAGATAATCCACAAGGAATATTATTTTATCTCCTTCCATCCTTCCTTCCTTGCACAGATACACAGAAATCTGTAATTCAAAGAGATAATCCACAATAATTATCTCCTAAGTTTTTTCTAAGAGAAACTAAAAAGCCTCTTGATGAAAGTGAAAGAGGAGAGTGAAAAAGTTGACTTAAAGCTCAACATTCAGAAAACTAAGATCGTGGCATCTGGTCCCATCACTTCATGGCAAATAGATGGGGGAAACAGTGTAAACAGTGTCAGACTTTATTTTTTGGGACTCCAAAATTGCTGCAGATGGTGATTGCAGCCATGAAATTAAAAGACACTTACTCCTTGGAAGGAAAGTTATGACCAACCTAGAGAGCATATTAAAATTCAGAGACATTACTTTGCCAGCAAAGGTCCGTCTAGTCAAGGCTATGGTTTTTCCAGTGGTCATGTATGGATGTGAGAGTTGGATGGTGAAGAAAGCTGATCACCGAAGAATTGATGCTTTTGAACTGTAGTGTTGGAGAAGACTCTTGAGAGTCCCTTGGACTGCAAGGAGATCCAACCAGTCCATCTTAAAGGAGTTCAGTCCTGAGTGTTCATTGGAAGGACTGATGCTAAAGCTGAAGCTCCAATACTTTGGCCACCTCATGCGACAAGTTGACTCACTGGAAGACTCTGATGCTGGGAGGGATTGGGGGCAGGAGGAGAAGGGGATGACAGAGAATGAGATGGCTGGCATCACCAGCCAGAGAATGATGATGGCATCACCGACTTGATGGACGTGAGTCTGAGTGAACTCCGGGAGTTGGTGATGTACAGGGAGGCATGGCGTGCTGTGATTCATGGGGTCGCAGATTCGGACACGACTGAGCGACTGAACTGTAGTTTTTTTTGTCAGTTCAATTCAGTCTCTTAATTGTGTCTGGCTCTTTGTGACCCCATGGACTGCAGCACACCAGGCCTCCCTGTCCATCACCAACTCCTGGAGTTTACTCAAACTCATGTCCATTGAGTTTGGTGATGCCATCAAACCATCTCATCCTCTGTTGTCCCCTTCTCCTCCCGCCTTCAATCTTTCCTAGCGTCAGGGTCTTTTCAAATGAGTGCTCAAACTACTGCACAACTGCACTCATCTCACACAGTAGCAAGTGAAAGTGAAGTCGCTCAGTCGGTCCGACTCTTTGCAACCCCATGGACTGTAGCCCACCAGGCTCCTCTCTCCATGGGATTCTCCAGGCAAGAATACTGGAGTGGGTTGCCATTTCCTTCTCCAGAGGATCTTCCCAACCCAGGGATCAAACCCGGGTCTCCAGTATTGCAGGCAGATGCTAGTATAGTAATGCTCAAAATTCTCCAAGTCAGGCTTCAACAGTACATGAACCGTGAACTTCCAGATGTTCAAGCTGGATTTAGAAAAGGCAGAGGAACCAGAAATCAAATTGCCAAAATCCGCTGGATCATCGAAAAAACAAGAGAGTTCCAGAAAAACATCTATTTCTGTTTCATTGACTAAACCAAAGCCTTTGACTATGTGGATCACAATAAACTGTGGAAAATTCTGTAAGAGATGGGAATACCAGACCACCTGACCTGCCTCTTGAGAAACCTGGATGCAGGTCAGGAAGCAACAGTTAGAACTGGACATGGAACAACAGACTGGTTCCAAATAGGAAAAGGAGTACATTAAGGCCGTATATTGTCACCCTGCTTATTTAACTTATATGTTGAGTACATCATAAGAAACGCTGGTCTGGAGGAACCACAAGCTGGAATCAAGATTTCCGAGAGAAATATCAATAACCTCAGATATGCAGATGACACCACCCTTATGACAGAAAGCAAAGAAGAACTAAAGAGCCTCTTGATGAAAGTGAAAGAGGGGAGTGAAAATGTTGGCTTAAAACTCAACATTCAGAAAACTAAGATCATGGCATCCAGTCCTATTACTTCATGGCAAATAGAAGGGGAAACAGTTGAAACAGTGTCAGACTTTATTTCTGGGGGCTCCTAAATCACTGCAGATGGTGATTGCAGTCATGAAATTAAAAAATGCTTGCTTCTTGGAAGAAAAGTTATGACCAACCTAGACAGCATATTAAAAAGCAGAGATATTACTTTGCCAACAAAGGTTCATTTAGTCAAGGCTCTGGTTTTTCCAGCAGTCATATATGGATGTGAGAGTTGGACTGTAAAGAAAGCTGAGTGCTGAAAAATTGATGCTTTTGGACTGTGGTGTTGGAGAAGACTCTTGAGAGTCCCTTGGACTGCAAGGAGACCCAACCAGTCCATTCTAAAGGAGATCAGTCCTGAATAACACTGGAAGGACTGATGTTGAAGCTGAAACTCCAATACTTTGGCCACCTGATGCGAAGAACTGACTCATTTGAAGAGTTTTTTCTTTTCAAAAAAAAACTTGTCAGAGGCCGCTGAAAAGTTTTTCTATGTACACACAGAAGAATATAACTGAGATAGATAATTCAGAAAGACCTGATGTTCAGCACTCTTCTTATCCGGTATGGCAAAAAAAAAAAAAAAAGAGAGAGAGAGAGAGATACACCACACCATAAATACTTAGCCTGAGTCAGGAGGCTGTATGCTGACAACAACCGCAAGATTTCAGATTCAGTGTACTGCATTGCAGCATCGACAAGATGGTAAGAAAAGGAGAGAAAAGCAGTGCCTGCTCTCTTACCTCTGACCTCCGTGGCTTGGGATGCTATCACATCCCTGGAGCCTGGACAGGCTTGGGTCCCACTGCTAAACTGGAGGTGATTGACACAACCTAGCAGGGTGCTCTTGGCTGACCCTTCTAAAGGTCTACTGTCTCCTACGTCTGGCTGGGACCAGAGTCCCACATGGCATCAAGGCCTCAAGGCATTTGAAAGCACATTTCATCTAGCCTCGACCTCTCCTAATGCTGGGGATCCCAGCTCCAGCCTCGTTCCTAAGAGTGCAGCCTCCTAGCACTAGTACCTAAGCACCATCAGCAGCATACTGTGGCCCTGGAAAGATTAGCCAGGGCGGCTGTTTGTGTGATGCTTTAGGGGGAAAGATTACTGAGACCAAAGCCCTTTCAGGTTAGCTCATGCTCACTCATCCCTATTTCATTGCCAAGAAGCAAACTTTCCCTAAGGTTTTGGTTACCCCAGGAACCAAAGGTAGGCCTGAATAATGCTGCTGCCTTGTACACATTTTATGTAACTATATTTTCTCCAGTGTTCACTGGCAACTCAAATCACGAGGGCTGGATTTCTACTGATGACAGAAATTAACATTACCCGCCTCAGGAAATGTCCTGGGGCAGGTAATGGAGAAATTAAAACACAGCTGACTTTCAGTAACACAATTGTGAAAGGCAAATTCTCCTGAAAAACTTTCAGGGAAAAAAGAAAAAAAAGCCAAAACAAAATCAAACCTCCACAACAGGACAAGATACTAAGGATCCCGAATTGCTGGAGGAATGTCATTCAAAATGACAATGGGAAATCAAATTCCACCAGTCACAGTGGTCATCATCACCAATCTACAACCAATAAATGTGGGAGAGAGCCTGGAGGAAAAAGAATCCCCTAAGAAGACCTACAAGACCTTTCAGAACTAACACCCAAAACAGATGTCCTTTTCATTATAGGGGACTGGAATGCAAAAGTAGGAAGTCAAGAAACACCTGGAGTAACAGGCAAATTTGGCCTTGGAGCACGGAATGAAAGCAGGGCAAAGGCTAATAGAGTTTTGTCAAAAGAACGCACTGGTCATAGCAAACACCCTCTTCCAACAACACAAGAGAAGACTCTACACATGGACATCACCAGATGGTCAACACCGAAATCAGATTGATTATATTCTTTGCAGCCAAAGATGGAGAAGCTGTATACAGTTAGCAAAAACAAGACCAGGAGCTGACTGTGGCTCAGATCATGAACTCCTTATTGCGAAGTTCAGACTTAAATTGAAGAAAGTAGGGAAAACCACTAGATCATTCAGATATGACCTAAATCAAATCCCTTATGATTATACAGTGGAAGTAAGAAATAGATTTAAGGGACTAGATCTGATAGATAGAGTGCCTGTTGAACTCTGGACAGAGGTTCGTGACATTGTACAGGAGACAGGAACCAAGACCATCCCCATGGAAAAGAAATGCCAAAAAGCAAAATGGCTGTCTGAGGAGGCCTTACAAATAGCTATGAAAAGAAGAGAAGCGAAAAGCAAAGGAGAAAAGGAAAGATATAAGCATCTGAATGCAGAGTTCCAAAGAATAGCAAAGAGAGATAAGAAAGCCTTCCTCAGTAATTAATGCAAAGAAATAGAGGAAAACAACAGAATAGGAAAAACAAGAGATCTCTTCAAGAAAATTAGAGATTCCAAGGGAACATTTCATGCAAAGATGGGCTCGATAAAGGACAGAAATGGTATGGACCTAACAGAAGCAGAAGATGTTAAGAAGAGGTGGCAAGAATACACAGAAGAACAGTACAAAAAAGATCTTCATGACCAGGATAGTCACGATAATGTGATCACTGACCTAGAGCCAGACATCTTGGAATGTGAAGTCAAGTGGGCCTTAGAAAGCATCACTACGAACAAAGCTAGTGGAGGTGCTGGAATTTCAGTTGAGCTATTTCAAATCTTGAAAGATGATGCTGTGAAAGTGCTGCACTCAATATGCCAGCAAATTTGGAAAACTCAGCAGTGGCCACAGGACTGGAAAAGGTCAGTCTTCATTCCAATCCCAAAGAAAGGCAATGCCAAAGAATGCTCAAACTACTGCACAATTGCATTCATCTCACCCGCGAGTAAAGTCATGCTCAAAATTCTCCAAGCCAGGCTTCAGCAATATGTGAACCATGAACTCCCAGATGTTCAAGCAGGTTTTAGAAAAGGCAGAGGCACCAGAAATCAAATTGCCAACATCCGCTGGATCATGGAGAAAGCAAGAGAGTTTCAGAAAAATATCTATTTCTGCTTCATTGACTATGCCAAAGCCTTTGACTGTGTCAGGATCACAATAAACTGTGGAAAATTCTGAAAGAGATGGGAATATCAGACCACCTGACCTGCCTCTTGAGAAACCTGTATGCAGGTCAGGAAGCAACAGTCAGAACTGGACATGGAACAACAGACTGGTTCCAAATAGGAAAAGGAGTGCGTCAAGGCTGTATATTGTCACCTTGCTTATTTAATTTATATGCAGAGTACATCATGAGGAACGCTGGGCTGGAAGAAGCACAAGCTGGAATCAAGATTGCTGGGAGAAATATCAATAACTTCAGATATGCAGATGACACCACCCTTATGGCAGAAAATGAAGAGGAACTCAAAAGCCTCTTGATGAAAGTGAAAGAGGAGAGTGAAAAGGTTGGCTTGAAGCTCAACATTCAGAAAACTAAGATCATGGCATCTGGTCCCATCACTTCATGGGAAATAGATGGAAAAACAATGGAAACAGTGTCAGACTTTATTTTTTGGGCTCCAAAATCACTGCAGATGCTGATTGCAGCCATGAAATTAAAAGACGCTTGCTCCTTGGAAGGAAAGTTATGACCAACCTTGATAGTATATTAAAAAGCAGAGACATTACTTTGCCAACAAAGGTCCGTCTAGTCAAGGCTATGGTTTTTCCCGTGGTCATGTATGGATGTGAGAGTTGGACTGTGAAGAAAGCTGATCGCCGAAGAATTGATGCTTTTGAACTGTGGTGTTGGAGAAGACTCTTGAGAGTCCCTTGGACTGCAAGGAGATCCAACCAGTCCATTCTAGAGGAGATCAATCCTGGGTGTTCATTGGAAGGACTGATGCTGAAGCTGAAACTGCAATACTTTGGCCACCTCATGCGACGAGTTGAGTCACTGGAAAAGACTCTGATACTAGGAAAGGTTAGGGGAGGGAGGAGAAGGGGACGACCGAGAATGAGATGGCTGGATGGCATCATCGACTCTGTGGACATGAGTTTGAGTGAACTCCGGGAGTTGGTGATGGACAGGGAGTCCTGGCGTGCTGTGATTCATGGGGTCGCGGAGAGTCGGATGCGACTGAGCGACTGAACTGAACTGAAGCTGTCTCTGGGAATATACATTGGCAACAGTCAGTATAATGGATGGTTTCTGAATGCCTGAAAAAAGACTCTCAGATTAAAACTAGGGTCTGACATTCCCACACCTTGGCCTATATCCTGAGAAAACCATTGATCAAAAGGCTTGGACACCCCAACAAAGTTTCCGCACAGCTTCTGATAGCTGAGACACACTACCAGCAAAATCTCCCATGAGGGATTAAAGCTGAAACAAGGTCTGGTACATATATACAGTAGACTATTTCTCACTCATAAAAAACCATCACTGAAATTAGGTAATTATGACAGTAGTAGCCACAGGGATGGTCCTTGAAGGATCACACACTAAGGGAAGTCTGTCAGGCAGAAGACGACCATGGTATAAGAGGTACCTTCCAGGCAAAATAAAAGAAGACATACAAGGCAACAAACTTAAAACCCAAAATGAGACTCTGAGAATTCAAAGTCAAAGGAAGGGTTCCAGAGAAATATATGTGACAGCGCGGGAATGAATTAGGATGCCCATGCCTACATACACAAGAAATCTGTATTGTAATATATAATCTACATTCATTGTCCCCTTCCGTCCTTTCTATCTTCCATATACAGACAGCAATCTGTATTTCTAAAGACAGAAATCTGTATCTCTAAGAGATAACCCACAAAAATTATCTCCTAAATTCCTTTCTTTATGTACACAGAAAAGTGTATCTGAGATATATAATTCACAAAGACCCAATGCTTGGCACTCTTCTCAACCTTCTATGGCAAAAGGTTCAAAAATGCAACAGAGATACACGGTGAATACGTTGTTCCTGAATCGGGCGGCTGTACGCTGAGGACAAGAACAACGCTGCGGATCTACTGTCCTCCAGCACAGCATCGGCATGATGCTAAGAAAAGAAAAGCAAGGCCTTCTTTATTCCCTCCCATCGCCCTGACCTGGGGTGTGGTCCATCCTGGAGCCAGTGCAGGTTTGGGTCTCCAGGCTAGACTGCTATGTTTTTGAGACAGCCTGGCAGGGTGTTCCTTGAGCCCTTTTTAAGCCTATATAGTTCACTGTGCTCTGGTTGGGACCAGAGACCCGAGTGAGATCAAGTCCTCGGAGACCTTGGGGGCAAGAGTCACCTAACATCCACTTCTCCTGATGCTGGAGTTCCCAGCTCAAGCCTCCTTTCTGAGAGTGCAGACTTGTAGGCATTGAAGCATAGTCAGCAAGGTGCTGTGGCTCCGGTTGGGATTAGTGTGGAAGCTGTGTGTGTGTGTCTGTGTGTGTGTGTGTGATGCTTTAGGGGGAATAAGTAGTGCGACACAAGCCCTTAAATATTCGCTCAGGTACATTCCACTCTATTTCACAACCCTGGAAGCCGACTTTACCTAATGCTCTGTTTGCCCGAGGAACCAGAGCGAGCATTAAACGTGCTGCCACCTTGTGGACATTTTCTGTAACTACAACTTGACCAAAGGCGTTTACTGGCACCTCCAATTCACAAGGGTGTGGGGGTGCTGTCAGTGACAGCTTGCCTCAAGAAAGGTCCTGAGGTAAATATTAGAGAAATAAATTGCAAACACTCCCAACTTGCATGATGCCAACAGAAACGTAAATTTTCCACACACGCCTAACTAAAAGGAAAAAACAAAAAAATACCCTAACCACCATAAGACAAGATGCTCAGCATCCCTAATTATTGCAGGAGGAATGTTAATCAAAACGACAACAAGAAATCAAATTCCACCAGTCAGAATGGCCATTCTCACAAGTCTACAAATGATATATGGGGTAGAGAGCTTAGAGGAACAGGAAACCCCCACATGGTTGGCAGAAGGATCACTGGCAACAGCCACTAAAACTGACAGCCTCTGCACAGCAGGAAAAAAAATTAAGAGAGCTAACCCTAGGATCTGACATTCCCACATCTCAGCCTATATCTTGAGTAAATCATTATTCAAAAATTCATATCACCCCAACATTCACTTCAGCACTACTTACAAGAGCCAAGACAAAGACCCAGCAAAATGTCCACTGATAGATTAAAGCTTAAAAAAGGCCTGCTACTTACAGACAATGGATGATTATTCAGCCATGAAAAACTGGCAATGAAATTAGGAAATTATTCCACTTGTAGCAATACTCCACCAGGACTTGATGATCAGCACAGGGAACTACGATGACCTTCAGCAAAAACCTCTATGGCAAAAGGATACAAATAGAACTGATATGCTGTAAGTATATGTCATAGAGGAATCAGGCAACTGTACACGGACGGCAAACAGAAAACCGCAAAATTAGTATACTCCAAAATAGCATAGGCATGAAATTAAAGAAAATAAAAGCATTTCTTTGTTTATTCCCTCCAACCTTCCTGATTTGCACTGCTATTCCATCCCTGGAGCCTGAGTAGGCTTGGGTCCCATCGCTGGATTGGAGTGGAGTCAAGACAGCCAAGCAATGAGCCCTTAACTGAGACCCCTCTTCAACCTATTCTGTCTGGTTTTCCTGACTGAGACCAGAGTCCCTAGTGCTCCCAAAGGATGGGGACCCAAACCTCTATCTTCCAGGACCTTGGAAATGCTACCTAGACCCCAGGACCTCTGGTGCTGGGGTCCCCATCTCAAGCTTCCTTTATGAGTGTGTAGCCTCCTAGGCCCCTCAGTACGGTGCTGTGGCCCCGGTTGGAGTCAATCTGGAGGGAAGGGGTGACGCTTTAGGGGGAAGAAGTGAGACACAATCCCTTAATTTATTGCTCAGACACATTCCACTCCAATTCACAGCCCAGGAAGCCAGGTTGCCCTGACTCTGGTTGCCCAAGGAACCAGAGGTGGCCTGGGGAAAGTGCTGCCGTCTTGTGGACACTTTCTGTAACTACAACTGCACCTCCAGCGCTTACTGCTGCTGTTGCTGCTGCTGCTGCTGCTAGCGCTTACTGACAACCTCTATTTCTCAAGCGTTGGGGTCTGTTAAGGACAGCTGTCCTCAGGAAATGCCCTTGGGCAGAAATTGCAGAAATAAATTCCAAACACAACCGGCTTTCAAGAAGCCAACTGCCACAGGTAAATTTTCCTCACACCTTTCATGGAAAAAAACAAAGACCCAAATCCACCACAGGACAAGATGCTCAGCATCCCTAATTACAGAGGAATGCCAATCAGAATGAAAACAAAAAATCAAGTCCCATCAGTTCCATCAGAGCATCCTCAGGAGGCTACAAACACTAAAGGCAGGAGAGCCTGAAGAAAGGGAACGCCCCTACATAGTAGGTGGGAAGGCACAGTGACAACACCTAGTAAAATGGACAGTCTCTGAATGCCTAAAAAATACTACCAAGAGAGGCTAGGTCTAGGATCTGACATTCCCACCTCTGGGCCTAGATCCCAATAAAACCATCATTCAAAGAGGCACATGCACCCCAATTTGCACTGCAGCACACTCACAATAGCCCACACAGAGAGACAGCAAAATCTTTATTGACAAATTAAGCTTAAACAAGATGTGCTACGTATATACGATGGACTTATTAGCCATAAAAACCAAAGCTGAAGTAAGGAAATTATGTCACTGGTAGCCACAGGGATAGATCTAGAAGGATCATACCCTAAAGGAACTCAGCCAGACAAAGGAAGCAAATAACACAAAATGTCCCTTCTAGACAAAATGTAAAAAGTGAAACAAAAGAAAGAGTTTACAACCTGAAGATAGGCTGCGAATTCAAATTCAGACCAAGATTTCAAGAAAAAAGTGAAGGGCCTGGGTTGAATTAGGAGGTTGGGACTAATATATACACAGAAATCTGTATCTGTAATAGTAACCCACAAGAATTATCAGCTTCCTTCCTTCCTTCCTCCCTTCCGCATACACGCAGAAATCTCTGTCTCTGACCTGTAAACAGAAATGTGCATCTACATTTCTATAGAAATACTACACACAATTTTCTTCCGTCCTTCCTCATACACACAGAACACTGTGTGTGAGATAGATAACCCACAAGGACCAGATGCTCAGCACAATTCTTGACCTTCTGCAATACATTCTATGGGAAAAGAATCCAAAAAAGATTAGATACACTCTGTGGATACGTCATACCTAAATCAGCCAACTGTACACTGACAAGCACAAGGTGGCAGGTTGACTATACTCCTACACAGCATTGGCATGAAGTCAAAGCAAAGGAGAGAAAATCAATCCAACTTTATTCCTTCCAACCTCCCGCATTTGGGCTTCTATGGCCTCCCGGGAGCCTGAGTAGACTTGAGTCCCAAGCTGGACTGGGGTGGGGTCCAGACAGCTGGGCAGGGTGCCCTTCGTTGAACCCCTTTTTATTATTTTTATTCCTGAGCCCCTTGAAAATCACTGTCTGCTTGTCTTGGCTGGGACCAGAGTCCCGAGTGGGATCAAAACCTGGAGGATTGTGGAGGCAAAAGTCACCTAGCCTGCACATCTCCTGGTGGTGGGGCTCCCAGTTCAAGCCTCCTTCCTGAGAGTGCAGCCTCCTAGCACCTAAGTACCTTCAGCTGGGTTCTGTGGCCTCAGTTGGGATTAGTCTGCGGGTCAGGTGTGTGAAGCTTTAGGGGGAAGAAGCAGTGAGACGCAAGGCTGCAGGTATTTTGCTCTGGCACATTCCACTCCAATTCACAACCCAGGAAGCCCACTTTCCCTAAGGCTCTGGTTGTCTGAGGAACCAGAGGCAGGCAAGAGAAGGTGCTGCCACCGCCTGTGGAGACAAGGCGCACCACCTGTTCTTACTGGAACTTCTACTTCAAATGTCCTTGTTGTTCGGTCGCTCAGTCGTGTCCGACTCTTTGGGACCCCAGGGACTGCAGCACGCCAGGCTTCCCTGTCCTTCACCATCTCCCAGAGCTTGTGCAAACTCGTGTCCATTGAGTCAGTGATGCCATCCAACCATCTCACCCTCTGTCGTCCCCTTCTCCTCCCGCATTCAATTTTTCCCAGCATCAGGATCTTTTCCAATGAGTCAGTTCTTCGCATCAGGTGGCCAAAGGTTTGGAGCATCAGCTTCAGCATCAGTCCTTCCAATGAATATTCAGGACTGATTTCCTTTAGGATTGACTCGTTGGATCTCTTTGCAGTCCAAGCGACCCTCAAGAGTCTTCAGCACCACAGTCAAAAAACATCAATTCTTCGACACTCAGCTTTCTTTATAGTCCAACTCTCACATCCATACATGACTACTGAAAAAACCATAGCTTTGACTAGGTGTGCCTTTGTCAGTAAAGTAATGTCTCTGCTTTTTAATACACTGTCTAGGTTTGTCATAGCTTTTCTTCCAAGGAGCATGTGTCTTAATTTCATGCCTGCAGTCACCATCTACAGAGATTTTGGAACCCAAGAAATAAAGTCTGTCACTGTTTCCATTGTTTCCCCATCTATTTGCCAGGAAGTGATGGGACCGGATGCCATGATCTTCGTTTACTGAATGTTGAGTTTTAAGCCAACATTCAAATATCCTGGAAGGTTGTTAATGACAGCTACTCTCAGGCCATTTCCTGGGATTGGATTTGTGAAAGAAATTCCAAACACAATGGACTTTAAAGAAGCCAACAGCAAAGGGAAATTTTCTGCACATCCTTTAAGGAATGAACAAAACAATACAAAACCCATATCTCCACCACAGGCCAAGAGGCTCTGCATCCCAATTACTGCAGGAATGCCAATCAAAAATGACAACCAGAAATCAAACCCCACCCTTCAGGTTGGGCATCATCATGAATCTACAAAGAATAAATCCCGGAGAGAGCCTTCAGTAAACAGAACCTCCTAGACAGTCGGTGGGAAGGTAGTCTGGCAAAACGAAGGATAATTAACAGTCTCCGAATGCCTGAAAGTAATCTACTGGGAGAAGTTAAGCCTAGGATCTAACATTCTCCCATCTGGCCCTAGATCCTGAGAAATCCATCATTCAAAAGACACATGCACCCCAAGAAGCTCTGCAGAACCCCCTACAAAAGGCAACACTGATAAACAGCAAAATCCTCACCGACAGATTAAAGCTTCAACAAGATGCGCTCCATATGTATGATGGACTGTCACTCAGTCATATCAAAACACTCAATGAGGAAATTGAGCTGATCGGGTCTACTTGGGGGCTCAAGATAGAAATGGCTCGTGATGTTGACCTCACAAACAAAGAATAAAATCACAGTGACCCTTGAGACTGACCAAATTGCCAAAAGACATTCTGTTTTCCCATGGGCACCTACCTTCTCGAGGCTTCCAGACCACCAGATTCCAGACCTCCAACTACGTGACCATAGGATTTAGGTACAGGCTAAAAATTAACCATCCCTTCAGAGAATTTTTCATTGGCTGGTACAAGAAAGACCCTGTCAGAAAAGGAGGACACCGGTTCTCCTTAAGAGCCAGTCACCCTCTCATTTCTCTCTAATAAATTTCATTTTCTTGCCTGACTGCCTAGCTCACTCACTCGCTTTTCTCTGCACTCGACTTACATTCCAGTGCCGAAACCTGGGAGGGAAGATCCACTGTGATGGTGGATTCCTTTCACAAGACCACCGGTCCCCTCCCTTGGGCCTTGCTGAGAAACTCACACAAGCTCGGAATGGGACTATCCACTTGCCTTGCTGGACTGACATCCACACATTGGCCCAGATTTCATCCATAGGCTACAAGGGTGAATGAAATCCCATTCTCTCAGATCCTCTCCCTCTCTTGCCTTGTTTCCAAGTCCTAGTGCCAGGTGGGAGGATCCCCATGGCCCTCGGGCCCTTGGGCCCTCAGCCTTGTGCCCCATCTGACTTTAAAACAGGGGACACCCATTGAAAAGCAGGCTATTTTTACTCTCTGAGAAGGTCCTGAGAATCAGTTCAGTTCAGTCGCTCAGTCAAGTCCGACTCTCTGTGACCCCATGGACTGCAACATGCCAGGCCTCCTTGTCCATCACCAACTCCTGGAGCCTACTCAAACTCATGTCCATCGCGTTAGTGATGCCATCCAACCGTTTCATCCTCTGTCTTCCCCTTCTCCTCCCACCTTCAATCTTCTGCAGCATCAGGCTCTTTTCCAGTGGGTCCATTCTTCGCATCAGGTGGCCAAAGTATTGGAGTTTCAGCTTCAGCATCAGTCCTTCCAATGAATATTCAGGACTGATTTCCTTTAAGATTGACTGTTTGGATCTCCTTGCAGTCCAAGGGACTCTCAAGAGTCCTGGGAAATTTTTTTCTCGGACCGTTCTCCTCACTTTCCCTCGCTCTTGTCTAACCTCCCCTTTTGGCTGCAATGGGGAATTCTCAATCCCAGGCCTCAAAATCTATTCCTCTAGGATGCCTTCTCCAAAACCTAAAAGCCTTGGGCTTCCAAGGGGAGATTAGACCAAAAAGACTTATTTACTAATCTCACACTGTCAGGCCACAATACAGACTTGATAATTATAGGGCGCCTTACATGTACTCACAACAAGATGGCGTCTGACAGATGTCAGGAGGGCGCGGCCCCAGATAACCACAAAAATTTCTCATTAGCTCCTGAACACCTCCCCTTGCATGCTTTAATGTGATTGGAAAGCCTTTTTCAAAAACCCTGCGCTTGCCCCGCGCTTGCCTATATATAGGAGGAACTTACACCAATAAAAGGGAACTGCCTTGACAGAACCCCCCCCCCCCGCTGCGTCTGAGTGTCTCTCTCCGGGCGAGGGAGGCTCTGGGGCAGGCGGTCCACTCACCTCTTCTTTGGGGCTTGCTCCTTCGGACCTAGACCCCCGGAGGGGCTAATCTCGGGCGGCTCTCTTGCTGAGACCAAGGCTCCCCTCAATCTCTGGCTTCCGACTTGGAGCGCTACAGGGCGGGAGAAGGGAAAGGGAGAGAGGGGATTCCACAGTTGGCGCTGGAAGGACCCACATCTGGTGCCGTGACTCGGATCTTCTCAGTGAGAGTCACCCCCACTGCACGGTCTTAAAAGAGAGACGACGAGACAGCCCTCCGGCTTCAGCGCAGCGGTCCCACTGAGGGCCACAACCCCAAGGTAAGTATTTGCAGGTTGAAAAGAAACCTCCAGCGGTGAGTACAGCAACTGACCCTACTTCTTCACATTTTCATCCTTTCTTCATTTTTCTCTCTTCCCGTTTCTTCTTCTTCTTCTTTCTAAGGAGTTCAGTGAATGGCAATCATTCGGTGGAGCAACTGAGGTTTCCTGCCCAGGGCACTCCCTGGGGGATAACTGAAGGCTCTCTGAGTTGGTGGTCTAGTAATGGGAGCCCAATCAGGTGAACTCCTTCCTTCCCTTTCATTGCCAGGGGCAAGGCCAATACCACCCTGTGGGCACGGGTCGGGCACTTAAGAGCCAGTAGGGCACCCGCCACTAGAAGACTCCTGTGATAGGATAAGGAGGTCACAGCACGGGCCAGAATCCATCAGGGCGCCCGCCTCCCGGAAGCAAATTTCTGTGCAACGTTCAGGCACACCATTGTTAAAGCATACCACAACCCCAAGTTACAGGCCGCCACCGCACCCCGTGAGGCTTTTTTCGGTGGATATCCCTGGCAACTTTTCTAACTATCTGCGGTCTCTCTTGAATCATGGGGAACTCCATAAGTAAGACAGATGAACCTGCCCTTAAGGCCCTACGATATATGCTCAAAAGTAGGGGACTAGAAATTTCTGCCACCCAAGCCATTAAGGTCTGGGGAACTATCACCCGGCTGGCCCCATGGGTAGACTCAGCCAACCTATTCTCCTGGGATACTTGGGACAGAATACATGTCCTAGCAAGAAAGGGGGAAATACGAGATGGGGAAGACCCACCCCTAGGGTTCTACCCCACCATTACTGCCCTTAAGAGTTGTTTCTCTACTGAATCTAAATCCCCCAACGGAGAAGGAACTTCTGCACCTGATTGTGATAAACAATGGGAACAATTTGAGAAAGAACAGCTGACCCCGGGCAGTGAGGAGAGAGAAAAGGACGTCACCATAAATAATAACCTATGGCCACCAATACGGGGGGAAGATAAACCCAATAAAGGTGAAAACCCACCTAGCGCGCCCGAGCCTGAGATTCCCAAATCCCACCTCTACCCTCCACTGATGTCCACCAACAAAAAGGAGGTCAATGATACCCAGCCCCATCCGGTAGGAGAATCCCCTTGGAGAAGAAAAACCTGCCCAGAGGACCCTTGGGGAAGGCCACCACCTTTTACAAATTCAATACAAGCCTTCCCTGTTAATGTAAACCCTGGGGGCAATCGACCAGCAGCTTGGTACCCCTGGGAACCAAATGATCTCAAAGAACTCAAAAAGGCAGTAGCAGAAGATGGCCCCAACTCCCCATGGGCAGAGACTATTCTCCAGGGCCTAGCCCACCAACCCTGTGAGACACAGGATTGGAAAATGTTATGTAAAGCGGTCCTTCCTAGTAACGAGTACATTAAATGGTGCGCCTTGTTTAAGGAGGAATGCCATACCCAAGCTGAGAGGAACCAGGCTGCCAATCCTGTTATCCCCATAACATTTGGAATGTTATCTGGCACGGCCAATCAATGGAGTACAGGTATACAACAAGCCGCCATACCGGCCCCATACACGGATCAAGTTCGGACCATTTGCCTAGCCGCCTGGAAAAAGTTAGAGGAGGGTCCCAGTGAGCCCATAATATCAGGGATCACCCAGAAAAATAATGAAGACCTCCCCACCTTTATCGACAGAGTAGAAAAGAGCATGCAAAGAAAGTTCCCTCCAGGCCCTTTGAGAGACCAATTCATTAAAATGTTGGTATGGGAAGGAATGAACTCAGACCATAAGTTGGCTTGTGCTGGGCAGAAAGATAGGTCAATGGAACGTTGGGTAATAGCCACCAAAGATATTGGAACACACAATCACCAGGCGCAAACAATGGTGGCAGCCCTAGAGGCTCAAACTAAGGCTCTGGCTGACGCTTTGTCCTCGGCTCTTAACAAAGTGACAAACACTCAAAGCTCAGGCTCAGAAGGGACCCAAAAGGAGAATAAGGGCAGATGCTGTTACCAATGTGGAAAGGAAGGGCACTTTAAAAAGGACTGCCCCCTGAGGCCGGGGAGAATTGGAAATAGAGGACCACCTACAACCCCCTGTCCACGTTGTAAAAAGGGATACCATTGGAGAATAGATTGTAGGTAAAGATTTGATAAAGATGGGAAGCCTTTAAAGTAAGTGAGGGGCAATCCCCAGCCCCGTCATCCCAAGGGGAAGCCCCAAGCCCTCCTCCCGGGGTATGCCAGCCTGAGGTTACTGAACTCTCCCAAGAGATGTCTGATAAATTAGAAAAGCCTTTCCCCGGGTGCAATTCTACCAGAAAGCCCCCTTACCAATTAATAGGCATTAATAAACCTATATATAAGAAGCCTGAAGTCAAATGGACAGTCCCCATAGTGCCCAGACTTAGGCCAAAAATGGACATGACTATAGGAGGAAAAAAGTTCAGATGCCTAGTTGATACAGGTGCTGACAGAACTATATTGAGACAAGAAGAAGTGCCCCCCACCTGGTCTACAATAGACGGCCCTCAATTAGCAGGCATCGGGGGTAACACCCCCTCTCGAGAGTCCGCTAAATGGCTAAAATGGGAAGACCCAGACGGGACTGAAGGCTTAGTCAAGCCTCTCATCGCCCCTGGGATTAATGCCAACTTACTAGGTCAGGATATCCTGGGACAGGCAGACGCTTACATAACCACAGATTACAGAGGGTTCTATCAAGATATATTAGATGAGGAAGGATACCAACAGCAATTTACACCCCCTGGTATCCCAAACTACCGAGGGGACCCAGAATTCTAAAAGTTGAGAAAAGGAGAACCGCTAACAAGATGGAAGGAGGCCGACCCCCAATTCTAAAGGCCACTGCTCTCTCAGCGCCCCCTATCACATGGATGCCGGGACCCCCAATATGGGTGGAGCAGTGGCCACTCCCCTCAGAAAAACTTCAAGCCCTAAAATTATTGATAGAAGAACAACTCCAACTTGGACATATCAGACCCTCCAATAGTCCTTGGAATACACCTATTTTTGTGATCAAAAAGGCCTCAGGGAAATGGAGACTACTACAAGACCTTAGAAAAATTAATGAAAGAATGAAAGTACAAGGAACCCCCTTAAGGGGAATGCCCTGGGTCCCAGCCATTCCCACTGGTTTACACCTTTTAGTGATAGACATTAAGGACTGTTTTTTCTCAATACCCTTGAACCCTAAAGATTGTGAAAAATTTGCCTTCTCGGTGCCCTCCACCACTTTGAGGGACCTGACGAACGATATGAATGGGTTGTTTTGCCCCAGGGTATGGCCAATAATCCTTCTTTCTGCCAACAATTTGTATCAAATCTAATACAACCCGTTTGACAACTGCCAAGGGTTTTATTATATTTGCACATGGACGACATCATCCTTGGCATGCCCAGTGCCCTGGAACTCTTGCAGGCATCTGAGTTATCTCTTGGGTGCCTCATCAGAGGGCAACTCATAATTTCCCCCGATAAAATTCAACATGTGCCTCCCTTTAGGGTTTTGGGCTCTCAACTTACCCTAGAGGCCGTTTCCCCATTAAAACCTCAGATAGCAATCAAAAAATCCTACTCCCTAACAGAACTCCAAAGCCTGTTGGGAGAGCTTAACTGGTTACGACCTTGGCTCTCCATATCCACTGGTGAGCTGATGCCACTCTTCGACCTCCTTCGAGGTAAACTCCCTCATGACACGATAACCCTCTTGCCCCCCCCCACGAGGCAATCCTCCAGAAGGTCCAACAAGCCCTTGATGCCGTCCAACTCTCCAGATTTGATCCCATCCAAGAGCTTCAACTATGGGCGCTAACCTCTCCTGAGACACTCCTAGCCACATTGATACAAAAAGACAAATCCCTTCAATGGATACATATCTCCTTGTGGGGAGCCCCTCGGGTCTATACTCATCTAGATCAAATGGCTGACTTAATCCAAAGGGGCAGAGATACGGCTCTTAGATGCTTCGCCCGGGATCCTGACAAGATTGTTGTACCATATAGGATGGCAGATTTCCAATGGGCTCAAAGAAATAATAAAAGGATAACCCTGGCCCTAGAAGGTTTCCTAGGAAAGGTCGATTGCCACTACGGGCCCCATAAATGGGTAGTCACTTTCTCTCGGCTGCCACGGAAGGGTCCCCAGTTATTCCCCTTTAAGCCTATCTTAAATGCTATTAATGTCTTCACTGACGGGGGAAAACAGGGAGTGGCAGTAATCATCTTTACCGACCTAAAGACAACCCCCTATAGACATTACTTCCCCTGTGAAGGGTCAGCGCAATACAAAGAGCTATTCGCTGTCGTTCTTGCACTTTCCAAGGTCCCTGAAGCCATGAATCTATTCACTGATAGCCTCTATGTAAAAAACCTCCTCCCTGGGCTTATTGATTCTCATATTCGGCTTGATGATAATCCTATTACCCACCTTATGATGCAAGCCCGCTCCCTTCTCCAAGCTAAGAACCAACCCCTCTACCTACATCATCTCCGAGGCCATCAAGCCCTACCAGGGATTCTTTCTTTAGGAAACTCAATGGCCGACCAAACCACCTCTGCTAATACATACACTGCTCAACAGGCCCAAAAATTCCATGATCTTACCCATGTTAATTGGAAAGGACTACATCAAAGATTCCCTCAGGTCCCTATCAAAGACCTAAAAAGAATCATACATATCTGCCGATCATGCATCCCCTTCCTCCAGGTCCCCCCTCTACAATCAGCAGGAGTCAATCCCAGAGGAATGAGGCCCAACACTCTCTGGCAGACGGATGTCACACACTACCCCACCTTTGGCAAACTTAAATACATTTTTGTCTCAATTGACACCTACTCCCATGCATGCTGGGCCACAGCTCACGTAGGAGAAAAGGCACAACACGCTAAGAGTCATTTCCTTCAATGTTTTGCCACTTTGGGGCTACCAGTACAGATAAAAACTGACAATGGACCATGCTTTATTAGCAAACAATCACAAGAATTCTTCAAACAATGGAATATTCAACATACCACAGGGATCCCCTACAACCCTCAGGGACAGGCAATCATAGAACGACAAAACAGAACATTAAAAACTCAATTACAAAAACAAAAAGGGGGAATAAACCCCCACCAGCAACTAGGAATGGCCCTTTTTACCTTAAATATTTTAAATTTTTCAAAAAATGAGCAATCAAAGCCTTCCAAAAACATTGGACCGGCCACGAGCCAAGGCCAGAGGTGGTAGGAAGATGGAAGGATCCCCTCACGGGACAATGGAGGGGACCCGATCCGCTGCTAACCACTGGGAGAGGATTCGGATGCATCTATCCCATAGGAGAAACCAACCCAATCTGGGTGCCAGCCCGAAATCTTAAATATCTTGACCATCCTGAAGATAATAAACATTCAGCCCAAGAACAATAAAAAGTTCATGAGGCGGTACTCCCTCTCTCTCTTTTTCAGATTGCCCACAGAAGAGGCCAACACCTATCTACGTGTGACCCCTACTGCTGAAGTTGAGTAATGCTCAGTTGGGACCTAGCTCCTTTATCCTTACCATCCTTGCTGGCCCTATTGTTTGCTGTTGGCTTAATTTCTGTTGCCCCCAGCGACTGGTCACCCTTTCAACGCTTCTTTTTAGGCTTCTTCTATCTACTGGCTTGTATACTCCTAGGCAGCTGTTACTGTTCCTTCGTTCTTACTTCCCTACCAGTTCAGGTCTCTAACCTTATCCAGCCTTAAACTTCCCCTGACAGACTTGCTCCAAGACCTCCAATTGGCAACTCCTTTCGGGAAGATCCCCTGAAGAAGGAAATGGTAACCCACTCCAGTATTCTTGCCTGGAGAATCCCATGGACAGAGAAGCCTGGTAGGCTATAGTCCACGGGGTCGCAAAGAGTCGGACACGACTGAGCGACTTTACTTTCTTTCTTTCACTTATCACATCACCGACTCTGTGGACATGAGTTTGACTGAACTCCAGGAGTTGGTGATGGACAGGGAGGCCTGGCATGCTGTGATTCATGGGGTCGCAGAGAGTCGGACACGACTGAGCAACTGAACTGAACTGAACTGAATCACAGACTTTATCTCCTCTACTCAAGCAATCACCAGTTTCTGGTTACAAGGCACCTTCCTCCCCTACACTGATACCCAAATAGGCTTCTTCACTTTGATTCTTGCCTATATCCCCTTTGCCCGAGACAGACATTCCCAGCCTTCTACTCCAACATACTCATATACTTAAAAACAATTTTATTCCTACAAAACTCATTATCCCCAAAACCCTATTACCACCCATTGCTAAATCTGAATAATGATGGTGAGATGGCTACTGGTCCTGACCCTGCTCAATGACTGGAAAGGAGACCACGCAAGAGCCAATCCTCATAAACCTTGGGGACAGACATGGATCCTGACTGATGGGCAGACAGGTAAAACACTTAACGAGACTACCCACACAGCCCCACTCTCCACATGGGTGGCCAGATTTATATTTTGACATCAGGGAACTCTTTGGATCCAGACAGGGGGTAGGAGGTAACGACCGTAGCTGGGAAGCATCAGTTAGGGTCAACGGGAAATGGACGGTAGGGTTCTGGGCTTGTCCTGGCAACATACGAAGTAACTGGGAAACCTGCGGTGGCATGGAAAGTTTTTATTGCAAGGACTGGAGTTGTGTGACTTCTTGTAATGGGCCCCGAAAATGGAATGTTGGAAACAGAGATTTAGTTAAATTCACCATCCCTGACCCCGGATACAGGGTACCCCAGGTGTGAGTACAGTTTAACCAGGAACGGGCTAAAGCAGAAAAGCATTGGAAATCTGGGTTGACTTGGGGTTTTCAGCTTCACGTGAATTGACCCGGCCCTTACCCAAGTAGATTCTTAACCATTAAACAGGTTATCAAGGAGGCACAGAACAATACAACTCCTATAGGTCCAAATAAGATATTAGCACCTCCCACCCCTACCAAGAGCCCAGGTGACAAGGGCACCTCCAATAAGACTACAAGACCCCAAAGCCCCGGGGAGGTCACCAGATCCACCCGACCGCCCAGGGCGGAAACACCTGCTAGGAGTCCTTCCCAACCCCAGAGGTTACAGGCCTCCAAGGACCCCTTGTGGAAGCTGATGCACACTATGTATGAGACCCTTAATGCTACCAACCCTAACCTCGCAGCCTCATGCTGGTTATGTTATGATATAAAGCCACCATTTTATGAAGCTTTAGGACTAAACATCACCTATGATATATCATCTGATACAAGTCCCTCTCAGTGTTCGTGGAGGGACCGCAAAGTCGGCCTGACCCTGCAGCATGTGAGCGGTAGCGGGACCTGCCTAGGAAGGGTGCCACGGGATAGACAAGGTTTATGCGCCTCCATAAGTAACTCCCCTAGTTGGAATGATGGCTCAAAATGGCTTGTCCTGAGAGACGGCGGGTGGTGGGTGTGCACCGAACGGGCCTCACCCCGTGCCTCTCAACCTCAGTCTGTAACGTCTCTAAAGAGTTCTGCATTCCAGTGACTGTGATTCCCCGCATCCTCTACCACTCCGAAGAAACCATGTATTCTCATTGGAGTAGAGGTACAGGCAGGAGAAGTAAGAGGGAGGCCATCACTGCACTAACTATTGCCACTCTGTTCAGCTTGGGAGTAACTGGGGCCGGGACCGGCATAGCCTCCCTGGTCAATCAACAAACAGGCATGACCTCCCTGAGGGCAGCTGTCGATGAAGATCTAGAAAGAATAGAGACTTCTATTAGTCATCTAGAAAGATCCCTCACCTCCCTGTCCGAGGTAGTACTCCAAAATAGAAGAGGGCTTGATTTGTTATTCCTCCAATGGGGGGGCTATGTGCCGCGCTAAGAGAAGAATGCTGCTTTTATGCTGACCACACGGGAGTAATAAAAGAATCTATGGCCAAGGTTAGAGAAGGATTGGCCAAGAGAAAGAAGGAAACAGAGGCACAGGAAAACTGGTTCGAGACTTGGTTTAATAAGTCTCCCTGGCTGCTCTCCATCCTGGGACCAATAATGATCATTGTTATACTTCTTTTGGTTGGACCCTGTCTTGTCAACCTTTTCCAAAAGTTCCTACAGGAGCGGATTCGGACCATTTCCTGGGAACAAGTGAAGACCATCCTCCTCGCTCAAATACGGGGGACAGACCCAAAATCCCAAAAGACCCTGGCGACCATCTGCCTCCTTTAGGCTACAAGCCTAAGGTGGGGGACACTCCAACTGCCCCAACGAGCCAGTCTACTCACACAGGACACAAAGGGCCCAGAAACCTCAGTACCCAGTGGGTCTAGGGCCAAGCCCCTTGCCACAGAGCCTAAGTCCAGCCAGCCCTTTAGCCAGGTCTCAAGCCGCCAGAACCTATGCCTGACTGGATAGCCAATGATGGGTAAGATTCCCAGAGGGGGACAACCTAAGACAGGCACAGTCACTGAGTCTCCGGCGAGGCCATGCAGGTGGCCCCCCCGATGGCTCCTTCCCCCTAAAAAACAAATTAAAAAGGGGGATATATAGGGCCCCTTACATGTGCTCACAACAAGATGGCGCCTGACAGATGTCAGGAGGGCGTGGCCCGAGGTAGCCACAAAAAATTCTGATTGGCTCCTGAACACCTCCCCTTGCATGCTTTAACGTGATTGGAAAGCCTTTTTCAAAAACCCCGCGCTTGCCCTGCACTTGCCTATATATACAGGAGCTTACACCAATAAAAGGGAACTGCCTTGACAGAACCCCCCACTGCGTCTGAGTGTCTCTCTCCAGGCAAGAGGCTGTGGGGCGGGCGGTCTGCTCACCTCTTCTTTGGGGCTTGCTCCTTTGGACCTAGACCCCCGGAGGGGCTGATCTGGGGCAGCTCTCTTGCCGCGACCGAGGCTCCCCTCAATCTTTGGCTTCAGTCTTGGAGCGCTACAGGGCGGGAGAAGGGAAAGGGAGAGAGAGGATTCCACGGTTGGCGCTGGAAGAACCCACAGATAATAGGTCCCAATGGCCAGAAAACAGAACTCTCAATTTCTAATACTCTACAGGCCCTCAACTTCTGCCGCAGAAAAGGTAAGTGATCAGAGATCCCTCATGTCCAAGTTTTCTTCGCTCTTCACTCTGTGAATCCTGTTCTACTTTTCAAACACTCTTAGCCCACTCTGGGCCACATCTTCCTAACACAATATCTCCTGATTCCTGTTCAGACTTTTCTTCTTCTTCCTCCGACCCTTCCGATCACAGCCCACCCCCTATCTCTCCCAATCCACTTGCAGCCGCTCCAGATCTAGTTCCACAACCTCCACCTTATGTCCCCTCCTCCCTCCCTCCTTCTCTAGAGCAGGCAGCTGCTGCTCCCAACCCCACTCCCCTGCCTGTTCCAGAGGCAAGCTCTAAGACCTCAGCCCCACCCTTTACCCCAAGGGTCCCAAGGCTCTACCTCAACCTCCCTAGATCCCCTCCCCATACCTGGTTGGAACAACTTTAAAACAGGAAACTTCACAGCAGGACCCGGCTCCTTTCCCTACTCCGCTCCTTCCTTTAAGGGAAGCAGCTGGAGCAGGAGGCATTGTTCGGGTTCACGTCCCATTCTCCCTCACTGATCTATCTTAAATCAAAAAGCAACTTGACTCCTTCTCTTCAGACCCTGATAATTATCTAAAAGAATTCAAATACCTTATCCAGTCTTTCAACTTAACCTGGCATGATATTTATATCATATTTTCCTCCTCTCATCTCTGAGAAAAGAAGGAACCAGTATGGCAAGCCTCACGGGTGCATGCTGATGAGATACACAAGACTAATGACACTAAGCCCACAGGGGCCATGGCTGTCTGCTGAGATGATGCCAACTGGGATTATCAGGGAGGGAGACCTGGAAGAGCAGTCCATAATCATATGGTTGCTTGCCTCATTGTGGGCCTTCAAAAGGCAGGACATAAAGCCATCAACTTTGATAAGCTCTGGCTAAAAATTCAAGGACTAGATGAAGACTGGGCACAATTTTTAACCAGGTTAATGGAAGCCCTAGAAAAATATACAAGATCAGACCCCACTTCAACAGAGGGCACCATTGTCCTTAACACACATTTTATCTCCCAATAGTCCCCAGATATCTGAAAGAAACTAAAAAAGGCAGAAGAAGGCCCTCAAACCCCTCAATGAGGCTTTTTAAACTTAGCCTTTAAGATTTTCAATAACCAGGAAGAGCAGGCAACTCTAGACAAAGAACCAAGGAGATCAGATCCATCTTCAGCTGAAAGCCACTGTCCTGCATGGCTCCACATTTCCATCAACAAAGACAGGAAGCCACCTGGGCACTGCTTCAAATGCAGGAAAGAAGGTCACTGGGCCTGCTCATGCCTAAAGCTGAGGCCCCCACCAGGTCTGTGTCCCAGCTCTGGCAGAAAGGGACATTGGAAGGTCAACTACCCAAATCTCCCTTTAGGGTTCTGGACATCCTCCCCTGGTCCTGAGCAGGAGTCCTCCGACCCAGCTCTGCCCAGCCTCCTCGGACTCGCTGCTGAAAACTGAAGGTTCCCTGGGCCCCAGGCCCTGATGCTCATCACCTCTGCGGAGCCCAGGGTAGCTCTCACAGTGGCAGGTAAGCCAATCTCTTTTCTCATCAACCACGGGGGCCACTTACTCTGCTATGCCTACCCACTCTGGAAAAACCAAGGTCTCTCGGGTCTCTGTTATGGGGGTTGACAGTTTAATATCTACACTACAAATAACCAAGCCTCTAGTTTGCACACTTCAAGATACCCCATTTCCCCATTCTTTTCTCATACTCTCAAAATGCCCCACTCCTATTCTTGGAGAGACCTTCTCTCAAAAGTCAAAGCCTCTATTACTATCACAAACCCACCTTCTGATCTGTATCAGGATAGGCTACTGCTCCTCACCCCCAACTTCTCTTCCCCTACCCCATTGCCTCTTCATCCGTAAACCCCATAGTCTGGGATACAGACAACCCATCTGTCACCTCTCACCATACTCCAGTTCATATCCGCCTCAAAAAGTCCTCTAAATCCCCCAATCAACAATATTCAATCTCCCAAAAACATCAAGAGTTAAAGCCTATCGTCACTAAACTCCTACATCAGGGCCTCTTGCACCCAAGCCACTCTCCCCATAACACCCCTATCTTACCCATCAAAAAGCCAAATGGCTCCTATCAACTGGCTCAGGGCCTGAGACTTATCAATGCAGCTGTTATCGCCATACACCCAGTAGTTACAGATCCCTATACTCTTCTCTCTCTCATTCCCTCTTCCACTGCCCACTTCACTGTTCCACACCTCAAGGATGCCTTCTTTACCATTCCTTTACACCCAAACTCTCAAGACCTCTTTGCCTTTAAATGTGCTGATCCAGACAATCATTGCTCCCAACATCTCACAGGGACAGTCCTCCCACAAGACTTCCATGGTAGCCCTCATTTCTTTGGCCAATCTCTCGCATCAGACCTAACCTCTCCTGACCTTACTCCGAGTACTGTCCTCCAATATGTGGATGAGCTCCTCCTTCGTAGTCCTTCGCTTACACACTCTCAACAACACACTATACAACTCTTCAATTTTCAAGCCGATTGAGGCTATCAAGCATCCCCCACCAAGGTTCAGCTCTCTCTTCCTAGAGTCACCCATCTTAGACTCCTTTTATTACCAACCAAAAGATATACTGCTACCAATAGAAAGCCCCTTATATCCACCCTACCACTCCCAACATCAAAAACAGAGATCCTGTCCTTCTTGGGGTTAGCTGGATATCTACACCTCTGGATTCCTAATTTCACCCTCTTGGCAAAACCCCTATATCAAGCCATCCAAGGGGATCTTTCAGAATCCCTAGAGCTAAAATCAAATTCCATTCAGCCTTTAAGACCCTTAAGCAAACTATTCTCTCAGCCCCAGCTCTCGCACTTCCTGACCTTTCTTGCCCCTTTATACTCTACACTACGGAGAGAGACAAAATTGCCCTAGGAGTTTTGGGACAAAATCAGGGCCCCTCCTTCACCCCTGTCACTTATCTATCAAAGTAACTAGACACCACAATTCAAGGGTGGCCAGACTGCCTACGTGCTCTGGCAGCCGCTGCACTCCTCACTCAGGAAAGTAAAAAGCTTTCTTTTGGAGCACCCACAGTCATTCTTTCACCACATGACTTTAGGGACTTACTTTCTCACAAATCCATGACCCTTCTATCTCTTTCACTCATCCAACTAATTCATGTCACCCTTCTTGAATCTCTTGAGTTCTTTGAATGCTGTCCTACTGTCAGCTCCACCACCCTTATCCCTAATTCTTCTGAGCCTTCCCATCCACACTTGCAAAGAGGCATTAGAAGACCTGATGCCCCGTTTCTCCCACATTTCCTAAACCCCTTTAAATAACCCTGACTTTGCTTGGTATATTGATGGCAGTGCCTCTATGACATCAAAAGGAAAAAGGTAGCTGGATGTGTAATTGTCTCTGACACCGAAATTATTGAATCCCAACCTCTTCCGACTATGTGGACATGAGTTTGAGTGAACTCCGGGAGTTGGTGATGGACGGGGAGGCCTGGCGTGCTGTGACTCATGGGGTCGTGGAGAGTCGGACACGACTGAGCGACTAAACTGAACTGAACTGAACCTCTTCCCTAAAGGTAGAACTTTACCAGAACAATAAACAACTCAAACAAAAAGTGGGAAAAAGACCTAAACAGACACTTCTCCAAAGAAGACATAAAGATGGCTAACAAACACATGAAAATATGCGCAACACTGTCATTATTTGAGAAATGCAAATCAAAACTACAATGAGATATCTCCTTACACCGCTCAAAATGGCCATCACCAAAAAGTCTACAAACAATAAATGCTGGAGAGGTTGTGGAGAAAAGGAAATGCTCTTGCACTGTTGGTGGGAATGTAAATTGATACAGCCACTATGAAAGACGGTATGGAGAGTCCTTTAAAAACTAGGAATAAAACCACCATATGACCCAGCAATACCACTTCTAGGCATATACCCTAAGGAGACCAAAACTGAAAAAGACACACGTATCCCATTGTTCATTGCAACACTATTTACAATAGCTAGAACATGGAAGCAACCTAGATGTTCATCAACAGATGGATGGATAAAGAAGTTTTTGTACATATACACAATGGAATATTTCTTGGCCATAAAAATGAACATATTTGAGTCAGTTCTAATGAGGTGGATGAAACTATAACCTATTATACATAGTGAAGTGAGTCAGAAAGAGAAAGATAAATACTGTATTCTAATGCATATATATGGAATCTAGAAAAATGATACTGAAGAATTCATTTACAGGGCAACATTGGAGAAGCAGACATAGAGAATCTACTTATGGACATGGGGAGAGGGGAGGAGAGGGTGAGATGTATGGAAAGAGTAACATGGAAACTTGCATTACCATATGTAAATAGATAGCCAACGGGAATTTGCTGTATGGCTCAGGAAACTCAAACTGGGGCTCTGTATCAACCTAGAGGGGTGGGATGGGGAGGGAAATGAGAGGAAGGTTCAAAAGGGAGGGGACATATGTATACCTGTGGCTGATTCATGTTGAGGTTTGACAGAAAACAACAAAATTCTATAAAGCAATTATCCTTCAGTTAAAAAATAAATAAAATTTTAAAAAGGCAGAATTTATTGCACTAACTAGAGCCCTTACCCTCCCGGCTAATAAGAGAGCAAACACGTACACTGATTCTAAATATGCTTTCCACATCATACATTTCCATCCTGCCATCTGGAAGGAATGAGGCCTCCTATCTACTGAAGGCTCTCCCATAAGTAACACTCCCACTAATACTCCAGCTTTTAAAGGCAACTGACACACCAACTGAAGTAGGCATCATACATTGCCGAGGTCACCAGGTGGCCTCAGACCTCATTTCACGGGGCAACAACACCACAGGCAGAGAAGCAAAACAAGCCTCACTCCGGTTCTCAGCACAACAACTTGTAGGAATCCCCAACATAAAGCCCCTTCACCTCCCCAAAGAAAACACACGATTATTACAAAAGGGAGCACAACCATAAGGAGACTGCTTACAAAACAGGGCTGCTGTGTCCTTCCCCAATCTCAGGCCACACAGATTCTTACGGACATTCATCAGGCCCTACATATAGGCACTAAACCTCTTTGTCATCTCTTAAGACCTCTTATGGCATCACCGACTTGATGGACACAAGTTTGAGCAAGCTCCGAGAGTTGGAGATGGACAGGAAAGCCGGGTGTGCTGCAGTCCGTGGGGTCGCAAAGAGTCAGACATGACTTAGCAACTGAACTGAACTGAAGACCTCTCATCACCTATCCTAACCTTCTTTCACTCCTATGACAAATCACCTACTCTTGCATTATCTGCTCCTCAGTCTCCCCGCAGGGAACCCTAAAGCCTATTCCTTCATTTCCAACACATCAGGCTCAAGGGCATATCCCAGGAGAGGACTGGCCAATTGACTTCACTCATGAAAATTAAAACTCATGCTCACTTTCAGAAACACTTTCTCAGGTGGATTGAGGCTTTTCCTACGAGATCAGAAACTGCCCCAGAAACTGAGTAACACAGTTTCTCATACAAGAAACCATCCCTTGCCTTGGCCTCTTGCTGTCTCCAATCCAATAATGGGCTACCTTTTATCTCCCAAATCACTTAACAAGTAACCCAATCCCTTGGCATAACCTGGAAACTACATATTCCTTACAGACCCTCCTTATCCGACTAATTCATAATCGACCTAAGTAGGTGATTCAATTCATTCCTCTATTAATAACTATAGGAATAGTGGCTGGATTGGAACAGGGACAGCAGGACTCACAACTTCTTTAAATTACTACTGAAGCCTTTCTAAAGACCTCACTGAGGGCTAGAAGAAATAGCTACCAGCCTTATCACTATCCAGAACCAGCTAGATTCCCTGGAATTTGTGGTCCTCCAAAATAGAAGAGGATTAGACCTTCTCATGGCAGAAAAAGGGGGCCTGTGTCTATTTTTGGAGGAAGCTTGCTGCTTCTAGGCCAACAAATCAGGCGTTGTAAAGGAAGAAAGTGAAAGTCGCTCAGTTGTGTCCTACTCTTTGCTACCCCATGGAATTCTCCAGGCCAGAATACTGGAGCTGGTAGCCTTTCCCATCTCCAGCGGATCTTCCCAATCCAGGGATCAAACCCAGGTCTCCTACATTGCAGGCAGATTCTTTACCAGCTGAGCCACCAGGATGTAAAGGAAACAGCCAGAAATCTGACAAACAGGGCCTCAAGAATACATCAGCACCAAGAAAATTCATGGGAACACTGGTTAAGCAATTGGAATTGGATGCCCTGGGTCCTACCTGTTCTAGGCCCTCTTCTTCTCCTTACTCTTATTTTAATTTTTAGCCCATGTTTAATGCATCTTTTTTTCAAAATTTCTTTAGGACCGCTTATGAGCCTTCACCAACTGAACTATCCATGAGCTACTTCTAACTCACTCAAATTATCAAAAACTTTGACCCCACACAAATCCCCTTGACCCACATTCCAGGCTTTTCTCATCTCATTTCCAAGACACCCCTGTTCCACGGGAAGCAGTTACGGAAGATTGGCCTTTGGCCTTTATCCCAAATGAAAAAGGCTGAATGACAGGGTCTACGTGGGGGCTCATGGTAGATATGGCTCATGATGTTGACTTCGCAAACAAAGAATAAAATCACAGTGATCCTTGAGACCGACCAGTTTGTCCAAAGAGCATTCTGTTTCCTGCTGGCACCTAACTTCTCAAGGCTACGAGACCACCGGATTCCAGACCTCCACCTATGTGACCACAGGACTCAACTACAGGCTAAAACTCAACCATCCTTCAGGGAATTTTTCGTTGGTGGAGTGTAAGAAAGACCCTGTTAGAAATGGAGGACAATGCTTCTCTTTAAGGACCAGTTACCCTCTCAATTCCCTTCAATAATTTCCCTTTTCTGTGCCTGACTGCCAGACTTGCTCTCTTTTCTCTGTCTGCACTTGCCTTACAGTAACCACAGGGGTAGGTCTAGAATAGTCATACACTAAGGGAAATCAGCCAGACAGAGCAAGACAATAACTCAAGATGTCCCTTCTAGGCAAAATAAAAAGAAAGTGAAAAAAAGAACTAATTTACAACTCAAAGAGATTTTATTGAGTCCCAGATTGTTCTGCTCACCACAAAGTGATGTCTCTGCTTTTTAATATGCTGTCTAGGTTAGGCAGAGCTTTTCTTCCAAGGAGCAAGCATCTTTTAATTTCATGGTTGCAATCACCATCTGCAGTGATTTGGGAGCCCAAGAAAATAAAATCTGTCACTGCTCCCACTTTTCCCCCTTCTATTTGCCACGAAGTGATGGGACCAGAGTGATCATACCATCGTGATTATCTTGGTCGTGAAGATCTTTTTTGCACAGTTGTTCTGTGTATTCTTGCCATTTCTTCTTAATACCTTCCACTTCTGTTCAGTTCAGTCAGTCAGTTCAGTCACTCAGTCGTGTCTGACTCTTTGCAATCCCATGAATCAGCACGCCAGGCCTCCCTGTCCATCACTAACTCCCAGAGTTCACTCAAACTCATGTCCATCGAGTCGGTGATGCCATCCAGCCATCTCATTCTCTGTCATCCCCGTCTCCTCCCACCCCCAATCCCTCCTAGCATCAGAGTCTTTTCCAGTGAGTCAACTTGTCACATGAGGTGGCCAAAGTATTGGAGCTTCAGCTTCAGCATCAGTCCTTCCAATGAACACCCAGGATTGATCTCCCTTAGAGTGGACTGATTGGACATCCTTACAGTTCAAGGGACTCTAAGAGTCTTCTCCAGCACCACAGTTCAAAAGCATCAATTCTTTGGTGATCAGCTTTCTTCACAGTCCAACTCTCACATCCATACATGACCACGGGAAAAACCATAGCCTTGACTAGATGGACCTTGGTTGGCAAAGTAATGTCTCTGCTTTTTAATATGCTATCTAGGTTGGTCATAACTTTCCTTCCAAGGAGTAAGCGTCTTTTAATTTCATGGCTGCAATCAGCATCCACAGTGATTTTGGAGCCCCAAAAAATAAAGTCTGACACTGTTTCCACTGTTTCCCCATCTATATCCCATGAAGTGATGGGACCAGATGCCATGATCTTTGTTTTCTGAATGTTGAGCTTCAAGCCAACCTTTTCACTCTCCTCTTTCACATTCATCAAGAGGCTTTTGAGTTCCTCTTCAATTTCTGCCATAAAGGTGGTGTCATCTGCATATCTGAGGTTATTGATATTTCTCCCAGCAATCTTGGTTCCAGCTTGTGCTTCTTCCAGCCTAGCGTTCCTCATGATGTACTCTGCATATAAGTTGAATAAGCAGGGTGACAATATACAACCTTGACGTACTCCTTTTCCTATTTGGAACCAGTCTGTTGTTCCATGTCCAATTCTAACTGTTGTTTCCTGACCTGCATACAGGTTTCTCAAGAGGCAGGTCAGGTGGTCTGGGATTCCCATCTCCTTCAGAATGTTCCACAGTTTATTGTGATCCACACAGTCAAAGGCTTTGGCATAGTCAATGAAGCAGAAATAGATGTTTTTCTGGAAATCTCTTGCTTTCTCCATGATCCAGCGGATGTTGGCAACTGAATCTCTGATGCCTAGGCCTTTTCTAAAACCTGCTTGAACATCAGGAAGTTCATGGTTCACATATTGCTGAAGCCTGTCTTGGAAAATTTTGAGCATGACTTTACTAGTGTGTGGTGAGTGCAATTGTGCGGTAGTTTGAGCAGTTTTTGGCATTGCCTTTCTTTGGGATTGGAATGAAGACTGACCTCTTCCAGTCCTGTGGCCACTGCTGAGTTTTCCAAATTTGCTGGCATATTGAGTGCAGCACTTTCACAGCATCATCTTTCAGGATTTGAAATAGCTCAATTGGAATTTCATCACCTCCACTAGCTTTGTTTGTAGTGATGCTTTCTAAGGCCCACTTGACTTCACATTCCAAGATGTCTGGCTCCAGGTGAGTGATCACGCCATCGTGATTATCTTGGTCATGAAGATCTTTTTTGTACAGTTTTCTCTGTATTCTTGCCACCTCTTCTTAATATCTTCTGCTTCTGTTAGGTCCAAACCATTTCTGTCCTTTATCGAGCCCATCTTTGCATGAAATGTTCCCTTGATATCTCTAATTTTCTTGAAAAGATCTCTTGTTTTTCCTATTCTGTTGTTTTCCTCTATATCTTTGCACTGATCACTGAGGAAGGCTTTCTTATCTCTCCTTGCTTTTCTTTGGAACTCTGCATTCAGATGCTTATATCTTTCCTTTTCTCCTTTGCTTTTCACTTCTCTTTTCACAGCTGTTTGTAAGGCCTCCTCAGACAGCCACTTTGTTTTTTTGCATTTCTTTTCCATGGGGATGGTCTTGGTCCCTGTCTCCTGTACAATGTCACAAACCTCCATCCAGAGTTCATCAGGCACTCTATCTATCAGATCTAGTCCCTTAAATCTATTTCTCACTTCCACTGTATAATCATAAAGAATTTTATTTAGGTCATATCTGAATGGTCTAGTGGTTTTCCCTACTTTCTTCAATTTCAGTCTGAATTTGGCAATAAGGAGTTCATGATCTGAGCCACAGTCAGCTCCTGGTCTTGTTTTTGCTAACTGTGTAGAGCTTCTCCATCTTTGGCTGCAAAGAATATAATCAATCTGATTTCGGTGTTGACCATCTGGTGATGTCCATGTGTAGTCTTCTCTTGTGTTGTTGGAAGAGGGTGTTTGCTGTGACCAGTGCGTTTCTTGGCAAAACTTCATTAGCATTTGCCCATCCATTAGACTTTGGATGCCCTTGAACATCCAAGTCCAAATTTGCCTGTTACTCCAGGTGTTTCTTGACTTCCTACTTTTGCATTCCAGTCCCCTATAATGAAAAGGACATCTTTTTTGGGTGTTAGTTCTAAAAGGTCTTGTAGGTCTTCATAGAACCATTCAACTTTGGCTTCTTCAGCATACAGGTTGGTGCATAGACTTGGATTACTGTAATATTGAATGGTTTGCCTTGGAAACGAACAGAAATCATTTTGTCGTTTTTAAGATTGCATCCAAGTACTGAATTTTGGGCTCTTTTGTTGACCATGATGGCTACTCCATTTCTTCTAAGGGCTTCCTGACCACAGTAGTAGATATAATGGTCATCTGAGTTGCAGAGAGTCGGACACGACTGAGCGACTGAACTGAACTGAACTGAACTGAACTGAGTTAAATTCATCCATTCCAGTCCATTTTAGTTCACTGATTCCTAGAATGTCGACATTCACTCTTGTCATCTCCTGTTTGACCACTTCCAATTTGCCTTGATTCATGGACCTAACATTCCAGGTTCCTATGCAATATTGCTCTTTACAGCATCGGACCTTGCTTCTATCACCAGTCACATCCACAACTGGATATATGTTTTGCTTTGGCTCCATCCCTTCATTCTTTCTGGAGTTATTTCTCCACTGATCTCCAGCAGCATACTGGGCACCTACCGACCTGGGGAATTCCTCATTCAGTATTCTATCATTTTGCCTTTTGATACTGTTCTTGGGGTTCTCAAGGCAAGTATACTGAAGTGGTTTGCCATTCCCTTCTCCAGTGGACCACATTTTGTCAGACTTCTCCACCATGACCCACCTGTCTTGGGAGTCCCCACACGGCATGGCTTAGTTTCACTGAGTTAGACAGGGCTGTGGTCCCTATGATAAGATCAACTAGTTTTATGTGATTATGATTTCAGTGTGTAGGTCCCTACAATTTCTGTCTTTTATTGAGCCCATCTTTGCGTGAATTTTTCCCTTGGTATCTCTAATTTTCTTGAAGAGATCTCTAGTTTTTCCCATTCTATTGTTTTCCTCTATTTCTTTGCACTGATTGCTGAGGAAGGCTTTCTTCTCTCTCCTTGCTATTCTTTGGAACTCTGCATTCAAATGGTTATATCTTTCCTTTTCCCCTTTGCTTTTCGCTTCCCTTCTTTTCATAGCTATTTGTAGGCCTCCTCAGACAGCATTTTGATTTTTTGCATTTCTTTTTCTTGGGGATGGTCTTGATCCCTGTCTCCTGTACAATGTCATGAGCCTCCGTCCATGGTTCTTCAGGCACTCTATCTATCAGATCTAGTCTCTTAAATCATTGTATGATCATATGGGATTTGATTTAGGCCATACCTGAATGGTCTAGTGGTTTTCCCACTTTCTTCAATTTCAGACTGAATTTGGCAATAAGCAGTTCATGATCTGAGCAACAGTCAGCTCCCGGTCTTGCTTTTGCTGACTGTATAGAGCTTCTCCATCTTTGGCTGCAAAGAAAATAATCAATCTCATTTCGGTGTTGACCATCTGGTGATGTCCATGTGTTAGAATCTTCTCTTGTTTTGTTGTAAGAGGGTGTTTGCTATGACCAGTGCATTCTGGTTGGCAGAACTCTATTAGCCTTTCTCCTGCTTCATTCTGTACTCTAAGGCAAAATTTGCCTGTTACTCCAGGTGTTTCTTGAGTAGAATCTTCTCTTGTTTTGTTGTAAGAGGGTGTTTGCTATGACCAGTGCATTCTGCTTGGCAGAACTCTATTAGCCTTTCTCCTGCTTCATTCTGTACTCCAAGGCCAAATTTGCCTGTTACTCCAGGTGTTTCTTGACTTCCTACTTTTGCATTCCCATTCCCTATAATGAAAAGGATATCTTTTCAGGGTGTTAGTTCTAGAAAGTCTTGTAGGTCTTCACAGAACCTTTCAAATTCAGCTTCCTCACTGTTACTGGTCGGGGCATAGACTTGGATTACCATGATATTGAATGGTTTGCCTTGGAAGCAAACAGAGATCATTCTGTCATTTTTGAGACTGTATCCAAGTAATGCATTTTGGACTCTTTTGTTGACCATGATGGCTACTCCAATTCTTCTAAGGGATTCCTGCCCACAGTAGTAGATATAACGGTCATCTGAGTTAAATTAACCCATTCTGGTCCATCTTAGGTCTCTGATTCCTAGAATGTCGATGTTAACTCTTGCCATCACCTGTTTGACAACTTCCAATTTGCCTTGATTCATGGACCTAACATCCCAGGTTCTTATGCAATGTTGCTCTTTACAGCATCAGACCTCGCTTCTATCCCCAGTCCCATCCACAGTTGGGTGTTGTTTTTGCTTTGGCTCCATCCCTTCACTATTTCTGGAGAAGGAAAGAATTTTCACACTCACCTAGAGCCAGACATCATGGAATGTGAAGTCAAATTGGCCTTAGGAAGCATCACTATGAACAAAGTTAGTGGAGGTGATGGAATTCCAGTTGAGCTATTTCAAATCCCAAAAGATGACGCTGTGAAAGTGCTGCACTCATTATGTCAGCAAATTTGGAAAGTTCAGCAGTGGCCACAGGACTGGAAAAGGTCAGCTTTCAATCCAATCCCCAAGAAAGGCAATGTCAAAGAATGCTCAAACTACCACACAATTGCACGCATCTCACAGGCTAGTAAAGTCATGCTTAAAATTCTCCAAGCCAGGCTTCAGCAATACATGAACTGTGAACTTCCAGATGTTCAAGCTGATTTTAGAAAAGGCAAGGAACCAGAGATCAAATTGCCAACATACCCTGGGTCATCAAAAAAGCAAGAGAGTTCCAGAAAAACATTTATTGCAGCTTATTGACCATGCCAAAGCCTTTGACTGTGTGGATCACAATAAACTGTGGAAAATTCTGAAGGAGATGGGCATACCAGACCACCTGACCTGCCTCTTGAGAAACCTGTATGCAGGTCAGGAAACAACAGTTAGAACTGGACATAGAACAACAGACTGGTTCCAAATAGGAAAAGGAGTATGTCAAGGCTGTATATTGTCATCTTGCTTATTTAACCTATATGCAGAGTACATCATGAGAAATGCTGGACTGGATGAAGCACAAGCTGGAATCAAGATTACCAGGAGAAATATCAATAACCTCAGATATGCAGATGGCACCACCCTTATGGCAGAAACTGAAGAAGAACTAAAGAGCCTCTTGATGAAAGTGAAAGAGGAGAGGAAAAAGTTGGCTTAAAGCTCAACATTCAGAAAACTAAGATCATGGCATCTGGTCCCATCACTTCATGGGAAATAGATGGAAAAACAGTGGAAACAGTGTCAGACTTTATATTTTTGGGCTCCAAAATCACTGCGGATACTGATTGCAGTCATGAAATTAAAAGATGCTTGCTCCTTGGAAGGAAAGTTATGTCCAGCCTAGATAGCATATTAAAAAGCAGAGACATTACTTTGTCAACAAAGGTCTGTCTAGTCAAGGCTATGGTTTTTCCAGTGGTCATGTATGGATGTGAGAGTCGAACTATAAAGAAAGCTGAGTGCTGAAGAATTGATGCTTTTGAACTGTGGTGTTTGAGAAGGCTCTTGAGAGTCCCTTGCACTGCAAGGAGATTCAACCAGACCATCCTAAAGGAGATCAGTCCTGGGTGTTCATTGGAAGGACTGATGTTGAAGCTGAAACTCCAGTATTTTGGACACCTGATGTGAAGAGCTAGCTCATTTGAAAAGACTCTGATGCTGGGAAGGATTGAGGGCAGGAGGAGAAGGGGACGACAGAAGATAAGATGGTTGAATGGCATCACCGACTCAATGGGCATGGGTTTGGGTAGACTCTGGAAGTTGGTGATGGACAGGGAGGCCTGGCGTGCTGTGGTTCATGGGGTCACTAAGAGTCAGACAAAACTGAGTGATTGAACTGAACTGAACAAATGGGACCAGATGCCATGATCCTGGTTTTTTGAATGTTGAGTTTTAAGCCAGCTTTTTCACTGTCCTCTCTCACCTTCATCAAGAGGCTCTCTAGTTCCTCTTCACTTTATGCAAATGAGTGGCTTATCTTTAGGAATGCAACCAGTGCAATTTATCACATTAAAGATCAGAGGGGGAAACCACTGTAATTTCTATTAAGAATTACACTTGAACCAGTGTAATTAGGCTACAAGGAAGAGATGAAAGTCATAGGAATTGAAAAGTAAGAAATACAAATTGTATACAATACAATGGTGTCAAAAATCCAAACAATTTTTAAAATAAATTCGAATTTAATATGATCACTGGTCATAGGTCAGTGAGCCATTGTGTTCCTTTATAAAAATAAAAAGAAACTGAAAACAAAAGAATTTAAAATACCAAAAATGCATTAAAGACCAAACACTTAGGAATAAATCTAGTGCAAGTTAGACTGCAAACTACAAAGTACTATTTTACACTAAGAAAATTAAAGGGGAAGCATTTAAAGACATAAATAGAGGATATATCAGATTTGTGGATTAAAATTTTCAATATTGTAAAGCTGTCAGCTGTACCCAGATTGATTCATAGATTTAATCTTAATTAAAATCCCTGTAGAATACTCCAGTAATTTTTTTTTAATCCCAGTAGAAGTTGTTGTGGAAATTATCAAGATGGCTGTAAAATCACATGGCAAGTCAAAGGGTTTAGAATGTTCAAGCAAGAACAAAGCTGGAGAATTTACATCATCATCTATGGAGAATTTTTATTATGAAATAATTAACACAGTAGGAAATTGGGAGAGAAAGCCCAACTAAGGGAACAGAATTGAGAATTTAGAAGGAAATACACACACAGAATTACCTGATTTATGATAATAGAGACAGTGTAATGGAAAGAATGACTTTTTAATGATGGTTTTGGGTTGATTGGCTCACTATAGGGGAACAAAATGCCTTGAAATCCAGCATAAAAAAATATCAATGTCCAATGTATTCCAGGTGTAAAAGTGAAACATGGAATCATATAACTAACAGCCTGGGAGTATTAAATATGCCATAAACATTAGTGTATTACATAGCTTCTCCGTTTCTGTTTATGAGGTGTGCATGGGTGCTCTGTCGTGTCTCCTGGAGGTAGTTACTAAATACTTGTTAACTGAATGAAACAGTGGTTTAACTCAAAATATTAATTGAAGGATCACATTATTTCTTTGTAGAAAATATCTATAATTCCAACTATAACATTATTAGTCTTTTTGCTATAGACATCTTTTCTGCATGGTATTTAATGAGGTAAGCCATCCATTGATGTAACACATACAAAAGATAGGCATTCTACTTTAAATTACATACTAATCACATTAGGATGTTTTAATAAAAAAAGTCAATGCCTTTACAAATGTTGCCATCTTTACGTGTTTCTGTACACCTAAAAGGAATTCAGGAATGCTGTATTTTCTCCATCTAGAACGGTCTGCATACTCTTATCCCTATACTGTATCTAAGAAATCTATCATGGTCATCCTTTCCTGAATAACATCAAGGATATGAATTTTGCTTCCTTCCTGAACTTCTGTACTCTCTGTACTTGTTGGTCACTTATCAAACACTGCCTTTCTTTGTTAGAAAATTAAAGTGTTAATCGCTCAATCATGGCCAACTCTTTGCGACCCCATGGACTGTAGCCCACCAGGTTTCTCTGCCCATGAGATTTTCCAGGCAAGAATACTGGAGTAGCTTGCCATTCCCTTCTCCAGGAGATCTTCCCAACCTAGGGATCAAACCTGGATCTCCCACACTGCAGGCAGATTCTTTACCAACTGAGACACCAAGTGTAGTGTAAAGTTGTGTGCCTCCAGATGAATTTTAAACCCTTTTGCTGGAGACAGACATCACACCTACTTACCAATAATCTAGCACAGCATAATTCAACTGACTAGTTACAAAGACTGATCAAGATTGAGCTCTCTAATATCTAATATATGAAACAAATCTCCAAATATTAAGAATAATATCTCTTGAAGATATAGTAAAAGTTATAATTAACTTCCAAGCAATGGAAGTTGCAAGGAAGTCTGGGGTTGAAGAATAAAAACAAAACCTATTCAAGGAAGTCTGGGTTGAAAGAACAAAAATAAAATATATTCAAAAACAAAGGTCTTGTAGGTCTAGAAGGTCTTGTAGGTCTTCATAGAACCGTTGAACTTCAGCTTCTTTGGCATTTGTGGTTGGGGTATAAATAAAACTGCTATAAACCTTCAGAGATGGTAGAATGCTAAAATATTGTGAAAAATCAGACCTACTCCATTTAGTTCCTGACATATTCTGAAAAGGCAAAGAGGAGATCCAATAGGTTTCATCAACCAGTCAGTTGCTAAGCAACTCATCGCTAAGATGGATGCAAAGTGCCTTGATAATGATAACGGGCATCAGGGGCATCCTTGCAGTAGTCCAGTGACACAATCATAGGGGAATACAAAAATAAAGGATAAAGCCAGGCAGCCCTCAGAAACTAACCTCAAACGACTGACCTTTGAAAAGGTCTTCTGTCTTAGCACAAACATAAGTACTGAACACTTGACCATTTCAGAGCAGATATTCTTCATTATAGAAGTACTTCATGAGTCACAAGAGTACTACGAAAACAATCTGAGTAATGACGTGCTTAAAATAAAACAAAAATCTTCATTTTCATATTTTCAATTTATGTTGTAAAGTAGTATGCTTAATATTAAATCCCAAGTTCTCAAGTTATCATCACTGTCATTTTCACTGCTGATGAGTAAAAACTTCATTTATGATTAAAAAAAAAAAGTTCTAAAAAGTGTACTAGTTGCAAGGGAAGGTTTTTGAAAATGCACCAGGTACCTTTTATTAACTAGTGGCAATTACATTTTTAAAAATTATACAGTCATGCAGAGAAATAAGAACATACTGAAATTAAAGAGAATAATAAAATAGTAGAGGTAAAATAAAGTCCTAATTTTTGAAAATCTCAAAAATGACAGAATGATTTCTGTTCATTTCCAAGGCACACCATTCAATATCACAGTAAACCAAGTCTGTGCCCCAACCACTAATGCCGAAGAAGCTAAACTTGAATAGTTCTATGAAGACCTACAAGAACTTGTAGAACTAACACCAAAAAAAGATGCCCTTTTCATTATAGGGAACTGAAAGGCCAAAGTAGGAAGTCAAAGGATAACTGGAGTAAGAGGCAAATTTGGCCTTGGAGTACAAAACAAAGCAAGTCAAAGGCTAACAGAGTTTTGCTGAGAGAACACACTGTTCATAGCAAACACCCTCTTCCAACAACACAAGAGAAGACTCTACAAATGGAGATCCCCAGATGATTAATACTAAAATCAGGTTGATTATGTATTTTGCAGCCACAGATGGAGAAGCTGTTCACAGTCAGCAAAAACAAGACCGGAAGCTGACTGTGGCTCAGATCATGAACTCCTTATGGCCAAATTCAGACTTAAATTGAAGAAAGTAGGGAAAACCACTAGACCATTCAGGTATGACCTAAATAAAATCCCTTATGATTATATGGTGGAAGTGACACATAGATTCAAGGGGATTAGATCTGATAGACAGAGTGCCTGATGAACTATGAACAGAGTTGGGTGACATTGTACAGGAGACAAGGATCAAGACCATCCCCAAGAAAAAGAAATGCAAAAAGGCAAAATGGTTGTCTGAGGAGGCCTTACAGATAGATGAGAAAAGAAGAGAAGCAAAAAGCAAAGGAGAAAAGGAAAGATATACCCATTTGAATGCAGAGTTCCAAAGAAGAGCAAGGAGAGATAAGAAAGCCTTCCTCAGTGATCAATGCAAAGAAACAGAGGAAAACAAAAGAATGGGAAAGACTAGAGATCTCTTCAAGAAAATGAGAGATACCAAGGGAACATTTCATGCAAAGATGGTCTCAATAAAGGACAGAAATGGTAAGGAACTAACAGAAGCAGAAGATATTAAGAAGAGGCAGCAAGAATACACCGAACAACTATACAAAAAAAGATTTTCATGACCCAGATAATCACGATGGTGTGATCACTCACCTAGAGACAGACATCCTGGAAATCAAAGTCAAGTGGGCCTTAGGAAGCATCACTATGAACAAAGACAGTGGAGATGATGGAATTCTAGTTGAACTATTTCAAATCCTAAAACACGATGCTGTGAAAGTGTTGCATTCAATATGTCAGCAAATTTGGAAAACTCACCAGTGGCCCCAGGACTGGAAAAGGTCAGTTTTCATTCCAGTCCCAAGGAAAGGCAGTGCCAAAGAATGTTCAAACTACTGCACAATTGTACTCATCTCACACACTAGCAAAGTAATGCTCAGAATCCTCCAAATCAGGCTTCAGCAGCACATGAACTGTGTACTTCCAGACGTTCCAGCTGGATTTAGAAAAGGCAGACAAACCAGAGATCAAATTGCCAACATTTATTGGATCATTGAGAAAGAAAGAGCGTTCCAGAAAAACTCTACTTCTGCTTTATTGACTATGCCAAAGCCTTTGACTGTGTGGATCACAACAAACTGGAAAATTCTTCAAGAGCTGGAATAACAGACCACCTGACCTGCCTCCTTAGAAATCTGTATGCAGGTTAAGAAGCAAAAGTTAGAACTGGACGTGGAACAACAGACTGGTTCCAAGTTGGGAAAGGAATAAGTCAACACTGTATATTGTCATGCTGCTTATTTAACTTATATGCAGGGTACATCATGCGAAATGCCAGGCTGGAGGAAGCACAAACTGGAATCAAGATTGTTGGGCAAGATATCAATAATCTCAGAAATGCAGATGACACAACCTTTATGGTAGAAAATGAAGAAGAACTAAAGAGCCTCTTAATGAAAGTGAAAGAGGAAAGTGAAAAAGTTGGCTTAAAACTCAGTATTCAGAAGACTAAGATCATGGCGTCTGGCTCCATCACTTCATGGCAAATAGATGGAGAAACAGTGGAAACAGTGCCAGACTTTATTTTCTTGGGCTCCCAAATCACTGCAGATGGTGACTGCAGCCACAAAATTAAAAGATGCTTGCTTCTTGGAAGAAAAGTTATGACCAACCTAGATAGCATATTAAAAAGCAGAGACATTACTTTGCCAACAAAGGTCCATCTGGTCAAAGCTATGGTTTTTCCAGTAGTCATATATGGATGTGAGAGTTGGACTATAAGGAAAGTTGAGTGCCGAAGAACTGATGCTTGTGAACTGTGGTGTTGGAAAAGACTCTTGAGAGTCCCTTGGACTGCAAGATCAAACCAGTCAATCCTAAAGGAAGTCAGTCCTGACTATTCATTGGAAGGACTGATGCTGAAGCTGAAACTCCAATACTTTGGTACCTGTTGGGAAGAGCAGACTCATTTGAAAAGACCCTGATGCTGGGAAAGATTAAGGCTGGAAGAAAAGGGGTTGACAGAGGATAAGATGGTTGGATGCCATCACCGACTCGATGGACATGAGTTTGAGCAAGCTCGGTGAGCTGTATGCGCCTTTCTTCTTGATCATAAATTCTCAGAACATACATAGAGCGACCCTCTACAAATTGACGACAGTAGATAATCTTGCGGTTTTCCTGTTGGTTCAGACAGTAAAGAATCTGCTGTAATGCAGGAAACCCAAGTTCGATCCCTGGGCTGGGAAGATCCCATGGAGGAGGGTATGGTAACTCACACCAGTAATCTTGCCTTGAGAATCCCATGGACAAAGGAGCCAACTGGGCTACAGTCCATAATCTGGTTGTGTGAGCACATGCCATTAATGTCATGAATTGTTTCTGCTTTCAGGTTCAGCCCAGAGTGTTCTACATGCGAGTTTCTTATATATAACTGAGCAGACTTCAAAGAAAAATGAACGATACTCTTCAATTATCTTCTTTCCAGGGTAATTTTAAAATTGTGTTCCCTCTGATTCATTTATGTCCTCAAAGTAAGTTAGGCCGTCTTACTACTGACAAGAGTTGCCAAGAGCTACACAAAACAAGGTTGAAAAAGTTGGGACTAAAAGAAAGTGCGATACTTTTTGACAATAAATATGTAATCTTTCACTGAACATTTTCTAAAAGTTACATTTGTATCTCAATTTCTAAAGATAAATTTTTATAATTTAACAAAAAATTAAATTAAAAGTGAAATGTCTTTGATAAATTAACTATGTAAACCCTTGAAATGTATAAAAATGATAAGCTAGTTCATGGTGTTGATTGAAATCACATGTCAACTGTCAGGTACAGTGTGAGTGCCTCTGAGCTGAGAGTTCTCTGTTGTTCAGTCATTCGGTCATGTTTGACTCTTTGTGACCCCATGGACCGTAGCCCACAAGGGTCCGCTGTTCATGGGGTTCTCTAGGCAAGAATACTGGAGTGGGTTGTCATTCTCTTTTCCAGGGTATCTTCCCGACCCAGGGGTTAAACCCACATCTCTTAAATTGGCTGGCAGGTTCTTTACCACTGAGCTACCTGGGAAGTTCCCTTCCCCTCCAAACAAACTCCTTTAAGCCAAGGTTACTGGCTTGCTGTTTATTCTGTGGCAGCTGGAATAGAAACCACAGCCAGCTCCCTGCCCCGCCTCAGCTTGCAGACCAAGTGGGCAGCTCACTCTCCCCCACATCATGCCTCACCGAGCATCCTCTGGCCAGCATTTTTCCACTGGAATCACTGAACAGGCCATTTTCATATATTCTGTGTAGATTAAGTACAAAGAGCATTGTGTACCTTCATTAAAATAGAAACCTAATTGTTCCGACTTAACAAACATGAATCAAGTGTTATTATTAACAAATAAAAAGACCAACACCTTTGGGAGTTGCCAAGGGTTTTCACAGATGTCTACCTTCAAAGAGTCAGTTCTTTCTCCTTTTCCACTCCATTTAATCAATTAGAAAAGGCAAGTCTGCTTATTTTCAAAAGCCACATTTCCCAGTAGGAAATCAAAAGTCCAGGAAACAATTATGGAAAATGGGGCACAGCAAAATGCAACAGCCATTCATGCTGTTTAAAGTTTTCCTGAACATCCATTTTCTGTTGCTTCTTTCTCTCTTAAACGGATTATACCTAATGACTTCAAAAAGCTAGAGTCTGGAATATGAAGAACTGTTTTGGCTAATATAGAAAGTACTTTCTTACAATATCAGAACTAAAGGTACAGAGTCTTAGAGAGTAGGTAAAAACATCCTTTCTCTTTTGGTCTACTAATTTCTTCAGTCTGATGAAGAATGATCTGATTTCTTCAAGCTGATTTGATCCAAATCAAAAATAGAGCTAATGTACATAGTTTTGAATTTGAAATATTAATAAATCAGTTTCAGCTCATAGTTACTGTTTTAAGTATCTCCCAAGAACTTTCATCAACTGATCCATAAATAGGATGACTAAATAGAGTTTTGCAATGTATGTTTTTGAAAAAAAAAAATTCATCTTCTTCAGGTAATTGTATTATGACTTTATTTTGAGAAGTATTAGTTTAGATTATTTTAAATCAGGACACAGTTGAGAAAGGCCGTAATAATGCCTTTCAAAGAAGTAAGAACTGGGCGTGCTGCTGTCTCTGCCCAGCACTGCGGAGACTGGGCTCAGCACCTAAAAGAGCTGTCTGCTGAAGAGCTAGACCTTATCTGTGCTCAGCATCAGCAAGAGCCCCAAGGCAACAATGAAGAAGGTGTCAAAGTGTAGCTGGGAATCTGTTAGTGATTCTCACGAGTCGTTGAAGGCAGTTTTACAGTCATCACTTTGAAACTTGTAAGCCAGAGTTTTGGTAAGAGTGCACGCTTTCTGCAAATGTATGAAGAAACACTTTGTGCTTTGTGTGTCTAAAACCTGTTGAAATAACTGTGTGACTTGGCAAATGCACTCATCTGTACAGTTAGGTATCACAAATCAGGGAACTAGATCCCACATGCTGCAATGAAGACCCAGCACAGCGAAATAAGTAAATATTTTTGGACTTCCTTGGTGGCTCAGATGGTAAAACCATCTGCCTACAATGCGGGACACCTGGGTTCGATCCCTGGGTCGGGAAGATCACCCTGGAGAAGGAAATGTCAACCCACTCCAGTACTCTTGCCTGGAAAATCCCATGGAAGGACTGAGGAGCCTGGTAGGCTGTAGTCCATGGGGTCTCAAAGAGTCGGACACGACTGAGTGACTTCACTTTCACTTTCCCAAATCAAACTGGTTACCAGTTTTTAAAAGTGAAATTTTTAGGGATTTTCCCGGTGGTTCAGTGGTTAAGAACCCACCTTGCAATGCAGGGGGACTCGGGGTCAATCTGAGTGGAAAACTAAACTCCCACATTTTAGTGGGGAGAGTCCCACATTTAGAGGAGGGGCTGAGGACAGAAGTTCAGTTGTGAGGATGCTATCACCATCACCTTCTGCATCCTGAAAGAATTTAGAAGCTTAGGAAAGAGTTTTCTCACTCTCTCTCTCTTAATGAGACGCTTGGGGCAGGTTATCTGGGAGCTCGGTGTCTGCAGGATGCAGGCGGAGTGTCATGAGCACTGCGGACATCGGAAGGCTTGGCTGGAGCTGGGGCATCTGCCTTTGTGTGGTCCAGCCGCACAGGTGAGGGCGGAAGGGGAGCCCCCACTTGCGGATCACCTGTGCCTTTCCAGAGAAGCTGAGTCCTCCCTCGAGTGGCAGCCACTTCCCCCCAAGGGCCCCAGGGGGAGGCGGAGGAAGCTACCGGTTCCATACCAGGAAAAGACTACCTCAAGGCTGTATATTGTCATCCTTATTTATCTTCTTTGCAGAGTTCATGAGCAAAATGCTGGGCTGGATGAAGCATAAGCTGAAATCAAGATCATAACCTCAGATAGGCAGATGACACCACCCTTATGGCAGAAAGCAAAGAGGAACAAAGGAGCCTCTTGATAAGGGTGAAACAGGGGAGTGAAAAAGCTGGCTTAAAACTCAACATTCAAAAAATCAAGATTATGACATCTGGTCCCATTACTTCATGGCATAGATGGGGAAATAATGGAAACAGTGAGAGACTTTCATGGTGATTGTCGCCATGAAATTAAAAGACGCTTGCTCCTTGGAAGAAAAGTTATGACTACCTAGACAGCATATTCAAAAGCAGAGACATTACTTTGCTGACAAAGGTCCGTCTAGTCAAAGCTGTGGTTTTTCCAGTGGTCATGTATGGATGTGAGAGCTGGACCACAAAGAAGGCTGAGCACCAAAGAACTGATGCTTTTGAACGGTGGTATTGGAGAAGCCTCTTGAGAGTCCCTTGGACTGCAAGGAGATCCAACCAGTCAATCCTAAAGGAAATTAGGCCTGAATATTCACTGGAAGGACTGATGCTGGAAGCTGAAGCTCCAATCCTTTGGCCACCTGATGCAAAGAGCAGACTCATTTGAAAAGACCCTGATGCTGGAAAAGATTGAGGGCAGGAGGCAAAGAGGACGACAGAGGATGAGATGGTTGGATTGCATCACTGACTCAATGGACATGAACTTCAGCAAACTCTGGGAGATGATGAAGGACAGGGAAGCCTGGTGTGCTGCAGTCTATGGGGTTGCAAAGAGTCAGATTCAACCGAGCAACTGAACAACAACAAATCTACAGAAAACTGTACAAGTCCATATTCATTGTGAGCTGCTCTTATGTCTAAATTAAAATGTTCCTACTGGGATAGCAATGCATTTCCACTTGCTCTTTTTTGGATGAAGACTAATGCCTGTCCACTGCCTCCCAATGATTTTGGCAAAGCTGAGCGATGAGCAGAGAAAAGAGAAAGAGAAGAAAAGGCAGAACTGGAAAGGGAAGAGAAGAGCCAATAGTCCGTTATTGGACCAGACCTTCTGCTCTGTGGGCTGTCGTCACCACAGTCAACAGGAAGGAAGTGCAAGGGACAGAATTCATTAAAGTAAGGAGCTCAGAATCTGCCTGCAATGCAGGAGACCCCAGTTCAATTCCTGGGTCAGGAAGATTCCCTGGAGAAGGGATAGGCTGCTGCTGCTGCTGCTGCTAAGTCACTTCAGTCGTGTCCAACTCTGTGCGACCCCATAGACGGCAGCCCACCAGGCTCCCCCGTCCTTGGGATTCTCCAGGCAAGAATACTGGAGTGGGTTGCCATAGGCTACCCACCCCATTAATCTTCAGCTTCCCTGGTGGCTCAGCTGGTAAAGAATCTGCCCACAGTGCGGGAGACCTGGGTTCCATCCCTGGTTTGGGAAGATTCCCTGGAGGAGGGAGCGGCTACCCACTCCAGTATTCTTCCCTGGAGAAGTCCATCGACTGTATGGTCTGTGGAGTCGCAAAGAGTCGGACAAGACTGAGCAATTTTCACTTTCAAGGAGCTCAGGAAGTCACAGAGATTCAGAGTCAGTGGGAGGCGAGAGGTTCCTGTCACAGCCCCTGAAACCCTTGGTTTCTGGTTGGTAGAAGATTATGCTCAGTGACATGTATGTATATCAGTGACCCTTCCATACTTACGAGGTGTATTATGCATCAGCAGCAGTGAGCTCAAGCCTCGCAGTTTCTTGTGAGACAAATCACTTACCAGACTGTCTTAGGACATCTGAGGTGTCTCGTTTTTTTTTTTTTTTTCCATTCTCTTTTATCAAACTGCCTGAGCCTAATGGGCAAAAGCACCGTGTGGTTTAGTTTCTCAGAGAAGAGTTCAAAATAAACGGAAAGAAGGTTTCAAATACCTCTACTGTTTTAACACAGAAATGCAATTTCGACCAAAGTTTGGGTTATTTCAAAATCATTCTTCATAAAGAAAGACTTCAGTTCAGTTCAGTTCAGTTCAGTCGCTCAGTCGTGTCCGACCCTTAGCGACCCCACGGACTGCAGCCTACCAGGCTCCTCCATCCATGGGATTTTCTAGGCAAGAGTACTGGAGTGGCTTGCCATTTCAGCTTAATTACTTCCAAATAATTTGGAGCATGTTATTTCATAATCAGATTTCTAACTTTGGTGGTATTATTTTTGTTCTGCTAATGCAGATAAGGGGTTTCCCCAGTGGCTTAGATGGTACATTAAAAAGAAGTGGAAGTTACGTCTCTAGAATTTAATCAGGGTACAATGGTGAGGAAGCAGAAATAACAGCAAAATCGAAAATATATTCAGTTCACATGCCACCACCAACACGTTGTGTATCAATGTTACTATAATATGGAATAAAGGTTAATTTAAAAAAGAATACTCAGGAAAAACACAAAAACTTTTGGGTGTTTGTTCAGGTACATTCAACATTAAATTACAGCCCTGAATTAAAACTCTCAAAAGCTTTCATTTTCCAGGTAATTACAATTGAGCTTGAGAAAAGTCTGCCGCCTTGTGGCCATTCCCTGCAATAGCAACCGTAAAAGTTTTCCTTGTGAGTCCTTGTTCAGTTGCTCAGTGGTGGTCCGACGTTATGACACAAATTATTTAAGGCATATATAGCTCACTGTGGGGCTTCAGCGTAGTGGGTCGCCAGCCTGGGCCAGGCTCCAGGGCAGGGAAAGCCGGTCCAGGGTCCAGAAGAAGAAAGTCTTTCAGGGGAAGTGCTCAAGTGCACTCCCTGATTAGGATTCAATTTAGAGACGTTAACACTCCTGTTACCTCTTAGAGGATTTGGGGAGTTTTCCAGGCAGTCAGAAAAGAACAACGTGTGCAGAGGTGATGAACAGAAATAATCACAAATGACTCTGCATACCTAAGATGAAGTGTTTGGGTATAAGAGAAGGAGAGGGTAATTTACAAGGTTCAGATTAGGAGCACTTCTGTGTACCATTTCAGAGACTTTGAATTTTGCACATAGGAACTGAAGAAACACTGAAACTTCAGAAGGGGAGACTGGTGTTTGAGACTGGTGTTAGAATTCCCCTGAAGGCAGAAGGCCTCTCATGGGGCTTTTCTAAATGACCCCCAAAGACCTATTTTTTTGTTTCTTAATTTTGAAATTTATTTTCTTACTTTTCAGCTTTATTAAGAAATAATTGACATGCATTACTGTATAAGTTTAAGGAATACAACATGACAGTTTTGACTGATATGTTTTGTGAAGCGACGGCCACAGTAGGCTCAGTTAATATTCATCTTCTTGTTCATCATTTTCTTATCTCATGAATTATGCTTTGAGTACTTCATAAGATTTTAGAAGATTCACTTATCTCCTCTAGCTGAGCTGTGCTCATTCTAATGCCTTTAAACAGAAATGTAACAGTCTCATTATTTTTCTTTACATTTTTTAATTGCAGTAAGTTACTTTACATTGTTGTGTTAATTTCTGCTGTACAGCGAAGTGAATCAGCCACCTGTATATACATATCCCCTCTTTTTTGGGTTTCCTTCCCATTTAAGTCACCACAGAGCACTGCGTAGAGTTTCCTATGCTATATAGTAGATTCTCATTAATTATCTATTTTATACTTCACAGCCTTGCCCTGGCGAAGGGTCTTGCATGACTCAATGAAGATATGAGCCATGCCGTGCAGGGTCACCTAAGACAGACAGGACAATAGTGAAGAGTTCTGACAAAATGTGGCCCACTAGAAAAGAAAATGGTAACCCACTCTAATATTCTCGCCTGGAAAACCCCATGAACAGTATGAAAAGGCAGCAGTCCATGGGACCACAAAGAGTTGGACACAACTTAGCAACTGAACAACAGCAAAGTGACTATTAGACCCAATTTTTAAAAAAAGTATTTTTTGTTCTTTTTATAGAAGTACAATGGAAATATCTAGATTACTCGTAGTTACTGTTTCTTAAACTGTTTCATTGAAGTACTTCTTTATGGTGCAACTCTCACATTCATAAATGACTACTGGAAAAACCATAGCTTTGACGATATGGACCTTTGTCAGCAAAGTGATGTCTCTTCTTTTTATCAGAGCTTCCCTTCCAAGGAGCAAGTGTCTTTTAATTTCATGGAATATTTCAATGGAATATTACTCAACACTAGAAATGAGCTATCAATCCATGAAAATACATGGAGGAAACGTAAATGCATATTACATAGTGAAAGAAACGCACCTGAAAAAAGCCACATGCTATATGATTCCAACTGTACGACATTCTGGAAAAGGCAAACTATGGAGACAATGAAAAGATCTGCGGTTGCCATGGGGACTGAAGAGGGAAGGGTGAATAGGTGGAGTACAGAGGATATTTAGGGAGTGAAACTGCTTTGTGCAATACTATCACAGTGCATACATGCTGTTATAAATCTGTCCAAACCGATAAAATGTGAAGCACCAAGAGTGAACCTTAATGTAAACTATGATTCTTAGGCGATCATGATATCAGTGTAAGATGATCAGTAGTAAAAAATGCACTACTCTGGAGAGAGCTGTTAATAAGGGGGAATCATCTATGACTATAAGAGGGGAGGGAATGTATGGAAATCTCTGTATTTGCCACTAAATTTTGGTGTGAGTTTAAAACTTCTCTAAAAGAAAAGTCTATTAAAAAAAGTCAATAACCTGGCCAACTTTGATTTTTCCCGTCTGTTTTTTCAATCTCTTCTACATGGAAAACTCTATATACACCAATCACATTTAAAATCATGGAATTAAAAAATGTCTTTTACAATTATTTCAGTGTACCTTTGCTTGAAGGACAGTTATTCAGATGGTGGTCAAAAAGTAAAGTGAAGTAGTGATTAACAGTCAAAGCTCTAAAGATTCCATTTTAATCAAATGATCTGGAAAATTTATTGGTCAAGTAAGTAGTGACACTGAAATTTTAGATAAAGTAGATCTTAAATTTGAGGGTCCCATTCCCCTAGTTATAGCAACAATTAGACTTGGTTTCTCCTGAAAAAACTGGCTAAAGTAATCTGAATTTTGCATGACCATATGGGCATTAGTTGAAAGGATCTCGTTACATACCTGTGATCTATTTTGGTTAAGATAAACATGAAAGTTTTCATATTTGCTGCTGCTGCTGCTAAGTCGCTTCAGTCGTGTCCAACTCTGTGCGACCCCATAGATGGCAGCCCACCAGGCTCCCTCCCTGGGATTCTTCAGGCAAGAACATGGGTTCTATTTGCTAGGATTCTTAAATTCTTTTGGGAATCCCAAGTCTTGTAGCATTTAATGTCAAGTATTGTTCAACGAAAAATGATCTAATGCCAAGGATACTTAGAAAGGCTTTCATAAATACATTAAAGTAGACTTGAGCTGTAAAACAGAAGTAAATGTATTATCAAAAGAATATAAAGAATATATCACAAGAATTTTGGAAGGGAGATTACATAGGTAGCTTCTAAGTTGGTCTTCAAAAAAGAACCTGGATAACCAACAAGGACATACTGTATAGCACACAGAACTCTGTTCAGTATTGTGTAGCCTTGGGAAAAGAATTTGAAAAAGAAGAGGTGCAACTGAAACTCACACAGTGTTGTTAATCAACTACGCCAATATAAGATAAAAAAGTTTTTTGAAAAGGAACATAATAGATCAGTTAGCAACAAAGCTGCTAAGGGAATACTTGGATAAAAATGGAGAATATACGTATCAGCAACTCCAGATGACATGGTTTTGAGGATTAACTGATAACCAAGGGAATGAAAAGAATGGGTCAAATGACAAGCTAAGTGGATATCTAGTAATTGCTAATGTTTAGAAGTCAAACAAAAACCAGGGGAAATGGAAAACACAGGTTCAAAAAAAGAATCAATGTGGCAAAATAGAAAACATATTTATGGTTACCAGAGAATGGGGTGAGGCAGACAGCAATAATTTGGGAGACTGGGATGGCATATACACACTCAGTTCAGTTCAGTTCAGTTCAGTCGCTCAGTCATGTCCGACTCTCCACGACCCCATGAATCACAGCACGCCAGGCCTCCCTGTCCATCACCAACTCCCAGAGTTCACTCAAACTCATGTCCACAGAGTCGGCGATGCCATCCAGCCATCTCATTCTCCGTCGTCCCCTTCTCCTCCCGCCCCCAACCTTTCCCAGCATCAGAGTCTTTTCCAGTGAGTCAACTCGTCACATGAGGTGGCCAAAGTATTGCAGTTTCAGCTTTAGCATCAGTCCCTCCAATGAACATCCAGGATTGATCTCCTTTAGAATGGACTGGTTGGATCTCCTTGCAGTATAAGGGACTCTCAAGAGTCTTCTCCAACACCACAGTTCAAAAGCATCGATTCTTCGGCGATCAGCTTTCTTCACAGTCCAACTCTCACATCCATACATGACCACGGGAAAAACCATTGCCTTGACTAGACGGACCTTGGTTGGCAAAGTAATGTCTCTGCTTTTTAATATATTATCAAGGTTGGTCATAACTTTCCTTCCAAGGAGCAAGCGTCTTTTAATTTCATGTCTGCAATCAGCATCTGCAGTGATTTTGGAACCCAAAAAAATAAAGTCTGACACTGTTTCCACTGTTTTTCCATCTATTTCCCATGAAGTGATGGGACCAGATGCCATGATCTTTGTTTTCTGAATGTTGAGCTTCAAGCCAACCTTTTCACTCTCCTCTTTCACTTTCATCAAGAGGCTTTTGAGTTCCTCTTCACTTTCTGCCATAAGGGTAGTGTCATCTGCATATCTGAGGTTATTGATATTTCTCCCAGCAATCTTGATTCCAGCTTGTGCTTCTTCCAGCCCAGCGTTCCTCATGATGTACTCTGCATATAAGTTAAATAAGCAGGGTGACAATATACAACCTTGACGTACATCTTTTCCTACTTGGAACCAGTCTGTTGTTCCATGTCCAGTTCTGACTGTTGCTTCCTGACCTGCAGACAGGTTTCTCAAGAGGCAGATCAGGTGGTCTGGGATTCCCATCTCTTTCAGAATGTTCCACAGTTTATTGTGATCCACACAGTCAAAGGCTTTGGCATAGTCAATGAAGCAGAAATAGATGTTTTTCTGAAACTCTCTTGCTTTCTCCATGATCCAGCGGATGTTGGCAATTTGATCTCTGGTTCCTCTGCCTTTTCTAAAACCTGTTTGAACATCTGGGAGTTCACGGTTCACATATTGCTGAAGCCTGGCTTGGAGAATTTTGAGCATGACTTTACTAGCATGTGAGATGAGTGCAATTGTGCGGCAGTTTGAGCATTCTTTGGCATTGCCTTTCTTTGGGATTGGAATGAAGACTGACCTCTTCCAGTCCTGTGGCCACTGCTGAGTTTTCCAAATCTGCTGGCATATTGAGTGCAGCACTTTCACAACATCATCTTTCAAGACTTGAAATAGCTCAACTGGAATTCCATCACCTCCACTACCTTTGTTAGTAGTGATGCTTTCTAAGGCCCACTTGACTTCACATTCCAAGATGTCTGGCTCTAGGTCAGTGATCACGTTATCGTGACTATCTTGGTCGTGAAGATCTTTTTTGTATAGTTCTTCTGTGTATTCCTGCCACCTCTTCTTAATATCTTCTGCTTCTGTTAGGACCATACCATTTCTGTCCTTTATCGAGCCCATCTTTGCATGAAATGTTCCCTTGGAATCTCTAATTTTCTTGAAGAGGTCTCTTGTTTTTCCTATTCTGTTGTTTTCCTCTATTTCTTTGCATTGATCACTGAGGAAGTCTTTCTTATCTCTCCTTGCTATTCTTTGGAATTCTGCATTCAGATGCTTATATCTTTCCTTTTCTCCTTTGCTTTTCGGCTCACTTCTTTTCACAGCTATTTGTAAGGCCTCCTCAGACAGCCATCTCGCTCTTTTGCATTTCTCTTCCATGGGGATGGTCTTGGTCTCTGTCTGCTGTACAATGTCACGAACCTCCATCCAGAGTTCATCAGGCACTCTATCAATCAGATCTAGTCCCTTAAATCTATTTCTCACTTCCACTGTATAATCATAAGGGATTTGATTGAGGTCATATCTGAATGGTCTAGTGGTTTTCCCTACTTTCTTCAATTTAAGTCTGAATTTTGCAATAAGGAGTTCATGATCTGAGCCACAGTCAGCTCCTGGTCTTGTTTTCACTAACTGTATACAGCTTCTCCATCTTTGGTTGCAAAGAATATAATCAATCTGATTTCGGTGTTGACCATCTGGTGATGTCCATGTGTAGAGTCTTCTCTTGTGTTGTTGGAAGAGGGTGTTTGCTATGACCAGTGCATTCTCTTGACAAAACTCTATTAGCCTTTGCCCTGCTTCATTCCGTGCTCCAAGGCCAAATTTGCCAGTTACTCCAGGTGTTTCTTGACTTCCTACTTTTGCATTCCAGTCCCCTATAATGAAAAGGACATCTTTTTGGGGTGTTAGTTCTAAAAGATCTTGTAGGTCTTCATAGAACCGATCAACTTCGGCTTCTTCAGTATTACTGGTTGGGGCATAGGCTTGGATTACTGTAATATTGAATGGTTTGCCTTGGAAACGAACAGAAATCATTCTGTCATTTTTAAGATTGCATCCAAGTACTGCATTTCGGACTCTTTTGTTGACCATGATGGCTACTCCATTTCTTCTAAGGGATTCCTGCCCACAGTAGTAGATATAATGGTCATCCGAGTTAAATTCACCCATTCCAGTCCATTTTAATTCACTGATTCCTAGAATGTCGACGTTCACTCTTGCCATCTCCTGTTTGACCACTTCCAATTTACCTTGATTCATGGACCTAACATTCCAGGTTCCTATGCAATATTGCTCTTTACAGCACCGGACCGTTCTTCTATCACCGGTCACATCCACAACTGTGTATTGGTTTTGCTTTTGCTCCATCCCTTTATTCCTTCTATAGTTATTTCTCTACTGAGCTCCAGTAGCATACTGGGCACCTACGGACCTGGGGAATTCCTCATGCAGTATCCTATCATTTTGCCCTTTGTTACTGTTCATGGGGTTCTCAAGGCAAGTATACTGAAGTGGTTTGCCATTCCCTTCTCCAGTGGACCACATTCGGCTGTGGTCCATGTGATCAGATCGGCTAGTTTCCTGTGATTATGATTTCAGTTTGTCTGCCCTCTGATGCCCCCTAGCAATACCTACGGTCTTATTTGGGTTTCTCTTACCTTGGTCGTGGAAAATCTCTTCACAGCCGCTCCAGCAAAGTGCAGCCGCTGTACCTTACCTTGGACGAGGGGTATCTCCTCAAGCCCGCCCCTCCTGACCTTGAACGCGGAGTAGCTCCTCTCGGCCCTCGTGCGCCTGCGCAGCCACCCCCTGTTGGACGTTGGGTAGCTCCTCTCGGCCGCCGGCCCTGGCCTCAGGCGTGGGGTAGCTCCTCACGGCCGCACCGCTTTGCGTGGTTCGTTGCGCCGGGGCCGGCGTCTCTCGCGTCGCGTCTGTATATAAAACAGGTAACTAATAAGATCTTGTTGTAGGACATAGGGAACTCTACTCAATACTCTGTAATGGCCTATATGGGAAAACTTTTTTTAAAAAAGACTGGGTATATGTATACATACAACTGATTCAATTTGCTATATACCTAAAACTAATACAACATTGTGAATCAACTGTACTCCATTAAAAATTTTTTAAAAAAGGAAATGTGTACTTTTGGAATGACTATTAAACGCTCCCCCTCAAGAAGACAAACTAGAAATCCTGATATACCTCTTTGAATAACTTGGAAAAGAAGCAAATAAGCAATAAAGGCCCAAGGGCCTTAAGTATGTTCAGCTATGTAACTTGTAAATAAGGAATCTTACAGTTAATACTGTTCACATATTAAAGCACAATATAATGGACAACATTGCTGGTCTATCAATGTACATAATTATTGGGTGTTAAAAATTGGTTATATCAAAGTTTCTTGAAAAAAATGAAATATGACCTTTTTTATTGAGGGAGAAAATTAATTTATAGATTTTTAATGTCTGGAACCTCATGGGAAATAAACAAGATGTATGTTTAAAGAATGTCATTCCAGATAATTACCAATGCCTTTCTTTTAAAAAAATGATCTATCATAAAATGATGATATGAAACTTTTACTAATTGAGTATTGTATTCTACTGGAAATTAGGCAGCTCAGGTCACTTGCTGCTCGTTATTATGCAAATTGTGCAAGTAACTTAACCTCAGTGAACCTCAATTTCCTCATCTATAAATGGGGATGATAAAAGTATTTACTCCATAGTGTTACATCAGGGAATAGCATTGGCAGAGTGCCTAGATCATGTCTTGTTAGCATGAAACACTGGGTAAAGACAAACTTTATAGTTTGGTGGTGGTGTTTTAAATATTGGCTTAAATATTGAAATGAGACTATTATAACATCAATAGTTATCAGTAGAATCTGACCCAAGATACTATGAAGAGTTCTTTTACCTAGTGGGAAGGTTAGGTTCAGCATAGGATAGTGGAGGGCAGCTACTAGAACAAAGAAATCTATTTCATCACAATACTTCAATGGACTTAAATTCTTCAGTCAACTCATTACAAATCTGTTAAATTAATAAATGCTTTAAATAATAGCAACTTATCAAGTTATTCAATACCCCAAAGAATAAGGCTTTTGAAACATGAATACAGTCTCATAGGAGAATAAAACAGGTGCCTTAGAGAAAACTTAAACTGTTCTTTAAAGAACAAATTCCAATTATACTTTATATGTTTCTGTTGTTAAAAAAGAGATGCTTAGTTTTTTCATCTAGAGCATTGTGTAATGACAGATGGCATTTTTTCTGTAATTATTCTGATACATTATGAATAACCAACAGGTACAGAAATTAGTTTCACTCAAAGGGAAGAAATTTAAATTGTGGGAAGAAGAATAAAATTCTTGTTAATTTCCATTTTCTATTGAAAATAAGAACAAAAAAATGAAAGCATCAAAAAAATTGCCATTGTGTCTTCTGCCACAGAGATAATTCTTTGAAAATTCTGTCTTGATAGCATTTATTCAACAGCATTCTCAGAACTTTGTGTAATGAATTCTCTGGAATACAGAGGCAAGGGAATGACAGTAATTTGCTGTACCATTATGTAAGAGTCCACTGTTAACAACTGCTTCTCTTCCCTTTCTTACTGGCAGAGAGTGTATTGTGAGTTTTACTCACAATCCCAATAATGCTTAGCTTAATTTCTTTGTAAACTCTGAGGAATAAACACCCTATTGACCCCTCCCATCAAGAATTCCTGCAAGAAAATCTAATGAAAAATAAACCATCGATTATTCTTTTAGTGTTATGCCAGTATCTCTGGTTATCTGTTTACAAAGTACATTGGCTAGTGTCTTTCAGACTGTTTTCCTGCATGGTTTAATGGTTCAATCTGGCCACTTTGAGGTGGATTCAAATCAAAGAAAATGTGAATTCAGATTACCGTCTTTGTCAGTTTTTGCATTCGCCGAAAACCGACTTTAAGTTAGTGCTGTTAGCATATCTCGTCGTAGGGCAATTTCATGCATTCAAAACAAATTCTTAACCTTTGCATAAAAATATGAAGGGCTACGTATAAAACAATTTAGCTTCGCTTAAGATCCTAAAGCTGGGATGAAACCATAATCAACCAGTCCTCAGAATTGATCTGAAAAAGGTAAGATCCTGATGGATAAATAAGCTTCTAGGAATAAGAGATGGGGAAACCTTTGACACCACAGAAGCTTCGCAGTCTTAAGAAATCTAGATTTAGAAACATGGAACAAAATCTGGTACCTGGTATCCATTAGTAAGTAAAGCATTCTAGGATGAAGTGTAGCCTAGATTAGGAACAGAATAGATACACATTAGTGATGCATGCATGCATGCTAAGTTGCTTGAGTTGTGTCCAACTCTGTGCGACCCTATGGACTGCAGCTTGCCAGGGTCCTCTGTCCATGGAATTCTCCAGACAAGAAAACTGGAGTGGGTTGCCATGTCCTCCTCCAGGGGATCTTCCTGAGCCAGAGGGCAAACCCGCATCCCTTACATCTAACCTGCATTGGCAGGCAAATTCTTTACCACTAGCACCACTTGGAAATCCCATGTATTAGTGAATGAGGTAGCAATTCTACGTGTTATACATAGATTACATACACAGAGTGGCATGCATTCAGGCACTCATTCAACAAATAGTCATTGACTTTATATCAAATGCCTTTCTCTCTATGCTGCATTAGGGCAATGCCAAGATATTCACCTTTGCACAATGCCTATACTTGAGAACTTAATAGTTGAGGAAAATAAAGACTCCGATGTACCTGATTATAGTGTATCATTAAGTGCTGAAAAAAGAGTTACACAAACAAAACTCTGGGGTAAACCACCTTGTGGGCCTCCATTCGTAATAGCAAGGGATTAAGTCAGATAATCCCTCTTCTTTCGGCTCTCAAAATTCCGTGGTTTTGTTTTACATATACAAATAATCTGTAAGGCTGCAAACTCATTTTAAATCATAAAAATTCTTTGTTCCAGTTTGTTAATCATAGAATATACCTTGTTTTTTTCAATGTCATAAAGATAATGCTTTGTAAAGCATTCCTCAAAATCTTGTTATAAAGTCTGTTTGTATTCTTAATTTTAGTTTACTGTTTTACCTAAGACTGTTTATTTTAATTTTGATATATGGCTGATATGACTTCCCTCATAACTCAGTTGGTAAAGAATCTGACTGCAATGCTGGAGACCCAGGCTTGATTCCTGGGTTGGGAAGATCCCCTGGAGAAGGAAATGGCAACCCACTCCAGTATTCTTATCTGGAGAATTCCATGGAGAGAGGAGCCTGGTGCTTATATTGTTATTACTTTTAAAACCGATTGGTCCATTTAGAAATTGAAACTGAGAAATGTGTAGCTATCACTGATTTTCCACAATTTTGGTTGAGCTTCCAGAGGGTGGGCGGGGTGGGCAGGGTGGGGAGGAAGCATTGGAGGGCTCTTTCATTTCAGTTCAGTTCAGAGAATATCTAGTCTGGGTACTATAACAGGACTTGATATACAGTGACAATCTGAAAGATAATTATTTTGAAAGGATAAGATACCTGTATGGCTAGTTCAGTTCAGTTCAGTCACCCAGTCATGTCCAACTCTTTGCGACCCCATGAACCGTAGCACACCAGGCCTCCCTGTCCATCACCAACTTCTGGAGACCACCCAAACACATGTCCATCGAGTCAGTGATGCCATCCAACCGTCTCATCCTCTGTCGTTCCCTTCTCCTCCTGCCCTCAATCTTTCCCAGCATCAGGGTCTTTTCAAATGAGTCAGCTCTTTGCATCAGGTGGCCAAAGTATTGGAGCTTCAGCTTCAACATCAGTCCTTTCAATGAACACCCAGGACTGATCTCCTTTAGGATGTACTGGTTGGTATGGCTAGTAAGTCATTCTAAAAAACTACCTGCCCTTAGAGATTCTTGGTTCCAAGTTGAATCATTGCCTGTGGGCACGTAGGTAAGTAAACAAGAATCTGCCTGCCAGTGCAGGAAAACGTGGGAGATGTGGGTTCGATCCCTGGGTTGGGAAGATTCCCCTGGAGTACGAAATGGCGACTCACTCCAGTGTTCTTTCCTGGAAAAATCTATGGACAGAGGAGCCTGCTGGGCTGCAGCCCTTGGTGTCATAACGAGTCAGACACAACTGAGCTTGCGCATAGAACACAGTCACACACTCTATTGAGACCCTTCTGTGTGCCAGATAATTTGCCTACTGTGGATCATCAGGCTAACTATGTGGAAAAAAAACTGCCAAGAGTGCTGAAGCATCCCACCATGGGTTTTTCAGCTTCCTCCAGAATTGATCCTGATTGATACCAATTTGCCTGTTCTGTCCTCCTGCTATTTGCACTCATCTGTGTAGTTCTGATTCCCATTTGGCCTTAGATCTTGGCTTCTCATGATTGGCTCAAGATCTCCTGCTGCTTTTAGACAAATTTCTGGTTCAAAATTTGCTGATCATTTCCTCTCAAAGATGATTCTGGTATTTGTTCTTATGACCTAAGTATTGCGAGCTACAGATAAAAGACACCATTGACATCTGCTGTTGTGCAGGAAACAGACAACCCTGGAGAAAGCCCTCCAGAAGGAGCTAGACTCCAGACATCTTTGAATCACTTTTTTATACAAAGTGGGTCCCTGTTAACTTCCTACAGACATTCTCCTACTCAACACAGCATGTTCTGCAGTGAGACACTGATTGTTATCCTCCTCATCTCCTATCTACTCTTGTACTTCTGAGTCTTTGTGTATTAAAATGTGTTCAATACTGTCCTCTCAGTCTAGGGGTTTGTATATGTCTTTCAAAGTCAGCTCAAGTGTCATTTCCTCTTGGAAGCATTCTGACTTTGCCACACCAAGTGTGAGGTGATCCTCAATGGTAACCCCGCATCGGTTAAGTCCCTGCTCAGTAACTGTTTGACTTTCCTGTCTGTTTTACAAATATACTAAGAGTGCTGTCACCTTATGCAGCGTCGTGTTCACCTCTGAATCCTCAGTGCCCAGGACAGGGACTGGAACTAAATCCATGCTTCATTAAGTGTGGGTTGCGTGTGTGAATGCATTCTTAACAATGGCTTCCTGATTGCTAAACATCACCTTCTTGGGATAGTATCACCCTGTGGGATAGTGTCAGGTTCAGAAATGTTTCATCTTTTCATTTAAAATTAAATTATATTTTCCTGCTACTGCCTGCTTTTTTCAGGTTTTCATTAAGAATAAATAGTGAATATTTGGATTTTTCCCTCATGGTGCTTTGGGGATGTTTCTTTGTTATAAACACTTGTTTTGGCATTTGTCTCTTCTGGTGGGTTACCAGCATTCATCCAGTCAATGCGTTTTTATATGAGGAAAGTATTTTTCAAAGTATCCAAGGACTGTATCATGATTGTTTACTCATTATTTTGACAATACCTTCTTTCTACCAACTAACTTTATCCGATCTTCCACTGGAGTCCTTCAAACTCAATGTACTCCATTATTGCTGGAGATTTATAGTTTACTCTTAAAATTAGCCATCCTCATACATTAACTTGGGGTTTCTCAATTTTCTTCAAGTGGCAAAAAGCCTGGAAAAATGATGCATGTTGATGTAATGAACTCTCACTTAAAGGAGAAGCACTTTTAGTTACAGAAAATGTGGCTGTATTCTATGTACATGAGGTAAAAGCCACAACACTGAATGCATATATCCTTGGGAAAGAATGAGTTTGGTGAACTAGACATAATTATTGCAGTAATTTATTTTTTTATTTCTTTCTTTCTTGTGGAAAAAAATGCAAATATTCTACATTTTCCTATGTGAAGACTTAATACTTATGGCAGACCAGAATTTCTCCCTGTACGGAAGGTAGTTTGTATCTTTCAGGTGTGTTAACTACTCTATATCTTATGAAGTGCCTTTTAAAACTATGTTTCTATAAAACACATGTTTCTCCACTAAATTAAGTATAGACTAGATATATAGAATATATATTTTTCTAATATTTTTTCTTATTTATAAAGTTAATGAATATTATTTAGTCCATTTTTTGTTTTTCCCTAATTATTATTCTTTACTTAATTTTTTTTTTATTGGAGTATAGTTGCTTTACAATGTTGTATTAGTTTTTTCTCTACAGCAAAGTGAATCAGCTATATATAGACATATATCCCCTCTTTTTTGGATGTCCTTCTCACTTAGGCCATCACAGAGCACTGAGTTCCCTGTGCTACACAGTAGGTTTTCATTAGTTATCTATTTTATACATAGTATCAATAACGTATATATGTCAATCCCAATCTCCCAATTCATCCCACCTCCCATCCTTCCTTGGTGCCATATGCTTGTTCTCTACATTTGTGTATGTATTTCTGCTTTGTAAATAAAATCATCTGTACCAGTTTTTTTGCAGATTGCACAGATCCATTAATATGATTATTTGTTTTTTCTTTCTGACTTACTTCACTCTGTATGACAGTTTCTAGGTCCATCTACATCTTTATGAATAACCCAATTTTGTTCCTTTTTATAGCTGAGTAATATTCCATTATATGTATAAATATATGCATCTTGATTATTCATTCCCCTATTGATGGACCTTTAGGTTGTTTCCATGTCCTTCACTTTTTTATTCTTTGCATGTCACCTGCTAGTAAATGACAAAATGAATTTACAAGTAGTGAATCAGTGTAAATTCAAACTTCATAATAATAACAATAATAAGAATCCTGTAATAACTCTCAATCATCTGTTATATATAAATATTGAATTTTATTTATATTCATTATATAATGTAGTTCTCCTACTAACAGAATTCCACTTTGCAGATGAGGAAACTGAGGTTATAGAGAATAAATAACTCATCTAATGCCTCTTGAAGTTTCTGCTTCTTCTTTATCATTCTCTTGCCCTGAATTTCACATATTCTTTGGGAATTATATTGAAGTGAACAGAGGAGGATATTCTAATCAAATCTTTTTATGATATTCAGTTCAGTTCAGTCGCTCAGTTGTGTCTGACTCTTTGTGACCCCATGAATCACAGGATTCCAGGCCTCCGTGCCCATCACCAACTCCCAGAGTTCACTCAAACTCATAGTGTGATGGAAAAAATTAACCCAGAATTTTAGGCTGTGTTTCACAAAGCTTTTATTTTGCTTCTCTTTTGATGGGGAGGGGCTCATTCTTACTTTTACAAGGTAGCAAGATATAAGTTGAATACCTTTAACAAGGGTCGGTTGCAATCAGGATTCTGTAGCATTAGAAGGTTTTCTCTGTGAACTTTGATTTGACCTGCCTTCTGTCAAACTCTGAATCTATCACTGGTGTGGTGCTGACTTGACTGGCTTTGTTTTAACATACAAAGCCTAATAATAAGCAAATACATTCAGAAATATATAAATTGGAACTCAGTTCATGGAATAATATATCTCCCCCTTTGAAAGAAAAATACAGTTCTCTAATTTATAGCCATGCAAGAGTTTTATTGATACGTTAATTTCTGAACATCATTTAGATAAATCACTGAGTTTTGCCAGTCCCATCATTCGATTTGTGATGCTTTCCAGTGTGTCTGGGTCCAGAAATCAATAACTGCCTTGTGCTTATCAGCATATGCCATTCTTCATCTATGACAGGCAGAGCATGGGAAATAGATTCCTGTTAATTTTTAATAAGATTCACAAATAACATCCCTTTGGGGGTACAGAAAAGAGTATAGTTGTGCAGAGACCTTCAGTTCAGTTCAGTTCAGATGCTCAGTCGTGTCTGACTCTTTGCAACCCCTTGAATCACAGCACACCAGGCCTCCCTGTCCATCACCTTAAGATACATTAAAAACTCACATCAAATATACATCAAGACACAGTATTAATGTCCTCACGGGTATAGTCAAAACAGCCATCTTCAAGAGCATCAGTTTGCTTACAATGTCTCAGGGAGAGTACGCCCATCACGTACAGCTCACCATCTGTGACTTTCCATTAACTATGCGATGGCATGACCTCTTTGGTTAGTGCACCTCCAAAGGTACACTGCTGCTCTCTGCTTTCTGCTCTCTGCTTTCCCAGCATGACTGGGAAGGTTGCAGTTGTGAACAAATGCTCCTACTTCTTCATTCTGTAATACCTTATGATTTAGTGCACCCTTAGTGACTTATGGACAGTCTCATTCTTATAAAGCTATTTATGAGAAATAGGAACTGTGTGATGGCAAGGTATAACAGGAAGTGAAAGTGAAAGTTGCTCAGTCATGTCCAACTCTTTGTGACCCCACAGACCATATAGTCCATGGAATTCTCTAGGCCAGAATACTGGAGTGGGTAGCCTTTCCCTTCTCCAGGGGATTTTCCCAGCTCAGGGATTGAACCCAGGTCTCCCACATTGCAGGCGGATTCTTTACCAGCTGAGCCACAAGGGAAACCCAAGAATACTGGAGTGGGTAGCCTATCCCTTATTCAGCAGATCTTCCTGACCCAGGAATCGAAGCGGAGGATCTCCTGCATTGCAGGAAGACTCTTTACCTACTGAGCTATGAGGGAATCCCAGGTATAAGAGAGAAATGTCACAAATGCTCACACTGAGGAACAAAATCTTACTGCCTAGTGATGTCATTGTTGTTTAGTCTCTACATCATGTCCAACCCCACGGAATGTGGCTGCCTGGTGGTTTTTGTTAATGATGCTGTCTCAGACTTAGTCATCTTACATTCATGTCAGGTAACGTTTCCCTCATCAACTCTCTCCTCCTTAATATTGATGTTACTCAGACTTCACAGTCTTAACCCATTGCTTTTTGATCTTCCCATACTGCTCATCAGTTACCTGATTCAGTCTGATGCCTTGATCTTTTACCTGTATGCTTTCACCTTCAGCTTTAGCCTCTTCCCTGTGATTCAGTCATAGAAGTCTAAATATAGGCTGTACCCTTGCACTTGACAGGACCCATTATCTCTGCTCTCTCTACGCTTATTTTCCTGGTGGGTGCTCTGAGCCTCTCCAGGAGAACAGAAGTCATTTTTGACTCATCTCTCTCCTATATATCTGTCCTTCAATCCTTCATCAGTTGATACCAATTGTATCTTCATATGTTTCTAGAATGTACACCCTTTCTGTTCCACTGTATAGCTATGTCTACTAACCAGTAGAAGCTTTTATCATCTCTTCCTATACAATTTCAGTGGCTTCCTGTTTTCTGTTACTCCAGTCGTGCTCCAACTCCTTAATCAATCCCTCTCACAACCGCAGTGATGTCCTCACAGTGCACCTTAGCACATCACTCCAGCCCTCAAGACATTTACAAACTCTGGGATTGACTGTGGGATGAAGTTTAAGTTTGTTAGTATGTACATGCTCAGTCGCTTAGTCATGTTCAACTCTTTGTGACCCCCATGGACTGTAACCTGCCAGGCAATTCCATGAACTGTAGCCCACCAGGCTCCTCTGTCCATGGAATTTTCCAGGCAAGAACAGTGGAGTGAGTTGCCATTTCCTCCTCCAGAGGATCTTCCTGACCCAGAGATTGAACCCAAGCCTTTTGTGTCTCCTGCATAGGCAGGAGGATTCTTTACCACTGCACTATCTGGTTAGAGTGGCATGTAAATAATTTTATGTCTGATCCAATCTTCCTCTACATGCAATTTATTTTCACTTTTAAGCTCATGTTTCATACTCTAATTAACAAGCTTTATATTCCTTTAACATTTTGTGTGTTCATTTGCTTTGATCCATTTAAGAAGGATGTCCATCTTTCTTTTCTTGGCTGCTACTTAATAATCTTTCAAGGTATTATTTTCTTCTGGGAGTCATACATTAACCCAAGGTTGGAATAAGTGGTCCTCCATGCTCACAAAATATCAAGTATACATCTGTATTATTCTTAGTACTTATGACAATATCCTATGTGTCGTCTTACCCTAATTTAAGCTTCTTAGGAGCTACCTGCTTATTTTATTCTTTGACTTTATTCTTCTAGCCAGGTGACTAGCATAGCGCCTGACAAGTGTTAAGAGCTCAGTGTTTCCTGATGTGAACTGAGAGGTATTTTGAACAGCGTTATGGAGACATGAATCAAAACTTAAATTCTGAGGTTTTTCATAATTATGTGCCATTATTCAATTTTCAAAGTGTTTAGTGAATTTATGTCTGATACTTTTTAGGGTGAGGATACAGAAGGAGGGTAAAGTATGGCTCTTAATCTGAAGGAACATACTCATGCAACCAGTATACCAGGGGTATAAGATATTTCATAATCATTATTTAATTGCATATATTGCATGTTTCACAAAATTCACATATATACTTTGTGAATTTGTATACATTAATATCATGTATAATGTGTACATTCAGAAGATAGGTATGATTATTAATTGTATATCAGGCATTAGGACAGGCGCTGAGAGTTTTACAGCTGTAAGACATGATCCTTACCCTCAGAGAGTTTACAGTCTAGTTTGGGATTAAACTGAGGAGCGATTACAGATCCATAAAGCAGTGTGATGAATGTTTTATGTGCACCAGGAACATCATGAATGAAAGAGTGCACTTGCCCTTGATTTTAGGGGTTCACACAAGAACTAGTATAGTGAATGGTGTATGCAGTTCAGCGGGGGTCAAAAAGAATTAAGGAAGGAAGAGGTGAGTGTATGCTGAGAAGTGGGTAAAGATTTCATGCACGATATGGAAACTGAGTTGGACATTAAGGGATTGGTTAAGTGGTGACTATGATCTGACTTATCAGACACCATTAAAATTACTCAGCATAGCTAGGGTATAATTGTAATCAAATTGCAATATATATATTTCTTTCCTCTCTTATTTTGCGAAGGGAAAAACCCAAATAATTTCTTGTTATGCTATGCCTATAGTACGGTTATTTCCTTTCACTCACAGTCAAGTTTCAAAAATGAAATTCATCTATGAAAATCATGCATGATATTTAAAGAATAATTAAAACAATATTTCAGAGTTCCTTATGGGGAAATACTTTCATCTGCTTCTGGCAAATTTTGTGCAGCAATCCATCTTATATATGAGAATTTCAGGAAGAGATTATCTTTATGATCCTTTAACAATAGGTGGGATAAGATGGGGAAATAAAGAAAACACCCAACACATCAGCGATGGAATACCAGCACCTACTTGTATTTCTACTTCTTGGTAAGACTTTTCCTGGGTTGTGGTTTCTTAGAACTTTATAAAACATCACCAGCAAATCTCAAAGAATCATAAGGCATGAGCTCATTTTCCATCTGATCAGTGAAAATGGCATTTTAACCATGAAACTTACAAAGCATTGAGGATCTCCAGTTTCAAGAATTTGAAATATCAGTCTCTAAAACATTAATCCAAATACCAAAATGTTAAATGGTCCTTTTACGCATTTAACAAGTATTTTAACCAAAACTCAAGATAAAACTTTCCTCAGAAACCTTCCTCAAGTAATGTGTAGTGTAAAGCCCAAAAAATGCCTACTTGTGACGTGTTCCCAAATGACCAGTAGATTATTGCATTACACACTGAAGGTCACAGTGGCTGCCAATGGTCAGGTACACTAACCTCAAGGCAAGGCTCACGCTACTCCTTTTCCTTCCAGCTTTATTGAGATATAATTGACCTACAGTTCACTTCAGTCGCTCAGTCGTGTCTGACTCTTGGACCCCATGAATCATAGCATGCCAGGCCTCCCTGTCCATCACCAACTCCCAGAGTTCACTCAAACTCATGTCCATCAAGTCGGTGATGCCATCCAGCTATCTCATTCTCTGTCGTCCCCATCTCCTCCCACCCCCAATCCCTCCCAGATCAGAGTCTTTTCCAGTGAGTCAACTTGTCGCATGAGATGACCAAAGTATTGGAGTTTCAGCTTTAGCATCAGTCCTTCCAATGAACACCCAGGACTGATCTCCTCTAGAATGGACTGGTTGGATCTCCTTGCAGTCCAAGGGACTCTCAAGAGTCTTCTCCAGCACCACAGTTCAAAAGCATCATTTCTTCGGCGATCAGCTTTCTTCACAGTCCAACTCTCACATCTATACATGACCACGGGAAAAACCATAGCCTTGACTAGACAGACCTTTATTAGCAAAGTAATGTCTCTGCTTTTTAATATACTATCTAGTTTGGTCATAACTTTCCTTCCAAGGAGTATGCATCTTTTAATTTCATGGCTGCAATCAGCATCAGCAGTGATTTTGGAGCCCAAAAAAAAATAAAGTCTGACACTGTTTCCACTGTTTCTCCATCTATTTCCCATGAAGTGATGGGACCAGATGCCATGATCTTCGTTTTCTGAATGTTGAGCTTCAAGCCAACCTTTTCACTCTCCTCTTTCACTTTCATCAAGAGGCTCTTTAGTTCCTCTTCACTTTCTGCCATAAGGGTGTTGTCATCTGCATATTTGAGGTTATTGATATTTCTCTGGGCAATCTTTATTCCAGCTTGTGCTTCTTCCAGCCCAGTGTTCCTCATGATGTACTCTGCATAGAAGTTAAATAAGCAGGGTGACAATATACAACCTTGACGTACTACTTTTCCTATTTGGAAACAGTCTGTTGTTCCATGTCCAGTTCTGACTGTTGCTTCCTGACCTGCATACAGATTTCTCAAGAGGCAGGTCAGGTGGTTTGGTATTCCCATCTCTTTCATTTTTTCAAAAGTTTATTGTGATCCACACAGTCAAAGGCTTTGGCATAGTCAGTGAAGCAGAAATAGATGATTTCCTGGAACTCTCTTGCTTTCTCCATGATCCAGCGGATGTTGGCAATTTGATTTCTGGTGCCTCTGCCTTTTCTAAAACCTGCTTGAACATCTATAGGTTCACAGTTCACATATTGCTGAAGCCTGGCTTGGAGAATTTTGAGCATGACTTTACTAGCGTGTGAGATGAGTGCAATTGTGCGGTAGTTTGAGCATTCTTTGGCATTGCCTTTCTTTGGGATTGGAATGAAGACTGACCTTTTCCAGTCCTGTGGCCACTGCTGAGTTTTCCAAATTTGCTGGCATATTGAGTGCAGCACTTCCACAGCATCATTTTTCAGGATTTGAAATAGCTCAACTGGAATTCCATCACCTCCACTACCTTTGTTTATAGTGATGTTTTCTAAGGCCCACTTGACTTCACATTCCAAGATGTCTGGCTCTAGGTCAGTGATCACGCCATTGTGATTATCTTGCTCTTGAAGATTTTTTTTTTGTCCAGTTCTTCTGTGTATTCTTGCCACCTCTTCTTAATATCTTCTTCTTCTGTTAGGTCCCTTCCATTTCTGTCCTTTATCGAGCCCATCTTTGCATGAAATGTTCCCTTGGTATCTCTAATTTTCTGGAAGAGATCTCTTGTTTTTCCTATTCTATTGTTTTCCTCTATTTCTTTGCATTGATCACTGAGGAAGGCTTTCTTATCTCTCCTTGCTATTCTTTGGAACTCTGCATTCAGATGCTTATATCTTTCCTTTTCTCCTTTGCTTTTCGCTTCTCTTCTTTTCACAGCTATTTGTAAGGCCTCCTCAGACAGCCATTTTGCTTTTTTGCATTTCTTTTCCATGAGGATGGTCTTGGTCCCTGTCTCCTGTACAATGTCACGAACCTCCGTCCATAGTTCATCAGGCACTCTATCTACCAGATCTAGTCCCGTAAATCTATTTCTCACATCCACTGTATACTCATAAGGGATTTGATTTAGGTCATATCTGCACTGGAAAAGACTCTGATGCTGGGAAAGGTTGGGGGCGGGAGGAGAAGGGGACGACCGAGAATGAGATGGCTGGATGGCATCACTGACTCTGTGGACATGAGTTTGAGTGAACTCCGGGAGTTGGTGATGGACAGGGAGGCCTGGCGTGCTGTGATTCATGGGGTCGCGGAGAGTCGGACACAACTGAGTGACTGAACTGAACTGAACTGAACTGAATGGTCTAGTGGTTTTCCCTACTTTCTTCAATTTCAGTCTGAATTTGGCAATAAGGAGTTCATGATCTGAGCCACAGTCAACTCCTGATCATGTTTTTGCTAACTGTATAGAGCTTCTCCATCATTGGTTGCAAAGAATAAAATCAATCTGATTTCGGTGTTGACCATCTGGTGATGTCCATGTGTAGAGTCTTCTCTTGTGTTGTTGGAAGAGGGTGTTTGCTATGACCAGTGCGTTCTCTTGGCAAAACTCTCTTAGCCTTTCCCCTGCTTCATTCGATGCTCCCAGGCCAAATTTGCCTGTTACTCCAGGTGTTTCTTGACTTCCTACTTTTGCATTCCAGTCCCCTATAATGAAAAGGACATCTTTTTTGGGTGTTAGTTCTAAAAGGTCCTGTCGGCCTTCATAGAACCATTCAACTTCGACTTCTTCAGTGTTACTGGTTGGGGCATAGGCTTGGATTACTGTAATATTGACTGGTTTGCCTTGGAAACGAACAGAAATCATTCTGTTGTTTTTAAGATTGCATCCAAGTACTGCATTTCAGACTCCTTTGTTGACCATGATGGCTACTCCATTTCCTCTAACGGATTCCTGCCCACAGTAGTAGATATAATGGTCACCCGAGTTAAATTCACCCATTCCAGTCCACTTTAATTCACTGATTCCAAGAATGTCTATGTTCACTCTTGCCATCTCCTGTTTGACCACTTCCAATTTGCCTTGATTCATGGACCTAACATTCCAGGTTCCTATGCAATATAGCTCTTTACATCATCGGACCTTGCTTCTATCATCAGTCCCATCCACAAGTGGGTATTGGTTTTGCTTTGGCTCCATCCCTTCATTCTTTCTGGAGTTATTTCTCCACTGATCTCCAGTAGCATACTGGGTACCTACAGACCTGGGGAATTCCTCACTCAGTATCCTATCATTTTGCCTTTTGATACTGTTTATGGGGTTCTCAAGGCAAGTATACTGAAGTGGTTTGCCATGCCCTTCTCCAGTAGACCACATTTTGTCAGCCCTTCCACCATGACCTGCCCGTCTTGGGTGGCCCCACACGGTATGGCTTAGTTTAATTGAATTAGACAGGGCTGTGGTCCATGTGATCAGATAGACTAGTTTTCTGTGATTATGATTTCAGTGTGTCTGTCCTCTGATGCCCCCTCGCAATACCTACCATCTTATTTGGGTTTTTCTTGACTTGGTTGTGGGATACCTCTTCACAGCTGCTCCAGCAAAGCGCAGCCGCTGCACCTTACCTTGATCAAGGGGTATCTCCTCAAGGCCGCCCCCCCGACCTTGAATGTGGAGTAGCTCCTCTCGGCCCTCCTGCTACTACGCAGCCACCGCCTCTCAGGCGTGGGGTAGCTCTTCTTGGCCATGCTTCTGCGGGTCTCGCGTCTGCGCCGCCGGAACGGCTTCACTGTGTAATTGTAAGGTATACAGCATAATTACTAGACTTACTTACATCATGAAATGATTATCACATTAAGTTGCTAAACATCCAACATCTCATATAGATACAAAAATGAAAGGAAGAGAAAAAAATTTCCTTATGATTAAAAACTTAGGATTTACTCTCTTAACCACCTTCCTATATTAACACACAGAGTATTAATCATATTGTACACTACATCACTAGTACTCATTTATTTTATAACTGGAGGTTTGTACCATTTACCTGCTTTCATTCAATTCCCCCTCCTCCCTACTTCCCACAGGTGGAAACCACAAATCAGATCTCATTTTTTGTCAGTTTGTTTATTTGTTTATGAAGTCCACTTGAACTACATCCCTATGTTAGCTTATGTTACACAATATAATGGTTCAATATTTCTATGTATTTCAAAGTAATCGCCATGATAAGTCTAATTACCACTTGTCAACATATAAAGATATTATATTAAACAAATATAACTACTGACTGTAATCCCCACACTGTACATTTCATATATGTGGCTTTTCTATTTAACAACATGAAGTTTGTGTCTCTTTATCTCCCTCCTCTATTTCTTTTCTTCTCTTACTCCTTGCCCTTCTGATAAATAAATGAAATTATACAGTGTTTAATTTTCTCTGTCTGGCTTATTTCACTTAGCCTAACAGGTCCATCCATGTTTTATCACAAATGACAAGATTCCATTCTTTTTCATGACTGAATAGTATTCTATTATATACACCACATCTTTACCCGTTCATCTACTGATAGACACTTAGATTGCTTCCATATCTTGGCTATTGTGAATGATGTTGCAGTGACCATTTGGGTTGCATATATCTTTTTGGATTAGTGTTTTTGTTTTCTTCATATAAATATCCAGGAATAGGATTGCTAAATCGTATGGTACTGCTATTTTCTAACTTTCTGAGGAATCTCCATATGTTTTACATAACAGTGGTACCAAATTTACATTTCCACCAACAATGCATGAAGGTTCTCTTTCTTTTCTCCCTACTTTCACCAACACTTTTTATTTGTTGTCTTCTTGATAATAGCCATTCTTACAGGTATGAGGTGATGTCTCACTGTGGTTTTAATTTGCATATCTCTGATGATTAATGATGTTGAACATCTTTTCATGTCCTGTTGGACATCTGTATGTCTTCTTTGGAAAAATGTCTGTTCAGGCCCTCTGCCAATTTTTAAATCCAATTTTTTATTTATTTTGAGTTGTATGAATTCTTTGTATATTTTGGATATTAACCTCTTGTTGGATAGACTTTTTATGTAAGATGATTACCCTGCTTTGAAAAGTTCTTCTTTTCTGAGAACAAAGTGACATTGTGTTGATCCATGTCTTCTTACTTATTTGGTCTCCCAGTGACAAGAAACACACATATTTATGAAATAGCTGACAAAGGCAAATGATGTGTTTGTGGTGATAGAACAGAGAGAAAAAAACTGGCAAGCACAGACAGTGAGTCGGGCATCAGAAAATCAAGTCCTGATTCACCAAAAGAGAGATCAGAGTTTTGGTACCTTTTGTAGACATGGAATTTCACTCTTTTTAATAAAACAGGAATGGTAAAATTATGGAAGAAATACAGTTTAGTATTGAGCATTTCCATCCCCCAAATAAACATTCCCAGTTATTTGCTCTAGATTTTGAAAAGGTCTTTGGCCTTTTTTAGCCAAACACATATAACTATGATTGCGTGCCTTCTGAGTCGCTTCAGTCATGTCTGACTTTTTGCAACCCTATGGGCTGTAGGCCACCAGGCTCCTCTGTCCATGGGATTCTCCAGGCAAGAATACTGGAGTGGGTTGCCACGCCCTCCTCCCGGGAATCTTCCCTTCCCAGAGATCAAATCCATGTCTCTCCAGTCTTCTGCATTGTCAGAAGACACTAGCGCCACCTAGGAAGCCCACTATGATTGCTGCTGCTGCTGCTGCTGCTGCTGCTAAGTCACTTCAGTCGTGTCCAACTCTGTGTGACCCCATAGACGGAAGCCCACCAGGCTCCCCCGTCCCTGGGATTCTCCAGGCAAGAACACTGGAGTGGGTTGCCATTTCCTTCTCCAATATTGTGAAGTGAAAAGTGAAAGTGAAGTCGCTCAGTCGTGTCCAACCCCTAGCGACCCCACGGACTGCAGCCTACCAGGCTCCTCCATCCATGGGATTTTCTAGGCAAGAGTACTGGAGTGGCTTGCCATTGCCTTCTCCGACTATGATTGCAGTTACAATTTTTAGAAGCCATTTCAGGACTACTAAATAAGCAGAAGGTAATGAATAACTGAATTCACTTTTATATACTTGTTCAGTGTATTTAGAGTTGTTGAGGACAATTCAAGAAAAGAAACAGTTCCTGATGCAGCTGCCTAATACTCAGTGAACTGTGCCTGATTTCATGCTAGTGCTTATGTAACAATGCACTGCTGATGATATGAACTAGTGATAAACCATGGTGATTGCACTGAGCTGTACCTTATATGTTGCACTTTTGTAAAACAGCATTTGGATAGAGGCAAAGATTTTGTTTTGGTAGAAGTTATAATCACTAACATCATCATTATTATATTTTCTACCAAGTTACAATGCCTATTATGACAAATACATATATATGTACATATATGTATAGTGCTTCTGCTTTGTAAGATATCTTTAAGATATATGCTTTATAAGATAGAAGACAAAGATCATGTTCTCATTCTGACAGAATGATTGATTAAACTAACGTCTTCCTAACCCTTATGTTAGAAAATGCCTGGAAGTGATGAAAAAATTGTGACAAATGAATTTAAAGTACTGCCAAATTTAAAATAAAGAAACAAGTATCTCTGTTCATGAGATTTCCCAGACAAGAATATTGGAGTGGGTTGCCATTTCCTTCTCCAGGGGATCTTCTCAACCCAGGGATTAAACCCATGTCTCCTGCATTGTGGATTCTTTAACACTGAGTCAACAGGGAAACTCTAAAAGGCCAACAGGTAAATTTAAAAGGAGTTTAAATTTTAAAAACTTAAATAGAATATTAAAAATAGTTCAGTAATCCAAAAGGAAGAAGGGAAAGAGGTTTATATTCAGTTCAGTTCATTCGCTCAGTTGTGTCTGACTCTTTGCGATCCCGTGAACTGCAGCATGCCAGGCCTCCCTGTCCATCACCAACTGCCGGAGTCCACCCAAACTCATGTCCACTGAGTCGGTGATGCCATCCAATCATCTCATCCTCTGTCGTTCCCTTCTCCTTCTGCCCTCATTCTGTCCCAGCATCAGGGTCTTTTCAAATGAGTCAGCTCTTTGCATCAGGTGGCCAAAGTATTGGAGTTTCAGCTTCAACATCAGTCCTTCCAATGAACACCCAAGGCTGATCTCCTTTAGGATGGACTGGTTGGATCTCCTTGCAGGCCAAGGGACTCTCAAGAGTCTTCTCCAACACAATTCAAAAATATCAACTCTTCAGTACTCAGCTTTCTTTATAGTCCAAATTTCACATCTATACATGACCACTGGAAAAACCATAGGCTTGACTAGATGGACCTTCGTTGACAAAGTAATGTCTCTGCTTTTTAATATGCTGTCTAGGTTGGTACCCAGAACTTTCCTTCCAAGGAGTAAACGTCTTTTAATTTCATAGCTGCAATCAGCATCTGCAGTGATTTTGGAGCCCAGAAAAATAAAGTCAGCCACCATTTCCCCATCTATTTGCCATGAAGTGATCCTGGCGTGCTGTGATTCATGGGGTCGCAGATAGTCAGACGCGACTGAACTAACTGAACTGAACTGAACTGATGGAACCGGATGCCATGATCTTAGTTTTCTGAATGTTGAGCTTCAAGTCAACTTTTTCACTATCCTCTTTCACTTTCATCAAGAGGCTCTTTAGTTCCTCTTCACTTTCTGCCATAAGGGTGGTGTCATCTGCATATCTGAGGTTATTGATATTTCTCCTGGAAATCTTGATTCCAGCTTGTGCTTCTTCCAGCCCAGCGTTCCTCATGATGTACTTTGCATATAAGCTAAATAAGCAGGGTGACAATATACAGCCTTGACGTACTCCTTTTCCTCTTTGGAACCAGTCTGTTGTTCCATGTCCAGTTCTAACTGTTGCTTTCTAACCTGCATATAGGTTTCTCAAGAGGCAGGTCAGGTGGTCTGGTATTCCCATCTCTTTCAGAATTTTCCACAGTTTATTGTGATCCACACAGTCAAAGGCTTTGGCATAGTCAATAAAGCAGAAATAGATGTTTTTCTGGAACTCTCTTGGTTTTTCTATGATCCAGTGGATATTGGTAATTTGATCTCGGTTCCTCTGCCTTTTCTAAAACCACCTCCGAGGTACGGAGCAGCAGCTGCACTTTGCTGGAGCAGCCATGAAGAAATACCCCATGTCCGAGGTAAGAGAAACCCAAGTAAGACGGTAGGCACTGAGAGAGGGCATCAGAGGGCAGACAGACTGAAACCACAATCACAGACAAAAGGCAAATCTGATCACACGGACCACAGCCTTGTCTAACTCAATGAAACTAAGCCGAGCTGTGTGGGGCCACCCGAGACGGATGGGTCATGGTGGAGAGGTCTGACAGAATGTGGTCCACTGGAGAAGGGAATGGCAAACCACTTCAGTATTCTTGCCTTGAGAACCCCATGAACAGTATGAAAAGGCTAAAAAGATAGGACACTGAAAGATGAACTCCCCAGGTCGGTAGGTGCCCAATATGCTACTGGAGATCAGTGGAGAAATAACTCCAGAAAGAATGAAGGGATGGAGCCAAAGCAAAAACAACACCCAGTTGTGGATGTGACTGGGGATAGAAGCAAGGTCTGATGCTGTAAACAGCAATATTGCATAGGAACCTGGAATGTTAGGTCCATGAATCAAGGCAAATAGGAAGTAGTCAAATAGGAGTTAACAAGAGTGAACATTGACATTCTAGGAATCAGGGAACTAAAATGGACTGGAATGGGTGAATTAAACTCAGATGACCATTTTATCTACTACTGTGGGCAGGTATCCCTTAGAAGAAATGGAGTAGCCATCATGGTCAACAAGAGTCTGAAATGCAGTACTTGGATGCAATCTCGAAAACGACAGAATGATCTCTGTTTGCTTCCAAGGCAAACCATTCAATATCATGGTAATCCAAGTCTATGCCCTGACCAGCAATGCTGAAGAGGCTGAAGTTGAACAGTTCTATGAAGATCTATAAGACCTTCTAGAACTAACACCCAAAAAAGATGTCCTTTTCATTATAGGGGACTGGAATGCAAAAGTAGGAAGACAAGAAACACCTGGAGTAACAGGCAAATTTGGCCTTGGAGCACGGAATGAAGCAGGGCAAAGGCTAATAGAGTTCTGCCAAGAGAACGCACTGGTCGTAGCAAACACCCTCTTCCAACGACACAAGAGAAGACTCTACACATGGACATCACCAGATGGTCAAACTGAAATCAGACTGATTATATTCTTTGCAGCCAAAGATGGAGAAGCTCTATACAGTTAGCAAAAGCAAGACCGGGAGCTGACTGTGGCTCAGATCATGAACTCCTTATTGCCAAATTCAGACTGAAATTGAAGAAAGTGGAGAAAACCACTAGACCATTCAGGTATGACCTAAATCAAATCCCTTATAACTATACAGTGAAAGTGAGAAATAGATTTAAGGGACTAGATCTGATAGAGTGTCTGATGAACTATGGACGGTTGTGGGTGACACTGTACAGGAGACAGGAATCAAGACCATCCCCAAGAAAAAGAAATGCAAAAAAGCAAAATGCTGTCTGAGGAGGCCTTACAAATAGCTGTGAAAAGAAGGGAAGCCAAAAGCAAAAGGGAAAAGGAAAGATATACCCATTTGAATGCAGAGTTCCAAGGAATAGCAAGGAGAGATAAAAAAGGCTTCCTCAGCAATCAATGCAAAGAAATAGAGGAAAATAATAGAATGGGAAAGACTAGAGGTCTCTTCAAGAAAATTAGAGATACCAAGGGAACATTTCATGCAAAGATGGGCTCAATAAAGAACAGAAATGGTAGGGACCTAACAGAAGCAGAAGATATTAAGAAGAGGTGCCAAGAATACACAGAAGAACTGTACAAAAAAGATCTTCATGACCCAGATAATCACGATGGTGTGGTTACTCACCTAGAGCCAGACATCCTGGAATGTGAAGTCAAGTGGGCCTTAGGAAGCATCACTATGAACAAAGCTAGTGGAGGTGATGGAAAGAGGCTTAGAGAAACATAAAAAGAGGGGACAAACAAAAAATGAATAATAAAATGGTAGTGCTAACTGCCAAGAAAAGATGTTTTAAAAATCAGATGCTATTTAATATGTATTTATTTGGCAAAGTAATTGGTAAGTATGACACTTACATATGGGTGTAGCAAAATTGTGGCTATATCAAATTTGAATCTCATGCATTGCTGTTGTGAATGCAAATTACCATCAACACTACATAGTGATAGCCTATATGTGAGCAGTTTAACTAAATGTGTGTGCCTTAGAGAAACTATGGTAAACATGCTTGAAAAACATGTGCAAAGATTTATTGAAACATTTTTAATAGAGGGAAAAGTGTAAAGTAATTAGCTTTATAGAATTTAATTCTGACAAAATATTCAATATAATTCTGACAGAGTATAGTTCTGACAAAATGCGATCCACTGGAGAAGGTAATGGCAAACCACTTCAGTTCTTGCCTCGAGAAGGTGGATGAAACTGGAGCCTATTATGCAGAGTGAAGTAAGCACACCAATACAGTATACTAACGCATATATACGGAATTTAGAAAGATGATAACAATAACCCTGTATACTAGACAGCAAAAGAGACACAGATGTATAAAACAGTCTTTTGGACTCTGTGGGAGAGGGCGAGGGTGGGATGATTTGGGAGAATGGCATTGAGATATGTATATTATCATATGTGAAACGAATCGCCAGTCCAGGTTTGATGCATGATACAGGATGCTCGGGGCTGGTGTACTGGATGAACCAGAGGGAGGATAAGAAGAGGAGGGAGGTGGGAGCTGGGTTCAAGATGGGGAACACATGTACACCCAGGGCAGATTCTTGTCAGTGTATGGCAAAACCAATACAATAATGTAAAGTAATTAGCCTCCAATTAAAATAAATAAATAAACAAATAAAAATAAATTTAAAAAAAAGAAAAAAGAAAGAATATAATGCCAGTTAATCAACATTAAAATTTAAAAGATAGTGCCTATTGTTTATGGATACTACAGTCAGTTTAAAGCTCTGATTAGGAACTACAAAATCATAAGTGTCATCACATTTCTGCAGGAAGGTAATAAGCGTGAGAAGGTAGCTATACTGTTAAGATTTTAAAAAGAAACCAGAAGCAAAAATAATATTTTTTAAAAGAAAGGAAATACACAATTACTTATAACTGCTATTTATACAGTTCACTTTACAGGCCTTTTTACCCCATAGTACTTTTTGTGATGATAATTTCAGTGTCAGTTGATTGAGTTATCCAGGGATAATGAATAAAGGAACAAATACTGCTCATTCATCTGCTTTATTCATCATTCTTAGGAAAGGCAGTAGTCTGATTGGAACATACACATTTTGATTCTTCCTAATTTGCTAGGGGTTGAGGTAGGACTCACAATCTGTGATGTCCCATTCCTGACACCTGATTTCAACACTTTAGAATTTCCTTTTTTTCTGGGTCAGTGGCTTCACCAGTGCTATCACTGCCTTGGCTATGCTAGAAGTAGTATAACTTTCAGTCTCCTGTCAGTCAGTTCAGTCAGTTCAGGCGCTCAGTCGTGTCCGACTCTCCGTGACCCCATGAATCATGGCACGCCAGGCCTCCCTGTCCATCACCAACTCCCAGAGTTCACTCAAACTCATGTCCACAGAGTCGGTGATGCCATCCAGCCATCTCATTCTCTGTCGTCCCCTTCTCCTCCCGCCCCCAATCCTTCCCAGCATCAGAGTCTTTTCCAGTGAGTCAACTCGTTGCATGAGGTGGCCAAAATATTGCCGTTTCAGCTTTAGCATCAGTCCTTCCAATGAACACCCAGGATTGATCTCCTTTAGGATAGACTGGTTGGATCTCCTTGCAGTCCAAGGGACTCTCAGGAGTCTTCTCCAGCACCACAGTTCAAAAGCATCGATTCTTCGGCGATCAGCTTTCTTCACAGTCCAACTCTCACATCCATACATGACCACGGGAAAAACCATTGCCTTGACTAGACGGACCTTGGTTGGTAAAGTAATGTCTCTGCTTTTTAATATACTATCAAGTTTGGTCATAACTTTCCTTCCAAGGAGCAAGCGTCTTTTAATTTCCTGGCTGCAATCAGCATCTGCAGTGATTTTGGAGCCCAAAAAAATAAAGTCTGACACTGTTTCCACTGTTTTTCCATCTATTTCCCATGAAGTGATGGGACCAGATGCCATGATCTTTGTTTTCTGAATGTTGAGCTTCAAGCCAACCTTTTCACTCTCCTCTTTCACTCACATGTTTCCAAATAGTTTACAGGTTAACCGAGTATCATTTCTTACTCTCTAAGCAGCTCATGGAGATCCAACCAGTTCATTCTAAAGGAGATCAATCCTGGGTATTCATTGGAGGGACTGATGCTAAAGCTGAAACTCCAATACTTTGGCCACCTCATGCGACGAGTTGACTCACTGGAAAAGACTCTGATGCTGGAAGGGATTTGGGGCGGGAGGAGACGGGGATGACAGAGAGTGAGATGGCTGGATGGCATCACCGACTCGATGGACATGAATTTGCATGAACTCTGGGAGTTGGTGATGGACAGGGAGGCCTGGTGTGCTGTGATTCATGGGGTCACAAAGAGTCAGACACGACTGAGTGACTGAACTGAACTGAACTGAAGCAGCTCACAATAATAGAGGAAGAACTCTAAAGACTAAGAAGTCAAAAATGGAATGTCATAAGGCAATGCTATGCCACAATTGAAAATAATCACGTGGTAATATGCTCCCACAATACTATTAGGGAGAAAGACAGTGTCTAAATCCATAGTTTGATGCTACTGATGTATAAATTTTGCTAAAGTTAGTAATAATTATAAACACATGGATGCATAGACTCATATTTCCCCAGGGTGGGAGTGGAAGGGAACTCTTTGTACCAAGATGTTGCCTCTGTTTATCACTACTTAATGAAATCCACGACTACACCTTTTTCTTTCTTTCTGTATTCAATGGATGCTTTTACTTTCATAATTTATAATGTTTAAAGACAATTAATTTAAACTTTATTTAAATTTAAATAAATTTCACAAATTTGGCAATTTCAGAAGTTTGATAAATTTCAGAAATATGGCATCTGTTTTTGCCCACTTCCTACAAATAGCATGTTAAAGTTAGAGTGCTATCAAATTATGGCTAATTCAAAGATAAATTTAGCTTTATTTGCACGTTTGTTACTGAAGGCTTCCCAGGCGGCGCCAGCAGAAAATAATCCACCTGCCAATACAAGAGACACAAGAGGTGCAAGTTCAAACCCTGGGTCAGGAAGATCCTCTGGAGGAGAAGGAAATGGCACCGCATCCCAGTATTCTTGTTTGGAGAATCCCATGGACAGAGGACACTGGCAGGGTACAGTCATGGGGTCGCAAAGAGTCGGATGCAACTGAGCGCTTGACCAGAGCACGTCTGTTATTGAATTTGGTTTTGAAAGGAGTATACTTTTCAATCTTTGTAATTGTCAATTTAGAACAGATCAAATATAAAATTTGATTTAAGTTCTGCAGTCAAAATCTAGGCTAGGTTATTTACTTTCTTTTCTAAAGCACAGTACTTCTAAGATCAGAGGACCCAGATGACTTCTTTCAAGAGAGGTTATTTATATTTTTCTCCTTTTGTATTGACCACGAAGTAGTATTTGGATGAGCCCTTGTCATATGGACTTGAATGAAAAATATATTTTATTAAAATGTAAAGTGAGGTTACCTTCTATTCTATCCCCAATCAATAAAAAATCAAAATTAAGATACTCTAAGAAACAGGACATTTGCAAAATCTTTATTCTCCAGCATTTGGATAGGATTTAGCTCAAGTATTTTGATACCATTTGCCAAGGAAGAAGCTGAGAACACAAAAATGCTTGCTAGGGTATTTTTCTCTTTCTTTTTCTGCTTATATTTCTCATCCATATTACATTGGATTGATTCTTTTGTTGGTAGCTTAATATAAGGGTAGTTCACAAATTTTTTTCTCTAACTAAGTCTCTTAGGATAAATAAAGTATCAACATATGCATTTCTAATTAATGCACTAGTTAATTTCTAATTAATGCATTTTTATTTAGAAATGCACCCACATTTCTAATTAATGTTTATTTTACACTAATAGCATGAAATAAAGAGTGGAATTTCATATGATTATGTCCATTGGGTAGTTGCAGTCTCTTGAGTTTTTGTTATTTGCAGAGTTATATTACTGTAATTTGAAATCAACTAGAATTAAATTAAAATTTCTTATGGAGAAATGTTCATTTAGCTTAATTTTGCATTTTTCTTACTGTACGTCTCTTTACATACATAGTATCTTTAAAGGCATGCTGGAAAATTTTTTTGACACAGTGTGGTTTTCCAGGTTGGTTAAGGTATCTATGGAATTACAGAGCCTTTCACTGGTCCCTCCTCCTGGAAACTTCTTTAACCAGGTATCTGTTTTGATAACTCTTTCACCAACTTCAAGTCTCTAATCTTTGCTCAGCTTCACCATGTGGCTTGTCGTGACTATCCTGTTAATTTGGTTAACTCTTGCACTCATTTTTACCCCGCCCTCACTCTCCTAATTTCCCATACTTCAATCTACATTTTCCTTTCCCCGAAACACTTACCAACTTTCACCACATTATGTAATTTACTTCTTTCTTATATTTACTGTTAAATGTGTAATCCTTCCTCCTAGAATGCAAGCATCTTGAGGGCAGGAATCTTTGTCTTTGGAGCTTAATAATACATCCCAAGAGTCGGACACAACTGAGCAACTGAACTGAAGAACTAAAAACACCTCCTGGATCATCACAGGTACTCAATGTGTAAAGTTTTCTTTAAATTATTTGAAGTCAATTGAGATATCAACGAAATATCAGCAGATTATTTCACTGTCTGGGGAATGAATGTGATGTATCCTATCCCATTGTAACTTGACTTCAAATACTGTTTCTTAGTATATTCACTGAGCAATGATGCTAGTGTTGTCCTGGCACACTTGGATTCCGTTGAATAAGTCAAAATTATGGCCATGGACAGATGACTGACTGCTTAGTTATTTAAGGACACTAATGGTCATATTAGAATCATTTTTACTAAGCTTTCCTCTAATTCTCCCCTCCATGTGTGGAGGTGTAGGTTATTTACAAAGGAATATTTTAATCTAAAAATGTTTCTCAACACTAAATCTTAGACTGATAAATTACCATCTTCTCTTCTGTAGGCATACAGCTGCAAGAATGAGGGGAATAAGGAACTATAAGACAGAGAGAACCATGTCTTTTCATTTCTAGGAGTGAGCAATCAATGAGAAAGGCATGGAGGCCCATATTTGGCCCATATTCTTTCACATCATCTTACACTTATGGGAGAAAATGGTTAACAGGAATGGAGTCGGATTAAATGATCTAACCAAGCCATAGCTACATTCCTTGAATCTTCTTAGTATCTTGGGCTTTTGGGTGAATGAATTGTTCCAAGATGGCCTCATTCAAGGGAATCTTAAAGAATGATCAAACAATGTAGAAAATGTATTTGACTGGCCCCTAGTAGCTGGTCTCAGCTGTCACTAGGGGTTCTCACATCTGTGTGCTGCTCAGGATGATGGATGGGGTAAGTGCATCCTGATTAGTGTCTTGGGATGGGCAGAGAGCTAATGCAGAGAGTCAGCAGTTTATAAATCTATTACCGACATCTTGGCTGAATCTGACCTTTGCAGTGCCAGAGTAGATGACAGTACAATACACTGGTACCAAGGGCTAGCTCCCAGGAAAGCTTATACTTCATCTTGAATAAAATTTTAATGATGAACCAATAGCAGAATCTATCGGTACTTATAGCCTTTCTACTGCGATATTTTGTATTATACTGGAGTGGGTACCCATTCCCTCCTCCAGAGGAATCTTCCCAACCCAGGGATCAAACTCAGGTCTCCCGCATTGCAGGCAGATTCTTTACCAGCTGAGCACAAGGGAAGCCCATATTATACTAAGACAGCTATAGAAGACTTATATATCTTATTTTGGGTATCTAATTTTTTCTTAGAATACATATTGCTGTCTTTATGTATTTGTATATGTGTGTGTGTGTATTAAACACTTGAAATAGCTAAAACAAAAAAACTAGAGCTCTATTAAGTTGTAAAATTTAATTGTCATTAATCCTCTTGATGAAGTCTATTTCTTGAGATGTTCCCAACTCAGGGATCAAACCCAAGTCTCCAGTATTACAAGCGAATTCTTTACCATCTGAGCCACCAGGGAAACCCCTTGAAAACACTACATTTTCCATTTAAGTCTTGAAGTTAATTCTTTCCATTAATCAGGAAATCAGTACAATAGAGTTGTTAAAGCCTGGTACTAGGGTCACCAGTCCTGAATTTTAATCCCAGCCATATCACTTACTAGCTGGATGACAATGGGCAAATTACTAGTCTTACTGAGTTTTAGTTTCTTCTTTCGTCAAAAAGGAGAATAACACTTCCCAGAGCTCTTGTGAGAGTGTGAAAATATATGTTTTGTGAATTTTAGTCATTTAGTCTTCATTCCTGGTTCCCTTTCTATCTCGCTGTTTTCTTCACTGTGTGCTTACACAGAAGGGTAGATTGTTCTGCTTTTTCATATTTGGAAAACTATTTTTAAAAATTAATGGTGAAGCCACTCATCTGAATGTACGTTTGCCCCCAAATTTCTACTTCCTTCTCTTGGATTCTGAGCTGTTCTACTCTGAATACAGCTTAATTCACCTCCAGTCCTTTAATTTCTCTTCTTTTCCCCTCTCATTTATAGATATCTCTCCGGCAAAGGAAACGAACTTTGTGACTGACAAAATGTCTATAAAGCATGGGGCAGGGTAAACACATTACAGATCTCAATAACGTGTTGGTCATTGCCACTTGTTGTTCCTGTACACATTCAGAAGTTCCTTGAATTCATTTCACTATTTCATGTCTCTTTTCCCAGCTCACACAATCCCACAACCTCTCTCTTCATATAGAACAGTTCAGTTCAGTTCAGTTCAGTCGCTCAGTCATGTCCGACTCTTTGCGACTCCATGAATCACAGCACGCCAGGCCTCCCTGTCTGATGGACTAGAACTTATTTATCCAGCGAGACTTGGCTTATTTATTGTTTTCCACTAATAGTTTCTTGCCTGCTACACATCCCTGCCTCTACACATCCCTCTCTCCTGCTCTACTTTACTGTAAGCATACTTCTTACAAGTTCTTCTAAGCATGATTGTATGTGTTGTCTATCTTTGTTCACTAGATGCTAGGCCCTAGAGTCCACTGCCACAGCATTGCCCCATCCATTTGTAGACAATCTCCTATGGGTGTTTCTCACTACAGAGCTTTACTGCCAGGTCTAGGATCAGAGTCTTCTGCTCTGGCCCTGATCTAATTCTAATGAGTGGACTACAACTGTCACTATTCACATTGACTATATGTGAAGTAGTATATTGTAGTGGTTTGGTAACAAATTATCTGATTGTACATCCTAACTCTACCAATCTGTCTTTTGGTTGATTACCTACTACTTGAGTTTGGGCAACGTGCTTCTCTGATGTTTGTCTATGTGTGCTCAGTCGTGTCTGATTCTTTGCAATCCCATGGACTGTAGCCTCCCAGGCTCCTCTGTCCATGGAATTTCCCAGGCAAGTATCATTGCTTGGGAATGGAGTGGGTTGCCATTTCCTACTCCAGAGGATCTTCCCAACCCAGGGGTCAAACCCATGTCTCCTGCATTGACAGGTAGGTTCTTTTCCACTGAGCCACCAGCAAAGCCCTACCATCTCTAAATTGAGATGATGATAATACCTCCTTGTAGGGATATTGTAAAGTTTAAGTGGGAAATCCATATGCTTAGAATGCAGTCTGGAACATAGAAGTACTAATCAAGGTTAACGCTCATATTTAAATAATAATCATAATCTAAATAATTTAAAGAAGAAACTTTTACAGTCAGCAGATCCAATTTCTTTAAAGTATCCTAGGGAAAGATGGCCAGTATGAATGGTTTTCATCCATTTATAGACACGTTAATGTGGAGGCTTATAGTGGTTATATTCAGTTTGAGGGCATGATCTGAAAGGCTTCTTTCCTGTATAAATTCTTCCTGACTCTCACCTCATAGGAAACAGAGATGGTGCATTTTCTGTTGAAAAAAATTTCACATGGTAGTAATTTTCTGTTTCTCTTTCAAAATGTAAATGATTTCCTTTAGGACACAGTTCTGTAATCCAGTATTATTAATAATTTGCCTGGCTCTCTCATAGTAATTTCCATACTTCTTTAAATTGGAGCTAATTTTCTGAAACTGGGTGTAGTTTACTAAGAGAGGCTCTTCTCTAAAACACCAAATTGCCTTCACTGGTGTTAGATCACCAAGTCAAGGGAAAGCAGCATCTGTGAACTCACAGAGAATCTGTCTCAAAGAATTAAGGGGTTGACTTTTCATTGATCGGCTGATTCACTTATTATACTCTGACTTCACATGTCACGGGATCAAATCTCTTGAAAGTATATTAGGTCAACTCACCAAGGAATATGAAATTTTTTCTCCTTTATCTTTTTCAAGTGAATTAGTAATTACTGTCCAGGCACCAAAATTACATCTCACTTGAGGTTATTTTTACTGTACTGAACTATTCTAGTGGTATATCTTGAATTAGAAACTGGAAATTTTGCTGTGAAGGGAATTTTCATGCACAGTTTAATAATTCAGCTACCTCCACCCCTGGGCAAAATAAATAGCTAGCTGAATGCTTGTTGGCAAAGTCACAGCGAATTATATTATTTGAAACTCTAAATATCCCCCCAAATAAATGTTGGAATTATCTGTGGGAAAGCAAGGGGTTCAGGGCATTACAGTAACATTGCTTCCTTACCATATGTGCATTTTCTTCTTGGAGATCTATGGAGTTTGGTAATTTTTTAATTAGGAATAATAGAAGTACACCCATTGTACTTAGGCTGCAATTACTCCCCCTCTCAGCACTGCAGCAATTCTAGCACCTGATGTTAGATGAGAAGAGTTACTCCTCTGATTTTTAAACATAGATAAATGTTATCTCAAATATCTAGTAAGAATTCCAAAGAGTTGGGATAACTGTCACTATTGAATTTTATCAACTAGTTGTTTTTAATTAATTTATTTTTGAGCATTTATTTCGTGTGAGGCACTGTTAGAGTCAGTTGGCATACATTAGTGAATACAATTGTCGAAGATAACTGCCATTTTAGAGGTTGGATTCCATTGTGGGAAGGGGGTGGGGTTAAGGAAAGAGATAATGAATGATAGATGCCATTAGTAATTCTTTGGTATGTTAGAAACCGGTATATGCTGTGGGAAAGGAGACTGGAAAAGTGAGTCCAGAGTAAGGAAAAAGGTTGCAGCCTAGAGAGGTTTGGGGTGAAAGAGTTATGCCACAGAAATAGTACATAACACACCCATGTGGGGAAGTGGTGGAGCAGGGAGAGTAAAGCTGCATAGAGCTCGATTTCCAGCACAGAAGTCCTGACAAGGTATCAAAAATAATTTCATTCTCCGCCTTTTTGCAACTAGTGGAGTGCAGTTCCTGGCCTTGTCTCTCAGTGCTAGAGATGAAATAAATTATAAAGGAAATGATACTGCCCAGGCTCAGATCCTGTGACATCCTGTCTAATTGAAACTCTTGTGGGTAGCATGTTACCCATTAGTTGTCCCAGTTCACAGGGGATGGAGGAAGAAAGCATTGAAGAGATATGCAGTTCAATTCAACAAGCACTTATTCATACCTCTTATTTACCCAGAATGACTTTATTCAATTTCAGTGATACAAAGATGCAGACGTTCTTAAGACCCCTCAGCTGCGTTGTAAGATGAACCACAGATGAATGAATATAAAAGAAAAATATGTGATGTTGCTAAGCAAAGGTTGTGTATACATTCACATGTGGAAGAGAAATATTGTAATCTGGAGTTAGTCCAGGGAAAAATGAGATCAAGGTTAGACCTTTGCAAGCTTGAGTGTGGTAGTGAAACAAGTGGGAGTAATCCAGGAATGGCCACAGTATCCCACCAAGACACAGAGGTAGAAAAGTCAGAGCTCCTGGGTTAATTAAGGGAGAGAAATCTGGCCAAGGGACTTCATGACCAGAAGTAATGAGCCCCTGGACTAATAGAAGGATTTCCACACTCAACGTCCCCAGTGAGGGGGATCAACACCTATGTTAGACAGACTGCTACAGCCTTCCTAGGGACTCAGACTTGGATAGGAGGAGCCCAGTTACAGGGGCGATTCCATTACATTTTACTTTAGTAAAGTGGAGACAAAGGATAATTATCTCCAAAAAACAAAAAGATGATTTCTTCTCTTCTGTTACATGGATATATCCTTAGTCTCTATGTATGGCGTGACTTAGGTCACTACGGTGGTCATAGGCTTTGAGCTTGAGTCTGGAGAAAGTTTATAAACAGGGACCCCGCTGAAGACACGGGAGAGGGGGATCATGTTAGAAAGAAGGCACTCCCAGGATGCTTGTTCACTGCTTATACTCAGCAGGCAGCCTCAAGACCCCTCCCTCTGGCATCCCTGCTCAACGGAAGACACCTGTACTCTGTTCCCATGGGCAGCCTGGAGAGGTTGGCACTCGGAGGCCCAGAGAACGTCAGCTCCCATCTCTGAGCTATGTCCACCTGTAAACCAAGATTTGGGGAAGGGACAAGGTGAGTTGGGGGGCTGACACTTTCTTAGGCCATCTCCTCTGGTTCCTCAGGTCGGGCCCTCATCTGGTCCCACTCCCAGGTTTTGGACAGATAATGGATCTCTGATGACAGCCTCAACATGCTTCCCCCACACCCCCGCGCCGTGGAGCCTGCTCCCCTCGCAGCCGCCGCTAAGACCCGGAGGAGTGGCATTCCACTTTGAAACTCTGTGCGTGCGGCGCGAGGGCCAGCACCGGGCATGCTCAGTCGCCACGGCGCGGTGGGGCTGCTGCTCGCACCGCTCTGGCCCCGGGCTCCAGGGCTGGCTCCCCGCACCTCCGCCTCCCGCCCCGCCGCCCCCCCGCCAACCGCGGCTGCGGAGCTTCCAGAAGGCCGAGCTGTAGCGGCTCCCCGCGATCTCGGCCCCCGCCCAGCGCCGCCCGGCTCGCCGCCGCCTCCCACTCCTTTCTCCCCTCCTCTCTTAAGGTGGCGAAGCTGCCGCTTGCTTCTGTTCGCGCCACACACCGCTCTGCCAGCCCCAGCCCAGGACCTGCGAATGCCTCGCGGAGACCAGAGGACTCGGCGGGGGCTCTTTCTAGCACCACTTTGCCTGAAGTGGGGTCGTGGCGGAGTTGCTCCTCCGCCGCTCAATGCAAAGCACTATGCGGAGAGCGGTCGGCTTCCCTGCGCTGTGCCTGCTTCTTAGTCTTCACGCTGCAGGTAAGGGGTTGCCCGGCAGAGCTGTGGATGCGCTGGGAGACTGCGCTTGCTCCAGGACTCTAGGGAAAGCTGGCTTCGCGAGGAAACCCTTAGAAAGGCAAAGCAGGACAGTGCTGACACGGTAGGGGCGAGGGAGTCCTGCACCTGTTGGAAGACTGAGGTCGAAAACTTAAGCTAAAATCAGCCCTTGATTTTTCCTGACCTCGTATGAACATTTTCAATGCGAATGCAGGTTTGCTTCCTCCACCCCTCCCCTCCATCTAGATTCCCAGATTTTGTTTCTAAGCTCCGCACTTGACTGCCCGTTTTTCAGGAGGCAGACAAGACTCCCTACTGGATGTAATATTTTCTACTGCAGCGGCTACTTCCGTAAGGTCTCGGTTTAGCGAGAGCTCACAGGGATCCATTGGCTGTACCTGATGGACCACATCTCTGCCCCAAAGATCGAAATACACGGTTCCCATTAACGATGCCGCTCCAGGCTCCTTTGGCCCCAGCTCTTGTCAGTCGAATTTTCTAAACCAATAAGACTGTCGAAAGCTTAAAATAGGACCCTCTCGTCTCTTTCAGCATCATGGTCGGGTTCCGAGGGCACCAGACAGAAAACCAATCACAGTTTTAAAGCTGACAACCGCAGGGTAGGCACTGTCCCTGGGACGGGTTTGATGAGGTATAGAAAGGAATGACAGTGAGACTGGTTCCCAAATATAAATATAGTTGATATCAGGACCAGTATCAGGTTTCGTTTGAAGCAAGCCTTAGGAAGTACCTGGGGAATTTTACATAAAATGTCGCTATAGACCCTGCCTTTTGCATACATGCAGCCTCAATCTTATGCAGGGACTTGCTGGACTGAATCCTTTATCATTTTTACACACACATGAACCAAAATAAAATATGGTAGAGAGATATTAGGAGCCCTACTGCGACAGCAGTTGTCCATGCAGTATCCCTGTAGCAATCAAAGACCAGGTATTTTCCCCGAGTTTGCCTGTCATCCAATCACACATATTCATATTTCCAAGCAATATTTTATTGAGTATATACTATAGTCCGGAGATAGTGCATAAAGATAATGGATACAAAATTGCAATTTGGGGGTATCTTTTAAAAAGAGTGTGGGTGAGTCCTTTTCTGTATAGGCAATAGTGAGAGTGAAAGATGGTACTTCCTTATTTCTAGCTAATGCTGTGTTAATGTATTGTGAATCTCTTGAACAAGTAATGTATAGGAACATTCAGACTATAATTAAGTACCCATGTTAATTGTTATAATTATGATGTTATATTGTGGAATTTTAAGTAGTTCTTTGGTACTTTGAAAACTAGGATGTAGCTATGATGTGGTCATTAAATTATTTGCAGTTGTAGTAAATCCTTTTATTACCGCATACAATTCTTTAATGTCGAAATATGAGATGAAAGCATACACATTGGGTTGAATTTTATTTACATTATTGTTTTATTATAGCCCTGAGACAAATAGCTATTACCAAAAATATCCTCAGTTCCTATTAAGTTTAGGAATGATTTGAACTGATCTATGAAAAATATTAGTGTTGTTATTTTTAAAACTAATATATAACATTTCTAAAGATAACATTTAATGTATCTTGAGTAATTATAGCTTAAAAGCTGTAAATAACCTTCAAACTAAGCAGGTGGAAAACCTTTATAAATTTTTGAACATTTGGGATGAGGAAATAGAGGACTTTTGTTCATCAAAAGAGAAACCTAGAAGTCTGTAACCCTAGATTATACCTGGAGCTCTGCCAAAGGGTGTATTACCAAGACAAACTAATCCAACTCTACTTTGACTTCTTAATTTGGAAAAAAAAAAAAAAGGAAGATGATTAATCAATTGAATTTAGTCACAAGGCATTGAAGGCTATCTCCAGATTTCAGTTGCAAGATGCCATATAGAAATTAATTACATTCATATTTTTAATGTAGTGCTTTTGATAGGTGTTTTTTTCACAGCAGATTGCAAGTTTAATATTGTGGTTGTCTTGCCAGTTTTGTTTTGAATGCATTTTAATTTAAACAGCAATTTGTGGGTCACAAGCTGTCATCAGATTAAAATTCATCACAGTTATCTAAATAACATTGTTAGGACTTTTCATTAAAACTGAGACGAATCAGCTTTCTTGATCTCAACTCCTGTAGATTTGGGTAATAAAAAAGTGAGTGAGTGGAAGGACAAATATCAAGAAGTCAGTAATAATCTCTGCTTGTTGAATGTCTCATTTGGCTTCTCTTACAGAAGGCTCTCCTCTCAGGAGGAAAGTGGGCTTTATAAAGAAAGAAAATGAATTCTATGTAGTCAAGCCTCTTTGGCTGAAAAACTAATTCTTTTGTTTTGATTGTGCCCAGGGTACCAGTCACTACATTATTCTGGCAGAACTGATAGGTTAGACCTCTTTCAGGATGGGAGAAATTGGCTGCCAGGATGTGAGTACTCTTCATAGCTATACTAGAAACTGTTAACTTCCATAGTCATTCTCCTAATGGTAAAGTAGCAAACTGTTTTCACCTTGAGTGCCCTCTCCAACTGTTTGGTCATCATCGCTTGAGTCACTATGCAAAAAAAAAAAAAAAAAATTCTGACCAACCCTGAGTTCTGATGACTTAACAGGGAAAAGAATTGCATTCTGTTTGCAGTGTCTGTGGGAGCAAAAAGAGGAAGGGGGTACAATGCTGTGTAACTAACATCTCTAGGTAAGATAACTCTAATTAATTACTGAGCATGGAGTTTGTCAGAGAACCTGGACTCAACTCTATCCATGGCAGCTGATTTTCATAGACCATCATAACAGAAAAAGTGATAGTTATTGTTCATCCAGCTGCTTACTATATAGGTGAGAAAACTATGATTCAGTAAATAGTAGATATTATTACTTTAAAGTGCCAGTTAACAGTATGCTGCTGCTAAGTCACTTCAGTCATGTCCAACTCTGTGTGACCCCATAGATGGCAGCCCACCAGGCTCCCCCGTCCCTGGGACTCTCCAGGCGAGAACACTGGAGTGGGTTGCCATTTCCTTCTCCTATAACAGTATAGGAGTTAACTGTTATAAGTTAACAGTATAGTCAGGGTAAAAACCCCATGTTTCCAGGCCTGTGATTGCACTCATAAAATCCTACACTCTTTAGAAGGCCACCATTGAGATAGTGGTGCCAGATTCTTTTTCCCTAATTGTCCTAATCCCTTATGCCTTGATGAAGCAACATCATGTATCAACTTCACTAGAAAAGACCACTTCAGGAATATCCAAGAAGGCAACTACAAGCTACCCAGTGATTTGGATGGTAAAATAATTATGTGGAAGAGCCACAGATAGATTATTTCCTTCAGTGTTTCTTCTCTTTCTTTGCCCAAAGAACTATGGGAGATGATATTTATTGATAATATTTTAGTTACAAAGGAGTAAATGTCTTGGGGTATCTTGAAGATTGTCATGGGAAAGCTTTCTTTTTCCTAGTGAACGTCTTGCTAAAAAAACACAAGTTGATTTCAATGCATTACTCTCTCTTCAAGCTCTGGAAATGGTTCTTTCAAATTTATGTATGGCTTTTACTACCTGCTTTTCTGCATGGCACAGAGACTACCTTCAATGTATATTCTGATGATGTTTCTTCATTCTCAGAGAAGTGCCTAGTCAGTTTCTCTAGTCTTTGAGAAGTAAGAGTTCCTGTGATGGAACTAACAGGATCAGGGAAGTCATTTGCAGAAACAGCATCCTCAAAAGAAAGGGTGAGAACTTCCCTGGTGGTCCAGTGGTTAAGAATCTGCCTTGCAATACAGTGAACATGGGTTCAACCCCTGGTTGGGGAACTGAGATTTCACATGCCATGAAGCAACTAAGCCATGCACCACAACTACTGAAACCTGTGTACTCTAGAGCCCCCGTACTGCAGCTATGACCCAATGCAGCCAAAAGAAATAAATAAAATATTTTTTAAAAAGAAAGAGTAGACAGATAGGAAAATGAGATTTTAAGATATCTTTTCTCAATGAAGAGTCCCTTAGAGTTCCAGAATCAGTTTTTCATTCAACATAGTTCTTACACTGGCCAGGGATCTGCTCTATTCTCTCCCACATTACCTCTCTGATATCTCTCTGCTTTCCTCTTTTTTGTCTCTCTCCAGCTACAATAGTCTCCTCCCTATTCCAAGAAGACACCAAGTGCTTGCCCATCCCCCCAAAAAGTTTTATTTCTTTGCCTGAACTATCCTTTCTCCATATTTCCATGGCTTAATCCCTCAATTTTCAGTCTTTGTTCAAAGATTACTTTCTCAGTGAAGCCCTCATTGACTATCCTAATTAAAATTTCATCACCCCTCAAATCTTCCAATACCTTTCCATTATTTATTTTTATTATTCATTATATTGAAGTATAATTGATTTACAATGGTGTGTTAATTTCTGCTGTAAAGCAAAGGTACTCAGTAACTCATACAGATACTCTTTTTCATATTCTTTTCCATTCTGGTTTATCATAGGGTATTTAATATATATAGTTATAGTTCCCTGTGCTATACAGTAGGACCTGTTGTTTATCCGTTCTATACGTACTAGTTTGCATCTGCCAATTCCAAGCTCTCAATCCTCTCCCCCATGGTCCTTCCCCCTTGGCAACCACAGATCTGTTCTCTATGTCTGTTTCTGTGTCCTAGATGTGTTCATTTGTGTCCTATTTTAGATTCTGGGCTTCCCTGGTGGCTCAGAGGGTAAAGCGTCTGCCTGCAATGCGGGAGACCTGGGTTTGATCCCTGGGTCAGGAAGATCCCCTAGAGAAGGAAAAGGCAACCCACTCCGGTACTCTTGCCTGGAAAATCCCATGGACAGAGAAGCCTGGTAGGCTATAGTCCATAGGGTCGCAAAGAGTCAGACACGACTGAGCGACTTCACCCCAGTTGTAAAGAATCTGCCTGCAATGCAAGAGACTTGGGTTCGATTCCTGGGTCAGGAAGATCCTCTGGTAAAGGGATAGGTTACCCACTCCAGTATTCCTGGGCTTACCTTGTGACTCAGCTGGTAAAAAATCTGCCTGCAATGTGGGAGACCTGGGTTTGATCCCTGGGTTGGGAAGATTCCCTGGAGAAGGGAAAGGCTACCCACTCCAGTATTCTGGCCTGGAGAATATAGTTCATTAGGTCACAAAGAGTTGACACTACTGAGCGACTTCCATTTTCACTTTTCATAAGTGCTATCAGTCTATTTTGTTTACTGCTATTTCTATAGCAGATCCTGCCCATCCTAGCACTGGGAGAGGAGCAGTGCCTGGCATAAAAGCTACTAAAGATTAAACAAATACATTGAATAAATAAAAACAACACAGTAATATTTCTAGTCTCCTTTTTTTGCATTTAATTTTTTCTTGGCACTCATGCAAGGCATCTAGTCAGCTTAGCCACTTCCAGAATGGATTCCAGCAGAGCTCATTTACCCAAAATATAAGTTGCTTCCCAGAAGTCTCACATACCCAGGGGACATACAATCTCAAGCAGACTTTGCTACTTTGGGAAATGAACAGCAACTGGGGTTGGGCTTTAACTATCAATGAACTCAGTGGCAAAGTCCTTCCAACTGATTGCCAGATGCTGTAAGAGCCCAAATACCTTGTTGGTTGGCTATACTTTTAATTCTTTGTAAAGTGCTTTATACCTGTGGGAATGACTATGGTAATGTCTGCATCTTTAGCATTTAAGAAGATAGATGTATGTATATTTGAGACCACACATTCCTAGAACCATGGAGATTGCTTGTTTTATTGGACATCACATCCTGACTAGCACCTTGTAAAAATTCTGGATTGTATTATCCACAGCTCAGATAATGATGGATGTATTATCCATCATTCAGACTTCTGTTTCTCATCTACTTTTCTACCAACTCTAATCTTTTTTTCTTAATTTTAAATTTATTTATTTTTTGATGGAAGGATAATTGTTTTACAGGATTGTGTTGGTTTCAGCCAAACATCAACATGAGTAAGTCATAGATAAACATATGTCCCCTCCCTTCTTCCCATCTTCCCTATCCTACCCCTCTAGGTTGTTACAGAGCCCCAGTTTGAGTTCCCTGAGTCATACAGCAAATTCCCCAACTCTAATTATGGTTCAACATAATTAAGGTGGTCATTTATCTTTCCCTTATCAATGAATATTGAGATTAGATTAAATATAATTCTGGAAATTCTTCTCATTGATTTCTATGTATAGCCACTGGTTTCCTCAATAGCTTCTCTCTTATCTAACTAGTCATTTCTCAGTTGTACTTTTCGGTCTTTCTCTGAGCATTCTTTAATAGGTTAGTGCTCTGTAGAATTATGTGTCCTAGGTCTTTTTTTCACTCTTATCCTTGTATGCTTTCTCTGTGGATGTTTATATTCAGGCCTACATAGCAAAGTTGAAATCCATATTTCTATCTCAGATATTTCTCCTGCTCTCCAGTCCTATTGCTACAATTACCTAGGAGTCATTGGAGATCCCACAAGTATCAGGAATCTGGCTGTTAATGCCCAGCACTTCCCATAACAACTGCTTTTATTTCTATATATTCTATCATTGTGAATACCATGAGAGTCCCCCATGGTCACCCAAGCCTGGAATTAATTGCTCATCTTGTACCTTACCTTTGATGTTTTCATCCAAAAAGTTACCAGGTCTTCTCACCACCTCTTCTCCACTTTTCATGCCCACATCACTGCCTAGCGATAGGTCATTATTTCTCATATAGTATCTTACAGTAACCTACCATCAAATTCGTCCTTCATAATAATGTTAAAACTGGAAAAAAGCATACTCGATCACATTCTCACTTTGTATTCTTTAATACAGCCATTTCCTTTCCTCTTAGGGTAAATTCAAACTCATTAGCATGGGGAAGTCTTTTACTACCAGGTATTTCCCAACTCCATCCTTATTTCCTATCATCGTGTTCTGCTTTGCCCACTGTTATCATACTAAAAGCAAATTTCATTGGTTTGCGATGCCTCTCATTCTTTTCACATACTGTTCTATTTATCTTAAGTATCCAACTCTGCTTCGTTTTCTAGATAATTTTTCTCCAACTTTAAATCATAGTTGAGCATTGCCTACTTTGAGAACGCTTCCTTGAACCCATATCATCCAAGTAGCTTTCCTAGGTTTTCTTTTGAGGCCCTGTGTATTTCACTATTAATGCTCTTAACCTGAGTTTTTTCTGAGGACAATAAGAGAATTGTAGCTTTTATCTCTGTATAATAATAACATATTAATAGAACCGTGCTTGTTATCCAGTATATCATAAATAATGTTGCTTTCAATAAATAGATTCAGGATGCATTTGGCAAAATAAATTTTGATTAATTTATATTTACAAAGAGATTATATCTCACTTTCATGATCATAAAGAGTAGAATTGACTTTACTCCTGCCCTTTCAATGCAGTGTATATTTACTGGTTACAAAGCAGTGGAAATGGGACAGAATAGCTTTCATTTAAACATATTCTGTTTAAGATAAGTTTGTGTTCTGTGAGAATGATGCTTACTCTAGTGGTGTTGTGTGTTGAACTCCTCCTAGATGGATACACATTCCTATATGATTTTCTAGTACCACTTCAGGATGGGAGTGAGATGAATGTGTTTATTTTAAATAGATGAATTAGACAAGATACATAACATGATAGCTGTGCATTAAAGAATGGACCCAGAATCCCTAACTCTGATTACTAATCAGCTATCTTGAAATAACAAACATGAGCCACCTACACGTTTAAAATCAGGTGGGAGTTTGAGGCAGTGGGTTCAATAAGCAGAAATAAAAAATAATCCAACCTTCCTCTGCTGCCCCTACCAAAATCCAAACCATCACAGAAAATTTCTGAGTATTTGGATAGTTTGATACAATTTTTCTCTTTTTTATGTATAGATAAAGTCTTTATTAAACCTTTATGGGAGCCATGCTTTTACTTGAAGAATGGAGAGTGGTTGACGAATAATAAAAAGTCACTTCTGAGATGATGGGGTCACACATCAAAAACTCATTTATTGCCATTATTATTAGTGATAACATGGATGTTATGTTTCATGGTAAGTATATTGTTAAATCTCTTAAAAGCTGTTGGTAAAGTCTAGTTCAAAAGGTAGAGAAAGCTGTTTTTCCCTTTAAAGGATGATTTTGAAAGATCCTACTTGGCCATAAGTGCATTCTTCATCTTCAAAGCACTTACAAATGCTGACACCCTTAGAGTAGCTTTGATATTTCTCAACACAAAGGATTTTAATAGCTTGAAACATTTTAATGGTAAAATATTATTTTAAGATCAGGTTTCCTAATTCCTGCTCACCAACTAATGTAGCTATAAGTGTCTACTATTGAGATATTTGCCACAGAATGACACATTTATGTTGTGAGTAGTAGCACTTTCCATTTAGATAATTTTTTATTTATAATGACAATCTAGACTTTTCTCATAATCAAATCTCATTTGATTTCATTTTATTAAGATGTTGATATACATGAAAATTTCAACCACAGGGACCAACAACAAAACTGTTTACGTGAAACAGCAGTCTAGATCAATATGTCTAATTACACTGAAGTAGATGCTAAGTTCAGTAGGGGCATGAACTATTTTCTGTCTTAGTTCGGACCTGAAGCAATGTCCATTTACTGACTTAAATATGCAGAAGGGCTTAAGACAGCCTAAACTACTGTTTCTTTGAAAAAGAGCAGTGAATGAGCACCGAGTAAGAATATCTCACAGTGGTTTACTGGCCTCTGCAGCAACATGTACAGAGTAAGACTCTTCTGCTATTTCACTACAATAGTGATTCAATTCCTGATGGAGCCTGGAGGGGAAATGAGGCGATGCAAATATCTACACGAAGTCAGCTCCCAGCACTGGGATACTTTCACTTACCTGGGGAAGAGGTTCAATACAAACTATGCCAAACATTGTATCATGATGAATTAGTCGGCAAGGCCATCAATCTATAAATATGGATTGTGATTTTAAAGTAATTCACTTTCTTGGTTTCTTGTTGATTCAAGACAGTATTTTTATTCTCCCTGGAAGAAAATGAAATAGCTTAAGCAGAAAAGTAAAGAGAAAGTTGAAATAAAGGAAAAATGCCATATTTTTAGATAATGCTTAGCAGAGTACTGTAGCAGTTAAGAGCATGTATATGGTGGTCAGTTTCAAATCCAGGCATGGTCACTTACTGTCTCTATGGTGGTTTAGTCCCTAAGTTGTGTCCGACTCTTGTGACTCCGTGGACTACAGTTCCCAAGGCTCTGTCCATGATTTCCCAGGCAAAAATACTGAAGTGGATTACCATTTCCTTCTCCAGGGAGGATCTTCCTGACCCAGGATTTGAACCTGGGTCTCTTGCCATTATAGGCAGATTCTTTACCAACTGAGCTATGAGGGAATCCCTACTATCTCTCTATAACTTGGAGTAAATTGCTTGATCTTTCCACATCTCAATTTCTTCTTTTAAAAATGGAGACTATGTATTATAGAGTTGTTGTTGTTGTGTTAAATAGGATAATGTAATGTAAAATAGACTGTACTGACTTAGTAAGTGCCATGTAAGTTTTAGGTATTATTTGACTAGGGGTGAGAAAGGTCAGATACTAAATGATTGACCAGTATCTTGGAGCAATTTCTCATTCTTTTTGTATTTGAGCCAATGCTAGAGAAGCATACAAGCCCAAGAGAGATTCTGGATTCCAACCGCTATTTCAGTTGGATCTTATCTGCGTAATTCCTCTCTCTTTATTCTGAGCCTTACTAATGGGCAGATTTATGATGGATTTTGAAGCTTCAAAGCATCCATTTACTTCTTCTGGCCACTGAGAGGCTGAAGAGAGCCTGGCCAGGCCCAGGATGTCAGATCTCATTCTCCTAGTCCCTCTTCAACACCCCATACAAAACCCCTCAATAAAATAGTTTAACATGCTTCTCCTCCTCCAAATTCACCTCTCCCCTAAGTCTCTCTCCTAATGCCTACCTATAAGCATCTTAATGTATTATCTATCATGTCTTCAGCAAATCCTTATTTAAGTGAATATATTAGTAAAATGCACATTTTTCTTGGGCTTACCTCATGGTAATTGAAAATAGATAACTTTTTCACCTTTTCCTAAACACCATAGATCTGAAATATCTAGTTCTTATTGTACTGTGTTGCTTACCAGATAGCCCAGACTTGTCCTAGGAGCCGCCTCCCTAAACTAGTCTCACTAGGCACAGATGCAGAGTGAGAAGTTCAGACGTGTGACCAAGGCTGTGACTCCTAGCTCTAAGAGCCTCTTTTAGGACTGCTGCTCTAGTAAGCTTTCTCCTTTACTGACTGACTGACATTCTCCTGCTTGCTATTTGTAGCCTATGGAATTTCTAGATCATTGGGCTCCAGGTCCACATGGAAGGCTGCCCATGGTTCTGTGGGCACTGGAGAAGATAGGAGTATTTGAACATAAAGGGAAATCAAGGAGGGACATGGAGATGGGAAGACCTTTTATTGGGGATTGTCAAGCACAGCCTTCGTCTGTTCAAAGGACAACTCATCACTCCCTAATACCCAGACCTTGCTACCTAGCCCCACTTGATCTGAGGATTCTATCCTGCTGAGTTTATCTCAGGTGACCTACCATGTATAGCTCTAGTCTGGCTCCCTCGGAGAGCTGCAACCCATCAGAAAAATCAGAATTCAACTATGGAAACTTTTTCATGGTGCTAACCTCCGATATGCAAAGTTATGTTCATGGTGGGTTGGCTCTTTCAGTGCCTCTGAACACTCTATGGCAGTTAAGAAGCTCTCTAGGGGAATTCTCACAGGTGTTCACAGGTCTGGTCCAGTTGGGCAGGGCTCTTGGCATTTCTGGGTCCCTCTGTATCTGCAGAGCATCAAGGTTCCCCATCAGGTGTCCACTGGTCTTTTCTGAGTGACTTATTTCCTCAAAATGGGAGTGGCTGATTCTTAGAGAGCTTGGATTATAACATTTATCAGGCTGTTTGTAATTCCTAAATCTGAACATTAACTGAAGCTATGAAAATATAACAAGAGGGTCTCCTCTTTAGATAAACATTGGATTTATAGTGAAGAGACAGACAGATTTCATTATAAGAAAAGAAGGAAAGTGCAAATGGCTGTTTCCTAAATTCCTGTGATGTGCTGTGTGAAAGTGTTAGTTGCTCAGTCATATCCGACTCTGTGTGGCCTCATGGACTGCAGCCCAGCAGGCTCCTTTGTCTGTGGAATTTTCTAGGCAAGAACACTGGAGTGGGTAGCCATTCCCTCCTATTGAAACCACGTCTCCTGAATTGCAGGCAGATTCTTTACTGTCTGAGCCAACAGGTCTATTTAATCCTTATGATTTACTAATCTCTATCCCAAATGCTTTCTATAATAAAATCATCTCACCCTTTAGGATAGAAAGTTTGTTTGAAATGGTATGTTTGTACTACAGAAACAGCAAAAATATGCTCTAACTCATGTAACAGAGTAAAAATAAAAAAGTTAAGCTCTGGAATCTGACTTCCTGGGCTTGAATCCCATCTCTGCTATTTACTGTTTAAATTTGTGCTTCCCTTTTCTTATCAGAATAAAAGGCTTCCCTTGTAGCTCAGTCGGTAAAGAATCTGCCTGCGATGCAGGAGACCTGGGTTCGATCCCTGGGTTGGGAAGACCCCCTGGAGAAGGAAATGGCAGCCCACTCCAGTATCCTTGCCTGGAAAATCTCATGGAGAGAGGAGCCTGGTGGGCTGCAGTCCATGGGGTTGCAAAGAGTCGGGCACGACTGAGCAACTAACAACAATGGTAACTACCTAGTAGGGTGGTTTAAGGATTTAAGGAGCTAATTCATAAGGCCCACAGCATGGGGCTGGAACACTGCATATATTCAATGGCAACAGTCGCGAGAATTATCATACTAGCATGTGAAAACTTTCATTGGTCCTATATTTCAGGTTCCATACTTGAAAAGGAAAAAGTGTGCACATTGACTATTGCCCATTAAAAAGAAATTCACTCTGAAGCCTTCTTTTGTGAAGAGTCCCTGCCATGAAAATCTAATTTTTGTACCTCCATTAAAAAGAAAATACTAGTAGAACTTTTGCCTCGTGAATTAAAAATTGCTCATGATTAGTAAGCTTGTGTTGGAAGCAATGAACGCTGTTTTCCAACGTGGAGAACATAAGAGAAAAATAACTCCATAGCCACCAGAGGTGCTGCGATCAAGGGCAACCTCCCTTCTGGTAAAGACCTTCAGTCTTAGGTTTGGGGTAGAATTTGTAGTTTCACCACTCCTGCTGTCTCACTCTACAAACTATCTGAATTCACAACATCCACCAGGAGCCAAAATATCCCACTTCTAATGCTGAACCTTCTACATGTCCACGGACACCATGCAAACTGTGCATTGCGTGGTTTGCGTACTCCACTGTGAGAGCCTTGCCCAAATACTTTTGGGGTGTGTATGTGGGAGGGGAGGGAGTGGGCTTCATGAGCTCAGAGTTGCCATATATGCATTCTGTGGATCAGGCAGCCCACCTCCCCTAGCTTTAAGTTCTGCTGAGTCGACCATAAGTTCACCATGGGTACAGAGTCCATGCCTCCAAACCAGTCCTGCCCTGAGCCTGAAGCAAAAGTGCCTCGGGTCTCCCATACTTCAGCCTAAGGCATCAGCCCCTGCTGCTGGCAGCCCCTTCCCCACTCCCCGCACCCTCCCCTTGACGTCTTGAAGCTCACTCTCTGGAGCTCTGTGCTCAGGCTGAATCTCAACCTCCTGCCTTCTCTTCCTCTCCACCCCAGTTAAAGTGTGTTCTTACTTCCCATTGCAAGAGAGGTCTCTCCTCCACTAGGGCTATTTTAGGAAAGATGTGACACAGTGATCTACTCCTGATAAAAATAGCTGTTAATTGTATGGTCTTTCCCTAGCAAATGTTCATTTTTTTCAAAGAACAGTGAAAAAAAAAAAAAGCAGTGTCTTCTGAGAAAGCAGTACCTTCGACCAGTGGTGTTAATTTCAAGTGATAGATGAAGGGACCAGGACAGGGTGGACTAGATGTGTTGACCTGAAGGACCTACCAAGTGCCCTGTGCTCCTCAAATCCCTAAATACAGGCAGAGGAGACCAGGACAAGATTCTTCAAGTGACCACCGTGGACCTCCTTCCTTACTCTCTGTAGTATCGTTACTGGGGCTTCCCAGGTATTGCTAGTGGTAAAGAGCACTGCCAATGCAGGAGACTTAAGAGACACAGGTTTGATTTCTGAGTCAGGAAGATCTCCTGGAGGAGGGCATGGCAAGCCCCTCCAGTATTCTTGCCTGGAAAAGCCCATGGACAGAGGAGCCTGGTGGGCTACAGTCCATGGGGTCACAAAGAGTCAGACACGACTGAGTGAGCACAGCACAGCACAGTGTCATTACTATGAAAATATTGTAATGTTTTATATGTTCTAATATTCATTTTTCTATTTTTTAATATAATTCCTAATCTACTATGAGAATTATTCTTAAAACAGATATTTTTCTTTTTCTTGCAATTGAAGTACAGCTTTCAAGTCATTTGGAGAATTCTACTATAGAAAAGATGATAATAGTTTATAATCTCTATGTTTATGAATAGTAATATTTTAAATGCTTGCATAACAATGAGGCATAAAAGTTACATTTTACAAGTATACTTAGAGCTTTATCACTCTATAAATGCACATGGAACTCAATTTCTATGATTTCTGCAGAGGCTAGTGTTACTTAGCTTTCTAGCTATACGATCATTTTTCCCCACTTCTGCATTTCCCAAGAGGGCATATCTTAATGAAGATCTTCTCTTAACTGCTGTATAGAATTTAAGAGATAGTAGCTTTCACTCTTGTCAACCTCTCCTCCAAGCATCTTTCAACTCAGTTCTTCAGGAACCGGGGAGCATCTGACTGCTTCTGTTGAGCCAATATAAATCTCACTTCCTCCAGCAGAGTGGCCATGGTCTTAATCTCACTTCTTTATGACTTCTGTTTAGTCACACTGCCCCAAAGGGTGCTGTCCTAATTGTATTGAATTTCACTCTGTAATATTAATTTATCAGATGAAACATATGGCTACTAAAGCTGGGCAAAAACCAGGAAACATGAAATCCTTTCATTATAATTTTACCACCGGCACATGGCACACAGTGGATATTTGCTGAAATGACTGTCCATTTCTGTGGCTTCCAGATGGAGTTTTCTGTCGTGCAGCTCAACTTTGGGTGGAAGAGATAAATAGGAATAATGGAGGGACTCCCAGAGTAGTTACAGTGGGCTCTCAGTGGGAGTAGGAACCACATTAGTTCTAACAGGATATTTGAGGAAATATGAAGGAGTGTTTATATCAAAGAACATGCAGGCAACGTTGACAAGATGCCTTAATAAAAATCTTTCCTTATTGTTGTAAGATTCAGGCCCTTTCCTACATAGAAAAAAACAGAAGCAGTTCTATAAAAATAAGACTAGTTACTGTGGTGTTGTTTTTTAAATTTTTATTATTTATATATTAGATTTATCACTGGTCAAACACTTGAAGCATTGAAATAATATTAGAAGAAGACATAGAGCTTCCTCATGGAATTATGTTTTTATATCCTAGAAACTAGGGCATAGGCTAGATTTCACGAAAAAGCATTTCTGAAATGGAGTGTTCTTTTGGTAACAAGCTCTTTTACCGAAAGGGAGGGCCTTTTGGTAAATCATGGTAATCATGGGAGGGCACGTGATTGTTTAAAATTTATATATATATAATTTGATTAAAATTTATAATTGTTATCTTTTAGAAACAATGGCTCAGTGGGTAAAGAATCCACCTGAAATGCAGGAGACTCAGTATCCACGAGTCTCTATCCCTGAATCAGGAAAATCGCCTGCAAAAGGAAATGGCAATTCACTCCAGTATTCTCGCCTGGGAAATCCCATGGACAGAGGCATTTGGAGGGCTCCTCCATGGGGCTGCACAGAGTCAGACACGACTAAGTAACTAAGGATGCACGCACACATTATTTTACTTTTTATGATTCATTTACTGGTCTGAAGATGAACTTTTTTTATCACATTGGTTATTTAGTATCAGGATACAAAACAAGTGTGTGCACGTATAAATATATGCATACATAATAAAAAGCCTCTTGATGAAAGTGAAAGAGGAGAGTGAAAAAGTTGGCTTAAAGCTCAATATTCAGAAAACGAAGATCATGGCATCTGGTCCCATCACTTCATGGGAAATAGATGGGGAAAGAGTGGAAACAGTGTCAGACTTTATTTTTGGGGGCTCCAAAATCACTACAGATGCTGATTGCAGCCAGGAAATTAAAAGACGCTTACTCCTTGGAAGGAAAGTTATGACCAACCTAGATAACATATTAAAAAGCAGAGAGATTACTTTGCCAACCAAGGTCCGTCTAGTCAAGGCTATGGTTTTTCCCCTGGTCATGTATGGATGTGAGAGTTGGACTGTGAAGAAAGCTGATTGCCGAAGAATTGATGCTTTTGAACTGTGGTGGTGGAGAAGACTCCTGAGAGTCCCTTGGACTGCAAGGAGATCCAACCAGTCCATTATGGAGGAGATCAGTCCTGGGTGTTCATTGGAAGGACTGATGCTAAAGCTGAAACTCCAATACTTTGGCCACCTCATGTGAAGAGTTGACTCACTGGAAAAGACTCTGATGCTGGGAGGGATTGAGGGTGGGAGGAGAAGGGGACGACAGAGAATGAGATGGCTGGATGGCATCACTGACTCGATGGACATGAGTTTGAGTGAACTCCGGGAGTTGGTGATGGACAGGGAGCCTGGCGTGCTGTGATTCATGGGGTCGCAAAGAGTTGGACACGACTGAGCGATTGAACTGAACTGAACTGAAGTAACTTTTACTGGTACTTATGTATTTTTAACTTTTCCTGAGAGGCATTTACAAATCAAATGAGAACTTTGTCATATCTCATGTAGAAATTCCCAAGGGACTTCCTTGATGTTATCCATTTGCATCTCCTTTCTAGAGAAGAAAGTGCTGGCAATCCTTGAAAAAAAATGATTGTCCTTTTACAAAATGATCAGAAAACAAAGTTGCCCTTTTTTGATTGTTCACTTTTTCAGGTCTCTTTGGTGACCACTGTTTCATCCTTTGTTCCTTTCCCAAATTACTGACACTGATTTAAGCAGCTGCAGTACAGGGATTTATTCTGAGGGTGTATGTGAGGCCATTCTACCTTATGCATCCAGAGTTACTAAAGTTGAATTTGAAATAATGAATCATAATATACATAATCATAAAATCACGTTGTGATTTTACATATTTTGTCTTTCCTTTGTTATGGATCTCTTCAGAGATTATCAGGGTCATATCCAGAATGAAATTTTAATTGTGGAATTTTATGACCATCAAGACTGGTTATTGTCCTGTAAATGTCGTTCCTATGATAAACGTACTTTTATTTTAAATGCAGTTAAGTATCTTCGACAAGCTAGTCACTTTTCTGTGAGGGAGCTCTTTCCCTTAGAAATTGAAAAAATTGTCACTGAACTCTCAGTGGAGATGAGGAATCCTATTCCTCATCTCATATGTACTTTCTTTTCCATTCCTTACAAGAAGTTTTTTCAGTCCTTCTCAATTCTCCTGGAATCTCCAATCTTTGCTCTTTCATCCTCTCTCTCTTATGAGATAGCTTCATCTCCTTCACGGAAAAAATAGAAACCGTCAGAAGGAAACTTGCTCAACTTCAACTGCCAAATCCATTAACATCCTTCATCTTCCTGCCTCTCCTGTATCCCCATATTATAATGGAAGAAATATCTCCCTCCAATCCAAGGCTCATCCCTCTGACTGTACTCTGGATCCGAACTCCTCCAGTCTTCTGGGGAGGCTCAGTCTATTGATTATTCCATCTGTTTTTTCTTTTAGTGATATTTCCAACCACTCCTTCTCAACTAGCTCTTTCCATTTAAGGATTAAATGTACTCAGACCTCTCCTATAGTGGAAAAAAAAAAAAATCCCTCAACCCTACTTCCCTTCCTGTTAATACACTGCTACTCTCTTATCACACTGAAGTTTGTTGCATGAGTTGTTATACATGTTATTTCTCATTTATCTCCCACTTGATCCTCAATCCAATTAAATCTAGCTTTCTCTCCCCCGACTCTGAAGTTATTTTCTGTACATTTATCAATCATTTGTTAATGAGATAGATAAACATTTAGTGATGAGAAAAGATGTTTTGATACACTATTGAGTGAAAAAGCATAATATAGCATAATCTATTGCCTTTTTTTGGAGTATAGTGCAATGAATTTTAACTTATCTATAGATTCATGTAATCACATTGTATACAGAAAAGTTCAGTCACTCCAAAGAACTCCTTCATTCTACTCCCCCTGCTTCTCAACCGATCACCTAATAATCATTGATCTAGTTTTTCTTTTCAGTATTAGTTTTTGCTTTCAAGAATGTTCTATAAATGGACTTTCTGCAACTGTCTTCCTTTCCTCAGCCTAATGCCTTTGAGAGTAATCCAAATTGTTTTACAGATCAATAATTCATTTTTTTTTAAATTGATGAGCGATGTTCCATTGTATAGATGTATCAGTTTGCTTTCCATTCATCAATCGAAGGACATTTGAGTTGATTCCACTTTAGAGCAATTATGCATAGAGTTGCTGGTAAAGTTTGTTTACTATCTGAGTATTGTTAGTATTTTTCATTTTAGCAATTCTAAGAGGTATGTAGTGTTATCATATCACAGTTTTAATATGCATTTCATTACTGGGGTAATATTCATATGCCTCTTTGCCATTCATGAATCTTTGATTTTGTATCTGTTCAAATCTTTAGCCTAGTTTTAAATTGGTTTGTTTTGTTTTCCTACTGTCAAATTTCTTGAGTTCTTTGTTTTTTCTTGTTACAAGTCCCTTGTTGGATATGTGATTTGCAATTACTTTTTGCCACTCTTTAGCTTGCTGTTTCATTCTCTCAACAGTGTCTTAAACAGAGCAAAAGTTTTTCTGTTTCAATCCAGTCCAATTGATCAATTCTTTTTCTCTTTTGGATTGTGATTTTGGTGACATCTCTAAGAATTTTCTGCCTAACCCTAGTTATAAAGATTTTCTCCTGTATTTTCTTCTAGAAGTTTTATGGTTGTGTGTTATATATTTGGATCTGTGATCTTTATTAAGTTCATTTCTATGAAGTTTGTATAGCGATTCATTTTGTTACAAATGGATGTCCGATTGTTCCAATATGATTTTGAAAAAACTACCCTTTATTGTTTTTACATCTTTATGAAAAAAATCAAATGGTGACATTTTCTCTGGATCTGTTTTAATTAATTTATTTATTTTAATTGGAGACTAATTACTTTACACTATTGTGGTGGGTTTTGCCATACATCAATCTATTTTTGAACTCTGTTTTTTCTCATTGATTTATCTACCTCTTTCTTTGCTAATACTCCACTATATTGATTACTGTAGCTTTATCATAAGTCCTAGAATTGGACAGTAGTATTCTGTCACCTTTATTCTTCATTTAAAATGGTTTATTCTACTTTAGAATCAATCTATGTGTAGAATTTTGCTTGAATTTTTATTGTCATTGGGGATAATTAAATCTTCATTTATAAAGCCTTCCGATTCATGAACACAGTATGTCTATTCAGTTCTTCTTGTTTTACTTTCTCAGCGTTTTGTAGTTTTCAGTGTAGATATCCTGTACATATTTTGTTAGAATTATACCTAAGTATTTTATTTTTTGTAACTGTTGTAAATATTTTTTAAAATTCAATTTTCAGGTGTACATTGCTAGCTCATAGAAATGCCATTGATTTCATAGGTCAACATTACAGTCTATTCACCTGTATTATCAAAATTTTGATGAGTTCCTTAGGATTTTATACATAGACAATCATCTTTTCCACAAATAGAACATTTTTATTTTTTCTTCTCCACTATGTGTGCCTTTTACTTCTTTGTTTACTGGCAATAAATAGGACTTTCATTCAGTATCGTGTTGTATAGAAGTGATGAGCGTCATTGTCTTGTTCTCTAGTCTTAAGAGAGGGAAGGTAAACCTATTGTTAGCTGTGAGTTTTTGTGTAGGTGTCTTTTATAAGTTTGAAGAAGTTCCCTTCTATTTCTGGCTTGCTTATTTTTTTTTCACTGTAAGTTGATATGAATTTTGTCAAATGCTCTTTCTGCATCAGTTGGTATGATAATATGGTTTTCCTTCATTAGAGTGTCAATATGATGGATTAGGTTGATTGCTTTTTAAATATTAAAACAGCTTTACATTCCCAGGATAAGCCTTACTTGGTCATGTATTATCCTTTATATTTCTGCATTCAATTTGCTAATATGCTCTTGAGGATTTTTACATATATATTCATGAGCAATATTTGGTCTTTAGTTTTCTTTTTTAGTAGGGTCTTTTTCTGATTTTTTTATCAGAGTAATTTTGGCCTCATAAAGTGCTCTGAGGAGTGTTCCTTTTTCTTCTGTTTTCTGGGAGAGGTTATGTATAAATGAAGTTAATTTTTTTCTTTAAGTGTTTCAATTTGCCAGTGAAACCATTTGATCTTGAAGATTTCTTTTTCATAAGAAAACTTAAGAATTTCTTTTATAATTTTAGGACAATTTAGGTAACATATTTCGTCTTGGGTGAGTTCCATTATTTTCTAGGGTTTGAATTGGTCATTTCATCTAAGTTGTTAAATATAGATGCAAAGAGTTGTACACATTTATTTTCTCATTATTCTTTTCACGTCCACTGGGTATGTAGTGATATTCTTTCATCTGGTGTTGGCAATCTGTGTCTTCTCTATTTGTCAGTCTTGCTAGAACTTTATCAATTTATTGATGTTTTCAAAGAATAAACTTTTGTTTAATTGATTTCTTTATTGTTTCCTATTTTCAATATAATTATTTCTCATTTTAACTTTTTAATTTCTTTTCCTCTGCATACTTTACATGTATTTTGCTCTTTTTTTCTGGTTTCCTAAAGTAGAGGCTTAGATTATTGATTTGAGACCTCTCTTCTTTTCTAATACAAACATTTATGCTGTAAGCTTTCCTCTAAGCACTGCTCTGACTGCGTCTCACAAATTATGGCATTGTATTTTCTCCTGGAGCTATCCTAGTCTATACTCTGGTGTACACCGTGGGTTGGCTAGAGAATACTGGAGGCAGGAAGAGATGGTAAACTTACTGCTGCTGCTGCTAAGTCATTTCAGTCATGTCCGACTATGTACGACCCCATAGACAGCAGCCCACCAGGCTCACCTGTCCCTGGGATTCTCCAGGCAAGAACACTGGAGTGGGTTGCTATTTCCTTCTCCAATGCATGAAAGTGAAAAGTGAAAGTGAAGTCGCTCAGTCGTGTCCAACTCTTAGCGACCCCATGGACTGCAGCCCACCAGGCTTCTCTGCCCATGGGATTTTCCAGGCAAGAGTACTGGAGTACTGCTGGTGTTGTGCAATTTTGAATTCTATTCTTCATCCCTAATCACTCTGCTACCGTTTACTTCCCAGAGTCCTCAGAAAACTGTTTTATGAATTTTGTTTAGATTTTATAGCTCTGTTTATTGTAGTTAACAAGGCAGAGTGTGTTTGCTCCATCTTACCCAGACTCAGAATCTTCCTTAACCTTTTAAGTCCTTAAAAACTATTTTTGTTCAAAGACTCAACAGTGGAGGATGGTTAGCTTTGTATTTCTAATGCTATACCCAGAGCTTTTCCATGTTGAGTCTGGTGCTCTGAAGCTGTCCATTGATGAATTTTAGGTCAGTAAATCCTATGCAAGTGTTCAGAGTTGTTTCAGCTCTCAGACTGTCAGTGACACTGGACAGTACCAATCACAGATTCCTTGGTACATTCTTCCCACGACTTCCATACTTCCACAATCTCTAATTTTTCTTATTCTCACGCCAAACATTCCTTTAATGTGGCCTCTTCTGGATCTTTGCTGTAGACTCATAGTTTTTCTCATTCCACAAGGAAGTCTCATCATTCTGGCACTCACTTTTCCTTGAGTATGCTTATGGTTTTTCAGTATTTATCTTTAGTCCAGCACTTTCTTCTGGGTTCCATGTAAATGTAATTTCTTTCCAGATGTTTCTGTTTCTATATATTATAGGCACTACAGAATCACCTCTCCCTGTCTCAATAAAGGACACCCCTATACGCTGAATTGCCAACTAGAAATAGAATTATTCTTAAATATCCACTGTTAGTTCTTTCCTACAACATTAACTCAATTACTGAATTTATCCCCTTTTATTTTTGCATCAATTCTCATATCTTAAGGCTTCCAGAATTCACCTCTGCTTTGTCTTCCTACTGCCTGCCACCCTGTCTGGGCTATTCTCCTGTCATCTAAAATATTTTCCCAGTACATTTGCACTTACTTTTGCTTCCTCCCAGTCCATTTTGTTGTACAACCAGAGGGATTTCTGAGAAATATAAATTTTACATTTATCACTTCCCTCTAAATTTTATAAAATGTTCAATTTCCTAATGTTTCATTTCTTAAATGCTATTAAAGGTATTTTGCAATGTACCATGTTATCCTCAAAAATCACTCAGTCTGTTGGCATTAGTCTCCTATCACTGCATAACAAATTGCTATAAAATTTAGCAAATTGAAACAATACATATTTAGTATTTCTCAGTTTCTGTGAGGCAGAAATTTGGCCATGGCTTACTGGAGACTTCCTCAAGGTCTCTCATTAGGTTTCAGTTAAAGTGTTGGCCTGAGCTAGGCTCCTAGGTGAAGGCTCACCTGAGGACAGATTTGCTTCCAAGCTTATTTACATGATTGCTGACAGGATTCAGTTCCTTAATCGTTGTTGCAACTGAGAGCCTCAGTTCTTCCTTGGATTTTGGCTAGAAGCCTCCTTCTTCATGTGGACCTCTACAACAACTTGCTTCATCAAAGTCAAAAGGAGTCTCCTAGCAGCACAGAAGCCATCTTTCTTTAGCCAAATCACAGAAAGGACATCCCATCACAAGCGAGGTCTCATTCACTCTTTTTTTTCAAATAATTTTTTTCTTATTTATTTATTTTTTACTTTACAATATTGTATTGGTTTTGCCATGCAGTGACTTGAATCCACCATGAGTGTTCTCCATCCTGAACCCCGCTCCCACCTCCCTCCCCATCCCATCCCTCTGGGTCATCCCAGTGCACCAGCCCTGAGCATCCTGTATCATGCATCGAAAATGTACTGGCATTTTGTTTCACATATGATATTTTACATGTTTCAGTGCCTTTCTCCCATATTGTCCCACCCTCGCCCTCTCCCACAGAGTCCAAAAGACTGTTCTGTACATCTGTGTCTCTTTTGCTGTCTCGCATACAGGGTTATTGTTACCTTCACTCACTCTTAATGAGCATGAATGCCAGTAGGAATGGGTCTTAGAGTCTCAAAGGAACCTTCTTTTTCTTATTTCCTCTCTTAATTTCTCTGTGCTGCTTTCTGAATTATTACCTAAACTTTTCCAACTTACCAATTCTCTATTCAGTGGTGTCTAGTCTACTGTTTACCCACGTATTACATTTCTTCAATTATAATATTTTTCATTTCTGTGATTTTCACTTAAATTGAAACATGCCAGTTCTCTTTCCTTCAAATCCCTTATCTTATTTTCTCTTCTATTTGGGTGTTTTAATTAACTTATTTTGAAGCCCATTCAATTTTCTCTTTCATTTTTTCTTTCTTAGTTAAGAATCTACCCACTTCTCCATCTTCTGACCATCTCTCATGGCAGTAATCCCTATGGGCTTGGTAATTTTTTTAAGTCTATAAGTATGTCTTCAGTGGGACTTACCTTACTTGGAAACACATGGAATTTCCATTTATATTCAAGTTTCTAGAGACATCACTATAAGATTGATTTTTCAGTTCCTTCTAAGACTTTATAATACATACAGGTTCTAAAACATTTTCTTTCTTAATCTTCTAGGAACTACTCTTCCTTGGTTTTCCTCCTTCTTTACCACCATTCCTTCTCATTTGTCATCATTGGCTCTATTTCATTCAGCTTCTTGACTCTAAATATTGTAATTCTACCATGAACTCTGTCCTGTATACTCTTCTCTTTTCAAGGGATCTCCAGTCACTTGGCTTTAAATTTTATCCATACTGGATGATTCACAAATCTGTCTCTCTCCAACCATGAAGTATACACTTATTAATTTCTAATTCAACATCTCCACTTTGATCTTTAATAGGCATCTGAATCTTAAAATTTCCAAAATGTTTACCTGAATGTATTCATAATGTTGAAGTGAAGGAGGTGATAGAGAGGTAACATTTGAAGACAAAAAATAAAACCTATCCCAAATACTAACTCAGTGGTCCTCAACTTCAGAGTTGGAATGTGAGAACATTTTGATTAGAAATCCAGATTTGTAAGCTACCTTTCCAAAGAGTCTTCTATGGTAGTTCTCGACTAAGATATGGGGATCTGAGTCTTCATATCCCAGGTAATTTTGATGTAGGGCTCTAAGCACAACACTTTGAAAAACTTTTTCTTTCCTAATGTCTTTGGTGGGGTTCCTAATAGTGATGCCAACTTGGTTCTCATTACTCAGGGACAAGGCAGGACTGAGTCTTTTCACATATGCAACTGGATAGGGCTGGGAGTTTCTAGTTGTGTTTCAATTACACCTAAAATTAGATTTTTTTTTCATCTTTCTCTGTAGGCTTATTTTTGTACAAGAGACCTTATTAGTTGGACTCACCTGTTCTATTTTTGGGGGATTGATATCACATGTTGTGTGTTTAGCCACTCAGTCGTGTCCAACTCTTTGCGACCCTTTGGACCATAGCCTGCCAGGCTCCTCTGTCTGTGGGATTTTTCAGGCAAGAATACTGGAGTGAGTTGCCATTTCTTTCTCGGGATCAAACCTGCATCTCCTGTGTCTTGTGCATTGCAGGTGGATTCTTTACCCACTGAGTCATCAGGGAAGCCTGATATCATATAAAAAGAAAGATTGAAGATAAATTTCTCAGCTCTTCATTAATTTTTCTCCTCATAAATCTGCGTTTTCTGATTTTCTGAGCTACTTCTCTTTCTTAGTGAAACTCTTCACTATCCCCTACCATGTTTTTTTGTTTGTTTGTTTTCCTTTTTCTCTTCCCAAATCTTGCAAGGACTTCCAATCATTTTTGCATGTTAATTTTTTAATTAACACTATTTCTATAGCACTGTCTTGTTAGATAGGATTATAATCCCTCTTTTTGGTAGGAGAACCAATCCCTCAAGTGAGAAACCTAAATTCATTCAAGTGTGCAGTATGCGTTTTCTGAAACAAGGGACCATCTTTAAGTGAGGCATGTTTAAAAAGTCAGTTAAGATAAAAATAGTATCTCCATTCTGTTTCTTAACCTTAAGGTGACCACTTCGCTGTTACTCTTTACAATGTCAGACTCAGTCCTCTAACAGAAGAGGGAGAAGACTGTTCACCTATAGTATAGAAACACTGTAGGACAGCCTTTTTGGCACCAGGGATCAGTTTCCTGGAAGAGAGTTTTCCATGGACAGGCCTGGTGGGGGGTGGTTTGGGGATGATTCAAGTGCGTTACATTTATTGTGTACTTTATTTCTGTTATTGTTACATCTGCTCTACTTTGTAGCATCAGGTGTTAGATCCTGGAGGCTGGGGACCCCTACTGTAGGACACTACAATATAATTTATTAAATCACTTTTAGTAAAATTTAAACAAACATTTGTGGTCAGAAAGTTAATATATCTCTAAAACATTTTATCACCTTTCTCCATTAATAAAACACAGCAAGAGTATTAACAGGGAGGTCATACTGTCTAATCATCACTGTTGTTGGTGAATTATAGTAAATTGATTTCTTTTGCTAAAAAGTTACAGTTTATTCAGCATGCTGAGGATTGAAGACATGAGGACTAGTTTCTATTATTGTCTCAGAATTCACATGGAATTTAATTGTGATTTGAATGATCTAAAAGCCTAAAGGCACTGGGACCCAATTACATCATGGTGAATGCAGTTGAGCTTACCAAAAAAAACATAACCTGTCTTCTTATCCCTAAGTGAGAGTTGAGAGCATATTGGTAAAACAATATTACTGAAAGCACTCTAAATATATGCTGGTCACAGAGGCTTGATGGGGGGAAAAGCTATAAAAACTAGCAATTTCTCTACTATAAATATTTGGTAAGAATTCAAGGCATCCCAGAATTCTTATAAAAAGAGGGAAGTCATCTTCTGGGGACAGCATTTTTACAGCTTATGGTTGCCATAGGCATCCTGAGGGAAAATCTGTGGTGCCTACATTGCTAGGCACAACGTGGATGGCATTACTATGTTGTGATCTGTTCAATCTGCTTGTCATCTTATATAGAAGATCTTAAGTTTGCTTTGCTAATTGGTGATACTAGGTGATACCTATTGATACTCTCTTGGCTTACATGTATATGTTATCTGTTTCCTTCTGTGGCCAATGATAAAAAGAATAAAAGAGCTAGTCAAGTCAATGGATATTTACCTAACAGGCGAAATAAAAGAGAATGTATTTCTTTATCTGGATGGCCATATTACTAAGAAGCGGAGAATGGATATTATTATACAACTGGGAGTTGCTACCACAATGAGTATACTCAGACTTCTGCCCTTCAGTTCAGTTCAGTTCAGTTCAGTCGCTCACTCGTGTCCGACTCTCTGCGACCCCATGAATCACAGCACGCCAGGCCTCCCTGTCCATCACCAACTCCCAGAGTTCACTCAAACTCATGTCCACAGAGTCGGTGATGCCATCCAGCCATCTCATTCTTTGTCGTCCCCTTCTCCTCCCGCCCCCAACCTTTCCCAGCATCAGAGTCTTTTCCAGTGAGTCAACTCATAGCATGAGGTGGCCAAAGTATTGCAGTTTCAGCTTTAGCATCAGTCCTTCCAATGAACACCCAGGATTGATCTCCTTTAGAATGGACTGGTTGGATCTCCTTGCAGTATAAGGGACTCTCCCTTAGTCAGCTTCAAATAGTCTACAAGTATTAAAAATTACACAGAGTTGATTATAAAATATCAGCAGGATAAAAGAAGTATGAAATAAGAATTGTATGAAATGCTATTGATTAAAGGGAGGAAGGCTTGAATATGATATAAAGGGTTGTCATTTGAGGAATAGGTAGGACATCCAGGAAGAGTTGCTCAACAAGGTGTTAGAACCATGCATTTAGATAAAGGAGGAAATTCCTGACTAAAAGATGCATTAGAATATCTGAAATATAGGACTTTTTCAAACTATACCCACTTCTGTGCACCCAAAACCTCTGACATGCCTCCATACCACAAGGTGTGTTCTCTTTATTGGGGATAATGGAGTAGGGATGAAAATGGAGAGTAACTGATCTAAATCCTTCACAAGTCTTAAAGCTTTCTAAGAACAGGTAATTCTCTTTATCAGATAATCTATTCAACTCAGTGAAGTAGGTCTTTGACTTTTGCTTCTGCTTCTTCCCCCTTTCAGGATGCCTTTCAAGAAATAATGACCACTTTTTGACAATTCTTCAGAAGAGTGGGAAGCCGGCATTCAGTTATCACCACTCACAAGACATTGAGAAGAGCCTGGATATAGCTCCACAAAAGATACACAAACATAACTACCATTCCTCTTCTGAAGCTCAAATAGGCAAACACCACCAAATTGTTAATTCAGCATTTCCTAAACCCGCATATGACCCATCTCTCAATCTGTTGGCCATGGCTGGTCAAGACCTTGAAGTGGAAAACCGCCCAGTCCCAGCAGCAAATGTGATTGTGGTGGTAAGTACTGCATTTAACTGATGCTGATGCTTTCCTCTGTGGTTGCTGCTTTCAAACAAATGAAACCTAATGGTGACGAGTTATCATTGGATCTCAATGACTATTTACCATAGCATTTCTTATTCTCTGGTGTTTCCTTTTGGTTAATTGATTATTATCTGTTGGCTTCCTCTTGAATGTAGGCCCATAAAATAAGCAACTCTGTCTATATCTTTTCTGCGCAGCCCAATGCAAGGTGCACAGTAGGTGCTTAATAACTTGAACAAAAAATTGTATTAGGAAGTCTTTACTTACATTGGTTCATATCCTGCAGTTTTGGATCATATCCTGCACTAGGCCTCCTGCCTTCTGTGATAATTTGCTCTAAGTAGATTGGCTTGAGTTTCAGTTTATATATATGAATTGTTGTTGTTGTTGTTGCTTAGTTGTTAAGTCATGTCTGACTCTTTTGCGACCCCATGGAGTGTAGCCCACCATGCTCCTCTGTCCATGGGATTTTCCAGGCAATACTGGAGTGGTTTGCTGATTCCTTCTCCAGGGGGTCTTCCCAACTTAGGGATCAAATCTGCATCTCATGCATTGGCAGGTGGATTCCACCACTGAGCCACCAGGAAAACCCATGCATATACATAGTATTTATTAAAGATCTTCTGGTCACTTGACTCAAATGGTAAGAAATGTCGGGACCCTGAAAGGGAAAAAGTGATGTTGAAAGAGGGGAGTTTTCTAACTGGAGTAGATAAGGTGGTTGGGAAGTAATTGATGGATAATATTCCTAATATCACTGAACAAGCATCACCTTTTATTAACCAAGGTGATGTAATGGATCCATTGCTTGAATTCTTAGGGTTTGTAACCTAGACCAGAGGTTCCCAATTTCTGGAAGTATCATAAATTTATGCTAAGGTTGACAGAGCGTTTGGACTATGGTCCCTCTCAAATTTAAAATTATGATAGGAGGATTCACATGAAAACTACAAGGCAGTAGCTAAATGAGTGTTGATTGCATTTCTGTCTCCAAACATAACCAAATATGTTGACTTTTAAGGCAAGATGATTCAATGAAACCATGTTTGCATTTTGGCAACCTCTCTAAAAGCCTAATGTAATGAAAATTAATAAGCTTTTTTTCCTTTTCTTTACTTTCTTATCTACCACATATATGACAACTAAGTATGGAGGATCAAAGATCCATTCATTGATGATTTCAACTAGCATGCACTTAATATTTATTATGATCCCGCCATCATTTAGAGTATCTAGAAATACCCATCATTTGAGATATCTACAAGTGAAATGGAGTCTCTTGTTTTGGTTGGGAAATGTCTGGGAAGAATGTCGGTAACCAAAAAAAAAAAAAAAAAGCATAAATTGAGAACATAATACGAGCTGTTGTTAAGAAAAAAACTGTGGGTCATTTTGCTGCTTGAAAAACTCAAGACAAATTTTCTGCATTTACATGAGTAACAGATGTTCTGAAGGTAAAAGCCATGCACTGTGTCTATTGAGTGAAGACAAATGATGTTAATGATGTTGCTGTATCTCTATATGCCTGTGCTAATGCTCGGACTCGGGAGAGATATTTCCTCTAGTGACCATCATACACTCATCGTTATCAACTCTTAAAGTCACTATGAATTACAGATCAAGAGGTTTGTTCTATCTTCTGATGTCATGTACTGTCGAGTTAATTTAATATTATGGAGGATAAAAGGCATCAATGAGGAATTCTGGCAGGTCATTTCACTTTTAGACCATCTGTGGTTTAGAGATTCATGAAGAAGCTGTGCTTTTTCTTTGGGGTGATGATGACATGGAGGCAATAGGCAATTTTGCTGCATTAGCCTTCACTAACCTCTCTTGGTCTAGACTCTAACCATGCTGTGGTTCTGGTAGCTGGCAACAATTGCTAGTGCTAATGTTTCCTGTAATCCATTTACATTACTTATGCACGTGATGATTTACTAGGAAAACCAAGGAAGTAGGGTTATTTTTAAATAAATCAATAATTTTCAGCTTGCTCAAAAAGCAGAGTGTCAACATTTAATCAACTATCACCTTATTTGAAGGTTCATTCTATTCAGAAAGGAGAGTTAGGAATGGAACATACATAGTGAAAGGGAGATGTGTCAGCTTCTAAATGACTTTGGTGGAGTAATTGGTATGTGTTTGCACACGTGTGTGTGTGTATAAAATATTGCAGTGATACCAAAGAATTATTTTGTGGCTTAATTTATACCAAAATGAGTAGTATCAATGAGTATTCATTTCCTGAATTGGGAAAAATTATTGCAGTCTTTTTCAGACAGCGTAAAAACCTACTTCCAACTTCCAAAATATACATGTAGTTAACTTTTAAGACTTCCTAGCTCAGAGGAGAGATCACTTGTTTCTTTTTCTCTCACTATTCCTGACGTCTTTAAGACCATGAATTTTAAAATAAAAAATTTAACAAGGACTTGAAAGTTGCATGTATCCTTCTTATTTTCCTGATTCCCTTTGTTGGCACAAAGCATTTCAGAAAACATTTGTCCCCAAATGATTTTTTTTCCCTTTTTTTCTTTCTTTTATAATCAGGAAAATCTGTAGTTTACTTATTCCAGGGAGAGAACAGCACAATTAGGATGTTTATCCTAAAGCATGCTAACTATGTTCCAGAAGCTCAGTTAAGAAGCTGTTCAGATTTTTGTACAAAGAGGAAATATGAATATCCTCAAGGTCAAGGCTGTGGTAGGAGTAAAAAAAAAAAAAGGCTCTAGCCAAACATGTGCTGAGAATTCCATCAATATACATCAGGTCACAAGGCTACCACATTAAGAAAGAGGGAACTCGGGGTGTGAGGGAAAATGGAAGCGTAGAAGAAGATGCAGACTTTTCCAGTTCAGCAAGTTCAGTGTAGATTGCTGAGTGAAATAAAGTTTTAGCTTGGGCAAAGTATGAGAAGACTGGGGAATAGGAAGGTTTTGGAATAAAAAGGGTGGGGATTATATAGTGAGAGTATGGCTAACTCTACAGAGTGGATTTGAGGGAAGGAAAAGGGATAGGTTGAGGAGGAAGAGAAGGGGATGAAGCAGGAAAGGGGAGGAGAGGGAAAGGAACCGAGTAACAGGAAAGAAAGGAGGGGAGAAAAGGAGGGAAGAAAGTAGAGGAGGGAGGGAAAGGAGAAGGAGAGAAAGGAGAAGATACAGCGGCAGTTCTTGGGGCAGTGGGAAGACTTTTGTGAGCACGTAAAATGATGGAGAGTCTCCAGGAGCCCATGATGGTCTCTGTGGGATTCCTAGAATCCCGAAGCTTCTTGTCTCACTCACCACTCGCCCAGACCATGACCCAGACTATAGACTAAATTAAGTTACTTACTTCATCCCTGAACAGTTTGTGGCCAGGTAAAAAAATAAGGCACATTATCTCAAACTAAAACCATATGCCTCACCCGTAGAGCATCCCTAAAAACCCACCATCTGTTTACAAGAGAGGAGGTTACCTGAATAAAAATTGGGACACTATTAACAAGTAAAGGCAGAATAGATGCCAGATAGCATCTAAATGTATGTGAAAGCAGAAGATCTGCACTTTAGTTTTTATTAAGACGTGATAGTGCCTTCAAGAAATAATGAGGACATGACAACTTACAACTTGTCCTCAAGAATATGATTCTTGTACCAAAAAATATATGACTAAAGTCACACTGACAGTAGCCCAAACATGCAGCAAATACACTCTGATATAGGATAAAATTAAATTAAGGTGCTTGGGCTGTGTCCTAACACTCAGACTTTTTGCCTATGAGGACTATGATTTAGCGCAATCTTTTGGACCCAGGATATTTTATCCCAAGACGGTTCTGAACTTATAAAAACCACTCTAGCCTGTATACTTCTTGATGCATGTATGCATGCTCGGTCCCTCAGTGGTATCCAAGTCTTTTGTGACCCCGTGAACTGTAGCCTGTCAGGCTCCTCTGTCCATGGAATTCTCCAGGCAAGAATACTAGAGCTGGTTGCTATTTCCCCTGCCAGGGGATCTTCCCGACCCAGGGATCGAACCCATATGTCTTGTGTCTCTTGGGTTGGCAGTTAGATTCCTTACCATTAGCGCCATCTGAGAAGCCCATACTTCTTGATAGTGACTGCATATACGGTGGGGACCAAGATGGCTGCATTCATGCGTAGGCTAAGTGATTGCAGACAGTGGAGTGATGGTCATAGTGGGTGCGAAGCAAATGCAGGCTTTGGGAAAATTATGAATTATTGTGTGTCAAGCATATTCAGGGTCTGATAGTAAGTACCAAGGCCAAAATATTAAATGGACGCAAGACATAAGCCTAATGCAATGTAGTGTCTTCCAATGCAGTCCTGAGACACTAGTCCCAAGTTCCTAAAGAAAATGAATATAAAAAACCTCAGAGAAAAATCTCTATCATGTTTTTTTTTTAATGTTGAGCTTTTTTTACTTTATTTTTAATCGAAGGATAATTGCTTTACAATATTGTGTTGGTTTCTGCCATACATCAACATGAATCAGCCATAGATACACATATGTCCCCTCCATCATGAACCCCCCTCCCACCTCCCACCCCATCCCACTCCTCTAGTTTGTTACAGAGCCCTGGTTTGAGTTCCTTGAGTCATACATTTTTCAGTTCAGTTCAGTTCAGTTCAGTCGCTCAGTCGTGTCCGACTCTCCGCGACCCCATGAATCACAGCACGCCAGGCCTCCCTGTCCATCACCAACTCCCGGAGTACACTCAAACTCATGTCCACAGAGTCGGTGATGCCATCCAGCCATCTCATTCTCCGTCGTCCCCTTCTCCTCCCGCCCCCAACCTTTCCCAGCATCAGAGTCTTTTCCAGTGAGGCAACTCGTCTCATGAGGTGGCCAAAGTATTGGAGTTTCAGCTTTAGCATCAGTCCCTCCAATGAACATCCAGGATTGATCTCCTCCAGAATGGACTGGTTGGATCTCCTTGCAGTATACGGGACTCTCAAGAGTCTTCTCCAACACCACAGTTCAAAAGCATCAATTCTTCGGCGATCAGCTTTCTTCACAGTCCAACTCTCACATCCATACATGACCACGGGAAAAACCATTGCCTTGACTAGACGGACCTTGGTCGGCAAAGTAATGTCTCTGCTTTTTAATATACTATCAAGGTTGGTCATAACTTTCCTTCCAAGGAGCAAGCGTCTTTTAATTTCATGGCTGCAATCAGCATCTGCAGTGATTTTGGAGCCCAAAAAAACAAAGTCTGACACTGTTTCCACTGTTTTTCCATCTATTTCCCATGAAGTGATGGGACCAGATGCCATGATCTTTGTTTTCTGAATGTTGAGCTTCAAGCCAACCTTTTCACTCTCCTCTTTCACTTTCATCAAGAGGCTTTTGAGTTCCTCTTCACTTTCTGCCATAAGGGTAGTGTCATCTGCATATCTGAGGTTATTGATATTTCTCCCAGCAATCTTGATTCCAGCTTGTGCTTCTTCCAGCCCAGCGTTCCTCATGATGTACTCTGCATATAAGTTAAATAAGCAAGGTGACAATATACAACCTTGACGCACTCCTTTTCCTATTTGGAACCAGTCTGTTGTTCCATGACCGGTTCTAACTGTTGCTTCCTGACCTGCATACAGGTTTCTCAAGAGGCAGGTCAGGTGGTCTGGGATTCCCATCTCTTTCAGAATGTTCCACAGTTTATTGTGATCCACACAGTCAAAGGCTTTGGCATAGTCAATGAAGCAGAAATAGATGTTTTTCTGAAACTCTCTTGCTTTCTCCATGATCCAGCGGATGTTGGCAATTTGATCTCTGGTGCCTCTGCCTTTTCTAAAACCTGCTTGAACATCTGGGAGTTCACGGTTTACATACTGCTGAAGCCTGGCTTGGAGAATTTTGAGCATGACTTTACTAGCGTGTGAGATGAGTGCAATTGTGCGGTAGTTTGAGCATTCTTTGGCATTGCCTTTCTTACCGACTATCTATTTTATATATGGTAGTGCTGTGTTGTGCTGTGTGTGCTCAGTGGTGTCCAACTCTTTGCAACCCCATGGACTGCAGCTCACCAGGCTCCTTTGTCCATGGAATTTTCCAGGCAAGAATACTGGAGTGGGTTGCCATTTCCTTCTCCACGTGATCTTCCCAGACAAGGGATCGAACCCATGTCTCCTACATTTCCGGCATTGGCAGGCAGATTCTTTACCAATGAGCCACTGGGAAGTCCAAAATGTAGTTAAATATGGTTAAAATATTATGTTTTATATTATGTGACTCTTAATGAAATAAAACTTTTTAAAAAATGGGTTGCTAGGTCTTATCTGCCTTCTCATGGATGAAACTGCATAGGGCTTGAAATCACTGGAGACTGTCTTGGAGCTTGGGTGCCACAATCTTCAAAGCAAAATTGGAGAATCTTTTTATTACGCTATTGCTTGTTATGTACTTCTACCTGTAAACTTCCAGGAACATGACATATAAACTTCAGGAAAGGTAACTGTATGCTAAAACCATATTGCTGCAGAAATTGCATCACATATCGTAAAAGGGGAAGAAACTGTGTCAATAAAGAATCTTTGAGCCTTAAAAAAAAGCCCTCATGATTGGTGGCAATTTACAGGAAAAAAAAAAATCAAAACCCTAAATCAATGTTTCTCCAGGTTATACAGTTAATAAAAGGTGCTAGAGGCAAAATTCAAATTTGTCTGACTTTAAAACTCAAACACTTTCAGTTTTAATGGAAATTATTTGGTTTGCTTTGGAAAAGTACTGTAAATTTTCCTAATAGAGACTGTGACTTTATGAATTACATTTTATTTAAGCTAATGATAATGTTAATTTTTGTACTCTGAAAATTCGTTCATTGATTGCTAGATGTTCATGTTGGAGCCAGAGTTTAAAAGATAAAAGATCCACTCTACAGATAATAATATAAAATGAATTATAATGTAACATTACATTTTTAAAAAGTCTAGAAAGAAATTCTGCAGTCTACTTCAAATATTTAGTTAACTTTTTACTCTTTTCTGAAACAAAAGCCTTCATATTAAACTATAAGATCTTCTTACATAATCGCCTTTCTTTTAAAATCCCAAACATTTGCATTTTGGAAAGCTTTGTGCCTAGATTCTCCAGATATTATTCTACCCCTGCAAAATCATCTTGAAGTAGAAATTCCATTCTCGAGGTTGGCACCCTGACAGTCACAGCTGTCACCATCTGTTGCTTTTCTCCATTTCTAGCTACTAAAGCAGCAAGGAGAATGCTGGAACACATTTTGGAAATGATAGAGGTCAAGCTTAGGCAACATCTACATGAAGTTTCAACACTGGGCCACTCAATACATCTGTCTGTTTTGGATCATTTAGACTCAACATTAGAATGATGGGAAGTATTAAGAGAACTGATTTAATTATCATACTGATTGGACATTGGATATTTAGTAATGTTTTTGTTTTAACTCCAGAAGTAATATATTTTCATAGCATTTCAGAATATTTAGAAATATAGAGAAGGAAAAAAGAGGAAGTAAAAATAATCCTTAGCAGATAACAATATTGTCTTGATATATGTATCTTCTATATGATCTTTTCAATATATATGGATATAGATCTCTTTTACCAAATATGCAATCAGGATATGTAAGATTTTGTCAATTTTTTTTGCTTAGTTTATATTGTATAAACTATGAAATTCCATCATATATCTTCATATTATTAACTATACAGCATTATTTTTGTTGTTGTTGTTCAGTCACTCAGATATGTCTGACTCTGCAATTCCATGGACTGCGGAACGCCAGGCTTCCCTGTCCTTCACTATCTCCCAGAGCTTACTCAACCTCTTGTCCATTGAGTTGATGATGCCATCCAACCATCTCATCCTCTGTCATCCCCTTCTCCTCCTGCCCTTAATCTTTCCCAGCATCAGGGCCTGCTAAAAATTCCATTGTGTAATAGATTTCATAGTTTTTATGTATTGATGTATATCCACAATACATTCAGTAAGTTAAGACAAAAGGAGAAATAAATGTTGAGTATATCAAATATAGTACTTATTTCCATTTCAACTGCCTCCTTAATAATCTTGAGAGTTTATCTTAAGAGAAACTGCTTTCTTTATGAACTCTATATATAATTGTAATATAGAATCGATTTTTTTCCACTTGGCCAAAGTATGTGTTCCATAGACCTTAAATCTTAAGCAAGGGAAATATTTAAAGCAGTCAATGAAGTTAGCAGGACAAAAAAAAAGATGTCCTGTTAAGAGAATATTTAAAAAAGTATTCTATTTCAGGACTTTTCATTGAGGAAGATGAAAAGTGCTGTGTCTCATTGTGTTGAAACCTAAAAACTCTTTTCTTCAGCCCAAAATTTTCAGTAATGTAAAAACAAATAGAATCTGCAGATGAACAAAGAGGATATATTTTCATTTGAGCAAATATTTAATTGTCAGGCCTCTCTCTAAGAACTGCCCTTCGGTTTTCCAGTAGTTGTATATTGTCACCTTGCTTATTTAACTTATATGCAGAGTACATCATGAGGAACCCGGGCTGGAAGAAGCACAAGCTGAAATCAAGATTGCTGGGAGAAATATCAATAACCTCAGATATGCAGATGACACTACCCTTATGGCAGAAAGTGAAGAGGAACTCAAAAGCCTCTTGATGAAAGAGAAAGAGGAGAGTGAAAAGGTTGGCTTGAAGCTCAACATTCAGAAAACAAAGATCATGGCATCTGGTCCCATCACTTCATGGGAAATAGATGGAAAAACAGTGGAAACAGTGTCAGACTTTATTTTTTTGGGCTCCAAAATCACTGCAGATACTGATTGCAGCCATGAAATTAAAAGACGCTTACTCCTTGGAAGGAAAGTTATGACCAACCTTGATAGTATATTAAAAAGCAGAGACATTACTTTGCCAACCAAGGTCCGTCTAGTCAAGGCAATGGTTTTTCCCGTGGTCATGTATGGATGTGAGAGTTGGACTGTAAAGAAAGCTGATCGCCGAAGAATCGATGCTTTTGAACTGTGGTGTTGGAGAAGACTCATGAGAGTCCCTTATACTGCAAGGAGATCCAACCAGTCCATTCTAAAGGAGATCAATCCTGGATGTTCATTGGAAGGACTGATGCTAAAGCTGAAACTGCAATACTTTGGCCACCTCATGCGACGAGTTGACTCACTGGAAAAGACTCTGATGCTGGGAAAGGTTGGGGGCGGGAGGAGAAGGGGACGACGGAGAATGAGATGGCTGGATGGCATCACCGACTCTGTGGACATGAGTTTGAGTGAACTCCGGGAGTTGGTGATGGACAGGGAGGCCTGGCGTGCTGTGATTCATGGGGTCGCGGAGAGTCGGACACGACTGAGCGACTGAACTGACTGAACTGACTGACTGACTGACTGAACTGACTGATATATCATGATTATTTGTGTGTTTGTTTGTTTATTTTACTGTACAATGCTTTATTTAAAATCTAACTGCTGATGGTTAATTTAACTGGGCTTTCTGGGCATCTGGCCTTGCCAGTGAATAATGAGATTGGCCCCATTCAGCAAATGACTTAGATCTTTCACCATGATCCCTGTAACTCAGATGGTAGAAGCAATTTGTTCCTTTCTCTTGTTTTAAGAAAACCTGAGAGTTAAAAGTCTCTGGAAGGTTGTCTCCTTGAGCAATGTTATGAAGCTTACTCATTGGTAACTTTTATCTTTAGCAACTGAGCACAGCACAGCTGCTGCTTCATTCTGTGGGTGACCACATGGCCACCAGGGAATCAATGGTCATTGTCCCCTGCCCTTTGATCCATTTCCCCCACACACAAACCACATGTTTTCATGAACCAGGACTGAAATGAAAAATCCCACTTTTTTTTTAGATTTTTTTTTTTAAGTGGACCTTTTCCAAAGTTTTTATTGAGTTTGTTACAATATTGCTTCTGTTGCTTATGTTCTGGTTTTTGGCCAAGAGGCATGTGTAATCATAGCTCCCCAACCAAGGATTGAAGCCCCTCAACACACATACCTCACAGTGGAAGGCAAAGTCTTAACCACTAGACCACCAGGAAAGTCTCGTAAATCCCACTTTTAACACCAAAATGCAAAGGAAAAGATTCCTTCTCTGTTACTCCTGTACTCTTCACATTCTCAGTACTCTGGTTATGACATTTCTGGCCACCATATCTGAGGAGAGGGCAGGTTTTCCACACCAAGCAATTCCGCAACACCAGCAGGGTGTCCTCCAATTTAATTCAGTTCAGACACTCTCTACTTGGAGAAAGCATCAGATCCCACAGAGTCAGGGCTATGGGAAATCCAAGATGGCTGCTTGGCTTTTCCAAGCTCCCTGACAAACCTCATTTTTTTTATTTGATGGGATAAAGCCTCCCTGGCTACAGGGCCTCCATAATGAAAAATCACGGAATACTAAGTTTTGTAAATTTGTTAAATTAAGTTTCTAGTTTTGTTAATGTCTAGTGTTTACTACGGAGAAGGCAATGGCAAGCCACTCCAGTACTCTTGCCTGGAAAATCCTATGGACGGAGGAGCCTGGTAGGCTGCAGTCCATGGAGTCGCTACGAGTCAGACATGACTGAGCGACTTCACTTTCACTTTTCACTTTCACACATTGGAGAAGGAAATGGCAACCCACTCCAGTGTTCTTGCCTGGAGAATCCCAGGGATGGGGGAGCCTGGTGGGCTGCCGTCTATGGGGTCACACAGAGTCGGACATGACTGAAGTGACTTAGCAGCAGCAGTGTTTACTAAGACTCACTGCTGAGACAGTTCCTTGTTATGTGATACTGCTAAAAGATTTAATTAAGTTATTAAAAAGGACACTCTAGGTTAGTTTCTAAGGCTTATCTCAGTAACCAATCTTCAGATAAAGGTCGGATGCTCCATAATGTACAACCAGGAGATTAACACCAGACTATAATCATTTAACAAATGAAGTCAGGTGACTTGGGGTATACCAGGCTTTATCTAATGAAAGTTCTTGACTTATAATTCTTATTTTACTAATAACTGCTAGCTATGGCTATATTGTTTTCTATGTCACTTGCTTCACTGATCCTGTGATATAATGCTGAACTAACAGTTCCATATGAGATCAATAATTGTAATAATGTGACTCTGGGTATGGGAAAAAGCAACAAGAGGAAATATTTTCCTGGACCAGGAGGCTAGTAAGACAGTGGTCCAGAGACTTGCTACTTGCAAGGCCTGCTCCAATTTTAGCACACTGAGTGGCCCATCACTTCCCTAGACCTGGGAATGAGCCTTCCCAGCACCGCGGGACACAATGGCCATGAAATGGTGTCACATGGTCAGATATGTGGCTATGAAGGGACCCTGCTGACTGGAAGTTGGTACTTGCCAGCTGCCTCTACAAAGATTACATCATGACCATTGCAAGCTGCTGAAAGAAAGAATACCCTGAAAGAAGTTCAGGGTGAAAATCAGGAATGAGGCACTCTGTGCTCTGAGGAAAAAAAAAAAAAAACTGGCAGAACAGGCCTTCAGATAGCTAGATCTTTTCAGAAAAAGGTTTTATGAGTTCCAATTCTTGCATCTTCTCATACCTAGAAAAACACTGACGTCATTAATGGTGAAATCTGCTTTGGCTATTAAAAAAAAAAAATTTTTTTTTTTTACAATTAAAAGTCAAAATAGAGTGGCTATGGTTCAGACATCCTGGAAAATAACTATTTCCCAGATATCCTGAAAAATTATATTATGGGTGTGATTTCAGATTAGACGCTGTGACCTAATGTAGAACTTAATGCTCCTGTAATGCATTTTTGCTTCTATGCTTTGTTTGCTGCTATAAAACCAAAGTTACTCCATTTTAAGATAAGGTTGTTTTTAAGTAAAGATTCCTAAAATTGTTTTTTAAAAAATAAATAAATAAAAATTTTTTAAAAAAAGATATAACTTGCGAAAAGGCAACTGGAAAGATACAAAGGGCAAGGTATGTGGGAAGAAATGCAGAGCTTCCCTGCCCTCTCTGGGTGCACTGTTCTCCAAGCACCAATCTCTCTGAACCCTTTTCTTTTGGGTTTCTATAGAGGCTTCATTATATAGCATGATTGACTAATTCATTGGTCATAGGTAATTGACTGAAGCTCCTAGCCCCTCTCCCTGCCCCAGAGGTTTGGGGATTGGACTGAAATTTCTATCCTTCTCTCCCTGAGGTTATTTCTTCTGGCAACCTGCCTTCATCTTTGGAGAGATGAGTGGTACAAAAGTCACCTCACTAATGTAAACCCAGGTATGGTTTATATAAATAACAAAATATAACCATTTCACCTTTATAACTTGAATTAGTTCAGGAACTGGAGACAAAACTAGTGTAATAAAAGATGTTTCTGCTGCTCTTATATAGGAAACTGTAAGGGTGTCAGGAACTGTGGATGAAGACCAAAATAATTTTTCTTATTGTAAATCACAATATCATATCACCTTAGGCATTTATCATTGCATTTTCATCTTGTACTTTATACATTTTTCCAGATTTTCTTTCTGAAGAGTGAAAGTACAATCCAGCCAGTATTCATATCCCAAGTTGCTCTTTCCTTACCTATCTGCTGTATTTGGACCATATGAATCCAGAAAAATAAACCAAGAGGAAGTCATCAACTTTACATCTTTCAACTTAGCCTGTGTTTTCATATGATTTAGTCATTTAACTAAAACAGTAAGTTAGCAACAGAAACTTCAATGAAATAAGAAGAAAAAGACACACTTTTGAGGGCTAGGACAGATGTTCGCAGTTCCTAAGACTGCAGGAAAGACGTGTTTGTGAGATTTGTCTGCCCTTTTTTTTCTGGAAATGGCAGTCACACAATACAAATTCTAAGAGAGCTGAAGAGAACCCTGAGATAGATATACATCAAGATAATCATGGCTAAGGGTCTTAATCCCAGATTTCCTGGATTGCATTTATGAATGTCATTCAATTATTTTGAATATCTTGGGGTTCTGTGTTTGTGTGTCTGTAGTTCAAAAAGGCCTCTTATTTTCTCATACTTTCATTATTGACTTAGTGAAGCTGCACGGTTTAAATATTTGTCTATTTTTCCTGTCTGAAAGCCTGGCAACTAGAATTAGGTCTTTAACCAGAACAAGTTATTATAACATGTTGGTTTATTGCGCTTTAAGCCATCAAGTTGGTTAGAGCTGATCTGTATTTTAAATAGAAAGTATTGAGCAACAAATGGCAAAATTTGTATGAAATGGGCCTCTATGCAAATTCTTTGAATTTAGACTTTTAGAAATCAGCAGTTTTCTTTTTATGGGCAAATAAGTGTTTCAAAATTTCCTCATGTATGACAGGTGATGGTGTCCTCTTTACACTTAAATGTAATTTTTAAAATTATAAGATAAAATTAATTAAATCAAATCTATGATAAGCTGGATTATGAAAAACAGCCAGTTACAGAAAGCAATATATTTATCATAACCGTTATAATATAGGTAAGTCATGGAGACAAGAGAAGAGTATGCAGTATCTGGAAGGAAATGAGAATAAGTAGGGGTAACTGGATCCTCAGACATGCAAAAGGTTTGAATGAACACCTAATGCTTGCTCCTTGAAATATTCATTCATTAAAAAATATCACTGAGTACCTCCTATGTCCTAGGCAGTAAAGTAGGCTCTGGTAATGCAAGAGTTTACAAGGTAAACAATATTACAGCTGTGTAGCTCGCATTCTGATAGGAGAAAAACAATAAAAACAAGTGAGCAACTGAACATACTTCAGATGGTGATAAATGCAGTGACTAAAGCAAGATGAAGTTATGTGGCAGGGAGAGAGTGGCGGGACTAGACTAGACTGGAAATTCAGGGATTCTATTGTATATCCAGAAATACTTAGGGATTGGATCAAAGTATTGCTCCCAAATGGAAGCTGCATATTAGAAGCATAATTTTGGAGTCAGCAGAATGGGGTTGGAATCCCAAATTAGGTAATTATTAATTGTATTTCCTTTGGTGACTTAATGTCTCTGTATTTCACTTTACTCATCTGTAAATATCGATACTAACAATACCCATCTTATGGAATTCATGTGGGAATTGAATGAGATAAAACATTCAAAGCACTTTACATCATGTCTGACACACAATAAGATGCTTCATTCACCTAGAGCCAGACATCTTGGAGTGTGAAGTCAAGTGGGCCTTAGGAAGCATCACTACAAACAAAGCTAGTATAAGTGACGGAATTCCAGCTAAGCTATTTCAAATCCTAAAAGATGATGCTGTTAAGGTGCTGCACTCAATATGCCAGCAAATATGGAAAACTCAGCAGTGGACATAAGACCAAAAAAGGTCTTTGGGATTTCATTCCAATTCCAAAGAAAGGCAATGCCAAAGAATGTTCAAACTACCACACAATTGTACTCATTTCACATGCTAGCAGAGTAATGCTCATAATTCTCCAAGTGAGGCTTAAAAAGTACGCATGAACTGAGAACTTCCAGATGTTCAAGCTGGATTTAGAAAAAGCAGAGGAACCAAAGATCAACTGCCAACATCTGTTGGATCATAGAAAAAGCAAGATAATTCCAGAAAAACACCTACTTCTGTTTCATTGACTACACCAAAGCCTTTGACTTCTGTGGATTACAAGAAACTGTGGAAAATTCTTAGAGAGATGGGAAGACCAGACCACCTTACCTGTCTCCTGCAAAACCTATATGCAGGTCAAGAAGCAACAGTTAATACTGGACATGGAACAACAGACTGGTTCCAAATTAAGGAAAGGAGCACATCAAGGCTGTATATTGTCACCCTGCTTATTTAACTGATATGTAGAATACATCATGTGAGATGCCAGGCTGGATAAAGCATAAACTGGAATCAAGATTGTCAGGAGAAATACCACTACTCTCAGATATACAGATGACAGAAAGCAAAGAGGAACTAGAGCCTCTTGATGAAGGTGAAAGAGAAGAGTGAAAAAGCTGGCTTCAAACTCAGCATTCAAAGATCATGGCATCCGGTCCCATTACTTCATGGCAAGTAGATGGAGGAACAATATAAACAGTGAGACAGCTTATTTTCTTGGGCTCCAAAATCACTGCAGATAGTGACTGCAGCCATGAAGTTAAAAGACGCTTGCTCCTTGGAAGAAAAGCATCGACAAATCTAGACAGCATGTTAAAAAGCAGAGACATTACTTTGCCAATAACGGTCCATCTAGTCAAGCTATGGATTTTCCAGTAGTCATGTATGGATGTGATAGTTGGGCCGTAAAGAAGGCTGAGCACTGAAGAATCAATGCTTTTAACTGTGGTGTTAGAGAAGATTCTTGAGAGTGCCTTGGACTGGAAGGAAATCAAACCAGTCAATCCTAAAGGAAATCAACCCTTAATAGTCATTGGAGAGACTGATGCTGAGGCTGAAATCCCAATACTTTGGCCACCTGATGTGAAAATCTGACTCATTAGAAACGACCCTGATGCTGGGAAAGATTGAAGACAGGAGGAGAAGGGGATGACAGAGGATGAGATGGTTGGATGGTGTCACCGACTCAATGGACATGAGTTTGAGCAAGCTCTCAGAGATGGTGAAGGACAGGGAAGTCTGGCCTTCTGCAGTCCATGGGGTTGCAAAGAGTTAGACATGACTGAGTGACTGAGCGGCAACAACACAGCAAATTGTTAACACTGGGCTTCCCAGGTAGTGCTAGTGGTAAAGAACCCACCTGCCAATGAAGGAGACATGAGACATAAGGGATCTCAGGTTCAATCCCTTGATTGGGAAGATACCTTGGAGGAGGGCATGGCAAACCACTCCAGTATTCTTGCCTGGAGAATCACAAGGACAGACGAGTCTAGCAGGCTACATTCCACAGGGTCACAAAGAGTCAGACATGACCGAAGGGACTTAACATACACGCATAATTAGCATTATATGAAACAGTGGAAAAATATAGCTTTCTAGTCAGTACCAAGGACACTTGTATTGCTCCTGAGCCCTTGGTTGGCTTATATCATTTAAATACTGTGAATCATATTTCCCTCTTTCTCTTGACAGCTGGAAAGCTGAGAGCCAAATTTGTGGTCCACCTCTAGCAAATAGAACTTTATTAAGTGCCTTATTTATTTTGTGAACTAACCTCATTCTTGGCTGTATGTTTACTTTTCCTCACTTGTTTCCTAATTCAATGTCCTCATTTCCTTAGTTTTTATTCAATTTTATTTTGTATTATTTGTGTTTTTGTAAGCTGCCATAAATCTTTTGTGTAATATGTTTTGTCTAAACAAATACTCACTACAAGGAAATAGCCAATCAGTATGGACAAGTTGAGTCTGAATGTTACATGTTCTCCCTCACAGGGAGGATTTGTTTAACCCTTGGGTTTGAAAATATAAGGAAATAGCATTTATGTTAAAAGTTGGAATGTGCATAATGGCCTGTTTGGCTCACTGCTCAGCAGGCCCTTAGCCTCAGCCCAATCCAATGTCATGGGCCAATATTCATCCTTATCATGAGTGGTTTGAGCCAATGGGAACACAATGGTTTTATTTTTTATTTTTTTAACTTTTCATTTTATCCTAGAATGTAGTTGATTAATAATGCTGTGTTTATTTTTAAGAAGTACAACAAAGTGATTCAGTTATATATATACATATATCTATTCTTTTTCACATTCTTTCCCCATTTAGGTTGTTACATAATACTGAGCAGAGTTCCCTGGGCTATACTGTACATCCTTGTTGGTTACCCATTTTAAATATAGCATGACATGTATACATGTCAATCCAACTCCCTAACTCTCCCTTACTCCCTTAGAAGGAGATGTCCTATGTTCACATGACTGTTTTGCCACTGACTGCCATTGAGATCTTGGGCAAGTCAATGAACATTTCTGAGTCTCTGATTTTTCATTTTAATGGCAATTTTAATATGTTACTTGGCTACTTTCTTCTGCTCTTTTCCAGGACCAGTCAATGTACTGTGTAAAGCATAACACATTGTCATAATGTCTGCTGTTGCAATCATGGTGATGATAGTGATGGTAATGATGATAATCAGTAGGTTGTCAGTTTTGTTGCTGATCTACTCTGATCTTGGGGTAAAATCCCAGTACTGTAATGGGCTTCTTGCCTTGCTATACAAACCTAGAAGGTATCCCTCACACAGTAGTTTAAGCCAACAGCATCACCCAAAGCTGTGTATCACACAGCCCATCCAGCCACATGTGGTCACCCTGACTAAAGCCCTCCTTAATTTTCATTGCTAATTACCTAAATTCTTGACATCGTCTTCCTTCCCTGAGTGTCTGTTTTGTTCAGTCAACTTCAGCTCCTCTGAGCCTGGAAACCTGACGTATTACTAGGTTTGTATTTCAACTCCAATCTCATAGCCAACCCACACCTCTTTCCTGCTGGTAGCTTTACATGTTGCCATGGGCCATGTCTTATGAAACTCCCACCTTCTATTCTTATCTGCAGAAAGTCTAACCATCTTTTCTGTCAGCCAGAATGTGCTAACACCTGCTCCACATTCACCTCTCATCACCTGCTTCCAGATGCAGTGACTTCTTTTTGTCTAGAATTTTCTGAAGAAAATAATGTATTAATTGCCTTCAGGATCTTAACATTTGATGTATTGTCAGTAGTTTCTGTTACAGAAAAGATGTTTTTAAAGGTGTTGTTAATCCAAATGCAGAATAATTTATTGACAAATTAATAATTTATTAATAACCTCATAATTTATTCCCAATTTATTAGGGAAGATCAGGTAATAAGGACTCCATACATATAAACACATACTCTAGGTAATTGAAAGTTACCTTTATAATTACTGAGGATGTGAATTTTTAAAATTTATATTATGCATTTCTCTATTTTAAATGGGTATATAGTGCTTTTAATTACTTTTTTAAAAACTGGTTCATACTCTACAATTTGCTTTTCTTAATAGTGGCAGGTCATAGATATACCTCAAAGCCTTTAGATATAAATTTGACTAAATAGAATAAATATTCTAACTAGAAGAAAAATTCTAAATAATTCTAAATTTTGAAGGTTGCATCTACCATATTTTCTTAAACTATGCCTCAGATTCAGTGTACAACCAGTTGTTCTTTATATGTTTTGTATTTGCTACAGCAAAATTGCTGCAATAAATGGCTTTAATATACAGTCTTAGAGAAAAAAGAATATATAATATGTATGTGTATATATATTTATTATAATATGTATTTAATATATGTGTGCTTATATATATAATATGTATTTACATATATTTTGTTCATTTTTATATATAGATGAGATTTTCAAAAGAGAGATTGTTTGTTATGAGTGTTTTGCTTAATATATTACCAAATTATTATTTTCTGAATAATTGTAGCAATTTACCCTCTGACTAGTAATGTATCTGACTGATTCAAAATCTCTCTGGTAGCAGTTGGTTGATGATTTTTTTAAAATTTTTTCTGACCAATAGGGGAAAGAATGGCACCTCATGGTTGCTTTGCTTACATTAGCATTTCCATGACAGTGTAAAATATTGAGCGTCTCTCATGTGTATTGATTATTTGGATTGCCTCTCATGCAATTGCTTATTTGTAACTTGTGTATCAAGTTAATTATCTTTTTCTTAACAATTTGTAGAAGCTCTGTTTATTGGGATATAATCCCTTTGTCTGCCATATGGGTTGCACAGATTTCCTTCTAGACTCTCATTTCTCTTTTTTATGATGTCTTTTGCTCTACAAATTTTTAATTGTTTTGCATTCAAACATTTATGTTGGCCTTCTTTAAAAAGTAACTTTCTTGTGGCTTTTTCTTTTCCACTTAACAATATATCATGGTCACTTTTACAAGGCAGGTTTAATTTGTTCATTTATCTTTCCCTAGTTTCTTTGTATGGGATAAGCTTATGCATGCATGCCGCTGCTGCTGCTAAGTCACTTCAGTCGTGTCCGACTCTGTGTGACCCAGTAGACGGAAGCCCACCAGGCTCCCCCGTCCCTGGGATTCTCCAGGCAAGAACACTGGAGTGGGTTGCCATTTCCTTCTCCAATGTGTGAAAGTGAAAAGTGAAAATGAAGTCGCTCAGTTGTGTCCGAACCTTAGTGACCCCACGGACTGCAGCCTACCAGGCTCCTCCATCCATGGGATTTTCTAGGCAAGAGTACTGGAGTGGCTTGCCATTAGTTCTGTCTAAATAAGAAATCATTTCATTTTTTATTGTAATCATTCTTATTTAGTATTTTTTGTGTCTTCCTTCCCCTCTTCTCCTTTTTTTTACCCAGTTCATCTCCTGTTGAACCCTCTTATTCTCCTGGTCATTCATACTAAGAATTCAGTGGGTGTCCTCTTATTTATTTTTTATACTCCTAGAATTCACACACACATACATATGCATGCACATACATAGTTACATACTTATATGTACATATAGACATATACCTATGTTGAAATTTTTGTCATTTTATGTTCCACGAAAATGATATAATGTTATAAATATTTCTTTGCTCTTTTTTCACTTCTTTCCCACTGATAACTCATGAAAAACTTTTCTACTCCTTGGTCATACTACTTCATGATGTGGTTATACCATAATTTATTCAGTCCTTCTTCTATTCATAGTAATTCACATTGTTTCCACCTTTATTTTTGGCCCTATGAATAATGTTATAAAAAGATCTTTATACATATGCTTCTACACGCTAGCCCTTTTATTTCTACAGACTAGATTCCCAAGGAAGAAGGCAATGGCAAGCCACTCCAGTACTCTTGCTTGGAGAATCCCATGGATGGAGGAGCCTGGTGGGCTGCAGTCCGTGGGGTCGCTAAGGGTCGGACACGACTGAGCGACTTCACTTTCACTTTTCACTTTTCACTTTCACACATTGGAGAAGGAAATGGCAACCCACTCCAGTGTTCTTGCCTGGAGAATCCCAGGGATGGGGGAGCCTGGTGGGCTTCCGTCTGTGGGGTCACACAGAGTCGGACACGACTGAAGTGACTTAGCAGCAGCAGCAGATTCCCAAAAGTGATATTGCCAGGCTGAAGTAATATATAGCAAGATTTGTTTCCCAAAAGACAATAGTAATTTGCATTTCTGCCCATAAGTACACAAGTACCACCTTTCATCCTTATCAACAACTTTATCAGACTTAATTATTGTGACTGACAGGTATAAATTTATATCTCATTATTACTTCTGGTTTCCTAAAGAAGCTATCAAGTATAACTTGCCCTTTCTGGATGACTCTAGATCCTTTGACTTCGTTTATTACATGGTGTGGTATGTTAGCTTTCTGAGTTTCCTGATTCCTCTGTGAATGTCTCAGAGTCACTGCTTGTGCCTGCTTCTAGGGGTCATGCCTCTACCCCACCTACTGGGTTGTCTTTGATATGTTTGAAAAGTTTGGACTTTAAAACCAGAAGATAATATTTGCCCATAATATTTAAACATCAGTCAATAAACTCTCAGTGAAGACCCAAAGAGTACCCTTTATGAATTTAGCTTGATACTTCATAATCCTTCAATTCTTAAGAAAAATTTATTTTCCAAAAAGTTAGTTAATGAGGGTCAGTTAAAAAGCTTGGATTCCATGATTTAAAATTGCTGGACACCATTGTCAGTCTGCTTAGAGTATTAATAAACTCAGAACCTGCTTATCACATAGCAAGAAAAATGTATAACCTTAGGTCACCTGCTTAGAAAAGGGTGATCACCTCCATCGTGACATACTGACAGCTTCTTTAATGACAAATCCTGTTTGTCACTCACTCTTCCTGCATCCTGCCACTGCATCACTGAAATTTATAGATTCTGGTCTTTATATGTTCTGAATGTTCCTGTCTGGGAACATTTATTTTCTTTCCTACAATGTCCCTGGGATAGTCTCGTGGTAAAATTGTAGCCTAGATAAATGACCCCAGTGGAAGACAGCAAAGATGGCTCACAAAAGGAGAGAGAAGGCATGCTGGGTGTGGTCCTGTATACCCAACAGTCTCCCATGGAATGGAGTCTTTATCAAAAGAGCCCAAATATTTTGTTTCCATAGGTTCATGCATAGTTAGAAAATCCTTCAGCAGTCTTAAAGACTTTTCTTTTTTTCATTGATCATTTCATTTCTTTTTGCTATGTTTTTAGAGTCAACAAAAATGACTGTTCAAGACTAGGCCTCTTATCCAGCTTAACTACAGAATGAGATCACTCCAAAGAAAATGGTTTTAAGAATTCTAGTTCCCAAGAAATTTATTTTTAAAAAAAGTATCCTGGTTCCTATGCAATCAGCAATCACTTCTCTTCATAAATGACATCACTAGACACCCAGCTGTCCCAGCCTTCTTGATTGGCATGCGTTTGCTCATGGTTCCATCACATCTAGGCACTAGCAAGAAAGAGTAAAATCTCAAAACTCCACAAGTTGGCAGCCTGATCAGTTTGCCACCCAGTGAAGTATGAGTTGTTTCAACCACTTGCTCTTTAAATTTACACAAGTACTAGAGGAGGAAGTAGTCTTACACACCACATACCTGTCTAACACACTTATTTTGCAGATAGGCCAGAAATATGAGATGTCTTGTTGGAGACTTAAAGCTCATTAAGGACTAAAGCACCTTGAACCAGATCATCTGAATCTCAATTTCTTTCATGAAAAATTATGATATTAATGTCTGTTCTGTTTCCTTCACAAGGATTTTGGTGATGAGCAAATGAATCAATGCGTATGAAAACACTTTGAAATAATTGTGTTATACACAAATGTCAGATATCAAAAATTGTTTTATTTTTATTTTTAATTGATTTATTTTCTGGCCGCATCATGTGGCATGTGGGATCTTCATTTCTTGACCAGGGATCAAACTCACATCTCCTGAAGTGAAAGCAGAGTCTTACCCACTGGATTGCCAGGAAGATTCCCACAAAATTGTTTTAAAGTTGAGTGCTGAATTCTTTGTAGGAATTTCTGGATGGATTATAATGGCCACTATTTATTGAGATGCTATCTATGAACGGGCCCTCTACCAAACTTATTTCGAGATTTTTATTATCACACCACTAGGGCTCCCCAGGTTGTGCTAGCAGTAAAGAATCTGCCTACCAAAGTAGGACGAGCAAGAGACACAGGTTCAGTCCCTAGTTTGGGAAGATCCCCTGGAGTAGCAGTATACTTGCCTGGAAAATTCCAAGGGCAGAGGAGCCTGGCAGGAGCCTTGCATTGGGCTGCAAAGAATTGGACACGAATGAAACCCCCTTCCCCCCACACACATATTGTCACATGTCTACCCTTGCCCAAAAGGAATGGAATAGTTGATTTGTTAAACATCAGGATGTTTCTGCCATCATTTTTTCTGAAAGACATTTAAGATGGGCAGTATATCATAGAGAAGAGTCAAATTCAGGCAGATCTTTTCCAGTGTCTATGCACTGAACCCACCTGTCTTCATGAAGCCTATCTTCTGTGCCACTATATGACCTTCTATAGAAATAAGAGTAAATATTTTACAAACACGAAATAAAAATTTTTATGTCTGAACATAAAATTTTACTTATACCCACATTTTAAATAACCTTAAAAAAAATCTAACTTAAAAAAATTTAAATATCACTTCAGTCAATTCTGTTTATGGTCCTTATGAAACACCTATATGAATTCAAAGTTAAAAAAATCAGATTATTCAATTTATTTCTATTGTTTTTTGTTCAGAAAGATGAAGTGTGTGTGTTTTCAAAAATAAGTTCAAAAGTGCCACTCTGAAAGCTCTGTTATTACCTCTCTGAACTCTTTCAGGCTTCTCTACTGACCATTATTATTGTCTTTATGAAAATGAAGCCAAAGTGGTGACAGAAGGTGATAAAATAATCCCTGCTCCAAAATATATACACTAGCATCTATCACAGTCTACACTTCCACCAGTAGAAAATAATTTTCTCTAATAATGGCACTGAATTCCCAGGATATCTGGGGGTGGATAAAGACTTGATATTTTACAAATATCTAGGTACTGAGATAGTCCCCATATACATTTTCTAGATAGCACCACCAAATAATTTATTTATGAAGCATGCCTTATTGATCCTGACTTGATGATGTATACTATTGTACATATGAGGCTGTGGATTCCTAGCCTTGTCCTCGAGGAATAAATGAGGCTTCAGATACATAATCTTGTCCACAAGAGAGTGACCTACGCTTGGAATATTCTTTTGTTGTTGTTCAATCACTCACTCATGTCTGACTCTCTGTGACCCCATGGACTCCCTCATGGTTAGGCCGAAATGGGACTTCGGTTGGGAGGTCTGAGGAATCAGAATGGGAAGTACAGGCTGTGGACACCTGAGAGGAGTGATGGTGATTTGTTGTAGGGGTGGCTCTGAAAACAAATAGCTTTCATAGCCTTCTTTTCCTTTAGACTGAGTTTGTTACTATTGACTTTTTCAGCAAACATCCCTTAGCCAGAGGGGTCATATGCTCCAAGTCTGTGAACTGAAGTCAGCCTACAGAGGAGTTTGTTGGTTCCAGGGTTTTGATGAAAACCCCAGGGCAGCTTTTAAGCAGGACCTGCTGCTCAGTCTGCACCGAGTCCTACGGATGGCAGGTCCCTCATCCTTAACACCTTGGGTTTCCTGCTTGCCTTCTCAAATCTTTTGAGTTTGTAACATTGATTTTTTTATTTCAAGATCCACTGAACCTCTGTATCCCAAGTGTTGGTTGTATTTTTAATCTGTTCCAAAATTTATTCACATCCTTTTCCTTTTTTTTTCAGCATCAAATCTGTGAATGCACCCTGCTTTACATATCCTCTGCTCAGTTAATGCAATAAAACTGTGAAAACCTTGCTGGAAATGTCACTGTGAATCTTTGCAAAGCCTGAAGGCTGTTGAATGCCATAAGCATATAGTCTGAAACTGCAATAATTAAATCCTTCTTTAACAAATGCTAGTAACACACTGTGTGTATTGGACATGATGGTTGTCAGGATGGCTTAAGGACAGTGAACTTTTCTAGAAGCCTCTCATGCTTCTAATATTCTAGTGACAGGAGGTTGTACTATAAATGTACTATGTACACAGTGATGGCAGTATCTGTTATCCCTGTCTTTGAGGGAATAGAATATGAAGACCAGAATTAAAGATTTTTTTGTTGTTTCTATTGAGTTGCTAGTTGACTAAGAATATGTAGAAAACTCAGCATTGCGATCATGGTGAATCTAGAGAATACAGGGTAACAATAAAGGTACAGCCATGTATTGGGCTCCCACTATTCGTAAGGCCATGGTAGAGGCTTTTCATCCCTCTAGTTCCTAATTCTGTGTCATATTATTATTCTCATTTTACAGATAATGACATTGAGGTTCACAGAGGTTGTCACACAGAACATATCTCATTTGACTTTTAAAGATAGTGTTCTTTCCACCATGTGGCTCTGGGTTTCCTCTCATCTGTGGGCTTTGGGAAAGGGCTGATCAGGATTGGAAATGACTGGAACTATCTTCCTTGGGCTGTAGCAAAAGAATTATTTATGCAAGGAAAATCAAGGGCTTTCTAATAGATAGTAGGTTCCCTTAGTGCTAGGGAGCTCTGAAATTCATGGCCTGGATCTGTGGAAACTTCTGTCTCTAACTCTCCCACAGCATTCTCTTTGGGCCAGAAGAGAATGCCTGACTCCTTGGGAAGTTCCATGTTGCTGTATTAGCTGCCTACGGGTGCTGCAATAAATCGCCAAAAACATAGTGGCTTAGAACAACACTCTTGTATCATCATATAATTCTGGAGGTCAGAAGTCTAAAAATCAGTCTTACTGGGGTAAAGTCAAGGAGTCTACAGGGCTGGTTCCTTCTAGAGGAGGCTGTAGGGCAGAAATAGTTCCTTGTCTTTTCCAGCTTCTAGTGGTCACTTGCATTCCTTGACTGATGACCTTCTTCTAGCAATGGCATCTTTCTGACCCAGCCATCCATCATCTCATCTCCTTCACTTTCCTGCCTGTCTCTCAGAGAGCTCATCTGGAAAATCCAGAATAATTTCCCATCTCAAAATATTCAACTTAATCATATCTGCAAACACCATTTTGCTCTGTAAAGTCACATTCATAGGATGAAGATGTTGGCATCACCGGGGGTCCATTATTCAGCACACCACAACTGCTGTTCCTGGTGATTGCTGCACTGGTAATGATATCCCACTTTGGGCAGCTCAGGACTGCCCCAGCATCTCCCAAGACACAGAATTCAGAGTCACCTTCATACGTACCTCCTCAAGGCAAGAGTGTGAGTGGCAAAGCCAATTTGGGCTTCTTGCTGTCAAACAGGACTTGCAATTTGGTAACCTCAATCTGGATGCAGCTCGTAGATAAATTTTGAATGTGCAGTTTTTTCTTAAGTTGGGTGTTCTATACCAAAATTGGCATTTTGAGTATTTAAAGATTGGGAGATCTGACGTCACAGTGCCATGTTTTCAAATGGCTGCATAATGGCTTCCCCTTTTCCACTTTAGACAGAATATGTCTCTCCCATTCATCTTAGTCCCTGTCACTGTCTGATGATGAATTACATTGGCCTTTTCACTCATTTATTTTAACCACTTGGACTGTGCAGTTTCAGTATCTGAACGTACAATAACGATTCTCAAACCACAGCAGTAACATGCATATCAGAGAACTTCTGTTCAGTCATTTAGGGCAGGGAAGTAACTTTATTTGTACTAGAACACTTTGTGTTAATCCCTGGGCATCCATGCAAGGTAGAGAATGATCCTTGTCCTACAGCAGCATCCTGACATTTGCAGATTGGTTGGATCCTCCCTTTGGATGTTTATTTTTTCAGCCTAACTTGCAGCCTTTGATCCACCAACACCTGGGCCAAGCATTCCTAATCATCAGTTTAATATTTCCATTTCACTGGAGGCAAAATTTTCTACCTGTTACTGGGAAAACTGACCCTCCCTTTCTTCTTCCTAAGACTGTTTCATAAATATATCAGTTTCTTAAAATTTAGAATATACTTTATTCCACAAAAAGACTGTCACATTCTTTATGTCCACAGTCTCAGAGACTGGCTGGTGTATAATGAGTGATTTATAAATATTTACTGAATGAATGAATAAATGATGATAATGAGTGACATTGGTAATGATAGCTAACATTTATGTGAACTTAGTTACGAATGAATGTTTCATCTTTAAATGAGTTAGCAATTGCAGTCCTAATAGAGACAAGTTCACTGTAAGTGCATGCCCTTCCACAGGCCCTGGAAAAGCTACCTTATTTATCATATGATGCTCTGTTCCTGGCTACAGATGATGGGACCACAGAAAGATTTCTAAGCCAAGGATTCCCTTTCCTTAACTTGACCAGGAACCTATGACATGGTCAATTGCAAACAGCATTCCCAAGAAATCAACCTAGCCCTCTAGGTGTTTTTGTTTTGAGAACTCAAATCAAGAGAAACAGTCTCTCTACAGTTGGCAGCAGATGCTGGAGCAAATGGATCATACTGGGATTAGGGACAAACTCCCAGACAGGCTATGAGCAAGATGATTAGGCAGAAATAATGCAGCCACTGAGAGATGGAGGAGAATCTCAGTGCCTGATTTTCCAGCTCCCAGTTAACATTTTACTGAGGCTGGTCTATTTCGGGAGGGCTCTGAAATTACCTGTTGTACCCTTACAATTTTGCTTCATCTGTCTTTAACTCAGAGAGACTATCATTAAAACACTTGCCCAGAACGTTGCCTTAGTCTGGGATCCTAGCATGACAGCAGAATTTAATGAAGGAGGGATTGTCGAATAGCAGTGTGGCCAAAGTGAAGATCAAAGGAAGCCAAGAATTCTGACAGCTTCAGGTACTACAAACTCCCAGCGAACAGAACTGGGACTCAACAGTTTTTAGTGTTGAATGTTTTTCAATATGTGAATGTGCCTGAATCCTCCCATTCTAAATGGGAAAAAAAGTTCACCCTATTATAAAGCAAAAAGAAATGATAGCAATTGGTTCATTAGATTCATTGGACTGAAAAGGATGTCAGATAAAAAGAAACTGTTAATATTTAATTGGGCATTTTAGAAATCAGCTTGCTAAATTTGTAAAGATTGCATTCTTGGTTTTTTAATATACTTCCTGGAATAACTACCTTCAAAGTGGGTATAATCTTTATGCAACTGCCTTGGCATTAAATTTTTACGAATTAAAAAGCATGCTAGGGGATTAAAGTAGAATAATAGATGTAATATTACATGAAAGTAGGACACTCATAAATCATTTATGACTTCCTTGCTCATCAGGACTTGACTTTTTGAATCTTAATTGAAAACTGGCATGGATTTATTGTTGAAAAAAAGTAAATTGGTAATTCTGATAGCAGACAACTTTCATTAGGGAGTTAATTAATTTTAGGAGTCTGAGAGCCTGGTTTTTTAAACATACACAGTCATGTTGAGTCGTGGGACGTTATTTAATTATAGTCATCTTCTGGTCAGTGCACACTGTTTATCTTTTATTTTCAATCTGATCAATGCTAGTAAAATACAGCATAAGCTATTGTGAGCTATAATTGTATAGCAAAACAAAAAAATCGTGTTAGGCTTCAAGTAGTCTTATAGCCACTCCAGTACTCTTGCCTAGAAAATCCCATGGATGGAGGAGCCTGGTAGGCTGCAGTCCATGGGGTCGCTAAGGGTCGGACACGACTGAGCGACTTCACTTTCACTTTTCACTTTCACACATTGGAGAAGGAAATGGCAACCCACTCCAGTGTTCTTGCCTGGAGAATCCCAGGGACAGGGGAGCCTGGTGGGCTTCCGTCTATGGGGTCACACAGAGTCGGACACGACTGAAGTGACTTAGCAGCAGCAGCAGTCTTATATGTGCACGTGTGCTCAATTGTGTCCAACCCTTTGCGACTCATGGACTATAGTCCACCAGCTCCCCTTTTCATGGAGTTTTCTAGGCAAGAATACTGGAGTGGGTTGCCATTTCATGCCCCAGGGGATCTTCCCGACCCAGGGATTAAATCCATGTCTCTTGCATCTCCTACATTGGCAGGCAGATTCTTTACCACTAGTGCCACCTGGGAAGCCCAGGTCCCAAGTAGGGCATAGGTCAGTTGGTTGACAAAAAGACATATTCTGTAGCAATCTAAACACTAGATCAGTCCTCATGCCATCATATTTCTATCTTCCTTTTATGTTTACTTACTCATCAATTCCTGTGATAAACTTGTACATTTTTTAGATCCCAAATTAGATACTATTATAAAAAAGTCAATTAATTGATTTTTAAATATAAATTTATTTATTTTAATTGGAGGCTAATTACTTTACAATACTGTATTGGTTTTACCATACATTGACATGAATCTGCACCCCCATCCTGAACCCCCCTCCCACCTCCCTCCCCATACCATCCCTCTGGGTCATCCCAGTGCACCAGCCCCAAATTGATTTTTTAGAAAGAAAAGATCAATTAATTGCTTAATTAATTGATTGATTAATTTTAATTTTATTAAGAAATAATAAAATTCTTTGATAAATCAAGCAACAGATAGATTGGCTGGTATGTTTTATTGTTCTGAAGTTAATTATATAATTTCTTTAGTTTTTACCCTTTGAATTCCCTAACCATCTTAGTTCCCTTCTTTAATACAAATGATTATTCTACTAGTTATTGCACACTGAGCAACACTAGTTATAATACCTGTACATCTATAAAAAAGGCATCACTGTCTTCATTTTACAGATGAAGAAACTGAGGCTCGAAACGTAACTTTTCCAGGACTGCGAAGTTCTGAAAAAGACTGTTTTTTAAATAAGCCCTGGAGAATTTTCAAGCGCTTATAAATTTTTGCACACTGCTTCACCTCTCCCATAGGGACTGTGGACAATCACCCTACTTTCTCCATCACTAATCATGAACTTTGTCATGCTGGCTGGACTGGTGTGGGAAAGAATGGTCTGATCATGAGCAATCCTGATGTATTTGCCTTGTGTCACCACCCTCTGGCCAGATGAAATTCTGTTTAAAATTCTTCCTTAAAAGAGCATGACAGTCTGAGGATCACCCTATTCTGAATTTAAGTTTACAGCCTGGTTTTGAAATCCAAATTTTATTCCTCAAGAACTAGATTTGGAAGGCAACAGCCAATTAAAGCCACTTGTTTATGGACACAGTGATGTGTTTGGAGGAGTTCTTGTACAATGAAAGAGACTGATGGCCCTTCAACAGGATCATAACTCCTGTAGGCAGAGGACCATAATTTGCTTACCCAAACCCAGATTAAACAAAGGTCTTTGTGTGACCTAAAGGGGTTCAGTATAACCCAGAACACAGCCCAGACTGAGATCAATCCCAGTCATTCCACAAGGCCTTGAGAGATCTGCATGGATGCCATTGGAATTCAGTCTCCACCGGGATATCTGGAGCAGAGCAGCCTAGCCTTATGGTTTTACAGCGTTATGGTTTTATAGACTTCACAACCTGACTGATGACCTCTATAAAAGCTTATCCTATTTTCCATATGCCAGGAAGTTTCTCAAGCTCAACTTTACACCATATGAAAACATTTGGGAATTTCAAAATTAAATACTTATCAATTCTAGCAATGGGAAAGACCACATGTGAAAATAATTTTACAGAAACCAATGGCAAGGAAATGGTTTAACGGTAATGTTAACAAATGCCCTCAGAGACTCGGCTGTGAGATCTCTTTCAGTCTTTCTTTCTATCTGGCATTTTCTCCTCGTGTGGATGTCTCACCTTTCATTTCCAACTAGGCCAAGAGGAGCTTCTTGTATGGAACTGTCTTAGTTTGCTATAGTCTTGTCCTAAATCCTACCGCATCAGTCTCATTTATTCGATGAATATTTATTAAGCATTTTTATGTGCCAAGATGAATACACTGCTCCCCCTGTCTTGTCCCCCTGAAAGTAGGAAATAAATCTCTCCTGTGAAAGGTACCCTTCCTCATCAGGAAATAGAAATACATCCTTATCATCAGATGGATAGAGAGTTCAAGGTTCAGAAGGCTGTGTGAATGAACTTCACTTATATTCTTCATTAATGAGTACACAAGCCTAAGTTTATCTTGTCAGTTCTTGACAAATGTATTATTTCTTTGTCTTAAAGGTATAAAAGCTGCCTGTTTTGGCTATTTCTCTGTGTCTCATACTTCTACATATGAAATTAACGTGTGATTTTTCTCCTATTAAGCTGCCTTATGGCATTTTAATCACTAGCCTAGCCAGTAGAACCTACAGGGGTAGAGGAAACATTTTTTCCCAACAAGGTTCTAATATAGAATGGAAAGCAATCGTGAGGGATGAAGAGATTAAGACTGAATCAAGAGAAAGGGGCTAGTGCAGCATTTCTTAGAAGCCAGCGCTCTCAGGCAGAGGGTTTGTTCCTCTGTAGAAGAAAGAACCAGAGAAGGCAACGGCAGCCCACTCCAGTACTCTTGCCTGGAAAATCCCATGGACGGAGAAACCTGGTAGGCTGCAGTCCATGGGGTCTCAAAGGTTGGGCACAACTGAATGACTTCACTTTCACTTTTCACTTTCATGCATCGGAGAAGGAAATGGCAACCCACTCTAATGTTCTTGCCTGGAGAATCCCAGGGACGGTGGAACCTAGTGGGCTGCCATCTATGGGGTTGCAGAGAGTCAGACACGACTGAAGCGACTTAGCAGCATTAGCAGAAGAAAGAACGTGATTTTGATTAGAACCACTATAAAAGATCAAGGAGAGCCTACAATGGACGATAGGGCACCAGTGTGGTAGGACAGTGGGATTCTAGGCGAGTTCTGTCTGATTTTATTAATTATTAATGTATTTATTAATTAATATCACTGATGGGAAGAGAACTTTTGAGAATAATAATTTTATTAGTCTTTGTGGAAAACTGGAGTGAGAATTAACTAGGAAACTAGAGTAAAAGAACAGAGCATTTTGTAGGACCACTCCTGTGAAATATGAGAGGGTAATAAGGCAGGATTGGCTAAGAGCCTCAGACTGAAGTGCAGCTCTGAGAAAGGCTCAGCCAGGCTGATGGGGAATGAGCAGCCATAGAAAAGATTGCCTAGAGAGTCCCATGTCAGGCAGAAAGGGCCTGGCTTTTTTGCTCCTGCTGAGCTCAGTGGTTGATTGGAATGGTAAGGCGAGAAAATAACCTCAGCATGAACCTCTGGTGAAAGCACAGCAGCTGGAGACAGTCAGCAACAGGTCTTCTCTTGAAGAGAGATCTGAGCAGCACAGCCCGCAGCTGCCGTGAGGTAAGTAAATGCCATCAACCTCTGGCTCCTTCTGCTTCCTCTTCTGTACCCCACAGGCTTTTGTGTAGCAGCCCATTGTCAAAAACCAGTGTTCTTGCTTTCTAGGTTTTGAGTAGATTTTTTCCCCTGTCTCCCTAATTTAAGTCTTATCAACTTAACTAGACTTTTATGTGTTCCCAAATTTCTGGTGACTCAGACAGAAAAGAATCTGCCTGCAATGCAGGAGACATGGCTCGATCCCTGGGTTGGGAAGATCCCCTGGAGGAGGGCATGGCAACCCACTCCAGTATTCTTGCCTGGAGAATCCAGTGGACGGAGAATCCTGGTGGGCTATCATCCACAGGATTGCAAAGAGTCAGACACGACTGAGGCAACTTAATACACACGCATATCTTTCTATTCAATATCATTTTCACTCAAGATGTATGGGTGTGCATGTGTGTGTTCAGTCACTCAGTTGGGATAGAGTTTCAGTAGGAAGCCAAAAAATCTGGGAGATGGATGATGGTGAGAGTTACTCGACAATATATCTGTACATAGAGCCACTGGAAATGTACAGTTTGTTTAGTCACTGAGTTATGCCTGATTCTTTTGTGACCCCATGGACTGTAGCCCATCAGGCCCCTCTGTCGATGGGATTCCCAGTGCAAGAATACTGGAGTGGGTCGCCATTTCCTTCTCCAGGGCATCTTCCTGACCCAGAGAGCAAACCTGCGTTTCCTGTGTTGGCAGGCAGATTCTTTACCACTGTGCCACCTAGGGAAAGCCAAGATATCAAATACCTATTTGCTAATGGCTCTCCAAATGTATGTCTACACAACAGATTCTTCTCTACAGCCCCAGAATGAAAAACCACTTACAGTTATTTGATCATTCGACTCCTTCATCAAAATCTCCCTTCACATGTTACACAAGTACCTCAAAGGTAGTCAACCCCATGTATTTCTAAAATCATATCCCTTGTGTTTCTCCCATTTTCCTGACTATTATTCCCTGTTTTGGTAAAAAAAAAAAAAAAAATCCACACAGTTGCCCAAAACATAACTATAGAACAACACTAGATTCTTTCTCTCTCCTCCCCACCTTGCTTGCCAACTCCATCTCACATTGAACACCAGCCCTAAGTAATTCTAATCCATATATGCTTTGCCATCCTAACTGCAATTTTAATGGTTAAGGACTTATAATTTCCTGCTCATTTACAGCTATAACCTTCAAACTGGCATTCCTGACTTCAGATGTGATCTCTGTTACTGCTGAAGAGATTATTCTCATGGGCAGCCTGTTCGTATTACTCAAAAGTCTTCAGTAGTTCACTATCAAATACTGCTTATATACCACATGTAGCCTTCCACCATTTCGGCTCTGCAAATGTATCCAGTTCCATCCCCTCTAAGTCTCATGTTCCTGTGCTCTACTTGAACTGAACTACTCATGGGGAGAAGCCACCACGCTCCTTCTTACCTGCTCTTTTGTATATATGGCTGCATCTACCAGCCTGGAAGACGCCTTCTCACTTTTTATACCCCGGGCAGATTGGATGTCCTTTCTCTGTGCTCCTCTTCTTTCTTTCATGCACCGTCACTGTAGCCATTGCAATTGGCCTGCCATTGTTGGAAAAGCCAACAATGTCTGTCTCCTCACCATAAATGACACTAATTACATGCAAAGGTTATATCTTTTAATCAATATATTCCGAGAACCTGGGCCTTTAAGTGACTCATGATACTTGAGTTTCAATGAGCACATGAATATGAATGAATTCAAAGAATTTGAGTCTTGAAAATATTTTTTTAAAAGTTTGTCCTCTCCTGAATTATTTTAAAATAGTTGCCTGAAGAGATAGCAGAGAAAAAATATTGGGAGTGAAAAATACTGTGGGTTATGGATGAAAATTTTCCTCTTTTTACTAAAGTACACAGATTTCATTCTATTACAAGCAACTTCAGAGGATTATCTCCAACTGTCTGTCATAGCTTCAGTTGTATCAAGTATTTCCAGTGCAAGTAGGACATGGCGGTGTCTTAAAATACATTGTTATATGAAGGTTTCCACAGGCAGTGCTTTGTTGTTGTTTAAATGGAATTTGGCCTGAAATCCTTAAAAAAAAAACAACTATATTCATACAGTACTTAACAGTTGCCAAACCATTTTCACACCCTGATTTTACTTGATATTTAAAGTATCTCAATGAAGTAGTCAGGGCAAAACTGCTCATCTTTTTATAGATAACAGAAGCTCTGAGAGGCAATGAGGCTCACTCAAGACTGACCGTTACTGGAGCTGGAATGCACGACTTCAGGTTGCTAAACGCATGTTCCTCCTCTCCAGTCTTGCAGCCTTCTTGGTGATTTCTTTCTGCAGAGCAGATAGAGCTGTCGGCTGTTAGTCACTCCCCAGATGAGTTTGCATTCCTGCAGTGTTTCTCATGGCCCCAAGGTTACAGTTCACTGCCAACTGTGGATGTTATAGAAGTTACTTCATTTCAGAAGTGCTTTTCCTCAACTGCTTTCCCAGCTGCCCTAGTTAAGGTTGGAGCTGCCAGCTCGAGTTATTGACACTAGCAAACCCCTTTACTGATCTTCCCTAATGATTATTGCTCTTGGGTTGGTGTCTAAACTGCAAACCTACGTTTGATGGTTTTATAGTTTCATCTTCCTGGACGTAAAAACAATCATCACAACAATTTTTTTTTTTTAAGTTTAAACTGAAATTCTTTAATTCTACAGAGGGCTAGAATATTTTTTGTAGCCCTCATGGAAGAATTTCTTAGCCCACATTTCTCTACACAAGGTTGTTTAACAGCAGATGTGTTTTGTTTGGATTTTACAGTGCTTTAAAACACAGTTAGAATTTGGAAGATTTTAGGTAGAGTATGTACCCTTCAGTTTTTCCCTGGGCCCCCATCCTAAGTCATTTATTTTAAGTTTCTGGCCCCAGAAGTAGTCTGAGTTTGCATCTCATCTGTATTAATATACATCATGGTTTAAAAATAACAGCTAATATTTATGTACGGTATATCTATGTACTGTTTTTTTCAATATTTTACAAATATTAATTTGTTTAATTTTCACAACAGACTCTTGACAGGTAGATAACTCTTAGTTGTAGGTGCTATCTCACCATCTGCATTTTATAAATAAGAAGATAGAAGCACCAAGAGTTAAGTGACTTGCTCAGTCATATAGTCATCAAGTGGCAGGGCTGAAATTCAGACCAGGCACTCTGGATCCAGAGGCGAGCTCTACACTCAAGTGCCCAGATACAATGTCAGCTTTTACATGATTCATAAAAGGAAACAGAAAACAAATCATTGGTTGGTAGTCCTTACCAAAGAAATGTGAGCTAAGGAGCTTGAATAAATGAGCTGAGTGCTTTGTCTGCATATGCAGCAGTGAGCATATGCTTGCTTCTGTGGACACTGAAGACTCTGAGGAGTCTCGTGAAGATGCATCTACTACTTCAGTTAAAAAGACGTAAAGGGCACTTGGCACACAGTGGACCCATGAAATTGAAATGCAGTGTTGTCCTTGTGCTACTCTGATTTTGTATAAATGTAGATTGCTAGATTATATTGGTAGGAGCAGCTGGTTTTGCTCTGCATTTTCCTTGTTAGTAATTCCACTTCTCTTTGCAAGCTTGTAGTATCACTCAGAATCACACAGAGGTTGAATGAGATTCCAAAGAAATCATTACCAGTCAAACTGGGGAATTGTATATAATCAAGGCAAGGGAAGGGGAGGGTAAGTAATTCCTTCCCAATATATGGCTACAAAATAATTATCACTTATCACCAATATGCAATTTTATTAACAGAATGGAAAAGAACAGAAACGATTCAGATGTTTCCAAGTTTTAAGATTTGATAGAACTCTAACTCCGATAGTAATAATAATGACATTTTAGCTACTGGAATTTTAGAGGTTTATTGTTGAATCACTCTGAAAAGACAGAGATGGGGAGAGAGAGAGTGAGCACTATATTTTACTTTCTGATATACAGAAGTGAAGGATAGAAACGCTTGCAAACTTGGAATGTTATGCTCGTTATCATCCCCCTTGTTGGTCTATAGTAAATTTCGTTATAAGCCTATGTGATCAATATGTTTCATATTTGGTAAAGGCATTGCTGGCTGACTTGACTTTGGTCCTATAGCAAGCCTGATAGCCAAGAACTGTCATGCTATGTTAGAAACAGAAGCCAGGGATAGAATCGAATGCCATCTTGTTCTGGGGTAAGCACAATAGGACGGCAGAGTCCTATACAAGAAGCAAAAGCATCATTGGGTTTAGTGCAACATCATAATTCAGGTCAGACACCAAAACTGAGTAAAGGTGGGTGAGAAGCCCAGTGTGTGTGCTTAGTTGCCCAGTGATGTCCAGCTCTCTGTGACCCTATGGACTGTAACCCTCCAGGCTCCTCTGTCCATGGGGCTCTCCAGGCAAGACTACTGGAGTGGGTAGCCATTCCCTTTTTGGAAGGTCTTCCTGACTCAGGGAGTGAACCTAGGTCTCCTGAATTGCAGGTGGATTCTTTACTGTCTGAGCTACCGGGGAATTTATATGGGAAGGCCAGAGACAGACAAACTAGAAGGAGAAGAATGTGGTCTGGCAAGGAGACAGGGCAGTATTGCTTAATAGAAGTTAAAAGTCTATGTTTTGGAGTCAATTCTGAATTCCTACTTTTCTTATCATGTGTGTTAGTCACTCAGTTGTGTCCAACTCTTTGCGACCCCATAGACTGTAGCCCGCCGGGCTTCTCTGTCCATGAGACTCTCCAGGCAAGAATACTGCAGTGGGTTGTCATTTCCTTCTCCAGAGGATCTTTCCAACCCAGGGATCAAACCCAGGTCTCCCACATTGCAGGCAGATTCTCTACCATCTGAGCCACAGGCTTCCCTACTTTTCTTATTAGTTGTCTGCCTATTTGTAAGTAGAACATGCAGTGGGTAGGTACTAGATTCTGCAGTTGGATTGCTGAAGTTTGAATCCTGTTTCTTTACTACCAGCCATGTGACATTGTTACCAACCCAGGTTCTTGACCTCTTTATGCAGCAGAAATTGGTAAAAGGCCAGGTGAGAAATTCAGGCAAGGCTTTACTGGGACCCATGCTACAGCACGAGGGAGGAGAATCAAGTAACAGGTGCACTTGCTCACTCCCTGACAGGGGGCAGAAAAGACCCTTAAAGGGGGTGAGGGTAGGGGTAATAGGCAGTCAGCCAGGAGGGTTGGCTTAAGTGGTCTGCCCCCCACCTTCCTGGTACTGTGTGCAGCGATTGCACATGGTACCAGAATTTTGCTCCTGGCATCTGAGAAGAAGAAGGTGGATTTTGGCCCTTTTGTGTCTTATTGTTCATACTTTTCCCCCACTGTACATACAAGCAGTTGTTTTCAGTCCCTTATAATTTCTTTGTATTTTGATGCTCCAAGAGATGTTTGTCCAGGCCCCAGTGATTCAGTAAAGAGTGCCAGGTCCTAGGACCCAGCCTGTCTCAAATGAGTAGGTTATTTAATCACTGGATGTTTCAGCTGTGAATCTGGGAATTAGAGAAGACCCTTCTTCTTCAGAGGCTTCTCTGGTGGCTCAGACGGTAAAGAGTCTGCCTGCAATGTGGGAGACCTGGGTTCGATCCCTGAGTCAGGAAGATCCCCTAGAGAAGGATATGGCAACCCACTCCAGTATCCTTGCCTGGAAAACCCCATGGATGGAGGAGCCTAGCAGGCTATAGTCCATGGGGTCACAAAGAGTCAGACACGACTGGACGACTTCACTTTTCTTCCTCATAAGGTGGGTGTGAGGATTGGGTTAGTTAATATACGAAAAATCTTTAGCACAGTCATTGCAGATATAAGCACAAATAATTGTTACTATCATTATTAATAATCTTTTTGTGTTTCTGTGCCTCCTTTATAAAATGAAAGTCATAACACACACCGCAGAAGGCTCTAGCAAGGAATAAATGAGATAAGGCGTGGAGGCAGTGGGCTCCAGTACAGTAGTCAGCAATTGTTATCAGGTCCATAGAGGATGTGTTTGCCAAGGTAATATTCCATGAGGACAGACCTTCTTTTAAGAGCCCTAAGATCTTACCAATAAATCAGATAAATCATAAAGCATGTACTCCAAGCCTAGCATCTGACAGCAGCCACTTTCCTGCCTCTCTCTCATCCTGTAAAACGTAATATCAGAAAATTGAAGAGTGTGAGATGGAAGGGGATTTAAAGTCCTAAATTCAGTTTGTGCTTTGTATGAACAAGGGGACAGAAGCCCAGAAAGATAAGGTAATTTGCATTGACACACAACTAGCTTGTTATAAAGCTGCTCCTTGAATTTACTTATAGTACTTAGACTCCTAGTCTAATATCTATTCCACTCCACCATGCTGACTCTGCCTTTTCTCAATTCTCACAACCTAACTGGTTCCTCCTCTGGGGTTGACTTGAGTTCCATGAAGGACCTTAGCTTAACTTCGATATGGAGTGAGCCTCTCCTGAGTAGGTCCCCAATTTCTGCTTGATGAGTGCTAAGTATTTCTGATAGTAATCCCAGTATAAAAGGAAATAATATACTATTAATCAGGAAAGCATTTTGCTAGCAACAGGAAAGTTATGTTATGGTCACAGTTGCTGCTGCTGCTGCTAAGTTGCTTCAGTAGTGTCCGACTCTGTGCGACCCCATAGATGACAGCCCACCAGGCTCCCCCATCCCTGGTCACAGTTAACTATGCTATTTTTAAACACACTTTTAATTTCAAATTTCTCTTAGGTATTTTTTCTTCCTGTAATTGTTTATGTCTTATTTGTTTGTTCTTTTTATATCCTTCACATAGCACATAAAACATCTTGAGTTCACACTGGTTAACTTCATATCTGTTGAATGAATAATTTGATGAATGGGTTTGTCTTAAGTCTGACAACTCATTTTGATACCTGATTGAATTTTTCAACCTCTTACATTTTTCTGGTTCTCATGTCTGCCGGGTAGTTTTGGATACCGATTTGAAAAACCTAAGTATCTGCATACTCTTCAACTCTTTACCCCTTCACATTCACACACTCAGACATTGTCTATGGTCCTTCGAGAGCCTTCTGTCTTTCTTCAGAGGACTGAGTACAGCAAGTAATTTTGTCAGGGAGCAGGGGCAGGGGCGGGTAGTAGGGCACACCACAAAGCATGGAGGATCTCACTTCCCAGACCAGGGATTGAACCTGTGCCCCCTGCAGTGTAAGCGCGAAGTCTTAACCACTGGACCAGCAACTAACTTTTAAATCTAAACAAAAGTAGTATTCCCACAACAATGAGACTAAAACCTGATGATCAGGCACAAAATATTTGAAAAAATAATGAAGAGAAAGTAAAAATTAGTATTGAAAAGAAAGAAAATATTAATGTACTCAAACATATAATTCTCTCAAATGGCTTCTTTTTTCTTCTCTATTCTGTCTATAATAATAAAATGGTGTTTCATCAATTTTAAGACGTACTTTTTAAAAAACATTTCAACATCTCTAACATTATAATGTGTTTCCAACATGATGGTATCTTGCATTTTATAATATACACTTTTTCTATCAGATTACACGAAATATGTCATTGTATGATGGAGGGTGTTTTCAACATGATGAAATACAGCAATAACAGTATTAGTGCTATTTTGTGCCAGTCATCGTCTGAGTATTTGATACATACTAACTTCTTTAATCCTCACAAATATTTCCAGAGTGGGTTCTCTTATCCTTCCTCTTTTCGGATTAGAGAAACAAGGGCAGATTGGCAGTTAAGTAGTTGCCTATAAAGTTCCACATCTAGTCAGTAATGGATCTGGGATGTGAACCCAGACTCCTTCCCAAGGCTGCATTCTTAACCTCTATCTGCTACATTTTTCTGGCTTTTCTTATAGGACTTTGAATGTTCTTCTTGTTTCCATCTCCTGGATTGTCTTTTAGAATACTTACATATTTTTGTAAAATAACTATACTATCCATTTTCATTCTCACTGGTATTTAAAATTAATTAATTAATTTGTATTTTTGTGTCTGCGTGTTTTTCCAAAGGGCCATTGATAGAGTTATGATAGATGCAGTAGTTAAAAGAGCCATCTCTGGGACTGGAAACTACCTGAGTTCAAACACTGGCTTGGTCACCTACCAAATTGCTTACCTTGAAAAAATTACCTAACCTCTGTTTCCTTATTTAAAAAAATAAGTATTTAATGTTTTTAGGAATTCTGCTTTATAAGGTTATTTTGAATATTAAATCAAATGACTTATATGTATTTAGGACAGTGACTGACCATAATGAATGCCCAACAAATGTTAAATGATTTTTATGACTTTTAGGAAATCAGTATATGAGACTGAAGTAAAAGGGAAGGGAATGAGGTTAAAATATGTTAGGAAGAAATACTCATAAAAGTTAGTAATTTACTAACTTATTCATGTATTCTACAAAATACATTTGAGGTTGTATTTTGTCCAAAGCAGCAGAGGGACAGTATCTTCCTTCCTATACCTGAAGATCTGTAGAAGGAAGATACCTTGCAAAATACATTTGTGTGCTACACAGAGCCTGGCGCTGAAAGTCCATGAGTGAGTGAGTGAGTGAGTGAATGGGAAGGAGAGGCACCTCAGTTCTTATTACCCAAAGAAGTATAGAGTCATGGAGCTCTGAGTGCTCAGGGAAGGGTGAAATCACCCCCAGCTAAGATGGATGTGAAGAGATTCACCATATATTTAAGTGCCTTCAGTATTCTCTCCTGTGAATACAGAGAATAGAATGTCAGGGGCTTTCTAGGTGGTGCTATTGGGAAAGAACCTGCCTGCCCCTGCAGGAGACATAAGAGACAGGGGTTCGATCCCTAGGTCAGGAAGATCCTCTGGAGGTGGGCATGGCAACCCACTCCAGTATTCTTGCCTGGACAATCCCATGGCCAGAGGAGTCTGGTAGGCTACAGTCCATGGTGTCGCAAAGATCCAGACAACTTAGCACATAGCACACCACTCTCAAGAGCGATGCTCCTAGCACTTACTTATTCGTAGATAGTAATGATGAAAAATATTGCTAAGGAATTGGGTAGTCATTTTAGTCAATAGAATAGGATTCATTTTATTAATTCAGGCAAGCTGCCTCTAAATTGATGCTATCTTATTCTTTCTTGAATGGATACAAAATTACCTTATTCCCATAGAGAAATGTATTACTCTGTTTGAATAGTTAAATAAATTTCAAATTATGAGAGCAAAAAAAATCACATGAATATCTCGGTAAAGACAAATAAAACAGTTGCATTTATAGTTTAGACAATTGGGTATTTTCTGTTTGTGTGTATGCCATTTCTTCTGATGAATAACTGAGCTTAAAAAAAAACAAATCTTAATTGGTAGCCAAGAAGATCACATGCTTATGTTTTACAAGAACAAGTGAACTCATCCTCAAAGAGCCTAATTTGAATTGATGAGAGGAAAATTACTAAAAGGCATTAATTCGATAAATATTAAAGGACTCAGTTCAGTTCAGTTCAGTCACTCAGTCGTGTCCGACTCTCTGCGACCCCATGAATCACAGCACGCCAGGCCTCCCTGTCCATCACCAACTCCCGGAGTTCACTCAAACTCATGTCCATCGAGTCGGTGATGCCATCCAGCCATCTCATCCTCTGTCGTCCCCTTCTCCTCCCACCCCCAATTCCCCCCAGCATCAGTCTTTTCCAGTGCTAGATGAAACAATTATCTTACCCAAATCACCTGATTATAAATAGTTATTGCTACAAAAGAAATCAGTCCTGAATATTCATTGGAAGGACTAATGTTGAAGCTGAAACTCCAATACTTTGGCCACCTGATGTGAAGAACTGACTCATTTGAAAAGACCCTGATCCTGGGAAAGATTGAAGGCAGGAGGAGAGGGGGACGACAGATGATGTGACGGTTGGAGGGCATCACCGACTCAATGGACATGAGTTTGAATAAACTCTGGGGGTTGGTGATGGATGGGGAGGCCTGGCATGGTGCAGTCCATGGGGTCACAAAGACATGACTGAGAGACTGAACCGAACTGAACTTGTCAACAATATATTTATATAGATTGATAATTTTTTTCCATGGAAAAAATCAATGGAAATGTCAAAAACAGTTAAAATATGAAGATGAAATTAAAACCCCTCTTCTTTTGCTTATTTCATCCACCAGATGTCCCTCTTCTCAAATGTGGTGATGTGTTACTACACAAATAAGTGTCAACGCTATGTTAATGGAAATAACTGGTAGTTGAGTTGAATGAAATCCACAGACAATCCCAAAGGCTTATTCTGGCAACTGCAAAATGGCAAAGCCTTAGAAACTAAGTCTAAATGCTCTTTCTAGACAGAGTTTCTCTCTATACTGTCATTGCTAAGAGGCTATCTGACCTGTCCTTAAGAATCTACTTCAGTGGGAGAGCCACTCCTATCCAAAGCAGCGGGTCTAACTCTGGTCAGCTCTGCCTGTTGGGAAATTCTTTCTTACTTTGATCAAAAATTTCCTTCTTATACCTATCAACTACTGTTTGAATTTCTACTTTTGGAAATTTTATAAGTCATAACTAATACATGTATTCCAATAGCATGCATCTAAATAATTAAGTAGCTATTAATCAATATCTGTGTATTCTTTTCTTCAGGCTTAGTATGTTATGTCCCCAAAATTCATTGATGAGTCAGTTGTTTAGAATTAGAGGCATATTTTCATATAAGCACAAAATTATGGATGGTGATTATGGTTGTGGACTAGGTCACAAAATTTTATTTAACTTATACCAAGATGAAATAGTCAGAAGTTACCTTTATTCAGTAAATATTTGTGAAATACCTAATTAAGAATTCGCAATGAGGGTTATTTAATGTTAATTATATTTGGTTGAATGGACACTACACAGAAATTTATTTGAAAATTATTTTCTCAGGTTCAAATCACAAGTCTAAGCATCTATCACATATTCTGCCCCAGTGTTTTGATGTAGCTGTAAATAATCTGAATTGTAAATGATTATTTTATATTATTCAAACTCTCAGAGTAACTAAATAGCATTCAAAGTACATTTCCATTCTTAAATTATCAGACAAGTCTCTAATCTGATCATTACAATTTAATATCCATTAATCTGCATGAACACAGATGAGCATATAAATATCCAGAGGGAATAGTACTGAGAGAAGGAAATTTGATCACAGAACTGGGTAATTATTGCAAATGGAGATTACTCAGCACCAGTACAGCTGTCTACATTCTAAATCATTATATTTTATTTTTAAGAGTTGTTTGATGGTTGCTCTAGTCAACATCTGAACTCTGTTAATTTTAAAGACATTTTTCCCATTATATGTAATATGAATGGGCATTTCTTGTAACTCATTATAATGACCCCATGACACATATACATTTTTAGTTCTAGGTAATAATAGTTTATGATGACACTCGTTTGAAATAATTTTCTCTTCAGAATCTCAGTGAAAGGATGGAGTACTCCAAAAATCAACTGACTGCAAATTATCTTCACTGAAAATCATTATGTTTATGCAAATCAAGTAACACAAATTACATGTTCTGACTATTTCTAAACTGTTCTTGAAAAAAAAAAATAGAACAAATACTTCTTAAAATGAAAATCCAGCCAAATTTCCCAGTTCTGCTGAGTCTTTCTAGACTCTCGAGATGTCCATCCGGTACTTGAAGCCACAGAGTTTGAAATTCAGAAATTCTCTGCTTCCAAGCATTACGGTTGTTGGAAGATTAGATCTAAAGTCTGTTATTGACAAATCCTGTTAATTGGTGTTTCATCTCTTGGTGAGGCAGAAACAGGGAGGCACATTCATAAGCTTGTTCTAGAAAATCATAGAAAAGATAGGCCACCAGACAGTTCATCAGTGATGTTGACTCCACAGGGCAAGATGCCAAGATTAAGTGAATTGCTTTCTTTTCTTTCTATACTTGCCAATTTTCTCTCAGCTCCCTAGGCTCTATTCATGTGGTCATTTATAGAACTACTCAGCACAAAGCACAGCACTGCATTTCAAACTTTTCTTGGGCATTTTAGCCAGTGAAAACCTAAGATTCATGGTGTGGTTGGGGTAGTCCTTAAAGGAAATAATGAACTCTTAAGGTTAATGGAAAAATATTAGCATTGTGTGTGTGTGTGTTAAAGATAATTAAAGAAGAACATAGGTCATCCTCAAGGGATACAGAAAAGTATGCCAGATGTCGTTGCTCTAAGCCCATAGACGAATCCTTTCTAAATTTTCCTGCTGTGATTCTGACTTTTCAGTCTCCTCTCTAAGATGATGTAATATAAATATATATTCAGATTCTGTCCAGTGTAATCCCTGTGACTCAGTTTTGTTTCTTTCCTTTTTTTTCCCTTTGACTTGTTTTTCTAACCAAGATAAGTGCTTCCAATGTTTCCACTCATTTTTATTGTGAGCTTCGTGTTTTGGGGAAAATTTCCTGTGCACACCTACAAGTTGCTTTCTCTCTTCACTTTTCTATTCCTTCAGCTCTCACCTCCCAGTGAAATCTTCCTAGAAGAAGGAAATGAGCTTCATGAGCTTTTATGATTTTCAGAACTTTAATGAGAGCCTGAACCAAATGCACTCATTCCAGCTGGCTCGTTACTGCTCTTTCATATACTATCCTCACTTCTATGGGGGGCCGTGCCGTGTAGCACGTTGGGTCTCAGTTCCCCGACCAGGGATTGAACCTGTACTCCCTGCATTGGAAGTGTGGAGTCTTAGCCACTGGACCACCAGGGAAGTATCTAATATCCTCACTTTTACCTCTTGACCTTTGCTTTTCCAGTTCCCTCCAGCTGTCTTCCCTAACTTCTCCAGTCTTTCTTCACTATCCAATTCAGATCCAATCTCCTTTTTGAAACTTTATCTGATTCCAATAGCCCACAAAGTCTTCAGTTTTTTTCTTCTTTTTATTATGCTTGAAACAATGTGGCTCAGACTTTTGTCCTCTCTGTATTGACTGTTGTTCTTTTTTATGTTGTTGTTGTGGTCTTGCTGCTGCTGCTGAGTCGCTTCAGTCGTGTCCGACTCTGTCGACCCCATAGACGGCAGCCCACCGGGCTCCCCTGTCCTGGGGATTCTCCAGGCAAGAACACTGTTGTGGTCTTACCCTCAACTAAATTCTACTTCCCTAAAAGTGTACAACATGATCTGTACTTCTCTGGTATTTTCCTACCATAGCTAGTAGGAAACATAGGTATATATTGTACATATAAACTGTATTTACTTTTTATTTTGCACAAATATTTGTCTACTAGTTACTCTTTCCACAGGATTTGAATGAAAAATTTTAAAATCAACTAAAATTATCATGCAATTCAAGTCCAAATGTAGTATGAACCTTCTTATATAATGTAACCAAAACTGGTAATTGGTTAACTAATTTAATTCAATTGCAGCAGGGAATGATATAAATGATTTGCCTTTTAGTCTTATTTTATTTTATTTAGTTTCAACTATATAACCTTAGACCATTTTTGATTATGAATGCACTGATTAGGGTACAATGTTATCTTATAAAAACCATGCTCAAATTTTACATCTAATTTCCAATTTTAATGTTTTTAAAAATGGAATGAGAACCCCATTTGCAAAAATAAACTCAAAATGGATTAAACACCTAAATGTAAGACCAGATACTATAATAAAACTCCTAGAGAAAAACATAGGCAGAATACTCTTTGACATAAATCACAACAATACTTTTTTGGCTCCATCTCCTAGAGTAGTGTAACTAAAAGCAAAAATAAACAAATGGGGCTGAGTTAAAGCTAAAAGCTTTTGCATAGTGAAGGAAACCATAAACAAAATGAGAAGACAACCTACAGAATGAGAGAAAATGTTTGCAAATAATGTGACCAACAAGGGCTTAATTTCCAAAATACAAATAGCTTATACAGCTTAATATCAGAAAAACAAACAACCTCCAAAATGGGCAGAAGACCTAAATAGACATTTCTCCAAAAACAACACATGGATAGCCAATAGGCACATGAAAAGATGCTCAACAACACTAATTAGAGAGATGCAAATCAAAATGACAATGAGGTACCACTTCACATTGGTCAGAGTGGCCATCGTCACAAAGTCTACAAATAAGTGCTGGAGTGAGTGTGGAGAAAATGAAACTCTCATCTTGTTGGTGGCAATGTAAATTGGTGCAACTACTATGCAAAAGAGTATTGAGATTCCTTAAAAAAATTTTAAAAAGTTACCATATGATCCAGCAACCCCACTCCTGGGCATATATCCAGAAAAGAAAACTTTAATTCCTAAGGATACATGCACTTTTACGCTCATAGCAGCACTATTTACAATAGCCAAGATATGAAACAACCTAAATGTCCATCAACAGGTGAATGGATAAAGATGTGGTACATATATGCAGTGGGATATTACTCAGCCATTGAGAAAAAAGAAATAATGCCATTTGCAGCAACATGGATGGACCTAGAGATTATCATACTAAATAAAGTAAGCCAGAGAAAGACAAATAGCGTATGATATCACTTATATATGTAATCTTAAAAACTTACATAAATGAACTTTTTTACAAAACAGAAATAGACTTACAGATACAGACAACAAAGGTGTGGTTACTAAAGGGGAAAGAAAGCGAAGGGATAAATTGAAAATTTGAGGTTAAGGATACACACCACTATATTTACTATTATACATAAAATAGATAAACAAGGATCTACTGTATAGTACAGGGGACTATATTCAATATCTTGTAATAGTCTATAATGGAAAACAATCTAAAAAAGATCATATCTCTCTATCTGCCTAGTAACTATCTGTGAGTGAATCACTTTGCTGTACACCTGAAGCATTATAAATCAATTATGCGTCAAAAAAAAGGAGTGAGAACCTGAAAGCTATAATGTGAGTACAGAATCCTTCTAGAATTCTATAATTTTTCCTGCTACTGCTACTGCTGCTGCTAAGTCACTTCAGTCGTGTCCGACTCTGTGTGACCCCATAGACGGAAGCCCACCAGTGTCCCCCGTCCCTGGGATTCTCCAGGCAAGAACACTGGAGTGGGTTGCCATTTCCTTCTCCAATAATTTTTCCTAGCCTAGTACAGTTGTCTAACCTAAACCTAATTTGCTATGGTTTTTCCAGTGGTCATGTATGGATGTGAGAGTTGGACTGTGAAGAAAGCTGAGCACCGAAGAATTGATGGTTTTGAACTGTGGTGTTGGACAAGACTCTTGAGAGTCCCTTGGACTGCAAGGAGATCCAACCAGTCAATTCTAAAGGAGATCAGTCCTGGGTGTTCATTGGAAGGACTGATGCTAAAGCTGAAACTCCAATACTTTGGCCACCTCATGCGACGAGTTGACTCACTGGAAAAGACTCAGATGCAGGGAGGGATTGGGGGCGGGAGGAGAAGGGGACGACAGAGAATGAGATGGCTGGATGGCATCACTGACTCGATGGGGGTGAGTTCGAGTGAACTCCGGGAGTTGGTGATGGACAGGGAGGCCTGGAGTGCTGTGATTCATGGGGTTGCAAAGAGTCGGACACAACTGAGCGACTGAACTGAACTAAACTGAACTGAAACCTAATTCGACAGGGATTCTTTATAGCAACATATGTGTCATGAATCTTTCAAAGATTTCAGCGTAGTTTTCCTAGAAATAACAGCTATCTGGGTTTCAGTACTCATTTTAACCATCCTACGTAAGAGTTCCTAAATTACATCAGTAACAATAATAAATGCATTTGGCATATGCAGGTTTGGAAACACACCCAACTGACCTTTAGTGAGCAGGCAATGAGTTGGTGCAGAATCACACAGATCTGCTAGAACTGAATCCACTTATCAACAGCATCTAACAGACCTTGAGATTTGCTCCGTATATTTTACAGAGCAACTGGGGAGTTCCTTGAAGAGAACTTAATTATGGAGATAATGTTTGAGAGCTTTTGTGAACACATAATATTCACATTGCTTTTTTAGACATTCATGTTCACCTCCAGAGAGTCCTAGCACACAATTAACATTCAATAAATATTAGCCATTCCATGTTTCATGAGAAAGTTAAATATTTTTGAATGTTTTAAATCAATAAAAACTTTTATAGACTGTTTCAGTTCAGTTCAGTTGCTCAGTAATGTCCAATTCATTGCGACCCCTGGACTACAGCACTCCAAGTTTCCCTGTCCATCACCAACTCCCGGAGCTTGCTCAAACTCATGTCCATCAAGTCAGTGATGCCATCCAACCATCTCATCCTCTGAAGTCCCCTTTTCCACCTGCCTTCAGTCTTTCCCAGCATCAGGGTCTTTTCCAATGAGTCAGTTCTTCACATCAGGTGGCCAAAGTGTTGGAGTTTCAGCTTCAGCATCAAGCCTTCCAATGAATATTCAGGACTGATTTCTTTTAGGATGGACTGGTTTATCTCCTTGCAGTCTAAGGGACTCTCAAGAGTCTTCTCCAGCACCACGGTACAAAAGCATCAATTCTTCAATATTCAGCTTTCTTTATGGTCCAACTCTCACATCCACACATGACTACTGGAAAAAGCATAGCTTTGACTATATGGTCCTTTGTCAGTAAAATAATGTCTCTGCTTTTTAATATGCTGTCTAGGTTTGTTATAGCTTTTCTTCCAAGGAGAAAGTGTCATGACTGTAGTCACCATCGACAGTGATTTTGGAGCCCAAGAAAATAGACTGTTTAGCTTGCAATATACATTTTTGGGGTACGATAACCATAACTGAAGATCATTAAGACTAACAGTAGTGAGACTGCAGAACACGTAAAGGCCTAGTTCATTCCTTATATTCCTTAATTCGACAATCAAGACAGTATTTTTTTTAAATAACTCAAACACATTAATTTTTTTGCCAGCCTCTGCCCTCAGTATGACAGTCAATTATACAAAGACAGAAAATTGTCATATTTTAGTACAAGTATTTCATCTTTTTTCATTAATTTTGTGAGTGATTTCTTTTAACTCCTGGAGTAAAATATGTTTTCCAAACTTAATCGAACAAATTTCTTTAAATATTTAAGTAGAGTATATATACAAAACTTTTTCTAGAATTAGTTTTAGTTCTTTAAACAAACTGAAAGAACAGTAGAATTATAAGGCAGAAGAATTAGAATATTTCAAGCAAAAGAGTTTTAAATATCTGCCATCAAAGGCTAAATAATAGCCCTCCAAAAGATATCTACACCAAATCTCTGAAATCTGTGAATGCTAGCTTATTTAGAAAAATGGTCTTTTCAGATGTGATTAAGTTAAGAATCTCAACTTGAGATAATCCTGGACTACCCTGATAGGCCTAAATCCAATGATAAGTGTCCTTGTAAGAGAATGACAGGTAGATTTGAGCCAGACAGAAGAGAAGACACAGAGAAGAGAAAGCAGTGTGACCACAGAGGCAAAAATAAGAGTGATCCGGCTGCAAGTCAAGGAATGCATACCACTGCCAGAAGCTGGAGGAGGCAAAGAAGAGATCATTGCATAGAACTTTTGGAGGGAGTGCAGTCAGACCAACACCTTAATTTCAGAATGCTGAACTCCAAAACTCTGTGAGAATACATTTCTGTTGTTTTAAACTACCAAGTTTGTGGTTCCTTGTTACAATAGCCACAGGAAATTAATATTCATAAAATAAATCCAGTAAGCATGTCATCTAATCCAATACTGGGAACAACTCAAGATTAAATAGATATTGGATGGCATCACTGACTTGATGGACATGAGTTTGAGTGAACTCCGGGAGTTGGTGATGGACAGGGAGGCCTGGCGTGCTGTGATTCGTGGGGTCGCAGAGTCAGACACGACTGAGCGACTGAACTGAACTGAACTGAAGTTCTTCATTAAACGAAGATTTCCCAAAGAATGGTATTTGAGCAATTCAATAATTTTACGGATCTGGTTCTTTTCATCATAATCTGTTGTGCTCCTTATAAAGAATTATGGGGAAAAGGTAAAATGTATTCATATAAAAAAGCAAAATTCAGAAGTCTTACATAAAATGTGGTAGCAGTTGTTTAAAATACAACATATTTTCATTTCCATAGGAATTTCTTTATTGTGCTTTTAAAGAGGAAATTTGGTTCCAAGTTCCTTCAGGGAACATTGTATTTTGTTTTTGAAAACTTGTAAAATTAAATTTGAAGCTATGAGACTTGAGTATTGATAAAGAAAATTGCAATGCTAATACTAATAGAGCACCTGGGGAATGTTAACAGAAAGGCTTATCCACAGAGTATTAGTAAATTGTTTTATAAGTACTATGTGCCCATACATATACTCTCATTAATAAAATGTTAATTGGATTTTGAATTTATGGTGAAAACTAATGCCGTGAGCAATTAAATGAGTAAATAGTAATCTGGTATCAGAAATTTTTATTAAATTGGGAGGAAAGTGGTCTTTATTTTTATTTCACTTACACGTAACATTTGGAATGTGAATATTTTACATTTAAATATTTAAACATATTGTGTTGTGTAAAAATTATAATTATTGTACACTTTCAATCCTTACCTTATTTTCAATAGGCTTTCAACCCCATGACAAAGGTTTTCTTACTTTACCCAATCTCTGGAGAAGGAAACGGTAACCCACTCCAGTATTCTTGCCTGGAGAATCTCATGGACGGAGAAGCCTGGTAGGCTACAGTCCACGGGGTCGCATAGAGTCAGACACGACTGAGCGACGGAACGGAACGGAAGCATCACATCATGCAATTATGTCCTAGTTTTCAGCTTTCCCTATGGACTCTGGTACTCAGAATCGGAATCATATTGCAAGAGTTAGCTTGTAGAGATACTAATAATTTGGGGGAGATCACCCAAGTCATGGTTGAGAGAACCAGCTAAGGGATGAGGGATATTCAGTTTGTGATGCAAATGGAGATAAGTCTATGGCCAAAACGGCAACCAACTCCAGTATTCTTGCCTGGAGAATCCCAGGGACAGAGGAGCCTGGTGGGCTGCCGTCTATGGGGTCTCACAGAGTTGGACACGACTGAAGCGACTTAGCAGCAGCAGCATATCACCCTGAACACGCCCGATCTCGTCTGATCTCGGAAGCTAAGCAGGGTCAGGCCTGGTTAATACTTGGATGGGAGACCGCCTGGGACTACCAGATGCTGTAGGCTTATGGAGAAGAAAATGGCAACCCACTCTAGTATTCTTGCCTGGAAAATACCCTGGACATAAGAGCCTGGTAGGCTACAGTCCATGGATAGTGTTCCAGTATCTTCTGCCATTTTGGGGGGGCTTCCCTGGTAGCTCAGAAGGCAAAGCATCTGCCTGCAATGCGGGAGACCTGGGTTTGATCCCTGGGTCAGGAAGATCCCCTGGAGAAGGAAATGGCAATCCACCCTGGTACTCTTGCCTAGAAAATCCCATGGACGGAGAAGCCTGGTAGGCTACAGTCCATGGGGTCGCAAAGAGAGGGACACAATTGAGCAACTTCACTTTGGGCTTACCTGGTGGTTCAGAGGTTAAAGCATCTGCCTGCAATGCAGGAGACCTGGGTTCGATCCCTGGGTTGGGAAGATCCCCTGGAGAAGGAAATGGCAACCCACTCCAGTATTCTTGCCTGGAAAATCCCATGAACAGAGGAGCCTGGTGGTCTACAGTCCACGGGGTAGCAAAGAATCAGACATGACTGAGCGATGTCACTTCTTTCTTCTAAGAAATATGGAAAATTATGTGATACCTCTACAGGAAACTGAATCACCCATATCATATTAATAAGTTTAAGATTAGATCTTCTTGTCATCTAGCATATTGAGGCACTGAATCTTAACTCTACTGCTGATTCACAGGTGGTTCAGGTGAAGGGTGGCTGTAGCTGTTTATGCATTATGATATTTTGTTGGTACATTGGCGTCTGAGTCCAATTGAGCTGAGATAGAATTTCCACTGAATGGCTCTTCTGTGGCAGAGAAAAGGCTCAGTGCAGGGATTTCTCTAAAACCAACCAAAGAAGGCTTAGTTACTGAGAGTACAAAAGAAGTTGATTGTAAGGGTCTCTTATCTCTGAGATAAAGCCAATTAAAAAAAACAAAGTTTTGTAAAAATTTGAGATAAGAAGATAATCTGACCATGTTGATCATAGTATATTTGTATACATAGTGACTTCGTGATATCTCTGTTAAATCTAACCCCTGTTCTGATAATTCTGGTGGAGGAATTATGCTGGAGTTTGATTAACCTTAATCTCCTGCTATGTAGCAGAAGTGAAAAGTGAAGGTGTTAGTCGGTTAGTCGCTCAGTCATATCCAACTCTTTGAGACCCCCATGGATTGTAGTCCATCAGGCTCCTCTGTCCATGGAATTCTTCAGGCAAGAATACTGGGGTAGCCATTCCTTTCTCCAGGGGATCTTCCCAACCAGGGATCAAACCTGTTCTCTACATTGCAGGCAGATTCTTTACCATCTGACCCACCAGGGAAGATATGTGGTGAAGGATATTCAAATGGAGACACAGGGACAACTCCTGCCTCTCCCACAAGGCCTCAAACATTCTTAAAGGGGGAGGCATTTGCAGTGGGTTCTCCTCACAGTTTTCAATGATGATCCATGTTTCACTGTCCTGTGTGCTTTCACACCAATTGTTCAGAATCATGTAAATCTCTATCCCATGTTGGAAAGACTCTAGTAGAAGAAGCAGCTGGCTACAATCAAAGACTCAGAAATTAATCCATTTAACTCAGAAATGCTTATGGTAGACAGAATAATACCTCAAAAATATCCATTTCCTAATTCCTGGAAACTGTGTATGTGTTACTTTACATGGCAAAGGGGAAATAAAGTTGCAGATGGAATCAAATTTGCTAATAAACTGACCCCAAGATGAGGTGACTATCCTGGCCAATGAAATCACAAGGGTCCTTAAAAGTGGAGGAGAAGCAATGTGCGAGTGTTAGAGTGTGAGGAGGACTCAGTGTGCCATTGGCACCTTTGATAATGAAAGGAGGAAACCGCAAGACAAGGAACATGACTTCCTCTAGAAATGGGAAAAGGCAAAAGAATTGAATTCACCCCAGCCCTAGCACCTGCAGAAAAGAATGTGGTCTGGTAGACACATTTTAGCCCAGTGAAACCCATGTCAGACCTCTGACCTACAAAGCTATGCAATAAATTTGTACTATTTCAGGCATTAAATTTCAGTAATTTGTTACGGCCACTGTATTAAATGAATACAGCCGCATTCAGGAACAAACAGAGAATCAGAATCCAGTGACTGTAGTTACTTAATTCACATTTCAGAATCCAAAGACTTGATCACTTTTTATGGGACAACAGGCAAGCCAATAAGAGGGCATTAATATTGCAGGATGGCATAGGCACGTTGGTTTTGAACTGGTAGTGGTTTATATCTGCTTCTAGGAAAGATATTTTAAGTACCAACAAGAGTACCAACCAGTGTCCCAGTGGAGGGAAGCCGAACTCTATACCTTGCTCACATGTGAGCACAATCAACAGTCATCAAGTGGGTAAGCTCAGAACCATATCATAACCAGGTTCTTTCTACCTATCACAAGGTTGATAATTCAATAATCACTTCTTTTACTCGCTGTCTATGATACTCTAATATTATTAAAAGAAAGGAGTTTGTGGACCACAAAATGATATCTCATGGAATGTTTTATCCCCCTGACTTAGATACCCCAAATAAATATCGATACAATTAGATTAGATTCACTTCAGTTTCAGTTCAGTCGCTCAGTCGTGTCTGACTCTTTGCAACCCCATGAATCACAGCACGCCAGGCCTCCCTGTCCATCACCAACTCCCGGATTTCACTCAAACTCATGTCCACAGAGTCGGTGATGCCATCCAGCCATCTCATTCTCTATCGTCCCCATCTCCTCCCGCCCCAAATCCCTCCCAGCATCAGAGTCTTTTCCAGTGAGTCAGCTCTTCGCATGAGGTGGCCAAAGTACCGGAGTTTCAGCTTTAGCATCAGTCCTTCCAAAGAACACCCAGGACTGATCTCCTTTAGGATGGACTGGTTGGATCTCCTTGCAGTCCAAGGGACTCTCAAGAGTCTTCTCCAACACCATAATTCAAAAGCATCAATTCTTCGGCATAATAGTTTAAAAAGAGCTTCACAGATGAAGCATATGTTTCAATTACAAATTCCTAAGATTTTTTTTCCCTTAATCTTTAGTGATTTAAGCCATCTGACTTGTGGTAACCATGTTCAATGATCAATGATGTATCAAATGTCTTTTAGACATGTATGTTCACACACACAGAATAAAGAGGAGTAAAAAAAGGTTGAGTGAATTAGGATATCAGTTCAGTGAATTTACTTTTCTTTCCTATAGAAATCTAGCCTGACATGTATATCAAATGGGCAGAAAATTTCTGATCTATGAACTCATCTGAAAAATTGATGCTTTCAAACTGTGGGGCTGGAGAAGACCCTTGAGAGTCCCTTGGACTGCAAGGAGATCAAACCAGTCAGTCCTAAAGGAAATCAATCCTGAGTATTCATTAGAAGGATTGATGCTGAAGCTGAAGCTCCAATACTTGGCCCCCTGATGTGAAGAGCCAGTGCATTAGAAAAGACCCTGATCCTGGGAAAGACTGAGGACAAGAGGAGAAGGGGAAGACAGAGGATGAGATGGTTGGATGGCATCTTCAACTCAATGAACATGAGTTTGAGCAAACTCTGGGAGATGGTGAAGGACAGGGAAGTCCTGGCATGCTGCAGTCCATGGGGTCCCAAAGAGTTGGACATGACTGAGCGACTGACCAACAACAACAAATGTGCTATCTGAGACCCATGTTGTGTCTTTCTTGCCATCCCACCCTACTTTAGGAGATAATTCTATACACTCACATCACAGTGTCACAGCATCTTCAGCATCACAATATCCACATTCTGGCCCATAAGCGGGGAATGAAGCAGAGGACAGACAGCTTCTGTTCAAAGGTATGCAGAAAGGTGCACACTCTACTACTGGCTTCTCATTAGCTAGAGTTGAGTCACATAGCAAAGCTGCAAGAGAGGCTGGGAAATGTAATCAGTAGATAGGTGGCTACATGTTCAACTAAAATTTGGAGGATCCTATTAGTTAAGGCAAATAGAGAATCTGGATATTGGGGGAGTAATTAGCAGTCTCAGTGCAGAGAGCTAGAACAATTCCTACCAGTCAAACCAGATTTGGCCCAGACCTTTGTATGTGTATCTTCACCTTATTTTATGGTGATGTGCCTGGTTTTGATCTATTTCTGGCTGCCTATTTCTCCTTTTGTATTCCTTTATGTATATCCTTTATGTATTTCTGTTTGTGTGTTGTCACTTCACTTGCCTTTGCTACCAGTTTACAGTCTTTTTTCACTATATTCTTGGGGTATCATTTTTGGTTTATGGTTGCCTGTCACTCCTACATTCTGTCTTTAAGTGGTCGCCTTCCTGGCCAACCAAATAATCTGGGATCTCAAATAGCCCAGAGTTCTTCTCTTTTACTCCCAGATAATCTCAACCAATAATGTGTGACATAAATCATCTTTATGCAGATAGCATCCACGAGCTTTATCCTTTGCCAAAATGCATTAAGAAAGAATGATGTCAACAGGTTTTATGTTTTATTGACCTTTCGAGTAGATAAAACTTGTGCTAAATAGTTAGTAGCTCTACTTAAATTAGATTGCTTTCAGACCAAATCTACTTTAAGTAGTCAATATGCAACCTCATTTACAATAACACATCAATCATAATGTAGGATTAGCAGTCATGTGGATGAACCTCTGAAGATACTACCTTCCATGGATTACTTATTCTTGATATTTTTAAGGTGTTTTGTTGGCATCCTGAAAGTTTTTGTTTCTTTTTTTAAAGGAATTCTGAGAAAATGAGGCCCAGACTCTAGGAACATAGTGAAGAAGAGGCATTTCCAAGTCAATAGCTTTCTTTGTTAATAGTCAGCAAAAGAAATATATAAATTGAATTTATAATGGAGAAATCATAATATACCATCAAATTAAGGCATATAAAGTAACTGATCAGTGCTTATGAAGGCAGCCAATGACTTCAGCAATGTAAAAGATAAAAAGTAGAACACTCAGAGATTACATAGCCCAGCATCTTTTGTCTTATTGATTGAAAGACATATCCAAGTGGGGCGATTTTCACTTGAGAAAGCCAGAACTGGAACCAGGTATAAATGCTCGGGCAAAATACAGTGTCTTGGATTTCTGACTGACCTACATTTAGAGTTACATCTCTTTTTATATTTTCCTACCTTTTTCTTTTCTTTTTTTTTTTTTTAACTAACAAAGTTGCTTTACTTTGGAAAATGCTGAAGGAAATAAATTAAATACTCTGGTCATTTGGCTAACCAGTTCCACAAATTCCACATACAAGATGAGTTTGTACCAAAGTCAGAGGAAACAAGAATACATGCATATTCATATACAAGAGAGGGTTTCTCTGGTCATTCATAATCTGCCTGCAATGCAGGAGACCTGGGTTCAATCCCTGGCTCAGGAAGATCTCCTGAAGAAGGAAATAGCAACCTACTCCAGTATTCTTACCTGGAAAATTCCATAGACAGAGGAGCCTGACGGGCTATGGTCCATTGGGATTGCAAAGAGTCAGACATGACTGAGTGACTAACACACATACAAGAGTAGAAAGAGAATTTTTAAACTTTTAAGACTTTCAGAAATTCACAGATTGAAAGTCCTTTAGTAGTACAAAATTAGACGAACACCAAAATGTTTTTTAAAGGTAGTGAAAAAAATAGTTTCAAGTCAATCTACTGACACCAGGTTGTGGTGAAGGAAAGTGCAGTGTTTATTACAGGGCACCATGCAAGGAATTTGGTCCTGTTAAGCACTAGTTGCCTGGACTCCTTGCTTGGTGTGCTGCAATAAATGCTGTACTTTTCTTCACCATGACCCCGTGTCAGTAAATTGACTTTACTGCACACAGGCAAGCAGACTCAAGTTTGGTGTGGTAACAGTACCACTAGCTTTTGTTCTAGCGTTGATCAAACTTTACATATGAGCTTTTAGAAGGTGAATTGGATCTAATTATTGGAAATTTTACTTTTCTGAATGAAAGAAGCCTGAAAGCAATAGGATTTCCTAAGTGAGTGGAGAAAAGTAGGGGAAAGAGGGCCCACATATCTTCACTCAGGCTCCTCCTCTCTGTCTCCAGATTCACAGTGGGCAGAGCTCCCAGTTTCTGGCTTGTTTACCCAGGAGAAGTTAGCAAGAATCATAGGCTACTTCAGCCAAGGGTCTGTGGCCAGCTTCCCCAGGATGGAGCACAGTTCAAGGATAGCCTTGTCTCACAACCCAGTGCTGTTTTCTCCAAGTTTTCCCCGCAACTAACTGTTGACATATGTTTGACTGCAAATTAACTTTTAGCATCAATTACTTCCAGTAAGAGATGCTAAAGAAATATTTTCTAGCCAGGAAGCAAGTAATCAGAATAGATACCTCGTATGCAGAATGACAAATGTTATTTTCCTCCTTTAAAAATGTTCTTTTTCTGTGGTTTACTTTTAAGGATTACCTGGGAGAAAATTCATTCTATTAGTCAACAACTGAACATCAAGGACCTACTGGGTCCTAGGCATGATTCCAACCATTGAAGGAGTAGCAATGAATAAAAGAAAGGAAAACCCTGCCCTAATCAGTCTTACATTCCCATCACTTGAGTTCTTGTGGTTTGAATCACTCAAATCGTTTCTCTACTAGGTGCCAACATCAAACTAATTTGAGAAAATGAGCTAATTCTGCATTTTGCACTACCCATGTGATTTTGTCAGTTGAAAAGACTGAACAAAGGTCTTCATGTATCAAAACTTTCCGTTAGGTGGCCCGAGAGATTTGAGGATATGCAGAGAGAGATGATTCAGAATATCGTCATTCAGTGGGGCTTTGCTGCATAAATATATAAGCTTGTCACGGTAAAAATGGGGCAAAAGCCTACAGCCCTACAAAACATTAAAACATTTTTTAAATAAAATAAATTTTTAAAACTTGTAAAAGATAATATCAGTAAATGTAAGTATATATAATTTTTAGGAATACATTTCAAAAATAGTTACCATATTCTAAAGGCCACCAAAGTGCTATGGAACTACTGGAGTCCTGCAATAATAGCACGTGTATGTCTGGTGCCCCAGTGTCAGATGACATTTTGCAGTTAACTTTAGCCCACGCTCCATGAGGCTGACATCTGTGGCAGAAGACAAGGTTTCTGTTCCCCACAATGTACCCACAATTTCTGAATGCAAATTCAAAAGTCAGTAACTGCCTGAGTCTCTAGAAAGCCTGCTGATGGAGTCAAAGCCAAAATTATTGTACATCCTTTTCCCAGTGTGATAACATTCATAGCTGCAGTGACTGTTTGAAGAAGAAATCCATGGGAGGGATTGAGCAGTCCCAGGAAAACTTCTTCCATGTATTGAGTCTGTCCTGTCTGGGGCCTCTTCAGGGACCATTCTAGGTGTCACATTTGTTCCATCAGAGTTTTCCATTAGATTGCTGCATGCAAAGTGAGCTCGCCACTTGTCAGCTTAGATATCCAAACCACTGCAATTTGTAGGGGCAGGGAAGCATTGCTTCCTCCTGCCTACTGAGGCTTTTTGGTTGTAGGATGCAAGTCTCCAAGGGTACATGTGATGGGAGTAAGAGGATTGTCTTCATTGACTGTCTTCCTTAAATCCCTAAGACATCATCCTCGACTCCCCACCTTAAAGGCTGTTGTGCTCCAGCTTCCGATCCAAGGTATTTCCTGTCTCACCCTCCACTCCCAGGACTTCAAGCACAATCTTTACACTGATGTCTTCCCCGAAATTGTCTCCAGCCCACCTGAATACCTCACAGCATATCATCCAGAACTTGTCAAAACCTGAATTTGTTACCTCTACTTCCCCACACCGTGAATCCACCATGCCTACTCTTGTCCCCATATTTCCAGCCTCAGGGAATGACAGGAGTCACTCCACACTCATTTTTCCAACCTAGCAACCAGACTGGCAGCCTGTGTCCTTGCTTCTCCCTCGTTACCACACTGACCCCGTCACCAATTCCTGCTGCTTCTCTTCCTATGATTTCTGAGGTCCGTGTATCTTCTGTATCCCTGTGTATGTTAGATCCTCAACATGTTCCCCAGAACTGGTGTGGCATCCTCCTGACTTCTGCTCCAACCCCAGTTTTCTCCTCAACTCATCCTCTTAACCACTCAATATAGACGTGAATCTGCACCATATAACCACTAACATCCTTCCATAGACTCTCATCACCTGCAGGATAAAATCCACATGACTTTCCAGGCCACTTTGCATTATTGCCTAGCATGCACTACACCCTAATACATGAAATTGCTTTAATTTCAGACATACCACATTTTCCCAAATTCTCTCTGCCTGTAAAGTCCTTTCTCCATAATATTTCTCAACTTCAGGTAACACTGAAAAATCAGAGGCTTTCCAGACTCACAGACTTAGAGAATGTACTTCTGGTTACCATCAGAGTGGGGATAGTTAAAGAGTTTGGGATGGAAATGTACACAGTGCTATATTAAAATGGATAACCAACAAGGTCCTACTGTATAGCACAGGGAACTCAGCTCAATGTTATGTGGCAGACTGGATGGGTGGGAAGTTTGGGGGAGAATGGATACATGTACTGTATGGCTAGATCACTCTGCTCTTCACCTGAAACTATCACTACACTGTTAATTGGCTGTAATATAAAATAGTTTAACAACAAAAAAATTAGAAAAAAATTTTAAAATAAAAATCAGAGATTTTCACAGTTTTAAAAACCTGAGTTTTAAACTTCTCTAGAAAAATCATCTCTGGCGGCATGGAATCTGTTTTTGCACACAGTGACATTTGGCCAGAGCACCAAGCTGCTAGCCCTGTAGCTAGAACCTCAACTCTGTTTCTGACTACTACTCTCAAGCCCCGCTCACTTTATTCATTGTTTTTACTTGTCTGCTCACTGTTGGCATTTGAATTTGCAACCCCTGAGCTACAGAAATGCAAAAGCTTACAAATTCATTTACCGATGAATCATAAAGCTTCCAGCATATGGGACAATTGCATTGCCATGACTTAAATAAACAGTGTTGCTGTAGTGAGCAAGACGCTCTGCCCTCTTATTCTATTCCAGGCATTGAGAATAGCAAATTTGGTAAGATAAGGTTATACTGGAATGCCTATTACATTTTGTTTTATTGCACGTTGCAGATACTCAGTTTTTTGTGGGGTTTTTTGGTTTTTTTTTTTTACAAATTGAAAGTTTGTCGCAACCCAGCACTAAGCAAGTCTGTCAGTGCCAGTTTTCCAACAGCATTGGCTCATTTCGTGTCTCTGTGTCACATTTTGGTAATTTTCACAATACTTCAAACCCTCCACCAGCAAAATGATTGTGACTTGTTGAAGGTTCAGATGATGGTTAGCATTTTTTAGCAATAAAGTATTTTATTCATTGAGGTAGGCACATTGTTTTTTTTTTTAAACATAATGCTATTGCACACTTAATAGGCTATCAGTTCAGTTCAGTTCAGTCGCTCAGTCGTATCCGACTCTCCGCGACCCCATGAATCACAGCACACCAGCCTCCCTGTCCATCACCAACTCCCGGAGTTCACTCAAACTCATGTCCACAGAGTCGGTGATGCCATCCAGCCATCTCATTCTCGGTCGTCCCCTTCTCCTCCCGCCCCCAACCCTTTCCAGCATCAGAGTCTTTTCCAGTGAGTCAACTCGTCGCATGAGGTGGCCAAAGTATTGCAGTTTCAGCTTTAGCATCAGTCCTTCCAATGAACACCCAGGATCGATCTCCCTTAGAATAGACTGGTTGGATCTCCTTGCGGTACAATAGGCTATAGTATAACATAAATACAACTTTTATATGCACTGGGAAACCAAAAAAGCAATGGGACTCATTGCATTTCAATGCTTATTTTATCGTGGTGGCCTCAAATCAAACCCAGAATATCTCTGAGATCTGCCTGTATCTATTTAGGTCTTGGAGGAGACGCTAAATTTGGGCAAGAAAGATTTTGTTTCAGAATGTGAGCATTAAAACTAAACATGTTGGTGAGCAAGAGCAGGCAGAATCAGGTTGGAATGGAATTAGGGTGCTACTAGAAGAAAGGTTTTGGGATTTAAGTGGGAAGATCCATGTTGGAAGACTTCCTGATCGTTAAGACGTTAAGAGATCTAGGAGGAGCAATGAGGTGTAAGGGACTATAAATATGACCTGAGAAAAGAAATGCTTTCCTAAGAAACAGAAAGCTTCATGTGGCTACATGCAGGTGAGCCAAAAAGCAGGCCTGAAGTGACAGCTTGCCATCTGTCCTCCCAGAGCCAGCTTTGCAGAACACCAGCCAAAGCGAAAATGGTACCACTTGTGTGGGTTGCTCTATTTTGTAGCATTTGTAACAACAGAATTCTTCACCCAGGGTGAAGCCAGAGCATTCCACAGCTGAAGGGAGGGTTGGGAAACCCTCATTTCCTCTGATTCCATCTTCTCCATGAGTGGCCTCAAAGAATCTCCTTTCACTTTTCTCTGCAGTCTGGTTCCTTGTTACAGAGAATGCCAAAATAATATCTGAAAGAGCTCAATTGAGACTTTACCTAGGCTATTGATGGATGATTATGACTATTAGCCCATTAAGTCTACTGGGTCCAAAAAAGTGAGGCAGTGCCTTCTGGTGAATTGCCAACAAAACACTTTTAAACCTACTCCTATCCCCCAATTCACAAATTTTAAATGAAGAATTAATATATTTAACATTTATCATTTTTAACTTTACACAGTGGGGTTAAAAGTGTGGGCTTTCTTGATTCAAATCACTACTCATTAGGGGAACTGGAAATTAAAGTTATTTAACCTCTCTGTGCCCATCACCTTTTCCTTATCTGTAAGGTGGGGATAATAACAGTAACTTTTTCTTAGAGTTGTGAGAAATTAAAAAAGCTAAAACAGGTAAAGTCTTTAAAAAGAGGCTAGGTGTGGATTAGCTATTATCAACACTGTGTACATTAGACACTGTGCTAGGTACTGAATATCTTTCACAGAGCTTAGCCTAATGCCTAGCTATGTGTAAAATGTTTCATAGTTACTTTGATTCACCATTCCAGACAGCGCATTTGGATACAAAAGAGACCTTAGAACCCCTGATGGCAGCTTTTTCTCTCTGGCAAAGTGACCATATCCCTGCACAAAGGTGACCTCTGGCAGAAGCACAGAATGTAGACAGCCTGGTCAGGTGAGAGATCAGTGATTGCCTTTCAGATTCAGAGGTGCTGGTTTGGCAAAGTTGCTATTCATAGATGCTAACCCACTCCAGTATTCTTGCCTGGAGAATCCCATGGACGGAGAAGCCTGGTAGGCTACAGTCCACGGGGTTGCATAGAGTCGGACACGACTGAGTGACGGAACGGAACGGAACAGTTTTAAAAGATAACAGAAGCTGCTCGAGCAGCTGTGGTAGACTGTACTACCCTTCAGGAGATTACTTGCTCTTCCCTGGGAGAGTATTGGTGGCAGACTTGGTCATGTGACTTGCTTTAGGTGATATAATCCACTTCTGCTTGAAAGCAGAAGCTTTAGAGTCTTTGTACTGTAATGTGCTGTTTTTCTTGCTTCTGAGATTATGGAAGCATGTCACGTGACGCCTCCTTCAGCCCGGGTCTCTGAAATATTATAATGAGCATCTTTTGTATATGGGTGCATCTTTTGTACATGAGGTGCATGGGTGAGAATAATTCTTTATCAATAAAGCTCCTGAACTTGTGGAGCCCTTTGTTACTGAATCGTCACCTATCCTGTTTTAACTAATACATCATCCACAGTTACATCCAGTTGCTATGATGGCCAGAATTCCCTACTGCATAGATCTTCTAACCTCAGGACCTCATGCTCCTCTTTTTTTTCATTTTATGTCTTTGGTGTCTCCACTGGTACTCCCAGTCTTGCTGTTCCCTTGGAGGGAACACAGAGTGGGACAATGAGCACTAGACCTGAACCCAAATCCTGAAACCAAGGTCCAGGCCTTCTACTGTCTAACTTTGTGATCTTCAGCAAATCAACTCATCCATCTGAGCCTCAATTTTATTTGCTTAAATATGAGGGGTAAAATATCTGCTAATTGTAACACAACTTTGTTCTCCAGAAGCACATTATAAGTTTTATGATAACAGAAAATAATTTTTAGTTCTTACATAGTCATGGGTGAGACTTCTCTGGCGGTCCAGTGGTTAGGATTTGCCACTTGCACAGCAGGTGACATAGGTTTGATCCCTGATCGGGAAGCAAAATTTCTGCATGCACATGATGCAGCTGGAAAAAATAAAATAAAGCTCCACCAATTTATACAATTTTTTTTAATTAAAGAAAAGAAATCATGGATAGTCCTGATCACCATCAACCCATGAAACTCTCAGTCAACACCAATTGACTGATAAGGGTGACCACAGAAGGCAGGGAAACTTAGAAGATTGGTTTCTGAGTGAGAGGTCAAGGTCCTCATCTGTGTCCTTACTCAAAACACACTTCTAAGTCCAAAAGTGCCATTCAGAAAGGGGAGACTTGACGACAACTTTTCTTAGTTTTTCAAGACACATTTTCTTATGCCAAATAGTATTGCAATTGTCTTTGAAATGCAATATGTGAGGGAGAAAAGCTTAGATTCAACCATCAATATACACAGAATTCAGATTTAAAGAGAATGTAAATAAATGTGTACATACCCAAGTTGTTCTCATAGATGCTTACATCCATCACCACACACAGTGGTTTGTAATAGCCTGAGGGGTTCCCCCAGCCCTGAATGACTCAGAGCAAAGTAGGAGCAGGGGAAGTTAGAATGTTCTTGCCTATCATTCTTTCTCAAGACTCCTCAATCCTCCTTCTAAGTAACCTTACTTGACTGCACAATCTGATTTAGATTAATTCATTCATTCACTCCTTTATCAAGTTTCCGAGTGACTATAATGTACCGGTTCTAGACACTATGTACAGAATAGACAAGTCCCTGATTGCATGGAACTTACACGTCTGAGGGGAGCTGACGTTCTGTGTTTCTATAGTTCCTGACACTTGTCTCCATCTGTCTCCAAGTGCGATAGTCATTGGTTTGGACTACAAGATCCTCGAAGACATGGGGAACACATATCTCATTAGACTTTGTGTCCTCAGTGTCCCCAGCCCCAACTCCCGGGGTCCACCCAAACCCATGTCCATTGAGTCAGTGATGGCATCCAACCATCTCATCTTCTGTCGTCCCCTTCTCCTCCTGCCCTCAATCTTTCCCAGCATCAGGGTCTTTTCAAATGAGTCAGCTCTTCGCTTCAGGTGACCAAAGTATTGGAGTTTCAGCTTCAAAATCAGTCCTTCCAATGAACATCCAGGACTGATCTCCTTTAGAATGGACTGATTTGATATCCTTGCAGTCCAAGGGACTCTCAGGAGTCTTCTCCAGCACCACAGTTCAAAAGCATCAATTCTTTGGCCCTCAGCTTTCATTATAGTCCAACTCTTACATCCATACGTGACCACTGGAAAAACCATAGCTTTGACTAGATGAACCTTTGTTGACAAAGTAATGTCTCTGCTTTTTAATATGCTGTCTAGATTGGTCGTAACTTTCCTTCCAAGGAGTAAGTATCTTTTAATTTCATGGCTGCAGTCAGCATCTGCAGTGATTTTGGAGCCCAGAAAAATAAAGTCAGCCACTGTTTCCACTGTTTCCCCATCTATTTGCCATGAAGTGATGGGACTGGATGCCATGATCTTAGTTTTCTGAATGTTGAGCTTTAAGCCAACTTTTTCACTTTCCTCTTTCACTTTCATCAAGAGGCTCTTTAGTTCTTCTTCACTTTCTGCCATAAGGGTGGTGTCATCTGCATATCTGAGATTATTAATATTTCTCCCAGCAATCTTGATTCCAGTTTGTGCTTCCTCCAGCCCAGAGTTTCTCATGATGTACTCTGCATATAAGTTAAATAAGCAGGGTGACAAAAAGTACTACAGACTAAGAAATAACACCAACATGGTCAAAGCTAAGCATGGGAATGCATCCATGTGAGCAATCTGTCCTGTGTACAGCCGGTGGTGTATGAGTGTTATGCAGAGAGAAAAAGAAAACCAAAGTGAATATTTGAAAGCATTTTCTTCTCCTGAGAGTCACTTAGAGCTAAGCTTTGAGTACTGCAACAGTTATACAGCAAACTCTGTGGGCTTAAGAAATGTTTTCCCAAAAAAGCACTGTTAGTTCAGAGGTTGAGAAACTATGAAGACAAGAGGAAAAAGGGGAGGGACTTCCCTGGTGGTCCAGTGGCTAAGACTTCATGGTCCCAATGCAGGGACTAGGGTTTGATCCCTTGTCAGGAGTCTAGATCCCACATTCTGCAACTAAGAGTTCTCAACTGCAACTAAAGATCCTACATGTCGCAACTAAGACCCAGCACAGCCAGATAAACAAATAAATACATGTTTTTAAAAAAGAGTAAGAAGGGGAGAAAAGAATGGGCAAAGGATTTGGAGACAGAAATGAGCTTGTTAGTGACAGTCACATGCTAGGCTACTCTTACCCTCTTCATTTATTTCTGTGGCATATTATGTACCTTCAGTTCAGTTCAGTTCAGTCGCTCAGTCGTGTCCGACTCTCCGCGACCCCATGAATCACAGCACGCCAGGCCTCCCTGTCCATCACCAACTCCCAGAGTACACTCAAACTCATGTCCACAGAGTCGGTGATGCCATCCAGCCATCTCATTCTCCGTCGTCCCCTTCTCCTCCTGCCCCCAACCTTTCCCATCATCAGAGTCTTTTCCAGTGAGTCAACTCGTCGCAAGAGGTGGCCAAAGTATTGCAGTTTCAGCTTTAGCATCAGTCCCTCCAATGAACACCCAGGATTGATCTCCTTTAGAATGGACTGGTTGAATCTCCTTGCAGTATAAGGGACTCTCAAGAGTCTTCTCCAACACCACAGTTCAAAAGCATCGATTCTTTGGCGATCAGCTTTCTTCACAGTCGAACTCTCACATCCATACATGACCACGGGAAAAACCATAGCCTTGACTAGATGGACCTTGGTTGGCAAAGTAATGTCTCTGCTTTTTAATATACTATCAAGGTTGGTCATAACTTTCCTTACAGTGTGTTTAATTACCAAAGGAGAAGAGATACGCCTTTATTTAGTCATTTATCATGCAAATATTTATTAGTATCTGCTCTTTTATCTTTGTTCCTTAGGTACCTATTTTGAATCAGACACTATCTTAGATGCTGGACAGAAAACGACGTTTGCCTTACTGAAACTAACATTGTGATAAGGAAAACAGATAATCAGCAACTAACTATGTAAATAAGATGATCATAGGTCATGATAAGGGCCATGGAGGTGATATTAGAGGGCCATACCCAAGAAGGTGTCTGGAGTGGGGTGGGTTCAGTTCAGTTCAGTTCACTTCAGTCACTCAGTCGTGTCTGACTCTCCGCGACCCCATGAATCACAGCACGCCAGGCCTCCCTGTCCATCACCAACTCCCGGAGTTCACTCAAACTCATGTCCACAGAGTTGGTGATGCCATCCAGCCATCTCATTCTCCGTCGTCCCCTTCTCCTCCCGCCCCCAACCTTTCCCAGCATCAGAGTCTTTTCCAGTGAGTCAACTCGTCGCATGAGGTGGCCAAAGTATTGCAGTTTCAGCTTTAGCATCAGTCCCTCCAATGAACATCCAGGATTGATCTCCTTTAGAATGGACTGGTTGGATCTCCTTGCAGCATAAGGGACTCTCAAGAGTCTTCTCCAACACCACAGTTCAAAAGCATCGATTCTTCGGCGATCAGCTTTCTTCACAGTCCAAGTCTCACATCCATACATGACCATGGGAAAAACCATTGCCTTGACTAGACGGACCTTGGTTGGCAAAGTAATGTCTCTGCTTTTTAATATACTATCAAGGTTGGTCATAACTTTCCTTCCAAGAAGTAAGCGTCTTTTAATTTCCTGGCTAGTTTAAAAACGGCTACAGAGGAAGACATCCTAAAGAGCTTATTTGAGTCAAGGTCTGAACCATGAGAAGAAGCTCACCACAAAAAACTTCAAATAGCAAAACATTCTAGCCAGGGAAGAGAACAAGTGCCAAAGCCATGAGGCAGGAATAAACTTGGCAAGTTCACAGAATAAAAAGCGGACCAATATGACTAGAAGGTGGTGATGAAAGGGTAGAGGAGGTAGAGATCAGATCCTACCTGGCCTTGAGAGGTGTGACAAGGATTTTAAGATTTCCTTTTGGACCTAATGAGAGTCACTGGAGAGTGTTTGGCAGAGAATTGAACACGATCAGGAGCAAAGAACTAGTGAACTCAAAGTGTTACACAAACCAAATAACACTCCCTTCACTGCTTTAAGGCAGCCCCAGGCCTCTTCTCTCCATTAGCACTAAACCAAGGCCCATACACCCACATTTTAGATGGTTGGTGACTGATTCTGACCCTGTCGAATTATGAGGCATATATTTGAAATTGGGTGCAATTTTGTTAGTAAAAAGATAATGTTCATTTCTTTAAGCATTCATGTGATCAGTTTATGTTGACTGTATTTTTTTCTCAAATCAAAAATTTCGGCACATGAATTGACAAGTTTAAAGTATGCTATTTTTTTCAATAGCTGAGTAATATTCCATTGTATATATGTACCATATCTTCTTTATCCATTTATCTGTTGAAGGATATCTAGGTTACTTCCAAGTGCTAGCTATTGTAAATAGTGCTGCCATGAACATTTGGGTGCATATGTCTTTTTTGATTATTATACACAGTGAAGTAAGTCAGAAAGAGCAAAACAAATATCATACATGAATGCATTTATATGGAATTGAGAAAGATGGTACTGATGAACCTACCTGCAGGACGGAATAGGAGACACAGACATAAAGGACAGACTTGTGGACACAGTGGGGAAGGAGAGGGTGGGACCACTTGAGAGCAGAGCATTGAAATGTATATATTACCACATGTAAAACAGATGGCCATTGAAAATTGGCTTTATGATGCAGGGAACTCAAATCCTGTACTCTTTGACAACCTAGAGGAGTTAGATGGAGTGAGAGGTGGAAGGGAAGTTTAAGACAGATGGGACATATGTCTATATATCTGTACCTATTGCTGATTCATGTTGATGTATGGCAGAAACCAACACAATATTGTAAAGTAATTATCCTCCAATTAAAAAAATGATGTAAGTTTTGGAGACACTGCATTGGGAAGGATCCCCAGTGTTCTCCCTACTTGCTACAAGTGAAAATAAAGCCTTCCTTCTCCTGCAAAAAATAAAATAAAATAATAAAATAAAATGTGCTTTTGAGGTCAAGAGGACAGAATATATTAAATAGGAATCGTTTGTGGAAAACTTATTGTGCCTAGCCATATACATCTTGTTATGCGAAATAAAAAGACTGGATTCTTAGCTCTCTGCGATTTGTGGAAGGTGTTTCTCAAGTGTTATTAAACAGAAATTTCAAGGAGCTCCCAAGCAGGAGTCAGGGAGCAGATGACACAGCGGGGCTCGTTAGTGCAAGTTGTTCTTGGTGTCAGCACCACCCCTGTGCTGGTGTGAGGTGGGGGCGGTGCGTGCCCAGCCCTTCCCACCCTCTTCTCACCTTCCCCTTTATCACTGCTCCATTTGCAACTCACTCCTTCTCTTCCACACCCTATTAGCACTACTATTCCATTTCCAGATGAATTGGTAGAAAGGTGTTACCAAAATTCCAGCCTTTTTCTCAGCAGTAACCTGATATTTTGATACCACTGACAGTTTCTCTCTCCTGCCAGTTCCTTCTCTCCTTCCTTTATCACCTCCTTCCTCTTCTTTTCGTCTGTCTCTCCCACGCCTTCTTTTCTAGTAGGGATTCAGCCTGGACTTCAGAAAGTCCCAGATGAAAAATATTTAAAATCTTTTCTGGTAGAAAAATCATTTCTGAAAAAAAAAAAAAGAAAAATCATTTCTGAAAAAGAAGATTGATCATTAATATTTTTAAATCAAGGGATATATACTTATAAAAGCTTATTATTTAAGAAAAAGAAATGTATGATATCTTTTCTATATTGAAAAAGAGCTGGGCTTGCTAAAGTATCAACTATAAGGGTTATTTTGGGGGCACCTTTTGTGTGCCAAGCACAGTGTGAGATGATGAGGGAGATATGCACACACTCCCTGTCCTCCAGAACAAATATCCAGCAGGGCAATGGACCCCACAAGGGACCACAGGGCAAGAGAGGCCGTAACAAGGTCTTTAACAGAGGTGTGGTTTTCCACAGTAGGAAATAAATAGGAGGTTTATTCCAATAATGTGAAAATTCGCTCAGTCGTGTCCGACTCTTTGTGACCCCATGGACTATACAGTCCATGGAATTCTCCAGGCCAGAATACTGGAGTGGGCAGCCGTTCCTTTCTCCAGGGGATCTTCCCAACCCAGGGATTAAACCCAGGTCTCCTGCATTGCAGGCAGATTCTTTACCGGCTGAGCCACCAGGGAATATTGGAATATTTCCTATTCCAATAATAGGAAATAATAAATAGGAAATAAATAGGAGGTTTTCCAAGGTAGGAAATAAATGGGAGGTTTATTCCAATGGAGGCCTGAGAGGGAAGGGATCTGATGAAAGACCAAATAACACTCCCTTCTACTGCTTTATGGAGAAAAATGACAACCCACTCCAGTATTCTTGCCTGGAGAATCCCATGTTCAGCGGAGCCTGGCAGGCTACAGTTCATGGGATCGCAAGAGTCGGACACGACTTAGTGACTAAACCAACCACTGCTTTAAGGTGGTACCAGGCCTCTTCTCTCCGTTAGCACTGAACCAAGGCCCACGCATCCACATTTTAGATGGTCAGTGGCTGATTCTGACTCTGTAGAATTATGAGGCATATATTTGGTACTGGGTACAGTTTTGTTAGCAACAGGATAATACAATGATTTGTGAATGAGCACTCTTAAACCAGGCTGTCTGGAGTGGACTGGCTGTCTGGAGTGGAGTGCTGCCTCCATCATTTACAGTCTCGGTGAATTTAACCAAGTAACTTACCCTTTCTGTTCCATTTCCTTGACTGTAAAGTGGAGTAATAATATTGTTCATATTGTGTGCTAAGTCACTTCAGTTGTGTCTGACTCTTTGCAACCCTATGGGTTTCGGCCTGCCAGACTCCTCTGTCCATTGGATGCTCCTGGCAAGAATACTGGAGTGGGTTGCCATGTTCTCATCCAGGGGATCTTCCCCACCCAGGGATTGAACCCACATCTCTTATGTCTCCTGCATTGTCAGGCGGGTTCTTTACCGTCAGTACCACCTGGGAAGCCTATTGTTCATATAAATTCCATGAAAGGACTTATTACAATATTTGATACACCATTAGTCCTTGATGGATCTTGTATATATGAGAACTAAATGTATATAATGCACTTAGAATAGTTGAAGAAAATAAACACTGAATGGTGCTAGTGAGTGTTAGTTCTAGTGGTCTACTCTTAGGGCTTTGAATGAGAGACATTTTTGGTCCTGAGGGAGTGGTGCTTTTTCATCTTACTTGTGCACAGATGCCCCCTCGTGGAGAGAGAGCCAAATATTTGAGGCCAGTTCCTCTTTCTAGTTCTAGGAGGACATGAAAACAGTTAAGACTCAGCAGCTGACATCACCAGCCACACTGCCACCGTGGCTTCTCCCAGGCCAGGCCACCGCTGAGATCAGGCCTACCCCAGGCGAGAGCAATCCATTTGGGAACCAAGCGTTGTGTGGAAACCAGGCTCAATCATAAACACGGGAGAGTACTTAAAACAGTATGATCATTTTTTGAGATGAAAGAAAGTGAAAGTGTTAGTAGTTCAGTCATGTCTGACTCTGCCACCCCATGGACCATAGCCTGCCAGGCCCCTCTGTCCATGAAATTTTCCAGGCGAGAATACTGGTGTGGATAGCCATTCCCTTCTCCAGGGGATCTTCCTGACCCAGGGATCATTTTTTGAGATAATCAAGTACAGTTTTACATAATACCCTTCATGGTTGCTTTTAGCCATGAAAGTTTCCCAATGGAAACATTAAAGTTTATTGTATGATCATCCCTTACCTTTTTTAAAGATTTAAATTACTCAAAGGTATGTATTCCTTCAAATGAAAAAAATCCTTGCTGAGTGACTAATATATGCCAGGCATAGGTGAGACCTTGGGGCACCAGAGAGAATAAAATATAGCCCCTGGCTTAAGAGACTAATCATCAGACAGTACAACAGAGAATGCTGAGCAGTGAGTTAGGACTAAGCTGGAAAATATATTGCAGCTCCGTTGGCAAAGAATCTGCCTGCAATACAGGAGACCCAGGTTCGATTTCTGGGTCAGGAAGATCCCCTGGAGAAGGAAATGGCAACCCACTCCAGTATTCTTACCTCGAGAATCCCATGGACAGAGGAGCCTGGCGGACTACAGTCCATGGGATCACAAGAGTCAGACGCAACTTAGTGACTAAACCACCACCAGGGACGCTTTGAGGATGCAGGGGAAGGACATGGAACCGAGCAGTTGCTTGCCAAGGGCAGTTCTGTCTGATATTGGAAGCTCCAGGGATGCTAAGGGTTACCGAAGACACTTGTGGAGGGAGGTTGCGTTAGCTTCTCGCCGGTAGAGGAGTTGCCTGCACTGCTGTGTTGCCTCGACTGCTTGTCTCTCCACAGAGTCCTGCCCTCATCCACATGGCCACCTAGACAGTGGAACTGGGCCCCACAGGCTGAATACTACATCCAACTCCTGACAGGACAGCAGGGGCAGCCCCTTTCTGGCTAGCCCTGCCTTCTCTGGCCCTCTCTCAGGGGCCGCTGGCCTCTGAGACCTCTGAGTGGTATTATCTGTGCCAGGCAAGGCCCTGGCCCTGGACAGGCAGCCGCCACCTCCCTTAGGTGGGGTCAGGCCTCTCAGGTCTTCTCCTGGAGATCCTGGCCTTCACCGTTGCCAGTGGGAACCAGAGGGAGGGAGATGAAGCTTCAAGCCAAACAGAGCTAGGAGGGAAGTATGCTAAGTGTTCAGTTCAGTTCAGTCGCTCAGTCGTGTCCGACTCTCCATGACCCCATGAGTCACAGCACACCAGGCCTCCCTGTCCATCACCAACTCCCGGAGTACACTCAAACTCATGTCCACAGAGTCGGTGATGCCATCCAGCCATCTCATTCTCTGTCGTCCCTTTCTCCTCCCGCCCCCAACCTTTCCCAGCATCAGAGTCTTTTCCAGTGAGTCAACTCGTCGCATGAGGTGGCCAAAGTATTGCAGTTTCAGCTTTAGCATCAGTCCTTCCAATGAACGCCCAGGATTGATCTCCCTTAGAATGGACTGGTTGGATCTCCTTGCGGTACAAGGGACTCTCAGGAGTCTTCTCCAGCACCACAGTTCAAAAGCATCAATTCTTCGGCGATCAGCTTTCTTCACAGTCCAATTCTCACATCCATACATGACCACAGGAAACACCATAGCTTGACTAGACGGACCTTGGTTGGTAAAGTAATGTCTCTGCTTTTTAATATACTATCAAGGTTGGTCATAACTTTCCTTCCAAGGAGTAAGCGTCTTTTAATTTCATGGCTGCAATCAGCATCTGCAGTGATTTTGGAGCCCCCAAAAATAAAGTCTGACACTGTTTCCACTGTTTTTCCATCTATTTCCCATGAAGTGATTATAAGTGTAAGTTGTAAAAGTAAATACTACTAGCATAAAATAAATATGGAATGCTGTGGGAGTATGAGGGGAGGAGCTGCCACTGGGTCAGAACTAGGTCAGGGAAGTTTTCCTGCAAATCCCTTTTTCTATTTTCTTTGAGATACTGTGTTCTGTGAGCTGTGCTGTGCTCCGTCACTAAGCCATGTCCCAACCCTTTGCGACCTCCATGGACCTCTTTGAGCCCGACAGGCTCCTCTGTCCTTGGAATTATCCACATAAGAATACTGGATTGAGTTGCCATTTCCTCCTCCAGAGGATCTTCCTGACCCAGGATTGAACCCTCATCTCCTGCTTCTACGGCATCTAAGGCGGATTCTTTATCACTAGTGCCACCTGCCCACTCCAGTATTCTTGCCTAGAGAATCCTGTGAGCAGAGGAGCCTGGTGGTCTGCTGTTCATAGGGTAGCACAGAGTTGGATATGACTGAGGCGACTTAGCAGCAGCAGCGCCACCTGGGAAACCCTGTGGTCTTATGGGGCTGGAGGCTGTAACTTGAGTGACAAGTGACAGCAAGGTCCAGGTTTCCAGATAGTTGTTTGCATCCCTGATCTGCCCTGTGGGTCGGTTTTAGAATGTGTTTCAGGACCTCGCTATCCTTTTCTTTCATTGGTATAGCTGCAGAAGTGTCATATGCAATTACAACGTCACCTCTGCTATTCCATTCTTTTTCTAGCTTAACAGATAGTCTTAAACGCTGGGTAATTCTATAGCATCAGCCATGTTATTTCAAAAACAGAACAACACCAGCTCTGTGTGTGTGTGTGTGTGTGTGTGTGTGTGTTGCTTTGCCAGTGGTATAGGCAAAGGGAGGGGAAATTAAGGTAAAAAGGCAGTGAGCTCAAAACGTTTTTACTTTATTATTTTTTTGAATTGGGCTTTAGGGGAAATCCTTTAAACCCAAGGATAAAAAAACACACACCCACAAAATTGGTCTAAAGAAGGATCAAGCCCCATGACCTTAATTTTATTGGCATTATGCTCTAATCAGCCAATGAATTAAGAGATGAGAGGACGTTTCAGTCAATTACAGTCACATGAAATCGGTGCCTTTTTCCATGGTGGCAGTTTTCTCAAGGCTAAAAGAGCATTTTTTTAAGGTGTTTTTTTTTTCAGAGACTATTTATTGGCAATCCTGCCTCGGTATTGATGGAGGAAGTCATTAAATTTCCTTCCTCTGTGTTCATTCAGATGGGCTCTGAAAGGAGGGAGGAGCTATTTATATAAATGTGATCTGGAAGAAAAGAGACACCACACTTGGCTTCTAATTGCATGCAGAAACCTGGCATCTCTTGCTTCATCCTCAGTTACATCCCCACCATGTGTCTGATACCAGAGACATGAAATTATGAATTGGCTCAGCCTTTATAGTGCATGACACATGTTTTTCGTGAGCACTAAGATTCTTTTATTTTTTAAACTGAGATAAAATTAAACCTAGGTTCTGGCACTAATCTCCACTTGTCTTTCTCCTGGCAGCATGAATTGTTTATTTCTGTGATATAAAAAAGCATAACTCTTGTTTGTTTGTTTTGCAAACTCCATGCATTTTCTAGGGAAACATTTACTGTCTTTACCACTCACTTGTACGGATACCAACAGATAATTCAAGTCTGTTCAAGTTTTATGCCACTTCCTGGGCTCCAGGGTTAAATGGTCACTTTGTCAAAAGCAGCCTTCCCTTTGTATTTCCTGCAGTGCTCAGCACCATGCCTTGTATACAGTGATGCTTGATGAATGCTTATTAAATAAGTGAGAGCTTCCTGGTAGGTAAATATTGATTTTTCTATTAATTTTTGATACATTAACCACAGAAATCAGATATGTCAATAAATATTGTGCTCAATAAATCTACAGATTTTCCCTTCCTATTCTGCCCTCTTCAGCCTCACTAGTCTTCATGATCATTCTTAAGTACGCCAGATTTATTCTTGCGTCAGGATTAAGGCATTGAAAGAAGCAGTGATCTCTTTCAACATATTTTTCATGTATATGAGCAATGTTGACAAATATTGAAATGTCTCTTGAAAGATAAAAAGCTCCTTCTTTGAGGGAAATAGTCTAGTATGGATAATGCCTGGTATCTTGCTTAATCTTTTTGAACTGACATTTTTTTTTTATTGGCCTGTTAAAGAAAAAATTTTTCTGACATTTGTTAGAGCAGTTAAGGAAGACTTTATTTGGGACTACTGTGAGACATGGCAAGACTATTGCCATAGGGGAGAGAAACCAGGCTCAACTCCACATGTAACCAAGACAACTGAGGATTTATGGCCACAGAGCACAGTGAGGAGTCAGTGGATAGAGTGTTACTAATAGGAGACATCAAAGATGGAGGGACTCTTGCTAAACGTATTTAACAGGATTCTTGCTGAAGACGTTGTGGGGGTGAAAAAATGGATCAGATACTGAGGGTGATGATGTATCACGGGTGGGAATTCTCTTGCTAAAACTGGATGTGGCAGGCTAGGGACACAGCCCAAGGATGAGGCCTAGCTGTAAAAAGAGCTCAGAGGAGCTATGATGTAGAAAGTGTACACGTTTATGTTCTTGGACTGTTTAATTCTAACGCCACTGTACAATCTGACAGAAAGCAGACTACGAAGAGGCCGCACGTACTCTCAACCATGCTTTCCTCTCTGGGTCTCTGAACTCTGTTTACTCCAGGACTCCACCCAGTTCTTCCATCCCATTCCCTTAAGTGACCTGCACCTCCCCTATCAAACTGCCTTGGACTTAAACTTCTTTTCTGAGATCATAAAGAGGAAAAGATTTGAATGTTCTTGCCAGGGAATGATGACTTAAAGGTCTACATCCTATAAAACATTTGCGTTATGTAGTAGAAACCTCGAGCAATGTGAAATAAATTGAAGTGACGTTTTTGAACAATTGAAGTTTTCCAGGAACCCCTCTTATCACAGTTCATTGGTGTATCTGCTTGGATGGTGACACTACATGTGACCTTGACCATAAATACTTCACAAAAATTATTGAAAATACTTTTCAAGAAGTATTGACCAATGCCAAATTTCTTTCCTGCTTATTCTTTATCTTATTTCATTCTTCCTTTTCTGTGGAAGACTGTAATCTCCTTGAAGTCAGAGTTCATGCCTCTTCGTTTGTGTATTCACTACCTAAAGGAGATCTTGTTCAATATATGTTTGTACAATTAAATCAAGTTACAAGCTTGGATAAAGCCATATCACGTCTCATGTTCAAAAGTGGAGAATAGACAACTAATCTAAAATTGGTCTTTGTTTTACCAATCAGATCAATGAGGTATTATTATTATTTTATTTTTATGAAAATGTATTTAATACATATATATTAAATTCATTTAATATGTTACTTTTGGGGTGGGGCTTTCCAGGTGGCGATAGTGGTAGAGAACCCTCCTGCCAATGTAGGAAACAAAAGAGACTCAGATTCAATCCCTGGGTCAGGAAGATCCCCTGGAGGAGGGCATGGCAACCCACTCCCGTTTCTTGCCTGAAGAATCCCATGGACAGAGGAGCCTAGTAAGCTACAACCCATAGGGTCGCAAAAGGTCAAACATGGCTAAAGCAACTTAGCATGCCAGCACACCCACACTTTTGGGGTGACGACGTAGATTCTTGGTAAAGTGTTCCAAAGGCAAGATGAAACAGGCCTTCAGGCAGCATGAGGGCTATGAAGCAACTGTAACTCCAATCACTGTAAGATATAAATAGAGAAACGTCAAAGTCTTGAATCATAGCAACCCCATTATGTATCAGTCCCTCCTCGATGATCAGTTTCAGTCTTCTGTAACTCTTCATTTACGACTAATTTCAGATTTCTTGAAAAGTGGGAGAACAATGCTCTCGTTTACCCTTCGCTTAGTTTCCCCTGTTAACGTTTCCATTGACTTTATCATGCTCTCTCTCCTTCTCTTTCTCTCTCTCCCTTAGCCTCTCCTTTCTCTTTCTAGGTAGATAAACAAATATATGTGTGTCATTCAAATATGTCCTTTGAATCTGTCTCCTTTATTAGAGAATATAGTGTTCTATGAACAGCCTGGCCTCTTTTAAATCAATCTGGCATTTGAGCTGGCATTTCCTTTGAGATCCCCCTCAGTCTTTCCTCAGCCTAGCAAGCATCACTGTGTACCAAAGTAACAGAAGAGTCATGTCTCATGCTTATGTCTTTGAGCAAGCAATTCATGCTAGTTTAAGTTGTAGATATCAACTTAAAAATATATTAAACATTTTGGAACCATTTTAGAATGTATTGCAGTCATGTTGAGTTCTTTAACCCTAAGTAGTTCAGTATATGGTCTCTAAGAATAAGAACATTATCTTTCTTAATCGTAGAATAATTATTAAAAGCAGGGAAAATAACATTAATACTATTACCTAATATATCGTTTTATTCATTGCTAAATAGGTCTGTAATGTTCTTTATAGCAAAGAAAGAAAGATGAAAGGAGGGAAGAAAGGGAGGAAGGAAGGAAGGAAGGGAGGTGGGAAGGAAGGAAGGAAAAGAACAAAAGAAAAGAGGAAAGAAAAAGAAAGGAAGGAATCTTCAGACCAGTGGGCTTTTTATTGCTTTACTTGGAAAACTAGGGCAGAGGGTCAGCAAATCTTTCATTTTTGCTTTTTTCATATACTTTAAGCTTTTAAAATAAATTTTAAACTATTTTTAAAGACCAGTACATATGCTGAATTTTGACACTTTGCAGCCCACAATCGCATTAACATGTGCGGCCTGCTGGGCTCGTTTCTGTGTAGATGTTAAGGTTTCTCCTGCTAACTCTGTTGAATGAAAGACATCCCGACATTCATTCATTCCTTGTTCATCCACCCACTTAGCAGTGCCAGTAGTATTGAGGATCTACCAAAGACCTGTGCTGGATGAGATAAGCTGTTAAGTCTGTGATCATTCATAGCTACGTGTCTATGAGTACTGCAAAATCCATAGAAATAAATCCAGAAGCTGAGACTGATAAAATGCTACAGCTATCCATAATCCTTCACTTCAAATCAAATAGCACCATCAATTTCTTGATTGATTTTGTAAAAATCAAATGTTAAAATTTTTAAGTTGGAAAATAAACAGTTTTTATTTTAATATGTTTAAAAATATTTATATTATCCTTACTTTTTTATTTTGGGGGTTTAAATATGCATTTGTATGAAAAAAAGGGTAATGTTTCTAATACTACTTAAACATAACTTGTCTAGACCTGAGATTCCAAATATTTTTTGTCACACACCCATAAGTTTAAGAATTAATATATTCCCTGATGTATGTTTATTTATATAATAGAGCTTTCCTGGTGGCTCAGCAGTAAAGAATCCACCTGCAATGCTGGAGATTTGGGCTCAATCTGGATAGGGAAGACCACCTGAAGGAAGGCATGGCAATCCACGCCAGTATTCTTCCCTGGAGAATCCATGGACAGAGGAGCCTGGCAGGCTACAGTCCATGGGGTCACAAAGTCGGACACGACTGAAGCAACTTCCACACATCACATGCACATTTACATAATAAGTGTATAATAGTGTAGTAGTGTTTTATATATATTATACAACTTACCCACAAAAGAAAACTCTTAAAAAAAAAACAAGTAAAATTAATATAAATAAAATTTCTAATAACCTCTTCCTCGACTCTGTTGGCTCACTTGTTGATCCAGTTGACTCCACTGGACCCCTCACTCATCCTTGTACTGTACTTTTCCGTACTTTGAGGCTGGACTCTTCCAGCTTTATTATCTATTCTTGACTATCGTTTTTATGGTGATGACTAGTACTGCCCTGTATAAGTCTGTTTAAAGGTCATTTTTCTTGAGGAATGCTAATTCATTTTCACATTTGTATATCACCTCTGTAAAGGTCATTTTTTTAGGGTATGCTAATTCATTTCGTACTTGTTTGTAAATATTTGTTCTCTTCCACATGACTGTTACATTTTTACTTGTAATAAAATTTTAGATAAGAAGCTTCAGGAAACATTTTTGCTAGAGATAAAGAATGATAAACTAAAGAAGTGACTGAGCAGAAAACTATTTTTACCACAAGTGATACCACCCACCTCGTGCGCCTAGAGAATGATTTCACACATTAAGAAGATATAGATAACTCAGGAGAAGAGCACTTCTTCTAAATTAGCAATAATTCCGTGTTCAGTGCAATATGTGATAAGGAAATGAGGAAGAAACAGCTAAAATCGACATGTGTGTCTGTCAAATTTAAAAATTGTTTTAGCCATAACACTTGGAAGGAAATTAGATTACTAGGTCTCTGAGAGCAGGGCTAGTGTTCATTTTTATGTGTCCTTAATGTGCTTTTGGAAAAACAGAGTTCAAATGTTTCTTGAATGAATGTTAGTGGATTAATAAGCGAAAGTATTTTCCCAGCTTCAGTACCAATAATTTTGGTCAGAATTAGCAACCTGAACTGCTTCAGTTCAGTTCGGTCACTCAGTCGTGTCCAACTCTTTGCGACCCCATGAATCACAGCATGCCAGGCCTCCCTGTCCATCACCAACTCCCGGAGTTCACTCAAACTCATGTCCATCAAGTCGGTGATGCATCCAGCCATCTCATTCTCTGTCGTCCCCGTCTCTTCCTGCCCCCAATCCCTCCCAGCATCAGAGGCTTTTCCAGTGAGTCAACTCGTCCCATGAGGTGGCCAAAGTATTGAAGTTTTAGCATCAGTCCTTCCAATGAACACCCAGGACTGATCTCCTCTAGAATGGACTGGTTGGATCTCCTTGCAGTCCAAGGGACTCTCAAGAGTCTTCTCCAGCACCACAGTTCAAAAGCATCAATTCTTCAGCGATCAGTTTTCTTCACAGTCCAACTCTCACATCCATACATGACCACTGGAAAAACCATAGCTTTGACTAGACAGACCTTGGTTGGCAAAGTAATGTCTCTGCTTTTTAATATGCTGTCTAGGTTGGTCATAACTTTCCTTCCAAGGAGTAATCATCTTTTAATTTCATGGTTACAGTCACCATCTGCAGAGATTTTGGAGTCCCAAAAAATAAAGTCTGACACTGCTTCCACTGTTTCCCCATCTATTTCCCATGAAGTGATGGGACCAGATGCCATGATCTTTGTTTTCTGAATGTTGAGCTTCAAGCCAACTTTTTCACTCTCCTCTTTCACTTTCATCAAGAGGCTTTTGAGTTCCTCTTCACTTTCTGCCATAAGGGTGGTGTCATCTGCATATCTGACGTTATTGATATTTCTCCCAGCAATCTTGATTCCAGCTTGTGCTTCTTCCAGCCCAGCGTTCCTCATGATGTACTCTGCATATAAGTTAAATAAGCAGGGTGACAATATACAGCCTTGACGTACTCCTTTTCCTATTTGGAACCAGTCTGTTGTTCGATGTACAGTTCTGACTGTTGCTTCCTGACCTGCATACAGGTTTCTCAAGAGGCAGGTCAGGTGGTCTTGGATTCCCATCTCTTTCAAAATTTTCCACAGTTTATTGTGATCCACACAGTCAAAAGCTTTGGCATAGTCAATGAAGCAGAAATAGATGTTTTTCTGGAACTCTCTTGCTTTCTCCGTGATCCAACAGATGTTGGCAATTTGATCTCTGGTGCCTCTGCCTTTTGTAAAACCTGCTTGAACATCGGGAAGTTCACGGTTCACATATTGCTGAAACCTGGCTTGGAGAATTTTGAGCATGACTTTACTAGCGTGTGAGATGAGTGCAGTTGTGCGGTAGTTTGAGCATTCTTTGGCATTGCCTTTCTTTGGGATTGGAATGAAGACTGACCTTTTCCAGTCCTGTGGCCACTGCTGAGTTTTCCAAATTTGCTGGCATATTGAGTGCAGCACTTTCACAGCATCATCTTTCAAGATTTGAAATAGCTCAATTGGAATTCCATCACCTCCACTAGCTTTGTTTGTAGTGATGCTCTCTAAGGCCCACTTGACTTCACATTCCAAGATGTCTGGCTCCAGGTGATTGATCACGCCATCGTGATTATCTTGGTCATGAAGATCTTTTTTGTACAGTTCTTCTGTGTATTCTTGTCACCTCTTCTTAATAGCTTCTGCTTCTGTTAGGTCCATACCATTTCTGTCCTTTATTGAGCCCATCTTTGTATGAAATTTTCCCTTGGAATCTCTAATTTTCTTGAAGAGATCTGTTGTTTTCCTCTATTTCTTTGCATTGATCGCTGAGGAAGGCTTTCTTATCTCTCTTTGCTATTCTTTGGAACTCTGCATTCAGATGCTTATATCTTTCCTTTTCTCCTTTGCTTTTCACTTCTCTTCTTTTCACAGCTATTTGTAAGGCCTCCTCAGACAGCCACTTTGCTTTTTTGCATTTCTTTTCCATGGGGATGGTCTTGGTCCCTGTCTCCTGTACAATGTCATGAACCTCTGTCCAAAGTTCATCAGGCACTCTATTTATCAGATCTAGTCCCTTAAATCTATTTCTTACTTCCACTGTATAATCATAAGGGATTTGATTTAGGTCATATCTGAATGGTCTAGTGGTTTTCCCTACTTTCTTCAATTTCAGTCTGATTTTGGCAATAAGGAGTTCATGATCTGAGCCACAGTCAGCTCCTGGTCTTGTTTTTACTAACTGTATAGAGCTTCTCCATCTTTGGCTGCAAAGAATATAATCAATCTGATTTCAGTGTTGACCATCTGGTGATGTCCATGTGTAGAGTCTTCTCTTGTGTTGCTGGAAGAGGGTGTTTGCTATGACCAGTGCGTTCTCTTGGCAAAACTCTATTAGCCTTTGCCCTGCTTCATTCCGTGCTCCAAGGCCAAATTTGCCTGTTACTCCAGGTGTTTCTTGACTTCCTACTCTTGCATTCCAGTCCCCTATAATGAAAAGGACATCTTTTTTGAGTGTTAGTTCTAAAAGGTCTTGTAGATCTTCATAGAACCGTTCAACTTTGGCTTCTTCAGCATTACTGGTTGGGGCATAGGCTTGGATTACTGAAATATTGAATGGTTTGCCTTGGAAATGAACCGAAATCATTCTGTCATTTTTAAGATTGCATTCGAGTACTGCATTTTAGACTCTTTTTGACCATGATGGCCACTCTATTTCTTCTAAGGGATTCCTGCCCCCAGTAGTAGATATAATGGTCCTCAGAGTTATATTCACCCATTCCAGTCCATTTTATTTCACTGATTCCTAAAACGTCTACATTCACTCTTGTCCACTTTGACCACTTCCAATTTGCCTTGATTCATGGACCTAACATTCCAGGTTCCTATGCAATATTGCTCTTTACAGCATCAGACCTTGTGTCTATCACCAGTCACATCCACAACTGGGTATTTGTTTTGCTTTGGCTCCATCCCTTCATTCTTTCTGGAGTTATTTCTCCACTGATCTCCAGTAGCATACTGGGCATCTACCGACCTGGGGAATTCCTCATTCATGAACTGCTTAGCTCATGCAGATTACCAGAAGTTCTATGTTCTCCTTAAAGTCTTAATTTTCATGATGCTAAATCTGTATAAATACACAGAGAATGGGATTAAAAGCAAATTAGACCAGGCAGAAGAATAGATTAGTGGATTTAAGGCCATAGCAATAGAAATTATCCCAAATGCAGCATACAGAGAAAAAATTGGAAAAAAAAATGAATAGAGCCTCAGTTAGGAGTGGGAACCTTTAGGTGGTTTGATATTTAATTATTGGCTTGATATTTACTTATTGGAGTCCCTGAGGGGAGTCAGAAAAATATTCAAGGAATACATATATTTCACACCATACACTGTAATTTTTGTCTCTAGAAGTGAGATTTGCCTCTTTTTTATACCTTCAGTTTCTGTCCTTAGAATGCTCATGCTGTCCTCTACCTCACTGTTGCTGTTGAGTTGCTAAGTTGTGTCTGACTCTTTGCAACTCTGTGAACTGTGACTTGCCAAGCTCTTCTGTCCATGGAATTTTCCAGTAGAGGGTATTGGAAAGCACCTCCTAAAATCATCACACTGAGGGCTATGAATTTGGGGAGGAAGGGACCGAAATATTCAGCCCATATCTCTGCACACTAAACAGACCTTTCCTCTCAGGCTAGTGTTTTCATCCTAAGAATGTCTCCAGTAGATGGCAATTAGACATAAAGCATGCCTACCACATGGGATGGCCCATCTTGGTCAAATAGGGAGTGCAGTGAGGAGTTTTGTCTCTTGTTATGTAAGGATGTACAAAGTATATTCGGTTTTGCCTCTGTCTATAAAGTCTAAAATATTTACTATGTGAACTTTAATAGGTAAAGTTTGTGGACCTTGATCCAAGACTAATCTTGCCCCACTGCTGAGGTAATACCATTCTGAATACTCTGTCCAGCACTCAGTGTATTTTAAGGTTTTGGTGCTCCAGCTGGTGGAAACAGGAACTATTCCCATCCTGTGTGAGTTCTGAAAATTATTCCTCCTGTGTTTTTCTGGTGGTTTTTCCTTCTGCCCCAGGAAGTTTCATCCTTTCTGAGGTTCCACAAAAAATTAAAAATAGAGCTATCATATGATCCGCCAATTCCACTTCTGATTCTGAAAGAAACGAAAACACTAATTTGCAAAGCTATATGCGCCCCATGTTTCCTGAATCATTATTTGTGATAGCTAAGCCATGGAAACAACTTATGTGAGTATTAGTAGTTATATGAGTAAAGAAATTGTGGTATATGTGTATATTATTCACGATAAACAAGAATGAAATCTTGTCATTTGCAACAATATGGATGAATCTCAAGGGCTTCATGCTAAGTGAAATAAGTCAGACAAAGAAAGAAAATACTCTATAATCTCTCATATATGAAACTTAAAAAAAAAAGAAAATAATAAAGCACTAAGGTTGTAGATACAGAGAACAGAATGATGGTTGCCAGAGATGAGAGGATGGGGTGGAATAAATGGGTGAATTGAGTGTGTATGTGTTTTAGTTTAAATAAATTGAGTAAAAATTTAAGTGCAACAAATTATGTCAAAGAATAGACTGAAATTCTTTCTCCCAGATTCTAAAATTTAAAATTAATTTGTACCCAAATATTGATTTTTAGAAAGAAGAGCATCTAAATAATGAAGCAATTAAATTAGGGGTTGATTTATACATGTATAACTGGATTGCGTTGCTACACAGCAGAAATTAACAAAATATTGTGAATCAACAGTACTCAATAAAATATTAAAAAAAAAAACTAAAGGCTGATTTTATAGATCCAGAAAGTAAGTAGTATAACTTTCTCACTGTTGACTCTATTCAGTGAATTTTTTAATCTGTCCATGATCTGTGAAAATGTATCTGCAATAATAATGGAGAAACCATTTAGCTCTAGTTTTATCCATGAAAAGGGCACTTTCTGAAAAGTATACTTTTCTTACCCCTAACATAATATCCTTTGGACATATATACACACCAAACTGCTTCTCAAGCTGCCAACTCATTGTGATAGACTGCCAAGAGAAAGCCTATTTTCTTCTTGTCATTAATAGTTAATTGTTAGTGCGGTTTCTCAGATGGGAGATGTGGGTTACAGAAATCATATCCATCCTTTCTAAAAGTGCTGCAATAGTATTAGAGGTGATCACGTAGCAGAAAATAAACCTGTTCCTTGGAGGATTAAATGGAGTGGGCTTGCAGATTTTTCTTTCTCCTCTCCTCTGAAGCACTTTAGAGAGACACTCATTTTCACAAGTAGTCTGCCTGGGATACTTAATCAATGTTAATGTTCCATGAAAGCTCTCCTGTTCTGGAATGATTTACATTGGTATATATCTAGAGCTTGCCTTTTGAGGGGTAACATGCGTACCTACAGTAATGCTTCATGCATTACTGAAGCATTTCATTTAACCTCTCTACTGCCAGGGTCTCTTGTACAATTATACTGACATTTGGAACACCATTTTACAATACTGTGAGCCAACTTTTCTAATATATCACCTCTGGGATTTTGTGGCTTCCCTAACTGGGGAAAAGAATAAAAGAAAAAGTGACCCAAAAAGGTCAACCAATGAAGAGAAGGGGAATTTTAAACGATCCTTAAAACACAGTAGAGATCACTTTGATGATCCCTCACTGGACAATGTATCTTATAAGAGGATCTTGAGTAAAATAAATTGAGCTGAAAAGCTAAAAGGAAATAATGCCTGAAATAGGAAAATCTTGATGTAAATATTAGTCAGTGCTAAATGAACCTGTTGAAATTTTGCTATATTTGCTGCTTTGCAATGAGGCAAATACAGGTTTTAAAAAAAATCAGCTAAAATCTCTGTAGGGCAAGTTAATGGATAATGTTCTAGAAGCAGAGTCAGGCCCTATGTCCAATACTTATAGCTATCTGACCATGGGCAAGTCATTCACCTCTCTGCACTTCATCTGTAGTTTCCTCATTGGCAGGCTGGACATGGTAATGAAACCTGTTGAATAGGAGTGTTGGGAAACTTCAGTGAACTAGTGCCTGCAAAAGTGAAAGTGAAAGTCGCTGTCATGTCCAATTCTTTGAACCCCATGGACTGTAGCCCACAAGTCTCCTCTGTCCATGGAAGTCTCCAGGCAAGAATTCTGCAGTGGGTAGCCATTCCCTTCTCAAGGGAATCTTCCCAACCCAGGGATCGAACCCAGATCTCCCGCATTGCAGGCGGATTGTTTACCATCTGAGCCATCAAGGAAGCAATGCCTGCAAAGAGTTCCATGAATGCTAATATTGTTATTAATAATCAAAAATATCCAGCACAATCTACATTTGCTTCAGTTATCTGGAAATATACAATGGACATGGCTTGGAGATAAGAATTACCTGGGCTAACAAGCTAAGATTTCTGTCATGTTTTGCATAGAGGCCAACCTCTACCTGAATTTTGCAATAATTTGCAGAAAGCGAAGAGGAACTAAAGAGCCTCTTGATGAAAGTGAAAGAGAGTGAAAAAGCTGTCTTAAAACTCAACATTCAAAAAACTAAGATCATGGCATCTAGTCTCATCACTTCATGGCAAATAGATGGGGAAACAATGGAAACAGTGACAGACTTCATTTTCTTGGGTTCCAAAATCACTCCAGATGGTAACTGCAGTCGTGAAATTAAAAGACACTTGCTCCTTGGAAGAAAAGCTATGACAAACCTAGACGGCATATTAAAAAGCAGAGACATTACTTTGCCAACAAAGGTCTGTCTAGTCAAGGCTATGGTTTTTCCAGTAGTCATGTATGGATATGAGAACTGGACTATAAAGAAAGCTGAATGCTGAAGAAGAATTGATGCTTTTGAACTGTGATGTTGGAGAAGACTCTTGAGATTCTCTTGAACTTCAAGGAGATCAAATCAGTCCATCCTAAAGGAAATCAGTCCTGAATATTCATTGGAAGGACTGATGCTGCAGCTGAAACTCCAGTACTTTGGCCACCTGATACGAAGAACTGACTCATTAGAAAAGACCCTGATGCTGGGAAAGATTGAAGGCAGGAAGAGAAGGGGACGGCAGAGGATGAGATGGTTGGATGGTATCACCGATTCAATGGACATGAGTTTGAGCAAGCTCTGGGAGTTGGTGATGGACAGGGAAGCCTGGCATGCTGCAGTCCATGGAGTCGCAAAGAGTTGGGCATGACTGAACGACTGAACTGAACTGAACCTCCGCCTAACAATGTTGTTCAAATGGGAGCACTTTATAACAGCATAGCATGTGTTTTTGAATATTTTGTAGGCAGATTCCACCCCCGCCAAAAAAAAAAACCTCACAGAAGTATATTAGAAAATGCATGTTTTCATTTATTCAGTCAGTCAAACTATATATATGTATATATATATACATATATATATATATATATAATTTCTGTTTTCATTTTGCCTTTAAAACTGCCTGAAGAATTTCACATTTGGGGACATGTTCACTGAACTTTTGATATAAAATCCAACCAAAATGAAGTTGAAGATATCATATTTTGTAAGCACTTGTCAGTTCATAATAATGTCCCATGAAATTATTATTTCAGAGTAGAGACTCTCATTGTCAATTTTGCATTGGTTCCAAAATGGTAGTTGTGTCCATCGAATGCAAATATCTTCCATCTATCCTGAAGATACCCTTTTCATCATGTGCTTTTACTGATGTGAGCTTTAAATATAGTGAATCTTCATCTCCCCATCCCCGCTGTCTCTGACATATCTCAATAATACCGGACACAATGACTTTTTTAAAGATGCCTCATTGCACATTCTCTAACATGCATTACCCTTTAGAAGAATAATCTTAGTTAATACTGACAAGATATGCAGTCATAGAATTGCCAGAGTACATTTCAATTAACTTTGATTTTCCTACCCACAAGGTCTTAAATCTAATTGGCTCAGAGAGCTTTTGTCTTTCTGTGAAAGACAGACACATAATTATGCTATTTGTTAAGGGAAAAGAAATATGCCTGGCACTGAAATTTCCATTGTCATTTAAATGATAAGTACTTTGTAACCACAAGACATTCTCATTCGACTTGAGAAACTACTTAAATCCCAAACACATTGATCAGAGAAATGTTTTCTCAACAACCATTTCCAGGCAACATGCATTTTGGTACAGAGTTCATATTCATTCTACATAAGAACAGCATTGTTGCATTAAGTCAACATTCAAGAAAACAATCCTTTAAAACTTATACTCAAGTAATTGTTGAAAAGTTAGATGATTATTCTAAAAGATGTTTATGTATTTTACCACTAATTTTTGTGCATACTTGGAAATGAAGGAAAAAGACCTCCATGGAAGTAATGATATTTTATCCCTAATGACTAAATGTTTTAGTATTACTACTCAAAATTAGAAAATATACTGGGCAGTTCCACCCTTTGAAATTTAAAAACTGTTACAAAATAAATTCTATGGACAGTGTGTGCTTTAAATCATCCCATTCAACCACAGAAATTGTTCGCTAATTTTCAGTCAGTTCAGTTCAGTTCAGTCGCTCAGTCGTGTCCAACTCTCCGTGACCCCATGAATCACAGCACTCCAGGCCTCCCTGTCCATCACCAAATCCCGGAGTTCACTCAAACTCATGTCCACAGAGTCGGTGATGCCATCCAGCCATCTCATTCTCCGTCGTCCCCTTCTCCTCCTGCCCCCAACCTTTCCCAGCATCAGAGTCTTTTCCAGTGAGTCAACTCGTCGCATGAGGTAGCCAAAGTATTGCAGCTTCAGCTTTAGCATCAGTCCTTCCAATGAACACCCAGGATTGATCTCCCTTAGAATGGACTGGTTGGATCTCCTGGCAGTACAAGGGACTCTCAAGAGTCTTCTCCAACACCACAGTTCAAAAGCATCAATTCTTCGGTGCTCAGCTTTCTTCACAGTCCAACTCTCACATCCATACATGACCACTGGAAAAACCATAGCCTTGACTAGACGGACCTTGGTTGGCAAAGTAATGTCTCTGCTTTTCAATATATTATCAAGGTTGGTCATAACTTTCCTTCCAAGGAGTAAGCGTCTTTTAATTTCATGGCTTCAATCAGCATCTGCAGTGATTTTGGAGCCAAAAAAAAATAAAGTGTGACACTGTTTCCACTGTTTTTCCATCTATTTCCCATGAAGTGATGGGACCAGATGCCATGATCTTTGTTTTCTGAATGTTGAGCTTCAAGCCAACCTTTTCACTCTCCTCTTTCACTTTCAACAAGAGGCTTTTGAGTTCCTCTTCACTTTCTGCCATAAGGGTAGTGTCATCTGCATATCTGAGATTATTGATATTTCTCCCAGTAATTTTAGATGATGTTTTTATTGGGACAGAATCTGAAAATAACTTCAGCATGGATCATTGAGGTTTAATGAACATAGCAGATGCTTACCTGGATGTATGTATAGGGGAATACTGCAAACAAGAAGGAATTCCATTAAGAATGTCTCAGCAGCAAAAAACAAAACATTCAGCTTAACAGAGGCTCACACAATAAATCATTTTAGTTTCTCAAATGTAAGAAGTTTATGGATAAGCAGTCTTGGTCAGACACAATAGTTTAACAGTGTCCCATCCCTTCACTTTGCCTTCCATGGCATATGTTCTGGCCTTGTGCTTCCCACCTCATGATTATAAGGTTAATGCCCCATCTCTGAGTATCACGTCAATGTTTAAAGCATGAGGAGGACACAGAGAGCTCCCCTCTGGTGCCTCACTCTTCTATAAGGAAGCGTACAGTTACTTGTTATGCAACCTGATTGTATATCAGAAATATGCCATGTGACCTCACTTAGCTGTGCAGAAGGATCAGATATGAGCACTTAGTTTTTCTAGTCCGTCTGTGGGAAGTGGTAGGGGAGAAAGAAGAGACTTGAGAATTGCTGCTGGGTCGTCTCCCTATCTATAATATCCCCACATAGACCAACTAGAGAAGGCAGACAGAGATCAGCTGTCTGATTTCTCTTCTCTTCTCTTCTAAGGAGAAGAAAAGAGCAATTTCTGATTTGGAGTAAGGATATCATGAAAGTAGTACCTAGACTGGGACTTTTAGGATAAATAAGGCTTGGTAAAAGAGTTGCAGGCTACAGAACAATTCAAAATAAACAAAGGGAAGAAGTGTAAAATGACATGACATGTATGGGCATTGAGCAAAAAGTATGGATCTAGGGATGTATAAATGTGCTGATTGGGAAGTTGTATGCTAAGAATTTACAAAGGGATTTTGAGATTCATTTATAAACTGCCAAATAGTTTAGCTTTCAGTGGTTTCCCAGAACTATAAAATCAAAATCACTCAAACTGCATAGTCTGGCAGTAAGGCTCTCAGTTATTTGGACCTAACCTGCTTAGCTAGCGCATTCTTTCCTTCCACTATACCTGTGTATATGAAGATATCTTTGGTCAAACTGGATTTCTTATCACATCCACCTGCTGCCCCCAAACAACATGTTCTTTCTATACCCATTAGTCTCCTGCTACGGATTCTACTGAAATCTTCTGTTCAGCCCTTTCCAGACTGAAGTTCTCCCCCTCAAGTCCCCTCCCATCAAGAGATGTAATGGGATCATCTCCAGTCACCTTAACTATATTAAGTCCCTCTTTTGCACTATTGTGCGTGTGTGTTAGTCACTCAGTTGTGTCTGACTCTTTGCAACCTCATAGACTGTAGCCTGTCAGGCTCCTTTGTCCATGGAATTCTCCAGGCAAAAATACTGGAATAGGTAGCTATTTCCTCTGCCAGGAGATCTTCCCTATCCTGGGAACAAACCTGGGTCTCCTGCATTGCAAGCAGATTCTTTACCATCTGAGCCACCACGAAACCTACTATTTTAAATGTTATTGTCCTGTATTGGGAAGGATGAGGTAAGAGAGACCCAATCTCCTAGCCTACATGCAAAGACTGGCAAGAATGATGACTTCAAGTCAGTTCAGATTTGCTTTCATTTCAAAGGACTCCCAAGCAGGCAGTCAAGCAGGTCAGGGATAGACACAGGATTAGGAAGCAAGTGAGTGGCCATAGCTCCCCAGTTTCTCCCTAAACCTCATGAAATCCTGTGTGTAGTTGTTGGTCAACTCAAGCCTATTGGGGTAAGAAACCTACCAGATCTGAGGAGGCCAGAACTACAGGTTCAATGCCTTTTATATGCTTAGCCAGGGGAGGGACCACAATAGCATCAGGGTCTATCTATTATGTAAATAAATTTTGGCTTCAGCCCAGTTACAGTCCACATTCTATTTCTGGTCAGAACCTACACACACTATCTTACCACATATTTTTCTAACATTGGAGTTACTGTGTATATCTGTTACACCTTGTATGTGTATATCTATTACACGTGTTTACTTGTTCAGTCACTCATTTGTGACCCCATGGACTGGAGCAAGCCAGACTTCCCTGTCCTTCATTATCTCCTGGAGTTTGCTCAAATTCATGTCCATTGAGTCGATGATGCTATCCAACCATCTCGTATTCTGTCTCCCCCTTCTTCTGCCTTCAGTCTTTCCCATCATCAGGGTATTTTCCAGTGAGTCAGCTCTTCTTGTGAGGTGGCCAAAGCTGAGCTTCAGATTCAGCATCAGTCCTTTCAATGAATATTTGAGGCTGATTTCCTTTAGAATTGACTGGTTTGATCTCCTTGCAGTCCAAAGGACTCTCAAGAGTCTTCTCCAACACCACTATTTGAAAGCATCAGTTCTTTGGCTCTCAGTCTTCTCCATGGTCCAACTCTCACACCTTTACATGACTACTGGAAAAACCATACTATATTGTCCTTTGTCATCAAAGTAATGTCTCTGCTTGTTAATACACTGTATAGGTTTGTCATAGCTTTTCTTCCAAGGAGCAAGTGTCTTTTAATTTCATGCCTGCAGTCACCATCCTCAGTGATTTTGGAGCCCAAGAAAATAAAGTCTCACTGTTTCCATTTTTCCCCGTCTAGCTGCCATTTATTTCACATATGTATATCCATTACAGGGGATGCCTGGTGTGCTGCAGTCCATGGGGTCACAAAGAGCTGGACACGACTTAGTGACTGAACAACAACAAATATCTGCTACACATGGAGAAGGAAATGGCAACCCACTCCAGTATTCTTGGCTGGGAAACCCCATGGACAGAGGAGACTGCAGGCTACAGTCCGTGGTGTTGCAAAAGAGTCAGACATGACCTAGAGACTAAACAGCAGTTACACACTGTAACATGAAGGATCAGATCACAATCTCTAGAGTCAAATTACCAGAATTTAAATCTCATCTCTTAGTTGCTTTATTTTAGGGAAAATATGATCTTAATATTTTTCTTTATACTGATTTTTAATTATTTTACCACGACAAAAAAAGCTTTCTTCTTGTGAAATCAATCATCTTGAAACATCAGTTTTTACAAACACCAGTGCAATGGCCTGTGGTTCCCCACCAGTTAACACATTCATCAGGGCTGTCAACAGTCTGTCTTCGGATATGAAGGTGGTGGGTGGTGTGGTGAAAGCAAAGACCCAAAAAGCAGTCTGATTTTAATTCCATTTCTGTTGTTTATTTTCCGTGTGGCCTTGAGCAAACTTTCCTCAACTGTCAAGACACACAGATAATCATATTTCTATTCAGTTCAGTTCAGTCGCTTAGTCGTGTCCGACTCTTTGTGACCCCATGAATCACAGCACGCCAGGCCTCCCTGTCCATCACCAACTCCCGGAGTTCACTCAAACTCATGTCCATCAAGTCAGTGATGCCATCCAGCCATCTCATTCTCTATCATCCCCGTCTCCTCCCGCCCCCAACCCCTCCCAGCATCAGAGTCTATTCCAGTGAGTCAACTTGTCGCATGAGGTGGCCAAAGTATTGCAGTTTCAGCTTTAGCATCAGTCCTTCCAATGAACACCCAGAATTGATCTCCTCTAGAATGGACCGGTTGGATCTCCTTGAAGTCCAAGGGACTCTCAAGAGTCTTCTCCAGCACCACAGTTCAAAAGCATCAATTCTTCGGCGATCAGCTTTCTTCACAGTCCAACTCTCACATCCATACATGACCACGGGAAAAACCATAGCCTTGACTAGACGGACCTTGGTTGGCAAAGTAATGTCTCTGCTTTTTAATATGCTATCTAGGTTGGTCATAACTTTCCTTCCAAGGAGTAAGCGTCTTTTAATTTCATGGCTACAGTCACCATCTGCAGTGATTTTGGAGCCCCAAAAAATAAAGTCTGACACTGCTTCCACTGTTTCCCCATCTATTTCCCATGAAGTGATGGGACCAGATGCTATCTATGATCTTTGTTTTCTGAATGTTGCGCTTCAAGCCAACCTTTTCACTCTCCTCTTTCACTTTCATCAAGAGGCTTTTTAGTTCCTCTCCACTTTCTGCCATAAGGGTGGTGTCATCTGCATATCTGAGGTTATTGATATTTCTCCTGGCAATCTTGATTCCAGCTTGTGCTTCTTCCAGCCCAGCATTCCTCATGCAAGTGTAGGTAAATTTACTTGTTTCCTAAGTAGCTAACATCAGGGGTCTTCAGATGCTAAAGTAAAATAGCTCTAACCCACCTAACTGTAAAGAGCCTACTGATAATTACAGACCCAAATTTTGAGTTCAGACACACACACACACTCAGTGCCAGGTACAGGGGCAGGCAAGTAAGGCACTCTACGCACAAAAAGTAAGGAGACATTCATTCTCAGGGTCATGCAAGCTGACTGTCTGATTCTAAATCCATTTTCTAATCCCCAAAACGCCCAATGCTTGACCTCAACTCAGCCCTGACTGTGAATGCCTCCTTATGTTTTGTACCTTAAGTGCCTCTTACCCTACTTTTGACCATGCATGTAAGTATACACACACACACACACTTTAATAGTAGTCAGAAAGAAGGATGAAAATTTTTTCTCTAGAATGCTTGTCAGTTCTATAAAATTTATCAAATATGTAGAAACAACTTAATTGCACTTAGAGAAAAGAAATTACCCTGTTTTCTGTTAGATGATAAGGAACGGGAGAAAAATCTCTCTTTATTCAGACAGTATCCTGTCCTTTTTTTCCTTCCATGTGGTTCTTATTTTGTTTCTTCACAGCCATTATTGTCTTCTTGGCATGACTCCAGAATTCCCACATTAGAATCCACAGGAATAGTATTGTTTTGTTTTCTTTCTGGCCACACTGCACAGCATGCAGGCTCTTAGATCCCTGACAAGGGATCAAATCCATGGTCCCTACAGTAGAAGTATGGAGTCTTAACCACTGGACCACGAGGGAAGTCCCAATAGGAATTGGATTAAAAGTATCTATCCAGTCATCCAGTGAATCTTCCAGAGATCTTCTTACCATGAGGTTCAAGCTTCACGTGTGTGGAAAGAAATACATGTTGGCCTCTGTCTACTTTAATTTGTATACTGCCTTTTCTTGGGGCTTCCATTTAGATTTAGTCTCCAACTCTGGACATTTGAACGTGCTACTGACCTGGAAACTTCAAAGAATGCTTCTTTTGGTTATTGCTTCATTATTTTTATCTCTGTGATCTGAAACTGCTAACTCCCCATGCCCAGAGTAATTATTTGAATTCTGTTTGTCAGAAGGTGTTGAGGTGATAACATTTGCAGGGTACTGAGTGACTGTAAGGACAAAACAGCAGTTTAACATGACCATACTCCTTGGCACACAGACAGACAGCAAGTGCTTCTGTGACAAAACTTCAACATGACCCCAAATCAAAAATTTCCTTTTATAAGCTATGATAGATATCCTTTCTAAATTTTTAGTTTGTAGACAAAATTAACAGTTTAGCCTTATGAAATTAGATTTTACTCTGTGTAGCTAAGTAATATAAACTAAATCTGCATGATGCTAATTCACCCAAACATTAATTCATTCACATGAGTTGAAGTAGGTCATTTTGCCATATGTAGTTACATTTATATTTCTATTTCAGGCCTTTTTTTTTTGTAAAATAAGACATTTCCATGCCTTATTTCTTAACAATTATCTAACAGGTATTTACAAAACGTATAACAGTACATGTGAAACTAATTACAAATTCACTGCCCGGTCATTGCTGTTAACATGCAAATCCACTTTAAGTATTGTGTCATATACTTAATCCCTATAACTATACATCGGTTAACATCTCACAAAATATGGCTTCTTCTACACAACTCTTCAGTATAATTTGCTTATCATTGCTTAATGGAGTAAATGAAACAATATTTTGCCAATCATGAAGAGACATCTGTGAGAATGTTATTCTTGGTAAAATTGTATCAATTTAACAAATAATGTTTGCAAAGATAGCTGTTTTAGGTTGGTGTTGCTTGTATTTTGTGAGTAATTCAATAGTTGTTTAGTATTATTTAGTTCATTTCGGAGAGAAGCTCATGTACCCTAATATTTTTTCTTTGCTGTCAGACAAGAAAACTAAAAAAGTAAAGGGTGGCAGTTATTTTGGTTGTATAAGTATTCTGTTCAGCATTACAGGTTAAAGACAAACTGACTCTTACAGGTTTTTGATAAATATTCTCTCAGTTTGGTAACCACAATCTACTTTGCTACACCCGCACACCATCTGTTTTTATCCTTATAGTCTATAGGATGACAGCCAAAACTTTCTACAAACTCCAGGAGGATGTGCAAGAAAAAGTTCAATCACAAGAAATCCGAAGAAAACTGTTTTTTATCACTGAGTGTCATTGTTATTATATGGGTGTGTTAGTGATGGGTTCTCTGGAAAAAAAACTGAACCAATAGGAGTCATATCTAGATTTATTATAAAGAATTACCTCACATGGTTATGAAGGCCAGGAAGTTCAAAAATCTGAAGTCAGCAATCCGAGACCTGGATGAGTTGATGGCAGTTCCAGAATGAATTCCAAGTCCTGAGAACCAGGAGAACCAGTGACGTAAGTTCTAAACATCCAAGTCCGAGTCCTAAAGCAAGAGATGACCAATGTCCCAACTTGAAGCTTATAAGCAGAGAGAACAAATGCTCTCTATCTCAGCCTTTCTGTTGTATTCAGGACTGCAGTGGATCGGACGAGGCCCATCCATGTGGGAAAGAGCAATCTGCTTTACTCAGCCCACAGATGCAATGTTAATCTCATCCAGAAACATCCTTACAGACATACCCAGGGTAACAGTCAACCAAATATCTGGGTACCTTGTGACCAAATCAAATTAACATGTAAAATTAATCATCACAATGGACAATCTAAGAGTGTAGAGTCAACTCTATCCATTTAAACCTAAGAAAACTAAACTCCAGAGATATAAAGTGACAAAGTGACTACCCAACTCATATAATTTGTGGAAGATCCAGGATTATAACCTAAATCTTTATATTTTAGAATATATATTATATGCATCAACTATATACATATATTCATTCAACTCTCATTCTGCTATACCACAGTAGTTCTTTTTAAAAATTGCCATTCAAACTAATTTAAGTATAGTCTATGTTAATGAATCCTATCTGTGTGTGTGTGTGTTGTGTGTGTGGAGAGGGAGAATATGAATGACTTAATAATTATGTGATCTTTGGGAAATCATTAATACTCTTGAGCCTCAGTTTCCTCATTAGTAAATGAGGACAATAATTGTACCTACCTCGTGAGTTTATTGCAAAGATTAACTAGGTCACTGTATTAAGGGTAAGCACTTCTAGTTACTGGAACACAGCAAGTACCACCTAAACATTAGCTATTATTGGTAATGTTGATATAAAACCTTGTATAGTCAAGTTTTGCCTTATTCCTCCCCTTAGCACTATTCTTCTCTGACCTAATCACTAGGCCTAGTATGTAAGCTAGTTCCTATTTCTCTGTGACACTGTGCCTCATTCTGTAAGCACTCAAGGATTTCACAATCAACCTGGACAGCCACAGCATGGCAAGAATAGTGTGTCTGAAAAGTACCGGGCAAGGGGAAAACTCGTTTAGACAAGTGTGAAGAGGGAGGCAGTGTTCAGGTATTTTATTATTCCTATTTTGTTGCTGAAGCTGAAGCTCTAATACTTTGGCCACCTCGTGTGAAAATCCAACTCATTGGGAAAAACTCTGATTCTGGAAAAGATTGAAAGCCAAAGGAGAAGGGGGCAGTAGAGGATGAGATGGTTAGATAGTATCACCGGCTCAATGGACATAAATTTGAGCAAACTCCGGGAGATAGTGAAGGACAGAGGAGCCTGGCATGTTGCAGTCCATTGGGGTTACAAAGAATTGGACATAACTTACTGACTGAACAACAGCAATTCCTTATTATGTTTTGGATTTTTGCTTTAGCAAAAACAGTCAAACCAATGTGTGTAACCATATTCACTGAAGTTTCCAAATGTGCAGTTTAGCAGCATATTCCAACCTGGGCATCATTTTCCAGATACTTGCTATACCTCCAAGTTGGGAGGTAACCTGGGCATTTAGAGAAACAAGAATTTATTAGGCTTTCCTTTATTTTGTTTGTATCATTGTGACCCTCAGCTTCTGCTTAATCACATGTTACAATGTTATTTACAATGAGCTGCGAGTTAAAAGGACTGGCTGACTGATCTGACGAGTTGCTCTCTGAGATTTTGCCTCATGACAAAGTTCTCCTGACGTGGGTTATTTGGGGTGCTGTAAATTTACATACCAGGGCTTGAACTGGGCTTATTTTATGAAAACCCATCTCTTTTTTGAAATGACTTACACGTCAAATATTTGAATATTTTTTTCTTGTCAACAAGGATATTTTCTGATGTTTAATGGGCTTTCCTGGTGGCTCAGAGGTTAAAGCATCTGCCTTCAATGCGGGAGACCCGGGTTCGATCCCTGGGTCAGGAAGATCCCCTGGAGAAGGAAACGGTAACCCACTCCAGTATTCTTGCCTGGAGAATCCCATGGACAGAGAAGCCTGGTAGGCTACAGTCCACGGGGTCGCAAAGAGTCGGACACGACTGAGTGACGGAACGGAACGGATTTCTGATAAAGAGTGGACTTCTTGTTACTTAGTAAAATGTTAAGATATTTATGAAACCTATACCTATCCAGGAGAACATGTGCTAATATATCCATGGTGTGAAAAAAATTAGTGCTATATCATCCCTAATGACAAAGAAATATAAATATCACACCTGGATATTGTTTAAGAAGTGCATATTTAATTTCTTCGATGGCTCTCAACTTCTTTCATACATGATCTTACTGAGATTCAATATGTGAAGATAAACTTTTATTTTAGAGGAACTAAATTTGTGATGCTTGGACCTCAGTCACAATCTTTAACTTCTTATGAGGAATTAGGAACAACAACTATAAAATAATACCTGGTGTGTTGTGTCTAGATTTGTGTGTGTTTTATTTAATGCAGGTGCATATAACATGGGCTTCCCAGATGGCTCAGGGATGGAGAATCCACCTGCAAATGCAGGAGACACAGGAGACATGAATCTAGGTTAGGAATATCCCCTGGAGGAGGAAATGGCAACCCGTATTCTTGCCTGGAAAATTCCATGAACAGAGGAGCCTAGTGAACTACGGTCTATAGGGTCACAAAGAGTCAGACACAATTGAATGACTCAGCATGCATGCATGCACATATAACACACATGATGTGCATAATAAACACTACATATAGACTCAGACTACATGGCTAAGTTGTGTAACTGGGTCTATAAATACACTGAAGTGCTCTTTGAAGATAAGATTAGTGTTCAGGTGTGGTTAGAATGATAAGTGGACCCTACACTTCTCTTCTCCTGATTGAAAGGTTCAGTTCAGTTCAGTTCAGTCGCTCAGTCGTGTCCGACTCTTTGCGACCCCATGAATCACAGCACGCCAGACCTCCCTGTCCATCACCAACTCCCGGAGTTCACTCAAACTCATGTCCATTGAGTTGGTGATGCCATCCAGCCATCTCATTCTCTGTCGTCCCCTTCTCCTCCCGCCCTCAATCCCTCCCAGCATCAGAGTCTTTTCCAGTGAGTCAACTCTTCACATGAGGTGGCCAAAGTATTGGAGTTTCAGCTTTAGCATCAGTCCTTCCAATGAACACCCAGGACTGATCTCCTTTAGAATGGACTGGTTGGATCTCCTTGCAGTCCAAGGGACTCTCAAGAGTCTTCTCCAGCACCACAGTTCAAAAGCATCAATTCTTCAGCAATCAGCTTTCTTCACAGTCCAACTCTCACATCCATACATGACCACTGGAAAAACCATAGCCTTGACTAGACGGACCTTGGTTGGCAAAGTAATGTCTCTGCTTTTTAATATGCTATCTAGGTTGGTCATAACTTTCCTTCCAAGGAGTAAGTGTCATGTGCCCTTAAAAGATGCTCTTGGAGCTTCTTATGTTTTCTTTACCAAGGTCTTTAGATAACTGTTTTTTGTTTTTTATTTCCTTTCACTCTTTGGTATCTACTTTTTGCTTCCATTTGTCTGCTTAACAAAAAAATTTGTTGAGTACCTACTTATGTGCCAGGAACTATGATGGACACTGGGTTGAACACAGCCAATCTGACTTACTCCTCAAATTGCTAACGTTCAGACAAATATATAAAGTGAATACATAAGTATAGTCATTAGAGACTAGAATAAGACCTATGAAAGAAACACAGACACTGTGTTGAGGATGAGAATGAGTGGTTTCTCTAGATAAGATGATGAAAATAACCACCATAAGGATGGACACTTGAACCAGACCTGAAAGAGAGTAAAACAGAATTTCAAGATTTGGCAAAACAGCATTATAAACATAAGGAAGAGCCAGTAAAAACCATTTGCAAAGCAGAGAGAATGCCACTGTGGTGGGAACATTGAAAAAAGAGGAAGATGAGGTTAGTGAAGTGAGTTGAAGACAGTGTAGGGCTTTGTAGGCCAAGGTATGAAGTTGGAACTTTCTTCTAAAAGAAACGGGAAAGAAGCCTTAAAGAATTTTTGCATGGAATAGATATGATCTTACTTAGAGTTTTAAAGATCTTTCTTGATGCTCTGTGAAGAATGAATTGGAAAGAAGCAAGAATGGGAACAGGGATATTATGTCAGTGTACTAAGATATAGATAATGGAAGTTTAAACTTGGTGTTGACAATAGAGACAGATCAAAATGGGAAGATTTATTGTGTATCTGGGGCAGAATGGAGAGATCTTGAGGACAGTGTGTGTGGTGGGTAAGGAAGTATTCACGGGTCCTTCAAGTTGTTATCTTGTGCAATTGGATGGTTAGTAGTTCCAGTTACTAAGATGGGAAAGTTCGAAGAATAACAGGCTGAAGAACAGTCAGAATCTCAATTCAGAATATTAAGTTTCAGATTCCTTTTGGATATGCAGATGGAGATACTGGGTAGCAGTTAGATATCGGAACTGGCCTGGAGATAGATATTTGGTAAACATCAGCACATCAAGAGTGTGCAAAGCCTAGGGCTAGGTAATAGCTCCTAAAGAAAGAGTAAGATAGAAAATAGAAGGTGTCCAGGAAGGAACCCTAAGGTTCATCAGCATTTAGAAGCTGGGCAGAAGAAATGTCAACAAAGAAAATGAGAAGGAAAATCATTAATGTCGAAGAAAAGTTGAGAGAATACAATGCCACAGAAGCTAGGAGAAGAAAGTTTCAGGAAGGAAAGAATACTCAACTGTGCCAAAGAGCTTCTGAAAATGAGATTAAGATATATAAATGTCTATTAGACCTGACAATGTGGAGGTCGTTGATGCTCTTAACAAGACTGGTTTCTTTCAGTTGTTGGGGGTCAGTGTTAGATGAGAGTGTTTGAAGAGTGAAATAGAGATAACAATGGGGCAAAGACTACACAAGATTTGCTTGAAAGTATTGGGTTGACCAAAAGATTCGTTCAGGTTTTTCCATAAGATCTTATAGAAAAACCCAAACAAATCTTTTGGCTAACCAATATTTCACGTGATGGGAATCAGAGAAATGGGACAATCAGTAGAGAAAGATATGGACTCTATGAAGGTTTAATTTTCAAGATACATATCTATATATATGTATCTTATACATATTTATATGTTTATAGGAACAGTCCAGTACTGAGAAAGGAACTGATAATGCAGAAGACAGAAAAGGAAAACAATTCTCAAGAAGACAACAGGGGATGAGAACATAAGTGGAGGGATTTGCCTTTGGAGCAAGAAAGGACTGGGTGGGGCAGAGATGGAGCCTTAATAACCACTGTATGTCCAACGTATCCAGTACTTGGCATATGTTAGAAGTTTAATAAATATTTACTGAGTGAATCAAGTAGACATCCGCCCTAAGAATGGGAAACCAAACAGGCAGCAGACTCAAAGAAAAAGTGAAGAGAAAAAAAGCAAAGAGAAGGATGTGACATTTTCATACTCCTTCATTGGTTATTGCTTATTTTATAATATGTTCTTTATGATTCTGGTTAGACAACTTAACCAAAAATTTTAAGGATTAAACTAAACTTTTTAAATATGGAGACTCGGCCTAGGTAGTGTTTAGCAAAGTAGCTCTTAGTTCTTAGTTTACTTACTGCCTTGTATGATCCCCTAACAATATGAATTCTCAAATGCAACAGGTGTGTTCTACCTCAGTAATTCATTTCCAGATGCAAGGCAAGAGCCTAACAAATTTGTTGTTCTGCATGTAATTTCCCTTAGTTTTCATGATTGTCTTCAGCACTGATAAAATGACCAATCATATTGAACAAAAACATATTCATAAATGACATAACCATTTTTACTTTGGAGGTACAAATTGGAACTTTGTAAGATCTAATTCGTAGTCACAGAGTCAATGTTATTCACAAGCCTAAGAAAACTGTCATAAAAAAATCTGTATACTCTGATGAGTTTCAAATAAACACACTTTTATTGTGTCTATGTCAGGATGTTCAGATGAATTAGAAGACATATCATTTGTTATTAAAATTTTTCTAAACACATTTTGAAATACAGGACTCAATAAAATATTTTTGGACATTTGTTGTTTAGCAATTGCTATCCTCAAAATACATGGCAACCAGCAGTACTCAAAAACAACACTGTAAAGAAAGCACATCAAATAAGATACATTTAATGCTTCAGATTTTTGTTTTCTTTTTATATTAGGAATGATTCTATTGATGTTAATTAATCATGAAACTTTGTCAGTGCGTTTGGAGTAAAGGAAATAGTAAATTTTAAGTTCTCATTTTAGTTCTCTAATTTAATGTAATACAAAAAAATTATATATACACTCTAATGAAGTGTATGGATAATAAATGATGTGGCTATATTTTTATCATATGACAAAAACAAAATTGAAAAATAATAAGGCCAGAAGAATTCTGATGAGTTAATCACAAATGTCAGGCTTCCCTCATAGCACAGCTGGTAAAGAAATCTGCTTGCAATGCAGGAAATCTGGGTTCGATTCCTGGGTCAGGAAGATCCCCTGGAGAAGGAAATGGTTACCCACTCCAGTATTCTTGCTTGAAGAATCCCATGGACAGAGGAACCTGGCAGGCTACAGTCCATGGAATTGCAAGAGTTGGACACAACTTGGTGACTAAGCTCACCGCCAATCACAAATGTGAATTTATTCTCATTCAGTGGATGAGAATTTATTTTAATTTATTCTGGAGTTACTGTGAAATTTTCATTTGTGGTTTGTTAGAAAATCATTAAAGATTTATCTCATCTCTTATTATTCTGTTGGAAGCTATTCCAACATACTGATTATTTGCTTGAACTTTCTAGAGACTTTGAGTGGTACATTATAATAGTTGTCATATTTAGAAACAATTTCAGCCTGTAAAATAAGTTTAATTTAATTTATATTTGGGGAGTGTAACAAAAGAATCCCTGAGGAAGTATCATTTAAACTGAGATCCAAATGATGAAAAAGAGTGAAGTAGTTGAAAAGTGACAGAGAATTGCATGTTGGAGTTTGTGGCAAACCAAAACAGTCTGAAGAAACCTGTATTGCCCTCGCCTTACCAGCACAGGTCTTATCACAGTGATAAGACCTGCATCAGAACAGTGATAACAGAGATTACGGATATTGTACTTGCTGCTTGCCCCACCTTACACCTAAACTCTGACTACCACCTTAACTCCAACTTCTTCAATTCTCCCACTTTCATATTTACTGAGACTCCCTGAAAGACATCAACATTTTCTCATAAGTTACAGTTCTTTTGGTTTTGCATATCACATGCAGGACAAATGTCTCCTGCCCTCACTCCTGGGGTCACCTGCTCTGGGGTTTCCTGTGCCTCCAAGTAGCCATAGCTGTTGGCAGCGGTGATATCTGCCTGTGTCTATATCGAGACTTCCTCTACTGATGCTGATGCCATCGATAGCTGCGCTGAGGACGCTGTTGTCTGATTGCTGCTGATACTTAAGACCCCGTGTCTCTTGACTGAGGATGCATGAGACCTGATTCGCTGCATGAGCCCTCTGTGGGCTGAAGCTCTGTTCTGTGTGACACCAAAGGAAGGGGATTTTTATAGTGCCTCTCTTCTACCATGCTTGTGTGTTCCTTGGTAATGTATGTGCCCGAAATGATGTTCTGTTTTGTTGTTGTTCAGTCACTAAGTCGTGTCTGACTCTTTGTGACTCCATGGACTGCAGCATGCCAGGCTTCCCTGTCCTTCACCATCTCCCAGAGCTTGCTCAGACTCATGTCCATTGAGTCAGTGATGCCATCCAACCATTTCATTTTTTCAAGCTTAATTTCCCCAGAGTTCTGGACAAAGTCTACCTAAATTCTTCTCTCCTCCTCTTCCATTTCACCCAAGTCCATTGTCCTTAAATCCCTCTCTTGAGACCCAACCCCCACTTCCCCTACTACATGTTTTTTTCCCAAGAAGCTTCTTAAGCTCTCATATAAAAAGAAAAGACACGCAGTTATTTCTAACTCATTGGTTTTCTCATTAAACCAGATTTTCCTGAATTCTCAGATGCACACATCATTATTTGAAGCTGTAGTTCCTCTCACGTTAATTCTATATTTTTGGCAGCTAAGTTCCTTGACCAACATCCTCTAGAAAAGATTTTTCAATAATATGATTACATGTGGATTTTTAAAATTACATGTATGCTTCCAGAATCCTCATTTGGTGCCTATGAAGTGATCTAAAGGCAACATAACTGGTTGAATTAGTCACCCTCTCCTCCCTCATCTCTCCACTGTTAAATATTTCATTAGTATGGAAATGTGATTATCCTGTGAGATATTAGAGGAGTTAGTATGTGTATAAAGCCCAATATAAATTATAATCTTAATAAGAGATACAGCAGGAAAGTTAACAGAGAGACAAAGCATCATTTTCCATAAGCAGAATTGATCTACCATTGCTTGAGTCCTACAGAACAGCCCCATGACATAATAATAGAACAACTGAGATTAGAGTAGGAGGAAGTCCTGGCTATGAGCTCTGGTTCTGCTACTTCTTGTTCATCATTTGAGTTTTTTGGATTTTAGTATCCTTACCTGTGAAATAAAGACAAAAATATCTGCTCAGCTTAAAAATAGCAAAGTAATTAATGGTAATATTTATTGAATGCCTACTAGGTTCCAGACAGCATGATAAACATCATAGAAGCTTTATCTCAATCAGTCCCCTTAACAGCCCTCTAGGATGCGTACATGGAACACATAAAGCTGCATATGGGTGTTTATAGCAACTTTATTCATATTTGCCAAAACTTGGAAGCTAACTTGGAAAATATCCTTCAGTAGGTGAATGAATAAATAAAATTTGGTACATCCAGACAATTAAATACCATTCAAGCCTCCCCTAAATATAATCGCCTGCAATGCAGGAGACCCTGGTTCGATTCCTGAGTTGGAAAGATCCCCTGGAGAAGGGATAGGCTACCCACGTTAGTATTCTTGGGCCTCCCTGGTAGCTCAGATGGTAAGGAATGAGACTGCAATTTGGGAGACCTGGTATCAATCCTTGGGTTGGAAAGATCCCCTGAAGGAGGGCATGGCAACCCATTCCAATATTATTGCCTGGAGAATCCCCATGGACAGGGGAGCCTCATGGGCTACAGTCCATGGGGTCACAAAGAATCAGACACAACTGAGCGACTAAGCACACACACACAGCTCTGTGCTAAAAAGAAATGAACCAGCAAGTCATGAAGAGACATGGAGGAAATTTAAATTCATATTACTAAATGAAATAAGCTAATCTGAAAAGGCTACCGACTATGATTCTAACTATGAGATTCTGGAAAAGGAAAACTATGGAGACAATAAAAAGATCAGTGGTTAGGAATGTGAGAGGGATGAATGTTGAAGCACAGAGGATTTTTACAGCAGTAAAAATACTCTGCGATACTATAATAGTGATTTCGTGTCATTATTCATTTGTCAAAACTCACAGAATGTTCAACACCAAGAATGAACCCTAATGTAAACTACGGACTTTAGATGATAGTGATGTGTCAGTAACCTGACTGACCTGCCTCCTGAGAAATCTGTATGCAGGTCACGAAGCAACATTTAAAACTGGACGTGGAACAACAGACTGGTTCCAAATTGGGAAAGAAGTACATTAAGGCTGTATTTGTCACCCTGCTTATTTAACTTATATTCTGAGTACATCATGCAAAATGCCAGTCTGGATGAAGCACAAGCTGGAATCAAGATTTCCAGGAGAAATATCAATAACCTCAGATACACAGATGACACCACCCTTATGGCAGAAAGTGAAGAGGAACTAAGAAGCCTCTTGAGGAAAGTGAAAGAGGAGAGTGAAAAAGTTGGCTTAAAACTCAACATTCAGAAAACTAAGATCATGGCATCTGGTTCCATCACTTCATGGCAAATAGATGCGTAAACAATGGAAACAGTCACAGACTTTATTTTAGGGGGACTCCAAAATCACTTCAGATGGTGACTGCAGTCACGAAATTAAAAGATGCTTGTTCCTTGTAAGAAAAGCTATGACCAACCTAGACAGCATATTTAAAAGCAGAGACATTACTTTGCCAACAAAGGTCCGTCTAGTCAAAGCTCTGGATTTTCCAGTAGTCGTGTATGGATGTGACAGTTGGACTATAAAGAAAGCTGAGCCCCAAAGTATTGATACTTTTGAACTGTGGTGTTGGAGAATACTCTTGAGAGTCCCTTGTACTGCAAGGAGATCCAACCAGTCAATCCTAAAGGAAATCTGTCCTGAGTATTCATTGGAAATACTGATGCTGAAGCTGAAATTCCAATATTTTGACCACCTGATGGGAAGAACCGACTCATTGGAAAAGACTCTGATCCTGGGAAAGACTGAAGGCTGGAGGAGAAGGGGAAGAAGGGGAAGACAGAGGATGAGATGGTTGGATGGCATCACCAACTCTATGGACATGAGTTTGAGCAAGCTCCTGGAGTTGGTGGTGGACAGGGAAGCCTGGCGTGCTGCAGTCCACAGGGTCACAAAAAGTCAGACACAGCTGAGCGACTGAACTGAACTGAACTGATGTGTCAATGTAGGTTTATCAGTTGACAATCAATGTACTATTCTGGGGTTCAAATTTGGGGGAGAAATGTTGTTAATTAGGGAAGCTAGGGATGTGTGTGGGAGTAGGAGATATATGGAAAATCTTCCATTCAACTTTGCTATGAACCTAAAACTGCTCTGAAAAATAGTCTTAAAAAGTACTGACCTTGATAGTGGTTAAGTCACTACAGTAAAGTCATCTGGAAGAGCTATGCTTCAGATCCAGACCCTCTGACTCTGAATTGCTGCACTTATCTGGTGTGCTGTACCGAATAGGAGATAATGTTCAAAGGTACATGAATGATATTAACTCTGAAATCCCTGTGGTTTTTTTCCTCTGAGATATGTGGCTGAAGCTAGTCATTTCTCAAAAAGAGCAACTGCATTTTCTGTAACTGTCACTGATGTCATTTCCCAACTACACATGGTGATTTTATATTTTAAAAATCTTGGGGATTAAGGATTTCAGTCGGTTCAGGGGAAGAAAGATCTATTTAAAAAAATCTTGGGAATTAGTGCAACATTATAACTTTTTGTTCAAAAACCATTACTCACAATTATTTTAATATCTTTGTATCACTTTACAAATCTTAACGTACTTGTGTAGTTCTAAAGCATACATACTTTGCATTTAGGGCTTCCCTGGTGGCCCAGTGGTAAAGAATCTGCCTCCAATGCTGGAGATGCGGGTTCAACCCCTGGGTCGAGAAGATCTGCTGAAGAAGGAAATGGCAACCCACTCCAGTATTCTTGTCTGAGAAATCCTTTGGACAGAGGAGCCTGGTCCTTTGGTCCACGGGGTTGCAAAGGAGTTGAACACGACCTAACGACTAAACAACGAGAACATTTAGCATTTATGCTTATCTAATCTTAAATTATGAATCTGCTTTATTCATTCAAAAGATATTTATTGAGCTTCTGCCATAAGCTAGGCATTGTCTAGACTGTGTGGTTAATCAGAAAGCAAAATGGCTATCTTGGTTAATATTTCCTAGTTGGGAGAGAGTATTATGTATCAGTGATGAAAAGTGTTTTGAAATAAAAAGTAAGGCAGGGTAAGGAAGCACAAGTAACAGGCAAGATGATATTTTAAAATAGTCTGATTTAGGCAAGGCATCTCTGAAAAGGTAGTGTTTGAGTAGAGACCTGAGTAAAATGACGGTGTGAGTCCGATATATATCTCAGGAAAAGAGTTTCTAACAGTGAGACAGCAATACAAAAGCTGTGAGTGGAGGAGGAGTTCGCTGTGTTGGGAGATCAGCAAGGAGATAAGAAGGTCTGGGGTAAAATAAGAGGAAGAGTAGCAGAAGATGGTAGCCAGGGTGGATCAGATGGGGATGGAGGAGCGGAGGAGGGATGCTATTAGGGAGATCAAGAAGGAACTCTAGACGGTTTTTATTTTTATTTTTCCTCACAAATTTTTATAGGTATAATTGAAAAACAGCACTGCATAAGTTTAAGGTGTGCAACATGATAGTCTGACTTTCATACATCATTAAATGCTGGCCATAAGTTTAGTGAACACCCATCATTTCATATAGGTACAAAGTGAGAGAAACAGGGAAAACGTGTCTTCCTTCCAAGGAGAACTAAGATTTACTCTCTTAACTTTTGCATGTAACATACAACACTGTTAATTATATTTACTATGTTGCACATTACACCCCTATATTATCTTATAACTGGAAGTTTGTACCTTTTAACTACCTTTATTGAATTCCCCCTCCCCTTGCCCTCACCTCTGGTAACCACAAACTCAATCTCTTTTTTCATGAGTTTATTTGTTTTTAAAGTGTAGTTGACCAGCAACACTTTGATAGTTCCTGGTACACAATATAGTGAAAATCGCTCAGCTGTGTCTGACTCTGCAACCCCATGGATTGTAGCCTGCCAGGCTCCTCTGTCCGTGAATTTATCCAGGCCAGAATGCTGGAATGGATAGCCATTCCCTTCTCCAGGGGATCTTCCCAACCCAGGAATCAAACCCAGGTCTCTGGCATTGCAGGAGAATTGAGGACTGGGCCCTCCAGTACAGAGAGTTCAGGAAGATGAAGAGAAGTGAGCAAAGGAGACTTGAAAAGGAGAGGTGGTGAATGAGATACAAAACTAAGAAAGTGTGGCATCATGGAAGCCTGGTGAGGAAAGAACATCAGGGAAGAAGAACGAATCACTTGTGTCAAAATCTGCTCATAGGTCAAGCAAGATGGAGACTGAGAACTGACCACTGGATATGGCAATCCTGGCTTAATGTAGCAGGATCCAATATAGAAATAAAGGAGGTAGAATAGAGGAACCAGAAACAATAAACATGGACAATTTTTTTTAGAAGTTTGTTTGAAAGGAGCAAAATGAAAGGGGGTGATAGCTGGACAAGGAGATCTTTCAATTTGACTTGTTTCACTGTAAGAAATGTAGCACACTGAAAGGCAAATTAGAAAGACACAAAAGAGAGGGTGAGCTAATGATGCAGAAACAAGAAAGAGAATTATGCAATAATTACCTCCCATTGATGTACCATAATATATTTATCCTTTTGCACCAATGTTCATTTAAGTTGCTTCTGATTTTTTACTATAATACTGAAAAGAGGGCTTCGCGGGGGGCTCAGCAGTAAAGTATCTGCCTGCGATGCAGGAGTTCCAAGAGACGCGGGTTCAATCCCTGGGTTGCAAAGATCCCCTGAAGCAGAAAATGGCAACCCATTCCAGCATTCTTGCCTGGAAAATGCCACGGACAGAGGACCCTGGAGGGCCCTACTCCATGGGGTTGCAAAGAGTTAAACACAACTGAGAACAGACACACACATACTACAAAGAAAATCTTTGTGTCTGTTTCTTTTTATTCATTGAAATCATTGATAAATATGCAGGTAGGGAATTACTGGATCAAAGATCATGAGCATTTTTAAGAACCTTGATAGTGCCCCATTGCTTTAAAAAATCAATTTCCTGTTCTACTCATAATGTATAAATGGTTAAGATTTATTTCAATCTTGCTTGCATTATCTTGTGGCCATAGCTCATGGAATCCCCATACTGTTTCAACAGCTTTTTTTCTGTTAGCTTCTTAAAGACAGAGATCATACCTTAAAATTATCTTCATTCCCTCCTGTTTTTTAAACCAAATATTTCACTTATAATAATAAAAGCAATCATTTATCTGATATCCCTCTGCATAAAGGTGTGCATGTGGTATAACGGGAAAAAATAATCAGTTATAGAAGCAGACCAACCTGTATTTGAACACCACATTCATTACATGGGTTTTTTTTTTTAATCACTTTAATTTCCCTATCAATTAAAAGATTACTAACAATGCCTGCTCTCTAAATCCTGGTGAAAGCTGAAATGAGATATCCATGAAGTCCCTTGCACGAATAGGAAATTTTACAGAAAACAGTGGAACTTTCAGAAGAACTTTCTCATGAAAATACCTTGTGAACATATATAATTTTTAAGGGCAGGAAAAAAAATAAAAACCTTCATATAGCTTGTCTATAGTCCATAGAGTTCTCATATTATAGTTTCTCTAATGGTCATGAAAAAAAAAATCCCTGTGCATTTCAGTTCTTATAAACTGTCGAAACAGAAAGCACCTGAGGTATCTCTTGGGAATGTACAGGCTGCTACAGTAGGCCTGGGATCTGCAGCGTCTTGAAATAGCGCCAGGCAGTTACCTCCAGGTGACTGAATGGGGCTTCCTCTCAGTACACCAGGTTAGAAAGCTTTCTGGTTAGTCCGGCTCTCCAAGGTGAAGAAATAACACAAAGAGGAGTACAAATGGAAGCCAAACTTAACACAGCATACAGCCAGTTTCCAAACAGGTAAGAAAATCTTTCGTGACACTAACAGTGCTAGGTTAAGAGGTTGACTGGAGATTTCTGTCTGTAGCTGTTCTTGTGCATGCATATGAGTGAGTCAGCAGAGAATCTTTGTGATACCTAGGGAAATAGCTTTAGCCTCCAAGTTTGAAATTAAAAGAAAATCCTATGCAATTATTCAATATCTCTGAACAGTAAAAAACCTTACCACCATTACAAGAAGCTTCTTATAAAAAATTTGTACCCAGACCAACAAGGTCCTACTGCATAGTACAGGGAACTCTGCTCAATGTTATGTGGCAGCCTGGGTGGGAGGCGAATTAGTGGGAGAATAGATACATGTATATGTATGGCTGAGTCCCTTTGCTGTCCACCTGAAACTCTCACAACGTTGTTAAATGGCTATACTCCAATATAAAATTAAAAGTTAAAAAAATTATTAAACTGAAGGCCTTTCCCCCTGTTTTAGAAAATATTCTATGGGAAATACATGTTTTCTTTATTTGCAGTGATATAAAAAATAAAGATGTGTTTTTCCCCCAAATTATTGTGTCTATCATAAAAAGAATGGAGTTACAAATACATCCACTTGAACAGATCTAAAAATTTTTGTAAAAGGTATTGAGTGGGGCAGCTATTTCCTTGGTTTTGCTTGGTGTAATTCCCACACTGACACTGGGGAAAAGATGACCCCTTGCATTTATGATAACTAGAAAAGGAAAAGCAAGCTTACAGTGGGTTTAGTCACTAAGTCTAGACATTTTATCATACTGCATCCTGGGGACCCTGCCTTTGTGTGCAAACTTCACTAAAAGACTAGTCAGTGTCTTCCATTATAATCGGATGTGGGGGACCAATAAACGACAGTTGGTGACAGGAGATATCCTCTGTCTAATTCCCAACCAGGGACCTCAGCTTTGTTGTTTTCTACCAGTAAACCAAGAGCCTTATTATGAAAGCTGGGCTGTCCTCATAAGAACTAGGGCTCTCATTAAAAATTATGTAAGAATTCATTAGCTAATCTGTACAGAAAGTGCTATCCTCAGGTGAAAAGACTCACAAAATATTTAGTTCACTTAAGTTTATTTCAAAAAAATATGTATCAAGTTCCCATTGTATTTTAAGCATTGTACAAAGTTCTGGGTGTACAAGGATTAAAAATAAGAATTTAGGTTGAATGTTTGAAGATAATAGAGTGATTTTGGTGTTGGTACAAAATTATGGATTATTCTGATTTTATCTGTGATCTGTGATGAAAAACAATGTCAGAAAACAGTACATCTGGTGTTTCCATCCATCTTAATCATAAAATTAGATTAACTTCCTGTCTGATTCAATGTTGCAGAAAACAATCATCAAGATGCCCCAAATATATCATTTGATTCAAGAAATCAATCTTTATTTGCCACAAAATATAGGGCTGTCAGATTTTTTTAAAGTATGTTTCTAGTGTGAAAAATAAGGAGATTATAATGCCAAACGATGGTTTGAAAATCATTTCAAAGAAGGATTTAGGGTTTAGCAGAAAGATTTTAGACTAAAGAGAAATAAAAGTTTTTAGTGATTTTCTTTTAATGTCTTTTAGTATGAGGAGGATAACCTATTTAAATCTGCCATTTAATATAAATTAAAGCTTTAAAGGAGACATGGCTTCTTAATTCTGTACACCAAAATGTCTTTCCCTACAGCTTCCACAGTCCTAAATTTATATTTTAAATTGTTAGCGTGAATTATCCAGTTGATAATTGATGCTAGATTGTGTTGTATGAAATATAGAAATCAGCCATTTCTATATTTAGCTGTAACAAGGAGGAATAAGATATATATAGTTTCCTTTGTTTTTCTGAACAATCCATGTACTTCTACTAGCAATTTAATAATTAGTTCAGAGTTATAGCAATCCTAATAAATATCATGACCCCAATTATGCTTAAAGGAAAAAAAAATAGAGTATCACTCGGAAGACTGAGAAGTAATAGCAGGATGAAATTGGCACAGTCATGCTGTGCATTGAGTTATGCTGCAGACAACATCCCTCAGAACCTTTATTTACCAGAAATGAGATGATTCTCAGCATTCTAATCGCCAAAATAACACATTGTGGGAAATTATACGCTTATTATTTTGCCATCTCCTTCTACAGATGAAAAAATCCACAAGAACATTGACTAAAACTTATTCCACCTTCTCTCTTTATTCATTTTTAGTTATGCAGAAAATTGTTACTTCCCACTGTATCAGAAAAGTCAAGATTCCTGAGAATAAAAGTTTTGAAAGGACACTAAATCATAGCATTTTTATTTGCATCCGTAGAACACATGCCAATAAACCTCATTTTATTTTACCATACTTCTTGGAAAATTGGGTGGTTCACCAGAAGAGTAAAGAACAGAATCCTATTACAGTCATTGAAGTAAAACATAAACTACTTCATGGAGAGAATGGAAATAAAAGTAAATTTATAACATCCTTCCAGGGGTGTTAGACCACAAACCACCCTGTTGATCAGACTGATATTTCAGAGCCTGTGTGGTCCTCCCTGCCACTCACAGGTCAAGAGTTCACACGTGAAAAAAGTCAAAAGTTCCAAAAGAATATATTCCTGTTGATTGCACATAAGCCCGTAAAAATAAAGGGGACAATCTCCCTATTTAACCCACAGATGGATAATGCACCCAGGGTCTATAATGATTGACAGTTTCTTCATTTTTTAAGGTAGTATTTATATGCTTGATGGCTTGGGAAGCATTACTTTCTGACTGGGAAGCAAAGTGCTTGAGGAGTTAAAGGATTTTTACTTTGCCCTGGAATGTCTATTTCCAAGCATCCCTAAATGCCACTTAGAAGTCAGCCTGATCACAATTCTTACTGCATTCGGTGGTCAGATGTCTCCTCCGTCTTTTCAGAAAAGCTGCATGAATGGAGCGGTCATGGCTGTGATGATTAGAGTTTTGTCATCCTGACGGGGTTGAATGTAGAAACCTGAATTAGTCTGACCTCATTTTTCAGGCAACATTCGTCTGAGCATTGGGCTTTTGTCTGTAGGGTTTCTGCCCGGCCTTGATTCTAGCCATTTTCCATTCAAGATTTGGTTGCTGTGCCAGCCTGCAGCATAAGAGATGCTGAAGGACAGGGAGGGGGAGTAACAACAGAGGGGAGATTGAAAGAGAACACAGGAATAAGAATAATGGAGAAGAAATAATAATCAGTACAAGGTAGAAAACATCAGGGGAGTTGAATATGGAAATTTCTGTTGACTGGAGCATATAATAATGAGACTTGAAAATTCTGTTAAAAGCAAGTAACTTGCTATTATATTTGTTTACTGTACTCAGAGTAATATCTATTTGTGGGTAAATCGTGATTTTTCTCCTGTCTCCAAAGAACTTTGTGTTAAAACTGCATTTTCTTCTATCTTACCCATAGATTTGTCTGTGACTTTTATTAAAATATTTTCTAAGTGTAAATGGACACCAAGTCACAAAGTATAGGAATGATAGTATCATAAAAGTATATGAAGTGTTATTTTGTGATTTTTGGAAACCTCATCTCCTCCATTGACTCAGAAAAGTCAAGACCTTCACCATTTCATGATTTTTTTAAATAGCTCATTATAAAGATGGGGGCTTACTCCAAATTAAATAGATTTTAAAGTTTTAAGAACAATGTATTAAAATTCTTAACTTTATTGCTAAATTATAGGAAGCTTTTTTTTCTTTTGGCCACAAAGAATATGAAATGAAGGATCTTAGTTCCCCAACCAGTATTTGAAAATATTTTTAAAAATTAAGGTTGTAAAAAGCTCTTCAAATGAATAGGATAGGGATTCCAATCTAAATCACTAGATTTAACTGTTTCAATATTAATATTTAATTTGTAATGGTAGAGAGAGAAACAAGAAAAGGGTCATGAATATGAATTTGATTCAGTAGCTATAAGGAGTCTTTTATACAATTTGGATCTGAGTTGATGGTTCACACAACCATGGTTAGAAAGAGCGGAGTAGGGAGCGAATGGAAGTAGAGATTCTGAAATCCAAGAACCCTTTTTAAAATGTGCTATTTTAACCTTAAACCTCACGCATGTATTCTTCCAAAATTACGTCACTTTAGCAAAACTAAATTGTTTGACCATTGCTTCTTCCTCTGACGTAGATTTCCTAATTGACTTTTGGCCAAAGTGCTTTGATTGTTAAATCAGTAAATGTAAGCACTGGAAATCCAATCAGGCCACTTCTTCTAGTAAATTAATATTATTACTGTTCCAGGAGATAAGTATAAGACCTTCATTTAGTCAACAGAGTTGCTCCTCACCCATGCGCTGAGTATCCAGAGAAGTAGATCACTTCATTGTTTTTAACATTGATGTACAGTCAATCCATATTGTTAAGCAAAGTTTATGGAGCACTTTTTATCTATCGGTTTTAGCTGTTTTATGTTTGACAACAGGTGATCTTCAAAAGCCCTGTGAAAGGTATGCAGTTAACATTCGATTTGACAGATGAGGAAAGTGAAGCTCAGAGAGAGTTAGTAATTTGACCAAGGTCACTCAGCCCAGGATATATCAAAGTCTGTCTTACTAAACATGCTCTTAACTATTATATTATACTGTGGCAAAGTTTTATTATTTTGTGTTTGCTTACCTGTGTGCAACTTCCCAAACTCATAATTATTTTAAGTCATATTCATTCTGTCTAGCTATTAGAAAACCGAGTACTCCAGAGCTTTTAAATGTGTGAGAACATAATTCAAGAAGCTCTTGAATATCTCCCTTGTCCACAAGGTCTTTCCTTTCTAACTAAGAATTTAGGCTGTTCTCACTCTCTACCAATTTTCATTTAGCTCCTTCATGAATTGTTTTAACTGATTAGCTAATCTGTTGTTTTAGCAGCCTATAGCTCTAACAGCAGGAGAAGGCAATGGCAAGCCACTCCAGTACTCTTGCCTGGAAAATCCCATGGATGGAGGAGCCTGGTAGGCTGCGGTCCATGGGGTCGCTAAGGGTCGGACACGACTGAGCAACTTCACTTTCACTTTTCACTTTCACACATTGGAGAAGGAAATGGCAACCCACTCCAGTGTTCTTGCCTGGAAAATCTCAGGGACGGGGGAGCCCGGTGGGCTTCCGTCTATGGGGTCACACAGAGTCGGACACGACTGAAGTGACTTAGCAGCAGCAGCAGCTCTAACAGAGTCTAAGATATGAGAAACTCATGAAGCTGGCATTGTAATTGTTTTCAAAATCTCACAAAACATTACTCTGCCTAAAAGTAGTATTGGCATGTCATGTGTTAAAAGAGGTAGCTCATCACAGTGTGGAGATCTTAAAAAGAAAGATTAAGTCACATGATGCATGACTGCTGTAGTATAAAGGTCAAGATTCTTACCACCTGAAGGGAAAAGATTTTTCTATTTATTTACCATCTTGTCTTCTTTCTTCTCAGAAAACCTCACCTTGGTGTTCTGCCTATTTTTTCAGTATCCAATCACATCTGAACACCCCACCTTCCCTACCAAAGTCTCAATATACACTCATAACACACTATAACTTTAGTTTATGAGTATCAAATTGTACTAACCCTTAAAAACTCATTACGGGACCCTTTAGGACAAAAGAGGGCTTCCCTGATGGCTCAGCAGTAAGAATCTGCCTGCAATTCAGGAGATGCAAGAAACTCAGGTTCTATCCCTGAGTCAGGAAGATCCCCTGGAGGAGAAAATGGCAACCCACTCCAGTATTCTTGCCTGAAAATCCCACGGACAGAGGAGCCTGGTGGGCTATAGTCCAAAGGATTGCAAAGAGTTGTACACAACTAAGCAACTGAACACACATACCTAGGACAAAAGAAAGTCTGTACCCCAGGCACCCATATCTACACAGTGATCCCGCACTTTCAAATAAGTTCCAGTGAGGGCTCACTTGGCCTCCCAATGGACCATGGACCACATTTTGAGATTCATTACCTGAAGGTCACCAATTACTTCTCATCAACAAATCCAAGAACCTTTCCTTGGTCTGCATTTTTCTTAACCTTCAGCAGCATCCAGCAGTATTGACAAACCTCTTTCACAAACTGCTCTTGACTCCACAGCACCATATACTTGATTTTCCTTGAACCCTGCCACCCCTGTAAATATCCATGCTGAAATCAAGGCCAACTAACAAAAACAGTGGTTGAGCCTTTTTGCCTTTTGTGGGTATGGGCAACGGGGTGCAATGTAATGTCTAGCTTTGTTGCACCATGTATTGGTGTTTGAGGGGGACAAGCAAAAACATCTCTCTTCTCCTGCCTGAGGAAGACAGAAGAAACAGACTTGTGAAGATAAAAAATGTAACTTTATTGCTGATGGAGCTGCTGGACTGTGACTTAGGAGCATGACAGTATAATTCTGTGACTGCCTCTCCTTCTTTAGCAAATTCACCCACTAGTCACAAGAGTACTGGGCAACTGGGTCCTCACTGGAAGGGACAGAGCCTTCACAACTTACTTTACTGTTTGCAAAGAGTATACCAGGTTGTATTGTCTTTTCAGGTAAGCAGACCCCAAAAGAAAGTACAGAGCTACATATGCCCCAGTGTCTCATTCCAAGTGCACCAATTACATACCACTTACCCTCCCCTGGGGAGACTGAGGAGGGGAGGAACCAGGAATATTACTATATTTGAGATGCCACCATACAGAATAAAACATCAGGATTGGGGAATAGTGTTTCCTCCTAACATTATGGGAAGAGAAAAGGCATAGAGATGTGGCAGTTATAGCATCACATTAAAATGGATACATATTTGTATGATTATATATTAGCTATATAATATATATTCAATATATATTAGATAATATATTAGATATATATGCACATATATATAATATATATGCACATTACATTATATTACCTACATATTAGAAAAACGCTAACATTAAAACACCACAAGCTTTATTTTAGGGTGATGGAATAAACTATTATGAATAATATTTATTTCTTTTTCTTAATTCTTTGAAGTTTCTAAATCTCCTATCATGAGCATATTTAGTTTTTATAATTAGAAAGATAAAATTTTAAACTCTTCAAATTAGCCACAAGAAATATACACACTGATTAAGTGCTGTTTACAAACAGTATAACACACAATTCAGGAAGCTGATATTGATTTTGTGCGTTAGAAATAAGTTTCAAAGAATTGGTTAGATGAAATAAACTGATTTTTCCCCCTCCTGAATGGTGCAGTAGTCAAAGTGTGTGTGCGTGTGTATATGTGTGTGTGCGTGAGTGTGCGTGCGTGTGTGCATGTATGTGCATGTGTGTATGCATGCATGGGCATGTGTGTGCATGTGTGTGTGTGCATGCATGGGCATGTGTGTGCATGTGTGTGTGCGTGTGTGCATGTGTGTATGCATGCATGGGCATGTGTGTGCATGTGTGTGTGTGCATGCGTGGGCATGTGTGTGCATGTGTGTGTGTGTGCGTGTGTGCATGTGTGTATGCATGCATGGGCATGTGTGTGCATGTGTGTGTGTGTGCATGCATGGGCATGTGTGTGCATGTGTGTGTGTGCATGCATGGGCATGTGTGTGCATGTGTGTGTGTGTGTGTGCATGTGTGCGTCTGCACTCAGTTGTGAAGACTAAAGCCCACCAGGCTCTGCTCTCCATGGGATTCTCCAGGCAAGAATACTGGAATGGGTTGCCATTTCCTACTCCAGGGGATCTTACTGATCCAGGGATCGCTTCTGTGTCTCTAATGTCTCCTGCTTTGGCAGGTGGGTTCTTTACACTAGCACCACCTGGGAAGTCCCAACATTGAAGCCCCACCCAATTATAGTTTTTGACCTTTGAACAATGTGAAGATTAGCTGAACTGACCCCACGTTCATTTGTAAATCCAAATGTAACTTTACAGTTGGCCCTCCTATCTGAGGCTCTGCATCCTTGGCTTCAACCAACCCTTGCTTTGTGTAGTGCTGTAGTGCGTATCAGGTGAAAGAAATAAGTGTATAAGTGGACCCACAACTTTCAAGCGAGTGCTACTTGTGGGTCAAGCATAGTAACTACACAATGTTGAGTGTGATGAGTTACATATTCCTTCACTTCACAAAGATTTATTAAACACCTACCAAGTGCCAGGCACTATTCCAGGTCCTGGGGATATAACAGAGAACCAGAAAGGCAAATTTCCACAACGGCAGCACTCTCATTTTATTGAATGCATGCATACTAGGTTGCTTCAGTCATGTCCGACTCTGTGACTTGATGGACTGTAGCCCGCCAAGCTCCTCTGTACATGGGATTCTCCAGGCGAGATTACTGGAGTGGGTTGCCATGCCCTCCTCCAGGCACATTTTAGTGAAGGGAGGTATATAATAAGCAAAAACACAAACAAACAAAAGAGAAGCAAGAGACTATGAGATAGTGAGGAATGCTATCCGGAAAATCAAGCAGGGTGATGTGATAGGGATTGGCCAGGCTGGGACAACCCCTCTGAGGAGACGACACTTAAACTGAGATCAGAAAGGTCAGAAGGACCCACCATACAGTGATGTTAAATGACTATCCAGTGGGCAGGCAGAGGCCATGGCCGTGAAGTGGGAATGAGCACAGCTTGGTTGAGGACCTGGAAAAAAGGGTGGAGTGACTTGAGGGAGAGATATGAAATGAAATTTAGAAGGAGCAGGAGCCAAATAAAGTAAAGCCTGGTAAGCCATGTAACTGAATTTAATCTAAATGTAATAGAAAGTCATTGGAGGATGTTAAAAGAGAGAGGAAGCTGAACTCTTTGGGGAAAAAATAGATTTAAAAATGGATAGAGAAGATTAAGAAACTATAAACGAAAGTTTTGTGCCATTTCCTGTCTGAAACTGTTAAGAGAGAACGTATCTTATCTAAAGCATCGCAAAGAATACACTGACAGAACTCAGAAGATAAATGAAGATAATAATAAAACATACTTTACAGAATCAAAATCACACTAGAAACCAAATAATTAGATTAGATTCTATTGAATACATATAAAAGTACAGATTAGACCTGAGAAAATTTCAATGAAATAAAGAAGTGGTAAGAGAAAACAAGTACATAAAGTGGTTAAAAAGAAAGAATATAAAATTGCATAATTAGTATCCTTAAAGATAAACCAAAAAATATTTAGAAGAAAGATCATTCAGATGTGTAATAGGAAGACTGACTTCTGAAATAAGACATCTGGGATGTGTAGACATCAAGAGCATACTATGTTGCAAAAATTATCAAATCAAGGAAACATCCTGGTGAAACTTTTTCAGTTCAGTTCAGTTCAGTTCAGTCGCTCAGCCGTGTCCGACTCTCCGCGACCCCATGAATCACAGCACGCCAGGCCTCCCTGTCCATCACCAACTCCCAGAGTTCACTCAAACTCATGTCCATCGAGTCGGTGATGCCATCCAGCCATCTCATTCTCTGTCGTCCCCTTCTCCTCCCACCCCCAATCCTTCCCAGCATCAGAAACTTTTCCAGTGAGTCAACTCGTCGCATGAGGTAGCCAAAGTATTGGAGTTTCAGCTTTAGCATCAGTCCTTCCAATGAACACCCAGTCACTTTAAAAAATAAAGACTACTATGAGATTGTAGGCGAAAAGCAAGTTATTTACAAGACAGGCTGGCCTCAGGCCAGGGCATTTTTCACAGCAATTTTCAATGCCAAGAGGCATTGGAATAATAGCAGCAGAGTTCAAAGGCAAAAAATAAAAATGAGAATTGAATCAAGAATTTAATATTCAGCCAAGTTGTAATTTATTGTTAAAGGCACCATAAATACATTTTCAAACACATAACATGGGAGGAAACATAGCACTTATGAAGCCTGTTTTAAAGAACCTACTTGATAATGAAATACGGCTAAATAAGTGATACATCAAAATAAAGAGTTCAGGAATGGTATGCCCTTCTAAAAAAGAGCTGATCATGATCTTGACTATGAATTTGTAACTAACACTATAGAGCCTTAAAACTTTTAATTACAGGATACATTTGTTAGTGTAATAATGCTAGCACAATCCCAATATTTTAGTGATTTAATGCAATAAAAGTTTATTTTTAACTCATGTCACTGTTTAACAAGTGTTGGATGGGACCTCTGCTTCATGCAGTGATCAGGTCCTGTGCATCTTCTTTTGTATGGCTCCATCATTTTATTACAGTCTTCAGAGTCACGCTGGACCCATACAGCTTATAGACAAAGGGAAGAGAAGGTAGAGAAGGCTGCCTCAGACTGAAAATGTCACTTCACTTTAATTTACATTAATTGGTGAACACTATTACATGGCTCCACCGAGATACAAATGGGCTAAGATACCAGGAGGAAACAATAGGTTTAGTGAGTAGTCTCTATTACATAAAAACATAAATATCATCAAATATAACAATACAAAAATAATAATGTAATTATAAAAACTGGAAGATGATCATGATAATTAATGGGAAGAGATGTACATTTCCTCACTTTTCATAGCAACAATTAATAATTATTTTCTGAAGTTTTGAAATAAAGATTTAAATATATTATCATGCAATATGTATATTATGAACATAGGCACCTGAAGAAAAAAAATTTAGAATGACCAAAAAAAAAAAAAATACCACTTAACAAAAGACAGAAAAGGAGGTATAGAAACAAACTTTAAAAGATAGCATAACATAAAACATATTTAGATCTATTAAAATAATAAAAGTCAAAGGGATCTGCTAAACTATAGTAAGAAATTATTAGGTGAAACTCAACATGTGATAGTTAATGACAATATATATTGTAAATACAGAAATATATCTAGAATATATATAATAAATATATATTAAGTGGAATAAAACAAGCTATGAACATTATGTATAGTTTAATCATATTTGTATTTAATAATAATAAACATGGTATATAATAAATATGCTTTATTTTACATTCTATATGCATAGAAAATATTTGCAACAGTACACAAGAAATAGCAATGTTGTGTCTGAGGATTGGAATGAAAAGTTAGAAGGAAAGCATGCTTCCATTTTTTACTCTATATCTTTCTGTAACTTAAAATTTTTGTCATATGAATTTTTATTATTAAAATTTAAACAAAAATAACTAAAATTCAACATAGAATACTGTGAGAGAACTGAAAGATGCAAGCAAATGGAAGGGAAAGAGAGGTCATGGAAATCTGACAGCATTCTATTTTATTAAATATAGAAACAGAAGTAAATTTGGTTGTGGATGAGGAGAGGGAAAAGGTTAAGTTCAGTTTGAGTAATATTGTGTTTGAAGTATCAATGGAACAATCAGGTGGAAGGTTGCAGGTGTAGGACTCTAAGAAAGGTGGGAGCATGAAATATGGGAATAAAAATGATTAGTATGTAAGTGACAGTAGAGGACAGCACAGGGAGTGAGAAGAAGGGATTGAGTGATGGTATAGAATTCCTCCAATAGGTCAGGGTTTTCTTCTCTGTTCAGAGACAGAGAAACTTTTGCTTTTGTTCTTGGGAATCACTTGACATTCCAACTGCTGGCCCAAAAGGGAAAACTCTTTGCCAAGAATGAGCTTCGAGATCCTGGGTAGCAGTGAGCACACATTAGAGACGGGTGAGTGGAGTCTTCCTGACAGGCTTGGTCCTGAAGAAAGCTGGGATCATTTGTGGCTGTTGGGAATTGAAACTGGACTTCTTTGAGGGCTTTGAGGACCTCTCTTTGGCCTTCCTCCCCCTATTCGGGTCACTAGAAGTGGTCCTGACTCTTACTGGGGGTGATCAGATGACCAAGCTGCCTAATAGCTTCAAGAGGTGACTAACATTTAGAAAACTGACTCCCCCAGTCAAAAATAATTCAATTGTCTTTTAAATATAAATAACTAAAAACCAACCACATACTTACAATTTAAACATAATGCTGGTACATAAATTCAGGTGCTACATTTTAATCAGTTCCCTCAAATTGATTTATATTTAAGACTCACAGGCTTCAAATGCTTGAGTAGACTGTCTAGTGACCAAAGAAGTCATATTACACAGGTTTATTTCCTTTGTGGGAAGATGTAGACCTGGGGGAGGGGACATGGGTCCCAGATCAAAGGAACTGACTCAGGAATCTCTTTGCAAGGTGGAAGCCCATTAAATTTAAATACATATAGAGCTTGAAATCTTTGAATTTTTACCATGTTTAATTTTTTATGTTTAGATTTTAGTAATATCAATAATAATACTCAGTTGTTTGGGATAATAACTCTATTTGCATCATTCATTACTATAAAACTGCTTAGCATTTGTACTTGGAAAGAGCATTGTAGTTTCTTTTAAACTTAAAATTTTCAGTCATTTGTATGTTAAATAATAGAAATGACCAAATGGGTTTAGAATAAGACTGAAATATATCTTGCACTGTTATATGGTTACTTTGAAGTTATGACACTGTTATTGCCATGGAAATGTATATTCTATCATAGCTGATATGATCTAACATAATAGGATCAGAAAAAGCTGTTTCTAGCATCTCTCCAGAAGGAAGAAGGTAACATATATTCTCTTATTATAGGAAGTCATATTTATTTTCCCTGAAATAAAATTTTCATTTTGTCGAGAACCCTTTCTTTTTCTCAAATTGTAATTGTGTATAATGTCTGGCATGTATTAGGCCTTCCAATATATATTATTTTTTTGTTTGTACTGTATTTTAGCATTACTGTTTTATGGTGAATAGTCAGAAATACATGCATGTGCTCTGAGATCAGTTCAGCTTTTCACAGGCAAGCAGAGAACTGAGGTAAATTATTCAAATATTTGATGTAATGAACCGGATAATTGGAATTTTAAACCAATTACTTCAACTGACTTCTTTATTTTAGTTAGGGAGTCTAAAATTTCTGTTTCAAAGGCACAGTTTTACCTTCTTGGAACATTGCCAGCTTGAGTGATTTTAAATCTTGAGTTCCCATTTCACATCCATTTGCCATTTCAGTCTGAGAAACTTAGACTTTAATACTGTTTCCACAGTTACAAGCTTCAAGTTAATCATGGCCCTGGGAATTGAGCTCTCAAGTGTGTACACAACCTCCTTGGCTTGCAGTTCTCAGCATGGACTGTTGGCTCCAAATCATGCCCATGGGAATCAAGGGCTGTGCCTGCTTGTTCACCCTGCCTGACAAACACTGCTGGTGAGCCAGAAGTCAGTGGTTCCTCATCAGTGTTTGCAGTAACGGAGGTACCCATCTCTGGGCTTTCCAAAGGAAGGGGAGTAAACAGTCTCCAATACAAGGTCCAATATCTATTGGCAGCTTCCACAGCTTTGCAGAGCTGAAAGTAAGCTGTTAGATAAAAGAAAGTCTCTGTTTCTCAGAGCCAACAGATGGATTTAGTTTTTCTAATCTTTTGGATTTTCCAGAAAGCATGTTTTCATAAAATATAAAGTGTGCTTAAAAGTATTAGGTTTTTCTCATTACTGCATTTCCATATCCTACTCATCCTTCAGTTTTGCTTTCTGCCTCAAAGTGTGTGTATTCAGTCACTCAGTCATGTCCGACTCTTTGTGACCCCATGGACTGTAACCTGCCATAGGATTCTCCAGGCAAGAATACTGGAGTGAGTTGCCATTTCCTCCTCCAGGGGATCTTTCCCACCCAGAAATCAAACCCGCATCTCTTGTGTCTCCTGCATTGGCAGGCAGATTCTTTACTACTGTGCCACCTGGGAAGCCACTGCATCAAAGTGTATTTTTGTATATAGGAAACATTTTTAAACCATAAAAAAGCACAGAGAATAATATAACAAACAACTGTGAATCATTAAATGGCTTTCATTTGATTTTTTTAAAAGTGTTACTGATGGCATTAATGTAGCTTTTCTACATACTCCCAGCAAAATTCTCCTTTTCTCCTCCCCAGAAGCAAGTTGTACCTTATAGTTGGGGTTTTGGGTGGAGTTTTTCAATAGTTCTTCCCTCTTCTGGATCTCTGTTTTTTGCCAGGAGTCTTCCAGCTACCTAACATGACCAAGCTCTATGGCCCCTGCCCCTATGCAAGTGTTAAAAGACTCTAAGGTGCAAAAGCAGTATAGACTTCAGCTGGGTGTACATTTTGATTGGAAACCAATCTACTTCTTTTGACCTCCCCCACTCCCTTTGATTTCTGTGTATGTGTGTGCGTGCTCAGTTGTGTCTGACTATTTGCAACTCTGTAGACTACAACCTGATGCGAAAAGCTGACTCATGGAAAAGACCCTGATGTTGAGAAAGATTGAGGGCAGGAGGAGAAGAGGATAACAGAGGATGAGATGGCTGGATGGCATCACTGACTCAATGGACATGAGTCTGAGTGAACTCCGGGAGTTGGTGATGGACAGGGAGGCCTGGCGTGCTGTGGTTCATGGGGTCGCAAAGAGTCAGACACGACTGAACAACTGAACTGAGCTGAACTGAGACCATAACCCACCAGGCTCCTCTGTCCATGGAATTCTCTAGGCAAAAATACTAGAATGGGTTGCCATTTCCCCCTCCAAGGATCTTACTGACCCAGAGATTGAATCTACATCTCTTGCATCTCCTGCTTTGGGCAGGCACGTTCTTTACCACTGTGCCACCTGTAGCAATGAGTATTTGGTCCAGTTTCCAATCACTTATTTTGTACCAGCTTTATGTACAGAGAAGTTGCTATTTCCTAACAAACCTATAAATTATTGAAGCAGTATTAATTCTTCTTTTGCAGCAAACTGGGAGAAGGTCTTCTAAGAGTTCTTACACTCTAGTAGATTACACTTAAAGCCAATCGCTTAATCACAAAGGTGTGTACATAGACCTGCAGCTCACTTTATAGAATAGATGGTATTGCAGTCATCTAACAGTTACCATTAATCTTCTATGGTCAAAGTAGGGAATTAAGTGTTATAAAATAAGAAATGCCTAAAGGTTTTGTTTCCCCACTTTGCAAAGCATCCATTTCAAGTGATTATGATGCATTTTTGAAAATACATAGTTAACTAATTTTGAATGTAATCACAGCACCCATGGCTTAAATTAAGGATGTAGTATTAATTGCATACCTTGGTTTATATTTTAGGAATTTTTAAATACTTAGTTGTCTTTTTCCAAAGATATTTGAAAATTAAGAGTGCTTGCCCAAGCAATTGAATAAGAATTATTTACCTTAGACTCAATTATCAGTTCCATTGATTTCTTTACCAGAGTTTGAAAATGCATCATTGCAGCTCATTCTTTTGCCTTGCACTGGCATCAAATTGCTCTATAGAGAAACTGCCAAGTCTGGTGTTATGGAACTTACACAGAATCTTCCTCTCTGTGACTGTGTGTGAACACAAATTAAAGATGTCCTCTGGCTTGAATTACTGAAATGTACTTGGCTGCATGTTCCATTCTATCATCTGGACTTAAAGCAAAATAAATCAGTACACATTTCAGTGAAATTCTTTGTGAATTGATCATTCATGTGAATTCTTGATTATAACTAGACAAATCGCATTATTATACAATGTACCATCTTCTTAACTAACACCATTAAAAATTTCACGTAACATGTCCCTATAATTTTATCTCCATTAAAAATGAAATAAAACACCATGACTGTGAATTTCTCAGAGTCACAGGAATTGTTGTAGTCAGTCATCCATCAGGAACTGAATGTTGAAAATCAAAGATTTACTACAATTTGAATTTTTTTATTTTCCAGACACTGCAAATGGATGTAAACAGGCTGAACATAACCTTGCTTCGGATATTTCGCCAAGGAGTAGCTGCAGCTTTAGGACTCTTACCCCAGCAAGTGCACATCAATCGCCTCATTGTAAGATACCTACATTTCGTATTTCCAGAGTATAGGCTTTGATCTTTATTGCAGGGCTCAAGAATAATGAACAATAATAAAGAACACCCATGCTGTAGTTTTATGGCCCATGAGCCAAATCTGGCATAACACCTGTTTTTGTCAAAGAAGTTTTATTGTAACAAACCATACCCATTTGTTTACATATTGTCTAAGGCTTCTTTCATGCTACAGTGGCAGAGTTGAGTAGTTGTAACAGATTGTCTGTCTAAATTGAAAGTTAAAATATTTGTTATCTGGTCCATTACAGGAAACGTTTGTCAACTGTCTAATAGTTCAAGACTAGCTACTCTGGTAGGTATAAATAGAAAGGCCCCGAATACCTGTCTCACCAACCTGACACTCCTCCCAAAATATTCTCCCTAGGAGAGAAATGTTTTGTATCAGGTAAGACTCTGTCTCCAGACAGCGTCTATTAAAATCCCTTCAGGTATAGGAGGATGAAGGATAGTGAACACATAGGCAGAGGATTTTGAATAAAGAGTGAAGAAGAACCATCCTTAAGGACAGCAGTCCAAGGAGAATGCAAGAATAGTCTTGAAAAGTCAAGAGAAAACTTGGATGGGTAATTGAAGTGGGACGAAGTAAGCCCAAAGGATCTTTTCTATTAGGCCCACTTTAGACCTATCAATCACCCATATCCTTTCTTTTCCTTCTTTCCTCAATATTTTGGGACCTTGATATCATCCAACTACATGTTCCTATCTGTACTTGAAGGTGGGTGTGAGCAAAGGCAAAGAAAGGCAGATTAAAATATTATGATTTTCTCTTTGTAAAAAGCATATTATCAAAGCTTCCTGTGAAAAGGGACTTTGGAATAATCTTTTACAGTTTTAAAGTTGTTCTTAATTTCCACTGCCTTAGAAACTCAAGCAAGTACTTCTCGTTCTCCTTGCCCTAAATTCTTAGGCTCCTGCTCAGGCTCAGTTTTATACTGCATCAATACCTGCATTTCCACATATGGAGAAGAATTTGCTTTTAATTTTGGTTTAGAATTGTTATTTCCTTTTTCCTGTGTGGCGGGTGAATTTCCTTCACCCCCATAATAACTTTTATTCTGTGAGTCAGCTAATCTCTGGGACTAAATAAGATTTTTTTAAAAAAACAAAGTTTTTAAAAATACCATAGAAGAAGAAATATAGCATTTCCCATTATCTTGAAATGTTAATTATATCCAGAGTGTACCTTACTCAAGTGAGAAGTGAGGTATTATAGATGTCTCAGATCTAGATTTTTTATATATACGTACTTAGAGGTCTTAGATATACTTTTATGTGTGTAGATTTTAAAGAGTATAATGGCTCTTTGAAAGGATAAAAGAGGGGTTTGCCACACCTAGAGAGGGATATGCATATCTTCAGAGAATGTTAGCAGCATTTATGCATGTCTGTTTCTAAGAGTAGTTTTCGTAATAGTTTGAATTATGGTGACACCTGAGGAAGCACCGTATCGTGATTAAGAGTAAGTGCTGTGGAGACAGACCCGGAATTCTATTTCATTTCCAATTTGACCGTGTCCCAGCTCTATGACGTAAGGCAGGTTACTTAGGTTCTTTCATTTACAACATGAAATGACTATAATGCCTCTGTCCTGGAGGTAACAGGTTTAAGGCACAGGGGAGCATGACAAGTACAAAACAAGTGTCTCTCCCTACTATTGCCGCTATTAGATCATAAACTCTTTTAATTATTGTCAACATCTTTCACATCAGCATTATGTGATATCCAGTTGTTGCCTGTTGTTTGCTGCAAACACAGAAGCATTTTTTCCTGGATTGCTAGCTGTCCTCCATTGTAAACCTGACTGAACGTCTGATAAATTGCATTCAAAGAAAATATTCTTTAAAAAAGAAGTTTTCTAGCAGGATAGAACCCTGTGTATTGAAAAGAAAAGCTAACCACAATTTTCTTTCTAAGTGTTTTGTGTAAGTTGTGAAAGAGAATCTATCAATGGCAGCATCATGTTGTGCAGTGTTTGTTTCTTATGGGTGTGTGGCACATCAGCCGTTTATGGTAAGAAGTCCTCTCACCCTGTCTCCGCAAATGAGGTCAGACTAATAGGAAAGTAACATGATATCATTGCATAACACATGCATTTCTACTGAACAATAGATCTTTAGAGTGTGACATATTTAAAGTGAAAAACAGGATCAAGGAAGTAAGTTCAAAGACAGCATTGCCTTCCTTAGTTAGTCCAGTCTTCACATTAATGCCAGTTATAAGATGGGGTGATGATGTCTAATAATTGTACTGTTAAATCAGATTTTGCTTAGCTCATTTGATTTTAAAATACTTCTTAAAACACAATTTCTCAGGAAACATCTGAACAATATATCTCAAAAATTATAGTATCGAATAGGAAATAAACCAGCATCTAGTGAAACATAAAATTAGAAAACTAGACATGTTAACTAATTGAAAGAAGGCCATTTGAAGATTTGGGACTTTGGCCTGGTAATTTTAAGTGTACAAGAGAATACTTAATAAAAATGATCTCCAAGATGCCATTTAGGAATCTAAGGTTCTGGTTTTCTTTAATATTTCTAGAGGAAAAGCAAAAAACATTTCCCAAATTTGCTTCACATGTCTACTAACATAAACAAATAATCTGCTTTTACTAGGAAGAGAAGAACAGTGTTGAACTATTTGTATCTCCCATAAATCGAAAAGCAGGATTTTCTGATGCTCTGCCATCTGAAGAAGTGCTGCGTTCACTCAATATCAATGTTTTGCATCAGAGTTTATCTCAGTTTGGAATTACAGACATCTCCCCTGAGGTAGGTTGTTGTGTGGAATATTTCATTTAAAATTTTGCACCGTTACTGAGAATCCCAGTGGGCTGCCATCTATGGGGTTGCACAGAGTCGGACATGACTGAAGTGAGAGCAGCAGCAGCAGTGTGACACAACCCAGTTCTAGGAGACTTTGAGATGAAAGCTGTTGATTGTGTGTTAACTGATAATATAAAAATCTACCTAAGGGTCAAAATTCTCTGATTTCACTCTGTGTATTTTTATCCCTTAAGGAAGTTCATTTTCATATCAAAGTGTCACTTTTTGACAGTTTCCTTTCCAGTCTTATGGCCTTATAATTTATTTCGACTTATTCAACAAATTGTCCAGAAGAAAAGTCATTTAGATATATTTGTCAATTGATTGCTTGTTACTGAGCTGTTCCAAAAAACACCCTGATATCTTTCCTCCTCAACAGTTTTGCTTCTCATTGTTTTTGTTGTCAAAATGGTCACTTTTTTCCACTAATAAGTGAAAGTCACTCAGTTGTGTCTGACTTTTTGCAACCCCTTGGAATTCTAAATAAAATAAATTTATTTATTTTAAGCTGTGCTGGGTCTTTGTTACTGGACATGGGCTTTGTCTCGTTGCAATGCCTGGACCTGTCATTGCGGTGGCTTCTCTTGTTGCAGAACACGGGCTCTATGGCACATGGGCTTCAGTACTTGTGGCTTGTGGGCTCTAGAGTGTAGGCTCAGTAGTTTCAGTGCACAGGCTTAGTTGCCCCACAGTACATGGAATCTTCTCAGACCAGGGATCAAACCTTTGTCCCTTGCACTGGCAGTCAGATTCTTAACTACTGAACTACCAGGGAAGTCCACATGTATATGAAAGTGAAGTGAAAGTTGTTCAGTCATGTCCATCTCTTTATGACCCCATGGACTGTATAGCCCATGGAATTCTCTAGGCTGGACTGGAGTGGGTAGCCTTTCCCTTCTCCAGGGGGTCTTCCCAATCCAGGGATTGAACCCAGGTCTCCCACATTGCAGGCAGATTCTTTACCAGCTGAGTCACAAGGGAAGCCCAAGAATACTGGAGTGGGTAGCCTATCCTTTCTCCAGGGGATCTTCCCGACCCAGGAATTGAACTGGGGTCTCCTGCATTGCAGGCAGACTATTTACCAAGCTGAGCTATCAAGGAAGCCTGCTGCTGCTAAGTCACTTCAGTCGTGTCCAACTCTGTGCGACCCCATAGACGGCAGCCCACCAGGCTCCCCGTGCCTGGGATTCTCCAGGCAAGAACACTGGAGTGGGCTGCCATTTCCTTCTCCAATGTGTGAAAGTGAAAGTGAAGTCGCTCAGTCATGTCTGACTCATAGCGACCCCATGGACTGCAGCCTACCAGGCTCCGCCGTCCATGGGATTTTCTAGGCAAGAGTACTGGAGTGGCTTGCCATTGCCTTCTCCATCAGGGAAGCCTACCTTGGGATTAATATGAAATGTGCTTTTTCAATTGGTGAGAAACCCAGTCTTTAGAACTATGAATATTTCCTTTATAGTGTTTTCTAAATTTGTCACTTTTCAGATTTCCCCTACCACCTCCACCATTTTCATTCCTAAATAAATCCAGTCTCATTTTTACTTCTCTCTGCTGTGTCCCACTCTTAACAAACTTGCTAGAATAAACATCATCCCAAATAAACATGAGAAGACTTCCCTGGTGGCTCAGACGGTAAAGCGTCTTGCTTACAATGCGGGAGACCTGGGTTCGATCCCTGGGTTGGGAAGATACTCTGGAGAAGGAAAGGGCAATCCACTCCAGTACTCTTGCCTGGAAAATCCCATGGACAGAGAAGCGTGGTGGGCTACAGTCCACAGGGTCGCAAAGAGTCAGACAGGACTGAGCGACTTCACTTTCACTTTCAAATAAACATAATTAAATTCACAGAATCATAGAATTAGACCTTGAGAGAACACATATGGCCATTTCAAAGATACAGAGAGTAAGGCCCATAGAAATTAAGTGATTTCATCAAGGTGACAAAGCAAGTGAAGTATCAAGCAGTAACCCACTCCAGTACTCTTGCCTGGAAAGTCCCATTGAAAGTCTCAGTGAAGACTGAGCAACTTCACTTTCTCTTTTCACTCTCATGCATTGGAGAAGGAAATGGCAACCCACTCCAGTGTTCTTGCTTGGAGAATCCCAGGGACGGGGGAGCTTAGTGGGCTGCCGTCTATGGGGTCGCACAGAGTTGGACACGACTGAAGCGACTTAGCAGCAGCAGCAACAGCATCTAGACATCTTATTCCTAGTCTATTTCCCTTTGCAGTGAAGCACACCGCCTCTCATTATAGCAAATGTCAGGTGTGGTATAAAAAGCTTTGTTACAAGATTGAGTTTGAATCCCAAAGCCAGCATTTAAAATGTGTGTGTGACCTTGGGTGATTTAGTCTCTGCGAAATTCAGTCTGTCTTTATCTAGCATCAGCCTCTGAGACTCAGATTCTTCATATCCTACATGAATATAGAGAAAGAAAAAAGGAAGAAAGAAAGAAAGGAGGGAAGAAGAAGAAAGGAAAAGAAAACAAAAGAAAAAGGAAAAAATTGGGTATAGTCCTCATCTTATAAGCTTGAAATAAGAATAAAATTTTAAAACGAAAGAAAATACATGGAAGTTATCACAGAGTAGACACTAAACAAATATACTTTGAATGCAGAATGAAAATGTATTTTATCACTGAACCATGACTGTAACAACCACCTCCAGCTGGTCTCCCTGCATTTAGTGTTGTTTTCTTCCCTGCTGTCTCCACCACCAAGCCCAACACATACACACACACACATGTACGCACATGCCTCCTCACCTGCACATTCACACACACACACACGCACACGTGCACACACACAGTGTTTTCTTTCTTGCCACCAGAGTAATCATTCTAAAAGCGAGTCCGGCCATGCCCTCCTAACGTCCTGATTCTCCTTTGGCTTCCTAAATCCTGCGGAATCAAGTCTGAATTTCTTACTGTGATATATGGTTCTTTGTGTACAGAGCTTTATTATTGTTGAACAACACTCTCTTGGTTTACGTTTCAGCAAATCCAAACTTAATAGGCACCAGGACACCACACACCATTTCTTCTCTCCATGGGCTTGTATGTATGTTGATACGTCTACACACCTTTCATGTTTAAAGATCAGTGTACTGTATAGTGAAGCCTTCCCCTGTGCCTCCACAGGCATGGCTACTGGCTTTCTGTTCTCATTGAGTTTAGTACAAAGACGTATCCCCTGTTGGCCTTCAGGGCCATCTCTACACTGTTGTTCCTTGACAGCATGTGCCAATTCATTTCATGTGTGTACTCAGTGCCTTCATTCAAGGCCTGGCATACAGTGGGTGTAAAAATAGCCAAGAACTGGGCTAGGTGGTGTCCAAAGTCAGAAAAATGCATAAGCGAACAAACACACAAATAAGATATGACTTTTGCTTTCGGTGAGTTCTATTCACAACAGGGCGACCAGAGACAAGCAGATAAGGAGAATACAGGGCTACGAAAACATAACCGTACTGTGCTATGGGTGTTTTGAGAAAGAAGAGGACACTTCATAATTCAGAGAGACCAGGACCAGGAGAAGGAGTCAACATGAGCTCAAATACCCAGACCCCACCCCAGCCCTCACACGTGACCCTGAAGAGGCTCCCTTTTCTACATCAAACCAAACTCCATGCCCATAGTCCAGGCCCCTCACAGACTGACTTGTATACATTTTGCTCGGAACAACTCATCTCTAAAATTTAAAATAGACCATTAGATTAATTTATACCGCTACCCACACTGGGTTGGGAAGATCCCCTAGAGTAGGACATGGCATCCTGCTCCAGAGTTCTTGCCTGGAGAATCCCATGGACAGAGGAGCCTGGCGGGCTACAGTCCAAGAGGTTGCAAAGAGTCAGACTCAACTGAGCACGCGCGCGTGCGCACACACACACACACACACACACACACACACACACCTGTAAGCTTTCAGTGAATAAGTGTTTCTTCCTGGTGCCTTATTCTGCATTTAAATGACATTCTGAAGGCTTTAGGAATATGGCAGCTTAGTGAGTCATCTAGATTTGTGAACCAAGGGAAGCTCACCATACCAAAAATTAGTTAAAATCAAATATTTGAGGTGCAGCACACCTCAGCCTGGTGAAGGCAAGCAGTCTAGCCTGAATTCCTGTCACAGAACTGTTAGCTGTCAGTAGACCTCAAGCCTGTACTGCATTTGAATAATGAAAGAGTATTTGATGATCAAAATATGATATTGTCTGAAAGAATTGTGGGAGTCTGGGGCGGGAGGAGAAGGGGACGACAGAGAATGAGATGGCTGGATGGCATCACCGACTCAATGGACATGAGTTTGAGTGAACTCCTGGAGTTGGTGATGGACAGGGAGGCCTGGCGTGCTGTGATTCATGGGGTCGCAAAGAGTCAGTCATGACTGAGCGACTGAACCTAACTGAACAATCTAGGAAATCTAGAATATGGGAATTTTTATATTACAGAAGATTAGGATGTGTTTTAATTGGATAGAAGGAACATTTCGTCAAGGACTGGTGGATTGTTTGCAGCCTTTTCTTCTGGCATTTCTAGAATGGGCCCATTGATACCCTCTGACCAGAAGCTCTAACTGCGGCCAGGAGAGAGCCATCTTCAGTGTTCATAGGGCCTTGCTGGGAGCTTCAGACACCAACAGTCCAAGAGGCTCTGCAAGAGCATTTGTTGATAGTTCTTTAAGCTGATAGGTATTCTTCAAATTCCCCCACTTCTTTATTCATCGTTGTGGTTCATGTATAATAAACAGCTTAAGTCTCAACCCATTCTTTCATGTTTCTAATCCCCAAATTATAGCCCTGTTATGGTAACGTGGTTATTACCAGAACAATAAAACAAGGAACACTGGTATTTGGGGTTTTCATCCCTTACATGGATTACAGAGCATGATGAATGCTGTCTTGAAGCATCCGTTTCTACACTTTTATTAATTACTTCCAGGGAAGGGTGTGTTTTTTTGTTGTTGCCATTTATTTATTTGTTTGATTTTATTTAAATCAGAAACGACCCTTGGGAAACATAGACAAATACCAAACAGAATTCCTTTTACTTATTCATCTGTGTTTATTTCGAATTTAAGTTTCTTGAGCGACAAAGACGTTTTTTCTTTTATATATTTTCATATGATACTTAGAACATTGTAGGACCTCAAGTATTGTTTAAAGATGCTCATAAAGATTGAAAACTAGACTTCCTCTTGCCTAATAAGTTAAATCTCAGGGAAATAAAATTAAATTCATTATTTTAGTTTCTATTTTTAAATGCCTTTATAAAATTAATTAAATGTCTATTGAAGCAGTACATTCTGTATTGATAGTGAAAAAATGATTTAAGATTTTGTTGTTGTTCAATTGCAAATTACCCTAGTTTCACAGGTTTTATATTTCAAAGGAGGATGTTACCTTTTTTAAATAAAAGGTCAAGGTAATGACTGATACCTTCTTGGAATGTTTACAAAGAGAAAATAATCATACCAAATAAATATAAAACCTCATTCATGAGTTTGGTGATTGTTCCTTGAAACATTAGCCAGTTGTCTAAACAGTTATATAGTCCTAGCCATACAGTGACGAGAAGGAATACAATCAGTGTTAACATGGGTCAGATCATGCATACCAAATCGTTTACCTTGTGCATGATACGGTGGAAGTTTGGCATTTATCTAACAAAACCATATTATTATATGATCAGTTCAGTTCAGTCGCTTAGCCATTTCTAATTCTTTGTGACCCCATGGACTGCAGCATGCCAGGCTTCCCTGTCCATCACCAACTCCCAGAGCTTGCTCAAACTCATGTCCATCAAGTTGGTGATGCCATCCAACCATCTCATCTTCTGTCATCCCCTTCTCCTCCTGCCTTCAGTCTTTCCCAGTTGGAGTTTTTCCTAATGAGTCAGTTCTTCACATTAGATGGCCAAAATATTCAGCTTCAGCTTTAGCATCAGTCCTTCCAATGAATATTCAGGACTGATTTCCTTTAGGATTAACTGGTTTGATCTCCTTGCAGTCCAAGGGACTCTCAAGAGTATTCTCCAACAACACAATTCAAAAGCATCAATTCTTCAGTGCTCAGCTTTCTTTATGGTCCAACTCTCACATCCATACATGACCACTGGAAAAACCATAGCCTTGACTAGATGGACCTTTGTTGGCAAAGTAATGTCTCTGCTTTTTAATATGCTATCTAGGTTGGTCATAGCTTTTCTTCCAAGGAGCAAGCATCTTTTAATTTCATGGCTGCAGTCACCATCTGCAGTGATTTTGGAGCCCCCCAAAATAAAGTCTGTCACTGTTTCCATTGTTTCCCCATTTTTTTGCCAGGAAGTGATGAAGTGTTATATGACACATCTCATTAATCTGCCTAAGTCAATTAATTAACCAGCTAATTTGTAACATTTCCATTTTATTCTTACTCTGTGTGCTTCACTTTTCTGAAAAGATATACCTCTTAAAGTCTCTGTATTATCTCTCCTAGCAATGGAAATATTTCCCAGTATTTGGGGTCAGAATTGGTTTTTTCTTTAAAAAAAATGAAATTATAATGCATCAAATTATTAAACAGGATGTAGAGAAGTCATTGCTGTCAGTATAGGAAACCACCCACTTTTTAAATAATCAAAACAAAACCCAGCAGCTTCTTCTACTGCCACAGAGTTAAAAGGAAAGTGATATGGTTGTGAAATAAGATGTAAAGATAATACAGTACATTGGTGTGACCTGGCCATGGAGCCGCTGAATCATTGAACCCTCAGGCCCCTGTCAAAATGTAAAAGGCATCACGGTAACCTTATACAAAGGTTAGACTGGAGACTTTGTGAATTACAATCTTGTGATTTGTGGGATCTTAACTACAAACTTTTTCATTTACTACCCTGCCCTTATCAAGGCTTTTAGATCTCTGTACAAATATAGTAGTGCTCAGTAGGACCAGCATGACTCAAAGGAAATCTGTTTACCAAGAAAGTGCAGTGACTAAGTTCTAGGAGTTCAAAACATGTGTCTCTCTAACTAGGGGTAGGGGGATGGGAGGTGGGAAGTTCATTCCTCCATCATTACTGCTTTGGTTAAAAGAGAAATCATAACTGATTTGTCTTAAGCAGAAAAGAACATGTTGATGTTCCAGGAGGTGTCAAACTATAGCAGGAAAAAGATGAACCAAATCAGGTTAGGAACACAAAATCTCTTTCCACCCACCTAACCACTCCTTTTTAATCCAAATTTTATATGAACTAAAGCTCAGATCCTCACACTTAAATTTGACAAGTTTATGCTGCCTACTTGAAGGCTTAAGTGCTTTGCTTTTATAGCAAGCAATAGATGCTATTTAGTTGCCTGCAAAAAAAAAAATGCTCATTTCCATATTTATACTTGATTTCTACAAGAGTTTTCTATTAGTTTCTAGCTATGTTTACAAAGACATTGGAATAAAATATGGTTTGGCTAAGACAAGTTGTCACTGGAACCCAAGATTTCCTTTTTAGGAGGACATATGAGTTTCTGCTTATTTAACAAGCAAGCATTTTCAGATTCTCCATCAACTTACCACTCATATATTTTAAAAACATTCATTAATCATTTCTTGCATCTATAAATTTGTCTCTGTCTTAAAGAAGACAAGGTATTACAATGAATTTAAGTGTATTTTACAAGCAAAAGAAAGGGAAATTCAGCTACTTCAAACAATAGAGGTCTTCCTCACATAGTTATAACCACAATTGAACTCAAAGATCCTTTCTGTTCTGTTTTGTTCAACTCACCACCAAGACTCACTTGAGTTTCAGGATAGAAGCTTTTCTTAAAATATTTTTCAAAAGGCAAGTGTTTCTTTTTGTCTAATTTACAAGGATGGAATGCATTTTTTAAGTCTTGAAAAATAATTAACAATGATTTCAAAATTCAGACACCTACAAGAACAGGTTTTGCTGAAGACTTTTTTTTTGAGACAATCACTATTTATTTCTCAGGATGCTATAGGTTGACTAGGATCAGCTGGGTGATTCTTCTCCACATAGTATAGGCTGAAGTCATCCCAGTGGTTACACTAAGTTGGGAATTCCTCTGCCTCTGGAATGCTCAGGAGGACCTCTCTTTCTCCAGAGCCACTCCCTTTGTGGTCTTTCATCATCACTGTCCTGTTGTTCGGGGCTTTCTTAATCACTGGAGACAGCTCAACTAAAGGGAAGAAAAATCAGACTTCAACAAAATGTAATTTTAGATGAGTGGGAGCATTCAACTTGATTTAGCCTTATATGTTTTTCCTATTTGTGGACCATTTGGTTTCCAGCTAAATTTTCTTTAACCTAAATCTGTAAATTTCACTGAATTACAAAGCTTATATAAACTTATATAAAATTATAATTTATATAAATTATAAAACTCCATTTCATTATAAGATGTGATTTTAGTAGATGTGTTTTTTAAAAGAATAGGTAAAATTAAACTAAATCACTCATTGACATTTTATTCATGCTATTTCTCTACCCTTTCAACCCCTCAAATAGTAAGCTAATAAACAAACAAATAAATAAAACTATTTTCCTTTTATTACCTACCAAATAATTTTAGATATTTTGATGCTTCCTATTGATTTCAGTAAAATATAAAGTCCTAACAATTTATATGGCTAAAGTGGTACAGTCATCAGATTTTGACAAAATAGACTGGATTTTTTTTAAAAAAGATTTCATTAAATAAAAAGGAAGGAAATGATCTCGACATTGTTGCTCTGTTTATTAATGCATCATGAGACTGCACCTGTTTCACTTTTGTTTAAAAGTTGAGAGCAGTATTACAGCACATAAATCAGGGTGTTGGTGTTGTGGGAGGAGTCTGAAAACAGAGTAAGGAAAGCTTCAGTTTCCTCAACACAGAAAAGAGCAGAACTCTCTCACCTACGAACCAGGTAGTTTCTGAGAGAGAACTGGAGGGACATTAACAAAGGCTGGCGCCCAGTACCCCGTGTCGGGCATACTTGCTCCTATACAGGAGATAAAATAGTCTAATGTATGAGAACAGCAATCCGATGTCTCAGATCAGTTTGAGAAGCAGCTCTGGCAGCGGGGGATGTAGGTGTGTTCTACTACACTGGATGGAATCAAGCTAAAAATATGTTTAGTGTCTGATAAGAACGCCAGTCTCCTTAAGCTCTCATTTAACGTCGGACTTTCTGTTTTGCTTTCAAAGAAAAACGTTTTACAAGGGCAGCATGAAGCGGACAAAATCTGGAGCAAAGAAGGATTTTATGCTGTTGTCATTTTTCTCAGCATCTTTGTTATTATAGTAACGTGTTTGATGGTAAGTTTGTTTCTTTATATATTTTATCTTTTACTGAGCCCACCATTTGATATTATTGGATACATTGCCATTAAAAAGAATGTTGGAAAGACTGGGAACAGAAGCAAGGCTCTGATCCTGCTAGGTTGGGAATATTTCACATCTAACAGCAGAGTGAAAGCTAAAGGAAAACCTATGGAATTATGGATTCCGACCTGCAGAATAAGGCTATAATTGCACTGAGGCTTTTAGTAACTTGATCAACCCTGAGAATGAAACTTCAGAAACTGATTTACCGAGGTCACTGAAACCCTCAAAGTCGTTTAAATCTCATGGGTGCACTTTGGGCTTACTTTATTTCTTCTTTTATATCATCTTTATGCAACTTGGGAAAAAATTTTAAAAGAAATATATCTTAGGGGTAAGTTTACTTCTTAATGAGTAAAAAATAAGGTTTTCTTATTTTTAATGGGCCTTGAAAGCACTCTATGAAATTCCAGGCATGAAAAGGAGATGACTATAGGCTAAAAGGCTAAACAATCCATAATCAACTAATTCTTAGGTGAAAGAATAATTTAAAGTATAAAAGCATATACTTCAAATAACTCTGTAAATGACAAGTTATAGATGTGAAGCCTTTAAGAGTATATTTCAAATTTTAAAAAATAGAACTCCAAATAAACTTAAACACACTAAAATAGGCAGTGCTTCTTGGTGTTGAATGAATTAACAGTTACCTTTCCAATAGAATGATAAAATATTCTATTCTTTTGAAAATTCTGTAATATAACTTAAAATATTTGAAGTTTATGAATGGCTTTTAATATATTTTTTTCCTGTGTGCTATGTTCTTCTTAATTTTGCACATTTGTAAAAGCATTCCCTCCTTAGTTTTTAAATGCCCCCTGCAAAAGACATCACTCCAAGTATGCTTGCAGTAGTCAACAGTGTTGCTGAGTGTCTTAAATGGGTTTTGTTCATTTGTGCTCCTTGTCCTGGGAAGGGGTTTATATAAGAAAGATTAGGGCTCAGTTTGGAAAGATAGAGGCTGAGTGGGTCTAAACTTGAAGGATATAAAACAATTAAGGCCTTAAATAGGCTAAAGATTGGCATATTTCCTAGAATCTAAACTTTAGGAAGTAGCAAGTTTCCAGTCACCCTAGAGTTCCCATCATCATGAATTCAGAGGCATCTCCTATGGATCAGGCATTCAGAAAGAAGATTTCTAAAAATTGTGACATGACCAACAAAAGAATAATTTAAGAGTAAGAACGCAGATTTTTACAGCTAAATAGTGGAGGTTAAGGGTAAAAATTTTAATGAAATTTGGAGGTTTTATGGAAATTTTGACAGACACCTCTGGACATTTTTTAGGTAGTATAGGATATGGTTTCTTGTTATGGTTAATTGTGTTTTAAAATATGTGGTTCTTTTTTTCTTTTTTTAATAGAGTAAATCTCAAGTGTTGTCCTCTATCTTATAAGTCACAGTTACAGTATTTTTCTGCTCGGAACATTGGAAGGAAGAGGAAAATAGAAAAGGATACAGAGAGATTCAAGTGGACATTGTATCATGTCTGACTCTTTGTGACCCTATGGACTGTAGCCCTGGTAGCTCAGTTGGTAAAGAATCCACCTGCAATGTAGGAGACCCCAGTTCAATTCCTGGGTCAGGAAGAACCCCTGGAGAAGGGATTGGCTACCCACTCCAGTATTCTTGGGCTTCCCTTGTGTCTCAGCTGGTAAAGAATCTGCCTGCAATGCAGGAGACCTGGGTTTGATTCCTGGGTTGGGAAGATCCCCCTGGAGAAGGGAAAGGCTACCCACTCCAGTATTCTGGCCAGAATTCTGTGGACTGTATAGTCCTTGGGGTCACGAAGAGTTGGACACAACTGAGTGACTCACTTCACTTCACTTCGGACTGTCGCCCATCAGGTTCCTCTGTCCATGGGATTTTTAAGGCAAGAATACTGGAGTGGGTTGCCATTTCCTTCTCCAGGATCTTCCCTACCCAGGGATCGAACCCGCATCTCCTGCACTGGCAGGCGGATTCTTTATCACTGTGCCATCTGGGAAGCCTCCTTGTTCCGGAAGTAAATACTTAAGATCCAGAAGAGCAAAGGCAAGGATGAAAGGAAGAAAGTGGGAAAGCAGATTCCTGAGCAGCTCATGAGCACTAGAGGGCTGAGGGAGTCAGATCAGAGGTTGCTATTAACGTGTTAGATATGCTCCAAATTCTGTATCTCTAGCTCAGGGTGGATCTTCATGTATCCAACATGATTGGATAAATTCCCACCCTACATATTGGTCAACCTGTAGTCACCACACACTAAACTGCCTGGGGCCAAGGAACAGCTGACCCTTCTTTTCCCAATAGCTGCAAAGCGTCCATGTAAAATTCAAAAATCTAAGTCTGCTCCACGTTGCTAGAAGAAACCAAGAATGAAATGTTTCAAAAGTGTGTAGGTGATTGCTCCCTTCCGGGCTGGTAGGTAGATTCATCAATTCATTCAATCCAGGAATTCCTGCAGTGGGTTCTCTGTGAGCCTGTTGTTGGCCCTTGGGCAAAGGAAGGAACAAGACTGATAGGGTCCCTGTGCTCAGGGTGCCTATTCTCCAGAAGAAGATAGAGACAATAATTAAGTTGTTTTTTTAAAAATCAAATAGTGTTCATATCCTATGATTCCTAGTATATGACATTCTGGCAGAGGCAAAACTATAGAGACAGTAGAAAGATCAGTGGTTGTCAGAAGTTGTGGGGGAGAGATGAGTAGTTAAGACTTTTAGGGCAGTGAAACTTTTCTGTGTGATACTGTGTGATACATGACATTATGGATTTGTCAAAACCCATGGAACGTACAGCATCAAGAGTGAGTGAGCCCTAATCTATGTTCTAGGCTTCAGTTAATGATAACACATCAGTGTTGACTTAATTAGTAACAAGTGTGCCACACGAATGCAAGATGTTAGTAATAAAGGAAGTTGTTGAGGGAGTTGGGGGAGGGGGCAATACGAGAGCTTTGCTCTCTGCTCAATTTCTAATAAACCTAACACTGCTCCTAAAAAAATAAAATTTGCTTATTTTGTAAAGAATCAAAAGCATTAAGTGCCATGAAGAACTCACAGTGAGATAATAGTGAGAGAATGGAGCAGAGCAATCAAAGACAACTGAGATATCTGAAAAAGTAGGAACAGGGCCTCCCCGGCAAAGGATGTGACAGGTGGAGCATGGAATGGAGCAGTTGAAGCTGAGGCAGGAGTCCTCTCTGGCTTCCAGGAGAAGGGCAGAAGCTGTTTCAGACAGAGCTTTGATGTGATCTGACTTGTGAATTTAAAAGATCAGAGTCTCTGCTGGTGGAGAGTGATTGGGGATAGAACTTGGGGTGAAGTGTTGGAGCAGCTATTGTATTAGCCTGATGAGAAATATGATGGTGGCCCTGAGTTAGGGGGTGGGGGTGGAGATGGAGAAGAGTGAAGGATTAGGATTTATTTGTAGGTGGAATTGAAAAGACTTGCTGTGTACTGATTCTCTGGGAGGAAGAAAGAGAAAAATGAAAGATGACTCCCAGGTTATTTGACTGACAATCTGGATGGTTGTGTTTCCATTTCCTGGGAGAGGAATCCATTCAAGATGGGGAGTAGTGAGACAGAAGAAACACTTTAGATTTGTATTCCAAAAATGTTTGAATAAATGAAAGAAAGTAGTAGAATGATATGTTTCAAAGAGGATCTTCCATTTTAACGTGAAAGGGTCACTTTAAAAAATAGCAGGGGAATCAGCAGTATAGAAAGGAATTAATATTGATAGAAAAATAACTACTACCTGTTACACAGGAATGAGATAAAGTTAAGTTTATCTGATACAACTTAACCACTGACAAGTTCACATGTAGGACTGGTCAAATGTGATTCTCTAAAATAAGCTTATCTTTGTACATGTTCAAGTGTTTTTGATAATGATCTTGATTTAAAGTAAGTTTCTTCCTTGGATCTCTCCGTAATAGTTACACTATCAGTCTTGTGACTTTCAAATAAATATATTCTGGTTTCTGTTTCCCATAATTTTCTTGATTCCACGGCAAAGGAAAAGATATAACTCAGAAATTTCCCTCTGGCATTAATTATATTTATGAAAGATCAAATGCCATTATTTGTGTCCAAACCTTCCTCATATCATAGAAATGAAAAGCATGTGGTTTTATTATGAAATTATATAGGAAAATTGCTGTCACGGAGGATTACATGCTCTGTAACAATAACATAAGGCTTGGCAAAATTTTTGAAATATGGCATATTGTTTACTTTCCTTAAAAAAAAAAATGTATGTTGCCAGGCATAAAATTAGACCTGCATGACATTTTCAAATGTGTGACTTATATAGCACCTCTCAAATGTGAATGCAGAGTGGGTGGCGCAGCAAATAGACAAATACAATTTTCCAAGGGAAAATGTGTGGGCAACTTCCAATCCATTCAGCCTGTTTTAGGTGGAGGAATGTATTACTGAGAAGAATTAGTTCTTAAACTGGAATAAATAATAGAAAGAATGCGGCTTATCACCTGCATTACACCTCCAGTACACTTAGAAGTTTATTAACAAGTGCAGAAGTATTTATGGAATTAGGTAGAGCTGTCTACAGACCAGATTGCTACTGGAAAGCAATTTTATTTTATTTGTTCTTGGCTGTGCTGGATCTTCCTGGCTGCAGAAAGGCTTTCTCTAGTTGTGGCGAGCTAGGGCTACTCTTCATTTTGGTGCACTGGCTTCTCATTGCAATGGCTTCTCTTGTTGCAGAGCACAGGTGCTGGGTGCTCGGGCTTCAGTAGTTGCAGTACATATGCTCAGTAGTTGTGGCACGCAGACTTAGCAGCTCTGCAGCATGTGGGATCTTCCCGGACCAGAGACTGAACCCATGTCCCCTGTGCTGGCAGGTGGACTCCTGTCCACTGCACCACCTGGGAAGTCCTGGAAAGCAATTTTAGAAAGCACATAAAAAGTAGATGTGTGGGTCAATAAAATCTCTGCCTTGTTAGCCTATAGAAGGGCCGTCAATGCGCCATTCAAGACGCTTGTCTAGTCATAGTAGTAGACAAAGCAAAGTCTCTGTTGGACTGAGCATCACAAAGAAAATACGTGTCAAAGGCGAACATACATAGCCACACCTTTCTAATATGTTATACGTGATTCTTAGTGGTTCAGGAAATGGGACTAGATTCCAAGCTGGAATGCTTTGGTTACAGAACCATTTTCCAAAGTAGACATACCTCTAAACTAATTTTCTGGGTTTTTTTTTCTGTATTAATAGAAACCATTCAGCTCAAAATACAACCCTTTCAATAATAACAAAAATAATACAACAACTATAATAACTAGTTTCTTCCAGGCAGTACTAAATGTACTGCCTGGGACTAAACAATATATTTTTAACACACTTCATTGACATACAAAAAGCTGTATATGTTTAATGTAAACGATTTGATGAGTTTGGAGATAAGCATATACCCATGAAACCATCACCATAATCTATGTCATAAATATATCTATCAGCTCCAGTACTTTCTCTTTTCCTCTTTATTTATTATTATTTTGTGTTGTGATAAGCACACTTAATACAGTATCTGTCCTCTTAGCCAATTTTTAAGTATACAATACAATAATTTATTAATTATAGACTTTATGTATAAACACAATGTATTTCAGTTTCCTAATTTTACTGACAAGGAAACCAAGATTCAAAGAAGATAAGTGACTTGACCAAGAACAAGCAGTATGTGGGTATATGTGTGTGGGTGTCTGAGAGGAGAGGTTGGAATTCAAATTCAAGTCTATCTGGATTAAAAGTCTGGGTTCTTTCCTTGATTTTATATGTAAAGGGGTCACACTGTAGTTTCTTCCAATCCTGTCACTCTGTCTTGTGAATATCTATTTCTGGCCACACAGGAGTCTAGAAATCAATGACAGTGTCTGTGTTAATTAGAGACATTCAACTCAGGCAGACGTAGTAAGTGCGTACTACCATACCTGTTGTCGACACAGCTCTATTTTTACACCTAGTATCTAGTACCGGACATCGTTTTTACACATCTGTCTCTTCTGGAAGCCTGTGAATCCCCAGAAGTGAGGATTGTGTGCTATCTTTGCACCCACAGTGTTGCTCCTGCAATGTAGTAACAATTGATTCACATTTTATTCAGCTAAAAGAAATGAATGAACTGTTTCAGGACTAACGGTAAACTACTGCAAAGGAGAAATGCTATGACTGTTAGTTGGTGGCATTCTCTTGAGATCTGAACATATTTTAATCCAAACAGATGTTTTGTGTGTTAGTCACCTATGTGTTTTTTATTGAAATATATTTGATGTCTAACATTGCATAGGTTTAAGCTGTACAACTGAATAAGATTTTTAAAATGAAAATTATAAGCTTCAAAATAACTTTATAGGACTATTTTAAGCTTCCTCTCATTTGTTTCTCTGGTTTCTGTGATTCTCTTCCTCCTGTTATTTTTTTTTTCTCCTGCAATAGTTTTGACTTTTACAGATTCTTTCATTCAATATTCCACTCTCTTTCTTTTTTCAAATGATCAAATGAGTGTGTTGATAATCCCAAGATTTAAACAGCAAGTTCTTAAAGGGAAAGTTATATTGACTTGCCATTCCAACAGCAAGCTTTTAGGTGGAGTTTGGAAACAAAGTGCATTCATATAGAGAAACATGCATATGGTATATTCCTGATCTCAATCTGCACAGAAAAAAATTTCTGACAACACTTTTTCAGAGGCTTTGGGAGAGATGGGGAATAAGATCTGTGGGGATTTAGAAGACACTGTAGTGGAGAATGATTATAGGAATATGTCAGGAAGCCTGGATTCTAAACTTCATTTCTAACTTGCCATAAGTCACTCAACTGCTCTGGATTTAAATGTGAAGCGACTTACTATACCAGGTGATTTTTAAGGTCTCTTATACCAGTTTCTCAACAGCAGCACTGCTGACATGCTGGCCTGGATAATTCTATCAGGAATGGGGTCTGTCCTGTTCACTGTAGGGTACTTAGCATTCTCTCTAGATTCTGCCCACTGGAGGCCAGTGGCACCCTGCACATACCCTAGTGCACGTTGTCCATGTGTGCATGCTAAGTTGCTTCAAGTTGTGTCTGACTTTTTGCAACCCCCTTGACTGCAGCCTGCCTGGTCCTCTGTCCATGGGATTCTCCAGGCAAGAATACTGGAGTGGGTTGCCATGCCCTCCTCCAGGGGATCTTTCTGACCCAAGGATTGAACCTGTGTCTCAGGTCTCCTGCATTGGCAGGCAGGTTCTTTACCACTAGCATCATCTGGGAAGGCCCAGTACCATGACCAAAAGAGGTTTCCAGATGTGGCCAAATCTCCCAGGAGGGCAAAATTCCTGCTGGTTGGGAAACACTTCTGTAGAGCTTAATTCCATGACAACTTCTCTATAGGCCAAGTACCAACCTCTCCAATTCTTTTCACATTTTGTCATATAGACCAGCTCTATCTGTTGAATATTTAAACAGTGTCTTAGGAGTATTGTATATTCTCCAGGTTCTGCTTCCCCTAATTAAAGATGTAGAAGTCAGTTTTTACACATACTACATAGATATAGATTTAAAAAGTGACCTCTAACCAGAGATGAAGTAAAGAGAAGATTGTAAAATACGTGGCAAGGTTCACCACCAGGAACATAAGCTCGTGAATGGTATAGAAGGACTTTGAACCAGAGCTAGTTTTCCACTAACACCTACCAGTGGAACTAGGGTAAAGGCTGATATTTTCTTGGCTTTCTCATTTCCATTTTTAAAATATTTATTTATTTATTTGCCTGTTCTGAGTCTTTGTTGCAGCACGTGGGATCTTTAGTTGTGGCATATGAGATCTAGTTCCCTGACCAGAGATTGAACCTGGGCCTCCTGCATTGGGAGCTCAGAGTCTTAGTCACTGGCCCACCAGGGAAGTCCCTCTCATTTCTATGTTTGAAATATGCTTCTCCAAAACTCTAATGTAAACAGGCAAGTGAATGTTTTGATTTTTGTATTATAAATGAAGTGAAGTCACTCAGTCTTGTCTGACTCTTTGCGACCCCACGGATGGTGGAGCCTACCAGGCTCCTCCGTCCATGGGATTTTCCAGGCAAGAGTACTAGAGTGGGTTGCCATTTCCTTCTCCAATATGTATTATAGTTGACTGTGAAAAAGCTTAGAATGTACAATATATGCATTATCCTTGATTAAATAGATTTTTGTAAATATATGTCTCTTTCTTTTCTCATTCAGGAAAATAACTTACTATCAGAAAAATAAAAAGCTGTCTCAACTTAAATTCTAATCTCCTCATCTTTTAGAATTATGTATTTATCTTAATACATACATGTCATCTAATTGATATTGTTCTATTGTGGGTTTTGTTTGTGCAGAATGTTGATAAAGTGCTTTTTGAAGGTTGTAGAAACTGAAAAGAAGAAGCAAGTTGAAAAACATCTCCCCATCCTTAGGCATTATCTTCAGTATTTTCTATCCTACAGAAAGTAACTACATGCCACTTAATGTTGGAATATCTTTTTTTCTTATGCAGTAATATTTGCCACAGGAATATTTAGAACCCATTGTTTCAAAAATTCAAGATTTAGCTTTACCATTCCATAGTCAACTTTTATACCACCAGTATAAAAGTTACCAGGTTATACAAAAGTGAACTGACATAAAAGGCAAGAAGGACTCTTCTTCATTTCCTGGCAGTTCGATTTGTAATATGCATTTCTAGTTATACCTCATCTGTACACAATCCTTTTCCTTAAAAGAACTTTCTTTTTAAATATTTTTATTTATTTATTTGGCTGTACAGAGTCTTTATTGCGGGATGTGGGATCTTTCGTTGCAGCTTGTGAACTCTTAGGTGCAGCATGTGGATCTAGTTGCCTGACTAAGGATGGAACCTAGGTCCCTGGCATTTTGAGTGTGGAGTCTTAGTGACTGGACCACCAGGGAAGTCCCGGAGAGAACCTTCAGTCTACAAAGATGTACTCTTAGATTTGGTGATGTTCAAACCCATTGCTAGAATCACATGAGCATGTGATTTCAGAGTCAATCTTTAAGGATGACGGTGTGGCAAAGAGCATGCACGTAAGGGGTGGGAAGTGATCAGTCCTTTGAAGCAGAGGGGCTTTGAGTTTGGCTCTCCCACAACTAACTGCTGACTTTGGAGCAGTAACATTAGTTAGCTAAACTTCAATTTCTTTCATGTATAATTAGGCCAGAAGGACCTCTATTTTTTTTAATATATAAAACCTGTATATATGTTATTGAACACACTGATAATGTTGGATTTATTAAGAGCTGAACATTGTGCACATATAAATTATCTCATTTAATATTCCCCAAAGCTTTATGGGATGCTATTATAATCCTCATTTTATTAGTGAGTGATGACCCTCAGGTTGGGAGGGGTCAAGAAATGAATGTGCCCAACGACACACAAGATACAACAGAGAGAGAAACATCAGGAATAAAGAGTTTAAGTAAATCTTCCAAATTAATGTTGTGACTTGGGAGTAAAATGTTTGAGTCCCAATTTCTCAGGTTCTGATATCATAGAGGTCTTCTCTAGATGTGAATCTCTACCATAATTTTGTGCAATGAGGCTGGGACGGTGGTGACCTTTTCTTCCTTTTGCCCCAAGCACAGAGGTGGGTGGGACAGCTGAGGTTCCAGACTCCTTAGAGGAGCCTGTAGCCAGAGAAAGAAGGAGGTCCTTCTTTCCTAACCTCTTAACGTCCCAACCTCCATTCCTTCTGTATCCCTAACTAAAAATATATTCATCCATATTTTTTTATTTCTTTGCCCTCCTTCAACTTATTTCTTGTTATTACAATCTGAGATGTTGGAACTAAATAAATTTATTTTTCACTCTACATTTAAATAATTCCAGGGCTCCCTTTCATATTACAATTTCTGTTTCTTCAGTTCTTCATTTGGAGTCATCTCTTTCATGACTCTGAGTAAAGTTTTTTCAGGAAGGGTAGACAGGTAATATATCTTATGAAAACTTGTGTATTTGAGACATTGCTCCTGCTGGCTTTATTCACATGAATATCAGTTTATCTAGGTATGGGATTCATATATCCTCTGTAAAATGCATTTTTCTCAAAGTCATAAAAATTGCTCCATTTTCTTCTCACATTTACTCTTCTTTCAATAGACATACTTAAAAAAAAAAACTAAGTTTTTTTCATTCCATATCCCTAAATTCCATAGAAACAGGATACAGTCTATATTGTTCACGATGGAATACTTTGTACTTCACACAAGGCACTGAAAAATAGTTTTGGATGACGTGCTTCTCTCTTTTATTCTGGTTTATCATTTACCATAACTCTTCTCTGATGTCCATATCCCATCTTTTCTCTTGTTTTCATCTTCATTTGTCTCTCCTTTGCTATAGATTCCAGGCAGACTCTCAGCTTTGTCATACCTACCACTGATTGTATTTTCTGCAACGTCAGTTCTGTTCTTTATTGCTTAAAAGAAGATTTACACCCTGCTGCTGAGCTTTCAGTTCTTTGAATTCTTTTCTTCTTAATCTCAGTCTAATACCTTCTCTTCTTAGATTGTTGTGTTTTTGTTTCATCCTGATTCTTTTTTTTATAATTGAAGTAGAGGAGTTATCATCAAGAAAGGAGAAAAAACTATGAAGCTATTATACTGTACATCTTAAACTTTAAACATATACAATGTTATATGTCAATTATAGCTCAGTAAAACTGAAAAAAACTATATTAAAACATATAAAATATAAAAACTAATGTTTTTAAAAGAAAAAGAAAAAAGGGGGAAAGGGGCTTATAAAAAGGAAAGCCTGAGGACAGGAAGGACAAACCTTGCTCACTTCACAATTTGGTCCACTGGAGTGTCCCAGCAAAGTCAGTCCCATTCTTTTAAGTTTTAAAACTTTCTGAATTGAGTTAGCCACTCCAGAAAGAACTCTGAGAATGAAGGAACATGATACTTTGGCTTTTTTTCAACACACATTAAAAATTTAAAGGAGCAAGAAGTGAAAAAGAAAATTCTGATTGTCCAAATTATTCTTCAACATGTGCCCTAAAATTTAATTTTTTCAAGTATTTACTAGATAGTGAAATTAATATGTGACTAATGCAGATATTTACCTACATTAAGAACTTGTGGCTTATAGCATTGCTATGGTTTAATTAATACTTTATGAGACTTTCTTTTTACACATTGTGGTGGTTGCAGATCTCTGTTTCTATAAATGTCATAAGTCTCTCTATCATGGCTATTCTTTCTATAAGTTTTCCATGTCAGTCATTTTAAATTAGAGCTTACATGTAATCAAACTGACATCTGATACTTTTATAAAATTAGCCATATTTGTGTTTGAGTTCTATTTGAAAAGCCGACTCATGTATATATATGTTTAATATGTTTGTACTCCTTGAGTGCATGTTTGCTCAGTCACTTCAGTCGTGTCTAACACTTTGCAACCCTGTGGACTGTAGTCTGCCAGGTTCCACCTTCCATAGGATTCTCCAGGGAAGAATACTGGTATGGGCTGCCATTTCTTCCTCTAGGGGATCTTTCTGACCCAGGGATTGAACTCAAGTCTTCTGCATTGCAGGTGGATTTTTAAACACTGAGCCAACGGAAAAGCCCTTTGCATTCCATAACTGGAAACAAACTGTATCTCTTTGAGGAAAATCCTCAATAGTATAAAACTGAGAAATCATCCTAGGAAGCTTTGCTCACGTACTTTGGTTTGTCGTCTAAGTTGGGATGGAGATCATATTCTGCTGCTGAACATGAAAAACTGTGACAGAAATTCTTTGTATCTCCTTCCATAGATTCTTTACAGATTAAAAGAAAAATTTCAACTTTCCCTGAGACAAGATAAAGAGAAAAATCAGGAGATCCATCTATCACCCATTGTGTTACAGCCTGCACATTCTGAGGACAAGACAGCTAACAGCATGGTCCAGCCTGAACAGGCTCCAAAGGTCCTAAGTGTGGTTGTGGACCCTCAAGGCCAATACTGTCCTGAGATCAAAGCTACCACCTCTGTCTGCCCTTCTCCTTTCAAAATGAAGCCCATAGGACTTCAGGAGAGGTAAGAACTTTTTCTAGATTCCCCTGAGAGTTAGGAATACTCTAACTGAGAAGGATAGAACTAGAGATGATTGGCATACTGAGTAGAATCGTTCACCACCAAATGAACACTAGGAGGAAGTGGTTTTTCTTGTCCCCTAAAGTTCTAGCTGTGTTATCAATAATCTTTTAATCACATCTGATTTTGATAAGACTTGGGTCTGGTGTAGACCCAAGTCAAGTCTTCTTCAACTACAGGACAGCTTCTATAATCATTTATTGACTGCTTTTGAAGGCCACTGTTCACACATAACACTATCATGTTTAATTGTCATCAAAACTCTGGTAGATAGTATGTATGGGAATAAGAATATTTATTAGATATAGTAGAGTATTTCCCACCAAAGACCACATTCTTGTAGGAAGGTTCAGTTCAGTTCAGTTCAGTCGCTCAGTCGTGTCCGACTCTCCGCGACCCCATGAATCACAGCACGCCAGGCCTCCCTGTCCATCACCAACTCCCGGAGTACACTCAAACTCATGTCCAGAGAGTCGGTGATGCCATCCAGCCATCTCATTCTCCGTCGTCCCCTTCTCCTCCCTCCCCCAACCTTTCCCAGCATCAGAGTCTTTTCCAGTGAGAAAGAGTCTATACCACAAATTAATTTTTATAAAGTTTTCCCTCTGTTTCCAAACAAACAGTAAATATCTCCAGCTTCATGACGTTATTTTTGTTGTTTACCTGCCTTTGTGATATACTTGTACTGGTACGTTCCCATTTAAAGCAAATTTAAATAGGAAAACTAGAATATGCCAAACATTTAAATGAGGGGCTAATTCTTTGCTTCCTCAAAATATTAAGTAAAGCTTTCCCATGGTATGTCTTCAAATAAGAAGCTTTGTGCTTACATTTGAAATATGATTGATATTATATCCAACACTGCACATCAGGGTTGTGGGGAACTGCGAGCTTCTCAAAGGTTCACTCTCCCAGGTTCGTCCTCCACTTGCTTCCTTGGGTCTCCATTTCCTATCACTGTCCTTGTTGTTGCCTTAGGCGTTTAGATATGTATGTAAATTTTGATTGTATTTTTTATCACATGCACACACATACACCCCGTATTTCAGAAATTATAGTTTGGGGCTTTAAGAACTGCAAAAGACCAAGTGGGTAATTCAAATTTCTTTGAAAGTATTATCAAAGAACAATGAATGAAGTGAAAAGAAAGGAGTTTGTTGCAGTGATCTCCAAAGTTCTATAAAAGAGTACTTTGACTCCATCGTGGAAAGGAAATGGAGAACAGTCAAGTCATTCTTCCTACCTCCTCCTCCCCCAGAAGACTTGGTTTCCTTATGAATCTACTTGGGTCTACATGGACCATTCTCTTACTTAGATGCCACCAAATTGCTGTCTGGGCTGCAATCTTAAAGGGCAGACAAGATGAACTTTCTCCCTAAGGCCAACCAGAAGAATGACTCCAGACCCAGCTCTGCCATTTCTAGATTGAGTGGTTTCAGATGAATCATTTTACCCATCTAGGTCTTGCTTTCTTCTTCAGCAATACGAAGGAGCTAAACCTGACTTCTTCACTTCCTTAAGGCTCTTTTATGCTTGTTACCTAAATTAGTTTCATGCCTTTATGTTTGCTGCAAAGAGAAGCCTTGAAGAAGGTGTCTGAGCAGCAGTGGTGTAGCAAGGACAGGGTGGCAGAAAAGATCTGGTCAGATGAAAGTGATAAGGGGGTCACAAAGATGATTTAAAGTTGATAATAAAACTGACTGAAAGTCAGACTAATTTTTACTAGCATCATGCACCACCAGTTCTGAGCAAGGTCAGCAGTTTAGTCCTCTGGGGAGAATCTATTTCCAGCATCCTGCCCTTTGTAGGCTACTGCTGGGCATGTTTGAATTTCAAGGGGCAGAAGGTTAAGTATCCATTAATTCATTTAAATGAAGTGAGTGTTTAAGAAAAGATTGCACAGGGATGGTGTCTTGCTCCTTTTTGTGGTCTACATGGGGGACTCTGGAGAGTAAGTGTGTGATCAGTGTTAAGTGGATTCCCTGCCTCCTGGTCTACAGACTTCCCTGCATCCCCACCCATTGCCTTCCACTTCCTGCCTTGAGCAGGAAAAAGTTCTTCTCTCCACAAGGGCTCCAGCTCCTCCCTCCCCACCTTAATAACTTACTCTATCAAATTTCTTCATCTATGTTCAAAGGCAACCTTTTTGCTGATGCAATACCCTTAGCATGAAAATGGTTCTCTTTCGTATCAAAGAAACTCCCTTCATCCAGTCCCTCCTCTGATTTTTATCTTTTCTTCCTTTCTCAGACGTGTCTTAAATAAGCAGTTTATTTGGTGCCTCTATGATCTTCTTTAAGCCTCCATCCTCACTGTTTCTTTCACATCTTCTTGCCAAGTATGTCAGTGGTCTAACCACCAAAGTCAAAGCACATGTTTTGTTTCTTTTTACATCCAACATTAACACCCACTTCCTGTTTGAAACTCTCTCTTCCTTTGGCTTCCAAGACATTAGTTTTCTAGTTCTTGGGTGGCTACTTTTAGGCACTGATGAACTTTCTCCCCATAACTTCAGAGTTTCATCAGAGAGGTAGATTGAGCTGAAGATACTTTTTAGGAATCAACCATGTAAAAAGGTAGTAAGAGAAGAAGAGGAAAATGGTCTTGGATTACCTGTGTGGTTGGACTACCCAGAAAAGAGACACGTGGTCCTGGGGTGAGGAGTGGACGTGACGAATAGGCAAGGAATGTGGAGAAGGCAATTCAAGCATCACTGTCTCTTGAAAGTCATTACCTCCTTCTACTTCTTCCTCTCACCCACCTTCCAACCCAGTTTCAGTTCCCTCTCCCCCATACCCCTCTATCCTAGTCCCTAATCTTGTGTGCATACAGTATTTATAAACTTCTTAGGTAAATTTCTTCATTTAATAATCTGTCTTACCCCATAAACTCTAAGCTTCTTTAGGGCACATATATGATTTATTTGTCTCTTCCATATAGAACATAATTCCTAAAAAGCAAGAGCTCCTGTGACTAAATGCTGTAATGAATGTATGAATGTTATATTGAATAATTCTCAGGTTAACAGCCAGTTCTTGTAGGGAAACACCTTATTTATTCCATCATCCCTATGCTCATCCTGTTTTTCTACCATAATTCCCTTGCCAAGATGTCTTAGTGATGAGAATTTTACCACGAGTGGTAAAAGATGAGAGATATACAGTGTTCCATAGGGAAAGGTTGGGGGCGGGAGGAGAAGGGGACAACGGAGAATGAGATGGCTGGATGGCATCACCGACTCTGTGGACATGAGTTTGAGTGTACTCCGGGAGTTGGTGATGGACAGGGAGGCCTGGCGTGCTGTGCTTCATGGGGTCGCGGAGAGTCGGACACGACTGAGCGACTGAACTGAACTGATATAGTAGAAACTTTCCTGAGAGTTTTAAGCCTTAAAACATAATTTATGTTTATATGTTCTAATGGTGCCTTTAAAATAGCCTTGTGTTTTATAGCCTTCCATCTTCTGATCCCATAGTGAAATAATAATCCTCTGTTTATTGCATGAAAGTCTGGCTTCATTAAAATCACCGTGAGATCATAAAAGCTGCATTATGAGTCATTTGTCCCAAAAAATCTTTTGGGTCATGCCATATAAATCTCTCATCCCTGAGGGGGAGAATCTATTCCTCTGACATAATTGATAATAGAATATAAATTTAAGTTAAAAATAAATAAAGGAAAATATAGAGATTGATTGAATATGCTTGACTGAGTACAAAGGGTATCCCCTGAAAATTATGCAGATTAAAGAATTATAAGGGGAGGGACAGAGCAGTCCCCTTGTTTTCCTCTATTTCCAACTAGTCACCAAGTCATATTGATTCTTGCTACTTGGATTTCCTCATTTTCAATTTCTCTCTTTGTAGCCATCACCCTGGACCTAGCTCTCATTACTTTATATTTGCATTATTATGTCCTATGATTATAAAATGGCATTAGGACTAATGGGATTATATATTTCATGTATATGACTTTATTTCATCATTTCTCTCTGATCTAATTCTCTTCCCTCCCTCAGTTCATACTATACACTCTTCAGATTTATCTTGCTATAACAATACTTGCATTATGTTACTTTGCTGTGTATGAATCCTCAATAGCTCCCCTTTGCCTGCAGGATAAGGCACAGACCACCTTGATGAGCCTTAGAGGTCCTGTACTATCTGGCCCCCAGATAAACCCTGCAGTCTGTCCTCGGTGGGCCCTGTCCTCATCGCACCTTTGTTCACCTGGCTCCTCCTCATCCTCCTTACAGCCATCTCTAGTCTCCAGGTCCCAACACGAAACTTACCTTCTACCTTTGGTCATGACCCCTACTGAAGCCCACAGTGTTTTTTAACACCTCTGCATTCTCACATGTACCACACTTCTAGCAGTGATTTTAATTAAAGAATCATTTAGAAAAGGACTGAAATAGGTTTTTGATAGATTGTCCTGTCCCCTCACCAGCTTGTGAGAGTCTTAATGACAGGTACAAGCCCAAGATATTTCTGTGTGTTTCATATTCCCGTGTGTTCCATGGTTCCTGTAAGCATGATATATTGTAAACACTTGAAAACTATTATGGAGTTAATTAATTAAGTAATGCTCCTTTACATATGAGGATCTCAAATATTCATTCTAAAAATTCCATAAAGACAGATAGTCTAATGATAAACTACTGAGCTGGGTCTCTGTGCTAATACTACTTGACATTTACTAAATAAGTGACTCAAAAGGTTAATTAAGTTCTTTTGGTACAGTTTTCCCAGTCTACAAAATAGGTATGTAGTATCTGTTCCACCTTTTTTCAAAGGATACCGTAAAATTAACAATCAATATAGGGACATTCCCTGGTGGTCCAGCAGTTAAATTGCTTCCACTGCAGCGGCATGGGTTCAATACCTGGTTGGGGAACTAAGATCCCATGTGCACTGTAGTGCAGACAATTTATTTTTTTTAATTTTTAAAAAATTTTTGAATAAAATTTTAAAAACCCAATCAATACAAAATGATATTATTCTTTTAAGAAGGAAAATCAAATCTAGTACTGTTTTCATTTTTCATTCTCTGACCTCATTCCATAAGCCTGTACTAAGTCAGTTATATTTTTGAACTTAAGAATGTTGAAACTTCTTTTAAATTGAATTAATACAGTTGAATCTGATATTCGACATCATAAATATTTTTAACTGTTGCTTGACTTACAGGTTTTCTCATCCTGTTTATAAATTTGGTTATTTAATGCTTTAATAATTATTAATATCAAATTAAATCAATTCTCATCTAACAAAAAAATCCATTTCCCACGTGAGTCCATGAATTTGAGAGCTACATTCAGGTGCTTGCTTCGCACCTTCTACATATATAACTTGCTTGTTCACCAGTAATGAGGAGAATAGCACATGCTGTGCAAAGGTCTTGTGACTATTAAGCCAGACAACCATTGTCACATGGCTGGCACAGCAGGAGGCCACAGTTAGCTCCTATTCCTTCTTCCTTTGTCCCATTCCTGTCCTCCTCAAATTCTTCTCTTGTCCCTCTCAAGGAAACTGTATTTTATAGCTGGTTTTTGCCAGCTTCCAAATACCCAGTAAACAAGAGATCACACTCAGACCTTAGAATGGTACACTTTCTTCTGTATGAAGACAGAGAACTTGTAAACAGAAGTTTCTGCAGATTTCCCCTTTAGGCTATTTTGTGACTAATGGAGCCAATTTTATGGGAAGGAAATCAACAGGTAGATTCACATTATTTCCTCATTTTTCTCATCTAATTTTCTATTAGAAATAAAAAGTGAACAAAGGCAATTAGAAAACTGTCCAGAAAGGAAGGATGGACTCATTATAACAAGGCACTCGCACTCCTGACTTAAATTTGCCTCAGAAATGAGTGAATGGGCCAGTAGGTGTATGGCATTAATGGAGGTTTTCTTCCTATCATAATCAAAGTCTCCCCAGACCCCCTAGGGTCGCTGATATCCAATGACATTCATTCTCTAACTTTTCTTACACTGTACCACAGCATGGTTTGTTTTGGTGTCCATAAATACTGTGCAAATGATGAAAAAAGCACCCAGGTATGTGAGTTTAAAGGTTTTGTTAGGGGTTGCAACCTGGCTGAGCCTGATTTCTTTCAGAGCTATAAAGATGTCTGCAGTGGAGGAAGAAATGAAAACGCAGGCATCAACAAGAGAATGCTGAGTATTCTACACCTAAACTCAAAGCCTTTGTTTATTGTCATTTCCTTGAGGCAAGGGAAATGTCTTGACTTCCACCCCCTGCCCTCCCTTACAGAGAGACATTTCAGTGCTCAAAAACTTTAGCTTAGGAGTGCTGTGCAGTGTTTAGTTGCTCAGCCAACTCTTTGTGTCCAGTCCATAAAGACTGTAACCTGCCAGTTTCCTCTGTCCATGGGGATTCTCCAGGCCAAGAATACTGGATTGGATTGCCATGCCGTCCTTCAGGGGTTCTTCCCAACCCAGGGATTGAACCCATGTCTCCAGCATTGCAGGCAGATTCTTTACCAGCTGAGCCACAAGGGAAGCCCAAGAGTACTGGAGTGGGTAGCCTATCCCTTCTCCAGCAGATCTTCCCCACCCAGGAGTCAAACCTGGGTCTTCTGCATTGCCAGAGGATTGTTTTTACCAGCTGAGCTACCAGGGAAGCTCTTAACTTAGGAGATACATACTTAATTGTTCCTTGACTGATCTCCCTTTGGAGATACAAAGTAAAGGAAAAAGTGTAGAATGTACACAACCGAGCATCAGGGTACAAAGCATAAAAAATACTCTAGAAATTAAAATCTGTATTCACCAAATGGACCCATGAGTGAAAGAGGGATTGAACTCCCTCATTTTCTGTTTCGTGAAACTGAGACCCAGAATCTCCTTTCTTAGTTGTTTCTTAGGTGTTAGATGAGGTTCCTTCCCAGGCGGCGCTAGTGGTAAAGAACCCGCTTACCCAGGGCAGAAAACATAAGGGACGCGAGTTCAATCCCTTGGTTGGGAAGATCTCCTGAAGGAGGGCACAGCAACTCACTCCAGTATTCTTGCCTGGAGAATCCCCATGGATGGAGGATCCTAGAAGGCTTTATGGTCCATAGAGTCGCAAAGAGTCAGACATGACTGTAGTGACTTAGCTATGCCCTACTTTGCCAATCAAGGTCCGTCTAGTCAAGGCTATGGTTTTTCCCGTGGTCATGTATGGATGTGAGAGTTGGACTGTGAAGAAAGCTGATCGACGAAGAATTGATGCTTTTGAACTGTGGTGCTGGAGAGTCCCTTGGACTGCAAGGAGATCCAACCAGTCCATTCTAAAGGAGGTCAATCCTGGGTGTTCATTGGAAGGACTGATGCTAAAACTGAAACTCCAATACTCTGGCCACCTCATGCGACGAGTTGACTCACTGGAAAAGACTCTGATGCTGGGAGGGATTGGGGGCGGGAGGAGACGGGGACGACAGAGAATGAGATGGCTGGATGGCATCACCGACTTGATGGACATGAGTTTGAGTGAACTCCGGGAGTTAGTGATGGACAGGGAGGCCTGGCGTGCTGTGATTCATGGGGTCGCAAAGAGTCGGACACGACTGAGCGACTGAACTGAACTGAACTGAAAAGCAGCCTGAGACAAGGATTCTTGTCCCAAGTGATTTAAAGAAAGCTTCTGGGAGAAGCCTAAGGGAAAGTAGGGGAAGCAAAGAGATGATTTCCATTGACGTCTGACCTCGGCCTGATCACACGGGGAGAGCTGGAACATGAGATGTTCCACCTTGAGGGCATCTGTACCCCATGCCAGTCAGCCATTGACTGGAGGCCACCTGAGGATGGTGGAGGCATTATTCCCCAGGTACTGCTGGACTAGGCCACTCGCATCAGTCGGGGGCGATTCTCCAGAGAAGTGGCAGCTGTGTGCCATCCTTGGTCAATACTCCCAGCAGCTGGGAAGGAGAAGGTGCAGGCACCAGTCTAGTAAAGGTGATCTGGGTGGGGAACCAAGAGCGTTACTCCACTCACCAAAGGTAGTGACACCAGTTATAGGAGCCAAGTTTATATTCCAGCTTTCCTCTATCTTTCCAGGCTGTTGTGCACATACCAGAAAGCCTCCTTCAAATAAACACTATTTGCTCTAACGGAATTTAGAACCCGGCACCGTGGAACACAGTCTATCAGCCACAGTTCATTGGCTCAGCCTGACAATATGAGGATAATAACATAACAAACAACCATTTAGAGATCAATCCTACTGAACTCCAAGTCACGTCAGTGAAATTAACTCAGTGAGATGTAGTGACCCTTTATATGCACTTTCTCATTTAATCCTCACAGTTCAGTTCAGTTCAGTCGCTCAGTTGTGTCCGACTCTTTGCGACCCAAGGGACTTACTATTCCCTCCTTACATCAGGAAACAGAGTTTACATTATTGCCAAAATAGCGGAATAGTAAATTTCTGGGGATGAGAAAATGACAAACAGAATTCGAACCCATGCAGTCTGGCTCCAGAGAATGTTCTTCTAACTGGTTCTATATTGTGTGTGGAGGGGGTGGGAGGGGCAAGGGGTGGAGAAGTGTGGGGTGTGTGGCACATTCTTATCTTTTATGGAAAATAAGTGAAAAATATATTATAAATCAGTATGTTTATGGAGTGTCATGCTGTTATTCCTCTTAACAAATTTCCTGCTTGGCTTTTGGAATGCTTTTTGGTTTCTAAATCAAGTAGAATTCAGTTTTATTGTGTATGTATGTATGTATTGGCTGCACATTGGCAGTTTAAACATGGGACTTAATCACTGGACCACCAGGGAATTCCTCTAGAATTCGGTTTTATGAGATTAAGTTTCAAAATATTCAAGACAGATAACGATCTCATGGCCAGTCTAGAAACTCACTGTCAGCTGCAGGTTTTTCTTGCATCTGGTTGCTCCCACTCCAGAAGCCTGGTGGTGATCCAACATGAAGGACCAAGATGGTGGCAAACATGAATATAGTAAAGAAGGCAGTCTGAAAGGGAGACATGAGGCAGCAACTCAGAGAACTCAAGTCAAAAACTGCTCTCAAGGCTGGTGGCAGGGAGGTCTCTATTGTTCAAACAGCCTGAATAATGTCACCAGCCACTGTGCCTGCATGGGAAGAGAAGTCAAATAATGAAAGGTAGCATATTGACCACTGCTGCGTACCACCAGGCTGATGTATTGATTTTATCTCCTCCACTCTTCACAGCATCCCATGAGGCAGGTACTATTTTTATTCCTTCTTGCAGGTAAGCTAAAAGAGACAGATTGAATATCATGCACAATGTCACAAAGAAATAAGATGTACTGCAAGAGTTAAATCTGAACAGTCTGGCTCAAAAATCTGCTCATAGCCACTCTGTTCTGCATCCTCCTAGATGATGCAGATGATAACATTTTAAACTGCTCTTATTTTATAATCATATCCTTATAAAATGTTTTTATGAGGCTGTCCATATTTGGGGAGGCTTTGGAAACATGCTCCACCCCTTCATTAATGGGGAACATCAAGCAGGTTTTTTCTTTATTTGTAGGACAGGCACAATCACATTTTTCTAACAGGGGAATGAGGTTCTGAAGGGTTAGGAAAAAGCTTTATATGGTCCTTTATTATTTAAAAAAAAAAAACAAACACTGGAATTGAAAGGATGGAGGTGAAAGTTTTTAAATCTGCCTTAAATTTTTTATGGCAAATGAGGCAAAAGTTAATGAAAGAAATGACAGTGGCTACAACCCAGGAAGAGCAGAACAAATCAAGATATATTTTTAAGGAATTAAGTGTAGCAGAATTCTGCCTAAAAAAGGTAAAAGTTGGCCATCACTTATTGCAAGCACAGACCTAGCTTCTCTCCAAGCAGACTGAAATGTTTGAGCCTGTGTGAATAAGTCCCAAGAGTGCAGACGTGGAAGTAGCTCTACTAACAATCACTATAATAGTGCCTTTCCCCTCTCCCCCTTCCTTTCTTCCCCACTCATGCCCTTGGCAGAGTAACAGAGTAAGTCCCATTGGGTCCTCTTACTGCCATTTCTTCCACCAGACCACCCTTCCCACAGGCTGCTCATCCTGAGATTCAAGTAAAAAGGGCTTCTCAGAACACCATGCCACCCCATTCTTCAACATGTATGAACTTGGAACCTGATCCTGACACTGGCTTCCAGCTTTACTAGGTGATCTCTGTGTCCACTCACCCTATGGGGTGCAAATTCCAGTAGGCTTCTGGGAAGTCTTAAAGCCATTCTGTGGGGTCTGACCTAATTTTAGAGAGAATTATGTGCTTCCCCCAAGCAGCATGATGATAGCATTTCAACAGAGTTCTTGTCCTGACCTTCAAGAAGAGGTTGTGTGGTATAATTGTTTGAGGTTCATATTGACCAATTCCTCTTTCCATGATTAAATTAGAGTTTCACTGTGGAGAGTTCTAAATGCACTGTTTTTAAAAAAAAAAATTTTTTTTTAATTTTATACTGGAGTATAGTTCATTAGCAATGTTGGCTAGTTTCAGGTGTATAGCAAAGTGATTCAGTTACAGATATACATGTATCTATTCTTTTTAGCCCTCTTTAGGGCTTCCTTTCGGAGAAGGCAATGGCAAGCCACTCCAGTACTATTGCCTAGAAAAGCCCATGGATGGAGGAGCCTGGTTGGCTGCAGTCCGTGGGGTCACTAGGGGTGGGACACGACTGAGAGACTTCACTTTCACTTTTCACTTTCACACATTGGAGAAGGAAATGGCAACCCACTCCAGTGTTCTTGCCTGGAGAATCCCAGGGAAGGGGGAGCCTGGTGGGCTTCCATCTATGGGGTCACACAGAGTCAGACACGACTGAAGTGACTTAGCAGCAGCAGCAGGGCTTCCTTTATGATTCAATTGTTAAAGAATCTGCCTGCAATGCAGGAGACGTGGGTCCCATCTTTGAGTCAGGAAGATCCCCTGGAGAAGGAAATGGCAACCCCTTCCAGTATTCTTTCCTGGAGTATTCCATGGATAGAGTAGCCTGCCAGGCTGCAGTCTATGGGGTCGCAAGAGTCAGACATGATTGAGTGACTAAACCACCACCACTACTTTTCAAATTGCTTTCCATTTAGGTGATTCCATTTAGAGTATTGAGCAGAGATCCCTGTCCTATACAGTAGGTCTTTGCTGCTTCTCAACTTATGTATAGAGAACTCCCAACCTATCCCTTCCCCCTACCTTTCTCCCTTGGTAACTGTAAGTTTGTTCTCTAAGCCTGTAAGTCTGCTTCCAGTTTGTAAATAAGCTCATTTGTCTTATTTTTTTAGATTCCCCATACAAGTGATATTATGATATTTGTCTTTCTCTAAAGTCAGATTTCTAGTCTTTGCTAGCAGACCATGTTACAGATCTTGGTGTACAGGTTGACAGAATTAGGTAAAATAGCCCTTTTTGGAGAAGTGTTTTAATCAGGGCAGGCACAGACAATTCCCAGAGTATTTGGCTTCCTATTTTGAGAGAGTCCAGCTCTGAATCTCGGTTAATGTGTCAGGAGATTTTAGCTTGTAGGCAAAGTCATTTGCTTTTGTAGTTACTTGAAATGTGTCATAAAGATACAGCTCGGGGTCCTACTCTCTGCGTTTAAAGGACTGTATGAATATTTGTTTTCCTGTAAGGTGATGTTCTACTCTGTTCTCATCAGATTTTCTCAGCTCTTGATAATGACCTCTTTTAGAAACACACTGAAAAATCACAGATCACTCACAGGGGATGACTTTAGCAAAATTATTTTTCAACCAATCGATTGGTTTGGTTTTTCACCTGTAAGTATATTACAGACATTAAAGTGTCATTTCCATTTAGCAGTTCATCATGATTTGTTGTTCAATCGTTCAGTCATATCCAACTCTTTGGCACCCGATGGACTGCAGCACATCAGGCTTCCCTGTCCTGTACCATCTCCCAGAACTCGGTCAAACTAATGTCCACTGAGTTAGTGATGCCATCCAACCACTTCATCCTCTGTCATCCCCTTCTCCTCTTGCCTTCAATCTTTCCCAGCATCAGGGTCTTTTCCAATGAGTTGGCTCTTTGTGTCAGGTGGCCAAGGTATTGGAGCTTCAGCTTCAGCATCAGTCCTTTCAATGAATATTCAGGATTGATTTATTTAGGATTGACTGGTTTGATCTCCTTGTAATCCAAGGGACTCTCAAGAGTCTTCTCCAACATCGTAGTTCAAAAGTATCAGTTCTTCGGTGCTCAGCCTTCTTTATGGTCCAGCTCTCATATCCATACATGATTACTGGATTATCTGGGTATAAACAGGGTGGCAGGACTCTGTTTTCTGAAAGGTTCTGAAGTCTGCCCAGTCCATCTGATTGTATTGATAGTACTATGGGGAAATAGTGCCCTCCAGTGGATAACTGCATGTTGAAGTAATTATTAGCTAGTCTCATCTAGGGAAAAGGAAGCCGGCTATTGCTTTTGTAAAAAAAAAAAAAAAAAACCATAATGACTTTAATATCCTCTCCATCAGATGAAGCCTAATCTTTTTTGGCAGATACTTTAGAAAAAGGTCTCAGCCTAGTGAGAAAGAGCTGCAGCTTGAGAAATAACAAATTGGTGTGAACGTTCTCAAATATGATGAGCTTTCTGAAAGTGCTTAGCTTCCAATAATTTTCATTTCTCATTAAATCCACAAGTAATTTTGAGCCAATGTGTCAGATGGAATTATTATTGCCTACTATTTCTTATAACATATGAATTCTTATATTTAGGAGCCATTTCCCTCCCCTAAATCAGAGGTTTGAATACAAGCCTCAATATTTCTTCCTTTTTCCAGCCTTTTCACCCTGCCTGCCTCACTCCTCATTTCCCCGCCCCCCCTTTTTCCTCTGAATTCTGATTTCCCCACTTGGTGGTGTCGATAGCACAATGCCTGATACATACTACATGTTCCTTAAATATTTGTTAAGTCTCAATATGGAAAGGGCTTTCCTGGTGGCTCAGCTGGTAAAGAACCCACCTGCCAATACTGGAGATGCAAAAGACTCGGGTTCAATCCTTGGGTCGGGAAGATCTCCTGGAGAAGGGAATGGCTACCCACTCCAGTATTCTTGCCTGGAAAATTCCATGGGCAGAGGAGCCTGGCGGACTGCAGTCCACAGGGTCGCAAAGAGTCGGACACGACTGAGCATGCATGCACAATGTGGAAAAAGAAACAAGTTCTTAAAATTAGGTTTATTCTATGGAAAGAAATACTTCAAAAAAAATAACAGATGATCCCCATCATTGCTCTGTTGCCTCCAGACAGAAGTCCTCTGTGATTTCTGGCCTCGTGAGCTACCACAAGGGGCTGGGAGACTCTCCTCTCTCCTGGATCTCACGCTGCATCACAGGGCACTAACAGACACTTATAAAAACCCTCATTCTCCTGCTCTGAGTGTGGTTTCCTGACTCATTAGCTTCACTCTTGTTATGTTTTATTTGCTGTGGAATTTTGGTCCCTAAGTTAGCATCTTGTTACTAAATATTCAAAATAATCTTCTTCTCCTGATAAAATCTTTAGTCTACCTACAGATTCTAAGAGACAAATTGGAATTTTAAACCCACTTGAAGCAATAATGTGTGTCGAAACGATTAAATGCTAAAGGACCTATGAGAGTGAATACATTAAAAGTACAGCAAAGACCTGCTATATAGCCAGAAGGAATAGACCTCAAACATGTATCCCTGGCCACATTAGTCTCTGACAGACACTCAACACTGCATCCTTTTTCCGGTCTGTCTTTTTTTCAGTCATTCTCTTTCTCATTCCTCAGGGCACCTTTTATAGATCTATACTGTCCTCCTTAAATTCCCTTCCTTCTTCCCCCACTTTATTCATAGAAAAAAATAAAGACATCTGGGAATAAAATATCTTTAAACACACCACACACACACACAGAGGCACACATCGAATCTCCTAAGAGCTCATTCATCTGTTTCCTTACGTCCTGGTTTCACACACATAGTAGGGGTTCTTTAAATATTGGTTGCATGATCCAATGTTAGCATTATTCATGTTTCAGCTGTGAAATGTCCCTTTAGTTCTAGAAAACCCCAGCACTGAGGAAGCTTCTCACTTGCCATTTCATTCTTGCGAGCTTACTTTCTCCAACCACTTATGGTGACCAGTGAGCTTTTTCAATTTTTTTTTAGGCCTATCTGCTCCTGTTTAACAAAGAGTCTTGTAAAATTAAAGAGATTCTATCCCAAATCTGTTATTGTAGCATAAATATGCATCAAAACACTTGAACAAGAAACATCTGCAGTTGAATGAGTCCACATTTGTGAAGTAATGGGTTAGAAATCTATGAGGGCTCAGATCATGAGATTTAAAGTTTTTCCAGGAGAGGCAAGATTTCCTCATCTTTGAATATTCTGTACAGCTTGGATGGGTGACTATCCTTATCCTTGTCTCTACTTTCTTATTACACATTTTAAAATGTCAACTTTCTTTTTTAAAAGTAATCATAGGCATTTTGCAGAAGGAAGATACTTTCAGCCAACTTCTTGATCCAGGTGACCCTTATGATCTCAACCATGGTAATAATGGCTTGATTTGCCATCATTGTTTTGTAGAAGACAGTTTATTTCTTGAACCAGCCTTTAAAGTGTATTATCTTTAAAAGTTTTTTATTGCCCACTTCATCCTTTTAATTCATGGAGGGTCAAATATATCATGGGCAGAAACTAATAGGAAAAATATTTTAGCCAAAATTTGTACAAGAGAAGAACTTAGGTACTGGAGCAGTTTAGAATAGAGTAAATTTCCTTCCAGATGAATGGGTGAGAATTCAAGAATGCAAGTGATAAAGCCTTATGCATATATAAGGTATGGGGGCAGATTTATGTATTTTGTGATTCGGGCAGATTGAGTCCAAGAGCTTGGTTGGTAAGTATTCTGGAAGAATGCATGCAGAGATATTATTAGAGCGATTGGTTCCTCCATCAAATGTGAAATCCTTGAGAGCCATGCTCTCAGCAAATGTGTAAGTAATGCCCCTAAAGTTTCCAATTTCTGTTTTAAAAATCCTTCCATATATGACCTGTAGGGGGAGCACTGAAACAACAGTATACTTAGTGAAAATGTACTCCTCCATGTATGACAGAAATTCCCAAGCAATATTCTGCAGCTATGCCAGTAAGATCAAGGTGGGGAGGGTGTCTCATGAAATATCGACTATGGTGTCAATAAGAGTCATTCCGAAATACGTTTGTTATGGGTTATCCTGCCCTGAGGTGGGAGCATATGCCCAAAGTCAAATGGCATTAGAACGTCAAAAGCCTAAAAATATTAATAATGAGGAAAATAATAAAACATGGCTTAAACATGATGATATGACCACACACATTATCATTCTTCAAAATACTACACTGTGTCATTTAGTGAAAGAAGCTGTAGGCTCCTTGGAATAAGGATGAGGTCTTATACCATTAATACTTGTATTGCTTATCAAGGTACCTGGGGCACATTAGATCTTAACAAGTGCTGACTCCCCCCTCTCAGGTGATACAGTTGGTAAAAATCTCCCTGCCAATGTGGGAGATGTAAGAGATGTGGGTTCGATCCCTGGTTGGGGAAGAGCCCCTGGAGAAGGAAATGGCAACCCACTCCAGTATTCTTGCCTGGGAAATCCCATGGACAGAGGAGCCTGGCGGGCTACAGTCCATGTGGCTGCAGAATCAGACACGAATAAGCACACATGCACTGTGCTGTGCTGTACTGTACCCCTCTCTCATTTCCACTGGCCGTTGGTGGCAGTAGTCATTTGGTAGGCATGGTGACAGTCTGGAAGTAGGTGGTGATAATAGTAGAACTAGGGCATCCTTGAAAAGTCAAAAATACCACATTTTAGAATTGAGAGAAACCTCGGAACACTGGTTCCCAAACATAATTTTATCTCACATTCCCCTAAGGGCTTGCCAGGTAGCACTAGTAGTAAGAACCTGCCTCTCGGTGCAGAGGACATAGAGACATGGTCGGGAAGACCCCCTGGAGGAGGGCATGGCAAGGCACTCCAGCATTCTTGCCTGGAGAATCCCATGGACAGAGGAGCCTTGCAGGCTACAGTCCCTAAGATCCCCTGGAAAAGGCAATGGCAACCCACCCCAGTATTCTTACCTGGAGAACCCCATGGGCAGAGAAGCTGACAGGCTACAGTCCATGGGGTCACAAAGAGTTGGACACGACTGAAGTGACTGAGCATGCAGCATGCACACAGAGCTGTTTATAATGAATATAAATCCAAAAATAACTCCTAGAAAAACGGTTGCTTACTCTCGGATACATTTTTCATTAGCCACTTGGAAACCTGATTGCAGTTTAAAAAAAAAAGGAAGTGATAATTTCTCTTAGAAGTTCTTTTGTGCAGTTTTCTTTTATACTTATTTATGATTAATTTTAATACGTTATGTGTCATTTATGCTTACAAGTTAAATATTCTGATTTTTTATCCTTGTAACCCATTCTAAAATTGACATTTTATCTTATCATTATAATTAAAGTCTTTAATCACCTTTTCTCAAAAGTAATTTAGTTTCTTAATGTTCAGCAAAAACTCCTCTCCAGGAGGACTTTTGTATCAATAAACGCCTGAGTGTTTTAATCTTCTGAGAAAGGAAAAATTAAGACTGGGACCCAGAACTCAATATCATCCAGCATGGGACCCTTACAAGTTAATGAGACAATTTCAAGATTTCTTCTTTACTATATTGCAATCTGATATACAGCAATAAACATGTGGCATCTTTAACACGGAGGAGCCTGGTGGGCTGCAGTCCGTGGGGCCGCTAAGGGTCGGACATGCCTGAGCGACTTCACTTTCACTTTTCGCTTTCACACATTGGAGAAGGAAATGGCAACCCACTCCAGTGTTCTTGCCTGGAGAGTCCCAGGGACGGGGGAGCCTGGTGGGCTTCCGTCTGTGGGGTCACACAGAGTCGGACACGACTGAAGTGACTTAGCAGCAGCAGGAATTTTAATATATATATTATTTCTACCAAAAACCAATCCCACCCCGCCAACTCTTCCCCATCATCTTCCTTATATGTACCAAAATTTTGAAAAAAAAAAAATTGAAAAGAGGAAATGGAAATAAGTAGGAAAGAACCTACTTATAAATGCAAGCTATCCCACAATGACAACAGCAATAAGAGTTAACATTATATTGAGTGTTTACTACATTCCAGGCACTGTTCCAAATGCTTTACGTGTGTAGCTCAAATACAAAACAGTCCTACAGTTATTATCCCTGTTTAACAGGAGGAACATGGCCCCAAGAAGTTTTGTCACTTGCTCAAGCTGGTCGTGGGAACCATAAAAAGAATATAGATGATCTGGCTTCAGACTCCAAGCTGTCAACTGTTGTATATACATTTCTAGGGCATTAAATTTCTACCCAAATTTGAAGCCTGATTTTTGTGTTATAGCGTCTTGCTCACAATAGACACAACAGATATTTGTTGCATCGTATTGGATTTCTGATGAAATGTTCCTGAATTCACTTGACCAAAATACAAGCAAAAAGATAGAGTAGACTTTTTTATTTTTATTTTTTTAATTTATTTAATTGGTGGCTAATTACTTTACATCAAGAAGTAGAAGGATGAGGAAGGGGAAAGGGAAGGGAGGAGGGTAGTGGGTTGGGGAAGGAGGAGAAGAGGAAGAGGAAGGGTAGGGGCATCGTTCCTTCCTGGGCTTCAGCGTGGGTCCCCTGGACAATGTCTAAAAGTTATGTTGAAAACATCACCTGTCTTCATGATCAGTCTCTGATATGAGTCTACACAAGGAGCAATACTATTTAATTATGATTTTCTTATTTAGGCTTAGACAGGTCCTAGAAGACCCTCCCTTAGCAAAGAGAGATAAACTCATTGAGTTTGCCTTCAACCAGAGTTTTGTTGGAGTCCTGAATGGTGAATCCATTCATCCTAGAACTTAACAGATAGTCCAGAAATAAAGTCATCATTTGGCTCATCTGTCTCAGAGTCAGATGTTTAACCCTTTAATACTTGAAGTTTCAGGACAGTTGGTAAGGGAAACAATAAATAATTACTATGTCATTATTCTAAAAATAATCACTTTGTTCTGAATGTTTTCCATTCTTTCCCACCATTTTCTCTATTCTATTAAAATGGTTTGTACCACAAGGACAATTGTCAGTTTATATAAACTCACCCAACTTGGCTGTTGGTACATTGTTTTTGTTTTTTTTTAAACCAGTATTCAGTTCCCAAATCAAGAACTGGGGAATCTGAAAATATTTAGTGACAGAAGCATAAAAACATAATACATTGAAAAGATTTAGATTTCCTGACTAAAATATAGAGCTTTCCCTAGATTTCGTAGATAATTTTACTCCATTGTGTTTTATTTATTCTTAGTATAACTTGAGGGGATTGTTTTCAGAATAATGTCAGGATAACTGTTCAAAACTGAGCTATGGGCCAACCCAAGGGCGTTCTCCTGGGAGCAGTTAAGCTAAAACATACAAAAGATCTCTCCTCTTATCAAAATTATCTCTTCTAAAAGATAAATGAGGAAAGGTTTGACATGAGATAAAGATAAAAGCAAAATAAATCAGTGACTAACTGTCTTATGTGATCTTAGGACATAGTTAGATGGCAAATACATTATGTCTCCCAGTCTCTTCATGCTGACTATAACGGGATAACATATAAGATGTCTTTTGTACACAGTTGACATCCTTCCTTTCTCAGAAAGGTAGTGTTGACCATGAGGCTGTGCAAAATATTGGCAGATATGAGAAATCAATGTTTATCCAATTCATTAATTTTTTTTCAATTTTTAATGTACTATACAAATAATATGTTCTTACTGCTGAAATGTTGAAAGCATATTTAAGCCAAAACAAAAGCACAGAAGTTATTTCATGGTCAGTTCTACCACCAGAGGGAACCACCATTAACACTTTTTGTATATCCCTCTCTAGTGTTCTTGCCTGGAGAATCCCAGGGGAGGGGGAGCCTGGTGGGCTGCCGTCTATGGGGTCGCACAGAGTCGGACACGACTGAAGTGACTTAGCAGCAGCAGCAGCTTGCATCCTCACACATATACCTCCTCACACACACCAGACCTCTAGTAATCGCTAGTAACTGTGACAGCAGAGGTGCATCAGGACAAGAACAAGCATCAGCCGGGGTTTTAACAGTAACAGAAGCAGTGTTAGCTACCAAAGATGAGCTGGCAACATCAGTAACGAGAGAGTCTGTAACCACATAGTTGTAACTGCAGAGAAAGCTGTGATGGTTGTAGCAGCTGTCTTGGCATCAGTAGCAGCAGAAGTGGCATCAGTAGCAGCGTAGTAGCCTAATAATATTAATAATACCAGTTAAGAGTTACATAGCACTTACCATGTACTGAGCACTATTCTAAGTGCTTCACATAGACTGTCTTGATTAATTTCCACAACAACCTGATGAAGTAGATGTATTAGTTGTACCCCCACTTTTACAGATGAGAAAACTGATGTACATTCCAGTCATTCCAGTTAGTAACTTGGCCAAGATCACACAGTCTTCATTTAATCTTAGCCAGAAGGCCAAGAAATGATCAAGATCATCCAGTCTTAAGGAAGAGAACCTGAATTTGATCCCCAGTCAGTCTGACTCCATAACCCACTTTAACCAGGATGCTGGTAGTAATAACATGAATTCTAAGATATAGTATGAAAAGTTATTTTACAATTTACCTATATATTTATATAATGAATGGATGAATTTTGAGAATGATCCTGAAATTGGAAAAACAGAAGAAGAAGACATGAACTAACTTCCCCAGAAACATCTCTTTCAACCAAAATGATCCTTTCTTACAATTTTCAAAGTAAAGTGTCTTTCAAAGATAATATACTTTGCAAACATTTCTGCTCCCTTTTCATTAGCTCTCAACAATCTGTCCCTATTCTTTTGGGTGCTTGTCTAACATTTTAGAGTCTCTGACTGCAGTTTTTTAAAAATAGAAAGCAAATGAACCATACTGCCTAATTTGTCATATCCTCAATTTATAGATGAGTCTCCATATATTTAGATATATGGATTATTTATGTTTAATAAGTATTTGTGAGTAAATGAATAAAGCAATAAGAAATAAAATTTTAGAATACACACTAAAGGCAAATAGAACCTTATTGGACCAAACACATACAACTGCAGTGAGCATGCCATTTAATGCTGATGGCAACAGCAGCCAAGGGAATAAGAAAAACTTACACATAAGCAGAAAAGGTGAATGACATTGATGCTTTGGTTCTATATCAACTCTGTTTCACCTTCCATTATTCCAGATTTTGAACATTTAAGTTACAAATAATATTAATATTTAATCTGCCTGTACACTTGCACTGTCCTTATAGAAAAGAATTCCTCTGCTCCCTGAAAGCTATAAATTTAATTCAAGATACAGTAAAAACTGAAACAAAAATTTACTTTGGTGCATTAGTAAATTTTGTTTTTTGTATGATGAGAAATATTTAATCTTGGGCAAAATATATGGCCCCTAACATAAGTTTTAATTTTTGTGTGCTTTTTAATGGTTTCAAGCTGCCAGACATGGCAAAACTGGAAGTCAATGTACTTCAAAAATAAAGTAACTTAAAAGAAAAAACAATCCCCTCAAAAGTCATCTCAGGACTTTTCTGCTCAGAGTTTCAAGTTGAAGTTTCAGTGATATGACTTGATTTAATTTCCAAGACTCTTATCTGTAGTTTATTCTTGTTACTGCAGTTGCTACTGGTTTTTAACTTTGTACACAGGAAACCAGTGCCAATCAATTTTGTTCCCAAGGTGACAGGAAACCCTGGTTGGTCAGATGTTGATTGTGCTTGCTGTTCATGCTCCACCCATCATATTTTCTTCCCTTTTGGCTGAACTTAAGACAAATTAATCAGCAATCAACATCTGGCAGACAGTTTTGGTGTCTTCTCAGTGATTTGTTTGTTGACCTGCATGGTTAAAAAGTAAAATCCAGTGCATAAAACTTGCAGACTCTAAAGATAAATGCTGCCAAGAATCCCTTGTAAGGACTTGCATAGAAGGACCATCTTTTGACTTTTTCATTGAAAATGTGAATTTTCTCGAGTAATGAAACATCTGCTGAATAAATATTTCACCTTTTTTTGTGATGGTCAGCTGCTTACCTCACGCTATTGTAAGTTCCAGAGATGAAATGTGGAACAGGGAACAAGGAAGGACTCGGAGAATGGTAAGCTTTTTAACAGGTCTCCGCTGTTGGTGATTAACTTTAGCCACCTGCATCTTTTCTCCATAGTAAGTCCTGTTCCGTAAAAACATACCCCTTATCACTAAGTACACTGAAAGCAAATGCTGGTACCCAGAACATGACAAATAACAGAACTCACGATTAGAAGCTAGGTGTAAAATCAAGTCCAATGACCTTCCCATCACTCAAAGTCTGTCTTCTTTGCAACTTCTTTCAAACTCACAGTTTCTGATTCTATAAAAAGAAAAACTGTCAACTGTCTACTTGCTTTGCAAACTTTTTTAGAAATCATTAAAGATGGTGATACTAAAATGGATGTCAGATGTTATCATGTCTAGTGATAGTAAAGATTTTTCATGAGAAATGTACAGAAATCCTTTTTTTTTGTTTGTTTTCTTTTCCTGTGCAGGAAAATGAAGGAAGGTAAAATGCAGGAAGGTGAGATTAAGATAAACCTAAAAAGGGCAGGTATGTTGGACCGGATAGGCTTTTCCTGTTCCTAAAATGTCTTGTGTTCTTACACAGGAAAAGCATTCTTATCCACCCGAGGCATTTGCAAGTCCTAGGCACAAGACCTAAAAGTACCCTGGCTTGTGGTGGTAAGAAAGCAGGAAAGAAGTGGGTGGGACAGGAAGTGTCCGTGGTAGGTCCATGACCAGGACAAGTTTCCCAAAAGGTAGAAATACATCCACGTCTCCTTTGAGAACAAATTCCGCTAGTCTGTTCTTTCCTAGTACTTCCATACCAAAAATTGGATGCCTTTAAAATTGGGGTTGATTCAGGCAATTGAGTCACCACAGAATTGCTAAGCCTGCCCGTTGCGAGTTCACTCCGCTTCCTAATCCTGCCACTTCAATGTCTTCCAACTCCCTCCCAAAGATTACTATCGTGATGCATTAGCAGGAGGAGTTTTGATCCACTTGTTTTTACTTTTTCACTAAAATATCTTCCTTAGAGAGGGTTGGTCTATGAAATAAAGTTGAAGGGCTAGAAATATTTTTCTGTGTTTTGAATCCTAACCATTTTGCAGAGCCATAATCCTGGTTTTTTACCAATAACCAAGTAGAAAGAATACTCAAGAAATTAAATATTTTTAAGCACATTAGTTCCCTTTTGATTTGCATGACGGTCTAGTTGAACAGGATCAATCTGCTGTGTACCTGGTCTTCTTTCCATCTGCATTTCCATCAGCAGTGAAAAGGAGTGTGCCCAAGGGTTGGGGGGGTGGCTGCCCACAATAGCGTCGGGTGCCCCTCCTCAGATGCTAGATCAGGATAGAGGAGTGTTGATTCCTGGGCAGCAGTATCACCGTGTACAATGCCAGCTGACTCTGACCATAATTGAAACTGTTCCCTTGGCTCTTTAGCATCATTTCTAACCTACTAAGCTGGGAGCTTTAGGACGTTTGGCGCAGCGTGCATAAGTAAGAGCTTTCGTAGGGCATCCACACAACAGAGATAGCGATGGGTACATATCTGCAAATGCATTTCTTTGGGGAACTTATGGCAAGTGTGTTTTTCTGGATGATCCTGTTTACATAACACGTGCATTTCAAGTAACAAAACCTCTCTTGGCTTGCTTAGAACTCCTATTGTGGAGTGACTCTCTGTATAGGCAAACCCTATCTAGTGAAGAACACTACCTGAGCTTTCATCTGAACCAAGATAGAAAAAGTTGTTGTGGCAAAGGTAAGGGGGTGGGGGAAGAAAGATCACTTATTGGGCACATTTATATATAGGATAGCATTTCATGGTCTAATGTTAATATCAATTCAGAAAATGTCCCAGAAACTAGAAAAGCCAGGATATACCTCAGATTTGTTGAGCAGCTCCCATGTACTATGTATGTACAGGATGCCTCTCAACCATGTAATATCATTTCCTTCTCATGACTGTCATAGAGAGGTGGGTTCTATGGTCTCAGTTTTAACTGAAACGAGTGCATGTTCATGCTAAGTCACTTCAGTCATGTCCCATTCTTTGTGACCCTATGGGCTGTAGCCCTCCAGGCTCCTCTGTCCATGGGATTCTCCAGACAAGAATACTGGAGTGCGTTGCCTTGCCTTCCTCCGGAGGATCTTCCTGACCTAGGGATCAAACCTGCGTCTCTTGCATCTCCTGCATTGGCACACGGGTTCTTTACCACACGTGACACTTGGATAGCCCTGAGATGCAGACACATAGTAAATGTCATAGAGCCCACAAGCTGCAGAAATGGGACTGAGCCCATGTCTGTGCACCACCACCAAAGCTCATGCTCTTTTTATCACCTACCTCCCCTGACGCTCCAGGTATCCCATAATTCTTCTGTTTTTGCCTTTTCTGTATTTATGGTTGGACTGTATTCAGTTTTGTCAGTGGAGAAATATAAACATTCTGAATAATTTGTCCTGCCCAGCCCTCATAAATGCATCCCACTTGGAGAAGAGCCGGTAATGCCTCTTTTCACCCCTAGGTGGCACCTGTGTGCCACCAACAGACAGAAGAACATTCTGGGTCAATAGCAGGTTGACCTGCTCTTGCTTTTGTTCAAAGGACATTTAAGCAGATCATTTCTCTGTCTTCAAAAATCCTGCTTGAGGAATATGTAGCATTTTTTATGCTTTTATTTTATTTTATTAACGTATGCTTTATTTACAATATATGTTGCCATTTTAAGATTTAAAGCCAAATCAAATAAACAAGGAGAGGACCAGATCCTCTCTTTAGGATCATCCCATCCTAAAGCTCATTGAGTCTCAGCAGTCTTCCTTCCCAGAGGTACCTTATCACCTACTGTAGAAGGCAGTCCCTGAATTTGTTCAGACAGCAGATGTACTCAATAGGGTTGCCCAGCTACTGTGTCCATGACCTTTAAAAGATTCTGGTTTGGAATTAACTGGAAGGGATTTTATTTCTTCTTCATTAGCAACGATAAAGATGTATGTTGTATGGAAGCAATAGAACGTGGGTGCATGTGCCTTTGAATTTTCAATTTTAAAAAAGAGAGGGTGTGTTGCTCTCTCATGTGACCCATCCAACAAAACAGTAATGTGATTAAATCTGGGAGATTTTCATGATTCATTAAGATTTGCATATAGAAGGGATTTCTGTGATAAAAGGACAATTTCACTGCAGAAATGATCTGCAGGAAAAGATGGGGGTGGGGAGCCTTGAGAAGTTTGCATTTGTGAACCCTGGATTCCCGTAATGCAACAGGCTTTATCGAGGGCAGCCCAGGAGTGAATTGGCAGTACATTAGAAAGCATGATTATAAGAGGGAAAGCTGACATGGCCTTCATGTCAGCTGTTTTCCTCCACAGGATACTGGGTGATTCCTGTCCTAACCAGATACTGATTACTTAAAGCTTAGCTCAAGAGTTCTTGTCACAAATGATTTCCGTAGTGTATTTTGGCTTGCTGGGGTCTGAAGAACTTCTGGAATTTGTTAGGTGTGGACCTGAACTCCAGGAACAGACAGTCTTAAGTGCCTCACTTTTATCTCATGACTGGTTTTCTGTCCTCATTTGACATGGAGAATTATTGGTGGAAAATGCACACATTGATAATTCAGACAAATTACAGTTAAAAAAAAGTTCAAAGGACTTCACATTTTTAAACAATATATCAAACAAATGCAAATGCTTATAAATGTTTTAATCTACAAAATTATATATTCTTCTATTTCCCCATTATAATTGCATTTCTTATGTTTCATAAATATTTCACTTCATCTATCATATTGAAATTCAAAATCAAAATATTTAAATTGCTGAAGACTATTATTAGAGTGAATAAATTTTCTTTTCATGAAGTACAAAGAATTAATGTGCCATCCAACTTTTCAAAATATTCTACCAAATATTCAACCCAAAATGGTAAGATAACAAAAAGGGTGTATGTTTGTATATAAAGCAGTGGACCATTTGTCTTTTTTTATATAACTGTTTCTTAGCAGTGTAATTACCAGTGTTAAGGCTTATAGAACTTTATAGTTCCAAATGTCCATCATACAAGAATTCCAAATACTACAAATAATATAAATTCGAGTCAAAATAACAGATTTCCTAGAACTCATTCTATTCTGAGTCAGATAATTTGCGGGACCTTTCAAGTACTTATAGCTGTGTGGGATTTTTGAAAAGATTTTATTTTTCGTTTCTTAGCATGGATCCCTATTCATATCAGAAATCAAGAAGCATTATTACAGATAAATCAAGTTTTATGTTATTAGGTTATAAATTTTATATTACCATTATTACATTTTATATTATAATTGTTTAGAATACCAGTGAAAGCAAATACTTTTTTCCCTTTGGAATCAATGAAAAACATTATGATAAGTACAAAAAACAATTTGTTTCTAGCCAGTCTTAAAAATCTCCCAGTACTTAATTCTTATTTCCCTTCCCACATCTATCAATGTACACAGAAGAGATCAATGGATACAGACAAGGAACAGAAATTGGGTCAATTATGTTCTGCCCTACATTCTAGTGTAGACAGGCATTCTATATATACAAAATATGTCCTGTATTGTAATGTTTTTGTTCTGGGATGTTGTATTAACTTTGTCAGGATACCCTAAATGTCAGTATCTAATTTTTTTCATTAAACCACAAAAATTTGACAGTTAGAGCTATTTTTCAAATCTAATGGGCATCCTGTGTTTTCTTATTTGCTAAATCTGGTGACTCTATACCTTGTTATCCCTTGTTAAGCATCTTTTAATAAGGAAACTCATTCATATGTTTCTTAAGTCCTCTCTAACCATTAGAAATGACCATTTTCAGAATAAAGTGTCACTGGTATAGCTTAGGACCATTTAGCATGCTCAGATGACAGAGTTGCTGCTGCTGCTGCTAAGTAGCTTCAGTCGTGTCCAACTCTGTGCGACCCCATAGACGGCAGCCCACCAGGCTCCGCCGTCCCTGGGATTCTCCAGGCAAGAACACTGGAGTGGATTGCCAGATGACAGAGTTAGTTGGTATTTAAAGTCATTCTAGTCTTTTGCCATCGCTAAGGGTCGGACACGACTGAGCGACTTCACTTTCACTTTTCACTTTCACATATTGGAGAAGGAAATGGCAACCCACTCCAGTGTTCTTGCCTGGAGAACCCCAGGGATGGGGGAGCCTGGTGGGGTCACACAGAGTCGGACACAACTGAAGTGACTTAGCAGCAGCAGCAGCCGCAGACACATATTAGTTATACCTCTCATAATTGTTCCTACAAACACATTTGCACAAATAAACAAACATATAGTTCAAGACTGTCCATTGTAATATTGCTATTAATAGCAAAAAGAATTGGAGATAAATATATATCATTAGATGTTCATCAATAAATCTATACCATTATATATTTATTATTTGTGAAATCCACATTGTTACTCTAGTTGGATAAGCTTTCTAATATACAATGGAAAATGGAAGGAAAGTTGAAACACTATATGGAATTTTATGATCCAATTTATATTGAAAACCATACATGTGTTTATCTTTGTAAATGCATTGATAATTTCAGAAATTGTGTATAAGAACCTGAATAAGGGTGAGCTCTGAAAAGTAGATCCAAAAATTAGGAGATGGGAAGAACCAAGGAAGAAGGGACGTTTTATCTCTTTTCTTATTTGAAAACTTTACTGTAAGTACACATTAATTTCATTAATGTTTTAAAAATTAAAGCAAATAAGTTATTGCTTTCTTTGAATTAATAGATATGTAAAGCATAGATAATCTGTGCGTGCTGAGTTGCTTCAGTCATGTCTGACTCATGCAGCCTGACAGATTCCTGTCCATGGGGATTCTCCTGGCAGGAATCTAACTCAACATAAAATGAAGAGTGAGTAGAACAGTAACCACGTTATTTGAATAATAATGTAAGTAGACACAGCCTTTAAGACCCAGAAAATAGCTTTGAGTGTCTACCTAAGAATAACCCAGCAATGACAAAATGAATTTCAATCTATGCCACGTAGTGCTTGTGGCTCAGACGCTCAGTCGTGTCCAACTCTTTGAGACCCATGAATTGTAGCCTGCCAGGCTCCTTTGTCCCTGGGTTTCTTCTGCAAAAATACTGGAATGGGTTGTCATTTCCTCCTCCAGGGAATCTTCCTGACCCAGGGATCAAACCCATGTCTCTTATGTCTCCAGCATTGGCAAGTGGATTCTTTATCACTACTGCCACCTGGGAAGTCCCATGCCAAGTAGACATAGTTATAAGTTAACATCCCTCATGTGCTCTTGATATTACACTGGCTTCTTTATTAGGATATATTTCATTTACAGATATGTACAATATTACAATATGAACACCTATGAACATCAAACTTAGTGAATAAATCATTGTATTATAAATATCTAAGAATGCTGGTTGCTTTTAACTTATTTAATTCCTCTCTGTATCCCGCAAAGACAATCAGTATTCTAGACTTGGTGTTTAATCATTCCTGTAGTGATCCTGTGAAGAAAGCTGATCGCCGAAGAATTGATGCTTTTGAACTGTGGTGCTGGAAAAGACTCTTGAGAGTCCCTTGGACTGCAAGGAGATCCAGCCAGTCCATTCTAAAGGAGATCAATCCTGGGTGTTCATTGGAGGGACTGATGCTAAAGCTGAAACTCCAATACTTTGGCCACCTCATGCGACGAGTTGACTCACTGGAAAAGAGTCTGATGCTAGGAGGGTTTGAGGGTGGGAGGAGACGGGGCCGACAGAGAATGAGATGGCTGGATGGCATCACCGACTCGATGGACATGAGTTTGAGTGAACTCTGGGAGTTGGTGATGGACAGGGAGGCCTGGCGTGCTGCGATTCATGGGGTCACGAAGAGTCGGACATGACTGAGCGACTGAACTGAACTGAACTGTAGTTATTCTAATGCTTTTACTTAATATATATATACCTCATATAAAGCATAATGTATAGTATATATTATAGATAATATATTAATATATAAACAATGTATAATATAATTTTGCATAAACTCCATCTATAAAATATTGCCAAAGTATATATTCTTTTGCTTTCAGTTCAGTTCAGTCGCTCAGTCATGTCCAATTCTCTGCGACCGCATGAATCACAGCACGCCAGGCCTCCCTGTCCATCACCAACTCCCGGAGTTCACTCAAACTCATGTCCATAGAGTCGGTGATGCCATCCAGCCATCTCATTCTCGGTCGTCCCCTTCTCCTCCCGCCCCCAAGCTTTCCCAGCAACAGAGTCTTTTCCAGTGAGTCAACTCGTCGCATGAGGTGGTCAAAGTATTGCAGTTTCAGCTTTTGCTTTACTGCATCTCAAATACCTAAATGTAAGAACTAAAACAGTAAAGCTCCTAGAAGAAAATATAGGTGTAAGTATTTGTTACCTTGGATTAAGCAATGATTTCTCATTTATGACTCCAAAAAACACAAGAACGAAAGGAAAAAAAATATGTAGCTTGAACTTCATCGAAATAAAAATGTTTGTGTTTCAAAGGAGACTTTATAAGTCAGGGTTCTCCAGAGAAACAGAACCAATAGGATGTGTGTGTGTGTGTGTGTGTGTGTGTGTGTGTGTGTACATATACATGTGGGCTTCCCAGGTGGTGCTAGTGGTAAAGAACTCGCTTGACAATGCAGGAGACATAAGAAATGAGAGTGATCCCTGGGTTGGGCAGATCCCCTGGAGGAGGGAAACCCACTCTAGTACTCTTGCCTGGAGAATCCCATGGACAAAGGCACCTGTGGTCTCAAAGAGTCGGACACGACTGAAGCAACTTAGCACACAGGCATTGATACATACACATGTATTTATATAAAGAGATTTATTGTAAAGAATTGGCTCATGTGATTATAGAAGCTGGCAAGTCCCTAGGTCTGTGGGGTGAGCTGGCACACTGCAGACCCAGAGAGCTGACGTCGTTCCAGTTTGTAGGCTGGCAGATTTGCAACCCAGGAAGTGTCAGGGTTTCAGTTCAAGTTCTCAGTCAGGAAAACATTGATGTTCTAGTGCAAGGGCTGTCAGACAAGAAGAATTCTCTATTAACTGGGGAAGATGACCTGTTTGTTTTATTCGTACCTTCAGTTGACTAGATAAGGCCCACTTACATTATGGATGGCTACTTGCTTTACTCAGTCAACTGATTTAAATGTTAGTCTTACCCTAGAACACTTAGAATGGTGATTGACCAAATATCTGGACATTCCCTGGCACAGTCAAGCTGATGAAATTAACCAGCACAGATACTGTCATGCAAGTGAAAAGATAATTCAAAAAATAGAAGAAAATATTTGCAAATCATATATCTAATAAGGGTCTCATATCTAAAATATATAAACAACTTTTCAACCCAAAACTAAAAAAAATCCAATTTAAAAATGAGCAAAGGATTTGAATAGACATTTCTCCTTAGAAGATATGCAAATAACCAATAAGCACATACATAGATACTCAGTATCATTAGTCTTTAAGGAAATGCAGTTAAAACCAAATGAGAGACCACTACATAACCACTTCAGTTCAGTTCAGTTGCTCAGTCGTGTCCGACTCTATGCAACCCCATGAACCGCAACACGCCAGGCCTCCCTGTCCATCACCAACTCGCAGAGTCTACCCAAACTCATGTCCATTGAGTTGATGATGCCATCCAACCATCTGATCCTCTATTGTCCCCTTCTCCTCCCACCCTCAATCTTTCCCAGCATCAGGGTCTTTTCCTATGAGTCAGTTCTTCGCATCAAGTGGCCAAGGTATTGGAATTTCAGCTTCAACATCAGTCCTTTCAATGAACACCCGGGACAGATCTCCTTTAGGATGAACTGGTTGGATCTCCTTGCAGTCCAAGGGAATCTAAAGAGTCTTCTCCAGCACCACAGTTCAAAAGCATCAATTCTTTTGGAGCTCAGCTTTCTTTATAGTCCAACTCTCACATCCATGCATGACCACTGGAAAAACCATAACCTTGACTAGATGGACCTGGGTTGACAAAGTAATGTCTCTGTTTTTTAATATGCTGTCTCAGTTCACTTCAGTTCAGTCGCTCAGTTGTGTCCGACTCTTTGCAACCCCATGAATCACAGCACGCCAAGCCTCCCTGTCCATCACCAATTCCCGGAGTTCACTCAAACTCATGTCCATCGAGTCGGTGACGCCATCCAGCCATCTCATTCTCTGTCGTCCCCTTCTCCTCCCGCCCCCAATCCTACCCAGCATCAGAGTCTTTTCCAGTGAGTCAACTCTTTGCATGAGGTGGCCAAAGTTGGAGTTTCAACTTCAGCATCAGTCCTTCCAGTGAACACCAGGATCGATCTCCTTTAGAATGGACTGGTTGGATCTCCTTGCAGTCCAAGGGACTCTCAAGAGTCTTCTCCAGCACCACAGTTCAAAAGCATCATTCTTCGGCAATCAGCTTTCTTCACAGTCTAGCTCTCACATCCATACATGAACACTGGAAAAACCATAGCCTTGACTAGATGGACCTTGGTTGGCAAAGTAATGTCTCTGCTTTTTAACATGCTATCTAGTTTGGTCATACTTTCCTTCCAAGGAGTAAGCGTCTTTTAATTTCATGGCTGCAATCAGCATCCGCAGTGATTTTGGAGCCCAAAAAAGTAAAGTCTGACACTGTTTCCCCTGTTTCCCCATCTATTTCCCATGAAGTGATGGGACCAGATGCCATGATCGTTGTTTTCTGAATGTTGAGCTTCAAGCCAACCTTTTCACTCTCTTCTTTCACTTTCATCAAGAGGCTTTTGAGTTCCTCTTCACTTTCTGCCATAAGGGTGGTGTCATCTGCATATCTGAGGTTATTGGTATTTCTCCCAGCAATCTTGACTCCAGCTTGTGCTTCTTCCAGCCCAGCATTCCTCATGATGTACTCTACATATAAGTTAAATAAGCAGGGTGACAATATACAGCCTTGACATACATCTTTTCCTATTTGGAATTAGTCTGTTGTTCCATGTCCAGTTCTAACTGCTGCTAACATACCCATTAGGATGGCTTTAATCAAAACTATAGACAGTAACCAGTACTGGAAAGGATGTGGGCAAATTAGAACTCTCATATATTGCTGATGGAAATGTAAAATGCACTTTGGAAAAACATTTGACAGTTTCTCAGCAAGTTAAACCTAGACTTACCATATGACCAAGAAATGCCACTGCTACATGTATACCCAGGAGAAATGAAAACATATGGCCACACACCAAAAAAAATTTGAATGTGCCTAGCAGAATTATCCAAAATAGCCAGAAGTGGAAACAATCCGAATGTCCATCAACTGATAAATAAATAAATGCTATGTAGCCATACAATAGAATATACTGTGCCATAAAAAGTAATGAATTACTGATAGTTACTATCAATACAGCATGGATAAACCTTGAAAACATTTGCTAAGTGAAAAAAGTCAGATACAAAAGTCCATATGTTGTATGATTCCATTTATAAGAAATGTCCAAAATAAGTAAATTTCATAGACACAGAAAGTAGATTAGTGGTTTCCAGGGACTTCGGAAAAGGAGGAATGGGGAGTAACTGCTAGTGCATAGAGGTCCTTTTGTGGCTGAGGAAAACATTATACCGGAGAAGGCAATGGCAAGCCACTCCAGTACTCTTGCCTAGAAAATCCCATGGATGGAGGAGCCTGGTAGGCTGCAGTCCGTGGGGTTGCTAAGAGTCAGACACGACTGAGCAACTTCACTTTCACTTTTCACTTTCGCACATTGGAGAAGAAAATGGCAACCCACTCCAGTGTTCTTGCCTGGAGAATCCCAGGGACGGGAGATCCTGGTGGGCTTCTGTCTATGGGGTCACACAGAGTCGGACACAACTGAAGTGACTTAGCAGCAGCAGCAAAACATTATACACTTGACCATTGAACAACACAGATTTCAATTGCACGGGTCCAATTACACATGGATTTTATTTTCAATAAATACATGGATTCTCCTGTGTTGTTCAAGGGACAGCTGAAAAATTGATTATTGTGCTATTTACACAACACACAAACTATACCAAAAACTACTGAACTGTACACTAGACAAGTGAGCTTTCATACTTGAAGTTTGTAAAGTATACCTCAATAAAAAAAATAGAAAATATATAACTTTAATTTTATATCAAAGTATTGGTTATTTCTAGAAAATTAGTTGGATGGTGCTTCTGACATTTTTTCACTTTATTTGAATTGGTTGAAATGTGCTAATTTAGAACATTTTTATTTATGGAAAAGGAAAGGGATGTATTTCCTACCACAAGTATAAAAGTATCCTTTACGTGACAAATTTCAGTTCACTCTTAAAAATGTGTGTGGCATTTTGCATTCCAGATATATTTATTTTTTACCAGTCCATCTGCTCCTTGAACATCATAAAGATAATAAAGCACAGTATCCAAAGAACTCTTTACTTCATCTGATATGCATGATATCTCTTCTTGGGTGAATGGCTATTCTGTTTTTAGGCTTATCTTGCACTTACTCCATCTGACAGTAGATAAGAGAAGGCCCAGAAATAAAAATGAATTATTTTTAGTGACATCAGATCAACAAATCTCAGTTACTTGAGGGGGAAAGTCTTATTTTAAGTTTTAGCAACATGGTTCAATCATTGTTTTTCTGTCACTCAGTCATGTTTGACTCTTTGCGATCCTGTGGTCTGTAGCACAACAGGCTTCCCTGGCCTTCACCGAATCCCAGAGCCTGCTCATACTCATGTCCATTGAGTTGCTGATGCCATTCAACCATCTCAACCCTTCTCTTCCTGCCTTCAATCTTTCCCAGCATTGGGGTCTTTTCCAGTGAGTCATTTCTTCACATTAGGTGGCCAAAGTATTGGAGCTTCAGCTTCAGCATCAGTCCTTCCAATGGATATTCAGGACTGATTTCCTTTAGGATGGACTGGTTTGATCTCCTTGCAGTCCAAGGGACTCTCAAGAGACTTCTCCAACACCACAGTTCAAAAGCATCAATTCTTTGGCTCTCAGCCTTCTTTATGGTCCAGCTCTCACATCCATACATGACTACTGGAAAAACCACAGCTTTGACTAGACAGGCCTTTGTCAGAGAAGTAATGTCTCTGCTTTTAAATATGCTCTAGGTTTGTCATAGCTTTTCTTCCAAGGAGCCAGCGTCTTTTTATTTCATGGCTGCAATCACAATCTGCAGTGATTTTGGAGCCCAAGAAAATAAAGTTTTCACTGTTTCCATTGTTTCCCCATCTATTTGCCATGAAGTGATGGGACCAGATGCCATGATCTTCATTTTTTGAATGTTGAATTGTAAGTCAGCTTTTTCACTCTCCTCTTTCACTTTCATCAAGAGGCTCTTCAGTTCCTCTTCGCCTTCTGCCATAAGGGTGGTGTCATCTGCATATTTGAGTTTATTGGTATTTCTCCCAGCAATCTTGATTCCAGCCTGTGCTTCATCCAGTCCAGCATTTTGCATCGTGTAGTCTACATATAGGTTAAATAAGCAGGGTGATAATATACAGCCTTGGCATACTCCTTTCCCAATTTGGAATCAGTCCATGATTCCACGTCAGTTCTGTTTCTTCTTGACCTGCATACTGATTTCTCAGGAGGCAGGTAAGATGGTCTGGTATTTCCATCTCTAAGAATTTTCCACAGTTTGTTGTGATCCACACAGTCAGAGGCTTTGGTGTAGTCAATAAAGCAGAAGTAGATGTTTTTCTGGAATTCTCTTGCTTTTTCTATGATCCAACAGATGTTGGCAATTTGATCTCTGAGTCCCCTTCCTTCTCTAAATCCAGTTTGAACATTTCAGTTCACATACTGTTGAAGCTTAGCTTGGAGAATTTTGAGCATTACTTTGCTAGCATGTGAAATGAATGCAAATTATGCAGTAGTTTACACCTTCTTTGACATTGCCCTTCTTTGGGATTGGAATGAAAACTCACCTTTTCCAGTCCTATGACCACTGCTGAGTTTTCCAAATTTGCTGGCATATTGAGTGCAGCACTTTCACAGCATCCTCTTTTAGGATTTTAAATAGCTCATCTGGAATTCCATCACCTCCACTAGCTTTGTTCATATTGAGGCTTCCTAAGGCCCACTTGACTTCACACTCAAGATGTCTGGCTTTAGGTGAGTGATCACACCGTCATGGTTATCTGGGTCATTAAAGTCTTTTTTATTGAGCAGTTAGCAACGTTGTTCAATAATTTATTTTATTTTTGGAGGTTCTTTTTTAGATCTTTTTTTTTTTTGATGTGGACCATTTTTAAAGTCTTTATAGAATTTGTTACAATGCTTGTTTATGTTCTGCTTTTTTGGCCATGAGGCCTGCAGGATCTTAGCCCCCCAACCAGGGATCAAACCTCCACCCCCAGCACTGGAAGGTGAAGTCTTAACCGCTGGATTACCAAGGAAATCCAAGTTCAGTAATTTATATTTAAACATCTATCCGTGTAGCAGGCATGACTGATACCATAACTGTGTATTTACATTGGCAAGAATGAGATCATCGTGATCAAGTGCCACTCCTCTTCATTTCTCACTAACACAATGTTTCCAGGTAATTGAGGTGTTCCTTCCACCTGAGAAATGGCGACACTTTAGATACAGTCCATGGTCCCAGAGTAACCCTGCAAAGTCATTTACTCTTCTCTGGCCAAGAGGAAACAACTCCCTACTCCGAAATTCCAAGGTGAAAGGCCGGTGATTTTAGATGGCCACCGTCATCCTGGTTTATTCTTAGAACATTTGAACTGACCAGAGCCCATGACTGCATTGCTGGGTGGTGCAATTTTAAATGAACACTGAACAAACACAGGAATGTGTATTTAAATAAATTACTGTTCCTGGAAAAACTTTTGGGAAAGCTCTGGAGGCAGTAGATTTTCATAATTTTGACTGAGTTCATTTTAGGTAAAAAGAGACCATGATGGGCTCCAGTGAATGGTTTAAAACATCTGCTTCTCACATCAAATAACTGAGAAGCACTTCTGGAAGCTTTCAGATAGGCTTTGAATTTAAAAATATCTAATTCCTTCCATTAAATGTGAAACTTTTCTTTGTGAAATTTACATTTTACAAATGTTCTCTTCCAGTGATTAAAAAGAATTTCAAGGGTTTGGTATAAAGTATTGTGTTCTTAAAAATAAATAAATATTTTCTGCCCCTAAAACTTCCTATGCATGATTCTCTTCCATAACAGACAGCAAAATATTTGAACATTCTATGTAAGTTTCTTTCCTGAGGTATACTATCAACATTCACTCTAGGGGACTTCCATGGTGGCTCAGTGGTAAAGAATTCACCTGCCTGTGCAGGAGATGTGGGTTTGATCCCTAGTCCAGGAAGATCCTACATGCTACTGTGCAACTAAGCCCGTGTGCCACAACTACTGAAGCACAAGTGCCCTAGAGCCCACGCTCCGCAACAAGAGAAGCCACCACAATGAGAAGCCAGTATGCTCCAACTAGAGAGTAGCCCTCGCTCTCGCAACTAGAGAAAAGCCCATACAGCAACAAAGACCCAGAACAGCCGAAAGTAAAATAAATAAATTATTTTTTTAATTAAAAAAAAGCATTCACTCTAGCTGCAGTCAGAGGTGAAAATACAGTCTTACTACATTTTTGCAGTTAGATTCTCTTACATACAGACTTAGCAGCGTCAGATATGTTGGTTTATAGTTTTATTTCATAGTGTACCACTGAGGTATAAAATTATGTTTTCATTGCTAGTTAAAGCTTAAAAAGTAGTCTTAAACTAGAAAGCAGCTAATTTCCATCAGGACTGTAGAGTTTGGTGTTTAAAACTTAGGTTGAACCACCAGATGTTGTTTAAAAAAAAAGCTGAAGATACTGAGAAGTTGTATATTTTTTGATGATTGGCATTTCAGCTGGGCTGTATGGATCACTGTAATCATGTGTGTTGTTTCAGATCTTGAAAGTAAGTGAATGTTTTTAATTCAATTGTAATGTTCATTACTAAAAGAGTTCTTTGGTCATTGGTTGCTTTAAAGTGACACAGAGTTATTAACTGTACTATGTTACTTAGAAACCATCATTGTGTGAATGTGTTGTGTGTGTATGTTTTTGTATATAAATCAGCTAAAATTCAAAGAAAGATATTTTGTTTCAAAAAGGATGGTTTATTCATTGAGACTTATTAATGTTTCCTCAGCACCATCTTCTTCTTGACGTATGAGCTTGGAAAAACTAAACTTGAAAACTAAAATTAGAGCTACCATCATTTTGTTCTTTGTTAAAAGGGAAACAGCCTCCTCACCATGAGTGACAGTCAAAACAATAACAAATGCCAAAAACAGAGTAAAAAAATAATTAATCATACTTGGATACAAGACAAAGCACTACTTTTTTTTTTCTTTTCTACCAACAAAGTCACCATAGCACATTAGGATATTAATGCTCAGACTTCATTGATATTCATTAAGATTCAAACTAAATATGTACTGTAGTGTTTACCATACCTAGATATGCTTGGCTTCTCCATTCTAAATTTTCAAACTCCTGTCTAACATGATTCCCCACTTCCTTAGTTTTCAGGGAGTTGGAAAAGCCAGCAGAGCACAGTAACTACACATAGCATTGCCCTTCTTGCAACTATTTATACGTGCACTAGATACAGAGGGAAGAGTAAAGTCAAATTCTTTGCCCTAAGGGAATTCACACTTTAGGGTAAATCCTTTCTACTCAATATAATAGTACTAGAGACATTTTGGAGGAAAAAATTGTTAAGAAGATTCCAAGGAAGGAGACCATAGCATTTGGGCAATTGGATCGAAAGAGCTGGGGCAAACCCATTTCAGGCATAGAAAGCAGAGTTGTAGGTTGATTGACCTGCCTGGGAGCACAGATCTAGATAAGGATGCGAGAGGAGATGAGGCTGGGAAAGTGCACAGGGAATAAATGAGAAAGCATTTTATGTCCAAGGGCAGCTATGTGTGGGTTTTACTATCATGTTTTCAGTGTGTCAAGCATCATTTTTATGAAATCTGGAAGAAAATGTATTGGACTAGGAGATGTTAGAGTTAGGAAAGTTTGCTACGAATTTACTACATAGATCAGAGCAAGACAGGAAGAGGGTCTGAGCTAATTCAATGTCAGTGAGCATGAGTCAGTCTTCACACTTCTTCCATGCTCCTTCTGTCCAGTGATTTATCCAAACTCAGAGATTTTGAGTTAGTTTTTAAGACTTCTTGACCTAAAAAATAATCATGAAGTGAAGTGAAGTGAAAGTTGCTCAGTCGTGTCCAACTCTTGGTGACCCCATGGACTGTATAGTCTATGGGATTCTCCAGGCCAAAATACTGGAGTGGGTAGCCATTCCCTTCTCCAGGGGATCTTTCCAACCCAGGGATCGAACCCAGGTCTCCCACCTTGCAGGTGGTTTCTTTACCAGCTAAGCCACCAGGGAAGCCCATGGAAACACAAACATTAGATTTAAGGATATTCATTTGCAGTCCAGTCTATAATGGTGAAAAACTGAAAACAACTTCTTGTCCAAAAATAAGGTATTGGTTAGAGAGAGAGAAGTCACTCAGTCATGTCTGACTCTTTGCGACCCCATGGACTATAGGCTACCAGGCTCCTCCTTCCATGGGATTTTTCAGGCAAGAGTACTGAAGTGGGTTATCCATTTCCTTCTCCAGGGGGATCTTCCCGACCCAGGGATTGAACCCGTCTCCCACATTGCAGGCAGACACTTTACCGTCTGAACTACCAGAGAAGCCTCTGGTATTGGTTAAGTAAACTATGATACATCCATCCAGTGGAGTACTATGGAGTGTTTGCAATTAGTGTTCAAGTAAATTTGAAGACACAAGACATTCAAAATATGTTTAGTTAAATAAAAAGCAAGTCATAATGAATATGTAAAAAGCAGAGACATTACTTTGCCAACAAAGGTCCGTCTAGTCAAGGCAATGGTTTTTCCCGTGGTCATGTATGGATGTGAGAGTTGGGCTGTGAAGAAGGCTGATCGCCGAAGAATCGATGCTTTTGAACTGTGGTGTTGGAGAAGACTCTTGAGAGTCCCTTATACTGCAAGGAGATCCAACCAGTCCATTCTAAAGGAGATCAATCCTGGATGTTCATTGGAGGGACTGATGCTAAAGCTGAAACTGCAATACTTTGGCCACCTCATGCGACGAGTTGACTCACTGGAAAAGACTCTGATGCTGGGAAAGGTTGGGGGTGGGAGGAGAAAGGGACGACCAAGAATGAGATGGCTGGATGGCATCACCGATTCTGTGGACATGAGTTTGAGTGAACTCCGGGAGTTGGTGATGGACAGGGAGGCCTGGCGTGCTGTGATTCATGGGGTCACGGAGAGTCGGACACGACTGAGCGACTGAACTGAACTGAACTGAACTGAGACCAAAAAAATCTAGATTTTGTCATGCATGTATACATGTATAAAACTTAAAGACAGATACTTAAAATGTTATTAACAATTACTGTTAGTGTTGGTATTATAAGATAGTTTTCTTTTTGTTATCTATATTTTTAATTTTATATGCAAATTTTTATGCAGAAATAATGCATTATTTTTGAATCTGAAAAAAGTTATTAATTTTAAAAGGATAGGAGGTAAGAATTTTAAGGGCTTGCAGAATGAAAAATTGTCCCAACTGAGGTGACCACTGATTTTGCATGTGTAATGCTGCTATTGACTCTCCATCACTAACCAGCTTCCTGAGCTTACCTCCTTCAAACGTTTATCAGTGTATGCTGTTTAGCTCCCAGGCAGTCATGACATGGAGTGCAGTAAGAATTCCCATGTTACCATTATTAAGTGTTATCAGTTCAGTTCAGTTCAGTCACTCAGTCGTGTCCGACTCTCCGCAACCCCATGAATCACAGCACGCCAGGCCTCCCTGTCCATCACCAACTCCCGGAGTTCACTCAAACTCATGTCCACAGAGTCGGTGATGCCATCCAGCCAACTCATTCTCCGTCGTCCCCTTCTCCTCCCGCCCCCAACCTTTCCCAGCATCAGAGTCTTTTCCAGTGAGTCAACTCGTCGCATGAGGTGGCCAAAGTATTGCAGTTTCAGCTTTAGCATCAGTCCCTCCAATGAACATCCAGGATTGATCTCCTCTAGAATGGACTGGTTGGATCTCCTTGCAGTATAAGGGACTCTCAAGAGTCTTCTCCAACACCACATTTCAAAAGCATTGATTCTTCGGCAGTCAGCCTTCTTCACAGTCCAACTCTCACATCCATACATGACCACGGGAAAAACCATTGCCTTGACTAGACGGACCTTGGTTGGCAAAGTAATGTCTCTGCTTTTCAATATACTATCAAGGTTGGTCATAACTTTCCTTCCAAGGAGCAAGCGTCTTTTAATTTCATGGCTGCAATCAGCATCTGCAGTGATTTTGGAGCCCAAAAAAACAAAGTCTGACACTGTTTCCACTGTTTTTCCATCTATTTCCCATGAAGTGATGGGACCAGACGCCATGATCTTTGTTTTCTGAATGTTGAGCTTCAAGCCAACCTTTTCACTCTCCTCTTTCACTTTCATCAAGAGGCTTTTGAGTTCCTCTTCACTTTCTGCCATAAGGGAAGTGTCATCTGCATATCTGAGGTTATTGATATTTCTCCCGGCAATCTTGATTCCAGCTTGTGCTTCTTCCAGCCCAGCGTTCCTCATGATGTACTCTGCATATAAGTTAAATAAGCAAGGTGACAATATACAACCTTGACGTACTCCTTTTCCTATTTGGAACCAGTCTGTTGTTCCATGTCCAGTTCTAACAGTTGCTTCCTGACCTGCATACAGGTTTCTCAAGAGGCAGGTCAGGTGGTCTGGGATTCCCATCTCTTTCAGAATGTTCCACAGTTTATTGTGATCCACACAGTCAAAGGCTTTGGCATAGTCAATAAAGCAGAAATAGATGTTTTTCTGAAACTCTCTTGCTTTCTCCATGATCCAGCGGATGCTGGCAATTTGATCTCTGGTGCCTCTGCCTTTTCTAAAACCTGCTTGAACATCTGGGAGTTCACGGTTTATATACTGCTGAAGCCTGGCTTGGAGAATTTTGAGCATGACTTTACTAGCGTGTGAGATGAGTGCAATTGTGCAGTAGTTTGAGCATTCTTTGGCATTGCCTTTCTTTGGGATTGGAATGAAGACTGACCTCTTCCAGTCCTGTGGCCACTGCTGAGTTTTCCAAATCTGCTGGCATATTGAGTGCAGCACTTTCACAGCATCATCTTTCAAGACTTGAAATAGCTCAACTGGAATTCCATCACCTCCACTAGCTTTGTAAGTAGTGATGCTTTCTAAGGCCCACTTGACTTCACATTCCAAGATGTCTGGCTCTAGGTCAGTGATCACGTTATCGTGACTATCTTGGTCGTGAAGATCTTTTTTGTACAGTTCTTCTGTGTATTCCTGCCACCTCTTTTTAATATCTTCTGCTTCTGTTAGGTCCATACCATTTCTGTCCTTTATCGAGCCCATCTTTGCATGAAATGTTCCCTTGGAATCTCTAATTTTCTTGAAGAGCTCTCTTGTTTTTCCTATTCTGTTGTTTTCCTCTATTTCTTTGCATTGATCACTGAGGAAGGCTTTCTTATCTCTCCTTGCTATTCTTTGGAACTCTGCATTCAGATGCTTATATCTTTCCTTTTCTCCTTTGCTTTTCGCCTCTCTTCTTTTCACAGCTATTTGTAAGGCCTCCTCAGACAGCCATTTCGCTCTTTTGCATTTCTTTTCCATGGGGATGGTCTTGGTCCCTGTCTCCTGTACAATGTCACAAACCTCCGTCCAGAGTTCATCAGGCACTCTATCTATCAGATCTAGTCCCTTAAATCTATTTCTCACTTCCACTGTATAATCATAAGGGATTTGATTGAGGTCATATCTGAATGGTCTAGTGGTTTTCCCTACTTTCTTCAATTTAAGTCTGAACTTCGCAATAAGGAGTTCATGATCTGAGCCACAGTCAGCTCCTGGTCTTGTTTTCGCTAACTGTATACAGCTTCTCCATCTTTTGTTGCAAAGAATATAATCAATCTGATTTTGGTGTTGACCATCTGGTGATGTCCATGTGTAGAGTCTTCTCTTGTGTTGTTGGAAGAGGGTGTTTGCTATGACCAGTGCGTTCTCTTGACAAAACTCTATTAGCCTTTGCCCTGCTTCATTCCGTGCTCCAAGGCCAAATTTGCCAGTTACTCCAGGTGTTTCTTGACTTCCTACTTTTGCATTCCAGTCCCCTATAATGAAAAGGACATCTTTTTTGGGTGTTAGTTCTAAAAGGTCTTGTAGGTCTTCATAGAACCGATTAACTTCAGCTTCTTCAGCATTACTCGTTGGGGCATAGGCCTGGATTACTGTAATATTGAATGGTTTGCCTTGGAAACGAACAGAAATCATCCTGTCATTTTTAAGATTGCATCCAAGTACTGCATTTCGGACTCTTTTGTTGACCATGATGGCTACTCCATTTCTTCTTATGTGCCAGTTAGTAGGCTAGAAATATTTGTATATTTTTGCTTCTTTACCTTTTAAGTTTTGAACCAATCCCATGTGTTTTGTTATTATCTCCATTTGCAAATGAAGGAATCTGAGGCTGAAAAAGCTTAAGTGAAGTGTAGAGCACTGATTGAAACTCAGATTCCAAGGTCAATGCTCAAAGAACATTGTAACGAGTTCAATTTATTATTTTTTTACTGATTGTTTTGATTTTTACTTCTTATAATAATAAAAAAGGGTGTGGTAAACTTTGCCTCATGCTGTACATATGTAAAAGGTCAGATATCATTGTATGAATTAAAAATATTTATTTAATCCCCCAAAGGAACAAGAATGTTCTACCTAGTGAAATAGGTGCTTTCAAGTAGGGAAATCAATCATTTCTCACGCCAAAAAATATTCTCTACATTATAAGATTTTTCTTCTTACTTCAGAGCAAAATTGATTTGTCATCTTCCTGGGTCTGGGGTCTTTCATACTTAACATATGTCTTTCCTTTGGGGAATTTTATTATAGACGGTCACAATACCTAGTCATTCATTTCAGCTTCTAGATATTAGTAATACTGTATTTATGTCACCATTTAACTTTCCAAGAGCTTTGAATTTAATTCACAGTTTAACTTAGCATTCCATATCCTCTTTGTTTTTAATTGCTTTCGTGATCCAGGATGGGGGTTAGCACTATATATAATTTATTTGAAGGTAAAGAGCTGGAGGGAAACAGCAAACTATTCATTTATTATCATAACCCTTGGAACTTAAAAGTCATAGAATCTGGAGTTTCAGAGAGCTGTGGAGGCCAGTCAATCTTATTTCCATGTTTTTTCTTTGTTATTCAAATGAGTTAAAACTTCTTTTTCTTTCGTCTTTATTAGAAATCTTCTTGAAAACTAAATATGTGGACAAATTTGATGTGCAAAATGAACCAAGAAAAATCAAGCTGGTGGTCGTGGATCTTAAGATCACCTTTACAGTCAAGCACAGTTAGATTTGTGGGCACTGTGATTACAACACATGAGGAACAGGTTGGCCTGAAGGTCTCAGACTCGAAACATTTCAGATTTGGAGAAGACTTCAGTGTTCAACTTCTTGCTTCTCACCAAGTTGAATTAGATGTGTATACTGATAAAGACAGCTCTGAAAAACTCGTGCTTTTTTTGACAGGGCCGAGAAAAAAAATAAGATTGAAAAAGCTCTCAAAGAGCTGTTTGCCTTCATTCTGTACTAAAATTTTTTAATCTTTTGATGCATATTTTTCCGTTCCCATTTCAAGTACTTTGAGATAAGCAGCTGCCACTATTTCCCACTGAAACATAATTTCATAATCTAGTAGTTTCAGAAGCACATCTTCCTGGACTCCAGGCAAAAGGATCACTGTCTCATTTTGTTCTCTTACTCCCATTTCCATTCTTTACAGGGTATGAAGTGAGAGACTATGCTTGAAGTCTAGTGTTCTTGGTGGTCATATTACCGCAAAATTAGTAGCCATATGTGAGGGTTAGAGTCATGGTCACAATCCTGGAAACTAGCTTTTCTGCCTAAATCCAACTTCAAAAATCCAGCATATTACCCCAACTACCAGGAAATAAATGCCCAGTTTCTGAGTTATTCCAACACTCAACTTCTTGTATTTTTAGCTTGTATTTTCTTTTCACCTCTTGGTCATTAGGAGCAGCAAGGCAAAAATTGAAAAATCTCAACAGAGTTGTTTATATTCTCTTGTTGAAATGAATGTGTAGCTCTGGTCCATAATATTTATACAAGTTTTCCTTTTTGCTTAATTGTAATTAACATGCTGTTTATTGCATTCCTTTTACCTTTCCTTAAGAATTTGCTTTTTCCTTCAATTGTTTGCATCGGTATCTTTTGAATTTCCTCCCTCTTATTTATTTTTTGGCATAAATAAAAATTGGTGCTACAGTGGGAGCTTGATAAAGCTTTTTATTATGTTCCCTTTTGTCCAAGAGCAATCATGAGACATAAAAAAGGTCTAAACAGTTTGTCCAGAGTTATGCTACAAAAAAAGAGACAAAGTTTTTAATAAGACTTTGTGTTCTGAGTTTTCCGCATCAGTTTTTATTAAAGGGCCAGATTTCCTTCAGTTATTTCTGTTGATTCTGTTGATTTTTTTTTCTCTAAATCCTTTAGACTTTTTTCCCTGTCCTTTAATTTAAATTTTCTCTTAATTTCTTATATCTGTCTTTCTGATTCTGGCCTCATGTCTTACCATTTGGCTTATGGATCCTATGGAACAGATGTACATTCGCTAGTTCAGTAAAGCGGTATTTTCTCTCTCCTCCAGACCATTCGTCAGGGATAGCTAATTAAAAGGCTTCCCAGGCAGCTCAGTGGTAAGGAATCCACCTGCCAATGTAGGAGATACAAGGGACGCGAGTTCAGGTCCTTGGGTCAGAAAGATCTTGTGGAGGAGAAGATGACAGCCCACTCCATTTCTCTCACCTGGGAAATCCCATGGACAGAGGAGCCTGGCAGGCTACTGGCCATGGAGTCGCAAAATAGCTGGACACGACTTAGGGACTCAGCAAACAACTGGGTAAAAACCTAATATTAGCATATTTATAAAACACATCCTTTTTCCAGATTGTTTAGTAAATTTTGTTAGAAACATTGGTAACCTATTTGAGGGGGGGAAATAATTACAAATAGATTAAAAGTTTAACTTTTTAAAAAACAATCCAAACTCCCTGGAGAAGAATTTCTATGAATTTTAAATCAGAGAAAATCAAGAAAATACAAAAGAAAACAGTAGCATCTTTTCCTCTTTAATTTGTTCTAATATTTAATTTGTAAAATTTAATGTTTGACTAGATGTAAAAGCAGAGACATTACTTTGCCAACCAAGGTCCATCTAGTCAAGGCTATGGTTTTTTCCGTGGTCATGTATGGATGTGAGAGTTGGACTGTGAAGAAAGCTGATCGCCAAAGAATTGATGCTTTTGAACTGTGGTGCTGGAGAAGACTCTTGAGAGTCCCTTGGACTGCAAGGAGATCCAACCAGTCCATTTTAAAGGAGATCAATCCTGGGTGTTCATTGGAAGGACTGATGCTAAAGCTGAAACTCCAATATTTTGGCCACCTCATGCGACGAGTTGACTCACTAGAAAAGAGTCTGATGCTAGGAGGGATTGGGGGTAGGAGGAGACGGGGACAACAGAGAATGAGATGGCTGGATGGCATCACCGACTCGATGGACATGAGTTTGAGTGAACTCTGGGAGTTGGTGATAGACAGGGAGGCCTGGCGTGCTGTGATTCATGGGGTCGCAAAGAGTCAGAGATGACTGAGCGACTGAACTGAACTGAACTGAAACGTACTTTTAAAAAATTCTTTGTAGTTTATGGTAACAATAAGCTATGTATATGCAGCAGATATGTCTGAGAAATAATTAATACCTTATATCATAGAAATCTATAAGTATATTAATGCCACAATATAAATTTAAAAGGAGCATGAACGGACAATTGTCCAAGGTAAGGACCAATAAATGAACAATAGTCATATGCAAATTTGTTTATCCTCATCTCTAACCAAAGAAATAAAAATTAAAACAATGTCACTGCCCATACTGCCTATAAAATTGCAAAATTGAAACATTAGTTTAAATATTAGTGACATTTATGTGACTGAGTCATTTTAGTTTCTTTTTTTAAAATCCCTAAGTTTTAAATTTTCTACAATGAACATGTGTTACTTTTATAATAGAAAAATTAATACTTTAAAATAGATATGTATGGATATTTAATCTCTTCTCACCAACCCAAGACATGACTAAGAAGTATACACATTTTAAGTTGATTCTACTGATTTTATTTCCTAATTCCTCTCCATTTTAGTTGACCTAAATATTGTTTATTCCTCAAAAATAAGAATTAACCAAAGTAGAGATTGTTCCAAGCTCATGACATCCTAAGGCAGTATTTTATGGCCAGGGTACAAGAGCCCTCATGATAAGACCTGTGTTTTGTGGAAAGTGTTTTCTGTAAGGTCAACAGCCTGTGCAAGTTTGACTCCATAAATAAACTTTGAGACATGTCTGAGATGTTGAGGTAAAGTGTTCTGGAACTGCTTAGGGTTCAGGGAAAACAGATTTGCCATAATAAAATGAAAAAAAGAAACAGGTTATCAAGAAGGATGTATTTTGCTTTAGTGACGAAGTATAGATTCTATCCATTGGTTTCAAAATGTTAAAGTTAACCTCAGTAAAACAATTTTTGAGTTTTTGTAGTGATCTCTTTAAATGAATCCCTTAAAGAAGTATTAGAAGGTGAGAGTTACATAGAACTTTATTCATTACGACCCAAATTAAACACTGGCCAAGCATCTCTTTTTATAAGCAGTTTACCTAAACTATCTGATTAACCCTTAAAATAATCCTCTGAAGTTGGTACACTGAATTGTTTATTTCACAGAAGAGAAGGAAATTGAGATATACAAAGTCTAGCCAGACCAAAAGTCCACCACAAGCTCATGGGAGAAGCAGGATTTGAGCCCAGACATGCATGACTGTAAAGATTGAATTTGTGACTTGAAAATTATACTGTTTCCACATTATACTTCAATAATCCTAACTTTGGGCTTCCCCCCAGTGATTCAGTAGTAAAGAATCCACCAACAATGCAAGAGCCATAGGAGATGTGGGTTTGATCCCCAGGTCAAGAAGATCCCCTGGAGGAGGGCAGGGCGACCCACTCCAGTATTTTTGCCTGGAGAATCCCATGGACAGAGGAGTCTGGCTGGCTACATTCCATAAGGTCGCAGTCAGACACCACTAAAGCGACTTACCAGCAGCAATCCTAACTTTACTACCAACAACTGACCCCAGATCTACATAGGACACTGCACAGACTAGCATAAAGTGCCCACCTTACCTTGCTTTTGTGTGGCAAAGCAGAAAGAGCTTTGGTTCTATGTTCTAACATGGGTTGAATCTTTCGTCTGCTATCGTGTTCCTATTAGTTATTTCTTCACCTATGAAATGAGGGAAATTAAGACCTCAGAGAGCTGCTCTGAAAGTTGAGATATCATATGTGGAAGTGCTTAGAACAGTGCTTGGCAATAGTAGATGTTTAATAAATAGTATTTGTTTCCTTTCTTCCTTCCCTTGCCAAACAAAAGTCATTCTTCCTGACCAAGTCAGTTTGCATGAAAATGCTTTCTTGGCTCTTAGATATCACAGAATCCTTACGAAAATGTTTTTTAATTTATTTATTTTTAATAGAAGGATGATTGGTTTACAATATTGTGTTGGTTTCTGCCATATAGCAACATGAATCAGCTGTAGCATACAAATTTTACACATTAGATCAAAAGGACCTAAAACAAGAACCCCAAAGACTTTTAATCCTCCGGGTTTGAGCAGAGTATGCCGCAAGAAGCCAAAATAGATGCTGATATAACGCGATGCTCTGAAGTCTCTCTTCTCTGGATTCAGGCAGTCTTTTTACACGCTCGTTTCTATGACTCTAGCTTCTCTTTTCAGCTCTCCTACATGACCCTGCCCCCCAGTTCCAAAATACATCTTACACAACAGAACTCTAGCTCAGACTGCTGATATGCGATTTCTCAAAGATGCCTTATCATTTCCTGCTCCCACACTTTTGTTTTCCTGCCAGACTCTGTCTCTGAAATAACTGTCTACTCAAAATTTATCTTTTATCTTCAAGACCCAACTCAATTCATTCTCGTTCATACATCTGCTCTGATCACTCTTGATGGAAGAGGCCTTGCTTTCTACTAAACCATCATCTAATAGCACTGAGTGTCCCTCAGTTGGCAGGTTGCAGATACTTCTGTGTTTTAGGGCGAAAATGGACTGAACAGAATAGTGGTTTTAAATGGTGTCTAATCAGAAGTCCCTTAAGCCACCTCCCCTAGCTCCTTACTCAACTATCTATGTAACCAGCAAAGTCAAATTCTTACAAACATAGTAAAATCTAAGGCCAATAGGCAAACTATTATCAGAATTAGGAATTTCTGCAATTTAAAGGCCAAAAGAACCGGACTGAGAAACTTTAAAAACCACTTTCCCACTAGAAATAGATTAAAATTCTTGGCCTGAATGTAGAACTACCCTTTGCTCCTCCTCTACTTATCTCCTACTCAGAAACACAGGAGCTCTGTCAGTCACCACAGACAGGCACCTAAAAGGAAAACCTGGTGGGAGCAGCCATCCCTCTTCTCAGGTAGGTGATTATTTTACGGGGTGGCCATTATGCTATCCCCTAATTCCTAATACAATGATCCAGAAGAGTTAAAAATAATAACAGGAATTAGAAACGATTTTTAGGAACATGCTCAAAAAAGGAAGGTAGTCAATATTAAATTTTGAAGTCACATGTGGGTTTTGGGGGAGTGTGAATTGGATCAGTTCAGTTCAGTCTCTCAGTCATGTCCAACTCTTTGCAACCCCATGGACTATAGGATGCCAGGCTTCCCTGTCCATCACCAACTCCCAGTGCTTGTTCAAACTCATGTCCATTGAGTCAGTGATGCCATCCAACCAACTCATCCTCTGTCGTCTCCTTCTGCTTTCAGTTATAACATGAACATGTACTAGGGATGTGATGTGAAATATGATGACTATTAACACTGGTCTATGGTATATTTCGGAGAAGGCAATGGCAAGCCACTCCAGTACTCTTGCCTAGAAAATCCCATGGATGGAGGAGCCTGGTAGGCTGCAGTCCGTGGGGTCGCTAAGGGTTGGACATGACTGAGTAACTTCACTTTCACACATTGGAGAAGGAAATGGCCACCCACTTCAGTGTTCTTGCCTGGAGAATCCCAGGGACAGGAGAGTCTGGTGGGCTGCAGTCGTGGGGTCGCTAAGGGTCGGACACGACTGAGCGACTTCACTTTCACTTTTCACTTTCACACATTGGAGAAGGAGATGGCAACCCACTCCAGTGTTCTTGCCTGGAGAATCCCAGGGACGGGGGAGCCTGGTGGGCTTCCGTCTATGGGGTCACACAGAGTCGGACACGACTGACTTGACTTAGCAGCAGCAGCAGCATGGTATATTTGAAAGCTTTTAAGAAAGTAGATCCAAGAGTTCCCGTCACCAGGAAAAAACATTTTTTGGTGTCTATTTGAGATTATGGATGTTAACTAAGCTTATTGTTAATCATTTTATAATATATGTAAGTCAAATCATTATGCAATATGCCTTAAACTCATATTGTATTCTCGTTGAGTTTATTTGCGCTCGAATATGCCAGTTCTCCATTTTCCTGGGACAATAACCACTTGGCACCAAATTTGATAACCTGACACACACCTCAGTCCCTTTAAATTTAAAAATTCTTTAAATACACTCTCTGACCTTGACCCTCAGTTAGTTCAGTTGCTGATTCATATTTGACTGTGATTCTGTGGACTGCAGCATGCAAGCCTTCCCTGTCCATCACCAATCCCCAGAACTTGCTCATACTTATGTCCATCAAGTCGGTGATGCCATCCAACCATCTCATCCTCTATCGTTCCCTTCTCCTCCTGCATTCAATCTTTCCCAGCATCAGGGTCTTTTCCAAAGAGTCAGTTCTTCACATCAGGAGGCCGAAGTATTGGAGCTTCAGCTTCAGCATCAGTCCTTGCAATGAATAGTCAGGATTAATTTCCTTTAGGATGGACTGGTTTGATTGCCTTGCAGTGCAAGGGACTCTCAAGAGTCTTCTCCAATACCACAGTTCAAAAGTATCACTTCGGTGCTCAGCTTTTTTTATTGTCCAACTCTCATGTCCATACATGACTACTGGAAAAGCCATAGCTTGGACTAGATGGACCTTTGTCGGGAAAGTAATGTCTTTGCTTTTTAATATACTGTCTAGGTTGGTCATAGCTTTTATTCCAAAGAGCAGGCGTCTTTTAATTTCATGGCTGCAGTCACCATCTGCAGTGATTTTGGAGCCCAAGAAAATAAAGTCTGTCACTGTTTCCATTGTTTCCCCATCTATTTGCCATGAAATGATGGGACCGGATGCCATGATCTTCATTTATTGAATATTGAGTTTTAAGCCAGCTTTTTCACTCTCCTCTTCACCTTCATCAAGAGGCTCTTAAGTTCCTCTTCACTTTCTGCCATAAGGGTGGTGTCATCTGCATATCTGAGGTTATTGATATTTCTCCCAGCAATCTTAATTACAGCCTTTGCTTCATCCAGCCCAGCATTTCACATGATATAGTATACATATAAGTTAAATAAGCAGGGTGACAATATATAGCCTTGACAATATACCTCCTTTCCCAATTTGGAACCAGTCTGTTGTTCCATGTCTGATTCTAACTGTTGCTTCTTGACCTGCATACAGATTTCTCAGGAGGCAGATAAGGTGGTCTAGTTTTTGCATCTCTTTAAGAATTTTCCACAGTTTGTTGTGATACACACAGTCAAAGGCTTTGGCATAATCAATAAAGCAGAAGTAGATGTTATTCTGGAATTTTCTTGCTTTTTCTATGTTCCAACAGATGTTGACAGTTTGATCTCTGATCTCTCTGCATTTTCTAAATCCAGCCTGAACATCTGGAAGTTCTCGGTTCACATACTATTGAAGCCTTGCTTAGAGATTTTTGAGCATTACTTTGCCAGCATCTGAGATGAGTGTATTTGTGCAGTAGTTTGAACATTCTTTGGCATTGCCTTTCTTTATGATTGTGAAGAAAACTGACCTTTTTCAGTCCTGTGGCCACTGTTGAGTTTTCCAAATTTGCTGGCATATTGAGTGCAGCACTTTAATATACTATTTGACCCTCAACACATGCTATTTGATAGTTACTCCTTGATTCCATACAACTAATGTTATTAGTAAGAGGCACTCACACCTTCTGTTCAGGACACAGGGAGCCTTTATATGTTGGAAGAACCACACCTTGCCTCCCAACAAGAGGGAAATCACACAGAGAGGTTCAATTGTATTTTAGTATAAGGGTCTGTGGTCTTCCTGTTGTAAGTGTATCACAGAATTAAATACATACATATACAAGTATATACATATATGCATACACACATCTAGGACAAAATATATACAGGATGAAAAAGTTATCTTTCAGGAATTGACCAGAAACTATAAAAAAATACATTTTGAACTTTTGAATTCTATTTCAATGGCAATCATTTGAACTAAAATAAAAAGATTGTTTTTCTCCTCTGAGCTTCCTGTGCTTAGTAAAATCATAAAGTATAGTATATTGATGTCAAAAATATTAGCTAGGGTGGGTACAGAATTTTTATACTGGACTCTCAGATATACAGATAAAGTAGGTTTGTGTTACATCTTATTCCTCAATTCAAATGCTTTTCCTAAATTTTTCACTTATTTTATTAGCCATCTTATTCATTTATTAGCCATCTTATTATTTCCATAGCAGCTATATCCCTTAATAAGCTATAGTTCATTTTCTCAGTTCAGAGTGGTTTCTCCAACAACAAAACTGTCAGTTTGCTGTAGAGAAACTACAGTAATTGCTATCATCAATTATGGTACCCTAAAAGAAGGTCCTGGGTGTTCATTGGAAGGACTGATGCTAATGCTGAAACTGCAATACTTTGGCCACCTCATGCGACGAGTTGACTCACTGGAAAAGACTCTGCTGCTGGGAAAGGTTGGGGGCGGGAGGAGAAGGGGACAACAGAGGATGAGATGGCTGGATGGCATCACCGACTCTATGGACATGAGTTTGAGTGAACTCCGGGAGTTGGTGATGGACAGGGAGGCTTGGCGTGCTGTGATTCATGCGGTCGCAGAGAGTCAGACATGACTGAGCGACTGAACTGAACTGAACTGAAAAGAAGGTCCTTATTTCTATAATAGTTCTTGCTGAATTATGTGTATATACAGGCAGACAAACTGATCTGCTGAAAACAATCCATACAGTGTTTAAACCTAATAGCATTTTCCTCCAATGTAGGCGAGGGTCCAACGTATCTCTTACACTGGACATGAGTAGCTTGGGCAATGTTGAACCCTTTGTGGCCATACCAACCCCACGGGAGAAGGTAACCATGGAGTACCTGCAATCAGCCAGCCGAATTCTCACAAGGTCGCAGCTGAGGGACGTCGTGGCAAGTTCACACTTACTCCAAAGTGAATTCATGGTAAGCCTGCTGGTTGTTATTCACTCTTGAGGAGGCATTTTGATATTCTAGCCACTAGAGGAGCATTCTAAAATGACACTGTCAGCTCATAGTAAAATGGTTACAGTTCTAAAGGTTAAGTGCAAAGATTTCAGGTCCACCCTGCATCTCATCAACTGTTGGTGAGTGTTCAAACTAGGATGTGATACCTAAATTAAAGCAGAGGGTATAGAAGCTGGGCAGGCAAAGAAGTGGCAAGGAGCTGACCATTCCAGGATGACAGAGAAGGCTTGCTTGTCACTATTCGGGGAATTAAATTGTTCAGTTTGACAGGAGCATTAAAATTAAGGTGGGAAGTAACAAAAATTGAGCCTCAGATATAATACAAATCTAAGACTTAATATGTTACTAGGGTTTGGATTTATCTTGTGTTTAAAAAAGATTACTATCCAGTTAGGGAGTTTGGAATTGAGAGGTACACACTGCTGTATTTTAAATAGAGAACCAACAAGGACCTACTGTATAGCACAGGGAACTCTGCTCAATGTTATGTGGCAGCCTGGATGAGAGGGAGCTTCGGGGAGAATGAGTACATGTATATGTGTGGTTGAGTCCCTTTGCTGTCCCCCTGAAACTAACAACATTGTTAATAGGCTATACTCCAATATAAAATAAAAAGTTTTTAAAAATTACTATCGGCAGTAGAGTCTGCATTAGAAAGAAGTATTTTGGAGACTCTAGAGATTATCCTGTGAAGCTGTGATTAGCCAAAACTGAAGAAGTAGCAGTGAAAATTGGAAGGGTCTATAGGAGTCTACAAGAAGTGGCCTTAATGAGGTAAGTCAGCCAAGAAAAAGGGAGGTTAGGAACGACAGCCCCATTTTTAGAGTTAGCAACAGGGTGCATACAGTGCCTTTTAATTAAATAAGAAACACAAAAGGAGGACTAAATGTCGGCTAAAAATAATGGTGAATTTCATTCAGCTAAAAATGATGATGACCCATCGTTGTTGCTGGTGATAACTTAATGCATAAAACACAGTTTATCCAGAGAGCATGGAGACACATTAGACCTTCTTAGGTCCAACTGTTTCCCAAGGGGAATATCCATTTTATAGAACCACTTGCATCTTAAAGCAGTTGTACATTTTAAGCCATATCTGTCGGGTATAATAAATTGAACACTCTAGGGTTAGTCAGGTGTTTGCAACCACCCTTTCATGAGCCAGCTATAGGTCTGATCTATTGCTTTCATCACCTATTAAGTGTCCAAAGTAAAATACTAAGCATGCAGTTTTAAAAATTAGACTTTGAGCATGTCATCTCTTTATGAAAAAAAATGAAACCTGGGGGGATAAACAAGCCAATCAGTGATCATGTAAGTGGCCAAAGGTATGTTTCTCGAACTGCAGATAGGTCTTTGTTCAATGAGATAAGTCTTTAACATAGACTACTTGCCTGAAAGGGAAGATGAGGCCAACAAGGAATAGAGAGAGAGAATGCTGGAAGATGATAAATTGTCTGTGTCAAAAAACAAGAAAGAATGGGAGGAATAGTGCTAATCACGGCTTTGCCAAAACAGACTAACCTGTTTGAAATTACTAAGCATGAACAAGTGGTTTCTATTGAACAGTCAACAATTTTGCTTACTTTGATAACTTGAAACTGTGAACTTATTTAGTTAGAGCAAAGAGGAGCAATAAATTACAAATATCTAAAATAATGCAAGTTTCAGAAATGATGCTTTTAAAGTAAGCTACTCCTCTCTATGGACCGAATCTTAAATGCATAGTATAGTCAGGTTTTTCTTGAATTTTCTGATTGCCTGAAAACAAGGACAATTTAAATAAATTTGTAGATAAGTTCTTTCATTTCAATGAATACTAGGCTGTCAAGTTTTATTTTCTTTTTGAGAAAGTGTAGGTAACAAAAATATTATTTTATGTGATCCAGGGATAAAAGGTATTTTAATTCACATTTATCTAAGCAATCCTTTGCAGAATTTTAAGTTAGAGAACATACCATTTTGTATAATCAACTCCTTAAATATTTGTTTAGAACCTTTGGAAACTTTGGCTTATTGTTCCCTTTGTTCCAGTCAGCATCAGATGATCATCTTTTAGGTCTAACATGTAGAGTGACTCCTGCTCTAATTGTTCCCTCCTCCATCATTTGGCATATATTCTGACTTAATAAATATATTTGTATTCTTGTTAATTGCTAGAAGACAGTGTCTAAATGCCTTTCACTACAAATATTGCATTTACAGCCAGAAATGGAACAGTAAAATTAAAAATCATTTCTTAATACAAAAATACATCATATCATTATTACTTAAATCAACAAAAATGCCCTTTTTATTTACCATTTGAGGGGATCCTAAAAGAGTCACAATTCATGGTAAGATAGAATCTATCATAATAAAAAAATTTAGTATTAAATCTACACAAAGATTGGAAGAAACCTAAATGCACTGTTGAAAAAATTTTCACGCACCTGTTTATAAATTCCCAGCAATTCTGTCTGAACAGGATTCTTAAATTCTAACCAAACTTTTTATGTCTCTTTAAAAACTACATATTGAATAATACTATCTAACACACAAAGCATTTCTTAGAATCAGCTTGTCAGGGTGATGTGTTTAGGAAAGGAAGGGTGTTGGCAAATCAGAGGTGTTGGTCTGTTTTTTTATAAATGACTTTGAAGTCCAATAGAGCTCTGGATCAGATGGCCCCCCATGAAGATTTTCTTTGTGGCAGCATTAGATACAGTATTTGATATCACTTATTTTTGCAGGAAATACCAATGAACTTTGTGGATCCCAAAGAAATTGACATTCCACGTCATGGAACCAAAAATCGCTATAAGACCATTTTGCCAAGTAAGTTTCTTGAATTAGATAGTTTGTGTTGTACCCCTCCCTCAACATTTCCCATCCTCACAACTTCCATATATACACCAAATTTGGAATTGCAAACACAGCTCAAGACTAATAATCATTAAAGTGGAATTCCCTGGCGGTGGAGTGGTTAGGAGTCAGTGCTTTCACTGCTAAGGCCAGGTTCAATCCCTGGTTAGGGAACTAAGATCATACAAGTGGTGAAGCCAAAAAAAAGAAAAAAAACTAATAATCATTAGAATGGGCTAAGGTTAATAATTTTATGTTGTATTACTCTTATTACTATGGTCTTCTCACAATCCCAGTAGACACATGGTTCTAAACTTTACTGTAGCACACATTATGGTCAATTAATTTTCACTAAGCACATCAAATAATTTGGGGGAAAAGAATAGTCTTTTCAATCAATGATGCTGAGACAACTGGGTAGCCACATGCAAAAAATAAAATAAAATGCCTCACACAACATACAAAAATTCATTCAAAATAAGATCAAAATGGATATTCTAAATCTAAGAACCAAAACTATAAAACTTTTCACATAAAACAGATGTAAATCCTCATGACCTTGAATTCATCAATGGTTTTTTGGCTACGACACCAAAAGTATAAGCAACAAAAGAAAAAAATAAATTGAACTCAATCAAAATTTAAAAGTTTTGTGCTTCTAAGGGTACCATCAAAAAACTAAAAAGATGACGCTGACACAAAATGGGAGGAAAATTTATAAATTATACACCTAATAAAGGATTTGTATCTATAATAAATAAAGAACTCTTATAACTCAATTATGAAAGACTAATAACTCAATTTTAAAATGAGCAAAGGACTAAATAGACATTTCTCCATAAAAGATATACAAATAGCCAATAAACATATGAAAAGCTGCTTGCCACCATTAAGCATCAGAGAAATCAAAACCACAGTGAGATACCACTTCATATCCACATGATTATAATTTTAAAAAAGACAGTAGAAAGAGTTGGCAAAGATGTAGAGAAATTTGAAACTTCATACTTTGATGGTAGGGATATAATATGGTACAGCTACTGAAGAACAGTCTGGTAATTCCTCAAAAGGTAAAACCTAAAGCTACTATGTGATTCAGATATTTTACTCATAGGTATATATGTAAGAAAAATAAAAACATGTGTCCACACAAAAGCTGTACATGAATGTTTGTAACAGTGTTACTCATAATACCTCGAAGGGTAGAAACAACCAAAATATTCATCACCTAATGAATGGATAAATAAAATATTGTATGTTCACATAATATAGTATTATTCAGCAATAAAAAGCAATGAGGTACTGATGCATGCTACGACATGGATGAACTTTGAACATATTATGCTAAGTGAAAGAAGCCATCACAGCCTCATATTGCATGAAGTCATTCATATGAAGTGTCCAGTTAGGCAAATCTGTAGAGATAGAAACTATAATTGCTGTCAAGTGTTGGGAGTCATGAGAAAAGAAAAGAAAAGGGTATGGAGTTTGTTTGGGGGATAATGAAAATGTTGCCCTTGCTAGAAATATTTATCTCACATCCTTACAGAAGAGTCTATAGGGCTGACTACTAAGCCAAACTGCTGGGGTCCATATCCAGCTGCAGCGCTTACTCTATGGCCTTGGGTAAATCCTTAACTTCATCTGCAAGATAGAAGTAGTAGTATCCACCTCACAGGGCTGTTGTAAAGCCCAGTGCTTTGCACATGATAAAGTGCTCAGTGTTACTCTCATAACTCGGAAAGATATTATTGTTCCTTTCTTACAGAGGAGGAAAACTGAGATTTATAGATATTAAAGAAGCAAGATTCAAACCCAAACATGCCTGCCCACATGCCTTTCATCACTGATGGCCGTACAACTCTGTGAATTAAACACATAAAAATAAACTCTGTGATGGTACACCTCACACAAGTGAATTGTATGGTATATAAATTATGTCTCAAAAAAATGCTTTTACGGAAAGACTTCATTATGTGTAGCAATCACCCGAGTCCTTGTTAGAAATGTGGCATCCTGTGCTCCACCCTGGGGATTCTGTTTAAATGGGTTCTGTTGGGCCCAGGAATCTGTACTTCTAGCAAACAGGTGATTCTGATGTAGGTGATACCAGGACCACAGTTTGAGAAACACTGCTTAGACTATTTTAAAACTAAATTTAACTCTGTGAAATTTATGGATGTCAAGAAGTGAGCTAAATGCCAGGAACCAGGAAAGAATAAGGAAAATCATATAATATCAAAGAGGTCATGGGCCAGAGAAGATACATATAAATGAGTAATTATGTCCAATGGAAGAATCCATGGGGTTGCAAAGGACATGACTTAGCAACTAAACAACAACAACAACAGCCAGAATAGAAATGTTGCCCAAGTGGTGCAGGAGGACAGAGTAATTAATTCTGCCTAGAAAGGCAAAAATACTTTGGAGAGGAAGCAATATGTCAATCACTAAACAACAGATGTAGTTGGGATGTTAACAAAACCCATAAACATCTCAGGGCAATAACTCTGGAAAGATGGAGCCACAAAGGTTTGTTTCAAAGTATTAACATTGAAATAGTAGTCTTCATAATTCAGTTCATTATTTCATTCATAAACCTCCAAATTCTCCACATTTATGCTAATAGAGCAAGAATTACCATTAATAGTGTTCATGGGCTTCCCCTTCTGTTGGAGTTGAAAACACATTGTAATAGTTACTTCACAGTAACATATTTTTAACTGGTCTTTATAGTTAAACCTGTTTACCTAAGATACAGTCATTGTTGAAAGATATTTTGTAACAATAATTGGCTGAAGGGAATGAAAGTGCTGTGTGTTACATCTGGTAATCTCTCTTTCTTAGGCTTTTTCATCTCAAATTTACCAAACACAAGTAAATAGGGCATAAACATGCATTGCAATTATTATACTTAACCACCTAATCTCAGAAGGATTTGGAAATTATTAGGACTGTTTTAAAGTTCAGCCTTCTCTGTTTCCTGCCCAGATGCTATCAGACAACTGCTTCATAGTCCTGTGTCAGCTTTTCCATTCCCAGAACTGGGTGGGTCACTTGAACCAGGGCACCTGTGCTGACAAATGATGTTGCAAATGACGGATTTTCTGTTGAAAATGTCTGTAGCCTGAATACCCCACCCAACCCCCTGTCATGCACGATATAATCTAGTAAATATAGCATGGATAAGTCACATCATTGGTTGGAAAATTATCAGAAAAGATGGGAATGAATATGAAAATCTGCTGTTTATGGTTTATTTTAAACTGTATGATGGGATAAGTTTGAAACATTACATAAAATAGTTTTTAAATGAATAAGATTTTAAATATTATAATTGTTTTTATTTTTTAACCTACAATAAACTCTTAAATTTAAAAGCTTCCAGCTTGTGCATGTTAGTGAGACTGTGTAATTTGGAGGATATTTTGCAGCAGAAATATGAATGGCCAAGAACTAATTAAATTGTAGTTTTTTTTTTTTTCTATGTACAATGTCAGCCTGGCTCTGAACATTCTTAAGTGGCAGATTAAAATGCTTATGTCAAATTTATATCAAATTATTTTACAACATAAACAAATATTGTGATGAGAATATCTTTATGTCTTAAACGCAAGCGCAATGGGAAAAAAATGATATCAGTGTGAAATTATTTGTACAACCCTCAGCAAATGTTAGTTTCTCCTTTCTTTATCTTCCTAGTGAATTCATCATTAATCCCAGAAACGATTCCAGAAAATAAGAACACTAACTATGGGAATATTTACAGTTCAAAAACAGAGTACTGAAGAGCCCTGTTTTCACATAATAACCATCACTGCACTGTCAAAATCACCACTGTCCACAAAAGCTCTCTACAATGAGGGAAATGTGCCATATCTCCCGTGTATGCTGAGTGCTCCGTCACTTCAGTCTTTTCTTTTGTGGTCCCATGGACTGTAGCCTGCCAGGCTCCTCTGTCCGTGGGGTTCTCCAGGCAAGAATACTGGAGTGAGTTGCCATTTCCTTCTCCAGAGGAGCTTCCCCACCCAGGGATCGAATCTGTGTCTCTTAGGTCTCCTACATTGGCAGGTGGGTTCTTTACCACTAGCGCCACCTGGGAAGCCCGTATCTCCCATGAGATAGTCATTAGCTGCATATGGCAATAAGTACTTGAAGTAAAGTGAGTGCACCCAAGGAACTTTTTTTTTTTTAAGAAAACAGCTTATTTTTATTTTTTTAATATTTATTTATTTTATTTGTGCTGTGTCTTGGTTGAGGCACGTGATCTTGGGTTGCAACCTGTGAACTCTTTAGTTGCAGTATGTGGGATCTAGTTCCCTGATCAAGGATAGAACCTGTGCAGCCTGCATTGGGAGTGTGGAGTCTTAGCCACTGGAGCACCAGGGAAGTCCCAAGGAACTGACTTTTAAATTTTGCTTTGTTTTAATTAACTTAAATTTACCTACACGTGGCTAGTGGCTACCATACTGGACAAAGCAGGCCTAGATTCTTCTCTCTCTTCCACAACAAATTTGAAGATGATTCCCAATCATCTTGAAGGCGTGACCAGTCCCTGCCCTTCCTTCCATTTCCCACTTCTCCTGAATTCATCTCTGAGAACTATCCTATTCCTCTCATCTCTGCCTTTGTCCATCACTAGCAGTGATATGCTTTTTCCTTATCTTATAGCTTCCTCTCTGACTTCAAACCTTAAGCACATTTCTTCCTGAAGAGGAAATCTTCAGACCAGTATATTGTTGTTCAGTTGCTGTCATGTCCAACTCTTTGCAACCCCAAGGACTGCAGCACGCCAGGCTCCTCTGTCATCTGTCTCCTCAAGTTTGCTCAAATTCACATGTACTGAGTCAGCCCAGTATAACCTTTGACAAAATCTGATACGATTCTATCAAAATATCAGGATCCAGGTATCATTTTGCCTATTAAATAGAAGACTTAAGATTGCCAGAGATATTCCAAAGAGATGGAGAAGAGGGCAGACTTTCATGTGTTCTGTACACCAGACCTGTGTGTGTGTAATACTTTGTAGAGAGGAAAAAAGAAACAAGAAGGAAAGAAGAAAGAAGAAGAGAGGGAAGGAGGGAGGAAGGAAAAGGATGGAAGGAAGAAGGGAGGGGAAAAAAGAGTGAAAGGAAGAAAGCAAAGGAAATAAAAAGAGAAGAGCAGGAGAGAGGAGCAAATGTGATCAGTGTCCAATGTAATATTGAATTTATGCACTGCATGAATAAAATTATAGCAGTAAAGATGAAAACAGTAATACATGATGACAATAATAACAAAATTTTGTTTTTTAATATTTGGCTTTTTATTAGACTAAACTAGCTTTAAAAAGGCTTCAATTCATTTTCATTTTCTCCTACTCCATCATATATTGTATTCTGTTTTTTCAAAGTATTTCAAAATCTCTACATATTTCGAAATGCTGTAAATTACCAATTTTCAACATAAATTTAGTTTAGCTTGACAAGGAACCTGCTTCTAAGCAATTTTGGGGTTGAGTTCCCAGTAAATCATATACATCATAGGCATTATAAAAACTGAAGAAAGTGGGACTCTTTTCAAGTGTGAGTGGTTTAGGCCATTCGTGGAAACTTTTAATAATCGGTGGATACTTAAAAGAAATAGAAGTTTTCTCATCCCCTTTGCCATGAAAAGAAAAATCTAGAAGAAAAGCATTATTTTAACTCTTTCTAATTGAAATTAATTCTGATATTAAACCCACTCTGAGCCACATATCAAGTAGAAATCACAAAAGATATAAAAGTTAATTAAAGACAGCCTTTGTTCTCAAGGGGCTCATTGCAATCCATTGAGAGCAAGCAAGAATCGAAGCACTTAAAATACAAGATGTTAAATACTAAAATAAAATTCAAGCAGCCTGAGCAAAGAAGGGAATGCCTAATTCTGCTGGGAAGACAAAGGAGGGCTTCAGGGAAAAAAGTATCTCTTGAACTGAGCCCTGAAGAATGAGGAGAATTTGCCCATGCAAAGACAGCAGGGAAACAATATGCGCAAAAGCATAGAATCTACAAGAATGTGGAGTAGTTGGGAAACTTCCCTGGGCCTTTGTGACTAGAGTATGTACTCTATGTACACACAGGAAAGTGATGATAGATACATGCATGCTCAGTCATGTCTGACACTTTGTAACCCTATAGACTGTACCCTGCCAGGCTCCTTTGTCCATGGGATTCTCCAGGCAAGAATACTGGAGTGGGTTGCCCTTCCCTTCTCCAGGGGATCTCCTGACCCAGGGGTGGAACCTAGGTCTCCTGCATTTGCAGACAGATTCTTTACCATCTGAGCCACCAGGGAAGCCCCATTGACATTCTAAGAAACTTAGAAGAGTAAATCTGGTTAACCTATTCTTTCTTGTTTTCTTCATTAGATCCCCTCAGCAGAGTATGTTTAAGACCAAAAAATGTAACTGATTCTTTGAGCACTTACATCAATGCTAATTATATTAGGGTAAGTAAATAAACCTAAATTTCTTTCTGATAAGCATGTTGATTTACTATCTGGAATTGTTGGGTTTTTTTTCACCCCTCAGAATAGATTAATTTTGATTTGACTTGGTTACTGGCAAGTTTTGTTTTGCTCGCTTGGTCATAATCAATGTCGGTAGGTCTTCCTTTCCTGTGTGTCTGTGGCCACAGCGCTCCCTCTGAGGTGCTCTGGGGAGAACTGCACTTCACAGCCCTCAGGACCATGTGCTATGCTCGACTTGTTGAGAGAACAACCACTAGAATGGTGGTGCTAGAATCAATGAAGCCTCAAAAGTCTGTGTAGCTTTTGGACCTGCAGAGTTGTTTTGTTTAAAAACTTTCAGTGCAAGGTGTGGACTTCAAACCAACATTTTTTTTCTTTTTTTCTCAAACTAGGGCTACAGTGGCAAAGAGAAAGCATTCATCGCCACACAGGGCCCCATGATCAACACCGTGAATGATTTCTGGCAGATGGTTTGGCAGGAGGACAGTCCCGTGATTGTTATGATCACAAAACTCAAGGAAAAAAATGAGGTATGATCTTTTCCCAAGTGCAGAACATTGTATTTTCTTCTGTTGCTCTAGAACAGAGGTTGTTTAAGGAAAGTTACCATATACTTCCTAACAAATTTAAGATGTTAAGGCATTCAAAGGCTAGGTCAGTTTATGCTTCCAAAAAAATGGTAATTGGTGTCCTATGAATGATAGCTTTCTTTCAGTGAAATCAATGTGCTTGGCACACACCATTCACATTTGTATCCATATATCTATGTAAGGAAATGAGGGGCCCTGAATCATCACTCTGATTTATAACAGGGAAATAAAAAATTTTTCATTTACATCATGAGCAATTTTTGAGTGACAGATACTATTTGATTTACTTATTTATTTATTGATGGCTGTGCTGGGTATTCACTGCTGTGCAGGCTTTTCTCTGATTGTGGAGAGTGGCGGCTACTCTCTAGTTGCAGTTTGCGGGCTTCTCACCATGGACAGAGGAGCCTGGCGGGCTACAATCCACAGGATCGCAGAGTCAGACATGACTGAGCGACTAACACACACACACACTGTGGTGGCTTCTCTTGTGGTGGAGCACAGGCTCTAGGGTGCTCAGGCTTCAGTAGTTGCAACTTGTGGGCTCAAGAGAGCAGACTCAATAGTTGTGGTACACGGGCTTAGTTGCTTCGCAGCATGTGGGATTTCCCTGGACCAGGGATTGAATCCACATCTCCTACATCGGCAGGTGAGTTCCTTACCACTTAACTACCAGGAAAGCCCCAGATCCTGTTTTAGTTGCTGGCAGTTTATTAGTAAAGAAACACAAAGATTGGTAGATTTTACCTTTCTAGTGAGGGGGAGACAGACAAAAAGCAAGAAGCAGAATTTCATAAGAATATAGCGCATTAGAAGGGATCGATGCTGTAGGAAAAAACGGTAGAGTGGGATAAGGGGACTGGGTGCCTGAGCTGTAGGGAGCAGTGGGAGGAGAGTAAGCTGCAGTATTATACAGGGGGATACGCCTCACTGAGAAAGTGAAATTTGGAGAAAGATTTGAAGTTAACCAAACCAAACAACTTTCTCAATATTTTCCTAAAACAAAATCCAAGAAAGAGACAAAATTAGATCCCACACCCATACTAGTAAACTTTTCTAACGATCTAGCTTATAGAATGTGCTTTTTTTATTTTGCATCATAAAAATAAAACTGTGTAATTCCCAAAGAGTGCTATTCTAAGCACTGCCTACATTTCATGACATCTTATTGAGATAATTTACAATCTGATTTTAGCCAGCATTTGTGTTTGTTTTCTGATCAAAATTACTATGCCCGCGTCTCACCCTGACAATAAGAATTTAAGAAAATGGACATTTCCCTTTTACTCCTTTGGTGAGTTGCAACCACCGACCATAGTATAACCAGGCTGCTAATGCAGAAAACTCAGGTCCACAAACATCAACTTAAAGTTCTTTTAAAGTTTTGTTGTTTTCTTCCATTTTTGCTACAATAGACAAAGAATCTTTTTCTGAAATTTATCCTGGGAAAAAAAAGTATATTTTTGGCCAGTAGATGAAGTTATATACTACATTAGCTATATGCTTAGTAAATAAATGCATTTCTATGAATCTTATATGAAAGCCTAAAGTGGCATAATAAAATAATCCCTAATATTCTTAGCTATTTCACCCAATATCAACTTGTCAACATAATAAGCCACTGACAAGTCCTGCACAGTTGTTTAATATCTGTGACAATTTACCTTCATGGCAGGAAAAAAATTCTTCAGGTTTTAAAGGTATATTCTCTGTGTATTTATACCCATGCATATATACATAGGACTTACATAATATGGCAAGCTAGATAATCTGAAAAACCAGTCATACTGAGTGAAATATGATATGGCATGCATAGCAGAGCTTGGGGGAGAAAGTAAATTCTAGTAGTAAAAAACTGAATAAAATGCATAAAACCAGAGAATTACAGATTACTTGTGTTTTCATAGCAATATAAGAACTGGAGACAAAGCCTTGGGCTTGCAGGAGCCAGGACTTAGAACTGAAACCTTCCACGAAGTGAGCACCTGCAAGGGCTATAAGTTCAGTTCAGTTCAGTTCAGTCGCTCAGTCGTGTCCGACTCTTTGCAACCCCATGAATCACAGCACGCCAGGCCTCCCTGTCCATCACCAACTCCCGGAGTTCACTCAAACTCATTACCTTCAGTGAAAGGGTGAACCACAAAAATAAACCTGCCTATCAAATTAGGATTATAATAGGAAATTAATCTATCAAAGTCTGGCCTTCTCATGGGATCATTAAGGTATTCTTGAGGATTCAGAATTCAAAAACTAGGAAGCACCAAGTGGTAAGTAATTAATATAAAGTAGTAATTTTTAATGTATGTAAATCATTTATAAACTAGTTTATATTCATTTAATTAAAAAATTAAAAGTAATACTGCATTGGTATGGCACTTTACAAAAACAAAGTCTTCTGCTATCTGCACAGCAAACACTGCGCAGAATTTCAAAGGAAAAAACCCAGCAAATATAAACCAGAAGTCAAACTTCTGAGAAACACATGTAAATAACCAACATAAGTAAAAAGTAGAAACAACAAATAGTAGAAATAGACCTATGAGAAATTGAAACAATAGAAAGTATAAATATAGGCTTTTTTATAATTAAACATACAAAATATAAAATTTAAAACTTGACAAAAGAACAATTTACTATCAAAAAAGTCTAGGAAGATTTAAAAACAAACCAAAGAGGCTTAGAAATAAATATTATACAGATATCAAAATGAAAAACTTCATGAGATAAGTTGATTGGCAAGCTGGACACAGTTGAATAAATAATTACTGGATTAAAAAGCAGAGCTAAGGAAATTATCTAGAGGATCAAAATGACCAAAAATGTGAAATATAGTTTCAGAGGAAAGTATTTAGATGTGCAATATATGTCCAATGGATATTTTAGAAGAAAAAGGAGAATACAAAAACAGAGGTAATATTTGAGGAAATAATGGCTAGGTATTTTCCAAAATTGGTGAAAGAATTGATCTCTTACAGTAAATCCTAGACTGGATAAATAAAATAAATCCACAACTGGACACATCTGTGGAACTGAAAAACACTGCAGAGATTGTTTTAACAACCAGAATGACTAACAGTTGGCTTCTCAATAGTAACAGCAGAAGCCAAAAATCAGTAGAATAATACCCACAAAGGAATGAGAGGAAATCCCAGACACCTTAGAACTCACACAAGATTTAGCAGCGCTTCCTAGATCTGAATAGACTGAACTACTCCTGCCCACTTTGGTTGCAATTGCCATTTTCTGAATAGATTGTCATGATGTATTTTCTCAAAGAACATTCATACCTTTATTAATTCTATTTCTTTTATTAAAAATAAAATCATATAAAATTGACATAGAAAAAGCACTGGGGTTTATGCAACAACATAAATATAAATATGCAAATATTTTGAAACAAGTTTTTTTTTCCACTGAAAACATTATTTGTTGCATATTTATTAAGGATTAATACTTGGCAAAGCATATATCCCACAAGGATTAGAGAATAGGTTTAGTAACTGTGTAAGATAAATTATAATTTTTGTTGTCCTGAGCATTTTATTCCTCAAATGTTATGATATATTTGTTTCCTTAGACAAAAAGACAGAGATATGCCAATGGTGCTGTAACTTGTTCTTGAGTCAGGTTTCATCAGGACAGGACAGAAGAAGCCAAGATTGTTGGTTAATGAGTAAGAATTCCCTAGAAGTAAAGTAGGATGTGACATATTTTAAAGGCCAACAGAGATAATATGAATAACTGGTGTATATGCCAAAGCCCTAACAGACAGTATCTTCCCTTCTGTCCCCAAGACCAAAGTTTGTCATTCTAAGAGAATTGCTGTATTAGATAAATATGTATTTCAAAGTGACAGTGAGCTGGTTGACTGACAATGCTCAGACATCTCCATTCTGAATGTGAATGTGCAAAGAAATACAGCCCATCTTGTTCTTTCCTTTTCAAGTGCATTAAACCTGAAGCTAACCTGTGGGCTTCCCAGGAGGCACCATTGGTAAAGAACCCACCTGCCAATGCGAGAGATAGACAGGGTTGGATTCCTGGGTCAGGAAGATTCCCTGGGTCGAGAAGATCCCTTGGAGAAGGCAACGGCAACCCACTCCAGTATTCTTGCCTGGAGAATCCCATGGACGGAGGAACCTGGTGGGCTACAGTCCATAGGGTCACAAAGAGTTAGCATGCAAACCTATTGGTACCATTCTCAGAATTCTTGTTCTCCATAGGAGAGTCAAGTAAATCTGTTGAAAGCCAGAATTATTGAAAAAATAATGGCCACATAAAGGATGACTGAGGTTTTTATTTTTCACTTTGGCTGCATAATTCAGAAATGGAAGAGGTATTATTTTTTCTTACCATTTTTAGCCTCTTGCCTTTTTAAATATCTGAGATATATATATTCTGGAAATATCAAAATAAACATTGATACATTATGTTACATTTCTGTGTGCAATTTGCTACATGTATTTTCCTGTGACCAGTCATGATTCCAAATATTGCAATAAAGATTTTGACTTCTGTTATTATTGATTACTCATTGAAATGAAAATTCCTTTCCATCCAGATTTTCTAAAGATGTACAAAGAATACTATGGAAGAAACTTTGACGTTTTACAAATCAAAATGATACTGAAAAGTCTGGCTCAAAAGAAATAGGCAGTAGACTTCACACTGCCAGGAAGATGCTGTTTACCAAAAATGTGCCAACTTTCAATTGTGTTAAGCGTCATTGTTTGAAATAGACAAAAATCATTTCCTCCAAAAATATGTGAGGGAGGAGTTATCTTTAGAAATTCCCAGGCTTTGTATTTTCATGAACCTTTCTACTTTCTAATAAATAAATAAAAGAATAATTGCCTGCTCTTATTCAATAATCACAATATTCTCATAGTTACTTTATTAAATAAGAATAGGCAAAAGATTTTAAAATAAAGCTGACAAATCAGTTCTCATCTATGATGTGAAAGGAGAAGCAATTTTTATTGCTGATAAGTTTGATTTCTTCATTTAGGTACATCTCAAGGAAGGAATTCCTCTTGAAAGAAATAAAACATTGAAAACACAGTGTTCAAACTTTTAACATGAACTATTGCTTAACTAGAGAAGACACAGCAGCTAAAACCTGAAAAGCTAGAGTTAGATCATTCTAAACAGGACAAGAAGCATTTCTATATTTCCAAAGTCCTCAGACTAGCTCAGACTTTCTGCTAAGAAAAAAGTGGCTATGAATGTTGGTCATATTATGTGTATGGTGGAACATTCCACCGACTGCCATTTGTTGAATGTATATAGTAAGCACAGTTCATATGTCAATTCAGTTCATTTTCACTCTATCGCTACAAAGCAAGATTTACTATACCTATGTTATGGATGAGAAATGAAGGTCAGAGATTAAATCATTTGCCTATAGTCTCAAAGTTAGTAAGTGATGGAGTCCCAATTTTAGTCCAGGTTTATTTGATTCCAAAGCTCATGTACTCATCATGCCCCAACATAATAAATGGGCTAAAGAAGGATGTAAAGTAAAGTAATGTGTTAGTTGCTCAGCCATGTCTGACTCATTGTGATCCCATGGACTGTAGTCCACCAGGCTCCTCTGTCCATGGGATTCTCCAGGCAGGAATACTGGAGTGGGTTGCCATGTTCTTCTCCAGGGGATCTTCCCAACCCAGGGATCAAATTCAGGTCTCCTACATTGCAGGCAGATACTTTACCATCTAAGTCACCTGGGAAGCCCATAAATAAGGATGCAAGACGTTAAAAGACAAAGTACCCATGGTTGGCTTCAAGGAGGAGTAAGACACCAAATTATCTTTCATGAAATGAGGGCATTACTTGGTGATCTGGCCTAACAAAATACTTCTCTTGAGTACTTAACACTGCCATATTCTGTCTTAATATTTACATCTTTCATCTGAGTTCAGCTATGTGACTTAAATACTTACAAACCCCATTTTGCCCATTGACCTGTTCAGCACTTTGTAAGCGGTTTAGCCTCAAAAAGCAAAATAAAGAAATCGTATTTTGAGTATTCCCCAATTTCATTCTCTTCCTTTCTCTAACTGATAAAATTACAGATAAGATATATTTTAATTACATTTCTTTGTCCAAATAGCTCTTATGGTGCCTTACAGTTTTTCAGTAGGGACTGCAGGGTAAGTAGGTGCAAAAGGAGCATAAGCCTAGCAAAGCAACAGCACACAGGCAGACACGGCCCCACAGAGCATGCTGAGCAGCTTGATGTGGCTTGAGTGTAGTAGGGAGCGAAGAGAGATGGGCCTGGAATGTTACATTTTGTTGAAGACTATAGAGAGTGAAAGAGAGTTCTGTATTCTTTGTATATTCTGCTTTAAGATTATGAGTGTTCTCCATATCATTAATAACTCATCAAAAACATGATTATAAATGACTGCTAGAATTTCACTGTATGGATGCCAAAATGTATGTAATCATTTCCTTATTAATAGATAAAGTCATTTCCAATCTTTTTATCCACATCTTTCATTATTAATTTATAATTTTAGATGTGAAATAACCTGACTAAATGATAAGAACTTTTGAAAAAATATATTCCCAATGTGTTTCCTAGAAATATATCTAACTGTATTGTCATCTTTGGGCTTCCCTGTAGCTCAGGTGGTAAAAGAGTATGCCTGCAATGAGGAGACCCAGGTTTGATCCCTGGATTGGGAAGATCCCTTGGAGAAGGGAATGGCAACCCACTGAAGTGTTCTTGCCTGGAGAATCCCATGGATGGAGGAGCCTGGCAGGCTAAGTTCCATAGGGTCGCAAGGAGTCGGACATGACTAAAGTGACTAAGCATTCCAATATTTTTGCTTGGAGAATTCCATGGACAGACACTACACTACTACCATTCCCTTTAGCATCTAGAATTCTCCAGCTAACCTTGATGACTTTCAGTACTTAGTTCTTCTTTATAAAACATCCAGTGGTGTGTGTGTATACATACATTCAACAGATATTTATCAACTATCAGTCATCAAGCACCAGTGTCGGCACTTGGATTATATCTTTATTGACAAAATAGTCAAAGAGCCCTCCTTTCATGCAGCTACAATCTAAAAGAGTAGTAAACAAGAAACAAAAATTTAAAATATTAGATATAGTAGACTTAGGTCTTATGAGGGGTAGAGAAAACATATGGTAGAGTAAGAGAGATGGAAGACAGTTTACACCGAGATCAGGAGATCATTTTAAAATTTATATATAGCAGCCTTTAAGAATCTTATGAATTTATAGAAGTTAAGTAATGACTTAAGTCAAATCACAGCTACTATAGATGACTTTATTTAATTAAATACATCCAAAACAGGTGTTTATTTTACAGTATAAATATTAATCAAGTATATCCCATGTTTACCTTAAGTTTCATTATGAAATCTGATGGGTATTCAGCTGGAAATGATTGATTTGTAAGTAAATTATAGTTAAAAATAAAGTAGATCTTTTTAAACTGTACATTTAAAGAGAAAATAAATTTTCCTGATAAAACACTAGTAATTAAATGCTAATTATACTATGTTATATTCTAAATCCATGAAATAAAAGTACATCTTCTCAACTATTTAAAATTAGCTTAAAAAATTAGAGTTTAAGTTAGATAACCTAAAAAGTTCATCAAATATACCTAGAAAGTCTAGAAACTGGACTGTTTGATCTTTCAAATAACTAATGTTTATTGAACACTAACCATGTGCTTAGAAATTAACCTTTACAATAAGCTTATTTTTAAAACTCAATGAAATTCGACACTGAGGTCCAGGGCAGTTAAGCAACCTGCCCAGGCTCAACAGCCAGAAACCTGACTCCCAGCTCCTCCTTCTCACTTCTCTACATACCCTCTTCAAGTCTTCCTCCTAGTTAGGTTGGGAAGGCAGAAAGTTCTAGTCCAAGCAGTGACTGAGGCCAGAGAGCAGTATGTGGGATTGCTTACAGTCCCTGGATTAAAATCTCTAACCATTCTAAGAAGGAAAGAGGAGAAGAATAAAGCATTTTGACTTAGTTTAAAGAAAAACAGTCAAGTCTGTTCATTCAAAGTAGTGGACAGTTTGAAAGTGTGGATTGGAACTGTGATGGGGGAGTCATGCTCAAGTTAGAGGTCAGTCTGTGAAGTGTGGGGTAGACAAGAGGATTCACTCTTTGTACCAAGCATGAAAATAAATGAGCAAATTCCCATAGTCAGAGTGTCTGTCAACAAGGTCAGGGAGGGTCATGTTGAAGGAGAGTGGAGACCCATTGACTGGTATTCCACTGTTCTGGAGGATCAGAATTAGATACTTGGTTTCTAGAGAAGCAGCCTGACCCAGCACTGCCCAGCAGCCTCAGCTCATTTGCTGAGTGACCAGGGGCTGGACAGTTGTGCTCAGAGGCTGACAGTCCCTAAGAAAAATTACTCACCTGTTCTTTCAAACATGCTTACATTCCAGATATAACTCGACACCCTAATTTTTAATTCAACTGTTCGCCATTCAATTGCTGTAACTTGGTTTATTTCTAACTATAGTTAGAAGCCCTCTTATTTGACACATATAATCCAAAAACATCAGAGTGGAGACTCAAACACAGCAAAAAGCTCTTTTATTTTGTCTTAAAACAGGTACAGTTGTTCCTATTCAGATTTGTTCATTATTTTATTATGGGACAGTCTTTTATTATTTTTAATATTGGTTCCAGGTCATGTAGTTTGTGTAATTCCTGCCCTTTATATATCATTAAAATGTCCCATTTCAGTTTCTTTAAAATGAGAGAACATAAAAAAGTTTATAAAACCATACGAATGCAAAATTCTGTCTATATTTCCAAACTTTGCCCTTTTATAAGTCTTACCCTGTACTTGATTTGCATGCAGTTTTCTTTACTGATTCACTTCCCCCACCATGAAAACCTGATTAACTCACACAATTATTTCATGGAACAATTCTTTTTTTCTTCTTACCCTCATGTTTCATGAATTTATGTAAAGTTTCACTAAATGAATGCAGCTGTCCTTAAGAGGTTTGGATACAAATACCACTTACTAACATACAGCCCAGCAGACAGTGACAGGAGTACTGGACTTAGTGAGAGAGTGGATGGAGGGCATTCAGTGTTCCATTGCGTATCAGCATATTTCAGAGGGAAGGGAGAGTATTGGTTAATGGTGTAGAAAAGAGTTGGTTATTGGAGCAGAAATCCAGACACAAAAGCTTGAGTTTATAAAGTGATATTTGCTCAAAGGGTCTTGGCTCCAAGAGGATGTTCTCAGAGACCCCTACCAAAACACCTGAACTTCAGTATTCTCAGCTGTAAAATTGTAAAAAAAATAATAACAATAACAATATCTACTTTCTGTTCTACTTAACATAAATGATCATGGAAGGGATGCAATGATATATTTTGGTAAAGAAGCTTTTAATATTAAATTTCTGCATCTATGTTAGTAATATTAGGTGGAATACTAAGAATTACAGTAACTAAAACCATAATAATTTTAGACACTCTGATCCATTCTCTTTTATGCAAATATAACCCAACTGCAACTAAATATCTCTTTGTTTATTTAGAGCCACTTCCTATGTAATGATACATCTTTAGCTCATGAAGCAAAAATCTCTTTGATTTTAAATGCATAGAATTTAAAAAGAAAGTAACTTTAAAATAGATTTTCTTTTCAGGCAACTAATATACTAGCTAGACTTGCTTCTTCTTTATACACAAATAATCCTAATGTGGTGAGAGTGAGAGGAATGATCAAAGAAAAAAAATAGATTATAAAAATATGGGTTTGCATTGCTTTACACTGCATTCTACTTTTGCTGTAAACCACTGATGATGAAGAACTGGTTGATGTCCAGGATCTTTACAGTCAAGGATCACTAATTACTTGTTTGTACAAGAGACACATAACCTTCTGGAAACCTCTTTGTCCTCCAAATTATGAATTCTTGGAATCAATAGATAATTTTACTGAAAGAATCGGCCCAGCTAACAGAATAGTGATGATTGGGGGTTATATTCTGCTACATAGCATGCTATTTTGAATTACACACAATTAGTGTGATTTCACAATATTATCTTTAAGAGAGCACTTTCCTTCCTTGCATTTTCCTTTTTCATATCATTGTTAACACCACAATGAAAAAACCCTAAAAAGCTGCTCACAAAAATAATTCAAATGTGAACTGATGCCCTTAGAAACAACCACATGTGCAGCTCCTGCTCACCTCATATTCAAAAGCACCCACACTTATCTGGTCTCTTTTTCTACATCCTCCTTAAAGAGGGGAAAAATGTATTCAGTGTGTAAAAATAAGCTATTGTATCTCAGAAAGGAGATGGGATGCTAATTAAGGGTTGTTTGAATGAACAAGTCACATTACATTGTCTACGGGGAGCTGGCTGCCAATTGCATTTTTGGTAAAGAGTCAAGAAAAACATTCGAGAGGGCCCCGGCAAGCTCAGGAGAGAAGCAAGCAGTGCTTCCATTTATCAAGTAGGTGCACAAGCCTGGATCATATTGTTAAGAGTCAGGGTGCAAGCTGAGAGCTCCTGCCTGGCAATTTTTCTTACCAGTTTCAAGAACCACCTTCTCATTGAGGGGCCTGCTACTCAGGCCAGATCCTGGACAATGGGGTGCATATGCCTGACTGCTGGGCCACTGAATGCCTCCTTCTTTGTTCAATACCTTTTGCAAGATTGTCACTCTTCTTGGACTCATCCAGGATGCATGGGTTTTAAGTCACACAATAGCTCGGGTCTTGCAGCGAAATAATTGATGCTCCATTGAAAGCAACCAGGCAATTTGGTTAGTATGATTATCTTTAACAAATTGGGGAAATTTCAGACATTTGGCAATTCGTAAATGAGGAGGGAAAGAAATTGCTTTATTTTTTAAAGATTGCTATTTTTTTAATTTATTAAAATATAGTTGATTTACAGTGCTGTGTTAGTTTCAGGTGTGCAGTAAGGTGATTCAGTTATACAGATATATGTATGATTCTTTTTTAGGTTCTTTTTCATTAGAGGGTATTACAAGATTTTGAGTATAAATCCCTGTGCTGAAGGTTTCTCTTTTTTTAAATGTTAATGTTGTATTAGCCAGACTAAGCCTGATAGCCTGATTGCTTGATAGTCTTGGGGGTGGAATGGCATGGGAATAGAGGTGAAAATGATTTACTTTGTTTGGAAAAGGACCAGAATGTAGAGTAGGCAAATGTGTTTTTATTGTAGTGGATGAAAAACAGTGATTCCACTAGATGAAGTGACTTCCTTGTGGCTCTGTCACATACAGCCTTTGGTACTTAGCATGATAGAGCCCCAGAGGTGTGTTTCTGATATGTTACATGTCTTTTCCTTTAGTTCTGTAATTCTGTAATTTTTTTGCTGTTGCTCTTTTAAATCTATAAGAACTTTACTATTTTTAACTGTGGTCATATGCCTTTGACATAGATGTAAAGAAACAAGTGTCCTGAGGACTGAAAGGTCCCTAACTGAGGGCAATAAGTGAAAGAATTTCTTTATCAATATGCATGTGTGTTTGAAAGAAAATGATGAATTCTATCTAAACAATATTTCTAAAATTAAATTACTTCCCTGAGCACTGAAGATAAAGCATTAACTTTCACACTTTTATTCTTAGACATTAAAATATGTGGTAAAAAAGTAGTAGTTCTTTTGTGGTTGTTTAAAAGGCAAAAGAATAAATAATATGAGTTTATATGTGTGTTTAAAACTCATTTTGTAGTTTTTTAAATAATGTGATGATGTCATAAAAATAATATATTTGATGCATGATCTAATGCATATTTAAGTAATGATCTAATCACTTTAGATCCAAAACCCATCCCATAATCCAGTAGTTGTAAAATATAATAACAATAATAATAGTATCAAGTTTTGAATGCTCACTGTGTGCCTGGCTTTGTCCTGAGTGCTTTCTGTGTATTAAATCTTGAGGAAACTGAGGCCAGAGAGAGTTTATATTTCCTGTTTATGGACTCACAGATAAATGGTAGCACCAAAATTTGGTCCCAGACTCTTTGACTCCAAAGCTTGCACCTTATCCATCATATTATGTTTTCTTGCTTGCAATATAATTGTTATTACTGCTATTAAACCCTTCAAAGAGGATCCTTCATAAAAATTTTAAAAATAATTTGCTACAGATTTATTTCAACGAATCCCATAGGTGAAAAGGCAATTGGTCCTGGAAAATACAATACCACAGATATATTAATGGCTATTATGTCTACTTTACATACAGGGGAGACTGCATTCTGTGGCATCTAATACATTACAGATACTCTTATTAGAGACTTTAGTTTGATGAAGCAGGAAATGTGTGAAAAAGTAAAAGTGTTAGTCACTCAGCTGTGGCCCACTTGTTGCGACCCCATGAACTATAGCCCGCCAGGCTCCTCTGTCCATGGAATTCTCCAGGTAAGAATACTGGAGTGGGTAGCCATTCCCTTCTTCAGGGGATCTTCTCAATCCAGGGATTGAACCCTTGTCTTCTGCACCACAGGCAGATTCTTTACCATCTGAGCCACCAGGGAAGCCCCAAGGAAATGTAACTTGCCTCAATCGTAGTGGGAGAACATTTTATTTTCACCTTGTTCATCACATGATAAACTCTAATATTTGGATCTTAGTTTCCTAATTCTTAATTCAGTTCAGAATTAGCCCTGAATTTCTCAGTGGGGATTTGGGAAATTTTGCCTTAATTATTTTTTTGTATGGGATTACCAGCAATAGTGTTGGTTAAAAAAAAACTTGATTAATGTTTAATTTATACTATGCATACTATGGGCTTCCCAGGTGGCACTAGTGGTAAACAAACAAACAAGCAAACCTTCCTGCCAATGAAGGAGACAGAAGAAACATGGGTTCTATCCCTGGGTTGGGAATATCCCCTGGAGGAGGAAATGGCAAACCACTTCAGTTTTCTTGCCTGGAAAATCCCATGGACAGAGGAGCCTGGTGGGTTACAAAGAGTTGGGCTGCACAGAGTTGAACACAACTGAGCATCACATGCATATATATATACTATGAAGTTTACCCATTTAAAATGCATAGTTTGGTGGTTTTAGCTCATTTCCGTTCCGTTCCGTCGCTCAGTCGTGTCCGACTCTTTGCGACCCCGTGGACTGTAGCCTACCAGGCTTCTCCGTCCATGGGATTCTCCAGGCAAGAATACTGGAGTGGGTTACCATTTCCTTCTCCATTTAGCTCATTTACAGGATGTTTAAAATTGATACTTGATTTATTTTATTTAACTAAATAGAAACTTTTGAGATGGTTGAATGAAAAATGCTTCCAGGCCAATGAAAGCCGTTAATATTTGCCGTGTTCTTCTTTCCCCTCCTCCAGAAATGTGTGCTTTATTGGCCAGAAAAGAGAGGAATATATGGAAAAGTTGAGGTTCTGGTTATCAGTGTAAATGAATGTGATAACTATACTGTTCGAAACCTTGTCTTAAAGGTAAGAATATGGAGCTGTAGCTGTCTACAAAGTGGAAGGTGTTAGAGGTTTGCATTTTTATTTTGAACTTTTTGTTCTAAGAACTGCAGATTCAATTTAAACAAGTTAAATAATGTCAAGATCAAGGAGAAATTATAATCACTCCCGTATGTATTTTGTTGTCAGCTGCTATCACTCTGTGGAATAATTAAGTAGACATTAAAGAAATCCACTAAGTAGGGTGCTATAGTCTTCTAATTTGCATACATATAACACCTCTGATTTAACCTTTTGAACACCTTTAACTAAAGGACTAAAGGCTTGTGCTGGAGATGTTACCATGATTTCTTTTTTTAATGTCACTTTGTTTCAGCAGATTTAAGTAAGGCCTGGAAACTGTGAAAGGGAAAATCTGCACTCGTGGGTGGTTGTGGGAGGCAAGAAAAGCCTGAAGTGTTGTTGAGATCTTCCAAAACTTGGAGTTACAGTCATTTATAGGGACTTTCCCAGACCAGATTATGTCATAGAAAATTTATCTTATTTAAATTTTGGACAGCAAATCCTGAGGGATGTTGCCATGGTATTGTTGGTATTGGTTTTACTTCTAGAGAGCAATCATCCCAAAGATTCCAGTTCTATCTAGAACCCCACTGCTGGGACAGAATCGTCACAAAGAAGAACGTAGAGACAGAACTGCACTGATGGATTTTAATGGGAAATTCATGATAGGAAGGCACTTAGAGAAACCTGTTCTTCAACATGTCTTCTCTAGTGCCTAGTCTACGCCAGGCCCCAACTTGGTTTTGAGATGATGTGCATGGACCCTCCTTTGTCACTCCTTTACTACAGGGATTCCTCACTTCTGTTAAAAACTGGCATTTAGGGTGAACGCAGAATCATTAGAGTGACTGAATATAAAATTAAGCATTCTTTTTTTTAATTTATTTTATTGGAGGCAAATTACCTTACATTAATATATTGGTTGGTTTTGCCATGCATTGACATGAATCCGCCCTGGGTGTACATGTGTTCCCTTTCTTGAACCCCACTCCCACCTCCCTCTTCCCCATATCCTCCCTCCAGGTCATCCCCGTGCACCAGCCCCAAGCATCCTGTATCATGCGTCGAACCTGGACTGGTGATTCATTTCACATATGATAATGTACATGCTATAATGCCGTTCTCCCCAAATTAAGCATTCTTATACTGGTCAATATGTTTATAATAACCTGTCAGGAGCATTCAAAGAAAAGGAAACACACTATATCCCAATTCTTTCTTGGCCATTTATTCATCTACAGTTATGTTCATGATCATAAATTACAAACATATCTAGCATATATATGTTTTCTATATTAAATATATATCATATATATATTTCTCATTTAATTGAATCAAATTAATATTTACAGTAAATATTTCTTAGGTTGAAAGAATATTCTTCAAAAGTCTTCTAGATTTTATTGCCACCTAGAAGTGAGGAGCAAGCAAGATGGCAGTGATAGAAAGCGTTTAGTATTGTAGTTTGGATGACTTTTAGTTCCACAAGTAATTGAAGCGCTTGGTGGCTATTTCTACTTCAGCAAGGAAGTCACACCCAACGTGTGAAACATTACTGGTATACCTCATGGCCCGATCACAAGACTCCAGACAGTGCCCAACCCCTTCTGCAGCTCATGCTGGATGTGGAAGAAGACAGACTTGCCTCCGCGGGCCGAGGGCCTGTGGTGGTCCACTGCAGGTAAGGGATGAACTGTCCTTTCTGTCTCAGCAACGGTCTATTCTCTGTAAAGTCATACAGCAGGTGGAAGTTGGGTTTGACTTCCTGGTTCTGACTTTGCTGGTAAATTGAATAGATATTGAAACTAATTAGCCTCCCCCTTGATTCTTGACCACAATGATACTTGTCAGAAATGGTGTCATTATTAGCATATTTTTATCAGTCGTACAGTGGAGAAGATTTCACTTACGAATCACTCAGGGAGCAGGAGATCTTATTCATTCAGCCCTCTACCTTGAAATGTAGGTGGATTCATTTAGTCCCATCAGTCTCATGTGTGCTAGGAAGGACATAGGATTTTTTAATTATCAGCAGCTTTTTTCTTGTTTTGAGATGCCTCTGAACTTTACTAGGATCGTATCTTGATAACGTTTATTATTATTATGCCGAATTTGGTGAAAACCAGTCAACTGTTCTAAAAGTTACCTCATGAAAAACAGATGGATATCAATTTATGAAATGGTAAATGGCAAGTGAAAATTCACCAAGAGGAAAACAAAATGCTGTTACCAGAACATGGGCTCCTGGAGGCTGGGCTGACAAGAGGCACCGAAGTTTAGTGGTTCCCTTGGCTCGTGTCCAGTTTAAAAGTCTTATCCTTTAACTTATACCTCTTCCTCCTGTTTTCCTGTTAGTGTGCCCAAAGCAAAGTACAAATTTTAAAGTTATTTATATAACTGGTCATTTATTCTCCATACTTTCTCAAAACAATTTGCATTACTTTATTGATCCCCTATGTCTTATAAGATAGATTTTGGTGATATTTTTAATAAACAAAGTATATTACTTTAAATTATGATTTTAGCCTTCTTTTGAACCTTTGTGGTTTAATTAAGAGTAAACTTTACTGTGTATCTATTTGTCCAATGTGTCATTATCTAGTTTCTAACTTTAGGCCTTATCCTAAACTTAACTTGGGTCTGAAGACAAATATCTAACTGACCATACTTTAGAGCTGGTTCCGTCCCCCACCCAAAATCATAAAACAGTCAGGATATCTAAAATGAACTAACCATTTCCCCTCTAAAACCAGCTCCCCTTCTGATTGCTATTTCTAAGAATGAGACCGTCTTTTTTCCAGCCATTCAACATCAAATGTTGACAGTTATCTTTGGCCCTTTTCTCAATTCCAGCCTCAGTATCTAATCAGTCACCATATTGGCTTTCCCTTCAAAGCTTCTCCCATAATCATCACTTCCTGCCCAACCACCCAAGTTCAGGCCCTTATGACCTCATCCATGTATTTTAGAAGAAGTCAGCTAATTGCACATACACACCCCACTTCCCCATGCTCCACCCCCACTACAGTCTGTTCTGTGCACTTCTCTTGGGTGATGTGCCTAAAACCCTCTTTCATCACATGGAGTCTCTGCTCAAAGCTTCACACAGGCTTCCCATTGCCTAGAGCAAAATATCTTAATCTTGGATTTGTGGATTAGCTACAGGAGCCACTGAACTTGAAATGACTTGAACAGATTTGAGTACGTTAAGTGAATCTCTGGTGAGTGAAAACTCATTATTTTCAACATATTCTCAAAAAACAAAAAGAGTACCATTCTTTTAAAGGATGAAATTCAAAGTTCTTAGCTTTCCATAATCTTTTACAGACCCCACTGTACCTTCCCAGCCTTCTTTCCCACTATTCCTCTAACGTAACTTTCTCTTTCTAGCTAAACTAGTCTATTTATTATCACACATCTTATTTTCTGTTCTGCTGCAAATTTTTCCCTATACCAATCTCACCTATGGAACATCTCTCACATTGATGACAACCAAAATGCGTGCCATTCACAAGGTACAGTTCAAGTACTATCTCTTTATTGACACAAACTCTCCATAGACACTTACACTAAAAGGGATGCATTCCTCCTCTGAATTCCTCTGCACTCATATTCAATAGGACACAAGAGCCAAGTCCAAGAAACAAGTGCTACTTGAGTACTACTGTTGTTGTTCCGTCGCTAAGTTGTGTCCAACTCTTTGTGACCCCATGGACTGTAGCCCACCGGGCTCCTCTGTAATGAGATTTCCCAGGCAAGAACACTGGAGTGGGTTGCCATTTCCTTTTCTGGCCATCTGCCCAACCCAGGAATCAAACCCACATCTCCTGCATTGGTAGGAGGATTCTTTATCACTGAGTCATCAGGGAAACCCATATTTGAGTGCTGAAAGGGGAACTCTTCACTCAAACTATGAGATTTGAAGAAAGTCTTAAAAAAGTTGGAATAATGCTGAACAGGATCTTGAGAAAAAGGACCAACATTTGTGGTTTTAAAAGGTGGTAGGGTGGGCATTTCTGACTATAGAAATATCATTAACTCTAAAAGGAAAATTCAAAAAGAAAAGATTTTTTTGCAAAGATTCAAATGAAAACAATGGCAAAAAGGGTACAAAGTCAACAGCAGAAACACAAAAAGCTTGAAAGTTCATCCAGTCACATTATGTGAGGCATGAATACCATGGAAGCGTGCTTAGACATTGTACTGTGACCATCTGCAGTTTTTCCTGGTGCTCGTGCGTGTTCAGTCATGTCCAGCTCATTGTGACCCTTTGGGCTATAGCCCACCAGACTCCACTGTCCATGGAATTTTCCAGGCAAGAATTCTGGAAAAGAATTCTGGAGTGGATTGCCATTTCCTGCTCCAGAGGATCTTCCAGACCCAGGGATCGAAATTGTGTCTCCTGCGTCACCTTCATTGACAGGTGGATTCTTTACCACCGAGCCACCTGGGAAGCACCTATGGTTTTTGAGTATCGAGTAATATGATCAGGTTCCTATTTCAGAAAGATGAACCATCAACTGTGTATATCATGAATTAGCCTAGGAAGAGTCCTGAGACTTGGAAACCATGATGAGATCATCGTTAATCATGAAGTAAGATTTCAAAAACGTGAGCACAGTTTATAGAAAGAAAAGCATGGATCCCAGAAGCTCAGTGGAGGTGGAAAACATAAGAATTGGTAACAGACTGGATGTGGGAAGTGAGAGAGGGGGAGATGTTGAAGATGGCTCCAAGATTTCTAGGCTGGAAAACTTGTGGCTGCTTGGTAATGCCATTGAGGAAAAAGATAATTAATTCTGTTTTAGATACATTGAATTTAGAGACACTGAACTGCAGCAAGTGTAAAATAGCAACAGCAGAAGTGCCAGCTAGGAGGTGGAATGCTAATCTAGAGTTTAGGAGGAACTTGGGGAACTTAAGTGTAGATTTGGAGAAATTTACATAAAGATGGTTGAAATTGCTGAAAGAGAGAAAGAGACAGACAGAGAAAGTTTGTAAAGTTGATAACTTGCCATCTAAAGAGATTCACGAGTAAACCTTCCATGACAGATAATATTTCTGTTCAGCTGTTACCTTGATTTAAAAAAAAAAAAAAGACTTGGAAATACGTGCCTTGAGCCACATCCTCTCTCCTGAACTGAACTGAATCTTCAGCTATTTACTAACATCTTCCACAACAGTATGTGTATGTGCTAGTTGCTCAGTTTTTTCCAACTCTTTGAGACCCCAGGAGAAGGCAATGGCAAGCCACTCCAGTACTCTTGCCTGGAAAATCCCATGGATGGAGGAGCCTGGTAGGCTGCAGTCCGTGGGGTCGCTAAGGGTCGGCCACGACTGAGCGACTTCACTTTCACTTTCACTTTCACTTTGAGACCCCACGGACTATAGCTCACCAGCCTCCTCTGTGGAATTCTCCAGGCAAGAATACTGGCGTGAGTTGCCATTCTCTTCTCCAGGGGATCTTCCTGACCCAGGGATCGGACCCAGGTCTCCCGCATTGCAGGCAGATTCTTTACCATCTGAGGCACCAGGGAAGCCCCAGCCACATTATTATATCCAGGACCAAAGCCCCCACTCTCTTCCTCAAATCAGACCTCGTTCCAGAACTCCCACTGCATCTCAATGGCACTGCCATTCTTACAGTCCTCCGGGAGAATCACCTTTGACTTTTTGCTTTTCTCACTGTTCAGCTCCACTCCTCCATGCTCACCTTTGTGATGTATGTAGGTCTTTCCCTTCCTTGCTACTGCCCATACCTTACTGAATGGCAGGCCCTAATTCTTCTTTGTAGAACAGCTGGTACCTTTTTCACTATTCTTTCTACCCACCACCTCCCTCCATCCCATTCATCCTACTTCTTAGACCTGAAAGGAAGAATGCTGTTGCAGCACTTAGCAGAAACCAGGTTTGTATACTCAGTACACGAGAGCTACTGCTGTTATCATCATTATTATTATTGATCCTAATGGTTGTTTTCAATGTTAAAGGAATATATTTTATCTCTGCTATTTTCTCTGCACCTTTTAATTCACTGTCTGTTCTTTTCAGTGCAGGGATAGGTAGGACAGGGTGTTTTATTGCTACATCCATTGGCTGTCGACAGTTGAGAGAAGAAGGAGTTGTGGATGCACTGAGCATCGTCTGCCAGCTGCGTGTGGACAGGTGAGTGTTGGCGGAATGTAACAAAAGACACTTCAGAGCAGCAGTAGCATCACAACCTGATTTAATCACGCTCCTGACTCTGTAAAGATTTGTGTAAAATGCTTAAGAATGTACATTATATTAAAAAGTCATCCAAGAAAGTGTTATTTGCAACACTGACCCTCAGGAACCCAAAACCAAGAGCTTGTGCTTAACCCTCCTTGTCTCTGATGCAGGTTGTTTATAGTGGTAGCTCTTCTTAGACTTCCACCTCTGTTCCTTCACAGGGACTTTGCATTTTCATCTGAATTCACTGAGTTCTTTAGGATCTTGCTCCTTTAGAATGAGGCATATGCCATACTACTAAGAGTCATCTTTTTTCTCCACTCATCCTTTTTCAATTGTGAAAAATGCACATGACAAAATTTACCATCTTAACCATTTTTAATAGTACAGTTCAGAGTGTTAAGTATATTCATATTGTTGTACAACCCATCTCCAAACTCTTTTCATCTTGCAAAGTTCTGTACTCATTTTCTTGGCAACCACCATTCACCTTCTGACTCTTTGAATTTGACTACTCTAGGGCCCACGGACAGAGGAGCCTGGTAGGCTGCAGTCCATGGGGTCGCTAGGAGTCGGACATGACTGAGCGACTTCACTTTCACTTTCATGCATTGGAGAAGGAAATGGCAACCCACTCCAGTGTTCTTGCCTGGAGAATCCCAGGGACGGGGAAGCCTGGTGGGCTGCCGTCTATGGGGTTGCACAGAGTCGGACACGACTGAAGTGACTTAGCAGCAGCAGCAGCAGCAGCAGGGGCCTCATATAAATGGAATCATACAGTATTTGTGTGTTGTTACTGGCTTATTTCACTTAGCATGGTATCTCCAAGATTCATCCATATTGTAGCATGTATCATAATTTCCTTCCTTTTAGGGCTGAATAATATTCCACGGTATGTACATACCATATTTTGTTTATCCAGCTATCTGTTGATGGACTCTTAAGTTGCTGCCACCTTTCAGCTGCTATGAATAATGCTGCTTGAACATGGGTGTACAAATAGCTGCTTGAGATTCTTTAGGGTATATACTCAGAAATGAGATGGTTAGAGAATACGGTAATATTTTTAATTTTTCAAGGAATGCCACACTAGTTTCCATAGCAGCTGCACCACTTACATTCCCATCAACAGTATACAGGGATTCCAATTTGTTTGTTTGTTGTTTTGGAGTAGTAGTCATCCTAATGGGTGTGTGGTCAAAGAGTCATTTTCAGGTATAGATGGTCTGATAGCCATTGTGATGGTCTCTGTTTGTTTATGCACTGAAAACAGAACAAACAAGCAATTTCTTTTCTTGCTTGCTCCAAAACCAAACCTGGGGAAATGAACAGTTGAGTGAATGACAGGTGAGTGACGGAGAAAGTGAACAGATGCTCATTGAAAACAGGCACAGAGAGGAAGACGCTTGCAATCACGTGAGCAGAGGACTGCCTGCTCTGGAGTTCACTGTGCTGTTGTGGGAGAAGAGTTGTCCCAAAAGCTCAGCTGTGGGTTCTCTTCATTCACACGGCAAGTGTGTATCAACCACCTTCTAACTGCAAGGCCTTGTTCTGGATGCTGCAAGTACTGAAGCCACATGAGTGAGGGTCTGCTCTCCTAGAGTTTACATGCTAACAGTGAAAGAGAAGAGGTAATAAACAGCACAGAAATAAACAGGAACATTTCAGACAGGTAAATGCTGTGAGGTAATAAAACACGAGAGTCACAGAAGCTGAGCCTCCTAGAATTTAGCCCAATGACCTAGAGTTTCCTAAACGTGAAACCACAAAAGTAGCATTTTAAGAGTCATGCAATAAATATTTATTGAGCTGCTACTCTGTACTAGGCCCTGCAATTTCAATACAGACAAAAGAATTATTCTGAGAATTCAATGAGAAAATAGATATAAAGGCACATAGGAAGCCTTCCAAGAAATGGTCGCTTTGTTACTGTCACCTTCATTATTACTAAAATCATTAATAAAGCCTCTCCGATCTCTAAAAATTAAACATTCAAATTCCCTTTCGGGATGAGGTTTTCCCTCCTCATCGCTATCCTTCTTTCTTTCCTTTTCAATAATCATTTCTCCATCTTTGTAAGTGTATCTTCCCTCTGTTTTTCTCTTAGCTCTGACTGGCTTATTAGAGGCTGTCACCCATGGTGATTACATTATGGACTCTGTAAACAGACTGCCTGGTTTTGCATCCTGGCTCCCACCATTGCCTGGTTGTGTGACCTTGGGCAAGTTACAGGACTTCTCCTTGCCTTGATTTTCTCATCTGGAAAATGGAAGTAATAATAATACCTAATTCCTATGTTTTTCGAAGAATTAAGAGGTAATCTGTAAAGTGGCTGGCACATAAGCATAGCCACAGATATTGTCAATAGATATAGCAAGAACCTGGGCATGCATCTGTAAAATGGAAATAATAATATATACCCCACAGGCTTGCGATAACAGTAAGATGAGATTACACCTGTGATGTACTGAGGAGAACACTTAGTCTAGGTTTCTTTCTTTTTTGAATTCTTACTGAATTTGTTACAATATTGTTTCTGTCATTTACGTTCTGGTTTTTTGGCTGTGAGGCATGTGGGACCTTAACTCCCTGACCAGGGATTGAACCCACACACTCTGCATTGGAAGTCTTAACCAGTAGACCCCCAAGGAAGTCCCCTAGTCAGGCTTCTTACCCTCTCTCTACCCTCTTCCCCACTTCTGCCTTTCCGTGTGTGCTAAGTTGCTTCAGTCATGTCTTTCAGAGTCCTGACTCTTTGTGACCCCATAGACTGTAGCCCGCCAGGCTCCTCTGTCCATGGGATTCAGGCAACAATACTGGATTGAGTTGCCATGGCCTCCTCCAGGAGATCTTTCCAGTGCAGAGATAGAACCCGAGTATCTCCTGTCTCCTGCATTAGCAGGCACGCTGGACTGGAAGAAGCACAAGCTGGAATCAAGATTGCCGGGAGAAATATCAATAACCTCAGATATGCAGATGACACCACCCTTATGGCAGAAAGTGAAGAGGAACTCAAAAGCCTCCTGATGAAAGTGAAAGAGGAGAGTGAAAAGGTTGGCTTGAAGCTCAACATTCAGAAAACGAAGATCATGGCATCTGGTCCCATCACTTTATGGGAAATAGATGGGGAAACAGTGGAAACAGTGTCAGACTTTACTTTTTTGGGCTCCAAAATCACTGCAGATGCTGAGTGCAGCCATGAAATTAAAAGACGCTTACTCCTTGGAAGGAAAGTTATGACCAACCTAGACAGCATATTAAAAAGCAGAGACATTACTTTGCCAACAAAGGTCCGTCTAGTCAAGGCTATGGTTTTTCCTGTGGTCATGTATGGATGTGAGAGTTGGACTGTGAAGAAAGCTGAGTGCCGAAGAATTGATGCTTTTGAACTGTGGTGCTGGAGAAGACTCTTGAGAGTCCCTTGTACTGCAAGGAGATCCAACCAGTCCATTCTAAAGGAGATCAATCCTGGGTGTTCATTGGAAGGACTGATGCTAAAGCTGAAACTCCAATACTTTGGCCACCTCATGCGACGAGTTGACTCACTGGAAAAGACTCTGATGCTGGGAGGGATTGGGGGTGGGAGGAGACTGGGACGACAGAGAATGAGATGGCTGGATGGCATCACCGACTCGATGGGCATGAGTTTGAGTGAACTCCGGGAGTTGGTGATGGACAGGGAGGCCTGGCATGCTGATTCATGGGGTCGCAAAGAGTCAGACACAACTGAGCGACCGAACTGAACAGAACTGAACTCTTTACCACTAGCGCCATCTGGGAAGCCCCACACGTAACTGCTTCCAAAAATGTTTTTGTGCCTGAGTTCAGCTCCAATTCTCTGGCCCCTCCTCTTACATTTACTGTCTCGGTTTCCTGAAACTGCCTTGTTTCTATCCACTACTACCCACCCCAACTGGAAAAGGGTTCATTTGCTTCACTTTAGACACTGGGACCTCCCTTCACCAAGAAGAGGGACCCTACATTAGAGAGTGAGGGACAGCACCCACTCAGCCTGGAGCTGCTCCTGCGGTGACCTTAATCTCTTCTGCTGTGTGCTTCTGTAAACAAGGCTCCTTCATGGGACCCACAGATCCCTAGAGACTCCAGTTCATACTCGTGCACTTGATCTGATCCTATTTGAAACAACACCTTGGAAAAAGGGAGCTTGGTTTGTTCATTGTTTAGGCTCTTGTGCCTCTTAGATCTTGTCTATTCACCCACCCCTATATCCCTCCTCCTCTACCTGCTCTGTAGCCTGACATCCACCTTGGTTTCTACTTCCCAGTCACTTTACTCTGTCAAGTCCACCAAATTGTCCTCTAACTTTGAAGAAAATCACAAATACATTTTTTAAACCATATCACAATGCCTCCTGTCATCGACTCCTTCCTTCCTAAAGCAAATAGGCAGAAAATTTAGCCTTGGCCTGCCATCAATACCGAGCTCTTCCCACAAGGCTTGTCATTTTGCTCCAGGTAGGAGTTTCAAAACATTCCACTTCTCTGCTGATCTAAACTCTATAGGTTCCCTACCCCCTGGATTTGAATTACTGCCAATAAATGTCTCAAAATCATACTAACTGATTTATTCATCAAGATCCCTTCTGCATAAATCCTAAGCAGCTGCTTCTGTTGCTTATGAAGCAGATCATCTCCTTGAAATTTTCCTTTGAAAGTCTTTTCTTTGCCTTCCTTCCTTCACAGGATTAACATTAGTTGGTTCAGTTGCTCAGTTGTGTCCAACTCTTTGTGACCCCATGAACGCCAGGCTTCCCTGTCCATTATTAACTCCCAGAGTTGCTCAAACTCATGTCTGTTGAGTTGGCGATGCCATCCAACCATCTCATCCTCTGTCGTTCCCTTCTCTTCCTGCCTTCCATCTTTCCCAGAATCAGGGTCTTTTCCAGTGAGTCAGTTCTTCACATCAGGTGGCCAAAGTATTGGAGTTTGAGCTTCAGCATCAGTCCCTCCAATGAATATTCAGGACTGATTTCCTTCAGGATTGACTGGTTTGATCTCCTTGCAGTCCAAGGGACTCTCAAGAGTCTTCTCCAACACCACAGTACAAAAGCATCAATTCTTTGTCACTCAGCTTTTTTTATAGTCCAGCTCTCACATCCATACATGACTACTGGAAAAACCATAGCTTTGACTAGGTGGACCTTTGTTGGAAAAGTAATGCCTCTGGTTTTAATATGCTATCTAGGTTTTTCAAAGCTTTTTTTCCAAGGAGTAAGCGTCTTTTAATTTCATGGCTGCAGTCACCATCTGCAGTGATTTTAGAGCCCAAGAGAATGAAGTCTGTCACTGTTTCCATTGTTTTCCCATCTATTTGCCATGAAGTGATGGGACCAGATGTCATGATCTTACTTTTTTTAATGTTGAGTTTTAAGCCAACTTTTCACTCTCCTCTTTCACTTTCATCAAGAGGCTCTTTAGTTCTCTTCACTTTCTGCCATAAGGGTGGTATCATCCTCATATCTGAGGTTATTGATATTTCTCCCAGCAATCTTGATTCCAGCTGTGCTTCATCCAGCCCAGCATTTCCTATAATGTACTCTACATATAAGTTAAATAAGTAGGGTGACAATATACAGCCTTGACAATACACCTCCTTTCCCAATTTGGAACCAATATGTTGTTCCATGTCTGGTTCTAACTGTTGCTTCTTGACCTACATACATATTTCTCAGCAAGCAGGTAAAGTAGTCTGGTATTCCCATCTCTTGAATTTTCCACAGTGTGTTGTGATCTACAGAGTCAAAGGCTTTGAAGTAATCAATAAAGCAGAAGTAGATGTTTTTCTGGAATTCTCTTCCTTTTTGTATGATTCAGTGGATGTTGGCAATTTGATCTCTGGTTCCTCTGCCTTTTCTAAATCCAGCTTGAACATCTGGAAGTTTATAGTTCATGTACTATTGAAGCCTGGCTTGGAAAATTTTGAGCATTACTTTGCTAGCATGTGAGATGAGTGCAATTGTGTGGTAGTTTGAACATTCTTTGGATTAACATAGATTTTCTTCTTGTTGTTTCTTCCTTCTGTTGTGAACTTCTTTTGTTCAGTTGCTCAGTCATGTCCGACTCTTTGCAACCCCATGGACTTCAGCACACCAGGCTTCCCTGTCCTTCACCGTCTCCTGGAGCTTGCTCAAACTCATGTCCATTAAGTCAGTGATGCCATCCAACCATCTCAACTTCTGTCATTCACTTCTCCTACTGCCTTCAATCTTTCCTGGCATCAGGGTCTTTTCAAATGAGTCAGTTCTTCATATCAGGTAGCCAAAGTGTTGGAGCTTCAGTCTCACCATCAGTCCTTCCAATGAATAGTCAGTACTGATCTCCTTTAGGATGGACTGGTTGGATCTCCTTACAGTTCAAGGGACTCTCAAGAGTCTACTCCAGTAGCACAGTTCAAAAGCATCAGTTCTTCAGTGCTCAGCCTTTTTTATGGTCCAACTCTCACATCCATACATGACTACTGGAAAAACCATACCTTTGACTAGACAGACCTTTGTTGGCAAAGTAATGTCTCTGCTTTTTAATATGCTGTCTAGGTTTGTCATAGCTTTTCTTTCAAGGAGCAAGCATCTTTTAATTTCATGGCTGCAGTCATCATCTGCAGTGATTTTGGAGCCCAAGAAAATGAAATGTCACTGTTTCCATTGTTTTACCATCAAGTGATGGGACCAGATGTCATGATCTTACTTTTTTGAATGTTGAGTTTTAAGCCAGCTTTTTCACTCTCCTTTTACTTTCATCAGGACTTCCCTGGTGGCTCAGACAGTAAAGCAGCTGCCTACAATCCAGGAGACATGGGTTCAATCCCTGGGTCGGGAGGATCCCCTTTAGAAGGAAACGGCAACCCACTCCAGTACTCTTGCCTGGAAAATCCCATGGACAGAGGATTCTGGTAGGCTACAGTCCATGGGGTCGCAAAGAGTCGGACATGACTGAGCAACTTCACTTTCACTTCCATCAAGAGGCTTTTTATTTCCTCTTCACTTTCTGCCATAAGGGTGATGTCATCTGCATATCTAAGGTTATTGATATTTCTCCTGGCAATCTTGAGTCCAGCTTGTGCTTCATCCAGCCCAGCATTTCACATAATGTACTCTGCATATAAATTAAATAAGCAGGGTGACAATACTCCCTTGACATACTGCTTTCCCAATTTGGAACCAGTCTGTTGTTCCATGTCCAGTTCTAATTGTTGCTTCTTAACCTGCATACAGGTTTCTCAGGAGGCAGGTAAGGTAGTCAGATAGTCCCATCTCTTGAAGAATTTTTTACAGTTTGTTGTGATCCACACAATCAAAGGCTTTAGTGAAGTCAATGAAGCAGATGTTTTTGTGGAACTCTCTTGTTTTTTCTATGTTCGAATGGATGTTGGCAATTTGATCTCTGGTTCTCTGACTTTTCTAAATCCAGCTTGAACATCTGGACATTCCTGGATTCACATACTGTTGAAATCTAGCTTGGAGAATTTTGAGCATTACTTTGCTAGCATGGGGAAAATTTTAGCATTACTTTGCTAGCATGTGAAATGAGTACAATTTGCACTTCCTTAGTTGTTATAAAAAGCAAAACAGCAAACCTCATTCCCTTCTTTGACGTCATCCAACTTCTTCCAATACTTCTTGTGTCTTGCTTCATTATTTCATCTATTTATTGTCATATTTCATTTTCAAAATTTCCAATTTGTAGGTGACTGCTGCTGTTGACCATGTTTTAACTTATGCCAGTAAATGGAAAGCTGGCTTTAGAAAATCTGAATGTCTGCCCACCTGCTCTTGCAGCTTATTGTTCATTATCAGTTCTTCAAATCTGTCTGCAATTCTGCTCTCTGTGGTCATCCTTACCTTCAGTTTGGGGTGTGTCTTCAGACATTCCCAAATGTGCTATTAATTACAGGGATTTATTTAAGCATGGCCATTCCACCATGGTCTTCAAAGCATATCTCATTTAACTCCAAAAATGAACGCAAGAGTCAGAAAAGAGAAATTCTTTAGCGTTATTTTTTTTAAATAAGTAAACAAAAAATTCAAGATATAAAATATCTTGTCTGATAACATTTAGCTAAGAAAACTGACAAAGTAGACCTCTTTGGCATCTGGGACTTCTGATTTCTAACTCAAGGTATGACTCTTGATTAAAAGTAAATAAGTTTTTGGAATATGTTTATTGCAAAATTGCTAGACAAAAACATAGGTCTTTGAAAATTCTTTGTCAATGAAAAATTCAGACACCACAATTTTTGAAACAATGGTTAACATGAAGGACAGCTGTTTTATGAGTAGAATGATATTGTCAGCAGTTGTCTTAAGAATATAATTTGAGGAAAATAGAGATGTTGCCTCATTCCAAAATATCTATCTATAGAGAGTGCCTAAAATATCTCTGTGTGGCGAATGTCTAAAACATTACTATTAGAGAGCCAATCTTTTTGTTTAAAGAGCCATTCTTTTAAAGTTTCTTGAGCCTAGAGTTGAGAGGTGAGAAGTGTGTATGTATTAGTCACTCAGTCATGTTCAACTCTCTGAGACCCCGTGGACTATAGCCCGCCAGCCTCCTCTGTCCATGGGATTCTCCAGACAAGAATACTGAAGTGAGTAGCCATTCCCTTCTCCAAGGGAGAGTCCCAGTTCAAGGACTGAACCTGTGTCTCTTGCATTGCAGGCAGATTGTTTACCAGGGAAACCCCTATACCTTCCTGGCTATTAACACATTAAACAGGGTGACCTAGCCTTTTCCAGCTTAAGGTATGTTAGCTAAAGCGTGTACGTCCAATACATCAGGAAGGCATTCAGAAATGAGGTTTTGATGAAGGGGAATTGAAGAGAGGGCCCCAGAAGAGGTTCTGCCATTGAGGAGACTGCCGGACAGCTCTCTGCCCTGCGAAGGTGAGAGGCAGAAGACACCTCTGGCAAGAGCAGCTACCTGATTTTCAGGGACCAGCAAAAATGAAAATGTGGAGCCCTATTTTAAAAAATGATTAACTCTTTCAAGATGGTGACAGCAGAGCATGAAATCACTACAGGGTCTTCCTCAGCACAGGGAGCGAGACTGGTGTGACTGAGCATGTCAAACTGAGGGAGTCATCCCTGTCAAGGGATATTTCAGAGTGTTTGTAAGTGGGTCTGAATTCTGTGTGCTGTGGAACAGTCACCCACGATCTCTGCTCCGAGCAGTCCCCCTGAATCACACATGGGTTCATGTATCTGACAAAGGTTTACTGAACACTACTACTGAACATGGATCAGGTGCCTGGGGAGCAGCGTGAATGCTGTCGCCTCATCCGTGTCCAACTCTTTGTGACCCTGTGGACGGTAGCCCGCCAGGCTCCGCTTGCCTGTCCGTGGGACTCTCCCAGCAAAAATACTGGAGTGGGTTGTCATTTACTTCTCCAGGGGATCTTCCCCACCCAGGGATCAAATCTGTGTCTCTTACATCTCCTGCATTGGCAGGTGGATTCTTTACCACTAGCACCACCTGGGAAGCCCCCACTTTGGGTAGAGCAAGATGGATTTCTTAACAGACTTTACCAGACTATGTTTTTCAGGGCCTCTCTTTTTTTAGGTAAAGGTTTTTAAAATTTATTTGTTTATTTATTTTCTTTTTTGGCTGCACTTGGTCTTCATTACTGCTCCAGGACTCTCTCTAGTTGCAATGACTTCTCTTCTTGCAGAGCACAGGCATTAGGTATGCAGACTTCAGGAGCTGCAGCATGCAGGCGCAGTAGCTGTGGTGCACAGGCTTCATTGCCCCAAGGCACGTGGACTCTTTCTGGACCAGGGATCAAACCATGTTCCCTGTATTGGCAGGTGGATTCTTAACCACTGGACCACCAGGGAAGTCCCTCAGGGCACAGTTTAATGATTAGTTAAACTATGAGAACCTGCTATATGTCAGATTAGCTACAGTACAGATTAGCCTATACTCAGGCAAAAAAAAAAAAAAAAGTTAAAAGTTTCTCAATTTTGAGAAAAAAATTCTGTATGCTATGTTTCTTAGAAGCTATCTCCACCTGGATAGTCATAAAAAGTATTAACATGTTAAAGGATACGAAGCATCCCCCAGCATGGTAATCAATTTCACTTACTTGAAGCACTCCTTCACATTTATTTGATCACAGAACACTTTCCTCAGAGACTATCTAAATGAAAGGGAAAGAACTTATCAAATAATAAATATAAGCTGTACTTTCCAAAGTTTGGTGCCAAAGAGAAAACTAGAGATGGCAGAGGAATGTGAGCCTGGGAGGAGACCATTAAAAAGGTGAAAGGAAAGGGCTGCTGCTGCTGCTGCTGCTGCTAAGTCACTTCAGTCGTGTCCGACTCTGTGTGACCCCATAGACGGAAGCCCACCAGGCTCCCCCATCCCTGGGATTCTCCAGGCAAGAACACTGGAGTGGGTTGCCATTTCCTTCTCCAATGTGTGAAAGTGGAAAGTGAAACGCGAAAGTGAAGTCGCTCAGTCGTGTCCGACCCTTAGCGACCCCACGGACTGCAGCCTACCAGGCTCCTCCATCCATGGGATTTTCTAGGCAATAGTACTGGAGTGGCTTGCCATTGCCTTCTCCGAAAGGAAAGGGCAGGACTGACTAATTGTAGCATCTAACTTAGTATAATAAGGGCTATGAAAGATGGAGTCAGTATATCATAAAGCTAATATTTTGAACGATCCAAAGGTGGACACTACATCTTCTTTATAGTTATCCCCCACCACTTTTACCTGCCTCCTCTGAGAAGTCCAAGGTCTGGCTAACAGAAAAGAAAAAAAGTGATTTGGATACTGGAAATGGGTTACGTGACTGATAAATCAAGAGTCTGAGCATTGAATAGGATCAAAAACCTAATCAAAAGAAAACAAAAAACAAATGACAATGTTTGATCTTTGTTATTCAACATAACATGAACAGGCAATTTGTACTCAGATCACAAGTCTGCGTTTTAACAATAAATTCAAATGGTCTGATTTAGAGATGAGTGTGTTATGCTGAATGGATGCTTCCAGCTTAACAACAGTGACGAAGCCATTTGGTGAATTCCTCATTCTCTGGCAAGACATTATTTTTATTGGCTTTTGGGCAACATCTATTAATAGATGCTACAGCTCTCCCTGAAGATTCATGAGTCTGTGATTCTTCTATTAATAATACTTTTGAGCATATTTTGAACAAAAATAGGATTTCTTTCTTTCCAAATGGAAATTCAGATTCAGTGCTGGGCACCCACAGTTGTTTTATTTAGAAGTGCATTCACGGATCATTCCTTCATTGCCACTGTGTTCATTTTTAATTAAAAGATGAAATTCAGTTCAGTTCAGTTGCTCAGTCGTGTCCGACTCTCCACGACCCCATGAATCACAGCACGCCAGGCCTCCCTGTCCATCACCAACTCCCGGAGTTCACTCAAACTCATGTCCACAGAGTCGGTGATGCCATCCAGCCATCTCATTCTCTGTCGTCCCCTTCTCCTCCCGCCCCCAACCTTTCCCAGCATCAGAGTCTTTTCCAGTGAGTCAACTCATCACATGAGGTGGCCAAAGTATTGCAGTTTCAGCTTTTGCATCAGTCTTTCCAATGAACACCCAGGATTGATCTCCTTTGGTAACAGGCAATTGGGACAGAGAACTGGCTGGTGCATCTCAGGGCTTCCCAGGTAGCACAGTGGTAAAGAATCTGCCTGCAAATGCAGGAAGATACAAGAGACAGGGGTTCTATCCCTGATTTGGGAAGATCCCCTACAGTAGGAAATGGCAACCAGCTCTCGTATTCTTGCCTGGGAAATCCATGCACAGGAGAAGCTGATGGGCTACAGTTCACGGGGTTGCAGAGTCAGGCGCGACTGAGGGACTGAGCATGTGTGTACGTGCACACACACACACACACATACACACACACACTGGTGAGACTGGGAAGCAGGCAACAATAGAGAAAGAGGTGGCAGGGATCACTGGAGCAGATGTCAAGGAGCCTGAAGCTTGTCCTAGCTCTGCCCCTAATTTCCTGTGTGACCACTTGTCACTCTAGACCTCTGAGTCTCCATATATAGAAGAGAATTGGTACTTATCAGAGGTCTCCAACCTGTTTCTGGTCCGAAGATCTCTTTTTAAGAGTAGAATATTTCATGGACCTCAACCTGATGGTTATACTTTGAATCCCATAGTGCTTATAAATTATCCTATCTTATTACTTAGAAAGCCCTTATTATCTTATTTAAATATCCCTAAATTGTTGTGATGATACCACCTAATTAAGAATTCCAGTTGCTATTAAAGCTTAACCAACCAGATTTCACCATATTTAGAGCCTACTATAAGAGATTTATTTAGGCTTGTGTACACCATGTTTTGGGCTTCCCTAGTAGCTCAGCTGGTAAAGAATCTGCCTGAAGTGCAGGAGACTCCAGTTCAGTTCCTGGGTTGGGAAGATTCCCTGGAGAAGGGATAGGCTACTCACTCCAGTATTCTTGGACTTTCCATGTGGCTCAGCTAGTAAAGAATCTGCCTGCAATGCAGGAGACCTGGGTTCTATTCCTGGGTCGGGAAGATCCCATGACGAAGGGAGGAGCTGCCCACTCCAGTGTTCTGGCCTGGAGAATTCCGTGGACTATATGGTCCATGGGGTCACAAAGAGTCGGATATGACTGAGCAGCTTTCACTTCATACAATGTTTTTACGGTGTGAGATAATGATGAAGGTCATTTACAAACTGAGTATGAGAGATACTTGTTCTTTAAAAAAAATAATAATATATAGTAATAAAACGGTCCAGGATACTCAGAGACTGCCTCATATGCATATGGAGAATGATAAGGAGCCACATGTGACCATCAAAAGACATCCAGGCAGGGAGGGAAGGAATGTGCTCCTTTGCAGGCTGACGTCAGGCAGTTTTTTCCTAATTGTATTTCTTTTCATCCCACTTATCACCTCTGAACTCTGGAAGAACTTGAAAACAGAGTTTGGGAAGTGAAACACATAAAATAATTTGTGATCCCAAAGCCTTTTTTTTTCTTCTTCCCTCTCCCCCCTTTTTTCCTTCCCCAGAAACAGGAAACAATCTGTCTAATCCTCCCTTTTGAGAGTCAGTAGTGAAATCTGCAGTTGTCTTTGTACATCCTTACCTTGGGGACCTTAAATTGGAATGACATCCAAAGTCCTTACTTGTGGCTTCCCAGACAGGATAGAAAAATGCTTCCAGTGTGCGTCATATCATTGTTTAAATGTTTTGATTAATCACTTGAGTTTGATGGGTTTTTTTAAACTATAACCACCTAAGAGGAGGAATACATATGCCATCAGTTTCCTTAGCTAATATGTGTCCCCTGAAAATTCTTTGTTTCCAAAACTTGGTTAAAATAATTCCAAAGCTAAAATTTCCACCTCTTGTTATATTTTTTTCCTTAACTTTTGTCTTGCATTGAGCCATATCCTTTTGCAATCCCGACTCATCACAGAGATCCCCTTAATTAGTGAATTTCAACAATCTCATTGGAAGATCAGGAATTGAACTCTTTAGTTTACTTATTTCAAGAACACTTGACGATAAAGCTTAAAGATTGGCTTGGATTTCCTTGACATCACAGTTCCTAGGCCATAACAAGATGTCCTCTTGTAAAACAGATTATGCTAACCTAATCTTACAAGTGGTTGTCAGGCAACCTTTTCCTTCTTCTCAGCTAGGTGTCAATTGAGTGTTAACCTGGATGTTCAGAAGAAAATTGATCAGCTTTAAGGAAAAAAAAAATATGGGGAACTCAAGATCTGCTAGGGCATTAAATTATCATTTGACTTGTGTTGGCTTTTATGCCCTACAAATACTCTGTAGAGACAATGTCCACGTTCAAAATACCTGGTCAGAATCAATCAAAACATTTAGCTTAACTTCTCAGTCCTTGAAATGACATGGTGTTTAGACATGAAGAAAACATCTGTCCAAGATACCCCGAGTTCAGCTCCAAACGTTAGCTGTGTTTGACTCATGCCCAAGCTATTGGAGCTTTACCCAGGAGGCACATTATCATCCACACCTTTTGTTCTAAATTTACTGTACCAAACTTTACCAAAAGAATTCCAGATTCGAAAATAATAAAAAGCCAAGGAGCGTCAGTTCCATTGTTAGCCCAGAAATGAGTCACTGCTGCAGAATTTCTTCTGTCTACTGATTAGGCCGGATACGCGCTGGGCGGTGCAGCAGGAAAGGCTTGTTGCTCTTTGTATGTGTGAGTTAATAGTCACAAAAGGTCACAATTTTAGCATGTTAAAAACCAAATCTCTCTCCTGGGCATCTGGTAGGGTTTGTTTTTTTTTTTTTTTTTCGACACACCCTCCCAGGAGCAAAGGGGGAAAAAAATACAGTTTTTTCCCTTCTAACCTGAGATTACTCTCTGCTGACATGGCTATGTGCTTTTGTGCATGAAGACCAAGATGACATGGATTTTTGTCTTTGGCGGGGCTGATGTGACTTGAGCTATCTGACATTTCTGGAAGGGCAGTTGGTCTGAGTTCTTTCTGGCCTGGCCAAGCACACTTTCAGATTCTGTGGCCACAAAGAAATCAGAGCCTTGCACCCAACACCATTTTTGCAATAGAAGTGACTTTCTTCCAAAGCATTAAATGGGGCATAATTAGAATGAAAAGATAGTTTGTCTAAACCAAAGCACTTTTGAGGGTGAAAAGGAGCCTTTATTAATAATTAGACCAGAACAGCAGGAGTAAACCGGGTCTGTCCCAAGAAAACCAGGTGCATGATCATCCTAAGGGTTTGTGTTAACCAAGCATTTACCAAAAGAATAAGAAATATAATATGTGACATTTATTTAATACTTGCTAAGACATGGAGAAAGCAAGAGAGTTCCAGAAAAACATCTATTTCTGCTTCATTGACTATGCCAAAGCCTTTGACTGTGTGGATCACAATAAACTGTGGAAAATTCTGAAAGAGATGGGAATACCGGACTCCTGACCTGCCTCTTGAGAAACCTGTATGCAGGTCAGGAAGCAACAGTCAGAACTGTACATGGAACAACAGACTGGTTCCAAATAGGAAAAGGAGTACGTCAAGGCTGTATATTGTCACCTTGCTTATTTAACTTATATGCAGAGTACATCATGAGGAACGCTGGGCTGGAGGAAGCACAAGCTGGAATCAAGATTGCCGGGAGAAATATCAATAACCTCAGATATGCAGATGACACTACCCTTATGGCAGAAAGTGAAGAGGAACTCAAAAGCCTCTTGATGAAAGTGAAAGAGGAGAGTGAAAATGTTGGCTTGAAGCTCAACATTCAGAAAACGAAGATCATGGCATCTGGTCCCATCACTTCATGGGAAATAGATGGAAAAACAGTTGGAAACCGTGTCAGACTTTATTTTTGGGGGCTCCAAAATCACTGCAGATGCTGATTGCAGCCAGGAAATTAAGACGCTTACTCCTTGGAAGGAAAGTTATGACCAACCTTGATAGTATATTAAAAAGCAGAGACATTACTTTGCCAACCAAGGTCCATCTAGTCAAGGCTATGGTTTTTCCCGTGGTCATGTATGTATGTGAGAGTTGGACTGTGAAGAAAGCTGATCGCCGAAGAATTGATGCTTTTGAACTGTGGTGCTGGAGAAGACTCTTGAGAGTCCCTTGTACTGCAAGGAGATCCAACCAGTCCATTCTAAAGGAGATCAATCCTGGGTGTTCATTGGAAGGACTGATGCTAAAGCTGAAACTGCAATACTTTGGCCACCTCATGCGACGAGTTGACTCACTGGAAAAGACTCTGATGCTGGGTAGGATTGGGGGCAGGAGGAGAAGGGGACGACAGAGAATGAGATGGCTGGATGGCATCACCGACTCTGTGGACATGAGTTTGAGTGAACTCCGGGAGTTGGTGATAGACAGGGAGGCCTGGCGTGCTGTGATTCATGGGGTCGCAGAGAGTCAGACACGACTGAGCGACTGAACTGAACTGAAGTGACAGCCACTGTGTCCACTAAAAAATACAGTCACAACCTGAAAGTAGGGAGTTATTTTATCTGGTGGGAATGTTTAGGACTCCCAGCCCCCCAGAGACAGCATCTCAGTAGCTCTGAGAAAACTGTTCCAAGGAGATGGAAGGGGGAGTCAGGCTATATACAAGTTTACAACAAAGGGAGCAGGTAGTCTGAACATTAAAGATCAGATATCAAATTAAGGAATTTAGCAATCTATGCGTGAGAAGATGCAAGCTCTGTTGCTAAGTTACTTCAGTCATGTCTGACTCTTTGTGACCCTGGGAACGTAATCCACCAGGATCCTCTGTCCATGGGATTCTCCAGGCAAGAATACTGGAGTGGGTTGCCATGCCTCCTGTGGATCTTCCTGAGCCAGGGATCTAACCCACATCTCTTACATCTGCCTGCAAGCCTCTGGACTCACTGAATTCATTCGTTTCTTATGCACCTCAGCTATCTGGGGCCAAATCCTGTTTCCTTGTTCATCTTAAGGAGTGGTAGATGGCTGCTTATTGCATTCCCCTAGCTCCTCAGTGGGGCAGGGAGCAAGGTGTGGGGATTGGCTAGGTCACAGTTTTAGGAGCCCTTATTCACATTTGGCTTCCTTGGTGGCTCAGAAGGTAAAGAATCTTGTTCAATCCCTGGTTTGGGAAGATCCCCTGGAGAAGAGAATGCAACCTACTCCAGTATTCTGGCCCGGAAATTTCCATGGACAGAGGAGCCTGGTGGACTACAAACAGTCCATGAGGTCAACTAACACTTTCACTTTCATTCACATTTGGAGGCCAGAAATTGCTGTTGGCTATGATATTTCTTATTCATTGACATGGCAGGAGATGTTTTCATTTCACAACTGTGCTAATTATTCTATGGATTATCTCATTTAAACCTTGCAAATTTTGAAGCCTATTAGGTAAACACTGTTTGCCAGCCAGTGGTTTTTAAACTTTTTCGGGGGAAACAAAACATTGGGAAGATAAAAATCTTCCACAAAACACTGATAAGGAAAACCAATAACAATAATTTTAAAAAGAAAGAAAGAAGAAAGAGTAAAGAGAAATGCCTTGATCAAAACTGGGATTGGGAGCCAGTCTAAGGACACCCTCTTTCCCCACAGAGACACTGTGGTAGAAGCCTGGGCGCCTGGGAATTCCGTGAATAGCCTTTGGCTCGATGCTGACAGGCTCTGACTCATTTGATCCTCACAATCTTGATGAGGTTTGTCATCAACTTCATTTTACAGGTCAGGAAAATTCAGCTGGGATAGAATAAGAGATTTGTTCAAAAGCCTGTAGCTGGTAGGTTCAAAAGCAAGGATTCAGACTTGAATCTGTCTGACTCCAGGGTTCCTTCTTTCTACTGGGTCATCTACCTCCACTGTAGGTGACTCTTCACCAGTAGGTGACTTCTAGGCTGGTTCATATTTAAAACCATATTTGAATTTTTCCATCTAGGCTTACCTACTCCAGTATTCTTGCCGGAAAAATCCTATGGACAGACCTGGTGGGCTACAGTCCAAAGGATCACAAAGAACTGGACATGACTAACCAACTAAGCACATCCAGGCTTGCCCAGCCTGAGCAGTATGGCAGAGCAGTCTTCTGCCCAATGTGCTCTTAGTTCTGTAAGGTCCTCAGAGGACTCATTCCATAGCCTACCATCCAGCCCTTTTTTGACCAGAGAGCGCCAAAGAATAGCTAACACTACAGTATCTGCAAGTGCTTAGCTGTATAGTAATAAATATTTTTAAATGGACTGTTCATTTCTATCTCACGACAGTACTATAAAGCAAGTATGGTTAGATGATTACCTCATCATTTTGCAGATGAGAAAACAGCACAGCAAAGATTATGTAATAAGGGTAAAGCAGCTTATAAGTGGAGAAGGCAATGGCAAGCCACTCCAGTACTCTTGCCTAGAAAATCCCATGGACGGAGAGGAGCCTGGTAGGCTGCAGTCCGTGGGGTCACTAAGGGTCGGACACGACTAAGTGACTTCACTTTCACTTTTCACTTTCACACATTGGAGAAGGAAACGGCAACCCACTCCAGCGTTCTTGCCTGGAGAATCCCAGGGATGGGGGAGCCTGGTGGGCTTCCGTCTATGGGGTCACACAGAGTTGTACACGACTGAAGTGACTTAGCAGCAGCAGCAGCAGCTTATAACTGGTGGAGACAATTTGTCTTGACAACAGTGTATGATGTCCTTTTACCTCTTAATACTCTTTGGTCCATACTGGTAATGAATATGATGCTTTGGCATCTCAAGTTTTTTCAAACACAATGACTCTCATGGTTAACTGGGTTGCCTTGCCCTGCTTTTATATGGACTTACTCATTTTTGATAATATAATTCCCATTTGGCAATAGGTATTGTACCTTATGGAGAAGGCAATGGCAACCCACTCCAGTACTCTTGCCTGGAAAATCCCATGGACGGAGAAGCCTGGTAGGCTGCAATCCATGCGGTTGAGAAGAGTCGGACATGACTGAGTGACTTCCCTTTCACTTTTCACTTTCATGCATTGGAGAAGGAAATGGCAAGCCACTCCGGTGTTCTTGCCTGGAGAATCCCAGGGATGGGGAGCCTGGTGGGCTGCCGTCTATGGGGTTGCACAGAGTCGGACACGACTGAAGCAACTTAGCAGCAGCAGCATTATACCTTAATGTGTCATACCCCCAGGGAAAGATTTGTATCTAAACAGGATTCTTCAAGGAGAGATAGTGCTTTAAATACAGTATGAAGGGTAATAGTGGTGATTTTCGCATGCTGCCTGACTGATGACAGCCTTTCTCCACTTAAGCATCATCTTGATCACCATGGAACTCTTAAAATCTTAACCTTGGTTGAGTTTTTAACTATGATCTGTTGGAGATCAAAGATTATTTAGTGCCTTGATAATTAAATTTGCTTATACCTTTTATGTGGTGTTGGAGAAGACTCTTGAGAGTCTCTTGGACTGCAAGGAGATCCAACCAGTCCATCCTAAAGGAACTTGGTCCTGAATATTCATTGAAAGGACTGATGCTGAAGCTAAAACTCCAATACTTTGGCCACCTGATGCAAAGAACCAACTCACTGGAAAAGACCCTGATTCTGGGAAAGATTGCAGGTGGGAGGAAAAGGGGATGACAGAGGATGGGATGGTTGGATGGCATCACGGACATGATGGACATGAGTTTGAGTAAACTCCAGGAGTTGGTGATGGACAGGGAAGCCTGGCGTGCTATAGTCCATGGGGTCGCAGAGTCAGACATGACTGAGTGACTGAACTGACGGATGCCTTTTAATGTAATAAAAAGAGAATTTCTGTTTCTTACCTTTAAAGACCAGCTTGCTCAGAAACTTTACATCAATAATATAGATCGAGATCTGAGCAAGTCCTTGGAGCCCTGTCTGACCCGAAAGGTACCTGCAATCCTAGTCAGAGTTCTCCTGGAGGCTGAATTAGTACGGGGCTCTCTTAAGGATTCATGATTAATCTTGCTATGTTCATTTATTCCATAAATATATTTTGTTTTAGGCACTATGGTCAGCCTATAAAAGACTGTATTTGTCCCATAACAGGATAAATAAAATCTGCAGGTTAAATTATTAGAATTTAAGTTCTTATAAAGATCAGCAGTGTTCTACATACCAATATACGTAATTGGAAATAATATTTTAAAAGATGACTGTAATGAGTTCCTGATTTTAAGTCAGCTTCCAGTTAATGCATTCTGTGGTGCCCTTTCCTTTCTTTTAGCCTAGAGCATATATGTTTTCATTCTACAAGAGACAGCCTGGCCTCAGTAACCTACTTGACAAGTATTTACTTCAGACTAGTAAATGTTTCGCACTTTTGCAAATATGCATAAACTGTAACATCATGCCTGCTCTTAAAGGACCTAAAACCTAGTTAGAAATAATTTTGAAATGGAATTAGACAGTATATCACATGATATTAAATTACTTGTAGTCAAGACTCTGTCTTAGCCCTGTCTTTTTCTACTGCTTTATAAATGACAGGTAAAAAAACACAAGGCATGCTTGTTAACTATCTGGGAGACACCATTCTGGGGGTGAGAAATAAAAGCTAATATACTGAATGATAGAAATAGTGATGTCAGTAAATAAGAACTTTGTGCTGAAACCAACATGTTGAATAGGAATAAACAAAGTTCTGCACTTAGTTTGAAAAAAATAAGTACAGAATGGAAGAGAGTTGTGATTTTCATATTCAGAAATAATCCTGTGGACTTCTTCTTTAACCCAAACCTTCACTCAATATCCTAAAATACTTGCTGAGCACCAGGCCCTCGGTAGGCACTGCAGGATCTTTCCACCCCATGCACCTGCAGAAGCAGACTCTTTGGCTTATAACATGCACCTAGAGAGGGAAATATTCCCACTGACTTGATCTCATCGGGAGTAGACACAACACTCTAAGAAGATCATACTTGACAAAACATTCTATAGAAAGGGGAGGCTAGACTGGGGAGTGACAGGGAAACCAGGCTGCATAGAAATATTGAGTGACCACAGGATGTTTAGTCTAGAAAAGAAAAGATTATGGGACTTTGATGGTTGTTTTCCAACACTTAGAGAGCTATTGTGTGACTCTTAAGAGGAACCTTAAGGCTTTTAGGGTTATTTCAGTTTGACCAATGGGGCGGGTGAAAGTTAAAGAGGAGCAGATTCATTCTGATGTCTTCAAAGTTTTCCTGCCAACCTTGGCAAAGTCTAACCCCCCCGGCAGAAACTAGCTGACCATGTACTGTGTAGACCTCTCCCTCCCGGAAAGGCAACATTTTGTTGGCAGTTGGAATGCATGCCCTCTGAGGATCCCTCAGATGCCTAATCTTTCCGTTTTATTTTTCAAAACAAGTGAGAAGTAACCTCACTTTTCATACACCTCCCTTAAGCCTTGATATCCACAAAAGTTTTGCTAGTCTGCAACTAATGAGTTTGTTTCCACATCTTGTCCACCTTCACTGGCAGAAACAACATTTGACTTAGTTAACAGAATGTCATAGTAAGTATACTCCAAGTAGTAAAATTACACTGCTGACCTTTCTGGGGTAAGATGTTTGATTAAACCTGGACTTCACCTTCATTCATTCAACAGTTGGACATGTAAATACCAATGTACACCGGAACATATAAGAAGGGAAAATCTTGTCTCAAAGTGAAGTAAATGGTGAGAGGAAATTCACAGACCGGAGTCCAGGAGACAGAGCACTTGTAAGGTTCCACAGAGTGTCTGCAGCTTAAGGAGGGAGCCTAATGAGCTGTGCAGATGCCAAAGGAAGGGAGGTACCTCTCAGCTCCCTAGAGTGGCCTCAATATTTCCTGTGGCTGGCTCTCCGAGGCCTCACAGTCAAAGCCAGCATCTTCCGGACACCTGCTGTTTTTAGGTGTGCCCAGATGTCATCACCCAGCTGAGAAAAGTCATCACCTCAGCTGGCCACTCCTGTTGTCGACTTAGGATCGAGGAACACTTTGATCAGAGAGCTGCCTTTAGTACAACAAAATGCGCAGTTCTATGGAAAAGGAATGATGATATATTTCTGCCAATGAGTTGCAATCGCCAAAAAAATCATATATTTGCCTCTCTATTACCAAATACATCATTTGGGCATCCCATCGAAAAAGCAAGAGAGTTCCAGAAAAACGTCTATTTCTGCTTTATTGACTATGCTGAAGCCTTTGACTGTGTGGATCACAAGAAACTGTGAAAAATTCTGAAAGAGATGGGAATACCAGACCACCTGACCTGCCTCTTGAGAAACCTGTATGCAGGTCAGGAAGCAACAGTCAGAACTGGACATGGAACAACAGACTGGTTCCAAATAGGAAAAGGAGTACGTCAAGGCTGTATATTGTCACCCTGCTTATTTAACTTCTATGCAGAGTACATTATGAGAAACGCTGGGCTGGAAGAAGCCCAAGCTGGAATCAAGGGAGAAATATCAATAACTTGAGATATGCAGATGACACCACCCTTATGGCAGAAAGTGAAGAACTAAAGAGCTTCTTGATGAAAGAGAAAGAGGAGAGTGAAAAAGTTGGCTTAAAGCTCAACATTCAGAAAACGAAGATCATGGCATCTGGTCCCATCACTTCATTGCAAATAGATGGGGAAATATTGGAAACTGGCTGACTTTATTTTTCTTGTCTCCAAAATCACTGCAGATGGTGATTGCAGCCATGAAATTAAAAGACGCTTACTCCTTGGAAGGAAAGTTATGACCAACCTTATCAGCATATTGAAAAGCAGAGACATTACTTTGTCAACAAAGGTCCGTCTAGTCAAGGCTATGGTTTTTCCAGTAGTCATGGATGGATGAGAGAGTTGGACTGTGAAGAAAGCTGAGCGCCAAAGAATTGATGCTTTTGAACTGTGGTGTTGGAGAAGACTCTTGAGAGTCCCTTGGACTGCAAGGAGATCCAACCAGTCCATCCTAAAGGAGATCAGTCCTGGGTGTTCATTGGAAAGACTGATGTTGAAGCTGAAACTCCAATACTTTGGCCACCTTCTGCGAAGAGCTGATTCATTGGAAAAGACCCTGATGCTGGGAACGATTGAGGGCAGGAAGAGAAGGGGACGACAGATGATATGATGGTTGGATGGCATCACCAACTCAATGGACATGGGTTTGGGTGGACCCCAGGTGTTGGTGATGGACAGGGAGGCCTGGCGTGCTGTGATTCATGGGGTCGCAAAGAGTCAGACACGACTGAGCAACTGAACTGAACTGAACTGAACTGAACTGATTGACCTGTTCAGTGTAGTTCTGAAGGATGAAGTGTTTCTAACTTAACACTACTGTTTAAGAGGGTGAAATCTTACTGCTTTAATACCTTGTAAGCTTATATTTATAGAAGTGGGTAAGTAAACCTAGATATAAGCGCAATTTTAGTTATTACCATTAACTAGAAGTCACATTATAGTGAGGGAATATTCCTCATTTTTAAAGTTGAAGTGCTGAAAGTCCTAAAAACAATTATTTTGAATGGTAGCAACAGCCACTAGGAAGAACTAATAAGTTTAAAATTGGTTGTAGTATTGATTATAGAGTTATATAGACTTTATAAGACTTCACATAGTTACTAATAGGGATGCAGTTACTCAGTGAGCAGGAAAAATAACACTTATACAACTATAGTAGCTTTGCTAGGTAAAGGAACCATTATAAAAAAAATTCAATATACCTCCTTTATGTATAAACATATAAGGAGCAGTGTTATTACTTCTCATGAAGTTAGGTACCTTCCACTAATCTTAAACATATGGTACATGGAACAACTAGTGATGATAGTGAAATTAACTAAGGGGGAAAAAGCAAGAACCAATTCTCTTTTTCCAACTCATTTAAGAATCTCCTGCTACTGTGTTTAAATACCCAGCACGCCACACCCAAAAGTTGTTTCCCCATAACATACTCAAATAAACCATTGCAAGGTAGTTCTTTTAACGTGTAGAAAGAGCAACATTTTACAGTTTTGTTTAGTAAACATACATCAATCAAATCCAAGTGCATAAATCCATATAACATAAGAAGAAAGATAAGGCACCCTAGAGGTAATACTAACACTCAAAATAGAAGTGAATTTATTTAACCCTAGCAATAATCCTGTGAGAATAATCCCATTATTCTCCTACTTTAATAGCAGATGAAATTGAGACAAAAACATTTTAAGGAGCTTGCCCGAGATCAATTTGCCCTCACTAAGACTAGGAATCAGAGGGATTTGAACTCAGACAGTCTGGTTCCAAAGTCCAAGTACTTAACCATAAGGCTGTACTACCTCCCCAGCAATGCTGTTGGTTAAATTAATCAAATGCCTACTGCATAGCAGACATTGTGTTAATCCCTTCATATGTATTAGAATATTAAAATCATCTATCAGGTCATCTGGACATAGGAAAGAAGGACAACAAAAGAATTACCAACTGTTCTGTGTGTCTTTGGCACAGCACTTTGGTTTGAGTGTTGTCTCTGCATTACTTGAGATGGTGGGATGTTAGCAATAAGTTATATTATCTCTTCCTTGCAGGGGTGGAATGGTCCAAACCAGTGAGCAGTATGAATTTGTGCATCATGCTCTGTGCCTGTACGAGAGCAGACTTTCAGCAGAAACTGTCCAGTGATTCTCTGAAGACTTACCAGACCTTTGATCTCTAGGGGTGATTGATTGATTACCCACTCAAGGCTTCTGGAAGGAGCTTCCCGCAGTGGAAGGGAAGAGAAGCCATGAAGCCAAGTCGGGGCATGGATTGTGGAAGATGGCAACATATTCAAGTCCTCCAGCCTCTTGTGTATATGAATGCACTTGTAAGCATACCCTAAATTATTTTGAAGGTCCTCTGCTGATGGAGGTATGGTCGATTTCTCACACTGCTAAGGAGAAATTTGTTTTGTCTGTATTGACTATCTGCCACACAGAATATATATATGAAATATATGTCATCAGATGATACCTTGAAGAGCTGCTGAAGAAATTATTATTGTGTGTTTAGATGCTTTAATGTTTGCAAAATCTGTCTTGTGAATGGACTGTCAGTTGTTAAACTGTTCCTGTTTTAAGTGCTAATTCCTTCTCAGTTACCAGAATCTTGCCGCTATAGTTGCAAGTGATTGATGATGGATTTTTAACAAATAAGTCTGTGTTTTTGAAAAAAAAAAAAAATCAAAAGCAGTAACTATTTTATACGGAAATGTGTCTTGAAAATATTACCTGTTAAATGTGTATTTATCAGTACCTCCTATCAAACAATTACAGAGCACAATGATTGTCATTGGGTATATATGTATTTACTCTCTACTATTGAGCATAGAGGTGGTTTCTGCTCCAGAATTCTATCCACTGTATTTCTACATTGTGAGTCATTTTACTTTCAAAGGGAAAAACAAATTTGTAGCAACTATGATGTATTAAGAATTTTAAATACTTGTCTCTCTTTTACTAAGAAAGAATTTTTGAATATAATGTCTACCTGAAATCTCTCTTCCAGTAAAGGCAGATGCCTTTGAAATTGATGTAACCTGTCCCATTTCCAGTGGTTCTTTAAAAGGATGCTGCTATGATATCCTTTAATCTCTGAAACGATTTAATCCTCAAGAGACAAAGTTAAAAAAAAAAAAAAAACCTACACTCAGCAAACACTAGATGTTCTGCTCACATATGAATTTTTAATGCAGCTATGTTGACTTTGTTTCCTACTGCCAATAAACTACTCTTAATACTAAATGTTGAGTGAGGCATGTGCTTTTTTTTTTCTTATTTGGAGAGAGACCATTATCTTTTGGGGAAAGCCTGAAGTCAACAGTGTGATGGGTGTAATTTTAGTCTGCCTCTCCCCAGTAGAGATGAGGATTTCAAAATGTAGTATTGTCATCACTTGAGTGATAATGATCTAGAAATGCCATCATTATGTGGTTTTCCTCAATAGACTTCCAGCTATCATTATACACACAGTACATGTTTATGTCTTCATATCACTTGTCATAGACCCTCATAAATTACATGGTTGGTGTTTGTTCAGCAGAATCACATCACATGAAGAGATGTAATGCTGTAGGAACATTGAATTACCTAAGATTACAATTCTTTTCTTCCCTCTTGAGCTTAGTCGTGTGGCAAAGGGATGGTAGAAGAAAACTTACACATTTTATTCTGCTCCTGGGAGCTGGAATTTTTTCGACATTAAAAAAAGAGAAGTAATCATAATCCCTTCTTTCTAAGGAAACAGACAAAAGGACAACTGGTGTAAAACTTCCCCCAAACAATTCAATAGGAGGAAGTGCTCGTCACTGACTTTTCCCCCCACCATGAAGGCACATTTCCTTCCTAGTCTTTGCTTCTCTTATCTGGGAGAATTTTTTTTCCCCCAAGCAAAGCATGAACAGTCGTTAAGTGGAAAATGGAGGCTGAATTTTACATGGCGATTCTTACCTGCTTCATCTTCGTGAACTCAGGTGAGTGGGTCTGCCTCGAGTTTCCTGAGGCATTTCTTCAATAGCCAGCAAAGGAGTCTCTGTCCTTTGAAAAGTATGTGAAACAAAGCGGAAATGGAGCCAGGTCTCCATGGCAGTTTAGCCAGAGACGATGAGGAGGGGGAATAAAAGGAGCCTGTGATGCTCACACTGTTGAGATTTCTTCCCAAAAGAAAATAAATGGCCTCCTCTGGTGTACTGCAAATGCCTCAGGCAGCTCCTGAAATGGCATCTGAACAGCTGAGACTAAAGCAACCCCAAGGTGGGGAAAACGTATTATTATGCAACTGTCTGTGGCATCTTTCTGCTTTTTCTCTGTCAAATTATAGTTTGGTTCCTTTGTGTTAAAGAAAGAAAATATGAGAAATATAATTAAAGGGAGTTGAGGAACTGTGGTGGGTTTTATTTGGAACGTCTGAATATTTTAATGGAATAGCTAAGAAAATTAAGTAAAAAGCACCTTGAAGATGGCTTTTGAGCCTGAATATTTCACTTTTTAATCTGATGTTTAACAATTGGGTATTCAGTTTTCTCTTATTAGCATATGAGGAAAGACTGTAGATACTGTCACAAAATAGAAAAATACTTCTCTATAGCATTATAAAAATTAATTTGTGACAATCAATACTTTAATTAGTTACTATTAGCTAGGAGAATGTGCTTAAAAGAATGGAAATTTTTATTTTATTTTGGGATAAATATACCTAATTTTCAAAAATTGTATTCAAACTCATCCATTTGTATACAAACACTTATTGCAGTGGTAACTTAAGAATTGGAAAATGGAGTGTTTCTTTAGAGTGGAGAATGGAGGTGAGGTGGAACGAGTGAAATGGTTAAAATGGGAATTGGATTTTATATAACTTTAGCATTTAAATATTTGGGCTAAAATATCTCACCGTATTCTTTGGATGGTTTAGTTTCTTTTCCAAGCTTCCTTTCATTATTTCAATGGGGGTGTATTTTCTTCCCTAAACCATGTGAAAGGAAAAGGAAAGAAGCTAAGTGTGACATTTTTGCATTGTCTGTTTTGGGAGTTTTAAATCACATGTGTTGAATCTGGAACTATTCACTTTAAATGATAGCAACTGCAAAAGATAAGTAAACCTTATATTTTGACAAGGCTGATTTGTGGGTGGGTTGCTTTGTTTTCTGGTGGGTTTGTGGTTTGTTGCATAGCACTTGATGAGCTTCTCATCTTCCAGAGGGGTTTCAGATTGTCCATGTCCAGAAACAACAGTGTCTTTTCAAAAATGAGAGAGTGGTCATGGACTTGTGCAACAGGACAAACCAGAACCAGCAGTGGATGTGGACTGAGGATGGAAAGCTCCTTCATGTTAAATCTGCTCTGTGCCTGGGCATCTCCAATTCTTCTGGTGGCCCTGGCCGAGCTGCCATCTTTGCCCCCTGCTCCCAGGCTCCTCGATGGACTTGCTATGAGAAGGAAGGGTTCCTTGAGGTGGAAAATGCCTCTCTTTTTCTCAAGAAACAAGGCTTCAGGGTAGTGGTCAAGAAGGGCAGAAAGTACCTCCATAGCTGGATGAAAATAGATGTCAACAAGGAGGGAAAACCAGTCAATGAAAGCCTCTGCTCTAAAAAAGGTGAGTTCTTACTTTCAGAATTGATTCTGAAAGTTCTCTTAAATATCTTGCTGTTTTGCATTCAAGGGAAGTCCACATGATCCAACAAAATTCCAAAGGAAGATTCATAAGCTAATGGAAATGCATTGTGTGGTACACACCAACTTGGAAAACTTCATTATCTTTGTTAAAATAAGCCCAACTTTCCTTTTTCTATCTCTCATGCTTCCTTCCTTTTTTTCTCTTGCTTCTTTTATTAATTCAACAAATATTTCTTGAGCTCTTTTGTGTCAAACATTAAGCACTTTGGCTAAATACTACTAGATATGGGAATGTAAATCTGTGTATAGCATACACAGGTAATGACTAACGGCAATGATAAGGAAATTAATAATTTTGCTGATGTAGACACTTCTGTTCTCTGATTATGAGGAGCTATTAGAACATCAAAGTGGTGCTTGATAAGACTGGGAAGATAATAAGTTATGCTTTTGCAAATCTCTTGTACTAATGTTTAGGGATAGTTTTTTTTTGGAGGTAGTATCTTTGAAATGTTAAGAACCAATGTGCAGCCACATAATCTTCTAATTTGTTGATCATTGATGAATATAACCTAGATGATGGACATATAAAAACTTGTATACACTTGCATAAATTTCTGGTACAACATACAGTTCAGTCCTAGACTATGAATTTTTACTTGTTGATACAGCTTAATTTTCTATTTTACTTAATCATCTTATTGCTTACTTACTCCTTTATTAGAGGTTTGCTTTAGGAAGTCATGAAGGATAAAAGAATTGCTACATACTAGCTATAAATAACTGGAGAATTACCTAGAAATGAAGCCCTTCCTTAAGATTAAAATTTGTCAAGGTAAAGTGAATTGTCCCAAATAATTAAGTAGCAGAGGTATATATTAGAACCCAGGTTTCTTTTTTTTTTTTTTTAACTTTTTTTTGTGTGTCAGAGTATAGCCTATTAGCAAACAGCACTGTGATAGTTTCAGCTGAACAGTGAAGGGACTCGGTCATAGATACACATGTATCCATTCTCCCCCAAACTCCCCTCTATCCAGACTGCCACATAATACTGAGCAGAGTTCCATGTGCTATACAGTGACTTTCTTGAGAACCCAAATTTCTTGATTCCTTGTCTAATATATGTTCCATTTTATAGTAGTTTCCACATGTTTATCCATAGGATTCTTGCCCAGTTGGCTACATTCAGAATCACCTGGTGGAGAGAAGGAGTAAAATGCATCATTGCCATCATTTCTTCCTTTTCTGTTTGGGCATGATACTGGATGCTTTTTAAAAAGTTCCCCAGATAATTTTGATTCATAGCCTCATTTCAGGATCAGCATCCACTATACATTTAAAATTAGGTACATTTAAAATTAGGTCTTGATTTTTGAGACTTATATGAGTTTTTTCACCATATTGATCTTTGAACAGTTTTAAGTCACTCATTCACTTGATAAATTAAACATCTAGTTCAGTTCAGTTCAGTCTCTCAGTTGTGTCCGACTCTTTGCGACCCCATGAATCAGAGCACACCAGGCCTCCCTGTCCATCACCAACTCCCGGAGTTCACTCAAACTCATGTCCATCGAGTCGGTGATGCCATCCAGCCATCTCATTCTGTCGTCCCCGTCTCCTCCCACCCCCAATCCCTCCTAGCATCAGAGTCTTTTCCAGTGAGTCAACTCTTTGCATGAGGTGGCCAAAGTATTGGAGTTTCAGCTTTAGCATCAGTCCTTCCAATGAACACCCAGGATTGACCTCCTTTAGAATGGACTGGTTGGATCTCCTTGCAGTCCAAGGGACTCTCAAGAGTCTTCTCCAGCACCACAGTTCAAAAGCATCAATTCTTTTGGCGATCAGCTTTCTTCACAGTTCAACTCTCACATCCATACATGACCACTGGAAAAGTCATAGTCTTGACTAGATGGACCTTTGTTGGCAATGTTTCTGCTTTTTAAGATGCTATCTATCTAGGTTGGTCATGACCTTCCTTCCAAGGAGTAAGCGTCTTTTAATTTCATGGCTACAGTCACCATCTGCAGTGATTTTGGAGACAAGAAAAATAAAGTCAGCCACTGTTTCCCCATTTATTTCCCATGAAGTGATGGGACCGGATGCCATGATCTTAGTTTTCTGAATGTTGAGCTTTAAGCCAACTTTTTCACCCTTCTCTTTCACTTTCATCAAGAGGACTTTTTAGTTCCTCTTATAAGGGTGGTGCCCTCTGCACATCTGAGGTTATTGATATTTCTCCTGGCAATCTTGATTCCAACTTCTGCTTCTTCCAGCCCAGCATTCCTCATGATGTACTCTGCATAGAAGTTAAATAAGCAGGGTGACAATATACAGCCTTGACGTACTCCTTTTCCTATTTGGAACCAGTCTGTTGTTCCATGTACAGTTCTAACTGTTGCTTCCTGACCTGAATACAGATTTCTCAAGAGGCGGGTCAGGTGGTCTGGTATTCCCATCTCTTTCAGAATTTTCCACAGTTTATTGTGATCCACACAGTAGAAGGCTTTGGCATAGTCAATAAAGCAGAAATAGATGTTTTTCTGGAACTCTCTTTTTCGATGATCCAACGGATGTTGGCAATTTGATCTCTGGTTCCTCTGCCTTTTCTAAAATCAGCTTGAACATCTGGAAGTTCACAGTTCACATATTGCTGAAGCCTGGCTTGGAGAATTTTAAGCATGACTTTACTAGCGTGTGAGATGAATGCAATTGTTCTGTGCAATGAGTGCAATTTGAGCATTCTTTGGCATTGCCTTTCTTTGGGATTGGAATGAAGGCTGACCTTTTCCAGTCCTGTGGCCACTGCTGAGTTTTCCAAATTTGCTGGCATATTGAGTGCAGCACTTTCACAGCATCATCTTTCAGGATTTGAAATAGCTCAACTGGAATTCCATCACCTCCATGAGTTTTGTTCATAGTGATGCTTTCTAAGGCCACTTTTAAAAAGCACATATGAATTCAATAGATATGGATTATTCAAGATAGAAGATAATTCATGGAAAACTATTTCTTTTAACCTTCATACAAAACATGTCTAATGATATACTTCATTTCAAAAGTAAAGTAGTTATAATAAATAGACCACTTGCAGTTAACCACTGAAAATACCATATCCAAAATGCCTGATAATCTGTGTTGGGGGAAAAAATGGACCTCTAGAAAAAGCAGAGTTAAAATTTGAACAATTCCAATACAAAAAATGTATCTAATATTTGAATATACATAGGTGCAACGTATACTTTTGCCTTCTATTAGAAATCAATGGGTGTTTTTCTTCTCCAACTGTACAGAATGATATTGGTTGACCCATAGCATGAACGCTCACTGATTTTCTAGAGAGTTCATTGTGAAATGTTAAATTTCATGCAGATGATTGTAATGAATGAACTCCAAATGCCTTTTCTTAAGAGTTAATAAATACTATACTTTTAAGTAGCACAAATATGCTTGTTGTTCATGCAGAGGATGTATTTTTTTTACTAGGCTCATCAGTAAAAGCATACTTGTGAAGGTCAAAACCTGGGCTATATATTTCATATTTGTTTCATAGAAGAAACATTCATAATGCCATTCAAGTATTTAAGTAATATTTCTCTACTACCTACTAGGTGCCAGAACTTGTGCTAGTAACTGAAGTACCCTACACCAGTGATTCTCAACCCAAGCTTTACATCAGAATACAGTGGGAACGTGAAATAGTATTAACATCCTGCTTCATCCTCTAGGTCAACTAACTCAGGAATTATATTTTTAAATACTTCCAATATGCAGCCAAACCTGGGACTCACTAAATATGTCTTGCTCCTTAGGATAATGGGAAAGCAAATAAGTAAATAGTTAGTTATAATAGAGTGTGAATAGAAAAAAAAATATCCCTTCCTCCAATGTATATTCTTGCCAATATGTCACACTAAATGATAGGGTTTTTTTAACTCGATACTTCTTAAATTTTTTAAACATTTCTTTGAATGCCCACTGAATTTTGTCATAATTTAGCTGTGCTTCATTCTCACTAAGATGTCTTTTTTCTTCTTCCTCTCCTTACTCAAGTCCCTCTATAATCAGTTCAGTTCGGTTCAGTTCAGTCGCTCAGTCATGTCCGACTATTTGCGACCCCATGAATCACAGCAGGCCAGGTCTCCCTGTCCATCACCAACTCCCGGAGTTCACTCAAACTCATGTCCATCAAGTCGGTGATGCCATCCAGCCATCTCATCCTCTGTCGTCCCCTTCTCCTCCTGCCCCCAATCCCCCCAGCATGGGATGAATCAAATAGGTTTCCAAAGTGGGTCAAAATTCAATTCAAAGGTTAATAAGAAGGTTTTTAAGAGAAGAACCTGTACTAGGGTCAGATTTCCTCAAATAATCAGTGCTACTGCAATGATTTTTATTAGGAGAGAAATGTAAAATTAACCTATCTTTTCAAGTTTTCATATAATTTATATTTCTTTAAAACCCCTTAAAACAACCATTTAATGGAAAAAATAGAATAAAGTTTGTGAGGGAAAGTCGCTCAGTCATGTCCCTCTTTGCGACCCCATGGACTATAGAGTCCATGGAATTCTCTAGGCCAGAATACTGGAATGGGTAGCCTTTCCCTTCTCCAGGGGATCTTCCCAACCCAGGGATTGAAGCCAGGTCTCCCACATTGCAGGCGGCTTCTTTACCAGCTGAGCCACAAGGGAAACCCAGAATAGAGTTTAAAGGGACCTAATTCGTGGGAATCCAATTAAAAAGAATATATAGATTATGTAGAACCAGGATCACCAGGATCATAGTAGATTACCATGTTAAAGAAAAGATGGATTTAGATTTTTTACCATTCCTTCTGAATTTTAAATTTACCCTTAAAGAATATACTACACAAATTCATTTTGGATCCCCCCACACACACAAAAAAAATAATGTATATGGTAGACAGACACTTATTTTAAAAAAAAACTTTTAAGATCAATTTTAAAAAATAGAGCCTTATAGCTATTACTCTCAGTTGGGAGTAGTAAAAAGCATTGCTTCCAAAATGCCAATATATCTGGCTGAAATGACAAAATTTCCTTTTTCCTATATATTTTTTTGTCAGTCAGTTGCCAGATATCCAGCTATCTGGAAAGCATCTTACCTTCAGCAATGTGTCAATAAAACAAGTGATTGACAGATTCAAATATTTCCTCCATATAGCCACATCTCTGGAGTCACTGTGTTGAGTATAGCTTTTAGAAATATTTTGAGTATTGTTTTTCAGTCTCTATAAATTCACACAAGGCAGTCATCAATAAGTCAATAAGGAAAAACCAAATTTTATTCTATTCCCAAGCATATAGCAATTTTATATAATGACGCATTTGATTTTTTAAGATTATTATTGCTTTAAGAGTAAAAATGCATTCTGAGGTCCAAATTTGTAATTTACAAACTCTTGAAACATGGCACTCCTAAGGGCTTCCTGCTAGCAAAAATCTTATAAGCTAAAGGGAAAATTATATCAGCCTACACTTTGGGGGAGAGGTACTTGTACATTTCTAGGAAAGTTCACTTAAAATTCAGTTAAAAATTTTTTTCTCCATGACTAAGTTGTTTGTATATACAGGAGATGCAAAAGAAAACAAGTTAGAAAGACTCAACTATTATGCTATAAACCTCTTCAGAGCAGGAATCATAACTTAGAAATCTTTATCTCCTTTAAAGGTAATCTTGATTCCCATGGTTCACAAGTGCTGGCTAAATGTGTTTCAACTTCTAAAAGGTGGTAAATATCAGAATTACAGTGATTCTCCGGTGGCTCTTCTGTGGTAGAGAATCCAGGAGAAAAGGGTTTGGTCCCTGGGTTGGGAAGATCTCCTAGAGGAGGAAATGGCAACCCACTCCAGTACTCTTGCCTGGAAAATCCCATGATGGGGTCACAAAGAGTTGGACACAACTGAGCGACTGAGCATGCACATCAAAATAATAGGGAACAATTAAGGAAAGCTATCAGTCCTGGGTGTTCATTGGAAGGACTGATGCTAAAGCTGAAACTCCATTACTTTGGCCACCTCATGCAAAGAGTTGACTCACTGGAAAAGACTCTGATGCTGGGAGGGATTGGGGGCAGGAGGAGAAGGGGATGACAGAGATGGCTGGATGGCATCACCAACTCGATGGACATGAGTTTGAGTGAACTCCGGGAGTTGGTGATGGACAGGGAGGCCTGGCGTGCTGAGATTCATGGGGTCACAAAGAGTCGGACACGACTGAGTGACTGAACTGAACTGAACTGAACTGAAGGACTATTTTTATGCCACTACTGAAGTCCTGATTATCAGTTTTCTCTTCTTCCCAAATCAAGCAGAAGTTTTAAACCCACCAAGCCATGAACAGTTACAGTATTATCTATTCCAACAGGAAAAGTCTTAGCCATACAAGTAGACAACACAGGTTATAGGGACTGAATTATTGAAGTTTTATGGACCTACACGACATGGAAAATAACTCATTCATTGGGCTCCCTCTTTTACATGAGAAACAGAGAAATCTCAAAGGATATTACATATTTGCAAGCATATCTAAGCAAATAATCCTTAAGACAGGAAAATAAAAACATTCTAAACTTGAAAAGGGGTTCCACAACACTAGCACCAATCTATTGACGATAGACCATACTCAGATAGTTCTAGGACTTCCACATGAAGAGTACAAAATTCCATCTATGGTTTGGATACCTATTCCAAGGAATTCCAAGTCTCCTTACAAGTATAAACACCCAGGATGACTGTCTAAAATTGTTACTTTCACTAAGATGTTTCATATTGTATGAAGAGTAACATTGTATATGTCAGCCAACCAATCAACATTTATTCCGCATCTGCTACAGATTCATTCCTTCAGATCTCATTTTTGTCTGAGGACAAGCAAATTTTTCCAGACATATTTTCAAGTGTCCCTGATATGGCTGAGTTAGTAAAATCACAACGAGATCTCACTGCTGATGTAAATCATATTGTTGTCTGGCTCTATATACCTGCTGGTTAAAGTAATTGTTTCATTGTAGTCATATGGGTGGGGGACTAAAATGCATAAGCACTATAATAGGTAAGCAATCATATATGCTCTTGGGGCACTGGGTTTTAGCGGCTATTTCCTCTAGTAATTGGCAGTAGTGCTTGTAAATACAGAGCGTGATGGGAAATGAACAAAGCAAAACAGAAAGTGTCTTTGTATACACAGACTCTGACCAAATTGGGTGTCACAGACATTTTAGAGTTTCCTCCTTGCATCATTATAACAACAGGGACTTTGCAATTAACCATTTATTTACATGATCATTGAAAATCATCTGGTCATTGAGTATTAATATATGCTTTCTATGATCACTGAAAAACATCTAACATAGCATCCGGAGTTGCTCAACGATTTTCAGCCTGTGACACATCATTGAACTTATCAGGGCACACCCAAGGCTGCATATGACTTTCATGGGCCCTGTGCTCTTATATCTTTGTGGGTTCCTTCCTCCACTGGGAAAAAAATAAAATAAATTAATAGATTATCATGGGTCCTAGCATTCTTATTTATTCATAACGTGTGAAAAAAAATTTTAACATTTTCTTTGACCCTGAAAGTTCTTTGTTAAAAATTATTTTCAAAGAAATTAATTCATTTCATGGACCCTAAAAATCATGAGCCCTAGGCAGTGTTTGTGTTGTGCCTGACAGATGAGGCAGCCCTGGGCACACCAAGTTATTCACCCACTTTCCACCTGCTTTTGCCCTATCCCTGTTTAGACTCTCGCTGAGCATGTCTCCCCCAAAGCCTTGTAGCCACTAATAAACCATTCTTCTCCCTCCATCCTTCTACACCACAATTTCATCCTTTTCCAATGTTTGTGTGTGCATTTTCCCAGAAGAAAACATGGGACATTAGGATAAACCAGGCTCATCATCATATAACAAACCATAGTACAGTAGTTGAGTAGTAATTGGCTATTGAAAAGCATTTCTTTGATTGGCTAAACTTTCATTTTTTAATCTAAGTTTTTACTGTGCCATGCTTTGATGTTTTACTATCCTATGTTTTGGTATCAATTGCCATTTATTAATTTTACTTTTTCCTAATCTTGCATCTTTTTTAAGTTTCTTAAAAAAAAATTAACCCCTGATTATGCCTTCTTGATTTTTATGCCTCCTATTGTTTGTAAATTCTCCATCTTTGGCACTCTTTTCAAAAATTTTTCACTTCCTAACTCATTTTTTCAAATTTTATCCATGTGTATTTTGAAATGTATTCTTTATTTCATTGACTACATTTTCTGAAATTTTAATTATTCATTTTAACATTTCTAATAATTATTCAAAATATTATAATGCTAGACCTTTCACTGTATTCCAGTCAAATCTTATTCAATATATCTTGTATATTAATTTAAATACTTATGTATAAATATATATATATATATGGAGAAGGAAATGGCAACCCACTCCAGTGTTCTTGCCTGGAGAATCCCAGGGACGGGGGAGCCTGGTGGGCTTCCGTCTATGGGGTCGCGCAGAGTCGGACACGACTGAAGTGACTTATCAGCATATATATACAAATCACCATTTTTCTAAGGTATCTTCTATTTCATTTATCTCTTTTCCAGATTGCTTTCCCACTTTTAAAGGGCACATTACATTTGATATCTTCCTACAGAATAGAAAGTATCAATATAGTTTAAATTTTATATCTCCAAAATGAGTTTTATTCAAGTTCTTGTTTCAATATGCTTGAACATTTTTTAATCATTTAAAAGAGGGAAACTAACAAATTGTGTATCGTCTCCACTATCATTATACAAAAATTCCATTTCTATTATTGATTATTTCTGAGGATATCATAGAGGAATTAATAAACTAAAATGCATATTGCTTTTTAAAGAACTGTATTTGAAATATGGTCTTGATACGACACAGTCATTGCAAATCGTCTAATAGGTGAGCTCTAAGTACTAAGCTTTATTTTTTCTACATTAAGTACTAAACTTCTTAGATTGAACCTAGGATGGTCTGCCTTATTTTGAATTGTGTTCTAAGAGGAATTGCGTATAATGTGGAAACAATGTAATAGCAATGGTACAATAAAGCTTTTTAAAAATAGCTTCAACATATTGTTCCATTGTGTAGGAACTTTTCCTTGCATTTGTCAAAACACATCTTTTTCTTTCATGAGCTATAAAATGTATATACCTTTTAAAAGAACATCAGAAGAATTACAGAACCCAAAACACACAGAGATCTACTATTTTTAGCACCTACTAAATCTACTATTTCACCGCACCCATTTCAATAAAGAGTTCAGGCAATAGAAAGGTGAAATTATTTTAATCACCTTATATATTTCTTTGATGGATTTTTCTTTCTTTTCATCTACTTCATAATTCTTCAATTCCCACATAAGACATGATTAGAATTCAGCTTTGGCTCATATTGTACATATCGATAAAATTATATATTTAGATGTATATTACACCTGAGAAATGTATTAGAAATCCAGGTGCTAAATCCCACACCAAATATACTAGATCATAATTTGGGGGTAGGGAGTGAGGCAGTAAAGCTTCAATATTCCAACAAACTCCAAAAGAGATTGTTATGCCTAACAAAGTTTGTTTTGAAATTCACAAAATTTGGAAATTAAATGTTAAGACTAAAGTTTCCTTCCTGTTTTTTAAATAGCACAAGTTAAAATGTAGACACAAAATGAAGGGGTACCAGACTTGAATATTCTGTAGGTTCTTTCTTTGGAAAAAAGGTGGTGTCCTAAACTGGAAAATGAACTTGTTTGGTTTGGAGTGTTTTAAAAATACATTTAGAAGGTTAATTAAAGACAGTTACAGAAGAGTAGAGTAGAATTTTTTCCACAAGATATCCCAAAGCTACTTGCAATGGTGATGTTATGTTATTTGCAAATGAAATTTCAAGAGTGCTTTGATATTTACCTAACTTGGGGAAAGTCTTGTTTCATCCTTTGAATTAATTCTATAAACTGACTAAAAAAAAAAATAGTTCTCAAGAGGAGAACTTACCAACTGCTGCTTAGTGAAGAAGAGTAAACATGGGCTGACATGAGAAGACACATAATTACATGCTAGGTATATGAAGCTTGTCTCTGCCCTCACCTCACCATTAAATCTTTTTTTTCTAAGGATATGAGAGCTAAAATTGTCTTAGGTAGTAATCAACTCAGGGGATTGACTTTGGCCAAAGCTCGAAATAGCCAAAATACTAATCTCCACGTATAGAATTTTTTGCATCCCAACAATAGATTAGTATCTGTGTAAAAGGACATTCTAGCACCTAAATCAATTAAGAGTGCAGAATTAAGACTGCTTCTTGAAGTCTGCTGTAAAGGCATATTACTAATAGTACAGTTGGATCTGTCCTATAGAAGACATCCCAGGAATGAGTACATCTCTAGATATGCCAGGCACAATGGCAGTGATCATTAGTGGCACAGAATTCAGGAAAATAAAAGCAAACAGAAACTAGGGAGAATGTCCAAACGTTTATCAAAGCTTTAGCAGATGTACAGGTAGGGTTGCTGGATAAAATATACCATACCCAGTTATGTTTGAATTTCAAATAAATGACAACTTTTAGTATAAGCATATTCCTAACATACAATATAATATAATCTTTGTAATGTTGTATATTGGGGATATATTAAATATACTGAGTCTTTGGTTATTCATGTGAAATAGTAATTTAACTGGGCATCACATATTTTTATTTGCTACATCTGGCAACCGCATATACAGTGTATCCTGAACAATTCTCCACATCTCAAGGAAAAGATGCTTAATGATCATGGTTATCTTATTAACATCTAAGAGAACAGCTGATATTTACATCTTGCTAAATTTTAAAAAGACCTTTTCCATCTTGAGCCTCTTTTTGTGCTTTTCCCTGAGAGCACAGTTTCCATAATTCTCCCTGCACCTTGTAAATTGGGTAGATGGGTAAAAGATGGGTGACAGAGACAGCAAATGAGTATGGTCACACTAAAACTAGCTTCTATTTTTCGTGTAACTGAAATTTATCTACACGCCCATTGTTAAAGCGGTCTTTTTCTAAGCAAAACTGTTTTAATATGAAGACTGTATAGAACACGAGGGTAATTTTAGCACCTGTCCTTTCTTTACCTCAGCTGGCCCGGGAACTGAAGTCTCAGTAAGGAGCATTAGAAACACAGCTCCTCCCCAGACCCCCACTACTTTTAATGCACTTGCATATAGCCTGGGACACCTTATTAGAAATACCACCGAGGCCTTTACCAGAAGTACCCCGGAAAACTACAGCCAGAACAGCAGCCAGAGGCAGCACCCTGGTCTATGGATGGCTGGAATGACATCTTGGGTTCCCTGGACTACTCCACCCTTCTCCAGCACCACGGAAGAGGTAAGTGAGGAGAAAGGAGTGTATGGAGTGTGTCTTGGGAAGGCCTCAGAAAGCCCATTGCTTGAAAAGACTGGCTTTGCTGGAAATAATGCCACTCAAGTGGGTGATGAGGCACTTTGGGTCTTTGTTGTTAATCGTACATGAAGGCATTTTGCATAATGAGAAAATCTTGGAGGTAGAATTTAAATGGCTACAACTGTATAAGCTGAAGATAATTATAACTCCTGTAGACTGGCCACATTTCTGAATTGAAGTCAGGGTTCATAGTCTTACAAGAATTAAAATCAGGAAATAAAAATTACAGTCAGTAACTTGCAGGTCCCCTTGCATATAGGTCACAATCATTAATGCTTATAAGGGAGGGGAGAGAGTCACAAAGCAATGGAAGATTCAGGAATCATTATAACAGATTTGTGAAGATGGACAAGGATAAGCTGAGTCATATAGCAATTCTACATCAGCATCCACAAGAAGACAGGTAAATGGCTGAGAAGCAGTCAGGACACGGCTGTAGAATCTGTTCACACAGCGTTTCCATTTCAGGTGTTCACCTCTTTGGTTTTGCTTTCCACTCAGGGTTTTAGGCCATCATTTTAGACAATAGCTGTAACTAAAGCACATTTTAAAAGCTAAGGTTTCATTTGGCAGTATTTAGCTGTTTCATAATAAGCAACCTGAGGGCTTCCCAGGGAGTGCAACAATAAAGAATCCACCTGTCAATGCAAGAGATGCGGAGCCTGCAGGTTCGATCCCTGGGTCGGGAGGATTCTCTGCAGGAGGAAATAGCAACCCATTCCAGTATTCTTGCCTGGAAAATTCCATAGACAGAGGAGGCTGCCTACCAATAGTCTGTGGTGTCTCAAAGAGTCAGACATGACTGAGCACATCCACACACACAAAAGCAACCCAAGTAGTTTAAAGAAAGTAAAAGCTCAACACTATGCATGTGACTTAACCATTTTAGTGCTCTGTTTTCTTTTGCATTGTGCAGAAATTAAAATTGCACATAACTCCTGGCTAGTGAACCCATACCTCATTATTGATGGCAAAACAAATAGAGCCAGTGCTATAAATCTGCCCTCCAACATTTTTTTTGCCTTGTCTCTAAAGAGTTCAGAAGGCCTCATTACTTTTCTGGACACTCTTTAATCAGTTTAAAGCTCAATATTCACTGTCAGCCTATTAGCAAAAATACCATTTCAAGAAATAATCCAAACTCTAAATTCAATTGAAACGTTAGCTTCTCCCTTCCATCACCCCACCAAGCTTGGTCTTGAAATAGGGGAAAGGGAGTATGTTCAAATTCTCTCACATCTCACCAGCTCTATACCCACCTCTCCAAGCTTGATCTCCATGGTTTCAGATATATCTGGGCTTGGAAAGTGGGAAGGAAGGACAGGAAAAAGGAGCGGGAGAGCTGTTGCTTAAGAATGCCATCATGAACTGGCCCTGTGGTCTCCCTAAATCTCCAAACCCTGAGCCCTTTCAACCACTGATGTCAGTGAGAGTTTCACCACTTGCTTGTGGAATTGAACACTTCTTGGTGGAGCACCTTCTCATTCTGGCTGAATGTGCCTTGACTAAAACTTCATTCTAACACTAGTTTATAAGAGGATTCTTACAGCTGAGCTTAAATATTTATGTTTACGTTTTTTCTGTACTGATGTGTGTATTTTGTGTATATGTTGCTGTTGTTCAGTCCCTAAGTCATGTCTGACTCTTTTGAGACCCCATGGACTGTGGCACTCCAGACTTCCCTGTCCTTCTCCATCTCCCAGAGTTTATTCAAACTCATGTACACTGAGTCAGTGATGCTATCTAACCATCTCATCATCTGCACCCACTTCTTCTTCTGCCTTCAATCTTTCCTAGCATTGGGGTTTTTTCCAATGAGTCAGCTCTTCACATCAGGTGGCCAAAGTATTGGAGCTTCAGCATCAGTCATTCCAATGAAGAGTCAGGGTTGATTTCCTTTAGGATTGACTGGTTTGATCTCTTTGCAGTTCAAGGGACTCTCTAGAGTTTTCTTGAGCACCACAATTTGAAAACATCAGTTCTTCAGGGGTTACCTTTCTTTATGTTCCAACTCTCACATCCATACATGACTACTGGAAAAACCATGGCTTTGACTATATGAACCTTTTTCAATAAAGTGATGTCTTTGCTTTTTAATACACTGTCTAGGCTTGTCACAGCCTTCATTCCAGGGAACAGTGTCTTTTAATTTCATGGCTGCAGTCACTGTCCACAGTGATTTTGGAGTCCAAGAAAATAAAATCTGTCACTGCTTCCACTTTTTTCCCTTTCTATAGGTCATGAAATGATGGGACCAGATGCCATGATCTTAGTTTTTTTAATGTTGAGTTTTAAGCCAGCTTTTTCACTCTCCTCCTTCACCCTCATCAAGAGGCTCTCTGTTTGTGTATTGATATCAGTATATATGTACTAATTTTTATCAGTATATATATAGGCTTTTTCCAGTGGTCATGTATGGATGTGAGAGTTGGACTATAAAGAAACCTGAGCACCAAAGAATTGATGCTTTTGAACTGTGGTGTTGGAGAAGACTCTTGAGAGTCCCTTAGAATGCAAGGAGATCCAACCAGTCCCTCCTAAAGGAAATCAGTCCTTAATGTTCATTGGAAGGACTGATGTTGAAGCTGAAACTCCAATACTTTGGCCGCTGATGCAAAGAACTGGCTCATTGGAAAAGACCCTGATTCTGGGAAAGATTGAAGGCAGGAGGAGAAGGGGACAACAGAGGATGAGATGATTGAATGGCATCACTGATTCTATGGACATGAGTTTGAGTAAGCTCTGGGAGTCGGTGACAGACAGGGAAGCCTGGCGTGCTGCAGTCCACGGGGTCGCAAAGAGTCAGACACGACTGAGCGACTGAACTTACTTAGAACTTATAGGCTTCCCAGGTGGCTCAAATGGTAAAGAATCTGCCTGCAATACAGGAGACGCAGGTTAGATCCCTGGGTCAGGAAGAACCCCTGGTGAAGGGAATGGCAACCTAATCCAGTATTTCTGCCTGGAGAATTCCATGGACAGAGGAGCCTAGAGGGCTAAGTTCATGGGTTTACAAACGAGTCAGACACCACTTAGTGGCTAGACAACAACAACAGCAAGCGTATATATATATATAGACAGAGAGAGGGAAAGATCAGTACTAAAAAAAAACTGCATTAAATAAAAAACATGCCTAATAAAAACTACAATCAATAGAAACATATCTGCCTGAACACTATAAGGCTGTATTTTAGCAAAAAATATTGCCTCATTTTTCCCCAAGTTTTACCATTGTGAAACAAACATAGGAAGCTCCTAGATGTGGCTGGGCTCTACTGGCATGAGTCAAGGACAACCAGCTCCAGAGTTCCAGGAGCAACCCAGTCCTGTGTTACAGAGCTCAAGTGATCCGCCCAGAGCTGGGTTTGCAGCCTTGGATTGTGATGAATATTCTGTTGGGTTTTTTTATCTTTTGAGTTTTAATTTTTTCTAAGGGGAAATTCATGCTAAGGTTTATATGAGCTCCCAGATGAAGCACCAAGTGTTGAAAGTTTGTGTGTATCTAGTGCTAACTATTGGAGAAGGCAATGGCAAGCCACTCCAGTACTCCTGCCTAGAAAATCGCATGGACAGAGGAGCCTGGTGGGCTGCAGTCCATGGGGTCGCACAGAGTTGGACACGACTGAGTGACTTCACTTTCACTTTTCACTTTCACACATTGGAGAAGGAAATGGCAACCCACTCCAGTGTTCTTGCCTGGAGAATCCCAGGGACGGCAGAGCCTGGTCGGCTGCCATCTATGGGGTCACACGGAGTCGGACACGACTGAAGCGACTTAGCAGCAGCAGCAGTGTTCAATATGCTTCTATCATCGAATATATATATATACATAGAGAGAGAATTTTATTGAGGGACTAATTATACACACATACACATTTTCTCCTTTGTAATTTCTCCTATTTCATCTCTTAATCACTCTTCAACTCCCCACCCTCACCCACCAAAAAAAAAAATGACTGTCCAGTGACTTTGGAAAATGTTCATACATTCAACAAATAATAATAATTCTTGAGAACTTAACTACTATCAAAACACAGTGGTTAAGAACTCAGGCTTTGAAGTCAAAGGCCTGAATTCCTCTTACTAGCTAGTGACCAGCTTCAGTTTCCTCATCTAGTAAATTGAACCTGTACCTGTTAGGGCTGTTGTGAGGACTGGGAGAGACAAGGCCTATACAGCACTTTCATATATTCTGGGAGGTGGGTACTTGTATCTATTTTCCATCACTGTGTAACAAACAACCCCAATACTTAGTAGTTTAAAATAATGAGAGCTTACTAATTCTCCTGGTTTTGTTAGTTGGAGGGTGGGAGTGTGGGCGTCCTCTGCTGGTTTCACACAGGCTCACTCTTGCAGTTGCCTTCAGCAAGGGAGCTCAGATGAGCTGGAAGCTTCACAGTAGCCTATTTCATGGCTAGCATTTGAACTGGCTGCATGCTTGTTTCTCTACCTGGCCTCTCAGCCTCCATTAGATGATACCAGCTTCTTTACTGGATGGTTTTGGAAAGCTTTGCAAGAGAGGAAATGTGGAAGCTACAAGCCTACTGAGGCCTAGGCTCTGTGACCACACATTACTTTTGCCACATTCACTCAGTCAATGGAATCCTGAACCAGGCCAGACTGAGGCGGTGGACAGGCAGAAACCACTTCTTAATGGGAAAGAGCTGCAAAGTCTCCTTGACAAAGGGCACACATATTGGGTGAGATGAATCTGTGGTCATTAAACCGTCTACCATAGTATTTATTGGGCTTCCCTGGTGGCTCAGATGGTAAAGAATCTGCCTGTAATGCGGGAGACCCAGGTTCAATCCCCAAGTTGGGAAGATCCCCTGGAGAAGGCAATGGCAACCCATTTCATATTCTTTCCTGGAGAATTCTATGGACAGAGGAGCCTGGTGGGCTATGATCCATGGGATTGCAGAGAGTCGACACAACTGAGCGACTTCACTTTCACTTTTCGCTTTCATGCACTGGAGAAGGAAATGGCAACCCACTCCAGTGTTCTTGACTGGAGAGTCTCAGGGACGGGGGAGCCTGGTGGGCTGCCGTCTATGGGGTCACACAGAGTCGGACACGACTGAAGCAGTAGCAGCAGCAGCAGCAGCAGGTTAAAGAGGCAAGGACTCACCAGAGGTCACATGGCTAAACAGTAGCAGAGCACAGAGGAGAGTAGACACACACACAAACATTCTTGCCCATCTAGTCACCTTATTCTCTTGCATAGAGCTCCTGTTAATGGAGATAAAGGCCAAGAAAGAAATGGTTTGGAACCCAATGTCACTCACTGATGCTCCTGCAAAGCTGTCCTAAACTGGCTCTTTTCAGAGCAGATTTTTCCCTGCCTTCGTCCTTTTCCTTCTCTTTCCTCACACCCTCCTATGTCAGTGTGGAGGACTGTGAGCCTGAGCCAGTACTTGGCTTCACGACTCTCTTCCTCTCATCCTGGACATGAATTAAGGGAATCAACCTGTATCACATGCCTACAGTATTGCCTGGAAAATAGTGTTTAATTAATATTAGCTATTGCTGTTATTATTGTTACCATTACAGTATTGTTTGATTGTGTGCACGTGTGTTTGTGTGTGTCTTTACAAGGACAAAGTTGGTGGAATAAGAAGCTTGCCTATGGCATGAGTCAAGAAATATCTAGCTCAGTGGTACTCAAAGTATGGACCCTACATCCAAAACTTGTTAAGCATGCAGCCACTATGGCCCTCAGTTCAGTTCAGTCGCTCAGTCGTGTCCGACTCTTTGCAACCCCATGAATCACAGCATGCCAGGCCTCCCTGTCCATCACCAAATCAGAATCTCTGAGTGTACGGCCCAGCAATCTTTGTTTCAACAAACCCTCCAAGTCACATGGATGTACTTTTAAATTCCAGAACAACTGATCTAGATAAATCTCATCCTTTATCCACAATATTTCTCTCATGGGCTCATTAAATGCCTTAGTTTCCCACTATTGATGGCACTTTTGTGCGTGTGTTATGATGGGATGAGAGGAAAGTGAAAGTTAAGTGTTAGTCGATCAGCCGTGTCCGACCCTTTGTGACCCCATGGACTGTAGCTGACCAGGCTCCTCTGTCTATAGGATTCTCCAGGCAAGAATACTGGAGTGGGTAGCCATTCCCTTCTCCAGGGGATCTTCCTGATCCAGGGATCAAACCGAACCCAGGGACTGAACCCGACCCAGGGAACAAACCTAGGTCTCCTGCATTGCAGGCAGATTCTTAACCATCTGAGCCACCTGGGAAGTCAGTGGGTGGAAGGGGATGGTGCAATAAAAGCTAAATAATCAAGTAGCAGAATTAATGCATCTAATTCCAGTCTTCTGTCATGACTTAGCAAAGTGTACAATCTTGAAGGAAGGGGGCCCAGAGTGGGTAAGTGGAGCCTGAGAAGACTCTGAACTGCTGCTGGCCTCCAGGTTCTTTGTGTTCGTTAGAAAAAAAGGCATTTCCAGGCACATGGTTCTAGCAGGCATGCAGGAGGCTCCATATTGGAACACTGGCTGGATTTCAGCCCTTGCGCATACCCTCATCCAGGCACCCCTGCGTGTCACATCCGCAGAGATATACTCTGTCCTTGAACACAAGCCCAGGTGTAGATCAGGCCAGAGGTGGGTGTCAGAGGTTCACCCTTCATGTATTAGCTGTTTCCTATGGGCAAGGAGAGACAGGCAGGACTGGAGGTAGCAGGAATTCAATCTTTTGGGGCCCTAAGCATGGGGTGCAGGAGGAAATTACATGTGCAGAAATGGCCTCCAAAGGAAGAGAAGACAAGCCACGGAATTGTGTTTCTCTTCAAACTCTGAGCAGAGTTCATTTATCATTTGAGTCGTGGGCTCTCAAGAAAGGACTGATCGGGATCGTCTCTCAGCCATGTGACCTTGGGGGAGATGGTTTGATAAAGTGGTAAAGAGCCAGGGCTTTCGTGTCAGAGAAACCTGGTTTAAATCCAAGTGGTATCAACTAATAGTTACTCAAGTCATACTTGCTTCCTCTTTAAAATAAAGATAATTAAGGCACTCTATCTGCCACATAAAACAGCTGTGAAGATTACAGTCTGATTAAGAAAAGTGCTCAGTGCATTGTCTATACACAATCAGTATTCAGTAATGTTGACTGCTTTAGAAATTAACACTAGCTTCTTGTTTTTGTCTCATTTTCGCTACCCTGCCTATGTCACAGGGTTGTAAGAACCAGATGAACTAGCATTATCGTGTGATGATGCTTTCAAAGGAATGAAGTCTTGAACATGCATTAAAAATGTTACTGGCTGGTGCTACTAAACACCCATCAGTTTTGTTTGGAGACACACCCCCTGCTTCCCTCCACCACCATCCTGCCCCGGCCAGGCCTACGAGAGGGACCACATTTCCTCAGTTCATGAATAGCCATTGTGGTGCTGGTGCAGGCTTAATGACTCTGTGCTTCCTTTCATTTGGCCCTCAGAGACATCACCGCTAACATGAGTCTCCAAATAATTGAGGAGACAAATGCAAAAAAAAATCCCACCCCCAGCAAGTCTGGGGTCAACTCCTTTATCATAAGCAGGGGCATCTCCCCACTGCCCCAGTGCTCTGTGGCCAGAACTAAAAATGGGACAACATTCCCCTTTTCCGAGACAAACACCTAGAAGCAGAAGTGCAAGCATACAGTAAAAAGAAACATTCCAAACCATCCCCTAATGATTCCTTGTGATAAGAGAAGATTCTTAGATTGTCTAGAGTGAATAGGATAAAAGATAAACAGATGCTGAGACTGCTCATAGCACAGGGAGCTCATGCAAGGGGGTACAATATTGCGGGAGGGATGTGTCCCTGACAACCCTAATTTATAATTGGCATCATTTAAGTCTGATTCTGACAAAGGGCTGTAGTTCTCTCAGATTGCCCGCTAACGTGGACTATGATGTGCCAGGAGCATAATATGGCTTACGATTCATTCAACCCTCTCTGGCTTTAAAATCTCTAGGATTTTTCTTTCCTATCATTTTCTTTTAATTATAGAGGATTTGCCTGAGTCTTCATGTGGTGAACCAAAAGGCTGTGTTCATATATTGTCACAATATGAGTCACATGCACATAAAATGCAACCCATAAGACAGAGCATGTGCATTGATATGGGCTCTTTAACCTCCCAGCATCTGTCTAGCACCTGGGCTCCCTTTGGCAGATGAGGTGGAGCCCAGGTGAGGGTTGATGCAGAGGGGAGAGAATGTAGCAAAGGAAGGAAAATGAGACTGAAGAAGCCGGGATGTGCAAACTGAGATAGGAAGTCTGTGGCTCTCTGTCCTGGTCTTACACACATCAGAATCACCTAGGAAGCTTTTCTAAAGATACAGATTCTCAAATTCTCCCTCAGACCTATTGAATTAGAATTCACCAACATAGGACCTCAGCATCAGAGTGTAAAAATCTTCTCAGGGATTCTAATGTGCAGTTATATTTGTGATCCATTAGGAAATAATTGAATAATTAATCTGTTAGAGAAAAAACACTGAACCCAAGAGAAGAGGAACAGTTCTGTTGACAAGGTACCTATAACTTGAATCTAATCATAACGAAACATCAAACAATTGCAAATGGAGGGAAATACGTACCATAGTGATAACTGACTTATATCATTCAATAAGGTCAATGTCATAAGGATGGTTTTAAAGAACAGGAAATGGTCCAGATTATGGAAGATTAAGAGACTTGACAGCTAAATATAACACAGAATCTTGGGTGGGATCCTTCTTAGAGAAAAAGACAGCAATTCAGTTCAGTTCAGTTCAGTTCAGTTCAGTCGCTCAGTCGTGTCCGACTCTCCGCGACCCCATGAATCACAGCACGCCAGGCCTCCCTGTCCATCACCAAATCCCGGAGTTCACTCAAACTCAATAACAAATGCCAAAAAGAATGCTTGAGTCAATTGATGAAATTGAAATATGGATTATGAATTAAAGCTTTATATCAATTTTGCATTTCTTAAATTTGATGTCTTTACTGATATTAAACAATTCATTCAGGAGATATGCAGTCTACTCTGAAATTGTGGCAGAATGTTAGAAAAAGATAAATGGGTCTTAGTAAGGATATGTCAGTGGCAAGCCACTCCAGTACTCTTGCCTAGAAAATCCCATGGATGGAGGAGCCTGGTAGGCTGCAGTCCGTGGGGTCTCTATGGGTCGGACACGACTAAGTGACTTCACTTTCACTTTTCACTTTCACACATTGGAGAAGGAAATGGCAACCCACTCCAGTGTTCTTGCCTGGAGAATCCCAGGGACGGGGAAGCCTGGTGGGCTTCCGTCTATGGGGTCACACAGAGTCGGACACGACTGAAGTGACTTAGCAGCAGTAGCAGCAAGGATATGTCAGAGCACTCACTCTTATAATTCTTACAACTTATCCATAAGTTTGAAATTATTTCAAAACAAAAAAAAAGTTTAAAAAATAAAAGGAGTGATTTGCTTAAGGGCTTGTATTGGGCAGAATCCAAGGGATGCTCTTGAGTTAGGGGTAGACCAGTTGCTTAGACCTAAGAAGACTTGTCCATCTTCTTCAAGGACCAGGAGGAGAGAGGGTTGGGTGTGGGGAAAGGATAGCAAACATCATGAGAAATGATGATGAATTTTCAAGAAAGAACAGTAAATCCAGGGATCAGAACTGGCGGGTGAGCCAGCTGATAAGTATGAAGATAAAGATGCTCTGGAAAAGACTGCTAAGTTCTTTAAATCTCTGCAATTTACCCCAGCTACATACTGGTTTTACTCACATAGTCCACTCACAGATAACAGCTTTGAAAACCAGTTGTTATGAAATATGGTGAAAAGTCACTGAAAGGGGAAACTCTATGAATTCTAGGGAATGTCTCTGAAGGGAAAATTTTTTTCATTCTTCCCACTCTTTGGGTGAGCTGGCAACAGAATCCTACCACTGCTAAATCCAGATGAGGTCACCACTGGGGTACTGTCTGTCTGGGAAGTACACGGGAGGTACCTGTTTTCTCATCAGAGCTCTTCTTATCTGGATCTCCAGTAGACCCGGGCCACTGAGCACACACTGCCCGTGCAGCTTTATCAGGTGCTTGCCCTTCATCCGTATCTGTGAACATTCACATTTGCGCCTCTGTGCACAAGGCTGTAATTCCAGCCCAGGACAGCAGAGTTGACGAGAGAACGCCACAACAGATGATTTGCTAAGAGTTTTGATATTGGTGGTCTGAAACCAATGACCTCTGGATAATTCCAGAAGGATTAGATCATGCATGGAGTCAGAGGTTGCTTAGGCACTAGTTTATCTGAAGGCTTAGGTACTAGGTACTCTTGAATTCGATCTTGCTGAGGGTTCCACAAAACCTCAACAAAAGAGTCCGAAATGAAGTACTTGGATGCAATCTCAGAAACGACAGAATGATATCTGTTCATTTCCAAGGTAAACCATTGATATCACAGTAATCCAAGTCTATGCCCCTTGAAGGTGAAGTTGAAAAGTTCTATGAAGACCTACAAGACCTTCTAGAACTAACACCCCCCCAAAAAGATGTCCTTTTCATTATAGGAGACTGGAATGCGAAAGTAGGAAGTCAAGAAATACCTGGAGTAACAGGCAAATTTGGCCTTGGAGTCCAGAATGAAGCAGGGCAAAGGCTAATACAGTTTTGCCAAGAGAATGCACTGATCATAGTAACTCTTCCAACAACACAAGAGAAAACTCTACACAGGGACATCTCCAGACGGTCAACATCAAAATCAGATTCATTATATTCTTTGCAGCCAAAGATGGAGAAGCTCTATACAGTTAGCAAAAACAAGACCGGGAGATGACTGTGGTTCAGATCATGAACTCCTTATTGCCAAATTCAGACTTCAGTTGAAGAAAGTAGGGAAAACTACTAGACCATTCAGGTATGACCTAAATCAAATCCCTTACAATTATACAGTGGAAGTGAGAAATAGATTCAAGAGACTAGATCTGATAGAGTGCCTGAAGAACTATGGACAGAGGTTCATGACATTGTACAGGAGGCATGGATCAAGAACACCCCCAAGAAAAAGAAATACAAAAGGGCAAAATGGTTATCTGAGGAGGCCTTACAAACAGCTGTGAAAAGAAGAGAAGCAAAAGGCAAAGGAGAAAAGAAAGATATACCCATTTGAAAGCAGAATTCCAAAGAACAGCAAGGAGAGATAAGAAAGCCTTCCTCAGTGAACAGTGCAAAGAAATAGAGGAAAACAATAGAATGGGAAAGACTAGAGATCTCTTCAAGAAAATTAGAGATACCAAGGGAACATTTCATGCAAAGATGGGCACAATAAAGGACAGAAATAGTATGGACTTAACAGAAGCAGAAGATATTAAGAAGAGATGGCAAGAATACACAGAAGAACTATACAAAAAAGATCTTCATGACCCAGATAATCACGATGGTGTGATCACTCACCTAGAGCCAGACATCCTGGAATGTGAAGTCAAGTGGGCCTTAGAAAGCATCACTATGAACAAAACTAGTGGAGGTGATGTAATTTCAGTTGAGCTACTTTAAACTACTGCACAGTTACACTCATCTCACATGCTAGTAAAGTAATGCTCAGAATTCTCCAAGCCAGGCTTCAGCACCGTGAACCGTTAACTTCCAGATGTTCAAGCTGGTTTTAGAAAAGGCAGAGGAACCAGAGATCAAATTGCCAACATCCAATGGATCATCAAAAAAGCAAGAGAGTTCCAGGAAAGCATCTATTTCTGCTTTATTGACTATGCCAAAGCCTTTGTGTGGATCACAATAAACTGTGGAAAATTCTGAAAAAGATGGGAATACCAGATCACCTGACCTACCTCTTGAGAAACCTGTATGCAGGACAGGAAGCAACAGTTAGAACCGGACATGGAACAACAAACTGGTTCCAAATCGGGAAAGGAGTATGTCAAGGCTGTATACTGTCACCCTGCTTATTTAACTTATATGCAGAATACATCATGAGGAACGCTGGGCTGTAAGAAGCACAAGCTGGAACCAAGATTGCCGGGAGAAATATCAATAACCTCAGACATGCAGATGACACCACCCTTATGGCAGAAAGTGAAGACGAACTAAACAGCCTCTTGATGACGGTGAAAGAGGAAAGTGAAAAGGCTGGCTTAAAACTCAACATTCAAAAAATGAAGATCATGGCATCCAGTCCCATCACTTCATGGCAAATAGGCGGGGAAACAATGGAAATAGTGACAGACTTTGTTTTGGGGGGCTCCAAAATCACTGCAGATGGTGACTGGCATCCAGGAAATCAAAGATGCTTGCTCCTTGGAAGAAAAATTATGACCAACCTAGACAGCATATTAAAAAGCAGAGACATTACTTTGTCAACAAAGGTCCATTTAGTCAAGGCTATGGTATTTCCAGTAGTCATGTATGGATGTGAGAGTTGGACTATAAAGAAAGCTGAGCTTTTTTTAATTAAAGAATTAATGCTTTGAACTGTGGTGTCGGAAAAGACTCTTGAGAGTCCTTTGGACTGCAAGGAGATCCAACCAGTCCATCCTAAGGAAATCATTCCTGAATTTTCATTGGAAGGATTGATGCTGAAGCTGAAACTCCAATACTTTGACCACCTGATACGAAGAACTGACTCATTTTAAAAGGCCCTGATGCTGGGAAAGATTGAAGGTGAGAGGAGAAGGGGACGACAGAGGATGAGATGTTTGGATGGCATCACCAACTCAACGGACATGAGTTTGAGTAAACTCTGGAAGTTGATCATAGACAGGGAGGCCTGGCGTGATGCAGTCCATGGGGTCACAAAGAGTCGGACACACCTGAGCAACTGAACCAAACTGAACTGAGGGTTCCACATCTGCATTGAAACAACTGAACAATACAATTTTTAAGATTCCCCAATACTTAGCTGTGTCCTTGTTGAGTGGTGAGTTGTGAATATTTACTGTGTTAGATAGATAAACAGTCATTGAGTCTCTACAACATGGGTATGGGGAGATAACAAAGAGCTAAGACTTCTTCCTTCAAGAGTTTTATCATTGTATTTTTAAAAGCATGGTAAGACCACTTTGATTTTTCACCCTGGTCACTGTCAGCTCCAACATTCAGAGGACTCTGAGATGCCCTGTGTCTGCCTCATCCAATAGAGAGGGTGGAATGGGAAAACTATATGGAAGAGGTGGGCAGGATGGGGGCCCAGCAAGCCTCGATTTTTTTATTTTTTTAATGAAAAGTAAAAATTCAGACATTTTACCATGAAAAATCTATTTTTCTCAAAATTATCTGCTTATTCCATTTTTAAAAAACAATATTAAGATCACACTATAAAAGCCAGAAAAGGAATATGTGCTGACCAAATAAAGTCCTCTGTTTACAACCTCCAGAGAATTCTTGAAAATAATGTTCTGACATGATGTGTGTTCAGTCGCTCAGTTGTGTGCATCTCTTTGCAACCCCAAGGACTGCAGCCCACCAGGCTTCTCTGTCCGTGTAGTTTTTCAGGCAAGAATATCTGAGCAAGTTGCCATTTCCTACTCCAGGGGATCTTCCCAACCCAGGGGTCTAACCTGCATCTCTCGCATCTCCTGTATTGGCAGGCAGATTTTTTACCACTGTGCCACCTGGGAAGCCCCCATACTACACTTGATCTTAGTCAACAGTCTAATATGATACACAGAAAAAAAGAATCTTTACCCTCCAATCATCCCTTTCTAAGGGAGGTGAGATGTGTGAGTTTTGTTTTTGTTCTCCTTTCCTTAAAGCCAGTGTTAGCCATGTTTTGTTTATTTACTATCCTAGGGCTTGGATAGTCGTGAGAATCATGACCTAGCTCCTGACAGCGGAATGTATAGCAGTCACGCCCATATAGACATCCCCACTGGCCACATTAACCTCTTGGATTGGTGCATATGTGAGCCAATTCATTTCCGCGGGTGGGGTGACAGCACGTGAAACGTGGGAATGAAGATGAAACAGAATCGCTTGAGATTGGAAAAGTGATTCGTGTACAGTCACATCTGTGTACAGTTATAAAGCTCTGACAAAAGCTATGCAAAGCCCATTTCCTCTAGATTAAAATTAAATAGTGGGGGAAGGGAAGAGGGTGAGAAATTTATGTAGAAAAAAAAAATACCAGGAAACCTTAGAGATGTGTCTGGGAGAGATGGTGGGGCTGCAGATAGAGACACATCCGGCACTCCCACCCCTCCCTTCCAGGATTTAAAAAAATTCTTGGCACAGCCAACAGTCAGAGCAGACAGTGAATGTCTTTTGTGCCGATCTACTGAAGAATTCATCTTGGGTATGGGATTGACAGAGAGGGTAGTTTATTATTATTTGGATGTGCTCAGAAAGACGTTCTCATTCATGGACTTTGTCATTCTCTAGCATTGCTGGGTGCTCAGCATCCGTGATTTATTGCTTTCATATACTATTATTACTCCTCACACTGTCTAACACTTGTGCCCTTTAGCCAGGGAAGTGCGATTCATATAACACGTACCTTCTCATTTAGTCCACCCCCTCATTAAACCACCTCCAAATGTTTGTATTTGTTTCCATTTTCCTGGAGACCTATGACCTAGTAAGGTTACGATCTAGGAAGCTAGAAAGCTTCCTTGAAATGTAAGTATCCCAAAATAGTATCTCTAAACACAAAAGTCACGGTCCTTTTTAGAAAACTGCTTATCAAAATTATCTTACCTTAAATTTTAATAAATCCCTTTTTAAATGCATGATACCTGTGGCAGGTTAAAATTGTATTCACTTCTGCTGTCATTTACTTATAGAACCAGTTCATATTTAAACAGAGAAAAGGATTTGCCATCTATTTTTTTAATATTTTTGTCTATTTTTTTTGGAGGCTAATTATTTTACAATATTATATTGGTTGGTTTTGCCATACATTGACATGAATCCGCCCTGGGTGTACATGAGTTCCCCTTCCTGAATCCCCCCTCCCACCTCCCTCCTCCCCTTATCCTCTCTCTGGGTCATCCCCGTGCACCAGCCCCGATCATCCTGTATCATGCATCGAACCTGGACTGGTGGCGAGGGTGGGATGATTTGGGAGAATGTCATTGAAACATGTATATTATCATATGTGAAACGAATCACCAGTCCAGGCTTTCTTCTTTTTAAAAGTCTCTGAGGAAACAGACATGAGAGCTGCATTAAAAAGGCATCAGAATTGGCCTGTCATTTGTTGTTTGCTGCATGTTGATCATTTTCCCTTCAGCATCTGTACTTTATGGAGAAGTGTTAAATATCAAAATGTGCATACAATACATATTGTAAATATACTATATAAAATATATACTATATTATGTATTATGTCACCACTTTACTGACACCTTCTAAAACTGTTCAAGACCTTTTAAATCACCAATATATTTCTTGTAACCAGAGAGCTCAGTGTAATTTAAAAGAATGAAGTATCATTAACTTTCTTTAATATAAAAGGATCTGGTTCACGATTCAGGGTTCGGGACTGACAATCTAAGACTTTTTATTGGAATTTGGATAGCTCTTTCTCACCAACTAAAGCAGGAAAGCTTGTTAAACACCACACACACATTACCGAGCTCCACCAGAACATTTCAAATTCTTCAGGTTGTGGTAGGGCCGTAAGATTTTATATTTCTATCAAGTTCTCAGATGATGCTGATTCTAGCCTTTGAGAACCACTGTCCTAAAGATCACTCCTTCCCTCACCTTTCTTCTTTTTCTCCCTTCATCTTCCCTCCATTCACCTTTTCCCACCTCTTTCTCTTCAAAAGCAATCTTCTCTTCTCTCTTCTCTCACCCTCCCTCCCTTTCAAGGTGATCTTTGAGGAACATGTCTAGAAGGGCTTGTTTAAAGCATTTACTCAGATGACAGTATTTACTGACCAGCTACAAAGACTCACTCACTCGTTCATTCATCTATCCATTCAAAAAATACTTGTTGAAACTCCACCATACTGCCAAGTTTGTGCAGAGGAGCAAGATAGACAGAGACTCTGCCCACAAGGAATTCTCTGCATGGCCAGGGAAGACAGATACTATACAAACGTATAAATAATTAGATTATTGCCAAGTGTCATTAATGTGCATAATTAAATAAATGGGTTGCTGAGATGAAGATTGATAATGGCACACTTAACCCCAGGAGGTCAGAAAGGGTCTGGCCCCACAGGGATGTGTTTAGAATAAGATCTAAAGACTGAGAAGATAGCTAAGCAGAGCCTGTGGGCAGGAGTGATCCAAGAGAAAACTGCAAGCACAAAGGCCCTGCGGCAGAAAAGAGTCAGCTCCTTAGGGTGTCTCCACAACTTAAAACAAGGCCTGGCACACAGTAGGTGCTCAGTCAGTGTTTGCTAAATGAATGAGTAAAGGGATTATTAGACGCAAGGTGCTGGAGCACAGGAGGCAAGCAAGAGAGAGGCATGGGGTGAGCAGAGGCCAGGTCACGAAAGAGCTTTTAGGTCATGAGTGAGAAGTTTGAATTAACCAATCAGATTTACCAATCCACTCTCCCTGCATCCCCTCAAGCTTCTCTGCACCCTGCTCAAACTTGAATGTAAAGTAACAGTTCTCAAAACATTGCCCCGGGACCCCTGATGATCAGTTGTATCATTCAGCATGTATGTTCATAACGTGAAAAGAATCAGGCTATCATCTATGAATTCATAATTAATGAATGTCACTTACAGAAATTATTCATTAATTGTTATGACTGTTTGTTTAAAAGGCAGCAGTTTAACCAACAGTTTGATTTTAGACACATATCTAATAAAAAAAACAGCCACACCCTTCCCATGCAGTCTGGGAAAGATTTCATAGTGGCAAAGAGAAGTTATCCCTGAAAAGTTACAGAGGCTGACTCCAAATTTCTGGAATGCAGTAACTTATAAAGCAAATGCAGTGGCATTAAACAGGATTTGTTGTTGTTTAGTCGCTAAGTCGTGTCTGATTCTTTGTGACCCTATGGACTGCAGCATGCCAGGCTCTGTCCTTCACTAATTAAACAGGATAAATAGGTTCAAAAGAAGTTGAGGAATTCCAAACAAAGACGAGAACAAAGAATAAAATGAATTATTTTATTTATACTTTGTACAGTAGTTTCAAACAAACTCCTTTTGTAAAAGATGTTATCTGGCAGATTTTCCCAGTCCCGTACTGCCTTGAATCTACTATACATCTCTCTAATTTTCCATATTCATTTAAGTGTTTCTAAAAGGAAAATCAGCCTTTAAAATGTTATCAGTGAAAACCTGAGTTTAAACTTTCTCTCTTGTTTCATAATATATTCATTCTTATGGGTTATTTAGGACCCACTAATTAATTGGGGGCTTTGCCATGAGCCTTAAGATCCTCCAAAAAACAAAACAAAATAGCAATTATATATCTTTGGGAAAAAAAATCTCTGACTCCTAGTCCTTTCCTTCATAGATTGCTGTAATTCTTCATACACACTGGTATCAAAATAGATAAAAGACACACATCTTATGTGTACAATGTCTCTCTTTGATAGATCAATAATAAAATCATTGTACTTAAAGAAATTGCTCCTCCTTTTCCTAATTCCCATCCCCAGAGTTATTATTAGCAGGTCACTATTAATTATAGAATTTAGAAGCATTTGAAGACTGTGGTGGGGATATTTTGTTACTGTCTTGTTTGACTAGTCCTCTTCACTTTTTTTTTTTTTGTATAGTTGCCTCTATTATAAGGCAGTATATTGCATTATATTCACAGTATATTACATACAAAAAATACATTCTGAAGTTAACTGATAGGGTACAGTAAGTTGGTAATGTAATATTAAAAAAAAAAGAATGTTTGATAAAGCTTGGAGAACTTGGAAAAAATAAGATTTAGCAAAGTTTTGTGCAAAGGAAAGAGGAGTATTTAGTAAATTGGAGTGGAAATATTCCAAACTGGGGGGCCAATCTATGAGAAAAAAATGCAAAAACCTCACTGGAAAAGACAAAGAAGGATGGGCAGCAGAAGTTAGGTAAGCGGATCCTCCGCAATGGATGAACTTAAAAAAGAGTGAAGTGTGTGAGTTGGATGCAGTCTATTACTAGGTTAACTGGCACTTGGACAGCACATTAAAATTTCCAAAGGCACTTTAACATATGTAATCTTATTCTTCATAATATCTCCGGGAAGTATTTAGAGTAGGCATTATTCCAGTTTTACAGACAAGGAGATCACATTGCTTTCTGAATACACCAGCAAGGGAAATGGTGATGTTAAAAAGGAATAAAGATGAAAAAGACTCCTGTAAAGGCCAAAGGCAGCTTGTAGGTTTACAGCATCTAATGCAGAGAGAAGAGGAGTGTCCCTGATGATGCTGAAAGGCATGCTAGGCTGTGAATAGCCATTGAATTTGAGGGGCAAAATATGGAGGGTAAAGGTTCTTTATTAAGACCAGTGACCTGAGCAAATAAATAAGAAAGATTCCCTTTTCCCAAAAGTGCATACATATTTTAGGTTTGACCTTTGAGTGTTTGTGACTTGAAAAGGAGATTTGAGATCTCTAGTCTAGCTGCTGGAGAAGGAAATGGCAACCCACTCCAGTGCTCTTGCCTGGAAAATCCCATGGATGGAGGAGCCTGGTAGGCTACAGTACATGGCGTCTCGAAGAGTCCAGATGACCGAACGACTTCACTTTCACTTTTCACTTTCATGCATTGGAGAAGGAAATGGCAACCCACTCCAGTGTTCTTGCCTGGAGAATCCGGGGACAGAGGAGCCTGGTGGGCCTCTATCTATGGGGTCACACAGAGTTGGACACGACTGAAGTGATTTAGCAGCAGCAGCAGCAGAGTAACAACCCATAGAATCTTCCAAGGAGTAGAAACATCATTTTTTCATTAATTAAACAAAACAAAACATGATTTCTGAAAGAACTGAAATAATTTTCACTTTTTTCCTTTTTTTCCTCAAAGTAGATACATTTTATATAGTAGTCAATAATATACCTTTATGTATAATCTGTTTGAAAAAGAAAAGAATGTCATCTTTCCCATTAATGTCGCTCTACCATTCTGTTTTGAAAATCTCCTCTCAGCAATAGTCAGAGATGGCACCCAAAGAACAGTAACCAAACATTAGAAGCTTGTTGCAATACTTTGCTACTATCACCTGTATTTAGTCCCTCAGTCCTGTCCGACTCTTTGGGACCCCATGTACTGTAAATCCCTAGGCTCCTCTGTCCATGGGATTTCCCAGGCAAGAATACTGGAGTGGACTGCCATTTGCTCTTCCTTTATTCGGAACTTTTAAAAGTTTCAGATACATGATCACTGAGGTACTGAGGCAACTGCTAAAAGTTAGCACAAAGTTAGTGCTTGAAACTAAGTGAATTTTGCTTTTTTGTAATATATGGGGAGCTGGGCCATTAAAGGTATTTCCCTCAAACCAGAGTTCATATTGCTTTCTTATATTCAATGATAGATGAAAACGACTTTAACTACTGAACCGTCAGTAACGAAACTGCTTTGCTTGTGGGCTGAACAAATGGTGGTGGTTATATATGTTCTTGGGTAGCACTATTTGCATAACATTTGGGGAGGGCACAGACCTCTACACAAGAGAAAAGGGAAAGTGAATGGCAGGGAAAAATGAAGGCCAAGTTGACAATGGACCAATGGACACCACCATTCTAGGGTCTTTCTTTTGGTGGTGTCAGGGGGACGCGCGTTGAGACGAATGAATGCGTTGAGGTGAGAAAGGCAATAGCACTCTAATAAAAGGCTTTAGGAAAGAGTGAGGCGAACTAGGAAATCTGTTGTGGTCAAGTTTAATCCTGGGAAAAGAGACCCTGGAGAAAGCAGATGAGGAAGATAGGAAGGAAGACAGGGGGGGGCGCAGGGTGTAGGGGAGGAAGCGGGCGGGGTGGGGAGCTGGAAAGTGAGAGGGGCGAGTCCAGATTGTGGTGAAGGCGGTGGGGTTGAGGACCACAGCGTGGGGAAAAAGGGAAAGTCGGGCGGAGAAGGAGGCAGACCTCCGCGGACGCGGCCGGGACCCCCGGAGGGGGAGGCGGCGGCGCGGGGCGGCGGGGGCGGCTCGGCCCACCTCGTGCCCCCTTGGCAGCCTCAAGCCTTTGCTCGGCGGGGCTCCCTCCCTCGCCGGCGCATTGTTCCTTTGCCGGGAGACGAGGAAATTGCCTTTTGATTGCGGAAGTCCGCGGCCGGGGCTCGGGGCGAGGCAGCGCGGGTCAGAATGGCAGCGTGGGAAGGGCGGCGAGCTGCCGGCCCCAGCCGCCTCTCGCGTCCGCAGCGCGCCCGGGGCGGCAGCAGCGGCAGCGGCAGCGGCGGCCCCCGCGCGGCCCCAGCCCGGAGGCCCGCGCCCTGCGCCCGCGGGGCGCGCTGAGCGCGCGCAACAAGTGGTCCCGGCTCCGCCGGCCGTCGGGCCGCGCGGCGCGTCCCAGCCCCGCAGTAGAGTGTGGGGGAACCGCCGAGCGCCATGCGGAGCCATGGAGCCGGGCTGGCCCTGTGGACCGCGCTGAGCCTGCTGCAGGTGAGGGGCCGAAAAGAGGTCCCCGCGGGCGGACGCGCCCCTCGCGGCCGAGGACCAGATTCTCACTCCGCTCTCTGGTCTCCTGGGTTGCGTTCTGGAGAGGGAGGTGGCAGAATTTCTTCCTTTCCTTGGGGAACGGTGATCCTGAGTCCCCAGCCAGACTGACAGCTCGTGCCACAGAAGGCAAAAAGCCACCTTCTCTCTCCAGCTGCTCGGGAGAAAAAGCAGTTAGGGCGAAAGTGGCCACCCACTTCTTTTCTCTTGACTGGAGGGCAAAAGGATGCATGGGCTGAGGCTGGGGCCAGGGGTGAGTGGAGGCAGCTTGGGGAGCTTGCTACGGACTCATCCCTGGGCAGGGATAGATGGTGGGCTTCAGCTATTGTTCTGGTTCCTTTGCAGACTGGACTGGGGGAGCCAGTGAGATGCAACTTCACCTTGACAGAGTCCAGGGTCTCCAGCCGGTCCGTGTCTCTCCAGTGGAGAACTTTGGCGTTCCCCTGTAACTTTACCCTCACCTACAGCAGTGACACGTCGGGGGTCGCGTGGTGCCATCCTGTGCGGATAGACAACACCACCTATGGATGTAACTCCAAGGATTTACAAGCAGGAACCACCTATAATTTCACTATTATGTCTCTGGATGGAGAAAAGAAAACTATGGTCTTGCAAACAGGTAAAAAGTGACAGGTGCAGCTGGAAGTTCAGGCCACTCCTGGCTGAGACCTGCCTTTTCAAGCCAATGCTTCCTTTGAGTTCCAGGCATACAAAATAATGATAACAAAGGTAAAAACATCTTTAAGATAACTATTGACAAAGATTTCTAGTCACCTCAGATCTGGCAAGAAACAGCTTGGCTGACTTTCAGAGATGTCCCTAGTGCTGAAAACAGTGGACTAGCCACTTAAACAGGGAGAGCAGCCGAGAGAATAAGTGGGCTGTGGAGGGAGTTTGTTAAAGTGATGGGGTTTGAGCTTCCAACACGTTGAAGTATCAAGCCCTGGAATAATTTTAAGTCAATGTTTTTAGAATAAATAACGGAAGTGCAATGATTAGGGATATGACTTTCCTCAACTTAGTTTTATTTTTGGAACCAGGACATAAAATCATCAGGGATAGAATCATTCTTAGGGGGAAACTAGAAAAAGTCCCTTGAAATGAAGATATGAAAAATAATTTTTATCACTTGAGTAACTAAAACGATATAATATCAAAGAACATCTTTTGGTTACTCTGCAACTTAAGTCAATCATTTTCTGTTCGCTTTTGGTAAAGCCTTCCATGCATGTGTAAGAGTGTCTTTCCTGCCTCAGTTTTCTAATCTGTAAAATGAGAGTGTTAGACTTGGTCCTTGAGGTCCAGGTTCCAACCAAGAGCTTACTTAGGCGGGGGCTGTTGTGCATGTTACCTCATTAATCCCCAGAGTCACCCTCAGATATGCTGTAAATCCACTAATGACTTCCATGTTTTATGACCTTATTAGTCTTCCTTTTAACATTATCTTTATTTGTTGCCATAGGGAAGCCTGACTTTCATCCAGAAAGTCAAATTTAACTGAAAAATTCCAGAAGTTAAATTTAGAAATGTGTGGTCCTCACTTGTCTTTCACTTTCAGCCTGAACAAAGATCACTTCTTTAGCTATAGTTCTTTGAGAGGTGTGAGAATGGTGAATTATCAGGGCTATTACAACAGAGTCAGGAAATGTAAACAGATTCGTATGATAAGCCAATTAATTATTCTCTTATTAAGAATGCCCAGTTACTTCAGATGAAAGATAATTTCTGAGATTTGCAGGAACTTGAAAAGAGACGCCACTTGTTTAGAACACGGTTGTGTTTTTATATAGAATCAAAGAGAGTCCAAATAAGAACATTTTACAGAAGTTTTAGTGGCTGGGTTTTTTAGTTATAAAGTTCTTAATTTCTCGGTATATGAAGGTAGTTCCATGAACACTTAGATTGCTAACACTGTGAAATTTATGACAGAACTTCTAGATGTGTTGTTTACATTTGATAAGGTGTCTGTATTGAATGGAACAGAATGATTTTTAGAAATAGGTGAGCCTTCAGAAACTTAAGGGAGAAAAGATGAAGACATTAAGCAAGAATACATTGATTTAACCCAGAGGTTTTACTTTTTTGGAAAAACAAAATTGATAAAAATGAACTCACTGTGGTGTTACTAGTTAGAATATGTTTAGAGTTAATTAGTGCGTGTGTTTTAAGTCCAGAGACATTTGTGACATGTAAGAAATATTTGCATTTTATTGACTATGTTGAATTAAAAAAAGACAATCAGCATTCACAATTGTTAGCATTCAGTGTCTCATCATTTTCCTTAAGGATTCACCTTTTACAGTACTACAAATAGACTTTTCGCCACAAATTTTATGAGCTCTGTGCCAAATGTGAAGAATGAAATTTGATCAACGGTGATGTTTGTATAATGATAAGTTTTTCATAGTTATTTGTATGATGGTATAACCTTACTTACAATTCTCTATATTTAAAAATAATTTACTTAACTAAGTATTTTTTTAATGTTTCAGAGAGAATATTTTTGTTTGTTATTTTTTGTCAGCACTTTTTGTGCTTCCTATATTTTAAGGAAGTATGTGAGTTTTTATTCTAAGTTCAGAGAAAGTACTGGTAATCCCTCTAGTATTAATTGGTAAGCTACAGAGATGAATGCCACAAATCATATTTTATTGTTATAAAAGCAGGATCAACTAGTTGCATAATATTGAGTCTGAGATATAACTTCAGACCAAAAAAGTCATTCAGATATGTTGTCCTTTTCTTATTCCATTATGCCTATCTTATCATTATAGAGTAAAATAGAGTGAGAGCAAGGCATGATATGGCTGGAGATATAGCAGTTGCTTAGATTATCTTTGTGTCATTCCAAGTGGGATTTGTCTGGTTATTTTTCCTGGTAAATTATCTAAAAATAGTTATTTTAGTAATGTAGACATGACCTTAAAATAAAATTTAACTAAATAGGAACTATTTCAGCAACAGTCAGTTTTCACTCCAAATTTAAAATCAGAATTGGAAAACCTGCGTGGATTCAAATTCAGTTCAACGAACATTTATCAGGCATGGATACTATAGGGAATTAGGCCAGGTAGTGATTAATAAAGATGACAAAACATGGTCTCTGTCCTTGTAGTCTTCTATAGAGGTGAGAGAAGTTCAGGATAAGGGTGGTGACAGAGCTTTACCACTTCTTCCCATTGAAGACCCTGCTCTGCTTCTCTTGGATGCATTTGGTCATAAACTATCAATGCAAGAACTGTAATAATTTGAAAGCCAAATTATCTAGTTGTAAATTTATTAGAAACATTATAAATTTGAAAACCTCAACACTTCTGTTAAAACTCTGTCCTCGGAATATAGATCAGAGGCTGCAAACTGGTAGCCCCTGGGGTGTCGAAACATTACATGAGCCAAACACAATCTATTATTTAGGCACCTCGACACCCCCGGGGGTCACCAGTGCACAGCCTCTGATCTAGACTCTGAGGACCCAGTGTTCACAAAAGTGTGGAGGTTTTCAATATTTGTTATCTGCATAATTTATTTCAATAGATTTTGTTTGCTTCATGTAATGTTAGTGAAAAATTCAGATTATTTCACCAGCATTGAACTGAAAATTCATATAAATACCAGATATATTGAAAGATTTGGCAAAACTTGATCATTCTGCCTGGACCTCTCTAAAGCTGAATTGTGGCTTTTCTCCTTTCAGATACCAGTTCCCCTGAATCCCCTGGACCGGGGATTATTTATTTCCTTACCTTAAAGTATCCTAAGGACATTTGTGTTTGCTTACATGAAACTGTAGAGTTTTCATTCAGAAATTTGGGGGAATTTTTATCTTTCCATGAATAAGTAGTAGTTCTTCAGGACCTAAAATGGCATCTAGCCCGTGGTAGGTGTTCGGTAAATATTGATTAATTGGATGGAAAGATGGATTGATGAATGGAGAGATGAATGGGTGGACCTATGAATGAATAAATAGATGATAGACAAATATTAATAAATGAAATTAATACTTTAGGGGGAGAATGTATGTAAAGAAAGTGAAAGTGAAGTTGCTCAGTTGCAGCTGACCCTTTGTGATCCCATGGACTGTAGCCTACTAGGCTCCTCTGTCCATGGAATTTTCCAGGCAAGGGCAGTGGAGTGGGTTGCCATTTCCTTCTCCAGGGGATCTTCCCAACCCAGGGTTTGAACCCAGGTCTCCCACATTGCAGGCAGAGGCTTTACCGTCTGAGCCACCAGAGAAGCTGAATGTATGTAAAAATATGGTCTATTTTCCTTGGGTTATGAGTAAGTTATGGAGCCCAGGGAAATAATCTGGTGGTAGGGAACTTTCCCTATAGGAAGAATATCTTTGTGTCATACTTTCTTGTTAGTCACTGTCAGGTTCTTATCAATCAGCCTAGTGCGCTTTAGTCCTGTCCAACTCTTTGTGACCCTATGGACTGTACCCTACCAGGCTCCTCTGTCCGTGGGATTCTCCTGGCAAGAATACTGGAGTGGGTTTCCATGCCCTCCTCCAGGGGATCTTCCCAACCCAGGGATTGAACCTGGGTCTCTTATATCTCTTGCATTGGCAGGTGGATTCTTTACCACTAACGCCACCTGGGAAGCCCTGCTAATCAGCCTAGAACAAAAAGGCAAGAAAATTAGCTCTTTAAAATTAGCTCCTGTGTTTTTAACTTTTTAAAAAGCTTTAATTACCAAATTACTATGTCAGTTATTATTTCCACCTCAACATGTTGTATTAGTTTACCAGGGCTTCCATAAAAAAATACCACAGACTGGGTGGCTTTAACAACAAATTTATTTTCTCATGGTTCTAGAGCCTAGAAGTCCCAGATCAAGTTGTCAGCAGGTTTCTTCTAAGGCTCCTCTGACTGTCTTGCAGATGACCACCTGCAGATGATCACTATGTCCTTACTTGGTCCTTCATCTGTGTTGTCTGTTATCTAATCTCCTCTTCTTATAAGGACACCAGTCATATTAGAGTAGGAAGCACCTTAAAGATCTCATTTTAACTCAATTACCCCATTAGAGATCTTATCTTCAAATACAGTCACATTATGAAGTATTGGTAGTTAGGGCTTTAACATATGAATTTTCAGTTCAGTTCAGTCGCTCAGTCGTGTCCGACTCTTTGCGACCCCATGAATCACAGCACGCCAGGCCTCCCTGTCCATCACCAAGAGAGATGCAATTCGGTTCATAACACTCATTTGGCTTTAAACACAAGTCATTATTTCTCAGCACCTGTCTGTAACGTTTGGCATCAAAATCTGTTGCAGGGTTTGTTATAAAAGCATATTGTTGGCTTCTACCTCATATGTAATGAATTTAAAAGTAGAGCCTAGGGGACCTGATTTTAAACAAATATCAAAGTGAATCATTGCATACTGAAGTTCAAGAGATAATGATGTAGATTTTCTATTATTCATTGGCATTAAGATTTTGGTAACCATTTCTTTTTATGCCTGTTTCATTCTATAATGCTTAGAAATATTTATTGTCTTTCCCAGAAAGAAAATAATACTCTAATATTTGTCCTGTTGGCAACCCACTCCAGTACTCTTGCCTGGAAAATCCCATGGATGGAAAAGCCTGGTAGGCTACAGTCCGTGGGGTCGCAAAGAGTCGGACACGACTGAGCGACTTCACCTTCACCTTCACCTTTGTCTTGTACTCCTGTAGTATTTAAAATACTTTCATCTACCTTGTTTCATAAGTATAAAATATATATATTTAACTGACCACATGTTGTTTAATTATATCCACATGGCATTCCTATGGAGGGAGTGTCATGAGGCACCGGTTACATAGTGATTAAGAGATGCGTTCTGAAAGCAGCTGCCTCCATTACTTACTAACCAAGTTGCCTTAGGCAAATTATTAACCTTTTCTAATCTCTAAAATGGGGACAGTATAAAAATAATGCTCACTTTATAGGGTTGTGTTGAGGTTTTGATTCAGACATAAATTCTACAACCGTTTTTGTCACATACTAAGTGTGAAATGTTTCCTGTTATTACTTTCAGGTTGGAGATGAGACTGATATTCATAAGAATTAACTAATCACAAATCCATACTGTTAACAAACATAGACCTTGAACCCTGACTGACTGGCCCCAACTCCTACTCCTATTCTTTCTATTACTCTGTAGAATGGATATAATTTTTAAGTTGGCTTTTGTTCTTTCAAATTACCGGTGATAGTTTGTTGTTACTTTTCAACTCAACTTTTAAAGAGAAGAAAATATATTACAAAATACTTTAAATCTATAGATACTTAGCCTACTCAAGAGTAGAATAATGATTAAAAGTGTGGTAGTGTGATGAAATAATATTGATTTTGATTCTGTTGTACTTTTGGTGATCGGCTTCAGTATTTAGGAATCAGCCATTTGCCAATGTATTTATTTCAGGAATTTTAGGGTCAAGTTGAGTTCCATATATGAAATGGACCAACCTAGTTCTCTGAATGTGACTTTTTGTGTGTTTGGAAGCTTCTGCCATTAGTCTGACTTCTGTAGGTGGGCATGGCATTCTGCACATTACCAAAAAGTAAAATCTAATTTGCCCAGACAAAATGGAAGAAAATTTATTATGTCTTCCATTCCCAGACACCAATTCCCTGGAATCCCCCTGGGGGATAGAAGATAATGCTGACTACTTTCTAACATTGTAGGAGAAGTCAAGGCCATTCTATATGTAGGAATGTATATAAACAAAGATGAATCTATGCAACTGAAATTAACATGGTAGATACACATACAGATTTCCAGGGATTGGGGGTTTTGATTTTGTTCTTCTTGCTTCTAGACAGAAGAACCCAAATACATAAAAAGTAAGCAGAATAGTATTATGAATGACCATGTACTTTCATATCACCTACTGTCAACAGTTACCAACTGACAGACAGTCTTGTTCCATCTATATCCCCACTCACTCCCTAACCATGTATCATATCAATACAGCCCAAGTCATTGCTTAATTTCATTTATAAATATTTCAGTATGCATTTCTGAATGATAAGCATTATTTTTAACATAGCCACAGTATCAATATCGTACCTAACATTAATTCCTTGGTACTGAGATGTCCAGGTTCAGAAGCACACATCAAGCAACAGCGCATGAATTTCTACATAAGAGAGACTTCGGGACAGCAATCTGTTTGGAAGAGGAGGCCAAAAGACTTCCCTTTATACTGCATTTATATAATATTGAGAAAATCTCAATTGCTTTTGCTTTTTGGCCACACTGCGTGGCATGCGGGATCTTAGTTCCCCGACCAGGGATCAAACTCGGGGCCCCAGCAATAAGAATACTGACTCTTAACCATTGGACCATCAGGGAATTCCCAAGAAAACCTCCACTGTTAATATCAAAGAGAAGAGTGGGACTGCTGAAGAATATCCTGGGCCTGAGTGTATTAAAGTCTCTATCAGCTGTCAGGGTCCCCTCAGTGTTGACACGGTTCTCTAATACTCGATGGAAGTGAGCTTTGCAGTGCTGTAGCTTAAACTGCCCTCTCACTCAGCAATGACCTCTCTTCTCTCTGATTTCTAAGTCCTGCTTGACCTTCCAACTTGCTCAAGTTCATTTCCTTCATGAAGCCCACCTCTGAGATCTTCATCCTTGAATGTCATTCCCCTTTTGCACTTTCTGCGTTGACACTGACCTGTGTTACCCAGAACAGCAAGAACAGGAGCAGTACTCACACCAAGCGCCATTTCTGAGGCCTCACCACATGCCTGGGCTGTGCTTAACACTTTGCCTCCTTTACCTCTTAACACTGCAACTCTGTAAAGCAGGTGTCCCATTTTACAGATGAGGAGACTTAGCCTCGGTGCAGTTAAGTGACTTGCCTAAAGTCACTGTTTGAAGTGACATCGTTGGGATTTGAACAGAAGTATAGTGTGACATCAAAGTCAGCCTCCCTGATAAGTCACCTTTGTGTTTACCTTTTTCACATGTCCTATATGCCTGAGTAAACTGTAGACTCTCAGAGGCCAAATACGGTGACCTGTAAAATAATATGGTATTCCTCACTGTTGTTAATCATGATGCAATGATTGTCTAACCTGACTTAATTTCAAGGCTGTTAAAACTTGGAAAGTTCTTTGCTACCTGAACTTTATGTCTAGTGTATAAAGTGGATAAATGAAATATATTATTAGCATAATATGGTATACATCATCTTATAAGTCAGAGAGCTGACTATAGTCAAGCTGCAACAAAGTAAAATAAAATTGTTGTTGTTGTTTAGTCACTAAGTCTTGTCCGACTCTTTTGCAACCCCATGTGCTATAGCCCAGCAGGCTCCCATGTCCATCGGATTTCCCAGGCAAGAACACTGGAGTGGGTTTCCATTTGGATCATCCCGATCCAGGGATCAAACCTGTGTTGCCTACACTGGCAGGCGGGTTCTTTACCACAAAGCTACCAGGGAAGCCCTTTGAAAGAGATTTTCCTCTCTATGCATGCATGCTAAGTCACTTCAGTCGTGTCAGACTATTTGCGACCCTACAGACCGTAGCCCACCAGGCTCCTTTGTCCACAAGATTCTCCAGGCAAGAATATTGGAGTAGGTTGCCATGCCCTCCTCCAGGGGATCTTCCTGACCTAGGGATCAAACCTGAGTCTCTTACGTCTCCTGCATAGGAAGGTGGGTTCTTTACCACTAGTGCCACCTGGGAGGCTCTTCCTCTTTATAAATATATTCAATTAACTACAGATTGTGAGAGCAGTTGCTTTCTCATTTTCTTCTTCTGCCCATTTTCAAAAACCTGTACCAAGGAATGGTTTGTGGCTTTTGCCTCAACCTTACTGTTTTTCCATGATAAAATTCCCAGTTAGTTTATATGATTAGTTGATGTTCACACCATTTTATGTAGAGGGCTACTAAATGTAGCTTCTAGTCTCCTAGCCACCCTGCTTTTAACTGGAATAGTATCATAATTCCTGTAAAGGTACAGAAGTTGACTCTAGTCACATAAAATCACATAGATCTCTTAGACTGGAGTTAGTGCTGAAACATAAGGTGTGTGTTGGAGAGGTGGGTGGAGGATAGTTTCCTGCTTGAGGAGACCTTGAGTTTCTGTGGAGAAATTCAGACTTCATCTCATGAAGAATTCTTGATGCTTCCTAGGAGATCAGGATGGCAGATGGGAGAGATATACAAAGCAATTATTTGACAATAGTGGGAGAAAGACAGAAAATAAGAAAGACACTTGGAGTAATCTGACACAACACAAGGAACACCAGGTTAAGGCAGTAGGATAGAAAAAGGAATAGATAAGAAAAATATTTGTTAAAAATAGAATGTTCCTGGATGCAGAATTAGATTTAGCTTTTATTAATGTTGTTATTCATTTATCTGTATTACAGTATCCAAATCATCATCAAAGCTTCTTCAAATGAAGCTTCTGTAAATTTGTCTATTATTTTTCTTAGACATCTGGTTTGATTTTTTGTTATACTGACCATGAGACTCATGGTCATCATTTTCCACCCTGGGACAGCTAAGGTGTGATAGAAAAGAACTCACTGGGAGCCAGATTTTAGAAGTTCAGCTGAATTACCTGTGTAACGTAAATAAGTCACTTAATGCCTCCCATTGTCTTCTCCAAAGCACGTTGTAAATGACCAGATCCTATGCATGTATACTCTCTGCTATATGATTTCAAAAAAAACTTTTGACGCTAACTTATGAATTGTCTGCTCTCTTGTTATAAGGCTAAATTTATTTCCAAAATACATACTAACATTTTGAATTCTAAACACTCCTCAAATTCTTATAGCAGTAGATAATAATGCTTTAATGGCTATACAAAAGAATTTTTTAAATATCACTTCCATTTTATACATATGGGTTTTTCTCTCTCCTTAAGTCAATTTTTTAAAAAAGGAAAAAAAGGAAGAATCTGTTTTGGTTCAGGAATTTGATAAACTTTATCAGAAAAAGCAGATCGACAGCAAACCTACTTATGAAATTCTAGGGCCTCCTGATAATGAAATTCACTGAAAGTGAGCATCTGAATACTGCAGAATTTTGCATTTGGCACTCCACATTTCAGGTCTGTCCGGAACCAAGAAATACAAAGAAAGATGTCTTAATTTTATGGCTAATGATAAATTTTGATATATTGATTGAGATTAAATTATTGATTTATGGTTTCCAATAGTTCTCATAGCTTAATAATACGTCACTGGTTACTGTATATATGAGAGCTGTGGATGGAAAAACTAGAAAGGCTATAAATGCATACATGTGTACATTGATAACCTTTAGCCATCAGCATAAATTATGTAAGTCAAGTAGGGTTTTCTAATTACATATGATCTTCATATGATAAGATTACAGACATATGACTACATTTTCAAATAGCATTAAACTCTCTTTCATATATCTATCTAGGTATCTGAATAGATCTCTATCTACATAGGTAGATAATATATAGATGGATAGGTAGATAGATGGACAGAGAGAGAGAGAGAGATGAAATTAGCATCCTGATGTAAGTATCTAATTTGTTTCTAATAAAATATTGAAAACTTTTAAAAAGTTAATACAGCAGAGTTTTCCTTGGTCTTAGATTGAAAAATCTGAAAACTAGTGCACTCCCGCTGCATGCATAGCTATAGTGGACCTCTGCCAACAAAGGCCTTTATCACAGCGTAAATGGGGTTTCAAGTGTTTGTTTCCAGTGCAGGTTCTTGCAGCCCAGGCACTTCCCAATCTCATTGTTCCTTTGTTCTAGCGGATGTACAAAGGGTTGACTGTTTTGTTTTCTGGCTCAGAGAGATTAGATAAAGTCTGCATTTCTGAACTTCACCCTCTAGGCACGCAACCTTAAAATTCATTTTTTATAGCTTTTATTTTGCAAATTGTATATGTTTAGATAATAAGGATCATAGCATCATTTTCTTTAACCTTTACCTGGCTGCGCTGTGCATGTAGGTGACAGTATTGATCCCATTTGAACAATCACTGGAAAGCATCTCTTTCTCTCGTTCTTGTCCTTAAAATGCCTCTTCAGCAAAAACGCATCACCTCAGTTGGCTATGACAAGGTTGCTGTTGAGTTTCTCGGGTTATGAGAATCTCATGATAACAAGAAAACTTTTTGTGAGGGGAAATTGTGTTCTTTCCTTTTATTATGGCGTCTTTAATTGTAGACTGTTGTGTTGGATAGAAAATTTAAATAATATTGCCACACATACACACAGACACAAACCCATGCTGTTTTTCCTCAAGAACCCATAAAAGAGAATCATCTTGGGAATTTTTTTTTTTTTTTATCTTAAGGGTTAGAAAGTTAGTTCATGGGAATAAATTGATAAGATTTTTCCAGTTTTTTTTTTCTTAAGAAAAGCAATTAATGCTATTATCAGTTTCAGTTCAGTTCAGTCGCTCAGTCGTGTCCGACTCTTTGCGACCCCATGAATCACAGCACGCCAGGCCTCCCTGTCCATCACCAACTCCCGGAGTTAACTCAGACTCATGTCCATCGAGTCAGTGATGCCATCCAGCCATCTTATCCTCTGTCGTCCCCTTCTCCTCCTGCTCCCAATCCCTCCCAGCATCAGAGTCTTTTCCAGTGAGTCAACTCATCGTATGAGGTGGCCAAAGTATTGGAGTTTCAGCTTTAGCATCAGTCCTTCCAATGAACACTCAGGATTGATCTCCTTTAGCATGTTAGTCTCTAAAAAATATGGTATTCCAGTTTTGCCTTTATTCTGTCAGTGATTCGGAGGAAATTTCCTTTTATGATTTCACAGACAGAATACGTTGTAGACCAGGTGAAGTCTCTGGTATATCTTGTTACTCCTCCAAACATTTAAGAATATAGGTACTGTTACTGTGCTCCCCAGACAGAGGGAGAAATGGAGGCTTAGAAGGTTAAGTAACTTCCAGAGGGGCTCGTGAGTGATACATGAGGAAGCCAAAATTTGGATTGAGGTCTGACTCCAAAGCCCACTCTCTCTGCCACTACTTCTATGACAAGATTGTCCCAACTAGAGGAGGAATATTAGTAATAGTAATAATAGCAAACATTGAACACCATGTGCCAGACACTTTTTTAAGTGCTCTAGATAAAATACTCAATTTCATCTTCATAACAGATCTACTGAAAAGATAGTGTTGTTATCAGCATTGCATAGAGGACACAGCTGAGGCACAGGGAGGTTAAGGAATTGCTACACAGGTACAAAGTGGGAGGCCCAATTCAAGACTCTAGAGTCTACACTGTTTAGGTGAACCTGTGCTGCTAGGGTATAAACCACAGAACCTTGTCCTCCTAGCTCACCTGTGCTGTGAAATCCCAAAGTTTGCTGCCTTTGCTTGGCTGTATTTAGAATATGTGTGGCGTCTATGGGTGACCCATAGTGTACTGAGCTGTCTGGCTATAAGTGCCTTTTGAATATAGAGTAAGATTACCTTGTTCCTATTTGTATTTATGCTAATAATAAGTGAAGACTTTCTTAAAACATATACTGTTCTAGGAAGATGCTAGAATTTCTTATTTTGTGAGTAAAATATAATTTACCAAGTGGTAGATAAGAACTGAGATCGCTGTGCCATGCCACTAAAACAGTTAACCTGACTCTTGAAATTTAGTCTCCAGTATTTTGAGCTCATTTCCTAAAACAAAAGCCAGGTAGGATTTTTGAAAACTTTGTATGTGTCACTGTCAACGTTTCTTCTCCCCATATTCAGGGTATGGAGAGCCTCATTGCTCAGATGGTCCCACAGCATCATCTGCTGTCTAAATCTTATTGACTTAGTTCCTAACCTGGAGATGTACCGGTCATCCTATTTCAAGTTCTACAGTGAAGATTCAGTACGCAGGAAACAGGACTCCTCAAACTGACCCATGGCTTTGAGAATTGAAACTAGGTGCACAGCCAGGTGCAGGACTAACCCATTCCCGTCTGCTCTAAGAGGTTTGGCAGCTCCAAGATGTCCCAGAACTCAAGTTTTAAAAAATCTAGGGACATAAGGAATCCCAATCTCTAAAAATATTTATTTGGCTGAGTTGGGTCTTAATTCTAGCACACAGGATCTTCACTGCATAATGCGGGATCTTTCCTTGTGGTGCACAGACTCTCTAGTTGTGGTGCATGGGCTTAGTTGGTCCAGGACATGTGGGATCTTAGTTCCCCGATTAAACCCACATCCCCTGCATTACAAGCAGATTCTTAACCACTGGACTTCAGGGGAGTCCTAGGGAATCCCTGTTGTTGGGAGTATTCATTTCGGTGAACATACCTAACCTTGGCTTCCTTGTCAGGTTTGTATCTTTTGTGGTTTTCTGGTATCTAAGAACAACCCAAAGTTTTGTCAATGTAACCCCCTAAGCCCCACAACCTAAAAAAGAGAACATTTAGCAGAAATTTTAAAATTATTTCTTAATATCTGTATTTTCTGTTGAGATTTTCAGTATTTATCCAGGAAGAACCTGGATGTTTATCAATGTTTGAAAAATGCAAAACCTGCAAGTCAAAGAAAATGTAACCTTGCTTGGATCTCCAATCTCAGAGCTATCGTAACAAAAATGTTTTATTAGAAGAAAAGGAGTTTATATGACTAATAGCTAAGGTAGATTCCCTTTTTAAGTACAGTGGTTTGGAAGTAGTGTAAAATGCCCATTCATATCACGGGCAGCAGAGTTCTGAAAGTGTTGGAGGAAACTGAGTCTGGATTGTAGCAAGGTAAGAGTGCATCTGCAACAGTCCTCAAGCCACCTTCTCTTTTTTGGTTTTTGCCCCATAGATCCTTTACCTCCTGCTAGGTTTGAAGTCAGTAAAGAGAAAACTACTTCCACCAGTTTGCATGTTTGGTGGACTCCTTCCTCGGGAAAAGTCACCTGGTATGAGGTACAGTTACTTGATGATAACCGAAAGATACAGATGGCCCAAATTCAAGAAAGAGCTTCACGGAATGAATACACATTTTTCAACCTCACTGCTGGTAATAAATATAATATTGCCATCACAGCTGTTTCTGGGGATAAACGTTCCTCTACAATGTATGCCAATGGAACAACAGGTACGATTTATTTACATGTAGTTGGGTATTTAATAGTCTGTACTCCTTTTGAAATTAGATTTAGGAAAAAGGAGTAAGAATGCTGTGAGATCAACAATAGATAGATAGATAGACAGACAGACAATGAAGCTGTTTGATATAGAGGAAAGACTGGACTGGAAACAAGGAGGTGGGGTTGGGCTGCCACCTTGCCAGGTGATTTTGAACAAGTCACGGAACTTCTCTGGGACTGGAACTTTCTCCAAAATGAAGATGTTTCCTAGCAAGTCTTTGCTTGAACCCATGCATCCCAGTATCAGTGGCACATTACCATTTCCTTCCATAACACACTGTCTTATCATTCACTCTCCACTGATTTTCTCTCCTGCTTCATTGCTCTCTTTCAATTTTTCATCTTCTATAGTTCTTTCTTTTCTCTTTTCCTTTTACTGCTATGCCACATCATACTTCATTGGCAAAATCTACCTGTTAAATGGGGGAGTTCGACAGGTAAACTATGATATAGCTTTACACTGTGTGGTTTGAAAAGAGCATTAATCCAGATCCCAGTAAAATGTCAAGGGTGCTATTTTCATTAGTTATTACACAAATTACAGAGAATCAAAAATGAATGTGTGGTTTCAAGTTAAATGTGTTTATATATTTTATAAGGAAATCGTGAATAACACTCTGGAAATGCATTTTATCCCGCTAGCGCCATCCCCTGTGAAAGATATTGGTGTTTTGGCAAAAACTAATTCGCTCCTGATTTCCTGGTCGCGTGGCTCTGGGAATGTGGAACGATACCACCTGATGCTAATGGATAAAGGGGTTCTAGTTCATAGTAATGCAGTGGACACTACTTTCTACACTTTTCATGGACTGACACCTGGTCACCTCTATAATGTCACCATTGTTAGTGAGACTGCGGGGCTGCAAAACTACAGATGGAAGTCAGCCAGGACAAGTAAGTTTCCCTAGCTTTTCTGTACAGTAATAAGCTCAGTTCAAGGAAATGTTTAATGAACAAGGTTTATTATTTGAATAGTGGCAGTATAGGACAAATTAAAATCCATAAATTATAAAAGACCTTAATATGTATCCATATTTCTACTTAAAGAAAGAGGGATTCCCTTTTATTCTAAAGTTTAGGCTAACCCTTGGCAACGTTATGAAATAGCAGAATTAATCATGGATATAGTCTCAGCTTCTCTTTTTATTTAAGGGTTGTTACTTCCTTCTCTTAAACCAGCATCCACCGCCTTTGTGACATCACTCACAGTGAACCAGGATTACTCTTCTCAGTGCTATATAAACACCTACTCCTGTGAACCAGCCATTTCCCAAACCTTCTCTTCTATGAAGCATCTACTGAGACCCAATTCTATAGTTGTTCTCATAGGCTGACATAGCAAGAAAGCTAATCTGTGCTATGCTAAGTTTTAATGAATCGTGTGTATTCACACATACTCCTTCATTTGTTCTTTTAATCAGTATTTGTAAGGTGCAAACAATATACTCGACATTGTAGATATAACAGTGTCCAAGAAAGACAATGTCTTTGCCTTCATGGAGCGTCCATTCAAGTGGATTCTAGTCGGTCTGCTGTATTAATAAATCCCCTCCTTTGGGAAGCTATGTAAGTTTAAGAGAAACTCTAAAATATGTAGTGCCTTAGACATTATTCTAGTGGGGAGAGTTCCTGAAACTATAGGAGGTTGATAGGAAAGATATTTGAAGACGCCTATATATTTACATATTTTTATATCACACTTTAAAAAATGTATATATATATAGTAGCAAAAAACATACCATATATCTTATGATTTATGTATATCAAGAGCAATTACATTTCTAATCAGCCTGTGCAAAAACAGTGTTCTATACCTGTTATTTTAGTGAAACATTATTGATTTATATTATGCCATTAGTGAGGCCCAAAATTATAGCATAGGCAAAAGTTCAAGAAAATATTCACCAAAGTGTCTCTTCTTTGTAATCATTTCCTTTGATGAAATAATAGCACAACTCTTAAGCTTTAGCTTTATCATGATTTAATATGAAAAAGAAAAAGCTTTAGCACAAAAATTTATGATACCCAATCAATCAACCAACCTATTTATTATGTACTTGTTGTTATTAAATACATAAAAAAGATGGGTAGAAATTAGGCAGATGACCAACTTCTTTGAGGAGTCCGCTTAAAGAATTTCAGAACTGGAAAAGACCATTTTAAGTTTCTTTGACCCAAGCTATCATTAAGCTAAGGGCCCCTAGACTTAGTGAGATGGACAGAGCTGTCCAGGGTTGCCCTGCAACCTATGGCCAAATTTGAGCCAGAATTTAGGCTCCTGACTGCCATGTTTGTGCTCTCTCCACTAACCAAGCAACCTTTCTTTGGTTTTGTAGTACTTTTTTTAACGTTGTGAAGTCATTTTCTTCAGAGCAGAGACTGTGACTTGTAGAGATTAAAATACAGGTCAGAATTTGGCTATAAGAGTGGTATAACGTCCTGAATATATAACATCCTCTTTCCTGTTCTTCCTAATTAGCCCCCATGGAAGTCTCAAATCTGAAGGTGACGAATGAAGGCACTATGACTTCTCTAAAAGTCAAGTGGCAAAGGCCTTCCGGAAATGTGGATTTCTACAACATTACCCTGTCTTACCAAGGGACCATCATACAATCCAGAACATTGGCATCCCAGATTACTGAAAGTCAATTTAAAGGCTTGACCCCTGGACGACTTTATCAAGTCACCATCAGCTGTGTGTCTGGTGAATTATATGCTCACAAGACAGCAGTGGGCAGAACAGGTGAGTCTAAGGTTCCATAAATTCCTTAATTGCTCAAATCAATTACTGATCCATCTTAGAATGGGATAAAATAGTTCAGTTCAGTCGCTCAGTCATGAGCACGCCAGGCCTCCCCATCCATCACCAACTCCCGGAGCCTACTCAAACTCATGTCCATTGAGTCGGTGATGCCATACAACCATCCCATCCTCCATCATCCCCTTCTCCTCTCGCCTTCAATCTTTCCCAGCATCAGGGTCTTTTCAAATGAGTCAGTTCTTTGCATAAGGTGGCCAAAGTATTAGAGTTCCAGCTTCAACATCAGTCCTCCCAGTGAACATTCAGGACTGATTTCCTTTAGGATGGACTGGTTGGATCTCCTTGCAGTACAAGGGACTCTCAAGAGTCTTCTCCAACACCACAGTTCAAAAGCATCAATTCTTCAGCACTCAGCTTTCTTTATAGTCCAACTCTCCCATCCATACATGACTACTGGAAAAACCATAGCCTTGACTAGATGGACCTTTGTTGGCAAAGTAATGTCTCTGCTTTTTAATATTCTGTCTAGGTTGGTCATAACTTTTCTTCCAAGGAGTAAGCATCTTAATTTCATGGCTTCAGTCACCATCTGCAGTGATTTTGGAGCCCCCCAAAATAAAGTCTGCCACTGTTTCCCCATCTATCTGCCATGAAGTGATGGGACTGGATGCCATGATCTTTGTTTTCTGAATGTTGAGCTTTAAGCCAACTTTTTCACTCTCCTCTTTCACTTTCATCAAGAAGCTCTTTAGTTCTTCATCACTTTCTGCCATAAGGGTGGTGTCATCTGCGTATCTAAGGTTATTGATATTTCTTTCAGCAACCTTGGTTCCAGCATGTGCTTCATCCAGCCCAGCATTTCTCATGATGTACTCTGCATATAAGTTTAACAAGCATGGTGACAACATACAGCCTTGACATACTCCTTTTCCTATTTGTAACCATTCTGTTGTTCCATGTCCAGTTCTAACTGTTGCTTTCTGACCTGCATACAGATTTCTCAAAATAAGTTAGAAGGAAAAATTTTTCCCACCTTGGGAAGTATAGTCTACATAATGCCTACGTAGACTGAGAGTGTCTATGAGTGAGGACCCCCTGTGCAGAGTCAAGCAGAGGGTTAATTGCATTCATATGAGTTTTTTAAGCAAATGGATTTGGATTGATTTCTGAATGATCTGTATTATTGGCTCTGCCCTGTGCTCTTTCACGTCACACTACTTAAGTAGCATAAATGAATTAGAACTGATACTAATCAATAAAACATTTCTGATCAACTCTTATAATGAGGGCTTTGTTGTTGTTTGTTGTGCAGTCACTCAGTTGTGTCCAACTCTCTGTGACCCCATGCTTACCAGGCTTCCTTGGTAAACTTTGCTATATCCTGGAGCTTGCTCAAACTCATTTCCATTGAGCTGATGATACCATCCAACCATCTCATCCTCTGTTGGCCCCTTCTCCTCCTGCCTTCAATCTTTTCCAGCATCAGGATCTTAACCATGTTTTCCATAAATTATTTTATTATGCCACCAAACGTTTATTCAATGCCTTCCTTGTATAAATTATAATATCACGTACTTTCAGAGTTATTAAGATGGTAGGGTTCAGCAAACTACATCCTTCAGCCAAATATGGTCTGTGACCTGTTTTTGTGTAACCCCAAACTGAGTTGTTCTTACATTTTAAAGAGGCTTTAAAAAGAAAGAAAACAAAAGAAAAACAGAAATATATGGCCTGAAAATTCTGAAATATTAATATTTACTTTGCTAACCCTTGTTTTCAGGGAAGTTACATTTTAATCACACAAATGTAGAATATGCACATGATTTTTTTAAATGTTACATTTTGATAATGTAATTATATTGATGTTTCCATTGATCAGGCACTGAATGAACACTTTACAGCATTATTTCATTCAGTTTTCATTAAAATCACTAGAGGTCTTATTGTTATCACCAGTTTATAGATAATTCAGAAAGGTCAAATAACTTGTCCATAGTCATCCAACCAGTAAGTGGTGGGGTTTAAACCAGGCTGTCTGATTCCAGGATCCATTGTCTGTGTTATAGGAGATGCCAGGTAAGAGCCATAAATATGGTCAGAAAGAAATGATAAGCTCTCTTTCAGAAGATCAGTAAAGATTTTGGGGAGGCAATGGCCTTTAACTGGAATTTTTAAAATATGAAGCTCTTGGAAAGTTAAGAGGGAAAAGAGGGAAGGGTATTTGAGGTATAGGGAATAATAAAAACAAAGACACAGTGGCAGAGGAGCCCAGGAGATCTAAGGTCTAAGGATGAGAAACTGGAGGCCAGCATTCAAGAGTGGGGAACGAGGGAAGGGCCCTGTAGGTAGAAGTCAGGGTGAAGACTGGCAGCATCTGGGCTCTAATTTGGGAGAGCTACAAACTCTGCATCAAAGACTTGATATTTTATTCTGTAGTTAATGGAAAAACCTTGAATGTTTTTGAGCAAAGGAATAATAAGATCAGAGGTATATTGCTAGAAGAGTAATCTTTTCAATTGGAAAAGAAAGAAAGAAATGTTTTGTGGCCACTGTCTTCCAAAAGATGACACATCCATCAATGTCACTGTCATTAGAAGCAACATCAATATTGTCTCTTAGGCTGGTGTGCAATTAAAAAAACAGCATTCATATCACCAGGTTATTAATAGTGTTACAGAAGACCGCATTACTGATCTATTGCTAAAATGATTTTAGCAAACATTTCTCACATGTCAGATGGCTCTGAATTGCTACTATTAGATTTCTTATCCACTGTTGCCCATGAAAAGTGAACGAGTATCCTTACCTTTGGATTTTAGTATCTCCTTGTGACATCACTTCACTGTTTAGTTCCACAGAAAGTTGGGGACCTGGAGGCAAACAGCAATGGTTCTACGAAGTCCCTGGTAGTAAGCTGGTCGCCCCCTGCTGGAGACTGGGAGCAGTATCGTATCCTGCTCTGGAATGATTCTTCGGTGCTGCTCAACATCACCGTGGGAAAGGAGGAAACACACTATGTCATAGATGACGTGGGGCTTATACCGGGCAGAAAGTATGAGATAGAAGTCACAGTTGAGAGCGGAAATCTGAAGAACTCTATGCGTTGCCAAGGCAGGACAGGTAAGCAAATATTATGGTGTTAATGACTGACAGAACCTTAATTTGGACCTTCGTCCAATTAATCCAGGTAACCCTCAATATCTTACCCCAGCGTTCCCTGGATTTGAGACATTTTAGACTGGTAGACTGAAATAGGTTGGTAATGTTTAATTTTGTCAAATTAGAACAATAGAAATCACTTCCGCTAGTAAATCCATTGTTGTATAAAAGAAAGACCTTTTTTAACATCAAAAGAATAAGGAAACAATCTGGGCGAATCCTCCCCACTAAGCAGATATTTGATAACTATTTCTTGGTAGTTAGTGTTAGAGCACCACTGCCTTGACCCACTGCTGACTAATGGGGGAGTTTCAGGTACCACAGAAGAGTTGTTAAAGCAATGAGGGATATATTCAGATTTTAGGGCAGAGGAGAGTGAGGTTTCTGAGACATGGATTTCGGTGTTCTTGCTGTCACCATTACACTGTAATACCACGGGCAAGTCACAACCTCTCTGAGTCCATTTCCTCCATTTTCAAATAGGAGAGTTAACCTCTAAGCTCAACATTTCTATGAAAATCCCTGTGACATGGAATATGCCATACTTAGAGTGAAATTCAAATATATTCTCTCTTAATCTTGCCTGATAATAAGGAAATAACTGATGCAGTATTCTTAGAAGAATGTCAAAGAAAAGGACTAAGACATGTCTTTAGCTTGCCAACTGTGTCTTCCAGTCATCTCTTCATTTTCCAACTGTTAATATATCCTGGATGATGATCAAAAATAAATGACCCAGTAATTTCCAAGAGTATTCTTTTGAATCTTTATTTCTGGTTATATTACACAAAGATTTTTGTGATTAGCTTTTCTTTTTTTGCTAAATGTTTATAAGCATTCAGAAAAGAAATGTTCGACTAGAACATTCCTGTGGCTGGAAGGGAGCAGATCTCTAAAGAATACGCCAATGTTTCAATGCCATTCTCCCAATGAATCACCACTTCAGGGTCGATGCATGTTACAGGATGCTCGGGGCTGGTATACGGGGATGACCCAGAGGGAGGATAAGGGGAGGAGAGAGGTGGGAGGGGGTTCGGGGGGGGGGGAACTCATGTACACCCGGGGCGGATTCATGTCAATGTATGGCAAAACCAACCAATATAATATTGTAAAATAATTAGCCTCCAATAAAAAAAAAAAGAATTCTCAAATGTATCTGAGTGACCCAGACATTGTTCTTGTTCAGTTGCTCAGTCGTGCCTGACTCTTTTCTACCCCCTGGGCTGCAGCACACCATGCACTGTCCTTCCCCATCTCCCAGAGCTTTGCTCAGACTCGTGCCCATCGAGTCGGTGATGCCATCCAACTGTCTCATCTTCTGTCGGCCCCTTCTCCTCCTGCCTTCAATCTTTCCCAGCATCAGGGTCTTTTCTAATGAGTCGGTTCTTCACATCAGGTGGCCAAACTATTGGAGCCCCTCCAATGAATATTAAGGATTGATTTCCTTTAGAATTGACTGGTTTGATCTCCTTGCAATTTAAGGGACTCTCAAGAGTCTTCTCCAACACCCAAATAACACAAATGTCTACTGCTTTATCCTCAGTCCCCCTGGCTGTCCTTCATCTTCGTGTCAAACATGCCAATGAAACCTCACTGAGCGTCATGTGGCAGACCCCTGCAGCAGAATGGGAGAAATATATCATTTCACTCATCGACAGAGACCTCTTATTCATCCATAAGTTGCTTCCCAGAGATGCCAAAGAATTCACTTTTATTGACCTGGTGCCTGGACGGAAATACATAGCTACAGTCACCAGTATTAGTGGAGACCTCAAAAATTCATCTTTAACAAAAGGAAGAACAGGTAATATTTTTAAATAAATTTTAGACTTTAAAAGTACCCTGTCTGCTGAATTATGTAACATTCATCTTATAAATGTTCATTAAGAGCCTATTCAGTACTGGGCATACTGGGCGTTGTTTATATTTATACATTCATGTTTCATGTTTTCCATATATTTGCTCTCTGGGCTATAGTCTGGATAATGTCCTCAGATCTTAGTTTTAGTTTATTAATTCTTTTTTTAGTTTTATCTGATCTGTTTGAAAGTCCACTCGTTGAGTTTTAAAATTTAATTGTTATGTTCTTCACTTTTAAATATTTTCCTTGGTTGTCTTTCAAATCTGTTTTGTATTCTGTTTCTCTTTCCATTCTCCCCCTTCTATTAGTTTAAGTAAATTAATGACTTTTATTTTCAATCTATGTATGATTAGTGCAATATCTGAAATCATCAGAAGTTCAATCCGGTTGTTTCTTGAGTTGTCTGCCTTTGCCCATGGTGCTTTACTTCCTCAAATGTTTGTGATGCTCTACTTTAAACTCATATATCTTGGATTTTTATTTTGTGGGAATTCTTTGAGATAGGTTTCAGAAGGAATTTTCTTTTCTTGAGATTCTTTTAGGTGTGCAGGATTTCTAGTAACTCAGACATTTAATCAAAATTATCAGCTTGAGGTTTTTAATCACCCAGGTTTTATGAAGTTGGGTTGCAAACTCAACTGAAAATGTGATGAATTTTCAGTGGAAGTTTTTTTCTCCCAATACTAAGGAGGTTGAAGTATATTGGGAACAGGGAGAAAATATTTATTTCACTTACATTTAGAATGTAAGCTTTCAGGATTCAGTATTATGCAGTCACTTATGAGGTTCCTCACCCTGGGAAAGTCCTATTCATAGTTCCAGCAAAGCTATAAAATCAAAGCTTAGGTTTATATTTGAAAGGTGCCCTCATGGTGAAAGTCTGCTTCAGCTATCCAGTTACCTCTCTCACTTTATTATAGGTTTCTGAGAATTTATTACATTCTTGACAGCTCATTCATATATTTACATTTTTATGTTTTGTCCAGCATGTGCAGTGTGTTTATTGAGGGGATTTTCATGGTTTGTGCCAGAAATGAAAGTGTTTTTGTAGTGATTTCCCTTGTTGTGCAAAAGCTTTTAAGTTTAGTCACGTCTCATTCGTTTTTACTTTTCTTTCTCTTGCATTTAGGGGACAAATCCAGAAAAATATTATTACAATTTATGTCAAGAGTGTTCTGCCTATGTTCTTTTCTAGAAGTTTTATGATTTCCAACCTTACATTTATGTCTTTAATCAATTTTGAGTTTATTTTTGTGTGTAGTGATGAAATGTTCTAATCTCATTTTTGTATATGTAGCTGTCTAGTTATCCCAGCACCACTTGTTGAAAAGAATATCTTTTCTTTTATTGTATATTCTTGCCTCCTTTGCCATAGATTAAATAGCCATAAGTGTGTGGATTTATTTCTGGGCTGTCTGTTCTGTTCTATTGATCTATGTGTTAGTATAATCTGAATTCTGTGAGCTTGATGTCTCCAGCTTTGTTCTTTTTTTCTCAAGATTGTTTTGATAATTCATGGTTTTTGTGATTCCATGTGAATTTTAGGATTATTTTTTCTAGCTTTGTAAAAAATGTCATGGATATTTTGGTAGTAATTGCATGAAATCTATAGATTACTTTGGGTAGTATGGCCATTTTAAACAATATTAATTCTTCTAATCCAAGAGCATGGGATATCTTTCCATTTCTTTGTATCATCTTCATTTTCCTTCATCGATGTTTTTATAGTTTTCAGACTTTATATTTCACCTCCTTGGTTAAGTTTATTCTTTGATATTTTATCCTTTTTGATTTGTGGTTGTCATGGGATTCACATATGCTAACGTATAATTGTATCTACTTGGTTTAGACTGGTAATCATTTAAGTTCACATGCATTCTGAAAGACCTACGTTTTTTACTTTCCTACCTCACATTTTCCTACCTCATATTTTACATCTCTTGCTTATCCCTTAATTGTATAATGTTATTATAGTAGCATTTACAATTTTTTGTCTTTTAATGTACGTACTGGCTTATTTAAGTGGTTGATCCTTCATTCTTATTATATATTTGCCTTTTCTAGTTGGAGTTTTTCATTTCCTATAGATTCTTACTTCTTTTCATTTAGAGAAGACCCCTCAACTTTTCTTTAGGGTATATGTAGTATTGCTGAACTTTTAGTTTTTGTTTGTCTTTAGTTTTTGCTTATCTCTACTTCTATTTTAACTGATAATCTTGCTGGGTATTTTAACTGATAATCATCCAATCTTAGGTTGGATGTTTTTCCCTTTCAGCACTTTGAATGTATCATGCCACTGCCTTCTGGCCTGGAATATTTCTGTACAGAAATCAGCTGACAGCCTTATAGGGATTCCATTGTGTATGAGTCTTTGTTTTTCTCTTGTTGCCTTTAGAATTTTTTCTTTAGCTTTTGCCATTTTAATTATGCTGTGTCTTGGAGTGGCTTTATTTGGGTTCATCTTATTTGGGACCCTCTGTGCTTTTGATAAATGACAGAAATGGTATGGACCTAACAGAAGCAGAAGCTATTAAGAAGAGGTGGCAAGAATACACAGAAGAACTGTACAAAAAAGATCTTCACGACCAAGATAGTCACGATAACGTGATCACTGACCTAGAGCCAGAAATCTTGGAATGGGAAGTCAAGTGGGCCTTAGAAAGCATCACTACGAACAAAGCTAGTGGAGGTGATGGAATTCCAGTTGAGCTATTTCTCATCTTGAAAGATGATGCTGTAAAAGTGCTGCAGTCAGTATGCCAGCAAATTTGGAAAACTCAGCAGTGGCTACAAGACTGGAAAAGGTCAGTCTTCATTCCAATCCCAAAGAAAGGCAATGCCGAAGAATGCTCAAACTACCACACAATTGCACTCATCTCACACGCTAGTAAAGTCATGCTCAAAATTCTCCAAGCCAGACTTCAGCAATATGTGAACCATGAACTCCCAGATGTTCAAGCAGGCTTTAGAAAAGGCAGAGGCACCAGAGATCAAATTGCCAACATCTGCTGGATCATGTAGAAAGCAAGAGAGTTCCAGAAAAACATCTATTTCTCCTTCATTGACTATGCCAAAGCCTTTGACTGTGTGGATCACAATAAACTGTGGAACATTCTGAAAGAGATGGGAATCCCAGACCACCTGACCTGCCTCTTGAGAAACCTGTATGCAGGTCAGGAAGCAACAGTCAGAACTGTACATGGAACAACAGACTGGTTCCAAATAGGAAAAGGAGTACGTCAAGGCTGTATATTGTCACCTTGCTTATTTAACTTATATGCAGAGTACATCATGAGGAACGCTGGGCTGGAAGAAGCACAAGCTGGAATCAAGATTGCTGGGAGAAATATCAATAACCTCAGATATGCAGATGACACTACCCTTATGGCAGAAAGTGAAGAGGAACTCAAAAGCCTCTTGATGAAAGTGAAAGAGGAGAGTGAAAAGGTTGGTTTGAAGCTCAACATTCAGAAAACAAAGATCATGGCATCTGGTCCCATCACTTCATGGGAAATAGATGGAAAAACAGTGGAGACAGTGTCAGACTATTTTTTGGGGCTCCAAAATCACTGCAGATGCTGATTGCAGCCAGGAAATTAAAAGATGCTTACTCCTTGGGAGGAAAATTATGACCAACCTTGATAGTATATTAAAAAACAGAGACATTACTTTGCCAACAAAGGTCCATCTAGTCAAGGCTATGGTTTTTCCTGTGGCCATGTATGGATGTGAGAGTTGGACTGTGAAGAAAACTGAGCACCGAAGAATTGATGCTTTTGAACTGTGGTGCTGGAGAAGACTCTTGAGAGTTCCTTGGACTGCAAGGAGATCCAACCAGTCCATTCTAAAGGAGATCAATCCTGGGTGTTCATTGGAAGGACTGATGCTAAAGCTGAAACTCCAATACTTTGGCCACCTCACGCGACGAGTTGACTCACTGGAAAAGACCCTGATGCTGGGAAAGGTTGGGGGCAGGAGGAGAAGGCGACGACAGAATGAGATGGCTGGATGGCATCACCGACTCGATGGACATGAGTTTGAGTGAACTCCAGGAGTTGTTGACGGACAGGGAGGCCTGGCGTGCTGTGATTCATGGGGTCGCGGAGAGTCGGACACGACTGAGTGACTGAACTGAACTGAACTGCTTCCTGAACCAGCATGTCTGTTTCTTTCTTCATGCCTGAGAAGTCTTCAGATATAATTTCATCAAATACATTTTCAATCCTCTTTTTCTCTCTCTTCACCTCTTGGACCCCTATAATCCAAGTATTGGAACACTTAATGTTATCCAGACATCTCTTAAATTGCTTTCATTTTTTAAAATTTGTTTTTCTTTGTTCTGATTGAGTAGCTTACATTATTCTGTCTTCTAGATCACTTACGTGTTCCACTAAGTCTGCTCCTCATTCCTTCTTAGTATGTTTTATTTTTCTTTTACTTCAGCTATTGAGTTACTCATTTCTGGTTGGATCTATTTTATATTTTCTGGTTCCTTGTTAAAATGTTCACTGTTTAGATAAACTTTTTCCCTAATTCAGGTAACATTTTTATTACCAATGTTTTTAATTCTTTGCCTGGTGAATTGTCTGTTTCATTCATTTTTTTAGGGATTTACTTTTTCTTTTCAATTGAGAGTAGTTCCTCTGCTTTTTCATTAAGCTCTCTGTCCTCTTGCTCCACCCATCTTGATCTCCTCCTCTGGCTTGTCTTTTCCTTAATTTATTAGTGTGTCTTGCAAAACATAAGTTTTTAACTTTGGCGTCCAATTTGTCAGTTTTTTCTTTCATAAATATGCTTTTGGTGTCATATCTAAGAAATCTTTGTCTAACACAAGGTCATCAAAATTTTCTCCTAGGAGTTTCATAGTTTTAGGTTATAAATTTAGGTGTATTATCAATTTTGAATTTTTGTCTATATGTGAGATATGAGGCAAGGTTTCGTTCTTTGCACATGAACAGCCAGTAGTTCTAATCCTCTTTGTTGAAAAGACTCTCCTTTCTTTACTGAATTGCCCTTGCTTCTTTAAAAAAACATCAGTCTACATGGTCTATTTCTGGATCCTCAGTTTTTTTCCGTTAGTCTGTCTGTCTACTTTTTTTCCAACATCACACTGTCTGCATTACTGTAGTTTTTAGAAGTCTTGAAATCAGATGATGTTAGTCCTTCAACTGTATTTTTGTTTTTCAAAATTATTTTGGCATATGATTTCTTTGCTTTCCACATGTAATTTAGAATTAGAATTGAATCTTTGAACCCATGTACAATAAAATATTTTAATGAATATGTTTATATTTTAATTGAAAAGTCAGTGATTTCTGAGAAAGGTTGTGCCAAGGTTCTAATCCCTTTGATTATCTATCATAATTCTGGGAAGAGGCACAAAGGAAATGTTGATCAAGTGCCAACTTCAAGATCTGTGTAAAAAGATTTGTTAATGGACAGGTTAAAAATCGCAATGTTTGTTAATTAGGTAAAGGGCACAGGCTCACAGGTGAGACAGATCAGGCCTTGGACCCCAGAATGACTCTTTCCTAGGACTGTTGTATGGGCCAATTACATTTTTTGATAATTGATTCAGTTGTTATCATTATTATTATTATTTAATACTATAACTTTTATTATTGTAGCATTTTCATGTATAATAGGGCTTCCTTTGTGGCTTAGCTGGGAAAGAATCTACTTGTAATGCAGGAGACCTGGGTTCGATCCCTAGGTTGCAAAGATCCCCTGAAGAAGGGAAAGGCTACCCACTCCAGTATTCTGGCCTGGAGAATTCCATGGACTGTACAGTCCATGGGGTCGCAGAGTCAGACACAACTGAGTGACTTTCACTCACTCACACATGTATTATAAGAATGGGCCTCTTGAGAATGTGCCAGTAAAGAATTACCAGTTTCCTAGACTATAATCTAATCATCAGTTTGAAGGGATTTCCCAATACCACCCCATAACAACCATCCAGTAAATAATGTGACTTTCAGTTCTCATTGAGTAGGGACAGGTGAAATCCCATTAGGTAAGCACTTGTCAAAAATAGCACCCTTTTATTATTTAAAATTTAAAATAGAAAATACTTAATAGGCATACATCTTATCCTTGGATATGAAATAATTTTGATTTTCCACATAAGCAGCTTTTTCAGAATGTTAGAGTCTCTGTAGGAGACTAGTTCTCCCTGTGTCACAGGAAATAAAGCTGACTGTTTACATCAAAGTATATGTATATATTTTACCGTTTTCAAAACTGCCTCCATTTTTTACTCCTTTTTGTCACACTTCCTTAGGGTGATAAAGTGTCATCTGTTTTTTCTTCCCTCTCTGCTCTGTTTTAGTGCCTGCCCAAGTGACTGGTTTGCATGTGGCCAACAATGGGACAACAAACAGTCTGTTTACTAACTGGACCCAGGCCTTGGGATACGTAGAGTTCTACCAAGTCTTACTGATCCATGAAAATGTGGTCATCAAAAATGAAAGTGTCTCCAGTGAGACTAGCAGATACAGCTTCCACTCCCTCAAACCAGGCAGCCTCTACTCCGTGGTGGTAACAACAGTAAGCGGAGGGGTCTTTTCCCGACAAGTGGTGGTGGAGGGAAGGACAGGTAAGAAGAGTGTGACCTACAGATATCTGAGCACGTGGAACCTCCAGAGTATATCCTAGAAGTCTTAAAACATCCTAAAGACAGACCCAACTCAGACCTACCTAAAAGCCAAGTTTCAATACTATTTAGACAATACATGGTGATCTCCCAGGAATGGAAATTGGAGGATGAAAGAGAGGAGAGAATGAATACTAAATTTTCCAAAGTCTCCAATACTTGTGTCAGAACTCCTAGAAAACCTTAATGATGACACAATAGTCATTTGCTGCCTGAGTTTATTCCTTCATCCAGCTGATTTTCTTTGAAATTTTTATGTCAGATTAAGGTAAGCAAGTCATAAACTTAAAAAAAAACATATCTTCTATTCTTTTTCATATTCTTAGTTTCAAGATAGAAAAAACAATGATCTCCAACTTCTATGGTTGAAAGTTAATAAAATTCCCTAATCCCATATATTTTCATGGGCAACATTAAACAGTGTTTAATACTGTATGCCACCCACAGTAAACAGTGTTCCTTGACATTAAAGAGCTCATAGTCAAATAGGGCAGAGAGCTAAGAAAGCAAATAAATATCTTATGGCAATATGTGTCAGACAGAGGTGCAACACCAAAGAAAGGAATATAATTTTCTACACAACACAAAGAATGTAAATACAGTATAAAATGTCCAGTTTCTTAGAAAGGAAAACAGTTAAATCCAATAGAAGCTTTAATAATTATTAGTGATTCAGAATCAGGTCAGTAACTTGGCCTATTTAATTTCATATAAGAAGTTGGATGTCAGGCTCATCCCTCTATATTTCCAATGCTCAGATTCTGAGTATCAGCAGCCTATATCCACAGTTATGTCCTTTTCTAAAATCATGAATCTCATCCGCATATTGAATCCAAGGACCATTAACTTCATTAACTCTCCCAAAAGATCAACTAAGTTGCTGAAAAGATATTTCTTGTCTAGGTAGACACTCACTGATGTCTGCTCATTTCTGTCATTCTGTGGCAACTAATGCTGTTCTTCCTGATATCTTCCTTCTTCTCCTTTAGTGATTCTTGGCACTGTCCATCAGTGTAGCATAATTGGATTGGGGGACCCAAAAACTTAGTTTGGATCAAGAGTCCTGGATTCTGGCCCTAGCTCTCCATTAACTTATCTCTCTAAGCCTTCATTTTCTCTTCCATCCCCAGTAATTCATGCCAACACCAGGAATCAGAGTGGAGAAGGAGACATAAGTTGAGGAGAAGAGTTGAGAAGGAACTTGCATCCATTTCCCATTGAGTTGCAGTTGCATTAGTCAGATTACACTGACTTATTTCCTGCTTACACAACTGTACAATGTAGGTGTTCCTGATTGGACAACCCTATTGGTTGGTTCTTCTCCAAGCAGTAATTTAGGGACCCAGGGTCCTACCATCTGTGGTTCTTCCTTCCTCTAGATCCTCAGAGGTCTCTTCATTTCTCCAGAGGATGGAGGTTATAGCAAGGAGAAAGACTACCAAAGCTGGAAGTAAACACATCACTTCCACCCACATTCCTTTAACGGGAACATTTGTATGACTACACTGCCCTGCAGGAGTGGCTGGGCAATATAGTCTAGCTGTGTGTCCAAGAGGAAAAGGAAATGGTTTGATGAGCAAGTAGTCAGACTGCTACATAGGTTAATTCCTATCTTAAAATACCCCAAGGACTACCCAGTTTATTGTGCTATACTAAAATAGTTTGGTGTCTGAGATCACTTGATGAATGGGACTTGTAATTATTTTATACTATATTTTAATGGCAACTGAGGTATCAGTATTTGGCCAACATTATATAATAGAAGTATGCAAAAAATAGACAAGAAATTTTTTGAAGAATGATTGTGAAGTTTTGAGGAGAGGACAAGATATGAATAAATATAAGCATCAGTTATTTTATTTAAACATGTTGAGTGCCGACATTATAATGAAAAAGGAGGAAAATGGAATATTACTATAGAAACACAATAATGAGAATTTTGAAAGGTGCTTTGATTAGTATATTTTGAACATGGTAGATTGTAAAAATAATTCAGTGATAATTGAAAAGCCTTGATAATCATTACCATCTACTCAAATTGCTGAAGTATTAGTCAAGGTTGAAATAATTAATTTATACTTCTACATATTTTAAACATATATATATGCAAAACCTCCCAGCTTAGATAAGGTGGCAAAATATTTAAAATTTAAAATATCAAATGTGTTTAACAAATCTAGTTATAACCTGAAAAAATGCTAATTCTAAATAAAAATAAATTTATATCTGTATTTTAATTTTTTTTATGTCTTTTTAAACATGAATTTATATTTTTGATAATTATATCTTTTCTAATAAAATGTTAGTAGTTGCAAATATTGTTTTGAAAAACAAGCATAATTATTTTGAGAGCTACCAAGGGATGTGATGTACAGATAGTAGGAAGGACAGAAAATAAAAAAAAGAAGGAAGGGAAGAAGGAGGGAAGTCACCAATACACAAATAATATGGCTAAAAGTTCAATGTTATGTCTAGGAAATGTCCATATACATGAAACAGCATCAGCAGAATTATTCAATAGAGTGCTGTTTATATCTTCAGTGACGGATAAGTGCTTATAGACATAAAAAAGACTTTGGGGCTTAAATCACAAAGTCAGAGCATGTTAGATAAGAAGGATTCTCAGAGGTCATCTAGCCAAATTCCATCAATTATATGTGATGTACGGATTTTGACAATTATATGAAAATATTTACCTGAAGTCAGTCAACCAATGATGAAAACTGCAGTGGAGTTCCCATATACTATAATATTTTATTCTGATACTCACTTCTGACAGTACTATTTGTTGTACACTTATTTCTAGTATAGGGAATAACTATTATTCAGCATCACAATGATTAACTTTCAGGATGTACTAGTATCTGGGGAACTCCTGGAAGGCATCCGCATCTTTTCTATTTTTGTACAATTATGGTGGACACCAGAAAAGTCATTATTTCCACAACAGGTCTTTGTGCCCACAAGTCTGGTCTCCAGACTAGTTGCTTACGGAATAGATGTTTATTTCTCACCACTAGAGGGCAGGAAATGCTTTGCAAAGGGAAATACAACCCCTTCACACCTGTGTTCATGATTAGACACCCCAGGAATAAATAACTTAATCACAAGAAGATCGAAGCTATCCCAATGTCTAAGACTTTTAGGAAAAGCCATTGTATCTTGAGTATCTTTCCCCTCAAACTTCTTTTCTGTATCAATGGGTTTGGCTTCAAGCTCATACATTTAAGATGTTGTTTGTTGCCTGTCCTACAAAGGAACCTCCTGACACACTCACATAAAAATGCCTCCGCTTAAAATACTCTGCGAACAGTCACACCTTGAAAATTCAATAGCAGCATCCTTATATTGATGAGGCATCCAAAAGACTTCTTGCATTTTCATTTTGGTTAGCCTTCTGAGGTAAGAACTCTCAGCTTCCCAAAGCTAACGTGAAATCCTTACACTTCCTTGACACTTCCTAGGTAATCAGATCTTCTGAGTCCACCGCGTTTGTGCTGACCGCAGTAAATGACTCACAATTTGACTGTGCTGTTCTTTTTAAATATTTTCCCCCTCTTTAAAATCCCAGTCCCTTCCAGTGTGAGTGGAGTAACGGTAAACAACTCTGGCCGCAGTGACTACCTCAGCGTATCCTGGCTGCCGGCTCCCGGAGACGTGGATAACTATGTGGTGACACTCTCCCATGACGGCAGGGTGGTTCAGTCCCTCGTGATTGCCAGGTCTGTCAGTGAATGCTCCTTCAGCTCCCTCACCCCAGGCCGCCTCTACAACGTGACCATAACTACGAGGAGTGGCAAATATGAAAGTCATTCCTTCAGCCAAGAGCGGACAGGTGAGGCTTTCGTGAGACACAAACTCTCTAAGAACCAGCCACCTACATGGTTCAGGGCATTAGGCATGCATGTGTGTGTGCTAAGTCACTTCAGTCGTGTCCAACTCTTTGTGAGTCCATTGACTGTAGCCCACCAGGCTCCTCTGTCCATGGTATTCTCCAGACAAGAATACTGGAGTGGGTTGCCATGCCCTCTTCCAGGGGATCTTCCCGACCCAGGGATTGAACCCACATCTCTTATGTCTCCTGCACTGGCAGGTGGGTTCTTTACCACTAGCGCCACCTGGGAAGCTCCTCAGGACATCATAGATCTGCAGCAATTCTGTAAGGACGGGATTAAAGACTGCTGAGATAACAGCACTGTTATAGAGTCCTCATATTTTGACCCAACAAGTTCCTTATGTGAGCAGATGTTACCTTCAGAATAAGATGAACACAATTTTTGTGGCTAGAGTTTATAGTATATTTAAATATAGTAGCAAGTATTTCTGTTTAGGGAGTACTTTTCGGTTGCTAGACCCTGGCTTTATATATGTTCACTAATTTAATCCTTATAAAGTCCTTATTGAGGTAGTTGTTATTATTCCCATCTTACAGGTTGTGATAAGTGTTAAACCAAAGTCCGCGGTAACTTGCCCAGTTGTTTAACTTGTTAAACAGCCAGGACATTTCACATCCTGGATTTTAAACTCAGTTCTGAATGACCCAGGAGCCTATAATGTTCTCTCTCCTGAAATTCTTCCTGAAATGTCTGTTGGTCAAGACCACCATTCATCCTTTCTTTGATAAGGTGAAAATTTGAAACTTTATAGTTCCAAGGCTAGAAGCAACATCTTAGCAAAGGCATTGAAGACCTGATCTTCAATGTGCTATAAAGAACTAAATTTAGACAGCTACCATTTTCCCAATTTACTTATACCTCCTGGGGCTTACATCTGTGATTACTGCTTAGGTGCTGTTAATGTTTTGTCAAATCTTTCCTGCTGAGCTATGAGTTGATATTTACATTTTAAAATGTCAGCTTTCCATGAGGACCTGGGACAACTAATATCATTTCATGCCCCAGCACAAGTTCTGGAGCCTGGCAGTAGGCACTCAGTGAATATTTGATGAATGAATAATTAGAAATCACTTAGACTGGAGGTTTTTTCCCAGTGCTGCATTAGGTAGACTTTTGGAAAGTAGCATCCCCCAAATTTTCTGTGAAGTTGTTGGGGACAGGGGAGGTATGTGCATTTCTTTGGAAAGAGAGTGTATGGCTTTTTATCAGAGTCTTACAATTTCTGTAACCTCAAAAAGTTAAGAACCCCCAATTCACATTGTTGCAGCATGCTAGCTGCTAGCATTGAAGGTGTCCATAGAGTGCTCTAATTCCATCTCATTTGAGATAAAGCCCCAGAAAGAAACTGTGGCTTCCTAAAGGTCACATGGCTGACCAGTAGCCAAACTCAACCATACTCAAGGGCTGTTTCCATTATATCATGTTCTCTCTGAAAGCACCACTCAGGGATATAAAGAGATAGTCCTTATCCTCAAATGACTTAAAGTTTAATTATGCTGATAAGCACGATACTGTCTTAGATCTGAAAAGCAGATTTCTATTTACAAAGCAGCTTCATGTCAGCGTTTCATGTTGATTTAACCTGGAGCCTAAAAATTGCCAGAAATTAAAGGATACGCCATCCAGTCACTAACCCTTTTCTTTCCCTTGGTGTCAGTTCATGACTGTTCCCTGTCCACATGACTTTCATATTGCAAGGTCTCGTGCTCAGATTGTTTTTAAGTGCAAGAAAAGTGAGTCTTTATTCAAAGCACCCTTTTGATTCTTTACCAGCATAAACTTGGATTTGGCGCATGACTAATCAAGGCAGACCATTGCCCCTGACAAATCAGTTTAACTGGAGTGTCGTGTCTGAGTTGTTGCCTTGTTGATTTTGGCTGATTGTCTCAATGCCCTTTTCCTTTTCTAATGCTCTTGTTCTACATTTCTGGTCATAATGTCAGTATTTCTAATTCTGTACCACATCATTTCACCGTGCATCAAGGCAAGTCTCACAAATTACCCTCAGTTCCACCTGGAGAGCCCTTTATTGACTTAGCGTGGTATTCAGCCTTGTTTTTCTCCCTGGAAGAGTTGCTTTGTCTTCAGTAAATTGCCTGGATCATCAACCTTTCTTAGCCCATACAAACAGCATCACTCTGGAATGTATTCTCTATAAGTCTGTGATGACTAAGTTCTAGCAACATGCTGATTGGTTCCAGGTAAACATCTTAGGAAAAAAAGCATACCTGCTCTTGTTCCATATCTGGAATGCGATATACTCCAATATAAAGCCCAGAACACATAAGCCAAGAAAGGATAGTAGCGCAACTTGTAGATGTGAGAATTATGAAAAATGTAGCTTAGATACCAAAATATTAAAGTTTCTAGATCATTTCATGCTTGTGGAAACGTGGGAGAGAAAACCTGGACATAGGCTTAGCATGTGATCAGAGCAGAAATCGTTTGACATACACCAAACACAGAGATTGCCCAGATCCAGAGAACATGGTGGCATTGAGATAGTTTATTTATTTTTTTTTTCTTTCTTTTTTTTTTTTTTTAATTGAAAAAGCACAAATGCAAAGAAATGAACAGAGGAAAATTTATGCGTAGAACCTGGACTGGTCACTTATGATAATCCTGGATCCAACTGAGTTCATATCTATTCTCAATTCTCCTTCTCATTAATATTTATAAAATCCAGTTATGCCAAATAGTAATTAATCTGGGACCTACTTTTGAATTAAAATACAGCCCCAAATAAAAAAATAGAATATCTGTGATATCATGCTCTAAATACAGAACTGGCTTATTTTACAGTGCTCCTGTTAACAAGCATTCATGGATTGATTGATCAACTGAGAGGAAAACTATAGGTTCTTAAAATTGTTTATTTATATAGTTATGGGGAACGTCAGATGCACAACATTGAATTAATCATATTTCTTGGCTCAGGATCTTATGTGTCAGTTGCCACGTTGCCAGTTTTGTTTTTTAGGCATTTAATTAACAATTTTAAATAATTTAATATGTACATCGGAAAGCACTACCCAGAACAAAAGCTAGGGACTTAATAATCTACATCAGATCATGAGATTCCCTCCTCATTAATCCATCCCACAATAGCCATCATCTCGACTCCTATTTTTCTCTCTTGCCTTCCATGTTGTAATTTTATTATTTATGTAATCCTAAAATTATATATTTTTAAAATTTTCAGTTGTTTTGATATAAAATAGGTATTTTCATGCAATATGTTATCTTCTGGGACTTAGATTTCTTTCAGTTAATATTAAATTCATCCATATTTTGTATTTGCTATTAAGGACAAGAAATCCAGATTTTTGTGTTTTGAGTTAAGAAAAATTAACTATGACTTCCATACACTATTTCACTGTGTTTATTTGCCAGTTCATTCAGTCAGTCTTCTGTGAATGAGCCACCTCCCTCACACTGGGTTTTATCAGGTTTTTAACCATAGGGATGTAAAATGGTATTTTACCATGGCCCTAGCTAGCATTTCCTCGATCAGCAATGATGCTGAACGTATTTTCATGTATCAATTACCACATGTCCTTCCTCTTCCATTTTCTTTTGGATTGCAAGTATTCATGTTGGTAACTTATTGTCATATATTGAGTTGCCAAGGTATGCTGAAATTATTAATGTCATTGCCGTCATTTATATTAATCATCAGTTATTACATTTAATGTTCCATCTTGTACAAGACACTTTATATAGGCTAACAATAGGATTAGAATTCATTCTTCAGGTTCTGTAAAAAATGATCCATTTAATGACTCCAAATAGTGTAACAATCTTTCCTCTCCAGAAATTTGTGATCTGAAGGTCTAAGATTTTTTCTTTTAAATGCACACAATAAAAATCTGCTCACTTTCCTTTATCATCTGAGATTGTCACCTGTGATCAATGACTCCCTCAGAATCATTCTATATCTAGCTATTTTCTGTTCTCTTTTTTCAGTGCCTAACAAGGTCCAGGGAGTCAGTATCAGCAACTCGGCCAGGAGTGACTATTTAAAGGTGTCCTGGGTACATGCCTCTGGAGACTTCGATCACTATGAAGTCACCATTAAAAACAAAAACAACTTCATTCAAACAAAAAGCATTCCCAAGTCTGAAAACGAGTGTATATTTGTTAAGCTAGTCCCTGGACGGTTGTACAGTGTTACTGTTAGTACGAAAAGTGGACAATATGAAGCCAGTGAACAAGGGAATGGAAGAACAAGTAAGTGGAAAGATTGCAAAATTTGATGGTTGGTTGGGACTATAAAGGTCATTGAGTATATAATTCATCTGAACTTTGAATTTTATCTACTTACTGATCAGTAAATTATATTCCCAGTTAGTCTCACTTGGAACTAACATCATTCAGCCAAGCCAGGACCTTGTAATCACAGAATATTTATTGACAGATAAAAGCAGGCATAGTGGACAAGCAGGAAAGCCAAATTTCACATTTTTCTTCCCTGTCCTCCTGCATCATGCATTTAAAGTTCTAGACATCTTGTTTCATCTTACGATTGAGATCATAACTCATTTTATAATTATATTCTACCAACACTTAGCATATAAGATTTATGTAAGGAAAAAAATTACAATTTTAATAGTGGCTTCCAATTTTTCTTGTTTAATTATGCTTGAAGTCGCTGATGTGGTTTATTTGGGGAAAAGAGATGTTTGCCAGTTCTGTGAATGTGATTCATAAATTATTGTGGAGTAAACTCTAATCAGTCACTTTCTCGAAATGTCTTCTTGCAGTCCCAGAGGCTGTTAAGGATCTCATGCTGAAGAACAGGAGCACCGAGGACCTTTGGGTGACTTGGGCACGAGCTGATGGGGATGTCGACCAGTACGAGATCCAGCTGCTCTTCAACGACATGAAAGTATTTCCTCCTTTTCACCTTGTCAGTACTGCAGCCGAATATCGGTTCACCTCCCTCACACCAGGGCGCAAGTATAAAATTCTTGTCTTGACGATCAGTGGAGATGTCCAGCAGTCAGCCTTCATTGAGGGCTTCACAGGTAATTGGAAATCCGGCTCTTGAACCTGACTCGATAGAGTGGTGTATTTAGCATGTTGGGTAGCCAAGTGTTTTGGTTGCGGATTTGAAGGGCTAAGGGGTAAGGCAGGAGTGGCAAGAAAGGAGAAGTTTATCTCGATAATGACAATGATGTTGTCCAAGCTGGTTTAACAAAACTGAAGTATGACGTAGGGAAGAAGAAAAGTTTCTGGGAAAAAAAGCACTGAGTTGATGTGAATAGCTGTTGCCTGTGAGTCACACAAATTAAGTAGAAATAACTGGGTTCGTTGGTTGGTCGGTCAGTCGGTCAGTTAGTTGGTTGTGTATTCCTTCTTTGGAACTCTGTTGGGAGTGTTGCTATAACAGCTAACATTTATAAAGAGTTTTCTGTGAATTGGACCCACAGCAAAGAACTTTATGTATAAATTTTGTTCAATCCCAACAATTTCATGGACTGGTTACTATTATTATCACTGCTGTTTTTCTGATGAGGAAATTGAAACTTACAGGGGTTGAGTAATTTGCCTATAGTCCCACAGCTAGTCAATGAAGAAACCAGACTTGGACCAAGACAGTCTCACTAGCTACCTTTTGTATAACTGGCATTCTTCATTTCCACTCACTGGGCTTAGTGTCCCTCTAAATTTCCCCTGTCAACTTCAGCTCAAGCAGAAAAGTCAGAGAAAAACGGTAGACTGATAGCAATTTTTTCATATGTATTCTTTCAGTAGATGCCAAAAGGTAGGAAGCATGAAAATTTTAGTTGAAAATTTCCACAACTCATTCTCTAAGTGATTTTTTTTTTTTATTTACTGTCTTTTCTTAGTTCCTAGTGTGGTCAAAAATATTCACATTTCTCCCAGTGGGGCAACAGATAGCCTGACAGTGAACTGGACTCCTGGTGGGGGTGATGTGGATTCCTATGTGGTGTCAGCATTCAGGCAGAATCAAATGGTCGAGTCTCAGACTGTCCTCAAGCACGTCTCTGAGCACACGTTCCAGAGGCTGGAAGCTGGCGAGCAGTACCGGATTGTGATCGCTTCTGTCAGCGGGTCCCAGAAGAACCAGATCGATGTGCTTGGGCGGACAAGTAAGTGTCCACCTGGAAAAGGGCCAGATAGTTCTCCAGGGCCATTCACAAATGGACAATATCCAAATTCAAAACCACTAAATTTATATAGTTAAATGTGGTTTCAAGAGCTTTTCTCATATTTTTTTCTGTGCATTTTCCTTTTTCAATAGAGATGTTCAAAGCAAATGAAAGGTAATTCAAAACCAAATCATATGAATAGATTTTTTTCTCACCCAAGGAATATAAATAGCTGATTTTCTAATCTATGCATTTTTCAAAAGTTTACTCCTTTCTATAAATTCTTTAAAGAAAAATACACTTATGTCATCTATTTCATTTGTGATAAATTAATAATATTCTATTTATTTATATTAGTGCATGCTAAGTCACTTCAGTCATGTCCAACTCTTTGCGACCCCATGAAGGAGCCCACCAGGCTCCTCTGTCCATGGGATTCTCAGGCAAGAATACTGGGGTGGGTTACCATGTCCTCCTCCAGAGGATCTTCCTGACCAGGGACTAAACCCATGTCTCTTATATCTCCTGCCTTGGCAGGCAGGTTCTTTACCACTAGCACCACCTGGGAAGCCCATTTATTTATATATTAATCAGTTCAGTTCAGTCACTCAATCATGTCCAACTTTTTGCAACTCCATGGGCTGCAGCACACCAGGCCTCCCTGTCATCACCAACTCCTGGAACCTGTTCAAATTCGTGTCCATCAAGTCGGTGATGCAATCCAACCACCTCATCCTCCGTCATCCCCTTCTCCTCCCTCCTTCAGTCTTTCCCAGCATCAGGGTCTTTTCCAGTGAGTCAGTTCTTCACATCAGGTGGCCAAAGTATTGGAGTTTCAGCTTCAGCATCAGTCCTTCCAGTGAATATTCAGGACCGATTTCCTTTAGGATTGACTGGTTTGATCTCCTTGCAGTCCAAGGGACTCTCAAGAGTCTTCTCCAACACCACAGTTCAAAAGCATCAATTCTTTGGCACTCAGCTTTCTTTATTGTCCAACTCTCACATCTGTACATGACAACTGGCAAAACCATAGCTTTGACCAGGCGGGACTTTGTCAGCAAAGTTCTCTGCTTTTTAATATGCTGTCTAGGTTTGTCATAGCTTTTCTTCTAAGGAGTAAGCATCTTTTAATTTCATGGTTGCAGTCACCATCTGCATTTATATTAATAACACTATTCATATAGTGCTTTCAAAATAAAAATAAGCTAGAAGCACCCTGTAAATACCAGTCCCTAAAATAATCCTTAGGGACTTTCCTGGTGGTCCAGTGTTTAAGACTTCACCTTCCAATGCAGGGATCCTTGGTCAGGGAGCTAAGATCCCGCATACTTCAGAGCCAGAAAACCAAAACATAAAACAGAAGCAATATTGAAACAAATTCAATAAAGACTTTTAAAATGGTCCAGTCCACATCAAAAAAAGATCTTAAAGAAAAAATTAATAAAATGATCTTTAGCCACACTACAAGGTAGAGATCATTATCTTCATTTTATAGATGATGAAAGTAAGGCTCAGAAAGTTTATGAAACATTATCAAGGATACATGTAGTAAGACCTAGAACTATAATTCACATATAAGTGTCTCTGACTCCAAACCTCATGGTCTTTCTACCACAACACAATATGTGCTAGATATCTTCTACCCTCATGACCATTTATTTAGTTGTGGGGCCTGGGCCTCTGTACTGTGCCCTGCCTGTCTCTATTTATAAGTATCTCCAACTATATGTCAAGCACTATGTTAGAAAGTGGGAACTTAACAGCAAGATAGAGCCCTTGATCAAAGAAGTCTACAATCTAGAGAAGGAAGCAGAGAAGTGAAAAGGCAATTACAGTACAACATAATACTTGTTAAAATAAAAGTAAAAATGGGATATTATAGAAGCAAACAAAAAGAGTTGGGGGTCTTGCCTGGTGGGCCAATGGCTAAGACTCCATGCTCCCAATACAGGGGGCCTGGGTTCAATTCCTGGTCAGGGAACTAGATCCTACATGCCGCTACATGCCACAGCGAAAGATCCTGCATCCTGCAACTAAGACCTGGCACTGCCAAACCAATCAATAAATAAAATAAATATTTTAGGAAAAAAAGAGTCAGGGAAGGCTTCCAGGAGAAAGTAACATTTAAAAAGACACTAGGAAATCATCCTGGTGAAGTATATGTTGATCTGGTTCAAGCAGAAAAGTGAAGGCCTGGACGGAAGAGGATGCATGGCACATTTGAGGAGCTGCTGCTGCTGCTGCTGCTAAGTCACTTCAGTCATGTCTGACTCTGTGTGACCCCATAGACGGAAGCCCACCAGGCTCCCCCGTCCCTGGGATTCTCCAGGCAAGAACACTGGAGTGGGTTGCCATTTCCTTCTCCAATGTGTGAAAGTGAAAAGTGAAAGTGAAGTCGCTCAGTCGTGTCCGACCCTTAGTGACCCCACGGACTGCAGCCTACCAGGCTCCTCCATCCATGGGATTTTCCAGGCAAGAGTACTGGAGTGGCTTGCCATTGCCTTCTCCGATTTGAGGAGCTACACACCATTATTTCTAGAATAAAGATGTGAGCCACGTGGCCAAGTAGGTAGATGGACCTAATTGCCAAGGGCCTCATTGTTAAGGTTATAGAATTACAGAGAGCCGTGAAGGGCCGTCAGCATTGTGTGCTATGAGAATCTGCCAAACACTGCAGTTTGGAGCAGTGGGACATGAGGAAACTCTGGTCAAGAGACACTTGCAGTGCCGTGAGTGAGAAATGACAGTGTCCTAGGCTAGTGCAGTAGAGAAAGGGAGAAGTGGAGAGACCAAAGAGATGTAAGATTTAAGATGCAGGAATGACAGGATTCATGCTTGATTATGTAGAAAGGTAAGGGTGACAAGTCGAGTTTCTGACTTGGACCAAGAGATAGAAACAAAAAGCACTAAGGAGGTGATGGAAGGGAGATGAGGAGTTTGATTTGGGCATCTTGAGAGCTGGGAGTCTGTGGAACATCCAGAGAGGAATGTCATTTGCAAAACTATAAGAGAGATCTGAACTGAGTGTAAATCTGGGAGTCATCACCACATGGGTGACAATTCAAATCGTGGGTGGATGAGATCTCTTGAGGAGATTGGGCAGAATGAGAAAAAAATATAAGCATAGAACACTAAATATTATTAATAAACATTCCTATCTGGCCTTTCACATCAGAAGCCGTAGGTCAAAGACTGTTATATGCTAGTGCTTAGGTCAAGGCTTGAAGCTTTGACATGAGTTAATCTTGGGAAGGAAAGTCTAAACAAACAACATAATTCAGTCATCCAAACTATATTCATTGAATGTAAGTTTGTTCAGCATTCTTCCACTTTGTAAATACTTAGATATGTATCACTCCGCGTATCTATTAGTGTCACTCTCACTAATTTTTCTACTTGTTTGACTTCAAGATCCTTTCTAAATCAGAGGGGGAAAAATAGAGAATCTAAGCAGTTATATGGATAATTCAGGTCAAGAAATACTGGGTTGGCCCCAAAAGTCCATTTCATAGGGTGTTACAGAAAAATCTGAACAAGCTTTTTGGCCAGACCAATACTCTCTCCGAAGGGCACAAGAAGAGTGTCAATGCAACCATGAAGCATCATCTTCCATCTGCAGTTGATTTAGGGAAGTTTATCTCAATTGATTACTTTGCCCTAAGTGATGGAACCTGATTCTCTCTCTCTCTCTCTTTTTTTTTTTTTTTTTTGCAGTTCCAGCGTCTGTCCAGGGAATAACTGCAGACAATGCATACAGTAGTCATTCCTTAATAGTAAGTTGGCAAAAAGCTGTTGGCATGGCAGAAAGATATGATATCCTACTTCTGAGTGAAAATGGGATCCTCCTAAGTAACATATCAGAGGCAGCCACCACGAAGCACCACAAGTTTGAAGACCTAACACCAGGAAAGAAGTACAAGATACAGATCCTAACCGTCAGCGGAGGCCTCTTGAGCAAGGAAGCCCAAACAGAAGGCCGAACAGGTAATTCGCGCAGCTTACTGTTTTGTGCAAGATACATCCTTGTCTGCCATTCCTTAAGAACCGCAGACTCAAAGGGATGAAGTAACATTGGGAGATGAAGTCTATTTCTTGACACAGCAGAACATTCATGGTGATCTGCCACTTCCACACCAGCTGCCCTGTTCACACAGCCTTCAGCTCGCCACACTCCAATTCAAGATTCTTCATCAAAAATGACTCTGTTCATTTCTTATTGTTGCTGTAATATATTGTCACTAACTTTGTAGCTCAAACAACAGAAATATATCATCTTACAGTTCTGTAGATCAAAATCAGAAAATAAGTCTCATGGCATTAAAATCAAGGTGTCAGGTCACAGAAGGGCTGTTTCTATTCTAGAGACTTTATGGGGAGAATCTATGCCTTGCCTTTTCAGTTCTAGAGGTCACTCACATTTCTTCCAGGAGTGACTTCACTCCAACTTCTCTGCTCTTCTGCCTCCTTCTTCCATCTTTTATGGACTCTTGTGATTCCATTGGTCACCACCTGGACAATCCCGAATAATCTTGTCACCTCAAGATCCTTGACTCAATCACACTTGCAAAGTCCATTTTGCCACAGAAAGTAACATATTCACAGGTTCTGGAGATCAGGACATGGATGTCTTGGGGGGCCGTTATTCAGACAGCACCACTGGTCTAATGATTATTTATTTATTAAATACCTAAGTCTGAAAGGACTTTCCTGGTACCTCAGAGGGTACAGAATCTGCCTGCAATGCAGGAGAGCTGGGTTTGATCCCTGGGTTGGGAAGATCCCCTGGAGAAGGGAACGGCTACCCACTCTAGTATTCTTGCCTGGAGAATCCCATGGACAGAGGACCCTGGTGGGCTACAGTCCATGGGGTCACAAAGAGTTGGACATGACTGAGCAGCTGTATGTGTTGCTAAGTCACTTCAGTCATGTCCGACTCTTTGTGCCCCCTTGGAATGTAGCCTGCTAGGGTCCTCTGTCCATGGGATTCACCAGCCAAGAATACTGGAGTGGGCTGCCATATTCTTCTCCAGGGGATCTTCCCAATCCAGGGATCAAACCCACATCTCTTAAGTCTCCTGCATTGGCAGGCGGGTTCTTTACCACTAGCGCCACCTGGGAAGCCGGGCAACTGAACAGCTAACACACACTTTCACTAGGTCTGAAAGGGTTTGATGTTGATAGGAACATAAATTAGGTATGCTTCTATCCTGAAAGAGGTGACTGACACTTGGGGGAGACAGACATGTGGACAAATAAAGACAATACGTTGTGATAAAGGTTGTATATGAGACAGGAAGGTCCAGCATCAAGGGGAGCGTGGAAGAGGTGGCATTGGGAAGTCTTAAAAGTGACTTTTCAGTACTGTCATGAAGGATGAAACAATTACCCACATGGAGAAAAACCAGAAGGCCACCGGTGTAGACAGATGACTGTGTGCACAACACAGGGAGGTGTGAGAGGAGCAGTGAGGTTTTGTGGTAACTGAAGTGTGTCTTACAGGGTGGTGTGAGGCTGGAAAGGTAGGTTGGGGCCAGATTAGAGAGTGCCTGGTGTGCCTTCCTCAGGAATTTATGTTTCATCTTATGAAATAAAGAAGATAATAAAAATTTTTTCAGCCAGAGAGTGGATGTTTTGTAATAAAAATGTGTACTTTAAAAACAAGATAAATCAAATGGCAGTGGGGAATAGGATTGAATGGAGGAGAGACCAGAGGTGAGAAGACCAGTTCATTAATGCACTTGTTATGAAGCACCTACTATGTGTGTGAGGCACTATTTAAGTGTTGGATACACGGAAATGAGTAAAACAAATCCTCGTGGTCATGAAGCTTATCTTCTAGCAGAGAAGAAAGGCAATAAACAAAGAGGTAAAAAATAGAATAGGATACTTGTGGACACAGCGGCGGGAAGGAGAGGGTAGGACAAATTGAGAAAGCAGCATTGACATTTATATACTATCGTGTGTATATATATCATGACATGTATACACTGTCAGGGGTAAAACAGATAGCTAGTGGGAAGCTGCTGAATAACACAGGGAGTCCAGCCTGGTGCTCTGTGGTGACTTAGAAGAATGAGATAAGAAGGGGAGGGAGACTCAAGAGGGAGGGTATATTACTTATATATATATAATTTGCATTGTTATATGGCAGAAACCAACACAACATTATAAAGTAATTATCCTCTAATTAAAAACTAAAAGTAAAGTATATAGTAGGTTAGATGGTAATGAATACTTAGGAGAGAACTTCCCTGGTAGCTCAGCTGGTGAAGAATCCGCCTGCAATGCAGGAGATCCCAGTTCGATTCCTGGGTCAGGAAGATCCCGTGAAGAAGGAAATGGCTACCCACTCCAGTACTCTGGTGTGGAGAATTCCATGCTCTGAATAGTCCATGGGGTCACAAAGAGTCGGACATGACTAAGCAACTTTCACTTTTCACTGAGAAGAAAATTAAAGCAGGAAAGTGGGTTAGCAAGTGTTAGAAGCTTAACGTTTTAGATAGTACAGTCCTGAAAGGTTTTGTCGAGAGGGTGACAGTTGAGTAAAAATTAAAAAATTTTTTTAAAGAGAGAAAAAGGAAGGATGGTATAGACATTTGGGGAAGAGTATCCCCAAGTAGCACCACCCCAGGTGGTGCTAGAGGTAAAGAACCCACCTGCCAATGCAAGTTAGATGTAAGAGATGCCGGTTCGACCCCTGAGTTATGATGATCCCCTGGAGAAGGGAATGGCAGTCCACTCCAGTATTCTTGCCTAGAGAATCCCATGGACAAAGGAGCCTGGCAGGTTCATGGAGTCACACAGAGTTGGACATGACTGAGCTACTTAGCCCATCCCCAAGTAGAGCAAACAGCAAGGCAAGGATCCTGAGGCAGGAGGGTGGAGGCCAGTTGGAGGAGCAGTAATGAGGCCACTGTTGGCAGTGGTCAGAGCCAGCCAGGTGGTTAGAGCAATGACTGGGATCCTAAGATGATGGCAGTCATAGAAACAATAAGGGTCCAAAGCTAAACTAACTCAGGGGGTGATGGAGAATAGTAGATAAAATGAAGAAATAGTCCTGTGTTAGATAAGATGGCACTGAGTGGCTGAGTGGAGTGTAAGAGGAGAAACAGAAGATTCTAGAGCTTCTACATGGGGCATCTGGTGGAAGATGATTCTATTAATTGACAAAAGAGAAGCAGGAAGAGAGAGTGTCCAGGAAAAAGACACAGGGCTCAGCTCCGGACCAAGTTTGAGATGTCTGGATGATGTGCAGAGAGAGGTCATTGAAAATGGGGACCCACCTCAGAAAAGTGAGCTGGGGATAAAGACTGGGATAAAAAGTCTAGTTAAATTCTCCATGTTTTAGTCTGTTCAGGATTCTGTACTGAGAATACCATAAACCAAATGGTTTAAACAACAGACCTTAATTCTCACAGTTCCGGAGGCTGGAAGGTCAAGGTCAAGACTCCAACAGATTCGGTGTCTGGTGCGGGCCCATTTTCTGACTTGCGGAGAACACCTCCTCACTGTGTCCTCACGTGGCGGGCAAGACAAGAGCACCCTCTGTGGTCTCTTTCATAAGACACTGACCCCACTCACAAGGTCTCCACCCTTAAGACCTAATTATCTCCCACTGACTACACCCGCTAGGTTTCAACGGATGAATTTGGTGAGCGGAGGGAGGAGCACAAACTTGCAGACCGTAGCAGTCTACAAAGTGACTGGGATTGATTGCTGAGCTAATATTATGGATTATGAAGGGGACAGATACCATGGAAAATACCAACTTTTAAGGATCTGGCATCAGGAGAGGGGAAAAGCAAAAGAGCCCGAGAAAGTCTTTGGAGTGGAGAACCCAAGAGAAACTGAGACAGATGTCCTCTTTCTACTGACATCTTAAGACTTCTTGGGTAGCAGGCAGCATCTGTGCCAACAATCTGGAAGCAGGCTGTGTCTGGTGGCTCTTGATCAGGTAGCATGGAAGGCAAAGGGGTTGCAAAATCCTAATGTGAATCTTTTATATATATATAGTTTTGGCTTTTCCTCTTCCTTCTCTTTCCCATTTGTTGTTCAGTCATGTCCAACTCTTTGTGACCTCATGGGCTGTAGCACAGCAGGCTCCTCTGTCCTCCACTGTCTCTTTCCTGTATCCCTAATAGAATTTTCTTCCTGCTTGGTTTTCCTTTCCTTGCCCACTCACTCTCTCCTCCACTCTGCCCTTCCCTCCAATGGTCACTTTTTAGCTTTCAGATGGCACTCAGAGATAGTTTTTTTGTCTCTGATCTAGCTCTTAGTATTGGAAAAACATTTAGTTACACAGGGCAGACTAACATTTACTTTATAAATATTATAAAATATATAAATATATTTTAAATATATTTAAATTATATTATAAATATATATATTTGTATAAATATAAATATTTTAAAATGTCTTTGAATATAGCATTCAATTAGTGTCTTTTTTCCTGTTCTCCTGAGGTTTTGTTTTTTAACATTAACAGTTCCAGCATCAATAATTCACAATATTCAGATTTATTTGCTTTGGGGTCTCCATGAAGTCAGGTACTTTCACAAGCAGGGACCACATGTTTTGAGCCTCTTATTGAAGTGTGGCCATCCAGGCATCAATCTGGGGCTGTGTCAGAAATGTGCCGAAACTCAGTCTCACTCTCTTGCTTCCTGATTTTTCCAGTCCCAGCAGCTGTCACCAATCTGAGGATCACAGAGAACTCCACCCGACACCTGTCCTTTAGCTGGACCCCCTCAGAGGGGGAGCTCAACTCCTACAACATCTTTCTGTACAACCCAGATCGAACTCTTAAGGATCGAGCTCAAGTTGACCCGCAAGTCCAGAGCTTCTCCTTCCAGAACTTGCTACAAGGTCGAATGTACAGAATGGTGATTGTAACTCACAGTGGGGAACTGTCAAATGAGTCTTTCATATTTGGGAGAACAGGTAAGACCTGGACTCAATCTGTAGTGAATAGCAGGGAAATTGTCACAGTACTCACTGGCTTTTCCTTGATTTGATTTTAGTTTCCTACTCTACCCAGGGTGTAGCTTTATATGAAATTTGTGACCTTTATATGAAATTTCTAACCCTAAATCAGACATTTCATTTATATGTCAAAATAGTTTCTGCATTTGTTTCTGCTTTGTTTCCACCGTGTGTTTACCTCATAAGAGTTTGATGGAAAAATGAATCTGGCTCCTCCACTTGCCAGCAAACCCTACAAGAGGGTTATAACACATTGGGTTCGATTCAAACTGTGCTTTTCAACTTTGTGCAAGAAATAGATAGAGTGGAGAGCAGGTGCAAAGGAGGGCAGCTACAAATGGGACAAAAAGCAATGACCGCTGTGAATCAGAAACACAGCACTAGATGCAGTGAACACAAGAGTGCCAGGAAAATGCAAAAGCATCATCTCTGGGTTTCTCATAAGAAACCAAATCTACTTTTTCTCCATTGTTGTTGTCCAGTTGATCAGTCATGTCCAACTCTTTGTGACTCCATGGACCGCAGCATACCTGGCTTCCCTGTCCTTCGCCATCTCCCAGAGCTTGCTCAAACTCATGTCCATCGAGTCGATGGTGCCATCCAACCATCTCATCCTCTGTCGTCCCCCTTCTCCTCCTTCCTTCAATCTTTCCCAGCATCGGAGTCTTTTCTAATGACTTGGCTGTTTGCATCAGGTAGCCAAAGTACTGGAGCTTCAGCTTCAGCATCAGTCCTTCCAAAGAATATTCAGGATTGATTTCCTTTATGATTGACTGGTTTGATCTCCTTGCAGACGAAGGGACTCTCAAGAGTCTTCTCCAACACCACAGTCCAAAAGCAACAATTCTTCCATGCTCAGCCTTCTTTATAGTCCAACTCACATCCATACATGACTACTGGAAAACCATAGCTGTGATTCTACTCATCTTTGTCAGCAAAGTAATATATCTACTCTTTAATATGCTGTCTGGGTTTGTCACAGCTTTTCTTCCAAGAAGCAAGCATCTTTTAATTTTATGGATGCAGTCACCATCTGCAGTGATTTTGGAGCCCCAAAAAATAAAGTTTGTCACTGTTTTCATTGTTTCCCCATCTATTTGCCATGAAGTGATGGGACTAGATGCCATGATCTTAGTTTTTTGAATGCTGAGTTTTAAACCAGCTTTTTCACTCTCCTCTTTCACCTTCATTAAGAGGCTCTTTAGTTCTTCTTCACTTACTGTCATAAGGGTGGTGTCATCTGCATATCTGATATTATTGATATTTCTCCCAGCAATCTTGATTCCAGCTTGTGCTTCTTCCAGCCCAGCCTTCCTCATGATGTACTCTGCATATAAGTTAAATAAGCAGGGTGACAATATACAACCTTGACGTATTCCTTTTCCTATTTGGAACCAGTCTGTTGTTCCATGTCCAGTTCTAACTGTAGCTTCCTGACCTGCATACAGGTTTCTCAAGAAGCAGGTCAGGTGGTCTGGCATTCCCATCTCTTTCAGAATGTTCCACAGTTTCTTGTGATCCACACAGTCAAAGACTTTGGCATAGTCAATGAAGCAGAAATAGATGTCTTTCTGGAACTCTCTTGCTTTCTACATGATCCAGCAGATGTTGGCAATTTGATCTCTGGTGCCTCTGCCTTTTCTAAAACCTGCTTGAACATCTGGGAGTTCACGGTTCACATATTGCTGAAGTCTGGCTTGGAGAATTTTGAGCATGACTTTACTAGCGTGTGAGATGAGTGCAATTGTGCGGTAGTTTGAGCATTCTTTGGCATTGCCTTTCTTTGGGATTGGAATGAAGACTGACCTTTTCCAGTCCTGTGGCCACTGCTGAGTTTTCCAAATTTGCTGGCATATTGAGTGCAGCACTTTCACAGCATCATCTTTTAGGATTTGAAATAGCTCAACTGGAATTCCATCACCTCTACTAGCTTTGCTCGTAGTGATGCTCTCTAAGGTCCACTTGACTTTGCACTCCAAGATGTTTGGCTCTAGGTGAATGACCACACCATCGTGGTTATCTGAGTTATTAAGATCTTTTTCGTATAGTTCTGTGTATTCTTGCCACCTCTTCTGAGTCTATTGTCTCATTTTTCTATTCAACTCTCATTCTCAATTGATAATCATTTTTGAGCACTCTTGTGTGCCAGGCACTGAGCTCACTTCTGGACTAGGACAGCGGACAAGACTTACATGGGTCCCTGACTTCATAGGGGTCTTCATTACCAAAGAGGGAGAAGGGGCAAGATGGCAGATTTTAAAGGAAGATGATTTTGGAATGCCTTCAATCCTCTGAAGGAAAGATGCAGTACATTGTGATGGAGAGTGACTTGGCAAGACTAGACTTGGAGGCCACTTTATACAGAGAAGTCTTCCAGCTGAGACCTCAAGATGGGAGGAGACATGGGAAGAGCTCATTCTAGACACTCAACAGGATTTCTCAGTTTGTCTTCTGAGGGAATGAAAAAGAGCAGCAGGAACTTCCTGGTGGTCCAGTGGTTAGCAATCTGCCTGCCCGTGCAAAAGACTTAGTTTTGATCCCTGGTCTGGGAAGATTCCACATACCACGGGGCAACTAAACCCATGCACCACAACTACTGAAGCCCACACATCCTAGAGCCAGTGCCCTGCAACAAGAGAAGTTGCACCATGAGAAGCTCAAGCACTGCAGAGAAAGTACACGTGTAGTGACAAAGACCCAGAATAGCCAAAAATAAATAAATAAAGAATTTTTTAAAAATAGCAACAGATGAGCCATAAGTAGAATTGCCTAGGTGTTACTGTTTTCAGGGCCATCTGCCTATGCACATGTTCCCTGATCTGCCCATTCATGTTTAAAGTTCCTCCAAATAGGAACAACAGTCTTCACTCTCCAAGGAATCATGAAACTTACATACCCATGGGACAGGTACCAGTCTGACTAACTTATACTGTGGTAGAAATGACTGTCGACACTTCTTTTCCCAATTGAGCTTCCGTCAGTATAGGTTTTTGGGAAGAAAGAACTGAGAGCCTAAAAGAGGATGGAGAGGAAGTAAAGTGGCCCAGAGAAGGGTATTATGGGATGGTGGCCACGAGTAAGATGAGCCAGACTGGAAGAGGCAGGAACCTTTTATGAATACTTGCAGGGTTTTTGATAAGCTAAGTTATAAACTATTTGACCTGTCTTAATTAATCATTTCTGAAAATTTCACTTTATATGTTTATCAGAGGACATGTAGCAAGCATATATTAATAGAAGTCATCTCCTATTGTGCTTTTTTCAATTTGATTTTAATTTGTGCCAGGTCTCTAGACCGCATGCTCTTGAACTCAGGTGACCTGAAATAGAAGCAAGATCTGACTCTACCATAGGTGCTGCTCATCCATACACCCAGCATAGCTCCTGTGTTCATCTGTGGGGCCAGATGCTTTTGTTTCCATCTGTTTTGTGTTCAGTAAAGGTTTTCCCTCTGTTTAAGTCCCAGCCACTGTGAGTAACCTCAAAGGATCCAATCAAAACATGACAGACAGCCTCTGGTTCAGCTGGAGTCCAGCCCCTGGGGACTTCGACTTTTATGAACTGATTCTCTATAACCCTAATGGCACAAAGAAGGAAAACTGGAAAGACAAGGACCTGACAGAGTGGCGTTTTCACAGCCTCGTTCCTGGAAGGAAGTACACTCTGTGTGTGGTAACTCACAGTGGAGACCTCAGCAACAGGGCCACGGGGGAGAGCAGAACAGGTAAGAAGCCCAGTGACCAGTGGCCAAGCACTGGTGGGAAGTAGCTTCCACAGACACGTTTTAATTGTGACCTTATTAATAAGAAATAAAATCAGTGATGTGCTGTGTGCTCACCCCTGAACTTGGGAAGGGTCTATAGTAGAGTGGATAAAGGAGATAGACTTTGGGTAAAAAACAGTTGGGAGGTTGACATAGCTCCTCCACTTACCTGTGTGAAACTGGGCAGGTCACCGAGCACCTCTAAGCCTCAGCTTTCTTATCTGTAAAATGGGGATGGTCGTATATATCATCATTAAAGTACTGTGAGCAGTGGGTTTTTTTTGGGGGGGGTGCTGTGCTAGGTCTTTGTTGCTGCACTCAGGCTTTCTCTAGTTGTGGTATGAAGGCTTCTCAGCTTCTCGTTGCGGGGGCTTCTCTTGTTGCACAGCACTGACTCTAGAGCCCACCGGCTTCAGGGCTTAGTTGCTTCTCAGTATGTGGAATCTTCTGACCAGGGATTGAACCTGTGTCCCCCTGCATTGGCAGGTGGATTCTTAATAACCAGGGAAGTCCAGCAGAGCTTTCTAAATATTTCTTGGGCACACACAGATAACATTGATATCTGTGTGCCACCCTGGAGTCAATGAACAAGGCTGTCTCAGTTGGATGTAATTGTTAACTCCAGCCTTCACTTTCATACTTATAAACCATTCAAGGCTCACTCATGCTCCATAGCACCCTGGTTAAAAAAAAAAACAAAAAACTGATTATAAAAATTAAACAAAATGTACATAAAACATTTGAGAACAGTGTCTTACACATAGTAAAGACTATAAATGGAAGCTTTTATTATTATGGTATCGTATTACCTCTTCCTACAAAGTACATTAAATGTATGTCTGATTTCACTGAGCTATCTTATTTGTGTATGGTGCAGAAATAATTGCATGATTTTTTCACTTTCTCGTACATATAGCCCCAAGTCCTCCCAGTCTTATGTCATTTGCTGATGTTACAAACACATCATTGGCCATCACCTGGAAAGGGCCACCAGACTGGACAGACTATGATGACTTTGAGCTGCAGTGGTTCCCCAGAGATGCCATCACAGTCTTCAACCCCTACAGCAACAGAAAATCAGAAGGACGCATTGTGCATGGTCTTCGTCCAGGGAGATCTTATCAATTTAGCGTCAAGACTGTCAGTGGTGATTCCTGGAAAACCTACAGCAAGCCAATTTTTGGATCTGTGAGGACAAGTATGACATGTTTTGCTACTCTTGGTTCTCAGATGAAATGGGGAGGTAGTATGTGTTGCAACATCTTATTGCATTGGGGCTTGGTTTAAATTCACATTTTTACCTGGAATTGGTTAGATTTGAATTCAGACAGTTCTACATAGATTTATTCATTTATTCAGCTTTAACAAGAAGAAATCATCTCTGCCTTCATGGAACTTACAACTCAGTGGGAGGTACTATCATTAAAAAGACATTTTGGGTGTGATGAAGTATTTGGCACTAGAAAAACACATGGCAAAGACATCTGACCCAATACAAGGGAACTTCCTAGAAAGAGAAGCATCCAAATCAAAACTTAAGGAAAGGGTAAGACATGCAGGTGGAGATGAGGAAAGAAGTAAAGATATTCCTGGTAGAGAGAATAAAAGATTCTAAAACCAGGCAGGAGACAGAAATAGAAAGGAGTTCAGTTGACCAGAAGATAAAAGGTAAGGATTAGGAAAATCAGGTCGTGAAATGTCTTGCGAGCCATGGTAATGACTTTAAACCTCAATCCATTGGACCACTGAAGGCTTTTTGACTGAGATATAATAGATTTGCATTTTATAAAAGTCACTGTGGGGGTGGTACAGAGAATGGATTGAAAGGGGCAAACTAGAAGCAGAGGGACTGGTTAGAACATAATGCTGTAAATTCTAAGGATGAAAATACCTCAGTGATAAAATATATATCAGTTTCTTCCCCAAGACATTTTGAGATAAGTACCACAAATAAAGAAACAGAAGTTCTTGGTATAGGAACCTCAATCCAAATATTTATTGCTCAATGCTGCTGAGTCACTTCAGTCGTGTCCGACTCTGTGTGACCCCATAGACAGAAGCCCACCAGGCTCCCCCATCCCTGGGATTCTCCAGGCAAGAACACTGGAGTGGGCTGCCATTTCCTTCTCCAATGTGTGAAAGTGAAAAGTGAAAGTGAAGTCGCTCAGTCGTGTCCGACCCTTAGCGACCCCACGGACTGCAGCCCACCAGGCTCCTCCATCCATGGGATTTTCTAGGCAATAGTACTGGAGTGGCTTGCCATTGCCTTCTCCGTTATTGCTCAATAATACCCAGTAAATGTAGATTCAGAGATCAGGCCAGACAGTTATTGGTTATTGATAAAATACAAAGCTGAAAATTAGAAATTTAAGCCAGTAGCTGTTTTGTTAATTCAACAAACATTCATGCTACAGTGGTTTTAATTGTGTTTTATCCAAAGACTAGTTTGGAATCAGATAACTGAGTGTTGAGAGAAACATGTGAAAAAGAACTAAGACTTCTCATTTATAGCAAGATCAGGAGTTTTCAGTGGCTGACTATAGGCTGTGGAATTGAATGCCAAGTGTTCAAAGAACTCAGTTGAGGCTGGGCTGGTCAGATCACATCTGGAGAGTTATATCCAGTCCTAGATGCTAGAATGTAAGACAGGCATTTACCAAATGGGGCTTGCTCAAGAGGAGAGCGGCCACCACCAAGAGGGACTTGATAATGAGCTTCATGGGGAGTGGCGGAGTGAACTTTGTGGATTGCATTAGTTAGGATCAGGTTTGGCTGTGGGTAACAGAAAACCCGAGATAACAGAGGATTAAACAAAACAGACGTCAAGAATTCTCATGTAAAATCTTGCCAGTGCCCCATGTCTTGCAAAAACATTCCAGCCGTGATAAACCCCGTGCATGGCTCCACCAGCCATGCCTCCTATCCCCACCCTTGATGCCCAGGTTCATGGTTGTCTCTGCCTAAAGTGCCTCTTTCCCAGTATCTTGGTGAAGTGTCATCTCTACCAGAAAGGCTTTGCTGAGTCCTGCCCAGCACTAACGCCAGCAACAGGAAGTTGTCTCTTACTCCATAGAGCATCCTCTTCCCCATCTCGTTTCTACCTTGTATTTTGTTTAGGACTCATCTCACTTTCCGAGAGGTTACAGCTAATATCTTATTCATTTCTATACTGTTCACAGACCCTAGAAGGGCACTTTGTATGCAGTAGATACTCATTTCTTAGTCAATTGGAGACCTGACCTGAGTCTTTGTAGACAAGCAGGACTTAGAGGTAAAAAGGAGAGAGAAGGAGCTGAAGGAAGAGATCAAATTGAAGCAAATTTCCATATACTTCGTACTTTGTGTAAATTATCAGAATGATAGATTAGGCTGGATGTTTTAAAAGACTTTCTCCAAAGCTGAAAGAGGAGATGTCTTTAGATCTCAGCTGTGACTTGGTTTGAAGGGAGTTCAAAATTGTTTGCCTCAAAGGCCAATTCTTCCTCTATTCTGAAAAATTCTCGGTTTGATTGTCTTTTCCCTAAATCATCCTCATCTGACCTGCTGTGACTCAGCTCACATTTGTGGACCTAGATTGTTCTTGTTCAGTCACTAAGCTGTGTCCAACTCTTTGTGATCCCATGGACTGCAGCGCGCTAAGCTCCTCCGTCCTTCATTGTCTCTCAGAGTTTGCTCAGACTCACATCCACTGAGTCAGAGATGCTGTCTAACCATCTCATCCTCTGCTGCCCCCTTCTCCTGCCCTCAACATTTCCCAATATCAGGGTCTTTTCCAGTGACTCAGCTCTTTGTATCAGGTGGCCAAAGTATTGGAGCTTCAGCATCAGTGAATATTCAGGGTTGATTTCCTTTAGGATTGACTGGTTTGATCTCCCTGCTATCCAAGGGACTCACAAGAGTCTTCTCCAGCACCACAGTTCCAAAGCATCAATAGATAGGCCCTGATATGAAACAGGACTTCCCTCAATGGCACAGCAATGCTGTGTGTTTATTGAGGACAAGAACTTCTATAACAAATTAGGGGTCAAGGGAAGGTGGGTTGTCCTCCAAATCAGAGCAATGGGTGTGGGTCTGGGAGTGCCAAGTAGGTCTACATGTAGTTCCCAGAAGATCTTATGTAATGGGGTTCAGTTCAGTTCAGTCCCTCAGTCATGTCCGACTCTTTGCGACCCCATGAACCACAGCACGCCAGGCCTCCCTGACCATCACCAACTCCCGGAGTTCACTCAAACTCATGTCCATCGAGTCGGTGATGCCATCCAGCCATCGTAATGCGGTAGCCTTTGTTAATAACAGTTTGGTTATTAAGCTGCACAGTCACAAGACTGGTTTTCTTTCAGACTGAACCTTTCTTTATGGGTGTGTCACTCACAAGAACAAATAAAATCAGCTGCCGTTCAAGTCCCCACTGAGTCAGGCACTGTGTCAGGCAGAAGAAAGTGAGTGACCGTAAGCACAGGGCCATAAAACAGGGGCATGGAAGAGTCTGGGGTATGCGGGGAACCACAGGTGTTTCAGTGCCTGGAGTACGGCATGTGAGTGGGGAAGGGCAGGCAAAAATGGAAGAGAGGGACAGAAGCCAGACACAGAAGGTAACGAGGCAGCAATGCCATTTCTTACTGTCCTTATTGTAAGAACTAACATTTGGACTTACCTGGTGGTCCAGTGGTTGGGAGTCCACCTGCCAACACAGGGCACGTGGGTTGACCCCACACAACATGGAGCAGCTAAGCCTATGCACTGTAACTACTGCCCCAGTGCAAGAGAAGCCACCACAATGAGAAGCCTGAGCATCACAACTAGAAAGTAGCCCTCACTTGCTTCAGGTAGAGAAAGCCCGTGTGCAGCAAAGAAAACCCAGTGCAGCCCAAAATAAAATAAAGTTTTAAAAAAGAACTAAAATTTATTGAGCAATTACCACGCAAGCCCCTGAGCTAGGTGTCTGTGCATGTTTCAACTCATTGAGTCATTCCCACAAGCACATGAAGTGTTTGTTGTTTAGTTGCTAAGCCACGTCTGACACTTTTGCAACCCTAAGCCTGTAGCCCACCAGGTTCCTCCATCCATGGGATTTCCCGAGTAAGAATATTGGCGTGGTTGCCATTTCCTTCTCCAGAGGATCTTCCTGACTCAGGCGTTGAACTCGCATCTCCTGGATCGGCAAGCAGATTCTTTACCACTGAGCCATGAGGGAAGCTCAACCACATGAAGTAGATACTCTTAACTTCACCAGTTTACAGATGGGCCACAGTTATGTTAAATCACCTGTCCAGGATTGTATCGCTGATAAACAATTTGAATTCAGGCAGATCAAGCTACACTCTTGGCTACTCTGCCCCACCTTCTCTCTGACTCCTGCCTTCTATCTGACACTTGGTTCAGTGTCCCTGTTTACATCTGTGTTTGCAATCACACTGGCACCTGGTAGTTTTTTCTAAAGGGACAGCATTTTAACTTTCAGTGTTTCTCAAAGTGAGGCCTAGTAGGCAGACATTGCCTTGTGAAAAGCAGTTCACATGAAGATCGGGAGTTATTTATTTAGATCTCTGAGCTAGCTGGAGTCAAAGGAACTCAAAATGTGTCTCCCAGAGTTGTGAAGTGTCTCTTCCTCTCTTTTATTTAGAGCCAGACAAGATACAGAACCTGCATTGCCGGCCTCAGAACTCTACAGCCATTGCCTGTTCTTGGATCCCTCCTGATTCTGACTTTGATGGGTACAGCATTGAGTGCCGGAAAATGGACACTCAGGAAGTTGAGTTCTCCAGAAAGCTGGAGAAAGAAAAGTCTCTGCTTAATATCATGATGCTGGTGCCTCATAAGAGGTACCTGGTGTCTGTCAAGGTGCAGTCGGCCGGCGTGGCCAGCGAGGTGGTTGAGGACAGCACCGTCACCATGATAGACCGTGAGTGTCCCGAAGGCGCGCGCCTTGCTCTGCGCCCGTCACCCTCCTTCGCGTGTGTGGCTCATTTCCACGCTAGCGAGTCCCGTTGCCCCTTGAAGAGGACTAAGAGGCTCTGAGAAGGATAAACATTTCTCTGTGTAAAGCATCCTGGCAGCAAACAAGTTAAATGGTCTTAAAGAACCTGAATGAATTAGTGTTTAAATACATCTCTTTGCCTGATGTAGAAAGAGCCATAATAGAGCTTTTAAGCAACTTGATGCTAAAACTTCAGGAAATCCTGCTGAGGAGCTGCCTCTTTCATTATGTTTAATGTGCTACCGACAAGTCACTTCCTCTGCTGGCTTCCCTTCGGGAGAGGAGGAGGTTTTCTTGATTCCAAGCATTAGATACACACACACACACACACGACATACATACACACATGCAGCCTGATGTAGGTGAGTGAAGACCTTCATCTCACTAATATTTTATATTCAAAAGCATAATTGTGACCCTTTTTGGTTCCTTTCCCATCCTTCTTCCAGGCCCCCCTCCTCCACCTCCACATATTCGTGTGAATAAAAAGGATGTGCTAATTAGCAAATCTTCCATCAACTTTACTTTCAACTGCAGCTGGTTCAGCGACACCAATGGAGCTGTGAAATACTTCACAGTGGTGGTGAGAGAGGCTGATGGTAAGTGATCATGAATTAACTCCAAGACACAGGATTACTTTCTCGAAAGTCAACTGTGGGGGCTCCTTCTGTGACAAGTTTTTAAAAGAAGAAAACTCAATTTTTATATCATTTCACTGTATCTCTGCTGGATGCAGCGAGATGTAACAAGAAAAAGAAAACCTACCGGAAGCCTATTATTTGCAGGATTTAATTATTAAATGGGTAATAATAGCAATGATATCAATAATCACATAACCATCATTTACTTGTTGCTGTTGCAGGCACTGTTGGAAATGCATTGCATTTGCTGACTCATTCACTCTTTACTACTCGTTCAGCCCCATTCAGCTCCATTATTCTGCCATTAAGCAGCAACGTGCTTTGTCTGTCTTCCCCACTCCCTATCTCAAATACCTCTACCAATCATATACTCCCAAACCACTCACCAATTCACAAAAATGCTCAAATGCTTGAAAGAGGGAAAAAATGATCATGAAAAGCATCCCTCCTTTCTCTACTGAATTTTCAATATGTTTCATTATCTAGTCTGCTAAATTATTCAGTGTTACCTAACTCTTATGTAACAGGCAAATTCTAGGTGATTCTTATAATAACATTCCATTCAACTAAGTAAGAGCTCTAGTGCTTATGACATCAGCATCTATCAGATCATCCTCAGGAGTTTGCATCTGGGGACACACATGTCCATATGTGTTTTTGCCACTGAGGTCCTGTGTGTTATTTCTCCACAACAGATGTTCGTGTCTGGAATGATATCAATATATCCTGCATGTCATGTATTTTTCATAATTGTTTAAGATGCTTCACTGGAGTTTCTCAAGCATCCCTGACTATTTTAACTCATTGGTGGGCAATGGGAAGGTTTAAACCTGCCATGACAAATGTTGGAGCTAAATGGTATTTTAGTCTCACTAGGTACTTTTAGGGCTTCTCAGTTGGCACTAGTGGTAATGAACTCACCTGCCAGTACAGGAGATATACGAGACGTGGGTTCGATCCCTGGGTTGGGAAGATCTCTGGGAGGAGGGCATGGCAACCCACTCCAGTCTAGAGAATTCCATGAACAGAGGAGCTGGGCGGGCTACAGTCCATAGGGTTGCAGAGAGTCAGACATGACTAAAGTGATTCAGCACACATGTACTTTTATATTTTATTTAATTGTACTAAAGCCGGTTATGCATAATTAATTCAATAATTTCAAGGGTCAGTTTTGCATCCCAGATTTCCTCACACATCTTCAGTCAGTTCAGTTCACTCTCATGTCCGACTCTCCGACTCTCCGACTCATGTCCGACTCTCCGCGACCCCATGAATCACACACAGCACGCCAGGCCTCCCTGTCCATCACCAACTCCCGGAGTACACTCAAACTCATGTCCACAGAGTCGGTGATGCCATCCAGCCATCTCATTCTCCGTCGTCCCCTTCTCCTCCCGCCCCCAGCCTTTCCCACCATCAGAGTCTTTTCCAGTGAGTCAACTCGTCGCATGAGGTGGCCAGAGTATTGCAGTTTCAGCTTTAGCATCAGTCCCTCCAGTGAACATACAGGATTGATCTCTTTTAGAATGGACTGGTTGGATCTCCTTGCAGTATAAGGGACTCTCAAGAGTCTTCTCCAACACCACAGTTCAAAAGCATCGATTCTTCGGCGATCAGCCTTCTTCACAGTCCAACTCTCACATCCATACATGACCACGGGAAAAACCATTGCCTTGACAAGACGGACCTTGGTTGGCAAAGTAATGTCTCTGCTTTTTACTATACTATCAAGGTTGGTCATAACTTTCCTTCCAAGGAGCAAGCGTCTTTTAATTTCATGGCTGCAGTCAGCATCTGCAGTGATTTTGGAGCCCAAAAAAATAAAGTCCATCTTAGTTGGAGATAAATAGGTGAACTGTGAAGAGATTTTAAATTTAAGTAGGCTGCAATGAAGATAGTGTTTTGCTACCTAAATATGTCAGCAGCCAAAAAAAATAACACCCCAAAATTTAGCCTTGTGTTCTCCAGCCAGGTGGGTTTCAATGACTGATGTCCATGGAGATGGGCTGTGCTCCCCTGGTGATCTAAGATAACAAGTCGGCTCACATAAATGTCATTTATAGCATATATACTCTCCCTCAAGGCATCCTTCCTTTTAACTACATCCAACAAGATAATGTTTCCAAGAGCCACTCATTTTAAGCAAATTTTATCAAATAAGAGTCCAGGACGCAAAGAACCCCCACCATATCACTCCTTAAAGTTCACTGTACATGGTATCCAATCTCTATAATATTTTTCTTCCTAATTATGCTTTCCTTTGGCCAACATCAAAGTGAGTTTGCCCTGCCAAAACACACAGCAGCTGGGTGGACAGGAGAAGAGTTCTGGGAAGTGTTCTGCACAAGGGCCCAGATTTGAGCCAGGATTAAATTGTACTCAAGATAACAGAGCAGGACAAGGAGCAGGAGTTATCAGACTGGGCGTGGTGCAGGAAGCATGCATGTAGGGAGACTGCTCTGGCCTCAGACCTGATTTCTCTTATCTTTTCCCCATTTCCCAGGTCACAGGGGTTTCCTTATTCGCTCAGCTACAATGGTTATTGGCAAGTAGAGGGCTTGTTGAGTGGGTTGACTTTCACGATGGGGTGTACCCAACTTTCTGGAGTTGTGACACGTTACCATCTGATGCATGAGCCACCCTTTCATATATGCATGTTTTATTTCCTAGAAAAATGATAGCATGTGTGTGTTGGTGTAGCTCCCGCTGCTGCTGCTGTTTAGTTGCTCAGTTGTGTCTGACTCTTTTGTGACCCCATGGACTGTAGCCCACCAGGTTCCTCTGTCCATGGGATTTTTCAGGCAAGAATACTGGAGTAGGTTGCCATTTCCTCCTTCACGGGGTCTTCCTGACCCAGGAATTGAGCACTGTAGTCGTATTCTTTACCACTGAGCCACCCAGGAAGCCCCTGTGTTTGGCATATGCATATATAAAATGTTGTATATACACTATTTATATTTAATTTTTTATTTATTTTAGAAAAAGTGAATTAGATTAATTTCACTGGGAGAATTTCACAACACCCTTCGGGATCACAGAGTCTGCACTCCAGGGATGACTAGGGATAGTGGGTGGAGAAGGTAACCTCAGAAACCTAGTTAGAAATCTCTGAAGTCACAAGAAAGTCAGTCCCTCACTGTGGGTTTTCTTCTTCCAGGCAATGACGAGCTGAAGCCAGAGCCACAGCACCCCCTGCCCTCCTACCTGGAATACAGGCACAATGCTTCCATTCGGGTGTATCAGACCGATTACTTTGCCAGCAAATGTGCCGAAAGTCCTGACAGCAACTCTAAGAGTTTCAACATTAAGCTTGGAGCAGAGATGGAGAGCCTAGGTGGAAAATGTGATCCCAATCAGCAAAAATTTTGTGACGGGCCATTGAAGCCGCGCACGGCCTACAGGTTAGATGTATTACCATCATTTCACCAGGAGGGACGTGCTCCATCATTGGGTGCTCAGCTGTCGGGGCGTCTGATGCACATGAGCTCCTGTAGATTAATAACCTACGCTACACGAGTGCTCTGCATTTTACTGGCTAATTTATAAAGGTTGTATCCCTGCCTCCATTCACAGGGAATGGGTAAAGAGGGCCTTTGGCCTTGCACAAAAGCTCCAGTTCGTTATGTGAAGAATTGAAGATTCTTAATAGGTTGTTCTTTCTCCTAAACTTCTCTAGGATGAATCAGGTGATTTATTTACTATGTTAACACCTGTGAAAATGTCCAAGTAGAAAGATTAAGTTTAGGGAGACTCAGGAAATATGAATTTTTTTCCCCACTTTTAGTGAGGACTGGAATTACACTTTATTTGCCTGCTAAGGCATAACAAGATGAATGTTCTCTTTGGTCCAGATAGAACTGCTGAAGGGAAAGGCCCCCTAATGAATGGAAGCACCCTCTTCTCCCAGTAAGATGGCATATGAAAAGGAGCAGCTAATTGGTTTGGCCTCAGGGAATACTACTACAGCCAACAGGCCCTTCCAGCTGTAGGAACTAGCCATGCCCTTCATGGACACTGTGTTCCCGGAAAGCAGAATAAGTATACACAGCATCCCAAACCTGGGTCCCCAAGAGATAGAGAACCTAGGCCGCCATCTTGGAAACAAGGCTGCAGGAATCCAGGATTAGTCCTTTTGCAGAAGGTGAGCCTTCTGTTAGGTGTTGGCAGACCTGATGTCCAGCCAGATGGCAGCCAATCAGGTTCTCTGTGGGCCAGTGTCCATTCTGGTTGGTCAGTGCCCAGGTCTTATTAACCCTTACATGTTTTGAGTATTACCCCTGAATTCAGCAGAAACCTTTCTGCCAGCTCCAAAAGGAGACAGTGACATGGCATCATGCCTGAGAGCATTCTTAACCCCTCCCTTGCATCAACACAGTCAAGCCGACATCTTCCCTAAAACAGATGGCTCCCTTTGGACAGGAATTCTGCATAGATACCTCCACCCAGGACTCACCACAAAAGTGCTACTGCGCCCCAACCAGGGTTGGCACCTCCAGAGTGAACACACACAAACTCATTAGTGATGATTGCTTCAAGAAGAAGCTATATGAGCCTACCTGAAGGAGACGAGATCTCAGAGCAAAGGAGAAATATAAAAGAGATCAGAAAGCCAGGATACTTTGGTTCTTATTAGAATCAAGAAATGCCTCAGCTCCTTGGTCAACTGGGCTTTGGGAAATTTGAGGAAATTTCTCCCAAGGGCTCCCAAGGGCTATTTTCTCTTTGTGAGTTGGAAAACTGAGCTGTTTTTGTTTTTTTGCTTTTTAAGAGAGGAGAGAAGATGAGTGATTACCACATTTAAGAAAAAGAATAACAAGCTAGAGAACGTTCACGCATGGACCAGGACCTCAGTTACCCAGCACACTCTTTCCTGTCCATCACAGCAGCCAAGGTCCTAGGAAGAGCCCCTGCATTCAGGTTCCAGTGTGGCCACTGTTTAGCTGTGTCCCTTTGTAAATGGCATTTCAATTCTCTGATCCTCACTTTTCTCATCTGCAAAACATCACAGGACTATCCTAATGAGTCATATAGATGACAGATCAAACCTAGTCATGTCCCTTCTAGATTAAGGTCCTTCAGTGGTTCCCATTCACTTCTAGGAGCAAGTGAAGATCCCAGAGTAGGGTACACAAAGCCCCAGCCTTCTCTCTTCCACCTGCCCACCAGCTTAGTCCCCCACCATTGGCTCCAAGTATTGATACACTCCACCCATTTACTACTCCTCCCTCCTCAGAGTTCCCTGAAATCTGATATGTCTCTCTTATACCTCTGAGGCTTTACACATTCTTTTCACTCTATTTGGGAAGCTTTCCACTCTCTTGTCTGACTGATGAATTCCTTCATACACTTCAAAAGCCAGTTCAACCCACAACTAGCCCTGAGCTAGCCCTGTTAACCCACACCTGGGTGGTAGGGCCCCCAGCTCCACTTCTACTGCGCCCCGACTCTGTGTCCGCATGCTAAGTCTCTTCAGTCGTGTCCAACTCTGTGCAATCCCGTGGACTGTAGCCCGCCAGGCCTCTCTGTCCATGGGATTCTCCAGGCAAGAATACTGGAGTGGGTTGCCATGCCATCCTCCAGGGGATCTTCCCGACCCAGGGATGGAACTCACATCTCTTGCGTCTCCTGCAATGGCAGATGGCCCAGACGGTAAAGAAATCACCTGCAGTGCAGGAAATTCCTAGGTTCGATTCCTGGGTTGGGAAGATCCGCTAGAGAAAAGAATGGCAACCCACTCCAGTATTCTTATCTGGAGAATCCCATGGACAGAGGAACCTAACAGGTTACAGTCCATGGGGTCACAAAGAGTTGGACACTACTGTGTGAGTAACACTTTCACTTTCTTCACTAGACTGTAAAAGCTCACAGACTAAATCGTGGAGACAGATATGATATTGGTTACAAAACGATATGGGAAGTACCTGGCACAAAAGAGATGCCATTAAATGTTTATGAGCAAATAAGGGAATGAGCCAAGATGTTCTATGAAAAGTTAAACACTCTGATTATAGCTTAATCAACTCCTGCTGCATTAATGTGTTTTCTAGGATACGGCTTTCCTCTATTTCTCTGTATTTAGTTCACTCCTGTGAAAAGCATGCCAGGCAGATAATACCTGATATGAGCATGGAGAACCACATGCCAAGTGGCCACCTGTGTGGTAGCTGCTGAACCCAGGCTCCGTGCAGGCAGAACTATGGCTGTCTCACAATGATGATCACCATAGTGACCCTCGGTGCTATCAGGCATCTTTTTCCCAGAGAGAATAGGTAGACAGGAAGGAACATGGACAAAGAAAAATTAGGATTGCCAAGAATTGGAAAATGCTAGGTTTAGCTGATATGCAAGTTTATTATACCAACAAATGTTTAACGTCTTACTGTTCATTGTTGGGTTCCTGTTATCCGGGTATATAATTAGTGTTGTTCCATACGGGAAGAGAATGGGTAGATCATGATGGGTGAGAAACAATGCAGAGGTTGGGGAAGTGCTGATTTGGCTTCGTTTTCTATTCTAAATAGAATAGCAACATGACCACAATCAGATAATCTGCTTCTGTTGACCTCATTTTCCTCAAACGAAGAAAATTGAACCACATGATCTATAGCTTTGTAGAATTCTGATTCTGGACATATTTAAAGTTGAAAAACTTACCATTACGTATCAGTTCATTAAAATTATCTTATGTGCATATAGAGAAGACCTGTCTGTAAAATATAGCAGAAATGTTGAAGGACCTAAGAGGGCTGTAGGTAAGTAAATGCTCTGAAGGTCCAAAAGTCTTCTTGAAGGAGGTATCATTTTGGCTGGCTACTGAAAAGTAGGGAAGGGTTTGAAAGTGTGGATATAGGGGCAAAAGGAGATTCACGGTTCAGGAAACAGTCACAGTGCAGAAGCAGAAATACACAAATTGTTTAGAGAAGAACAAAACCAAATATTCCAGTTTCAAAGTGAAGGTCATATCGAGGGGTCGTAAGGAAGACAAAAATGAGAAGATAGGATGGGACAGGATTCCATATACATGCTAAGTGCTGGGCTGGGGAATGTGGTTGTGACATCCATTACTGGAAGGGTTCTAAGGGCAGAGTTCCTGTTGATACCCTAATTTTATGCCAAGCCTACAGTAACTTCAAGAGCTGTAGTAAATTCAGTGAGTTCTTGCATTATCTCCTTCCTAGGTTCCTAAAGGCCCTAATTCATCTGGATCCATTTTGTGTTTTGCGTTTGCACATTTAAATCTTAGAATTCCAGAGCAGAACCTGTCAAGGTTGTTACACCCCTAGTGCTTTTATTTTCACAGGTGAGAAAACTGAATCATAAAGAACTTTAGGAACCATTCACCTAATGAGCAATAGTGAGAACTAGACCTCAGACTCCCTGTTTCCCAGCCCAGGCCCTTTTACAGCCCTCCAACAGAAGTCACTGCTGTTAAACCAAAATTATGCCAAGAGAAGGAGATCTGGACTAGGAGTCAGAAAATCCTGAGTTTGGTTATCTTTCACCAGCTTTCTCTATAATCTTGAGTGAGAAATGGAATCTTCCCAAGCTTCAGGTTCCAAATCCCTGAAGTAGTATCATAAGTTTCTGATACTGGAGAGGTTAGAGATGGTCCAATAGAATCATGTTTGTAAAAGTTCTTCCCACTTACAAATCACCATACAAATAAAAGAAACTCTTTTCATTGGAGAGACTCTTTTCAATGGCCAAAGCTATGATACATTGGCCACATACACCAGCTCCTTCCCTTCCACGCAGTACTTGGTGACTGCTTGTTCCTCTCTGGGGACATTGCATAATACCTCCACCAGTAGTCTGTTATTCCTGGAAGTACCACTTTTGACTTGGAAGGTGTCTTTTAGATGTGGAAATTATAGACGTGGTTGATCAATATAATCTTGATGATATTGAGGAGATTATACTTAGACCTGGGCATAAGTTAGAAGGAGAGGGGGGACAAGGTCAGAACAGTTTGTGCCGGCTGGCTAATGCTGGTACTGCTTCAGCATTATTACAGGATGTGCCCAGATACTTCTGGGTGAGGCAAATCTAGATTTCTTTTTTAAGGAAAAAAAGAGTTATTCATTCATTCTCATATGATTTAAATTAACCCTAGAAAAAGTTTCCCCCTATAAACCAATCCTGTTACTCTCAGTAAACCTACAGTCTGGGAAACTTCAGGACAGAATGGGCTCAAGAGGTTGCCCAAGCCAATCTTTAACTTCGTGCCAGGCTGCTGTCCTACAGATCCCTGAGAGCTGGTTCTCCAGTCTCTGCTTAACCCCCCTCAGGGACTGGGAGCTCACTACCTATGTGGTAGCTCATACTCTAGATGTTAGAAAGTAATTTTTTGTTCCCACACAGCCCTATGACTTCCTACTAAGCTCAGTTCTATATTCAAGAATGTAAACCTTGAGATGATAGGGACTTATTCTTTGTAGTATATCTAGCTCCTGGACAGGTACTGGCACACAGTAGAGGCTCAATAAATATTTGATGAATGATGCATGAACGCACGAAGCCAGGGCTTTCTGATTTCATAATTCATACCCTCTCCTACATGCATATCAACCAGATGACCACCCTGTTTCTCCTTGAAAACATTCTCCAGTCAGCCTACTGTGGTCAGTCACTAATTTGTACTTAAATAAATTGGTTTTCTTTTCAGAATCAGCATTCGGGCTTTCACCCAGCTATTTGACGAGGACCTGAAGGAATTCACAAAACCACTCTATTCAGACACATTTTTCTCTTTGCCCATCACCACTGAGTCAGGTAAGGCTAACTTTTTCATCCATCTGACATAGTCTGCCAACCACCATGTCACCTACAAGAGCCTCTAGTAAGAGGCTAGACCTCAGACTCCCTGCTTCCCAACCCAGGAGAGATCGGGGGACTTGGCTGATGGTGGTAAGATCATTTATTTTTGCTTGGAATGTGATCTTTATATGATCATGGTTTGATGTAGATTAGAGAAATTGTACAACTTCTGTAGCAGAGTGGACTGAAAGGAGATTTATCTTGTAAAGAAGGTAGAAAGAGGTACCAGATTATTTTTATCTATTAAAAATGAATTTTTAGCAATCCTATCAAGCTACCAATGGTGTTTTTCACAGAGCTAGAACAAATAATTTCACATTTTGTATGGAAATACAAAAAACCTCGAATAGCCAAAGCAATCTTGAGAAGGAAGAATGGAACTGGGGGAATCAACCTGCCGGACTTCAGGCTCTACTACAAAGCCACAGTCATCAAGACAGTATGGTACTGGCATAAAGACAGAAATATAGATCAATGGAACAAAATAGAAAGCCCAGAGATAAATCCACACACCTATGGACACCTTATCTTTGACAAGGGAGGCAAGAATACTCAATGGAGAAAAGACAATCTATTTAACAAGTGGTGCTGGGAAAACTGGTCAGCCACTTGTAAAAGAATGAATCTAGAACACTCCCTAAAACCATACACAAAAATAAACTCAAAATGGATTAAAGATCTAAGTGTAAGACCAGAAACTACAAAACTCCTAGAGGAGAACATAGGCAAAACACTCTCTGACATAAACCACAGCAGGATCCTCCAAGACCCACCTCCCAGAATATTGGAAATAAAAGCAAAAATAAACAAATGGGACCTAATTAAAATTAAAAGCTTCTGCACAGCAAAGGAAACTATAAGCAAGGTGAAAAGACAACCTTCAGAATGGGAGAAAATAATAGCAAATGAAGCAACTGATAAAGGATTAATCTCAAAAATATACAAGCAACTCCTGCAGCTCAGTTCCAGAAAAATAAATGACCCAATCAAAAAATGGGCCAAAGAACTAAACAGACATTTCTCCAAAGAAGACATACAGATGGCTAACAAACACATGAAAAGATGCTCAACATCCCTCATAATCAGAGAAATGCAAATCAAAACCACAATGAGGTACCATTTCACACCAGTCAGAATGGCTGCTATCCAAAAGTCTACAAGCAATAAATGCTGGAGAGGGTGTGGAGAAAAGGGAACCCTCTTACACTGTTGGTGGGAATGCAAACTAGTACAGCCACTATGGAGAACAGTGTGGAGATTCCTTAAAAAACTGGAAATAGAACTGCCATACGACCCAGCAATCCCACTCCTGGGCATACACACTGAGGAAACCAGAATTGAAAGAGACACATGTACCCCAATGTTCATCACAGCACTGTTTATAATAGCCAGGACAAGCAACCTAGATGTCCATCAGCAGACGAATGGATAAGAAAGCTGTGGTACATTTACACAATGGAGTACTACTCAGAGATTAAAAAGAATACATTTGAATTAGTTCTAATGAGGTGGATGAAACTGGAGCCTATTATACAGAGTGAAGTAAGACAGAAAGTAAAACACCAATACAGTATATTAACACATATATATGGAATATAGCAAGAGGTTAACGATAACCCTTTATATGAGACAACAGCAGAGACACGGATGTGTGAAGCAGTCTTTTGGACTCTGGGAGAGGGCGAGTGTGGGATGATTTGGGGGAATGCCATTCAATCATGTATATTATCATATGTGAAATGAATCTGACGTGGTTGGGGGCTCCCCACCTCAACACTCTGTGGATTCAAGAGGCCGTTCCTTCTGGAAGTGTATAAATTAGCCTGGGATAGAACCTGCACGCTGAATTTACTAATTAAGAAATGAGAAACCAGAACTATAAAGGTGGCATAGAAATACAAGAAACCATTCTTAAGTAATCTTTTAAAACTTGGAACAGAGTTACAGATTTTACCATTTGTGATAAACTGGTATATATAATTTAACCAGAACCAAAAGAAAATTAGTATTGTGTGAATTCTGAAGCACTTTCAACATGTTTTAGTAATAGTGTTTACTCTCTTGAGCTTTACACATTCATCAGTAAATGGTCTGTATCTCGTGCCTTTGTTGGTTTTCTGTGAGCTGTGGTTTCTGGGAAGTGAGCAGCTCTCATTCCTGTAACTCTTGTAATCCAGTCATTCGTGTGCCTCCTTCATGAGGATTCAGTACGGCTGTGGTGCTATTATCCCTCTGATAGGAACTCTAACTCTGTGTAAAGTCCCAAAGGTCTATTACTTATTTTTATTTTATATTGTACTATATTTCATTTACAGTGTTGTATTTGTTTCAGGTGTATATATAGCAAAGTGATACAGTCATATATATACATATGAATTAACAAAAGCAGTTCCCGTCTTTTGACAGGGTGCTCATGGTTTATAACATAAATGGCATTATTTTGAGAGAGGGATAACTTACGTATGGCATTGGGTTTTTTTTCTTTTTGCAGCTTGAGGCAGTTGTAAAATAACTTAATGTAGCTTTTTACAACTGTGTATTCTATAGTATTTTTTCATTTGGTGAAATTTTAACTGTTAATGTTTTTGGCATTGTGCTTTGTACCATTTATTAAATAAAAATTTTTTTAAAAAATGAATTTTTAAAAAAATAGTGGATGAAGAACATTCCGATCAAGAGCTGACACAGGCCAAAACAGAAGTAGGTATAAAAAGCTTTCAAGTTGTAAATGGGAATGTGTATATGAAGTATATACATAGAAATACATAGAAAAAAAAAAGACTAGAAGGAACTTTTTTCCTTTTGTTTATTATATGTTGCTTTTACATGACACAAAAAATGTTAACTTGCCTTTACATAAATTTCTGAAAGAAACTTTTCTAAACTGTGTTAGAAGGAAAGCCTGAATAATGTTTTTTAGTCACTAAGTTGTATCCAACTCTTTTGAGATCTCATGGACAATAGCCCACCAGGCTCATCTGTCCATGGAATTTCCCAGACAAGAATACTGGACTCGGTTGTCATTTCCTTCTCCAGGGGATCTTCCTGACCCAGGAATCGAACCTGTATCTCCTGCATTAGCAGGTGGATTCTTTACCAGGTAGCCACCAGGGAAGCCCCTGAATAATAATAGTAGCTAATATTGACTCTTTGTCCTCTCTGTAGAGCTGCAGTTTTAAGCATTGTGCTTAGAATAATTTATCCTCACTACAGCGTTTTGTGGTAGATACTATTACCATCCTCCATTTTAAAGGTGAAGATTTGAGATACCAAGAGTTTATGTAACTTGCCCAAGATAGCAGAGCTGGGTTCTAGCACTTTCTGCCTGACCTCTTAACTTCTGCACTGCACTGATCTGGAATAGTTCCAACATGCTGAGAATAGATTTATTTTTTAAGCACATTGTTCTTTGGTACCATTATCTGCCCAGCCTTTCCCTGTACCCAGCCTTTCACAGTGCTTGGTCTCAGGAAGTTCTTCTTTAGAGCTAAAACAGTCTCTCATGCTGCATGACAAAAGATGACTCAGCCTCACAAACACTCCCATCTATTTATGCCAAATATAGGATAATCTCCCACTTTCAGACCAAAAAGGAATCAGAACACAGTTAAGAGGATTTAGATGTGTTTGCTTACAAGTTAATGTTAAGTATGGGATTTGTAAACATTATTCTTCCCTATTTAAATTATTGTTATACGGCAAAAATTGTACGTAGTCCAGTAAAGAAAGATAGTAAACATATATCCAAAAAAAGGAATATTAACCACTTTAAAAGAAAGATGATTATGTTTATTTGTTAAATCTTGAAAATCAACATTGAATAAACAAATCCAAGTGCTTAAAATGCACTTCAAAAATGAATTACTCCATAGACCTAAATGTAAGAGCTAAAATGATCCAACTTTTAAAAGAAAACATAGGAGGAAGTCTTTGTGACCTTGAGTTAGGAAATGGTTTCTTAGCTATGACACCAAAAGTACAAGTAACAACAACAAAACAGATAAATGGGACCTAATTAAAATGAAAAACTCTTGAGCTTCAAAGGACACCATAAAGTGAAACAAGATAACCCACAGAATGGGAGAAACTGTTAGCAAATCTTGTATCTGGTAAAGGTCAAGTATCCAGAATATATAGAACACTTACCACTCAATAATAAGAAGACAAACAACACAATTTAAAAATGGACAAAGGGTCCAAATAGACATTTTGCCAAAAAAGATACAAATAAATCCAATAAACCCATGGAAAGATGCTCATCATTAGACATGATCATAACTACAATAATATACCACTTCACACCCACTAGAATGGCTATCATCAAAAAGATAATAACAAGTGTTAGCAAGGATATGACGAAGTCTGAACCCTTATACATTGTTTGTAGAATGTAAAATGATGTAGTTTCTATGGAAAACATTTTGCAGTTTCTCAAAATGTTACACCTTGCTCAGCATTTCCACTCTTTAGTATATATCCATGAAAAATGAAAACAAAAACTTGTATATGGAGATTCACAGCAGCATTATTTAAAATAACCAAAAAAATAGAAATACCCCAAATGTCCATCAATGGCTGAATAGCTAAACAAAACATAGAATAAAAAGGAATGAAATACTGACACATGCCACAACATGGATGAACCTTGAAAACATGCTAAGTGAAAGAAGCCAATTACAAAAAAGCATATGTTTATTGCTCAGTATATATGAAATGTCCAGAAAAGGCAAATCTATGAAGACAAAGCAGGTTAGTGGTTGCCAGGGTCTAGAAAGAGGGAATGGAGAATGACTGCTAAGGGGCATGGGGCTTCTTTTAGATGGTGATAAAAATGTTACAAAATTGGATGTAAAATAATTGTACAGTTTAAATTGGTGAATAGTATGGTATGTGAATTACATTTCAAAAAACTGTTTTTAAAATGGGCTGCCTTCTTATAAACTCCCAGTGACAATATCAGATCATTTAATAAACACGGAATTTTCATTCAAATAATTGAGCAATTCACTGGATTTGCCAACGTCCCAGATGCTGTGTAACAAATGAAATAGCATATTAACCTTGTTGGTAAACTCCTGGCCTTTACCTCAAGTGCCCCAAGCTGTGCATACAAGCACCAATGAAGTCCCAACTAATTTATAAGCTGAACATCATTAATTTCAAAAGTATAATGACCAACCCACCATTACATAGTAGTAGCTCATACTGTATACTCCTAAGCTTTCAGCTGTATACTCCTAAGCTTTAGACAGTAAAAGCCTTGGGCTTCCCTGGTGGCTCAGTGGTAAAGAATTTATCTGACAGTGCAGGAGACGCGGGTTTGATCCCAGGGTCAGAAAGATACCATGGAGACAACCCACTCCAATATTCTTGCCTGGGAAATTGCATGGACAGAGGAGCCTGATGGGTTACAGTCCACGGGGTCACAAAAAGAGTTGAACGCAACTTAGTGACTAAATGATATGGGCATTATTTGAATTATTCTATAATAACATCACTAGGGAGACGGGTTCCTATAGCTCTCTTATTGGTTTTTTAACACTAATTTTCCCACATGGGTTTCTTGTTGCCCTCTGGATCCCTGTAGAGCCTCTGTTTGGAGTTATTGAAGGTGTGAGTGCTGGCCTGTTCTTAATTGGCATGCTCGTCGCTGTTGTTGCCTTATTCATCTGCAGACGGAAAGCCAGGTGAGTACAAAGTTCCCTTTGGTAATTGGGTTCACGATTTTAAAGATGCAACTGAAAATGCTCTTTCGCCTGAAAAGTAAGAAGGGAGAAATCATTTAATTTCTCCAGGTTAAGTCACTTTGTTTCTTAGGAAAAACAAGAGTCAATCCCTAAAACCATGACTCACTTTTTTGCATACCATTGCTGAGTCTTATCCTTACCAAAGGAATGAGGGGCCATATGTATCCTCATTTGAATGTGAAATAGCTCCTTTGGCACAGGGGGAAAAAAATGTGTATGTGTGTGGTTCAGTCACCTTGTGGAGACAGAGATGTCTATGAATTATGTTTCCAAATGCTTTTCTGAACTATTCTGAAAAGTATGGGGGCCAACTCAGTTTTGTGGTTCCTATCTGCCACGCTAAGCTAAGAAGGGAGCAAAAAGAACTAAACATATGTGGCCCCAAAGCCATGCCCTCTTTCCTTAGGAAATTTCTTCTCTTTGGCACATTGTCCTCTCTTTTGCAGTCGTGTCTTGCATCTAAGGTTTACTGTGTGTGTGTGTGTGTGTGTCTTTTTTTTTTTTTTTTTTAAGGAAAGCTTTATTGAGAGTGTGGGAAGTGATTATGACCTGTAGCCAAAAACAGAAGACACATCTTCAGCTATTGCAAAGATCTGAGTGGGGAAAATCTGTTTCTTTATGTTCTTCCTCCCTGTTCCCTCCCTCAAAGGGATGTTGGCTGAGTGTAAAATATACATGTACTGAAAAATCCATATTTGTACAAACATGCACACCCTTACCATGAGTGGAGAAATTTGGGCTTCCCTGATGGCTCAGCAGGTAAAGAATCCACTTGCAGGGCAGGAGACACAGGAGACTTGGGTTCAATACCTGGGTTGGGAAGATCCCCGGGAGAAGGGGATGGCAATCCACTCCAGTATTCTCACCTCAAAAATTCCATGGACAGGAGCCTGGCAGGCTACAGTCCACAGGGTTGCAAAGAGTTGGACACGACTAAGCGATTAAGCAAGCCCAGCCTTACCATAGACGGAGAAATCTGTTTAAATTATTTCATAATCAAAATATCAGTCCTCTCCCTTGTGTTTCAGCCATGGTCGAGAAAGGCCCTCTGCCCGTCTGAGCATTCGTCGGGATCGACCACTGTCTGTCCACTTGAACTTGGGCCAAAAAGGGTGAGCACATTTTTCTTCACTTTATTTATTGAAAGAAGAGTCTTACATGAAATTTGCTAACAAGATCTTTCTACTTTTGGCTTCTCTTCACAGTAACCGGAAAACTTCTTGGTAAGAAAGAGCTCATTAATTACTATATTGTCTGCTTTTGAAATATAACTGGGTCTGGGTAAGGCATTTTCCCTGTTCTTCAGTAATTTTCTTCTCTTTCTGTTATGTTTTTAACCATAGCCCAATAAAAGTAAATCAGTTTGAAGGGCACTTCATGAAGCTGCAGGCTGACTCCAACTATCTTCTATCCAAGGAATATGAGGTACAACTCAGATGCAATGATGTTTTAGCATCCCTGATTCTTAGCAGAATTTCTTTTCAGCCTTCACTGTGGAATCACAGCCCAATTGGGCTCAGGAGTTAGAAAGGCACTTAGGGTATCATTGAGTGTTCTTTTATGCCCAAATCCATTCCCTGCACAATATACCATCTAGTCTCAGATGCCAGTTTGATCTCCAGAATAACCAACAAAGTGCCACCCAGATCAGATGGTATGAAAGAATTAACAGACTTCAAATGCAAACTGATGCTGTCAGTTATTTAACCTGGCCTTTTGCTTGCTTGGGAGATTAATGTGGTTGGGTGAAAAGTGCCCAGGCTTTGGATTCAGTTCCCAGCTTTGCAACCTGTGTGACCCAGGGCAAGTGAATTATCCTGTCCGAGCCTCGCCTGTAAAATGGAGATGAGACTACCTCCTCCGGGGCTGTTGTGGGGATGACAGACTATGCCCCTGGTCTAACAGGAGACGTTCCACAAATGCAGCTAGTGTAACATATTGTTATATTATTATGTATCTCAAGGACTGTCCAGTTTGCCATATTCTATTTCACATTATCCACGTGCAGACTTATTTTTGACCTAACAGGATTTAAAAGACGTGGGTCGAAACCAATCATGTGACATTGCACTCTTGCCGGAAAACAGAGGGAAAAATCGATACAACAATATATTGCCGTGTAAGTTTTGTGTTGAAATCTGTAATACCGCCTTCCTCTAGCCATTTCTTTCCTTTTCCATGATTAAAAATGGGGCTAAAGCAACATGGTATAGCTAGATATGGGAGATCTGAGGCTCTAAATGTCTTTAAAAACAAATGACTTGGACGTTACTGTACTTCTCTCCAGAGGGTAACAACCAGCTGAAATTCTGGCTGTGAGAGAGACCTTTTACGCTGTTGACATTTCATCACGTGGTCCTGACGCTTCTCCTAGGAGGGTTAGGAGCTGTAACGGGGTTAACAGTAAGGGTCAACCTGGGTTTACTTAAAGTCTCTGGTTAGCAATTATTTCATATATAAAGATATATATTACATATATTATTCTTATTATCCTTACCCAATTGGGTGAAGCAACCGAAGGTAGCTTTTCTGAATTGTATTCGTTACAACAATGAAAAGGAGCTGGCCACTCCATCAGACAAATGTTGTTAGTGTTACAGAGGGAAGCACAGATGGGCTTAGAAGAGCATTTGGCTCATTTGCTTGTATGTTTCTGGGTCGCTTGTGAACTCTGTGTGAGCTTCACCTGCAAAATGGAGCTGAGACTGTCTCCCATGTGGCGTTGTGGTGGGGGGTCAGAGCTAGCACACGTCAAATGCAAAGCATTCTATAAACAGTAGAAAAATCACCCCATGGCTCACTGATACATCTTTCTCAATAAACTTCCTTCCAGATGATTCCTCTCGAGTGAAGCTGTCCAATGTGGATGATGACCCGTGCTCTGACTACATCAATGCCAGCTACATTCCTGTAAGTGAACCCGGGGCCATAGCAACCGGGATGAGGCTTTGACAGGTGGTTATGCTGGAGACACCTCTCCTCCAACACACTCCCACTGTTCTCGGGTCTGGAAACATGGACGTTTCAGAAGAAAAAAAAAAAAAAAGGCCTTGTCTGATTGCCATAAAATGCAGGCTGTCCTAGTCAATCGCTGCTAAGGCCCAGCTTTCACAATGGCTGTAGTCACATAGGATTATAATGGGCCCAGGAGGCATTTTCAAAGGTCATTTCCTCTCTGCAGCCCTTAGTCAAGATTAGAGCTCCCTAAGGAAGCTGAATCTCCACAGCTGAGGCAGCCTAGCTAGGGAAGCTAATTCAAAGTTATTTGGATTTTTAAAAACCACAGACACAACTCAAAGGTTGTGTCAAACCTCTGGGCTCAGATTCTGGCTAGCAATTCACCAGCTTCCTACAGCACCTCCAGTGGAAAAAACTTCAGGTCAGGTAGACCCAGTTTGAATCCCATCTCTGCCCCTTGCTGACTTTTGGATCTTGGGCAAGTTTTGTCAATCCTTTGGACCTTCATTTCCTTTTCCAAGAAATATAAGGATAATATTTACCTTAAATAATCCTCCATTCACTCCATAAACACTATATGTGCGGATGCTAAGTTGCTTCACTCGTGTCAGACTCTATGCAACCCTATGGGCTGTAGCTCATCAGGGTCCTCTGTCCATGGGATTCTCCAGGCAAGAATACTGGAGTGGGTTGCCATGGCTTCCTGTGACCCCCGCATTGCATTGGATTCTTCACCGCTGAACCACTAGGGAAGCCCTAAACACTATATAATGAAGTGCTAACTGTAAGTTGGACATTGTGCTGCGTACAGAGAGAGGGTCCGATGGAGTCCTGACCCTCAGGGAGCTCTCAGCAGAGTTGGGGCATCAGAAAATGACAAGGTGATGTCCTTGACAGGATAGAGTGGTTCTTCACCAACATTAACGCACACCCGCATCATCTTCAGGTCTTGTTAAAATGCAGCTTCTGATTGGGGCTTCTCTGGCGGCCCAATGGTTAAGACTCTGCATTCCACTGAAGGAGGAGTGGGTTTGATCTCTTGTTGAGGAACTAAGTTCCCACATGCCAGAAGGAAAAAAAAAAAATGCAGCTTCTGATTCAGCAGGACTGGGGTGGAACCTGGCATTGTGAATCTCTAACAAGCTGCCTGATGCTTCCCTGCTGCTGGTCTGAGGATCCCTTTCTGAATAGCAAGAGGCTAGAGGTTGCCACAGGAGCTTCTGGGAAAACATCCTCCAGCAGAGATGAAGATAAAGGAAAGTTCAGCAGAGCAGGCAACATGCTGAGACTTGGAGGATAAATAAGGATTCGCCAGAAGAGAGGCTGTGTTTGGGTGGGCGGGGTGGGGCTGGGGGTAGCAGAGGTGACTGAGCAGAGGCCCGGAGGAATGACAAGAGGAGAAAGAGCTTCAACTGGGATCTGCAAGTAATACCGTAGTGTTGCTAGAACTCAGGATGTGTGGGTGAAAATATCCTAGCTCACAGTGCTCTGGTTACGATTCAGGAAGATCTGTGAAAATCCTGACCCACAGCTTGTTACGGGTTTCCCTTGTAGCTCAGTTGGTAAGGAATCTGCCTGCAAGGCAGGAGACCTGGGTTCGATTCCTGTGTTGGGAATATCCTCTGGAGAAGGAAATGGCAATCCATTCTAGTATTCTTACCTGGGGAATCCCATGGATAGAGGAGCCTGGCAGGCTATCGTCCAAGGGATCACAAAGAGTCAGACACGACTTAGCGACTAAACCACCACCAGAGCTTGTGATAGGGTAGATGCTCAATAAACAGTGGGTTCTCTTCCCTTCAGTTTCCCTTGCATGGTATCTCTTACCAACATCCCACAGCCAAGTATCCAAAATGAGTAAAACTCTTCTTTGTTAAATAGGGCAAGAGCCTCATCAACGTCAGTTCCTCAGGCAATCCTCATTGTGTATACACACACATAACTGAGGGTGAGGAGTTTTCTAAATTATGGCCCAAGTCCTCCACTGCCTTTAAGAATAAACCCAACCTAATAAAAAAAAGACCTTGGCTCTTCACAATAGGGCAGTGTTCCGGCCTTTGTCCTTCCTGCTCCCAAGCCTTGCCACGCGTTAGTATCTCTTTTTCAAATCGGGGCCCTGGCAAAGACTTACATCTCAGCTAATCTACAGAGCTAACCCCTTTGTTTAGAGTTCTGAAGAGGCCCATTGTTTCTGACTCCCCACATTATAAATTCATTGCAGGGCAACAACTTCAGGAGAGAATACATCGCAACTCAGGGACCTCTTCCCGGCACCAAGGATGACTTCTGGAAAATGGCGTGGGAACAGAATGTTCACAACATTGTCATGGTGACCCAGTGTGTGGAGAAGGGCCGAGTGAGTACACGGTCTTCCTGTCATACTAACCTTGCTTTCCACCCCTTGGATGGAGTTTGACTCCCCGCCCCATAGAAATGAAACCCCATAGGGACTTTCCTGGCTGTCCAGTGGTTAAGACCACGCCTTCCAATGTAGGAAAATCTCTCGTCAGGAAGCTAAACTCCCACATACCAAACAGCCAAAAAACCAAAACATATAACAGAAGCAATATTGTAACAAATTCAATAAAGACTTTAAAAATGGTCCTCATCAAAAAAAAAAAAAAAATCTTAAAAGAAACCCCCATGAAAATCAAGTAGGGATCATACAAGAACACTGTTAGTGAATTAAAGCCACTCGGTTATAAGAAGTTCTGTAGTAAACCCAAGTGATGCCGTGTTCAGATGCTTGGTCTGAAATTTTGGTCAAAGATGTTTCCACTGAACAAGTGGGATTATCAGAAGTGTCCAGGACACAGAAGGATTACCTGGCCTCTTGTCAGCACCATCCTCTGTTGTATGGGGAGAAGAGGTATGTTGACAGAGTCACTGGCTCTACCCCTAATTTCAGGAAGTAAGGAGTAGTGAATTTTAGGCTGTGTCTGCAGACACAAAGTAAAATAATTATCTGATTAAATGGTTTATAAAGTTATGGTGATGGTTAAAAAGAAAGATTACGTGAAGTGCCCAGTGTCTGTACTCAATAATTATATATGTTCACAATACTCCACGAATGTGATTTTAGCTAAATGGTCTGACTTTTCAAAGATCACCTGGCCCATGGCATTGATCCAGGGTCGAGCAACATAAAAACGTGGACAAAAAAGGGTCAGGGAGACAGTGCCTTCCTCTTCCCAGCTAGATCTTTTTCAGAAAACAAAACAAAGAAAAAACAAACAATAAAAGAGCACAAGAAATTGTAAGACATGGTTTATGTGCCTATGAAATTGAAAGGCTGAGGAAATCAACAAAAATTGAAGCCACAGAACGTGAAGCTGAAAGGGAAATGAATCTAAAGGTGGGGGATTTGCCCCTTGATGATGTCTCTCCCTCACTGGGAGCAGCAGCCCAGCTTCAGCCCATGAGCAGGTTAAGGCAAAGCAGATGGTCAAATTGCTTTAGCAGCTGACCCTGGATTCCAACTCAGGAAGACATTTCCAGGAGGGAAAGTTCAGGTTCATGGTAGAAGTGCTTTTCCAGACTCACTTTTTTTTTCTGCCTGTCTTCCTCTAGGTAAAGTGTGACCATTATTGGCCAGCAGACCAAGATTCCCTCTACTATGGGGACCTCATTCTGCAGATGCTGTCGGAATCCGTGCTGCCCGAGTGGACCATCCGGGAATTTCGGATATGCAGCGTATGTTTGTTCGTTTGACTTCATTGACTAACAAAGCTGGGAAGATGAAATGCGTGCTAAAGTTGCTTCAGTCGTGTCCCACTCTGTGACCCCATGGACTGTAGCCTGACAGGCTCCTCTGTCCACGGGTATTCTCCAGGCAAGAACACTGGAGTGGGTTGCCATGCCCTCTTCCAGGAGATTTTCCTGAGCCAGGGATCGAACCTACGTCTCTTCTGTCTCCTGAATTGGCAGGTGGGTTCTTTGCCACTAGCGCCGTGTACGAAGATGAAGAACACCTGTGAATCCCATTTCTGCTGGTTTCCTCTCCTGTAGTTTGGCTCCTAGAATCCCTGCTTGGGCACGGTTGTCAGGTTTAAGGTTTGCCTTGAGCCGTTCCCCTTCTTACCACTCTGCTCTTCCAGGAGGAACAGTTGGATGCACACAGACTCATCCGCCACTTCCACTACACGGTATGGCCAGACCACGGTGTCCCAGAGACCACCCAGTCCCTGATCCAGTTTGTGAGAACCGTCAGGGACTATATCAACAGGACCCCCGGGGCCGGGCCCACTGTGGTGCACTGCAGGTACTCTTCCACCCAGAGCCAGCAGTATGGCAGCTGGGTGTCTAGGTGTGGGGAATGGGGTGGGTGGAGGGTCTGTGTGCCCAAGCAGCCTGCTTGGGCCCAAGGGGTGCTCTTACGCCCTCTTCCACCCACTGTTCCCCAATCTCACTCCTTTGCAGTCTCGTCACCTCCCATTTTTCTCTCTGGCTCTCCATCCTTCTCCCCCTCTTGCTTTTTTTCCTACTGTATCCAATGCAAAGCCCTTATGTGACTTCCAGGTCCCTCATCATTGGGCCCCATCTCACCCAGAAACTCACCTCCCCCTCTATCTGGGGAGGAGACTGCTCACACTCATCCTTGCCTCCTGCCATTCTTTCTCCTTGGAATGGCCCCCTCTCTCTCCTCCACCTATATAAACCATAACCAGCCTTTAAGATCACAGCTCTCAACTTCCCACGGAGTAGCACTGCCATCTGTGGCAACCCAATTTTGCTCTTAAATTTCTGTTCTCTCTTGACTTCTCTTCCCTTCAGCCTGTACAACCATAAAATCAACCTAACAAGCAGTCTCTCACTCTCTTTCTCCCTGGGGAGCCTAGTGTTTAGCTAATTAATGTTTGCAGAAACACTTGGATAGCCCTAACTGAATGGCACTAATAAACAAAGAGCAGGGAATTGCTACAGTAAGAGAAATGTCATGTGTACTTGTTTTCTGTCAATCTGCCCAGCACCCTGGGAGCCCTGCTTTTATATGTCATCAGAACCATGATGTTTTTTATAGGAATGTGAGACTTTCAAGAGTTTCCTGCCTTCTGAAAATGGCAGGCATGTTCACCCAATAACACCAAAAACCTGTTTTTCTTTATCTTATAAATACATGCCTCAAACCCCCCCAGGTTATGCCATCACTTTAGGGAGCAATTTGACAATTCCTGGTGAAGCTGAAGGTGTTCATACACTATAACCCAGCAGTTCTGCTTCTAGATATCAACCCTCGAGAAATCCCCCACATGTGCACAATGATGCTCACTGCAACACAGCTTGTAATAGAGAAAAACTAAAAACAATCTCATTGTCTATCAGTAGGGAACAGTGGTTTATGAACTCTATAAAAGAAATTATGTCTACATGTAACAAATGTAGACAAATCTCAAAAACAATATTGAGTAGAAAAATTGACATAAGAATACATAAAACTTGTTTAGTACCATTTTAGTAAATTTTGGAAGCACATTAAATGAGTATATTGTATATAGATTTACATGAATGTAGGAAGAGTATGAAACATGCTTGAAAATGATACACAGCAAATCCTTACCCTTGATGGGGTGGAGAGGTGGAGGAAGGAAGGTGGAAAGGATGGAAGTTCAGAACCCTGGGTTTTACTTCTTTGAGAGAGCACATTGAGAGAAAGAAGTATCCTATATTCTTCTCTAACTTGGAAGGGAAGAGAAAGGAAAGATTGTGCTAGGGTCACTGGATGCAGTCCAGAAAGTCCAGTTTAATGAAAAAGGGGGTCTTTCTTCACTCTCTTTTCTAGTGCTGGTGTGGGTAGGACTGGAACCTTTATTGCATTGGATCGAATCCTCCAGCAATTAGACTCCAAAGATTCCGTGGACATTTATGGAGCCGTGCATGACCTAAGACTTCACAGGGTTCACATGGTCCAGACCGAGGTAAGAGTTCAGCCGAAGGACACACATCACCCTGTCTGCCTCCCTCCCCCGCAAATGTTCAGGGCTTTAATCTGATAAAGGGAAAGAATTATGACTCATTAAGAGGAGAAAGAGAATTGAATATCGATGTTTTCTAAGACTTTTTATTTTAAAAGAAATTTCAGTGACCTTGAGGATGATGTGTATTCTTATCTTGACTGAACTAGTTGTCCATCTTCTTTAGGTGGGTAGGAAGAAAGATGAATTTTTTTAAAAATCAATATATGAACATGGGGGAAACCAGCTAGTTCATCTTGAAGATCATTTTAAGATAGGCTGGTGGTTGAACACAAGAACTTCAATTAGTAAAAAGGAAGCAGATTCTAATCTCTTTTCTCCTCCAGTCCACCCCAGCTGCACCCCCATCTCTGGAGACACTAAAGAGTATACATTAATTGTGGAGGATAAATGCTTGCATTTATATAGTCCTTTGACATTAATTGTGGAGGATAAATGCTTCCATTTATATAGTCCTTTGACATTTACAAGGTATTTCTAATCTCATTAGATTTTCACACACAAACACACACAAAAACATAGATAAGAGAGAATTATTTTCCATTTCCAGAACAGGAAATAAGTTCAGAGGCTAAAGGACTTTGCATAGCTATGAAGTAGCTGAGCTGGGACTTAAACCCTGTTCTAGAGAATCACAAGTCCCAACTCCTAATTCCCAAGTACCCTGGCCTGCAGCCTCAGAGTCAAATCTGTGTCCCCACACAGACCAAACCTGTCCCTCCCCTGCATCATTGCCTTACCAGGAACAAGTTCTCTTGCCCTTCTGTTTCCCAAGTAACTGTGCAAAATCTTCTCTTTAAAAAAAATGCCTGTGCTCAAAAAGCTAAAAAGTTCTGTGTGCTACTCTGTGCCCTGGTAGAGTCATAGGACACATGAAAACTGTGCAGGTGGCCATGCTCCACAAAATGGAGATGTCCCATAGCAAAGGGTCCCCTTGAGCTTTGTTGAGCCCACTATTCCTAAAACCACTTTGACCCCCAGATCCTCTTCTTGTGCAGAACATATTCATATCCTGCAGACCCTCATGTAACACATTTGGGAGAACACTGTCATCATTGCCTCCTATGGGCAGTGCCCACACCCAGGATCTTCTATCCCCACTCTCCTTTCATTATAACAATTATCGCACTATATTTTAAATATTTTAATATGTATCTTTTTTAAAAAATACATGAAAGTAGGGAAAATAGAATAATGAATTTCCATACCCAAACCCCAGTTTCTGCAGTCATCAGTATTCTTTGTTCTTTTTCCATTCATAGCCCACACACACTGTTCCCCTACCCCATGACTTACTGGACTGTTTTAAAGGAAATCCTACTTATCACATCATTTCTTCCTTAAATACTGTGTATCTTAAAACATACATATTTAATATTATATATTCTATATATTATTAATAATATATATTTTACAGTTATATATATATTTTAAGTTAAGGACTTGTTCAAAAATCATGACCACAATACCATTATTATGCCTGACAGTTTTAATCATAATCCCTTAATATCATCTAATATCTAGTCAGTGTTTAAATATCCCTAATTATCTCAAAAATTGCTTTTACACTTGGTTTGCATTAGAATACAAAGTCCATACATTGCATTTAGTTGAAGTCTCTCCTAAAATTCTTTTAATCTATAATAACCTTCCCTCTGATTTGTTTCCTGTGCCATTTATTTGTTAAAGAAATCAGTTCATTTGTTCCATAGATTTTCCTACATTCTAAATGTGGCTGACTGCTTTTTCATAATGTATTCTATTTTTCATAATGTAAGGTGATATAATCCTCTATTTTCCATAATTTTTGTCAGCAGTTCATTGGATCTAGAGGCTTAATTAAGTCTCAGATCCTTTTTACCATCACATGCTTCATGGGTGGTACTGAGTACTTCCTGTTGCATCACATCAGGAGGCACTTCCTGTTTGTGATTCTTCCCTATACTGATGAAACTGACAATGACCATCCATTGTAACATTTCCAGTCAGCCTTTCACTTAATGGTTTGGGCAGCCACTGATGACCACTGTCTAGTCCTGTTCTTTCATTAAGTGTTGTAGGATTATATCACATTATATAATAATTGTTTTCCTTCAACTTTCTGTACAAGACTACAAGTTCCTAGAGGGTAGGAACTTGTTTCCTTTGCTCTAGCCTCAATATTCTTTTAAAATCTATTAAATGAACAAATATCCTGCAATCATGTTGCTAAAAAGTCAAGGCATCAATGTTTCATTACAAATTTGTTTTCATTTTCACAAACTCAAGCCATACTTAATTGTGATTTGGGGAGGAGGAGATCATCACATTATAAATAATCTTAAGAGGTATTGGGGGTAGGGGGCTCAGGCTCCATAGCTATTTTTAGAGGCTTCTTGGGCCATGTACACCTGCCCAGAACTCTGGAGATGCATTTTGGCAAAGAACAGGCAACCCTACCCCACTATAAATATCACTGGCTGACATCCAGGGCAGGGGCAAGATAACGTACCAAAGCTCTCCCTCTGCCTCCTTGGACACAGCTCCTCTTTCACCTTTTCTTTCCCCTTCCTCCTCCTAACCTCCCTGGGGATTCTGTGGTTCTTATTCTTCAGCCTGACTTTTCAGTGTTCAAGTTCCCAAGAGTCTCTACTCAAGGCACTACTCTTGTTTCTCCCCATCTTCATTCTTCATCCCATGGCTTCAGGAACCACATACCTGCTCAGATCTCTCAGATCTCATTCTCCTTCCCCAGCATTCACCCAAGTGCCTGCTTCATGGACAGTTCCACCAGGAAGTCTTAGAGTCATCGCATCTCCAACTCAAAACCAAATTCATTATTCATGTCTTTAAAAAACAAGCAACGTAAGCACTTCTGCTGTTTCTTCTTTTAGTTTCAGGTGATGGGGTTGCCATTCATCTTGACCTTCACTTGTTTGCCCAGGCTGGGGATCTGACTGTTCCCACAGACACATTCGAGCAATCATTAAGCCGTGTCCATTCTACCCAGCATCTTTCTCCTTCTTCTAGACTCTCTGCCCTTGCCTGGCCCTTTATCACCTCTCAGTGAGCCTTGACAGTCGCCTACTCGTGGGTCTCCTGCCCCCAGCTTCTGTTCTAACAACTCTTTATCACCACTGCCACCAACAAAGTGCTTTGTCACTGTGTCAGCTCCCTACATAAAAATTGTGGAAAACTCTTCATTGCTTTAAAATGATTTTCAGGTTCTTCAGAACCTGGCTTCTAATTATTTCCCCAGTTTCATGTCATAATGCCACCCACCCCCACTCTTTTAGGGTCTGCCAAAATTAAGGAAGGTTTCCCTCTCTGGTCCAGAATCAATGATTCTTTTGATCATGTTGAATAAAGATTTCAATAAGATAGAAAATTTCTCTTTCCTTTTTTCTCTATCAAAATCCCAAACAATATCCAGACATTATCCTGTCTGCTGAAGGTGGGCTCCTTCTACAGTCTCAGACACTCAGATCCAATACCGCTCACTTGGACCCAAGAGTGAGGGCAGAGGGGTGCAAGCCACAGCTGAGCCCCTGTGGATGATGATTCCAGCCAAAGAAAAAGGACATTCTGACATCTCTTGTATATCTTTTCTGGGTCCACAAAGAGAGTCAGCATCAACTTTATTCTGTTTTATTTGGGAGACAAAGGGGTGTGGAGCTTCACAAGTTTTGATCAATATATTAAAGAGCAAAGGCCTCTAAACAAGAGACATTAGACAAGGGATTTGTGAGTGTGACCCTCCTCCTTTTAGCCTAACTTGGGGCATGCTTCTTGCCTGATTCTGAGAGAAACACTCAAATGCTCTTGTTAAAGAAAAAGAGCTGATAGTCACCATCTGTCAATGTCATCTGCTTCCCATGAGGAGGAAACAGTGGAATGTTGTGGGACTCAGTGCACATTTGGGGGATTCTCCTGGGAGTTTTCCATGACTTATGCACCCTACCTTTTAAGTACACTAGACTGCTCACAGTTTCCAGAATATATGTACACTGTTGTGTTATTTATATCATTTGGAATGCCCTATTTCTTTGCTCAAATTCTTAACAAATGTCATCTTTTCTCTCTAGCTGTATATTTTCCTCCTCCAAAAGTGAACCTGATGGCTTCTTCTCATGTATGAAGCTTTGTATACAATTGTCTTATGTTTATCACCTTACTTGTTCACATACCTGCCCCTCTGCTAAACTGTGCACTCAGCTTCACCAGCTCACTGGACAGAGGGGAAAAAATGAGCTTTTATGATGTGAAATTCATACATTAGACTTTGTCTATTTTTCATTAAGAATAAAGTGGGGAGCACATTAACAATCTGAAAGGTTTTAGGAGTAATCATTTTCAAAGGGGTATTCTGTTGGGAAAAGAATTTATATTTAAGACAAGGCAAATTAATGAATATTAACTGGTTTCAAAGCCCAGAGTAGATCATTGTTGAAGAACTTATTAATAAGGCATAACATACGAGAACTCATTCACAACCAAACTCCAAGGCCCCAAACTCATTTAATATCCCATTAGAATTGAAAATGTGATTTGTGCTTTGTATGGGAGGAACGAGGGAAGTGTCAGTCTCTAATTTGGTAGTTTTCAAGATGAGGAAAATGACTGCCTGTACAAACAACCATTTTCAGGAGAGTACCCTTCTCGAGTTTTCAAGATCATAAGATACTCATAACAAGTAAGCTGAGTTTGTGAGCAGAATTGCAGAGAATAGTTATCAACACAGACGTCACTTATGATTGGTTTGTTTCTCTGAAATGTTCTAATCTAATGATCATACCAGACCTACATGATGAGTTCCCTTGAGTAGATGACCATGCACCCAGGGACAATGCCTAGTGCCATCACATAAAAATAAATACCTGTCCACTTTTAAAGATCATTGATGAAGACAGATTTATAGTCTCCCTTTGTGTCTCAAACCTTGAAAATACTCTAAAATTGACCACATGGATCACCTTAAATGTAAGAGTCTAGGAATGTTTTTCAATATCCATCTAATTGACAGTAACACAAAATCTAATACATATCTTTAATGTTCAAAAGAAGTTAGCTATAGAAGAGACCCTTGCCTCCTTGTTTTACAGATGCAGAAACTGAGATCCCTATCTAGACCAGTTGGTGGCAGAACAAAAGCCCAGAGTCCTCATCTGAGGAGTACTGTGTCATGAGTAGAGCCCAAAGCTGAGTGCTAACATTACACTTTCATTCCCTTATCAGACAGCTTGGTTAGTAGTAAGGAAAGGAGCCCAATGCACACGTTTAGCTGTCTATGGCTGAGCTTCTATGGTCAGTGAAGTTCTCTATGGTGTCCTTTTGATCACCAAAACACTGACTTTTCCATATTTGTTTCTGTTTCAAAGGTAGTTTCTAAACCACAGACAAGATGCCCCACGCTCCTGTACCTAAATGGTGATTTAGGGCAGTAACAACCAACCCACATCATTGTGCCCTGGCAAATGGCACAAACAGACATCCAGAGGAGACCAATTGCTTTTCCAATGTAGAAGAGTCTGATTAGGCTTCAGAGCAACACAAAATCTGTCACTTTCTCACACAAACATAATCATTGGGTTGACCAAAAGTTCATTTGGGTTTTTTCATAACGTTTTATGGAAACCCAAACCAACATTTTGGCCAACCCAATATGTTTTACTTGCTTTCATACAGGTTGGAATGACAATGTGCTGAATTGCTCCATGACTCTTTTTATGAAAATAATCTGATATATGACCAAATTTCATAGTTTAAAATCTTGCTGAAATCTAATTTGCTTATCTTCTCTTAGTTTCTGATCATATGAATGATTATATCTACTATATGAGGTTGTCAGAATAATTAAATGAGATAATTCACATAAAACGCATAGCACAGTGCTTGGCATTCACTTTGTGTATTTGATAACTTTGTGGAGGACCTACTATGGTCAGACATAGTTGTTGGCCCATAGGACATATTCTGAGTATGCATGTACCTAAGGAAGATGAATAAACACTGCCTTTCTGCCCTTTTTCATCATTCTCTTCTCTGTGGTACTAGAAAGTAGTCACTCTCCTAAATACTAGAAGCCATTAGTGAAGGGTTATCATGAAATTTGCTAACCATCATAGAACCCCATTACTATTGAGGTTTGGTGAGAGTCCCTTGTCTGTCTTTCTTTTTTATAATTATCTTGTCTTTTTAAAAATTATTTTTAAAAACAATTTTATTGGAGTATAGTTGATTTACAACCGTGGTATTAATTTCAGGTGTACAGCAAAGCAAATCACTTACACGTATACACATATCTGCTGTTTCTTAGATTCCTTCTCATATAGGCCTTTACAGAGTATTGGGAAGAGTTCCCTATGCTTAATACAGTAGGTCCCTGTTAGTTATCTATTTTATATATAGTAGTGTCTCTCAACTTTCTTATGCTTGAGAATTTTCCTTCCTCTGACATGTCTTCTGCTTTTTCATAGTGTCAGTACGTGTACCTACATCAGTGTGTAAGAGATGTTCTCAGAGCAAGGAAGCTACGGAGTGAACAAGAAAACCCTTTGTTTCCAATCTACGAAAATGTGAATCCAGAGTATCACAGAGGTAGGCGCTTACTGCACTACTTTATAAGTTTATTTAGCAAAATACAGTCTATCTGGAAGCCATTAAAAACCTCAAGCTTTCCCAACACGCACTGATCATTTCTTCTCCCCAAAGGTTTGAGGGAAGGGCCCTCAAAAAGTGGCAACAAGGAAGAAAGGCTGAGTGGGGAGGGAACCCCCACGGTGGAGCACAGGTTTCACGTGGTATCTCCTCCTAGACTTGGGGTGCCCTCTGTTCAGGACTTGGCTTAATATTTCTAAGGAATAAGGCTTACTGCTAAAGAGGATGCTTTGAAATAGCAACTGGGAGTTCAAATTGTAAAATCCCATTGGAGAAGAACTTCACCATATGTATGAAAGTCCTTATTATGTTCTTGTCACCCAGTATTTCTACTACCACCCTAAGTACTGAAAAAGCTTTATGTGTGAAGCTTTTCATAGTTAAAGGTCTGAAGGTCTGAGTGAAAAAACAAAAGTGTTCAACAGTGGAGGACTAAGCATACCATGGTGCAATCACTGAGTAGAACACAATGCAGTCATTAAGAATTATATTTTTAAGGATATTATAATAGTATAGATTTTCTCATAAATAAGTAAGAAAAGCAGAATGTCAAACAAACTAAAACAGCACATAAGGGCAAAAAAAAGACTGCAGAGAAATATGCATGCTCAGTCACTCAGTCATGTCCGACTCTTTGTGACCTTTTGGACTGCAGCCCACCAGGCTCCTCTGTCCATGGGATTTTTCAGGCAGGAATACTGAAATGGGTTGCCATTTTCTCCTCGAGAAGATTTCCCGATGCAGGGATCGAACCCATGTCTCCTGTGTCTCCTGCATTGGTAGACAGATTGTTTACCACTGAGCCACCCGGGAAGCCAGAGAGAAATGAAGAAATATATCACAGTAGTAAATAAAATTTCTCTGAGCAGTAAAATAACATATCATTTTTCTTCCATTTTATGTTTTTTTCTAAATGTTACAGAACAAGCATGTAACATGTAATTTTTAAATGAAAAATTCGGTAGATGAAAATGTATAAACTTTGTAAGGCACTGCTTTGATCAGACAATAATTAATTGACATGTGAAGGGTCTGCTTTTTCCTACTCAGGACCGTCATTAAAATCTATTTTATCACACTGGCTAATTGTGAAGTTGAAGTTACACTGTAATTTATTTCCCGCTAACAGATTACCTCAAAACTTATCAGCTGACCTTTGCATTTATTATGTCATAGTTTCTGTAGATCAGGAATTTAGAAGGGGCTTAGCTGAGTGGTCTGGTCCTGGATCTCCCATAAGTCAAGACATTGGCCAGGGCTACAGTCATTTGAAGGCTTGACTGGGGCTGGAGTGTTCACTTCAAGATTGTTCATTCATGTGGTTGTTAGTGTAAGTTTCAGTTTCTTGCCACATGGACCAATGTCCACCCATAGACCTCTTTGTTTTCTTTTGGACAAATACTATTTCGGAGCTCTTTTATCTCCATTTCAAAATGCTCTTCAGTTTTATTTAGTTCTCTGTACCCTCTGTACCCACCCACCTAGGCAGTATATTAAATACTTGATAATCTGTAAAGGAGATCAATCCTGGGTGTTCATTGGAAGGACTGATGCTAAAGCTGAAACTGCAATACTTTAGCCACCTCATGCGACGAGTTGACTCACTGGAAAAGACTCTGATGCTGGGAAAGGTTGGGGGCAGGAGGAGAAGGGGACGACAGAGAATGAGATGGCTGGATGGGATCACCGACTCTGTGGACATGAGTTTGAGTGTACTCCGGGAGTTGGTGATGGACAGGGAGGCCTGGCGTGCTGTGATTCATGGGGTCGCGGAGAGTCGGACATGACTGAGCGACTGAACTGAACTGAACTGAATCTGTAAAGTACACATGCATGAGAGGGCTGCTATTTAAAGGAGTTCTTTGTAAATCAAATAGTCCTTTTGTTTTGTAAATAGTTACCCCCTAATTTATCAGGAGAGTAAATTAACAGGTTTTGCACGTGAGATTCTTTAAGAAGCCCAGGATGGAGGAAGCTCTGAGGGATCTTGGAGTTTCCTTGTCTTGTTTTAGCTTGTTTAAGCATCTTTTTTTTAGTGTGATCTTCAGTTCAGTTCAGTCGCTCAGTCGTGTCTGACTCTTTGCGACCCCATGAATCACAGCACGCCAGGCCTCCCTGTCCATCACCAACTCCCGGAGTTCACTCAAACTCATGTCCATCAAGTCGGTGATGCCATCCAGCCATCTCATTCTCTGTCATCCCCTTCTCCTCCCGCCCCCAATCCCTCCCAGCATCAGAGTCTTTTCCAGTGAGTCAACTCTTCGCATGAGGTGGCCAAAGTATTGGAGTTTCAGCTTTAGCATCAGTCCTTCCAATGAACACCCAGGATTGATCTCCTTTAGAATGGACTGGTTGGATCTCCCAACACCACAGTTCAAAAGCATCAATTCTTCAGCAATCAGCTTTCTTCACAGTCCAACTCTCACATGCGCTTAAAAGAAACTAATTATGGTATGGTTAGCTTCAGGCGTCTGAAAGTTAGGATTTGGGTCCTAGCTCTGGAACTAGCTAGCATTCACAAGCTGTGTAACCCTGAGTGAATTTCTGTACCACTCTGGGCCTGTGGGCTCATCTGGAAAACCAGAGGGTTAGACTGGAATCACTAGTCTTCTCCAGTTCTGATAATCTACAATCCTGAATGCAGTGATCTGGTCGCACAGGGATGGTCTCATCCTAAACCATATTGAGTTTCCGTCATTTCTGCTAGTCTTTGCCATTCGTCATTTTCATAAATAGAACAAACAACTATGACATACCCCGCTACAGCCTCTAATTCCAGTGTCTTTCCTTTCAGATTCGGGCTATTCAAGGCATTGAGAATGCACCCGAAGATCTCCTGGATCAAAACTATTCACTGTGTGATTTTATTTAAAAAAAAACAAAACAAAACTTGCTTCATGCCCTACAGAGGTGCCAGCTATTTCTGTTGATATTATGTATAATTTATTAATCTGGAGAATTTTAAAGATTTTATGTAATTTAAAGGTAACAGATATTATTGTACATAGTTGTAATTTGTAGTTTCTTCTGTAAATATGTATTTTTCATAATGTTTAATATTAAGCTTTATATAATACTATTTTTCCACACCAAAGTGTTCATGGCTTGTTCTACCTAAACTAATTCAACCTGTATAACAGGACAAGTGGTAAAAAGTGTATGGAGGTGGTTGCAGGGGTGATCCCCTAGGCCATGGTTTTTACCAGTTTTGATACCTACTGGGCAGGATACAGGGCAGGACTGGAGAGAGCAGAGAGTACAGCTGGCATGAAGGCATTGCTAGGACACAAAGATGATCCGAAAGCAATTAATGTATGTAACAATGTAATAATATAACAATCGAAAGAAAGGATTGAAGAGATGAGATTAAGCAGCACCAAAGCTGAAGTAGGAGTTTGTGCCTCACGTGGTTAGTATCCCCTTTGTCCTGCCAGAACTCCAAGCCAACGTGGTCAGCTTAGGGGCCACGTAACTTACTAGGCAAGTCCACGCTGCCGGGCTGAGGGTTCTGAGAGAGGATGACCAAAACAGAAGTGATGAATTCCTCTCATCCAGAAGCGTGCCACCTGCTCCCCTGACTGGAAACACAGTCAACATGCCAAGCTCCATCCACAGCCATGGGAGACTGTTCCACTGCATCCACAGTGTGCCATGTGTGAGCATGCATCCCACACTGGGATGCGTGTTTTGGCCAATGGGCACACACTTATCTTTGTCTCATTGCTAGGGGGCTGCACTCCTGGAAAAGTCAAAATTGCACTGGTCATACTTGGATTTCCCATTAAAAGAAGATTGTGGTGACATATGCTACTGATCAAAGGGCCTAATGTTAATACCTCTAGAGAAATATCCACAAACATCATATATCACTAATTTAAAAAATACTGAAACAAAAGCTCAGTGGTGCCTAGTATAAAATTTCCCAAACACCTTTTTTTAGTAAATCATTGAGGTCAAAATATCAAGTAATCACCTTCAGTTGTATTTAATATAAAAGGCACTCATACTCTGCCAAGTTGACCGATTTTGACTATCACAAATTTCAGTGAGTTGAAAAGTGAACATTGCCCTCTCCAAGGTCCAGTTCCAAGGGTCTTCATGGAGAAAATTTGAAATACACCTGTATGGTATCATCATGGCTACCTGAGAGATGAGTCGGGAATGTTTGCCTTTTTCTCACTACAAATTTCTCTGTAATAAATTTAAGATTTAGAGATCCAGGCTGTCAGTCTCATAGCTTCATTTGCAGAAAGAGTATGTTTCTTTTCAAAATGTATATTTTTTTCTACAAACTGTAGAGCCCCATAAGTACTATGATGCGTATAATTGCCATTGTAAGTGGAAAAATCATTAAATATACCTTATATAGCTGTAGTAAATTAAGGCTACACCCAAACTGGAAAAATTTCCAGGGCTTCTTGAAGTTTGTGGAAACAGGAAAAACCTTTATAAGAATGAATGGGAAGAGGATTCCAAATCTTCACAGTGTTATCACACTCAATGGCTTGTGAAATGACAGTGTTAGGGTCTGATCCTGTTTCAGGAAACCAGATGCCTCTTCTAGAAATGAAAAGGAACAGCATACATGTAAGTGTGGCAAAGGTACCACGGGGGAGAAAATAAAGATCAGAGATATATGGGATTATATGTCTATTAGGAGTAACTTTCCCTGTATTAATAAGAAAAAGCAATAAATTTTAAAAAACCAGAATTTTAAGGCAACATCACTGGGTACGAAGCACTTCCAACTACATGGAAAGAAATTCACTTTTGGCTTCTCACTCATTTAGAAAAGTTTAAGTGCCTGCAACTTGATAGGCACTGTCCTAGCAACTACACATTTCTATCAATAAAGAGACTACATCACAGTGATAATGGTGGGATTGTTGTCACTATTTTCAATTAAACCTGAAAGAGAGCCTCAGCAAGGCAGTGACATTACCCAGAAGCAGGGCAGCGGCAGCCTCCCTTGGGCCACAAACTGGCAAGTGCTGATGCTGCTCCTCTAGCAAAGCTCTAGACGAAAAAAAGAAAGAAAGCAACCAATTGCACAAATCAAGAATTAAAACCATAACAAACCTACACGGCTGTCACAGTACATACGCTGGCATATCTGGGGTGGAATCAGAGTTATGGAAATGGACATGACAAGGGAAAACTGTATGTTCTTTTAGTCTAATGCAGGACAAATTTATTTCTACCCTCCACCTGTCTAATTTTAAATCTCCTTAGCAACAAATATTTCACTGTCTTCCCTCCCACCACCATCAAAGACTAAATACATAATCTAGTTGATCTATTTATTAAATTTAAGAGGAGGAAAAACAGGTTTCCTTGACATTCAGCTCAATTAATTTAATCCCATCATGTGTTGTGTCTTGGTAAACACTCCACTTCCTGTCGCGCTGGGCGTCCTGGCTGTGCACCTGTGCGGTACACTTTAATCATCAAAGCCTTCAAAGTGCTTTTGAGCTATCAAATCTTGGAAGGTTCCTGCCTTGCATCTTAATAATTATTTATCCAAATCCTTTATAATTAACTCCTTTAATCTCTACTCATTAAATCAATATCATACTATTCTGTCTTCCCTGGATAGCAGCCAATTTTTCAGCTCTTGAGTCAGATTTTTCTAAGGCTTCTCTCCCTGTCTGGGTCTGCACTTGTCCTAAGAAATTCAGCAGCACTTAACACTTCTGAGCCCCTCTTTTTCACTACACTTCCCTTTCTCCCTTTTGCATATGTTTGCTTTCCCAGTAGAAGGTGATTTTATTTTCTGTTCATCTTATCTCCTCATACCCATTGGTATGTAATAGTCTTTTCTGGCTCCGCATTTTAGAAGAGATGATAATGATTTCACTTTTGAACACCTAAATGGCCACAGCACACAATATATCAGGGACAGTTTTATTTGGTAGGGTCTTTAATTTTATTATCTCTTGGAAGAAAGCCCAAAATGACATTTGAAAATAATATGAAAGCACTAAGCAGATGTCCAGCAATACAAAAATAGACTTCACATCTTATACTTCACACTCTGATTCTTCTAGTGTCTCAGGATTCAGGTTCTTGTATTTAAATACGCTCCTTATCTCTTGAAAGAAAATTGTTGACTATGCACTAAATTCTCATTCACTTTGGCTTCTGGGTCTCTACGATTGGAATCCTAAAGTCATAAACCTGCCAGATCTGAATAACAGCAAGTAGCAGAATCTAAGCACCAACGCTGGGGTGCTGTAGAGTTTTAGTTCACACACATGAGCCAGACCAAATCTGACCTGACGGGGAAAAAAAATGGGTAATAAGCTGCTTGTTTGATATAGCAGTTCAAGGACTTTCCACGTTCCATTTCATTGAGGAAATGGAAGTAATTGATGACTCATGACAGACTGGCAAAAAGGAATGGCTGATCCTCCTGGAAGTGGCTGTGAGCAAGGCTTCAATGGTACCTCATTCCAAAGAGACAGAGTGGAAAAGGCTGTTATCAGCCCAAATGTTCTGTTAAGGTTCAGAGTATTTTTAACCTGAGATTTCAAATCATATCAAATATTCAAAGAGTATTTCACTCAAGGGAAAATTTATAAACCATGATTGCAGAAAATGAGTGAAATAATACAAAGAAGGAAAAATATTTGAAAAGAGGGGATCTAACCAGACATCATCAGAAAGAAGAAACAGCATTCCTTCTGTGTCCAGACTGTTTCTTGGGGATGTCATATGCTTCTGTTAAGATGCATTATCCTCTGAAGGGTTAACTTTGACTCTGTTGGCCAGATGATGTAGCTGATTAAGCAATTGAATTGATTCATTTAGTTTTGTGAATTGACCAGATGTTTGACGAAACTGAGTTTGGAACTCTGGACACACTACCTTAGATTCTTTTAGTGGATGGTGCCTTTGAAAATGTTTGGCCATTTTAGTTAAAAAGCAGGGTAACATTTAATGCAGCCATGATAATAGCAAAAATCTGTTCTGTTCTAAAAATGTTTCTAGCAATGGAAATATTTTTGACTAAAAGACTACTCTTGACTTGTAGGGAGGCTCCCTAGGAATAAATATATGCCACAAAAATAAGGCATTTTATTTTTTTTAAAGATTGTCTATATGGATGCATTCATGACATAAGAAAATGGTTAGTGAATGCTCCTAAAATAAAGGCTTATGTAATGGAAATAAAAAGCTCTATTAACAGACCTACCAAAAATGATTTTTGTAACCTATATGCCAATGTACATGATCTTATCTAAGATATCAAAATAAGCTGTTGAAAAGGGTGAATAATGTCAGACAAAAGTAGTATGTTTCTTCTAGAATATTCACAAGAAAGGTTAGTTATGGCTGTTTTCTGCAGTAAGTAATTTCTTCTAAGAAAAACTATCTTCATCCTAAGAGTAAGCTTTCTGTTATGTTGGAGATGTTGTGTTTTCATAACATCTTATGAGTGAGCAAGTAACCCTCCCCACAGAAAGGAGCATATGCAGTTGTGGCTTTTGGAGTGTGTCATAGAGTTGGGTGGCTTTCCCCTGCAAGCTGAAGTGACAGTCTACAGCGGCCTTCGTGAAATCTCCTAATTTCAACCATCCTAACAACCAGGTGCACCAAAGTTCTTACACGAAGAGTCCTTAATCTCTAGTTTCCTAAGTAGGACCCATCAGGCTTATAGATTCTGCAGGATAAGAACCAAGTCTTTGATCTCTTTTATACTCCCACCTAATACAAATTAGTACACAACTCATAGACATTCAACATATACCTTTTGAGTGGAAATTGCTCCTGGCCCAATAGTTTGGGTATTAGGTAGTCAGTATCTAATAACGCTAGTGTTCATGGAGGCTCATCTGGCTGTTCCTTGATTTGTGTGCAGCTTAAATAAATAAGGCAAATACATCTAGCAACTGAATGTGTTATGTTCTTTAATAGAGCACTTTTTATGTTTTTTATATTATGTATTCTTTCTCTGCAAATCTGGTTATTTAAAAGGGCAGTCGATGTTTCTGTTTTTTTCTTATGATAGTACCTCTCCACACCGTTGTGTTTTCTAACCAACTCTATTTAAAGAAAGCACTTCCATAGTCTTTGTATTTAATTTATATATTTGCTTAGTATATTTTCATACTGTAACTGTGGTCAAAAGCAATCTATATAGTGTCATACACACCTTCCTACTAGTGAATAAAACCTCTATTTGTTGAAGGAAAGTGTTCTGTCTTCTATTTCCCTGTATCTCATTTATCAATTTCTGTCATCTGACTGCTCAGGAGAAAGTTCAGAAGTGACTGCTTCTAAATGAGAAAAATCTTGCAAGCTATTATCATGAAGAACTTGGTTGTTTTAACCTTTGCTCCTGTGAATGCCTAGTTGGTTACCTAGGGTATCATGAACATATAATAGACTCTCTGGTTGACTGTCTCCAGCTAAATTCTTGGTTTCGGTTCTCTAATTCGTTGGTGACCAAAATGTCATCTATCACCAGCAGAGTCTGTGTATTCTCAGAGGCGCTGCCCCAGCTGGATCCCCTGAGCCCTTCAGAGGCACTTCACACATAAGCGGGTGGTGTGACATTTGGTTAAGAACTGCTGTGTCTATTTCCAGAATCATTATTTTGCCTTTTTTTTACTTTTTCATATTTCAGTTGAAAAAACTCACTGTCCTTCACAACTCCAATGTTTCATTTTTCTACAACTTACTTACAGAAATCTTCATTTTTTTTAAAAAAACTACCGTAACAGATTTACATGTAAAACCATTAAATCAAATCCATCCTTTGTTTTGAAACAATTTCTGGATTCAAATTGAGTTAGCAGAAATAATTTGACCTCTGAAGCTTGACCTTGTTTTTCCAAAAGTAACTGTTTGTTTGATGGAATTTACTTCTAAAGGAAAAGGGAATATGACCATATGAAATGATCACTTAGTACTTCTGCTGGAGTATCCTCCACAATCATGAAGTGTTAGAACTGAAAGGGCCACTTTAGGATGGACAATGATGGAAACCAAGATGAAGTTTAAGATGACAGAGCAAAATAGGACAATGCTAGAACCAAACCTTGCCTGGAGAATCCCAGGGACGGGGCAGCCTGGTGGGCTTCCGTCTATGGGGTCACACAGAGTCGGACACGACTGAAGTGACTTAGCAGCAGCAGCAGCAGCAGAACCAAACCCTGTCTTCCTCTCACGTGTAGGGGTGGACCTGCCTACATGTAAATACAGAAAAAATGAAGAAGAATGATTCTCAGATCCGGGGCACGTAATTGCCATCTTGCACACTGAGACAGAACCCTGAGTGGAACTTTCAACATTTTATGTGATTATTCCTTTAATTCTGTATGTTTGGAGACACTCATTTGCCAAACAAATCTCAGACTATATTTTAGAGTCATTCCTTAGCAAAAGTCATCACCATCTTAAAGCTGAAGTACTATTAAACAGAAAAGAAGAAAAACATGATTTTTTAAAGACATAATACTATTATAAAACATTTTTTATTAAAGCTGATTAAATCAAACCACGTAAAACCCAAAAAATTTCTACCACTAGATTTGGAAAGAACTGGCAAAGCTTTTGATGTTGCCACTAAAAGGAGCATTCATAATACAAGGATAAAAATTAACTGGTAAAATTCAAGCTTGAGAAATAGAGAAACCATGCAGGGATGGTTCTGTGTAGGAGTTAACACTTGCCAAAGGCCAGGCTTAACTAAAATATCTCCCCAACCCAGCATCTCCCAAAGAATATTGTATCATTATTTTAGAGAACTGTTGATCTAAATAAGGCTTGCCCTTTTTATCCTGGGGTTTATTGTAATGATACAAGAACTTTTGTGTAGAGTATCTTAATATTAAATTATTTTGCTCTTGGAGCTCTTGACCCCAGGAAGAAACTTGGCATCTATTTCAGTCTTTAAGAAAGAACTAACAATGAAATATGTTTCCTGTCTCTGTGACCCTGCTGCTAGCTGTTGGTGGCCAAGAAGTTTCTGTGTCTTAGGGTTCGCCAAGGAGCTAAGGTAAAAAAAAAACAACAACAACAAAAGTAAAAACAAAAAACTGACAAGACACCTATAGAAACAAAGGGCATTTAAAAAGGAAAAGTTCAGAAGCTTGAGAACATTCCTAAATCTAACCTCCATCAGAAAATACCATTTGCAGGAGTCATAAATTGAAGATTCAAGCCATATTTCATTCCTAAAGAACTTTCCAATGACCCCTGATCCAGTCTTCACCCAAGTAGGTACTCCTTCCCCATTCATGACAGGGCAGGGAGTGGGGGTTGTGGGGTGGGAGGGGTCAACAACTGTCTACCTACGAAGAATACCACATCAGCAATAAACAAAGATGAACCAGGATAGAAGAGAAGTAACATGAATGAGCCCACGCTGGTGGAAAACTGGGAGAAAGAAGGCAAAATTAAAGTGAAAGGTGAGAGCTATGAAGGTGCCATTGAGAGCCTGAGACCCCTTGCAGTAACAGGATTTTCTCATTTAAGAGGAAGACATTCTAAGTTCTGTTTAAAGTGCAATAGATGGGACTTCATTTGTTTCACTTTTGTTTTTGTTTTTCTTTTGCTGTGCTAGGTCTTTGTTGTGGTGTGCTGGGCTTAGTTGCTCCAGGGCATGGGGGATCTTAGTTCCCTGTTGTTCAGTGGCTCAGTCGTGTCCGATTCTATTGCAGTCCCATTGACTGCAGCATCCCAGGTTTCCCTATCCTTCACCACCTCCCAGAGTTGGCTCAAACTCATATCCATTGAGTCGGTGATGCCATCCAACCCTCTCATCCTCTGTCATCCCCTTCTCCTCCTGCCTGTAGTCTTTTCCAGCCAGGGTCTTTTCCAATGAGTCGGACCAGGGATGGAACCCACATTTCCTGAGTTAGAAGGTGAATTCTTAATCACTGAACCATCAGGGAAGTCCCAGGGACTGCATATTTAATCTTCAGGATGTTACTTAAAGTTTGACTCCAGGCTATTAACTTACTGAGTGCCTTCGCCATCATATACTATCAGTCAATGATTGATCCACTTTATAGATTAGAAAGCAGAAGCACAGAGAGACCAAGATATTGCCCTAATTTAGCAGAAGAATAGGACCAACAGCTAATGCATATGATGCACTAACTATCAGTTCAGTTCAGTTCAGTTCAGTCGCTCAGTCATGTCCGACTCTCCGCGACCCCATGAATCACAGCACGCCAGGCCTCCCTGTCCACCACCAACTCCCGGAGTTCACTCAGACTCATGTCCACAGAGTCGGTGATGCCATCCAGCCATCTCATTCTCCGTCGTCCCCTTCTCCTCCCGCCCCCAACCTTTCCCAGCATCAGAGTCTTTTCCAGTGAGTCAACTCGTCGCATGAGGTGGCCAAAGTATTGGAGTTTCAGCTTTAGCATCAGTCCTTCCAAAGAACACCCAGGATTGATCTCCTTTAGAATGGACTGGTTGGACCTCCTTGCAGTCCAAGGGACTCTCAAGAGTCTTCTCCAGCACCACAGTTCAAAAGCATCAATTCTTCGGCGATCAGCTTTCTTCACAGTCCAACTCTCACATCCATACATGACCAAGGGAAAAACCATAGCCTTGACTAGATGGACCTTGGTTGGCAAAGTAATGTCTCTGCTTTTTAATATACTATCAAGGTTGGTCATAACTTTCCTTCCAAGGAGTAAGTGTCTTTTAATTTCATGGCTGCAGTCAGCATCCGCAGTGATTTTGGAGCCCAAAAAAATAAAGTCTGACACTGTTTCCACTGTTTTTCCATCTATTTCCCATGAAGTGATGGGACCAGATGCCATGATCTTTGTTTTCTGAATGTTGAGCTTCATGCCAACCTTTTCACTCTCCTCTTTCACTTTCATCAAGAGGCTTTTGAGTTCCTCTTCACTTTCATAAGGGTAGTGTCATCTGCATATCTGAGGTTATTGATATTTCTCCCAGCAATCTTGATTCCAGCTTGTGCTTCTTCCAGCCCAGCATTCCTCATGATGTACTCTGCATATAAGTTAAATAAGCAAGGTGACAATATACAGCCTTGACGTACTCCTTTTCCTATTTGGAACCAGTCTGTTGTGCCATGTACAGTTCTGACTGTTGCTTCCTGACCTGCATACAGGTTTCTCAAGAGGCAGGTCAGGTGGTCTGGGATTCCCATCTCTTGAAGAATTTTCCACAGTTTATTGTGATCCACACAGTCAAAGGCTTTGGCAGAGTCAATGAAGCAGAAATAGATGTTTTTCTGGAACTCTCTTGCTTTCTCCATGATCCAGCGGATGTTGGCAATTTGATCTCTGGTTCCTCTGCCTTTTCTAAAACCTGCTTGAACATCTAGGAGTTCACAGTTCACATATTGCTGAATCCTGGCTTGGAGAATTTTGAGCATGACTTTACTAGCGTGTGAGATGAGTGCAATTGTGCGGTAGTTTGAGCATTCTTTGGCAGTGCCTTTCTTTGGGATTGGAATGAAGACTGACCTTTTCCAGTCCTGTGGCCACTGCTGAGTTTTCCAAATTTGCTGGCATATTGAGTGCAGCACTTTCACAGCATCATCTTTCAGGATTTGAAAGAGCTCAACTGGAATTCCATCACCTCCACTAGCTTTGTTCATAGTGATGCTCTCTAAGGCCCACTTGACTTCACATTCCTAGATGTCTAGTTCCAGGTGAGTGATCACGCCATCGTGATTATCTTTGTCATGAAGATCTTTTTTGTACAGTTCTTTTGTGTATTCTTGCCACTTCTTCTTAATAGCTTCTGCTTCTGTTAGGTCCATATCATTTCTGTCCTTTATCGAGCCCACCTTTGCATGAAATGTTCCCTTGATATCTCTAATTTTCTTGAAAAGATCTCTTTTTTTTCCTATTCTGTTGTTTTCCTCTATTTCTTTGCATTGATTACTGAGGAAGGCTTTCTTATCTCTCCTAGCTATTCTTTGGAACTCTGCATTCAGATGCTTATATCTTTCCTTTTCTCCTTTGCTTTTCACTTCTCTTCTTTTCACAGCTATTTGTAAGGCCTCCTCAGACAGCCATTTCGCTCTTTTGCATTTCTTTTCCATGGGGATGGTCTTGGTCCCTGTCTCCTGTACAATGTCACGAACCTCTGTCCAGAGTTCATCAGGCACTCTATCAGATCTAGTCCCTTAAATCTATTTCTTACTTCCACTGTATAATCATAAGGGATTTGATTTAGGTCATATCTGAATGGTCCAGTGGTTTGCCCTACTTTCTTCAATTTAAGTCTGAATTTGGCAATAAGGAGTTCATGATCTGAGCCACAGTCAGCTCCTGGTCTTGTTTTTGCTAACTGTATAGAGCTTCTCCATCTTCAGCTGCAAAGAATATAATCAATCTGATTTCAGTGTTGACCAAATGGTGATGTCCATGTGTAGAGTCTTCTCTTGTGTTCTTGGAAGAGGGTGTTTGCTATGACCAGTGCGAAATGAAGCAGGGCAAAAGCTAATAGAGTTTTGCCAAGAGAACTTCTTATTAGTCAAATCTAATTCTCTGAGAAGAAATTTTGTCAAACCCTGTGTAACAAAGAAGAATAGTAATGTGTAATGGTTTGACCCCTAGCACATAAAAAGCACTTAATAAATGTTAGCAACTATTACTATTGTGTCCCAGGTAGCACTCTGGACAGCCTTATCTGTGGTATCTCATTTAATTCTTGAAAAAGTAAATAAGGCAGGGACTACAATTATTCCCATTCTGCAGATATAGAAGCTGAGGCACGCAGAGAGTGAGATACTCAGAGTAAATATCTGGACCTAGGTCACAGGGCTGGCAAATGCCAGAGCCTGACACTGGCAGGGACAGAGTAATTCTGAAGCCTGTGTTCATAACCACTTCCTCCTACACCACAGATTAGAGAAAAGGCTGATTAAGCTCCCCAGCTCAAATTCAGTGTTGAGCCTCCAGCTCTAACTTCAGCTTCAAAGACTCATTTATGTGCTGCACGTCACGTTCCTCCAGCCTGACCCTGCTGACTCTTGCTTAAAGGACCATGAGTCCATTAGCCTTGATGTTTATGTCCCTCCCAGCTTCGTAGACTGAACGTGATAGCACCATCATGGACTCTAAATGCCATCCTATCTGTTCCCTCTGGGGCCCAGGAAAAGCTAGTAAGCAATTCTCAGGGTGGCAGTAAATTCTTAGGGCAAAGAGATACTGGCTTGTCCCATGTAGAAATGGCAGATCAACACAGAATGGGAGACACCAAGAACAGGAAGTCACCACAGGGAGGAATCCCCAAATAAGGTGGGAGAAAAGGGAAGATGCCCTAAAAGGCAGCTGCAAACTCTCAAAGATTCTAGCTACCAGAGGCTACAAAGTTCAGCCCCAGATGACTGCTGAACCAGCAGAGAAAGGAGAACAGAAACAGGCCTCTATGACACTGTTTGTTTATTTATTTATTTTATTATTTATTTAGTTTTTGTCTGTGCTGGGCTTCTCTAGTTGCTTCATGGAGGCTTAGTTCCCCCATGGCATGTAGGATCTTAGTTCCCCAATCCAAGACTGAACCCACATCCCCTGCATTGGAAGGTGGATTCTTAACCACTGAACCACCTATGATACTATTTAGAATAAGCAAGACTGAGAAAGCAAGCATGTGAAGAGTGAGAAGGAATGAAGGACAGGGAAGTGAAGACCTCAGAGGTGCCACTTCTACTCCGTCCCCCAAGCCCTAGCCATGAGCAAGGACGGTGAGACTGAACGCTCACTCATCACCTTCACTTGGGTGAAGAGAGCATCAGTCCACCAGACAGAAGTCCGGCAGGAAACGGAAGGCATACTCAAAAGAGTATGAGCAGAGCTCAACAAAGGAACCAATGCCCAAGAAGTGGACAGTCTTCCTGGCTCCACTGAAATTTCCCAGGGCCTCAGCACTCAAGGCCATGCACACACTTGGTGGGACAACATGCCAAGGGTTTGGGGGTAGAGCAGTACATTGAGACCCACTTAAAATCTGTGTGACTTTATTAAGCTTCAAGGACCATATGTCTTCTCCATCCACACCTCCAGAACAGGAAGTCATCAGCAGTTTCTCTGTGTGTTGCTGTTTCTATTAACCTTCTAGATAGAAGATAGCTAGCCCTTCTCTTGATCACTGTCTGCCTGGCTTCATATCTCATCACCAGCAAATGCAGAATTCCCCTGTGCTGTCCCTGTGCCTCTGTCTGGCACTCCAGTCCCCCTTCTACACTGCCACCTGAGTGACTGATCTAAAATATGAAACTGACCGTGTGATGTGATGTGAAAGTCGCTTAGTCATGTCCGACTCTTTGTGACCCCGTGGTCTAGTCCATGGAATTCTCCAGGCCAGAATACTGGACTGGGTAGCCATTCCCTTCTCCAGGGGATCTTCCCACCCAGGGATCGGACCCAGGTATCCCGTATTGCAGGCAGATTCTTTACCAGCTGAGCCACCAGGGAAGCCTAAAACTGACCACGGTTCTCCTGAAACTGACCAGTGACTCTCAATCATCCACAAGGTGCAGTCCAGGCTCTTTGGTGGCCATGGAAAGTCTTTGATGACCCGGCCCATGTCTTCTTCCCCAGCTGCAGCTGTAGCCCCTCTTCTCCCTGCAATTTACATTTCGTCATTCAAACCCTTGTGGTTTCTGCGGTGCATGCTGCTGTTCTATACATTTTTGTTCTGATATATTCCTTTTTCTCCTCCCTGAAATAGTTCTTACCTCTTCTCTGAAACCCAGGACCCAGCACAGGGGACAGAAAGGTCATTAGCTCAGGCTTCACCCTCACAAAGTGCAGCAAACATAGTCCTTTGGTTTATCTATGAGCCTGTGTCTGTGTGTGTGTGTGTGTGTGTGTTTATATGTGTGTGTGTAAGTCGCTTCAGTCATATCTGACTCTTTGCTACCCTATGGACTATAGCTCACCAAGCTCCTCTGTCCATGGGATTCTCCAGGCAAGAATAGTAGAGTGGGTTGCCATGCCCTCCTCCATGGTATCTTCCTAACCCAGGGATAAAACTTGCATCTCTTATGTCTCCTGCGTTGCAGGCGGATTCTTTACCTCTGGGCCACTGGGGAAGTCTGACTTATCTACACGTAAAGTTAAATGTAGTCACAGAGATGCAGACAGGAATGAGAGATGAAGACAAGCTTCAGATAACTTTCAATTCAGGCCTGTTATTAGATCAATCTGCCTAGAGTGTTTTATAAAGAAATATTTTTAAAGAAATCCTTTCATTATGTTGTGATTTAACTCTCTTTAGACATTTTTTAAAACTTAAAATTTTTTTCACTGTACCAGAAGTCTCAAAATCTGGCAGTGACCTTCTCTTGACCCCGAGATGGCTGTTGACCAGTTCCCAAACTTGTCTCCTGAAACTCAGCTCCAACTCAGGGTTACTTCTGTACCCACAGAAACATTTTCCATTTTTCATGCACAATGACATATTATGTTGAAATAATTTGTTCTGTCTTCCCCCTGAGACTTCATAGTTTCCAGAACAGGTTCTCCAAGGCACCAAGTGAATGAATATGAGATTGACTTCAGATGTTATTATAATAGTAATAATAATAATGTAATATGGCTCAACAGGTAAAGAATCTACCTACAATGCAGGAGATGCAAGTTCATTCCCTGGGTCAGGAAGGTCCCTTGAAGAGGAAATGGCAACCCATTCCAGTATTCTTGCCTGGAAAATCCCATGGACAGAAGAGTCTGGCGGGCTACAGTCCACCGTGTCACAAATAGTTGAACATGACTGAGCATGAGCATGGAATAATTATATAATAGAAAAAGATGGATTTCAACAAAGTGCTGGGCATCATTCATTGTTTTCTCACACATTTTAATTGAGTCAGTCCTCCCCAAAAACCCTGTGAGATGAGAAATCAAGCCTTAATAACACAACCAATTAACAGCAGAACTAGGATTCAAACCCTGACAATCCGGCTTCAAAGCTAGTGTCAACCGGCCAGCAGTTCTCAAACTTTGGAGTGGTGGCTCAGAGGTAAAGAATCCACCTGTCAAGCAAGAGACACGGGTACGATCCCTGGGTCAGGAAGATCCCCTGGAGAAGGAAATGGCAACCTACTCCAGTATTCTTGCCTGGGAAATCCCATGGACCCTGGAACTTGATGAGATCAGTTCATGGGGTCGCAAAAGAATCGGAAACAACTTAGCAACTAAACCACCACCAGAATCACCTGGAGAAATATTAATAAAGTACAGTTTAACTGGGCCCCATTAACAGAGCTTCTAAATCAATGCATTCATACTATGCTCTGGTGTTATGAAAAATAGTGAAGCAAAAATTTGAAAGCCATTTCATATAACTCTCTGAGGGTGGTTACAGCTCATTAAGTAGATAATGATATTTCAGAAAATAAGTTTGTAGCTTTTTAATGGAATTCAACTTTAAAGAGGACTTTGAAAAGACTGAGTTTTCATGAGTAGTCATTGGTCTTTTCTCTGGAAGAGCACAGAATTTTGAGACCAATTGGGTTCAAGAACGCCTGCTGACAAGCTTTGCATTTGCACAACTTCACAATGAGGAAATGAATTTAGAGAAATAAATAACTGACTCAAGTTGCTGAGCCAGCAAACAACCCCTACAGAGCGGCTGCCCTGAGAACAGGCTGAGCTCAGGACAGAACATTCTCCGATCAACTGTCTAGTCACACCATCACCAGCTCAGCCCACTTCCCCACACCCAGTTCTTTCTAGCCTGGTTTATTCCTCTGTAAAAAGAAAAGTCCTTTGCTGCCTGGCATTTGTGATGCTTGCAAATCTGATGGATGGAACCCCTCTTGCAATGGTCCACTTCTCCCATTATAACCATCTCTCCCCCACCCCACTCACCATTGGCAATATTTTTTGTTTAAATAGAGTGTCTCCTTACCTAAGTCTGGATTTGTTTTGAACTCGATTCCAGTCTGGATTTGCTTCAAAACGTGTATGATTTCTCACTTGTGTGCAATCTTAGATCCACACTCATGATATTTTAATCCTCATTTAGTAGAAAGAATAATGGATATTGAAATATCCACTTTCTAATCCCTGAAACCTGTGAATATGAGTATGTTAGGTTACATGGCAAAGGCAGGGCTTCCCAGGTGGCACTAGTGGTAAAGAACCCACCTGCCAACGCAGGAGATGCAAGAGACGGGAGTTCAATCCCTGGGTTGGGAAGATCCAGAGAGGAAGAAATGGCAATGCATTCCAGTATTCTTGCCTGGAAAATTCCATGGACAGAGGAGCCTGGTGGGCTACCATCCTTGAGGCTGCAAAGAGTCAGATGTGGCTGAACACATTATTTCAATTTAATTTTCATGGCAAAGGGGAATCAAAGTTGCCAATGGAATTAAGCTGCTAATCAGCTAACCCTGAGATGGAGAGACTGTCTTGGATTCTTTGGGTGGGCCCAACTACAAGAGTTCTTATAAATTGAAGATGGAGGGAAGAGAAAGAGAACCAGAGACAGCAGTGTGAGAAGTTGGCCTATTATTTCTGATTTTGAAGATGAAAGAGAAGGGCCATGAGCCAAGGAATACAGGTGAGCTCCAGAAGTTGAGAAAAGAAATGGATTATTTCCCAGAGCTTTCAGAAGGAATGCAGCCATGCTGACATTTTGATTTTAGCACAATGAAGCCCATTCTGTGGAGTCTGACTTCAAGAACTGTAAGATAATAAATTTAGGTTGTTTTAAGTCAGTTTTCCAGTAGTCATGTACGGATGCGAGAGATAGACCATGAAGGCTGAGTGCCAAAGAATTGATGTTTTTGAACTGCGGTGTTGGAGGAGACTCTTGAGAGTCCCTTGGACTCTCAGTCCTAAAGGAAATCAACCCTAAATTTTCATTGGAAGCACTGATGCTGCATTTGAAGCTCCAGTACTTTGGCCACCTGATGCAAAGAGCCAACTCACTGGAAAAGACCCCAGTGCTGGGAAAAATTGAGAGCAGGAGGAGAATGGAGCAACAGAGGATAAAATGGTTGGTTAGCGTCACCAACTCAATGGGCATGAGTTTGAGCAAACTCTGGGAGACAGTGAAGGACAGGGAAGCCTGGCATGCTGCCATCCACGGGGTTGCAAAGAGCTGGACATGACTGAGTGACTGAACAACAACAACAGAGCCACGGAATTCATGAAAATCTGTTACAGTAATGGGAAACCAATGTACTCTCTATTACAGACAATGGAGCTGAGATTTAGAGAGTTTATAACATTTGTCCAAGGTCATACAACCAGTAAATGATGAAACTAAAACTGAAACTCAAGCCTCTATATTCAGAGCCCTTATTTCTACTACTATGATGATTTGTAAAACAAATTCTAATCTCTTCCTTTACATGATAGCTTTTCAAATATTTGTAAGTAGATACCATGTCTTCCCTAGGAAAACTAAAGTTTCTGTAAGCCTCAGGTGATAGTTGGAGGTACCCTGACACTCCTGGAAAATATGGCGGCCAAGCTGAACATGGTGCCAATGAGGCTGCAGCACCACCTTTATGTGTTTCAATTCATCCTTTGAAAAGTGGCATTTATAACTCATAAAATTTAAGCATTACTCTTTGAGTTAAAAAAAATGAGGTGGTAGTTTTCTTTTATTGACAAATTGGCTGTGAACTTAATGTTCCTAAAAAATGAGTCATTTGAATTGGAACATTAATTTATTTGAGCAGCTGGGTCCACATCACTCTGAGAAAATGCCATTGCTCTGTCCCTACACAGATCATCCCATAATGGTCCCAACACCTGACTATAGTAGTAATAGTTCTGGCTTCCTTCTTGCCCTCTCAACTGAAATCTCTGATGCTGGAGGTAATAACACCCTTTTAGACGAGTGCATTTGAGAGTCCACCTTGCCACCTTTGCCCTACCTGGAGACATTAAGTTTTGCCTGCAACTAAGATTCAATAGTACCACATGTTTGTATTAGAGACAAAGTCTGTCCTGTCTCTGTAAGATCCATCCTATAAGAAAAAAATGGGAGGAAGATTGAGCCTTCAGCTCTGAAATAACAGGGCCAATAAGAACTGCAAATACCTCACATCTGGGGAAGCATAGATACAAGGGACACACTCATCTCCCACAGAGGTGCTTAGCTTGAGTCCACAGGAGCCAAATGTAAAGTTCTGAACCAGCTGTTAAACACAGCTATTATTAAAAAATATATGTTCACAACTTTATAAATCATATTAAAAACAAAGGCAAGAAACACTCAAAGCTCATCGCTTCCTCATTATTTTACCACCATTTACTATTATCCCTTCTCTTCAGGTTATTTCTGTTGCTAGATTCATATGATTGAAAAACTATAACAGTGTGCCATGAATAGCTCTCTCAAATTCTGAGTTCAGCAATGTCACATCAATGGCTTTCCAATGCCATGGTGGGTGGATTTATTCCGCATATGTCAGTAAATCCTATGAATGAGGGCATCTATCTCTCCCCTGGCTGAGCACATCACTTCCCATCAGTACATCTTTCCACCCTGCACCACACAAAACATTGCAACCCGCACACCTTGTGAAGACACGAAGGCATCAGCCACATCATTTCATCCAATAATTATAAAGGGCAAAGTAAACCTCTCTAGGATTTTTTTCTTTAAACATTTTTTTTTTTGGCTTGGAAGGTTTATTCACACATTTATACATCATCTGTTTCCTCTTTAAATTTCAGAGTAACTGGATCTTATAACATGGAGTTAGCATTTAAGGTATGCTATCTCAGAAAGGAGAATTACAGGAACTAATGAGAATTCTACAGTGTTTTTGGTGGTTCTTTGTCTGTGATGTATGGGACTTTATGGAAACCTCCTTGAATATCCTCCTTTCTATATTACCTTTTATTTCCACAGTTCAGTTCAGTTCGGTTCAATTGCTCAGTTGTGTCCAACTATTTTCGACCCCATGAACTGCAGCACACCACGCCTCCCTGTCCATCACCAATTCCCAGAGCTTACTCAAACTCATGTTCATTGAATCCGTGAAGCCACCCAACCATCTCATCCTCTGTCGTCCCCTTCTCCCACCTTCAATCTTTCCCAGCATCAGGGTCTTTTCAAATAGTCAGTTCTTCGCCTCAGGTGGCCAAAGGATTGGAGTTTCAGCTGTTCTATCAGTCCTTTCAATGAATATTCAGGAATGATTTCCTTTACTATGGACTGGTTGGAGAGTCCAAGGGACTCTCAAGAGTCTTCTCCAACACCACAGTTCAAAAGCATCACTTCTTTGGCGCTCAGCTTTCTTTATAGTCCAACTCTCACATCCATACATGACTACTAGAAATACCAAAGCTTTGACTACATGAACCTTTGTTGGCAAAGTAATGTCTCTGCTTTTTAATAATGTCTAGGTTGGTCATACCCACTCCAGTACTCTTGCCTGGAAAATCCCATGGACGGAGGAGCCTGGTAGGCTGCAGTCCATGGGGTCGCTAAGAGTTGGACACGACTGAGCGACTTCACTTTCACTTTTCACTTTCATGCATTGGAGACGGAAGTGGCAACCCACTCCAGTGTTCTTGCCTGGAGAATCCCAGGGATGGGGGAGCCTGGTGGGCTGCCGTCTATGGGGTCACACAGAGTTGGACACGACTGAAGCGACTTAGCAGCAGCAGGTTGGTCATAACTTTTCTTTCAAAGAGCAAGCGTCTTAATTTCATGGCTGCAGTCACCATCTGCAATGATTTTGGAGCCCAAAAAAATGAAGTCTGTCACTGTTTCCATTGCTTTCCCATCTATTTGCCATGAAGTGATGGGACCAGATGCCATGATCCTAGTTTTCCAAATGCTGAGTTTTAAACCAACTTTTTCATTCTCCTCTTTCACTTTCATCAACAGGCTCTTTAGTTCTTCTTTGCTTTCTGCCATAAGTGTGGTGTCATCTGCATATCTGAGGTTATTGATATTTCTCCTGGCAATCTTGATTCCAGTCTGTGCTTCATGCAGCCCACCGTTTCTCATGACTTACTCTGCATATAAGTTAAGTAAGCACGGTGACAATATACAGCCTTGACGTACTCCTTTCCCGGTTTGGAACCAGTCTGTTGTTCCATGTCCAGTTCTAACTGTTGCTTCTTGACCTGCATACAGATTTCTCAGGTGGCAGGTCCGGTGGTCTGGTATTCCCATCTCTTGAAGAATTTCCCACCGTTTGCTGTGATCCACACAGTCAAAGGCTTTGGCATAGTCAATGAAGCAGAAGGAGATGTTTTTCTGGAACTCTCTTGCTTTTTTGATGATCCAGTGGATGTTGGCAGTTTGATCTCTGATTCCTCTGCCTTTTCTAAATCCACCTTGAACATCTGGAAGTTCATGGTTCACGTACTGTTGAAGCCTGGCTCAGAGAATTTTGAGCATTACTTTGCTAGCGTGTGAAATGAGTGCAATTGTGTGGTAGTTTGAGCATTCTTTGGCATTGCCTTTGTTTGGGATTGGAATGAAAACTGACCTTTTCCAGTCCTGTGGCCACTGCTGAGTTTTCCAGATTTGCTGGCATATTGAGTGCAGCACTTTCACAGCATCATCTTTTAGGATTTGAAATAGCTCCGCTGGAATTCCATCACCTCCACTAGCTTTGTTCATGGTGATGCTTCCTGAGGCCCACTTGACTTTGCATTGAAGGGTGTCTGCCTCTAGGTGAGTGATCACACCATTGTGATTATCTGGGTCATGAAGATCTTTTTTGTATAGTTCTTCTGTGTGTTCTTGCCACCTCTTCTTAATAGCGTCTACTTCTCTTAGGTCCATACCATTTCTGTCCTTTATTGTGCCCACTTTTGCATGAAATATTCCCTTGGTATCTCTAATTTTCTTGAAGAGATCTCTAGTCTTCCTGTTCTATTGTTTTCCTCTATTTCTTTGCATTGATTACTTTACATTTTCTCTCCTTGCTATTCTTTGGAACTCTGCATTCAGATGGGTATTTCTCTCCCTTTCTCCTTTGCCTTTCCTGTCTCTTCTTTTCACAGCTATTTGTAAGGCCTCCTCAGACAACAATTTTGCCCTTTTGCATTTCTTTTTCTTGGGAGTGGTCTTGATCCCTGTCTCCTGTACAATGTCTGCATTTCTTTTTCTTGGGGGTGGTCTTGATCCCTGTCTCCTGTACAATGTCATGAACCTCCATCCATAGTTCATCAGGCACTCTGTCTATCAGATGTAATCCCTTGAATCTATTTGTCATTTCCATTGCACAATTGTAAGGGATTTGATTCAGGTCATACTTGAATGGTCTAGTGGTTTTCCCTACTTTCTTCAAGCCTGAATTCGGCTCATGATCTGAGCCACAGTCAGCTCCCGGTCTTGTTTTTGCTGACTGAATAGAGCTTCTCCATCTTTGGCTGTGTAGATTATAATCAATCTGATTTCAGTATTGACCATCTGGTGATGTCCATGTGTTGAGTCTTCTCTTGTGTTGTTGGAAGATAGTGTTTGACCAGTGTGTATGACCAGTGCATTCTCTTGGCACTGATTACTGATTCATTATCTTACTAATTTGGCTCACTCCCAATAAGCTCTGCACCTTAAAGAACTGCCTTAAACTGCTTGAACTCATATTTCCAAAGCCTACAAATACTTTTTTTACACTCTCTTTTTGTGTGACTACCAAGACTTTGTCAATATGGTCTCCCTTGCTGCTGTAAATTTAACAAACTCACCTCTTCTGTGATTTCAACCAAATCCATCTTGTTGGAGCCATGAAGTAGTATGTGGGTTTTTTTACAAACCTATTTACTATTGTTAAGCAGATTATCTGAATCTCTTTCTTGGAAGTGTGTAAAGACATTTTAAGAAGAGTGTTTTCTCTTCTGGGCCATTTAGTTAAGGATAATTGGTAAAATCATGTATGGAAAGATAACATACACAAAATGCTTTATGCTTAATAGTGTTTCTGACTCAGTATGTTCAAGTGTTCAGTGAGTGTTTAGTTATATTTACAATCCCCTTACTCCCCAATTCTTCCTTACCCGGATCTCCAAGCAGCCTGAAAACTCCTGGCTAATTATCTCTGATTAGAGTTCCGGTCTGGAGAAGGCAATGGCAACCAACTCCGGTACTCTTGCCTGGAAAATCCATGGGCGGAGGAGCCTGGTAGGCTGCAGTCCATGGGGTCACGAAGAGTCGGACACGACTGAGTGACTTCACTTTCACTGTTCACTTTAACACTTTGGAGAAGGAAATGGCAACCCACTCCAGTGTTCTTGCCTGGAGAGTCCCAGGGACGGGGGAGCCTGGTGGGCTGCCGTCTATGGGGTTGCACAGAGTCGGATACGACTGAAGTGACTTAGCAGCAGCAGCAGAGTTCTGGTCATAGGTCATCACCAGTTTCTCATGATTGGCAGTGACTGGTCCCACTCCCTCCTTCTGCTGGTGTTTTGACTCTGTTCCCCTTCCGACCCAGCAACAGGCTGAGGAAGGAGTTCAGTTCTTCACATTTGTCCTCCTTAGTCCTCTTAAGGTGACTTTTCTTGGCAAGCACTGCCTGAGTGGAGGTTTCTCTGTTCAGTGACATTCTATTTTAATAATGAAAAGTGAAAAGTACTTTGCCTTGATCTTTGAGAAGATTTTTCTGCCTCTTTTTCCAAATAAACAAACAAACCTCAAAGCCTCTCTAAAGTGTTTTGGATGAGGTTGTGTCTAAACAAGGAAACTTTATTAAGTTATAAAGTTAATGAAATTGGGATTCCTGAGAAAACCTAGGCATAAGAGTATTTTTAATAAAAGGGCCCAATACTATGGGCAGAAAAACTGTACAAAAAAGATCTTCATGACCCAGATAATCACAATGGTGTGATCACTCACCTAGAGGCAGACACCCTTCAATGCAAAGTCAAGTGGGCCTCAGGAAGCATCACCATGAACAAAGCTAGTGGAGGTGATGGAATTCCAGCGGAGCTATTTCAAATCCTAAAAGATGATGCTGTGAAAGTGCTGCACTCAATATGCCAGCAAATCTGGAAAACTCAGCAGTGGCCACAGGACTGGAAAAGGTCAGTTTTCATTCCAATCCCAAACAAAGGCAATGCCAAAGAATGCTCAAACTACCACACAATTGCACTCATTTCACACGCTAGCAAAGTAATGCTCAAAATTCTCTGAGCCAGGCTTCAACAGTACGTGAACCATGAACTTCCAGATGTTCAAGGTGGATTTAGAAAAGGCAGAGGAATCAGAGATCAAACTGCCAACATCCACTGGATCATCAAAAAAGCAAGAGAGTTCCAGAAAAACATCTCCTTCTGCTTCATTGACTATGCCAAAGCCTTTGACTGTGTGGATCACAGCAAACGGTGGGAAATTCTTCAAGAGATGGGAATACCAGACCACCGGACCTGCCACCTGAGAAATCTGTATGCAGGTCAAGAAGCAACAGTTAGAACTGGACATGGAACAACAGACTGGTTCCAAACCGGGAAAGGAGTACGTCAAGGCTGTATATTGTCACCGTGCTTACTTAACTTATATGCAGAGTAAGTCATGAGAAACGGTGGGCTGCATGAAGCACAGACTGGAATCAAGATTGCCAGGAGAAATATCAATAACCTCAGATATGCAGATGACACCACACTTATGGCAGAAAGCAAAGAAGAACTAAAGAGCCTGTTGATGAAAGTGAAAGAGGAGAATGAAAAAGTTGGTTTAAAACTCAGCATTTGGAAAACTAGGATCATGGCATCTGGTCCCATCACTTCATGGCAAATAGATGGGAAAGCAATGGAAACAGTGACAGACTTCATTTTTTTGGGCTCCAAAATCATTGCAGATGGTGACTGCAGCCATGAAATTAAGACGCTTGCTCTTTGAAAGAAAAGTTATGACCAACCTAGACACTGTTAAAAAGCAGAGACACTACTTTGCCAACAAAGGTTCACGTAGTCAAAGCTTTGGTTTTTCCAGTAGTCATGTATGGACATGAGAGTTGGACTATAAAGAAAGCTGAGCGCCAAAGAAGTGATGCTTTTGAACTGTGGTGTTGGAGAAGACTCTTGAGAGTCCCTTGGACTCTCCAACCAGTCCATAGTAAAGGAAATCATTCCTGAATCTTCATTGGAAGGACTGATAGAACAGCTGAAACTCCAATCCTTTGGCCACATGATGCGAAGAACTGACTCACTTGAAAAGACCCTGATGCTGGGAAAGATTGAAGGTGGGAGAAGGGGACGACAGAGGATGAGATGGTTGGGTGGCTTCACGGATTCAATGAACATGAGTTTGAGTAAGCTCTGGGAATTGGTGATGGACAGGGAGGCCTGGCATGCTGTAGTTCATGGGCTCAAAAACAGTCGGACACAACTGAGCAGCTGAACTGAACTGAAGGTGAAGGTCAGGAGATAAATCTCTTATTGCTCTTAATAAGGGAGATTTTTTCCCCAATTTTGGAGCCAATCCCTGGCATTTTGTAATAGATTTGTTTTTTGGAGTTTTTGTTTGTTTGTTTTGCTAATAAAACTCCAAAGATTTGGCCTTCTAGTGCACTATTGAAACAGTATTCTTAGAAGATGTCTGTCTCTCATAATAACCTGGTAGTGCATTACTATTAACCTTCGAATTAACCCTTTTTATATGGCATTCTACCTCCTTAAGAAACATTAGAACACTTTAGAATTTCTTAGTCTTTTAACCATTTTTGTTTGCTTTTCCCACCATTTTGTTTTGTTATTTCCAAAACAATCTACACCTCCTGCCACTGCTATTAACTTAACTCTCCTTTTTCTGCTCAGTTGACAAGTCCTGGTGAGTACAATGAGTTCCACCTTCTTGGTGACTTTGGTCCCAGTAAAGGGTCATTGGGAAAAAGTGTCATTGGGCTTCCCGGGTTGTACAAGTGGTAAAGAACCCACCCGCCACTGCAGGAGACCTAGGAGATGTGATTTTGATCCCTGGGTTGGGAAAATCACCTGGAAAAGGAAATGGCACCCCACTCCAGGATTCTTGCCTGGAAAATCTCATGGACACAGGAGCCTGGCCGGCTGCAGTCCATGGGGCTGAAGAGAGGCGATTGAGACTGAGCACAAAAGGTCATTATTTTTAGGAGTGAGTTGAGATCTGTTTTGACACATCCAGCTTAATAATTTTCTTTTATTTTCTTTTGGAAGGTATGACTTGTCAACAGACAAGGTTAACTCTAAGTTTTCTAGGTGAGTTTCAAACTATTTGTTCAGGGCATGGACTGGTCTTGGACAGAGGTTAGCTAGCCATAAATTATTCCTTCTGACAAAAGAAGGAAACTAGCAGGATTTCAAGTATTACTATCAAGGAAGAAAATGAGTGAGGGAGAAAATGATAGAATTTCATGTGAGGTAAGTCTACCTGCTAAGAAATAAAGTATCTTTTTAGTAGTCGACAATGATTGTATATCATGAGAAGGAAGGCGGACTTCCTTAGTTAGCAGAAGGAATTTTACCAATTTCATCCCTGGTGGCTCAGATGGTAAAAGCTTCTGCCTAATGTGCGGGAGACCTGTGTTCAATCCCTGGGTCGGGAAGATCCCCTGGAAAAGAAAAGGGCAACCCACTCCAGTACTCTTGCCTGGAAAATCCCATGGACGCAGAAGCCTGGTAGGCTAAAGTTCATGGGATTGCAAAGAGTCAGACACGACTGAGTGACTTCACTTTCTTAACAGTTTAGCTGCAGTGACTATTAACCTACAACCAGGAAGTAGAACTTTTAACATAGGGTCAAGAGAAAAACTATAGCAAACTTTTCTCTGATAAATAACATGAAACTGAGTCAAAATGATAAGGGTTTGTCCAGATTGTTTATTCATGATTATGTAGAAAGGCTTAAGATATTAAGCTGACCCAGGGTAAGAAGATGCCAAAAAGCTTATCACTTTATTTTTCTAAAATTTTTTTAATAAAGTATACTTGATTTGCAATGCTGTGTGTTAATTTCTGCAAAGCAATTGAGTTGTATACATATGCATACATATACATATGCATACACATGCATTCTTTTTCATATTCTTTTCCATCACGGTTTACCACAGGATATTGAATATAGTTCCCTGTACGATACAGTAGGAACTTGTTTACCCATCCTATATATAATAGTTTGCATCTGAAAAGCTAATTTTAAAAATCACAAAATGCCAGCTCACATTTAGATTCCAAGGCAGAGATTTGATTCCAAATAACTTGATTAAATCACAAAGAGATCTGGTGATTTTAGAACAGCTGGTAACTAATTGCCTGCAATAGCTATCAGACCTCAGAAATCCTCTTAATTTACTCTGAATTAAGTCTGAATAATTGGCCTGGAAAATTTTTGAATGGTTTTTAGTCTGTCCAAAATGAGGGTAACTCAGTAAATCTGTGTTAGGATAGATCTCTTCATAGGTGATATATTTTGTTTTGACAAAATTATAACATTCCTTCTAACTTAAAGCCCTTTCTGAGTTAAAACTCTTAAGATTAATGAAATTAATTGAGAGAGCTCAACTCATCTTCAGAATCTAATAAGAGGTTAAGAGGTCATCCACATATTGAGTAATAGAATTGCAAGGGAAGTTAAGATCCAAAATGTCCTAGGCAGGGTCTTATGGAAAAAAAAAAAAAAAAGCAGGAGGGCACTTCATTAAATCACTGAAGCATAACTGTCAAGATATATTGCTGAGTTTTCCAGGAAAGGGTGAATAGGATTGACTATTTCAATCTAAACTAAGGAACTACTAAAGAAAGCAAATTTATACTCATAACACAGATTTTTAAGTCTAAAATATGTAAACCTATGATAAAATGGCACTTGGGTTAAGTATCACAGGGAAGTAAGGAAAGGCTATTTTATTTATGACTCTGAGGTCTTGCTGCTGCTGCTGCTGCTAAGTCACTTCAGTCGTATCCGACTCTGAGTGACCCCATAGACGGAAGCCCACTAGGCTCCCCCATCCCTGGGATTCTCCAGGCAAGAACACTGGAGTGGGTTGCCATTTCCTTCTCCAATGTGTGAAAGTGAAAAGTGAAAGTGAAGTCGCTCAGTCATGTCCGACCCTTAGCGACCCCACGGACTGCAGCCTACCAGGCTCCTCCATCCATGGGATTTTCTAGGCAATAGTACTGGAGTGGCTTGCCATTGCCTTCTCCGCTCTGAGGTCTTAAGCAGGTCTATATCTTCACCCACTGAATTTCAGGCTGGTGTTATAGCATCCAGCTGGTGTTCAGGATGTGCTACGGCACCTTGGCATATTAAGTGTCTTGAGCTGAAAGAGTCTGAGAAAACAGCAGAAGCAAGAAGGTCACTCTGACCTCCCCTTCACCTGTCCTTCTCCCCTAAAAGCAAGCAATAAATTTCCCTTATAAAAGGTACCCTCCCTGTACTAGGAAGAAGGAAGACATTTGGGGAAAAGAAATCTGCACCAACAAACTTTGTGAAGCTAACCCTTATCTTCCTAGTTATCATTCATCATTTACTACATTTAACCCAAATCCCCTTGTCTTGTCAACTCTTCACAAATCAATTGCTTTCTTTGTCTAAAAGCTATAAAAGCTTCCTGCACTAGTCACCTCTCAGGCCTTCATTCCTTTGTGAAGGTACATGTAAAAATTTGATAAAATGTGTTAATCTGTCTTGCCAGTTTAATTTTCAAACCCAACCAAGGACCCTAATAGTGTTGAGAAAAACTTTCTTCTCCCACAGTCCATTATCAAAAATTTCTTTGCAAAAAGTGTCATTCAATAGTTAAAGAAATTTCAACCTGTGAATTTAAGAGTAGAGGGCTAAGTGGATACTTGGTTCCCCCTTCAGAGAATTTTCGGGCTTCCCTGGTAGCTCAGACGGTAAAGAATCTACCTGCAATGCAGGAGGCCTGGGTTTGATCCCTGGGTTGGGAAGATCCCCTGGAGAAGGGAATGGCTACCCACTCCAGTATTATTGCCTGGAGAATTCTATGGACAGAGGAGCCTGGCGGGCTACAGTCCATGGGTTCACAAAGAATCAAACATGACTGAGTGACTAACACACTCAGAGCATTTTTATTACCTCTTGAGAAACCTGTATGTAGGTCAGGAAGCAAAAGTTAGAACTGGACATGGAACAACAGACTGCTTCCAAATAGGAAAAGGAGCCTGTCAAGGCTGTATATTGTTACCCTGCTTATTTAGCTTATATGCAGAGTACATCATTAGAAACGTTGGGCTGGAGGAAGCACAAGCTGGCATCAAGATTGCCGGGAGAAATATCAATAACCTCAAATATGCAGATGACACCACCCTTATGGCAGAAAGTGAAGAAGAACTAAAGAGCCTCTTGATGAAAGTGAAAGAGGAGAGTGAAAAAGTTGGATTAAAGTTCAACATTCCGAAAACTAAGATCATGGCATCCAGCCCCATCACTTCATGGCAAATAGATGGGGAAACAGTGGAAACAGTGGCTGACTTTATTTTATGGGGCTCCAAAATCACTGCAGATGGTGATTGCAGCCATGAAATTAAAAGACACTTACTCCTTGGAAGGAAAGTTATGACCAACCTAGACAGCATATTAAAAAGCAGAGACATTACTTTGCCAACAAAGGTCCGTCTAGTCAAGGCTATGGTTTTTCCCGTGGTCATGTATGGATGTGAGAGTTGGACTATAAAGAAAGCTGAGCACTGAAGAATTGATGCTTTTGAACTGTGCTGTTGGAGAAGACTCTTGAGAGTCCCTTGGACTGCAAGGAGACCCAACCAGTCCATCCTAAAGGAAATCAATCCTGGGTGTTCATTGGAAGGACTGATGTTGAAGCTGAAACTCCATTACTTTGGCCACCTGATGCAAAGAGCTGACTCATTTGAATAGACCCTGATGTTGGGAAAGATCGAAGGCAGGAGGAGAAGGGGACGACAGAGGATGAGATGGTTAGATGGCATCACTGACTTAATGGACAATGGATTCGGGACAATGGACTTTGGGTAAACTCTGGGAGTTGGTGATGGAAAGGGAGGCCCGGCGTGCTGCAGTTCATGGGGTTTCAAAGAGTCAGACACAACTGAGCGACTGAACTGAACTGAACTGAGCACTATCAAAAAGTTTATTCTTGGGACTTGGTGGTGGTGTGTGCTAAGTCACTTCAGTCGTGTCCAACTCTTTGTGATCCCATGGACTGTAGCCCACTAGGCTCCTCTGTCCAAGGGACTCTCCAGGCAAGAATATTGCAGTGGGTTGCCATCTCCCTCTCCAGGGAATCTTCCAAACGGAGGGACTGAACCTGCATCTCCTGCATTGCAGGTGGATTCTTTACCACTAAGTCACCAGGGAAGCCCCTCCCTGGTGGTTCAGTGGTTAAAACTCCACCTTCCAATGCAGAGGGTGCCGGTTTGATCACTGGTCTGGGAAATAAGGTCCGACATGCTGCAGAGTGAGGCCAAAATTTTTTTAATAATAATAAAATTTAAAAATCTATTCCAATGACTTCTTTGGAAGCTTCTTCATGTTAATCAAAAAATACAGATGACTGAACTTTGCCCACTTTTTGTTCTAAGGTGCCTGTCTAATGAACAATTGTGTTCTTATCAGAAGCTCCCCACTATCATTCTGCTGGACCCCTGCTTCTGAATTTATTCCACTATAACCCTAACCCATGCACTTATCTTTCTAAGTGGTGAGATTTCACCAGGAATAATTTAGAATTACAGTTAAGCTACTTCCTCATTCGTAACTTTCAGGAATGATATGAGATGATAAATACTTACAATAAGCTTCTTCAGTTTTAGGATAATTTGATAATGAATGGAGTGATTATTCTTCTTTTCATTTGTTTACTGGGTTGCATATAATATTTATATACAAAAACATTAGTGTATCTGTTATAACTTTTCATTTAAAGGCTAAAATTGCAACATTTATTTGTTTATTCATTAATTTTAATTTTTTCCAGGGTTAATTATGCCCTGGGTACTATGCTAAGTGTCTTACTCTGCTGCAGGTTTGATGAAAAACTTAGAAAGATGTTAGACAAGGCATTTAGACGCACATGAAAACCACTTCAGTTCAGTTCAGTTCAGTTCAGTCGCTCAGTCGTGTCCAACTCTTTGCGACCCCATGAATCACAGCATGCCAGGCCTCCCTGTCCATCACCAACTCCCGGCGTTCACTCAAACTCATGTCCATCAAGTTGGTGATGCCATCCAGCCATCTCATTCTCTGTCATCCCCTTCTCCTCCCGCCCCCAATCCTTCCCAGCATCAGAGACTTTTCCAGTGAGTCAACTCGTTGCATGAGGTGGCCAAAGTATTGGAGTTTCACTTATTAAGAGTTAATTGGGCATTAATATCATTGTCATTATGGATATAAAGATCAATAACTTTCCTGTTGGAAAGGACGTGGAAACAATACATACAAAGGGCATGATGGATCTGGGGAGCACTCATTCATTTATTTAGTATCTTCGTGTGTCGGGCACTATGCCAGTCATGGGGAAAAACATTCCACCAACACCGTTCTTATGGATCTTATCATCTAATGGAAGAGAGAAATAATAGATAAGTAAACAGATAAATATAAGCAATAATAGGTACTACAAAGGAAGAAAGAAGGATGGAGAGGAAGGATTTAGGGAAGGCTTCTAGGAAAAATCAATATTTAAGCTCAAATCTGATGAGTAAGAAACAGATTTACAAATATGGTGAAAAGTGAGGTCTAAGCCGTGGGACAGGACCAGTACATCTGAACTGTAGAGTATGTGCTAGGAACATTGAGATGTTAGGAAAATGTTGTTACAATGGATTGGTTTATTTCAGTAAATTTTCTGGACAAATTATCTGAGCTGGGAAATGGTTCCTTATCCATATTGTTTGGTAATATTTTGTTGCATTGAAAGTGTTAGTTGTTCAGTTGTGTCTGACTCCTTGCGACCCCATGGACTGTAGCCCACCAGGCTCCTCTGTCCATGGGATTCTCCAGGTAAGAATACTGGAGTGTGTTGCCATTTCCTTCTCCAGGGGATCTTCCCGACCCAGGGATCGAACCTGCATTGCAGGCAGATTCTTTACCGTCCGAGCCACCAGCATTATTTGTCATCATTGCATTGTCTACCCATCACTATGCTTAATAAAGAATGCATTGGAGCTATTGCAAATGCATTCAGAGCTCAAAACAGGTAAGGGCAGGAGAGAATAGATGTGGGAATCACCAGCTGAGATCATCAGATGAGACCATTCAGAAAAAGACAGTGTATGTCTGCATCTCTATTCCTATCTTGGAACTAGGTTTAACTGTACCATTTTTCTAGATTCCACATACATGCATTAATATATGATACTTGTTTTTTCTCTTTCTGACTTACTTCGCTCATAGGACAGACTCTAGTAGAGAACAGATGTGTAGACACAGTGAGGGGAGGGGAGGGTGAAATGCATTGGGAGATAGGCTTGACATATATAGACCACCATGTGAATAATAGAGAGATAGTGGGAAGCTGCTGTGTAGCACAGGGAGCTCAGCTCAGCGCGCTGTGATGACCCAGAGGGGTGAGATGGGGGAGCGGATGGGAAGGAGGCTCCAGAGGGAAGGGGTAAATGTAAACTATAGCTGATTCACTTTGTTGTACAGCAGAAACTAACACAACAATGTAAAGCAACTCTACTCCATAAAAAAAGAGAGAAAGGCAATGTAAATTATATCCCCGTCCTAACAAAATATGTGGCTATGTATTGTTGCCAGGCAGCAAGGAAATAGATATTACAGGATGGAAAGCTAGAGACCCTTGTTGTGCTTTGGCTAACCATTAGATAAAACTGGTACTTGCGATGACTTGAAAGGCAAACCTATAGCTTTGTGGCAAGTAGTTAGCAAAAAGCAGAGTGGGGCTTCCCTGGGGGTCCAGTGGTTGAGAATCCACCTTGTGATGCAGGAGACAAGGGTTTGATCACTGGTCAGGGAAGATCCCACATGCCGCAGGGCAAGTAAGCCTGGGCACCATAACTACTGAACCTATGCTCTGGAGCCCTCAAGCCACAGCTACTGAAGCCCTCGCATCACCACTAGGGTAGCCCCTGCTCTTCGCAACTAGAGAAACCCTGCATGCAGCAACAAAGATCCAGTACAGCCAAAAATCAATCAACTGATCAATATTTAAAACAACAACAACAGTTAATTAAAATAAGAAAAAAAAGCAGAGTGATGATGTGCATTGGCTCCTTTATTGCTGTTTTTTGGCAAGGAACTATGAAAAATAGTGAAACAAGAAAAATGACTTACAAGTAGGTAATTCAGCCTTGTTTTAGGGACCAAGACTATATCCTGCAGCCCAACCGTTTCTATTCACCAAAAAGCAAATTATTATGTAGTCTCTCTAAAAGTCTCCACTGAGTATCCCAATACTACTGGCCAGACAACAGAAGTCAGCTGAGCAGAAAAGACCAGCTAAAGGGTGCTGCATTCTCACTTAAACCCGGTTTTCCAGAAGGCTTCAAAGTGGCTGCCACTCAATTGAGGGATGGAGACATGGGCCAAGCACAGAGACTAGTAAATAAGATGCCGCTGCCTTAAGAGGTATAACAAGAGTAGCTCTTTGGCTGTGAATATTTTTGTGTGAACTAACAAAACTAAAAGCAAAAACACCAAAAACCATGTTTTGATGAAATTTCATCACCAAAGTTGTAAGCACCTCCTCAGAGGCCACATGGAAACCCATTACTCAAAATTTGGTTTGGATGTTGCGACTAATAACCAAACACACATCAAGAGGGTATGAAAAGGTTTATTTTTCACATAATGAATGAGACTTTCTAGGAGAGTGGAGCAGTTCCCAAGCAGATCCAAAAACAACTTGACTGGTTTGGCTTTATTATTCTTAGGGTGTGGGGCAGGGAGAGGGCTCCTGCGAGCAGGCCAGGGCTTGTATGATTTAAACTTCTCACCCAGTCCAAAGGAGGGGGTACCCAGGCTCACTAATCAGCTTGCCCAGATGCGGAGAAGGGGAAAGGAAAGAGGAGCAGAAAGGGAAAGCTGTTAGCATCACAACATCAAAAATAGAGTCAGACTCCTTACTGCAGTCAATTAAACAACCCTATAAACTTGAAAAATCTACATTTGTTCAGTCTCTAAAGAAATCTAGGTCTACTCTACAAATCTGCACCAGCAGGTGGGGGCCTGCAAAAGCTGTGATGCCTCCCAAAAGCTTCAGATGTGGCTATGAAGTCTGATGAGGAAGAATCTCCTAGAAGTCAAAGTAGAGGCCAGAGGACAGAGGACAAGGGAGTTTCTCCCAGAGAGAAGATTCAAGGTCTAACCAAGGACTGTACATCCTGCCAGGGCAACAGATCTTTGTCATCCCTGCCCAGATTTTCATCGTAGCATGGGCCACTGACAGTTGCCCATCATTCCTGTCTTAACTCTAGTACCATTCTCCCCTTTTCCTTTTTCCCTGGCGCTTTAATAGGACATATGTCCATCTAGCTGGAGACAACATGTCCCAGCCTTCCTTGAAGCTAGGTATACTTATGTAATCGGTATTCACAGATGGACTATGAGCACAGTGATGGCTGGAACTTCCTTAAAAGGAAGCACTGGGTTGGCCGAAAAAGCTTGTACAGATTTTTCCAAAAGGTTAACACTTTATGAAAAAACCAGAATGAACTTTTGGTTAACCCAATAGCTAGCTCCCAAACTGCTCTCTTTTCACGGGCTGCAGAATGGGTGTGTATCTTTGAGCCTGCTTTGACCATGGGATGAATAACAGCTTTGGTAATGAGAGGACAAGGTAGACAAACTTGGGTTCCCTGATTACCTTAAGAAACAGACCTGCCCTCCCTGACCTGGATGACTTCTCAATTACCTCTGGATTGCCATATGAAAAAGAACGAAACTTCTGTCTTACATGAGTCATCATATTTGGGGGTTTCTGTTCCAGCAGCTTATACCATTTCCTCATTTATATTTACAAAAAAGAGAGTTGAAATATTAAGAAGTTAAGCTTCTTTGTCTTCTGTGATCTTAAAAATGTTGTTCCATTGAATTTTATCTTTAATGATAAGTACAAATAAAGTACCTCAAATTTAACTAGCTACAAGCAAGGAAGATTTTAAAACTATATGTGACCTCAGTAATTCAGCGTGCTTCTCCTTTTTTCCAAAAATCAACCTACAGAATATAACCAGGTATACTCTTTGAGCCTAAATAGAAGTATTTATTTAATATAAATGGATGAGTAAAAAACTGGTAAATAAAAACTCACATCAATAAATATCAACTTCCCTTTTTACCAACACGTATGTTCACGCACTGTTTTTATCAACTCCCTGTAATCAATTAATTACAGATTATTGGATTTAGATAAAATGGATAGAGACTTCATCTACACATCTCTCACAATGTAATGCAATGACGTTGACTTTCTCTGAGCCCCAGTTTCATGTTACTCTGTGCTTCAGAATGGTTCACTTTGTTGCTGAGACAACAGGGATGCTGCAACAGAAAACTGGGATTGAAGTCAAGGCACTGTAGCTGCCTCAAAGGATGTCATAAATAGTGTGTTCAAGGCCTTTTTCACAGTGAAATCTGTAACACTTGAACTGGAAGAAAAATATCTTACTCATCCAACCCCCTAGTCTTCCAAAGATGACAACGGTTCTTTCAGTTACTTGAGTTTTAAATTTAAGAAAACGTTGCTCTGTGCACCCAAAGTCAGGAAATCATCAACCCACTAGTATGCATCTTTCTTAGAATGCTGAGCAAAATAACGGAGGGAAGCTTGTCCTTACATTCCAATTTGTCTTCATTCTAACAGAAACACGTCTGAAGAATATAAGAAGAAAGCAAATAGACTGTATGTCAGTTTTTCCTCAACCAAAAATTTGTACATCTCTTGTAAGCAAAGGTTTGATTCTACATGGTAAATAAATAGAGGAGCTATTATATTATAAATTACTAAATAGATAGTCATTTAGATGTGATTGATATTTGGAATCTGAGTTTATGAACAGATGCAAAGAAGCATTTCTCCTCCATGAACTTTTGATAAAGGCACAGAGAGCTCAGCAGCAGAGTGATGTGAGCTGGCTTGCATCTCCAGGCTTGTCTAGGCAAACATTAACAACCGCAGCAATATTCTCATTTTAAAACTGAAAACATCAAGGCAAGGACAAAGAGAATAAAATTAACTGATTTTGATCATTTTTTTCCTGACCTAAAAGAAAAATGAAAACAGCATTTAACTAAGCTTGTGTCCTTCACATCATGTACATTCTACTGCAGAGAGAAAAAAATCCATCAAAAATAACCTGAACAGATGAATAACGAGGCACAGCGCTCTTAGAGCTAGGACAGGCCTTGTTCAGAATCACCTCCCTCTCTTAAGAAATAATCTGGTGAGAAACAATGGAGTGTTGGGAGAATGTTTTCCTCTTTGGGGGTTCCTTGCTGGAGAGTCACAGAAGGGACTGAAGACCGAGTTAACAGGGCAGTTTTTCCTTTTCAGATAGGAGTCTAAAGGTACTCCTTCATACTAGAGATTGGGGGTTATATTGTGAGGTCAAGATCTGTGCAGGAATCCCTGTGTCCAAGTAAAAGTTTCACCTAACAAAATCAAATGAAACCCATAAGACCCTTTTTTAAAATCCTGGTGTTCAAAGCATAAAAAAGGAAATAGAAAAGAACACAGACCACTCTATTTTAATATTTTTAGGTAGCATAAATTATAATAGTTTGTATTCTACACTGTACAATTATATACTGTTACTTCCCCAAAGAAAATTAACTTCTATAGGATTTTCTGAAACAGATACTCCATACAGCTCAGAGCTTGACCCTGCAGCTATTGCTACGACACATGGAAAACAATCAATGAGGTTCCAGGTCTTCCGGTTGTGCCTGCTTCTGCTGTCATTGAGAGGGAGCCTCTAGGAGACCTCTCACAGCCCCTTCCATCTCCTGGGCCAGGAAGCAGGCTCTGCAGGTAGATGTGTGCAGACGAGAGCAGCTGCTGGGCTTCATTTCCCGCGAGCCGACTCCCCTTAAGAGAACTTGCGCTTCTTCATGGCTTCCGCCTTGACTGCTAGGCTCTTGGCACAGATGGTCAGGACCACAATGAGAACACCCACCACGAACGTCACCAGGGGCCAAAGGAAGCAATGCAGGAGGACTATCTCATCATGCGTGCGGTGCAGGAGCACGTCATCTGGTCTGCAAGACAGTGGAGAAGAGGTAAGAAAGAGCAGTCAACTGCCTTGGCATGGCAGAACTCTTCACAAGTGGAGCTCAGCTTGCTTTCGAGCCCCAAGGGTATAACCATCCTTGAAAGTGAAGACTCCACGCTGGCTATAAATACTGTATTTTGTGCTTCAAATCCATTACAGAAAGGTCTGAGGTCCTGAGTCAAGTAACTGGTGCATATTATTTATAAAGCGATTTACATGTGAAATGTCAAAAGTGCAGCGATCTCTTTTTCTATTATTTTCCCCCATTCTAAGTTGCTTAACATATTCCATTTTCTCACTCATCCTTTAACGTCTGCTGACTCAGTCTAAAAATTACTTATGAGCTGGCACTGTCAAACCAAACCAGACCCAAATGATGTTTTGCTTTTTACCCTTTCACACATTTTGCCCACCTCCCCAACGCTCTACCTCTGGCAACCACCAATCTAATCTCTAAATCTATAAACTTGGTTGTTTGTTGTTTTTGTTGTTTATATATTTAGATATAATTCTACATGTAAGTAAAATCATATGACACATATAACATTTGTTTTTCTCTATCTGACTTATTCACTTAGCATAATACCCTCAAGGTCCATTCATGTTGTCAAAAAAAGCAAGATTTTGTGTTTTTTTATCGTTGAATAGTGTTCCACTATATATATAACTTATACATACATATATATATAAATCACATTTTCTTTCGCTACTCTGATTGATGGACACAGGCTGCTGCCATGTCTTGGCTATTGTAAATAATGCTGTAATAAAACATGCAGGTGCATACATCTTTTCAAATTAGTGTCTTCATTTTCATCAGATAAATACCCAGGAGTAAAACTTCTGGAACATATGATAGTTCTCATTTTAATTTTTTGAGGAAATCTTTCCATACTATTTCCATAGTGGCTTTATACTGTTTCTATAATGGTTGCACTAATTTACACTCCCCTCAACAGTACACAAACGGTTTTTGTTCCAATCCCAAAGAAGGGCAGTGCCAAAGAGTGTTCAAACTACCGCACAACTGCACTCATCTCACACACTAGCAAAGTAATGTTCAAAATTCTCCAAGCAAGGCTTCAACAGTATGTGAACCTTCTTTCCCTTCTCCACATCTTCACCAATACTTATTATTTTTGTCTCTTTGATTCATTCTGACAGGTATGAGGTGATATTTCATTGTGCTTTTGATTTGCATTTCCCTGATGATGACTGATATTGAGCATCTTTTCATGTACCTGCCAAATGATCTTAATTTATACAAAAAGTCAGCTAATAAAAAGGAACACATTTGAGTCAATCCTAATGAGGTGGATGAAACTGGATCCTATTATATGGAGTGAAGTAAGCCAGAAAAAGAAAGACAAATACTGTATGATGTGCTCAGTCACTTCAGTCGTGTCCGACTCTTTGCAATCAATGGACTGAACCCTGCAGACTCCTCTGTCCATGGGGTTTTCCAGACAAGAATACTGGAATGGGTTGCTGTGCCCTCCTCCAGGGAAATACTGTATGTTAACACATATATATGGAATTTAGATAATAATGACGATCTTATATGCAGTGCAGCAAAAAAGACATAGATGTAAAGGACAGACTTTTGGACTCTGTGGGAGAGGGCGAGGGCGGGATGATTAGAGAGAATAGCACTGAAACATGTATAGTACCATATGTAAAACAGATGACCAGTGCAAGTTCGATGCATGAAGCAGAGGGACAACCCAGAGGGATAGGGTAGGGAGGGAGGTGGGAGGGGGGTTCAGGATGGGGGGATACAGGTGTACCCATGGCTGATTCATATTGATGAATGGCAAAAACCATCACAATATTGTAAAGTAATTATCCTTGAATTAAAATAAATAAATTAATTTTAAAAAAGAAACACTTGCTAAGTGTGCTAGAATCAAAGATTAGAAGCAATAATTATGCATCAACACTCATATCCTCTAACAAAAATTTCACATAGATTAAAAAAAGTCAACTGAAGTCACTATTTGAATTTAGTCATGAGATCTATGCTGTAATCTTCAGGTCAGCTTCACCATGAACAGACAGTGAATAGCTGGATTTAATGCATTTTCCCATGCTTCTGGGTAGGATTAGCTATCATTTGAAACCACTGACCACTTTCTTGATAAATTTTACAAAGTCTTAGCAACAGAGCTTAAAACGTGGCAGTTCTATTTGCAATTCCAACATTGGTCTCATTCACAGGAAGTAACAATATCTTCCACAAACCAAGATATGTCATCTTTGGCCACTTCGAAAGAGATACTGGAAATTTTGCTTTCATACAAGAGGTTTACATTTTCAAGGTATTGGTATTTACATTTTCAAGGTATTGACCAAAAAATTCGTCCGTATTTTTCCATAAAATGGTACAGAAATGCCTGAGGGAGCTTTTTGGCCTACCCAATATTTCCATTTTGTCCACAGAAAAGTTTGTTCCATTATACTGGAGCAGCAATGCTTCCACTAGAAAATAAAATAGTGCAGTAAAATCAGTCCAATTGCCCTCAAGAACATCAGAGGCTTTAGAGTACAAAAGCAGTGCATTTAACAGAAGAAGGCATTCCTGAGGCGCTCTCACTAATCACAGCTCTCATAATTCAAGACCTATTTTCCCAGAAGACTGACAAAGAATGCTGGGTATGTCTCTTCTATCTACAATGCAGTCATCATGTAGCATTAATAAAAATGGTTTGGCAGACTGGCTTTGAAATTACATAATTCTTGCCCTTTTTTGTGCATAGTGTTTCAAATTCTGTAAACAAATTAAGATTTTTATTGACATTTGATTTCAATTAGAATTTGAACTAAGTGAATGCAGAGTCATTGGAACAAGTAAAAATCATCCCAGCTTGCAGAAGTTACTCCTTTTTCTGAATTCCTGTACCAAAACATTGTCTTCAAGACTTGTGCTACCATTCAGAGAAGTCTGCTCAGTATTATGTGGCAGTATGGATAGGAGAGGAGTTCGGGAGAGAATGAATACATGTATATGTATAGCTGAGTCCCCTTTGCTCTCCACCTGAAACAATCACAACATTGTTAATCTGCTATACTCCAATATAAAATAAAAAGTTTTTTTTAAAAAAAGACTTCTGCTACCACTGCTTTGTGATTTATATTAATGTGCATGTCCTTTGCTCCTGTAAGACCCTTGACTGTGTGTCACTGTCTGTTATTCTGCACACAGAAGGTGCTTAGTAACAGCTTTCCACTGATCAAAGGAAAACCATCCCAATTGCAGTCTTGTTATCCATGAAAATTTCAACAAACTTCAAGCCTTGAATGTAAAAAAGTAGAGACCTGGGTCCAAAAATAGGGTGCAACACAGTTCAAGTCATATTTTGCAAACTTTGAAATCCCCCCTATAGCACTGCCATGGTTCTTTTTTCAGCCATGAGAGCTCACAGCTGTCAAATCTAAGTGTGTAAAGCAAGTGAAAGCTAAAGCTATCTTGGGATGACCCTCCGTCTTCCCTTCCTTCTTTTCGATTTATTTATGGATGCACTGGGCCTTGATTGCTGCAGGTGGGCTTTCTCTAGTTGTGGCGAATTGGGGCTACTCTCTAGTTGCAGTGTGCAGGCTTCTCATTGTGGTGGCTTCTCCTATCGCCGAGCACAAGCTCCAGGCACACAGGCTCCAGTAACTGCAGCACACGGACTCAGCAGTTGTGGCACATGGGCTCAGAGCACGCAGGCTTCGACAGTTGTGGTGCATGGGCTTAATTTCTCTGCAGCATGTAGAATCTTCCTGGACAAGGGATTGAACCCATCCACGTCCCCTGCACTGGCAGGCAGATTCTTAACCACTGGACCACCAGAGAAGTCCCTTCCCTTCCTTCTTACCTTTATTCCTACCCACCTGCCTTCTTACTTTCCTTTCCCCTCTATTTCCTTCCCCTTCTTTCTTGGATTGTTCTACTCCTGCAGATTTGTACAAAGATGATCAGATTTTTCATCAAAAGGTGAGTGTATAGTAATGTGAATGTACTTAACACCATGGACTATGTAATTATACATGGCTGAAATAGTTGAAAAAGGAGGAGATTGGTGGAAGGGACTTGGATTTGTAATGTTATTTAATTATTTTGCATGTGATTTCCATAATTAATGTGCTTGCAGCTAATTTTCTAGTAAAACAAGTCACTGAGTATCTTTTCTATCCTTTTTCTAGACATTATTCTTGAGGTTGAATCCTTCACCACAATACAGGCATCCCTTCCCCTTACCTGTAGTTTTGCTTTCCATCATTTCAGTTACCTTGAATCAACTGAGATCTGAAAATATTAAATGGAAAGTCCCAGAAATAAACAATCCATAAGCTTTAAATTGTGTGCTGTGCTGAGTGTCATGGTAGACTCTCTTGTCATCCTGCTCTGTCCGACCCATGATGTAAATCATCCCTCTGTCCAGAATATCCTATCTGATAGTCCTTTAGTGGTTGTCACGTTTATCAGATCCAGTCATGATATCGCAGTGCCTGTGTTCAAGTCACTCTTATTTTACTTAATATTAACCCCAAAGCACAAGAGTGGTGATGCTGGCAATTCAGCTATTCTCTTACTGTGTCTAATTTATAAATTTGTCATAGGTATTATGTATAGGATAAAACATAGTATATATAGGGTTCAGTTTGAAGTACTACCCCCCTAGAAGTTTGGAACATATCTGTATAGGGTTCAGTTTGAAGTACACCCACACTAGGGGTTTGGAACATATCTGTATAGGGTTCAGCTTGAAGTACACCCCCACTAGGGGTTTGGAACATATCTGTATAGGGTTCAGTTTGAAGTACACCCCCACTAGGGGTTTGGAACATGTCCCCCACCTGCAGGTAAGGGGCACCACTATACTGTACAACTGAGACAGGAAAACAGTCACAGATGAAGGCGGTTGGAACCATTAAACATATTTCTGAAACACAGTTTGAGAAACATTTACTAAAAAGAATGACTGAAAGGAGGAGAGAAATGATAACTGGAAATTGCTGGACCCAGATATTTGTTTCATTTAAAAACTCTTTAGCATTCCACACCTACTAAAGCCCTTGGGGGAAATTTTGCTTTTATTATTTCAAATGACAAAACAACATCATTCACTTGAGTTAGCCATGTTGAATTTGTAAATGCTTCAAAAGCCTTCTTTGAGGTAGAAATATTATATAAAAATGTACCTGGTTTCTTTAAAAATAACTAGTGTCTGTTTCCGTTTCACATGGTCCTAAAATGTTCCACAGTCTCCTTCAATGGGAATGAAGGGTACAAAATATCCTACTTTAGCACAAAGATTATTTTGAAATGAAGGTAACTGAGAAGAATCATATTCAAGGAAAGCTCTCCACACTTTCCTGTTTGCCTGAAAGCAGGACATAAATTTGCAAAGGTATCCCCCTCCTTTCTCTTCCTCGAAAGACAGAAGTTAATCACTGGAGACAACTCTAGACCCTAATAGCCCAGGGATGGCACCAGTGGACTCTATAAAATGAACTTTATTAACTCGGCACTTATCTTCTATTAGCTCCTCAAATATACCTCCCTAAAATATGCTGCCCTAGAAAAGCAAGGTCCTTCTCCTTCATCTTGCCACTTCTCTAATCATTTATCGCTTTCTTTTCTTCTTTTTAAAGATGCCATAAGCCCAAGTTCTAACCACCGCTTTGAATCTCATCACTGAGTGCTCCCTTGTATACACGTGGTGCACATGTTAATAGACTTCTCTGTTTTTCTCTTGTTAATCAGTCTCTTTTCAGTCTAATTTACAGGGTCCCCAGGCAATGAACCTCTGGAGTAGGATACCACAACCCACTCCAGTATTCTTGCCTAGAAAATTCCATGGACAGAGGAGCCTGGTGAGCTATAGTCTATGGTGTCTTAAAGAGTCAGACTGAGCATGCACATATACACAAGAAACGAACCTAAGATGGCTATAAGGAAAAGCAGTTTTTCCTCCACTACAGGAAAAACTCAGTTTTCTGCAGAGTAATGCTTTAAGTCCACATTCAGTTTTAGGTTTTACTGAGATTATCTCTAAATCGTCTTTGTGATATAAAGTCTGGCTCTTTCAAACTGGGCAGTTAGTGCCTTAATGGAAGGGAACCCCCAACTCTGCCTCAGCTTCCTGCAATTTTATGAGGCAGACTTCAGATGAGTTATCAAAAATTATTCCCCAGGGGATTTGGACTTAGAATTCAACTTTCCATAATTCCATAATAGTGAGACTAAAGGGAAATGTTGGGGGAAGAAAAGAATCACTGTTTTCAGTATTTGCAAACTAGATAAATGGCTTGATGAGATCTGAATATTATGTATTAAAATCAGCATGGTGATGAGGTTGTAGGCAATAAGCAAAAAACAAAAATAACCAAAAAAGGATGTCTACTTTGTATCTGAAGACTTCAAAGAAGTAAGCAAGAGACTTCTTTGCAGTTGTATAGAAATGCTAATGGAAAGCACTTCTATGCCCTGAGGAGGGTGCAGACAAATATCATACAATGAGAGTAAGTGCTGTCTGTGCATTCCCTTAAAAATATTTTCCTAAGGGTTGGACTTACCTGAATAGAGCTTTGAAAGTATATTGTGAAAACAGTAGTCAGCATTTATTATGTGCTTACTGCCCTCCAGGTACTCTGGTAGAATATTTAATCTGACTTCATCCTTAAAATAACCCTGTGCTGGAAAATTTTTTAATTGGCACTTTACAATCAAAGAAACTGAGGCAAGGAAAAATAGGTTTTCCCAGACTTCCCTGGTGGCCCAATGGCTAAGACTCCACACTCCCAATACAGGGGGCTCGGATTTGCTCCCTGTTCAGGGAACTAGATCCTACGTGCCTCAACTAAGAGCTCAGATGCTGCAACTAAGACCTGGTACAGCCGAGTAAATAAATATTAAAATAAAAATAAAGAAAGAAAGGTTAGTTTTCCCAAGTCTACACAACTTACAATGACACAACAATTTCAAACTCTATCAGTATGATTTTTCAACCTGTACTATTTACTCGGCCAGCTTTTCTCAAATTGGAATCACGTTGCTTTTTGTTGAAATGTAGCTTCCTGGGTTTCAATCCCTGGTTTACTATATCAGAATTGGAGGTTGTGGTATCCAGAAATACGCATTTTTAAGAAGTTCCTACGTGATTCTAATACCTAATAAAGTTTAATAAGCACTGTGAAAAATTCTATTAGTTAAAAAAAATGAGGGTGAAACATGAGGTTATTTAGCTGGCTATTTCTGAAACTGCCTAATTGATTCTTCAGTCCATTTTCATGACTGCCACATACTTTTGCGCATGTGCACTGCACAAAATGTGCCCTGGGGGACTTCCCTGGTTGTCCAGAGGTTAAGACTGCCTTCCAATGCAGGGGTTGCAGGTTCGATCCTGGTCATGGAGCTAAGATCCCAGATGCCTTGCCACCGAAAAACCAAAACACAAAACAGAAGCAATACTGTAACAAATTCAATAAAGACTTTAAAAGTGGTCACATCAAAAAAAATTTTTTTTTAATAAAATAAAGGTGCCCTGAGATAAGACAGGCCTGGCAATGGGAGGAGAGACAGCGCTGGAAATCTAGATCTGGATGCTAGATTTGCCTAGGGTTGTGGGGGGGTTGTCCTTTGTTCTAATTGGTTAAAAAAAAGCACCTATAGCCTAGCAACTGACCTAGCAATACCAGACAGGAAGACAAAGATTTGCTGTGTATCATCCTCAACATAAAAAATTGATTCCCTTTGAGTTTGTCTCACTAAAGGAGATTTCTTCCACCCCACAATGCTTATTCTGTTGGCTAACTGGGAGAAAAAAATGTTGACAATCTCTTTTTTTAATGAACTGGAAAATTTCTTAAACTCATCTTAACCGTTTCATATAAAAATCTGAACTGCATTATAATTTACTAGCATCACATGATGGTAACGGTCCCCACTGAAAGACAAGACGGTCTCCTTCAAAGTGCTTTCTCAATGAAGATCTTATAGGAAACAGAGATCTTTCTAGATTTACGATCACACATCTTATCTGAGCAGAGAAACTTCCTTTTCATATGGGCCGCTAGAATGTTTTGTGCCAATCAGACCTTTCTTGCCTTGTCTTATTTTCTTCACACCTTTCTAATTTATCTTGCAAAATCCTGTGACTCTTTAGAGCACTCATTGAACCTTTTTTAAAATAGGTGTGTATCAATTATGTACATGTACACATCAGTTCAGTTCAGTTCAGTCGCTCAGTCGTGTCCGACTCTCCGCGACCTCATGAATCACAGCACGCCAAGCCTCCCTGTCCATCACCAACTCCCAGAGTACACTCAAACTCATGTCCACAGAGTCGGTGATGCCATCCAGCCATCTCATTCTCCGTCGTCCCCTTCTCCTCCCGCCCCCAACCTTTCCCAGCATCAGTCTTTTCCAGTGAGTCAACTCGTTGCATGAGGTGGCCAAAGTATTGGAGTTTCAGCTTTAGCATCAGGTATACAATAAACACTGGAAATTATTTTAGTTGCCAAGCTTTACCCATATTTCTATGAAAAAGAATATGCTACCTCACTACTGAAAATTACACTTAAGTATTCTGATGAAATCTCATTTCAAAGTCTACAAATGCCTCATCATTATCACAATCACAGAATAATTCTGCAGGCATAATGTCAGTTCATATACGCCAGGCCTCTGGTATAGTGGCATAGCCAAATGACATAAAAAAGGTCATGATTTCATCTTTTGAACCTTTTGAAGAGATTCTATCTATTCCTGCTCTAAATCTTGTTTATTATTGGTAACATGACCTATTTTTTTTTAAAAAAATCTGAAACATAAAATAAAAACAAAAAAATTAAATACAATAAAACCTTTAAACTGACAGTAAAGAACAAGTACAATGTAATTAGGATGGAGATAAAACAGAAATCCCAGGCTAAGAAAAACTCCTGCCTTAAAGCATAAGTGGAACTTACCTCTCAAGCATCCCAGTGCCCAAGGAAAAAAGAACAGAGATGAGTTACACATTGTCAATATATGAAAAAAAGGAAGTGTGTCAGTTTGCCAGATTGAACTTTTTGCTAGGGCTAACCACCATCAATTAGGTTGTGTGCATTTTTACACGAAGCAATCTGTATAACACACTTAAAGGCCCTTAACAGCAGGTTTACAAAGCTGGTTAATGAAACCATCTTAGGGATTTTCAAATACTGATTTCAAGGTCTCAGTTCTCCTGAGGTTTTAAATAAGTTTCCAGGCGAGGTTGATGATTACTCACATTTGGTAATACCTGACCTAAACATTATTTTACTCCCAGTTTTACTGTAGCATAATATACATACAACAAACTGCACACACTTAAAGTACACAATCTGATGAGTTTCAGAGTATATACCTGTGAAACCATCACCAAAATCAAGCTGGTAGATGTATCCCTTGCCACCAAAGTTTCTTTGTACCCTCTGATAAGCCCTCCCTGTCACTCATACCCACACTTCCTACCAACAATGCTTTTTAAATATCAAATGTATCAGTTTGGTTTTCCACAATAACAAGAGCAAGCCGTTCAAGACTGAAATCACTGAAAAGCAGTCTTGGTTATGGGCTGAAAGGAGAGTCTTCTGTCAGGTTAGATTCCTGACATTGAAGTGATAACATATTTTATATCGAATACCGAAGAACCTGACATCTATTCATTCCCAGAGAACCTTGTCTGCAGAGTTGGGCTTCAGAGAGTGTTTGAAAGTTTTTTATAAAAGTCTCTAATGTATAGACAAATATTCAGTTGATATAATTCCCTGGCAGTTCAGTGGTTAAGACTTGGTGCTCTCACTGCTGTGGACCCTAGGTTTGATTCCTGGTTGGGGAATTAAGACCCCACAAGCTGCGCAGCATGGCCAAAAATAAATAAATGAATAAAATAAAAACAATCCAAATATTCAGTTGAATTGCCACAGGTGTGAGGTGGCTATGGCACACAAGATTTTCAGGTAGGAACTCTTATTTAATCATTGATACCTAATCTGGAAGACTTTGATGTGGGTATTCTTAAATGTTTTAGTTTGATGCCAGTAGTCTTAAATGTTTCTGTTTTCAGCAACATTGAAACTTAAATGTTTCAGGTTTCAGAGCACATGGCTCTACACAGTGTGCTTTCCAGAAGACCAAATTAAAATGCACCCCATGAAGAAACTGACTTGATCCACTGATTAGTGATTTTTTAAAAAATTGTTTGCTACCTATAGATGTTGAAGATTAGCCAATAAAAACACTGAATTTGGTTTTGGCATAATTGAGCTGTCCTTCAGTTCAGTTCAGTTCAGTTCAGTCACTCAGTCGTGTCCGACTCTCCGTGACCCCATGAATCACAGCATGCCAGGCCTCCCTGTCCATCACCAACTCCCGGAGTACACTCAAACTCATGTCCACAGAGTCGGTGATGCCATCCAGCCATCTCATTCTCTGTCGTCCCCTTCTCCTCCTTCCCCCAACCTTTCCCAGCATCAGAGTCTTTTCCAGTGAGTCAACTCGTCGCATGAGGTGGCCAAAGTATTGGAGTTTCAGCTTTAGCATCAGTCCTTCCAATGAACACCCAGGATTGATCTCCTTTAGAATGGACTGGTTGGATCTCCTTGCAGTATAAGGGACTGTCAAGAGTCTTCTCCAACACCACAGTTCAAAAGCTAAGAGTAATTAACCAATGTGTTTATTTAGTTACTGTCTGAAGCAATTATAAGAACTTTGCAAGAGAGGACAAAAGCATGTTAATTGTCCTCTCTTATACAGGATTGTATATCTTCTTATACAATCACAGGAAGGCACCTGAACAGCTGATCCAGAAGCTGTTATTGCTATAAATTACAGTAGGAAACAGGGACCAGAATACAGACCCTTTCTAGTATTCTTTATGGTGATTTGCTGTATGGTGAGCCCAGTCACTGGAGATAGTGATTGCAGCCATGAAATTAAAAGACGCTTACTCCTTGGAAGGAAAGTTATGACCAGCCTAGATAGCATATTAAAAAGCAGAAACATTACTTTGTCAACCAAGGTTCATCTAGTCAAGGCTGTGGTTCTTCCAGTGGTCATGTATGGATGTGAGAGTTGGACTGTTAAGAAAGCTGATCACCGAAGAATCGATGCTTTTGAACTGTGGTGCTGGAGAAGACTCTTGAGAGTCCCTTGGACTGCAAGGAGATCCAACCAGTCCATTTTAAAGGAGGTCATTCCCGGGTGTTCATTGGAAGGATTGATGCTGAAGCTGAAACTCCAATACTTTGGCCACCTCATGCGAAGAGCTGACTCATTGGAAAAGACCCTGATGCTGGGAGAGATTGGGGGCAGGAGGAGAGAGGGATGACGGAGGATGAGATGGCTAGATGACATCACCGACTCGATGGATATGAGTTGAGTGAACTCCGGGAGTTGGTGATGGACAGGGAGGCCTGGCGTGCTGTGATTCATGGGGTCGCAAAGAGTTGGACATGACTGAGTGACTGAAATGAACTGAGCCCATTTTTGTCCACTTGGGTTCAGCTATGATATTGTGATATGGGCTTTTTTTTTTTTTTTTTGGTTGCTCTGTATCTTCCTTCCAGAATGTGGGCTTTCTCTAGTTGCAGAGAGTAGGCAACACTTTCTAGTTGTGGTGCCTAGGTTTCTCATTGTGGTGGCTTCTCCTCTTGCAGAGCACGGGCTTCAGTACTTACAGTGCCCGGGCTCTAGAGCACAGGCTCAAGAGCTGAGGTGCATAGACTTCATTGCTTCATGGCATGTGGAAATTTTCCAGACCAGGGATCAAACCCATGTCCCCTGTACTGGCAGGTGGATTCTCATCCACTGTACTACCAGGGAAGTCCTGTGATAGAGGCTTTTAAAAGCTTGAGAGGCATTCTATTGACATTACGGCTTTACTCCAGAGATGGCATCTATTAGGGTGAAAGGTTGATTATAGGTCTATAAATGTTATAAACATCCTTATATTTTCTTAGCTGTTTTCTCCAGTTAGATGAACTTAGAGGAGTAAATGTTTTCTTTACTTTTAATTGGAGGATAATTGCTTTACAATGTTGTGTTAGTTTCTGCCATACATCAACATGAATCAGCCATAGGTATACATATGTCCCCTCCCTCTTGATCGTCCCTCCCACCCCATCGCACCCTTCTAGGTCTTCTGGAGTAGATCAATCCTGGATGCTCATTGGAAGGACTGATGCTAAAGCTGAAACTCCAATACTTTGGCCACCTCATGCAACGAGTTGACTCATTGGAAAAGACTCTGATGCTGGGAGGGATTGGGGGTGGGAGGAGACGGGGACGACAGAGAATGAGATGACTGGATGGCATCAGTGACTCAATGGACATGAGTTTGAGTGAACTCCAGGAGTTGGTGATGGACAGGGAGGCCTGGCGTGCTATGATTCAGGGGGTCACAAAGAATTGGACACGACTGAGTGACTGAATTGAACTGAACTGAATGTTTCTTAAAAAAATATTTATTTGACTGCACAGGGTTATAGATGTGGCATGAGGGATCATCAGTCTTCACTGCAGCATATGGGATTTTTAGTTGCAGCATGTGGGATCTAGTTCCTTGACCAGGGATCGAATCTGGGCTCCCTTCATTGGGAACTCGGAGTCTTAGTCACTGGACCACCAGGGAAGTCCAACAGTAATGTTTAATTGTATAAGAGTTGTTTCTCAGCTTGCCTATTCTTCAGGAAGGAAATTACATCAAGACCCAAACCTGCATTTTTCAGAAAGAAAAATCTGCACTGAGCCTTGGCAGGATATACAGCAAACTGGCAGTTGTGATATTTTGGAGCAACAAAGGGTTATATTGATTATAAACAGGAAAGATTACACTTTAAGGCCACCTTGACGGAGCGTTCTATGTAATGTTGCAAATATAGCACCATCTTTTATCACATGAACTTGAGTTAGAAAAACCTGGGCTTAAATACGGGCTTTACAACTTGCAAACTGCATGGTCTGAAGAAAAATACTTAATACCTTTGAGTATTAATTTTGTCACCTGTAAAATGGGTATAATAACATCTACCTTAAAGGGTTCTCCTGAGGAGTAAATGAGATAATGCACGCGAGGTATGTAGGCAGATAGCCGCCTAACAGTGAGCATTCAACATTCCATAAGAGGTGGTACCGTTAATGACTATCATTACAAATTTGGGGCACACGACTCAGAAAATGATTTTAAAATGTTGGCAGTAACATATCTTCCACAAATATCTTCTTCAGCCTAAGACTCCCAGGCTGATGTCACAGCAAACTCTTTTAATCAAGTTACAACTCCTTTTGGTATAGATAACCTCGTTTCCCTCGGGCTTCTTTGTCCCTTTAGTTGTCATTCCAGTCCTACACAGACAGGCTTAAAAGAGGATAGAGGAAGGCTTCCTTGGAGGTCCAATGGTTAAGACTCTGTGATCCCACTGCAGGGGGCATGGTTTCAATCTCTGGGCGGGAGGTGGGGGGGAGGGTACTAAAATCCTGCATGCCATACAGTGAGGCCAAAACAATTTTTAAAAAAAGAAAGAAAAGAAAGAATTTGTTTAACAAGCTTATGATTACAGTTGCCCCCCAAAAGCTCAGGGGTTAGGGGTACTAATATCCACATAGTCAAAAATCCTTATATAACTTTACAGTTAGCCATTCTATCCCAAGTTGCTCATCCATGGATTCAGCCAACTGCAGATAATATGGTACCACAGTATTTATTGAAATAAAATCCATGTATAAGTGGACTTGTGCAGTTCAGACCTCTGTTGTTCAGGGTCAACTATACTTTCCATTCTGGTATGTATCTTGAATAGAGACATGCAAGGGAAAAAAAAATCAGTAACACTAGTTGCTTGATTAGGAACACAAATAGAAGTTACTCCCTAAATTTATCCTAAGCCATCATTTAGCAACATTAAATTATTATAGTGGTTGGGCTTATTTAGCAAACATTTTCCTACTCATTAGGATGATTGTCCCTACAGATGCAGCCCAGACAAGTAACTATCTCAATCCAGCTCTTCTAAAGCAGAGGCCTAGGAAAACCATGGCAATCTTGTGCTACCAGAGTAAAAAACTTCTTTTAAGTTTTTATTCACTGCTTCTGCTGCTGCTAGGTCACTTCAGTTGTGTCCGACTCTGTGCGACCCCAGATGGCAGCCCACCAGGCTCCCCCATCCCTGGGTAGGTAGTAATTATTTTTTATAAAAACATCTGTGTTTTCCCATCCTCAGTCTAAGAACCCTGAAGTCATTAGGGGTAATCCTTGCCTGAGAAAATCTCTCCTGCGTTTTCAAGAAAAAAAGAAGGATTATTGTCAAGACTTACAAACCAAGAGAATGCTTATAACTTTTTGCCTTTAAAAAGGTCAAATCAATGAATTGATTTTATCCTACATTCAGCTTGGCATAATTATAAATCCTCTGTTTTTGTTGTTTGTTTTGTTTTTTAAAAAAACTTTTTGTTTTGTTTTGGGATATAGCAGATTAACAAATTGTGACAGTTTCACGTGAACAGCGAAGTATGACTCAGCCATATATATACATGTATCCATTCTCCCCCCAAATTCCCTTCCCATCCAGGCTGCCATATAACCTTGAGCAGAGTTCCATGTGCTATGCGGTAGGTCTTTCTTTAAATCCTTTGTTTTGTTCCATTTAAAACATGGAAAAATAAACTATCTAGATAGTCTCTAAGGCAGAAACCTAAGACTGCATTAAATTTGCATGAAATCCTTTCCTTTTCCACCCACCTCTGTGAATTGTTCAGGAAGCGTCACCTGTATCCGTGACTGTGACTGCTGGAGAGCAAGACTTTCAGCTCCCTGACAGCATCAAAGAGGACGAGTCTGTAAAGTGGATGACGGTTTTGGCCCAGTACTTCCTCTGAGCTTTTCCTAAGAAAAGCTGTTCTTTGGGGTAATTTGGCTTGTGGGCCTCTGAATTACCAGGTAAGCTATTTATTTCACACAAAGCTGTGTTTTCTGGCCAAAGTGCTTAAATTTAAGATTTAAACAGAAATAAACTAGAGGAAGGAAGACATCTACATTCTATTTAAGACAAACTGTTCCCATAATAGTCTTACCTGTGCACCCTACTTTGTAGTTCCAATTTTAAAGTGAAAATCTAATACCATTAAAAAAAAAATCAGCGTGGGAAAGATGGGTTATTCAATAAATTGTGTTGGGACAATATTGATCATCTGGGGAAAAGGCACTGGTTCTCCATCTTATTCTTTACCAAAAAAGAAAAGAAAAATTCCAGATGGATTGAAAACCATGAATGCTCTAGAACACCTGAATGTTTAAAAATAACATTGGAATGAGAAAAACAAAAGGTCTTTGTAATGGAGTTTTTTGACACAAATATGTCCCAAGTATTCTACTGGACTTACTTATACTAAGAAGTTACTAATTGTTTATCAGAAATTAAAATTTAACTGGGTTTCTTGTATTTCAGGTCACTAAATTTAGCAACCCTAATTTCTAAGACATGAATATAGAAACTATTGAGAAAATATGGATGATCCAATTATAGAAATGTATACATTTTTGTATAGCCAAAAAACTCCACAAAGACCCATAGGTAAAATAAAAACAACTAGCTAATAAAAATAAATCGCTTTTCGTATGAAAAAGATACTCAATTCTTTAGTAAATGAACAGGGTAGTGTCATTGGTTAAGATGGTGGAGTAGGAAGACCCTGAGCTCACCTTCTCCCAAAAGCATCCAAAATAACAACTATTTACAGAGCAACAATCCATGAGAACAATGTGAACACAAGCAGAAACGATTTTCCACGGCTAAAGATATAAAGAAGGAACCACACAAGACGGATGGGAGGAATGGAGTTGACACATAGTCAAAATCCACAAGTTTGGGTGCTGCTGCTGCTGCTAAGTCGCTTCAGTCATGTCGGACTCTGTGCAACCCCACAGATGGCAGCCCACCAGGCCCCTCTGTCCCTGGGATTCTCCAGGTAAGAACACTGGAGTGGGTTGCCATTTCCTTCTCCAATGCATGAAAGTGAAAAGTGAAAGTGAAGTCGCTCAGTCGTGTCCGACTCTTCACAACCCCATGGATTGTAGCCCACCAGGCTCCTCTGTCCATGGCATTTTCCAGGCGAGAGTACTGGGATGGATTGCCGTTTCCTTCTCCAATAAGCTCGGTTAGACAACTCACAAATAGATAATCACAGTTGCAGAGACTCTTCCCAAAGATTGAGAGGTCTGAGCACTACACTGAGCTCCCCAGCTTGGGGGTCCTGCACTGAGAAGACAAGCTTCCAGAACATCTGGCAGTGAAGACTGTGTGACTTGACCACAGGAGAGCTGGAGCACTACAGCAAACACAGACTGTGCTTAAAGACGCACAAAAAATATCGTGCTCTGAGTGCCAGCACAGAGGCAGCGCTTTGAAAGGAGCCTAGAAAAACCCACTCACTGGTCCTGGAGAGCCTCCTGGAGAAGAAGAAAGCAACTGGAACTACCCCTGGGGACACCGACACTGTAGGAGCCATTTTTGGGAGTTCATTCTACCATGAGGACATCAGTGCTGGTGAGTGCCATTCTGGAGTCTTCCCGAGCCTATTACTGCTAGGGGAGTATGTCCCCACCAGCAGGCCAGGGCAAGCCCTGAGTCCTCCATAACAGGATGGCTATCTTACAAGGCAGGTCTGACAGCCAGTTGGGGTGGGGCTAGCCCCACTAACCACTGCATACACAGTCAGTTCAGTTCAGTTCAGTCGCTCAGTCGTGTCTGACTCTTTGCGACCCCCTGAATCACAGCACGCCAGGCCTCCCTGTCCATCACCAACTCCCGGAGTACACTCAAATTCATGTCCATCGAGTCGGTGATGCCATCCAGCCATCTCATTCTCGGTTGTCCCCTTTTCCTCCCATCCCCAATCCTTCCCAGCATCAGAGTCTTTTCCAGTGAGTCAACTCGTCGCATGAGGTGGCCAAAGTATTGGAGTTTCAGCTTTAGCATCAGTCCTTCCAATGAACACCCAGGATTGAGCTCGTTTAGAATGGACTGGTTGGATCTCCTTGCAGTCCAAGGGACTCTCAAGAGTCTTCTCCAGCACCACAGTTCAAAAGCATCAATTCTTCGGCAATCAGCTTTCTTCACAGTCAAACTCTCACATCCATACATGAACACTGGAAAAACCATAGCCTTGACTAGACGGACCTTGGTTGGCAAAGTAATGTCTCTGCTTTTTAATATACTATCTAGGTTGGTCATAACTTTCCTTCCAAGGAGTAAGCGTCTTTTAATTTCATGGCTGCAATCAGCATCCGCAGTGATTTTGGAGCCCAAAAAAATAAAGTCTGACACTGTTTCCACTGCTTTTCCATCTATTTGCCATGAAGTGATGGGACCAGATGCCATGATCTTTGTTTTCTGAATATTGAGCTTCAAGCCAACTTTTTCACTCTACCATATCCACAGTAGTCGGCCCTAAAACAGCAGATGGATGGATGTAGCCCAGACTATAGCTCTGGTGGCTAGATAGGGGTGTGATTCATCAAACCTCATGGACCTCACAGGACCTCCTAAGACCTGTCTTCCATAGGATAGAATTTCATAGGATCAGAGGATCAAACCTTATAGGATGTCTCTTACATACTGCCATTTTTCCAAATCAGGAAACAACACACCTACCTGAAAGTGAAAATCGCTCAGTTGTTCCTACTCTTTGCAACCCCATGCACTATACAGTCCATGAATTCTCCAATCCAGAACACTGCGGTGGGTAGCCTTTCCCTCGGAGAAGGCAATGGCAACCCACTCCAGTACTCTTGCCTGGAAAATTCCATGGGTGGAGGAGCCTGGTAGGCTGCAGTCCATGGGGTCCCTAAGAGTCAGACACGACTGAAGCGACGCAGCAGCAGCAGCAGCAACAGCCTTTCCCTTCTCCAAGGGATCTTCCCAATCCAGGTCTCCCGCATTGCAGGTGGGTTCTTTACCAGCTGAGCCAAAATCAGGAAACAACCCACCTACCCAATACATACAAATAAACACAGAGAATGAGGTAAAATGAGGCAAGAGAGGAATATGTTCCAAATGCAGGAGTAAGATATAACCTCAGAAAAGAAACTTTTAAAAGTGGTAAAAGCAAGCTATAAATATTTAAAGGTAATAATCATGAGATCAACAAACTCAAGAGAAGGATGGATGAACAAAGTGAGAATTTTAACAAAGGATTAGAAAACATGAAGAACCAAACAAAGATGAAGAATACAATAGCTGAAAGAAAAAATATACTAGAAGAAATCCACAGTAGAGTAGATGGTACAGAAGGCTTCCCTGGTGGTTTGGCAGTGAAGAATACACCTGCAGTGCAGGAGACAGAGGTTTGATCCCTGATTTGGAAAGATCCCCTGGAGAAGGAAATGGCAACCCACTCCAGTATTCTTGCTGGGGAAATCCCATGGACAGAGGAGCCCAGGGGACAGGCGCTACAATCCATGCATTTGCAAAGAGTTGGGAACGACTTAGTGACTAAACAACAACAAAATGATACACAGGAACAGCTCAGTGAGTGACCTGGAAGACAGAGTAGTGAAAGTCACCCAAACTGAACAGGAAAAAAAAAATTTTTTCTTTTTTTTTAAATGAGGATAGTTTAAGGGACTTCTGGGACAACATCAAGCAAATTAACATTTGCATTTTAGGAGTCTTAGAAGGAGAAGAAAGAGAGAAATGGGGCAAACTTATTTGAAGAAATATTAGCTGAAAACTTCCTTAACTATAAAAGGAAACAGACATCTAAGTACAAGAATCACAAAGTCCCAACAAGAGGAATCCAAAGAAGTTCACGCTGAGAGACACTGTAATTAAAATGGCTAAAAGACAACTTTCTCACACCATAAACTCAAAACGTAAGACCTGAAACCTTAGAACTCCTAGAAGAAATCACAGGCAGTGTGCTCTCTGACATGGATCTTAACAACACTTCTTTTGGATAAGGCTTCTCAGGCAAGGGAAACAAAAGAAAAACTAACAAATGGGACTACACCAAACTAAAAAGCTTTTGCACAACAAAACAAAAGCCTACTGAATGGGAGAAGATATTTGCTAGTGATATATCTGACAAGGGGTTAATATCCAAAATACACAAAGAACTCCTACAACTCAACATCAAAAACAAAACAAAACAAAAAAACCCTGATTAAAAAATGGGCAGAGGACTTGAACAGACACTTTTCCAAAGAAAACATGGCCAACAGGCACATGAAACATGCTTGACGTCACTAATCATCAGGGAAATGCAAAAAAAACCACAATGAGATGTCACCTTGGTAAACCTAAGTAAGTGTTTCCCTGAGTTCTGTGAGCCACTCTAGCAAATCAAGCCTGATGTGGAGGTCATAGAAACCCGATTTGTAGCCAAGTTAGACCCCAGGTATAGTTAAAGCTATGATTTTTCCAGTAGTCATGTATGGATGTGAAAGTTGGAGCATAAGGAAGGCTGAAATTGTGGAGCTGGAAAGTTCTTTGGACAGCAAGGAGATCAAACCAGTCGATCCCAAAGGAAATCAACCCTGAATATACATTGGAAGAACTGAAGCTGAAGCTCCAATACTTTGGCCACCTGAAGCAAAGAGCCGACACTGGAAAAGACCCTGATGCTGGGAAAGATTGAGGGCAAGAGGAGAAGGGGGCAACAGACGATGGGATGGTTGGATGGCATCACTGACTCAATGGACATGAGTTTGAGCAAACTCCAGGAGACAGTGAAGGACAGGGAAGCCTGGAGTGCTACAGTTCATGGGGTTGACTTAGAGACTGAACAACAACAGAACCGCTAGTGCCAGTGGCAAACCTGCCTGTCAACACAGGAGGCTTAAGAAATATGAGTTCGATCCTTGGGTTGGGAAGGTCCCCTGGAAGAAGGCATAGCAGCCTACTTTTTTTTGCTTGGAGAATCCCACGAACAGAGGAGCCTGGCAGGCTACAGTCAATAGGATCGCAAAGAGTTGGACACGACTAAAGCGACTTAGCATGCACACACAGAAACTGTGGGTAACCTAGTTCAGTTCAGTTCAATTCAGTTGCTCAGTCGTGTCTGACTCTTTGCGATCCTATGAACTGCAGCATGCCAGGCCTCCCTGTCCATCACCAACTCCCTGAGTTTACCCAGACTCATGTCCATTGAGTCAATGATGCCATCTAACCATCTCATCTGGACTGGAAAAGGTCAGTTTTCATTCCAGTCCCAAAGAAAGGCAATGCCAAAGAATGCTCAAACTGCCACACAACTGCACTCATCTCAAATGCTAGTAAAGTAACGCTCAAAATTCTCCAAGCCAGGCTTCAACAATAGTGAACCATGAACTTCCAGATGTCCAAGCTGGTTTTAGAAAAGGGAGAGGAACCAGACAGTAAATTGCCAACATCCGCTGGATCATGGAGAAAGCAAGAGATTTCCAGAAAAACATCTATTTCTGCTTCATTGACTATGCCAAAGCCTTTGACTGTGTGGATCACAATAAACTGTGGAACATTCTGAAAGAGATGGGAATACCAGACCACCTGACCCGCCTCTTGAGAAACCTGTATGCAGGTCAGGAAACAACAGTTAGAACTGGATATGGAACAACAGACTGGTTCCAAATAGGAGAAGTATGTCAAGGCTGTATATTGTCACTCTGTTTATTTAACTTATATGCAGAGTACATCATGAGGAATGCTGGACTGGAAGAAGCACAAGCTGGAATCAAGACTGCCGGGAGAAATATCAATAACCTCAGATATGCAGATGACACCACCCTTATGGCAGAAAGTGAAGAGGAACTCTTGATGAAAGTGAAAGAGAAGAGTGAAAAAGTAAGACCTACTAACAATTGGTATCTGAAGCAGTATAGAAGCCATCTGGTGCAATTGAGCCCTTAATCTTTGGGCTCTGACTCTATCTCCAAGTATATAGTGTCAGAACTGAGTTATTAATAAATTGTAGGACACCACCAGGTATGGTGGAAAGTTGCTTGATGTGGGGAAAAACTCCCATACATTTAGTGGTCAGAAGTGAAATTTTTATATGAAGAATAAAGGAGTCACACAGAAAGGAGACTGAACTGAGATTTTCTATTAAAGCCTCAAATCAAGGCCATACCCAAGTTTCCTCACTTGGAGAAATGAATTTGTCAATCCACAGAACACAACAACACAGAATCAAAATCTTTTTGAAACTTTGGCAATTTAAAAGCTTTAGAATTGAAGAGAGGCTCACAGCCATTCATTGTAAAAGATAATTACACTTAATACTATCTACAGATTACTACCAGTATGTTTCCTACTGCTGCTCTAACAAATTTAGCAGCTTTAAACAATGTAAATTCATTCTCTTCTAGTTCTGTAGGTTAGAAGTTTGAACTATGATTCACTGTGCTGAAATGGAGGTGTTAGCAGAGCTGTTCCTTCTGAAGGCTCTGGGGAGAATCTGTTTCTTTGCCGTTTCCAGCTTCTAGAGGTTCCCTGCATTCCTTGGCTCCTGGCCTCTTCTCAGCATCATTTCAATCTCTTGCTTCCATTGTCACATCTTATGCTACTCCTCAGATCTTCCATCTCTCTCTTATAAAGACCTTGTCAATTCAGATCTACCCAAATAATGCAAATAAACCTTTCATCTCAAGATCCTTTACTTAACTGCATCTGTGAAGTCCCTTTTACTATACAAGGTAACATAAGGTAACAAGGTAAGGCACCATAAATCCATGGAGACTAGGATGTGGACATCTTCACATGTATGTGTGCTAAGTCACTTCAATCGTGTCCAACTCTTTGTGACCCCATGGACTGTAACCTGTTAGACCCCTCTGTCCATGGCATTCTCCAGGCAAGAACACTGGAATGGGTTCCTATGTCTTCCTCCAGGGGATCTTCCCGATCCAGGGATGGAACCCACATCTCTTATGTCTCCTGCATGGGCAGGCAGGTTCTTTACCACTAGTGCCACCTGGGAAGCACTGTGGACATCTATGGGGGTCATTATTTAGACAATTACATAAGTTTTCTATTCCTTTCCCCAATTAGTCATTCAGAATTAAATCATCAACAAAAGGAACTTTTTAAAAAGGCAAGGGAATACTTCCCTGGAGGTTTGGTGGTTAAGATTTCAATGCGGGGAGCATGGGTTCAATTCCCGGTCAGGGAACTAGGATCCTACATGCCATGTGACACAGTCAAAAAACAAATATTAAAAACAAGACAAAAAAAAAACCTAAAGAATAAATTATTTTCTAATATCTCAACTTGAATTATAAAAAAAATCTACTTTTTTCATTTTTTTCAACATTTGCTCTTTTATGACAAAGGCATTTACATCCAAAACACACGTAACCAAAGATATTACAAAACACTTCTCTTTCCTTCATCCACACCATTTCCCTGTACTGTTTTCTCCTAGAGTTCCGCCACATCCCCCAATACCCGCTGTTCCTAATCATATCATTAATAGAGCTCCAAAAATTTCAATCCTCCACTTTAATCCTCCCTAAGGAATTGCCTCCTTATTTTTTATAAACTTTATTTTATCTTAATACATTAATATACTACATCAACTAATACATTAATAATAATAAAATAATACATCTTTTCTGTTTTCCTTTCAACTTCACACTTTATCAAATGTGTCCAGAGATCCTTGCTTCTTCTTTACTCAGTCTTTCATGAAACAATATGTCATGAGTAATTCTCTGTATTAATTTTAACTATAATGCCACACCACATTATAAATTTGACCCTCTCGAACTTTTTCTCCATTATCTTTCCTTCAAATCTTTTCAAAGCTCTGAATTTTAAAACTGAGGTAGAATTTCCACACAGAGAAATTCACAGATAATAAGTGCACAAGTTTGATCATGTCATGTTGTTGATTTCTGGTCCTTTTACCTCTAGTTTATAAAAACAGTTTTATAATTTCTATCCAACCCATTCTACCATTTAAAAGCATGCATTCTTCCATACAATTATTTTTCTCATATTTAATGATTTAATCTCATATTAAACAGATTTTAATCAGAAATGGGGAAATTGAAGAGTGGGCCTTTATGTTCCCAAAGGAAGTTTCTCAGAACCTATTTTCCATTTCAGCAATGCCTACTCCTGGAGAGAAATCCTTAGAAATTAGAAATGTTGATTTACGATGCCAATGCTCAAAATGCTCTTTGACTTTTCAATTCCTTATTTAGAGTAACTAATACTTTTTTAAAATAATTTTTTTGATGTGGACTATTTAAAAAATCTTTATTGAATTTGTTACAATATAGATTGTTTTATGTTTTGGTTTTTCAGCGTGAGGCATGTGGGATCTTAGTTCCTTGGCGAGGGATCAAACCCACACCCCTTGCATTGGAAAGTGAAGTCTTAATCACTGGACTGCCAGGGAAATGCCTAGAGTAACTAATTCTTAAACATCAAAAGATGCTTGTTGTGATCTAGCATGCCTGAGCATTCAGTGATACAAAGAAGACTTCCTAGCAAGCCAGGGACTGAGAAGGACTAAAAACAATAGTACTGATTAACCAGGATATCTCAATATTCCTCCTGCTGACAGATAACAGGACTCCTTAGTCACTATGTGAAGCCAATACCAAAGTAGAAAGAGAAGTTCTCTTTATAGAAAAGGCTGCAAACACTATATTAAAAAAAAAAAAATCACAGATTTTATTAAGTGTCTTTTTCTCAAAATATTCAAAAACAGGGTAGAGGCTCTCCTTTGAAATGAAATAAAATGATATCCAAAGGCCTACAATTGAGCTAGTGTCTCCCAGGCCATCTGATTTCGTGATTCCGAGATCCTCATATTCAAACTTATTCCATTGTTTCAGGTAAAGGAAGACTTGGTTGCACCCAGCATAGTAACTGCACACATAGAAAAGGACTCTTTTGAAAGATCGCTTTAACAGCCATACTTTGTATCATTTCCCTAAGCTGAATCATATTCACAGCCCTCCCTCCAGGCAAAGAGGACATGAAAAGTAGCAGGAGATAGAATCACAGATCACACACTTGCAACGTGGGTGTGAGAAACCGTTTCCAGGGAGAAGATGACAAACATTCTGATGCACCCGAGATATGCATATAAGCAGGGATTCCATAGGGTATTTGTTAAGCTGGCAAGAGCTTCAGAATTTGGTTCTCAAGGAAATGAGGCAGGTAAGGAATTTCCCCAAATGTCAATGTGTCTTCTTACCATCTGAATAATGCTGGGCATATTGTATACAGTTTGAACTGTGACATTTAAAGGGAGGTAGAGAAACATTGCCCCCATGATTTCTGATATACAATCAAGATGGCAGGGGTTCCTTAACTAGCAAAATTGAAGTAGAGGCAGAGCAGTGAGGGCTCACTCACCCACCTTCAGTTCGAATGCAAATGCCCCCACAAAGCGTGATCTCAGTACGTCTGCCCAACTCAACAAAGCCTGGATTTTCTTCCAGTGGTTCCCACACCTAGAAGAGCGTGACACTGAGCTAAGCTCAAAATGAAAGCTCGGTAAATGTCAATGGAATAAGAAGGGAGTGAAAATCCAGCAACAGAGAGTTTCAGTTAAGCAAATCTGGGGGGATGGGGGAATGGGGGGGATGGGGGGATGGGGAGCGGGATCCTAGACTTCATGGAAATTCTTTCAAAGGCCATGTATATTTGTTTGGAATTATAAATACTATCGATGTAGTTGCATAAACAGTCAAGTTTATTTGCTTGTGTTTTTACCAACTGTGCCAACTATTTTGAGATTATTTCCAGGAGCGATCGTGTATACTACGCTTTTTGTCATCACAAAATTTCTTTTCTTCTCTTTGTGCTTGGTTATTTAAAAACCTATCTCTAGCCTGTCCAACCAACACACGTGCATGTACCTACTGTCACTAGTGGTTCCTGTTCCTTTGACTCATCTGCTCCAGCCCTGCTTGGTCGCATTACCCTTCCTGAGAAGCCTACCAGTGCTGCTGTTCCTATGACGCTGCTTCAGGACTAGCATGCTTGGAAATGCTGCCAGGACCTAATAAAGCCAATACCAGATGAGCCCAAGCAGGTGAACAGACACTCTACTTTTTCCAGAAAAAGATCCTGCAACTCATTTCACAACTTTCAGGAAATCACTATTAATGTCTGATTAGGTGAAGTCCAATTCACTGTAATTAGATCCTCAGTGAAGAAAAATCAGACAGTCACCACAATTTCTTTTCCTTTCCACCCCTATCCCATCAACCCAGCTTCATTATTTTGGCAGTTTTTGAAGAGAGGATCTGAAAAGTACATCCTGGGTCAGGGAAGAGTGAACGGCATGTCTTTCTGATTATTACAAAAGCTCAAAGGAAACAGGGTTACCGCCTATTATAATATTGTCATTCTAGAAGTTTCCCAATTGTTAAAAAACCATTTCATTAAAATGTATGATGCACTAAACAGTTATTTTTTAATTGAATAATTCGCAGAGGATCTATACTTTGCTGCTGCATGTAGGAAAACAGAAACAGGCTAGCATTTCTATCAAGGCTAGCAATGAATCCTTCAACCTAACCCCTAAATTATACAGTAAAGAGTACATGAATAATAGCTTTACATTCTGTTTTGCTGCAGTCTGTAATGCAGTTATTTTTCTTGGTAAAAGTGCACTGAACAGATATTGTAATACTTCAGCCCAGTAAAATTAGCTAAATTCGTTGTCAAGCTCTTTTCCTAACTAGTAAATTGCTTATTATATATATATATATATATATATATGTTTGGAGGACAAAAGATTTATAAAGAAGTGTGTATAACAATGAAAGTGATGACTTACAGTACAATTGTAGAATTTTTTAAACTTAAGAAATTAAAAAGACCCTATCAGGCAATCATCTTGGATGTGCCAGTAACTTAACTTTACCTTGGTAGCAGGTGATATTCAAGTTTCAAGAAAGTACACACACATAGCCATCAGATTGTTGGACTGAACATGATAAAGAGTTTGAAAATCACTAAAAATTTCCAGCATGAGTATTCCTGAGGAAATGTTTTCTTTTCTTCTGCCACAAGACTAATATTAATGTCCCAGAGAGGGGGCCACCCCTTCAGCTGGGGTCCTGCAGTGATAAAGGCAAGGGTTGAAGCTGCATGGGATCCCAGACAGACAGGTACTATAAGCAGAAAATAAACTCATTGTTATAAGCTACCGAGATTTTCAGGTTGCTATCCCAGCACAATTTAGCTTCAGCTGACTGAATTGCACAGGTACAGGTTGGGGATCCTAAAACTTCACCAAGTAAACTAGCCCTCTCTTAATCTCAAATACAGTTTGCGGGTGCACATCTGAGTATCTTAAATGAATTTCTCGGTACTCTGTTCCCTTCCATTCAGCCATTCAACAACACTTGCAGCACTCACAGGGTGGCCAGCCCCAGGGCAGTGCCTGTGTGTTGGCCCTCATGAGTTAGTGGTAAGCCTGTGGGCAGAACACTGTCTGCTCCTGTATTCACATTGACCAATGCCAGGCACACACTCCAGGTGCTCTGTAAATGTTTGTTGTTTGTTTACTGTTGAGATATATTTCAAAATGCATTTGTACAAATGCAGAGGTGATAAAAGGGAAGGAGTACTTCCATGTGTCTGGGGAAATAAAACAGAAGTATCTTTTGAGCAAACACAAAAGAAGAAGAGGAGTATGGAGTACAAGTTTCTTGGCAGAGGACCCAGCACATACAAAGGCACAAGTTCCTTTGTCTGACATTTCAGATTATTTCGCCACCAATGGTACAACTAAAGAATGTTATGATTGCAATGTCACTGAAAAGACTGCATGGAGTCCCTGATGTTATCCGACCTCAGTATGGGCTAGAATCCTGGCTGATGTCAGCAGCTGTATAGCAGGGTGCGTAAGAGCCGGGGCCACAGAGGTAGACTGCACAGGTTTGAATCCTGGTCCTGCTACTTGCCAGCTGCGTGATCCGTGCAAACTGCCTTACCTCTCTGTGTTTCATCCCTTTATGCAGAACATGAGAACTACAACAGGGCTTCATATGGATGCTGTGCAGATTTAACGAGATTCAACGTGTGAAGCACCTAAACTGTTCCTGGAACAGAGTCAGCACTATGTGAAGGCATTGGCTACTACTGGGTAAGGCCAGAGGGCCAGATTATCAGGGAAATAGTCACATCTCTGCCTGTGACTCAGTATTTTTCAGCATTTTTATCAATAACTTACATAAGGAAATTGAAGTCATTTAGATTTACAATTAGAATAACATTTTTCAATGGAAGAAATAACTGTATTCCAGAATCAAGATTCAAAATAATCATAAAAGAATGGAACAAACAGGAAAATGGCAATGGTATGAATTTATATAGGTATAAAATTCTTGCACTGAAATTCAGAACATCATTCTTACAGAGAAATGTTAGAAATAGGGATAGGGAGAGACTTCAAGAGTAGCATGTATAAAACAGATGTGGGTCAAGTAAGTTTGATTAATCATAAGCTCTGTATGAATCAACAGTGTGTTGTTGCTGCCAAAATAATAATAATGCCACGTCAGGCCTCATTAACTGAGTTTTAGGCTGTAGACTGAACAATGGGGGCAGAAATGTTTTGCCTTCCTCTGTACAGGCCAGCATCACAAGCAGTGAGAACAAGTCTATTCTCCACAGCAATGGCAGTGTGGAATGGAGGACGCCTTCGGACTGAGGGTCAAGGACTCAGGTTCAGATCCTTACTCTGCTCCTCCCAGGTAGTGTGACCTTAAAGGCTGTTTCTTCTTCTGTAAAATTCCGATAATATGGTCTACCTTCCTTCCAAGACCAAGATGAAGTTTTTGTGTTTGCGTGGTTAAAACATACATATGTATACATACATATATATATGGGGGCTTCCCAGGTGGCATCAGTGGTAATGAACCTGCCTGCCAATGCAGGAGACATAAAGAGACACGGATTCAATACCTGAGTCAGGAAGATTCCCTGGAGGAGCACAAGGCAACCTACTCAAGTATTCTTACCTGGAGAATCCCATGGGCAGAGGAGCCTGGTGGGCTACAGTCCGTAGGGTTGCGCACAGTTGGACATGGATATACACACACACACACACAATCTGCCTGCAACACGGGAGACCTGGGTTCAATCCCTGGATTAGGAAGATTCCCCTGGAGGAGGGCATGGCAACCCACTCCACTATTCTTGCCTGGGGAATCCCCATGGAAGGAGGAGCCTGGTGGGCTGCAGTCCATGGGGTCACAAAGAGTCTGACACAACTAAGTGACTAAGCACATATATACACACATGATAAAATCTGCCATTTTAAGTATACAATTTAGTGGCATTTTTTAAATTGACAATGCTGTACAACCATCACCATTATCTATTTCCAAACAGAAGCTCTGTAACCATTAAGCCATGACTCCCTTTTTCCTCTTCCCCCCAGTCCTTAATAAACTCTAACCTATCCATCTCTACTTATGTGCCTGTTCTAGGTATTTCCTTAAATGAATTATGGACAACTAAAAACATTGGGACATGGAGTGGGTTGGTTCAGGGGAGGTGACATATAATATCATCGAGTTGTTAGAGAATGGAAAATATTAATACTTTCAAAAAATGGGCCAGGGAGTCACTCTGGCTTATAATAAATGGCTAGAAGATGTCGCCTAGATTTGATACCCTCTACATGTTCAGTTCAGTTCAGTTCAGTTGCTCAGTCATGTCCGACTGTTTGTGAGCCCATGGACTGCAGCATGTCAGGCTTTCCTGTCCATCACCAATTCCCAGAGCTTACTCAAATTCATGTCCATTGAGTCGGTGAGGCCATCCAACCATCTCATCCTCTGTCATCCCCTTCTCCTCCCACCATCAATCTTTGCCAGCATCAGGGTCTTTTCAAATGAGTCAGTTCATCACATCAGGTGGCCAAAGTATGGAGCTTCAGCTTCAGCATCAGTCCTTCCAATTCAGGACTGATTTCCTTTAGGATGGACTGGCTGGATCTCCTTGCCATCCAAGGGACTCTCAAGAGTCTTCTCCAATACCACAGTTCAAAAGCATCAATTCTTCAGCGCTCAGCTTTCTTTATAGTTCAACTTTCACATCCATACATGACTAATGGAAAAAACATAGCTTTGACAAGATGGACCTTTATTGGCAAAGTAACATCTCTGCTTTTAATATGCTGTCTAGGTTGGTCATAGCTTTTCTTCCAAGGAGAAAGCGCTTTCATGGCTGAAGGCACCATATGCAATGATTTTGGAGCCCCAAAATATAAGGGCTCTCACTGTTTCCGCTGTTTCCCCATCTATTTGTCATGAAGTGATGGGACCGGATGCCATGATCTTAGTTTTCTGAATGTTGAGCTTTAAGTCAACTTTTTCACTCTCCTCTTCTACTTTCATCAAGAGGCTCTTTAGTTCTTCTTCTCTTTCTGCAGTAAGGGTGGTGTCATCTGCATATCTGAGGTGATCGATATTTCTCCTGACAATCTTGATTCCAGCTTGTGTTTCATCCAGTCTGGCATTTCGGCATATAAATTAAATAAGCAGGGTGACAATATACAGCCCTGACATACTCCTTTTGAATTTGGAACCAGTCTGTTGTTCCATGTCCAGTTCTAACTGTTGCTTCTTGACCTGTATACAGATTTCTCAGGTGGCAGGTCAGGTGGTCTGGTATTCCCATCTTTTGAAGAATTTCCCACCGTTTGTTGTGATCCACACAGTCAAAGGCTTTGGCATAGTCAATAAAGCAGAAGGAGATGTTTTTCTGGAACTCTCTTGCTTTTTCGATGATCCAGTGGATGTTGGCAGTCTGATCTCTGGTTCCTCTGTCTTTTCTAAATCCACCTTGAACATCTGGAAGTTCATGGTTCACGTACTGTTGAAGTCTGACTTGGAGAATTTTGAGCATTATTTTGCTGGCATGTGAGATGAGTGCAACTGTGTGGTAGTTTGAACATTCTTCAGCATTGCCTTTCTTTGGGTTTGGAATGAAAACTGACCTTTTCCAGTCCTGTGGCCACTGATGAGTTTTCCAGATTTGCTGGCAAATTGAGTGCAGCACTTTCACAGCATCATCTTTTAGGATTTTAAATAGCTCAACTGGAATTCCATCACCTCCATTAGCTTTGTTCATAGTGATGATTCCTGAGGCCCACTTGACTTTGTATTCCAGGATGTCTTGCTCTAGGTGAGTGATCACACCATCGTAGTTATCTGGGTCATGAAGATCATTTTTGTATAGTTCCTCTGTGTATTCTTGCCACCTCTTCTTAAGATCTTCTGCTTCTGTTAGTAAGAGGCTTATTCTGCCCCCATTTTGTCCAAGATGAAACTGAGGCAAGAGCTCTTCAGTAAGTAGCCCAAGGTCATCCACTGAGTCACGAAGAGAGCTATGGATAGCACTCAAGTCTCCTGACGCACAGCCCTGCCCTGCATTCCACCCTCTGACAGCACTGCACTCTGTGACCTACTTGTCCTTTGGTTTCTGTAGTTTTCCTCTCAAATAACCTCAGGGCTTTGTTTAATAGCTGCATAAACTATCTTAAATGAAAAGTGATTTAATAACATCAAATTCTTGACTTTACTGCCATGATGATAAAAACTGTTAGGAGATGAATTTGCAAGCATTAAGAATACTTTGAATAACCATCAGAAAACAGACTCTCAAATTTATATCCTAAGTAATGTACGGCCATTTGGATGTCAGATTTTGGAAGAACACTGAAATGAATTCCATACATATTCTACAGCATGCTGGAGAAGCCACAGAAATCATTATTTTTTAAAAAGTACAGGTTTTGAGACCAAACAGAGCTTTCAATTCTGATGTAATCTCTCTTAACATGGAACCAGACACAAAGGTACACAGAAAAGACTCAATGTGGGTAAGAATCCAGATTCATTGCTTTGTTTTTTAAGACTCAAGATATATAATTGGAAAGTGCAAATGCAAGTGAAGTCGCTCAGTCGTTTCCGACTCTTTGCTACCCTGTGGACTGTAGCTCACCAGGCTCCTCCATCCATGGGATTCTCCAGGCAAGAATACTGGAGTGGGTTCGCATTTCCTTCTCCAGGGGATCTTCCCGACCCAGGTATCAAACCCAGGTCTCCCTCATTGCAGGCAGACGCTTTAACCTCTGAGCCACCAAGGAAGCCCTTATTTAATGTCTAAAAAGAATGCCATATTCCTTTTTTAAAAAAAAACAACTTTCAAATCAGTCTCTTATTTAATGAAAGATTATAAGAAATATTTTTCAGAGTAAACAGAAAACAAAAGTAAAAAGCTCTATTAAAAATTAAATTTTTGTTAAGTCTAGTACTTAGTAATTCATCCAAAAGTCAATAAAATTTCCCTATAGAATTTATTCAAAATATCCTCTTCCACATTTATATGTACATTTCTCCCCATTTGTATCCTAAGGGATCTACCAGTAAAAATAAGTTTCTTTATTAATTTGTCTTATAAAAAATTGAAAGGAAAACTTAGAAGTCATTGGAACAATTAAATTCAACTATAAATATATTAAAAAGAAATCTGGCAGATTCTCTGCTAGTTCAATGATTAGGACTTGGTTCTTTCACTGTGGGGGCCAAAATTCAATCCTCGATTGGGGAACTAAGATCCTGCAAGACGAGAGGCATTGCCAAAGAAAGAAATCTGGTTTTACAGCTTCATAAGTCAAAAACAGAGGCAAAGACATAGCCAAAATCAACTATAACTGACCAATCATTTTTCACCATATTGGTTATAAATACATTCAGAGACATATATATAAGCATGTATTATTAATCTCACATAATAAGAAATTCAGAGGTAGGTGGGCCAGGGCAGGGGCAGCTACTCAATGACGGTGTGGGAAAGCTGGCTTTTTCTATCTTTTTGCTCTACCCTTCATAACGTATGCATGCCCACCTTGATGCATATCACCTCAAAGTTGCAATATGGCTTCTGCACTTCTGCCATCAAGCCACTTCTATCCACTTCTCTGCCAGGACAAAAGTAGTAGAAACAGGAGGGGATGGTGCTTACATTAGGAAAGCAAAAGTCTTCCCAGAGACCCCTAATTGATGCTTCCTTCAATACCCAGGACAGTGAACCAGAGTCGTGGAATCCATCCTCCTCTGAATCTGACTCCCAGTCATGCACAGGTGTATCTCTAAGTCTGTGAGCTCCAGTTCCATACAGTCTTATACCCAATCCCTCCTTTGCTTCTCTACTAATTCTGCCTTTGCCCAAGCTCTTTTCATCCCTTGTTTAGACTGACTCAGTAATTTCCAAATCGTTTAACCTTATATCCTGTCTATCTTCCACGCAGTCACAAGACCGGTCTCCCTAAATCACAAACGTGAATGTTGCTCCTCCACTGCATACAGAGTAAAGTCTAAAACCTCAGCATGCCATAATAGCAAAGCATTATCTGATTCACCCTCTTCGAGTTCACCTATCACTTTTCCCCTAGATTTATTCTCCAAGAATATGTAAAGCCTTACATTTCATGCAGTTGCCTATGACATTTCAAATCTTCATGCCTCTGAACATTCTTTATTTTACCTGAAATCTCTTTCCTTCAGTTCAGTTCAGTCACTCAGTCATGTCTAACTCTTTGTGACCCCAGGGACTGCAACATGCCAGGCCTCTCTGTCCAACACCAACTCCCGGAGCTTACTCAAACTCACGTCCATCAAGTTGGTGATGCCATCCAACCATCTCATCCTCTGTCATCCCCTTCTCCTCCTGCCCCCAATCCCTCCCAGCATCTCCTCCTGCCCTCAATCCCTCCCAGCAATCCTTCCCAGCATCAGGGTCTTTTCAAATGAGTCAGTTCTTCACATCAGGTGGCCAAAGTATTACAGTTTCAGCTTCAGCATTAGTCCTTCCAATGAATATTCAGGACTGATTTCCTTTAGGAATATTCAGGACCAATTTCCTTAGCCTTCACTTATCTGGAAAATTCCTACCTACTCATCTTTTAAGAAAATACAATTCAGACTTTCCTCTATGAAGGCTTTTCTCTCTCCACTCCTTTTCTCCATTCAAGTAGGTCCAAGCACTATACTCTGTGTGTGTGTGTAATTATGGCACTTACCACTGAATAAATTACATTCCAACTGTTTGTTTACATGTTGGTCTTTCATAGTACTCAGTGAGTTCCCTGAAGACAGAAACTAAGTCTTATTATCTTTGATTACCATCACCTGGTGTAAGTCTGCTGCTAAGTCGCATCTGTCGTGACTGACTCTGTGCAACCCCATAGACAGCAGCCCACCAGGCTCCTCCGTCCCTGGGATTCTCCAGGCAAGAACACTGGAGTGGGTTGCCATTTAAGGCTAGTCATTAATAAATACTTGAATAAAAGAGTAATAGGGTATGTGTGCTCAGGTGCTCAGTCATGTCCAACTCTTTGCGATCCCATGGACTGTAGCCCACTGAATTTCTCAGTCCATGGAATTTTTCAGGCAAGAATATTGGAGTGGGTTGCCATTTTCTCCTCCAGGGGATCTTTCTGACCCAGGGATAGAACCCTTGTCTCCTGAAAGTCTCCTACATTGGCAGGCAGATTCTTTACCACTGAACCACGGGGGTAGTTCTAATTCCTAGTTTTTTAAGGAATCTCCATACTGTTCTCCATAGTGGCTGTATCAATTTACATTCCCATCAACAGTGCAAGAGGGTTTCTGTTTCTCCACATACTCTCCAATATTTATTGCTTACAGATTTTAATGGCCATTCTGACCGGAGTGAGGTGATACCTCATTGTAATTTTGATTTGCATTTCTCTAGTAATGAGCAGTGTTGAGCATCTTTTCACGTGTTTGTTTGTCATCTGTGGCAGAAACCAACACAATATTGTAAACCAATTATCCACCAGTTAAAAAAAATTTTTTTTAAAGCATAAAAGACTAAAATGGTGGTAATTTGATGGATGAAATCCAGGATACTGTGAAGGGTAATACCATGATAGAAGAGTGTTTAGTTATTTCGTGGCAGGAAGATTTTGGACTCCCTGAAACAATATTGTTTATTTCAAGGGAAGGAGGTAGGCATTCACATAAGTGATTCTTCCAAATAATTGAAGTTTAACCTTTTAAGTTGAATAAAAACCAATATAAATATTAAAATATAATTGGTAACATCTTTCTAAAAATGCATTACACATTTCCTTACCTTTTAAAGAGAGTATATTGAACCAAATTTAACTTTTTTGATGACTCAGTGTCATCATTAAGAAACTCAATTACTGTTGAGGTAGGACTCTCTGCTCCTCCACTTAATGGCTCCAGACTGTTAACCATTTGGTTCTTTGCTAATTTTCTTTCTCTTTCACCATTAGGATTTGATCCAACGTTTTAAGCTATTATAATTGTACATACCTTCAGAATCAGGGAATTACAAAATCATAAAACTTGAAAACTTAGAGGACTCTTAGAGATCATTTAATCTATAAAATTTTGTAGTTAAGAAAATTAAGCCCTAAGTAAGTGAGCATTCCTTTTCTATGACTTTTAAACTGTACTCTAAAGAGCATTCTATTCAACTTTAGCTCAGACCATTATGTTCATCTTTCTCTAAAATGCTAAGGACAAACTTAATTTGGAAAATATATACCACAGGACAAACATACTCTGGGTGAACTTAAAAATTAGGATATATCTGTTCAGGATCAGAAGTACAACATATTTATTTTATTTCACAATAGAATTCTTTCCTTTGAGTTATTTTTGTGTGTTCCATCACTTTACTCATTAATCAAATTTATATTATGTATTCATTCAAGATCTCACTCAGCATCTAATCAGTGAATAACTAGGCTATGCTCTGATTGGTTGTTTCCACCATTGATGTTAGAAATTTACAGGACAAGGAAAGAAAAGCACATACATATACTAAGTACTCATTCTTGTGCAGATATGATCACTACCAAAATAAACAAATAAAAAGTAAAATCCTTAAGATAGACAATGTTGTCTTATTTTACAGATAACAAAATCAAGAGCAAGAAGTTCTACAATTTACCCTAGGTCACAAAGTTATTAAGTGGTAGAGAAGAAATGTAAAGCAGACACCTAAGACCACATGGTTGTTGCATTAAGGAAGTCATAACCTATCCAAGGAGAAAGATACATATTCAGCCAACTCTCTAACAGTGTGATAAAAGCAGTCATAGCCCTGTAGGAACTCAGAAGAGGGAGAGACTGATTATATCTGAAAAGGTGAGAGAAGTTTACACAGTGGCCTTTGAGGCAAGTCTTAATAGTAACAAAAATAATAATGGCAAACACTTTCATAGGAATTACTCAGGGCCACTCCAGTACTCTTGCCTAGAAAATCGCATGGACAGAGGAGCCTGGCGGGCTGCAGTCCATGGGGTTGCTACTAGTCGGACACAACTGAGCGACTTCACTTTCACTTTTCACTTTCACACACTGGAGAAGGAAATGGCAACCCACTCCAGTGTTCTTGCCTGGAGAATCCCAGGGACGACGGAGCCTGGTCGGCTGCCGTCTACGGGGTCGCACAGAGTCGGACACGACTGAAGCGACTTAGCAGCAGCAGGCATGTGCCATCTCATTGATAACCTCACAATAACCTTATTATTTCTCCCTTCTACAAAGGGAATGGGGGCACACGTAGGTCAGAGTAACATACCACATGTTACAAAGTGGCTAGTTTCAGCCTTCCTACCACTGCAGTGTGCTAATTCCTACAAAAGGGAAAAGGTGAAGGAAGGAGAGAGAGACAGGGCAGAGGCATGAATGTGTGTGTGAAACAGGGTGTACTCTGAGGTGACTGGACTAGGTGGAATGAATGGGAAAACCTTTAAGTCAGGTCATGGCACCACTCCCCATCACTGGCTACTCACTGAGTTTAAGAGAAATGTAAACCCTGCCTATTCTCTCCAGAATCAACACTCACCACCTTCCTTCTCCCTAACAGCTCCTCTGTCATGGGGGCCTTTTGGGTCCTAAAACTCACCAAACTTTCTTGCCTCAGAACCTCTGCACACAGTGGTCTCATTCTGAAATACTGTTCCCCTTGCTTTTTGCCTACCTAACTCTTGATCATCTTCTGGTCTCTACCTAATTATGATTTGTGCATACAGGCCTTTGAAATTCCCCACCTTGCTATCCTTGTTATAATATCTCATAGCAGCACCCCTGGCTTTATGGTGTTTACTCCACTTTGTAATTACATATCTAATGTGATGATACGCTATAAGCTCCATGAAGGCATGGATCACGTCTGTTTTTCTTTTTCCAGCTTATGGACATATGAGTAAACAGCAGAAGTTGAACCTGGAATCGGAAGGGCACAGTCTTCATCCAATGAACAATAAAGCGGCAGAAAAAATTAATCAAGGACTATGACAAAATCAAATAAGACTTAAATAAAGTACAACAAACCTTAGCGTAGTGTAGATGATTGATGAAAGAAAGGCCAAGCCTAAAAGACCAGTTGAGGGGCACTTCAACACTCTAGATGGGAAACAGTGAGGGCCTCAACTGAGGGAATGAATTCAAGGCTTCACAATGAAGTGGCTGGATCGGTTCATTTGACAATTGTGTGCGTGTATGTGTGTGTGTGTGGGTGTGCGCACGTGTGCAAGTGTAAGCCTGCTCTGTGCCCTCTGTGAACTATTATCCACTTAGGACAAAAAAATTAAGTATTAAAAAGTAAACCCGTATAGAAAAATACAATGCTTTCCTTAAGAGGAAAAGTCAAAAACTAAGGACAGATCACTCTTCCTTGTTCTTAGATCCAAAGGGAATTAAGGAATGAGTACCCATTTTCCAGGGACACATCTTTGTCAAGGGGAGGCTGGTGAAGGCAAAGATGAGGGAGGAAAATTGTATGGAAAGACTAAGTAAGACTCCGAGATGTTTTCGAGCCATGGAATGGAGATTTCAAAACAAACTTGGTGGGCTTCCCTGGTGGCTCAGCGGTAAAGAATCCACCTGCCAATGCAGGAGACACGGGTTCCATTCCTGGTCCGGGAAGATCCCACATACCTTGGAGCAACCAAGCCTGTGTGCCACAACTACTGAGCCTGTGCTCTAGAGCCCAGGAGCCACAACTGCTGAAGCCTGAGCTCTTAGAGCCCAAGCTCTGCAACAGGAGAAGCCACTGCAATGAGAAGCCTGCACACTGCAACTAAAGAGTAGCCCTCACTTGCTGCAACTAGAGAAAAGTCCATGCAGAAACAAAGATCCAGCACAGCCAAAAAAAGAAAAAGACTGTGTTAAGGGGGCACAGAGCCATGTAGGCTACAGTTCATGGGGTGGCAAAGAGCTGGACATTACTGAGAGACTTTGAGAGAGAGAGAAGTGGGCATTGCTGGGGTTTTGCTGAGAAAAGATAAGCCAAGGAAAGGCTAACAAGAGACAAAAATATATAGGGAAAGTAAGTGTGACCTTACCTATGCCAAAGTGTGTAAAATAAAAATCTACCCATTGTATGGAGATTTGATGCTTCAGGGTTGAAGGAGACCTAGAGCCAAAAGGCTGTATGGGAAGATCATACAGCCCACACATATGGGCTGGTTCCACGAGCCCTGGACATGAAGTCACCATACCATGTTGTGCTTCTTGGGTGGCACAGAAGGAAGAGGTGATTGCATGGGGACCGTCCTTCCAGGGAAGGCATGGCTACTGATGGCTGCTCTGGCCACTGAAGATTCTATTTCTGAGTGTAACTCACCTAAATAAGCCTTCACAAATGGAAAGCTAAGACTCCAATCATCTTTGTCTTAGATTTTTAAAATAACATCCTTTTCTTGAAAATGGAAACTTCTTGGTAACTTTTCTCCCCAATCCTGCATTTGAGTGAAATCTAAAGGTTACTTTAAATATAAAGTTCATCTTATCAAGAGCATCTGGGAGTCTTTACAGTGAGTCTATTTTTATTTCATATTTTGCAGTAGTAGAAAGTGTATTAAGAGTAGATGGCACCAAGGAGCTGCCATTTTTCACACCTCCAACCAGCACTCTTGTTTCCTCTTGCAAATGTCATGATAAAAGAGCCAAACTTCAAACTTCTGTTTTCTCAAAGTCACTTAAAATCATGTCTGCAGTGCTTCTGAGTTGTGAGAGACCACCCTTACTTCTGTCTATACCCCAACAGTTTGAAAATGGGACAGTGAGATGATGGATGGGGAATGGGTATCTGTTCCGAAGAAGGAATGATGAGCTTAAATGCACCACTACTAAAGTTGATATACTATAACTGACATACTGTGTTGGCCAAAAAGTTCATTCAGGTTTTTCCATTAGATGTTACAGAAAAAACACCAAAAACTTTTTGGCCAACCCAGCATAATGCAGGGTGAGTTCTTTACAGATAATTCTCAGCATGCCAGGGAATGGTCCTGTTTGATTTGGTACCGAGAATATTCAGAGTTCGTGCCCTAGCAGAAGGCAGCCCTATTTGGAGGAGGCAGCCTTCAGAAAACTTGGTACTTGAGTGGGGAGTGAGGGCAAGTTACCAAGATGACCAGCAGCTGGGTAGCACAGGCCGTGGGAGGGGGTGTCTGTCTGCTTCCTCCTGCAAACTCAAGGTCATGCATATTCGGAAACCAGCTCCTGGTCCAGGGGTTGGGAGCCTAAAGGATCACATGGTGCAGACTGTGGTGGGTTCAGTATCAAACTGTCTTGACTGCTAGGGCCTATTTCCTGCGGCTGGGCTCCCCGTCTCACTGAAAAACATATCCCCACTTCACCTTTGTATTTCATTCCTCCCCTATTTTCCTCAGGGAGTGTTCCCTTTTTTCCTTATTTGCTGTGTGTAGTCAATATTTCCTTCTTCCTCAGCAGTTTTAGTCCATACCCTGTCTCATTTCTCTGTATCCATTCCTATTTCCCTCTCAATTACTCATCTCCTCCCTCAAATTCTTTTTCCAGTCACGGCAAACTTCTTGAAAAAGTAGTCTGCACTTGGTAAAGCCTTTACAGGCTCATCTCAGCCTAAGACAAAGTGATTTTAAGTCCTTTGCTTTAAGGCAGTACCTAAACCATGTTCACAAAGATCACTTGCACACTCGGAGCTGCCACAATTGACGACTTCTCAGTAGTGCATCTTGATTATTCTTTTCCCCTTAAAACACTCACCCTTCCAAATCTTTTCACTTTCCTCTCAACAACTGGCCACTCTCTCTCCATCTCCTCCCCCTCATACCATCAACACAGAGGATCCCAAGATTCTGTCAACATTTCTCTCCTCACTCCCGTATGCATTCTTTCCCAGTGTGCATTCTTTCTCTTTGCTTCAACTATGGCTTGGGTGCCCACGATTCCCAGAGCCATATAACATCAACCCTGACTTCTTGCTCTTGAACTGAAAGTCTATACTTCTACCTCTTTCTTTTGGATATCTTGAAACTCTCACATTCAGCATAGTCAGAGCCAGACTATCCTTTTCTCACACTCAGTCAAATGTGATACCTCCCTTTTCCGCATAACTCACATGGCTGCTAAGTTCTGTTGACTGTGACTCTAAATGTCTTTCTGATATACCCCTCCATGGACTACTGCCACCACCACTACTCTCAAACTGTTTTACTGGGATTAGAAAAGGGCTAACAGAAGGAGCTCAGGGAATCAGATGAGCTGGTTTCAAGCTGCATTCTGTTTTTTTTTCACTTAAATACGTCAGCTGGAGTCTTTAAGACTCAGTTTTCCCACCTGTCAAGTGGGGCCAGTATTTAGAACTATTATAAGAAATTTAGTGATCTAACCAAAATGTTATTCACAATGACTGCCACAGGGAGCCACTCAGAAATGCTATGTTTTTCATTCAGTACTCTTCATACATCCCCCCCATCTCTGAGCTGGAGCTCCTTGCTTTCAGCCCATCTTTCCTCTCCAATACACGTTCAACTCTCACACCCCTTACTTTCTATATCAGAGATCTACTCAAGTGAGTCTTTGGTTCAAAAAAAAGAAAACCTTTTCACAAATTTTCATTGCCCAAATGACAAAGATCATTCTCCTTAACATGGCATTTATGACCCTTTGGAAATCTAACCCTAAGCTAAGTTTCCAGCTTACAAATTCACCACTCCGTAACCTATGCACTTAATGTTACTTATATTGCCAAACTTGTTTTTTTATCACAGCCACCCCACCTTCACGGTCTTCCTCCCTTTCATTTCTAACTGATGAAATCATATTTTGCATGAAATTCTTGCCACCTCTTCTTAATATCTTCTGCTTCTGATAGGTAAACCATTTCTGTCCTTCACTGTGTCCTTACATTGCATAAGCTCTGTTTCCCCCAATAAAGTCTAATTTCTTGGAAGCAAAGAACCCTCCTTATTATCCTGGCACATTGCATTCACTGATTCATTCATTCACCAAACATTTCTTAACTGAGAACTAGGCACTGTGCTAAGTACTAGGGATACAAAGCCAAAGAAGATATGGTCCATACCACTAACCAGTAGGCAATCTGGTTGGGAAGATGGGCATACAAACAATTCCAGTAGAGGGTATGGGTGAGAGGACAGAGCAGTGGCTCTCAATCCTGACTGTATATTAGAATCCCTAGAACTGATTTTTTAAATGCTAATGCCTAGGTTCAACCACCAAAGATTCTAAGTTAATTCATCTGTGATGCATTTTTTTTAAGTTCTTCTGGTATAGTTATGACAGTGAGGGTTCCAAACCTGAGAAAGAGCTCCAGCCAGCACACAGAGGTATATCTTGTAGCTGGCACTTTTCGATGTTCTACAAATTGCCCCTTTTATGTACCTCCTTCCTCTACATGAATTAGGAGACTCGGCCATATCCCTGCCTCAGACGTAGATCCTAACTGCTCATTCTCGCTTTCAAGTTTAAGAAACACAGTCTTGGCAGCAACGTGGAGAATGTCTTAGAATGGGGCAAAGGGTGGAAGTAGAAGGGCTAGTTAGAAGACTATTGTTGTGTCAATAGTTAGAAGACTACTGTGTTCTCGGATTCATGAGAAATAACATGAATCTGAATTAACACAGTGGCAGAGGGAAGGCACAGAAGAGTTAATACAGGATAAAATCAACAAAATGATAAATATAGGTTACAGAGCATAAAGGAGAAAAGTGAGTTAAGAATCACTCAAAGTTTCTAGACTCTGTAAATGAGTAGACTATAGTGCCGTTCACTACGAGAGGGGTTATGGGAGGAAGAGAAAGTGTGACCTAAGTGTGGAACACCCAAATGGAGAGGGACACAAAGAGCTGAGAATACTCGACATTGGATGAACAAATTACTATGATTAATCTGGGTGGATACTGAAATATTCTAGTTCAAGAAACTGTTGCTGTATGCTATAATTTGAGTTCTCTCTAGGTCAAGTAAAGTTTTAATGATGGAAACATTTGAAGATGTCTGGTCAGAATAGAAAGGAAAAAGAGACATAAGATTTGATGTAGCTCAAAATGATGATAAATCTGAACAACTGTTCAGTTTGTGATCATTAATCACAAATGATTCAGGAGAACACTCCTAGTATACAGTCCTCCTACCTAAAGGCACTTTCTTAGTGTATCCAGAGGGTAAACTCTGTGATGCATGATACAAGTTCTCACCTTTTTTGGCTAGCAGGTTCTTTACATGCCCCCCATCCTATAGAGTAAGGAAGGGCTACCCAAACTACACGCTAGGAAGAGTCGGGACTATCTATCTCCATGTTGTATATTTTGCCAAGTGAGCACAATCTATGATTTATTAATATAATTAGCTACCAAGGCTACAAACAACTTTAATATGCACATGTAAATATTCGCTTACCTTTGAAATTGATTAAAATAGCAAGTAAATGGCTGGGAACCAATCTCATCTTTCCAGTACTGTTGCCAATTCATGACACTTTCCAAGTTCTTCTGATTTTCTCTCTTACAGGGAGGAATATAGGAGCACTAACAAAACAGAACACAGAAAGTAAACCTATTATTCTATAGAATACTGAAATATAGGCCGTTTTTAATAGATAGATGGCATTATGCTTATGGTAAATCTAATTCTGACCTACTTAATTTTCAATTTAACCAAATTGGAATTGCTAAACTATATTTCAAATTTTGAATTTGGAGCAATTACAAGAAGAATTCCAATAATAAAGATATAGCCAAAAATAACTTTCAGTCGTTAGACTATAAAGATACTTTATAAACAATTAGTTACAATCTACTAGTGGGTTGAAAGCATAATATGGGCCTGCTGATCAACAAAGAGAGGTAACACAAAAGTTGATTTTTATCCCCAGTCTCCAGCAGACTTTGACGTCTTCCTCTTCTACTTTTAACTAGCAAAGCAAGCACACAGCTCTCCTCTGATACTGATCTCAGGAGCTGAAACTCGTTTTCTTCTCTTCAAGTTCTTGAACAGCAAAATCAAAGGGAAAGTTCATCTCAATGACATAATCAATGCATTTTGCTAACTGTTGCCCTTTCGAGCCATGCCTCTGACAAAGTAGTTCTCTGTGAAGGGACTGGATTACTTGAAGCAATATACTCAGCAGAGTTAGAAGACTGCTCTTAATCCTAGATGTTACAATTAACCCTTAGTATTCTAATCCATTTTTTCCATTTCAGTCTTTTATGATGATGATCATGATGAAGACGATGCCAGTTTACAGTTATTGAGTGTTTACTGTTCCAGTGAAGTGGAAGTCCCTCAGTCATGTCCAACTCTATATAGTCCATGGAATTCTCCAGGCCAGGATACTGGAGTGGGTGGCCTTTTCCCTTCTCCAGGGCATCTTCCCAACCCAGGGATCAAACCCAGGTCTTCTGCATTGCAGGTGGATTCTTCATCAGCTGAGTCACAAGGGAAGCCCTTACTATGCCAGACATGGTAATAAATGTTTAATAGTCTTACCTCTGATCCTTCTTACAACAATCCTATAATGACCCCCCACCTTAGAGATGAGGAAACTGAGATTTCCGTCAGTTCTACAACTGGAACTAGAGTCTGATGACTCATCATATTCCACTCTCAGATGTTCTATCAAGGTGTTCAGTATTAAGGAGCAGAAAAAAAATCCACTAGCTCTATAGTATCATTTGAGTCACATGATTTTAGAGCATCTACCTTCTCAATGTCTTCCAGCCATTTCTGGGTAAAATACAAACATTTTAGCACAATGTATAAAGCTTGCCATGATCTGGTCCCTGCCCCGTCCTCATTCTCACTCAAGCCTGGGATGCAGTCATACAGAAGCTCTTGTTCCCAAATCTGCCATGTGGAATCACACAGTATTATACTTGTCTGTTTTACGTCAGCCTCTCCAATTTGTTGGCAAGCTGGGACAAGGGCTATTATTTTCTCTTCTGTATCTTTAAACCTAGGACTACGCCTGGTTAACATGGAAATTTCAAAAATGTTGGTAAAATTAATTAATAATAACACATGTTCAGTTCAGTTCAGTTCAGTTGCTCAGTCGTGTCCGACTCTCCATGACCCCATCAATCACAGCACGCCAGGCCTCCCTGTCCATCACCAACTCCCAGAGTTCACTCAAACTCATGCCCACATCTTTATTCAAGAAGAGGAAGTTCTTTTTTATAGCAGTTAAACATTTTAAAGTATGTATAAACACATTTTAAATTTTATTTCATTTAAGTTTTAAATATTTAACATTTTTTAGAACTAAATTTTTAATTTTAAAACTTAAATTTTAAATTAATTTTAAAATATTTTTATTTTAAATTTCTTAGATTAAAACTTAAAGTTTTCTTTATTTAAAAATTTAAAATATTTGAAATATTTTTCTATTATATATAACAAATTCAGATGTTATACAAATATTGTCTCAATGCATATTTACCCTCTGCATAGTTTCACTTCTACTAATAACAATAATATATAGCTAAAAAATTCTGTGAAATTATGAATCCTGAGCTCTTCAAAGCAGCAGTCGGGCTTAGAAGCAATGGAGACCATTAGATAGGGTTCCAGTCTTACTAGTTGTTACGTGTTTGGGGCTGGAAGTAAATTACTTTTTTTCTGGGTTTCATTTTTTATAATCTGCTAAGTTTCTAAAATAAATTCTAGCTCTATATCTCTAGGATTCTATTCTTGAAGATACAGCAAGAAAGGACCCAGCAGAAGGCAGGACTGCAAACACTGTTGAGTGTTTTCTCCAGAAGAGATCCTGCCCACTGGGGAGATGGCCAGGAAGCCTAATGAAACCACCATTCCAGCCAGCAAGGAGGACAAGTGTGGTTAGTCTTTACTTGGAGACATGTATTTTGCATTAGGAAAATGTTTATAAAGGGTTTCTAATTTTCCTGTTGCTTATTTCCTATAATGTGACAGATGTTTCCTTTCCTTCTACTAAAAACTTTTTCTGTATCATGGTAAACTAGTTATAAAGTGAGAGTAGTTGTGCCAAATGACTGTACTCTTTGTAGGGGGCAGAAATTTCTAGATCTGGAGGTAGAAGCCAAGAGGTGTGAAACTTGAAAAACTTATCAGAGCTCTTTTTGCAATAGGGACACTCAGCACAGGGCTTCCCTAGTGGCTAGGCAAAAAAGTATCTGCCTGCCAATGCAGGAGACACAGTTTCGATCCCTGGGTTGGAAAGAGCCCCTGGAGAAGGAAATGGCAACCCACTCCAGTAATCTTACTTGGGAAATCCATGGACAGAGGAACCTGGTGGGCTACAGTCCATGGGGTTGCAAGAGTTGGACATGATTTAGCAACAGAACAACTGATACTCAAAACAAGAGGTACGCGAAACATTTTGGGGAATAACAACCAACAACCAAATGTAATTAAAGCAGATTTTTAAATTCTGTAATTATCTCAGTTTGAAAACTTTACTATTCAGTTTTGGGAGGAGGGGGAAAGAAATGGATTTAAAAGAAATGTCTCTACTGAATGACAGCTCTATAGTCTGACCAGGAGAATTACAGCTACGCATTTCTGAAAAAGTCAGACTAAAACTTTCACTGAGGGCATAAAGTTTTATATTAGGTATGCTGTGATTTTATGCGGGATAAAAGAAATGTGTATTGCCTCTAGGAGACTTTGAGCTAGTATAGATGGATTTTGGGAAGCAAAGTACTCTCTCACATTGGGGAAAATAACCTGTGATCAAAATTTAAGTATTTTTTCCATGGACTGCATTCTTTCCAAAGAGTATCATATAAATAATGAGTTTACAATACTCCAGCAACTTCTAAAGTACACAACTCCTTGAAAGGAAAATTGGGGAAATTGTTAAAAGGCTAAACTTTAAGGCTCTTAAAAATCATTATTATCTATTTTGTTATACCTTGGTTGTTCATTTAATTGGTCTTTAAAATTTCTATGAAGCCTAACTCAGATTTGCTCTAGAATCTTTCTCAATTTAGTGGATCAGTGTAGATTGTTAGAATTTTAAAATAAGGTATAAGTGAAAATTCAAAGCAGTGTTCCAGAAAAAAGAATTCAAAAATCAGTCATAGAGATTTTCTTTTCTGGGTTGTTCAGGTTGTTCAAGGTTTTCCTGGCACCAAATAGCTCCCTCATAAATCTCTCTCCTTTGGAGGAGGGGCACAAATAACAATGTGTGTCTTATCACCATTATCATCACTATCATCAGCATGGTTAACATTTATTGACTATATATCAAGCATCTCATTAATCCAAATCTCATTCAATTCAAATGAACAAATATTATAATCACCCTCATTGTACAGATGAGGAAACTAAGGGACAGAGGAGTTTAGGAAAACTTTCCTTAGGGCTTCCCTGGTAGCTCAGTGGTAGAGAATCCGCCTGCCAATGCAGAAGACACGCGTTCGATCTCTGGTCCTACATGCCATGGAGCAGCTAAACCTGAGTGCCACAACTGTTGAGGCTGTGCTCTAGAGCCCAGGGGCAGCAACTACTGAGCCCATGCACCTAGAGCCTGTGCTCCACAGCAAGAGAAGCCACTGAAATGAGAGACCTGCTCACTGCAACTAAAGAGTAACACCCACTTGTCACAACTAGGGAAAAGCCTGAGCAGCAACAAAGACCCAGCACAGCCAAAAAAATTTAAAAATTAAAAAAATATTTTCTTAGATTACAATGGCAAATGGAACAGCTGGGATTCAGATCGCTGAAATTCTTTCTTTCCTGAGCTTCTTGGGTCATTTTATTTTATTATTTTAATTTTTTTTTTTTTTTTTTTTGGTGCTTGTGGGGTCTTAGTTCTCTGACCAAGGATTGAACCGGGACCCCCGGCAGTGAGAGTGCAGAGTCTTAACCACTGGACTGCTGAGGAATTCCCTGCAGAGAATTCTCAACCACTGCACCACAGTGCCTCGATTTAGGGCTTCCCAGTTATCTCTTTTTGGAGCCCCCTGATTCAGTGGTCAGGGAGATGGCCTGACTTCCACACCCCTCTCTTGGAGAACTAGTGTAATGTTTTCTTGGGAATGGACTTTGTGAAGTCCTGTGGATTGGCGGGCTGAGGCTGTCGGTTGCAGCCCTTGGATTTCCCGGTACATTCTCAGGGAAATGTAAGTCTTTGCTTGTTCCCTCCTGTCTCAATTTGGCTTCAGGGTTGGTTTTTGGTGCCACAGATGTAATTTCACTTAGGTGAATTTATAGACACAACGTCTTCGGTCATGGAGGACAATAAGCATTCCCTTGGAGAAACTTCTTCGTGCCGTTCTGACCTTTTCTTGTTTTTCATTTGCAAAGGCTGCATTTCCCAACTTCTAATACCATTATCACCCAAATAACCTTCACTTGAGGCTGTGTCATTTGCTGCCTAAAATTGCATGAAATCACTCTCTTTAAAAAGTCAGGAGAAAAAGAAGCACATGATAAAATATATTTGTTTAATGCCTATCTTTTAGAAAGGAAATTTGACTTTTGCATTCATGAAGGAAATTGATGGAACTGAATGGGCAATTCTGAGTGTATTAATGTAAAAACTTTCACAGAGTTTATAAAGGGAAGACGCTATCATCACCTGAAGTGAAATATCTGATTATGTATGCATTATCACTTATTTTACATTATCTTATTTTAGGGCTTATCAAGATTCATAACAGCATTCTTTTTCAGCCTACAACAATGAATTTGTATTTTAATAGAACACTTCTTGAGTGGGTTCTTTGTGATGCGTCTTGAGGATTGCGTTTCAATCATGTGGGCAGAGTGGGCAAAATTCACTTTCCTCCTTTACTGAGTCACTTTAAAAAAAACCACTGCACAAAACACACCATCTATTTAACTAAACACTGGGGGCTGGGTTCTATGTTAGGCATTACCTAAGAAAGAGAAATGAAGACTTTTTTTTTGGTTTCAGTTTCTTTCTTGACTTGACTTGGTTAGGGAGGTGATTAATGAAAGACATAATATTGGAATGGGTTTAGTAGATTAAATAATTTCCAAAGTAAATTTGGTTAGAAAATGAATTCTTAAAACATTATCTACTGGAACATAGATTTAATTATATTTTATACCATACTTTCCTATTTTCTGAAATCCTGTAAGACCTCTCTGTGTCAGCTCTCGTGTATAATTTTAATGACGTTTCTGAAAATATAAACATACAATCAGAAAAGCACTTAAAACAAGGTGGGGGAATTCCTTGGTGGTCTAGTGGTTAGAATTTGGTGCTTTCACTGGCATGGCCCAGGTTCAGTTCCTGGTCAGGGAACTGAGATCCTGTACAGCCAAAAAGAAAAAAAAAAAAAGCTCTGTAGAATAAAAAGTTTAACTGAGTCATTTATAAACCCTACAGTATTTCACATGCCTCATGACTTCATTAATTGTTTGCAAACGTGTGCACTGCATGCAAACACACATTCCTTCTGAATGTAGGTTAACTGAACAAACACATACGGAATTATATGTCAGCTAAGCTAAATTCTAGGGCAAGTGGTATGCACACCCACATCTCAAAGCTAAATGGAAATAATCTTATGGAAGAATCCAAAGGCCAAATAAATGGCTTAGAAAATGTGAAAAGTAGGGCTAAGAACAAAGGGGCGCTAAAACGAGCTCTTCAGAGACAGCAAGCTGGACAGGTACAGAGCGGTGACCAGCCTAGAATAGGGTTCGTCAAAGGATGGTCCCACAGACCGCTAGACTGTCAAAAGATCCACCCTTCTGAAAGTCTCATTCAGAGGCATTAGGAACCTGCATTTTTAACAGCTTTCTTTCTTCCTTGGAATGACAGGTTTGGGGATTTGATCATTTATGCACTAAACCATTCTTGACTGCTCAGTACAGGATACAAAGCTTAGATGTTACTCCCTAGCTCTCTTCTTCTTCCCTTCCCAGGAACATGTAGTGCAGTAATAGTGCTTTGTAGTTACAAAAGAGGAAGTGAAAATTTTGGCTTTGAGGGGAAATAGAAGGCTTCACAAAAGAGACAACATGATTGTGTCTTTAAGGTTGAATGGAAGTTTGCTTCTCAGAGAATGGGTTGGGAAGGGGACATTCCAAGAAGAAGAAATGGAATGTAATGGATGTTCCAGAAAGACTGAATCATCTAATGTTCTTGAAGGTGAGGGACATGGAAGAAGACATTGGAAAATGCCCCAATTATCTGGACTCACTCACTACTCATGAAGAATTGTTCTAGCCTTACCGGTTTCTGTGAAAAACAGCTCACAACCCACCACAGAGTATTCCCACCCACCCCCAACTCTCCTTTAGTTGGACTGTAATATTACATGTGGAGACTACATCTGCATTTTTGTAATTTAACATTATTTATTTAACTTCTAGATTCAAATAGACTGCTAAAGTTGGTGACATTATGAAAACTGAAAAAAGTTTGGAACAACAGTCCACTTTGAAGAGAAAACAGTTCATTCAGCTGGAAACTCAGAAAATAAAAATGCAGTGTCTTTGCCAAAAAATAGAGGTTGAATTTCAATAGAAGTCAGATCAAAACAACAAGTTTTAATCTGGAAGAAGCTCAACAATAATTATTTACAATAAGCATGGCTGCTGCTGCTGCTGCTGCTGTCACTTCAGTCGTATCTGACTCTGTGTGACCCCATAGACGGATGCCCACCAGGCTCCCCTGTCCCTGGGATTCTCCAGGCAAGAACACTGGAGTGGGTTGCCATTTCCTTCTCCAATGTGTGAAAGTGAAAAGTGAAAGTGAAGTTGCTCAGTCGTGTCCGACCCTTAGCGACCCCACGGACTGCAGCCTACCAGGCTCCTCCATCCATGGGATTTTCCAGGCAATAGTACTGGAGTGGCTTGCCATTGCCTTCTCCGAATGAGCATGGCAGTATATGTAAATATGTGTTCAACGGCTTATGATGATAATTTAAAATCCTTGAGGAAATGGCCAATCCTCTTATGACCATATGGAACACTGAAATGAAATAAAATGTCTTAAATGCTCTTGCATGCTTTCAGAAATGCCTCATAATGTGTGTATATGTGTGTGTGTGTTTGGTCACTCAGTCATGTCCAACTCTTTGTGACCCCATAGACTGCCATCCTTCAGGCTCCTCTGTCCATGGGAATCTCCAGGCAAGAATACTGGAATGAGTTGCCATTACCTCCTCCAGGGGAATTTACCAACCCAGGGATCAAACCCACACATCTCCTGCATCTCCTACACTGGCAGGTGGATACTTTACTACTAAGCCACCTGGGATTCATTATATGTGTGTGTGTGTGTGTGTGTGTGTGTGTGTGTGTATAAAATAAAATATTAAAAACCATCATTTCTGCATAAGTGAAAACAACAAATCCTGTCTGTGGTAAGTCCCCTAGAACCAGAATTGATTGATAGTGGTGATGAAAATTGATGCTTCCTATTTGTGGCAGAATGTATTTTTCCACAGATGATTCCACCAATATCTATCTTATTTTGCAGGCTCTTACAATGTGACATTGACTCTTCTCTACTCAGTGTTGTGGGTTTCCCTTCCCTAGAATATGGATGAGTCTGTGATTACAGAGGAATGATGCTGTGTGACTTCCAAGGCTAAATCAGAAAAAGAAGACATAGCTTCTGCCTGCATCTCTCTCTTGGGAATGCTTGCCCTTGGAGTTCTGACACTATGCTATGAGAAGGCTCAGAGTAGTCCATGCAGAGAAACCACATGGAGAGGCCTGTGTGGAAAGGAACCAAGGCCCCCCACTCAACAGCCAACACCAACTCTCTGATACATGAGTGAATGAGCGTTCAGATGGTTCTCGCCTCCAGGCTTCAAGTATTTCACTAGAACCTCAGACATCACAGGGCAAAGATAAACTGTCCCCATTATGCCTTGCCTGCATTTATGATCCACAAAATTTGTGATCATAATAAAGATGATACTCGCTCATGTGTAGTCGCTCAGCTGTGTCCGACTCTTTGTGACTGGACTGTAGCCCTTCAGGATTCTCTATCCATGGGCTTTTTCAAGAAAAATACTGGAGTGGTTTGCCATTTTCCTCCTCCAGGGGATTGTCCCCACCCAGGAATCAAACCCAGGTCTCCTGTGTCTCCAGGACTGCAGGCGGATGATATCATGCTGATGATACACACTGCGGATATCAGAAACTGGGGAGCACAAAGTGCTCTAGATTCCTTGGTAAAGTACAGGTGTGCCGGAGGGTGGGAAATGCAGTGGTCTGTTATTTCAGTGATGCTTCTGGGGGTGTCATGGCACAGGGAATTTCCGGATATCTCCTCCAAGGTGAAAGAGACTGCTATCCCTTTCACTCATTAAAACTAAGAGGCACAGTGTTTGATGGACCCTTGATGTTTTGAGGAAACACTTCCCCATATTTGAGACTGATCCCTTACTGAGCAATCTACAAACCTGACCCCTTTCAGTGGCAGTCAGATCAGGAGAACCTGCTCTTTTCACGGAATTCTGTGGCCCAGGACCTCGAATGGTATCCAAGGAGTGCCGGATGAGAGGGATAGATGGAGCCTGTAGAGTTGTGATAGTGCGAATCAAACCCTTGCTTTCTTTGACAAATTGCTTTTCTCCTTTCAAGAAACTCTTAGTTTGTTACTGACGCCTGAGCATGGGACATCCATTCAACATATCATTCACTGTATATTGGGCTATTCGACCCACCTAGGCATAGAGGTGGGGTTTTCAGGGCTAACTAATGCAGCTCCTGCAGGCAAACAAGATTCATAAGAAACTGCTTCGCATTCCCGACACATCTTCACTTTTGTACTATGGCCTTCTCAACTTATCCTAGTGTTGCAGCTATTAATCTAGGCTTATTTTTCTCAGACTAAGATATTCAGGGAGGCCTGGCATGCTGCAGAGCATGAGGTTGCAAAGAGTTGGACATGACTAGGTGACTGAACAACAACAAGATTTTCATCCCTCCAGGAGTACTCTGCAGTGTGCTTGAGAGTGCTTAAAGCCTGTGACCAGTTCTGGTCGAAGAAAACATTTGAGATCAGTTTAGCATAAATTTGACCAGAACTTCTAATTGCTTACTTCTCTTTAAAGGAATGATGTTGGACGTACAGGCCTATATTGATTTATGGGAAATAGATAACAAATAACAAATTTCATTTTGAGTAAACTGATTAGAGTATGTTACAGCCTCAGAAAAAGAACTCTGATCAATACATAAGATTCAAAAGTTGTATTTCCCATGCACCCTTTCTCAGGAAGCTACTTGAAGATGTATCTCACCAAAGCAAAGGTATACAGGCAACGACATAGGGTCAAGGAAACAGAATACCTAATAGAGGAGAGACATAGCAGGTCCAAGGTGCAACCAGTGCAGTTTGGAGCAGTAGGCTGAAGGAGTTCAGAAAGGAAAGACTTTTTAAAAGAGAAAAAGGTAGAATGAAACAGTTACACATTATGAATAAGTACATGGGCTCCCCAGGTATTGGCATTAGTGGTAAAGAACCCACCTCCCAGTGCAGGAAACAGACGAGGGTTCTATCCCTGGGTCGGGCAGATACCCTGGAGAAGGGAATGGCAACCCACTCCAGTATTCTTGCCTGGTTAATCCTCATGGATAGAGAAGCCTAGTGGACTACGGTCCATGGGGTTGCAAAGAGTCAGACATGACTGAAGTGACTTAGCATAGCATATATATGAAAAATAGTATACAAAGAAGTCTTACAATTCTGTGGGAGAATTTTGTAAAAGTAAAAGAAAGGTATATAAGGAAGTAAGAAAATATTAAAGAGCATGATTATTAGCACAAAGAAAAAGCAGCAATAAAAATGAACATTATGTAATTAAAATAAAGTTAAGCACTCCATGTTAATTTGGCCCAAAACTATGATATCTGAAGGATGAATGACTGAAAAATGAGATGGAATGGGATGGTGTAAGAAAGTCAAACACTCAGATTCAAACATTGGCAGGTGATTGTCTAAAATATATACATTGGAGAGCCTACTGTTTGAACATGGATTTAAACAATGGAAAAAGAGAAAACAAAAACAGTGAAATATAGTTGTCTCTGGACACCAAAAGGGATTGGGACATAGGAGTCTTCATTGTAGTTCTATTGAGATCTTTCTCTATTTCACCTCTAGTAACTGGTCTGCTTTGAAAAAGAAAAAATCATTACTAGATTGTTCCAGTTTGGAAGTTTGTATTATCTTAGAGAATCGTCATATCATCCTATGGTGCTGGAGAAGACTCTTGAGAGTCCCTTGGACTGCAAGGAGATCCAACCAGTCCATTCTAGAGGAGATCAGTCCTGGGTGTTCACTGGAAGAACTGATGCTAAAGCTGAAACTCCAATATTTTGGCCACCTCATGCGACGAGTTGACTCACTGGAAAAGATTCTGATGCTGGGCAGGATTGGGGGCGGGAGGAGAAGGAGACGACAGAGAATGAGATGGGTGGATGGCATCACCAACTCGATGGACATGAGTTTGAGTGAACTCCGGGAGTTGGTGATGGACAGGGAGGCCTGGCGTGCTGTGATTCATGGGGTCGCAAAGAGTCGGACACGACTGAGAGACTGAACTGAACTGAACTGAGCACAGTATTTGATCCAAGTATTCAGGAATCAGTATAGAATAACAGGCAACTTTTTTTGTTTTTGTTTCTTAACCATACCATGCAGCATACAGGATCTCAGTTCACCTGCAAGGGATCAAACCCGTGCCTCTAGCAGTGGAAGACCCGAATCCTAACCAATGGACTGTCCTCAGAGAATTTATTTTACAGCAATATTTCTGGAATTTCTCTCATTACAGAAATAATGGTTTACAGATATCTGGACATCCTTTAGCCCAGTTAAGTTGATACAGGAAATTAACCATCACATCTATAAGTCTTCCACTGAAGAGAAAGCCATTTATTGCCAAGAGCTCTTCACATAATGAGTTTTGAATCACTGCTCTACCATGGTGCGAATATTCTTCCAATTGGTCATTTTTTCTTTTAATTTCAATATTTTTGAAAAATATGTTAACTTTTTTCTTACTGTTTCATTAAAAAAATGTATTATTTTATAATATTTGCTCTTGCTTTAAATGGCTTTGTCCAGTGACAAAATTATGTTAATATTTACCTATATTTTCAGGACTTTCACAGTTTTTGTAAATTAAAAGTTCATTCCATCTAAATTATAATTTTATTTTAATTAAATATTTTCAGAATAATTTTGAGTATTTTGCAAATAAATTTTATTTGGAAAATTACTATTTTAAAATACATAACATTCAGAGATCAGATCAAAATAGCAGAGGTGTATGATATGGAGCTCACCTTCTCCCCTACAGTTATATCAAAAAATACCTAGGTGTGTAACAACTCTCACAGAACATCTGCTGAACACCAGCAGAAGTCCTCAGATTCCCAAAGGAGCAAGAAATCTCCAAGTAACTGGGTAAGACAAAAGAAAAAAAAAAAAAGAGAAAGAAATTGGGATGGGATCTGCACCTTTGGGAGGGAGATGTGAAGGAGGAAAGGTTTCCACACACTAGGAAGTCCCCTCACTGGTGGGGACAGAGAGGGAGCTTTGGAGCCTCAGAGGAGAGAGCAGCAAGTGTGCGGAGGGCAAAGCAGAGAGAGACTGCACATAGTTGGGTGCTGACCCACACTTCCCAGACCGAGAAGCTTGTCCACTCGCCCAGTGGAGCGGGTGGCGGCTGTGAACTGAGGCTCAACTTCGAAGGTCAGATGCCAGGGGAGGACTGGGGTTCACTGTGTGAAGACGGCTGGAGGGGGCCAGGTCGTACAGCACCAGAAATGAGGGAGTCTGGGAAGAAGCCTCTCACTAGAGAGGCAAGGGACCATTGTTGGAGGGTGTGCATGAACACAGGGGGTCTGCCACAGGAGCTTCTTTCTCTGCGTGCCTACGGGCGGCAGGGCACTGCCTACACGAGCTCCGGGGAAAAGAGAATTACCATATGACCTAGAAAACCCACTCCTGGACAGAAACCTAAGAGAAAAATCCGTAAGTCAAAAAGATACATGTACTTCAAAGTTCACTACAGCACTATTTATGATAGCCAGGACGTGAAAGCAACCTAAATGTTCATCAACAGGGAAATGGATAAAGACGATGCAGTACATATACACAAGGCAATTGTATTACTCAGTCATTAGAAACAACGAAATTGTGCCATTTGCAGAGATGTGGACAGATTGAGAGACTGTTATACTGAGTGAAGTAAGTCAGAAAGAGAAAAACAAATATCGTATAATATCACCTATATGTGTAGACTCTAGAAAAATGACACGGATGAACTTAATTTGCAAAGCAGAGATAAAGACACAGACACAGAGAACAAACATGGATCTCAAAGGGCAAAGGAGAGGTGGGATGAGTTGGGAGATTGGGATTGACACATATACACCACTGTGCAAAAAATGGGTAACTAACGATAACCTGCCACACAGCATGGGGAACTCGACTCAATGCTCTGGTGAACTGAGCAGGAAGGAAATCTAAAAAAAGAGGGGGTATTCGTATGTGGATAGCCGATTCTGTATAGCAGAAACTAACACAACATGGTCAAGAAACTCTGCATGTGTGTGTGCTCAGTGGCTTCAGTGTTGCCCAACCCTTCTCGACCCGATGGGCTGTATGTAGCCCCCCAGGCTTCTCTCCATGGGATTCTCCAGGCAAGAACACTGGAGTGAGTTGCCATGTCTTCCTCCAGGGGATCTTCCCGACCCAGGGATCGAACCTGCATCTCCTGCATTGCAGGCAGATTCTTTACTGCTGAAGTCCTGTAACACAACTATACTTCAATAAAAATTAATTAAAAAAAAATCCCCTGGACTCCTACCACCCAGAACTCCTACCACCGGACTTTCTCCTTTGCCCCCCTCCCCAACAGTTTCCCACAAATTAAATCAAAGTAAACATTGTATTTTGCATTTGCTTCTCTCATTCACTATTAGTGAGTATACCCTACATTATCCTTTTTGATAGCAGTGCTCCTTGGCGGCATCTTCATCTATTTCACCTTCTTTAATCCATAGACATCAGCTTCCATTTTTTTAAGTCACTAAGTACAATGCTCATTAAATATTGTGCACAATCAATTTTGCTGACAAGTGTGGCACTGATTCTTAGGAGTAGAAATCCTACCTCAGAGGGAGGGTGGAGGGATAAATTAGGAGTTTGGGATTAACAGATAAACATTGCGCATGTGTGCTTAGTCGCTTCAGTCATGTCCGACCCTATGTGACCCTATGGACTGTAGCCTGCCATCTCCTCTGTCAGGGGGATTCTCCAGGCATGAATACTGGCATGGGTAGCCATTCCCCTCTCCAGGGGATCTTCCCCACCCAGGGATTGAACCTGGGTCTCCTGCATTGCAGGCATATTCTTTACTGTCCTTCTTATAGGCAAATAAAATTCCCTGCATGAATATAGCACATTTTATTTGTCCATTCATCAGTTGATGGATATATGATTTATTTACACTTTTTGGCTATTAAGAATAATGGCAAAACCAACCAATATAATATTGTAAAATAATTCAGTTCAGTTCAGTTCAGTCGCTCAGTCGTGTCCGACTCTTCGTGACCCCATGAATCACAGCACGCCAGGCCTCCCTGTCCATCACCAACTCCCGGAGTTCACTCAAACTCATGTCCATTGAGTCGGTGATGCCATCCAGCCATCTCATTCTCTGTCATCCCCTTCTCCTCCCCCCCCAACCTTTCCTAACATCAGAGTCTTTTCCAGTGAGTCAACTCGTCGCATGAGGTGGCCAAAGTATTGGAGTTTCAGCTTTAGCATCAGTCCTTCCAATGAACACCCAGGATTGATCTCCTCTAGAATGGACTGGTTGGATCTCCTTGCAGTCCAAGGGACTCTCAAGAGTCTTCTCCAACACCACAGTTCAAGCCTCCAATAAAAAATAATGAAAAAGAATAATGCTACTATGAATAGTCATGTACAAGTTTTAGTGTGGACATGTGTTTTCATTTCTCTTGGGTATATACCTAGGAATGGAGTTGCTGGGTCTAATGGTAATTCTGTTCAACTTTTTGAGTAACTGTCAACTGTTTTCCAAAGCAACTACAAATACAATCCTCAACAATGTATGAGGATTCTAATTTCTCCACACCATCATCAAAACTTGTTACTGTCTTTTAATTTTTAATGGTCACTTAGTGGGCTGAAAGTAGTATCTTACTGCAGTTTTGATTTGTGTTCCCCGAGTGAACTCCGGGAGTTGGTGATGGACAGGGAGGCCTGGCGTGCTGTGATTCACGGGGCTGCAAAGAGTTAGACATGACTGAGCTGAACTGAACTGAACTGAATGACTAAGGGGGCTTCCCTTGTAGCTCAGCTGGTAAAGAATCTGCCTGCAATGCAGGAGACCTGGGTTCAATCCCTGGGTGGGGAAGATCCCCTGGAGAAGGAAATGACAACTCACTCCAGTATTTTTGCCTGGAGAATTTCATGGACAGAGGAGCCTGGCAGGCTACAGTCCATGGGGTCGCAAAAGTCGGACACAACTTAGCAACTAAACCACCACCAATGACTAATGAGGGCTTCCCAGGTGGCACTAATGGGAAAGTATCCTCTTGCCAATGCAGGAGCCATGAGACTAGGGTTCGATCCCTGGGTCGGAAAAGTTCCCTACAGGACAGCACCCCAACCCACTCTAGTATTCTTGCCTGGAGAATCCTATGAACAGAGGAGTCTCGTTGCTACAGTCCATAAGGTTGCAAAGAGTTGGACACAACTGTGCACACTTTGGACATGACATAGTGACTGAGAACACATGCATGCAATGACTAATGATATTGAGCATATTTTCATGTGCTTGTTGCTCATTTGTATACTTCTTTGGAAAAATATCCGTTTCTAACTTTTGTCTATAAATTGGGTTGTCTTTGTGTTACTGTTGTTATTGAGTTGTAAAGGGTCTTTATATATCCTGGATATTCAGTTCTTATTAGATATATAATTTGCAAATACTTCCTCTCATTTTGTGGTTATCTTTTCACTTTCTTGATAGTATACTTCAAAGCACAAAACCACAAATATTTTAAAAAATTTTATTATGTCCAGTTATCTATTTTTCCTTCGGTTGCTTGTGCTTTTTGCATCATATTAAGAAACTGTGTCTAATTCAAAGTCATAAAGATTGACAACTGTGTTTTCTTCTAATAGCTTTATAGTTTTGCTCTACAATTCAGGTCTCTCATCATTTTGAATTAATTTTTGTGTTATGATGTGAAGTAGAAGTACAACTTCACTCCTTTGCATGTGCATATACAATTGTTCCAGCATACTGGTTGAAAAGACTTTGCTTTTTTTCTAGTGAATGCTCTTGACACCCTTGTCAAAATCAATTACTTATAAATGTATGCATTTATTTCTGGACTCTCAACTCTATTCCATAGATTTGGAATCTATTCCTTATGCCAGTACCATACAGTCTTGATTACTGTAGCTTTCAAGTAAATTTTAAAATTGGAAAGTGTGAGCCTTCCAACTTTGTTCTTGTTTTTCAACACTGTTTTGACTATCCTGGGTCCTTTGCACTTTTATCTGAATTTCAGGATCAGCTTGTCAATTTCTGAAAAAGAAAATCCAACTGAGTTTTTTTAATAGGAATTGTAATGAATCTATAGATCAATTCGGAAAGTGTTGCCATCATTACAAGATTAAGTTTCCCAATTTATGAACAAAAGGTATCTTTATTTAGTTCTTTCAAGTGTTTTGTAGTTTTCAGGGTACAAGTCTTACACTGTTTTGTTAAATTTGTCAAATATATTCCTAATTGTTTTATTATTTTGATGCTACTCTAAGTAGAACTGTGTTCTTAACTTCACTTTTGGATTGTTAATTGTTACTGTATAAAATACAATTATACATTTACTAAAAATACTGGCATTGTACACTTAAAATGGACGTATCCTTATGAAGATCTCAATAAAGCTATTACAAATCAAAGCTTTAAAAAAATAAAAATACAATTGATTTTTGCACATTGACCTTATATCCTGCAGTCTTGCTAAATTTATTTGGCCTAGTAGCTTTTTTTTTTTTTTTGCTGGAGTTTTCAGGAGTTTCTATATAGAAGATCATGGGATTAGTGAATAGAGATAGTTTTATTTCTTCCTTTCCAATCTGGATGTTTTCTGTTTCATTTTCTTACCTAATTGTCCTGACCAAAACCCTCCACTACTATGTCGAACAGGAGAAGGAAGAATGGACATCCTCATCTTGTTTCTGATCTCAGGGGGAAAGTTTTCATTCTTTCATCATTAAGCATGATACTCAGTGCAGTTCAGTTCAGTCGCTCAGTCGTGTCCGACTCCTCGTGACCCCATGAATCACAGCACGCCAGGCCTCCCTGTCCATCACCAACTCCCGGAGTTCACTCAAACTCATGTCCATCGAGTCGGTGATGCCATCCAGCCATCTCATTCTCTGTCGTCCCCTTCTCCTCCTGCCCCCAATTCTTCCCAGCATCAGACTCTTTTCCAGTGAGTCAACTCGTCGCATGAGGTGGCCAAAGTATTGGAGCTTCAGCTTTAGCATCAGTCCCTCCAATGAACACCCAGGACTGATCTCCTTTAGAATGGTGGGTTTTTCATAGTTCCCCTTTATCAGGCTGACAAAATTCCCTTCAGGTCCTAGTCTGTTGATGTTTTAGGTCATGAACGGATTTTGTCAACTTTTTTCCGCATATATATATGCATGTGATTTCTGTCATTTACCCTGTTAACATGCTGTATTGATTTTATTATGCTTAACCAACCTTGCACTCCTAGAATAAATCCCGCTTGACCACAGTGCAGTATCACAAACTCTTCTCAAAAAAAAACGAGCGAATACACCCCAATTCATTCTGTTACTACGGTACCAAAAAGCAGACAAAGATATCCGGAGAAAACTACAGACCAATATACTTTTTGATATAGATGCAAAAGTCTTCAATAAAATGCTAGCAAACCCAATTCTGGAATATATAAAAAGAATTATATATCACCACCAAGTTGGGGGAATTGGGAGTGAGAAATAATATGCATGAGAGTTCCTCTGGGAGCAACGGAAATACTCTGAAATTAGCAATGATGCTTGCACAACTTTGTGACTATACCAAAAACTGTACACATTAAAAGGGCAAACATTACAACACTTGAAATATATCTTTTTTACAGGAAGCTGTGTTTCCTTTATTTTTCCTCTTTCATTCTTTCTGCCCACAAGGCAGATGTGATGCAAGTTAGGAAAAACACGTTAAGGGACAAGTTAAGAGCAACAAGACAGTAAGAAACTGGATGTTTGAATGACCTTCCAGATTAGACTGGTTTAGCTCCATAGATTGCTTACAAGCTCAGCCATTTACAAAAGAAAATACCTAGTACCTCCTTAGATGGAGGAGACATGGGTTCAGTCCCTGGGTTGGGAAGATCCCCTGGAGGAGGAAATGGCAACCCACTCCAGTTCTTACCTGGGAAATCCCATTGATTGAGGAGCCTGGTGGGCTACAGTCCAGGGAGTTTCAGAGTCTGACACGACTGAAACAACTTAGGATGTGGTACTTCCTTAGGGTTTTGCTTGTTTGTTTGTTTCCATTCTGTTCCATCGCTCAGTCGTGTCCGACTCTATGCGACCCCGTGAACTGTAGCCTACCAGGCTTCTCCGTCCATGGGATTCTCCAGGCAAGAATACTGGAGTGGGTTACCGTTTCCTTCTCCAGGGGATCTTCCCGACCCAGGGATCGAACCTGGGTCTCCCGCATTGGAGGCAGACGCTTTAACCTCTGAGCCACCAGGGAAGCCCGTTTGTTTGTTTAGGTTACTTTTATTAGGTTCTTGTTAAAGCATCCCATCCAATATCCTAATTACTTCAGTTAGATTGTTCCTACTTTTTCACTACTACAAACTGTTTTGCAATGATAATCCTCACACACACTTCTGGAACATGTGTTAGTTTTTTTATGGTAAACACCCTTGAAGGGAAATTGCTGTCATTTGCTTAGCTATCATATTGATTGTCAGGTATGCACAACTTCAGTTCCACATAGTATGTTTATTTTTCTAAGTGGTTGAACTAACTTTACAGCAATAAGTTAGGACTTAACATTTTCTCAAATCCTCACCATTACTTGGTCTTATGAAGCATATTATGTTTTGTCAGCCTGATAGGTGTGAAACAGCATTCCATGATTGTCATTTGAATTTCCTTTTAGGATTACTAGAACAGAGAATTATTTCACATTTATTGACCATTTGGGTTCTTTCATGAATTGACTGTCCATAACCTTCACTGATTTTCCCATTACGTCAAACATCATTTTCTTAATGATTTGTAGACATTTTCATAAATGTAGTTGATTACTTGTTTTTGCCATTATCATCTACTTGTATGTGGCTTACACTCTCACGTTGTTTGCAATAATTTTAGTCATATGTAAATCATTGTTTTAACATGTTCAAATGTATCAATATTTTCCTTTTAGGATTTGTTCTTTAAGCCTTATTTAAGAAAATATTTCTTAGACCTATATCATAAAGATATTTTCCTATTCTAACTTCTGAAAGCTTTCTTTTCATTTTTAGGTTTTATTCCATTTAAAATTTGTTGTTATGGGTATGAAGCATATATCAAATTTTATTTCTTTTTTATGTAGAGCTAATTGCTCAGGTATCATTTATTCATAAGCTCACACATTCACTGATGAACTTCCTATACTATCTATATTTCTCAGTAAAATTTAATCATTTCTACCTTAATTTCACTGAGGATATAATATTCATTATTTCACTCCTTTGAACTTTGTTAAGGCTTGCTTTATGGCCCAAATGTGATCAGTTTTGGGAAATATTATGTGGGCACTTGAAACCATGTGCACTGTGCTGCTACTGGATATATTAATTTATAAATATCACTTGGGCCCATTGTTAAAACATGTTACTCAAATCTGTCGGATGTGTATTAATATTACTGTTGTCTGAGTATTTACCAGTTAGAAACAGAAATGTCCTAAAATCTCTCATCGTGATAGACATGTATATTTCTCCCTCAAGATATTTCTATATATTCTGCTTTATTTTTTTGTTTTAATGTATTTTGAGTTAATATTTTAGGTACATCCCAGTACAGAATTGTTATATTTTATTGAATTAACTTTTATAAGTATGGAATGTCTCTTTTTAGCTCTAGTGACACATTTTTGTTTCAAAGTCTCCTGTGTTTCATATTTACAAGTACTCCAGTTTTTCTTTCTTCATTTTTTTGATGGGGGTATTGATGTTTGTATAGTGTGCTTTCCAGTCTATGATCTCTACCTTTAAATTGGAAGAGTTAGTCCATTTATATCCAATATAATTATAAATTTGGGTTTAACTCTATCTTATTTTTTTAACTTTTTATTTTTTATTGGCGTACAGACGATTAATGATATTGTAATAGCTTCAAGCGGATAGCAAAGGAACTCAGCAATACATATATATGTATCCATTCTCTTCCAACTCCCTTCCTAGGGTAGGAGGCTGCCACATAACATTGAGTAGATTATTACTTTTTAAAATTTATTCTACCTGTCTACAGTCTTTTTACTCTCTTTTATTGCATTTTTCTAAACTTATTGTTTTACATTACTTCATTTTCCCCACCTATTAGCTTGGTAATTATTTTCTGTTGTATAAATTCTTAGATTCCAACACAGAACTACCAAATCAGAAACCAGGGTGGAATCTCTGATTCAGTGGGTTTAGGATGGGTATTGAGAACATCACTAACAAGCTCACAAATGATGCTGATGTTTCTTGTCCACTGATACACTTTGAGAATCACTGATTTGAAGGAAGAAAAAGGGGATTAGTGAAAAGACACTGTAATAACCAAAGCAAACTGTAATATCTTTGACCAGAACAGTTCAGTTCACTTCAGTAGCTTAGTCGTGTCCGACTCTTTGCAACCCCATGGACCGCAGCATGCCAGGGCTTCCTGTACATCAAAAACTCCAGGAGCTTACTCAAACTCACATCCATCATGTCGGTGATGCCATCCAACCATCTCATCCTCTGTCATCCACTTCCCCTACCTTCAATCTTTCCCAGCATCAGGGTCTTCTCCAGTGAAAAGGTGGCAAAGTATCAGGTGGCCAAAGTATTGGAGTTTGAGCTTAAGTATCAGTCCTTCTAATGAATATTCAGAATTGATTTCATTTAGGAGGGACAGGTTGGATCTCCTTGCAGTACAAGGGACTCTCAAGAGTCTAACACCACAGTTCAAAAGCATCAATTCTTTGGTGTTCAGCTTTCTTTATAGTCCAACTCTCACATCAATACAAGACTACTGGAAAAACTGTAGGTTTGACTAGACAGAACTTTGTTGGCAAAGTAATGTCTTTGCTTTTTAATACGCTGTCTGGGTTGGTCATAGCTTTTTTTTCCAAGGAGCAAACGTCTTTTAATTTCATGGCTGCAGTCACCATCTGCAGGGATTCTGGAGCCCCAAAAATAAAGTCTCTCACTGTTTCCACTGTTTCCCCATCTGTTTGCCATGAAGTAATGGGACCAGATGTCATGATCTTCGTTTTTTGAAAGTTGAGTTTTAAGCCAGTTTTTCACTGTCCTCTTTCACTTTCATCAAGAGGCTAGAAGTAGATGTTTTCCTGGTATTCTCTTGCTTTTTAAATGATCCAGCAGATGCTGGCAATTTGATCTCTGGTTCCTCTGCCTTTTCTAAATCCAGCTTGAACATCTGGAAGTTCATGGTTCATGTACTGTTGAAGCCTGTCCTGGAAAATTTTGAGCATTACTTTGCTAGTGTGTGAGATGAGTGCAATTGTGCGGTAGTTTGAATATTCTTTGGCAATGCCTTTGTTTGGGATTGGAATGCAAACTGACCAGGACAGTGGCAGTAAAAATCAGACAAAGTATTAATACCAGAGAATAATGATACCATTGATATAAACAAAAGATTCTAGAATAGAAGCTGGTTTTAAAGAGATAAACATGATATTCTTTTGCCATTTTTATCCTTGTAACAAAGGAAAGAGAAGATAATTATAATCAGAATAGAAGATTTTAGTCTCAGTAAGCAGTATTATTTTCTGGCTTTTTATTCATGAGAATTATTTTAAAATAAAGTTGTGTCAATAAGGACAATTATGTAAATTTATTTATTACACAGGAAAAAAGTATTAAACTTCCGAGATTAGAAATTAATTTTACAGGATATATTGATGAGATGGCTGGATGGCATCACTGACTCAATGGACATGAGTTTGAGTAAACTCTGGGAGTTGGTGATGGACAGGGAAGCCTGGCGTGCTGCAGTCCATGGGGTCGCAGAGTCAGACGTGACTGAGTGACTGAACTGAACTGAACTGATTGATAATTTCCACTAATAAGATACAAAATCAGTAAGTGCCTCTACAATGTTGTTAAATTATAACTAGTAAATTGGACATCAGATAGGGTTTCAAAGTCCATTTGGTCTACTGCATCAGTTAGATGAATGGATATTTCTTCACATGTGCTTCAAGGTACAGAGAACTTTCAGTGACCCAATCTGATGGATTCTGCTAATCAACCAAGCAAATACATGAAATAAATTAGTTTGATTAGTTTATTTACCAAAATGGTCACAGATTTAAATAATTTAATAAACATATGATTTTCAATTTTATAACTGATTATTTTAAAAGAAAAGAGGATATTACCACAACTCTAATTACAAATTTTTACACATTAGTTTATGTGTCCTAGAGAATAGCAAAGGCACAGCATAAGGAATAGTTAGAAACATATGTAATATTGAAAACCATTCTGTTCAGTATTATACTGTGAGTATTTATGGTAATTGCAATATAAATGTACTGTTTATCTAGGAACTCAATTGAATACAAAATTTTGCTAAAGACAGAGAAAACAATTTTAAACCCAAGGTAAATTAAGTGACACCTTCACTCATAAATGAGTATTACAAACATTTCAGATAAATGAAACTGACAACTTACAAAAAGCTTTATAATTTTGAGGTAAGTTTTTAATAATGGAAAATATATGCATTTTCCCCAAAACTTAAACTGAAATATATTGCAATATCACAAACCTCTCATGTAAAAGTAAAAAGTTTCTGATTAGAGTTTGAGATACATTTGAGAGTTCTTACAAATAATGAAGACTTTCATAAACAGCATCCACAAATGGATGCCAGAGGTGGCTCATGGTTAAGTACTCTCAGACAGGAAGATCCTAGCAGTCTGCAGAGTAGATTGTTTGCAAAGAGCTGTAATAGGCGGACATAACCTGACCAGGCTTTCAAATATCTAATCATATTAGTCACCTACTCAAAAGCCTTACTTGGCTTCTGTGTTAGTTTCCTATTGCTGCTATAGCAGAAACTTATTGGCTCAAAACAAATGTATTAACTTGCAATTATGGAGGATAGAATTCCAAAATGGGTCTCACTAAGCTAAAATCAAGACACCAGCTGGGCTATACTCCTTTCTGAAGCCTCAAAGAAAGAATCCATTTTCTTGCCTTTTCCCGCCTGCATTCTTTGGCTCATGTCCCTCTTCTGTATTCAAAGCTGCCAACAGTCAGTTGAGTCGTCTTCAAATTGCATCACTCTGACCTCCTCTTGCACATTTAAGGGTGCTTGTGATTCTAGAGCCCACCAGCACATCTCCCTGTTTTAAGGTCAGCTGATTAGCAAATTTAACTGCGTCTGCAACCTTGACTTCCCTTTGCTGCATAATATAAAATATTCACAGATTCTAGGGATTAGTATGTGACCATCTTTGGTACATGGGCATAGATTCTTCCAACCATGGGTTCCCAATGTTCACTAAACCCATCCTGTCTGTCAAGGACCTCTACATCACTGGCCCCAATTTACTCTCCTGCCTTATCCCAGGTGGCACTAGTGGTTAAGAACCTGCCTGCCAATGCAGGAGGCTAAAAGACATGGGTTCAATCCCTGGGTTGGGAAGATCCTCTGGAGGAGGGCATGGCAACCCACTCTAGTACTCTTGCCTGGAGAATCCCATGGACAGAGGAGCCTGGCCGGATATGGTCTATAGGGTTGCAAAGACATGACTGAAGCAACTTAGCATGCATGCACACCTTTTCCCCAGACCTCTGCTTTTTGGCCCCCTAGGTTCCAGCCACACCAGTCTATCTGCTGGTTCCCCAACACACCCCATACTCCACAGCTCCGGAGCCTTGCTCCTGGCATTTTTCTCTTCCTTGATGGTCTCTTCACTTCTCCTCATCTTTCCTCCCAAGATAAAAATTCTATTCATTCTCAAAATTTCATGGCAAATGCTTCTTTCTCCAGGAAGCATTCCCCCTAGTCATTCCCCTTTAGATGTTTGTCATGTTGTTTGCACCTCCCAGTAGAACTCGATGTTTGACAGTTATGGTGCTCTTATCTTGTCTGCTAGGTAATGATCTCCTTGAGGGCAGAAACTGAAGAATTCATCCTCATTTGTACATCAGTTGCCTCCAAGGGTGCTCAGTCATTTCCGACTCTTTGTAACACCATGGACTGTAGTCTACCAGGCTCCTCTGTCCATGGAATTTTCCAGCCAAGAATATTGGAGTGGGTTGCCATTTCCTACTCCAGGGGATCTTCCTGACTCAGGAATCGAACCTGCATCTCCTGAGTCTCCTGCACCACCGGAGAAGCCCGTAAGTCAGCTAGGCATATCAAAAGCTGAACACCTGCTTTTCATGCAGTGTGTTTGTGTGTGTGTGCTCAGTTGTGTCCGACCTCCAAAATCACTCCTCCTTCAGTTTTCCTATTTATAATAATAAAACAACCTCCCTTTTTCAGTTGTGATTACCACAAACCTTGGATTCATCTTTATTCTTTCCTCACATCCAATCCAGCAGCGGACCTTATCAATGCTACTCCCTGATCTAAGTCACCACCACCTTTTGTTTGTCCTACTGGACTCCCTGTTTCCAATCTTGCCTCTGATGCTCTCACCTTGCACAAGTGAGCATGCACACGTACACAAACACTCCTCCCCCATACAAATTCTATCCTCATCTCAGCATCCAGATGGATCATTCAAATTTTTTAAAAGTCTGTTGCTGCTGCTGCTGCTAAGTCACTTCAGTCGTGTCCAACTCTGTGCGACCCCATAGATGGCAGCCCACCAGGCTCCCCCGTCCCTGGGATTCTCCAGGCAAGAACACTGGAGTCTACGTCTGATTATATCTTGGTCTGGCCTAGTGTCAAATAACTTACCATCACACTTAGACTAGAATCCAAAGTCCTGATAAAGTTTTCTGAGACCCTCAGTCTCATCTCCCACTGTTCTCGGTTCACTCACCGTCATCCTCACTATTCTTCACGCCTGCTTCAGTGCCTTTGCACTTGTTGTTCCTGCAGCTTGTGGAACACTCTTTCTCTGGAGAGCCACACGATTCATTCCTCTATGTCCCTTAGGCCACTGATAATCCTCTCATGTCCATGTCTCTGTGGAAATATCACTTCATCAGAGCCACCTTCCCTGGCCATCCTATGCAAAAGGACAGCTCTCATTCCTTCCATAACTTTCTGTACCTTTATGCTGCTTAAATTTTCTTTGCCCATCTATCATTACATGACAGTACATTATGAATTGATTTCTTGTCAGTCACTCCACCAAAATGTAAGCTCCAGAAATCTTCTTCTGATCTCTATTCCAGTCCTAAAACCTAGAAACACACCTAGCACCTAACCAGGCATTTAATAAATATTTGTTAAATGAACTCATCTTTGTACATCCTCCCATTTCTTGCCCAGTTCTTTGATCTTAATAGATGCTGAAGAAGTATTTGTGGACTTAAATTTTTTGTACATCCCCAATATTATTTCATATTATCACCAGAGGAAAAACAACCACAGTAAGCCACTTTTTTCATGGAGAAATAAAGGCTACAGATAAGTTGTCACAATTCAGATTAGCCTTTTATTAATTTTGATAGGATGGACTCCCTAGAGCACAAAGTATATCACACTGAACATCTGACTCAAGAATGGAGCTCAGAAATTAACCCTAGCAGACCTTACTGTCTATACAGGGAGTGTGTGTGTTGGGGGAAGGGGCACACTAGAATGGATGAGAAGGGTACCAAGAAGGTGACTAAGCCACGAAGGCCTATAGTTAATTACATCCAATTTCAGAGGATAGTCTTAAAGCTTGAAGCCTCTTCCACTTCTGGTGTAAGTTTTTCTTCTCTTCAATGCATTTCTCTTAGGTTTTTAGTAGTACTGATTTCTTAGAAATAGACATTTGTCCTCTCTTTTTAGGTTTTTCTTATCAGAGAAAGAAAACTCAAAAATACAGCCTCTAATCACCTACTTTCTCTGGTCTCTCAAGAGGCCAGTTTTAATAATTCATCTTTTCTTGGCCACCCAATGTCTACAATGAGGCAAAGGCAAATGTTTGGAACTCCGTAAGTTCATTTCATTTACATTAAACTAATTTTAAAGGATTCTCTTCTTTTCCTTCAGAATTTGAGTCCTTCCTTTCATACCAACTCTCTATATTCAGTAGCATCAGTACCATCTTTTAACCTAAACACACAAATATTAATCATGATGAATCCTTTGGGTTCTTATTTTACTTTTCTTGAACAACAGATGAAGACATTTTCTAAGCCAGTGTTTATTTTCACTCTGTCTACAGACTATAATTACTTGTAGAACTTTTTAAAAATTACCAGTGCCCAGGACACACCCAAGACCAAGTGTAAATCTCTAAAGCCTGGACTCAGGCATCTGAACTTCTTTTTAAAGTTCCCCCAGTGACTCTAATGGACTGCCATGGTTGAGAACCGAAACCCTTAGCATACACGACAGCTAGTCACAAAGAGATAATCCAGTGATAAGAACCATAGTCAGAGGAAGCTGACCCCAAATTTGGATTTTTTTTGCAACGGTAAACTCAAAGAGCAGATCACTGCCCTGTGGATAATTAGGACTTGACTTGATAATTAGGATAACTGACTTGAGTACTACATTACATGAAGTACTACATTACTTGAAGGAACCAGAGATCAAACTGCTTATATCCATTGGATCATCGAAAAAGCAAGAGAGTTCCAGAGAAACATCTACTTCTACTTTACTGACTATGCCAAAGCCTTTGACTGTGTGGATCACAACAAACTGTGGAAAATTTTTCAAGAGATGGGAACAACAGACTACCTGACCTGCAAATCTGTATGCAGGTCAAGAAGCAACAGTTAGAACTGGACATGGAAGAACAGACTGGTTCCAAATCGGGAAAGGAATACATCAAGGCTGTATATTGTCACCCTGGTTATTTAACTTATATGCAGAGTACATCATGCAAAATGCTGGGCTGGATGAAGCACAAGCTGGAATCAAGATTGCAGGGAGAAATAGCTATAAGCAGATGAAACCACTCTTATGGCAGAAAGCAAAGAAGAACTAAAGAACCTCTTGAGGAAAGTGAAAGAGGAGAGTGAAAAAGTTGGCTTAAAATTGAACATTCAGAAAACTAAGATCATGGCATCCAGTTCCATTCAGTTCAGTTCAGTTCAGTTCAGTCGCTCAGTCGTGTCCGACTCTCCGCGACCCCATGAATCACAGCACGCCAGGCCTCCCTGTCCATCACCAACTCCGGGAGTTCACTCAAACTCATGTCCACAGAGTCGGTGATGCCATCCATCCATCTCATTCTTGGTTGTCCCCTTCTCCTCCCGCCCCCAACCTTTCCCAGCATCAGAGTCTTTTCCAGTGAGTCAACTCGTCGCATGAGGTGGCCAAAGTATTACAGTTTCAGCTTTAGCATCAGTCCCTCCAATGAACACCCAGGATTGATCTCCCTTAGAATGGACTGGTTGGATCTCCTTGCATTACTTCATGGCAAATAGATGGTGAAACAATGGAAACAGTGACAGTCTTTATTTTCTAGGGTTCCAAAATCACTGAAGATGGTGACAGCAGCCATGAAAAGACACTTGCTCCTTGGAAGAAAAGTTATGACCAACCTAGATAGCATATTAAAAAGCAGAGACATTACTTTGCCAACAAAGGTCCATCTAGTCAAAGCTATGGTTTTTCTAGTAGTCATGTTTTGATGTGAGAGTTGGACTATAAAGAAAGCTAAGTGCCGAAGAATTGATGCTTTTGAACTGTGGTGATGGAGAAGGCCCAAGAGAGTCCCTTGGACTGCAAGGAGATTCAACCAGTCCATCCTAAAGGAAATCAGTTCTGAATATTCATTGAAAGGACTGATGCTGAAGCTGAAGCTCCAATACTTTGGCCACCTGATGTGAAGAACTGACTCATTGGAAAAGACCCTGATGCTGGGAAAGACTGAAGGCAGGAGGAGAAGGGGTTGACAGAGGATGAGATGGTTGGATGGATCATGGACACGATGGACATGAGTTTGAGTAAGCTCCGGGAATTGGTGGTGGACAGGAAAGCCTGGCATGATGCGGTCCATGGGGTCGCAAAGAGTCGGACACGACTGAGTGACTGAACTGAACTACATTACATGACTGGATACAGTTTCTGCTTTGGAAACAAGGATACATTTCAAAACATAAGTTGAATAGGACTTAAAGATATTTTAAAGAAATTACTAGTCAGGCTCTTGTGGAGGCAGCTAGCGCGAGGCTGTGGAGCGCTGAGCCGTGCGTCGTGCCCTGCGCTGCCCAGACTAGCAAACAATACAGTCAAGATGGCTAAAGGTGATCCCAAGAAACCAAAGGGCAAGATGTCTGCTTATGCCTTCTTTGTGCAGATGTGCAGAAAAGAACATAAGAAGAAAAACCCAGAGGTCCCTGTCAATTTTGCTGAATTTTCCAAGAAATGCTCTGAGAGGTGGAAGACCATGTCCGGGAAAGAGAAGTCAAAATTTGATGAAATGGCAAAGGCGGATAAAGTGCGCTATGATCGGGAAATGAAGGATTACGGACCAGCTAAGGGAGGCAAGAAGAAGAAGGACCCTAATGCCCCCAAGAGACCACCGTCTGGATTTTTCCTATTCTGCTCTGAATTCCGCCCCAAGATCAAGTCTACAAACCCTGGCATCTCTATTGGAGATGTGGCAAAGAAGCTGGGCGAGATGTGGAATAACTTAAGTGACAGTGAGAAGCAGCCATACATCAACAAGGCAGCAAAGCTGAAAGAGAAGTATGAGAAGGATGTCGCAGACTATAAGTCTAAAGGGAAGTTTGATGGCGCCAAGGGTGCTGCTAAAGTTGCCCGGAAAAAGGTGTAAGAGGAAGACGAAGAGGATGAGGAGGAGGAGGAGGAGGAAGAGGATGAATAAAAAAAAAAAAACTGTTGATCTGTCTCCTTGTGAATACCTTAGAGTAGGGAGCGCCTTGATTGACACACCTCTCACCCAAGACGTGTCTGTTGCCCTCATTAGGTTTAATTACCCAGTTGGATCATGATCATATCTTAGTCTCTCAAAGTGCTCTAGCAATTGTCAGTGGTTTACATTAAGTGGCCATGGGTGTCCGGAGCACCTGGAAACTGTATCAAAGTTGTACATATTTCCAAACATTTTTAAAATGAAAAGGCTCTCGTGTTCTCCTCACTCTGTGCACTTTGCTGTTGGTGTGACAAGGCATTTAAAGATGTTTCTGGCATTTTTTTTTTTTTAATTTGTAAGGTGGTGTGTTAATTCTATGGTCATTGGCTAGAAATCCCGAGTTCTCAACTGTACATATCTATAGTTTGTAAAAAGAACAAAGCAACCGAGACACACTCTTGATGCTCTTTGCTTGGTGTGGAGGTTGTGGGGGCAATGCCTTCCGGAAGGGCTGTAGCTCAGGGTGTGCACTATGGGGCTGGACCTGTGGACACCGCAGTGGGCATCCATTTAGCTTCAGATTGTCTTGTTTTTGTATATAGCGACATAGCATCCCGCTGCCATTCTTAGATGTGGAAAGGGGTGGGGGGGTCAGCAGGCATGAGAAGTGTTTTGGATCCTTTTTAGTTTAAGTGTGGTAGTTTTAAACTTTTTTTTTTTTTAAACAAACTGTAGAACTGTTCATTGTCCAAGAGCCACTGCACCAGTGAAAGTTCAAGAACCTTCTGTACTAAACACGATCTGCAATGTTCTGTTATTTTTTTTGTATGTTTAGAATGTTGAAATGTTTTTGAAGTTAAATAAACAGTATTACATTTAAAAAAAAAAAGAAATTACTAGTCAAAGGTCAAATTTATTCACATTATCTCTTTAGTAGTCTGCAACATAATACGTTATATATTTCCATTATTCTTTCCCCTTCCCTGCTTTTTACTATAACTAATGTAGTAAACTCATTGGAGGGGAGAACGTCCTTGTTCTCTTTTTCTAAGAAGAAATCTCCCAAATGGCTTCTTGTGGCAGTGGGTCATAAAGCAGAGAAGGTTGGAGGTGATCAGGATCTAATACACTGTAGGGAATCTAGACATTCTGCAAAGAGAATGGGTGGGGAACCCAGGACTTCAATAAAGAGGTAAGTTCTGGGTAGCCAAGATGCAACAGCACTTAGTGGTGGGTACTGCTTAACTGCAAGGGCACTGTGGAAACATTCTGCTTATGTGATGGGCTCTGGCACAATATTTCGGTTACGCTGAATTTTTCCATCACTAATTGCTTATAAGAATTTCCAAATTGAGCATTTCATTGCTCAAAAGTGGAAAGGTGACTGCAAAAGAACACGTCTAATGTTCTATAAATGGTCCAATGCAATCATAATTTGCATAAAGAGATATATACTGCTTTGGCTGAGGAAACCTTGACTAAATCGAAAGGGATGCTGTTCATCATTTTCTGTAACATTAATGTATCTTTCTCCAGTTCTGTCATTTCTTTAATGCTTTACTTTAAAAAATCTTATTTTGTTCAGATATTTCTTCAAAGCAATCATTGCCAGGATCCAAACTGGCACTGGAAGGAAACTTTATTTGCAACAAAAAGAGATCAAATCTTAGGATTAAATATAAGCCATTACCACTCTTTCCAAGTGATTTAGAAATCTATGTCCTAATGATCCCAATTTACTTTTTCCGCCAGATTCTACAAAATTACCTGGAAACTGTGAAGCATTCTTTGTGTAGTAAATTCTGTCTTCTCAATGTCTTGATTAGGTATTAGCCACTTAGTGAAATATGTATATGTAATTTATTAGTGCCTGAACCACAATCTTAAACTAATCGCAATGTTTCACCAATTATAACACCTTCTAAATGATAAACTACCATATAATTTCTAAATTACTACTACTGCTCCACACCTTTCTTTTATATTAATGGCTAAATCGTGAAAAAAAAAAGTGACGTTCCTAAAGCCTTGCAATTTGTTTTGAAATTCCTGAGCATTGGGCTGCCTAACTTACAACATCTGTCTTTGAGACCTGATTGCTTCTTCGAGACTTTGAAGTTTATACTCTGAATTATGTATTTCTATACTTACTACTCAGCTATTATCTTCATTTTTAAGATATTCTTCCTTTGTCAGCAAGAACATCTTTTTTTTTTTTTTAAGAGAAGTCATTCTTTTTTTAAAAAAAGGAATTCTCTTTTAAAAATTTCCCAAATTCAAGAATTAACTATTTAGGAGACAAGAACAGGAGTTTTGCTGCAGAGAAAGGATAAGCTTATTTTTAAATACTTTAAAAATATTGATATAGGATTCTTCTTTTGGATTGTTATAATTATATCCTGTCATATGTAAGGAAAGTTTTCCTGTGTACACAAGACTCATTCCCTTTTGAACAGTTTTCTTGCTCTTCAAGCACTGCTCTAACAAACAGGGAAGATGTCAGTAACTTTAAAGAAGATACATACCTTTTCTTTGATAGTTAAGTAATCAGAAGAGTAAAAAAAAGGCCAAGAGAAGAAAAAACAAAAGAAAGAAAACCTTCTTGCAAAAGCAGGTGTACTACAAAGCTCAACTAGTTCACAGACTGAGGACACTGCTTTTTATAAGTTTTTTCTCCACTGGGAACGGTCTTCTGAGTCTCCCTTTCTCTGCTTTCCATCCCTCGAGTCCTAACCAGGTTTTTTTTTTTTTTTTTTCTTTTTTTGCTTGCGAGAACGGAAAAAGTTGCCAAGGCAGGCATATTCGGTACATTTCACGGAGGCTTTTCTATTTTCAGAGTTTTACCGTTCCCCAGATGGCTCCCAATTGTTCTTAGACACACGGAGAACCTAGGCTTCCTCTAGACCCTTCTGAGAATCTACTTCGTGACAACTAGGAGTCCACCGTACCCGCCCAAGATGGATCTCCACAGAATTTGATTTCGTCGTTTGTCGACCCACGAAAGCTCATCTTTGTATCCCAAGTTAAAAACATTTGTCTAGAGTGAAAAGGTAAGGAAACCTCTAACACCTCTCAAAGGGCTAAAGGACCCCCTGCAACCTCCCAAGGCGAGTTCTGGACGCGGCCAGTGGGAGCTCGGACCTTGACCATGCGCCGGAGTTGGTGGTATCCCCGCTATGCACTGGATTTAATCTGAGGAAAAGTTAACTTTCGGCTCCTCGCATTTCTGCAAAGCCCGTCCGGTAGGGCCCGAACCGAAGCTGGGCCAAGGCCTCAAAATCTGAGACCAGGCAAGACAGGTGTGTAAGGAAAGCCTCCGGGTACCACGGGTCGCCGCACACAAACCCTCCTGAAGGACCGGGGGCCCCCGGGCTCCCCGATGTACTTACTCCCGGTTTAAGCATAGTCCGCGACGCCTCGTCGCCTCCTGGTAACGTTTGCATACTCCGAACCACCTCGCGCAGCGTTTAACACTGATGCTCCCCCAAACCTCAGCATCTCCGTAGGAGCGAGGCAGTCCTCCCGGGGCGTCCTTACCTTGGGGTTGGTCAGGAGCTGGTGCTCGTCGCTGTGCAGCAGCGCCCTGGAGTTGGACTCGGAGTTGTTCACGTAGACCTGGACGCAGGGGTACTGCGAGGTGCCCCTGCAGTCGGCGCCACAGGTGAAGGTGCACTCGAACACCTCGCCGATCTGCTGCACCGACAGCACCGTGCAGTTGGCCGCCGTGGCTTGCAGATCCTGCAGCGCGGGACTGAGCCAGCAGAAGCCGAAGATAAAGAGCGACACGACGCCGGAGATGATGAGAAACAAGCCGAGCCGGATGCTCTTGTCCTCGGCTTCCGTGTACTCGTAAGCCACCCGGAGCTTCGCCATCGCCCCCCACTCCCGGCGGCGGGCGCGCTCCCCCCGCCCCCTCCCGCCCCCGGCGCCGAGCCCGACTGCCTCGGCGGGAGGAGCCGCCGCCGCGCGCCAGCAGGGGAGTGGGCGGCCAGGGGGCGCGCGCGAGAACAAAGGGGCCGAGGCCGGCGACGCCCCCCGGCGGCGGCAGCGCCCCCCTCCACCTCCCCGCCGCCGCCCGAGCCCCAGAGGCTCGCAGCGCGGCCGAGGCTTCAGAGCCTCCTGCACCCTCCGGCGCGAGGCGCGCACGGGCGGCTCCTGCCTCCAGCGCCCCCTGCCAGCCTCCGCCCCCGCGCTTTCCCCGCCTCCCCCAGCCCGCCTCCTCTCGCCCGCCGGCGCCCAGTCTCCATCGCCCGCCGGCCGCCGCGCCGCGGACGCGCCTGGCAGCTGCCCCGAGGGCAGAGGCTGCAGGGCTGAGGCGAGCCCCGGGGCTCCCCCGCGCGGGAGCAGCTCCGCCGGGCCCCACCCGCCGCCGACCAGGCCCTCCCGCCCCGCCCCGGGGCGTTTCCCGTGGGCGAGGGGCGGGCAGGCGCTGGGGAGCGCGGCGCTGGCGCCCGGGATTCTCGCTACATTCCCCTGGGAGGGACATCCGCGAGAAGAGGTTAGGATCAATATAACTTAACGGAGCGACACTTTAAAAACAAAACCAAAAAACAAACGAGGGAGACGGTGTAGTGCAAGTGGAGCGGCGGGAATTTTGAACTCCAAACGGGGACTGGTCAGCCAGCTGCAAGCCAGCGGCCGGGAGGCGTGCGCTCTCGGGGAGACTGGCCGCAGGCACCCGGCGGGCAGGGGTGGAAGCCCCCGGGGCGAGCGGCGTGCGCCCCGGAGAGCCCCGGGCCGCCGGTTCCCACGCGTGGCGGGGCGCGCGCGCCGCCGGGCGGGAGGCGGCACTTGCCGCCGTCCCCTCCCCTCGGGCGAGCGCGGTAACGGTCCGACTTCAGGGTCCCGGCGCTCCCAACTGCCCGGGAGCATCCCACGATCACCCCCACCCCGACACCGCCCACCCTCGCCGGCCCCAGCCGGGCCTGGAGGGCAGCAGGTCGGCAGTGAAACAGGCTGTCAGGCGGAGTTTGCGGTGGAGGCAACGAGCGCTGAGGGCAGGAGCCTGCGACCCGCCCCGACCCAGGAAACTCGCTTCCTGGGTCCTGGGTGGACCACGCGGCAACGCAGGTCTTCGGGCGGCCGGGCCGACCCCAACTCTATGTGCCCAAGGCTGGGGCTGGCTGAGTAAGGACCCAAGGGAGCGAGTGCAGAGGCTTACAGTCCTGGAAGGAGACACCGTGTTCCCCATCAGGACCGTCTTCTCGCTCTAAACGGAGAGCAGAATCCTCTCTGTTCTGGCTCCCTCCTCAGGAGTATTGCCACCGTTGGCCCATCTCGGAATGCGTAGATGAGCTTTCCAGGAGCGCTGTGCGAGGCTACAGCGGCGTGCCGACCCACTCTGGGACAGGTACCGTTTCTAGAACTGCGTCCTGCTCTCCTAATTCTTTCTGCTGCTCCCTCCACGCCCACGCCCCACCTCGCCTGTGCATACCTCAGTCTCTGTTCTTTTCCTGACCTTTAAAAAGATTCTTTTTAAAATCATACTGCTATCAAAATATCAAACTTGGAGAACTATTTCGACCTACAATTTGAAGCATCAGAGTATTCACTTGGCAAAACATATAAACATTTCTTTTTCTTGACTTGCAAGTCCCAAATGAATATACTCTTAATTAAATTCAGTCATATATTCATATTCACTTCCTGATGAATATGGAAACACCGAATCATAGAATTCTTGACTTCTCTTTCTTGGATTTCAAATGTTAGTTTACTGGTATAGTACTTTGCAACTGAGTTCCTAATCTGTTAGTTTGAAGCACTCCTTTATGTGGTATTTCCAAGCAAGGGGTAAATAAAGCAAGTTTAATTATAGGAAGACCCCAAGTGTTTTTCTTTTTTTGTTCTTTTTTTTATTTATTTATTTTTTTTATTTTACAATATTATATTGGTTGGTTTTGCCATACATTGACATGAATCCGCCCCGGGTGTACGTAGGTTCCCCTTCCTGAACCCCCCTCCCACCTCCCTCCTCCCCTTATCCTCCCTCTGGGTCATCCCCGTGCACCAGCCCCGAGCATCCTGTATCATGTGTTGAACCTGGACTGGTGATTCATTTCACATATGACAATATACATGTTTCAATGCCATTCTGCCAAATCATCCCGCCCTCACCATCTCCCACAGAGTCCCAAAGACTGTTCTATACACCTGTGTCTCTTTTGCTATCTCGTATACAGGGTTAAGGTTACCATCTTTCTAAATTCCATATATATGCGTTAGTATACTGGAATCAAGATTGCCGGGAGAAATATCAATAACCTCAGATATGCAGATGACACCACCCTTATGGCAGAAAGTGAAGAGGAACTCAAAGGTCTCTTGATGAAAGTGAAAGAGGAGAGTGAAAAGGTTGGCATGAAGCTCAACATTCAGAAAACGAAGATCATGGCATCTGGTCCCATCACTGGGAAATAGATGGGGAAACAGTGGAAAGAGTGTCAGACTTTATTTTTTTGGGCTCCAAAATCACTGCAGATGCTCATTGTAGCCAGGAAATTAAAAGACGCTTACTCCTTGGAAGGAAAGTTATGACCAATCTAGATAGCATAAAAAAGCAGAGACATTACTTTGCCAACAAAGGTCCGTCTAGTCAAGGCTAAAAGCTGATCGCGGAAGAATTGATGCTTTTGAACTGTGGTGCTGGAGAAGACTCTTGAGAGTCCCTTGGACTGCAAGGAGATCCAACCAGTCCATTCTAAAGGAGATCAATCCTGGGTTTTCATTGGAAGGACTGATGCTAAAGCTGAAACTCCAATACTTTGGCCACCTCATGCAACAAGTTGACTCACTGGAAAAGAGTCTGATGCTGGGAGGGATTGGGGGTGGGAGGAGACGGGGACGACAGAGAATGAGATGGCTGGATGGCATCACTGACTTGATGGACATGAGTTTGAGTGTACTCCGGGAGTTGGTGATGGACAGGGAGGCCTGGCGTGCTGTGATTCCTGGGGTCGCAAAGAGTCGGACACGACTGAGCGACTGAACTGAACTGAACTGATACTGTATTGGTGTTTTTCTTTTTGGCTTACTTCACTCTGTATTTTCTGAATAAATTAAGAAGATGCAGGGTTTGGAAATTTTCCAAGTCAGGAAGACTCTTTGTACTTTAATACCTTTCAAGTTTTGAGAGACTATTTTATTATTTTCTCCCCTTTCTGTTGGCATAAAGACAATTGTTAGTGATTATACACACTACATGAAAGGAAAATTGAGTTTATCAGTTAAAGCATATTAACCTCAGATTACAGATTTTCAGTATGAATCTCTTTCCGACAGTAAGTTAGAATTATTTTCCTTTTCAAGAAGGCTAAAGCCAATCTAGGATCTGAGGCAGTGGTGAACAGATTAGATTTTTCCGATCTCAGAGCTCTGATATGGTGAGCAACTTAACCTTGAGGCTGAATTAATTCCTATCAGTTCAGTTCAGTCGTGTCCGACTCTTTGCGACCCCATGAATCACAGCACGCCAGGCCTCCCTGTCCATCACCAACTCCCGGAGTTCACTCAAACTCATGTCCATTGAGTCGGTGATGCCATCCATCCATCTCATTCTGTCGTCCCCGTCTCCTCCCACCCCCAATCCTTCCTAGCATCAGACTCTTTTCCAGTGAGTCAACTAGTCGCATGAGGTGGCCAAAGTATCGGAGTTTCAGCTTCAGCATAAGTCCTTCCAATGAACACCCAGGATTGATCTCCTTTAGAATGGACTGGTTGGGTCTCCTTGCAGTCCCAGGGACTCTCAAGAGTCTTCTCCAGCACCACAGTTCAAAAGCATTAATTCTTTGGCGATCAGCTTTCTTCACAGTCCATCTCTCACATCCATACATGACCACGGGAAAAACCATAGCCCTGACTAGACAGACCTTTGTTGGCAAAGTAATGTCTCTGTTTTTTAATATGCTATCTAGGTTGGTCATAACTTTCCTTCCAAGGAGTAACCGTCTTTTAATTTCCTGGCTGCAATCAGCATCTGCAGGGATGGGGTAGTCTAAAAATAATTTAATGAATATGATTCACTTGTCAATGATTCTAGAGCTCAGAGTTGTGTGAATGTAACCTTTGCCTCAAAACTGAGGCAAGATGGTCTTCCAAGTAAATCTAGAGAACAAACAACACAAAATATTGTCTTATTTTAACCTAAATTCTTAAAGGTTTTTAAATCCATTTTTTTTCAAATTCGGCATTTGGTCACTTTCCTTCTTTATAATTATTCTAAAAATATTTGAAGAAACTGCTGCCATCTAGCCTTCTGCTCTTTACTCCTTTTTTCATACTTTTTTGCCTTTTCATACTGTTCATGGTGTTCTCAAGGCAAGAATACTGAAGTGGTTTGCCATTCCCTTCTCCAGTTAACCACGTTTTGTCAGAACTCTTCGTCCATGACCCGTATGTCTTGGGTGGTCCCACATGGCATCTACAGTTCATGCAGAGATGAGCACAATAAAGGACAGAAACAGAATGGACCTAACAGAAGCAGAAGATATTAACAAGAGGTGGCAAGAATACACAGAAGAACTATACAGAAAAGATCTTCATGACCCAGATAATCACGATGGTGTGATCAAGCACCTAGAGCCAGACATCCTGGAATGCAAAGTCAAGTGGGCCTTAGGAAGCATCACTACGAACAAAGCTAGTAGAAGTGATGGAATTCCAGCTGAGCTATTTCAAATCCAAAAAGATGATGCTGTGAAAGTGCTGCACTCAATATGCCAGCAAATCTGGAAAACTCAGCAGTGGCCATAGGACTGGAAAAGGTCAGTTTTCATTCCAATCCCAAAGAAAGGCAATGCCAAAGAATGTTCAAACTACTCCACAATTGCACTCATCTCACAGGCTAGTAAAGTAATGCTCAAAATTCTTCAAGCCAGGTTTCAAGAACACGTGAACCGTGATCTCAGTCATTTTGCTTCCAGATGTTCAACCTGGTTTTAGAAAAGACAGAGGAACCAGAGATCAAATTGCCAACATCCGCTGGATCATCGAAAAAGCAAGAGAGTTCCAGAAAAACATTTTTGCTTTATTGACCATGCCAAAGCCTTTGACTGTGTGGGTCACAACAAACTGTGGAAAAATTCTTCAAGAGATGGAAATACCAGACCACCTGACCTGCCTTGTAAGAAATCTGTATGGTCAAGAAACAACAGTTAGAACTGGACATGGAACAATGGACTGATTCCAAATTGGGAAAGGAGTACGTCAAGGCTGTATATTGTCACATTGCTTGTTTAACTTACATGCAGAGTACATCATGTGAAATTCCTGGCTAGATGAAGCACAAGCTCGAATCAAGATTGCAGGGAGACATAGCAATAACCTCAGATACTCAGATGACACAAACCTTATGGCAGAAAGTGAAGAACTGAAAAGCCTCTTGATGAAAGTGAAAGAGGAGAGTGAAAAAGTTGGCTTAAAACTCAATATTGAAAAAACTAAAATCATGGTATCTGGTCCCATCACTTCATGGCAAATAGATGGGGAAACAATGGAAACAGTGACAGCCTTTATTTTCTAGGGTTCCAAAATCACTGAAGATGGTGACTGCAGCCATGAAATTAAAAGACGCTTGCCCCTTGGAAGAAAAGCTATGACCAACCTAGACAGCATATTAAAAAGCAGAGACGTTACTTTACCAACAAAGGTTCGTCTAGTCAAAGCTATGGTTTTTCCAGTAGTCATGTATGGATGTGAGAGTTGGACTATAAAGAAAGCTAAGTGCCAAAGTATTGATGCTTTTGAACTGTGGTGCTGGAGAAGACTCTTTAGAGTCCCTTGGACTGCAAGGAGATCCAGCCAGTCCATCCTAAAGGAAATCAGTCCTGAATATTCATTAGAAGGACTGATGCTGTAGGTGAAACTCCAATAAATTGGCCACCTGATGTGAAGAACTGACTCATTGAAAAAGACCCTGATACTGGGAAAGATTGAAGGCAGGAGGAGAAGTGGATGACAGAGGATGAGATGGTTGGATGGCATCACGGATGCAATTGACATGAGTTTGAGTAAGCTCCGGGAGTTGGTAATGGACAGGAAAGCCTGGGGTGCTGCAGTCCACGCGGTCGCAGAGTCAGACACGACTGAGCGACCTAGCTGAACTAACTCCTCTTAATTCCTATTTAAATTAGCTTGCTTCTTTTCTGAACCTTTCATTATTTCATGTGTTTCTTACTAAAAGTCAAACGTATCAAAAAGACTTTCCATACTTCTATTTTATCTTTAATGGAACACTGTGTGTTACAAGTTTCATTTATTTGAACCGGTGCTGCCTTTTCACATATCCAAAAAAGGTTGGATATGTCAGCCCCTCAATTTCTGAAAACAGGTCACCATCGACTCTCTTAAATTAGGGTAGTAGTAAGAACACTTAGGACATCAGAGATTCTGAGCTCTGAGGCCACTGAGCATCTTGTTTCCTATGGAGGGCAGAGGCAACACAGGAAAAGAAAAAGCTAGTGTTTTCTTTGCATAGTTGTCCACCAATTAAAACTGAGATTAAAACTGCAGTACTCAGGACCAGACTAACTTACTTGATGTACTTCTTTGTTACAGCAATATTTTCAGGAGACTCATGGTCAAGCCTTGATGAAGTTCTTTTTAAAAGAAAAAATAAAACATATCTAAACAAGGACATTAAAACCACTGTTATTTAGTTTGTTCTCATGATCAGTGTTCCTCAAGAAGTCCTGTGACTGATGTTAAAGCTGCAATATACAATTTCATATGTATATGTACCTTTATTAAAACGTTGTAAAAAGAATGATCATAAGTAAGGTGATGATAACCTAGGAATAGGAGGGAATTTCAAATATGTTGGGAAAATGTTTATACATGATTTTCAAAATTTGCACATTGTGAAGTTTTTCAAACTGATACTACACGCTTGGATAGCTAAAATATAGGGGAGAAAATTAATATTGTATCATCACCTTTTCTCATTAAAATTCACATGCTGGATTTAGACATTTGCAATTAGAGAAGAGTAAATATGAATGAAAGCATGAGTGCTCCAAAAACAAAAAATACATAGAAAAAATTTATCACATTTTTTCATTTAGTTATGTAAATTTAGATTTTGTTATTGTCACAGAAAATTAAGTTTCCTTTCTGTTTGGTCTTAACTTTAAAAATGCTTAAAGTTGTAATAAATCGTTTCCAGCTTGCTAATATTAACTTTCTTGCCATGCTTCATTGTGAACTATTAGCATCAGAATGTTATATTCTAAATAAATTTCCTATGTGGCCACTGTCTTTTCTAATTGCCTTATTTTTTTCCTGTCTGTAAACTTTATCTATGATATTGAGCACATAATTGAGAACACGACTTACTATTTTTAGATAGTTATAATCATGTTAGAACAGGAAGGGATCTTAAATATTACCTAGTTAAATATTAAGTAGAAAAAAAAGCTCCCAAAGACTTTGCATTTTGTTTAAAATAGTAAATAAGGTGTTGGAGAAGACTCTTGAGAGTCCCTTGGACTGCAAGGAGATCCAACCAGTTCATTCTAAAGGAGATCAGTGCTGGGTGTTCATTGGAAGGACTGATGCTAAAGCTGAAACTCCAATACTTTGGCCACCTCATGCGACGAGTTGACTCACTGGGAGACTCTGATGTTGGGAAAGATTGGGGGCGGGAGGAGACGGGGACGACAGAGAATGAGATGGCTGGATGGCATCACTGACTCGATGGACATGAGTTTGAGTGAACTCCGGGAGTTGGTGATGGACAGGGAGGCCTGGCGTGCTGTGATACATGGGGTCGCAAAGAGTCGGACATGACTGAGCGACTGAACTGAACTGGACTGAACGATTAAAAATATTTTTTCAAAGTTCAAATTTATTTGCATACTGCCTTTATCTTTGCTATTGAAAAAGAAAAGCAAAAAGCACAGATAATCACTTCATATTAGTAAATTCATAATATTGTAATGGAAGTGCTGGTTGGATTTCCTAAATTCTTGCCACCTGTCTGTCTTTCAAGTTAATGGAAGTGAACATCTATATATATAAATACAAATGTAGTATAAGGGAAATCAGCTTTGAAATTATAAAGCAAGAAGCTAAGAAGTGTTGTTCTTAACATTAAGAATAAATAGTTTGACATAACTGATGTTTCAGACTGGAAAATTTCATGATTTTTATTCCAAGTTGATTTTGTTTTTCCCATGTTCTTCAAAAACTTAGGTATTGCTCTCTAACAGTCCCCAGGTCTGTTAAAAAGTCATTTAATAATTCCAAAATATGGAAAGTGCCTCCTAGTACAGTGACTAAAGGGGGAGTGTCTGTCTTTGGAGAAATGGACCAACATCTACTGAATACCTACTATAAGTAAACGCTCTAATTTAATCTTACCATGAGATGAACAAAATTAAATACCTTTTCCAAGAGTGTGCATGTGTTTATTATGGCATATTACACGACCCATTCTTTTTTTACTCTACTGGTGGTGGTTTAGTCGGTAAGTCACATGCAACTCTTGTGACCACATAGACTGTAGCCCGCCAGGCTCCTCTGTCTGTGGGATTATCCAGGCAAGAATACTGGACTGGGTTACCATTTCCTTCTCCAGGGGATAGTGGGTCTCCTGTGTAGCAGGCAGATTCTTTACCGACTGAGCTACAAGGGAAATCCCTTCTTTTGTACTACACCATTGCTAAGGAATTACTGTATTCAATACAAAAGAAGAGTAGGTAATACAAGTGGATTTAAAATGTGCTTATATACTTATATTCAAGTATGGTTAGCCTTGATCAAAATCCATATTGTGAAACTTGACCATGGAGCGGCGGTGGCGGGAGGGCAGTGGGTAGAGAATGCAGGAGTTGATGACTTAATCTGATCCTCCTGTTTAATTTTACTCTGACACTTGTGTTGAAAATAGCTCGTTTTTAGATGCATAGCAAATATAAGTAGTATTTTGTTATGCAGGAGAGGGAGATTAAGTGTAATATTCGGGTTTCAGAGAGATTTGTTAGAACTAAATTCGAGTCTATTCAAAGCTTCTATTACTGTAGAAGTAAAGACAGGGAACGAGATGTTAACACAAATCATTAAATCATTTTAGGGTAGAAGAAAAGCCCAAGTAAGTGAATTAAAGTTGCTCAGTACTGTCCGACTCTTTGCCACCCCATGGACTATACAGTCTGTGGAACTCTCCAGGCCAGAATACTGGAGTGGGTAGCTATTCCCTTCTCCAGTGGATCTTCCCAACCCAGGGATCGAACCCAGGTCCCCCGCATTGTAGGCAGATTCTTTACCAGCTGAGCCAGCTGGGAAGCCCAAGAATACTGGAGTGGGTAGCCTAGCCCTTCTTCAGTGGATCTTCCTGACCCAGGAATCAAACTGTGGTCTCCTGCATTGCAGGCAGATTCTTTACCAACTGAGCTATCAGAGAAGCCCCAGAAGAAAAGTCTATCTTCCTCTTAATGCAGGGAATCACCTAATACTTCTAATAATAGCTTCCTTTTTTTGCTTGAACACTTCCAGTGATGAAAAAATCATTAACTCCTAATGCTACTCATTTGATTTTTAGACATTTAAAAAATTTATGGTGTATTTTCTTGTAAGTTGAAATCTGCCTTGCCATAACATCCATGTTAAACATCCTTATTCTGCCCTCTGGTGTTACACAGGTTAAAGATAGTCTGTCTCACAAATGATAATCTGCCTTACAAATTTAAGATACGGGAAGACAACTGTCATGTCTTTAGGCCCTTTCTTCTTAGGCGATTCTTAAATTTCTTCAGTATTCTCTTTTGATATGATTTAGAAAACTAAACCAAAATGCTAAGAAAAATAGATAACTGGAGGTTGGAAACATTCTCTAAAACAAGTCTGAACCTCTCTTCTCCATGTTTTCCTGCTGACAAACACTTCTAGGACACAGAACATTGCTGTTCACTAATGAACAATATCACTACAAAAAGATTTTGGCTCCATTCATTAGACAGAATTAGGATTCCAAAAAGTGATATGCAAGTCAACCCATTTAACATTCAAATATTAAATCATTTAGAGTGAGCTGAAAAAAATTATTTTTAAAAACAGGTATAATTTTCCACTCAATAAAAGGACATAACTTGTTTTATATTTGAAGACTATTAACCATTTGAAGATTATAACCTAAAACATTAAAAATAAAAATGTCTGACTCCCAAGAGGAAAAATATTTAACAGCTCAAATTTTCTCTTAAAACAGACCATTTTTTCATACAACTGTTACATATGGTAATTACATCTTAAAATAAATGTTCAGTATGTAACAGATTTAAAGGTAGCTTGAAAACATTCTGGCTGCCCTAAATCTTTATTTTTATACAAAGGATGAAACTATTTATATCATTCCTGCATGTAATTTTTTCTCATTGAGCTGTATATTTTTTAATAATCATCAATTTCGAAGTTCAATTTAAAAGTCTTTTCATTATAAATGAGTAACCATAGAGCTGGTCCTAAAAATAATCCCGTACACCCGGCCGTTTGTTGACATCATAACACTCTTTGAAATTTGATGCATTTCTTCCAAAATGTTTAAAGAACTCTCAAGTGTTAACCCTAAAATTATTTTCAGTATATACTAGAGAATAGATTGGTCTGGAAGAAAAAACATCACCTGTTAAAAGTTTTAAAAATTAAATTATGTGGTCAAAATGTTACTTAGGCTAAATACAAAAGCATGTTAGCAGAACATTATGTTTCAGGGTATGCTTATGAAAATTCAGAGACTAGCTCTGATGCATAGTAAAAATTTGTTTTGCTTCAGCTAGCATCCTCAGTTGTTGCTTAAAGGAACTACCATGTGGGGCACAGGCTATTTTATCTCACCTTCTTTAACAAAAATGTCAAAATATATTTGTGGTGTGGTAGATGCCTTCTCCGGAGAAGGCAATGGCAAGCCACTCCAGTACTCTTGCCTAGAAAATCCCATGGATGGAGGAGCCTGGTAGGCTGCAGTCCGTGGGGTCGCTATGGGTCGGACATGACTGAGCGACTTCACTTTCACTTTCACACATTGGAGAAGGAAATGGCAACCCACTCCAGTGTTCTTGCCTGGAGAATCCCAGGGATGGGGGAGCCTGGTGGGCTTCCGTCTATGGGGTCACACAGAGTCGGACACGACTGAAGTGACTTAGCAGCAGCAGCAGCAGATGCCTTCTCAGGCCTTAGAAATGAAAACTTAGTTTCACTATAGAGAAGATAAGTAGTTTATTAACTAAAGTACTAAATATTTTGGCAAATGCCAAGTGGTGGCCATAAGCTGTTAAGACTATGCAATAATCTGGGTTTTCGACAGATAGGAAATTATGACAGTGAAAACTACCATTGACTTCTTGGCATTTTCAATAAGTTATTTAAATAACTGGATTAAAAAAAAAAAACTTTTCAGTTGATGGACATAGTTGACAGTGCACCGAACTGTCCTTAGCAGTTTTTACACATAAGTGGCAATCTAATGTCTAGCAAAAATATCCCCAGGAAATAGCTAAGGTTAAAAAAAAAAAAAGAGAAAAAGCATCTTTGCTGTGTTGTACTTGGAAATGGATTTAACTCCCCTCGTATTCTGTTCTAATAAATACTATTGTTAACAATGCAGTGTCTGTAGTAGAACACTGGTTGATGCCTCTGATACACAGTAAGGCATTATCCCGAGATCAACTTGGTTTGAGTTTCACCAGGATCTGAGGATTTTATTCTAGTTAAAACTTATACAGTAGGCACAGAATAGTATGAGTGGTAGTTCACTAACTTCAGAAATGACTTGTGGTACTTAGCTAAATTTTGTATTCTTGGCCTCTCCGTAGATATTCAGAGTATGTAAACATGAGACCTAAAATATATTTTTAATATGTTCCCCAGTTGATTCCTGTGCACATCCAGTTTGAGAATTACCTAACCAGAGGATAACCGGTGAGTTACTGCAGCTGTCTCAATCCAAATTAAGCTTTCTATAATCAAATTTAATGATTAGTTTTCTTTATGAATAAAAAATAGGATTATTGCTTAATCAAGTTTTTGTGATCACCAATGGGACAAACAGGAGATTGTACACTAATACAATGTATGATTACAGGCTGAAATTCACCTCAAAATTTTAACTCTTTTCTCCTTTGAATGCAGAACACAAGCATAAACAAATCTGGGGAATATACATATACACATGATTTACTAGTTCTTGTGCCTGTTTCATGTTCCTGCTCCAAAATTTAAAAAGTTGTCTTTTTTGATTAAATCTTTCCAAAGATATTGCAGTAATTTAAAGTAAACCTTACCTATGACTAAGAGCACGTTTCAGACTAGATCAGTGTTTTCAGTATGTAATTTTTAGCCCTGATGACATCATGTTCTTTGACTTCAGATCAAGAAGAGTATCAACATGAAAAGAGCTGAAGATATCAAGTCCAATGTTTTACTCAGAAAGATATTTGCTTCAACAGCAATTCTGACAGTCATCTAGTTTCTGCTTCAATGTTTCTGTTGATGGAAACCTCACTTCATGAAGCATTTAACACTGTGGGATAGCACCTTAATACAGAGAACAAAAATCTGTCTCAACTTCCACCTGCTGGCTTGAGACTTGCCCTCTTCATTTAACTCCTTATATTTGAAGACAGCGATCATGTCTCCCCATAGTTGTCTGCTGTCTCTCCTCCAAGTGCTGCATCTGATCAACTCAGTTCTTCCCATACATGACATCTTTGAAACTGCTAGGCATTTTGAAATTTGTGATTTCTCTAATTGAACTACTTTTGTTCCTTTGTGAATACAAAATAATAGTACCTTAAAATTGTTGGCAACTAGGTTTGTTGAAATACAGTAATTATCCCACTTAAACACGTTTTCAATAACAGAAACTCAGTCATCCAGTTCAATTCCTTACCTTATACACAGAACACTGTCCAGCCAGTCTCTCCTTGGTTACATCATGTGAAGTTGAATTTAATGCCTTACAAATCAACTCTTTTCAAAATCTCATCTCAGTTACATTTTAATATTGTGCTGAAATCTTTCTTATTGGTTGTAGTTCTGCCCTTCAGTTACACAAATGAAATTTGTCTTTCACTGACAGCTCAAGTTTGATACCTGAAGACAGATTATTGGTTCCAAAGTTTATTCTCTAATGCTAAACATTCCTTCTTCCTGGTGAATTTTTTTTTAATGATATTTTAATATACAATGAGGATACTCAAAAACCTTACCTCTGATGCTATGCTTAGAACAGAACATATTAATCCATGTAAAACCCTTAGTGTGTTGCTTGGTAGCTAGAATGCACGTCACATTTTCTCCTGCCTTCCCTAGTCATGGTAGCTCTTAAAATACACCAAACTTTCCTATCTTGTTCTGAGTGTTGTACTTGTGTTAACGTAGCTGAAGATTAGATTAGTATTTTTGGCAATAAAATAACGATTTACATATGAACAACTTTTAAGCCATGGTACATCCCACTAGCCTTTATTCTTTTAATAGCAACCAAAGTGCAAAACTAATTTTTCTGATGCAATGCACCCTATTTGATGTAATTTTAATATTACTGGGTTAGATTGAGATTCAAATTTTGACTTTTAATGTGTTTATTTGCTTCATCTCCTAGATTTGTCATTTATTCATGGTATGATCTAATTCATTAGTGATACTGTAACACTAGCAGCAAAGAGAGAAACTTGATATGCCATTATCATCTACGTTTTAAAGACATTGACATATGTCTGGCTTATGTCCTTTTCCAGAGACTGTTTTAGAACCAGTTACCAGGTATTCCTGTTATCTTCTTCATTAACTCACAGACAAACCATGGTTAAGAGAACGTTAAAGACGGACATCCCCTTTTTTACACATATACACATTTAGTTTTTCAACAGTTTTTTTTGCAAGATTGATGCTATTAAGCAAATTTAAGTTAAAATAAGTGAGTCCTCCTTTGCAGCCATGCTCAGATGCAAAAGAATGGAAGATCTATGGTTTTGGAATGAAGGAAGGATTATAATAAGGATTAGCTAGAGTGGGAAAAATTTGAAAGTTTTGAGAATTAATTGAAAATGCCTAAAAAGATTCTTTTAAAAATGGAACTACAGCAGAAAAGTTATTTCAAAGCCCACTGTTTAATTTTCAAATTGGAATTATCGATTTATACCAATGAACATGTATTTATCAAGCACCTACTGTGTCCCAAGTTCAGTGGCAAGAAGGAAAAGACCAGACAAATGGAAACTGGAAAAATTTTTATACTGTGAGAATTTAAAATTTCATTTCTTAATTAAAATGTTGTCAGTTCAGTTCAGTTCAGTTCAGTCGCTCAGTCGTGTCCGACTCTCCGCGACCCCATGAATCACAGCACGCCAGGCCTCCCTGTCCATCACCAACTCCCGGAGTTCACTCAAACTCATGTCCACAGAGTCGGTGATGCCATCCAGCCATCTCATTCTCCGTCGTCCCCTTCTCCTCCCGCCCCCAACCTTTCCCAGCATCACAGTCTTTTCCAGTGAGTCAACTCGTCGCATGAGGTGGCCAAAGTATTGCAGTTTCAGCTTTAGCATCAGTCCCTCCAGTGAACATCCAGGATTGATCTCCTCTAGAATGGACTGGTTGGATCTCCTTGCAGTATAAGGGACTCTCAAGAGTCTTCTCCAACACCACAGTTCAAAAGCATCGATTCTTCGGCGGTCAGCCTTCTTCACAGTCCAACTCTCACATCCATACATGACCACGGGAAAAACCATTGCCTTGACTAGACGGACCTTGGTTGGCAAAGTAATGTCTCTGCTTTTTAATATATTATCAAGGTTGGTCATAACTTTCCTTCCAAGGAGCAAGCGTCTTTTAATTTCATGGCTGCAATCAGCATCTGCAGTGATTTTGGAGCCCAAAAAAACAAAGTCTGACACTGTTTCCACTGTTTTTCCATCTATTTCCCATGAAGTGATGGGACCAGATGCCATGATCTTTGTTTTCTGAATGTTGAGCTTCAAGCCAACCTTTTCACTCTCCTCTTTCACTTTCATCAAGAGGCTTTTGAGTTCCTCTTCACTTTCTGCCATAAGGGTAGTGTCATCTGCATATCTGAGGTTATTGATATTTCTCCCGGCAATCTTGATTCCAGCTTGTGCTTCTTCCAGCCCAGCCTTCCTCATGATGTACTCTGCATATAAGTTAAATAAGCAAGGTGACAATATACAACCTTGACGTACACCTTTTCCTATTTGGAACCAGTCTGTTGTTCCATGTCCAGTTCTAACAGTTGCTTCCTGACCTGCATACAGGTTTCTCAAGAGGCAGGTCAGGTGGTCTGGGATTCCCATCTCTTTCAGAATGTTCCACAGTTTATTGTGATCGACACAGTCAAAGGCTTTGGCATAGTCAATAAAGCAGAAATAGATGTTTTTCTGAAACTCTCTTGCTTTCTCCATGATCCAGCGGATGTTGGCAATTTGATCTCTGGTGCCTCTGCCTTTTCTAAAACCTGCTTGAACATCTGGGAGTTCACGGTTTACATACTGCTGAAGCCTGGCTTGGAGAATTTTGAGCATGACTTTACTAGCGTGTGAGATGAGTGCAATTGTGCGGTAGTTTGAGCATTCTTTGGCATTGCCTTTCTTTGGGATTGGAATGAAGACTGACCTCTTCCAGTCCTGTGGCCACTGCTGAGTTTTCCAAATCTGCTGGCATATTGAGTGCAGCACTTTCACAGCATCATCTTTCAAGACTTGAAATAGCTCAACTGGAATTCCATCACCTCCACTAGCTTTGTTCGTAGTGATGCTTTCTAAGGCCCACTTGACTTCACATTCCAAGATGTCTGGCTCTAGGTCAGTGATCACGTTATCATGACTATCTTGGTCGTGAAGATCTTTTTTGTACAGTTCTTCTGTGTATTCCTGCCACCTCTTCTTAATATCTTCTGCTTCTGTTAGGTCCATCCCATTTCTGTCCTTTATCGAGCCCATCTTTGCATGAAATGTTCCCTTGGAATCTCTAATTTTCTTGAAGAGCTCTCTTGTTTTTCCTATTCTGTTGTTTTCCTCTATTTCTTTACATTTATCACTGAGGAAGTCTTTCTTATCTCTCCTTGCTATTCTTTGGAACTCTGCATTCAGATGCTTATATCTTTCCTTTTCTCCTTTGCTTTTTGCCTCTCTTCTTTTCACAGCTATTTGTAAGGCCTCCTCAGCCAGCCATTTCGCTCTTTTGCATTTCTTTTCCATGGGGATGGTCTTGGTCCCTGTCTCCTGTACAGTCACGAACCTCCGTCCAGAGTTCATCAGGCACTGTATCAATCAGATCTAGTCCCTTAAATCTATCTCTCACTTCCACTGTATAATCATAAGGGATTTGATTGAGGTCATATCTGAATGGTCTAGTGGTTTTCCCTACTTTCTTCAATTTCAGTCTGAACTTCGCAATAAGGAGTTCATGATCTGAGCCACAGTCAGCTCCTGGTCTTGTTTTCGCTAACTGTATACAGCTTCTCCATCTTTGGTTGCAAAGAATATAATCAATCTGATTTCGGTGTTGACCATCTGGTGATGTCCATGTGTAGAGTCTTCTCTTGTGCTGTTGGAAGAGGGTGTTTGCTATGACCAGTGCATTCTCTTGACAAAACTCTATTAGCCTTTGCCCTGCTTCATTCCGTGCTCCAAGGCCAAATTTGCCAGTTACTCCAGGTGTTTCTTGACTTCCTACTTTTGCATTCCAGTCCCCTAGAATGAAAAGGACATCTTTTTTGGGTGTTAGTTCTAAAATGTTAGGTCCATGAATCAAGGCAAATTGGAAGTGGTCAAACAGGAGATGGCAAGAGTGAACGTTGACATTCTAGGAATCAGTGAATTAAAATGGACTAGAATGGGTGAATTTAACTCAGACGACCATTATATCTACTACTGTGGGCAGGAATCCCTTAGAAGAAATGGAGTAGCCATCATGGTCAACAAAAGAGTCCGAAATGCAGTACTTGGATGCAATCTTAAAAATGACAGGATGATTTCTGTTCGTTTCCAAGGCAAACCATTCAATATTACAGTAATCCAGGCCTATGCCCCAACGAGTAATGCTGAAGAAGCCGAAGTTAATCGGTTCTATGAAGACCTACAAGACCTTTTAGGACTAAAATGTTGTACCCAGTGAAAATTATCTGTGCAGTGAAAAATCCCTAAAGGTGAAATTTATCATATTACAGTATCACCACAAGCAGCACAGTTGAAAGGACTTTCTTTCGCAACTAAGTAGCTTTTGTTTCAGAAAGCCAATTACAGTATAATCACAAAACTTATTTAACAAATGTACGTGTCACTAGTTATAGAGGCTAAACTTTGGGCAACTGGAAATATTAGGTCAACTTCTGTCCATATGTAACCACAAATTATAAAACCAAGGAATGTAACAGTGTGTCACATTAAAGAGTTTAATATAGTATTTTTAAGATTTCAGACAATTTTAAAATTTGGATTTGAAGTCAATAACATGGTAATTTCTGCTATCAACAAGTTATAAGAAGTTTGTTTACATGGAAGAATTTTTCTCATTTTGATGATTCAAAATAAAAGGAACTCAGAAAACTGGAAAAAATATGCAGTTAAAACTTTGCATATGGCAGTTAAACAAGTGGAGAGCCAACAAACCACTTGAACTATCTTGTTTTTGTGTTTTTCACACAGTCCCAATCGTGATAGTGTTAACACTTGTTATGTTTATACTTGTAAGAATAAAGATCCCATTTTCCTCTACCTGTTTCTTTTGATTATGTAGGAAAAGTTACATTTTACATAGTATATTATTACGAGAAAATGTAATCTGCTTTTAAGAAATTGATTTCTGGATTTAATTCTTATTTATGTCAAGTTAGATATGTGTTCTGTGAATTTTTTTTTTTTTTTGCACACAAGTTAAATTACATAAGTACTATTTTCCTACAGAAGAGATGCTTTGGTTTAAATCTAAAGATTATAAAATCTTGATATTTTGATGTCAGTTTCTCGTATCTCAAAATACAGAAAAAAGTAAATCTTGAGTCATTTTATATTCCTGATATACAAATAAGTTTATATGTTTCATTTTCAAACATGATTTAGTAAATGTCAATAAACTTTCATTCTTCATAGAAAAAAAGCTTAAAAATGAAAATTTTAAAGAATAAAGACTCATTGCTTAAAAAAATTTCCATCTCTAGTTCTGCTTTCATAACTTCAATATTTATCTTTAAATGGAAAAGAATCCATCAACGTGTATGTGAAATAACCAGGCAAGCAAACTGAAGGGAAAGATAATTCCACTCCTCTTTGGCTTAATTTGTACATAATTTCTTCAAGATATAGCTCAAAGTTCTATTAAATTTCTTACACACTTCTCACAAAAGCTGAGTGTTTTGATTGGGTGTCTGGAGTGTTCAGAAGTTTTATTTCTAATGCTGTTATTATTCACTTAAAAAATAGTTTTGTTTAGACTTGGTTAACACTAAGAATGTCCACATTTTTAACCTGCAAATGAAATGGTATATGGTTCCATTAAATGAGCTGTCAAAAGCAAAAAAAAAAAAAAAAAGACTGCATTTTAAATTGTTCAGTCATACCATTCAGTTGTAAAACTTTTTCTTCTCTGTTTTTTCATGTTGAAGAAATAAGTTCACAATTTCAAATCAAAGTCAACACTGCAGTGAGGAGAGCTTTTCTACTTTATTACAAAGAGAAGAAGCCTTTATGTGGTCAGAAAATACAAGATTGATCTTTTTTTTCTCTTCCTATGAAACGCTGCTGTTCAAACAGCCAGAGTGAATTGTCTCAGTTCACTTCTTTAAGTCCCATCACATTCACTTGGGTATGGATGTCCTTGGCTGCTGAAAATCTGGCCCTTTAGTGCACAGGGCGACAAAGTCCCCTGACCAGCAGTTCCAGAATGTCCCATTTTCATATATTGCATCCATGCACACCTCCTAAAAATGAGGTACAGCAGGGCAAACATTTTCCAAAATAGATGTCATATATATAATATATACACATTCGTACATACATACCTTTATTCATGTGATGTCCAAAAATTTAAAAAAAATGTACACATTTATTACAAAATCGTAACAAAGACTGGACAGTGTTTTGCTCATTCTGGAAAGATGAAGCTCAGTAATAACACAACCCTGGAAACCATCCAGAGATTGTGGCAATATCTTTCTTCTAAACAGTCAGATATTCTTGCATTAAGCTTGGCGAAACTGCCTTTCAAAAACAGAAGGGGAAGTAAAATGAAGGAAGCAGACCTTGCTCATCTTTCCAAATGAAATACGAGAAGGATCTTCACATAAAAATGCACAAACATTTGTTATTTTATTACCAATAGTGCTACAATGAACAATGCAAATTTTGTGGTCTAATTCTGTTGAGTCTCTTGTGGGTTTTCTTTTTTACATTTTAGAAACTAAATGGTAAACTTCTGTCAGTGTACTTGCTTGTCTTTACAGACCCAAGTCTGTCTGCTGGCAAAAAAAAAGAAAATAAATGAAAAAAAATTCAGACCCTGCTCGAACTAGAGAAAAACAAATTACAAATTTAGTTGTTGGGCAGCACATAATTAGTAAGGCAGGACCTCAAATGGTGACCCTTTGCGTAAGCCAATTGCCAGATCCTCAAGGAATTAAAACCAGGGTGCCTGAGCCACATCAGTTCTGCAGTTATGTTGAGTATTGTGCTGAGACAGCCATACCCCAAGAAAAGGGAAGTCTTTTTTTAGAAGGCTTGCTGAGCAGGGTTGTAGTTGAAGGTGGATGGCAGGTGAGGCCGTTCTTCTAATTTGTCATATTCCAGATGGAACTCCTATAAAACCAAATTTAAAAATTTAGATGATTTCCTCTTCCTTTGATCTCAGATTTTTGTCAAATATATTTTATTTACTATATGAACAAATAAAATACCTACAAGGTATGCGAATGAAGAGATACACCAACTCTTTTTTTTCCCCAGTAAGTAAAATATAGCTTGAAGAAAAATAATGTGAGTAGTTTTTATCTGATAAATACAAAAATGTAGACTTTCTGTATAAAAATCAGAGACTAGTCATGAGCATCTATTTTATGGCACAGAAATTTTATGCATTTTTTTTGCTCAAAAATAAGTTTGAAGGGAGCAATTACTGTATTGCTACTAAAAAGTATTAAAAATTATAATTTAAAGCTACCTTCAATGAAGTATAAAACTTAAAAATCTTTTTTTTTCATAAAAAAATTTTAGAAATAAAGGATTTCTCAATTTGTCTTATCAAAATTTTTTAAAAAAACAAACATTAAAGTTATTTTAAGCTCATTATCTGGGGAACTCACACCTCGCCAGACTTTTCATTACACAATCCTCAAATCCTGAAAAGATGTAACTGCCACCCCAAAACTGACAGTGCTTTTGCTACAGGCACATCTGAAGATGAACTATATATAGCTCATTTTAATTAAACTTTCAAAACACTACATGAGCTTTAAAATTTAAGAATGATAAAGCAAATTCTTCATACTTCGCGAAGATCAAGAAGAGAGATGAAGACTATAACTTTGTATATTAAAAAACAAAACAAAACACCTTTTTAAACCAAAAGGCCAGACGTTTTAAAATTATTAATTCTACAATCTGAATTCAGGTAGCACAAACCATCTCAGTTAATCCCATTTAAAACATTATGAATCATTACATGTACTACACACTAAAGTCAAGTAATGTCAGTACCATGGCTTAATATATTTTACCTGTTTTATTTCAAATTAATTCCACGAGAGATATTTCCATTATTAAGTGAAAATTTCATTATTACAATGAAAACCTAGGTCATGAGTTATAAAACCAAAGATTTAAAATTTTAGGATATTACAATAAGAATGATAGAAATAGCAGGTATCAGAAGCCTAGTATGTGTGAAAACTAGAGACAGAACTAATTTTGTTCTCATCTTCATAACTGAAAAGTAGACATCACTATCTTCATATTTGTATTGGAGGAAAATGAAGCTCACAAGTAACCTGCCCAAGTCATACAATAACTGGTAGATCAAGGATTAGGATCTAGACCTGAAGGACACCGAAGCCCATGATTTTTCCAGTATAACACATTATTTTTAGCCCAAGATCCAAAACTACTTAATTATACTCCTATCCAGAAATAATGTTGAAAAATTTCAGTCCAGTGACTGTAAGGAAGGCACACTGTGATGACTTTTAAAAAGTTCACTTTAGCGTTAACTAAGGCACAGAGCTTATTCGATTATCAGTAAAACTTTAGCAAACACCAGAATCATCAGCACACTCAACAAACCCTCCCTAACGCTTTGTGTAGGCACCTCTCCCTCTCTCGATACCTTGTCTAGGTTTTAAAAGAATTTATTGCCTGGCTGAGAAGACTCTTGAGAGTCCCTTGGACTGCAAGGATATACAACCAGTCCATTCTAAAGGAGATCAATTCTGGGTGTTCATTGGAAGGACTGATGCTAAAGCTGAAACTGCAATACTCTGGCCACCTCATGCGACGAGTTGACTCACTGGAAAAGACTCTGATGCTGGGAAAGGTTGGGGGCAGGAGGAGAAGGGGACGACAGAGAATGAGATGGCTGGATGGCATCACCGACTCTGTGGACATGAGTTTGAGTGAACTCCGGGAGTTGGTGATGGACAGGGAGGCCTGGCGTGCTGTGATTCATGGGGTCGCGGAGAGTCAGACACAACTGAGCGACTGAACTGAACTGAAAGATAAGTATCTAAATTAGTGGAGAAAGTATCTTCCTGTTGTATCATTCTTTAGAAATTAAAATAGGCTAAATTTAGCTCCAAAATATGTGTAGTTATTGGGTATAAAGTTATTTGTAGCTGACAAATCATATACTCCACTATCTAAGATATAGCAATTAAAATTTTGTTCCATTGTTCTGTCCTCATCATTGTAAACTGGTGAATTACACTGTATTATCAGAATTTAAACTAGAGTAACTTCATCATATTAGAAGATCAGTCTAAACCTAGGGAGTAAATATGATAATTAAAATCTCAAAGACTTTATATATCAGAGATTCAGAAATTAAAGAGATCAAATTTGGTCTCATTTTTTAAATCTTTTTGTCTTCTATGTCTTTTTATTTTTCTTAAAAGACATAAAGACTTAAAAGACTTTTTCTTTGTTCCCTAACTTTACCAATCATATCTTTTTTACATGTTTATCTTACATGTACACACCACACACACACTTTTGTATAATCTGTAGGGGCAACGTGTGTGTCTATTTTGTGTATCACTATCTACTGCCCAGAATACTGAGAATACTAGTGAGTTGCCAGGCTCCCATCAGGGGTATAATTAATGGCTAATGAATAAACGAACATAAATTTTCATTTGTTTTAGGAACAGAACACTTAAAATTTTTAAATATTCAAAGATTAGTTATTCGAAGGTCTATGCATATAATTGCTTTAATGGAAAAAAAGATTTGTAGAAGACAGTTAAATGGTTTAAAGACTAGAAAAAGTTCCAGGCACTAAAAATCACATTTATAGTAGGTTATGATATGATAAAGGATCCTAAACATTAAAAATCCTACTCAGTGTTGGACCCATAAGGTAAAGTCAGCCTGAAAGAATTCTGACACTTTAAGTCTTTATAGTTTGAGAAAGCTATTTTCACCTAAAAATTTTCCATGGATAAAATTATTTTAAAAATCTTACTCATTGAGACTATAACAAATTTTTAAATTAATAGGATAATTAATAATTCCAACTTAATTACATAGGATAGATCACACAGTGTGTCAACAAAATAGATTATCTAAAAAAGAATAAGCAAATATGGTGTCAAATTTTTTTTTGCATGTGTTCTTTTTTTTGGTTACAGTGTCAAAATTTTTATAAAAATACATTATTGACATATAAGAAATTCTTTATATAAATAATGGGGCTGTGTCCTAGAACTCACAGAAAATTTTAGGGGAGAAAGTATACTTCTGATTTAAATAATCTAATTCCTTACTTGAAGTTATAGTTCTTCAGTTCTCTGAAAATATTAAGTGATTTGCAGAAGTGAAAGAGAGAAAGAACCTCATACAAGTACGACTGAAAACCTGATTAGGGTCTCGATCAGGTCAATAATTTTCAATAATACCATGATAACATCAAGCTATTAAATTATAATACTAATTCATATAGAAGGCTTCTTTTCAGTTGATGCTATTAAATTCATGTTCTTTACCTGTGAATAAAACCACAACTTTACAGATGGGGACTTTGACTTGGGACATGGCACATCAATGGATTTTCTGTAGTTTGATGAAGTCTGTTAATAAATATACTATGGGATTCTTAATTCCTAATCCAATTTCTAGAAAAACAGTGAAAACATCCTTAAAAAAAAAAAAACCCAGAAGCCTTTGTGAAAAGTTTATTCTGTGAATATAACATAAAAGTTTTAAGTCCATGAACTTTTTAAATAGAATCAAAAGAAGAGAACTGCATATTAATACTTGATAGAAACCAGTATTTCTGCTTATTTTCATCACTATGAAAATAATTTTGTTGAAGAATATCAGTGCAAGCGGCCAACAAATTACTTTAAGAAAGATTTCTCAAAAATAGTTTAATAATGATATTTCTCAAATTTTATTTTTCAACTTCACAGCTAAAAATTTTAAAGGTAAAAGTTAAGGCAAATGTCCAACTTACATAGATCAGACAAAACTAGGTAAAATTATTACTTTACATATAGACACATACATATATAATTTTCTTTAAAATGGCATTTACCTGAGAAATTGCTTTTGTGGGATTCGGGGACTTATTAATGTTCAAGGTGTTTCTGAATATTTCTCTTTCTGGAAAACTGATTTTTTTTTCATGTAAGTTGATTTCCTCACAGATTTTAAACTAAAATTCAACTAAAATTACACATCTACTGATGTAAGTATCTATTTCTTTTTGCATATGTTTGGAATAATTTATGATCTTGAGCAAAAAGATTCAAATGAATAGAACAAATCTCAGTTATTTACTATTAGAATTTTTCCCTTCCAAAGATACTCCTCCCATAGAACCAGGTTCTCTAACTATGGTGTCAAGGACCAGCACTATCACTGGCATCACTTGGGGATTTGTTAGCAAACCAACTTCTCATGTCCCACCCACAGACCTACTTGAACCAGAAACAAAGCAGGTTGGCCCAGCAACCTGCCAGATGATAAAACAAGGCCTCCAGATATTTCTGAAGCAAGCTAGAACCGCTGACCTAACAACAATCAGAATTTCTCCATTTTTGGATTACAGTAATAATCTATAATAATAACACTGATTAAAAAAACAACTACCACAACTACTCTCCTATATCAAATACCTAATGCATGCCAAGCAGTGCCCTCAGTGTATATGTCTGCCTGTGTAATCTCAATTAATCTACATGATAATCAGAGGCAAAAATCATTTTGATTTAAAAGATAAGGAAGAGAGAGAGAGAGAGAGAGAGAGAGAATTCGCTCAGTCATGTCTGACTCTGTGACCCCCATGGACTGTAGCCTACCAAGCTCCTCCGTCCATGGGATTTTTCAGGCAAGAGTACTGAAGTGGGTTGCCATTTCCTTCTCCAGGGGATCTTCCCGACCCAGGCATCGAACCCAGGTCTCCCACATTGCAGGCAGACGCTTTACCGTCTGAGCCACCAGGGAAAGGAAGCAGGTATGGAAAGGAAACTAGTACAAGGTCAAAGTATAAACAACAGAAACAGGAGTTAAACTCAAATCCTGATACAAGAGTTATGGTTTTCTACTTCACGATATTCATTAAAGAACAGGTAACATACACAATGTCCTGTATACTATTTGTAATTAATTATTTGTATTTAACTAAAAGGTCATGAATCTACCTTTTAAAGTCAAGAGGTGCATATTAGAATTGCTAAAATAACTCAAGTACAGTGTAGAGTGGTATCTAGACTTGGACCGAGAAGCAATGACATTTACCATTAGAGAAATACCCAAAAATAAGAAGAGGAAGAAAAGGTTTAACCTTTTGTATGTGTCATTGTCTTTTTTTTGAGCTCACCTTTTCCATTTTTTTTTTCATGTTTTATATGAAGTCTTTTAGGAATGTAAAATTTTGTAATAATTACCTGGTAGGCATCTTATACTACCTTTTAAAAATGTTTTACTCTTCAGTTTAGTAAAGCTGATAAAAAAAACACTAAAAAATTATCCAATGAACAGTCAAGAAATAGTTTTTTCTGTTTAAATTTAATAAAACCAACAAAACTAACTCTTTAGTTTTTAATCCTTAGATTCTTCAGTGGAAAGAACATTCAGAGAAATCCTGAAGTTATGAAATCAGACACCGTGAACTGTATTTTCTACTAGGTAGGTAGAATAAGTACACACATAAGGAACTAAACACAGATGTGTAATATGCTATAGCACTGATGAAAACTGCATGCAGGACAGAAAGGTGTTTTTGTGAGGAAAAGTTGCAAACCAAAACAACGTTTTCCATTGGCCTCTTCCCCCCAGTTATTTCACATACTAGTCAAAGGAACAATCATGATTAATGCTTGCAATTTTCTTTCTTTATATTTACTTGCAAATAAAAACTCAACCATATCTCCTGCAATGAGTGCAAGTGTTTAAAAAGTCTACGTCTATTTATATACAGGTTTTTGGAAAAAATCTCATATTTGCTTAAAGTAATAATAATATAAGAATACATGACCGGGATTGAAAGAGGGTATCTTTATTTTACAACTGAGCAGACACAAAAATATTTCAAATGTCACCAAGGCTTGTGAAAAAAATCACAAAATTTCTTACCAAGTTCAATCATTTTCCTAAACTACAGGTAAAATGAACTACTTCCAGATACTCTCCCAGAATTTAAAACAAGCCAAGGAGGTGGAGACAATGGACTCAGCAAATATCTGGCACATTATTAGAACGGATGTACTGGTACATATAAACAGATAAAAGAGGACACTTCTTATTAAAATTTAGGTTTATATATTTACACATTTGCACACGGAAAAAAATATACCTTAGCTACTTTCCTCCAGTTAAGACAGTCAAAGAAGTAATATGTTCCCCTCTCATATGTATTGGTTTTCATTGTTGGTTCCATGCCTGGTGCCCTTGTAATCCATACTCGTTCTTCTTTGTGGTATCTCCAATCACGGTTAAAACTTCAATTTTTAAGAGAAAAAGACAATTAATGTTTTCCTGTGGCTCACATCAAACATTTTTTACACCTTTTAAAACACTTTCCAGAAAATAATCAACACTATATGAATACTGATGCTTCTTCACCCTGATTTTATTATTAAATACAAACCTAGTAAAATAAATATAGGAAAAGACTTTTTAAATTTGTCTCAAACCACATTCTTTAATTAATACACACATCTTTATTTAGCTGAAGAAATTTTTTATGCAAACAAAAGATCTTAAAAGCTCTAAGAGCAATGTGATAAAAACTTTGGCAGACCAAATAAAGATCCAGTGTTCCAGAAACTTCACTCCTTTTTCATTTTTAATATTCAATAGAAATTGAGAAATCTATTCAAACAAACAAAAATCTCAACTATTTGTGCTATTTTGTAAGAAACTAAATGCAAAGCCTATTTGAATTAACTAAATTCACATAAAATTTGTAACTAATTTCAAATTTAAAAATATTTAGAAAATTCTTAATGACTGTATTACTTTTATTTTTTATTCAGATCTCATTGATCCTAAATTCTCAATAGCCCAAAGGATATCCATTAATATTCACATAAGAATCAATGACAGTTTACACCACCTGTAAACCAGAGAAGTAACATCCAAAGGAGGTAAATGTACCACAAAAAAATGTCTCTGGTAGAACAAACCTCCATGCAAACAAATTCCTTACTATCAATACAATGAGGAGTTATTTTAGACATATATTTTATATATGTTTATATATTTTTAGACATAAATAAGATATGAGACAGAACTGCCAGTGATGGATGAATGAATGACTGATGAATTTATTTACGTATGGAGTAAATCAAAAGGAACAAGTAACAAATGTTATCTTACAAAAAATGAGGGAAAACATGGAAAAAACCAAATTCTCAACTGAGAAATTAAAAACAATTTATTACCAACACAGTGAATTTTACATTTTAAAAGTATCTGATCCAATGCCATTTATAGAAATGTTAATAATGTTAAATAATATGTTAAATAAAACGTTAATAATATAAAATACCTAACTCTATAAAAAGGTCTCCCAATCATTACGTCATAAGTTTTTGGTAACAATTCACTTTACAGTAAACACAATTAATAGAATAGTCTACTGCTAACAAAATGTTACCAACTGGACATATAAAAAAATGACACAAAATTTTTATTCTTAGAGCATCAGGTAAAAACAGAAATGCTCAGAAAAACAGTATATTCAATGGACCAATTTCTTAATACGAGTTTAAGTTGGCCAATAGGCTTCTGATTATAACTATGGAGTTCATTTTATCAATACTTCAAAATACACAAGAAATATGCACAGTGCCTTGCCCTTGTAATGCTCAATATATATAATAAAGTATGAAATTCACTGTCATTAGCATTAAATGGTTCCACAAGAAGAAAGATGACCCACAGTTATGAACCATATCTTATACTTCATTTATTTATAAAAATCAGATTTACCAAATGCACAAATCAAGCTGATCCTGACTTCTTACAAATTTAGGGTTATTTAAGTTTGAAAATGCTTTTTATGTATACAGCTAAAAGCAAAACAAATTTCTTGATGAATATTTCCATTCTAAAAACAAAGACAAAAACTACAGCCACTGTCATTAAAAAAAAAAATCTTTTAGAATAAACAAGATCTACCATAATACAAAAGTTTTTAAAAATACTTTGAACATACAGCTCTACTGCAGCTAAAAGTTGTAATACGTCTCCTCCGTTCATGTAATAGAGATAGAAAAGAAGGTCTTCTCCGTATCGGCCAAGTTTTATTGCAGCCAGCTGGAAAAGATAAATTATTCTGAAATGTAAAATGAGTTTGAAAATCCTAACATATAACTTATTACACTAAAGTAAAAATGTAAAGATAAAACAGAAACTCCTCTCTGCAGCAGATAACTGCCATTACTTGATTACAGAGGTAAGTTATATAATTTTAAAGGGGAGTTTCATCATTTGAATGACTAAAGTCGTTGAACAATTATTTCTGATAAATCTATTTTATGTATTAACAGGAGGAAAAAGCTAAATAAAACTTCTGAGTAAGCTCTAATGCTGTCTTACTTGAGGGTCTATTAATAATCAATGTGGCAATAATAGTGGAACACTGTGTTCAGAAAAAAAGAAGTTACATTCAAGTCCTAGTTTCATTACTTACTAATATGACCATATCCAAGTTCTGTAATGTCTCTGACCTTTCAATTATAAAACGTAGTCAACGATACCAACAAGGATTACTAAAAATGTAACTGAAATTAAGTGATAATGCGAATGCACTTTGTAGAGTTTGACACATACAAGCCTTAAAATTTAACTGAATTTACAACTGACAGTGATTCACAGAATGGTTATGTACTTTTAGCAAAACACAGATAGATAAGTATAAATATCATAACGGGGTACGTTCTTTATTTTGTTTAAATGGATGACTAAAAGATGGCTACTCTACATGTCACTCCACAGAGGAGAAACAACTGCCTAACAAACTATCAAACACAAGTTCAATAGTCTCAAATTCTCACATTAAAAATAAATATTTTTTTACCTCTTTATCTACACTTGTATTTAAATGTTTAATTAGTTATTGTTACACATTCTTTCAATGTCATTTTTCTCCCCTTTCATATTATCCCCATTCAAGCAACAGTCTTCAATGTGACAAATTATCCTAAAGCATTATTTCTTAAATTGTTACAAGAAAAGGTTCTGGAATGCTCAGGTAATTGGAGCAATAAATGAGTGCTATCATGGAAGTGGCAGCAAATCACATAATCCATAAATAGAAAAAACTAGCTCTATCTCATACTTCTTGTCTTCCATGTACTCAAGTATTAAAAAGACATATTGACAAATACATGTTCCTCTTTACTTGCCTATCTGCAACGTCAACATCCATTTGACTACACAACTGCATGGTACAGATGCAGGACACTTTTTATATATTTATATTATACATATTTATACACATTAACACAAATATATAATTTTTAACAAACTATATGTATCCTTTCATATGACCAAAATCTAGTCACCTAAAGCAGAAGTGTTTTCTTTCTTAGAATAATAATAAAAGATTAAAGCTGTAAACTCTTAATAGTTATCTATAACTAGAAATTTAGGTAATTAAAAATAGAAAATGAACCAAAAAAGTCAAAGATAATAGCTTTAAAATGTATTTTTTTCATTAAAAACATTGTACCTGTAGTATTCATAAAGAAAAATCTTTCTTATTGATACATACATAAAATGAAAATATCAGGAGGAAATTTATCAAATTTTCCATGTTACTTTGTTCCCATCAACTGTGGTTATGGTTACCACCTGTTATTAACAAACAATTATAAAAAAGATTTTATTGGTCCTAACATTGTTTTTAAAATATTTAAAAAATATAACCCAGACCTCATCAAAACACAAGATTATAAACCAAAACAGAAATTAAATTGTTACATATAACAAAGTGGACATACAAAAACATACCCCTGAGACCACTGCTAATTATTTAAAAAATTATGCTGTCAGAATTGAAAAACAGTACCTAAAAACAGATAAATTCATGCTGACTGAGTAGAATAATAAACTACACTCACCTTATCCCTAATGTGAATGTTCGTTAAGTACTCAGATGGAACATGGAAGTCTGGATAATAAAATGAAAAAAGCCTTATTAACTGATTCTCAGTTACAAATACATTTTTAAAGGTCTAAACAAAAATAGATTATCCTACCTATGTCTTGAGGTCGACAAGGTGAAGATGCCCAGGGTGATGCAAATTTGGGGTAGAGATTTCTGAATAGGGAAAAAAAAACATTCTGAAGTCCAAAGTAGAAAAAAAAGATTTCTAATTTTATTTTAGGAATCAGGAAAAACAATGACTTAATACATTAAGATGTGTATCCTCAAACTTTCAATTTCTTTTCTTGATTTTACTATGACTTACACAGCAGGAAACTGAAACAAGGTTAAAAAATATACATCCATATATGCACATCTGTATATATAAATTACTACTTCAACCAGAATGCTTTAAATTCATTAATACTATGTCTTCAAGTAAAATTAGTTTCCCATTTTTATAGCCAGGAAAAAAAGTAAAACATAAGTTCAAAATCAGCAAACATTTACAGAGTATCTATTGTTATATACCTGGCACTAGGTGCTTATATATTAGCAAGTATAACAAAGATCATCAACAACATGAAACTTACTTTCTGATTGAGGATGGTGGATTGGGAGGGAGACAGACAAAAAAACTGAGAAATGAAAAACATGAAGTGGCATGGCAGCACAGACAATCTTACAGACAAACTGAGGTTACCAAAAATGACAAAGTCAAAGGGAAGACTAGAGGTAAGCAGCTGAGGTATCAAGAAGAGTAAAATTTCTGGAGGAGAGAAATTCAAGAAGCTGGGATTTCAGGGTTTAGGAAAGACTATATATGTGTATATCAGTTCAGTTCAGTCGCGTCCGACTCTCCGCGACCCCATGAATCACAGCACGCCAGAGAAACTGACAAATTATAAGAGGAATATTACTACAAAGTGAGAGTGATCCAGCAACTAACATAAGAGGGGATGACCCAGAGTCAGCAGAAACCAGCAACTATGAGTGGCAGATTATGATACAATTTGAACACATACATTAAAAACTGTAGGAAGGTATTATATACAAACATAGAAGAAAAGAAAAAAACTTACTCGGGAGAGTTCAGATTGAGGCCTAATGTTGTTAAGTCACTTCCTAATGCAAGATGTACCATTCCTGGGTCTGTCTCTGCTGCCCTGATAAATGTTAACAGGCCAATCATTCCAAATTGGTCCGTCACCATCCCTTGGGGAATGTTAGTAACCCGACCTGGATAAGAAAAACATAGTCGTTTCTATCTTTTAGGAAAAAGGAAATAAATAAATAAATTCTATAATATCTTTGATATATTCTATAGAGTCTCACCATCAGGTAACACCTGGATCCCTTTTTTCTGCTGGTTATTATTTTGTGTCGTTGTACTTTTATCTCCAGGGAATTTGGGTCCATCTGTACTTGAAGTTGTCTTGCCAGATGTATTCAAATTCTAACATGAAAAAAAAAAATTTAAATGTGACATTAAAATCTGTTAAGTGTAAAAATTTCAAGTTCATACAGTAATACTTTTTTACTCATTTTTTACTATATTTAAGTTGGCAGTAATTACCTGTTTTTCAAGTTCTACATGAAATTTTTTGTCTCCACAACTGTCCCATAGTATACAAATAAACCCTGCATTATACACCTTTGAGTATTTAAAGGACAAGAAATATACGGAAAATATTCATGTTTATCTCAGATCTTTAGTCACAGACCAAAAAATCCATCTATCTTAGAATTGTTTGTTACAGGATACACTTGAAGTTATATTTCTCAATACCTTCATTTAGAGGACAAACTAAACATAGTATATTACCTAAAATAGCACCAAAAAAACCTCCAAGGTAAATCAGAATATATGAATCTTTAAAATTCATGTCTATTTTAATTCTTACCTAATAATCTTTATCAATTATTTTTAACAATATACACTTTCCATCACACACACACACAAAAGCACTATTTTCATTGAAATGTGGAAGAAATAAACACAATTGTTAAGTCAGAAACAGGAAGCTGAGTTGGTTGAATCAACACAGGAATAAAAATGTGTATAAAGATTCTTCAAGGAGAAAACTTACTCAAGAAAAACACAGCTCCTTAGAAGGCTATAATATCAAACTTCATGGGATCCAGCTGACAGGGACTACAATAAAAGTCTACATTAACTCTGAGAAGTTCAACAGAAATTTGCAAACCTATATGAAATAGGAGAAAAATAGGCTATCTTCTAAGTTACAAAGGTTTTCCACAGTTTTCAGAAGTTAGATTACTACAGATATTCAAAATAAATAATTTTCTATTAGTATTTAATATGTCCTTAATATAGACTATAAAACTATTAATATAAGAGAAATCTGAAGGGAAAAAAACTATGTAACTCACATAGATAATTCTCAGTTACTTACAGATTTACTGTCATCGTTACTTGATGTTGGATCTTTATAACTGGAACCAGGTAATGCTGGAAAATCTTCATTGTGTATTGAGAAGTCCTGCGATTGCTCATTTGCTGGTTTTGTTACCATTCCAACTATATAATGAAAATAATCCAGAGAACTGAAATTGATATTTATGAAATTTTGCTACAAATTATAAAAAGTTAACTTTCCTCATGATAATATACCAAAAGGAATTTTTTTTATTATGCTATGAAAACACACTTCAAAAAATTAGTATTCTGGACAACAATGAATAAGTAAATTCTTATATAATTAATAACTAAAATATACAAAATAATACAAGGGAAATAAGTGCTAATCCCATAATTCTAATCTAATGTCACACACAGATGCTGAAGAAACACAATCTGATATTGGTAACAATTATTAAAATTTTTTGTTTAAAAGCTTGCTTTAAATATTTGACTAGTTACTATAAATACCAGTTAATTGTCAAATAGCAAATGAACAGAATAGATTTTAAAGAAAATGTCAGTATTCTACTTGAAAGTGACTTACAGAGTGAGCAAATTGCAATCAATTATAAAACAACTCCATATTATTTCAGATTTTCTTGGACTCCATGTAATAGATGTAAAACATGCAAGAACTGGGAAGTAATCCTCCCACTATACTTGGCATTAGTCAGGCCCTTATTGGAGAACAATATCCAGTTTGGGGCTCCACAAGTCAAGAACGATATGGAGAAACTAGAGATGGTCCAAGGAGAGCAACGGGAATGATTAAAGGGATGAAAAAATGGACCTATGAGGAAAGGTTAAAAACATTAGAGTCTGAACTGAGAATCAAGTAGCTAGGTACTCAACTTCCAGGGCAGATCATTTTTGCTTTTTTGGTAGGGAGGAAGGCTAATTAGGAAACATTTGAAAATGAATAATAAAGTTTTCCCTTCTTCACATATTATTATTTGTATTCATATTTTGAAAGTAACATAAACCCATGTTGGTTGAAAATGGGAAAAACAGGTATCTTAGAACTGATGAAATGATCCCTTTAAGTTCATTATTTTTGCTATTAGTCTTTATCACATTCTACCAAAAGGAAACAATTATGTGCAAAGGATACAAAAAAATATGGTTACATTGCTGTTATATAAGTTCCATGTCTAGTCAACTTAGCCTCTGTTAGCCAAATCTCTCATTTATTAAAGATAGTGAAAAAGGGTATTAGTGGTGACCAAGACTCTACATAAACTATATATACATGACCCATAAGCAGTTTTCAACAGGAGGCGATTTTTTGTTCCCATGAGACATGTGTCAACATCTGTGGTTGTCACAATGGCCGGGGGGTGGGGAGGGAGGCATGCAGAAAGGGTGGGAGTAGGGGTGGGGGTGCTACTGGGCATTGAGTAGGCAAAGGGCAAGAAGGCTAATAAACATTCTGTAACGCACAGGACAGCCTCTCATTTACAAGAAACTATCTATTCATATGTCAGTAGTGTGGAGGTTGAGAAACTGGCTTAGAAAAAGTCATCAGTCATTATTAATTACTAGGAATGTGAGAATGTATTCTTTTAAAAAAAAGTGTGATGAACTGAACAAAGGCAAACCATAGATTATTAAGGTGTACTAAGGCAGAAATGCCAGAAGAAAATAACTTCTGAATACCAATGAAGACTTCCTTTTGGGGTTTCTATACAAATTAAGTTTTCCCATTTAACTCTGTTATCATGGTATTCTGGGAAGAAAAAGCACTTTGTATTTATTGACCCTGACAAAACTACATTACTCTGATTAGAAAATACATAAATACATGTGGTACGCACACATGCATGCAAAAGTGTATGTGTGAGTGTGTTTAACAGAAAATTTTCACTAGCCATCAATAAAATGCTTAATTAATTACCATAAGGAGCTCTTCCAGCCAAGGGGTTTATTAATGGAGTTGGGTTACCACTTCCTTCCCTTCTGTTTCGGTCTGCTAATGCTGGAAAATCTGAAAGGTCCAATCCTGTCACATTTTCACTTCCATCTAAATAAGAAGAAACAAACTAGTTACTGCTCTACAAACATTTTAAAGAGATTATTACTAACTATAATAAAATTTGAAATGACAGTATCTTCTTCCTAAACAATGTACAGCACTGTACTTGGTATACGTAAATGTATAATAAATATTTGTGGATTGATTTCGTGTGAAAGAATTTATGAACAACTCAGCAAAGCAGTATGTACCTACTACATAATAAAAATCCCAAATCCTAGAGACTTAAGATAGATAATAAGGAGTAAGGTGGTACATTATTTCCCCTGGGAAAGATGGTACTCAAGTTCTAGGTTGCTGATTAATAAGAGGGAGACTGTTGTGATAAAACTGCTTTTTTCACTATGTTCAAAAACAGAGGTTGTATCCGGAATGCTTGGAGCTTCATTTATAACACTGGTGTGATAATGACAGTGCCTCCTGCAAATGGTCTGAATCATATTTGAGGCACAAGAAATGAGAACAGAATCCCTAAGGATATTTTAGGTCTATTTGGCCTATTCCATACACAAATGTGTATACATGTGAGTATGTGAGTGTGTATTTTGCAGTTGAGAGTATAAGTAGGGTGGACAATACAGGATACATGTAGAGCTCCCATGTCTGGTGAGTGAATTGTATGAGAATATGACACAAAGCCCAGAAGTTTATATTACCTATTACACAGTAGGCGCTCAATAAATTGAATAAATAAAATATCTGCTCATTTTGAATTTTAAAATATCAGTTCCTTTCCTTTTAAAAACTAAAATTTAATCCAACATTTCTACTTTGCCTATTTTAATCATTACTCTGATCTCTTCTCAATGTGCTAATTATTCTAATATTCTAACAATCTTATATTCTTAATTTTTAAAGAATTTATTTTCTACCTTACTGTTAGTATGCACTATAGTTTTTCTTTGTCTCATCTAGTGTATTATAACCCTTTTCAATTTATTTGCCCCCTCTTTATTTTAATTTTTCTCTAATTTTCATAACTAGAAGGATCTCAGAAAGAAACAACTCAAGATTACTCTGTTCAGAAAAAACAGTTACATTTCAAGTCAGGTGACAATTTAAAATTATGAAGGGTAAAAGATAAAATAATTCAAACCCCTTGCTTTTAAAGAAACTGCAGCGTATGAATTCTGAATTCTAAACAGGCTTTACATAAAAAGGCAACAATACATATCAATAGCTTATATAGTACTTTAAAAAGTAATCTCTCTTCAATTACTTGATTATGAATTCTGACTATAAACTTACAGTAAGCGTTAACTTTTAATACACTTCTTCAGGTCCTCTAAGATGAAGTTTAAAATTGGTAATATATTATTTAAAAATACCTAAAAATAGTATTAACTCACAAATTTTTATTTTTAGGGTAAGACTTAGAAACAACTTTCCTAGTATAAAATATACTTAGTTAAAAATGACTTAAAAAATAATTAAAATTTACGGAAGTGTATAGACCATATTTCAGAATATAAGATGGCACTGTGAGACACATTGTCACTTTATGGTTCATTTAGGAGGGGAAAAAACCTCGCTAATTAAATTACAATATGGACCCTAATTTCAGAGATATTTAAATATGAAAAACGTGCATTTGAGAAACAATGGAATATGGTACTTCATATCAGAACACAAAACTTTAAATGCAAAAAACTGAAATTCTGAAGTGTTACTTGGTCAATCCAGGCTGCTACTAAACATACAATAACGTTGAAAAATTAAAAGCCGATAGCCAGAACTATCATTTCAATTGCTAATCTTCTCAAGCTTCTACATATACCCCGTTTCACTGATCATCCTTTCACCTTCCACTTCCTTTACTGTATTTCTCTCTCAACAATCATACTCATTTTTGCTCCTATGACTATAACAACATTCATTTGCTTTCTCAGGAAAGGCTCTGGAGGCAAGTGTGGAAGAAGGTAAAACCTGAAGCAGAATAGTAACAAAGCCTCCTGTTCTCTTCTGTCTGAAGCCAGCTGATAAAAGAAACCAATAGATTGCAAAAATTCGTTACTGTCAAAATCAGAATTGGCTTTCTATGTACTTAAATTTTGAATTTTACACATAAAACCAGATTAAAAATTTATGAGTTAAATGCAAAAATTAGTATTATTAAAACTATTAAGAAAAAACTGTAAGTGCTCCATATAGTTTTAAAGGTTTCTTCAATCTGGGTCTCTAAAGCCAGAATGCCACAACGCTCAACCTAGTTTAGACTACAGTGAAAGGACTGAGGATAAGAAAAGCTCTTGAAGCAAAAAGATTCTGAGGCACAAATACAGACTCAGTTAACGTTCATGCTTTCTCCAGGTGTTAAGGAAACAAATCTGAGGTTATAGCACTGCTATACCATGCCGAGTGAAAAAACATATTTAACTACCTTTTAACTACTGACTGAATTAAATCCTATTTCCTGTAAAATTATCCCCTAAATTAAGTTCTATCATTTAAACACAAAAATTCCTTTAATTATTTTAAGACTAGTATGTTGAACTGCTTTATATTTCAAGATCTATCATATTTTTATAGGGTACTAGCTCCAGAATAAGCTTACCTGTTCCATTAAAAATGTTACTTGATAAGGAGTTATTCATTCCAAATGCCTGATTCCTGTTCATTCCAAATCCAGACATACTGGGTACATAGAAAATAATTTTAGATATACAGTAAGAACACTAACTTTCAGATGAAGAAAAACAAGTGTTTACTTTTGATCTCCTCATATAAAACAACATGTCTAAAAACAAACACTAATTTTATTTTTGAGTTGAATATTTTTACTTAAAGGTTCCCTAAAATCCTCCCATGAACAACTGAGAACCAAAACGATCAGTTAAAAAACAAAAAGCAAAGAATTTATATAAGGCTTGAGGAAAACAGATTAAGGGTATCATTCTGTGTACTTGGAGAGTCAACTTACTGAATATACTGAAAGAAGTAAGTAACTAAACTCAAAAATAGGTGATTTAGTTTAAGACTATTCTTGAATATTTGTTTTTCTTTCACTACTGGTAAAATGTGCTATTATTACTTTTCATAAAAGATCTTCATTCATACGGTCTGTCTTTTCCCAACTAGAATGGACAGAGTTCATGTCAGACACATCTTTGCATCTCTTTGCCCTTAGCATTCAGGAGGATACAAAAGGCACTCAATAAATGTTTAGTTGACTTGAATTAAATGGTGCTTTTCTTTAACTGAATTCAGTGTTCTAAAACACATCATTCTTATCAAGTGTATCTTTTAGTTATTTCTTTAAAAGAATCTCTCCATAGTGCCCTTAATTCTAAATTAAGGTACTTGGTAAATAGTTATCAAAGCCTCCCTTTTCTACACAAGCCTAAAGATGGGAAAACAAACAAAAAATAAGGCTGAATTTAAAGTGAGGTCAGAACAATTAAACACATCAAAAAGAACTGTTAATGCAAGTTCTACAATGAAAGAATGCATTTTTAACATCAAATAGTCTGATAAAAGACAGTTGTATTAGTGTTATGAGTAAGGTTAAATTGAAGATGACAGGGTTTTTTTTGGCCTAGATTTGGAAAACTAACTATAGCCAAAGCCAAACGATATTTTCATATTATGCAGCTGGTGAAACAATACTCTAGAGAAGAGCAGAAAAGTCAACAGAAAGTTTTGTTTAATAGCATGTTAGAACTGCTGACGATAAAGGTACCCTCAAACATTGAATAAGCAGTAAGAGATGAAAACATTCCATAATACATACATCTTATCAACAGTACTAAGCAGGGCTTCAGAGACCCACACTTCATTGACAATTTATAAGAAAATTTACAAGCAAAGTATTTACAACTAGAATGTGAAAAACCATGGGAAAGCAAAAATTTAAATATACATTCAATGACATACTACAAGAATGCAGAAAGATGTATTAAAGCCCAAAAGTACTACATGATTAGGAAACTGTCAAGGAGATGAGTCGTGAGAACCCTTTACAGAAATAACTTTGGTAAAAATTAAAAGAGCAGCCAAAATTATAAAAGAAATGCTCATATAAGTCTTAAAGTAAGAACTGGAGGTTATGGGATGAACATTAAATTGGAAATGTGCTAATAACCTATTTTTATTCAGAATTTACAAGTACTAAATAAGAGAAAGCAAATTAAATGGGTATCATGATAGCACCTACATCCTTTACCCACTATGCTGCCCATTAAAAAAAAGATCAAACTAAAATATCACTTTCACAGTAAAGAAAGCCCCGTATACAGACATAACGCTCATAGAAATTATCTGAACAGCTTTAAAATCCTAACAAAATATGTAACTTTTTCATATTGTTAACTATTATTTGCATAGCAGTATAACAGTGCAAAAAAAGGAGTGAAAAGCACAAATTCTTCTTTTTGTTTTAAATCCCAGGACATGACACTATTTCAAATACTACAGAGGTAGTCTTCAAAGTCTTTGGTCAGTAAGTCTCCAAAGAACAAAACAAAAATTTGATTGAAAAGGAACTTAACCAAAGGATAAATGAAGCAAGACAATAATAATCATATTTCCAGTGCTATTCATAAATATGGAGCTCTTACCACACAGGTGACCAGCCTCATTTAATAGAGGAAGGACATTTCAACAAAAATTTTGCTGGTTGGCAACCTAACAACAATCCTTTTCTAACAACAGCAACAATAAGCAAACTGATTCTCGAAAGAGTATGTCTTTAAGTTTTGGAGTTTAAATTGCTATGTGTAACAAAAAGAGAAGCTTTGGTCAAAATATATGATGAAACACACTTATGAAACAGAAGCCAAGACTCAAGAACAGAACGTAGAATAGGAAAAGGCAAATTTGAAAATACCCAGAAAGAACAATTATACACAGTATCAATAAATATCTTACCTGTTCACAGTAAAAGGTTGTCGAGAAGGCTGCTGCTTTGGCATACATATTATGCTTGGTGAGCTTCTGTTGGGGCTACCTAACCCTGAACTGCTCATGCTATTTGTCCTGCTAGGAATTCCAATGCCCTGACCAACCTGGGAGTGGTTCATCATATTCCTAGGATTCATAGGCAAAATACCCCTGAAAAAGAAGTCCAGTATACTAAATAAGCTCTCTATAATCACTCATTAAAATTTTCTGTAAATAATCAATTGACCTAACCCTTTCAGATATACGTTCAAATTGCATTGTAAATTTTTATTCATTTAATTCTTTTGTCTGGTCATTTGAAAAAAAAAAAAAGCTTTTTGAAAAGGCAAAGTAAACAAACCAACAAGAAAGGGCAAATTATAGAAGAACATATGGTGATAGCAAAGATGAGAGAACTATTGGTGTGACTATCATAAAATACAAACATATTTCACATATATATTTTGAATAATTTCATTCCAAATGTATGTCATTCTATCTTCTTAATACTAATATGCATCATTTTTGTGATCTGCTTTATTTTATTCTCACTAGAACAATGGATGTGTGGTGAAGGAGCAATAAATAGAATCATCTGAGGAGTGTGATTTGAAATTGCACATTCTCCTTTGAGGAAGAAAGTTTGCTTTTTTGAAAAAAGCTCCCCAGGTGGTGATTAATCCTGGATACCCATCCCAGCTGATAACCAGTATGCTAGCTGCAAGATAAAAAAAGCATCTTACACTATACTTATCAATTTGCAATGAAATTAAATGAGCATAGGGTATCAACTTTCTCTTCCTCAGTGAAAGGCACTGAACCAGAAAATCAAATAAATAGTTACTTTATTAAAAAGTTCAAAAGCTTGCTTACTCTACAAAGATACATTTTGAGAAATATTCTGGTCCATCAATATAAATACCTGCTTGGAGATGGAGGCGTGTGAAGTGACATTGTTGGTACCCCTGTTGTTGGCGTGACGTGGCTCGGTAACTGAGTGCCTTGTGATAAGCTGCGATTTAACTGAGGGGTATTGTTGCTCATCCCCCTCATTGGAAGGCCTAGTGCACCTATTAAAAAAATTCAGAAGAAGGAAATTCATTGCCATCAGGAATGAAATTGCTATCCATCTTCTGGAGTTGGTAATTTAAAACATTTAAAAATGACCTAACGTAAAATAATATGCAAATTTTAAATGGAAATATTCAATTCACTCCAAATGGACTCTAATCTGATTTTAACAAAAATGTTTGTCTGAAATTTAATATTATGAATGTTCATATTGTTTCCATTTTTCTATTTTTCTTCATTGCTTTCATCTATCTTCTTTTCATATTTCTATTTTACAAAAAACTATGTCTGCCAATAACAAATTAGATGACTTGTTTCAATAAAAACATTTTGTACAAATAAGCCTTTAAGAAATTTGCAATCTTGTGTTTTTATGTTTTAAATCATAACTGAGTTACACAGACATTTAATCAACACTTTGCTAAAGTAGTTTAAATTTTTATTTGATCCTTTCTAAATGCATTTATGAAATAGTTTATTTACTACTATTTACACGTACATATTTCTCAACATTACAATTTTTATAAACACAATATGTCAGCAACTGTTAAAAACTCAACCTGATATAGCTATGAGACAAGAATGCATAATATTTCAAAAGACTTCAAAGTACAGTGACCTTCTATTTATCTACCATTTATGGGGCCAGATGTGAGGTTAAATGTGTTCAAACATGTGTACTTTTAAAAAACTATTGAGTTTACCACTCAGAAACAAAACATTAAAATAAAAATCAACCAATTGGGATAAATCGTTTCCTGCCTTGTGTTAATATAAAATGACATCAATTATTATTTTCTGAATAATTCAGAAAAATTATCATAGATATTTAATGTCCTAGATGCTTTCCTCCCCTTTTATCCCTCAAAAGTAAGGATGTTCAGCTATCACTTATGTTGTCATCACACCTGCCTATGAATGCCAATATGCCTCCTTTCCTCTATCCTCATATTTTTTGATGCCTTCTGTTTCTAGTCTGTTGTGGAATGGTGTATCAGTCAACCACACTTATTCTGAACTGGAGATTAAATAAAAATGGCAAGATAGAATGAAAGTTAATGAATTTTAGCACGAAGCATTAGACTCCCTCCCCCTCTTTCTGGTCTAACTTTCAGTTCAGTTCAGTTCAGTCGCTCAGTCGTGTCCGACTCTTTGCGACGTTGGGTTCAAGAATTTCAAAGACCTGAATATTTTGAAACTATAACTTCCAAAAAATTGGAATATACTGTATATGTTCTGAATATTTTCCTTCAAATATCTCTGCAAATTTATCTTCTGGCATAACAGTGTACCACTTTGTAATTTGGGATACCAGTGAATCCCAAAGATTTGGCTGGAATCTGTCAGCTTCAGTACTCAGCTTGTAGCTTAACTGCTTCACAGCTGAATGAAGCCAACAAATCCAATTTAATATAACTACTACATTCTATATATACTTATATTCCATGAAGACCTGAGCTTGATGCCTATTCTTTAAGTCACATACATAAAGGGAACTGAACTGGATTATATGTTGGTTTAGTCATATGTATGTCTGGTCACTACAAGTTTTGTGACCTTGAGAATACCACTAGCTACAGCCACTTCCTCTGAATTTAGGATAAAATAAGGAGGAACAAGGGCTTTCCTGGTAGCTCAGACGGTAAAGCGTCTGCCTACAATGCGGGAGACCCGGGTTTGATCCCTGGGTTGGAAAGATCCCCTGGAGAAGGAAATGGCAACCTACTCCAGTCTTCTCGCCTGGAAAATCCCATGGACCGAGGATCCTGGTAGGCTACAGTCCATGGGTTGCAGAGTCTGACACAACTAAGTGACTTCACTTTCACTTTCAAGGAGGAAAAAGAGATTGAAAACCAGCCTACACAAGATTTCTTCAGAAGTCATAAGTCTTTGCCTTTTCTCAAGCACACTAGCTTTCCTCTAGGCCCTCTATCTAGATGCTTCTCCCATAATGAACCACCAATGTGACACTTTTCACATCACTTTCTAAACAACCATCTATTGAGTGCCTAATGTGTCAAGCACTGTGTGAGCTGCTGGGGATATGGCAGTGAACAAGACAGAAAAAGCTCACATCCTTTTCCCTAAATATGCTGTCCTAAAGTTGGCTATAGCTGCAAATTTCCCACAGGAATGTGTTTCTCACAGTTACTGACCACCAAGAAACATACAATTTTAGAACCTGAAGGAACCTTAGAGGTCACCTAATCCAATGTTCACATTTTACAGATGAGAAACCTGAGCCTCCGATAAGTTAACTGACTTCTCCAAGGTGACTCAAAGACCCAAGATTAGAATTTAGATTTCTTAGCTCCTGGTGTTCTTAATTGGAACCCTATGGGAACCCAATTAAACAGTAAATGAGCACCCTTGTGAGTACTTACTGACTTGTAACACCCTTTATCTATTTTTCTCTTGCTTTCTTTTCCTGAACATGTTTACTTCTCTTCAAACTTTTTCTAAGTCAACGTATCTTCTCTCTCCCCTCCATTTGCTTTCTCATCTTCTCCATATCTGTTAAGTTTTCTTCTCCTCTAGATTTACTTTCCCTTCCTATTTCATTCTCTCTATACCTTCATCATTATAAACAAACATACATGTTCAAAAGAACTGCACCCTTTTGGCTCCTCAGTAAGCTCTTCTAAAGACTCAAGAGATTTGTTTACTTCAACCCTTCATATACTATGCAGTACTAAGAAAATATATAACTTGAGAAATATTGTAGAGACTGAAGATTATCTGACCATTATCAAAATAACTTCTGGAGAAGGAAACAAGAATGGGTAAGATAACTTATTTAATTAATTTTAGATAGGCACACTTAAATTAACCTATAGTGAGGAGAGCAGAGGAAGACAGCATGAAATAAAGAACTCAAAAATTAGCATTTATTTTTTCCTTTAACATTTTGATTTCATGAAAACAGCTAATAAATTCAAATGGTCTGAGCTGCATTTTATTGAGCCAGGTGGGTAGGGGAAGAAAATCAAAAGAAAAGCGAGGAATGCATCAATTTCAAACTGGATCAATAACCCCTGAATACTTAATAACCGAGTTACTTTAAATTCAACTCAATTCTTTAAAACACACAGAATTAATACCACTGACTAGAAACAGATATTTATTTTTAGGAACAAAACACACAGTCATTAAATTTGAGTTGCTTGAGTCAAACTATTAATATTACAATAGAGTAGGGTCAAGGGAGGGAAAATTTTACTTTTACTAGTAAAATTAGAAACATCACAAAAAATCATCTCTGTCCATGAATCTCCAGGCAAGAATATTGGGAGTGGGTAGCCAGTCCCTTCTCCAGGGGATCTTCCCCACCAGGGATCGAACCTGGGTCTCCCGCATTGCAGGCAGATTCTTTATGAACTGAGCCACCAAGGAAGCCCAAAATATTATACTGGAAGACATATAAGCTGAAAGGGGAATAAAATATCCAGCTCATCTAAAAAAAAAAATCTGACATGAAATAACTACAAGTAGAAAATGTTAAATATGTACACATAAGCTTGTGTACTGGAAGGACAGCAGAATTAAATAAAATATATCAAGCACTTAAGAACTATGTAAAGCACTATGCTACTTCATCTCCTTATAAAGTATTATAGAGAAGGTATTTATCCCTTTTTTACACACAAGAAATAAAAGAATGAACTCCTCCCCCCCCCAAAAAAATACCAGTTAAAAAGCAGTTTAAAAAATTATAGAACTGAAGCAAATTTTTCTTTAATCTGACAGAGATAATAAAGTATAACATTGTATTAGAAGAAATACATGAACATATTCTAAGTAGATTCCTATTATTTGGCCGGGTGCTAAACAAAAACCGAACTGAATTCTTTATTGATCATTTTTCAAAAGTTCAAAATATCACCCAAGAAGAAATGTTTCCATGAACTACTTCGATTGCACAAACTGGTTAACAGCATATTCCTTAAACAGTTATGGCATGATATGTCACACTTTATTCAATATTTTGCTAAAAATTAATAACATTAATTACATAAGTAGTAAGAAAAAAGGTAATAGCAACCAAATTCTTGAATACTCATACTTAAATAGAGTCTCCTGAAATCTTTAAAGAGAAGGGAGAAAACTTAATTGATTCAAGAGGTCTTCAAGTATCCCCTTTCCATTCCCAAAGCAACTGGCTCCCTTAACTCACTGTCCTGCCCACACATAAAGGGCAACCATCTTCTTACCTCCTACCTGTCCCCATATCCTCTTACCTCCAACTTGTCCTGCACTTATCCGGTTAATCTTCTCTGTATACTATTTCATTATGCCATTTCCTTCATTAAAATCAAAGAATTTTAGAAAGTCTCCAGAGAGCATCCAATTAAATTACAGATGAAGGTCATTCAACTTAATTTATAGATGAACTAACATTAGGCATTAAGTGACTTGCCCAAGATCACAAACAATGAAGAAAAATACACTGATTCAATTTCTTGTCTCTAATTTCAACTAATCACACTTTCTGTTTCCTTTAGTAGTTGCTAACCTTTGCAACTACTAACTTCTTGGGAAATAGATGGGGAAACAGTCGAAACAGTGTCAGACTTTATTTTTTGGGGGCTCCAAAATCACTGCGGATGCTGATTGCAGCCATGAAATTAAAAGATGCTTACTCCTTGGAAGGAAAGTTATGACCAGCCTAGACAGCATATTAAAAAGCAGAGACATTACTTTGCCAACCAAGGTCCGTCTAGTCAAGGCTATGGTTTTTCCCGTGGTCATGTATGGATGTGAGAGTTGGACTGTGAAGAAAGCTGATCGCCAAAGAATTGATGCTTTTGAACTGTGGTGCTGGAGAAGACTCTTGAGAGTCCCTTGGACTGCAAGGAGATCCAACCAGTCTATTCTATAGGAGATCAATCCTGGGTGTTCATTGGAAGGACTGATGCTAAAGCTGAAACTCCAATACTTTGGCCACCTCATGCGACGAGTTGACTCACTGGAAAAGACTCTGATGCTGGGAGTGATTGGGGGTAGGAGGAGACGGGGACGACAGAGAATGAGGTGGCTGGATGGCATCACCGACTCGATGGACATGAGTTTGAGTGAACTCTGGGAGTTGGTGATGGACAGGGAGGCCTGGTGTGCTGTGGTTCATGGGGTCGCTAAGAGTCGGACACGACTGAGCGACTGAACTGAACTGAACCTTTGCATCATATGGAAAACTTTAATATCTGGGTCCCTGCCCAGAAACTGTGACTTAGTCTGGGTCCAGCAATTCATAGGCGATGGGATTTTTTTAACTCTGTGGGTGTTTCTGGGGGGGGGAGCAGTAAGGGTTGAGAAACACTATTGTATAGTTAAATCCAAACACAGTGTGTTTACTCTTTAAAGTGCTCTGTCAAGACCAAAAACATCCTTCTAGTCTTTATTTTTCCCAGCTTTACTGAGATATAACTGACATAATACTTTTCCAATCAACTGAGTATTTTACTCACCCAATACAAACTCTAGTTTCTAGACACCATATACTTGACTTACACTCTTCTTTATAATTTCCCTAGTCTTCTTCCCAAAATATACCCCCATATTTTTACTCATATCCTTCTCCCCACCTAGAATTCTTTCCCTCCTATTATTCTACAGAGATAAAAGACTATTTATATAAAAAAACCAAAACCCAAACTGCTATGATCAAGGTGTTTACATGCAGTATACGTACAGTGTACTTGGGTGTATACGGAAGGTGCCTCTAACTCAAGACATGAAAGCAGAATGAATTTAGGATCAGAAAATGTTTGCTAGAGATTACTGTACATTAGCTGAATAAAGAAAGAGCCCTAGTCAGGCATTTGGTAGTGGTGCTAGGAGTTGGGGTGGGGTGGAGGGTGATGTAAAAATGTCACAGCAGTTCAATCTGAGAAAACTGCAAGATGTTTGAAAGTGAGGACAAAAGATATATGCCTGGTGGGAGAGTGGGCTTGCTTCTGAGCACTAAAGATACATGAGAGAAGCATGGATGAAGCTAACCTGGCTTCAACATCCTCACCTATGCGAAGCTGCTGTCAGAACCCAGCCACAATTCAGAACAATATTTATTCTGGATCTTCACTGCAGGTGGCACTCTATCTGTGGAATAAACTGTGTCAATTCCCTACAGATATCTTACACTCCTCCTCAACCCAAGTTTGCACAACAGATTAGTGACACGTTTTCACAAAGTAATGCAGGTCTTAAACCTTAGAGATCACCCTTGATCCTTCTCTTCTGTTCATATTCCACATCCCCAAATCGTATCAGCTGTATGTCCAAAATATCCCAAATCTAACCATCTCAGAACATCTCCATCACTAATCCAAGCCACCCTATTTTCTTGCCTGGACTGCTGCAGTAATTGCCCTTTCTTTTTTGCTTATCACTTGGCCCACTTCCACTCAGTCCATTTTCTACACAGCAAGGTGATCTTTTAAAAAGGAAACTGTATCTTAAATTCCCTCCCACTAAGAATAAAATCCAAATTCTTTATCAAACCTTCAAAAGACTCTATGATCTGACATCTGCTACCCATTAACCTTCCACTTTCTTTGTTCATTATACTGGCCCTCTCATTCATCCTTTAACACATGAGGTTCATTCTTACATTGTCATGAATTAAGATATGTTTGCATTCATTGTTATCTGTACCTGAAAAATCTCTTACCCAGATCTTTCCATGGACTTCCACTTCTCAACAGTCTGGTTTGCATTCAAGACTTGTAAACTGTTAATCCCATCCACTCATCCACTAATATGGTAATTTTTATAGTACTTATTACCAGAATATTATTTGTTTACTAAATGTCTGCATGCTTATTCTATGTCTTCCTTCTTTAAAACAAAAGCTCCGTGAAAGAAGGAACTTTGTTATTTGCCACACTCTTCAATCCTGGAATAATTCTTCACTCATGGTATAACACAATAATAAACAACTGCTATCAAAATTTTTTAGTCAGTGGACTCTTGGAGTCTGTGGATTTAACATTTATAGTTTCTACTATGTGTAAATTGCCCTCCAGGGTCATGACATTCAGTAAGTAATATGTGGCACCCAGGTTTCAAAGAAACTCATGTTTGAAAAGTTAAACTTATAAAGTAAGGCAATCCTGGTTCCACTACTATCTTAGGCAAGTCCCTTAACTTTTAATAGGGTTAGTGAATATCTTAAAATAGGGGAGTTAATTTCTGGTTCCTTGTTCATTCCAATCCAGTACACAGCTTCAGGGAGCCCAGGGGTCTTTAAACCCAGACAATGCACCTAAAATATCACACACTAGTATAGAACATCATGTAACTTTAATACAAGATTCCATTCACCAGCTTCTATAGTTACCACTTGATGCACAGCAGTCACACAAACCCTTGAAGGAAATGTTAATTACATATTTATATACAATTATACTATACTAGAACCCATGATCTCACTAGCCCCAAATCCAGCATTTTCTGGGTACTGTTATGTACTACACAATCACTTCCACCCAAATCTGGCAAAATGCACCTTTAAGCAGCTCTGTATCCATTCCAGGAGACACTCCTTCCCTTGTTTAAACTCAGCGAGTCTGAGGTTTGGACCTTCTCCACCTTTTCTACCTCTAATCTCTCTAATCACCAAGAACAAAAACAGACAATAGACCTTCATTTTAATGGCTCAAATTCCTACTGAACTTTGCCCATCTGAATAAACAGTTAATAGTGGTAGTCAGTCCACTTGGGAGGCAAAAGAACTTTGCTGTATCAAGTCCAATGCACAGTTAAAATTAACTGCCATAAGAATAGCATCATCAATCTATTCCTACCTACTTATTCTATCTCCCCATCCTTTATTAAGGTCAGCCCCTCAAGTTTTCTCTTTCTGACTTACTTGTACTACGGAAGCTGTGATCCTCAAGTCCTAAATGGTAGCTGGTGTTCTCTCTGACAAGGTGTATGTTCAAACTACTTTGGCCCTGCTAGGTCTATCTTAACAGAGCCCAGGAATTCAGGCTCTGTTTTATTTTACTTTACTAGTTGTAGCTTCCAGGCCTGTGCAATAGAAAGAAATAACTGTTCCCTGACTCGAGACATTTCAGTTCCAGGTGACCTATGGTTCACTTTTTTATGAGCTAATACCTACAATGTCAGTTAAAAGAATAAGTCATGCATTGAAAACTCTGGTTCTTCATTGCTACAGTAATATAGCCATTTATTATTTTAAACTCTAACAGGAAATATTTGTCATATATGACTTCTTTTTAAATTAATAAGTACCTTAAAATACTTTCCTAATGAAAATAACTTTCCACATTAATCTTTGTAAAACTTTAACTATCAGCACAATCATGTACACAAATTAAGAAGGCAATAAATGTTTATCTTACCAATGAAATAACTATATTCCAAACCTAGTCCAGGCTCTAACTTAGCTCAATTACAATTTCACATTTGCAGGTTAAAAAAATTAGGTCAGATTTTCAAAGTCCATACAGCTGATAATGCTGTAAAATAACTGACACTCTAGTTCATTAAATAATCTTGGCTTCTCAAATTTAACTTTTCCTTTCCATTATCTACTTTCTGCTGTGATAAACTGTGGGCTTTAAAAGGAAAACAACTTAAGTTCCTTGTAGTGATTCTATAGAAATAAAGGGCAACTTTAAAATAACTAGATATTTCCAATATAAGGGTTACCAGAAAAGTGAAAATAGTAGATTTCAAACAAAAACAGTCCAAACAGAACAAAACAGCTAGCTAATAATATTCCCTTAATAATGAGAATGAATATTTGCTGATAAAAAAGCAACATCTTTTTTGTGTAATAAAAGGCTTTGAAAATGTTTTCTACTTAACTAGAGGAAAACTGTTAATACCAGTAAGTGATTAATAATTTTCCTCACTAATTCTGTATTAACAAAAATATGGCTATGAGACAAAAGATGAAGAGAAAAAAATAAGATGGAAATTATATTTTTCTAACAAAATATGCTATTTCCCCCTACTGAATTTCAATATAAAATTGAAGGGTAAAGTGGTATGACAAACTACTCTGATATCTATCAAAATTTGCCTTTTATTGGGAAAGAGTTCAAAATGAAATATATGAGTTTTATTTGAAGTTGGTTAAATGACTTGGTCATCATATTATCTGCTTCAGTTACTCTTATTATTCTGTAATTTTTCATGGCAATTTATATCCCTTTTAACACTCCCCTCCCACTAAAGAGATGAGAAATCAGCAGTCTCTGACATTAGGAGAGATGATATACCTTATTAATATATAAGTTTGAAAAATTAATTTGAAAAATTGGTGAAAATTTTTAATTTAGTTTTAAAAAATTTTTATGACATAATAATAGTTAACATTTATTGAGCGCTTACTATGCGCTAGGCACCGTGCTAAGCACTATAAAAGTTATTACAACACAAAAGAAAATCTTGTATATGGTAAAAGCACTGAACTATGAGTCAAAAACAGAGATTGTATATACCCAGACTGAGCTACAGTAAAGAAGTATTTGCTAAACAAAGAGAGCATTTCACAAACTGCTAGGTATGGGCTTACATTAATAATAAGGCCAAAACACATAAGTAAAACAACCCACTTAACTGGCCAATCAAAAATCCTTTTACTTTCTCTAACTGAAAACAGAGGATGTCTACTTTTGTTTAGCAAATCTTCTCCAATAACTGGCCAGTCAAAAATCCTTTTACTTCCTTCTAATTGAAAACACAGAGGATATCTACTTTTAATTTGTTTAGCAAATCTTCTCCAAAACTACTGCAAAGGAACATACAGATATGAAAGATGCAGAAGTAAATTTTGATCTACCCTATATCCAAATAATTTTGAATTAGAAAGGTCTGAAATAATGAGATTTTGCTAACTAAGTAAAATAAGGAAAACTGAAAATTAAATACCCTTCCTTTTAAATCCAAGAATAAACCCACAAGGGCAGCATTATTCTTTATTTGATAGTTACTTTTTTCTTTAAATAAAGTATCCCAGAATAAATACAAAATTCTTACTTTGTTGCCCGTATAAACTTGCCCCAAACTGAGACAGCTGACCTGATGTAGATGGTGATGCCAGCATCTAGAAACAAATTAATTATATTAGAGCATAAAGAAAGTACACAGAACATTGCATTGACACTTTACATACAACATATCATAGTATGTGAGTCAAATCCACATTTCTTCTCAATCTTCAGAAAAACATAAACATTGCATAGTGAATTCCACGTTAATTAAGAGCATATCACACTGGATGACATCCAACTATGCAAATAAAATCAATTTTTGATCACTATAAAGTGTTTTTTCTCCAAATTACTCTAAATAAACTACGACAGCATCATTACTTTACTTAAAAACAAAAGCAAACTAGGCTAATAAATACATAAAGACAGTACCTCAAGTCAGTCTCTATAAATTTAACTAAAATTACTTGATTCTTAAATAATATATTAAGCTAAGTTCTAAAATCGCTAAGTTCTAAAATCAGTTTATTAAAGTTTATTATTTATTGAAAATGAAACTATCTAAATAGAAAAGCTTTATATTTTATAATAGCTACTGATTTTTATATAGAAATAATGATGTGCATTACGTGGGGAGAAGAATCTAACAGACATACACACACAACCATATACATGGAGACATGGTACAACATCAAAGGACAAACCAAAAATACTTACAAAAATATTTATACGTAGTATATAATGTACATTGTATGTACATGCATGGCATTTGTACACAATGCCCTTCAATCTACTGCATCATCTTTTCCCCCAGAATAAAATTCTTTGAAGACATGTTATTTTCATGGAACATGTCATATTCATTTTCTATTTCCTCATAGAGACTAGCACTGCATGTAGCAGGTGCTATAAAAAAGCCAGATGCTTAAACTAAGTAAATGAAAGTGTGGATGCGTAAGTGTATGTTTGTGTATTCCCTCTGATATTAAGCAACCATCAAAACACCTTAATTAAATAACGTATGAGTCATGTCATCAAAAGGGTTATCATCTAGTGGAAGAACAGAATGAATTAATACAACTGATTATGTTCCAAGGTACAGTGTGGTAAATGCTCTAAAGGAAGTACAAAGCATCACGGGAGGAAATTATTTCTAAAAAAGGGTCGAATACTTTGTAGAGTGTTAACATCTGATGTGGGTACAGATGAGGGGTCTTTCAGGGAAAGAATATGCAGCGAGTGTGATAAAAGCTAGTGACATGATTAGAAAACAAAATACAAGAAACAACAGTGACTGAACAATAGAGTAATTAGAGAAAGGAGATAAGGTCCACCCTATGCACACTGGGGCACAGAAGAATGGGAAATAAAAAGAGTATGATGGGGCCAGACATAAATGGTCTTCTTAAATGCTATGCAAAGATGGCTACTAACTATAGCAATAAAGAGAAAAAATAATTTTTAACACTTTCTTCAGGAGCCACACTGCATGGCATGTAGGATCCTACTTCCTCAAGCAAGGATCAAACACGGGCTCCCTGCTTTGTAAGCCCGGAGTCTTAACCTCTGGCCTGCCAGAGATATCCCAGAAAAAATAATTTAAAGCCAGGAAGTGACATGATCAAACTGTGTGCTTTGGGAAGATAATTCCAATAGCCTAACTGGATGGAATGGTAAGATACTAAGTTAGAACAGAAGTGGGACTAAAAAGGAGTCCGACTGAAATGGTTGAGGTAAAGGGGAAAGGAGGTGGATGGAGACCCATGAGACAGGGAACTATCAGAGGCCACTCTGGTTTTCAGTGAAGAACTGGGTCGACATTGACCACATTAAGAAAGCCAGGAGGAGAAATATTTTAATAGTAGAGGCTTATACAATATACATTTCCTGCTATCTTCATGCTGAAATTCTGAATTGTTTTAATTATTCTGAAATTCAGGGAAGTTTTTATACAACAGTAGTTTTAAACTAATGACACACAGCAGACTCTTCTGGGGTATAGCTAAGTTCACACTAAACACTATATTTAAATACAGCAACACATTTTCTAAAGAAGCATCAAACCTTATAAATATTCCTTCTGAAATCTGAAGGGTAAACAATAAAAACAATTAAACTAAAAGAATATGCATTTTATGCCTGACCAAGTTCTTTTGTTAGGTACAATTATTGTTACTATTACCATATAACCTTAAATATTTTAAGCACATTAAAAGTTTGTTTCCAACTTGCAAGAAAAAGATCAAAGAAAATGTATAATGAAGCTTTATTTGGTGACAGAAGGCCTTAATAATCATGATTTTCTGTTATCATTATAATCTATGTTTATAGATTATAGTAAATCTATGTTTATAGATTATAGTAAAAGAGAATAGTTTCTTCAGGCTCCATATATAAGATGCTGGCCAACATGAACCCATGACTTAGAACGATACATGATGTAAATATTCTAGAATGGACCACTGAAATTTCACTTTTCCCAGAAATGTATATGCTTACTGTGTACATAACTCCAAAGAACGGACATTTTATCTACTTTCTCACAAAGGTTATACATTCACAAGTGAGTCACAGGTATCACTCCTGTCAGCACTGAGAGATAATGTAGAGGAGGAGACACACCATGAAGGTAAAGGAAGAATGGATCCCTGGGCCAAAAATACTGGAGTCAAAGAGCAGCAGGGTGACCCAACTACCAGTGTGACACATTAAATATTATAATTTTCTCTATGTATGAGTACATGAGGAAGGTTAGTAAATGATGCTTTTCAGAAATATGAAAGCAGTTTAATAGTTTACAACCTTACAACCATCCAAGTAACATAAGCATTGATCAGCAGCTGCTGCTGCTGCTGCTGCTAAGTCACTTCAGTCGTGTCCGACTCTGTGTGACCCCATAGACGGAAGCCCACCAGGCTCTCCCGACCCTGGGATTCTCCAGGTAAGAACACTGGAGTGGGTTGCCATCTCCTTCTCCATTGATCAGCTAAACATATATTAAAATGACTTCAAAATGTGTCAAAAATGCAAAAATATAATTTCTTATGAAATCAATCCTATTGGTCCACGTTAGTCGCTTGGTTGTGTCCGACTCTGTGATCCCATGGGCTGTGGCCCACCAGGCTCCTCTGTCAATGGAATTCTCTAGGCAAGAATACCGGAATGGGCAGCCATTTCCTTCTCCAGGGGATCTTTCTGACCCAGGAATTGAACCTGTGCCTCCAGCATTAACAGGCAGATTTTTTGCCACTGAGCAATCACTAGTACCCTAGTTTTATATTCATTTTTGCCTAAGAAGAAAAGTTCATCAAACTAATTCTAGGTAAAATGTCACACAATCAACCAGTAGTTTACTGTGTTCCCAGTCTAAAACCATCATAACAATTATATTCTTCTTCATTTCTCAATCTACAACACACATTTCAGTCAAAAAACAACACTAAAAACCAAGAACAACTAAAGGAAATAGTAATGTAATTCAAGTCATTTCCCTCACTCAACAAAGAGCTCCTTTATCCTTTTGCTCAATATACAGAAAGCCAAGGAAATCAACAAGTTAGAAACTGTGTTCTTAAGTCATTTCCACTGTTACTATATATAATTCTGTAAATCATGACCAAAAAAGTCTAAAATTATTTTGTTTACAAAATGTGTATCTGAAAACTTTATAATAGGCAAATCTGGCTCCTTTGCCTAATGATAGGCAAAACTGCTCCAGCAATCCATAATAACAAAGAAGTGTTAATTATTCTGTCTCCCTCATGCTTCCCTACAGTCACCACCTCTCACAAATATTCCCTCCAATAAATGTACCTTCAGTCACAAAACCTATTTTAAGAAACATTAAAATCAATTTGGTAAAGAAATAATTTTCTCCATAACAAATGACTTCAAAATACAACAAAGTTTTATTAAGTAAAAACTCCATGACCACAAAAGCAATTTAAAAGTGAAATAAATTTTTAAGTGTTCCTTAAAAATCCATTGTACAATAAACTTAAAGGTGTGGTGACAATATAATTCCTAGCATTATCGTTTTTTTCTAGGATAAAAACAGCAAAGATATATGACTGACAATATAATATCTACAAACAGAAAAAGAAACAAAGGTAAAGAAAGTTTTAAATCTAGATAGAATCTTAAAAATATTTTAAAATTAAAAACAATATGGTTAAAAAAATAAGAAACCACTGAAGTCAGAATGAAATCTAGCAAACAAAAAGAAACTATGAGAAAATAATACATTAAAAAGACAGAAAGAATAGGACAAAGGAGGATGTAGGCAGAAAAACAAAACAGTCATTAAGTCATAGGGCCTTGGTAGTTTATGAATCACAAACCAATAACAAATTATGAGTTTACCAGGCATTTCAAGCAATTTTGATTAAAACATTAAGTTTTCAAGAATAACATTTTTTAAAAGTATAATATATGCTGAAATAGTCAATGTAACACATTCCAATCGAACATTTAACACTCAAAATCTTTACTAAAGTAAAAAGTATGGCAATGAACATCTTTATAGTGTGTAAATTTTAGGTCAGAGTCAAAGCACAAATTTATAGAAAGGCATGGTAAAGGCTCTTAATATGCACTGCTAAACTGTTTTCTAAAAAGTTTGTATTGATTATGCTTCCACAGTAAGTTACTTCAATGTTCTCTTTCAGACAATGACTACTCTTCCACTTAAAAGCAAACAAAGAAAAAAATCAAAAATCAACAAAAGACCCTCTCTACCACTATGACAGAATGAAATGGTATTTTCTGACTATGGATTTTTATGATTGTTATTAATGAATAAACATATTGCAATTATTTTTGTAGATATATATCAAAATTTGTTATACCATTTAAGTGTATCATTTTAACTCCCTTTTATAAATAGAACTTTATCTTTAAAATACAGTCTGAAGATTATTTAAATGTCAATGAAATTGAGATTTTAGAACATTCCCTTCAAATGATTTGCTATTAATTCTAATTTCTTTAGAGTCTGATTTATTTACATTTAACTCTATTAGGTTACTGCTGTCATATAAAATTTTGACATATTTACACACATCCAAATTTTCTACTAAAAGTTTTAAAGGTTATTTTGAAAGATTATTAGGTAAACAATCATATCATCTGCAAACAATGTTAACTTTGTTATTTTCAATATCACCTCATTTCCTTCCCTTTCTCTAACAAAGACTCAGTAAGAGCCTACCACCTCCTACACCTTATTGTAAGTTCTAAGAACACAGCAGTAAACTAGAGAGGCAAGGTCCTTGCCTTTGTTAAACGAATTCTACTTCAGGAGACAGGATAACAAATAATTAATAAATATATACATCAGGTAGAGATTGGTGTTATAACTGTTAAAATGCAAGAAAGAAGTTAGAAGGTACAGCAAGAGTAGTACTGATATTATATATAAGACTACTTAGGAAAAGAGTGATCAGAGAGGCTTCTCATGTGAAATATTTCAGCAGGTACATAGATGGAGTGAGAAAAAACTATGTGAAAACTGCAAGCTCCTACCACAGAAACAAATTCAAAGAGCTGGAGAGTCAGCCAGCATGACTCCATATGCAGTGAAATACTAATTATGAAGATGACAACAATAATGGTGATAGACGGTATCCTTATTTTAGACTAGATTTTAACAAACTATCAATTATTAATTGGCCCGAGAGAAATCCTAGTTGCCATAATTGCTATAGGTGAACACAAGTACGAAAGGTAGGAGTTCAAAAGGGTTGCTATTTGTCAAAAGGGGAAGTAGCTTACTCTAACAGGTTTTAAGAGTTACTTTTTTAAAAGTAAGGATGGATAGGTGCTACATTTTATATGTCTTTACAGCACATATTAAAAGAAGGAAAAGAGGGTTCCCACAAGTTTGTGCTTCCAAAATGCTTATGCTTAAGTAAGTTATCAAATGAGTACAACAAAGACTTAGATTAGAAAATGGGAGCAACTTATTACATTTACTACAGATATATTTTTAAAGAAAACCCTAAATTGCTTAGATTATATTGTCCCCAAAGAGTTGTCTATTATGTCTTATATGAATATTTTTTCATTTTCTGTAAGTTCCCCCCGTCAGAACTGCCCAAAGTCTCAGAGCAGCACTAAGATTCAAAAATGGGGTCGCAAAGAGTCGGACACGACTGAGTGATTGAACTGAACTGAAGATTCAAAAAAGGGAAAGGGAAAAATCAAGTTCACATCTGCCTATGATTTACTTAATCTTGTGAAAACATTTAAGTAATGTGTCTGCGATATTTATAAAATTACTTTTATACCTTAAAACCAGGAAACTGAGCATTCTATAAAAGGACACATAACACGTGTTACAGGCATCTCTTGAAATAAAAGATCTTGGAAAAGATGAAGTAGTTCTAAAGAAATATTTAGCAATTTAATCAGCACACAATCTTACAAAGAACAGTTTCCCAAATACTTCTACAATCATGCATATGATGAAGAAACAAGTTTCATGTTCTACAGTTAGGGCAGATAGGAGTCAGTTAGGTTTTGGGGGTCTTTTTGCTTCTGAGATTTTTTTGGATAGTTGGATTAAAGATTCACTCAACTACAGACCAGTTTTCCTTTATCATAAATTACAATTAAAAATTATTTTCTCACCAGGGAGAAAAAAAATTACAAAAATATCCCAGTTATTATGTTCAATTTTTTTCTCTTCAAAAGCCTTATAAAGCACAAAATAATAATTATCTGCAGATGATATATACTACTACTGAAAAAAATTGAAAAGAATTAAATGGGCTGTCATAATTATTCATATCAGCATCCACATTTAATATTTACAATTTGGTCTTCTTTAAGTTTTGCATATAGCTATTTATCCAGTCCTTAAAACCACCCATGAGTCATGTAGGAGTTTATAGATGAGAAAACTCAGACACACAGAGACTGAGTAACTTGCCTAAGGACACAGCTAATAAACCACGTGACGGAGATATAAATTCATAATAAAGCAGAATTTCCAGAGTCCGTAGTCTCAATAAAAAAATAATAAAAGAGTTTTTCCAGGTAGCTGGTTATAAAATAAATACATATACATGCCAACTATTCCATATATCAGTAAAAAGCAATTAGAAAAATGAAAACGGCTACCATAAAACCCTACTTACTAAAGGGCATAAAGAACAGAAATAAAAGAAACACATACTTCTGAAATAAGGTAAATACCAGTATAAATGTGTAACTGTCAAAAACATTTTTGTGAAGGATGTGAAAGATCTTACTTAAAGACGTGAAAATTGCCTATAAAGATACAGCAATTCAACTATGTTGCAGTTCTTCCACAGAATCATAATGATAAACAGAACAAGAGTTTAGGAACAGGCCAAACACATTAGATTTTAGTATATATTAAGGGCGAATTCCAATTAGCCTAAATGAATAGTCTAACTCAGGGGTGAGCAATTTACTGAATGCAGGCCAAATCCAGTATAGTGCTTATATTTGTAGGATGCATAAATTAAGAATGGTTTTCCATGTTTTAAATGGTTATATAAATACCTACATATTATCCTTTATTTAGCCTCTAGGAGAAGGAACTGGCAATCCACTCCAGTATTCTTGCCTGGAGAATCCCATGGACAGAGGAGCCTGGTGGGGTGCTGTTCACAAGGTCGCACAGAGTCGGGCACGACTGAAGCGACTTAGCATGCATGCACACATGCACTGGAGAAGGAAATGGCAACCCACTCCAGTATTCTTGCCTGGAGAATTTCAGGGACAGAGGAGTCTGGTGGGCTGCCATCTATGGGGTTGCACAAAGTTGGACATGACTGAAGCGACTTAGCAGCAGCAGCAGGCCCACAAAGCCTAAAATATTTACTATCTGGCTCTTTATGGAAAAGTCTTCTAACCTGGGACATAAACTATAAAAAAATGTTCTGGGGTAACTGAATACCAGATAGCCCTAGTGGGTATGGGCAGCAAGAAGGGTAATCTGGCACCACAAATTCACACCTCTATCCAAAATACATTTCTAAAGAAGTTATATATGAAGAATCAAGAAGGGTAATCTGGCACCACAAATTCACACCTCTATCCAAAATACATTTCTAAAGAAGTTATATATGAAGAATTAAGCACAAAAGTGCCAGAATAAAGTAGTTGGGAAAAGTCTTCCAGAGGTATGACCTCAAATACAGAAATCATTAAAACCATTAAGTCACATAAAATATATGAGTCAAATGCAATAAAAATGATAAATATTCTTAAATTAAAAAAAAAAACAAAGTGTGACAAATAACACAAGGTTATAATCTTCATATATCGGAAACACTAACAAATAAATAAGACCTATCATTTCAATAGAGAAATAGAAAATGGCATAAAAGCAGTAATCCACAAAGGAAGAAATGAAAATGGCCAATTACACTGAAAAAAAATATCACTGGTGTGTGTGTGTAAATTCAGCAATATTTTAATGCACATTACATTAAAAAAATAAGTTTCTTTTGTCTACTGGCAAAAATTTAAAGGTAATAGGTGGTATTCTTAAGGGTGCTGATGACAGTAAAAACTGGCACAAACTTTCTAGTGAAAAATGTCAATATGGCACAAAGATTCAACTAAATATATTTTTAAATAAAAATATTTGAAGTATAAAATCAAAAAGTTCAGCAGTAAATTACTCCCAACTGGCACCATTACAGGTAATTTTTCCTCTCCCTGGTCCATGCATATTTTATAAAATTTGTGCAGTATCTTTGTATTGTTTTATAATGAAAAGAGATTCAGCAATAGCAGAAATTCGTAAGTAGCCTACAGTATTATTATTTCCATTTTCAGATGAGAAAACTGAGGCTTGAAGAAGTTTTTGCTAATAGGCAAAGCCAAGATCCAAACCCATATCTGTACTGTGTTAGAGTCCAAATTCTTAATCCCTATGTCTTACTACCTTCTTAATTAATTTTTAAAAGTTTTCTTTGAAGCAAATTATTCTGTTATTTCCATGACAAACAACTAATTTGGAATAGTAACCAACACATGTATATGCATGTATATAATAATTCTGACTAAAAAATTTTGACATACAGTATTTCTGTTCCTTAGAAGACAGACATCTCTGTCATTCATTCTCTGCAAATGCTTTAAGAATTTCAGTTAGACAGCTTCTTATCTTCCTGATCAGAATGAATGCTTTTCACCAATAAGCAACAGTGCACCACCATTTTTGCATCAATCTTAACTTATACTGTACAATCACAGTAACACACCACACAAATCAGTTTCTGCAATGATGCTACCAGAAAGACATCCCAAATTATTAACTGTAATATCAAAACTTAACCTTAGAAATGTATGTAAAAAAAATTCAATTATAATTTATATCAAATAGCAAATAGCTAGAAAGGCAGTAAAATAACACAGAATTAATCAGATGACATTATTCTGTGAGCTACTCAATTGCACAAAGAAAACCACCAAACACTGAATTTGAGGAGTCCTAATAATGCATGTAATAGTAGTTGTCAAAATGACACAACTGTCAAATAAACAAAAAGGAATAACATCAAAACAGAAAAACAAAACCAAAGCCCATCAAAATTCTAGCTTAAACCTTGAATAAGCCTATTTGTAAAATTCTAAAAGATATAGGAAGTAATTTACTAATGATTAACTTTAATGAAAAAATGAGGGCATTTGTTATATATCTTAAAATTCTGAAAATGTTTTAAAACATCAGTAAGAATCTCATTAGGTTAATACCTAGAGTAAATTGCTATACAGATAGAGAAATTAGGAATAACAAGTTTATAAAAGTTTGAAAGGGGAGGAAAAAGTTTGGCAAGTTCAAAATACAAGAATGCAACTGGTTTGACTACAGTATACAGTGTATAAAGTAGCTTACCAGAATTTGAAAATAACAATGGAATTTACTTTAAAATACTTTAACTTGCTAATTATGGCTTGGCTGTGTTCTAAATCCTTTCATTTCAAATAAGATTACTGAACTAATAACCTTCCAAAGCATTTAATTCATACTTCTTTAATATACAATCTTCCATGTTGTGAATATATATTTCTACTGAAGCATCCCTACAGCTAACAGAGAAGAGATGTCTTCCTATCTGAGGTCTAGGATTATAACCAGAGTATTACAAAGCAAAGGAAGTTTCACTGAAGCCTGCCATTAAAGCTTTATATCTGTACAAATCGGCTTTCTGCTCTTTATAAAAGTACTGTTTTAATAGGAAAACTTCTTTCACAAATTTTAAAAATCAATGATCTAGAAGTAATATCATGTTTACCTCATGTCTTGAATACTTCCTAGCACAGTATTACCATATCCCAACTTGAGAATCATATGACATTTTGTCTCCAATTAGAATGTTTGAAAGGTCATCATTTTGGTATCCCAAGGGCCTACCACTGTGCCGAAAACAGTCACTCAACCAAAGATGGTACTCTGCTGTTCATATACGGCTTTCCAGGAATCAGAAAGAAACAGACATACACTATGTAAATACAGCTTAACCAGTTAACTTACATCTTTTTCTGACCGATGTGGAAACATAGAAGACTGGCTGTAGTACATGTTTTCGTCATGGTAGTCACTGTCGACCCCCTCTACAAACTTCTTTCTTGAAGCACCAAACATGCTGTTTGTCACCTAAACAAAAATATTACTTTTATCAAGAATAATATTTTGGAAAATGTCAAGCTTTACCTTACTCCTATGTAAAAAACATAAAATGAAGGGAGTATTGCTAAGATAAAGAAACAGGTCAACTAAGGATTAATGGGACAGGTGAGAAACTCGCAACAATGCAGTAGTAAATGTTTATTTGCAGGTCCTGAAAGTAAGAGGAGAAACTTAAAGCTCTGTTGTATGCAAAGACTCCAATTCCTTTAAAAGAAAAAACATCACTATTCTTGAAAAATGGCAACTCAAAATATTTTCCATACAAAGATTTTTTAAAACATGTTTGGGTTTAACTATTCAAAATCTTCACATGCATCTTCAATATTATTCAATATGAATAATTATTATTCAATATGAATAATTATTATTCAATATGAATAATCCTCAAGTATCTGAGGATTCTTATTCATATCTAGGAGTGTCTCTGACATCACTGTATCTACTTTCTAAACTAGTTGTTTTCCAAAGTATATCATCTACACTGACAAGCTAAGTTTATTGAGATAAAGCACTTTTTGAGCCCATGAATAGTATACTGGAAATTTTATCTCAAGTCACAAGCTCTCACTCATGTTAACAGTAGGACAAATTTTTCATTCATCATTCTGGTGTAAATTTATGATCTTCACTAAATAACCTGCTTACTCTTGTGTTTTAAGTCTTTATCACATCAACACTAGTAATTTTGAGCACTCATCACAGTAATTGTTAAATCTGTGCTAATTTTTCCCCCAACATGACCTCTATAAAACTTTCAAAACTGACAGGTTATTTACTTAAGGTCAATGTGTCTATCCCTAGTAGTACACTTTGTAATTCAAAGTCAACTGAAATGTCATGACAGGAGAGGTTTGTAAAGACTTGAGAACACACAGTAACTACATGCTTTCACAAAAAAAATTGGGGGGAAAAATTCATTAAATTTGACATTCATCTGGTACACTGTAAATAGGTGTATTTTTTGCCACTGTAAGTAAGAATAAACAATTTATTTTCTTTCAAAATAAAGACTGTAGTTACTACCATTTACCAGTAGATATGGTAAACTGATAGACTGCAGGCTTTAAAGGCCAAAGGTGATGTGCAAGTCTGTTGAAATCACCCAAATTATTTAATAATCACTTAATATCTCAAGTTCCTTGTTAAATTTGTAGGAAACTGAGATGCTACATATTTGTGTTTTCTCTCCTCTGGCAAACATCCAGGGAGTCTGGGCAAATTTGGTATTGATGGAAGAGAAACATTTTTGTCTTCCTCTGTCTAGGCATTTTACATGTTTAGTTTTGCTTTCAAAAAAGTAAAATCTCTTTGCACAAAATTCAGGTTAGGTTCAGTTCAGTCGCTCAGTCGTATCTGACTCTGCAACCCCATGGACTGCAGCATGCCATCACCAACTCCAGGGTCTTGCTCAAACTCGAGTCCTTCAACTCGGTGATGCCATCCAACCATCTCATCCTCTGTCGTCCCCTTCTCCTCCCGCCTTCAATCCTTCCCAGCATCTGGGTCTTTTCCAATGAGTCAGTTCTTCACATCAGGTGGCCAAAGTACTGGAGCTTCAGCTTCAGCATCAGTCCTTCCAATGAATATTCAGGACTGATTTCTCAAGTGTCTTTTCCAACACCACAGTTCAAAAGCATCAGTTCTTCAGCACTCAGCCATGTTTATGGTCCAACTCTCACATCCATACATAACTACTGGAAAAACCATAGCTTTGACTAGACAGACCTCTGTTGGCAAAGTAATGTCTCTGCTTTTTAATATGCTGTCTAGGTTGGTCAGAGCTTTTCTTCCAAGAAGTAAGCATCTTTTAATTTCTTGGCTGCAGTCACCGTCTGCAGTGATTTTGGAGCCAAATAAAATAAAGTCTTTCACTATTTCCATTGTTTTCCCATCTAGTTTCCATGAAGTGGTGGGACTTGATGCCATGATCTTTGTTTTTTGAATCTTGAGTTTTAAGCCAGCCTTTTCACTCTCCTCTTTTACTTTCATCAAGAGGCTCTTTAGTTCCTCTTCACTTTCTGCCATAAGGGTGGTGTCATCTGCTTATCTGAGGTTATTGATATTTCTCCCAGCAATCTTGATTCCAGCTTGTGCTTCATCCAGCCTGGCATTTCACATGATGTACCCTATATATAAATTAATTAAGCAGGGTGACAATATACACCCTTGACGTACTCCTTTTACAATTTGGAACCAGTCTATTATAGAATGCAGTTTTTTATTCTGTACAATTAATTTCGTAATTCTAAGAGTCTATTAGTTGGTTTTATGATAAATGTTTTATCAGAATTGTCAAAAGAGTTCACTTTGCTCCATTTGAGTTAACTTCTGTATGTAAAACTGATGAGAGATATCCTGGTACTCTCCTGAAACTTTTTTGAATTCTGTAATTCCATGCCATTTTCCTGTGTTTTTTCTTTTTTAGAATTAGAACTCAGTAGTAATTGTGATTTAAAGGGAATTAAATGTATCCTTAAGTTTTTTAAAACAAACCTTTTAAATCTCATGTGTAAAGAGTCTTAATTTGCAGACTATAAAGTGTTTTTTTCCACTGTCACTTTGCCGAAACAAAACTCATTTAAAAAAAAAAAATTCTTTTTCTTTTAGGCGGTTGGTGGATAGGTGGATAGGATTCTAGCCCCTAAAATTACATTCAGAGTTACAGAATAGCTTCATCAGGGAGTCTGCTGCCCAAAGATTAAGTATGTTCTAACAAATTAATAGTTCCTTTAAAAATATCTTTCTATACTTCACACCTAAAGAGATTTATAGCCTAAAAACATACAGCAAAGCAGAAGTAGTCTTCAGACTGTAGTTCATATTTAGCTGAGTAGGTTTTGCTCAGACTTTAAAAGGAAGGAGTAAGGTCAGCTAATTAAGCTATCAGGCCTGTACCCTGAAAATGTTGTTTCGTGTCCTTTCCAAACTAATAAACCCAATCATCTTTATTATTATTTTATCAACTATAATACTAGGAACTATCATTGTTATAATTAGCTCCCATTCACTACTCATCTAAATTGGATCTGAAACCCAGGTTCAGTCCCTTGTCCAGGAACTAAAATCCTGCAAGCCACACAGTATGGCTTTAAAAAAGAAGAAGAGGATTTGGGGGGCAGTTTAAGAGTGACATAATTTGGTATATTTTCTGGAAGTATACATTTAATATGACTGCAGCTAAGCTGTAAGGAATGGACAAGAGGGGACAAGAGTGGAAGCAGGGAAACAGGTTGGTGAGAGACAACAGTGGCTCAGAATACAGCGGTATGGTCGACGTGATGGAGAAGTGGTTAAAGGGTATATTTTGAGAGAGTTCTGACACTAATGAATATAAGAATGGATGGATATGAAAGGGTAAGATATTCACATTACCCCCTGGAAGAGAATAAGTAAAAATCAAAGGAACTTAGAAATCTACTTTTTATCAAGGGGGATATATCAACACTAGGCCAAAATATATTAAAATTACTGGTTATACCATATATATTGAGGTCAACTCAGTAAACAGAAATTTTAAAAACTAATTTAAAAACAAAATCATGCTTCACTCTACATAACATATAAAATTTGTTCACATATTTGGTACATATAATTTTCAGCTTTTTTCAAGCAAACATACAAAGGGTTTACATCCATTTTAAGTGATCACCTTCCTCCCCAACTCTCATACCAGATATTCTAACAAAGGAGAAGCAAAAGTTGAGATTTCACCAAGAAAAATACATGAAATACTATCTCCAAAAGCAATGTTTCTTAAGCTTTTTTGAACACAGATCTAAAACAGGTAACTAAGACATTTTTTATTTGCTTTGAGTCCATAAGCACTAATCAGAATATATATATATATATATGTATATATATATAGACACACATACATACATATATTACATAGGTTAGCATACACTAATTCTATCAGCCTGACACTCCTCCCACTGCAAAAAAAAAGAGAGTTGGCCTCAAAATGTAGTAGAGAGGAATTAAACTGAGAAGCAGAATAGAAGCACTAAGTTGGCTGGATCTTCCCAGTAAATATCTTTATTACTTAATTAGGACTAGCCATGAATTCTAAGGTCTAACATTCCTAACATCTAAATATAATATTTCAAAGCCAAACACAGTAAGTCAAAATAATCACAGAAGAATTCATAAAACCTCAAACTTGAGATAATCTTAACCAACTTCAAACAACATCTTCAAAGACTGGTAAAGTGGCCCCTGATCCAGGTGGGATGAATGGTAATTACAAAAGGGAAGGAATAAGAGAAAAGGCCTGGAGATTTTTAACAGGTCACAGAAACAACACTAGCACAATTTACAAGTGAAATTTTAAAAATAAAATTTAGATAGATAAGAAACAGTAAAAAACAGACCATATCCAAGGCAGGACAGATGATATTTAATCTTGGACAGTTTTCTTTCACCAAGACGTCTGGAAGGAACTTACTCTAAAATCATTTACTGTCTATAATGCTGGAAATGTTGGCTCAGGCATGGAATCCTATTCCCAGGGAATAGAAACACAATCCACGGCAGAGTGGTCCTTTTCCTGATAGCAAACAAATGTAGTTTGATTTTGAAATCTACCTTCCAAGGTTCCAGAAGCATATTTTAAAGTGCTGCTAAGACATTTCTATCTGAGGAGAAGCACATTTTAATCAACTTAATCAGTAATACTTAAAACTGACTTTTAAGTTGTTCTCTCCTTCTTTGTTCTGCATATCATCACGTTCTATCCATTCCTCACATGGTTTTCACATTTTTTGCCATTCTTCCTATCATCTTCTTAGTTTAAGCTCTGGACTAGTTTTTTTAAGGCCCCAGACTGATATCTCTTTACATTTCAATGAATATGCTAAGGGTTTACTCTATGAATTAAGCCAAAAATTGTGCTAATGAACACAAAAACTGAGTAACAGCTCCAAGTCTTGAACAAGCTTACAGTCTAGCTAGGAAAAACACCTGTAAACAAAAAATTGTTCTATGAAAACCTGTATAGGTGCTTTGCAAATAAGGAAATATCTAACTTTAACTGAGGGAAACAGACCGAAAGATCTTATTATAAGTAATATGTGAACATATATTTAAATTTGTTAATTTTTTTTAGTACAAAAAACACAAAGTTTTTTTGTGTGGGGTGGGTGATGCCACAAACTCTGGCATCAGAGACAGCATGGATAAGTGCTCGGAAATGAGAGAAAGCCCAAGAAACAAAAAACTTTTAATGTAGTCAACAAGGAGGATGCCTGGAAGGACAATGATAGGTGGTAAAGAAAAGCAGGTTAAATTCCATTGCTAGGTTAAGAGGGAAAGCATACAGACAGTAAAATCAGGTATAAAAATCTAGGTGAAGACTTCCCTCAACCAATATTTTACTGTGATGTCACATTCATAACCACTACACTGAATTTGTTACTTTCTTAGTCTCATATCTCTTTTTTATTTTTCCCTAAAGGATATAGACCAAAATTCCAGAGATCATGACCTTAACACATAATTTTACTGTAGTAATTATCTCAAAATTCAACACAAACCTTACGCCTCAGCTTAATTTGGTTCCTCTTTGCTTTCTGCCATTCGAGCGGCATCATCTGCATATCTGAGATTGTTGATGTTTCTCCCACCTATCTTGATTTCAGCTTGTAATTCATCCAGCCCAGCATTTCTCATGATGTGCTCAGCATATAGGTTAAACAGGGTGACAGCAGACAGCCCCATTGTATTCCTTTCTCAATCTTGAACCAGTCAGTTGTTACATACAGGGTTCTAACTGTTGCTTCTTGACCTGCACACAGGTTTCTCAGGAGATAGGTAAAATGGTCTAAAAATAGGTAAAATTCCCATCTCTCTAAGAGCTTCCCACTGTTTGTCAGGATCCACACAAAGGCTCTAGCATAATCGATGAAACAGAGATAGATGTTTTTCTGAAATTCCCTTGCTTTCTCTATAATCCAGTGAATGTTGGCAAATTGATCTCTGGTTCCTCTTCCTTTTCTAAACCCAGCTTGGACATCTGGAAGTTCTTGGTTTGCATAATGCTGAAGCCTAGCATGCAAGATTTTACGCATGGCTTTACTAGCATGAGAGATGAGTGCAACTGTCCAATGGTTAGCACATTCTTTGGTACCACTTTTCTAGGGGATTGGGATGAGGACTGACCTTTTCCAATCGTGTGGCCACTGCTGGGTCTTCTGGATTTGCTGACATAATGAAAGAAAAAACCTTGATGGAATCATCCTTTAGGGATCTGAATAGTTCTGCGGGAATTTCATCACACCCGTAGCAATGCTTCTTAAGGCCCTCCAGAATGTCTAACTCTGGGTGACAACCATTAAGATCTTTTTTATACAGGTCTTCTGTGTATTCTTTCCATCTCTTCTTGATCACTTCAGCGTCTATTCTCTACCATTTTTATCCTCTACTGTGCCCATCTTTGGGCGGAATGCTCTCTTGATGTTTCCAAGTTTCCTTAAGAGCTCTCTAGTCTTTCCCCTTTTGTTGTTTTCTTCTATTATTAAGCACTGCTCATTGACGAAGGCCTTTTTGTCTCTTCTGGCTATTTTTTGGAACTCTGTGTTTAATTGGATGTACCTTTCCCTCTCTCCCTTGCTTTTTGCTTCTCTTTGTTCTTCTGCTATTTGTAAAGCCTCCTCAAATAACCACTTTGCCTTCTTGCTTTTCTTTTTCTTTGGGATGGTTCCACCTCTGGACCTTTGCATAAAATGATAACTCTGCTTAGAATGCTCTTTCTCCCATTCTTTAAAACTCTCACACCAAATCAGGACCCTTGGTTTACACAGTCACTGAAAATACTTTATCATAACTATAATTACATAACTTTTATTGGCCACCTACTATATGTCAGGAAATACATTCTAAATGCTTTAAAATGTATTTATATAATCTTCATAGTTTACTTAGTAGTTACTATGTAACATGTATGTAATCCTCATGTATTCACTTATTTAGTCTTCATTTTTAGATGAGAAAATGGAGAACTGCATAAGTTGGGTAATTTGCCCAAGGTCATATATCTGATGTGTCCAAGGTTTTATATCTGATAAGTGCCAAAGAAGGGCCATGAACCCATACAATTTGCTAGAGTCCCTGATTTTAACCATGATAGTACACTGACTCTCAGACATACAACTAATAATTTAATGTGTGTATTCTCCCAAAACTATAAGTTTCAATATGGGAGAAGCAGTAAAGGGCAAAATAGGGTAAGGGACTTCCTTTGCAGTAAACAATGGTAAGTAGAGGGTGCCACATCAAATATGTGTGCAAGTCAAAAAGATCCCTTTAGCAGAAGAATGAGAATTAACTGACTAGAGGTATGAGAAACAAAAGCTAGTCTCCTGATCTTATCTCTTTTAGAGAAAGAGACAATTTTAGAATAAAATTATTCTTAAGAGAACATTACTACACCAATTAAAAAGTAATTACTGTTTCATATTCCAAATTAATATTTTTACTTACTTTCAAAATAAAATGAACATAACTGAATCATTCAAGGAATTAAAATGGTTATCATAAAACTTTATAATTTTATTATAAGCTACTAAAATAGTAGCATTAAACAAGTAGAATACATTTATCAACTAGGTTAAAATAAGAACAAATACCTAAGGTAACATTTTCTTGGGCATTCCATTTCTAAAGTAGCTAGGAGTTTTTACAGTTAACATGCTGATACCTGTGACCCATCACAAAATTAACTAACAATAATTAAAGTATGAAGACTTTTCTATAGCCAACAAATTTTCACCTTTAGCAACAGAGTCTGTACTCACCTTATATTACAAAGGATAAAGAGAGCCAAGTATAGGTAATGAGTGTGAGTAACAAGACTGTTTTTTATTCCTGCTTCCCTAATGGAGACTTTACTAATTCATTCTGATTGCTGAACACAGAATTTGACTTCTAGCCTATTTTGCCCTCCCAATTTCATATTCACTATCAGAAAACATTTCACACACATGCATATACACTGAAGTTCTTTGTTATCTATAAAGTAGGCAGAAAATTAATTTTAAAAAACAGTCAATTGCAATTAACATTTATCTGCCTTTACCAAGATGTAGTAAACCAAACTGAAACCAATCACAAGAAGCTAAGATATTTGAAATCTACTTATCTTCAATACTGGCCTTCAGGAAAAGTTGATAGGTCAAAAGACACTGCCCAAATTCTATGAAACCAGAATACTGTGCACCTATATCAAATATATACTACCACCGAGAAATATTTATAACCCACGGAATTTCTGTTCTAGTGGTATTTTTTGGTAATAGGATTCTGAGCTACCAACCCTACTTCACAACTGTAATAAATAATACTGATTTTCATGCCTAGAAAACACCAAAAAAAAAATTTGAAATGGGATTAAATAAAAGGAGAGAGAGGCACTAACATTGGGGAAAAAAATCTAGCTTCTCAAAGAACAAAGAATTTAATAACTGGAAGTCTTTAGGAAAAAAACAAATGATCTTTCCTTCTATTAAAAAAATAAACTACTCTCAAAGTCCTACTAGCTCTAGAACATTGTGGCTTAATACTATAATATAAATAAATGTATAATGAATAGTTTAATAATCTGCTTAGGATGGATCCAAGAAAAGTGAAGATTTAGATAAATTTTAAATTGATAATTTCTAAAATTATCAACTTAAATTGATAAGAAAATAAAAGCAATTTACTTCACAGTTTCAGTAAATGCAAAAGGCCTGATAAATGAGCGATAAAAGCCTTAATGAATTCTGAAAAGGCAGCACAAGAAACTCTGGATGGAAACGTGATTCAGCAGAAAACCAGAGAATATGAACATATCCACAATCATTATCTTGGAGAGTAGTTAAATATTCTGGCACAAGATTTTTTACAGGGGTTACAGGAATACTTTGTAAGAGGTGCCATCCCCCACAAAACAGGGTAGCTCACATTTCATAGAAAGACAGAGAAGGCATCAAGGGGAGATGAAAATATATCATTCTTCCTAATCCAACACCTGTTACTGAAATCTGGTATCTGAAGCTGCCTTACTGAGATGACATTCCCATGTCTGTTATGTACACCATACCTTAAGATGTGCCCCTCCTCCAAACCTACAAATTCTGTAAAGTATTACCAAAAAGTCTATAAATGCTCCTATCAGTCTGACTTTGATCTAGGGAGGATATGTTGTGCATGCTTCAACTTGAACAAAAATAGATTTTGTGGTTTTCCAAAATCTTAGTCGCTTGTATCAATATGCCTCATACAGATTCAAACTTTAACCATCAACATATAAGCTTTAAAAGATAACTATCATCCTAAAATCAAAACTCTTCAATTACTCAAAAAGTGCTAACAATCATATATTAACTAAAGATCCAACTATAACTGGTATGCCTTACCAGCAATAAGATTTGATAACTCACACAATATGGACTAAAATTAAAATAAGCATTATTTTATCTTTGAATACAACTGGAAGAACATATAACAGTAAGCCTGCTAAGTTCAGAATATAAAACAAATATGAAGGAAAATTTTCAAATGAGGGTGGATATCTTAAAGCAATGTTAAACATGGGGTTGGAGGTAGGGAGCACTAATAAAGGGGAGAGGAAGGGAATTCAAAAGATACTGGACATATGGTCTGCTTTGCTGGGAGATATGGATGTCTATAAGCCTCCTAGTAGATTTAAGAAACCCTGGAACTTGAGATAAACTGTTGAGGATTCTGTATTTCAAGACCCCGCTCTGAGATGCAAAATGCCGAATATCTGGTGCCCCAACCTTTTTAAACCTGACACACTTTCTTTGAAGAAATGTCAGCAATCACAGGCCAAATTAATTCTATTTTTCCAGGGTATAATTTTGCACATCTTAGTATGTGCAAAAGAATTTAGAAATCACGTGAATAAAAATCATGTGGTATAGATATGAGAGAACTAAAGAACAATTTTTGAAGGCTTTCTGAGAAGCAAAAGCCTAAAATGATAATAAAGTGCAGACCCAGGGCTATACTGCCACAGAACTGTTTCTAAAAAGTATGCATTAAGAAAAAAACCTGCATCGTTAGATCATGATTTTAGATACAAGAAAGACAAGTAGAAAATGTCAAAAGTGTTGGCATTTTATACACACACACACATACAAAATTTGGTGAACTTGCTCACCCGAGTGTTGGCTAAACTTTGTACTAAGTGTTGTGCTGTTTCTATATTTATTTTTATTAACTTCAAACCTAGAGATGGGTAGAAAAGTTTCAGTCTTCCTGTCTAGATTTCAAGGAAAAAGATGTTTCAAGTTTCTATTCTTGCAAATTTTTAAAATATATAACTACCTGACTAAAACTTTGGGAAAGGGAAGGACAGCATGTCTACAGCTACCAGAAGGAAAATACAGTGTGCCTTCTTCTGATACCAAGCTAAACATGGCAAAATTTTAACTCTATGGATTTATGCTTTCCTTGACTTCTCTTAGCTTCTTTTCTGAAAACCAGTTATTTTGGTCCTGCAATACTTTGTGGAGAATATGAAGTTTAAAACAATCTTACACCTTTCTTTTGCATTATAATATTTATAATTTATTCCGTTTAAGGTTTTCCCTCTTTCACATCCAATAAGAAAAAATTATTTCTTAGAACACATTAGGATTTTATTTAATAATTTATGAGGTAATTTTATGAAAAATAATTTACAAGAAGCATCATATTTTTAAACTATCAAAATGACTCACTGGTAAAATGGCCCGACATCCACCCTTAAAATACTGATGACAGTACCATTTTTCCCCCAGCCTTTCCCACCACATACTTACCTGTGCAACTTCTTTCAACATTTGCTACTCTGGGGATTGGAAAGCTCAGAGCTGGAGGCTGAAGTGAAGAAGGAAAGGTTGGAGGGTGAGCCATGGCACCAGCCCCACACTAGGAGCTCCCCTGAGATACTACAGCAGGGTTGACACCATAGCTCTGAAGTTCAAACTCCAGCAAACGATAAGAAAGGAGTCCAACCAGAACATGATAAACGATGGGATTCTTCTGCTCTTTGAAAAATAAGGAAATCATGCTATAAAGATCTGAATGTCCAGTTTCAACATTATGACTCCCTGTTTACATCTTCATTATTCCCCAACCCCAGATTCATCTCTCAGACTGATTCAAAGTGTTCATCAAAGCAGAGGGTGGGAGGTGAAGTTCTACAAACTCGTACACAGAAAATGAGGATAGGGCTTACCTGGCCAGCATAAAAAAGTCCAAGACAATATGTTAAAATACTCTGCCTACCTGCCCCTTGAATAGTTTCTTGCTCTCCTAAGCGTTCAACATTTAAGGCTCTCAAACACATTAATATTAACACCATCAACCAGCAAAATGACAGTCGGGCTACTTAGATGTATTTAAATTCCTAAAAGTAGACTAGTGATCTTTTTAAAACCCAGGGATAACTTTTGGTATAAGGATATTCCTTGGAGGAATTTCCTGGCAGTCCAGTGTTTAAGGAGTCTGACTTCCACTGCTGGGGCCCCAATTCTATTTCTAGTTGTAGAACTAAGATTTTACAAGTTGTGCAGAGTGGCAAAAAAAAAAAAACATTCCTGGGAGGAAACTAAGTTCTTAAAAGTGTTCCACTCTGATAAAAGCAAATAAGGACCCTCCTTAACTAATATAACTCTAATCAAACTAGATGATAAAAAATTAGACTTTTAGAGAAATAAATCTATAGGACTTAAATGTGACTTTTATGAGAATATGTATCCTCATAATATAGAAAGTAAACTATCAATTCAAAGGAAACTAGATTCTGATTATTATGACTAATAAAGCTAATAAAAGAGGATGTTCATTTCAATTATTTAAAGATAACATCTATTTAGTAACATAAATATTACTGAAGGTGGCAAATACTATAAAACCGTAAACTAGGGGAAGGAAATGGCAACATACTCCAGTATTTTTGCCTAGAGAACCCCATGGACAAAAGAGCCTGGGGGGTAAAAAAAAAAAACAAAAAAACAACCAAAATTGTAAGCTAAATTCACTGACGTATCAGAATCCCAAATTATTTTATATGAAGCAAATAAAAATGAAAAGTATTCCTTTAGCAAGGGAACACAGGACCTTTGAAATACTTCTAAACAGCTTGCCATATAAATTAATTCAGTAAACATGATTCCGTAAACATCTACTATGCTAAACATTTACATTTATACCCTTATATACTTTATCCATTAGATGCTCAGAACAGAGAACATCATAAATCAAAATGAGTAAAGAAGAAAACACACTTACAGTGCTTCGGTACTACTATAGCCTCCAGGCCTTAGTAAATTTACCCTTCATTACCTCTATCCTCCCACCATTCCTGCCACACTGCCCTAATCCCCTTGATATTCCTCAAACTCAAAGGGCATACTCCTGACTTCAGGTTTCTGTATTTGTATACTCCAGGAAAGCTTTCTTCTTAGTTAATACATGGCTTCGGCTCACTTTACTTCGGATACTGAGCCATCCTAGTGAGGACTTCACTGTCTATTCTATTTCAGATTATACTATCCCTTGCCCTAATCCCTTGGCACCCTCTACCCCTTTTCCTATATGTGTCAACATATAACATAGGATGCATTTTATCTATTTTGTTAAATGCCTTCCTATGCTCTAAAACATTAGTTCCCTGAGAACAGAATTTATTTTTGTCTCTCTGTTCACGTTTGTCTCCGCAGAATCTGGAACAGTGCCTGGCACTGAACAGGCCCACAACATGCACGTATCCTCCTCTTACTCCACACGTGCCGTTACCTGTGTTTTTTGACAGGAACCCATCAATGCGGTGCTTACAGCACATTTGAAAATTTTATGAGGACAACAATTATTTTAAAAAGTAATGGAATTATGTCAAAAATTAATTTTTATGTTTCTGAAACATATAAATAAAACTGTTTTATGCCTTTTTCCACTGAAATTGACAACCACTTCCAAAATACCTAATAGACACCTTCAGTGGTTAGAATGCCATACCATGAGAAGTAAATAAAAACTTCAGGATTTAAAATTATTTTTCTATTTCTTAAACTTTTTCTCAAGTTAGATTGTCTTCTTAAAAAAAGTTGCTTCATGAGTATTTCATATTTATCAGTTTAATACGATGAGACAATACACATCTCTTTTCTAGCAAAAAAAAAAAAAATCCCCCTAGAAGAATTATACTACTCAGAGCCACTGGGTTGCACTGTAGTCCATGGGAATACATACTCCTTAAAGTTAGCTGAACCATTTACTGCTAGAGCAAATCTAACACAGTGGGCCTGGTACAAATATGCGCTAACATGTACTGAGTGTTGCACTTAACACGTATCACCTCACTTAATCATAACAAAACCTCTATTTAAGATGTACTTTTACCTCAAATTGAGGCACAGAAGGGTAGAGTCTACATACTCTCATCAGACTGAAAATATTTCTCTATCACAGTTATTATGAATACCCAGTTCTCAGAATCCCAGTAAGATATGAAAGGCTTATTTTCCAGGAAAACCCAAGTGGACAGACTCCAAATTTTAGAAGTTGGCCAAAGTATAGGTAAGGGTGAGGCACTGGCTTGAAAATTGAGAGATGAAGACCCACATTCTGAACTGAAGGATCCTCAGCTTTCTTCCCTTAACTTCCTTTCAGAACACTGTCAGATGTAAGAATCACCCTGTCCACTGCATCTTGATACTACCTGTGGAAAAACTGAATTGCTACAGAGAAATAAATGTCACACACTAACAAAGTAAGGTCCTTCCCAATGAAAAGGTTAACTCAACTACATGTTAACACACTGTCCACAAACACCGTTATCACTTTACTTTTTTAGAAATAATTTTAGATTCACAAAAGAGCTGTAAAATTAGAACAGAATTCCCATATGCCCCATTTTCCTCCAGTGGTAACATCTTGTTAGGACAAGTATCAAAACTAAGAAATTAGCTGCTGAAACTGCAATACTTTGGCCACCTCATGCGACGAGTTGACTCACTGGAAAAGACTCTGATGCTGGGAAAGGTTGGGGGCAGGAGGAGAAGGGGACGACCGAGAATGAGATAGCTGGATGGCATCACCGACTCTGTGGACATGAGTTTGAGTGAACTCCGGGAGTTGGTGATGAACAGGGAGGCCTGGCGTGCTGTGATTCATGGGGTCGCGGAGAGTTGGACGCGACTGAACTGAACTGAAGTGAACTGAACAACTTCACACAGATTTCACCAGTTTCCCACTAACTTCCTTTTTCTGTACCAGGGCAGACATTATATTTAGTTTTACGCTTCCTTAGTCTTCTGCAACCGTGGACTTTACGTCAGTCTTTCACAACACTGATGTCTGCAGTCACACCAGTGTAGCTAACACTACAGAATGTCCTGCAACTTGGGTAGGTCTGCTGTTTTGTCATGACTAGATTGACGTCATACATTTTTAAAGTCATGTTACCACAAATGTGACATGTCCTCAAGTGCACCATATATGATGGATATATTCCAATAAATGCATGCATTATGATGATAAAATGTCTTATTACAAGTGATACTAACCTTGATCTTGGTTAAAATGGTGTATCTGCCAGTTTTCTCCATTGTAACTCACTATTTGCCTTTTTAAAACAGTAAATATTCTGAAAAAAGTACTTTTACAGCATCCAAATATCTGTCCTTAAATTTTTGGCTAATCTGAGCATTCATCCAAGGATACTGCCTACAGCACCTATTACTGTGATGGTTTAATGACGATTTTCTATTTTCTTCATTTCTTTTACACTGTATTTGTTCATCAAAATGTTTCTATGAGTAGACAAATCATGTTTTAAAGATTTCATTCTCAAGCACAATGAAGTAGCAAAGATGTAACCTAACTGACCCAAAGTGATATAGACAGAAAGTGAAAAATAATGTCTTAAATCCAAGAGTCTTTTAATCTATAAGAATACATTCTTTCAGTTTCATTACACTACTCTTATCCCAGTAGAAAAGAGCACTTTTAAAATGTCATATGCCCCAAGCAGTCTCTATCAGTACTTCCAGCCCTAAATAAGAAAGATCTTTTCTTTTTCCTAAGAAAAAAAAAAATTTCCTATTTTCATTACTATACATCATTATACACATTTCCTATAATACCTTTAATCTACCGAGGCAGGTTAAACAATGAAGAGATAATGAAATATTCTATGTGACAGAATAAGGAATACTAATTAGTAAAATTATTACCTCAGTTGAGGAGATAAATGGTCATTGTATTTACAAGTCTACTGGGCTTCTCTGGTGGCTCAGTGGTAAAGAATTCTCCTGCCAATGCAGGAGATGCAACAGACGTGAGTTTGACCACTGGGTCAGGAAGATCTCGTGGAGTACAAAATGGTAACCACTCCAGTATTCTTGACTGAAAAAATTCCATGGACAGAAGAGCCTGACGGGCTATATTCCATGGAATTGCAAACAGTCGAACAAGAGTGTTAGACTAAGCACAACAACAATATTTACAAGTCTACTAGATTCCAGGGAATCATAAGGGAGGGAACTGATGGGGAAATTGTTCAATTTTTAGATTTAAGTAAAACAGAATCACAGCTCTGATGACTCCACATATGAATTGGAAGTTATTTACTGACTTGTACTGTTTGATGTTTCTTCACAAATGACGCTGAGAACAAGTCTGATATTTCTTTGGATTGCATTTCACATAGTGTCTTACACAATAAAAAGTATTCAAGGCTTGTCTGAACACTAACTTAAAAGCTTATTTTCTTAGTCTCAAGAGTGATTTTTCATCCATCTTCTCAATAAAAATTTTTTAAAGATGAAACCTTTCAAGATTTAGTAGGACTTCTACTTCTAACCAAGATGGAGGAGTAGGGCTCCCCTTCCTCCCATGTCACCTGAAACAACTTTTAAAATGGATTTTAAAAAATGGGTAAAATATATTTACCAATGGTTTTCAGACATAGGACATAAAGTGGTATATAAAACAAGAACCCCTAAGAGAAGAGAAAGAACTGATATGAGCCCTACAACTGCCCCTGCTTACTGAATGGGAGAGTTTCCAAGTTATAATACCAAGTTGCAATACAAGGAGAGGGAGTTGTGGTGAAGGCCAGAAATTTCTGTGAACTAAGAAAGTGTAGATGAGAAGGCAGCTAGAGCACCAAGTAAGAGAGAGCTGCAAAGAGAAAGCATTAGAGAAATCTGGAAAGGGGTCCTCTTTGGTCATCTGCACATATGCATGTATGCAGAGGCTGGGAAAAGAGACAGCACAAATAATCTCTAGGCTCACACACAACTGTTCCCTAAGCCAAAATAGAAAAACATAATTCACAGGGTATCAGATAGAGTACTCAGAAGAATACAGTCTCGGTATGTGGGAACAATTAGCCTAGACTAAAAGGTTGGCTTGAAGCTCAACATTCAGTAAACAAAGATCATGGCATCTGGTCCCGTCACTTCATGGGAAATAGATGGAAAAACAGTGGAAACAGTGTCAGACTTTATTTTTTTGGGCTCCAAAATCACTGCAGATGCTGATTGCAGCCAGGAAATTAAAAGATGCTTACTCCTTGGAAGGAAAGTTATGACCAACCTTGATAATATATTAAAAAGCAGAGACATTACTTTGCCAGCCAAGGTCCATCTAGTCAAGGCTATGGTTTTTCCCGTGGTCATGTATGGATGTGAGAGTTGGACTGTGAAGAAAGCTCATCGCCGAAGAATTGATGCTTTTGAACTGTGGTATTGGAGAAGACTCTTGAGAGTCCCTTGTACCGCAAGGAGATCCAACCAGTCCATTCTAAGGGAGATCGATCCTGGGTGTTCATCGGAAAGACTGATGCTAAAGCTGAAACTCCAATACTTTGGCCACCTCATGCGACGAGTTGACTCACTGGAAAAGACTCTGATGCTGGGAAAGGTTGGGGGTGGGAGGAGAAGGGGACGACCGAGAATGAGATGGCTGGATGGCATCACCGACTCTGTGGACATGGGTTTGAGTGAACTCCGGGAGTTGGTGATGGACAGGGAGGCCTGGCGTGCTGTGATTCATGGGGTTGCGGAGAGTCGGACACGACTGAGCGACTGAACTGAACTGAACTGAAAAGCTGCTACGGTCCTTTGTAACAAAACTTACAATTAAAAGGGGGGGGGGGCGGAGGGGAGAGACAAAGAATGTCTCAAAAGGCTCAAAAAGCTTCTAAGTAACTAAGAAAGCTCAAGAACAGTAACAGAAATACAAGAAATAAAAATGTATAGCACTGAACCCATTAAAAGTTCTAAGAACTGGCATCCAAGCAGAAGTTCCTGGCCATGCAAAAAAATAATAAAATACACAATGGGGAACCAACAAGAGAACAGACCCAGAAATGGTACAGATGACAGAATTAACAATGACATTATAGAGCTGTTATGTTTTGTATGTACAGGGAAGAATAACTGGCATGATGAAGAAAAGACTGGTGAACTTTTAAAACACATAAAAAAACCATCCTAAATACATGGAGAAAAAAAATATTTTAAAAACTGAACAGAGCAACAGTAAGCTGTGGGACTTCAAGTGATTTAATATATGTATAATTGGAGTACCCAAGGTTGAATAGGAACAGAGTAAATATTTACAAAAATAGAATAAAAATCTCAACTGATTCACTTTGCTATACACCTGAAATTAACACAAACTGAAAGTAAATTATACTCCAATAAAAATTCTTAATAAAAATCCCAAATTTGATTCAAAGACTTATAATTCACAAATTTAAAAGGTTCAATGAATCTCAAGCATGAGACATGAAAACTATACCAAGATATATCATATTTAAATGTACAAAACCAAGGAAGAGGAACCAGAGATCAATTTGCCAACATCCACTGGATCATGGAAAAAGCAACAGAGTTCCAGGAAAACATCTATTTCTGCTTCATTGACTATGCCAAAGACTTTGACTGTGTGGATCACAATAAACTGTGGAACATTCTGAAAGAGATGGGAGTACCAGACCACCTGACCTGCCTCTTGAGAAACCTGTATGCAGGTCAGGAAGCAACAGTTAGAACTGGACATGGAACAACAGACTGGTTCCAAATGGGAAAAGGAGTACGTCAAGGCTGTATATTGTAACCCTGCTTATTTAACTTATATGCAGAATACATCATGAGGAACACTGGGTTGGAAGAAGCACAAGCTGGAATCAAGATTGCCGGGAGAAATATCAATAACCTCAGATATGCAGATGACACCACCCTTATGGCAGAAAGTGAAGAGGAATTAAAAAGCCTTTTGATGAAAGTGAAAGAGGAGAGTGAAAAAGTTGACTTGAAGCTCAACATTCAGAAAACGAAATCATGGCGTCTGGTCCCATCACTTCATGGGAAATAGATGGGGAAACAGTGGCAGACTTTATTTTCTTGGGCTCCAAATTCACTGGGGATGCTAATTGCAGCCATGAAATTAAAAGACGCTTCCTCCTTGGAAGGAAAGTTATGACCAACCTAGATAGCATATTAAAAAGCAGAGACATTACTTTGCCAACAAAGGTCCGTCTAGTCAAGGCTATGGTTTTTCTAGTGGTCAGGTATGGATGTGAGTTGCGGACTGTGAAGAAAGCTGATCGCCGAAGAATTGATGTTTTTGAACTGTGGTATTGGAGAAGACTCCTGAGAGTCCCTTGGACTGCAAGGAGATCTAACCAGTCCATTCTAAAGAAGATCAGTCCTGGGTGTTCACTAGAAGGACTCATGCTAAAGCTGAAACTCCAGTACTTTGGCCACCTCATGCGAAGAGTTGACTCATTGGAAAAGACCCTGATGCTGGGAGGGATTGGGGGCAGGAGGAAAAGGGGATGACAGAGGATGAGATGGCTCGATGGCATCACCGACTCGATGGATATGAGTTTGAGTGAACTCCGGGAGTCGGTGATGGACAGAGAAGCCTGGCGTGTGATTCGTGGGGTCGCAAAGAGTCGGACATGACTGAGCGACTGAACTGAACTGAACTGAATGACCAAAAAAATGTTAACAGTAACCAGAGAAAAAGTTACAGTATGCAAAGAGGGCCAAAGATAAAACAGCAGCAGGTTTATTGCAGAAATGGTCTGATTTAGAAAACAGTGGAGCAAAATCTTCAAAGCATTAAAACAAAAATCTGTCAACTTTGAATTCCACATCCATCAAAAACTTTATCAAAAATAATTGTGAAATAAAAATTTTTTTCAGATAAACGAAACCTAAAGGAATTCATCACTATCAGAAATGTATTACAAGGTCTATCCATCAGGATTGACTTTTTTAGGTCAAAGGCTATCCCAATGGAGCTTTTTCTACAGATTCCCATTGCTGGAAAATCCTCATGGTATAAATATGTAGTTTGTTTTACTGTTTGTAGGAAAGAATTATAAGACAAGATGCTACTAAAAGTACGAAGGATCTAGTAGTCAAATTTTTTTATCTTAAGTTATTGGAATATCCCAAAGGTCTACCCTATGATAGGATGTGATTAGAGTGAATACAACTTGATTTTATACTTAGAGGGCATGTGAAATTAAGAACCAGGTAGATCCATCGATTCTGACCCTAAAAGTTGCCCTAAAGTAAACTGCTTAAGAGTCCCTTGCACAGCAAGGAGATCAAATCAGTTAATCCTAAAGGAAATCAACCCTGAATATTCACTGGAAGGACTGATGCTGAAGCTCCAATACTTTGGCCACCTGATGCCAAGAGCTGGCTCACTGGAAAAGACCCTGATTTTGAGAAAGACTGAGGGCAGGAGGAGATGGGGGCAACAGAGGATGAGATGGCTGGATGGTCATCACTGACTCAATGGACATGAGTTTGAGCAAACTGCAGAAGACAGTGAAGGACAGGAAAGCCTGGCATGTTCATGTCACAAACAGCAGGACACAACTTAGCGACTAAACAATAACAAACTGTTTGAAGAAATTAGATCCTAAAAATTACAGGTAAGGAATTTTTGAAGTCATCAGTATGTTAATACTCAAGTGGAGATCAAAGAAGCTCAACTGAAAGAACTGTGAACTGACATGACAACTGTGGGTTAGGTCAGCGTTCTCTTAAAATGCAAACTTTCAAGGATCTAAGGTAAGGTGAAAGGCAGTAGAAGGAATCACAACGTGCAAAATTCTTAAAAACAAAAGTTTAATGACTTTAATTTTGCCTGTGTTACACATAACTTAAAAAGCTTAAAAATTTTTTTAAGTCCTTCAATTAGAAGGAAAATGATAATACTATAAAGAAGTGAAGGAAGGAGGCAAGCAAGGGAAGGAACTGGAAGGAAAAGCAGAGGGAAGTTAAAAACAAAAAGGAAGAGAAGGAACGGTAAGAGAAAGAATATGAAGAAAATGGATCACCAAACATTTTCAATTACTGGTAATAATAAAAAGCAGAAGTAATGCTAACCCCTCCCCACCAAATTACAGTAATTGAAACAACAATTGTTTCTCTTAAGAAGTGAAATTCCCACTGAGACCTAGAGAATGGTAAAGAAATATGCTTCTGGCACTCTAGCAGACTATTAAAAAAAAAAATGCTCCACTCAAAACCAACTAAAAATGCTCCACAAAATACTCAGCCAACAACAAATTATTAAGCATATACCAAGCATTACTCTCAGGTAGGGATACTGTGTGAAGAAAATATTAGTGACATCTAAAACAGAGATTACATTCTGATTTTTAAATGAACTTTGAATGTGGAAGATGGATAAAAGGGAAATTCAGCACCCCAAAACAAAATGCTTACATTTCCAAACAGGAATTTGCTCAAGGTAGAAAGCTATTAAAAGACTTCTCATAAAGCAGGTAACTTAAAACCACTTAGTGAAGAATGCATCAAAAATTCTTGATGGCCCTAAATGTGATGCTGGCAGAAGCAGGTAAAGGAATCTCTTCTAAGAATCTATAACCAAAGCAGCCCAAATTCACATTACCTGTATGGACTACAACTTCAAACCAACATTTTATTTTGAATTGGGCCTGGATTTGGTAGTGCCTTAGGCACTGGCAGAAGCATATCCAAATCTCCTTGGGAAATGTCTTTTCACCCATTCCTCAAAGAAATCCCACAGATTTTTAAGAAACATAAAATGGTAACTTACACAACAAATACAAAGAATCAAGGTACCATAAGTGAGAACCAGCAGAAACAAGAAACATTAAGAGTGCTCTGTATCAACTTTCAACTGCTGGAGTCAAAATCTAAACAAAAAAAATAAATAATGGTAAAAATGTGAATAATGATGATAAATATGCAGGTACAAAAGATATGGACAAGATTAACAAAGTTGGTCTCATGGAAACAGAGCAATATACCTGCCAACTGGTCAATATGCACTTTGTTCGAGTATATAAATAATTGATATCATACTGACCACATTCTCTAGCTACAGTGGAATACATGAGAAATCAGCAATAGGAAGATAATAAGAAAAACCTCGTAAGTTTGGAAAATTAACAACACTTAAGATTAAAGAACAGTAAAACAAGCCCTAAAAGAATAAAAAGAAATAACTTAGTAAAGAGCATAAACTGATGAATATAAAACAAAAAATAAGTAAATGAAGCTAGAAGTTGATTACAAAGTTACAAATCCCTAGTAAGGGTGACAAATTAAGAGGAAAAGGCACACATTAAAAAATCTTAAGAATAAAAAAGGTGTTAAGAGAAAAAATATAAATAAGAAGGTAGCATTATGAGTAATTTCTTAATCCTAATAAAGTGTATCTACAAAAAAAAATCCTGCACCAAATATCTTATTTACTGACAACTTAAAGCTTGGAGGACAAGTAACAAGAGAAAAGAGTTCTACTGTTAACACTTCTATTCAATATTGTATCAGAAATACAAGTGAGTTCTGAAAAGATATACAAGTCATAAAAAATATATACTATCAAAACTGTAACCTACAGATGATATATTTATTTACACAAAAGCTCCCCCCAAAGAAACTAGAGATAAATTATAAGAATAAAATTTCAGTAACATTAACTAATGGATACAATAATCAAGTTTAAAAGTCAAATGTATATCAATATAACAGTGACATCTATAAAACATAATTTTAAAAATATAATTTACCAAAAAAACAACAAAAAGTACTTAAGTATAACCCTGACTAAAGATTTATAAGTCCATTGCTTAAAAAAATTCTTTTGAGAGAAAATTTTTCCCCAAATAAAAATGAAGGTAATAAAATTCCACTTGTAAACACAATACTTTTCTTTTCAATTCTAAATCTATCACTGAAAAAAGGCCAAGAAAGTTAAGACAATAATAAAAACCAAAGCAGAGAGATAGACATGAAGATCTAATGCAAAGCTATAGTAAAAGAAAATGGAATACTGGTGCAGGCAAAGACAAACACATCAAAGGAACCCAATAAAGACATAAGAAACAGATCCATGAATATAATCAAACTGATTTATAGCAAAGTACTGCTGATTAGGAGGAAGGTAGAATAAGATCAATACATGATGTTAATATAACTATCTTTTTGCTAACAAAAGGAATTTGTTCTCTTCATACCATATTAAAAAAAATAAATCTCAGAAGAATATGGAAGACAAAACTAAAAATCTTTAAAAATATGACAATATCTTCATTTACTTAATTTCAATAAGGAAATATGTCTCCAACACAATCTCAATAAATTTGAAAAATTTAAAATTTGACATTATTAAATGTCAGATCAATATAAACACTGTTGATGGGACTCAAAGTTGGTGTAAGCACATCTAAACATATTCCTAGAAGATCTTTTGTGAATCTAATTTTAATAAAATTCAAGACTATGACATGGTTCAGAAAACTTCTCTAACGTCATAAAGCTCCTTCTATTTTTATGCAGTCTCTGAAAGTCCAATGGCACGTCTTGTAAGGTTTTCTTTTATCTCCCTCTCCCACTCTGTTCCTCTCTCCCACTTTTATCTCCTCATTTTCTTTCCTCTGTCTCTGTTCCCTTATGCTCCTCAATTTTGGTTCCACTCCCAGAAATTTCTCAATGGGTCCTAGAAGCGAGCATTAGCGGGTAAGTCTTGAGAGCTCAGAGCTGGGCTACTCAAGTCACTGCAGGCCTCAGTACAGGTCCTTTACACTGATCTAATCAAGCAGGCAAAAACTCCCGAATTTCCAAAGGCCTAATTATACCTACACTTTCAAACAGGTTGTTCACCACTTTGAGGTGCTTCTATGCTCAGGTCCAGATACCCCAATGCTTCTATTTTCTTATGGATAAAAACTGATAATTTAAGTCTTTTGTTAATCTTTCATCTGCTTGTATTTTGAGGTTCATGGAGATACTTCATCTCTAGCTTTTGTTATTCACGGGTTTTGATTTTCTAGCTAGTTGTTCTATTTTTATGTGGGAATTCAGAAAGATAAAAAGCAAAAAAGTAAGTTTCACCCTCAGTGCAATCATCCAGAACCTAAGTAATGTCTGAGACTATATTTTATTTATTATTTTAATTTGAGGCTAATTACTTTACAATATTGTGGTGGTTTTTGCCATACATTCACATGAATCAGCCATGGGTGTGCATGTGTTCCCCATCCTGACCCTCCCTCCCACCTCCCTCCGGGTCATCCCTGTGCACCAGCCCTGAGCACCCTGCCTCATGCACTGAACCTGGACTGGCAGTCTACTTCACTATGATAATATACATGTTTCAATGCTATTCTCTCAGATCATCCTACCCTCACCTTCTCCCACAGAGTCCAACAGTCTGTTCACATCTGTTTCTCTTTTGCTCTTGCATACAGGGTCATCGTTACCACCTTTCTAAACTCCATATATATGCGTTAATGTATTGGTGTTTTTCTTTTTGACTTACTTCACTCTGTATAATAGGCTCCAGTTTCATGCACCTCATTAGAACTGATTCAAATGCATTCTTTTTAATAGCTGAGCAAGATTCCATTGTGTGTATGTTCCACAGCGTTCTTATCCATTCGTCTGCAGATGGACATCTAGATTGCTTCCAAGTCCTGGCTATTGTAAACAGTGTTGTGATGATGTGGGGTACACGTGTCTCTTTCCATTCTGGTTTCCTAGGTGTGTATGCCCAGCAGTGGGATTGCTGGGTCATATGGCAGTTCTATTTCCAGTTTTTAAAGGAATCTCCACACTGTTCTCCATAGTGGCTGTACTAGTTTGCATTCCCACCAACAGTGTAAGAGGGTTCCCTTTTCTCCACACCCTCTCCAGCATTTATTGTTTGTAGACTTTTGGATAGCAGCCATTCTGACTGGCGTGAAATGGTACCTCATTGAGGTTTTGATTTGCATTTCTCTGATTATGAGGGATGTTGAGCATCTTTTGAGATGTGTTTGTTAGCCATCTGTATGTCTTCTTTGGAGAAACATCTGCTTAGTTCTATGGCCAATTTTTTGATTGGGTCATTTATTTTTCTGGAATTGAGCTGCAGGAGTTGCTTGTATATTTTTGAGATTAACTCTTTGACAGTTGCTTCATTTGCTATTATTTTCTCCCATTCTGAAGGCTGTCTTTCACCTTGCTTATAGTTTCCTTCGTTGTGCAAAAGCTTTTAAGTTTAATTAGGTCCCATTTGTTTATTTTTGCTTTTATTTCCATTACTCTGAGAGGTGGGTCCTAGAGAATCCTGCTATGATTTATGTCAGAGAGTGTTTTGCTTATGTTTTCCTCTAGGAGTTCTATAGTTTCTGGTCTTACATTTAGATCTTTAATCCATCTTGAGTTTATTTTTGTGTATGGTGTTAGAAAGTGATCTAGTTTCATTCTTTTACAAGTGGTTAACCAGTTTTCCCAGCACCACTTGTTAAAGAGATTGTCTTTTCTCCATTGAATATTCTTGCCTCCTTTGTCAAAGAGAAGGTGCCCATAGGTGTGTGGATTTATCTCTGGGCTTTCTACCGTGTTCCATTGATCTATGTTTCTGTCTTTGTGCCAGTACCAAACTGTCTTGATGACTGTAGCTTTGTAGCAGAGCCTGAAGTCAGGCAGGTTGATTCCTCCGGTTCCATTCTTCTTTCTCGAGACTGCTTTGGCTATTCGAGGTTTTTTGTAATTCCATACAAACTGTGAAATTATTTGTTCAAATTATCTGAAAAATACCATTGGCAGCTTGATAGGGATTGCATTAAATCCATAGATTGCTTTGGGTAGTATACATATTTTCACTATATTGATTCTTCCAATCCATGCACATGATATATTTCTCCATCTATTTGTGTCATCTTTGATTTCTTTCATCAGTGTTTTACAGTTTTCTATATATTGGTCTTTTGTTTCTTTAGGTAGATTTACTCCTAAGTATTTTATTCTTTTCATTGCAATGGTAAATGGAATTGTTTCCTTAATTTCTCTGTTTTCTCATGGTTAGTGTATAGGAATGCAAGGGATTTCTGTGTGTTAATTTTATATCCTGGAACTTTACTGTATTCATTGATTAGCTCCAGTACTTTTCTGGTGGGGTCTTTAGGGTTTTCTATGTAGAGGATCATGTCATCTGCAAACAGTAAGAGTTTTACTTCTTCTTTTCCAAAATGGATTCCTTTTCTTTTTTTTTGCTCTGATTGCTGTAGCCAAAACTTCTAAAACTATGCTGAACAGCAGGAGTGAGTGGGCATCCTTGTCTTGTTCCTGACTTTAGGGGAAATGCTTTCAGTTTTTTAACATTGAGGACAATGTTTGCTATGGGATTATCATATATGGCTTTTATTCTGTTGAGGTATGTTTCTCCTATGTCTGCTTTCTGGAGGGTTTTTTTTTTTATCATAAATAGATGTTGAATTGTGTCAAAGGCTTTCTCTGCATCTATTGAGATAATCATGTGGTTTTTATCTTTTAATTTGTTAATGTGATGTATCACATTGATTGATTTGCGAATATTGAAGAATCCTTGCATCCCTGGGATACAACCCACTTGGTCATGATGTATGATCTTTTATGTTGTTGGATTCTGTTTGCTAGAATTTTGTTAAGGATTCTATGTTCATCAGTGATACTGGCCTGTAGTTTTCTTTCTTTGTGGCATCTTTGTCTGGTTTTCGTATTAGGATGATAGTGGCCTCATAAAATGAGTTTGGAAGTTTACCTTCCTCTGCAATTTTCTTGAAGAGTTTGAGTAGGATAGGTGTTAGCTCTTCTCTAAATTTTTGGTAGAATTCAGCTGTGAAGCCATCGGGTCCTGAGCTTTTGTTTGTTGGAAGATTTTGGATTATGGTTTCGATTTCTTTGCTTGTGATGGGTCTGTTAAGATCTTCTATTTCTTTATGGTGCAGTTTTGGAAAGTTATACTTTTCTAAGAATTTGTCCATTTCTTCCAAGTTGGACAATATTTTATTGGCATATAGTTGCTGATAGTAGTCTCTTATGATCCTTTTTATTTCTTTGTTGTCTGCTGTGATCTCTTCCTTTTCATTTCTAATTTTATTGATTTGGTTTTTTTCTCCCTTTGTTTCTTGATGAGTCTCGCTAATGGTTTGTCTATTTTATTTATCTTCTTGAATAACCAGCTTTTAGCTTTATTGATTTTTGCTATGGTCTCTTTTGTTTCTTTTGCATTTATTTCTGCCCTAATTTTTGTGATTTCTTTCCTTCTACTCACCCTGGGGTTCTTCATTTCTTCCTTTTCTAGGTGCTTTACGTGTAGAGTTAGGTTAGTTATTTGATTTCTCTTGTGTTTCTTGAGATAGGCTTGTATTGCTATGAACCTTCCCCTTAGTAATGCTCCTTCTGAATCCCATAGTTTTGGGTTGTTGTGTTTTCATTCATTTCTATGCATATTTTGATTTCTTTTTTGATTTCTTCTGTGATTTGTTGGTTATTCAGAAGTGTGTTGTTCAGCCTCCATATGTTGGTAGTTTTAATATTTTTTTTCCTGCAGTTGACATCTACTCTTACCACATTGTGATCAGAAAAGATGTTTGAGATGATTTCAATTTTTTTGAATTTACCGAGGCTTGATTTATGGCCCAGGATGTGATCTATCCTGGAGAAGTTTCTGTGTGCACTTGAGAAAAAGGTGAAATTCACTGTTTTAGGATGAAATGTCCCAAAGACATCAATTAGGTCTAACTGGTCCATTGTATCATTTAAAGTTTGTGTTTCCTTGCTAATTTTCTGTTTAGCTGATCTATCCATAGGGGTGAGTGGGGTATTAAAGTCTCCCACTATTATTGTGTTGCTGTTAATTTCCCCTTTCATATTTCTTAGCATTTGCCTTACATATTGTGGTGCTCAGTCCTATGCTGGGTGCATATATATTTATAATTTCTATATCTTCTTCTTGGACTGATCCTTTGATCATTATGTAGTGTCCTTCTTTCTCTTTTCACGGCTTTTATTTCAAAGTCTATTTTACCTGATGTGAGTATTGCTACTCCTGTTTTCTTTTGGTCTCCATTTGTGTGAAGTATCTTTTTCCAGCCCTTCACTTTCAGTCTGTCTGTGTCCCTAGGTTTGAGGCGGGTGTCCTATAGACAGCATATATGGGGTCTTGTTTTTGTTTCCGTTTAGCCAGTCTTTGTCTTTTGGTTGGGGCATTTGACCCACATACATTTAAGGTAATTATTGATAAGTATGATGCCATTGCCATTTACTTTGTTGTTTTGGGTTCGAATTTATAAACCTTTTCTCTGTTTCCTGCCTAGAGAAGATCCTTTAGCATTTGTCGAAGAGCTGTAGTTTCTGAGGTTTTGCTTGTCTGTAAAGCTTTTGATTTCTCCTTCATATCTGAATGAGATCCTTGCTGGGTACAGTAATCTGGATTGTAGATTTTCTCTTTCATCACTTTAAGTATGTCCTGCCATTCCCTTCTGGACTGAAGAGTTTCTATTGAAAGATCAGCTGTTATCTTTATGGGGATCCCCTTGTGGGTTATTTGTTGTTTTTCCCTTGCTGCTTTTAATATTTGTTCTTTGTGTTTGATCTTCATTAATTTGCTTAATATGTATCTTGGGGTGTTTCACCTTGGGTTTATCCTGTTTGGTACTCTCTGGGTTTCTTGGACTTGGGTGCCTATTTCCTTCCCCATTTTAGGGAAGTTTTCAACTATTATCTCCTAAAGTATTTTCTCATGGCCTTTCTTTTTGTCTTCTTCTTCTGGGATGCCTAAGATTCGAATGTTAGGGCATATAACATTGTCCCAGAGGTCTCTGAGGTTGTCCTCATTTAATTTTTTTTTTTCTTATTTGCTCTCTGCTTCATTTCCACCATTCTATCTTGCACCTCACTTATCCTATCTTCTGCCTCAGTTATTCTACTGTTGGTTCCCTCCAGAGTGCCTTTGTTCTCAGTTATTGCATTATTCATTATTGATTGACTCTTTTATTTCTTCTAGGTCCTTGTTAAACATTTCTTGCATCTTCTCAATCCTTGCTGAGACTATATTTTAAAAAGTAACTTTGCACCAATGTTTTCTTAGGTCAGTCTCTCAAAGCAAAATGAGACCTAATTTCCAAAATATACAAACAGCTCATACAATTCAACAACAAAACAATCCAATCAAAAAATGGGCAAAAGAACTAGACAGATATTTCTCCAAAGAAGACATACAGATACAGATGGGCAATAGGCACATGAAAAGATGCTCAACATCACTAATTATCACAATAAGGTACTGTCTCACTGCAGTCAGAATGGCAAACATTAAAAAGCCTACAAATAAATGATATGGATTCCCTGATGGTTCAGTGGTAAAGAATCTGCCTGCCAATGCAGGAGACACAGGTTCAGTCCTTGATTTGAAAGATCCCATATGTGGCGGAACAACTAAGCCCATGAGCTACAACCATTGAGCTGACATGCTGCAACTGCTGAAGTCCACGGGCCTAGAACCTGTGCTCCACAATGAGAAGCCACCACAGTGAGAAGCCTGCCACTGCAACTGGAGGGCAGCCCCTGTTTGCTGCAGCCTCGCTGAAGACCTAAGAAAAACTGTGCAGCAACAAAGACCTAGCACACCCATAAATGAATAAAATTATGTGTGTGTGTGTGCATGTATTTATATACATATAAAAGAGTCTGCAAACTCTAAAAACAAAAATAATAAATGCTGAAGAGGGTGCAGAGAAAAGGTAACAAACCCTCTCACACTGCTGGTGAAAATATAAACTGGTATACTCACTATGGAAAACACTATAGAGGTTCCTCAAAAAACTAAAACTAGAGTTGCCATATGATCCAGGAATCCTACTCCGGGGCATATATCCAGACAAAACTGTAAAACAAAAAGATACTCGCAACCCCATATTCACAGCAGCACAATTTACAATAGCCAAGACATGGAAACATCTGTCCATCAACAGATAAATGGATAAAGATGGGGTACATACACATAAAGAAACACTAACCAGCCATAATAAAAAGAATGAAATAATACCATTTGTAGCAACACGGATGCAACTAGAGATTATCATACTAAATAAATCAGAAAGAGCAAGACAAACACTACAAGGTATTACTTATACACAGAATCTAAAATATGACACAAATGAACCTATCCATGAAACAGAATCACAGATACAGAGAACAGACTGGTGGTTGCCAAAGGGGAGGGGTTTAGGGGAGGGATGGAAGTTGAGGTTGGAATTGGTAGATGTAAGCTTTTATATACAGAATGGGTAAAGAATAAGATCCTACTGTATAGCACAGAGAACTATATTCAATATTCTATGATAAACCATAATTAAAAAGAATATTTTTAAAAAGAATGTATATATGTATAACTGAATCACTTTGTTGTTCAGCAATAATTAACACAACATTGTAAATCTACTATATTTATACTTCAGTTTAAAAAAAGGAAACTGCTTCTATATTTTCTCTCATTGACAGAAATATCTACATTAATGTTTTAATTTGCTATTTAATCAGGAACACATTCCATATTCATGATTGGGGCAAATCACTTCAATGTAAAATACATTTCTGAAACAGAACACAATTATTTCATATGCAAAAACCTAGAACTAAGTTCCCAAAGGAGCACCACAGTGAACACATGGGGATGCTCCAGGTATTTTAAATCTTCTTGGGAAACAAGGCAGTATCTGTCAGATATCATATGAACTATGTACATTCCTGTTGGCCAAGGGGCCCTGTGAAAAATTTACTAAGATACCACGGGTGCCATAAAACCACGTATCTTAATGAAACTTGCCTTTTGGAAACTAAATTTCACCTCATTTGATGATTTCATAAGATAAGTAAGAGTATCAGAATATACACATTCAAAGAGAACAACACTGTTAGCACTGTTAGCATCATGTAGTAAGCCAATGATGAACTTGGGAATTCATTTAATTTGATGTCTTTGGTTGGCCAGAGGAAGAAGGGGAGCCATAAATGACAAAAGAATGTCAAAAATTTATTTTAAACAAATATTTAGGTCATGGAGTCAAAATAACTTTTGTGGCTGTTAATATGATCATGAAATGAACAAAAGCATTGCATTTTAAATGCAACTTCGAAAGCAATCTCATTTTAGCAGGAATTATGTAACTGCAAATGAATAGAACATAAATAGTCATGCAATTTGAGAGTTTTTTACTCCCCTGCCTTCACCTGTGGCTACAGTTATTCGTTTCCAAGATTTTCAAGAGCAATGAACTGTGAACCAGTTCACTGGCTTCAGGTATTTTATTTATTTTTGAATGAATTCCTTCCTCAGCTCACTCTTGCTAACCTCAACCCAATGTCAAAGAGCAACAATGACTGAAACCTTCATCCTTCTGCTCTATCTTCTATCATCTATTCTAACAATTCTTTGCTGAGTGTATTCATTTTTCAAAAGTTCTTTTTAAGTGTTCTTTATTATATGTAGCTGTAACATTAACATATCAGATTCTAAAATGTTTTGATGCTAGTGCTGTTTTCAATCATATAAGAAGTTATCAAGAAAAGGTTATAAGCTACTAGATGGCTCTAAGACACCATCCACTGTAAGATGCATCCTGATAGCAGAAAGACAAAAATTTCCAATACTGTGTTATAATTTGCAATAAAAGAAATGGAGTACACCACTGCTTATTTACATTTTCACTGCAGTAAATAAAAAGAAAAAAATTAATTTGTATTCAGTATTGTACAATACTCTTGTGTACGGAATGGAAGCTCACCTACCAGATGCATTTGTATATGCACCATCAACTGTTAAATAATTAGGTAACTTGTGTTTTAAATGCTTTCCTTATGCAGAATTGTCAGATATTTGAAATGCTGATCTGAACTGTCAGATAGGTGTTGAGTGTTTTCATAATATCTGGGAAAAGGTGGGCTATAAATTTATTATTTTTTTTCTATTCAAAATAACAGAATATAGGGTACCACTTCCTAAAAAACTGACACACAATAAAGATGCACCTGTATACTGAACTATGTATGTAACAAAAATATAAAAACAAAAAGAATGAAACAAAATTCAAACTAGTAAGTACTTACGGGGAAGGAGGCAAGTTGAAGGATGGGGCATGGAAACATCTACATTAGGTACTATATGCAAGCTGCTGAAATATGTATATATGTTAAAAACAATAACAAATCATATTTGCACCTATATAATTACTAAAAAAATAGACACACTAAATTGTTAACAGTCAAATTACAAACTTTTATGTTCTATAGCTCTGTAATTAAAAAATAATAATAAAACAGAAATAAAATATTTAATGGAAGGGGGAGAGAGGAGGAAACAGTAATATAATCACTGCTATCGTTTGTTCTCTGACATGATATATTTCACAAAGTTAATGTGGTATTTTACATTAAGAGGTATTCTTAAGGGACATACAGACTGGGATGCATTAGATCTAGTTTGTAGATAATATACACTGAACTAGCCAACATATGACATGATCAATAAGCTCAAATTTAAAAAAAGTAATACCCTAAAAATACTGGATATATATATGTAGCATTTCCCTTAGCACACTGTGCAATTTCTGTAACTTCTTTAATTTTATTACAACAATATGCCATTGAACACCTATTACGTAACTGAAACCATTTGATACTGACAGTACCAAAATATCAATAAATATGGCTCCATTTTCAAGAAGCTTAACATACAGAAACACTGTCCAATACAACTTTCTACAATAATGGAAAAGTTCTATATCTGCACTGTTCAATATGGTGGACATTAACAGCATACAACTATTGAGCATTTGCAACATGGCTGACATGACTAAGAATTTAAATTATTTTATTTTATGTACATGAATTTAAATACCACTTATGGAGCTAGTACCTGTGGTATTGGGCAGCATGGGGCTACAGCAAGACAAGGAAAAAATAAACATAATTTCAGTTTGTCACGGTACACACTAAATTAGAAATAGATACAAAGGTTATGAAAGCAAGGGAAAGGAATGCTGAAGGCCATCACTTTGATTGGCTTCTGAAAGTACTGATGGAGGAACCCAAACAAGTAAAGGCATAAATGTAAAAGTGCATTGCAGGGAGATTTAAAAGTAGTTTTATATAACTCATGGAAAAACTCACTATAACAGAGAAGACAATGGAAATAAAGGCATGTGGGATCACAATGTACAAAGATTATATGTAAGGTTTAGGAGCTCATCTTTATTGTATTAGAAAGGGGAATAGGCACTGGTAAGTTAACCTGGTTAATTAGCATGATTAGATCTGTGTTCATAGTTGGAATAAATTAGTGTAAATTAGAGGAAGATAAGAAATTCTAGCTAAAAATTCGAGTTACATTTCCTTAGAAGAAGCTTGACAATTCTTCTAAAAATAAACTGTAAACCATTTATATAATTAAATTGTCCTGTCTGTATAGCAGTCTGTCCATCTAAATAAACTTCAAATACTCTATTCAAACTTTAATAAGAAATAAAATACAAAAAGTAGATAGCAGTAGAAAAATCAATACTTCAACCAACGCCCATTTGAAAGTCACTAAGTTTCAGCACAAAGCTGAGGAAATGCATCTTCCCAAATGAGTTCCTAAGTCTTTAATCAAGTTCACAATGAAATAAGAATTGGCAAAGTATTACCCTTTTTATTAAATTCTGGAACATTAGCTTATTATTATCAGAATGCTTAAATATCACTATAAGACATCAACTGTACTCCAAAAATAAAAGACCTCAAAGATAAATTAAAACAAGTAAGATAAATTAAAACAAGATAAATTAAAATAGGTATAAACATGAATATAAAGAAATCCTACTTTATCCATGAAAAACAACAAATAAAATTCCACAAACATGTAATTTTAAAAAATCCAAATTATTTCATCTCAGCATACATACACAGACTCTAAGTGCTACCAATACAGAAGTAATTGATCTACTATTCCTTTGGATTTCCCATATGTAATCAGTATATCATAATTATCAGACCAGAAATTATATTTCTATACATGTACTTTTCAGAAGAGGCTTTTAAAAATAAAATAATTTTACAATATAAATTTAAACAATTGTTTCCAAGAATATTCCAACATGCATTGACTGTCACTAAGTAAAAAGAAAAGGGAAAATACTTTCAGGCAGAAAAACCCTAACTAAAAATGAATTTTCTGGTAAGCTAAAAAGTCTGGATTATTTATAATAATGTGACTGAAACAGTGTGACTCAACAATTTTTTTTTAGAGCAGAATGAACAGAAACTAGGAAATCTCTTCATGTATAAAATATAATCTGATTTTATTCTTAAGTGTAAAATTTGGAATTCTCTATTAATATGATTTCATAAAGTAAATTAATCACACTGTGTGATGATACAAAACTTCTATACTTACATTTTACAAACTGGATTATACTGAAAAGCCATACAATCTAGAATTATGATATTCTTAAAAAAAAGAAAAACTTAGCATAATCTATCAAAATACAGAACAACCCAAGTAGTGTAACCAATGAAATCTTATATGAGTCAAGGTAGTTGGAAGTGGTTGTGAGGAAGGAGGAGTCACAGCTAGTGTAAGTAATGAATAAAGGCCATGCTGATCAAGTCTATGAGGGCAATTCAGAGCAGAAAAGGTTACAGGGAGAATTGCTTCTACATAGCCAACACTTACTCTGGCTTATTAAATTATAAAAATCTGGCAAGAAACTTCAGACATAAAATTGGGTCAAATTCTAGAAAGGTTAAATATGACTCTATTTTTCATTATGTATAGGACCTAAGTCTTGTGTTCAAAAGCTCTTTGTTATTTCACCATGAATTTTCTCCACTGTTCACTTTTCCAGTCTGAGGGAAGAAAAGACTAACCAGACTAACATTAATGATTAGAAGATAAACGGTTAGTTAACAAAGCTGCTACTATCACACTAGTTGCCTTCACAGCCTGCAGAAAATAACACCTGGTGGTAAGGGGCAGAGGGAGGTTGGACATGTATTTGTGAAAGAAGCCAAAAGCTTATTCCTGCTTGAGTTACAAACTATTGCTTATTCTGAATCACTCCATACTTTGACATTAAATTATTATCAAATTAATAAAACATTCTTTGAGGAAATTAAATTCAAATGTTATAGGTTTTTAAAAAAATCACTATTTAATAGTACTATCTTTAAAATTCACCTTCTTTTAAAAGCTCAGAAAGAAACAGGAATATTACACTATAACTATCCTTTCAGCATCCTTACATATTTAGTAGAGGATGGCTATTATTAACTACCGAAATAAATGAGAGAGCAAGAATCCAGTATTGTAAGGAAAGCAAACTAACGATAATAGATAAGCTACTTCAATACAATTTGAGTGTCTGAGTACCCTGATCTCTATTTCTTTTATACTCTAACCAATTGTGTCTACATCTCTGTGATGCTATAATACCCTGAATATAGTCCAAGACTTCAGGTTTAGTCTTACAGGAAGAATATGTGTAAAGGCAATCAACATTTTATGGAATACTAAGTCTGAATCAAGTCATGAAGTCATAAATTGTGTATTAGATAATCTAAGTTTTGACATATATATATATATATATACACAACAGGAAATTTATGCTCTGACACTAAAAGAACATATACATATTTATTATATAAATATATGTACATTATTTGTAATAATATACATTTATTATAAGCATGGTTTAGTCCGAAAAATGTTCCCAACTATTTCAACTGTCTATATCAACATGCATATTTTAAAAATTATAACCCCAATTTTTCAAACTCAGATGTAGCCAACCTGCTGATTCCAATTAAATACAACATATTAAGCAGTGCATGTAACTATATAACCAATAGAAAAAAAGAAAAAAAAAATTGATCTTACCTGGTAGTTTCTTTTCTCAGATAATGTATGTCCATCAGTCCTCACCATAGAGTCGTGTCCTTTCCTCACAGTACTGGAGGCAATCAAATAGAACTGTCACTCAAGGGTCGTGTCACAGGAAGGACCGCCCACCAGTTCTCCCTCTAGAGTGGAATTATCCAAAAGCCGTCATAATTACTAACATGTAAACATATGAACAGCAGCAAAAATATCCAATATGATACATAGAAAACAAAACCAAAAGTACTTTTAATATTCTAATTGATCTTCCTCTTAACCATCTAGGAAGGGCTGGACTGGCAGACATACTTTGAGATAGAAGTTATTAAATATGAAAACCTTTACCCTTGCAATTAAAACTGTCTGCCAGACCGCACACATAGGAAGAAAGTTATAATGAATAAAAATGGAGTGGACAAATAAATGCAGCCCTGAATTGACATATTTTTTCTTTTAAATAAACATTCCCCTGTTAGTCTCAGAAATGTTAATTCAGATCCAGTCATTTAATTTCAAATTCCTCTCCTACAAATGCTGATTTATATAGCTGCTATTTATTCAGTTTATGAGGTTTATTTCTATGCCATAGGATGTGAATACATCATATAATCTTGGAATTGTAAACAGATGTAATAGTCCATTAAAATTTACCCCAATGAAGAGTAGCAACAAATGTCAACTTTCTGGATGCCTTAGTCCTTCAGTCCTCCAATTTCATGCATGCTCTAACAATTTGCTGTTTTACATTAGGGCAAAAATTAACAGAGCTCATTTCTTAAGCTGGCTAGAGATAAACAAGTCCAAAAATGACTAAGCACTGTAAACCTCAGACACATTTAAAAAAAAATCACTGAGGCAGAGGTACTAATTGCCAGAGATGCTAACTCAAAAATGTAAACTGAATATGAAAGATCAAAAATTCAAAAGCGGTATCTACAAAGAATTTGTAAACAGCTGTTTTCAAAACACAAGTTTTACTTTTACCTAACTTTTAGTAAAATGTTTACTGCTTGCAATGTGGGGCACCTGGGATCGAGCCCTGGACTGGGAAGATCCCCTGGACAAGGAAATGGCAACCCTCTCCAGTACTCTTGCCTGGAAAATTCCATGGATGGAGGAGCCTTATAGGCTACCGTCCATGGGATCGCAAAGAGTAGGACACGACTGAGCGACTTCTTTCACTTTCACTTTACCCTAGGAAAGTAGTAAGTACCATACATACAAAAGTCACAACAGTTGCAAACCACTAAAAATTATAATCAAATTTAGAGCAATTATTTAACATCAGACAAAATTCACTTTGGAAGAGGATAATAAAAACATCTAATTTAAATTCACAAGAAGTATGAATCAATTTTATTAAAACCAATAAACATGCATATACACATACATACGGATTACCCCTAAAAAGCAATCTAGTAAGAAGAATAGAGTATTTTTCAAGGAAAACATTAAAATTAGTATTATTAGGTTTATGTTTTAAAAAGAATTCAAGTAGTAAAAACCTATACTACACCTCCCATTTTATGTTTGGTAACAAGTTAGTGGGTACTTAATTGTGACCATCTTACATTGTAAATGTTTCACTAAAATACTTCAAAGATGCCTGGCTCTATGGCAAAAATGTAACTGTGCATTACCAACTTTATATGTACTACTGGAATTAAACTTCTCTTTTAAAAGTAACAAAGGAGGAAAGTGCTTTAAAGAATAAGTATATTTATTGCTATAAATATAATCCTAGCAAGGAACTGGATTATTCGTAAAGAAAAATGATCTGGTAAATTGGGGGGTCAAGAACACTTTAAGTGACATACATTCAACTTCAATTTAAACATTCATGACAGTCACAAAATGAGAAGAAAAGTATTTATTATGCATCATACATCCCCAAAACAACATGAACCCTGTTTCAATGTATTTTATAATACTAATAGATTAAAATAACACTTGCCTCATTAACATATTCATGACAACTCTGAATTCAGTGAACAGTAAGTGTAAAATTTCAGTTTTTTCTTAGGAAATAAGCATGCTTTCTTTCTTAAATAAGTTTAAAAATAAGTTGATGCACTATATTCCATTTGTACTAGTTTAATAAAAGATACGTCCGAAATCTAAAGGCAGGCAAAACTATCCCATTTTCAACAGCATAACATTATACATATGAAAGATGATTAGGACTTTTTGTACTAAATAATATTATAATTAAAAATAAAAGTTAATATTTAATCTGTACATTCACCAGATAAAAGAAAAATACTAACTTTGGAGTACTATGCTGCTGCTAAGTCACTTCAGTCGTGTCTGACTCTGTGTGACCCCATAGATGGCAGCCCACCAGGCTCCGCTGTCCCTGGGATTCTCCAGGCAAGAATACTGGAGTGGGTTGCCATTTCCTTCTCCAATGTGTGAAAGTGAAAAGTGAAAGTGAAGTTGCTCAGTCATGTCTGACTCGGAGCAACCCCATGGACTGCAGTCTACCAGGCTCCTCTGTCCGCGGGATTTTCTAGGCAAGAGTACTGGAGTGGCTTGCCACTGCCTTCTCCGTTGGATTAGTACAAAAGTAAAACTTGTTTCTTTTGTTTCCCCAGTGTGGGTAATGTTAAGAATTTCATGGCTTAGCGTTTCAAACAACAGCCACTATGGGCACACCTCCAAGAACTGCAGGTTCGGTTCCAGATCACAGCAATAATAAAGCAAGTCATGCAAATTTTTCTGTTCCCCAATGCACATAAGTATTTGTTTACACTTTACTGCAGTCTATTAAGTGTACAACAGCACCATGTCTTAAAAAAAAAACAATGTACATCCCTTAACTTAAAAAAAAAAATTTACTGCTAAAAAATATTAACCATCTCTGCAGCCTCCAGTGAGTCACCATCTTTTTGAAATACTAACATCAAAGATCACTGATCACAGATCACCAAAACAAATATAAAAATAAGAAAGTCTGAAATAATCTGAGAATTCCAAAATGGGATAAAGACATAAAGTGAGTAAATATTGGAAAAACAGCACCAACACTTGTTTGATGCAGGATTACCACAAACCTTCAATTTGTAAAAACATAACAGAATTAAGCACAATAAAACGAAGTGCACTTGTTAGGGGAACCACTGACCGAAACTACTCACTCTGGCCAGACATACAAGTAACCACTTAACAACAACGAGGTTTTGGTAAGGAACACAGAACTAACAAGCTACCACCAACTGGAATGATTTGGGAAAGAGAAAACACCAGTCCACATGTCCCATAAACCTCTCAGAATCCTTCTCCCTGGCTGAGTGACACACGTGCCACCAGGAAGGACCCTGAGTCAGAATGATTGGCCAGAGATAACCCTGAAACTAATCCCATTTCCATAAAAGCCAAGACTGCAAGCCACGTGGCAGAGCAGTCCTCCTGGGTTCCCTAACTATGCAGCTCTTACCTGGACACCCCTTCCCAGTAAAGTCTCTTCCTTTGTCAGCACATGTGTCTCCTCGGACAATTCACTTCTGAATATTAGACAAGAGCCCACTCTTGGGCCCTGGAAGGGGTCCCCCCTCCTGCAACACAATGAGACAATAAGTGTGCCTGAATATGTCCTAACCAATATAGGAATCAATATTCTATACGGAACAATAACAAAGAATCATTATCTTCTTTTAGTAAACAAAGGAAAGAAATGAAGGTACTTCATTTTCTTCTAGGTAAACAGATAACGTCTGTCAAAATTATCTTATATTAAACTAACGTTTGTCACCACTATCTTATATTAAACAAAAATGCTCAATAATAGACTGTGTTGATGCTCATATTAGGAATGGAAGGACAGTGAATAGATAAAAGAAAGTGTGAATAGATATATGAGACAGAGAATATGTGAAAGGAAGTAAATATGAGAAAGAATTTGTACTGTGGGTGCCTAAATTTACTGAAGTTTATGCACTGTTTTCCCAGTAAATTTTAGAAAGTCAAAAAAGACAAATGTTTATAAAACTAAAATGAAGTTTTCTATAAGGCAGTGAGGCCAAGACAGAAAAACAGATTGTATTTACCTTTCTACCTGAAATAACTTAAAAAATTAGGAACAAATGTATCAAACAATGATTTTCAGACACTGAACATCATCTCAGGCCAGAGATCATCCAGAGAAAAAACCAAGTGAAGTAAGCTTTATTGCCTATAGAGTTATGAGGCTGAAACACAGGGAGGGGGTTAGGGGCTGGAACCCAATCTGAGTTCTAAGAGTCTCTACGAGTTAAGGGAAAAAAGAGTTGAGTTAGGGGAACCACCAAAACAGCTAGAATTTCCAGGGCAAATGGAGAGAAGGAAGCTGCAGACAAAGGGCTCCAAAGGTCTAGAGAGAGATTCTCCTCAATGTTTTCGTTAAATCTGTGCATGCATGTGAAAAAGGTTGTTGAGTCTGAAGAAAAAGTCTCTGAAAAGGAGTACAGTAGTCAGAATAAACCCCTCAAACGCATGTTCCCATCAGCCAGTTAAAGGCGTTCAGTTGTGTCCAACTTTTTGTAGCCCCATGGACTGAAGCCTGCCAGCCTCCTCTGTCCATGGAATTCTCCAGGTCAGAAGACTGGAGTGGGTAGCTTATCCCTTTTCCAGAGGATCTTTACACCCAGGGATCAAACCCTAGTCTCCCACATTGCAGGCCGATTCTGAGCTACCAGGGAAGCCCCTCCCACCAACCAGAGTAGACCTTTTAACACAGGGGGTACTGAATAAAGTTCAAAAAATAATGAAACTTCAGTAATGAAACCAAAAGAGCTTTAAACCAAAGAACGTTCTTGACCAGCACTAACACAGCTTAAAACCAAGCCTCAAAAAGATCAAAACAATTCTAAATAACATTATACTCCAAAATAAAGCCCAAAAATACTTAAAATAATATGATACCAGCATTAAATAATGTAAAATTAAATGTTTGGCATCCAGTCAGAAACACTAGCTATGCAAAGAAGCAGGAAATACAATCCACAACAAGGAGAAATATAAAAACGGAAAAAAAAAACCAGTGCTACGATAGACTCAGTGGACATGGCAGTTACCAGGTATTGTAGCTGCATTCTATACACGCAAGCAAATAAAGGAAACTATGAGCAGAACAGAAAGGCACAGCAGCGAACTGCACCATGCTCCTGGTGGCGGCAGTTCCGTGACGCTACACACGTGAAAACACCACAGAATGAGACAAACACGAAAAGGGGAACGCAGGAGGAAAACGCTGAGGTGAGTTACTCTGCATATCTAGTCAGTTATATCGACTCATGGTTTTGATAATTAATGCACTATAGTTATGTAAGATGATATCACTGGAAGAAGACAGGTAATGGGCATCTGTACTATTTTTGCATCTTATGAATTTATGATTATTTCAAAGTCCAAAGATTCTTTAAAGGCTCAAACTGATCATTTCAGAGATAAAAAGTTAGTATCTATAACTAAACATGCATTGGAATTCTTCTGGAGTAAAAAACATCTTAATGAACTTGAAAAGAAAGGCTTAATGAACTTGAAGACACAGCAACAGAAAAAAATCCAAAATTAAACACAGTGAGAAAAGAGGCTGGGGGGAGGGGAGGAACCATGGGACAATGAACTGTGAGTTAATATCAAGTGCGGCAGTGAACTGCTGAGCAATATCACAGAGTCCAAAATTAACGTAACAGTATCCCAGAAAGAGTACAAGAGCAAGAAAGACATTAAAAAAAATGCCAAATTCTTCCTAATTTCATGAGAACTATAAACTCATAGATCCAGTAACTTCAACAACCTCTAAAAGGAGAACCAGAAAACAAGATTATCATTTGAGAGTCAAACTACTGAAAAATAGTAATAAGGAAATCATAAAGCAGCCAGAAGGAGAAAAAAAGAATATACACAGAGAAACAGAGACATAAATGATGGCCAACGTGTCATCAGAAACAAGAGGAAAAAAATTAACTTTTTTTTTTTTTGGATGGGGTAGGGTGAGGCTTGTAAGATCTCAGTTCCCAGATCAGGAGGGACTGAACCCAAGCAATGGCAGTAAAAGCCCAGAATCCTAACCTCTAGGTCACCAGGGAATTCCTCTCAACATTTTTAAACTATACAAAGGAGGAGGAAAATAAAACATTCAACCAATAATTCTAAATCTGTCTAAAATATCTTTCAAAATTGAAAACAAATACAGTCACTATGGAAGCGTTTGGCAGTTTTTGGGTTTTTTTAAAATAAAGTTAAACATACACTTAACATATATATAGCCCAGCAATTGTGCCCCTGGGTATTTATCAAAGTGTACTGAAAATTAATGCTCATGCCAACTTACACATGACTGTTTATACCAAGAAAGGTGTCCTTCAATGTGTGTGTGCTCAGCTGCTCAGTCATGTCCGACTCTTTGCAATCCCATGAACTGCAGCCCGCCAGGCTCCTCTAACCATGGGGATTCTCCAGGCAAGAATACTGGAGTGGGTTGTCATGCCCTCCTCCAGGGGATCTCCCCAACCCAGGGATAGAACCGAGGTCTCCTGCATTGCAGGCAGATTCTTTACCATCTGAATCACAATGGAAGGGATAAATAAAATGGTATATCTATACAACAGAATTATATTTAACAATTTTTAAAAAGCTATTAATTCATGCAACATGGATGAATATTAAAAGCACTTCCTAAGGGAAAGAATTCAGACCAAAAAGGGCATATAGTGTTTCTATTCATATGACATTCTGGAAAGGCAAAACTGTAGAGACAGACAATAGATCAAAGGTTGCCAGGGAACTGGAGAAGGGTGGAGGAGTGACTATTACAGAGGAGACAAAGAGGGAACTTGCATGTCCTGAAATCCATAGAACTTAACAACATAAAGAGTAAAGCTGAATATATGCAAATTTAAAAAATCAACCAGGAGTCTAGAAATACAAAACTGGCAAAAGAGTAACTGTATTACAAATGTTTGGCATATCCACACTGAAGAGGGTATGGAAAATGGTGCTGACCTTAGTAACTTTGGTAGACAGTATTCTGACTGGTAACTGTAGCAGAAAAAAAAGAACTGTATATGAACACTGTGTTCTGGTTGGTAAAGTGATTCCTTACAAGGCTGCAGATTAGTAGTAATGCTGAAACAACTATACATGTCTACTGAAGACAAGCAGTCAGTAAAATCTGGTGGGAGCCAGATTTTCCACTTCAGGGAAGTTACAGGTAAGCAAGGAGGAACAGCTAGAACAAACTATGTAGTACTGGAATAGAGTCAGAGATACCTCTACTGGTACCAGTTTGTTCTCAACTATAAAACACTTTAAATAAGGTAATCATTCAATTATTAGAGATGGATCATTTTACTGGTATGTTGTATGTTGCTTGAAAATAAGTCTGTAAAATGCTACATATATCAAGCTTGATAAAGTAATATTTAAAAGATTTGTAAGCAATGTAAACAAAGATGATTTTCTATATTGTATTAAGTATTTCCAAATAACTAAGTTGAATAAGGATCTCCAATCATTTTAACAGACTGATAACAGATTTTTAAATTTCAAAAATGCAAAGCATGTAATACATATATCACTAGGGTCTACTCATGCAATAACTTCTATCATATTCAAGATACTTAATTCCAGAAAACTAAGTGACCCAATCAAAAAATGGGCCAAAGAACTAAACAGACATTTCTCCAAAGAAGACATAAAGATGGCTAATAAACACATGAAAAAATGCTCAACATCCCTCATCATCAGAGAAATGCAAATCAAAACCACAATGAGATACCATTTCACACCAGTCAGAACGGCTGCTATCCAAAAGTCTACATGCAATAAGTGCTGGAGAGGGTGTGGAGAGAAGGGAACCCTCTTACACTGTTGGTGGGAATGCAAACTAGTACAGCCACTATGGAGAACAGTGTGGAGATTCCTCAGAAAACTGGAAATAGAACTGCCATATGATCCAGCGATCGCACTCCTGGGCATACACACCGAGGAAACCAGAATTGAAAGAGACACATGTACTCCAATGTTCATTGCAGCACTGTTTATAATAGCCAGGACATGGAAGCAACCTAGATGTCCATCTGCAGATGAATGGATAAGAAAGCTTTGGTACATATACACAATGGAGTATTTCTCAGCCATCAAAAAGAATGCATTTGAATCAGTTTTAATGAGGTGGATGAAATTGGAGCCAATTATACAGAGTGAAGTAAGCCAGAAAGAAGAACATCAATACCGTATATTAACGCATATATATGGAATTTAGAAAAATGGTAACCTGAACCCTGTATAAGAGACTGCAAAAGAGACATAGGCATTTAGAACAGTCTTTGGGACTCTGTGGGAGAGGGTGAAGGTGGAATGATTGGAGAGAATGGAATTGTAGCATGTATATTATCATAAGTGACCAGTCCAGGTTCGACGCATAAATTTTCCTCTGTTCAAAAAAAAAAAAAAAAAGATACTTTTAGAATAAAGTTACTGAATATACCAGTAGAAATGATAAACATTCTATGCCTTAACTCAATTAAAAACCCTTAAAATAGATTTAGTCATGCTATCAGCTTAAATTTGACAAGAAGCCAGTAAAAGGGACTATAAACCAAATCTTACATAAGAAAAAAAAAAAGCAGGCTTATTCATCCTACACATTTCCCTAATATGAGGCTAACAAAAGTTAAGCACATAATATTCTCTAAGTAAACGCAAACTGAACCCTAATTTTTATTTCAAAAAAAGATTTCTCAAAACAAGAAATCAGTTAATCATGAGTAAAATTTCTGGAAGTTTCTATTAAGTTCTATATATCATTATCATACAAGAATACTATATCTTGAATAGAACAAGAACCAGACAATCTGAATTCTAGTTAGTATTAGCCTGACCAATCTCCTCTCTGTCTTCAGTTTCCTAGTCTGTAAAATAAAGTGATCAATTTACATTAATTTTTTTTAATGTGTGCAACTCCAATGGTCTGTGTCAAAGCAATCCATTTAAGAAAGTGGACAATTACAGTTGATTTTTTTCCCATATTTTTTTCCTCCCATTTTATTTCTCAGTAGTACGTTATAACACTGCCCAAACATTTTGGAGGTTGGGAATGATATCTAAAAGGTTTTAATTTGGTAGTTATTACCACACTCAACTAAGCTACAATGTGAATTTGGTCAGGTTAAAAGAGTTGAACTTGTTAGGTTTTATTTTCTGATACAGAGAATATTTATATTACAGATAAGCTATTAATTAGAACACATTACCAGATGTAACCAATTTCAATGAAGCTCAACAAAAGCTGAAGTAAATGCACACAGCTGTTATTTTTAAAATCTTAGGTTTCTCAAATTCGAGAATTGTTTCAAAGAAATGTTTCTTGTTAGTAGGTAGGCTGTAGTTACAAAGATTTTATAAACTATTTTCTGACCTAATTTTTGGTTCGATCACATAGATAAGTGTTTTCAAAATTCTGAATTGATGACTTATGTTATATACAAGAAATGTGGGCAGACAAAATAAAAATAAATAAAACTCAGGAATTTGTTTCATACCAAACTTAGTCTGGGAAAATGTCACATTAACTAAAAATAGTTTTTCTGAATGTTTCAATAATACAAGTTTCATGGGTCTATGATTATTTAACACGCAAAGTGAAAAGTCACCAAAGTCAACAACAAAGAAAAACAAAATAAATCATTATTAATAAATAATAATCATTCTTTTAAAATCCTCTTACTTCTGGTTGTCCTAATTTAATGCTTTATAACTTAATTTTGTGTGTCTTCTATTTTCTCCACTGGTACCATTCCTGACACACTATTTCTAACGTATCTGTGTAGTTATGCCACATATATTTCAAGGAGGTTTCTAGTTACCTGACACATGTGCTGTACAGTGCTTAGTCACTCAGTCATGTCCGACTCTTTTGCGACCCCATGGACTGTAGCCCGCCAGGTTCCTCTGTCCATGGGGATTCTCCAGGCAAGAATACTGGACTGGGTTGCCATACCCTCCTCCAGGGGATCTTCGCAAGCCAGGGATGGATAAGTTAAAAAATCAACAGTCTAAAGGCCCAGCATCTCAAGACAGAAAATATCTACTACCAAGTCTTAAAAGTTACAAATAAAATGAAATACAATACAGTCCTCCGTTCCGTTCCGTCGCTCAGTCGTGTCCGACTCTATGTGACCCCGTGGACTGTAGCCCACCAGGCTCCTCCGTCCATGGGATTCTCCAGGCAAGAATACTGGAGTGGGTTACCGTTTCCTTCTACTGAACGTAAATGACAAAAGTTCAATAATTTCTGAACCACAGGCTTTCAAATTAAACACTCCTCATTTGTTTTAGTCTTAAATGAAATTGGGGCCCCAAATTAAAACAATCAGGGGGTCTTCCTCTGCCTGAAACTTACATGTATGTTTAGATAAGTCGTTTAATCTGTGTGCTCAAACAGTGTGAAATAAATTTACAATACAAAAACCTCATTTCAGTAAATAGCTGTTTAATTAGATCAGACTACCAGATGCGTTTAACAATCTGAATGTGTAAATGGCCAAACTATTAGTACTTACTAACTAATTTTCTGTGAAGAACTGAAGCATTGGAAAAGACACTGATGCTGGGAAAGATTGAAGGCAGGAGAAGAAGGGGACGACAGAAGTTAAGGTGGTTGGATGGCATCACTGACTCAATGGACATGAGTTTGAGCAAACTCCGAGAAATAGTGAAGGACAGGGAAGCCAGGCCTGCTGCAGTCTATGGGGTCACAGAGTTGGACACAACTCAACAACTGAACAACAACAATTTTCTGCAAGTTTATAGCTAAAGAAAGTTATCAGAAGTAATGGAATATTTTTGTACCATTCATTGCAGTTAGTTACAAATCCACAAAAGTTTCCAAGGAGGAAGCAGCTACCACCGAAGCAGTCCCTCTAAAATAGGACCAAGTAATATTAGTCTCAGGACCTCTCTCTCTGGTGGTCCAGTAGTTAAGATTCCACACTTCCAATGCAGGGGGCACAGGCTCAATTCCTGGTGGGGGAACTAAAATCCACATGGTACATGCCACACGGTACAGCCAAAAAATTAGAAACAAACAACTTAGTTTCACAATTTACTAGAAAGGACTTACTGGTTTTATTGATTCAACAAGAAAATTTGTTTAAGTTATAATGTGAAAGTCAAACTCTTTAGAATAAATAAGAGCTCCTTTCTTAATACTCTCCCATGCAAAATGGCTGTACATTCAACAAATAATTTTATTTTATACCAGCAACTGAATATAGCAAATGGGACCAGAAATCTGAAAACTGCAACTTTAATACTATTCTCATAATTTTTATAAGGTGTTCATTCTGATAGGGTGATATTAAAAACTAACTAGTTCATATCAACTATTTAGACTTAATTACCAAATTCATAACAATTAAGCTCACCAAATTACCTCATTAAGATGCTGCTCTTAACATAAATCTAGAAAGCCAGTTATATCTGAAACCTCAAAACTAATTTTTTCCAGGTTTCATAAGAATATTAAAACAAAGCTTAAGTAGAAAGCAGAGAAGAATAATCACAGCTTTCCATTTAAATATAACATAGTGAACACTAATAGATATTCTGCCAACTACTCAAAGTTTATTTTTTGTAAAACACAAAGCAGCAGCTACTGGTACACTACTTTTTAATGAAATACAAGGGAATAGCCACAGATGCCCTTCAAGGCACTGGTACATGACTGTCTGGGGCACTAACACAGATAGGAAGAGACAACAGGCCTATTTATACAGGACAGAAACAGGCTGAAGGATTTATACCATTTTTAATCACAAAATGCACATCAGAATCACCGAGGGTTTTTTTGGGTTTTTCCGTTATTGTTGTTTTTTAAGAAATATTGATATACCCTTGCCCCTATCTTTGGAACCTGATCATCAGTTGTTTTTTTTAAGTGCTCCAGATGATTCTAATGTATAGCCAGGGTTAAGACTTTATAGCAGAGTGAAATTCAAAAATGTTTTCACCTCAGTGTAGGTACTAGGCAAAAAGAAACACTATATATATTGAGAGTAATGTATAAGAGCATTTTACATTTCCTATGCATGCCAATGCACCATTTCCTTGCCTCTTACTCTACCTCTGAGAAATAATGGTGGGCCTAAAAGATTAATTTTTAAACTGCTTTTTAAAAGCACAAGATTTCTTTTGTTAAAATACATACAATGCAAGTGCAGAAGCAAATAATCAGAAGTAGATGAAAAATTCCAGTAAAACTTCATTACAAGAAATTTCTAATAAAAAAGTTCTTCTAATATATTCAATCAGTTCAGTTCAGTTCAGCTGCTCAGTCGTGTCTGACTCTTTGCGACCCCATGAAACACAGTACGCCAGGCCTCCCTGTCCATCATCAACTCCAGGAGTTTACCCAAACTCATGTCCATTGAGTCGGTGATGCCATCCAACCATCTCATTCTCTGTCGTCCCCTTCTCCTCCTGCCCTCAATCTTTCCCAGGATCAGGGTCTTTTCAAATGAGTCAACTCTTCGCATCAGGTGGCCAAAGTATTGGAGTTTCAATACTTTAGGTTTAAAAATACATCCATTATCTTAACATTTCTTCCTACAAATGCAATATTAAGTATCATTTGCAAGGCATGAGGTACTGTGCACTTCACCCTCAAAATAATTATATAAGGTAGATATTACTGTCTACCATTTTTACAGATGAGAAAAAACCTCTGACAATAAGAAAATTACACAAGGTCAAGAGGTAGTTAAGTAAGCTGGATAACTGCCATAATTTGAGCTCATGCTCACTTGACGTGAATCCAGTCTTTACATATCTACATATACACACACGAAAATATAAGTGAAAGTGAAAGCTACTCAGTTGTGTCCAACTCTTTGCAATCCCATGGACTATACAGTGTGTGGAATTCTCCAGACCAGAATACTGGAATGTGTAAGCCTTTCCCTTTTCCAGGGGATCTTCCCAACGCAGGGTTCGAACCGAAGTTTCCTGCATTCCAGAGGGATTCTTTATCAGCTGAGCCATAAGGGAAGCCCCAAAGACATAAACGTACACGTATATATCACCTTTTCTTCATGAAACTGTAATTGGTATGATGGATATCTTAGAAATATCATAGATATAACATATATCTATCATACCAATTATGGTTTCAAGAAAAATGAAATCATTTTGGGAAATTCCAGCTGTCAAAAGTTCTACTCAAGTCTCACTATGATTCTAGAAGAAGGAAATCAGCAACAGGGTGACAAGTGACAGACATTAATCAGCTGGAGTTTCAAAGTTCTAGAATCAGGAAATAAAGTATCCACAATATCCTTTCAAACACAGCTTCAGACAACTAAGAGAAAAAACAGGCACTGTGTCACAAAGCACACTGCTAAATTGTTAAGTTTTAAAGCTAGATTACTATTGTCAATCTATGCTTCTGCGTCAACCTGTTTACACAGAAATTAGTAAATTCAATGTACCTTATCTTCATACATTTCTCTAAGGAAGCATCAAAATTCCTTAAGAAGTCCATTTTCTACGCCTTTCTGAATCTCTGCAAATGCTTTCTACCTTTTAAATTGTCTCTCTATAGCAGACACTCCTGGGTGTCTCATTAACAGTCCTCCCTCTGATTGCCATGGTTGTTAGTGTTTCAACCTTACCCACAGGACTTAAGGGGAAATTCTGATTGGTCTAAGCTAATATGATAATACAATGCCCCCTCCCAGGCCCATTCAGTAAATGATTTACGTAAGGGCATTAAAACCAACTCTGGCCAGTGAAATATAAGGAGAAATCTGATCGTAGGGTTTTAGGAAAGGAGAGGGGGACAGCCCCCTTTGTTCCCCTAAAAGTTATTATCAGGCTATCACATTTAGAACTACTTACCATAACCATCTATCAACCATAATGAGAGCTAGCTTGGGGAATTCTCTGGTAATCCAGTAGTTAGGACTCTGCCCTCACTGCCAAGGGACTGGGTTCAATCCCTGATCAGGGAACTAAGATCCCACAAGTTGTGGGTAGTGTGGTCAGAACCAACCAACCGACCCTACAGAGAGCTAGCTTCAAGAGAATCTCACATTTTAATAATGGCAGAACTGAAAGATGAAAAGAATTTTGCTCAGGCATTAGTTCCAACTTGCAAAAGGCCATTATTCCAGATATGGGAGAAAATACACTTTATGCAGTTGAACCAAAATCTTCCTAAAACTTGAGGCTTATCCACACTTAATCCTTTGGTAATTTTTAAATCATTTTATGTAAAGTCTTTCCAATGCATCCACCCTATTTTTCCAGAGCATATACACAAACAGTTTAAACAACAGTTCTTTCTACCTCATTATTTCATTAGCTTATATTATACTTAAGCTAAAAGTTGCATTAACATTAGCATAAAAAACAGCTGATTCTCAGCATATACCTAGCCCAGTAGGGCAAACGGTACATAAGTAAGCTAGAATGGTTCTTTAGCTTTAAGTGTCAGAACACTGTAAACTACAGGAATTGAAAGCAATGGTTTAAGAGCATGTCAGTTAAGTGGAATTTTGTTAAAGACAACTGTCACAAACACATTTCTATACATGACTGATTATGTATTTAACAAAAAATATACTCTTTTTCTATGTGAAGTGGGAGATGGGGGTGGGGAGGCAACTAAGAAATCCTACAAGAAAAATCAAACAAACCTTGGACAAATGTTTCCAGGAGAGAAAATGGAAGTAAACCTAGAGTCAAAGAAGTTTGAGTATGAGTCTCAACTCCAGCCAAGTAGCATTGCAGTATGAGAAGAGAAACTAAAAAAAACTTTTACAACCTTTAGTTGTTCTACTGCTAATGAATTAAAAATGACAAAATCCCACAATTCAAAAAGTTCAGGCAATACAGACAAAATGTATTATTTGCTTAATCTGCATAACAGCCAAATTCATTTTATCATATGTCATATCAAGGCTAACTATAGCAGTGTTCCACTGACAAAAAATATTTGTTTTCTCTTTTAAGAAATATTAGCTAGACAAATTATTTCAAAATTTATCAGAGATTCTGGAACAATTATTCAGTATTAAAACAGCCAAATACTCTTGATATTAATAATCACGTTATTTTCTACTTCCTAGCAAAAATATTTAACAAGCTTTACTAAATCCCAAGACTTCCCTGGTAGCTCAGCTGGTAAAGAATCCACCTGCAATGCAGGAGACCTGGGTTCAATCCCTGTGTTGGGAAGATCTCCTGGAGAAGGGAATGGGTACCCACTTCAGTATTCTGGTCTAGAGAATTCCATGGACAGAGGAGCCTGGCAGGCTACAGTTCAGGGGGTCTCAAAGTAAACGGAGGTTTCAATTAGAAATCCCCGTATGAAGGACTTCATTGTGGTCTAGTAGTTAAGAATCTGCCTGCCAAAGCAGGGGACACAAGTCCAATTCTTGGTTCGGGAGGATCCCACACACTGCAGGGCAACTAGGCCCACATGCTCTAGAGTCTGCACCTCTAAATAAATAAGTCTTTAAAAACAAAAAAGAAAGAAAAGAAGGACCCATAAAAAGCACAGAACTAGAGAATTTATTTCTGGAATAAAAACTCCAACTTGTACAGATCCTGGGGTCAGAAACTATGTTTACAAATCATTCTCCATAGAATTATAAAGCAAACAACAACACAAAGTTACAAATGGCAACAATATCCACATCTTTAACAGTAATATTCACTCATTAAGAAAAGCACTTAATATTTATTAAACACAATTTATGTTCACCTAACAGACTAAATTAAATGTCTTGGCAGACTAACAAGAGCAGGAGTTTTTAATCTGGATTTTAAAAACATTTAGTTTGTTGGAAATTCCCTGGCATTTCAATGGTTAGGACTCAGTGCTTTCACTGCTGAGGCCCAGGCTCCTGTAACTAAGAGCCTACAAGCTGTGCACTACAGCAAAAATAGTAATAATAATAATTAATTTTAAAAATTTTAATGCAGAGTTTGTTGATCAAACACAGTGGGTATGAAATTGGATGGGAAAAAGCTACATCTTTATTCTGCTAATCTCTAATTGATATTTAGCATATCTTTAATTAAAAACATAAGCAATAATCATCAAAAAGACCACAAATAACAAGTGTTGGCAAGAACGTGGAGAAAAGAGAATCCTTATACTCTGTTGGTGGGAATGTAAACTTGACAAGCCACTGTGAAAAACAGTATGGAATTTCCTCAAAAAAACTAAAAAGAGAACTACCAGTGATCCACCAATTTCATTCTTGGGTATTTATCTGAAGAAAATGAAATCACTAATTTGCATTGATACATGCACTTCCATGTTTACAGCAGCATTACTTACAAGAGCCAAAATAAGGAAGCAACAAAAGCATCCATCAACAGATGACTGGATAAAGATGAAGTGGTGTGTGTATATACAACAGAGTACTATTCAGCCATAAAAAAGGATGAAATTTTGCCACTGGCAATAACATGAATGATGAACCTGGAGGGTATTATGCTTACTTAAGTAAGTAAGAGGAAGACAAGTGCTGTATCTTATCACTTATTGTGGAACCTAAAAATAAAGGAATGAATACAGCAATACAGAAAAGGACACAGAGAAGAAACTAGTGGTTGCCATGCAACTCAATGGCAAGAGAGAAGGGAGGAAGAAGAAAGGACAGGGAATTAGAAGGTACAAACTACAAGGATATACTGTACAGCACAGAAAACATAACCATTATTTTAAATTTAAATGAAGTACAATCTATAAAAATTTAGAATCACTATGCTGTATAACTGAAACTATTATAAATCAATTACACCCCAATTTTTTAAAAATGTTAAAAAAAAAAAGGTAAGTAGCAAGCCATAGTGGGATTATCTACAGCTGTGATTTTGTTACCATTAGAAAATACAGATATTTTCAAAACACTTCAGCTGCTTCAAGTTTCAAATTCTCCTTTATGTGCATTACTAGCCTAAAAATTACTCTATACCACTGGACACTATTGATATGCACATCACTAAATTTACTTTTTAAAAGTAAATTTTAACAAAATTGTTTTAAAGTTTTACTTAAAAATCATATTCTAACTGGTGTCCTCATCTGCATGTATATTTAATTTTCACAATTAAAATATTACTTTAAGATTGAAAGGGTCCACATGTGTCAACAGAGAACCAGAGGCATTCATGGCCTAAAAAAGGATATGAACACCTGGGAGAGAATTTCAGAGCAAGAATAAGACTTTGCAGAGGATAACAAAGCAAAGCAATTTAAGAACAAGAAAAAGCCTCAGAGCATATTTAGTTGAAACTACTTGTTTTAGAGATAAAGAAACTGTGGTCTGGTGAAAGCATCCCTGTTCAAGGTCACACACACAAAATTACTGACAGAACCAGAGAAAACAGAATCTACTGTTTTCTGGCTCAGGACTCAAGGCTAAATTAACCTTGATGTGACTTGGCTATAACAAAGCAAGACAGGGCAAAGACAACTCTGCAAATACATGCCAAAAAGAGAAATTATACAGAAAGATGAGCTAGTTTGCAAAAGAAAAGGATGGGTTGTGATGTGAAAGCATATTGAAGATAAATTCTACTATAGGGCATGCCAACACAAACGTTGAAAAAGACAAGTAACAAAACAAAAAGGTAAATCCTCTTTGCACAGAATGCATAGGCATAGTTCAAATACATGAATATTCCAAACATTAAAATATATTGTCTCTCCTACTTTCCCTGAAACATATACTTCTTGGTCGTTTTTCCTACTTTATACAGTGACACAGGCAAAGTGAAATTTTTATTTTCCTCCTTATCTATGATAATAAGTACAACAACAGAAGCACAACAGCAAAAATCAAATAACAGTTAGTATTTGAAACCACAGAAACAACAGCAAGAAGGTAGTTGCTACTACTCAACTCTAGCTAAATGCTACCAAGAAAAGAACTGTCACCTTAGAATTATAGATGGAACACAAGTATCCCTCAAAAAATGAAGGTGAAATACATTTTCAGAGGAAAAAAAAGACAAGATCATGAGACAACTTGTTCTAAGAACAGGATGTTTCTTTGTGCAAAGGTAAATAATGAAGCTTAGAATTTCTTGAATGAAAAACAACAAAAAGAACAAATATATGGCAATGTATAATCGACCAGGAGATGGCAAATTTTTCTGTAAAGGGCCAGCCTGATGATAACAGCAGGTTAAGAAGCAACAGTTAGAACCTGACACGGAACAGCATGCTGGTTCAAAATTAGAAAAGAGTACATCAAGGCTGCATATAGTCAACCTGCTTACTTAACTTATATGCAGAGTACATCACGCAAAATGCTAGGCTGGATGAAGCACAAGCTGGAATCAAGACTGCCAGGAGAATTATCAATAAGGTCAGATATGCAGATTACACCACCCTTATGGCAGAAAGACTTCCCTGGTGGCGAAGATGGTAAAGCATCTGCCTACAATGAGGGAGACCCAGGTTCGATCCTGGGTTGGGAAGATCCCCTGAAGAAGGAAATGGCAACCCACTCCAGTACTCTTGCCTGGAACAATCCTATGGATGGAGGAGCATGTTAGGCTACAGTCCAGGCAGTCACAAAGAGTCAGACAGGACTAAGAGACTTCACTTTCTTTCTTTCACTTATGGCAGAAAGCAAAGAGAAACTAAAGGGCCTCTTGATGAAGGTGAAAGAGGAGTAAAAGCTGGCTTAAAACTCAACATTAAGAAAACAAAGATCATGGCATCCAGTCCCATCACTTCATAGCAAATAGATGGGGAAACAATGGAAACAGTGACAGACTTTATTTTCTTGGACTCCTAAATCACTGCAGATGGTGACTGCAGCCATGAAATTAGAAGGTGCTTGCTCCTTGGAAGAAAAGCTATGACAAACCTAGACAGCATATTTAAAAGCAGAGACACTACTTTGCCAACAAAAGTCCATCTAGTCAAAGCTATGGTTTTTCCAGTAGTCATGTACAGATGAGAGAGTTGGACCATAAACATGGCTGAGGGCTGAAGAATTGATGCTTTAACTGTAGGGTTGGAGAAGACTCTTGAGAGCTCCATGGACTGCAAGGAGATCAAACCAGTCAATCCTAAAGGAAATCAGTCCTGAATATTCACTGGAAGGACTGATGCTGATGCTGAAGCTCCAATACTTTGGCCCCCTAATGCAAAGAACTGACTCATTAGAAAAGACCGTGATGCTGGGAAAGATTGAAGGCAGGAGGAAAAGGGGATGACAGAGGACGAGATGGTTGGATGGCATCACCAACTCAATGGACATGAGTTTGACCAAACTCCAAGAGATGGTGAAGGACAGGGAAGCCTGGTGTGCTGCAGTCCATGGGGTCGCAAAGAGTTGGACAAACCTGAGTGACTGAACAACAGACCAGGAGACAGCAAACTCTTCTATAAAGGGCCACCCTGATGATAAATGTTTTAGGCTTTGCAGGCCAAAAAAATCTGTTGGAAATAACCAATTCTGCACTTGCAACACAAGAGAGCCAACAGACAATACATAAACTAACAGGTGTGGTTGTAACTCAGCAAAATTTTCTTTATAAAAGCAGGCGGCAGGTGTATTTGGCCTATAGTCATAGTCTAACAGGCTTTCCAGCTGGCCTAAGTGGGAAGGAACCTGCCTGCCAGTGCAGGAGACACGAGAGACAGGGTTCAATACCCTGGAGGAGGAAACGGCAACCCACTCCAGTATTCTTGGCTGGAGAATCCCATGGACAGAGGAGCCTTGAGGGCTACAATCCACAGGGTCACAGAGAGTCAGACACAGCTGAAGTGACTTAGCACACACAGTCTAACAATCCCTATTCTTTTCTTCTCAAATTCTTTAAAAAGTGTGATAATTTAAAGCAAAATTTGCATCACTGTCTGAAGGGGTATGTGAACCATGAAGATGGACAACTACAGCATAGATGAGTATAAGGAAAGGGAGCTACATGGTGACAAGATTATAAACTGTAATAAGTGCAATGGGTTGAGTTGTGTACCAATAAAGATATTTTCAGGTTCTAACCCGTGGTATCTCTGAATGTAATTATATTTGGAAATAAAGTCTTCACCAAGGCAGTCAAATTAAAAGAAGATAAGTCTCAGTTTGTGAGGGCCCCAAATCCGATGACTAGTATCTTTTTAAGAAAAAGGAGAGAGACATAGAGATATACAGAAAAGAAAGATAACGAAATGAAAATGAAGGTAAAAACATGAGTGACACAGCTGTAAGTCAAGGAACATCAAGGATTTCTGACAACAACCAGAAGGTAGAAAAGACAATAAAAGATTCTCTCCTAGAGCCTTGAGAAGAAGCATGGATCCACTGCTACCTTGACTTCAGACTTCTAATCTCTAAAACTAAGACACAACATGAAAAGTCTTAAATCTATTGAAAAAATTGAATTCACACTTAAATTCCTCCAGGTTCAGATAGTTTCACCAGTAAATCTTCCAAAGATTTCTAAAGAAAGAATGCCAATCTGATACAATGTCTTTCAGAATAATAGAACAAAACTGATAGGAAATAATACTTCCTATCATTTTTATGACACTACCATTACCTGGATACCAAAACCAAGACAATGGAAGGAAAAAAAAAAAAACCTGTTTAAGACTAATATCCCTCAAAAAAATAGAGTAAAAATTCTCAACAAAATATTAGCAAATCAAATTCAAGAAAATAAAGATAAATGACAAATAGGCCTTATTCTGGGACTATACTTGCTTACCCTTCTCTGTTTCTTGAATAAGATAAAAACACATGAAATAATAACATACTGTTGAGTTTGTAAAATATTTAGCTGTGATATGTATAACAGCACAAAAAGGAAGAAGAGACAGCTGTATAGGAATAAAACTTCTATATCTCACTAGAATTAAACTAGTGTGTCTGAAGTAAATTCTAGTAAGAATACAGTAAGCCTGAGTGCAACTCCTAAGAAAATAATACAAAAGAATATAGTGAAAATAACATTAGAGGATCTAAAATGTTATACTAGAAAAACACCATTTGATGTAAAATTAGAAAGCAGTAGAGGAACAAAACATCAGGCAAGACACGAAAACATACAGAAAACACAGGACAGGGAGGCCTGGCATGCTGTGATTCATGGGGTCGCGGAGAGTCGGACACGACTGAGCGACTGAACTGAACTGAACTGAACATCAGTAACAATATTAAATGTAAACAATTAAAGAATCCAGTCAAAAGGTAGTGTGAGACTGCAAAAATATAAATAACACAATCTAAATGTCCATCAACAGAAGAATAGATAAAGATGTGATGTATGTACTTATATATATATATGGAGTTTTTGTGTGTGTGTATGTATATATACATATACATATACCCTTCAAGATGTACAAGCTGGATTTAGAAAAGGCAGAAGAACCAGAGATCAAATTGCCAACCTTCACTGGATCAGAGAGAAAGCAAGGAATTCCAGAAAAATATCTACTTTTGCTTTATTGATTACTCTAAAGCTTTAGACTATGGGGATCACAACAAACTGTGGAAAATTCTTAAAGAGATGGGAATACCAGACCACCTTTTCTGCCTTCTGAGAAATCTGTATGCAGGTCAAGAAGCAACAGTTAGAACAGCTGGACATGAAACAGGGGACTGGTTCAAAATTGGGAAAGGAGTATGTCAAGGCTGTACACTGTCACCCTCTTATTTAACTTATATGCAGAGTCCGTTCGGTTCCGTTCAGTCGCTCAGTCGTGTCCGACTCTTTGCGACCCCGTGGACTGTAGCCTACCAGGCTTCTCCGTCCATGGGATTCTCCAGGCAAGAATACTGGAGTGGGTTACCATTTCCTTCTCCAGGGGATCTTCCCGACCCAGGGATCGAACCCGGGTCTCCCGCATTGGAGGCAGACGCTTTAACCTCTGAGCCACCAGGGAAGCCCATATGCAGAGTATTTCATGTGAAATGCTAGCTGAATGAAGCACAAGCTGGAATCAAGACTGCTGGGAGAAACAGCAACAGCCTCAGATATGCAGATGACACCACTCCAATGGGTGAAAGCGAACAGGAACTAATGAGCCTCCTGATGAAGGTGAAGGAGGAGAGTGAAAAAGCTGACTTAAAACTCAACACTCAAACACTAAGATCATGGCATCCAATTCCATCATTTCATGGCAAATAGATGGGGAAAAGTGGAAATGGTGGCAGATTTTATTTTCTTGGGCTCCAAAATTACTGTGGATGGTGACTGTGGCCACAAAATAAAAAGATGCTTGCTCCTTGCAAGAAAAGCCATGACAAACATAGATAGCATATTAAAAGGCAGAAATGTCACTTTGCCAACAAAAGCCCATCTGGTCAAAGCTAGACTACTGGTTTTTCCAGCAGTCATGTACAGATGTGAGAGATGAACCATAAAGAAGGCTGAACACGCAAGAATTGATGCCTTTGAATTGTGGTACTGGAGAACTGTTGAGAGTCCCTTGGACTGCAAGATCAAACTAGTCAATCCTAAAGGAAATCAACCCTGAATAGTTATTGGAAGGACTAACACTGAAGCTGAAGCTCCAATACTTTCGCCACCTGATGTGAGAGCTGACTCACTTGGAAACGACCCAAAGATCGTGATGCGGCGAAAGATGGAGGGCGAGAGAAGGGTGATAAAGGATGAGACGGTTGGATGGCATCACCGACTCAACAGAAATGCAGCTGTTGTTCAGTCACTCAGTCATATCCGACTCTTTGGGACCCCAGGGACTGCAGCACACCAGGCTTCCCTGTCCTTCACTATCTCCTGGAGTTTGCTCAAATTCATGTCCACTGAGTGCTCAAATTTGCTCAAATTCATGTACACACACACACACACACCTGAGTCACTTCATTGTACACCTGAAATTAATACAACATTGTAAATCAATTTGATTTCAATTGATACTTTATTGCTAAAAACTGCTAACCACCAGAGGCTTCAGTAAGTCATAATCTTTTGGCAATAGTATCATAAAAGATCATGGATAACAGATCCCATAACAAATACAATAACAATAAAAAAGTATAAAACATTGTAAGAATTATTGAAGTCTGACACAGAGACACAAAGTGAACAAATGTTGGAAAAATTGGCACCAACAGATTTACTTAACACAGAGTTGCAACAAACTTTCAATTTGTAAAACATAAAATATCTTCAAAGCACAATAAAAAAGGTATGTCTGTATTGGTTGTTTCCCCTCAAGATCAAGTGGCTGACGGGGAGCTGTGGGTTTGCTGTTGCTGCTGCCCAGCACCACTAGTTTCCTACTAAATATCGCTAGCCTGGGAAAAGATCAAAATTCAAAACTGTAAATACAGTTTCTACTTGATTGCTTTTGTACCATTGCAAAGTTGAAAACTCAAACTGAACAATCATAAGTTGGAGACTTTCTGTAATAGATTTTATAACAGTTTAGTAAATGAGTTCAGCAAGTTTACAGAGTACAAAATAAATATGCAAAACTCAACTGCATTTCTAATCTGAAAATGAAATTAAGAAAACAATTCCATTTATGAAGCATCAAAGAGAATTAATTACTTGGTAATGAGTTTAACAAAAGAATTACAAGACTTATCTCCTGAAAACTACAAAACACTGTCGAAAAACCTAAAGATCAACTATGTAAATGGAAACTACAGTACACAGATCAGAACAAGTAAGATGGCAATACTCCCCAAACTGATCTACTAACTCAAAACAATCTGGCTTCTTTGAAGAAAATGACAAACTACTTCAAAAATTCACATGGAAATTCAATGGACTCAGACTAATAAAAACTATCTTGAAAAAAGAACAAAGTTGAAGGATTCATTCTTTCAGACTTAAAAATTTCACAATGCAATAGACACACTGGCATAATGATGGATATACCAACAAAGAATAATTTAGTCTAGAAAAACACTCACATTTTACAGTCATTTTGTTTTAGATGGGATGCCAAGATAATTCAATGGGGAAAAGTATAGTCTTTTTCAACAAATAGTGCTGGGAAAACTTAATACTCACATGTAGAAGAATGAAGCTGGACCCATTTACCCAATTTCTTATATCATATACAAAATGTACTCATATGGCCCAGAAACATATGAGCTGAAACTCTGAGAAAACATAGGAATAATCTTCAAGACCTTAAGTTCTCGACATGAAAGAATGAACAAGATAATATGCTGTATTTCATCAAAATTTAAAACTTTTCTGACGAAAATTATACCATTTAACAAGCAAAAATAAAACCCAGAGAATGGGAGAAATATTAGAAAAATTACATACCTAGTAAGGAATCTGTACCTAAAATAAAGAACTGCTACAACTGGTTAAGACAAACTGGTTTAAAACTAATTTAAAAATAGACAAAGGATGTGGATCTGAATAGACATGTTTTCCAAAGAACATACACATATTTGTGGCCAAATATGTACACACACAAAAAAAATTTGATGTCATTAGCCATCAGGATAATTTTTAAGTGAATTATTTAGATCATACACAGGAGGATGAGAACAATAAAAACATAAACAATAACAAGCATTTGCCAGAATTTGTAGAAACTGAAACCCTCACATATTGCTGGTGGAAATATATAATGGTACAGCTGCTTTGGCTAACAGCCTGACAATTCAAGAAGTTAAACACAGAATCATCATTTCACCAAAAAATTCTACTATGTATGCAGCCAAGGGAAACATATATATGTACACAAAAACTTGCACATGTTGTTCACAGCATCATTATTCATAATAGTCAAAAAGCAGAAACAGTCAAAATGTCCATCAACTGATTAACACATAAATAAAAAGGGATATACCCATTCTGTGACATATTCTACAGAAATAAAAGGATTAAGATGCTAATCAATACTTCATCATGTATGATCTTTGAAAACATTATGCCAAGTGAAAGAAGCCAGTCACAAACGATCACGTATTCCATTTATGTGCAATGTATAGGAAAGGAAAATGTATAGAGACAGGAAGGAGATCTGTGGCTGCCTAAGTTGGTGGAGGTGGAGGCTGGAAAGAAACGGGGAGGGCCAGCTAAAGGTTATGAGCTCTTCTGAGGTGAGAAAAATGTTCTAAAATTAATTGTGGCAGTGGTTACAAAGCTATAAGAAAATACTAAAAACCACTGAACTGCACAATCTTAAATGGGTGAGTTAAAACATGGTAGGTGAATTATAACTCTATGAAACTATTTACACTTTAAGACTGCAAATCAGGCATGCATGTTCCAGGCAGTGCAATAATGCAAACAAAAAAAAAAAGAGAAAAGAAAAGAACAAACAAACAACACAGATGGGAAAAATAGAAAAAACAAATCTTCCCTGTCTGCAGAGGACATGGACTGCCTGAGCAAAATATGCTAAATCATCTATAAAAAAGAATTACTATCTAAGTTTTGCAAGGTCAAAAGCATGATCAAAGTATGAACAAAATCCTATTTCTATATAGAAGTGAAAGTGAAGTGAAAGTGTTAGTTGCCCAGTTGTGTCCAACTCTTTGGGACTGTAGCCCACCAGGCTCCTTTGTCCATGGGATTCTCCAGGCAAGAATACTGGAATGGGTAGCCATTTCCTTCTCCAGGGAGTATTCCCAGTAGATAGTATATTATAGCGCCAAATAGTTTCCCCCAAATTAGACATTCAGGTATAAATATAAAATACATAGTTATAAATTTAACAAAAGGTACAAATTCTATATGCTGAAAGCAACAAAACTTTTATGAGATAAATCAAAGACATACTATGTCTAAGGATTAGAAAGCAGTATAATTAAGATGTCAACTCTCTCCTAATTGATCAACAGGTCAATTAAATACAATGCCATCAAAATCCCCAAAGGATTTTTTTAATAAAAGAGAAATAGATTTCCATCAGTCATTAGGAAAATCCAAATAAGAACCACAATGAGTTCAAACACACAAGAAAGGCTATATTCACACAAATAGACAAGTACTGTCGAGGAAATGGAAAAACTGGATCCCTTACACATTGCTGGCAAAATGTAACACCGCTCCAGGTGCTAGAAATACAGTCAAGATACTAAGTAGAAATGAGGCAGGGAGATACCTGCTCTCATAGAATTTTCTTCTAGCTAACAAATAATGAACAGAAATGACTTTAATATTTATTAAATTATTTGGCTGCACCTGGTCTTATAGTTGAGGCATTGCAGGATCTTCAATCTTTGTTGCAGCATTCAGGTTCTTCACTTGCGACATGTGAACTCTTAGTTGCAGCATATGGGATCTAGTTACCGGATCAGGGATGGAACCCAGGCCCCTGGTATTGGGAGGGCAGAGTCTTAGCCACTGGACCATCAGAGAAGTCCCCAGAAATGATTTTTGATACTGACAAATGTTAAGTCAAACAGAGAATATTATAATATTGCAAAAGGTAAACTGGATAAAAGTAATCGGGAATTACCTTTTGAGATTACAACTGATAAGTCATTCAAAGGATGAGCGTGTATGTGTGTACGTATAAAAAAGCTCACCGATTCAATAAGGACTCAAGATTATTTTCTATTTATCATTCGATTAAATAAAATAGCTTTTCTCTCTTTAATAAATACATGTAACCAACCAAGGTATTTTAATCTACAGAAAATGATCACTGTTATCATAAACTGATTCGCTGTTTATGAGAACCCAAAAAGACTGATTTTAATTAGGCTTGATTTTTTTAAACAATGAAGTAAAAAACACACTCCTATCTTCATCGACCCCATGGCGTATAAAGCACTCTGCATTAAGAACCACAAGCCTAAATGAAAATGTTTCTAGTCTACCTGAATGCCTAAAAACCAATGCTAGCTTTTAAGGATCTTAACTCATTTTTGTTCTGTCTTCAAAGACACCATTTAGTATCTGTCCCCCTTTCATCATGTATGCTACTGCTACTGCTGCTAAGTCACTTCAGTTGTGTCCGACTCATAGATGGAAGCCCATCAGGCTCCCCTGTCCCTGGGATGCTCCAGGCAAGAACACTGGAGTGGGTTGCCATTTCCTTCTCCATTCATCATGTATATCCCCACTTAATTTCCACTTTGCACCTGTTCTATTAACTTTTCTTCTACATTACATGTTTTCAGAATGAACATCCTGCTTCATTTTCATCTAATATCTTTTCTCCTATTGATTGTACAAGTTAAAAAGCTATCAATATTTGGTTTAAACAATTACCAAAAAGACAATAAATCGACTAGACTTACTCTGTAAAAACTGCTTTTAAAAAATGTTGACACACTGGCAAACTAAAATTTTGTAGTGAAAGAAAAAAAAAAAACACCAAAGATATCCTTCAAAATTTGGCATCCTTATTCCAAAGTTTCTATATACTATATACAATCAGCACAATTTACTATTATTCCTCTACCATTTTTTCTTCCCAAAGATCAAGCCTAATTTGATACAAGCATAATCACTGTTTATGGTCAAAATATAAGTTTTATTAGCCTTTTAATTATTTTAATAAATTTAAAATTATCTTTGGCCACAAATACACACTACTGATTTAATTTGCTAAAAGCCATATAAATTCCTCAGTTTCAAGACCAAATAAAAATATTACTGCATTCAACAAACATACAGGGGAATTAAACATTAATAATCCACAAAGTGAATTATACCTTAGAAAAGTATCTGATACCTGCTGCTGCTGCTGCTAAGTCACTTCAGTCGTGTCCGACTCTGTGTGACCCCATAGATGGAAGCCCACCAGACTCCCCTGTCCCTGGGATTCTCCAGGCAAGAACACTGGAGTGGGTTGCCATTTCCTTCTCCCATGTGTGAAAGTGAAAAGTGAAAGTGAAGTCACTCAGTTGTGTCCGACCCTTAGCGACCCCACGGACTGCAGCCTACCAGGCTCCTCCATCCATGGGATTTTCTAGGCAATAGTACTGGAGTGGCTTGCCATTGCCTTCTCCAATCTGATACCTAGTAGGCATTAATTAATATTTGCTGAATGAATAAACCGTGTGTGAAAAGCACTTACTACAGAACATGACTAAAAAAATACTAGTTTCCTGACTTCTTATTTCCCAAGAGCATATTACTCTTTGAAAAAATTATCCACAATAAGGAAGAGTTGATCTTATTAGTTCTTCCCCCTTCCTTGTATTTTACTAAGCTTTCCAAGCTGTTAAAAAAAGTTTTACGAATTGTCATTTTTATTACAACTTTAATTTGAAGAAACCTACAATTTTGTAACCTAAAGTAAACTAATCAAGACTTTAATTACTTTCACTATATAAAACTTTTTGCAAGCATAAACATGTGCTTCTTCAAGTCACTAATGAAGACTAATAAAAAATACAAAACTGCAATTCTATGGGTTAGCACAATTGTTAGCAGATAAAAAGCAGGTGTTAGACATCACCACCCAAGAATCATCACTTGAGTCACACTACCATTTTACAAGAGTCTACATACAGTGTTTACATATATCACCCTAAATACTACAGCAATATTCAAGTATAATTACATCCACTTTAGGAAAAAAAGGAAACTGAACTTCAAAAAGGTTAAGTAACTTGCCTATACTTATAGGGTGGGAGAACATTGACAAGGTTCCATGTCAAAGTCATTTAGCTCTAAACCCTGTACGTTTTTCACTATTAAATCACACCTTCACATAATCTATACATAAATTTAAGTCTAGCAATACACACACATCTGGAAGAGATTTTAGCGTCCTCATGATACAAGATGGAGAAGGAAATGGCAACCCACTCCAGTATTCTTGCCTGGAGAATCCCAGGGACGGAGGAGCCTTGTGGGCTGCCGTCTATGGGGTCGCATGGAGTTGGACATGACTGAGCAACTTAGCAGCAGCAGCAACATCATGAAAGAAGAAATGCAGCAAAATTGTGGAGGAAGGGATACTCACTATATTAAATACCCATTCATTCAATCAATGAATTCAGTCAACGTTTTTAGGCCCAGTTAGCACAGCAGAAAACTATCCAAAAGAAATGAGTGATTGATACATGAAACAACACCGAAAAAATCAAAACGTTATGCTGAGCAAAAGATGTCAGACACGAAAAGAATGCATATTGTACAATTCCATTTGTTCAAATCTCTAAAAACAATTCTCATCTACAGGAACAAAAAGCAGATTAGTTGTTTGTGGCTACAAATAAGGACTGCCTGGAATAATGAACTCTGGGTATGATGGGCATGTTTGTATCTGGACTGTGATGATGGTTACACAGGTATATATATTTGTTAAAACTCACTGTGGAAAAAATAAACTTAAATGGATGTGCCCTGTATTACATGTAAACTTCTTTGACAAAGTTGATTTAAAAATACAAATGGCAAGAAAAAACCTGAAATTAAAAAATGTTAGTAGTTCCTACAGATATCAAAATGAATATCTTGCCCTGAGAAGGAGCAAAATCTTAATAGGAGATACATGTATATACATTTTAAATCTTTCTAAAATGTTCAGGCAGCGAATTAACACGCTTTAAAAAAATCTTAGTATAACAAACATTTGACAGAAATTAGTAGTAGAACTAGCATCATTAGCTGCCTGGTCATAACTGTCCTGTCCTCTTACTGCAAGATTTATTTTCAGCCAACTAAAGTTTCCTTACTAAGTTATAGTTTTTCTACAAGGAATTTAAATCACACATGAGCTTTCAAATGTTACATGTTTTTTCATACTCTACTAACTGCATTACATCTTGCTTCCCAATTTAAGAGCTAGTTCTATAGATACAAGGGCTTACTTCCCTGGTGGCTCAGACTTTTAAAGAATCTACCTGCAATACAAGTGACCTGGGTTTGATTCCTGGGTTGGGAAGATCTCCTGGAGAATCCAGTATTCCTGCCTGGAGAATCCCAAAGACAAATGAGCCTGATGGGCGACAGTCCATGGGGTCTCAAAGAGTTAGATACAACCGAGCAACTAATACTTTCACTTATTCACTTTCTATAGATATAACAAACGCTTCTTAAGTAGACATAGCAGCTACTCTTAGCATAATTCTAAGCCAGAGAAATATGAACTTTTGGCATTCCAAAAAGAGATGGTGCTATGACTTTAAACTATGTACTTCAACAATGGTCCATGAAATCAATTCAGTGAGTCAAAGCTAGCATGTTTAAAGACATGATATATAATAGAAAACATCTGAATGCACCTCGCAGTAAGGAAAAATTCTCTGAGATTTGTTGTTCTTTTTTTCTTTCAGTCACATACAGATGCATAAACACTCAACTTGAATCCACACTACGGATACTGGTTTGAGGTGGCAAAAAATGAATGTCTCTAGAAATATGGTAGAGCAAGAATAATAGTGTAATGAAAAAGTAGTAAGCTTTGAAGTAAAAAAACAAACAAAAAAACCCCAAAGTTTTTAATTTTAGTTCTGCTACTCATTAGCTATATGAACTTGGAAAAGTGAACCAGAGATCAAATTGCCAACATCCGCTGGATCATGGAGAAAGCAAGAGTTCCAGAAAAACATCTATTTCTGCTTTATTGACTATGCCAAAGCCTTTGACTGTGTCGATCACAATAAACTGTGGAACATTCTGCAAGAGATGGGAATCCCAGACCACCTGACCTGCCTCTTGAGAAACCTGTATGCAGGTCAGGAAGCAACAGTCAGAACTGGACATGGAACAACAGACTGATTCCAAACAGGAAAAGGAATACGTCAAGGCTGTACATTGTCACCTTGCTTATTTAACTTATATGCAGAGTACATCATGAGGAATGCTGGGCTGGAAGAAGCACAAGCTGGAATCAAGATTGCCGGGAGAAATATCAATAACCTCAGATATGCAGATAACACTACCCTTATGGTAGAAAGTAAAGAGGAACTCAAAAGCCTCTTGATGAAAGTGAAAGAGGAGAGTGAAAAGGTTGGCTTGAAGCTCAACATTCAGAAAACAAAGATCATGGCATCTGGTCCCATCACTTCATGGGAGATAGATGGAAAAACAGTGGAAACAGTGTCAGACTTTATTTTTTGGGCTCCAAAATCACTGCAGATGCTGACTGCAGCCATGAAATTAAAAGACGCTTGCTCCTTGGAAGGAAAGTTATGACCAACCTTGATAGTATATTAAAAAGCAGAGACATTACTTTGCCAACCAAGGTCCGTCTAGTCAAGGCAATGGTTTTTCCCGTGGTCATGTATGGATGTGAGAGTTGGACTGTGAAGAAAGCTGATCACCGAAGAATTGATGCTTTTGAACTGTGGTGCTGAAGAAGACTCTTGAGAGTACCTTGGACTGCAAGGAGATCCAACCAGTCCATTCTAAAGGAGATCAATCCTGGGTTTTCATTGGAAGGACTGATGCTAAAGCTGAAACTGCAATACTTTGGCCACCTCATGTGACGAGTTGACTCACTCCAAAGACTCTGATGCTGGGAAAGGTTGGGGGCGGGAGGAGAAGGGGACAACAGAGAATGAGATGGCTGGATGGCATCACCGACTCTGTGGACATGAGTTTGAGTGAACTCCGGGAGTTGGTGATAGATAGGGAGGCCTGGCGTGCTATGATTCATGGGGTCGTGGAGAGTCGGACACGACTGAGCGACTGAACTGACTGACTGATAGATCCTTTAATCAACTATAAAATGAGACGTATTCAACTAATTTTTTATATATAATAATTGTGAAGAGTACAGATAAGATCATTGTATGAAAAGTAAAAGAACTTTTGATGGCTTTACAAAATCTTCCCTGACTTACCTTTAAATAAGTCATCCATCTACCTTTTCTCCATCGGTCTACCTTTCTCCTTTCCCACCACACCCCAGTCACACACACCTCTTGAAATTCTTCAATTGTCAGACATCAAATCATAAAACATCCTCTCCCAGGGCATTTGCTCCTGTTTTTGTCCCTTCCTGGAACCCCTTTCTCTTGAACATGCACAAGATTGCTCCCCCACTCACATCACCTTCTAGGGGCGGACTTCCATGACCAGGCAATTTAAATATGGATCCCATACATATAGTCCAAATTCCGATACTTTGGCCACCTGATGAGAAGAGCTGACTCATCAGAAAAGACTCTGATGCTGGGAAAGATTGAGGGCAGGAGGAGAAGGAAACAACAGAAGATGAGATAGTTGGATGGCATCACTGACTCAATGGACATGACTCTGAGCAAACTCTGGAAGATGGTGAAGGACAGGGAAGCCTGCTGCAGTCCATGGGGTCACAAAGAGTCAGACAGGACAGAGCGACTGAACAACGTATGTTATAGGCTTTGATATCCATGGATGAATTTGAAAATAATAGGTGGTTTGCTAATGGACGATATGCAAAGTATCATTATATGTTTGCTAACTTTACTTCTGGAAGAAATATCAATAACTTTTATTTGCCATAAGAAATATCAATAACCTCAGATATGTAGATGACACTTTAAGGACAGAAAATGAAGAGCAACTAAAGAGCCTCTTGATGAAGGTGAAAGAGGAAAGTGAAAAAGCTGGCCTAAAACTCAACATTCAAAAAATTAAGATCATGGCATCCGATTTCATCACTTCACAGCAAATAGACAAGGAAAAAGTGGAAACAGTGGCAGATTTTATATTCTTAGGTTCCAAAATGGTGACTGCATCCACAAAGTTAAAAGACACTTGCTCCTTGGAAGGAAAGCTATGACAAACCTAGACAACATATTGAAAAGCAAAAGCATCACTTTGCCAACAAGTCTGTCTAGTCAAAGATATGGTTTTTCCAGTAGTCATGTACAGATGTGAGAGTTGGACCATAAAGAAGGCTGAGAGCCCAAGAACTGATGCTTTTGAACTGTGGTGCTGGAGAAGACTCTTGAGAGTCCCTTGGACTGCAAGGAGATCCAATCAGTCCATCCTAAAGGAACTAAACCCCAAGTATTCACAGGAAGGACTGATGAAGCTCAAATATTTTGGCCATCTGATGAGAAGAGGTGACTCACTGGAAAAGACCCTAATGCTGAGAAAGACTGAAGGCAGGAGAAGAAAAGGGTGACAGAGGATGAGATGGTTTGATAGCATCATCAACTCAATGGACATGAATTTGAGCAAACTCCAGGAGACATGACAGGGAAGCCTGGCATGCTGCAGTCTATGGGGCTGCAAAGAGTCAGAAAAAACACAGTGACTGAACACACAAGTTTGTTTCATATTTGTGCAATAATTATTTACTAAAAATATCTCTTAATCACATTTTGAACAAACATTAGTGGAAAATGTTTATTACATAAATTTTTTAAAAAGAAATCACAAATCAATAAGAATAGCCCAATTTCCCTGTAACAAAAATGGGGAGAGTGATTGTCTCTGGATGGTTTTTCTCTTTTTATATACTTCTCCAGATTTTCTAAAATTTTCACACTCACTTGTGTTACTTTAATAACAGAGAGTAAACACACACACAAAAAAAACTGGAGTGCTTTTTAACACACACACACACACAGTGAGTGGAAACAACAAATAATATTCCCCTTCAATACCTAATCATTTTCCAAATTCATTACTCTGTGATTCACTTTCCTTACTTTGCTACTGCAGCTACTTAGTACTATTCACTTTCCTTATATGGTAATTATTTTAATGCTTCCAAACGCTAAGTACCCAACAGATCTTTAAAATTACTCATACACATTATATAACGCAGAGAATATACAACAGTTTCAAACTACTGCACTGACTTCTTAATGCTCTTAGTTATAAATTACAAATGAATTTCATTTATAGGAAAAACAGCATGATATTCACAAAAATATGTTTGGTTAACAATGATAAGGAGAAAACACACAGGTTACAAAACCTAGGGGAAAAATATCCTAATTCAAAATCTTTCATCCTTAATAAAGACGGAATGATGAGAAAGGTAGACTTCCTGTCATATATACGTACACACAGAAAGTATTTGGAATTCAGCATGCAAAAAATATCCAAGTATTAACTGGCCTACTCTGAAACACAGCAGAATCATTTTTTTTCCCATTCTTCCAACTCTCCAGTCCAATAGTCAAATATTTAATTAAATAAAGGAAAAACCACATGAACACCGAAGTACCACAAGGTAAAAGAATGAATGAATAATTGAACCACACAACTTAAGAAACTAGTTTCATTACAACCACTATTAATCAGGACTTTATACTTTCACATGCTTTATAGTTAGCCAAACATTTTTGCTTTTAACATATCAGTTCTCATCAGCAACATTAGGAGGTAAGTGACTGAAAAGTTGAAGTTATTCAATACTAATCTGTGCAGGCACATAGCTAACAAATTCATGGAACCCAGCTAAAACCCATCTTCTGAATCCAAGTGTAGTCTATTGAAAATAACATTATCCCTCCATTAAAGATGAGCACATACTCAAACCCTTCTCAACTTCTAAAAAGTAAATGATAGCTGCTACGTTAAGTATTTCTTCTGAACTTCCTTCAGATTTCTGACATAGGAACCAACATTGCTAAGAACCTATTGTCAGGTGTTCTGCACTGTACTTAATCAACCTTCTGCTGCTTTTGCTGCTAAGTCGCTTCAGTTGTGTCCAACTCTGTGCGACCCCACAGACAGCAAGCCCACCAGGCTCCCCTGTCCCTGGGATTCTCCAGGCAAGAATACTGGAGTGGGTTGCCATTTCCTTCTCCAATGCATGCATGCTAAGTCACTTCAGTGGTGTCCGACTCTGTGCCCATCAGGTTCCTCTGTCCCTGGGATTCTCTTGGCAAGAATACTGGAGTGGTGTGCCATTTCCTTCTCCATTTAACCTTCTAAATAAGTCTAAAAGAAGATATTTTATTCATTTTAAGGAGATGAAAACTGAAGTACAGAGAAGAAACTTATTATAGATAACCTGACATAATTCAAGTTCTAAGTGATAGACACAGTATGAGTCCTAAGTCAGTGCTCTCCCTGTTAGACTTAGCCCATTTAGCAAAAGAAATTACTAAATACCTATTATGTGCCATACACTGTGCCAAATGCTTCAGACAAAGAAATGCTAAGATGGATCTATGTTACCAAAATATTACACATAACCCTTAACACAATGTCATCTAAACAAATTTACTGGTAGGAAAAACATGTAAGAACAAAACTGCACTCTTCTAGTTTACATTTATGAATTCAATACAAAAAGAGCATAGTGCACTCTATGAAATAAATTGTGACTAATTCTCATTTGCTTCAGAAGCTTATCTTTCACTTGCAACCTCACTTCAAAAAACAAACAAAAAACCCCACAAGAGCCTTTATTTATTATATCAACCTTATGAGGTAAATACAGTTTACCTATCCACATTTTCCCAATAAGAAACCTGAAGTTTAGAGAGGATAAGTCACACAGCTAATTAAAAACATAACTGGTGATTCCAATTCAGGCTGGAGAGTACCAGAGACTTCAACAAAATCACATAAAATTCCAGCACAATATAACTCTCTTTAACAGGAAATAGTTAAAATCAGTTCCATTTTATTCAGTCAAAAACTCAACAACAATTAGGCAACTTGGGCAGCTCCAGGTCATCATGTAGAATAACATACTTCTGCTATGGAAAAAAAAATAAAAAGGGACATAATGCATACTATCAAAGTAGTAATTTGCTCAAATTGCATTCTTAGGGAATCTTTTTTATTTAAAAACAGTTCATTTGGGCTCTTTTTTAAAATGTCAGAATTAATAATGCTAGCAACCTAAAATAAATTCATAATTTATGTACAGTATTTTGAAAAACACACACATCAGCATTGCAAAATAGGTACTGCTAGAAATACCATATAGGTATAAGTTCCTAAGAATGATTATATCACTAATTTAGACTTTTTTGGTATTCTAATTTACTGAAGTAATGTTAAATCTCATGCCTGCAAACAGATTCAAATAACATTCAAACTCTGTTTGCCCTAAAATTTACATAACAAATCCCATTCCATTCATTAACATAAAACTTTTCATTATGGACATTGGTTTATACATATATAACAATTTCTCCGGAAAATAACAAACTACAGAATTTCAAAGTTGTTAATAATTAAAAAAACCCTGCCAATATAAATACAGAATACGTTGTATTTAACAGAGAAAAAAAAATCCTTCAAAAACTTCAGAAATAAACTGAAACATCAAGTTTGTAATCTAATTATAAATCACCTGTGGATTTATAATTTCTAAACTAAAATTTCTCCCTGAAGTAAAAATCTGATTTTCACTCACATTGTTCAAAAAAAACTGGTTAATTATTTCTCATCATGTAAAAAAAAATTCTCTCACACTATGGCAAATTCATTCCTTCAGTCAACTTCTCATGAGATCCCAAGATTCAATCAAGTACTACAGATTACTTTGTCATTCTCTAAATTCAGTCTATCCTTCCAGACTTTTCATATTTGCAGTGCTGATTCCGTATCCCCCTCCCCCACGTAACTGAACCACCAAATCACTCTTCAGAACCCAGTTCAAAAATCACTGACCTAAAACCAACTCTTTCCTATTCTCAGACAAGGTTGTTCTACTCTAGCATGTATCCACAGCATTCATCACAAAACAACTTCAAGAATTAATTTATTGCACCTCTAACAGTTCATGGTACATGGTAATATTTATTGAACTGAACAAGGAAATCTAAGTAAACGTGAAAATCATTACTGATTAGTTTCTAAGAAAAGTCTATCAAAATACTGCAAAGTCAGAATCTCTTAAATGTTTTGATTATCCTACGCAAACACAAAGTTTTAAGTTTGTTATCCTTTATAATTTTCCACTAATACAGAGAGGTACCCCTCATTCCACCAGATCCAGAAAACATTATCATGATCTATTAAATGAAGAGTAATTCCTCCTCTCTATAGTTCTTCATAAAATATAAGCTACTGGGTTTATCAAAACATTTTCAGCAGTTGGAAGACAAAGATTTACGTCTGAATCATCTTTTTTTCCCTTTCAAGTTTGCCCCATTTATGCAGAAAGCACTAACTACTGATGAAATTCCTTGTTTTCATCAAACATGAAAAACTTGACTCCATTTTAGGGTCTTCTTTCTGCATGAAAAACCATTACCCAGATTTTCGCATGGCTGTCTCCTTTTTCACTTTCTGTTCAAAAGCTACCACCAGAGAGGTCTTCCCCTCATTACCCTACTTACTTAAAATAGTCTGCTCCTTCCATCCGTAACCAATTGCTGTAACTGTACCCCCCTTTATCTTCTTCATCATAACTGACATCCTCTGAAACTGTGTTTGTTTACTATGTCTCCCCACCTAAGATGTTAGTTCCATGAAGGCAGAGACTCGTCCTGTTCACCATCATATATACCCAGCACTTCCTGTAATACGTAGAAGAGAATAAACACTCAAATTATTAAAGGGTTTAGTTGAAAATGTCTACTCAAAAACAAATTCTATGAGAGAAGACAAAATCTTGATTTTTTAAAAATATATAATTGTAGGTTGGAAGTGACTCTGCATCAAGCTCAGCGGTTTTCAAACTATGTGTGAACCATCTTACTACAATCAGAGTTCAAATTTTCTGAAGCGTTGGACTATGTATAACTATTCTACACATATGTATCTATTTTAGGATGTGTGACTCATAAACATACAAAACATACAGAACACAAAAGTGCATCAAGTATCAAATTTAAAATCTGGTGACTGTAATCTGCTCTGTCAGGTTAAATAGTTTTGCTACAGACCTCAAAGTTTGGCCTGGCATGTCAATAAATATACGCACAATTGCTCTTAAATGTGCATAGATTAGAAAGGTTCTATGGCTCTGAAATTTTTCTAATGTAAAGCTAGAAATGCTCACTCATAAAATTATAAAAACAATACCCTTAAAGCACTATTTCGTGTACAACTAAATCAAGACAAAGTTCAACACATGATCTCCTCAAAAAATAATTGTGCAATAATAAGTAAACTTGTAAAATGTGGTGTCTGTAATACAGTATTATTACTTACTCTCACTATAACACAGGATTATTAAGTTTTGGTGCTTCTTGAATATGTTTATCATTTTTTAAAATGGGAGCAGCTACTGTGTTCTGCCAAAAAATCACTTGAAACACAAATTTCCTAATACTTCTCTTTCAAATTTCCATATTAAATGATCCTGAATCTTAAGGATGATCAGAAAAAAAACAAAAACAAACCTTCTACTTACACCTACTTGATTTGATAAATCAGGATTTTCCCTATAGAGCAGCATTAAATTAAGTGAGAGAGACATTAGATGCTAGGTTCAATCTAAGGATAAAATGGCCTTCAAAATTCCCAATTACTAATTTTCATGCTAATCAAAACAATCTGCCTGTTCTATCTTTAAGTTAACGTTAAAATTTAACCTTATTAAAAAGTTTAAACTTATTTTAACACTTAACATTAAAATGACACTATTATAGTGGTGTATTATGAAAGTGCTTTGCAGACTACCAAGTATTTTTTCTAACGTACACATTAAGTAGTAAAACAAAGTCAAAAGGAATGAGGTCCTTTGAACAGCATAGTAAACTTAGCGATCATTATTATTTTACCAACCTATCAAGGACTCTTACAAACAGAAAAGTACAAAATTTGTATGAATAGCATCATAATCTATATTGTAAAAAGTTATAAAAACACATTCTTGCCAGATATGACACAAACTAAATGTTCCTCTCCAAACACACTGTATTATTAATACTTGATCAGTCATTACATTTTGTCCAGATGTTGATACAAAATGGTTATGTTTCAACATCCAAAAATATAAATGGAAAATGATATATCAGTATGTTTGGAAATAGGCAAGTCTATTCACTGTTACCTAAACTGCCAGAATACAAATATTTCTATTATTTTATCATTTGTTGGCAAAGTAAATATGTACTGTGTGTGCATTCTCATCTACTTTCACATAAGGAAAGACATTTCAATTCAGTAAAAGCACAGAAAAAATTGGTGTCCCAAGTACTAGAACAAATTCTCTCTCTCTGTATCTTTCACAGCTTTTTGTCAATGAAAAATACATAGGAAAATGAGACATTTCTAAGATCTTAAGTCAAATGTTAACATCTCCAGTAAATGCAATTCTGGAAGTCATTTACTGTTTTGATTTCTATAGCTCAAAAAATGAACACAAAATTGGTGCACAATCTCTCTGAACTGAACTCTTATTCAAACCCTTAAAGGCCAGATATTTCTCAGAACTGGAATTTGTCAGATTTTAGAAAGATAGCATATATATCATATATGACCTAATACCTCACAGGGTGGCCTGGGCAGCACTTGCAATCAAATACATTAATATTTCTACATAAAAATGGAAAATCAGGTTAAGACAGATAGACTATGATTAGGCTACTAATTTCAGTTGGAATTTGCCATCATGTTTGCTTTTTTTAAAAAGTCCGTTTTTAGAGCTTTTTGAAATTTAGACAGCCAATAAAAATACATTAAATCATCTCACCCAGTTTTCATAAGGAGAACGGTATTCAAAAACTAGAGAACTCTTACTTTGTACTAGGCACTGGACCAGGCATTAGGAGTAAAACGGTGGAGAAAGGCGAGGACATAGAATCTAACTTCAAAAAGCCCATATCTAACAGTATCTCATGGTTAAGCAACTGTAAATATATATTATGGGGTAAATACAAAATATCTCCTTCAAGCACTGACCTTAATCATACAATACAGCAAGAAATGTAGACCTAGATACTGCCAGAAACATTTTGCTACTTTTTAAAGTCCTGTTCTTACTCCACACACATTTCTCTTAGAAGCTTGTTATCTAGTTTCCCATAGGTTATTACAAAGCAAAACGGTGAGAAACAATTCAAGGAAGTAAAGGAATACAGGATGCCCCTCTTCCCCATCCCCTTTTCCAATCTTCTTCCAACGTGTGGACTCGGAAAGGCACAATGACAGCACTAAGTGTCAAGTGACAATCTGGCACCAATTCAGTTTATTGCATATTTATTGATAACCAAGTATTACACACATAGAAGGTACTAGAAATGTAAATATAAAAAAGACAAAGCCCTACCTCTCAGATGCTTACAATCCAGTGGAGGTTATTATGGATGGTGGGGATGGACAGTAAATTACAATACAGCATGACACACTCAATAATAGAAATCTGAGGAATAAAAGCAGTACAGCAGAAGGATTTGGGAAATCAGGAAAGATTTCATTAAGAAAGTGACACTATAGGTTCATTAAGAAAGTGGCACTATGTAGTTTTGAAAAAAAAAGTTTATAAAACAACAGAGAAGTGATAGTAAAAACATCACCATTATCCCATTCAAGCCCCACATAAAAACATAAGCATGAAAGCAAAAAAAAAACAAGCATGGGGGAGTCTGTGGGGGGGGGCTGTGAGGGTAGGGGGGATACCTTCAGGGTAAGTGGCAAATATGTTCAAAATATCAAGCTGTATCTAAACAGACTTAGATTCCCCAGTCTAAATATATACAAACCACTAAAGTATATGCAGAAAAAATTGTTTTGTTTTCTTTATTTTGCATCTCATGATTATATAAGCTATGAGGTCTTACCAAAAAACAAAACACTATAAAACATTTTATTAATTCACAGTATAGCATACCCCCAAGAAACAATACCAAAAGATTATCATCTGTATTTCAGAGAACTATCAGAAATAATAAACCACTAGGAATTCTTTTTTCCAGGTCATTTCTAATAGTACAAAGTAAATAAATAAACAAGCCGTATCAGCACCAGCCGTATCAGACTTGTCACGAGAGGAGTTTTAAAAGAGTTTAAAAAAGGATGTCAAACAGAAACAATAAAGCAAAGAAGAAAAAAAAAATATATATATATATGTTAAAGAAAGAAAAGTTCAAAGAAAAAAACCAAGGTAAAAATTATATAACAATTTTATTATAATTATATAATAATTTTTACAACTCTGTTCTATTTGTTTTCAAAAGTAGACTTCCTAAGCAGACACCAATTTTAGTATAGATATTTCAAAAAAATCCAGTAAAATTCACAAGGAAATTCTACTCCTTTAAGCATTAGGGGTAGAAATCTTCCATAGTTAAGGAAGAACAATCACACCTATCATCAACCAGAATGATTCCTTTGTTATCAATATTATGATATCAGTAGAGTGTGTGATTCTATTCCAACATTACAGTGCAACTCAGTTTAACTCTGCCTCTAAAGCTGCCCTAGCTGGTACCTGGGTTTCTTTTGCTTCTTTGTGTCACAACATCTACTAGAAGTTTAAGTAACAAGTAAAATCTTAGTAGTATCTTTTCCTAAGATTGTTATCACTATTTGCATAAGTTGTTCTCAAATGCCTAATAAGCAAGTACATTGAAAGTTTGCTTTTAAATATGTAATTATAATAGAATGAACTTTCTACAGTTAAAAATGTTAAGACAATTAAAAAATACTATTTAACACAGCTTTTAAAGAGCAAAAAAAAAAAAGTTGACTTATTTTTACCAATCTAGTAACGTCTAGTATTATTTCATATGTAAACATGAAGCATACTATTTTCCCACATTATTAGAAAACCTTATGAAGCATATTTGTGAGTGAAAAGGTAAACCTATAATTTCCCAGAGGTTGCAAAAGATTCTGCAAAGGTCTTTCAAAATACAAATACTTTTAATACCAGTATCTACTGAAGAGATTAAAAACCAAAACAACTTGGTTAGAAGCACTTCTAATAAAATCTACTCATAAATCTAAGTATTTAATTACTTCTGAACAAAGAATTTTCAGGTTATAACTAACTGTGAAGTATCTCTCAGAAATCAAAGAGTAAAGTAAATATCTAAAGTTATTAAGTAAAAACATAAGTAACTAGCTCTCTTGGGGAGGAATTTCATTCTGAAGTTTATTTTATCTTGAAGATCAAGTAATTCGAAATGGAAGGGAACATAAATCACTCATGCATTATGCCCTCATTTTTCTGCCACATAAATTTACTTTAAAACTAAAAGTATTACAGAAACTAAAAATCTTTAAAAGGTTGTTATCTGTTGGTTGGTTAAATATATAAGCAATTCTAATTCCCCAAGAGTATCAGATTAGGTTACAGATATCTTTATACAGTAAACTTATAATAAAAGGGTTCTGCCAATAAACGAAATTCACATTATTTTTACTGATGCAGCATTAATCAATATGCCAAAATGTGAGTTTCTCAATTTCTATCTAAAATACAAAGTAATCACAGAAGTCACTGTTCTTCAAGCCCTAAAGCGGGGGAAAATGAGAGAAAAGAACCTTTTAAAAATTAAATGAGGATCTTACAAAGTCAAGAAACATGTGGAGCACAAGTTGTCTTCTTCTTACATGTATCTTGTATTTTTCCTTTAGATTTAATATTACACAAGAACTACAAACTGAAGAGATGTTCAACATGACAAAGTTAACTAAACATCTTGATCCACTAAGGAGTATTTCAGGAAAAGAGATCTGAATGTACACATCAAACTGTCTGAATGCAGCCATTTAGTCATTTCAGACCACTGCGATTCTTAACCAACTCCTTACATCTAGGATAGTTACCTTCCAAAGTTGCAAAAAAGACGTGTTCACTGGTAACACGTTTGAGAAATAACTTGTCAAATAAGTATTTCCAAACAACATAAACACAGTATGTAAACAAATATTTTCAAATTTCTATCCCCTGCCTCTATATTTATTACTTCCACTTAAGTTGTTTTAAGGGGCAAATAAAGCTGCACTTAAGATTCCAGAGGTCTAGAAATTCCTACTATCAAGCATGACAGAAAATTTGTTCAGCTTTGAACTCTAAACTCAAGCAAGGCCTCCCTCGTGACAGATTCTAACTAGGTACTTCCTACCATTTCACCAAGAATCTAAGGGTTGCGATCAATGTATTGAATTATTAGAAAACGACCAGAAGATTAAGAAAGGAGTAGGATTCTCTGACCAAGAGTTTTATGAAACAAAATGTATTGCATTCGGTCTTCTGGATGTTAAAAACTGAAGGCATCTGCTCCGATTCTAAGGGAGTTGATGCTTAGGTTCCTTTCAAGAGGGTGGCACCCGTATGTAAGACTTTTATGGTTGTAATATCGTATCCACAGGGCCGGGAATAAATGCAAATTCTAAGACCTTGGAAATGTTCTCATTAAAAACAGAAACAAAAAAACTCATATTCGCTAAGGAACACAGTTACCAAGAGTTAGAGGCTTTCTCTCCCAAACGGACCAGAGCCTGAACTAAGAACTAAGTTTTAACCCTACTCACTTCTTCCGTGAAACTTTTCAGTTAGACTCAAGACAGCAAAAGGTGGAGAGGCCCCGGCGGAAGTAGAAACCTAGGGCTAACAACTTCACAGACCGAGGCGTTTCGGGTTCCTCCGCCGCCCCAGGACTGTCCGGACTCAGTCACTACCAGACTACGGAAGCTTCACCCTCCGGGTGCGGAAGCAGAGGAAGCATCACAGTTGCACTCCTTCCACCATCCACAGCCTTCGGTACCCCAGGGCCTGGCAGCTCCTTAGACCCGTTAGCCAGTCCAGGGTCCCCCATCTTTCACATATACATACAAAGAAACACACGCAAGTTGCAGATGATGTACGTGTATTGAGAGAATGTGAGATGCCAAAGACCGGGGCAACTGCTGGGAAGGCGGCAGCGCTGTCTAAAGCGGGCCCGGGGTCCTTGGCCACCGCCGCTGTCGCCTTCTCTTCTTCCCCAAGCAGCAGCGCGGCGGAGGCTTCTCCGTGCTGGCGGGAGCCCGGGGGAGAGGAGTCTGGGGGAAGCCCCAGCGCCAGCCGAAGGGACCGGGCCTAGGATCCAGAACTGCCGCTGCAGCTACCCGACTACAGCGACGCTTTACGTCCCGTCCACCACCCTCCCCATACACACCCCCTCCCTCCCTCCACCGCCACCACCCCCCCTTCCCCGCCCGCTCCGCTCTCCCTCTCTCGATTGGAGCCGAGACAAAAGCAACGGGAAGCGGCGGGCCGGGACGCTGCCCGCGGACCCCGGGCGCGACCGGCCCGGCCCCGAGGCATTCCCCCGCCTTGCGAGGGCCCCGAATCCGCCGCTCCCGCCGCGCGCCCCGCTGCTAGACTTCCGAAAATTTGCCAAAAACTCACCGCATGAATTTTCTTGTCCCGCGGATCCAAGATGGCGACGTATCCACCGCGGAGGCTGCTGGGAGCAAGACCTTTACCCTCTGACCCCCGCCGTGACCCCCGCCGTTCCGACTTCCCTCCAGGCGGCGGCGGCGGAAGGTGGGAGCGGCGATTGCGGACCGGACAGAGTTGGGGGTGGGCAGACTACTCGCGCGTTGGAGAGGGGACTCGGAGGGGCGCTTCACCCCCTCGTTTTCCTCCTCACGGCCCCCACCTTCTCTCTCACCGACTCACCGGGAGGCTCGTAGCTACTCCGCAGCCGTTACAGCGAGTAGGAACTCTGCTGCCGCTAGGCTGCCCTGGGTCCAGGTTGCTTCGCGCGGGCCACGGGCCCTAGGTCCGGGGAGGACCGCGGGGTCCAGGGGCGGGGAATGGTGAGGTGGCGTCGGTCCGCCCTCCCGGGGACTCGGAACGTGTTTGTGTTTGTGTTCAGCGCTTCGCTCCCCCTCCCACCTCCGTCGTCTGCCTCGTACCGGCCCTCCCTCCCTCTGCTTCCCTGAAACGCATCGGATCGCTGTCCAGTTTTCTTCCTTCAGACCCCGAAACCTCCGGTGCTTGGGCACGCACTTCCAGGGACCAGCAGCACGTCACCATCACTTTTTGAGAAGTGAGTGATCGGCAGCCGAAACCGTTGGTATTTTAACTCATCACGCTTCCTATTTTATTATTTTTTTAACTTGTTGGGAGGGAGCATATTGGGGGAGGGGGCAGGTTTTTAAAGCTCTATGGAGTGAGCTTTCCTGAATCAGATTTATAGCATTTTCTTACTCTCAACTCCCCAATGCCCACGTAAGCTGGAGTGACTGCCGCCTGGGCTGTCAGCAAGACCATCTGAAATTACGGTGGCTTTTTGGGAAACTTCAGCAGAGTCTCTGCTTCCCAGAAAAATAATTGTTACTCAAAGTAAAATTAGTTTTATTTTCTTTGAAATAATAACTCTCTCTTCGTTTGTATATGCTCAACTCTTCCCTTTTGCTTGATATTTTTGGACCTGAAAAAGAGCATTTGCTTGTATATTATGAATCATATAGTTTCATAAAGTGAAAATTGTTGTTTACTTTCTAGTTGAGTAATAGAATTTACTAATGTAAAGTACCCTTCATTTGGGTAACTAAAGTCTCTACTTCCCTTGTTTTGTTTCGTTTATAAAATCATCTTTCCAAAAACTGACTGTAATCCAATTTAAAATTTATAACTGAAGGGAAAGGGACATTTGTCAGTCAAAAACAGCAGGAAAAATAAGAGTACTGTGAAATTATAGATGACTTCTATGTTCAAAAGGTAACAAGTATTTCGATGAATTAGTAGATACTGTGTGAATTTATTTAAACTCTTAGGTGATGCTGATGTAGCGAGTAGAAAATGTTTTGCCTGGTTGTTTTATTAAACATTCCGCTTCATTGTGTTTTTTTTTACTTCAGGAAAATTCAAGAAGGAGCAAATCTTCTAATGTCCTTCCATCCCTTTTTCCTCCCTTTCCCCCAACAGTTCCTTCCTGCCTCTTCAGCTTTCTCTTCAACTATGTAAGATGGTGTGTTAAAAGATTAAATACCTTTAAGTATATGTGATACACATTAATAGGTATATCTGTGTATTACTGAGCTTTTTAATTTAGCTATTAATAAATTGAAAATCTAACTGATATTTGGAATTGTAAGATAAAATGAGAAAAGTTGGGTGGATATGTGTATGGTAACATCAAGTATCAGTTTGATTTATATAGCAGATGTTGTTTAGTTACTAAGTTGTATCTGACTCTTTTGTGATCCCAGGGACTGTAGCCTGTCAGGCTCCTCTGTCCATGGGATTTCCCAGGCAGGAATACTGGAATGGGTTCCCATTTCCTTCTCCAGGGGATCTTCCTGACTCAGGGATGGAATCCGTATCTCCTGAATGGGCAGGCTGATTCTTTACCACTGAGCCACCAGGGAAGCCCAGTAAAGGGCATGTGTGTGCACATACACATGTGCATAGGACTTTGTTAAAGCCGAAAAATGACCCTTATTTGCATCATCTCGTATTTACTCAAAGCATAAGTTTTAAATTGTATAAACTTTGGGTGAAATTGAAGAAATCACTTACAAAAGGAGACAGGTCTAATTTGAGGTATTTATTACCTTGGATATTTTACTGGCGAAAGATAGAACAACAGACATTTTCATCTTAAATGTGTATGGTTGCAGTGTTAGGGGAAAATACCTTGATACTATTGTTTTCTTGAGAACATATTTGTTTATGATAAATCTGCTTTAAGCCTTGCTGAAGAACAAGTTTAAAATTGTTCTATTAGTGCTGTCCAATCCTTTATATGATAAATTTGTAAAATTTATGTAATACCTACCTTAGGGGTCAGTTCTAGATATTAAATAAGGCAACATTTGCCAAGGGCTTGTATTTATGGCTTTCTAATAAGCACTCTAAGTGGTACATTTTTAACATTGTCCTGTTGCTTTCAAAAGTTTGTCTTTAGTGCTAACGTTGATAAATTCTGCCCATTTGATAGGTTGTGAGGTGTTTGTTTTTTTAAACTATTCACTTTGATAGATTGTCTTTCTTGAAAAACAGCCTATACTGAGTGTGTGTTTTGTGTGTTTTTGAAATGTAAGATTCATCTTATAGAAAAATTTCCGTTTTGGATTGAGAAAAAAAATTCCTTAAGGGAAGAATGCATGTATGCATGCTAAGTTGCTTCAGTCGTGTCCAACTCTTTGATCCCATAGACTGTAGCCCGCCAGTCTCCTTTGTCCGTTGGATTCTCCAGGCAAGAATACTGGAGTGGGTTGCCATGCTCTCCTCTCAGAGATCTTCCCGACCCAGGAACTGAATCTTTGTCGCCCAGGAACTGAATCCATGTCTCCTGTCTTGCCTCCTGCATTGGTAGGTAGACTTTTTACCCCTTGTGCCATCTGGAAAACCCAAGGGAAGAATGACTTTATACATGACCATTAATAGTTGTCTCTCATAGCTCAGTTGGTAAAGAATCTGCTTACAATGCAGGAGATCCTGGTTTGATTCCTGCATTGGGAACATCCACTAGAGAAGGAATAGACTACCCACTCCAGTATTCTTGGGCTTACCTTGTGGTTCAGCTGATAAAGAATATGCCTGCAATGTGGGAGACCTGGGTTTGATCCCTGGGTTGGGAAGATCCCCTGGAGAAGGGAAAGGCTACCCACTTCAGTCTTCTGGCCTGGAGAATTCCATGAATTTTATAGTCCATGGGGTCGCAAAGAGTCGGACACAACTGAGCAACTTTCACTTTCACATTAATAGTTGTAGAAAAGGGAGACCTCACATTGTTTAAAAGGTATAGACATTACTGAAAATCTTACCATGGCAAAAAAATAAGAAAGGTATCTCAAAATTAACATGTGCTGAAACAAAACGTTTAAATCCAAACTTTTCCTGTAGTCTTTCTGATTTCCACAAACAGTACTCCCAACAGTTCACTCGCTTGCTCGGGCGAAAAGGTAGGAATCTTCTGTGATTCCTCTCACTCTACTTATCAGTCACTGTCATCAGCTCTTCCTTGTATTTATTGTGCCTTCAGCCACATCATATCTGATGCTGCCACCCTGTCCACGCCATCATCACTTAGACAACAATATCCAACTGTTTCTGATTCCGTTTTTCCTTGTACTTTTAAACCATTCTCTAGAAACCAGCCAGAGTGACCATTTTAAAAAACTTGACTCAATTACGTTACTCACTTGTTTAAAAGCCTCCAGTGATTTACCTGAAATAGAATAAAGTCCAGTTTCCTTACCATGGCCTTAAAAACTGCATAATCTAATTCTCCAAACTCATCTTATCCTCACCCTCTCATTGCCTCCTTTCTGTTTTTGTCACGTACCAAGCTTTTTCTAGTCTGTAGCAGACAAAGACTGTTGTCCCCTAAAATTTCTCTTTTTTTTAATAGTAATAGACATGGACATACGGGCGTCCAGAATAAAGACTATTTTCTAGCCTCGTGTAGCTGTGTAGTAGTTATGGCCAATAGAGTATAAGGTATATGTGACTCCGTCCAAAACTGTTCTTAAAAGATAGCTGCTGCACACCTTCAGTGCTTTTCTTTCTTTTTATATCCTGCATCCTGGAATATAGATATGACAGCCATTTGGCATATGCAAGCTCCCTTTTCCCGGAGGGATGGCAGGACCTCAGCTGGGTGAAAATGTGGGTCCTTGAGATCTTTGTAAGTAGTGTATCAGCCCTCACTCCTTATGTACAGGTACTAATGTGAGGAAAATGTAAACTTTTATCTTGCAAAAGCCACTATTTCAGTTCAGTCGCTCAGTTGTGTCCAACTCTTGCAACCCCATGGACTGTAGCACGCCAGGCTTCCCTATCCATCACCAGCTCCCCGAGCTTGCTCAGACTCACATCCACCGAGTCAGTGAGGCCAAGGCCATCCAACCATCTCATCTTCTGTTGTCCCCCTCTGACTTCAGTCTTTCCCAGCATTAGGGTCTTTTGTAAAGAGTTAGTTCTTCACATCAGGTGGCCAAAGTATTGGAGTTTCAGCTTCAGCATCAGTCCTTCCAATGAATATTCAGGACTGATTTCCTTTAGGATGGACTGGTTGGATCTCCTTGCAGTCCAAGGGACTCTAAACAGTCTTCTCCAACACCACAGTTCGGAAGCCACTATTGAGGGCATCTTATTCTCAGTTGAACTGATACTCCATCTCAAAACCTGTGCACTTCCAATTTTTTTCTGCCTGAGGTGTGTTTTCTCTGTGTATGGCTAATTCATTCTCACCCATCAGCTTTTAATTCAGGTATCATTTCTGACCAGCATTCCCTAGCCTCTGTATCTAAAGTAGCTCCTTTTCCCATTTTTCTCACACATGGCCCTCTGTTTTCATAACAGCATTTGTAACTGTATCATTATCTTCTTTGTTACTGCTTATCTGTTTCCTTTCACCCTGTTAAAAATGTAAGTTCTGTGGGAGCAGAGACTATTTCTGAATACAGAAATCTCATTGCTTTATTCTCTAAACAGTATGCATTACATAAGTACTGCTGAAGGAATGAGACAGTGAATAAAGGAATCATTGAATGAATAAAACAGATCCTTATCCAAGATTAGGTAGACTTTTTAAAAATAGATGTCGTAAATTTTCCTTCAACAGGTAATGTATAAAATCCAAAGTAGGAAGCAGCTAGGAGAAATAGTCTAAATTAATGGTATAAGCCCTTAATAATAAAGATATATGCCTTTTTTCTGGTATCCATAATAAGGTTGGGCTTCCCAGGTGGCTCAGATGGAAAAGAGTGCCTGCAATGCAGGAGACCTGAGTTCAATCCCTGGGTGGGGAAGATCCCCTGGAGAAGGAAATGGCAACCTACTCCAGTGTTCTTGCCTGGAAAATCCTATGGACAGAGGAACCTGGCAGACTATATATAGTCCATGGGGTTGCAAACAGTCGGATACGACTGAGTGACTAACACTAATAAGGTTATTACAGAAAAAGCTTAGTTGGTGAACCAAACTGGCAAATCAAAAAGTGCTGCAAAATAATAATCTGGGGCAGAAGCTCCCACTACATAGTGGTCTGATTTACTCTGTAACTTACTGGACCTTAGATTCTTCATCTAAAATATATGGAAGAATCTTAAAGCTTTGAATGGTAATATTATAAAAGTTTAATTGTAAGTCCAACTTAGGAGTGACCTGACATGTTAAACATTAATTTGGTCTTCAGGTATTATTTTAACAGGTGATCATGTCTTGATAATATTGGCAAGGGATCAGAGAAGCAGGACTTGTTACACTGCTGAGAGTGTAAATTGTCATATCTCTAGTGTGCAGTTGGGTAATATGTATCAAACGCCTTGAAGGTCTAGTATGCAGTTTGGCAGTATGTATCAAAAGCCTTGAATATATGCATTTGATCCTGCAGTTCCTCTTCTAGAAATGTATCATAGAAAATAAAGATATATGTAATAATTGGATTGCAAGAATATTCATTATTGCATTGTTTATTAGGATATTAGTTAAATTAAGTTCCATGGATGCAACAGAGCAGTATTCAGTCATTGAAAATGATATGGAAGAAATTTTATTGACCTGATATATAAAGTATGAAGGGAAGGTTTTAAAATATCCAATTTTTAAAAAAAAAAAGTTTGTAAGTCTTGCAAAGGCCCAACAGGATATGTGCAAATTATTAATTCAGTCCTTTAGAAGTATCTGTTAATTATTTTTGTTTCATTATTTCTATTTCATAGTTTTTATTAACTTTCATAGAATATATTTTTATACTAATTAAAATTCTACCTTTATCTTTAAAGAAAAAAGTGGATGATTTGGGGAAATAGTATCATACATATACCTAATACACAAACCTGATATCTTATAACCTTTCTTCGTCCCATGCCCCACAACTAATTTCCATTTCTTGTATGGTTTACCTTCTAAATACTTCTAGGATCCTCCCTTAGCTCTCCATTTCTTTAGCCATTCTCTTAATCATTTCATCATCACCTCTCGTCTGAACTTTGAGAGATTTTGTTTAAATTGGTCTTCACTAAGTTTTACCCCTCCTCAGTCTTCCAGACTACCACCAGATTTTACAGTGCACATCTGAGACCCGGCTGCCTAAAATCTTTATAATGATATGCCTTATCCACCGCAAGTTAAAAGTGCAAACTCCTTTCCATGAGGCATAAAGCTCTTCATGTTGTTAACACCTTCCTATATTTGTAGCCTTAGTTATTACTTGTGGGTCTATCCTAATACATGATACTTCATGCTTCGAACCTTGCAGTTTTCCCTCTGCCTTGAGTGACCACTTCCTCCCCTCAAAATATGTTAAACCGGTATAGTCTTCTATGCTGGTTTTAAAAATATGTCCATAAGGGAATTCCCTGGCAATCCAATGGTTAGAACTCTGCACTTGAACTGCTGAGAGCATGAGTTCCATCCCTGATCAGGCAGGGTACTAAGATCCCCAAAGCTGTGTAACGTGACCAAAAAAAAAAATATGTCTGCAAAATATTTGATACTTTATTCTTCAGGATGTGGAACTACTTAATTCACGTCTTTCTAAATGTGAGCTGAATATTGTGAATTTCTTCTTGTAAATAGAATAAGATAGAAGAGACTGTGACTCTGAGACTAGGTCATAAAAGGCGTTGAGTTATTTCTCCTGCATATTCTCGAGTCACTCCAAGGGAAGCCCGCTGCCTTGTCATGGGACATTCAGACAGCCTCTGGAGAAGCCTGTGTGCCTAGAAATAAATTATCCCAGCCGAAAAGAAACCAAAGCCTGTGGACAACTGTGAGTGAACTCAAAAGCTAAGGTGGGCCCCTTTGAGATGACTCCAGCCCTAGTCAGCAGCTTAACTATTACTTCATAAGAGACCTGAACAAGAACCACCTAGCTAAGCCCCTCCTGAATCTGAGATAGTATTTGTTGTTTGAAGCTGCTATGATTTGGATTAATTTGTTATTCAGTAGTAGAACCCATAAAGCTTCCTTTGGGACTTATCTCGTGTGAAAATTTTCTGAACCCACTTTTTTTCTTTACTTCTTATAAAATTGGGTTTTGCCCAACTAGACGATGAACTGCTTACAGGCAAGAACTATATTTGCTTTATCCTTTTTTCCCTTTTTCTAGCACAGTATTGACAAATGTTAAGTCCTCAAAAATATCTCGCCAGAAGGAAGTGTAAAATTCTTTGACCATTTGTAAGGAACTTGAGGTAGAAACCCTGTATTTTTATCATTTTATCTTCCTTTACACAATATAGGAAAGCAGTTAAGCAGGTGCCCCAGAAAGATCTATGTGATAAATAAGGTTAGACCTAAGAATTTTATGCATCAGGTGTTTTTAGTATTAATATGCCCAGCATTGTACTAAAAAGAGTCTCATGAGTAACATGATTTGATTAGAGAAAAATATAACTAGGAGATAGTAATAGCAACAGATAAAGCAAATGCGTATACCACAGGCACTGTTTTAAGCATTTTTCCTGTATTAACTCATGAAATCCTTTATGATTTCTACTTTATGTGCTGCTGCTGCTGCTACTAAGTCTCTTCAGTCGTGTCCGACTCTGTGCAACCCCATAGACGGCAGCCCACCAGGCTCCCCCGTCCCTGGGCTTCTCCAGGCAAGAACACTGGAGTGGGTTACCATTTCCTTCTCCAATGCGTGAAAGTGAAAAGTAAAAGTGAAGTTGCTCAGTCGTGTCCAACTCTTAGCGACCCCATGGACTGCAGCCTACCAGGCTCCTCCGTCCATGGGATTTTCCAGGCAAGAGTACTGGAGTGGGTTGCCATTGCTTTCTCTGACTTGTGCTAGAAATTGCTAAAATCTGTGGTAGAGTATATATAAACTCTGCTAGATCAGTAAGGAGAAGTGAGAACAGACGGGCATGTGAGGGATAGCTTCACCATGTAGCTGCTTGTTTCATGTTCAGCGACATAGTTTGGATAGATGTGGATGAAAGGAAGAGACATTTTCAGTGAGAAAGAACATGACAAAAGGCAGATTGCCACTACAGAGTACCAGTGACTAGATGACTTGAACAAATTTATTTTCCCTGTGAGTCTGTCTCCAAATTTCCCTTTTTTATAAGAACACCAAGCATATTGGGTTAGTACATACCTATATGACCTCATTTAACCTTAATTACTTTTTAAAATAGCCTGTCTCCAAATACAGTGACATTCTGAACTAGCAGAGATAAGTACCTCATAAATATTGGAGGTGGGGACACAATTCAGGCCAACTCAGATGCTGAAATGAGCATGGACCAGAGGCAAGAATTGGCCTAAGATAAGCAGAGGGGTAGTGGAATTTATGTAAATTTGGGAGTATTTTAAATGCCAGGCGGAAGAGTTGATATGGATGGCTTTCAATAAGTCACCAATAGTCAATCCATTCCCAGGTTTTAGCACTAAAAAAAAGTTAAATAGAATCCTTTATAGTATTTGTTCATTTTATCTACTTTTATCACTGCTCTTATCTTACCAAGATGAGATCTTAATCTGTGAATCATCCCAAAACTAATGAGATGTAAGTTTTTACCTATTCAAATCAGTTCTAAAGTAAAAGCTGATTCTTTTGCATGATGTTTCCCTACACTTGCAAAAGAGTCAACAAAATACAGTTGACCCTTGAAATATAATTCAACCCTGAAAAGTTTAAATTTTCTAACATTACCTCTCATTACTTTACAGTGCTTGATAATGTGTAAGTCTGGCATAAACTATTACACATTTGTTCAGTGCATATTAGGAACAGCAGCTTTTGAAGAGTAAGCATTGGTTTCAAAAAGGAACCCTCTGTCCATTATCTGGTTAAACATGAGTAGTTAATTTAGTTCACAAAGACTGCATTGGTAATAATGTCTGAGAACACAATACCAGTTTCATTGAAACAAAATAGTTACAACAAATCTGTGCAGTAAGAGTGACAAATATTTCGGTAATACATGTACCAAAATTAAGTTACCAAGATTTAATAAAAGAAATACATTACTAATGTTCAACTCTGAAATCTTTAAAATATGAAAGGAATAAAGCCGTTAGCTTTCCTTCCCAGTCTGAAAAATTTAGTACAATAAAAATTGTTACTGGATCACAGGTTCAACTTTACATATTTTTAGAAACTACATAGAATCATAAATGCATAAGATCTAAAACAATTTGAAAAAACCCCAGCATACTATACATTAAATGAAGCAATCACCATTATAAAATGAGAGTCATTATGATAAATTTATCATAAGACTGCTGTCTTTCTGGGGAGGGGAACATCTTTTATTATACATATTCTTCTTAAGATCACTTTTTTATGAACTTCCACACAGATTAGGGTTACTGTTTACTTATGGAAGCATTTTTTAATGCTTGAGAATCTTTATTAGACTTCATTTTGTTTAATCTCCTAATGATGAAAACAGTAACTCTTATCAAACACATAACCAAAATATCTTCATCCTGTCACCTGTACATTTCATGAAATATTCACTGCTGGAAAATACTACAATGACAATGCAAATAAAGTAAGAAAGTTTGGACCGTTGCTTAGAGTTTGTCATATAAAGGATTTCTATCGTGATTTTCCAAAGCTTTGCATTATTTTCAGGGCATTTTTTCTGACTTCTGTAAATTTTCTGTATCCTCTGTGAGTTGTTTTCCAGATATGAGCATAAAAGTATGTTTTTAACCAGTTTTGAAAATAATAGAACAAATGCTTCATCTTAATAGGATGTTCTGTTCTGACTTGGTATTCATTTATCATTCATTATTCAAATGTGACTGAATCTCAGTTTTGTACCCCACATTGTTTTATTGTCATTTAGTTCTCAAGAAAGTACATGATGTAGGTATAATAGTATAATTTCTCCCATATTCCTGTATGCCATATGTATGTGGGAGACACCCAGTGTACACTTCCAAACCAATCTTATCTTCAGGTATCTTGTTCTTATATTGAATTTCTCTCTTTTATTATTCATCACGTTTGGAATTTATAGCAGCAATATTAAAGCCACTTAATATTCTCAGCTGAACGTTAAAGATGTTATTACTCTCAAGTGTTTTTATGGGTCGTGCTTGCATGCTCACCACTTCAGTTATTTCTGACTCTTTGTGACCCACTGGACTATAGCCTGCCAGGTTCCTCTGTCTATGGGATTCTCCAGGCATGAATACTGGAGTGGGTTGCTGTGCCCTCCTCCAGGGGATCTTCCCAACCTAGTGAGTGAACCCACGTCTCTTGCATCTCCTGCATTGCAGGAGATTCTTTACCACTGAGCCACTGGGGAAGCCCTCATGGGTCATTATCATCTAAAAAATAGGTGGCCTGAAAATAAAAGCCAAGCAACCAATGAGAAGAATATGAGATCCTTGGAAACCATATAGTGGCTATGACAAACCAATCAGCACAAAAAAGCCTCAAAAAAAAAAAAAAGTAATTAGAGATAAAATAGAAGGTCAGTATTGGCCTGATAATAATTACAGCTACAACTTGGCACCTACTAAATTGCAAGCACCGTAATTACATAATTTGACTCAATCTGCATAAACTGAGATAGCTTGTACTTTACAGATGGGAGATGGGGGCTTTAAGAGTCTTTAAAAGGGAGGCCTTAGATTACACAAATTGTTTCTAATTTAAGAGCCTGTCTCTTTTTTGTTGTTAATAAATGTGATTGTAATATTGTAGATAATATTTTTCTATATCTTTTTCTAGAGTAGGGGCTCAGATATCATAAGATTCTCTAAGGGGTCCTAATGAAAGAAGTCTAAGAACCACTAAAACTCACTGTGAGTTCAGTGCCGTTACTGTGAGGAAGAGAGTAATGCTGAGATAGTTTTGTCTGAGTCATTCAAACAAAGGTGGAGGAGCTAAGTAGATTGTGAAAATTCAGCTAACATTTATTGAATTGCCATTTGCATCAGCTATACAGATTGTATACTTTCTCAATCTTGAATATATAGAAACACCTTGTAAGAGTTGTGTATACCCAGTGAGTGAAATTTGGAGAAGGAAATGGCAATCCATTCCAGTATTCTTGCCAGGAGAATCCCATGGACAGAGGAGCCTGGCAGGCTACAGTCTTTGGGGTTGCAAAAGTCAGACATGACTGAGTGACCAAGCGCAATGTGAGAAATTATTTTTATTACACAGTAGAAAACCTGATTTAGGCCTGTGCTGATCAGTTCAGTTAAGTCGCTCAGTCATGTCCGACTTTTTGAGACCCCATGAACCGTGCACGCCAGGCCTCCCTGTCCATCACCAACTCCCAGAGTCCACCCAAACCATGTCCTTTGAGTCGGTGATGCCAGCCAACCATCTTATCCTTTGTCATCTCCTTCTCCTCCTGCCCTCAGTCTTACCCAGCATCAGGGTCTTTTCAAATCAGTCAGCTCTTCACATCAGGTGGCCAAAGTATTGGAGTTTCAGCTTCAACATCAGTCCTACCAATGAACACCCTGGGCTGATCTCCTTTAGGATGGACTGGTTGCATCTCCTTGTAGTCCAAGGGACTCTCCAACACCACAGTTCAAAAGCATCAGTTCTTTGGCGCTCAGCTTTCTTTATAGTCCAACTCTCACATCCATTCGTGACCACTGGAAAAACCATAGCCTTGACTAGACGGACCTTTGTGGACAAGGTAATGTCTCTGCTTTTTAATATGCTGTCTAGGTTGGTCATAACTTGCCTTCCAAGGAGTGTGCATATTTTAATTTGATGGCTGCATTCACCACCTGCAGTGATTTTGGAACCCAGGAAAATAAAGTCATCCACTGTTTCCACTGTTGCCCCATCTATTTGCCATGAAGTGATGGGAACGGATGCCATGATCTTAATTTTCTGAATGTTGAGCTTTAAGTCAACTTTTTCACTCTCCTCTTTCACTTTCATCAGGAGGCTCTTAAGTTCTTCACTTTCTGCCATAAGGGTGGTGTCATCTGCAAATCTGAGATTATTGACGTTTCTCCCGGCAATCTTGATACCAGCTTGTGCTTCCTCCAGCCCAGCGTTTCTCATGATGTACTCTGCGTATAAGTTAAATAAGCAGGGTGACAATATACAGCCTTGACGTACTCCTTTTCCTATTTGGAACCAGTCTGTTGTTCCATGTCCAGTTCTAACTGTTGCTTCCTGACCTGCATACAGGTTTCTCAAGAGGCAGGTAAGGTGGTCTGGGATTCCCATCTCTTTGAGAATTTTCCAGTTTATTGTGATCCACAGTCAAAGACTTTGGCATAGTCAATAAAGCAGAAGTAGCTGTTTTTCTGGAACTCTTGCTTTTCCGATGATCCAGCAGATATTGGCAATTTGATCTCTGGTTCCTCTGCCTTTTCTAAAACCAGCTTGAACATCTGGAAGTTCACAGTTCACATATTGCTGAAGCCTGGCTTGGAGAACTTTAAGCAGTACATTACTAGCATGTGAGATGAGTGCAACTGTGCGATAATTTGAGCATTCTTTGGCATTGCCTTTCTTTGGGATTGGAATGAAAATTTACCTTTTCCAGTCCTGTGGCCACTGCTGAGTTTTCCAAATTTGCTGGCATATTGAGTAGGGCACTTTCACAGCATCGTCTTTCAGGATTTGAAATAGCTCAACTGTGCTGATAGCTCTTTTTAACTATTTGGAAAAAAATGGAAATTAAGCTAAAATATTTTAAATTAATTGCATTGATTTTAATGTAACAGTATTGTTGAGCTTAAAATCATTGGAAATTCATACAGCACATATTTGGTTTTGGGGGTATACTGGTATTGCTACATGGTAACTCAATTTTCCCAGCCAGTTTTTAAGGCTTTGTTCCAGAAGCAAGCAGTCACAGCTTTTGACCTTTCCCTGGCACATATGCATCATTCATTTGTTCGTTTCTGTTTCTTACTGTATAGCTCAAGGCAATTTAAGTTTTATAACTTGGCTCCAACTTACAAACACAAATGAAAATATGGCATTCAAATCAGGCAAAAGTATTTTATAAATTAATCTTCCCTGTGATCCAAAGTATAGTTATTAATTTTTAAATCATTTTTGAAATTTCAAAACCAAGCATTTTTTATGAGAAATCAAAGATATTTAAGAATATATTAGTGAATTGCCAAGGATTTGAAAAGCAAAGGTTAAGAGCTTAGGGTTTTAGAATAGCTCAGAACTGGAATTATATCCAGCTAAGACACAGGCAAGCTAAGTGACCTTGGGCAAGGTGCTAACCTCATTAAGCCTCAGTTTTGTTATCTAAAAATTGCATTTAGAAATATGCCTTTTCAGAATTAAAACTTAAGAGATGATCTATGTAAATGCTTAGCATAATATATGGAATGAACCAAACATTAAAAAAATAGTAGTTGCTATAATGTGAAATAACCATATAACCTAAGGATGTCAAAGAAAAGCATGATAGTGTAACATCTGAAAGGAAAAATGAAAGAAAAGATTGTAAAAACAGACACATTTGCAGCAACATGGATGCAACTATAGATTCTCATGCTAAGTAAAGTAAGTCAGAAAGAGAAAGACAAATACCTTATGATATCACTTCTCTGTGGAATCTAAAATATGTCACAAGACTTCCCTAGCAGTGATTAAGATCCACATTCTGCTGCAGTCAGTCGCTGGCCAGGGAAGTAAAATCCCACATGCCTCACAGTGCGGCCAAATAAAATATGTCAGAAATGAACCTACCTACAAAACAGCAGTAGACTCACAGATGTAGAGATCAGACTCATGGTTGCTGAGGGGAAGTAGGGGAAGAGAGAGGGATGGACTGGGAGTTTGGAGTTGATAAATGCAAACTATGTCATTCAGAATGGGTAAATAGCAGGGTTCTACTGTATGGCACAGGAAACTGTATCCAATCTCCTGAGATAAACCATAATGGGAAAAAAAAATTTTTTTATGTATATATTGGGTTGGCCAAAAGGTTCATTCACTTTTTTCCATAAGAGAGCTTTAGTAGTGCTTAGGTGTCTTTCACTTCATTTGAAACAATTCTTATTGTGACAGTTGTCATAGCGTGCATTTTAAAAAAAAAACTTAATCAAAATTTTGATGTTTGTGTAGCCATTTTAATATGAAAGATGGAAGAAAAACTTTCTTCATATTATGCTTTATTATTTCAAGAAAGGTATAAACACAGCTGAAGCAGAAGATTTGTGCAGCGTTTGGAGAAGATGCTGTGACTGATCAAATGTCTCAAAAGTGGTTTGCAAAGTTTTGTGCTGGAGATTTCTTGTTAGAGGTTGCTCTGTAGTCAGGTAGAGCAGTTGAAGTTGATAGCATAATCAAATCAAGACATTAATTGAGAACAATCAACATACCACAAGGTTGATAGCTGACATCCTCAAAATATCCAAATCGAGTGCTGAAAATCATTTACACAAGCCTGCTATGTTCATTGCTTTGATGTTTAGGTTCCACATAAATTAAGTGAAAAAAAAATTTATATTTCCACGTGTGATTCTCTACTGAAACATAATGACAACATTCTGGTTTTAAAACGAAGTGGATGATGGAAAGTGGATATTGTACAGTAACGTGGCATGGAAGAGAGATCCTGGGGCAAGTGTAATGAACCACTGCCAACCACACCAAGGACTGGTCTTCACACAAAGAAGGTGATGTTGTGTATGTGGTAGGATTGGAAGGAAGTCCTGTATTATGAGCTCCTTACTTCCCTTTTGGCTCATGGTAAAGCATCTGCCTACAATGCGGGATACCCGAGTTCGATCCCTGGGTTGGGAAGATCTCTTGGAGAAGGCAATGGCAATCCACTCCAGTACTCTTGCCTGGAAAATCCCATGGACGGAGGATCCTGGTAGGCCCCAGTTCATGGGGTTGCAGAGTCAGACACGACTGAATGACTGCACTTTCACTTTCTGGAAAAACAAACAGTTCCAACAAGTACTGTTCCCAATTTGGCCAACCGAAAGTGGCACTTGAAAATTCCAGAATTAGTCAAGAGAAAAAACATAATCTTCCGTCAGGATAACACAAGACCACATGTTTCTTTGATGACCAGGCAAAAACTATTACAGCTTGACTAGAAAGTGTTGATTCATCTGCTGTGTTAACCAGACCTTTGGATTTCCATTTGTTTCAATCTTTACCAAATTCTCTTAATGGAAAAAAAATTTCAATTCCCTGGATAAGAAGCACTATTCTTTGCTTGAAAAGTTTGGAAATTATGAAATTACCTGAAAAATGGCAGAAGGTAGTGGAACAAAGCAGTTAATACAGTGTTCAATAAAGTTCGTGAAAATGAAAAATTTGTCTTTTATGTTTACTTAAAAAATTGAAGGAACTTTTTGGCCCACCTGGTATGTGTATAACTGAGTCACTATGCTGTGCAGCAGAGGTTGGCACAACATTTGTCAATCAAATACTATACTTCAATTTTTTAAAAAAAGGCCACTTGAAAAAAACAGAAACATAAATGTGCTAGCTGGCTGACAAATACTTTCTATTAAGAAATAAAACTCAGGTAAAGTAAGAAAGTGAAACATTCTTAAATGATTGTATTTCATAGTAGCAACTTAGTTACTATGTTTTGTTTTCGTAAGAATATTTTTTAATAGTGGGTTTTTAAAAATAAACCATTAGCTAATCTTTTTCATTTCTTGTGATATTGAATTTATATTCCTCCCCCAGTTACTAACAGAATTTTAAAAGAACCATCACTTTTAAAAAGCATTGTTTACGAGCTCTCTGGTGGCTCTGGTAAAGAATTTTGCCAGTTTAGGAGACATGGGTTCAATTCCTGGTCCAGAAAAATCCTACATGCCATGGAGTAGCTATGCGCTTGGGCCATAACTACTGAGCCTGTGCTTTGGAACCCATGCCTCACAAGAGAAGCTACAGCAATGAAAAACCCTTCCACTGCAATGAAGACTAGTCCCTGCTCTTTGTAACGAGAAAAGCCTGCACAGCAACAAAGACCCAGCACAGCCATAAATAAATAATTTTTTTAAAAAGACATTGTTTACAAGGTAATTACAATTCTCAAATAATTTTACCTTTTTAATGTGGTTTTCAATTGTAAATGAAGTAGAACTTTTAGTCATAGTTCAGGTATTAAGCACGGTATTTCATAAAACACTTGTATTTTGATACGAGTGAAATTAGTTCGTTTTGGCTTCTAGATTTTAAAAGTTGCTACATTTGCTCTAGTTTTGACTGGTGAAGGTGGTCCTGAAGGTATATTATCCTCAGACCGTCTCATCCTTTTAATGACGCAGCCTATATAATTAGGAATGAACTTTTCATAAACATATGTAAGTGGGCACAGGACAGTTAAATGGCGGAACCCAGAAAAACAGTCAATTGATCACTTACAAATTCAGAAGCTACCCCAAGGAGATATTTTATAATGTAGTGCAAAAATAAATCATAAGGTATAACACTTCTAATAATAAGACCTTTTCTGTTAGCCTCATCCCTAAAGCTGGTTTTTCCTGCTAAAAGCCAAGAAAGCTTATTTTAAAAAACAAAATATAAACCTCTTAACTATAGCAGCAGAAGGAAGAGAAAAACTCTATTGTGAATGAAATGATACCAAATATATTACTGTACTTCTTTAAGCTGAAGAACTTGGTTGTATCTCTGTTGTTACTTGTGGAAACAAAAATTACAAAAAGGGAAAGAGGAGGGAGAAGGGATCCAAACCAGGTTCCTCAGACCAGTTCTGTGAGATATTGGTAACTATTCTGTGGGAAAAGATTGCATTGTAAAGTAGACGTAGGAGTTAGTTAAACCAAGTAAAAGAAGTTTTATGACTGCAGTGTTTGTTGAGATTTTTAATATGCAAATTGCTAAGTGCTAAGTCACTTCAGTCGTGTCCGACTCTCTGCGACCCCATAGACGGAAGCCCACCAGGCTCCCCCTTCCCTGGGATTCTCCAGACAAGAACACTGGAGTGGGTTGCCACTTCCTTCTCCAATGTGTGAAAGTGAAAAGTGAAAGTTAAGTCGCTCAGTCGTGTCCGACCCTTAGCGACCCCATGGACTGCAGCCTACCAAGCTGCTCCATCCATGGGATTTTCTAGGCAAGAGTACTGGAGTGGCTTGCCATTGCCTTCTCCGTAATATGCAAATATGTGTTCCTAAATGCTTTGGTCCTTTTTTATTGACAACTTCAGTTAATACCTCACAAAACCATGAACTATCTACATTTAAGGAAATACTGTGCTTGGAAGGTTGAATTTTGAGTTCCTGTAAACAGACTGAGGATTCTCTACTGTCAACTTTGTTGGGATTTGAATGGGCTGTTATAGATGTTTGAACCGAACGTCTATAAGAGGTATTTCTTGTATCCACTTAGACTAAATTTTACCAGTACTTTAAGCAAGGACTGGCAACATTTAAAACCAATGCTGTAGTTAGAGCTGAATATTTTTGTAGACACATAGCATATTGAATGGGAGTTTTCCTATAATTGTCCTATAATTATGCCTCAAAACTGAAGATGAAATGCATGAATTCATCACTTTGTAAGTTAACCTCCCAGTATTAAATGAGTAGGGTCACAAGCAGTCCTGTCACCACCGCCACAGCCACTCCTGTCCACTCTTGGTCAAAAAGAAAAAAAAAAAAAATAGAGGAGACCTGTTAAGAGAAAGCAGTGTTTTTAGATAAGGTATTTCAAATATATAATTGGGGCGGAGGGTGCTCAAAGAGATTCATTTCTGAAGATTGGATTTATAAAAGAAGTGGAGACATTTTCCTCGTTGGATGTTTGCTTGGCCATAGAACTTGCTGATCTCCTGAAGCTGAGGAAAGAGAATTTGAAGGATGATAGACTGAGAGAGGCCAGTACCAGGGGAATAGCCTCCATGGCCACCATTTAGTGTGGCAAGAATAATAGGGTCTCCAGGGATGGTGTGAATACTGGAGAAGGTAAGTGGGCTTGAGCCATTTTGTCAGTATGAGAGCTGACAACAACAAGGAAGCACCGAAGGTAGAGGAATGAAACATCTGGTAAACTGGAACCCCGATTACCACCATCAGGAAAGGAGGTAGTGGTAAACCCCTGAAGACTTACTGAAGATCTAGCTTTTGGATACTGTCAGAGAGAGGTCTCAAAAATCAGTCATTGGAGACTGTGTCCTCAACCAGTCAGGTAAGGAAGCATCTGTCCTTTTCTTTTTCACGTAAGGAAGCATTTACCCTTTTTTCACTCCATTCCCTCTGCCACAGACCACGAGCACTAAGCATGGAAGCGAAGCGGGAGGAAAAGGAGTTGTCTGAGAGCCAGATTGTCCCCCATCTCCAAGTACTAGAGCTTTACCTATCTGGGGATGGCTAGATGGGAGGAGCAGATGGAAAGAGTTTTGAACTGAGTAGAAATCAAAGCTTTCAAGTTGGTGGTTCCTTTTTTTTTTTTAATTTAAGACTGATTCTTTAATTTTAGGTTGTAACTGTTCTAATAAAGTGACTAGAAATCATAACCATTAAAGGAGCCACCATTCTGAGAAATGGAAAGTTCTGCCTTATATTATGGAGGATAGTTATTGAAAGAAAATAAGGATGTTTCTTGACTCTCAACAGTCTGAAACATTCTAGTAAATGAATAAAACATTTTTATGCTTAAATTATCTAGTTTTTTTTTTTTTTTTTGATCAAGCAGCGTGACTTGAGGAATCTTGGTTCCTTGACCAGGAATTGACCGCAGCCACGGCAGTGAAAGTACTGAATCCTGACCACTAGACCACCAGGAAACTCCCTATCTAGTTCCTTTCAAAGTATGGTTTCCATAATTCATCCATTTCTTTTGTGAACTTTATAAAGTTTTGAAATGTAAAACATCTTTGCAAGTATCTTAAGTTTTGCTGAAGATTCTGGGGCCCAGGTGAATTAAGCAACACCCTTTACAGGATAGTGTTTTTACAACTCCTTTTTACATTTGCTAAATCAGAAGAATTGGACATGACTTAGTGACTAAACAATGACAACCCATCACAATGATGAGCAGCTATGCCATTCAATCCTGATAGCCACTCAGTCTAGATTTTAAACAGAAAAGCAGAATTTAAAAGCAAAGCAATATGAACTACTTTCACTTTCACGTTGGCCTTGCTCATGTTCTTAAATGAATTCCACAGAATTTCAGATGTGTCTTTACTTCTAATTTTATCAAATTACAGTTCCACCCAGAAAAGGGCAGAGTAAATCTAAAACTTTAATATGATTTAAGATTTAATCTTCCAGATCAATATTAAATTTCATTGATATTTGGTGGAAAAATATCCAGAATATATCTACTCAAACCTTTTAACCATCTTCCTTATGGTTTAAAGCATGAAGAACAATTGCTATTTGGTTATTTGTATATTAGTGAGAAACTAATACAATACAAATGATTGCTGCACAACTTTGAATCTGGAGACAAACAATTGGATCATTCTCATATGAAGAACAATATGAACGCATGCAAATTCCCAGTGCATTCAACACTGACAAGTATTTACTGTGTGCCAGGCACTGATCCAAACACAGGGAAATAGAGCAGTAAGGAAAGTGTGTAATTCCCTGTTTTCCTGGAAAATATAGATGATAAATGAATATTCAACATAATATTATGCAATTATAAGAATTATGAAGGAAATGAGTCAACATACGGGCTAGATGCTGATTGCAGCCAGGAAATTAAAAGACGCTTACTCCTTGGAAGGAAAGTTATGACCAACCTAGATAGTATATTAAAAAGCAGAGACATTACTTGGCCAACCAAGGTCCGTCTAGTCAAGGCTATGGTTTTTCCAGTGGTCATGTATGGATGTGAGAGTTGGATTGTGAAGAAAGCTGATCGCCGAAGAATTGATGCTTTTGAACTGTGGTGCTGGAGAAGACTCTTGAGAGTCCCTTGGACTGCAAGGAGATCCAGTCCATTCTAAAGGAGATCAATCCTGGCTGTTCATTGGAAGGACTGATGCTAAAGCTGAAACTCCAATACTTTTGGCCACCTCATGCGACGAGTTGACTCACTGGAAAAGAGTCTGATGCTAGGAGGGATTGGGGGTGGGAGGAGACAGGGACGACAGAGAATGAGATGGCTGGTGGCATCACTGACTCGATGGACATGAGTTTGAGTGAACTCCGGGAGTTGGTGATGGACAGGGAGGCCTGGCGTGCTGTGATTCATGGGGTCGCAAGTAGTCAGACATGACTGAGCGACTGAACTGAACTGAACTGAAGGGCTAGAGAATGATGAGGAGATGGGATGCTCTTTTAGATAAGATGGTCAGTTGACTAAGGAGGTAACAGAGCAAGATATCTGCAGGAAATGAAGTTGCATCAAGTTTACTCAATAGACATATGATTTAGATGTCAGGCTATGAGTTTAGTATCCCTTGCGTGTTCACTCAGATCCAACTCTTTGTGACCCCATGGGCTGTAGCCAACCAGGCTCCTCTGTCCATGGGATTTCCCAGGCAAGAATATTGGAGTGGATTGCCATGTCCTACTCCAGGGGATCTTCCCAACCCAGGGATCAAACCCAAGTCTCACATCTGCAATTGTCAGATGGATTCTTTACCACTGTGCCACCTGGGAAGCATGTAGTATTCCTTAGAGACATATGTGTGTGTGTGTATATATATATATATCTTTTTTTTTTTTTAACCAACAACCCTATCCAATAAACACAACTTTTTACAATGAACAGCATTAGGGATTTTCCTGACAGTCCAGTGGTTAAGACTCCCAGCTTCCACTGCAAGGGGCATCGGTTTGATCCTTCCTCAGGGAGTTAAGATCCCACATGCCACACAGTTCAGTTCAGTCGCTCAGTTGTCACCAACTCTTTGAGACCCCATTAGCTGCAGCACACCAGGCCTCCCTGTCCAACACCAACTCTTGGAGCCCACCCAAACTCATGTCCATTGAGTTGGTGATGCCATACAACCATCTCATCCTCTGTCATCCCCTTCTCCTCCTGCCCTCAATCTTACCCAGCATCAGGGTCTTTTCAAATGAGTCAGCTCTTCGCATCAGGTGGCCAAAGTATTGGAGTTTCAGCTTCAACATCAGACCTTCCAGCGAACACCCAGGACTGATCTCGTTTAGGATGGACTGGGTGGATCTTGCAGTCCAAGGGACTCTCAAGAGTCTTCTCCAACACCACAGTTCAAAAGCATCAATTCTTTGGCGCTCAGCTTTCTTTATAGTCCAACTCTCACATCCATAAATGACCACTGGAAAAACCATAGCCTTGACTAGACAGACTTTTTTCGGCAAAGGAATGTCTCTGCTTTTTAATATGCTGTCTAGGTTGGTCATAACTTTCCTTCCAAAGAGTAAGCATCTTTTAATTTCATGGCTGCATTCACCATCTGCAGTGATTTTGGAGCCCCCAAAAATAAAGTCTGACACTGTTTCCATTGTTTCTCCATCTACATGCCACACAGTGAGGCCAAAACAAAAAATACAAAAGGTAGCATATTGCTTTGTACAGTTATATCTTCATAGAAACTAATTTTTGTTTTCGATTCTGTTGCTTCTGGTCTCATTTTGTTATTAATTATTTGAAATTTATTTTTGGCTGCACTGGATCTTCGTTGCTGCACGTAGGCTTTCTCTAGTTGTGGCAAGCTGGCTTCTCATTGCAATGGCTTCTCTTGTTGCAGAGCATGGGCTCTAAAGCTCGTGGGCTTCAGTAGTTGTGGCACACAGGCTAAGTTACCCTGCAGCATGTTGAATCTTCCTGGATCCGGAATCAAACCGGTGTGCCCTGCATTGGCAGACAGACTCTTAACCACTGGACCACCAGGGAAGTCCGTTTCATTTCACTTTAATTCAGCAGATCTTTTTTGCCTGGTTGCTATATTCCAGGCTTTATTCTAGGCTCTTACAGTATGCCAAGTGAGTAAAACACAAAGAGATTCCTGACTATATTGATATTACATTCTAGCAAGGAAAGGCAGACAATAAATATGTAATAATAATATATAAATATAATAAATACTGTGATAGAAGGTGATTTGTAATATAGGAGAAAAGTAGACCAGAGACAGAGAGATACATAAATACTGAGAGGAAGATAGGTTTCATTAGTAAATGGGTCTTGAGCTTAGACCAGATCAAACATCTGAAGAGTTGAGGGAGTTAGCTACGTGCCTGTCAGGGGGAACAGCTCTCATTGACACATATATACATAACATACACACATGACACATACATATGCTTTTGCCTTCAAGGAAGTTACTATCTTCAACATGTAATTTTTAGCTTATAGAGTAGCTATATACAACTACTTAAAAGTGTGCATGTTATCTTTTATTTACTTAAAAGATAGCCACTTTTATAGATATGTTGATTTTTTTGTGATCAGCCACTACCATTTGAAAAAGCACTGAAAAATAGCATGATTAAAAATGTACATAATTTGGGACTTCTCTGGCGATCCAGTAGTTAAGACTCCTTGTTTCCAATGCAGATGATGCAGATTCAATCCCTGGTCAGGGAACTAAGATCCCACATGCTGAGTGGCATGGCAAAAAAAATATGTATATATTTTTATGTACTGGCATGTGTCGGTCACACAGCAATTATATGTTTTTTTTAATTGAAGTATCAACTGTAAGTGTTAGTTGCTCAGTCATGTCTGACTCTTTGCAACCCCATGGAGTATAGCCTGCCAGGCTCCCCTTTCCATGGAATTCTCCAGTCAAGAATAGTGGAGTGGGTTGCCATTCCCTTCCCCAGGGGATCTTCCTGACCCAGGGATCAAACCCAGGTCTCCTGCATTGCAGGCAGATTCTTTACCATCTGAGCCACCAGGGAAGTCTAGCTGATGTACAATATTATGTATGTTTTGGGTATACAACATAATAATTCAATTTTTAAATACATTACAAAATGGTCAATAAGGTTAGTAATCATCTGTCTTCATATAAAGTTATTACAATACTCTTGACCATATTTCCTATGTTATATAGTATATCCCTGTGACTTACTTATGTTATGACTAAGTTTGTACTTCTTAATGCCCTTTGCATATTTTATCCAACCTCCCATCTTCCTTTGCTCTGGCAACTACCTCTGTTCTCTATATCTATCAGTCTGTTTTCATTTTTTAGTTTCTCTATTCATCTGTTTTCTTTTCTAGATTTCACATATAACTGAGATGACATATAACCCAGTATCTGTCTGTCAGACTTGGCTTAATACTGTCTAGATCCATCTGTGTTGTCACTAATGGCAAGATTTCACTCTTTTTTGCGGCTAATATTCCATTGTGTATACATACCAAATATATCCACCTATATATGTACATGTGTGTACATATATACATATACATAAATATATATGGCTTCCCCAGTGGCTCAGTGGTAGAGAATCCACCTGAAATGCAAGAGACACAAGTTCAATCCCCTGGGTCAGAAAGATCCCCTGAAGGCAGGCATTGCAACCCACTCCAGTATTTTTGCCTAGAGAATCCCATGGACAGAGGAGCCTGGTGGGCTGCAGTCCATGGAGTCACAAAGAGTCGGACACGACTGAAGCAACTGAACATGCACACACACGTGAATATGCATGCCACATCATCTTTAGCCATTTATCTCTCAGTGGACACTAAGATTGCTTCTGTATCTTGGCTATAATAAATAACACTGTAATGAACATAGGGGTGCAAATATCTTTTCAAATTACTGTTTTTGTTTTCTTTGTGTAAATACCTAGAAGTCGAATTTCTGGATGGTGTGGTAGTTTTGTTTTTAATTTTTTGAAGAATTTCCATGCTGTTTTCACTAGTGGCTACACTACTGTATTCTTTTTTGTTTAAAGGTAATGATATTCTCAAAGATGTATTAGAAATTCAAAATAATTTAAAATAAATTGGAAAACGTGGTAGATTAATTACTTCATGCTATAAATTGAGTACTTGTAAATTACCAAGCAAAATGATTTGTCAATATGAGTAGTTAGAAAAATGTACCTTTATGAATTCTTTCAATAAAATTAGAACAATTTATAGTCTTTTATTTTGCTTCATTCCGTTTTCCAGTTATCACTTTATTATAAATCTGTTTAAAGTCAACCCTCATCAATTTGCCTCTAATATCTGTTGTTCTGCAGAATTAAACAAAATCTTCTAATCTTTGTGTTTTTAACGCATAACTTTTTAAAAAAGTAACTAGACAATTACAACTAGCCATAGAGAAATAGTAACTAGATTTCTTTTTTATTTTAAAGTTGCTTTCTGTTTTAATTCTGTAAAAACAAAATTACATTTTACCTCCTTGGTTTGTACTTTTGAATCAGTATTGAATAACAGATGATTTTTAAATTTTTATTATTTATTTATTTTTGCCAAACTATGAAGGTTGTGGGAACTTAGTTCCCTGATCAGGGATGGAATGCACACCCTTGTCAGTGTAAGTGCAGAGCCCTAACCACTGGACCGTCAAGGAATTCCCAGCAGTCAATTTTTTATAACTTTTGGTACAGTGTCTTATTGAAAAGGGCACAAATGTTTTATGAACTTAAACATTTTGTACACTTCTTTTACTAATATGAAATAATATGTTTGATTTGCTAAAATTTTTTTAAACTATTTTTCATAAAGTCCTTCCTTTCCAGTCCAGTCTACAGTGTTCCTCTCGCTCTTCGGAACAGATTTTTCTGTACCACTTATTTCACACTTTATACAAGCTGTCTTGTGTCTGTTTTAGCTTCTAGAAATAGACTGTATATTTTCCAAGGACAAAGATTCAGGTCTTATCAGTTAGCATAATGATTTTTCAAAGAGTAACTGTTCCAACTAAAACTTTTTGTTCAATACAAGTATAACTTACGTAACTCAGTTACTATTGTGATATTGTGATTTTTAATCAGAAATATAATTTGGTTTTCATCCTCATTTTGGCATAGATTTTGTGAAACCCATGGACTTTCTTAAGTGATGAGAGAGAAAAAGGTACAATTCATAACAAGATCTAGTCAACCACACCTGAGCTGATGTTAACACTATGACTTTTAGACAGCCTCAAAGAATGGAGGCTTGTTACGAAGGGTATCACCCACATTACTAAAGCACTGAAGTTTTCAGCTCACCACTCAACCTCTAGGGAGAGGAGAGGGGCTGGATGTTGAACCAATCACCAGTGACCAATGATTCAATCAATCAGTAGTTCAGTCGCTCAGTCGTGTCCTACTCTTTGCGACCCCGTGAATCACAGCACGCCAGGCCTCCCTGTCCATCACCAACTCCCGGAGTTCACTCAAACTCATGTCCATCGAGTCGGTGATGCCATCCAGCCATCTCATTCTCTGTCGTCCCCATCTCCTCCCACCCCCCAATCCCTCCTAGCATCAGACTCTTTTTCCAGTGAGTCAACTCATCGCATGAGGTGGCCAAAGTAGTGCCTGTTATAATGAAACTTCCATAAAACTTAAAAGACAGGATTTGAAGAGCTTTCTGGTTGGTAAACATATAGAAGTACTGGGAGGGTGGTACACCAGGAGGGCATGGAAGCCCCATGCTTCTTCCCCCCGTACCTTCCCTGAGTCATATATTATTTTATGACAAACCAGTAATCTATTAAATAAACTTTTTCTGAGTACTGTGAATAATTTTAGCAAATTAATCATGAGGAAGGCTTCTGGGAACCCCTAATTTATAGCCAGTAGGTAACAAACTGGACTTCTGATTGGCCTCTGAAGTAAGGACAGTCTTCTGGGTCTGAGCCCTTACCCTGTGGGATCTGATGTGTCCAGGTAGATAGTGGCGGAATTGAATTGAATTGCAGGATACCCAGCTTGTGTTTGCAGAGAATTGGAGAATTGCTTGGTGTGGGACAAAATTCCACACATTTGGTGAGTAGAATTGTCAGAAATGACATGCGAGTGAAAAATATATGACATACTGTAGTATACAAAGTTATACTCAAATTGGAGACTCTGTGAGTTTCAAAGTATTTTTGTAGTATGCCTCCCTAAGCTAAGGAAGGAGTCGAGTTTTCCACTATTCCTCATTTCTCTGTGGCAGTTGGAATTCTATTATCAAAAATAAATGTGTACCCAAATCTGTAGTTGCCAGCTTTTAGATGTAAAAAGTTGGTCATGAGCAGTGTTAGGGAGAAATAGTTTAGCCCTCAAATGTTTTTGTTTTATATTGACACCAAAATGTTTTTCTTTTATAGCAACACAGCCTGAAGATATAAAAGTTAAGGAAATGGGAGGTCAGAGTTCCATGTTTTCCACCTCTAACCTTCACAGATGTTAAATATAGCAGTGGAAACATTCTTGCCATTAAAATATGAGTAGTATATTTTAAAACAAGCCATGAGAGTCCTGCCATCTGATAGACTTAATCTTTGAATAACTAAGGTGGCATGGTCCCTGGTTCTACCCAGATACACATGTCCTCAACTACTGATGCTAAACTGGATCAAGTATAAGAATCAGTTTTGTCTAAGATGTCCTTGTGGTGGTGGTTCAGTTGGTAAAGAATCAGCCTGGAATGCAGAAGACTGCCTACAATGCAGGAGACCCTGGTTCGATCCCTGAGTTAGAAAGATCACCTAAGAGAGGAGAAGGAAAGGCCAACCCGCCCCAGTATCTTGCCTGGGAGATTCCATGGACAGAGGAGTCTGGCAGGCTTCTGTCTATGCAGTCGCAGAGTCAGACATGACTGAGCGCACACAGAGCAGCAGCAAGATGTCCTTAGGAAAACAAGTTAATCTTTGATGCCTACCCCTACTCACTTTAGATCCTCATCCCTGATGAGTACCTTTTTCCCGAAAGGAGTACTCCAATTCCAGAGTAGATTGGGGAAAGGGAAAGATAGACTCCAATCTTAGAAAAATCGGGTACTGCACAAATTATCAAGGCCTAGGAACCCAACCACTTTTACTCGAAAGTTGGAGAAAGATCAGCCTAATGAAGAGAAAGTGAGGTATGGACATTATGCTTCCTAAGTTTTTCTTGACAAAGGACAACATTGACCTATTAGCTCTGGGCAAAGCTGAAGCTTCACATGAACTTCTAAGTTCACATCTGTAGGTTTAGTGAAGAGATTGAACAATCCACACTGACTTCCAGTTTCCCAGAATTTTTTGATTGCCTATTTCTCCTCACCTTACCTTCCCTCTACCTGTACACATTCTGCATGGAAATTTACTTGTTCTGTATATGATCTTCTCATACACAAAAAGTAGAGTCAAGGGATCTCTATTTTTAAGGGCTATCAAGTAGTTAATCTGATAGAAGAGCCAAGCACAGAACCCTATGGCCCTGCACAGAATGCATGCCCATGAAGCTGGCCCTCTATATCAGTGTGAGTCATACAGTGAAAATCTTTGAAGTCTTCTGTGACAACTGCTGATCCTGTCTTCTGCAAGAGTCCTTAAGAGTACCTGTGCTTGGGACTTCCCTGGCAGTCCAGTGGTTAGATCTCCACACTTCCACTGCAGGAGTTTCAATCCCTGGTCAGGGAACTGAGATCACACATGCCTGGTGGCATGGCAAAAAAAATAAAATAAGTACTTGTGCTTTTTAAGATTTTATTTGGAAAATTATTCGATATCATAATTGTAAAGAGTTGTCGTTAGCATATTTTCTCATATTCCAAATTAAAATGTTTAGTTATGTTAAAAATTCAGAAATCAGTTTGATTAAACCATAGTTTTTTGTTATTTTTCTCAATGGTTATAAATTCGGATTTTCTAAGGAGAAAAGTTATTTTTCAGTTTTGATAAAAATGTGAAAAATTTTTAATAAGCAGTTTTAGGTCTTATTTTCTGTAAGTTGATAGCATCAGCTTAAATTACCATAGTTTCAGTAGAATATTTTTTGGCCTCATTAATCAAAAGTTATACTTTAGTGAAGGAACCCTAGTATTATGCCAAATAACTGCTTCATTAGCTTGATCATCAATAATCACTAGAAAAATAGCTAGGGGGTGGAAAAACACATTTGTCAGACAAGCTTATGACTTTAGAACTTAAAAAGTTCGGCAATTAAATTGCAATGTGCTTAATCAAACTTGCTTAGTTTACATATTCCTATAATGTGGAAAGTGGAATTTGACCAAGAACCTGTCAACCTATTCTATTACAACAGATGTAATACCCTTTCTTTCCTTAAAAAACTATAACAGTTAAGAAAGTCAAATTGACTTGATTTTTTTTAAATTTTGGCTTGAAGTTTTAGGATGGCTACCTGATTAGTGTATGAAATTGATAAATAGGCATTATTAATTCTCACTATGACAGTTCTTTGTAAAAGAAAGTAGTGGCTATATAAATACAGAACTTACATTTCAACCCATCTAACTTGCTGTGTTGAATTTTACAACATACCCTTGGCTTTTAGACATTGCATCAGTGAAGGAAACCTCTTCTTACACTACCCTCTCTAGCAATCTTTGTGCCAGATGGAGATAAAGCAGACCAAAATCCCTGCCTCGTGGAACTGAAACAGTAGAAAGGGTGAGGCAGGCAATAGATGAAAATAACATCAATAATATTTGGCATGTTAGACGTGGTTAAGTACTGCTGCTGCTGCTACTAAGTCGCATCAGTCATGTCCGACTCTGTGCAACCCCATAGACGGCAGCCCAACAGGCTCCCCTGTCCCTGGGATTCTCCAGGCAAGAACACTGGAGTGGGTTGCCATTTCCTTCTCCAATGCACGAAAGTGAAAAGAAAGTGACGGCTCTCAGTCGTGTCCGACTCTTCGCGACCCCATGGACTGCAGCCTACCAGGCTCCTCCGTCCATGGGATTTTCCAGGCAAGAGTACTGGAGTGGGCTGCCATTGCCTTCTCCGGGTTAAGTACTAGGGAGAAAGAAAAAGCCAAGAAGGAATATAGGAAGTAAACAGTAGAGTTAGGGGTAGGAAAGGATTGTAATGCTAAACAGTTTGAAAGGAAGTCCTCTCTGAAAAGGTGACTACAGAGAAACCTAGAGAAAGAATGAATATGAGCCTTTGAATTTTGAATACTGTGGCAAGAGCATCACAGGCAAGTGCATGGGTACTCATCACATCCAGCTCTTTGTGACCCATGGACTGTAGCCTGCCAGGCCCTTCTGTTCATGGAATTTTCCAGGCAAGAATACTGGAGTTGGCATTTTCTACTCCAGAGGATCTTCCTGACCCAAGGATCGAACCCACCCCTATCTCTTGCATCTCCTGTAGCTCCTGCATTGGTAGGCAAATTCGTTACGACTGCGCCACCTGGGAAGCCCCAGAAGGGAACTGCAAATGCAAAGTCCTGATGTGCTCAAGGTTCAGCAAGAAAAACTATAAGACTAGAGAGGAGTGAGCAGGTGGGAGTACAATAGGAGACAAGGTAAGAGAATGAGGTGAGGGCGGACAGAGTCCTTGGCGAAGGGTACATATTTCAATCACTTAGGTCACTGTAAGCTCTTTTGGCAACTTTTACTCTAAGTGAGCTAACAATCCACTAGAGCAGAGGTGTGACACGATCTCTTTTTATTAAGATGTGACAGAAGTGGGACAGGAAGCAGAAGAAAGAAGACCAGTTAGATGTGATAGCAATAGTCCAGATGAAAGAAGATGATGGGTTCGATAAGACTCTGAATACAGAATAAAGAGGTCCCAAATATATTTAGTTTGTCATTGATTGAAGTATGTTTTATAATCATTTGTGTTATACATTTCCGTGGTAAAATACTGTGATCATTTCCCATTTCTTTAAATATTCTCCTACCACATAATACTAGTGGCTTCATGGTATACTTTGGAGATACCATAATTTAGCCATTGTGTAGGTTCGGTTCCGTCGCTCAGTCGTGTCCGACTCTTTGCGACCCCGTGGACTGTAGCCTACCAGGCTTCTCCGTCCATGGGATTCTCCAGGCAAGAATACTGGAGTGGGTTACTGTTTCCTTCTCCAGGGGATCTTCCCGACCCAGGGATCGAACCCAGGTCTCCCGCATTGGAGACAGACGCTTTAACCTCTGAGCCACCATTGTGTAGGTAGAATAATGTATTTAATTCTCTGCTTAAGCACTTTCCAATATTTCTCTATTATAAATACCACTAAAAGGAACATCTACATCATTGTATCTTACTGCATAATTTAGGACTCTCTACTGATTTTAGGAATGACTGCTTAAATTGTGCTAGAAAGACAGAAACTGGAAAAATAGACATATTACTATAAACCAGCAACCTAGATTGGTGTTTTTTCAGACATAACCTTAGAAAGATTGTCTCTATCAGATGCAATTGATCTTAATGTTGATAGAGTTTAAAGGACACCAAAAATATTTGAATATGAAATATTTATAAATTCTTACTCAAGATTGAATAAACAGTTTTGTATTTTAGAATTTGTTTTCTATTTCTGATAACCTTTATTATAACTAGGAAGAGATGACCAATTACAAGAACTGTCGCCATTTTAACATTCTACATGAACTGTGGCCACAAGGATTTCTTGCACCCAAGTATTCACATTCATCTGTTTTTAGGGCACTCTGCCCATTCATGAGATTTATGCCAGTTTCCAAAAGTCAGGTGTGAATCAAGATAGGCAATGTGTATTTTTAAGATATAAATCATCTATTATTTAATCTCTTTGAATTATGTTTTTAGAAGAAACTTTAGCTACTTACTGATTTGAGATAACTTTCAATTAGGCATGTATAAAAGCAAAATATAAGTAAAAATTTAACTTTAATAAGTAATAAATAGAATACTAGACTTCTTTAGCATGGAAAAGTTGAAATTAGAAAAGTTGTTATAACAAATCTGTGAAAAGAGTTTTATGAATATGTTAATATTTGAGGCAAAGAAACTTTATATTTATTTGGTCATGCTGTGTGCAAGGTGCTTTTGCATAATTTGTTTATATAACTCATAATAATCCTGTGAAATAAGAATCATTATCCCTGTTTTGCAGATAAGAAACTGAAAGAAATGACTTAGCTAAGATCACACATAGGAAATACCAAGATCATTTCAAGCCAGTTCTATCTCACTCCTAAACTCATGTTTTCTCAGCTCTGTGTTTTCTACCACACTATGTAAATGGTTGGAATCCAAATAGTAGGGCAAATTTACAAATCTGTGATGCTGAAGATGGTTTTTAGACGTTAAAAAGCAAACAAACAAATTATTGCTTTACTGTTAAAACTCAACTAAATATTCTAAAGTAAGTAATATAAATTAGCTCTCATTATCAGGAGGGCAAAACCAAAGAGCAATTATTTTTTACTGTAAGAGAATACTTACTTAGATACAATATTTAAGAAAAAAAAATCTAATGATATGTTTGCTCAACTGTAGGTCAGTGATTTTCAAACTTACAAAAAAAATGTATAAACTATTTCTTTTCCCCAAACAAAACTATATAAAACAAATGAAAAGGGTTGAAGCAAGGGTGCAAGTGGCAGGTGGTAGCTGCTTGCTCCCTGCCCAGTTTCCACCCCCCATTTCCTCTTGTAACCGCTGATGGAATACTTATAAATCCGAGGATGTCATTTAAAGCCCGTGTTTGGCTGGAACACTTGGTTAATTGGCTTACTTTCCCAATATTTAGCTGATTTATTTTGGTTATCCACTGATAACAATAAAAATCCAGCCATCTCATTCTCTGTTGTCCCCTTCTCCTCCCGTCCCCAACCTTTCCCAACACTGAACTGGACTGAACAATAAAAATGTAACTCAAAAGTGATGGGAAATTTCCTGCAGCAGTGGCTAAAAACATTTTATTTTAAACAGAGTTTCCTTTCTTTCAGTCAGAATCAAATAATTCATCTTTCAAATGTGTTTTGAACACCGACTGAGTGCTTGACACTAAAGCTGGTTTTTACCTTCTGGAAGCTTAGATTCTAGTTGAGAGAGACAGATAACAAAGAAGTTAAAAAAAAATTAATTTGTGCTGCAAAGGACATGTGTATTTTTAATAAAGAATTGTTATGGTCTATTAAACTACTTTATTTTTGTCTTATTGGTAAGAGTTATTTGTACTGGCTTGAATGTGTTCCCCAAAAGTTCATGTGCACCCAGAACCTCAGATTGTGACTTTCGTGGAAATAGAGTCTTTGAAGATATAATTAGTTAAGATGAAATCATATTGGTTTAGAGTGAACCTAATTAGCGTCTTTCTATGAAAAGAGAAAGTGGAGGAGACACAGATACACAGGAAATTCATATGAAGGAGGCAAAATTGAAGTGTTTTATCTATAAGCCAAAACCAACATTTGCCAGCAATCACCGGAAGCTAGAAAAAGCAAGGAAAGATTCTTCCTTAGAATCTTGGGAGAGAGCAAGGCCCTGCCAATACCTTGATTTTGGATTTCTAGATTCCAGAACTATGAGAAAGTAAATTTCTGTTGTCTTAAGAAGCCCAGTATATGTTAGTTTGTTATGGTGGCCCTAGGAAACTAAAATACTATTTTAGATAGAGCAGGTAGGAAGGCTTCTGTTAGTAGCTGTAAAACATTCGTTATTTTCTCCTTCACTCCAAATGTGTTTCCTTTGCAAAAAAAAAAAAAAAATGGTATGAAATAGATGGTATTATCCCTACTTTTCACATACTGCCTAAGGAACCTGGCAGGGTCACACACATGAGTGGTAGGTAGCATCTAGATTCAAACTCAGGTGATCCAACTTCAAGAGCCTAAACTTACCAGATCATACTGGCACTAACTTTCAAGTTTCAAGCACCATGCTTTCACTCTGTCCACAGGCTTCGGAGTTGCCATTTTGTGATACTCCACTTTAATCAACTCTTTTATGTGGAATGTAGCTTCTCTCTTTTGTCTCATACTTTTCATCTTACTCTTTAAAATAACAGTAATAGTGATGACAATCATGATTGCTAACTTCATTGAGCACTAAGTATGCCAGCTCACTTAATCCAAGCTACAACCCCATGAGGTAGATACTATTTTCACAATTTTTTAAAAATATTTGTAAACCAAGATATAACATATATAGTAAAATGCATAGTGCTTAAATAGAGAGTTCCATGAATTTCCTGGTGTCTTGTTTCTTTCTGGAGTCTTCAATTATAGTGACCAGGTCCAACAAAATTGCCAGGTTCTCTGTCTTACTTCCCTGGGCTTTTATTAAATAATTAATATTGATGATTTAATAAACTATTTTTTCTGAAATATTAGTGAGTGAATGTGGTTTGTTAGTTTTTTCCAGATAACTTATTAGTATTATAACTGGCCTTAAACCTAGAAGAATAACTATTATGTACATTCTAAGCAGTCAGGGAGACTTTTTGGAAGGAGAATAGAGAGAAGATTTTGTTTTTTTCTTCAATCAGAATACATAATTTTTTAATGAGTACACTAATTGTGTACCTGTTAGTCTTTCTTCTAAAATGTAAATGCTGCATCTATGATTGGAGTTGAAATACTACAGAAGAAATCTTAGATGCATAAAAAGAAAAGTTAATATGATATAGAAAAATAAGCATTGAAGTCAAAAATTTGAGATTCTATTCTCTGTTCTGCAATTTACTAGCTCACTTAAATCACTGAGTTTTTCTGACTCATCATAAAAACATTTGCCATGCCTGACAGGATTGGTGTGAAGATCAAATATGAAATAAGCTAATGCATATTAAAGTACTTTATAAAATCTCATATATGATAGTTACCATATATATAAGAAAACTTTACAATCACATTTCCATAAAGCATAATGGTTATATATAAAATTGAATATTTGGACCATCTGGTATGTAAGAGGTGATAGGGAAATTGTTTTAGAAGAACTTTTAATTTAATAACCCAAACTGCCAATTGCTTGCTTCAAGTTTGTCAGATCTCTAAATGAATTGATTTTGGAAAACACAGTGATGTATGGGGGCTTCCCAGGTGGCACTGGTGGTAAAGAACCCACCTGCCAATGCAGGAGACGTAAGAGATGCAGGTTCGATCCTTGGGTTGGGAAGATCCCCTAGAGGAGGACATGGCAATCCACTTCAGTATTCTTGCCTGGAGAATCCCATGGAGAGGGGTGCCTGGCAGGCTACATTCCATAAGGTCACAAAGAGTCAGACATGACTGAAGCGACTCACCACGCAGTCACACATGGATGTGAGAGTTGCACCATAAAGAAGGCTGAGCACCAAAGAATTGATGCTTTCAGATTGTAGTGCTAGAGAAGACTCTTGAGAGTCCCTTGGACTGCAAGGAGATTCAACCAGTCAATCCTAAAGGAAATCAGTCCTGAATATTCATTGAAAGGACTGATGCTGAAGCTGAAGCTCCAGTACTTTGACTACCTGATGCGAAGAGTCAACTCTTTGGAAAAGACCCTGATGCTGGGAAAGACTGAAGGCAAAAGGAGAAGGGAGCAGCAGAGAATGAGATGGTTGGATAGCAACACTAACTCAATGGACATGAATTTCCGGGAGATAATGAAAGACAGGGAAGCCTGGCATGCTGTAGTTCACGTGGTTGCATGGAATCGGAATTGACTTGGTAACTGAACAACAACAACAACTATTTGCTTTTTTATTTTCTTAGATCTTGTTTTTATATTTTACCTCTCCCTGGTTCTAAATTTCATTGAATAGCGACACTTTTTTACTTTTAACTCTCCTTAGAATTTCTTGCACGTTACACAGATTTGTCTAGGGATTCTCCTTTAGCAAGAATTATCTAAGTGCCATGTTAAAGTGTGAAGAATTTATTAGAAAAATGTGGACTTTTCTCACTGAAAACCACTTACCAAGTATTCTATAACCAATGAAAGCAAGTTGTGGGGAGGGAGTTGAATAAGAGAGGGTGGGTAGTAATAGCCTGTTTAGCTTTATTTTGGAGTGCCACCTGCTGGTAAATGAAGTCCAGTAGAGTCTGACAAACAAAAATGAGAACTATATTGGAAAATTAGAACAATCAAATTGTTTTAAATAAAGTATATCTACTTATCTGAATCACTGTGGAAAATGCTGATTTGATTTAGTAACTGAATAATTCAATTATTAAAGAGATTTTTCTCAAAGCTTTTTGTGGGGTAATTTCTTTATTTTAAATTCTGAACTCTAATCAGAAAACTGAAAATATATTTTGAAGGTCCATTATGTTAGCTATTAATATTCATTAAATATTTAAGTGTTTAAGTGTCCTGTTTTGCTAGACATGAGCTGTGGTGGTGAAAGGAGCAGATAGAATCTCCCTGCCTTCATGGGACTTAGAGTTCAGAGTAAAGAGAAGTAAAATGACAGATTGCTAAAAGAGGATATGAATAAAACAAATAAAGAGCAGAATGAGAAAGAGAGAGAGAGAATAGTGAGTGGCTAAGGGAAACAACTTAGGATGTGACTTTGAAAGGTGTTTCTGATAAGACCTTTAAGCACTTGTTCTTTGTTATATTCACAGCACTGAACACAATACCTTGTACATAGTCAATGTTCCGTGAACATTTGTTGAATGAAAGGGTAGATGACTCTAGATGATAACCTTGAACAGATTTGAAACATCATTAGCTTTTCTTTTTGTTCTGGTCATATATTCATGGATCAGGTTGGTCTAATAATATAAAAATGTGGTAGAAAGAGAGTGGAGGAATACTGCTGAAAATGTATGTAGCATCCTCTTTTCCCCTTTGAGCTGGGCCAGTTGATAAAATCCAATCCAGGTTCAAAGACTGATGAGAATGATAACTCAGTTCAAGGCTACTTTCACTTTAGTTTACTGCTGAACTACCAAACAAGCAGTGCTAGGGATACAAGAAGTATTATGTGATATTTTTAGAAATTCTTTAAAAAAGGAGTATGTGTGTGTATTCTTTCCCTTCTTCCATCTTGCTTGGAATACAGTTGTGGTGACTGGTGCTCCAAAATTAATAATGGGTCAAGAGTTCAAAGGCTACAGAAATAAACCCGTGCACCTATGGTCAATTAATCTATGACAAAGGAGGCAAGATTACACAATGTAGGAAAGACAGCCTTTTCAACAAATGGTGCTTGGAAAACTGGACAGCTACATGTAAAAAATGAAACTAGATCACTCTTTAACACCATACTCAAAAATAAGCTCAAAATGTTTTAAAGACCTAAATGTGAGACCGGACACTATAAAACTCCTAGAGGAAAACATGTTGAACACTCTCTGATGTAAATCGTAGCAATATCTTTTTTGACCTATTTTCCAGAAAAATGGAAATAAAAACAAAAATAAACAAATGGGATCTACTTAAACTCAAATGCTTTTGCACAGCAAAGGAAACAAGCAAAATGAAAAGACAACCACAGATTCAGTTCAGTTCAGTCGCTCAGTCGTGTCCGACTCTTTGCGACAGATTAGGAGAAAATAATTGCAAATAACTTGACCAAAAAGGGATTAGTCTCCAAAATCTACAAACAGCTCATGAAGTACGACATAATCAAAACAGTCCAATCAAAATATGGGCAGAAGACCTAAATAGACATTTCTCCAAAGAAGACATACAGATGGCCAAGGGGCATGTGAAAAGATGTTCAACATCACTGATTATTAGAGAAATGCAAATCAAAACTACAATAAAATGTCACTTCATATCAGTCAGAATGGCTATCATCAAAAAATCCACAAACAAATTTCTGGAGAGGGCATTTATTTATTTTCTTGGGCTCCAAAATCACTACAGATGGTGACTGAAGCCATGAAATTAGAAGGCACTTGCTGCTTGGAAGGAAAGCTATGACAAACCTCAGTTCAGTTCAGTTCAGTCGCTCAGTCGTGTCCGACTCTTTGCGACCCCATGAATCACAGCACGCCAGGCCTCCCTGTCCATCACTAACTCCCGGAGTTCACTCAAACTCATGTCCATCGAGTCGGTGATGCCATCCAGCCATCTCATTCTCTGTCGTCCCCTTCTCCTCCTGCCCACAATCCTTCCCAGCGTCAGAGTCTTTTCCAATGAGTCAACTCTTCACATGAGGTGGCCAAAGTATTGAAGCTTCAGCTTCAACATCAGTCCTTCCAATGAACACCCAGGACTGATCTCCTTTAGGATGGACTGGTTGGATCTCCTTGCAGTCCAAGGGACTCTCAAGAATCTTCTCCAACACCACAGTTCAAAAGCATCTATTCTTCGGTACCCAGCTTTCTTTATAGTCCAACTCTCACTTCCATACATGACTACTGGAAAAACCATAGCCTTAACTAGATGGACCTTTGTTGGCAAAGTAATAATGTCTATGCTTTTTAATATGCTGTCTAGGTTGGTCATAACTTTTCTTCCAAGGAGTAAGCATCTTTTAATTTCAGGGCTGCAGTCACCATCTGCAGTGATTTTGGAGCCCTCCAAAAATAAAGTCTGTCACTTTCCACTGTTTCCCCATCTATTTCCCATGAAGTGATGGGCCCAGATGCCATGATATTAGTTTTCTGAATGTTGAGCTTTAAGCCAACTTTTTCACTTTCCTCTTTCACTTTCATCAAGAGGCTCTTTAGTTCTTCTAATGACAAACCTAGACAGCTATTAAAAAGCAGAGACATTATTACTTTGCCAACAAAGGTCCATCTAGTCAAGGCTATGTTTTTCCCAGTAGTCATGTGTGGATGTGAGAGATGGACCATAAAGAAAGCTGAGTGCCGAAGAATTGATGCTCTCGAATTGTGGTGCTGGAGAAGACTGGGAGTCCCTTGGACTGCAAGGAGATCAAACCAGTCAGTCCTAAAGGGAATCCTGAATATTCACTAGAAGGACTTATGCTGAAACTCAAATACTTTGGCCACCTAATGCAAAGAGCTAACTCTTTGGAAAAGACCCTGATGCTGGATCATGCAAAATGCTGGGCTGGATGAAGCACAAGCTGGAATCAAGATTGCTGGGAGACAGACAGAGATGCCACAAAAATAGAAAACTACAGGCCAATATCACTGGTGAACATAGACGCAAAAATCCTTAACAAAATTCTAACAAACGGAATCCAACAACATATTAAAAAGATCATGACCAAGTGGGCTTTATCCCAGGGATGCAAGGATTCTTCAATATCCGCAAATCAATGTGATACACCACATTAAAAAATTAAAAGATAAAATACATATGATTATATCAATAGATGCAGAGAAAGCCTTTGACAAAATACAACATCTATTTATGATAAAAACCCTCCAGAAAGCAGGCATAGAAGGAACATACCTCAACATAATAAAAGCCATATATGTTAAACCCACAGCAAACATTATCCTCAATGGTGAAAAACTGAAAGCATTTCCCCTAAAGTCAGGAACAAGACAAGGATGCCCACTCTCATCACTACTATTCAACATAGTTTTGAAGTTTTGCCACAGCAATCAGAGCAGAAAAAGAAATAAAAGGAATCCAGATTGGAAAAGAAGAAGTAAAACTCTCTCTGTTTGCAGATGACATGATCCTCTACATCAGTTCAGTTCAGTTCAGTTCAGTCGCTCAGTCGTGTCCGACTCTCCGCGACCCCATGAATCACAGCACGCCAGGCCTCCCTGTCCATCACCAACCCCCGGAGTACACTCAAATTCATGTCCACAGAGTCGGTGATGCCATCCAGCCATCTCATTCTCCGTCGTCCCCTTCTCCTCCCGCCCCCAACCTTTCCCAGCATCACAGTCTTTTCCAGTGAGTCAACTCGTCGCATGAGGTGGCCAAAGTATTGCAGTTTCAGCTTTAGCATCAGTCCCTCCAATGAACATCCAGGATTGATCTCCTTTAGAATGGACTGGTTGGATCTCCTTGCAGTATAAGGGACTCTCAAGAGTCTTCTCCAACACCACAGTTCAAAAGCATCGATTCTTCGGCGATCAGCCTTCTTCACAGTCCAACTCTCACATCCATACATGACCACGGGAAAAACCATTGCCTTGACTAGACGGACCTTGGTTGGCAAAGTAATGTCTCTGCTTTTTAATATACTATCAAGGTTGGTCATAACTTTCCTTCCAAGGAGCAAGCGTCTTTTAATTTCATGGCTGCAATCAGCATCTGCAGTGATTTTGGAGCCCAAAAAATAAAGTCTGACACTGTTTCCACTGTTTTTCCATCTATCTCCCATGAAGTGATGGGACCAGATGCCATGATCTTTGTTTTCTGAATGTTGAGCTTCAAGCCAACCTTTTCACTCTCCTCTTTCACTTTCATCAAGAGGCTTCTGAGTTCCTCTTCACTTTCTGCCATAAGGGTAGTGTCATCTGCATATCTGAGGTTATTGATATTTCTCCCAGCAATCTTGATTCCAGCTTGTGCTTCTTCCAGCCCAGCATTCCTCATGATGTACTCTGCATATAAGTTAAATAAGCAAGGTGACAATATACAACCTTGACGTACACCTTTTCCTATTTGGAACCAGTCTGTTGTTCCATGTCCAGTTCTAACAGTTGCTTCCTGACCTGCATACAGGTTTCTCAAGAGGCAGGTGAGGTGGTCTGGGATTCCCATCTCTTTCAGAATGTTCCACAGTTTATTGTGATCGACACAGTCAAAGGCTTTGGCATAGTCAATGAAGCAGAAATAGATGTTTTTCTGAAACTCTCTTGCTTTCTCCATGATCCAGCGGATGTTGGCAATTTGATCTCTGGTGCCTCTGCCTTTTCTAAAACCTGCTTGAACATCTGGGAGTTCACGGTTTACATACTGCTGAAGCCTGGCTTGGAGAATTTTGAGCATGACTTTACTAGCGTGTGAAATGAGTGCAATTGTGCGGTAGTTTGAGCATTCTTTGGCATTGCCTTTCTTTGGGATTGGAATGAAGACTGACCTCTTCCAGTCCTGTGGCCACTGCTGAGTTTTCCAAATCTGCTGGCATATTGAGTGCAGCACTTTCACAGCATCATCTTTCAAGACTTGAAATAGCTCAACTGGAATTCCATCACCTCCACTAGCTTTGTTAGTAGTGATGCTCTCTAAGGCCCACTTGACTTCACATTCCAAGATGTCTGGCTCTAGGTCAGTGATCACGTTATCGTGACTATCTTGGTCATGAAGATCTTTTTTGTACAGTTCTTCTGTGTATTCCTGCCACCTCTTCTTAATATCTTCTGCTTCTGTTAGGTCCATACCATTTCTGTCCTTTATCGAGCCCATCCTCTACATAGAAAACCCTAAAGACTCCAGCAGAAAATTGCTAGAGCTAATCAATAAATACAGTAAAGTTCCAGGATATAAAATTAACACACAGAAATCCCTTGCATTCCTATACACTAACAATGAGAAGATAGAAAGAGAAATTAAGGAACAATTCCATTCACCAATACAGTATATTAATGCATATATATGAAATTTAGAAAGATGGTAACAATGACCCTATATGTGAGACAGCAAAAGAGACACAGATGTAAAGAACAGACTGTTGGACTCTGTGGGAGAAGGCGAGGGTGGGATGATCTGAGAGAATAGCATTGAAATATGTATACTATCATATATGAAATAGATCACCAGTCCAGGTTTGATGCATGAGGCAGGGTGCTCAGGGCTGGTGCACTGCGGTAACCCTGAGGGATGGGATGGGGAGGGAGGTGGGAGGGAAAGTAAGGATGGGGAACACATGTACACCCATGGCTGATTCATGTGAATATATATGGCAAAACCCACCATAATATTGTAAACAAATTAGCCTCCAATTAAAATTTAAAAAATAAATAAATATAAAAGAATGAATATCCCACACACCACCATCCTACAGCATGTCAGCTCATAACTAATAATGGATGCTTTTGAACTGTGGTTCTGGAGAAGACTCTTAAGAGTCCCTTGGACTGCAAGGAGACCCATCCAGTCCATCCTAAAGGAAATAAACCCTGAATATTCATTGGAAGGGCTGATGATGAAGCTCCAATCCTTTGGCCACTTGATGCAAAGAGCTGACTCATTGGAAAAGACCCTGATGCTGGGGAAGACTTAAGGCAGGAGGAGAAGGGGGCAACAGAGGATGGGATGGTTGGATGGCATCACCGACTCAATGGACATGAGTCTGAGTAAACTCCAGGAGATGGTGAAGGACAGGGAAGCCTGGCGTGCTGCTGTTCGTGAGGTCACAAAGAGTCAGACACGACCAAGCGACTGAACAGCAGCAACAATGATGGACGGATGTGTGAGGGTAAACGCCTCTGCTCCCTCTTCCCTTGGCCAGGACAGCTCAATGGCGTGGCCAACACTTCCTGAACTCTTCTGTGGAGCTGAGCCACAGTTACTCTATGACTGCCTAACATCACACCCTGGCACACTCCCCTCATCATGTCCCAAACCCCTACTCTCCTACAAGTCTCCTTCTGGGAACATTTCCTAATAAAACTGGAATTTTTATCTCAAAAAAAAAAAGATTGCCAGGAGAACTATCAATAACCTCAGATATGCAGATAACGCCACTCTTATGACAGAAATCGAAGAAGAACTAAAGAGCCTCTTGATGAAAGTGAAAGAGGAGAGTGAAAAAGTTGGCTTAAAACTCAGCATTCAGAAAACTAAGATCTTGGCATGTGGTCCCATCACTTCATGACAAATAGATGGGAAAACAATGGAAACAGTGACAGACTTTATTTTTGGGGGCTCCAAAATCCCTGCAGATGCTGATTGCAGCCATGAAATTAAAAGGCACTTGCTCCTTGGAAGAAAAGCTCTGACCAATCTAGACAGCATATTAAAAAGCAGAGACATTACTTTTCCAACAAAGGTCCATCTAGTCAAAGCTATGGTTTTTCCAGTAGTGATGTATGGATGTGAGAGTTGGACTATAAAGAAAGCTGAGCGCCAAAGAATTGATGCTTTTCAACTGTGGTATTGGAGAAGACTCTTGAGAGTCCCATGGACTGCAAGGAGATCCAACCAACCAGTCCATTCTAAAGGAGATCAGTCCTGGGTGTTCATTGGAAGGACTGAAGCTGAAAATCCAATCCTTTGGCCACCTGATGCGAAGAACTGACTCATTGGAAAAGACCCTGATGCTGGGAAAGATTGAAGGTGGGAGGAGAAGGGGATGACAGAGGATGAGATGGTTGGATGGCATCACCGACTTAAGGGACATGAGTTTGAGTAAACTCTGGAAGTTGGTGATGGACAGGGAAGCCTGGCATGCTGCAGTCTGTGGGGTCACAAAGAGTCAGACATGACTGAGAGACTGAATTGAACTGAATTGAACTGATGTTGGGAAAGATTGAACGTAAAAGGAGAAGGGAGTGGCAGAGAGTGAGATGGTTCGATACCATCACCGACTCAATGGACGTGAATTTGAGCAAACTCCGGGAGTTAGTGGAGGACAAAGGAGCTTGGCTCGTTGCAGTCCATTGTGTCACAGAGTCGTACACGACTTAGCGACTGAATAATAAGGGAGAGATAAAGGAGAGAGAATGTAAAATGTTGATAAAAGAATTGTTCAAAATATATTTATTAAATGGGCTTGTGTTTGGTTATTAAGCTTGAACTTTCTTTTAAGTGGCATTTATCAGGGACTCTTTACTCCCATGGTTCTGTCCTGCTTGCTTCTTCATTGAGAGAGACATCAAAATCCTTTGTAAAATGTACAGTCCTTCACTAGGCAACATATGTATGTTATTTTGCCTTCAAATTCCCAAGCATTGCCTCAGTAATTAAAGAAATTAATACCCACCCAATAAAAGGACACAGTGAATGAACCAAACCCACAAAAATTATATATACTAGTTAACCAGGGCCTTTTGGAAATTGCACCTTTTCTTCCTTGACTGTCACACATGCTAACAACTATTTATGATGGAATCTAAAGCCAGATTGTTGTGGATGTTTATGCTAGATGGACCTTTCAGGGACCTTTAAGTCTAGTTGTATTGGAAGCCTCTGTTCAGTCTTGGGACCAGTCCAAAGGAAGGAAGACTTAAACACACACACACACAAAGTCAGAGATTCAGAATATGTAGAGATGTGATAAATTTAATTCTCTCATTGTACAGCTTAAAAAACTCAAGTCTTGACAACTTGATTTTCTTACCCTTTATTATCACTAATTAATAGCAGAGCCAGGATTAGAACCCAGGTCTCTTAGCTGTAAAACTAGTGGACTTCCCACAATATCTAGTTGCCTCATATCTAGGTGTTAGATACGCACTTTCAGAACCCACAAAAAAAAAAACACCAAACAAAGCAAGGCAGAATGCCAAAAACAAGATCCTGCAAGCCTGAACTCAAACACTGGGAGGAAGGTATAAGTATTAGGTGGAATAGAATCTCAAGCCATTTTGCCTTTTGTAGAAAGTAGATTGCACCAACTGTACTAAAAGATTTTTTTCCTACTAAAACTGCTAAACAAAAGAACAGAATGTGGCTTGCTACTTATTTGGGACTCAAAACATTTTTTTTAATATAATATGATGTGTATCATTTGAAATTTGGCTTCAATAATTTGTGCAATAGTTATTAGCCATAGACAAAGAGTAAGAATGAGCTATTGTGTGAAGATGCCTGACTGAGTGCAAAAGGAGTCAGAATAAGGTCATATTTATTCTACTGGACATTTTACTCCTTATCTAGACACTAGGAAGGCACAAAGCATGATAATAAGGCATAATTGGTGACCTGATTTGGGAGACATTGTCAATGTGAATGAGGAAAGAAAAGTAAAATACATATACACAAGTTTAGACGTATATGCCAGGGAAGATATAAGCAGGACTTCATTTCAAAGGAAACCTGACAACAGCTTGGAATGGAATTGTGTTCTAGAAACTCTAACGATAGGAAAGACATAGAAGATGATAATGACTAAAAAAGAAACAGGGAATTTTAACAGTTTGCAAGATGATAGAACATTATAATACAGAAGAGAGAAAAATATACCCTAAACAAAGAAGTGCAACTATGAATTTATACACATTTACATACATTTTTCATCTCAAAACCTATGATTAAAAATATTTCTGTTATATTGGAGATAAAAACATTCTTGGTGTGGAAATGGACATGGTATCAAAATAACCAAGTAAAGGGATGAGTTGCACAGAAAAGGGACTGTGAATACAATGTGAAGGTGTTGGTAACATCCTCATGATCCCATTTAAATTAAAGACAAGAGTAGAGAGCAAAAAGGAAGCTGCTGTGTCTACCTTACAATGTGAATTATGCTTTTTTTCCCTCTGTTGCTTCAAGGAGAAAAAATTAAAAATTTTCTCTTGTCCTTGTCAATTTCTAGCTCTAGAAAAGAGTAGCCAGACGGCTGTTATAACACATGGCAAGGTGGTGAAGCTGATGATCCTGCTTTAACCTAGGAGCACTCTTGATATCTCAGCAGACTAGAGCCAGTATTGCTCAGTATTCATCATTCTCCCACATTTTTGAAATTTACAGGGTTAGGATCCTTTCAAAGTTCTTAACAGAGCATACAACAGTCTGTTCCCCACTATATCAAAGTGCTAGACGTGTCCAACTCTTTGCAATCCGTTGGACTGTAGCCCTCCAGGCTCCTCTGTCCATGGGATTTCCCAGGCAAGAATACTGGAGTGGGTAGCCATTCTTTCTCCAGGGGATCTTCCCGACACAGTGCTTAAGTAATGTTATAATGAAAGTCAGCACATGTGATTACTATGTAGTGAGATTCTTTCAAAAATCGTGTGCCATTGGACCAGAAATGGATCCTCCCTACTCAGCTGGATGAAGTACTGGGGAGCCCTTTTGGCAGATGCCTCTATTTCATGATAGAAGGAATCCATGAAAGACTGTGAGAGATTTAAACTGAAGGCTGACTTACCCAGAAATACTAAATGATCCAAATACACAAATTCTCACCAATTTACAGGTATGCAGGGGTTTAAGTCTTCTGCAAAAGTATAAAAGAAATGATAGATGACATATGATAAGTAAAACAGCAACAGACTTATAAGAAAGAAAAGATACTTTAGCATGAATTTTAGTAAACATCCATCTAGCCTTCAGTTCTAAGAGGACAATCTGCCCGACAATGAAATAGTAATTATTTACCAGTCAGGACTGCTGGGAGCCTAAAAACAACTTCAAATCATTTCCCAGAAGAGCTTTAGGAATGATCTGGATACCAGATTTTCCCTTTCTCTATTCTGAAAGTCTGCCTGTTTAAAAATTTCAAACATAGCACAGCCATCAGAGATGCTCTACTCTTCCTCAGCCAGCACATAAGCTGCTTGGGGTTGTTTTCTTAGACCAGCACACTATTTTGACAAAGGGCCCTGTGTCAGCATTACTTTACCTCACTATATCCTTTCATGAATCAACCCAGGGACTCCTAAATGACATCCTCTTTCTTATTGCCTACTCAGTTCTGTGTATCTGAAAGGTTTAGCTTTTAAAAAAACAAACTAAAAGAAAGGCCGCAACTCTTCAGATTTCTGGAACAATATCGTATGTGCTGTCAGAGCAGTAAAAGAGGCTGCTCTGACCTCTTTTTGTGCTCATCACCCATGTCTGTGATGGCACAGTGATGATTATAAAGAATTTATTGAATGCATCAGATAAAAGTCATCATTGACAGAACTGATTTATGTTCAAGGACCTTAAAATAAGTGCTTCATGGCTGAGGAAAACGTTTCTGATACAACTAATATTTACGAGATGTATTAATGAGCACCTGCTATATGGGTCAGGCACTATTTACTTCATTTCAATCTTACTACATGAAAAAGAAAAAAAAATCTCACTGAATGCCAACTATTGTGTTTATGCTAGGAACACAGAGATTAATGAAACATAATCATTGTTTTCAAGAGGCTCACAGTCTGGTAGGGAGAGACATTCCAAATAAATATTAAATTAAATAGTCACATTCAGTAATGATACAGTAAGTGTAAGGAAAGAAGCAAGCATGGAGGGCTGCAGGAGCAAGTAGGAGGCCTTAAGCAAGTTTTTCTGCAGAAGTGACTTGTGAAAAGTCTTGAAGAAGACTAGAAAGAAGCAGCAGCTTGAACTAGGGCCAAGGGAACCAATGCTTGAGTGGTACTAGAGTAGGATATGAGGGATTGAGGGGCAAATGATGGCCAAAGAGTCAGGCAGAGCCCATATCATTCAAGGCCTCATGTGATATGTTAAGGAGTTTTCCTAGCAGATACTGGATGGAATAATTTATTCCTAGAAGGAGAATTCTATGAGGGGAAAAAAAGAAACTTTGGAAAACATTGGATCACAGAGAATTCTTTAGAGTCTCAACTTAAATATGTTAATGTGTATCATGACTCTCCGAAACAAGGGTATACTATACAGCTTTTTAAAATGAAACACTTATAAAAGATCATTACTGGGGACTAGAGTTCTGAAAAGCACACTTTGGGAAGAAATGTACAAATCTTTGGGGGAACCATTAAGAATTTTAAACAGATTGATGTTATGGATAGGTTTGCATTGTGGAACTCACTGGCAGCACTTTAGACCTCTCCAACAGTAGTGTTGTCAACAATTGTAAGGGGGCAAAATTGATGGCAGAGAGAGAATTTAGGAGAACATCATTCCAGGGGAGCAAAAACGAGGGTCTGCAGTTAGGCAGTTGAAGGAAGATAAGGATTTTTTAGGTGTTCAGGAGGTTGGAGTGATGAACTTGATCACGGATTGAATCAAAGACAGTGAGGGATAGGAAATACTCAAAATTTCTAATATGGGTGAATGAGTCAATGGGATGCCAAGAATTAAGTATTTATAGGAGGGGGAGTTGGGCTTGAAAAGATATCATGAGTTTAGTTTTGGGCAAATTGACATTGAGGAAGTCTATGTCATATCTGATGGCATTTTTAGGAGATAAATGGATATGAATATGAAGCTTCTGTTAAATATACAGATTTGGTAGTCAACAGTATATAGGTGCAGTTAAAATTATGACAATATTAAAAATCAAGTAGAATTAGGGGAAATATGGACTAAGGTTGGGAGCCAGGGAGAATTCTAACAACAGTGTTCGCATACATAACAATTTCAAAACTTTTAGTCAACTCAAACCATAAACTCACATTGCTATATAAACACCAACACCACACATTAGGTCTATTTCCATGACGACTTTGTTGTTGTTGTTGTTTAGTTACTCAGATATGTCTGACTCTTTATGATGCCATGGATAGCAGCAGGCCAGGTTTCCCTGTCCGTCACCAACTCCCGAAGCCTACCCAAACTCATGTTTAGTCAGTGATGCCATCCAACCATCTTATCCTCTGTCATCCCCTTCTCCTCCGCCTTCAATCTTTCCCAGCATCAGGGAGGTTTGGAATTTCAGCTTCAACATCAGTGCTTCCAATGAACACCCAGGACTGATCTCCTTTAGGATGGACTGGTTGGATCTCCTTGCAGTCCAAGGGACTCTCAAGAGTCTTCTCCAGCACCACAGTTCAAAAGCATCAATTCCTCAGTACTCAGCTTTCTTTATAGTCCAACTCTCACATCCACATGACTACTGGAAAAACCATAGCTTTGACTAGATGGATCTTTGTTGGCAAAAATGTTTCTGGTTTTTAATATGCTGTCGATCAGAGCTTTTCTTCCAAGTCACAAGCGCCTTTTAATTCATGGCTGCAGTCACCATCTGCAGTGATTTTGGAGCCCCCCAAAATAAAGTCTGTCACTGTTTCCATTGTTTTCCCATCTATTTGCCATGAAGTGATGAGACTGGATGCCATGATCTTCGTTTTCTGAATGTTGAATTTTAAGCCAACTTTTTCACTCTCCTCTTTCACTTTCATAAAGAGGCTCTTTAGTTCTTCGCTTTCTGCCATAAAAAAGGTGGTGTCATCTGCATATCTGAGGTTATTGATATTTCTCCCTGTAGTCTTGATTCTGGGCTTCCCTGGTTGGCTCCATGGTAGAGAATCTGTCTGCAATGCAGGAGCCACAAGAGATGTGGGTTCAATCCCTGGGTCAGGAAGATGCCCTAGAGGCGGGCATGGCAACCCACTCCAGTATTCTTGTCTGGAGAATTCCATAGACAGAGGAGCTTGATGGGCTACGGTTCAAGGCTCATAAAGAGTCAGACATGACTGAAGCAACAGCACGCTTGAAATCTTGATTCCAGCTTATGCTTTAACCAGCCCAGCATTTCGCATGATGTATTCTGCATATAAGTTAAATAAGCAGGGTGACAATACACAACCTTGACGTACTTCTTTCCCAATTTTGAACAAGTCCGTTGTTCCAATGATGATTTTGGATCCACGTTAAGTTTGTGTCTTTTCTTACTTAGACTTTATTTATTTCAAATATTTTTCACAGCATTCTCCATTCCCACTCCAATTAAATTGCCAGAGTTTTATTTTATTTTTTAACTCAGAAGTGCTTTGTCTCTTTTAGTCACTCTTTGAAAATAAGTTCGGTAGCAAATAGAGATTTAAACTGAAGCTGTCCAAAGAAGACATATAGACGGCCAACAGGCACACGACCATGTTTTATTTGGGTACAGCCAAATAAAATTTCTTAAAAAATACAGTCATCCATTGCAAAACATAGTTTTGTTTTATTCTCTTGTTGATTCTCAGTTTTTATAATGTAGATACTAAAATTTTTACACAACCATGTAAATATTTTGTAGAAAAAGTCAGAGTACAAATAAAAGTAAATACTGATGTGGAGTAATAAAATACATTATGTATCTCATTCATTCATGTTGCAAATTACATACTTTGGTATTTGAATTGCAAGTTTATGTGATATGAATATGAAGGAATATTAAGGAAAATGGAACAAGCAAAACAATGACATATTCTGTGCATATATCAATAAACAGTAATTCAGCAGATTATAGGGCTTCCCAGGTAGCTTTGCAAAAGGCAGTTTTGCCTGAAATCCTTGCACTGGGTACAATTAAGTTGAAGCTTAATCAAGTCAAGGTGGTTTTCAACTCCCAGGTTCATGCTCAAAACAATGTTCATTGTGAGGTTCTCAGAAAGATTAATGCATGGCCCATACATTAGCCCAAGAGATGATGTTTAGTTAAAGGAATAAAACAATACCAGCAATTACTATTTCCAAAGACTGGTTTCTTTCAAAGAATGCCAAAGAAAGTACATTTTGTATCAATAGAATCTTTGTAAATTTAGAGCAGAGATAGTAAATTGAATCTCATATGAGGTCAAAGCCGGTTCTTAAAAAAAAAAGTTATTTAGGAAGAAGAAAGACATGTAATAAGATTCCGTTTTGGAAAGATATTTCATATTTTATTCTTTGTCATAAGAGATTAGAGTTTAGGGGTTTTCCTGTTGGCTCAGTGGTAAAGAATCTCCCTGCAATGCAGGAGGCACAGTTCGATCCCTGGTCCGGGAAGATTCCCACATGTTATGGAGCAGCTAAGCCCATGTGCTGAAGCCTATGTGCCTTAGAGCCTGTGCTCTGCAAAAAGAGAAAACACCATAATGGGAAGCCTGTGCAGGGCAACTAGAGAATAGCCCCTGCTCTCAGCAACTAGAGAAAAGCCTGTGCAGCAATGTGGACCCCCACAGTCAAAAATAAATAAAAATTTTAAAAAAGATTAGAGATTAGGCATTAAAGCTGAAATTTTACTTAATAAGATAGATGATTATATTGACTGATATTTCTTAGGAAACTTAGCTAGTATTTCTTGGGAAATTCTTATAAAACCTGCTGTTACTGATAAATAATAAAATTATGAGAACATATCTCCCTTCCAGAGAGATGTCAAGCCCCTCTTTGGTCTGAGTTTTCTGGCTTCAAATTGCCAAGGAACCTCACAAGGTGTGAATCTGGAGTTTAAGGATGACTAAAAGGGAAAATTCTGAGTAGAAAGGCTGAAAAGAATTTCATGATCTTGAGATATTTCCCTACCTCATTTCCAGAATATAAACAATCCCCAAAAGACCAAGGAAAATATAATCGAGAGTCAAAGAATAGCAAAATAATGTCAGAAGGGGAAAAAACGAAATATTTTTCAATCAGATATATGTAATGATTTTCTTGAGCCTTTATTTATCATATATACAGGTTTTATTTTTGTCACCTTATGAAAACAAGACCACATAAATGATGAAGAAATTCAGGCAGATTTTTAATTTTTGGGAGGTTTTTTTTTTTCCCCATAACTCTGCTTGTGAGATCTTAGTTCTCCCACCAGGGATTGAACCCGGGCCACAACAGAGAAAGCTCCAAGTCCTACCCACTGGACCACCAGGAAATTTCCCCAGGCAGATGTTTGTGAAACAGCCTTGATAGAGTTTCTGAGTTTAAATACGTGTTTTCACTTAATCCACATTTTAGTAATATAGAGGAAATCTATATTAAATCATAGATTTGGTATTGGTAGATTTCAGAAGTGACATTTATATATCTGTGTTATTTCTAGCCATATTTTCAACTTCAAGTAATGGCAGTTTGTGGTCATAATGTGGTTTACTTTCTGTTTCCCACATTCTCAGTTCAGTTCAGTTCAGTCGCTCAGTCATGTCTGACTCTTTGCAACCCCATGAACTGCAGCACTCCAGGCTTCCTTGTCCATCACCAACTTCTGGAGTTTACTCAAACTAATGTCCATTGAGTCGGTGATGCCATCCAAGCATCTCATCCTCTGTCATCCCCTTCTCCTCCCGCCTTCAATCTTTCCCAGCATCAGAGTCTTTTTCCAACGAGTCAGTTCTTCACATCAGGTGGCCAAAGTACTGGATTTTCAGCTTCAATATCAGTCCTTCTAATGAATATTTAAGACTGATTTCCTTTAGGATAGACTAGTTGGATCTCCTTGCAGTCAAAGGGACCCAAGAGTCTTCTCCAGCACCACAGTTCAAAAGCATCAATTCTTCGGTGATCAGCTTTCTTCACAGTCCAACTCTCACATCCATACATGACTACTGGAAAAACCATAGCTTTGACTAGATGGACCATTGCTGGCAAAGTAATATCTCTGCTTTTTAATATTCTTTCTAGGTTGGTCATAGCTTTTCTTTCAAGGAGCAAGAGACTTTTAATTTCATGGCTGTAGTCACCATCTGCAGTGACTTTGGAGCCCCCAAAAATAAAGTCTGTCACTGTTTCCATTGTTTCCCCATCTATTTGCCATGAAGTGAAGGGATCAGATGCCATGATCTTAATTTTCTGAACGTTGAGTTTTAAGCCAGCTTTTTCATTCTTTACTTTCATTTTCCTCAAGAGGCTCTTTAGTTCTTCTTTGCTTTCTTACATAATGTGGTGTCATCTTCATATCTGAGGTTATTGATATTTCTCCCAGCAATCTTGATTCCAGCTTGTGCTTCATCCAGCCTGGAATTTTGCATGATGTACTCTGCATATAAGTTAAATAAGCAGGATGACAATATACAGCCTTGACGTACTCCTTTCCCGATTTGGAACCAGTCTGTTGTTCCATGTCTATTTCTAACTGTTGCTTTTTGACCTGCATACAGATTTCTCAGGAGGCAGGTCAGGTGGTCTGGTATTCCCACTTCTTGAAGAATTTTCCACAGTTTGTTGTGATCCACACAGTCAAAGGCTTTGGCATAGTCAATAAAACAGAAGTAGATATTTTTCTGCAACTCTCTTTCTTTTTTTTTGATCCAATGGATGTTGGCAATTTGATCTCTGATTCCTCTGCCTTTTCTAAATCCAGCTTGACCATCTGGAAGCTCATGGTTCAAGTACTGTTGAAGCCTGGCTTGGAATTTTGAGCATTACTTTGCTGGCGTGTGAGATGAGTGCCGTTGTGCAGTAATTTGAATATTCTTTGGCATTGCGTTTCATGGGATTGGGATGAAAACTGACCTTTTCCAGTCCTGTGGCCACTGCTGAGTTTTCCGAATTTGCTGGCATATTGAGTGCAGCACTTTCACAGCATCATCATTTAGGATCTGAAATAGCTCAACTGGAATTCCATCACCTCCACTAGCTTTGTTTGTAGTGATGCTTCCTAAGGCCCACTTGACTTCACATTCCAGGATGTCTGGCTCTAGGTGAATGATCACACCATCATGGTTATCTGGTTCATGAAGTGTTATTTTTTTGTATAGTTCTTCTGTGTATTCTTGCCACCTCTTCTTAATATCTTCTGCTTCTGTTAGGTCCATACCATTTGTCCTTTATCGAGCCCATCTTTGCATGAAATGTTCCCTTGGTGTCTCTAATTTTCTTGAAGAGACCTCTAGTCTTTCCCATTCTATTGTTTTCCTCTATTTCTTTGCACTGATTGCTGAGGAAGGCTTTCTTATCTATCCTTGCTGTTCTTTGGAACTCTGCCATTCAATGGGTATATCTTTCTTTTTCTTCTTTTGCTTCTCTTCTGTTCTCAGCTATTTGTAAGGCCTCCTCAGACAACCACTTTGCCTTTTTGCATTTCTTTTTCTTGGGGTTGATCTTGCTCCCTGTCTCCTGTACAATGTTACGAACCTCTGTCCATAGTTCTTCGGGCACTCTATCAGATCTAATCCCTTGAATCTGTCACTTTCACCATATAATCATAAGGGATTTGACTTAAGTCATACCTTAATGGTCTAGTGGTTTTTTCTACTTTCTTCAATTTAAGGCTTTCCAGGTGGCTTAGTGGTAAAGAATCCGCCTACCAGTGCAGGAGACACAAGAGATGTGGGTTTGATCCCTGGATAAGGAAAATCCATTGAAAGAGAAAATGGCAACTCATTCCAGTATCCTTGCCTGGAGAATCTCATGGACAGAGGAGCCTAGAGGGATACAGTCCATAAGGTCACAAAGAGTTGGACACGACTGTGCAACTGAACCTATATTATGTAAGCGATGTTGAGAGTCCCTTGGACTGCAAGGAGATTGAACCAGTCAAAAATCAACCCTGAATATTCATTGGAAGGACTGAGGCTGAAGCTCCAATACCTTGGCCACCAGATGTGATGAGCTGACTCATTGGAAAAGACCCTGATGCTGGAAAAGACCCTGACACTGGGAAGGATAGAAGGTAAAAGGAGAAGGGGGCGTCAGAGAACAAGATGATTAGATAGCCTCATCGACTCAATGGACATGAGTTTCAGCAAACTACAGAAGACAGCGAAGGACAGAGAAGGCACGTTGTGGTCCATGGGGTTGCAAAGATTCGGACGCAACTTAGTGACTGAACAACAGCAAAGCAATAATAAAGCTTTATTTTTGTTTAAACAAAACAACAGTAAAGCAATGCTTATATTCGTAATTACTATTTGTTCTTATTATAAAAAGGACTCTAAGCTGTTAATTTTTAAATCTTAATTAGGCTGATATTTCTTACTACCAGCAAATATTCTTATCTGCTCCAACTCTCTCTGTAGCCATCTCTTCCAACTGCTATTCTCATTCTATGTGTCCCTGGTCCTACTGAATCCTGTCAGAATGACTTTGCCTGAGAAAGCATTAGTTCAAACACATATGTATCCAGATTTTACAAAAACTGTGAATAATATTTTCATTTAAGAAGTCAAATGCTTTCTAGAGAATCTAATTTAGGGCAGCATTTTCTAGAACAGACATTTGGCACATAGGATTTGTGCAAGATGATCCATAGAGTATGTGATAAAACTCTGGATGCTTCTGTTGCTATTTATGCTTTTTTTTTTGTTTGGTTTGGTTTCTTTTTGACTGCACTGTACAGCATGTGAGATCTTTGTTCCCAACCAGGATGGAACCTATGCCATCTGCAAGGTAAGATACGATCTTTCTTCCCAGGGAAATTCCAGTCTGGTAAGAGAGATATGCAAAGTAAGCATGTAAAATATGAAAAAAGTTGTGAGATGGTAGAAAGAAGACTAGCAGAATTGTATCTCAGGTGTGAAGAATTGTATTTTCTCTTCAGTTCAGTTCAGTCGCTCAGTCGTGTCCGACTCTTTGCGACCCCATGAATCACAGCATGCCAGGCCTCCCTGTCCATCTGGTTTAGACTAAACTGGCACCCAGCTAAACTTGAATTTTAAGTAAATAAGGAATAATTATTCATTTAGAATATACCCCATTACATGGAACATAGTTACTTTTTAAATTTTACTTTTTAATTTTACTATGAATTCAAATTTAACAGGGCATCCTGTGTTATTACTCCCTAAGTTTGGCAACCCTATTTTAGGCAAGCATGTTGGTTATTTATAGTCTGCCAGATTCATCCACCCTCTTCTGCCCTACTCTGTATCCCTCCTGGAGACTGACTCCTGAGATCTCTGTTTCCTGTGTTTCCTTGCCAGTTGGCTTCTTGTTGAATTCAGCCCGTGGGAGGGGCTGGGAGCAGAGTAGACAGCAGGAACAGGGAGAGGTCAGGTCTTCTTCCTTGCCTCTTCCATGCCTCAGTGAAGCTTCTCCGGTGGTGTCAATATTCCTGCACAGCCACAACTCTTGCATGACGGTTCCGCCTACATGCCTTTAGCTCTCCTGCATCACTGGTCACAGTTTTTTCCTCCCATGGATCTTTCAGGTTTGGAAGTAGCAACAATTTCTCTTTGTTGCTAAGATCTGGATGCCTCAGCATTCTTTTTGGTTTCCCTAACTTTGAGTATATCTTTGTAGGTAGTCTATTATAATATTCTATTGAACTGAGTTTCCTTCCTGGTCCCTGGTTGGTAAAGCCAGTCTTTTTTTCTTTGAGTCACATCTCTTTATTTATGAGATAAGGAAAATAATACCTCTTTTATAAATATATATATGTATTTTGTAAGAAGATTATATACATGGATATCATGGAGTGGGGGAGGGATCTCACATTTGAATTCATACTTAGCACACATTTTACAGCTGGTATAGCTGAATGTTGTTGTTCAGTCGCTAAGTCATGTCTGACTTTTTGTGACCCCATGGGCTACAGCATGCCAGACTTCCCTTTCCTTCACCATCTCCCAGAGTTTGCTCAAACTCATGTCCATTGAGTCAGTGATGCCATCCAACCATCTCATCCTCTGTCACCCCCTTCTGTTCCTGCCCTCAAAGTTCCCAACATCAGGGTCTTTTCCAATGAGTTGGCTCCTTGCATCAGGTGGCCAAAGTATTGGAGCTTCAGCTTCAGCATCAGTCCTTCTAATGATTATTCAGGGTTGATTTCCTTTAGGGTTGACTCATTTGATCTCCTTGCAGTTCAAGGGACTCTGGAGAGTCTTCTCCAGCGCCACAATTCAAAAGCATCAATTCTTTGGGACTCAGCCTTCTTTATGGTCCAATTCTCACATCCATACAGGACTACTGGGAAAACCATAGCTTTGACTATATGTTCTTTTGTCAGCAAAGTGACATCTCTGCTTTTTAATACACTGTCTAGGTTTGTCACAGCTTTTCTTCCAAGGAGCAAGTGTCTTTTAATTTCGTGGCTGCAGTCATCATCCAAAGTGATTTTGGAAACTAAGAAAATAAAATCCGCCACTGTTTCCACTTTTACCCCATCTACTTGCCATGAAATGATGGGACAGGATGCCATGATCTTAGTTTTTTGAATGTTGTGTTTCAAGCCAGCTTTTTTACTCCTCTTTCACCTTCATCAAGGGGCTCTTCAGTTCCTTTTCACTTAGTACCATTAAAAATGGAGTTGTTATTATAGTCACTTGAATGCAAACCCTTTCACCTCCCTCTCTTCCCACCATGAGCTAATTATATACCATTGCTGGTATTCCATTTAATCTCTTTGAGTCTCAATTTCTTCATGTGTTAAATTGAGATTTTACTTATTTCACCTGCCTCACAAGATTTTTATGTTAAGATCATTTTTGTTGAAGCACTTGTAAAACACTACAAATATTAATTAGTAGTATTGTTTATTTTGCAGGTTACTTTCTTATGTTATTTATAATTCTGTCTCAAATGACTTAGAATAACACTCAATATTTTTCTGTAAGAAAACAGAGATGAAACTTTCACTCACATGTAAACTACTTTCTAAAAGTAGGTGTGCATTTTCTAGACATTATTCATAGATTCTGTGATTGCAGGTATGGTGTAAGGTCCCACTAGGCCACTGATCTTTCTTCTCCTCTGTGCTGAGCTGCTCTTCTACTTTAACTGAAGTTTCTCAATACGGGTTTCTAGTAGGATAGACAAGAGGGTTCTAACTTCAGAAAACGTGTTCCTATTTTACCTGGACAGGTAAGGCTAATTTAAGGGTTGAGAGAGGAGATTATCTTCTGAACTTCACTTAGCACAAATCAATTGATTAGATTAACCCAGAGTTAGCTAAAAATATCCAGATACTAAGATGGGCACATTTCAGTGGAGGAGCAACACATGATCACAAACATCTAAGAATAAATAGCTCAACAAGCTTTCACTCTATTTATACCCAACAGAAGGTGGCTGCTTCCCTAAGATGCCTCCCACCAGATGGTGACTTCTCAGTTCATTTTTTTAACTACCTGTAAAATCATAACACATGGCTCTGACTTCTTTTCATTTTACACTTCACCTTTCAGCACTAGATTACTATAGCTTCAGATTTCCATCTGGGCAAAAAAATTCCTTAAAAGGCAGGAGGTCAAAGTCACAGGCAAACATACATGCACACAAATATATTTAGTTTTATAAATAGAATCTTCATTCCACATCTGTAATTATGGACAACTGATTTGTTGTTTCAGACCATGTTATCTTCTTTACCTACCTAATAGCAGTTACCTCTGTTGACTCGAGAAATGAAAGCTGATTTTAAATTATCCTAGAGAAAAAGTAATTACAAAGGATATTGAAAGTTTTCCATATATAGTGCATTCTAAACTCAATATAAAATTCCTTGAGTTATCCATATCAATCTTCATTCCCAAAATCTCCTTTTGTTAGTATTTATGATTGAGAACTGACAGCAGTTATACTAAGCCTCTGGGATAATTAGGGTAAGACTTTCCAGTAATGAGGTGTCACTAGAGCTTAGCTACTACTCTAATCAATTACTTTGTTTTGTCTGAATTTATGACCACATATTGCTCTCTTAAATTTAGCTAAGAGCAGACAAATAGGTACTGCTGGTAGAAAGAGGTATGGAGCCAGTAGAAGGATTAGGATCTGCTCATCATCACTACTGGGAAAATAATTCACAATAACTTAAGGTTGGGCTAGTTTATCATTCTCTTACATGCAATTTAGCAAACGTTGCTTTGGAGAAATGAAATGATGTCCTGTTCTGCCATCAAGTATAAATTCATCTCAGCTGTTTTGATCTTTATTTCCAGGGTGAGCTGATTATTGTACTGGGTACAATAAATGTGCTGTGTGCTTAGTTGCTCAGTCATGTCCAACTCTTCATGACCCCATGGACAGTAGCCCACCAGGCTCCTCTGTCCATGGGGATTCTTCAGGCAAAAATACTGGAGTGGGTTGCTATGTGCTCCTCCAGGGGATCTTCCCAACCCAGGGATTGAACCCAGGTCTCCTGCATCGCAGGCAGATTCTTTACCATCTGAGCCACCAGGGAAGCCCAGATATAATGAATAGGTTATGGGAAAAAGTCATATGTGTGTATGAAAAATAATATTCATTTAAAAGACACAATGAAATTTAAATAATTTTTAAGAACAGTTAAATATTCACAGCAAATTTGAGGAGAAGGTACAGAGAATTCCTATATATCCCCAACACTGACACATGCATAACCTTCTTATTATCACCATCCCCCTTCAGAGTGGTACATTTGTTACAACTGATGAACCTACATTGATATCATTACCACCTAAAGTCCAGAGTTTACATTATGGTTCACTCTCAGTGTTATACATTCTTTGTCTATGTCTGGGCAAATACATAATGACATGTATCCATCATTGTGGTATCAAAAAGAAACACAGTAAAAATATTTATAGTCACTAAATAAACAATGATAATAATCACTCTCAGCGTCACATAGAGAACTTTCTGTTGTTGCATACGTTTTAAAATTTTAGATTTTATAGCATAGGATATTATAGCTATTACCCCCAAAAAAACCATGAAGTTAGAACATTTGAGAATGACTAGTCCAGCATCCTATTTTTACATAGAAAACTAAAGCCCATATAGATTAGGTGACTTTCCCAAAGACACAAAGCTGGCTCATGGCAGAAGATTGTACCAGACATGACCCCACATCTTCTGACTTTTAATTTTGCCTTCTTCCCACTTCTTTGCACACAGATATTTACTTCTGTGTTTAAAATTAAATTTATGCTTATAGTTAATAATCTTATTTTAAAAAGTGGTCCTCATCTTAGACACGATAAAATCACCTGGACTGATGTTTAAACTACCAATGCCAGACTACACCCCAGATCAATTCCATTACAACATGTATTTATGTGTGTGTGTGTGTGTGTGTGTGCGCGCTCAGTCACTCAGTTGTGCCCATCTTATGTGTTTACAGTTAAGTGTAACTAAAGAAAGAAACTATGTGCTGTTTGGGAAATTTTTTTTTTTCCTATGTGTGTGGGTGGAATGGGTGGGGTGGACAAATTATGGGTGTGAGAATTTCATGTATCTTCTCAATGCTTTGTAATGGCTCAAGTTATGGGAAATAAAAAATTAAACATTTATACAGTGAATACTTACTATGCATTGTGAGGATATAGAAATAGAATATGTGAATTTCCTGTCCTTTGAAAATTCACAAATTTCTATAGGAGATAAAACATGTACACACATTACTCTGAAAGGAAAACCCAAGTTCGATTATATGTAGAAACTAGTATTATAAGCCAGAGAAGGCAATGGCAAGCCACTCCAGTACTCTTGGCTGGAAAATCCCATGGATGGAGGAGCCTGGTAGGCTGCAGTCCGTGGGGTCGCTAAGGGTCGGACACGACTGAGCGACTTCACTTTCACTTTTCACTTTCATGCATTCTAGAAGGAAATGGCAACCCACTCCAGTGTTCTTGCTTGGAGAATCCCAGGGACGGGAGAGCCTGGTGGGCTGTCGTCAGTGGGGTCGCACAGAGTCGGACACGACTGAAGTGACTTAGCAGCAGTAGCAGTATTATAAGCACCTTAGAAATTCAGAGAGAAGGGGAGAGAATGCACCATTCTTTAATCAGAAAGACTCTATAGAGAAGTCAGGATCTGAGTTAGGATTTAGAATATGGGTGATGTTTTCTTGTATGAAGACTAGATGGAGAATTTTTAGATTGAGGTAAGAGAACAGCAAAGTATGGAAGCAGAGACGTATAAAGCCAATTTAAAGAGAATACGGACTAGGATAATTTGATATACCAAAATTGTGTCACAGAGTAGCAGAAAGTAATGTGAAAAGGTAGCTGGATTTTAACTGATTGGATCAGTTGCCTTTTCTTATTGATTCAGTTGACTCTTTGTATAGTATGAGCAATAATAATAGCTCTCAGCTGAATTTGAGTGAACTCCGGGAGTTGGTGATGGACAGGGAAGCCTGGCATGCTGTGATTCATGGGGTCGCGGAGAGTCGGACACGATTGAGCGACTGAACTGAACTGAACTGAACCCTATTATTATCTCCATTTTATAGATGAATAAATTTGAGGCTCAAAGGAGCTAAGTAACTTGCCTAAGATCAAAAGACTAGAATAAGGTGCAGCTAGTATCTGTAATGGCAACCCACTCCAGTGTTCTTGCCTGGAGAATCCCAGGGACGGGGGAGCCTGGTGGGCTGCCGTCTATGGGGTCGCACAGAGTCGGACACGACTGAAGCGACTTAGCAGCAGCAGCAGTATCTGTATATCGGAGAAGGCAATGCAAGCCACTCCAGTACTCTTGCCTAGAAAATCCCATGGATGGAGGAGCCTGATGGCTGCAGGGGTCGCTAGGTGTCAGACACAACTGAGCGACTTCATTTTCAATTTTCACTTTCACACACTGGAGAAGGAAATTTCAACCCACTCCAGTGTTCTTGCCTGGAGAATCCCAGGGATGGGGGAGCCTGGTGGGCTGCCGTCTATGGGGTCACACAGAGTCGGACACGACTGAAGTGACTTAGCAGCAGCAGTATCTGTATATATATAGTATATATGTATACATATATAGTATTATATATATATAGTGTATATATATATAGTATATATAGTATCTCTATCAGTTCAGTTCAGTCGCTCAGTCGTGTCCGACTCTCCGCGACCCCATGAATCACAGCACGCCAGGCCTCCCTGTCCATCACCAACTCCCGGAGTACACTCAAACTCATGTCCACAGAGTCAGTGATGCCATCCAGCCATCTCATTCTCCGTCGTCCCCTTCTCCTCCCGCCCCCAACCTTTCCCAGCATCAGAGTCTTTTCCAGTGAGTCAACTCGTCGCATGAGGTAGCCAAAGTATTGCAGTTTCAGCTTTAGCATCAGTCCCTCCAGTGAACATCCAGGATTGATCTCCTTTAGAATGGACTGGTTGGATCTCCTTGCAGTATAAGGGACTCTCAAGAGTCTTCTCCAACACCACAGTTCAAAAGCATCAATTCTTCGGCGATCAGCTTTCTTCACAGTCCAACTCTCACATCCATACATGACCACGGGAAAAACCATTGCCTTGACTAGACGGACCTTGATTGGCAAAGTAATGTCTCTGCTTTTTAATATACTATCAAGGTTGGTCATAACTTTCCTTCCAAGGAGCAAGCGTCTTTTAATTTCATGGCTGCAATCAGCATCTGCAGTGATTTTGGAGCCCAAAAAACAAAGTCTGACACTGTTTCCACTGTTTTTCCATCTATTTCCCATGAAGTGATGGGACCAGATGCCATGATCTTTGTTTTCTGAATGTTGAGCTTCAAGCCAACCTTTTCACTCTCCTCTTTCACTTTCATCAAGAGGCTTTTGAGTTCCTCTTCACTTTCTGCCATAAGGGTGGTGTCATCTGCATATCTGAGGTTATTGATATTTCTCCCGGCAATCTTGATTCCAGCTTGTGCTTCTTCCAGCCCAGCGTTCCTCATGATGTACTCTGCATATAAGTTAAATAAGCAAGGTGACAATATACAACCTTGACGTACACCTTTTCCTATAGGGCAGTCTCATTCCTGAGCCTGTGCTCTTAAACATCACCTACACTGGTTCTATCATATGTATTGCAAATATTTTCTCCATTTTCATTTATCATCTTAACTTTTTGTATGATGTCTTTCACTGTTTAGACATTTAAATTTTTATATAGTCAAATATTTAATATTTTAAAAAATATACTCAGTTTTGTTTTATATTAAGACTTAATGTGAAAAATAATTAAAAATTTTACTGTATTTTAGTCTGAAGTTTTATGATTTTTGCTTTCAACTTCATGATAATTAATCTTGACTCTCTTACTATGTGTGTCTATCATCTGAGGTAGGGGTCTAATTTCACTTTCCCCTAGACGGCTATCCATTTATCTCCAAAATATATCTTTTCTCTAATGAGTTGATATCCCACCTTGATACAGTAGATATTCAGAAATTTGCTAAATTACTGGACATTCTATCAATTAGTGTTTCATTCTGGTTAAAAAGAATTGTTGTAAAAATTCAACCTTGGAAGGGTTACTAATTAGAAATACTACAGTGCAAGTTAGATAATATTGGGTTCTTAATACACAGCTGAGATACATATAGCAAAGAACAGTAATTTTGGCTCTGGAGGTCAAATCATGAAGAAGAAAGATGATGAAAGAAAACATTTTAATTTTAATTTAGGTTATGGTGAAAGAAACTATTGCCTTCTTCACAATTTTGCCTTTTCTAGGCAAAATTCTCACATTTTTTGATGACAATAATTTAAGGACACCTGGCAACAACTGAAGTAATGAGGACTTGTAACCTGACTTTTTTAGTAAGCAGGTATCTCCAAAGTGTTCTATTATCACCCAGCTTTCTACCAATGCAAAAGCCATCAAAGAAGATGACCATAATGATAAATAATCTAGTGAAGACCCTTTCTCTGGACATGTGAAACTAAGATGTGCTTTGGGGGGAAATGCCAAAACTTTTAATTTCTTCCAGGAAAACATCATACATGTGTGTCAGTGATTCTTCTCTGTAGAGTACTGGGAAATTCACATGCAATATATGGAATAGTTTCCCCCCATTTCACTATGTGCATGCTCTGAACAATTAATGCTCCTACTTGCCTTCACAATGGTTCAGAGTGATCTAACACAGATTCAACCATCTGTCCATATTTTGTTCCATTTGCAAGATTTGTTCTTCCTGCTGATCTGATTGCTTCTTTTCTCTGCTTCCTGATTCAGATAGAGCAAGCTGTTCCAGAAATGTGTTTGTTAGCCAAAAACAAGTCCCTTTGACTATAGAAATATATAATTCACCCCAGCTAGTAATGTTTAAGAAAAGCATTGAGTTTTTCTTTTTCCTTTTTAAAAAATATATTGCTTAGAAAGCATTCAAGGTCTTAATGACAGAGGCTTTAGAATCTGTTGTTAAGATCAAATATAGGTAAATCTAAAACAATGGCTGGAAGAAATAACCAGTGTTTTCTTTATATGTGGCCCTGAAAATCACTGGTGTCCTGTTTCAGTAAAGTTTCGACTTTCCTGCTTGATAGGTGCGTCTCAGAACACCTTACTGGAATCACTTACCTTCTTATTGAAGTATATTCTTGAGTTGTTCCCTCAGTGAGAAACATTTAGTGGTAAATCCTCTTGGTTTTATTTATTTATTTATTTTGAATAGTGTATTTCATTTTCAGAAGGTCATTCTGGTTGTATATTATTCCACTGTCTTCTGGCTCCCATTATTACTATTAAGGCATTAGCTGCCAGTTTAACTATGTCTCCCTTGTTGGTAATCTATCTTTTCTTTCTAGTTGCTTTTAAGACCTTCTTCCTGTCTTTGCTGTTCTGCAGCTTTATTCTGTATGTAGGTACGGATTTCTTTTTATTTATACAGTTTGGCATTTGTGGACTTCCTGAATGTGGTTATGTCTTCAATTGATTTTAGAAAATTCTTAGCCATTATTATTTTTCTTTCTTTCTTTCTTTTTGGCTGTGCCACACAGCTTGTGGGATCTTAGTTCCACAACCAGGGATTGAATCCAGGACCCTGGCAGTGGAAGCACAGAGTCCTAACCAATGGACCACCAGGGAATTCCCTTAGTCATTATTTCTTCTCATACTGTCTTTCCTTATCTCAGTTGCCTTTTGAGGAATTCTAATTAGGCCTTCTCACTCAGTACTTTATGTCTCCAAAACTCACTTTGGTGTTTTACATCAATTTGTCCCCTCAATCTGCAATCTGAAATTTTTTTCAGTTCTATAACTCATTCATTCTAGTCAGCTGTATCTAATCTGCTTTCTAATTCTTTGGTTGAGTTTTACATTTATTACATTTTCATTTTTATGAGTTCAATGTACTAGCTTTCAAATCTTCCTGATCAGTTCCTATTACCTTTTTCTCATTCTCAGATATTTCAATCTCTGTTATATTCCTGGAAATAGAGTAATTTTGTATGTTTATCTGATAATTTCAGTATCTGTAGTCTGTTAAGGTCTGTTTCTCTAGTATATTATTTATTCTATTTCTGATTTTTTTCCTTTTGTGTTTGTAATTTTTTAATTATTATTAAATAATTGGATTATTTAATTGTGTATTATTAAATAATTGGAACTCTATCTGTAGACATTAAGGCTAACATAAGAGTACACTCTTCCAAGGAGGGTTTATTTTCTTCTTCCAGGGGCCTTCCAGGAAACACAACATACCAATGCCACTTAAATCTCAACCCTCAATTACAGAAGATTTAGACTTCAAACCCTTGTGAAGATAGCATAATGGCCAACATTTTGTGGAGAGACTTCTTTTTTAACTTCTGCCCAGAGCCAATTCTGAGACTGTGCGTCTACTTTACTATTAACACGGTCAAGTTTTTTTGGGGGGGAGTTCCAAAATCACTGCAGATGGTGATTGCAGTCATGAAATTAAAAGACGCTTACTCCTTGGAAGGAAAGGTATGAGCAACCTAGATAGCATATTAAAAAGCAGAGACATTACTTTGCCAACAAAGGTCTGTCTAGTCAAGGCTATGGTTTTTCCAGTGGTCATGTATGGATGTGAGAGTTGGACTGTGAAGAAAGCTGACTGCCGAAGAATTGATGCTTTTGAACTGTGGTGTTGGAGAAGACTCTTGAGAGTCACTTGGACTGCAAGGCGATCCAACCAGTCCGTTCTGAAGGAGATCAATCCTGGGTGTTCATTGGAAGGACTAATGCTAAAGCTGAAACTCCAATACTTTAGCCACCTCATGTGAAGAGTTGGCTCATTGGAAAAGACTCTGATGCTGGGAGGGATTGGGGGCAGGAGGAGAAGGGGACAACAGAGGATGAGATGGCTGGATGGCATCACCGACTCGATGGACATGAGGTTGGGTGAATTCTGGGAGTTGGTGATGGACAGGGAAGCCTGGCGTGCTGCGATTCATGGGGTCGCAAAGAGTTGGACATGACTGAGCGACTGAACTGAACTGATAGGTTTTAAAGCATTTCACTTTCATAAAATATGATTTCTGATTTACTTAAGTAAAAAAGTGTTTTTCAGAAGGATATTGAGAATCAAAGCAGCTCTGGACATCAATTAACAAGAATGATAGGAGAAGTTATATTAGCACTATTTTAGTTAGGACACCTGCACTGAGATGAATGTATTTCAACTATTTTCAGTACCTTTACTAAGTCTGCTCAAGATTCAAATTTTTCAGGAGTTCTGGGAAGAAGGTGGCAGAGTGGCAGCAGAATTTTCTTGAATCTTTACATGAGAGTAAAGTGAGAAACTAGATAACGAAACCATCTGGAGAGCATTTATAATAGAATTAAATGAATAAGATGTCCCTCCCAGCCCCAAAACACTGGTATCCTCAGGCTTGTGTGTTATCACTGTCTTGGTGGAAGAAACCTGGAGGAAGCACTAAGGCATCTGACAGGCCTAAGAACAAAATGATACCCAGAAATTTCCACTGGGATTAAAAAAATAGTTTTCATTTTTCTACTGACATTTCTCTACTGGTATCTATCCTTTAGTTAATCCATTATGACAAAATTTCTATAGCTGTTTTAAAATTCTTGTCTGCTAATTCCAACATTTAGGCCATTCAGGATTGCTTTCTCTTGTTTTTTCTCTTGTCCATGGGTCATATTTTTCTGTTTCTTTGCAAATTAATTATTTTTATTGTATGCATGTCTGACTCCTTGCGACCCCACGGACTACAGCCCACCAAGCTTCTTTGTCCATGGGATTTTTCAAGCAAGAATACTGGAGTGGGTTGTTATTTCCTATTCCACGGGATGTTCCTGACCCAGGGATGATACTCACATCTCCTACGTCTCCTGCATCAGCAGGTGAATTCTTTACCACTGCACCACGTTTTTGTAGTATACTGGACATTATAGGGACACTGGATTTTGCTATTTCCCTCATAACAATGTTAGTGGTTTTTTCAGCAGTAGTTAACTTGACTGGATACAAACTCAATTCAGTCTCCCCTGTGATAGACAGTAATTGAAATGTGCTAAATTCCTTCCCTCTTTCCACTGTTGTTTTCTACGGGGTTCCATAGAGTTTCCCTACAAAGTTATAGTTCTGTGATCAGCCAAAGACTCGGATGGAATTTTTATGCAGATTTTCAGACTTCTTTATTCTCAGGGCTCCCCATTCCAGGTGTTCCAGCAGCTCTACACTCAGTCTTATGCCACTAAGATCTCAGTTTTCTACTTGAGTTCTAGCTACCATATGTCTCACAGACAAGGGATTTCCCTCAAGAGAAAAGCCTTCGGAACACAAATATCACAGTACATCCCTTATTTCAAGAGTCAACATTCCTTTAGTTTTTGCCTGTCTTTTTTATTCTCCAGAGCTGGTTGGCTTAAACAAAAAAAAAACAACTGGTTGGCTTAAACAAAAAATTTTTTAAACAAATGTTGTCCAGATTTTAATGTATCATGTGCAGGAGAGTTAGCCTGATACATGCTACTCTATTGTTACTGGAAGCAGAACTCATTCTAGTAATCTTTGATTTCTCCTGAGTGGGTCTAAAAGCAATGAATGCTAGTAGAAGTGAGCATATCTGAGCCTAAGTATAATTGTAAATACCATTCTTTACATTTCTACCACTTTTGTGGTAATTCTGCCAAAAATGCATAACCTGAATCTAATCATAAGAAAAGATCAGACACATAAATTGATGAAAGTCTCTGAGTTGACCTGGATTAATCAATCGACATAATTCCAGGAGTGCAGTTGAGTGAAATAGTATAAACTGTGTGAATGCTTCAGATTTCCCCAACTCTGTCTCTTTGTTATGCTGTGGTTCTCACTGAATTATGACCATTAACATCTAATCACTGAAAAGATGACGTTTCCCCCTCGAGGAGTAGCTCAAAACAAAAACATATGCTGCTGCTGCTAAGTCACTTCAGTCGTGTCCGACTCTGTGTGACCCCACAGACAGAAGCCCACCAGGCTCCCCCATCCCTGGGATTCTCCAGGCAAGAACACTGGAGTGGGTTGCCATTTCCTTCTCCAATGTGTGAAAGTGAAAAGTGAAAGTGAAGTCGCTCAGTCGTGTCCGACCCTTAGCGACCCCACGGACTGCAGCCTACCAGGCTCCTCCATCCATGGGATTTTCTAGGCAATAGTACCGGAGTGGCTTGCCGTAAAATATACAACTTACATGCTGAAAATAAAATATCTTCTTTCTAGAAAAAAAAATTTGTGCCAATAGAATACAGGAATCAACTGGAGTAAGCTTCTATTGCTCAAACATGACATAATTTGAGCCTCAGTGAGGATAAGAGGGCTTCCCAGAATATGCCAATGCAGGAGACCTAAGAGACTCAAGTTCGATCCCTGGGTCAGGAAGATCCTCTGTAGGAGGGCACAGCAACTCACTCCAATATTCTTACCTGGAGAATCCCACAGGCAAAGGAGCCTGGCAGGCTACAGTCCATAAGGTCAAAGAGCTGGACACTACTGAAACGACTTAGCACAAGGATAAGAATTACAATGGATCAAAGTTCATTAGATAAGTTTAAATGTGTGATGATGAATTATCATAATGACATTGGGGAGAAAAACAATTGGTTACCTTTTGAGGGTAGTCAGTGCAGTTGCTCAGTTGTGTCTGACTCTGTGACCCCATGGACTGCAGCATGCCACCCCTCCCTGTCCATCACAACTCCCGGAGTTTACTCAAACTCGTCTATTGAGTCTGTGATGCCATCCAACCGTCTCATCCTCTGTCGTCTCCTTCTCCTCCTGCCCTTAATCTTTCCCAGCACCAGGGTCTTTTCAAATGAGTCAGTTCTTCGTATCAGATGGCCAAAATATTGGAGTTTCAGCTTCAGCATCAGTCCTTCCAATGAATATTCAGGACTGATCTCCTTTAGGATGGACTGGTTGGATCTCCTTGCAGTCCAAGTGACTCTCAAGAGTCTTCTCCAACACCACAGTTGAAAAGCATCAATTCTTTGGCGCTCAGCTTTCTTTATAGTCCAACTCTCACATCCATACATGACTACTGGAAAAACCATAACTTTGACTAGATGGAACTTTGTTGGCAAACTAATGTCTCTGTTTTTTAATATGCTGTCTAGATTGGTCAGAGCTTTTCTTCCAAGGAGCAAGAGTCTTTTAGTTTCATGGTTGCAGTCACCATTTGCAGTGATTTTGGAGTGATTTTTAAGGGTAACAGGGAACCAATTCATTTTCTTGAAAAGTATAGAAAGAAAAGAATCGTATATTTAACCTGCCTTTCCTATATAAACTGTGGTAGCCAAGTAACATAAAATTATATCAGCAAATAAATGAAAATAAAATGATTAAATTAAAATGTAAGCATTTTTGCAATCTTCAGTGAATTAATGGAGCTAAGCATTGAGCATCAATGACTGCTAGTGTCAAAAAAGTGAGAAAACTGGACGCTATGTGCTTCCTAACACATTTGATTAGTTGGCTGGATTTCAACTGCTACTTCATAAGAAATAGGAAAGAGGAGAATTTTACCTGCACCATGAGTGTGTAATCAGCAAAATCCAAACTTTGGAATACTCTATAGATCAAATGGTTTTAGATTCTTCAAAAAATGTATTTTAAGAAAGAGAAATAATGGAGAGTCTGCAGGTTAAAAGATTCTTAAAAGACATATTAGGTTTGTTTTTTTTTAATTCTTTATTGAATTTGCTGCAATATTGCTTCTGTGTTCTATTTTGGTTTTTGGCCATGAGGCATGTGGGATCTTAGGTCCCCGACCAAGTATTGAACCACACCCTCTGCATTGGAAGGTGAAGTCTTAACCACTAGACCACCAGGGTAGTCCCCATATACTATTTAAAAATGGGGCAAGACTAAACTGCAATGCCTAGAGACACTTACATGATTAAATCACAAAGAAATGTAAAAAGAAATCATTGTAAAAGTCATGATGGTGATTATTTTGCACAAAAGGAATAGCCTTTGGGATGGGCAACATGAAGGGACTTCTGGAGCAGTTGCAAAGTTTCTTTTTCATAATGTGGGTGGTGGTTAAAGGGGTGTTGGCTTTTAATAATTCACTTTTATATATTTATTTTGTGTCACTTTCTGTATCTGTGCTTTATTTAATAATAAAAAGGTTAAATTTAAAAAAAATTCTAGAAAAGAAGTTTCTAACTGGCCTAGTATGGTGAACAAGGATATCTGTTCGTTAGGGAAATTATAGTCCCACCACATTGTATTTATAGGATTAAAAGCTATTCCCTAAAAGATAATGGAGTTGCTGCAAGGATTGGGCAAAAGCAGCTAGGCAGCCTAAGCCCACCACCTTTTATTACAGTACAGTCACCTCAAAAATAATTCCGTATTGCTTATTAGCATTTGAACAGGGAAATCAAGATAGATTAGAGTCAAGATAACTCCTGGCTCCTGGTCCCCCAAATGGTGAAAGCCAGCCATCCCCTCTGAAAACTGATTTTCTTATAGCTCCTTGACTTTTTCTTCTCTCTTTCTTTCTTTATTCCCCTCCCCCAGGGAAGGTTTTATTATGCACAGAGGGAAAAGGCTCAGTCCTTTTTCGCTACCACTTTCCTCATGGTGGCCAGGACATTGCTCAGCTGCTCATTCTTCCTCTTGGCAGAAACGTGTGTCCCACCCTTTTCTTGATGAAGTTGAGGGCCAACTTGTCCCTGGAAATCTTGAACAGCTCCATGGGCTGCCACTCCTCAGGGGCGAAGCCGCGCATGTCCTGCACAAACTTGGTGTGTTTGTTGAAGCAGTGGCATCTGTGTCTCAGTTTGCTCATGTTCTTGTTCTTGGTCACCTGTGGCCCTTGTTGAGGCCTATGGCCACGGGACAGCACAGAGCCATGGCTGATGCTCTTCAGTGGCTGCCATTGAAGAAGCCACTTTTTCTTTTTTTATATTTGCTTAAAAGAATTTGAACTCAGAATGAGGAGCACTAATTGTCTTTGATAAAATCAAAATCGGAAGTCAATACTGAACAAAACAAACCAGGTTTAGACATCAGCTACGTTGACTAAGTAAGGCAGTTGGATACGCAATCATTCGTTCATAAGGTACTCCCAACTTCTGCTGATCATTCATTGCTATCAGACAGTGACTATCTGAATAACTATGATGGTTTCCCTGAGAGCCTGCCTCAGAGTCTCTGACTGAACACATTCATTCATAAAATATTTATGGACAATAAATGACCAATCAGGACATGAGAAGATGCTCAACATCATTAACTGTTAGATAAATGCAAATGAAAACCACAATTAGATACCATTTCACACCTACTAGGATGGTTTAAAAAACACAGATAATAACAACTGTCAGTGAGGATGTGAAGAAATTGGAACCCTCATTAATTGTTGGTGAAACTGTAAAATCGTCCAGCCATTTCACAAAAACAGTGTGGCAGTCCCTCAGAATGTTCAACATAGAATTGTCACGTGACCCAGAAGTTCTCCCCCTTGACATATCCCCAAAAGAATGTATTGATATGTGTCCACATTAAATCTTATATGTGACTGTTCATAGCAGCCTTTTCATAATAGCTCAAAAAATGGAAAGAACCCAAATGTGCATCACCTGATGAATGGATAAACAGAATGTGATATAGTGATACAATGGAATGCTTTTCAGCCACAGTAAAAGAACCAGACAAGAAAAGACCACACATTATATGATTCCATTTATATAAGATGTCCAGAACAGGCAAATCCAGAGAAAAATAAATTAGTGGCTTCCAGGGGTTGGGGGCGGAGGAAAGAGGATGAAAAGTGTTAATGAGTGAAGGATTTCTTTTTGAGATGATAAAAATGTTATAAAAATTATGAACTGGCGTGACTATACTAAAAGTGAATTGTGCACTTTGAAACAGTGAATTTTATCGCACATCAATTCTTTCCCAATAAAACTGTTACAAAAAAATATTTATTGACTGCTCATTCTGTGGTGGGAAACTCTTCTAAGTTCTGGAAATAATGTAGTGAAGACATCAAAGACCCTGCTCTCAAAAAGCTTTGAATAAAGAGATGGATCTGCTGAGTCCAAACTTGTGTTCCTGATAGACTGCACATAGATTAGGGTCCTATCACTTTTTGCCAAGGGAATAATTTGTCAGGGTAGTTGACCTCAATAGTAATCTTCACTCTACCCTTTTCTGAAGCTTTTTCCACTAAGAATATATACAGAAGAAATTGTCAAAGAAGTAAAAAAGAAGAATAAACCATCACAGATTACCAGAATTTCAAGAAGGTGAGAGTGAAAGAAATTATCTAATGCTGCAGAAAGGTCAAGAAATATAAGGATCAAAAAATAGACTTTGATTTGACAATTAGGATTTCACATGGTAATCTCTTAGTACAGTTTCAGTGGAGTGGTAGAGGCAGAGCAATTTTGTAATGGTTGAACATAGCCCAGTGCTGGATATATAGTAGTTGCTAAAGAAATATTTGTTGGATTGAGAATAAGTAAGTAGTGAGTTAAGTAAAAAAAATAAAGACAATGCTTATGACAAGTTTGTGTGAGAAGGGAAAATAGGTAATGAGTGGTGTTTGGGAGAATATGAGTTAAAGGAGTTTATTTTTTAGTATAAGAGAAATTGATTGTAGTCTGAGAATGTGTTGCTAATAGGGAAGAAAAATTTGAAAGTAATGGAAAGAGAGAAGGTAGCAAGGTCTGGAAGAGGTGGGAGAGTCCCTCTGAGATTAAATTATTCCTATAGATGCAAGAATATTTTCAGAGATGGGAAAGAAGTTTAGGAAAATATTATTTGATGACTTCAAGATTATTAAGCAGAATGCTAAATCATCTTCAAAAAGTGAGGTTAGGTAGGAAAGGACAAAGACCCTTCTTGAAGATAGCTGTAAAGATGTGGAGAGAACTACAAAAAGTGGAATTTAAATTTGTCAAGAATAGGAGAAAAGATTGCCAATGCATGCTGATGTTTCACATGTAACTAATAAAAATATTCATAAATGTGCCCAAATGCTTGATAGTTTGAAGTTTTCTTGGGCATATCTTCTTTAAATGTTTTTTAGCAGTTATTTAACTTCAGAGATAAAAAGATAAAGAAGGCAAGTTAGTGCTATGCTTATGGATATTATTATTTTCAGAACTCAATTTAAGATTTCAATATTTCAGATCATATATAATGCTTAATATTTTTTTCTTTATAAAATGGTCAAACATAACATGTATAATTCAGAGGTCATCTTGGCTCTCTGGGGCCACCAAAGACATGGATGAGGTTGATTCAACCCATCACTATTCTATGGATTGTATATGTCCATTTACCTAGAGTTTTATATGTGTCCCTTGAGGTCTTGAGACCTCATAATAATTTCTGGCTCTGAGTTCCTGCATACATCTACTTAGTCTAGTTTACAAATTATGCATCATCCTGTTCATGTTACCTGTTTTGTAACATATTAACCCAGCTGTGGACTTTGGTCTTTTCCCCAATAGCCATTTAAAACATTCAAAGACTTTTATATGTAGAGATGACTTTAATGAAGGTGGTAATGTGCAGGGATGCTCATCATTTCACAGTAACAGAAAACAGTCCAACTTGATGTCAGCTTCCAGAATTTTTCTTACCCTTGTGACTTTTCTTGTTCTCTCCTTTAAGGAACACAACTCCAATTTCTCCAACTCTATAGTGATAGAGTAACTTAGGTCTCCATGTCCCCTACTCCCAAACTCAGTTTTATACATCTTGGCCTATCCAAGGATGTCAAATGCTCACAGAATAAATGGGCCTTCTTTAGAGGTCTTTTTTTGCATCCTTCACATTAGTATTTAACCAGTTTCATTGGATTCCCTTTTGCATAACTGTCATTGTCTATAAAACATCTCAGGCTTTCAAAGCAGACCATATTTTTCACGAAGGCACCAAAGTCACACATAGCTTCTTCAGTGTTTTAATTTAAGCTGTGATATCATTGAGTTTTGTTTAGCTGCTCAGTCGTGTCTGACTATTTTGTGACCCCTATGGATTGTAGCCCACCAGGCTGCTGTGTCTGTGGGATTTTCCAGGCCAGAATACTCGAGTGGGCTGCCATTTCCTATTCCAGGGGACCTTTACTACCCAGGGATCAAACCTGCACCTCCTGCTTTGCAGGCAGGTTCTTTATAGCCTGAGCCACCAAGGAAACAGGAGTGTCTAATTGACTATCATGGCACACCATCATTACATATTCTTTAAAGTCCCTATGCCAGATTTACTAATCCTCTTTACCAAGAGAGAGAAAAAAACAAAATTTGCTTTGGTAACAGCTCCGATCCCATTACTTCATGGCAAATAGATGGGGAAACAGTGGAAACAGTGTCAGACTTTATTTTTTTGGGCTCCAAAATCACTGTAGATGCTACTTACAGCCATGAAATTAAAAGACGCTTACTCCTTGGAAGGAAAGTTATGACCAACCTAGCCAGCATATTAAAAAGCAGAGACATTACTTTGCCAACAAAGGTCCATCTAGTCAAGGCTGTGGTTTTTCCAGTGGTTATATATGGACGTGAGAGTTGGACTATAAAGAAAGCTTAGTGCTGAAGAATTGATGCTTTTGAACTGTGGTGTTGGAGAAGACTCCTGAGAGTCCCTTGGACTGCAAGGAGATCCAACCAGTCCGTCCTAAAGGAGATCAGTCCTGGGTGTTCATTGGAAGGACTGATGTTGAAGCTGAAACTCCAATACTTTGGCCACCTGATGCGAAGAGCTGACTCATTGCAAAAGACCCTGATGCTGGGAAAGATTGAAGGCAGGAAGAGAAGGGGATGACAGAGGATGAGATGGTTGGATGGCATCACCAACTCGATGGACATGGATTTGAGTGAACTCTGGGAGTTGGTGATGGACAGGGAGGCCTGGCGTGCTGTGGTTCATGGGGTTGCAAAGAGTCGGACATGACTGAGCAACCGAACTGAACTGATATACCAGTTTTCTTAGATTAATACAGCTTTCCTCTGATACGGCTAACAAGGTCCTATCTCTTTTCCTGAGGGAGGGTAGTTTTGAGCTGTGTGGGAAATCGAGAATGCTGGGCTTTTGTCATTAAACCAACCACTACCTGTTCATGTCAGCTAAGTGACATAACTGAATCTAATTGTTTGTTTATTGCCCCCTCACAGGGATGAATAAAGAAGAAAAGGGTACTATTTGAGAACAATTGAGAAATGTAAAGTAAAATCTTTCTTATATGAAAGCAATGAAGCGGCCCAGTGAGTTCAAGGTGGTACTCTCGGGATCCAGAAGGAAGGAAGGTGACAAGTACATAATTACATGCTGTCCTCCCCAGTGGATTGGTATCTAACAAACCAACAAGAGTAAACAGGAAGTAGTTAAAAAGGGATGAGAAGAAACCCATAATTTGAGCAAGCTGATGTTCTTATTTCAGAGGAAAACACCCTCTTAAGACTTTTCAGATTCAGGGGTTTTTCAGATTCAGGGTGGTTCAGCTGTTACATTAATGCAGTTTTAGCTTAATAAAAAATATTTCACTCTATGATTACAGAATGTGACTAGAAATTGTTACCATAACATTAATGAAAGTAAGACAATAAAATGTCTGAGGCATGAATAGTCTTTAAAAAGCCATTACTATGAGCAGTTATCCACTGCTGTCATATGGAGTTGTAAGGACTAGAGAAAGTGGAGCGATCACCACCTGGATGAGCAGCTTAAGCTCAAGTGAAAGAGTCCCTGAGTTTTGTGAAGAAGGGGAAAGGGCCAGCTAGAACATCAGAAGATTAAGAAACCTGGGGAGGCTGCTCAGCAGGCAATAATACCAATGGCCACATAGGCAAGAACATCTTAACTGATACTCCATTTGTCATTTTGACTCTGTAAATGCCAGTAGCATTGCATTTCTGTTGTGGACACTATAAATTGTAAACATCAATGATCAGACTTTTTTTAGAACCTTCTGAGGAGTAAGAGGGGCTTCCCTGGTGGCTCAGATGTTAAAGCGTCTGCCTCCAATGCAGGAGACCAGGGTTCGATCCCTGGGTCAGGAAGATCCCCTGGAGAAGGAAATGGTAACCCACTCCAGTATTCTTGCCTGAAGAATCCCATGGACGGAGAAGCCTGGTAGGCTACAGTCCACGGGGTCACAAAGAGTCGGACATGACTGAGCGACTGAACGGAACGGAACGGAGGAGTAAGAGAGCACTTCAGAAACAGAAGGCTGGAATTGATAATTGGAAACAAAAAACAAATGAAATAGTGATTGAGCTTGAGATATGTGGAAGTCCAGTTAGTCACAAGTGAATTCTGGATAATAATGATAGTAACTACAATTTATTATCTACGTTATACCAGGTATTGCACTATACATTTTATAAATGGAAACTCATTTAATTTACATAATAAATGAGGTATTTTCTCATGTTTACAAATGAACAAAATTGAGGTTAAACAGATGTGTTTCGAAGACTAGAATCTGTAACATAAATGGAAAGTTCCAAGAAGACATGTTTGTACAGGAAAAGCTTAATAAGTTCTAAGCCCAGGGATGGATTAGATGGCGTTATCAACTTTGTGCTTTGTAGCAGAGATTGACTTGAACCAAATTTGGGATATTAGTGGATAAGTCATTAGTAAAATCCCTTCCTTGCCTTGCTACCTTTTCAAGCACTCATCACTCACTGATATTACTATGCTAAACAAATGAATAGAATCTCAGATCCCATGGAAGTATGTTCTAGTGAAAGAAGTAGATCATAAACAAGTAAACAAATATTAAAGTAATGTCAGATTACGGTATTGTATAAAGAAAATGTGACGGTGAAATGGGGATGGTTAACTTTAATTAGGGTAGTCCCTGAGGAGGCAAAATTTGAGTTTATCCTCAAATAATTGAAGAGGTTGTCTATCTGAAGATCTGGCAGGAAAGGATTTCAGATGAAGTAAATGTCTGGGAAATTGCAAACTGTTTCACTATTTTGGTGAATAAAAAGTGCTTCGTGTTTCCGCTAAATCTTTTAGTATTCAAGCACTTGGTGGTCTAGTTTGTGTCTAAGATCCCACTATAAATACATTTGGTGGCCTCCTAATGGAGGCCTCTTATGACCTTCTCAGCTTATGTCTCAGCTCCTAGAGAAGAAAGGCTTTTAAATAATACATAGCTGAGGTAATTGTTTATAAAGACAACTGCACTGATTCCTTCCATCTGTGTACAAGTGTTTCTTTGCCAACTATGACCTTGATACTTCTCTTATCAAGAGGTGAAACTGTTTCTCCAGATCCTTGAATCTGGGTTGACCTTACCTTCTTTACTTACAGTGGAACTGAACACTTTGGTACTTCTGAGTGTAGGCTTCAAGAGGGCCTTGAAGCTTCTATTCTTGTCTTCTTGGAACACTGACACGATCATACAAAAAAGTTTCAGTCTCCTTGAGAATGAAAGATCACATGGAGACAGAGAGACCTAATCAAAGCCATCACTGACCACCAGACTTCTCAATTAAAAATAGTTTGGACCATGCATACCTAATGGCCTCTAGACGATAATTTCTACAAGTGACCCTCAGCAGAATGAATGCAATTAGCAGAGGAACCACCCTGCTCAAATTTCTGACCCATAGAATTATAAGCAAACTGAAATGATTATCATTGTTTGTTATGCAGCAATAAATCATTACAAAACTAGCTAGACTCAGGCTTTGCTACAAGGGCAGAGTGGACAGACTAAGACCCTGAGCTCACCTCCTCTCATGGGCACACCAAAATTCCAACTATTTACAGAGCAACTGTGGATGAGAAAGACAGGGATCTACCAGAAAAGATCTTCTACAACTAAAGATATAAAGAAGGAGCCACAATGTCAGGGGTAGAAGGAGTATAGTCACATTATAGTTAAGATCTACACCCCCCAGGTAGGCAGCTCACAAACAGGAGAATAATTACAATCACAAATGCTCTCCCCAAAGAATAAGGCAGCTGAAGTTCACATCAGGTTCTCCAGCTCAGGTGTCCTGCATCAGGAAGATGGACCCCCAGAATATTTGACTTTGAAGGCCAGTGGGGCTTACTTTGAGGAGACCCAGAGGGCTGTATGAAATAGAGACTCCACTCTTAAGGGTGCACACAAACTCTCACATACTCCAGGACCCAGAACAGAAGCAGTAATTTGAAAGGAGCCTGGGTCATACCTACCTATTGAGAGTCTCCCAGAGAGGCAGAAGGCAACTGGATCTCACACTAGGGATGCAGACAATGGTGGGAGCCATGTTTGGAAGCTCATTCTACTGCATGGATTCTGATGCTATAAAGCACCATTTTGAATTCTCCCTCTAAATTATTAGCTTTGGGACTTAACCCTGACCCTGACCACCAGCCTGTAGGTACCAGTACTGTGATACCTCAGGTTAAGCAACTAGCCAGGTGGTTACATAGTTCTCACCACCAGAAGGCAGGTTGCCTTAAGACCCCCTGAGCCCACAGCCACTCCTGGACATGGCCCTGCCCAACAGATGGATACCAGCTACAGGACAACCATAGCCCCATAGCCTGCCATGGCAGAACCCATCCAAGCACTAGCAGACCAGCACTAGCATGTCAGCACCAGCCCTGGGACATGCTGGGCCCCAACCCCAGTCCAAACAATCTTAAGAGTAAAGAACAGAGAAGGAGGTGTCATACTCCCTGACTGCAGGTTATACTACAAAGCTACAGTCATCAAAACAGTATGGTACGGGTACAAAAACAGATGCATAGGTCTGTGAACAGAATAGAGATCCCAGAAATAAACCCATGCACTTATGGTCAATTAATCTATGTCAAAGGAAGCAATAATATCAAATGGGAAAAGGCATCCTCTTCAATAGATGATTCTGAGAAATGTAAAAGCTACATGTAAAATAATGAAATTAGAAATTCTGTAACACCATATACAAAAATAAACTCAAAATGAATTGAAGACCTAAATGTAAGACTGGAAACCATAAAACCCCTAGAGGGAAAAAGGCAGAACACTCTTTGACATAAATCAAAGCAGTGTTTTTTTGGATCTGTCTCCTAAAGCAAAGGAAATAAAAGCAAAAATAAACAAATAGGACCTAATTAAACAGAAAACTTTTTCACAGTGAACTATTGACAAAATGAATAGACAATCTACTGAATGGGAGAAAATATTTGCAAATGATATGATCAATAAAGGGCTAATATCCAAACATGAAAACAGCTCATACAACTCCATATCAAGAAAACAAACAACCAGATTTGGAAATGGACAGAAGACTTGAATATATACTTTTTTAAAAAGAACGCATGTACACCCATGACTGATTCATGTCAATGTATGGCAAAAACCACTACAATATTGTAAAGTAATTAGCCTCCAATTAAAATAAATAAATTAATTTTAAAAAAAAGAACACCAAAAAAAGAAGATATGAAGATAGCCAACAGGCACATGAAAAGATGCTCAGCATCATTAATCATCAGAGAAATGCAAATCAAAACCAAAATAAGATATCACCTCACACCCATCAGAATGGACTATTATCAAAAAGACAAAAAATAACAAGTGTTAGTGAGGATGTGGCAAAAAACCTTCATGCACTATTGGTGGGGATGCAAATTGGTGCAGCCACTATGAAGAGCAGTATGGAGATTCCTCAAAAAACTAAAAATAGAACTACCATATGATCCAACAATTCCACTCCTGGGAATATATCTGAAAAAAAAATGAAAACATTAATTTGAGTAGATATATATACCCCCATGTTTATAGGATCATTACTTACGATAGCCAAGATAAGGAAGCAACCAAAGTGTCCATCAAGAGAAGAGTGAATAAAGAAGAAGTGATATATTCATATTGTTGTTGTTGTTTAGTTACTTAGTTGTGTCTGACTCTTTTGGAACCCCATGGGCTGTAGCCTGCCAGGCTCCTCTGTTCAGGGGATTTCCCAGGCAAGACTCCTGGAGTGGATTGCCATTTCCTACTTCAGGGATCTTCCCAATCCAGGGATATAACCCATGTCTCCTGCATTGGCAAGTGACTTCTTTACCACTGAGCCAACAGAAGAAAAGCTATGACAAACCTAGGCAGCATATTAAAAAGCAGAGACAATCACTTTGCCAACAAAGGTCTGTATAGTCAAAGCTATGGTTTTTCCATTAGTCACGTACAGATGTGAAAGTTGGACCATAAAGAAAGCTGAGCACCAAAGAACTGATGATTTCAGATTGTGGTGTTGGAAAAGACTCTTGAGAATCCCTTGGACTGCAAGAAGATCAAACCAGTCAATCCTAAAGGAAACCAACCCTGAATATTCACTGGAAGGACTGATGCTGAAGTTCCAATACTTTGGCCACCTGATGTGAAGAGCCAACTCATTGAAAAAGACCCTGATGCTGGGAAAAATTGAAGGCAGGAGGAGAAGGGGACAACAGAGCTGGGTAGCTCAACTGGTAAAGAATATGCCTGCAATGCAGGAGACCCCAGTTCAATTCCTGGGTCGTGAATTTCCCCTGGAGATGGGATAGGCTACCTACTTCAGTATTCTTGGGCTTCCCTGGTAGCTCAGTCAGTAAAGAATCCACCTGCAATGCGGGAGACCTGGGTTCAATCCCTGGATTGGGAAAATCCCCTGGAGGAGGCAACCCACTTCAGTATTCTTGCCTGGAGAATCCCTATGGAGAGAGGAGCCTGGTGGGCTATAGTTCATGGGGTTGCAAAGAGCTGGACGTGACTGAGTGACTAAGCACAGCACAGCAGCATATATATATGTATGCATATGCGCACATGCACGCGCGTACACACACACACACACACAGAGCAATGGAATACTATTAAGTCATTAAAAGGATGAAAATTCTGCAATTTGCAACAACATGTATCGACCTGGAAGGTTTTATACTTAGTGAAATAAGGTATTACACTTAGTGAAATAAGTCAGACAGAGAAAGACAAATACTGTATGTTATCATCTATGTGTGGAATCTAAAAGATAAACAAATGAATGTAACAAAATAGAAACAGACACACACACATATGGGTATCTAGTGGTTACCTGTGGGAGAGAGAAGAGGTGAGGAACACAACAGGGGTAGGCAATTAAGAGATTCCACCTACTATATATAAAATAAATAAACTTATAATGATATACTGTACTACACAGGAAACATAGCCAATATTTTATAATAACTTTAAGTGGAGCGTAATCTTTAAAAATTCTGAATCACTATGTTGTATGCCTGAAACTTGTATAATATTGTACATCAGCTATGCCTCAATTAAAAAAAAATCACCCTTAGGTTTTATAGGTCTTCTAGTTTACAGATGAACCTTGTAGGTACAGGTCTTTGCTACTGAGAATAAATCACCAAGATTCTGTATCCCATCCACATTTTGGAAGATGAAAAGCAGTGAATTATTAGTCTTGAGAACTTATTCACTTTGCACCTTTAGTTTCTCATTGGAAACTTGAGAAAATGTGGATGTCTTTACATATGTTGGGGCCTTTCCTTAAAGAGGAGGTAACTAGGAAAAAAAACTTAAATTGGGCCAAAGGGGAGGAACAAAACCCCACCTAGTTAGACTCCAGAGCTCTCTTTACAGGTTTATATCATCTTGCTTTGACCTTGAAGTAGCTGACCGAAAGCTTCTTAAAGAGGTCTCTTGAAAGGTACCAGAATGTTAAGCTTTCTCTATTTTTCAAATTACTTCATTTATAAGTATATATCAACAGATTTGAAAGATTATTTTTACTTTCAGTTAGAGCAAGGATTCTTTGCTTATTATTCTGAACATATGACAGACATATGACACTCCTAAACCTGAACAGACGGATTGAGTCCCTTTCTCACTGTTCCAAACTTCTGCTTTCTTTTAGCACATGCTCTAAATTCCTAGTTTAAGAACATTTTATATATCATGCTATTCACCAAGAATAAGCATCAAGTGTCGTAAGCACTAGATCTTGACTACTGTCTGCTTTTTGTTTCCAGGTGTTTCAAGCTCCTACCATTAGTGATCAAAAGGGCAATTTTGATTTCGGGTGCTATAAAGATACAACTGAGAATAATGGAGCCCATATTAATAAAGGAACATATGTGTTTCTGATCTTAATAAAGGAATTAATATGGAGCCCATATTAATAAAGGAACATATGTAGCTCTGATCTTAATTACTGCTTCATCCCCACTAAGATGGGGACGAAGATTGGTAACCATGTCTTTCTGGTTTTTCCATTGTTCTGGCTGTGTTTATTCTTTTTTGCTTCTGAACAGATCCAAGCTGAATAATTCTTTAATCATAGTAGGATGCCTGCTACAGTTTCAACTAACTTCTATTTATTTATTTATTCTATTATGGTAGTTTTTAAGGATCCATGGTGTTTGATGAACAGTCAGGTCCTGACATGAGTGTTCGCTGAAAACTCTTCCTGTTACTTATAATCCCACTACTTTATGGTTATTTTGTGTATAATTTAATCAATACCTCTTTTCCATTTTTCCATTAGCATCAGCTGTGGTGAAAGTTATCCATTTATTGACCACTGGGGTTTATGTGGTTTACCCATGCAGTGGCACTTACATGTAGATTATACTTGTCTCTCAAATGACATTCTCTATTGCCTGTGAAATACCTTGACCAGTTTCATTTTTAACTCTTAACTTTTCTTCATGGTGTCATATTCCTCTTAGTCCATGCTTTTTCTGTTTCCAGGTTTATGTTCCCTTCCTACTTCCTGTTGGAAGAATAGTTTTCCGTTTACAGTAGAAATAAATGGGATTTCCTGAGCTCAATCAGTTATTGGGACTACCCTCCTATCAGTTCCTGGATTACGTATCCAGCTCTGCACATTGCACATGCCCATGTTCTTTCTGGAGTTTAACACAAGTTTTTAAGAGATAATGTTTCTAAATGTCCTTTAGTTATAGCATTATAGTGCTTAAGACTTCAAATACTTTAAGATGAAAGATAGATAAATCCCATTAATGCTCTTTGTTTGAGGGAATAGCAGGTTTATAAATTGCAGCTTTTTGTAAACTTAAAAATTGACAAAATTCCACATCAGGAATCTTTTCCTATGATTCTACTTTATCAGTTTCTAAATGTGAAAGGCCAAGAGCAGAATGAGTTGGAAATATTTGTTGAACTCTGGGCCTAAGCTTTGAGAGATTTAAAAGAATATGAAGCATGAAGTATTTATTAAATACAAAGTTCTTTTAGAAAAAGCTTCCCAGATGGCTTAGTGGTAAAGAATCTACCTGCTGATACAGGAGACATGGTTTTGATCACAGGGTTGGGAAGATCCCCTGGAGAAGGAAATGGCAACCCACTCCAATATTCTTTCCTGGGAAATCCCATGGACCGATGAGCCTGGTGGGTTCCAGTCCATGGGGTTGCAAAGGGTTGAACATGACTGAGTGACTGAGCATACATTTGCACACTCTTATAAAGACAAAACCTAAAATCCTAAAACAATATTCCAGATTCACAGGTGTCATTTGGCCAGGGTGAAAATTTTTAATTATATTTTTGAATGACACAAGTCCTACACAAATATATCATTATTGTGAAAAATTAATATTATACAGAAGCTTATGGAGTAAAAACTTAAGTATCTCTTATCTTAGTTTGATGTTCCAAAAGCAGTTTCTGAGAAAATGACTTGAGTATAGGTACATCAAGGCTGCGTATTATCACCCTGCTTATTTAACTTATATGCAGAGTACATCATGTGAAATGCCAGACTAGATGAAGCACAAGCTGGAATCAAGATTGCCAGGAAAAATATCGAAAACCTCAGATATGCAGATAACATCACCCTTATGGCAGAAAGCGAAGAAGAACTAAACAGCCTCTTGAAAGTGAAATAAGAGTGAAAAAACTGGCTTAAAACTCAACATTCAGAAAACTAATATCATAGCATCCGGTCCCATCACTTCATGGCAAATAGATGGGGAAACACTGGAAGACTTTATTTTTGGGGGCTCCAACGTCACTGCAGATGCTGATTGCAGCCATGAAGTTAAAAAGTACTTGCTCCTTGGCAGACAAGTTATGACCAACCTAGATAGCATATTAAAAAGCAGAGTCATTACTTTTCCAATAAAAGTCCATCTAGTCAAAGCTATGGTTTTTCCAGTGGTCATGTATGGATGTGAGAGTTGGACTATAAAGAAAGCTGAGCACCGAAGAATTGATACTTTTGAACTGTGGTGTTGGAGAAGACTCTTGAGAGTCCCTTGGACTGCAAGGAGATCCAACTAGTCCATCCTAAAGGAAATCAGTCCTGAATATTCATTGGAAGGACTGATGTTGAAGCCGAAACTGCAATCCTTTGGCCAACTGATGCAAAGAACTGACTACATTGGAAAAAACCCTGATGCTGGGAAAGATTGAAGGTGGGAGGAGAAGCGGATGACAGAGGATGAGATGGTTGGATGGCATCACCGACTCGATGGACACGAGTTTGAGTAAGCTCTGGGAGTTGGTGATGGACAGGGAAGCCTGGGGTGCTGCAGTCCATGGGGTCGTAAAGAGTCAGACAGGACTGAGAGACTGAACTGAACTGATAGGTATTATGGGAAGCTCCTTGTTTTCATCTGCTTTACCACTCATTGAATACTTCTGTACTCCAATGTGTGTGGGTTTTCCCAGACTAAGCAATTCTCCAATTCTCTGCAGATAACAGATGTTTTATAATTCAACTCAATTCTGGTATTATCTGCCTGGAGGTTCAGTTCAGTTCAGTCGCTCAGTCGTGTCTGACTCTTTGCAACCCCATGAATCACAGCACGCCAGGCCTCCCTGTCCATCACCAACTCCCGGAGTTCACTCAAACTCATGTCCATCGAGTCAGTGATGCCATCCAGCCATCTCATTCTCTGTCATCTCCTTCTCCTCCTGCCCCCAATCCTTCCCAGCAACAGACTCTTTTCCAGTGAGTCAACTCGTCGCATGAGGTGGCCAAAGTATTAAGAGTTTCAGCTTTAGCATCAGTCCTTCCAATGAACACCCAGGACTGATCTCCTTTAGAATGGACTGGTTGGATCTCCTTGCAGGCCAAGGGACTCTCAAGAGTCTTCTCCAGCACCACAGTTCAAAAGCATCCATTCTTCGGCAATCATCTTTCTTCACAGTCCAACTCTTACATCCATACATGACCACAGGAAAAACCATAGCCTTGACTAGATGGACCTTGGTTGGCAAAGTAATATCTCTGCTTTTTAATATGCTGTCTAGGTTGGTCATAACTTTCCTTCCAAGGAGTAAGCGTCTTTTAATTTCATGGCTTCAATAAGCATCCGCAGTGATTTTGGAGCCCCCCAAAATAAAGTCTGACACTGTGTCCACTGTTTTTCCATCTATTTCCCATGAAGTGATGGGACCAGATGCCATGATCTTCGTTTTCTGAATGTTGAGCTTCAAGCCAACCTTTTCACTCTCCTCTTTCACTTTCATCAAGAGGCTTTTGAGTAAGTAACATCAAATCGCGCAAATTAAGGACTCAGTTTCACAAGACTGCTATCCCACTGCACATGCCAGTTGCCAAGTCCAGGTTGCTACCTGGGCTTCTGACTGGTTGTAAAGCAGAGGTTCCCACAACCCACTCCTCAGGTTTGATAATTTGCTAGAATGGCTCGCAGAACTTAGGAAAAAAAGGAGTTTGTGTGCTAGATTACTAGTTTATTACAAAGGACACAACTCATGAAGAGCCAGATGGAAGAGAAGCAGAGGGTAATATAAGTAGGAAGGAGTGTGGAGCTTTCATGCCCTTTCAAGGCATGCCACTCTGTCAGCACCTCCATGTATTCAACAACACAGAAGCTCTCTGCATCCTGTCCTTTTGAGTTTTCAACTTTGACCCTCTACCTTCCCCAGGTTATTTCTGTTTTTTTTTAAATGGTTGAGTAATTCATTACTCAACCATTATATATATTTACACACACACACACACACACACACACACATATATATACACAAACAGAGCACATCTTCTTTATCTATTCATCTATCAGTGTACATTTAGGTTGCTTCCATATCTTGGCTCTGTTGGGGTGCATGTTTCATTTTGAATTATTGATTTCGCTGAATATATGCCCAGGAGTGAAATTGTTGGACCATATGGTAACTCTATTTTTAGTTTCTTAAGGAGCCTCCATACTGTTCTCCATAGTGGTTGCACCAATTTACATTTCCACCAACAGTGTAGGAAGGATCCATTTCCCCACACACTCTCCAACATTTATTTATAGACTTTCAGATGATGGCCATTCTGACTGGTATCAGGTAATTGTAACTCTGATTTATATTTCTCTAACTTCCAGATGTTCAAGCAGGTTTTAGAAAAGGCAGAGGCACCAGAGATCAAATTGCCAACATCCGCTGGATCATGGAGAAAGTAAGAGAGTTCCAGAAAAACATCTATTTCTGCTTCATTGACTATGCCAAAGCCTTTGACTGTGTGGATCACAATAGACTGTGGAACATTCTGAAAGAGATGGGAATACCAGACCACCTGACCTGCCTCTTGAGAAACCTGTATGCAAGTCAGGAAGCAACGGTTAGAACTGGACACGGAACAACAGACTGGTTCCAAATAGAAAAAGGAGTATGTCAAGGTTGTATATTGTCACCTTGCTTATTTAACTTATATGCAGAGTACATCATGAGGAACGCTGGGCTGGAAGAAGCACAAGCTGGAATCAAGATTGCTGGGAGAAATATCAATAACCTCAGATATGCAGATGACACAACCCTTATGGAAGAAAGTGAAGAGGAACTCAAAAGCCTCTTGATGAAAGTGAAAGAGGAGAGTGAAAAGTTTGGCTTGAAGCTCAACATTCAGAAAATGAAGATCATGGCATCTGGTCCCATCACTTCATGGAAAATAGATGGGGAAATAGTGGAAAGAGTGTCAGACTTTATTTTTTTGGGCTCCAAAATCACTGCAGATGGTGACTGCAGCCAGGAAATTAAAAGATGTTTACTCCTTGGAAGGAAAGTTATGACCAACCTTGATAATATATTAAAAAGCAGAGACATTACTTTGCCAGCCAATGTCCGTCTAGTCAAGGCAATGGTTTTTCCCGTGGTCATGTATGGATGTGAGAGTTGGACTGTGAAGAAAGATGATCACCGAAGAATTGATGCTTTTGAACTGTGGTGCTGGAGAAGACTCTTGAGAGTCCCTTGTACTGCAAGGAGATCCAACCAGTCCATTCGAAAGGAGATCGATCCTGGGTGTTCATTGGAAGGACTTATGCTAAAGCTGAAACTCCAATACTTTGGCCACCTCATGCGAAGAGTTGACTCACTGGAAAAGAGTCTGTTGCTGGGAAGGATTGGGGGCGGGAGGAGAAGGGGACGACAGAGAATCAGATGGCTGGATGGCCTCACCGACTCGATGGACATGAGTTTGAGTGAACTCCGGGAGTTGGTGATGGACAGGGAGGCCTGGCGTGCTGTGATTCATGGGGTCGCAAAGAGTCGGACACGACTGAGCGACTGAACCGAACTGAACTGAACTGAACTGAAAGTATGTACTGTCTAACAGGATCAGCAAAACAATAACATGGTAGCAAAACAACAATGTAACTTCTACAATAGCAGCATGAGTTACTGGATTTTATTCATTTCTGTGTATCAGAAGCTGAACTGAATTAACAAACTGATTAAAGAAACCTGTAGATTAGGAATTACTATAAAGGCTTAATAATCTGTGAAATAATGAACTAATTTTAGCACCCAAAAACTTCCCTTCAAACAGTATTTATTGAAATCTTACTCTGTGTCATTTCCCACACTTGGCACTGGTGATATAAGGTTGACTCAAACAACTGTGCCCCCCTCCTTCCAACAAGAAACTTAAAATATAGTGAACTGATAAAATATTGCACATCTAAAACACACAGATCTTGCATGATAGTTGGATATTTTGTTAGATTTAAATAGACTGCCTTGCTGTATGCTTTCAGTATTCTATGATAAGAAAATTCTCTTCCAGTTTTCAACTCCTGCACTGAAGGTTTATTGTGTGTTTAGGTTTAAAGGATAGGACAATGACATAATGGAAAAAACACACATGTTGTGTTTAAACAGATATGTATTTAAATTCCAGAGCAGGACTCATTCTTCAATTTAAACTTTTGCAAGTTACAGAGTAACTTTGAATCTTTGTCTCTTTCTCTCTCAAGAAAATGGCAATAAAATACTCATTGTGCAGGGTTAATGTGTGGTCTTTAAACAGTGTCAGTTCTTTCCTCCTTCCAGAAACTGTATGTTGAATATAAATTTCAAAATAGAGGAAAGTGAAATAGACAGACTGCTCCCAATTACTATAGGATTACCTAACAATGGAAAACTGAATCTGTACAGTTTCTATCCTGGATCTTAGCACTGCTACAGATTTTTGGCATGTGCAAAGTTTTGGAAAGCAAGCCCTGTTTTTGGTAAATTGAAAAATATCAATCAACTTTTACTTTTCCTATTCAAGAGCTATCTGAAGGAAAGGGGCTTCCCAGGTGGCTCAGTGGTAAAGAATCCACCTTCCAAGCCAGAGACACAGGTTCAATTCCTGGGTCAGGAAGATCCCCTAGAGGAGGGAATCACAATCCACTCCAGTATTCTTGCTTGGGAAATCCCATGGATGGAAAAACCTGGTGGGCTACAGTCCACGGGGTCGCAAAGAGTCAGACAACTGAGTACATCTGAGGGAAAAGAAAGTCACTGATAAAGATTTTTTTTTCTGTAACTTTCTATGATCATTATGAAGAGAGAAAAATTGGCTCACCTGACTAAGGGCCCTGTAGAAAAGAACTGATCTTCAACTGCTTAGTAAATTCTTACAAATTAGAAGATTTAGGCAAAAGGCAATAGGACAAAAATGAAAAGTGTTATAAGCCCTATAGTTGGGTCAAGACTAGACAAAAATATGAAGAGGACAGTGTTTGACTTTGGTGTTCCTGATCTCTCTTCACCCCTCCATCTTTAGTACACAGGGCTCTCCAGTGCTTTCCCCTTTCTCCTTTTATTGGAGGTTCTGTTGAATTAACTCTAATTTGTAAATGTATTACCTCCCTGAGGGGTATTTTTCTAGTCAACAGGAAGTAGGACAAAGTCAGAGGAATATATGAGAAATATATGAATCTGTAAGCAGTATAAGGAATATGTTTAATGAACTCAAGGATTTCTACACCTAAATGAGACAGCTGGATGTGGTAAAATGAGCCCTGGACAAGCATACTGGGCATAGGAGGTTTTTTTTTCATCCATTCTCCCTTTTTGGGCAATAGCATAAGGAAATGGCAACCCACTCCAGTGTTCTTGCCTGGAGAATCCCAGGGATGGGAGAGCCTGGTGGGCTGCCATCTATGGGGTCGCACAGAGTCGGACACAATTGAAGCGACTTAGCAGCAACAGCAGCATAATAGTATTACACTTTCCTTTTGTGGAATTACCTCTCCCCTATTAAATAAAAACTTCCTGATACCATAAATCAAGGTACATGTCTCACTGAGGAATGGATAGGCGACCCAAGAGCCAATCTGACTTTTTCTTACTAGTCCTTGGGCTCATTAATGGATTGATCCAGAATTAGGACGACTTATTGGTTCCTCATGTTCTATGATTGCTTTCTGTGAAAACATTGAATACTTTCTGTGACCACTGTAGCTACCTGGTTTTGTACTTTCTGATCTTGGCACCTGAGACTTTGCCTTATCTGTGAGATCTCCACTATCTCCCAGCTAGTCCTTTGTTCTTGGGATAGCCAGGGAGGCTTCTGTTTCTTACAACCAAAGACTGACAACCAACTTAAGGTGTTAGGAGACATGATGGCTCTGTGTGAAATACTAAGCATCTCTGGTTTTATTTTTCTCCTGTGTGAAAAGGAAGTGGTTGAACTACATGATTTCTAATTTCTTCTCTAACTCTGAAAAGAAATAAATATATAAGGCCAGCCCTCCTTAGAAGTATTTAATAATTCTGAGCATATGCTTATTCCAAGATGAATAGATTGAGGGATAATGCACTTTCCCATTAACTGTGACTTCTCATTTGGTCTCTTAGCATGCCTTTAGCCTCTAGGCCCTGGAGTCCATTTAAGGTCATTTAAGCAGAGGCCACATCTGTGGTATCTGAATTATCTGGCTAAGCATCCTGAACTTGTTGGATATTTGCCAACCATATGCTAGATCAGGGCCTGTCAGAATGGCCTCATTTTGAAGGGCTATTTAAATGGCAAGAGAAATTACATCTGAGAGAAAGAAAAGCATGGGTAAACAGTACAAGGAATTGGCACAGCTGGGTATCATTAGCAATAATCAAACCTTATCCAAGATAAAAAGCAACAGGAAGTAAGATGGGGACAATGTGTATGTGTATGAATATTTATGTATGTATTTATGTATATGTTTGTATATATGTATGTCTGTGTAAGAAAGTAAATGTGCAAACATTTTTAAAAAATTTTATTTCTTCTGCCTGCTTTGCCCCCTCATTCCTGACTTGACTCTTTCTACTGTGTTTCTGTGAGAGTGTTTGAGGTATGAAATCATCTCAGAATTTCACAGCCTTTGAGGCAGTGACTTTGATGCTACAGACTCAGAGGAGGATTAAATAATTATATCATTAACAAGAAAAAAAGTGCAAATATTAAACAGCTTCAAGAGAATTGAAGCAATGTGAAAAACATATCCATGAAAGATCTGTATCCTTTTTCCTCTGATTATTGCATATATTATAGTGATTAATTTTCTGATTGTGAAATAAATTAAAACCTTTATTATAGAACACAATAACTTGGAAAATAAATGAAATATATATAAAGGAGCAAACAAATATTACCTATACTTTTATCATCCAGATATATCCACTAATAATATAGTGGTATATTTCCTTTCATTTCCAGAACATGTTTTTAATGAAATAATCCAAATTTCAACCTTACTGAGTCATAATTTGGGAATCTTCTAATTCTGAACTTTCATTTAGTTAGCAATTTGCTAAACAGAGACAAGAGTTCCCTTAGCAGCTCTAAATTTAGCTTTAAAAATTTCTTTTAAAATGATTATTCTGCAGATTTTATTTTTGAAACTTAAATTTGACATTTAACAATTGCCCCTCCCCCAATCTCACTCCCTTTCAGTCTATTATACTAATCCTTGCTCACCTTCAAGTGTAAGCCAAAACCCCTGCCCCACATTCACACAAATCCATAGGACATGTCAAAATGGGAAGAGAGAGTCAACAAAAATCACTGAACACATGTCAGGTCCCTTACCAATGATTTTTGAGGGTCATCTCATTTAATCTTCCAAAGCCTATGATAAAGGTAGTATTAACATGCTTATTTTATTGATGAGGAAACTAAATCTCAGGGAAATTAAATGACTTGCTCAAGATGGTCATAAACTAGTTAGTGGCAAAGTTAACATTTCTGTTCAGGTCAACTTGAACTCAAAGCCGTTATGCTACTGTGGCATGTAAGGGCAAAGAAAACCCACACCTAGACAAAACTGTGAAGACAGAAGTCTACGATTAGTGCCCTTAATTCCCATCCAGTAGGATCCCTTTTTAAAAAGTAGTCTTCGATGGGAAGATGGGTATTCATTAAGGGTTTTCTGTATTAAGGCAGGTGAGATACTTTGAACATTATCATGATCACAGGGAACACTGACCTCTAGACTATTAGAGCTGGCATCTAGAGCTCTACTAAGTATATCTAGCTGTACTAAGTATGTGTGCATGCATGCTAAGTCGCTTCAGTGTCCAACTCTTCATGACCCCATGGACTGTAACCCACCAGACTCCTCTGTCCATGGGATTCTCCAGGCAAGGATAGGAATGGGTTGCCAGACCTTTCTCCATGGGATCTTCCCAACCCAGGGGTTGAACCCATACCTCTTCCATCTCTTTGCCACTAGTGGGTGGGTTCTTTACCACTAGTATCACCTGGGAAGCCCATGAATTAATTTCATTCCTTCAATTTACAGATAAAAAACAGAGGTCTGGAGAGGTGGGACTATAATTTCTTGGAAATAATAGGGTTTGGCCTAGAATCCATGTCTCTTAATTCTTTCAATCTAAAACTTTCTGGTCACACCAAGCCTTCTTTCTTTCACAATGTAGATGAATCTGATGAAACAAAATGATTTTTGAATGGACTTTGAAGAGTATTGTTTTTCCACCTGCTAGATGATTTTCTCTAGGTTCAAATTTCTAAGGCCAAGGCCACATAGTGGCTAATATTTACTTTTAAGACTCTGTGTCTTTCTGATTTTATCAACAGAATCACATGAGATTCAACCATATTCCTAAGTTTTAAAATGCCCATGTGAAACTTCTGTACCATCTGTCCTATGTGTTGTTTTAATTTATATGGAACCACATAAGGCAGTAGTTATGTCTGAAATGGTTTCATGTCGTAATGTGTGTTCTTTGTCTCTTTTTGGCTCTTTGTTGTAATTTTTTAAATGGAAAAACATGTTAAACACAAAAAGTAACCAAATGAAACAAAAGTATAAAACACAGTTCCTTCGTGTAGTTTAACAAAAATAGCTTAGAAAATAAAAGGATAAATTAATGCATATAGAATAATTTCTATTTGAATTCTTATGATTGGTCTCAAGTCTACTAGCCTTGGAAGAGTCCATTCTGAATTTTTGCATTTTGAAATTCAGTGCTCTTCTTCAATCCAGAACTCAAGGCCATTATTGAAGCCCCTTTACCTTCAGTTTGGAAGACAGTTTCTTTCCCATTGGTTTTGAACTTAAGCTTGATCTTGAGCCTCTGAGTTTGACTATTTAAAATAATTAGATTGCAGAAATAACAAGAATATTTCTTATTAGATAGAAATGATGAAAACAGAAGGTCTGCTTAGTTTTATTTTGATAAAACCTGAGCTGAAATTCCAAGAAGCCTGAATAAGAGTAAATAGTGAGGGCAGATGTTTAGATTTGTAGACTTGTGAAGCAATTCTGTGAAATGTCATTTGAATAAGTAAATGTTTTTCAAAACTAAGCTCCATCAGCACCACACCCAGGACGTTTACTACAGTATGTGTTTCAAATAAGCACATATGGATTTTCTATATTGATGCTTTTTCTTTGAGTTTGCTAAAGGCTTGAGTTATGTAAAATGAAACAGAGAAGCAGAGGAGGATATCTAAATGCTGGGTGACAAGTGGGGATGATGGATGCCTATAATTTATACATCTAGAGATCTAATCTGTCATTACTTTGGGAAGAAAAGCATTTTATATGGTTAAGGACTGGTTACCTTTACAAATCTCTTTCATTTCAGAATTCCCATAAGTTAAAGTTCCATTTGTATTTAGATATGTAATACAAAATGAACATTTGTACATTTTTAAATAGAAAAATATTTGGCATATAACATTGTTTAAATTTAAAGGATACAACATGCTAATCTTAATACATTTATATATTGTAGTATGATTGTTATTTTATCGATAATTAGCACCTCTATCACTCTAACTATCATTTCTTATGGATGGCTAGACAAATTAAATTCTAGTCTTTTAGCAAGTTTGATGATTATAATACAATATTTTTGTCTATATTCACCATAATGAGAGTTATTAGATCTCTAAAACTACTCACTGCAAGTTTGTACCTTTAAACAAAATATATCTGATTCCATTCCTTCCCTAACATCCCTGGTAACCACCATTTTACTCTGTTCCTATGAGTTTGATTTTTTAGATTCTACATAAAGAGTGAATCATATAGTACTTATCTTTCTGTATGATTTACCTCACTTAGCATAATGTCCTCAAGGTTCACCCAGGTTTTCACAAATGACAGCATATCCTTCTTTGTCATGACTGAACAATATTTGATTGTGTCTATACACCACAACTTCTTAATCAGTCATCTGTTGGTGGGCACTTAGGTTGTTTCCATATCCTGGCTATTGTGATTAATGCTGCAATAAACATGGGAATGCATATATTACTTCAATATCTTGTTTTCATTTCCTTTAGATATCTACCCAGAAGTAGCATTGATGGGTCAAATGGTAGATCTGCTTTTAATATTTTAAGGAATTTCCATATTGTTTTCCATAGTGACTGGACCAATTTACATTTCCACTAACAGTGTATATGCTTTCCCTTTTCTCCATATCCTTGCTGACAGTTGTTATCAATTGTCTTCTTGATGATAATTATTTAATATGTATGAGGTGGTATCTTATTGTGGTTTTTCTAATTTTAATTTTTTGACTGTTATAGCATTTTGTTTATTTTTAGATCTCATTAGAACATCAAACACCTATACTTTCACTGTGATTTAATTTATATTTCCCTGGTGATTAGTGATATTGAGCATCTTTTCATGTACCTGCTGGTCATTTGGATGTCTTTGGGAAAATGTTTATTTATTTCTTCTACTTATTTTTAATTAATTTTTGTTGTTATTGTTGTATGAATCTGTGCCTTTTAATGTTCACAATTATACAGTATTTTAAAATATCCCATATCCTTATATGGAGAAGGCAATGGCAACCCACTCTAGTACTCTTGCCTGGAGAATCCCATGGATGGAGGAGCCTGGTGGGCTGCCGTCTATGGGGTCACACAGAGTTGGGCACGACTGACATGACTTAGCCTCAGCAGCAGCATACCCTTATATACTGTACCTTTGGCACGTGACTAAAAGAAAATTTATGCATCCAGAAATCACTGGATTCTGGATAAAATCTCAATTCCCTGACAGTTGCAAGGACTGAAGGAAAAAATACAGATTTCTACATTTTTTATGATAAGCCCAATGTTGGGTAATGCTGCCCTATATGGGGCTTAGATTAATATATTATTAAGTATTTTCTAAATGTTTACTCTATGCAGGCACTGGGCTACATTCTGGATACATAGTGGTGAATGAGATACACATTACCCCTGCTTCCTGAAACTTTCAATCCTGAGGTCAAGATAGAAAAGATAAATAAATAGCTGCTGCTGCTGCTGCTGCTAAGTTACTTCAGTCGTGTCCGACTCTGTGTGACCCCACAGACGGAAGCCCACCAGGCTCCCCCATCCCTGGGATTCTCCAGGCAAGAACACTGGAGTGGGTTGCCATTTCCTTCTCCAATGTGTGAAAAGTGAAAGTGAAGTTGCTCAGTCGTGTCCGACCCTTAGCGACCCCACGGACTGCAGCCTACCAGGCTCCTCCATCCATGGGATTTTCTAGGCAAGAGTACTGGAGTGGCTTGCCATTGCCTTCTCCGAAATAAATAGCTACAAACTGTAAAAAGAAAAAAGACTATAAAAGAAACAAACAAAGGACTCTGGTAGGGAATACCTGGGATGAAGGAGATGGGCGAGGAAGACCACTATGAAGAAATGACCTTTAAGTAGAATGCATGAGGAAGTGGGGTAGCGGTGAGGTGTTCTTTTCATCACTACCACTTTTTTGAGCTGTAAATCTGAGCTAATTTTTTAAATGTATTATCTCTCACCTCTATAATATGATGCCCACATTAAAGATGAGCAAACTTAGGCCTTAGTTACCAAGGTCACAGGCCAGTAGGAAGTGGAAAGGTCAGTCGGTTCAGTTCAGTAGCTCAATTGTGTCTGACTGTTTGCGACCCCAAGGACAGCAGCAGCACGCCAGGCCTCCCTGTCCATCACCAACTCCCAGAGTTTACCCAAACTCATGTCCATTGAGTCAGTGATGCCATCCAACCATCTCATCCTCTGTCGTCTCTTTCTCCTCCTGCCCTCAATCTTTCCCAGCATCAGGGTCTTTTCCAATGAGTCAGTTCTTCACATCAGGTGGCCAAAGGATTGGAGTTTCAGCTTCAATATCAGTCCTTCCAATGAACACCCAGGACTGATTTCCTTTAGGATGGACTGGTTGGATCTCCTTACAGTCCAAGGGATTCTCAAGAGTCTTCTCCAACATCACAGTTCAAAAGCATCAGTTCTTCAGTGCTTAGCTTTCTTTATTTGAGTCCAACTCTCATATCCATACATGACTACTGGAAAAACCATAGCCTTGACTAGATGGACCTTTGTTGGAAAAGTAATGTCTCTGCTTTTTAATACACTATCTAGGTTGGTCATAACTTTTCTTCCAAAGAGCAAGCATCTTTTAATTTCATGGCTGCAGTCACCATCTGCAGGGATTTGGGAGCTCCCCCAAAATAAAGTCTGTCACTGTTTTCGCTGTTTCCCCACCTATTTGCCATGAAGTGATGGAACCCGATGCCATGATCTTAGTTTTCTGAATGTTGAGCTTTAAGCCAACTTTTTCACTCTCCTCTTTCCCTTTCAACAAGAGGCGCTTTAGTTCTTCTTTACTTTCTGCAGTAAGGGTGGTATCATCTGCATATCTAAGGTTATTGATATTCTTCCTGGCAAACTTGATTCCAGATTGTGTTTCATCCAGCCCAGTGTTTCTCATGATATACTCTGCAAATAAGTTAAATAAGCAGGGTGACAACACACAGCCTTGACATAGCCCTTTCCCTATTTGGAACCAGTCTGTTGTTCCATGTCCAGTTTTAACTGTTGTTTCCTGACTGACTAAATGTGGTCCACTGGAGAAGGTAATGGCAAACCACTTCAGTATTCTTGCCTTGAGAACCCCATGAACAGTATGAAAAGGCGAAAAGATAGGACACTGAAAGATGAACTCCCCAGGTCGGTAGGTGCCCAATATGCTACTGGAGATCAGTGGAGAAATAACTCCAGAAAGAAAGAAGAGATGGAGCCAAAGAAAAAACAATACCCAGTCATGGATGCAACTGGTGATGGAAGTAAAGTCCGATGCTATAGAGAACAATATTGCATAGGAACCTGGAATGTTAAGTCCATGAATCAAGGCAAATTGGAAGTAGTCAAACAGGAGATGGCAAGAGTGAACATAAACATTTTAGGAACCAGAGAACTAAAAAGGACTGGAATGGGTGAATTTAATTCAGATGACCATTATATCTACTACTGTGGGCAAAAATCCCTTAGAAGAAATGGAGTAGCCACCATAGTTAACAGAAGAGTCCGAAATACAGTATTTGGATGCAATCTCAAAAATGACAGAATGATCTCTGTTGATTTCCAAGGCAAACCATTCATTATCACAGTAATCCAAGTCTATGCCCTGACCAGTAATGTTGAAGAAGCTGAAGTTGAATGGTTCTCAGAAGACCTACAAGACCTTCTAGAACTAACACCCCAAAAAAAGATGTCCTTTTCATTATAGGGGACCAGAATGCAAGAGTAAGAAGTCAAGAAACACCTTGAGTAACAGGCAAATTTGGCTTTGGAGTACAGAATGAAGCAGGGCAAAGGCTAATAGAGTTTTGCCAAGAGAAGGCACTGGTCGGAGCAAACACCCTCTTCCAATAACACAAGAGAAGACTCTACACATGGACATCACCGGATGGTCAGTACTGAAATCATGTTGATTTTATTCTTTGCAGTCAAAGATGGAGAAGTTCTATACAGTCAGCAAAAACAAGTCCGGGAGCTGATTGTGGCTCAGATCATGAACTCCTTATTGCCAAATTCAGACTTAAATTGAAGAAAGTAGGGAAAACCACTAGACTATTCAGATATGACCTAAATAAAATCCCTTATGATTATACAGTAGAAGTGACAAATAGATTCAAGTGATTAGGCATGATAGACAGTGCCTGAAGAACTATGATCGGAGGTTCATGACATTGTACAGGAGTCCAGGCTCAAGACCATCCACAAGAAAAAGAAATCCAAAAAGGTAAGATGGTTGTCTGAGGAGGCCTTCTAAATAGCTAAGAAAAGAAGAGGAGCTAAAGGCAAAGAAGAAAAGGAAAGATATACTCATTTGAATACAGAGTTCCAAAGAAGAGCAAGGAGATATAAGAAAGCCTTCCTCAGTGATCAATGCAAAGAAATAGAGGAAAACAATAGAATGGGAAAGTCTAGAGATCTCTTCAAGAAAATTAGAGATACCAAGGGAATATTTCATGCAAAGATGGTCACAATAAAGGACAGAAATTGTATGGATCTAACAAAAGCAGAAGATATTAAGAAAGACAGCAAGAATACACAGAAGAACTACATAAAAAAGATCTTCACGACCCAGATAATCATGATGGTGTGATCACCAACCTAGAACCAGACATCCTGGAATGTGAAGTCAAGTGGGCCTTAGGAAGAATCACCTTGGACAAAGCTAGTGGAGGTGATGGAATTCCAGTTGAACTATTTCAAATCCTAAAAGATGATGCTGTGAAAGTGCTGTAATCAACATGCCAGCAAATTTGGAAAACTCAGCAGTGGCCACAGGACTGGAAAAGGTCAGTCTTCATTCCAATCCCAAAGAAAGGCAATGCCAAAGAATGTTCAAACTGCCACACAATTGTATGCATCTCACATGCTAGCAAAGTAATGCTCAAAATTTTCCAAGCCAGGCTTCAACAGTACATGAACTATGAACTTCCAGATGTTCAAGCTGGATTTAGAAAAGGCAGAGGAATCAGAGATCAAATTGCCAACATCCACTGGATCATCCAAAAGCAAGAGAGTTCCAGAAAAACATCTACTTCTGCTTTATTGACAATGCCAGAGCCTTTTACTGTGTGGATCACCACAAAGTCTGGATAAAAAGTGGAAGGGTAGAGGGAACAAAATCCTAGGTCTGACTCCAGAGTTTGTAACCTTTGAAACTCTAATTCCATTTCCAGAAAAACTATGACAAAGGAATAACCAGAGATTCAAATACAAATTTATGTAAAAGGATGATTCTCTCAACTCATTGTTTTTCAAATTCCCACTAGTCTTTGATTTGGAGGATGAGAAGGGATTTCAGATGAAGTTATAATATCATTTAATCACACTCATTATCTTTCATTTTAAAATGATTTATATATTATAGGCTATCAAAAACGTAACGATCAAAATTCTAGAAAAGTTGTCAGATGTTATCAGGTTGTACTTGGAAAAAAGCAAAGAAATAGAGAGGGAAGCACAAATATAAAGTGAAAAGGCAAGGAATAACCACAAGAGGAGTTGGGTTTTCAGTAAATCTTTCATTTAGAGGTTAGCTCAAAAGACACTGTTTTTGTCCCACTATCTGAAGCTAATGAGAGCTCTAGGGTTACCCTAAATATAATTATAGAAGTCACTCTCAGACACTTTTCAGGAAGTTTTAACAGAGAATATTCACATATGACATGCACATCTCCATTACTCCCTTAATTCCATAGATTTGTACAAAATTAAATAGAAACAGAAAACCTAGGGCAATAGAAAATATATTTATGGAATTTATATAGTTGGGTTTGAAAGTTATTGCACTTTTGATAACTGAGTACTAAATAAAGCAAACATAGAACAAGAATCAACAACTCTCTTGGTCAATTAGAATTTTCATCCTGATCCTTGAACTGTTTTGGACTCACCTAGATTATTGTTCTAGAGAAGTAAGTAATAACATGACATGCTAGAAAATTTACCCAAAACTTGGAAATAAGGCCAGACAAAAAAAAAGGTAGACACTCTTCCACCTTTTATAAAGCAGGGGCCAATGCCACGCAAGGATTGTGTAGGGAAGGTACTTAGCTCATAGCAATATTTAGTACTGATTAAAGGCCCAGACTGCAGTGACATGGCTTACTAACTCAGAGACTTTGTCAAGTAGGAATAGTGATGGAGTCTGCTAGAAAAGATAACCCCAGAGATTTATGGCCTATTGGTCATTACCAGCTTACATCTTAACCCAGGAATCTCATTCTATATGTCTTTGTTAAATTTCCCATAGATAACTCAGGTCTTAAATTCTTTTTGAACTTATCTTACTGACTTTCTTGTTAGTTAAAGAGTTAAAGAAAATCTTTTACATGTGTTAATTTTATATTTGCGTGAGTCATGATTTTACTTTTTGAAAATTATACTTTAACATGAAGGATAAAGAATCTCTATTTATAACTTGGTTTTATTGTGTTTTACTGATGCTTGTGAAATGGGATTATTTTTAATTTGCTATGAATATTTATTCTTATTACTTAATTTATAATTCACTGGGCTTTCCTGGTGGCTCAGATGGTAAAGAATCTGCTTGCAATGTGGGAGACCCGGGTTTGATCCCTGGGTCAGGAAAATCCCCTGGAGAAGGGAATGGCAACCCACTCCAGTATTCTTGCCTGGAGAATTCAACAGACAGAAACTACAATCCATGGGATGGCAAAGAGTTGGACACGATTGAGCGACTGAATGTTCGTGTGTATATTTATGCCTGAAACCTCCATAGAGGAGATTTTATTCTTTTAAATTAGTGCTTTTGCAAGCAGATCCTCAAAAATTTTCAATTAGATGAAATATCTAAACGTAGTGGACCCAGTTAGCATTTGCAGTAGGAGCCTGATGCCCAGAATAGATGAAGTAAGCTGAGGCCAATCTGATGCTACAGCTAAAATGGAGATGACATCATCATAGGTCCTTCTGTACCTGATTTCCTCCTTTGCCTCATTTTCCATTTATCCTCTTGTACATACTTTGCAGGATATGTTGAGACAGGTATTTTAGAGAGCAATTAAGTGGGCCAGTATTTCTTATCTATTTGCCTGCCTTTGTTATTTGCCATTCAGTAAGGTGAATGGATGCTTTTGAACTGTGGTGTTGGAGAAGACTCTTGAGAGTCACTTGGACTGCAAGGAGATCCAACCAGTCCATTTTAAAGGAGATCAGTCCTGGGTGTTCATTGGAAGGACTGATGCTAAGGCTGAAACTCCAATACTTTGGCCACCTCATGCGACGAGTTGACTCACTGGAAAAGACTCTGACGCTGGGAGGGATTGGGGGCAGGAGAAGGGGACGACAGAGAATGAGATGGCTGGATGGCATCACCAACTCGATGGAGGTGAGTTTGAGTGAACTCCGGGAGTTGGTGATAGACAGGGAGGCCTGGCGTGCTGTGATTCATGGGGTCGCAAAGAGTCAGACAGGACTGAGCGACTGAACTGAACTGAACTCGACTGAACTGAACTGAACTGAACTGAACTGAAGGTGAATGGATACCCAGTTGCTAAGACCATTGTTTATGTTTGGGTTCTATGCCTACAGTGTTCCACCGATTTAAAAGAATATAGATTCCAATTTGACAAGCAGTGCTCATTAATGGATTTCTTCATTTCTTTCATTGGAAGTTACTGACAGACAGTTAACATTGCTTTGAATTAGGAGGAAGCTCTCTGATACAAATAAAATGGACTGATAACGAAGCACTCACTTTACTGACCACATCTCATTTATCTGCTGCTGCTGCTGCTAAGTCACTTCAGTCGTGTCCGACTCTGTGTGACCCCACAGACGGCAGCCCACCAGGCTCCCCCGTCCCTGGGATTCTCCAGGCAAGAACACTGGAGTGGGTTGCCATTTCCTTCTCCAATGTGTGAAAGTGGAAAGTGAAAAGTGAAAGTGAAGTCGCTCAGTCGTGTCCGACCCTTAGCGACCCCACGGACTGCAGCCTACCAGGCTCCTCCATCCATGGGATTTTCTAGGCAATAATACTGGAGTGGCTTGCCATTGCCTTCTCCGTCTCATTTATCTACATTCCATTGATTCTATATAACTCCATGCTCATTGACTTAAGGTGTTTTGTTTCTGTTATGCTGATATGTTGTAGAAATAACACCTTTTAAAATTTCCAGCTCAAAGTATCCTACATAACAGTTGAAAGTGATAACATGAGTTTTGAGGGAGAGGGATGCTGTATCACTCCACGGGTACTTTTCAGTTTTGTAGAAAACAACGACGACAAACCAGTTGAAATGTAAATGATCCAACTCTGCCTGATTATTATGTCAGGTGATTTCCATTACTGATAACTGTTATATGTAAACCAATTAGTCATCTCTGCACAATTGTAGACCAGGGAATTGCCACATTATTGAAAAAGAAACTAGAAGCTTCCTGTGTATTTTATGTTCACTTGCTGTAGACAAGTAAAACTGTTATTAGGTCCTGGATGTTAAAGTTTCAAATAAGTCTCATCGTGTCCTGAACCTTTAAACTTTTCTAAAACAATCATCTCGCTTTGACACTAACTGGTGAAGTGATGCTTAGCAAGGCAGTTAACCTCTCTTTTCTAGGTTTCCTTATCATGAAGAGGTGGCTATTGAAGCAGGTGACTGGAAAGATTTCTAAGTGTTTTTGAGTCTTTAATTTGGGCTTTAATTTAACGAAACTCAGGCATGTATAGGCTATTACTAACTGGTGAATTTTCTTTTAAAATGACACTCCACATTAGTGTTTATAGCTTATATACGAGTCCCAGAAATAGGTTTGTCTCCTCAAAACTAACAGCTTGTTGTGAGTAGTAAGTGCTTAGTAAATATATTTTTTTGTGAATTAGTACATTCTACTACAAATGTTTAAACCTTCCTAGTGAAGGTTTGTGTTTTGTTTTTGTTTTTCAAGTATTACAATAATAACAGGGCTTCCCTAGTGGATCACACAGTAAAGGATCTGCTTGCAATGCAGAAGACCTGGGTTCAGTCCCTGGGTTGGGAAGATCACCTGGTGAAGGAAATGACAATTCACTCCAATATTCTTGCCTGGGAAATCCCATGGACAGAGAAGCCTGGCGGACTACAGTGCCTGGAGTAGGAAATCCCCTGGAGTAGGAAATGGCAACCCACTCCAGTATTCTTGCCTAGAAAATTCCATGGAGAGAGAAGACTGGCGGGCTCCAGTCCATGGAGTCGCAGAGTCGGACATGATTGAGGGACTGAATTGATTATAGTAGAAGGTAAATATTTTCTTAAGTGATTTGCAATAGTCAAAATGTGGAAAGAGCACTGGATTTGTAGATAGAAGAACTTGTTTCTAGTCTGGCTCTGCAACTCAGTTGGACAATTCATATCTCTTATCTGTAAAGTGGGAATAATATCTCACAGTGTTGAGATATATAGTACTTCATCTGTGAAGTGCTTTGCAAATCTGAGATAGACTCATTTTTGGATTAATTTATACAACTCTACATAGTAGATTGCGTGCATGCTTATTTGCTCAGTTCTGTCTGACTCTTTGAGATCTTATGGACTGTAGCCCGCCAGGTTTCTCTGTCCATGGAGTTTTCCAGGCAATAATATCAGAGCAAGTTGCCATTTCCTACTCCAGGGGATCTTCCCCACTTAGAGATCGACCCCTGTCTCTGGACTGTTCTGCATTTGCAGGTGGATTCTTTACCACTCCCCCATCTGGGAAGCTCCACATACTAGATTAAGACCTCTTGATTTTTTTTCCCCAGGGTTGAAATGGAAAACTGGGAAGGTTGATGAATTTATGCTCACAAAATCAAGTTGAAAAGCCAGGGAAGCTATGACAAGGTTGAAGTTTATCCATCAGAAGTGAATGAAACAGAAGGGAAAGCTTCTTAATCATTTGATCACCAGAATAATGATGACTGACCAATTAAATTAGTCATTATATCCAACATAAAAATGGCCATAACAGATGTGATCATCCACACTGTGATTTAATGGAAAACAACAATGATTAATAACACAAGACTGGAGGTAAGGAAAACTGGATTTAGACTCCCACCAATAATAAAGAATATGATCTGACCACTCAATCTTTCTGAGCCCTAGTTTCCACTTCTGTGACACTGTGCTTGGCAGTAAATGACTTTCATGTTTCCTATTTGGCATCATTGCTGATTCCTGTTCCAGCCATGCCTTCCAGTGATAGAGTTGAGGTAGGTATTTTCTTTTTGCTACATTTCTATATCTTCTCAAATTTATCTGGAATGTCATGTTAAACTATTCTTTATTTTGTGCCTACTGATCATTGCATTTAGATTAGTCAAAACATCTGTCTTGACTTTTACGATTTGAAGTTTGGAAAGGATATTTCCAAAGGAAAGTTTAAAAGGTTGATAATTAAATTTATCTGTTCACAATTCAGAGAATAAATTAGGCAGGCTTTTTTAATACCAACAATTATTTTCTCAACACAGTCCAAATTAATAAAATGATTGCAGTCTAAGATTATGTATACCTAAATCATAAAATAGAGCTTCTAATTTTTAAAAAATCAGATCAAATAAGATTTTTCTTCAATAGCACATTATCATTCAAGCTTAAAAATATTTTGAAGGTAGGTAGAGCAATATTCTAAGCTCATATTTACAAAGAGAAATTTTTCTCAGGAGAACTAAACAAGTACATTCATTGCATCATGACATTGAGGCTGATAAGGCTGGTAGTCAGTCAATTCTAAAGGAAAATCAACCCTGAATATTCATTGGAAGGACTGATGCTGAAGCTGAAGCTCCAGTACTTTGACCATCTGATGGGGAAAAGCCGACTCACTAGAAAAGACCCTGATGCTGGGAAAGATTGAGGGCAGCAAAAGGAAAAGAGGGAGACAGAGGATGAGATGGTTGGATGGCATCACTGACTCAGTGGACATGAACTTGGGCAAACTCCAGAAGATAGTAAGGGACAGGGAGGCCTGTTGTGCTGCAGTCCGTGCTGTGCTCAGCAGACAGAGAACTGTACATGACTTAGCAACTGAGCAACGCAGGCCGGTAACCTGTCTTCCACGGAAACTAGAGAAAGTAGTCTCCCTCGAGACATGTAAATGTGAATCAACCTGTGAGGCAATCCATGAATCAACTTAAATAACTAAAATGAAACAAAGCCTCTTTATGATACCATATACCTTGTCAATATTTGTTCATTTGCCTGTCAACCTTATTTGGCTCTTATAAAGGCCAATTAAATAGGAAGTGAAAACTTAGAGAAATGACTGAGAACTGTAAGATTTTCTTGAGGTAGGATCAAGCAGGATGGGGTCTAAGCCCTGGGTCTCTGTAGCTGGCAAGTCTTTACCTCTTTGTTAGGGCCTGCTACATTGGGGACATTGTTGCTATTACAAAATCAGGGTTTTGTGCATGAAGGGGAGGAAACAGCTGTCTTCCATGCGTATTGTCCAGTATACTCATATCTGATTGACTTCCTGTAAGTGAGTACCCATTCAGTCAGGATTTCCAACTTTCACTCCCTTTCTTTTAAGCTATGGAGCTGCTAGAAAAGAAAAAAAGAAATCCATGCGAAATAGAAAAACAAAACTAATGACTTTTTCTGCATAAGCATTGCTGAGGTAATTGCCATGGAACCACAGAACTCTAAAGGACAGTTTGTAAACCACTGTATGAGTTTGTCAGTTTTTTAAAAGTTGTGACATCCAAAAGTGAAGACATAATTCAGGGCATGCACAAAGTTTGGCTTGCATGAAATTGATCTGTCAACTCACTTGCTTAAATCTGGTAGATTTTCTTAAACCCATTTTCTGTTTACCTATATGTCAGATTAACCAAGTATTTCTGTTCTGTCAGTAAAACTTACCCACTGAAGCCTACAGTGCTGAAGACTCAGGCTAGGGAAGCTATTCTCTAGTATACGCTATGTGTCCTCTCTCCCAGTTGAGTGGTACGCTTACCAAGACTCAGTTGAGCTTTTCTAAGTTGTTCATATAGTTGTACTTGTTACTGAAATGATGTAATTTGAATATTATATAACCAAAGAAATATGAATGCAAAAATAAAAGTGCTATCTTCTGTTTACAATAGCCAAGACATGGAAACAACTTAATGTCCAACAACAGAAGAATGGATAAAGAAGATGCAGTAGATATATACAATGGAATATTACTCAGCCACAAAAAAAGAACAAAATAATGCCATTTGCAGCAATATGGATGGGCCTGGAGATTGTCATACTGAGTGACTTAAATCAGACAGAAAAGAAGAAATATCATATGACATCCTTTACATGTGGGATCTAAAAAGAAATGATACAAATGAACTTACTCACAAAACAGAAAGAGATTCACAGACTTAGAGAATGAGCCTATGGTTGCCAGAGGGAAGGATGCAGGGAGGGGATAGTTAAGGAGTTTGGGATGGGCATGTACACACCGCTGTATTTAAAATGGATGACCAACAAGAACCTACTGTATAGCACATGGAACTCTTCTCAATGTTATGCGGCAGTCTGGATGGGAGGGGAGTTTGGGGGAGAATGGATACGTGTGTGTGTATGGCTGAGTCCTTTTGCTGTTCACCTGAAACTATCACAACATTATTTATTAATCAGCTATACCCCAATACAAAATAAAAAAAAATTTTTTTAAAGTGCTACCTTGTGAAAATTAGATTGACAAAAATTAACTCAAAGAAGAAAACATGGGAGACAACCTTTGAAACCTTGACTTAAGCCGAGCCAAAATTCTTAGATGGAACACAAAAAACACAGACTATGAAATAAAAAAATTAATAAATCAGACTTCACTGAAATGAAAACATTTTGATCTTTGAAAGAAAATGAGAAGAAAAGCTTGAACTGGGAGAAAACATTTGCAACACATATACTTGATAAAAGACATATTCACAATAATAAGGGATAAGTAAAGAACTCTTACAATTCAATAAGATTATACACACACATGTGTACATATATATACATAATACATATATATGTACATATATATACATAATACATATATATATGTATATATTAAAAAAACCCAATTTAAAAATGATCCAAAGAGTTGAACAAATAAGTAATGCGTGGTGGATGAGAAGAGCCAGGTTTCTCCCTGTTGGAGAGGGATATCCCCGTGATACTGGATTAGAGCCTGAGACATCTTTTGAATTCACTAAGTAATCTTCCCAGGTGGGTCAGTGGTAAAGAATCGCAGAGTTTGATCCCTGGGTCGGGAAGATTCCTGGAGGAGGACGTGGTACCCCACTCCAGTATTCCTGCCTGGGAAATCCCATGGACAGAGGACCCTGGCAGGCTACAGTCTTTGGGTCACAAGGAGTCAAACACAGCTTAGCAACTAAACAACAACAACAATGTAGCTAGCACATGCAAGAACCTAAAAGAGGGCATAGGGATTTCAAGTATAGCTGGGCCTTATGAGAACAGGAAAGAGGTCTCTATAACGCAGGCTCCTGAGGGCTCATCAGACATATTCTCTCTGATGCTCTCTGTGGTCACAAGGTGTCTTGGTTATCTCACCTAAAGCTTCTACATTCTCCTATTCTTCTTATAACTGGCCTTTTCCACCTATGAAGCTGCATGCACACGGTTGCAACTTGCCACCAGCTTTAAGTCTACATAACTAAGCTCAGTGCTCACCACCATTGAACTAAGTTAATCTCTGTCTTTTAGATTTAGTTCTTCAGAGAGGATATCATTGGGCCAGCTTGGGTCACCTGTGTCTGGGGAGCAGGGTTACTTGTGTAAACATGGCTGCTGGGCAAGAAACTTCATTGGTGTGCAACCTGTGCAATCACATGGGGTCCTGGGCTCCGAAGGACTTTCCACACTCATTTTAAGGTTCCACTGTCACTATCATAAAATTCTTTATATATGTATACATATATATATATATAATTTTATTTATTTATGACTGAGCTATATCTTCGTTGCTGCTTGAGCTTTCCTCTAGCTGCGGTACACAGGCTTTTCATTACAGTGGCTTCTCTTGTTGTGGGGCATGGACTCGAAGGTGCATGGGCTTTAGTAGTTGCAGCACATGAGCTTAGTAGTTGTGGTTCCCAGGCTCCAGAGCACAGTCTCAACCTTTGTGGTGCACGGGCTTAGCTGCTCTCAGGCATGTGGGATCTTCCTGGACCAGGGATCGAATCCATGTCTCCCGCTTAGGCAGGCAGATTCTTAACCACTAAGCCACCAGGGAAGCCCTATCATGAAATTCTTCATTTTCAAATGAGGGCCCCGTAAATGATTTTGCCATTTTTGTTGCTGGGCTCAGCCATGGGACAAGATTTGGTGGTGTCGATAGAATCTCTTATAAGCAGATACTGGCAGAGAGGAAATATTTGGCGTATTTAGAGTCTTGATTTTCAAAACTAGGCTTCTTCCTTCTTTGTAGTCACATCCCTGCTTAGTGTCTCATTCATCTCATCAGAAAATTGTTGTTGTGTCCCTAAGTCATGTCTGATGTTTTTGCAATCCCATGGGCTGTCCATGGGACTTTTTCCAGGCAAGAATACTGGAGTGGGTTGCCATTTCCTTCCCCATGGAATCTTTTCGACCCAGGAATTGAACCCATGGCTCCTGCTGCATCTCCTGCATTGCACTGTGTTCTTTATCCCTGAGCCACTGGGGAAGCCCATATATACTGGCTCCTAATGTGCTATGTACTATGTACTCCTAATGTACTATGCTATGTACTGAAAACACGCCGTGAACAAGATAGATTTAGTTCTTTGTCACGGAACTTAGTGTCAAGCCAAGTTGACCCCAGTCCTAGAGTTACTGCCTTGTTCAGTTCTTCCTCAAGGAACTGGGATTCTGGTGGTAAGTAACCTCTGAACTTTTCATCCGGAAGCTTCCTGTCTGCTCTTGTCCTAACTTGGACAAGTATTATTGAAAGGTACGTAGGGACTTTAGTGGCAGAGCCTGGTAGGGAAAAGAAGCCAGTAGTAAGATTTTTAAATTTGCTGAAGTTTCCTTTATTGCCCCACTTCAAGCACACTGAGTCCCAAGAGACTGATAGTCAGCAGCCTAATATGGCAAGTCCAAAGGGCACACTAAGTTTGCCCCCATCTGCCATTAATATAAAGGTTAGTCTTACAGGAAATGGGAGTGCAAGGCATCAGGGAGTTGTAAAACTCAGATGGGTAGCAACATTGTGGTTTTAAGTCCTGGATTTATTTTATAGAAAGATAGTTAGCTAGCAGCTTGGAACATAAGGAAACACAGCCTTTCTAGTGGAAAGTGCTGGAAGAAGTAGGGAGGAGGTATGACATGTTAAGTACATAGATGCTCAGATATTAATAATGATCAACTAAGGAAGCCAATGCAGAATACACCATAGAAAGTCTTAAGAGGAGGCTGAGATCCCTGGACTCCTTGCAAATCATGGTCAGCACACCAGCACAACCATTTTCAGATCCAACCAACTGCTGACTCTTCCTTGTACTGTGGAGAAGTGACTCAGGAACCAAGTGTGGCTGACTCTGTGGGTTGAAGATATCCAGATTTACAACTGATCAGATTTGCTTAAATGCGTCAATTTGTGAATATTGTTAACTCTGCAGTTACTTTATGCTGAAGATAGCCCAGAGGTAAGAATCCGCCTGCCAGTGCAGGAGATGTGGGTTGGATCCCTGGTAGAAAAGATCCCCTAGAGAGGAAAACGGAAACCCACTCCAGTATTCTTGTTGGGATAATCCCATGGACAGCTGCCGCAATCCCATGGCAGGCTGCAGTCTTTGGGGTTGCAAACAGTCAGACATGACTGAGTGACTGAGCCCACAAAAGCAAACCACATTTTGAGGTATTCATCTACTTTGTGGTATGCTTCTCTTATTCTGACAACTTCATTAGAGCACGCTTTATGATGTGTCCTGCAATACAGCCACTTTGCTATGGCAAAAATTGCTAACCCTTCTTCCTGTTAGTAAGAGAACACCTGAATTTGGCTGATCACATGTGACTGTGCAACTTTATTTCTCACCCTAGGAGCAAGATGTGGCTTATAGAAGACTAAGCTTTGCCTGTGTGATGTGACTGGAGATGATGCATGCAATTTCAGCATCATTTCCTCAAGAATAAAACTGCTCACTTGGAACTCCTACTTTCCCTTTTTCCGCTGGCTGGATTTCCAGGCTACAGCTGCAGCAGTGTCCTTGACCTGAAGTGTGGCAGAAATAGTAATCTGGGCATCAGGGTGACCCCACCAAATTAAGCACCCCCACCAACTTGGGACTGTTAAGTGATAGAAAAACAACTTTTTAACCCACTGTTATGGGAGTCTCTTTACTGCAGTTATTGTAGCCTATACTCTAATTTGGGCTTCCCCATGGCTCAGCAGTAAAGAATCTGCCTTTGATGCAAGAGCTGCAGGGGACTTGGGTTCGATCCCTGGGCCAGGAAGACCCCCTGGAGAAGGGCATGGCAACCCACTCCAGTATTCTTGCCCGGAGAATTCCATTGACAGAGGCAGCCTGGCAGGGTGGGGTCCATGGGGTCACAAGAGTCTGACACAACTGAAGCGACTTAGCACATACTCTGATTCACCCATTTATTGAGAACTCCTCTGTGACAGACACTGTGCTGTAAGCATTTGTATGAATTATCTCATTCAGTTCTCCCAATCATGCTGTCAAGGCAGTAGTGATATCCCTGTTTTATAGGTTATTGATTGAGGTTCAGAGGCGTTAAGCTACTTAAGATTTCTCAGCTACTAAATGGCATAGGATTCAATTCAGGGCTGTTTGACTACACAGTCCTTGTTGTATCTCCCATGTATCTCCTGTGATGCTACTGAGCCTTCCAGGAATTTTGTTTCCTCTTCTAATGTGACATTGTAGAAATGTTGCTGCAGGTAATAAAACATTCTCCTCTCCATATCCCACTTCATCCACACAAAAACGCAGAGTTTAATACACATTATTATTAAAGGCAATAAAAACAAGTGGGATGGGCCATTTCCAGTTATCTTGTTTGCCCCTTTGATTCTATCTTTATTTTCTTCTTGTAATATTATTAATGAGGTTATGACTCTATGTACCCCAGGAGTCATTTTCTGTAATAAGTTTCCTTTCCTGATATATAATTGAGGAGAAGCTCTGAGACTATTAGAAGAATTAACCTTTCAACTATATAAGAGTTTTATTGCTTGTATATATTTTTTAATTATGGGAGACTGTCATTAGGAGATAAAATATAGTCTCTACTTCCATGTGCAACATAGTGGTGGGTATATTGCTTTTTAAAAAATTTAATCTGGGGAAGCCTCAGTTGCAGGAAGGGTATGAGTTAGGTAGAACTGAACTCTAGCAACGTCTTACTTTAGGATTTAAAACCAGGAAATGCTGAGATTAAAAGCACACTGATATCTTCAGGAAACAGTTGTGAGTGTGTGGTATGGGAGAGAGGATGAGGTCTAAGTCATATAAATAACAAATATTTGAGTTCGCTAATTGTCAGGCACTACAGGCATACCTCGTTTTATTGCACTTCGCTTTATTATGCTTCACAGATACTGTGTTTTTTTACAAGTCAAAGATTTGTGGAAACCCTGTGTCAAGCAAACTTATCAGTGCCATTTTTCCAACAGCATTTGCTCACTTTGGGTGTTAGTTCTAAAAGGTCTTGTAGGTCTTCATAGAACTATTCAACTTTAGCTTCTTCAGCATTACTGGTTGGGGCATAGGCTTGGATTACTGTAATATTGAATGGTTGGAAACGAACAGAGATCATTCTGTCATTCTTGAGATTGCATCCAAGTACTGCATTTCGGACTCTTCTGTTGACCACGATGGCTACTCCATTTCTTCTAAGGGATTCTTGCCCACAGTAGTAGATATAATGGTCATCTGAGTTAAATTCACCCATTCCAGTCCACTTTAGTTCACTGATTCCTAGAATGTCTATGTTCACTCTTGCCGTCTCCTGTTTGACCACTTCCAATTTGCCTTGATTCATGGACCTAACATTCCAGGTTCCAACGCAATATTGCTGTTTACAGCACTGGACCTTGCTTCTATCACCAGTCACATCCAAAACTGGGTATTGTTTTTGCTTTGGCTCCATCCTTTCATTCTTTCTGGAGTTATTTCTCCACTGATCTCCAGTAGCATATTGGGCACCTACTGACCTGGGGAGTTCCTCTTTCAGTATCCTATCATTTTACCTTTTCACACTGTTCATGGGCTTCTCAAAGCAAGAATACTGAAGTGGTTTGCCATCCCTTCTCCAGTGGACCACTTTCTGTCAGATCTCTCCACCATGACCCGCCCATCTTGGGTGGCCCCACATGGCATGGCTTAATTTCATTGAGTTAGACAAGGCTGTGGTCCATGTGATTTGATTGGCTAGTTTTCTGTGATTATGGTTCCAGTGTGTCTGCCCTCTGATGCCCTCTCGCAACAACTACCGTCTTACTTGGGTTTCTCTTACCTTGATGTGGGGTATCTCTTCATGGCTGCTCCAGTAAAGAGCAGCCGCTGCTCCTTACCTTGGATGAAGGGTATCTACTCACGGCCGCCCCTCCTGACCTTGAATGTGGAGTAGCTCCTCTCAGCCCTCCTGCAGTCGCGCAGCCCAAAAAAGATGTCCTTTTCATTATAGGGGACTGGAATGCAAAAGTAGGAAGTCAAGAAACACCTGGGGTAACAGGCAAATTTGGCCTTGGAGCACGGAATGAAGCAGGGCAAAGGGTGATAAGAGTTTTGCCAGGAGAACGCACTAGTCATAGCAAACACCCTCTTCCAACAACGCAAGAGAAGACTCTACACATGGACATCACCAGATGGTCAACACCGAAATCAGATTGATTATATTCTTTGGAGCCAAAGATGGAGAAGCTCTATACAGTCAGCATAAACAAGACCAGGAGCTGACTGTGGCTCAGATCATGAACTCCTTATTGCCAAATTCAGACTTACATTGAAGAAAGTAGGGAAAACCACTAGACCATTCAGATATGACCTAAATCAAATCCCTTATGATTATACAGTGGAAGTGAGAAATAGATTTAAGGGACTAGATCTGATAGGGTGCCTGATGAAATATGGATGGAGGTTCGTGAGATTATACAGGAGACAGGGATCAAGACCATCCCCATGGAAAAGAAATGCAAAAATGCAAAATGGCTGTCTGAGGAGGCCTTACAAATAGCTGTGAAAAGAAGAGAAGCGAAAAGCAAAGAAGAAAAGGAAAGATATAAGCATCTGAATGCAGAGTTCCAAAGAATAGCAAGGAGAGATAAGAAAGCCTTCCTCAGCAATCAATGCAAAGAAATAGAGGAAAAAAAACCAGAATGGGAAGGACTAGAGATCTCTTCAAGAAAATTAGAGATACCAAGGGAAAATTTCATGCAAAGATGGGCTCGATAAAGGACAAAAATGGTATGGACCTAACAGAAGCAGAAGATGTTGAGAAGAGGTGGGAAGAATACACAGAACTATATAGAAAATATTTTCACGACCAAGATAATCGTGATGATGTGATCACTCACCTAGAGCCAGATATCTTGGAATGTGAAGTCAAGTGGGCCTTAGAAAGCATCACTACGAACAAAGCTAGTGGAGGTGATGGAATTCCAGTTGAGCTATTTCAAATCCTGAAAGATGATGCTGTGAAAGTGCTGCACTCAATATGCCAGCAAATTTGGAAAACTCAGCAGTGGCCACAGTCTGGAAAAGGTCAGTTTTCAATCCAATCCCAAAGAAAGGCAATGCCAAAGAATGCTCAAACTACTGCATAATTGCCCTCATCTCACACGCTCGTAAAGTCATGCTCAAAATTCTCCAAGCCAGGCTTCAGCAATATATGAACCATGAACTTCCAGATGTTCAAGCTGGTTTTAGAAATGGCAGAGGAACCAGAGGTCAAGTGCCAACATCCGCTGGATCATGGAAAAAGCAAGAGAGTTCCAGAAAAACATCTACTTCTGCTTTATTGACTATGCCAAAGCCTTTGAGTGTGTGGATCACAATAAACTGTGAAAAATTCTGAAAGAGATGGGAATACCAGATCACCTGACCTGCCACCTGAGAAACCTATATGCAGGTCAGGAAGCAACAGTTAGAACTGGACATGGAACAACAGACTGGTTCCAAATAGGAAAAGGAGTACATCAAGGCTGTATATTGTCACCCTGCTTATTTAACTTATATGCAGAGTCCATCATGAGGAACACTGGGCTGGAAGAAACACAAGCTGGTATCAAGATTGCCGGTAGAAATGTCAATAATCTCAGATATGCAGATGACACCACCCTTATGGCAGAAAGTGAAGAGGTACTAAAAAGTCTCTTGATGAAAGTGAAAGAGGAGTGTGAAAAAGTTGGCTTAAAGCTCAACATTCAGAAAACGAAGATCATGGCATCTGGTCCCATCACCTCATGGCAAATAGATGGGAAACAGTGGAAACAGTTTTGGGCTCCAAAATCACTGCAGATGGTGATTGCAGCCATGAAATTAAAAGATGCCTACTCCTTGGAAGGAAAATTATGACCAACCTATACAGCATATTAAAAAACAGAGACATTACTTTGCCAACAAAGGTCCGTCTGGTCAAGGCCATGGTTTTTCCAATGGTCATGTATGGATGTGAGAGTTGGACTGTTAAGAAAGCTGATCGCCGAAGAATTGATGCTTTTGAACTGTGGTGCTGGAGAAGACTCTTGAGGGTCCCTTGGACTGCAAGGAGATCCAACCAGTCCATGCTAAAGGAGATCAATCCTGGGTGTTCATTTGAAGGACTGATGCTAAAACTGAAACTGTGATACTTTGGCCACCTCATGCAACGAGTTGACTCACTGGAAAAGACTCTGATGCTGGGAGGGTTTGGGGCCAGGAGGAGAAGGGGATGACAGAGGATGAGATGGCTGGATGGCATCACTGACTTGATGCACATGAGTTTGAGTGAACTCCAGGAGTTGGTGATGGACAGGGAGGCCTGGCGTGCTGCGATTCATGGGGTCACAAAGAGTTGGACACGACTGAGTGACTGAACTGAACTTGCTCACTTTGTGTCCCTGTATCCCATTTTGGAAATTCTTATACAATTTCAGACTTTTTCATTACTATTGTATTTGTTATGGTGATCTGTGATCAGTTATCTTTGATGTTACCATTGTAATTGTTTTGGGGCACTATGAACCATGCCTATGTAAGACAGTGAACTTAATCCATAAATATATGTGTTCTGACTGCTCCATTGACTGACTGTTCCCTCAAGCTTCACTATCTGTGTGTGTGTTTGTTTCTGTCTGTCAGTCTATTTATCTCTCTCCTGGGGCCTCCCTATTCCCTGAGACACATCAGTATTGAAATTAAACCAGTTAATGAACTGAACTGAATGATCCTATAATATCCTATAAGTGTTCAAATGAAAGGAAGTGTTGTATGTCTCTCACTTTAAGTCAAAAGCTAGGAATGTTTAAGCTTAATGAGGAAGATATATTGAAAGCTGAGACAGTCCAAAATCTTAGTCTCTTGGGTCAAACAGTTAGCCAAGATGCAAATGCAAATGCTCATTGACAGTGTACCTGATCAGCCAAGAGCTTTGATGGAGATATGCAATGAGATTCATGTTGTTTTCAAGCCTGCTAACATAACATCTATCCAGCCACCCATGGATCAAGGAGTCATTTAGACTTTCAAGTCTTATGATTTAAGAAATACATTTTGTAAGGTCATAGCTGCCACAGATGGTGATTCCTCTGATGGATCCAGGCAAAGTAACTTGAAAACCTCTACAAAGCATTCATCATTTTAGATATAATTAAGAATATTCATAATTCACAGGAAGAGGTCAAGATATCAGCATGAACAGGAGTTTGGGAGAAGTGGATTTTAACCCTCATGGATGGCTCTGAAGGCTTCAAGACTTTGGGAAAGAAATAGCTATAGATGTGGTAGAAATAGCAAGTAAACTGGAAACAGAAGTGGAGTGTGAAGATGTGACTGAATTGCTGCACTCCCATTCTAAAACTTGAATAGATGAGGAGTTGCTTCTTAAGGATGAACAAAGAAAGTGATTTGAGATGGAATTTAATCCTGGTGAAGATGCTGTGAAGACTGTTGAAGTGACCATAAAGGATTTAGAATATTTCATCAATTTAGTTGATAAAGCAGCAGCAGGATTTGAGAAGACTGACTTCAGCTTTGAAAGAAGTTGTATTAAGGGTAAAATTTTATCAAACAGCATTGCATGCTACAGACACAGAAAGGAAGAATCAACCAACACAGCAGATGTCATTGTTTAAGAAATTGCCACAACCTCCCCAGTCTTCAGCAACCACCACCTTGATCCACCAGCAGCCATCAACACTGCGGAAAGACCTCCACCAGCAAAAAGATTAAGACTTGCTGAAGCCTCCAATGATGGTTAGCGTTTTTGGGCAATAAAGTATTTTTTATATGTGTCCATATTTTTATACATAGTGCTATTATTGGCTTCATAGATTACAATTTAGTGTAAGCATAACTTTTGTATGCACCGGAAAACCAAAAAATTAGTGACTTTCTTTATTGCAGTGTTCACTTTGTTGAGGTGGTCTGGAGCCAAACCTACAGTATTCCTGAACTATGCCTATATACTCTGCAACAGGGATACAAAGATAAATAAGACATGGGTTTCATATACATTGGATATTGCTTTTGCTTTTTAATTCATTTGAGTTATTATAAGTTTATTCCTTGGGTTTTCTGTATTGTACTCTATAGAAAATAAAATTTGCTTTTAAAAGACAGGATTTCAAGATATAATGATGTTCTGACCTAGAACCACTCATCCCTCATTAATATCACTATTCAAAACTACAATTTCTGCACGGATTATTCAGAAGACACAATAAAAAGAGTCATAGGACCAGGAGAAAGGGACAAATGGACCTCAAAGTGTTTGGGGGGACGAGATAGGATTTTGCTTCACAATGAAATAGAATCTGAAACAGATTTCCTGAGTCAGAAAATTTGGGCCAGAACCTTGCCCTTACTCTATAACTTCAGGCAAATTACTTCAATATTCAACACTTATATTGGAAACTTGTTGTTGTTTAATTGCTAAGTCATGTTCAACACTTTTGCGACCCAATAGAATATAGCCCACCAGTCTCCTCTGTCCATGGGATTTCCCAGGCAAATATGCTGGAGTGGGTTGCCACTTCCTTCTCCATGTTGAAAACTGACTATGGGTCAAACACTGAACTACGTGTATATTGTAGTGAACATCATAGACAAAGTTCCTATCTTTGTGTCAGTTTAGTGGTATGTATTTGACAAAATAGGACTTCCCTGTAGCTCAAATGGTAAAGAATCTGCCTTCAAGGCAGGAGACCAGGGTTTGATCCCTGGGTTGGGAAGTTCCTCTGGAGAAGGGAATGGCAATCCACTCCAGTATTCTTGCCTGGAGAATTCCATGGACAGAGAAGCCTGGCGGGCTACAGTCCATGGGGTGGCAGAGTTGGACACAACTGACACATTTGACAAAATAAAGTCCATAAAGGAATAGACAAGCACTATTTGAGAAAGGGTGATCGGCAAAGACCTCTCTAAGAGGGTGTCATTTGAGGTGAGGCTTAAATGAAGCAGAGATATTATCTCCTCTGAGCTTCAGCTTTCTCATCTATAAAATGAAAAATAATAAAGGTCTACCTTATGGGGCTGTTAAAAATAGGCTGAGACAGTATATGGGGTTAGGAAACCATAATCACTAATCCAGAGTGACGTATTCTTACTTTTACTGCTACTGTTGTGTTTCTCTTTGAAAACAGTGTTCTAGGCATTTACAGAGGTTGAGGAGAAAGGAGCAGATTATAGAAAATATAAAAGAGCATAAAAAGAAGTTTAAGGATTTTCTTGGTGATACGGTGGATAAGAATCCACCTGCCCAGGCAGGGGACATGAGTTCAATCCCTGGTCCAGGAAGATTCCACATGCCACAGGGCAACTAAGCCCATGAGACACAACTGCTGAAGCCTGCACACCTAGAGCCCATGCTCCGCAACAAGGAGTAGCCCCTACTTGCCATAACTAGAAAAAGCCCACGCACAGCAATGAAAGCCCAGTGTTACCAAAAAATAAATAAGGAAGTTTAACCTATTTAATAATTTAGATTAGAGCATCTGCGGTACTTTTCATCTTTTTTTATAATCCAGTCTTTAAAATCACAATTCTGTAAACAATTCATTTTTTGAAAGTAACATTTTTCCCCTAAATTTAAAAATAACCTTTACTGAAGTATACTTTGCATATAATAAAATGCACTTATTGTATACTTAGGGCTTCCCTGGTAGCTCAACTGGTAAAGAATCCACCTGCAATGCAGGAGATCCCGGTTTGATTCCTGGGTTGGGAGGATCTGCTGGAGAAGGGATAGGTTACTCACTCCAGAATTCTTGGGCTTCCCTCGTGGCTCAGCTGGTTGGGAAGATCCCCAGGAGAAGGGAATGACTACCCACTTCAGCATTATGGGCTTCCCCAGTGGCTCAGGTGGTAAAGAATCTTCCTACAATGCAGAAGATCCAGGTTCAATCTCTGGGTTGGGAAGTTCCCCTGGAGAAGAGAATGGCAACCCACTCCAGTATTCCTGCCTGGAGAATTCCACTGACAGAGGAGCCTGGTGGGTTACAGTCCATGGAATTGCAGAGTCAGACACGACTAGGTGACTAACACTTTTTCCCTATATTGTATACTTACAGTTCAATGCATTTTGAGAAATGAATGCAACTATGTAACCAGTACCACAAACGAGCTTTAGAGTGTTTCTGTCACTCTTTGTGTCCTTTCCAGTTTAATCCTCTCCACCCTTGATCCCAGGAAACTATTTATCTGCTTTCTGTCACTATTGATTAATTTGCCTGTTCTAAATTTTATGCAAATGAAAACATGCAGTATGAAATCTTTTGAGTCATTTTTGTTTTTATTCAATATGTTTTCAAGATTTACATGTATTGTTGCATGCATCTGAAATTTTTTTTGTTTTATTGCTGAGTAGTACTCCTTGCCATGGATTTAGAGCAATTTGTTTATCTAGTCACCTGTTGATGGACATTTAGGATGCTTCTGGTTGTGGGTTTTTATTAATAAAGCTGGTACAAATACTCATCTACAGACTTCGTATGGACATGTTTTCATTTCTCTTGAGTAAATATGTAAAAGTAGGATTCCTAGGTTGTATGTATTTAACTTTTTAGGAAACTTCCTAACTGTCTTCCAAAGTAGTTATGCTATTTAAAATTTCCACAGGTAATATATGAGTGCTCCAGTTGCTTTGTATTTTCACTAACAAGTTGTATTATCAGTCTTTCTAATTTTAGGCATTCTAGTAGGTTTGAAGTGGCATCTCATTGTGGTTCTGTTATTGTATATACCTATGATGACTAATGATATTGAACTTTATTCATGTTGTATATTAATACATTTTATTTTGTGAGTTATTTATTACACTAATACTTAAATCTTTTGCCAATTAAACATTTTCTTCTTATTTTTTGCTGTAAAAGTGCTTTGCATATTTTGGATATAAGTCTTTTTTCTGATGTATGTACAGTGAATATTTTTTACCCCATCCTTGGCCTGCTTGTTTTATTTTTAATTTTTCACTCTTTTGATTTTTTAAAAGAAGCTTTTTGAAGAGTAAGATTTTAATATTTATTAAGTCCAATTTATCAATTTTTTCCTTTGATGATTAGTTCTATTTTTTCCTACTTCTATGAAACATTTATGTAACCCAAGTTCATAAATACGCTCTTCTGTTTCCTTCTAGAAATATTTGTATATAATTAGAATTTTAGGAATCAGTGAACTAAATACATTTAAGGAGTCAGTGAACTAAAATGGACTGGAATGGGTGAATTTAATTCAGATGACCATTATATCTACTACTGTGGGCAAGAATCCCTTAGAAGAAATAGAGTAGCCATCATAATCAGCAAGAGTCCAAAATCCAGTACTTGGGTGCAATCTCAAAAACAATAGAATGATCTATGTTAGTTTCCAAGCAAACCATTCAGTATCACAGTAATCCAAGTCTATATCCCAACCACTAATGTCAAAAAAATGGAAGTTGAATGAAGACCTACCAGACCTTCTAGTACTAACACCCAAAAAAGATGTCCTTTTCATCACAGGGGACTGGAATGCAAAAGTAGGAAGTCAAGAAATACCTGGAGTAACGGGTAAGTTTGGACTTGCAGTACAAAATGAAGCAGGGCAAAGGCTAACAGAGTTTTGCCAAGAGAATGCACTGGTCACAGCAAACACCCTCTTCCAGCAACACCAGACACAACTACACATGGACATTGTCAGATGGTCAATCAGTTCAGTTCAGTTCAGTCGCTCAGTCGTGTCCAACTCTTTGAGACCCCGAGAATCACAGCACGCCAGGCCTCCCTGTCCATCACCAACTCCCGGAGTTCACTCAAACTCACCTCCATCGAGTCGGTGATGCCATCCAGCCATCTCATTCTCTGCCGTCCCCGTCTCCTCCTGCCCCCAATCCCTCCCAGCATCAGAGTCTTTTCCAGTGAGTCAACTCTTCGCATCAGGTGGCCAAAGTATTGGAGTTTCAGCTTTAGCATCAGTCCTTCCAATGAACACCCAGGATCGATCTCCTTTAGAATGGACTGGTTGGATCTCCTTGCAGTCCAAGGGACTCTCAAGAGTCTTCTCCAGCACCACAGTTCAAAAGCATCAATTCTTCGGCGATCAGCTTTCTTCACAGTCCAACTCTCACATCCATACATGACCACTGGAAAAACCATAGCCTTGACTAGACGGACCTTGGTTGGCAAAGTAATGTCTCTGTTTTTTAATATGCTATCTAGGTTGGTCATAACTTTTCTTCCAAAGAGTAAGCATCTTTTAATTTCATGGCTGCAGTCAGCATCCACAGTGATTTTAGAGCAGAAAAAAATAAAGTCTGACACTGTTTCCACTGTTTCCCCATTTATTTCCCATGAAGTGATGGGACCAGATGCCATGATCTTGAAACCATTCAATATTACAGTAATCCAAGCCTATGCCCCAACCAGTAATGCTGAAGAAGCCGAAGTTGAACGGTTCTATGAAGACCTACAAGACCTTTTAGAACTAACACCCAAAAAAGATGTCCTTTTCATTATAGGGGACTGGAATGCAAAAGTAGGAAGTCAAGAAACACCTGGAGTAATAGGCAAATTTGGCCTTGGAGCACGGAATGAAGCAGGGCAAAGGCTGATAAGAGTTTTGCCAAGAGAACGCACTGGTCATAGCAAACACCCTCTTCCAACAACGCAAGAGAAGACTCTACACATGGACATCACCAGATGGTCAACACCGAAATCAGATTGATTATATTCTTTGCAGCCAAAGATGGAGAAGCTCTATACAGTTAGCAAAAACAAGACCAGAAGCTGACTGTGGCTCAGATCATGAACTCCTTATTGCCAAATTCAGATTTGAAGAAAGTAGGGAAAAGCACTAGGCCATTCAGATATGACCTAAATCAAATCCCTTATGATTATACAGTGGAAGTGAGAAATAGATTTAAGGGACTAGATCTGATAGATAGAGTGCCTGATGAACTCTGGACGGAGGTTCGTGACATTGTACAGGAGACAGGGACCAAGACCATCCCCATGGAAAAGAAATTCAAAAAAGCAAAATGGCTGTTTGAGGAGGTCTTACAAATAGCTGTGAAAAGAACAGAAGCTAAAAACAAAGGAGAAAAGGAAAGATATAAGCATCTGAATGCAAATTTCCAAAGAATAGCAAGGAGAGATAAGAAAGCCTTCTTCAGCGATCAATGCAAAGAAATAGAGAAAAACAACAGAATAGAAAAGAGATCTCTTCAAGAAAATTAGAGATACCAAGGGAACATTTCATGCAAAGATGGGCTTGATAAAGGACAGAAATGGTATGGACCTAACAGAAGCAGAAGATATTAAGAACAGGTGGTCAATACCAATATCATATTGATTAAATTCTTTGCAACCAAAGATGGAGAAGTTCTAAACAGTCAGCAAAAACAAGACCAGGAGCTGATTGTGGCTCAGATTATGAACTCCTTATTGCAAAATTCAGACTTAAATTGAAGAAAGTAGGGAAGACCACTAGACCATTCAGGTATGACCCAAATCATATCCGTTATGTTTATACAGTGGAAGTGACAGATTCAAGGGATTAGACCTGATAGAGTGCCTGAAGAACTATGGATGGAGGTTCATGACATTGTACAGGAGGCAGTGATCAAGACCATCCCCAAGAAAAAGAAATGCAAAAAGGGAAAAGGGTTGTCTGAAGAGGCCTTACAAGTAGCTGTGAAAAAAAGAGAAGTGAAAAGAAAAGAAGAAAAGGAAAGATATACGCATTTGAATGCAGAGTTCCAAAGAATAGCAAGGAGAGATAAGAAAGCCTCCCTCAGCGATCAATGCAAAGAAATAGAGGAAAACAAGAGAAATGGAAAGTCTAGAGATCTCGTCAAGAAAATTAGAGGTACAAGGGAAACATTTCATGCAAAGATGGGCACAATAAAAGACAGAAATGGTACGGACCTAACAAAGCAGAAGATATTAAGAAGAGGTGGCAAGAATACACAGAGGAACTGAACAAAAAAGATCCTAATGACCCAGATAACCATGATGGTATGATCACTCTCCTAGAGCCAGACATCCTGGAATGTGAAGTCAGACGGGCCTTAGGAAGCATCACTACAAACAAAGCTAGTGGAAGTTATGGAATTCCAGTTGAGCTATTTCAAATCTTGAAAGATGATGCTGTGAAAGTGCTGCACTCAATATGCCAGCAAATTTGGAAAACTCAGCAGTGGCCACAGGACTGGAAAAGGTCAGTTTTCATTCCAATCCCAAAGAAAGGCCAATGCCAAAGAATGCTCAAACTACCACACAATTGCTCTCATCTCACATGCTAGCAAAGTAATGCTCAATATTCTCTAAGCCAGGCTTCAGTGGTATATGAACTGTAAACTTCCGTATGTTCAAGCTGGATTAAGAAAAGGCAGAGGCACCAGAGATCAAATTGCCAACATCTGTTAGATCATCGAAAAAGCAAGAGAGCTCCAGAAAAGCATCTACTTTTGCTTTATTGACTACGCCAAAGCCTTTGATTGTGTGGATCACAACAAACTGTGGAAAATTCTTAAAGCAATGGGAATACCAGACCATCTTACCTGCCTTCAGAAAAATCTGTGTGCAAGTCAAGAAGCAACAGTTAGAACTGGACATGAAACATAGACTGGTTCCAAATAGGGAAAGGAGTATGTCAAGGCTGTATATTGTCACCCTGCATCTTTAACTTATATGCAGAGTACATCATATGAAATGCCAGGCTGGATGAAGCCCAAGCTGGAATCAATATTGCCAGGAGACATATCAATAACCTCAGATGTGCAGATGATACCACCCTTAGGGCAAAAAGTGAAAAGTGAAAAAGTGATGATTTCATCATCATTTTGATGAAAGTGAAAGAGGAGAGTGAAAAAGTTGGCTAAAACTCAATATTCAAAAAACTAAGATCGTGGCATCTGGTCCCATCCCTTCATTGCAAATAGATGGGGAAACAATGGAAACAGTGACAGACTTTCTTTTCTTGAGCTTCAAAATCACTGTGGATGGTGACCACAGCCATGATATGAAAAGATGCTTGCTCCTTAGAAGAAAAACTATGACCAACTTATACAGCATATTAAAAAGCATAGACATTACTTTGCTGACAAGGTCCATCTAGTCAAAGCTATGGTTTTTCCAATAGTCATATATGAATGTGAGAGTTGGACCGTAAAGAAGGCTGAACGCCAAAGAATTGATGCTTTTGAACTGTGGTGATGGAGAAGACTCTTGAGAGTCCCTTGGACTGCAAGGAGATCCAACCAGTCCATCCTAAAGGAAATCAGTCCTGAACATTCATTAGAAGGACTGATGCTGAAGCTGAAACTCCAATACTGTGGCCACCTGATGCGAAGAATTGACTCCTTGGAAAAGACCTTGATGCTGGGAAAGATTGAAAGCAGGAGAAGAAGGAGATGACAGGGGATGAGATGTTTGGATGGTGTCACTGACTCGATGGACGTGAGTTTGAGTAAGGTCCAGGAGTTGGCAATGGACAGGGAGCCCTGGCGTGCTGCAATCCACAGGGTCTCATAGAGTCGAACATGACTGAGCAATTGAACTGAATTGAACTGATATGATTTGTTGATATTTACCTAGTATTCTGTGGCCTTGATGGGCTTCCCTGGTGACTCAGAGGTTAAAGCATCTGCCTGGAATGCGGGAGACCCAGGTTCGATCCCTGGCTTGGGAAGATCCCCTGGAGAAGGAAATGGCAACCCACCTCAGTACTCTTGCCTCGAGAATCCCATGGAGGGAGGAGCCTGCTAGGCTACAGTCCATGGGGCCGCACAGAGTCGGACACGACTGAGCGACTTCACTTTCACTGTGGCCTTGATAGACTCACATTTATTTTAATAGATTTTGGAGATTAGTTTAGATTTTCTGTGTTAGCAACCATATTAATAAAGGGAAAAAGTTTTATATTTCCAGTCTGTATGCTATTTATTTCTTTTTCTTGACTTATTTTACATTGGCTATATTGAATATAAGTTGTGTGAGTCAACACCCTTCCTTGTTCTCAATTACAAAGGGAAATGTTCAATCTTTCACCATTAAGTATGATGTTATCTTTAGGTTGTTCATATATATCATGGATGATTTTTTTTTATCATGACAGATCTTGAATTTTGTTCACAGCTTATTCAGCATCTATTATAATGGTTATGTGCTTCTGCTACTTTAGTTTGGTGAACTACATTGATTCATTTTTGAATATTAATCCATCTTTGCATTTGTAGGACAAATCTCATTGTCAAGATTTATTAAATTTTTTATATGTTGCTAGATTTGAGTTCATAATATGTTATGTAAAATTTTTAATTTTTGTCTTCCTGTATTACCTAGCTGATTTTAGTGTCAGAATAGTGTGGCCTCATAAAAATTTTGTGAAGCGTTCTCCTGTTTTTTATTTCCTGTATTGTGTGGGATTACCTCTTTTCCTTCCTTAAATGCATGATATTATTCATCAGAAGATTCTCACCTCTGATTTCACCTTTTGTATTATTGTCACAGTTACACTTCTAACTTGAATTATTTTGAGCATTAACTACTTAGCCAAAGAGTTCTGATAAACAGATGCTGCCTGGGACTGATAAGTTAAAAGCTAGTTATAACTAGATTAGAAAAATGAGAATTTAGCTCACTTACATTACCCCTGTCTTTTTTCCTCTCCTCCGTATGTTGATATGTGTATTATTTTTAGTTCTTCTACTGTATATCTTTATAGCTCTAATGTATATTCATAACCCTCTATTTCTTGTTCCATAAAGTTTCAACAATCTCTTTTAACTCCCATTTCTTTAAAGTTTATAGTATGAATGCATCTATTTTACTTTTTACTTTTCATCCTGTTTCCATATCCTACCTCCTATCAACTAAACTTTAAATTTTGGCTGTCAGGGACGTTGAGATTTGCATTTGGTCTTAGGAACACAACTAGGTCGTCTATATTTTGCCATGAGTTAACTCTTAAAGTTAAAAAGCAGTAGATGGTCTTTATTATCATGGTAAAATTTATTCAATGCCAGTTCAATTTACTGTGCTAAGACTGTATTTCTTTCTTTATAGATTCAAAGCAAAACTGGCCTTTTTGAAGAAAAATATTGCTTGTTTTTTAAAATTAATTATTTATGTCTGTGCTGGATCTTCATTGCTGTGCCTGGGCTTTTCTATAGTCACCATGAGCAGGGCATACTCTCTAGTTGCAGTGTGCAGGCTTCTCATTGCGGTGGCTTCTCTTGTCGCAGAGCTTGGGCTCTAGACACCTGGGTTTGGTAGTTGAAGCACACCAGCTCAGTTGCTCCAAAGCATGTGGGATTGTCCCAGACCAGGGATTAAACCCATGTCCCCTGCATTGGCAGGCAGATTTTTAACCACTGGACCCCCAGGGAAGTCCCAAAATATTACATTTTAAGATCTTTGTTAAGCTTTTATTAACTGGTAGCTTCATTTTAATTTTTTTTCTTAGTTAGACCACGTGTTTCATGTGTTTTATTTTGCTTTTCCTGGGTTTCTGTTCTTTTTCTGCTTGCATTATCATGTATTGGTTTTCTATGGCTGCTTATAACATATTACCATAAACTTGGTGCCCTATAATAATACACATTTATTATATTACAGTTCACTAGGTAAGAAGTTTAAAATGGACTAGTAGGGTGCATTTCTTCTGGGTATTCTAGGAGAGAATTTGTCTGCTTGCCTTTTCCAGTTTCTAGACACTACACCCACGTTCCTATGCCCCTGACCCTGCACTACTCCAGCTTCTGTTTCTATCATAACACCCCCTTCTCTCACTCTGATTCCCCTGCCTTACCCCTCTTCTAAGAACTTTTGTAATTACAATGGATCTACCTGGCTAATCCAGTATAATATTCTCATTTCAAGATCCTTAATTTAATCACATCCGCAGAGCCTCTATTGCCAAGTAAAATAACACATTCACAGGTTCTAGGGACAAAGATGTGGATGTCCTTGGGGAGCCATATTCATATGAACACTATTTTATAACTTATCAATCATATTTTACTCTAGCAAAATATTAACATGTAAGAGTACCCTGGGAATCAAGTTTTCTCTGGAATTAATTTCCAGTTAGTTCTTTCCTCTATGATTTTCCTGGTCCTAACCTTGTATAGAGTAGGAATTTGTATTTTTCAATCAGATTACTAGGCTGTCATCCATCGTGGTTATTAGATAGGAAAAACCTTTTGAACAAAAATATATGTGCTTCTTTCCCCATTTCTAATTCAACTGAAAGTTGTCCCTTTTTTGGAGAAAACTGCCTGAGGCCTCAAAGAAAAGTCAACACATTATAACATCCAGGTTTGTCCTTCCAAGGCTCTGAATGCTGCATTTTTATTAAGTACACTGTCTGCATCACAAGATTCAACAGACAATTAACTAGCCGTGTGCTACAACATAATAAAGTAGCACTTGACTTTTTAGTTATAAGCAAAAGCCACCCAGTGTATATCACACCTAGTCACTGTGCTAATTCCGATGATGGATGTAATGATGAATATCATGGTTCCACGATGGTTTAATGAAATTCAATCTTAGGGTTTTATATGGACAACTGAAAATAGAATTTTTTTTCTTTAAAGTTTTTGTACTAGTAGAGATGTCCTTTGGAGCTGCTGGTAGCCTTCTTGGTATCATAAAGGGAGAGTCTATGTGAAAGAAAAAACAACAAAAGGAATAAGTAGAGCTGTGAGTTGGAAAGACAGATAGATGGTGAGTCCCAATGACAGTTGCTAAGCCCTTTGATCTGCTGCCGCTGCTGCTGCTAAGTCGCTTCAGTCGTGTCCAACTCTGTGCGACCCCATAGACGGCAGCCTACCAGCTCCCCCGTCCCTGGGATTCTCCAGGCAAGAACACTGGAGTGGGTTGCTATTTCCTCCTCCAATGCATGAAAGTGAAAAGTGAAACTGAAGTCGCTCAGTCGTATCCGACTCTTCCCGACCCCGTGGACTGAAGCCCACCAGGCTCCTCTGTCCATGGGATTTTCCAGGCAAGAGTACTGGAGTGGGGTGCCATTGCCTTCTCCAGCCCTTTGATCTAGTTACAGCTAAATCCAACTGTACATCTCCATTGTCTGAGATAAGGAATTCTCTTTTATTTTAAGCTAATAGGTCTTAGTTTTTTATATTTTTTTAAAAATTAAAATACAGTTGACATAAAATATTATGTTCGTTTCAGGCATACTACATAGTGATTTGATATGTGCATACATTATAAAATGGTAACCATGAAAAGTCTTGTAACCATATGTCCCCATATAAGTTATTACAATGTTATTGACCATATTTTTATGCTGTGTATTACATCCACATAGCTTATTTATTTTGCAACTGGAGGTTTGTAACTCTCAATCCCCTCCTCCTATTTTGCCCCCCAGGTTCCTCCCTTCTGGCAACCACCTGCTTACTCTCTGTGGCTATGAAACTATTTTCATGTTGCTTTGTTTGTCAATTCATTTTGTTTTTCACACTCGTGAGATTTTGTGTGTGCCCTTTAGGAGCAGAGCTGTGGTTTCCTGTAGCTCTCCACCTCTCCACCTCTCCCGAACATAAGCCCTGCTGGTTTTTAAAGCCAGATGTTCTGGGGGGTTCCTTTCCATGTTAAGACCTCTGGTTGAGAAGCCCGATGTGGGTTTCAGATGCCTCACTCTCTGGGGAGGACCTCTACAGTTGTCATATTCCTCTCATTTGTGGGTCACTAACCCAGGGATGCGGATCCTGACTGTACTGCTTCTCTACCCTTCCTATCAATTATTTGTGATTCCTTCTTTATGTCTTTAGTTGTGGGAAATCTTTTCTACTAGTCTTCAGGTCATTCTCACAGATAGTTACCTTGTAAGTAGTTAGAATTTTCATCTGTGGAAGGAGGTGAGTTCAGAGTGTTTCTATTAATACTCCTCCATCTTGGCCCTTGCTAATAGTCTTCATTTTCTTCATAACTTAAAAATAGCTATTTAGGTAAGAAATTTGTGAGGACAGAAATATGGGTCAATAATTTACTCATTTGAAAATTTCCTTGAGACAGCGTGAAACTCTGATCTGAAGCTTTTGTATTTGCAGTCTATATTCTCTTTTCTCAAAAGGAGCAGTAGAAAACACAGAATATTGCTCCCTAATGGTAATTTCTGTTACATGTTTATTTACTCACTTCTCAGAATAAAACTTTGTAGTGGGAATTGAGTGGCTATGACTTTCTAATAGAGGAAAACAGAGTCATTTAAGCTCTCTGAAATTCCCAATTACAGGGCTTCCCCAGTGGCTCAGTGGTAAAGAATCTGCCTGCAGTGCAGGAGCCCCAGGAGATGGGGGTTTGATCCCTGGGGCAGGAAGATTCCCTGGAGCAGGGCATGGCAACTCACTCCAGTATTCTTGCCTGGAGAATTCCATAGACACAGGAGCCTGGAGGGCTACAGTCCGTAGGTTTGCAAAAAGTTGGATGCAACTTAGCATGCACATTAGCTTTTGGGCTTCCCAGGTGGTGCTAGTTGTAAAGAACCCCCCTGTCAGTGCAGGAGACATAAGAGATCCCTGGGTTGGGAAGACCCATGGAGGAGGCCAGGGCACCCCACTCCAATATTCTTGCCTGAAGAATCCCATGGACAGAGGAGTCTGGCGGATTATAGTCCACAGCGCCCAAAAAGTTGGACACAACTGAAGCGACAGCATGTGCACTCACGTTAGTTTTTATCTCTTGCACATAGAGACAGACAGACAGACAAACACACACAAACACCCCAGAAAGAAACTAAAATACTCCACAGAATGTTTTAACAGTAAGGTTAAATCTATGTCCTTTTACTGATCAATCCTCTTTCATGTACATAATTACTTACAAGGACAAAAAAAATTTCATCCCAAACATCTGTATATTTAACACATAATCCCTCTGCTGGATTTACTTTGGATTTCGTTCTCAAAGATAGACTCTAATGTCTTTAACTGAAGCTTTAAAAAATAGATTTTAGGTACCCAGGCTCTAATCTGAATTCTAGGGAGAAGCCTCCTCAGTGAGTATCAGATTTTAACAAGAACTGTCTCTTCTTCCAATATTCACTTTAAAAAATATTTTCTATGCTCTTACTGTTATCTGATTACAAGATATTGGACTGATTTGTCTAATGTTATTTGCAAAGGAGTGACTTTTGTGTTGCCCTCCCCCAAATCCCAGGATAATCCTCTCTGAAGGTCTGATAGACTTTATAGAATTAATATGACATTCAGAGTGCTCTCAAGGCTCTGAGCCACACAAAGTATTTTTCCAATATTGTAATTTATCTGTGATTTTTTTACTGCCGCGTCCTCTAAAATACTCAGGAAGACAAAGTCAACATTGCTTATTCTCTAGTACTTTTTGTTTTGTTATAGGAAGACAATTTTTGAATGTGAGAGGTAGATAATATTCATAGTTTCCTCTTTGGAAGTGAAAAGTATCATTGTTTTTTCACCAATGGGTTTAATGGCTTTGGATACACATAGCTTAGCTGGATCCTTTTGTCACTCTCACAGTAACATGTACCCATTTCCCAGGATTGGGGGGATATTTGGGGTATCCAGGTGTATAAGCAAAATAACCTTCACACTAGGTTTGATAAATGACTCTTAGCTCTGAGTTTTGTTCTGAAATTGCTTCATAACCCTGCAGTGTCTCAGGTTCCTGAATTGCCTACTTCTCTGGTTACAAGGGATTAGGAGAGAGGAGAAAGGCTTGGAATTCAGATAAGTTTGTTTGTCTCAGTTTTGCCAAATGGTGGCTCTGTTTCAAAGCTCAACTCCAAGGGTTGGGGGGAACAAAAATTTTGAGTTTATTCTCCTCCCTACTTTGATGGTTGTTTTAAATTTTTTTCCTTTGTGGTCACATCTGAGTTTTCCTGACTTCTACACTCACAGAAACAATTTCATGCTGAGAATTGTTGCCAAGCAGATCAGTGAATAAAAAAATAAGCCAAATGTTCGCATCTAAGGTCAAAACATTTATACTGCTCTGATATAGACACCCAGTAATTTTCTCATTATTTAAATGGAACTTATGTCTATAAGACATTCCAAGAAACAATCTTCCGTGTAGCTACAGATAAAGGATTTCTTTGACCACAAGCTCTCTACAAAACCGCTATTAACAGAGCACAAAGTAATTATATTGTCTGGTTGTTTGGCAATATTTGGAAAAAGTAATTGTTTAAAAAAGGAGAATATGCAGACAGACTGATTTAATAATTTATATATCAATTTTGCCCTTTGGGTGGTTCTTATTAACATATAAATTAACTTATAAAGCATATTCTGAACAGTGCATAAATTCTGGAACAATTAGATAAAATAAAACCAGGCTCATAAAGTTTCCCTCTACACTCTAGAATTTCTCATAGTTCAAAATGGAAAAATAACTCAAAATTCTGAAAACATGTGAGACTGCCTCACTGTGCTGTAGAATTTTGAATTGCTTCCAACAAAAGGCTTCCTTTAATATTTGGGCATAGATCTCTTACCAAACAGGGCAGCAAAAGGTAGAAAATGCAAGCATTGGAAGCTCTTCCTATATGTCCCATTCAGTTATTGAATATTAATATCCCACTTGTATGTTCAAAAAAGGTACAAGGGTTCAGGGTGCAGATTCTGCCAAAAGTTCACTTGTGAATAGACATTTTTTAAAAAACTAATTAAATTTTTTGACAGATAATTGCTTTATAGAATTTTGTTGTTTTCTGTCAAACCTCAGCATGAATCAGCCATAAGTATACATATATCCCCTCCCTTTTGAAATTCCCTCCCATCTCCCTCTCCATCCTACCCCTCTAGGTTGATACAGAGCCCCAAATAGACTTTTAAAATCTACTCTAGTAAAGCCCAGAAATCATTGCAGCCATTTATGCCATCTAGTCTTAAATACTTTTGAAGCCCAGGAAATGGATCATGCCTTAAAGGCCCAGGATAGGGTATTTAAGGATATTGTAGTATTTTTAAAAATATTATAAATGGCCATGTGTACTAGATGGTAATTGATTCAGCAATCATTGAAGATTATCTTTATAATTATTGTCTCCTAAGATCCTTTTTTCTGATCAATGAGATCCCTTTCTGAATTCATTTATATTTGGGAAGAAATCTCAACATATAGAAAATGTGGTTCTCAACAAAAGATCTTCATGACCAGATAACCACGATGGTGTGATCACCCTCCTAGAGCCAGACATCCTGGAATGCAAAGTCAGGCAGGCTTTAGGAAGCATCACTGTGAACAAAGCTAGAGGAGGTGATGAAATTCTAGTTGACCTATTTCAAATCCTCAAAGATGAAGCTGTGAAAGTGCTGCACTCAACACGCTAGCAAATCTGGAAAACTCAGCAGTGACCACAGGACTGGAAAAGGTCAGTTTTCATTCCATTTTCAAAGAAAGGCAATGCCAAAGAATGTTCAAACTACCGCACAATTGCACTCATCTCATAGGCTAGCAAAGTAATGCTCAAGATTCTCCAAGCCAGGCTTCAACAGTAGGTGAACTATAAACTTCCAGATGTTCAAACTGGTTTTAGTTTTTTATTTTTTCAGAACTAAGAAAGGAATTTGTTTATTGAGAGCAAGAGGATGCAAGCAATATAAAAATCAAAAGCTTATCTGGCTTTAATTGACTTTTCTTTCTCTGCCTCTCAAAATGGAGTTGGATTTTATTTGTACATTTTCTATGGGTCCCATCTGCTCAGAAATCCTTATACAGGGGAAGCTGTGGGGCAGATTCCTTAAGTGACCCTTTATGAGAATTCTTATCAGGGCGGGAGTAATTGCTCAGTGCTTCCTACTTCTTCCCCTTCTGCTTCATGTGTACTACAAAATAGTCATTGCATGCGATGGTGAGCCCAGCGATTAGCGAAAAGAAGCTCTGGAAGCCCACTTTGCCATCTCGACACTGGTCCAGGTCCTTCATTATTTTGTCCACGGCCAGAGGATCTTTTTGATTTTCCAAAAATCCAGGGAACTCCTTTTCCATGAGTACTCTCAGGTCTTCCTTTGTTAAGTAACCTTTATCACCAGCAAATTTGTGAAATGTGAACATCATGGTTTCCATGACGTGTTCCATTTGAGACGGCATTTTGGTGAAGTCTGTTGAAACCTCGGCGGGAGGCGCGGCGGGGACGCTCGCTGGCGGGGGCGGTTGCTGGCGGGGACGCGCGGGCAGTCCAAACTGGTTTTAGAAAAGGCAGAGGAATCAGAGATCAAATTGCCAACATCCTTTGGATCATCGAAAAAGCAAGAGAGCTTCAGAAAAGCATCTACTTTTGCTTTATTGACTGCACCAAAACCTTTGATTGTCTGGATCACAACAAACTATGGAAAATTCTGAAAGAGGTGGGAATACCAGACCACTTTACCTGCCATTGGGCTTCCCTTGTGGCTCAGCTGGTAAAGAATTCACGTGCAATGCAGGAGACCTGGGTTCGATCCCTGGGTTGGGAAGATTCACTGGAGAAGGGAAAGTCTGCCCACTCCAGTATTCTGATCTTGAGAATTGCATGGACTGTATAGTCCATGGGGTCACAAAGAGTTGGACACGACTGAGCAACTTTCACTTTGACATTTTACCTGCGTCGTGAGAAATCTGTATGCAGGTCAAGAAGCAACAGTTAGAACCAGACATGGAACAACAGATTGGTTCCAAATAGGAAAAGGAGTACGTCAAGGCTGTATATTGTCACCCTGCTTATTTAACTTATATGCAGAATACATCATGTGAAATGCTAGGCTGGATGAAGCACAACCTGGAATCAAGATTGTTGGGGAAATATCAATAACCTCAGATACGCAGATGATACCACCCTTATGGCAGAAAGCAAAGAAAAACTAAAGAGCCTCTTTATGAAAGTGAAAAAGTTGGCTTAAAACTCAACATTCAAAACACCAAGATCATGGCATCTGGTCCCATCATTTCATGTCAAATAGATGAGGAAACATTGGAAACAGTGACAAACTTTCTTTTCTTGGGCTCCACAATCACTGCGGATGGTGACTACAGCCATGAAATTAAAAGATGCTCCTTGAAAGAAAAGCTATGACCAACCTAGATAGCACATTAAAAAGCAGAGACATTACTTTGCCAACAAAGGTCTGTCAAGTGAAAGCTTTGGTTTTTCCAATAGTCATGTATGGATGTGAGAGTTGGACTATAAAGAAAGTTAAACGCCAAAGAATCGATGCTTTTGAACTGTGGTGTTGGAGAAGACTCTTGAGAGTCCCTTGGACTGCAAGGTAATCCAACCAGTCCACCCTAAAGGAAATTAGTCCTGAAAATTCATTGGAAGGACTGATGCTGAAGCTAAAACTCCAATACTGTGACCACCTGATGCGAAGAACTGACTCCTTGGGAAAGACCCTGATGCTGGGAAAGATTGAAGGCATGAGGAGAAGGGGACAACAGAGGATGAGATGGTTGGATGGTATCACTGACTTGATGGACATGAGTTTGAGCAAGCTTCAGGAGTTGGTGATGGACAGAGAAGTCTGGCGTGCTGCAGTCCATGGGGTCACAAGTATTTAGGCACGACTGAGCGACTGAACTGAATGAACATCTGTGATATTCACCTTCAAAATAAAGTATTAACTTTCATTCCCTTCAGTTGTTTTTTTCTTTTTTAAATAAAGCATTAAAATCTCTCTGTTTTCTTTGTCCTGGCCCATTCTCTTTTCTTTCCAAAGGTCAGTGTCATTTGTGTATGTATCCCAATTGTATTTTTGTACCATATTAATGTTACGTTCTTTAACATAGTTTTTGTGATATTCTCCATAAATGTCTTAATTTAAAAAATTTGAATTGTATTTCCTATTTTTTATTGCTAGTGTTTAAATTGTTATTGCTTTTTGTCTGTCAATCTCAAGTCAAATAATCTGAATTCTCTTAATTTTACAAGTTATCTGAAGGTTTTTTTGAATATTTTAGGAAGGTAATTATATGGTTTACCAGTTAAAATTTTGCATCTTCTTTTCTAACTCTGATACCTCTTTTCTTTTATTCCTTTGATTAGGAATTCCAGTTTGATTTTGCAGACATCCTCATCTCATGTTACCATATCTGCTTCTAAAGTTTTACCATTTAAACTAATGCTTATTGTTAGTGCTTGATAGATTTCCTTGATTAGGTAGGAGAAGTTATCTTCCCGCACAGGCTGTGTGACCTTGGACAAGTTGCTTAATCTCTCTTCACCACAATTTTCTCACCTATAAAATGAGAATAATTATGATTGTATCTACTTCATGGGATCGTTGTAAGGCAGTTTATTATTGTCAATAATTGTCAATTTTGATTACAGTTAGAATGATTATTACCATGTCTTTGTGCAGGTATACTAAGTGCTCCCATGCTTCCTCAAGTTGCCCAGCTTCCCAGGTGGTAGTATCATTGCTTAGGAATGGTGGAGCTATGCTTGAATCCTCTGACTCTAACGCCCATATTCTTAATCACCACCTTCCTGTGACTGGAGGTTTATGAGAGGATAAATCCAAGAAAGAGTTCATAAATTCTGGCATCGTTCTACAATATCAGGTATCTGAGAGAGAAAAGCAAGAGGACTTGGGATGCCTTGTGACAATTCTCGTGTTGTCACCAGTGTTGCTGCTATTGAGACCACTCAATCCTAACTGCAGTCTACAAGACATCCCACAAACTTCACTGAAAACACTTCAAGAATGCCATGCCTATTTTCTTTACCATGAAAAGACCAACATAACTTAAATAGTTTTTGGAAAAAGGATGTTTTTTTGGCACTGAACCATTTAGCATGAGGCTATTTTATGGAACATCAAACATTTGATGATAGCTAACAATGCTGGTTTTGCTTAAATGAAAGCCAGCATGAAGCAACCAAATTGTTGCATCTAGCCAAGAGCCACAAGACTCATTAAGCCATGGGGGCATCTGTATCAAAGGGAAAGATTTTCCAGCTACTACTTAACCAGAATGTTAATCTCTTTCTGGAAAAAAAGCAATGTAGAGGGACAATGAGAAAAAAGAAAGAGAAAAGGAAGTTCTAGTTATTGGGAACTAGCAAAGCAAAGTACTCCAAGCACCTTCATTTCATGAATAACAAGTTAGAAGCAGCACTGCTTAGAGGTATAAAATAGCATTGGTAACGATTCTGTAATTAAAGTTTGAATTCTGAGTAATTACATTAACATAAGTAATAATGTGTAAACCATTCTCCAGTAGAGAATGGGAAGCTCCAAAGAGGGCCACCAAGCAAAGAAGAATAAAATAAATAAAGAAGAACATCTAGACAGGAGAGCTCAAGGACTCCCACTGTGATCGTCTCATTCAGGATTTACCTATCCTTTTTATTTTTTAAAAACTTTTATTTTGTATTGGAGTATAGCTGAATAACAAACAATGCTGTGATAGTTTTAGGTGAACAGCAAAGGGACCCAGCCATACATACACAAGTATCCATTCTCCCCCAAACTCCCCTCCCATCCAGGCTGCCACACAACATGGAGCAGAGTTCCATGTGCTACAGTAATTACCTCTCTCTTTGCAAGAAAGGATTAGAGCGAATACCAGAAGCATCCTCTATATGATTTGTAGTCTGTGATGTTATGAATGGTCGCTTAGATTGAGAGTGGAGTAGCGATATACAATATAGCATTTATCCTTTTACATCAACATAAAGTCCTGAATAAAATACCTCCATCTCAGGCATTGTTTACGGAACTATGGAGGATTCAGCTGATAATAGCGAGGGAGAAAGGAAAAAACAGAGAAAAACAGAGTGAGAAAAAGAGAGAGATGAGAAATTAGCGCTAATGCCCTTCGGCATCCATTGTATGTAATGAATAACTTCCTTCCTTTGCATCTAGAATGTTACCAGCTATTCCATGCCACCATCCTTGGAAGAAATGAGAATATAATATTCAAATCACTTTTTGATAGAATCTAATTTTCTTGCGGAAGCTGCATTGAAAGAGGCTGCTAGAAAATATTTTCAGAGGAGGCCTTGGCCCATCTGGATGCGTCAGAGGTTTCACTGATGTGTTGAGAGATGTTGAACTATTATTTCTTGTTACTGACACTTCACCCAATGGCATTAAAATAGCCTTTAAGTACTGACTTTAGAGTCTAGCAGGCATGGATTCAAATTCTAGGTCTTGCATCTCTAGGCTGTCTGATTTCAGGAAATTTATTTATCTACACCTGTGACACGTATGATACATAACATAACAACAGTGTCTACCTTACAGGTTGTTGTGATTTCAGGAGACAATGCACGTAAAACAGGCTTCAGCACGCTGTGAACACTCACCAGTGCTACTGTTAATCACTGGATGTGACAATCCTGAGTACCCCCCACTGCACTGCTCTCCTCTGGGGGAGATGGAGAGCAACACAGAACCATTAGACCTGTCTCCTGCTGAGCCATCTGGCATCGATTTTTCAGCTGCACATCCTGGGGACAAGCTGCATCTCACTAGGGCCATAAAATCAAGGAAGCAGTAATTTTCCTCTGACCACTCAACTGCTAAAATGAAGGGACCTGGAATTTTACACCCTCTAGTTTAACACAGAGAAAGCCTTGTAATAGGTTACCCTGCTGCTGGTTTCAAGAATGTTACCTAAGGGGGAATGGATATTTTATATGTAGAAGGCCTTCCATTATCCATTAGAATTGTGGTCTCTTTGAGTTCTTGTCATAACCTTCAGTGATAGTTTATGAAAGAATTAACCCCAAGTATCTTTGGAACCAATAAAATTATATTCTGTAGAAGGCTTATTCATCTTCTGCCTATATTTTGCTGCTATGTAAAACATAGGGAGTGAGAAAATGGCAGAATAAATGTATGAGGAGAGGCAGAGAGATGAGCAAAGAGAAAAGGAAGACGCATGTATTGATCCTATTCTTTTTCACTTTGACTAAATATGTATTTTCTTTTTTAAATTGGAGTATAGTTGCTTTACACTGCTATATCAGTTTCTGCCATACAGCAAAGTGAATCAGCCATACATATACATATATTTCCTCTTTTTTTTTTTTATTTCCTTCCCATTTGGATCACCACAGAACTCCAAGTAGAGTTCCTGGTGCTATACAGTAAGTTCTCTTTATTTATCTATTTTATACTTAGAAGTGTGTATATGTATATATGTCAGACAAGGGATTAATCTCCAAAATATACAAACAGCTCATGCAAATCAATGTCAAAAAAACACAAACAGCCTAATCAAAAAATGGGCAGAAGACCTAAATAGATATTTCCCCAAAGAAGACAACAAACACTTGAAAAGATGCTAATAAAAACATCACTAATTATTAGGGGAATGCAAATGTATATAGTGGATATATGTCATGTCCTCCTCCCTTCCCACCTTGGTATCCATACATTTGTTCTCTATGTCTGTGTTTCTATTTCTGTTTTGCAAATAATATCATCTATACCATTTCCCCCCTAGATTCCACATGTATGTGTCAATATATGATATTTGTTTTTCTCTTTCTGACTTACTTCACTTTCTTTGACAGTCTCTAGGTCCATCCATGTGTCTGCAAATGACATTATTTCACTCCTTCTTATGGTCGAGTAACTTCCTTGGTGGCTCAGACTGTAAAGCATTTGCCTACAATGTGGGCTATCTGGGTTTGATCCCTGGGTCGGGAAGATCCCCTAGAGAAGAAAATGGCAGCCCACTCCAGTATTCTTGCCTGGAAAATCCCATAGATGGAAGAGCCTGGTGGGCTACAGACCATGGGGTTGCAAAGAGTTGGACACGACTGAGCGATTTTACTTTCACTTTATGGTTGAGTAATATTCCATTGTATATCCCTACTAAAACCAACAACAAACAAATGGGACCTAATTAAACTTAAGACTTTGCATAATGAAGGAAACCATAAACAAGGTGAAAAGAAAACCCTCAGAATGGGAGAAAATATTTGTTAATGAAACAAATGACAAGGGATTAATCTCCAAAATATATAAACAGCTCATGCAACTCAATGTCAAAAAAACACAAACAGCCTACTAAAAAAATGGGTAGAAGACCTAAATAGATATTTCCCCAAAGAAGGCAAACACACACATGAAAACATGCTAATAAAAACATCACTAATAATTAGGGAAATGCAAATCAAAACTACAATGGGGTATCACTTCACACTCATCAGAATGGCTATCAAAAAAATCTTCAAACAATAAATGCTGGAGAGGGTGTGGAGAAAAGGGAACCCTTTTATACTGTTGACTTCCCTGGTAGCTCAGCAGTGAAGAATCCCCTGCAATGTAGGAAACTTGCAGGAGATGTGGGTTCTATCCCTGGGTTGAGAAGATTCCCTGGAAAAGGAAGTGGCAATTCACTCCAGTATTTTTGCCTAGGAAATCCCATGGACAGAGGATCCTGGTGGGCTACAGCCCATGGGGTCTCAGAAGAGTCGGACACTACTGAGCGACTAAACAACAGCAATAAAAGCTTACCCTGTTGGTGGGAATGTAATTAAATATATATTTTCTAAGTCTTTTTTTCAGACTACAAAGTAAAAAGCAGAATCAAGTTTTATTTTTTTTTTTAATTAAAAACCATGTTCTGCTTTTCTTTCTGGTTATAAATATTTATTGGGCTTCCCAGGTAGTGCTAGTAGTAAAGAACCCACCTGCCAATGCAGGAGACAAGAGACCCAGTTTTGATCCCTGGGTCGGGAAGATCCTCTGGAGAAGGGAATGGAAACCCACTGCAGCATTCTTGCCTGGAGAATCCCATGGAGAGAGGAGATTGGCAGGCTATAGTCTATAGGGTCGCAAGTAGTCAAACACGGCTGAAGCGACTTAGCACACACGCATGAATATTCATTATCAGTCAATAGAAAATATAAAAAGGATATTGAAAATAATATTTTAAATTTCCCATAATGCTATTAACCAGATGTAAACATTTATTACATTTTGGTGTATTTCCTTTCTAGTATATTTTCTATGTATATTTGTGAAGGTCATATTAAACATATAATTTTTATCTTTCCTTTTTTATCCTAAAGGAAATCAGTCCCGAATATTCATTGAAACGACTGATGCTGAAGCTCCAATTCTTTGGCCACTTGATGAGTAGAGCTGACTCATTGGAAAAGACCCCGATGCTGGGAAACATGGAAAGCAAAAGAAGAGGGCAGCAGAAGATGAGATAGACAGCATCACTGACTCAATGGACGGGAATTTGAGCAAGCTCTGGGAAACAGTGACAGACAGGGAAGCCTGCTGTGCTGCAGTCCATGGAGTCACAAAGAGTCAGACACGACTCTTAGTGACGGAACAATGGTAACAAATAAATCCTTAGAAGCTGAATTACTGAGATAACAAATGCAGCACTTTTAAAACACTTTTAGTGTAGGATTACACTTTAAAAACATTTGATGACATATACTGTCAAAAAGCTTTGGGTCAGCTTCTATACATTTACTCAGTTATTCACTTATTTAACCCATGTATTCATACCAATTTACACTATTTTGCATGCTCACATCCCTCCTCAACACTGAAAATAAATTTTCTTAATATTTCTAAATTATAGGAATTTTATTACATTTTTGTTACTATATTTAGAAAAAGCATTTTAATATGCTTACTAGCCATTTATTTGTTCTTCTAGGAATTTTCTATGTTTTCTGCTTATTTTTAAGGATGTCGTGGGTTATTAATTGATAAGTATAATTCCTTTATGTAGAAGATAACACTTGGCTGCATTTATTGCAAAGGAGGATGAATCCCTTAGCTGCTTGACTTTTAACTACACAGCCCTGGCCCTAATGTTCAGAGGAAGACTTAGCAGGAAACACTGAAAGTGCTGCTGCTAAGTCGCTTCAGTTGTGTCCGACTCTGTGCGACTCCATAGACGGCAGCCCACCAGGCTCTCCCGTCCCTGGGATTCTCCAGGCAAGAACAGTGGAGTGGGTTGCCATTTCCTTCTCCAAAGCGTGAAAGTGAAAAGTGAAAGTGAAGTCGCTCAGTCGTGTCTGACTCTTCGAAACCCCATGGACTGCAGCCTACCAGGCTCCTCCATCCATGGGATTTTCCAGGCAAGAGTACTGGAGCGGGTTACCATTGCCTTCTCCGCTGAAGGTGCTGCTGCTGCTAAGTCGCTTCAGTCATGTCCGTCTCTGTGCGACCCCATAGACGGCAACCTACCAGGCTCCTCCATCCCTCGGATTCTCCAGGCAAGAACCCTGGAGCAGGTTGCCATTTCCTTCTCCAATGCATGAAAATGAAAAGTGAAAGTGAAGTCACTAGTAGGCTGCAAAAGTCCTGGTAAGTGGGGCTAGCTGAATGAAGAATTAGATTATAGAGAAAAAAAAAAAAAAGAATATTTAAACAAACATGAGGATAAGGGAAAACCTTCCCAGGGAGCTACAGTTCACAGGCCTAGTTAACTTCATGGCAAGAGGCAGTGGGAACAGCCCCTGGCATACTGGGCTGAAAGTGCTCCCTCCCTAAAGACAGTGCAAGGCCTGTCTAGGTGGGACCTACTCTCCTTGTGGTATCTGGTTACCAGATGTGTGAGCATTGAGAGGCTTTGAATAGGCAAAATGGCAAATTTTATCAGTTACGAAGGTAAGAACACAGCATTACCTCAAATGCCATTCTCTGAGATAGGAGACAGTTTGCATAGGTAAGTTTCACCATTCACCTGCATCTCTAATTCCAGCAGATGTGCTATTTATTTGCACAGGTAATAGATAACCAAATCTGACTGGCATTCTGGTGAGACTGAGATCAAGTTTGCTTCTAATGCTTGCTCTATCTTAGACGATATTGCTGCAAGTCTGCTATGATTTTTGTCAATATCAAATTTTGAGATCTTGGGATTTTTCTTTTTTCTGGAATAATGACTTTGTGTACTAGGTGGTTACTTTTTTATTTCTTCAGCGTGGGTTTGGGGAGATCCTGTGTCAATCTAGTATATTCTGTTAACTCTTCAGGAGGCTCATGATAAAGTGGATCCCACAAGAGGCTTCTTTAGCTTCTGAGGTCCTGAAAGAAACATTCCCATCCCAGGAAAGACAGCCGAGGCTGCAGCAAACCAGTGAGCATTGATTCTTTCTTGGCATTGCAAATGGTAGGCTGAGCAGAATACAAAATTAGAGCATAATTTAATTTTTTTTGAACTTTAACTCATAAGAACAGGAGAATCTGATTCCAGACTTAAAGTCCTTTGGATATTTATATCTTTGGATTCTAATATGCAAAGAATTTTAACCTTTAGACTTAAATTTCTCCCCAGGAATTTGCAATGGAATGTTAGTTTATATAGCAATGTTGGGCATCTCTATACTGGTATTTTATTCTTGGAGTACTTCAGTTGGCTAATCTCTTTGCAAAGCCTCTGCTGGGCTGTGATGAGCAATGTGGCTGGATCTAATTTGGAATAGGAAATAGAACGAGAATTTTCTTCTTCTATGAGGTTCATGAAAAATAACAATGCCCAGAATGACTGTTACAGGGCTCTTCCCATCTCTGCCTTCACCTGCTTCACAGTCTAGGCTAGGTTATACTGCAGTAAAGATCAGCCACAAAACCTCAGTGGTTTAATAAAAGAAAACTTTTTTCTCCTAACTCATCCTGTACATCTAGTACAGGTCAGTGAGCACTGCTTATCATAAAACTTACTCAGGAACCCAAGCTGATGGGCGCTCCTTCTTGACCTGAGCTTCTTTCAGCATCATGGCAGAGGGAAGAGAACATGGTGAACCATAAACAGGCTTTTTAGCTCCTGCCCAAAGTAATACACATCACCTCAGCTTACATCTCATCAACCAAGACAGCTGCACTCCAAAGAGGGTGAGATAATGCGATCCTCAGTTCAGTTCAGTTCAGTCGCTCAGTCATGTCCGACTCTCCGCGACCCCATGAATCACAGCACGCCAGGCCTCCCTATCCATCACCAATTCCCGGAGTTCACTCAAACTCATGTCCACAGAGTTGGTGATGCCATCCAGCCATCTCATTCTTGGTCGTCCCCTTCTCCTCCCGCCCCCAACCTTTCCCAGCATCAGAGTCTTTTCCAGTGAGTCAACTCGTCGCATGAGATGGCCAAAGTATTGCAGTTTCAGCTTTAGCATCAGTCCTTCCAGTGAACACCCAGGATGGATCTCCCTTAGAATGGACTGGTTGGATCTCCTTGCGGTACAAGGGACTCTCAAGAGTCTTCTCAAACACCACAGTTCAAAAGCATCAATTCTTCGGCGATCAGCTTTCTTCACAGTCCAACTCTCACATCCATACATGACCATGGGAAAAACCATAGCCTTGACTAGATGGACCTTTGTTGGCAAAGTAATGTCTCTGCTTTTTAATATATTATCAAGGTTGGTCTGTGCCTAAGAGAAGAGAACTAAAATAGCTGTCAACAGCTCTTCCACAAACACTTTATAAAAATCCCACCTCCAAGTGTGTATTAATACACCACTGATTCATGGGGTCACAAAGAGTCAGACATGACTGAGAGACCGAACTGAACTGAACTGATTGATTCCTCTCACTTAATACATTCAAGAAATTGAGTTTCTAAATAAATGTGTAAAATTAAACATCAGTTTGCTTGAGTGAATGGTGCATAATGATCTGGACGTGTTAAAAACCATAGCCTGTGGCCATACATTTTACTTATGGGTAAAGACCCTGAGTAGAATAGCCCAGAGACAGTCATGGGCGAGGAGTGGGAGGGGGAAATGAAGTGTCTTCTCACTTCTGTTCAGGCCAACAGTTTCCTCTGTGTCAGAAAGGAATGTATTTATAGACCATTGAAAATAGATTCTCAGTCTAGTTCCATCAACTTGTGGATTGTGTCTATACTTGATTTTGGCAAACACTGACTGCCAGTCTTAGATTTTAGTATTATTGTTATTGTCATATTTTTTTCTGTATTGTTTCTAATTGTTTTAATGGGGAACTGGTAAAAGTTGCATGGGAAGCCATATAAAAATGTTAACTATTGAATTTTTATAGTGTTGTTCTATGAAGTCTCATAAAGGATTTATTTTCATTTATATTGTTGATTTTAAGTAATGTCTATGGATAAGCTGTTGACTTCCCTTGATTTTGATTGAAGAATTTAATTTTTAAATAAGTGAAAGTTTAGTAAGTATAAAATCTAAAGCCTCCAAACTAGAAGACTTAGAGAATGAACTTATGGTTGCTGGGGTAGGGGGAAGAATGGGGGAAGGGATAGTTAGGAAGTTTGAAATGGACATGTACACACTACTACATTTAATATGGATAACCAATAAGGTCCTACTGTATAGCACAGGGAACTCTCCTCAATGTTATGTGGCAGCCTGGATAGGAGGGGAGTTTGGGGGAGAATGGATACAAGTATATGTATAGCTGAGTTCCTTTGCTGTTCATTTGAAACTATTACAACAGTGCTAATTGGCTATACCCCAAAACAAAATAAAAAGTTAATAAATAAGTAAAACAAATCCCCCAACTAAACATTTCAGAGAAAGATTTAGTCCTCATTATTTTCTATATTAGTTTTCTGGGATTACAGTTATCAAAATGCCAAAAAACTAGATGGTTTAAAGAACAGAAACTTGCGTGTCATAGTCCTGGAAGCTAGAAATCCCCAGTCAAGGTGTTAGTAGGGTTTATTGTTTCTAGGGGCTGTTAGAAAGACTCTGTTCTAAGTTTCTGCCTAGCCTCTGGTGGTTTGCTGGCAATCTTTGGCATTCCTTGGCTTGTAGAAGCGTCACCCCAATCTCTGGATTAATTTTCACATGGTGTTCTCCTTGTGAGCATGTCTGTGTCCAGATTTTTCCTTTTTATAAGGACACTTGTCATACTGGATTAGAGGCCCACCCCACCCCAGTATGAATTTTATTAACTACAATAGTGCACCTTATCTTATTGGACGAGGCAATCCAAGACTGCCAGTGAATGCCTGAAAATGCACAGAGCACTGAACGCTATATATACCGTGTTTTTTCTTATGCATACATACCTAAGATAAAGTTTACAAATTAGGCACAGCAGAAGATGAACAGCAATAGCAAATAATAGCTACTTCTCTTGTTCTCTCTCTCAAAATATCTTACACAGATTTAGTGTCTTTTCCATTTTAACTAATCACTTATGGCATGATGGCCATAACTTTTGCAGTCTGAGGGATAACAACAAAACTGTATGATTTTCTTTTTCCTTCTTCATGATTTGTTCTTACAATAGACCTTAGCAACCTCAGCATATGAAGTTTTTCTTATAAAGTCAAGAACTTTCTCCTTTTCACTTAAAGGAAGCACTTTATGGCTTCTCTTTGCTCATGTTCGAATTGCCAGTAGCACTTCACCTGTGCTTTGGAGCCAGCATTAAGTAAAATAAGGACTGAACACAAGCACCGCAATACCATGACAGTCAGTCTTGTAACCCAGACAGCTGTTAAGTGACTACTGGGCACGATGTGGTGGACAAAAGGGTGATTTATGTCCAGGGCAGGACTGAGTAACATGGTGTGTGAGTTCATCATTCTATTCAGAACAATATGCAATTTGAAACTTGTGAATTATTTCTGAAATTTTCTATTTAATAATTTTGGACCATGGTTTACCATGGAAAGCTGAAACTGTGGCAAGTGAAACTATGGATAATGGGGGAGGGGGACTGTTGAAGGACATTTTCAATAACTCTTTCCAAATAAGTTCACATTCTGAGGGGCTTCCCGCATAGCTCAGTTGGTAAAGCATCTGCCTACAGTGTGGGAGACTTGGGTTTAGTTCCTAGTTCGGGAAGTTCCCCTGGAGAAGGAAATGGCAACCCACTCTAGTATTCTTGCCTAGAGAATCCCATGGACAGAGGAGCCTGGCAGGCTACAGTTCATGGGATCACAAGAGCTGGACACAACTTGGCACTATCTTTTTTTTTCCCACATTCTGAGGTATGGAACATCAACATAGAAATCTGGTTAACTCATAATATATAGGAATATGAAAACATAATTTAACCCATAATATTTCAGTTCAGTTCAGTCGCTCAGTCGTGTCCGACTCTTAGCGACCCCATGAACCACAGCACGCCAGGCCTCCCTGTCCATCACCAACTCCCAGAGTTCACTCAAACTCATGTCCATCGAGTCGGTGATGCCATAATATTTACTACATAATAAAGATCTACAAAAATAAAAATGTCCCCCACAAATTCATTTGGCCACCTTCGTAAGGAAAACGTAATTGTAAGGGACAAATAGAAAGCAGGGGTAAGAACGTGAAATAACTTTCACTGAACTCTTATGTGTCTGTAAATATTTTGGCATTTGAAGCATATATCATTTAATCTGATATCAATTGTATTAGGGAGATAAGCATAAATGACAAAAACCAAGTTTCAGTAATTAAATTACTTTCCTAGGATAAATTAGAAACTGGATTCACACTGGGATGTGTCTGACTGCAAAGCCCAGACCTCTACCTTTTCCTTGGCTTTCTGCAAAACCAAACTGTCAATAATAATGATACAGTAATAATAATAACAACCTCAACACATGGGAAAGTTTCACTAAAGCAATCATTTCTTAAAATGTCTAAAACAACAGTGTTATATCTGACAGGGTGATAACATTCAAAGCTTCAATTCTCCCTAAACATTCACAGCAGAATTTTCCTTCCTACAGCTGAATAGAGGCTAATTTCTAAGGAAAAAGAGGGACAAAGAACAACAGAACACAATTGAAATATTAATGAATGCCAGAAATTAAAAACACCTTTTTCACATCTGATTTTTAAATCTTCAGGCTAGTCATAAAGCCAATATTATCCTGAGAATTTCATGACAGCAATAGCTGGCTGTTATAAGTTTCCTAGGTACCAAGCACATTTGCTTGTCACGTATTAACTCATTTAAACCTCACAATGATCTTGTGGGTTAGGGATAAGATCATCTCCATTTTACAGAGGATGGAGCAGAGGAACACAGCCCAAATTCAAAGCCTGGTTCTCAAACACTATGCCCAGCTCTTTCTCACTATAGAAATGTTAAACCATAAATGAGAGCTCTGTGTGATCAAAATTCTGCTTTGTAGCCAAATCTTTCCTAATGGAGGATTTACAGTGGTTAGAGCAAGAGGTTTGGAATCAGTCAGACCTGAATTCGAATTCTGGTTCACCTTTTATTAGTTACCTGACCTTAGGCAAGTAGATTAGCCCTCCAGGGCCTCATTTATCACTTTCAAAATTAGGATAATAACACTTTTGCCACAGGTTATTATAAAACTTAAATGAGGTAATGTATGCAGAGCACAATCACTGGATCTTAGGTAGTAACTATCAAATTTATTATTATTATACATACGCTTTTGAATTATATTCAGATACATTTTCATGTCTTATAAATCTTGTCAACTGGCAACTTATCACCATTTAAAAAAGGGAGTTCAAGTGCTTCAGGATGAGGATAGACACCTGTTAAATAAAGGAGATTATAGCTAACGTATTTGCTTGAGATCAAAGCAAAGCAATAGTTTTAAAAGCCTCATTTTGCCAAGGAAGAAATGATTTAAAATTTTCTTTTACCTTTATTAGCATACTGAAAATTGAGCCTGAATTGCTAAAATGTAACTGGAGAAGGGAATGGCAAACCACTTCAGTATACTTGCCTTGAGAACCCCATGAACAGTATCAAAGGGCAAAATGATAGGATACTGAATGAGGAATTCCCCAGGTCGGTAGGTGCCCAGTATGCTACTGGAGATCAGTGGAGAGATAACTCTAGAAGGAATGAAGGGATGGAGCCAAAGCAAAACCAATACCCAGTTGTGGATGTGACCGGTGATAGAAGTAAGGTCCGGTGCTGTAAAGAGCAATATTGCATAGGAACCTGGAATGTTAGGTCCATGAATCGAGGCAAATTGGAAGTGGTCAAACAGGAGATGGCAAGAGTGAACGTCGACATTCTAGGAATCAGTGAATTAAAATGGACTGGAATGGGTGAATTTAACTCGGATGACCATTATATCTACTACTGTGGGCAGGAATCCCTTAGAAGAGATGGAGTAGCTATCATGGTCAACAAAAGAGTCTGAAATATAGTACTTGGATGCAATCTTTAAAATGACAGAATGATTTCTGTTCGTTTCCAAGGCAAACCATTCAATATTACAGTAATCCAGGCCTATGCCCCAACCAGTAAAGCTGAAGAAGCCGAAATTGAACGGTTCTATGAAGACCTACAAGACCTTTTAGAACTAACACCCAAAAAAGATGTCCTTTTCATTACAGGGGACTGGAATGCAAAAGTAGGAAGTCAAGAAACACCTGGAGTAACTGGCAAATTTGGCCTTGGAGCACGGAATGAACCAGGGAAAAGGCTAACAGAGTTTTGCCAAGAGAACGCACTGGTCATAGCAAACACCCTCTTCCAACAACACAAGAGAAGACTCTACACATGGACATCACCAGATGGTCAACACCAAAATCAGATTGATTATATTCTTTGCAGCCAAAGATAGAGAAGCTGTATACAGTTAGCAAAAAGAAGACCGGGAGCTGACTGTGGCTCAGATCATGAACTCCTTATTGCCAAATTCAGACTGAAATTGAAGAAAGTAGGGAAAGCCACTAGACCATTCAGATATGACCCAAATCAAATCCCTTATGATTATACAGTGGAAGTGAGAAATAGATTTAAGGGACTAGATCTGATAGAGTGCCTGATGAACTCTGGATGGAGGTTCGTGACATTGTACAGGAGACAGGGACCAAGACCATCCCCATGGAAAAGAAATGCAAAAAAGCAAAATGGCTGTCTGAGGAGGTCTTACAAATAGCTGTGAAAAGAAGAGAAGCGAAAAGCGAAGGAGAAAAGGAAAGATATAAGCATCTGAATGCAGAGTTCCAAAGAATAGCAAGGAGAGATAAGAAAGCCTTCCTCAGCGATCAATGCAAAGAAATAGAGGAAAACAACAGAATAGGAAAAACAAGAGATCTCTTCAAGAAAACTAGAGATTCCAAGGGAACATTTCATGCAAAGATGGGCTTGATAAAGGATAGAAATGGTATGGACCTATCAGAAGCAGAAAATATTAAGAAGAGGTGGCAAGAATACACAGAAGAACTGTACAAAAAAGATCTTCATGACCAAGATAGTCACGATAATGTGATCACTGACCTAGAGCCAGACATCTTGGAATGTGAAGCCAAGTGGGCCTTAGAAAGCATCACTAGGAACAAAGCTAGTGGAGGTGATGGAATTCCAGTTGAGCTATTTCAAATCTTGAAAGATGATGCTGTGAAAGTGCTGCACTCAATATGCCAGCAAATTTGGAAAACTCAGCAGTGGCCACAGGACTGGAAAAGGTCAGTCTTCATTCCAATTCCAAAGAAAGGCAATGCCAAAGAATGCTCAAACTACCGCACAATTGCACTCATCTCACATGCTAGTAAAGTCATGCTCAAAATTCTCTAAGCCAGGCTTCAGCAGTATGTGAACCGTGAACTCCCAGATTTTCAAGCAGGTTTTAGAAAAGACAGAGGAACCAGAGATCAAATTGCCAACATCCGCTGGATCATGGAGAAAGCAAGAGAGTTCCAGAAAAACATCTATTTCTGCTTCATTGACTATGCCAAAACCTTTGACTGTGTGGATCACAATAAACTGTGGAAAATTCTGAAAGAGATGGGAATCCAAGACCACCTGACCTGCCTCTTGAGAAACCTGTATGCAGGTCAGGAAGCAACAGTCAGAACTATACATGGAACAACAGACTGGTTCCAAATAGGAAAAGGAGTGCGTCAAGGTTGTATTTTGTCACCTTGCTTATTTAACTTCTATGCAGAGTACATCATGAGGAACGCTGGGCTGGAAGAAGCACAAGCTGGAATCAAGATTGCTGGGAGAAATATCAATAACCTCAGATATGCAGATGACACTACCCTTATGGCAGAAAGTGAAGAGGAACTCAAAAGTCTTGATGAAAGTGAAAGAGGAGAGTGAAAAGGTTGGCTTGAAGCTCAACATTCAGAAAACTAAGATCATGGCATCTGGTCCCATCACTTCATGGGAAATAGATGGGGAAACAGTGGAAACAGTGTCAGACTTTATTTTTCTGGGCTCCAAAATCACTGCAGATGCTGATTGCAGCCATGAAATTAAAAGACGCTTACTCCTTGGAAGGGAAGTTATGACCAACCTTGATAGTATATTAAAAAGCAGAGACATTACTTTGCCAACAAAGGTCCATCTAGTCAAGGCTATGGTTTTTCCCGTGGTCATGTATGGATGTGAGAGTTGGACTGTGAAGAAAGCTGAGCACCAAAGAACTGATGCTTTTGAACTGTGGTGCTGGAGAAGACTCTTGAGAGTCCCTTGTACTGCAAGGAGATCCAACCAGTCCATTCGAAAGGAGATCAATCCTGGGTGTTCATTGGAAGGACTGATGCTAAAGCTGAAACTGCAGTACTTTGGCCACCTCATGCGACGAGTTGACTCACTGGAAGACTGATGCTGGGAAAGGTTGGGGGTGGGAGGAGAAGGGAACGACCGAGAATGAGATGGCTGGATGGCGTCACTGACTCTGTGGACATGAGTTTGAGTGAACTCTGGGAGTTGGTGATGGACAGGGAGGCCTGGCGTGCTGTGATTCATGGGGTCGCAGAGAGTCGGACACGACAGAGCGACTGAACTGAACTGAACTGAACTTAAATGTATTTCCTTGAGTAGGGTAAAGACTTCTAAAATCTCTCTTAGCTGGCTTTCTGTCTAGACTGTAATGAGAACGGAGCATAGAGGAAGTAGGAATTACAGTCAGAGCATTGCACAAGTAGATTAAGCATTGCACAACTGGCAGAGTCCTTCTAGTAGCCCTTTCTGCTTAGGACTGGGAGCACCAGAAGGCACCTCAAGAAAGTTAGTAGAAGGAAGCATTTGCAGAAACACCCAGAGAATTTAAGAAGCATCCGGAAACATCAAGGTTTATGGCCAGCTTTTCTGGTCTGGGTGTAATGTGGGAAGGCTGCAGGCATCGGGAGAAGCCTAGCTTAGGACTAGGTGTCACATCCACATGGTGTGGGAGCAAGACCATGGAGGTGGTGGTAAGAGAACATCAGGTCGATGGGGCTCAGCTGCACTCCTGGTTCCCTGGAGCTCACAGGTGGCAAATGCATGCAGGAGATAAGCAGGAGCACTAAAGAGGCCACAGATCAGCAGAAGCCTAGGTTAGAGTGAAGAGCAGTAAGTCCCCTTCTAGGAACTGGTAACAAAATAAGGATTCCAGTAGTGGGTGCTGGTATGTACATGCTTACTTAGTCGCTTTAGTCATGTCCCACTCTTTGAGACCCCATGGACTATAGCCTTCCAGGCTCCTCTGTCCATTGGATTCTCCAGATAAGAATACTAGAGTGGGTAGCCAATTCTCTTCTCCAGGGGATCTTCCCAACCCAGGAACCAAACCTGTGTCTCCTGCATTGGCAGGCAGATTGTTTACCCCAGAGCACCTGGGTGGGTGCTGGTATGCCTTCTTACAAACTGTGAAAGTTCCCGCTACACCTCAGTGACCACCAGGCCAAGGAGCGATCTGAATCAGAAACTGCCCAACAGTGACTGGCCAGGGCTTTCCAACTATCTTTCCTCATAGCTAAATGTTATCCTGTAGACCTTTTTCTCTTAGTACCAGCTTGGAAAGAGCAGAAGAAAAAAGCAAAACTCTGAATGACTGGAAAATTTCCTGAGGCATCCAAGCAGAGATTATAGAAAATAAACCATAGGTCACACACTATCACTGGATTGTTCTAAAATGTGGTATATTTTCTTCTACTGCCTGGTGGGTTGGGTCTCCTGGGTTAGAAGGGATAAGGCATAGGAGACAGGAAGTTCAGTTCCTTTGCACATCTTTCCTCATGTAAGAGCCCGTGAGGATACTTAAAAATCAGTGTATAGCTGTTTTCACACTAAGAATTGATTATAACCCCTACTAAAATTAGAATGCTATGGTTTTTCCTGTAGTCATGTACGGATCTGAGAGTTGGACCATAAAGAAGGTTGAGTGCCAAAGAACTGATGCTTTTGAATTGTGGTGCTGGAGAAGACTCTTGAGAGTCCCTTGGACAGCAAGGAGATCAAATTCGTCAATCCTAAAGGAAATCAACCCTGAATATTCATTTGAGGTACTGATGCTCAAGCTGAAGCTTCAGATACCTGATGCAAAAAGTGAACTCATTGGAAAAGACCCTGATGCTGGGAAAGATACCTGAGGGCAGGAGAACAAGGGGGCGACAGACGATGAGACGGTTGGCTGGCATCATCAACTCAAGGGACATGAGTCTGAGCAAACTCCAGGAGATGGTGAAGGACAGGGAAGCCTGGAGTACTGCAGTCCACGGGGTCACAAAGAGTCAGACACAACATAGTAACTGAACAACAAGATTAGAATGAAAAGTTTTCTTAAGGATCAGGCCATGAACCTACGAGAAAAACATGGGAGGAATTCAGACTGTCATATAGATATGCAGAGAGAAAGAAAGACCTAGTATATCATTTCTGGTGTTCAAAATAGGCTTTTTGGATATGTAGATGATACTGAATTTGAAAATCAGTCTTTTAAAGAAAGCCTTTGGAAACAGCCTACACAAGCTAGTTTCTATGTTGGAAAAAAATGGCATTGAAGGTAGTGACAGATGACAAATGAAAGGATGAGTTTTGTAAGTTGGCTTCTCTGGAAATAGATGCTGAGACAGAGTTTGGAGGGCAAGTTGTTTTTAGGGATCAGTACTTGTGAGAAAGGGAGAAGCAGAATTGAGCATAAAGAGAAATTGATGAGGTTGTGATGAGACTCAACAAAGCCTCAGCTAACCCAAAGGGAAACTCTAGAGTGAGAATTGCCCATTAGCATTGTTTTGCAATCCGCTGAATTGATCAGGTCTTTACACCCCACCTCACTTAGGGTTGCCCTGGGAAGGGCATGACCTTGGCTGAGATGCCTTTTTATAGCTGAAGGAGATCCTGAAGGAGTTGTAAGCCCAGACACTATCTGCTGACCACTCTCTCAGCTGCCAAGGCAGCAAATCTTTTCTTGAAGGGGAATCTGAGCAGTGAGCCTTAGGTCTACCATCTGGGGTTGGAGACAGAGTTCCCAATATCTCTTTCATGAAGGACCCTGAAATATCTGTTAGTCCCAAAGGGGCACGCTCTTAGTACTAGAGGAGGAAGTGAAGTCACTCAGTTGTGGCCAACTCTTTGCGACCCCATGGACTGTAGCCCACAAGGCTCCTCTGTCCATGGGATTCTCCAGGCAAGAATACTGGAGTGGGTTGCCATTTCCTTCTCCAAGGGATCTTCCCGACCGAGGGATCAAACCCAGGTCTCCTACATTGCAGGCAGACACTTTAACCTCTGAGCCACCAGGGAAGCACTGGAGGAGGGGACAATCCAATAAAGTCCTGATGGACTTTATGATGGAGAGGCTGCTGGGAAGACTTGCAGAAAAATAAGGCCAGCAGCCCCTTGATGAGTGCCACATGAAGGGGCATCTCTTTCCAGCCCCTGTACATCTAACACCAGGAAGATTCTGAGACCACAATAGAGCTGAGGACCCCTGTCTTACCAGCTGAACTACACCTATATTATTCTGTACAGGCAGACACCACCTTGGAGTGGAACTAAAGGAGCAATAAAGCATTTAGTATTTATTGGGGTTAACTGACCAGAAATTGAATTCCCTAAAGATGATGCTGTGAAAGTGCTGCACTCAATATGCCAGCAAATTTGGAAAACTCAGCAGTGGCCACAGGACTGGAAAAGGTCAGTCTTCATTCCAATCCCAAAGAAAGGCAATGCCAAAGAATGCTCAAACTATTGCACAATTGTACTCATCTCACACGCTAGTAAAGTCATGCTCAAAATTCTCCAAGCCAGGCTTCAGCAATATGTGAACCGTGAACTCCCAGATGTTCAAGCAGGTTTTAGAAAAGGCAGAAGCACCAGAGATCAAATTGCCAACATCCACCGGATCATGGAAAAAGCAAGAGAGTTCCAGAAAAACATCTATTTCTGCTTCATTGACTATGCCAAAACCTTTGACTGTGTGGATCACAATAAACTGTGGAAAATTCTGAAAGAGATGGGAATCCAAGACCACCTGACTTGCCTCTTGAGAAACCTGTATGCAGGTCAGGAAGCAACAGTCAGAACTATACATGGAACAACAGACTGGTTCCAAATAGGAAAAGGAGTACGTCAAGGCTGTATATTGTCACCTTGCTTATTTAACTTATATGCAGAGTACATCATGAGGAACGCTGGGCTGGAAGAAGCACAAGCTGGAATCAAGATTGCTGGGAGAAATATTAATAACCTCAGATATGCAGATGACACTACCCTTATGGCAGAAAGTGAAGAGGAACTCAAAAGCCTCTTGATGAAAGTGAAAGAGGAGAGTGAAAAGGTTGGCTTGAAGTTCAACATTCAGAAAACAAAGATCATGGCATCAGGTCCCATCACTTCATGGGAAATAGATGGAAAAACAGTGGAAACAGTGTCAGACTTTATTTTTCTGGGCTCCAAAATCACTGCGAATGCTGATTGCAGCCATGAAATTAAAAGACGCTTACTCCTTGGAAGGAAAGTTATGACCAGCCTAGATAGCATATTAAAAAGCAGAGACATTACTTTGCCAACAAAGGTCCATCTAGTCAAGGCTATGGTTTTTCCCATGGTCATGTATGGATGTGAGAGTTGGACTGTGAAGAAAGCTGATTGCCAAAGAATTGATGCTTTTGAACTGTGGTGCTGGAGAAGACTCTTGAGAGTCCCTTGGACTGCAAGGAGATCCAACCAGTTCATTCTAAAGGAGATCAGTCCTGGGTGTTCATTGGAAGGACTGATGCTAAAGCTGAAACTGCAATACTTTGGCCACCTTATGCGACAAGTTGACTCACTGGAAAAGACTCTGATGCTAGGAAAGGTTGGGGGCAGGAGGAGAAGGGGATGACAGAGAATGAGATGGCTGGATGGCATCACCGATTCTGTGGACATGAGTTTGGGTGAACTCCGGGAGTTGGTGATGGACAGGGAGGCCTGGCGTGCTGTGATTCATGGGGTCGCGGAGAGTAGGACACGACTGAGCGACTGAACTGAACTGAACTGAAAGAGATTTCAAATGAGTGGACCAGACTAAGGTTCCATATTTAGACCAAAATTTAGCTTTTAATTTTCCATTATCTACAAGGCTGAGAGACCATCAGAGAGAGAACATCAGTTAAGAAGTGCTCAGGGCTTCCCTGGTGGCTCAGTGGTAAAGACTCTGCCCGCAATGCAGGAGACGCGGGTTCAATCCCTGGGTCAGGAAGATCCCCTGGAATAGGAAATGGCAGCCCAATCCACTATTCTTGCCTGGAAAATCCCATGGACAGTGGAGCCTGGTGGGCTACAGTCCGTTGGGTTGCAAAGAGTCGGACACAACAGTGACTAAGCACGCACGCACATAAGGAAACCACATCTGCTCTGCACATTTGGGTGTAGTGTGAGCGACACTTTATATTTGCTGCTTTACCAAAGGAAAACAAGCACCAAAAGTTCATTCCAGACTTGGAGGGCAAAAATGACACTGGAAGAGGGATAAGGATTATGTTTTCTGAGAAAGTACATTATGCAATTGCTAGGTTTGGTGGGTGGACAGTGTAATTTTTCGTTCTGGCTTACTTCCTATATGAAGTTCTGAAATATTAGGACCTTACTCATTCTCATTGGCCATAAAAGTTATATGTTAAACAAAGCCCAAGATTTAGTAACCTACAAATCACTTCTGAATTCCTGCTACTGTGAAAATCTACACCCAGCAAAAAAAAAAAAAAAAGATTGTCATTGATCTAGTTGCCTATGAACATTATAAACACCAAAGTCAGCAGCCAGAGACTAAAGAAAATTAAATTCACATAAATCTCTTCATCAGCAAGTAAAACCCCAAAACAACACAACTAAAACTCTGGAATCAAAGGATGGCAAGATGTGAGAAGCAAGAGGTATACTATCAGAAACCCAAGGCATGGCACAAAATTAATGAAGAGAGCTTCAGATGAGAGAAGCCTGGCCCTCCCTTGGCTGTGCCAGCCCCTTGAACGGTAAGCCACAGATGAAAACATCAAACAAAGCCTGGAACAACTGGAGTCTTAATTCAGTCTAAATTTACTAATCCCTTGAAAATGCTCAAATGCTCAAAATGATCACTTTTATTACAGCCACAAAAGTCTAACTCTGGAAGGAGTTTTAGCCCCATTTCTTAACCTTCTTTTTTTTTTTTTTTGGACAATGGAATAGAACCTTGAGGCTTTATTGTGTAATATCATTCTGTGTACTCAGAGGTATGCCAACATATCTTTCCAACCTTGCTAAAAGATCTGTAAATGAACCTCCTTTCCTTTTTCCATCTCCCCTAGAGCTCCATCATGTTGCAAATAGGACTGATTTTTATAACAATAACAACAACTGACATTTATTGAGCATTCACTATAGTCCAGGCACTATACTCAGTGATACAATTTTAAAATTTTAGTTACAATCATTTAAAAATTTTAAATCCTCCAACTCTTCACGAGATAACCATTATTATTATCTCCATATTACCTTGAAGAATAGGAGGCTCAGAGAAATTAAGTAATTTTTTCAGTCTCACATTTAGGATACAACTGAGTGAAAAGCCAGAAAAGTGTCCCTAGGTGAGAGAAACCAAAACTGGTGGTGAAATCGGCATAGTTTTGTCCATGGATCCCGTGTCTCAGCCTGTGTTACCCAGATAGCAGAGCTGGAGGCAAGGAGCTTAGAATACTTGTACTGGATTAGGGAGTGCATTTCCAGCTTGGGGGACAAGAGGCATGGAGCAGAAAAGGAGGAGCCAATATAAGACCACATCACCAAACTGGCAGCTGTCAAGTGAGACTGACTGTTCAGAGCCACAGGATCATCCTTCAGGAAGTCTCATAAACAGCATCTCAAGTGGGACCACCCAGAGGGAGAAAGAGGGATGAGACTATTTATTAGCTGTCTCCTTCTGCAAAAGTTTGCCTCGTGGGCACCCACTCCCTGCACTTCGGGGCTTCCCGAGCAGAATCCTGTAGCGCTCTTAATCTTGGCATTAACACCTCGCTGGGGCTGGAGATGAGAGGCACCCGGTACAGCCTAGCGTGAGACATGGTCAGCAGGACCCCACATGGAACTGCTGGCATTAAAACAAGAGACAGGCAGGTCTGAGAGGCTCTGGCATCTCTGAGGTGTCTGAGACATGTGTGTCCTTCTTTTTTGCAGGATAGAACTCACTTCTAGAATGTTACAAGTGGTTGGGATGCTTAATAATGACTGAAATATAGGAAGTCAGTTTGTAATCTCAGGTAGACACTGAAGCGATTTCTTATGGTCTAGTCCAGAAAGCAGAGTCTCGAGGCATCTGGACAAACAGCAGTTACAAAGCACAAAAGGGGTCAAGGGTGGAGAAGAGGAATATAAGAAAAGGCAACTAGTTGAGTTGCCTAACTAACCAGTGGGGTCCAAATACATACGTGGAGGATCTCAAGAAGTGCACCCTCTTTCCTGGAGAAACAACCAACTGTGGTGTGATTCCATCTGGGCTGGACCATCTGGGTAGAGACTGTTGGAGTGCTTAGAATACCATTGCACAGTTCCCTGGCCTAGAGTCAGCATTTTGCTCTTCGGCAATGACTTCAGAAAACAAAATCCCCTTTGTTTTGGACTCAACAAGATAATAGCCATAAGCCCACCTGGAGTCTGTGATAGTTAAAATTTGTTTTAGTTAAAATTAAAATTTAGGTCTTTAGCTATAATTAATGGTAAAAGCCCTTCGTGGATAACTCTCTACGTGCCAGAAGGGAATCCTCACAGTTCTAAGCAAAGTGGACCATGACGAGGAAGGTACTTCTGATTGCTGGAGCCTCGGCCACCTGACTGTACTAAGCAACAAGGGCAACAGGGAAGGCATGTTATTTCAACTAATATAGTGGGTGGCAAACTTTGCCTCACAAATTATAAAAATTACCCAAACACAGAAAGGAGGTTCAGGGCTCCCCAGGTGGTGCTAGTAGTAAAGAACCTGCTTGCCAATGCAGGAGACACAAGAGGGGTGGGTTCATCTCTGGGTCAGGAAGATCCCCTGGAGTAGGAAATGGCAACCCACTCCAGTGTTCTTGCCTGGAAAATTCCATGGACAGAGGAGCCTGTCAGGCTACAATCCAAGGGACTGCAAAGAGTTGGACATATCTGAGCAACTGAGCACACAGGAAGGAGATTTAGATTCTAGGTAACCAAAAAGAACATTAGATGTCTATTTTTGTCCCCATTCCCTTTTCTGTTAACAGATTCTTTGGCCGATACCAATGTTCTCCTTGTAGCTAGGTCCCTGATATTTTCTGCTGGACTTCCTTGACAGCCAGTAAAGTCAAAAGAACAAAATTATGGCAGACATAACTCTGCAGGTCTGCTCAACACTCCCTGACTAGCCTTCCTCGGTTTTCCTGGTCCAACAGCTGGCCAAACCCAGAATATAATGCTCTCATTACAAATCTGTCAGAAAACCCTGCCACATGGAATCTGAATATCGGAACCACTAGTGGAAACAACCATGTTACACAATGTAATCCAACTCCCCAGTAGAATTAAGGCTGATGTATTGTGATATAAGAGACCTGGATGTCAGCCCTTGTCTCACATTAACCAACTATGTGACCCGAAAGAAGTGACTCAAATACCTTGGTTTCGTAATCTGTTACAACTTTTTGTTTTGCTTTTGTTTGTTGTTCTGCTGCCTCACCACATGGCCTGTGGGAATTTAGTTTCCCAACCAGGGATTGAACCTGGGGCCCAAGGCAATGGACCACCAGGGCACTCCCCCTAATCTATTTTTTTTTGTTTGTTTGTTTTATTCAAAGGTTTTCAATTTTATTTTTTTTTAACAAACATACATGGGATTCAGTAAAGGAGATCTAACGCACAGATTCTCTGTGGCTTTGACACAACTTCTACATGATCAGCTAGTTAGTTAGGACTGTACACTTGGTACTTTTTCTTATTGTTCATTCATTTAACCATGTCCAACTCTTTGCCACCCCATGGACTGTAGCCCACAAGGCTCCTCTGTCCATGGGGTTTTCTAGGCAAGAATACTAGAGTGGGTTGCCACTTTCTTCTCCGATGCTAATCTGTTTTTTAAAAAGTATTTTTTAAAGAAATACAGAAAAAGCCATTGGACTTGGGATAGGGAAAAGAAAACCAATAAATTGGAGTACTGATAATGTACAAGGAGTTTTATTTTTAGTCTTTAGAGTAAGTTTCTGTGGACGAGCAGCCTTCTTCCCTGCTTATGTCACCATATATAACCACTCTTACCATTTCAGTGTACCTCCTGCCAGAGTTTTTCTATGCATTTAAAAACTACGCATTAACCTTAGAAATCATATAATAGTGTTTATATACATATATATGTTCATGTGTATACCTTTCTACAAAAAATGATGGCATCTTTGTGCAGCTTGTTTTTCCTTTAGCAATAGGTCTTGGAGAGCTTTGGGTTTCCCAATGGCTCAGCAGTAAAAAATCTGCCTGCAATGCAGGAGATGCAGGTTGGATCCCCGGGTCAGGAAGATGACTTGGAGGAGGAAATGGTAACCTGCACCAGTATTCTTGCCTGGAAAATCCCAAGGACAGGGAAGCCTGGTGGACCACAGTCCAAAGGGTCGCAAAGAGTTGGACGTGACTGAGACACACACACACACACTTGGGAGACCTAGGTATATGAGTACCTAGAGAGCTATCTTGTTCCTGTTCACTCCTGCATAGTATTTCATAGTATGGAGATAATTGGTTTATTTATACATTTCCCTGCTGGTGGATATTTCATTTGTTTGCTGTTAGCCCATGTTTCTACCCATCTTCTATAGATGAGTTCCCTCATGGCTCAAATGGTAAAGAATCTGCCTGCAATGCAGGAGACTAGGGTTTGATTGCTGGGTCAGGATTCCCCTGGAGAAGGGAATGGCTACCCACTCCGGTAGTCTTGCCTGGAGAATCCTATGGACAGAGGATCATGATGGGCTACAGTCCATGGGGTCACAAGGAGTCAGACACAACTTAGTAATTCTTCCTTTCACTCACAGACTATTCTAACTCAAAAATTTTGTGCCACAAAGGAAATAAAATGTCTCAGTCAGTTCAGTCGCTCAGTCGTGTCTGATTCTTTGCGACCCCATGAATCACAGCACGCCAGGCCTCCCTGTCCAGCACCAACTCCCGAAGTTCACTCAAACTCATGTCCATAGAGTCGGTGATGCCATCCAGCCATCTCATTCTCTGTCATCCCCTTCTCCTCCCACCCCCAAACCCTCCCAGCATCAGAGTCTTTGCCAGTGAGTCAACTCTTCGCATGAGGTGGCCAAAGTATTGGAGTTTCAGCTTTAGCATCAGTCCTTCCAATGAACACCCAGGATTGATCTCCTTTAGAATGGACTGGCTGGATCTCCTTGCAGTACAAGGGACTCTCAAGAGTCTTCTCCAGCACCACAGTTCAAAAGCATCAATTCTTCGGCGATCAGCTTTCTTCACAGTCCAACTCTCACATCCATACATGACCACGGGAAAAATCATAGCCTTGACTAGATGGACCTTTGTTGGCAAAGTAATGTCTCTGCTTTTTAATATACTGTCTAGGTTGGTCATAATTTTCCTTCCAAAGAGTAAGCATCTTTTAATTTCATGGCTGCAATCAGCATCCGCGTGATTTTGAAGCCTCAGAAAATAAAGTCTGACACTGTTTCCACTGTTTCTTCATCTATTTCCCATGAAGTGATGGGACCAAATGCCATGATCTTCATTTTCTGAATGTTGAGCTTCAAGCCAACCTTTTCACTCTCCTCTGTTACTTTCATCAAGAGATTTTTTACTTCCTCTTCATTTTCTGCCATAAGGGTGGTGTCATCTGCATATCTGAGGTTATTGATATTTCTCCCAGCAATCTTGATTCCAGCTTGGGCTTCTTCCAGCCCAGCGTTCCTCATGATGTACTCTGCATATAAGTTAAATAAGCAGGGTGACAAAATACAACCTTGATGTACTCCTTTTCCTATTTGGAACCAGTCTGTTGTTCCATGTATAGTTCTGACTGTTGCTTCCTGACCTGCATACAGGTTTCTCAAGAGGCAGGTCAGGTGGTCTTGGATTCCCATCTCTTTCAGAATTTTCCACAGTTTTTTCTGATCCACACAGTCAAAAGCTTTGGCATAGTCAATGAAGCAGAAATAGGAGTTTTTCTGGAACTCTCTTGCTTTCTCCATGATCCAACAGATGTTGGCAATTTGATCTCTGGTGCCTCTGCCTTTTCTAAAACCTGCTTGAACATCTGGAAGTTCACGGTTCACATATTGCTGAAGCCTGGCTTGGAGAATTTTGAGCATGACTTTACTAGCGTGTGAGATGAGTGCAATTGTGCAGTAGTTTGAGCAATCTTTGGCATTGCCTTTCTTTGGGATTGGAATGAAGACTGACCTTTTCCAGTCCTGTGGCCACTGCTGAGTTTTCCAAATTTGCTGGCATATTGAGTGCAGCACTTTCACAGCATCATCTTTCAGGATTTGATATAGCTCAATTGGAATTCCATCACCTCCACTAGCTTTGTTTGTAGTGATGCTTTCTAAGGCCCACTTGACTTCACATTCCAAGATGTCTGGCTCTAGGTCAGTGATCATGTTATCATGATTATCTTGGTTGTGAAGATCTTTTTTGTACAGTTCTTCTGTGTATTCTTGCCACCTCTTCTTAATATCTTCTGCTTCTGTTAGGTCCATACCATTTCTGTCCTTTATCGAGCCCATCTTTGCATGAAATGTTCCCTTGGTATCTCTAATTTTTTTGAAGAGATCTCTTGTCTTTGCTATTCTGTTGTTTTCCTCTATTTCTTTGCATTGATCGTTGAGGAAGTCTTTCTTATCTCTCCTCGCTATTCTTTGGAACTCTGTATTCAGATGCTTATATCTTTCCTTTTCTTCTTTGCTTTTCGCTTCTCTTCTTTTCACAGCTATTTGTAAGGCCTCCTCAGACAGCCATTTTGCTTTTTTGCATTTCTTTTCCATGGGGATGGTCTTGGTCCCTGTCTCCTGTACAACGTCACTAACCTCTGTCCAGAGTTCATCAGGCACTCTATCTATCAGATCTAGTCCCTTAAATCTATTTCTCACTTCCACTGTATAATCATAAGGGATTTGATTTAGGTCATATCTGAATGGTCTAGTGGTTTTCCCTACTTTCTTCAATGTAAGTCTGAATTTGGCAATAAGGAGTTCATGATCTGAGCCACAGTCAGCTCCCGGTCTTGTTTTTGCTAACTGTATACAGCTTCTCCATCTTTGGCAAAGAATATAATCAATCTGATTTCGGTGTTGACCCTCTGGTGATGTCCATGTGTAGAGTCTTCTCTTGTTTTGTTGGAATGGGTGTCTGCTATGACCAGTGCATTCTCTTGGCAAAACTCTATCAGCCTTTGCCCTGCTTCATTCCATGCTCCAAGGCCAAATTTGCCTGTTACTCCAGGTATTTCTTGACTTCCTACTTTTGCATTCCAGTCCCCTATAATGAAAAGGACATCTTTTTTGGGCGTTAGTTCTAAAAACTCTTGAAGGTCTTCATAGAACCGTTCAACTTTGGCTTCTTCAGCGTTACTGTTTGGGGCATAGGCTTAGATTACTAATATTGAATGGTTTCCCTTGAAAACAAACAGAAATCATTCTTTCGTTTTTAAGATTGCATCCAAGTCCTGCATTTCGGACTCTTTTGTTGACGTTTAGAGAAGATATAATTGTCTTTGTTTTATTGATGAAACCCTTGAGGTGTAGAAAAGCTAAGGAATTTTGCCCAAAGTCACCAACAAGTGACAGGACAAATTTTCCAGCCTAAATTCCCTGACTCCAGAAGTCTGCCTTCTTTCCACTGTCTATCATCAATTCCTTCTCTCTAGAGTCAGTTTAGAAAGACCTGCTCCTAAAAAATGGGTTCTCAAAAAGAGAAAAGAATAGATTCTCACCTGGTGTAACAGCTGTCAACACCCGGTCCTGTGCTTACCTTCTCAGCTCATCTCCCACTCTCTTCCCTGCCCTGGCCCTAAATTACTTAGAGTCTCCCTGAACACATTACTATGAACTTTTACACATATTATTTTTCTTTTCTTGGAACATTTCTACTTTTTGTCCAGGCAACTCCTACTTATCTTTCAGCTCAAACATCACTTCCCCCAGGAAACTTTCCTTGTAGCATCCCCAAGATTAGGTTAAGACCTTTTCTTTCGGTTCCTAGGTTTCTAGGACCCATGCTTTGTGTTTACTTTTCATAGAGTATTTGACATAATTTCAGTTATACATATTCATTACCTGCCTGTCTCCCTATATTACACAGTGAACTCCTGTGCATTGGCAGGCGGATTGTTTACCTCTAGTGCTACCTGGGAAGCATTGAGAACAGATACCAAAGCTTATTCATAATTAAATCTCTAACTCTAGCACAGTGTATATTACACAGTTATTTAAGTTGCTAAGTCATGTCCAACTCTTGCCACCCCATGGATTGTAGCCCGCCAGTCTCCTATGTTCATGGGCTTTCCCAGGCAAGAATATTGGAAGGCATTGCCATTTCCTTCTCCAGGGTATCTTCCCAGGGATCTAACCCACATCTCTTATGTCTCCTGCATTGGCAGGTAGGTTCTTTACCACTGAGTCACATAATACACAATAGGCATTCAACAAATTTTTGAAAACTAAATGTCATAGTGATGACAAAAGTGAACCTGGAAGTGGACTTTTTAGCACCACTTGTGCTAATGGCCCCAAGATAGCACCTTATTCTCCCCAATGCCAGACTGTTGACCTTCCTGAGCTTTCAAGATTTTTTTTCTGCATATGATAACAAGGGAATATTTGGGGTCAGGAGGACTGGGCTTAAGAAAGCTTTGGAATCTGAGAGAAAAAGTTGGTAAAGACAAAGCAGCCCTTCCTTATGTGAAGTCCAGATTTATCTACAAAAGATGTTGCATTGCTCTACATGAAAAAAGAAAAGAGAGCTGAATTCTACTGAAGAAAAAATAAATTGTAGAGGAAAAATAATGAAGATCCTCTGGGAAATGTCATGGAAAATATATCGTTCAATAGTTTTAAAGAACAAGCATCAAAAAATCTAAACCAGAATATGTGAAACATAAACAGATTTTGCAGATGATAAATTGGTCTCTTGCGCACATTTTTCTCTTTTCAGTTACAGATCATTTGATGAAAAGAATTTGTTTAGTCCAAGTTTGTCGACAGAGTTTTTGTTTTGACAGTTCCAAGGAATGTATCCACTTTCTCAAACTGTCTTTGAGCCCTCGAGATGCAGAAATTTTGTGTTCTAGACAATGTTTAAAAAGTATTCATGGAACTGGAACTTACAACTTGGGTTAACTAAATATTCAGTTCAGTTCAGTTCAGTGGCTCAGTCATGTCCGACTTTTTGCGACCCTGTGAATCACAGCACTCCAGGTCTCCCTGTCCATCACCAACTCCCAGAGTTCACTCAAACTCATGTACATCGAGTCGGTGATGCCATCCAGCCATCTCATTCTCTGTCGTCCCCTTCTCCTCCTGCCCCCAATCCCTCCCAGCATCAGAGTCTTTTCCAGTGAATCAACTAAATATTAGGAAGGAAAAATAGAACGTGGCACCAGAAAGAAACTGACTTACACTTCAGAAAGTATTGACATCTTCGTTTGATTATTCAACTATCCTTAAAAATAATTATGGCTACCTTGTACTGCGTACTGACTATAGGCCAGTGCGTGTGTATGTGTGTGTGTGAGTAGCTTGAGTGCTCAGGTGTTCAGTCACTCAATCATGTCCAACTCTTTGGGACCCCATGGACTGTAGCCCATCAGGATCCTCTGTCCGTGGGATTTTCCAGGTAAGAATACTGAAATGGATGCTATTTCCTCTTCCAGGGGGGCCCTTCTATAGCCAGGGATTGAACCTGCAGCTTCTGCATTGGCAGGCAGGTTCTTTACCACTACTGCCACCCGAGAAGCCCTGACTATATGCCAGGCACAGTGCCAAATTATAGCAATGCAATAGGAAGCAAAAGAGAGATGTCTTGTCCCTGGATAAGTAGGGACAAGATCATTACACATATACATATATAACTCTGAACGTTAGTAAAAAGAGATTTTTTAAAAAAGAATAATAGAGGAAGACCTACTCTATATTGATAATCAGGGGAGACCACTTCAAGGAGACAATGTTTAAGCTGAGACATGAAGAATCAGTCAGCCAGGTAGAATTGTGGGGAAGTAATTGTAGGCAGAGGTCAAAGAATATGTGAATATCTTAACACTGGGAAGAGCTTGGCCTTTCCAAGGAACTGAAAGAAGGCTGTTGATTTCCTGTTAGTGCCCAGATCAGTTCCTTCCCCTGCCCCAGGAATGCTGGCATCACAAAGACCTGCCTCTGCAGGTTGTTTTAGGCTGTCTTGTCAGATGACTCTGCTGAACAGAGCTGACATAAGGGGCTGGTAGGAGATTGAGGTGAGCAAAAGGGAGAAACCAGGATACTTCTCCTTTCCCTGTCTCAGGAAACCCTCTCCAGCAATGATGATATCTTCTCTGTGGTTTTAGAGGGTTTTGGCTTTGGGGAAAACATGATGATGACTCCTTTCCTTTGTTTTAGGACTAGAAAAGTTGGCTGGGGACACAATTCTTATACTTTAATGGTACCTCCTTGTGCACAAAGTGTAGCTGTGGTTACAATCACCCAGTTGCTTCTATTTAGAAAGCAACAAGTTTATAAAAAACAAAAAGGCTAAAACATTGCAACACTCGCACATTAAAACCCCATCTTTCTATTTTCCCACTAAAAGAGAGAAAAAAAAAAATACTGTGACCCATTTCTGGAACATCTTGCAAAGTTATCCGAATTTTGGTCAGGGCAGCCAAGGTTTAGAACCATGACTCACATGATCAGTAATCCACATGGAAGCAGCTGTCTGAATTTTTTTTTTTTCTCTTTTGGCTAACAGTAGTAAGTAGAAAAGTCTACCCTTCCACAGGAAAATTGCATGTGACCCAGAGTGAGTTGAGTGTGTTACTTATACATTTATAGTAGTAGTTACCAGTAATTGGACATTAATTCTGCTCTGGCATCTAGATTCTTTACATATAATGAGACGTTTTCATGATAGATCAAAATTACCCTTAAGATTGTTAGTAGTATTACCTCCATTCTGTAGAAGAGAAACTGAATGTTGATAATATTAGGAAATTTATTTAAGGTCAAGAGATGGTAATCTGAACAAATTCACATCTGTTTGACTTTAAAATCCACAATGCTGTACTACAATAGTATCTCCTTTTTTTCAGTAATTTCACAATAGCTCAGTTTCATGGTAGAATTAAGTATTAAAAAAATATGGCTTGAATTGTATTCAGCTTTAAATATCATAAGTAACTGAGCCAGGACTGCAAATATGTAAATGGTGGCAATGAGGTAAGTTAGATCCTATTGGGCTATGCTTTTATTGAGGAAGTGAATAGACTTTCAAAACCGTTTTGCTGTAGTTGTTGTTTTAAATAAAAATTTGTGATGTGTTGCACTAGCTTCCAGCCAGTCTTGGATGCCCAGGACTCCTCCCCTTTGAGTATGATGATCAATGCCTTCTTTATCACAGCAGGCATGTATGAGGATGTTTGGTGCTAACTCTAACTAACTGCAGGGGTTTTCCAGAGTGCTGTGCAAAAAACCTCTAGGAGTGAATCAGCAGAAAAGAGGGCCTTGACACCTCTGGAGTACTCTGGGGTACGATGGATGCATAGGGAAATTTATACTTGCAATTTCTGCCTTAGCAACCTATTGCTGGTGTCAAAAAATGCCTTAATGCTTTGGGTTTCCTTCTACTACTGGACTTCCCAGGCCAGTTCCTCAAATCCTTTCAAAACAAGTCATTGTAAGACATGATACTGGATGTATGGTTAGGGGAAAAGGCATTTTCTTTTTTTCTTTTCCCTTTTTGTCCTCAAAATATGAGGCTAAGAAGAAGAAAAGGAATTTGGTAATGTTTGCTGATAGAGCACACATGGGTTGAATGACCTGATATCACACATAGACCTGGGCCAGCATTTATTCAGAGAAATTCACAGAACCAGGAAGAGAGCAGATGTACAGTTCCTCACTTGCCATTGCTGTCTGGGACAAAGTAAAGCCATCAACAGGACAGCCATCCACACTTTGGGCTGATAAGCTGCATGCTTAAGGAAGTGCCTGCATCAGCTTCGATATGATGAGGGCCTTAGGTCCAAGCCTTGTGTTCTCCGGTCTCAGAATTTGTGTCTGGAGCAGCTTTTAGCATGAACAGCAACTCAGGTACAAGCCTTGCAGTTTCAGATATCTGTGTGTGGAATCTTGGCCTCCTCTCCTATTCCACCACCTCAGTATTCTCTCAGGATATTTGCCAAATGGTCCCGCCCTGCAGGAAGACAACTCTTGCTCTGGGAGGCCTGCCAGGGGGAGGCCAGATAAATTAACTCTTACTTCTCCCTGAAGCATAAACCTGAAGCTCTCTGAGGACCAGGTAGAATTGAGACCATTTTGTTAGCATGCTTTGTTGAGTCCTTACCAATGCACCAAGTGTCTCGGCCTGTATTATCATCTTAATTGATCAAAAGAAATCGATTAAACCAAAAGTCTTCATTTTATGGGTCAGAGTCATTCCCTCCAACACTTCTCCTGTCCAAATTCTTGGTCATTTCACTAATAGCAAATATGATTTTTCCAATAGCCTGATACATTTGTTTCTTTGAATTCTTATTCTCTAGTGATTTTTTTCCTCTATGCTATCTCCCTGACACTCCCACAGTCCTATTGTAAATCTTGTCATTACCAGCAACTGCCACTCCTTTGTTATCTCAATTGGAGAAGGAAATGGCAACCCACTCCAGTGTTCTTGCCTGGAGAATCCCAGGGACGGGACAGCCTGGTGGGCTGCCGTCTATGGGGTCACACAGAGTCGGACACGACTGAAGTGACTTAGCAGTAGCAGCAGCCACTCCTTTGTTATCTCAGTTTCACATCCCCACCTTTTATCTTTCCAGTTCATGCCTTTTAAAGTTCAACTTTAACCATCTTCTGACCTGATCAGGACTTCTAGTGCATTGATCCCCGTGTCATTTTCCTGTCCCTCACCCTGCTTTCACATCCTTCATTTCTATCTTAAAGTCTGTGATGACCCCATCATCATTTCTGTGCATGTAGAGAAATGCCTCTCTTGGAGAAACACAACCCTGACTAAATCTAACTCTCCGCCTACTCTGTATAATATGCAGCTGAAGGAAGCCATACTACCCTTTGATTAGCCCCATTTTAAATTCATAACTGCAAACATCAAATGGGTCTGATGCTGCCTGGTAATATCATTGTATTACCTGGTCCATTTACCATTCAGTTTTCCCAAACAAATGTTTTCCACCTTCTTCTCAAACTCTTTTTTTTTTTTAATGCGTGGCTTTCTGCTTCCTTTGTTTCAGGTTTCTGCTCAAATGTCATCTCATCAGAGAAGCCTGCTGTCATAAATAGTAATCGCTTTCACTCTGTCTCTTTGCACTGCTGCCTGCTCCGGGAGCACTAAAAACCATATGAGAGACATTATTTAGTTTATGTGTTTGTTGTCTGTCCTCCGTCTTCAGGTAGCTGGTGAGCTACTTGAGCGCAAGGACGTTGTCTTTGTTTTGTTTAATATTTATCTGTTTATTTGGCTATGCTGGGTCATAGCTGTGGCACCCAGGATCTTTGATCTTCATTGTGGTACGCAGAATCTTAAGTTGCAGCCTGCAGGATCTAGTTCCCTGACCAGGGGGTCAAAACTGGGCCCCCTAATTTTGAGTGTGGAGCCTTAGCCACTGGACTGCCAGGGAAGTCCCCCCAAACTCTTCACAAACTCCCTCCTCCATCTTTGCCCTCAGATGATAGCCTCCCAGCCTACTGCCTTAGGAAAACTGAGGTTCTCAGAAGAGTCTTTCTTTAGACCTTTGCTATACATTCACTCTGTAGTAGCGTCTGTACCATGTACACTGCCTTTCTGCCTCTTCCCAGAGATGAGCTATTCATGCACCTAGCTAAGGCCAGCACCTCCAATCCCTTTCATATGTATGCAAAGATTTTACTCTGATAAATTTTTTCCGGTAAATTCCTTCTCCTTCTGCAGCATTATATTTTTCTTCCTCTCAGGGTTATTGCCATAAGCTGCTGAACATTATATTGTTTCTCTCATTGAGAACAAGTCTCTTGAATCCAGTCCCTCCTACAGCTACTGTTCCATTTCTCTGTTACTTTTAACAGCAAAATTCTTCAAAAGAATTGTCTCTACCTGCTCTCTCTAATTCTTCTCCTCACCTTCTGTCCTGAATAACCCACTGCACTCAGGCTCTTACCCCGGTGATTCCATTCTAACTGCTCTTATCAATTTCTCCAACAACTTGTACTTGATTAAATTCAGTGGTCAATGCCAGGGGCATTTGCCATCCTCTCATTTTTTTTTTCCCTAACATACATTCTTCACTTAACCTCCAGGACACTACATACTCTTGCTTTCTTCACACCTCACTGGTGACTTCTTATTTCCCCCCACCGATTCTTTTTCTTCCCCCAGACTTTAAAAAAATATATTTATTTACTTACTTATTTGGCTGCATCAGGTCTTAGTTCTGGTATGTGGGAACTAGTTCCCTGACCAATGATGAATCCCAGACCCCCTGCACTGGTAGCATGGGGTCTTAGCCACTGAACCACCAGGGAAGTCTCCAAGACTTCTCAACATTCGCTATTGACAGGGTTCAGTCTTTAGAGTGCTTCTCTTTTCTCTCGACATTTACTACCCTGTTAATCTCATCTAGTCTCCGTAAGCTTTGTCAGCATGGATCTGGGTTGACCTATATGCTCAGTCTAGTTTAGCCCTTAAAAAGTAGATATTTTGAAGTCTTGACTGAATTCTCCCAGTGTCCGCTCTGCCTCTCCATCTTAGTTAATTGGAACTTGAACATTTCCCAGCCAAGTGCAGGCTCTGCTGATTGTTCAGTTTGTGTGTGTGTGTGTGGATAGAGTTGCTCAGTTGTGTCTGACTCTTTGCAGCCCCATGGACTAGAGCCCGCCAGCCTCCTCTGTCCATGGAGTTTTCCAGGCACGAATACTGGAGCAGGTTGCCACTTCCTGCTCCAGGGGATCTTCCTGATCCAGAGATCGAGCCTGAGTCTCTTGTATCTCCTGCATTGGCAGGTGGGTTCCTTACCACTATACCATCTGGGAAGCAGTTTATTCTCCAGTAATTAGAGTTGCCAGATAAAATATAATAAGTACATGTTGATATTCAACACTTATTTGTTGTTCACCTAAAGTTAAATATAACTGTGCATCCTATGTTTATATTTGTTAAATCTGGCAGCTCTAGCAGTATTTGGTTTTTCCCTTCCTGTGAAATCTTACTTTGCATATGCATAACTTAGAGTTCAGTCAAAGACTCAAGGGACATTGCTGAAGATTTATGGAGATCTTGTTTTATAGGTAATTTTTCATCTATAGTACTCTGTCCTACAAATTCCTTAAATTCCAATCTCTGTCTCTTCAACAATAAAGACCCAGCTCTATCTGGGTGACCGCACTCTTTTCCACAGTCCTGAAAGGGTGCCAAAGTAGGAAGCTGGGAGAATTGTAGGGCTCATTTAATTTGCTTTCCTTCTCCCAGGAATTCCAGTTCTAAACTGCCTATTGTCCAGTGTCTGAAGACAATTGTTTATTTTAGTAGTGATAGTGAAGTACCATCTGCTCCTTCACAGACAGAAGCAAAAATCCATCTTCTGTCTTTTGAGTTTTCTGGTGGTTTTCTTTCTTTCTTGTCCAGAAATTTAAGAATTGTATAAAAAGTCAAATTTAGCAAACGTTTTGGTATCATTTAGTGCTATAAAAGACCCTTTCCAATAAATTACTATTAAATTTTCATCCATTTTCTTTTAATAATTGGTTTACTTTTTTACAGCTAAATCTTTGATTTCTCTGAATTTATTTTGATGTAAGGAGTGAAGGTTCAGTCAGTTCAGTTCAGTCACTCCGTCGTGTCTGACTCTTTGTGACCCTATGGACTGCAGCATGCCAGGCTTCCTTGTCCATCACCAACTCCTGGAGCTTGCTCAAACTCATAACCATCGAGTCGGTGATGCCATCCAACCACCTCATCTTCTGTCATCACCTATGCAGACTTTTGTTGTTGTTACTTTCAGCTACCTAGAGTAGAAGAGTAAAGACATTGATAAATTCATAAATTTGTGGACCGCATTCCCAACGAGAGGTGGATTCTACTTCCCCTCTCCGTGAATCTGATCTGTCTTAGTGATTGCCATGGCCACTTGAGAACAGCAGAGGTAATGCTTGCCAGTTCTGGGCTTAATCTTTGACAGCAGTGATAACTTCCACCTTAGTTTCTTGGAGCTCTAAGTTACCATGTCAGAGGATATTGCCAAACCTGTGGGAGAAGTTGTATGGAGGGGCTCTGGGGCTAGCTGGAGAGAAAGAGGGGGACCAAGAAGAACCCAGTCTTCTAGTTGTTTCTGCCAAAGTTCCAGGCATATGAGTGATGCTCTCTTGGATATTCTAGACTAACTCAGCTATAGCTGAATACCACTAAGACAGTCACCACCATGTGGAGCAAAATAATCACCTAGGCAGATCCTACCCAAATTCCTGCCCCCAAAATCACAAGATATAATCAGTGGTCTTGTTTTAGCCATGAGTTTTAGGGTAATCCATTATGTAACAAATTTTTAGTTTTCCCAACAATATTTTTGATTAATCTATTTTTTTCTATTCATGTGAACTGTCACCTTTATCAAACATTAAATTTTCTTTTGTAGGTTTTTTCTCAACTTTTGATTATGCTTCAATGATCTCTTTATTATTCCTTTACCAGTTCTGCAGTGGTTTACTATATAGCTTTATGATACATGTAAAATGTGGTAGAGTTAACACTCTCTCATCTCTCTTATTTTTCAGAATGCCTCTGCAGTTTGTGCATTTTCAGGTGAGGTTTTATGTACTCTTAACATGTAACAAAAACGTCACTATTAGTATTTTTACTGGTACTAAATTATACTTCAATCTATATTTAGAAAAAGTTAACATGAAATTTAGAGAAAATTTTCATTTATTTACTTTCTTTTATGAACCTCATTGGTTTAAAGTTTTTTAAGTATGTAAGCCCTCTGCATCTTCTTGGAAATTTTTACACGAATATTTGATCATTTTTGCTATCCTAAATAAAAATTAGTATTCTATAATTTTCCAGTTTATTATTCCTTGAATATAGAAAAAATTGATTTGTGTATTAATTAGAAATTATTCAATGGCTGAGTTCTTGTTTCTCATAATTTGCATTTGAAATTTGTGGTTTTCTATGTATACAGTTATTTACATCGGATCATAATTTTGCCTTTCTCTCCACGATCAACCTTTACTGGTTTTATTTCTGTATTATAGGCTCCACGAGGGCAGGGGTTTTTGTCTTTTATGTGCTGCTTTATCTATAGTGCCCGTAAGTCTGATATATGGTAGACATCCAATACATGTTTGTCAGTTAAAATTAAGAGTGCAATAATTTCGAGCTGGAGTCAGAGTGCCTGGTTTTGAATCCCGGCTCTACTATTACTGGTGTTAATCGAAATTTCATAAATGGAGACCTGATTAAAATAGAAAAGTGTTTTTTTGGGGTTTGTTAGGACTGCAGCTTGGGAGACACAGATTCAATAAGCACTTGAATTGTGTTCCTCCAGCCTCCAAAATGGAGGAAACTTATAAAGGCAAAAAAGCTGCAAGGCCAGTCAGTTACATAAGTTGTTTGTCAAGAATTACAATTGGAGCTGGCAAGCAGTGACGGTGCCTGGTAAACAAGGACTGGTTGGGGTTTGCAATGGTTGCATAGTTACAAGGGGAGACCTTGAGACCATAAAGCTGCAGCTGGCAGGTGTTGTTCTGAATATGCCTGGTGGTGTCCTTGGGTCTGGTACAGTTCAAAGAAAGTTCAAGTTCTCAGTGGTGCAGGGACACGCCTCAGACCAGATCCTCAGTAGCCACCCTACTCCATTTTTGTGTGCCTGAACTGTGATTACTTCATTATAATTTCAATTTGCCATTCTTGGATATGTTACTGCATCTCTGAGTTAAATTTTCTTAGCCTCAGTTTCCTTTTTCAACAGCAGTTTGGTGTTGGAATAGCATCTATCTTATAAAACTGTGAAGATGAAATGAATAATCATAAAAACATCTTAATGGAATACTTGGCACATAGTAGGTTCTTGATATATTTTGATCTTTCCCATTATTTCTCCTGTCTAACTGTTCTTAGTTATAGAATACAATAAAGTAATAGTAATTATAGTAAATCACTTTTGCACAATTAGAAATGCTTATAGAGTTTCACCATTAATCATAATGTCAGTTGTTGGTTTGACACAGAGATTTCTTAAATATGTTAAGGAAGATTAGATATACAAAATCCTATTATTAAGGTTTTGATTTAGAATATTTGTAAGATTTGGTAAAATTATTTATTGAAATAATCATATTATTTCTTCCTTAACCGTTTAATAGAGTTTAAAAATTTTAATAGAGTTTATAGCACTATAGTTTTTACTATTGAAAAATTATGTTCTTTAGGCGTTAGGAATCCAAATAATCTTTCAGGACAAAGATTTTAAAAAATTACACTTATCACAGAAACATGATTCTATGTACTTCCTTAAAAAGTAATAATCAGTTCTCACAATAACAAGATCTTTGAACTGGCCTAATCTGTGATGCTTCTTGAGATTTCAGAGTTCTGGTACAGATTCATAGTTCATGTAAAGAATCTGAGGTTACCACATTTATCTCAAAGAGGAGATTTTTAGAGGCAAGAGCTTGGACTTTCTGCATTTCCACAATAGAACTGACTATAGAGTTTATTCTTTGTCCCAGGTATTTCATATATCTTTCTCCCAATATTTTATTCTGAAAATAATTTAAACTAAAATAATTTTTGAAAATCCTTTCAAAAATTGTATAGCAGCGTATATTTAGTGAATGATGAGTATGTATTTCATCTTTTGAAAAAATTCAGCTCTATTGAGATATAATTGATGTATAACATCATATGTTTCAAGTGTATAACATAATGATTTGATATTTATATTTATTACAAAATGATTACCACAATGAGTTTGGTTAACATAATTCACCTTACCTAATTATAATGTTTTCTTGTGATGAGAACTTTTAAGATCTACTCTCTTAGCAACTTTCAAATATACTACTGAGTATTGTTAACTATAGTCACCATGCTGTATATTACACCCCCAGAACTTATATATATGCATATACATATATATCTTATAAAACTGGAAGTTTGTACATTTTTACCACCTTCACATTAACCCTTCTTTTGTATAGACCCTTCCTTCTTAGCAGTTTTGCTTGCTGTTTCATTTCACTTTCAACTCAAACTGCTAGTGTCAGCCTACCCATCTCATTAGTAGTAAAAGGATCAACATTTATAATATACAGAGGCCATTAAAATGCCTTCCTGTTGATTTGGGTTCTGGCTACTATGGTCCTTAGAAGAAGCAAATCAAAGAACCACATTTTCTCCAAATCCCAACCTGTTAGCCTGATAAAAGTATTTTCCCCTAAACTTGTGAGTTTATTTATATTAAAAAGTTTCATAAAAATCAAATCATATTTAAAAAGAGCAAACTACATGAAATTGGGACTATTTCAGGAAACTTCCAGTCCCCTCACTAAAGTTTGAAATGTGCTCTGTCAATTCATTCCTGGTTTAATTTCCATGTGTATATTGGCCTTTTATGAGTTTTTCCACCTGGGTGCAGTGGATACTTTATCTTTTCTTGTGTATACATCCTTCATTTTTCAAATGTTCATTCCAGGACCTGAGATGATTGCACTCCTGTATTGCTGAAGCCAGAGTTCCAAACATGTTGGGTGATCATTTTGAGGGCCAGTATATTGTTTCACCAGAGCCCCACATTCTCTGACTATTACTGCCCATCTGCTGAAGCTGACTGTGTTTTCTCCTCACTGATATCCCCAGTTAACCTGAAGCTACCCTCCAGAAAGCAGCAATAAAAGCTGGGTGGTTTATGGGATTGTGTATTTGCTTTGCAACTGTTCTCCAGTACCACATTTCTGGGCTAGTAATTTTCAAACATTAATTTGTTATGGTAGTATAAGACTCTTCAAATATCATCTTACATGGTAGTCCACAAGGTAAACTAGATGAAAAAGTTGTTGCTCTGGTTGATGTAGGGATAGGGCCTGGAGTCCTGTGAGCTCAGAGTTCCGCATCTCCTATTCGCTTATGTAGAACAGGTCTAGGTAGAAGTTCTCGTGTGAAGGTCTCAAGATGGCAAAGTCACAAATAATAGACCTTAAGAGGAATGCTTCTGTTAATGGGTTTTGTTTGACCTCTATACTGTTCTTATTAACTGTATTTTTTTCCCGAGCTGCTTTATTTTCAAAGAAATCACAATGAACTCTTTCAGCTGCTTAACTTGATGCTTTACCTCTACACTTCTAAATATTATGTGTTTACTGCCATTTTTCTTCTTTACTTTTTACTTGTTAATATTTATAAACATACCAAGAAGGTTGGTATTTGGAGACACAAAATCCAGAATCTGAACTACATGTCAACCAAAAGGTGGAAAGGTGTGTTTTACTGTAACTTACCATCAACCAATTTCTTTCCACCCCTTAACTGAGGGATTTGAGAATGTCTTCTACAGTACCCTTGTAGATTTTCTTTGACCAGTTCAGTTCAGTTCAGTTCAGTCCCTCAGTCGTGTCCGACTCTCCGCGACGCCATGAATCATAGCACACCAGGCCTCCCTGTCCATCACCAACTCCCGGAGTTCACTCAAACTCATGTCCACAGAGTCGGTGATGCCATCCAGCCATCTCATTCTCAGTCGTCCTCTTTTCCTCCTGCCCCCATCAGAGTCTTTTCCAGTGGGTCAACTCGTCACATGAGGTGGCCAAAGTATTGGAGTTTCAGCTTTAGCATCAGTCCTTCCAATGAACACCCAGGATTGATCTCCTTTAGAATGGACTGGTTGGATCTCCTTGCAGTCCAAGGGACTCTCAAGAGTCTTCTCCAGCACCACAGTTCAAAAGCATCAATTCTTTGGCGATCAGCTTTCTTCACGGTCCAACTCTCACATCCATACATGACCACGGGAAAAACCATAGCCTTCACTAGACGGACCTTTGTTGGCAAAGTAATGTCTCTGCTTTTTAATATACTATCAAGGTTGGTCATAACTTTCCTTCCAAAGAGTAAGCGTCTTTTAATTTCATGGCTGCAGTCAGCATCCGCAGTGATTTTGGAGCCCAGAAAAATAAAGTCTGACACTGTTTCCACTGTTTTTCCATCTATTTCCCATGAAGGAACCTAAAATGGTTTCAAAAAGGACAAATTGCTATATCTTCCTGAGCTTAGCAATTTCACAATTAAATTTTCATATCAATTAATTTTGACCAAAGGGCAATGATCCCCTTCTTAAGTATACATTTGTTACATTGTGCCTTGTGCTCATTAGTGTCTGACTCTGAGACCCCATGGAATGTAGCCCGCCAGTCTCCTCTGTCCATGGAATTTTCCAGGCAAGGATACTGGAGTGGGTATTCATTTCCTCCTCCAGAGGATCTTTGCAACCCAGGGATTGAATCCATGTCTCCTGTGTCTCCTGCATTGCAGGCAAATTCTTTACTGGCTGAGCCATCAGAAAATCCATTTCTTAAGTATCAATTCAGTTCAGTTCAGTCGCTTAGTTGTGTCCGACTCCTTGCGACCCCATAAATCACAGCACACCAGGCCACCCTGCCCAGGCCACCAACTCCCGGAGTTCACTCAAACTCATGTCCATCGAGTAGGTGATGCCATACAGTCATCTCATTCTCTGTCGTCCCCTTCTCCTCCTGACCCCAATCCCTCCCAGCAATGGGCAGGAATCCCTTAGAAGAAATGGAGTAGCCATCATGGTCAACAAAAGAGTCCGAAATGCAGTACTTGGATGCAATCTTATAAATGACAGAATGATTTCTGTTCGTTTCCAAGGCAAACCATTCAATATTACAGTAATCCAAGCCTATGCCCCAAGCAGTAGAGTGTTCATTGGAGGGACTGATGCTAAAGCTGAAACTCCAATACTTTCTTAAGTATTCTTCAGGTTTTTTCCTCAATATTTTCATTGTTACTGGCTGCAGTTTACTTTCTTTTAATATATATTCCATTATCATTTGTATATATTGAAAGTATAATAAATTTTTCTGTAATAATTTCAATTGAATGAATTTGGGTTTTTTTGGTTATACAAGTAAATATTGTTGTTTATTTGTATAAAATATGGACTATTTTGCCAATTTCCTTTTCTTCTTTTTCTGTATTTGTACTGGAAAATTTGTATCTCCCTTTTTTTTTTTTTGGTCTTTTTGCCTTGGCTGGGACTTTCGGAACAATAATGATACATAAATTTGATTGTGGCCACCCTTTGGTTGCTCCAGCCTTAATAGGAATTCTTTAATAGCTTGGGCTTCCCTGGTAGTTCAGCTGGTAAAGAATCCACCTACAATGCAGGAGACCCAGGTTCAATTCCTGGGTTGGGAATATCCACTGGAGAAGGGATAGATTACCCACTCCAGTATTCTTGGGCTTCCCTGGTGGCTCAGCTGGTGAAGAATCTGCCTGAAATGCAGGAGACCTGGATTCAACCCCTGGGTTGGGAAGATCCCCTGGAGAAGGAAATGGCTACCCACTCCAGTATTCTGGCCTGGAGAATTCCATGGACTCTATAGTCCTTTGGGTTGCAAAGAGTCAGACATGACTGAACAATTTTAATAATAGAGGCAGTGAGTTTTATTCCTGGTCTAGGATATAGGACTCCCCACATACTATGTGGTGAGGCCAAAAGATTTAAAAAAATTGTTTCGGGTATATTCACAATTGCTTGTTGAAGTATTTTTGTGATAGCTGTTTACAAATCCTGTGAGGTAACACCAAAGTCTGTGTCATCTCACTGTTGACATTTGTTGACGGCCTTTTCTAATTCAAGTTGAGATTATCCTGGTTCTCTGCAGGATAGTGATGTCATTTGTATCCTGGAGATTACTCTGTTTCCTCTTTACCTTCTTTTGTGCAGATATTCATCCTGTGTAGATTTGCATTTGTTAAATGTGAACAATCACATTACACTACACTTGTTGAGTGCTGTCTTGGCATTTCACTTTTTCGTACAAAGAGCCTCTCTGAGAAACCCCACATACTTTGGCTAAATTCACTGTCCAATTTATAATTACAATTCTTTTCTTACTGCTGTTATCTGACTTTTAACATCTCTTACTTTTAAAGTCCATAGATATTTATTTTTTTTAAAGACTATTTTATTATTTATCTTCTCCCACAGAGGGTTGCCAGGCCATTTCCATCTGTCCCACCGTTTCCAGCCCTGTTCTCAGCAGCTAATTAGAGTACAGATATTTAGCTTGCTGTTTTGGTTATTTATTCATTAAGTTGTGTCTGACTCTTTGCGACCCCATGGACCACAGCACACCAGGCTTCCCTGTGCTCCTCTATCTCCTGGAGTTTGCTCAAATTCATGTCCATTGAGTTGGTGATGCTATCTGACCACTTTGTCTTCTGCCGCCCCCTTTTCCTCTTGCCCTTAATCTTCCGGGTCTTTTCATCAGGGTCTTTTCCAACGTGTCTGCGCTTTGTATCAGGTGACAGAAGTATTGGAGCTTCAGCTTCAGCCTCAATCCTTCCAATGAGTATTCAGGGTTGATTTCCTTTAGGATTGAGTTTGATCTCCTTGCTGTCCAAGGGACTGTGCATAGTCTTCTCCACCACCGTGGTTCGAAAGGATAAATTCTTTGGTGCTAAGTATTTAATACTCTTCAAATCTTCCTGAGATATGAAATTTTGCAGGGTCGTCAGGCTCTCTCACACTCAACTCTCATAGACAGCCTGGGATTCTGACTTTCTTTCCCAGTCATTTCTTTCCCGTAGCCCCACCATCCTTCCTTCTCTAGGGCACCTGAACTGCCTTCGAGAGAGCATATTTGTACCCACACTCAGTTTAGCAACAACTGTTGCTAATTAACTTATTCAGATTACTTCTTCTAGAAGAGTGATGTGAAAGTGGAAGTTGCTCAGTCGTGTCTGATTTTTGCGATCCCATGGACTGTATAGTCTGTGGAATTCTCCAGGCCAGAATACTGCAGTGGGTAGCTGTTCCCTTCTCCAGGGGATCTTCCCAACCCAGGGATTGAACCCAGGTCTCCTGAGTTGCAGGTGGATTCTTTATCAGCTGAGCCACAAGGGAAGCCCTAGAAGAGTGATGTAATAGCTTCTAAATATGGACAGAACTGCTTTTGAGCATTGTGAAATTATTCAACTGGCAAAGTAAGCACTAAAATCAAAGTTAAACCACTTTCTCACCTACACTTAGGCTCTAGACTCTGGAGGAGGAAGGCCAGTAGGAAGGAAGAGAGGGTGGGAAGAGAGACTCAGAGAGATTCCAGATGGTCCCTGAAGTGAGAGCCCAAAGGCCCCTTTCACATCTCAGAAAGATTCAGGGAGTATTAAAAAGTTAGTAAAATATGTATATTCTAATCAACAATTGGATCTAGCTGGACCAGGTGGGATGTGAAAATGACCTGACAGCATAGGTAGGAAAAGAAAAATAGTAAAACAATTGCAGAACTTGCAAAATAGAAGAGATGCTAAATATTCAGTGATAGAAATAGTAAGCAGGTCTTCCCTAGTGGTCCAGTGCTTAAGAACCTCCCTGACAATGCAGGGGACATGGGTTCAATACCCAGTCCGGGAAGATCCCACATGCTGTAGAGCAACTAAGCCTGTGTGCCACTGCTACCGAAGCCCGAGTCCTCTAGAGCCTGTGCTACACAACAAGAGAAGCTACCACAATGAGAAACTCACACACTACAACTGAAGAGTAACCCCCACTCACCACAACCTGAGAAAGCCTGCATGCAGCAATGAAGACCCGGCGCAGCCAAATAGAGAAAGAGTGAGCAAATGGACAATCTCCCTGCTCTCCTAATTTAATTTTTCTTATTTTATTCATATCCAGGATATAGTCTTCTCATTTTAAAGTGTGTGATAAGTGTTTCTTTCTTGCAGACCAGATAGTGGTGTCTTGGGATTTGAATGTGTAAACTTGATAGGAAATGGAGGCCTTTTACATGGGAACACTGTGCCAGAGAGGGCCTCCTCCTATCTAACTGGGCTGGTGAATAATGTGTTGAGCAAGGCGAGCCTGCTCTTCACTGCTATTCATGCAGGAACTTGTTTTAACTGTGCTTCCCTCATTAGGCAGATCAGTGGCCTGTAGGTGGCTGAGTGCATGAGTAAATAAAACTATAATAATATGGAGGACTTGGCCTAGCACCTCAAACCTATTTTCAGGCTGACTTCATGACGGGTGATAGAGGGGCAGTAGGAATGGGAGGAGAGGAAAGTACTTTGCTGGGAGGAGGAAAAAAAGGGTATAGGTCCCTAACACATTGAAAAAATGAGGTCCCTGGAGACTGATGGATGGGCTGCTCTGCTGAGCCTGTGCCTCCCAGACAGGTGTGCAGTTGTGTGCATGCATTATGTTTATGTGCTAGCACTGCAGCTGTCTGTGTTTCTCTAGCCTTGTGCCTTCAGCTTCTTATCTGTGTTCCACATGGCATCTCAATATCTGGCCTCTGCCCAGCTCAGTCTGTGGGGTTTTTTTTTTTTTTCTTTTTTAAAAAAGCAGCCATTTACAATTTAAAAAAAATATTTTGATTTCTTTATTTGACTGCACTGGGTCTTAGTTACTACAGGTGGGATCTTTAGTCTTGGCATGTGAACTGTGTGTTGCTGCATGGGTGATCCAATTCCCTCACCCGGGATGGAACCCAGGCCCCTTCATTGAGACCATGGACTCTTAGCCACTGGACCCCCAGGGAAGTCGCTCAGTCTGCTTTCTAGCCATCTTCCCACTCCCCCATCTTGTTTCTGTTAGTGGGCCTGGATATTTGATTAAGGAGTTCTGAGGACAATCCATTTCTTTACCAATCAACCCCCCACCAATTCCTCTCATTATCTCCATCCTGCTTATCAAACCTGGTCCCAGAAGACCTGAGAAGCTGACTTCTCTTGAGGAGGCACCGTCCCAAAGTGTTTGCATTTTTAGAGGCAACCAAGTGAAAGTGTTAGTTGCTCAGTCCTGTCAGACTCTTTGTGACGACCCCATGGACTGTGGCCCACCAGGGTCCTCTGTCCATGGGATTCTTCAGACAAGAATACTAGAGTGGGTAGCCATTCCCTTTTCCAGGAAATCTTCCCAGCCTGAGAATCGAACCAGGGTCTCCTGCATTACAGGCAGACTCTTTACCATTTGAGCCACCAGGGCAGCCCCTAAGAGGCAACAAACTTCATGTCAAACAAAGCAATCTCTAATTATATTGCTTTAGGCATCAGTAGAAAGAAGAACGCTCTTTGGAGAAGACTGAAGGGAGAGATCCTATGGGAGTTTAGAATTTTGACTTAATAACTAAATCACCATTTTTCTGTCTATAAAATGCAAATTATAATAATATATAACAGAATTTTTGAGGTTTAAAGTGAGAGTGCCTATATCAAGTCTCGTGTCACATACAAAAATAAGTGTTTAATAAATGTCTGCTGCTGCTTCTGTGGTGGCAACTATTCAGCTATGTCTCTGTACTGGGCACTGGGCCAGGCAGTGGGGAGACCACCAAATACAATAATAACAAGATCATTCTCCAGACCCCTAGGAGCTCAACCCAAGGAGAGACCATTAGCATTTTGACAGCCTGGTTCATTCTTCCCTAAAATGTTCTCATACATGTTACCTCACTTCACTCTCATTTTTTGCCAGGTATGTGTAATTTTCTTGGTTTCCAAGAGACTGGAAGATTCCAAATGACTTGCCCGAGTTCCACACCCAATCTGGAGCAGACTTTTTTTTTAAGTGAACATGACTCAAAGCTATGTATATCACAGCAAAATACATTTATTGCAAATAATCCTTACCATATTACTGAGCTCAGGACCATGGGAGGGGAGGACCCATGAAACCAAGAGAAAATTCTGCAAGTTTTTCTATTTAAAGCATGCATCTGAGTTGTGACTCAGAAAACATGACCAATGTAAATGTAACAGGATAATAGGAAATCATCAAAAATGCTTCTCAAAACAGATTTTATTCATGCTGTCACACCAGAAGCGCCACAGGCGAGTTCTCTCTCCTCCTTACCTTCAGTATGTATGTTTAAATGGGGTAGAGGTTAGTGGAGGGTAGCTTAGCATGAATAGACAGTCAAATAAGCTACCCTTCATAAAAGCGAGCACTTAATTAATTCAAGAACACACCTGTCACTTTAATTATGATTCTGTCAATAAATTTTAGTGCCTATGAGAGGTGCTAAAGTGAAATTACATTTCACCTTTCCTGGCACGATAACGAAGGAGGATGAAATCTGTAGTCAATGACTGTATCCCTGCTGCCTCCATAGGGGACCTGAATATCAGAGCCAAGATCTAATTAAATCTCGTGGTTTGCTCCTATGTATTTCACAGCTTTTGTTGCTACTGTGCATGAGATCTATTTTTCTATTTAATGATGAATGTTAACATATACCATTACATTTTCATGGCTCATTTTGGCAACCCCAAATTTGATTGTCTCTTAAAGATCACTCTATTGCTCTGTCCCCTTGAGGATGGAAAGTTGACTGTGATGGTGACAGAGGAGGAGAACGTTGTGGGGAAAGCAATTTTGCATCAAGTGTGGGGTGGAGGTATCTGGGTCCTTCAGCATGGCATTGGAGGAGCTCTGAGAGTGCAGCCCTGAGCACCATTTGCCTGGGAATTGTGGCAGTAGGGTCTCCACTATAGGACCTCCCCCTCCACAGTTTCACATATATAGTGTGAGTGGGCATTCCTGGTTGCGTGGCTTCAGACTCTACCCCACTGCCTTCCCACAAATTTTGTGAACTGGCCAATATCCTTTCACATGCTCCTTTCTTATTTAAGCCAAGCCTAGTCCCTTGCCCACAATCTGTGGATTGCTTTGTAGCAGGTAAAAAGAATTTGATAGGTTATACACACTGACATGGTTTCCCAGGTGGTGTTAGTGGTAAAGAACTTGCCTACCCACGCAGGAGACATAAGAGACATGGGTTCGATCCCTGGGTTGGGAAGATCCGCTAGAGGAGGAAATGGCAACCCACTCCAGAATTCTTGCTTGGAGAATCCCATGAACAGAGGAGCCTGGTGGGCTACAGTCCATGTTGTTCAGTTGCTCAGTTGTGTCCAACTCTTTGTGACCCCATGGACTGCAGCACACCAGGCTTCTCTGTCCTTCACCATCACCTGGAACTTGCTCAAACTCATATCCATTGACACAGTAATGCCATCCAATCATCTTGTCCTCTGTCGTTCCCTTCTCCTCTTTCCTTCAATCTTTCCCGGCATCAGGGTCTTTTCTAATGAGTCAGCTCTTGAATCAGGTGGCCCAAGTACTGGAGCTTCAGCTTCAGCATCAGTCCTTCCAATGAATATTCAGGACTGATTTCCTTTAGGATTGACTGGTTGGATCTCCTTTCAGTCCAAGGGAATCTCAAGAGTCTTCTCCAACACTACAGTTCAAATACATCTATTCTTCAGTACCCAGCCTTCTTTATGGTCGAACTCTCACATCCATACATGACTACTAGAAAACCCGTAGGGTTGCAAAGAGTCAGACATGACTGAGTGACTAACACACATTGACAAGGAATTCCCGAAACATTATTATGTGATAAAAGCAAAATGCAGTATCACCGAACAGGGTGACATATTTCTTCATGTATGTGTATATTTGTAACTGTGTAAAAAACTTCTTGGAGAAGGAAATGGCAACCCACTCCAGTGTTCTTGCCTGGAGAATCCCAGGGACGGGGGAGCCTGGTGGGCTTCCATCTATGGGGTCACACAGAGTCGGACACGACTGACCTGACTTAGCAAAAAACTTCTAAGAGATAACAAAAGCAAATGATAATAGTGGCCACCTCTGGGGAAGGCAGTGGGGGAAATAAGTGTAGACTTGTGTCTTTCACTCTGTATACTTTCTCTTGAATTTTTTACAAAAGGAATGCTTTCAAGTATTGCTTATGTATTCAACACAGCAAAGCAAAACAAACAGAAAAGATAAAATCAGTGGGCCTGAGTACAGCAAATAGAGAACAGGAGCCTCCAGCTCATTATCAGCTTGATTCCACTGAACAAATACTATGAGCACTGTGCTATGAGCTGTTGTTGTTTAGTCACCGACTCGTGTCCGACTCTTTTGCCACACCATGGACTGTAGCCCCTCAGGTTCCTCTGTCCATGGAATTCTCCAGGCAAGAATACTGATGTGTGTGTTTAGAATACTGGAGTGGGTTGCCATTTCCTTCTCCAGGCTACCTTCCCGACCCTGTGACCGAACCCGCATCTCCTGCATTGGCAAGCAGATTCTTGACCACTGAGCCACCAGGAAGACGATCAGTGAACCAGACAAACAGATAAATATTATACAGTGTTGTAAATGGGAGGATAACAATATGAAGAAGGTTTGTGCGGAGCCCCTGCTCACCCACCCCAGGAAGAATGAAAGAGGTAGAGCAAAAACTTCCTTGAGAAGGTGACACAACTCTCCAAGTCTTGAAGAGTAAGAGAAAAGAAGAGAAGGAAGGGTTCAGAGTGGGTTTGGTGTGCTATGAAGTACAAGCAGCATTATAACTCCCCTCTAGCTCATCCTCAGCAAAGCTGGTTTTCCCCACCACGTGAACAAGACAGCCAAAGCAGACCACATCAGAGAGAACTGTTAACAAGCAGCAGCACATCAGAGCATTCAATCTAAGCCCAAATAGCCACAGGCGGCACAGGCAGTTTCCAAGGCGAACTTGGAGACAGCTGTCTCCATCTCCAGGAGTAATGCAGAAACCAAGAGGCTTCCTTGGGGCAACTTTGTCATAACTATCACCGGCATGTTTTCCAGGCAGTGTGGGGGCATTCACTGAGTGTTCACAGTGTTATAAACTATTGAGTCCTTTATACAAAGATCACAGGATCAGGTTGCATAAGCTCTGGCGGATAAATAGCTAATGCTTTTCCTCCTCGTCCTACACCCTAAACCTGTGACCTTGTCCCACTTTCTTGCTTTCTACCTCATTCCATATTCCTTTCCCTCATGGCGCCTACTAGTGGCCACCCCCATGCCTTTCAGTAGTCAGGACCTCCCAAACTCTTCTCGGTAACCCTACCTTTCAGCTTCTGTTTGAACATCCAGACTTTTCCTCAGTCTCAGCAGCCAAGTTTTGACACTCCCAGTATGACTTGTTTCGGTCTAGCTGAGTCTTGGAGCCAGTCTGGTAAAGTCAGCTTTCCAGTGTGATGATGGAAGATGATGGCTTGATGAGTAACTCCCTCCAGGTAAGAGATGCATATTTTAATCAAGTCTCTAGGGCAAGCAATCTCTTAAGCCCAAAGAGGAAAACCAATACATGGGGAATTTAACCATGGGATTGCTCCACCCCCGCCGCCCCACCATTCTGGTCAGAATTAGTCACCTGGGCTGTGTACCTGCTGTTCTAGGTCATCCTCTTGTCCAGCCCAGTTAGGTGCCTGTGACTATCCCCACTCTAGTCTGTGAGCTCCCTGAGGGCAGCCCTCAACATGAACCTCCTGTCGTAGAGCTCAATGAAAGTCAGCTTGAGCTCACTCATCCCAAGAAGTTTTGAACTCCAACTGTGGGCAAGAAGCTGCTAGTTCTGGGGACAAAAAAAAAAAGAAATGCTCTAAAGGAGTCCACTGTGTGTAGAACAGTTCTTTTTCCTGATTCATGAGGGTTTATATATAATGGGAGAGAAGAGATGGTCCAGGCATAAATAAACCCACTGCAAAGCCAAACACATACAAGTAACAGTGTTTCTCATATCACAGCAGCAGTTAAGCTGAGTGAAATATATGGACAGGTCTCTGATACTAGAAGAACAGTCTTACATTCAAATAGAATGGTGGGTTTTCCCCCTTAATTTTCTATTTTATTATGAAGCATTTTGAATAATAAAGATAACAATATAGAAAATATCTTTACTACCAAGCCACCTGGGAAGCCCAGGAGTTGTTTTAGGTTCCTTTAATTCATTAAATCTCTTAATCTTTACTACAGCCTTTCGAGGGACATAGTATTGAGTTGGCCAAAAGGTTGTTCTGGCTTTTCTGTACCATCTTACCCCAAGCAAACTATTTGGCCAACCCAGCTTTTTGGCCAACTCAGGTTTATATTTTGAGGTTATGAATGCTGGGATGAAGTAAGTACCCTAGCCAAGATGACAGAGCCAAGACATGGCAGAGGCAGGACTTCAGAAAAAATCCTAGGGGCCTCCAGAGCCCACGGTGTTACACAAAGAGAGATGACACCCTCAAGAAAACACACAAAACTAATTTCTGCCAAAAATTATAACTTGAATCTCATCTAGAAAAGACAAACCAAATTGAGGGACATCCTTCAGAACAATTGAAATATACTCTTCAAAAATATCGATGTCATGAAAGACAAAAACTAAGGAAACATTCCAGATAAAGAGCACTAAAGAGACATGACAGCTTAATGCAATGTGTTACACTAGCAGGGGAGAATGTTTTACAAAATATTACTGGGGCTATTGGCAAAATTAAGCAGATTGCATTTCAGATGATAGTGTTGTTGTTGTTCAATTACTAAGTTGTGTCCAACTTTTTGCAACCCCATGAACTGTAGCACGCCAGGCTTCCTTTTCCTTCACTATCTCCTGGAGTTTGCTCAAATTCACATTCACTGAGATGGTGATGGCATCGAACCATCTCATTCTCTGCCACCCCTTTTGCTTCCTGCCCTCAATCTTTCCCAACATCATGGTCTTTTCCAATGAGTCGGCTCTTCATGTCAGGTGGCCGAAGAATTGGAGCTTCAGCTTGAGAATCAGTCCTTACAGTGAATATTCAGGGTTGATTTACTCTAAGGTTAATTGGTTTTATATCTTTGCTGTCCAAGGGACTCTCAAGAGTGTTCTCCATCACCACAATTTGAAAGTATCAATTCTTCAGTGCTAAGCCTTCTTTATGGTCCAACTCCCACATCTGTACATAACTACAGGAAAAACCATAGCTTTGACTATTAAACAGATGTGGAAACAGTGGCTGACTTTATTTTTCTGGGCTCCAAAATCACTGCAGATGGTGATTGCAGACATGAAATTAAAAGCCGCTTACTCCTTGGAAGGAAACGTATGACCAACCTAGACAGCATATTAAAAAGCAGAGACATTACTTTGTCAACAAAGGTCCGTCTAGTCAAGGCTATGGTTTTTCCAGTGGTCATGTATGGATGTGAGAGTTAGACTATAAAGAAAGCTGAGCGCCAAAGAATTAATGGTTTTGAACTGTGGTGCTGGAGAAGACTCTTGAGAGTCCCTTGGACTGCAAGGAGATCCAACCTAAAGATCCATCATCCTAAAGGAGATCAGTCCTAGGTGTTCATTGAAAGGTCTAATGTTGAAGATAAAACTCCAGTACTTTGGCCACCTGATGAGAAGAGCTGACTCATTGGAAAAGACCCTGATGCTGGGAAAGATTGAGGGCAGGAGGAGAAGGGGACAACAGAGGATGAGATGGCTGGATGGCATCACCAACTCAACGGACATGAGTTTGAGTGAACTCCGGGAGTTGGTGATGGACAGGGAGGCCTGGCGTGCTGCGGTTCATGGGGTCGCAAACAGTCAGACATGACTGAGCGACTGAATTGAACTGACTATTAAATGAACATTAAATTTTCTGAATTTGATCTTAGTCATTACAACTTTGAAGGAAAACATCTCTGTTCTTAGGGGAAACATTTCTTTCATTATTCCTAAGACTGATCACTTACTTCTAACATACCTATCGGAGAAGGCAATGGCAAGTCACTCTGATACTCTTGCCTAGAAAGTCGCATGGACAGAGGAGCCTGGTGGGCTGCAGTCCATGGGGTCTCTACTATGTTACTTGTAATTCTTTTATCAATATACTATTGTTATCTTTGGGCAAATTAAAAATGAGGATATGATATGACTAGATTAATTTCAGTTTTGTTTTTATCTAATTTTTTAATGAAATTTACTGTCTGCATATTGAGTGGATCACAGAATCAAGGAATGAATTGGAACAAGGCTGGAGGAAAAACAAACTAGCATTTGATAATGCCATTTTTAAGGATTTGGTGAGTTTCTTTGGTATGAGGCCCCTGGCTCTTTAATCATGAACTGTTCTCTAGTGGGGCTGTGACTACATTCTACCTCATTAAGTGCCAATTACACTCTTAGACTTCAAATATGATACTTGTGCCTGAATTCCAACTGTCATTATACTAAAACTGCATTAGTATGCTTTTAATTTAAAACCTACAGCCTTCGACAAGTATAGGGGTGAAAGAGAGAAAATTCCATTACAAAACTGCCAATTAAATGGCTGTGGTAAGGGAGAGAAGTTTCAGTCAGGTCCTATAAATATAATCTTTTGAGACTCACCCTGAGGAGGACTTCTCCAGGAGGTCAGACTGGGCAAAGGCCGCTTGTTGGTAGTCCAGCAGCATTTCTCTGGCACTTACTTAAAACGTTTGGTTATTGTCAGGGCCCATCATGGGTGTCTGTCTTCCCTATGATCTATGTGTGTCCCAAGGAAAGACAGACTTACTGCCTTTGACCTCAGTTATCTAACCCAGTTCCTGGCATTCAGATAAAGGTCTGTAAATAGTTAGTGAATTAATCTAAATTTCTGTGTGTGTGTGTGTGTTTTTAAAGCATGTCCAAGTGCATTTATGTGTGTCTCTGCGTCTATATCTAAAAGTCAGGGTCTGATGACTCCAGTGGTCACCTTGCTCACTCTTGTTTTGTATAGAGTTCTAATAAGCTAATCTAGTTTCATGCCTGCAGTAAGAACCAAAAAATGGACCAGAAAAAAAGGGTTTTGTAGTCTGCTTCTAGAAGAGAACATTCATAGCAGCAACAAGTAATACCCCAAGAGAGATGAGAAACAGAAAATTAGGGAAAGTATAAGTCTGGAGACATTTACTATAATTGATGTCTATAAGGACAATGCTGATTCACCAAATGATGATTAGATTGTACTCCATATACTCTGGCTCAACAGACAGCAAAATATATAATGTTTTTAAAAGTTAAAAATGTTATGAAACATTTAAATTGTGGATTTTTTTTTTTTTTTTTTGGACACGTCACTCCTGTCCAGAGTTTAACAGATGGGGAACGGCTATACGTGCATCTTTAATTACTTGTTGTCTTTACTGAATGCTCACAGGGCTCCTGCTTTTAATTTTACAGCAGATGAGTTAGAATATTTTGTATTTCCCCCTTCCAAAAAGACCCCACCAAAAATGAATTACTTTTGTGGCTCTTGACCAAATTTTGTCAGAAATGAAACATGACTTCCCTCAGGCACCTTTGCAATCTCCCGGAGGAGGGACAAGATATGGGCCAGCCCCTTCCCTTCCTCCCACACACTTCCAGTCTTGTCAACACTGCAGCCGCCTGCATGGCAGAGGCAGGTCAGAAAACAGGGCTTTCCCAGCCCTCGGTCCTCTTCCTTCAGCCAGGTTCCCAGCCTCCCACCTTTCTGAAGGGTGACATTCTGAGTACAAGCAGCCTTTGTCAGTCTCCATCAGCACAGGAAGCAAACTCCTGGGAGCCGCTGGGGTGACAGACCCAGAAGCATCAAGGCATGACCAGGGAGCAGTTCATCCAGACAGTTTCACAGGGGCTCCTCGGGAGCCGCTGCCTGCATTTCAGCGCTGCACACGGTGAGGTCCTTGTTTTCAGAGCTCAGAAACAGCTGTCCTGGCCACCCAATTCCTTTGGCCAGAGGCCTTGTACAGAACTCGCTGCCTCTGGAGATCAAGCTTCCAGCTTTCAAGGATGGGGCAGTGCTGCCTCCATCCCAGCCACTCCTTCTAGCTGGCTCACCGCCTTCTCCTCAGATCTCAGAGCCCCACCGGGGAGGGGGAAACTGGAGGCTGACAAAGTCTTTGGGTTCTGCCCAGTTCCTCAGTGCTTGGCCCGCTCTGAGGAATCTGGCTTACTCTTCTCAGCACATCCACACTCCCTCTTTCGCCAGGGATCTGTGCTCTGCAGAGCACGGCAGACGCCTACTGAATTAGATTTATTTGTCTGTGTTTTCAGATAGAGAACCATAAACTGTTCCACTCATTCACTTAAAAAATTTTAAGGACAAAGCTTGTGAGACTTGTAGAAAAAGAAGACAAAAACAGAGCCTACCTTTGGGTCTACATTTTGGCCATTGACATGAAGGGAAATATGAGGAAGAAAAAAAGAAGGTAACAGAAGAGAAAGGGGCCAGGACAGGTTAAAAAGATATAAAGAGATTTAGACAGCAAGGAAGAGAAGCTGCTGCTGCTGCTGCTAAGTCGCTTCAGTCGTGTCCGACTCTGTGCGACCCCACAGACGGCAGCCTACCAGGCTCCCCCGTCCCTGGGATTCTCCAGGCAAGAACACTGGAGTGGGCCGCCATTTCCTTCTCCAATGCATGAAAGTGAAAAGTGAAAGTGAAGAGCAGACATTAAATAATTGAAAAAGAAAGGACTGTACACCTGCAGACCAGACGTGCCTACAGAAAGAGAAAGTCAGAGAGAGAGAGAAAGCCACAGAAAACCAAAATACTATTCACAGAAATAGAGCAGTTCCCTGAGGACAAGCACTGTGTCTCTCTCTCTGTTTCTACTTTCCCCAGAACCAAACACAGTGTCTGACATAGAGCAGGCACCCAAGAAATAGTTGTTGACTGTATAAACGAACAAATGAGACAAACGCATGGAAAGCAGCAGATAAGAAAGAAGCCTGTGTAGTCACTAAGCACAGGTGGACGTAGGTTCTGATCTTGGCTTCGTATCTTCAGATTTGTGTAATTTAGGGTAATGCACTCATTACTTTTTAAATATTTTTGTGTCTCAGTGTCTTAATATGTCAAACAAAATTCTGTTCCAGGTATTTCACTATTTTTTTTCCTATCTCCAAACTACCCTTCCATGTTCTACTTTGTGTCTTTGGGGCTGCAACTTTGCAGATCACACTCTGGCTTTGCCAACTGGCTGAGAAGGAAGAAGAGATTTGCTCCTCCCGTCTGCTTCCTGTTCCTGAGCATCCTTTCCCCCAGAACTTCTTCATAACAGCAGTGGCAGTTCTTTCCTATAGCAGCAACTAAACTCACTTTGCCGTTTTCCTAACACCTGCAGAGTCAGCTTCCCTGGCACCCTTCAGAGACCCCTGGCCCAGCAGAGGCCTGAGGTTCAGGTCTGAAGCTCCCCTCCTCTATATTTCTAAAGTTTAATAAGTTCAGCCTCTTCTTTTGGTTCCCCCAGCCCCAGGGTGGTAGCTGCTTCCTGCTGCCTCCTTGGTATTTAGAGTCCTCTTTCTGCCCTTTTAGTTGCTATGCTCTGCTTAGTCGCTCAGTTGTGTCTGACTCTTTTTGACCCCATGAACTATAGCCCACCAGGCTCCTCTGTCCATGGGGATTCTCCAGACAAGAGTATTGGAGTGGGTTGCCATGCACTCCCCCAGCGAATCTTCCCAACCCAGGGATCAAACTCAGGTCTCCTGCATTGTAGGTGGATTCTTTACTGTCTGAGCCACCAGGAAAACCCAAGAATACCAGAGTGGGTTGCCATTCCCTTTTCCAGGGGAACTTCCCGACCCAGGAATCAAACTGGGGTCTCCTGCATTGCAGGTGGATTCTTTACCAGATGAGCTAACCTGGAAGGCCCCACCCTTTTAGGTACTAGTTATCAATTTTATACCTTGTTAGCAATTATTTCTAAATCATTTTCTCTGTTTAAATGACTAGTACTGTTTCTGCCTCCTGCCTGAATCCTGACTGAAACACGGTAACACTGGTATCATTGAATTGTGAGGATAGCTGTGTACAGTGCTTAGAATATAGCCTGGCTATAGTAAGAACCCAGTAACTATGAGCAGTGTAGTACATGGAGACACAGACAGCACATTTAGACCGTAATACTGGAGGTGAAACAGGTGGGCTTTCACGGAGCAATACATCGACTTTATGACCTTTGGAGACACTGACAGGTGTGCTCTGCCCTTACAGCTCTGGGGCAGACAGAGTATCCAAGTCAGGTCATTGAATCTAACACACCATTGATTGTCAAGTGAAAAGTCAAAGTGTTGGTTGCTCACTTGTGTCTGAGTCAAACCCAGTCTCCTGTATTGCAGGTAGATTCTTTATCATCTGAGCCACGAAGGAAGCCTGATTGTTAAATATACCATTCGTTAATTATATGTATGACTAAGAAAATTGAAAAATTACTACCAATTAAACTAGGATTTTTCAGGTGGTGCTAGTGGTAAAGAATCCACCTACCAAGGTGGTAGGAGATATAAGAGATGTGGATTCCATCCCTGGGTCAGGAAGATTCCCGGGAGAAGGGAATGGCACCCACTCCAGTATTCTTGCCAAGGAAATTTCATGGGCAGAGGAGTCTGGCAGGCTACAGTCCATTGGGCCGCAAAGAGTCAGAACACGACTGAGTGACTGAGCAGACAAACCCATTAAGCTGCGGTGTATTATAGATTGTGAAGCTCATTCTGATGTAGAAATATTAAAATGTGAAAAAAATGTGTGCCTTAGAATTGATGAAACAGTAGTCAGCCCTCTGTATCTCTGGGCCCACATCCATGGATTCAATCATCTGTGAATCAAAAAAATATTTTTAATTTGAGAAAGATCCAAAAAGCAAAACCTTAATTTTCTGTGTGCAGGTAGCTATTTACATAACGTTTACATTGTATTAAATATTATAAGTAATTTAGAGATGATTTCCAGGATGTGCATAGGTTATATGCAAATACTACACCATTGTATATAAAGGACTTGAGAATCCATGGATCCTGGTATCCATGGAGGGTCCCAGAACCAATCCTCTGTGGGTAACAAGGGACAACTGTATTCACATTAAACTTTGGTGACGTTTAGGTAACCCTTGAATAGATCTACAGTCATTCCTTAACCCTTACTCTAGACCACCATTAAAAACACATACATGCATACACACAATTAGGAAAGGTGAAGAAGAAGAAAAGAATTTCCTGGACTTTCATGTATCATTATTTGAGGGTCCCCGAGGATGCCAACAGTTGGCAATTGGCCCCAACAAACGAGATCTTTTGTTTGGTTTAGTCTGCCTATTCTAACTAAGGTCTTACCTCTCTCACCCAACAAAGCCTTCCAGTTTTCTGAGCAAAATAACCTAGTACACAAGTCACAGACTAATCAGAAGTTTGTTTTCTGTTCAAACTGAGAAGGAATGAGAACCTAAAGTGGAAAATGTCCTTGCTTACTAGCGTGACTAGTGGTACGAACTAAATTTATCCTGTGTTCAGATCACTCTGTGGGCTTTTATGCGTCATACTTAAGCTTCAGTCCAAATGTGTTTCTGGAGTAGGGTTACAATCAGAAAAACGAGGAATGAGAAAATAGCTCCTTATGTGTCAATGGATTTCCTGGCCCCAATGAGTTGTTACTATTGCTGGCCCCCACAGCCCCGATCACACTGGGGAATAGCCTGGAACTGACTCCACATCAAGACCACCTATCCCCCTGTAAAGTCATGAACTACAGAAAAGTGCAGAACTGATGGAACTTAAGGAAGGAGAGAGGAAGCAAGAGAGATGGGTGAGCGTGAAACTAATTGGCAGTTGATTTGAAGAAGGAAACAAACTAAGTGCAAGCTCTTCAGACAGTGTCTGTTGACGGAGGCTTATTTTCTTTAATTTTCACACACTGGTCAAACAGGGGAACTGTAATCCATCTCTTTCCCTGCCTTCATCCTCTGACTTGATATGAAGTCAGTAGATCCTCAGCCTCTTCTAAAGCTCTGTCCACCCTGCTGGCACACTTGTTTAAAAATCTTTTCCATGCTTCTCTGTCTCAGCTTGCAATTTTTTTCCTGGGGCTGTGTAAAGAAGAAAATTCAGCACCACCAGGTAAGAATATTGGAAAGGAGGAAGTGTGGGCTGCAAAAGGGGGAGGAAATGAACCTACTGGGCTCGTGTTGTAAGATCCTCAGAAGCCTAAACAAATTGCTGGAAGAGCACCAAGAGAAGACACAGAGAGGGAGGTAGATTAATCAGGTGATGTACTAGGTGTCCTGTTTATTGCACATTTACTACATAACTAGCATTGTGCAGGGCCCCGGGGATGCAAAGACAAATAAGAGAATTCCAGTGTCCAGGAACCCACAGTGTAATCAATCAACCCAATACTTTCCAAAAGTTAAAAGCAGATTGTTGATTCAGGGCCCACAAAAATGACAGAAGAGGAAGTGAGTTAAGAGGCAATCACCCCCAGAATCTTTGTAGTTGCTGTTCTCTCTGGCTGGAAGTTCTCTCCTGCGATACCTTTGTGGCTCACCCAGTCAGCCATGCTCAGAAAAGAGCTAGCATCAAGGAGACAATGGTACGATGGGTGAATCTGTAGGGTCTGTGACACCCCTGAGATCCTCTTATCAAAGACCAAATCTCTTACCATATTATTCAACAACATTTTGCTCATAGCACTTTCTTTCCCCACATGTGTGCCAACTTTCCTCTGTGCTAAATTTCTCAGAGGTGATCAGTATTTCTGATAATATATTCTGGGATAAGTCCCTAACAGAAAGATAAGTCGTGCCCACTCCTTGGTGGCTCAATAGCAGTCATGGGTCCTGGAGCTCCAGGTTGCATGGCAGTAGTGAGGCTCTAATTGGAAGTCAAAGGCATGCTGATGCTGGCTGGCATGGCTCACAAGAATAAAAGACTAGAGTCTTAAGAATTTTGCAAACTGGTTAATCACATGTTTATAGCTTGAAATCAGCCATATGTGAGTATTGAAACCATAGAGATTAGCCAGCAGTACACACCAGTCTTTTCCTTCTGTGAAGCTGGTTGTTATCTATTTACTAGCACACCATTGCTAAGGATGATCCTTCTGGATTACAGGGAACAGATTTGACCAAATAGTTCCTTTAACAAAAACAAGACGCAGCTTGTGAAAGGCGACAGAGAACGGTATCCTCCTTGATCCTGAGCCTCCTCACATGCTCCGTGCTCAACAACTCCTTGAAGCAGGAATGGCAAACTTTGTAAAGAGCCAAATAGTTAATATTTTCAGCTTTGCAGGTCATCCTGTCACTGTTGCTACTATTCAATTCTGCCTTTATAGCACAAAAACAACCAAGGACAATATGTAAATGTTGGGTGTATCAGTCTTCCAACAGAATTTTGTTTATGGACACTGAAATTTGAATTTCATATCATTTTCATGTGTCTCAAAATATTCTTCTTTCAATCTCTTTCAGTCACTTATAAATATAAAATCTACTCTCAGGTCACCATCTACCCAAAATCAGACTGGATCTGGCCCATGGGCTGTAGAGTGCCCAATTATACAAAGTGTAGTGTTGGGGGCTATATTCTGCCTTGAAGTATAATGTTGTAAGATACTGAATTGTATTGAAGATGGAAAAGACATCAACGTGTCTCAATGAATAGAAATAACCACTTTTATTTATTTTTTATTTTTTGGCTGTGCCAGGTCTTCATTGCAGCTCAGGGGCTCTTCATTGCTGCACACAGGTTTTCTCTAGTTCTCTTTCTTGAGCAGGGGCTACACTCTAGTTGAGGTGTGTGGGTTTATTGTGGTGGCTTCTCTTGTTGCGGAGCACAGGCTCTAGGTGTTCGGGCTTCAATAGTTGTAGCTCATGGGCTCCAGAGTGTGGGCTGACTAATTGTGGTGCCTGGGTTTAGCTGTGGGATCTAGTTGCCTGATTGTGGGTTGAACCCATGTCCTCTGCATTGGTAGACAAATTCTTAACCACTGGAACACCAGGGAAGTCCTGACAACTCTCATTATTGACTAGTGTATGTACCAAGTGCTGTCCTAGGAAATCTATATACTTTCACTCACTTAATCCTTAATATGATCAAAAAATAAATACTATTATTGAGGCTTAGGGAAGAAAAATACCATGACCAAAGTCCCACAGTGGGAATATGGCAGAGCTGGCTGAAGTTTAGACTCAACTTTTTCCCTCATTTGAAACTTGTAATTTTAGCCTATACCACCCCTGTTTGGAATCCGGGGTCTTACCACTAGCTCACAGATCTTCCCTCCTTCAGCCGGTCATTTGCAGCTACTCCCACTTTCCTTCTTTTGTCTCCATTCACAGGACCTAGAAGCCATCCAGCAAACTTACTTCAGAAGACTAAAAAGATGGGCAAAGTCACTTGCAAGTGACTTTTTTCAAGAACTACATAAAATATGAAAGTAGATTGAATAGCATTTGCAATGTGTTTCTAAAGCATTAGACTAAAAAGAGGACTTTGGGTCACACGAGGATTAAGCAGAGTCCCTGGTTGGACCTCATCCTTGACTGACAAAAAGACCAGCTCATGTCTAAGGGGCTAGGAAGACAATGCTTCACACCATTTCAAAGAATAAGACAAAGAAAACGAATTCTTGAGAGGACAGTGACTCCTGGCAGGAAAAAAAAATTATTTGGGAGTTGTATGTGTCTTTGTGTGTGTGTATTTATGGAAATAATATTCAGAAAAAGGAAAAAATGTAAATTGCAAGGTTAAATTATTTCTAGTAGATTAAATATCATAATTTCTGTAATTATCTTACCACTATTTTAGTAAAAAAATCGATGAAATTAATTTAAAATGTTAATATTTTTAGATCTAAATGAAATGTTTCACTATTAACACAATTTTTTAAATGCATAAAACAAATAGTATGACTGAATAAAAGATAGATTTTTATGTAGAACATACACAACTGTTTAACTGGAGTTCTAAGGTAAATCAGAGGGATGGTGACCTGAGTGCAATTGAGTGGTGTCCTGACAATGATTTTCCAGTTTAGGTCAACTCTAACCACAGATGATCCTTCACTTGGACATTAATTTTACTCAGCTTCGAAATAAGCCCAATCTATCTTTGCTAATAAAACTCAGAAATCCAGGCACACAGTTAAAGGGAACCTTTGGTTCAACCCTGAAGAGCAGGATAAACATTCACTGGTTTATGGAGAAAGTTGCTTTGTCTCCTTAGGAAGCCAACTCTTTAGATAGTAAAATGCCTGGCCTGCTTAACCTTGAAAAAGGTCAAGCTACTGGTGATGAAATCCAGGCTTCAAAAAAAAAGAACCAGATGTCAGAATGGAAATGGTCAAGGTGACAGATGGTATCTAGTGCTGCTGAGGATTGTGGGAAACAGGCACAAGTATGTACTTTTGATGGCAGTGTAAACTGGTAAGCCTTCCTAGGGGAAAACTTGACAGCATGTAGAAAAGCTTTTTTTTCAAAAGTCTTTGACTTAGAAGTTCCACCCCTAGAAATTTACCCTAAGCCAATAGTTGAATAAATGTGTTAGGATGAACAAACAGGATGTTAATTGCTGGAGAGATTATGGTACTGATAAATTTGAAATGACCCAAATGTAATCAATAGAAATTTAGTTAAATAATTATGGCATATCTATACAATGAAAACCATGAAGCCACTAACTAGAATGATTTGGCTATATGTTTATAGGCATGAAAATATAGATGTTTATATGTTGCTACGTGGGAAAAAGTGTCCTCTGATTCTATACACTTTGCTATACACCTAAGACTAACACAACACTGTAAATCAACTATACTTCCATGACAACTAAAGATAAAACGAAAGTTAATTCTGATCCTGACATCTGCTAGTTGGTCCTCTAACACAGGCTTCTCAGAGGTTGAGATATTCAAGCGATTTCCATTCTTCTAGGGTCTTAGCATGAAGTGAAGTGAAAGTTGCTCAGACGTGTCCGACTCTTTGAGACCCCGTGGTCCATGGAATTCTCCAGGCCAGAATACTGGAGTGGGTAAGCTATTCCCTTCTCCAGAGGCTCTTCCAAATCCAGGGACTGAACCTAGGTCTCCTGCATTGCAGGTGGATTCTTTACCAGCTGGGCCATGAGGGAAACCCAAGAACACTGGAGTGGGTAGCCTCTCCCTTCTTCAGCAGATCTTCCTGACCCAGGAATCAAACCAGGGTCTCCTTCATAGCAGGCAGATTCTTTACCAAAGGAGTTAAGAGGGAACCTTTTAGTATATATGTGTATATATATTCACACAAATTTAATTTGTAGAGTACCACAGACTATAGTCCTATAATAGGCTACAAGTTTAAAGTGGTATGATGAAATTCTTTGTCCCAGCCCTTTCAGACTGTCTCTAGGCCTGACTGTATGCTCCTTTGGGGATATCAAAAATCAAAATATCCAAAGTCAAAATTTGAGGCTTTTTGGCACATATGCCTTGAGTCATATGGGCCTTCTGACACTCTTATAAGAGGCTCTCCCTCTGTCCCAAGCTGGACTACTTCAGTACAACAGCATACTCCATTCTATCCAGCCCCTAATTTTTCCTCATTCTGGTTTTTCTAGGCTGTAACCTGAGTCTCTTGGCCCACAGCTCTCAAAATATATTCTCCTCAGAGTACCTCAATGCAGTGGCTTTTACATTGGAGAATCTGGCCTCTTTCAACCCCACTGTGAGAAGTGTAGCTGCCAGCAGCAGCATAGTAAGGGCCCAACACCACATCATGGTTTCTCTGTTGCCTGAAGAACGCAAAGTTCTAGAAAGAGTGATTTGGGAGCTTGGCAAGATGACGAAGTCACTGATGGGGGAACCACAGTGCTAGCAGTAGACCAAGAAGCATTAGACACCTGCCTGTGTTCAGAGGGCAGCTACGCAACGCTGGAGTGGCTATGAGGAGATACCCCATGTCCAAGGTCAGAGGAACCCCAGTAAGATGGTAGGCACTGGAGCGGCTGTGAGGAGATACCCCATGTCCTGCCCAAAGGCAAAGGAGAAACCAAAGAAAGATGGCAGGAGGGGCAGATTTGCATTTAGAATCAAACCCCATTCCCTCCAGAGACGCTCTGAGGGCTCAAACAAATCCTGTGCGCACCAGAACCCAGGGACCCCACAGAGACTGAGACAGAACTGTGTTTGAGTGTCTCCTGAGGAGGTGTGGGTCAGCAGTGGCCTGCCACAGGGACAGGGGCTCTGGGTGCAGCATACTTGAGTATGGCATAAGCCCTCTTAGAGGAGGTCACCATTAACCCCACCGTAGAGCTGCCAGAACTTACACAGGACTGGGAATTAGACCCTTGGAGGGCACAAACAGAACTCTGTGTGCACCAGGACCCAGGAGAAAGGAGCAGTGACCCCACAAGAGACTGACCCAGACTTTCCTGTGAGTGTCCAGGAGTCTCCAGCGGAGGGGTGGGTCGGTGGTGGCCTGCTGCTGGGTCTGGGGTACTGAGTGTAGCAGTATATGAATGGGATCTTTTGAAGGAGTCGCCATTATCTTCATTACCTCTACCAGAGTTTGGCCCCAAGTAAATAACAGGGAGGGAACACAGCTCCACCAATCAACAGAAAATTGAGTTAAAGATTTACTGAACATGGCCCCGCCCATCAGAACAAGAATGGTTTCCCCTTCAGGCAGTCTCTCCCATCAGGAAGCTTCCATAAGCCTCTTATCTTTCTCCATCAGAGGGCAGACAGACTGAAAACCACAATCACAGAAAACTAACCAATCTAATCACATGGACCACAGCCGTGTCTAACTCAATGAAACTATGAGCTATTCTGTGTAGGATTACCCAAGATGGATGGGTCATGGTGGAGAATTCTGACAAAACTGTTCTGAACAGTTCAGTTCAGTTCTGTCACTCAGTCGTGTCCGACTCTTTGCGACCCCATGAATCTCAGCACGCCAGGCCTCCCTGTCTATCACCAGCTCCCGGAGTTCACCCAAACTCATGTCCATCAAGTTGGTGATGCCATCCAGCCATCTCATCCTCTGTCATCCCCTTCTCCTCCCGCCCCCAATCCCTCCCAGCATCAGGGTCTTTTCCAATGAGTCAACTCTTTGCATGAGGTGGCCAAAGTATTGGAGTTTCAGCCTCAGTATCATTCCTTCCAATGAACACCCATGACTGGTCTCCTTTAGGATGGACTGGTTGGGTCTCCTTGCAGTCCAAGGGACTTGCAAGACTCTTCTTCAATACTACAGTTCAAAAGCATCAATTCTTTGGTGATCAGTTTTCTTCACAGTCCAACTCTCACATCCATACATGACCACTGGAAAAACCATAGCCTTGACTAGATGGAACTTTGTTGGCAAAGTAATGTCTCTGCTTTTTAATATGCTGTCTAGATTGGTCATAACTTTTCTCCCAAGGAGTAAGCGTCTTTTAATTTCATGGCTGCAATCACCATCTCCAGTGATTTTGGAGCCCAAAAAATAGTTTCTCACTGTTTCTATTATTTCCCCATCTATTTGCCATGAAGAGATGGGACCTGATGCCATGATCTTAGTTTTCTGAATGTTGAGCTTTAAGCCAACTTTTTCACTCTCCTCCTTCACTTTCATCAAGAGGCTCTTTAGTTCTTCTTCCTTTCTGCCATAAAGGTGGTGTCATCTGCATATCTGAGGTTATTGATATTTCTCCTGGCAATCTTGATTCCACCTTGGGCCTCATCCAGCCCAGCCTTTCCTTTCTCATGATGTACTCTGCATATAAGTTAAATAAGCAGGATGACAATATACAGCCTTGAAGTACTCCTTTCCCGATTTGAAACCAGTCTGTGGTTCCATGTCCAGTTCTAACTGTTGCTTCCTGACCTGCATATAGGTTTCTCAGGAGGCAGGTCAAGTGGTCTGGTATTCCCATCTCTTTCAGAACATCCACAGTTTTTTCTGATCCACACGGTCAAAAGTTTTGTCATAGTCAATAAAGCAGAAATATATGTTTTTCTGGAACTCTCTTGCTTTTACTATGATCCAGCAGATGTTGGCAATTTGATCTCTGGTTCCTCTACCTTTTCTAAAACCAGCTTGAACATCTGGAAGTTCACAGTTCACATATTGCGAAAGCCTGGCTTGGAGAATTTTGAGCATTACTTTACTAGCATGTAAGATGAGTGCAATTGTGCAGTAGTTTGAGCATTCTTTGGCATTGCCTTTCTTTGGGATTGGAATGAAAACTGACTTTTTCCAGTCCTGTGGCCACAGCTGAGTTTTCCAAATTTGCTGGCATATTGAGTGCAGCACTTTCACAGCCTCATCTTTCAGGATTTGAAATAGCTCAACTGGAATTCCATCACCTAAAGATAGGACACTAAAAGATGAACTCCTGAGGTTGGTAGGTATCCAATATGCTACTGAAGATCATTGGAGAAATAACTCAAAAAGAATGAAGAATCAGAGTCAAAGCAAAAACAATACCCAGAAGTGGACGTGACTGGTGATGGAAGCAAGGTCTGATGCTGTAAAGAGCAATATTGCATAGGAACCTGGAATGTTAGGTCCATGAATCAAGGCAAATTGGAAGTGCTCAAACTTGGGAGATGGCAAGAGTGAACATCAAAATTTTAGGAATCGGTGAACTAATGGACTGGGATGGGTGAATTTAACTCAGATGACCATTATATCTACTATTGTGGTCAAGAATCCTTTCGAAGAAATTGAGTAGCCATCATCATCAACAAAAGAGTCTTAAATGCAATACTTGGATGTAATCTCAAAAATGACAGAATGATCTCTGTTTGTTTCCAAGGCAACCATTCAATAGCATGGTAATCCAAATCTATGCCCTGACCAGTAATGCTGAGGAACCTGAAGTTGAACAGTTCTGTGAAGACCTACAACACCTTCTAGAACTAACACCCAAAAAGATGTCCTTTTCATTATAAGGGAATGGAATGCAAAAGTAGGAAGTCAAGAAATACCTGGAGTAACAGGCAAATTTGGCCTTGGAGTACAGAATAAAGCAGGGCAAAATCTAACAGAGTTTTGCAAGAAAAGACCCTCTTCCAACAACACATGGAAGAGAATGCTCTACACATGGACATCACCAGATGGTCAACACTGAAATCAGATTGATTATATTCTTTGCAGCCAAAGATGGAGAAGCTCTATATTGTCAGCAAAAACAAGACTGGGAGCTGACTGTGGCTCAGATCATGAACTCTTTATTGCCAAATTCAGACTTAAATTGAAGAAAGTAAGGAAAACCACTAGACCATTCAGGTATGATCTAAATCAAATCCCTTATGATTATACAGTAGAAGTGAGAAATAGATTTAAGGGACTACATCTGATAGAGTGCCTGAAAAGCTATGGACGGAGGTTCGTGACATTGTACAGGAGACAGGGATCAAGACCATCCCCAAGAAAAAGAAATTCAAATAAGCAAAATGACTGAGGAGGCCTTACAAATATCTGTGAAATGAACAGAAGCAAAAAGTAAAGGAGAAAAGGAAAGATATACCCATTTGAATGCAGAATTCCGAAGAAGAGCAAGGAGAGATAAGAAAGCCCTCCTCAGTAATCAATGAAAAGAAATAGAGGAAAACAATAGAATGGGAAAGACTAGAGATCTCTTCAAGAAAATTAGAGATACCAAGGGAACATTTCATGCAAAGATGGGCTCAATAAAGGACAGAAATGGTATGGACTTAACAGAAGCAGGAGATATTAAGAAGAGGTGGCAAGAATACACAGAAGAACTATATAGAAAAGATCTTCACGACCCACATAATCACGATGGTGTGATCACTCACCTAGAGCCAGACATCCTAGAATGTGAAGTCAGACAGGCCTTAGGAAGCATCACTAAAACAAAGCTAGTGGAGGTGATGGAATTCCAGTTGAGCTCTTTCAAATCCTGAAAGATGATGTTGTGAAAGTGTTGCACTCAATATGCCAGCAAATTTGGAAAACTCAGCAGTGGCCACAGGACTGGAAAATGTCAGTTTTCATTCCAATCCCAAAGAAAGGCAATGCCAAAGAATGCTCAAACTACTGCACAATTGCACTCATCTCACAGGCTAGTAAAGCAATGCTCAAATTCTTCAAGCCAGGTTTCAAGAATGCATTAACCGTGACCTCAGTCATTTTGCTTCCAGATGTTCAAGTTGGTTTTAGAAAAGGCAGAGGAACCAGAGCTCCCACTGCCATCATCCATTGGATCATTGAAAAAGCAAGAGAGTTCCAGAAAAACATATATTTCTGCTTTATTGACTATGACAAAGCCTTTGACTGTGTGGATCACAACAAACTGTGGAAAATTCTGAAAGAGATGGGAATACCAGACCACCTGACCTGCCTCCTGAGAAACCTATATGCAGGTCAGGAAGCAACAGTTAGAACTGGACATGGAACCACAGACTGGTTTCAAATCGGGAAAGGAGTACTTCAAGGCTGTATATTGTCATCCTGCTTATTTAACTTATATGCAGAGTACATCATGAGAAAGGAAAGGCTGGGCTGGATGAGGCCCAAGGTGGAATCAAGATTGCCAGGAGAAATATCAATAACCTCAGATATGCAGATGACACCACCTTAATGGCAGAATGTGAAAAAGAACTAAAGAGCCTCTTGATGAAAGTGAAAGAGGAGAGTGAAAAAGTTGGCTTGAAGCTCAACATTCAGAAAACTAAGATCATGGCATCAGGTCCCATCTCTTCATGGCAAATAGATGGGGAAATAATAGAAACAGTGAGAAACTATTTTTTGGACTCCAGAATCACTGGAGATGGTGATTGCAGCCATGAAATTAAAAGACGCTTACTCCTTGGAAGAAAAGTTATGACCACCTAGACAGCATATTAAAAAACAGAGACATTACTTTGCCAACAAAGATTTGTCTAGTCAAGGCTATGGTGTTTCCAGTAGCTATGTATGGATGTGAGAGTTGGACTATAAAGAAAGCTGAGTGCTGAGGAATTGATGCTTTTGAACTGTGGTGTTGGAGAAGACTCTTGAGAGTCCCATGGACTGCCAGGATATCCAATCAGTCCATTCTAAAGGAAATCAGTTCTGAATATTCATTGGAAGGACTGATGTTGAAGCTGAAACTCCAATATTTCAACCACCTGATACAAATAACTGACTCATTTGAAGAGATTCTGATGCTGGGAAGGATTGAAGGTGGGAGGAGAAGGGGTCAACAGAGGATCAGATGGTTGGATGGTATCACCGACTCGATGGACATGAGTTTGAATAAGCTCCAGTCGTTGGTGATGGTTGGGGAAGCCTGGTGTGCTGCAGTCCATGGGGTCACAAAGAGTCGAACATGACTGAGAGACTGGACTGAACTGAATTGAACTGTGATTAAAGAAACATATAGATACAGATATAGACCAAGACCACAGCTGCCTTAATGTTGCAGCGAGCTCCAAACTAAAAGCAGGAGTTTTTTCAACTTTTCTGCATAACGAAGAGACGAAGAGACGAGGCCCTGCCCAGATGCCACATTTGAATGATTGAATAGACAAGGCTTCCGCATTCTCAACAAGACGGAGATGGATCACTCACAGTGATTTTTTGGAAAGGAAGCAACTGAGCCAACAACGATGACATTCCTTGATTTGTCACATCCCCTTGTGAGATGAAGAGGAGTAGACAGACACTGGGAACTCAGTGTACTCATGCAGTTACCATGGGCAGCTGAGAAAGGGTGGAAGAAGAAACAAATGTAAGATACTCCAAAGCTCCTCTGTAAGCTACGTGAACATCAGGAATGGACACAACAGACAGATAAGTCTGGCAAGTGGTGCTGCGGACAGAGCAAATGCTCTGGAAAACACTTTTTTTGGTTGTTAAGTTTTGAACATTCTGTTCAGAGACATCAAAAGTCCACACAAGGCCTCTCCCTTATTTTACTTACAAATCAATTTATATAATAGATTATATTATTAAATAATTATTACATAAACTAATTTCCATTTATTCCCACCACCACCACCATGCTTTCACCATAGCCAGTCATTTTAATGTGTTTAGTGTAGATGTTTTTATTTGTCAGTCTTTTTGCAAAACATGTAATGCTTTGTGTTCATGCTTTTTTTTTTTTTTGCTGTGTATGTGGCTTTCTGGATTTTAGTTCCCTGACCAGGTATCAAACCCATGCCCTCAGCATTGAAAGTTGAGGGTCTTAACCACTGGATGACCAGAGAACCCCCCATCAATTTTTAAATTACATAAGTGGTTATGTTAAACATCTCATTCTCTTTTCTACGTTTTCTGCTAAATCACTAACTATTAGCAAGGCTATTTGTTGGTGTATTCCATATTGTTGTATGTAGATCTATTGCCGTGTACACACATGTAATCCATTTTTAACTTCCCCAATCATGTGCATTCACAGCATTTCACCCATCTGCTTTCCCAGTGATAGACAGACACTCACAATCTATATTGCAATTAACACTATTGTATACGTTCTCTTATGAACCTATGTGAGAATATCCCTGGCATATGTACCCAGGAGTTATAGTGTTGGAACACTGGATGTGTATATACCTAGTGTGACTTAAATTCTATAAGACTGCTTACCAGAATGGCTGCACCAATCTCTACTTGCATTCAGTTCATTTCAGTTCAGTTCAGTCGCTCAGTCGTGTCCGACTCTCCACGACCCCATGAATCACAGCACGCCAGGCCTCCCTGTCCATCACCAACTCCCAGAGTTCACTCTAACTCATGTCCATCGAGTCGGTGATGCCATCCAGCCATCTCATTCTCTGTCGTCCCCGTGTCCTCCCACCCTCAATCCCTCCCAGCATCAGAGTCTTTTCCAGTGAGTCAACTCATAGCATGAGGTGGCCAAAGTATTGCAGTTTCAGCTTTAGCATCAGTCCTTCCAATGACACCCAGGATTGATCTCCTTTAGAATGGACTGGTTGGATCTCCTTGCAGTCCAAGGGACTCTCAAGAGTCTTCTCCAGCACCACAGCTCATTAACACTGTGTAAAAATTCCTCTCTCCACATCCCCAGGGCAGGAACCATTTACAAGAGGTAGGTTACACTATGGAGCCCTTCCTTTTTAGAAAATGGACCTTGTGCGTCTTGCTCCCGGACTAAATGCCTGAGCACAGCACTTGAGGAACTCCTGGGAGTTGGTACTGAGATAATCATTTCTCAGGTTCCCTGGATAAAAAGTGTATTAATGAGCCTCAATGCTGTTCAGTCATTTTTTGAATGCTTACTAAAAGCAAAGCTCCAAGATAATGTAGAAAATCTCATGGGGTCTGTGGTTTTTTCTGGATTTAGGAATTAGTGGGGAAGAATGACATTAATTCAGGTTCCTACAAATAACCACAAGCTTGCAGTGTTATGAGTGAGAATGCCGTGGGGAAATTTACCTAAGCAAGAGTGAAAGTACCACGATGAAGGGAGTGTTTAATACTGTATATTAGCTTCTAGAAGAGTGCCTGACACTGGTTGGCCTCATTAAATATTTGCTGAATAAAGGACGAAAAGAATAGAAAGTCAAGGTTGAGGTAAGATTTCCCCAAGAACGTGATGTTTGAACCAAGCCTTGGAAGGTGAGCATGGTTACTAAGGGCAAGATGATGGTGGCAGTAGTGGTGGTGCCAGGAGTTCTTCCAGGTGGGGAGTTGGGGAACAACTAACCAACCTGTGGAGATACCCTTACATGGCACCTCAGACAGTGGGTTCTGGAATGCTGATCCCTCTTCTCAATGAAGCTGTTGGGACCAAGTTCAGACCTGTGAGCAGGGTCAAAGGCAATATGAAACCCTGCCACCATGGGTCAGCTGACACGTTTCCATAGAATGAACTGGCGAATTTTTTTGCAATGCAATGAAAAGAGAAAAAATTTGCAATCGAGAACAACCTGAATTTAAATTGTGCCACTCTATCTCTTAGCAGCTAAGTAAACATGTGCAAGTTACCTAACCTCTTATAGTTTCCACATGAGTGAAAAACAAGATGATGGCAAAAACTTAACAGGGGCTTTGAGAAAATTAAATGAGATATGTTATATTTATAAGATATTTAATAATAAGAGGTATTATGATGATGATAACAGCTAACTACTGCTGAACATATTTGCAGAGCTCTTTACATAAGTTCTTTTTTTTATTTCATGTATTTATGTCATAGGATTTTGTTCACACAAAAGCACTTAGAACAGTGCTTGACACGAAAACACTCAAAAAGTGTTAGATATTGTCACACAAGTATCCTCACTTTATAGATGAGGAAACTGGCATTTGGAGGGGTTAAGTAACTTACCCAAATTCCCGTATCTAATAAGTGGCAGAACACACTAACAAGCAGACAGGATCAAACACAATCTCAGCTTCGCCAACACTGCGTGGTGCTGACACGCAATGGGTCTCAAAATACCTACCAGCCTCTCTCACCACCCGCCCCCCATGGATCTTCCCACCTCCCTCTCACCCACCCACTTTCCTCTCTTAAGTAGTAGGTAGCAATGAGGAGCTCCAGAAAGGTCTTCAAGAGTGAAGAGAACTATTGGTGACAGCATGAAGCATCTAAGCATTCCTCTGTACACACACACACACAAACACAGAACTTACAGATACTTATGACAGGCGGAAGACAGGCCATAAGTATTGTAAATGGTCTGAGACAGACACAATAAAATGTGTCCAACTTATTTGGCGGCACTCTAAACCTATATGACAAATAGTGGTAGATTTCATAAACCTCGTTTAAAATTGGAGGTAATTTAAATTAGATGCTAAAGCTGAAACTGCAATACTTTGGCCACCTCATGTGACGAGTTGACTCACTGGAAAAGACTCTGATGCTGGGAAAGGTTGGGGGCGGGAGGAGACGGGGACGATAGAGAATGAGATGGCTGGATGGCATCACCGACTCTGTGGACATGAGTTTGAGTGAACTCCGGGAGTTGGTGATGGACAGGGAGGCCTGGCGTGCTGTGATTCATGGGGTCACGGAGAGTCGGACACGACTGAGCGACTGAACTGAACTGAACTGAAGTCATTTCCTCACTTTTCCTTGAAGAAACAGGAAATTTTCATGATGGTGCCTGACAATTACTACCTATTTAATTTTTTTGGGAATCCACAATTGGGCTGAATCCTAGATTCAGAATCTAGGTTGGTGAATTCCAGGTAGTCACTGTATTTTGTTTTAAACAAGATAAACCCAAGGCATGAAGAAGTTCAGGTATTCTGGAGAGAGAATAAATCATTTGAAATAGACAAATGGAAGCCTGAAACATTCTTTTCTCTCTCTCTTTGTGCATTTATTTTCCAAGGAAAATTTCGCTCACATGGAGTAATCTGTTTTCTGAGAAAGTTGAAGAATTCTCTTGGGATCTCTTGAGGCTCTGGTAGAAGGTACAGTGATTAAGTAACTCGGCCCAGATGAAGAGCCAAAAGTTTTATATAGACTTTTCCCAGGCTCCTTTCTCTTGCTCTCCCCTCCCAAAATTCCTCACGTTTTTAACCCTACGATCTCTCCGAGCTCATGGATTTTCAAGAAGCATACTCACCGGAGACAAAAAGGATTTATTTTACAAGGCAATCTAAATATCTTGGGGTTTCCACCAGGCACAGAAAGGACTTCTGGCAGTGTGGAAATGTGCAGACCCAGGGAAGGGGAAGAAATCCTCAGACCAATGAGCAGCGATTCCTGACAGATTTGTGGAGACCTCAAACATGTTCTCAGGAAGAGGGATACGACTGAGTCTCTAACAAAGATTCATAGCATAACCATGCTAAAGGAAAACTGCTAAAACACACACACACACAAACAAAATGGGAGGAAAGGAAACGGAGGGGAAAATGTAGATGACTTAGACGAGGTGTGTGCATGCTAAGTGGCCTTCAGACTCTGGGACTCTATGGACTATAGCCCACCAGGCCCCTCTGTCCATGGGATTTTCCAGGCAAGAATACTGGAGTGGGTTGCCATTTCCTTCTCCAGGGTATCTTCCAGACCACATGATTGAACCTGTCTCTCTTCTGTCTCCTGCCTTGGAAAGCAAGTTCTTTATCACTAGTACCACCTGGGAAGCCCCAGATGACTTAGATTAGGTGCAGTTTATATTAATGACATGCTAGGCAGGATTTGAAGGAATTGTATGACAAGATGAGAAAATAAAATCTAAAAATAAATCTGAAAGAAGATACAGAATGTATTTTTTCAGGGAAGGTTTACAAACTAAGGAGATCGTGTTTCCTCATAAATAGAGATGGATTTCCAGCTGGGAATGATTCTATAGAAAAAATTATCAACAAATCCTTCTCCAATTAGGACATTCCCTTTTCTCCTGAACTGGAGCACCACAAATAGTAAAAAGTGTTTGTGAGTGTGTGTGTGTATGTGTGTGTGTGTGAATTGTTATCTAGATAAATGTGTACTGTGTGTCATATTGATTTTCTGGTAGTTCAACACTAATCTGGAAGATCACAATCAAGTGTGTAGAAATCCAACTATATTTCAAACAATTCTTGGATTCTTTTTAAAATCAGGAAACAGCACCCCTGTATCATTTTTCTCCTCTTCTGGTAAGTACCATTCATTAAACTGCTAGTATTTAAAAAAAAAAAAAAATTCGGAGAAGGCAATGGCAAGCCACTCCAGTCCTCTTGCCTAGAAAATCCCATGGATGGAGGAGCCTGGTGGGCTGCAGTCCGTGGGGTCGCTAAGGGTCAGACACGACTGAGCGACTTCATTTTCACTTTTCACTTTTACACATTGGAGAAGGAAATGGCAACCCACTCCAGTGTTCTTGCCTGGAGAATCCCAGGGACGGGGGAGCCTGGTGGGCTTCCGTCTATGGGGTCACACAGAGTCGGACACTACTGAAGTGACTTAGCAGCTTAGCATTTTAAAAATTTGGCCTAATCCTCAAAATACCTCAGGAGGAAATGTGGCAAGTGTTACCACTACAATTCTCCAGAGATTAAAGAGAATGCACTTACCAGGCCAGTGATGGAAGTGAACATAAACACCAGATATCGTTACTCACAGTTTAGTGAGAAATCCATGACACAAGATCATTTTCTTGCCTCTAGAATTCAGAAATAAACTGTGCTTCATTTAAACTTTAAAACTTAAGTTTTCTTTAGCAAAAATAAAAAGAAGCTATACTGTTAGAGGAATCAGAGATCAAATTGCCAACATCCGTCGGATAATTGAAAAAGCAAGAGAGTTCCAGAAAAACATCTACTTCTGCTTTATTGACTATGACAAAGCCTTTGACTGTGTGGATCACAACAAACTGTGGAAAATTCTGAAAGAGATGGGAATACCAGGCCACCTGACCTGCCTCCTGAGAAATGTGTATGGAGGTCAAGAAGTAACAGTTAGAACTGGACATGGAACCACAGACTGCTTCCAAATCAGGAAAGGAGTACGTCAAGTCTGTATATTGTCACCCTGCTTATTTAACATATATGCAAAGTACATCATGAGAAATGCTGGGCTGGAGGAAGCACAAGCTGGAATCAAGATTGCCAGGAAAAATATCAATAACCTCAGATATGCTGATGATACCACCCTTATGGCAGAAAGTGAAGAAGAACTAAAGAGCCTCCTCATGAAAGTGAAAGAGGAGAGTGAAAAAGTTGGCTTAAAGCTCAACATTCAGAAAACTAAGGTCATGGCATCTGGTCCCATCACTTCATGGCAAATAATTGGGGAAACAATGGAAACAGAAATTTTATTTTGGGAGGCTCCAAAATCACTACAGATGGTGACTGCAGCCATGAAATTTTAAAAGACACTTGGTCCTTGAAAGAGAAGTTAGGACCAACCTAGGCAGCATATTAAAAAGCAGAGACAAAGGTCTGTCTAGTCAAAGCTATGGTTTTTCCAGTGGTCATGTACGGATGTAAGAGTTAGACTATAAAGAAAACTGAGCACCGAAGAGTTGATGCTTTTGAACTGTGGTGTTGGAAAAGACTCTTGAAAGCCTCTTGGACTGCAAGGAGATCCAACCAGTCCATCCTAAAGGAAATCAGTCCTAAATATTCATTGGAAGGACTGATGCTGAAACTCCAACACTTTGGCCACCTGATGCAAAGAGTTGACTCATTGGAAAAGACCCTGACTCTGGGGAAGATTGAAAATGGGAGAAGGGGACGATAGAGGATGTGATGGTTGGATGGCATCACGGATGCGATGGACATGAGTTTGAGTAAGCTCCAGGAGTTGGTGATGGACAGGGAAGCCTGGAGTACTGCAGTCTATGGGTCCACAAATAGTTGGTCACGGCTGAGTAACTAAACTGAACTGATACTGTTAGATTCCTTTTTGCACACAGCACCAAGTTATTCACTCAATTCAGTGAAGAAAAAAGACACAATCTCATTCAGTTGGCATTAAATAAGTAAAAATAACCTAAATTTGGGTCGGTTAAGAGATAAAAAGTGCTTCTTCCACTTGAATACTCTTCTTCTTTCCCTCCTTGCCCATCTAGGTTATTTGCTATAGAAGTGGGTGTTACTACCATTCCCATTTTACAGATAAGGAATTGCCTTGAGAGTGTTGAGTAAATTGTGTGATGTCACAGGCCAGTAAATATGGAAGAGCAGTGTCCACACCCAAGGCTGTGCAAAGTTCAGATCTCTTTCATAGGCTCACAAACTGACCATCTGCTACCTCTTTCTTATAATTAAACTGTTCATCAAAGTCTGACCCCTTCCAGGCTTATCTGTACTTCAGTAAGGACTTTTTTTTAGAATATACACTCCATCAGGGTAAAGACTTGGTTTATTCTGTTCATAACTACTTAGCAGGTAGTAGATGCTCTGTAGTTACTGAAACCCTCTCAGAAGAGCTCCACACTTGGGGTTAATGCTCTGTAGTCACATCTTGAAATCCTTAATAATATAACCTTTGAATTTTTGGTTTATGGATGATGACGTCTGATGGGACAATGAAACTTGGGCGGGGCACTTGGAGTCTCAGCTCAGCTCATATGGCATGGCAGCCCTGAAAGACTGTGTGAAAAGTGTTCAGAGGCCAGGCCAGAAAGGGCCAGGCTTCACATGCCTGAGTGTGAGTAGGTATGTGAAAGCAGTCACATGTGAACCAGTGGGAGTCATCAGAAACAGGTCAAAACTAGAAAATGGCATGCTGATTCCTAGAAGCAATCAAACTGACTCTTAAAAACTCTACCAGCTGAATAATAACTATCTACAGTAAACTTGTCAGTTGAAACCACAGTTCTCATGTGGGAGACATCACCTAGATGTCCCTCAAGTGGTCCGTTCGAGCTCTGATTGTCAAGAAATTTGGGGGTATAGAGTATTTTCTTAATTCTATCCACATTCTACTGGTCTGGACTCAGTCACAAGGTGGTACTTAACTGCAGAGGAATTTGGCAATTCACATGAACTTTTCCTTAAAGCAAGGTCCTTTCTGAAATTCAGATGGGCATGAAATTTAAATACAGGCAACGATCAGTGAATGCTCTGTTTTTGAGTCTATCATCTATGTTTGAAATTTGTTCTACCCTAGGTTTAAATCCTGCTATGCAACTTTATGAGCTGTATGACTTTAGGCAACTTATTTAACCTTCCCTCAGCTAATTTCCATCTACCCATATGCCTAGAAAAAAAAAAGTGGGGGTCTTGCTGCTGCATTGGGATAGTCTTTGCTATTACAGTAAAGATTGTGTAATGTTTTCTTTGTATACATGATGACTGGCACCTAGGAAGTATTCTGTAAATATTTTTCAAATGAAGAAAATAAATGAAGTGGCCTTTATTGCATTCCTGTAGCAAAACAAAAGTTCTGATTGGAATATATTTAAATTGAGAGGGCATGTTAAAAATAAAATAAGCTACAAGGATATATTGTACAAGTGGAGAACATAACATGTTTTTTAACTATAAGCAGAGTATAACCTTTAAAAATTGTGAACCCTATATTGTACACTTGTAACATATAATACTGTGCATCAACTATACTGCAATAAGAAAAAATAAAATGAGAGGTGGTGTTGTTTACAGAAAATGAGAATTCAGGGAGTTGACTGGAACTGTTGATTTGTGTTTGTTCTCTGACCCAGTGACTAAGTGGAAGATGTGTGTACAAAGTCAATCTTCTCTACCTCATTTACTTTTCCTCTTTTAGTGAATTGCTTTTCTCCGTATTAGATTCCTTTCTGTTTATGTTTGTCTATTCTCCAAAGAATATGCCAAAGGTTTTCCAAATTTTGATCCTGCCCTTTTTGTGGTGTCATCAGTTGTCTTAAAAACACTTCTACTCTGCAAGAAATTAATGGCTCAGCAGAGCATAATAAACTTCAGCTTGGATTTAGGACAAAACAAATGTCAAACAGATATAGACTTCAGTGACACATCTTTCATAAAATAAGCAGTCCCCTAAACAGGAAGAATACAAAGCAGTACCCTTTATCCTAGTGGCAGATATTTACCTTCATCTATACAGACTCGAGTGTGCCAGAATTATTCCCTTTGCATTTTCTCATTTCCTTTAAATCATTTTTATTTTTTCCTCTAAGTGTTCATTCTACTGTCTGGTGTGAAGTTTCATTTTAGACTTTATTGAAACCTGAAACTGCTTCTGAGATTAGTCCAGAAAGCAGGAGAATTCTTAGGACTCAGAACTGGGAGAAGGTCCTCTAATATCTAGTTTATCCCAGTTTCCTCCTGAGTTCCCTATTGCTCAAACCAGGGTCCAGATGCTGTTGGCTTCACTGTCATGCCTGTGCATAGGGCATCTTTGCCTGTGCACAATGCCTCAGTGGTCCAGCCTTCCAAAGACCCTGTGTGGTCAACCCATATGGAGCTTTGTCTATGCAGAGGCATTTACGGAGTTGTGGTTGGGAGTTTCTGATGGTAAGGAATACAATCAATAACTATTAGTAAGGTTTGGTGTCACTGCCTTGATTAGTTCTAAGGTACCATCAGTTTTATCCAGATTGTTTTTTCAATCTCAACATGATAACTGTACAGGCAGACATCAGCTAAATTAATCTTGCCAAGGAGTTCTTCAGACAAATTCCATAGCTCCTAAGAATCTAAGTTCACACCATGGTAAGAAGTCTTAGTATAAACAATACAGTGTTAAAGCAGGGAAAACCAATGCCCATTGGGATGGGGTAAGCACAAGCCCAGCATGAGCAAGGAACCTAAAGAACCTTTAACCTGGAACCTCCCTGATGCACCAGTAGTTAAGAATCCACTTGCAATGCAGGGGTCAGGTACTGCAGCTAAGACCCGATGCAACCAAATGAATAAAGAAATAAATAAGAACCTTTTACCCAACACCTGAACTTGGATTCCATGAATTCAATACTCCCACTTGCTTTTCTGCTTCATTTCACTCATTTGTCATGAGAATTACAATCATCTAGTTATATGACATTCAGTTCAGTTCAGTTCAGTTCAGTCGCTCAGTCGTGTCCGACTCTCCGCGACCCCATGAATCACAGCACGCCAGGCCTCCCTGTCCATCACCAACTCCCGGAGTACACTCAAACTCATGTCCACAGAGTCGGTGATGCCATCCAGCCATCTCATTCTCCGTCGTCCCCTTCTCCTCCCGCCCCCAACCTTTCCCAGCATCAGAGTCTTTTCCAGTGAGTCAACTCGTCTCATGAGGTGGCCAAAGTATTGGAGTTTCAGCTTTAGCATCAGTCCCTCCAATGAACATCCAGGATTGATCTCCTTTAGAATGGACTGGTTGGATCTCCTTACAGTATAAGGGACTCTCAAGAGTCTTCTCCAACACCACAGTTCAAAAGCATCGATTCTTCGGCGAACAGCTTTCTTCACAGTCCAACTCTCACATCCATACATGACCACGGGAAAAACCATTGCCTTGACTAGACGGACCTTGGTCGGCAAAGTAATGTCTCTGCTTTTTAATATACTATCAAGGTTGGTCATAACTTTCCTTCCAAGGAGCAAGCGTCTTTTAATTTCATGGCTGCAATCAGCATCTGCAGTGATTTTGGAGCCCAAAAAAACAAAGTCTGACACTGTTTCCACTGTTTTTCCATCTATTTCCCATGAAGTGATGGGACCAGATGCCATGATCTTTGTTTTCTGAATGTTGAGCTTCAAGCCAACCTTTTCACTCTCCTCTTTCACTTTCATCAAGAGGTTTTTGAGTTCCTCTTCACTTTCTGCCATAAGGGTAGTGTCATCTGCATATCTGAGGTTATTGATACTTCTCCCAGCAATCTTGATTCCAGCTTGTGCTTCTTCCAGCCCAGCGTTCCTCATGATGTACTCTGCATATAAGTTAAATAAGCAAGGTGACAATATACAACCTTGACGCACTCCTTTTCCTATTTGGAACCAGTCTGTTGTTCCATGACCGGTTCTAACTGTTGCTTCCTGACCTGCATACAGGTTTCTCAAGAGGCAGGTCAGGTGGTCTGGGATTCCCATCTCTTTCAGAATGTTCCACAGTTTATTGTGATCCACACAGTCAAAGGCTTTGGCATAGTCAATGAAGCAGAAATAGATGTTTTTCTGAAACTCTCTTGCTTTCTCCATGATCCAGCGGATGTTGGCAATTTGATCTCTGGTGCCTCTGCCTTTTCTAAAACCTGCTTGAACATCTGGGAGTTCACGGTTTACATACTGCTGAAGCTTGGCTTGGAGAATTTTGAGCATGACTTTACTAGCGTGTGAGATGAGTGCAATTGTGCGGTAGTTTGAGCATTCTTTGGCATTGCCTTTCTTTGGGATTGGAATGAAGACTGACCTCTTCCAGTCCTGTGGCCACTGCTGAGTTAAACAAAAGAGTCCGAAATGCAGTACTTGGATGCAATCTTAAAAATGACAGGATGATTTCTGTTCGTTTCCAAGGCAAACCATTCAATATTACAGTAATCCAGGCCTATGCCCCAACCAGTAATGCTGAAGAAGCCGAAGTTAATCGGTTCTATGAAGACCTACAAGACCTTTTAGAACTAACACCCAAAAAAGATGTCCTTTTCATTATAGGGGACTGGAATGCAAAAGTAGGAAGTCAAGAAACACCTGGAGTAACTGGCAAATTTGGCCTTGGAGCACGGAATGAAGCAGGGCAAAGGCTAATAGAGTTTTGTCAAGAGAATGCACTGGTCATAGCAAACACCCTCTTCCAACAACACAAGAGAAGACTCTACACATGGACATCACCAGATGGTCAACACCGAAATCAGATTGATTATATTCTTTGCAACCAAAGATGGAGAAGCTGTATACAGTTAGCGAAAACAAGACCAGGAGCTGACTGTGGCTCAGATCATGAACTCCTTATTGCGAAGTTCAGACTTAAATTGAAGAAAGTAGGGAAAACCACTAGACCATTCAGATATGACCTCAGTCAAATCCCTTATGATTATGCAGTGGAAGTGAGAAATAGATTTAAGGGACTAGATCTGATTGATAGAGTGCCTGATGAACTCTGGACGGAGGTTCGTGACATTGTACAGGAGACAGGGACCAAGACCATCCCCATGGAAAAGAAATGCAAAAGAGCGAAATGGCTGTCTGAGGAGGCCTTACAAATAGCTGTGAAAAGAAGAGAGGCGAAAAGCAAAGGAGAAAAGGAAAGATATAAGCATCTGAATGCAGAGTTCCAAAGAATAGCAAGGAGAGATAAGAAAGCCTTCCTCAGTGATCAATGCAAAGAAATAGAGGAAAACAACAGAATAGGAAAAACAAGAGACCTCTTCAAGAAAATTAGAGATTCCAAGGGAACTTTTCATGCAAAGATGGGCTCGATAAAGGACAGAAATGGTATGGACCTAACAGAAGCAGAAGATATTAAGAAGAGGTGGCAGGAATACACAGAAGAACTGTACAAAAAAGATCTTCACGACCAAGATAATCACGATAATGTGATCACTGACCTAGAGCCAGACATCTTGGAATGTGAAGTCAAGTGGGCCTTAGAAAGCATCACTACGAACAAAGCTAGTGGTGGTGATGGAATTCCAGTTGAGCTATTTCAAGTCTTGAAAGATGATGCTGTGAAAGTGCTGCACTCAATATATGACATTACTGTTACCTAATCAAATTATAGTTGTCAGCTCTAAACACAAAAGTAGTAGGCACAGACTTCAGAATCTCAGACATTACTTTCTCTACCCACAAAATAAATGTGGCCAATTCAAAAAAAGTCAAAACTACTTTTCACAAGGGTGTTGGATTTCTACCATTACCAAATGTTGTTGTGTAAAAATCTCACTAAAATTAGATTTCACACCCTGGATCACTTGGTAGTAGTAATAAGAACAACAATACTATACATCTAGCAAAGCAACTATACACTCACCAATGTGGTAATCATCACAGCTCAGAGGAATACAAGGATAAAATAGGGCTTCCCTGGTGGAACAGTGGATGGGAATCTGCCTGCCAATGCAGGGGACATGGGTTCAATCCCTGGTCCAGGAAGATTCTACAAGCCACAGAGCAACTAAGCTCAGGGGCCACAACTACTGAGCCCGTGCTGTAGAGTCTACACCCTGCAACTCCTGAGCTCATGTGTTGAAACAGCTGAAGTCTGTGTGCCTAGAGCCTGTGCATTGCAGTGAAGAGTAGCTCCCACTTGCTGCAACTAGAGAAAGTCCTCACACAGCAACAAAACCCAGCTCAACCAAAACACTAATTAATTTTTCAAAAAAATTATAAAAGGAAAAGATAAAATAGCTTATTATTAGTCCCATTTTGTAGGAGGGAACCCTAAGAAATTGCGTAATTTGTCCAACATCATATATTTATTTGGTGATGGTAAAGAATCTGTCTCCCGCTTTTGGGACCAAAACCTGGCTTTCAGTCCTTATTGTTCTCTGTTTATATGCATTTTGACTGTACTAAATTATATTTTTTTATTTTCCCGTTAGCTTAAGGACAACATCTTAGTAGAACACCTGCATTTAATATTCTTTCCACAAACTCTTCAGAGTCTGTTCATTAGAATAAAGGTTTTTTGTCAACAGTTAGCCCTTCAGACTGCCTCTCAGGAAAGCAAAGGCAAGCCAGTGGAATTGCTTCTCTGTGGGATTTCCCAGGCAAGACTACTGGAATGGGCTACCATTTTCTTCTCCAGGAAGCTTCCCAACCCAGGGATCAAACCCAGGTCTCCCACACTGCAAGCAGATTCTTTACCACCTGAGCCACCAGGGAAACCCCTTTCTTTTTTAACTTTTTCAGCCCTTTGGTTTGCCTCTCAGGAAAGCAAAGACAAGTTGGTACAGATCTAGAACTGACATTTTTTAGTAGCTAAGGAATAGAAATTACTTTGTATTTCTGCGAACCAATCAATTGCAGTCAAGACAGACCATTGGAGCAAACTTCATCTATCTTTAAGCATCAGCCATCTTCAGAAAGCAGAAAGGAGAAAGAGTCAGTCACTGAGATGGTATGTTTATGCCATAACCTTGATCACACATCAACAAGATAGAGAAAGCTCAGGAAGTCCAGGATTCTAACCAGTTTTCAGGGCCTAACAAAGACCTGGAGTCTGAGCATAGTGGGAAGACCAAGGGAAAATGTATTTTGATGGAAAGGGCGGGTGGAGGGCAATGCAAGGGTTCATAGGTAGGTCTACAAACAGGACCTTTTCAAGGAAATAGGACAGCAAGATGGGGTGCATCATAAAAAACAATGGCTTAGGCCGAGATCTCTGTCTTTAGCCCCTTAGAGCCTATTAAGGAACATATGACACAGGAAGCAGGTGTTACAGCCAGGACTGCAACATAAACAATCTAGCTTCAGAGTTCCCTGGCACTTAATGGCCCATGGCATTATTGGCAAGGGCATTAAGAGAAGTGCTAATTGAGTACTACTCAGGAACAGAAGGAGGGAGAGGGGCAGGCTTAGGCCATTCTGCCTAGAAGGAATAAGGAAGGCTTCACAGACAGTGAGTTTGAACTGGGCTTGGATACTGAAGAAAATTTTGATCGATAGAGAATAGAATGTGAATAATGGAAACAACCCACCTAAAATAGTTTAGGCAAAACAAAAGTGTTTTGGCTTGCATGTCTGAAAAATCTAGAGAGAGTTTTGGCTTTGAGCTTAGCTTGATCAAGCTTTCTAAGAGCATTGTAGAGGAGGAAAAGAAAGCTTTTTCCTCTACTTCCTTAGGGTCTCCATCTGGAGCCAACAAATTAGACTGGTGCACACACGTGAACACACACACACACAAAGATTAAGAAGAGAAAAACAGAGTTTATTAATATGTGCAGTGTGCTTATAGTTGGTGAAATTCAGTGATAGATAACTCAAAGGGGTGACTAGAACTTGAGGCTTATATAGCATCTTAACAAAGAACAATGCATCTGTGGAGACATGACAAGAAAATGGAAAAGGTTTTAGGCTTCCAAGGGCAGCAAACTCTTGGAAGGTAAATATAGGAAAACTAATGGAGGAAGGTTTGTTTGTGCAGGTCCATCTTGATGCCAAATTTCCATCTTCTTCATGGCCATAAAACTTCCCCTAAGGACATTTATGGCAGTCTGTTTCTCAGCAGTATCTGCCTTTAGTCAGAGGTTTCTTTCTGCATGTGTTGACTCTCCTTTTCCTCCAACTCAAAATAACCCTGATGCCGAAATGGCATATCTGAGAACGGCAGATTTTGATTCCCCTACTGTATCTTCGGGACCTGGTTTCTCACTCTGTCTCAACTTTGCTTTTGGCCATCTTGACCCCCACCCTCAGGGGACCTTCTTCTAGTAGTGAGATGGCTGCAGCAGACAAATTGCTGGGCAGACTGTCTCCAGGACTGCATACTTAATCACTGCACCAGACTTTCTCTTACAAAAAGAAGCCTAAACTATCCTGAGGAGAGAAGGTTTGGTGTGGAAATAATAAATTAATTGCCTATATGTTTCTGTACCCCAATATTCAGTTCAGTTGCTCAGTCTTGTCCAACTCTTTGTCACCCCATGGACTGCCGCACGCCAGGCTTCCCTGTCAATCACCAACTCCCGAAGCTTGCTCAAACTCAGGTCCATTGAGTCAGTGATGCCATCCAACCATCTCATCCTCTGTTGTCCCCTTCTCCTCCTGCCTTCAATCTTTCCCAGCATCAGGGTCTTTTCTAGTGAGTCAGTTCTTCATATTAGGTGGCCAAGGTATTGGAGCTTCAGCTTCAGAATCAGTCTTTCCAATGAATATTCAGGACTGATCTCCTTTAGGATGGACTGGTTGGATCTCCTTGCAGTCCAAGGGACTCTCAAAGAGTCTTCTCCAACACCGCAGTTCAAAAGCATAAATTCTTTAGCACTCAGCTTTCATTATAGTCCAACTCTCACATCTATACATGACTACTGGAAAAACCATAACCTTGACTAGATGGACCTTTGTTGGAAAAGAAATGTCTCTGCTTTGTAATCTGCTCTCTAGGTTGCTCATAGCTTTTCTTCCAAGGAGCAAGTGTATTTTAATTTCATGGCTGCAGTCACCATCTGCAGTGATTTTGGAGCCCCCCCCCAAAATAAAGTCTCTCACTGTTTCCATTATTTCCCCATATATTTCCCATGAAGTGATGGGGCTGGATGCCATGATCTTAGTTTTCTGAATGATGAGCTTTAAGCCAACTTTTTCACTCTCCTCTTTCACTTTCATCAAGAGACTCTTTAGTTCCTCTCCACTTTCTGCCATAAGGGTGGTGTCATCAGCATATCTGAGGTTATTGATATTTCTCCCAGCAATCTTGATTCTAGCTTGTGCTTCATCCAGCCTGACATTTCACATGATGTACTCTGCATAGAAGTTAAATAAGCAGGGTGACAATATACAGACTTGACATACTCCTTTCCTGATTTGGAGCCTGTCTGTTGTTCCATGTCCAGTTCTAACTGTTGCTTCTTGACCTGCATACAGATTTCTCAGGAGGCAGGTAAAGTGGTCTGGTATTCCCATCTCTTTAAGAATTTTTCAGTTTGTTGTGATCCACACAGTCAAAGGCTTTGGCGTAGTCTTTAAAACAGAAGTAGATGTTTTTCTGGAGCTCTTTTGTTTTTATTTAGATTGTCTAAGCTAATATTGTGATTATTTTGAGTCCAATATTAGAATATCTGTATTCAATATTCTCTAGTCTCAAGCTACTTTTGCCTAGATAGGTGTGTGGTTGGGTGGGAACTGAACCTATTTGACTGGGCATCAGTTGACAAATGGTTTCCCTACCCAGAATGATTCCAAAATTCCATGCCCCCCAAGAGAAACAAATTCAGAGCTATCCAGTGGGAAACCAGAGTTCCTGTCAATGAAGTCTGGAGGTCACAAGTCAGACCAAGTGATTAAGAGATGTATACATTTGTAGGCAGAACAATAGAGTCAATTGCTTGAGAATTGAGTTTGATGAGTTGAAATTAGGCTTTGAGAATTTACAATTTTTTAGTTAAAACAAACAAACAGATTTACATTTGTTGAGTTCAAACAAACAAACCCTGTGCATGGTAGAATTCTGTAACTAGTTTTTATTTGCTCATTTTGCACACATGTGTGCATGCTAAGTCGCTTCACTTGTTTGTGCCTGACTCTTTGCAACCCTACAAACCATAGCCCACCAGGCTCCTCTGCCCACGGGATTCTCCAGGCAAGAATACTGAAGTGGGTTGCCATGCCCTCATCCAGGGGACCTTCCTGATGCAGGGATTAAACCTTCATTTCCTGTGTCTTCTGCATTGGCAGGCAGGCTGTTTACCACTAGCACCACCAGAGAAGCCCTTTGCACATGCTGATTGTCTAATAAATCCAGATTAGTCCACCCTAAAGACTTTTTAATGGGCCTAAGCTGGTTTTAGAAAAGGCAGAGGAACCAGAGATCAAATTGCCAACATCCGCTGGATTATGGAGAAAGCAAGAGAGTTCCAGAAAAACATCTATTTCTGCTTCATTGACTATGCCAAAGCCTTTGACTGTGTGGATCACAATAAACTGTGGAACATTCTGAAAGAGATGGGAATCCCAGACCACCTGACCTGCCTCTTGAGAAACCTGTATGCAGGTCAGGAAGCAACAGTTAGAGCTGGACATGGAACAACAGACTGGTTCTAAATCAGAAAAGGAGTACATCAAGGTTATATATTGTCACCCTGCTTATTTAACTTATATGCAGAGTACATCATGAGGAAAGCTGGGCTGGAAGAAGCACAGGCTGGAATCAAGATTGCCAGGAGAAATATCAATAACCTCAGATATGTAGGTGACACCACCCTTATGGCAGAAAGTGAAGAGGAACTAAAGAGCCTCTTGATGAAAGTGAAAGAGGAGAGTGAAAAGGTTGGCTTGAAGCTCAACATTCAGAAAACAAAGATCATGGCATCAGGTCCCATCACTTCATGGGGAATAGATGGGGAAACAGTGGAAACAGTGTCAGACTTTATTTTGGGGGGCTCCAAAATCACTGTAGATGCTGATTGCAGCCATGAAATTAAAAGACGCTTACTCCTTGGAAGGAAAGTTATGACCAACCTAGATAGCATATTAAAAAGCAGAGACATTGCTTTGCCAACAAAGGTCCGTCTAGTCAAGGCTATGGTTTTTCCAGTGGTCATGTATGGATGTGAGAGTTGGGCTGTGAAGAAAGCTTATCACCAAAGAATTGATGCTTTTGAACTGCAGTGTTGGAGAAGATTCTTGAGAGTCCCTTGTACTGCAAGGAGATCCAACCGGTCCATTCTAGAGGAGATCAGTCCTGGGTGTTCATTGGAAGGACTGATGCTAAAGCTGAAACTCCAATACTTTGGCCACCTCATGCGACGAGTTGACTCACTGGAAAAGACTGATGCTGGTAGGGATTGGGGGCAGGAGGAGACGGGGACGACAGAGAATGAGATGGCTGGATGGCATCACCGACTCGACGGACTTGAGTTTGAGTGAACTCCGGGAGTTGGTGCTGGACAGGGAGGCCTGGCGTGCTGTGATTCATGGGGTCGCAAAGAGTCAGACACGACTGAGCAACTGAACTGAACTGAACTGAATCATTTTTTACCCCATTCTGTAGTAGTTTTGTTTCATCTACAAAGAAGATCCCCTGTCTGTCAACATTTTCTCACAAAAAATGAAATTTTTTTTGTATTTCCACGAACAGGGTACCAGTTAAATGCACAACGACTCAGCCAAGTGCTGATGACACAGTTTCTGATCTCCAGTGGGCAAACCAAAGAGACAGGGATGACTATTCACTATGGAATCACAGTGGAGAGTAAGCGCAAAGGCTTACCTCAGAATTTCAGAACATGCTTCCCCTCTCACTGTACTGAAAATCTGTCATCAGGTCCTACATGGTGAATTCCTTTAAACAATGATGAGTTTCTCCCTCACCTAATACTTAGAACTGGAGTTTATTTATAATCCTCGCTGTGTCCACAGAGAACTTCAGGAAGGGCAAAGCCTGTTCTAGACTCACAGGAACTAGGTGTGATCCCGACTTCCACCACCTACCAGCTGTATAAACACGGCAAGTATCTCACCTCTTTAAATCTCGGATAGCTGGAATATGAAATGGAGACTGAAGTGGCACCAGATGTAGCGGTCATTGAAAGATAATAAGGTGACAAGACTGTGCCACCCCAAATTTGCCACTTTGGCATAAGGATTATATTGAGCTGAAGTCAGTTGAGGAAACACACAGAACAAAGAAAGCTCTCTAGCTTTGTCTGATTTGTGTGAAAGCAAGACATACATTTCCCTCATGACAGTGTCCTTCCTGCCCAACACTCTCATACCAGGTGGGGCAGAGTGGTTCTTAATCGCTAGAGACACCTTGGACTCTTAGCTCACAGATGGCACTGAGAAGAATCTGCCTTACAAACCTTACTAAGATGAACAACACTTATCTTCTCTTAGCTTTCTCAACTATTTACACCCCCACAATTCACTACTCCTGGAAGCTCAAATCCTATTTTTTGGTCATGTCTCCACATTTATCACTCTATATTAAGATGGTACATAAGCCTCCAGGTGTATGTGCCTCTTTGGAGCTTTCACTTCGTTTCTGGGAAAAGTCAAAGTGTTGGTCACTCAGTCATGTCCGACTCTTCGCAACCCCAAGGAACGTAGCGCACCAGGCTCCTCTGTCCATGGAATCCTCTAGGCAAGAATACTGGAGTGGGTTGCCATTCCCTTCTCCAGGGAATCTTCCAGACCCAGGGATTGAACCCAGGTCCACTGCACAGCAGGCAGATTCTTTACTATCTGAGATGTGAGACCTCCCCTACTCATTTCAAAGGTTCATAAAACTTTTTCTCCTGCAATCTGTCTTTTATCAGTTTCTTTTTCAGGGTCTCAGTCATCAAACCTAACAGGGTAGAGGAAAGTGTTTTTTTTCTCCCCAACCAATATCTCATATTCAAAAAGTTGTGTTTATATCCTGTAAGGGTATATGCTCAAAGTTGCTGGTTTCTTCATGCTCAATAAATACAAAACATTGGAAATTTTAAATACTATCCTTGATTCACTTCTGGCTAATGCTACTTTTTTCTAAAGTTGCCTCTAAAGTGGCTTCAGCAGACTTATGAAGCAAATTATCATTATCTTTTTTATAACATCTTTTTATATTTAACATTTATTAGCAGCTTACTATCTGCTGAGCCATCAGTGTAAGTGCAGCACTTACATTATCCCTATCTTACAGATGAGGAAACAAGGACTCAGAGATGTGAAGTAACTTCCTCTAGGTTGCATAGCCTGCATGACTATTTATTCTGACAAAACATGGTCCACTAGAGAAGGGAATGGCAAACCCTTTCAGTAGTCTTGCCTTGAGAACCCCATGAAAAGTATGAAAAGGTAAGAAGATAGGACACTGAAAGATGATCTCCCCAAGTCAGTAGGTGCCCAATATGCTACTGGAGAAATAGCTCCAGAAAGAATGAAGAGACAGAGCCAAAACAAACAAACAAAAAAGCCCAGTTGTGGATGTGACTGGTGATGGAAGTAAAGTCTGATGCTACAAAGAACAATATTGCATAGGAACCTGGAATGTTAGGTCCATCAATCAAGGTAATTTGGAAGTGGTCAAACATGAGATGGCAAGAGTGAACATTGACATTTTAGGAATCAATGAACTAAAATGGACTGAAATGGGTGAATTTAATTCAGAAGACCTTTAAATCTACTACTGTGGGCAAGAATCCCTTAGAAGAAATGGAGTAGCCCTCATAGTCAACCAGAGTCCAAAATGCAGTACTTGAGTGCAATCAAAAACAACCAGTTGATCTCTGTTTCTAAGGCAAAACATTCAATATCACAGTAAAACAAGTTTATGCCCCAACCACTAATGCCAAAGAAGTTGACGTTGAATGGTTCTATGATAACCTACAAGATTATCATACAAGATTAGAAACAACACCAGAAAAAGATGTCCTTTTCATCATAGGGGACCAGAGTGCAAAAGTAGGAAGTCAAGAGATACCTGGAGTAATAGGCAAGTTTGGCCTAAAGTACAAAATGAAGCAGGGCAAAATGTAACAGAGTTTTGCCAAGAGAACACACTGGTCATAGCAAACACCCTCTTCCAACAACACAAGAGATGACTCTACACATGTACATCACCAGATGGTCAATAGTGAAATCAGATTGATTATATTCTTTGCAGCCAAAGATGGAGAAGCTCTATACAGTCAGCAAAAACAAGACCGGGAACAGACTGTGGCTCAGATCATGAACCCTTTACTGCAAAATTCAGATTAAATTGAAGAAAGTAGAGAAGACCACTAGATCATTCAGGTATGACCTAAATACAATCCCTTACAATTATGCAGTGACAAATAGATTCAAGGGATTAGATTTGATAGAGTACCTGAAAAACCTTGGACAGAGGTTCATGACACTGTACAGGAGGCAGTGATCAAGACCATACCCAAGAAAAAGAAATGCAAAAAGATAAAACAGTTGTCTGAGGAGGCCTTACAAATAGCTAAGAAAAGAAGAGAAGCTAAAGGCAAAGGAGAAAAGAAAAGACAGACCCATCTGAATGCAGAGTTCCAAAGAACAGCAAGGAGAGATAAGAAAGCCTTCCTCAGTGATCAATGCAAAGAAATAGAGGAAAACAATAGAATGGGAAAGACTAGAGATCTCTTCAAGAAAATTAGAGATACCAAGAGAACACTTCATGCAAAGATGGGCTCAATAAAGGACAGAAATGGTAAGGACCCAACAGAAGCAGAAGATATTAAGAAGAGATGGCAAGAATACACAGAAGAACTATACAAAAAAAGATCTTAATGACCCAGATAACCATGATGGTGTGATCACTCACCTAGAGCCAGACATCCTGGAATGTGAAGTCAAGCGGACCTTAGGAAGCATCACTACAAACAAAGCTAGTGGAGGTGATGGAATTCCAGTTGAGCTATTTCAAATCCTAAAAGATGATGCTGTGAAAATGCTGCACTCAATATGCCAGCAAATTTGAAAAACTCAGCAGTGGCCACAGGACTGGAAAAGGTCAGTTTTCAATCCAATCTCAAAGAAAGGCAATGTCAAAGAATGCTCAGACTACTGCACAATTGTACTTATCTCACATGCCAGCAAAGTAATGCTCAAAATTCTCCAAGCCAAGCTTTAATGCTACATGAACTGTGAACTTCCAGATGTTCAAGCTGGTTTTAGGAAAAGCAGAGGAAGCAGAGATCAAATTGTCATCATCCGCTGGATCATAGAAAAAGCAAGAGAGTTCCAGAAAAACATCTACTTCCACTGTATTGACTATGCTAAAGCCTTTGACTGTGTGGATCACAACAAACTATGGAAAATTCTGAAAGAGATGGGAATACCAGACCACTTTACCTTCCTCCTGAGAAATCTGTATGCAGATCAGGAAGCAACAGTTAGAACCAGACATGGAACAATGGAATAGTTCCAAATTGAGAAAGGAGTACGTCAAGGCTGTATATTGTCACCCTGCTTATTAAACTTCTATGCAGAGTACATCATGAGAAATGCTGGGCTGGAAGAAGCACAAGCTGGAATCAAGATTGCTGGGAGAAGTATCAATAACCTCAGATATGCTGATGACACCACCCTCATGGCAGAAAGTGAAGAAAAACTAAAGAATCTCTTGATGAAGGTGAAATAGGAGAGTGAAAAAGCTAACTTAAAACTCAACATTCAAAAAGCAAAGATCATGGCATCCGGTCCCATCACTTCTAGGCAAATAGATAGGGAAACAATGGAAGCAGTGAACAGACTTTATTTTTTTGGGCTCCAAAATAATTGCAGATGGTACTGCAGCCAGGAAATTAAAAGACACTTGCCCCTTGGAAGAAAAGCTATGACCAACCTAGAGAGCATATTAAAAAGCAGAGACATTACTTTGCCAACAAAGATCTGTCTAGTGAAAGTTATGGTTTTTCCAGTAGTCATGTATGGATGTGAGAGTAGGACCATAAAGAAAGCTGAGCACCGAAGAATTGATGCTTTTGAACTGTGGTGTTGGAGAAGACTCTTGAGAGTCCCTTGGGCTGCAAGGAGATCTAACCAGTCTATCCTAAAGGAAAATCAGTCCTGAATATTCATTGAAAGGACTGATACTAAGGCTGAAGCTCCAATACTTTAGCCACCTAATGCAAAGAACTGAGTCATTGGAAAAGACCCTGATGCTGGGAAAGATTGAAGGTGGGGGAGAAGGGGACGACAGAGGATAAGATAGTTGGATGGCATCACCAACTTGATGTACATGAGTTTAAGCAGGCTCCAGGAGTTAGTGATGGACAGGGAAGCCTGGCATGCTGCAGTCCATGGGGTCACAAAGAGTTAGACACAACTGAGCAACTCAACTGAACTGTCATCCTTGGTGATGAAGTAAAGATGAAAAGTAGAAGAAAGGATAAGAAAGGAAGCAAAGGAAAAGGGTCTATAGAAATGTTCTCATGTTGAACAATGCCTTGCATGTGGCCAGTACTTAAATATTTGCTGGGTTTCCCAGATGGTGCAGTGGTAAAGAATCTACCTGCCACTGCCAGAGATGCAAGTGATGCAGGTTTGTTTCCTGGTTGGGAAGATCCCCTGGAGTAGGAAATGGCAACCTGCTCCAGTATTCTTGCTTGGAAAATTCCATGGACAGAGGAGTCAGTTGGGCTAGAGTCTACAGTGTCACAATGAGTTGGACATGACTAAGCATGCATACACTTTACTCATACCTCCTAAATATTTGCTAGATGAATGACATACAGGAAATAAAAAATAAAATTATATGAAGAGTCAATGAGGTCAGTCCTTCTCCTGGCCACAGCTCTTTAGCTATATGAATATCATCAGAAAGGCCAACTGTTCATCCCACCCTGAACTCTGTAAATATTGATTTCCCACCCATTATACTTTTAAGGCATCTTCTATCAGGTAATCACATGAAATTTCTCCTTGTGTCACATTATGTTTACAGCTTTCTCTTTCTTCTCATCACTATAATCTGCATGATAGACCAGCTGGGAGAGTAGATTAAAATCCTTTTCAGATCCACTCTTAATGCAGCTCTATGGTTCTGTCCTATAAGCCAGATAGGATGGAGTGTTTGTGAAAAAGCAGTGAAATCTCTTGGAACAAAATGTGATAATTTTTGCAATCATTCTACCCCAAAGCACATTTATAAGCCAGTAAGTTCCCTGTTGTTCATTTCAAATTCTCATTTCCATCACCCAAGAACAGAGCTCTGGAAGATTAGATTATTTTAAAACTATTTGAATGTCATTTTCTGATGCTATGTGCTAATTTCCCTGGGCCAAGTATTTCGGGTTCATTCAGATTAAGGACTTCCATTAGCAGTTAAGCCAAGTCTCCTGTCCTTGACCCTGTAATTGAGAGTGATGAGGCTGTGACCATGACCTCCATTTCAACCTAGGTCAGAATTCAGTGTGTCTGAGGAGGCTCTATAAATGTTAATAAAGAACCCCAAAGTTACTTCCAGTTCTCTGAAGAGCAATTTCAAACAGGATATGTCTTTGCTTATCATCCACAGGATTGAGTCAGATCCCCCTTGGATCACAATTTGGCAAGTTATATTCTATTCAGAAGTCTTGCAGTTTTAGAGAGCTGAAAGAGAGTGGTCATTCCAAGAAGTAATGTGGTCACTCCTGAATGTCCTAAAAGTGGGGAAAGGTTGGTCACATGGGCAGTGTCATCCTTAGAGCTAGCCAGGTATATCCCCTGGCCTGCGCCTCACCCTGGTCTTCCTCTGGGCAAACTCCCCTCCAAGTAATGAGGAGCCATGAAGCCAAGGAGATGTGTCCACCCTGAAGTCAACCCCCAGCCCCAGATCATCCTCACCAAATGACCTGTAGCAAATGACAGCCTCTTCCTTGGGTCCATCCTCTCAAAGACAGGCATTGCCATGTGCATGCTCCTGAGCCCGAGATAAGGCCAGGGTGTGACTATTGGGTAGGCAGGGGCTGGGGCAGATTTTAGACTTGATAACTAGGGTGTTCTTATAGTTGCTCACATAAAGCACTTTACCCCACCACCTCCCACTGTGATGGCTAGAGCCACTGGTGAGAAGAAAGGGGGTTGAGTCCCCCATTTTACCTTTGCCCCGGGCTCTGCAAATGGCAGGAAAAGGACCAGAGGAGGAAAGGGAAGTGAATTAGTTGAATCACCTCAAATTTGCAGGTTAATGAATCTGGTTTGTATACCATAACATGCTAGCTCTCTAGCAAACACACCTCTCGAGAAGATGGTACACAAATCAGTGGCCAGTTTTTCTGCAGTGAGAACCAAAGCTGCCAGGCCAACTGGGATGTTCATGCCAGTTGATCAAATATTTGCTCGCTGGAGGAAACTCTGTGCTGAAAACCAGATTATAATCACATGTGTTCTTATCAAATGTGGAGTCAGAGGAATGGGAGTCAAGAGCAACGCCTGTGCTTCAGGTTGATGTTTTTTGAGATCCATCTCCAGGTTGGGGGATACGCCTGCTACGTGGCCCCAGTGCTTACAATGCCAACGTCTTAATCAAACATTTCTTTTCCTTTTAGTCAAGCTCTGAATGCACTTCTCCTGGAGGAGGGCATGACTATCCACTTCAGCTTCCTTGCCTAGAGAATCCCCATGAAAAGAGGAGACTGGTGGGCTACAGTCCATGGGGTCACAGAGTCAGATATGGCTGAAGCGACTTAGCATGCAGCACGCACGAATGTACTTCTAGGTTTGCTTTCCCTGCTTGGAATTTATACCTCTTATTTTTTTACTGTAATTTTTGGTTGTGCTGGGTCTTTGTTGCTTCACACAGGATTTCTCTAGTTGCAGCAAGAAAGGGCTCTTCTTAATTGCGGGTCTTGGGCTTCTCATTGTGGGGTCTTCTCTCTTTGGGGAGCACAGGCTTCAGGCACATGGGTTTCAGTAGTTTTAGCACACAGGTTTAGTTGCACATCAGCATGTGGAGTCTTCCCAAACCAGGGATTGAACCTGTGTTCCCTGCATTGGCAGACAGATTCTCATCGACTATATCTCCAAGGAAGTCCAGAATTTATACCTTTTAAAGTGAAATTTTCAGAAAGAAAATCTCGGTTGATGCTTATTGGACTAAATACCAGGGATAAACTTGAAAGAAACTGTAGGAATCTTCATCGGTCATGAGAAGACTGACAACCATATACATCATTTTAGAGTTACTCCCATCCTGAGAAAGAACGTGGGAAATTCTCCATTTTTATTAAAATTACTTACCAGAATTTTTCTTTTCATGTCCTTTGCTTATAATCTGGAGTAGCTTGTATTGGTCATTGTAAATGATGTTTTCCTGTATACTGGGTTTGAAAGCAAAACCACAGCAGGGATGGTCTTCAAGCTTTCCATCAGTCCTTCCCTGCCAATTCCTCCATCCATCATTGCCTTTTCTATTTCACTAATCACCAAGAAACAGAATAGACATTTCAGAGTGTTTTTCATCCTCATAGACAGGAATAAACATGAAGTCTGGTGAGTATGTCATGTGATACCTCCATCTCAAAGTTTAAAAGGTGTTTGGATGTCTGCACTCAAGGTCTTATAAGAATCACAGAGGATTAAAATTCCAGAGCACAGCGCATCAAAAATGTGCATGTGTGTATATAAGTGTGTGTTGTTGTTTAGTCTCTAAGTCATGTCTGACTCTTTTGTAACCCCACGGACTGTAGCCAGCCAGGCTCCTCTGTCCACGAGATTTTCCAGGCAAGAAGAGTGGATTGGGTTGCCATTACCTTCTCCAGGGGATCTTCCCAACCCAGGAATCAACCCCATGTCGCCTGCAATAACAGGTGGGTTCTTGTACTACTGAGCCGCCAGGGAAGCTCGTATATGTATGTACGTGTGTGTATAAATGTGTGTGCATCGGCATTGATTCCCTTTGTGCTTGGTACTTCTAGGGATCTGTGATAGAAGCTGGAGTGTAACTGCCAGCAGATGCTTGGCTTTCTTCAACTAGTGATGAGAAAAAGAGCAGTAGGAAAACATTGTCAAAAGAACCTGCTGATTAAACATAGGATGAGTGATTCCAAGTTTTGACAGGCAAAGAATGTGTTTCTGAATGGAATCAATTTTAAGGCTGTCCAAATGTACATAGCATATTTATGAAAACAATAGATAACCAGCCCACTTGATTCTAAAGCTATCCCCTGATTTAGTGTCCACATTTACACCCTGGTAAGATTTTTGGCCACCTGATGTGAAGAACTTACTCATTGGAAAAAACCCTGAGGCTGGGCAAAATTGAAGGTAGCAGGAGAAGGGGACGACAGAGGATGAGATGGTTGGATGGCATCACTGATTCAATGGACGTGAGTTTGAGCAAGCTCCGGGAGATGGTGCTAAGGACAGGGAAGCCTGGAGTGCTGCAGTCAACGGGGTCACAAAGAGTCGGACATGACTGAGAGACCCCGGCCCCGGCGGCGCAGACGCAAGAGACGCCGGCCCCGGCGCAACCGACCACCCAAAGAGGCGCGGCCGAGAGGGGCTACCCCACGCCTGAGGCCAGGGCCGGCGGCCGAGAGGAGCTACCCCACGTCCAATAGGCGGTGGCTGCGCGGGCGCAGGAGGGCCGAGAGGAGCTACTCCACGTTCAAGGTCAGGAGGGGCGGCCTTGAGGTGATACCCCTCATCCAAGATAAGGTGCAGCGGCTGCGCTTTCTTGGAGCAGCTGTGAAGAGATATCCCACGCCCAAGGTAAGAGAAACCCAAATAAGACAGTAGGTATTGCGAGGGGGCATCAGAGGGCAGACACACTGAAATCATAATCACAGGAAACTAGTTGATCTGATCACATGGACCACAGCCGAATGTGGTCCACTGGAGAAGGGAATGGCAAACCACTTCAGTATACTTGCCTTGAGAACCCCATGAACAGTATCAAAGGGCAAAATGATAGGATACTGAATGAGGAATTCCCCAGGTCGGTAGGTGCCCAGTATGCTACTGGAGATCAGTGGAGAAATAACTCTAGAAGGAACGAAGGGATGGAGCAAAAGCAAAACCAATACCCAGTTGTGGATGTGACCGGTGATAGAAGCAAGGTCCGGTGCTGTAAAGAGCAGTATTGCATAGGAACCTGGAATGTTAGGTCCATGAATCAAGGCAAATTGGAAGTGGTCAAACAGGAGATGGCAAGAGTGAACGTCGACATTCTAGGAATCAGTGAATTAAAATGGACTGGAATGGGTGAATTTAACTCAGATGACCATTATATCTACTACTGTGGGCAGGAATCCCTTAGAAGAAATGGAGTAGCCATCATGGTCAACAAAAGAGTCTGAAATGCAGTACTTGGATGCAATCTTAAAAACGACAGAATGATTTCTGTTCGTTTCCAAGGCAAACCATTCAATATTACAGTAATCCAGGCCTATGCCCCAACCAGTAATGCTGAAGAAGCCGAAGTTGAATGGCTCTATGAAGACCTACAAGACCTTTTAGAACTAACACCCAAAAAAGATGTCCTTTTCATTATAGGGGACTGGAATGCAAAAGTAGGAAGTCAAGAAACACCTGGAGTAACAGGCAAATTTGGCCTTGGAGCACGGAATGAAGCAGGGCAAAGGCTAATAGAGTTTTGCCAAGAGAACGCACTGGTCATAGCAAACACCCTCTTCCAACAACACAAGAGAAGACTCTACACATGGACATCACCAGATGGTCAACACCGAAATCAGATTGATAATATTCTTTGCAGCCAAAGATGGAGAAGCTCTATACAGTTAGCAAAAACAAGACCGGGAGCTGACTGTGGCTCAGATCATGAACTCCTTCTTGCCAAATTCAGACTTAAATTGAAGAAAGTAGGGAAAACCACTAGACCATTCAGATATGACCTAAATCAAATCCCTTATGATTATACAGTGGAAGTGAGAAAAAGATTTAAGGGACTAGATCTGATAGATAGAGTGCCTGATGAACTGTGGACGGAGGTTCATGACATTGTACAGGAGACAGGGACCAAGACCATCCCCATGGAAAAGAAATGCAAAAATGCAAAATGGCTGTCTGAGGAGGCCTTACAAATAGCTATGAAAAAAAGAGAAGCGAAAAGCAAAGGAGAAAAGGAAAGATATAAGCATCTGAATGCAGAGTTCCAAAGAATAGCAAGGAGAGATAAGAAAGCCTTCCTCAGTGATCAATGCAAAAAAATAGAGGAAAACAACAGAATAGGAAAAACAAGAGATCTCTTCAAGAAAATTAGAGATTCCAAGGGAACATTTCATGCAAAGATGGGCTCGATAAAGGACAGAAATGGTATGGACCTAACAGAAGCAGAAGCTATTAAGAAGAGGTGGCAAGAATACACAGAAGAACTGTACAAAAAAGATCTTCATGACCAAGATAATCACGATAATGTGATCACTGACCTAGAGCCAGACATCTTGGAATGTGAAGTCAAGCGGGCCTTAGAAAGCATCACTACGAACAAAGCTAGTGAAGGTGATGGAATTCCAGTTGAGCTATTTCAAATCTTGAAAGATGATGCTGTGAAAGTGCTGCACTCAATATGCCAGCAAATTTGGAAAACTCAGCAGTGGCCACAGGACTGGAAAAGGTCAGTCTTCATTCCAATCCCAAAGAAAGGCAATGCCAAAGAATGCTCAAACTACCGCACAAATGCACACATCTCACATGCTAGTAAAGTCATGCTCAAAATTCTCCAAGCCAGGCTTCAGCAATATGTGAACCGTGAACTCCCAGATGTTCAAGCAGGTTTTAGAAAAGGCAGAGGCACCAGAGATCAAATTGCCAACATCCGCTGGATCATGGAGAAAGCAAGAGAGTTCCAGAAAAACATCTATTTCTGCTTCATTGACTATGCCAAAACCTTTGACTGTGTGGATCACAATAAACTGTGGAAAATTCTGAAAGAGATGGGAATCCCAGACCACCTGACCTGCCTCTTGAGAAACCTGTATGCAGGTCAGGAAGCAACAGTCAGAACTGGACATGGAACAACAGACTGGTTCCAAATAGGAAAAGGAGTACGTCAAGGCTGTATATTGTCACCCTGTTTATTTAACTTATATGCAGAGTACATCATGAGGAACGCTGGGCTGGAAGAAGCACAAGCTGGAATCAAGATTGCTGGGAGAAATATCAATAACCTCAGATATGCAGATGACACTACCCTTATGGCAGAAAGTGAAGAGGAACTAAAGAGCCTCTTGATGAAAGTGAAAGAGGAGAGTGAAAAGGTTGGCTTGAAGCTCAACATTCAGAAAACAAAGATCATGGCATCTGGTCCCATCACTTCATGGGAAATAGATGGAAAAACAGTGGAAACAGTGTCAGACTTTATTTTTCTGGGCTCCAAAATCACTGCAGATGCTGATTGCAGCCATGAAATTAAAAGATGCTTGCTCCTTGGAAGGAAAGTTATGACCAACCTTGATAGTATATTAAAAAGCAGAGACATTACTTTGCCAACAAAGGTCCGTCTAGTCAAGGCTATGGTTTTTCCAGTGGTCTTGTATGGATGTGAGAGTTGGACTGTGAAGAAGGCTGATCGCCAAAGAATTGATGCTTTTGAACTGTGGTGTTGGAGAAGACTCTTGAGAGTCCCTTGGACTGCAAGGAGATCCAACCAGTCCATTCTAGAGGAGATCAATCCTGGGTGTTCATTGGAAGGACTGATGGTAAAGCTGAAACTGCAATACTTTGGCCACCTCATGCGATGAGTTGACTCACTTTAAAAGACTCTGATGCTGGTAGGGGTTGGGGGCAGGAGGAGAAGGGGACGACCGAGAATGAGATGGCTGGATGGCATCACCGACCTTGTGGACATGAGTTTGGGTGAACTCCGGGAGTTGGTGATGGACAGGGAGGCCTGGCGTGCTGTGATTCATGCGGTCGTGGAGAGTCGGACACGACTGAGCGACTGAACTGAACTGAACTGAACTGAGTGACTGAACAACAGCAAAAGATTTTACAGTGCACAGCATCTAAAGATCTCAGAAAACCCTTTCTAGACAACTGTGTGCTCAAGAATGCCTCTTGCCTTTATTTACAGTCTTCTCTCTTCTTGCCTCCTTTTGAATCTTAGGCTATTGTGGGACCTCATATTTTGCTGCTCAATGAGGAAGCCAGAAGGAATCAATCTAGATGAATGTTCTGTCAAAAGGGGTGCTGGTCCTGGAGAGGTCTGTCGACCACAAAACCCAGCAAACTCTGATCATCATCCTCACGAAGTAAGGAGACAGTCTGTTTGATGAAAAATACCCCAACAGCTACAGAAAACTGGACTCAGAAAACAGTAGTAACAGTAATAATATTTACAGAAAATATAATCACACTGGAAGGCTTGGCGATGAATGATACTTCCACTCAGAATAATGAAAACGCAGTTCTAAAGTTATAAAACTTTGATGTAAATATATTGCAGGATGGCGTTGAGGGTAGGGGAGCTAGAACCCTCACACACTTTAATGTCTGCGTGGATGAACGATAGCAGCATGTGTGTATTATTTAGAAAAATGAGCCCCGTCCAAGAATCAAGAGCTTAAATAACAGAAAATGGTTGCCTCTGGAGAGTGACATGGGTATGCGTGAGAGAAATGTAGCTTCAGCAATAAGCTTACTGGTCCCACTCAACTTCTGAAATCACATTCATGTATCACTGTGATAAAACAACACTTTAAAAAATTGAACTTTGTCTAACTCCATATATCACTGCACAGGGAAGTCAGCATGACTAACTTTTCATTCCCTGAGTAAAGGCAGAGGTCCACAGTTTGCACATGCCTGTTTGGAGCCCTCTCTGCCTTGCAGTCCAAAACACTGTAACTGGGACAGTGAATTCCCCTGGGCTAGAGTGACTCTGAAGGTCTGTTTTCAACACTTCTGGTTTTCTGCCATATTATCGATAGTTTAGTTGAAGGAGGGCCTGTTAGATAACATAGAAATAATTTGCAAGAAGAGACAAACACTGGCAGCTAGAGGCTGCTTTAAAGGGAATGCACCCTTCCCATTGCCACTGGTGACCATACATTTACATTCTAAATGAAGGGGAGTACAAAGTAGTGAAATGTTAAACAACTCTTGGTTTGAAGGGACAGTTAATAGTCCCTTGGGAGTTTACACCATTCTTGTCTAGAATTCACTTGCACTTTTTTGGTGTTTATTTGCACATACCTCGTTTCACAGAAGTCATAAAAGATATTTATTTCTCTCTGTGCTTATCTTTTAGTTACACACCAGAGGCCTTACCTGAAACTTGAACACTGGGGAGAGGCTGTTCCAAACAAAACTACCAGAGCTCAGAGCCAGAGATTCCCTGGTGACAAAGGCCTTTAAATCCAATAGAATTGGAGAACTGCATAAAGCAGCAGGTGGTCAGCTGTGAGTGGTGCCCGGCCACCCAACTCAGGGTAACCAGATTCCCCACTGTCCTTGGGGAGACAGCACTACCTTTGGCCAGGTAAACGATGCTGATTTGATTCTAAACCCAGCCATCTCTGGGTGGGGGTGGAAAGTTCTTCCTGGAGTGAACAATACCAAACACTGGGCTCCAGCAGCATTCTTGACCTGCATGCCAGCACTGCAGTGCCTACCCCTTATCTCCAAGGCTCCTGCCTTCCAGTCCATGCACCCAGTTTCAGCTCCTTTGTGTCGAGAAGACAAACGGGACAAAGATACAGTTTGGACTGCAGTCACTGCTGCTGGTGAAGCTGTTTGAAACTGATATCGAGGAATCGTTACAGACCCAGAGTGTCAGTGAGTGTGGCGAACATACACTCACGCATCATGATGGACTAGAAATCAGAGGATCTGTGTCCAGTTATCAGCTCCACTAAGTCCCATCTTACAATATCAGTCTGGTTACCAACTAGTACACGTCTGCTATGAAGCAAAAACCCCTTAAATTTTTGTTGATAAATGTTGAAGTCACTTGAACTTTTTGGGCCTCTGTTGCTCTATATTAAAAAAATAAGGTTTCTATGTTGGTAATAATGATTCTTGTTATTTATTGATCAATTACTATGTGCTGGGCACTATTGTGAATTAATTAAATCCAATTAATTAATCTAAGTTATTAATTAATCCAATAAGCTAAGTTAATTAAAAGGCAAAGTTAAAAACCTTTTAACATACAAGGAAATAAAAATACAGAGAGGTTAAGTAACTGGCCCCAAATTATTCATTTGGTAAGAGACACAATCAACATTCAAAACTTCAAAGCCCATGTGTTTATCCACTTGGCTTTTGTTAACTTCTAGCTTTATTATCATTAATATTATTCTCATTTTTGTCAATTGTTATCATCAGTGGGAAAATGTTTAATCTCTTCTTATATTTCTTATATTACTTCTCATAGATTGATCCTCCATGTATCCATCAACATTTGAGCCTCCAAATGTCACTGAAAAGCCTGTATTTATAACCCAAATATGAGAAATCAGAAATTTTGTACCCACCTGTGGATATGGTATAAAGTGGAGAGGGACAGCAAGTATTTAGACAGAATCTCCAACCAAAACATGCTAACAGACAATATAAAGGAGCAGACATAACAGGATACATGGACTGGGATTATACACAGCTGTGTACTTTCTGAATTGGAAAGACTTGATATTTCCCTAAGCAATATTTCGGGCCAAGAGCTGCAGTATGCAGATGAACCCTCGTCGTGTGGGAAGAAAAGCATAGGGCTTGGATTTTGATAACTAAATGGCTACACAACCCTGGGCAAGTCTGTTTACTTCATTGAAGCTGCCTCCACTTCTGTAAAATGGGGTTGTATCCGGTACCTCACAGGCTTCTTGTAAGGATTGAGTGGGGTAACAAGGAAAATACTTGGCAAACTCTTACAACTGGCTATACAATGTGGTGCCCACCACAGAGCAGTGGCTTCAGTGTCACTTAGGAGTTTGTTCAAAAGGCAAATCTCAGGCCCCAGCCCAGACCTACTGAGTCAGAATCTGCATTTCGACAGGATGCCCAGGTTAGTCATAAGCACATTAAATTTGAGAAGTTCTGCTGTAAGACACCAAATAAATGCAGCCTGTTGTAATTTGGGGCTCTGTTTTCCTTGCATATACTGCCAATGAAATATAACACGGCCACATTTCAGGGAGTGGGCCTGCTCAAAGGTTTCTACGCCCTCCCTCCCTGGGTCCTGATGAGTGGGCCTAGTATGCATGTGACCAAGCAGGTTATTCTTAGAGAGCAGTTCTGTTTGTTCAGGAAAGGACCACCCAAGAGAGGCATTGCCTTGTAAAACCCTTGGTCATTTTTGAGTTAGGAGAACCAATAAAATGCGTACCCACATGTTCAAAACTGTCTCAGCCCTGAGAAAGGTTGTTAAACATGAGATTGAAGGGGTGTGTGTGCTCAGTTATGTCCAACTCTTTGTGACCCCATGGACTATAGCCTACGGGCTCCTCTGTCCATAGGATTTCCCAGGCAAGAATACTGGAGTGGTTGCCATTTCCTCCTCCACGGGATCTTCCTGACCCAGGGATTGAACCCAATCTCCTACATTGGCAGGCAGATTCTTTACCATTGAGTCACCATGGTTGAAGGGGAGTAGCAGCCGAAGTGGAGTTGACGTAAATTTTAATCTTTCCTGTTCAGAGTCCCTGAGAACAGCAGCTAAAGGAAGCCACTCAGAGTGTGAGGGCTTCTTGTCATAAACGTGTCTTTTATTAGATCCCTGTTGGGTATAGGAGACACGGAACAGGCAGTTCACAACTGCCCGTTACCATGGGTGGAATATAGTACCTACCAGTTTCTTACCTGTTAACACGATTGTGAACACATGCTATCCTAAAACATGGCACTTTGGATATTGAATATTTTAAACTGAAGGAATTTGAGAAAACAGCCAAACAGGATCTCTCCCCACTTCCCCACAGTCTTTCTTCTCTGAAACATGGCACAAGAACCCCATGTGAGATGCAACCTCTCCAAACTCTAAGGAAAGGAGTGTCCTTGTCTCAAAAACAAGGGACACTGCCAGAAGAATTAAAACAAAGAGGTCTAAGTTTTCCCCAGTTTACTACATTCACCTCATATTTTTTGGTCATTTCTACATGACCACCTGGTCTTCATCAAACTCAGCATAAAAAGTCAGGTTTAACCATTTCTTCAGGTCCTCATTTCATTAAGACTCCCATATCACACAAAATGTATAGTAAGTACACTTGTATGCTTGTCTCCTCTTATTTGTCTTTGTCAGTTGAATTTTCAGACCCAGCCAGGGACCCTGAAAGTAAAACGCTTTTTCCTCCCTTTCACTAGATTTACTCCATTCTATGTGTATAGAGGCACACTTACATCGCCACTGCTCCTTTTCACCTTGTGTTTGATCTTCTTCACCTTCCCTTTTCCTGGTCAAAGATTAACCAAGTGAACACATAAATTGTAATAACCTGTCAAAATGTCATAGTAGAAGTGGAATGATTCTGTTGGTAAATCACTGTTGACAAAAAATATTTCTGCATTTCAAAAGTGTTTTAAATAGATATCCTAAATTTGGTTTAAGAAACAGTCTGTTCCAGAAGGACTATAACTAAGATATGAAGGATGAACTAAAGTGAATTAATGAAGTATTAGTGCTCAGACAAATCATTGCTCATTGTTCTAAACTGTCAAAGGTCGGAGTCCTTTGCTGTGTAGAAGTGGGTCAGGGGAGGGAAAGACCTCCCAGGTGGAGAAAGTCTCAACTGGAGAATGTCCCAGTTGAGCTTATGTGCTCCTCAGGACTAATGTAATTCCAAATAGCTTCTTTTAGCTCCCATAAAAGAGCATGGACACAAGCACATTGGCACCCTCTCCTTGAGCAGTGGTTGTCTGGTGTGAGGCATGGAAGTTGCCTGGGAGGACTTGACCATCAAGATCCTCCCAGGCCCTTAACATAGGAAAGCTATGTGTGTCCTGGGATACATTTGCACTCCCCAGAGACTCAGCATGAGTTAATTTTATCACAGTGGCAGGATTATATAAAGCATTATTCAGAAACAATGGAAAGTCTGTCGGAAGGTGCCTATACACACGCAAGTATTCGTTAACAGTTTGTTCTAAAAGCTCCATTCACGAAAGATTCAAGCATCTCTGATTATGGGGTGGTCCTCAAGGTCTTTTAAAAGAGAGACAAAGGGGCTCATTCCAGGGGAACAAGTAGAGCCTCACAAGCTTGTTCTAGGACAAAAGCAGCCTCCTAGGAAGTGTTTTTAATAAAATCCAACTTTCAGATCATCCCTGATCTATCTTCAAATCATGGCTGACTTCTCAGAAGAGGAGGCTGCCAAAAAATAAGCTGCCTTAGCACAGGTTCCATGGAAGACAAGTCCTTTGGTGGCAGTGGTAACAGACAGAGCTCTCAGCACAGGCTTCAGTTCAGTTCAGTTCAGTTCAGTCGCTCAGTCGTGTCCGACTCTCCGCAACCCCATGAACCACAGCACACCAGGCCTCCCTGTCCCTCACCAACTCCCGGAGTTCACTCAAACTCATGTCCACAGAGTCGGTGATGCCATCCAGCCATCTCATTCTCTGTCGTCCCCTTCTCCTCCTGCCCCCAGCCTTTCCCAGCATCAGAGTCTTTTCCAGTGAGTCAACTCGTCGCATGAGGTGGCCAAAGTATTGCAGTTTCAGCTTTAGCATCAGTCCCTCCAATGAACACCCAGGATTGATCTCCTTTAGAATGGACTGGTTGGATCTCCTTGCAGTCCAAGGGACTCTCAAGAGTCTTCTCCAACACCACAGTTCAAAAGCATCGATTCTTCGGTGATCAGCTTTCTTCACAGTCCAACTCTCACATCCATACATGACCACGGGAAAAACCATTGCCTTGACTAGACGGACCTTTGTTGGCAAAGTAATGTCTCTGCTTTTTAACATACTATCAAGGTTGGTCATAACTTTCCTTCCAAGGAGCAAGCGTCTTTTAATTTCATGGCTGCAAACACAGGCTTGGGAGGCTGTAAAGGCACAGACACCGATGGCTAGAGTCAGCAGAACCTTCAGAGGCTATCTGGGGCATCAGCGTGTGAGCCACTGAATTTGGCGGTGCTGATGACCACGATAACAAACCAAGGAGCCATAAGAGAGAAAAGGAGAATGGCAGCTGTCACATCACAACTAAGGATGATACTGTGCACAGTGTCAAACCCTCAGCGGCTCTGAGAACTATTTAGTGAAATGAAGTGAAGTTGCTCAGTTGTGTCCGACTCTTTGCGACCCCTTGGACTGTAGCCCACCAGGCTCCTCCATCCATGGAATTTTCTAGGCAAGAGTACTGGAGTGGGTTGCCATTTCCTTCTCCAGGGGATCTTCCCAACCCAGGAACTGAACCCGGGTCTCCCACATTGTGGTCAGACTCTTCACTGTTTGAGCCACCAGGGAATCAGAACTATTTAAGGTGGAGTTTAAGTTGGGAGTGGCGGGCTTCCCTAATAGCTCAGTTGATAAAGAATCCGCCTGCAATGCAGGAGATCCCGGTTTGATTCCTGGATCGGGTAGAGCCTCTGGAGAAGGGATAGGCTACCTACTCCAGTATTCTTGGGCTTCCCTTGTGGCTCAGCTGGTAAGGAACCCTTCTGCGGTGCTGGAGACCTGGGTTCAATCCCTGGGTTGGGAAGATCCGCTGGAGAAGGGAATGGCTACCCACTCCAGTATTCTGGCCTGGAGAATTCCATGGACTGTATGTATAGTCCATAGGGTCACAAAGAGTCGGACAGGACTGATCGACTTTCACTTTCATTGGGGGGTAGGGGGTAGGATTGGAGGTGAGGGGTAAGTCCTACACAGCAGGTCACATCAGAGACAAAGAAATACAGCAAACTTTACTTCCTTCTCCCCAGTTCAAGACCGGTGGGATATGGGAAACAAAGGACAGAATAGAAAAGTCCAAGTTTGTGGAAGTGCGAGCTATAAATCTGAGATTCAGTCATCCGTGCTTACAGAAAGCCAAAATGGGGAAATTTTTAACAACATGTCACTATACAGTTGGCAACATTCACCACTCAAGCTTATAAATTATAAATTTTTTTGTTGGACTCAATTTTATTCTTAATTCTTTCTTCTCCCCTAGAATGGCACTGCTTATCTCCATAAATATTATATGCCAATTTAGTGCAATTAAAAATGATAAAATAATAAATTAGATAAAGTAGGTAGTACGAAAAATAGTAGTACTATAGTATTATCATTTGAAGGAAAAAATTTGGATTTTCCACCACCTCAGCTACTGCCAAAACCTCTGCAGCTGCTGAGAAGCCCCACAGATGCCAGGAGCACAGGGTCCACCAATTTCCAGCTGTGTTTCCTGTTGAACTTTTTCTGATAGAGTTCTCAGTCCTGCTCACTTCTTCATTGACGGGTAGCAGTGCATTCTCCAAGACCCACAGTTAGGTTAAAAGGGGATAAGAATCTGTTCTGTCTCTCAGAAATACAGGCATCAGACGAGACAAAGAGACGATACAGATGGTCTATGTAAGTTCCTTCTCTCCCACATTTCCTACTGTTAAAAATAGAATTTTATTTATTTATTTTCGGCTGTGCTGGGTCTTTGTTGCTGTGTAGACTTTCTCTAGTTGCTGCGATGGAGGCTACTCTCTAGTTGTGGTGCTTGGGCTTCTCACTGCAGTGGCTTCTCTTATTATGTCCAGTGGGCTCTAGGGCTCGTGGGCTTCAGTAGTTGGGGTGCGTGGGCTCATTAGTTGCAGTTGGCTCTAGAGCACAGGCTAGATCAGTTGTTGCTCATAGGTTTAGTTGTTCAATGGCATGTGGGATCTTCCTGGACTAGGGATTGAACCCATGTCGCCTGTATTAGCAAGCAAATTGTTTACCACTGAGCCACTAGGGAAGTCCACATTCCCTGATTTAGAGCATCTATTCACCACTACCCCCAGCTTAAAAGTAGCAGCCCTATAGGCCACATGACCCTCTTCCCTGGCCTTAGCTGATGAAATGCCAGATGGACAGCTGAGCCAAGCTGGACCAGCCAGATTCTCTTTCACAGGAATTTGAGAGACTAAGTCACTAGCCCTGGAGAACCAAGCTGGAAGCTGATGGAGACTTGGGGTCCAAGATTACACTCAGGAGGAACCCTGATGGGTGTAAGCAAGTGAGCGGATGGAGAAGCCAGCCCACAGAAAGAAGAATGAAGTGGCCTTTCAGACAGAAACAGGCAAGAATCTGCATTCCCCTGAAGAGGAGAGATAGTGGGAGACACTTCTAGTAACTGTCTAGTTCCCATACATCTCAGCTCAAAGGTGCTTCCTGTATTTGGTTCTTCTATGAGTGAGTGAAAGTCTCTTTGCGACCCCATGGACTGAGGCTGCCAGGCTCCTCAGTCCATGAAATTCTCCAGGCAGGAATACTGGCGTGAGTAGCCATTCCCTTCTCCAGGGGATCTTCCTGCCCAGGGATCAAACCCAGGTCTCCCGCTTTACAGGCAGATTCTTTACCATCTGAGCTACCAGGGAGGCCCAAGAAAACTGGTAGCCTATCCCTTCTCCAGAGGATCTTCCTGAATATTCTAATATAATAAACCTACTGTTCTTGTTTCATTTTAGTTACTTTAAGTAAGTTTTTGTTGCCTGGAAAGCACCGTGTAAGATTAATTCTGTCTTTGAGTGTCACCTAGGACATAGCAGCCATTAGGGAAAGGCAAGAGCAGTCCAAGGGCACCTCCCAGACCCCGAAAGTGACTGATACCCTCATAAATAAGGTGTCAGGATCTGGAGACAGCCGGAGGAACACCCTGTGTGGGAAAATGTTCAGATTCTTGATATTCACCACAATTCTTCTTGGCTATGTGGCAGAATCCAAATGTAATCTACTAGAGCAAAGGGAACTGTATTAGACCACCAAATGCTAAGTCCATGGGAGGAGGCAAAGGGAAGGGGAGCCGATATCAGGCTTGGAAATCTGTCCTATCTCAGCCCCACTTTCCTTTGTGTTAGCTTCATTCTCAGGCAAGCAACCTACCATGATGATAAGACAGCTGGCTCCCGGCAGCTCCAGGTTTAGTCCTGCCAGCTTAGTAACTCCCACCAAGAATACCTCGTAGCTTACAGTTTCAGTCAGACTCCCAGGGATGGTTCTGATGGACCTGATTTGGGTCATATGCTTACCCTGAACCAATTGCAGTTGCCGAGGGAATGCAGTATTTTCTTTTCTTGGGCCAGGGGTGAGGGAGTGGTGCCAACCTCATCTGATTCACAGGGACTGAGAGCTGGGTCAGGTAGTTGCCAAAAGAAAGTCAGTGGGTGGTGTACCCAAAAATGGAGAGGAAGTCATCACAGGAGATACCCTGAGCTTGAGCTTCTGAGACTCAAAAATGAGAAGGGAGCTTCCTTTAGAAAGGAAAACCTCTTTATTTTAGAATGGGCAGAGGGACCAAAAGACTAGTGGGCATTGGTTACATACAGCCGGCCCTTACCCACTGCACAAGTATTTATCAAACCCCTACCACAGAGAGAGAGAAAGGTACCTGTGGATGAGTCAGTCACTGTCCCGAGGCTCAGCCTCCCCACCCAGTCTCATCACCAGCTCCCTGAGTCATCCCATGCCCCACCCAGTGAGTTTTGCCTTTTCCCACAGTTTTCTTGAATCTCTTGGGACAGATGGCCAGCTCTTGGAGCTGAAAAGGAAAAGGGGTGTCTTTCAGAAAGAGGAGTGCCTCTTCCATAAGCAAAGTTAGCAGAAGAGCTGGCTCAGATGGGCGGGGGTGGTGACTATTAGCAATTCCTGATGTATTTAAAATCAAATTTTCTCTCTTATAAAAGACTGATTCATAGGTAACTTCTGCCTTTTTCCATTTCTGTTTAAAAGCACACACAGAGAACACTTATCATCCTTTTAGATCCGTACAGCTCAGATATCTCTTCCTGCTTGAAGCCTCTCCTTCTCCTCCCTTCAGTCCTGTTTCTCATTTACCTGAGAGGCAGGATGCGTCACCTCTTCCCTGCAGCCTTACAGCACACTGTCAATGCACAGTTACAGCACTCTTCATACTGTGTGACGGCTAGTCCACCAGACGGTGGATGCCCCAGAAATGTCAGCAAGGATGCCAGGCTTTTCTTGCGCCCCAGCACTGTGCTCAGAGTCTGGTATGTAGTCAGTCCTCCACAGATGTCCGTGAGTGAAAATGAACAAAGTGTTACAGAGCTCGGAGGTTGACTAGGTGGAAGATCCTCTATTTCAGAGTGTTTTCTTAGAGGTAAATGGACCTCTGTGAAGTAACTAAGAAACTTTTTCTTCTTAACATAATCTTGAGTAGCTCTCTGTGGTAGATAATTCAGGGCCAAGAATATACACACTAAAAGGAAATGTTTTTCAGTAATTGTATAGGGTGTGAAGCCTGAGATCTTACAACTCACTTTAGGTGAAAACTACAGCAGCTTAATTACTGCCGTAATGCATTCAATGTTTGGATACAATATGAAACCCTTATTATGCACTTTACAATTAATTTGCAATTTAGATATGAAGTTGTGTTGTACAGAATAAAATGCAGAAGTATAAATATAAAGGATGAATAATAAGCCATAATGGACTATCAGGATCTGGAATCCTCTAAAGGACAATAGGCCATTTGACTTTCTAGTTTCTACTGGAAGACATTTGAGGGTGTTTTTAGATGTGTTTGGAGAATTAAAAACACTCTATTATTCAAAATAATAGCAAAAAATCACAGTTAAAAAGGGAGAAGAATTCCAATCTCTTTCAGTGTGTCATCTTGCCATTCTCCCTAGTAAATGACAGGCAATGTTCCTGTTTACTCACTTTTCATTTAACAAGTGTTGATCGGGCATCTATTGTGTGCTACATGTTTTCCAGGTGAAGAAGATGGTGGTTGGAAATGTAAGTAACTTGCCCTAAGCATAATGGACTGAAGCTCATCAAAGAAAGTGAGAAGGACTTCCCTGGTGGTCTAAGGGCTAAGACTCCACACTCCCAATGCAGGGGGCCCAGGTTTCATCCCTGGTCAGGGAACTAGATCCTACATGCTGCAATTAAGAGTTCACATGCTGTAACTAAAGATCCTGCAAGCTGCAACTAAGACCCATGCAACCAAATAAACATATATATATTTCAAATGAGAATTTCTAACGTCTTACTTACACATTCAAAATAACATCTTCCCAGGGACCATTGTTAAAGACTCTTGTCTTTGTACACTTTCCTCTGTACGATGAGGTTTCCATAAATATCTCACGTAGTGTCCACAGTAACCCCTAGTGTAGACAGGACTATTACAGATTCAGTGTTGCAACTGGGGAAGTGAAATAAACTATCCAAGGTGACACCAATGGTCAGTTATTGAGCCAGGACCAGGACCAAGGATCCTGACTCTGAGTCTAGCTCTTTTCCCAGTTATTCTGTGTTTAAACAGGAGGTCAGACTAGTGTAGCTAAAAACGGTTTTAGAATTCAGTTCTGGCAAAGACACGCCATCAAGAGTCTTTCTCAAATGTGATCTCATCTATATTTGTATGGGGCCATGAAAAAATATCTGCCACCCGCTATTTTCTGGGCCTTCCCTGTAACTCAGCTGGTAAAGAGTTCACCTGCAATGCAGGAGATTCCAGTTCGATTCCTGGAAGATCCACTGGAGAAGGGATAGGCTACCCACTCCAGTATTCTTGGGATTCCCTGGTGGCTCAGACAGTAAAGAATTTGCCTGCAATGCGGGAGACCTGGGTTCAATCCCTGGGTTGGGAAGATCCCCTGGAGGAGGGCATGGCAACCCACTCCAGTACTCTTGCCTAGAGAATCCCCATAGACAGAGGAACCTGGTGGGCTACAGCCCATGGGGTTGCAAAGCATTGGACATGAATGAGTGACTAAGCACAGCACACGTGAAAAAATGGAAGAAGAGATTGTGGTCACTGGCATCCATCCCTTCCTCCAATAATATCTCTTAATAATTGTCAAAGACTTTCTCCATTCACAGAATCCAGCCATGAAAAGATGAAACCGTATGTGGAACACTGTCAATAAACTGGAGGCCTCTGAAGTTGTGCTTCTGCAAACTTTAAACAACCACATCGAAAATGCACTAGAGTTTAAATCCTTGGATGCTTCTTAAGAGCTCAACCGGCTGCTTAGAATCAGACACAAAAATCAATGACATATGTCCCTGAAGAAATGAAAACCAAAACACTTTTAGCTTTGCCAAGTGAAGTTTTTCCTGAAGTGTTCCTTGGAGTGAGGTTGATATTTAGCATTCTCAAGTGAGCTGTTAAGCCCTGATACAATATAAATAGATATAACTTAGTGGCTGGTGACAGGGGATTTTACTCACGTCTGTCCCTCTGCCCTCTGTCTAGTCTGTATTATGGCCAAATGGCCTGTAATAAATCCTATCAGCTCACAGGGCTTGGTGAGTGTATCTCTTACCGGAGTCTTTAATGTGTTAGTACCTTTGAGGTAGGTCATTATCTGTGTTGGTGGTCTTTTGCAAACTTTGAAGAGTTGTGAGGAAAGGAAAAAATCTCTGAAGAGTAAGTGATGCAATTTTCTGAACTGAATTGTGTCACTGTTGAATTCATATTACTGAACCGAACTGGGGTCCATTCACCTGACATAAGCAAAGCCAACCTGACACCAGTTGTGGTGAAAGAAAGTACAGCGTTTATTGCAAAGCCAAGCAAGGAGAATGGATGGTTCATGCTCATAGATCTAAACTCCACAGTGGCTTTTAGGGAAGTGTTTTAAAGACAGTGTGAGGGGTAGGGTTGCAGGTACCGGATCAGCTTGTGTAAAATTCTCTGGTTGGTTGATGATGAGGTAATAGGGTGATGTTTCTGGAATCTCAACCATCAACCTTCTGATTCCAACCAGTTTGGGGTCTACATGCTTATGGTCAGCATGTCATTAACTTCTTCCACATGACAGAGATTTTATTATCTGCAAAACAGCTCAAGAATATGACTCAAGAAACTGAAGATCCTTGACTTGTTTTATGGCAAACTATTATTTTTGTCTTACTTGACAGTTTTCCTTGTTTCTGCCTTTTCTCAGTTCTCTAATTAAATTTGCTTTTTGGAACTCCGAGAAGGCCTAGGAGACTAAAACTCTTCTACAAACAAGAGGGACATGGGGAGTGGCCCTTCCCTTGAAAGTTTCCCTCAGGGTCCTGTCAGTTTTATGCTGAAGTCCAGTCCCTAATATGATGATGTTTGGAGATCTGATTTGGAGTGGTAGTTAGGTATAGACAAGGTCATGAAGATACGGCCCCCATGATGGGATTAGTGCCCTTATTTTAAAAAGACACCAAAGAACTTGATTTGTTTCCTTCTCCCTCCCTTCATGTTCTTGTACTAAGGAAAGATCACGTGAGGACAGAGCAAGGAGTCTGTTTCAGCTGAAGGATACAGCTCTGACCAGACACTGAGTCTGCTAATCTTAGACTATCCAGCCTCCAGCACTGAGAAATAAATTCCTGTTGTTTAAGCCACTCAGTTTTAAATTTTGTATGATAGCCCACGCTGAATAAGATGTGTGTATAGTGGAAGTGGATTAAATTTAACACCAGAAAACCTGGCTCATCTCTTATCCTTGCTTAACCTCTTTGTGCCTTCGTCTCCTTATCTGTAGAATGGGGAACTATGAATAACTCTCACTCCCCGCATCACAACGTTTTTTATAAAAAACTTTTTATTTTGTATTGGAGTTTAGCTGATTAACAATGTTGTGATAGTTTCAGGTGGACAGCAAATGGACTCAGCCATACATATACACGTATCCATTCTCCCCACCTCTTTGGGCTTCCCTGGTGGCTCAGTTGGTGAAGAATCTGCCTCCAATTCAGGAGACCCAGGTTTATCCCTGGGTTGGAAAGATTCCCTGGAGAAGGATATGGCAACCCATTCCAGTACTCTTGCCTGGAAAACCCCATGGACAGAGGAGACTGGTGGGCTATAGTCCATGGGGTCATAAGAGTAGGACATGACTTAGGGACTAACCCGCCAAATTCCCCTCACATCCAGGCTGTTACATAACAATGAGCAGCTTTCCCTGTGCTGTACAGTAGTACCTTGTTGGTTATCTATTTTAAATATAGCAGTATGCACATGTCCATCCCAAACTTCCTAACTAACCCTTCACCTCATCCTTCTCCCTTGGCAACTATAAGTTCGTTCTCTAAGTCTGCCAACATCAGAAGGTTCTTGTGAGAATCCTGTGAGGGAAGATTTGTAAACTGCCAACAGAATTGCTTTTTTGATCTTCTCTAGAGGCTCTTTAGTTTCATGACTCAAATAATGTGTTGTTGAGAATCTGCCATTAAAGTTGAAATGGCAAAATTGTGTAGGAAAAATAAAAATGGAAAAAGAGGTTAAGAGCTCTACAAAATATTTTTATTTTTAAAATGCTGGAGGTCTGAACCCATGCATGCTAATTGTTTTAAGTGAATGATTTTTTTATGGCTTGGTTGTTTTGTTTTTTTTTATTTTATTGGAGGCAAATTACCTTACATTAATATATTGGTTGGTTTTGCCATACATTGACATGAATCCACCCCGGGTGTACATGTGCTCTCCCTCCCGAACCCCCCTCCCACCTCCCTCCTCCCCATATCCTCCCTCCATGTCATTCCCGTGCACCAGCCCCAGGCATCCTGTATCATGCGTCGAACCTGGACTGGTCACTTATGATAATATACATGCTACAATGACGTTCTCCCCAATCATCCCATCTTCACCCTCTCCCACAGAGTCCCAAAGACTGTTCTATATGCCTATATCTCTTTTGCAGTCTCGTATACAGGGTTCAGGTTTCCATCTTTCTAAATTCCATATATATGCGTTGGTATACTGTATTGATGTTTTTCTTTCTGGCTTACTTCACTCTGTATAATTGGCTCCAATTTCATCCACCTCATTAAAACTGATTCAAATGCATTCTTCTTGATGGCTGAAAAATACTCCATTGTGTATATGTACCAAAGCTTTCTTATCCATTCATCTGCAGATGGACATCTAGGTTGCTTCCATGTCCTGGCTATTATAAACAGTGCTGCAGTGAACATTGGAGTACATGTGTCTCTTTCAATTCTGGTTTCCTCGGTGTGTATGCCCAGGAGTGCAATTGCTGGATCATATGGCAGATCTATTTCCAGTTTTTTGAGGAATCTCCACACTATTCTCCATAGTGATTGTACTAGTTTGCATTCCCACCAACAGTGTAAGAGGGTTCCCTTCTCTCCACACCCTCTCCAGCATTTATTGCATGTAGACTTTTGGATAGCAGCCATTCTGACTGGTGTGAAATGGTATCTCATTGTGGTTTTGATTTGCATTTCTCTGATTATGAGGGATGCTGAGCATTTTTTCATGTGTTTGTTAGCCATCTTTATGTCTTCTTTGGAGAAATGTCTGTTTAGTTCTTTGGCCCATTTTTTGATTGGGTCACTTAGTTTTCTGGAATTGAGCTGCAGGAGCTGCTTGTATATTTTGGAGATTAATCCTTTATCAGTTGCTTCATTTGCTATTATTTTCTCCCATTCTGCAGGCTGTCTTTTCACCTTGCTTAGAGTTTCTTTTGCTGTGCAGAAGCTTTTGATTTTAATTAGGTCCCATTTGTTTATTTTTGCTTTTATTTCCAATATTCTGGGAGGTGGGTCTTGGAGGATCCTGCTGGGATTTATGTCAGAGAGTGTTTTGCCTACGTTCTCCTCTAGGAGTTTTATAGTATCTGGTCTTACATTTAGCTCTCTAATCCACTTTGAGTTTATTTTGGTGTATGGTGTTAGGAATTGTTCTAGTTTCATTCTTTTACAAGTGGCTGACCAGTTTTCCCAGCACCACTTGTTAAAGAGACTGTCTTTTGTCCATTTTATATTCTTGCCTCCCTTGTCAAAGATAAGGTGTCCATAGGTGCGTGGGTTTATCTCTGGGCTTTCTATTTTGTTCCATTGATCTATATTTCTGTCTTTATGCCAGTACCATACTGTCTTGATGACTGTGGCTTTGTAGTAGAGCCTGAAGTCTGGCAGGTTAATTCCTCCAGTTCCATTTTTCTTCTTCAAGATTGCTTTGGCTATTCGAGGTTTTTTGTATTTCCATACAAATTGTGAGATTATTTGTTCTAGTTCTGTGAAAAATATCGTTGGTAGCTTGATAGGGATTCCATTGAATGTATAAATTACTTTGGGTAGTATACTCATTTTCACAATATTTATTCTTCCAATCCACGAACACGGTATATTTCTCCATCTATTAGTGTCCTCTTTGATTACTTTCACTAGTGTTTTATAGTTTTCTACATACAAGTCTTTTGTTTCCTTAGGTAGATATATTCCTAAGTATTTAATTCTTTTCGTTGCAACAGTGAATGGAATAGTTTCCTTAATTTCTCTTTCTATTTTCTCATTATTAGTGTATAGGAATGCAAGGGATTTCTATGTGTTGATTTTATATCCTGCAACTTTACTGTATTCATTGATTAGCTCTAGTAGTTTTCTGGTAGAGTCTTTAGGGTTTTCTGTGTAGAGGATCATGTCATCAGCGAACAGTGAAAGTTTTACTTCTTCTTTTCCAATTTGTATTCCTTTTATGTCTTTTTCTGCTCTGATTGCTGTAGCCAAAACTTCCAGAACTATGTTGAATAGTAGTGGTGAGAGTGGGCACCCTTGTCTTGTTCCTGACTTTAGGGGAAATGCTTTCAGTTTTTCACCATTGAGGATAATGTTTGCTGTGGGTTTGTCGTATATAGCTTTTATTATGTTGAGATATGTCCCTTCTATTCCCACTTTCTGGAGAGTTTTTATCATAAATGGATGTTGTATTTTGACAAAGGATTTCTCTGCATCTATTGAGATAATCATATGATTTTTATTTTTCAGTTTGTTAATGTGGTGTATTACGTTGATTGATTTGCGGATATTGAAGAATCCTTGCATTCCTGGGATAAAGCCCACTTGGTCATGATGTATGATCTTCTTAATATGTTGTTGGATTCTGATTGCTAGAATTTTGTTAAGGATTTTTTCATCTATGTTCATCAGTGATATTGGCCTGTAGTTTTCTTTTTTTGTGGGATCTTTACCAGGTTTTGGGATTAGGGTGATAGTGGCTTCATAGAATGAGTTTGGAAGTTTTCCTTCCTCAGCAATTTTCTGAAAGAGTTTGAGTAGAATAGGTGTTAGCTCTTCACTAAATTTTTGGTAGAATTCAGCTGTGAAGCCGTCTGGACCTGGGCTTTTGTTTGCTGGAAGATCTCCGATTACTTCCTCTATTTCCGTGCTTGTGATGGGTCTGTTCAGATTTTCTATTTCTTCCTGGTTCAGTTTTGGCAAGGTGTACTTTTCTAGGAATTTGTCCATTTCTTCCAGGTTATTCACTTTATTGCCATATAATTGCTGATAGTATTCTCTAATAATCCTTTGTATTTCTGTGTTGTCAGTTGTGATCTCTCCCTTTTCATTTCTAATTTTATTGATTTGGTTCTTCTCCCTTTCTTTCTTGATGAGTCTGGCTAGTGGTTTGTCAATTTTATTTACCTTCTCAAAGAACCAGCTTTTGGCTTTGTTGATTTTTGCTATGGTCTCTTTTGTTTCTTTTGCATTTATCTCTGCCCTAATTTTTATGATTTCTTTCCTTCTGCTAACCCTGGGGTTCTCCATTTCTTCCTTTTCTAGTTTCTTTAGATGTAGAGTTAGGTTATTTATTTGACTTTTTTCTTGTTTCTTGAGGTGTGCCTGTATTGCTATGAACCTCCCCCTTAGCACTGCTTTTACAGTGTCCCAGAGGTTTTGGGTTGTTGTGTTTTCATTTTCATTCATTTCTATGCATATTTTAATTTCTCTTTTGATTTCTTCTATGATTTGTTCATTATTCAGCAGTGTGTTGTTCAGCCTCCATATGTTGGCATTTTTAATAGTTTTTCTCCCATAATTGAGATCTAATCTTACTGCATTGTGGTCAGAAAAGATGCTTGGAATGATTTCAATTTTTTTGAATTTACCAAGGCTAGATTTATGGCCCAGGATGTGATCTATCCTGGAAAAGGTTCCATGTGCGCTTGAGAAAAAGGTGAAATTCATTGTTTTGGGGTGAAATGTCCTATAGATATCTATTAGGTCTAACTGGTCTATTGTATCATTTAAAGTTTGTGTTTCCTTGTTAATTTTCTGTTTAGTTGATCTATCCATAGATGTAAGTGGGGTATTAAAGTCTCCCACTATTATTGTTTTATTGTTAATTTCCCCTTTCATAATTGTTAGTAATTGTTTTACATATTGCGGTGCTCCTATGTTGGGTGCATAAATATTTATAATTGTTATATCTTCTTCTTGGATTGATCCTTTGATCATTATGTAGTTTCCTTCTTTGTCTCTTTTCACAGCCTTTGTTTTAAAATCAATTTTATCTGATATGAGTATTGCTACTCCTGCTTTCTTTTGGTCTCTATTTGCGTGGAATATCTTTTTCCAGCCCTTCACTTTCAGTCTGTATGTGTCCCTCGATTTGAGGTGGGTCTCTTGTAGACAACATATATGGGGGTCTTGTTTTTGTATCCATTCAGCCAGCCTTTGTCTTTTGGTTGGGGCATTCAACCCATTTACGTTTAAGGTGATTATTGATAAGTATGATCCCGTTGCCATTTTCATTATTGTTTTGGGTTCAATTTTATATACCCTTTCTGTGTTTCCAGTCTAGAGAAGATCCTTTAGTATTTGTTGGAGAGTTGGTTTGGTGATGCTGAATTCTCTCAGCTTTTGCTTGTCTGTAAAGCTTTTGATTTCTCCTTCATATCTGAATGAGATCCTTGCTGGGTATAGTAATCTGGGCTGTAGGTTATTTTCTTTCATCACTTTAAGTATGTCTTGCCATTCCCTCCTGGCCTGAAGAGTTTCTGTTGAAAGATCAGCTGTTATCCTTATGGGGATCCCCTTGTGTGTTATTTGTTGTTTTTCCCTTGCTGCTTTTAATATTTTTTCTTTGTGTTTGATCTTTGTTAATTTGATTAATATGTGTCTTGAGTATTTCGCCTTGGGTTTATCCTGTTAGGGACTCTCTGTGTTTCTTGGACTTGGGTGATTATTTCCTTCCCCATTTTAGGGAAATTTTCAGCTATTATCTCCTCGAGTATTCTTTCATGGTCTTTCTTTTTGTCTTCTTCTTCTGGGACTCCTATGATTCGAATGTTGGGGCGTTTAATATTGTCCCATATGTCTCTAATATTGTCCTCATTTCTTTTAATTCGTTTTTCTTTTTCCGTCTCTGTTTCATTTATTTCTACAATTCTATCTTCTAGCTCGCTTATCCTGTCTTCTGCCTCCGTTATTCTACTGTTTGTGCCCTCGAGAGTGTTTCTGATCTCGTCTATTGTATTATTCATTGTATATTGACTCTTTTTTATTTCCTCTAATTCTTTATTGAACATTTCTTCCATCTTCTCCATCCTTTTCTCCAGTTTATTTATCTGTAACTCCATTTTGCTTTCCAGATTTTGAATCATTTTCACAATTAAAATTCGAAATTCATTATCGGGTAGGTTCCCTATATCTTCCTCTTTTGTTTGTGTTGGTGGGCATTTATCCTGTTCCTTTACTTGTTGGGTATTTCTCTGCCTCTTCATCTTGCTTATATTGCTGTGTTAGGTGGCCTTTCTGTCTTCTGACAGTCTGTGGAGTTCTCTTTATTATGTAGTTACCTCGTTGTGTGGGGGGTTGGATGGGTGACTTGTCAAGGTTCCCTGGTTAGGAAAGCTTGAGTAGATGTTCTGGTGGGTGGAGCTGGATTTCTTCTCTCTGGAGTGCAAGGAAGTGTCCAATAATGAGTTTGAGATGTCCGTGGGTTTGGGGTGGCTTTGGGAAGCCTGTATATTGAAGTTCAGTGCTATTCTCCTGTGTTGCTGGATAGCTTGGGTAGTATGTCTTTCACTGAAACTTGTTGACCCTAGGGTGGTGCCTGGTTTCAGTGTATGTATGGAGGCCTTTGATGAGTACCTATCAATTAATGTTCTCTGGAACTGGAGATCTCTGGTGTTCTCAGGATTTGGCCTTAAGCCTCTGCCTCTGGTTTTCAGTCTTATTCTTGCAGGAGGCTCAAGGCTTCTCCCTCTTCTGTTTTCTGGTCTCCTCAGTGTCTAATTCCCGTCCTGACACCAGGATGTGGTGGTGGACACTTTTTTTTTTTCCCCCCAGGTTCTCCTATTCAGTCCTGCTGTAGGGAGGGAGGAACAACTAACAAATATCCCTGGCGTCTGCGGGGAGTGCTCGTGGTGTCTCGGCTACACTGGGAATGCTCCCGCTCGAGGCGTGTGTGCTTTCCCTGTTTATGCTGCTTAGGCTTTAGTTTGCTCTGCTGCAAGCTGTCCGCGGCTGGCGCTGGGTTGCATGCACTTCCCAGGTCTGAGCGGCTCAGGTTCAGGTCCTCGGGTACTCAACAAAGGCGCAGACTTGGCTGGGGCTGCGTTTTGTGCCTTCCCCGGTCCTAGCAGCTCAGGTGACCAGGCATTTGGCGAGTGCAGTCACTGCGACTTATCACCTTCCCGGTCCCTGCCGCTTGGTTTTCTGGGGTTACAACCGGCGCAGTTTCTCAGGCGGATATCAACCGGCCGGAACCCAAGAAGTCCTGGCCAGCAAGGAAGCCTCCCTGCAGCTTGGCACGGGAAGCCTCTCTGGGGCCGTGGCTGACCCCGGCCCGGCGCTGGCTGCCCTCCCCGCCCGCGTCGGCGGGGGCTGGGGGCTGGGGCGCCCAAGCCCGGTCCTCCCTCCAAGCGCAGCCGCCAGTTCTCCCTCCAAGCGCGTCCGCCGGCTCTCCCTCCAAGCGCAGGCGCTGGCTCTCCCTTCAAACGCGGGCTTCGGTTCTCCCTCTAAGTGCCGCAGCCGGTTCTCCCTCCAAGCAAGCAGCCATTCTCCCTCTAAGCGCAGCCGCCGGGTCTCCCTCCAAGCGCGGGCGCCGGCGCCTCCCTGCCCAGCCCTCGCCGGCTAGTGAGGGGCGCAGGCGTCTGCGCCGCTTATCCGCTGAGAGTTTCCTCTGGGCACTTAGTCTGTGAGTTTTAATTATTTATGTCTTTTGTCTCCCAGTTATGCGGCCCTCTGAGGTTCCACTCGCCAGTGTTTCCAGGTGTTTGGAAACTTCTCTCTCTCTCTCTCTTTTTTTTTTAAGCCTCCCTTCCCGGGAGGGAGCTCCATCCCTCCCTCTTTTGTCTGTCTTTTTATCTATTTCCTACCTCCTTTCGACGACTATGGGCTGCTTTTCTGAGTGCCTGATGTCCTCTGCCGGTATTCAGAAGTTTTTTTGTGGGATTTACTCAGCGTTCAAACGTTCTTTTGTTGATTTTGTTGGGGGGAAAGTGGCCGCCCTGTCCTATTCCTCCGCCATCTTCCCCTAAGAACCGGCTTGGTTGTTTTAAAAAAATCTGAGCTAGTTTGAATTCCTGTACTGGAACTCAAGAAAAATCATTGTAATTCTATTTGCTATGTTATGTGTTATTTTATATTTTATAATATTTATATTATATAGTATTCTTTAAGGTATTTGAAAGCTAACCCACCAAGCTCTTCTGTCCATGGAATTCTCCAGGCAAGAACACTGGAGTGGATAGCCATTCCCTTCTCCAGTGGATTTTCTGGACCCAGGGATCAAACCCAGGTCTCCCTCATTGCAAGCAGATTCTTTACCATCTGAGCCACCAGGGAAGCCCTCTGAACTGAACTCATGTGATCACAAATGGCACCTTGTGGTACGTATGATATTTTAGTCTAGCTGTTACGGACTGCATTTCTTACTTTTTTAAAGTATTTTTTAAAATTTTAGAACAAATTTAGATTTATTAAAAAATAATGAAGCTAGTACACAGAGTTCCAATAAACCCCACACCTAGTTTCCCCTATTATTAATATTCACATTAGTATGGTATATCTGTCACAGAAAATGGACCAGTATTGACACATTATTAATGACTAAGGCTATACTTTATTCAAATTTCCTTAGTTTGTATCTAATCTCCTTTTCCGGTTCCAGGGTCCCCTGTAGAATATCACATTACATTTAGTTATACCTTTTTTTATGTCTTGAGAATTCCTGGCAGTGGTTAGTACTTGGCATTTTCACTACTATGGGCTCAGGTTCGATCTCTGGTTGGGCAACTAAGATCCTGTGGCACAAAGTTAAAAAAGAATAGTACTGGGTCAGGTTATTTTGTAGAATGTCCCTCAGATGGGATTTTTCTGATGTTCTGCTCATGAGCGGGGCTTCCAAGGTGGTGCTAGTGGTAAAGAACCCACCTGCCAGTGCAGGAGATGTGAGAGGCACAAGTTCAATCCCTGGGTGGGAAAGATCCCCTGGAGGAGGCCATGGCAACCCACTCCAGTATTCTTGTCTGGAGAATCCCATGCACAGAGGAGCGTGGCAGTTCACAGGGTCATAAAGAGGTGGCCATGATTGGAGCAACTCAGCATGCACACATACACTGCTCATGATTAGACTGGAGGTATGGGCTTTTGAGAGGAATACTCTTATAGACATTCTAATCACATGAACTTGGGAATACTCCAGTAGAGAGTCAGTTAATTATCTGGCGTAATGAAAAATCTTTGTCCTGAAGCACCATGGTCCGCAATGGACATCTAACACCTAGAGAAGTGAGAAGTGTTATCCATACGAAAAGAAACTTACAGCAAGATCTATTCTAGACCTAATAATCCCAAGAAGCTATAGATTGCCACAGGTCTGTTCACTATCTTAAATCCTCTTGTTCTGAAGTCTTTCAACACATCTCCTGTAGTAAGTTTTTTGTGGGGAAAAGATTTTGAGTTTATTATGGAATTTAATGGGAAAGAAGTATTCATTTATTTTATAAGAATCATTACTTAACTAGATAACTGAAACCTCTATAGTATCCTGCACACAAATGAGTGAATAAGAATATGGGAATTATGTACTGAGAACTCGTAAGTTTGCTGCTGCCAAGTATGTACCCGTGTGTGCTAAGTCACTTCAGTTGTGTCTGACTCTCTGCAACCCTATGGACTGTAATTGGCCAGGCTCCTATGTCTATGGGATTCTCCAGGCAAGAATACTGGAGTGGGCTGTCATGCTCTCCTCCAGGGGATCTTCCTGACCCAGGGATCAAATCTGTGGCTCCTGAGGCTCCAGGATTGCCAGTGGATTCTCTACCACTGAGCCACTGGGAAGCCTCAGGTACCAGCAGAAGAGTGAAATTAATGGTGTCTCTACCACACCAAGCACCTGGGACATTTTAAAAATGGAGTGGCAACTCCAGTATCTAGACCAATGTCATGCTGCGACAGGCTGATTCTACAATTCAGAGAAGCAAGTTTGAATCTGAATCTAAGAAAATGTAGGAATCCTGAACTCCCAAGACTTAACTAACTTACTTAATTTCCTGCAAAGGATGTGCTGTTAGTAAAGGGGAAACAATTCTCCAAATATAGAAAAAAATATACATGCTATATAGTACACATTCATATGTTCTGTCTGCAGTTTGATTTTTGCAGTTGACAGACTATCTCCGTGTGTGTGAGTGCTGTTACTCAGTCTCTTTATAATCCCACTGTCATCTTTATTCAGTTCTGGATAACAAAGCAGATTTATTTATTTATTTAGAATCTCTCTGTGCATTATTTTAACTTATTTAATCCTATCTGTGGCAGGTACTCACTGTCCTCTTCTATAAAATGAGGAAATTGAGGCTTAGAGAAGTTAAGTAACTTGCTCAAGATACACAAATAAAGTCAGGATTCAGGACCAAGGCAAGGACTATTTGACTCCAAAATCTCAGCTTCTACTGGGTTAAACTACGTTTGTGTCCATAAGTTATTTCAAAATGCCTTCTGTGTAAGTAAGCCACATGTCTTTTCTTAGAAGCTCTTGTAATTTCCATCCACATGGCATGTGCTTAATCATACTTGAAAATAAGGAAAGATGGATTTATTATTCCTACTAATTACCACTGTCAAGGTAATAAAAAAAATCCTGTTGTCTCATCATAATTAACTCATAGGCTAAAAAGGATTCTGGGACCCAAGTCCACTCTGTGGAGGAGTCTTACCCCCACATCACCAAACAATTCTCAGATACCAGCTAGGTGCCCAACAACTCAACCCAATTCTGGGACCATCTGTCAGGAGACAGCTTTAGATTCCACAGGCTGAGGGCTGGGTCCTGTAGGACTCCCCCCAACCCCCAACTTCAGATGCCAGATGCAAACCCAGATTATCGTGTGTGCTTCTGACCTACCAGCCGTGGATTAGTAATTCCCGTGTACCCCATCTTTGGGTTTGATTAATTTGCTAGGGTGGCTCACAGAACCCAGAGAAACATTTTACTTACTAGATTATGTGTTTATTATAAAAGAATGTCACTCAGGAACAGCCAGATGGAAGAGATATCCAGGGTAAGGTGCAGGGAAAGGGTGTCTCCTTCCCAAATCCCCATGTGTTCACTGACCCGTAAGCTCTCTGAACTCCATCCTTTTGAATTTTTATGGAGGATTCATTCCATAGGCATGATTAATTAAATTATGCCACTCATGACTGAAATCAACCTCCAGCCCCTCACTCCTCCCCAGAGATCATGGGTGAGACTGTAAGTTCAAATCCTCTAATCACGTGATTGGTTGTCCTGGTAACCAGCCCTCATCCTTTGGTGCCATGTAAATGTCACCCTATTGACAAACCCAAAGACACCTTAATCTCTCTCAGCACTTAGGGAACTCCAAAGGTTTTAGGAGCTCTATGCCAGGAACAAGAGATGAAAATCAAATATACGTTTCTTATTATAAATTACAGCATCACAGATGCCAACTGTAAGATAAGGGAAGGCCAGTCATTCAACAGCCCTGTTACCTGAAACTAGAGTGACTTGAACCTCCATATCCTAAAATATAGTGTATTAATGAAAAATCTGAGGTATATGGAGGTCAGCAGACCAGAAGATGATCTCCACTGAAAGACAGTTTGTTACAATTCCCAAGGGGAAGGGCTATGACACTAGGAAGCACCAGGGCCAGTCAGGAAGAGGAAGGAGAGGGTAGAACTGTGGGCAAAAGCCTTTATTGTCATTTCCATGGAAGGAACAGGTGAGGCAGGGGAAACAGGCTTAGAACCTGCTAGTTTGAGTACTTTCAGCAGGCTCTGGGCAGAAGAGGCTGTCCCTAGTTGTACGTGGCCCTGGAGCAATCAGGGCAGGGGGATAGTAGTCCCAAATATGGGAACTTGATAAAGGAGGTGGTTGGGGGTGGGGGCTCTGGGTTGGCTGGTTGTTATTTGAAAATCATTGGTGGGCAAGTTTACTATATCTAGGAATAGCCTAAACCCAGGAGCTAGAATCCCATGAGGGTCAGCAAGACCCTAAGATATCAAAACATCAGAAAACAGAATATAAAAGATATAGTTAGTATACTCTAGCTAGAGGATTTCCAGCTCTTCTAAGTTGGGAAGGGCATTCAAATCTAACCATAAGCTAAGGAAAATATCCAAAGCTAATTCAGCTGTAAACGATGGACATGGGTCTTAATGCCATGTAAGAGAACCTCTTGCATGCAGAGGAAGAACAACAAAAACAAGGCAATGTGTCTCTCTTCCTGCGGTGCAGATAGGTTCATCTGCACCGTTTCTCTAGATTCCATGTACATGTGGCAATGTACAATATTTGTTTTTCTTTATCTGACTAGCTTCACTCTGTATAACAGATTTTAGGTCCGTCCTCATCCCTACAAATGACCCAATTTCGTGCCTTTTTATGGCTGAGTTATATTCCACTGTATATATGTACTACATCTTCTTTATCCATTCATCTGCGATGACCTAGAGGGTAGGATGGGAGGGTGGGGGGGAGCACAAGAGGAAGGAGATATATGTATACACAGAGCTGATTCCCATTGTTGTACAGCAGAAACTAACACAACATTGTAGAGCAATTATACTCCAAAAAATAAAAGTAAAAGAATTTTAAAAATAACAAAAACCTAAGATACTGGTAATGACAACTGAAAGATCAAACGCAACTATCTGAGCCTAGACTGTATGGGTTAATTTTAAGGACTTGTCCCAAGCCAGTGCTTCATAAGAGGACATAAAAGTTCAGCACCCATCAAACATTACAAAAATATTATTTTTTTTAAATCCAGTTTATTAGCAAGTTACAGTCTCTACACTAGTGTATGCAGTTCAAGTGCATGCACACATATATACAGATAGTAATAGCTTGCCGAAATGTGAGCTCAGCATCAGATACCACCCACCCCTCCCCCAACACACACCAAATCACAAATTCTCAAGTCTGTGTTTAGTGGGTCCAAGTTGACACAGCTGAAATGGGTCGTTTTGTTTTCCTCAAAAGCACTGAGATATACAAAGACAAAATAAAGTCAAACCTGCCCATTTTGACCTTACAGCTTCCTTAGGACCAGAAGCAGTATTTTCAAATCCAACAGTGCTGTTTACTCCAGGAAATGTTTTCCTCATAGTCACGGCAAAGTCAAACACCACAGTATCTCAAATTCCAGTAAACACTTTATTCTCCTCACTAATGTCTCAAAACCTTTGGTAGCAAAAGCCTGGAAAAAGCCCTTTGGCAATAAACATGAATATTTTACTAAGGGTACAGAGAAGCTACAAAAGGATAAAAGTTTCTGTTAACTGAATTGGAGTATTTTTCTTTGGTAGAATCCCCAGACAAACTTGAATAAATTATACACAGTGTCGATAGAAGTAAAAGAAGTAGTCTGTAAAGAATTTCCCGGCAAAATAAGGGTCCGTTGAACAGTCAGCTAAGTCCTGTCAGAAGGGGAGTGGGGGGAGAGAATGATTAATGTAAGAATTAGTTGTAATTAAAATTATCTACTTATCTGTTTGGAGAAGGAAATGGCAACCCACTCCACTATTCTTATCTGGGAAATCCCATGGACAGAGGAGCCAGGTGGGCTACAGTTCATGGGGTCTCAAGAGTCGGACACAACTTAGTGGTTAAACCACCACCACCACCATTTACCTATCTAGTTATTTAATGGTCCATTTCTTTCTCACTGAAAAGAAAAGAGAGCTTACCGGTGCAGCTACCCGGAAATGGTACCCACTGTCGAAGAGTGGGGCTACAGGGAGGCTCCAAATGTGCTGATATCCCTAAATAATGAATGAAAGAGATCCATCAGATAACTACATTTTACCCTTCGCTGGAAAAAGCCCAGGCTGAAAAGCATTTCCTTGACTGCAGTAGGAGAGGCATTTGTGGCAACAGTTTTGATGGTGTTGCTGGAGAAGTCTACAGCTTCCAAAGGATGCACAGAAGATGCTGAACCAAATCCTGTGGCTGGGGTCAGCAAAGCGAAACTGACACGTGACTCATGGCATCTCTCTCTTTGTGAGGATCAGAGGCTGTGCCACCATTATAGATGCACTTCTGCAACGCAGAATGCCGAGGAGCTGGAAAATGTTACCTGTGTCATCTCCTGGGAGACTTCCTGTTGATTTTGCATCCCTGTGGCCTCTGTTTTACTACGGAAACACACATTTCCAAGGGTGAACTTGCACTGGAAGACTATCAGTGGCTCTGTTGTGCTTCAAGAGACAAAGGAAAGAAACGGCAAATGGAAAAACAGTTATCAGCTCCCACAGGCTACACCTTGAGAAGAAGAGGGTCTTATGGGAGCATAACTTGGAAATCCATTCAAAGTTCCGAATAGGCCTGTTATTATACAAAACTCATGAATGCCAATATACTAGTTCACATCTCAGTATAATAGAAAGAGACTCAATCTCAGATGACTACTGTTGTTGACTAAATGCTTGTGTCCCCCACCCCCCAAATTCGTACGTTTAAATCCTAACCTCCAATATGATGGTGTTAGGAGGTAGAGCCTTAAGGAAGTGACAGCTCCTGATGGTGGAGCCCTGATGAGGGGGTGAGTGCCCTCATGAAAAGGACCCCAGAGAGCCCTCTCACCCCTTCTGCCATGTGAGGACATAGAGATAAGACGGCTACTTATCACCAGGAAGTGGGCTCTCATCCTACATCAAACCTGCCAGTGCCTTGACCTTGGACTTCCCAGGCTCCAGAACTATGAGGAATGGTTTAAGCCACCCAGTATTATATAGTAGACTGGAACTGACTAAAACTAAAACTAAACTAAACTAAAACTAAAACTGAGGTAACATACGACAGTCTTGAAAATCTAATCTCATGACTTAAGTAATTTCAACATTAGAACTTCTTATCTCCATAGATTTTAAAAATAATTTTGGGGTACATATCCCTTCTCTTTTCCCTGGCAGCTGAATTTACTTTCATCTGATATTTCCAGGATTTGAAATTCTGCAAAATTCTGGTCTGGATAGGTCTCGTTTGAATCAGAGAGGCAGACAACACAGGTATGGGTGTGGGGGTGAGCCCCATTAGGAATGATCAGTCCTTAAAGCTATCAGAGTAGAAGACCTGTCAGAAAGAATGGTTCTTCTCCAGAGGTTTGCCTGGGAATCCTCATAAGGAGGATGAGGTCCACCTATCTCTGGGACAACCTACAATCTTGGTTGAGTATATGTGTTACTTTAAGATCACCACTGTTAGAAAAAAAATTATTCCTAAAGCCCAATTTATGGTGGGAGACCCAGTTTCAATCCCCTGGAGAAGTGAATGGCTACCCACTCCAGTATTCTTTCCTGGAGAATTCCATGGACAGAAGTTACAAGTAGATCCCCTGGAGAAGGGAATGGCTACCCGCTCCAGTATTCTTTCCTGGAGAATTCCATGGACAGAAGTTACAGTCCATAAGGTTGCAAAGAGTTGATCACCACTGAGTGACTAACTCAGTTCCAGTCTACTATACAATACTGGGTGGCTTAAACCACGGACATTCATTTCTCACAGTTCTGGAGCCTGGGAAGTCCAAGATCAAGGCACTGGCAGTGGTTCAAGATGACCTTCTCCACTTCAAGGGATATACCACTTCAGCTTCCTTCCTTCCATTGAAGCGAGGGACAAATGAGGAAACATTGTCCCAGGCAGCTCAGAGAGTGCTAGAGAATAGGACACTTAGCTTTTGCTCTGCCTTGTCATATGGTGGATGCTGAGTCATGAAATTTTAGCTGCTTGAAAAAGACCATTTCGAGACAAGCAGTCGGCTTGTGTTATTAGCTCACTGTAGAAGCAAAGTTGATGAAAGAAGGAGTATGAAGTCTGAGTGAAACAGAGGAAGAGACCAGAGTGGAGTGGGAGGAAATGATGGAGGAAGAATAACAGAGCTGGGGAAGCAGAGGGAGAGAGGGGAGGACAGAGGAAAGAGAAAGAAAGGGAGAAAGGAAAGAGAGAGAGAGGAAATGTGGGAGGAACAAAGGAGAGACTAACGTCAAGAGACAACCACCATCTTCACGGTGAGTACCTCGCTTCATAATGTCTGTGAAAGTCTTCTAAAGAACCATGATTATTCAAAATAGCTGATAAAATAGATTCGAGTTTTGTGATTTTGGAGGAAAGGTAGTCATAATGTGAAGTGCCTGCTAAGTGCCAGGACGGGGCAGTGTTCTTACGGGTCTCACCTCACTGGGGAGGCAGGAAAGTGATGGTCGAGTGGAAGGGCTGATTGGAAGCCCATCTCCACCACTTATTTGCTCTGACTTTCAGGACAAGCTTTTTGACCTCTCTAAACTAAGTGCTCCCATCTGAAAAATATAAACTAGGAAAAAACACCAACCTCAGAGGCTTGTTGTGAGGACTATATGACCCAGTAGTAAAAGTGTAGCGTGTCTGGCATGTAGTCTGCGCTCAGCAAATGGTAGTCATTAATTTTGCTATTATTATCACTGATTCTCACAGAGGCTCTCCATGTTATGATATAATGTGAAATTCATCTTATAGATGAATAAACAGTAGTTCAGTGAGGATAAGTGGTTTTTCCAAGATTACAGAATTAATAAGTGACGGAGACAAAATCTGAACCCTGGTCTGCCCAGCTCCAAACTCTGACTCCATTTTTTAACTCCCCTGGGGGAAGTGGATGGTGTCTGCATTAGCATTGCTCCCAGGAGCTCCCAGAAATGTGCAGCCCCCCCATCCAGGGAACGTGCTATTACTCTAGCTCCCCCCCCAATTCAAAGGGACACAGCCAAGGGCAGTCGGCAGCCTGAGACCATCAAATCCAAGGTCGGGCTCACTTTGCAGGTGTGAGCATACAGCCCAGAGGCTTTCTATCCCTTGGAAGAAGCTTGGAAGGTCCCAGGCTTCATTTTGAAAATCCCTCCCTCAAACTGGCCCACCTCTCAACCCAATCGTCATTCTTTAACTGAAAACTTTCTACTTCCTAAATTATTAATCAAATTGTGAGGGAAACTCAGGCTTGGTATTCAGATAATAAAAACAGAATTATCTTTTACAGCTATGAACTTACTTGATTTCCAGAGAGAATTTGACATTGGTGGGTGTGTACTTATTAACAGGAATATGGTAGTTGTAATTTCCAGACCTAAGTAAGGGAAAAAATAAAATCACAAATCAAAATATGCAGGGAAGGATTCAGTCTTTTTTCTATTTGGTATACTACATAAACTGTGAAATATTCTATGTGATAGATACAGAAAATCAAGTTTAACATGGCACAGTTTCATGCTTTTCAGAGATATACCTGTCAGATTTCAAAGTGATCTCTGAAAGAGATCTGAAAGATCAAACTCTATCAAATATACAACAAACAGATTCATGGTTTCTCAGAATACACAGAAGAAATGATGGAAAGTCAAATCCTCGACCAAATGCACAAAACTAAACCAACAGGAAATTATTTCAACTTCCCTTAAGGAGACAGAGATTTCAGAAAAAAAATGAGGCAAAGGCCTCAAACTTAACAGTCCCTCTGGAAAGAACTGGAAATAATAACTACCAGCTTTGATACAGTAAATCACTCCATTTTAGACAACATCAGCAGGAAATACCAGGTACTTTAAAAAATGTAATCAAGTAAAATTAGTACAGTCCTAATTATCATTGAGTAATGGAGAAAACCGCAGGATAGAAATGCTTATACAGAGATTCCTCCCACCCTTGGGGAAGGATGGTTGGAAAAAGGGGGAGTTCCTTTGATTCATATTGTAATGAAAACTCAAGCAAAAAGGCACATTATATCTAATACAAGTTCTTATGACCTTCCTATCCCTTGAATTATATACAGAAATAAAACCAGATAAATGGGGGAAAGGGCCAGTCATTTTAAATTCTCTTTAGTGAATACTAAACCGAGTTGTTAAAAATGAGAAAGCAAAAATAAAAGCAATAGATGTGAATTGGGATCAGGAGGACTTTGTCCTACCAGAGGAAGCTTAGTAAATAGAAGTTTCCTACTATGTGCCTCCCAGTATCTATGTGCTTCCCTGAAACCCAACTACTTAGGTAGTAAATATCCTCATCTTACAGATGGGAAACAGGTATGCAAGGAGAATGAACTTCTTGTCAATTGGAATTTGAACCCAAATCATCTTACTATTCATCATCACATCATTCTACCAAACCAATGAATGTCTGTCTCTGACTTTTTCAGGCTCACTGAGCCTCAAGTTCTTTAACTTCAAAATAGAGATAAATAATACCAACCTTGTATGATTTTGTGAGAATTCAATGAGATAATGAATGTAAAGGTCATAAACAAATAATAAAGTGTCATACAGGTTATTTTCAAAGATCAGGTCCAGGAAATTCCTCAGCGGTCCAGTGGTTAGGACGCGTGAACTCTCACTACATGGGTTCAATCCCTGGTCGGGGAACTAAGATCCTACAAGCTGTGTGGCACAGCCAAAAATGAAAAAAATATGTACAAAAAAATTTTTTTTAATAAAAGTCAGGACCATCAGCCCGAAGCTTAAGCTATATCAAGCTTAAAAAGAAATAAGGCTGAGAGGACTTCCCTGGTGGTCCAGTGGATAAGATCCACCTGCCAATGCAGGGGATATGCATTCAACCACTGGTCCATGAAGATTCCACATGTGACAGAGCCACTGAGCCTGTGTGCCACAACTACTGAGCCGACGAGCTGTAACTACTGAAGACTGAGCACCTAGAGCCTGTGGTCTGCAAAATATGCAGCCTTGCCTTTAACCTAGCAGGCTGAAATATGAGCAGGCTTAACTAAACCAGTAAATACTTATCAAATAAAGCCTCTCCATTCTTAACACCTTCAACTTGCATATTGTGTTTACTGAAGCTTCTGTGCTTGCCCTCTCTGCTTCTAGATTCATCATTACCTTGATGCTTGTGATACACAAGAGATGAACGTTGCTGTAAACTTTTGCAATGCCTAGATTTTTTTCCTCTTAACTGAAAAGGTTAGGATACGCTCTACTTTTCCAGCAATTAAAATAATGATATCCCTTGTTATTAAAATATATAAATATTAGCTTACTCATAACTCAGAGCCATCAGTAATAATGTCTTCCTTTTCTATAAAATTAACTAACAGCTCTGTGCTTATGGTATGTGGCCTCTGAGAGCTGCCCCCTAAGCTTTTTGCTCTGCACTTACCCATTAAACCAGGAGACTGTAATCTTTGGAGCCATGGCTTATTGACATTTGCTAATACCAACCATTTTACGATTCCCTCGTCCACCATGTAACAAATGTGTTTTCCACTTGAGGAGCCATGTAAGCACACATCGATTTTGCCATGTAACATCAGCTTTCATTCCAATCTCCAAAGCCCTGAGCCCTGAATAAATTCCAGAAACAATGGGAGATAGTGGGGAGGCTTACACACCCGCACTGGAGTCTTCTACTGCAATACCGCCGATCTATTATTTGCTGGATTTCCATAATCTGAATAGAACTGATGGTTGTATCAATCCCTGAATTGAGAAGAAATAAAGAAAGTAAACTCTTCTGCAGAGGAAAACAGCATTGTGCTCCAGTGCAGGCTCCAAATTACAGAATGTGAAATAAGGGTTTTCTGAATAAATGGATTCCATTTGCATTCAAATGTGATAAAAAGAGAAGGGGAGAAGGCTTTTGTTACTGTTACAGTAAATTTTAAGAAAAATAAAAAATAAAAACCCAGGCTCCAATAGATAGCCCCATAACATCCAAAAGAAAACCTGGATCACTGAAGTCCTACTAAGTTGAAATTTATTGAAAATGGACAGTGCAATGGGATATGTGATCTGGCCAATAAAGAAAGATTTTTTATTTTTTTTAGAAAACAGAAAACCAACAAAAAACTTAGCAGAAAAATAGAAGAAGAGAGCAGGAAGTTCAAATAAATTATTAAAATCCATGAAGATCAACCACAAATGCCTAGCAGTATGCAACCTTTTCCAATGCCTGCTTAATAGTTAGGTTGGCATTGATTACAAAAAATGTAATCCCCACAGGTGTCTGGGGCAGAGTACAGCCTCTGTCCCTGGGCCTCTCTCCAGTATCACTTTCATAGCTTGCTGCTACTCTGCCTCGCTCCACAAAGCCAAAGAAGAGAGTCACTTCATTGTAAACTTACAATCACTCCTCCAGCCAACGTTGGTTTGTGCCTCTGCTGCCAAGAATGATGTGCTTCTGCCTGTTGAAGAGGAAAAAGTCTGTCAGTCTTAAAGCTTGTTCAGGATGAGAAGAAACCCAGTGTGTGCCCTAGCTTGTCAGTCAGTTGAGTGTCCCCCACCCTTTCTCTCTCTCAGTTTTCAACCCATCACATCCCTATGCCACTATTTGTTTGTTTGTTTGAATCAATTTGTCTGTGCCAAGTCTTAGCTAGAGCATGTGGGATCTAGTTCCCTGACCAGGGTTCAACCTGGGCCCCGTGCATTGGGAGCACAGAATCTTAACCACTGGACCACCAGGGGAGTCCTCCCTATGCCATTTCTTACAGATCTAGTTTATTGTTGCCCTTCTCCAAAAAGCCACCTGTTTTGGAATGAATTAAAGTCCTCCAAATTTTCACACATGTAGCCCTAAACTCCTGGTACCTCAGAACGTGACTGTGTTTGGAGATGGGCCTTTAAAGTAATAATTACATAAAGTGAAGCTGTTAGGATGGGCCCTCATTCAATTTGAGTGCCATTCTCATAACAAGAGGAGATTAGGACATGAAAAGCCTTGTGTGTGTGGAGGAGAGAATTTGCAAGGGTACAGAGAGAAGGCATCTCTCTACACCCAAATGTGAGCTTCTGGAACACTGCCTCTTGTTCACTCTTATATTTCCACATTTGACAAGGCCACACTCAGCTGTGATGCTCAATACATATTTGTGGAAGGATAGAAGGGGGACATCAAGAAAGAGGGAGGAAGAGAGAAGAGAAAGCCAACCATGTATCTTCTTTGAGCCCAGGAGTGGGACTTCAAGGAATCAGACCTGGTAACCCCTGAATCTTGAACCTGTAGGTTCCAGAACTGTGAGAAAATAAATTTCTATTGTTTAAGCCATCTAGTCTGTGGCATTTTATTTTGGCAGTTCCAGCTGACTAAAACACCATCCCAAATTAGATCACTGTAGCTCAGAGCTCCAGCCTTTCCAATGGAGGGTGTATTATTATTATGCTGTGTGTATTGTTACTGAATCCTCAAAGTGGTGACCGGTTAGTGATATCTTCTCTATCACTCTACCAATGGGCTATTGTCTCTGTTTTGTTACTTAACTTTCATGTATTTTTGCCCTTTCTCAACACCTCCAGGGCTTCCCTGATGGTCCAGCAGTTAAGACTCTCACTTCCACTGCAGTGAGCATGGGTTTGATCCCTGGTCAGGGGAACTAACGGAGAAGGCACTGGCAAGCCACTCCAGTACTCTTGCCTAGAAAATCCCATGGATGGAGGAGCCTGGTAGGCTGCAGTCCGTGGGGTCGCTAGGGGTCGGACACGACTGAGCGAGTTCACTTCCACTTTTTACTTTCACACAATGGAGAAGGAAATGCCAACCCACTCCAGTGTTCTTGCCGGGAGAATCCCAGGGACGGGGGAGCCTGGTGGGCTTCCATCTATGGGGTCGCACAGAGTCAGACACGACTGAAGTGACTTAGCAGCAGTAGCAGGGGAACTAAGATCCCATGTACTGAGCAGGCAGTCAAAAGAAAAAAAAAAAAAAACTCCAGAATAGGCAACCTCTATTAGCATTCTTTGGATTATCTATAACTCCAAGCATAATATGATCCACACAAGAAAAAAGAGAGCTTAAGCTTCCCAGGTGGTGCTAATAGTAAAGAACCCACCTGTCAATGCAGGAAACATAAGAGACATGGGTTTGATCCCTGGTTTGGGAAGATCCCCTGAAGGAGGGCATGGCAACTCACTCCAGTATCCTTGCCTGGAGAATCCCACAGACAGAAGAGCCTGTTGGGCTGCATTATAGGGTCTCACAGAGTCAGACATGACTGAATGGACTCAGCACACACGCAAAGTAAAAACTGAGCTGAAGTCATCTGAGAAGAAGAATCAAATCACTGGTGTGGGGCCAGAGTTTACTGATGGGGAAAGAAGCCAGGGGAGTGGTTTTGATCTGTCAGAGCCAAAAAGGCATTTTAAAAGCAATTTTGAAAAGGTAACCCATTCAGATAATAGTTCTTGCTGCTGCTGCTGCTGCTGCTAAGTCACTTCAGTCGTGTCCGACTCTATGTGACCCCATAGACGGAAGCCCACCAGGCTCCCCCGTCCCTGGGATTCTCCAGGCAAGAACACTGGAGTGGGTTGCCATTTCCTTCTCCAATGCATGAAAGTGAAAAGTGAAAGCGAAGTTGCTCAGTTGTGTCCGACCCCTAGCGACCCCACGGACTGCAGCCCACCAGGCTCCTCCATCCATGGGATTTTCTAGGCAAGAGTACTGGAGTGGCTTGCCATTGCCTTCTCCAATAGTTGTTAAGGCTGTGAAAAAAAAAAGTGTATCTTTTTAAAGTGGATAGTGAAAGCCATCATTCAGTGAGTTGCTAAGCTAACCTCACAAAAGAATTTTAAAGTGTTTTCAATAATTTGTTTAAATTTGCAGATTTTTTCAAGTAAATGTCCTCTTAATTGCAGTCCTTCATTTGCATTAAACAATATCTATGATTTTCAGTATAATTTTGGGCAAAACCCAAAGACATTAACCTTATTTAGCAAGAGATATAAGTTAATACAACATGTTCTGCTTTCATAGGAATGAAAAAGAAACAAGTGTGAAACTAGTTTCTGTATGGAATTTCAGGAGAGAAAGCAAAGCTAGTGTGTATTCCTGAGTGTCTCTGTCTGTCCTGGTTAGTACTTCTTACATGAAGTGGAAGGGCTGGTTTACTTATCCAGTCACCCAACCGTGAGCTTCTGGAACACTGCCTCTCATTCACTGTTGTATTCCCGCATTCGACAATGCCAGTCTCATCTGTGGTGCTCAATACATATTTGTGGAAGGATAGAAGGAGGGATGTCAAGAAAGAGAAAGCCAACCGTGTATCTTCTAGAGAAATGTTTTCTCTTCCACACTCAAAGGAGAAACCCCTAGGGGCTGGGTGCAGAGGGATGCTGGGGGTAGATGAAGAAGCTGGACTTTTTCATCTCATTAGCAAGTGGGAGTGAGACAACTGGAAGGCAAGGCCAGTTTGCTGAGAATCTTCCCCAGTGTGATGCTTCTCTTTAAGAACAAATGGACCTTAATATATACTGATTTTCTAGAAAATTAAATATTTATTTCCCTTTACATATAAATATACGTGCTATCTAAAAAACCTCAAGATTACTTGGATTCTAGCTCTTCAAATAATAATTTTCAAGCACATGTCTCCTGCTATGAGTTTTGTTTACGATTACTTCCATAGAAGGCTAATTTACAAGGCAAATAAGGCATAAAGAGAAGGGGAAACCAGACTTACCTATCCTGTTTTTTTTCCTTACCTTTTGTTCTATTTTCCTGCCGAATTTGCAGGAAAATAGCTCATTTATAAAGTCTGGCAGCAGAACTACAGCGTTGCCTTATTTACACAGAAGCGTGTTTCTGCATTCCTGGAGACATAGAACCCTAGATAGGATTTAGCTTCTGATGGGATTAGGTATTTTTTAACGGTAATAAAAAGGTGAAGTTGAGCTTGCAGCTTAGAATTATGAAAATGGCTTTTCAAAAGCAGGATTGGAAATAAGAAATTTTAAGTCTCCTATAAAACACCTCTACTTTGTCACTTTTCTGAGGCAAGACTGTTCAATTCTGAAAGGTTGGCTATTGGAAAACCATAAATTCTCCTGTAGTCATACAGGAGTAGCTCTCATTTTACAAGAGCCTTCTAGCAACATTCCCTATAAACTTAATATACATCCCCAATAATTTTCATTGTAAAGTTGGAGATATATTTCACAATCAGCAGATGAGATCTCCCCATAAGCTAAATTAGAAACTTCTGGAGAAGAGAGATTTAAGATGGTGTCCAACCAAAGCATATCCTGTCATGGTAGAATGTGTCCATTGCATTACTTGTAAAACTGTACTGATGGCTGAGTCCCAATACAGCCTCTTGGATACCTTTCTCTTCCCTGATTGAAATAGACTCAGGCCAAGAAAAAGTCAATAAGCCCAACCAATCCATGACTGAGTCCTTTAACACAGGGAAACATTTCCTTTCAACCACTGGCTCTTCTCAGAGGTCTGGTTTCCAAATCAAAGTAAGCATGACTTACAGATGTTTCTTGCTGTGTGAGATTTTAAAAAACTTTACCAAATCTAAAATCTGTAGAATTCTGTTGGTGCTTTTTAACTTTTCAATATCTAATTGAAAAGGCAGTTAACTTTTCAATATCTAATTCTGTTGCCTATTTAAATCTTTATTAGTTCCATAGATTAAAATCTACTCCATCATACTCAGTTCCTCAGAATATAAGTTGAATATTTTGAAGTACCTGCTTCCCACTTGTTAGTTTTACTCAAACCTTTTATTAAGTATGGGAAGAGGGGATATAACCTTTATGAAAGACACTTTAAGCAATCAACTTAGGCCCAAAGGAAGAATAATGGCTTGAGCTCAACATGTCATAAAAATGCCAATTTCCCTTTGTTTATTTTACTAGTATTCTTACTCTTCAGAAAGGAGGCTCATAAGTGTGTTTTGGGGCTTGGTAAACTATGAGATATTACTCCACATCCTACTGAGGATTATTCTACATTTTTTTAATTGAAAATGTATTTGTAAATTTGTAGTTGGTCTTAAATGCCCCAGAAACACCTGGTTGAAACAAATATTTGCCTGACTTTCTCCTCTGTTGGATTAGAAACTCTGGTGTTACATGGTTCCCTGGACAGAGCGGGGAGATGGAACATCAGCAGAGGGGAAAATGCCTTTCTTCAGACGCCCAGAAATATCCTGAAGTGGGAACGACATCTCACTGGCTATAGGCACACAATGGAATACTACTCAGCCAAAATAAGAATAAAATAATGCCACTTGCAGCAACATGGATGGACCTAGAGAGGATCATACTAAGTGAAGTAAGTCAGAAAGAGAAAGACAAATACCGTATGATACCACTTAAATGTGGAATCTAGAAATATGACACAAATGAACTTACTCGTGAAAGAGACTCACAGACATAGAGAACAAACTTATAGTTACCAAAGGGGAAAAGGGAGGGAAGGGGAGAAGAGATAAATTAGGAGACTGGGATTAAAATACACACATTACTGTATGTAAAACAGATAACCAACAAGGACCTACTATATAGCACAGAAAGCTATACTCAATATCTTACAACAACATATAAGGGAAAAGAATCGGGAAGTTATATACATATGTAACTAAATCATTTTGCTGTACACAGACTAACACAATCTTGTAAATCAACTGCAGTAGTAGTACTGTTAGTCGCTCAGTCGTGTCCAACTCTTTGCGACCCCATGGACTGTAGCCCACCAGATTTCTCTGTCCAAGGGATTCTCCAGGCAAGAATACTGGAGTGGGTTGCCAGGGGATATTCCCGACCCAGGGATCAAACCCATGTCTCCTGTGTCTCTAGCATTGCAGGTAGATTCTTTACCATCTGAGCCACTAGGGAACACCTAATTAGCTGTATTTCCCTAATTAAAAAAAAAAAAAAAAGGTTATAGGCAAAGGGGAGGAGGCATAGGGCACTGAAATTGCTTTCTAGAACCACAGAATAGACAATTTCTGCATCTTCTGGAGTTGATCTCGGGTAGATGCACACACAAGCCCAAATAAATAAAGGCTGAATGGTGGGGATGGGCACCTAGATTTTTATTTCAACTTTACTCGTGATTCACTGCAGAATCTTAAGCAAACTTCTAAGCTTCTGTTCCATCAGCGTAAAATGGATAAGCTGGTACAAATCAGAGATCCTCCTGACCTGGAGACTTTGGAACCCCAGGTGACTGCATAAAGGGGTCTGTGGTGTTGGTTGTGAATTTAAAAAGTAACATCTCTCCCATAGATACATACCACCTTTCAAATGTTGCTGTTAGATTAACAAAAACAATTCATTTGAAAGCTTAACTGAACTTATAGTTACATTCTCCCTCTACATATGAATACTTGTACAGTCAAATAATTGTAAAATCATAATGGATTCATAATGTCAGGGTCAAAAAATCACCACTGGATTCTGTAGTGACCTTCTTATAACTCTAAATCCCCCAGAGTTTATAGGTTTCCTGAAGGTGATAGTAAACAGAACATTTCAATCCTTTCCATTTTTTTCTCAAGTAGAAAGAGAGAAGAGGAAACAATTGCCCAGTGTGTCAGAGAGCCTGATAAAGCAGAACTTCAACTCCATTCTTAGCCAGAGAAGTTGACTCTGTGTCTAGGAGGACACAGTCAGATGCTTGGGGCAGATCTTCTCTCTCCAGGAGTCTCTCCAGTGTTTCTCATCACTATGGAAACATAAGGTGAGCAGACATTCATTGTCCCAGAGCAGAGAGCAGCAAACCTTCATCTGGTTTGATAAGGTCTGCTCTTCCCAGTCTCCCCTTGATGGGAAGAGATGGTGGCTATAGGAGTGAATTTGCACAAAAGTCAAAAAACTTTTTGGAAGTGAAGATTGGGCCAGTGTCCAACCTCTTTCTGTTCAGGATCCATGATTATCCAACTCACATGAATGAGATGGTTTCATCTGAGCACTGCTCTCAGAAAAGGACACCAAGTGTCCCCAAGGTGGACTCCCATGGTAAGGGAAAATTGACCAGCCACAAGGATCCATGTGCTCTAAAGATGAGATGAAGGTTCTGGGGGATTTTTGGGACAGTAATGGATTTTTCCATATTTAAAACCACTGAGGATGTGATGACTGAAATTAATTTTTTTCTTTAAAATGAACTTTCATCTTCATTCTATAGTGATGTATCTGTTTCCAAGTTCAATCAAAAATTGCTTTCATGAGAGAAACAGTGTAAACATTGCTTCCTGTAACTTTGAGGAAAACTCTGTGCCTTAGCTTCCTCACTGGGGAAAAACAGATCATAAAGCTGCCTATCTTTCAAGCTTTCGAGAATTAAACAATTTAGTCATGTAGACTACTCATGACGCTGCCTTGCCTACAGTATAATACCTCATAACATGGCGTGACTGATGACGGTGATAACAATGGTTTATAGAAGCTATTTATTCAAGCTTCAAATATAAAATAATAGAGGAAATTGCTGCCCTCAAACTTCAGCCGTTGACCATAACAATGTCATTCATAATTTGAGCTATTCAGAAATATTCTGGTTCATCTTCTTCCAGGCATGTGTAGGTCTCCACTTCACCAACTGTTTTTAAATTAGAAATAACCAAGGTCACTTGCTTTGGCGAATAACATGTAAGCAGAAGTGACTTAGTGGAAGCCCTAACAGCCAATGTACAATTTGCCCTGTTCTTTTACCACCGCTGTAGAGATTGTGGAAATATGTAGATTGTGGAAATATGAGAAGGAGCTTCATCAGCTGAGTCCTGAATAGCATGATGTACAAGAGCCCTCTTTTGATCCACATTTGATGTACAGAGTCAAATAAATTTTTGTCACATTAAGCATTGTGATTTGGGAGTTGTTACCACAGCATTCTAATTGATAAGTCACACTGATATGTATGTATTGTTATTATTAGCATAATCATCATTATTATATTGGGCTTCCCTGGTGGTCCAGTCAGTAAAGAATACACCCACAATGCAGCAGACTTGGGTCAAACCCTGGGTCAGGAAGATCCCCTGGAGAAGGGAATGGCTACCCACTCTGGTATTCTAGCCTGGAGAATCCCATGGATAGAGCAGTCTGATGGGCTACAGTCCATGGGGTTGCAAAGCGTCAGACATGACTGAGGTATGCACACATTATTATTTTCAGTTCAGTTAAGTCACTCAGTCGTGTCCGACTCTCCATGACCCCATGAATCACAGCACGCCAGGCCTCCCTGTCCATCACCAACTCCCGGAGTTCACTCAAACTAATGTCCACAGAGTCAGTGATGCCATCCAGCCATCTCATTCTCTGACATCCCCTTCTCCTCCCACCCCAACCTTTCAAAGCATCAGTCTTTTCCAGTGAGTCAACACATTGCATGAGGTGGCCAAAGTATTGGAGTTTCAGCTTTAGCATCAGTCCTTCCAATGAACACCCAGGATTGATCTCCTTTAGAATGGACTGGTTGGATCTCCTTGAAGTACAAGGGACTCTCAAGAGTCTTCTCCAACACCACAGTTCAAAAGCATCAATTCTTCAGCGATCAGCTTTCTTCACAGTCCAACTCTCACATCCATACATGACCACGGGAAAAACCATAGCCTTGACTAGACGGACCTTTGTTGGCAAAGTAATGTCTCTGCTTTCTAATATACTATCAAGGTTGGTCATAACTTTCCTTCCAAGGAGTAAGCGTCTTTTAATTTCATGGCTGCAATCAGCATCCGCAGTGATTTTAGAGCCCAAAAAAATAAAGTCCGACACTGTTTCCACTGTTTTTCCATCTATTTGCCATGAAGTGATGGGACCAGATGCCATGATCTTTGTTTTCTGAATGTTGAGCTTCAAGCCAACCTTTTCACTCTCCTCTTTCACTTTCATCAAGAGGCTTTTGAGTTCCTCTTCACTTTCTGCCATAAGGGTGGTGTCATCTGCATATCTGAGGTTATTGATATTTCTCCCAGCAATCTTGATTCCAGCTTGTGCTTCTTCCAGCCCAGCGTTCCTCATGATGTACTCTGCATAGAAGTTAAATAAGCAAGGTGACAATATACAGCCTTGATGTACTCCTTTTCCTATTTGGAACCAGTCTGTTGTTCCATGTCCAGTTCTAACTGTTGCTTCCTGACCTGCATACAGGTTCCTCAAGAGGCAGGTCAGGTGGTCTGGGATTCCCATCTCTTTCAGAATTTCCCACAGTTTATTGTGATCCACACAGTCAAAGGCTTTGGCATAGTCAATGAAGCAGAAATAGATGTTTTTCTGGAACTCTCTTGCTTTCTCCATGATCCAGCGGATGTTGGCAATTTGATCTCTGGTGCCTCTGCCTTTTCTAAAACCTGCTTGAACATCTGGGAGTTCACGGTTCACATATTGATGAAGCCTGGCTTGGAGAATTTTGAGCATGACTTTACTAGCGTGTGAGATGAGTGCAATTGTGCGGTAGTTTGAGCATTCTTTGGCATTGCCTTTCTTTGGGATTGGAATGAAGACTGACCTTTTCCAGTCCTGTGGCCACTGCTGAGTTTTCCAAATTTGCTGGCATATTGAGTGCAGCACTTTCACAGCATCATCTTTCAAGATTTGAAATAGCTCAATTGGAATTCCATCACCTCCACTAGCTTTGTTTGTAGTGATGCTTTCTAAGGCCCACTGACTTCACATTCCAAGATGTCTGGCTCTAGGTCAGTGATCACGTTATCTTGACTATTTTGGTCGTGAAGATCTTTTTTGTACAGTTCTGTGTATTCTTGCCACCTCTTCTTAACATCTTCTGCTTCTGTTAGGTCCATACCATTTCTGTCCCTTATAGAGCCCATCTTTGCATGAAATCTTCCCTTGGAATCTCTAATTTTCTTGAAGAGATCTCTTGTTTTTCCTATTTTGTTGTTTTCCTCTATTTTTTTGCATTGATCATGAGGAAGGCTTTCTTATCTCTCCTTGCTATTCTTTGGAACTCTGCATTCAGATGCTTATATCTTTCCTTTTCTCCTTTGCTTTTCGCTTCTCTTCTTTTCATAGCTATTTGTAAGGCCCCCATCAGACAGCCATTTCGCTCTTTTGCATTTCTTTTCCATGGGGATGGTCTTGGTCCCTGTCTCCTGTACCATGTCACGAACCTCCGTCCAGAGTTCATCAGGCACTCTATCTATCAGATCTAGTCCCTTAAATCTATTTCTCACTTCCACTGTATAATCATAAGGGATTTGATTTAGGTCATATCTGAATGGTCTAGTGGTTTTCCCTACTTTCTTCAATTTCAGTCTGAATTTGGCAATAAGGAGTTCATGATCTGAGCCACAGTCAGCTCCTGGTCTTGTTTTTGCTAACTGTATAGAGCTTCTCCATCTTTGGCTGCAAAGAATATTATCAATCTGATTTTGGTGTTGACCATCTGGTGATGTCCATGTGTAGAGTCTTCTCTTGTGTTGTTGGAAGAGGGTGTTTGCTATTACCAGTGCGTTCTCTTGACAAAACTCTATTAGCCTTTCTCCTGCTTCATTCCGTGCTCCAAGGCCAAATTTGCCTGTTACTCCAGGTGTTTCTTGACTTCCTACTTTTGCATTCCAGTCCCCTATAATGAAAAGGACTTCTTTTGCGGGGGTTAGTTCTAAAAGGTCTTGTAGGTCTTCATAGAACCGTTCAACTTCGGCTTCTTCAGCGTTACTGGTTGGGGCATAGACCTGGATTACTGTAATATTGAATGGTTTGCCGACCCAGGGATCGAACTGGGGTCTCCCGTATTGGAGGCAGAAGCTTTAACCTCTGAGCCACCAGGGTAGAGTTATTATTATTATTATTTTAGACACTTGCTAATATGTGTGCATACAGAAGGAAATTTCTGGAAAAAAAATAACTTAGTATACATTTAGATGTGCAGTATTTGATCTTTCAGAGATAATTTTGTCCTTAATCAAGTTTCCATATTTTTTTTTGGTCTTGTGGCATGTGGAATCTTAGTTCCCAGATCAGGGACTGAACCTGTGCCCCTTGCAGTGGAAGCCTGGAGTCATAACTACTGGACCACCAGGGAATTCTCAACATTTTTAACATGAACATTCTGAAACTAATAGAGCACCTTATGTACGTGTGTGTGTGTGTGTGTGTTTGTCTATGTCCCAAAAAGATAATCTGAAAGCAAAGGCTTTTTTTCATGGACTTAAAGCTTACCCTGAACTCATTAGAATCTTCAAAGCCATTTACATCCTGTCACTCTTGGTTTGGATAGAGAGCCAGATGCTATATCACTTTTTAAGTTCTAAGTGAGCCAAAAAGTCTACCCGTCTGCACATGATGACTTCACTTGTGCTACTGTTACTATCTTGTTTGGCAAAGAACAAATGAGACCCTTTCACGTGAATACACCAACACTTCAATATTTTGGGAATTCAATATTGTAAATGCAATCATTTGACGTGAAAGAAAGGTAAGTGCTGAAGAATTGATGCTTCTGAACTGTGGTGTTGGAGAAGACTCTTGAGAGTCCCTTGGACTGCAAGGAGATCCAACTAGTCCATCCTAAAGGAAATCAGTCCTGAATATTCATTGGAAGGACTGATGCTGAAGCTGAAACTCCAATACTTTAGCCACCTGATTCAAAGAACTGACTCCTTGGAAAAGACTCGATACTGGGAAAGATTGAAGGCAGGAGGAGAAGGGGACGTCAGAGGATGAGATGATTGGATGGCATCACGGACTCAACAGACACGAGTCTGAGTAAACTCCGGGAGTTGGTGATGGACAGGGAGGCCTGGCGTGCTGCGGTCCATAGGGTCGCAAAGAGTCACACACGACTGAGCAACTGAACTGAACTGAACTGAAATGATTGCAAGTTTGTGCGTTTGTGTTTTTAAAGATCTTGCCACCCCTAATGGAGGAGTGGAACCATTATCTAGACTCATTAACAGACTAACCAAGTAAACACTGGGAAGGGGAACAAACCCCTCAGATTCAAAGCACTAGTTGTTACCCTTTGATTGTTCTTTACCTGCCCATGGCCCCTGATGCGGCTCCAACTCCTCCGACTGTCTTTGCATGGGGCTTGAGAGGCCTCTTCTTGTTCCCCAGATGGGGCAGCAATAAGTCTGCTGACATGGCAGGATCTCACAGAAAGTGATCTCAGGTACTTGGAAGGAGGGTGGTGTGGTTGCCAGGGTTGTATTAGGTGCTGCAAAGCATCAGGCAGAGGGGAGAGACATGACAAGGTTAAGCTGAAAGGCTGGTTCTTCGGTTGACAATTCACATGAAACCCAGGCTGGGTTTGAAGGTGACCGATGGGGAGATCTTACCCGAGGGGGAAGCTGTGGAGGGCAGAGCTGGCTCCTGAGAGCTTGTGAGGTTGCTGGAGGAAGAGAACAAAATAATTAACAAAAGAGGCCTTCAAGAGTCCTCCCCAAAGGAAAACAAGATGGGAACTCTTACCTGGAAGGGGCACTTGGGGTACATCGGTCTTGATCTTTTAAGCTAAGTATGTAAAGGGAGACTATTGTCAAGCCACTGTTTAAAAAAAATAACAAAAGAAAGAGTTATGTGGCTGATTTGATTCCAGATAAATCTCACATAACCAGCTGCCAGAGATGTTCCCTCCCATACCACACAGATGAGCGAGCAGGGGGTGGGCGGCCATGGAAACCAGCTCAGTTCTGCTTCTTTGCCCTGGTGAGAACAATCTCCCAGTCTTCCTGGAGCCCAGAGGTTCCTGGGGTAGGTGGAGCTGATGCATTTTTCCACAAGCAGCCCCCTGACCCTGGCAAGCTGTCTCAGAAGTGTCTGTCACTAACGGAAGATTACAAGAGGAAGTGTGTAAAGCTCTGGAGGAAGCCCTCTGCTCCTTGCAGGAAAAAGTCAGAGCAAAGTTCACATCCCCCAGTGGAGGTGGCCGCGTGGTGGTGCAGGGAGATGAAAGGCCACACAGGTTTAGTCAGTGGTAGGTACCAATCCTTTTGGCCGCTTCTGACATCTTACTGCAGCCTGTCTTTTGAGAGCGCAGTGCACCAAATTGGACAGAGGAAGGAAAAGCAGTGCCATAAAGCATCCATTTCCACTCTACATGACTTCAAAATAATGAGTATATAGTTCCCCACAATGATCAGAACTTATACATCCAAGTGGAGGCTTTCATCAAAGGTGCTGAGCTTTGGGAAGCTATTCCTAATACCACTCACACATCCCAGCACTCAGCATCCTCCTCTCTGGGGGGTGTCGGTAGAACTCTTCCATCCCACTGTGTGTGGGCCTGACACAGGGGGACCTCACTTGACCTCCTGCCAGCTCGAAGTCACATCTGGTTCCCTAGACTCAACTCCTCATTATTTTGTTCCCCATCAAAGGTAGTGGGTTTACAATCATTAAATACATACAAAGAAATATACCACCCATTTGAATTCAGCTCATAGAGAAAGAATTCCCAGAGTTTTCTCAGAAGTAGCTAGTTACTACCCAGTGGGCACAGGGCTGCTTGGTAAAAGCCATGCTGAGCCCCAAAGATGCCATCAGACAGAATCTGTTGTGTTGCCCTGGCAACTACTTGCTGTGGTCCAGTATCCCTGACTTTGTTCTCCCACATTCCCCATTCTCTATCTCCCTACTATTAATTCTTAAATATGTTTTCTGATCCGTCTGCTATCTGCGTCAATGCATGGCCCGGGCAGCTTCTAGGATCATACACCAAAATAGACATCTGCTTCCTTCTTTAAGGTCTTGACCCCTCTGGGGTACATCACAGGCTGGAAACAAGACAATAAGCATAATACCACCTATTTCTGGTCTTGGAGGTCAACAACATTGGAATTCATAAGATCAGATGAGCACATTTATAAAGCAGACTCTTCATGTCAAAATTAGACTTCCCATAAGCTTTGCATTTGGCTTTCACAGGCATCTGTCTCTCTAGAGAATGTTAAGCATGTCTGTGAAAGGCCAAGGTGCTCACTCTCTCCTGAACTGAGAATCCTAGCAGAAGACAAGTTCATTTAGAAGAGAGAAGAAAGTACACCAGCTTCTATGGAAATTCTACGTAGTGGTGTCAAATACTTGGGGATGCTTCCCACAGTGGGCAGAAGCAAGTGAAAAGTTAAAATGCTGAGGGGAGAGAAGGGTACAGAGAGACCAACAATGTCTCCTATAACTAAGAAGTTGCCTTAGTTCAAGGAACCGGAAGCATCTTTGGGCCCATCGCTTACTTAGCCTCTGAGGATAATTGTCTCATCTGGGACATGGCCCAGGAGCTAGTCCTTTCCCACACTAATTTTGGAGGGATAGATAAATACCCATTTTACCCTATGAATAGTCAGATAGCAAACCAGAAGGCAGGGAAGACACAGGCAAGATGACCAGGGCTCAAAGGCTGAGGAGCCATCACAGCGGCACACAGGCCTGAAGACCAAAGGCCTGAGAAAAACCTCTCATCCCAGAAAAGCATGACTCTTCCTCCTGTGTAGGAGGGATGGCAGACCAAGGGTATCCAATACTTGCCTAGCAAGTAGCTTGTCCTTTCTGTATTTGTTTGCTTTAACTGCTTAGCACATTTGGCTAGAATTTCATCATACTGCATATCTTGTGATAATCTCATAGTCTCTTTTGGCACAAAATCCAGAAGAATCCTAATAAATGTAAGTATCCAGGGGAGAGTGGATTGTACCTGATTGTTTACTCACTCTTTTCCTCCAAGTAGATGGGAAAGGAGAGCAAAGATTTTGCAACAGTTATTTGCAGGGCAGGACTAAACAAGATACACACACTTATGCACACACATACGTGCATGCACACAAACATGAAAGCCACAGTGAGCTAGTAGAAAATAATCAGTTGACTATAAAAAAGATCACTTCATATTTAAGAGCAGAAAGCCTGTGCTTTTTTTTTTCCTTCAAAGAGTGAGTTTACAAAGTGCTCCCTCATCTCTAAGTGAAATCAAAGACCAACACCTGGTTTAAAGGGTTTCTCAGTCTTCAAAGTAAATGGAAAGTCAGTCCCCAGTTCATGTGTGAGAAAGGAAGATGGAAAGAGAAAAAGAGCTTGACGTAGCATAACACTGATGTTTTTCTTACCAAAATGCCATCACAGCAATGAGGGTTATAACCAAGGTCTGGAAAACCCAGTTAGGACATGACTGTTTTTTTCCTGAAAAAGAAACCTATAAAAAATTCAGCAATGAGAAATGACAAATCAGTGACACCAACTTTGAGGATTTCTGAAGACTCACTCCCCAGCGGATCTTTGCTGCTGCCTTCAGTCTATCTCTCCCTCCTCCTCTCTGAAAACGAAGTTCTTTGAAAGCCAAGTCTTTCCCTTTCCTTGGCACTTGCTATCTTTTCCCTGCAGGACAATTGTCTGTGCCATTCATTTAGCACTTATTCTTGAAGTTTTATGAGAAAAGAGGACCTACCAGACAAGATACTGTCAGAACACAGAGGTCCATTTCTTTTAATAAGGTATTTTTGAAAAACAAAATGCCTTCAAGACATGATAGAATAAATCCCAAAGGAAGAATTTCAGGCAGCATGACAAATTGCAGAAAAGGTTTTTGTGGCATGAAATACTATAATTACTACTTAAATCATATATATTAGTATCCAATTCTGCCACCTATTTTTGAGAACAGTTATGGGCCTCTGTCTTATTTATTCTTATATCCCTTCAGCAAGTATACATTATGTACTATGATGGGTAACACTATAGGGGGATATGAAAATAAGTAAATTACACTCTCTAGGAAGTGAATGAGATAAACCTTTAGGACTGGTACATATTGGCATTAAGAACTTGCACGTGAGGAATGAGCCAGAACTAGGATAGACAGCTGTGCAATTGGTGAGAATCTGACTAGAGAGAGGAGAGGTTTTCTGCTCAGTTAAATATAAGCTCTTTAAATATGAGTTTTCCTACTTATGCAGCAGAAAGTGTTATGTTTGCTTCCTCCTGGGGGTCCAGGGTAAGAAGGGACTTGAAGGACGGTAGTAGACAAGAAAAAGCTTAAATTGGTCTTTGAATTTCTTGGGCAGATTATCTGCATAAAAAAAAATGTTCTTCAGTGTAATATTGTGGGTGGGGATTAACTGCACCCTTTTTAATAATTACTCAAATCTTTAGGGCTATTATATATATATAATATAAATATTATAACTGAGTCATCCATAGGTGCAATAAGAAGCCATTCTGAATACCAATAGGCTTCCCTTGTGGCTCAGCTGGTAAAGAATCCACCTACAATGTGGGAGACCTGGGTTCAGTCCCAGGGTTGGGAAGATCCCCTGGAGAAGGGAAAGGCTATCCACTCCAGGATTCTGGCCTGGAGAATTCCAAGGACTGTATAGTCCATGGGGTCGCAAAGAGTCTGACAAGACTAAATGACTTTCACTTTCACTGAATACCAATAGCTCAGTTGCTAAAGAATCCGCTTGCAATGCAGGAGACCCAGGTTCAATGCCTGGGTGGGGAAGATTCCTCTGGAGAAGGAAATGGCAACCCACTCCAGTATTCTTGCCTGAAAAATCCCATGGACAGATTAGCCTGGTGGGCTACAGTCCATGGGGTCGCAAAGAGTCAGACACAACTTAGCGACTAAACCACCACCACTGAATACCAAGATGTAGATGGTTTATACCATTCCTACATCTCACTGGAATAGTTCTGAGGATGCCCAGCTAGTGCTCTGTGCACAGAAGGAACTCAATGGAATTTTTGAATTGATTAGAATTAAATAGTATTAATTTCAGGATAGCAGCTTCCCTCCCAACCTACTCACTAAAGGTGCCAGATTGTTTAAAATCTTTCTGGTTTTGTTCCAAATCCTTTGACCTAATATAGGAAAATCACCCAAGACCTGGAGTCAGACTTGGAGTCAAGCCCTGAACAAGTCATCGAAGTGTCATTGATCCTCATTTTCTTCATCAATAAAATAGGAAGGATGAAATCACACCTGCCTACTTTACAGAGTTATTGGGTGGATCTAATTAACAGTGTATTGGTTCTCAAATTCAAGTTTGCATGAAGATTACAATGGAGCTTGTTAAAAATCTAAATGCCCTGAAACATTCTGATTCAATAGGTGTCCATTCAGACTGAGGTAGGGACTGGGAAGCTGTAAGAAGCAGGATAATGAAAAGTGTCTGCATCAGTTCCTTCCCTTTCACCTTTCTTCTCCACGTCCTCAGTGAATTTTTACTTGAACTCTGAGGTTTTTCCAACTTCACCCAAGTCAACAGCACACATTGGTATTTTACCAAGCTCCCTGGAAGACTGATATATGCCAAAGTATGAAAACCACTGAAAGTGGGTTTGAAAATACTAATGGTGAACACTTATATGGCACTTACGTGAAACACTCTCTTCTGAGTGCTTTATGTATACTAATTTATTGAACCTTACAATAATTCTCAACCCTATAAGGCAGGTACTGTTCTCATCCCTATTTTGGAGATGGGGAATAGTGAGGCCCAGGGAGGCCAAGTTCTTCACTCAAGATCACACAGCTAATGAGTTACAGAGGCAGGCTTTGACCCAAAAAACACTTGGCTTCAGAATCTGTGGGGCTTCCCTGGTGGCTCAGACAGAAAGAATCGTTCTGCAATGTAGGAGACTCGGGTTTGATCTCTGGGTTGAGAAGATCCCCTGGAGTAGGGAATGGCAACTCATTCCAGTTTTCTTGCCTGGAGAAGTCCATGGACTGAGGAGCCTGATGGGCTACAGTCGATGCGGTCTCAAAGAGTCAGACACAACTGAGCAACTAACATTTTCAGAATACGTGCTGTTATTCTCAATGCCATGCTGCCTCCCTTTGTCTGTCTGTAAAGAAAGGAGACACTGTACAACTTATTGTTGTTATTTAAAAGGTCTTCATGGCTACCAAATGAACTCCTTAACTGGTGATCCAGAAACTGAGACTAACTTATTTTCAGCCTTAACTTCTCTCCTCCCTAACAAACTCGCACCTAGTCAATGAAGCCAGCACCAGCTCCCAGACCTTGGCTTGTGTCATTCCATCCAGAACTGCTCCGGCAGCTCCTGTCACTTTCCAGACACATCTTTGCCCCCTTGAAGGTCCGATTCCCATGATACTCCCTCAGTGCTCTGAGCTTCTACATTATTTATCACTTCCAGGTACAACTGGTCTTTTTATTCTCTTCTGATTTTCCCTGGCTACTTTAAACTTCTTTTTTCTTTTCTTTAAGATTTTTTTTTTATGTAGACCCTTTAAAAATCTTCATTGAATTTGTTACAATATTGCTTCTGTTTTCTGTTTTGGGTTTTTTGGCCCCAAGGAATGTGGGATCTTACCTCCCCGACCCCCTGGGTTGGGGGGACCTGCACTCCCTGCAATGGAAGGCAAAGTCTTAACCACTGGACTACCAAGGACGTCCCTAGCTTAAAACTCCTTAGAAGAGGCCACATCTTACTCACCTTTGCCTCCACAGGCATAAGACAGTGACTATAAGAGGTCTTTGAATTGAATGGACGCTCTTCAATGTCTATACAAGTCCTGGACTCTGTGTTCATACCCCAACACTCCTGCCACCTACGCACCCAAGACATTAAATCTCTTAATGTTTTAAATCTAGATTGTGAGCCTACAGGGAATATTTTCAGACTGGGTCTCCATTCATGCACTGATTTAACAAATAGTTATTGAGTACACACTATGTGCCAGTCCCTGGGGACAGACAGTGAGGAAGACAGACCAGAGTCTGTTCTCATGGACCATATATTGTAGTTAATATCTGGAGAAAACTGTGAAAGAAAGAGATCCCTTAGGTGCAAGATGGTTGCTACAAAGGTTACTCAGGAACCAAATGCATGTGTGCTTGCTAAGTTGCCTCAGTGGCATCTAACACTTTTGCGACCCCATGGCCTGTAGCCCGCCAGGCTCCTCTGTCCATGGGATTCTCCAGGCAAGAATACTGGAGTGGGTTGCCATACCCTCCTCCAGGGGATCTTCCTGACCAAGAGATCCAACCTGAGTCTCCTGCAGCGCCTGCATTACAGGTGGATTCTTTACTGTTGAGCCACCAGGGAAGCCCACAGGAACCAAACAGTACCTTCCAATCAGGGCCTCCATTGATGTAGATACAGTTCCTCTATTCCCTTGCAAACTGGTTAGTACAAAGAGCAGCTTCCCTACACAATATTGTTAGTATTTTGTGTTTATTGAGCAACCTGCTATGTGCTGGGCATTGTGCTGAGGACTTTAGATCATTTAATCCTATAAGTTATTTTTGTAAGGTAGACACTATTATTATCTGTTCAGTTCAGTTCAGCTCAATTCAGCTGCTCAGTCGTGTCTGACTCTTTGCAACCTCATAGACTGCAGCACGCCTGGCTTCCCTGTCCATCACCAACTCCCAGAGTTTACTCAAACTCATGTCCATTGAGTCGGTGATGCCATCCAACCATCTCATCCTCTGTCGTCCCTTTCTCCTCTTTCCTTCGATCTTTCCCAGCATCAGGGTCTTTTCAAATGAGTCAGTTTTTCACATCAGGTGGCCAAAGTACTGGAATTTCAGCTTTAGCATCAGTCCTTCCAATGAATATTCAGGATGGATTTCCTTTAGGATAGATTAGTTGGATCTCTCTGCAGTCCAAGGGACTCTCAAGAGTCTTCTCCAACACCACAGTTCAAAAGCATCACTTCTTTGGTGCTCAGCTTTCTTTATAAGCCAACTCTCACATCCGTACATGACTACTGGAAAAACCATCGCTTTGACTAGACAGACCTTTGTTGGAAAAGTAATGTCTCTGCTTTTTAGTATGCTGTCTAGGTTGGGCATAACTTTTCTTCCAAGGAGCAAGCGTCTTTTAATTTCATGGCTGCAGTCACCATCTGCAGTGATTTTGGAGCCCCCAAAATAAAGTCTGTCACTGTTTCCACTATTTCCCCATCTATTTCCCATGAAGTGATGGGACCAGATGCCATGATCTTTGTTTTCTGAATGTTGAGCTTCAAGCCAAACTTTTCACTCTCCTCTTTCACTTGCATCAAGAGGCTTTTGAGTTCCTCTTCACTTTCTGCCATAAGGGTGGTGTCATCTGCATATCTGAGGTTATTGATATTTCTCCCGGCAATCTTGATTCCAGCTTGTGCTTCTTCCAGCCCAGCGTTCCTCATGATGTACTCTGCATGTAAGTTAAATAACCAGGGTGACAATACACATCCTTGGTATGCTGCTTTCCCGATTTTGAACCAGTCTGTGTTCCATGTCCAGTTCTAACTGTTGCTTCTTGACCTGCATACAGATTTCTCCGGAGGCAGGTCAGGTGGTCTGGTATTCCCAACTCTTTAAGAATTTTCTACGTTTGTTGTGATCCACACAGTCAAAGGCTTTGGCATAGTCAATAATGCAGAAGTAGATGTTTTTCTGGAACTCTCGTGCTTTTTCGATGATACAAGGGATGTCAGCAATTTCATCTCTGGGTCCTCTGCCTTTTCTAAATCCAACTTGAACATCTGGAAGTTTATGGTATTATCTGTTTTCCAATGCAATTAAGTAAACTTTCCCAGGAACACTTCTACATGTTTATTTATCCATGTATTGATATCTGTTGGCATATACCAAGAAATTTGTCTGCAGCATAGTATTTTAGCACTTTTTAGTAGAATACTGAACTCTTCTTACATCCTCTTAGAATAGTTCAGCAACGCACAACAGAAGAAGTAGACAGTAAACCAGAACAATGGCCCAACTATCAGGTCAGCCCTTAACAAGATACAGATGAAGGTCATAAACATCTTCCTCTGGGAGCATCAGTGGATCTGAGGCGTAACTGAGGTTCACAGCTTTCTATGAATGCAGCTAGGAAGAAAGGACTGCAGCTTCGCCCTCCCTGACACTTCTCTGCCATGGAGAGGCTGTCCTTTAAGCTAATAAATGATTAACCTTCACTTTTTACTGTAAATGTTATCCTATTTGATGAAATGCTCCATTCATTAATAAAGATGCCACATTTTAAGCTTTGCAAGCAAATGAATACCTAGTCTCTATTTGCATACAGAGTACCAAATATGAAAGGGAAAAGAGAGATTTAGAGATTAACTGACACCCCTTTGGGATATTTTGGGACCAAAGATAAGGGACTAAGTCAAGTTAAGGAATACACACAGGTCTTATAACCCAGGGTCATCCGCTGATGAATTTCACTTGTTGGGGAAAATACACACAAAAACTGCTGCTGCTAAGTCACCTCAGTCGTGTCCGACTCTGTGCGACCCCATATACGGCAGCCAACCAGGCTCCCCCGTCCCTGGGATTCTCCAGGCAGGAACACTGGAGTGGGTTGCCATTTCCTTCTCTGGCAGGGTAATATTTCTGAAATGAATGTCCCTAAACTCCTCTTTGAAAAACCAATTAACATCTATTAAAGGAATAATATTTAAATGTCTTAAACACATAAGGATACATACTAGAGAACCCATCAACAAATAAACAAAGAAAACAATTCTTGATTAATTTTCATAAACTCCATTTTAATAGAAAATATCATCTCTGCTCATTATAAATTTAAGTCTTATTTACCTTGCTGTTTTTTTTGGAAATGGTCCTTTTTGGAGACGATGCACTAAGAGCTCTGCTAAATTTGCTTTAAAAAGAGAAAGAGAAAATTAATTACAAATCAAATGCCTCTCTGGGAGTTATATAACAAAGGCCTAGGCTGTCACTAACACAACAGTATGGCTCTTTTTTTGTAATTTTAAAAAGGAAAGTCAAGGCAACTGAGAGTTCTTTTTGTGTAAAAGAACTTTAGTAAATATAAATAAATGCATTAAAATTTACATTTCCCTTTTTCTCAAAACTATACCCCAGAAAATATGCACTTACCTCCTTAAGTAATAAAAAATAGAATAATTTTTGTCCCTGAGGATCAAACATAGTTTTCTAAATTTAGAAATGGTCCCCTTTCCTTGTTAAAAACAGAGGCAGTCTGTTTGTTAAAATGTAGCACATCCTATAATCACCACTCTTAAACAGATCCATTATATTTTGTTTCATCTTAAAAGCAGCAACAGAAAAAATAAGAAAATTATCACAGAAAATAATTGTGTTTCAAAGCATTCATTCTAAAAGAAGAATAGAGAATTAAAATAAAGTAATGTTTGCTGCTTGGTAGATAAACCATTCAGATTGGTCAGAAAGATCTTTCTAGTTACTGAAAGACCCTCATTCTCCCTTTCTCCAAATTTCTGCGGCATTCGTGGAGGTACCTGATTGAGCTCGCCTCACTGGCAGAGGACTTCCAACTACTGAGCCGCTTTAGCCTGGCCAGCTTTCTGTTCCATATTTCTAACTCTTCTATTCTTTCTTCAAGGTTGTTGGTTAATTTGCAAAGCTGCTTCACTGCACCCACATTTTCCATGAAGATCTGGTCCTAAAAATTAAAACAATTCAGAGCATATAATTTTACAGTTTGAGACCACTAGAGAAGTGTCCACAGATAATCTAAAAACAGTTCAACACTCCACTGAAAATGGTTATACACACACACACACACACATGACACACACACAACATCAAGTTCATTCAAGACAAATCTGGAGACTTGAAACTTAAAGTGATCTTGTTAAACTTCTGGTTGTGCAGTAAAACTGCTTATGTTCAATTTGCAATAAAATGGAAATATGCCCTTGTAATCTAAGAGACAGAACAGAGCTGGAGGACATTGTCAAGTTTTGAATCCAAAGATTTATTTTCAATGGCCATTATGTTCTATTTAAAACTCATAAAAAGAAAGTCAGAACAGGCTTCTCAATGTTGATTTGTGTGTGCATCACTAAATCATCTTAAGGAATGACTCCAGTTTTCCCTGGTAAAATACATCAAATTGCTCAGGTGAAGGAAGGAAGAATGAAGATCTGGGCTTTTCTCTGAGCATGGCCACCTGCTAGATGTGAGGCCCCAGTTAAATAGAACAACTGCTGTGAGCTTCAGTTTCTTCATTTATAAACCAGAGAATAATTCTTGAGGTGTTAATTCTGTCTTGCTATTACATGCAATTTATATTTTAGCTTAAACAAAATTTTAAAAATAACAATTCTTCCTATTCAGAGAAAGTTATTGACATGTCAGAAAGAGCAAGAAAGGAGAGACCAACCAAAACCATAGGGTGCCAGACATCCCTTTCCCTGTCCACACACTTCAGCCATCATAGGAACATGTGTGTCCATCTTGTGTGTGCATGCTCAGTGACTAAACCGTGTTTGACTCTTTGTGACCCCATGGACTGTAGCCCGCCAGGCTCCTCTGTCCATGCGATTTCCCAGACAAGAATACTGGGGTGAGTTACCATTTCCTTCTCCCAGGAACCTTCCCAACCCAGATATTGAACTCATATCTCTTGTATCTCTTGAATTGGCAGGCAGATTCTTTACCACTGAGACACCTGGGAAGTCCCATAATTAACAATGCTGCTGCTGCTGCTAAGTTGCTTCAGTAGTATCCGACTCTGTGTGACCCCATAGACGGCAGCCCACCAGGTTCCGCTGTCCCTGGCATTCTCCAGGCAAGAACACAGGAGTGGGTTGCCATTTCCTTCTCCAATGCATGAAAGAGAAAAGGAAAAGTGAAGTCCCTCAGTCATGTTAGACTCTCAGCGACCCCATGGACTTCAGCCTACCAGGCTCCTCCATCCATGGGATTTTCCAGGCAAGAGTACTGGAGTGGGTGGCCAGTGCCTTCTCCATAATGAACAATACTATATTATATACTTGAAAGTTGATAAGAGAGTAAATCTTAAATGTTCTCACCATACACACACACAAAATGTAATTATATGAGGTGATCGGTTTGTCGATAAACCTTATTATGGCAATCATTTTGCAATATAAGTGTATATCAATCATTAATCAATCATCAATATAAAATCATCATGGTGTACACCTTAAACTGCCATAGTGCTATGTGTCAATTATATCTCAACAAAGCTACAAAAATTCAGCTGTGAGGCAGGATAGTTTATTTAACTAAAACAAGATTGGAGATGAATTGATAACTGTGGAATCTAAGTGAAGTATATAAATTTTATTACTGTATATAAAGTATATAAATTTTATTACTCTTCTCGCTCATTTTGTATATTTGAAATTTTTCACTAAAAAAAATGTTTAAAAATAAATAAATCACAAAATAAAAACAACGCAAAAAAAAAAACAAAGTCTCCTGACAAAGGCTCTTCTAAATTTTCTAATTCTGGTACAGATTTTCCTTTACTTCTAAATTTGTTTTATAAAAACAAGTCAGAAATCACGAAGATTGGAATGACATTCTATGGTTCTAAACCATAATAAATGTCATATTACAATTTACTGTAATGAGTAGAAAGCCTTAGAGTAGAATTATAACTGTATTATTTAGAGTGGGTCACAGGGTCATATGATGTCCACTCAGCAGTCCAACACAGGCTCCCAGGCATCATCTCTGACTCCCTTCCCCCACGGGAAATCCATCACACAGTTCATCATCCAAAATCTCCTGAATCTACCTACTTCGTTCCATCCTCACTGGAATTACTATTTCTCATAATATTTTAAAAATATTTTCTTGGCAACTGGCTTCATTTTTTTTTTCTCCTTTAAAAAAGTTTGCTTGATATATTTTTTTCTTTTTTTTTTAAATTTAATAAATGGTACAAAGCACAATGCCATAAACATTAACAGTTAAAATATCATCAAATGAAAAAACTACTATAGAATACACAGTTGCAAAAAGCTACATTAAGTTATTTTACAACTGCCTCAAGCTGCAAAAAGAAAAAAAAAAACCCAATGCCTTACCTAAGTTATCCCTCTCTCAAAATAATGCCATTTATATTAATTTGTTATTTAATTCACACTAAAACAGACCGTGGAAAATGATATTGATGTCCTCTCTAAACCACAGTCAGGTTTTTCTGCCATGTTTCCCCACAGGACTTTTCATGCTGCCTCATGACACACAAGCGATGGCTGCATTTGTTTGGTTACATGTCAATAATGATGAAAAGCCAGCTCTGACTTCTCCAACTCAAATTTGCCAGCACCATGCATCTTCCATGTAGATCCAATGGGCAAGAAGATAATTCATGTGTTTTCCTATTTAAGAGGAAATTGAGCTGGAGAGGGGATTTACTACTACCTCTCGATAGTAGGGATGGCTTTGACCTTATGGATCCAAAGGAAGATTACCAAAAAAAATAAATTTCTAGGACATGTCATGGGGATTGGCTCTTATTAGAAGACTTCTGACTTATCCTCTATCATCATAGTGAAGTCAGTACAAATATATTACTCAAAAACATTACTACATTTCTAATCAAAAATGTAATCTATAATTTTCTGAAAATGACCTTTTCTATGCAAGTGGTGAGGTCTCTATGAGTTCAATTTAACTATGAATGTGTACCTAGATGGCTGAGGAACTTTTTCTAAGTATTCAGCTTGCATGTAGAGGTTCATATTCATTAGGACTGAGAAGTGCATAGGGTTGGGGAATTGTGAAAAGCTTCCCCATCTAATGCCCACTGTTGGTTAAGAACTATTTTGTAATTGAATCTAATTTAATTACTCAACTCTGTCCAGTTATTATTGACCATTTAAAATGAAACCCACTACCTCAGCTGAAATGTAGCTTTACAATCGTGATGTAAAAATGATGAAAATTAATATATCCACTATTATGTATGAGGTAGATGGTTGGTGAGAACCTTCTGAATAGCATGCGTGAGTGCTTAGTCGCTCTGTCGTGTCTGACTCTTTGTGACCCAATGGACTGTGGCCCACCAGGCTTCCCTGTCCATGGTATTCTCCAGGCAAGAATATTGGAGTGGGTTGCCATGCCCTCCTCCAGATGATCTTCCTGACCCAGGGATCAAACCCATGTCTCTTATGTCTCCTGCCTTGGCAGGTGGGTTCTTTACCACTAGTGCCACCTGGGAAGCCCACTGTATAGTATAGGAGAAAGAAAGAAGAAGGTACAATCTGTTTATAGGACATTTATTAAGTCAATCTTTAAAATGCATACCAATATACATTAGGTGCAGAAAAATATTGTTTGATTCCACTTATAGGAGACACCTAGAATAGTCAAATTCGTAGGGTCAGAAAGTACATTGATAGATGCCAGGAGCTGGGTTGCACAGGGGAGGGAGGATGGAGAGTTAGTGTTTAATGGAGATAGAGTTTCAAATGAGGACAGTGAAAAATTCAGGAGATGGATAATGGTGAGAGGTGAATATACCTAGTGTCATTGAACTGTGCAGTTGTGAAGCTGCTCAGTCATGTCCTACTCTTTGCAACCCCATGGACTGTGGCCTATCAGGCTCCTCTGTCTGTGAGATTTTCCAGGCAAGAGTACTGGAGTGGATTGCCATTTCCTTCTCTAAGGGATCTTCCTGACCCAGGAATCAAACCATGTTGCAGGCAGATGCTCTACCATCTGAACCACCAGGAAGGTAAATATAGTTAAAATAGTTGTTTTATGTTATGTGACTTTTACCATAATTAAAAAAAAATTTTTTAAATGATTAAACCAGCCTGCCACCAAAACTTGCTCATAAGTCTGAGGGTAGGGGTAGTCTTCACCCAGCATTTAAAAGCCTTACTTTGGGGTAAGGGTACACATGGACAACGTGAGCATATTTTTTGGAAGGACACGTAGGGCAGTTTGGCAAGTGTGTGTGCACAGAAAAACAGCAGGAAGTGTTTGTGAAACCAGAGACCTTGTTCAGCTTAGATGTGTCTCAGCCTCGCCTTGCACACAGTCCCCTTCACAGGTTGAGCTCTAATCATTCCTAACTTCGTGCCCTTCATAGACCAGATATCATGTATCCCCTGGTCTCTGACTGCTCCCTCTGCCTAAACCAGCTGTCAACCCTCTTCGCCCACCTGCCTTTCACTTGGTGTCATGTTGACCAGGATTACAAACCCCTGGAGACAGGGCCTGCCTCTCGTCCACCCCAGATTCTTCAGCACAGGGCAGAAATGAATAAACATTCTTACAGCCGTGATTCAAGAAGCCCTGAAGCACTGACACAGCACAGCCTTGCTCTCTGGTGAAACTGAAGAGGGTGGCCAGACTTCCAGTTTGTTTACCTGAGATTTCCCTCAGAAAAACGAAGTCTATGTTCCAAATCCCCTTTCTGTGTTAGGAAATTCGAGTGAATTACGCAAACAAACACTAGCGTCTGATGCCCTCAGTGTGATGCGCGAGTGACTGCCGCTCTGGTGGTACACGGCCTCTCACTGCCTCCTCAGCCGCTAGGAGACAGACTGCAGAATGCTCCCGGCTCCCTTGCAGGACTGAGAGTAAATGAGCCCCCACACGGTGGAGCAGCCAGGCAGTGGACTTGATTTCTCCTCTCTTTGGGAATCCCAGCTTGTCCCGTCTAAAAGCACTAAGGAAGGATAACAAAGCCTGATAGCAAAGAATGCTTTGAGAAGTTGAAACAAACTCTTACTGCTTTCCAGGGAGAGTCACAGACTTGAAAAATCTCTCCTTGTGGCATCTGATGTTGCATAGACTGATGTTTTTGTAATAAAATCATGGGAATAAAGCTGCCTCTAACTGAGTATTATGAAAATAATTGTCCAAGGGAGAAGAACTGTCTTCTAGCTAATGGGTGTGCCTGGCAATTGTTTAGGCTTTGGATAAACTCAGCTTTAGATCTTTGTCCAAGAGTTTATTTGTGGACAGCTCCCCAAGCCTTGATGTGGATTTAAAAAAAAAAAAAACTAGAATCCCCAAACCAGAAAAGCAGGCTCTGAGATGATGTGGGAGCTCAGACTTCAGCTCAATTTCCAGCAGGTCCCTGGAGGCGAGGTTTCCCTCCCGAGCAGTTTTCTCTTGCAAACAGGGCAACCCTTGGGCTTACTCCCCTGGATGTAGTGTTTTCACCTCTGCTTTATGTGGGAGGAGCACACATTTATAAAACTGTTTACAATTATGTGTTTTACTGTTGCCCTTTGTTTGTTTGCTTTAGAATTCTTGCTTAATTTTCATTATCTCTGTTTCAGTGTAATTTTCTGTGGAAGGGCTTGAGTCCTTTGACTGAGATAAGTTTCCAGTTGAACAAACACATGGCACAGCTTGTTGCAATTCTTTGATTTCTTGTCTTTTTGTGGGCAGTGTCTTATGACTCCTCAGGGCCAACTCACAGCACATGTAGTTCAATATTCAATTAATGAACAGAATCGACAGTTCTTTTTCAAGGACCTGGGGTGTGCTAACCATTGTCTTAAGTGTGTGTGCACACACAGTCGTGTCTCATTCTTTGTGACCCCAAGGATAGCCTGCCAGGCTCCTCTGTCCATGGAATTTTTCAGGCAAGAATACTGGAGTGGGTTGCCATTTCCTTCTCCAAGGGATCTTCCTGATCCAGAGATCGAACCTGTGTGTCTCGAGTCTCCTGTACTGGCAGGCGCATTCTTTATCACTGCACCACCTGGGAAGATTGTCTTAAGTACAGGGAGAAAACAATTAGATAAGGTAGACAGGATCTTTGCCTTCATAGACCACACTTTCTAGTGGAAAAATCAGCCAAGAACAAGTAAACAGAAGTAGATATACAGTTTTAAGTTATAATTAGCACTAGGAAGGAAGCCATTGAAACAAAAAATAATTGTTCCTCTCTTAAGCCATCGGTATAGATTTGGTCTATTTTATTTAAGAGAGCAATGGTGGAAAAAAACTTAAATAACAGCATCAAGTGGAAAAGTATATTCTTGTCCTGCAAAAGAAAGGTAATCCAATGGAAAACTGGGCCAAGCAATTCACATAAGGAGAAACCTAAATATCTGATATAAGAAAGAGATGTACAACTTTATCACTCATCAGAAAAATACAAATTAAAACAGTAAGAAACCATTTCACCCATATTAGAAGTGAAAAAGATAGAAAGTCTGAAAATGTCAAGTATTGATGAGGACACAGAGAAGCAGTCAGCCTCATGTGCTGCTGTTATGAGTTGGAGCTGACTAACCTTCTGGCAGCATTTTGTAGAGTTAAGGCTGTGTATATCCTATACCACTTCCGGAATGCGTGCCAGAGAAAACTGCCCACACATTCACAAGGAGGCTTGTGTGAGAACATTCATCGCTGCATAGCTGTGGTCAACAGAGTTGGAAGAGCCCATCACTGGAAGAGAACGTAAGGACAGAAGCCAAGGAATTTCACGCATCAGCGTATGAGCAGATGTATATAATTCAAAGAAATTTAAAACACATTCATGAAACACTAATAATATTCCAGACAGCCTGACTATCCAAGGATATATACGAAACACATTAGCATGGCTGCCATTGTTGTGGGGGTTGCGCGGAAGAGGAGGATGCAGAGAAGAAAAATTGTAAGAAAGAAACAGCAGCTCAGGGAGGAAAGGTAGCGCCTCCACTCTAAAGCTCCAGTGACAAAGACAGAGAGGAAAATCTACTAGAGAAAACGAGAGAAAGAGACAGAGTTCACATCTGGGAGACACCACTCTCAGGCTAAAGCTTCTTCACCTGCTCTCCAGCGCTCTTACTCAGCTTGTCGTTCAAAGGCAGAGTGATGGACTCTGCGTGGCTGAGACTGAGCCCAGCAATCTAAGAGCTTCATGGGTGAAGGCTAAGCAAACTGAACTACACCTACAGGGAAGAAGCTGTTCTGACCGAGTGGCCAGACTTTACAGGTAAAGAAAAGTCAGTACTCATCAGAAAGGGACTGGAGTGCCCTTAAAGATTTTATTTTTTAAGAAACTATTCAAAAATACTCTCTTTGAAACTTTTGGCAAAGGTCCGTGTAGTCAAAGCTATGGTTTTTCCAGAAGTCATGTAGGGATGTGAGACTGGACAATAAAAAAGGCTGAGCATTAAAGACTTGATGTCTTCAAACTGTGGGGCTGGAAAACATTCTTGAGAGTCACTTGGACAGCAAGGAGATCAAACCAGCAGATCCTAAGGGAAATCAACCCCAAATATTCATTGGAAGGACTGATGCTGAAGCTGAAGCTCTAATACTTTGGCCACCTGATGCCACAGGAAAAGACCCGGATACTGGGAAAGACTGAGGGCGGGAGGAGAAGGGGAAGACAAAGGACGAGATAGCTGGTTGGCATCACCAACTCAATGGACAAGAGTTTGAGCAAACTCCGGGAGATAGTGAAGGACAGGGAAGCCTGGTGTGCTGCAGTCCCTGGGGTCGCAAAGAGTCGGACACAACTGAGTGATTGAACAACCACCACCACTTTGGTAAATAAAATGTGAAATTCCAGGTATTAAATTAGTAAAGGCATGAATCAATGGGCTACCTGATCTTCAAAGCATTGCCACCACCTGCTGACACAATATTTAAATTGCAGTTTTAGGTGTCTGAAACAGCACTTCTTTTCCCAACATTTTATTACAAAAGTTTTCAAGCATACAGAAAAAAATTCAAGCATGCATTAAAAAAAATTAATTGCAGAGTAAATGCCCACATACCACCTCCCACTTTAATTTCACAATTAGCACACTGCTCTAATTCCTTTATCACACATCTGTCCATCCATCCATCCATCAACCCATCTTGTTGAAATGCATGGAAAAAATAAATGAGCAATTACTTTTTAAAGATATAGCTACAAAAAGAACCTTTAAAAGAAAACAATAAATGTCTTGTGTGTATGTGTCTGTGTGTGTTAGTCGCTCAATTATGCCCAACTCTTTGCAACCCCATGGACTATAGCCCACCAGGCTCCTCTGTCCATGGAATTCTCCAGGCAAGAAAACTTGAATGGGTAGCCATTCCATTCTCCAGGGGATCTTCCCAACCCAGGGATTGAACCTGAGTCTCCTGCATTACAGGCAGATTCTTTACTTTCTGAGCCATCAGGGAAGCTTAGTACATGGCATATTTCTCTCTAAAATTTAGAAACAAGAGAATTTTCTCCCTGCTCCCAATGTAAAGAGCTCCTGGGAAAGAAGATGATCTACATGGATTTCCCTAGTGGTCCAGTGGCTAAGACTCCGTGTTCCCAATGTAGGCGGCCTGGGTTCAATCCCTGGTCAGGGAACTAGATCCCACATGCTGCAACTAAGAGTTCACATGCCACAACTAAAGATCCCACTCACCACAACTAAGACCTGGCATAGCCAAATAAATAACTTTTTTTAAAAAAAGATAATTCCCAACACCAGGGTCTTTTCCAATGAGTTGGCTCTTTGCATCAGGTGGCCAAAGTATTCAATCAATCACGAAGACAAATCTGGTGGCAGAGGCATTCATGTGATCTCAGACTGCTTGAGAGAGTTCCTTTCTGTTGTCAGGTGGTGACAATGTCATTGACCTCGTGGAAATCACAGACATCTTACGGCTACAACAACTGAGAGAGTGTAGACTGGAAGAGGTTGTCCAGGATTAGTGTGGGGCTCCTTGTGCCTCTGAACCTCCCCCATCAGTCACTGCCCTGGGTCCCAGGCTGTGCGAGTCAGGATGCAGGACACCAAAAAAAAAAATAAAAAAATAAAAAAAGATAAACAACAGACAAGTGGTCAGTTGTTAAAATACCCAGAGCTGGTTGCAAAAGCATACGAGCTTTAATCATTCAGCTTGGAGTCAAGTCAATCAGTGAATGCAACAGGGTGTACTAACTCCTATGGGAAATATCAGTGCAACTAAGGAATGAATTCTACTCCTCTCTTGATGAGAAAAGAAGGGACTTTTAAACTAACTGCTGGGACAGGGCAGGGCAGAGGGGTGGCACTCCTTAGTACCACATTCCCAGATCTGATATCAAGGGAACCAGAAATCTTGAAATTTGTGTGAAGATCTTCTAATTGTATTTATTTGTTTATATTTTTTGGCATGCAGGATCTTAGTTCCCTGACCAGGTATTGAACCCATGTCCCCTGCAGTGGGAGTTCTGAGTCCTAACCACTGGACCGCCAGGGAATTTCCATCCTAATTTTTAAAAGCAGGCAATGAATTTGAAAATTTCTTAAACATCATGAGGTAAAAAAGTGTCTGCAGGCCAGACTTCGCCACAGCCTTCCCATCTGTGACCTGCGACCATAACCTTTTCCTTATGAATTAATACCTTCACCCCTGTCTGCAGCTCCCCCTCGACCCCCCAATTGCTTGCTCACGTTCTATACTCCCAGTCACCTCTGTATGTCTTCATCTGAAAGCTCAGCTGGCATCCCAAACTTGAAAGGAACTCATCTTTTCCCCCAGAAAAACACCTCTCCTTCTGACTTCCTTATGTGAGCAGAACCACGTCTCTTCTGTTCACTGCAATTCAAAAACTCATGCATTAATATAAACAAAGTCTTACTGAGAACCCACAAGGTATCAGATACTGTTTAAACAACACAGGATGGGGACTTCCCTTGCAGTCCAATGGCTCAGGATCCACCTTCCAATGCAGGGGATGCAGGGTTGATGACTGCTGGGGATACCGAGATCCCACATACCATGGGGCAACTAAGCCTATGCACCACAACTACTGGCCTCACAACTACTGAGCCTGTGCTCCACAGCAAGAGAAGCTCACCCAGCACGATGACGGCCTGGCACAGCCAAATATAAGCAAATAAACTGAACACACACACATACACACACACATACACACACACACACACACACACACGAGATCGATGAGGCACATTCCCGACCTTGAGAAAGTCTTAGTCCAGTGGAGGAGACACTAAATAGAAAAAGAAGGAAAACACAATGCAGCAAATACTCTAGAAGATGTCTATCCAAAGGCCTAAGGCAGTGTGTAGACAGGGGCAATCCCGGCATCGTGGAATTCATTAACTCAATCACACAAGATCTCTCAAAATCCTACAGTCCCCTAAGCCCTGGGGTTAATGCCACATATAAAGTATTGGAGATAGAGTCTGGAAAAATATAGAAAGATTTGCTCCACACAACCACCCAGGGAGCTTGAACAAGTAGGCAAATAAACGAGCTCACGTCAGATAGGGACAGGAGTCTTCAGGATGCTGGGAGCATTTGCCATGTATCCCGTGTTAGAGACTTGCACCAGCTGGAGGGAGCGCCCTTTTCAAATCATTGCCAAGGCGCTCTGCACCCTCACAGCGGCCCTGGATCATAGAAACAAAGTGAAGTCAGGCTTCGCAGAGACTCTTTTAGCCAAAGTGGTCAGGGAAGGGCTTGCTTTGAGATCCAAATGATGAGATCATCTGAAGGGAGGGTCTTCAGGGCAGAGAACAGTCCACAGAACACCTCCAAGGCAGAAACAAAACTTGGAGTGTGAGGAGCAGAAAAAAAGCTGGGGGAAGGAGCTGGGAACAAGACATGCATGTGTGTGCAGATACGTCAGATTCTGAAGGTCTCAGCTCTTTCAGATGGTGTTTGGTGGCTGAGGGGTGGTAAGTGCTAGGAAATGAGTTAGAAAGGGAAGATTCCATCCAGATTGTGGAGGGTTGTAATCATAAGCCAGTGAAGATTCAAAAATGGGAAAGGGGGATTATAGGATGAGATGTTTGGTTTGTTTTGTTTTTTAAGGGAAATGATTCTCTTGGCGTCTAGGTCAGTTACAGGGCTGCATGATAGCCAAGGAGGAAAATGGAGAGAATAAAGAAGGAAGCTGACATACCAGGGATAGTGCCAAAGTAAGAACAGCAGGACTGGGTGTCAAATGGACGCTATGGATGAGAAAACGGAGGTTTGTGGGCCCTTTGTGACCCCTTCCACCCTGGCCACACTCAGGCCCCACAACCCACCAGGGCCTCCCTTCCTTTGTCTCCGAGTCTCGTCAATGCCCTTTCATCTGAGAAGCCCTGCCTAGTCTCCAGGGAGCCCCTCTCCTTCCTGTGAACTGAGGCAACACTTCATCTATCATTCCACAGATTCATCACATCTCATGTTTTAAGTTAGAGCTTTATTTCCTGTGTACCTGTAACATCGCCCTACTTAGACTGACAGCTACTTGAAGACAGGAACCAGGTGTTGTTTATCTTTGCATGACTCAAATAGACAATTCTTGCCACATTACAGTTGCAGGAAAAATAGAATCAAAGAGAAAAAGTGGCCACAAACTAAGTTATGGCAGGATGGCTTCTAACATGGAATCTTAAAAACATACACAAACAGATTATTCAAGAACTGGTGCTTCATAAGATGAACCTCAACTTTATATAGACTCCGTTGTGAAGTCCTTTAAGGCAGTTGTTACATTTATTGTGGACATTTTTCTTAAACCACGTATACCTAATAATAATGCTCAAGAAATGGAACAAGTTGTTCCCAAATAATCACAGAAACAAAATTTAAAAGTTAACAAATAAAGAGATAGATGAGCAAGCCAAAAGGCAGAGCCCCAGTAGTCTAGCTCAGGAGACTATGGTGTCCACTCTAAGGCTCCCCTGCTCTCAGTATGAACCCCAAGTCTTCTCACCCCATCTCCCATGGCTGACCTTTCACTGAGCCACCCAAAACATGAGAATTTAGAGAAGCAGCACATCACCCCAGGAGAGGTTTATCTCACAAGGTCATCGCTCCTGTTAAGGAGAGAAAGGGTACTTCCCTGGCCATCTAGTGGTTAAGATTCACCTTCCAATGCAAGGGATGTGAGTTCAATCCCTGTTTGGGGAGCTAACATCCCACATGCACCATGGCCAAAAAAACAAAACATAAATAAAACAAAATCAATGTTGCAACAAATTCAATAAAGACTTTAAAAAATGGTCCACATTTTTTTAAAAAATGTGAAACTCATATGTAAAACAAAACAAAACAAAAAAAAAAAAAAGAAAGGAAGAAGAGTGGCTTATATCAACTTTGGCTGACATCCCTAATCTCCAACTTTGGTTGGTTGTATGGACAATCTGTAAAGATTCAGAATTCTTTTTCCTATTTCAGCTTCAAGTTGCAAAGTCCAGGTGAAAATGATATAGCAATCACGGAGCACATTTCAACATTTCCAGGTTCTAGTTTGCATTTTAGCTTCAGTGAGAATTTCTTTATAAAAGAGAAGAAAAATGGAGTGCAGAGGAAGAGACTTGTATCTTAATTGGATCTCCACCTATTATTATAACACACAAAGCCCAGGAAGTGCTAGCGAAGGTCTTGAAAACAAACAGGCCTGGACAAAGCAAGAAAGGTTGCCATGGTGCAACATGAATAGGGAGGAGCCCGGAAAGCAAGAGTCTGTCTGTGCATCTTTCTCATTGCACAGTTAAGAAAGAGCCTGGAGGTACTTCCCTGGCTGTCTAGTGGTTAAGAGTTTGCCGTTCAGTGCAGGGGGTGTGGGTTTGATCTCTGGTCAGGGAACTAAGATCTCACATGCCTTGCAGCCAAAGAGTCAAAACATAAAACAGAAGCAATATTGTAACAAATTCAATAAAGACTTTGAAAATAGTCCACATCAAAAAAAAAAAACAAAACACAACTTCAGAAAAAAAGAAAAAGAGTGTGGACAATAAGAACCACATAACCTATGCTTTTTTTTAAACATACATGCACATTTTATTTACTGCGATCTCACAGACTGTAGCCCGCCAGGGTCCTCTGTCCATGGGATTCTCCAGGCAAGAATACTGGAGTAGGTTGCCATTTCCTTCTCCAGGAATTTTTCCATATGCATGAGCAATTTCACAAGAGAATGAAGACCTGAAAACATGACCAGAGCAACAAACTTCTAAACTCGTTAGACAAAGAAATAATAAATTTGCGAAGATGTGACAAGACAGAGAGATTTGGGTTAGGGACAGAAAAAGGTGAAGAAGTAACTAGTTAAGGTTTATTTATGCAAAATTATTTGCCCCCAATTTCAAAGGGCTTCCTTCCTCCTGGAACAGGGAGGGGACCTCTCACATCAGCCTGTGCTACTTCACTACAAAGGATATTCTGGGATGTACTTATAAAAGAGGGATATTCCAGAGTGTTGAGGTTTAAACCAGCAATTCAAGTCTGTCCTCAGAAGTTAGTCAAAGAAGAAAGCCGGGCTTCAGAGTGTGGGGATATTCATCTTCTCTTGATGTCACAGATGCTGTAAATGACTGTGGCCTTGGTGACGCTGCCATAGACCATATCACTACAAGGTGCTCTTCCTAAGAGAATCGTCCCTTTTCCTTTCTGGACTCTTGTCAGTTCTAATTATTTATAAACTCAGTGACCCCTTGGCATGTATGGTTTTTCAGGTGATAAGTGACCTGGCTGCTTGAAATAGGAATGCCACCCCCCACCCCCACTTTCCCAGGATTCTGGGCTTGGCTTCCTAGCAATGAACTTGGTATAGCTTCTCCAGGGGAAGTGGGGCATTGGCCCTCAGAACTGCTAATCTTCCTGACTGTCTCCAGTCAACTCATCTGAGAATGGGAAAATACTAGGCCAGAGGAAGAGCTATTAGGTTGGCAAAAAGGTTCGTTCGGGTTTCTCCATACCATCTTACAAGAAAAACCCAAAGAAACTTTTGCTGAACAGTGACAGTCCTAAGGTCCTCAACAGGCACTACCCACACAGGTAACATAGAAATCCCTTTCCTGAATGTTCCAGGGAAGGACTGGAGACAGAAGTGAGATAGCCGTTACCAGATAAGACCCCAAGAGTTCCCACCTTGGCAGCCTGATGACGTACTCCCAGGACCCTGAGGCTGACATCTGGGCTTCTGCTTTTTCTCTTACCCCAGGAAGCTTGAAAATGCAAGAGTGTGAGGGTGACTTCATTACATATACCTCTAAATATATTTTATATTTTAATATATTTTTAATGGCTTCCCAGGTGGCATAGTGATAAAGAAACTTCCTGCCACTGCAGGAGATACAAGAGATGTGGGTTCGATCTCTGGGTCAGGAAGATCACCTAGAGGAAGAAAGGGTGATCTGCTCCAGTATTCTTGCCTGGAAACTTCCATACAATACCTCTGAATATATTTTATATATAAAATAGCTTATATTTTAAGTAAATTATATACAAATTTTAGTGTTGTTTTTATTATTAAAAATAAATTTCTGGGTAACTCCCTGCTGGTCCAGTGGTTAGGATTCGGTGCTCTCAGGGGCCCCAGGTTCGATCTCGGGTCAGGGAACTAAGAAGCCACAAGCCATGTGGTATGGCCAAAAAGTTTTTTTAATTTCTTCAAATACATTTCTGATGATAACACCTCTCAAGTGAACATAGCCTAGGTCTGAGAGATTGAAGAATTTCTCCTATGGAGGATGTGGTCCTAGGAGGCAGGAAAGTGAAAGTATTAGTTGCTTGGTCGTGTCCAACGCTTTGGCATTCCATGGACTGTAGCCCACCAGGCTCCTCTGTCCATGGGATCCTCCAGGCAAGAATACTGGAGTGGGTTGCCATTCCCTTCTCCAGGGAATCGGAGGCAGGAGGAAGTATTAATAACTCAACTTCTACTCGGCCCTTGCAGCCCAGTGAACAAGCCATCTGATGCTGCTATCTAAGTGATTGTTGTCTAAGAGCTTGTAGGTAGAAGACTGAAAGGGGCTACCTGGCTACTACAAGTGTGTCTTGCTGACCAGCAGAACTGGCAAAATTGATTTTACCTGGAGGCTGGTTAGAAATGCAGGATCTTGGGTCTCACCCCGTTCTGGCTGAACCAAAACCTGCATTTTAATAACGCCCCCACTGATTCATGTTCACTTTGAAGTTTTTGAAGCACTGCCCCGATGAGCTGACAAATTACAAATTAGTCTTCACTCAAACACCTCTTCCAACTGCCATGAAATCCCCATGTCAATCAGCCTTCCCTCCAGCATCAAATATAATCATGTGATGGAAAGCAAATCAGCCACAGAGTGAATCTGCAAACCTTGCGAAAGATGCAGGATTTCACGGAATTAACAGACGTGATCTGGGAGAACTCCTCAAATCATAACCAAAGCATCAGCTAGTAAGGAAATGGCAGACTCCTTAACAAGTGAAGAGGAATTAATCTACAAGGGTGGTGACATTCCTTCACAAGAGAATGATTTGAAAAAAAGAAAGAGAGAACGATTTAAATATCAAAGAATTTCGACAGGCCCTTGGGAAAAAAAGATGAAGCTCATGAATATCTTTGTAAAAATGACCCACTTTATGATTGTGCTGTGAAAGTCAAACATACAGTTTTGTTGAAAACCTATGCTCAAAAAAAAAAAAAAAAAGAATTCAACACTTCATTCAGTCTTCAATCATTCTAAGGAGGAGCACATTGTGTTAATTATAACTTAAAGGATATCATATGAGAGAAATGACACGTTCACAAGGTTTAGTCTCGTTTTTCAAGACAAAGTCTAATCAAAACTGGCAGTCACTATTTCTCATGATGTTTGGTCCTTGTTTGAAGGGCAATCTGCCCAGGGCCACTGCTCCTCGGACAAGATCCATGGTTTCCAGTGTTGTTTTGTGGTCTTTCCCCTTTTTCCCTAACGCGACTTCTTTTTTGGTCCCTACAACCAGTGTGGGACAATTAATACCTGCTTACTCTACAGCTCAATGAAGAATTCTCTTTACTGTCCCATTTTCTGGTTGGATATTCAGGGCACAGTGAATATCCAACATGGAATAATCTGGCCACAGAAGGGGGTTCACCTGTGGGGTTGGAGCCCTAGGGGAGCTATCTGTTTGGGGGTTACCTTATCCACCATGAGGAAGTTCTCCAACGTCTCTCCGTTTTCACAAGTGACATCACCGACCTCCCTCACAGCTCTGGGCAGGATCTCTCGCACCTCCTGGGCAATCATTCCTAGACACAAACACTCCGTCAAGTTTCATCAGGAAAAGACCTTTCCCAGAATGGGAACGGTGAACAGGATGTCTTTGCAAATAGATACTTATCCCTCCTCAGCATTGGCTTTGATCTACAAGGCATTTGAAGCAAAGGAGGAATTTGGATCCCAGAACCACTCGAAGATTAAAATATGTGTACCTATGACTGATTCATGCTGATGTTTGGCAGAAACCAACACAATTTTGTGAAGCATTTATCCTTCAATTAAAAAATAAATAAATTTTTTAAAAGTGGGACTGTTGTTTTCTCCACTCTTTCTTTAGACTCTGAGCCAAAAGTTGGAAAGGGTAAGTGCCTTAAAATCCCTGTACACAGACGTAAGACTGGAGCTTGATTTTCTCTCTTTTTCTGCAGGTGGATTCTGATCCCTAAATGGTCCTTGTTTCTTTAGAATTCCTGGACTGGAGTATAGACACCACTGTGCCTTTCCTCTGACTGGACCCACCTGCCCGGCCACCTCCCGCCTCTACCCGGAGGCTGTCCAGGGCTGCTTACAGTTTGCTCTGCTATCTGCCCCTCAGCCCTTATCCCATGAACAAGAGGACTCTGGGGAAGAGAAGCAACGCATTCAGAATCGTCCACCAGTACCTTGAGGGGAGGAGTTGGGGTGTTGTTGAGTAAAGATGACACAGCAATTTTTTTAACCTTCCCTGTTCTGGTGATTATAGCTTTCACAGGGGACATGTTAGAACGACAGCATGCTGCCAACAGCTATGGGCATACAGCCTCCAGATGAAGTGGGAATTAAAACGTGAATAGTCGACCTCATAAAATCAAGAAGGGAGTTTGTGTGTGTACCTGTCTGATGGGCAGTGTTTATTCCCATTGCAGACGCAAATTCAGGCTTGTAGTCATATTCAACAATCCTCATTTGGGCTATTCTTCTCAGCTGTTCGTTTGTGTCAACCTAATGGAATTAAAGAGCAGATTTCACGCACTTAGATGTTTGATATTCAAATTAACGCTCAGAGTGACCCAGAGAGACAAAGAACGTTGGCAGTGGGACTGTCCTTTCCTTTTGCCCAAACTATTTTCAGAGAAATTTATGTTTTTCTCCTCCAAGAAGCAAAAGTTACAAAATTCATGTCAGTGACTTCCATCCACTAGTTTATAAAATGAGCCAGAATTAAATGGCTAAATTACAGGGAAAAACATTTTTTAAAAAAATAAAGGACTTCCCTTGTGACTCATTGGTAAAGATTCCGCCTGCCAATGCAGGAGACATGGGTTCGATTCCTCATAGGGGAGGATCCCACATGCTACGGAGCAACTAAGCTCCTGCACCACAACTGCTGAGCCCATGCTCTAGATCCTGGGACCACAACTGCTGAGCCCACGTGCTTCAGCTACTGAAACTCGAGTGCCCAAGAGTCTGTGCTTCCACAACAGAAGCCAGCACAATAAGAAGTCCACACCCTGCAACCAGAGAGTAGCCCTGCTTGCCGAAACTAGAGAAAAACCCATGCAGCAATGAAGACCAGCAAAGTCAAAAATAAATGAAATTTAAATAAATTACAGGGCAAAAGCTCCCTCATTCACTACTCTGGCCTCACTTCTCTCTGCTAAGAATTAAACCATCTTTTTGAGAATGGAGCTGGTTGACCTTGGAGAGAAACAAGTGCTATCCAAGATGGCAAGGTATCATTTCCAAATGAGCACATGGTATAAGCACCCAACAAATACAGGCCAACCTTGTATTTATAAATTAAAAGAGCAGTGCTTAGTTCAAGTAACAACATTTGAAGAATGGGTATATAATATATCATTGAATTGCTGGTGGACATCTTGCTGGAGAAAACTTCTTCAAGGGGTAGTTTGCAAGCCCAGATGACCCACCAGCAGGTCCCTCAAAATTCAGGGTTCCTTCCTACAGCTGACTTCTCCCCTAGACCACCCTAACCAGGGGTCCTCCTCTGAGCCGACCACTCTCACAGAAGTAGTTCAAACACTCCCAACTGTCACTGCAAATTGCTCAAAATAAATTTCATGGGTGCCAGCAAAATGATAACAATAAAGACAATATAGTGGAATTTTCCTAGGGCTAAATGTGCTGATTCAAAGGCTTCTTTTTCAATTAGAGATTTTAAAAAATGAATTCATAGTAATAGCACGATCAATTTTTTTAATGACCTAATTTGACAAGTTAAAAAGTTGGCAGTACTATGTGGGTCCCTAAATTTTATTTTAGGGAACATAATGGGATTATGAAACCAGCATCTCTTGGCAATTAAAAATATACCACCTGGACATCATCTATATGTAGAAATGATTTCTGTTGTTTTAAGAAATCCCTGCTTTGATCCTTAACTCCTCCTTGCACTCACTCTGTCAAGTAAGCAGGAAAATTCTTCCAATATCAGAAAGGCTCTCTGTTCATCCATTTGGCTGGTATCACAAGTTGTGACTTGGTGCTTAACTGGATAAACGGACTAACTTTATTTCAGGTACTTGTCAGGGAGCTCACAGCTGTTTTGAGCATTGCTGTCATCAAAAGCTTAGTTCAATTCATTCCTTCACTGCCTTATTTGACTAATATTCACCAATCACCTTTGACAGAGCAGGTACTACACTAAGTGCTGGAACTTCAAAATGACTGCTCTTTTAAAGGTCATGATCTAGACAGACTCATCCCATAAGATTATATTACAATATGAAAAATGCAGGTGAGGATGGAGTTATGAAAAGAGAATCCCATCAACTCCAAGGAGGTACCTAAAGTATTCTCAGGGGACTGTGAAAAAGGGCTTACCAGAGATGGTGAAGCCCAACAGAGATCTTGGCTTATTTCAGTTCTCAAACACACTCTGCCCCTCCACAAGGTCAAGACCTTTGCTCAGGGCATTTCCTGCCTCGGAAGCTTTTCCTTCCTGCTCCTCTACCTCCACGTCCCCAATTTAAAACACCCCTTCACCAGAGAAGCATTGCTTGACCTCCAAGACTAGGAAGGCTCCCTCTGCCTTACATGCAGGCATTAATCAATTCATCACCAAACAACTAGTGAGTCACCTTTACTGTCTTAGTCTATCGAATAGATACCCTTATGAGGGTGAGGACATATCTGAGCCCATGGTTTTCTGTTTGTCACCATATCACCAGTTTCTAGAACAATTCCTCGTGTGTAGTAGGTGCTTAACTAATATTTATTAAATAAATTAATAACTTTAAGATAAGAGTGGGACTTCACTGGTGGTCCAGGGCCTGGGACTCTACGCTCCCATCGTAGGGAGCCCAGGTTTGATACCTGGTCAGGGAATTGGATCCTGTGTGCTGAAACAGATTTCTCATGCCACAGCTAAGACCCGGTGCAACCAAATAAGTAAATAAATAAAAGATAGAAATTAGTCAAAGACAGATGTCAGCTAGGGAAGGGAGTAGAAAGGGTAAGAATAAGACAGGGATGCTGGGCAGAAAGAACACCATAAGCCAAGTCCTGAGGCAGCAAATTCCCTGAATTATGTCTGCACGACCGAATGCAGAGTTCGGTGTGTCTAGACTGTAAAGCTGAAGGCCAGGGCAAGGAGAGCCTTGCCAGCCATACCCAGATGGAGCAGTCAGAGTCTCATATTGCCCTGTGTGTACATGTCACTGTGAGCCACTTCATTCATTCAACAATATAAAACGAGTAGCTACTATGTGCCAGATACTATGCCAAGCCCTGGAGATTCAAGGAATAATTCTTCTTTGGAGCTTAAATTTTCATGCAAGTTCCTTCCCTGAGGCTGAGACCTGTATTCTGACCATCTAAGAACCTGCAGAGCACCTGGCACAGTGTCTGATAGGCAACAGGCACCCAGACTTTGAATGAAGGAAAGAAGGAACGAAAGAAGGGAGGTGGTGGAATGGCAGAGCCATCAGTGACACTAACAGGATTGAAGGCAGGATCAATCAGGAGCCAGTTAGCCAGGCCCTGCCCTGGCCCCACTCCCTGCACTCTCAGGAGACCTGTGCCCACTTTGCCTGCTTCTCATTATCACCTTGGTTCCTGCATGATGGCCCATCAGAGAGCAAAGCGGAGGCAGTGCCAGTTTCTTTGTTGCAGATGGAAACCAGAGGAGAACGTGCCCTCATGCCAACAGTCCAGGCTACACAGAGGGAAAACTTCTGCTAAACAGAGGGAAAACTCCTGCTGCCTAAGTGGGATTCTTGACTTCATTTTCCCAGAAGACATACTCCCAGACATAGCAATTAGATTCACTAGGACTACTACCATTGTATTTCAGACAGATTTTTGGCCAAAGAAAATTTTAAGGGTTGACTTGGGGAGCTAAACACCTTCCAGAACAATCTTTACCTAAGAAAATGCTCTCATGACTTCTAATGCTGGATTGTAGACTTTCCAAAGCTAAATATAAACAGCTTGAGTTGCCTGTTCCCTGTGGCATGTACAGTTGGCACAGGGAAACCCCTAGAGACAAGGGCTGTGCCTCCTTGAAATCCTCTGCTAGGAACTGTACCAAGGCCACCATTGAACCCCAGGCCTTGCTCACCGGTGTATGTTGAGTAAGAGCCTAGTGAGTGAATCTGGGCGTCTGATCTTGCCCACAGAGTTTTGGAAAGTTTTGACCATGAATGCAAATGGCTGTCTCTGTCATGCTATCTCACACTCAAGGTTTCCATATCATTAACTCAAGCACTGTACCACAGAAAAGACATCGTAGACCATGGATTCCAGCCTGTTTAGGGAGGGAGATCTCATTACGCATGGCCCACAGCCCAGACTATCAGACTCCCATCAGGAGCAGCTTGAATGGCACCAGCTCACCCTGAACTTCTGATCTGGCTTGTGGCCCTGAAGGGAAACTTTGCATGTTTGGCTTTCTGGAGCTCATCACACTTCTGTCTTTAACTAGCACACTGCTGGTGCAATTGGAAGAAATGGTCTAGACCATTGTTCTAGACCAACTGAAATGGTCTAGACCATTTCACCTTAACTGATTTTTTTTTTCCTGGCTTTTCTTGTTTAGTCGTTTGCTGCCTTATTTTCAGCCTTCACCACAGAATTTGACTGATGCATTCAACATTCAACTTCCTTATTTTTTTTGCATTGACATTGCTATTCTTCATGCCCCTTTGGTTCTCAGCATACCCTTTCCACCCTAATTTTGCTCAGTTTCCATTGTAAAAGCTGTGTTTCTTCTCCAGGTTACTATCGCCTCAGTAAACACCATGTCTGGGTAAGTGAAACTGCTCTTCACAGAGGCCGATCTCATTTTCCAGAGCTTCTGTTTTGCAGGTTTTAGTCACATCTGCTTTATCGTCTCTGTGTCTTGGACGTGAGTCCACATGAGTCCCAGAAATCTCCTCCAGGCATCTCCACACAGGGTGCTTGTGTGCTTATTATCTGCAAAGTCCCCTCCACTGCCTGGAGCGAGCAGATGCAGAGTCAGGCACTCAGCAGCTGACATTTGCCCTCCCATCACAGTACCAGGCACAGGTGTAGCCACAGTAGTTGTTTCACAGCAGCCAATCCAGAAGCCAGCTCTGACTATCATGCCTCCTTAAAGAATGGGAAAAAGCCTCCAGTCCTATGCTTGCAATCAGATCAACCAAGCTTCACTTCATGGCGTGTTTGGAAGAATGGCCTTCTTTTTAAAAGTTGGGAAAACTGAGTCAGGGAGAGGTGAAGATGAACTTCACATATCTGTCAGCACCATCATCAACATTACCATCGTCTCTCTTGTCTGTAATAAATGGCGAATGAGGTAGACAAGATTTCTAGAGATGTGTATTCACAAAAATATTAATTTGAAATAATGGATGAATTATGTATATAACTTGCATCTTTATGTCAATAATAGTAATATCCATTTATATCTGCTTAGCTGTATACATCTAAAAAATGTTTCCCATATACGAGCTTAGAAAAATCCTTTAATGTGAGTGAAATGAATATGGGTATTCCCCACTCACAGAATAATAAACAGAGGCATAGAGCATGTCTGGGCCAGAGTTCCTGGGCAAGTAGGTACCAGAATCAGGACTCAAACTAGCCTTCTAACCAGGGACTTGCTTTTCTTTCTTCCTTCCTGCTGCTCTGGGCAGGAAGGGGACACAGGAATGTCTCATCTAGAGCCTTGATTGGGTGACACTGCACTTTATGGAGAAGCTTCCTAGAAGGATTTGAGAAGTTCCAGGGAACCTTGTTATTTTAAGACAATACATTTTCATCAAACCAAGGAATATCTTTATGAAGACATTTGGTAAATGGTAGCAGGAGGGATTATGGAGGACTCTCCCACTTGTCATCTTCCGCTTACATTTAGATAAGGCCAGGAGGGGGATTGTAGAGCCAGTTGCAAGGATGAGTTTGAGTTGGTGTGATCTGAAGCACAGACAGTTCATCTCTTTCTAAAAGGCAGAAGCATGGTATCTAAGGCTAGTATCTGGAAATGTATATGAGAACCTCCCAACCCTGAGACTTCCCATCCGGATAGTAGGTCACAACTCTTCTAACATGAACCGCAACTTTGCAATCAGAATAAAAGTCTACAATTACAGCCTTTTTCTGGGATTCTCTCAGCCAACAAGGACATTCCTTGGCTAGTTTAGAAAAACCAGTGCACATCTGCACTGGGAAAGCAATGCAGTCTGGAAGCATGGCCAGTGATTTTCAAATTAAGTCTCCTATTAACTGAGAAAGAATACGGAAAGGATATTTAAAAACACCAGTCTGCCACTGCCTCAAAAATGTTTACAGGAGATGAAGTCTGTGTGAGAAGGTGGGGAGGGGGCAGAAGCAGTGAATGGGCAACAGAATTAAAGTTAGAATGACCTGGCATTTTCATCCTGACCCCTCAGGTCTTCATAGCATTTGTGACTTTCCTAGATGATTCAGTACTTATCGTCTCCATGGGTTAAAAATTATAAAAGACTCAGTGGGGTTAGGCAGAGAAGCGTCATCTCTACCTTATAGATAAAGACACTGGCATTTCAGTGAGGTTAGCATTTTTATCCAGGCAAGCCCACAGTGGACAAGTAGCCTCCTGCTTTCAAGGCCTGATTTCTGATTTTCATAAGGCACACATGCCTCATTACAGAGGGAAAAAAATCTTGACCCGGAAACTGGGGATGATGGGGTTGCCTGAGTGAGGACTGAGGAGGTGAAGTTCCTCTAAGTGTTCTCAGAAGGATGCTAAGTAGGAAAGACAGTGGCTGGCAGGCCTGGCACCAGGGACTCTGGGAGGAAGAAGGTGGAGAGGTCCAGGAGAAATATGAGCAAGAAAGGACCTAAGATAGTGCTCAGAAGATGAACAGGGAGACAGAAGCGTGGAGATGGAAAGGAAAGGCAAGCTCCAGTGGTTGACAACAGAAAACCAGCAGCCTGTGGAAAATAACTCGGAGACTTCTTGCTTGTGAAGCCAGTGTCACGCTGTCATGGCCCACTACTCCTGGGAAGTAAATGCATTCTCTCGGGTAGGAACTGCATTATAGTTTCAGCAGAGACACCTAACAACTCCAACGCTTATAACTGTTAACCGCCATGTTTATCTCATGCCAGCAGGTGACGTGGAGAGATGCCTCGTGCCCAGCGTGTCAGAGGCCAGGAGAGCCCAGAACTCCTGACTCGGGTGTCAGAGGAGGTGTCTGAGGCTTGCCCCCTGCTCACCTCCTGGACATTCTGCTTTGCCCGGCTGTCAGAGGGATGCATAATCGTCCCCATCACTTTCATGTTGCCACAGACAACCAGGGCTTCGTCCGGTGCATCTGTGTTTATGCCCACTCGACCGTGACAAACGACAGACTCTGGAACTTGTCCTCGCTGCCATAATGCATCAATGTCATTTTCAAATTGCCCAGGGTTGGAGGCCTGGAAAAAAAATACATAAATACATTACAATTAAAGTTATGATGGACATAGGAACAAATGATTGTTTTATTCCTCAAAGGAAAGCAGAATGTTAGCTAAGTCTTTCACTTGAGAATCATTTGTCAGATGGGACATTCTGACATATTCTAATAATTGCGGCCCCAGGAGAACAAGGAAGTCTCCTTTAAATGCTCTGTATCCTCCACAGATCCCCGTCCCTGCCTCCATCAGCAGGAGCTCAGCGTGTCATGGTTTGCAATATCCGGTCTCTATATGGAACTAAATATGTGTCAGTTATAGTAGGTGAATGATAAGGAAGAAGAAAAAAACCTCAAAATGAGTGTCTTTTTAGGGAGAATAATAATAATGATGATTTAAAACCAGAATATTATGTTAGAAAATATTACAAGTTTATTAAAGTTCAGATAATTTTTAAAAGCCCTTGCATTTAGCTAGCCCTTTTATAGTTTCAAATCACTTTCATGTTTATGATTTCATATACAGTTGACAAGCAAATGACAATGCAAGCATAATTAATACACCTCAGTTATTCCCTAAGCACAGATGATACTGAAGGAAGCACTGGAACAGCTATATTTGCTGAGGGCTAATCCATACCCTAATTCCATGAGATAAGACCAGTATCTTCCTTTTACTGATACTGAGACAGTAAAAGAATAAGCCTATTTCCCAAGGTCACAAATCTAGTAAGTTCTAGAGTTACAATTATACTTCCTTTGATTATTAAATAATGATTCTAACTTTGACTTTGGATAGAAGCAGTCCTGGCTGAATGCAGTCTTCCAAGTGGATCTATCAGACTAGAGAAAGTTTTGGAGGTTTTATTGTTATATAAAAATTTTTTGCCAAATAATTTTCTACTGTACTGCTTGCCCTCTGTCCCATTTCCTTGTTGCCAGTGAACATATTTCCACACATCTTTTCAGAAACTATTTATTTATATCTTTGGCTGCACTGGGTCTCAGTTGTAGCATTCAGGGTATTTTGTTGTGGCATGTGGACTCTAGTTCTCTGACTGGGGATTGAACCCTGGGCCCCCTACATTGGGAGTGTGGAGTCTTAGCCATGGTCCCAAGGAAAGTCCCATATTTCCACATATCTTTGAGTAGGGAATCAATGAATCCATCAAAATCCTCACAACAAAATTAATGTTTTTAAAATTCTGACCTTCTCTACCTACTCTCTTGGTATTATTTGGATGTTTTTACCATAGTCGGGTGTTACTAATTTACAAATAACAATGAAAAGAAATCTCAAAGTTTATTGCTAAGTTTGGGTTCAGTTAGGAAATTTAGGTGTCTTCTACTTCCAGGCTCATTCCCACCTGTCTGAACCCTGATCTGCTTGGAAGACTCGACCACTGACACCATATAGACAAAAGCAGGGGAAGAATATACAGCAACAACTTTGAACAGTATTTTGTGTGAATTCACTTGAACAAAGAGCTTTTCTCTAAGGTCTCCAGAGCCTCCTTGGTTGTGAATGGCAATTTGGCTTTGACTCAAATCCTTTTATAGTGAGCAGTCAACTAAATCCAAAGGTATGCCATATAAAATGCTGATGCATTTTCCTCTACTATGAACATAATGAGCCACTTCAAGGAAACAAAACAGGACAGTGATGGATTTTCTTTTTCTTAATGAGCTCTGGGATAATTATTATCCTGTTGGTAACTTGATAGTACTGGAACAGCAGATATAAGTAGGTTCAATTTGGGGGGAACAATTAAGAATCTCACTTGGCTTTCATCAAATGAAAACTCAAATTCCTAAAACATATTCAAATCATTTTGGAACAGTCCATCTTTAAAATACAGAGCCTTGAAGAGGATTCCTCCTCAGTAATGTGTGTGTGTTCAGTTGTGTCCAACTCTTTGTGACCCCATGGACTGTATCCTGCCAGGCTCCTCTGTCCATGGAATTCTCCAGGTAAGAATACTGGAGTGGGTAGCCATTTCCTTCCCTGGGGATTCTTACTGACCCAGGGATCAAACCTGGGTCTTCTGCATTGCAAGCAGACTCTTTACTAATGGAAAATGTTATTATAAAATCTGTGAACTTATTTCCCTTCTCTAATAACAGAAGTATTAATGTATCAAAGCAAACTGAAATGGAACCACAGAAAAACATTCTGGGATCACAAATTTGTGCTCAGATGTGGCCCAATAGTGGTTGATTGCTCTCAAATGCCAAAATAAAGTTCATAGAATACCTTTATTATTTATCCCACAGCCTTACATTTTTAGGGATGACCTGAACATTTTAGACTATGTTGTGACACAAACTGGCTGTGTGACTTTGGGACACTTACTTAACCTTTCTCTACCAGTTTTCTCCTCTGAAGAATACAAATAATAATGTCTTTACCTATCTTATGGGGTTGTGGGAGTTAATTGAAATCATGTATGCATGAACACTTTGTAAAAATGAGGATGAATGGTCTCAAATTCATGCTCAATACAATCTGCTGTGCATAGTGAGCACCATTCAACCTGTAATCAATCAATCTGTCCCCTCAGTAGCATCTGCAGAGCTACACAATTCCAAGGGCGCTCCGTTCACAGAGAATACAGTGGAAATAGCGCCCACTGCAGCTGCTTGGAACAGGAACCATCACTAGTAGCAAAGTTTGGAAAGGAAAGCAGGATTTCTTTGCTTTTTCAGTTTGGGCTTCTAAAGAGCAGGCAAAGAGCACAATAGGAAAGCTTGAGCTGAGGAAGGCAAGAGACTCGTTCTTGTACCTTTTGAAAGGACTATTGAAAATGGGCCTAGAGATAGGATCTACCAGAGCTACTCAAAGTGTGGTCCACAGGCCAGCAGTATCAGCATCTCCTGGAAGCTTGTTAGAAATCCATAATCTTGAGAGAGTAGCACTGAAACATATACATTACTGTATGTAAGATAGATTGCTAGTGAGAAGCTAGTGAGAGTCCCTTGGACAGCAAGGAGATCAAACCCGTCAATTCTAAAGGAAATCAGTCCTGAATATTCATTGGAAGGACTGATGCTGAAGCTGAAGCTCTAATACTTTGGCCACCTGATGCAAAGAACTGACTTTAGAAAAGACCCTGATGCTGAGAAAGATTGAAGGCAGGAGGAGAAAAGGACGACAGAGGATGAGATGTTGGATGGCATCACCAACTTAACAGACATGAGTTTGAGTGGACTCCAGGAGTTGGTGATGGACAGGGAGGCCTGGTGTGCTGCAGTCCATGGGCTCACAAAGAGTTGGACATGACTGAGTGACTGAACTGAACTGAATTGAGCAGGAAGTTGCTCTCCAACACAGGGAGCTCAACCCGGTGCTCTGTGACAACCTAGAAGGGTGGGGGGGGGGGAGGAAAAAGAGGGAGGGGACATACATGTCCTTATGACTGATTCACACAGGTGTCCTGCAGAAACCAACATGATATTGTAAAGCAATTGCAAATTAAAAATAAAATTTAAAAGATAAATAAGAAAACAAGAAGTGCATATTCTCAGACATCTCCAACCTGCTGAACCAAAAATTGTGGCGGTGGGACCCAGGCATCCGTGTTTCCACCTGCTCTCCAGGGGATTCTTATTCTCAACATAGTTTAAGAATAACTTCTTAATGTCATACACTAGTTCCATACCATTATGAAAGGGCTCATGAGTTACCCCTTCTACAGTTAGTAGACTGTTCTGTTGAACTCCAACTGCACAGTGAGACAGACATCGCTCTACCCACTGATTCCTTTGAGTAAATAAAAATTCAGCTGAACTTCAGAAGAGGGGTGTGTGTGTGTGTGTGTGTGTGCAGCTCGAGTGTGTAGGGGAAGGGAAGGAAGGTTTGTGGTCAGAAATGGGTAAGGGCCAGGGAAAACAGAGATGGTACCTGGAGTGGCTCTGCTCTCCCCACATCCCTCACCATCCTTGCATCTGCATCCCTTCCCTTGTCTTTCCCAATTCCGGGTGTGGGTTTCCCTTGTGGTATTGTGGTTGCAGAGCAATAAAAGAGAACTTGGTTGGCCCTGCCCATTTCTATTCTTCTGGAAAAATAAGATGGAATAAATTAATGGTTTTCAAAACTAGGAAACCCTGGCATGTCTTTGAAAGGCGGACAAAAAACTGATCATCCCTTCTCCTCACAACATAGCCCCTCCAACCAGGTTTAATTATGTGTTTTAGGAGAAGAATGGAGCTGAAGGAAAGTCTAGCCATTAACAAGGAGAATCCGAAGGAGCTCTGCTGGGGAATGCTCCCCAAAACAAAGAGCTGGGAAACAAATCTGTTCTTTGGAGTGAGCTTTAATTTCCATTAAATTGGTCAATTTATAGTATGGGACCAAAATATCTTTCCAAAGCTGTTTTGATTGACAATCTGGATGAACAATTGCTGGATCCTGCCCCTGTTTCTCTCTCCTCAGAGAATTCTGACAAGCTCGGTCTCCTGAACCCCACCTTGAGGCCTGAAATTCATCTACTCCAGTCTTCAGGCTGTGCGTGCTGTGCTTAGTTACTCAGTCGTGTCCAGCTCTGTGACACCAGCGACTATAGTCCACCAGGCTCCTCTGTCCATGGGGATTCAGTAGGCAAGAATACTGGAGTAGGTTGCCATGCCCTCCTCCAGGGGATCTTCCCAACCCAGGGATCAAACTCAGGTCTCCTGCATTGCAGGCGGATTCTTTACCGTCTGAGCCACCTGGGAAACCCAACCTTCCTCCATACGTTCACCTTATGTTAATTTCTGCTATGGGGAAAAATGACTCAGTTCTCAAAATGAATCTGGATCTGCTCCATGCAATTTGCAGGTCTCCATATAATGTGGTCAGGTCTTATCTTTGTCACATTTCTCTTCCTTCATTCTAGAGCTCGAACTAACAGACCCAGGCCTTGGCCCAAGAGGGCATATCTAGCTTTTTTGTAGAATGTATGCTGGTCTGCCCTCTGCTCAACCCATGGTACATATACCTGTTTAGCACCCTCTAGAATCTCAGGGGCAGAAAACGTGCTCTCTAAAACTCACTGATTCAAACAACAATGCCATTTCTTAAATTCAGTTTTTCTCTTAGTTGGTTTAAACATTATATGCTTAAATAAATGCAAAAGTCTGCATTCATTTTCACTCTGCATTTGGGGTTAGAACAAAATAATCTCAGTAAGATATTTCCAGTGTAAAGGAAAGATATTATTACTATCTTTTTTTTTCTCATTGTTGTTAGGGTAACCCTTGTGTTACCCAGCATACATATAGAATAGGGTATTCTCTTTAACCAAAAATTATGGCTAGAAGAAAGCCATTGAATGTGGAACATACTCATTTTTAAAAAATAAAAACTTAGTAAATAATATGACATCCAATCTATACTAAGCATAATTTTTTCAATAGTCATACTTCACATGAATTGCAGAAACTTTGGACTTCTCAGGGTCATCATTATGAGTTAAATTCTCATTGAACTTTGGGTACGAGAAAGAGCCCATTAACAGAGAGTTCTGGGAACAGCATGTCCGGCCATGTTCCCCTCTCACATTGCTGCTGTGGAGACTTGCACGGCAGCCTAAGCAGAGCTTTGCAGGGGCTGTCAGCAGGAAATGGAGAAATCTCAACACCAGGTAAATTATTTCAAGTACGCAGGTGACTAGCAGACTGCCTGACTTAAGCATGAATTTCACCACTCAAAGCAGCAGTTTCATGGTATCCGATCTACCCTAATGTTAAAAAGAAAGGCACTGCCTGTATTTGTTCCTTCCTGTGAGAAATCAGAAAAAATAAGCAACCTAGGTTTCCACACTTGACTTTAAATCACATTTATTAGCACACCAAAGCAATCCCACATGACAGCAGGTGAGGTGTCAAAGACCACCCCGACCCTAGCTGAGGTATGGACCGGAACCTCTGCCCTTGGCTCATGACCTAAGGAGGGGCCTCACCTGCCTTTGCCCCAGAGGAGGCTGTTTTGCCAAAGCTTAGATCAGGCCCCACAGAAATACAGGCTGTGTATGCGTGCTGGCGGGCACACAGCCGGCCTCACCCGGGGACATCTGGACACACCAGTGTTTTACTTCATTTCCATCATTACTTTACTTCCAATAAAACTCTGAGATGTAGTTTCAAGTGTTCCACTAATAGATGGCTTGTTATTTTTTATTAACTAAAAGAATTACACAGAGGGCCCTTTGTTTGAGAACAGTTCAAGGCAAGCTGTGGAAGACTCACTTCCCCAAATGGGCAGCTCTTGTCCCCAGGCCTATGTTTAACAGCCATGTCAGTGGGCGTGCCCCACCATAAACTAGTTTCCCTATTGGAGTGTGCATGTCCCCCTGTGCCACTTCAAACACCCATCACCAAACAGCCCCTCCCAGGGCTGCCAGGCCTGTGGTTACCTGTTCCCTCATGGCCCTGGCATTCTCTGTGCTGGCCAGCCTGGCCTCACACAGCTGCAGCTGCAGCTGCCAATAGCTTTATGTTTTTGTGGCTGCCAAGACTCCCGTCCAGAGCTGTGACCAATCATTCATTCAGCAAAACGTGCTGAGCCATTACTATGCTCTGGGCAGCAGCCTAGAAGTCCCTGGGGTCACCGATCACTCTGGGACATGGGATGCCTTCCTGCCTATTCCCCCACCCTGTGGGCTTTGGGGTCAGAGGGAACTGGGTTGTAACCTAGGCTCCAACATTTACTTACTAGCTTTGTGCTCATGGATGACTTTCTCTCCCTCTTAAGCCCCTCTTAAGAACTCTTAAGTTCCTCTGGGTGTAAAGAATGTACTGTAAACATGAAACAATGTAGAATGATGTCATACAGAAATTATGTAGCCCAGTGCCTACAACGTACAGTAAAAACCGGGGCTTCTCAACCACAGCACTTCTGACATTTGAGGAGGAGCAACTCTGTTGTGGGGGCTGTCCTGGGCATCATAACATGTTGAGCAGCATCCCTGGCCTTAACCCACTAAATGCCAGTAGTACCCCCAGTTGTAACAACCACAAATGTTTGGAGACATTGCCAAATGACCCATGGGAAACAAAAGTTCTGATTGAGAACCACAATGTAAAAACTAAAATAACACTATCTGCTATTACTATCATTATCTTTGTCATCACTGGCAAATGAGAAACTGCATACTTCATGCATTCCACTGAATATGTAAAATCTACTTACAGGGGGGAAAAGAAACAACAACATGTGGGATCCTGAAAAATCAAAGAACCGCACTTACCCTTACAATGATCCGTTCAGAGATATGGGCAGACAACAGGTAGAACTGGTCTTGGTTAGCAGCATACAGTCCAACCACCAGCATGAAGTACCTAGTTCAGAAACAGCAGACCAATGCCAACACATCAGGAAACAAGAGACATAGTTTATGCCATCAAATTGATTAATTAACATAGAATTTACCCAGATGGGTTTAGATATTCAAAGATTTTCTCTTCCACTCTAAGTTGCCCCTCCGGGAAACCACAGAGGAGTTGGTTCACTCACTGCTGTTCTGGGTCTGCCTTTCACTCAGCTTGAGGGATGAGTGTGCTGTTTTGCACACCTACAACAGCCATCGCTGGGCAGACTGGGCTTGGCCCATCAGTGCTAGCCTGGTGCAGGCCTTACCCTGCTGCAACCCAGGGCCCTCAGCACAGCACTGCTCACACACACTTGCACAACAAAAAGTCACCTTAGAGGTGCCTTTGTGCAGAGCCATCCAAGCCACACATCCTAGGCCATAAAGCGGGTGGGTGGGGGTGACCCCGCAGGGCTCACCCAGCCGCACAGGCTCCTTCCCATCCTGATCTGCTCTTGGTCATGTAACCTGCACCTTTCATAGCCTCCAGTCATGACTTCAGTCAAAACCCAGAACCCTCTCTTCCGATTGTTATCAGGGCAATCTTCCTCACTGTTTTAACTGTTTCTTCATGTGTACCACTGATGAGACATTAAGATTAGATCATTTCTTCCTCTTTTATTTAAAGAAGCATGATGCATTCTTAAAACTTTTTACTGAAGTCAGTTTCTGCTATACAGGAAAGTAAATCTCTTATATATACGTCCACTCTTTTTTAGATTCTTTTCTCACATAGATCATTACAGAGTATTGAATAGAGTTCCCTGTGCTATACAGTAGGGTCTTATTAGACCATTTCTTGAAAGTCAAAATATAAACTATCCTTACTAGAAAAGCATTTACTTTAAGAACTGCATTAAAAAAAAAAAACTTCGCCAACTTCTGTAGCACTCTAAACAGTCTCCAATTCTTAGGGAGTAAGACTTTTCCCCTGTAACTCAAGTACGTCAATAATAGTAATAACTGTTACAATGATGATAATAATTAGCTATCATCCACTGAGTACTCAAAATGTGCCATGTGCTGGACTAAGCAGTTTATCTACATTATTTCATTTAGAACCCCAAAACAACCTTATTGGAGAAGGATATGGGTATTGAACCATTTTTACAGAATAGGAAAATGAATTTCATGGAGGTTAAATTCCATGCTCAAGGTCACCCAGCTGGTAAATGGCAGTATCAAACAGTCAAACTCAGTTCCCTCCAACTCCAAAACCTTTGTTCTAAAATCAGTGCTTCCTAAACTTGAGCATGCATCAGATCACTTGGGTGGGGCGGGGGGGAGCGCTTGTTAAAATATAGACTGCTGGACCTCATCCCAAGGTCTTGATCAGGTAGGTTTTTAGTGAGTCCCAACAACTTGCATCGTTAATAAGTGTCCAGGTGATACCATCTCTGCTGGTCCTGGAAGCACATTCTGAGAATCACAGGGGTAAATCAATGCAAATATATTTTCAATCAAAAAAGGCTACAGCAGAGCTTCAGAGTTTAGGGCATTAAAGTAGTGACAGAAATGCCGTCAGAATTCGAGAAATGCCGTCAATCCTCAGCCCTCAGCCAGTCACAAGACATGAACACATGGTCCCTCTAGATGCAGCTGTCTCCAACCTTCTTGGCACAAAGGGCCAGTTTCATGGAAGACAATTTTTCCACGGACTGGGGTGGAAGGGGCATGGTTTCAGGAAGATTCAAGTGCATTATATTTATTGTGCGCTTTATTTCTATTATTATTACATCAGCTCCACCCCAAATCATCAGGCATTAGATCTGGGTGGTTGGGGACCCCTGCAGAAGGATCGCAGGGAGAATGAAAACAAGCCACCTGAAGGCTGGGCAGGAGAGGAGGCATCGCAGGGTATGGGGACGGAAGAAGGACGACGTCTAAGGGTAAATGAAAAGTGGCAACAGACAGAGTCAGAGAAGGGAGGAAAGCAGCCGAGGAAGGCCCAGGGGATCAGAGGGGCCTCTGGGGGCCCTGGGCTGTCAGGTAGCATAATCAGCTCCCTCCCCCGCGAGGCATACACGTCAGTACCTCTGGTCAGGGTTTGGCTTCCCCTTCTTTCTCATGTTATTTGCTGTGGTTTCGCTGAAGTGTAACCGGCCCAGAGTTACTTTGGTGACCTGGTCGGCCAGCAGGTTAATTCTAAAGCAAACAGCAAACATACCAAGAGACTGTAAGAGAACATAGTTCTTGATCATATCTGATTCATTCTTAGATTCTGAGGTATGTTTAGTACCCTATTCTTATCACACTGTGGAGGACACTGATTTTTAATATAGTACCCACAGCCTGGTCAGGAATGGCTGCCAGGGAGTTACTCTTTGTTTAGTCACTAAGTCATGTCCAACTCTTTGAAACCCCATGGACTGCAGCACACCAGACTTCTCTGTCCTTCACAATCTCCTGGAGTTTGCTCAAATTCACATCCATTGAGTCAGAGATGCCCTCCAACCATCTCATCCTCTGTTATCCACTTCTCCTCCTGCCCTCAATCTTTCCCAGCATCAGGGTCTTTTCCAATGAGTCAGCTCTTCACATAAGGTGGCCAAAGTATTGGAGTTTCAGCTTCAGCATCAATCCTTCCAATGCATATTCAGAGTTGATGTCCTTTAGGATGGACTGGTTTGATTTCCTTACAGTCCAAGGGACTCTCAAGAGTCTTCTCCAGCACCACAGTTCAAAAGCATTATTTATTCGGTGTTCAGCCTTCTTTATGGTCCAGCTCTCACATCCATACATAGCTACTGGAAAAACCACAGCTTTAACTATATGGACCTTGGTCAGCAAAGTGATGTCTCTGCTGTTTTATACACTGTCTAGGTTTGTCATAGCTTTTCCTCCAAGGAGAAAGTTCTTTTAATTTCATTGAATGGTTAGAAATGCTCATTCAGCAGCAGTTCAAGTTCAGAGTACCTGACTCAGAATGGCTTATGCTCCTACACTGGGGCTCTTTGATCTCGACAACAGGAGAGAAGCCCTGTCACCTGTATCACTGTTGCTACAGTGCTCTCCTCCTGACAGAAGCAATTCCTCTAGGTTCCTGGTGAACTCCTTCGCATCTCCTTTGCATATTTGCCCCCTCCTGACCTGGCTGTGGGAAGCTGCCTGCTCCTAAGGTAGACCACACACAGCCTTCCAGCAAGGAAAAACCAGAGGTACCAGGCAAGTTCAGAGCTGTCTGTACACGCTCGAGCTTCAGGCTGAGCTCGTACCTGGTCTGTCCAGGTTCTAGCACCATCTTCTTCCCCAAGTAGGACTGACTCAGGGTCAAATCATCCCTAACCAGTCAGTCAAAAAGCAAGTTTCATTCATTTTATATGGCATGGTCTACCATATTGTTTTGGATGATCCCAGTCCTGTGGCTTTCTTTTTTTGAAATATTATTTTCATTTATTTATTTCTTGGGCTGCACAGGATCTTAGTAGTGACATGTGGACCTAGTTTCCTGACCAGAAATTGAACCCAGGACTCCTGCTTTGGGAGCACAGGGTCTTAGCCACTGGACCACTGGGGAAGTTCCCTGCATTCTTCCTATTTTAGGGCTCATTAACCAATCTAATAGCATTGCTTTAAGAAACAAGATAAATGAATTGTAAGCACAGCATGGATCCAGAACCTTAAAATCAATTCAATCAGTAGCATGCTGATTTAAATGAAAAATTAAAAGAAAGATCTAATTATAATCTGTCTCAAGGAACCAAAGTTGTTAGCAAGGTTGTCAGTAATAAATATTCTGTAAATAATGATGACCTAAAAGATAGGGCTTTTTTATATACATATTTTTTGCAATTATTTCAATATATCTTACCTACTTTTGTTGATAAGCATGTGTTCATAATACTAACACATTATTAATAATTTAGTTTGTATCATGGAATTCTTTTAAAATAAAATAAATTTGGCAATAGATTTTCTTCCCAAAATATGTTCACAAGAGAATTCAGAAAAGAAGTTCTTACTTAACAGGATTGAAAATCTTTTTGCTTCTGTCTGCTTGGGACTGTTCAATAGCAATTATTTGATTGGTGGCTTCTACCTATGTAGAATAACAAAAAGTAATTACTTCATAATTAATTTCTTTATTAATTAAAATATTCATTAGTAAATAATTTTCAATTACTTAAAAAATTTCCCAAGGCATTATGTTAAGCACTTGGCAAGAGGCACAAGTCACTGAAAGAAGGACCCTGACCTTAAAGCAGCGTGCTGTTGGTGAGAAAAGAAACAAATACCTGAAGAGCTACACAAAGAAAACACAAGACAAGAGAGAACTTCAGGTAAACAGGGAGTATGGAGCGGACTATGGATCTTCCCCACCCAGGGAGTGAACCAGGGTCTCCTGCGTTGCAGGTGGATTCTTTACCAACTGAGCTATCAGGAAATCCCCCAAACACAAGAGCAAGGCAGCTCCGCAGATACACACACTCACTCACTCATTCATTTCATACATACTTGTTGAGCACCTGCTTTGAACCAGGCATTGCCTTAGGCGATAGAGGTGAGAAGACAAAACTAACAGAAAACTCAGCCCTTTCAGAGCTTATGAATAAGAAATAACAATAAACAGTAAAAATAAATAAAACATAGGAAATGACATTTATTCAGCTAGTTGCTACAAAGTCTTCTTGTTGTTAGTGAAAAGTAGCAAGTGTCTGCTGGTATCTGCCCTACGACTTGTAGGTATTTGTATCGTCACTATCTTTCCGGAAAGCAATTACGCAACCAACATCAAGAGTTTTAATACTGATTATATGCTCAATGTGCAATGCCTATTCTGGAATTTATTCTCATACAAAAATGAATATGCCTGGATGTTCACTGCAATAAACAATAAAAAATTTACAATAATACAGGAACTAATATGGTATCTTGATATAATGGAAAACCATATCATCTTTGTAAACAATATTTTATAGTCTTTAATGATATTATATAATGCCATTTCCACAACATAATATTATCTATATGAGATTAATTTTAATTTTAATAACAGAAAAAATAAGGAAAAATTAAGTTATTAAATTGTGGATCCCAAGTATGAACAAATTTTATCTCTTCTTTCATACTTTTCTATTATATTCCATAATATCCACAATGGACTCATATTACTTCCAAAAATATATGTTTTATTATTGTGTGCTTGCTGTTTACTTTATTTTGGTTTGATTTGCATTGGTTTTATTTAAGAGCTTGGTCTGGAGCAAGAGCAGCTGATGTGTTTAGTGGTGAAGCGCCACTTTGGGCGACTTGGTGCCTGAGCCCAGGTTAGTGATCAGAAAAAAATATATGCAGATATTGGATATTCCTCACCCTAAGGAGCTGGATCTGAGGTAATAATGCAATAAATACTTGTTGACCACTCAGAAGTCATCCTACCTACATTCTAATCCCAGTTCTATTATTTACTATTTCGGATGAATGGTGTGACTTTCCTGGGCCTCAGTTTCCCCTCTGTTAACTGGCAAAGAGGGAGTATTGACTAGATTAGTGGTTTCTTGGCTTTTTTAAGTTACAGACTTCTTTGAGAATTTGGTGAAAACTATGAACCAACTGCATATGGAAACACACCAGCCTCAAAAAGAATAAACTAATTACACTCAGCAAAAGAAGTCCAAGATTTATACACTAAAAACTTTAAAGCTGTAGTTTGAAGTGATGTTCTGCCAGATTCTGAATTGGCAGCTTCTATTTCCTATGTCTTGAAGTATTTATTCTTAGACCCCATCCACCATGCTGTGAGGAAGCACAAGCTGTCCCACAGAGAGGTATACATAGAGAAGAGCCCAAGAGCCCTCTTTGAGCTCTTGGCTGATGGCCAGTACAGACTAAACAGACACTCAAGTGAGCCATCTTGGAAACTGAATCCAGCTAATGACTCCTAAGTAGAGCCAAGCCCTGACCAAGCGGCAGATTTTTGATCCAAACCAAGGAGTGTTATTATTTTCAGTTGCTAAGTTTTGGGATAGATGGTTATGTAGCAATCACCTACATAAGTGTTGCTGGAACACTTACTAAATGTTGGTTAAATGAGATGAAACTAAAAGACTTACCTTAACCCCAAAAGCTTTCAAGTAAAACATTTCTATTGGCTTTAGACCCATTTGGGTTTTGACAAATTTTGGACTTCCCCAAACTTGAATATGGATGGTGATCTGAAAATGGTTCTTCTTTTGGCAAACAAAAGCTTCATCTGCTGGCGAAAAATTAAATCCTTTGTCTGTGACAACTCGATAGCCTACATCAGGTCTATGAAAAATGGAAGCAAGAAACTGGTCTTACAAATATTTTCTACACATTTTCTTTCATGAACAATATTAATTATACAAACATCTTGGGAAAGTACACTTTGGAAAGTATCTTTTGCTATATCTGTAAAATGTGAAAGTGTTAGTCACTCAGTTGTGTCTGACTGTTTGCAATCTCATGGACTGTAGTTCACCAGGCTCTTCTGTCCATGGAATTCTCCAGGGAAGAATACTAGAATGGGTTGCCACTCCCTTCTCCAGGGGATCGAACCCCAGTCTCCCTCATTGCAGGCAGACTCTTTACCAACTGAGCCACCAGGAAAGCCCTCTTGCTATATTTAATCAATCAATTTTGTTAATTTTCACCAAGGAAATGAAAATGGTATTTCAGAACACAGCTGGCTATCTCACAGCTTTTTTTCTTCATGAGAAAGAAGTACAGTTCTTACCAAATGGAATCATTGTCTCCCTAGCCTGCCTTTTCGCTTTGTGTTTCCTAGATTTCTAATTTGACTCCAATATACAATAGAAAGACGTTGGTTAGAAGTGGAGAAGTTACTATATTACTCAGACATATCAAATATCTGGGATAGAATTCATTTTTTTCCTTCTTAAAAAAAATCTCTCATTTCATCAGCATCACCACACTCAAATAGTCCCTCAGATGAATGACTACTCAGCTTCCTGGTAGTCATATGAAAAAAGAAGCAGACTGGTCAGAACTACCAGGAATAGCTTTCAACCAGATTAACCAGAGCCAGTCAAACTACTGATTGAAAACATGTTTTCACTAAAGTATGGTCATTTCCTTTTTATCCTTCTGATCTGATCATAGCACTGAATACCTACTATATTGTTTACTTCTGCAGAAAATAAAAATAATAGGATGACGGTGGAGTAGCTAATCAGACTCTTGCTTTATTTGTTTTATCAAATCATTTTCAAGAACTTTACATATACGTACATGTTAACTTGCTGCAGTAGTGTCCAACTCTTTGCAACTCTATGGACTGTAGCTCGCCAGGTTTCTCTGTCTGAGGAATTCCCCAGGCAAGAATACTGGAGTGGGTTGCCATGCCCTCTACCAGGGGATCTTCCCAACCCAGGGATCAAATCCACATCTCTTATGTCCCACAGGTGGGTTCTTTACCACTAGCACCACCTGGGAAGTCCTTGTGTATTATTTGCTTGATTAAATACTTTTTAATGTTAATAAAAATAAAACCTATTAAACATGCAACATTATCAAGTAGAAAAGAGAACATAAAAGTTGAAAATTTTGGTAATTTTTTTCTGTGTGTGTTGTAGATATGAAACATAATTTTTAATGCATCAGTTTTCCTAAATGTTCCTCAGGAAAAAAGCTCCTTCCTAGAACTGTTAACACACAGAGAGGGCAGTACTTCCTGCTTTGCTAGCTCTCTGCTATGTGGATCTTTGCTTCCTGGGATCTCAGTTTGGATGGCTGCCATTTAATGAACAACACAGACTTTCTAAATTTTTTTCTAATTTCAGTGACATAAATATGAATGGGTCTCTTGGGAAAAGAGTATTCATGTTCTTGGCAAGCTAAGCACCTCACCGGTGGATCACGTCACTAGGTCACTGATTACCCTCAAAGTCTTCTCAGGTTGGCACAGTGGTAAAGAATCTGCCTGCCAATGCAGGAGACATGTGTTCTATCCCTGGGTTGGGAGGATCCCCTGGAGGACGAAGTGGCAACTCACTCCAGTATTCTTGCCCGGAAAACTCCATGGACAGAGGAGCCTGGGGGGCTCATGGCATCACAGAGAGTCAGATAGGCCTGAGTGACTGAACAGGAGCACAAACTGATCAAAGGCGCCACAATCACATTGCCCTCCAGCAGCAATGGGAAAATCCACTGAATGAAGGGTTTGATAAAAAGCAGGTATTTTAAGGCATCTGGGACTTTATATTGACTCAGGTTTCTGTAATTTGCTTGTCAAAAGGCTAGATGGGTTGAATTGTATAGATTTTACTACAGAGGGTAGTAAGAACAGTTTTGATTAAGGAAAAAAAAAAAACAAAGGAAATATTTTTGTGTGTGATCTTCTATGTTTCACTGTCAAAAACTCTGAAGAAAAAACGTAAGATCTGCAGCTCAGATATGAACCTTAGCCTGAAATTCAAAGACAGCTATAAGCAGACACTATGCTACTGCTGCTGCTAAGTCGCTTCAGTCGTGTCCGACTCTGTGCGACCCCACAGACGGCAGCCCACCAGGCTCCCCCGTCCCTGGGATTCTCCAGGCAAGAACACTGGAGTGGGTTGCCATTTCCTTCTCCAATGCATGAAAGTGAAAAGTGAAAGTGAACTCGCTCAGTCACGTCTTAGCGACCCCATGGACTGCAATCTACCAGGCTCCTCCGTCCATGGGATTTTCCAGGCAAGAGTACTGGAGTGGGATGCCATTGCCTTCTCCAAAGCAGACACTATATCAACCCATAAAAATTGTACAGTTGAAGAGTATTCAGAATCTTAAAAAAAATGTCTGATTATAAAAACTATTCTATTTACCTAAGAGTATCGATTCTGCTTTTGATATCAAAAGTTAATTATAAAATCAACTAAACTGGCTTTTTTAAAGGTCTTTTAACACAAGTTGTAAATATAATTCAAAAAAAGTAATAAAATTTTAATCCTCCAACTTTATAACTTTCAGATTATTTAGAAAAATTACACTTTTATAGCAAGTTAGATCTACTAGTCTAACTAAGCAGAGGCAAGTGATTTTCTGTCTCATTGATGTGAGTAGTGAATTCAAGACCTCCCGAGTTCTAATCCAGGTGAATATTGCCTATCTTTTTTGCTTAAGAAAAGTGAATTATGGCTAAGCATTCAAAATAAACCTGCGCTCGATGGACATGAGTTTGAGTGAACTCCGGGAGTTGGTGATGGACAGGGAGGCCTGGCGTGCTGTGATTCATGGGGTCGCAGAGTCGGACACGATTGAGTGACTGAACTGAACTGAACTGAACTACATCTTTGAGTTGATACTATTCATGTATCTTTTTTTTTCCAGATCACTGAAACATAGATTGACTGCTCAGATAAACTTAAAATAACCTACTCAAGTAAGAAAAGAGATAATAGTTACCTTGAAAACTTGATCAACTCAGATACATTACAGACTAGGAAGCATTACAGGTTTCGATTAAAATACTGTGCTTATGTGTGACAGTTTCATACCTGGGTACTCATAGGTAAGATATTATATGGAACAACTCCCCCAAAACCATTAAATGAAGTCTGACTCAAAACCAGGACCTTTGGATCTTTCTTTTCTTTTTCTATTGCACATAGCAGCAAAGATACAAGTTGCGACATTTCAGTGATACAACTAGAAACTTGCTTCTTTTTGTCTCCTGTTAAGGGAGGCCTGGCGTGCTGTGATTCATGGGGTCGCAAAGAGTCAGACATGACTGAGCGACTGAACTGAACTGAACTGAAACACATTGAGTCCCAAAGTCTAACTCCTCAGATTTTAAGGAAAAGATTTCTTCCTTCTAGTTCATCCAACATAAAATTCCAAGTGATAAGTTTTTTTTTTTTTTTTAAACCTGGAAAGTCTGCCTTCTGCTTTATTTATTTATTTTTCTGGGTGATTTTATTTTTTTAATTCATTTATTTTAATTGGAGGCTAATTACATTATTGTATTGGTTTTGCCATACATTGATAGGAATCCGCCCCGGGTGTACATGTGTTCCCCATCTTGAACCCCCCTCCCACCTCCCTCCCCATCCCATCCCTCTGGGTCATCCCAGTGCACCAGCCCCGAGCATCCTGTATCATGCATCGAACCTGGACTGGCGATTCGTTTCACATATGATAATATATATGTTTCAATGCCATTCTCCCAAATCATCCCACCCTCGCCCTCTCCCACAGAGTCCAAAAGACTGTTCTATACACCTGTGTCTCTTTTGCTGTCTTGTATACAGGGTTCGAAGAAGGCAATGGCAAGCCACTCCAGTACTATTGCCTAGAAAATCCCATGGATGGAGGAGCCTGGTAGGCTGCAGTCCGTGGGGTCGCTAAGGGTCGGACACGACTGAGCGATTTCACTTTCACACTTTGGAGAAGGAAATGGCAACCCACTCCAGTGTTCTTGCCTGGAGAATCCCAGGGATGGGGAAGCCTGCTGGGCTTCCGTCTATGGGGTCACACAGTGTCGGACACGACTGAAGTGACTTAGCAGCAGCAGCAGCAGCAGCATACAAGTTTATCATTACCATCTTTCTAAATTCCATATATATATGTTAGTATACTGTATTGGTGTTTTTCTTTCTGGCTTACTTCACTCTGTATAATAGGCTCCAGTTTCATTCACCTCATTAATAGGTTTTGCTCTTAAAAAACTATTGGGATTAACATATATACACTACTGATACGATGTATGAAATAGATAACTAATGAAAACGTACTGTACAGCACAGGGAACTCTAGCCAATGCTCTGTGGTGACCTAAATGGGAAGGAAATCCAAAGAGGGGATATATGTATAAGAATATCTGGTCTACTTTGCTGTACGATTGAAACTATAAGCAACTATACTCCAATAAAAATATAAAAAATTATTTAGAGTTTGAAAAATACCTTGAAGACCCTCAAGTTTGTAGCCCAGCATTTCTCATTTCATATTATATTAATTGAAAATCATATTCTTTACCCATTAACACACTTCAGTGTTTCAAGAAGGCATTTACAATCAGTGAAAATTCTAGAAGAGCTGGGTAAGTAAATTATATCCTAAAAAATAAAGAGAAGGCTTAAAAGATCTTTAAGAGCAATAGTGCATAAGTCTACATTTATTTCTTGAAACTATAATGTCATAAGAATAGGATGAAAATTTTCTAGTTTAAGAATATTTTATATGGTTTGATTTCAGTCTTTTAATATAAAGCCACCCTCAACTATGATCACTACAGGCTATATTGACAATAAACTGACAGTATTGAATTGCAACATTGATGCTGGGGGAGCTAAAATTTTAATATGCCCCCAAAAATAATTCTATGAAATTTTTAATTGACTATAGGATTAAATATTAGTGATTTGGGAAATCTCCATTTTCCAGCTTTTAGTTTAAACTGGGCATTTGATCTCAAAAAGACTCCCTCTTCCTCCATCATTTAGTGGGTAAATTATGAGTTAGTATTACAAATCTGGATTCTTGAAGACCAAAACTCATGTCCCAACTGTTTATTGTTAAAATGCAAAACATAAGGAGTAAGACACACTTTCTCACTGACAAATTCCATTTGATCAGGTAGCATCAAAGCCCAAATACTTGGATTTAGTCCTGAGAGTTAGCCCTGCCTTGCTCCCCAGCCAACCATAGGGTTAGCCCTGCCTTGCTCCCCAGCCAACCATAGGGGTTCCTAAGGCCACTTACAGTTTTTCAAATTGACTGTTTAATAAGCTATGCCAAGGAACACTTCGGTACGGCTGCCACTTCAAAGCAGGAGAGGGCTGGTCCGCAAGCAGCATGTTCTGTCTCTCACTGTCGAGGTCTTGCCCTTCGATGCTGTGACTTCTACCTGTCACTGCAAAGACATTGGTATGTTAGGTCTTCCCTCAGAGGCTGTTTTTCCTAGACTCACAAAAGACAGCTGCATGGAGCAAATGCATAGTCCACGTATGAGGCAGAGTGACCCTGTGGGGAATGACAAGTGTTGGGAAGCAGAGGGCATGTGGCTAGGTTTGTTTCCTCATCTGTAAATTGAGCAGCTTGGGTCAGTGATTCTAAGGTGCCAAGGTGAGCACTTGCTAGAATTGTTGCCTTCAGTATCTATCTACTCTTACTTCCGATATGGCATCTCTTCATTCCCAGTCTGTCTGGTTCTAGTGAATTCCATTCCCAGCCCAAAGAGATGCAGTTTGAATGAAGTCCATTCCCAGCCTGAAGATGGTAGGGAACCCAGGCTTAATCAATAGAACTACAGCGTTCACTATTTGCATCAGTAATTGTACATAATGGCCTAATTCAATCCAAGAAACATGTGTCTCTGTGCTTTAGGGGAGACGAGTTCAAAGATGCTGACTCTTTTCCATGAGGTTTGAATCTACGACACGTCCCCCAAAACTGCTGGCACCATTTAGGGACAAGAGAGAAAAGCCTGTCTGGAAATGAACCGGCATAGCAGAAGGTAGAGTTGAGAATGAACACACCCAATCCCAACGGCATAGTTTGAGTTCTGGCATCCAGTACCAAATCTTGGGTTACAGGAGCCAATAAAGCCCCTCGTTTTGACTTTTTGTTTGGTTGCTGCATCAGGCAGTTTGAGGGTTCTTTTTTAAATTGGTTTTTTCCTATGCTTTTTTGGTTTTGCTCTTACAACCAATACATTCTAATTTGTTACAGGTCCCTTGTGACACCAAGATTCTGTGGTCTAGCTTTAAGTTATTTATTCACGTAGTGTCTTACTTCCTTCAACTGCAAAACAGAAATTAAAACTGTTGTCCTGCCCGTCTTGCAACAACACACAAGCAGAATATCATAACACAAGTGAAAGCACTTTTAGAAGCTAATATTAAAACCAAGATAAATAAGCAGAGAATACTTTGTTAGAAGTTAGTATTAACTATATGAAACTGCTTCTTTTGTATATCATAAATGGTCCAATAACAGCAATTTTGCATGTGCAAGCTTCTAGTTTTGCATAATCCTTGCAAGTTGTTTGTGTAATTTGAGTATGCCTCCAAAACTTATGATTCAAACACAGAACAATTTTATGTAAATCTTATTAAGATGTTTACTGTTTCCCTTTTCTGTGAGCTCCCTACCATCACTCATGCCTCATACCAGGAGTGAAAGGGAAATAGTGTGTGTACATAAAAACTGGTGATGGCTATAAGCAACAAGTCAGGATATAACACCACCTGCTATACAACATGCACTTAGCCCGCTCACTGTTCTTTCTTTATACTTTTATTGACGACTTCTTAGATAAATAGCAGAGCTACTTCAATTTTCTTTGTGTCCCAAATGACTCAGAAACTGTGTTTTTCATGAGATATCACTATTACATGTCACCTAAGCAGAACAACTATTTTTTGAGTTTTGTATACAACCATTTCGGAAAAGGATTTTGTCAAAATCCTGAAAAACTTTTTTCCAGCTAAGAATACATAAGATCAGCAATCCTCGGAGTTCTTCACGTCCTCACTCCTCCAAAAGTTATCTGTCTTAAACTTTTCAAAACAAACAAACAAACCTTCCATGGTTCTCCTATTCATCCCAAGTTCAAAGAAAGGGAGAAACTAGTTCCTCCATCTTTCCTTTCTCCCTCCTGCAGTGGAGAGAGGACAAAGGAAGTTCAAGAGCTTGGAGTTTGGAACCATATGGAACTGGGTTTGAATCACAACTCTACATTTACTGGCCAATTAGGAAATGGTTTAACATCGCTAGGCTTCAGTTCCTTCACCTGAAAGATGTGAGTAACAATACGATGCCTCCCAGAACTGTTGAAGGAATTCAGTGAGTCATGTGTGTAAGTGTTTACCACAGAGTCTGCCTCCAGTGAGAGTCTAGACAATGGTGCTTTTGGTTAGTATTAGCAGTGCTGTCATTATCACATGTACTCGTTTCTCTCAGGTGACTCAGTTATTCCTAAGACGCTTAAGCAAATACTTCTTTCTTGGCCTCCATGGTAACTCTGTCTGATGTGAAATCATGTTGTGGGCCTGAGTGAACACCTAACTCAGACCCTTTCCTACTCAAGTATGGCAGTATGGTGGCAGGCAAAGCAGTCAAAGGTAAGCTCTACTCCTCTAGGAGCTGATAGGGAAGGTAGGCAGGGGCCAGGGGGTTCTTTTCTACTAGTGCCACCCAGGAAGTCCTTATTGAAGTATAATATTCATGAAAAAGAGTGCACAGATCATTAGTGAACAATTTGATACTTTTTAATAAGAGTTATACTGGGTAACTACCTCTAGATCAAGAAATAGGATACTTTCAGCACTCTAGAAGACACATTCATGCTCTCTTCTGGTTACTACTTTCTCTTGCTCAAGAATAATCACTATTCTGATCCAATACCATAGAGAAGTTTATAGAAATTACGTAATATCATATATACTCATGTATTGGCTTCTTTTAACCAACAATGCTTATGAGATCATTCATCATTGTTGCAAATGATAGAAGTTCATTCGTTTTTCTTGCTGTATAGTATTCCATTTGTGGTTATTATAATTAACGTTAGTGAGCATATGTATATACTTCTGTTCCGTGTATTCCTAGAAGGGGAATCACTGGACCATTGGATATGTTTCAGTAGATGTAGCCAAAGAGATTTATAAAGTGATTACAAGGTAAGGATTCTTAATCCCATTTAACAAATGTGGAAATTGGGGTTCAAAGACCTGAAACACTTGTTCAGTGTCACAACTGTTACCTGGAACAGATGGATTCAAAATTTCTCTTCATGCTGTACTGAGGAAGTCTTGAGAAATGTAACAGAAGAAGAGAAGCAGAAGTGTGAAGGCAGCAAAGTCTCAACTTTTGGGAGAAAACTCACAGCTTGCATCTGAACGTCTTTCAAAATATTTTCGTTTCCTTTACTTTTTTTTTTTTTTTTTTGCTGGGCTGCATGTGGGATCTTAGTTTCCCAGTCAAACCTGTGCCCCCTAGAGTAGAAGTGCAGTCTCAATCACTGGACCACCAGGGAAGTCCCTATATTACATTTTTAAAACTCTTGGTGAAATAGAAATTATGATTCTCATTTGATAATCAAGAAAGTCGGGCTTGAAAAGTCCATGATTCCTGGAGACACGAGACAGGTACTTTTCCTGATTCTACACTGGAAATTCTTTCTCTGTGGACTAATGACCATGACTCTGGGGTTAAAAAACACTCATGCATTTGAAGTTTAAGCCATATAGGGCCCTGAGCTCTCTTATATTTAGAATTTTCATCAGACAGGACCAAGAATCCTCTCATATTCGGGGTCCAGACCATGTGGGGCCAGGAACCAGCTGGCAGAAGCCTGCCCAACACCTACTCTCTCACTAAGCAAGTTTATACATCTGCCTCCATTGTGAACTCAATAAATGGGCATCTTGGAACCCTTGACCAACATGAACTGCTGAGAAGAAATTTATCAGAAAAACCTTACTGATTGATTTAGGACATCTTCCCCCATCAAAAATCCTGCCTGTAAGACTAGCTCCTCCTTCCATTTCCCCATATGCCATTTCTCCAGGACCTTTGTAAAACTCTTGGTCTCTGCAACAACAAATATGAGTTCCCCAGTGGAAAACTTCTGCCGAAAGCATAGCATTTGGATTAAGAGGGTTTTTGTTTTTTTTTTAATTCCCTTGGGAACCTGCTCATTTTCATTCTGGAATTGCTATCTGGAGACAATTATCTTTAGAAGGCTTTTCAGGGACCTTTGAATAGGATTTAAATAAGGAATGCAAGATTTCTGATGTGCTGGGACATTTCAGTTACTTCTCTATGACTATTCTCTAGAGAGTGACACATCAATGCCCTCCCTAGGGACAGGCTGCAGACCATCATCACAGGATGGAGCTTACTTCTGAAATAGCCAGGAGAATTTGAGTAGCAATCTAGCTTATGAGAAAGCTCTTGGAAGGTTTGGGTGACTTACCCAAAGTACTCTTAGTGAGCCGGTGCATCTGTGGGAGAGTGAACAGATGGTCCCCTCATCTGGCTAGAAATTTACTCAGCTTTTTGTGTTTAAGAAGCATAAATAAGCATCAGGCAGTATGCAAGGATCCTTGAAGAAATTAGAGTAACCATGCATAGGAAGGTGGATGGAGAGCTCTATATTATTCAGAAACAAGGCTTTAATTAGTGTTCTGTGTTTCTAAGGTTGAATAAGAAAAATCAAGGCAGATGCTGGCCACGATGGGACCATGCAAAAGACATGAAGGCAGTAGAGGTTTGGTTTATATGATGGCTGGATGCCCGGGGCTGAACTACCACAGCACGTCCAGGGAGTGATGATGTGTGGGACTTGGCCAAGTCAAGTCATCATCCAGTGAAGGACTCCCACAGCCCATGATGGAGCTGAGGCCAGATGTCCCTGAACAAAACAGCAGGCTCCACGGGACACAGAAGACCAACTCTCAACATGTGGCTGTGAAAGGCAAAGGCAGCAGTTTTCTCACCTGAGCAGGCGAGAAGGCCATGGGCACCTCCTGTCCGGGCAGCATCAACCTCTGGAGTGTGGGGACAGTAGTTGCAGGGGAGCCTTAAGAGGAAAATCTTGGACTTGTGGGCCAAGCCGATAATTAGGAATAAAAGAGACGTGACTTGGTATCCTGACGGGGGTCACTGTTCACACTGCCTATGTTATTTACAGTGGGTAGTAAGATTGGCATGGAATATTATCCTTTCCCCTAATAAGTGTCATAGCACTTACTCCAGAAATTCAGAAGTTCAAGGCTTCAGACGCAAAAACTTCAGCTTGTTCTCAATTTGGTCAGGTCCCTAAGCTCCAAACACGATGTGTCATGCGATATATAAGACAAAGAATGAGGTGACCACTTGGGCATCATATAACTTGGCTAAAAGATTTCTAAAATGGTTTTTGTTGTTGTTTTAGTCGCTCAGTCATGTCCAACTCTTTTGCGACCCCCATGGACTGTAGCCCTCCAGGCTCCTCTGTCCATGGGATTTCCCAAGCAAGAATACTGGAGTGGGTTGCCATGCCCTTCTCCAGGGGATTTTACAAAATGTCAAAGATCTACTGGGAATCTGCTAATTGGAAGCAAGTGCTAAGGAAGCTCAACTCTCTACCTTCTTGCTCCCCTGGAGAAATCCTCTCAAGTCCTACTTCTCCCAGTAATTTCCTTTCCATGAGCCAGCAGCAGCAGCATCGCCCAGGAGCTTGTTAGGAATGCAGAATTTCAGCCCACACCTCACACGCTCTGACCCTGAGCATCTGCATATTGCTCAGATCCCTGTGTTATGTGTGTGCACGTCTGTGTTGAGAAGGATAGTACTGAACGAAGCTCTGAGCACTCCAGCAGGCTCCACAGCCACACTGCACGGCCTCCCCGGGCCTGGAGCCTGGGTCCTCCAAGACATAACTGCCCCTAACACTGCAAGGACCAGCATTTCCTCTCTGCCAGAGAGAGACAGTGGCATCTTCTCCCAGGAGCACCTGTATGACCCCACCTAAGACTGCATGAAACATTACATCAAGAAGGAAAAATTAGGATTTTCCTGGTGGCTCAGTATTAAAGAATCTGCCTGTCAATTTGGGAGACACAGGTTCCATCCTTGGTCCAGGAAGATCCCACATGCTGTGGAGCAATTAAGCCCGTGTGCCACAACTACTAAACCCGTGCTCTAGAGCCCAGAAGCCATAACTGCTGAAGCCCAAGCACTCTGGAGTCTGTGCTCTGTAACAGGAGAAGCCCCTGCTCACCACAACTAGAGAAAAGCCCACACAGCAACGAAGACCCAGCACAGCCAAAATATAAATAAATAAATAAGATTATGAAATAGAAGGAAGAAATAAATTCCCAGAGCATATCATCGCCCTTCTATGAGAGAAAAGGATTTTTAGGGCTACTCCAAGGCTGGTAAAAATCCCTTATTTAATGGCAGCAAGGGGCCCCGGGTCGGCTCACAGGGTCTGGAGTGGTGGGTCCACACGTGACAGTCCCCGGAGTCCTCCAGCACCTGTGTGCACTTTCTCTTCTTGGTTGGTGGCAATGAGACTCTAAAATCAAGAATCCAAAATAAGATTAGGATTTTTCTTTGCTCTCCATGTCACATTAAATAAAATTAAATTTCCCAGGACTCTGCTCTTGACCTTCCTAAGACTAATTCTAGTTAAAATTTCTTGTCTCCTACTAGTCTGTAATACCGGGTTGATACATGGAGTGGATGGAGCAAGCTCCTATTCCATGAGCTCTACTAGTCTGAACTTAGTTTTCCATTATCCAATAGATCTGCGATTCCTGTATTTGAAAAAATAAACAAACAACTTTTCCAAAGGCAGAAACCAAGACAGAAGATACTTAAAATTTAAGCGTACATTTTACACCTGAAATTGTTTTTCACGTGCAATTTTGTCACAATATTTGATGGCCTCTTTTGATCACCCTCTAGATCCAGAGGAAGGAATGAAAGAGAGGGAAGGAGGAATGAAGGGAACAACAAGAAAGAATATTGATTGATACGTGAGTACTGATTGAAAGACAATTGACACGTGAGTTTCAGAGAGCTCATTCACAGATTACTGGTGAGGCTGCAAACGTAGAGTGCTTTCTCATTCACCCAGAATATCCCTCTACACTTCTGACATCAAATGTAAAGAGTGCTTTCTCACTCACCCAGAATATCCCTCTACACTTCTGACATTTTGGCTTTCCATCACATCGCATCCGAACCTTGGGTTCGGTGGGTTGTTATTTAAAAACTCGTCTAAAGCCAAGGGTACCGGTATCTGATATGTGTCTCAACACTGCCATCTTCTGGAAAGGACTATACAGTTCATTCTACCAGCACTGGGGAGAGGGGCTGGCTGGACTTTCAAAACTAAGTATCTACAAACCTCAACATGAATCAGCCATACGTCCCCTCCCTCTTGAACTTCCCTCTACCTTCTTCCCCATCCCACCCCTCTAGGTTGTTACAGAGTCCCAGTTTGAATTCCCTGAGTCATACAGCAAATTCTATCTACTTTACATATGGTAATGTAAGAAATCAACACAATTCTGTAAAGCAATTATCCTTCAATTAAAAAATAAATTTTCAAAAATTAATTTAAAAATAATAAAAAGAAGAAAACAAACAAGTAAACTAAGTATGTATCCCTTTACCCAGGACTGTGGCACAGAGGCTGCTGATGGTAAGAACAACCAGGTCCCCCAGACGCAGACTGGTCCAGGGGGCTCAGGAGGTGACTGGCATCTGGGTAGCAGTTGTGAAAGGCGCTGTGGGGATGGCCAGAGTTGCTCACTTCAGACAAGCTGTGCGACTGGTGTGCAGGCAGAATCCCAGGTACGTTTGCCGAATGGAGGAGGGCAGCCGGTGTCCCCGGGGCTGTTGGTGTCAGAGTCGGACAGCACGCACCTGGGGGAACACGCAAGTGAGGGAGGCCTCTCCTTCTCACCACACAGGGCCCAAGAAAAGAGAAGTGCAAGACGTGTGGGAGGGAGGCGTGTCACACTCACCTTTGACCTGTGGAGGAGAGCAGGAATCTGAAGCAGAATAGGGTGGGGTGTCTGGGAGCTGGCCTTGCCTGAGGATGAGAGACAGGCATTGCTCTTTTGTTGTAACCTATTTCATCATTACACTTTTGTCACAAACTGGTAGTGTGTGCCGCAGCCCGCAGGGAGGGTTCGAGGTGCTCCTGCCAAAGCCCACCAGACCATGCCCAGCGTCACATTGAGTGGGCTCCAAGTCGAACAGACCTGGGTTTGAATCCAAGCTCTTCCACTTCCTAGCTGTGTATCCATGAACAAGTACTTACACTCTCCAGGCCTCCATTTCCTCACCTACAAAGTGGGAATAACCATGATGGCTATTCAGAGCATCATAGTGAAAATTAAATGAGATACTGTGTATAAAGCCCATAACATACACCCCAACACAATGAGTACTCAGTAAAGTTTAATTAACATTAGCGTTGCTTCTTGCCATTCTCAAAGCACTTACACCAGAGAGATGGTTGGGCCAAAGCAGTATAAAATATCACTACTAAAGCCCTGGCTTTCCATCTGTGCTCTGGGGAATCCTAAAGGTCTTGGAAGCAGTTCAGGTGTTTTATAAACGAAAAATGGTAAATACCTGGAGGGAAAAAAATTACAACTTTTTTCTGTTTTATATATTGAGGTGCAAGTAAAAGTTTGTTTTAAAAAATGAGTACCACCACTAAAAAATGTGTGAAAATTTCTGTTAAAAAAACTCCACATGTGTATACTTATGCATATACATATTGTGGCAGAAACCAACACAACATTGTAAAGCAATTATGCTCCAATTTTTTTTATAAAAAGTTATTACAAGATAATGTCTATAAAAAAGTAAAAAAACCACAAACCTATCTTTTATGTTCAAAAAGTTTCTTATGGCTCTGATTCTAAGTGATGTATAAGCACCACCATCTTCTACCTGACTCTCCTGTTGAAGAGTAACCTATCCTGTTTGTCTTTTTTTTTTTTTGGTTAAGATTTCAACCTCGTGCAATAAAGAGGTAAGTGAAAGTTGCTCAGTCGTGTCCGACAATGTGCTACCCCATGGACTATACGATCCATGGAATTCTCCAGACCAGAATACTGGAGTGGGTAGCTGTTCCCTTCTCCAAGGGAATAAAGAGAGAAGTCTGTCTTTATAACGATAATATAGAAAAGCTGTATTTTCTCCTCAAGTCAGTCCTTTATATTCATTTTTATTAATAAGGAAAAAGAGAACATACATTATCCTTCCTCCCAAAGCTCCACCCAAATGAAAGTTAAAAGGAATAAAGAAGCACAAACACAAAAGGACATAGAGTCCATGAGTAGCAACCACAGCAGACCATATTTCAGTAACAGTGAGGCAGACAGAAGTAGGATAGATGGTAACTGAATTAGCAGAAGGGAAAAGCAAAAACAAGACTGCCTGGGGATGGCAGAGGGGATGTAGGAGCCAACAAGACTTTTTCCAAGTTGAATATAACTCCAGAAAAGCCCAAAACATTGATGTCACCAGCCGCCTCTGAATCCAGGGATAAGGTGAAAAAATTGGGACTTCCCTGGTGGTCCAGTGGTTACGAATTTGAAGGTTCCCCACCCCTGGTGGGGGAGCTAAGATCCCACATGTCACAGGGCAACTTAAGCCTATGTGCCACAATTCAAGAGCCCTCATGTCATACTGTGTGCCACAACTCAGACGCTATGCAGTCAAATAAATATATAAAAACATTAAAAATGAAAGTAGAATAATTGATTGAAAGTTTAAATAAGGAATAGCTGGACCCTTAGATCAGCTTCCCCAACCTGTATAGTCTGGCAACTACCTCCATCTTCCCAACAGAAATTGAAAAGATGTTTATTCTCTAGAGAAACAGATCCTGGGAGATTGTAGAGCTTTGTGGCCAAAAATGGAAGGATTCATTAAAATGAGTCCTAAGTGCTGAAAAATCACTGCAGATACTGATTGCAGTCATGAAATTAAAAGACGCTTACTCCTTGGAAGGAAAGTTATGACCAACCTAGACAGCATATTAAAAAGCAGAGACATTACTTTGCCAACAAAGGTCCGTCTAGTCAAGGCTATGGTTTTTCCCGTGGTCATGTATGGATGTGAGAGTTGGACTGTGAAGAAAGCTGATCTCCAAAGAATTGATGCTTTTGAACTGTGGTGTTGGAGAAGACTCTTGAGAGTCCCTTGGACTGCAAGGAGATCCAACCAGTCCATTCTAAAGGAGATCAATCCTGGGTGTTCATTGGAAGGACTGATGCTAAAGCTGAAACTGCAATACTTTGGCCACCTCATGCGACGAGTTGACTCACTGGAAAAGACTCCGATGCTGGGAAGGATTGGGGGCGGGGGGAGAAGGGGACGACAGAGAATGAGATGGCTGGATGGCATCACCGACTCGATGGACATGAGTTTGAGTGTACTCCGGGAGTTGGTGATAGACGGGGAGGCCTGGCGTGCTGTGATTCATGGGGTCGCAGAGAGTCGGACATGACTGAGCGATTGAACTGAACTGAACTGAAGTGCTGAAAGGTGAGACCCTTCTTCAACTTGGCTTTGCAAGCAACCAAACTGATTTCCCACAGTAAGAAATTAGAAGGTTGTTCCCTAAAAAAATTCAATGTCCTCAGGACAGGAGAGGGGTAATGAGATTTGAAATTGAAAAGAAATAAAATGGCCAGTCCCTGCCTGATCACCCTATAGTGAAACTCATTCTTTAAGTATAGTGGTTTGCCAAATTACTTCTTAACCAGGAAAAAGCAATAAAAGACCAGACATTTTTCAGAGAGCCTTAACCATTAAAGACAGAACAGACAACTAGATTCAAAAGGAATGCAAAAGAATCACAAAGAGTTCTACATCTGATAAGACTGGTAAGCTCCAACCAGACTTGACCCTCCCAAAGATAAAAATATCAATTCTGGAAAATTATATATATATATATATAGTATATATATATATATAGTTGTTGTTTTTCAGTTGCTTAGTTGTGTCCGACTCTTTGTGACCCCATGGACTGCAACACGCCAGGCTTTCCTGTTCTTCACCATCTCCTGGAGCTTGCTCAGACTCATGTCCATTAAGTAGATGATGCCATCCAACCATTTCATCCTCTGTTGTCCCCTTCTCTTCCTGCCCTTAATCTTTCCCAGCATCACGGTCTTTTCCAAGGAGTCATCTCTTCGCATCAGGTGGCCAAAGTATTGGAGCTTCAACTTCAGCATCATTCCTTCCAATGAGTATTCAGGGTTGATTTCCTTTAGGATTGACTGGTTTGATCTACTTGCAGTCCAAAATACTCTCAAGAGTCCTCTCCAGCATAACAATTCGAAAGCATCAATTCTTCAGCACTCAGTCTTCTTTATCATCTATTTTATGGTCCAACTCTCACATCTGTACATGACTACTAGGAAAACCATAGCTTTGACTCTGGAGCCTGGTGGGCTACAGTCCAGAGGTCACAAAGAGTCAGACACAACTGAGCAACTAAGCACACACTCATGCATATACCTGAAAATACTGAAAAGTAGAAAAAAGGAAGAAGATTTTGGAGGAGTTTTGAAACTTAGAAGAAAGTAATGGCATAGGGTGAGTTGTCTATTTACAGCTTTTAGCCTTAGAGCCAATTGAACAGCTAAACCTCCAATGTGTATTAGTTACCAGGTTTCTCTGTCCATGGGATTTTCCTGGGAAGAATCCTGGAGTGGGTTGCCATTTCCTTCTCCAGGGGATCTACCTGCCCAGGGATCAAACCCCAGTCTGCCACAATGCAGGCAGATTCTTTACTGTCTGAGCCACCAAAACTCCAATAGAAACTCACAGTCTTTCAGGACTGAAGAGTCAGAGAACAGAGTTTGGGGCAAACATAGCTGCTGAAAGTGAAAGGGAAATCTTGGGAAAGAGGGATACAAAGAGGGGAAACCCTAAATTCTGTGTAAAAACCCTGGCCAAATGTGTGGCTGAATCATGAGCCATCAATGTGTCTTACAGAGGAATAAGAAGTAGAAGAGATTTTTTAAAAGACAAATAATAAAGTGGCAGAATTAAATGCAATATCAATAATTGCATTAAAGGTTAATGGATTATATACTCCCATTAAAGGGAAGATATTGAAAGAATGGATTTTTAAAAAGCAAGGCCCAACTATATGTTGCCTGCAAGAAACACTTTAAAGACTCAGATAAGTTGAAAGTTAATGGAGAAAGAATATGTGTATGGGAAGGCAGAAGTGATTTCATGAATAACAGCTAAAATAGACTTAAAAAATAAAGAAACTCATTCAATAATAATAGGATAAGTGGCAAAGTGTGGTCTTCTGGGGGTTGAAAGCCATGCAAACTAAAAGGAGTGCCAAATAGATGTTCTCTCGAGCTTGTTGAAGTTAGTACATCCAGGACACCTGCATGCTGCCTCCAAAGCAGCCAGGATTCCTTCCAGATTGCAGCCAGGCTGGATTAAGCATTTACTGAGTGCCTAGTACGTGCTCATGACTCTACTAGACACTAGGCAGGACTTAGAGTGCTAAGATGTGGGCTTCCTGGGACTTCCTGGTGGTCCAGTGGTTAAGACTTGTGCTTCCACATCAGTGGGCATGGGTTTGATCCCTGGTAAGGGAAATAAGATTCCTCATGCCCTGAGGTGAAGCTAAAAAAAAAAGATATGGGCTTCCCATGAACACCCAGCTGGGACTATTCACAATTCTACAATCCAATCCTCAGTTTCCTCCAGTGACTCTGCCCAATACCTTCACATACCAATTGCACCTTCTCTAAAGCTCTATTGCACAGTGACATCACCTCAGCAGAGTGCCCTGTACAGAGTTATTACTTAATAAATATGAATTGCTGATTTTTACCTGACATATGCCCATAAATATGTGTATATATATAAATTCATATATCAAGAGAGTTTTCCTGACCACCAGTCTAACCTGGTAGTCTTCCCCCACCCCTTGCATTCTACTCTCCTACCCTACACTTACTTTTCTTCATCTTACTGAATGACTTTATATGATATGTCATTGTCTTTCTCTTCCCACTAGAGTCCATAATGACCATGGAGCACTAAGAGTGAATGCTGAAGGCATAGGAAGAGTTCTCCCCAGGAGCAGGCAATAAGGAAATGCATTGTTTTCTGAGAATTTAAAAAAACAATACTTAAACCCACAGAAAGTCAATCTGCTATTTGTCATTATAACCACGCACCACTAAATCAAAGAAAAATGCCTGGGTGCCCTACAGGGCAGACTGCTTTACCACATTGCCCTTGGTAACTGGGCAGGAACTTCATTGTTTTGTTTACTGTTGCACCCCATCATGCAATCACAAAGATAGCTGTTACTGCAAGTATTCTCTCCAGATTTTCATGTGTATGATTCATGTTGTCCCACACAGACATTCACTTAAGAGCATGTCTTAACACTGTGAGTGTGTGTGTGTGTGTGTGTGTGTGTGAGTCTCCTGCAGGGTGCCCACTGGCAAGCATGTAGTAGGTACTTAATAAATAAATACTCGATCAAGCTTGGTACCCACCACCTGGAAGCTGGGATGGGAAAGGGCCTTGGCAGAAATGTCATCACCAGATAAAATTGCCCCCCAAAATCATTTTATGACAGGGCAGTAGAAGCAAGAAAAGCAAAGTGCAAAGCAACTATCCTACAATTTAAAAAAAGAAGAAGAGCAAGCTGCCACCCCTCTTCTTCAGCCCTATCTTGGCAAACTGCAAAGACCCTGACCCTCTCACCACTCTCTCCTGATGCTTGAGAAACAGACAACCTTTAGAGAGGACCTACTCTGGTCCAGTCACCGAGCTAACCCTTTGCAGGTGTTGCCTCGTCTAATGTCTGTCATGACTATCTTTGCCCCTAACCCCCAGACAATGAAACTGAGACTTGACGAGGTTAAGTAATTTACCCGAGATTATTCATCTGGCAACCAGTCAAACTGGAGTCAAAAGATCTAGCATCAGAGTTTATGCTCTAAGAGATCAAGGTGTTGGGCTTCTCTGGTGGCTCAGTGGTAACGAATCTGCCTGCCAATGAAAGAGACAAGGGTTTGATCCCTAATCTGGGAACATCCCACATAATGCAAAGCAACTAAGTCCATGCACACAACCACTGATTCTGTGTTCTAGAGCCCTGGAGCTGTAACAACTGCAGCCTATGTGCCTGGAGCCTGTGCTCTGCCACAAGAGAAGCCCACGCACGCAACTAGAGCGCAGCAACAAAGACCCAGCACAGCCAAAAATAAATAAAATTATGTTTTTTAAAAAGAATATGGTGTTTTTCAATTCAGATATTTAAATATCTTAAATTCTTTACTATGGGTTATTTCATTTTTCACAAATGTCTTGAGAATTGATAAGTCACTGGTAATACTTTAGCTCAGGATTCTATTTAGCTTTTCTCCTAGTGCATCTGTTTGAACCCAGAAATTAAACTGGTCGATGACCCCAGCCTTTAACAAGCTCATCTCACAGAATTACACAGGCTATCTCACTCTCTTTCGCAACATCACAGTGAAGAGTTTATCAGCCCCACTATACCAGGGGCAGAACGAAAACATGCAGCTGGTCATTGACTCCTAACTCGTTTTGCCATCCAACTGCAATAAGCCAAGTCCAAAGTGAAACCTGGGCTTCCCTGGTGGCTCAGCAGTAAAGAATCTGCCTGCAATGCAGGAGACATGGATTCATCCCCTGGGTTGGGAAGATCCCCTGGAGAAGGAAATGGCAACGCACTCCAGTATTCTTGCCTGGAGAATCCCATGAACAGAGGAGCCTGGTGGGCTTTAGGCTATGGGGTCACAAGAGTCGGATGCGACTTAGCGGGTAAACAACAACAAAGTGAAACCCAGAATCCCAGACGCTTAAACTCAACCATTAGAATGAAATGACGTGAAACCTGGAGTTGATTCTTCATGGGCCTAATATGTCTGCAAGTTCCTCTCCTATGAAGTCACCCATGGAAATGTGTGATTGGGAGCCGTCTCAGTGCCCTCAGTTAGTTCCCTCTTACCCACCAGCAGCATCTGAAGGCCAGCCCAAAGCTTGGTATGCTATCTACCTCCTTGAACACACGCAAACCAGACTGTATTACTTGGTTTGGGTCTTCGGATGTGGTGGGGAAGGACGGGGAAGGACATATATGCAAGTGACCTAAAGTAAGGCTTCTCAAACTGTAATGTGTACGTGAATCCCACAGGGATCCTGTTTAAAAAGCAGATTTAGACTCGGCATTTGGGGTCAGGGCTGGAGGTATGACATTCTTAGCTCTCAGGCGATGCTGATGCTATGGCAACCTCACCCACACTTTGTGTAAAGGAAGGAAGCAGGTAAACCTTTGGGCATTTTTGAAGAAAACAAAACCTGTCTTGAAGATCCACTGGTCACTTTTCCAGCGTCTTCCTTCCTCTACACACACCCCCACACACATACACACACATACACTTGTCCTATCTCACTGTAACCTCCAGGAATTTATGCTGCCCTTTAAGTCTCTAGCCTCCTGCTCTATAAGCAGTACTCCGTACCTGGACATTTCCCAGGGTGTTCAACCACCACAGCTCACCTTTGTTTTTAGTGGGTAACTGGCAGGCTAACCTAGTGAATCAGAGGACTTCAACCTGCTCGTGCTCCTCCTGGGCAGACAGCTGCCCTGGATTCTCCACACAAGGAAACACAGAGGAAAAGGCAATTGTTAGAACGTCTTATCCTAACAATCCCAGCTCAACATACCAATTAGAGTCACACAGAAAGATGAGATTGTCCTGAGCAGCACATCCCAATGCTTATACATGGGCCCATGCCTCCCAAAAGGGACTCCCGGCCATGTAAGTTTGAGAACACCGCATACCATTTCCCTTTCACAGCTGCATACTAGCACAACAAAGGCTCTGAGAAGTCCTGCAGTAAAGAAATTTATCTAATTTTGTTAAGCCAGTGAGTCACAAGCTTATTTATTATTGATCATGGAATTTTAGTTTTTTTCCCACAGCATCTTATGGGACTACTTTTCCATAGAGCTTTTAGGGATAGCTATTTCACATAGCCAAAAATTTCATTTTTTAATATATTTGAGATTTGAAAATATACCTATGGGATTCAAATTTGCTTTCAGAAATTGTGTAGCCTAATAGTCTCTTAAGTTGCTCAAAAGTTGTCATTGATAATTTTTAAAGTCACAATTCAAGGGCAATGTGGTGGCTCAGACGGTAAAGCATCTGCCTATAACGCAGGAGACCTGGGTTCGATTCCTGGGTTGGGAAATATCCCCTGGAAAAGAGAATGGCTACCCACTCCAGTATTCTTGCTTGGAGAATTCCATGGACAGAGAACCCTGGCAGGCTACAGTCCAGGGGGTTGCAAAGAGTCGGACAGGGCTGAGTAGCTAACACTTTCATACAGTAGAAGGGAAGTAACACAGTGTTTGTAGTAAATTCATGCTTGAATCCCAGCTCTGCTACTTATTAGCTGTGAACCCTGGAAAGAAAACCTACATCCCAGGGCTTCTGTGAGGAATACAACTAACCAGCAAAAAGAGAGCCTGGAATTTAGAAACACTCAACACTTGGGGTATTTGAATACATTATGCAGATGTATAATGATCATTGGACCAGCTCAGCGACTCCGACTCCGTGAGTACAGACTGGGGCTTTTTCCACTTGTTCTCTCTTGGATTTTTATTGCAGCTCCACTTAACTGCATGTACCTGAGCAAAGGCAGGTTATCTGATCTTAGGACTTCTCTTTAGTGTGAGAGAACCCTGACAATCTTTGCAAACAATGGTTCAGGATCCATCTGAGTCACAGCTTTTAGCACACAATTTTAGACACACTTCATGTATTTCCCTGAGAGTCATGGAGTCTAAAAAATCTCTCAAAAGATGCATGTAGAAGAAAAGGCAGGTGTTCTAGAGCCAGGCACATTTTAATTCCAGCTTTGTCTCTGATTAACCGATGAAGACTTACTTTGCACCTCAGCCTCTTTCATGTGTAAAATATGGACAATACTGTGCCTATTTTGAAGAGTTAATATGAGAATGAAATGTGTAAAATCAAATACGTAATTAAATAAGTGAATAAATTACAAAGAATAACACCTAATAATTGATGTATATTCAACAATATTAACTCCCTCCTCTACTTCACTTACAAACTCTCAAAGGTAGAAAGTAAATCTGATTGAGCAAACTATGTCTGAATCTCAATAGCAATCATCCATAGCGAGATATCTGGTCTTGCTTGAAGGACCATTATTATCAGGGAGACTAAGATCAAATGACAGATGTCTGAACACAAGAAACACAGCTCTTAGAATAAGACTTAAGACTTATTCACTTTTCCCCACGAACAGCTAAAGTTCTTTCTGTTAGTTATAAAAGTGATCCAAATGATTAAACAGATTCCGATGGGATAAGCTTTACCTTATCTTAAGAAGAAATCACGTGGGGGAAAGAAACTAGATAACTTCTGAAAGACTGTTTATAGGCAGAGATGGTTAGGGTGAACCCACTTGCCCATCCTTCTCACAGGAATAATGGCAGCTATCTGGATGGACTGAGAGGAATATGAAAGCAGGCACAGGGGCAATTTGTGTCTGGTGTCAGCCCATGCAGCCACCTGGAGCAAACAGCCAGCACAGAGTGTGGGCTCAGATATGTGGCAACCCATCAGTTGTGTGTGTGTGTGTGTGTGTGTGTGTTTAATTAGCCTGCAAAATGTTGAGCTTCCATTCTTCCCCGCAGTCATTTTGGCATGGATGTTTTTTGTTGGCAAAGAGCAACAAGCGCCAGGTACCAAAATACCTGCAAATAGCTTTCCCTGTTACTATTGAGATTCATGTCTTGTTCCACTCTCTGTCCTTCACGGGGGAGAGATGGAAGGGCATTTATAGGAACGTCAATGTGGGCTCAACAACAGAAGGGAATGACAGAGGAGGGTCAGTGAACTTAAAGACAGATTAATAGAAATTATCCAATAAACAACAGAGAGGAAAAAAATGAACTGAGCCTCAGGGACCTGTGTACAAAATCAAAAGTCTAACATTTGCATCATTGGAGTTCTAGACAGAGGAAAGAAAGACATTGATACAGAAACATAAATGTGAAGAAATAATGACTAAAAATTTCCTAGATGTAGTGAAAAACAGAAATTACAGTTTAAAAAGCAGATCAAAACAGTACAATCTCAAAGAAAACCTTCCCATATCCAGATACATTATAATAAAGTTGCTGAAAATGTTATCTTGCAGGTAGAGAAAAATTACATATTATATATACAAGGAAGCAATTATTCAAATAACTGCTTATTTGTCATCAGAAACCATAGAGATCAGAAGACAGCACTGGGGGAAAAAAGAACTGAGAACTCTAAATCCACAATCATTCTTGAGGACTTTGGCATTCCTCTTACAGTAATAGATAAAAGAAGTAGAGAAAAATCAGGAAGGCTATGGAAGACTTGAACAACAATGTTCATCACCTTGAATACTTGACCCAACAATAGTGAATGCACATTCTTTTCAAGTGCACAGGGAACATTCACAAGATGGATCATGTCCTGGATCATAAAGCAAATCTTAACGAATTTAAAATAATTAGAATTATACAGAGTGTGTTCTCTGTCCATAAGGGAATTAAACAATGAATCAGTGACAGGAAAATTCCAAAATATTTAGAAATTAAATAAACCAATTCCAGCAACCCATGAGTTAAAGAGGATGACTCAATAAAAAATAGGAAATATTTTGAGTTGAAAGAAAATCAAAGAATAGCATATCAAAAATTGAGGAAGGCAGCTAAAGCATTGAATTATTAAATTAGAAAACAAAGAATGGTCTCAAATCAAGAACTAAGCTTCCAACTTGAGAAACTAAACAACGAGGAGCAGACTAAGCCCAAAACAAGCAGAAGGAAATAATAAGAATAGAAATTAGTGAAACTGAAAACAAACACAATGGAGGAATTCTTAAACTAATTAATGGCTTCATTAAGATTGCAGGACCCAAGCCCACTATATAAAAAACAAAAATAGTTCTATATGATGGCAATGAATAATTGGAACCTAAAATTTGAAAAAAAAAATTAGAACCATTATTATTTACAATAACTCAAAGGAAAAACATGAAACATTTGGGTGTAGATCTAAACAAAACATACAAGATTTGTATGCTAAAACTATAAACACTGATGAAAGAAAGCAACAAAAGCCTAAATAAATGGAGAGGTATAATATGTTCATAGGGCTTCCTTGGTGGCTCAGCAGTAAAGAATTTGCCTACCAAGGCAGGAGATGCAGGTTCAGTCCCTGGGTTGGGACGATCCCTTGGAGAAGGAAATGGCAACTCACTCCAGTATTCCTGTCTGGCAAATCCCACGGACAGAAGAACCCAGGTGGGCTACAATCCACGGTGTCTCAAAAGAGTCAGACTCAACTTAGTGACTAACCAACAATTATGTTCATGGCTTGGAAGACTCAATGTTCTTAAGATGTTGTACATGCATGCTCAGTTGCTAACTCATGTCCAACTCTTTTGAGACCCCATGGACTATAGCCCACCTGGGTTCTTCTGTCCATGGGATTTGCCAAACAAGAATACTGGAGTGTGTTGTCATTCCCCTCTCCAGGGGATATTTCTAACCCAGGGATTGAACCTGCCTCTCCTGCATTGGCAGGCGGGTTCTTTACCACTGTACCACCTGGGAAGCCATTAAGATGTTGATTTCCCCCCAGATGGATCTCTAGACAATACAATTCTAGTCTACATCTCAGTAAGATTGTATAGATATAAACAAGCTGATTGGCTCAGAGGTTAAAGCGTCTGCCTCCAATGCGGGAGACCCAGGTTCGATCCCTGGGTCGGGAAGATCCCCTGGAGAAGGAAATGGTAACCCACTCCAGTATTCTTGCCTGGAGAATCCCATGGACGGAAAAGCCTGGTAGTTTACAGTCCACGGGGTCGCAAAGAGTCGGACACGACTGAGCAACGGAACGGTAAGTTCAAAGGAACTAGAATTATCAAAGCACTTTTGAAAAAGAAGACAAATTTGGAGAACTTACACTATATGGTTTTAAGACTTATGATTAAAGTAATCAAGATAATGTGGTACTTGCAAAATAATAGCTACACAGATCAATGGATCAGAATAAAGAGTCTAGATATAGATCCACAAAAACATGGTCAACTAATTTTTTTACAACAGCGTAAAGACAATTCAATAGAGAAAAATTATCCAGCAAGGAATTCATAAAGCAACTGGACATCTATACACAAAGAAATTAATCTCAACTTGTATCTCAAAACTCATATGAAAATTAATTCAAAATGGATCACAGACCTAAATATAAACTAAAACTTTTAGAAAAAACAGAAGAAAATCTTTGACAACTTGTTAGGCAATATCTATATTTCTTAGCTATAAAACACAAAACACAAAAGAAAAATTTGGTCTATTGGACAGCATCAAAATTTAAAACTTCTGCTCTGGGAAAGACATTGTGAAGAGAATGAAAACACAAGTTACAGGCATGGAGAAAGTATTCATAATCACATATCCAACACAGTTCTAACATCCAGAATATTTAAAGAATTCTCTAAACTCCAAAATAAGAAAAATTTAGTTTTTTAAATGGGCAAATTATTTGAACAAACACTTCAACAAAGAAAATATATGAAAGGCAAACAACCACATGAAATAAGGCTCAACATCAGTTGTTGATAGGAAAATGCAAATTAAAACAAACCGGGATACCATGATAAACCTATTAGAATGGCTATAATAACATTTTTTTAAAAACTAATAATTCCAAGAACAGGTGATGAAGAGAAGAAATTGACTAGCTCATATACTGCTAGTGGTAATGCAATTTTATAAAGTTAAGCTTGCACTTATAACATGATCCAGCAGACTTTATCCAAAATGTTACCCTAGAGAAATTAAAACTCTTGATCACACAAACACCTATGCATGAATATTTATAAGAGCTATTCATAACTGTCAAAACTGGAAATAATCAAAATGTCCTTGAATGAGTAACTGGACAAACAAACTGTTACCACAGAGTTTATCTCAGCAATAAAAAAGAATGAACAACAGCAAAAAGAATGAAAAAAAAAAAAGACATTATGCTTAGTGAAAGAAGTCAGACTCATCGCATTATATACCATAGGGCCTCACTTATATGACATTCTGGAAAAAGCAAAACTACGGGGACAGAAAAAGAAAGATCAGTGGTCACCAGGGGTTAGGGGAGCAAGATGGGTATGAACACAAAGTAGAAATGTAGGGGAAATGTATCAGGTGAGGGAATGGTTGTGTGTGGTAATGATGGCAATAGTTACACAACTCTATGAATTTCTCAAAACTCACAAAACCATACACAAGACAAAAATGGAATTTTATTGCTTATAAGTTGTTTTAAAAGAAAGCGGGCATTGCTATATAAATATTAGAAAATAAAAGCAGAAATCAATGATATAGAAAACAGAAAAACAATTAAGAATATGATTTTAACCAAAAGCTGGTTCTTTAAAAGCTTAAGAAAACTGATAAACCTCTTGATAAATTATCAAGAAAAACTTGATAAACAACTTTATGCCAGTAAATTCAATAGGTGATAAGTGAAATTTACAAAGCCATTGAAAAACATAAACTGCTTAAGCTGATAATTAATAATTGATAACCTGAATAGCCCCATATCTATTAAAGAAACAGAATTAGAAGGGAGGGCCTTCCTATTAAAAAAAAAAAAGGCAAAACAAACCGAAAAACTCCAGACCTAGTTAGCTTCACTGGTGAAATTTGCAGAAAGTTTATATTAATAGAAGAAATAATACCAACTCTACTTAAGCTCTTCTGGACAACAGAAAAGGAAGAAGCACTTCCCAGTTCATTTAATTATTTAAACACCAAATGGAGAGCAGTGCTCTCATTACTTACAAGTCTCCCAAATCGAAATCATTGCCCAAGAACTCCTCCAGTAGACTTGTATCCAGGGTGGGGTTCCCCAGAGTGCCATTGGTACCTTGAGCTGCAAAGGCAAATTGAGAGATTTGATCTTCATGATCTAGAGATTTATAAAGATTTCAGAATGGTTAATCACTAAAATTTCAAAACAACTAAATAGCATAATGTATTTACTGAGAATGTGGTCTTCCTTTCATTCAAATATTTCCTTCAAAAATCTTTTTAGATGTTACCCTCTTCCAGTAGCCTTCCTTGACCGCCCAAGGTTGGCTTAGGTGCCCATTTCTATGTGCTTTCATTAACACCATGTATTTTGCCTTATGTACTATTTTACTGATCGCCGAAGAATTGATGCTTTTGAACTGTGGTGTTGGAGAAGACTCTTGAGAGTCCCTTGGACTGCAAGGAGATCCAACCAGTCCATTCTAAAGGAGATCAATCCTGGGTGTTCATTGGAAGGACTGATGCTAAAGCTGAAACTGCAATACTTTGGCCACCTCATGTGACGAGTTGACTAACTGGAAAAGAGTCTGATGCTGGGAGGGATTGGGGGTGGGAGGAGACGGGGACGACAGAGAGTGAGATGGCTGGATGGCATCATTGACTCAATGGACATGAGTTTGAGTGAACTCCGGGAGTTGGTGATGGACAGGGAGGCCTGGCGTGCTGTGATTCATGGGGTTGTGGAGAGTCGGACACGATTGAGCGACTGAACTGAACTGAACTATTTTAATTGCTTGCTTTTGTGTTTGTTTCTATATCTAAATCCTCTAACTTCAGGGACTGTGTCTTTCTTATTGTATTCACAAGTATCTATGGCATAAAAAAAATAAAACATTTATTGCCTGGCTGGCTGGCTGGCTAGCTGGATGGATGGATGGACTGATGATTGGTTTGTTGGCTGGACAGACAACTTCCAGTTAAGTCATCAAGAAGTTCAATATCTGGCCTTGTGTTTTTGTTAGACTTTCCAAATATAACACAATAGTTCTGTCCTTTTTCTGGATTTACAAAATGAAAATGAGCTTATTGATTTCTTTCTGATCATAATAAAGATACTAGAATTTTTAAGAATATAAAATATGTTATAAAGGAGACAAAACAATTTTTCTTCCAGATAACATGACTCTATACCTAGATAATTCAAGAGAAACAACTGACAACACAAGGACATGATCAGAAAAGTCAATAAAGTCGACAGTTAAAATTAACTACAAAGACTAATTACTTCTGTATATTCAAAAAATGACCAGTCAATGATTCAGATAAATATAACGGGGGGAAAAGAAGATTCCACTCAAAATAATGAAAAGCCTAAAATATCTAAACATATATGTGGGGACAATATATTTTTTTAAAAAAAAGCTAAGAAACTCTATGAAGAATCATAAAAAGAAACTTGAATAAATGGAAAGGCCGTCATTATTCTTAGACTAAAATAATCATTATTAAAGTGCTTTTACTAGACATTATTTAGGATGTCTGCCAAACCCAGTCATTTTCTAAGAGATTTCGCCTTATAAAAAGTCTTGAGCAACCTTTACAAGTACCTGAATCAGAGAAAAAAATCATTGGTTGGACAGTGACCAATTCAATTATTTCTCCTAAAATTTGAACTACTAAACTTTGAAGCTGGTGAATAAGATTAAGTCACATAATAGCTCTGGCAGAGGACTGGAGTGATACTCTAAATACTTCTGCCAGGTTCTTTACTCAGATCCTTCACCCAGATCCTTCATGCTTTGAGTGAGGCTGGTTGTTCCCCTTTCACTCTAATCACATGACAAAATCTTACATGCATGCAGTAAACCCTTTTGAATTGATTTGTATGCTATCTGAAATCAAATAATCCCCAAGGAAATTGTTCTGAAAATCTTCTGGAAAAGTAAATACATAAAAATGATCAGAAAAATTATGGAGGGGGGTGGAATAAGTTCTGAGAAATACACAGGTGAATACATCAAAGGAACACACATGAGTCCAGGATATATCAAGAAATATTACATATGTATGGACTAAATATATATACTGCGTGTGTGCAAAGTTGCTTCAGTCATGTCTGACTCTTTGTGACCCTAGGGACTGTAGCCTGCTAGGTTCCTCTGTCCTTGGGATTCTTCAGGCAAGAATACTGGAGTGGGTTGTCATGCCCTCCTCCAGGGGATCTTCCCGACCCAGGGATCAAACCTGCGTCTCTTAAGTCTCCTGCATCGGCAGGAGGGTTCTTTACCACTAGCACAACCTGAGAAGCCTCATAATATATATTATATTTACATATATATACACACACACACACAATAGGTACATGATAAGCATATCCTTTGACACCAGTGAGGAAAGATTAATTATTCAATATATGTTGTAGGGAAAATTGGTTATACAATTGGGAGAAAAAAAACAGATTATTTTCTTGTTCCCACAACAAAATTCCAGATAGATCAAAAATTTCAACATAAATAAATAAAACCATAGAAAGAAAACATCAGTGACTATGTTTACAATATTGAGATGAAGGTTTTTTCAAGCATGGCACAAAAGTCAAAAATTATTTTTCAAAAAAGCCTTGACAAAATTTCATTATATACATTTTTTGTGCAGGGAAGAATTTTTCATGGTTTATTTTTAAATAATTTCTAACCTAAAGAGAAACTACAGGAATACAAAGAAAGTCACACATAACCTTCACTCACATTCATCAATTATTAACACTGTGCTGCATTTTCATTATTCTCTCTCTCTCTCTCTCTCACACACACACACACACACACACATACACACACAGATACATACCCACCTATACATATCATTTTGAATCACTTGAGAACAGGTGCCTTCATCCCTGACTACTTTAGTATATCTTCCTCAGTATAATCATGATCTTCACAACCACAATTTAATTATCAAAATCAGAAAACTTACTATTGATAAAGTTTTATTATACAATCTACATTCCACATTCAAATTTTGCCAACTGTCTCAATAAATGTCATTAATAGCATTTTTTCTGGTACATAATTAAATTCAGTGAAACATAATACATTTAGTTATCATGCCTCTATAGATATTTTTGAAGGGTATAGGCTAATTGTTTTATAGAATGTGCTTCAATTTTGGTTTGCCTCATGTTTTCTCAAGGTTAAATTCAAGATTTGTGTGTTTGGCAAGAGTATTACATAAATGATATTGTGTCTCTCTTAGGGTTTTATATCAGGAGGACCATAATGTCTCATTGATACTAATTTTCACCCCTTGGTTAAGGTACTACCTGCCAACTTTCTCCACTATAAAGTTACTACTATTCTTTTTGTAATCTGTGGCAAAATACTTTGAAATTATGCAAATATTCTGTTCCTCGTTAAATTTTTATCTAATAGTTTTAGTATCCATTGAAGATAATAAGCATTTTAATCCATGAAGAAAGTTAAAAACAAAGTGAAGGAATATTTTCAATATACATGAAAAAGTAACTATCCATAATATCCAAAACATTCTTTCAAATCAGTAAAGTAACAGCTACACTTCAATAGAAAATAGGAAAAGACTTAAAGAGGCAGTTCATAAAATGAAAAATCAAATTGGTTAATAACTGCACAAAATATATTAAACTTTACTAAGAAACAGAATTTAAAATATGAGAAAATTTTCTTTTTTCTTACAAAATTGGCATATATTCAAGGAATTAATAAAATCCACTGTTAATGATGATAGAAATAAGACGACCCTCCTATGCACTGCTGACAGGAATACATACTAAATAATCTATCTAAAAAGAGCTAGCATATGTTTCAAAAAAACTGAATGTGCATATATACTCTGATCCAGAAATTTCACTTAATACCTTTATGATAATATACTTGCTATAATAATAGAAAATTGAGAATAGATGACCATTAATTGACATTAATTTAATGAAATACTATGCAGTCATTTAATAAATTCTATAACATTTCAAGAGAAAGTAGGTTGCAAAATCTTTACCTACCCAATTTGTTTTCAAATATAAATGCAATAGACAGACAATTCCAAAATTTAAAAGTTTAGAGTATATAACACCCATGACTTCCTCTTGAAAATAACTCCTTGACGGTGAAATTCCACCAGGCAAAAATGATTCAAAAGAAAGAACTCAGAAATATAGAAATTGAAGGGGGAAAACAATGATGAACAGTGAATACAGGACCTAAACTGAATAGCTGAGGGAAATATGGTTACAGATCAAAATGTAAAAGTAATAAACCCTTAAAAAGGAAAAAATATCAGCAACAAAATTTACAAGATAGGGAGAGGGAAAATGGGAAGAGATGTGATATCGATCCCTCTATTATTCATATCTCAGAGTTCATCTTCATTACCTTAAATCTCAACCATTGAGTAAAAAACTAACTGTTCCAGCTTTGTAGTAACTTTTAAATCTCCTTTCTTAATCTTGGAAGAATCATTTAGAACTATTTCTAATAGTAAAGAAACAATTATTTAAATTCTATAATTCCTTCAGTTTCCCTTCAAGTTTTTTATCTTATTAAATTCAACTAAAATTAATATTTATGTTATATTTAATATCAATATTTTATTTTAAATAATACATGTGAGCTAAGATCCATTGCTTACAAAATTATTTCTACCATCTATCCAGTTATCCATCCATCTATAGCTATTCATATAGAAGATGAAATAATATTCTACCACTATTGACAGTAGGTAGATGGTAGGATTTAGAGTGATTTATCATTTTTTTAAAATTCCTATTACACACTTTGGAAAATTATTTTGCACTTTGCACAATTTTGAATAAAATGATTTTCTAAAACAAGTGAGAAATAAATTGCTAAAATAGATAAAAACATAAAACCTAAACTGACCAAAAGCCCTGGAGTAGAGAAAATTTCCACTCATGACTATCATCCTATACTTGCATGAAAGATAAAAGTCCCAGTGGCATCATGAGTTATGTTCTAAAACATGACAATTCCTCTGCCTGCCATTTTCACAATTCTGGAACATAAAGAAAGAAGAAAAGCATTCAAACACTTTGCATGAAGCCATCATAAAACTGATGCCAAAAGATGAGAGAGATACATAAAGAAAAATACAGACTAATATCATTTGTGAATACTATACCAAAAATTCTAAATAAAATGCTATCAACATGATTTAACATTCCCATTACAAGAAAAATTCAAGAAACCAAAGGATAATTCAATATTGGAATTCATGTGTCAAAGGTAAAATAGTATTTGACCTCAACTGATATATTAAAAAGAGATTTAACATTCATTATTGATTCCAATGAATACATGCTTAAGATTATATACACTTATATGCATACATATAGGGAGAAAGTGAAGAGGAACTAAGAAGCCTCTTGATGAAAGTGAAAGAGGAGAGTGAAAAGGTTGGCTTGAAGCTCAACATTCAGAAAACAAAGATCATGGCATCTGGTCCCATCACTTCATGGGAAATAGATGGGGAAACAGTGGAAACAGTGTCAGACTTTATTTTTTTGGGCTCCAAAGTCACTGCAGATGCTGATTGCAGCCATGAAATTAAAAGACGCTTGCTCCTTGGAAGGAAAGTTATGACCAACCTAGACAGCATATTAAAAAGCAGAGACATTACTTTGCCAATAAAGGTCCGTATAATCAAGGCTCTGGTTTTTCCCTTGGTCATGTGTGGATGTGAGAGTTGGACTGTGAAGAAAGCTGATCGCTGAAGAATTGATGCTTTTGAACTGTGGTGCTGGAGAAGACTGTTGAGAGTCCCTTGGACTGCAAGGAAATCCAACCAGTCCATTCTAAAGGAGATCAATCCTGGGTGTTCATTGAAAGGACTGATGCTAAAGCTGAAACTGCAATACTTTGGCCACCTCATGCGACGAGTTGACTCACTGGAAAAGACTCTGATGCTGGGAGGGATTGCGGGCGGGAGGAAAAGGGGACAACAGAGAATGAGATGGCATCACCGACTCTGTGGACATGAGTTTGAGTGACCTCTGGGAGTTGGTGATGGACAGGGAGGCCTGGCATGCTGTGATTCATGGGGTCGCAAAGAGTCGAATATGACTGAGCGACTGAACTGAACTGAACTGATACATATATCTATATGTCTCATATACATAAATGTGATAAAAACCTATATTAAATAATATCATGTTCAATTGTTTAAGAAATTAGAACTATTTCCATGAATATTAGAAATGTGCATATTCATTTCCCTGCTATTATGTAATAACAGCATCAATACCCCTGAATTAATCTATATCAAACATCCACAATAAAATGTCTTAAAATGATTCTAAAGAATAATAATGTAAAAATGCCCAGGAAAATAGAATGGAATCTGAAACAACTGGTATTCTTCTTGGCTTTTGCCAACAGTCGTAAACCAAAAGTTTTTTCTCTTATTGTAATGATATCTGAATAAGTTGTAGATAATTTAATAAGATCTTTATTGAACTTTGTGGACATTTCCTGGGTATAATTTCAACATGAATTATTTCAGCTGTCTATCCCACACACCCATATTCCTCATGTAATCCAGTGCCTTGAATTCCTCCTAGGGGTAAAGTACCTCGGTACTAGATCACTGCACTGGTTATATGAGTTGTAGGAGGGCCATTTCATCTTCAGCTTTGGGCTTGTTAATTCACCCATAGCATTAAAACAAAATTTAAAAAATCTTAAACCCCTCACAAATGTGAAAAATTGATGGGTGCTGAGACAGGCAGAAGAGTGGAAGGGGAAAGGGAAGAGACAGAAGAGGTCACCAGCTCCATTCGGTGACATGAACTCAGAGGGAGATGGACGCAAGACATCCCTAAAGGCTGAGATGGTCAGAAATGACCTCGTAGTGGGGCTTTGTCTCGAGCTGGACTTCAGAGAAAGGATAATATGGAGATGAGAAGAGACTCATTCCTTCTCTTGTTGATTCAACCAGTACTTACTAAGCACCAACTATGCGCCAAGCACTGTGCAAGGTTCTGAGAACAGAGGCTTGAAAAAAATCCACAAGATCCACTCAGGAGGCTTGGATTCAAATGGAGGGGAAGAGAGCAACAGTGGGGGAGGAGGTACATGACACATGAGAAACAATAAATAAACAGGATCTTTTTGGGTGGTGATGAAAATAAAATAGAGTGGCATGATAGGCGGTTGGGGAAGGAGCTCCATTCAACCTGGAGGCTTTTCTCAGGAAGGCTCCAGCCATGCAGAGATTGAGGGCAGAGCATGCTAGGGAGAGGAAACAGCCCTGCAAGAGCCCAGCGGCTGGAGTGAGATGGCTTCTCAGAAAAACAAACCATTCCAGTGTGGCCAGAGCACAGGAACACAGGGGAGGAGGAAGGGAAGGTGCTCAAAGCAATGAGAAGCCTTTGGAAACTGAGCTAATACACTTTACACTTTTTATTTGTTTGGCTGCATTAGGCCTTAGTTGCAGCATACAAGATCTTCACTGTGTCATCGTGGGATCTTTCCTCGTGGCCCACGGACTCTCTAGTTGCCCCTCATGGGCTCAGTAGCTGCCCCATGGGCTTGGTTGCTCTGTGGCTTGTGGGATCTTCCCAGACCAGGGGTCGAACCCTCATTCCCTGAATTGCACAGTAGAGTCTTCACCACTGGACCACCAGGGAAGTCTCACTCTATATTTATAAAAGATCACCCTAGTTGCTTTGCAGGAAAGAAGTATCCAGGACAAGAACAGGAGGGAAATCAGCTTGAAGCCTGTCGCAGTTGTCCGGGGACTTTCAGAGGGAGTTTGGAGTTCTCACTCTGGAAAGGAGAAGCAGTTTGCCCAACCTGACCAGTCCTCTTAACAGCCCTAGGGGGTGGGCAATTAGCATTATTTCCAGTGTACAGAGAAGGCAACGTGATTACACAGGTTAACTAGCTCGCCCAGGGTCACACAGCTGTAAATGACCTGCAGGTCAGCCAACAGGCCTGCCCTGATTCCTGGAAGTGTTCTCACTCCCACCCCCATTACTACCACCCCCAGCCTGTGTTCCTCCTCCTCCCCAACAATGCCAGCCAACTGAGGGAAAGCAACTTGCTTTCAACTGGGCTTTGGTCAAGACAATTGCTAAGAAAAGCAGATGGAGGAAAAGATCTGTTTAGTTTCCCATTGAAGCCCCTGCTGGAGTCCCATCTGCTTTATACAGCACTACCCCACCCCACCCCCAAACACATACACACAACTCCCCACATAGAAGTAGGAGGTATCCCATAGATTCTCAGACCTGACCTCTGTTCTGCTTGTGTTGCATCACTCACCCTCCCCAGCCTCCATCCCCAGGTAGAAATAAGAGATGGTCCACAGCATCCAGGACCTGCCTGTGTGACTTGTCCAAATTCCCTACTGAACCAAGGGAGATGAACCCCAGGGTAGCTGGCTTTCTCTAGGACTCCAAGACAACAGCTGTGCTTTCCAGACCCGAAGGAAATTATTTCACAAGATAAATCCGTAGTGTCAGATAAAATTGTTTTCAGGAGGCTTTACACACACAGGGCAACACTCAAATGGCTCTTGAAATAAATCACATGCTTTTAAAAATAATCACTTTGCTCTAAATGTCTTAAACACTGGTTTATAACACCCAAACCTGCAAAGTGTGTGTTCTTGAGCATTCCACCCACTGTCAGGAAGGCTCAGGTTCAAACCCTGATGTCACCCTTTTCTAGGTTTCTCTCTGTGGCCCAGAAAGGCTGTCACCATCCTGGTCACAAAAGCAGAAACTGCCCAGGCCTCCAGGAGTCCCAGAGACCCACTCCCTTCATTGCTCTAAGGAAGCAAGGTCCTTCTTCACCCTAGCTCTCTGCCCCACTTCCAGGCACAGTGACAGCTGCAGGATGCTCACCTGTCCTGTTGCCCCTGGCCTTGGGCAGACAAGGGAAAAAACTTCAATCCACCAGGGACACCACAGACAAATCTAAGTTGCATCCACAAGACTCACTCCTAGGCACGCATGTGCCTTTGGGGACACAGGGCTTCCCCAAAGTTATGAACAGGGTGCATACAGCAAGGACCTCCCTTTCTGTTTCCCTCCCTCCCACCCTGCCACCACCAACCAGTCCTCTCCAAGGACCCTTCTTGTTTCTACCCAAATGACCCCTTTCCAATATAACTCCCCCAAACCCAGGTGCCCCCTGTTCATTTTTAACTACTCTTTCACTCTTTGTCCCAAAACAGTGCTGCCCAGACTATTCAGACAACAGGTAAGATGAAAAAATTTGTCTGTTAGGACAATTCTAGGATTTTTTAAATTTTTATTTTTTGGCAGCCCCAGGTCTTAGTTTCATCATTTGGGATCCAGTTCCCTGACCGGGGATAGAACCAGGGATCAAACCTGGGCCCCCTGCATTGGGAGCACAGAGTCTTAACCACTGGACCACCAGGGAAGTCCTTCCAGGTTTTTTAAAGACTCTAAATAGCAACAAGTGTTCCCCCAACCCCTATCTTGATTGCCCTTTGAACTTAAACATAGAGCTTCCCTCTGATGTACCAGTGCTCATGAGGAATCGCAGCATAAATGTTCCTGGATATGCCAAAGAAGGAGGAGGAAGGGGAGGGAGAGGAAAAGATGGAAGGTAGGAAGAGAAACTAGACACTCATTTGCTGAAGGATGTGTGCTCAGTCGCTTGAGCCACCCCTTTTGGCTTCAGCTTTCCCAGCATCAGGGTCTTTACCAATGAGTTGGCTCTTGGCACCAGGTGGCCAAAGTATTAGGGCTTCAGCTCCAGCACCAGTCCTTCCAATGAATATTCAGGGTTGATTTCCTTTAGGATTAGGTGGCTTGATCTCCTTGCAGTCCAAAGGACTTTCAATAATAATAATAGAATAAAGATAATAAGAGCATTTACCTCAGGGAATTGTGAGGATTAAATGAGATAACGCATATAAAGGTATGCAGCATAGTTCTCAGCTCAATAAATACTGTCCTTTGTCATACATAACCATCCGTTGCTGTGCTCAAGAAGTTCATAACCCAGTGAGAAAGACTGACTTGACAGCACACCATAACAGCTTGATGTGACAACTGAGTGTCACAGGGCATTATAGGTCACCTAAATGACTCAACAGGAGCAAAACAGTGCCAGGAAAATCTTCCAGGAATAGGGGTCCATGAAGCTGGAACTGTCAGCAGGGGCAAATCCTGGGGCTTTGAATAACATGAGATTCTTCTTTAACGTTCCTTACTGAAATTATTTTTTAATTAATTTTTATTGGCATACAGTTGCTTTACAATATTGTGTTAGCTGCTACAGTACAGCAAAGTGAATCAGCTCTGTGTATACACATATCCCTTCTTTGTTGGATTTCTTTCCCATTTAGGTCACCACAGAGCATTGAGCAGAGGTCCCTGTGCCATGTAACGGGTTCTCATTTGTTGTTGACATGCATATTCTTTAGTCACTAAGCTGTATCTGACTCTTTGTGACCCCATAGACTGTAGCCCACCAGGCTCCTCTGTCCATGGGATTCTCCAGGCAAGAATACTGGAGAGGGTTGTCACTCCCTTCTCCAGGGAATCTTCCCCACCCAGGGATTGAACCCGGATATCCTGAATTGCAGGCAGATTCTTTATCATCTGAACCACCTGGGAATGTCATTCCCAATCTCCCACTTCATCTCACCCTCCATTACCCCCTTGGTATCTGTAAGTTTGTTCTCTACATCTGTGGATGGCATGAAATTCTGATCTGGTGCCATGGAGGTGGGGTTGGGAAAGTGGAGGAGTGTGCAGTGGTCTGCTGCAGCCAGCTTGTACAAGCTTGGACACATCTCTTCCCAGCTCCATATTTAGTCTAGTAACTGCTGCTGCTGCTGCTGCTAAGTCACTTCAGTCGTGTCTGACTCTGTGTGACCCCATAGACAGAAGCCCACCAGACTCCCCCTTCCCTGGGATTCTCCAGGCAAGAACACTGGAGTGGGTTGCCATTTCCTTCTCCAGTGTGTGAAAGTAGAAAGTGAAAAGTGAAAGTGAAGTCGCTCAGTCGTGTCCGACCCTTAGCGACCCCACGGACTGCAGGCTACCAGGCTCCTCCATCCATGGGATTTTCTAGGCAAGAGTACTGGAGTGGCTTGCCATTGCCTTCTCCGAGTCTAGTAACTAGAAACTGGCAATAGTGGGAAAATTTACACCATGGAAATTGACAAACATTACAACTTGAGGAATTTTCTCCAAAGGTTTGTTAAACATTTACCAGCACATCCCTGGATGTGAGTAGTATTGGGGAAAAGAATCCCACTGGATTTATTTACTGATTGGATCCTTCCATCTCTGTTTTGGTGGCTGGTTGGGAGGTAGTGTTGGTGGGCGAGGAGCCTGGGAAGAAGCTGGAGGGGTTCATCCACTCCAAGCCATGTAGTGTCAACCCTGAGAAGTGACCTGCAGGGCACTGCCCCAGGAAAACCTCCACCTAATGACCTAGAATCCTGGGAGTCTCCCCAGTCTTCCTTGTACAAATAGTCCTGAATTGATCCAGGAAGAAAGAAGCTAATTAGTTCTTTCAGGTGGAGGTAACATGGCCCAATGTAGAAAGCAGTCACCCAATTAAAAGACTATCTTTGAACTTTAACATGATATGAATCACCTGAAATTTATGTGCCTGATAATGAAAGATAAAATGAAAACCTTTATTCAACTTGAGTAAATAAATGGATCAAGCACATTGTGTAACAGGACGGCAATGCCCACATAGCTTTTCAGAAACCGTCATGGATGCAAAATTCTAGAAAGGATTGTTGAATACTTGGCTGTTGGCCTCTGAGAACAGCAGAAGATTATCCAGGAGCCTGCAAGTATCCAACAAGAACTGGTCCTGTGGATGGACTTCATCTGCTTTTCTGACTAGATTAGGAGCCTGTGCATGGAAATGTATGTCTTGATTTTAATTAGACACTTAACAAAATAGTTAATTCACTCATCCAATAATAAATATTTTAATGAAGTGTGTGTGCTAGGCAGTGGGATATACCCATGAGCGACACTCAGTCTTACCCTCGAGCCAGGGAATGAGAGCATAGACAGTAAAAAGGCAGGACTAAGGGTGATACATAAAGCCCAAGAGACACATAGGAATGTCTTTCCCATCCAGCTGGGGGAAGGGCAGTCAAGGATGGCTATCCTAGTAGCTCAAACACAGAAAGGTAGAGGAAATTGCATAAGAATTGGGTGAATTTGTATCTGGGAGAACAATGGAACTCCAGCTTGTTAACCCAGAGAAAATCCTAAAATTTACTGTAAAAATGACTCTGCTCTTATCCTTCACAATAAGGTTATTTGTAATTTGAAGAAGTATAGAAAAGGCAAACCTGCCACATGTACAGATGGCCCAAAGGAGATGAACAAGGTGCAAATACAGTAAAAAGGAGTCAGGTCACTAGAGATAGTCATGCTGAGTGAGTTAAAGTCACTCAGTCATGTCCGACTCTTTGCGACCCCATGGACTATACAGTTCATGGAATTCTCCAGGTCGGAATACTGGAGTGGGTAGCCTTTCCATTCTCCAAGGATCTTCCCAACCCAGGGATTAAACCCAGGTTTCCTGCATTACAGGCAGATTCTTTACCTGCTGAACCACAAGGGAAGTAAGACAGAAAAAGATAAATATTATATGATATTGCTTATATATGGAATTTTTTTAAATGGTACAAATGGTTCAGTTCAGTTCAGTTGCTCAGTCGTGTCCAAGTCTTTGTGACCCCATGGACTGAAGCACACCAGGCTTCCCTGTCCATCACCAAGAACCTACTCAAACTCATGTCCATCACGTCAGTGATGCCATCCAACCATCTATTCCTCTGTCTTCCCCTTCTCCTCCTGCCTTCAATCTTTCCCAGCATCAGGGTCTTTTCCAAACAGTCAGTTCTTTGCATCAGGTGGCCAAAATACTGGAGTTTCAGCTTCAGCATCAGTCCTTCCAATGAATATTCAGGACTGATTTCCTTTAAGTTTGACTGGTTGGATCTCCTTACAGTCCAAGGTACAGATGGACTTATTTACAAAACAGAAATAATAGAGTCACAGAACTAGAAAACAAACTTATGGGTACCAAGGGGGAAAGTGAGAGGATGGATAAATTGGGAGATTTATATACACAATTCTATATATAAAATAGGTAACTAATAATCTACTGTATATTACAGGGAACTCTATTCAGTACTCTGTAATGACCTGTATGGAAATAGAATTTTAAAAGAGTGGATATATGTATAGGTACAACTGATGCACTTTGTTGTACAGCAGAAACTAACACAACATTGTAAATCGACTACAGTCCAATTTTAAAAAGTCAGTCAGACTATACTACAAAGTTACAGTCATCAAGACAGTATGGTACTGGCACAAAGACAGAAACATAGATCAATGGAACAAAACAGAAATCCCAGAGATGAATCCACACACTTATGGACACCTTAGCTTTGACAAAGAAGGCAAAAATATACAATGGAGAAAAGACAATCTCTTTAACAAGTGGTACTAGGAAAACTGGTCAACCACCTGTAAAAGAATGAAGCTACAACACTTCTAACACCATACACAAAAATAACCTCAAAATGGATTAAAGATCTAAATGTATGACCAGAAACTATAAAACTACTAGAGGAAAACATAGGCAGAACACTCTCTGACATAAATCACAGCAAGATCCTCTAAGACCCACCTCCCAGAGTAATGGAAATAAACAAATGGGACCTAATTAAACTTAAAAGCTTTTGCAAAACAAAGGAAACTATAAGCAAGGTGAAAAGACAGCCTTCAGAATGGGAGAAAATAATAGCAAACGAGGCAACTAACAAAAAATTAATCTCAAAAATATACAAGCAGCTCCTGCAGCTCAATTCCAGAAAAATAAACAACCCAATCAAAAAATGGGCCAAAGAAATAAACAGACATTTCTCCAAAGAAGACACACAGGTGGCTTACAAACACATGAAAAGATGCTCAGCATCACTCATTATTAGAGAAATGCAAATCAAAACCACAATGAGGTACCATCTCACGCTGGTCGGAATGGCTGCTATCAAAAAGTCCACAAACAATAAATGCTGGAGAGGGTGTGGAGAAAAGGGAACCCTCTTACACTGTTGGTGGGAATGCAAACTAGTACAGCCATTATGGAGAATAGTGTGGAGATTCCTTAAAAAACTGGAAATAGAACTGCCATACGACCCAGCAATCGCACTCCTGGGCATACACACCAAGAAAACCAGAACTGAAAGAGACATGTGTACTCCAATGTTCATCGAAGCACTGTTTACAATAGCCAGGACATGGAAGCAATCGAGATGTCCATCTGCAGACAGATGGATACGAAAGTTGTGTCATATATACACAATGGAATATTACTCAGCTATTAAAAAGAATGCATTTGAGTCAGTTCTAATGAAGTGGACGAAACTGGAGCCTGTTATACAGAGTGAAGTAAGTCAGAAAGAAAAACACCAATACAGTGTATTAACGCATATATATGGAATTTAGAAAGATGGTAATGACCACCTTATATACGAGACAGCAACAGAGACACAGATATAAAGAACAGACTTTTGGACTCTGCAGGAGAAGGCGAGGGTGGGATGATTTGAGGGAATAGCACTGAAACATGATATTACCATAGGTGAAACAGATGACCAGTCCAAGTTTGACGCCTGAAACAGGCATCAAAGCTGGTGCACTGGACAACCCAGAGGGATGGGATGGGAAGGACGTAGAAGTGGGGGTTCAGGACGGGGGGACACATGTACACCCGTGGCTGATTCATGTCAATGTGTGGCAAAATCCACCACAGTATTGTAAAGTAATTAGCCTCCAATTAAAATAAACTAATTAATTTAAATTTTTAAAAAATTCAGGTCAAATCTCAGCGACTGGATTGATGGCTGACTCTGACAAGATGAAATTTAGTAGGTTAAGCATTCAGCTTTCCATTGATTTTCTCCATTATGTAAGTACGAGATGGGGAAACCTGAATTTTGAGTAAATAGATGATACAGACATCAATTTAGTCTTGTCATCATGAAGAAGTATTGGGAAAACAAAGAAATTTCCCCCTGAAATCACTGAGGGCAGAACTGGGAGGGAAGGTCCCTGTTCCTCTAGGCACAGGTCCAAAATTAATGACCTGGGCCCCATACCTTAAGAGGAATGCCCACAAATAGTAGGATGTCTGAATGAGAGCCAATGAAGTGAGAAAGAATAATAAGTCAAGCCACACATGCGATAATCAATGGAGAAAAATATGAATAATAATAGTAAAACTTGGTAAATTTGCTGAGCACATTTTATGTACCCATACCATGTGAAGAATTTTACATTTACTTTCTCACTCATTCCGAACAATAATTTTATTCTGTCAGATAGGTACAAGTATTATTCCTGTTTTTCAGAAGAGCAAATAGTCTCAGCAAACTTAAGTAACTTGCTCAAGTTGCAATAACACAGTTATCATTGCAGAGGTTCTTTTTTTTTATGTCAGGGGTTCTTATTGCAGTGTTTTCTACTATAACACAACATACATGTTCCTGAACAAACTTGCTTTCTGCAAAATCATGCGAAATAATGAATGAGTATGGGATAAACTACTCAAAAGCTAATAAAAACAATAACATTCCTAACAAAAATTTAAAGGACACATCAAGTTATAATTCATATAGTTAAGTACTTCAGAAAACACAGGGATTCACCCTTTATAAAAAGGTTATTAGAAGGAAGAGTTTTGGCTACTTAAAGTTGAGAGAAGAGAAGAGGGAGGAGGCAAATGAAATTAGGATAATTGGTTTACATCACCTGCATTAGTGCCTACCCTTCCTGGGCTCAAGGACTCTCCTTTGTCTGAACACATTAAGCTTCTGTTAGGAGGAAAAAAGGTAGAGTGTCTGCTGTTTATACCTTAGAAACATAGTTCTCTCAGCATTAACACTGTTGCAATTCCACGTGACTGTGTCCTGAATTGCTTTTTTCAGAAACTCAGTGTTGTTCAGTGTAAATAATAAATGATGGCTGGTTGACTCAGTACCTTCGGAGACCTGTCCTTGTGGCACAGCTTCTGGGTGAATCATCTAACAATTCACAGGATTTTAGGTCGCAGAGGGAACTGGTCTGTCTACTCAGTTTTCATGACAGTATTTCAGTGTCTTCACTAGCTGATTATCAAGTTCATACTTCTCCTTTAAAATTAATTATTTGAAATATAAATTAAGCAAGATCCTCTGGCCTTTCTGGGAGCCTGGGGATCCGTTTTTCCAGGAGCCTTCCAGCCTTTCAGCATGAGTATTAAACTTTTATGCTGTGTCCATTTTCTCTTCAACAGCACATACTAATGTTAATACATACAGGAAAAATAAAACAAAAGAAGAGAAATAAAACACAATCAGCATGTTAACTATATTAATTTTACTATGGAAGACAAATTTGGGAAACAGAAACTGATCACATTTCTTTTAAGTAGTATATGCATACACCAAGGACTCTCTCTTACATCCAAGATTTGAAGAATTATTGTTGTGGTTTATTCTATGTGTGCATGTGTACTCAGTCATGTCCAACTCTTTGCAACCCCGTGGCCTGTAGCCTGCCAGGCTCCTATGTCCATGGAATTTTCCAGGCAACAATACTGCAGTGGGTTGCCATTTCCTCCTCCTGGTGATCTTCCCGACCCAGGGATAGAACATGTGTCTCTTGCATCTCCTGAATTGGTAGATGGATTCTTTACCAACTGTGCCAATTCCAATTCCCAGTTTGTTCTATTAGAAAGTCTAATTCTACTGATGGTCAAAACAGAGGAAGAAGGGAAAGCAGAAAGAAGAAGGAGAAGAAGAAGGATGAGGAGGAAGACACCCCAAAGGAAGCAGAGCTAAAGTGGGGATGCCCACCCACAGTCAACAGGAGGGTTGACTCATCTACAAATCAATGCCCGCTGGGCCTACTCTGCAGACTCAGGAAACGTGACCAGGAAGCTGCTTGTCCTGTGGCTTTCAGTGTTCCTGCCTGTGTCAATGAAGCCTTCCTTCCTGCCAACCCAGACAGAGGGGACAGCCTGGCAGAGCACTGGCTGAGGGCCAAGTCTTTAGCCAGGTGTAGGACAGACTTGTGTCCTCTTCAATGCAAGAAATAAAGGAGAGAAATCCAGAAGACTTAGGATCTTGAAGAGAGATCAGGCTCAGATTTGTTTATTGATTTGGCAAATACGGTTGAATGCCCACTACTGTGCCAGTCCCCAGCCGCCAAGGCTATAGGAATGAATGAGACATAATTCCTTACTACCAGGAGTCTACGGGAGATGACACAGAAAAAGGTAACCCAGGCTTTGAAGGGTGAAATGCAAAGTGCCCTGGAATACACGGGAGCCCTGACAGGTGGACACTGAATCAGGGACCCCGAGGGTGAACTAACTGCCGTTAGCCAGGTGAATGAGAAGGGGGAGGGTGTTCCAGAAGGAGGGAGCCCCATGTAACCTGGAGGGAAGAAAAGCAGGAGCTTTGGAAAATGACAAGTCAGTCTGACTTGGGTTAAATTCCAGTTCTTGAACCTCTTCGGGTCTGTTTCCTTACCTCTTCCTTATCCTCTTTTTCCTTATCCAAAAAAGAAGATGGGTTTTACCACCTGAGGGTGTCACTTGCAAACTAAAAGTGATAACATATATAATCCCACTATGAACAGACTGTACTCAGGCTCCCCTGAACTTTTTTCAGTGAGGTCTATTTCCATGTTTCTCTCTTCATTTTGCACTTTTAGCAAGAATCCTGATAAATCAGTTCAACCAGAATCCCTTGTCCTTCAGATCTGATCACCCTCGATGTCAATCCAGCCCCTCATACTCTACCATCCCCCAGGTCACCATCTGACCACCCAGCCTACTTTCAGGAAGAATCTCCTTAGGTCAGTTTATGAACAATCTCCCCCCTTACCCTGCTCCCTGACTATAAATTCCCACTTGCTGTATTGGGAGTTGAGCTCAATCTCCTTCCCTCACTGCAAAATTCCACCCCAGTGGTTATTACTTGCTATAACAGCCCTTCTCTTGAATAAAGTCCTCCTTTATCATGCTTTGTGCTTCCCAGCTGGCTCACTGGTAAAAAATCTCTCTGCCAATGCAGGAGACAAGGGTTTGATCCCTGGTTTGGGAAAATCCCCTGGAGAAAGAAATAGCAACCCACTCTGGTATTCTTACCTGGGAAATCCAAGGACAGAAGAGCCCAGCAGACTACAGTCTATGAGATTGCGAAAGAGTCAGACATGACTTAGAGACTAAACAGCAACAATATCATGCTTTAACAAGAGGCACTGAATTTTTTTTCTTTAATATTACTAGTGTTTGACACATAATGAATATTCTTTCCCTTCCTATCCCTTCTCTGTTCCTCATCCCCACCCCCAAACACATTATGTAACTTGACAAATTTGTTTCAAAGCAACAAGATTCTCTTATCCACCAGGGAAGGAAAAAAGAGGATCTTTGTGTCCATATTTTGCCTCTATAGCGTCTCACACACAGGATGCATATGGAGTAAGAGAAGTAAAATTCTCAATAACGCTTTTTCACTATTTTAATATGTGTAATGAGACAAATAGCCATGCAGATTTAAAAAGCTATTTCATATATGCTTTTACAAGCTTTTAAATATATAAATTTTACTAGAGTATTTTACAGGATACTATATTTTTTTTCATTTTGGATTTCTAACCTTTACTTACTAATTATCTACATGTAAAAACAATAGAAGTAACTAAAACTTTGAAACCTTTCAAAGAAGTAGAGAATACAATTTTGTTACGGGAAGCTCAAAGCCAGTTTCCCAAACCCTGCCACTCCATGGCTGAATAACCTGTTTGAGGTCAGTGGTTACCAAGGTCAGCAGATAACATTTTTCATATGTATTTTATAGCCTTTTCCAAAAGACAACTGATAGAACAAAGAACCAGTTTTCTTACAGGGAGAGCATCACAGAACAGAAGTAAAATGAAACAAATTCTCTCCTTCAAGTGAATTTGCAGTGCCCCAACTTCAGAACTTCTTACAGATTTATTATGAAGTTAGCATAAATGCTTTAGACCATTCAAGAACAGACAATAATAACAATTTATTCCTTTTAGCTTTGATTCTATCCCCAATCAAGGAATGCCCACAAAACACAAATATGGTAATAAGTTTCATTATTCTGTTTTTTTTTTTTTCTAAAAAAATGTTGATTTCAAGATCAACATGGAAAAGCTGAACCTTTTGCAATAAAAGGAACTACTCAGTACTTTGTCCTTTGTTGCTTGGCAACTAAAGGCTATAAATGGATTTTATGATTATAAAGGCTCTGGAATTAATGTGAACATGTAAAAGTTGTAATAACTCCATGGGGACAGAAGTATTCCTTTGAAAAAAATGTATGTAGCTTTTACTCATTCTTGTTTCAAAATAAATAGAACAATTTTGTTCCTTCACACTTGGAAATGCTATAATTAAAAATCAATTACTATATTTACCTCATCATTTCAATATTTTATCATTAATGCTCACAACCCCAAGAGGTAGGTGTTATTATCCCCATTTCACAGACGGAGAAAACTGAAACTTTAAAATGTTAATTTAGGGGACTTCCCTGGTGATCCAATGGCTAAGGCTCTGAGTTCCCAATGCAGAGGGCCTGGGTTCAATCCCTGGTCAGAAAACTGGATCCCACATGCCACAACTAAGAGTTCACATACCACAGCTAAAGACCTCACACGCCACAGTGAAGGCTGAATGCCTCAACTAAGAACTAACATAGCAAATTTTTTTTAAAAAGTTGAGATGACTTTAAAAAAATAAAAAAGAAAGAGTATAAATAGTATGATCCTAATAAACACACCTCAAGATCAACACCAAAATGTGAAGAGCTGTTATCACTAAATGGTGTGATTAACAGTGATAACTATTTCTTGTTTTAGGTTATCTGTCTTTCCCACAACTGTCCATGCATTCAATGTTTAGCTCCCAAGACATTGTGGAGTCTTCCAGAAGGTGACTTCTAACTCCCAAGTTGAGAAGTTTGACATCAGTAACACCAAAGAAAGTGGTGGAGTCTCTGCTCAGAAGCATTTTTCTGAGTAATTTTGTTCCAGGATTCCCTAGAGTTGCTAATAATGCTGGCAGGTCTCAAATGTAGGATGTGTGCAGTGACAGAAGTTAGCTTTGACCTAGTTACAGCACATTTTAAATTCTAATAAAATCACCTTCACCTTGGGGATCCCAGCATGAAAGAATAAAGGATTTTTTTTCTTAATGGCAACAAGCCCATACCTCTTTGTTCTGGATGCTTCATGATAAGGTAACATAGTTTGTAACCACCTTCCAGCATCAGATAGACGTGTTCAGATAATTATAAGCTGCTTGCATTATCTGGGTGGTTCTTCTTGTCCTTGATATGTTCTTGTTCCCAGTCTCCTGAAAAGTCTATACTGTTTCCAAACAGAAACAGAGGCGATCTCAATAAACAAGGAGCTCCTATCTCTGTGGGATAATTTTAGAGATACTAGGATGCAACATGATGTCTAAAATTCCACCTTTAGAGATCAACCAAACCTACCCTTAGAAAAGGTCATCTTTTTGATCAAAACAAATGTGTTCTATGAAAGTACATTGGATACAAAATGCTTTAGAGATGTCAGGTGGCATCAGATCTTTCACCATTTGTACCTCTGTGCAAGCTCAGGTTTTACTGGGACAGAAGGAAGAGGGAATAAGGATGCTGGTTTGTGAGAGGTGAGAAAGTGGTGGTCCTCAAGTGAACGAAAGACAAAGATTGAGAGACTGATCAGAGACACCCTTTACCCGCAAGACTCTTCCCCAGGGCCAGCCCTCTACCTCATTCAGTTGCTCAGAGCTTCTGGTTCCAACCACAGGAATCCAGAAACATCAACCAACCAGAGTTGGTTTCACTTTTGGAGAAGTAATATACAGGAATCACTTGAGACATTTATGACTTTACCTTTGGTAATAATGGAATCTGAGGCTTTCCACCAACTGGCAGCACTTTGTATAATCTGCCTCTGTTTTATTCACTGAACCTTTATGCTGCGTGTGTGTTAGCCACTCAGTTGGGCCTGACTCTTTGCGCCCACCAGGCTCCTTTGTCGATGGGATTTTCTACTACAGTGGGTTGCCATTGCCTTCTCCAGGGGATCTTCCCAATTCAGGGATCAAACCTGCATCTCCTGCATTGCAAGCAGATTCTTTACTATAGGCTAGTTTTTCTTCTTCTCATATCTTAACTTACTAGATGCTCCTAACCTAGAGTTTAAACTATTGAGTAGAATAGTCTTCATACATTTATTCTATAAGTATTTCTGTCTACTGTATGCTGACACCATATAGGCACTTTTCCAAGCTACATTTCTCTTGTCTCAACAATTCTCCCAACGCCTTGGAGACTTGATGACTTTGACGCCTTTCTAGATGCCTTTCTAGATGTATTCTGTCTGGGGTCAGTCCCTTGAGTCATTGCTTTTCTGCTCCAGAGTTTTCAGCATTTTCTTCATTTCCAAAAAAACTTAGTGCCTCCATAATATTCCTGCACAACTCATGGGTAGCAGATGTTTTTGCCTAAATCCCTACCACCCTACTTTAATAATAGCTAATTAGGAATTTAAATCTTAAGCAGAGAGGAGGGCAGAAAATATATTGACACTTGTTTCACAGCAGCTTCCTGAAGGGCCTGTTCTTCCTCTTAGATCTCAGGAGCTGTTCAGTGCTTCCTGCCCGTGCACAGCCTCTGGTTCTAGGAGATACCTTTCAACCCTCAAACTTCAATAGGTGAGTAGGAGTTTCTTCAACTAGTTTCCATCTTTTGATTTTCCATGTGATTCACTCTTAGGAGAGTCAGCCCTCCATGTCTGCAAGTCACACATTTGCAGATTTCAACCAACCACGGATGGAAAATATTTGGGAAAATATCCCAGAAAGTTCCACAAAGCAAAACTTGATTTTGCCACATTCTAGCAACTACTCCGGAGAAGGCAATGGCAACCCACTCCAATACTCTTGCCTGGAAAATCCCATGGAGGGAGGAGCCTGGTAGGCTGCAGTTCATGGGGTCGCGAAGAGTCGGACACGACTGAGCGACTTCACTTTCATTTTTCACTTTCACGCACTGGAGAAGGAAATGGCAACCCACTCCAGTGTTCTTGCCTGGAGAATCCCAGGGACAGCGGAGCCTGGTTGGCTGCCATCTATGTGGTCGCAGAGTTGGACACAACTAAAGTGACTTCGCAGCAGTAGCAGCAACTACTCACATAGTATTTACCTTGTACTGGGTATTATAAATAATCTAGAGATTATTTAAACTATTATGTACATAAGTTAATATGCAAATACTACTGCCGTTTTATATAAGGGACTTGAGCATTTGTGGATTTTGGTATCGGAGGGGCTGGATACTGAAGGACAACTGTATGTAGTTTTCCATTTCTGCTCAGTCAGGGCAGTTATCTCCTCTCTATTTCATGATAAGCCAACTAGTATTTGAGAACCTACTTCCAGACCCTATGAAGAGGATGAGCTAAACAGCTTCTCACCAACTTAGAAAATTTCTTCTTAAAGATTAAATTAATGAACTATAAAATATTCTCAAATTAGCTTTTATAAAGTAAAAGCTAGTTTAGAACAATTTCCTTTTTATTCATTTCCATGAAAAGTAATTCTCAAATTAGCTTTTTAAACTAAAAGCTAGTTTAGAATGATTCCCATGGGAAATAAAAGATGAATCCTGATATCATGGTAGTCCAAAAGAAATACCCATAGGGAAACAAATTTAGAATGTAAGGTCACAGCTATCAAATGAGTGAAGTAAACTGAGGGATTGGATCTAACATACTTTATTTCATATTCCTTTTTCACCCAGGGGTTGTAAGAATTAAATGAGATAATGGTGTAAAGTGAACGGAATAGTACTTAATGCCTAGTAAACGTTCAGTAAACATTATTAATCTGGTTTGAATTTAAGATAAAATAAAATCTAAGTTAACTAACTTAAAACTTGGCAAGTGTTAAAGGATATATATATATATATATTTTTAATTCTGTTATCGGTTTATTTTTTTTTTTGGTAATTAATTTATTTTTTTATTGGAGGCAAATTATTTTACAATATTATATTGGTTGGTTTTGCCATACATTGACATGAATTTGCCCCGGGTTTACATAAGTTCCCCCTCCTGAACCCCCCTCCCACCTCCCTCCTCCCTTTATCCTCCCTCTGGGTCATCCCCGCATGCCATCCCCGAGCATCCTATAACATGCATTGACCCTGAACTAGTGATTCGTTTCACATATGACAACATACGTGTTTCAATGCCATTCTCCCAAATCATCCCACCCTCACCCTCTCCCATAGAGTCCCAAAGACTGTTCTATACATCTGTGTCTCTTTTGCTGTCTCGAATACAGGGTTATCATTTGTATCTTTCTAAATTCCATATATATGCGTTAGTATACTGTATTGGTGTTTTTCTTTCTGGCTTACTTCACTCTGTATAATAGGCTCCAGTTTCATCCACCTCATTAGAACTGATTCAAATGTATTCTTTTTAATGGCTGAATAATACTCCATTGTGTATATGTACCAAAAGATAAAATCATGGCTTATACAAATAAAAGATGAACACATGTCAAAGATTTTTATTTACTTAATTAAGGAAATTAAGATGTTACAACTGGTTCAAGGAATATTCAAACAGCAGATCTAGATGTAGGTATCTGGAAGATGAACAAAGATGGATAGATAGATAGATCTATATAGGTATACAGATAGATAAGCACATGGATAATCTAAGTCTAGCTATGCTATGGAATGAATTTAATAATAATTGGAAACCTGGGTTTTACCAATGCTGTTGTTTAGTCACTCAGTCGTGTCTGACTACTTTTGCAACCCCATGGACTGTAGCCTGCCAGGTTCCTCTGTCCATGGGATTTCCCAGGGAAGAATTTTGGAGCAGGTTGCCATTTCCTACTCCACTGAAACTATACTGAAACTAATGATCCCCCAAAGGAGATAATAGATTTACATATCTATAGACAAAATTCACTGCATTGCTATCAATCATCTACAATTTACCAAGTTTCAGAATAGCTCTAAAACAGTAAAAGGTGAAACTCCCATAGAATTTGATAGCCCAGAGGACATGATGCAGATATAGTTTTCTGTGGAAGATACCTAGTAACCTTTTTTTCATCCATGTCAATGTCTTTTACAATTTTTCTTTATGCAAAAAAGAAACTCTAACAGAAGAGTTTTGTGGAATTAAATCCAATGTCCTTTATTTAAGATAACCTATGACATAGTGCATTCCAAGATTGACGCCCTGAGATAATAAAGAAGAAACTAAAAATCTCAATATTCCTACCACTAAGAGATAACTACTACTAATACTTATAGTGTAATCATCCAGTTGTTACCATGTATATGTGCGTATATATAGTATATGTGCATCCATATGTGTATATACAGTAACTCTTTTCAGGTCAGTTTAAATAAACTCTGTTCTAGAAATATATATATAATTATAATATACCAACTGAAAAAAGCCGAAGCCGAAGTTGAATGGTTCTATGAAGACCTACAAGACCTTTTAGAACTAACACCCAAAAAAGATGTCCTTTTCATTATAGGGGACTGGAATGCAAAAGTAGGAAGTCAAGATACACCTGGAGTAACAGGCAAATTTGGCATTGGAGCACGGAATGAAGCAGGGCAAAGGCTAATAGAGTTTTGCCAAGAGAACGCACTTGTCACAGCAAACACCCTCTTCCAACAACACAACAGAAGACTCTACATATGGACATCACCAGATGGTCAACACCGAAATCAGATTGATAATATTCTTTGCAGCCAAAGATGGAGAAGCTCTATACAGTTAGCAAAAACAAGACCAGGAGCTGACTGTGGCTCAGATCATGAACTCCTTATTGCCAAATTCAGACTGAAATTGAAGAAAGTAGGGAAAACCACTAGGCCATTCAGATATAACCTAAATCAAATCCCTTATGATTATACAGTGTAAGTGAGAAATAGATTTAAGGGACTAGATCTGATAGACAGAGTGCCTGATGAACTATGGACGGAAGTTCATGACATTGTACAGGAGACAGGGACCAAGACCATCCCCATGGAAAAGAAATGCAAAAAGCAAAATGGCTGTCTGAGGAGGCCTTACAAATAGCTGTGAAAAGAAGAGAAGTGAAAAGCAAAGGATAAAAGGAAAGATATAAGCATCTGAATGCAGAGTTCCAAAGAATAGCAAGGAGAGATAAGAAAACCTTCCTCAGCAATCAATGCAAAGAAATAGAGGAAAACAACAGAATAGGAAGGACAAGAGATCTCTTCAAGAAAATTAGAGATACCACGCGAACATTGCATGCAAAGATGGGCTCGATAAAGGACAGAAATGGTATGGACCTAACAGAAGCAGAAGATATCAAGAAGAGGTGGCAAGAATACACAGAAGAACTGTACAAAAAAGATCTCTATGACCCAGATAATCACGATGGTGTGATCACTCACCTAGAGCCAGACATCTTGGAATGTGAAGTCAAGTGGGCCTTAGAAAGCATCACTATGAACAAAGCTAGTTGAGGTGATGGAATTCCAGTTGAGCTATTTCAAATCCCAAAAGATGATGCTGTGAAAGTGCTGCACTCAATATGCCAGCAAATTTGGAAAACTCAACAGTGGCCACAGGACTGGAAAAGGTCAGTCTTCATTCCAATCCCAAAGAAATGCAATGCCAAAGAATGCTCAAACTACCGCACAATTGCACTCATCTCACATGCTAGTAAAGTCATGCTCAAAATTCTCCAAGCCAGGCTTCAGCAATACGTGAACCATGAACTTCCAGATGTTCAAGCTGGTTTTAGAAAAGGCAGAGGCACCAGAGATCAAATTGCCAACATCCGCTGGATCATGGAGAAAGCAAGAAAATTCCAGAAAAACATCTATTTCTGCTTCATTGACTATGTCAAAGCCTTTGACTATGTGGATCACAACAAACTGTGGAAAATTCTGAAAGAGATGGGAATCCCAGACCACCTGACCTGCCTCTTGAGAAACCTGTATGCAGGTCAGGAAGCAACAGTTAGAACTAGGCATGCAACAGCAGACTGGTTCCAAATAGGAAAAGGAATACGTCAAGGTTGTATATTGTCACCCTGCTTATTTAACTTATATGCAGAGTATATCATGAGGAACGCTGGGCTGGAAGAAGCACAAGCTGGAATCAAGATTGCTGGGAGAAATATCAATAACCTCAGATATGCAGATGACACCACCCTTGTGGCAGAAAGTGAGGAGGAACTAAAGAGCCTCTTGATGAAAGTGAAAGAGGAGAGTGAAAAGGTTGGCTTGAAGCTCAACATTCAGAAAACAAAGATCATGGCATCTGGTCCCATCACTTCATGGGAAATAGATGGGGAAACAGTGGAAACAGTGTCAGACTTTATTTTGGAAAATTCTGAAAGAGATGGGAATCCCCCTCTTTGGGGGGCTCCAAAATCACTGTAGATGCTGATTGCAGCCATGAAATTAAAAGACGCTTACTCCTTGGAAGGAAAGTTATGACCAACCTAGATAGCATATTAAAAAGCCGAGACATTACTTTGCCAACTAAGGTCCATCTCGTCAAGGCTATGGTTTTCCCAGTGGTCATGGATGGATGTGAGAGTTGGACTGTGAAGAAAGTGATCACCAAAGAACTGATGCTTTTGAACTGTGGTGCTGGAGAAGACTCTTGAGAGTCCCTTGGACTGCAAGGAGATCCAACCAGTCCATTCTAAAGGAGATCAGTCCTGGGTATTCATTGGAAGGACTGATGTTGAAGCTGAAGCTCCAATACTTTGGCCACCTCACGCGAAGAGCTGACTCACTGGAAAAGACTCTGATGCTGGGAGGGACTGGGGACAGAAGGAGAAGGGGACGACAGAGAATGAGATGGCTGGATGGCATCACCAACACGATGGACATGAGTTTGAGTGAACTTCGGGAGTTGGTGATGGACAGGGAGGCCTGGCGTACTGTGATTTATGGGGTAGCAAAGAGTTGGACATGACTGAGCGACTGAACTGATAATATACCAATTTTAACCCACGTTTCTGCTTTATATCATTAACATTTTCCTTATCGTCATTATGTTTACTAACTACAAAATATTCCATTATATAAAAGAACTATAATATATTTAACTAATTCACCACTAATTTAAGTTGTAATCAATTTTTGGTTGTTATACATAAAATAATGTGCCTCTCCCCTGACAACTTTTCTCTAGCAGTGGTATCAGCTTTATTTAAAAATATATGTATTTCACATAATATCTGAGCTTCCAGTGGATGTTGGGATCCCTGGAGAATGTGATCCACCTCTTCTGCTTTGGTTGATGGGCCTATTTATTGCATCATCAGCAGGCAATAAAATGAGGCATGCCAGTTGCCTAGAACCACTCTTTTTTCCTGTCATTTTCCTGAGACACACGGTAAAGATATAGCATAATCAGCATGAACTCTGATGTTCAAGGTCATTTAATTCACAATGATATTGTCAGTCCAGATACTTTTTAATACAAAATTGTTCATAAGGACAAGTATATTATTTAGGATTCAGTTTATTAGAATGAAGAGTTTGAGGAAACGGAAATTTAGCTTTCAGGTGGATAAGAAATTAAGAAAACTTTTCTTGTTTTTCAGACCTTGGTTTTTTATATGAGATTGCACTTAATTGGAAGGTGATATATAAACAGGAGAACAACATATAACTGGCCCTCCTCATGAGAATATCATATCCAGTTTTGCTCTCCTCATTCTAAGGAATATTTGAGAAAGGAAATCATAATCTAAGGGAAATTCTTCAAAGCCCTACAGGCTTTCAAAGAGGTCATTGTTGGACTTGGCACATAGTCAGTGATCGATATTTGCTGAATAGGTAATAAAAAATTGACAACCAGCCCTGTGATTTTCAAGGGGAGGGGAATCACTTAAATTACTACTTCTATTTTTTATTTCAAAGTTCACCATCTTTTCAATCTATTCATTCAAAGATAATGTAAGGAAACACTGACCATTTCATTCTCTTTCCATGGAGAAATTACTCCTCCCTAGTTAAAAAGTCTCCAAAAGGAGCCCGAGTTTAGTTCGGACTAAGAAAGATACAGCAATAATAGATTTTTGTAACCAGCTATAGAGAGGATTTGTGGAAACTATATCCCCAAAGACTTCAGAAAACAGTATGAACAAGGACAACACAGTGACCCTATAGGTATGACAGCACTACCAAAAAACAGAAGGTAGACCAGATGAACTTTTCAGGTCTTCTCCAGATCTGGAATGAAACTAGGTGGATTTTGTGCTTTTATAGAATGAATGGTTTCTCTAAAATAAAGCAGATATAACTGTCGCTTTGAACTTGCTACTCTATTCAAATGGAAGTTGCATAGGATATAAAATCAGGAGACAACGATTGAGCCACATTATTGTACCTACTGTGTGACCCAAGTGGACACATTGAGTTGGACACTGTCAGAGATAGAACACAGTGAGATAGACTGTACAGCTAGAATAACACAATACTTCTCTAGGTCCTATATTTTTCTTGCCCCATCTGGCAAAATTCAAGCCATTGTCCCTACTGTACTGTGCTAATGCTGTCTGATAGTGACCTAGAATCTCACTGTTTCTCTTATAGAAACACTCTTTAGTGTTTGACACAATATGGTCATTCAACCTTTAAACATCTCGCATTTGTCAGGTACTTTACTAAACACAAGAAATGCCAAAAAGCACTTTCTCAATATGCTGCTAACTGCCCTTGGGATTCTGTGAGCGAGCAGGTCTTCCCTCAATTATTCTCATACTCTCTCCTGTGAAATACCTGGAAATGTGTAAAAGCTCTGGCCACATTTCCTGTTCCATGGAAGTCTGAGCATGGCTAACTGATAAGGAACTCAAGCTGCACTAGTGTGCAGCCTCCCAGTGGCTCCCTAAAAGATGTCGCAAGAAGGCAAGGCCCTGCTGACATTTTCAGTGGACTCATCATGAGAATATCAACCCAACTAAATATGAGAAGAGCTACCACCATTTCAGGTTTTTAGAAAAAAGAAAACCTGTGAAACCATGTCGTATAGTAAGCCTCCCTTTGGGGCAAAAGACACTTACCCTCAAAAACAAACCATCATTCAACAGTTACATATTTTTTAAGTGTTGTGAAAAACACAGATGGGAATGGGAAAAGAGGTGCTTCTTCGCTGTTAGGCTGTTTTGTGTTTAATTATACCAAGAGAAAAATCGTCTTTAGTAAACTTTAGCATTTTTGTTGTGCTGTATTCAATAATTTTAGAAGTAAGAAAAATCTAGCTTTATGAAACATAGGGATTGGGAAAAAAATCTAGCATAGTACAGGAACAAATTCTAGTAACATAGGAATGCTTACATCTTGATTCTTTTAACAACCAAGCTATAAGATGGAAATCCTGAATTTTTAAAAATCACTACCTACACCACTGATTTTTTGCTACAAACACAACAAACAAACCTGAATTTCTGACTTTAGAACAGTTAGTACAGTTTTATTTCTTTGAAAGCCAAGTTTAAGTGAATTCCAAAAAGGTGAGGCAGTGATTGTAAGCAGTGCCATCTCCCAGGTGCTGAAAACAGGCCTCTTACCTTCAAAGAACTGCTGCAGGGCCTCGTTTTCGCCGACCACATCCATGGTGCTGTGGTCTCGCTCGGTACTCCCTCATGGGACAACTACAGGATCTCAGGGACGAGGTGCTCTCCTCTTGGCTCGAAGCCTATGAATGCTCTTCAAAATTTTTCATTTTCTTTTTATTCGAATGAAGCATCTCTTCAGCCATTGAACTATGCCCCAAAAGATGGTCAAGTTTTCAAATGTGATTATAAAGCCAGAAGGATATGCAAGCACACAGAAGGAAAATTCATGAAGAGGGAAGTGGTAGCAAGTCCATCTATCTTACTATAGGGAACTGCTTCTACTCTGCCTTTTGTCTGTTTTAAAGACCTTTGTCCTCAGTGACACATGTAATTACATAAATGGGCAATAAATACAAAGTCTTATCTCCTATGTGTCCTTTTACACCAATATATTTATATCTCTGCCTCTATCAACCATATCAATTTAGCTACAACTAAGCAAAGATACAGTTGTTTTTTCTTTTTACCTAGAGAAAGGGGACAAATCAATATAATCACTTTCATAGACACGAAGACTTGTGAAAAAGAAAAGTTAGGGTTTGTTAAATATTTCCCTATCTACCCATAGTGCAAACTTAAATTCCTTAGTACACACCTAGTCCAATTCCTCCAGCTTATTTCCTTCGAAAGTATAAGCCATAAAATATGAGAAGTCCCTCTAATGAGCAATAGAACTTAATTTCTGATTTTGTAATTCTTACAACTAAGTACATGACTGACTGTTAGCTGGTTTTATTCCTAAATATAAAGTTATACCCAAATAACTGTTTGGTTTTCACTGCTTAGCTATTATCTATTATTAGACAAAAAAGAGTATAGTTAGGAAATTAAACCAGGTCTTTCGGCTTCTTCCTTTTTCCCTAAGTTTAGTTTGAAAGTTTTTAACCTATAGAAAAACTGAAAGAATAGTACAATGAAGTACCCTATATTCTTCAGCTAGATTTAGTAATTACTAATATTTTCCCTTATTGTTCACTTAAGAAAGGTCTCTTAAGTGAACAATGTAAAGAAACAAAGGAAAACAATAGAATGGGAAAGACTAGAGATCAATTCAAGAAAATAAGAGATACCAAGGGAACATTTCATGCAAAGATGGATAAAAGGACAGAAATAATACGTACCCAACAGAAGGAGAAGATATTAATAAGAAGTGACAGGAATATACAGAAAAACTACAGAAAAAAAAAGTCTTAATGACCTGGATAACCACAATGGTGTGATCATTCACCTAGAGCCAGACATCCTAGAGTGTGAAATCAAGTGGGCCTTAGGAAGCATTACTATGAACAAAGCTAATGAAGGTGACGGAATTCCAGCTGAGCTATTTCAAATCCTAAAAGATGATGCTGTTAAAGTGTTGTACTCAATATGCCAATAAATTTGAAGAACTCACCAATGGCCACAGGACTGGAAAAGGTCAGTTTTCATTCTAATCCCAAAGAAGGGCAATGGCAAAGAATGTTCAAACTACTGCACAATTTGCACTCATTTCACATGCTAGCAAGACAATGCTCAAAATCCTTCAAGCTAGGCTTCAACAGTATGTGAACTAAGAACATCAAGATGTACAAGCTGTATTTAGAAAAGGCAGAGAAACCAGAGATCAAACTGCCAACATCTGTTGGATCATAGAAAAAAAATTAAGGGAATTCCAGAAAAACATCTATTTCTGATTCATTGACTACACTAAAACCTTTCACTGTGTGGATCACAACAAACTGTGGGAAATTCTTAAAGAGATGGGAATACCAGACCACCTTATCTGCCTCCTGAGAAATCTGTATGCAGGTCAAGAAGCAACAGTTAGAACCGGACATTGAAAAACAGACTGGTTCCAAATTGGAAAAGGAGTACCTTAAGGCTGTATATAGAAAACTAACCAATCTGATCACATGGATCACAGCCTTGTCTAACTCAATGAAACTATGAGCCACGCCATGTAGCGCCACCCAAGACGAATGGGTCATGGTGGAGAGGTCTGACAGAATGTGGTCCACTGGAGAAGGGAAGGGCAAACCACTTAGTATTCTTGCCTTGAGAATCCCATGAACAATATGAAAAGGCAAAAAGATAGGACACTGAAAGATGAACTCCCCAGGTCAGCAGGTGCCCAATATGCTACTGGAGATCAGTGGAGAAATAACTCCAGAAAGAATGAAGAGATGGAGCTAAATCAAAAACAACACCCAGTTGTGGATGTGACTGGTGATAGAAGCAAAGTCCAATGCTGGAAAGAGAAATATTGCATAGGAACCTGGAATGTTGATTCATTGTTGATGAATCAAGGCAAATTGGAAGTGGTCAAAGAGGAGAAGGCAAGAGTGAACATCGACATTTTAGGAATCAGCAAACTAAAACGGACTGGAATGGGTGAAGTTAACTAAGATGACCATTATATCTACTATTGTGGGCAGGAATCCCTTAGAAGAAATGGAGTAGCCATTATAGTCAACAAAAGAGTCCAAAATGCAGTACTTGGATGCAATCTCAAAAACGACATAAAGATCTCTGTTCGTTTCCAAGACAAACCATTCAATATCACGGTAATCCAAGTATATGCCCCAAGTGTAACACTGAAGAAGCTGAAGCTGAATGGTTCTATGAGACCTTCAAGACCTTCTAGAACTAACACCCAAAAAAGATGTCCTTTTCATTATAGGGGACTGGAATGCAAAAGTAGGAAGTCAAGAAACACCTGGAGTAACAGGCAGATTTGGCCTTGCAGTACAGAATGAAGCAGAGCAAAGGCTAATAGAGTTTTGCCAAGAGAACCCACTGGTCATAGCGAACACCCTCTTCCAGCAACACAAGAGAAGACTCTACACATGGACATCACCAGATAGTCAATAGTGAAATGATATTGATTATATTCTTTGCAGCCAACGATGGAGAAGCTCTATACAGTCAGCAAAAATAGCACTGGGAGCTGACTGTGGCTCAGATCATGAACTCCTCATTGCCAAATTCAGATGTAAACTGAAGTAAGGAAAATCACTAGACCATTCACATACGACCTAATCCCTTATGATTATACAGTGGAAGTGAGAAATAGATTCAAGGGATTAGATCTGATAGAGTGCCTGATGAACTACGGATGGAGGTTCATGACATTGCACAGGAGACAGGGATCAAGACCAACCCCCCAAAATGGAAAAAAGCAAAATGGCTGTCTGAGGAGGCCTTACAAATAGCTGTGAAAAGAAGAGAAGTGAAAAGCAAAGGAGAAAAGGAAAGATAAAAGCATCTGAATGCAGAGTTCCAAAGAACAGCAAGGAGAAATAAGAAAGCCATCCTCAGGGATCAGTGCAAAGAAACAGAGGAAAACAATAGAATGGGAAAGACTAGCGATCTCTTCAAGAAAATTAGAGATACCAAGGGAACATTTGATGCAAAGATTGGTACAATAAAGGACAGAAATGGTATGGACCTAACAGAAGCAAAAGATATTAAGAAGAGGTAGCAAGAATACACAGAAGAACTATATAGAAAAGATCTTCATGACCCAGATAATCACGATGGTATGATCACTGACTTAGAGCCAGACATCCTGGAATGCGAAGTCAAGCAGGCCTTAGAAAGAATCACTACAAACAAAGCTAATGGAGGCGATGGAATTCCAGTTGAGCTGTTTCAATCCTGAAAGATAATGCCGTGAAAGTGTTGCACTCAATATGCCAGCAAATTTGGAAAACTCAGCAGTGGCCACAGGACTTAAAAAGGTCAGTTTTCATTCCAATCCCAAAGAAAGGCAATGCCAAAGAATGCTCAAACTACCGCACAATTGCACTCATCTCACACGCTAGTAAAGTAATGCTTAAAATACTCCAAGCCAGGCTTCAGCAATACGTGAAGCATGAACTTCCAGATGTCCAAGCTGGTTTTATAAAAGGCAGAGGAACCAGAGATCAAATTGCCAACATCCACTGTATCATCGAAAAAGCAAGAGAGTTCCAGAAATACATCTATTTCTGCTTTATTGACTATGCCAAAGCCTCCGACTGTGTGGATCACCACAAACTGTGGAAAATTCTGAAAGAGATAGGAAAACCAGACCACCTGACCTGCCTATTGAGAAATCTATATGCAGGTCAGGAAGCAACAGTTAGAACTGGACATGGAACAATAGACTGCTTCCAAATAGGGAAAGGAGTACATCAAGGCTGTATATTGTCACCCTGCTTGTTGAATTTATATGCAGAGTACATCATGCAAAATGCCAGGCTAGATGAAGCACAAGCTGGAATCAAGATTGCAGGGAGAAATATCAATAACCTCAGATATGCAGAAGACACCTCCCTTATGGCAAAAAGCAAAGAGGAACTAAAGAGCCTCTTAATGAAGGTGAAAGAGGAGAGTGAAAAAGCTGGCTTAAAACTGAACATTTAAAAAAACGAAGATCACGGCATCAAGTTCCATCAATCATGACAAATAGATGGGTAAACAATGGAAACAGTGACAGTCTTTATTTTCTTGGGCTCAAAAATCACTGCAGATGGTGACTGCAGCCATGAAATTAAAAGACGTTTGCTCCTTGGAAGAAAAGCTATGACACATTAGACACATACTAAAAAGCAGAGACATGACTTTGCTAACAAAGGTCCATCTAGTCAAGGCTATGATTTTTCCAGTAGTCATGTATGAATATGAGAGTTGGACCATAAAAAAAGTTGAGCACCAAAGAATTGATGCCTTTGAACTATGATGTTGGAGAAGACTCTTGAGAGTCCTTTGAACAGCATGGAGTTCAAACCAGTCAACCCAAAAGGAAATCTGTCCTGAAGACACATTGGAAGGACTGATGCTGAAGCTGAAGCTCCAATACTTTGGCCACCTGATGCAAAGAGCCAGCTCATTGGAAAAGACCCCGATGCTGGGCAAGATTGAAGGCAGGAGGAGAAGGGGATGACAGAGGATGAACTGATTGGATGGTATCACCGTTTCAATGGACATGAGTTTGTGCAAACTCAAGGAAATAGTGAAGGACAGGGAAGCCCGGCATGCTGCAGTCCATGGGGTTGCAGAGAGTCAGACATGACTGAGTAACCAAACAACAACAAAAATTTTCCCACTTTTGCTTTCTCTCTCTTGCTATATATATACATACACACACACATATACACATATACTTTTTTTGGCTGAGACATTTGAAAATGAATTGCTGACATCATTATTTATTCAGAAATAACTCTGTATATGTCTCCTAACAAATAAGGATATTTCCCCACATAAATCATGATATTATTGTTACTAATATTATTGCACCCAAGAAATGTTATATTATTTAATACTAATATTTTGTATATAATTCCCATGATTGTGCCAAAACTATCTTTTATGATTTTTTGTCTTATCAAGGATCCAAGGAAGGTTATACATTACCTTTGGTTATGTGTTTCTTAAAATATAGAACACTCTCCTTGTCATTTTTTATTGGTTGGTTTTTATAAGACTGTCACTTGTATAGAGTCCAGGTGTATTGTCTGATAGAACGTCCCACATTTTGAATTTGTCATATTATTTCAGTTTTGTAAGAATTGGTATGGGTGATGAGTATGATTCTTAGGTAAGTATTTTAAAACTTCACACATATAAACTGTCAAAAGAATTAATTTTATCCTGAGGAAAGAAAATAAGGCCTAGAATCTTGTATCTTTAAGGATATCTTAAGGACAAGTCATTAAGTTCTTCAAGAAATAGATTTTCTATTTGAAACAAATAGAAAACTTGTGCTAAACTCTCTTGTTAGGTGCAGAACACAAAAAGATGTGTAAATTATGGTCCCTGCCTCCCTAGGCTCAAATGCAGGGCATAAGAAAAATACAAGGAACTGTAATTCAATGCAGAGTCTGATAAGAGCAGGGGGAAACATCCCAAGAGAACAGAGGCAGGACAGATTAATTTCATCTGAAGGGACTTGTAAAAGTGTCGTAAAGAGCTAGGATTTGAAGAGACTGAAACAACGGGTATGTCTTTAAACATGTGAGCAGTGACTTGGAGGGGAGAAAGCCCATCAACTGAGACTGGAGTCACTTGGATGTGTGTTAGAGTGAGAAAAAAAAAAATAGGAAGTAGGCTGAAGAAGGGTTTGGGTAGATTTTGAATATTTGACTAATTCTGAATTTGATTCTATGCATATTCATTCTAAGTATATCTATTGATGGTTTATATTTGGATAGTGTGTGGTACATGATATAGTTACATCTAATTTAGAAAGAAGCTGTGTTAGAGTGTGCTGATTGGGGCAGGAACTAAATTTATAGCCGCTGAGATGCTACTGCAGAATCCAGATAGGCAGTAACAAAGCCTGAAGACGCTAGAGAACCAAGAAAAAGTGGCTGCTGATTGGATGTGGGGAGTAAGGGAGAAATCAGATGTGATTTCTCAAAAGGATTTCTTTACCTTTAGGTGCAGTAAGAATTAAAATGTCTAAAACATGTGCGTGCAGGCTAAGTTGCTAATCCCATGGACTGTAGCCTGCCAGGCTCCTTGGTCTGTGGAATTCTCCAGGCAAGAGTACTGGAGTGGGTTGCCATTCCCTTCTCCAGGGGATCTTCCCAGCCCGGGAGCAAACCCTTGTTTCTTACGTCTCCTGCACTGGCAGGCGGGTTCTTTACCACTGTGCTATGAGCTGTGATTAGTTCACTCAGTCGTGTCTGACTCTCTGCAACTCCGTGGACTCGAACAGGCCAGGCTCCTCTGCCCGTGGGGATTCTCCAGGCAAGTATACTGGAGTAGGTTCCATGCCCTCCTCCAGGGGATCTTCCCAACCCTGGGAATGAACCCAGGTCTCCCACATTGCAGGTGGATTCTTTACCATCTCAGCCACCAGGGAACCACCGAAAACATGTAGCCTATGGCTAAATCTAGACTCCAAAGCAAGCTCCCCGCCAAGTTTTCTGAAGGCCATTAGAAATTAAGTCAGCACACTGCATCCTCTACCAAATGATGATTCAGGATTCTACACAACAGTTCACCCAGAGACTTGACATAGTCAGCAGAGAGTAATGAGTGATAGGAAACAAATCAGGTTTCATTTAACAAGCTGAGAGACAAAGGTTAGACTTGGAGTCCCAAGCTCAATTATAGGAGCAGGCAGATAAGTGAGTAAAATGGGTCAAAATAAGCAAAAACAACCATGCAAGCATATTGATAACCGACACCTGACCCTTAGCCGTGGTGTCCAAGAGACAATTATGGGTAGTGGGGCAGAGAGCAAACCAGAGAAGACACACCCTCAGGGTGGAGCTGCCAGCAGGTGGAGTCACTCAACCTCCTTCACGTGCTGCCATTCAAGAATGTGGACTGAGGGTTCTTCAAACGGTCAACTTGAAAAGAGGAGCTGGAAATGCAGTTTTAAATCACATTTGTAAATATTGGAAATAATCTGTTTAGAAACAAAACAATAAACCAAGACACTGTCAAAGACAAATAACACATGTGAAAGTACAATTCAGGCTTCAGGTGGCAACGTCTGGGTTGGAGGCTAAATCATAACCAACAGGGTTTGAGGAAAGCCTCAAAAGAATTAAGAAGAAAGATGTTGGAAGGGCTAGAAAATATATCTGTATTGATTAATGAGCAGACAGCTGAGCACAATACAACTGGTGGCAACTGGAATTCAAATGAAAGTTTCTACCTCACAGTGAATAATAAATATTACCTATATTTTGCCTCAATTCTGAGCTTTATTTCTCCAATGGTCTAAGATTTTCTAGTTCTACTCGGCATCCCATCTTGCATACATTTGATGGAGATTCATTGTCTTGAGTATTAATCAAATGTAGCCATCCCTTGGATTTTTTTGGTATTAACATTTCCTAAGAACACCAGTAGATAAACGATCAGAGCTGAGCTGCTGTGGTTAAATCTGGGTATGTAGTGATAGCAAACTTGTCTCTCTTAAGACTGTCCTTGGTGGATGAACCTAGAGCCTGTTATACAGAGTGAAGTAAGTCAGAAAGAGAAAAGCAAATATCTTTTATTAACGTATATATATGGAATCTAGAAAAACGGTACTGATGAACCTCTTTGCAGGGCAGAAATAGAGACACAGACATAGAAAACAGACATATGTACACAGCAGAGGTGGGACTGAGAGCAGCATTGAAATATACACATTACCGTATGTAAAACAGCTAGCTAGTGGGAAGTTGCTGTGTAACACAGGAAGCTCACCCTGGTGCTCTGTGACAACCTAGAGGGGTGAGATGGGGGAGGTGGGAGGGAGGTTCAAGAGGGAGGGAACATATGTGTTGTTGTGCTGTGCTCAGCTGTCTGACTCTTTGAGGCATCATGGACTGAAGCCCATCAGGTTCCTCGGTCCATGGGATTTCCCAGGCAAGGATCTGGAATGGCTTGCCATTCCTTCTCCAGGTGATCTTCCTGACCTAGGGATCGAACACTCGTCTCTCACATGTCCTGCATTGGCAGGCGGTTTCTTTACCACTGAGCCACCAGAGAAACCCCAAATAAGTAGTTTTTAAAAGGTTGTCCCTGAGACCCATAGCTCCAGAGTTCTTGTATTCATACCAGTCCTCCTCTTGAAGTCAGAGTGTTCGTGGGCTTGTACTTCTGGGACGGATGCCTTTGGCAAGTGTTTCTATTCTTTGACAAGCTTGCTCCTCTTCTATTTTTTTTCTTTTCATTTTAGAAACAGTCATGAATTGTTTTCCAATCTGATTTTTATTGTTTTTTCTCGGTTAACAATAACCACTGTGGAAACTTGATGATTTTCTATTGAGTTTGGATTTATTTTTCTAAGAAGCCATGAAAGGACATTTTGATTTGTTTTTAAAATGATCATGTCAGCTGCTGTCAGGAATTATAGAGGGGCAGGAGTCAAAGCCAGGATACCAAGTAAGAGATTATTGCAGGAATTCAGGTGAAAGATGATGATTGCTCGGACAGAGTGGAAATAGTGAACACTGAGAGGAGTGGATGGTGCCATATGTTTCTGAGACTTGATGGGACTTGCTGATGAATTGGATTGAGGTAGTGGGGACAGAAAAGGAGAAATTAAGACCTAGGTTGTTGCTTCGGAGAAGGCACTGGCAAGCCACTCCAGTACTCTTGCCTAGAAAATCCCATGGACGGAGGAGCCTGGTAGGCTGCAGTCCACGGGGTCGCTATGAGTCAGACATGACTGAGCGACTTCACTTTCACACATTGGAGAAGGAAATGGGAACCCACTCCAGTGTTCTTGCCTGGAGAATCCCAGGGACGGGGGAGCCTGGTGGGCTGCTGTCTATGGGGTCACACAGAGTCGGACACGACTGAAGTGACTTAGCAGCAGCAGCAGCAGGTTGTTGCTTAAGCAGCGGGAAGTGTTCAGCCATGTTAGATTTGAGATGCCCATTTGAAATCCAAGTGGAGTGAGTGAGGCGGCAAATGGATACAAGGGTCTGGAGCAAGGAAAGGAATAACGCCAGGGCTGGGGATGCAGTTATGAGCAATGGTTATATAAAGTTTTTAAAACCATGAGCCTAAATGAGATGATCTAAAGAACATTCAGATAAGGAGAAAGGGGCCCAGCACAAAAATCTGAGGATTCCAGTATTTAAAAACTGAGTTGAAAAAGGGCCAGCTAGAGCCTGACCAGAGCTGTCGCAGAAAACTCCCAATTTCCAACCATGACTTACAAAGATCTGCATGGTCTGACTGCCCACCCCTCCACTTTTCTCTTACTACTCTTCCTACCGCCAACTGCACACCAGCTCTCCTTGCCGTTTTTTCATTTCTTCCTCGGGGGTTAACACCAGCTTTAAAACACTCTCCCTACTCTCTTCCCAAGACTGGATCTCCTCTGAGCCTCGCCTAAAAATGCCAAGTCCTAAATGTGGCCTTTCCACACCACCTAATATGAAGTGGTCATCCATTCCCTCTAGCCATTATCCCATTTTAATTATAGAGGACGTGTCCAATCTTTGAACATTGTCTTTTTGTCCATTTCTCACTACTGAGAGATCCATGAGAACTGCAACACCTACAGCAGCTTCTGACACAAGACTCTCAGAGATGCGTGAATGAATGAATGTAGTGTGGAAGAATTCTCTTTCTAGAAGTTCTACACACAAATTATAGACACTACTGGGTCTCTGTCCACACAACAAAGAAAATCAGCTACTAAGATGTATGGCATCCCATGAGGAAAATGAAAAATCATTTTCCAGCACAAACAAATTCATCCTGCTTTGGACTCGTTTTTAAAATTAATTTTATAGCTGCTTTACAACGTTGTGTTAATTTCTACTGTAAAGAGAAATGAATCAGCTCTCTTTGTCTTAAACATTGTTATCATATGGGGGGGGCACATCTATGCAGGGAAAAATCCAATGAAGATAATCTTTGAAAATAAAAGCTGAATAAAATGAGACCCATTTTAGACTCTGGGAGCATGATATAAAAACACACAGGATTCACAAGGTGGTGGTGGTGGAAATGGGTAAGTAGGTGGTTCCAAGTTCTTTTCAGGACTGATCAAAATCTTTATTCTTTCAGTGTAGATGTTTAGTTAAAGGCTGTGGGCTGTTAGAGCTGGGAAAAGCCATGGAGAACACCTGATCCAACTTTACATGAGGCCAGAGAGGAGTAGCCACCTGCCTAATTTTCCAGTTTGTGCGGACCCAAGCCTGGACTAGAATGTAGGTCTTCTGAGCAACTCCCAATCCAGAGTTCTCTTCACTGGGCTAGGCTCTCTCCCCAGCTCTGAACTTACTTACAGAAATGTATCCAAAAAATCTTTGTTTTTCCACAATTGGTAATCAGGGCAATTACGTTCTGTGTAGAAATACTCTCGTGAACCTAAGTCATTGATCAGCACACTGATCTTTCCTCTCCTCTGCCTTTTCTTCCAATTAACTTCTCTGTAGTCAGTCTTCTTCCAGGCTTTTCCTCTCCTTGTCATAGTAACTCAGGGCTCAGCACCGTATTTCTCTGACTCCCAAGTATCCCCAAAGCTCTAATGGCTAACTACACCCAAACTTATCTCCTGAGCTGACCTTACCACTAAATTTAGACTTGTATATCCAGTATAGGCTTCCCCGGTGGCTCAGTGGTAAAGAACCCATCTGCAACGCAGGAGACGTGGGTTTGATCCCTGGGTCAGAATATCTCCTGGAGAAGGAAATGGCAACCTACTCTGGTATTCCTGCCTGGGAAATCCCATGGACAGAGGAGCCTGGCGAGCTACAGTTCATGGGGTTGCAAAGAGTCAGATATGACTCAACGACTAAAATAACATGTCCACTTTTAATGTCTGTAGTGACATATACCTTTTCATTCCCAATATGGGTTATTTGGCATTTTCTCTTTTTTTCTTCAGGATAACTTGACTGGAAATTTGTCTGTTTTGTTCATCTGTTCAAAGACTCAATGGCTTTGATGATTCTCTACTGCATTCATTTCTATTTCTGCTCTTATCTCTTTCATCCAGTTCTTGTATAGTTTCTTTAACAGGACACCTAGCTTTTTTTTTTTAATGTAAGTAAGGATTTAAAGCTATAAACATTTTCTTGAAGCCTTTCTCTGCATCATTGTAGGTTCTGATATTATTAGTTAGCTCTTAGTATTTTTAAATTTCTATCATTTCTATTTTCTCATTAAGTCTTCTCAGCGCACTAAAATTTTTAGCTTTATCTAGAACCTCTATTTGGAGAAGGCAATGGCACCCCACTCCAGTACTCTTGCCTGGAAAATCCCATGGACAGAGGAGCCTGGTAGGCTGCAGTCCATGTGGTCGCTAAAAGTCGGACAAGACTGAGCAACTTCACTTTCTCTTTTCACTTTCATGCATTGGAGAAGGAAATGGCAACCCACTCCAGTGTTCTTGCCTGGAGAATCCCAGGGACGGGGGAGCCTGGTGGGCTGCCGTCTATGGGGTCACACAGAGTCGGACACGACTGAGCAACTTAGCAGCATCAGCAGTAGAAGAACCTCTATTTATAATAATGCTTTTGTCTTAATGACATCTGTTTTGTCTGTATAATCACACTAGCTTTTAGTATCTTCCTGATTACGTTTTCCCATTCTTTTATTCTAACTTTTCCATGTCCTTATGTTTTATTGAAATTTGTAAATCAAGAGGTTCTATGATCAGTCTATCCTTTGCAGGTATCACTCTTACAATCCACATCCCTTACAACTCCCTGGAGGACACATCATATTAATTTATCTTTATGTCCTTTCAATGATTACTCAGAGCTCAACGAATATAAAGTATAGATACATTACATCAAGATGCCAAAAGAATGCATCTCTAGGATAAAATGTGACTGTCTTCTATCCTATATATTTAAATTAATCACCACAACAATAGGATTCTTTAAATTAGAACCGAATGATTAAAACAGATAACTTTCTTTTCAGAAGAAGTCTTTCTTTAAATAAAGTCTTTTCTTTTAATCCTAACATATAAAAACAGACAAAAGTAGAGTCATTCTAGTGGGTGTGGGGGAGGAAGGTGATCCTGTCCACTGAGCCTTCTTCCTTGTCCTTCATAGGCTGCTGCACAATTTGAAAATTACAGTTCAAATTCAACTGACCCTACGCACCATGTCAGAGCTAGAAGAGAAAGCAAAAACACACTCAATTTAACGTTTATTTATTTAGCTATTTTTTGCAACTATAAATTACAATAACTAGTACACCTGTAATTCTGTATAGTGTGTTCAACTAAAGAATAAGCAAACACAGCATAGGTCAGTTTAAAAAGAAATCACAGTACTTCTTAGTATAATATGCAAAAGAGGGAAAAAGTCTTGGACCCGCTCCTTGGAAATAAATATCAAGTAACCGTAAAAATATTCAGCCATTTTCCAGGTCTTCAGGGAGGTTCGTGGATGGTCCCAGGCAGAACATCAGAGTTCCTCTTTGAAATAGCCCAGCTTTGCCAATGACATCTCTTTTCTCAACTGCATAACTTCCCAAAACATTTGGTCAACTACACAAAAAGAAAAGAGGGACACATAAATCATAAAATATCATCTTATTTTTGTTTCAATGAAAATGTAGGCTTAGCTGAAATGCCAACTGGACATTTCTAAAGATGCACCTAATGCTTAACATCCTATCACCGTTTCACACTAACTTTCCCATGTACTTCTGAGCATCCCAGTTTTATTAATAAATATATTTATTGATTTTGCCATCACAATTTGTTAGATATTATCAATGACTACCATTTTAGTCCAAAAGAAGGTAGACATTTCAGTGTCCTGAGTAACTGGCAATGTTGCTGCTTTCTCGAGTAACTATTCTCAATGCTCAATTGTGCGAGAGTTATCTCACTTATGGATCTTCTTGCTCTAGTTTGCTATATCTTGGCCATTTTTCACTTTTCGTTAAAATTAACAGAGTAAACAGGAAAAAAGGAAAACATGAGACAGTCCAGAGAACTTAGTAACATTCTTTGTAATGACAGGGAAAGATTCTGTGTACGGCTCAATTAGAAATAAAAATAAATTCAGAGGATAAGCTGTAAATTTCTATTATCTCTGCTTCTGTAAGTCCCCTCTATTAAGTGGGGAAAAGTTGGCTCTGTTTTAGATTATAAAAGGTCTCCCTCTGACATATGATCAGATTAGACTGATTTAGATCAGTGGTTCTTAACCAGGGAGATTCTGCCCCCCAGTGTGCATATGGCAACGTCTGAAAATGTTTTTCATTACTCACATCTAGTGAGTAAAGCCCAGGGATGCTACTAAAACATCCTACAATGCACAGGACAGCCTCTCTCAATAAAGAATTATCCAGCTTAAAAGAGTAATAGTACCAAGGCTGAGAAACCCTGCTTTACATTTAGCTGCCTTAAATTCTTTTCAGCACAAGGCACAGATAATAAACAGAATGTAAAATCAATAATAATTTGTTACAAACCCACTCAATATATAATGTGTACCAAATACTGTGAAATGAAAGAGTAAGAGAAGCCAGAGAAGACATCACTTTCATCACTGTCAACCCCCACCACTTATGACCCTTTCTTCCTATTTTCATAAAGGAGAGTACTTTTCATTCGTCTCTACAAAAACATTTTTAACAAGGAGAAAAAATACGTTTGACAACTTGGCACAAATCATCTGTTCTTAAGCTTAAATATTATTATTACCTATCAACAGATATTAAAAAAAGATTTCCATTTTATTAAAGTCAGAAAAAGTCAGTTTAGTTACTCAGTTGTGTCCAACTCTCTGCAACCCCATGGACTGGAGCATTCCAGGCTTCCCTGTCCATCACCAATTCCCGGAGCTTGCTCAGACTCATGTCCATCGAATCGGTGATGCCATCCAACCATCTTATCCTCTGTCATCCCCTTCTCCTCCTGCCTTCAATCTTTCCCAGCATCAGGGTCTTCTAATGAGTCTGCCCTTCGTATCAGGTGGCCAAAGTATTGGAGTTTCAGCTTCAATATCAATCCTTCCAATGAATATTCAGGACTGATTTCCTTTAGGATTGACTGGTTGGATCTCCTTGCAGTCCAAGGGACTCTCAAGAGTCTTCTCTAACAGCACATTTCAAAAGCATCAATTCTTCAGCGCTCAGCTTTCTTTATACTCCAACTCTCACATTCATATATTAACTACTGGAAAAACCATAGCTTTGACTAGATGGACCTTTGTCGTCAAAGTAATGTCACTGCTTTTTCATATGCTGTCTAGGTTGGTCATAGCTTTTCTTCCAAGGAGCAAGCGCCTTTTAAATTCATGGCTGCAGTCACCATCCACAGTGACTTTGAAGCCCCCAAAAATAAAGTCTGTCACTTTTTCCATTGTTTCCCCATCTATATGTCATTAAGTGATCGGACTGGATGCCATGATCTTAGTTTTTTGAATGTTGAGTTTTAAGCCATATTCTTCACTCTCCTCTTTCACCTTCAATAAGACGCTCTTTAGCTCTTCTTCGCTTTCTGCCATAAGGGTGGTGTCATCTGCGTGTCTGAGGTTTATTGATATTTCTCCCGGCAATCTTGACTCCAGCTTGATTCCAGCTGAATGCTTCATTCACCCTGGCATTTTGCACGCTGTACTCTGCATATAAGTTAAATAAGCAGGGTGACAATACACAGCCTTGATGTACGCCTTTTCCAATTTGGAAGCAAGTCTGTTGTTCCATGTCCAGTTCTAACTGTTGCTTCTTGACCTGCATACAGATTTCTCAGGAGGCAAGTCAGGTGGTCTGGTATTCCCATCTCATGAAGAATTTCCCACAGTTGTGATTCACACAGTCAAAGGCTTTGGCAGTCAATAAAGCAGAAGCAGCTGTTTTTCTGGAACTCTCTTGCTTTCTCGATGATCCAACGAATGTTGGCAATTTTATCTCTGGTTCCTCTGCCTTTTCTAAATCCAGGTTGAACATCTGGAAGTTTATGGTTCACGTACTATTGAAGCCTAGCTTGGAGAATTTTGCTAGCATGTGAGATGAGTGCAATTGTGCGGCAGTTTGAGCATTCTTTGGCATTGCCTTTCTTTGGGATTGGAATAAAAACTGACCTTTTCCAGTCCTGTGGCCACTGTTGAGTTTTCCAAATTTGCTGGCATATTGTGTGCAGCACTTTAATAGCATCATTTTTTAGGATTTGAAATAGCTCAACCAGAATTCCATCACTTCTACTAGCTTTGTTCGTAGTGATGCTTCCCTAAGGCCCACTTGACTTCGCATTTTTATCAAAGTCATAAAAAGTACTGTACAGTTTAAAGACTGCTTGTATGCTCTGCAGCCTTTTTAAATTCAATATTGATATATTGATTAGAGACAGGTTTCACCCCTATTCTTTTAGGCATTAAAACCTAATTACTAAAAAAAAAAAAAAAAAAACCCTAATTACATGGGATTATAAACAAATGACTGTTTTCAATATACCAGAGTTTGAAAATGGTAAACCTAAGCTTTTACCAACACAACTAATTCTTCCAAAGGATTAACATTCACTGGTTTACATTACTAAAACACAGTAGGCTTTTATCAGTTTTTCAGTACAAGAAAATTTTCAGGGTCTGGAAAAAGACAAACAAGAAAATTCTCCACAACTTTAAATATAAAATTGGTATGGACTTGTCCCTAGCTCAGTATCTCCTATTTCCCTTTTAAAACAACCATATGTATTAAAAATATAAATATATTGGAGCTGTCAGGTCATGTTAGTTTCTATGGTTGGTATTTAAGACATCTGACTATAAAACCATAACTAAACATGAAAGACTATGATTAAAAATGCTGCCACCCTGGCACTAGGTTAGCTCTCTGGATATATCATCTACACGTTTCTGTTGATTTAGAAGACAGTCATCTTTACTCCATTCAGAATTACCCTCATGACTACTTTATTAACTCACATGTGAAAGGAGAAAGTACAGAAAAAAGCTTAGTGCCTTGTGGGCTCCACTAATTAAAATAAGCCTGGCCACATTTAGAGCTCGCTCAGTTTTATTTCTTAAGGAGTATATTCAACGGGCTTTATGCTCCTCTCACATTTACCATCTGGTTTATCATATATTCCTTAAACGTTAAAACTGATCCTGCTTCAAACTCAAGATCAGAGTAAAATGTGGCAAATCTAAGGATTAAATACAACATGTTTAAAAGATGTTTTTGTTCCCAAATTCTTCACACATTTTATTAGACCTATAAAAGAGATTCAATATAAATGTACCAATAACGTTTATTTGAGCATTACTATTATGTTCTATACTTTCTACTGAACTTTCATGCAAATATTTTACAATGAATTGACACTCACCATCTTGCTGTTTCACAAGTCCCTGCTGAATGTACCGAATGTATGTGAAAAAGTTACAGACAGAAGTGATCTGGGCCAAAAAGAAAAGAATGTTAAACAGTCAAATGTTTCATGTCAAAGAGAGCTTTATTAAAATTCATGGTTACGTGACTTACCCTGTATCTGCAAAAAGGAGAAATATAATAGTAGTTGCTTGAGTCCCCTAGTTTAATTCTGTGTTTACAGGACTTGCTCTGACCTGTGAGGGCACATTTTCTGTAAAATAAGGATAAATTTTCATTTTAAAAAATTAAAAGCATTTTGCCCCTGCCTTCTGAACAAGTTGTACATTCATTCAGACAACAAATATTTGACGACATACCCTGTATCAGGCACTCTGTGAAGATGAGAAAGACAAAAGCCCTACCTGCGAGGGCTTTATTCTAGAAGTTTACAGGCATAGCATTCAGTATGATTCTAGAAATAAAAGTTAGATGTTTTAATATACGTCCTTGCTCAGTCACTTCAGTCGTGTCCGACTCTCTGCGACCTCATGGACCACGGCCCGCCAGGCTCCCCTGTCCATGGGATTCTCCAGGCAAGAGTACTGGAGTGGGTTGCCATTTCCTTCTTCAGTGATAAAGTATGAAGTGAGTCAAGTGAAGTCGCTCAGTTGTGTCCGACTCTTTGCAACCCCATGGACTGTAGCCTACCAGGCTCCTCCATCCATGGGCTTTTCCAGGCAAGAGCACTGGAGTGGGTTGCCATTTCCTTCTCCAATGTATGTCCTAACCAGGAACAAAGTTACAAACAAGTAATCAGCTGGAGGGCAGGCCACAGCTTTCCACTGGGACTTCAACTTCTGTCTTAGTTGAAAAAAACTTACAAGTGACTGTTCAAGTCTCAAAACATGCTACTGTTGCCTGCAGGACAACAGTTTCCAGATGGGATACTTTTTGGTGTGTTGGGTTGGTATATATGCATTTAATGTGGCACCCAGGCCTGAGAAATACAAAGGGATAAGATACCTTACAAATACACTGCATCTTAACAATTCCAATTACACAAAGAGTATATCCTACATTTAGACATACTGACCTTCCTCTTTGCATACTACAACATGTATGAGGGTTTTCAGGCTAGGATAGGGTGGAAGCCTCTTGAGAGCAGGGAATGTACTGTATTCATCTTTAATGCCTGACAAAATGTATCCGCCTGGCAGAGAGCAGACATTCAATGACAGGCCACCTGTCACTCTACTTGCTCAACAAGATCAGGTTGGACTCACAGAAGCCCAGCTGTCACCCTGCTAAATTAGAAGCTTTACTAAAGTATATTTGTATATATTGCAGTGTATTTGTAAAGCTTGACAGCTACCACTCCCTGTCAATGCAAAATTAGTGTAGCTCTAAAGTGGCCAATAGCATTTTATAGGACATTATAAGTTATAAAGAAAAATGTATTACCTAGATGTTGAATTTTCAGCTATACTTATGAGAAATATGAAATGAATATTGCTCCATATTAAGCAAACACACAACAAATGGTTACTTAAAAGAGAATTATTTTGGCCATTCAAATCACAAAAGAATTCTTACCTTTTCAAAGAGATTTCACCTCACTGTTCCTTTATTAAAAAATTCCTTTAATGATCTATAACAATATTTAAAAGCACTACTACTAGCCTGAGGAGGATGGATGATCAAGAAATTTAAGGCACAAGTGTTAAAGGTCCTTGGAACTGTACTATTTTAAGTATAATTTACACAAGAGAAAAAAGTACCATCAAACTGATAAAAATCACCTTTACACTGCTCTTCTGGAAGCAGACATATATCTGTTTGTCTATCATTTTTCTAACTTTCAAATGACTCAGGTAAAATGGTTTTAAGTATCAACTATTAAAATAATAAAGTGTTTAAGTTATCTCATTTCTGAAGCTAATATATTTTTATTTGAGCTAGAATTCAATGCTACGTCTTCTGACCTCTAATTCCAATTAAAAAAAAAAAAAAAGACTACTACACTACCTCAGTATCTCAATAGCTCTGTCCCAAGATTTCAAATCCTTGCTTGCCATTTTCACTCAAGAATGTCAACGTGTCTAAGTCCGCATCTATCATCTTGTAAACCAGAGCCCTGTTAACTTCCAAAAGTTCACATCACCCATCCAGCCACCTCTAACTCCTTTCTTTACGCATCTTTCCTCCCCATACACTCATCATCCACTGAACGCAGTTTCCTTGTTCCCTTCTTCAGTCTTTTGTTATCCAAACTCCACCCACGCTTCTCAAGCCCAGATCAAACCAAAGCCCCTCCAAGAACAGTTCCGATCACCACCAGCGGAGTGACCTTGCCTCCACAAAATCCCCAGAGCACTATGCCGTTCACTGAGTGACAGTCTCATCCACAAAAGCCTTAGCCGGGGCCACACTTCATGTTTCATTTAAAAAAAAAAAAAAAGGACAACATTTTCCTTTGGTTTTCTCCACACAATATGCACTGCAAACATCTTGGCCTCTGGCCCCATTTCCACAAGCCCAACAATACCCTTAACTATGCTAACAGTTCCCTAAATAGCTCAGTTGGTAAAGAATCCACCTGAAATGCAGGAGACCCCCTTTGATTCCTGGGTTGGGAAGATCTGCTGGAGAAGGGACAGGCTACCCATTCCAGAATTCTTGGGCTTCTCTTGTGGCTCAGCTGGTAAAGAATCCACCTGCAATGCAGGAGACCTGGATTTGATCCCTGGGTTGGAAAGATCCCCTGGAGAAGGGAAAAGCTACCCACTAGAGTATCCTGGCCTGGAGAATTCCATGGACTGTATAGCCCATGGGGTCACAAAGAGGTGGACGTGATTGAGTGACTTTCACTTTCATTCAGTATAATTATTTTACTAAAATATTGTAAAAATCTACTGTAACTGAGATTTCATTTGATGACATTGCACATTTAATATGTGGGACAAAGACAATGCAACCATAAATTTAAAATCCTACAATAAAAACTGCTTTGTAAAATAAGGTATAACACAGAACTTAGAAGTACAAAAACTGCTATCCTTAACGAAGGATAAAAATACCCAGGAGTTTGCTGATGGGTAGAATTTAGGAATGTAAATCTCTTCCCCAAAATTCAGAGGCCACCATACTACAAGTGTGGCATGGGGAGCGTAAAACAGGCCACAACTCTAGGTGGACAGACTTGTGGCTCAAGAGCAAACACAAGACTAAAAAAGTAAGTTACCCAAATACCAGCACTGATTGATCCTGCTGAAAGTGCAATGTGCATAACAGGAAACAGGAGGACCACGACTCCCACAACTGGTTTTAACAGACTCAGCAGTTAACCTCAACCAGCGGTTTCCTCTTCTGCCTTCAAATAGCCGGCCTGACAGGATTCAACTGTTGCTAGCTAGGAGCTCTCTTGGGCCTCCCAGGTGATGCTAGTGGTAAAGAACCTGCCTGCCAATGCAGGAGACATAAGAGATGTGGGTTCGATCCCTGGGTGGGGAAGATCCCCTGGATGAGGGTATGACAACACACTCCAGTATTCTTGCCGGGAGAATCCCAAGGACAGAGGAGCCTGGCAGGCTATGGTCCATGGGGTGGCACAGAATCAGACACAACTGAGCAACTTAGCATGCACGCACATGAGCTCTCCTAGGCTCTCCAGTCCCCTTATACTGATCTAGTTTATAACCAACTAAGCAGCTTCCCCTAAATCTTTCAAAGTCACTTTTTAAACAGCTGTGCCAAAGGTTTTAGGTACTGCTGGTTTCAGTCTTTTCCTCCCAGAACTGGTTGGAAAAAGGCGTGTTCTGCTATGAAATGTGGAGTCACCCCCGAAGGTACACAACTGTCAAATATTTCTTACACAAGAAGACAGAAATGTTTCTTTACCAAAGTGAGAAAGCTTTACAATGAGAGTACTGAAGGAGAGGACTAGCCAAGTTCTTTGGTACCCTGTTTTCATGCTTGGTAAGACCTGGTCTAATTCACTGTCTTTTCAAATTATTTTTGACAGCAAACTTCAGGAAGAAATATTTTATACAAAAAGCCCAGAACATGAATAAGTATAACCAAAAAAAAAAAATCTGCTTATGACCCATTAAAGAGATTTCATAATCAGGTAATGGATTACAATATGTGGTTTAAAAAAAAAGTTTCTGACACCTGATCTACCTGGATCCCACGTCCAGGTCTGTAATTAAAGAGCTCTCCACTGACGATACATCTGAAATCCCCACACTGCCTGCGGGTTGGTCTCTGGGCTGCACAGACTCTAAACAGAAAACTGACGAGAGATTTAACCATATTTAAAACCAGAAAAAATTAAAGTAACTACAACACATAACATTTTTAAAACTCAATATTCTTCCACAAGACATGATTTTGAAAACATACTTTGGTCCTCCGCATTCAACTGCAGATGCTTTCACGAATCGAACAGGTTGTAATCCCACTGGTTCAATGCTTAAAGTGTTGTTCTCCACAGCCTCCAGAACAGCAGAAGCCAACTTCACAGAACATAGAAAAATATTAGATGCTGAGAGGAAAATGTAGAAATTCTAGTTCACAGTAAACTGATGTTTAAAAATTATTTTTCCCCCAAGTTCCCCTAGATTTGCCTTAGCTAATGAAAAAGAAACCACATAAGCTTGGTTTGAATTCTTTTATAACTCCAATATTGTTATGAAAAATGATTCAGTTACAGCTAAATAACTTTTCTCATTTTATGGAAGGAAATTAAAGACATTAATTCCAGATCACCCCTTATCCACAATTAACATCCACTATTAAAGTCACTTCAAAATGAATACCCTAATGCTTGATTTTGCTAAATTTATGAATTATTTTTTAATACCTGTCATCATAACAGAGCAATATATATTAAACAGAGCTATGATCCCATGTTTATGTGCACAAGAGTATACAAAAGAATTAAACGAATTATCAGATATTAAACGCCCAGATGGAGACGGTAGTAACTGATAAACAATTGATGAAATGGGCAAACTACTTTATCCTGGCAAGATTACTTATACGTAGAAATCTACTTAAAATTAGGGCCAGAGCCATAATGACTAACAGCTGTATATCCAAAGTTCAAGATGGGGAACACATGCACACCCGGGGCAGATTCATGTCAATGTATCGCAAAACCAATACAATAATGTAAAGTAACTAGCCTCAATTAAAATAAATAAATTTTTTTAAAAAAGAACACCAAATCTAAAAAAAATTAAAATAAAAAGTAAAATTCAGTTTAGGTCAGTCGCTCAGTCGTGTCCGACTCTTTGCGACCCCATGAATCACAGCACGCCAGGCCTCCCTGTCCATCACCAACTCCCAGAGTTCACTCAAAACTCTTGTCCATAGAGTCGGAGATGCCATCCAGGCATCTCGTTCTCTGTCGTCCGCTTCTCCTCCCACCCCCAACCTTTCCCAGCATCAGAGTCTTTTTCTTTTCCAGTGAGTCAACTCCTCACATGAGGTGGCCAAAGTATTGCAGTTTCAGCTTTAGCATCAGTCCTTCCAATGAACACCCAGGATTGATCTCCTTTAGAATGGACTGGTTGGATCTCCTTGCAGGCCAAGGGACTCTCAAGAGTCTTCTCCAGCACCACAGTTCAAAAGCATCAATTCTTTGGCGATCAGCTTTCTTCACAGTCCAACTCTCACATCCACACATGACAACGGGAAAAACCACAGCCTTGACTAGACGGACCTTGGTTGGCAAAGTAATGTCTCTGCTTTTAAATATACTATCAAGGTTGGTCATAACTTTCCTTCCAAGGAGTAAGCGTCTTTTAATTTCATGGCTGCAATCAGCATCTGCAGTGATTTTGGAGCCCCCAAAAATAAAGTCTGACACTGTTTCCACTGTTTTTCCATCTATTTCCCATGAAGTGATGGGACCAGATGCCATGATCTTCATTTTCTGAATGTTGAGCTTCAAGCCAACCTTTTCACTCTCCTCTTTCACTTGCATCAAGAGGCTTTTGAGTTCCTCTTCACTTTCTGCCATAAGGGTGGTGTCATCTGCATATCTGAGGTTATTGATATTTCTCCCAGCAATCTTGATTCCAGCTTGTGCTTCTTCCAGCCCAGCGTTCCTCATGATGTACTCTGCATATAAGTTAAATAAGCAGGGTGACAATATACAGCCTTGATGTACTCCTTTTCCTATTTGGAACCAGTATGTTGTTCCATGTCCAGTTCTGACTGTTGCTTCCTGACCTGCATACAGGTTTCTCAAGAGGCATGTCAGGTGGTCTGGGATTCCCATCTCTTTCAGAATGTTCCACAGTTTGTTGTGATCCACACAGTCAAAGGCTTTGGCATAGTCAATGAAGCAGAAATAGATGTTTTTCTGGAACTCTCTCGCTTTCTCCATGATCCAGCGGATGTTGGCAATTTGATCTCTGGTGCCTCTGCCTTTTCTAAAACCTGCTTGAACATCTGGGAGTTCACGGTTCACATATTGCTGAAGCCTGGCTTGGAGAATTTTGAGCATGACTTTACTAGCATGTGAGATGAGTGCAATTGTGCGGTAGTTTGAGCATTCTTCGGCATTGCCTTTCTTTGGGATTGGAATGAAGACTGACCTTTTCCAGTCCTGAGGCCACTGCTGAGTTTTCCAAATTTGCTGGCATACTGAATGCAGCACTTTCACAGCATCATCTTTTGGGATTTGAAATAGCTCAACTGGAATTCCATCACCTCAACTAGCTTTGTTCGTAGTATGCTTTCTAAGGCCCACTTGACTTCACGTTCCAAGATATCTGGCTCTAGGTCAGTGATCACGTTACCGTGACTATCTTGGTCATGAAGATCTTTTTTGTACAGTTCTTCTGTGTATTCTTGCCACCTCTTCTTAATATCTTCTGCTTCTGTTAGGTCCATACCATTTCTGTCCTTTATCGAGCCCATCTTTGCATGAAATGTTCCCTTGGAATCTCTAATTTTCTTGAAGAGATCTCTTGTTTTTCCTATTCTGTTGTTTTCCTCTATTCCTTTGCATTGATCCACTGAGGAAGGCTTTCTTATCTCTCCTTGCTATTCTTTGGAACTCTTCACTCAGATGCTTACATCTTTCCTTTTCTCCTTTGCTTTTCGCTTCTCTTCTTTTCACAGCTATTTGTAAGGCCTCCTCAGACAGCCATTTTGCTTTTTTGCATTTCTTTTCCATGGGGATGGTCTTGGTCCCTGTCTCCTGTACAGTGTCACAAACCTCCGTCCAGAGTTCATCAGGCACCCTATCTATCAGATCTAGTCCCTTAAATCTATTTCTCACTTCCACTGTATAATCATAAGGGATTTGATTTAGGTCATATCTGAATGGCCTAGTGGTTTTCCCTACTTTCTTCAATTTAAGTCTGAAATTGGCAATAAGGAGTTCATGATCTGAGCCACAGTCAGCTCCTGGTCTTGTTTTTGCTAACTGTATACAGCTTCTCCATCTTTGGATGCAAAGAATATAATCAATCTGATTTTGGTGTTGACCACCTGGTGATGTCCATGTGTAGGGTCTTCTCTTGTGTTGTTAGAAGAGGGTGTTTGCTATGACCAGTGCATTCTCTTGACAAAACTCTATTAGCCTTTGCCCTGCTTCATTCCGTGCTCCAAGGCCAAATTTGTCTGTTACTCCAGGTGTAAAAATAAAATTAGGAACATATAAAAAAAAAAACCATTTTATTCTTCCTCTTAACTTTTCCTTATAAGTAGTGTTGTAATTAAATTCTCTAAAGACTCTTAGGATTAACTTTCTTAAAACACTTACTGACTGGATATTTGTAGACAAACTTTCCACAAGTAAGAACAAATTAAAATTATGACCTTACATTTGCACAATGTTTTAAGGTTTTCTGTCTACTTGAAAGTGTCAAAGTGTTAGCCATGCAGTCATGTCCGACCCTTTGAAGCTCCATGGACTGTAGCCCACCAGGCTCCTCTGTTCATGGAGTTCTCCAGGCAAGAATACTGGAGTCGGCAGCCTTCCCTTTTCCAAGGGATCTTCCCAACCCAGGGATCGAACCTGGGTCTCCTGCATTGCAGGTAGATGCTTTACCATCTGAGCCACCAGGGAAGTTTTCCTATCTACTTAATTGACTTCGTTTTTCTTAACAACCCTGAGACATGGGCAAGGAAGGCATTTTCTCCCCCGGTTTTAAAGATGAAGGAACTAAACAGGAGTTTTAAAATCACAAACGGATAAACCAAACAAAAAGCTTGACGTGTACAGAAATTTCTTTACACTGACTCTTGGACTAAAAGTTAAGAAATAAGCCCTACCCCCTTAACATATTTAATACTTCAGTTCAGTCGCTCAGTCGTGTCCGACTCTTTGCGACCCCATGAATCACAGCACGCCAGGCCTCCCTGTCCATCACCAACTCCCAGAGTTCACTGAAACTCATGTCCACCGAGTCGGTGATGCCATCCAGCCATCTCATTCTCTGTCGTCCCCTTCTCCTCCCGCCCCCAACCCTTCCCAGCATCAGAGTCTTTTCCAGTGAGTCAACTCATCGCATGAGGTGGCCAAAGTATTGCAGTTTCAGCTTTAGCATCAATCCTTCCAATGAACACCCAGGATTGTTCTCCTTTAGAATGGTTTAATACTTCACTCCAGTGCAAAACACACTGCAGTGTGTGTGATCCTCTGCTCAAATAAGGAAGGAGGTTCAGTAAGTGAATGTCAAGAAATTATGATGATACTAATATGGAACGGAGAAAATGGTAAAACATGACATTTTATAAATTATTTATATAAGAGATAGTAAAATATGTAACATGTCTAAGTAAAAGGTATAGGAACAACTCTAATGCATTTCTATTAAAGTTTTTTAAAAATTACCTCACTTTTTGAGAAGGTTAAACAAGGAAAGATATCTTCCTGATAGATTTTGTCTAAGAAAGGGCAGGTTCTGTCCATTGTGGGCTCATCCTTCCAAGATCTGAATTCATTATACAGGGATAAGTCAGCCTGACAAAAGAAAACATAAAATAACTTTTTTAAAAAAGTACAAACAGAAAATCACTTTATAAAACCAAAACCTAATTAATATATTACCAAAAAACAAATATTCTTTATTTAAAATAACAATTGAACCATTCCTGATTAGTTACAATACAGGATAGCAAATTTTTAATTGAAGTATAGCTGATTTACAATATTGTTTGTTTCAGGTGTATAGCAAAGTGATTCAATTAAACATGTTTTTCCAAATTCTTTCCATTATAGATTATTACAAGGTATTGAATATAGTTCCCTGTAGTTGTTTTAGCTGCTAAATCATGTCCAACTCTTTAGTAACCCCCTGGAGTGTAGCTTTCCAGGCTCCTCTGTCCACGAGATTTTCCCAGACAAGTATACTGGAGTGGATTGCCATTTCCTTCTCCTGGGGATCTTCCCCACCCAGGGACTGAACCTGCCTCTCCTGCACTGGCAGGCAAGGTCTTCCCCACTGAGCCACCAGGGAAGCCCATGGTTCCCTGCATTGTTCCATGCAGCAAATTCTTGGCTTATTTTATATACAGTGGTGTATATTTGTTAATCTCATACTTCTAACTTATCCCTCTCTCAGCCTTTCCCCTTTGGCAACCATAAGATCCTTTTGTATGTCTGTGAGTCTGTTTCTGTCTTGTGAATAAATTCATTTGTACCTTTCCTAGCATTTCACATATAAGTGATCATAGTTGTGTCTTTCTTTCTGACATCTTCAGTGCGTATGATACTCTCTAGGTCCATTTATGCTGCTGCTGATGATGCTACCAATAGCAATATTTCATTCTTTTTTAAAAACAATCCAAACTCCCAAATAACTAGGGGGTGCTTTTCAATGTATCCACTATGGTGTCAAAGATCACCACAATTACCCACCCACCAAAAAAAGTGTAACACTAATGTTGGAGTTCTTCTTAAGAAGCAGGTGCACACTGTTCTGAATACAAGTCTTCTGAAAACAAACAATTTGGAGCCAAGTTAATTAAAACAAGTGTTTAAATAAATAGAGGCTGACCAAATTGTGAAATCTATTTTGGGGTCAAAAGTGACACCAACTGTTCAGCTATTTAAGGGATTTCCAAAATTTTCAAAATGTTTACTGTATAAGCTGCAAAACTGAAAGCAGCACACACACACAGCCTCCTAAAATGACTATCTCAAATATATAACATTCATTTATATTTTTTTGCCATTTCAACATCTAGTATCTACCATCTGAACTACCAATAATCCAGCTGGCACTGGCCTTCCTATTCACTCTTCCAGTTATCTCTTCTCTTTCCTTCCAATTTAATAATTTTTCCCAAGTATTCTTCTCTTTGGATTCCCTCAGCCCAGCTCAGTACTGCCCGTCAGCATATAAAGATCCACCCAGCCCCAGCCACCCAGACACAGAGCAGTGTCCCTCACCCGCCCGCAGCTCTAAGCCACTCTTGTCCAGAAGCACTAGATACCCTGTAAAGGAACACTGACTGCATCTACGGCCTGCAGGACAGCTCAATCAGACGGGCGTGTAGTCTGTGTGAAAGTAACGAAAGACTGGCTGTGCCCAGCTTTCCTAGAGACTTTCCTTTAAGGTGTATAATGGCAATCTCAATGTCAATTTTTTTCATCCCAATCCATAAATTCCTTGAATCAAAGCTAAAGGCAAAAGGATAAAAATATTAGCAAATAAATAATACATTTTAAAATTAATTTTCTTTGTAAAGTCTACACTTTGATGGATATAAAACCCAAAGTGCGTAAGTAGTGTTCTAAGAAAAGATTCTAGTTGAAAGGCAATAATTTAAACTACTTATTAAGAGCTGACTCTGTCAGGAACTATAGTAATAAGCACTTCACAAACATTTAATCCTCAAAGCTGGGCAAGATAAATATTATAACCTCCATTTATAGATAAGAAAACTAGGGTTTAGAGAGATAAAATAACTTGACCAAGGTTACCAAGCAAAAAACCAGTAAGAGTTCACATTTGAGTGACTTGATCTCAAAGCCTTGCCTAACTGTGCGTGCATGCATGCACCTGTGTTCTCAGCACTTTCAGAAGATATGCTGTAAAGTCATGACTGAATGCCCCATCACATTTTCTATAGAAACATGGACATGTTCCATTTTCTGTCCAACTGTTATATCTAAGATTTACACAGGTCAAATTTATGTGTTTCCTTTATCTAATAAAACATTTTGACAAGTTTTTCACAAAATATTACAATACAAGATATAGCCAGAAAGCAAAACGTTATATGCTGCCTATATGCATATTTTAAGGAATTTCATAAATACAAAACTTTAAAACGTTCCATGAGAAACATCTAAATTTTCTTAGTGTAAACAATAGGGAGAAAAGGGTACATAATTACACACACTGAGAAACCACAGCAAAAATACAAGTTGTACCAAGCAACTAAAAAGGCTATCAATACTGAAAGAAATCAGAACTAAAGTTATGACTAAAAAAGTTTCTTAAATATTTAACAGAAACCAGTGTGAATTTTAATTTCATCACATTCAGATTTAACCAAGTATTGAACTTCTCTCTCACCAGCATCTTTTTCTTACGAATAACTAAACAATATGCAATTCAATTAAAATGAGCAACAACCCTGGTTATTCAATTTAATAAACTCCTGGCTTCTATGTAAAAATCTAAACAAGCACAGCTTCTTAAAGATTAATGAGAGACTTGAATTCGGCAATGTAAAATACAACTTTCAAGAAGAAAAAAAAAGGGAGAAGGCTGCTTGTTAATTAGTGATCAATCCCCTTGGACATGCCTTCTCATCACACGTAAGTAAAAACCATTTTACAATTACACAATTTTTACTCAAAACAGCTCAAAATATTAGCACATTATCTCAGCTATCCTCATAACATACCTTATAAAATTATAAGCTTACCGTCAGTTCTATTTTTTGTTACTTAATTACCTGAATTAACTCCAGGACTACCTTACTAATATAAAATTGTTCCTCCCAGAATTTAAGTAAAAACAATCCACCATTCTTCAAGAAAATCACCTAATATTTTCATATATTTCTTATGTTCATATTTTGCTAGAGCATGCAAGCAATAAATTTTGACTAGCCAGATCATTAAAATCACCCACTCTCCTTTATACAACACACGACACTTTGCTCCTTAAGTGAAGTATCAAGATTAAGAAACTTACCAAGTTTCCAGCAGGTACTCCAAGGTCAGCCAGGTAGAGAAGGGAACTGAAGAATCCCTGAAAGCAGCCAGCTCTAGACAAAGCCTCCCCCATATTAATACTGAATATTTTGTACTAAAAATTTTGCTGGCAAAAATCATAACCAACACCTCAGTGATGAGAATTACTAAGTATCAACAGAGTCAGAGGGGACCGTCCTGCACGAGTTACCTCTTTGCAGTCTTTTACAATTGGCTGTATCACACTGAGGTCCTGATGACTGCCACTCATAGCACTGCTTGTACTTTTATTTCTTGTATGCCCCTTTTTAAAATGTGCCTTTCCACCTGGCAGAGGCTCTTGTGTAGGTGATGTTGGAGAAGTGGACAATACAAGTGTTTTCAATGCAGCTACTTCAGCTTGAAGCACATCAATCTTGAAAAGAAATCAACACAGTCACATATACTGAATATGTTTTATGACAGATGCAGCCAAATGTTAACAATTTGGTAACTTTCAGAGATGAAACATAAGTTTAATGTGCATTTCCCGTGGAGTAATAAAAGAAGAGTAAACTAAATGGGTTTTTTGGGAGGGCTTTTTATTTTTAACCAGTTTTTTTATGTTCCCATACAGTCGGGATTCAGCTGCTATTCACAATGTCAGATGAAAATTTTAAAATTATCAAAATGTTTAACATTTCACTATGTGGATTTTCAGATGAGATTGGATGCATTCAGGGTGGTATGGCCATAGACATCACCAACTCAAAGACATGAGTTTGAGCAAGCTCCAGAAGTTGGTGATGGACAGGGAAGCCTGGCGTGCTGCAGTCCATGGGGTTGCAAAGAGTCGAAGACGACTGAGCGAATGAATGGATATAAATTTTAAAAATCTTCATATTTAAAAATAGCTTATGATTAGGTGCAGTTCATTTCTAAAATAGTAAAATTTCAGTGGTTTTTTTAGTGAATTAAAAAATAATTGACTTTAAAATGTAACTATATAATCCTTTTGATAATATGTGTGATTCACAAAGTTTTAAATCATTTGCTTCTAATATAAATGTACAACAAATGTTCACTATTATATCTAGGTAGTAGCTATTTTCTTCTTTACAGTGTCTTGGAGTTTTAAAAATCTTCTAAAGTAAGCACTACTTTTATAATCAGAACAAATCCAATAAACGTCAAGGTATTTTTCAAACTGTAATTACTAGTTTCTTTATATTTTATCCTATTAAAAGCAGCAAAAACTTACTTTTCCTTGCGCTTCTTTTAGCTGTTTTTCTGCTGTTGCCTGCTTGACATTTGCTTCTCTCACCATCTTATGAGCTTCCTGAAAAAGTTAACATCTCATACGTTGGAAACAAAGTATTTAGCATTTGTTTTCAAAAATCTTTCAACAGGAGTCTACGATTGAAACAAAGATACACTAACAAAATTTTACCTAAAATTAAGTATTCAATGTCAACAGCTGAAGCAACAACTGTCATCAGGTAGATCAATTATTAAGAATAAAGAATAGGTACCTTCATTTAGTATCTATTACCACAGAGGCAGGCAAGGTTAGTTTGATCATTCTAATCAACACCTGTGTAAAGACTGCAAATGTTAAAGGAAAAGTCATGATCCACATGTCAAACCCAACTTCTTTGCTGTTAGGATTTTATAATTTGTATTCATATTACTACACACAGCAAAGACATACAGGAGAAACAAGCAAAAATACTAACACATCAGTAATGCTGCAGTTTATAGGAGTAATAGCTGAGAAGCCTTAGAGCTTCTGATAAAAATACTTACAAATCGATATTAAATCTTGATTTTGTGCAGAGCAATGGAAAAAGGATGAGTTTATCCTTTCATAAGATCTTAATTTTTTAGTACCAAATATATGGAACTCTAGGTATTTAATTCCCCTTTATTCATACATTTATTCATCAAACACTTATTCATAACATCTCTTCCTGAGCTACCATTCCAGGTACTAATAACTCCTGGGGCAGATTCATGTCAATGCATGGCAAAACCAACCAATATAATATTGTGAAATAATTAGCCTCCAACAACAAAAAAAAAGAAGCTTACACTCTGAAGACATGCTAATAATCAAATAAAATATGAGTACAAATTCTGGATTTTATTCTAAATCTATTATGAAGCCTTGTGGCTTTTTAAGACAGAGAATGACATTATGCTATTTGTATTTTAAAAAGCTTACTCTGCTGTATGGAATAATCCCTATAAAATATAAGGGTGGATTGGAACAGTACTACACAGGGTGTTGCAATAATCCCCCAGGACGTAAGAGCATAGATCTTAGAACTTCAATTTACTGTTCATGAGGAAGAGAGTGATGGAAGGCAGAAGGAAAGAAGTCAGCTTCAAAGATGTTTAACAGTTTGACAAGAGAACCCTCACTAGGTCTGTCAACTGTTCAGGGGAGAGTGGAAGTTCTCCGCACCAGAGCTCCACGGTGGCACTCCCATTTGTTCATTTGCTCTTAGAGTATGTAATGACATTGCACCTTGTATGTGCCCTTGTATTATAATAAATTTAAATATTATTTTAAATAAGAAAAGCTTTACTATCAATGATTATAATGAGATTAACTGTGAGAATATTCCATGCACCATTACGCTGGCTATCTTATGTCAAAGCCTGTAGGAGCTATCAAATTTAATAATGAGATAGCATTTTTCTTTTAAAAATAACAAGTATTTCAGATGTGCCGAATAAGTGCTGAATTTCAACAAGTGGCTGTCAATAAAATAGTTCCCAAATAATAAGTATATCTAATTTGATCCTTCAAGATAAGTGACATTTTAACTATGAATCCAGAAGTAACACGTGCTATGGAGAGAGTATTTGTTTAATGTTTAGAAATTGGATTCTGCTTTCATTAATGGCGGACCATGCAATTTAGAACAAACTTCCTACAGAGAACAGCTTTTAAAAGCTGGACAAATTTTTTTTAAATGTTTTTGAAGGCATTAGAGAGCAACAAAATAGTGAAGAATCAGAGGACCAAGATCCAGAAGAAGTAAACTGAGGAAAGTGAGCTGAAACTTGGGGTGATTTGTCCCCTTAGAGATATAAGGGATACACTGGAAAGGTATAAAATAAAAGTAACTGGAGTCCAAAAAGGAAAGAGAAAAGAGCTAGAATGAGGCAAGAGGAGTATCTAAAATGATAATTCATAGGATTTTTAAAACTGATATAAGACATCAAAAGATAAATGAGCTTGAAAACTTCTCTATCACTGTCATTCTGAAACCGAAAAATTATTTAAGTATCATCTACACAGGAAAGTCAGTAAACTTTCTAGAAAGGCCAGATAGTAAGTAGTCCAGGCTTCTAAGCCATATAGTCTGTGTGGTAACTACTCAACTCTACTGCTATAGTCTGAAGGCAGCCCAGACAATAAAGCAATCAATGAATACAGCCATTCCAATAAAAATTCATGGGCACTGAAATATGAGTTTCATAGAGTTTTCATTTGTCACAAAATAATCCTCTTTCGATTCTTTTTCCTCCTCTTACCATTTGAAAATGTAAAAACCAACCTTGGCTCATTAGGTTGCACAAAAGTAGATATAGGCCAGTTTTGGCCTGCAGGCTATAGTTTGCAGACCTGTGATTTATACAAACATTCACATCCATATATTTACGAACGCCTAAGACAGGATTTTTTTCCTCTCTGGTTAGCAGTGATTCAAATTAAGTTGATCTTTTTTTTTTCTTTTTTAAAAATAATGTTTATTCACCATCTTCTGATTAGTTTTCAAAAACAATTTGTTGGCATTAAAGACAAAAATTCACTAGAGAATGTTACAGAAAAACTTTCACGTAACTAGCAATGGGACTGAAAATTTATTATCATGATTTATTACAGGAAAAGACATACTTGTTCCTTCCAGATAAGTATATCTGTGAGCTATCAGTAGCATTAAATCTAAATCTTAAAAATGGAATTTAGACCATATCATCATCTGGATCATAAATTTAAAACAAGGTTTCAAAAACAAGATAACATATTCAATCACAATGCTCTCATGAAATAAATATACACATATACAATATGTATTAGTGAGAATACTTCTGTATTATAAAAAATTTAAGTATTTTTATTATTTTACTTTTTAAAATTTTTGTGTTTTATATGTATGTAACATTATGATGTGTGTTAGTATATGTGCATAATTTATAAGTAAGTACATATGTCTTAGAACAGTGCCTAGTGCATAGGGAATTCTTAATATCTTCATCATCATGAAGGTTCATGCTCAAATTTGTCTCTGTGGCTTGAGAGAAAAGGAAGTGCCATTTATGACTTTCACCATACTTAAAAGCAAGATCAAGGTCATGAATTTGAGTCCCAGCATTCTTCTTAACTCTATTTATGATTTTCTTCACAGACAAAATAGTTTGTACTCATGTGCTTACAGCATTGTTGAGAGAAACTAAGCATATCATAGACATTTACTAAAATCGGCTGAAAAAAAAACATAAAACCACCTTACGACTACATATCTTTTTTCCATGTTAAATGTAGACTACTTTGTAAAGCATTCTTTCAAGTGATTTCATTTTATATTTTACATTACCTCAAAATCCATAATACTATAAGAAAAAATATATATACACATACATATACAACTTTTCAGTCTTGTATTTTTTGCTAAAACAAAAGTATATTCAAGATCATTCATCATATATAAATTCCTAATCTGAGTTTACAAGCTTACCAAAATTGTATAAATTGAGTTTATTCAGAATAATCTTCAATTCTTAAAAAAAAAACTATTTACACATATACATAAAATGTAAGCAAAACATTTTTTTCATAAAACAATGGTAAACTGAGATCATGAAGGCACAACTGAGACCACAGAAAAACTTTCTCTACTTTTTTCTAAACTCGTAAGCAGTTGGTTTGAATACAATTTTCTTCATTACTTAAATCATCTTTATTCAGTGTAGTTTCTTTCTCAGAAAGTACACAGTTAAGGTTATTAGTCACTGTTAGGTTGGAGATAAATTAGGAACCCCAAAATTATGCTTTTTAGATAACTTTTTCATTCATTGCACAACTGCACTTGTGGTACTTCACATCCTGCTAGAGACAGGGAAAAGTTTCTGTTTGTTCTCCTACTTCATCTAACAAAATGACATGTATGTGCAGCTGGGGAGAACTAAGTGGGGGCCAAAATTAAGGGCAGGCTGGCAGGAAACCAACATTAACATAAGCAGCATAATGTATTTGCTTTCTTATCTACTAACAGTATATTATAAAATTTTCTTCTAACCAGACATTACTGAAAGAAATGACTTATGTTTCTATACACTCCTTCTACATATAAAACTGTAACATTACATAACTCCTGTTCCAGATCTTTGTATGTCAGTAGCTCAGTCATGTCCGACTGTAGCCCACCAGGCTTCTCTGTCCACGGGATTTCCCAGGCAAGAATACTGGAGTGGGTTGCCATTCCCTTCTCCAGAGAATTTTTCTGACCAAGGGATGAAAGTCGGGTCTCTGGAAATGCAGGCGGATTCTTTGCCATCTGAGTCACCAAGGAAGCCCTCCAGGTCTTTAATTCCCCACTATTTCTAAGCTTAAATTTATCTTCCTATTATCTCTGATAACTAGCTAACTAAACAAAAAAAACATTAGTTTTTAAACATTCATGAAAGAAAATCACCCCAAAAAAGACAGGTGAGAGAACAAAGGGCTGTGAGCAGAGGGGGGCATGGAAAACCCACACGTCTGAAAATATCCTCTGCAATATTACTTATAACAATAAAAACTGTGGAATATACACTCGATAGATTATGATTTTCATTACACTGACTATGTAGTAACATTAAAAGATGTTATTTAAAGTACAAAATATATTAGGATTACAACTATGCAAGCAAATACGGATACCTAAAACTAAAAAAGATTGCATATACAAAAATAACAAAGGTGAAGAAACTTTTCCCCTAAAATCCATTTTTACATTAAAAATTTTAAAAACAAATTTTCAGGGGAAAAGAGAAAATATTGGTAAACTGATAATGACACTAGCCATTCTAGTAACACATCAATGTTTCTGATAAGGAACCTCTGAAGGCTAAAGATCTTATAACATAAAGGAGGTGTCCTAGGTAGTAGTTCTTAACCTAGAAAATAATATCCTCTCCCACCCTCCACAAAGATACTTATAAGTTGTCAAACAATGAGGGAGTATTACTAGAATACTGGGAGCAGCGTCAAGTGTGGTAGTTAACTCTGTGTGTCAACCTGACTGGGCCCCAGGTGCCCAGGCATTTCAGTTAGACGTTCTGGATGTTTCTGTGAGGATGCTTCTGGATGAGCTAATATGTGAATTGGTAAGGTGAGTAATGCAGATTGCCCTCAGCAATGTGGGTGCTGCTCATCCAATCAGCTGAAGGCCTGTTAGAACAAAAAGGCTCATCCCCCAAAAGGAAGAGAGAATTCTTCCTGCTTGCAGACTCCAGCTGAAACACCAGCTCCTCCTGGGTCTCAAGCCTGTCAGCCTTTGAACTAGAAACTACAACTATATGATCAGCTCTCCTGGTTCTCTGGCCTCTGGACTGAGACTGGAACTACACCATCAACTCTCCAGGGTCTCTAGTCTACCAACTCATCGTCCAGGTTTTGGACTTCCCAACCTCCTTGCTGCTGCTGCTGCTGCTGCTAAGTAGCCCATAGATTTTTACATCATTTTAAGTTGTAGCCTCTACATTTCTTAAATTTTTTTTTAGAGGACTTTCAAATATCCATGAAGCTAAGCATATTTTTTTTAAGATTCTTCTATCAATATATAAAAATTAAGACATTGCTCTTGACCAAGACATAAATAGACCAACCTCAAATAGACTAGCTGTGAGTTCCTCCAACTCCTGTCCAAGTTGATCTCGTACTTTAGAAAGCCTCTCACACTCTTCATCTTTTAACTTCAGTTCCTATGAGAAATTGATCATTTTATTTTTTTTTAATTTCCAAAGTTTGATGTTAGACTCAGAAGACTACATAATCTTTACTAATAAATTATAAAATATTAATACTGCCCCCTCCTACAACATTCACACTGTAAGTTTTTATTTAGCACTTGCTATGCGGAAACAATCAGACAAATCTAAAATTACAAATAATTCTAACTCACATATTAACTTTTCATAAAATATCCAAAGATTAATTAAAATTATTCATTACCTGTGAAAATAAACAATTAAAGAACTTCATTTTTTTCCCTTAACTTTGCTCTGAACATATCTGTTTCCATCAAGCAAGGAATTTCTTCAATTAACGCAGGTTCATTTCAATAAATGTTTAATGAAGTTGTTTCATGTTTACCTTAACAATTGTTTACCTGTGGATAATTTCATGTACCATACTGCAATTAGTCTAAAATGTCCATTAGGAGACTATACCCATTTAACACTGCAACCAGAGACAAACAATGTATTTTACATTTAAAATCAAGAAGAATATTAATGACAAAAATCCTATATTTATACATAACTCCTCAACAGGTAATAAACAGATGTTAAAAAAATTCCTTTATTAAGATGTTAAAATATGCAATTTAAAAAAATTTTATCTGTAAATTTATCTTTCAAACTTAGAGAGTAAAAAAAAACCAAGCTCCCTATATATTGGCCACAGACACACTAATAAAATAATGAGGTAGTTGTGCTGTAATTGTGGTGGCAGCATAGTTTTTGAATTCTCCAAGAACTCCTAAACTGCAGATGGTGACTGCAGTAATGAAATTAGAAGATGATTGCTTCTTGGCATGAAAGCTGTAACAAACCTACACAGTGTGTTAAAAAGCAAAGACATCACATTGCCAAAAAAGGTTCGTATAGTCAAGGCTATGGTCTTTCCAGTAGTCATGTACAGATGTGAGAGCTGGACCATAAAGAAGGCAGAGCACCAAAGAATTGATGCTTTTGAACTGTGGTGCTGGAGAAGACTCTTGAAAGTCCCGTGCACAGCAAGGAGAGCAAATCAGTTAATCTTAAGGGAAATAAACCCTGAATACTCTTTGGAAGGACTGGTGCTGAAGCTGAAATTCCAATACTTTGGCCACCTAATGTGACCAGCTGACTTATTGGCAAAGACCCTGATGCTGGGAAAGACTGAAGGCAGAAGAAGAGGGCAACAGAGGATGAGATAGGGGAATGGCATCACTGATTCAATACACATGAACTCAAGCAAACTCCAAGAGATGGTAAGGGACAGGGAAGCCTGGTGTGCTGCAGTCCATGGGGTCACGAAGAGTTGGACTTTGTGACTGAACAACTCCTAAAAACCAAATATACCAACTGGGATATCAGAAGAACCCAATGACTACATCTTCAACAAAACTAAGTAAAAGTGAATCCTCACAAATCTTAGACCCTGAGAAAATGTGGTTACACTGCCAAGACCATAGAATCAGCAGTTATGTGGAAGGGAGCACCAGAAGTGAAAGTACTTCCATTCCCACAGAGTCGCAACAGCCCCCCACCCCTCTGGTGGAGGTTTTAAGATTACAAGTGAATTTCCCTCACTTATGGTCTAAGTAATTTTCAAACTGCTGCTTTTGTGCTGGGTCTCAGGGTGAGTCTGCATGTGAGTCTTTCAGGTTGGAATCTCAGTTCCCTAGAGCTTTTGGGTCTCCTGGACATAAGCCCCACTGATTTTCAAAGCCAAACGTTTTGGGGCTTAACTCTCCACTGCAGGTCCCAGGGGTTGAAGTGCCTGATGTGGGGCCACAAACCCCTTGGGAAATCCAATTCATTTAAACATGAAAGACAAAAAAAAGATATGTGAAGTCGCCATTATAAAAAAGTTAAACATAAAGCCAAGTCAGCTACAAGGTAAAGAAAATCAGATAGGTATCAAATTTCAACAGCATTTTACGCTAAAAAATAACGGACTCACATTTTTAAGATACTCAAGGGAAAAAAAAAATGTGAGTTGAGAATTTTATATCCAGTCAAAGTATCCTTCAAATGTAAGACCAGAAACTAAAAGTTATAAACCTGTCACACTTTAGAAACTATATCTCCCATGAGCTTTCCAGAGTAATCAAGCAGTAAATGAGTTTCATATAATCAAGAAAAAAAAAGGAAAAGCTTTAATATTAAGGACAGGGGATGAGAAACAAATGTATTTAACTGCAGAACTACAAATAAAAGATGAGGGTACACAAGAATGAAAAGACAAGCCACAGACTGGGAGAAAATCATCTGATACAGGACTGTTAGCCAAAATACACAAAGAATTCTTAAAACTCAACGGTAAGAAAACAAGGATTAAAAAGTGTGCAAAAGATCTGAAAAGACACCTTGCAAAGTTACGGAGATGTCAAATGAGCACATGAAAAGATGTTCCATATTATACGTCATCAGGGAAATGCAAGCTACAGCAACAACATGATTCCACCATACACCTATTCAGTTCTGTTCTGTTCCGTCGCTCAGTCGTGTCCGACTCTTTGCGACCCCGTGGACTGTAGCCTACCAGGCTTCTCCATCCATGGGATTCTCCAGGCAAGAATACTGGAGTGGGTTACCGTTTCCTTCTCCAGGGGATCTTCCCGACCCAGGGATCGAACCCGGGTCTCCCGCATTGGAGGCAGACACTTTAACCTCTGAGCCACCAGGGAATACATCTATTAGAATGACCAAAAAGCAGAACTACAACAATACATACTGACAAGGATGGGAGACAACAGGAATTCTCATGCATTGCTCGCGGGAATACAAAATGGTACAGCCACTTTGGAAGACTTTCAGCAATTTTTTTGCAAAACCAAACATATTCTTACCACATGATCCAGTAATCATACTCTTCAGTATTTACCCAAAGGAACTGAAAACATATCCACAAAAAAGCCTGCACACAGACGTTTATACATTCATAACTGCCAAACTTGGAAGCAACCAAATACGCTTACACTTCAGTTAAGTGAATGAATAAACTGTGGTATATTCAAACAACAAACCATTCAGTTCAGTTCAGTTGCTCAGTCATGTCCGACTCTCTGCGACTCCATGAATCACAGCACACCAGGCTTCCCTGTCCATCACCAACTCCCGCAGTTCACTCAAACTCATGTCCACAGAGTCGGTGATGCCATCCAGCCATCTCATTCTCTGTCGTCCCCTTCTCCTCCCGCCCCCAACCTTTCCCAGCATCAGACTCTTTTCCAGTGAGTCAACTGGTCGCATGAGGTGGCCAAAGTATTGCAGTTTCAGTTTCAGCATCAGTCCTTCCAATGAACACCCAGGATTGATCTCCTTTAGAATGGACTGGTTGGATCTCCTTGCAGTACAAGGGACTCTCAAGAGTCTTCTCCAGCAAAACAACAAACCATTACTCAGCATTAAATGGGAATGAGCTCTCAAGCCATGAAAAGATATGGAGGAAAAGAAGTGCATGACTAAATAAAAGAATAATCTTAAAAGGCTGCATGCTATATGATTCCAACTATATGACATTCTGAAAAATGGAAAACTATGGAGACGGTAAAAAGATCAGTGGACTGCCAGGGACTAAGAAGTAGGGAGGGGTGAATAGGTAGAACACAGAGGATTTCTGCAATGCAGGAGACCCGGGTTTGACTCCTGGGTTGGGAAGATTCCCTGGAGAAGGAAATGGCAACCCACTCCAGTATTCTTGCCTGGAGAATCCCACGGACAGAGTAACCTGACAGGCTACAGTCCATGGGGTTGCAAGAGTTGGACACGACTTAGCGAATACACTACCACCACAGAGGATTTTTAGGACAGTGAAACTATTCATATACTATAATGACAGATATACATCATTATATTTTAGTCAAAACCCACAGAAAGTACAACACCAGAAGTGAATCTTAATGTAAACACTAATGTAAATGGGGGATAATCACATGTCAATTTAGGTTCACCAATTTTAACGAATGCCCCATTCTGGGGCAAGATGATCATAATGGGAGTGGCTATGCATACGTGAGGAAAGGGAACTTATGGCAGCTCTGTACTTTCCTCTCAATTCTATGAACCTAAAACTGATCTTTAAAAAGTCTGTTTTTTTTAAATGGGGATAAAGTTGAGAAAAGTTACATAAATGTTGTAAGCCTTAGAAATGTAAAATTAACACACACACAAAAAAAACCAATAAGAGAAAGAAGAAATCAAATTCACTAACTTCTTAAATATTAACTGGGAATAAAGTGATACAACTTGAAGCTCATAAATCAATTAGTATAAATCTGAACATATTTAACCCCATAGAAATTAAGCTAGAATTAAATGATAGAGGCAAAGGAAAGAAACAGTTACTAGATAATTTTATAGTGTTGCTTATAGTAGGGAACAAAGTCAGTATCTAAAGAAAGGCTAAGAGAAATTCTTTGATTAAAGATAACAACTAGAATAGAAATCAAACCTTCCAAAATACAAAAAAGGAAAAAATAAAAAAAGGAAGAGAATGCAGAGAAAATAGTACACATAGTGAAAAGATGTGTATACACACAGAGCAGACATTTGAAAGCTACGTGACAGAAACAAGCCTAAATACAGCATTTTTTTCAATAAACATATATGTGTATAACTCACTTATTAAAAGAAAATGATTTTCAGACTGGCTAAAAGAGCAAAATCCATCTCTAGTCTCTACACAAGAGATACACCTAAAATAAGTAATTCAGACAGATTAAAAATAAAAGGCTGGGTAGAAGTGCACTAAAAAATATAATACAAATAAAAACAAAAGAGACCTCAATACAGATATCAGACAAAGGGCAGAAGTCACTAAAGAAGATAAAAGAAACATAATGCTAAAGACTACAACACAAAATGAAAACTTTAAAACACTCTCAACTACAAAATACAAAAGTAGATCTAAATAAATAGGAAGAAAGACATATTATGTTCTTGAATAGAAAGTAGGAAGTCATCATAAAGATGCCAATTTACCCTGAGTTTATAAATCTGTAAATGCATAAATTTAATACCAGGTCCTTCTGAACTCTAAAATTTCACCATTTTATAACTATATATGAAACTGAGTCAATCCATTCAACATTTCCTACTATATAGGTATTATGGTAACCCTTCAGGATACCAAAACCAAGTAAGACACTGTTCTTTGAGAAGTTTCCAATCCTTAGAGCAATACACATATCATTCACAAAGGCAAATTCTTGAGTCATTCCCTACCATCTACCACAGTAAACCTCACCCTGATACTAAAGACCCTCTACAACATGTGCTCACTTTCCCTTTTCTGTTTATTACTACCCTTGATCCACACTCTAAAACTAGAGTTAAATTGTTCTGATTTGTTGCTGTTTCATTTCCCAATTTGATCTCATCCACCTGGACTGCCATAAACGTTTGACACTTTATGCTTCTAGATCCAACTCAATCTACCTATAGGAACTCAAGTTTGTATTTCATGTGAATACTTAAAATGCCACTTGTATTTTATGGCAATCCACTCCAGTACTCTTGCCTGGAAAATCCCATGGATAGAGGAACCTGGTTACAGTCCATGGGGTCGCAAAGAGTCGGACACAACTGAGCAACTTTACTTACTTACTTACCTTATACTGTAATACAGATATATGAAATTAACTCCAACAAACACTAATTTTGTGTTAACAATTCATCAGGTGATATGCACATACTAGAAAAAGTAGGAGCTTGGCAAATGTAAAGACTAAAACAGTGTAAGCTACAGGAGCTAAAGACAGGAAAAGGTGGATGCCACAGTTAGATAATGCCAGAAAATTAGGTTTATGGTGAGTCCTGAAAAACCTTGGCTAAGAAAGTGGCACTTTAAAGAAAAGAGAATATCATCTCAAGGGCGATGGGAAGTCACTGAAGGATTTTAAACAGGATAGTGACAATCAGATTGCAATTCAAAACAGTAAATTGAACAGTGTGTTAGATTAAAAAAAAATTAAGACAGGGAAAACAGTCAATTACTGCAATATTTTAGGCAACAGACACAAACTTAGAGGAGCAATACTAGAGAAAAGAAACTTAAGAGACATTTAAAACAGAAAATCAGGACCCTGTAAGTATAATCCATCAAATGTAACACTGTTCTTAAGATAAACATTTTATACATCAAGAGAGAAAAAATGCTGGCAATGAAACTATAATCTGATGAGGTATTTTTTTTTCCAGTTAGAATGTTCATTTTGTACTTTACAGGAAGAAGTCTTTTAAACTGATGGAGACACAAATTTTTATATGTCATTCTCTTTTGTACCTTTCTCTTTGTTTTAATGTCATATCATAGTGAGATCCTTTTAAGATTTTTAACCCAGTAATTCACAGTAACAAATACAGCACTCAACTCACATAAATTCCACTGATTTAATAACAACATAAACAGCTATAAGCAAGTTCACACACAAGCAGACAATGACAATTATCATGACTGTTGCCTAGCTGGGAGCAATTTTAAAACTCATACTGATTTCACAGATGTTAAAATGAGGGAAAACGTACAATTCAGAATCAATGAAACATTACCACATATACATGTCTTTTTTCCCCAACTAGTAAACATCTTTACTCAGTTCAGTTCAGTCGCTCAGTCGTGTCCGACTCTCCGCGACCCCATGAATCACAGCACGCCAGGCCTCCCTGTCCATCACCAACTCCCGGAGTTCACTCAAACTCATGTCCACAGAGTCGGTGATGCCATCCAGCCATCTCATTCTCCGTCGTCCCCTTCTCCTCCCGCCCCCAACCTTTCCCAGCATCAGAGTCTTTTCCAGTGAGTCAGCTCGTCTCATGAGGTGGCCAAAGTATTGGAGTTTCAGCTTTAGCATCAGTCCCTCCAATGAACATCCAGGATTGATCTCCTTTAGAATGGACTGGTTGGATCTCCTTGCAGTATAAGGGACTCTCAAGAGTCTTCTCCAACACCACAGTTCAAAAGCATCGATTCTTCGGCGATCAGCTTTCTTCACAGTCCAACTTTCACATCCATACATGACCACGGGAAAAACCATTGCCTTGACTAGACGGACCTTGGTTGGCAAAGTAATGTCTCTGCTTTTTAATATACTATCAAGGTTGGTCATAACTTTCCTTCCAAGGAGCAAGCGTCTTTTAATTTCATGGCTGCAATCAGCATCTGCAGTGATTTTGGAGCCCAAAAAAACAAAGTCTGACACTGTTTCCACTGTTTTTCCATCTATTTCCCATGAAGTGATGGGACCAGATGCCATGATCTTTGTTTTCTGAATGTTGAGCTTCAAGCCAACCTTTTCACTCTCCTCTTTCACTTTCATCAAGAGGCTTTTGAGTTCCTCTTCACTTTCTGCCATAAGGGTAGTGTCATCTGCATATCTGAGGTTATTGATATTTCTCCCAGCAATCTTGATTCCAGCTTGTGCTTCTTCCAGCCCAGCGTTCCTCATGATGTACTCTGCATATAAGTTAAATAAGCAAGGTGACAATATACAACCTTGACGTACACCTTTTCCTATTTGGAACCAGTCTGTTGTTCCATGACTGGTTCTAACTGTTGCTTCCTGACCTGCCTACAGGTTTCTCAAGAGGCAGGTCAGGTGGTCTGGGATTCCCATCTCTTTCAGAATGTTCCACAGTTTATTGTGATCCACACAGTCAAAGGCTTTGGCATAGTCAATGAAGCAGAAATAGATGTTTTTCTGAAACTCTCTTGCTTTCTCCATGATCCAGCGGATGTTGGCAATTTGATCTCTGGTGCCTCTGCCTTTTCTAAAACCTGCTTGAACATCTGGGAGTTCACGGAAGCCTAATTTATTTTTCCCTCTACAGGACCCAATAAACCTTTAAGTACACTGGTTACTCAAGAAACATTTGTTCATTAAAGATCACAGTACATGTTTATAAAGAACCCTGGTCACAGTTAGTAGGGCCATGCCAAACATGAATCTGTAGAAGTATGTGTTTCGAATGACTTTCTCTGACTGCAAGCTATAATATTCCACTGGATTTTATTTTCTAAGTCATTTTCATTTTCTTTTAAGGAAGAATAATTAAAAGTTGAAAGTAACACCTTATACCAGTAGGTCTCACACCTTAGTGAATATAAGAATCAAAGAAAGAATAACTCTACTTCAACTGAAAAAGGAAAAAAAAAAAGAATCAACAGGATAGTTTATTGAACATGCATATCCTCCAGGCTCAATACAATAATTCTTTTTCAACAGAATCTGGGGTAGACTCCAGGAATCTACATTTTAAAAAACATGTACTAAAACCCAACTTCTGCCTCAGGATTCCACCAAGAGCTGTTCTTTAGCAATGATCTGCAGAAGGCCAGAAGAAAAGACTGGCCTACATCACAATAAGTAAAGGACTACATCACTCTCAAGTGCATCTCTGCACTTGAAACTCAATCACCACACGTTTGGTCTCCCTACATACTGAACAGGTTTGTGCTGTTAAGTGGTTGCCCCACCAATGACTACATTTCCCAGTTCATCACATATTTAAGTGTCAGCATGAAACTGGCTCACACCAAAGAAATATGAGTAGTTGAAGTTTTTTAGAAGCAGGTGTGCTTTCTCCAACTTTTTTACCCTTCATCTCACTGGTTAGATACAGATAATAAAACCCTGCTGCTGCTGCTAAGTCGCTTCAGTCGTGTCCGACTCTGTGCGACCCCATAGATGGCAACCCACCAGGCTCCGCCATCCCTGGGATTCTCCAGGCAAGAACACTGGAGTGAGTTGCCATTTCCTTCTCCAATACAAAAGATCACAAAGATCCAAGATAGAAGAGACACAGATTCCTGAATTATTTCACAAAGAACTGCCTATGAACTATGAACATCTGCTTAAAAGTGTTAAGTGAATAAAAATGAACTTCTACCACAGTAAGTCACTAAAATTTAGGGGTACCTCACAAGGAGCTAGCACATCCCTAACTAATATATTCTGTATGTGTCTACTTACACAACAGTGTAATGCATGCTTATATTCATTTAATCAACAGAATGTGTTGAGAACCTTTTATGTGCTCAAGATATAATCATGAGCAAAAACACATGTAATCCCAATCCTTGTGAAGCTCAAAATTACTGAAGTGTATGAGTAAGTGTGGACATCTACGTTGGGGTTAACTGGGATGGGGCAGAGCAATCAATACAAACAAACAAAGAGTACTTTCACTCTCAATCAAGATAGAATAACAGGGATCATATTCACCACCTTGCCAGACACAACTAAAAAACAGGAAAAAACATACGAAATGATTTTCAAAACACTGGATGTAGGCCAAAAAAAAGTGATCCTCCAGAAATGGGAAATAATAATAAAGTGAAGCCTATGAGTTGTTCCAGCTTATCACCTGAAGAGATAAAAGCATTAGTAGATATGGATTAAATGTTATTAAATGTACTTCATATGTTTAAGAAGCTAAGAAAAAGCATGTTAAGTAAAATACCTAAAAGACCCACTCAAACTTTCAGTGATGAAGACTACCACATCTGTGATAAAAAATAACAATAATAATAATACACTGTATAGAATTAACATATTAGATACTACAGGTGAGAAAAAAGAATAGTGATACTGAAGACACAGCAGTAGAAATCATCCACAATTAAACAGAGAGAAAAAAAAGATTAAAAAAATGAATGAATAGAGCACAAGTGAGTTATGGGACAACTTTAAGCAGTCTAATGTGCATGTAACAGGAGTCCCCAAAGAGAGGAGAGATAGAGGAGATATGTAAATGCTTTTGAAGAAGTAATGGCCAAATTTCCCAATTTCTATAAAAAAAACAAGCAATCTACCCACTTAAGATCAACAAATTCCAAGCTCAAGAAACCTTAACAGGACTACAACAAGGCATACCATAATCAAATCATTTGCAGCCAATGATAAAGAGAACTATCACATCACAGTACAGAGAAACAAAAGCAAGGATAACAGTTGACGTCTCATGAGAAACAGTGCAAACTCTTAGACCACAATGGAGCGACACCTTCAAAACAATGATACTGACAGAAAAAAATTATCAAACTGAAATGCTTTAGCTGGTGAAAATACATTTCAAAAACAAAGACGAAAAAAAGATCTTTCATGATACACAATAGCTAAAAAAAATTTACCAGCAGCATACAACAACAAATGTTAAAGGATGCCCTTCAAGTAGAAGGAAAATGTTATGAGATGGAAATCTGGATCCACATAAAGGAATGAAAAGCACTAGAAATGGTAACTGGAGATGGAAATGGCAGCCCACTCCAGTGTTCTTGCCTTGAGAATCCCAGGGACGGGGGAGCCTGGTGGGCTTCCATCTGTGGGGTCGCACAGAGTCGGACACGACTGAAGCGACTTAGCAGCAGCAGCGGCAGCAGAAATGGTAACTACAAGGGTAAATACAAGGATTCTGACAATTTCAATGGGCTTCCCAGGTGGCACCAGTCCGCCCGCAAGTGCAGGTAGACAAAAGAGACACAGGTTCGATCCCTGGGTTGGGAAGATCCCCTGGAGGAGGGCACAGCAACCCACTCCAGTATTCTTGCCTGGAGAACCTCATGGACAGACGACCTGGTGGGCTGCAGTCCATAGGGTCGCAGAGAGTCAGACACAACTAAAGTGACTTAGCATGCATAGCATGCATACAGATTTTTAAATCCCTTTAAAAACAACCAGTTGTTTAATGAAAAAATAAGTCAAATGTATCCTGAAATTTAAAATATATGAAGAAGTAAAATATATGGTAATCATAGCATAAAAACTGAAAGGGGGAAATAAAAGTTCACTTGACCTCTGAACAACATAGGTTTGAACTGCACATGTCCATTTATATGTGGATTTTTTTCAATAAACACATACTGCAGTACCACAAAATCCATAACTGATAGACTCCAAGGGTGCAGAACTATGTATACAAACGGCTGACTGGTAATTCATATGCAGATCTTCAACCACAGAGGTCAATGCCCCTAAGTCCACACTGTCTAAGGGTCAACTATATTTTTGTAAGTTCTTATATGCTGCTGCTGCTGCTGCTAAGTCACTTCAGTCGTGTCCGACTCTGCGTGACCCCATAGACGTAGGTAGTATAATATCACTAGAAAGTAGAGACTGATTAAAGATGCATACGATAAACCCTAAAGGAATCGGCGAAATCAGCAAAAAGACAACATATAACTGATAAGCCAACAGAGCAAAGGTGAAATCACAAAAATAAATAGAATTAATCCAAAAGGCATAAAAGGGAAAGGGGAGAAAGAAACATAAGAGACAAACAGAAAACAAACAGTAAGTTGGCAGATTTAAAGCAAACTATATCACATTAAGTGTAAATACTCTAACATAAGCACACCAATTAAAAGGCAGAGATTATTAGAAAGGATTTTAAAAAAAAAGATCTAATGACGTGCTGCCTACAAGAAAACCCACTTTAAAGAGGGAGACAAAAATAGGTTAAAAGTAAAAGGATGGAAAAATGGGAACTGTCTAGCCACTCTTAAAATAATCATCAAAATAAAAAGAATGACTACTGACATAATTTTGATTCACATGTTGCTATAAATCAGGAAATATTTTCATATTCAACAGTCCTTTACAAGTCTTAAGCTCTAAGTAAGTATCAATACTACCTTCTATTCTTCATAACAGAATTCACCATTTGCATGTGTTCACACATTATTATCATTTCAATTATGTCATCAGTACTTCTAAATACAAAAAACAAAAAATTTCAAAACACATTTTCAACCTGAGCTAAGAAATTAGCAATATATCCTGATGAATAAGTAACCACAATGCATTCTCAAACATGGATATATATGTCCAATAGTTCACCTGCATATAAATTGTGATTTCACTTGATATTCTGTACTAAGACAAAATAGTCTAGGCCAGATGACATAGGCCAAATATAACTACATCTCACCACACCCCCTACCTTTGGGGAAAAGTTTAAAAGAATGTTGATATTCCTTTCTGATATACTCAACCAAAAATGTTTTAACATCTCTTTATGGTCGTTTAACCATCAGCCATCCACTGAAGCATTTAGAGACATATGCACACCAGGTATTGTACCTTATTATGCTAGGCACCAGGGATACCAAAATCAGTGTTATACTCCTGAGAAACAAGTCTATTGGTGGAGAAAATGGGAATATATATTTGTAAAATGTCATATTATGTGGAAATTATGTTACAGAATGATTTCCCTATCTTCTCAACTTTTTAAATGTGAACTGGTCCATTTCACCTTAATGTGAAATTTATATACGTAGAGCTGTTTGTACTATTCCTTTACTATACTTTTAATGTCTGCAGGGTCTGTAGTGATATTCCCTATTTCATTCCTGCTACTGTGTCTTCTATTCTTGTTTTTTTCAGTCTTGTTAGAGGCTTGTCAACTTTATCGATCCAGCTTTAAAGAACCAGCACTTTGTTTTGTTCATTTTCTCTAGTTTTTATGTTACCAATTTCATTGTTTCTGCTTTTTATTTGTTTTGTTCCTTCTGCTTGCTCTGGTTTTATTTTGCTCATCTTTTTCTAGTTTCTTAAAGTGGAAGACTAGGTTGTTGATTTGAAACTTTTCCTTTTCTCTAATGTATAAATACTTAGCACGACAAATGTCCCTTTAAAATTTAATTACAGACTCAGAAAAAGAAAGAAATCCAGCCACAAATTTGGGAATATCAGAAATTTAAAAGATGAGCAAGTGAGAAATAGAATAAATTATAAAGACAAATCTCCAAGTTAAGATACAGAAAACATTCAAATTCAGCTGAATAGCACAGCATTATTACTTAAACTATTCCTCAAAATATAATGACTTGGACCTAATGGCTTCAAGTAAATAATCACAAAAATCAACCACATGTAGAGAGGAAAAAAATCCACACACAGAATGTAACTCCCCAAATCTGCACTGCAGAAAATGCAAGACGAGGAAAGGGAAAACAAAGAATTAGAGTCTCCTTTTTTAGGTTCATATTCTTGGATGAGCTTCTTTACTATTGAGGCCAATTCATAGATTCCTAAATGCTGCCCAATAGCAACTGAGACTGCACATATGCAAAAGAAAGGTGTAGAACTATAATGAAATCATCACTTGAGTTGCCCCCATGGACAAATATTCATTTTGAATGTAACATATAGAAGAATAAAATATATTTTTGCTTACCCTCTGAGCTTTTGCAAGTTCTTCTTTTAATCTTTCATAGCCTTTTTCTCTGACTTCCAAAACAGATGGGCTTCGTAAGCGGGACAGACTATCAGTACTCAACCCAAAAATATCATCACTGCCATCACAAGCTTCTGTTATAGTAGCACCCTGTAAAAACTCCCTCTCTGCACTACAGTTGTCCTTTCTTGTAGTTAATTTAAGTAACCCAGCTGTGACTCCAGAGGTAGAACAAGGTGCTGGATCTGTACCATGGATGCTGTAAAGGAGAGTTCAAACAAACATTAGCATGTGCTCAAGTATTAACTGGCATAAACACAATATGCCTATAAATGCATTATCCAATTTGTTCACCACCAGTACTCTTGCCTGGAAAATCCCATGGACGGAGGAGTCTAGTAGGCTGCAGTCCATGGGGTCGCTAAGAGTCGGACACCACTGATCAACTTCACTTTCACTTTTCCCTTTCATGCACTGGAGAAGGAAATGGCAACCCACTCCAGTATTCTTGAGAAGGAAATGGCAACCCACTGCAGTATTCTTGCCTGGAGAATCCCAGGGACGGGGGAGCCTGGTAGGCTGCCGTCTATGGGGTCGCACAGAGTCGGACACAACTGAAGCGACTTAGCAGCAGCAGCAGAACTAATTAATAGTATGTCCAGAGCCAAAGCAACAACATCTCAAGTCCTTCATAGCCATATATGGCCAATGGCTATCATCTTAAATAGCAAAGAGAATATTTTCATCATGCCAGAAAGTTCTATTGGATAGTGATACTCTAAAACAGGGGTCTGCAAACTAAATGTAGAATAAATCCAGCCTGCCACCTGTTCCCTGAAGGCCCACAAGTCAAAAATGATTTTTACATTTTCAAATGGTTGAAAATAATCAAAATAATAATATTTTGTGGCTCAAGAAAATTATATAAAATCCAAAATTCAAGGTTCACATACAAAGTTTTACTGGCGCTTATCCATTTACATACTGCCTATGACTACTTTTGGAGAAGGAAATGGCAACCCACTCCAGTATTCTTGCCTGGAGAATCCCATGGATGGAGTAGCCTGGCAGGCTATAGTCCACGGGGTTGCAAAGAGTCGGACACGACTGAGCGACTTCACATTTATGACTACTTTCACACCTTAATAGTCACATCCAGTAGTTGAAACAGAGACTGTGTAGCCCACAAAGCCTAAAATATTTGCTATTTGGCCCTTTACATAAAAAGTCTGTGACCCCTGCTCTTGATCATTAACATGTATTGCAGCAACCTTATATTATTCAAATTTTCTAAAATAATAAAACTTAAAATAAGTTAACCAAGCAAACTCCATTTGTTTAATACAATACTCTAAAACAAGCATCTTGATTCTCTCCTACCTGCCACTGGATATTTCCGCACAATTTAAACGTCTCGGGGAGGAATACACAGGTTGTGTAGGAAGGTCAGAAACATCTAAGGCATTAGCCTGGATAGGGGTGGAACACAAAGCTGAAGGATGTGGCCGGTAGATGACACTAGGTGAGGTAGTCTGCTCTTGAGTTCCCGGTTCATACACAGCAAGAAGGTCTGGAGAAGTAGGTGAAGCAAGGTTCACTTCATGGAAGCCTTCCAAGGGGTCATTAGCCATAGCAAAAGCCTCATCATAGAACAACCTACATTAAAAAACAGAAAATTATTTTGAGATAGTGACATTTAAAATTAAAGTAAGATGTGTATTTATAGAATGTGTTTAACAGTCCATTATAAAATATAACCTTAAACAGGAAAAACACTACAGTCATTTACAATTTAATAAGTGACCTCAGAGTATAAATACTATAAAAGGCAAATGATCTGATTCAAAATAAACTTGAAAGTGATGGATAACACTGTTACAGTAAGTAATTAATAAGTAACAATGAGGAATGAATAAAAATTTGCTTGATATTAACTTTGCTATCATATGTGACTTTGGTTAGAAAAAGAACAGGCAATAAAGACAGACGATACACACACTCGGAGTAAGAGAGACTAAGTTCAATGCACCATTCTGTTCCGCTTCAAAGAAAGTCACATGTGACTGGATGACTCAGTGTTTTCTCTTTTATTTTGAAATAATTTCAGATTTACAAAAAGTTGCAGAGATACATATTTTTTACCCACACTATGAAACTGTTAACATTTTAGAACCATTTAAGAATAGATTTTACACATGATACCTATAACCCCTTAACATTTCAGTGTATATATCCTAAGTAACACATCACCAAAATCAGGATGCTATCAACACTGATCACTATTACCATCTAAACAACAGGCCCCAATCAAAGTTCACTGTTTATCCTAATAATGTTCTCAACAAGCCCAGGATCCAACCCAGGATAATGCATGACATTTCTCTAAGCCTTAAATTTTCCCTCTAATGGGATGAGAACGAGGATAATAATACTCTCTTCCTTCATCAGGCTGCAATGAGGATTGAGGGAGAAAACCCACATAAAGTATTTAGTAATGTACTATGCATCTGGCACAGAGTACAACTCAATAAATATGTTATCAGTCAGCCATTAACAATAATATGTATGCTTCAGTTTCTCCAAAGTAAAAAATATTTCATAAACTATACAACTAATAACAAAGTTTACATGAAAACTAAAAAGTGTACCACTCAAGTTTTTCACTTGAAAAATATAAAGAAATCTCATAAACTTTTAAAGAATAAATTGGCTAAAGAATAAATTCTGAACTTGTTATTCTAAAAATCAAGGTCTTCTACAACATCAGCTCAATCTCTCTTCTCAACTGTTTCTTTATTACAACAGTACTTGGATAATCGTGACTAATACCTTCCCCAAACTTCAAAAAAATCCTAAACACAAACACTGTTACAGCACATAATTTCATTATGAAATACAATTAAAAAAACTGCATTAAACTGAAAAATTTTACTCTCTCGTATTCTTAATAAAAAAGTGTTAAAAAAAAAAAATAAAGACAAGTAGGGAACAACAAAACCCACAGTAAAGTTGGGAAGGAAGAGAACTGACAAAATATTTATACACTCTCAAAATTACAGATTACTACATGTAATCTGTAATCAGGCCTTCAAAGGCATACAGTCAGCCCTCCACATCCAGGGATTCCACATCCTCGGGTAGAAAAAATTCAGAATAAAAATTCCAGAAAGTTCCAAAAAAGAAACTTGAATTTGCCACAAACTGGCAACTATTTACACAGAATTTACACTGTATTAGTTATTATAGGATTACAAATGATGATTTTAAGTATACAGGAGGATGTGCATAGGATACATGTTGACACTGTGTCATTTTATATAAGGGACTTGAGCATCCATGAATTCTGATATAGGGGAGGGGTGAGCCCTGAAACCAATGCCCTGTGTGTACTCAGGGACAACTGTATATGGACAATCAAAACTCTACCTGTTAAATCTGCAAATACCAAATTTCAAATCCAATGAATGTTTTCTTTATTGTGGTAAACAGTAATTTCAGTCCTTAAAATGTAACTAAACTTTGCTTTTTTACCCAAAATATTCACTATGCCAAAAGGAAGATCATATCAACAAGGAAATTAAAGTATTTAACGTTCAATTTTAATTTATCAGTTCAGTTCAGTTCAGTCGCTCAGTCGTGTCCGACTCTCCGCGACCCCATGAATCACAGCACGCCAGGCCTCCCTGTCCATCACCAACTCCCGGGGTTCACTCAAACTCATGTCCACAGAGTCGGTGATGCCATCCAGCCATCTCATTCTCTGTCGTCCCCTTCTCCTCCTGCCCCCAACCTTTCCCAGCATCAAAGTCTTTTCCAGTGAGTCAACTCGTCGCATGAGGTGGCCAAAGTATTGCAGTTTCAGCTTTAGCATCAGTCCCTCCAATGAACATCCAGGATTGATCTCCTTTAGAATGGACTGGTTGGATCTCCTTGCAGTATAAGGGACTCTCAAGAGTCTTCTCCAACACCACAGTTCAAAAGCATCGATTCTTCGGCGATCAGCTTTCTTCACAGTCCAACTCTCACATCCATACATGACCACGGGAAAAACCATTGCCTTGACTAGACGGACCTTGGTTGGCAAAGTAATGTCTCTGCTTTTTAATATACTATCAAGGTTGGTCATAACTTTCCTTCCAAGGAGCAAGCGTCTTTTAATTTCATGGCTGCAATCAGCATCTGCAGTGATTTTGGAGCCCCAAAAAATAAAGTCTGACACTGTTTCCACTGTTTTTCCATTTCCCATGAAGTGATGGGACCAGATGCCATGATCTTTGTTTTCTGAATGTTGAGCTTCAAGTCAACCTTTTCACTCTCCTCTTTCTCTTTCATCAAGAGTCTTTTTAGTTCCTCTTCACTTTCTGCCACAAGGGTGGTGTCATCTGCATATCTGAGGTTATTGATATTTCTCCCAGCAATCTTGATTCCAGCTTGTGCTTCTTCCAGCCCAGCGTTCCTCATGATGTACTCTGCATATAAGTTAAATAAGCAAGGTGACAATATACAACCTTGACGTACACCTTTTCCTATTTGGAACCAGTCTGTTGTTCCATGTCCAGTTCTGACTGTTGCTTCCTGACCTGCATACAGGTTTCTCAAGAGGCAGGTCAGGTGGTCTGGGATTCCCATCTCTTTCAGAATGTTCCACAGTTTATTGTGATCCACACAGTCAAAGGCTTTGGCATAGTCAATGAAGCAGAAATAGATGTTTTTCTGAAACTCTCTTGCTTTCTCCATGATCATAAAATAATATTTTTCATTCGTTGTTCATAATACACACACACATCCCCAAAGCAAACATCTAAACCTGAATATTTCATTTTCACATGAATATAGTTTACCAATCAATCCACTCGACACAAGATATGAGGTTTTCATTAAACACTGACATTTTATCAGGAACCATGATACTTTTTCTTTGATCTCATATACTCCTAATTCACCTCTATATACCTGAGAGGTTCACTGAATCATCGTGGGAAAGCATTTGCGTTTCTGGAAATGTAAAATGGCAGAAACCCTATGGAGGAAAATTTGACAATATCCACAAAATGACACAGTCATTGAACCTATGACCCAGCATACCCATTTGACAGGGCTTTATCCCAAAAATAAATGGGCAAAATTAAAAAGAAAAGATATATTCATATATTCACTAGAAAAAGACTGACTGACTGAACCAACATAGGTACATCCTCATCATGAAGCACTATATAGCTATAAAAATAAATGAGCAATACCTACATACTGCTATGAAGGAAACCTGAGAATACATTGACATTAAAAAACAAGCAGTTATATAATAAGCTATCTTTTATATAAGAAAGGGGAAAGTACAAATTTATATGTATATAATTATATACATTTCTATGTACTTATATTTTAGAAATAGAAGGATATACCAAAAATTAATTTTTAAAAAGTTATCTTTAGGAAAAGGGCAAGAATGGGAAGAGGAGATAGGCATAAAACCTAGACTTTTCCAAATGTACCCTACTTGGTAGATATGAATTTGAACTTGGAACCATGTACATAAGGCAAAATTAATTTTTTTTAAAAATCTTTAAAAATAGAAAATAAATCTAGCTCCATTTATATCATTGAGAAGAACTATTTCAAACGATTTTAAAACACAGTAATAAAACTGTATGTCCCCAGTGGCATATATTCTAAGAACAATAGGAAATTTTAAAAATAATACACTGTTTTCAGTAATTGTAATAGTAATGTTGATACTGCTATTCTGAAACTGTTGTATAAGATTAAACAATATCATTCAGAACTAAAATTTTCAGCATATGAGAAAAGAGACACAAATACAAAATCAAGGAATTTAAAACTCTGAAGTCCTAAATTTGAATCAGAAATACCAGGAAAATCTCTTCTATTTATAAAAATGCCTACCTTTATCCACGGAAAAGGTATAAGAGCAGTAACCAACTCAGGAGCAATGTGTACCTCTTATGCCCAAAGCAGTATCATATCCTACCAAAAAAAAGAACAATGGCAACTCTGAGGAATGGCTGATCCCAGGCCCGGGGCAGTAATACACAAAAGGATCTTGGAACAGCTTGTTTTACCAGGAATCAAGAAAGCTATCCAAGACTACTGGAGAGGTATCAAAAGGACTCCCACTAACCAAAGACGGGACAATCTGAACATCGACAAGGGCAATCTCTGTTAAGAACAAACAAACAAAAAAAACCCAGTTTTAAGCTCAAGGTTTCATGATAATACTAAAAATAAAACAAACAAAAATAAATCTCTTTTTGATCAGTGTCATGTAACCAAAACACTATTTTGAAAACCGGTAAAATAAAGAATCCAGTATTTATCCTGACTTTCCAATATTATCAGAGAACTAAGAGTTTATGAGGAAATGTCCTTCTTTTCAAAAAGTCCCGCTTAATAACTTTGTAATCTTAATGAAACAATGAATCTAGGCAACAAATATCAATAACTATTAAAACCCTAATGTAAAATCTGAGGGACTTTATAATTAACAGATCAAAATGACAGTACTTGAACTCAATATCACGAAAAGGGAGAAAATCATAAATTATGAGAAGTATGTGGTAAAACAGGGAAGGAACACTACTACCAATGACCTCAATTCAATCAAACCTCTAGGTGATTATCAGTTTGTAGGAAACAGAGACGGAGAAGGCACTGGCAAGCCACTCCAGTACTCTTGCCTAGAAAATCCCATGGATGGAGGAGCCTGGTAGGCTGCAGTCCGTGGGGTCGCTAAGGGTCGGACACGACTGAGCGACTTCACTTTCACTTTTCACTTTCACACATTGGAGAAGGAAATGGCAACCCACTCCAGTGTTCTTGCCTGGAGAATCCTGGGGACGGGGGAGCCTGGTGGGCTTCTGTCTATGGGGTCACGCAGAGTCGGACACGACTGAAGTGACTCAGCAGCACCGCAACAGCAGCAGGAAATAGAGGACAGTGTGTGAGGGCTCAGTCATGTCCAACTCTGCAATGCCAGGGACTGCAGTCCACCAGGCTCTTCTGTCCATGGAATTTTCCAGACAAGAATACTGGAGTGGGCTGCCATTTCCTATGCTAGGGATCTTCCCAAGCCAGATATCAAACCTGAGTCTCCTGTGTCTCCTGCATTGGCACACCTTTACTACTGCGCCACCTGGGAAGCCCACTAGTGGGTAAAAGAACATATTAAAAATAGCACCATATGGACAAAAACAGCAAAATCCAGACTTTGGGAAACTCTACTGGATAAATCACCTGGTTTTTTCAATAAATAAAAATGGGGGGAAAAGGAATTTATAAAGAGACTTGAGACATAAAGAAATATAACGTGGGGATCTTGTTTGAATTATCTGAATTAACCAACTATAAAAACATTATAAAAAAAATCAGTGGAACCTGAACACTGAATATTACTGATATTATTATGAATTGTTGTCAGTTTTTAGAGATAATAATGGTATGATGGTTATGTGAAAAAAACTTATCCTTTAGGGATACCACAGAAATACAGAAGAAATAAAATTCCTTAGATTTGCTTCAAAATAATCACGGGGAGAAGGACGGTTTGGGGAGCTGTCATCCAACTACCAGTATCAATCTCAAAGGATTACAGAGCTGTTTCTCCCATCAATTCAGTTCAGTCGCTCAGTCATGTCTGACTTTTTGCGACCCCATGGCTGCAGCACCCCAGGCTTCCCTGTCCATCACCAACTCCCAGAGGGTGCTCAAACTCATGTTCATCAAGTCGGTGATGCCATCTATTTACTGCTGCTGCTGCTAAGTCACTTCAGTCGTGTCCGACTCTGTGTGACCCCATAGACGGCAGCCCATCAGGCTCCCCCGTCCCTGGGATTCTCCAGGCAAGAACACTGGAGTGGGTTGCCATTTCCTTCTCCAATGTGTGAAAGTGAAAAGTGAAAGTGAAGTCGCTCAGTTGTGTCCGACCCTTAGCGACCCCAGGGACTGCAGCCTACCAGGCTCCTTCATCCATGGGATTTTCTAGGCAAGAGTACTGGAGTGGCTTGCCATTGCCTTCTCCAATCTATTTACTGAGCATTTACTAAATAGCAGGTACAGTGCCAGTACATGTATAGCTGAGGAAGTTGCAGTTTAGGGCAACCAGGATTAAAATCTCTGGCTGTTGGGACTTCAGAGTCCTAGCTCTTAACCACATCACATTTACCACCACTAGAACTGCTTTGCCTTTCCACTGTTAGACGGTTCATGTAAAAATGTTTCTCCTTAAGTTGAATTAAAATCCATTAAGTGGCTCAGATGGTAAAGTGTCTGCCTGCAATGTGGGAGACTGCGTTCAATCCCTGGGTTGGGACAATCCCCTGGAGAAGGAAATGGCAACCCACTCCAGTATTCTTGCCTGGAAAACTCTATGGACGGAAGAGCCTGGTAGGCTACAGTCCATGGGGTCGCTAAGAGTCAGACACGACTGAGCCAGTTCACTTCACATCCCTGCAACACCCACTCTATTTTTCCTATAAACATACAACTGTTCTTTCAATGAGTTTTCATGGAGAATCTACTATGTGCCAGGCTCTCGGGAAAGAAGATGGTAAATCATCTCTGCTCCCAAATAGTATCAATATAGTAGGAGACACTGACAATTACAGGCAATGACACACTGTGATAAACGCCACAGAATAAGCAAAGGCTACTAAGAGACCACACAAGAAGGCCAAATAAATCAGAAGGAAAAGACTCCCAGAAAAAGTAAAGCCAAAGAAAAGACCCAAAGAAATAGGAAATAATGAGCAAGATAAAGCCCTTGGAAGGACTTTTTAGGCATGTCTAAGGAGTAAAAGTAAAGCATTTGTGGAAAATGTTCCATAAACTGGAGCACAGACTAGGAACATAAGATCCAAACCTCAAAGAGAGGCAGGTTTGAACCCTGGTAGTTCGGTCAGTAAAGAACCTGTCTGCAGTGCAGGAAACCCAGGTCCGATCCCTGGAGCAGGAAGATCTCCTGGAGAAAGAAATGCCAAACCACTCCAGTATCCTTTGCCTATAAAATCCCATAGACAGAGAAGCCTGGTGGGCTACAGTACATGGGCTCCCAAACAGTCGGGCATTACTGAGCGACTAACACTTTCCCTTTTCTATCAAATTACTGGGCCAATGTGTGCCTAGCTTCTCTCATCTGGAAATCTAGCTTGGTTTGCTTCCTCAGGGGTTGAGAATTAAAACAGAAATGCAAGTAGCATTTAGTAGAGTACCTCAGAGCACTGTCTTTATGTACAATGTTTTCATTCTGGGGGATACATTAAAACACTGTTTAAATTCCAGTCACTCCTGAAAAGGAGATTATTTGAAGATTAAATGTAAAAAACCCTTTTTCAAGCATGTGAAATTTCCATAAAATGTGTAACTTAGCTGGTAATGAGCTGCCAATCACAATGATCTAAAAATCTTTTGCTCTTTCAAATGGAAGCATTAAGATTTGTTTTGCATTCGAAGTTCTTATACGAATAAAAAATAAACTACTATTTTTAAGCAGTAGTACTCTCTGCATTGTGTGTGCGTGTTCAGTTGCTCAGTCGAGTCTGACTCTGCAACCCTATGTGACGGTAGCCCACCAGGCTCCATTTCTTTCTCCAGGGGATCTTCTCAAGCCAGGGATCAAACCGGTGACTCCTGCATTGGCAGGCGGATTCTTGACCACCAGCGCCACCTGGGAAGCCCTACTCTCAGCATTAAGTAGTAAGTAATTCAATAACTCAATTTCAAGGGCAGTTATCCCAATTCATAAACTAAGCTTGTCAGGTATCACTACAAATGAGTGAAAAGGATGATAGCATTTAATTTTCATGGGTGAATTACTAACAGTTTGTGTGACCGTATTATCACTCGGTTTTAAGTAATAAAGCTGATCTCCAATTTTAAAAGTTAATCAAAACAATTTACTTCTGATTCATAGTATTCATTATATCTTACTTCTTTCCAGAAGACAGCATTATTACAGCAAAAACAGCGGCCGATACTTACTGAAAGTTAACTATGTGTCAGTTAACTAAGAATTTCACATGTATCAACTCAATGAATGCCTAGAAAAATCTTAATGGTTTATACTTACTAAATGTATTTTATACCTATATTATTTTAGTATAATTAATAATTTTATCAATTATTTTTATTCCAGTTGAATGGAAGGATGATTGTCAGCTTCAACTCCTCAGGGCAAATCCTGGTACTAAGTTCTAAGAATACAGATATGAAAATGGGCTAAAAAGAAGATGCATAGCCTATTATGGGCCACTAAATGATGATCCTAAAGAGAGAGATGGAGGAAGACAATGTTCCAAGGAGAATATAGTTAGATTTTTAAATGCCAAGTAAGAGTCTGTAGATGAGCTAAGCAAGGAAACAATATAGCATAGTCAAGGAATAAGGGTTTGGCACTAATGAAACTAACCAAAAAAAAAAAAGAGGACAGAAAATCAAGCTGGAGAAGCAGATATGAGACAGATAATTAAAGCTTCACTTAACGTGGAAAATGTTACTTGGAGTTTCATCCTGAAGAGGTGCTCAGATCTACATTTTAGGAAGTACAGATGAATTGTGATGTCATTAGAAAAATGACTCCCAAGGACTTTAACTAGAGACAAGAGACCAGAGGCAATTAGTTAAGAGACTACGGCAACAGACTAGGCAAGAGAGTATGAAGGTCACACAGTGCCAGTGAGGGGATGAAGGCATATATACATAACATCTATGTATGAAAACATTCAGAATAGCTTCAGTTATATTTCTACGTATACACACATATGCATTACATTATTACACTGTTTACGTGCGACATATACAAATATACATTATGTACATCATTCTAGTTATTCCTCTTAGCATCCCTTTGAAATGGTTCTTACCTCTATTTTACTGATTCAGAAACTGAGCATCAGAGAGGTTAATTCATTTTGTTAAGGTGAAACGGTCAATAACAGAGGGAGGATTCAAAGCCTGGTGCATCTGACTCCAGCACCTGCGTCTGACTCCACTACACCTTAAAAGGTTAGGGGTAAGACTCAAGATAAAGGTTAGATGAAGACAGAGGATCTCTAAGGCAGTTTTACCCAGTCAATTGTAAGAAGAGAACAATCCAAACAGAAGACTCCTATTTAATCTATGAACAACTGTTTTACTTTCAGAAAGCAAAAACTAAAGTTTCTCTAATGCACTGCTATTGCAATGAGCATTTGCTGTTATTTTGCAATCCTTTCTATTTTTTCCCTACATTCTCTTTGCTCTCATCATTTCCTTATTTATTTTGCTGCTATGCTTCGATTTATATTAAGTACTTATTCAGCCCCTTTTAGTTTGTTGTGGGAGGGTAGGAATAGCATATAAATAAAACCAACAGAAACCTGATTTTAATATAATGGCCTTAAGATATAATCAAAAAAAGTGTGGATGTTTGTAATTAGTAATCCTTACCTAAAAAAATGTTAAATGTTAATTTTTTAAAGTGTCGAACAGTATTGTAGCTAACTGCCCTTACCTTTTAGAAATACATAATGATATATTTACAGATAAAATTATACAATGCCTGGAATTTGCTCAAAATAATACAGGAGAGGGAATAGTACAGGGAGTAGATGGGACAGGACTGACAGTAGTTGATGGGCTAGATAATGGGAAATTTGAAGTTCGTCATATATTTGCATCTATGTATTTTGTTTTAAATTCTCCATAATTAGAAAATGTTGAGATTTAGTCAAATACTATATAAAGGAAGAAAAACAAAACAAAAAGGTGTATAAAAAATAATTTTCTCATTAACTTTCCCAAAATTATAAAGTTGGTTTTCCAAACTAATATTTGGTTGTAACAAAAAAAAATTCACATTTACATTTTAGGAAGCAGTCTATAACTGTGAAATTAATTACTAACTCAAAGGAAAAATTAGTCAGATGGTCAGTCAAGCTACACAATCTTCCCACTCATTAAAACAGACCACAAATTAATTTCCATTTACTAATACCACAGGATTAAATGTACAATCTGACAAATTGTGAAATGTTAGTTACTGCAGATTCTTAAAGGTTTTCAGAAATTCTCAGAACTTAGTGGGTTACTAATACTATGAAAAGTGTTAGCTGCTCAGTCGTGTCCAACTCTTTGTGACCCCATGGACTATAGCCCACCAGGCTCCTCTATCCACAGAATTCTCCAGCCAAAAATACTGGAGTGGGTTGCCATTCCCTTCTCCAGGGGATCTTCCCGAGCCAAGGATCAAACCAGGGTCTCCTGCATTGGCAGGCACTGTATTACAAATTCTTGGAAAAAAATATAAAAAACAATTGTTTTCCAAGTTTCCTTCTCTTAAAAGTGGAAGCCTCTTTATTTTATATATGTAAGAATACAGGCCAATTAAATACTCAATAGGCACTCAATCAAGTATATGTTGATTGGATAAATAAGCAATAAGATTATTTAGGGAGGTAATAAATAGCAGAGCCATGAAGAGCAGGGACAGTGATTCCAGGCCACCTGTAAAAACTGGAGATAAAACAATAAGTATACCCTGTAGCAAAATTGGAGAAACTGTTTTTAAAGTTTGGGGAAAACTGAGCATTTGATCAAACAAGCTTCAGAAAACCTTTCTAATTCAGATTCTGTTATTAACTGGCTGTGTGAACGAGGGCAAGTCACTTAATTTCTCTGAGCTTCAGTTTCAACATCTATAATGGTGGTGGTATTATCGACCCTGCCTACATTTGAGAAAATCAAGTGGCTTATCTGTCAATGTAAAAATGTCCTGAAGACTGTAAAGCACAACACAGATGAATGATATCTATAAAGATCTAAAAAAGAGTAAATGAGGGGGTAAATAGTAACAGCCTACAAAGGGGTTTGTCTTACAAACCAGAAGGGAACCTTAGTTATCCTTGATAAATGAGAAGGAAGGGAAAAACAAGTCTTTCTGGGGTACAGAGTTCAAATTAACTCTCTTCCCAACAAGAAATTAATTAATGCACATTTATGTACTGTTCTTCAAATCTATTTTAGTTGTTCTTTTATACTTCATCTTGATCTGTCAATCAGATGCCCACAAACACTCAAAACTATTATCTGGACACATCAAATGACAATTCACTTACTCAAATGGCTCTAAGGGGCTTCCCAGATGGCTCAGAGATAAAGAATCTGCCTGCCAATGCAGGAGACATGGGTTCAATCCCTGGGTTGGGAAGATCCCTTGGAGGAGGAAATGGCAATCAACTCCAGTACTCTTGCCTGGAAAATCCCACAGAGGAGCCTGGCAGGCTACATTCCATGGGGTCTCAAGAGCTGGACACGACCGAGCGCACGCACACGCAAGCTATCATCAGTATGTTTCTATATACTTCAAAGCTACTCTCACATTCTTGCATGGAGTTTCCTTCCACTAGATTGTCAAGTCATAAATTTTATTACGTAGAGTTTATCCAACTTCCATTATGCTTATACTTACAACAGTTGTCAATCATAAGCAACAAACTTCTCAAACTTGAACTATTTCAATAATTTCCATTCTTTTTTCTCTGATTTAAGTAATCTTAGCTTATGGTTAAAAGTATTTAATTTTGTGTTGCTGATATCCTAAGGTAAATCAAGATTACTTTTTCACTTTTTTCTGTATAGAACTGAAGCTTATGAAACTACCTCATTTAGCTTTAAGCTGAAAAGGAAAGCAGAAGGGAAACACAGAGATGGCAAATTAATGCTACCCCTTGTAAGTAACCTCTTCTTCCCTTAGTCCCTTCAATCCCTACTCTGAACACTCACTCCCATTTCTACTGCTAGACCAGTTTCAACACATTTTAACATTTTTTTCGCTAACCATCCATCACCAAACAGCACAGTACTTACTAGGTTCCAGGCCCCATACTAAAGCTATATGGTGGGGTAAGATGCATTAAAGCCCTGCCCTCAAAGCATGTGCGTAGACACCTCACTGTCAACAAACATTTACAAATATGATGTAAATATCAAAATGATACCAAAATAGAGGCATGTGCTCTGTGCTTTGGAAATAAATAATAAGTACTATGTGGCAAAGGTAAGGACAGCAGGACAGAAAAAGAGAAACTATTAATAGCTAGAAGTGAAGTGAAAGTCACTCAGTCATGTCTGACCCTTTCCAACCCCATGGACCATACAGTCCATGGAATTCTCCAGGCCAGAATCCTGGAATGGGTAGCCTTTCCCTTCTCCAGGGGCTCTTCCCAACCCAGGGATCAAACCAGAGTCTGCTGCACTGCAGGCTGATTCTTTACCAACTGAGCTATCAGGGAGAACTAGAAAGGAGTCTTTAAATTTCTTCAGACATTTTCTTTTTAGGATATCACATGTATTTAAGTAATTTAGTAACCAATTTACCACCCTTCATTGAACTACATCTTGACTCACACTCTACAGGGCAAAGGTTTGGTGTGAAAGGGTGTACTCCCTCAGATTACCCTCAAAGCTTCCCCTCAACACACAAACATCACTACCAACTACTACTCCTTCTTTCTTCCCTACTCTCCAACTACTTAAGCACCTTGTCTTACCTGACACTTATTAAAGTTACAACAGCGTATGTATGTGAAGGTACCTTCTAAATTTTGATAAACTTACAAAAAGATATGGCAATGATTACATGGTCTACCTTCCAGACTTCTTATAAAGTCTTTCCTTTAACCCCCATTGTGCCTTGAAAAGTAGACATTCAATGAAATGTCTGATTTAAAAATCTCTGGTGATACACTAAGAATTACTTATTACACCAATATTAAATATCTCATAAAAGCTAAATTAAAACCAATTCTTCAGCATTATAATCTACACAGGAAGAAGTAGAGTGGTTAAGAGCATGGACATCAAAGAAAAACTGCCCAACTCCTAATCTAGTCCCCTCATTAATTAGCTTTGTGACCCTGAGCAAGCCCCATAACCTCTCAGTGCCTCAATCTTCTCAACTATTAAATGGATAAAGTATTACCTAACTCCTAGGTCAATGTGAGAGAAAATGAGCTGGCATCATGCTTACACCAGAACCTGATACACCCTAAGGGCTAGACTCCGTAGTAGCAGCAGCAGTGCTCCTATCACATCATCAGAAAACCTGTTGATTTTTTTAACCAGTCTTCTTAGTCACAAAGCTCTTTTACAGAAGATGTATTTCAGGAATGGAAAGAGCACGGCTGGGAGGATTTCCATTTTGGGCAGTCACACTCGGTGTTTAAGCCTGGCTCTGCCATTAGTCAGCTATAGGACTACAGACAACTAAGTAACTAGAGTCAAGTTATTCACCTCTCTGACCCTCAATTTCATGATTTGTAAAATGTGATACCACTACCTATATGCCAGCAATGTCCCAAGGACTAGAGAGTCAAGGTACTTGAAGCAATAAGCACAGTGTACGCCACACTGTTGAGCTGTGTCTGTTCCCCCCCTCCACCCCCTACATGGAGTATCTCATCTAATTCTCATCCCACCATTATGAAGCTCATATTAGATTGAGCCACATTAAAAACAGCTGAATACTGGCAAACCCCAAATCGTTCAACCTAACACTACCCCCATTTACAAATGGAGAAAATAAGCTCAGAGGTTAAATGATTTACTCAAGGTCACACGCACGATTTAACTGATGGAGCTAAAACTTAAAAAAGGTAATTTTTTTATTAAAATTGGTTCAGTGAGTCCTGCTCAGAAAGGGAGGGGGGAGGGTACGCTGATTACAATAATACATGTAAAACTACTGTAACCTGCAAGTTCTTGTTTTGCCATATTAAAAACCAAGATGACGACGTAGATTTCTAAGACTCTTTCAATCTTAAAAACTATTTGCAGTGGACTTCCCTGGTAGTCCAGTGGTTACAATCCCACAGTTCCACAGCAGGGGGCATGGGTTCATCCCAGGTCAGGGAAGTTCAACAGGCTGCACTGCACAGCCAACACATACACACACACACAGACACAGGCACACACAGAGAGTGTCTATGTGTGCTGTAGAAGCTGAGGGTTCAGTGAAAATTAGAGGAAAATAATACTAAAGAAAGCATTAACTACACCAATTCAAAACCTACAACTGGATCTAATTAGAAACTCCACTAATTAGAAAATTCACAAAGCAGCTGAACATCAAATATTCATCCTGGTGAAAAGTTAGCAGTATTCAATACCACCGATGAGTGGTTTGCCAAATATACCACAAGAGTTGCAGTCTATGTATGCCCTTTGGTTCTCGAAATAGTGGAAATAGAAAAAAAAGAAAAGAAAAGCTTTTTTTCCCCCTAATAGTAAGAAATATACTATTGTAGTAACATTATATAACCGCTAAGTTTATTTCTACATATTCCACAAAGATAGGATTCTATCACACGAACCATACTTGGGGTAGGTTATCTGTCCAAACATGAAAAGTCCTAACAAAACGCACCACACTAGTAAATAAAACAGCAAGCGTTAACACAACAAGGCCCCATCAAAGTGGTGAAATCTTTTAACAGTATCAGATATTTACTCTGACTGGTTACAAATCTATTCTGTTTTCTCCACTCTGCCTCCTTTCTCCTTGATATGTTATTCACCATTTTTTCCCCTTCAAATGGCATGAACAAGAAAGTAAGGATAATGAACAGAAACGGGTCTTGCAATAGATTTATAATACAACAGTTTTGTTCTAATCCTCTTACTGGCCTCTGCTGCAATTATGTAATCATTTCACGGCAAAAGCTTACAAGAAAGGTTCTTTCCCGACCCTGAAATGAAGCTGGAGGAGAAAACAGAAGTGGGAAACAGGTAGCCTCGGAATTTCTACATTTCCGAGAAAATAAACTGTCTGCATTTTCGGAATCACCATTACCTGAGCGCTCTTAATTTTCAAGACTTTACCCTTTAGCCATTACAGACTTTTTTTCTTTTTAAATCCCATAACAACTGGCAACTCTTCACGTGCTGCAGATTCCATCACCATCACTTCCCGAATCCATTGAACTCTCCTTTCCCTGGGCGATCAGAACGAGCTATCCACGCTGGAAGGGTAGTGTATTAATTATGTCTGAACAGCTCGCCTCAACTCCCCGAAACAAAAGTCAGGCTGAACTGAGCTGTCTCCTAAGGCGCCGGTTCTTGCCCACCAGGTTTCGCCGAAACCTCCCAAGGGTGACCTCTACGCCTTGGCGCCGTGCTCGGCTCGCCGTCTCCTAAGACCCTCGGTCCATGCCTACTGCCTCGCCCGGCCCAGCTCCCGCGCGGCGCCGGCCTGCAGACTTGTTGGCGAAGTCTCTGTACAGCCCGCTCCGCAAGCCCGGTCCCTCGGCTCCGGCCGCGCGCGCCCGCCGACAGGTAACCTGGGTCTGGCTCCGCGCCTCGGGCGCTCAGGACAGCGCAGTTAATGAGTAACGCGCCCGAGGGACGGGGGAGGAGCCGCCGCCGCCCGACGCCCACCAGCGGCCCCGAGGGGCGCCCACACGCCCCCAAGGCGCCGAGGCTCCGCCACCGCCGGCGTCCGCGAGCCCAGGCCGGGGAGCGCGCTCGCCGGGGCCAGGACAGCCGGGCCGGGTCCCCGAGCGCCGCGCCCTCCCCTGCACCTGCCGCGGCCGCCCCTCTGGGCCGGCTCGCGGGCGGCGGCGTTCCGCGTCCCGGGCCTCTCCCTCCCGCCACCGCGCTCACCTGACCAACCTACCACCGCCGCGGCCCGCGCTCAGGGGCGCTCGCAGAGTCGCACGCAACGCACGCCAGAGCACTCCGAGGCGGAGGAGGACGGCTGGCCGACGCCGCTACACTCTACCGCGACGAGCGCGCGGCTGGAGGAGCCGCCGAGGGAGCGCCGGACTGCGCCTGCGCCGGGAGCCGGGCCGGCGCTCGGAGCCGTGCGGCCCCGCGGAGAGAAGGCGGGGTTAGGGGCGGGGTTAGGGGCGGGCAGGGGGCGGGCGTGGGGCCGGAGGGGCCGGCGCGCTCCCGCGCCCCCTGGCGCCAGGCGCGGCTTTCGCAGGTGTTGGGCGCGGGCGCCAGGTGCCTTCGCGGGTGGTTTCCTTGGGAACCAGGGCGAACTGGCGCTGACCCTCGTTGCCCTGGGGTTGACAGACGGTCTCCGGTTCACTCCGAGTTTGTTGGGCTCTCCAGCAGTCGGAAGATGAACCTTCGATGTGAGTTGAGGACCACTATATCCAGCCTGAGACTCGGCACGCATATATACCTTACAGCGTTTGTCTGTTTGTGTGTGCGCGTGCGCGACTCTCTGGGGGCATGGATGGGAGGAAGGGGAGTCTGATAGAACCTAGATCCTAGCATTCCAGCAACTGTTAGGGCATTCGAGAATGTCGTGTCTGTACCTACCTTCTCTCGTCTTTCGTGTCAACTTTTATCAAACTTCTACCCCACTTTAGGTCCTCCAGAGAGGAAACATGAAACTACAAACCATGTTTCCGAAAATCTGATCAGAAAGAGCCAGTCACATCAAATATGCGTCTCTGTGTTTAGTCAAAGAGATACAGGCAGTTTATGCAATATGTATATTGAGTAGGACCCCCATTCTGTGTATGGACGCTATCTATTAGCGACAATAAAGAAGAGTAGGTCATGTGTATGGCTATAGGAATCAGGATTGAGGAATCAGCTTTGAGGTTGGCACCTACTAGCTGTTGTCAGTGACCTTGAGCTAGTTGATCTCTAATAGCCCCAGTAAATGGAGATAATAAGACTACCCACCTCAATAAGTCGTTAAAATATAAAATGGCTTAATATATGTAAAATACTTAGTGTACTTCATGACACAGTGCCTAATGTGTATTTGTCTAAGTAGCTAAGTCGTGTCTAACTCGTGAGACTCCATGGACTGTAGCCTGCCAGTCTCCTCTGTCCATGGGGATTTTCCAGGCAAGAATACTGGAGTGGGTTGCCATTTCCTTCTCCAGGGGATCTTCCCGTCCCAGCACTGTCTGGGTCTCCTGTATTGCAGGCGGATTCTTTACCAACTGAGCTAGAAGGGTGTGTAATGAATATTATCTATTAATAACATTAGTACTGTTATCTACCTATAATAAAAACATAGAAAGTCATTATTTATTCTTTTGTACTCCATCTCCAATATATCAAGTCTTACCTATTCTAATTCAGAAACAATTCTTAAATCTACACCATGTCTTATTTACTGGGACTAGACATGATCTCCCTCATGAGGGAGGTCTGTTTTCCCTGACTCCACTGCTCTCCCTTACACCATGTCATTTATTTATCAAACGTTTATTGTGTTCAATCTGTGTACCTACTACTAGACTTGGGAAGAGAGAAACCATTACACTAAATCTCCATCATCCAAGGTCTCAAACATAGTGAAGAAAACAAATATATGTCAATAATAACTAAGTGAAATAAATAACTGCAACAGAAAGTAGTATTTCCATAAAAATGTGTTACTTAAGAAATTTTTCTGGTGGCCAATAACAGAAATCCATTCAAAGCAGAATGGGAGGAATTACTTAAAGAATATAAAGATTGCTCTCAGAATCCATGGGTGGGGTGAAAGAAGGCTTGGGACTGAAATGTTGTGGAGAAGGTAGGAGGTCCCCTCATTGTGTCTCATCTCTCTCTTCCCTCTTCCTGCAGATTTATGTACCTGGTATAGAGAAGCAATAAATAAATATTTGTTTAATGGATGGCAGTTTATGTAACTGTGAAATAAACTGGACCCAAAGCCAGTTCTCAAAACATTTCCTTATAAGTAGGTAACATGTTAAAATGACTCTTTTGTAGGGGATCATACAGTTTAGAGTCTAAGTCCTTTTAGACTTTTATCAGCCCTTTCTCTCAGCTCTCTGATTTTTTCAGTTGCCTATTCCAACATCAGAAAAAGGATGTGAAATACAGAGTTGTCCATAATTGATTCCATGAGAGGTACCTTAGAGACAACTGTTTTATACATGAGTTGTGAAAGCAAATTTTTATGTGACACAAGCACTGGCCCACAAGTAAATATTTTGCTAGACAAGGAAATGATAGACTACTTTCTGTTGCAGTTAAAAACTCATAAATTAAAAAAAGAATAAATATATGAGAAAAAATTCAAAATAACAAACTTAAGCAAAATAAAATGTATTCTTCTCATGTAGGTTTATGCAGTACAGAGTTGATATGGTGGCTCTCTGATCAACATGGACACAGGCTTCTTCTATCACATGGCTTCACAATCCTGAAGCTTCAGCTTCTACCATCAAGTAGGCTGCTCAAGCTCCAGCCATCACCTCCTTACTCCAAGCAACAGAAAAGCAACAGAGGCTAAGAAGAACACCCCTCTACTTAAAAACACTTGCACAAGTTGTGTACATCACTGTACTTACATCTTACTGGTCAGCACTCAACTATAAGTGATGTTGAAACGTACAGTTTCTTTTGAATGGGCATGTACCCAGCTAGAAATCAATGGTTCTAGTACTAAAGAAAACAGAACAGATATTGGAGACAATTAGCAATATCTGGTTCATCATATCAGGCTTAGGATGAGAGAAATGGTGTTGGGGGAACATACAAATAGAGCAAAGGCATCGTAAGGAAAACATGATGTGATGAACACTATACCTGGGACAGGTACAGGTAGATAGATAAGCCTGGAAATATATAGGATCCAGTTGTGGAAGATCTTAAATGCCAGACTGAGGAATATAGAATTTGGTTCAGTAGTCAGAAGAGAGTTTCTGAAAGATGTTGAGCTGGAGGGTGAAATGATCAAACCAGTGCTTTAGGAAGAGTATTGTGGTGGCAATGCCTGGAATGTACTTGGTGAGGGTAGGGGAGGTGACGAGAGGCAAGGAAAATAGATAGAAGCTATTATGAGATAGTAAGTGCCTCAGTTCAGTTCAGTTCAGTCACTCAGTTGTGTCCGACTCTTTGCGACTCCATGAATCACAGCATGGCAGGCCTTCCTGTCCATCACCAACTCCCAGTGTTCACTCAAACTCATGTCCATCAAGTCGATGATGCCATCCAGCCATCTCACTCTCTGTCATCCCCTTCTCCTCCCGCCCCCAATCTTTCCCAGCATCAGACTCTTTTCCAGTGAGTCAACTCTTCGCATGAGGTGGCCAAAGTATTGCAGTTTCAGCTTTAGCATCAGTCCCTCCAATGAACACCCAGGATTGATCTCCTTTAGAATGGACTGATTGGATCTCCTTGCAGTCCAAGGGACTCTCAAGAGTCTTCTCCAACACCACAGTTCAAAAGCATCAATTCTATGGCGATCAGCTTTCTTCACAGTCCAACTCTCACATCCATACATGACCACTGGAAAAACCATAGCCTTGACTAGACGGACCTTTGTTGGCAAAGTAATGCTGCAGTAAAAATGGGAAAGGATGAATTTCAAAGAATGAGCTTGTCAAATGCAACAATCAAGTAGATGTCCTCTCTCTCTCTCTCACCCTCCCTCTCTCCTCCTCCTCCTCTAAAGTCCAGAATCATTCTACATATTTGAGATCAGCATAATGATTTTATTTGGGAAAGTACCCTTCCACCATGTTCAGTCCAAGTGACCCACGTAAAATTGAATTCCCCACCCCCACTTCCAGGGTGAGTGTTTGACCCAGGCTTCACCAGTCAGAGAATCTTCCTGATCTCTGTGATTAGCTCATGATAAGCAAATGACTCAAGCAGAGCTGATAAAAAGTCAATTCTGAGACTTTGGGGAAATTTTTGGGAAAAGTGAATCTCTCTGTGAGGATTGCTGAGACCATTAAATGTAAGCCTGAGGCTACTGGCAGTGATCTTGCCACCCAGTGGAGAACATGCTTGAGAATGGAACCAAGGGGAGAAGGCAGAACTGAGAGATGAGAAAAGCAAGAGTGGGTCCTGATGATGTTATTTCACTTCCTAGGTCAAGCTGTGACTGAAGCTGGAGACCCTGAACTTTTCAGTTATATGAGCCAGTAATTTTCTCTTTGCTTAAGCCAACTTGTATTGTGTTTTCTGCCACTTGCAAATGAATATACAGAAATAAAGGCAAGCATGATAATTCCAAGCCTTAAAAAGAGTACCATTTACTTTTGTCATACATAGTATTAAAAGACCTGGCTCTAATAAGTTTTATCTGTTCCAAAAAACCAAATCTACATTCAAAGAAAGGATGTTTGACATAGCTGGGAATGTTCACAATGCTATGAAAGCTCTGAAAGTAATTAGAGTCATAAGACATGGGAGCTGGAGGAGAATATTATCATCTCACCTCCTCACCTGTTTTCACAAATGAGGAAACTGAGACTCAGAAAGATGAGATTTACGCAGTCACAGAGCTCATATATGCTGGTCTTGAACCCAGGTCTTTGGAACACTAATCTGTATATTTTTGGAATACTAGTCTATTAGTCATCGTATCATTCTGACACTTCAAAACAGGACATCTAAGAAATGCTTTCAAATATATTTGAAACACATGTATTACTAATGAAGTAATGTTCCCAGTTCCCATGAAGCAACGGTTTTGAAAGGACAATATTCAGTTTGAAAGGCTGGGGGTGCTGACAATATTCACCACATTCTTGTGAGGGTAGATGGTCTTTCTGCACAAGGTTGCTGTGATCATGCCATTATACAATTATGAGAAACCAACCATTGTGTGTTGACCATTAATACTGGACCTGTGTAGTTGCCTGAGCAAAAATCAGCCCTGTGTGTTTTGATTGGATAGGAGGAAGGTCGACATTCAACAGCGTTTTGTTGAGTGAAATAAACCCAGTCAATACCCTTCTCTTTGAAAATATGAATATGAAAATAAGTATACATAGGGAGAGTGATTATTCAAGCTCAACTGGTAACCCAAAGCAGAATAAACTATCCTGTATGAGGTATATTCAGTTCAGTCGCTCAGTCGTGTCCAACTCTTTGTGACCCCATGAACTGCAGCACGCCAGGCCTCCCTGTCCATCACCAGCTCCTGAAGTCCACCCAAACCCATGTCCATCGAGTCGGTGAATCCATCCAACCATCTCATCCTCCGTTGTCCCCTTCTCCTGCCCTCAATCTTTCCAGAATCAGGGTCTTTTCAAATGAGTCAGCTCTTCCAATCAGGTGGCCAAAGTATTGGAGTTTCAGCTTCAACATCAGTCCTACCAATGAACACCCAGGACTGATCTTTCGGATGGACTGGTTGGATCTCCTTGCAGTCCAAGGGCCTCTCAAGAGTCTTCTCCAACACCACAGTTCAAGCATCAATTCTTTGGTGCTCAGCTTTCTTTATAGTCGAACTCTAACATCCATACATGACCACTGGAAAATCCATAGCCTTAACTAGATGGACCTTTGTTGGCAAAGTAATATCTTTGCTTTTTAATATGCTGTCTAGGTTGGTCATAACTTTCCTTCCAAGGAGTAAACATCTTTTAATTTCATGGCTGCAATCACCATCTGCAGTGATTTTGGAGCCCAGAAAAATAAAGTCAGCCATTGTTTCCACTGTTTCCCCATCTATTTGCCATGATGTGAAGGGACTGGGTGCCATGATATTAGTTTTCTGAATGTTGAGCTTTAAGCCAACTTTTTCACTCTCCTCCTTCACTTTCATCAAGAGGCTCTTTAGTTCTTCTTCACTTTCTGCCATAAGGGTGGTGTCATCTGCATATCTGAGGTTATTGATATTTCTCCCGGCAATCTTGATTCCAGCTTGTGCTTTTTCCAGCCCAGCGTTCCTCATAATGTACTCTGCATAGAAGTTAAATAAGCAGGGTGACAATATACAACCTTGACATACTCCTTTTCCTATTTGGAACCAGTCTGTTGTTCCATGTCCAGTTCTAACTGTTGCTTCGTGACCTGCATACAGATTTCTCAAGAGGCAGGTCAGGTGGTCTGGTATTCCCATCTCTTTCAGAATTTTCCACAGTTTATTGTGATCCACATATTCAACAGCTTTGGCATAGTCAATAAAGCAGAAATAGATGTTTTTCTGGAACTCTCTTGCTTTCTCCATGATCCAGCAGATGTTGGCAATTTGATCTCTGGTTCCTCTGCCTTTTCTAAAACCAGCTTGAACATCTGGAAGTTCACGGTTCACGTATTGCTGAAGCCTGGCTTGGAGAATTTTGAGCATTACTAGCGTGTGAGATGAGTGCAATTGTGCAGTGGTTTGAGCATTCTTTGGCATTGCCTTTCTTTGGGATTGGAATGAAAACTGACCTTTTCCAGTCCTGTGGCCATTGCTGAGTTTTCCAAATTTGCTGGCATATTGAGTGCAGCACTTTCACAGCATCATCTTTCAGGATTTGAAATAGCTCAACTGGAATTCCATCACCTCCACTAGCTTTGTTCATAGTGATGCTTCCTAAGACCCACTGGACTTCACATTCCAGGATATCTGGCTCTAGGTGAGTGATCACACCATCGTGATTATCTAGGTCATGAAGATCTTTTTTGTACAGTTCTGTGTATTCTTGCCACCTCTTCTTAATATCTTCTGCTTCTGTTAGGTCCATATCATTTCTGTCCTTTATCGAGCCCATCTTTGCATGAAATGTTCCCTTGGAATCTCTAATTTTCTTGAAGAGATCTCTTGTTTTTCCTGTTCTGTTGTTTTCCTCTATTTCTTTGCATTGATCGCCGAGGAAGGCTTTCTTATCTCTCCTTGCTATTCTTTGAAACTCTGCATTCAAGTGGGTATATCTTTCCTTTTCTCCTTTGTTTTTCGCTTCGCTTCTTTTCACAGTTATTTGTAAGGCCTCCTCAGACAGCCATTTTGCTTTTTTGCATTTCTTTTCCATAGGGATGGTCTTGATCCCTGTCTCCTATACAATGTCACAAACCTCCGTCCATAGTTCATCTGGCACTTTGTCTATCAGGTCTAATCCCTTAAATCTATTTCTCACTTCCACTGTATAATCATAAGGGATTTGATTTAGGTCATAACTGAATGGTCTAGTGGTTTTCTCCACTTTCTTCAATTTCAATGTGAATTTGGCAATAAGGAGTTCACGATCTGAGCCACAGTCAGCTCCCAGTCTTGTTTTTGCTGACTGTATAGAGCTTCTCCATCGTTGGCTGCAAAGAATATAATCAATATGATTTCAGTCTTGACCATCTGGTGATGTCCATGTGTAGAGTCTTCTCTTGTGTTGTTGGGAGAGGATGTTTGCTATGACCAGTGTTCTCTTGGCAGAACTCTATTAGCCTTTGCCCTTCTTCATTCTGTACTCCAAGGCCAAATTTGCCTGTTACTCCAGGTATTTCTTGCCTTCCCACTTTTGTATTCCAGTCCTCTATAATGAAAAGGACATCTGTTTTGAGTGTTAGTTCTAGAAGGTCTTGTAGGTCTTCGTGGAACTGTTCAGATTCAGCTTCTTCAGTGTTACTGGTTGGGGCATAGACTTGGATTACTGTGATATTGAATGGTTTGCCTTGGAAGTGAACAGAGATCATTCTGTCGTTTTTGAGATTGCACCCAAGTACTGCATTTTGGACTCTTTATCAACTATGAGGGCTACTCCATTTTTTCTAGGGTATTCTTGCCCACAGTAGTAGATATAATGGTCATCTGAGTTAAATTCACCCATTCCAGTCCGTTTTAGTTTGCTGAGTTCTAGAATGTCGATGTTCACTCTCGCCATCTCCTGTTTGACCACTTCCAGTTTGCCTTGATTCATGGACCTAACATTCTGGATTCCTATGCAGTATTGCTCTTTATAGCATCAAACCTTGCTTCTATCACCAGTCCCATCCACAACTAGGTGTTGTTTTTGCTTTGGCTCCATCCCTTCATTCTTTCTGGAGTTATTTCTCCACTGATCTCTAGTAGCATATTGGGCACTTACTGACCTGGGGAGTTCATCTTTCAGTGTCCTATTTTTTGCCTTTTCATACTGTTCATGGGGTTCTCAAGGCAAGAATACTGAAGTGATGTGCCATTCCCTTTTCCAGTGGACTACATTCTGTCAGACCTCTCCACCATGACCCGTCCATCTTGGGGAGCCCCACACAGCATTGCTTAGTTTCATTGAGTTAGACAAGGCTGTGGTCCATGTGATCAGATTGGCTAGTTGTCTATGATTGTGGTTTCAGTCTGTCTGCCCTCTGATGCCCTCTCTCAATGCCTACCATCTTACTTGGTTTTCTTTTACCTTGGATGTGGGGTATCTCTTCACAGCCGCTCCAGCAAAGCGCAGCCACTGCCCCTTACCTTGGACGTGGGGTATCTCCTCCCATGAGACCTGTTAGTCATCTTCATTATAGGAATTCTGGAAAGGCATATGTCCTATAATATATAATAATCCCTGTGTCTTTGCAATAATTCTTTAAGCATTCATTCCCTTATTTACTGAGTGTCCCTTACATGCCAAATTCTGATTTAGATGTTGGGAATATGACAATAAGAATAAGATAGTGACCTGGCCTTTATTGCTTACATTCTAGTGGAGAAGACAGTCAGTACAGGAATAGATATATAACAGCATGTTAACTAATGAGGCACGCTATGAAGAAAAGCAAAGGACTCATTACTTCATGAGAACTTGGTCACATGGCCAAACATGGCTGGAAGGGAAGGCTGGAAAGTGTAATCTTTACATTGAAAGTCATCTGCCCAGGAAAATGGAGAACTAGCAGTCTGCCACAAAGAATACTGGGGGGGAAGGAAGAAAAGTCACATGCACTGTATCTAACACGTCTGCTGCTGCTGCTGCTGCTAAGTCGCTTCAGTCGTGTCCGACTCTGTGCGACCCCATAGATGGCAGCCGACCAGGCTCTGCCGTCCCTGGGATTCTCCAGGCAAGAACACTGGAGTGGGTTGCCATTTCCTTCTGCAATGTGTGAAAGTGAAAAGTGAAAGTGAAGTCGCTCAGTTGTGTCCGACCCTTAGCGACCCCACGGACTGCAGCCTACCAGGCTCCTCCATCCATGGGATTTTCTAGGCAAGAGCACTGGAGTGGCTTGCCAGTGCCTTCTCCCACCTCTCCCACTGCTGCTGCTGCTGCTTAGTCACTCAGTTGTGTCCAACTCTGTGTGACCCCATAGACGGCAGCCCATCAGGCTCCCCCGTCCCTGGGATTCTCCAGGCAAGAACACTGGAGTGGGTTGCCAGTTCCTTCTCCAATACAAAAGATCACAAAGATCCAAGATAGAAGAGACACAGATTCCTGGTTGAGCAGGCTGTCCTCAGCACAAACCTTTTGTAAGTTGCATATGTTGGAAAACTTTTCTTTCAGAGATGAGTAGCCAATCAAAAAGGAACCAGCATGCAAAGATACTATAAGAAAAAATACAAATAGGACATAATGGCAAATTAAAATTCTCATTAAAAAATGTTGCCATTGATGGATGGACCTAGAGATTGTCATATTGAGTGAAATAAATCAGACAGAGAAGGAGAAATATAGTATGACATCCCTTATATGTGGAATCTAAAAAGAAATGATACAAATGAATTTATTTACAAAACAAAAATAGACTCACAGACAATGAACTTATGGTTGCCAGCAGTGAAAAATGGGGGTAAGGGATATTTAGGGAGTTTGGGATGGACGTGTACACACTGCTGTATTTAAAATGGATAACCGACAAAGACACACGGAACTCTGCTCAGTGTTATGTGGCATCCTGGATAGGAGGGGAGTTTGGGGGAGAATGGATACATGTATATATATCTCTGAGTCTGCTGTCCACCTGACACTATCACATTGTTAATTGGCTATACTTCAATATAAAATAAAGTTTTAAAAATTAAAATTAAAAAAAATGTTGCTATTAAGTAAAAGAAAATTTTAATCGAATGTATCAGTTCGGTTCAGTCACTCAGTTGTGTCTGACTCTTTGTGACCCCATGGACTGTAACACGCCAGGCTTCCCTGTCCATCACCAACTCTCGGAACTTGCTCAAACTCATGTCCACTGAATCGGTGATGCCATCCAACCATCTCATCCTCTGTTATCCCCTTCTCCCCCTGCCTTCAATCTTTCCCAGCATCAGGGTCTTTTCCAATGAGTCTATTCTTCTCATCAGGTGGCCAAATTATTGGAGTTTCAGCTTCAGCATCAGTCCTTCCAATGAATATTCAGGACTGATTTCCTTTAGGATTGACTGGTTTGATCTCCTTGCAGTCCAAGGGACTCTCCAGAGTTTTCTCCAACACTACAATTCAAAAGCATCAGTTCTTCAGTGTTCAGCCTTCTTTATGGTCCAGCTCTCACGTACATACATAAGTACTGGAACAACCATAGCTTTGACTAGACAGAAATGTATAACTATAGATTTAAAAAGCTAAGGGTGCAACTTGGAAGAGGATCTTTGAAATGAATTTCTGTTGTTTATAAGCTACCCAGTGTATGGAATTTTGTTATAGTGACCCGAATGGGTTAAGACAGCCAGGATTATTTGTGGTGGTGGGGAGTTGGAAGCATTCTGGTAATGATCACCAGGAGAGTGAATAAGTAAAAACTAGTATATGCATACCATGCAGATGTATGCCACATTGGAAGCAACTGGCTAGATCTAAGCAACAGATTAGATCTAACTGGTTAGAACAAAGCAACATGGGTGGATATTAAAAACATGATACAAAGTGAAAAAAAGAAAAAGATATATGATCATTACCATGTATGTTCATTAAAAAGTATATACATATAAACAATGCACATTTAACAAAAACGCATTAAATGATATACATTTAACATAGGTTTGTGTGAATGATTACCTACAGGGGATAGGAATATGAATGAAAAGGAAGAAATAAATAAGACTGGCCTTGTATGAGTCAACTATGTTAATGTGTCAAGCACTAACAAGTATGATTAACTCAACTTTCCTCTCTTCACTTGAGATTTTTTAAGATAAAGCAAAATCACAAAAAGAATTCGAATATTAATTGAAAGAAGTGGGAGGAAACAAAATTAAACTATCTCAAAAATGAAGGCAGGCTTGGAAATAGCACAAAGGAGAATAAACTCTTATTAAGGAAAACAACAGAAATAAAATATTTTTTAAGTGTCATGGAATACCAGATTGAGAAAAGCAGGTACAATGAAATGGAAATAAATGAACTATTTAAAAAGATTAGAAAATTATGTAGATGCCAGAGAGACCAAAGAAATTCAATATATGCATAAATAGGAAAAAAAAACAAGAAAATATTATAGTGAGACAGAAAAGAAAGCTTACATAAATATTTTGAAAGACTTTCCAGAAATATAAGAAGACCTGAATCTGTAGATAGAAGGGTCATATAGTACCCCAAACAAACAAAAAAATGACATAGAATAGTCTAAGACATAATCTAGTAAAGCTAATAGATTTCAAAGCTGATGAAAATCTTTTGGATAGAGAGATAAAAATCATCAAGATCTTTATTGGGGGTAAAAATCAAAATCTGAATCAAAGGATTTTATTTCCAAGAATTCAATACCAGAGAAACTTATTCAAGTATATATGTAATAGACAAGATTTTTTTTAATGCAAGCAATATGGTTTTCATTGGCCCTTTTATAGGACATTAGTAGAGGATGAACTTTAGCCAACCATGAATTTAGAAAAAAATTTAAAAGCTGGCAGTGATCCTTGAATCCATTTATCTGTAGACTTAAGTCTACAGCAAATTGTGAGAATTATGGTCATAGAAAAGAGTGTATTTTTAAAACCCTGACAATACAGCAATAAAACAACCAACAGATGATGAAAGAAAAAAGAAATAAGGTAAACGTCAGATTCAAATTCATAAAGCAAGAACTACAAAAATTCAAGAAGAAATCAACAGAAATCATGACTAATCATGTCATAAAAAACAGCGAAATGAGTAAGGATAGAGAAGACCTAAGTAACATATTTAATGAGGTAGGTTATATGCATACATATACACATATGTTTTTATATAAAGGTGTAAATATATGTGAATAAGAATATATCTTCTCTTCATTTACCCATGGACTAGTCAGAAAATTGGATATGCCTCAAAATGGGCTTTCAACAGTCCTGAGAATTTTGTGTCTCAGCTCCCTTTTAGTACAGCTGGCTTCTCTTTTATTTCCTTTACATACTGAGCTTCCAGATGTATTAAAAAAAAGTTTGAAAACCACTGTAACACACACACTTAAACAACAATGTAAAAATATTTATTTTATTTTAAATTTAGAATGTACAGTCCATGTGCCCAATGTATGGACTGGAATGCTCTAAAGTAAATGACCTAAGTGACCCTGATTACAACAGAGACATTTTCAAAGGCTATCTCTGCCAGTAAGGAATTTGAGAAGTTTGGTATCAATATGGATATTTTTATAGGTAGGGTACCTGTAGTGAAAGAGGGAGTAGGGACGCTCCAATTCTAATTCATGACAAAGGAGAAGTCTGATGCTCCTTGCATCATTCGTCAGGCAAATTTGTGACTGGAGCTATATAAGAAAGATTCTTTTCCTGGTGTAAGAATGGAAGTTATCGTGGTTGTCAACATTTTTTGTGCCTATGTTCTTAACCATCACCAGATTGGACAAAGACAAAGCAGTGTATGCAGTTTGGGTTTATTTTAATGAAGTCAGAAAGTTAGGTTATGGGAACCTGTTAGAGAGATGTTTTGAGATCGAGGACTTTGGGGAGTGAAAGGGCTCTCAGAGGCCCAACTTGCTCAACATTCAGGGGCCCAAGAGATTGTGCTTTCTTGTTGGTCTGATGAAATATCTGAATATACTGACCTTGAAACCACAAGGGAAAGGAAGGGCTTTTGTTTCAGGAAGTGAAGATCTCAGGCTCTCAGCAGCCATGTAAATTGAGCTCATGGCAACTTCTCTGAGCTTAATGGAATTATAGATTTGAGGAGTTGCTGTACTATTTTAGTGGAAATAAAGTCCAAATTTCAGAAGACACATATTTTAATGAATATGAACCATACTTTAACTTTCTGCCACTGCTTTTGGTGTGCAAACCTCAAGATGTGTTTGAATTACCAAGTATCTCTCCTATCTAGGCAGCTTGGTTATAAAAGAGATTTAATTTCACAGACCCAAAAGGAAACTGTGCTATCAAAAAGACACAATTTTAATTTGAGAAGTGGCGTATGAGTCACAAAATTGTCCTAAATTTCTGTCCACCTGGCTCCTTTTAATGAAACTGCTGAAACCTAGGCTGATTATCAGTAACACAAATATGGAGTAGAAATTCAGGATACACTGATTAAATACTGTCTGACATCTCAAGAATTGTTCAGTTGCATACATAATGACATTGTCACCGACATAATCAAAATTAATCAACAAGTTTTGCTTTAGGTAAATATTTTTCAGGACTGGAAATACTCTGACATCATTCCCATGTGAGATATATCTTGCCAGACAGGCAGACACTTTTGGCTGCAGGGAATGGGCATCTGTCACCAACTGCTTGAGCCAGCATTGCTAGCTCAAGGCCCAGATGATTCAGATAATTGTAGAATCTGACCTTGAGGAAGCAGTGTGGAAAATATCTGAATATTGCTTAGCATGATATTTTATAAAGAGTAAATGAACAATACAAATTCTTAATTAGTCTATCTCTTGGGGTCTCGAAATTCCCATCATATTATAATTATGTGGCTTTGAGTAAGCCTAGCCAAAAGTGAGTCATCCCTAGTTTTAATAGGCTATATGTGCATTTTTATTAATAGTTGACTAATTTTGAAAGGTTCTTTTTATATTATCCTTCAGTTCAGTTCAGTTCAGTCGCTCAGTCGTGTCCGACTCTTTGCGACCCATGAATCAGCACGCCAGGCCTCCCTGTCCATCACCAACTCCCGGAGTTCACTCAAACTCATGTCCACAGAGTCAGTGATACCATCCAGCCATCTCATTCTCTGTCGACCCCTTCTCCTCCCGCCCCCAACCCTTCCCAGCATCAGAGTCTTTTCCAGTGAGTCAACTCGTCGCATGAGGTGGCCAAAGTATTGCAGTTTCAGCTTTAGCATCAGTCCTTCCAATGAACACCCAGGATTGATCTCCTTTTATATTATCCTTAAAATTTGATAATTTTGAATATCATCAGGAGAGAATTCAGGCCACACTCGTATGAATTTCTCATTACCCATAAAAATGAACATCACTATTCTAAAGAATTATAGAGGACTTGTGGTAAGAACCTACAACAGATGCACGAAAACCAAAAAGAAAATTACTCAAGCATATTGCAAAAGAAAATCATCCATTCACAACAGGAAAAACAATGAGAAGAAATAGAGAACTACAAAAGCAACCAGAATACAAGTAATAAAGTGGCAAATAAGTACATAACTATCAATAATTATTTTAAATGTCAGTGGACTAATTGGTCCCATCAAAAGACAGAGTGGCTGATTGGATCAAAAAAAAAAAAAAACAGGACCCATCTATCTGCTGCCTGCAGGATACTCCCTTCAGAGAAAAAGACACTTATGGACTGAAAGTGAAAGGATGGGAAAAGAAAGCAGGGTAACAATACTCATATCACACAAAATAGACTTTAAAACAAAAGCTACATCAAAAGACAAAGAAGGCCATTATATAATGATAAAGACATCAACACAAGAAGAGGATGTTACACTTATTAACACAAGTGCACCAAATACAGGAGCTTCCCTGATGGCACAGCTGGTGAAGAATCTTCTGGCAATGTGACCTTGATTCAATCCCTGGGTTGGGAAGATCCCCTGGAAAAGGGAACGGCTACCCATTCCAGTATTCTGGCCTGGAAAATTCCTTAAAATATATAAACATTAATAGACATAAAGGGAGAAGTTGATAATTATACAATGCTAGTAGGGGAGTTTAACTCCCCACTTACACCAATGAAATAGATCATCCAGACAGAAAATCAATAAGGCAACAGTGGTATTAAATGACACAATAGACCAGTTGAACTTAGTAGATATCTACAGGACATTACATCTAAAACAAGCAGAATACACATTTATTTAAGCAGTGCTCCTGGAATGTTCTCCAGGATACATCACATAGTAGGCCACAAAATAAGTCACAACAAATTGGAAAGGATAGAAATTATATCAGGCATTTTTTCACAATATAAAACTAAATCAACTACAGAGAGAAGAATGAGGAAAGTACAAAGACATGGAAACCAAACAACATTCTACCAGTTGGTCGATGAAAGAAATCAAAGGGGAATAAAAAAATACCTTGCAATAAATGAAAATAGACACAACTTTCCAAAGCCTATGGAATGCAGTAAAAGCAGTTCTAAGAGGGAGATTTATAGCAATACACACCTTCCTCAAGAAATAAGAAAAACCTCAAATAAACAACTTAACCTACCACATGAAGGAATTAGAAAAAGAAGAATAAACAAAGCCCAAAGCCTGAAGAAGGAAGGAAATCACAAACATCAGAGAAGAAATAAATAAAATAGAGACCTAAAAAACAATAGAAAAGACCTATGAAACCAAGAGCTGTTTTCTTTTTTTCCTCAAAGATAAACGAAACTGATAAACCTTTAGCCAGGCTTACCAATAAACAGAATGAGAAATGAAACAGGAGAAGTAGCAGCCAATACCACAAAAAAATGTGACACAAAAAAATCATAAGAGATAGAGGTGCTGCTATGGCTTCCACTGGGGTCAGCGTGACCACTAGGGCTCAACAAATGGATCTCCTCAAATTCGTCTGAATTTATCTTCGGGGCATCTCCTGCTTTGCCACCAAAAGGAATGACTTCCAGAGGAACTTGATCCTCAATTTGGAACTCTTGGCTGCCAGAGTATGGCTGGCCAGGAATTTGAGAGACATTGACCTAATACCACTTCAGCCTGGGATGTAGCCATAAAGACACATGGAACCCCGGTGGTGTACTTGAACCTTCCAAAAACAGTGCCTCCAATCTGTGACTGTCACTGGACTTGCTCTGATGGCAGTTGAAGTTTGATTCAAATGGACACCTTCTCTTCTCAGCCTGACTTTCTTTTCTTTGCTGAGTCCACTCAGCACATCCTTCTCTGGTCAGCAGGCCGGTTTCAGCTAAAGTGTTGTCCTCTGTTCTGTAAAGTTTTGTGGGGTGTGTCCTCAATCATGTCCAACTCTTTGCAACCCTTTGGACGGACTATAGCCGTCCAGGCTCCTCTGTTAATGGGATTCTTCAGGCAAGAATACTGGAGTGGGTTGCCATTTCTCCCTTTAGGGGATCTTCCCAACCCAGGGATCAATCCCATGTCTCCTGTGGCTCCTGCATTGCAAGTGAATTCTTTACCTGCTGAGCCACTGGGGCCCTGTAAAGGTCTGTACATAGGTCTTAATTATCTGCAGGGGATGATCTTTGGTCTCGTCCTGAGGAATAATCGAGGGGTATTTTAACAAATTAAATAAAACTGTCCCTGTATGCAGATAACACAATGCTACACATAGAAAATTCTAGTCTCCACCAAATAACTATTAGAACTAATAAATGAATTCATTAAAGTTGCAGGATACAATATTAGTATATAGAAATCTGTTGTTTTGTATACACAAAAAATGAACTACCAATAAGAGAAAGCAAAAAGAATCCATTTAAAATTACATCCAAAAGAATAAAATACTTAGGAATAAACTTAACCAAGGAGGTGTAAGAACTATATCCTGAAAACTATAAAGCCTGATGAAGGAAACTGAAGAGGATACAACGAAGTAGAAAACTATTCCATGCTCTTGGATTCAAAGAATTAATATCATGAAAATAGCCATACTACCCAAAGCAATTTATAGATTTAATGCAATCCCTATCAAAATACCCATGGCTTTGGTCATAGAACTGGAACAAATAATCCCAAAGTTTATATGGAACCACAAAAGACCCTGAATTGCCAAAGAAATCTTGAAAAAAAAGTGAACAAAGCTGAAAGTATCACCCTTCCTGACTTCAGACTATACTGCAAAGCCACAGTAATCCTAACAGAATGGTACTGGCACAAAAACAGACACATAGATCAATGGCACAAAATAGAGCCCAGAAATAAATCCATTTGCTAAGTTGAATTAATATATTCATAATAAAGAGAGCAAGAATATACACTGGAAAAAAAGTCTCTTCAATAAGTACTGCTGGGAAAACTGGACACCAACATGTAAAAGAATGAGATTAGAACATTTTGGGGACTTCCTTGGTAGTGCAGTTGATAAGAGTCTGCTTGCCACTGCAGGGGACATGGGTTTGATCTCTGGTCCACGAAGATGCTGCAGAACAACTAAGCCCATTCACCGCAACTACTGAGGCCACACTCTAGAGCTTGCGAGCCACAAGCTCTACTGCAACTACTGAAGCCTGTGTGCCTGGAGCCTGTGCTCCCCAACAAGAGAAGCCACCACAATGAGAAGCCCGTGCACCACAACAAAGGGTAGCCCCCACTCACCACAACTAGATTACACCCATGGAAAGCAGCAAAGTCCCGGAACAGCTAAAAATAAATTAAATAAAAACTTAAAAATAACATTTCCTCACACAATATACAAAAATAAACTAAAAATGGATTAAAGACCTAAATGTGAGACCCAAAACCATAAAACTCCCAGAAGAAAACAGGCAGAACACCCTTTGACATAAATGATAACAGTATTCTTTTGGATCTCCTAAGACAAAAAAAATAATTAAATTAAAATAAAAGCAAAAATAAACAAATGGGACCTAATTAAAAGCTTTTGTACATCAATGGAAGCCATCAACAAAATGAAAAGACAACCTACTGAATGGGAGAAAATATCTGCAAATGATATTACCAACAAGGGGTTAATATCCAAAATATTACTATGTAAACAGCTCATGCAACTGTTTACACAATAAAAAAAAAAGCCCATCAAAAAATGGGCAAAAGACTTGAACAGACATATTCCAAAGAAGACATACAGAGGCTAATAGACAGGTGGAAAGATATTCAACATCACCAACTGTTAGAGAAATACAAATCAAAACAACAATGAGACATTATTTCACACCTGTAAGAATGGCTATCATCAAAAAGTTTACAAATAACAAATGCTGGTTAGGATGTGAAGAAAAGGGAATCCTTGTACACTGTTGGTAAGAATGTTAATTAGTGCCACCACTATGGAAAATAGGATGGGTGTTCCTTGAAAAACTAAAAGTAGGGGCTTCCCTGGTGGCCCACCTTCCAATACAGGGAAGACAGGTTTGATCCCTAGTAGGGGGTGAAAAGGTTGGCTTGAAGCTCAACATTCAGAAAACAAAGATCATGGCATCTGGTCCCATCACTTCATGGGAAATAGATGGAAAAACAGTGGAAACAGTGTCAGACTTTATTTTTTTGGGCTCCAAAATCACTACAGATGTTGATTGCAGCCATGAAATTAAAAGACGCTTGCTCCTTGGAAGGAAAGTTATGACCAACCTTGATAGTATATTAAAAAGCAGAGACATTACTTTGCCAACCAAGGTCCGTCTAGTCAAGGCAATGGTTTTTCCCGTGGTCATGTATGGATGTGAGAGTTGGACTGTGAAGAAGGCTGACCGCCGAAGAATCGATGCTTTTGAACTGTGGTGTTGGAGAAGACTCTTGAGAGTCCCTTATACTGCAAGGAGATCCAACCAGTCCATTCTGGAGGAGATCAATCCTGGATGTTCATTGGAGGGACTGATGCTAAAGCTGAAACTGCAATACTTTGGCCACCTCATGCGACGAGTTGACTCACTGGAAAAGACTCTGATGCTGGGAAAGGTTGGGGGCGGGAGGAGAAGGGGACGACGGAGAATGAGATGGCTGGATGGCATCACGGACTCTGTGGACATGAGTTTGAGTGAACTCCGGGAGTTGGTGATGGACAGGGAGGCCTGGCGTGCTGTGATTCATGGGGTCGCGGAGAGTCGGACACGACTGAGCGACTGAACTGAACTGAACTGAACTGAGGGGGAATACGATCCCACATGACACAGGGCAATTAAGCCCATGTATTGCAACTACTGAATCTGCACACCACAAGTAGAAGCCCATGTGCCACAACAAAAGATCCTGCATGCTACCACTCACACTTTATGCAGCCAAATTAATAAACATTAAGAAAAAAAAACTATAAGTAGAACTACCATTTGATCCAACAACTCTACTCCTGAGTGTATATCTGGAAAAAAAAAATGAAAACACTAATTTGAAAAGATGGAACACTTCAGTGTTCATTGCAGCACTGTTTGACAATAGCCAAGGTATGGAATCAACCCAAGTGTCCATCAACAGATGAATGGATAAAGAAGGTGTGTTACACATATATAATGGAGTAGTTCAGTTCAGTTCAGTTCAGTTCAGTCGCTCAGTCGTGTCCAACTCTCCGCGACCCCATGAATCACAGCACGCCAGGCCTCCCTGTCCATCACCAACTCCCGGAGTTCACTCAAACTCATGTCCACAGAGTCGGTGATGCCATCCAGCCATCTCATTCTCCGTCGTCCCCTTCTCCTCCCGCCCCCAACCTTTCCCAGCATCAGAGTCTTTTCCAGTGAGTCAACTCGTCACATGAGGTGGCCAAAGTATTGCAGTTTCAGCTTCAGCATCAGTCCCTCCAATGAACATCCAGGATTGATCTCCTTTAGAATGGACTGGTTGGATCTCCTTGCAGTATAAGGGACTCTCAAGAGTCTTCTCCAACACCACAGTTCAAAAGCATCGATTCTTCGGCGATCAGCTTTCTTCACAGTCCAACTCTCACATCCATACATGACCACGGGAAAAACCATTGCCTTGACTAGACGGACCTTGGTTGGCAAAGTAATGTCTCTGCTTTTTAATATACTATCAAGGTTGGTCATAACCTCAGCCATAAAAAAGAATGAAATTCTGCCATTTGTAGCAATGTGGATGAACCTACAGAACATTATGCTTAGTGAAATAAGTCAGATAGAGAAAGTGATATCACTTACATGTGGAATATAAAAAATAAAAATAATACAAACAAATGTATTTGACAAAACAGAAACAGACTCACAGATATAGAAAACAAACTAGTGGTTACCAGTAGGGAGACGGAAGGGAGGAGAAGCACATTAGGGGTATGGGATTAAGAGAAACAAACTACTATGAATAAAATAGATAAACCACAAAGATATATTGTACAACACAGGGAATTATAGCCATTACTGTGGAGTAACCTTTGATAGAGTATAATCTATAAAAATACTTAACAGTATGCTATATACCAGAAACTAATATCATATTGTAAATAACTTTACATCAATAAAAAAGATAATAAATATTTTAAAATAATAATTTTGTCTTTCCTTTTGGTCTGATCAGTATTTTACATAGTTTCATGCATATTTTGATTTTTATTCTACAGCAGGTCTGTTATTAACATTTTCTGAGAAAGAAATCCAAAGAGCTGAAGAAGGAAGAATATTTTATATACTGTAATACAATAAATAGGCTTTAATGGGGTTGCTGCTGCTGCTGCTAAGTTGCTTCAGTCATGTCCAACTCTGTGCAACCCCATAGAGAGCAGCCCACCAGGCTCCCCCGTCCTTGGGATTCTCCAGGCAAGAATACTGGAGTGGGTTGCCATTTCCTTCTCCAGTGCATGAAAGTGAAAAGTGAAAGTGAAGTTGCTCAGTCGTGTCTGACTCTTAAAATGGATCTATTAAGTCAAGAAAATTGCAGATTTCAGAAATGCCATAGTTAACCATTTTAGGGAAAGTGGGGGAAGGGTACCAGAGTGATCAGAGTCTGTAGCAGTGGCTGGAAAGGGAGGGAGACAGGCTGCCCAAGAAAAGAGGAAAAGCAGATGGAGTCCCTGTTGCTTCCTATAGGGGTCATTACCTTCAAACCTGTCAAGATGTCAAAGCATTAACAGATTAAGGAAAAAAAAAACCAACCATAAGGTAAAAGAGTTTTTCTCTAAAATATAGAGGTAGTTTTTGATGTAGGATATGTAAAATTTCCCATGAGGTGATGCTTTTCTTATTAATGAACACTTCAAACACCCCCCACCTCCATGCCTGACCAGTGTCAGGAAATACACAGTATCCTCCTCAGTTCTCACCCCTAGGCCATTGCCTGACTAGTGTTATCTGCCTAAATAACAGAGGTAGGGAAACCCAGGCTGGGGAAAATCAGAAGACATAGTATTTCATTTTTGTATTTATTCAAGACACTTAGTCACTGACAAAGTAACTCAAATGGAAAGGCTTTGGACATATGCAAAAATGGAAAGTGATCTCCGCTCAGGGCAAGGAGCCTCCTGGAGAGAATTGTGCCTTATCAGTGTTGCAGACCTCCATTTGAAAAGCCAGCAGATTTCAGTCAGGGACATAAGCCTAGGACAGCAAAGCCCTGTGCAAAATGCAATGGAACATAAGTAATGCAGCTACAAGGATCAGATCAGTAAAGCTCCAACAAGGGTGGAGACTGATTTTAAATAAGATCTTTACTTTCAAATTATTTTTAGCACTTTAAACTTGTCCTCCAGAAAGACTATACATGTTTCTTAAGGGAAATTACTGTAATGGGGAAAACCAGGGACAGCTTGAATGTCCATCCAAAGGAAATAAGAAAATGGCAAAATCAATCATGACATATCCACTCTCTGGATCTTAGGCATCTGCTTAAAAGAATAAGTTTGATCTCAGAATCCTGAAAGGGAAAATGGCTAATTTTTTTTAACAAAACAAGTATCAAAACAATGTGTATATGATTCTAATTTTGCAAATTTTTTGTTTTAGCAACATTTCCATTTTGTAAAGCAAGTGTATTAGATGCAATCTTTGTGCACCTTCTCAGATTTCCTTCACTGTCTCTTTTTTGAGGATAACCTCAACACCGCTATTGCACCTTGACCACGACCATTGCCTTCACTGAACTCCCTGAGATGACCGGGGTTCAATGAAACTTTGGGCCTGCATAGCTCTTGCTTCCTATACACTGAATCCTATTGATATCAAGTCATCACTTGAAATGCCAGACTGCTACATAAAGGAATTTTCTTCCTGAGTGGCTGCCAAGGGCTGAAAATATGGAGAGTTACCCCTAGTATGGGGGCCTCCCAGGTGGCGCTAGTGGTAAAGAGCCTGCCTACCAATGCAGGAGAACATAAGAGACGTGGGTTTGATTGCTGGGTTGGGAAGATCCCCTGGAGAAGGGCATGGCAACCCACTCCATTATCCTTGCCTGGAGAATCCCATGGACAGAGGAGCCTGGTTGGCTACAGTCCATAGGGTTGCACAGAGTCAGACACAGCTAAAGAAAATTAGCATGCACACATGCACAGTCCCACTGTGAGGTGAAATTCGGCCAATGGAAAGTGAGAGCCAGGAGGCATATGAACAGAACAATGCCCTCCCCTTTAAGCAGTGGACCACTCTGAAGTGTGATTGCTTCTTGCAGCCTTTCCAGATATATCTGCTGCTCACCTGCTCTGTCTCTGCCAGGCCTGTTGTGAAATGTGGCCGGAGCAGTGACACATCACATCACATTGCTTTGCATCTTTCTTACCCCACTTCCGTGGTTTCCTCACCTTCACCAACTTCAGTGTGCATTTTCCAAGTAAAGAGGACACAGGTTAACCCTTGCTTCTGCTTCTCCAGGCTAGAAGGCCCAGGCCAAAACCACAGGCAAACTAGATATTAAGGCTCTACGTAAATTTGTAGTGAAGGTATCAGACTTTCATAGAAATAACCCTTTGCTTGAGAAGGACTTACTTCAGATTGAGCAGTGGTTAGCTGTTGCTGCTTACATTTTTAACATGTATGACTTTTATATATTTATCTAAACAATAAGTTAATACCATAAAGTCATGCCATGTTAACAAGCCTAGCGCATGATTCCCTCCTTTACTCCTTTGCAGGCAATATATTATTGTATTTCTCAGGCAAAATCAGTTTACAATACTCTTAAAATTTTTTGACTGTGTGACAGTTGTTCACTTGTCACCTTGGGAACACAAGAGACAGCCAAAAAAGTCCAGAAAAGAAGACCAAAGCCATGATATCTTGAAGGCTGTGTATTAAGCAACAATGAAGACTCCTACCCCTAAACTTCTTGGTTTGTGAGATAATAAATGTGCTCACTGTTTAAGAAACTTTAAATTGGGTATTCTGTTGGTTGCCTTAAAACCATTCTGGGGGATTGTTTATATACGTATGCATTTGTGTGTGTATCTGACTTTATACATATAATAATATATATATTACCGTGAAATACGTGGTGTCATAAGATTTAATATTTGTCTTATTTACCTTCATGTCCTCAGCTCCTCACATGGTACTTACACAGTGTAGGAGGTCGACAAACATTTCTTGAATTGAACTAACAAGTCCCATTCATCTTAATCTGTAATTTGCATATACACATCCAGTGGGAGGCTATAAAATAAAGAGAAGGTAAGGTACACAAAATAAAATCTGAATCACTTCTCATCCAAAAAGCTTAAGCCTATCAGTAAAGTTAACAATAACAAAAACTGCATTATTTAAATCATATCATATAGCACTGTCGAAACGATAGCAGCAAAATTTAAAATGGATTAACAACCAGGACTGCTGTATAGCACTCTGCTCAGTGGAACTCCGCTCAATGTCATGGGGCAGCCTGGATGGGAAGGGAGTTTGGGGGAGAATGGATACAAGTATAGGTATGGCTGAGTCCTTTTGCTGTCCACCAGAAACGATCTCAACATTGCTAACTGGTTATATTCCAATATAAGAAAAAAGTTAAAAAATAACAATAAAGGATACAGCAAACCACAGTGAGAATTAAAAGATCACACTTCTGTTTCTATGCTATTTCTAGATATAACCAGTTAAAAACAGCTCGTAAAAGAATTCTGTTTTGGGTAGGGTAATCATAGTATTTGAAGAGTACAAATAGGATAAGTCAACAGAATGTAACAAGGCACCAACAAAGATTTCAGGTGGGTGGTGGAAGCAGTGGTTACCCAGTGAGAGCTACCATTTCATGATCTAGATCAAGGCCCTCATCCGAAACCCAGTCTGTCAACACTTGCCTTCAGTAGCTTCCGAACTGCAGTAACAAAACTTAGCCAACTTTAAATTACAGACATGGGTGGGAAAACCAGTTGACACAGACAAATGATATTCATTTATGCAATTTTTATTATCCTAGTACAATGTGCCAGGAAATGTTCTAAGTGCTTGAGATTCAGTAATGAGGCAAAGAGACAAAAATCCCCACCCATATGGAGTGTATGTTCTAGAATTGGAGGGGATGGGTTGGGAGGGACAGTCACCAAAAATTTCAGAAATTCATTTTAGTCCTTAATGTCCTAGCACGGCTAGCTCTGAAAAAACTTGTCAAAGCAGCAAGCCTCTTGTTTTCTTCCCCGCTGTCTGGCCTGCTTTGCACCATGCTTCACAGCTTCCACACTGCAGCCTCCTTAACTACCTACTCAGGGTCATGAGTCTGGTCAACTGAATCTCAGGAGGTCTTGAGATAGAGCCTGCTAATCTACTGCTGTTTCATTTTGTTTCTAAAATACTCTCCAGATGGTTCTGATGATCAGCCAGCCTGCTTCAGTTCTCTCTCTCCTCCTTCTAACCACCCAGCAAAATTTACCAAATTTGTGTCTTTTCCCACAGATATGCTCACTGCATTCCACAGCGGTGCTTATAGCTCAAACTGATGTGTTACCTTATAACTTCATAATACTAAGGGTCTCTGATATTTCCAGAGAGCTTTTGTATTAACAGAGCATTTTCATGTATGGTCAACCTTTGGTTCACACTCTTACCCCCAGAGATAGGCAGGCAGGTTTTATTTCCCCCCTTTATTACCCTGGAGAGACTCAGAGCGACTGAATTGTTTGCCCAGGGTCATTCAACTGGGAAGAGCAGAGTTGGCTCAGGAAATCTCCAACTCCTTACCCCACTGCTTTCACAGTCCTTTGTGCTGTTCTCTCCAGATGAAAATTTAAATTATTTTGATAACATTTCATCACAACTCTAATGGTGGAAATGCTAGGCACCAGAGTAGGGTGACGGGAAAAAATTCTAAGGCACATATCTTTGCTATCTTAAATCAACTAGACAGATTTTCTGTTCTGCCTTCAGGTAGAAGCAATGCTGTCAGAATCAGTATCAAGTAACAGATATATGACTAGTTAGACTAAGTAATACAGCCTGTGTTTATTGGCAGCTGGGCTCCTTTCTGTCCCTTTGAGTACTGCTTCTGGCTCCAGGAACCATCTGCCCCTCCCCCCACAACCCTCCCCTCCAAGTGTCAGCATTCAGACATTACCATTCTTCCCTACCTCCTCCCCACATCCAGTGTTGCTGGAGTGACCATATACTTTATTGTATGGACCAGAGCAATTTGGAGAGAAAAAGAAGACACAACAGATTAATAATTATGTCAGGACAACTTGTGTAAAACAGGACCCTACTCATCACCTCCCAATACAAGGAGAAAACTTAAAAAAAAAAAAAAAACTGACTGAATTAAAGTTTGTTCTTCTTTCTTGCTCTGCTTCTGATAAAGGTACCAGTACCTACAAATGTATCTTATGTCACACAAAAAAGAAAATATTCCTGAGAAGTTGCATGTTATATGATGCATAGGAAAGCTAGCAAGTTAAGTGTGTGAGTGTGCTCAGTCGTGTCTGACTCTCTGCAATCCCATGGGTTATAGCTCCTCTGTCCATGGGATTTCCATGTTAAGAAAACTTGTGAATTCTTTGGAAATGTAAAAACACTCCTTTCACGATGCACCTTCTCATTTCTTACATAAGACTGTAAAATTTAAATTTTCTATAATAGCTTCCTACTAGGTAGTAATCATGTAAAGAGTTGACTCACTGGAAAAGACTCTGATGCTGGGAAGGATTGGGGGCAGGAGGAGAAGGGAATGACAGAGAATGAGATGGCTGGATGGCATCACCGACTCGATGGACATGAGTCTGAGTGAACTCTGGGAGTTGGTGATGGACAGGGAGGCCTGGCGTGCTGTGATTCATGGGGTCACAGAGTCGGACACGACTGAGCGACTGAACTGAACTGAGGTACTGTGGAACAGCATCATATAGATCATATCTACCAGGAGTCTGCCTTGTCAAAGCCTAGTCCTGGATCAGATCCACCCTAGCAACAAAATCCTTACTCACAAAGCGTTTGTTTTGTGTTTTAATATTGTAAAATAACATACATTCATTGTGAAAAAATTTCAATATAGACAAGTTCAAAGCAGGAAAACAAATCACCCACAATCACCACCTCTCAAGTAACTATTATTACATTCTGGAATATTTAATTCCAAATATTTATATCTATGCAACTTTTTTCACTTAGTTATAATCATAGTAAATATAAAATGTACCCTGCCTTTCACTTAAATATTATTCCTTGTATTTCTGGTGTTATTACGGACTGTAGCCCACCAGGTTCCTCTGTCCATGGAATTCTCCAGGCAAGAATACTGGAGTGGGTAGCCATTCCCTTCTCCAGGAGATCTTCCCGACCAAGGGATCAAACCCAGGTCTCCTGCATTGCAGGCAGATTCCTTATGGTTGGAGCCACCAGAGAAGCCCATATAATCATAACTTTATGTAAGTAATCTGTTATGTGTAGAACATCTTGTTTCTTTAACTATTCCCAGATTGTCTGGCATTTAGGTTGTTTACAACTACTTCTTCTTTCAACTACTTTTCAACTACTTCTCAACTACTTCTTCATTCAAAAAACAAAGACCATGGCATCCGGTCCCATCACTTCATGGCAAGTAGATGGGGAAACAATGGAAACAGTGACTATTTTCTTGGGCTCCAAACTCACTGCAGATGGTGATTGCAGCCATGAAATGAAAAGACACTTGCTTCTTGGAAGAAAAGCGATGACCAACCTCGACAGCATATTAAAAAGCAAAGACATTACTTTGCCAAAAAAGGTCCATCTAGTCAAAGCTATGGTTTTTCCAGTAGTCATGTATGGAAGTGAGAGAGGGACTATAAAGAAAGCTGAGTGCCAAAGAATTGATGCTTTTGAACATCAGACTCTCAAGAGTCTCTTGGACTGCAAAGAAATCAAACCAGTCAATCCTGAAGGAAATCAACCCTGAATATTCATTGGAAGAACTGATACTGAAGCTGAAGCGCCACCTGATGCGAAGAACTGACTCATTTGAAAAGACCCTGATGCTGGGAAAGATTGAAGCTGGAGGAGAAGGGGAAGACAGACAATCAGATGGTTGGATGGCATCACCAACTCAACAAACATGAGTTAGAGCAAGATCCAGGAACTGGTGATGGACAGGGAAGCCTGGCGTGCTACAGTCCATGGGGTTACAAAGAGGCGGACATGACTGAGTGATTGAACTGAACTTCATCTTATAAATAATGCCATGATGAACACTTTATACTAAAAGTTTTCTCTGTACTTGATGTCATTTCTTGAAGCTAGATTCTAGAAACTGAAATTATCTTAAAACATATGAACATATGTAAAATTCATGTTACATATTACAAAAGCTGTCCAACAGGTTTTTATCCAGTTTACAAATTTTTATCCATATTCAACAATGACTATGACCCTTAGCAGCACAGACTATTTTTATGTGTAAAACATGATCTATGGTTTTTGTTTTGTTTGTTTTTTATTTCTAGAGACACTTAGCTCTCTCTCATATCCTGACTAACTAATTGTATATCCTATCCTATGAATAGTTTGGTTGCATCATTTGCTCACCAGAATTTTTACTAAAATCACAAACTAGAAATATGTATAGCATACCTTAAAAAGTTCTTTATGTTCAGACAATAAAAGTAACAAAGATCCACTAAGAATTATTATATGTATAACTGATTCGCTTTGCTCTATCCCTGAAACTAACATAACATTGTAACACAAGTATACTTCAATAAAATTTTTTTTAAAAAGAATTATTACATAGATTATGGAATGAGAATAATATACCATTTTCTACAGAGAAGAATTTAAACATAAGTATTTAAGCAACAAAATTGTGAAATTCAGTGAGATGTTGATATTAATTTCCATCCTCATCAAGAATTGACAAGTCTCTGAGCCAAGGAGGCAGTGAAGGCACTGCTCTTAACCCTGCTCCATGTGTCATATTCTGTATTCATAGTCTTATTAGTTTCCTGATCTCCTCTGTGCTTGAATGATTAATCCTTTATGTCTCCTGTAGTAGAAGCTGAAGCAAGTGTAATTGTCATCTTTACAGATATGAAAACAGGGGTTCAGACAGACATTTAACTAGCTCAAGATCACACAGCTTGTAAGGAGTCAAACCCTTTCTGATTCAAAAATCTCATGTTCTTTCCATTAAAGTGCCTTTAACCTAAAGTCAGATGTTTAAAAGCATTCAGGAAAATGAGGAAGCAAAGGACCCCAAAAATTTACTAAAATAGCAGCTGTGAAGTGTTAGAGATTCCTTAGCCAGGCTACACTGAGCGTCAGTAACAAAAGTACTCATTTGCTCTACATCTTAGTTTTCGGTTTTTATAAAAATTCCTGCCGACTTCAGCTTCATTCTCTCAGGCACCGTATCACGTGAAAGGTAGCGCAGCACGGTGAGTAAGAGTGCAGGCTAGGAAATCCATGTCTGTGTTTTAATCCCAGCTTTGCCATTTGCCACCCTGTAGCCTGGGAACACTACTCAGATGCTCAGTGCTCTCCATTTCCTCATATGTTAAAAAACAAAAATGAAAAATAGGGAGGTGATGATAACAGTAATTGCCACACAGAGTTTTAAGGAGGAGTAAATGACATATTACATGTAGAGCACTTTAAGTCTGCCTGGCACATGGCAAATATTTGAGTAATGATACTTGTTGCTGTCATTATATGTATCAACTCATTTAAACTCATTAGAACCCTGTGACCCATGACAACTCTACTGTGATCCCCTTTTGACTGATAAGAAAACAGAGACGTTATACAAATTATGAAAGCAAAACATAAGGCTCTATTCAAATCTTAAAAGGATCCCTGACTGTAGGGATGAACCAGATTTTGGAAACAAACAATACAATGTGTTTCCACATCAGCGAAATACAAACAGCTAAGGGAAGTAAGTTATATTTTGCATCGGAAACAAAATTAAGCAACATTCAGTCAGTTCAGTTCAGTCACTCAGTCGTGTCTGACTCTTTGTGACCCCATGAATCACAGCACGCCAGGCCTCCCTGTCCATCACCAACTCCCGGAGTCCACACAAACTCATGTCCATCGAGTCGGTGATGCCATCCAGCCATCTCATTCTCTGTCGTTCCCTTCTCCTCCTGCCCCCAATCCCTCCCAGCATCAGAGTCTTCCAGTGAGTCAACTCTTTGCATGAGGTGGCCAAAGTATTGGAGTTTCAGCTTTATCATCAGTCCTTCCAATGAACACCCAGGACTGATCTCCTTTAGAATGGACTGGTTGGATCTCCTTGCAGTCCAAGGGACTCTCAAGAGTCTTCTCCAACACCACAGGTCAAATGCATCAATTCTTCAGCGATCAGCTTTCTTCACAGTCCAACTCTCACATCCATACATGACCACTGGAAAAACAATAGCCTTGACTAGACGGACCTTTGTTGGCAAAGTAATGTCTCTGCTTTTTAATATGCTGTCTAGGTTGGTCATAACTTTCCTTCCCCCTAGCATATAAAGCTTTTTTGTCAGAACTGAGTGGGCAAGAAATATCGTAGAGTTTTAAATAGTTCTCTTTTTACCATGAAGTTGTGGAAGAAAAAGACCATCACTAACCTTAGAGGATTGACAGGGATGTTGACAGATGCTGACAGTCTTCTCCTTTGTGCTGTTTAAATACCACTTATCTCTGTTCTCAATAGGCTTAAATGCTTCGTTTCTGATGCTAATGGCTCATATTTGTAAATAATAAATGTATGAGACACATATTTCGTGCATCAACATACACTTTCATTTTGAATGAAAACACTTTTTTTTTTTAACAAATCAATCTTTACCCTGAGAACAACCATACATCAAAACCCTAGGGAAAGTCAAAATAACTTCAATATTTTTATGAGCACTGTCCTTAAGAAATACAACATTAAGGAAAACAGTTACTCTTATCTTCTTTCTCCTACTTCCCAAATGTAGGGGAAGACCTTACCAAGGGATGGTCTCCCACCGGGTCCTAGGAACTCCAGCCTGACTCAGGGGGACAAGTAGGCAGGGACTGGAGATGGCTGCAAATATGGAGACCTTGAAGGATTTGCCAGTGAGTGGCAATCCACGTGTGAGACGCCTAGAGAAAGAGGAGATGGTAGTCAGCGAGGAAAAAGGGAAAATACAGACGAGGGAAAACAAGGGGAATGGACCCAGATAGAGGACTAAAATGGTATGAAAGCCAGCAGACAGGTAAAGTTCACCTCTCTCAACAGAAAATCAGGCTGTTGAAGAGATCCCTGGGCTGTGGAGAAGATAAATGAAATAGTTTATTTCTAAGAGTACTGAACTGTTAAGTCTGAGCTGAGAGGTATAATGTATGGAGAAAATTACAAAAATAAGCCTCTAGGCAGCCTGTTGCTTTGTGTTTACAGTAAGTACACACTCTATTGGACTGCAACCAATTGACTTACCTATATGTATAAATTTGACCTGGGGTTTCTCCCACTTTTCATCTGTGGAGTGGTTTAATCACTAGGACATCTATGTTTGCAGATTTGCAGAAGTGAATGCTGTAATCAAACAGCCTGGATGTGACCTGAGTATTTCTTGTATAGTTTAGCTTCCTAGATTCATTCCAGCCATCCTGGAGCTCTCTGAGTTTCAAATTAGTATTGAGCCTCCCTGAAAAGTGAAATAAATATTGGGTAGAAAGAAGGGAAAATGATTCAGAGGGGTAGGGATGGAGAATGGGCCATGGGAAGGGATCAGGTTTGCTAATACACCTCAGAAAGGATGAATCATTTTCTCTGACAAGACCCACTGAACATTGACCCCCAAAATTCCCGGGGTCTGTGCTATCTCACACTTTTGTGTATATAGAATGGGCCTTCCCCAGGGGCTCAACGGTAAAGAATCTGCCTGCAACGCAGGAGATGCAGGTTTGATCCTTGGGTCAGGAAGATCTCCTGGAGAAGGAAATGGTTACCCACTTATTCTTGCCTGGGAAATCCCATGGACAGAGGAGCCTGGTGGGCTACAGTGACGGAGTTGCAAAGAGTCAGACACAACGGAGCATGTACACAAGTACAGAATGTAATCGCTCCCTGCCTGACAATGGGTTGTCTATATGTCTGTCTCCCCATCTAGACAGTGAATTTCTTGAAGGCAGAGATGGAGTCCTATTCATCTTCGTACTCCTAGCACCTAGCACCAAGCTTGGTGCATGACTGCTACTCAATATCTATTTGTAAAATAAAGGAATCAAATGCTCAGATACATTTTCCCCTTTGAAACATTATTATTTATGAAACTTTTTAAAGCCTATAAAATAAGGTGGAATGTGTTGTTTTGTGCTCAAAATCACTTCAGTCTATATGGACGTCAATGGAAATTTATGTGATCTGATTATTTAGCATGTCACCAAACCGCCAGAACTGGACACGGACTGGAGAGTAAACCCAGTTAAAAAAGACAGAGAGACATACAAGCACTTTGCACAGTGCGTGATACATTAATATAAACAAATTTAAAAGCTATTAAAAATACACATCTTAGCATTAACCCTTAAGTAAGTATTCTTAATTTGGGGTCCACAGAGCCTTAGCAAGGCCAGGCGTGGACTTCAGAGGACATGTCTATGCACCACACACACAAAATCCAAGTCAAAATTAGGTACATGAATGCGCATTTTGCAAGGGAGATGATGCATAGCTCTCGCTAGATTCCCAAAGGCATCTACAATCCAAAACACACAAACTGTTAAAGCAAAGAGCAACTTGTAGAAACATGAAATATATGCCCAAGGATGTTCACCAGAGCAATGTTTTAAAGTGAAAACTGGAAGCTATCTAAATGGACTTCAATAAAGGGGGTCAAGCACCTACACAAAACATGTGTGATATGCATCATGTATGTCATAGCCCAGTGTTCAGTAAGAGAGTTGATTACCACACAGCACATATCATGTGGTCTCACTTAGGAAAAATAGTATGCATGCATGGGGAATTCCTTGGTGGCCCAGACTTTAGGACTCGGTGCTTTCGTTAATCTCTGGTCAGGGAACTAAGATCTCACAAGCCAAAGGTGCAGCCAAAAGAAAAAAAAATGCATGTGTATGGAGACATAGAATGATTCTGGAAAACCAAATGTTAATAGATATTGTTGATCAGTGGAACTCGGGATGTTTTTGTCCTTCCTTTTTATACACTCTGAATTATTTAAATTTTTATACTGAGTACATTGTCAACTTAACAATAGTAGTGTTTTCTGGAATTGGAGGGCTTATTTAGAGAAATGTAAGAGAGACAGAATCACAATAGGCAACTAATAGAAAGTCGGAAATTGTTAACCTTAACGATGGCATCAAAAAGATCACTGATCCATGCCACGTAGACAGCAGAGTAAGATAAATCATAAGGCTGATGCTGCGCAACGATTACCGTGTCCAAGTTTGCGTGCTCTGTTTGCGTGCTTCAACTCTGTGACCCCATGGACTGTAACCCACCAGGTTCCTCTGTCCATGGGATCCTACAGGCAAGACTACTGGAGTGGATTGCCATGCCCTTCTCCAGGGAATCTGTCCAAATTTAGGCAGGGTTTAAAGGAAGTGACAAGTGGTCTTAGAAGATCCTATCTTCATCTAGCTCACCATGAACTGGTTTTTCCGTGAAGACACAAGAGCTCCATACAGGAATAAGATGTGTGCAAGATGACGTGTGCAAGAGGCAGAGGCAATTGCATATTTTTATGCAATTGCTATTATCACATGTGGCTGAGCCAGTCAGTCCAGTATGTGGCACGACCAGTTCCTGGAAAGGCTCAAGTTTCTCATCATCTGAGTCAGACTAGAATCTTCTTTCCTCTTTAGTGGACAAAGATCTACTTTCAACCTTACGTTTCAAATGTGAAACATTCATTTACGAGATTCAAACCCTTCTTGGAAAGACCATGTGCAGTAAGGGCTTACATTTGCCAGAAGTAAGGGCTTGCCAGAAGTAAGGGCTGCCCCTTTAGTGTGTCTTCATTGAACCTCTCTGGTTTGCTTCATAGGAATCTGCCTCAAAAGCAATGTATTTTCAAAACTTTCCTACATTTGGTGACCCCAGATTTTCACATCCTGGAGTAATGCACCAGAGTAACATTTGAGATGGGTGAGAAGACTTTTCTTCTGTCCAATAAGAAGTTATGAAAGGGAAAACAAATAATTTTAGGAAAGAATATACATTAGGAAACTGAGTCTGGAGAATGATTCACTTAAAACTATCCATGAACCTTTAGCTCCTGTAAACTCTCATGTGTGCTCAGGGGTATGTGTAGCCCAGCTTGAAGGCCATTGCTTTAGTCCACCTCATTTATTCATAGGTATGCAAACTGAAGTTCAGTGCAGTGGCCAAGTCAAAACTAGAACCTAGGTCTTCCAGAATGCTGACGAAAGGGGTTTGGGCTTTATGACACTGCCTTTATTGTGACCTTGGATAAATCTTTTCCCTCATTGAGGCTTATTTTTCTCATCTTGGAGGGACTGATGCTAAAGCTGAAACTCCAATACTTTGGCCACCTCATGCGACGAGTTGACTCACTGGAAAAGACTCTGATGCTGGGAAAGGTTGGGGGCGGGAGGAGAAGGGGACGACGGAGAATGAGATGGCTGGATGGCATCACCGACTCTGTGGACATGAGTTTGAGTGTACTCCGGGAGTTGGTGATGGACAGGGAGGCCTGGCGTGCTGTGATTCATGGGGTCGCGGAGAGTCGGACACGACTGAGCGACTGAACTGAACTGAACTGAACTGAAAATGAGAGGGATAGACTAGTTGATCTTGAGTTAGACATTTTTCCTTTTTTCCTCCCATTCTCCAAACTTCTTCACTCTGCTCTTGGTCCCAGAGTTGGATATGTTCAAACCTCATCACTGGGCTCCCTTGACTTCTAGCTTCTGGGTTGGGTGCAGCCAATGGGAGGCCCTGGCATGAGCTTGGAAGGCAGAAAGGGAGTAAGAATGGACCATTTGTTCACCCGGATTTCCTGCTTGTTTACCATGAGCTGTTTGTATCCTGCCCCTGAAGGCCATAATCTTATCAGGAGTTCCTTCAAATTGTTTCCTGTATCATATTTACATACCTCATAATTTTTTAGTACTTCCTGGCCTTTGGACACCATAAGTTGCTCCAGGCTTAACTTACATTTTCCTTGGAATCAATCATTTCTGCAAGAAGCCCAGTAATTACTTATCCGGTCCTAGTACACATGTAGTTTCAGAATTCCTGACTCAATGTATGTGTTAGTTGTTCAGTCCTGTCTGACTCTTTGTGACCCCATGGACTGTAGCCTACCAGGCTCCTCTGTCCATAGAATTCTCCCGACAAGAATACTGGAGTGGGTTGCCATGCCCTCCTCCCAGGGATATTCCCAACAAACAGATTGAACCTGAGCCTCTTGCATTGCAGGAAGATTCTTTACCATCTGGGCTACCGGGGAAGTCCCCTGACCCATACCGCTGAGGGAAAATTTTTTACTAATTAGAGTCTAATATTTGTGCACAGTTGTGTCTTTAATCTGACATTGTATGGTCGAAATACTGTTTTTCAAACTTAGTTAATTTTTCCCCAACTTCTTTCATATGGTCATGATATTCATTCATAATACAGTTGCATCTATTTGTTACTCTTTGTATTCTAATTTGGGCTCCCCCCACATTCTGGTTGATTTTAATTATTTATTTTGAGGGTATTTTGTTCTAAGCATGAGAGCCATTCATAAAAAGAATAGCAGGTAAATCCCTCCCCGACCCCTGCTATCCCATTCCCACTTCCTCACTCTTTCCACTACACTCCCATCCCATGCCTCAGTAACCAGTCTCACTAGGTTTAATTCTTCTTATGTTTCTTTTGCACAAATGAACAAATACATGTATATTTTGTTACCTCTTCTTGTGTCTTTCATGAAAGGAGGCACACTATAGCAACTCTTTTTTTGTTGTTGTTATTTAGGTACAATTCACATAATATGAAATAAATCATTTTAAAGCGTGAAATTCACTGGTGTTTAGTATATTCACATGTCACAAAACCACCATCTCTCTTTTGTTCCACAACATTTCCACCACCCTGAAAGGAATCCCCATACCATTGAAAAGTTACTCCTCATTTCCCTCCCCCCTCTAGCCCCTGCAATGACTAATCTGTTTTCCATCACAATGGATTTACCTATTTTGAATATTTAATATAAATGGAATCACAGTATGTGTGAACTTTGGTATCTGGCTTCTTTCACACAGCATAACATTTTGATGCCCGTCCACATTGTAGCATACATCAGTATTTCATCTCTTTTTATGGCTGAATAATATTCCATTGTTTAGATGTACCACATTTTCTTTATCTATCCATCAGTTGAGGACATTTGGGTTGTTATCATCTTTCGGCTATTGTGAATAGTGGTGCTGTGAATATTTATGTCAAGTATTTTAATATCTATTCAATATGTCAGAATATAGGGCTAGGAGTAGAATTTCTGGATCACATGGTATTTTTAACTTTTTGAGGAACCACTAAAATATTTTCCACAGCAACTGCATCACTTTACATCCCACCAGAAGAATATGAGGGTTCTAAGTTCTCCACATGCTCACCAGCATTTGTTATTGTGTGTGCTTGTTTTTAAATTATACCCATCCTAGTGGGTGTAATGTGGTATCTCATTGTGGGTTTGATTTGCATCTTCCAAACGACTAATGAAAACAAAGATCATGGCATCTGGTCCCATCACTTCATGGGAAATAGATGGGGAAACAGTGTCAGACTTTATTTTTTGGGGCTCCAAAATCACTGTGGATGCTGATTGCAGCCATGAAATTAAAAGATGCTTACTCCTTGGAAGGAAAGTTATGACCAACCTAGATAGTATATTAAAAAGCAGAGACATTACTTTGCCAACAAAGGTCCGTCTAGTCGAGGCTCTGGTTTTTCCCGTGGTCATGTATGGATGTGAGAGTTGGACTGTGAAGAAAGCTGATCGCCGAAGAATTGATGAGTCAGACACGACTGAGCAACTGAACTGAACTGAACTGAATGACTAATGATGTTAAGCATCTTTTCCGGTGCTTAATTTGCTATAGATGTTTTTTTTTTCTGCCCAGTACATACTGGAAATCACTCCATATCAATTCACAAAGATTGCTCATATTCCTTTTGCACCTGCATACTAGGTGAATTTTGTGGATTACCATAGTTTATTCTTCCAGTTGCCTAAACATGGGCATTTAGGTTTTTTCCAACATTTTTCAATTAAAAATAATTCTGCATTGAATAACTTGGTACATATATATTTTCATATTACTAGAGGCCTCTTGAGAAACCTGTATTCAGGTTAGGAAGCAACAGTTAGAACTGGACATGAAACAACAGACTGGTTCCAAATAGGAAAAGGAGTACGTCAAGGTTGTATATTGTCACCCTGCTTATTTAACTTATATGCAGAGTACATTATGAGGAATGCTGGGCTGGAAGAAGCACAAGCTGGAATCATGATTGCTGGGAGAAATATCAATAACCTCAGATATGCAGATGACACCACCCTTATGGCAGAAAGTGAAGAGGAACTAAAAAGACTCTTGATGAAAGAGAAAGAGGAGAGTGAAAAGGTTGACTTGAAGCTCAACATTCAGAAAACTAAGATCACGGCATCTGGTCCCGTCACTTTATGGGAAATAGATGGGGAAACAGTGTCAGACTTTATTTTTTTGGGCTCCAAAATCACTGTGGATGCTGATTGCAGCCATGAAATTAAAAGATGCTTACTCCTTGGAAGGAAAGTTATGACCAACCTTGATAGTATATTAAAAAGCAGAGACATTACTTTGCCAACCAATGTCCGTCTAGTCAAGGCTATGGTTTTTCCCGTGGTCACGTATGGATGTGAGAGTTGGACTGTGAAGAAAGCTGATCGCTGAAGAATTGAGGCTTTTGAACTGTGGTGCTGGAGAAGACTCTTGAGAGTCCCTTGGACTGCAAAGAGATCCAACCAGTCCATTCTGAGGGAGATCAATCCTGGGTGTTCATTGGAAGGACTGATGCTAAAGCTGAAACTGCAATACTTTGGCCACCTCTTGCAAAGAGTTGACTCACTGGAAAAGACTCCGATGCTGGGAGGGATTGGGGGCAGGAGGAGAAGGGGACGACAGAAAATGAGGTGGCTGGATGGCATCACCGACTCGATGGACATGAGTTTGAGTGTACTCCGGGAGTTGGTGATGGACAGGGAGGCCTGGTGTGCTGCGATTCATGGGGTCACAAAGAGTCGCACACGACTGAGCGACTGAACTGAACTGAACTGAGAGGCATTCTTTAGGGTAGATTCTTCATAGTTCATGTGGAAATGGGATTGCTGGGTCAGAAGGTAAGTGTGAATGTATATTTGTCAGAGATGAATGAAGTTAGCAAGGAACAATACTATTTCTCTTAAATAGTTCAATGATAAATATAAGGATTGAAGCTCAAGAGGAAGAAAAAACTCAGCTAGTTGTTTATCATGAGAGAAAGGAAACCTGTATAAAAGTTACTTTTTTAAGATAATCTTGTGTGCATGCTCATTTGCTCAGTCATGTCCAACTCTTTGCAACCCTATGGACTGCAGCCTGCCAGGCTCCTCTGTCCAGTCAATCTTATCTTATAATAAGATAACTCTATGCTAAAGGAAAATAGTCTTGTTAGCATACAAACATACCTCGTTTTCCTAAGGTTAGGATTTACATTTTTATAGAATTCCATGAGGCCTAGTAGAAGCTGAGTCCTGAGTATGCTTTTATGCAACTAATTTTTGTGTTTTTAATTTAATTTTCACTCTGTGTGAAAAACAGGATTAGAAGAATCATGAATCATTCCAAAATTATCAGGGTATGTAGGAGTGGTAAGGAGTGAAAAGAGAAGATACACTCAGTTCTCAGTTTACTTCAATTTTCAAGTCACAGAAATATTGAAATATATTGGAACGAGTTCTGAGATACCACTTTAACAGTGGATCTGAATAGCCACATCTCTCATATACTATTACTCTGCCATTAGGATTTAGTCTTTAAAATTCTATTGAGGAACTTCTGCAGTTTTAATCTTCACCAAGAATCACACCTCCCAGTCCAGAAAGGCCTTAAGATCAAGAACCTCAAGAGCCACAAGAATGATATCACTACCACCCAGACTATCATCAGCGAACATTTGCTGTAGTCATCCTTTCATTTCAGTGTTATCTTAAAGGGTGTTCAATGCATTTGTCACTAGCCAAGTGAGCACTCAGTCCATGCCTGGACCAAATGATGCTATGAAGTAATCAAAAGAAGTAAAGGAATCAATTTATTGCTGCCTCTACCCTTATAGCTCTTTAATGTGCAGTGGTATCTTCAACTGAATCTCCTTGAGGTCAGTTTAAAAAAAAGAAGCTGAGAGGCACTGTTCCAGAAGGACTGCCTGGAAGACACCATTGACACCCCTACTCTGTGATTAGTTAGCTAAGGATACAGAAACTCAGGAGACAGGAATGTAGAGACATGGAATGAAGAAAGGTTGCATTCTACAGTACAGAGAGAATGCAAAGTCAGTTCTCATGGGTCCTGAATAATATCTGACTTTAGCTTTCTGGAGTACTGTAAAACCTATACCTCTGCAGGAAAAACTGTCTATTTAAAAAATTCTATAAAAACCATGTATATGAAAAATATGATCTAAATATCTGAATAAAAATATATGTTCACTTATTTACTCCACAGATGTTTATTGAGTGCCTACTAGATGCCAGACACTTTTCTGGGTCCTGGATCTAAAGCAATTAACAAAGAATCATGACAACCCATGGACTGGGAGAAAATATTTGGGAACGATGCAACCTACAAGGGCTCAATTTCCAAAATATACAAAAAGCTTGAAACAACTGAATAACAATAAGAAAAACTAACTAATCAAAAAATGGGCAGAAGAACTGAATAGATATTTCTACAAATAAGACATACAGATGGCCAACAGAAAAATGAAAAGATGCTCAACACTGCTAATTATTAGAGAAATGGAAATTGAACTACAATGAGGTATCACCTCAAACCAGGCAGAATGTGCATGTGTGCTTGGTCACTCAATCATGTCTAACTCTGTGACCCCATGGACTGTAGCCTGCCAGGCTCCTCTGTCCATGGGATTATCCAGGCAAGAAGACTGGAATGGGTTGCCATTTTCTCCATCAAGGGACCTTCCGAATGCAGAGACTGAACCTGCATCTCTTGTGGTTCCTGTGTTGGCAGGCGGATTCTTTACCATTGAGCCATGAGGGAAGGCACACTAGGCAGAATGGCCATCATTTAAAAATCAACAAATAGGGAGGATAAAGGGAGGAGGGAGGTGGGAGGGGGGTTCAGGAGGGGGAACTTATGTAGACCCGGGGCAAATTCATGTCAATGTATGGCAAAACCAACCAATATAATATTTTAAAATAATTTGCCTCCAATAAAAAATAAATTAATTACAAAAAAAAAATAAAAAATAAAAAAATAAAAATAAAAATCAACAAATAGTAAATGCTAGAGAGGGTATGAACAAAAAGGAACCCTATTACACTTCTGTGGGAATGTAAATTGGCAGAGCCACTATGAAAAACTGTATGGAGTTTCTTTAAAAAACTAAAAAATACATGCACCCCAACGTTCACAGCAGTGTTATTTAGAGTAGGCAAGACATGGAAGCAACCTAAATGTCCATCAACAGATGAATAGATAAAGAAGATGAGGTACATATATATTCAATGGAATATTACTCATCCATTAAAAACAATGAAATAATGCCATTTGAAGCAACATGGATGGACCTAGAGATTATCATATTAAATGAAGTCAGTCAGAAATAATAGGACAAATACCACATGATATCACTTATATATGGAGTCTACAGTACGACACAAATGAACTTATTTACAAAACAGAAACAGGCTCATAGATATAGAAAACAAACATATAGTTACCAAAGGGGAGAAGGTATGGGAGAGAGGGATAAATTAGGAGCTTGGGATTAGCAGGTAAAAACAGGTTATATATAAAATAGACAACTATACTGTATGCCATAGGGAACTATATTCAATATCCTGTAACAAAACATAGTGGGAAATAAAACTGAGCCACTTGATTACACATCAGAAACTAACACAACATTGTAAATTAATTATACTTCAGTTACAACATTTTTTAAAATAGTCATGGAAACCGATCTCATGATATTTACAATTACGAGAAAAAATGGAATAGCCTCTTTTAAAATTTATTCATTCAAACGATATTAAATGAAATAGGATTACCGGCGGCACTTTGTTTTCTTCAGTAAACAAAACAGAGAGATCCGTGCCCTCATGAAATCTCCAGCTTAGAAGGGGTAGATAAACAATAAACACAGTAAGTGTGTGAATTACATAGTAGAGTCAAGGGAGATAAGTGGTGTGGATAAAAGGCAAAAGTCGAGCAGGGTAAGAAGGGGGATCAGGTGTGCCAAGGGGAGGGAGGTGTGCAGAGTCAGTAGGCAACTTTAAGTAGGGCAATCAGCTCACTGAGAAGATATCTGAGCAAAGATTTGGAAGGTGAGGGTGACAGTCCCTCAGATACCTGGAGAAAGACTAGCCATCCCTAAGGCTTTAAGATGGGACCTGATGTGTTCAAGGAAGGAGAGGAGGCAACTGTGGCTGGAGAGGGTCCATCGGAGAGGCAACAGAAAGAGGAAATGAGATCAGAAGAAATGGGAGCAAACTGTGACAGACCCTGGACTATCTAAGGACAAGGTTCAAAAGGATACATGCATCCTGACGTTCACTGAAACAGTGTTTATAGTAGGCAAGACATGGAAGCAACCTAAACGTTCATTAAGGGACTTCCCTGGTGGTGCAGGGGCTAAGACTCAGTGCTCCCAATGGGGGGCCTGAGTTCGACCCCTGGTCAGGGAACTAGATTCCACATGCCCCAACTAAGACTTCTCATGCCTCAACGAAAAATCTGACATGCTGCAAGGAAGATGGAAGATCCTGAAAGCTGGAACTACAAATAAATATAAATAAATAAACAAATGTCCACTGACAGATGAACGGATAAGGAAGATGGGGTACATACATACGGTGGAATGTTATCTGTTGTTGTTGTTTGGTTGCTGGCGTATCTGAAGGTGGAATATTACTCAGTCATTAAAAAGAATGGAGTGCCATTTGCAACAACATGGGTGGACCTAGAGGTTATCACACTAAGTGAAGTAAGTCAGAGGGAGAAAGACAAACATATGATATCACTTATATGCGGGAATCTAAAAATAATGATGCAAATGACCTCATTTACAAAATAGAAATAGACTTCGAAAATGAACTTATGGTTATGGGGGGAAGTGTTGAGGGGACAGGAAAGATTGGGCATTTGGGATTGACATATATACATTGCTATATTTAAAACAGACAACCAACAAGGAACTACTGTATACAAATAAATAATAATTAAAAAAAAAAAAAAGAACTTGGGCTTTAACTCTAAGAGATGAAAGGAGCCAGTGAGGGGTTTTAGCAGAAGAATGACATGACACACCTGACTTGCCTTCCACACCACCTTTTTGTCAGAGGAGACTGGAGGGAGCAAGTAGAGAAGTGGGGAGACCTCCTGTTAGAATAAGCTGGGAGAAAGATGAGGGGGCTCTAATGAGGTGGGAGGAGCTGAGACAGGGATGGGAGATGAGACAGTGAGGTGACAGATGCTGAGCAGATTTGAAGGTGGAGCCAACAGGATTTGCTCAAAGACTGGACTGTGATATGAGAGAAAGGAAAGAGCTAAGAACTACTCTAAGGCTTTTGACATTTTGAAAGAAAGGAATTTTCACCAATTGTGATGAAAGGTGGCAGGAGCATGTTTTAGGGGAAAGACCAGGAGTTCAGTTTGGAGCATGTTGGTCTTAAGATATTTAGGAAATTATCAAGATTAGCTCTGGAGTTGGGTGAAAATCTGGGCTGGAGGTATAAACTTGGAAGAAGCATCACATAAGATGTTTTACTGCATATGATTAAATATGAAAATATGAATGTGGTTCTAAAAATACAAAATTTTATGAAGCAAATTTTGAGTTTCTCCTTCACTGTATTACTCCAAACCCATGACCCTTTTCAGTAGTAACATTATTAAGGAGCTAGTATGTATGTGTTAAGAAACTAAAAATGTCTTCAGAATATGCAATCTGCCATTTCAGAGACCCAGAAACAATACTTGTTCTAGAATCTACGCATTGATTTTTTCCCCATTTATCTGTATCTTCTTTTTGTGCTTATGTGCTCAGTCATCTCCGACTCTTGCAATCCCATGAACTACAGTCCATCAGGCTCCTCTGTCCTTGGGATTTTTCAGACAAGAATACTGGAGTTGCCATTTCCTACTCCAAGGGATCATCCCAACTCAGGGATCAATTTCACATCTCTTGCTCTAAGAGAAGCTTCATTGCCAAGCAGATTCTTTACCACTGTGCCACCTAGAAAGCCCTATATCTTCCCCTTATCTACACAGTAATATAATTTCCAGAATGGCCATCTTCCACCATTAAGATGCTGAAGTAACAGAATTTCACAGCTGTTTGGAATAAACATTATACTTGGCTTTGCATACCTTTTCTTATGAAATTAAACTGATTTTTAATTGGTCCTATGTTGTAATTTTTTCTTTTGCCATCTGGAATGTGCCTGAGCTAAGCAGTACCATTGATTTGAGAAAAATCATTGATTATAGAGTACAGAATACACTTTAAGCACTATAGTAATAATTCTCTAGACTCTAGGCTTTCATCCCTAAAATAGAACAAAGTTTCCGTACCTTCCATTAGAAAAAGGTGACCTTCAGAATGTGAACTAATGCATTTCTGTTCTGTTGAGTTGGCAATTACTCTGTGTAAGGAAAGTAATGATGACTCCTCAAATAGCCAGTCTTGTGAGTTTAGACCTTCATCTGTAATAAAATTTAATAGTCTTGCGAATCTTTGGAGTTCACTGTTTCTTCCCTGGAATAAAGAGAAAAAAATTAATTTAAAAAGTAAAACAAATCAAATCCACTTTAGTTAGATTTTTGACAGAGTTCACTCCAAGACCATGTGTCAGAAACCTCCATATATCTGGATTGACACACAGTTTATCCCAGTCAGCTGTTGGTTACACGACTATTGCATCCATCATGGTAGTCAATAAATAGGGGAAAAAAAACAAGAAAGAGTAAGGCATAAGTTCTCAAGAAACTTACAGTTCTACTAAGCCAATAAAAATTTATCTTTAGGGAAAAAAAATCACTGTGAATGATTCTCAGACCAACTGAACCAGGTATTCTGCTGACAAAAACAGTAACGTCTGACTGTTCTCAATTGAAAGTTTACTCTATCAATTTTTCCTGCAACTTTAGCACTAACTGCTGTCTTTTTCTAGGAGAAGGAAATGGCAACCCACTCCAGTGTTCTTGCCTGGAGAGTCCCAGGGACGGGGGAGCCTGGTGGGCTGCCGTCTATGGGGTCACACAGAGTCGGACACGACTGAAGTGACTTAGCAGCAGCAGCAGCAGCAGCTGTCTTTTTCTAGAGAGATCCAGCACATAGCAAAGGGAATAAGTGCCAGAAGCAATAACAGAAACTGGAGCTCAGCCAATTATATTTAATTCATTAATTTGATTTTTACAGACACAAGAGTTCCTACTTGTGATTTTACTTTGTAACCATTTTTTTCTGATAAAATTTTCCTATTTGCAAGATCAAATAAAACAGGTCAAAATTACATGGCACCCTGCAAAGAACTGTGTCACCTGAACAAATTTGTTCTTCATGTGCAAACGGGCTCAAAGGACGAGGCAGGGGTCATATCAGACTTCTGCTTCCTCCTCCTCCTCTCCCTCCCCGCACTTCCCTCCTTTCTTTCTCCTCCAGCGTAGTTTGCTTCTGGGCTCTCTCTCACCATCTTTCCTCTGCATTCCACTCACTCACCACCCCAGGTAATATCAGAACAACCATAATAACTTTCAGACTGATTCCCTTCCTTAGTCCCTGCCCACTCAAATCCAGCACATTCTCATCTCACAGACTCAACTTTCTGCAACAGAGATTTTGGTCAGGCCCTTTTCCTGTTCAAAAATGTTTCAGTTCAGTTCAGTTGCTCAGTCATGTCCGACTCTCTGCGACCCCATGAATCACAGCACGCCAGGCCTCCCTGTCCATCACCAACTCCCAGAGTTCACTCAAACTCATGTCCACAGAGTCGGTGATGCCATCCAGCCATCTCATTCTGTCGTCCCCTTCTCCTCCCGCCCCCAACCTTTCCCAGCATCAGAGTCTTTTCCAGTGAGTCAACTCGTCGCATGAGGTGGCCAAAGTATTGCAGTTTCAGCTTTAGTAATTCCTTATTCCTCATTTAATAATGTTCAAAAGTCTTAGAGTCAGAATTTTAAAAATTACAAAATACAACCATTTCTAGCCTTTGGTTAATATCTGAATGCAAAGTTTCGCATACATATGACTATGTTCAACCCAGTGCTCAAAAGAAATTTGGTAAAAGATTTTTCACATCAGTGAAAATGAATAGCTGGTTCCCTTTTAGGAAGTGGTGTGGTCTATCTAAACTTGTTGGGTTTAGTTCCCCTAAGGAATAAAGGATGATTTATCTTGACATCTATGGATGAATATCAGCATTTCCATCACTTAGAAATGATCAGTTATTCTTTTTTTATGAATTGTCCTGTCACTGGAGGTTTATTGGAATTAAAGACAAATGTATTTATCAGGACTGCTGAAAATCAGAATGGTCAGGATGGCAAAACTTGATGCTTGCTGTCAAAAGAAAATATGGCTGGTATGGTTATTTCATAGAGCCCTGACATCGCTTGTCTACCACATTGTTTGCTATTTATTAGAGAGTCTAAAGTGTCTTCTGCAAAAGTCTAAAAGGATTAACTTTATAAGTAAATGATTACCACCCCCCTAGGGAGGCATGATAGAGTACCACTCTGTTCTTTATATGTTGTTTTACATTTTATTTTTATTACACACATTAACTTTAGAATCCAGAGGGGAAAATACTGTATGCCTGTTTAAACAAGAAACTTTAAAGTTTCTTGAAAAATTCATATAGGGACTTCCAGTGGTTAAGACTTCACCTTCCAGTGCAGGGAGTGAGGGTTCAACTCCTTGTTAGGAAGCTAAGACCCCACATGCCTCATGGCCAAAAAACCACAAAAAACGGAAGCAATGAAATTCAACAAAGACTTTAAAAATGGTCCGCATCAAAAAAAAAATTTTAAGTCATATGAATTGTTAGCTTTGCAATTTGGTGTTTGCCAGATGTTTGAAATTTGCTGTAGGAGTTGGTCCCCTCTAATGAATTAATTTCTGAATGGCATCTCGGTACCTGTTAGAAACAGCCACCAGACTCAGAGCTCAACAATGGGAGTTTGTTCATTCAATCCAGTCATCACTGACTAATTTGCATTCAGAATGCTAACTCAACCATTACTTGGTCAGTCCTGAAAACAGCCCGATTAGAAAGATAATTTCCCCTGCTTAAAAGTGAGACCAGCCAACAGTGGTCCATAGAGGAGGCCAGTTCCCTTGTTATTCAGTCATGACTGCTGGGAATTAAGCCACATTTCAGGGCTACCACATATCCAGTAAGACACCCCAGAGTGAGATTTTTTTTAAAAAAATACCTCCAATGTTTCTATTTCATAAGCACTTGGGTTTAGATTTGCTCAAATTCTACAACGATCAGCCTTGAAAGCAACATTGGGTCTCTCCAACCACTTTTCACAGCAATCCAAATATAAAATATGCAGCAGTGTAGCTGTGCTTTAAAACATTCACAAACTCCCCCAAATGTACTAACAGTAGTATCAGAGTGACAAGGTGATAATCAGACGACAGATACATATTCAAAATCCAGTATGCACTGGACTCCGTGCTGGAGCTATGTACAGGGATGGGGGCAAGAAATCAGACACTTACAACTCTATTTTTGCTCTAAGATACTTATAGTTTGCTAAAGAAACCAGTTGAGTGCAAATGAAACTTGAGAACACTGTAGGAAAATTTTCAATTGTATTTACTTTAAATTTTAAAATAAGCATTTTTTTCTACATCTTTCTCCACAAAAACACATTTTTTGTTTATTTTTTTTTACAGCTATCTTATTTAAGCTTAAGGCACAGTGCTTAGTGCACATGTTACTTTAGAAGGTTGGAAAACTCCCAGGAATTGACCCTGAAATTATTTCATGATTTAAAGAATGCTTTTGAACACTCTCTTTCCAGAAGGAAAGTATAGAAGCATAATTAACCTGCGAGAAGACATTTTGAGTAATTAAAACATGTTTATAGCAGACCACTTAGCAGCAGCAGACCACAGAAAGATGAAGTGAAAGAAGTGTTGGTCGCTCTGTCATGTCCGATTCTTTGCAACCCCATGGACTGTAACCCGCCAGACTCCATGGACTGTAGCCCTCCAGACTCCTCTGTCCATGGGCTTCTCCAGGCAAGAATACAGACTGGATAGCCATTCCCTTATCCCAAGGGATCTTCCCGACCCAGGGATCAAGCCTGAGTCTTCCGCATTGCAGCCAGAGTCTCTACCGTCTGAGCCACCAGGGAAGCCCCTATGGAAGGATAACACATGTAATGAATCAGTGTGTTATCAGTTTCCATTACTGTATGCCATCGTGTGTAATAATTGTCTATGCTGTTCTAAAATATACACACACTTCACTCTCAAACATACATGCGTTTTGTTTTTAATAGAAGAGTGTTCTCAATACTCCTCAAATGAGTGAAAATCCTGTTTACGTTCTTGTCTGCCCCAGTTTATGGCTTCACGAGAATTTATTCTCCTTTTAAGCACACACTGCTGCTGCTGCTGCTAAGTCACTTCAGTCGTGTCCAACTCTGTGTGACCCCATAGACGGAAGCCCACCAGGCTCCCCCGTCCCTGGGATTCTCCAGGCAAGAACACTGGAGTGGGTTGCCATTTCCTTCTCCAATGTGTGAAAGTGAAAAGTGAAAGTGAAGTCGCTCAGTCGTGTCCGACTCCTCGCGACCCCATGGACTGCAGCCTACCAGGCTCCTCCGTCCATGGGATTTTCCAGGCAAGAGTACTGGAGTGGCTTGCCATTGCCTTCTCCATTTAAGCACACACAGACTGTCCTAATTCCCTTTTTTAGTTGATGGAGCCTCTTCCGAGCATGTTCGGGGCAAAGGACTTTCTTCCTTGATCCCAGGATAAGGTCAGAATGAAAATAACAGTCTTAAATGACCCCAGCTCCTTCACACCACCTCCTTCTCCTCATTCAAAGGGGTGCTTGGGTGGCAGGTGGAGTTATAATTAGAGATTAGGAAAAAAAAAGCCACATCAGCAGCTGTTGCTCCTATTTGTTCCCGGCTATGGCTGTCACCAGTGGGCAAATTGGCATAAATAGGCCTTCGCAAGTGGAAAGTCATTTAACCCCTGTCCTTGTCACACTCTGAGTCCTCTCGGTGGCCAGAGAACAGAAAGAAAATCTGACTGTACATGCGTTGAGGGTGAGTGGAGAGTACAGCCCCAACCCGAAGGCGCCTCTGCAGGGGGAGCCTGGAGATTGTTTTTCCTGTCGGAGACGCCGGACACTCCAACCCAAACAAATAGGTTAGTGCGCAGAGTAAACCTATGCATTTTTAGCTCTGACTTCTTGTTGATGTGATCTGGGTTTTTCTGACAGAGCTGTAATGGAAGGGTGACTGACTGGAGAGTTATTTGAGGACTCATTTAAACTCCGGTGCCCATGATAACAAATTATGAAATTGGGCTTAATTTATTATGTTCCTCTCCCAATTTTGCTGTACTCATATTAGACAAAAGACGAGATGAAGATGGAACAATGGAACTGCTTTTGTAACCTGAGTCCCACAAAAAAAGTAATGGCACTTACTTTTGCCAAAAAGTCCTGTTTTCTTTGTTAAAAATCAGTCATGTTGAAGGCTTAGGTTGATGATTACAAAAAATACAGCTTCAGAATATAGTTCCAAAATTTCACGTTTTTTTTGTTTTTTTAGGGAAATTAGGTAAATGGGGATTAGATTGTTTCTTTAATCTGAATAAAGACAGAAGATGTCCTTGTTGATGGTAAAATGTGTGCCATAAGGTACTATGTATATAAGAAATCTGCTATAGGATTTGTTAGTTATGTCTAGTACAGTTCTACCTAAAAACCTCATAATTTCAGTCTAAATAGCTCTGTAAAATCCTCAACAAAATCCTTTCCAAAGCAAAAGTTTTCAAGGAAATTTCATTTTCCGTGTGCTACACGTCAGAAAGCTGTGGAGCAGGGTTTCCGAATAAAGACCAGCTTCAGGGCATCTTCTCAAAGCCGGAATGTTTAGTGTCTTGGTGAAAAGCAATGGAATTCCAGAGAACTCACTGAAAACTAGAATTGGGGGCCCAGTTCTCATCCTACCCACATCCATGGAACAGATCCAGGTGGAAACAGTCCTAAATAATGGCCTCATTTTTTTCAGTTCCAAAGAGAAAGTGACCTAAACATTTTACATGGGACTTTTCAGTGGGAAAATGCACCTTACTTAGAATCACTGCAGCCTGATGTTTTTTCTACCTTTTGAAGTACACAGAGTGCACTCAGAGCTCCACTAAAGAGACAATTAAATTAAAACCACCAAAAGTAATCCATCAATTAAATGCCCAAAGAGGGCTTGCTTCTCTTGATTTCTAAGAGAGCCGTAATTTCCTTCAAGGAAATTTAAAGGTGAAATAAATGCCTATTTACATACTTTAGCAAATAAAGACCCAAACTGATTTGGGTTTGACTACTGATTTTGAAAATAGCCATCACAAACTGAGAGAGTAGTATTGAAACACATGCATTACCATATGTAAAACTGGATAGCCAGTGGAAATTTACTGTACAGTGCAGAGAGTGCTCAAATCCAGTGCTTTGTGACAACCTAGAGGGGTGGGATGGGGTGGAAGTGGAGAGAAGCTCAAGAGGGAGGGGACATATGTATACCTATGGCTGATTCATGTTGTTACAACACAATATGTTGATACAACACAATGTTGTAAAGCAATTATCCTCCAATTTAAAACAATTAGACTTTAAAAAACAGCAGAAAAAGAAAATATCAATTAATATAACATATATCAATACCTTAAATCTTCCCGTGGATGCAGAAAATATATGATAGATGCTATTACAATGTATTTCATACATCTTATTTAGTCATTCAAGTATTTATTGAGTGATAGTTATATAATCTGTAAATAATATTTAGACACGTCTAATATTACTTTTTCCAGAACTACTTTCCTCCCCTTTTCTACTAAAAGATTTAGCACTGAGGTCGTGGTTATCTCCAAATTCCAAATTGTTCTAGCTAAGAAAGGCAAATAATAAAGAAGACTAACTCATTGCTAACTAGGATTTCTTTGAGATACAGATTTATGCTGTCTTAAACATTGCTTTTTACTTGTGTTTTGTCTTCTTGCTCTTCTAGAAAAAAAAACAAAAACAAAAACAAACTATCCAAGATGACTGTCACTTACTCCAGTAAAGTAGCAAATGCGACTTTTTTTGGATTTCATAGGTTACTCCTCAAATGGAGAGGCAGCATCTACAAACTACTGTACAGGGAATTTATTGTTTTTGCTGTACTTTACACAGCAATAAGTTTGATGTACAGGTACTTTCCTTTGCATGTGTTCTTAAATGGCCATCAAATTGCATATATGAATACAGTCTCAAAAATCCAAGTTCTTTGGTTGCCTCTGACCTTTGCATTATGCAGTCTCCTCCTTTGCATGATTCTCTGTCGCCTTCTTCTCCCTGGGACTGAGTCTCTTAATCCACACCTAACTTTTTCGAGATATTAAATGGACTCTAACCCATAATGTTCAGGTGGTTCTCATTCCAGCCCCACTTTAACTGGTCATGATGAAGTATTATTTGTGCTTCAGGAATTCTGCTCCAGGCAAAAAATGAAAGATTTATAACTAGATCCTCACTAAGTGATGATTTTTACCGTTCAAAATCATTATTTGTGCCTCTCTGAATGATATCATTTGTAATTTGATTTTATGATTTGACTGCTTGCAGCGACTACTTACATAATTAACACTTTCATAAATAGTGTATATCAGGCAACTTTCCTTCCTTTTTCCTGGAATGACAAAATCTTATCCAAGATGGTGCCCCTAAACTTACCAATATCTCAATTAAAGAAAAAGGCTAAAAACGAATTTATTTTCTTCATATCTTCAAAGTTGAGGGCACATTATATCACAAAAGATGTTTATTCTTTATAACATCACAAACTTTCCCTGTCAGATTGACAGATAATTTGAGCAACATTACATCCATGAAATACTTTTATGACTAAAAATTATAGTTTTAATAAAATTTATCAGTATTATAAATGGGAAGCTCCATGAGTTCTTTTAATTAATATTGATTGCATAATTTCTTCTCAGGGAGAAGTTAAAACTTAAAATAGGAAAGTTAAAGGTTTTTGAGGCTGTATTTCCACCTTTTCTGTGCTTATCAGTTTGTTCTTTTCCTTCTGCATATCATGAACAAATTTGCGTGTCATTGCTTTCACCTGTATTCTTCCTTGCGGTGACAGGACACCATGTGAAGAAGAGGGAATTTAATTTGACTGGTCGATAATGACCAAAATTGAGCAGTTATTTTGCTATATATCAAAACTACTGTTCCAAACAAAATGTATATATTGCGATACATTTTGGCAAAATATCTTTAAAAGGGAAGTTTTATTAAAAACCTCTAACAATTTTTTGAATGAATCCTCTAAATATAGTATTATTTTGACAATTTATTTACATGTCATCCAATCCTTCACAATATCAAATGGTGGAAGACACATGACGTTTCAGGATAATTGTCTCATTCGTTTATTTTTACTAATGTGTATTTATTGCTACTACTGCTGCTTAGAATAGAATAGCTCTTAGAACAGTTGCATCGTAGCCAGAGATGCTCCACTGGGCCTTAATTTTGGCTCCAATGTCTTATTTATTTCCCACAATATTGTATGCACATATTTTTTCTAAAGACCAAAAAGTGCTTGTGTTTATAACAATCATCATTAGTTCAAGCCATTTTTCATTCTTTAAATCTCAAATGTAAAAACTTATTAAAATAGATCCTTTTATCTTGATCAAAGCTCTACCAAGAACTACAGGCTGAATCTGTCGAGAAAGTTAGACATACTTACAGAGAAATATAGACATAGTTTCATTCTCATATCCACTAACAATGCTAAAGTTTTTAATCCCATTATAAGCAAATAGTTATGCTTGTCAAAAAAATCATAAGATAGAACCAGAATTCGCTAGTTTGATTATCTCTCTTTGTATTTTGGGATACATTTTACAAAATACTTGCTGTAGTACCTTCTAGCTAGTAAAATTTCTATGTGTCTATTAGCTTAATATTTTTTCATTTGACCAATTATTAATAGTAACAACCACTTTATTATTAACTATGACATTATATGCTAAGTGGTTTTACATATCATGTATTCTTTAATCCTCCTAACGTCCCTGATACACAGGTATTATTATTATCCTCATTTACAAATGAGAAAACTGAGACTCAGAGAGATTTAAAAATATGCTCAAAATCCAAATCTGTAAGTGGGAGATCTGGGACTCAAACATGGTTCTGTAAGGCTCTATGGTCTGTGCTCTCCACATTTAATTCTCTCTGACCAATTCATTTTGAGTACCAGAAACCATTCTGGCTGTAACTTATTATCAACCTCACCTTGACAGGCCTATCCACCAGGTGATGCCTTGCCTGTCATCTTTTCTTGACTGTAGAATTTCTGACACCCCCTGCAAAGCTAAGGCTGCACCCTCAGCTTTGGGCACTCCAAGCCCACCCTGAATCCCACACACCTTCTTAGCACCAGCTCCCAGCTCTTCACCAGCAATCTGATTGGTGGCTCACTGTCACTTCATTATCCCTCCGCTTCCTTCCTCAAAGCTCTACTGACCCAAATAGGCCTCTGACATATGCCATAGTGAGTGTTTCCAAGGGAGTCCTGATTCTTTTGGAACAGCTGCATTCATTCGTTTATTCAAATTCATCTGCTTTCTTTCCGGATTTCGATCATTATTATTAACCTGCCTTGAGATATCTCTTCTGATTCTGAATCTCTGCCTTGAAACATAAATATCAATAATAGCTCTATTAAATGGATTCATGTTTAACAATACCAGAAAATGGGTTTCTGTCAGATCTCTAATATAAATTTTGATATTTTTATACTATAGAAATAAAATCTCACCACATTTAATAATAAAAATTTCACTTCTAAACTGTTGAATCTGTGTTGTTGTTTTATATTTGAAATAACTCTAGGCTTTAAAATAAACAGTTATAACACCCCTTGAAGTATAACACACATAACCAAGAATGTACTAAGTAGAATATTCATGAGAAAGTAAGATCAAGATGTCAAATCCAGGGGTTTTATTCAATAATTACTTAATAAGCATATTCCAATAATAAGCCTAATTAAGACATTCTTTTTAAAGTACATATGTTTAATAATTGGATAATGGACTCCTTTATGAAGTATTTTGCTCCAAATCCCATTCATTAATCATATAAAAATTTAAAAATATAAAACATTCGAAATAAAATGGATTACTATGACCAATAACATTTATGTACTAAAAACATTAGTACTTAAAACGTTCAGCAGTTAAAAAGCTTTAGAGATACATCAGCTTAGGTATAAAAGGAAAAGCTACTGCTCCTTTAAAAAAAAAACTGAGATTATTTTTGCTTAATTGTTTGCAATGAATGTCACTTGCAAAGCAGGTGCAGAAGTATAATATCATAAAGGGCTGTGCATTTTATTTTTGCTCCAGATTGTTACTTACAGGAGCCCAAAAACGTTTCTTTGAAAAATTATCAATTTACTGTGACAGATATGCTGAACAAATTCCAGTAACCTTTGTGCTTGGTAAGTATAGGTCACAAGCAGCATGCAGCCACACAGCTGTCTCCGCGACGGTGACACCAGTGACTCTGCATGGGAGTGTTTCCAAGCTGAGAGGCATGCCTGAAAAGTCACTGCTTGCAATAGAACCAGAATCATCCATAAGGTTTACCTTCAAGACTGCTTTTGCTAAATTAACACCCAACAAGTTTGAGGTAATGATCTGCTCTTGGACAATTAAGCTTTCTCTTCACTAACTCTCCATTTTTTGCCATCAATATGTGAGGTCTAATATCCACTTACTGAGTGTTATACCATTGCCAGGCACAAATTACTTTTTTTTTTCTGGAGGGAAAAAAATCATAAGATATGGATAACTAAATGTTTTTACACCCTGATCTCTAAAAAAGGCTAAAATTCTGCTAAAAGCATCAGTATCAACAACGTGTTTTCAGTAAGAAATTGCTTTACAGTTTCCTGTTATTCTGCAGGCTTTTATGTTACTCTAGTAGTGAATCGATGGTGGAACCAGTTTGTGAATCTGCCCTGGCCAGACAGGCTGATGTTTCTCATCTCCAGCAGCGTTCATGGAAGTGACGAGCATGGGCGCCTGCTCAGGAGGACGCTGATGCGCTATGTCAATCTCACCTCCCTGCTCATTTTCCGCTCAGTGAGCACAGCTGTCTACAAAAGGTTTCCAACGATGGACCACGTGGTTGAAGCAGGTATTGTGAATTACTTTTCCTTCCATGGGACTCCTCTCAACCTTCAAATTACCTCTGAAAACATCTTTTATTCATTCATTCAAGAAACATTTACTAAATACCTATCCTGTGCCAGAAACAGTCTAAGAGGCAAAAAATGAATAAGCCATTGTTCTTGCCCTCAAGAGGTTTACTTGGGGGGCAGAGCAAAGGAAACAGCAAACAGTCAACCTCATATTAAGTTGCCAACAGTCATAATACAGTAATATTATATTACAATCTATAATATAATAATTATATTCCATTTTTCATATTTCATCATATATCATTTTTAAAGAAATATAAACCATCCGTAATATTATCTTCCACTGTCTAGCACTTTACAGCTTATGCACTTTCACAAACATTATTTCATTTGGACCTCAATAAAACCATAAGAGATTCAGAGAGGATATGACCTGCCCTGGATCACATTGCTCATTAATGGGAGGGTCAAATTTCCAGTTAAGACTCGGAACTCCTAACTTAATACTCTTCCCCAAACATAGCAGATTCTGATAGGAAATAGCAATGTGGGTTTTCGTCTGTGCAGACTCTGGTAAGTGGCAGTAAAAGGCTGCTTCAGTGGAGGTCCGTTGTCTCTTCCGTTCCTCAGAAGAGACGTAGTTTTGTAGTTGGGCTCCTGGACACAGGATGCTGAGACAAATCACATTTGAAGGATGGTTCTCTTTGTGGTTATTATTTAGGAAAGAAGCTGTTAAATCAGCCTTCAAGGGGATAAGGATTAAATGAGGTCATTGTTGGCATGTACAGAATAAAAATGGGTTGTTGTGCTGAGTTGTCTTTAATGGAATGTATACATGAATATATAGTAAACATAGGAACCATGAGATGATTTTGCCTTTATGTTGAGTACAGTCTCAAATTAGCTTTCATTATCCAATCTCTTTTTCTGAAATGTCCTTAAAAACATATACAGACATGTATATATATTTTAAGAGTCGCATTTTTGCTTGTTTTTGGAGGTTTGGAAAGTTTTTGTTTGATTTGGTTTTATCTTCTCAGATGACAATAGATAGTGACCAAGAACACAGAGTAAGAGTTCAACTCCTTCTCTATCCTTTACCAGCTTCATGACCTTGTCTAAGAAAATCCCATGGATGGAGGAGCCTGGTGGGCTGTGGTCCGTGGGGTCGCTGGGGGTCGGACACGACTGAGCGACTTCACTTTCACTTTTCACTTTCACACGTTGGAGAAGGAAATGGCAACCCACTCCAGTGTCCTTGCCTGGAGAATCCCGGGGACGGGGGAACCTGGTGGGCTTCCGTCTGTGGGGTCACAGAGTCGGACACGACTGAAGCGACGCCGCAGCAGCAGCAGCGAGTTACTTTACCTTTCTAATGCTTCAGTTTCCTCATCCATAAAATGAGGTTATAGTGATTTTATAAAACTCTCTGATCTCATACACCTCCTAGTTTATTGTGAGGACTAAGTAAGATAATATTTGCAGTGTCTAGAAGCTTACTTGGCACACGGTATGACATGCATTCTTGCTTTTAATAATGAAATCATCTAGTGCAAAGGCACAACACAGGCCTTTGATCATTTTAGAAGGAAGAATCATTTGATGTGACATCCTGGGTCTTCCTGATCATCTATGACCAGGAGGCTGTGAAAGTCAAGATGGAAACAAGGAAGGAACTTAGAGGCTGTTGTGAGGAGTACAGAGCAAGTTGTGAAAAAGTGAGGAGTCAGTTACAGAGTCAGATGAAGGGTATAAATAGCCTGGCAAACATACAGGTATATTACGAAGTAAAACCAGTCGGAATTTAAAGAAAAATTAACTGCCACCCGTCCTCCAAATTTAAAAGTGGAACACTGCTTCAGAATGACCAGGTTGAAAATACCACTTGATAGGTTAATTTTCTTACTCTAATATCTAAAGGATAGAATGAGATAAGAATTTCGACCTCTGCAAAAAGTTCTAAAAACAAATGAGAAAGATTTGGCTCATTCCAAAATGATGAATGAAAAAAAAAAAAAAACAAAATGATGAATGATAGCTAAAGTTTACTCGGATGGATAAAGGTGTCTCTAGTCCTGACGCATCCCTGGAAAGAAGAGGGCACGTTCTGACAGGAATTGGGACTCCAGGCCCAATTCTCAGAGCAGATCTCTTCTTCTCAACATCACCTTCATATTAACAGCAAGTGGTGAGGTGGCAGGGCAGCTGGCAGTGGAGCCCCTTTTGGGACCCCAAGTCAGACATGAGCTCAAGGAGGCCTGAGTTGTTCTCAGGTCTGAGGGGCAAGTCTTCCACTGTGAGACGAGTGGAAGAATGATGTTTAATGATGTGAATTCATTTCTTTTAGGTATACTTGCATAACACCAATACTCACTCATTATCAAACTTACACAAATGCCTGTTTTGGTTCCTTGCATCCACCCTCGTCCCCTTTCCAAGACATTTAGAATACTCTAATACTTCTTTATCTCCAACCACCAGTACCCCAGCCATTCCAAGAGCATACGAAATCATTTGTTCCTTGATGTGCATTTAAGCAAGTATGTCTCAAGGTATGATCTGCAGACCCATGGGCCCTTTACACTTTGAATAACTTGAGTTGTTTATTTAAAACACAAACTCCTGGCTCCTGCCTCAGACCTATGAATCAGAACCATGGAAGGCCTGGGAAATCTGCATTTAAACATGCTCGTGTGCTGCTTTGTTTATACACTGGAGTTTGAGAAGTTCTGAATCTTTTCTGAGAAGCTTATTTTTTCATCCTTTTTCTCACTCCTGGGGTAAAAAGCTTTGGCATTCACCAACTAATTCATTACTAAAAACAAAGCTGTAACAGTTAATAAAAGGGTGAATTCAAGGTTTCAACCATGCTAGAGGCTCCAGAATTGTAGGGTGGCTTCAGGCAGCAGTTTGCTCAGAGGCCATCATCTAGGGCAGCGGTTCCCAACCTTTTTGGCACCAGGGACCGGTTTCATGGAAGATAATTTTTCCATGGACTGATGGGGTGGGAGGTGCTTTGAGGTGATTCAAGCTCATTACATGTATTGTTCACTTTATTTCTATGATTATTACATTGTGATATACAGTGAAATAATTATGCAGCTCACCACTATGCAGAAACTGATAGGCGGTAGAGCTTAGGCAGTAACACGAGCGATGGGGGCGCTATACAGATCAAGCTTCACTCACTCCCTTGCCGCTCAGCTCCTGCTGTGCAGTCTGGCTTCTAACAGGCCACAGGCCACAGGCCCATCACTCGGAGGTTGGGGACCCCTGATTTAGGGGACCTGAATTAGACCTGCCTGGATACAACAAGCATCATTCTCACTTTGGGTTTTTTAGTCAGTTTGTGTGAAGAGTCTGAAGGAGGAAGAGAAGTGAGAGAGATAGAAGGGAGGCTAAAGCCTTTGCAAGTGCACTCTAGGCTCATAACTAATCCTTTCTGTAAAGGTCTCTACCACTCTTTTTCACTCATAAGTGTTTTCTCAAAAGGCAGAAAAAGGGGCGATGGATCAGCACATGCCCACAGGAACACCAGGTTTACGTATTACATGGTGGGGCAAAGGTTCGAGCCACTGCCTTCCAAGCTGGGACATATGCTTCGGAGATAGAGTCCTTCCTGGCTGCCCCACTGCCACCCACGTCAGGGGGCAGCCTCTCTGTCAGTTGGTGGGACAGACTTACCGGACATCCTGCTCCCTTCCCTAACAGAGAGGGCTGACTCAGTCTGCACGTGGAGTTGGCTTCCAGGCTCCCCCAGCCGGGCACATCTCCCCTCCTCTCTGTCTGTCCTTGGCCTGCGCCAACATTTCTGGGAAGAACAGGAAGTTCAGGCATGGCAGAAAATGTTTGGCAGATGCCCTGAGCACAGAGCCAGGGCACCTGCTCTGCCTGAGGGCAGAGAGGGCTGGTAGTAGAAACGGGGGTCCCCTAAGGAGAGGGGACAAAGCTGGGGAGGGGCAATGTTGGGGGCACAAAAACCTCAGTGGACTTCCCCACATAAAGCCACCTGTCTGGGAAATAAATGTGCTCAAACTTAAATCAGTATTGCTAAAACTGCAGGTCCAAGATACCACCCCTAGCAATTCAGTAGGTCCAGGGTGGGGTCTAGGAATGAGCATATTTAACAAGCTTCCTGAGACTTCGAGGCAAGGGGTTGGGGGGTCTCTGGATCACACTCTGAGAAACAGTGGACTTTAGGGCAATGGCAGTTTCCTGCCATCCTCTTTGTATTGCTTCGGGGGGGAGGGGGGGTCCCTGTCACAAAGATTCAGGACCAGCAGGAGAAGAAGAGGGAGAGGGTGGAGAGAGTGAAGATCAGCAGTCTCTTCTGAAGCATCTGGCAACTGCTTGCCTAGAGCTGGTTGTTGAAGAAGGTTGGAAAAGAATTTCCAGACACAGAGTATTTTAGAAGAGCGAATTTACTGAGAACAAAGGACTGAGGTAGGAAGGGGCACTGCAAAGACAGCAGGCCGACTTCCTGACAGACAGGAAGGGCTGACACGAGGGAGAGCAGAGTGAGAGACGCTGTTAGGACAGCGCGCCAGCTTGAGGGAGAGCAGACCTCTTCCATGGCTTGTGGCCAGTTTTTATGGCCTCAGGACAAAGAAAATTCCTATGGAAAGGGGTAGTCATTGGTTGGGTGTCTTTTGGGTCTTCACCTTGCCTCATATGGAGCTGGGAGCTGGCCAGTTAGGGACAGAATGGCTCATGAAAAACAGGATGGCATAACTTACGACAAACAGGATGGCCCATGCCAGTGGTTGCCATGGAACTTGGCAAATTCTGGAAATATAACCCTAAGACCCCAGCCAGGGGCTCCACACTTGTGGACTAGGTCATTTATCTGCTGGTCCCTGAACATTCCTTGCTGTTAAGTTGGACACTCAAGTCACATTATTCCAGGAAATTAGGAGAATCATTATTCTGGGAAGTATATAAAATTTGATGTTTCAGGTTACATTTCCCAAATTATAAATTAAAAGTTCTTTATGCTCCCATGAAAATAGAAATATAGCAATCACAGGCCACAAAGTGTTTATTGTGCCAAAAGTTCCCTGCACTGGTCTGTTTTCAAACATTTATTTGCCAGAGGAGCTGCAACCCAGGAGCCTCTGTTATTTTCCCTCGGCTACAAACCTACCCTGGAAAATTCCAGTCATTTCAATCACCTGCCCTGGAAGATGTCACTCATTCCAAGTCAAGTCAGTGGCTCAATTCCAGATCTTTGCCAATTTAAGTAATGGCCTTAATTGGGTTTACGTTATGGTGAGACTGAATCAAAACATCTTATCTGGAGTTTCACAGTGATCAGGAGAAGAAAACATTTCCCTTCGTAATTCCTCACCAGAAGCACAAAAATAGGTAAAGGCAATTGGTATGCATTCCTCTAAAAGAAACAGTACTAAATCCGTTTGCTAAATCTGTCACGCGTTTGCTCAATTAACAAAGATTTATTGAGTGGATACAGTACACTGGGGCTTCCCAGGTGGCAGTATTGGTAAAGAACCCGGCTGCCAATGCAAGTAGGAGATGCAGATTCAATCCCAGGCCGGGAAGATGCGCTGGCGAAGGGCATAGAAACCCACTCCAGTATTCTTGCCTGAAGAATTCCATGGACTGAGCAGCCTGGCAGGCTACTGTCCACAGGGTCACAAAGAGTCAGCCACAACTGAAGCTACTTAGCACGCACACACAGCCAGTACACCAGGCATTGTGCTGAGCACTGGAGCACAGCTGAAAACAAGTGTGGTTATGGTCCCTCCCCTCAACCGTCAGTAAAGATCACTACAAATCTTTTCTTCCATGAATCATTTGCAGAAAGAAGCACAAATATATTTACAGTTGGAATTCACATCACTGCATTGCATTTAGGTTTCTCTGAAAAAGTTTCCTTCTGTGCACGGTAGCCTGTAAGAGTGGTTAAAAGTCAGTAAAATTTAGGGAAAGGACACTTCTGTTTTCTCAAAGGCCTGGAATCTTAACGTGAAGTTCCTTGAGCTTCTGCTCTGATGTGAGAGAGCCTGTGGACATCCCATCAGAATTTTTAGCAACTTGTATAGTTAACAGGCATAAATACAATCGAGTAAGCTCCCAATTATCAAATGACTGTTGAGAGAAAAGTTCTAACTCTAGATGCACTGACTGGAAGGCCAGCCCCACACTTAGATCATTTAATCTGTGATCTTCTCCCACTAAGTAAAATAGAATAGATTTTGTATAACACTGACTTTCTGCCCTGTGGTCTGCTGTTCACATTTGTCTGGTGCATTCTGTGGTGCTGGGGCTCCCTGGTCCCTCTGAAATCTCCCACTGTTGTGCGCTGCAGGAGACATGATCAAGGGGACAGTGGTATTCACGGCTGTGCCGGTTTTCACTCTGTTGGCTGAACTTTAATAGTTTGAGTCAGTTAGGCCTATAGTCTCACATGACGAGCCCAGAACAGACTGAATGTCGTCTTGTGAGCGAAACTTGACTCACCTACGCACGCTGGATCCACGCGGGACAGAAGGAGCACACAGCCTTGAATTAATGCCATGGATGGGCAGTCTCGGCTCAGTGTTTGAAGGTTCCCACAGCTCTATTTGGGCTTCCTTTGTGGCTCAGCTGGTAAAGAATTGGCCTGCAATGTGGGAGACCTGGGTTGGGAAGATCCCCTGGAGAAGGGAAAGGCTACCCACTCCAGTTTTCTGGCCTGGAGAATTCCGTGGACTGTATAGTCCATGGGGTCACAAAGAGTCAGACACGACTGAGCGACTTTTTTCACTTTTCACAGCTGTTTTAGGAGTTAAATCAATCACAGCTTGCCAGACAGCCTATGAATCTGACTCTCTGGGGTCTGGGACCCAGAAATCCACTTCTAAACAAGCTCCCCAGAAGCACTATATTTGACCCAGACCAAGGATGCTAAAATGTCCAGCTTGCTGTGTGATTCTGTACTAGGTGCAGTTGTTCTCAAACTTTGTTATAAGATAGAATCACTATGGATCTTTTAAAAATACCGATGCCTGGCTCACATCCCCAGATATTAACATTCAATAGGTATACGGTGTAACCTGGGCATTGGGAGTTTTTAAAGCTCCCTAGACCATTCTACTGTGCAGCAAAGTCTTGCACTAGAGCACGTCTATTAACTTCTCCAACTTTATCTGCAAATTGTCTCAGATCTATTTACCCAGCACAAATGGAATTCTGGGCCACCTGGACAGGCCAGGAGTTAAGAGCACTGATTTTGTGAATGGTATTTCCAGTGAGTCATGTGTAGAAGGCAGTGAGCTACCAAATAGGATACTAATTTAGAGACAGGAATATGGCTGACTAGAGATGTTTTGCTCACATTAGGAAAATAGAGGAGTTTCTGTCTGTGTTCAGCATTGCTACCCCAGAAACTGACTTTACTCAACCATATCCTATCTCAAACTTTTCAAATTGTGGGTTGTAACTTATTCTTGGGTTCTTAAATCATTTTAATGACTTGGAGCCAACATTTTTATGGAATGGAATGGAACAGAGCAGAAGAATCAAGGAGCACCTCATCCAGAAAAGCCAATAATTGTTTTGGGGTATCTTTCTTTCTGTGGCTGATAGAGAAAAAAAATAGGTCTGAATACTGCCTTCCACAATGCTGTCACACTGTGATTGCATCTCTCTCTCAGTCACATTTTCCCTTTTCTTGGTTTTCCCAGTTGACAGGGATTTCTGAACTTCTACCATTGAATTTAAAGAACAGCTGCAGCTGAATCTGGAGGCTTCATTCCATTCATTTGGAAACTACAGAGAGGAAAATGAATCAGGCTCATTGCAATGCTTCCGAAGAAGTCACCTCTCTGAGAACAGCTGAGATGCTGAATGCACAAGTTACTCTTTCAGAAAGAATTGGCAATAAACCCTGCTAAAAGTTTTGAGAAGCAGAGCTCTTAGCTATTCTCTTAATAGAGCCTAATGGGCATGCTCTGCTTTAAAGGCAAAAGACATCTGCCTCAGCTGCAACCAAATCTGCAATTGCTGGAATATTGTTGATTAATGGACTCAATTGGTCCTTTGGTTTGAAAGCAATAAAATTTTGCCTTAAAGTAGCAGATCCTTGGAGAAGGTGATGACACCCCACTCCATTACTCTTGCCTGGAAAATCCCATGGACGGAGGAGCCTGGTAGGCTGCAGTCCGTGGGGTCGCGAAGAGTTGGACACGACTGAGTGACTTCACTTTCACTTTTCACTTTCATGCATTGGAGAAGGAAATGGCAACCCACTCCAGTGTTCTTGCCTGGAGAATCCCAGGGACGGGGGAGCCTGGTGGGCTGCCGTCTATGGGGTCGCACAGAGTCGGACATGACTGACGCGACTGAGCAGCAGCAGCAGATCCTACTCCATCAAGCCACAATTCAAGTCACAAGAAAATACAAACATGTGTGTGTGTGTGCATGCATGCTAATTCTCTTCAGTTGCGTTCTGTGGACTATAGCCCACCAGGCTCCTCTGTCCAAGGGGTTCTTCAAGCAAGAATACTGGAGTGGGTTGCTATGCCCTCCTCCAGGGGATCTTCCCCACCCAGAGATCAAACCCATGTCTCTTATGTCTACCTGCGTTGGCAGGCGGGTACTTTACCACTAGTGCCACCTGGGAAGCCCCTGTGTGTGTGCATAATTATATATCTATATCTTTTTTTTTACTCTGATTTGAAATATTAAAAAGTCTTCTTTGGGATAAGCAATATGAAAATTGCTGAGCAGAGCTGAACTAGCCAGAAAACCAGAAGGAAAAGAGATAGCAAGAGAAATTCAAGCCAGATGCAATAGTAAGATAAAATTGCAATGTTGGGAGTGTGGCTCGGGTCTGAGGAACTGTGGCATGAAGATAGATACGTGAAGGAGACAGGGTAACGTGAGGATCAGCCAACTGATGGTATTGCCAAACTGCAGCAAGCCGGTACCTGTGGTGAACACAGCCTTAGAGACAAGGACAGTGACCACGTTCTGGAAACATCATTGCTCTCTGGTTAAAATGGTCTGAAGCACGGATGAGGGTAGCGTTCCATTCAATAACAAATGCTCTCTGAATTGATTTCACTAACAATCTAGACTTTGCTTTCAAGGGACCAGTAACTCAATTTCCAAAGATAGGGTTACTTTGTATAAGATGTGTAACCCTGCAGGAAATAATAAAAATTACTCTGCCTGTATACTCTTCAGTTCAGTTCATTTCAGTTCAGTCGCTCAGTCGTGTCCGACTCTTTGCGACCCCATGAATCACAGCACGCCAGGCCTCCCTGTCCATCACCAACTCCCAGAGTTCACTCAAACTGATGTCCACAGAGTCGGTGATGCCATCCAGCCATCTCATTCTCTGTCGTCCCCTTCTCCTCCCGCCTCCAATCCTTCCCAGCGTCAGAGTCTTTTCCAGTGAGTCAACTCGTCGCATGAGGTGGCCAAAGTATTGCAGTTTCAGCTTTAGCATCAGTCCTTCCAATGAACACCCAGGATTGATCTCCTTTAGAATGGACTGGTTGGATCTCCTTGCAGTCCAAGGGACTCTCAAGAGTCCTCTCCAGCACCACAGTTCAAAAGCATCAATTCTTCGGCGATCAGCTTTCTTCACAGTCCAACTCTCACATCCATACATGACCACTGGAAAAACCATAGCCTTGACTCTTAGAGGACACATTAGTGTCTGGTTCATTTTTCACAGCACCTAGCAAAGCACTCAGCACATTTGGACTGAACATTTAAACCCCCCTGCTTTCCTACCTCTATGTGTCCCTTTTCAACCAATGGGTTTGCTACACGTCAGGGATGGGGGAGGGAGGTACCTAACTCTTGCTTTAGTGTTTGCATTAAATAATTCCTCACTCTGCATATTTGCTTTCTGCTAAGAAGCCAAGAAAGGACTGGCAAGCACAATTTGATCCATACTCCTGAATAAAAAATAACCAGAGGTAAAGTTATTCTTTGGTCAAATGACAGAGATTTCAGCCAAGTATACAAATGCGGTCATTTTTGGAAATTGCACTGTAAATCCCAAGACTGGAACTGTTAGACAATTGATATGAAATGTCTGAGAATAGGCTTCCAGGGAAAGGGTGAAAGGTTGCAGTAGGTCTTGAAGCACAGAGCCAAGACAGGTCAAGTTCATCTATTGACTTCCTATCTATCATTAGATTTAATCACACTCTGCAAGTCTTTTAAAACAAAATCCCAAAAGGATTATCTAGATCATGCAACAACTTTGAAATGCACTGAGAAACAAGACAAGAATTCTCGGGCTCATTCTTATTGTTGAAAACCAGAGAGAATTCAGTTCCCCTGGCATGGGCAGACCTTTTCAAAGCTAATGTAAATAACCTGAGTGTTATCTGAAACTAGTCTCTTGTTGGTAAATACTCGCCTTGTAATTGTTACTCTGTTTATTTCAAACTGAGTTAACAGAATCTTCATTCAGTGAGGAAGTGATTTTCCAAGCATCGCTGTAGTTCAGAATTTCCTGCAGAGATTTGTAAATATGCAACTGCCTGGATCCAATTCATTAGATCACTCAGGAAGATTTAAAAGCATGCTTACCCCTGAACCTTACTCTAGACAATTGAATCAACACCCCTGGGGATAATCAAAGGCACTGGTATTTTCTAAGAGGCATTTGGGCTAAGACAAAGAAGCATGAGACTGTCAGGTGCAGCACTGGGTCAGGAATCTTGCCCTAATGGTGTTATGGACACAGGTAGGAAGGAGAGGGTGGGCTGAACTGAGAGAGCAGCATTGCCATATGTACACTACACGTGTAAAATAGATAGCTAGTGGGAAGTTGCTATGCAGCACAGGGAGCTCAGCTCGGTGCTTTGTGACAACTTAAAACTCTGATCAGAAGAAGACTAGTTGTGGAAAATATTATACAAAGCTAACTAGAATGCAGCCATTAAAAAGAATGATTCTGCTCTCCACATCTTAACAAAAAAATCTCCAAGATATAACTTGAAAAAAAGACAAATGGCAGACATGTATGGAGTATAAAGTCATTTGTGTTTTTAAAAATTTGGCCTATATGAAATCTGTGACACATCTCCGGAAATATACACAATAGCCTGGTTGTAGTGATTTCCTTCAGGGAGGGAAACTGGTTGGTTAGGAAAATGAGACTTATTTTCCCCTTTAATATTTCTTTAGCCTGTTAGCATTTTTGTGCCAACTGAACTACTCAATCAAATTTAAAAAACAATAAAAGGCCAAGTGTAAACAGTAAGCTTTTGAAGCACATATTTATATGAACAAACCTTTTTACATAGTAGACATTGCATAAATGTTTGATAATAAATAAACCTGCTACCTTGTTATTCCTCTCCTATTATTCAAGTCTCTTCTTTCGGTGTGCAGGCAGTGGCGGATGAGTAAAGTTTCACATAATATATTATGTGTCAGCACTCACTGAGTGTCTTTATGTGCAAAGTGTTATGTTAACCTCTTGACACGTGTTCCTCATCTCAGGTACTTCTACAACATCCTTGTGAAGTAGACATTATTATTTCTTTTACACATGAGAAAACTGAGGCTCAGAGAAGTCACTCAGAGCTGAAGCAAATTGTGCTATGCACACACACACACACACACACACACACACACAGAGTTATCTGTCAGTATATAAGGCAATGCATGTAAGCAATCCCTACAGAGGTAAATACTCCTTTTCTCTAATACAAGTAAAAACTTCTTGAGACAGGAACCGCATTATTTTTTATTTCTTGAATACCCCCCATTCTATGCTCACATAGTAGACACTGAAATATTTAGGGTAATATATTAATGTTTAGGGGCTTCCCTGGTGGCTTAGACAGTAAAGAATCCACCTGCAATGCAGGAGACATAAGAGATGCCAGTTCAATCCCTGGGACAGGAAGATCCCCTGGAGAAGGAAATGGCAACCCTCTCCAGTATTCTTGCCTGGACCATGGACAGAGGAGCCTGGCAGGCTACAACCTATGGGGTCACAAAGAGTGGGACACGATCGAGCAACTAAGACAAACATTAATGCTAAATCAAGTCAGTATAACCTATCTCTTTTTATTTTGTGTAAAGGTTTTATGACAGCAGATGAAAGAAAATTATTCGACCACCTCAAATCTCCTCATCTGAAATACTGGGTTCCATTCATCTGGTTTGGAAATCTCGCAGCTAAAGCCCGGAAAGAAGGTAGAATTAGAGACAGTGTTGATCTTCAATCTCTGATGACTGTAAGTACATTGCAGACATCAGTTAAAAAATAATGAATCAGATACCAACAGGGACTTGGATGTAACAGGCTGGACCTGGACGAGTCCGCTTTGTTCAATCCTGGTTCCAAAGGAACCAGAAAGACTGGGCTAGGATTAGAGCCCTCAAATGCAGGAGGAGAATATAACACAGTTTTAACTGAGGTTGATTGGAGGTGGTGGCTTAGAGGCTCTGTTTTAAGCAGAAGTAGGCTTTGTAATGAATGTTGAGTTTTAAGCCAACTTTTTCATCATTCATTATAAAGCCTACTTTGAATTATGGTTTTGGAGAAGACTATTGAGAGTCCCTTGGACTGCAAGGAGATCCAACCAATCCATCCTAAAGGAAATCAGTCCTGAATACTGACTGGAAGGACTGATGCTGAAGCTGAAGCTCCAATACTTTGGTCACCTGATGCAAAGAGTTGACTCATTTGAAAAGACCCTGATGTTGGGAAAGATTGAAGGCAGGAGGAGAAGGGGACGACAGACGATGAGACGGTTGGATGACATCACCGAGTCAATGGACTTGAGTTTGAGTAAATTCCAGGAGTTGGTGATGGACAGGGAGGCCTGGCATGCTGCAGTCCATGGGGTTGCAAAAAGTTGGACTCGACTGAGCGACTGAACTGAAGGCTTTATAATAGGGTTCCCTGGTGGTTCAGACAGTAAAGAATCCACCTGCAAGGGAGGAAATTCAGGTTCAATCCCTAGGTCGGGAAGATCCCCTGGAATAAGAAAATGGAAACCACTCCAGTATCTTAGCTGGAGAAGTCTATGAACGGAGAAGCCTAGCAGGCTTCACTCCATGGGGTCGAAAAGAACTGGACACAACTGAGCGACTAACACACACAGGCTTTGTAATAGGCTCTATAAGAAAATGTTCCTTGATTGATCAGCCATGTCTGCAAAGGGCTCAGAAGGTTCTGACACCCAAGAGGCATATTTGCCATCCCTAACTCCAGGATCCTGGACCCAAATCCCTAGTCAGTTCCCCAAAATTGGAACATCCCAAAGTTAATCCCCTGGAGGAGGAAATGGCAACCCACTCCAATATTTTTGCCTAGAGAATCCCATGGACAGAGGAGCCTGGCAGGCTACAGTCTACCAGTTCACTAAGAGTCAGACATGACTGAAATGACTTAGCAAAGTTAATCCAGCTTTCCACATGACCCAGGAAACAAAACTGTGTTTTCATTAAATGAAATAATCCTGAATGCATTTGAGAAACAAATTTATAGACGGGCTAGATAGATTTGTGCCATGACAGTCTCCTGCCTTCATTAGGCTAAAAGGAGTGAATGATTTTAAATATCTCCCAAATTAGCATATACTCTTTCTCAGTCTTAAATAATAACTTATGTTCAGTAGAGAAAAAAGAAATCAATGGATCTCAGTCCTTTCTGCTTTAACAGAGATAGATTTTCTGTCAATAGAAGTATTCTAAAGTCTTCATTTGTTGGGGGAAAGGCATAGGATGTATTTAGGGTTTTTTCTAAGATATTCAGTAAGCAACTTTTCAAAAGAGATAGAGGAAACAAAAAATAATCTGCTCTCCACATAATTTAGAAATGATTTATTTAAAATTTTAACTACTGCATTTCCACCCCTGCCTTGGGCTATCTATGTATATAGTGTGAAATTATGAATTCAATAGAGTAGGGGATATTTCTATACCATCCTGATTTATCTTAATATTTTTTTAAACTGTACAACTGTACTTATCCCTTTTGCACATCCTTGAATGAGGTTGATAGTTTGTCATTTTCAAAATTTTCCTTTTGGAGTGGCCTTCAGAACCAACTTCTAGTCTTTTGAAGTCCTGATCATCATTTTACAGGTGTAAAATGTATTTCTAAAAGCCACAGCCATATTCTGAATCCCATGAAATGTTATTTACCACACCCATCATCTTAGTAAATCATGTTTTATCTATTTCTGGCTTAGGAAATGAACCGATTTCGCTCCTGGTGCAGCCTTTTATTTGGTTATGACTGGGTTGGGATTCCGCTGGTTTACACCCAGGTATCAAATCCTTGGCATGTGATTTTTTCCTTCCATTGCCCACTTTGGCGTGCTGGCTCTCTCGAAGCAGCCAGGGCTGTGCTCTCAGTACAATTTCTCTCTGTTTCAGGTGGTCACGCTGGCTGTCTACACCTTCTTCTTTGCCTGCCTGATCGGACGCCAGTTTTTGGATCCCACCAAAGGCTATGCGGGGCACGACTTAGATCTTTACATTCCAATCTTCACTCTCCTACAATTCTTCTTCTATGCAGGATGGCTCAAGGTAGCCAACGGTCTCGGTGCCTGAGGCCGGCTCTACAATCTAGGTCCTGTTCCAAACTCTGCACACTGATCCCTTACTGAATCACTCATTCAGGAGTGAGTCCAAGGTAGATTTAACATTTAATAGCTGAGATGTTACTATTTTTCAAATGGGAGTTCAAGTGGCAGGGATGTGGTGAGTATTGTACTGCAGAGATCTGAAGCAGCTCATTTATGCAAAGATGTTGCTCTTATGGCCATTGATTGTGTTAAGTCTTTGTGTGTTCCCATTAGGATTACAATAATGTAATTAAAGTATTAAGTATACCTGCATTGATATTTTATACCACAACAAGAGACTAGGCAGAGCGAAAGAAAGTAAATAAGAAGTCTTGTATCTCAGACTTAAGCATGATTGTTATATTGTTATCTTGGTTCTGGGTTTCCCAGGTGGCTCAGTGATAAAGAATCTACCTGCAATGCAGGAGATGTGGGTTCAGTCTCTGGGTCAGGAAGATCCCCTGGAGAAGGGAATGGCAACCCACTCCAGTATTCTTGCCTGGAAAATCCCATGGACAGAGGAGCCTGGCGGGCTACAGTCCATGGGTTGAAAAGAATCAGACAGGATTGAGCGACTAAACAATCTTGGCTCTGCTCAACTCTAAATAATTAGCTTCTAGTCCCCTAAATCCCACTAGCTGCCCCACAACATTAAATGCATTCCATTTTCAAAACCAGAACTGAGACTCGAAGGCATTCATCAGAATCAAAACCAGAAACACCAGGATTAATGACAACATTTGGCTTGCCAGGAAATTAAAAGCAGGTCAGAGCAATGAAAAGAACTAGTCCAATCATCAGTGTTAAATTTTATTTGTCCCCACCACCATCTCCCTTCCACCCCAATGTATGTAACAATATCAGAAACCTGATTCTTCCCTCTCTAGTATGTGACAGAAAAAGGTCAAAGATTATGCCTTCCTTAAGGTAACTGAAATCTAAGGATAGTTTGAAGATAACTTTAATAAAGTAGAATTTCAAATGTCTAACGTTCCAATCATGTGTCGACACGCATATCCAGGTCTTCCAGGTTGTTGCAGCCTTTTCCCTGCAGATGCCTTTACTTTCATTGGTTTGAATCTTAACCAGGAAAAAAAATAAATCGGTTGGCATTTCAAGTTACCCTCCAAAGAGTAAAGGCATTTTGTGTACAAATGGCAAAAACATTTTTAACCAGATGACAGTGACTCGATTCTTTTTACTCATTTAAGGCGAAGAGCAAGAGACACTAACAGCTCTCATTTCTCATTAGAGGAAAAGTACACTCCACCTTTATAAACAGAAAATCACCACAACTGGCCCAAACACTCAATCCTCAATCGTTCTGGTCTTCTATTGTCCTTTTGCCTGAGGTGTGCTGAGCTTTTTATTCTTCCCTTTGTGCCCATGTGAACTGTTCAGCCAGGCTGGAAGGAACAGTCAGCATTTCCTGCCTTCTGAAGTACTCTCTACTATATTAACATTCTTGGGACTTCCCTAGGGGTTCAGTGGTTAAGACCGCTGCTTACACTGCAAGGGACATGGGTTCAATCCCTGGTCAGGGAACTAAGCTGCTGTGCAGAGTGGCCCCCCCACCAAAAAAAATTAACATTCTTTTCCTTTATAAAATATTTTTCAAGGCAAGATATGAAAAGAAAATCTTAGCTTCATTAAGAGATAGGAGACTCTAAGAGAAGGGAGTTCTACCATCCAGTGGATTGTATCTCAATTTCTAAACAGCTGTTTTGTCCTGACCATTCTGATATTTATAGATATCGAAGTGTAGAAAACCCAACTTAACCTTATGAGTAGTCTATTACTCAGTTATTTGCTAGAAATGGAGCCTCGAAGTGAGTAAAGGCTATCTTTGTGACAGTCAACTCAAAATCATGGATATCGTTTTGGTAGTTAAATGTAAACTGTAATACTATATGCAGGACTGATGTCAAGAAAGTGAAATTATGTATGTAACTAACTCAAGTATTTTCAGGACCCATCCAGGGGCCCATTTTATTTAAAGAAAACCCCAGGCAAGAATAGGCTTCCCGTGTTGGAATACCTGGGTTGGGAAGATTCCCCTGGAGGAGGGCATGGCAACCTACTCCAGTATTCCTGCCTGGAAAATCCCATGGGCAGAGGAACCTGAAGGGCTAAAGTCCATAGGGTCACAAAGTGTCAGACATGGCTGAAGCGACTTAGCACGCATGCTCGCACCAGGCAAGAAAGGGCAGACAACCCCTCGGAACTTGCATTGACAGACTCTTTCATGGATATTGCTGTGCAGCTGACTGATCCAGGCACCAGCTCTGCCAGGGGTGTCCCTTAGAACAGGGGGATATCCTTCTCTATCACTGGTTCTCAACAACGGCCACACATTAAAACCTCTTGGGAGCTCTACTCACTACTGATGCCTGGCTCAGCTTCACACCCATTAAATCAGAATCTCTGAGGGAAGGACCTAGCCATCAATTTTCTTTAAAAGCTTTTCAGATAATTTTGATGTTCACTCAATGTTGAAAACAGCTCTAAGTGATTAAACCTAAATCCTAAAAAATATATAGATTTTTTTTTACCAAGAAGTTTCAGAATCTAGGAACTCAACTAATCAATGGTGCTTTTATTTTATACAGTTGTAAGTTTTTCACATTTAAGCCCAATATAAAACCATACACATGCGCACACACACACACATCCAAATAATAAAAACATCAAAGGGAATGAATCAAAAAGAAGAACAGTTGAGTCTCATTTGGCATATAAATTTCTCATCAAGAAGGCTATTCAGGGGGTTCCCTGGCAGTCCAGTGGTTAAGACTCTGCCTTTCCAATGCAGAGCATGGAATGGGTTTGATCCCTGGTCAGGAACTAGGATCCCACAGCATGCAGTGCGGTCACAAAAGAAGTTGTTTTTAAAAGAAGGCTGTTCAATTCAGGAGCATGGTAAGAACATCTAATACTGACCGACTATTAGAAGATATATGATAAAAACCTATGTAACTTCTACGTAACCTGCAGTAAATCCTTTAAGTTAAAACTAAGAAAGAAAAAGTCCAGCTTTATGACTTACTAGCTCTCTGAATTATACACTTAGTAGTTATGTCCAGTTACTGTGAAATCTCCTTGTAATATTTTCTTTATTAAGTCTTTCTTTGCTCTTTAACCTTGCCCACAGTTACATTTTCTCTCATCACCAGGGCTTTTGTAAATTCTTTCAGAGCACAGCTCTGCACCCCTTGAAGTGCCTAGCATATTGTCAGAACTCCTTCGATATTTGCTGGATGATTTGTACTTGAGAATCAGTCTTTAAGTTCCTAAACAGCCCATGGCTTCTCCTGGATGGGACCTGCATTGTTACCAGCTGAACAGACAGAGCCTTTGAAGAGTAGACCCACACAGGCGCACAACTGACGGTCTGAGAGTTCAGTCTTGCTGACTGATAAATACCTGTGTTTTATCAACCCACTCCCACTCCACTCTAGGCTTCCTACTGTGAAAGGTGACAAAAGAAATCAGAGAGTGACACAGGAATCCTCTCCAACCTCCACTCTTAGTCTTCACAAGCATCGTGGCAGACTCATTCTATGTTCTCCATTGCAGGTTGCTGAGCAGCTTATCAATCCTTTTGGAGAAGATGATGATGATTTTGAAACTAACTGGTGCATTGACAGAAATCTGCAGGTTAGAGAAGCTTTTCTTTCCTTTATAAACATTAATAATCTAAACAGAATCTGAATGCAGGCCTCTGAAGTTAAGAGCTTTAGCCACAAACAAAAGAGGTTTGGCTGTTCAGTATGTTGCTTCCAGGTTCTTTTGAAACCTTACAAACCTCACTGGATCTCAATTCCAGTGAAATTCCATCCCTTTTCAATAGAACTTCAAGCCAGTTTTCTTTGTAAGTTTCTTTATTAGCTTTTCATAGCCTCTTCCATTTCAGTACGGACCAATATTTTAATACATTTTTAATCTGTTTTCAATTGCCACCTAAAAAGATTAAGTGACATAAAGTGGAAGCCATAATACAATGTGAGTTCCAAAATGCACATCATATAGATCCCTACAGTCAGATGTCCAGCAGCTGAACACTGAGAATGTGGGGCCAGGCCAACCTGTGTCTCAAAATCTCCCTCAATGGACCCCAAGGCTTTTACACTGAAGCATTATTCCTGAGAAGTTATTCATGAAGAGGTAGCATGAAAGAATTTTGATTTTAGACAAGATTCTCCTCCAACCATTCTCTTTCCTGAAAACCTAAGAAAAGGCCTTCAGCTTGTCCATTTGTTTCAAGTCCTTCAGTTCAGTTCAGTTCAGTTCAGCCGCTCAGTCGTGTCGGACTCTTTGCGACCCCATGAACCACAGCACGCCAGGCCTCCCAGTCCATCACCAACTCCCGGAGTTCACTCAAACTCAAGTCCTTGCTCGGCTCTTAAACAGTATCAAACATTTTACTGTTGGTTCATAAGCTAACCCCCATACACAGAGGGAAAGGGGAGACCAAAGAAAAAGGCAGACCAAGTTAGGTTGGTAAGTGACAGTTTTAACAAGCTAGGGAACTGACTCAACAGGCTTGTCTTGAGTAGATACAAGGTGAATAGACCTCCATATCTACCTGCCAGAATCCTAAAATTTGATATAGAAGCTTTACTGGGGTTCAGTCATGTAGTCAGTCCAGATGGTCTCAACAACACATTGCTCTCTCAAGATCATATCCTTGAAACAGCTCCCCATATGGAGACAATGGGCGGAATGTATATTCCAAGGACAAGGGAGAGAAGCCCACCCCATTACCCTGGTGCAGCTCACAGATCATGATCTCTGTATGACCCCCAACAACACATTGTCAGCCTGTTAAGGAGGAATTATAATGCCTACACTACTCACTGTAAAAACTGGATTCCCAGAAGTTTAATAATTTATTCAAGCATCAATTTGTTAAAGTCAAGAGGAGAAGACCATTATGACCACAAGCAGTATAGACTTGTTGATCTATTTTTCTAAAGAAACAAAAATTCATGGCAAATAAGAAGTGATATCAGGTATAAATGTACTTACAGAATCAATGAAATGGTATATTGAAAGCTTCAGCTTCCTATAATATCTGGGATTATGTGGTTGCTGTCAGGATACCCACTAGACAATTAGATAATTTTGAGCAAAGAATAAAAAGGTGTCTCTCCTGCCTCCAGATAAGATGTGCTCCACTCTGGAGTATGTGGCTTGATGATTCTAGTCTGGGCAGCTGTATGGCCTCACTTACCCTCACTGCCATACAGTGAACAACATGTATAACTCTCTGTAGCAGCTCTAGTTGTAGCAAATATAAACTGTGGACATTTATATATTCACTCATTCACACTGTGTTCTATCCCATTCCAAACTTCATTCACCCACTGGAACTTCTTCTTTCTTAATGCAATTCACATCAGAATTATTCTAACACTATACTGATGATTTTAGGTCTCTCTTTTGGCTGTGGATGAAATGCACATGAGCTTACCCAAGATGAAGAAGGATATTTACTGGGATGATTCTGCTGCTCGTCCACCATACACACTGGCAGCTGCTGACTACTGCATACCCTCATTTCTGGGGTCAACCGTCCAAATGGGGTAAGTGCATTTCTAAAACTTACCAACATTTAGAAAATAAGTACATCACCGTTCTGATCTTTTTACACTGTGGTCCTGAAGTTACTTTCATAAGAACTCTCAATTATTAATATCCCATAGTGGTAGCCTTTTCAAATTTCCAGACATAATTAATATGTCCAAGAGAGTGAGAAATTAAAATGACTGTAGTTTCTGGTTTAAATATGGAGTGTGTATATGTATGTATTTGGGGGTAATTTGCATTTCACCTTGCTTTTATACCACAGCAAATTTTTCTAATAGTTGTGAAACTATCTTTCTTTTTCTTTTCCTTCCAACTTGGAGTAGTTATTTAATTATATTGTTATTTATTATTTAATTATGACCATCATAATGAAATGCATTTTAAAAAGTATTTATTGAGCATATACCATGTGTAGGCACTGTGCTAGACTATTTTGAGACAAGTAAGCCTTAAGGTAAATTTTATCAAAAAAGTTTCCTCAAAGATTATGCTTTGATCAAACTGTTTAGTGTACAAGCCAGTCTCTGTTCAGTGGTTTCAAGATAACAATCTGTCCATATGTACTGTGAGCTTTAAATAAATGGGCTGAGGCCTTCAGTAAATCATGCGCAGTTCTTGAATAATTTTATTAAATCTGATCATGTATTTGATTTTGCAGAAATGTGTGAATGTGGAGGAAGTTTAAGTATATTTGCTGAAGGCAGATGCCATGGTTTCCAAGTAACTTAAAAGGAAGAGTGTGGACAAATTTAGAAAAGTAAAAAGAACCCCTCCAAAAAATTATAGAAGAAGGAAAAACTTTTACAGAATTTTTCTTATAATTTTTGGCAAAACTGTAGTTCATTTTTCTGAGGCCAGCTCTAGGCAGATTTATGAAGTGAGATCATGTCTAGAGTTACCACCTGTGACCCTGTTTCTCTCCCTCTCACACCGTTCAGCCCTTCTCTTTCGCTACTATTAAAAAGCAAAATTCAACTGTGTAAATTTTTTTGAAATTCCCTCCCTAAGCTTTTTTAAAATTTATTTATTTTTAACTGGAGGATAGTTGCTTTGCAATACTGTGCTGGTTTCTGCCATACATCAACATGAATCGGCCATAGGTATACATGTCCCCTCCCTCCTGAACCTCCCTCTGCTCCCCACCCCGCCCACCCCTCTAGGCTGCCACAGAGCACTACGTCGAGCTCTCCATGTTTTACAGCAATTTCCCATCAGTGATCGATCTTACATATGATAATGTGTATGTTTCCGTGCTACTCTCTCAATTCATCCCATCCTCTGTGTCCACAAGTCTGTTTTCTATGTTTGCATTCAACTGAGTAAATTTTAAAGGTCTTATTGCTTCATCCACCAATTCTTGAATTGGGCAGCATGCAATCTAGCAAAGATAAAGGCGCGCCACAGAACTATACAAATGAAAGCCTTTTATTGGCAGAAGGGAGCAGGAATAAGGAAGTTATACGTGGCAAAAAACTGGGCTGTTTATTGCAAGGTCACTTTCCTATAGGAGATGGCAGGGGTCTAACAGGCATAATACCTAACCAGTGCTGATCAGGCAATTCCTGATTGACTGGCTTAAGATTCCATTTCTGGGAAAATCAAAACTGTAATTAAGTCTTGGTTTCGTGACATGGTGCTTAGCATAAGTGACTCCATTTGGGGCCTGTTATCTTGTTTTTAATACAAATATGAGAATATTTAGCTTCAATCCAGTCCATATAATGCTTTACTCTTAGCTGAATGTCTCCTGCCTGCTGCCTGCTGCTGCTGCTAATTCGCTTCAGTCATGTCCAACTCTTGTGACCCCATGGACTGAAACCTGCCAGGCTCCTCTGTCCATGGGATTCTCCAGGCAAGAATACTGTTGTGGGTTGCCATGCCCTCCTCCAGGGGATCTTCTTGACCCAGGGATCAAACCCATGTCTCCTGCCTCCCCAGCACTGTAAGTGGATTCTTTATCACTGAGCTACCAGGGAAGCCCTGAATGTCTATTAAGGCTCCTAGAACCTCTGAGGCTGAAATCCCTTGAAGACTCAAAGAAAAACATGACTGAAAGTATAATTTCAGGCGTTGTGGCAAATAATGAGACAATGTAGGAGTCAGGAAACTCGCCTTGCTGCTCTCCAAGCACAGCTTGGTAAAGGTGGCTACTCCAGGCTGGCCTTGTTTATGCTTCTAGATGCCTGCTAAGCCTGGGCCCTCCGGTCCAGGGCCTCCTCCTGACCAAGGTACTCATCCCTACCCCAGCAGATTGCTCAGTTTCTATAAATAGTAATTCCCTGCCGTCTGCACTTCTCAGTCTTTTGTAATATATTCTGCAGTGGTAGTTTCACAGATATCTGGCAATCTTCTCAGTTTTGAAAAGTAATAGATGTTTTTCTGTCAGTTTGTTTTTGATCACTCTATAAGCTTTAACCTTCCCCTCCTTTCCTGTCATTGATTAATGCAAAGCATTTGAAGATCTGATTGTAAAAGAAAGGAGACCAGCACCATCGATAGGGCTGGGGAGTCCTTGTGATGACTCTGTTTGGACTGCAAGTGCCACTTGCGGCCCTTCCCGGGTGGCTCAGTGGTAAAGAATCTGCCGACCAGTGAAGGAGACACAGGTGATGTGGGTTCAATCCCTGGGTCGATCCCTGGGTCAGGAGGATCCCCTGGAGAAGGAAATGGCTGCTGCTGCTAAGTCACTTCAGTCGTGTCCGACTCTGTGTTACCCCATAGACGGAAGCCCACCAGGCTCCCCCATCCCTGGGATTCTCCAGGCAAGAACACTGCAGTGGGTTGCCATTTCCTTCTCCAATGCATGCAAGTGAAAAGTGAAAGTGAAGTCGCTCAGTCGTGTCCGACTCTTTGCGACCCCATGGACTGCAGCCCACCAGGCTCCTCCATCCATGGGAGAAGGAAATGGCAACCAACTCCAATATTCTTGCCTGGAGAGGACAGAGGAGCCTAGTGGGCTACAGTCCGTGGGGTCCCAAAGGGTCAGACACAGTTGAGTATGCATACATAAAATGAAGATTTTTTATTTTGGTCTCAAGATTTAATCTTGATCTACATATTCATCCTAATCATCATAATTTCACATTCTTATGCAAGTGTCTGTATTCTTTAGAAAGTATTAAAATATGTGTTTTGGGAATTCCCTGGTGATCCAGTGGTTAGGACTCCACGATTTCATTGTCATGGGCCCAGGTTTACTCCATGGCCAGGGAACAAAGATCCAACAAGCTGTGTGGCGCAGCCAAAAAATATTAATAATAAAACAAAAATATGTATTCTTCCTGTTTCTAAATATAGAAACATAGTATTAGGAATTTATAAGACCTTGGAGAAAATACATATTCCAAATGATTATTGGGAAGATTAAACGAGATGGTAAGTATAAAAACAATCTATAAATAACTGAAGAGCATTATAATTATCACTAGTACAGATCTCATATTTGTGGATGTCAAACTTTGGCACAGAAAGATTGAACAAGTCTAAGCTATTTTTCATATTTAACTAAGCCTGGAAATCTGTCACAGAAAATAAAATGCTTGAAAGCAAACCAGGAAGGAAGAATGAAGCAAACAGTTACCAGTTGTCAGAGAGATCCTACGGTTAAGTTGGCATATTCACTACTAGATAAGATGACCTACTTACCATTAGTTAAAATGGCCTATCTCAGTTTCACTTCAGTTCAGTCGCTCAGTCGTGTCTGACTCTTTGCGACCCCATGAACGGCAGCATGCCAGGCCTCCCTGCCCATCACCAACTCCTGGAGTTCACCCAAACTCATGTCCATGAGTCAGTGATGCCATCCATCCATCTCATCCTCTGTCATCCCCTTCTCCTGACCTCAGTCTTTCCCAGCATCAGGGTCTTTTCAAATGAGTCAGCTCTTCACATCAGGTGGCCAAAGTACTGGAGTTTCAGCTTCAACATCAGTCCTTCCAATGAACACCCAGGATTGGTCTCCTTTAGGATGGACTGGTTGGATCTCCTTGCAGTCCAAGGGACTCTCAAGAGTCTTCTCCAGCACCACAGTTCAAAAGCATCAATTCTTTGGCTCTCAGCTTTCTTTATAGTCCAGCTCTCACATCCACACATGAGTACTGGAAAAACCATAGCCTTGATTCTATGGACCTTTGTTGGCAAAATAATGTCTCTACTTTTCAATATGCTGTCTAAGTTGGTCATAACTTTCCCTCCAAGCAGTAAGCATCTTTTAATTTCATGGCTACAATCCCCATCTGCAGTGATTTTGAAGCCCCCCAAAATAAAGTCAGCCACTGTTTCCACTGTTTCCCATCTATTTGCCACAAAGTGATGGGATTGGATGCCATGATCTTAGTTTCCTGAATGTTGAGCTTTAAGCCAACCTTTTCACTCTCCTCTTTCACTTTCATCAAGAGGCTTTTGAGTTCCTTTTCACTTTCTGCCATCAGGGTGGTGTCATCTGCATATCTGAGGTTATTGATATTTCTCCCAGCAATCTTGATTCCAGCTTGGGCTTCTTCCAGCCCAGCATTCTCATGATGTACTCTGCATATAAGTTAAATAAGCAGGGTGACAATATACAGCCTTGACATATTCCTTTCCCGATTTGGAACCAGTCTGTTGTTCCATGTCCAGTTCTAACTATTGCTTCCTGCCCTGCATATAGGTTTCTCAAGAGGCAATTCAGGTGGTCTAGTATTCCCATCTCTTTCAGAATGTTCCACAGTTGATTGTGATCCACACAAAGGCTTTGGCAGAGTCAATGAAGCAGAAATAGATGTATTTCTGGAACTCTCTTGCTTTTTCGATGATCCAGCATCAAATGTCGGCAATTTGATCTCTGGTTCCTCTGCCTTTTCAAAAACCAGCTTGAACATCTTGAATTTCATTGTTCATGTATTGCTGAAGCCTAGCTTGGAGAATTTTGAGCGTTACTTTACTAGCGTGTGAGATGAGTGCAATTGTGCGATAGTTTGAGCATTCTTTGGCATTCCCTTTCTTTGGGATTGGAATGAAGACTGACCTTTTCCAGTCCTGTGGCCACTGTTGAGTTTTCCAAATTTGCTAGCATATTGAGTGCAGCACTTTCACAGCATCATCTTTTAGGATTTGAAAAGGCTCAACTGGAATTCCATCACCTCCACTAGCTTTGTTCCTAGTGATGCTTCCTAAGGCCCACTTGACTTCGCATTCCAGGATGTCTGGCTCTAGGTGAGTGATCACACCATCGTGATTAACTGGGTCATGAAGATCTTTTTTGTATAGTTCTTCTGTGTATTCTTGCCACCTCTTCTTAATATCTTCTGCTTCTGTCAGGTCCCTACCATTTCTGTCCTTTATGGAGCCCATTTTTGCATGAAATGTTCCCTTGGTATCTCTAATTTTCTTGAAGACAGCTCTAGTCTTTCCTATTCTATTGTTTTCCTCTATTTCTTTGCATTGATAGCTGAGGAAGGCTTTATTATCTCTCCTCTCTAATCTTTGGAACTCTGCATTCAAATGGGTATATCTTTCCTTTTCTCTTTTGCTCTTCTTTTCACAGATATTTGTAAGGCCTCCTCAGACAGCCATTTTGTTTATTTGCATTTCTTTTTCTTGGGGATGGTCTTGATCCCTGTCTCCTATACAATGTCACAAACCTTTGTCCGTAGTTTGTCAGGCACTCTATCAGATCTAATCTATTTACTATTAGTTCAGTTCAGTCGCTCAGTTGTGTCCGACTCTTTGCGACCCCATGAATCACAGCACTCCAGGCCTCCCTGTCCATCACCAACTCCCGGAGTTCACTCAAACTCATGTCCATCAAGTCGGTGATGCCATCCAGCCACCTCATTCTCTGTCGTCCCCTTCTCCTCCCGCCCCCAATCCTTCCCAGCATCAGAGTCTTGAACCCGAACTTCCAGATGTTCAAGCAAGTTTTAGAAAAGGCAGAGGAACCAGAGATCAAATTACAACATCCGCTGGATCATGGAAAAAGCAAGAGAGTTCCAGAAAAACATCTATTTCTGCTTCATTGACTATGCCAAAGCCTTTGACTGTGTGGATCACAATAAACTGTGGAACATTCTGAAAGAGATGGGAATACCAGACCACCTGATCTGCCTCTTGAGAAACCTGTAGGCAGGTCAGGAAGCAACAGTTAGAACTGGACATGGAACAACAGACTGGTTCCAAATAGGGAAAGGAGTCCGTCAAGGTTGTATATTGTCACCCTGCTTATTTAACTTATATGCAGAGTACATCATGAGGAACGCTGGGTTGGAAGAAGCACAAGCTGGAATCAAGATTGCTGGGAGAAATATCAATAACCTCAGATATGCAGATGACACTACCCTTATGGTAGAAAGTGAAGGGGAACTCAAAAGCCTCTTGATGAAAGTGAAAGAGGAGAGTGAAAAGGTCGGCTTGAAGCTCAACATTCAGAAAACGAAGATCATGGCATCTGGTCCCATCACTTCATGGGAAATAGATGGGGAAACAGTGTCAGACTTTATTTTGGGGGGCTCCAAAATCACTGCAGATGCTGATTGCAGCCATGAAATTAAAAGACGCTTACTCCTTGGAAAAAAAATTATGACCAACCTAGATAGCATATTAAAAAGCAGAGACATTATTTTGCCAACCAAGGTCCGTCTAGTCAAGGTTATTGTTTTTCCAGTGGTCATGTATGGATGTGAGAGTTGGACTGTGAAGAAAGCTGATTGCCAAAGAATTGATGCTTTTGAACTATGTTGCTGGAGAAGACTCTTGAGAGTCCCTTGGACTGCAAGGAGGTCAAACCAGTCCATTCTAAGGGAGATCAATCCTGGGTGTTCATTGGAAGGACTGATGCTGAAGCTGAAACTCCAATACTTTGGCCACCTCATGTGACGAGTTTACTCACTGGAAAAGAGTCTGATGCTGGGAGGGATTGGGGATGGGAGGAGACGGGGACGACAGAGAATGAGATGGCTGGATGGCATCACCGACTCGATGGACATGAGTTTGAGTGAGCTCCGGGAGTTGGTGATGGACAGGGAGGCCTGGCGTGCTGTGATTCATGGGGTCGCAAAGAGTCGGACACGACTGAGCAACTGAACTGAACTGAACTGAACTCATCGCATGAGGTGGCCAAAGTATTGGAGTTTCAGCGTTAGCCTCAGTCCTTCCAATGAACACCCAGGATTGATCTCCTCTAGAATGGACTGGTTGGATCTCCTTGCAGTCCAAGGGACTCCCAAGAGTCTTCTCCAGCACCATTGTTCAAAACTCTCAATTCTTCGGCGATCAGCTTTCTTCACAGTCCAACTCTCACATCCATACATGACCACTGGAAAAACCATAGCCTTGACTAGACGGACCTTTGTTGGCAAAGTAATGTCTCTGCTTTTTAATATACTATCAAGGTTGGTCATAACTTTCCTTCCAAGGAGTAAGCATCTTTTAATTTCATGGCTGCAATCAGCATCCGTAGTGATTTTTACTATTAGTTACAATGGCCTATTCACTACTAGTTACTATCGCCTATTTACTCGCAGGCACAGGCAAAAGCTAGGTCTTTTAGGGGAGGTTTTTATGAGATGTTTAACTGGACTTCACTAGGACTAACTGTTCAAGAAACAACTAGGCAAAAGTTTACTTGGTCTAGACTTTCTGCACGAATGAGGACCCTAAAGGGGGGCCTCACAATCCAGGAAAGGTCACTGCAGGAATTCAGGCTTTTGGAAGTCAGCATTCACAAGAATGTCCTCTTTAATCCATTAGCGTCACTTTTCCCCATGAGTATGTTATTAGACAAGATGTTTCTGGTTGCCTATGGCAGAAAACCAACTGAAACTGACTTAAGCAAAAAGGGATTTCTTTGATCACATCCAGAAAGTGGCCTAGCTTTGGATGTGGCTGGGTCCAGAGGCTCACGTATGTCACCAGGACCTGCACTGCCCTCCCTGTCTCTCAGTTCTACTTTTCTCTCCACTGGCTCAGGTTCCAGGCAGGCTCTCCCTTCCTGATGGCAGACAGACAAGATGGTAGTCAGCAGCTCCAGGTGTACAACCTATCTTCTTAACAAATGCTGTGGAAAAACCACATCTCTTTTTCAACTCTGAAAACTAGAGTACTGGATTCATTATGATTGGCTAGGTTTGGTGAACATGTCTGTTTCTGAACCAATAACTATCAACAAGAAAACACAATATTTTGATTAGCTAATGTTGTTTCATGCATACATCTTTGGACCAAGGGGTATGGTCAGCTCCAACCAACAAAATGGAGCAGGTGATGCTGGCGAGAAAGATGAAGGTGCTATTTCAGGAGAAGGCTGAATGGTCTGCTGGGTTGGTGAAGACAATAGGTGTCCTCTAAAATCTTAAAAGATAATTCACTAAGCATCAAATTTTTCACTCACCAAATACAACATTGATACCAAGTCAATCATCTGAGTGAGGTTCATGGAAAAGGCAGTAAAAGTAAGGATTATTATAGCACAGGCAGTTGATGATGACTGAGCCAATAAGTTTTTCTCACGTTTGGATGAAGACTAGGTGTCGGCATGCTATGGATGCAAACATCTCAATGGGCATTTAAAATCCCTTCCTGAATATTTTTATAAAATTTCTTATTCTTTTTAAGATATATGTTCCAGCACATTTAATTCAGAAATCAGATTTCCCTCATCTTTTCCTATCAATGTTTCAGGTTTGTAATCACAATTCCCATGATTCAGAAATTCCAAACTGGAGGCACTGTCTTTGAGTAACTGAATAACAATATTACTATCCAAGGGCAACCTGAGAAATTACTCCGCCTCATACATTTTTTCACATTTAGCATGCTACACATATCCACATAAAAAGGAAACTCCTTGGAGACAATTTCTTTGTTCTCTATATTCAGGAACATGTTCAAAATATTGCTCTATTTTTACACATTTTTCAAATATACGTTACTGAAATAAAGTAATTCCTCATTTTTATCTCAAGTGCAAAGTTAAATTATCATTTTCTTTGTGTCTTCACATAAGGAGCATACATGTTCATTTATTCAAGCAAAATTTTCTTTTAGGGCCTAGTATATGGTAGGTTTGGAGAAGGAAATGGCAACCCACTCCAGTGTTCTTGCCTGGAGAATCCCAGGGACGGGGGAGCCTGGTAGGCTTCCGTCTATGGGGTCACACAGAGTCGGACACGACTGAAGTGACTTAGCAGCAGCAGCAGCAGCATATGGTAGGTTGGAGAAGGCAATGGCAAGCCACTCCAGTACTCTTGCCTAGAAAATCCCATGGATGGAGGAGCCTGGTAGGCTGCAGTCCATGGGGTCGCTACAAGTCAAATGACTGAGCGACTTCACTTTCACTTTTCACTTTCACATTGGAGAAGGAAATGGCAACCCACTCCAGTGTTCTTGCCTGGAGAATCCCAGGGATGGGGGAGCCTGGTGGGCTGCTGTCTATGGGGTCGCACAGAGTTGGACACGACTGAAGCGACTTAGCAGCAGCAGCAGCATATGGTAGGTTCCATGCCAGATGCTGCTGCTGCTAAGTCACTTCAGTCATGTCCAGCTATGTGTGACCCCATAGACGGGAGCCCACCAGGCTCCCTCATCCCTGGGATTTTCCAGGCAAGAGTACCGGAGGGAGTTGCCATTGCCTTCTCCAATGCCAGATGCTAGGAATAGGCAAAAAAAAAAAAAAAATGTCTTTTAAGGCCTCAGACATAATGAGATTAGTTATAAAACTATGTGGTAAATGCAGTGATAGAGAAATGCTGAGAGTTTTATGGGAAAACAGTGAAGGTATACTTCATGGGGCCTGATAAATCAAAGAAAGCCCCTTTCAGCTGGGGAATGTAGTATGCATCTCATTTTTAAAATTTTTATTCTTTAGACTGCGAGATGTGGCATGTGGGATCTTAATTCTCCATCCAGGAATCACACCTGCACCCCCTATATTGGGAGCACAGAGCTAATCACTGAATACCAGAGATGTCCCTAATATGCATCTTTAAGAATGAATTTGGACACTACTATATGAACTTCCTGGGTAGCTCAGATGGTAGAGAATCTGTCTGCAATGCAGGAGACCCGACTTCAATCCCTGGGTGGGGAAGATCCCCTGGAGAAGGGAAATGGTTACCCACTCCAGTATTCTTGCGTGGAGTATTCCATGGACAGAGGAGCCTGGTAGGCTACATGTAGTCCATGGGGCCGCAAAGAGTCGGACACGACTGAGTGACTAACACTTTCACTATATGTAAAGTAGATAACTATTAAGGACCTACTGCATAGCACAGGGAACTCTACTCAGTGCTCTCTAATGGGCTATATGGGAAAAGAATCTTAAAAAAAGAGTGGAGATAGATAGATACAGCTGATTCACCTTGCTGTACACCTGAAACTAACACAACATTACAAATCAACTACAGTCTAATTTAAAAAAATAAGATTTTTTAAAAAAAGCATGAATTTGGAAGGATTTCCACAGTGGTCCAGTGGTTAGGACTTGGTGCTTTCACTGCCAAGGCCCAGGTTTGATCCTGGTTGGGAAACTAAGATCTTGTAAGCCACAAAGGACAGTAAAAAAAAAAAAAATGAAAATCAGTCAAAAAAAAAAAAATGAATTTGCACATAGACAGAAGTCAGGGGATGCAGCAGAGAGTACATTCTAGGTATCAGCAAAGACAGAAAGGAATGATAGTGTATTCAAAGCAACAATTTTTAAAATTTCAGCTCTATTGCAATGGAGTTGACATATAAAATTATAAGGTAAAGTGTACATTGTGGTGATTTGATATATGTATACATTGTGAAAGGATTCCCCCACCTCATTAATTAACAAATCCTTCACCTCACATATTTATCTCTTTATTTTTTGGTAAGAATGTTTTAAGTTCTACTGTCTTCAGTTCAGTTCAGTTCAGTCGCTCAGTCGTGTCCGACTCTCCGCAACCCCATGAATCACAGCACGCCAGGCCTCCCTATCCATCACCAACTCCCGGAGTACACTCAAACTCATGTCCACAGAGTCGGTGATGCCATCCAGCCATCTCATTCTCTGTTGTCCACTTCTCCTCCCGCCCCCAACCTTTCCCAGCATCAGAGTCTTTTCCAGTGAGTCAACTCGTCGCATGAGGTGGCCAAAGTATTGCAGTTTCAGCTTTAGCATCAGTCCCTCCAATGAACATCCAGGATTGATCTCCTCTAGAATGGACTGGTTGGATCTCCTTGCAGTAGCAAACTGCAATTACATGATACAGTGTTATCAACTATACTCCCCATGTTTTAATTAGATTCTCAGACCTTATTCATCTTACAGCTGAAACTTTGTACCTTTTTCCCTATTTTATCCCTATTTCCCCCAACCTCCTAGCCCCTGACAGTGATCTTTCTACTCTGTGTCTCTGTGGTTGTTTTTAGTCACTAAGTCGTGTCTGACTCTGTGTGACCCCATGGGCTGTAGCCCACCAGGCTCCTCTGTCCAAGGGATTTTCCAGGCAAGAATACTGGAGTGGGTTGTCATTTCCTTCTCTAGAGTATCTTCCCAACCCAGGGATCAAATCTGCGTCTTCTGCATTGGCAGGCAGATTCTTCACTTCTGAGCCACTAGCAAAACGTGTTTCTATTAGAATAACAATTTGATATGCAAAGCAGAAGAGCCAAGAAATGAATCTGGAGGGAGAGGGAAGGATCATAGAGGGTTCTAGAGTCTGAGTGAAGAGTTTCAGCCTTTTTCCAAAGCTATTAAATGACATAGTCACATTTGTGTTTTAAACAAGTTGTCCTAGCAACTGGCTGAAAGATGGATGCCTAAGGATAAGACTAGAGCCAGAGAGACCAGTGAGCAGGCCATCGGTATAGTTTAGACAGGAAAGCATAAGGGCCAAAGTAGCACAGTGCTTCAAGATATGTTGACAGTGCACATGGCAAAAGGGACAGATTTGAGAGAGAAGGAGTTTAAAATGGTGCAGTGAGTGGTGATGAACTAAGGATGATAGAGTGTAGTGAGAAAGACCTGCTGAAAGGGAGGAATACGAGCCAGCTTCCTTTCACGTGGGTTGCGTTGAAGGCATCTGTGGGCAGTTCACATGGAGATGTCCAGCAGGCCGGGAGCACAGAGACAAAACTAAGCAGAGGGATGCTTTTAACTCTTATCACTACGTGGGTGTGTTAGAACCGAAAGAGTAGGCGGGAGCACCCAGGAACCATGTCATGTGAGCAGAACAGAATACAAAGGGCAGAACACTGTCACCCAAAAGGTGATCAGAATAAAGGGACCCGTGAAAGAGAGGAGGAATCCTCACTACAGATGCAGGAGAAGATCCCCGAGAATGCCCTGTCCTAGAGACCAAGGGTGGAAATTTCAACACGAAGCCTGAAAAACACCATAGGAGTTTGCGTTTTAAGGCGATTGGAGACTTAAGTGAGAGCGTGAGGCAGAAGCTAAATTACAGCAGGTTGAGGGATGGTTGGGAGGCAAGGAGATCAAGATTGCCAATGTAACCTATTTCCCCAATAATTTTATAACAGAAAAACTCAAACATACACAGGAGTAGAAAACAAACTATAATAAACCTCAGGTAGCCATCACCCACCTTCAGTTTTCAAGTCATGACCAACCTGGTTTCATCATCACCCTGGTTTCATATATCTTCCCACTCATCTTTACCCACTGTGAAGCAAATATAACCACAATACCATTTTCATGCCTTAAAAACAAAAGCCACAAAACTCAAAACAATTCCTTAACTCGTTAGCTATACATGAACTCTATTTTTGAGAACTCTGGATTGTGGAGAGGAGATATACTAGACAGTATCCAATGAGACATAAAGTCAAGGACAATGTCATATTTTTTAATTGTTTTATAACATTTTAGGATGGGAACACCTTAAGCATGTTTACAGGAAAAGGGGAATCTGCCCCCGCCATGCTACCACCCATCCTTGGAATTACTTTAACCACCTTTACGGAATTTCACTTCGCGGTTATGCCCTGGTCTTGTCTGGACAGATCCACCAAGACTGTCTATGCTATTTACTGTAGTACTGTCCACGGTATGTGCCCTGTATGATTTAGCATCCCTTTTATCAAAGGACCCATGGAAAAATTTATCTCAGCCATCCATGGGGAGGGAAAAAAAGCTTTGCCTCTTATGGGTAACTCTTATACTATTTCTCTTACAGACTATGGACTTTATAATTGATGATGGTCTTTTCATTTTGGCTACTGAAAAGTGAAAACCAAATCCATAGCCCACCTTTAGTCAGTCTGTGAGATTTTTTGGCATATATCTCTATGTACGGAGAAGGCAATGGCAAGCCACTCCAGTACTCTTGCCTGGAAAATCCCATGGATGGAGGAGCCTGGTGGGCTGCAGTCCGTGGGGTCGCTAAGGGTCGGACACGACTGAGCGACTTCACTTTCACTTTTCACTTTCCACTTTCACACACTGGAGAAGGAAATGGCAACCCACTCCAGTGTTCTTGCCTGGAGAATCCCAGGGATGGGGGAGCCTGGTGGGCTTCCGTCTATGGGGTCTCACAGAGTCGGACACGACTGAAGTGACTTAGCGTAACCTGTCTGTTAGTCTCATCTTGTTAGTGTTCCTTATTCTTTCCTGCCGTTGTTCAGTCACTAAGTCATGTTTGACTCTTTTGTGATCCCATGGACTGTAGCCCTCCAGGCTCCTCTGTCCATGGGATTTTCCAGGCAAGAATATTGGAGAGGGTTGTCATTTCCTTTCCCAGAAGATCTTCCCAACCAAGGGATTAAACTGCATCTTCTGCGCTGGCAGGCAGATTTTTCACTACTGAGTAACCTGGGAAGCCCGTTCCTTATTCTAGCCCTGTCTTTATATATTATTGCATTGTGTTATCTTTAAAAGCCACCTCAAAGCCTTTATAAGATGAAGTAAGATATAATAAAGAAACAAATCAATGTCTCTTCTCGCTCTAAAAAAGGAATGAAAAAGGACAGACAGAGTGAAGGGAGAGGGGAGGGAAGACATGGGAGCCAGGGGAATTGACAGAGAATGGCCTAGAGAAAACCTGGGGGACAGCAGGGGCCAGGGCTGCTCACAAGGAGAGAGGCCTCAGAGCCTGAGTTGGAGGGAAGGACTGAGGATGGATGTTGCAAACGGCAAGGGGAAGTGGTACCTGTGCAACCAGGAAAGCAGGAATGTGTTCCCACCACATCCAACCATCATCATGTCTTTTTTTAATGTTTATTTTTATTTATTTAGTTGGTTGCCCCACTCTTGGCTGTGGCATGGGAACTCTTAGCTGTGGCATTTGGGATCTAGTTACCTAACCAGGGATCAAACTAGGCCCCCTGCATTGGGATCACAGAGTCTTAGCCTTGGGACCACCAGGGAAGTCCCTTATCATATCTTAATTCAAAGAAAAATGTAACTGACAAAGCTTATCTTTTTCTGTTGAATCTGATTTAAACATTTTTAAAGATGTGTTAAAGGCTTCTGTTTTAAAACAGCATTTTATAATTTCTAATACCAAACCAATGCTGTTGTTCCATTTCCCAATCCTTGTGCTTAGCACCCAGAATAGAAATACTTTCATAGACATATTTGTCTTGAGCATTTAATAAACCACGTTATTTATTGTACAGCCTCTAATGTCCACTTAGTAAACCATTCTATGAAATAACTGAACAATGGAAAAGAATCTTTCCTATTTGAACCCCATTCCCATTACCACATCTAATATGATTGCAACTGAAGCTCTTGAGTTTGCTCTTTGTCATAATATAGAATGCTTTCTGATCTGCTATTTCGATTGAGGCATCGTTTCATTAGCTTAACCATGGAAACACTAGTAACCAAGATTAATAAAGCACCCACAAGCAGCCAAAAGAAGAGTTGTCCATAAGATGCACATCAAGAAAACATACTCAAACCCTTAAATGAAAACATTATTAGGTCTTCTTCAGGCAGTAGCAGACACTTACGCTTGATAAACCCCACCTAACCTAACCAAATCAAACCTAGAATGTTCAAACTCAAGTCAACTTTACTGAAAATAAATTTCTCTTTTAAGCAAACAAAAAATAAGGTTCAGGCCCAGGCCACCACAGCTAGCTTGAGGGAGAATGCTTGTCTTCACATTATATCATCATGAGTTCACTCTGAAATTCTTATTATTTTTTAGATCCTTGGATTTATCTGTTAGCACATACTTCTAGGGCTCTGAGGAATGGAATACATGGAAATTAGAGACCTGAAGTCTCTTAACTCCCTTTAATCCTGTGTTGGAAATCAAAGCAGCCAAGAGTAAAGCAGCAAAGACCCCTTAAAGGCCTTGGAAAAACCCTAACAAAATATTCATCCATAACAATGAAAGGACTTGAGATTCTGAAGAAGAGAAGTTACACTGCTTAAGAAGTGAAATCACTTAAGTGTGTTGTGAGGGACGTCCACGTTGGGCTGTGCTCACAGTGTGCTGCTGATCTAAGAGCAGCTCTCAGTCTGGCAGCCTTAATCCTGCTGACTGCAGTCCTCTTCAAAAAGCACTGTTGTATTGGGCTTTCTGCCACAATTCAAATATGTCAAAACTTCTTCACATTGGTAGTGTTCTCAAGGAATAGGTCTGTGAAGTCAATTAAGTATCCACTTAACAAAGAGGTTGTTGTTCAGTCTCTAAGTCATGTCCAACTCTTTGCGACCCCAAGGATTGCAGCACGCCAGGCTTCCCTGTCCTTCACTATCTCCCGGAGTTTGCTCAACCTCATGTCCATTGAGTCAGTGATGCCATCCAGCCATCTCATTCTCTGTCATCCCCTTCTCCTGCCCTCAATCTTTCCCAGAATCAGGGTCTTTTCCAATGAGTCGTCTCTTCACATCTGGTGGCTAAAGTATTGGAACTTCAGCTTCAGCATCAGTCCTTCCAATGAATAGTCAGAGGTGATTTCCTCTAGGATTAACTGGTTTGATATCCTTGGTGTCCAAGGGACTCTCAAGAGTCTTCTCCAGTACCACAGTTTGAAAGCATCAGTTCTTTGGTGCTCAACCCTCTTTATGGTCCAAATCTCACATCCAGTAGATAACTATTGGAAAAAACACAGCCTTGACTATACAGACTTTGGTCAGCAAAGTGACATCTCTCTCTGCTTTTTAATACGCTGTCTAACCCCAGTCTCTCATGTCTCTTGCATTGGCAGGTGGGTTCTTTACCATTAGCGCCAGCTGGGAAGCCCTAATAAAGAGAAGAGGTATTCAAATTTCTGTTAGAGTTCCTTCTGGTTAGGAGTTGAGGACTTTAAGATTTATTCGGTTCTGTCAAACTACAACCATGTACCTGGAAATCATTCCAAAAGTTCTAAAACTATGTAGAAATAATACAATGACTTTTTTGCAATTATACATATATGTATTTAATGTGCACAAAGCATTTAGGATAGTACAGTACATTTGGTAATATTCCTAGTGATATTAGTTCAAATTAATCAAAATATGTACTCAAGCAAGCAGACTGTATCAAAATGTGGTTAAATATACTTTTAGATGGATGTTTTATTCAGTAATCCCTTCTTAGCCAACTATATTCAAACATTTTAACTTAACAAGAAAATACATAGTCTGATATATATATACATATATATATACATATATACTATTGCATGCTTGTGCCATAAACAGCCAAAAATATCTCAAAATCTGAATCACTAACTTCAACAAAAATGTATTCTTGGAACATTGATTTTAACTTAATGTATCAAAAAGGAAGGAGAGATGGAAATTCCCAAGGACGTGAATGTGCGTTAAGTTTGTAATTGTAGAACTTGCTCAGGGATTTTTTCATACACCGACACAGGGTCACCACTGATGCTTAGTTTTCACTGTCTAAGTGGTATGAGAGGTACAGACAGCTTCATGTCCTTTTCTAACAAAACTCACATAGGATACAACAGTATTGAAAGGTGGGGACCGTAACATTGGGCCACAGTTTCTTTTTGCAACAGCCAGTGTAGACTGGGTCAGCAGAACCAAAGTGATAACATGAGGCTGGATATGCCTGTTATTTAACCAGATTTGCCATAATCCTTGGTCCAAACTAGCAGAGAGGCAACAGAAAGGCCTCTGGAGGATGGCCAGCTCTCTGGACTCAGCAACCTCCCATGATGCTTCACTGCTTAAATCTCTCTCTCATCAGGGAATGAGCAGGCAGGCAGGTTGCTGGGTGACTACAACCTCTGTCAGCCAGTTTCTGTCAGCTTAGCATGAGGGTTTTTACTCATTTTATAAATCCCTGGTTAGCTTTGACAGTGATTCTGCAGTGCAGAAGGTTAAAAATAACAGTGTGCACCTCTAATGGGTTTGAAGAGTGCATTTGCTTTGCCCATGAATAAACACTCCTGCACACGTGTCTCTCCCCTGATAGATTTTCAGGCAAATTCCTGGCTCCCTCCAAGGCAGCTGCTTGACTTTGAGGACACTCACAGTTTGAAAACAATAAATCTGACATGAGACGTAGGGCCCATTGTATTAAATATCATTTTCCTAAATTTCTCATTTCAGCTCTGTTAAAATGACCTCTTATTATTTTAATTTAAATTGTCAAAATACCACTTCAAAAGTGGCCACAAAGAAAGAAAGATAAACATAATCTTGTTTTAGTGTTTGAAGTTCTATATCTACCTGATCACACTAAAGAGAAGCGGTTTGCTTTGCAAAAGGCTTGCTTTGAAAAACTACATTAAATCTTTCAAGTCGTGGGGGCAATTTTGGTCTTTCCATGTTAGACACATCCCAAGAAGTCTGGATATCAGCTGCCATCTTCTGCCATCCTGTGCCCAGCCTCTTCTTTGTTGTGGCAACGGGAAGTAACAAGTGTTCTTCTGTACCCCTGAGCAACCCAAGCACCTTTTCAAGAGGCCTTAATTATATCAGAGCCCTCAGATATTAGTTTTTGGCCAGGGAGACTGTGGAGTTGTTGGTTTTGTAGGTATCCAAAAGGTATTTTTTAAACCTTTATCACTTTTTTAAAATTTAATTTTTTTTTTTTTGGCTGCACAAGGTCTTCGTTGCCATGTGGGTTTTCTCTAGTTGCAGCAAGTGGAGACTTCTCTCCATTGCAGTGTGCAAGCTTCTCATTGCGGGGGCTTCCCTTGTGGAACACAGGCTCTAGCGCGTGGGCTTCAGTAGTTTTAGCGCACGGGCTTTAGTTGTTCTGCAGCATGTGGATCTTCCTGGAGCAGGGATTGAACCCATGTCCCCCGCTTTGGCAGGCAGATTCTTAACCACTGGACCAACAGGGAAGTCCTCAATAGGTATTTTAAAAACTGTTTCTTTTTAACCCTTGAGATTAAATTAAGAATACATCTCAATTCTGATGTGTAGATGTGACTTGTAGAGATAATGCATTCTCTCCCTCCTTCCAGAACCAACTAGCCTGCTGAGCTTAATACAAACTTTTCTCTCTCCCCCATGTATACTCCTCCTTCCTTTCAAAACTAGCCCAATACACGCCACAACCTTTCTCATTCTCGCTTCTTCTACACTGATAACTTATACTGTGCCATAAAGAAATAGAGGAAAACAACAGAATAGGAAAAACAAGAGATCTCTTCAAGAAAATTAGAGATTCCAAGGGAACATTTTGTGCAAAGATGGGCTCGATAAAGGACAGAAATGGTATGGACCTAACAGAAGCAGAAGATATTAAGAAGAGGTAGCAAGAATACACAGAAGAACTGTACAAAAAAGATCTTCACGACCAAGATAGTCACGATAACGTGATCACTGACCTAGAGCCAGACATCTTGGAATGTGAAGTCAAGTGGGCCTTAGAAAGCATCACTACGAAAAAGCTAGTGGAGGTGATGGAATTCCAGTTGAGCTATTTCAAATCCCAAAAGATGATGCTGTGAAAGTGCTGCACTCAATATGCCAGCAAATCTGGAAAACTCAGCAGTGGCCACAGGACTGGAAAAGGTCAGTCTTCATTCCAATCCCAAAGAAGGGCAATGCCAAAGAATGCTCAAACTACCGCACAATTGCCCTCATCTCACACGCTAGCAAAGTCATGCTCAAAATTCTCCAAGCCAGGCTTCAGCAATATGTGAACCATGAACTCCCAGATGTTCAAGCAGGTTTTAGAAAAGGCAAAGGCACCAGAGATCAAATTGCCAACATCTGCTGGATCATGGAGAAAGCAAGAGAGTTCCAGAAGAGCATCTATTTCTGCTTCATTGACTATGCCAAAGCCTTTGACTGTGTGGATCACAGTAAACTGTGGAGAATTCTGAAAGAGATGGGAATACCAGACCACCTGACCTTCCTCTTGAGAAACCTGTATGCAGGTCAGGAAGCAACAGTTAGAACTGTACATGGAACAACAGACTGATTCCAAATAGGAAAAGGAGTACGTCAAGGCTGTATGTTGTCACCTTGCTTATTTAACTTCTATGCAGAGTACATCATGAGGAACTCTGGGCTGGAAGAAGCACAAGCTGGAATCAAGATTGCTGGCAGAAATATCAATAATCTCAGATATGCTGATGACACTACCCTTATGGCAGAAAGTGAAGAGAAACTCAAGAGCCTCTTGATGAAAGTGAAAGAGGAGAGTGAAAAGGTTGGCTTGAAGCTCAACATTCAGAAAACAAAGATCATGGCATCTGGTCCCATCACTTCATGGGAAATAGATGGAAAAACAGTGGAAACAGTGTCAGACTTTATTTTTTGGGGCTCCAAAATCACTGCAGATGCTGATTGCAGCCATGAAATTAAAAGACACTTACTCCTTGGAAGGAAAGTTATGACCAACCTTGATAATATATTAAAAAGCAGAGACATTACTTTGCCAACCAAGGTCCGTCTAGTCAAGGCTATGGTTTTTCCCGTGGTCATGTATGGATGTGAGAGTTGGACTGTGAAGAAAGCTGATCGCCGAAGAATTGATGCTTTTGAACTGTGGTGTTGGAGAAGACTCTTGAGAGTCCCTTGTACCGCAAGGAGATCCAACCAGTCCATTCTAAGGGAGATCGATCCTGGGTGTTCATTGGAAGGACTGATGCTGAAGCTGAAACTCCAATACTTTGGCCACCTCATGCGACGAGTTGACTCACTGGAAAAGACTCTGATGCTGGGAGGGATTGGGGGCAGGAGGAGAAGGGGACGACCGAGGATGAGATGGCTGGATGGCATCACCGACTCTGTGGACATGAGTTTGAGTGAGCTCCGGGAGTTGGTGATGGACAGGGAGGCCTGGCGTGCTGTGGTTCATGGGGTTGCAGAGAGTCGGACACGACTGAGCGACTGAACTGAACTGATAAATGTTTTTTTTGCAGGATTTGACAATGTCTGCAAATGGCACCAAAAACAATATTGGGAGACAAGTGAGGGCAGTCCCACCATCTGATTGGTTTTATCAACTTTTTCTCACCCAGTTCCTCCTATCCTTTCATTTGCTCTCCATCTACTCAACATCCTCAAATGACTACAGTAGTCATCCCTTCCAACATGTTAATTGTTAGGTGGCAGATTGGAGGTGTAGTAACATTTTAAAGGACACTCTTAAAGGAGAGAAGGGAGTGACCTTCAGACAGAATCTATTATTTCTTGCAACCATATGTAGTCAGTGGTGCTTTAGAAATCATCTCTGAAAGTTTGCCAGTCATTGACAGAGTCCTTTTTATATCATCTACTCTTCAAAGCTTTTCCACATATATTATTCCTTTTGAACTTCCAAACACCCTTGTAAAACAAGTTGAGTATTGTTGTCATGCTTAGTTTCTCATACATCATACTTGGTTTCTCAAGTATGATGCTAAGCCACAGGGAGGTTAAGTGACTCTCCAAAGGTCACACAGCTAATTAGCATCAGCCTGGGCAGCAGTCATCCTGGCTCTGCAAGCTCCTGAAATAAATTATCTGCCTCACCACAGAGGTAATTCTCAAATTCCATCCTCTGGACACTAATGGCACTTTCCATGAATGTCCTCCAGTCTCTAATTACCTGCCTATCTCAGTCCAAGTGAATTCCAGAACATAAGACAGATTTTTCAGCTGACCTTCTCTAATATATAGCAATATAATGAGGGTGCTTACATTCTATGACATAATATTTCTGCTATAATTGCTTTGGGGCATTTTAAGTGGTGTTATATTTGGGCCTCAAGACTGTACTTATCCTGTACTGAAGGTACATTTTAAAAATCAAATAAGGAGGAGAAGAAAGTCTAAAAGGACTTAAAAGGTACTTGGGAATAAAGAATCTTTAATATATTCTATTCTGCATGTTAAATGTTTGTTTTTATGTAATTGGCTGCCCTGGGTTTTAGTTACAGCATGCAGACTCTTAGTTGTGGGATCTAGTTCCCTGACCAGGGATTGAAGCCAGGCCCCCTGCATTGGAAGCACAGAGTCTTTGCCACAGGCAAGTCCCTATTCTGCATATTTTAATCATTAAATCATTTTGTTCTCAAACCACAGTTTCTGTTGTCATATTGGGAACCATGACTGTCAGAGAAAGGAGATGGGCCCTGGGGGTTGGCAATGAAATCTTCGATTACAAAAACATTTGGAAGAAAGGTCATTAAGTCCATCGTGCAGGATGTTTCACTTTGGCTCTTTGATACCATGGAGAGCAGAAGGGCTTCCTTCATCACTCCAGCAGGAGGTTCGTAAAACTGCCCCCAGATCACAGACCACCAAGTGTTCTTCCAAAGACAGACTAAGGTCTTTCTGATTAATGATATGGAAAGTTCCCACCTCAGGTTTCTTATCCAAAGCATTTTTGGATGAGAACACTCAACAGTATTGCTCTCCATGTAGCTTTTCCCACTGGGACATGACCACCAACTGACACGACTCTAGATAGGCCATCCACTCGCAGAGACAACCCACAGCTGCCCACTGCCCCTGGGGTAAAGTCCTAATCCTTCTATCTGGTATATAGGACTCTTTATAATACAGTCCAGGGCTACCAGTTTTATGCCTGACACTATTCTGTATTTGACACAAATCCGAGTACTTCCTATTCACAAACACCTAAAGTTCCCTGCTGTCTCATTTGCTCAAGTCACTTTTTCCACCTGGAATATTCTTTCCCTTCTCTGTTTATCTGATTCCAACACAGTGTCAAAGACCAACTCAACAACTTACTCTAGGAACTTCCTTGGCAGTACAGTGGTTTCAAATCTGCCTTGCAATGCAGGGGATGCAGGTTCAATCCCTGGTCGGGGAACTAAAATCCCACATGCATTGGGAAACTAAGCCTGTGCACCACTACTACTGAGCCTGTATGCCACAGGAAAGAAGCCAAGTGATGCAACTAGACCCAACACAACCAATAAATGTTTTTTTTAATGTAATTTGTCCCCAGTTTAGCTATTTATAAACATGTCTTCTTCCTCCTTTTAAATTATGTTATATAGAGTTTAAGGCAACACATGTGTTTGTGGTATAGGTGCTCAATGGTGGTATAGGTGCTCAGTTAGGTATGTGGATAAATCTCACGTGTCCATACCACAGTCTCAGAGGCAGGAAGGTGCAATAGAACCTCATGGGTAATCCTGCCCAATGTCAGCGGCTTACTCAGTAGAACAGCAGCAAGAGCACTGACCTTTCTGGCATTTACTGTTTGCAACTGATTTGTTTTTCTCCAATGTGTGACCCAAGGCCTTAATCCTTTGCCTCAGTTGAGTGTATACATCCACTACATCAGTGCATAGTTAAAAAGGTTTTTCTATAGGGTTCATGAAGTTTTGAAGTAATAATACTAACATTTTTTCGTAGAAGATTTTGTCATTCTTACAAGGTTGTGTAGCTTGGAAATAGTTAAGGGGAAAAAAAGAAGTAGTTAAAGAAGATAGGCTTCCCTAGTGGCTCAGACGGTAAAGAATCTGCCAGCAATGCAGGAGGCCTGAGTTCAATCCCTTGCTCAGGAAGATCCCCTGGAGAAGGGAATGGCAACCCACTCCAGTATTCTTGCCTGGGAAATCCCATGGACAGAGGAGCCTGGCAGGCTACAGTCCATGGGGTGGCAAACAGTCAGATATGACTGTGTGACTAACATTTTCACTTTAAGGAAAACAAATCCCAAATAAAAAGTCAAGCCCACATGGAGGACAGAGGCCTGTCTTATAAAGAGACATTGTCAGGTACACCTCAGTTCCCAGGGCACGTCCAGCATGGCAACGTTAGGGATCAACTGCTCCCATGTCCTCTGTAACTAAATAGGTTCCTGGAATATGACGGAGATCTGACCTAATGAAATGCACCAAGTAGTGTCACCAAGGCTGCTGAAGCATGAACCTGGCGTTTCTCAAGTCGATGTAACAGAATCTGAGCTGTGCAGGCTGGAGGCTGGGCCAGAAGGCTATCTGGTAGCCAAGGGCACTGCCAGGACTTTAGAATAACAGTACAAGGTGGTAATCAGATGCCATCCCACCACATTTAGCCAGTTAATCATCTCAATCGTCCATCTTTTATTCATTAACACGGAGGAATGACGTTTTCTTTGGCCACCTACTTTGCCCTTTCAGGTTACACCAATATTATGCTGTTCCAATTTTTTCCTCTATGTCTCATAAAACGCACCCAGTTTTAGCATCTTGTCACTGCAGACATCAGTGAGAACACTGGAATGGGACGGCCAGGTCACTGTTGCTCCCAGAGTCAGCAGGAGCATCTGTATAAGGGCAAGTCTTTAAATAGTTCTTCCTGGAGCTTCCTTAAGACTGCACGTTCATGGAGTTGTGAGACAAATAACCACATGATCCAAGGCAGGAGCCTACCTTACTAAACAATAGCCCTTACTGTTATCTCAGTCATCCATTTATTTCAGCCTCGAAGGAGAAGGCTAAAAATGGTAGGATTATTTGTGTATACATGTGTGCTGATCAGTCGTGTATGTGCTCAGTCGTGTCCGACTCTTGGAGAGCCCATGGACTGTAGCCCTCCAGCCTCCTTTATCCATGGAATTCTCCAGGCCAGAATACTGGAGTGGGATGCCATTTCTTCTTCCAGGGGATCTTACAGACCCAGGGATTTGAACCTGCATCTCTTGTGCCTTCTGCATTCTGCATTGGCAGGCTGATTCTTTATCACTAGCGCCTTCAGGGAAGCCCAGGATTATTTATTTTATGTCTCAAGGTTAAAAATCCAAGAGTATTCTTCAAAATACCAAATCAATCAGACTTAATCACCAGTGGAGCCCGACCACATTGCAAGTCCATGCCACCTCCAGGGATGCACTCCTTCCACAAGTACAGAAACACAAAGCATGGGCAAGGAATGATATCAAAGACCTCTGTGCAAAGAATATATTGTACATATTATTTTGTCCCTGGGCTCTACCTCAACATTTGACACCTACACAGCAGACTTCATATAGAAGGATTAAGAACAAAGGCTTTGGCGCTTACAGTACTTACAATTTTTTTAAGGGGATGCATGTTTGAGAGAGAGAACCATTTTAACAATTATTTGTTCCTGTCATGTCATGCAAATGTCTTTTTCCCTAACTTTATTTCAAATTCCATAGTTGGATTTTTTGATGGAAAACAAGACGCAAGATGTTCTGTTTGTGGAAATAGAAAGGAGTGTACATGAGGGGCAGAGTGTGTTTTGTTTGGCAGTTCTTGTGCTACCATTTGGTTTTTGTTTTTAGTGCTGGAGGGTGGCGAATTGGCAAGTAAGACTCTAGTTAGCTTTTTACTGTATTTACAGTCAGTTGCTATGGGTTAAAATGTCTGTGATGCATACAGAATTAGCATTCAACTTCTGTTAAGAATGAAAGCTTAACGTCTAATTTCAAACATTCCCTGAATATACTTCCTCTGTCTAATCATACATTAACTTCCACCAACTTTCATAAAGTATAAACAAATGGATTATTAGGAGAAAAAACAAAGGTTTTGGAATCAGATATTCTGGGTTTAACCCTCACTAACTGTATATAGCCTTAATGAATCTCTAGGGCCTCAGTTTCCTCACCTGCAGAACGTGAATAATAATGACACAAACATACACGATTACTGTGGTAACAGCTTGAATTAGTACATGGGAGGTGCATGGTCAGTAAATGTTAGCTGTTGTTTGCATTGTCTCGAATTTAGCTAGGATCCATTGTTTTGGGAATTATATATACCTTGGGAAAACACGGCTTTAGTTCACCTGTAACAAAAAAGAAAGAACACATATTATAACTTTTTTTTTTTAATGTCCAAGTCTCTAGATCCGTAATTCTCCAAGTCTGGGCGGGGACCTCTGGAAATCCCCAAGAACCAAGACCCCGAGATCCAAGTCCTTAAGGTCAAAACTGTTTTCATAATAACAGTAAACTGTTATGTGCCCTTTTCACTCTTATTTTTTTTTTGAGTATACAATGGAATTTTCCAGAGGCTACATGCTATGTGATGATGTCATCACTGAGTTCATGGAATGTGCACTTGTACATTCTTGTGCTTTTATATAATCCTCAGTCATCATTTCCAACACTGTAAATAGCAGTAGCTATAATCACATAAACCAGTCTCTCCAGGGTACTCAGTAACTTTTAAAAGTGTAAAAGGTGACCCCAAAGTTTGAGAACCTCTGCTAGATTGTCTCACGTTAAAGTACCCCACTCCCCCCTCCATTTCAAAATCTGTAATGTGAAAATATCACACTTGGCCCTTACTTTTGAGACTCTGGCCCCAAGGTCAAGCCCCTGAAGCCGCTCTGCTGCATTTTGTCCTCCTGTGTTTCAGGTTGTCCGGGTCCGACCTGCCGGGTGATGAGTGGCTGTGGGATTTTGAGAAGCATGGTCATCGCCGTTCGGTGATTCGAAGAGTCAAGAGGTTCCTGAGTGCTCACGAACACGCCTCAAGCCCCAGGAGGAGAAGCTACGGAAGGCAGGCCAGCGACAGCTCCATGTTCTTCCCCCCGAGCGACCTCAGCCCAACCAGGGATCTGCTGGATGTGCCTCCAAGAAGCCCTCACCGTGCCTCGGCCACCAGGAAGCACCCCCGGTCTCCAAAGGGGAGCCCCAAGCTGCACTCCAGCCTGGGAGAGCTGTCCACCATCCGAGAGACCAGCCTGAGTCCACAGTCCAGCATGAGGGGCTCCCCCACCAAAATGCCGCAGGTCCCCGAGGTATTGGTCACAGCCACCGAAGCACTAGCGCCTGTGGCAGAGCACGACCACCATGACTCCACGGCCTCCATCCAGAGCTCCGACTTTACAGGGGTTCAGCCCAGCAGGCCTGGGCAGCAGGAGGACCCTGTGGGGTCAGTCCCGTTCTCCGAGAAAGGGGTGCCTCCGAGGGACCCTCGTTCCCAGACTGTTCCAGCCAAAGCTGAGAAAAACAGCCTCAAGTCTGCCTCTGAGGAGGACCCTCATGAGAAGGACAAGTCCCCCCGAAAGTGGAGACTCCTGGACTCCAGCCGCACCTCCCTGGCAGGCCTGAGTCTGGATCCCATGAACCCTGAGCCACTTCCTTTACTGGACCCAGAAACATCCTCAGAGACCAGTGGAATCACCTTTGCGGCTAGTTCTCGAGTCTCTCCTGATGTGCTGTATTTAATGGAAAACCTGGACACCAAAGAAACGGATATTGTAGAGTTCAACAATGAGCAGACGGAGGAGTCTCCCATGGGAAGGCCAGAACATTCTAGGACCTGGTTCTAGCCTAGATTCTTACTTCCCCAAAAGTTCAAGCAGTAGTTCCAGAACATACCTGGGGACTGGTCAATTTTTTTTGAAATGATCATACTGTGTAAGCTGCTTAAAACTTTGAAGGGCATTACGATACTGACATTATGGGAAGATCAAACACATTCATGCTATCTACCACAAAGTGACTTTCACGGAAGTTACACAGACCACAGTGATGTACCTTAAACAAATAAGGAATCATATAAATTCATAGATTGTTATCAATTATAAATTCATAGATTGCCTTATAAATTCATAGCTTGTTAATCTGTGAAAAAGGCTTTATAGATCACAGTCCGATCCCCTAGTTTTGCCAAAAGGGAGACGAATAATTGTCTCTTCCCTTTTTTCCCCCTTTCTTCTTTTCTTCAGTTATAAAGACAGGGAGATGGATCATATGATGCCTCAAAAGCCCCTTCCTAATGCTGATTTCCCTGTGTGAGGCTTTCTAACCATCTCACTCCGCTTTCTGTAACTATTATCGTTTCCTAATTCTTAAGTTTCATCAGCATCAGAAAGTTCCATCTCCCTTCAATTTTCTTTTCAATTTTCAGGACTTTATTTTCCTCTCATCTGCCTTTATTTCCTCATCCTTTTATCCTTCTCATCCCCCTAGTCTTTCTCCCTCTCCAGTGACTCTATTCCCTCCCCCGCTTTCAGGTTGTAATGTTTACTCCGGCTGACTCTGTTGCTTACTTCCCGCCATGATTTTCAAGGAGGTTTTGGCAAAGTTTCAGACAGAGCAATTAAAGTGTCAGTAAATCCAGCCTGACTTCTCCAAGCCTCGCAGGAAAGGGTGTGGGAGCTTGCTGTGTCCCTATCACCCCCTCTCTGCCGTGGCCATCTCCTTCTGCAACCACTCTAAGGTCCTGAATACTGGAGAAGCAATGGGGGCATGAAAGCTGCATAACCAAATGCTTCAGAAGCAAATAACAAGGTTTGAAACTGTTCCACTCAGACTCTAAGTAAAAATCCCATTATGTCACAACACGGGACCAGTTACTGTGCCTGGCAGGTTGTCTGGGATGAAGTAGGGTATTGGAGCTGGGAGGTTAAAGGAGTCCAGGATCACGATGGGGAGGGGACGTTGACTAACTTCCTCCAAGGAGTTCTTGGTCTTATCTGCTGGGGACTCCCAACTTTGCCCGGAAGGCCATGTCTAAAGAATGCTGCTCTATTTCTGTCATATGATGAAACTTGACTGCAAGCTTAAGAAACAAAATAATCCTAATTGCTACCACTTATTGAGTGTTCACAATAGCATGTAAAGTTCGCAGATAATCCTACTAATCCTCACAGGAATCCCATGAATTGATATACTATTATCTCTATTTTTTTTTTTGACCTTGGCTATGGCAGTCACATTTATTTTTTAGTTTTTTTAACTTATTTATTTTTTATTGAATGATAATTGCTTTACAGAATTTTTTTGTTTTTCTGTCAAACATCAAAATGAATCAGCCATAGGTTCTATTTTTTACCTATTTTTATCTATTTTTTAAAGGAGTCTTTTGTTTCTTAATGTTAGTTGTTATTGTTATTCTCTTATTCAAATAATATACCTTAGACCAATGCTTGTTTGCTTTCTTTTTTTTTTTTGACTGCATGTCATGTGGGATCTTAGTTCCTGGACCAGGGATTGGACCCCAACCCCCTGCAGTTAAAACCATGGAGTCTTAACCACTGGAACACCAGGGAAGTCCCTGTCTCCATTTTAAAGGTGAAGAAAACAGAGGCTTTAGAGAAATAATTTGACTAAAATTACCAAACTAGGAAATGGCAGGGCTCAGATTCAAGCCCAGGTTTCTCTGACGCAGAGCCCACAGTCCGGTCCAGCATGCTTCTTCCCTGTGCTGTGTTGTCTGTAGGGCCCTGAATCTGCCAGGACTTTACCCAGAATTCTGGAGGATGCCCCACGGGAGCCGGGCATAAGACTCTCCAGCCTTGGAGGCCTGTCCTGGAGGTCCTCCCCACTGAAGTCTACCTTGACCTTTTATGTATGCACACAGGAGGGCAGTGCTCCAACATGAAGCCTAGCCATGGTCCTCCTCATTTCTGAGGACAGAAAACAATTAGCAGAACCCTCACCTCCCTTCCCCAACTTCTCCCAACAAGAATGTTACATATAGCATGTTTTTACAAGACATGGCACCCAGTGGGCCACCCCAGCTGCATGACAGCAATGACATTTACTTGAACTAACTTTTTGCGAAGGGCTAAAAGGTCATAATATTGGAAGAAATGGTATCCATTGGTGGTTCTCTGTGTTGATCAACAGTGTTACACCTGGGAAAAGCACCCACATTCCTGAAGCATTATCTACAGACTATGAAGTCAGGCACCAATGCAACAAGGCTATAACACAGGAACCCTAAGCTTTCCCACACTCTTTTCTTTAAAATACTTACTTGTTTATTTGGCTGTGTCAGGTCTTAGGTGCAGCATACGGGCTTCTCTAGTTGCAGAGCATAGGCTTCTCTCTAGTTGTGTCATGTGGGTTTAGATGCCCCATGGCACGTGCAATTTTAGTTCTCCAACCACAGATTTGAATCACTGCTTTGAAAGACGGGTTCTTGCCATTGGACCACAAGAGATGTCCCTCTTCCAATCTCTAAATGCTATTTTCTTGGATGTTTCAACTTAAATCTTCTAATCTCTTCTCTTTGGCTTTATCTATTGCTCAAATTCAAATAAGCTTCTACTTAGCGGCTTTTGAAATATAATCAATTTCTGTTCCTAAACCTAAGGTGATAAATTATATACAATTAGAATCATACATTTTCTGGAGGACGAGGAGGGTTCATTTATCTCTGCCTCTCTCCAAACTTTATATACCTTTGTCCGAAGAGTTATTTAACTTCCTCAGTATTTCATCAAAATTTGAGGTGGCCTCTATTTCCTCCTTGCACTGAAAACTGAATAATGGCTCATTCAATGAGTCCATGTGGTTGAATTCAGCTATAAATTCCAGCCAACAGTTGCCTAGATCAAATGAAGAAATTCTCTATAAACTATAAGGTGAGTTTATAGAGACCGACCAAAGTGGCAAAAACAAAATAATTTCTTCTCCTGTGCCTGATTTTATTGTCCGCCTAGCCCATTTTCACCCAAATTCTGGAAACTTTCACCTGCTGGATGAATGCTTACAACAACCAGCTTAGTCATTTGGGCTTATCCTTTCCAAGAACAGGCTCAGCTCTTCTCTGCATTAAATGTAATCCGCAAGCCAGAGGTGCAATGAGGCCAAGTCCTACTTATTGCATTCTCCTTCTGTTCTCCAGAAATGACAATTCTGCCCTGATCCTGGGGTCCACGGGTCAGTAAAGATAAAGGCCCAGGAGCTTTTTCTCTGTCATCTAAGAATTTAGGGATGACTGCCCACTCCAAAGCAAAGAAGGATGTTCTCTCTTCTCTGTAATGGTCCTGGCTATTTCTTGGGTCACGCCTCCACTACTCCAGGCATCCACTGCAGCCCAATTCAGCTGAACTCTGGAAAATATATTTTAAATAGAATGGAGAAACATATAATTTACCATTAGTCTAAAGAAAAAACTCACTTAACCTTCATGCACCTCTCTTTTTTAGTGTTTTCCCCTCTAGTTTCCTCCTTCTCCAGAGAAATGGATTCAGTCCTCAGTCATCATTCTGAGAGCTTCCTGTCATAAACTCTGCTCTCTGAGAATCTGCTGAGGCCAGGCAGCACCGTGGTGTGAGAGAATGAGAACGATACGCCATGTGTGACTCCCCTCCCAGGGGCTTTGTGAACTTCAGTGAGCCCCCTCCTTCTGTCTCTCATATTCCCATCTGTGAAATGGGTTCTTCTCTGCCCCACCTCACTGGCCATCGTAAGGAACTGAGGGAGTTTATGTGAAAGGCAGGGAGCCCCAGGCAGCACTGTGTGGGTGCTGAGCCTGACTGGGAATTGATGTCTCCATGGATCCGGCACCAACTGCAGAAAAAAAGACGTTAGTCATTTGCTCGTCAGGACCCCCTGTTCTCCAGGATTCTAATCTCTTTCATCCAGAAAGCTTGCAGTTTCTCTTTGGGCTTCAGTTTCCCCCAAAACGCTTCTTGATGTTTCATATTTCCTCCTTTTCTTCAGTTTTTCTCATTCCTTCAATCCCCACAATAGACCAGCCTCATCACCATGGTGACAAACTCTGCCCCTAACCCATTTTACATATCAATTCTCTCAATCAAAATGTGGAATTATAAAATTTCCTGGCTGTCCATTGGTTAAAAGTCTGAGTTTCCACTGCAGGTGCCGTGGGTTTGGTCTCTGGTTAGGGAACTAAGATCCCACAAGTCATATAGTGCAGTCAGGAAAAAACAAAAAAGAATTAGAACATGAAGATGTTCTAATCTAAAAAAAAAAAAGTGGAACTAGAGAATGATCAATTGCCTTTGTCCTTTTCACTGTAATTGAGAGGATTCAACACTCTTTTTTGTTTTGCTTTCTTTTATTTTTTTATTCTCTAGTTTTGGGGAGTGGCGGTTCCTCTCTAGTTGCTTCTCATTGCGATGGTTCTTACTGTTGCAGAGAGCCGCTCTAGAGCACACAGCTCAGTACTTGCGGCACACAAGCCTAGTTGTCCCTTTGCATATGGAATCTTCCTGAACCAGGGATCAGTCCCACGTCCCCTGCATTGGCAGACAGATTCTTAACCACTGGACCCCCAGGGAGGTCTAAGGATTTAACATCTCTGGTTTGCAGTTAGAGGACCCTCTTAGGGCATCAGTCTTCCTAAACCTGGCCCTCTATCAGTTAAGAGTGAATAATAACTACAACTGTAAAAGAAATGTCTAAACAAGAGCAAAATTAAAATCTAATTCCCTCCCTCTTCACAGTTATCATCTACACGATCAACCTGTCATTTTCTGATGTGCTATGCTGTGGTATCAATAGGAATAACCACAGATTTTCCTCATTTTGTCTTTCAAACAATCTCAGGTAGATGGTCAATCCTTCCACATGCTTTCCATTTTTCTTGCTTCTATGAACCCTAATTTTTAGCACGGTATTTTCATGGCAATGATTATTGAGTCAAAAGAAGCCATTCAAGAATACCGGGATTGTTCCTGTATTGCAAATCTGAGAAAACCCCAGCTGTGGCAAAAAGAAAACTGAAGCAATTAAAACAGGGGCACAAAAACACATTGGCCTTAATTACTCTATTAATTCTGTGTGGAGATTTAGTTTTTGTGTTTTGTTTTGTTTCTGAATTAGTTCAGAAAATGGGCCCCAGTTCTCCTTTCACCACAAGTAGATTTGGCCAGATGATTACCTAGAACCATCTTTTCTGTTTGTTTCACTTTGCTTTTGGCTGTGTGGCATGCAGGATCTTAGTTCCCCAACTAGGGATCAAACCTGTTCCCCAGCACTGGAACCATGGAGTCTTAACCACTGGACCACCAAGAAAGTCCCTGGAACCATTTTTTTTTAATATCTAGTGGTCCCTGGTGGCTCAGTGGTAAAGAATCTGCCTGCAATATAGCAGATACTGGTTCGATCCCTGGATTGGGAATATCCCCTGAAGAAGGAAATGGAAACCCACTCCAGTATTTTTGCCTGGGAAATCCTATGGACAGAGGAGCCTGGTGGGTTCCTGGGTTCCTGCAAACCCAGTTCACAGGGTTGCAAAAGAATCAGACATGACTTAATGACTGACACACAAGTTTAAGTTATTTACCTAACAGAAGCAGCAAAAGGCATGTTGTATCTTGTATCCTGAAGATGGATAAGAACATTTCTAAAATAGCTTTTGAACAAAAACACTGATGTGTCCCAAGTTCTTTGTCAAGCTAATGGTTATTGACCTGAGGTGATTTTGTACCCAGGAAATGTTTGGCAATGTTTGGAGACATGTTGTGTTGTCACACTGGGGAGTGTTACTGACATCTGGTGGGTAGAGGCCAGGGATATTGCTAAACATCCTGCAATGTACAAGACAGATGGTCATAACAACCATGGAGCCCAAAACACTCAGGTTAGGAAATTTAATTTAGGCCAATAGAAAGATGGGCTTCCCTGGTGGCTCAGTGATAAAGAACCCGCCTACCAATAGGAGACACAGGTTTGGTCTAGCGATTGGGAAGATCCTCTGGAGAAGGAAATGGCAACCCACTCCATTATTCTTGCCTGGGAAATCCCATGGATAGAGGAGTCTGGTGAACTACAGTCTATGGGGTCGCGAAAGAGTCATGACACGACTTAGTGACTAAACAACAACAGAAAGGTAAAAATGGGACAGCCACTGAGCAGATGCATGAAGAGAGAAGTGCTAAAAGAAGAAATAGAACTACAAGAGAACAGATGAGCCCAGCAACTGGCTAAATTATTTTTCTGCGTATAAACTATGAATGAATCACCATTTCTCCCATGATGCTAAACAGTATGATATGTCAAATCCAGAAAAACTGGATGGAAACCCTAAGGTTCACCCATAGAGAATTCCATTAATGACTCTTACCAGTAATAGTTATTTAACACCATTGCTAGCATGACTATAATTTTCTCAGAATGAATATTATATAAAGGGTGACAACAGTATATTATGCCAAATATTATTCAGGAGTTTGTGCCAATAAACTGCTAGACCATGGATTGACACCTGATCCAGCTTTGGTCTTTATATATGTCTTACTTAGGATCAAACAAATAAACCATACAGACAATCTGGCATTTTATTTTTCAGTAGGGAACAGTTACAATGGGTAAGATCAGTCTGCCTTCTGCCCATGGGCCAGGCAAACTCACAGGTCTCTCTACCTTATACGTTCTCCATCACTTCCAGGAGAATAACATCAGAGGATTAGAGAAGTTCTGAATATGGCACCAGCTGGGCTTTTATTCAAATCATTCATGAAACATTAGTGACTACAGACTGTCAGGCATTTAGCTAAGGCTGGGAGGTGGGAGACTGGCCCCTCCAGCCTCTCCCTCCCATCTGTCACTCTCTTCTGCAGGTCTAGGTAAAAATGAAAATGGTCTCTAAAGTTCAGCCAGCTTGCTTCTTTGTATGTCTCTTTGTTTGCTTCCTTTCATCCCCAATCTTGATCCCCTTCCCAACCATTTTAGTTTATTTTTGTAAAGCCCTTTGTTTGCATTTGTTGTTATTTAGTCACTAAGTCATGCCTGACTCTTTTGTGACCCCATGGGCTGCAGCCCATCAGGCTCCTTTGTCCATGGGATTTCCCAGGCAGAATACTGGAGTGGATTGCCATTTCCTTCTCCAGGGGATCTTCCCAAAGCCAGGAATAGAACCCGCATCTCCTACATTGCAGGCAGATTCGTTACCACTGAGCCATCTGGGAAGCCCTTTACATTCTTTTTTTTTCTTTTTTTTTTTAATTTATTTATTTTAATTGGAGGCTAATTAGTTTACATTATTGTATTGGCTTTGCCATACATTGACATGAATCTGCCCTGGGTGTAGTAATTGCACTCCTGGGCATACACACCAAGGAAGCCCTTTACATTCTTACAAAAGATGTGTTACTGTTTTGTGAGCAAGGTTTCTTAACTTCTGTGAGTACTTATACTATAGGCCTCATCCATCTCTTTGTTGATTTTGCTTTTTAACTTTCTCTTTTGTATTGCAGTTTAGCTAATTAACAATGCTGTGATGGTTTCAGGTGAATGGCAAAGGGACTCAGCCATACGTATACATGTATCCATTCTTCCCCAAACTCCCCCTCCATTCAGGCTACAAAAGAATATTAAGCAGAGTTTCCTGTGCTATACAGTGGGTCCTTGTTGCTTACCCATTTTAAATACAGCAGTGTATACATGTCAATCTCAAACTTCCTAACTATCCCTTTACTTACTAAACATTTATTCCATACAGTGTTTTAAGATCCTCCCAAGTTCCCTGTATAGGCTTCCCAGGTGGCACAGTGGTAAAGATTTCACCTGCCAAGGCAGGAGACACAAGAGATGCAGGTTCAACCCCTAGATCGGGAGGCTCCCCTGGAGCAGGACATGGCAACCCACTCAGTATTCTTGCCTGGAAAATTCCATGGACAGAGGAATCTGGCTGGCTACAGTATGCTGCTGCTACTGCTGCTGCTAAGTCGCTTCAGTTGTGTCTGACTCTGTGCAACCCCATAGACGACAGCCGACCAGGCTCCTCTGTCCCTGGGATTCTCCAGGCAAGAACACTGGAGTGGGTTGCCATTTCCTTCTCCAATGTGTGAAAGTGAAAAGTGAAAGTGAAGTTGCCCAGTCGTGTCCGACTAGTAGCGACCCCATGGACTGCAGCCCACCAGGCTCCTCTGTCCATGCAATTTTCTAGGCACAAGTACTCGAGTGGCTTGCCATTGGGGTTGCAAAGAGTCAGACGCCACAAATACACACACACACACACACACACACACACACACACACACATTCCCTGTAACATCTAATCCATTGTTTCTAACTCCCATATGGTCTAAGATGTCTCGGAGCCTACTTATCTACTCCCCAGGTTGCCTCCACCCCTCTCCACAGTAAGCACCTCAGATGTGTTCCTTTATGGCCCCGTAGGAGAGTTTCTTTGAGGTGTAAGCCCATGAACAGAGTCTCTGGGTCACAGGAACTGGATCTATTTAACCTGACTACTCTTGCCAAGTAGTGCTCCAGAATAGCAGCACCAGTTGGCATTCCCCCACCCCCAAGCTGCACATTGTGTCTCCACTACCCCCTCCCTGCCACACTCTTGGCATCACCTACATTTCTAATTTTTCCAGTCTAACAAGTGTAACATGGCACCTACCTGCTGTTTAACCAGGGTTTACCTGCCAGTTAAACATTACTGGTTACTACATGACATTTTTCTGATTTATTAATGACATCAAGTATCTCTTCATATACTTGTTAATTCTTTGGGGAACTCCTCTTCTGAAAAATTGCCTTTTCAAATGCTTTACCCTTTCATCTAATGGGGATTCTATATATTTCTTGTTGGCTCTGGAGAGTCCCTTTTATATTCTAGAATAATAGCAGATCCTTGTTAGTTTGGGACATTAAAATAATCTCTTCCAGTTTCTTGTGTGTCCAGTAAAAGTGCCCATGGTGTTGTTTGTTTGTTGAATAGATACCCTTAACTTTGATGTGATCAAGTTCATTCATTTTTGTTTGTTTGTTTTATATTTTTGAAAGTTTTTCCACATCTATGTCACAATACTCTCCCACCATTTTCTTCTGTCATCTTTATAATGTTAGGTAGTGATCTGGTTTTATTTTTCTTCATAGAATGAACCAATTTCCCCCCCACCAACACCCTCTACTAAATAACCACATATTACAAGCTCCACATTATTTCTTATAAATCAGATACACTAGTATGAAACAAAATAGCATCTGAGAGAACTGAACCATAGGGTGTTATAAATAGAAAAAAAGAAGGCTGAGCCTTAACTTCATAGAACTCATGCTCCTCCCCACTAAATACAAGCTTTCTCCAAAATGCATTCTCCTCCTGTTATCTTTCAACTGGTGATCTTCCCTGTTTTGTGTGTGGAGTGTTTAAACTCTTCCTATTATACCTACCTCTGCACAAGAACTCACTAAAATACGCCATCTCTTTGATCAGACTGAGACTAAGCTGCACGATACATAAGGAGCTTTTGGTAAAGAAGAAGCAATGATGGTGTCACAGGGATAGTCCAGGGTCCTTCAACACTCAAAAGAAGTCAGGACTGAATCCAGAGGGGTGGAGTCCACAATCAAACTATATTTAGGGCCCAGGATTAGCAGAGGAGGAGGCACTGTGCCAGGAGGCCAGTGTCACTTGCTCACTGCCTGAGATCTGCCCTGAGCCTCCAGGCTTCCGCACAGTCTCCCTCCCACGAGTCCTGACTCTGTAACAGGCTGTGCTCAGCATCCTTGACACTAATGACAGGCTTGCTAGTCATACACATGGTCAGGGACCCTACAAACTCCAAAGTGGAAAGCACTTTTCAAGGTTAGAAAACACCTTCAAACAAAAGATTAGTCACATTCTTCCCAGTAAAACTGGAGCTTGCTTACTTTCACCACGAAAGAACGTGAGGATGCAGGCAAGTTCCTGAATGACACAGTCACCCCTTTTCAACGTAAGTTTGCAACTCCTGATTCCCATTCGGAGGCTGTGCCCCTTGCTACTCTGCCAAGGAAGAATGTTCGGCTTTAGCTGTGAGAGGTTAGTCTCACAGGTATAGTGGAAATGGGGAGAATGCTGACCAGTCCTCGGAGGCAGCCATGCCTTTTCCACTGGACTGTAACCTCCATTCGCTGTCTTAATCAATCAGTGTACCCCCGTGCTTAGAACAGTGTCTGAAACAATTCAAAAAAAGTTAGATGAATGAATATTGAAATAAAGAAAAAAATGAATGAATAAACCAAATTAGTTCTAGAGCTAAAGTCAGGAAACTTGAAAATCTCAATCAAAGGCGACCACGACCTTAGCTGTGTGAAGTCAGTCAAGTTACTGGAACCTCAGAACTTCACCTTGCTCAGCTCTGAAATAAGTGGTTAGACTAAATGATTTAAAGTCTCTCTCAAAGGCTTGTTTCAATAACAGTTCTGGAGGTTCTATACATGGGGATGAAGGAAGAGACAGTGATGATGAATATTGAGAAAACTGACCCAAATGGCAGAAAGAAAACAAAAAGAGAAGTGGGGCAGCGGCGGGGGTTGGGGGGTTAACATCTATTGGGTACTTGGGATCTGCCTGGCGTTTCACATTCATCATTTAAATCAACCTTCACCAGGTACTATCACCTGTTATGTAGGGAGAAGCAGAAAAGTTAAATAACTTGTCAGGGGTTTCACAACAGTTAAAATTTCAATCTAGGGTTTCAACCCAGGTCTCTTAGGCTCATTGCTGATTCTACTACTCTATGTATATGCTGTATGTGCTTAGTCGCTCAGTCGTGTCCCACTCTTTTTTGACCCCATGGGTTGTAGCCCACCAGGCTCCTCTGTCCATGGGGATTCTCCAGGCAAGAATGCTGGAGTGGGTTGCCATGCCCTCCTACAGGGAATCTTCCCAACCTGGGAATCGAACCCCAGTCTTCCGCATTGCAGGCAGATTCTTTACCATCTGAGCCACCACTCTATACTGCATCCAAAAAAAAAAAACAATGAAACAGGTTAGGATAGAAATGTCTGTATGCAGATGAGCAATCAATTATCATAATCACTGGAGCAGCTTCATGATAGGTCCAGAATTTGGTGGGGAACCCTGGGAGCCACCTTTTTGAAACACCTATTGTGCATCAAATGCTATGGTTGAAATGCTGTTACACACATTGGTTCCATTAATGAACTGTGAGGTGTCACTATACTCACTTTACAGATAAGGAAACGGAGGGAAGTGAAATAGTGTACCCATGTCACAGAGCTAATCACGGGCAGAGGAGGGACGCAAAATCGGTTTTGCACATAAACTATGAGGAAATGCATCATCTCGCTAAAGAACAGCCCAACTCCAGAGTGTATCTCTCTGTAAACACCTTCCCTGAAGTTAAACCTGTTCTGCTCATGATCCCTGCCTTCACTGAAACAAACTTCAACTCTTGGCTGTGACCTCGGATTGTACTTTGCCGCTAGACAAAGCTTGAAACAAGTGTATGGATTCAGCGCAAGACCACTAATGCCTCCTCTGGACACATGTGAGGTGTGCAGGTGTGTCCTTCCAAATGCTGGAATCACACTGAATGTATGCACCTAATGTGCTCGGCAAAGGAAAGAGAAGCACGGTGCACTCAGAGAACGATCTTGTGGTTTCTGGGAGGGACAGGTTGGGGGAAGTTTCGGTTAGGGGTTTGGGGATGGACATGTGAACACTGCTATATTTAAAATGGAATTGTGCTCAATGTTATGTGGCAGCCTGGATGGGAGGGGAGTTTGAGGGAGAACGGATACATGTACGTGTATAGATGAGTCCCCTTGCTGTTCACCTGAAACTATCACAACATTGTTAATCAGCTAAACTCAAATACAAAACAAAACAAGTTTTTTTGAAAAAAGAGAGAGAAGCATTACGTATGTGCATAAAAGAAAGGTCCCCTCCCCCTCACTCCCACCCTCCCTACAGGGAACACGGATCTCCGAGTGACTGGGAGATGCCAGATGCAAAGCCCACTCAATTAGTCCCAATTCCAATGTGCTGAGAGTGATGCTGGTGCTTAAAGACACAGCACTTGAATTTCCCAAACAACTTGGCTCCTAAACACTAGCCAACCATTTCATCTGCTGTTCAAATGAAAGACTTCCAACAATTGTTAACATCCAGGCCATCTGGACTTCCTGAAAAAGGTAATTAACAATGTGCCTGACGCGGAACCTCCCTAAGAGATGTTCAGTAGTAGTTTTCACTCTCCCAGTGTTCTCACTCTGTGCTGACTTTCGGGCCTAAACTCAGGTGTAAGGTCATTGTGACTTGTTCATCACCCAGAGGTTTACACTGGAGCATCCCAGAAACATTTCCATGAAGAGAAAGTGCAACGGTAGAAGCACTTAAGAACAATTTTATTGAATCTGATTTTGTCCTTTTTTTACATTAAGTGGAACTTGTGTGTGTGTGTGTGTGTGTGCATACATCCCTCAGTCATGTCCACTCTTTGTGACCCCGTGGACTGTAGCCTGACAGGGTCCTCTGTCCATAGGATTCACCAGGCAAGAATAACGAAGTGAGAAGCCATTCCCTTCTCCAGAGGCTGTTCCCAACCCAGGGATCGAACCCTGGTCTCCTGCATTACAGGCAGATTCTTCACCATCTGAGCCACCAGGGAAGCCCTTTAAGTGGAAAATGTTAACTAATAAGTTCCTTTACTTTGCAGTCTAAGACAAAGTTAGACACACAACTTTAGTCTGCAGTGGGAAGTGGCGGTTGGTGGTCTGAATCTGATTTTCTCATAGCTCTTGCTTAGCCAGGATTCTCCAGTTTAACAGTCCACTATGCCCTCTGCTAGACCTGCTTCCTGTTTGGCCCTGGTGGGTATCAGGAGTTCAGATTCTTTTACTTAAGCATCACCAGCTCCATGGAGACCTCAACCACTATGAGTTTCCAAACTATGCAAAGAGGGAAAGAATAAGAAGATGCAAAGCTAATGATCTCAGAGCATGTTTCTACTTACTGCTGGAGACTCCAGCAGCCCTGTGTTGCCAATTCGTTTCTTTTCTGACCTACATCTCCGGTTGAACTGTACAGTCTCTGTATTCTCCTGGGCTCAGCAATAGTGCAGATCACTCGAGGCACGGAGACTCGTGACATTAATCTTGACAGGTCCCGCTGGCAGCAGGCCGTCACATCCCAGATGACCCAAAAACAGCATGTTATTTCTGTGTCATTCTCACCGGAGAAACCCGAGGCTCTCCACTAAGGTTCACGTCGCCGCAACTGCTGGTCACAGTCCCTGGTGGGCTGCCTGCCTGACTATGGAGGGAGGCAGCCCAGAGCCCTCCCGCTATTTCCAGCCATCGGCCTCCAGACCCATCGGTCACTCTGAGGTCACTGCTTCATGTCATCTTGCATGGGAGCACTGAATAACAGGGGCAGCTCCACACCGAGGGAAGACGAAAGGATGAGTAAATTTTAAAAGCCGACTTCACTCTCCAAAGGGAAAGGGCAAGTCAGTAAGTGGGGCAAGAAGAAACAGCTAAGCCATGGTTGGTAAATCCTATTGGAGTGGGAGCAAGTGATGGCCGGGAAGAAGATCAAACCCACTCATTACCTTGGAAATAAAACCCCTAAAAGCCAGCAGGGACCAGAAACTGGTGAAAGACCAGAAGTCAGGAGAAGCACCAGACACAAGAGAGCAGAACGCTCCTGTGTGTGGTGCTTTCCCAGAAGGGTGCTTTCCTCACAATATCCTCTCAGGGGTACTCAGAGAGCCTGTGAGAAGGGCCCTAAGGAGGTTGAGAACAAAGAGTAGGAAGCCCAACATCAGATTAGAAGTTGACTTCTCGGGGCTTCCCTGGTGGCTCAGTGATAAAGAATCCACCTGCCAATGCAGGAGACATGGATTCGATCCCTGGTCTGGGGAGATGCCACATGCCACAGAGCAACTAAGCCCATGCACTACAGCTCCTGAGCCTGTGCTCCAGAGCCAGGGAGCAGCAACTACCGAGCCCATATGCCCTGGAGCCCGTGTGCTCCAAGAGAGGCCACCACAGGGAGAAGCCCAGCACCACGACAGAGAGTCACTCTCACTCCCCACAACTAGAGAAAAGCCCGCACAGTGACGAAGAGCAGGCACAGCCCGAACAAAGAAGCACAATTTAAAAAAAGACATGAACTCTCCCACTGTCCCGTCAACTTCCATGAGGTCTCTCCCCACAGCTGCCAGGACTACCTCATCCATTACCCAAGGCCACCACCCATGCACAGCTTCTGCAAACTCCTCCCTGTCGTTACCCCATCAGACATGTAATAGAGTTCTAACACAAACACAGCTCCTGAGATCCAGAGCTGTCCGGAGCTGGTGTGACATCTAGAACTTGAAAGCTGCCGACACACACAATCCCATGCCGCAGGGCCTCCGGAATCAAAAAGATCTGACAGGGATCATGTGGGCGTCTCTGCCACCATGCATCCATGACCTGGGGCTGGCTGAGTACCAGGCTCACACTTCTCTGATGTAGTTTTCAGCAGACAGGGTACACTTCTGTTGGTCCGTGGTAAAATGTTATGTAAGGCAAATCCATAGTCTTTTGTGGTCTACACGAGACCAAGAACACAGAAAACAGAGCAAGCCCTTGCTTTTACTTTATGTTCTACCCATAAAACCAAATTTCAAATGTGGTCTAATCAACCCGCATTAAGAAGAGAACACTAAGGGCAAGAAGGTTATCTTTTGGACTCAGTTTACGTGGGTTCAAGTCCCACATCCATCACTGCTTGTGAAGCTACTTAACCATTTTGTGACTTGCTTTCCTCACAGATAAAATGGGGATAATAGTAATACTATTACTGTGAGTATTAAATGAGTTAGTACCTACAAAAGTCATTACATTACCTGTCACATAGTAAGCACTTAATGAATGTTTGCTCTCATTATTATATCATCATGTTATTAAATAGTATTGTGATTAAAAGCCAAGGCACCCAATTCTATTCAGGCTCAGACACTTAGTAGCTGTACAACCTGGTCAAGTGACCTGATGTACCTTAGCCTCAGTTTCATCAACTGTGAAATGACATTAATGCCAGTACCTGCCTCACTGGGTTATTTTAACAATTAAATGAAATAGTGGATTTAAAGCAGTTAATGCAGGGTCTGTGCAAAGTTGCTGCTGCTGCTAAGTCGCATCAGTCATGTCCGACTCTGTGCGACCCCATAGACAGCAGCCCACCAGGCTCCCCATCCCTGGGATTCTCCAGGCAAGAATACTGGAGTGGGTTGCCATTTCCTTCTCCAATGCATGAAAGTGAAAAGTGAAAGTGAAGTTGTTCAGTCGTGTCTGACTCTTAGTGACCCCATGTACTGTAGCCCACCAGGCTCCTCCATCCATGGGATTCTCCAGGGAAGAACACTGGAGTGGCTTGCCATTGCCTTCTCCCTGTGCAAAGTTATGGCCCAGTAATTGTGAACTATTTTTATTATTATTTAATGAAATAAGCTTGACTTCATAACAAAAGTAAGATTTGAGAGTGTTTCAACTTCTTTGCTGGTTCAGTGTTTAAGACTCCATGCTTCCAATGTAGGGGGGCATAGGTTCAATCCCTGGTCAGGGAACTAAGATCCCACATACCTTGAAGCAAGGCTAAAAAACATTTTAAAATAAATGAAAGATATGAGAATGTTTAATATTTCTTCCCTGAAGTATGAAACTGACTCCTTCTCAGAGTCAAAGATCTTGGTACATGATTTCTTAAATTTCCTGCCTTAAGTGCATTTCATAAAACAGCAAATAGCAAACTCCACTTGGAAAGGCCAAGGCCAAAGAGAGGCCTCGGCCTGCCTCCAGGTGGCAGCATTTGACATATTGAGCTTGGGAAAGCCCCTGATCACATCTCCAGTTCATCCCTCTAAAGCTGAGCATCACAGTGATGTTGAATCCTGCTGGAGGATCTGAGATGCACTTTAAATTGCCTCCAGGGGAGGTTTGGGACATAATCAGGACTGTGGCTTCAGGGCTCCAGTCTGTTCAAACTGTGTGTGTGTGTGTGTGCTCAGTCATGTCTTTGACTCTTTGTGATCCCATGGCCTGTAGCTCACCCCCACCGGGCTACTCTGTTTATGGAATTCTCTAGGCAAGAATCCTGGAGCGGTTAGCCATTTCCTTCTCCACTGGATCTTCCCGACCCAGGGATCAAACCCGAGTCTCTAGCATCCCCTGCATTGGCAGGTGGATTCTTTACCACTAGTGCTACCTGGGAAGCCCTTTAAACTATTTGAGTCAGCTGAAATCAGCGTGTGTTTTCTGAAGGCCCAATTCATGTGAAACTAAGGGAAAACACAACAACAACAATACCTATCCCAAGCACAATCCCCTGGATAGGCAGGTCCCCTGGCACCATGACCAGAGGACACCCCTATAAGCTTCAGGCTGCCCTGCCTGGAGGGCATTGCTGGCCCTGCCAGCCCCAGCCCCAGGGATGGATTTGAACACGAGAAACTTTAGAGGGCAGTAGTCTGATGGAGCAAAGCTTGCTAGGGGCAAATGTCCCTGAGTCTAATGTGATAAGAAGGAAAATAAGAGAAGGAAGGTAGGATGAGAGGAAAGGCGGAAAGGCAGAAATGTCAAGGGGTGTTCCACACAGCCTCCCAGGGCCCGCTCAGCACCCCCAGTGCCGCGGGCGACCTGGCTCTCCTTCCATTCTGGACAGAGGCCCGCTTCTTGTTGTTCAGTCATTGAGTTCCAGCCTACTTGATGAACCCCATGAACTGAGCACGCCAGGCGCCTCTGTTCTTCACTGTCTCCCAGGGTTTGCTCAAATTCATGTCCATTGAGTCGGCCATGCTGTCTAACCATATCATCCTCTGCCACCCCTTTCTCCTTTGGCCTTCAATATTTCCTGGCATCCCACCCTCAGTAATCCAAGGGCTAACATGTAATCCACTCATACATATTCATTTCTTAAACTTCTGTTCACATTTAAAATCTCTTCCAAATAGGTTGTCTACCAAAGAGAACAACCAAGAAATTGCTAGCTAAGAGTCTTAGGAGTATGGAAATTGCAAGAAAGATGATTGTGATCTGAGATCAAGGAGGTAATGAACGAGCCCCTTCCCCTCCTGGGCAAGCTGGTGTCTGGGGATGGAAGTCACGGGGAGGAGGCAGGTCGGGATGGGGACAGAGAGCAAGGCCATAGCACTAAGCCTAGGGCCCCAGTCCGAGAGGCGCTGGGCTTCAGCCTCGTCATGCCTCTGGGCCCCCGAGATCCAGCTGCTCCTGTCTTTTGAAATTACTGGGGCATTATGGGATGGAGAGTGTCTTCATCTGCAGGCCATCAAGGAACAGTCCTCAGAGGCTGCTGATAGTGCACCCACTCCAGGTTGGTGACAGTAAATGCATTCATGGTGCATTTCTATGCTGTCAACCTGCCTGTTCCCAGAACCTTAGGGTGGAAAGGGAATTTCGGGGTCACCTAGTGCAATGCCTTACCTTTGATAGAATCGTCCTTATAACATCCCTGCCAAGATTCATCTGGCCAAATCCCTCGAGTGAAAGACAATTCACCTCCACCAGGTGATCCGCTGTACACTGAAACATCACACTCAGGAGATGGCCTTCTCCACCCTGGGGGCAAAGTTGCCTCCTGGCAACCAGATCCCCACTGGTTCTCAATCTACCTCTGGATCCATAGCTAGTGAGTCCATCTTTTTCCACACTCAGGACCAGTGTCAGACCTTTGAAGAATGCCATTATGCAGCATCTATTTAAGGTCCCAGGGTTTCCCTGGTTGCTCAATTGGTAAAGAATCCAGCTTCAATGCAGGGGACCCCGGTTCAATTCCTAAGTTTGGAATATCCCTTGGAGAAGGGATAAGCTATCCACTCCAGTACTCTTGGGCTTCCCTGATGACTCAGTCAGTAAACAATCTGCCTGCAATGTGGAGACCTGGATTCAGTCCCTTGGTTGGGAAGATTCTCTGGAGGAGGGCATAGTATTCTTGCCTGGGGAATCCTCATGGACAGAGGAGCCTGGCAGGTTACAGTCCATGGGGTCGCAAAGAGTCAGACACCACTGAGCGACTAAGCACAAGCATAATATAAGGTCCCAGCGCACACTTGCCCACATCTTTTCTTGAGACCAAATCTTGCCACGTGAAAGTGAAAGTTGTTCAGTCATGTCCCACTCTTTGCGACCCTATGAACTATAAGGTTCATAGAATTCTCTAGACCAGAATAATGGAGTGGGTAGCCTTTCCCTTCTCCAGGGAATCTTCCCAACCAAGAGATCAAACCCAGGTCTCCCACATGCAGGCAGATTCTTTACCAGCTGAGTCACAAGGGAAGCCCAAGAATACTGGAGTGGGTAGCCTTTCCCTTCTCCAGGGGATCTTCCGACCCAGGAATCGAACTGGGGTCTCCTGCATTGCAGGTGGATTCTTTACCAACTGAGCTCCCAGGGAAGCCCAGTATTGCCAAACCAAGGCCCAAACTGTTGTTCGCATCTCATGGCCTTCAGCCCCTTTACAACCTGCTCTCTCTCTACTCAAGACGTGTCAGTTTCACAATGGCTCTACTCAGACATGTCCCCAGAAGCGAGCACAACACTCCTCACATGTTTGTATGCTTTGCTTTTCGCCAGTGCAGACCAGAGCAGCATAGCCAGTTTCCTTGTTAGAGTCACTTGGTTTCTCTTCACATAAACCCCTGATGGGGGGATTGTGCCCTTTCTGTTCACTGCGGTACCTGCTTCCCACCCCAGAGATAAGTTCACTGTCTGGCACTGGGTGGACACTCAGGATGTTCTTGTTTAGTAAATGAATGACACTTTGAGAATACAGGCTCATTCTGTTTTGTTTTTGTTGTAGTAATATTAATAGCTGTTGCTTCTTGTTAATAGTCAGAAGAAACAGTTTAATTTTGGGTTTATTAAACCCCATCCAAGTAGACTTTGGCCACCTCATGGGACGAGGTGACTCACTGGAAAAGACTCTGATGCTGGGAGGGATTGGGGGCGGGAGGAGACGGGGACGACAGAGAATGAGATGGATGGATGGCATCACCGAATCGATGGACATGAGTTTGAGTGAACTCCGGGAGTTGGTGATGGACAGGGAGGCCTGGCGTGCTGCTGTGATTCATGGGGTCGCAAAGAGTCAGACACGACTGAGCGACTGAACTGAACTGAACTGAAGTAGACATATCAAGTAGACAGCTGGATAGACAGACAAGTATGGAGCTTAGAGGAGAGGTGAGGGCTAGAGAGAGACTGGACAGAAAATGAAGCTGCATCACTGCATGAAGTTGCCTAGGAATTCGACTAATCCAGGATTCTATGCTCTTTCCATGTGGCTTTCCAGAGCTGGCGACCAGTGAAACAGAGAATATGGGTCTGCCTCTGTGCCCCACACCCAACCCAAGCAGTGGAAACCTCAGGCCCGCTCACCAGCCCCTCCTCCATCCTCACCATCCGTGGGAGGTCCCTGTTCACTACTGAATGGGGGACATAATCCCTGCTTGTCCATGGGAATTTCAGAGGAAAGATCTGAATCACAAGTGCATTCCTAGGAGTGATGTGGTCAGCTGCCACTATTTCTAGAGAGAGTCAGTCACTTCCAATCTAAAGCTAATTTCTCTTCCAGAACATGGTTGGTATCTTAGAGATCAGCAAGTGAGCAAGGGGCATCCATGTGCCTCCTTCTCACATCTACCCACCAAGAACAGGCACACAACATTGGAATCCTGGTGTCCCATGAAAGACCAGAACCCCATGGTGGACTCCAGAGCCAGGAGTGCCCTCTGGTGGTCATAATAACACTGACGATTATGAGAATAACACTATGAGCTATTTCCTGGAGAAGCGCATGGACAGAGGAGCCTTGCAGGCTATAGCCAATGGGTCAAAAAGAGTCAGACACGACTAAAGTGACTTAGCACGCACACACACAGAATAACTAACACTTATCAGAAGCATTTACTGTGAGCTAGACTTGTAGTAAAAATTTTACTCAGATTAACCCATTCACTGCTCATCCTAACTTTATAATCCTACTGTTTTACTATTTTCCCCACTTTTAAAAATGAGAAAATGATCAAAGCAATCAGATGATTTACTCAAAGTCATAAAGGGCAGAGAAGATTCATTTGTCTCCTCTTGGTCATCTATCTCCTTCTAACTCCTAAAGACATAAGGCATCCTAGAAAGAAAGGGGGAATTTAAATATATGTTTTTCATTTTAAAAGTAAACACATTATATATTTTGGAAAAAATAGAAAGAAAAATAAATTGCCCATTATCAAACCATGTCAGCTTTTAAAATTCTTCCTTTCCATCTTTTTTTTCTTAATTATAAGCAAGGTATAATATAAATTCTTCACTGAAGGATATTCTTTAAGATTTTTTTCCCTCCAAGAATTTTTGGTTTTTAGATGTGATTTTCACATTTTTTAGTCAAAGCAATGGGGATTTCTTTGTACATCCAGCAAAGATTCTGACCTAGAGCTCCCAGATGGGAGCTCTGTAATATCCCAGCCTGCCCTGGGGTGCTACCCAGAGAGCCAGGGTTGCTATGGAGACTGAGTGTAGCATGAAACCTCAGGACAAGTCATAAGGTCAACCGTCTGTGTGCACTGCCCTCAGAGCAGGTGTCCCAAAGGGAACTCTGGGGACTCACTTCTGTAGCTGGCTCACTTCTGTCAGCACAGAGGCTCTGAGCGCAGAGAGCAATAGGGCGGCCATCCACAGGACCTAGGATTCTTGGGAAGTTTTCCTCTGGCTGCCATAGGGACGTGGCTCTGTGGCAGCCCTCTCCATGAATTTGTTTCACTTTTCTGCACTGTTTTTTAAAAAGCACCTTCCCCTAACCTAAGCCTCTGTGCCTCTATCTGGGAACAAAGAGATGCTCCCTACAAATGCAATCCCTGTGGGCCTCCTTGCATCAGACTCCCAACTCTATCAGTTACTAGCTGTGTGACCTGGGTGCTATTTTAACCTCTCAGAACAGTTTCCTTATGTGGAAAATGAAGATAGTAATTGTTCATATTCACGGAGTTGCCAAGAGAAGTGAATAGACATTTAGCTGAGTGCCGAGTACACAGAAAGAGCTCAGCATACGGTGGCTGCTGTTCTAGAAACCTTCTGCAGACAGCTAGTGAAGGGGGGCAAAGAGCAGCTGTCTGTGCGGTGGGTAGCTGGAGACCACATGTAAGTATGTGTCATTCATCCGGAATGTCCAAATTCATAATTCTCTTAGTTCTATGCAAGTGCCAGAGGAGCAGAGACACTGCCTGAGTCCTCTCCTGATCCCTCTCTCCGCCCCCCTCTTTCCTGGGCCATTTCCCAAGAATACAGAAGGGCCGTACCAGGCGTAATACTCAGATTATGTAAAGACCTAGACTGAAGCAATATAGTGCCAGTCAAGGGCTTCCCAGGTAGCACAGAGGTAAAAAAATTCACCTGCCAATGCAGGAGATGAAGGAAACTCGGGTTTGATCCCTGGGTCAGGAAGATCCCTGAAGGTAGAAATGGCACCCCACTCCAGTATTCTTGCCTGGAGAATCCCATGGACAGAGGAAGCTGTCAGGCTACAGTCCATGGGGTCACAAAGAGTCGGACACAAACGAGCGACTGAGCACAAGGAGCTGAAATAGAGTCTTTGGAGCTTCCTATTGCACCAGGTGCTACCACCTTGTTTCCCAGGTTGTGGAGAGGTAAGGGAGGGGTCCTAGGAGAGGAGCCTGGGAAGATGAACCAGTGGAGAGAATACCCAGCAGACCCTGGGCAAGGGTTCCTTAACAAATGATATGGAAATAATCAGTTTACATTTTAACAACCAATATGGCCAAACTATCATGTACCAACTGATTCATCCCCAGGTGAAACCCCTGAAGGATATAGAGACCACAGACTGTGTTAAGCCCATCTGGGGCCCATGCCCTGTTGCAGAGTTGGGGAGAAGAACCTCATTCCCCAAGAGACTGCTGCTGCTGCTAAGTCGCTTCAGTCGTGTCCGACTCTGTGTGACCCCAAGGACGGCAGCCACCAGGCTCCCCATCCCTGGGATTCTCCAGGCAAGAACACTGGAGTGGGTGGCCATTTCCTTCTCCAATGCATGAAAGTGAAAAGTGAAAGTGAAGTCGCTCAGTCATATCTGACTCTTAACGACTCCATGGACTGCAGCCTACCAGGCTCCTCCGTCCATGGGATTTTCCAGGCAAGAGTATTGGAGTGGGGTGGCCCAAGAGACTACTCAAGTGCTAAAACTCCCCTATCCATGTCATGCCTTGCTGATGCAGTAGGAAGAAGGGACCCAGAAGTTGGATGATCCTAAGTCAAACACCATTGCGAATTTCTGCAGTGGTTTATCAGTGCTGACAACCCCAGAGACTGAGCCTGTAGGAAGAATATAAACCTAGAACTGCAGCCCAACACCAGCCACTTAGGCTCATTCAGTCTTTCATTCCACTAATACTCGTTAAGTCTACATTAAGTGCCAGATGCTATCCTGTGGGCTGGGACTACAACAGTGAGCAAGACCCACAGCGGATCTGTACTCATGGAGCCAGACATAAAATCATAACACAGGGTGATACAATGCGGAAAAGAGAGGGTGCTGAGGGAGCAAAGGAGTGCACCTGATCCAGAATTCTCGCTGCAGGAAGTAATGTCTAAGCCAAGACCTGAGGATGATATGGGAGCTAGCCAGAAGAGGCAGGGGAAGCACGGAAGAGCATTGCAAAGAGCAGAGATTGGCTGAACCATCAGTAGAAGAAAACAGTGGAACTGGACTTGAATATAATCATGTTGTGTCAAGTTAATTCTAACATGTGGTCCGAGCTTCTTGCTTAACCAGAGAATGGCTTGGAAAGACTTGCGTGTGTGTACTTCTGAGTAGTCACTAAGTCGTGTCTGATTCTTTGCAACTTCATGGACTGTTTGTTGCCTGTCAGGTTTCTCTGTCCATGGGATTCTCCAGGCAAGAATACTGGAGTGGGTAGCCCTTCTTCCTGACCCAGGGATCAAACTCTGGTTTCCTGCATTGCAGGTGGATTTTTTACCATCTGAGCTACCAGGGAAGCCCTTGGAAAGACTGCTGCTGCTGCTGCTGCCAAGTTGCTTCAGTCGTGTCCGACTCTGTGCGACCCCATAGACGGCAGTCCACCAGGCTCCCCCGTCCCTGGGATTCTCCAGGCAAGAATACTGGAGTGGGTTGAAAGACTATACCCCTGTAAATCAAAATTTCCAAGTCAAAGGTGCAGGTTGATAGGGACACCAAGTTAAGGGGTAGTGTCGCAAAGGGCTAAGTCCTGAACTGTGGATCACATAAACTCAAGTTCAAGTCCTAACTCTACTCCTGACCTTGGCTAAGTTAATTCACCCTCGGTAAAATGGAGAATAACGTTGGCATCTACTCTGTAGTGTTCAAATGAGATTGTATATGAAATCTCAGCATGATGAATGGTATGGGGTTGATTCTCATTATTAAAAATAGTTTTGTGGAATCCTCTCCTAACTCAAACATTATTTTGTGCCCAATAATCCCAAGTGTTTTTTAGAACAGAAGTCCAACCTAATCCAAACATCATAGCTAATAGTTACTGAGAATTTACATAGACCTGCCCACACCTACACTCCTTACATGGGTTACTTTAATCCTCATGAAAACCCAATCATGGAAGTGCTACTGCTTTCCAGGTTTGACAGATTGGGAAACCAAAGCAGAGAAATTTAGTAATTTGCCTCAAATCATTGAAAGATTAAAAAATCCAGGACACTGACAATACCAAATGCTGGCGATGATGTGGAGAAACAGGAACTCTTACTCATTGGTAGTGGGAATGCAAAATGTTATTGCCACTTTAGAAGACAGTTTGGTAGTTTTTGACAAAACTAAGCATTTTCTTCCCATATGGTTCAACAATCATTTTCCTTGGCATTTACTCAAACCTATATCCACGCAAAAACCTGCACACAGATATTTACACATAATTGCTAAACTTGGAAATAACCAGGATATACCTCAGTAGGTGAAAGTATAATTGTGATACATCCAGACAATAGACTGTTCAGTTCAGTTCAGTCACTCAGTCGTGTCTGACTCTCCGCGACCCCATGAATCACAGCACGCCAGGCCTCCCTGTCCATCACCAACTCCCGGGGTTCACTCAAACTCATGTCCACAGAGTCGGTGATGCCATCCAGCTATCTCACTCTCTGTCGTCCCCTTCTCCTCCCGCCCTCAACCTTTCCCAGCATCAGAGTCTTTTCCAGTGAGTCAACTCGTTGCATGAGGTGGCCAAAGTATTGCAGTTTCAGCTTTAGCATCAGTCCTTCCAATGAACACCCAGGATTGATCTCCTTTAGAATGGACTGGTTGGATCTCCTTGCGGTACAAGGGACTCTCAAGAGTCTTCTCCAACACCACAGTTCAAAAGCATCAATTCTTCGGCGATCAGCTTTCTTCACAGTCCAACTCTCACATCCATACATGACCACGGGGAAAACCACAGCCTTGACTAGACGGACCTTTGTTGGCAAAGTAATGTGTCTGCTTTTTAATATACTATCAAGGTTGGTCATAGCTTTCCTTCCAAGGAGTAAGCGTCTTTTAATTTCCTGGCTGCAATCAGCATCTGCAGTGATTTTGGAGCCCAAAAAAATAAAGTCTGACACTGTTTCCACTGTTTTTCCATCTATTTCCCATGAAGTGATGGGACCAGATGCCATAGACTGTTAGTTGGTGCTAAAGAGAAATGAGTTATCAAGCCATGAAAAGGCATGGAGGAAACTTAAAAGCATATTACTAAGTGAAAGAAGCCAATCTGAAAAAACTACATACTGCATGATTCCAACTATATGATGTAAACAGTAAAACTATGGAGACAGTAAACAGATCAGGGGTTGCCTATTACAAGAGGGGAGAGATGAATAGTCAGAGCTCAGGATCTGGCGGCAGTGAAACTATATTCTTCTGTATGATACTGCAACAGGGAATACATTTGTCCAAACCCAAAGAATGAAGCCCAGCACCAAAAGTGAACCCCAGTTAGACAATGGACTTCAGGTGAGAATGTGTGAATGTGGGTTCACCGACTGTAAGAGATGCACACTGTGGTGTGCGGTATCCATGGTGTGGGAGGCAGTAGGGGTGAGTACAGGGCTACAGGAACTCTCTGTACTTATCGCTCAGTTTCCCTGTTAATGTAAAACTACCCTTAAGGCCCTCTTAAAAAGTGAAAGTGAAGCCGCTCAGTCATGTCCGACTCTTTGCAACCCTGTGGACTGTGTCCATGGGATTTTCCAGGCAAGAGTACTGGAGTGGGTTGCCATTTCCTTCTCCAGGGGATCTTCCCGACCCAGGGATTGAACCCGGGTCTCCTGCATTGTAGGCAGGTGCTTTACCATCTAAGCCACGAGGGAAGTCTAAAAAACCAAACAAAACACAGGCTTCACATCCAGAATGCACCTCTTTAACCACCATACTATCCAATTTTTTTTTTTTTTTCTGGAGGCTTGTGGGATCTTAGTTCTCTGACCAGGGATTGAACCTGGGCCAATGGTAGTGGAAGCATGGAGTCCTATCCACTGACCTGCCAGGGAAGTCCTCCCCAGCTTCTACCAACTTTTGATAGAAGTAAAATAAAAAGGAAAAGAAATATGTACATATAAAGTAAAACAAAGAGATTGCTGGGTTTTGGAATGTGCTTACAGGTCAGGTTGCCAGCCCTCCCTCATCCTTCCTAGAGGGCAGCCAAGGCTTCAAGGCTGCTGAGCTGCCTGCTGCCTCTCGGGTAGAGTGTGATGAAGAGCACCTGACGTGTGGCGTGCGGCCAGCCTCCCCAGGGCCCTTTGGTCTGGAAAACAGCTGTGAGTAATCTGGGGCACCCGGAGCAGAAAACTTTATCAGTTGGCCTGTCCCAAAGACTCTGAGACTATCTGCTGGTGCAGTTACGCCTCCAACTGTCCTATTTTTATAGAAAGGCATTCTTTCCAGGTCTGTGCTTCTGACAAAGGGCCCAGGGATGGAGAGAAACAGTCCCTGAGCTGGCTCAGGGTTCAGCTCACTTCTGCATCCATTAAAACTGCCTGGAATAATCGCAACCCAACAGCTAATATTAACACTAATAACAAGAGGATAACAATATTAACCCTTCTCAAGCACCCTCTGTGTGCAAAATATTTTAGACACCTTACAATACTGACCTGGGGACAATCCCGTGTGTGTGTGTGTGTGTGTACTCCGTCATTCAGTTGTGTCTGACTCTTTGTCACCCTATGGACTGTAGCCCACCAGGCTCCTCTGTCCATGGAATTTTCCAGGAGAGAATACTGGAGTGGGTTTCCATTTCCTTCTCCAGGGTAATCTTCCCAACCCAGGGATCGAACCCACATCTCTTGTGTCTCCTGCATTGGCAGGTGGATTTTTTACCACTGTATGACCTGGGAAGCAATCCCCTGCAGTAGGTGTTATCATTTCAGTTTTGCAGGTAAGGGAACTAAGGCTCAGAGAAGTTGTTTAACTTCTGTCTAGTGAATGACAGAGCTGACATGCAAACTCAAATTTTTCTGACTCTAAACTCTATGCATCCTCTTCCCATTTCTCATACTGGGCCCCCTAAGTGTGTTGGAACGAGTTACAAAAAAGGAGATTGAGTCAAGCTCTTTGCCATTTTAACTTAGTGTCCCAGAATTGAAACTAAAGCAAAGCAACAGTGGTTTTCTCAAGCACAGTCTGCATCCCATTTACCCCACCCTACTCTGCATTTGCAGCTGAGTGATTTGATGACCCCAAAGTGATGCAGTGAGAAGTCCCTGCGGTCAAGTTTGATGGGGACCTTAGAGACCACCTGGTCCAACCATCTTGTCTCCAGATGAGGGAAAGGAGAGAGAGAGAACTTCAACAACTTGCCCAAGCTTGCACAGCAATTAGAGAAAAGCAAACACAGATATGCAGAGTCCACGTCTGGATTCCCTTCCACAGAATCAGCCCCACCCCGTCAACATGACCCTAACTGACCAGGATCCAGAATGAGCCCTCCTGTCTGAAATCAGACACCTGAGATGGAGTAATACTGAACCTGCACCACTGCTCCTTCCAAAGGGAAATGGGAGCAGGACATCTCTGTGTGTCCAGTGGTTAAGACTACGTGCTTTTCCTAGGTTTCCTGAATTTGACTACTGGTCAGGCCAAAAAAAATTTTTTTTAATTTTTTAAACATTAAAAAAATGTTTTTAATACTAAAAATTTATTTGTTTAACTCAATAGAAGAAACTCTCCGACAAGAGAAAAACACAGCCTCTAGGGAACCCAGGTTGGTTTGTGGTCTTTCACAGAGCCAGACATCTCCAGATTCCCAATCTACTCACATAATCTAGTCTCGTAATCACATAACTGCTCTTTTGTCATTCTCTCCTATAAATAAACTTCCTGAGGGATCATCATAGATATCTACAAGCAGAAACTGCAGCAACTCCAGGGTCCCTGCTTCTCCAAGATGATGTCTGCCGTACTTCCCCTGGCTCAAAGAAATCCTGAAAAAAGAGATAGATGAGTGAGCTCGTGGTGTCAGACCCACGCTGTTTCAATGCATCTCATTCCAGCTTCAACTCCTCAGTGTGCGGAGGACGGCAGGTGTCAGTCAAGGAGAGACAGTGTCACAGCAGAGGCTGTGCCAAGCTCCCCTTAGCTTTCCACTCCATGATAATCTAAAAGACACCAGAGTCGTCAGGACCAGCTTTATCGTCCTTGTTCAGTGGTCACTTGCAATGCACCAGATTTTTTGATAGCTCGTTGATTTCCAAAGTTGTGAGTTTGTTCCATCAGTTCTAGAAGTTCTATATTACCAGTAGTTTTAATAATGTGGCTGGAGCTGACCACAAACTTGGGCAAATATTGACATTCCTTAAAGATGTGAGGTGGTATCAGCCAAGTATTGATAAGCAAGTTTGCAGTGGGAGAGGGAAAACTTGACAAGAATTAAGCTTCTGTCTTTCAGGTTGTTATTGTCATTTAATCCCCACCGTGATATTAATATTGTCTCCAGTTGATAAATGTAGAAAGAATTTCAAAGAGTCTCAGCAAGGTCCCCAAGGCCAGAAAGGCAGGAAATGGTAGAACTAAACTTCCACTCCTAACTGCCAGCCCACACACACCAGACATTCCCATGACAAGCAATGCTGGTTTCCTGCCTAAGCTCTCCTTTCTTTCTTGTTGATAGGCTCCTGGTTGCATTGAAGTGTGCCCAGCTGCAGGTGGCCCCAGAGTTTAGTAGCATCTACCACCCTCTGAAATCACCTCCAGGACTGGGCTGATGCTTGAAGGACAGCTCAGAATTCACTTCCTCAGAAACCATCTTACACACAAGAGTCAGTAAGAATGAGATTACTGCATTATCAGCACACTTCTGTTCTATGGGTTAAGCCAACTCTTATAGATTAACCTGGGATACCACCATTTATGCCATAATTTCTGGAAAAATGCATTAAAAGATCTACGCACCTGCTATTCCATACCCCCCACTCACCCAAAAAAACAAAAGAGACTTTGTGATTCCTTTTTAAGGTTCAAATTAATTCAGAGTTTACAGGTCCAAACCCAAAGCTACTTTCTTATTAACCAGCCCTTTCTTGGGCTTCCCTGGTGCTTGAGATGGTAAAGAATCTGCCTGCAATGCAGGAGACCTGGGTTCGATCTCTGGGTCGGGAGGGTCCCCTAGAGAAGGGAATGGCAACCCTTTCTTGCCTTGGAGAATTCCATGGACAGAAGAGCCTGGTGGGCTACAGTCCAAAGAATCACAAAGAGTTGGACATGACTGAGTAACTAATACTTCACTTATAGAAAGATCTAGGAATATCAAAAATACCAAAAGGGTATTCCTACAAGTATACTTAAATATGGTGTATTTCTATCCAATCTTACTTGACTTGATTAAATTGAAAGACAATCTTCCCTACAACTGAAAAAGAGATCTGTTCTAGTCAAGAAGATGAAACACTGCTGCTGTGTGCATTTTCCAATTACAGTGCCTCGTTTCCTGCAAGACTTCCGCCGTTAGGATGGCCCAGGGTTTGTCAGCCTCGACACTGTTGCCATTTGGGGCCAGATAATTCTTTGTTGCAGGGCTGTCCTGTGCATTGGAGAACGTTTAGCAGGAAACAGTGTCAGACATTATTTTTGGGCTTCCCTGGTGGCTTAGAGGGTAAAGCATCTGCCTGCCATGCAGGAGACTCAGTTTCAATCCCTGAGTTGGGAAGATCCCCTGGAGAAGGAAATGGCAACCCACTCCAGTATTCTTGCCTGGAGAATTCCATGGATGGAGGAGCCTGGGAGGCTGCAGTCCATGGGGTCGCAGAGTCAGACACGACTGAGTGACTTCACTTTCACTTTATTTTTGGGGACTCCAAAATCACTGCAGATGGTGATTGCAGCCATGAAATTAAAAGATGCTTACTACTTGGAAGGAAAGTTATGACCAACCTAGATAGCATATTACAAAGCAGAGACATTACTTTGCCAACAAAGGTCCATCTAGTCAAGGCTATGGTTTTTCCAGAGGTCATGTGTGGATGTGAGAGTTGGACTGTGAAGAAAGCTGAGCGCCGAAGAATTGATGCTTTTGACCTGTGGTGTTGGAGAAGACTCTTGAGAGTCCCTTGGACTGCAAGGAGATTCAACCAGTCCATTCTAAAGGAGATCAGTCCTGGGTGTTCATTGGCAGGACTGATGCTAAAGCTGAAACTGCAATACTTTGGCCACCTCATGCGAAGAGTTGACTCACTGGAAAAGACCCTGATGCTGGGAGGGATTGGGGGCAGGAGGAGAAGGAGATGACAGAGGATGAGATGGCTGGATGGCATCACCGACTCAATGGACATGAGTTTGAGTAAATTCCAGGAGTTGGTGATGGACAGGGAGGCCTGGCGTGCTGTGATTCATGGGGTCACAAAGAGTCGGACATGACTGAGCGACTGAACTGAACTGGCCTCTATCCTACAGATGCCAGGAACACTTTCTCTCTCAGCTATGACAACCAGAACTATCTTCAGACATCGCCATCCAAAGGGCAAGCCCACCACTAGTTTAAAGTCACTGGCAAAGGCAAATAAACTAGAAGGCTCTATTTACTCAAAGGGCTGCACTAAACCTTACAAAACCAGGAAACACACCCATGAAGTAAAAAGGACTGAACCGTCTAGAAGACAGAGTGTTCTGATAGCAAATCCTACTCCAGAAAGCAGGGAGCAGAGGGTCACTGAAACAGCACTTGGCTGTAATCACAAGGAAGGTCCATTACCCAGGCCATCAAGAAGCACAGCTTCAGAGAGCGTATCCCCTCGGAGCTGGTTCCCAGGGATGGCGAGTGAGACAGAGTCCCCTCAGGGCCCATCTTCCTGGCCTGGTTCCTATCACTCACACTCGGGCTATAAAAAGCCTGCCTTTCCCACTTCTCTTCATTTCCCCCCTCCCCAGCCCTCCACCCATGAGTCGTGAGTGGCGTCGATGGCGCTCCTTCAGGGCTCGTGTTTCATTTCACTGCTCACTTCTGAAGCCTCCTTTCTCGGAACAGTTGTCTGAGCTCAGCAGTGCTACTGAACAGATTCCAGCAGTTCAGCATTGAGTGAAGATCTAATCAGCTTCACAGAGTACTCTGGGAGACATCTCTGGAATCCAGCTTTATGAAGTCCACCAAGTGGGCACATTTTGTCGTCCTAGGCTGAAATCTCAGGGGAAACCCTCGGCTTCTACCCTGGCATTGCACTTTAGGGAAGCACAAAATTGGAGTTTACCCAAAAGGTTGCCAAGCACATATGAGCTCTTTTCCAGGTTATTCCAACCCTGTGTGTATCTTAACTTATCTCAATAAATTCTGAGTCTTTCTCAGAGTCACTATCTTTTACCACAATGATCACTGATGGTAGAAAAAATAAATATGAATATATATTTAGTCATTGGCTAATAGCAATTTGAGTTTACATTATCAAACAGAGTAATACATTATTCGTTCATTCAAATGCTCCAGGAGGGCCAGAAATTCTGTTGTTGGTTCTTTGGTTATTTGTTGAGTAAATGAATGTCCACTTTGGGGTGCTATCATTAGGGCTAAAACTTCAACGATGAATAGGATTGGTACAAGCCCTGCCTTCAGGCAGTTCTCCTGCCAAAGAAGAGCAAGAGAACAAAGAAGTAAACAAAACAATCACAAATTGTGGTAAGAGCTAAGTGGAGGGAAATGCGAGCAGAAGCAGCCAACACAAATAGGTGGTCAGGGGGATCCTCTTTGTGGAAATGTCCATTAAGCTGAAACCTGAAGAAGAGGAGCTGGCCTGAAAAGATTTTCAGGGGACACACACATACAGATATGCACACACATGCAAACCACAGGCACAAATACACACATAAATACCCATGCACACATGCAGAGATGCACACATGCACACACCTAAACATGCATACATATGCAACACATTCTTACATACATATGTATCCTCATAAATACACACACATGCAGATATGCACATATGCATACATATACCTACACACTTTGGTTCAAGGGAATATTTCAGGGCTGAGCAAAAAGTCTAGCACAAAGGCCTTGAGACTTGGTTGTCTGTATTACTCATTGAAAAGAAGGTAAAAAGATACTATTACTCATAATAATGGTATTGACCATAACACAGGGTGATACATATGTAAGAAGACATTGAACTAGTAATGGTGCTGGATGAGATAGGAAAAGAAAGATCTTCATTCCTGGGTTTAACCCTGGATGTAACCCCAGATATATAGATTTTGTAACTATGGGTTTAGAAATATTTTTTATATTTTTTTTATTATTTATATGATTTTTTAGGGAAAAGTGTGATTAAAATGCCAACCAGAAAAGTAATTTTATTATTTTTATTTATGCTACATCTGAAACTCTCCACCTCTACTCTCCTTTTCTCAATAAAACAATTACTTTTATACTGAAATTATATGTTTACAAACTATATATCACGTTATGAATTAATTATAAGTACAATCATATATATAAAACTCCAGGTTTTTACAGAAGGTACTGTCTATTGCAGTTCTAATGGGATAAATTAAATCTGTGTTCTTTTCCTATCTTTGGTGCCATCTTTATCATTAAGGGCTTCCCCGGAGCTCAACTGGTAAAGAATCCTCCTGCAATGCAGGAGACCCTGGGTTGGGAACCACTACCCACTCCAGTATTCTGGCCTGGAGAATTCCATGGACTGTATAGTCCATGGGGTTGCAAAGAGTTGGACATGACTAAGTGACTTTCACTTTCACTTTAGCATTAAAACTTTTTTTCTGTGTGCAAGTCAATGCCTCCTTCACTATGCAGTTATCATTAGCTCATCGATTTCTGAGGATGATCAGCTCATTGATTAGCTGAGGATGTTTCGGTTGCCAGGCGCTGAAGTAGAGAGAGCCGGATCCACCAGGGAGTGAGTCCCAGCAGATCTCTGCCCTCATGGTGATTAAAGTCCAGTGCATGCAGGGAAATGGGCAGTCAACAAATATTTACACACTGAAGGACTGACAGCACATTATAAAATGACCAACCTAGTCTGAAAGGTCAGGAAATGTCATGTAGGATGGGACAGCACAAATGACCAAGGGAAGAGAGGGGTAGGGGTGGGCTAGGGGAGAGCATTCCTAACCCAGGGGGCTGAGCATGGGAAGGCCCTCACCAGGGGATGGGGGAGTGGGTGGGGAAGGGAGGTGCTGGCACATTCGCGTGGGGACAGGAGGATAGCCCCCGTGGAGGGGCCGGAGAGATGCACAGGGGCCAGATCCTGGCTGAGGAGTCTGCGCCCAGGCAAGGCGGTGGGGAGTGGCAATACTTGGATGATCTTACAAGGACGCGCTACTGCAGACAAGTGGGAAATTGGTGGGACAGGGCCAGGGAGGGCCAAATGGACAAGGGGAGCAGATGAAGAACAGAGATGAACTGCTCTGTGCCATTTTCTGGAAGCTTCAAGTTCTCAATCCCAGAAGCAATGGAGGAGATGTGAGCACGGAGCCTTGGGGAACCTCCCAGGAGACGGGCACAGCTGGGAGCAGATGTCTCTCCCCATCTCTCACTTGCCCTCCGACACTCAGTCCACCCTTCAGACATTCTTTTTCTGACTTTTATCATCAACTTGGCTGAACTGAGCCATGAACATCCACAAGTTCTTGGAGATAAACCTGCACAAAGCCCTCTGGAGTGATTGGCGAACAGTCATTGTCACTGTCGTGTTCTACATATTCACAGACATCTGTGACCGGAGGTTGCAGTTCTCCCAGTGACTTTGGGAAGAGTGTGCTGTGGATCTATGAAATGCTATTGAATCGGCAGGCTGTCCCTCTGCCTGTCAACACATCAACAACATAGGGTGGCTCAATAATCCAGCCATGGTAATAATTAATCCACAATCCATATTGCTTCCTGAGGGACTTTTTACCCACTTTAAACCTGATACAAATGCAGGAAAAATGAGAGTGACACAAAGTCCCCCCATAACTGAGTTCCCCTGATGAGTTTACGACTAACCTCTCTATTCAAAATTTTATCCCCTCTCTTGTCTCACACCTGTTTCTGCGAGGACTGAGGGGTATCAAAAAAAAAAGGGGGTGATTGAAATCGAGCCAGACCTTCCATGTCATGTTTCTTGCTTATAGAAAAAGGTTTTAGCCTTCTAGGCTTTTCCTGACTTCCCAAGAGCAGACACAAGCAGTTACTTGTCAGGAAAGCGAGGGAAACAAAGATGAAACGAAGACCTAGCTCCTTCTCTCCAGAATACGCAACAGTGTGATGAGTACTTTGACTTGTTCTGTAAGAACTAAGACCCCCCCATTCACATGGAGGACAGCGAATGCACGGTGAGCACAAAGCTGGAACCAGAAGATTGAAGACTAAGATTCTCAAAGCATCACCCTATTGCCTCACCACCAACCAACCAAAGAAAGTCATGACCTCTGCAGCCCTCAACACAAACACCGTCTTTAAAAACCCTTCCCTGAAAGCCATCAGGAAGTTGGGGTCTTGTGAGTATGGGCTCCATTCTCCTTGCTCAGCCTTGCAATCAGCACTTGCTTTCATTCACCACAACCTATTGTAGGTAGACTGACTTTGATGTGTGGAGGGCAAGCCAACCAGAGTCCAGTTCGATAACAAGGGCAGGACCAACCTGGAAGACAGATAAAATTCACTAGAAAGGGTTCAATGGTTTCAACTCCCAGAGGGAAGAGGAGGGGCTGCCTGTCTGCTCTCCCAGCGAGAAGGATGGAATCCTTTCTGCCCTGGAAAGTGGTGAACCCTGGTGCTGGAATCCAGTGAAAGAAGCGGGGAGGGTGAATGGGGCTTCTGCGGAGCAACAAGAGCCACACAAGCACCGGGAGGTTCAGATCTGCCTGGTCTTCCCCATCTGGGTTGCCCCCCAGGAAGTGCCCACACGAGGTTTCCCATCTGCTTTAGGTCTTAATTGTGCATGTTGAGAAAATGCAATCTGGAGAGAGCCCCCAAGGGCTGCTGATAGCTACTGGGGGGAGAAAAAGGATGGCTACAAAGAGAGCAAGAAGAAAGAGAGACAAGACAGCCAGTGAGGGGGTAGGACTAGGAAAACAATGGCAGGAAGCTGGGGCAGGGCTGCTGTACCATCTCCCCATTCTCCAGGAGTCCCCTGGGATGGTACAGAGGCAGTGCTCAGGGAGAGCACTTTTGGGGCCCCAATCTGGGTAGGAGGAAAAGGCAGGCAGAGGGAGTCTTAAGAAGAATTTGCTGGGCATCACGAAAGGGATCTCTCCTCTGTCAGCTTCCTAAGTGCCTGTGATAAAGATCTAAATTGGATTTCATTCATTATTTGGGGATGATTTATGACTTTTTTTTTTATACAACACCCCAGGTTACCTTGAACTTGATTGCATACAGCAAATAGCATATGCCTATATGCATTTATACAGATAATAAGTACATTACACAGTAACTCAATGAGGTGGAGCCTCAGTTGGTTCCAGTTTTACAGATGAAGAGCCCAAGGCACAGAAAACTTTGTCCAAAGCTTCCAAACTAATAAATAACAGAATCCAAGGACTTCTCTGGCGGTCCAGTGATTAAGGCTCTGAGCTTCCAATGCAGGGGGTGCCGGTTCAATTTCTGGTGATAGAACCAGGATCCCACATGACTTGTGGGGCAAACAAAAGTAAAGAAAGGTTTTAGAAATAAATAATTGCCAGAGGGCTTCCCAGGTGGCTCAGGGGTAAAGAATCTACCTGCCAATGCAGAAGATGTGGGTTCAATCCTTGACCCAGGAAGATCCCACATGCTGGGGAGCAACTAAGCCCATGTGCCACGACTTCTGAGCCTGTGCTCCAGAGCGCGGGAGCTGCAGCTACTGAGCCTGTGTGCCACAACTACAGCCTCCAGCCTGTGTTCTGCAACAAGAGAAGCCACAGCAGTGAGAAGCCTGCACACCACAGCTAGAGTGCAGTACCCACTTACCACAACTAGGGAAAGCCTGTGCAGCAAGGAAGACACAGCCCAGCCAAAAATAAAATAAATTAAAAAATTTTTTTTTTTAAAAGAAGAATCCACGTGCCAATGCAGGAGACACAGGTTCTGTCCCTGGATAGGGAAGATCCCCTGGAAGAGGAAATGGCAACCCACTCCAGTATTCTTTCCTAGAAAATTTAATGGACAGAAGAGCCTGGTGGGCTACAGTCCATGGGGTTGCAAAGTGTCAGACATGACTAAACACAGTACATGCACGCACACACACACACACACGAAAAAAAAAACAGAATCCAGCTTCAAACTGTACAAGGTCCCTTTAATGATGAAACATTTGCTTTTAATTCTAAACTCCACTCTCTACTGCCATTTCATACACTAAAATAAGACCATAGAAATCTGAATCATAAATCTAAATTACAGGTTATAGTACTATGAAAACTTTTCTATTTTACTTTTAAGTACATAACAGAATCAGGCTAACCAAATACTACCTAGTAGGAGTCCTGTTTTGGTAGATTGTTTTCATTTCATTTCAATAAATGTTTACTAGTATCTGATGGAAATAGCATTTATCCATTGTTTAATTGACATACCATTTTCCTGAGTAAGTAGTATTGTTATCTGCTGATCAGCTGTCACATTGAATGTTTCTGGATTCTTTTGAAGGGTTTAAGATTATAATCCTTCCATTCAAATTCTTCTAACATTACACAATTGTTTAGGAAATGAGTCATGTTCCAGCTCTGGGAAATCCACATATATTCCACGTTAATTGTCTGCTTTAAGAAACTGCTCGTATAGATACGGGAAGAAAAATTGATCATATAGGAAGAAATAGTCATGTAGATATAGGGAGAAAAATTAATTATACATGGTCAAACAGCCATTAGAGGGTGTCTGACCACAGGCTAGCTGTGATGGGTATTTGTGATTTCTTTCAATTGTCAGTATACAACTCTTCCCAGTGGTCACGTACGGTTGTGAGAGCTGGACCGTAGAGAAGGCAAATGCCAAAGAATTGATGCCTCCAAACTGTGGTGCTGGAGAAGACTCCTGAAAGTCTCTTGGATAGCAAGAAAACCAAACCAATCAATCTTAAGAGAGATCAACCCTGAATATTCACTGGAAGGACTGATGCTGAAGCTGAAGCTCCAGTATTTTGGTCATCTTTTGGGAACAGACGACTCATTGGAAAAGTCCCTGTTGCTAGGAAAGATTTAAGGAGGAAGGAGAAGAGGGCGTCAGATGATGAGATGGCTGGACAGCATCACCGATGCAATGAACATGAACTTGGGCAAATTCCAGGAAATGGTGAGGGACAGGCAGGCCTGGCGTGCTGCAGTCCACGGGGTCACAGAGTTGGACACAACTGCGTGACTGAACAACAACAAGCAGCATACAACTCACCTTTCTGTGCTTGGGGAATGTCTCACCTTATGAATCTTGGTGGTGGAAAAAAGCCACTCTCCATCACAGAATCCAAAATCTCAACCCTAGCCTCCCTTAGTGTGGGCATGTGGCCAATGAAATCTCTCCATCAGATTCAACTGCTGGTGATGCAAAGAAGCAGGGCCTGTGAAAAATTCCTTCCAGGGCAGGATAGGGACAGGGAGGGAGGTGGCAACATTCATGTTTAGGGGTAGCATTCAGCACCAGGGAGTCAAAGGGAGAAGCAAAGGGGTTGAGCCCAGGAGTGCCAGTTCTGCACCAAGCTAGGACGTGATTCCGGCTGCAGCATCCAAGCCAGGCCCCTCAGGATATTCAGGCAGTCTGTGATTACATCCTAACACCTTGTCGTAAATTCCTGTTCCCTGAATCATCCAAAGACGGTTTCTACTGCATTGAAATTAAGAACCCCCACACTAGAACTGAAACTTGAAGTTATCTGAAGACCCAACATCAGTTAGCTCTGGACCAAATTTTTGTGCAGATACCTCAGTGGAGGAGTCTGGAGTGAAAGCCAACAGGTACACGTGGTCAGACACGAGTTTGCACTTGGTTTCAGGCTTGAAAGGGATGAGCTTGCTTCTGGACCACTCTTCATGAAGGCCCAGGACCCTGGCTGTGGGCTCCCTTCTCAGCATCCAGCACCATGGTTCCCATGAGTTTTAACAAAGGAAACACCAGCTGCACCTCAAAACTAATTACTGGAATACAAAGCAATTTATGTTTTCTGTTTTCAAGAGTTGTTTGCATGTCTTTGGCAACATGGATTGTCTTTTCTTCGAGATGTGTATATTTGTGCCCAAGAATGTATTGTCCTTTTGATTCAGGCTGTTTTTCTAGGGGCCACTTTGATCATTTCATAGCGGTTTATCACGGGGGCTGAATCCGGTAGAGTGCAGTGAAGGAATCCAGTAGAGTGTAGAGAAGATTAGCTATAATCTTCCTACCTCTTCTTTCACACACACCGTGCGTATTCCTATCCCAACCTCCAGATGGCATCTTGGGCAGATCCTACAGCTTTCTTGACACTTTGAGATATTGAAATGTTTAGCCAAGTCTATATCAACACTTTAATATCTCATCCAGTTTAACACTTATTTCTGCCCATCTGTGGCCTGGCCTGTGGCTTGGGGACCAGCAAAGAGAAAGGAGCTGGCATTGGAGGTAGAAGGTACATGTCTTTTCTTTCTCTCTTTTGACTCCACTTCCCCTTTTCCTCCCCGTCTCCTATGCCTTAACCTGCTAGGGGTTGGGCCCAGCAGAAGGGAGAGAAGATTTGCTTCACTCTGGATACACAGTTTTGTTGGGTTGACCAAAAATTTCATTGGGGTTTTCCAGAAGATGGTACAGAAAGACCCAAACGAACTTTTTGGCCAACCCACTAATTGTCCTTTGGCAGAAACTTGCCTTCTGTTATGGCAGATATTCAATGCTGGCCATTTCCCAGAGGTTCTTTGAGGACGCTCCACACTGCATTCCCCTGGCACAGCAATGCACCCTTTTGCCAGCAGCTCATAGAACTCTGGGAAACACTTATGTTTACCAGTTTATTAAAGAATATGATAAAGAATGAATAATCAGATGAAGACACACATAGGGCAAGGTTTGGAAGGGTCCTGAGCACAGGATCTTCTATCCTCATGGAGGGGTATGTCACCCTCCCGGTTTGGATGTTTTCAGCCACCTGGAAGCTCCCTGAGCCCCCTAATAACCTTGATTTCATGGAGAATTTCCTCACATAGGCATGATCCATCATTAACTCCATTTCCAGCTTCTCTGCCTTCTCTGGAGGATGAAGGAGTGGGGATGAACATTCCAAGCTTCCAATCATGACTGGGTCTTTCCAGTGACCAGCCCCTATCCAGCAGCCACCCAGGACCCCACCCACAGTTCCTCATTAGAACAACTGTGTTCCTAGTGTCCTTATCACTTAGGAATTCACAAGGGCTTTAGGAACCCTGTGTCTGGATGGATTCAAAGACCAAATATTAGAACAAGAGGTGCTCCTTGTGGGCTTCCCTGGAGGCTCAGTGTAAAGAATCTGCCTGCCAATGCGGGATCAATCCTTGATCCGGGAAGAACCCATGTGCCTCAGAGCAACTAAGCCTGTGTGCCACAACTATTGAGTCTGTGCCCTAGAGCCCTGGAGCTGCAACTACTGAGCCCTCATACTGCTGCTTCCGAAGCCCGCATGTCCTAGGGCCCGTGCTGCCCAACAGGAGAGAGCGCCGCAATGAGCAGCTTGCAGTGTGCAGCTGGAGAGTGCCACCTCCTTGCTACAGCCGGAGAAAAGCCTGAGCAGAAACGAAGATCCCGAACAGAAACGAAGACCTAGCATGGCCAAAAATAAATAAATAAATATGTTCCTCGTGGTCTTATCACACAGGAATGGAATTTATAAGGGCTTTAGGAGCTCTATACCAGGAAGCAGGGGTAGAAACCAATATATTTTCTGTTCTCTTACAGCTGCCTGCATTTTAGGGTTGCTGTAAGAATTCAATGAGCTAATAATACTGTAACCAGCACACAAGTGTTACAGCTAACTCTCTGAAAACACTGCAGAAAATTAGTTAAGATTTTCTTCTGCTCTCGCCATTGTTTGTGTTTCTTGGTTTCGTTTCAGTCTCCATCTTTCATGTAGAAGGCTTGTCTCATGTGTCGTTATCCTTAGCTACATGCTCACATTTAGGGGCTGACACTGAAGTGCTGAGTGGAAGTGTGTGTGTGTGGGCAGTTTGTCAGCTGGTGTGACTTAACTCCACTCTGATAGAACCGTACACTCTGTGATATCAGGGTCTTATCTATCTATTAGCTACGAGATTCCCTGAATCTAAACACAATTGGTGCTCAATAACTATTTACTGTTATTCTTAAACCTGAGACTCAGTTTTCTCATCTGAAAATTGAGGTGAAAAATCTCTACCTGGCAGAAGTTGTGAGAAGAGATGATATACGTAAAGCACCAGCATGGTGCTTAGCATTTAGTCATAAATAATAGTGGGTAAGAGTCGGACACGACTGAAGCGACTTAGCAGCAGCAGCAGCAGCAATCATTATTATCCCTATCATATAAGGGCAGCAGCTTTATGACCATTTGTGGTCACCACTGACCATGCTAAATATAGAGCTAAAGCACAGTACCTGTTGAGAGGCTAGTTATTACAGGACAAGTCATCAAAGCAAGGAGAGGGCTTAAGATAATAGCTCTTAACATTCAATGTGTAGAGAGTCCAAGGACACCGGCTTTAGTCACGCCTGAGAAGAAAGAAGGTGAGTAGTGATGCCACATCACCAAATAGTTCTGTAGAATGGCCATTCCCATGGGTTGCTCCTCTATCGCTCAGTTTAGTCTGTCATAAGCAATTTAGCAGGAAAGGCATTTGTTGTTGCTGTTGTTTAGTCATGAAGTCATGTTCAACTCTTTTGCAACCCCATAGACTGTGGCCCATCAGGCTCCTCTGTCTATGGGATTTCCCAGACAAGTATATTGGAGTGGGTAGCCATTTCCTCCTCCAGCAGATCTTCCCAACCCAGGAACTGAACCCATGTCTCCTACATTGGCAGGTGGATTCTTTATCACTGAGCCAGCCAGGAAGCCCATGGAGGAAGTTAAATGGTATGTCAGGTCTTCCCACAAACCCTAACACTCTATAGAGAGCAAGCAGGCTGTTATAAATGGAAACAGCTCATTTCTTTTGGAAATGGAAGCAATCCATTTCTTTTGGAATAGTTTTTGATAGTAGATGTATGTAGTCTCTAAAAAATCAAACAGTATAAGAAGGTGAAAATGGAAGAGTCAGCATTCCTATCACCCCAAACCTTCAGATTCCCTAGAGGTAATCACTGTTATGTCTTACAGATACTTTTGTGCATAAGCAAGAATATATGCATATATTTTTGCAGATGGGACAGTTAAAAAAAAACTTCAGAAGGTTTTTTTTGCCTTTATTTATCCTAAATATCTTTGCACATTAGTATATATAGATTTATAGATTGCTCTATTCATTAGGATAATGTAAGAGACAACCCTTAGCTCTTGATGCCCTAACATAACTGAAAGTCTCTCATTTATCTAAATCCACTGGTGGAAGTGTGTGTGGGAGGCAGAGATCCAGGACACCCAGAACTTTAATGTATGAATCCCACATACTTGATGGCTTCTAGGGTCACCCTGGGTGTTAGATGCAGAAAGAGTATGGAGAAAGTTGAGGTTTGTTTTAAATAAACCAGGCCTAGAAATATTTTATATCACTTCTGTTCATTCCATTGGCCAAAATTAGCCTAACTGCCCTAGACTAGTGCTAGGAAATGTCCCAAATGGATACCTATTTCCCACAACTTCATTCTACGGAAGGAAGCACAAACCTTTGATGAGCCACATCTGATACGGGTGCACTGCTGGAATACATCCTCGTTTATTTAAGCTTTAGAAGGCTGGTTCTTCTCTTTCTGCTGTTTTTCTACTTGTCTTTTGTCAAAGATAAATTGTTTAAATGTGGAAAACCATGGCAACCCATGCAATATTCTAACCTGGGAAATCCCATGGACAGAGAAGCCTGACGTGCTATAGTCCATAAAGTAACACAAGAGTCAGACACAACATAGCAACTGTACAACAACAAAGAAAGAAGAAATAAGAAAATGGACACTTGTGGAGTGTACACACTAGTCCAGATACACCAATGAAAAGCCTTTAAAGGATACATATCTTTGACCCAGTGATACTTCTAAGGACATTTCCTAAAGAGATTAGTGGATAACTGCTCACACTGTATGTACAAGGATACATATATAATAGTGACACATTGTAAGCAACCAAGATGCCCAACAAGAGACTTGTTTAAACAACAGTGCATCCATATAATGGAATGATTTACAGGTGTTTAAAATAATTGCATGGATACCTGTAAACATAAAAATATGCCCATATTTTATGATATAAAAAATGACTCCTAAATAGTATATGAAATTTTTTAAAACAAATTGATTATTTATACAAGAAGGCTGGAGGACATCCGCTAAAATGTTTACAGTATTTATCTCTGGTGGGTGTGACTGGGTGTTTTTTACTTTCTTCTTTTACACCTTTATGCAATGTCCCAATGTTTCATCATTAGAAGAAACAGTGAAGCTATTTTCAGTTTGAAACAAATAACAAATGTAAAGAGGATTGGGGTTTAGGCAACAGAAAGCAAGTGTGTGAGACCCCGCCTCCAGGACCCTGGCTGTCACCGGACACTCAAGTTGCTATCAGGAGCACTTTTCTCTGTTGAAGTGACTGGCTTTTGTCAAGCAATTCCCAGGTTATAATAAGAGGAAGACAGGCCTCAGAGCAGAAGCAGCAGCCCCATGGTTGGTGGGCTGCGGCTTGCCATGGGGAACACCATCAGGGCCTTCGTGGCCTTCATCCCTGCTGACCGCTGCCAGAACTACGTGGCCAGAGACCTCCGGGAGATGCCACTGGACAGGATGGTGGATCTGAGTGGGAACCAGCTACGCCGCTTCCCTGTGCATGTGTGCTCCTTCCAGGAGCTGGTCAAGCTCTACCTGAGCGACAACCGCCTCAACAGCCTGCCTCCAGAGCTGGGGCAGCTTCAGAACCTGCAGATTCTGGCCCTGGATTTCAACAACTTCAAGGCTCTGCCACAGGTGGTATGTACCTTGAAACAGCTCTGCATCCTCTACCTGGGCAACAACAAACTCTGTGATCTCCCCAGGGAGCTGAGCCTGCTCCAGAATCTCCGGACCCTGTGGGTCGAGGCCAATTATCTCACCAAATTGCCGGAGGTGGTCTGTGAGCTGAGTCTCCTTAAGACGCTGCACGCTGGCTCCAATGCCCTGCGTCTGCTGCCAGGCCAGCTCCAGCGCCTCCGGGAGCTGAGGACCATCTGGCTCTCTGGTAACCTGCTGACAGACTTCCCCCCTGTGCTGCTTCACATGCCTTTCCTGGAGGTAATCGATGTGGACCGGAACAGCATCCGCTACTTTCCCAGCCTGGCCCACCTGTCAAGCCTGAAGCTGGTCATCTATGACCACAATCCTTGCAGGAATGCACCCAAGGTGGCCAAAGGGGTGCGTCGAGTGGGAAGATGGGCAGAGGAGACCCCAGAGCCTGACCCTAGAAAAGCCAGACGCTATGCGTTGGCCAGGGAGGAAAGCCAGGAGGCGCAGCTACCTGCCCTGCCTCCTCCACTGCTTCCTACCAACTCCTGAGAAGCTTCAGTTGCAGGTCAAAGCCAAGGACAACTCCAGCATCTTCTGAAGATCGCTCCGTTAGACTGCAGAGGATTGCTCTAGGCCATGTGGGGCACCTCGGCCAGCGGCAAATGGAACAGCATCAGATGGACTGCCTAACCCACAAGAAAATACTCTTGGCCAAGAACATCTCTCCCAAAGGGAACTGTGTGCTATAGGTACCACGCAAACTTCTTTGCAAGAAAATCAGCCTCTCCAAACAGGTATTTTGAAACACCGGAAAGAAAGGCTGGGACACTATAGCCTCCCTCAGTCTCTAGAACTGGCTGGTCATGAGGCTCACGTGCTTCTCAAATCAGGTGTAAGTTACAGAACTCATCTAACAGTTCACGTGGCCTGTCTCCAGTCCTCTGCTGCGTGTATTTTCATACTATGAATGAGCATAAATGGCATGAAAATATTCATGTTACTTAAAATATTCAGGTTACTTAAAAATGACATGTCTACCTAGTCAGTCAGATTCACAGAAACTCCTTATTGTTGCAAAGGCTGGAGATGAAGCTTTTCCCCTGCAATTCAGTGGCTGCTGACACCCCTGCTGGAGAATGCCTCCTGGTGGAGTCCAGCTGCCACTTTGAATTTGACTGTGGTTCATGTTGATTTCACTCATTTTCCTTGTAAAGATCTGACCAAAGGTCTACTCCCACCTGTTTACTGTCACTGGCAATGCTGAAAGTCATCTAGAAAATAGAACCTCTTTGGCAGGGTGGTCTCATTAAAATCAAGCCAAGGTGTAACTGGTTGCCTCAGTGGAGCAGAATCCTACTGTTTACTTAACAGTAATGAACCAGGGTTGAATTAAATTCCTTTGCATGCAGGAACCACATTTCCAGAATCATATTAGGTAAAAAGTTGTGCAAAATCTGTTTGCTTGAAAAAAGCATTTGGAAATTGGAATTGCAAGTTGTAGTGTACATATAGGAAATGTCTGCCTCTTCAGCCTCAGCATCTCTGCCTTCCCTGATTTATTTTGTATAGAATCTTTTGGTGCTATTCAAGCTGCTATTTCTTTGAAGTATTAATATGTTAATTATGACCTTTTCTTCTCCCCATGAATATGTCAACTTTACAGAAACTGCTGTCAATGGGTAGTTTAGTAACACAATCCTTTTTGTCCTTGAACTCTTTCAAGAAAGTGCCATCTTAACTAAAACATATTGAAAACGTTAGCTTTTAAAAAGAATGCTCTCCATAAAAGCATCTTAATCCAGCTAAGTTCGGTTCTAAAATGACATGAGACAGAAGACAATTTTCCTGTTTTCCTTCCACAAATATTTCTTGCTAAACCTGAGGAAGTTTCATGGTTTCACATAATCTCTTCCTATCACCACTTTCCAGTCTGTAGAGTATCCGCAACCCATTGATTAGACGGCCAAAGCGTCCCTTTAATCACTAAATTGTCAAATACGTAACCCCTTTAGCAATGAGTCCAGATTTCTATTAGAAAGCTAGAATTTAGTCTATTTATTCATTCCTAATGACTGCAATTTAACTATACCCAGCTGATACTTGAAATATTCTGCCAGGAAGACTGCCTTGAGCTGCATCACAGTTCATCCTCAATAATGGCTATGACTTTTGACCTTCTCTTCCCCCTCCTAGGGGCTTCCCTGGTGGCTCAGCCGTCAAGAATCTGCCTGCAATGTGAGACCTGGGTTCAACCCCTGGGTTGGAAGATCCCATGGACAAGGGAAAGGCTACCCACTCCAGTATTCTGACCTGGAGAATTCCATGGACTTTATAACCCATAGGGTCGCAAAAAGTCGGACATGACTTTCACTCACTCCCCCCTCTAAGAGTAAGGGGCCCGCTTTTTCTAAGGAAGCCACAGGTTGTAATATGGTTAAGAGCATGTCCCTTCAAACTACCTGAGATGAAATCCTACTTTGGTCATTTACTGGTCACTTATTTCTCTGTGGGCCTGTTTTCTAGTCAGTAAAATCATAAGTTTCTGCCTCTTGGGATACTGTCAAGTTTAAACAAATTACTGTGTAGGAAGTACATTGAACAGTGTGTGGTAGGTTATGGCTAATGTTTACTTAATATGTTGTTTTACTGTCATATCATGGCAGCATGACACTTTTACCCTACAACCAGTGTGACTCCTGTAAAGGAATAAACCATAAATAGCAAAAGAACAACAAAAAAAACTTTCTCAGTAAATTTTCAACAAATAGTATCTCTGATCTTGAATATAATAAATACTACTGAAATGTGATCAAACACTTCTGCCTTACCTACACAGGAAAACACAGGTACAATTATCAAGGATTTTAAGATTCTAAATGAATATACCCTGCCCTGTTTTTCTAGAATTTGCAAAATCATTAAAATAAATGAAAATGTGACTTTCCCTTGGCGCTAATCCCATTCCTATCATGAGAGCAAAAGACAAGAGACTGAAAACATGGGTGTGTATCTGCTAGACAATTTAGTCTTTTATCACTGTAAAAAAAAAAAAAATACACACACACAACCCTTGTAATCTCACTACCTTAGAAATAATATTAATACTATTTTAAAGTTCATATGCTTTCCCCTCCCTTCTGGTCTGTCCACTTCTGAGAACACAAAGCAGGTGATACTTATCTTTGAACCCCCAGTGCTTGGTAGCTTTATCACTGAATTTTGGAGATTTTACCACACACCTAGGCCACAGGACAGGGAAACACACTGACACTTACAAAGCACTACTGTAGGCGGAGCACTATCCTCAGGGTCTTGTGTAAGTGAATTCATATAGTTTTGTCAATACCTCTTTGAAAGGTGTTATGTACTGCTCACAATTTTAAAATGTGAAATCTTTATTCATATTGAGAAACAAAAAATGTTCTATAATAATACTATGATTAAAAGGTAAAGTGCTCTTTACATTTCTGTTTTAATGATGTCCTAAAACACTAGAGTAGGCACAAAACAAGGCAGACTTCAGTAAAGGATTTTATTCAAAGTATTCTATTGACTTTTACGCCTCAGAGTCCTGACAAGAAAATGCCTATGTTAGGGTAACACGAGTAACTGTATTTAGCATTAAGTAACAGCAGCAGGTGTCCCCACCCATATGGCCCAATGAACAGGGAACAGATATGTTACCAAAATGCAGGAAGAGCTGACAGCCAGGAAAAGAGGAGCTGCCCAGGAAGCTACAGTGGCAGGTCTCCAGAGTTGCAACCAATTCCAGAGAAAAAGAGCAAAAACAGGAAGAAAATACCAACTCCCTTTCCCCACCAGTGGCTCCTGAGTTAATCCATATAAAACCAGACTACGGGGAGCTATAAGGCAGTCAGCAAGGGTAATAAGCCCCATGGCCTCCAAGCAGGCAAAGAATGGAGTCCGACTTGAGAAGAGTAAAATACCCAGCACATATATTATTCTTCTTCAAAGAAAAACAGAACGCTACTAAAATGGACTTTAAAATCCTAAGCACTTAACTTCTATGCAGTTAAGTATTAACATACATTCCAAAAATCTCCATGTCACAAAAGTCTTGTGAAAACTGAAAAATTGTTTCCATAATTGTTTCTGAGTTAAAAAACTCCATCCTAAAACTCTTACAGGAATTAGAGGGGCCAATGGCAACCCACTTCAGTATTCTTGCCTAGAGAATTCCATGGACAGAGGAGCCTGGTGGGCTGCTGTCCACTGGGTCACAGAGTCAGAGATGACTGAAGCAACTTAGCATGCATGCATGTATTGGAGAAGGAAATGGCAACCCACTCCAGTATTCCTGCCTGGAGAATCTCAGGGACGGAGGAGCTTGATGGGCTGCCTTCTATGGGATCGCACAGTCGGACACGACTGAAGCGACTTAGCAGCAGCAGCAGCAGGTTGGTACATTACCTCTGAAACTTAAATACTTCGTAATTCGTGAACTTGGGATATTCTAGGCCAATGATGAAAACATCTGTAAGGTCTTCAAAGGATATGAATCAAAGATGGAAAGAAACATGGGTGTATTCTTGAATATACAATGAAGCTCTTAGATTTCTACCTCTTTAACACTTCCTTTCTTTTTAGAACCTTCAGAAAAAATAAGCCCAAATACAGTGTAGATTAAAATCCTACTCCAAGCTACCTGGTCCCTCAGGATAAATGTTTATCCACCTACCTCTCCCATGGAAACCTCTGCATGTTTTCTAGGCCATGATATGCTCAACTGCTCCACCTATCTGAGTTGTGGGATGAAAAATTTATGTTATGACGTGACAAAGTATTTTAAAAACAACACAGCAAACAAATGTACCACTAACGTTTCTAAAAGTGAAAAAAGTAAAAACCTGTATAAATCTCTTTGATGATCTCAGAAGTGTCTCTTTTATGTGAATTTTGGGGGATATAAGCTAGTATCACAATAAAAAACAAAATTTTCCAGTTTTAATAGCTTCTACAAAGTAGTGTTAAAATGCTGAGACAAATTTTTGGACAAGAACAAAACAGGCTGGTTATCGGTATTTCTCTGAAAACCCTTTTGATCCTCTATGCGAGTAAAACATCTCTCCAGAATTCTAGCAGAGGTACCCAAGGTAAGACTACAACTGGGCTCTTGTTTCATTTCTTGCACATTTTGCTGAATTAACCTCCAAATCTAAATTCACCTTTAAACCATCAAATTCAGCACGTACTTACAGTCTATCTAGAATGTATTTACCAAAAACAAAAACAAGAAACCCTAGCAAAACAATCAACAATGCTGACATATGGATATGCTAACCATATCCATGCCCTATAAAATTACCAGATGTAATCTGAAGAAGCTTGCAGCAGCTGACATTTAAAATTTAACTCTTTCACACTTGAAGTAACAGAAACCATTTTTTCCTGTGTTTGAGAGAGTATGTAGACTACACAAAATTAAGAGGACTATATGGTTCTTTCACAAAACAAAATGGTTAACAAATGTCATGTATGATTAAGAATCAAACGACAGATACAAAGTTTATAACGTCTCACTTGGCCTTAATCAAGTTAATTTTTTCATAAATATGTAATAGCGATCATTAGTTAAGATGGAACAACTCTACACTCCAAGTATAATCATTCACTCCCATTTAGAGTAAACCTGATACAAATCACTAAGTCAGTTAAGAACTAAGTAATCGTTCAAATTTTTATTTTGATGCACAGTATGAGGAATGAACTCTTAAATCAACTGAATTTTATAGAAAATGAAACAGCAAATAAATTAGACCCATGTTAAAATAGAAGGTCAGTTAAATGTCCAAGTTTAAGGACATAACAGCCACAGATAAACTTCAATTCTATATTCTTCTTTCAGGAAGTCAAAGTCTTTCAAACACAACTTTACTATGAACTGGTCCAGAGTTCAACAGCATACGGGAATGCTTAACAGGGGTGGTGATCAGGGACACGCTTCCTGTAAGAATTAAAATAGGGCAACAGTTAAAATGAAAAGCATGACTGTAACCAAAGGTCTATATTAAACACAAACGCAGCTAGAGTACTACTTTTATTAAAACCAGTTTTAAATGTGTAAAAAGGATGTTTCTATCTCAAAATTAACATCCCTTAATTACTGTATTGTTAAGAGAATAGGAAAAATCTGCAGTGTACAGGTGCAGGTAGGTACTCAGCAGTTCTCAGCTTCTCATCTAAACAACCTACCTACCAAATATATATTCTCCAGAAAATGGCTAGTTCATGTTTTTCACTTAGGCTAGTTAATTTTACAAAATGAGTCAAAGATGGTTCTCTCAGTCAGAAGTTGTAAAATGACAAGTCTTTCAGTTCAGTTCAGTTCAGTCGCTCAGTCGTGTCCGACTCTCTGCGACCCCATGAATCACAGCACACCAGGCCTCCCTGTCCATCACCAACTCCCGGAGTTCACTCAAACTCATGTCTATCGAGTCGGTGATGCCATCCAGCCTTCTCATTCTCTGTCGTCCCCGTCTCCTCCCGCCCCCAATCCCTCCCAGCATCAGAGTCTTTTCCAGTGAGTCAACTTGTCGCATGAGGTGGCCAAAGTATTGGAGTTTGGGGCTTCTAAATTAAAACTTTTGGGTCACTATTCTAAATGAATGAAAACAAAAAGTTGGTGATGGAGTTGGGTAATTCACTTAAGTATGTCAACAGTACCTCCCATATCTTTAATGTTAAATTTTTATTCTCTGGTAACCATACAGTGAATCAGGAAGGGGGCATGGTAAGGGTACTAGTGAAATTTTTTTACTTCATGACTGTGGAAACACTGCTTCATGAGGCAAGCACAACAGTTAAGAGAAGCAGACAAAGCACAAAAACAGATCCAGACTAAACCACATTAGGATCATATAGAGATAAACCTTCCAACCTCAGTAGCTTATGGGAGTATGACCAAAGGATGGCAATAAAGAAAAAGTTGTCAAGCAGCTGTCACAAAACACTGCCTAGAAAAATTAATCCCCTGGAGATTAATAACGAGTATGAAGAGAAGTCCACAATTCAGGATGTTTGGGAAGCACAACTGAGTTTAAAAAAATTCAAAACTTCTTTACTGCAAATTACTCAGACTGTCTAATATTTTTAAGACACTTAAACTTCAAAAACAGTGATACCAGCTCAAACAAGGTACTACAGTTGTATTTCAAACGTTGTTGAGGGAGCCAAGTTATTACAAAAACTTCTGAGGCAGCTATGTGACCTTGCCCCCAAGTCAGAAAACTTTACCTGTAGAACTGTTTCCCTTTGTTATCATTCTACTTCAAGACAACAGAAAATGTAGCTGTATTTACCCATCTTCGTTGGCACTGCTTCCAAGAAAACTTTGTCAACTTTTCCTTCCCTTGTTTACTTTCTGTTTCAAAATATGAGTGCTCCTCATTACCCTATTCTCCCAATACTAGAAGTGGAGGGAATCTAGATTTTGTAGCTCAGTCCTTTCCACTCACCACAGTGGGAGACCTGAGTATCATTTTAGCTTTTCTGTCCACATCCAAATCACTATTTTCTACTCTCTCCTTCCTCTAACAGTAAGAGAACAGCTGCCATTCATAGGAGAAATCCAATGAAAGGAGTGCTGCAGGGTTCTACATGAAGAACTTCATCCACTTGAAATGTAATTTCCTAGTAACATCCCTACTTCCTTCCTGTCCTCCTCTTGCTCCCTAGGTCCAACAGCAGCTGCCGGCGGACCACGCCCCTCTTCTGCATCCATCACTTCCTCTCCATGAAACTGCTCCCAAATGCACACATTCAATTTTCACAGAAATGACCACACCTCCTCTAGCTACTATTGCACTTCTCTGCTCTCATTCACAGTAACATTCCCTGAAAACGCAGACTACATACGATTCCTCCAATTCCTCTTTCCCCAGACTCTATCGAATTTACTTCAAGCTTTTTGCCCTCTCTATCCCACTGAAACTGCCCATTAAGAATACCAACAACCTCCGTTGCTAAATCCAATTTTTAAGACCAATTTTCAGTCCTTACTTGACGTATTTGCATCATCCTGGGAGCTGATCACTCCTCCTCCCCAAATACATTACTTGGCTGCCACACACATTTCTCATACCTCAGGGACACTCCCCCAACCCAACCTTAGACTTTTGAATTATGGGAAACTTCAAAAGTATATCAAAGTAGAGACTGTACACTCAATCCTCATGTATCCATTAACCAGTTTAGTAAAATCCTTCTTACTGACCCTTGACGGCTGTTCTAATTCAAACTTCTTACTGGAATTCTCAAGCATTCAGTCCTTTAAAAAAACAAACAAAAAAAACCCGTTTCCCTTCTCTAGCTACATTAACTCTCTTGGGAACTCAATTAGTAGTGTGACCTTCTATACTACCACGTACAAGCTGACAACCCTAAAACTTTAACTACAGTTGAATTTCTTCCCTAAACTACAGGCTCAATGATCCAACTAACTGCATTCTCAAAGGTTATCTCAAATGTCCAAAGCTGACAAACCCCCATCTTTGCTCCCAAAGCCTTCCTCCAACTCAGTTAAGAAAAACTTCTGCTTTCCACAACAAAAACCTTGAATGACATGGCCAATATTGTTTTGTTACTGTTATTTTAGTTGCTGGGAATTTCTACCTTTTATTTCTGAACTAAAAATGTTTAATACTGTCATGTTAAAACATAATTGAGATATTTCTGACAAAATTTAGAATTCCATCCCCCTTTCTCTACCCATAAAGTGGGAATATGCTTAATGTATTGGAGAAATGTGGCAATTATTAAGGAGCTTTGAATAAAAATCTTTAGGACTGCCCCCTCAAAAGCCCACCCTTGAATTATCAATTCCCTTTTCTCAAAGACCTTATATCCAACCCATCATCAAATCCTGCTGACTCTATCACCTAAAATAGATTTACTATCAATCCCTCCTTACCACCTTCACCTTTATCTGCTGGTCCAAGCCACCATCCCCTCCCATCTCCCTGAACGTCCCCCTAATAAGAAAAATTAATGGTTTAGGTAACTAATCAGCTACTAGCAGTTAATTTAATTAATTAAAATTATTAACTGAAGCTTCAAATGCTAAGATTTTTCTGGCCACCTAATCATTTTTACGTGAATAGGTTTCATCTGAGAAAAGCTGCTGGAGGGACTTCCCTGGCAGTCCAGTAGTTAAGTCTCTGCACGTCCACTGCAGGAGGCCTGGGTTCAATCCCCAACTGGGGAACTACAATCTCACAAGTAACGGCCAAAAAAATGGTACTGGAATAGGATGGGGAAACAATGGAAACAGTGACACACTTATTTTCTTGGGCTCCAAAATCACTGCAGGTGGTGACTGCAGCCATGAAATTAAAGGATGCTTGCTCCTTGAAGAAAAGCTACGACCAACCTAGACAGCATCTTAAAAAAGAGACATTACTTTGCCAACAAAGGTCCGTCCAGTCAAAGCTATGGTTTTTCCAGTAGTCATGTATGGATGTGAGAGTTGGACTTTAAAGAAATCTGAGTGTGGAAGAATTGATGCTTCTGAACTGTGGTATTGGAGAAGGCTCTTGACAGTCCCTTGGACTGCAAGATCAAACCAGTCAATCTTAAAGGAAATCAGTCCTGAATATTCATTGGAAGGACTGATCCTGAAACTGAAAACTCCAATACTTTAGCCACCTGTGAAGAACTGACTCATTGAAAAAGACCCCGATGCTGGAAAAGACTGAAGCCAGGAGAAGGGGACAACAGAGGAAAAGATGGTTGGACAGCATCAACAACTCGATCAACATGAGTTTGAGCAAGCTCTGGGAGTTGGTGATGGACAGGGAATCCTGTCATTCTGCAGTCCATGGGGTGGCAAAGAGTCAGACACGACTGAGCGACTGAACTGGAATATGAACATGTAAGGAACTCTGCACATCATGTGCTGAAGAATATATATATATAGAAAAGAGTACCCAGACAGAAAATGACTGGAGCCAACTCATCCTGGTAAACAGACATCCTTTCTTACTACTACTTTCCTACCCATGAGCTCTCTGGTTTTAGACTTTCCCAAGCCTGCTCTTCTGTGCCCTCTCAATCTTGAGGGCTACCCTGTGTTATCCACACCCTTCTCCCCACTAAGCTTTTCTGGCTTAAATCTAAGAGTTGTGATCACGTATTTTAAGTAACTTGCAAATACTGCTATTTAGACAAAATGACTCCACTTCCTATCAACTACAATTAACAAAAATATAGCTGTTGTTTCCATGTTAATTTTTCCTAAGAGATGTTTTTTAAAGTGTTACAATACCTTGGTGCTGCCTTGATGATGTTGTCCACACGGAGAATGACCTCTGCTGCTTCAGCTGCACTTAAAAGAACTTGTCGCTTCACTTGGAAACTTTCTGTTATACCCAGTATCGACATATCTCCAATGGTACCTTCCTTCATATCTGAGAAATATTCACTAGATAAACAACTAGTCTTAACTAAAGTATCAAAACATATCTAATAACAGAATACAGTAATAAAATTAAACCTGACTTGTAAAAAAACCAAAATTACAGAGTCAACTATTCAATTAGAACATTCTCATCAGACTATCACCCAAGGAAAACGTTTTAGAAAATTAAAAGATCAACTACTGATCATCTGTATTATGAAGGATAACTATGTCAAATAAGGAAAATTTATATGCAACACATCACCAATCTACCTATAAAACTGAAGAAAATTTGTTCATCACTGAATACACCATGGAGTCTAAAGAACTGAAGGAGACTTTAAGTCATCTATTTTTCTTATTAGACTCCCCTTTCATCTTCTGTAAGATCATTATTCATTAACTCTCTTTTGTCCAGTGACAGGATTATCTACCCCTAAAAATATTCCTTTTAGGTCCTAGACTATTTTATTGGAAAATTTTTCAATGTGAATTAAGTCTTTTTTAGGCCACTTTTCCCCCTAGTGGCTTAGTAGTAAAGAATCTGCCTGCCAATGCTGGAGACATGGGTTTGATCCCTGGGTTGGAAGATCCCCTGGAGAAAAGAATGGCAACCCACTTCAGTCTTCTTGCCTAGGAAATCCCATGGACGGAGGAGCCTGATGAGCTACAGTCCATAGGGTCAAAAAGAGTCAGACACAACATAGCAACTAAACAACATAATGGTTATGAAAGCAAGGGTCACAGGAATCTTTTACATAGTTGTTATGAACATTCACATTAAAAAAAGAACTTAGTAAAGAGCTACTCTTAAGAACTCCCACAAGATTCCAATTAATTTCTTACCCAGTCCAGCAGTTGTTTTGCCTTCACTATGGGCAGCTCGGAGCTGTGCCACCAGGTCTGCACTGTCATAGCCCGCATTGTCAGCTATGATAGTTGGCAACTACAAAATGAAGAGGACATGGTAACTATCTACTCTACCAACAGAAAGTTCATTTACCAACTAGAAGAAAAGCTTTCTCAAACTGTACATTTAGAAATAATGTAAAATGTTTCCTTTTAATTACTGCTCATAAAGAGGTTTATAAACTCCAAAATCAAACTTAAGCAGTGTGAACCATTCTTTTCTTAAAGGCAAGAAAGAAAACATTTTCTGTCCAAGATAAAAGAATGTATTCATTTAAAAACCATCAATACCTACAAAATTTAAATTCAGGGCTCCCTTTTTCATTAACTTACCATTCTCAGTGCTTTAGCATAAGACTCCATTGCAACAGCTTCTTTGCCTGGTGTTCTACTGGCAAGCTGTGTCACGGCATGAGCCATTAGCATCTCAGAACAGCCTACAGATTAAAATTCCAAGAACATAAATCATTACACTCAGTTGCCTCCAAGACACTAAGTAAGACTTCCTTTACGATCTATTAAAAATTAAGTGCAAAGGCATTACTAAGTAAGAAGCATTAAAAGTCAAAAGCCACTACTACACTTCAATACATAAAATATGTTCAATATTTTTCAGATGCTTACCTCCTCCATAAACTGTTCTAGAATCTTTCACAGTTTGGGCAAGAACACAAAGAGCATCATGCAAAGATCTTTCTGCTTCATCTAAAATTTGTTGAGTGGCACCACGCAGAACAATGGTGCAAGCCTCACCTAAAATTAAAAAAAAAAAAATGTTTTCATGTCACAATGAACTCAAGTTGTAAAACATAGAAATCTGCCTTCTATTATTTAGGTTATATTATCTGGTTTTGAAAGTTGATATGTTTTTTATTGCTGCACATTCCTAGCAGTTCCAAATGATCTAAAACAATTATATTGAATATGCATTGCTCACAAAGACAAGGTTAACAGGCTTCCCTCAAGAGACTGAAATTAGCATACACACCACCCTTGAGGCAGAAAGTGAAGAAGAACTCAAAAGCCTCTTGATGAAAGTGAAAGAGGAGTGAAAAGGTTGGCTTGAAGCTCAACATTCAGAAAACGAAGATCATGGCATCTGGTCCCATCACTTCATGGGAAATAGATGGGGAAACAGTGTCAGACTTTATTTATTTGGGCTCCAAAATCACTGCAGATGCTGACTGCAGCCAGGAAATTAAAAGACGCTTACTCCTTGGAAGGAAAGTTATGACCAACCTCAGTTCAGTTCAGTTCAGTCGCTCAGTCGTGTCCGACTCTCCGCGACCCCATGAATCACAGCACGCCAGGCCTCCCTGTCCATCACCAACTCCCAGAGTACACTCAAACCCATGTCCACAGAGTCGGTGATGCCATCCAGCCATCTCATTCTCCGTCGTCCCCTTCTCCTCCCGCCCCCAACCTTTCCCAGCATCAGAATCTTTTCCAGTGAGTCAACCCGTCGCATGAGGTGGCCAAAGTATTGCAGTTTCAGCTTTAGCATCAGTCCCTCCCATGAACATCCAGGATTGATCTCCTTTAGAATGGACTGGTTGGATCTCCTTGCAGTATAAGGGACTCTCAAGAGTCTTCTCCAACACCACAGTTCAAAAGCATCGATTCTTCGGCGATCAGCCTTCTTCACAGTCCAACTCTCACATCCATACATGACCACGGGAAAAACCATTGCCTTGACTAGACGGACCTTGGTTGGCAAAGTAATGTCTCTGCTTTTTAATATACTATCCAGGTTGGTCATAACTTTCCTTCCAAGGAGCAAGCGTCTTTTAATTTCATGGCTGCAATCAGCATCTGCAGTGATTTTGGAGCCCAAAAAATTAAAGTCTGACACTGTTTCCACTGTTTCCCCATCTATTTCCCATGAAGTGATGGGACCAGATGCCATGATCTTTGTTTTCTGAATGTTGAGCTTCAAGCCAATCTTTTCACTCTCCTCTTTCACTTTCATCAAGAGGCTTTTGAGTTCCTCTTCACTTTCTGCCATAAGGGTAGTGTCATCTGCATATCTGAGGTTATTGACATTTCTCCCAGCAATCTTGATTCCAGCTTGTGCTTCTTCCAGCCCAGTACATCCTCATGATGTACTCTGCATAGAAGTTAAATAAGCAAGGTGACAATATACAACCTTGACGTACACCTTTTCCTATTTGGAACCAGTCTGTTGTTCCATGGCCAGTTCTAACTGTTGCTTCCTGACCTGCATACAGGTTTCTCAAGAGGCAGGTCAGGTGGTCTGGGATTCCCATCTCTTTCAGAATGTTCCACAGTTTATTGTGATCGACACAGTTAGAGAGCATAAAAGAGCAGACATTACTTTGCCAACAAAGGTCCGTCTAGTCAAGGCTAGAAAGCTGATAGCCGAAGAATTGATGCTTTTGAACTGTGGTGCTAGAGAAGACTCTTGAGAGTCCCTTGGATGGCAAGGAGATCCAACCAGTCCATTCTAAAGGAGATCAATCCTGGGTGTTCATTGGAAGGACTGATACTAAAGCTGAAACTCCAATACTTTGGCCACCTCATGCGACAAGTTGACTCACTGGAAAAGACTCTGATGCTAGGAGGGATTGGCGATGGGAGGAGACGGGGACGACAGAGAATGAGATGGCTGGATGGCATCACCGACTCAATGGACATGAGTTTGAGTGAACTCCAGGAGTTGGTGGTGGACAGGGAGGCCTGGTGTGCTGTGATTCATGGGGTCGCAATGAGTCGGACGTGACTGAACTGAACGTTTTTCAACAATTAAGACATATGTTCTAGTAACTACAGTAACTATTTATTTCACTTCAACAGAGTCTACAAAAGGTTTAGGAACCTAAACCAGAATCTATACATAAGCACTCACCAAGGGCTACCCCGGAAAAGTGAATGAGTTTGTCTTCTCCAATCATGACTTCCTCAATAAGTTTACAACTTCCAAGCTTCACTAGTTCTGGATGGTCAAAGGTAGAGGCAATTTCACCACCTATGAACAAAAATATTCATTAATTAAATGCACAATAGTTTTGAAATGTCTGCTTTCTTACAAGCAGAAATGAACAGAAAACATGTTAAGTTGACTGCTTACTATATGCCAAACATTTTGAAGCACTTTATACAAACTAATTATTTAATCTTCACAACAACCCTAAGAAGACAGGCTTCATTTATCATTCCATTGAGAAATGGTAAAACTGAGGCAAGGAAATGTTTCGTTTTCATATAAGCTTACATAGTTCAAACAAATACAAAACTGAAATTCAAATACAAGCAATCTGGCTTCAGACCTCTATGGCATGCTATATAATTCCACCTTAACCGAGACTTTGACATTTACCTTTAAGGCTGAATTTATCAACAAATTCAGACTTTCTTCTGAATTCACTCTAGAAAACTAGTACTCTATGATCCAGTATCACCAAACATGAAAATATTTGGCTAATCTTATATCAACAGGTGCAGTGACATTAGGAACTGCTTCAAATAGTGAGCACTTGATACTTGTGAATTATTACAATAACTGAAGTGTCAGAAAGCTCCTGTAATATAAGGCCTAGAGAAGGGGGGAATGTATACTGAGGATTTCCCAGAGCAAACTTAATGAGAAGGCAAAAAAGCAAATTCATTTTCTTCCTTAGGTTTTCCTTTTATTCCTATCTTCCCTCCACCTTCCATGCTATAAACATTTCCTTTCCTGGTTCTTAATTAAGCAAAAGTTAGGTTTCCATTTTAAAATCCTTTTCTGACTTCCCTGGTGATCCAGTGATGAAGACTCTGTGCTTTCACTTAAGGAGGCACGGGTTTGATTCATGGTCTGGGAACTAAGATTCCACTTGCTGCGTGAGGCAGCCAAATAAAATAAACAAACAAAACAAAACCCTTTTCTCTAGCTCTTTACTCTCTCTTAATAGATACCCGCAATCATCAACCCAACCCCTTCCCTTTTCTTACACCTTACCGATAAATCTGCTACATAATTCATGCTTTATTTCTAGTGTACAATTAACTTTATAAAAAGGACTCTGGTCTTCCCAACTCTACTAATTTATATACTCATTTGTATAACTGAAGCTCTTATTTTCGGTTGGCAAACTCCAGAGACAGCTCTGGGTTCTAGATATGAGACACAATAGATGTTTGGGACATGATATGCCCCAAATGAGACCAATTTGGCTTATGAGAATTTTCACTGATCCTACATTCATTCACTCACTCAGGTACACCTGCTTACAAAATATTTAAAGACCATTCGCAAGACCCAATTTCACACATCTTGACAACAGATGAGTTTACTAAGAATGAGAACCACCATGGAGTCTACTTCACAGCCATACAGCTGGTGTGCTTGAAGCAGTAAATCTTCTGAATGTATGTGGCAATTTCACATTATCAAGTCCTTGTGATAATAACATATCTTTAATTGTGCTGCATTGAGGAAGTAATTAAATAAATATGAGCATCATAAGATTTATCACCTTAAGTATCAAATATGCAATAACTTCTAAAGCAGGTAAACCCACCTCCAAGAAAAACGTCTCTTTTTAGGTCAGAAGACTATGCTTCTCAAATTATTGAAAATGGCTTAAGAAGTTATTTTGAAATAAGTCCAATCCTACCATCTACTTAGTATAATTTCATCTAATACAAACAGCAGTTCCAAACTGAATGTGGTGTTCCTAGTAGCTTTACATCTAAACCCCATTCTTGGAATTCTCACTGCCAGATCACAAACCAACTTTCCAACCTATTCACTGTCAAGCTCTTGAAACAGGATAAAGATTGTTATACTTAGTTTTCAAGGGCTACTTAGCAGTTACCACTACTAAAAAAGCAAATAACTGCACTGTAAGTTATTTTGATGTAGACATATCTGTAAATGCACTTCTTAGTCTACACTGTGACTATAAAACCCATACCTGTATTGAACGATACTGGAGTAAACTAACTTTTCATCATACACTCCTGGACTGTTTCACACTTATTCAACATTTATTACTTTCATAAATTTTAAAAAATTAACAAAAACAATGTTTAAGTATTTGATGCACTGTCTGGCATATAGTTAAATGTGCAACAGAGTACTATTCACCGGGCACATAGAGTGAACAGAGAGTACCACACCAGGCACAAAGTGAATACTACTTAATTAGCACTAGAATTAAATGAATAACTAAGTAAAACTTAAGACTCCTTTTTTAAGCTTCAGTTTATTTAGACTAATGTTTAGAACAGAGGTCCTGTGTGTTTGTGAGAAAAAGATATAGTACCTTTAAAACAACAAGCAAAAATAAATCTAAACCTACAGTGAAGCTGGCATTTGATATGTTAAAAATTAATGTAACTAAAGATATCAAAGATTCAGGATACCTCTTTAGAGTCTAGGCACCTTAAGGGCACTTTAAGGTACCCTTTTCAGGTACAAAGTACTTTCTTTGTACTTTTAGAAATGAGTTACATAAACTAATTCTCAATAAATCCAAGAGTGATTATTTGTTAGAAGTTAATGTCCTTTTTTCATACCTGTGACAAGAGCGAGGCGTTCCACACCTGCAAAATCTGCATGCTCAATAGCCATAACACCAGCAGCACCAAAGAGTTGTTCAGGATAATTATAAATTAGTTGCCTATAAAAAAATATGAAAAAACACTGTTCAAAATTGTTACTTCACAGGATAAAATACATTAGACTAAGAAAAACATGAAAACATCTTTACCTCACCAGCAATCAAAGAAATGCAAATCAGAAAACTGCATCATTGATACAGAAAAGGTTTCATAAAGCATATTGAATGATTTACTAAGGCAAATGCCTTGCTGTACAATCTTATTTACATTTTGGGAAAAAAACCACTTCCTAAATAACAAACAACTAAGTTCTATAAGCATTTTCCTAAACTGTTCCAGAAAAACAAGGCCCTTTCTTGGATCATTATATTGTTAGCACAAATACAAACAGACCTGTTAATAAAGCAATTTATCCCATGCTTAAGAATACGTTCAACTTTCTCCTTCATTTTTTCCTTTTCTGCGTGTTCTATTTCAGCAACCTTTGCTGTAGAATCAACTCTCACCCGGGAACCAAATATCTAAAACAAAAGAAATCATAAAAAATAGCATCACTTGCCTTAAGTTTCATAGCATACTTAAAACTTTTTAATGTAAATACAACAAAACTGTGTGCACTGTGAACGCATGCATACCATATAAACACATACTCATATATATTCACATATATGTATCAAGTGCAACTGATTCCCAACCCAAGTTTACAGCAGCTAATAATCAGAAATTCAGAAAATATCGTTAATGTACCTTAATTTTGTCTGTATCCATACCAGTATTTGCAATAAGAATTTTAGCATTTTCAATTCGTTTTGGTTGATTTACACCAATTTTTTTATCCAACAGAAAGCCTGTTAAAACAGAATTTTATTAAATACTTCAAGGCTGTATTAATGAATCTTTTAAAGTAATACGCTTTATCAAATTACTGTTTCAAAGAATGCATTTCTAGTCCAATTCATCAAGCTCCTAGAACCTACATTGCATTCCACACCAGTAACCATAAAAATTTAATTTAGCAGGTCATTTAAAAAATATCATGCAAAAAAAAAGAAAATGAGGCACAGTAGAAATATGAAAAGTAAACAGACCATTTTTTTGTACAACAATTTATATACTTCAATAAAAATGAGCTAATTAAAAAAACAAGTTATTTTTGAATCTTTAATCTCAGATACATACTACATTTGCAGGTGTGTGAGTTGCAATGCAAAATTATTAATCCACTTTCATTAGCTTAAAACCAAAACAAAACAAGCTCTCAAGATTCAGATAGAGACTACTGAACTTTTTAGAAAACTGAGGCTGTGATAACATGAAACACCATGGACAACGGTCAGTCAAACCTGTCCCCCTCATGCTGCTTATGGGCTATGTATACAAGCTTGGGGAGAAGGCAATGGCACCCCACTCCAGTACCCTTGCCTGGAAAATCCCATGGACAGAGGGGCCTGGTAGGTTGCAGTCCATGGGGTCGCTAGGAGTCGGACACGACTGAGCGACTTCACTTTCACTCTTCACTTTCACGCATTGCAGAAGGAAATGGCAACCCACTCCAGTGTTCTTGCCTGGAGAATCCCAGGGATGGGGGAGCCTGGTGGGCTGCCGTCTATGGGGTCGCACAGAGTCGGACACGACTGAAGCGACTTAGCAGCAGCATCAGCATACAAGCTTGGACCAAATTTCCAACCCTAACTACTCATCCATAAACAGGAATATCAACAGCGGCAGAGATGCCATTACTAGGCCAAGGGCCCTGAAAGGATCATACAAGTTGAGTACTGTGTATCTCTCCAGGCTTCCTTTAGATACATCTTTTATCTTTTAATTCATTTATCACACCTTGGGTTTTCTGCTCTATTCAGCTGAACTTAATTCTTGCTCAATGGATCAACATCACGATAAAGAAATGAGATTTTGAGTACAATTGCTATTAGAATGCCTGGCGCAGAGCAGACATTCAACAGTCACTATTAGTGCCTTAGTCCGTTGGGTCGCTAAGGGTCGGACACGACTGAGTGACTTCACTTTCACACACTGGAGAAGGAAATGGCAACCCACTCCAGTGTTCTCGCCTGGAGAATCCCAGCGACGGGGGAGCCTCGTGGGCTTCCGTCTATGGGGTCACACAGAGTCGGATACAACTGAAGTGACTTAGCAGCAGCAGCAACCACCAAATTCATGGCATCACCAACTTGATGGACATGAGTTTGAGTGAACTCCGGGAGTTGGTGATGGACAGGGAGGCCTGGCGTGCTGTGATTTATTGGGTCGCTGAGAGTCAGACACGACTGAGCGACTGAACTGAACCACCAAATTCTATAAAAATGCTACACAGCCCTCGCCTATAAATTCAACCTAGAGTATTTTCAGAATTGTTACACCTGTGAAAGACAACATGAATTTTTGCAACAAAACCCAGACTCCAAATTACTGACTAGTAAAGCAGAAACTATAAAGCATAATTTATCCCTTTTTTCCCCTTCTCTATAGAATGCCTACACTTTCTACAGGTCCCTTTGTGAAGTAAATGCACTGTGAACATACTATAAGAACAAAACATACTATTATTAAGGACACAGCATAAAAACACTAAGAGATTTATCACTCCTCAGGAACATCAGAAACTGATTCTTCAAACATCTGTCAACCAATTAATGTGACCTACCCAGACCCTTCCTAGAGAACACTTGCAACCCTAGAAAAAATACCATTTGACAATCATAGAAGGAAACTAAGTCTCTTTATTAAAAACTGTAACTTACTTCACGGTATAAACTAAAACCTGCTGCTGCTGCTAAGTCACTTCAGTCGTGTCCAACTCTGTATGACCCCATAGACGGTAGCCCACCAGGCTCCACCATCCCTGGGATTCTCCAGCCAAGAACACTGGAGTGGGTTGCCATTTCCTTCTCCAATGCATGAAAGTGAAAAGTGAAAGTAAGTCGCTCAGTCGTGTCCAACTCTTTATGACCCCATGGACTGCAGCCTACGAGGCTCCTCCATCCATGGGATTTTTCAGGCAAGAGTACTGGAGTGGGCCGCCACTGCCTTCTCCAAAACTAAAACCTAGAGGTTATCAAAGAAATACTGGGATAGTATGAGTAGGTCAAGTGCACTGTCAATATAACAAGTGGATTAAGATGACAAAAATCATTGCAACATGATTTGTTCCCTTAAAATCAAGTTTTCTCGCTTTGTAAAGTGTCACTGCTGCTGCTGCTAAGTCGCTTCAGTTGTGTCCGACTCTGTGCGATCCCATAGACGGCAGCCCACCAGGCTCCTGTCCCTAGGATTCTCCAGGCAAGAATACTGGAGTGGGTTGCCATTTCCTTCTCCAATGCATGAAAGTGAAAAAAGAAGTGAAGTCGCTCAGTCGTGCCCGACTCTTAGCGACCCCATGAACTGCAGCCTACCAGGCTCCTCCGTCCATGGGATTTTCCAGGCGGGAGCGTCCTGACTAAATAAATGAGTTTTATTCACTCAGTATTTAGCTTTCAACATCTAGTCAACACGTCTTTTCCCATATACAATATATACATACCTTCATCTAAATAGGAATCTGCCAGACTTCCTCCTAGCTTTTTGATGACATGAATTGCCTCCAGGTTACCAGAGCCTTTTAGTCTGAGGACAGCTTCCACAGCTAACTTAGTAAAGTGGTCTTTATGATGAGTAAGAAGTTTTGAGGATAGCGTTGTTCCTGCAATGTTCATTAAATCTTGACGGAACTTAACTTCATCAGAACTAAAACCAAAACAAACACCAAGCAAAAAAACTCAGGCCCGATCTTAAAATGCTTCTCCAAAGTTATCAACATTGTTTTACTTTTCCAAAATTTATCCAAACAGTGTTTGCCAATAGAAACTGTTACCTCAACCAGTCAGGGTTCTTTTTTTTTTTCTAGTCAGGGTTCTTAAGTCACATGAAAAAAATTAAACCTTATCAGTAATCAAGAAATACAAATAAATGGATACTATTTTCCCCACCAAGCTGGCAAACTACCAAAGCAGAAACACAAGCAAACAAAAATGTCAAGAACATGGGGAAAGAGACACTGTTATACAGCCAGTGGATCTGTAAATTATTTTTTTCTAGAGAACTACTTGTGAGGTAAATAAACACAGGTATCTCTGGACCCAGATATTATACTACTTTTTAAAGTAACAACTTTGTCACAACATTATAAAATAAAAAATTGTCAAAACGCAAAATCTCCAATTACAGATAAGTAAGTTACAGCCGTCATATAATCAAACGCGTATACCTCTACTAAAACTAATAAAGTACACTGACACCTAAAAATTGTGGTTGCTGTTCAACTAGGTTAAAAAAGCTAAAAAAAATCCTCTATATAATGACTACTTGTGATTATATATGCAAAAAGCCAGAACCCCAAATTTTAACTTTAGTGACTACCTCTGATGGGTAATGTGGGGCTTTTCTGGTTGCTCTTGAGGCAGGATGAGGTAACAGAACCACATCCATGTGTGCTTTCCACTGCTTTCTAGACTTCCTGAACTAAGTATATTTTGAAAAGAATATTAAATGTTTAAAACAGTAATACTGTGGTATACCAACCCATGGTCAACTGCAGAATTCAATAGAGCCTGTCTTGCTGCCTTTGTGGCTTCTCTCCAACCCGCAATAATGGTCTGTGGATGAATCTTTTTTGCAATTAAGGATTCTGCTTCCTATTAATAAACAATGAAAACACACATCAATAGCAAATTTGTAGTAAGAAAGAATCTGATTACTTATGACACTCAATACCAGAGTAGGAAAAAATACAGTGAGATGACGGTCAAGTTACTCAGATATTCTTACCCTTAGCAATTCTGCGGCGAGAACAGTAACAGATGTAGTGCCATCACCAACTTCATCATCTTGAACCCTTGACATATCTAGCGGGAAAAAGTTAGTTAATAACTCACTTATACGTGATTCTGCTTTTTAAATTATTAACACTTCTTGGTACCTTATCTAATTCTCCAAACATACTCACTACCAGTCTAAATCTTACTTATCTAGGTGTCCTCACCTAACAAATTCTTTGGAACTCTTCAGTCTGAAATACAGCAGTTTCACCATCAGTAAGTATATCACACTATTACACTACAAGACTCTATTTTAAAAATTTTACTGAAGTATAGTTGATTTAAAATGTTAATTTTTATTATACAACAAAGTGATTCAGTTGTACATATATTCTTTTTCATATTATTTTCAGTTACAGCTTATCACAGGATACTGAATATAGTTCCCTGGGCTGTATTAGGGCCTTGTTGTTTATCCATTCTATATACAATATAGTTTGCATCTGCTAATCCCATACTCCCAACCCTTCCTTCTTTCACCTCTCCCTTTCCTCCTGGCAACCACAAGTTTCTGTATCTGAGTCTGTTCTCATTTCAGAGATATGTTCATTTCTGTCATATTCCACAAATAAGTGATATCATATGGTATTTGTCCTTCTCTAACCTACTTCACTTAGTTTGATAAGCTCTAGGTTCATCCTGCTGCAAATGGCATTATTTCATTCTTTTTATGGTTGAGTAATAGTCCATCATGTATATGTACCACATCTAGGAGTTTGTATTTTAATAATGATAATTATCAATAAAAAAGTAGACATCAATTAATCAAAAGGACAGTCAGTCAACACAGTCTATTTAAAAATTATTTCCAAATGTTAACAAATGTTATCCCAAGACTCACCAACTAAAACTTTAGCAGCTGGGTTGTCCACACCAATGTTTTTTAAAATAGTTGCACCATCATTGGTTACCATAAGAGATGCATCTCGTCCACTGCTTAACAGAATTTTGTCCTAAAAGGAACATATTTGCTTCAGGTTAAGACAGAAGCACATCTGGAATGATGCATGGATTAATCAGTACTCTCAGACTGCTAATGTGTAAATACTCTGAAGGGTTATATAGCAGACTCCAAATTGTTTCACTGTATATACCAGCTCCCAAAGCAAACCTTGATGTCCTATCCTTCTCTATTCCTAGAGACACTAGAAGAGAGAGACATTAACAAGGCTGTTTGAATACTGTAAGAGAAAAACTAAGTGTACCTCACAATACAATAATAGATACAAATTATAAAATAAGCAAGATGCAGAAGAGTATTTGACAGAGCAGAGTATATTTAGTTATACTGAAAAAAAAACAACGAAAAAACCAGAAGCTACAGAAAAAGTACACACCAATCCTATCTTTGATGAGACAAAACAACGTCATGAGAAGAATATATAAACTAGTATCTTATAATTCATAAGATACCTGTACATCCACATAAAAATAAGGACAGCAGTTAGATTTGTATCCAAAGGTATCAGTGGTTATCACTGGGGAAGGAAGTGGCACTGGGGATAGTGATCAGAAGGAGACCTTAGTCCTAGGGGGTACGGTCTTGATTTTCAGTAAAGAGAATGTACCTATGTCTGAATTTTTATAATTAACATTTAAGTTTTAAACATGAAAAAGCACCCACAAGATTTTGTATTCCCAAGGGCTCTAAAACGACAGTAAAATACTAAAATTCCCTGTTTTCCTTACCATTCCCTTGGGTCCCAACGTGCTCTTTACCAAGTCTCCAATAGCAATGGCACCAATAAAAGAAGACTGGAATAAAAATCAGAGATGACCAAAATAAACTTCAGTCTTAAAATCGTAAAACAAACAAAAGACCACTCTTCCACCTTTTTAAGAACGAGGAAAAGGCTTACCAGGCGAGCTGTCTCCGCTCTCTCTTCATCAGCTCCAGCCTTGAAGATATTAACAGGTGCGAGGGAAAGGGACGCCTAAAATTGAAAACCAAGAATCAGTCTGAATACCAGTATTCTTTAACATACATACTTTGATGAGTTTCACTGGACTTACAAGTAGATACCTAAGAAAACACGAATTTAAAGAAGGTTCCTTTTAAACAAATAAAGCAGTCCATGATTAGGCGTCATTTATTTAAAGTGAAGGCAGGGACTTAGGTGACATTCCTTTTTTGGATATCTTAAGCGTTCCGCGAAAAAAATTCTACACCGAAGATACGGACTCTAAGTATGGCAGGACCAAAGACCGCAAAAATTATTTTAAACTAAAAATAAGGCTGGCAGGGGTGGCAGGCCACTCGCGCGAGGACCGCCAAGGGGAGGCAGCGCGGCAGTCTCGCTCCAGCACCGCCCACGGGCCGCTCCAGGCTCCACCCTGAGAGGGAGGGAGGGGCCCGGCTCCCCGACCCGCCCGATGCACTAGAAATTTCTTAGCTTAGGGTTAGTCCTAGGTTTCGAGGTTCTGGGCCTATCCAGAGACCAAGTCAGAACAAATGCCAGCCTTCAGTCCCACCCTTCCTCCTGGCTCACAGGGAGGGCCTCACCCGAGGGCCCGGCGCAGACCACACGCCGCGGCCTGCGCCATGTGCGGCGGACCCGGGGTACAGGCATAGCGACGCAGCGATATCCCAGCACAGCGCTGGGATACAGATGGGGCAGCGGACGGCGGAGGGGGACGGGGGGTCTCGGGAGGGCCTGCGGGGCGAGACTCACCATGGTTCCGAGGAGTTCGGCACACACACTAACCCCTCACAGCTCGCGCCCGTGACCCGAGGGAAGAGAGACCGGAAGTGACGCCACACGCTCTGCCGCAAGGGGCGGAGCCTCGACAGGCGCGCTTCACGTCCCGGCACCGCCCTCACGGGGGAATGGGAGGGGGCAGCATTTTGAGGTCGGAAAGACTGCCCGTCACACTGGAGAGGCGGGGCCTTGCCTGAGGCCTTGCTTTCTGCTTTGGCACCTACTGAAAAACAGGAAAAGGAGGGCGGGACGTCTTGCCTGCGTCCCAGAGGTTTGAGAGGAGAACCCGCAAAGAAGTTGCGCTGTTGGGGTTTCCATAGCAACGGAGTTCTTTCTCGAAGGTTTTCTCCTAAATTTAACCTTTAAAAAAATGTTGCCTTAAAGTATTGCATATACAGAATTTAAAGCGATATATACTAATGTAATAGGGGCAGGACAGGCATGTGGCTGTTACCATAGGTCTCTCTTCCCCCATCCTCTGTATAAACGGAGCCTGAATTATGACTGAGGGAAGATGATCTTTTGAGACACTAGTCTGTCAGCTCCTTGGTCTGCTAGCTTCCCAATTAAAGTCATTATTCTTTGCCTGAACAACTCATCTCCTGATTTATTGGCCTGTTGTGCAGCAAACAGTAAACCTAGGCTTGGTAAATTTTGGCAATGCCAGCCAGGAACCTTGTTTGTTGTAGCCAGCTGGCTCCAGTTTGGGAATTTTTAGGTAAGGCCCTGGCAGCTTCCTGAACCACTCTTCCTGAGGATCTTGCCTTCAGAATTCCCTGAAGTATTACCAGCTGCCCCTGAGCTTGGCAGTTGGAGGAAAGAATCCACATGGCTTCTCAGGTGGCACTGGTGGTAAAGAACCCACCTGGTAATGACTGTAGATCTAAAAGTCGCAGGTTCGATCCCTGGGTCGAGAAGCTATCCTGGAAAAGGAAATGGCATCCCACTCCAGTATTCTTGCCTGAAAAATCCCATGGACAGAGGAGCCTGGCAGGCTACAGTCCATGGGGTCGCAGAGTTGAACATGACTGAGCAGAGACAAGCTCCATATAGTAAGTTGTAAGTTGCTCTGCTGTATAAAATTGGGAACATTTCCTACTCTCAATTTGGGCTTTTCCCTTATGGGAAAAGCCATTTTGTTTTGCATGTGATTGGGGTACCCTGTTGCAGAGGGGAATTGTTGGACTCAGATTTGTGAACCAGTTTGTTTGCATTCATTCATGATGGAATCCGTTTGTACTTTTGGTATTGAAATTTGCTTGTGCTTTTTTGCTTTGTTGTTCTTGAACTTATAAACATGGGAAATATTCTGTCCCTCAGGAAATCCATTTGGGGTGTATCGTAAATAAATGTACGAAATATAGCTGTGGGCCTGTAACTAAGAAAGAGGTGATATTCTATTGTAGTAGTGTGTGGTCCCATTGTATGTTAGGATCAGGTTAGCGATGGCCCTTGAATGGCTCACTTAGTTATTATAAGATCTTTGTGAAAGAGCAGGTAAAAATGATGAGATTCCATATGTAGAAGCATTTATGCTTTTGAATCAGGAGGACAAGGCATCAGATGGCTGCTGCTTTATTGGACAGCAGTCCAAAAGGAAAACCAAGTGAAAACCTATTCTATAAAACAGAGAAAATGAGAGTGAGAACATGTTATTTCAAAATTTAAAACCCCCTCCAGCCAATCCATTTCTCCCAAGCAGGCTATACCAGCACAGCCCATGTCACCAGCATATTCACCTCCTCCTGTTTCCCCTGCTTATGGGGATCAATTAGAAGTTTCTACCTTAAGCCCTGGGACACAGGACCGACCGTGGTTTGGTTTGAGACCATACAGGGAGTCACTTCTGGACCAGGACAGTTTCCCTTGTGCTGACATCCTGTACGAGGCCTTAATGCAAATGACCAACCAGTTGGGTTTCTATGGGTGCACAATCCAGTCTCAACTTCAGATTTGTTTAATTGGAAAAACCATAACCCTGCTTACCGAGAGACTGCCCCACCCCCATGTGACTGAACTTTTCCCTTCTGTCTTTGCCACTCACCATCCCTCTTGGGCAGACATTTACATTCCTGAATATGATGCTTTCTGGGGATGAGAGGAGGATGGTCATTGACACTAGGGAGGAAGCACACGAGCATCATCTAGCAGATTCCCAGATGTAACTGCAGAAGCAAATCTGGAAGCTCCCATTGCTGAGCCTGACTAGGATCCTAATAATGGAGATATGCCACCACACCTGGAGCATTGTAGGAGGTGTACCTTAGCGGGTGTTTGAAAGGGAGTACCTAGGCAAAGGAGCTTAAACAAAATTCAGGAGATACACCAAAAATCCAGTGAGGATCCATCCATGTTTTTTAGAAAGAATTTATCAAGCTTATAGACGCTCACTGAGGCAGAACCTGAGGGCCCCGGAAAGAAGAGAATGGTAAATATGATATTTGTTGGGCAAAGCACCCCAGATATAAGAAGAAAACTACAGAAGTTAGATGGTACATTTGGAATTAACCCTTCTTATAAAATATTCAACAACAGGGCACAACAGCAGAAGCAAGAGAATGCAGGATGGAACGCTACTTTTTTGGCAGCAGCATTGGATTCCTGGAAGGCCAGTAACCCAGAGAGGTGAGCCACCATCAGGGAAGAAACAGTGCACTTACTGTAAGGAGGAAGAACATTGGGAAAAAGATTGCACCAGGCTAAAGGATAAGCAAAAAAACAATACAAGAAATTGTGGGCTGATGGCACGCCAGAGAAGACAAAACACTCATGGCCAATGCAAGTCCATGGCCAGTATAAGTCCTGGTAAAAAGGGACTCTGGGATACCTAATCTAAAACAATACCCTCTGAGACAAGTGGCCCAAAAGGGAATTCAGCCAATTCTCAATAAGTTTTTGAAAACAGGACTGATTAAACCTTCCAGGTTCCCGGATAACATGCCTATCCTCCTGGTCAAAAATCCAAATTGAGTAGAGTATTGCTTTGTCCAAGACTTGAGGGCTGTTAATGAAATAGTCCAAGATTTGCACCCTGTAGTACCTAACCTATACATCCTGCTTACAACAATTCCAGGAGAATACAGTTGGTTCTCAGTTTTGGACTTGAAAGATGTTTGTTTGTTTTGCAATCCTATTGCAGGAGAATCACAGCAGCTGTTTGCTTTTGACCCAGGACTCAGGGCAGGACCCAGAAACACAGGTGGTCCAACATTACTGTTGGTCAGTCCTGCCTTAAGATTTCTCCTGCCTTGTTTGGAGAAATGCTAGCTAGGGACCTTAGAAACTTCATGTTGGATGAAAGACTCTTACTCCAAGCCCTGCATATAATAAGTTTTCTACAAAATACCTTAAGAACCCTGAATTATCTGGAATTGCAGAAATAAGTTTTCCCAGAAAAAGGCCCAAGTATGCGCAACAATTCACATACCTAGGTTTTGTTCATTCCCAAGGACAGTGAAGTCTTTTGCCTGATAGAAAACAGGCAATTGCAGGGCAAGACTCACAGACAGCTGAGAAGGTTTCTGGGAATGGCAGGAGTCTGTCAGATTCAGATACTGAACTATGGACTCGTAGTAAAACCCTTCTATGAGGCTTTAAATGGACAGGATTTTGAGCCCCTACTTGGATTACACGGTGCCGAAAAGCCTTTGAAACAATGAAAACAAAGCTTGTCTCAGCCCTGGGTTTGGGACTACCAGACTTAAAGAAACCTTTCAAATTGTATGTTCATGAGAGGCAATGCACAGGTCTCAGGGTGTTCATTCAAACTCTGAGGAATATCCCTCCATACATTGCCATGATAGCATCACTTCTTCCGCAGACTGATTTGTCAAAATACCAACCAATGTATTCAGAAAAGGACAAGGAGAGGGCCAAAGAGCAGGGGTTCACTCTTGATCATACCTCATCTGGCTGGAAATGTCATGCACAAGGAATTATTTTGACTCCTGAGGCCCTTTTGGATACTGTGCTGCAGTGCAGTCATAACAGTAAGCATTATGGGAGAGATGCCTCCTTACAATGGAACCAAAAATCAGAAATACATAACGAGGCATAACCTACCAAGGACCACCCAGCAATCACTCAAAGTTGCATGATTTGTGCTAAAAATAACCCAAAGACTGCTGTCAGACCTCCCCAGAAGGGAACCCAACACAGAGGAACCTGCCCCACTGAGATCTGGCAAACTTGACTCAAATGCCTCAAACTGTAGGAAATGTTAAATACCTGCTAGTATCTGTGGATACTTTTTCAGGATGGGAAGAGGGACAGAGAAAGCTTCCAAAGTGGTAAAGGCCCTCTGATGGAAATTATCCCCCGATTTGGAGTGCTAACTCCCTTCAATGTGATGACGGGCCTGCTTCTGTCTCTAGCATCACCCAACCAGTGTCTTCAGTTCAATTGCTCAGTCGCGTCCAACTCTTTGTGACCCCATGAACCGCAGCACGCCAGACCTCCCTGTCCATCACCAACTCCCAGAGTCCACCCAAACCCATGTCCATTTAATTGGTGATGCCATCCAACCATCTCATCCTCTGTTGTCCCCTTCTCCTCCTGCCCTCAATCTTTCCCAGCATCATGGTCTTTTCAAATGAGTCAGCTCTTCGCATCAGGTGGTCAAAGTATTGGAGTTTCAGCTTCAACATCAGTCCTACCAGTGAACACCCAGGACTGATCTTTAGGATGGACTGGTTGGATCTCCCTGCAGTCCACGGGACTCTCAAGAGTCTTCTCCAACACCACAGTTCAAAAGCATCAATTCTTCAGCACTCAGATTTCTTTATAGTCCAATTCTCACATCCATACCTGACTACTGGGAAAACCATAGCCTTGACTAGACGGACCTTTGTTGACAAAGTAATGTCTCTGCTTTTTAATATGCTATCTAGGTTGGTCATAGCTTTCCTTCCAAGTAGTAAGCTTCTTTTAATTTCATGGCTGCAATCACCATCTGATCTGATTTTGGAGCCCAGAAAAATAAAGTCAGCCAGTTTCCACTATTTCCCCATCTATTTGCCATGAAGTGATGGTACCGGATGCCATGATCTTAGTTTTCCAAATGTTGAGCCTTAAGCCAACTTTTTCACTCTTCTCTTTCACTTTCATCAAGAGGCTTTTTAGTTCCTCTTCACTTTCTGCCATAAGGGTGGTGTCATCTGCATATCTGAGGTTATTGATATTTCTCCCAGCAATCTTGATTCCAGCTTGTGCTTCTTCCAGCCCAGCGTTTCTCATGATGTACTCTGCGTATAAGTTAAATAAGCAAGGTGACAGTATACAGCCTTGAGGTACTCCTATTCCTATTTGGAACCAGTCTGCTGTTCCATGTCCACTTCTAACTGTTGCTTCCTGACCTGCATACAGATTTTTCAAGAGGCAGGTCAGGTGGTCTGGTATTCCCATCTCTTTCAGAATTTTCCACAATTTATTGTGATCCACACAGTCAAAGGCTTTGGCATAGTCAATAAAGCAGAAATAGATGTCTGGAGAACTGCAAATTAACTAGAAGCTACATTCACCCTGGAGACCACAATTTACAGGAAAACCCAAGAAAATGAATTATACATTAAAAAGGAGCATTGCTAAAATATGTCGAGACCAATTTAACTTGGGATAAAGCCTTGCCAGTTGCCATATATCCCCATATATGGATTAGAATGGCCCCCAGAAGGAGGCTTAAATTAAGCTCCTTTGAAATATTGTATAGTAGGTCATTTCAGGTGTTTGCCCAGGCAGGAGAATCTATAAATGCTTTGAAAGATCTAGCAGTTGCCAATTATGTTAAAACTCTGGGCACTGTACTACTTCTGTTCATGAGTTTTCTTCTAGCAGGTCTGCCTATCCAGCTGCAATAGCCTTACATCCTTTCCAGGCTGGAGACCAAGTCCTCCTTAAGACCTGGAGAGTTCAGGGGCCTGAATACCAGGTCATGGCGAAGTGGACAGGACCACAAGTGATCTTACCTACCAGGCACTCATCTGTCAAGTTAGCTGCAGTAAAGCTGTGAACTCATCACACTCAGGTTAAAGCAGCCCCACTGCCATCAGAAAATGACCCAACTCCTAAGAGACTTTGAGAGCAGTGGGCTTGTGAACACTTAGGAGACTTAAGATTGCTCTTCAAAAAGGGTGAGTACTGAGATTAAAATTTCATTGTGGAAGAAATCTCATCAGATTCAAATAATTGTAGTTTCAGAAAAAGAATTGTATCACTTACTAAAAATTTTAAGGAATATTCCCAACCAGAAAGTCATCAATTCCATTTCACAATCATCCCCTCATCTCCCCCGTTTGGCAGGAAGCAGCAAGAAAGATCACTGCCCCTTTTCCCCACAGGATTATGGAATGGACATTGACAGCAGGGAAAGGGCAGGTTCTGGGCTGTTAGAGCAACTGGTAGTGATGGTCTTGCTACGCCACTCGCATCGCAGCACACACCATCCCCTCCCCTTCTTCTGTATTAAAAAAAAGCCTGAATTTGGACTCAGGAAAGATGGTTTTTTGAGACACTCATCTGTCTTCTTGGTCTGCTAGCTTTCCAGTTAAAGTCATTATTCTTTGCCCCACCAGATTCACTGGCCTGCAAGCACAGCAAGCTTAGGCTCTGTAACTAATAATGGAAAACGTAATTCACCATCAGCATTGATTCCTCTCCCCAGAAGCAACCACTTTTTTAACTTTTTAAAAAATGTACCATCATCTTTCTAAATAATAGTTTATTGCTATTTTAAACATTATTAAGATGAAGACCTACATTTCTTTTATTAAATTATAAAATACTGTTTTGTAAATTAATTAGTTTTGGCCATGCTGGGTCTTCATTGCTGTGTGCAAGGACTACTCCCTAGTTGCAGTGCACAGGCTTCTCACTGCCATGGCTCCTCTTGTTGCAGATCACGGACTATAGAACTCACTGGCTCAGTAGTAGTTGCTCCCTGGCATGTGAAATGTTCCTGGACCAGGAATCGAACTCATGTCCCCAGCACTGGCAGGGAGATTAACCACTGGATCACCATGGAAGTCCAAATGCTGTTTTTAATTGGACGGTCAGGGACAAGGTCTTGTGAACTCTGATGGAGACATTTATTTTGTCCTGCTTACTTTCAGGAGGTTTTGCCTTTCACTCATTTCCCCTTCCGCACAACACACAACTGTAGAGATGACTAATATGCTTTTACATAGTGGCTTGGTAGAGAGCAAAATCAATCCCAAATATTCCCATTTATTAAGAATAATTTTATACTTTAAATTGACCCCCTAGGACATTTAAAACAAAATTTTTGTGCTTAAAATAATGTTCAGCTTTGCATCTGATACCTTTTTCTCCCTTGATGATCAAGTGCTTATATTTTGGTAATTGTTAACATTGATAGCTGCTTTCAATTTTTAATCTTTTGTACCTTTGAGATGCATGCTAAGAGGGTTAGTTTACCCCAGGGATTGAGAAACCATTGGGAGCCAGATCCAACCTGCCACCTGATTTTGTATGACCAGAGTGTTAAGAATAGTTTTTACATTTTTAAATGATTGGAAACATAAAAACTGTTGTGATGCATTAAAATTATATGAAATTTATATTTTGATGTCCATAAAGCTTGGTTGTAACACAAGCTAATTCATTTTTATACTAAACAACACAAAACAGTTATACAATGGAAGGAATAGTTGTGACAAACTGTGTCGCCCGTAAAGCCTAGAACATTTACTATCTAATGTTTTACAGAAAAAGGCTGCTGACCCCAGTTTACACTCTTTCCAAGGTCCATCATGAAAAGGGATGTTCAGATTGGACAAATTATTTTAAATCGACCAAGAGTTTTGTGTTCTTTGTGGAAAAGTTTGCTCTTCTTTTAGGAAATGCACCTCAACCAGAAGATTTCAAATCACACACTGGAATGAGAAGAATTACAATACAAGAGGGTAAGATACCTGCACAATATTAAAAACAGCTGTTTTTATTATGAGCAAGATCACGTATGTGGAAATACAGATTATGTCCTCTGGCAGGCAAGCCTGAGACTATGGGTGATGGAGAACCCAGGGCTCGTTCCCTGCTGGTCTCGAGGGGGCGCTGGGGAGGAGAAACTGAGGGGCTTTTGGATGGGGACTAGGAGGCAGGCTTTGCCACCTGTGGAGCGGAGGCCAGAGACAGCCAGAAGCAGCCCCCTACACGGGGACTCCCAGCAATTTGTCCTTTCTCCAGTGCACGTGTGTTTTACTTTTCCTCCTTTACTGTGTTATTTGGTGTCACCCTTGTACCTCCAGGGGCTGAACACTCAAGTTTCAGGAACCAGGCTGTATAGGTTTGGGTTTCAACCCTTCCATATATTAGTTTTGTGATTGGGGTGCATTCCATAAGCCTGCTTAACTCTAATCTATAGCAATGTGAGAATAACATGATTTGTTGCTTTAAGTCATTCAATTTTAAGGTGGCTTGTTGCAGAGCAGCAGATAACCTCAAAACTCCTTTAAAAATACCTTTGAAAAAACATTTACCCAGTTTTACCTCCACTTTAGTCTCCCTCCATTATTAAAATGTCATGTCCTCTACTGTGTCCTCCATGTTGATGTCAGAGTCATTTTTACAAAATGTTTCTCCAGTGTTTAAAATTCTTCAAATTCTCTCATCTGACTCAGAGTAAAACAAAAACTCGTGCATTCTAAATGTATAGGATATCTCTAATTTCTCCCTTCTCTATGCCCACAAACCTGCCTTTTCACTCTATGCTCCAAGCAAACGGAATCTTTGCCATCACTGAACACTGTGATCTTTCTATACCTCTGTGCCTTTGCACTGGGTATTTCTTCTCCCTAAGATATCCTCGGAGAAGGAAATGGCAACCCGCTTCAGTATCCTTGCCTGGAGAATCCCATGGACAGAAGAGCCTGGTGGGCTGTGCAGTCCATGGGGTCACAAAGAGTCGGACACAGCTGAGCGACTAACACACATACAAGATATCCTCTCCACCCGGCCCTAATCTGTAAAAACTCTCATCAAACACCTCAGGGATTACATTCTTCAAATTTTTCTTAAAAACCTTCATTCTCAGGCTGAGTTAGATGCCCTTCCTTTGTAAATGCCTTTATTACAAATTAAGAATTGGAATAATTTTTTTTTCAATTCTCTTAAGGTATATAGCTAGTACTATTCTAGAGGTATCAGAGAGATTGCAATCCTTTATATATAATTTATATCTTAAGGTTTATTTCTCTGGGGAGAGGAAGGGCACTGCCCCCAGTTAGAAGAGCTGTTCTAAACTATTGATTCTTTTGGCAACAAGAATTAACTATCTTCATTACTAACAGAGGGCCTAGTTTGTGCTTATTCATTAAACAAGAACATTTGAATAGTTATTATCTTCAAAGGAACTCAAAGGAAAAAAATAATCCAAAAAAGTTTTTAATTTCTGAGAATACCCAAGATACCTAAGTAAGATGTGGTCTCTGTCACATCTTACACCGATCTGTGTATTCTGTAGTGTCTGGTACATAGTAAGCACCTGACCATTTGTGGACTTGTCTATTCCCTTTACTATTTAAACGATCTGCATCTTGAGTTGTACCCAGATAGGCTTTGCAGTGCCACTAGGTGACAACAGGTTTGGAATCCCAGCCTAAGAACTACTAGTTTGAATGACCAAGAAGATAAAAGTTCTTGAGAGTCTGGCAAATACTTAAAATTTCATTTCACTTTGAAACATAATCCTTGACCCATTATATGTTCACTTTGAAAATGGAGGTGGTGATATGAGTCTAATAAAACCACTTATCATAAAGTCTCAAGAAACGTGTGAAGTATAAATACAGTGAAACTTTAAACAGGTATCCAACCAAACTTTTATTGGGGTTTTATTGCAATCTACTTTCGGCAATAAGGGTAAAGTAACCGTAAGAACTCTGATCGGATTTTATTAAACAAAGCAGTTTTTCATGAATGCTTAATGTTAGTTGTATAGTCAAGCTCAGCTTCCAGTATCAACTTGAGTACCTCGTCATGGGAATTTATGCCAGAATGACAACAGTAAGGCATTGCAAGATCCTAAATCATCTAAGATGAAACCATATTTTACATATAATTTTTAGGACAGTATACTAATACTCTACAATAAATAAGGATTTAAAAAATGTGTTGCTTAGCCCTTGTTGAACTAAATTCAGTTATTAGCTCATTCTTTAAGTACTCCAGTTAATAAAGGTTTGATTGTACTTTCAGAACTCTGACTTTTCCAAAGATAAAAAATTAGTTAAGGACAAAAATTAAGCTTAAAAGAAACATTCACACTTGTCTTTAAAAGCATGTTCACATCATATACGAGATAATTTCCTCATGCCTGGAAACATGGTTTATGTGGCAGAAAGTCATATGCAAAGCATAACTAGAGGGCAATCCTCCCATCTCCATAACCTCCAAAAAGCCACACTTGGCCTCAGTGTAAAAGTTATATTTTATTGCCATGCTACAAAATGTATGAAGTTGGCACTGACAGGGAGAAGGGTAGGGAGGGCAAAAGGGCAAAAGATGTTGTTACATATACAACAAGGTTTAATCAACAGTGGTAAATTTTGCCAATATTAAAAATGCAAACCAAAATTTAAAATGCTGATATGAAACAGCATTAAAATACCATTTATGCATAGTACAGTATCACTTATGTCTTATTAGAGAAATATGGAATGTTTATAAATGAAATTAACCATAAGGGGTAAAATTCATATTTCATGTACAATTTGGCAATGGTAGTCCCACTGTTAGACAATTTTTTTTATAAAATACAAAATCAAAAATCTAATAAGCTACCTTTATACAAAGTTGCTATATTTATGCCTTTACGTAGGAAAAAAACATTTATAATGCAAATTAGGACATACAATAATCTTACAGTATTATACAATGTAATGAAAATAAAAACATAACACAAAATTTGTCCTTTATAAAATGTATATTTTGCATTTACTAATGCAAATGTGGCACACTGGTGACTACTGTACTATTAATACCAGTCCGTTTCCATGCTATTATTATCCAATTGTCATAGAATTGCAATTGTAATGATGCTACAAAAGAATTTTTATACCAAAAAAATGAGGAAGTAAGGATGGGGAACAGGGATGTAAAGAAGAGCAAAGACAGGGTGCTGGTTTGGGCAGAGTATACTGTGGTATGTCATAAAATATCTGTTAGTTTTTCAAGCCAAAAACATTTTCTATACATTCTGTGATTTCGTACCAATGCCTTTATTCAAATTTGGCAAACATCAGGGAAAAGGTAATTTAGTACCATATACCTCACATATCAGAGATAAGAAAAAGATGCCAATACATTAGTTACTTCTGAATGTTGTCTCTGATGGTATCTCTGTTTCAAGGAGATATACATATATATTTATACACACACACATACTACACATTGCACAAACACTTGAACGTTATGGGTGAGGAACAGCACAAGGGGAAATGGGATGTAGTTTTTAGCCTGCTAAAACCTTTACCTTGAGGCAAAAATATGGTGGCACATTATTGGGAAATTATGAAAACATAAGGCCCCTGTCCCATTTTTAATAGAACATTATTGAGGTACATTTTTATATGTTGTGCCACAGATTTTTTTTGGAGGGGGTGTTATAAACACTAGCTTGATTTATTGAACTGTGGGGTCAACATTAATATCTATAAAAACAAAGATTGCTTGGCAAATTTTCTTAAGTCCCAAATGTGATCTATTCTGGATATACTGAGAAGTGAAAAGCTTTTTGCTGAGTCTTCAAAAGTAAAGTGCATGTCTCATCACTCCACAGCAGCAGTAAATAAAAGGAACTATTTGCCAATCTTCCTGGAGGGAGGGAAGGCACCATATTTTCATTTTTAAAGGATGATGAACCTGGGAAATAAAATATACTGAGGAAAAAACACATGTGATACCCATATCAGTTTCCAACCCTGGTCTGGGATAAAAGCTGCTATGATCCATACAGATAAAAGAGGATTCCATTAGGGAGAAAACACATGATCAATGATTCTATTTCCAAAGCCAGAAAGTGGGATCACATGACCTATCAACAGAACGGAGTATCTAAAACTAGGTCTGTCTCAGAAAATCTGAAACATATGGCCACAATTATATCCCAAGAAAATATCTCATTCTAAAATGTACCAAGTAATCGGTACATTCTTCCGGGACAGAGCTTAATGCCCATCACTAGACTACAGCAAAGGACAAGTAGTGTTCTACATTACTTTTTATTAAATAGGAACACAGGGGATTTCCAGAGATACCTAGAAATTAATACCAGTTGTATACATCTTCCCTAATACTCGTAGTACCTAAAAATCAAATTCCTAACAGACAAACTGGTCCCATTTTCAATTTTAAAGCACAAAGTATTTAAAGCATAAACTGCAATGGTTATATTATAGTTGCTTAAAAAATATAAAAAGTAATCAGAATCTGGAAGGAAAAATGAAAAGGCTGAGAGAAAGAAAAAAAAGTACCCAACCTCCAAAATAAGTAAATAGGTCAGCCCTTTCGTTTGGAGGTTAACGTTCTGTTTTGACTGCTTGTTTCCAAGAAAACCATATGCACTGGTTTCATCATAATTCTTACTCCACATTACAAAGATCATCACATAAATTTGGCACGATTAGCAATCTACTCAGAAGAAAGCATAAATGGAACAATACATGAAAATGGAAGCTGCACACCTATACCACTGTACTCTTTCTAGAGAACAGTGAACACTTTAGTAAGCACCAAATTCACAGAAAAAAAAAAATTCTGCTATGCACATAAACCAATGGCACTGAAAGTGATAAAGACACCTTTAATAATCTGTTTTCTTTATAATGGTCCCACCCTATTATTTTGCCAATCCACCCACTGTCCTATACTTAGGGCATTTATGGGACAGGTTGGATGCTACTTTTTCACGCTAAATTAACCTTAATTACATCTGATAAACCCAGATCATAATCTCAGAAACTTCCTCATATTTACAGGAAATAGTGACGTATTTTGCAAGGTTATCCAACCTTCTTTCCACTCTACCTTCTCTTGTTTCTCTACGATTTGGGAAACTGGAAAATTCTTGACTTTCCAAGAGCGAGAATATAGACTCTATAATCAGTTTATATAAACTTCATTTCCAATCCTAAATTATGACACAATCTCATTGCTGTAAGACTTCCACTGTACCTGCTATGCTGGCAATAATCTTAACACTCTATTAAAATCAAGGGATAATCCAAGATCAGCTATGAGTGAAAGGACAGTAGAGCTGAGGAGCAATACAGTGGGCAAAGTATAGTTGCAGCCATGTGACTGAAGGAATCACTGCTAAAGTGCTGGGACAGTGCCCACAGAGAAAACACAGTACCTTTAGGGGACTTTGCATGTTAAAAGTACTTCCTTTTTTTTTTCCCTCTCTTCTCAGTTGCTTAAGAGATCACCTATGGACACAAGTGAAATTTAGAATTGAGAGAATGCTTTTATCAACATGAAAAGTAAACAGCATATAAATAAATACTGGACAAGGGCAACCCTGTTATAGAATAACAGTTAAGTTCCAAATGAACCTTCAAAACCACAATTGGACAAATATGCAAACTAAACAACAATGAACACATACCAATTTCAAAACTATATACAAACTCAAACATTTTAAATTGAAAAAGACACGAAGCAACAAAGTTAGACATCCCAAACACCAAAGGAAAAACTGAAGGTAAATGGTAATCTAATGGCACAAATGCCTCCAGAGAACAATGCTACTGTAAATAATCTGTAGGAGAGAAACTTTCAAGAGATCATGGTTCAGATTTTTCAAATGTTTTTGGATAAAGTGACCTGAGACTGATTCTTGAGCCTATTTATAATTCTGATTAAGATACTTGGGCATGCCCTTCAAATGACATCATGAGATGACGAAACAGAAAATCTCATCTCTTTCTTGCCTTTCAACACACCAAAAGCACACCACCACATTCATGAAAGTAGAACTTTCTAGAAATGCTGAAGGCAAAGGAACTGACTGGTACATAGGAGGTGTGGTACTTCTATTTCCATTACATACGTTTTGGCTCAAGTCAAAAAGCCTACAATTAATGAAATAAAGGATTCCTCATGTTACATGCTGGAGGCCACATACCATGAATAGTGAATCTACAAATAGTACTTTCAAAGCTACAGTTATCTGTTAGCAATGCACGTTATCAAGAGGCTCTGTTTTAAATGCCAACCATGACTTACACATGAATGATATACATGAGTTCAGAATCTTGATAAAAATCAACCAGCATGTCACTCACTTCAACTCTCATTTTAAATAGGCACTGTGAAAATGGGAATGCTGCTGTACAGTAATGAGTAGTATATAATGAAATTAGTGTTCTTTTATGAGTACCTGCTCTACATTAATTCCCTTTAAAGAAGCACATGAAATATTCACGAAAATTTTTTCTATCAGTCTATAAAAGGAGTTAGTTGTTTAGAAATAAAAATGAAGCACTTGCATCATTTTTTTTTTTAAAAACTTCACAAAGGTGCAAATAATGTAAATGCTTTCCAGGGCTCACATGGGCAGATCAGTACTATTGTGTCTAGTTTTCCTAGATGTACCATCATCTCGCGGCAGTGCTTTCTGCAGATTGGACATAGCAGCAGTTCTCTCGATGTCTATCACAGCATACAGCTCTGTGCGCCTGGTAGGGGTCTGTGGAAGGGGAGTGGTAGGCGTTTTTGGAGTCTGAGGGTTGTCAGAGTCACTGCCACCTTCCAAGTCAACCTGTATGTAATTGAGCTGCCTGTGTTCTAAACTTGGGCGTCTGATATCAAAGTTAAAGACTGTCGGCGTACAGTCCCGACGCCTTGAATACTCTATTTTGTGAGCACTTGCCGGCACTGTTACATTCTCTGTATTTACATAGTTATGCATTGGGTCTAGACTATTATGGTAGCCATTCAGAGATGGGGTCTTTGGTCCTAAGTTGTCATCTTCATCCCTACTTAGCTTGCGGGCTTCCCAAACAGGAGGCAAAGATGGTAGATTTTCGTAGTTTAACAGTGCAGTCCTCCTCTGAGCTGAGTTGTTGACATTCTGGGTGTCTGAGGTACCGGTGGACGGCGGACGAGCTCTCCTGAACCCTGAGGCGCTGGGGAGAGAGAGGCCGTTTAGATTCTCGTATGCCAGCTTGCTGACAGAGGGCGCGTCTCTTCGCTCGTCACTGTCATAGCCAGTGTCCCATTCTGCACTATTTGCACCGCTTCCACCGACTGGATCTCTTCCAAGTTGTTCCAGTTTCTCTTTTTCCATTAACTGCTTTTGAACTGGTGTTGGTCCTAAGACAAATTTGACTCCTTCAGGTTCAAGTAGAATCTGAGGGTCCCTGTCCTCAATATTACTTGACTCTTCTTTTGGTGTGTTGCTTTCAGCAATGGAAACTCTTGCCTCCAATGGGACATGCACACTTGTGCGGTTTTTCCGTTCTTCTTGCACACCTGTAGTGTTGACATAGGTATGTACCTAAAACAAAACAGGAAAGTGAGTAGCTTGTTTAAAAGAAAAGGAAAAAGAACAAAAAATCTGCCTGACTATATCAATTAATTTTATTAACTTTCTAAGTATATTCTTCAAAGCTTTTGCACCTGCTTTTTACTAATAAAAAGGTTTGGAGGAGATGGAAGAAATGTACAAATGTCTTCCTAGCTTGATAAAAGAATAAGTGCTTTAAAATAGATGTGATGGTGAAACATGATAAGCATTCTATAAAAAGTCAGGAACAAACAGGGATTACTACTTGGATGTTCTAGAAATTCTCATCAGTGCATTAAAACCTGATTTAGAAATAGGAAATAACAAGTATTAAAAAGGAGAAGAGAAATTTATCATTATTTATAGATCATCTTACTATATAAAGAGATAAATTATTAGATTTAGTAAGAGTTCTGTAAGATACATAGATATAAAATAGTTCCACTTGGTAGGAAGTTATCACTGCTTAGAAAAGCTCATGGTATTTGGGGGAGATAATATAAAAATGTTCAGAAGTCTTTACATAAAATCTGAAAAACTCAAAAAATAAAATTCAAAAAGAGGGATATTTAATTATAGTAAGAACTCACTTAACAAGTAAAAAATACAAAGAAATGTATTTTAAAACAGTGAAAATTTCTTAATGATAAACAGTCATACTGTTGACAAAAGATAAGTACAACTAATTAATACACAGACAATGTTCAACCAGATACATCATTCCTAAAATGAAAACAGACTAGCTGGGGACACTAAATTGCTGTTAAAAACACTGACAACAAAATCTGCCTTACTGTTAGCAGTGCACTATTTACAGAAACTGCAATATAAAAAGCTTTCCTTTAAGGTTATTGTAAGAGAACTGACCGTTAGTTTTGTCCATCTTCGTCTACAGACACACCTCTTCTGTGGACCCACAAACTTAACTGTAATGCTAAGCTTCCCTCAAACCTATACATATTTGTGTATATGTCAGCAAATATATGCTTTGTCCTCTGAATCTTCACTACAAAGGTCATATACAAAAGTGACAACTAAAATTCAAATTGACTAATAAAACCTTCAAGTGTTAGCACGATAATACTCTAACCCCATACAATACCACTGGACAGCAGCACATGCTTACTTGTTCCTCAGCCACCAGCAAAGGATGTGTAGATTCTTCACCTACTGACGGCAGGCGGGCACTTCCCACGGAAGGATGTCTGCTGGAAGGATGGGATGAAGCATCTCCAAACGAGGGATATCGGGGATATCCATTGGGTAAGTTCTGAGCAGCAAACCCTGGAGCTGAGTTTGCGTTTATTGGTTTCAGAAAGAATGCAGGGGTAGGGCACAGAGAAAAAAATGAACGAGGATACAATCAGCACTGAGAGGTTTAAGGAGGTGTTTCTGGGAAGATACACAAAAAACCAGAGCAAACTGTACCTCCCTGCACTTTTAACTTTCCACTCACATTTAAAATAATATGAAACACTTTGTGTTTTCATATTTAAAATGTTTATAATCATAGCTAACAGTTTTTCAAAACTCACAACCACTATATTTATGTTAGCCAATGGCAATTTCTAACATGGTATAGATTAAATACCCACAGTCTATAGTTTATAGTAGAAGAGGGGAAAACGGACACTTACTTGTAGGTGTTCGAGGTGTCCGAGGGACTTCCAATTCTGTCTGATGGTTATTCCTTTCAACCACGGGTTCCTCCACTACATTTATACTATTATTCTGCATAATCTCTTGTAACATATTAAATAATTCTTCTGCACGAGCACACTTAAAGGCAAAGATTCCTACAAATATAAACCAGAAGAAAAAAACACGGTCACGACATCTAAAAAAGACAAAGGAGCACCTATCAGAGAACAAAATTATAAAGGAAGCATTCTGTGTGCCAATAGCAAGAAAGGCCTTTCAAAGAAATGTCTGATAAATTCATTATATTCCCTGTTTCAAAAGAAAGTTCACAGAGTAATTTTCATTTGTCCATGGGTGATGGCTCAAAATAAGGAAGGCAAAAATAAGATTTGCACACTTGCTCTAGTCTGCTTTCTAACAGCAGGGGGAGTCTAACCTATCATTACCACAGGAATCCACCATTTGACAGGTGCTTGCTCTGTGGTTTACAATCAATACCCTGTTTAATTACTGGATTACCATTGCACTCTAATACATAAGGAATTTGATGCAACAGGTTCCCCAACTTGTCTAAGGACTTTCAAGAAGAAGGTGGCCAAAAAATAAAACTATGTTCTGCTTAACTCCAAAGTTTAAGTTCTTTCCCCCAACTTGTAACAGTAAAGTGAAAGTCACTCAGTTATGTCCCATTCTTTTACAACCCCATGGACTAGCCTGTCAGGCTCCTCCAACCATGGGATTTTCCAGGCAAGAATACTGGAGTGGGCTGCCATGCTCTCCTCCGGGGGATCTTCCCAACCCAGGGACTGAACTCAGGTCTCCCTCATCACAGGCAGATTCTTTATTGTCTGAGCCACCAGGGAAGCCCTATAACAGTAAAAGTGAAGTGAAAGTGAAGTCGTTCAGTCGTGTCTGACTCTTTGTGACGCCATGGACTGTAGCCTACCATGTGAAAATCCATCAATGGGATTTTCCAGGCAAGAGTACTGGGGTGGGTTGCCATTTCCTTCTCCAGAGGATCTTCCCAATCCAGGGATCAAACCCGGGTCTCCCGCATTGTAAGCAGATGCTTTACTGTCTGAGCCACCAGAGAAGTGTTATAATAGTAAAGACAGACAGAAGCAATTTACTGAGACTAATTCATTTACTTACTTCAAATCTTAGTTAATATGAGCCACAATTCTAGATATAGAAAACATGCTTAATAAATGCTTGATAAGTGAATACGTAGTGTACTATATCTCCTTTTTAAATAATCCACTTATTTGAGGATTTTTTTTCATTCAGCATAAAACTAAAACAGTAATGTAAACATATATAAAATAACTGAATTACAGAATGATATTCAAATATGATGTTTGGAGAAAAAAAGAAGGCTCCACCTACCTTGTCCAGTTTGACACCTTCGACCACTTTCAAAAGAAAAGAGATTCGAATCATAACCATAGCGTCGGAGGCAGAGGTAGTGCCATTTTACCGAGTCACGTTTGCGAGTATATAAAATCAGCTCTGTGTCTGTAAGTTCCATTATGCCAGAGCCTAACTCATTTCCATCATCATCCACGTTAATGACCTAAAACAAAGTTTAATTAGTGCTAACTCAATGCTCCCTCTCGACAGTCATGCACGTATTTCACTAATTTCAGGAAAATGTACTGTTGCTGATTGGTTCAGTTATTGTTATTTCATTCAGCAACCAATGTTTTTGTATGGCATGGATTACGTAGCAGGGCAATACCTGGTTCACATCCCCAAAGAACTCACATTCCCACTGAGGAGGTAAGATACAGAAAGACAAAGTCAACATCACAGAACTGTAAATGCTTAACTAACCTAACAAAAGAGTACAACAGACCCTGAAAAATGCAGGAACGGTAGCCAAGGGTTGTTGGAGAAGCCTTCACATATGAAGCGAAGGGACTTTACCTGGGTTCTGGGTATAAATAAGTTTGCACGCATGCATGCTCTCTCACTAAGTTGTGTCTAACTCTTTGCAGCCCCATGGATAGTATCAATAGCCCACCAGGCTCCTCTGTCCATGGGATTTCCCATGCAAGAAGAAATAAAGAGGGTGAGTTGGTGGGTCAGGACTTAAGGGGCACACCCTGAAGCTACAGTGCTACAGCAGAGATAAAGAAGGTACATTTCAGAGAGATCAAGACAGGACGGGCACTGAGTTCTTGTCAGAGAAGGCCTTGCACTGCTGAGTTTCAGAAAATGGCCAGAGACTTTAAAGAACAGATAACACTTAGGGAGAATTTACTAATACTCCTGGGTTGGGCAAAGTGCTTTACTTGTATTTTGTCATTTAATACCAATTCTAAACTGCAGGTAATACTACTGTTTCCATTGCATACAAATGAACAAAGACTTGGTGACAGTGTAACTTGTCAAAGGTCGCAAAGCTATGAGGCAAGAAGGTTGTGATTTACACCAAGGTTTATGTGATCCAGAGGCTGATTGATAGCAGACTGAAGTCAGAATATGAGAGGCATTAATAGCTGTGGAGGAGTAAGGAATGGAGCACTTAGTGTCTAAGTAACAGAACACCACTGAAGTTTTAGAATAATGAAAGAGGAAGATAAATCTGATGTCAACTGCAGGATGGATCACAGAGGTGACTGGAGGTAGAGTTCAGTTACGAAATTATGCAGGCATTAAACAATGACTGGGAACCAGTGACAGGACTGAAGAAGCACCTATAAAATGGCATTTTAAAGACAATATTATCAGGTCATTTCAAAGAGGGCTGATGGGACCAAATCCAGGGGCTCTTATCACTGTGACCAAAGACTGAATTCTCCAGAGGGTGTAACAGTCACTCAATAGTGCTGTGTTTTCCTGACGGAGATATAAGATTTAGCTTCTCATATCCATGACTGATGATATAGGAAGGTAATAATATAATAAATGTAAATGTCTTCCAAGTTGGGGGGGAAAAAAGGAGAGTATTATCAGAATTGTGTGGTTCTAATTGGATATGGAAGAACAAAGGAAAAGAGAATTTCACACTGTCAGTAAAAAATGTTGTCCTTATTGGTTAAAACAAGAAAAGGCAGAATGGACAAAAAGGAAAATAAAGAGAGTCTGAAGATACCAGTGAGGAAATAAGAAGATGTATTAAGTAAAGTAAAAGTAGAGCATTCAGGTAGGCAGCAAGAGCTACAACTCATCCAGTTTTTACTGACCTTAAACTTGTTCCGATGGTTATCTGGGACAGTGTCTTTATCTGGACAGCTACAACAGCTACCCATGGCTTCTTCAGAAGACCATGTGAGCACTACATGAAAGATAATTTGCAAAGAATTATTAGATATAAGATATACAAATCACAAAACAGAAAAAGACTCTAGAAATCACCTAATATTAGTCCTGTATTATTTTAATGAGGAAAATTAAGCCCAGGAAGGTAAATGGCTAGAGCTAGACTTTACACAGCTAGCTGGAGAATTTTACTCAGCATCAACAAGAATAATTTTGTAGGGCAGACTTCACAGAAGCCTCAAATTTAGTTCGCAAAAGTCTGCCTATTTTAAAACTATCTAAAAGAAACCAATTTAAGGTTTCATACATAACACTATTATACTTAAGTCATTCATGGATTAACCCTTTATGGCTTACTAGGATTTCATGTCTATCTGCATTAATGAATTTCCAAAAGGATGACAGACTTCTGGCTTGGCAAGCATTTTGATTCATACTATGCAGGGATTGGGGGCAGGAGCAGAAAGGGAAGACAGAGAATGAGATGGCTGGATGGCATCACTGACTCGATGGACATGAGTTTGTGTGACCCCGGGAGTTGGTGATGGACAGGGAGGCCTGGCATGCTGTGATTCATGGGATCGCAAAGAGTCGGACACGACTGAGCGACTGAACTGAACTGAACTGAATGCACTGCAGTATACTTTATCGATCCCTCCAGACAAAACTGGTTCAGTTCAGTTCAGTCGCTCAGTCGTGTCCAACTCTTTGTGACCCCATGAATCACAGCACACCAGGCCTCCCTGTCCATCACCAACTCCTGGAGTTCACTCAGACTCACGTCCATCGAGTCGGTGATGCCATCCAGCCATCTCATTCTCGGTCGTCTCTGTCTCCTCCCGCCCCCATCCTTCCTAGCATCAGACTCTTT